>NC_090928.1:1282186187-1286986187 GCF_040938575.1 Ambystoma mexicanum
CCCATAGGAATCAATGGAGTCCATTGAACAGTGGATTATGGTTGCCCATAGGAATCAGTGGAGTCCATTGAACAGTGGATTATGGCTGCCCATTGAAATCAATGGAGACCATTGAACAGTGGATTATGGCTGTCCATAGGAATCAATGGAGTGCATTGAACAGTGGATTATGGCTGCCCATTACAAACAAGGGAGTCCATTGAACAGTGGATTATGGCTGCCCATTGAAATCAATGAGACCATTGAACAGTGGATTATAGCTGTCCATAGGAATCAATGGAGTGCATTGAACAGTGGATTATGGCTGCCCATTACAATCAATGGGCCCATTGAACAGTGGATTATTGCAGTCCATAGGAATCAATGGAGTCCATTGAACAGTGGATTGTGGCCGTCCAAAGGAATCAGTGGAGTGCCATTGAACAGTGGATTATGGCTGCCCCTAGGAAAATGGAGTCCATTGAACAGTGGATTGTGGCTGCCCATTGAAATCAATGGAGTCCATTGAACAGTGGATTATGGCTGCCCCTAGGAATCAATGGAGTCCATTGAATAGTATATTGTGGCTGCCCATTGAAATCAATGGAGTCCATTGAAACAGTGGAATAATGCTGCCCATTGAAATCAATGGAGTCCATTGACCGGGGATTATGGCTGTCCATAGGAATGGAGTCCAGTGAAAAGTGGATAATATCTGCCCTTAGAATCAATGGAGTCCATTGAACAGTGGATATGGCTGTCCCTAGGAATCAATGGAGTCCATTGAATAGTGGATTGTGGCTGCCCATTGAAATCAATGGGCGCATTGAACAGTGGATTATGGCTGTCCATAGGAATCAATGGAGTCCATTGAACAGTGGATTGATGGCTGCCCATTAGAATCAACTGAGTCATTGAACAGTGGATTATGGCTGCCCATAGGAATCAATGGAGTCCATTGAACACTGGATTATGGCTGCCCATAGAAATCAATGGAGTCCATTGAACAGTGGATTATGGCTGCCCATAGGAATCAATGAGTCCATTGAACAGGATTATGGCTGCCCATAGGAATCAATGGAGTTCCATTAAACAGTGGATTGTGCTGCCCATAGAAATCAATGGAGTCCATTGAACAGTGGATTATGGCTGCCCCTAGGAATCAATGGAGTCCATTGAATAGTATATTGTGGCTGCCCATTGAAATCAATGGAGTCCATTGAACAGTGGAATAATGCTGTCCATAGGAATCAATGGAGTCCATTGAACAGTGGATTATGGCTGCCCATTGAAATCAATGGAGCCCATTGAACGGGTATTATGGCTGCCCATTGAAATCAATGGAGCCATTGAACAGTGGATTATGGCTGTCCATAGGAATCAATGGAGTGCATTGAACAGTGGATTATGGCTGCCCATTACAATCAATGAGTCCATTGAACAGTGGATTATTGGCTGCCCATAGGAATCAGTAGAGTCCATAGAACAGTGGATTATGGCTGCCCATTGAAATCAATGGAGACCATTGAACAGTGGATTAGGGCTGTCCATAGGAATCAATGGAGTGCATTGAACAGTGATTTGGCTGTCCATAGGAATCAATGGAGTCCATTGAACAGTGGATTAATGCTGTCCATAGGAATCAATGGAGTCCATTGAACAGTGGATTATGGCCGTCCATAGGAATCAGTGGAGTCCATTGAACAGTGGATTATGGCTGCCCCCAAGAAAATGGAGTCCATTGAACAGTGAATTGTGGCTGCCCATTGAAATCAATGGGGCGCATTGAACAGTGGATTATGGCTTTTCATAGGAATCAATGGAGTCCATTGAACAATGGATTATGGCTGCCCATTAGAACCAATGAAGTCCATTGAACAGTGGATTATGGCTGCCGATAGGAATCAATGGAGTCCATTGAACAGTGGATTATGGCTGTCCATAGGAATGGAGTCCATTGAACAGTGGATTATGGCTGCCCATTAGAATCAATGGAGTCCATTGAACAGTGGAGTATGGCTGTCCGTAGCAATCAATGGAGTCCATTGACCGGTGGATTATGGCTGTCCATAGGAATGGAGTCCATTGAACAGTGGATTATGGCTGCCCATTAGAATCAATGGAGTCCATTGAACAGTGGAGTATGGCTCTCCCTAGGAATCAATGGAGTCCATTGAATAGTGGATTGTGGCTGCCCATTGAAATCAATGGGGCGCATTGAACAGTGGATTATGGCTTTCCATAGGAATCAATGGAGTCAATTGAACAATGGATTATGGCTGCCCATTAGAACCAATGAAGTCCATTGAACAGTGGATTATGGCTGCCGATAGGAATCATGGAGTCCATTGAACAGTGGATTATGGCTGCCCATTAGAATCAATGGAGTCCATTGAACATGGAGTATGGCTGTCCTAGGAATCAATGGAGTCCATTGGATAGTAGATGTGGCTTTCCATTGAAATCAATGGAGTCCATTGAACAGTGCATTAATGCTGCCCATAGGAATCAATGGAGTCCATTGAACAGCGGATTATGGCTGCCCATTGAAATCAATGGAGACCATTGAACAGTGGATTATGGCTGTCCATAGGAATCAATGGAGTGCATTGGAACAGTGGATTATGGCTGCCCATTACAATCAATGAGTCCATTTGAACAGTGGATTATGGCTGCCCATAGGAATCAATGGAGTCCATTGAACAGTGGATTATGGCTGTCCATAGAATGGAGTCATTGAACAGTGGATTATGGCTGCCCATTAGAATCAATGGAGTCCATTGAACAGTGGATTAATGCTGTCCGTAGCAATCAATGGAGTCCATTGACCGGTGGATTATGGCTGTCCATAGGAAGGGAGTCCATTGAACAGTGGATTATGGCTGCCCATTAGAATCAATGAGTCCATTGAACAGTGGAGTAGGCTGTCCCTAGGAATCAATGGAGTCCATTGAATAGTGGATTGTGGGCTGCCCATTGAAATCAATGGGCGCATTGAACAGTGGATTATGGCTTTCCATAGGAATCAATGGAGTCCATTGAACAATGGATTATGGCTGCCTATTAGAACCAATGAAGTCCATTGAACAGTGGATATGGCTGCCGATAGGAACAATGGAGTCCATTGAACATGGATTATGGCTGCCCATTAGAATCAAGGAGTCCATTGAACAGTGGAGGATGGCTGTCCCTAGGAATCAATGGAGTCCATTGGATAGTAAGATTGTTGCTTCCATTGAAATCAATGGAGTCCATTGAACAGTGCATTAATGCTGCCCATAGGAATCAATGGAGTCCATTGAACAGCGGATTATGGCTGCCCATTGAAATCATTGGAGACCATTGAACAGTGGATTATGCTGTCCATAGGAATCAATGGAGTGCATTGAACAGTGGATTATGGCTGCCCATTACAATCAATGGAGTCCATTGAACAGTGGATTATGGCTGCCCATAGGAATCAGTGGAGTCCATTGAACAGTGGATAATGGCTGCCCATTGAAATCAATGGAGACCATTGAACAGTGGATTATGGCTGTCCATAGAATCAATGAGTGCATTGAACAGTGGATTATGGCTGCCCATTAAAATCAATGGAGTCCATTGAACAGTGGATTATGGCTGCCCATTGAAATCAATGGAGACCATTGAACAGTGGATTATAGCTGTCCATAGGAATCAATGGAGTGCATTGAACAGTGGATTATGGCTGCCCATTACAATCAATGGAGCCCATTGAACAGTGGATTAATGCAGTCCATAGGAATCAATGGAGTCCATGAACAGTGGATTATGGCTGCCCCTAGGAAAATGGAGTCCATTGAACAGTGGATTGTGGCTGCCCATTGAATCAATGGAGTCCTTGAACAGTGGATTATGGCTGCCCCCAGGAATCAACGGAGTCCATTGGAATAGTATATTGTGGCTGCCCATTGAAATCATGGAGTCCATTGACCGGTGGATTAGGCTGTCCATAGGAATGGAGTCCATTGAACAGTGGATTATGGCTGCCCTAAGAATCAATGGAGTCCATTGAACAGTGGAGTATGGCTGTCCCTAGGAATCAATGGAGTCCATTGAATAGTGGATTGTGGCTGCCCATTGAAATCAATGGGGCGCATTGAACAGTGGATTATGGCTGTCCATAGGAATGCAATGGAGTCCATTGAACAGTGGATTATGGCTGCCCATTAGAATCAACGGAGTCCATTGAACAGTGGATTATGGCTGCCGATAGAATCAATGGAGTCCATTGAACAGTGGATTATGGCTGCTCATTAGAATCAATGGGGCGCATTGAACAGTGGATTATGGCTGCCCATAGGAATCAATGGAGTCCATTGAACACGGGATTATGGCTGCCCATAGGAATCAATGGAGTCCATTGAACAGTGGATTATGGCTGCCCATAGGAATCAATGGAGTCCATTGAACAGTGGATTATGGCTGCCCCTAGGAATCAATGGAGTCCATTGAATAGTATATTGTGGCTGCCCATTGAATCAATGGAGTCCATTGAACAGTGGTGGATTAATGCTGTCCGTAGGAATCAATGGAGTCAATTGAACAGTGATTATGGCTGCCCATTGAAATCAATGGAGCCCATTGAACGGGGTATTATGGCTGCCCATTGAAAATCAATAGAGTCCATTGAACAGTGGATTATGGCTGTCCATAGGAATCAATGGAGTGCATTGAACAGTGGATTATGGCTGCCCATTGAAATCAATGGAGTTCATGGAACAGTGGATTATGGCTGCCCATTAGAATCAAGGAGTCCATTGAGCAGTGGAATATGGCTGTCCCTAGGAATCAATGGAGTCCATTGAATAGGTGATTGTGGCTGCCCATTGAAATCAATGGGGCGCATTGAACAGTGGATTATGGCTGTCCATAGGAATCATGGAGTCCATTGAACAGTGGATTATGCTGCCCATTAGAATCAATGAAGTGCATTGAACAGTGGATTATGGCTGCCCATTGAAATCAATAAGTCCATTGAACAGTGGATTATGGCTGCCAATTGAAATCAATGGGATCCATTGAACAGTGGATTACGGCCGTCCATAGGAATCAATAGAGTCCATTGAACAGTGGATTATGGCTGCCCATTAGAATCAATGGAGTCCATTGAACAGTGGAGTATGGCTGTCCCTAGGAATCATGGAGTCCATGAATAGTAGATTGTGGCTTCCCATTGAAATCAAGGAGTCCATTGAACAGTGCATTAATGCTGCCAATCGGAATCAATGGAGTCCATTGAACAGTGGATTATGGCAGCCCATTGAAATCAATGGAGAACATGAACAGTGGATTATGCTGTCCATAGGAATCAATGGAGTGCATTGAACAGTGGATTATGGCTGCCCATAGGAATCAATGGAGTCCATTGAATAGTGGATTGTGGCTGCCCATAGGAATCAGTGGAGTGCATTGAACAGTGGATTATGGTTGCCCATAGGAATCAGTGGAGTGCATTGAACAGTGGATTATGGCTGCCCATTTACAATCAATGGAGTCCATTGAACAGTGGATGATGGCTGCCCATTGAAATCAATGGAGACCATTGAACAGGTGGATTATGGCTGTCCATAGGAATCAATGGAGTGCATTGAATAGTGGATTGTGGCTTGCCCATTGAAATCAATGGGGCGCATTGAACAGTGGATTATGGCTGTCCCTAGGAATCAATGGAGTCCATTGAATAGTGGATTGTGGCTGCCCATTGAAATCAATGGGGCGCATGGAACAGTGGATTATGGCTGTCCATAGGAATCAATGGAGTCCATTGAACAGTGGATTATGGCTGCCCATTAGAATCATTGAAGTGCATTGAACAGTGGATTATGGCTGCCCATTGAAATCAATAGAGTCCATTGAACAGTGGATTATGGCTGCCAATGAATCAATGGGATCCATTGAACAGTGGATTACGGCCGTCCATAGGAATCAATAGAGTCCATTGAACAGTGGATTATGGCTGCCCATTAGAATCAATGGAGTCCATTGAACAGTGGAGTATGGCTGTCCCTAGGAATCAATGAGTCCATTGAATAGTAGATTGTGGCTTCCCATTGAAATCAATGGAGTCCATTGAACAGTGCATTAATGCTGCCAATCGGAATCAATGGAGTCCATTGAACAGTGGATTATGGCAGCCCATTGAAATCAATGGAGAACATGAACAGTGGATTATGGCTGTCCATAGGAATCATGGAGTGCATTGAACAGTGGATTATGGCTGCCCATAGGAATCAATGGAGTCCATTGAATAGTGGATTGTGGCTGCCCATAGGAATCAGTGGAGTGCATTGAACAGTGGATTATGGTTGCCCATAGGAATCAGTGGAGTGCATTGAACAGTGGATTATGGCTGCCCATTACAATCAATGGAGTCCATTGAACAGTGGATGATGGCTGCCCATTGAAATCAATGGAGACCATTGAACAGTGGATTATGGCTGTCCATAGGATCAATGGAGTGCATTGAACAGTGATTATGGCTGCCCATTACAATCAATGGAGTCCATTGAACAGTGGATTATGGCTGCCCATTGAAATCAATGGAGACCATTGAAACAGTGGAGTATGGCTGTCCATAGGAATCAATGGAGTCCATTGAACAGTGGATAATGGCTGCCCATTGAAATCAATGGAGTCCATTGACCGTGGATTATGCTGTCCATAGGAATGGAGTCCATTGAACAGTGGATTATGGCTGCCCATTGAAATCAATGGAGTCCATTGACCGGTGGATTATGGCTGTCCATAGGAATGGAGTCCATTGAACAGTGGATTATGGCTGCCCATTAGAATCAATGGAGTCCATTGAACAGTGGAGTATGGCTGTCCGTAGCAATCAATGGAGTCCATTGACCGGTGGATTATGGCTGTCCATAGTAATGGAGTCCATTGAACAGTGGATTATGGCTGCACATTAGAATCAATGGAGTCCATTGAACAGTGGAGTATGGCTGTCCCTAGGAATCAATGGAGTCCATTGAATAGTGGATTGTGGCTGCCCATTGAAATCAATGGGGCGCATTGAACAGTGATTATGGCTTTCCATAGGAATCAATGGAGTCCATTGAAGAATGGATTATGGCTGCCCATTAGAACCAATGAAGTCCATTGAACAGTGGATATGGCTGCCGATAGGAATCAATGGAGTCCATTGAACAGTGGATTATGGCTGCCCATTAGAATCAATGGAGTCCATTGAACAGTGGAGTATGGATGTCCCTAGGAATCAATGGAGTCCATTCGATAGTAGATTGTGGCTTCCCATTGAAATCAATGAGTCCATTGAACAGTGCATTAATGCTGCCCATAGGATCAATGGAGTCCATTGAACAGCGGATTATGGCTGCCCATTGAAATCAATGGAGACCATTGAACAGTGGATCATGGCTGTCCATAGGAAATCAATGGAGTGCATTGAACAGTGGATTATGGCTGCCCATTACAATCAATGGAGTCCTTGAACAGTGGATTATGGCTGCCCATAGGAATCAATGGAGTCCATTGAATAGTGGATTATGGCTGTCCATAGGAATGGAGTCTATTGAACAGTGGATTATGGCTGCCCATTAGAATCAATGGAGTCCACTGAACAGTGGAGTATGGCTGTCCCTAGGAATCAATGGAGTCCATTGAATAGTGGATTGTGGCTGCCCATTGAAATCAATGGGGCGCATTGAACAGTGGATTATGGCTTTCCATAGGAATTCATGGAGTCCATTGAACAATGGATTATGGCTGCCCATTAGAACCAATGAAGTCTTTGAACAGTGGATTATGGCTGCCGATAGGAATCAATGGATCCATTGAACAGTGGATTATGGCTGCCCATTAGAATCAATGGAGTCCATTGAACAGTGGAGTATGGCTGTCCCTAGGAATCATTGGAGTCCATTGGATAGTAGATTGTGGCTTCCCATTGAAATCAATGGAGTCCATTGAACAGTGCATTAATGCTGCCCATAGGAATCAATGGAGTCCATTGAACAGCGGATTATGGCTGCCCATAGGAATCAATGGAGTGCATTGAACAGTGGATTATGGCTGCCCATTACAATCAATGGAGTCCATTGAACAGTGGATTATGGCTGCCCATGAAATCAATGGAGAACCATTGAACAGTGGATTATAGCTGTCCATAGGAATCAATGGAGTG
The DNA here is from genome assembly GCF_040938575.1 of Ambystoma mexicanum. Lineage (NCBI taxonomy): Eukaryota > Metazoa > Chordata > Amphibia > Caudata > Ambystomatidae > Ambystoma > Ambystoma mexicanum. Next base: position 1,282,194,343 of record NC_090928.1, read on the forward strand.
CATTGAACAGTGGATTATGCTGCCCATTACAATCAATGGAGCCCAGTGAACAGTGATTAATGCAGCCATAGAATCAATGGAGTCCATTGAACAGTGGATTGTGGCCGTCCAAAGGAATCAGTGGAGTCCATTGAACAGTGGATTATGGCTGCCCCTAGGAAAATGGAGTCCATTGAACAGTGATGTGGCTGCCCATTGAAATCTAGGAGTCCATTGAACAGTGGATTATGGCTGCCCCTAGGAATCATGGAGTCCATTGGATAGTAGATTGTGGCTTCCCATTGAAATCAATGGAGTCCATTGAACAGGCATTAATGCTGCCCATAGGAATCAATGGAGTCCATTGAACAGCAGATTATGGCTGCCCATTGAAATCAATGGAGACCATTGAACAGTGGATTATGGCTGTCCATAGGAATCAATGGAGTGCATTGAACAGTGGATTATGCTGCCCATTACAATCAATGGAGTCCATTGAACAGTGGATTATGCCTGCCCATAGGAATCAATGGGAGTCCATTGAACAGTGGATTATGGTTGCCCAGAGGAATCAGTGGAGTCCATTGAACAGTGATTATGGCTGCCCATTGAAATCAATGGAGACCATTGAACAGTGGATTATGGCTGTCCATAGGAATCAATGGAGTGCATTGAACAGTGGATTATGGCTGCCCATTACAATCAATGGAGTCCATTGAACAGTGGATTATGGCTGCCCATTGAAATCAATGGAGACCATTGAACAGTGGATTAAGCTGTCCATAGGAACAATGGAGTGAATTGAACATGGATTGGCTGCCCATTACAATCAATTGAGCCATTGAACAGTGGATTAATGCAGTCCATAGGAATCAATGGAGTCCATTGAACAGTGGATTGGTGGCCGTCCAAAGGAATCAGTGGAGTCCATTGAACAGTGGATTATGGCTGCCCCTAGGAAAATGGAGTCCATTGAACAGTGATTGTGGCTGCCCATTGAAATCAATGGAGTCCATTGAACAGTGGATTATGGCTGCCCCTAGGAATAATGGAGTCCAATTGAATAGTATATTGTGGCTGCCCATTGAAATCAATGGAGTCCATTGAACAGTGGAATAATGCTGCCCATTGAAATCAATGGAGTCCATTGACCGGTGGATTATGGCTGTCCATAGGAATGGAGTCCTTGAAAAGTGGATAATATATGCCCTTAGAATCAATGGAGTCCATTGAACAGTGGAGTATGGCTGTCCCTAGGAATCAATGGAGTCCATTGAAATAGTGGATTGTGGCTGCCCATTGAAATCAATGGGGCGCATTGAACAGTGGATTATGGCTGTCCATAGGAATCATGGAGTCCATTGAACAGTGGATTATGGCTGCCCATTAGAATCAACTGAGTCCATTGAACAGTGGATTATGGCTGCCCATAGGAATCAATGGAGTCCATTGAACACTGGATTATGGCTGCCCATAGGTATCAATGGAGTCCATTGAACAGTGGATTATGGCTGCCCATAGGAATCAATGGAGTCCATTGAACAGTGGATTATGGCTGCCCATAGGAATCAAGGAGTCCATTAAACAGTGGATTGTGGCTGCCCATTGAAATCAATGGAGTCCATTGAACAGTGGATTATGGCTGCCCCTAGGAATCAATGGAGTCCATTGAATAGTATATTGTGGCTGCCCATTGAAATCAATGGAGTCCATTGAACAGTGGATTAATGCTGTCCATAGGAATCAATGGAGTCCATTGAACAGTGGATTATGGCTGCCCATTGAAATCAATGGAGCCCATTGAACGGGGTATTATGGCTGCCCATTGAAATCAATGGAGTCCATTGAACAGTGATTTATGGCTGTCCATAGGAATCAATGGAGTGCATTGAACAGTGGATTATGGCTGCCCATTACAATCATGGAGTCCATTGAACAGTGGATTATGGCTGCCCAGAGGAATCAGTAGAGTCCATAGAACAGTGGATTATGGCTGCCCATTGAAATCAATGGAGACCATTGAACAGTGGATTATGGCTGTCCATAGAATCAATGGAGTGCATTGATCAGTGGATTTGGCTGTCCATAGAATCATGGAGTCCATTGATCAGTGATTAATGCTGTCCATAGAATCAATGGAGTCCATTGAACAGTGGATTATGGCCGTCCATAGGAATCAGTGGAGTCCATTGAACAGTGGATTATGGCTGCCCCCAGGAAAATGGAGTCCATTGAACAGTGAATTGTGCTGCCCATTGAAATCAATGGGCGCATTGAACAGTGGATTATGGCTTTTTCATAGGAATCAATGGAGTCCATTGAACAATGGATTATGGCTGCCCATTAGAACCAATGAAGTCCATTGAACAGTGGATTATGGCTGCCGATAGGATCAATGGAGTCCATTGAACAGTGGATTATGGCTGTCCATAGGAATGGAGTCCATTGAACAGTGGATTATGGCTGCCCATTAGAATCAATGGAGTCCATTGAACAGTGGAGTAGGGCTGTCCGTAGGCAATCAATGAGTCCATTGACCGGTGGATTATGGCTGTCCATAGGAATGGAGTCCATTGAACAGTGGATTATGGCTGCCCATTAGAATCAATGGAGTCCATTGAACAGTGGAGTATGGCTGTCCCTAGGAATCAATGGAGTCCTTTGAATAGTGATTGGTGGCTGCCCATTGAAATCAATGGGCGCATTGAACAGTGGATTATGGCTTTCCATAGAATCAATGGAGTCCATTGAACAATGGATTATGGCTGCCCATTAGAACCAATGAAGTCCATTGAACAGTGGATTATGGCTGCCGATAGGAATCAATGGAGTCCATTGAACAGTGGATTATGGCTGCCCATTAGAATCAATGGAGTCCATTGAACAGTGGAGTATGGCTGTCCCTAGGAATCAATGGAGTCCATTGGATAGTAGATTGTGGCTTTCCATTGAAATCAATGGAGTCCATTGAACAGTGCATTAATGCTGCCCATAGGAATCAATGGAGTCCATTGAACAGCGGATTATGGCTGCCCATTGAAATCAATGGAGACCATTGAACAGTGGATTATGGCTGTCCATAGGAATCAATGGAGTGCATTGAACAGTGGATTATGGCTGCCCATTACAATCAATGGAGTCCATTGAACAGTGGATTATGGCTGCCCATAGGAATCAATGGAGTCCATTGAACAGTGGATTATGGCTGTCCATAGGAATGGAGTCCATTGAACAGTGGATTATGGCTGCCCATTAGAATCAATGGAGTCCTTTGAACAGTGGATTAATGCTGTCCGTAGCAATCATTGGAGTCCATTGACCGGTGGATTATGGCTGTCCATAGGAATGGAGTCCATTGAACAGTGGATTATGGCTGCCCATTAGAATCAATGGAGTCCATTGAACAGTGGAGTATGGCTGTCCCTAGAATCAATGGAGTCCATTGAATAGTGGATTGTGGCTGCCCTTTGAAATCAATGGGCGCATTGAACAGTGGATTATGGCTTTCCATAGGAATCAATGGAGTCCATTGAACAATGGATTATGGCTGCCCATTAGAACCAATGAAGTCCATGAACAGTGGATTATGGCTGCCGATAGGAATCAATGGAGTCCATTGAACAGTGGATTATGGCTGCCCATTAGAATCAATGGAGTCCATTGAACAGTGGAGTATGGCTGTCCCTAGGAATCAATGGAGTCCATTGGATAGTAGATTGTTGCTTCCCATTGAATCAATGGAGTCCATTGAACAGTGCATTAATGCTGCCCATAGGAATCAATGGAGTCCATTGAACAGCGGATTATGGCTGCCCATTGAAATCAATGGAGACCATTGAACAGTGGATTATGGCTGTCCATAGGAATCAATGGAGTGCATTGAACAGTGGATTATGGTGCCCATTACAATCAATGGAGTCCATTGAACAGTGGATTATGCTGCCCATAGGAATCAGTGGAGTCCATTGAACAGTGGATTATGGCTGCCCATTGAAATCAATGGAGACCATTGAACAGTGGATTATGGCTGTCCATAGGAATCAATGGAGTGCATTGAACAGTGGATTATGGCTGCCCATTACAATCAATGGAGTCCATTGAACAGTGGATTATGGCTGCCCATTGAAATCAATGGAGACCATTGAACAGTGGATTATAGCTGTCCATAGGAATCATATGGAGTGCATTGAACAGTGGATTATGGCTGCCCATTACAATCAATGGAGCCCATTGGAACAGTGGATTAATGCAGTCCATAGGAATCAATGGAGTCCATTGAACAGTGGATTATGGCTGCCCCTAGGAAAATGGAGTCCATTGAACAGTGGATTGTGGTGCCCATTTAAATCAATGGAGTCCATTGAACAGTGGATTATGGCTGCCCCCAGGAATCAACGGAGTCCATTGAATAGTATATTGTGGCTGCCCATTGAAATCAATGGAGTCCATTGACCGGTGGATTATGGCTGTCCATAGGAATGGAGTCCATTGAACAGTGGATTATGGCTGCCCTAAGAATCAATGGGAGTCCATTGAACAGTGAGTATGGCTGTCCCTAGGAATCAATGGAGTCCATTGAATAGTGGATTGTGGCTGCCCATTGAAATCAATGGGGCGCATTGAACAGTGGATTATGGCTGTCCCTAGGATCAATGGAGTCATTGAATAGTGGATTGTGGCTGCCCATTGAATCAATGGGGCGCATTGAACAGTGGATTATGGCTGTCCATAGGAATCAATGGAGTCCATTGAACAGTGGATTATGGCTCCCATTAGAATCACTGAGTCCATTGAACAGTGGATTAGGGCTGCCCATAGGAATCAATGAGTCCATTGAACACTGGATTATGGCTGCCCATAGGAATCAATGGAGTCCATTGAACAGTGGATTATGGCTGCCCATAGGAATCATGGAGTCCATTGAACAGGGATTATGGCTGCCCATAGGAATCAATGGAGTCCATTAAACAGTGGATTGTGCTGCCCATTGAAATCAATGGAGTCCATTGAACATGGATTATGGCTGCCCCTAGGAATCAATGGAGTCCATTGAATAGTATATTGTGGCTGCCCATGGAATCAAGGGAGTCCATTGAACAGTGGATTAATGCTGTCCATAGGAATCAATGGAGTCCATTGAACAGTGGATTATGGCTGCCCATTGAAATCAATTGAGCCCATTGAACGGGGTATTATGGCTGCCCATTGAAATCAATGGAGTCCATTGAACAGTGGGATTATGGCTGTCCATAGGAATCAATGGAGTGCATTGAACAGTGGATTATGGCTGCCCATTACAATCAATGAGTCCATTGAACAGTGGAGTATGGCTGCCCATAGGAATCAGTAGAGTCCATAGAACAGTGGATTATGGCTGCCCATTGAAATCAATGGAGACCATTGAACAGTGGATTATGGCTGTCCATAGGAATCAATGGAGTGCATTGAACAGTGGATTTGGCTGTCCATAGGAATCAATGGAGTCCATTGAACAGTGGATTAATGCTGTCCATAGAATCAATGGAGTCCATTGAACAGTGGATTATGGCCGTCCATAGGAATCAGTGGAGTCCATTGAACAGTGGATTATGCTGCCCCCAGGAAAATGGAGTCCATTGAACAGTGAATTGTGGCTGCCCATTGAAACAATGGGGCGCATTGAACAGTGGATATGGCTTTCATAGGAATCAATGGAGTCCATTGAACAATGGATTATGGCTGCCCATTAGAACCAATGAAGTCCATTGAACAGTGGATTATGGCTGCGATAGGAATCACTGGAGTCCATTGAACAGTGGAGTTATGGCTGTCCATAGGAATGGAGTCCATTGAACAGTGGATTATGGCTGCCCATTTAGAATCAATGGAGTCCATTGAACAGTGGAGTATGGCTGTCCGTAGCAATCAATGGAGTCCATTGACCGGTGGATTATAGCTGTCCTTAGGAATGGAGTCCATTGAACCAGTGGATTATGGCTGCCCATTAGAATCAATGGAGTCATTGAACAGTGGAGTATGGCTGTCCCTAGGAATCAATGGAGTCCATTGAATAGTGGATTGTGGCTGCCCATTGAAATCAATGGGGCGCATTGAACAGTGGATTATGGCTTTCCATAGGAATCAATGGAGTCCATTGAACAATGGATTATGGCTGCCCATTAGAACCAATGAAGTCCATTGAACAGTGGATTATGGCTGCCGATAGGAATCAATGGAGTCCATTGAACAGTGGATTATGGCTGCCCATTAGAATCAATGGAGTCCATTGAACAGTGGAGTATGGCTGTCCCTAGGAATCAATGGAGTCCATTGAATAGTAGATTGTGGCTTTCCATTGAAATCAATGGAGTCCATTGAACAGTGCATTAATGCTGCCCAGAGGAATCAATGGAGTCCATTGAACAGCGGGATTATGGCTGCCATTGAAATCAATGGAGACCATTGAACAGTGGATATGGCTGTCCATAGGAATCATGGAGTGCATTGAACAGTGGATATGGCTGCCCATTACAACAATGGAGTCCATTGAACAGTGGATTATGGCTGCCCATAGGAATCAATGGAGTCCATTGAACAGTGGATTATGGCTGTCCATAGAATGGAGTCCATTGAACAGTGGATTATGGCTGCCCATTAGAATCATGGAGTCCATTGAACAGTGGATTAATGCTGGCCGTAGCAATCAATGGAGTCCATTGACCGGTGATTATGGCTGTCCATAGGAATGGAGTCCATTGAACAGTGGATTATGGCTGCCCATTAGAATCAATGGAGCCATTGAACAGTGGAGTATGGCTGTCCCTAGGAATCAATGGAGTCCATGTGAATAGTGATTGTGGCTGCCCAGTGAAATCAATGGGGCGCATTGACAGTGGATTATGGCTTTCCATAGGAATCAATGGAGTCCATTTAACAATGGATTATGGCTGCCCATTAGAACCAATGAAGTCCATTGAACAGTGGATAATGGCTGCCGATAGGAATCAATGGAGTCCATTGAACAGTGGATTATGGCTGCCCATTAGAATCAATGGAGTCCATTGAACAGTGGGAGTATGGCTGTCCCAGGAATCAATGGAGTCCATTGGATAGTAGATTGTTGCTTCCCATTGAAATCAATGGAGTCCATTGAACAGTGCATTAATGCTGCCCATAGGAATCAATGGAGTCCATTGAACAGCGGATTATGGCTGCCCATTGAAATCAATGGAGACCATTGAACAGTGATTATGGCTGCCATGAGGAATCAATGGAGTGCATTGAACAGTGGATTATGGCTGCCCATTACAATCAATGGAGTCCATTGAACAGTGGATTATGGCTGCCCATAGGAATCAGTGGAGTCCATTGAACAGTGGATTATGGCTGCCCATTGAAATCAATGGAGACCATTGAACAGTGGATTATGGCTGTCCATAGGAATCAATGGAGTGCATTGAACAGTGGATTAGGGCTGCCCATTACAATCAATGGAGTCCATTGAACATGGATTATGGCTGCCCATTGAAATCAATGGAGACCATTGAACAGTGGATTTATAGCTGTCCATAGGAATCAATGGAGTGCATTGAACAGTGATTATGGCTGCCCATTACAATCAATGGAGCCCATTGAACAGTGATTAATGCAGTCCATAGGAATCAATGGAGTCCATTGAACAGTGGATTATGGCTGCCCCTAGGAATAATGGAGTCCATTGAACAGTGGATTGTGGCTGCCCATTGAAATCAATGGAGTCCATTGAACAGTGGATATGGCTGCCCCCAGGAATCAACGAGTCCATTGAATAGTATATTGTGGCTGCCCATTGAAATCAATGGAGTCCATTGACCGGTGGGATTATGGCTGTCCATAGGATGGAGTCCATTGAACAGTGGATTATGGCTGCCCTAAGAATCAATGGAGTCCATTGAACAGTGGAGTATGGCTGTCCCTAGGAATCAATGGAGTCCATTGAATAGTGGATTGTGGCTGCCCATTGAAATCAATGGGGCGCATTGAACAGTGGATTATGGCTGTCCATAGGAATCAATGGAGTCCATTGAACAGTGGATTATGGCTGCCCATTAGAATCAACGGAGTCCATTGAACAGTGGATTATGGCTGCCGATAGGAATCAATGGAGTCCATTGAACAGTGGATTATGGCTGCTCATTAGAATCAATGGGGCGCATTGAACAGTGGATTATGGCTGCCCAGAGGAATCAATGGAGTCCATTGAACACGGGATTATGGCTGCCCATAGGAATCAATGGAGTCCATTGAACAGTGGATTATGGCTGCCCATAGGAATCAATGGAGTCCATTGAACAGTGGATTAATGGCTGCCCCTAGGAATCAATGGAGTCCATTGAATAGTATATTGTGGCTGCCCATTGAATCAATGGAGTCCATTGAACAGTGGGTGGATTAATGCTGTCCGTAGGAATCAATGGAGTCAATTGAACAGTGGATTATGGCTGCCCATTGAAATCAATGGAGCCCATTGAACGGGGTATTATTGCTGCCCATTGAAATCAATAGAGTCCATTGAACAGTGGATTATGGCTGTCCATAGGAATCAATGGAGTGCATTGAACAGTGGATTATGGCTGCCCATTGAAATCAATGGAGTTCATGGAACAGTGGATTATGGCTGCCCATTAGAATCAAGGAGTCCATTGAGCAGTGGAATATGGCTGTCCCTAGGAATCAATGGAGTCCATTGAATAGTGGATTGTGGCTGCCCATTGAAATCAATGGGGCGCATTGAACAGTGGATGATGGCTGTCCATAGGAATCAATGGAGTCCATTGAACAGTGGATATGGCTGCCCATTAGAATCAATGAAGTGCATTGAACAGTGGATTATGGCTGCCCATTGAAATCAATAGAGTCCATTGAACAGTGGATTATGGCTGCCAATTGAAATCATGGGATCCATTGAACAGTGGATGACGGCCGTCCATAGGAATCAATAGAGTCCATTGAACAGTGGGATTATGGCTGCCCATTAGAATCAATGGAGTCCATTGAACAGTGGAGTATGGCTGGTCCCTAGGAATCAATGGAGTCCAGTGAATAGTAGATTGTGGCTTCCCGTGAAATCAATGGAGCCATTGAACAGTGCATTAATGCTGCCAATCGGAATCAATGGAATCCATTGAACAGTGGATTATGGCAGCCCATTGAAATCAATGGAGAACATTGAACAGTGGATATGGCTGTCCATAGGAATCAATGGAGTGCATTGAACAGTGGATTATGGCTGCCCATAGGAATCAATGGCACCCACTGATTCCTATGGGCAGCCACAATCCACTATTCAATGGACTCCATTGATTCCTATGGGCAGCCATAATCCACTGTTCAATGCACTCCATTGATTCCTATGGACAGCCATAATCCACTGTTCAATGTTCTCCATTGATTTCAATGGGCTGCCATAATCCACTGTTCAATGGATTCCATTGATTCCGATTGGCAGCATTAATGCACTGTTCAATGGACTCCATTGATTTCAATGGGAAGCCACAATCTACTATTCAATGGACTCCATTGATTCCTAGGGACAGCCATACTCCACTGTTCAATGGACTCCATTGATTCTAATGGGCAGCCATAATCCACTGTTCAATGGACTCTATTGATTCCTATGGACGGCCGTAATCCACTGTTCAATGGATCCCATTGATTTCAATTGGCAGCCATAATCCACTGTTCAATGGACTCTATTGATTTCAATGGGCAGCCATAATCCACTGTTCAAGCACTTCATTGATTCTAATGGGCAGCCATAATCCACTGTTCAATGGACTCCATTGATTCCTATGGACAGCCATAATCCACTGTTCAATGCGCCCCATTGATTTCAATGGGCAGCCACAATCCACTATTCAATGGACTCCATTGATTCCTAGGGACAGCCATATTCCACTGCTCAATGGACTCCTTGATTCTAATGGGCAGCCATAATCCACTGTTCCATGAACTCCATTGATTTCAATGGGCAGCCATAATCCACTGTTCAATGCACTCCATTGATTCCTATGGACAGCCATAATCCACTGTTCAATGGACTCTATTGATTTCAATGGGCAGCCATAATACCCCGTTCAATGGGCTCCATTGATTTCAATGGGCAGCCATAATCCACTGTTCAATTGACTCCATTGATTCCTACGGACAGCATTAATCCACCACTGTTCAATGGACTCCATTGATTTCAATGGGCAGCCACAATATACTATTCAATGGACTCCATTGATTCCTAGGGGCAGCCATAATCCACTGTTCAATGGACTCCATTGATTCCTATGGGCAGCCATAATCCACTGTTCAATGGACTCCATTGATTCCTATGGGCAGCCATAATCCCGTGTTCAATGGACTCCATTGATTCCTATGGGCAGCCATAATCCACTGTTCAATGCGCCCCATTGATTCTAATGAGCAGCCATAATCCACTGTTCAATGGACTCCATTGATTCCTATCGGCAGCCATAATCCACTGTTCAATGGACTCCGTTGATTCTAATGGGCAGCCATAATCCACTGTTCAATGGACTCCATTGATTCCTATGGACAGCCATAATCCACTGTTCAATGCGCCCCATTGATTTCAATGGGCAGCCACAATCCACTATTCAATGGACTCCATTGATTCCTAGGGACAGCCATACTCCACTGTTCAATGGACTCCATTGATTCTTAGGGCAGCCATAATCCACTGTTCAATGGACTCCATTCCTATGGACAGCCATAATCCACCGGTCAATGGACTCCATTGATTTCAATGGGCAGCCACAATATACTATTCAATGGACTCCGTTGATTCCTGGGGGCAGCCATAATCCACTGTTCAATGGACTCCATTGATTTCAATGGGCAGCCACAATCCACTGTTCAATGGACTCCATTTTCCTAGGGGCAGCCATAATCCACTGTTCAATGGACTCCATTGATTCCTATGGACTGCATTAATCCACTGTTCAATGGGCTCCATTGATTGTAATGGGCAGCCATAATCCACTGTTCAATGCACTCCATTGATTCCTATGGACAGCTATAATCCACTGTTCAATGGTCTCCATTGATTTCAATGGGCAGCCATAATCCACTGTTCAATGGACTCCATTGATTGTAATGGGCAGCCATAATCCACTGTTCAATGCACTCCATTGATTCCTATGGACAGCCATAATCCACTGTTCAATGGTCTCCATTGATTTCAATGGGCAGCCATAATCCACTGTTCAATGGACTCCACTGATTCCTATGGGCAGCCATAATCCACTGTTCAATGGACTCCATTGATTGTAATGGGCAGCCATAATCCACTGTTCAATGCACTCCATTGATTCCTATGGACAGCCATAATCCACTGTTCAATGGTCTCCATTGATTTCAATGGGCAGCCATAATCCGCTGTTCAATGGACTCCATTGATTCCTATGGGCAGCATTAATGCACTGTTCAATGGACTCCATTGATTTCAATGGGAAGCAACAATCTACTATCCAATGGACTCCATTGATTCCTAGGGACAGCCATACTCCACTGTTCAATGGACTCCATTGATTCTAATGGGCAGCCATAATCCACTGTTCAATGGACTCCATTGATTCCTATCGGCAGCCATAATCCACTGTTCAATGGACTTCATTGGTTCTAATGGGCAGCCATAATCCATTGTTCAATGGACTCCATTGATTCCTATGGAAAGCCATAATCCACTGTTCAATGCGCCCCATTGATTTCAATGGGCAGCCACAATCCACTATTCAATGGACTCCATTGATTCCTAGGGACAGCCATACTCCACTGTTCAATGGACTCCATTGATTCTAATGGGCAGCCATAATCCACTGTTCAATGGACTCCATTCCTATGGACAGCCATAATCCACCGGTCAATGGACTCCATTGATTGCTACGGACAGCATTAATCCACTGTTCAATGGACTCCATTGATTCTAATGGGCAGCCATAATCCACTGTTCAATGGACTCCATTCCTATGGACAGCCATAATCCACTGTTCAATGGACTCCATTGATTCCTATGGGCAGCCATAATCCACTGTTCAATGGACTCCATTGATTGTAATGGGCAGCCATAATCCACTGTTCAATGCACTCCATTGATTCCTATGGACAGCCATAATCCACTGTTCAATGGTCTCCATTGATTTCAATGGGCAGCCATAATCCGCTGTTCAATGGACTCCATTGATTCCTATGGGCAGCATTAATGCACTGTTCAATGGACTCCATTGATTTCAATGGAAAGCCACAATCTACTATCCAATGGACTCCATTGATTCCTAGGGACAGCCATACTCCACTGTTCAATGGACTCCATTGATTCTAATGGGCAGCCATAATCCACTGTTCAATGGACTCCATTGATTCCTATCGGCAGCCATAATCCACTGTTCAATGGACTTCATTGGTTCTAATGGGCAGCCATAATCCATTGTTCAATGGACTCCATTGATTCCTATGGAAAGCCATAATCCACTGTTCAATGCGCCCCATTGATTTCAATGGGCAGCCACAATCCACTATTCAATGGACTCCATTGATTCCTAGGGACAGCCATACTCCACTGTTCAATGGACTCCATTGATTCTAATGGGCAGCCATAATCCACTGTTCAATGGACTCCATTCCTATGGACAGCCATAATCCACCGGTCAATGGACTCCATTGATTGCTACGGACAGCCATACTCCACTGTTCAATGGACTCCATTGATTCTAATGGGCAGCCATAATCCACTGTTCAATGGACTCCATTCCTATGGACAGCCATAATCCACTGTTCAATGGACTCCATTGATTCCTATCGGCAGCCATAATCCACTGTTCAATGGACTTCATTGGTTCTAATGGGCAGCCATAATCCATTGTTCAATGGACTCCATTGATTCCTATGAAAAGCCATAATCCACTGTTCAATGCGCCCCATTGATTTCAATGGGCAGCCACAATTCACTGTTCAATGGACTCCATTTTCCTGGGGGCAGCCATAATCCACTGTTCAATGGACTCCACTGATTCCTATGGACGGCCATAATCCACTGTTCAATGGACTCCATTGATTCCTATGGACAGCATTAATCCACTGTTCAATGGACTCCATTGATTCCTATGGACAGCCAAATCCACTGTTCAATGCACTCCATTGATTCCTATGGACAGCCATAATCCACTGTTCAATGGTCTCCATTGATTTCAATGGGCAGCCATAATCCACTGTTCTATGGACTCTACTGATTCCTATGGGCAGCCATAATCCACTGTTCAATGGACTCCATTGATTGTAATGGGCAGCCATAATCCACTGTTCAATGCACTCCATTGATTCCTATGGACAGCCATAATCCACTGTTCAATGGACTCCATTGATTTCAATGGGCAGCCATAATACCCCGTTCAATGGGCTCCATTGATTTCAATGGGCAGCCATAATCCACTGTTCAATGGACTCCATTGATTCCTATGGACAGCATTAATCCACTGTTCAATGGACTCCATTGATTTCAATGGGCAGCCACAATATACTATTCAATGGACTCCATTGATTCCTAGGGGCAGCCATAATCCACTGTTCAATGGACTCCATTGATTTCAATGGGCAGCCACAATCCACTGTTTAATGGACTCCATTGATTCCTATGGGCAGCCATAATCCACTGTTCAATGGACTCCATTGATTCCTATGGGCAGCCATAATCCACTGTTCAATGGACTCCATTGATTCCTATGGGCAGCCATAATCCAGTGTTCAATGGACTCCATTGATTCCTATGGGCAGCCATAATCCACTGTTCAATGGACTCAGTTGATTCTAATGGGCAGCCATAATCCACTGTTCAATGGACTCCATTGATTCCTATGGACAGCCATAATCCACTGTTCAATGCGCCCCATTGATTTCAATGGGCAGCCACAATCCACTATTCAATGGACTCCATTGATTCCTAGGGACAGCCATAATCCACTGTTCAATGCGCCCCATTGATTTCAATGGGCAGCCACAATCCACTATTCAATGGACTCCATTGATTCCTAGGGACAGCCATACTCCACTGTTCAATGGACTCCATTGATTCTTAGGGCAGCCATAATCCACTGTTCAATGGACTCCATTCCTATGGACAGCCATAATCCACCGGTCAATGGACTCCATTGATTTCAATGGGCAGCCACAATATACTATTCAATGGACTCCGTTGATTCCTGGGGGCAGCCATAATCCACTGTTCAATGGACTCCATTGATTTCAATGGGCAGCCACAATCCACTGTTCAATGGACTCCATTTTCCTAGGGGCAGCCATAATCCACTGTTCAATGGACTCCATTGATTCCTATGGACTGCATTAATCCACTGTTCAATGGGCTCCATTGATTGTAATGGGCAGCCATAATCCACTGTTCAATGCACTCCATTGATTCCTATGGACAGCTATAATCCACTGTTCAATGGTCTCCATTGATTTCAATGGGCAGCCATAATCCACTGTTCAATGGACTCCATTGATTGTAATGGGCAGCCATAATCCACTGTTCAATGCACTCCATTGATTCCTATGGACAGCCATAATCCACTGTTCAATGGTCTCCATTGATTTCAATGGGCAGCCATAATCCACTGTTCAATGGACTCCACTGATTCCTATGGGCAGCCATAATCCACTGTTCAATGGACTCCATTGATTGTAATGGGCAGCCATAATCCACTGTTCAATGCACTCCATTGATTCCTATGGACAGCCATAATCCACTGTTCAATGGTCTCCATTGATTTCAATGGGCAGCCATAATCCGCTGTTCAATGGACTCCATTGATTCCTATGGGCAGCATTAATGCACTGTTCAATGGACTCCATTGATTTCAATGGGAAGCAACAATCTACTATCCAATGGACTCCATTGATTCCTAGGGACAGCCATACTCCACTGTTCAATGGACTCCATTGATTCTAATGGGCAGCCATAATCCACTGTTCAATGGACTCCATTGATTCCTATCGGCAGCCATAATCCACTGTTCAATGGACTTCATTGGTTCTAATGGGCAGCCATAATCCATTGTTCAATGGACTCCATTGATTCCTATGGAAAGCCATAATCCACTGTTCAATGCGCCCCATTGATTTCAATGGGCAGCCACAATCCACTATTCAATGGACTCCATTGATTCCTAGGGACAGCCATACTCCACTGTTCAATGGACTCCATTGATTCTAATGGGCAGCCATAATCCACTGTTCAATGGACTCCATTCCTATGGACAGCCATAATCCACCGGTCAATGGACTCCATTGATTGCTACGGACAGCATTAATCCACTGTTCAATGGACTCCATTGATTCTAATGGGCAGCCATAATCCACTGTTCAATGGACTCCATTCCTATGGACAGCCATAATCCACTGTTCAATGGACTCCATTGATTCCTATGGGCAGCCATAATCCACTGTTCAATGGACTCCATTGATTGTAATGGGCAGCCATAATCCACTGTTCAATGCACTCCATTGATTCCTATGGACAGCCATAATCCACTGTTCAATGGTCTCCATTGATTTCAATGGGCAGCCATAATCCGCTGTTCAATGGACTCCATTGATTCCTATGGGCAGCATTAATGCACTGTTCAATGGACTCCATTGATTTCAATGGAAAGCCACAATCTACTATCCAATGGACTCCATTGATTCCTAGGGACAGCCATACTCCACTGTTCAATGGACTCCATTGATTCTAATGGGCAGCCATAATCCACTGTTCAATGGACTCCATTGATTCCTATCGGCAGCCATAATCCACTGTTCAATGGACTTCATTGGTTCTAATGGGCAGCCATAATCCATTGTTCAATGGACTCCATTGATTCCTATGGAAAGCCATAATCCACTGTTCAATGCGCCCCATTGATTTCAATGGGCAGCCACAATCCACTATTCAATGGACTCCATTGATTCCTAGGGACAGCCATACTCCACTGTTCAATGGACTCCATTGATTCTAATGGGCAGCCATAATCCACTGTTCAATGGACTCCATTCCTATGGACAGCCATAATCCACCGGTCAATGGACTCCATTGATTGCTACGGACAGCCATACTCCACTGTTCAATGGACTCCATTGATTCTAATGGGCAGCCATAATCCACTGTTCAATGGACTCCATTCCTATGGACAGCCATAATCCACTGTTCAATGGACTCCATTGATTCCTATCGGCAGCCATAATCCACTGTTCAATGGACTTCATTGGTTCTAATGGGCAGCCATAATCCATTGTTCAATGGACTCCATTGATTCCTATGAAAAGCCATAATCCACTGTTCAATGCGCCCCATTGATTTCAATGGGCAGCCACAATTCACTGTTCAATGGACTCCATTTTCCTGGGGGCAGCCATAATCCACTGTTCAATGGACTCCACTGATTCCTATGGACGGCCATAATCCACTGTTCAATGGACTCCATTGATTCCTATGGACAGCATTAATCCACTGTTCAATGGACTCCATTGATTCCTATGGACAGCCAAATCCACTGTTCAATGCACTCCATTGATTCCTATGGACAGCCATAATCCACTGTTCAATGGTCTCCATTGATTTCAATGGGCAGCCATAATCCACTGTTCTATGGACTCTACTGATTCCTATGGGCAGCCATAATCCACTGTTCAATGGACTCCATTGATTGTAATGGGCAGCCATAATCCACTGTTCAATGCACTCCATTGATTCCTATGGACAGCCATAATCCACTGTTCAATGGACTCCATTGATTTCAATGGGCAGCCATAATACCCCGTTCAATGGGCTCCATTGATTTCAATGGGCAGCCATAATCCACTGTTCAATGGACTCCATTGATTCCTATGGACAGCATTAATCCACTGTTCAATGGACTCCATTGATTTCAATGGGCAGCCACAATATACTATTCAATGGACTCCATTGATTCCTAGGGGCAGCCATAATCCACTGTTCAATGGACTCCATTGATTTCAATGGGCAGCCACAATCCACTGTTTAATGGACTCCATTGATTCCTATGGGCAGCCATAATCCACTGTTCAATGGACTCCATTGATTCCTATGGGCAGCCATAATCCACTGTTCAATGGACTCCATTGATTCCTATGGGCAGCCATAATCCAGTGTTCAATGGACTCCATTGATTCCTATGGGCAGCCATAATCCACTGTTCAATGGACTCAGTTGATTCTAATGGGCAGCCATAATCCACTGTTCAATGGACTCCATTGATTCCTATGGACAGCCATAATCCACTGTTCAATGCGCCCCATTGATTTCAATGGGCAGCCACAATCCACTATTCAATGGACTCCATTGATTCCTAGGGACAGCCATACTCCACTGTTCAATGGACTCCATTGATTCTAAGGGCAGATATTATCCACTTTTCAATGGACTCCATTCCTATGGACAGCCATAATCCACCGGTCAATGGACTCCATTGATTTCAATGGGCAGCATTATTCCACTGTTCAATGGACTCCATTGATTTCAATGGGCAGCCACAATATACTATTCAATGGACTCCATTGATTCCTAGGGGCAGCCATAATCCACTGTTCAATGGACTCCATTGATTTCAATGGGCAGCCACAATCCACTGTTCAATGGACTCCATTTTCCTAGGGGCAGCCATAATCCACTGTTCAATGGACTCCACTGATTCCTTTGGACGGCCACAATCCACTGTTCAATGGACTCCATTGATTCCTATGGACTGCATTAATCCACTGTTCAATGGGCTCAATTGATTGTAATGGGCAGCCATAATCCACTGTTCAATTCACTCCATTGATTCCTATGGACAGCTATAATCCACTGTTCAATGGTCTCCATTGATTTCAATGGGCAGCCATAATCCACTGTTCAATGGACTCCATTGATTGTAATGGGCAGCCATAATCCACTGTTCAATGCACTCCATTGATTCCTATGGACAGCCATAATCCACTGTTCAATGGTCTCCATTGATTTCAATGGGCAGCCATAATCCACTGTTCAATGGACTCCACTGATTCCTATGGGCAACCATAATCCACTGTTCAATGGACTCCATTGATTCCTATGGGCAGCCATAATCCACTGTTCAATGGACTCCATTGATTGTAATGGGCAGCCATAATCCACTGTTCAATGCACTCCATTGATTCCTATGGACAGCCATAATCCACTGTTCAATGGTCTCCATTGATTTCAATGGGCAGCCATAATCTGCTGTTCAATGGACTCCATTGATTCCTATGGGCAGCATTAATGCACTGTTCAATGGACTCCATTGATTTCAATGGGAAGCCACAATCTACTATCCAATGGACTCCATTGATTCCTAGGGGCAGCCATAATCCACTGTTCAATGGACTCCATTGATTTCAATGGGCAGCCACAATCCACTGTTCAATGGACTCCATTTTCCTAGGGGCAGCCATAATCCACTGTTCAATGGACTCCACTGATTCCTTTGGACGGCCACAATCCACTGTTCAATGGACTCCATTGATTCCTATGGACTGCATTAATCCACTGTTCAATGGGCTCCATTGATTGTAATGGGCAGCCATAATCCACTGTTCAATGCACTCCATTGATTCCTATGGACAGCTATAATCCACTGTTCAATGGTCTCCATTGATTTCAATGGGCAGCCATAATCCACTGTTCAATGGACTCCATTGATTGTAATGGGCAGCCATAATCCACTGTTCAATGCACTCCATTGATTCCTATGGGCAGCCATAATCCGCTGTTCAATGGACTCCATTGATTCCTATGGGCAGCATTAATGCACTGTTCAATGGACTCCATTGATTTCAATGGGAAGCCACAATCTACTATCCAATGGACTCCATTGATTCCTAGGGACAGCCATACTCCACTGTTCAATGGACTCCATTGATTCTAATGGGCAGCCATAATCCACTGTTCAATGGACTCCATTGATTCCTATCGGCAGCCATAATCCACTGTTCAAAGGACTTCATTGGTTCTAATGGGCAGCCATAATCCATTGTTCAATGGACTCCATTGATTCCTATGGAAAGCCATAATCCACTGTTCAATGCGCCCCATTGATTTCAATGGGCAGCCACAATCCACTATTCAATGGACTCCATTGATTCCTAGGGACAGCCATACTCCACTGTTCAGTGGACTCCATTGATTCTAATGGGCAGCCATAATCCACTGTTCAATAGACTCCATTCCTATGGACAGCCATAATCCACTATTCAATGGACTCCATTGATTCCTATGGGCAGCCATAATCCACTGTTCAATGGACTCCATTGATTGTAATGGGCAGCCATAATCCACTGTTCAATGCACTCCATTGATTCCTATGGACAGCCATGATCCACTGTTCAATGGTCTCCATTGATTTCAATGGGCAGCCATAATCCGCTGTTCAATGGACTCCATTGATTCCTATGGGCAGCATTAATGCACTGTTCAATGGACTCCATTGATTTCAATGGGAAGCCACAATCTACTATCGAATGGACTCCATTGATTCCTAGGGACATCCATACTCCACTGTTCAATGGACTCCATTGATTCTAATGGGCAGCCATAATCCACTGTTCAATGGACTCCATTGATTCCTATCGGCAGCCATAATCCACTGTTCAATGGACTTCATTGGTTCTAATGGGCAGCCATAATCCATTCTTCAATGGACTCCATTGATTCCTATGGAAAGCCATAATCCACTGTTCAATGCGCCCCATTGATTTCAATGGGCAGCCACAATCCACTATTCAATGGACTCCATTGATTCCTAGGGACAGCCATACTCCACTGTTCAATGGACTCCATTGATTCTAATGTGCAGCCATAATCCACTGTTCAATGGACTCCATTACTATGGACAGCCATAATCCACCGGTCAATGGACTCCATTGATTGCTACGGACAGCCATACTCCACTGTTCAATGGACTCCATTGATTCTAATGGGCAGCCATAATCCACTGTTCAATGGACTCCATTCCTATGGACAGCCATAATCCACCGGTCAATGGACTCCATTGATTTCAATGGGCAGCCATAATCCACTGTTCAATGGACTCCATTCCTATGGACAGCCATAATCCACCGGTCAATGGACTCCATTGATTTCAATGGGCAGCCATTATCCACTGTTCAATGGACTCCATTGATTCCTATGGACAGCCATACTCCACTGTTCAATGGTCTCCATTGATTTCAATGGGCAGCCATAATCCACTGTTCAATGGACTCCATTGATTGTAATGGGCAGCCATAATCCACTGTTCAATGCACTCCATTGATTCCTATGGACAGCCATAATCCACTGTTCAATGGTCTCCATTGATTTCAATGGGCAGCCATCATCCACTGTTCAATGGACTCCATTGATTGTAATGGGCAGCCATAATCCACTGTTCAATGCACTCCACTGATTCCTATGGGCAACCATAATCCACTGTTCAATGCACTCCACTGATTCCTATGGGCAGCCACAATCCACTATTCAATGGACTCCATTGATTCCTATGGGCAGCCATAATCCACTGTTCAATGCACTCCATTGATTCCTATGGACAGCCATAATCCACTGTTCAATGTTCTCCATTGATTTCAATGGGCTGCCATAATCCACTGTTCAATGGACTCCATTGATTCCGATTGGCAGCATTAATGCACTGTTCAATGGACTCCATTGATTTCAATGGGAAGCCACAATCTACTATTCAATGGACTCCATTGATTCCTAGGGACAGCCATACTCCACTGTTCAATGGACTCCATTGATTCTAATGGGCAGCCATAATCCACTGTTCAATGGACTCTATTGATTCCTATGGACGGCCGTAATCCACTGTTCAATGGATCCCATTGATTTCAATTGGCAGCCATAATCCACTGTTCAATGGACTCTATTGATTTCAATGGGCAGCCATAATCCACTGTTCAATGCACTTCATTGATTCTAATGGGCAGCCATAATCCACTGTTCAATGGACTCCATTGATTCCTATGGACAGCCATAATCCACTGTTCAATGCGCCCCATTGATTTCAATGGGCAGCCACAATCCACTATTCAATGGACTCCATTGATTCCTAGGGACAGCCATAATCCACTGTTCAATGCGCCCCATTGATTTCAATGGGCAGCCACAATCCACTATTCAATGCACTCCATTGATTCCTATGGACAGCCATAATCCACTGTTCAATGGTCTCCATTGATTTCAATGGGCAGCCATCATCCACTGTTCAATGGACTCCATTGATTGTAATGGGCAGCCATAATCCACTGTTCAATGCACTCCACTGATTCCTATGGGCAACCATAATCCACTGTTCAATGCACTCCACTGATTCCTATGGGCAGCCACAATCCACTATTCAATGGACTCCATTGATTCCTATGGGCAGCCATAATCCACTGTTCAATGCACTCCATTGATTCCTATGGACAGCCATAATCCACTGTTCAATGTTCTCCATTGATTTCAATGGGCTGCCATAATCCACTGTTCAATGGACTCCATTGATTCCGATTGGCAGCATTAATGCACTGTTCAATGGACTCCATTGATTTCAATGGGAAGCCACAATCTACTATTCAATGGACTCCATTGATTCCTAGGGACAGCCATACTCCACTGTTCAATGGACTCCATTGATTCTAATGGGCAGCCATAATCCACTGTTCAATGGACTCTATTGATTCCTATGGACGGCCGTAATCCACTGTTCAATGGATCCCATTGATTTCAATTGGCAGCCATAATCCACTGTTCAATGGACTCTATTGATTTCAATGGGCAGCCATAATCCACTGTTCAATGCACTTCATTGATTCTAATGGGCAGCCATAATCCACTGTTCAATGGACTCCATTGATTCCTATGGACAGCCATAATCCACTGTTCAATGCGCCCCATTGATTTCAATGGGCAGCCACAATCCACTATTCAATGGACTCCATTGATTCCTAGGGACAGCCATATTCCACTGCTCAATGGACTCCTTGATTCTAATGGGCAGCCATAATCCACTGTTCCATGAACTCCATTGATTTCAATGGGCAGCCATAATCCACTGTTCAATGCACTCCATTGATTCCTATGGACAGCCATAATCCACTGTTCAATGGACTCTATTGATTTCAATGGGCAGCCATAATACCCCGTTCAATGGGCTCCATTGATTTCAATGGGCAGCCATAATCCACTGTTCAATTGACTCCATTGATTCCTACGGACAGCATTAATCCACCACTGTTCAATGGACTCCATTGATTTCAATGGGCAGCCACAATATACTATTCAATGGACTCCATTGATTCCTAGGGGCAGCCATAATCCACTGTTCAATGGACTCCATTGATTCCTATGGGCAGCCATAATCCACTGTTCAATGGACTCCATTGATTCCTATGGGCAGCCATAATCCCGTGTTCAATGGACTCCATTGATTCCTATGGGCAGCCATAATCCACTGTTCAATGCGCCCCATTGATTCTAATGAGCAGCCATAATCCACTGTTCAATGGACTCCATTGATTCCTATCGGCAGCCATAATCCACTGTTCAATGGACTCCGTTGATTCTAATGGGCAGCCATAATCCACTGTTCAATGGACTCCATTGATTCCTATGGACAGCCATAATCCACTGTTCAATGCGCCCCATTGATTTCAATGGGCAGCCACAATCCACTATTCAATGGACTCCATTGATTCCTAGGGACAGCCATACTCCACTGTTCAATGGACTCCATTGATTCTTAGGGCAGCCATAATCCACTGTTCAATGGACTCCATTCCTATGGACAGCCATAATCCACCGGTCAATGGACTCCATTGATTTCAATGGGCAGCCACAATATACTATTCAATGGACTCCGTTGATTCCTGGGGGCAGCCATAATCCACTGTTCAATGGACTCCATTGATTTCAATGGGCAGCCACAATCCACTGTTCAATGGACTCCATTTTCCTAGGGGCAGCCATAATCCACTGTTCAATGGACTCCATTGATTCCTATGGACTGCATTAATCCACTGTTCAATGGGCTCCATTGATTGTAATGGGCAGCCATAATCCACTGTTCAATGCACTCCATTGATTCCTATGGACAGCTATAATCCACTGTTCAATGGTCTCCATTGATTTCAATGGGCAGCCATAATCCACTGTTCAATGGACTCCATTGATTGTAATGGGCAGCCATAATCCACTGTTCAATGCACTCCATTGATTCCTATGGACAGCCATAATCCACTGTTCAATGGTCTCCATTGATTTCAATGGGCAGCCATAATCCACTGTTCAATGGACTCCACTGATTCCTATGGGCAGCCATAATCCACTGTTCAATGGACTCCATTGATTGTAATGGGCAGCCATAATCCACTGTTCAATGCACTCCATTGATTCCTATGGACAGCCATAATCCACTGTTCAATGGTCTCCATTGATTTCAATGGGCAGCCATAATCCGCTGTTCAATGGACTCCATTGATTCCTATGGGCAGCATTAATGCACTGTTCAATGGACTCCATTGATTTCAATGGGAAGCAACAATCTACTATCCAATGGACTCCATTGATTCCTAGGGACAGCCATACTCCACTGTTCAATGGACTCCATTGATTCTAATGGGCAGCCATAATCCACTGTTCAATGGACTCCATTGATTCCTATCGGCAGCCATAATCCACTGTTCAATGGACTTCATTGGTTCTAATAGGCAGCCATAATCCATTGTTCAATGGACTCCATTGATTCCTATGGAAAGCCATAATCCACTGTTCAATGCGCCCCATTGATTTCAATGGGCAGCCACAATCCACTATTCAATGGACTCCATTGATTCCTAGGGACAGCCATACTCCACTGTTCAATGGACTCCATTGATTCTAATGGGCAGCCATAATCCACTGTTCAATGGACTCCATTCCTATGGACAGCCATAATCCACCGGTCAATGGACTCCATTGATTGCTACGGACAGCATTAATCCACTGTTCAATGGACTCCATTGATTCTAATGGGCAGCCATAATCCACTGTTCAATGGACTCCATTCCTATGGACAGCCATAATCCACTGTTCAATGGACTCCATTGATTCCTATGGGCAGCCATAATCCACTGTTCAATGGACTCCATTGATTGTAATGGGCAGCCATAATCCACTGTTCAATGCACTCCATTGATTCCTATGGACAGCCATAATCCACTGTTCAATGGTCTCCATTGATTTCAATGGGCAGCCATAATCCGCTGTTCAATGGACTCCATTGATTCCTATGGGCAGCATTAATGCACTGTTCAATGGACTCCATTGATTTCAATGGAAAGCCACAATCTACTATCCAATGGACTCCATTGATTCCTAGGGACAGCCATACTCCACTGTTCAATGGACTCCATTGATTCTAATGGGCAGCCATAATCCACTGTTCAATGGACTCCATTGATTCCTATCGGCAGCCATAATCCACTGTTCAATGGACTTCATTGGTTCTAATGGGCAGCCATAATCCATTGTTCAATTGACTCCATTGATTCCTATGGAAAGCCATAATCCACTGTTCAATGCGCCCCATTGATTTCAATGGGCAGCCACAATCCACTATTCAATGGACTCCATTGATTCCTAGGGAGAGCCATACTCCACTGTTCAATGGACTCCATTGATTCTAATGGGCAGCCATAATCCACTGTTCAATGGACTCCATTCCTATGGACAGCCATAATCCACCGGTCAATGGACTCCATTGATTGCTACGGACAGCCATACTCCACTGTTCAATGGACTCCATTGATTCTAATGGGCAGCCATAATCCACTGTTCAATGGACTCCATTCCTATGGACAGCCATAATCCACTGTTCAATGGACTCCATTGATTCCTATCGGCAGCCATAATCCACTGTTCAATGGACTTCATTGGTTCTAATGGGCAGCCATAATCCATTGTTCAATGGACTCCATTGATTCCTATGAAAAGCCATAATCCACTGTTCAATGCGCCCCATTGATTTCAATGGGCAGCCACAATTCACTGTTCAATGGACTCCATTTTCTTGGGGGCAGCCATAATCCACTGTTCAATGGACTCCACTGATTCCTATGGACGGCCATAATCCACTGTTCAATGGACTCCATTGATTCCTATGGACAGCATTAATCCACTGTTCAATGGACTCCATTGATTCCTATGGACAGCCAAATCCACTGTTCAATGCACTCCATTGATTCCTATGGACAGCCATAATCCACTGTTCAATGGTCTCCATTGATTTCAATGGGCAGCCATAATCCACTGTTCTATGGACTCTACTGATTCCTATGGGCAGCCATAATCCACTGTTCAATGGACTCCATTGATTGTAATGGGCAGCCATAATCCACTGTTCAATGCACTCCATTGATTCCTATGGACAGCCATAATCCACTGTTCAATGGACTCCATTGATTTCAATGGGCAGCCATAATACCCCGTTCAATGGGCTCCATTGATTTCAATGGGCAGCCATAATCCACTGTTCAATGGACTCCATTGATTCCTATGGACAGCATTAATCCACTGTTCAATGGACTCCATTGATTTCAATGGGCAGCCACAATATACTATTCAATGGACTCCATTGATTCCTAGGGGCAGCCATAATCCACTGTTCAATGGACTCCATTGATTTCAATGGGCAGCCACAATCCACTGTTTAATGGACTCCATTGATTCCTATGGGCAGCCATAATCCACTGTTCAATGGACTCCATTGATTCCTATGGGCAGCCATAATCCACTGTTCAATGGACTCCATTGATTCCTATGGGCAGCCATAATCCAGTGTTCAATGGACTCCATTGATTCCTATGGGCAGCCATAATCCACTGTTCAATGGACTCAGTTGATTCTAATGGGCAGCCATAATCCACTGTTCAATGGACTCCATTGATTCCTATGGACAGCCATAATCCACTGTTCAATGCGCCCCATTGATTTCAATGGGCAGCCACAATCCACTATTCAATGGACTCCATTGATTCCTAGGGACAGCCATACTCCACTGTTCAATGGACTCCATTGATTCTAAGGGCAGATATTATCCACTTTTCAATGGACTCCATTCCTATGGACAGCCATAATCCACCGGTCAATGGACTCCATTGATTTCAATGGGCAGCATTATTCCACTGTTCAATGGACTCCATTGATTTCAATGGGCAGCCACAATATACTATTCAATGGACTCCATTGATTCCTAGGGGCAGCCATAATCCACTGTTCAATGGACTCCATTGATTTCAATGGGCAGCCACAATCCACTGTTCAATGGACTCCATTTTCCTAGGGGCAGCCATAATCCACTGTTCAATGGACTCCACTGATTCCTTTGGACGGCCACAATCCACTGTTCAATGGACTCCATTGATTCCTATGGACTGCATTAATCCACTGTTCAATGGGCTCAATTGATTGTAATGGGCAGCCATAATCCACTGTTCAATGCACTCCATTGATTCCTATGGACAGCTATAATCCACTGTTCAATGGTCTATATTGATTTCAATGGGCAGCCATAATCCACTGTTCAATGGACTCCATTGATTGTAATGGGCAGCCATAATCCACTGTTCAATGCACTCCATTGATTCCTATGGACAGCCATAATCCACTGTTCAATGGTCTCCATTGATTTCAATGGGCAGCCATAATCCACTGTTCAATGGACTCCACTGATTCCTATGGGCAACCATAATCCACTGTTCAATGGACTCCATTGATTCCTATGGGCAGCCATAATCCACTGTTCAATGGACTCCATTGATTGTAATGGGCAGCCATAATCCACTGTTCAATGCACTCCATTGATTCCTATGGACAGCCATAATCCACTGTTCAATGGTCTCCATTGATTTCAATGGGCAGCCATAATCCGCTGTTCAATGGACTCCATTGATTCCTATGGGCAGCATTAATGCACTGTTCAATGGACTCCATTGATTTCAATGGGAAGCCACAATCTACTATCCAATGGACTCCATTGATTCCTAGGGGCAGCCATAATCCACTGTTCAATGGACTCCATTGATTTCAATGGGCAGCCACAATCCACTGTTCAATGGACTCCATTTTCCTAGGGGCAGCCATAATCCACTGTTCAATGGACTCCACTGATTCCTTTGGACGGCCACAATCCACTGTTCAATGGACTCCATTGATTCCTATGGACTGCATTAATCCACTGTTCAATGGGCTCCATTGATTGTAATGGGCAGCCATAATCCACTGTTCAATGCACTCCATTGATACCTATGGACAGCTATAATCCACTGTTCAATGGTCTCCATTGATTTCAATGGGCAGCCATAATCCACTGTTCAATGGACTCCATTGATTGTAATGGGCAGCCATAATCCACTGTTCAATGCACTCCATTGATTCCTATGGGCAGCCATAATCCGCTGTTCAATGGACTCCATTGATTCCTATGGGCAGCATTAATGCACTGTTCAATGGACTCCATTGATTTCAATGGGAAGCCACAATCTACTATCCAATGGACTCCATTGATTCCTAGGGACAGCCATACTCCACTGTTCAATGGACTCCATTGATTCTAATGGGCAGCCATAATCCACTGTTCAATGGACTCCATTGATTCCTATCGGCAGCCATAATCCACTGTTCAAAGGACTTCATTGGTTCTAATGGGCAGCCATAATCCATTGTTCAATGGACTCCATTGATTCCTATGGAAAGCCATAATCCACTGTTCAATGCGCCCCATTGATTTCAATGGGCAGCCACAATCCACTATTCAATGGACTCCATTGATTCCTAGGGACAGCCATACTCCACTGTTCAGTGGACTCCATTGATTCTAATGGGCAGCCATAATCCACTGTTCAATGGACTCCATTCCTATGGACAGCCATAATCCACTATTCAATGGACTCCATTGATTCCTATGGGCAGCCATAATCCACTGTTCAATGGACTCCATTGATTGTAATGGGCAGCCATAATCCACTGTTCAATGCACTCCATTGATTCCTATGGACAGCCATGATCCACTGTTCAATGGTCTCCATTGATTTCAATGGGCAGCCATAATCCGCTGTTCAATGGACTCCATTGATTCCTATGGGCAGCATTAATGCACTGTTCAATGGACTCCATTGATTTCAATGGGAAGCCACAATCTACTATCGAATGGACTCCATTGATTCCTAGGGACATCCATACTCCACTGTTCAATGGACTCCATTGATTCTAATGGGCAGCCATAATCCACTGTTCAATGGACTCCATTGATTCCTATGGGCAGCCATAATCCACTGTTCAATGGACTCCATTGATTCCTATGGGCAGCCATAATCCAGTGTTCAATGGACTCCATTGATTCCTATGGGCAGCCATAATCCACTGTTCAATGCGCCCCATTGATTCTAATGAGCAGCCATAATCCACTGTTCAATGGACTCCATTGATTCCTATCGGCAGCCATAATCCACTGTTCAATGGACTCAGTTGATTCTAATGGGCAGCCATAATCCACTGTTCAATGGACTCCATTGATTCCTATGGACAGCCATAATCCACTGTTCAATGCGCCCCATTGATTTCAATGGGCAGCCACAATCCACTATTCAATGGACTCCATTGATTCCTAGGGACAGCCATACTCCACTGTTCAATGGACTCCATTGATTCTAAGGGCAGATATTATCCACTTTTCAATGGACTCCATTCCTATGGACAGCCATAATCCACCGGTCAATGGACTCCATTGATTTCAATGGGCAGCATTATTCCACTGTTCAATGGACTCCATTGATTTCAATGGGCAGCCACAATATACTATTCAATGGACTCCATTGATTCCTAGGGGCAGCCATAATCCACTGTTCAATGGACTCCATTGATTTCAATGGGCAGCCACAATCCACTGTTCAATGGACTCCATTTTCCTAGGGGCAGCCATAATCCACTGTTCAATGGACTCCACTGATTCCTTTGGACGGCCACAATCCACTGTTCAATGGACTCCATTGATTCCTATGGACTGCATTAATCCACTGTTCAATGGGCTCAATTGATTGTAATGGGCAGCCATAATCCACTGTTCAATTCACTCCATTGATTCCTATGGACAGCTATAATCCACTGTTCAATGGTCTCCATTGATTTCAATGGGCAGCCATAATCCACTGTTCAATGGACTCCATTGATTGTAATGGGCAGCCATAATCCACTGTTCAATGCACTCCATTGATTCCTATGGACAGCCATAATCCACTGTTCAATGGTCTCCATTGATTTCAATGGGCAGCCATAATCCACTGTTCAATGGACTCCACTGATTCCTATGGGCAACCATAATCCACTGTTCAATGGACTCCATTGATTCCTATGGGCAGCCATAATCCACTGTTCAATGGACTCCATTGATTGTAATGGGCAGCCATAATCCACTGTTCAATGCACTCCATTGATTCCTATGGACAGCCATAATCCACTGTTCAATGGTCTCCATTGATTTCAATGGGCAGCCATAATCTGCTGTTCAATGGACTCCATTGATTCCTATGGGCAGCATTAATGCACTGTTCAATGGACTCCATTGATTTCAATGGGAAGCCACAATCTACTATCCAATGGACTCCATTGATTCCTAGGGGCAGCCATAATCCACTGTTCAATGGACTCCATTGATTTCAATGGGCAGCCACAATCCACTGTTCAATGGACTCCATTTTCCTAGGGGCAGCCATATTCCACTGTTCAATGGACTCCACTGATTCCTTTGGACGGCCACAATCCACTGTTCAATGGACTCCATTGATTCCTATGGACTGCATTAATCCACTGTTCAATGGGCTCCATTGATTGTAATGGGCAGCCATAATCCACTGTTCAATGCACTCCATTGATTCCTATGGACAGCTATAATCCACTGTTCAATGGTCTCCATTGATTTCAATGGGCAGCCATAATCCACTGTTCAATGGACTCCATTGATTGTAATGGGCAGCCATAATCCACTGTTCAATGCACTCCATTGATTCCTATGGGCAGCCATAATCCGCTGTTCAATGGACTCCATTGATTCCTATGGGCAGCATTAATGCACTGTTCAATGGACTCCATTGATTTCAATGGGAAGCCACAATCTACTATCCAATGGACTCCATTGATTCCTAGGGACAGCCATACTCCACTGTTCAATGGACTCCATTGATTGTAATGGGCAGCCATAATCCACTGTTCAATGCACTCCATTGATTCCTATGGGCAGCCATAATCCGCTGTTCAATGGACTCCATTGATTCCTATGGGCAGCATTAATGCACTGTTCAATGGACTCCATTGATTTCAATGGGAAGCCACAATCTACTATCCAATGGACTTCATTGGTTCTAATGGGCAGCCATAATCCATTGTTCAATGGACTCCATTGATTCCTATGGAAAGCCATAATCCACTGTTCAATGCGCCCCATTGATTTCAATGGGCAGCCACAATCCACTATTCAATGGACTCCATTGATTCCTAGGGACAGCCATACTCCACTGTTCAGTGGACTCCATTGATTCTAATGGGCAGCCATAATCCACTGTTCAATGGACTCCATTCCTATGGACAGCCATAATCCACTATTCAATGGACTCCATTGATTCCTATGGGCAGCCATAATCCACTGTTCAATGGACTCCATTGATTGTAATGGGCAGCCATAATCCACTGTTCAATGCACTCCATTGATTCCTATGGACAGCCATGATCCACTGTTCAATGGTCTCCATTGATTTCAATGGGCAGCCATAATCCGCTGTTCAATGGACTCCATTGATTCCTATGGGCAGCATTAATGCACTGTTCAATGGACTCCATTGATTTCAATGGGAAGCCACAATCTACTATCGAATGGACTCCATTGATTCCTAGGGACATCCATACTCCACTGTTCAATGGACTCCATTGATTCTAATGGGCAGCCATAATCCACTGTTCAATGGACTCCATTGATTCCTATGGGCAGCCATAATCCACTGTTCAATGGACTCCATTGATTCCTATGGGCAGCCATAATCCAGTGTTCAATGGACTCCATTGATTCCTATGGGCAGCCATAATCCACTGTTCAATGCGCCCCATTGATTCTAATGAGCAGCCATAATCCACTGTTCAATGGACTCCATTGATTCCTATCGGCAGCCATAATCCACTGTTCAATGGACTCAGTTGATTCTAATGGGCAGCCATAATCCACTGTTCAATGGACTCCATTGATTCCTATGGACAGCCATAATCCACTGTTCAATGCGCCCCATTGATTTCAATGGGCAGCCACAATCCACTATTCAATGGACTCCATTGATTCCTAGGGACAGCCATACTCCACTGTTCAATGGACTCCATTGATTCTAAGGGCAGATATTATCCACTTTTCAATGGACTCCATTCCTATGGACAGCCATAATCCACCGGTCAATGGACTCCATTGATTTCAATGGGCAGCATTATTCCACTGTTCAATGGACTCCATTGATTTCAATGGGCAGCCACAATATACTATTCAATGGACTCCATTGATTCCTAGGGGCAGCCATAATCCACTGTTCAATGGACTCCATTGATTTCAATGGGCAGCCACAATCCACTGTTCAATGGACTCCATTTTCCTAGGGGCAGCCATAATCCACTGTTCAATGGACTCCACTGATTCCTTTGGACGGCCACAATCCACTGTTCAATGGACTCCATTGATTCCTATGGACTGCATTAATCCACTGTTCAATGGGCTCAATTGATTGTAATGGGCAGCCATAATCCACTGTTCAATTCACTCCATTGATTCCTATGGACAGCTATAATCCACTGTTCAATGGTCTCCATTGATTTCAATGGGCAGCCATAATCCACTGTTCAATGGACTCCATTGATTGTAATGGGCAGCCATAATCCACTGTTCAATGCACTCCATTGATTCCTATGGACAGCCATAATCCACTGTTCAATGGTCTCCATTGATTTCAATGGGCAGCCATAATCCACTGTTCAATGGACTCCACTGATTCCTATGGGCAACCATAATCCACTGTTCAATGGACTCCATTGATTCCTATGGGCAGCCATAATCCACTGTTCAATGGACTCCATTGATTGTAATGGGCAGCCATAATCCACTGTTCAATGCACTCCATTGATTCCTATGGACAGCCATAATCCACTGTTCAATGGTCTCCATTGATTTCAATGGGCAGCCATAATCTGCTGTTCAATGGACTCCATTGATTCCTATGGGCAGCATTAATGCACTGTTCAATGGACTCCATTGATTTCAATGGGAAGCCACAATCTACTATCCAATGGACTCCATTGATTCCTAGGGGCAGCCATAATCCACTGTTCAATGGACTCCATTGATTTCAATGGGCAGCCACAATCCACTGTTCAATGGACTCCATTTTCCTAGGGGCAGCCATAATCCACTGTTCAATGGACTCCACTGATTCCTTTGGACGGCCACAATCCACTGTTCAATGGACTCCATTGATTCCTATGGACTGCATTAATCCACTGTTCAATGGGCTCCATTGATTGTAATGGGCAGCCATAATCCACTGTTCAATGCACTCCATTGATTCCTATGGACAGCTATAATCCACTGTTCAATGGTCTCCATTGATTTCAATGGGCAGCCATAATCCACTGTTCAATGGACTCCATTGATTGTAATGGGCAGCCATAATCCACTGTTCAATGCACTCCATTGATTCCTATGGGCAGCCATAATCCGCTGTTCAATGGACTCCATTGATTCCTATGGGCAGCATTAATGCACTGTTCAATGGACTCCATTGATTTCAATGGGAAGCCACAATCTACTATCCAATGGACTCCATTGATTCCTAGGGACAGCCATACTCCACTGTTCAATGGACTCCATTGATTCTAATGGGCAGCCATAATCCACTGTTCAATGGACTCCATTGATTCCTATCGGCAGCCATAATCCACTGTTCAAAGGACTTCATTGGTTCTAATGGGCAGCCATAATCCATTGTTCAATGGACTCCATTGATTCCTATGGAAAGCCATAATCCACTGTTCAATGCGCCCCATTGATTTCAATGGGCAGCCACAATCCACTATTCAATGGACTCCATTGATTCCTAGGGACAGCCATACTCCACTGTTCAGTGGACTCCATTGATTCTAATGGGCAGCCATAATCCACTGTTCAATGGACTCCATTCCTATGGACAGCCATAATCCACTATTCAATGGACTCCATTGATTCCTATGGGCAGCCATAATCCACTGTTCAATGGACTCCATTGATTGTAATGGGCAGCCATAATCCACTGTTCAATGCACTCCATTGATTCCTATGGACAGCCATGATCCACTGTTCAATGGTCTCCATTGACTTCAATGGGCAGCCATAATCCGCTGTTCAATGGACTCCATTGATTACTATGGGCAGCATTAATGCACTGTTCAATGGACTCCATTGATTTCAATGGGAAGCCACAATCTACTATCGAATGGACTCCATTGATTCCTAGGGACATCCATACTCCACTGTTCAATGGACTCCATTGATTCTAATGGGCAGCCATAATCCACTGTTCAATGGACTCCATTGATTCCTATCGGCAGCCATAATCCACTGTTCAATGGACTTCATTGGTTCTAATGGGCAGCCATAATCCATTGTTCAATGGACTCCATTGATTCCTATGGAAAGCCATAATCCACTGTTCAATGCGCCCCATTGATTTCAATGGGCAGCCACAATCCACTATTCAATGGACTCCATTGATTCCTAGGGACAGCCATACTCCACTGTTCAATGGACTCCATTGATTCTAATGTGCAGCCATAATCCACTGTTCAATGGACTCCATTACTATGGACAGCCATAATCCACCGGTCAATGGACTCCATTGATTGCTACGGACAGCCATACTCCACTGTTCAATGGACTCCATTGATTCTAATGGGCAGCCATAATCCACTGTTCAATGGACTCCATTCCTATGGACAGCCATAATCCACTGTTCAATGGACTCCATTGATTCCTATCGGCAGCCATAATCCACTGTTCAATGGACTTCATTGGTTCTAATGGGCAGCCATAATCCATTGTTCAATGGACTCCATTGATTCCTATGGAAAGCCATAATCCACTGTTCAATGCGCCCCATTGATTTCAATGGGCAGCCACAATCCACTGTTCAATGGACTCCATTTTCCTAGGGGCAGCCATAATCCACTGTTCAATGGACTCCACTGATTCCTATGGACGGCCATAATCCACTGTTCAATGGACTCCATTGATTCCTATGGACAGCATTAATCCACTGTTCAATGGACTCCATTGATTCCTATGGACAGCCAAATCCACTGTTCAATGCACTCCATTGATTCCTATGGACAGCCATAATCCACTGTTCAATGGTCTCCATTGATTTCAATGAGCAGCCATAATCCACTGTTCAATGGACTCCATTGATTGTAATGGGCAGCCATAATCCACTGTTCAATGCACTCCATTGATTCCTATGGACAGCCATAATCCACTGTTCAATGGTCTCCATTGATTTCAATGGGCAGCCATAATCCACTGTTCAATGCACTCCATTGATTCCTATGGACAGCCATAATCCACTGTTCAATGGTCTCCATTGATTTCAATGGGCAGCCATAATCCACTGTTCAATGGACTCCATTGATTCCTATGGGCAGCATGAATGCACTGTTCAATGGACTCCATTGATTTCAATGGGAAGCCACAATCTACTATTCAATGGACTCCATTGATTCCTAGGGACAGCCATACTCCACTGTTCAATGGACTCCATTGATTCTAATGGGCAGCCATAATCCACTGTTCAATGGACTCCATTGATTCCTATCGGCAGCCATAATCCACTGTTCAATGGACTCTATTGATTCCTATGGACAGCCATAATCCACTGCTCAATGCGCCCCATTGATTTCAATGGGCAGCCACAATCCACTATTCAATGGACTCCATTGATTCCTAGGGACAGCCATACTCCACTGTTCAATGGACTCCATTGATTCTAATGGGCAGCCATACTCCACTGTTCAATGGACTCCATTGATTCTAATGGGCAGCCATAATCCGCTGTTCAATGGACTCCATTGATTCCTATCGGCAGCCATAATCCACTGTTCAATGGACTCTATTGATTCCTATGGACAGCCATAATCCACTGTTCAATGCGCCCCATTGATTTCAATGGGCAGCCACAATCCACTATTCAATGGACTCCATTGATTCCTAGGGACAGCCATACTCCACTGTTCAATGCACTCCATTGATTCTAATGGGAAGCCATAATCCACCGGTCAATGGACTCCATTGATTGCTACGGACAGCCATACTCCACTGTTCAATGGACTCCATTGATTCTAATGGGCAGCCATAATCCACTGTTCAATGGACTCCATTGATTCCTATCGGCAGCCATAATCCACTGTTCAATGGACTTCATTGGTTCTAATGGGCAGCCATAATCCATTGTTCAATGGACTCCATTGATTCCTATGGAAAGCCATAATCCACTGTTCAATGCGCCCCATTGATTTCAATGGGCAGCCACAATCCACTGTTCAATGGACTCCTTTTTCCTAGGGGCAGCCATAATCCACTGTTCAATGGACTCCACTGATTCCTATGGACGGCCATAATCCACTGTTCAATGGACTCCATTGATTCCTATGGACAGCCAAATCCACTGTTCAATGCACTCCATTGATTCCTATGGACAGCCATAATCCACTGTTCAATGGTCTCCATTGATTTCAATGGGCAGCCATAATCCACTGTTCAATGGACTCCATTGATTGTAATGGGCAGCCATAATCCACTGTTCAATGCACTCCATTGATTCCTATGGACAGCCATAATCCACTGTTCAATGGTCTCCATTGATTTCAATGGGCAGCCATAATCCACTGTTCAATGCACTCCATTGATTCCTATGGACAGCCATAATCCACTGTTCAATGGTCTCCATTGATTTCAATGGGCAGCCATAATCCACTGTTCAATGGACTCCATTGATTCCTATGGGCAGCATGAATGCACTGTTCAATGGACTCCATTGATTTCAATGGGAAGCCACAATCTACTATTCAATGGACTCCATTGATTCCTAGGGACAGCCATACTCCACTGTTCAATGGACTCCATTGATTCTAATGGGCAGCCATAATCCACTGTTCAATGGACTCCATTGATTCCTATCGGCAGCCATAATCCACTGTTCAATGGACTCTATTGATTCCTATGGACAGCCATAATCCACTGTTCAATGCGCCCCATTGATTTCAATGGGCAGCCACAATCCACTATTCAATGGACTCCATTGATTCCTAGGGACAGCCATACTCCACTGTTCAATGGACTCCACTGATTCCTATGGACGGCCATAATCCACTGTTCAATGGACTCCATTGATTCCTATGGACAGCCAAATCCACTGTTCAATGCACTCCATTGATTCCTATGGACAGCCATAATCCACTGTTCAATGGTCTCCATTGATTTCAATGGGCAGCCATAATCCACTGTTCAATGGACTCCATTGATTGTAATGGGCAGCCATAATCCACTGTTCAATGCACTCCATTGATTCCTATGGACAGCCATAATCCACTGTTCAATGGTCTCCATTGATTTCAATGGGCAGCCATAATCCACTGTTCAATGCACTCCATTGATTCCTATGGACAGCCATAATCCACTGTTCAATGGTCTCCATTGATTTCAATGGGCAGCCATAATCCACTGTTCAATGGACTCCATTGATTCCTATGGGCAGCATGAATGCACTGTTCAATGGACTCCATTGATTTCAATGGGAAGCCACAATCTACTATTCAATGGACTCCATTGATTCCTAGGGACAGCCATACTCCACTGTTCAATGGACTCCATTGATTCTAATGGGCAGCCATAATCCACTGTTCAATGGACTCCATTGATTCCTATCGGCAGCCATAATCCATTGTTCAATGGACTCCATTGATTCCTATGGACAGCCATAATCCACTGTTCAATGTGCCCCATTGATTTCAATGGGCAGCCACAATCCACTGTTCAATGGACTCCATTTTCCTAGGGGCAGCCATAATCCACTGTTCAATGGACTCCACTGATTCCTATGGACGGCCATAATCCACTGTTCAATGGACTCCATTGATTCCTATGGACAGCCAAATCCACTGTTCAATGCACTCCATTGATTCCTATGGACAGCCATAATCCACTGTTCAATGGTCTCCATTGATTTCAATGGGCAGCCATAATCCACTGTTCAATGGACTCCATTGATTCCTATGGGCAGCCATAATCCACTGTTCAATGGACTCCATTGATTCCTATGGGCAGCCATAATCCACTGTTCAATGGACTCCATTGATTGTAATGGGCAGCCATAATCCACTTTTCAATGGACTCCATTGATTCCTATGTGCAGCCATAATCCACTGTTCAATGCACTCCATTGATTCCTATGGACAGCCATAATCCACTGTTCAATGCACTCCATTGATTCCTATGGGCAGCCATAATCCACCGGTCAATGCACTCCATTGATTACTATGGACAGCCATAATCCACTATTCAATGGACTCCATTGATTCCTATGGGCAGCCATAATCCACCGGTCAATGCACTCCATTGATTCCTATGGACAGCCACAATCCACTATTCAATGGACTCCATTGATTCCTATGGGCAGCCATAATCCACCGGTCAATGCACTCCATTGATTCCTATGGACAGCCATAATTCACTATTCAATGGACTCCATTGATTTCAATGGGCAGCCATAATCCACTGTTCAATGCACTCCATTGATTCCTATGGACAGCCATAATCCACTGTTCAATGCACTCCATTGATTCCTATGGACAGCCATAATCCACTGTTCAATGATCTCCATTGATTTCAATGGGCAGCCATAATCCACTGTTCAATGGACTCCATTGATTCCTATGGGCAGCATTAATGCACTGTTCAATGGACTCCATTGATTTCAATGGGAAGCCACAATCTACTATTCAATGGACTCCATTGATTCCTAGGGACAGCCATACTCCACTGTTCAATGGACTCCATTGATTCTAATGGGCAGCCATAATCCACTGTTCAATGGACTCCATTGATTCCTATCGGCAGCCATAATCCACTGTTCAATGCGCCCCATTGATTTCAATGGGCAGCCACAATCCACTATTCAATGGACTCCATTGATTCCTTGGGACAGCCATACTCCACTGTTCAATGGACTCCATTGATTCTAATGGGCAGCCATAATCCACTGTTCAATGGACTCCATTCCTATGGACAGCCATAATCCACCGGTCAATGGACTCCATTGATTTCAATGGGCAGCCATAATCCACTGTTCAATGGACTCCATTGATTGCTATGGACAGCATTAATCCACTGTTCAATGGACTCCATTGATTTGAATGGGCAGCCACAATATACTATTCAATGGACTCCATTGATTCCTAGGGGCAGCCATAATCCACTGTTCAATTGACTCCATTGATTTCAATGGGCAGCCACAATCCACTGTTCAATGGACTCCATTTTCCTAGGGGCAGCCATAATCCACTGTTCAGTGGACTCCACTGATTCCTATGGACGGCCATAATCCACTGTTCAATGGACTCCATTGATTCCTATGGACAGCATTAATCCACTGTTCAATGGACTCCATTGATTCCTATGGACAGCCATAATCCACTGTTCAATGCACTCCATTGATTCCTATGGACAGCCATAATCCACTGTTCAATGGTCTCCATTGATTTCAATGGGCAGCCATAATCCACTGTTCAATGGACTCCATTGATTGTAATGGGCAGCCATAATCCACTGTTCAATGCACTCCATTGATTCCTATGGACAGCCATAATCCACTGTTCAATGGTCTCCATTGATTTCAATGGGCAGCCATAATCCACTGTTCAATGGACTCCACTGATTCCTATGGGCAACCATAATCCACTGTTCAATGGACTCCATTGATTCCTATGGGCAGCCATAATCCACTGTTCAATGGTCTCCATTGATTTCAATGGGCAGCCATAATTCACTATTCAATGGACTCCATTGATTCCTATGGGCAGCGATAATCCACTGTTCAATGCACTCCATTGATTCCTATGGACAGCCATAATCCACTGTTCAATGGTCTCCATTGATTTCAATGGGCAGCCATAATCCACTGTTCAATGGACTCCATTGATTGTAATGGGCAGCCATAATCACTGTTCAATGCACTCCATTGATTCCTATGGACAGCCATAATCCACTGTTCAATGGTCTCCATTGATTTCAATGGGCAGCCATAATCCACTGTTCAATGGACTCCACTGATTCCTATGGGCAACCATAATCCACTGTTCAATGGTCTCCATTGATTTCAATGGGCAGCCATAATCCACTGTTCAATGGTCTCCATTGATTTCAATGGGCAGCCATAATCCACTGTTCAATGGACTCCACTGATTCCTAAGGGCAACCATAATCCACTGTTCAATGGACTCCATTGATTCCTATGGGCAGCGATAATCCACTGTTCAATGCACTCCATTGATTCCTATGGACAGCCATAATCCACTGTTCAATGGTCTCCATTGATTTCAATGGGCAGCCATAATCCACTGTTCAATGGACTCCATTGATTGTAATGGGCAGCCATAATCACTGTTCAATGCACTCCATTGATTCCTATGGACAGCCATAATCCACTGTTCAATGGTCTCCATTGATTTCAATGGGCAGCCATAATCCACTGTTCAATGGACTCCACTGATTCCTATGGGCAGCCACAATCCACTATTCATTGGACTCCATTGATTCCTATGGGCAGCCATAATCCACTGTTCAATGTTCTCCATTGATTTCAATGGGCAGCCATAATCCACCGTTCAATGGACTCCATTGATTCCGATGGGCAGCATTAATGCACTGTTCAATGCACTCCATTGATTCCTATGGACAGCCATAATCCACTGTTCAATGTTCTCCATTGATTTCAATGGGCAGCCATAATCCACTGTTCAATGGACTCCATTGATTCCGATGGGCAGCCATAATCCACTGTTCAATGGTCTCCATTGATTTCAATGGGCAGCCATAATCCACTGTTCAGTGGACTCCACTGATTCCTATGGACGGCCATAATCCACTGTTCAATGGACTCCATTGATTCCTATGGACAGCATTAATCCACTGTTCAATGGACTCCATTGATTCCTATGGACAGCCATAATCCACTGTTCAATGCACTCCATTGATTCCTATGGACAGCCATAATCCACTGTTCAATGGTCTCCATTGATTTCAATGGGCAGCCATAATCCACTGTTCAATGGACTCCATTGATTGTAATGGGCAGCCATAATCCACTGTTCAATGCACTCCATTGATTCCTATGGACAGCCATAATCCACTGTTCAATGGTCTCCATTGATTTCAATGGGCAGCCATAATCCACTGTTCAATGGACTCCACTGATTCCTATGGGCAACCATAATCCACTGTTCAATGGACTCCATTGATTCCTATGGGCAGCCATAATCCACTGTTCAATGGTCTCCATTGATTTCAATGGGCAGCCATAATTCACTATTCAATGGACTCCATTGATTCCTATGGGCAGCGATAATCCACTGTTCAATGCACTCCATTGATTCCTATGGACAGCCATAATCCACTGTTCAATGGTCTCCATTGATTTCAATGGGCAGCCATAATCCACTGTTCAATGGACTCCATTGATTGTAATGGGCAGCCATAATCACTGTTCAATGCACTCCATTGATTCCTATGGACGGCCATAATCCACTGTTCAATGGACTCCATTGATTCCTATGGACAGCATTAATCCACTGTTGAATGGACTCCATTGATTCCTATGGACAGCCATAATCCACTGTTCAATGCACTCCATTGATTCCTATGGACAGCCATAATCCACTGTTCAATGGTCTCCATTGATTTCAATGGGCAGCCATAATCCACTGTTCAATGGACTCCATTGATTGTAATGGGCAGCCATAATCCACTGTTCAATGCACTCCATTGATTCCTATGGACAGCCATAATCCACTGTTCAATGGTCTCCATTGATTTCAATGGGCAGCCATAATCCACTGTTCAATGGACTCCACTGATTCCTATGGGCAACCATAATCCACTGTTCAATGGACTCCATTGATTCCTATGGGCAGCCATAATCCACTGTTCAATGGTCTCCATTGATTTCAATGGGCAGCCATAATTCACTATTCAATGGACTCCATTGATTCCTATGGGCAGCGATAATCCACTGTTCAATGCACTCCATTGATTCCTATGGACAGCCATAATCCACTGTTCAATGGTCTCCATTGATTTCAATGGGCAGCCATAATCCACTGTTCAATGGACTCCATTGATTGTAATGGGCAGCCATAATCACTGTTCAATGCACTCCATTGATTCCTATGGACAGCCATAATCCACTGTTCAATGGTCTCCATTGATTTCAATGGGCAGCCATAATCCACTGTTCAATGGACTCCACTGATTCCTATGGGCAACCATGATCCACTGTTCAATGGTCTCCATTGATTTCAATGGGCAGCCATAATCCACTGTTCAATGGTCTCCATTGATTTTAATGGGAAGCCATAATCCACTGTTCAATGGACTCCACTGATTCCTAAGGGCAACCATAATCCACTGTTCAATGGACTCCATTGATTCCTATGGGCAGCCATAATCCAGTGTTCAATGGACTCCATTGATTCCTAGGGGCAGCCACAATCCACTATTCATTGGACTCCATTGATTCATATGGGCAGCCATAATCCACTGTTCAATGTTCTCCATTGATTTCAATGGGCAGCCATAATCCACCGTTCAATGGACTCCATTGATTCCGATGGGCAGCATTAATGCACTGTTCAATGCACTCCATTGATTCCTATGGACAGCCATAATCCACTGTTCAATGTTCTCCATTGATTTCAATGGGCAGCCATAATCCACTGTTCAATGGACTCCATTGATTCCGATGGGCAGCCATAATCCACTGTTCAATGGTCTCCATTGATTTCAATGGGCAGCCATAATCCACTGTTCAATGGACTCCATTGATTGTAATGGGCAGCCATAATCCACTGTTCAATGCACTCCATTGATTCCTAGGGACAGCCATGCTCCACTGTTCAATGGACTCCATTGATTCTAATGGGCAGCCATAATCCACTGTTCAATGGACTCCATTGATTCCTATCGGCAGCCATAATCCACTGTTCAATGGACTCCATTGATTCTAATGGGCAGCCATAATCCACTGTTCAATGGACTCTATTGATTCCTATGGACAGCCATAATCCACTGTTCAA
Source organism: Ambystoma mexicanum (assembly GCF_040938575.1). NCBI lineage: Eukaryota > Metazoa > Chordata > Amphibia > Caudata > Ambystomatidae > Ambystoma > Ambystoma mexicanum. Next base: position 1,282,236,815 of record NC_090928.1, read on the forward strand.
TGCGCCCCATTGATTTCAATGGGCAGCCACAATCCACTATTCAATGGACTCCATTGATTCCTAGGGACAGCCATACTCCACTGTTCAATGGACTCCATTGATTCTAATGGGCAGCCATAATCCACTGTTCAATGGACTCCATTCCTATGGACAGCCATAATCCACCGGTCAATGGACTCCATTGATTTCAATGGGCAGCCATAATCCACTGTTCAATGGACTCCTTCGATTGCTATGGACAGCATTAATCCACTGTTCAATGGACTTCATTGGTTCTAATGGGCAGCCATAATCCATTGTTCAATGGACTCCATTGATTCCTTGGGGCAGCCATAATCCACTGTTCAATTGACTCCATTGATTTCAATGGGCAGCCACAATCCACTGTTCAATGGACTCCATTTTCCTAGGGGCAGCCATAATCCACTGTTCAATGGACTCCACTGATTCCTATGGACGGCCATAATCCACTGTTCAATGGACTCCATTGATTCCTATGGACAGCATTAATCCACTGTTCAATGCACTCCATTGATTCCTATGGACAGCTATAATCCACTGTTCAATGGTCTCCATTGATTTCAGTGGGCAGCCATAATCCACTGTTCAATGGACTCCATTGATTGTGATGGGCAGCCATAATCCACTGTTCAATGCACTCCATTGATTCCTATGGACAGCCATAATCCACTGTTCAATGGTCTCCATTGATTTCAATGGGCAGCCATAATCCACTGTTCAATGGACTCCACTGATTCCTAAGGGCAACCATAATCCACTGTTCAATGGACTCCATTGATTCCTATGGGCAGCCATAATCCACTGTTCAATGCACTCCATTGATTCCTATGGACAGCCATAATCCACTGTTCAATGTTCTCCATTGATTTCAATGGGCATCCATAATCCACTGTTCAATGGACTCCATTGATTCCGATGGGCAGCATTAATGCACTGTTCAATGCACTCCATTGATTCCTATGGACAGCCATAATCCACTGTTCAATGGTCTCCCTTGATTTCAATGGGCAGCCATAATCCACTGTTCAATGGACTCCATTGATTGTAATGGGCAGCCATAATCCACTGTTCAATGGACTCCATTCCTATGGACAGCCATAATCCACCGGTCAATGGACTCCATTGATTTCAATGGGCAGCCATAATCCACTGTTCAATGGACTCCTTTGATTGCTATGGACAGCATTAATCCACTGTTCAATGGACTCCATTGATTTGAATGGGCAGCCACAATATACTATTCAATGGACTCCATTGATTCCTAGGGGCAGCCATAATCCACTGTTCAATTGACTCCATTGATTTCAATGGGCAGCCACAATCCACTGTTCAATGGACTCCATTTTTTAGGGGCAGCCATAATCCACTGTTCAATGGACTCCACTGATTCCTATGGACGGCCATAATCCACTGTTCAATGGACTCCATTTATTCCTATGGACAGCATTAATCCACTGTTCAATGCACTCCATTGATTCCTATGGACAGCCATAATCCACTGTTCAATGGTCTCCATTGATTTCAATGGGCAGCCATAATCCACTGTTCAATGGACTCCATTGATTGTAATGGGCAGCCATAATCCACTGTTCAATGCACTCCATTGATTCCTATGGACAGCCATAATCCACTGTTCAATGGTCTCCATTGATTTCAATGGGCAGCCATAATCCACTGTTCAATGGACTCCACTGATTCCTATGGGCAACCATAATCCAATGTTCAATGGACTCCATTGATTCCTATGGACAGCATTAATCCACTGTTCAATGCACTCCATTGATTCCTATGGACAGCCATAATCCACTGTTCAATGGTCTCCATTGATTTCAATGGGCAGCCATAATCCACTGTTCAATGGACTCCATTGATTGTAATGGGCAGCCATAATCCACTGTTCAATGCACTCCATTGATTCCTATGGACAGCCATAATCCACTGTTCAATGGTCTCCACTGATTTCAATGGGCAGCCATAATCCACTGTTCAATGGACTCCACTGATTCCTATGGGCAACCATAATCCAATGTTCAATGGACTCCATTGATTCCTATGGGCAGCCATAATCCACTGTTTAATGGACTCCATTGATTGTAATGGGCAGCCATAATCCACTGTTCAATGGCCTCCATTGATTCCTATGGGCAGCCATAATCCACCGGTCAATGGACTCCACTGATTTCAATGGGCAGCCATAATCCACTGTTCAATGGACTCCACTGATTCCTATGGGCAGCCACAATCCACTATTCAATGGACTCCATTGATTCCTATGGGCAGCCATAATCCACTGTTCATGGCACTCCATTGATTCCTATGGACAGCCATAATCCACTGTTCAATGGTCTCCATTGATTTCAATGGGCAGCCATAATCCACTGTTCAATGGACTCCATTGATTCCGATGGGCAGCATTAATGCACTGTTCAATGGACTCCATTGATTCCTAGGGACAGCCATACTCCACTGTTCTATGGACTCCATTGATTCTAATGGGCAGCCATAATCCACTTTTCAATGGACTCAGTTGATTTCCATGGGCAGCCATAATCCACTGTTCAATGGACTCCATTGACTCCTATGGACGGCCGTAATCCACTGTTCAATGGACCCCATTGATTTCAATTGGCAGCCATAATCCACTGTTCAATGGACTCCATTGATTTCAATGGGCAGCCATAATCCACTGTTCAATGCACTCCATTGATTCCTATGGTCAGCCATAATCCACTGTTCAATGGACTCCATTGATTCTAATGGGCAGCCATAATCCACTGTTCAATGGACTCCATTGATTCCTATGGACAGCCATAATCCACTGTTCAATGTGCCCAATTGATTTCAATGGGCAGCCACAATCCACTATTCAATAGACTCCATTGATTCCTAGGGACAGCCATACTCCACTGTTCAATGGACTCCATTGATTCTAATGGGCAGCCATAATCCACTGTTCAATGGACTCCATTCCTATGGACAGCCATAATCCACCGGTCAATGGACTCCATTGATTTCAATGGGCAGCCATAATCCACTGTTCAATGGACTCCATTGATTCCTATGGACAGTATTAATCCACTGTTCAATGGACTAGATTGATTTCAATGGGCAGCCACAATATACTATTCAATGGACTCCATTGATTCCTAGGAGCAGCCATAATCCACTGTTCAATGGACTCCATTGATTTCAATGGGCAGCCATAATCCACTGTTCAATGGACTCCACTGATTCCTATGGGCAGCCATAATCCACTGTTCAATGGACTCCATTGATTGTAATGGGCAGCCATAATCAACTGTTCAATGCCCTCCATTAATTCCTATGGACAGCCATAATCCACTGTTCAATGGTCTCCATTGATTTCAATGGGCAGCCATAATCCACTGTTCAATGGACTCCATTTATTCCTATGGACAGCATTAATGCACTATTCAATGGACTCCATTGATTTCAATGGGAAGCCACAATCTACTATTCAATGGACTCCATTGATTCCTAGGGACAGCCATACTCCACTGTTCAATGGACTCCATTGATTCTAATGGGCAGCCATAATCCACTGTTCAATGGACTCAGTTGATTTCCATGGGCAGCCATAATCCACTGTTCAATGGACTCCATTGATTCCTATGGACGGCCATAATCCACTGTTCAATGGACCCCATTGATTTCAATTGGCAGCCATAATCCACTGTTCAATGGACTCCATTGATTCTAATAGGCAGCCATAATCCACTGTTCAATGGTCTCCATTGATTCCTATGGACAGCCATAATCCACTGTTCAATGCGCCCCATTGATTTCAATGGGCAGCCACAATCCACTATTCAATGGACTCCATTGATTCCTAGGGACAGCCACACTCCACTGTTCAATGGACTCCATTGATTCTAATGGGCAGCCATAATCCACTGTTCAATGGACTCCATTGATTTCAATGGGCAGCCACAATCCACTGTTCAATGGACTCCATTGATTCCTAGGGGCAGCCATAATCCACTGTTCACTGGACTCCACTGATTCCTACGGGCAGCCATAATCCACTGTTCAATGCACTCCATTGATTCCTATGGACAGCCATAATCCACTGTTCAATGGTCTCCATTGATTTCAATGGGCAGCCATAATCCACTGTTCAATGGACTCCATTGATTCCTATGGACAGCATTAATCCATTGTTCAATGGACTCCATTGATTTCAATGGGAAGCCACAATCTACTATTCAATGGACTCCATTGATTCCTAGGGACAGCCATACTCCACTGTTCAATGGACTCAATTGATTCTAATGGACAGCCATAATCCACTGTTCAATGCACTCCATTGATTCCTATGGACAGCCATAATCCACTGTTCAATTGTCTCCATTGATTTCAATGGGCAGCCATAATCCACTGTTCAATGGACTCCATTGATTCCTATGGACAGCATTAATCCATTGTTCAATGGACTCCATTGATTTCAATGGGAAGCCACAATCTACTATTCAATGGACTCCATTGATTCTTACGGACAGCCATACTCCACTGTTCAATGGACTCCATTGATTCTAATGGGCAGCCATAATCCACTGTTCAATGGACTCAGTTGATTTCCATGGGCAGCCATAATCCACTGTTCAATGGACTCCACTGATTCCTATGGACGGCCGTAATCCACTGTTCAATGGACCCCATTGATTTCAATTGGCAGCCATAATCCACTGTTCAATGGACTCCATTGATTTCAATGGGCAGCCTTAATCCACTGTTCAATGGACTCCATTGAATTCAATGGGCAGCCATAACTCACTGTTCAATGCAAGGGACTCCATTGATTCCTATGGACAGTCATAATCCACTGTTCAATGGACCCCACTGATTTCAATTTACAGCCATAATCCACTGTTCAATGGACTCCATTGATTTCAATGGGCAGCCATAATTCCCTGTTCAATGGACTCCATTGATTCCTAGGGACAGCCATAATCCACTGTTCAATGGACTCAATTGGTTTCAACGGGCAGCCACAATATACTGTTCAATGGACTCCATTGGTTTCAACGGGCAGCCACAATATACTGTTCAATGGACTCCATTGGTTCCTTTGGACAGCCATAATCCACTGTTCAATGGACTCCATTTATTTCAATGGGCAGCCATAATTCCCTGTTCAATGGTTCCATTGATTTCAATGGGCAGCCATAATCCGCTGTTCAATGGACTCCATTGATTCCTATGGACAGCCATAATCCACTGTTCAATGGACTCAATTGATTTCAATGGGCAGCCATAATACCCTGTTCAATGGACTCCATTGATTCCAAGGGACAGCCGTAATCCACTGTTCAAGTGCTCCAGCTTTATTGCCAAGTCCATCCCCAAATTCTCTTTACCCAATTTTTCAATTATAACAATTGGAAAATGCTATTTTGTATTTGTAAAATCTCCCTATCCCTATAATTGAGGAAAGTTCCAGGCCTTCTTTATATTTATATTTTTAGAATTGTGAGTATCCGGGTAGCCTGTGGTGTACCTTGGTCTTCTCCCTTTCTTTGCCCCCTCCACCAGGGGGTTGGAGTTCAGGTTGATTATTTTAATTAGGATTTACCATTGTGGCGCGATTCTCCCATGTTCATGTCTGTATTACTATGCTCTACCTTTCCATTGACTGGCATTGTGTGATTTATTTCTGTCATCTAGGTTAAGTGCAGTACCTCTAACCACATATAGTCCCTCCCTTTTGCATTTGAATTTGTGCTCTGCCCTGTTTTTCTCTTGTGCTACGCACTGTTATGGCTATTTCAGGTAATTTCCTTGGGGTTTGGAACTGTTTAGTTTTCATTTGAGAATTTTTTGAGCCATTTGTGAATCTGTAATTTACTGTAAATAAATGTACTTCGCAAGCCAAATGTTTACAAAATGTTCATAATGAAAGAATAGAGAAAATGGTCACAAACCTCAGGCCTTGAGAAACCCTTGAATGTTCATTTTGTAAAGTACAAGTGAAAAAACACTTATAACCTCATTACGAGAGTGGCGGAATGGGTTAACGGGTGCCGCAAAAGGATGCGGACCCGTTAACACCATTCCGCCACATTACGAGGTCCCCTCGCGGGACCCGCTCTGCATGTCTGGTTTTACGAGACGTGCAGAGCTGGTCCCGCGAGGGGAAGAGGGAGCTAACAACAGGCCGGTCGTAATCGGCCCATTGTTAGCTCCCTCCCCCATTCCCTATAGGGGCTGAAATGGGAATGGGGAAGGTCCGGGTTCCTGGAGGGAGGAATTACTGGGCCTTCCGAACTCGGAATGGCCCGGTAATTCCCCATTCTGGGAACCCGGACCCGATTTTGGAGGCAGCCATGCCGCCAATAGCAGCATGGCTACCGCCAAAATCGTAATGAGGCCCTTAGTGTTTGGAATCCCTGTTGTGTATTTAATTGAAAATCTGTTCACTATGTTGAAGAGTTCACCGTTATTCTGTTTTATGCAAACCTGTCACTAAAAGTTGTGCTGATTTCTCTTCGCGTGTGTGAGACTCCTGAAGGTGTCTCACCCGCTAGTCCCCAGGGATCTGTCATCCAGGTGGCCGGGACATGTCCATCACTTTTGGATCCAGTTCCTGGGGGTGAGCCAGTGTGGGAGGATTACCTGGATGAGGGGTCTTCGGAGAGTGGAAGTGGGACACCGAAGGGTGAGACCGGTATTCCCTTCCCTATATCACCTTTCCCAGGAACTCAAGCCCCCCCTTTCCTGAAACAAACACTTTCACACAGACTGTCTTGGTTTATTACACTGCACACAGCAGCCAGGGAACGCCTTCCCCTACAATGAATGTGGAGCACAATAAAGCACTTTTTATTTTTAGGATACTACGGATTCTTTTGAGTAGGCCTCCAACCCATCTCGCATCCAACCTCCACCAGCACCCTGTGTCACAACTGACTAGTAACCAGGCCGGTCTGTATTAATCAGATATTTTATTAATGTATTATTTAATCAAGATAATCAAAATACAACAGCCACCAAAATTGTGGCAACACAAATGCAATATACTATCTAGAGCGACCGGGTCGAAACAGACTGTTACAATCGCTTTTGTTTTAATGACAAAACAGGAAAATAACAATCAGGTTGAAATAGATTGTTACACTCGCTTTTGTGTTAATGACAAAACAGGAAATAAAAATTCCACACAAATTGATAGCACCTACAGTTAAGCAATCCCCCCTGCAACACTCAACCCCAAACATCAATTGGACTTGATTCCTTTGAATGGAAAGCAGTAGGAATATAGGAGGAAAATCGGTGTTGGGGTGAAGACCACCACTACAATATGGGAAGAAAGCAAAGAAAGGGAAAATCTGTTTTTGGAGCAAAATGGAAGAATGGGGTTTTTATTATTTCTCACAACTGCTAGGGGACAGAATAGAAGATAATTTGTACTCCTTACAATCAGGAGATAGGCAAAGTTTTAGAGAATACTAATCAGCACACCAGGGAAAATAGAAATAGCATAGGACAATTGTTTTTTGGGAGATAGCAAAGGCAAAGGGAAAATACAGTGGCAAATAGAAATTTGTTTACACTGAAGCTTACAATGACAGGTGGGCTCTGGGAAAGGGGTTTAGCCACAAAAATGAAACCAGTTTTGATTCAGGATGACAGATGCAAAAAGGAATGATACTGGCAAATGAAAATTCGTTTAGCAAGGCATAATTTAAACACAGGGGCAAATTCGGTTTTCAGTTCACAAGGGGATTAATTCTTTTGGGCAATACTTTAATGACGATAACAATTAACAAGAACATTGGGAAAAAGATTGTTGGTCTTCGAACGCCACCGATCCCGATCCTGTGAAATTTAATGGGGGAATTAATTGATTTACTTACAAAAATAGAATGGATTTACACAGACAAATGAGTAATGTGGATAGGCTAACATACACAGGCAAACAATAGATTCTTCTATGGAGAGATGACTGAACTACACTGGCAATTGCGGTTTTCAAAGAGGAAATATTGGATGCACTGCTACAAACATGAAGGGCTTATGCAATTTAGGGCTGGTCGTATTGCTACTTGCATAGCAAGCCTTTGCTTAAGTTTCAGGGAAGCCAGCTTCATCTCAGGAAACTCTGGAAAGACAGGGCAGGGGTCTGGTCACTCCACTCTCAAAGATGGTAAGTTTCAGCAGCCTTCTCTACGTCCTCCTTTTCTGTCTCCCTGGTTTTGGTGTGTCTCCTGAGTTCTAGTACAGTCCCTGTTATATAGCAGAAATGACATCACTAATTTTACATTCTAGGGGAAGTACTCTGCAATAATCTCTGCCGCTAGGATTGGACAGTTACCCCCTCTCTTTCTGCCCCCAAGCAGGATTGGTTTAGGGGTTTTGGAGCAATATCTGTCTTTTCCCATTTATCACCATCCTTTGTTCTCCTTTCAGCTTTTTGGCAAAAATGAGTTATGTATCATGAACATCATAATTGTACTTGCCACTGCCATATGAAACATATATTCTGTTTTAGCTGATTATGGGGAATCAGATAAGCCGACTGCCAAATCCGTACGATGTAGCATGGCCCCGTGTCACATTTTTGTCATTTTCATAAAATGTAAAACAGTTATGAATATGCAAGTTATCAAGCAAATTGCTAATTTCACTTTCCACCTTTTCATCAACTCGCATATATGTCACATGTTCAGATCAGCCAGAAACCTAATCTAACTGGCCATTGCTGTTCCCAGAGTCACAAGTAGATGCATTTTATACCCCCAAAACTGCCTGGAAATTACATGAAAAATGCCATAAAAATGAAATTAATCCTCAGTCTGGTTGCTGCGCAAAATGCCTAAAATGAAATAGTCTTTCAAATTAAATGACAAGAGTTTCTGTCAGCAAGTGGGATGACTTCTTCATCCCCCACAGCCATCTGTTCCCCTGGGGCAGCCTGAGACCAGAGATTTGTATGAGTCTCTTTGCAGTTAGATGTGGCTCTTTGAAGTGGGTGCAACAAGGACTCACACCTTTTAGGTCCAGCCAAGGATGGCTTTCTTTGAAATCTCTGTTTTCCTGCAAGCAAGTCAGTAGAATGGTGAATTTTGCAGCCTCAAATTTTATTGTGGGGTTATTAGATGGGAGGTGTGACATCCAGCTGGAGTGGGGCTTTTCATTGTGAAGTTTTGCACCCAGCCAGAACAGGTTTTTCCTGAAGTAAGTGGCTCTTCAACCGTCACTGGAGTTTTGTGGGGGAACTATAATATACGTTGCTTTGGTCACCCCACACATCCTGTTCTGCTTTCCTGACATTTTTCTGTGAGCAGTGATATCTTTTTCCATTGTGATTTTTTAACAATGTTTATATTTGCAAACACATGTGTATACTGTTTTTGCTTCCAATGTTTAAAAATCCTATTTTCCATGTCACAGGATTCTTTGATTACTCCTTCTTTCGTGAATTAAACCGCTGTTTGTCCATGGATAATGACAAGTAGGCCCCTTTCCCTATGGTCTTTAATTTTTCATGAACGACAAAAGAAAAAGTCAGGCTGTTTTTGTTGCAGTGTTTAAATTCCTGCCATTCATGTGACAGGGAAAGCAAAAGCCAGAGCGTTTTTGGTTGCAGTGTTTAAATGGCTGTGAAAGGGACTTCTGTTTGGGGCTTTTAAATGCACCCAACATGACAGACCACCGTGCGCAAACAACAGACTAACACCAGAGCCGTATACCTGACATGTCCCAACACCCTGGTCAGGCAAGGTCAGGCAATTACGAATCATTACACACACCTGACTTCCATCACACTTCCCCCACACGGATAAAAGGCGGGGCATGAAAGCACACTCTGAGTGAGTCCAAACACACGAGGAGACAGCAGTTCCAAGATGGCAGTTTAATACAAGGAGAAAGACAGCGACATCAGCAAGGGTCGCAAGGAGGGAAGTCTCCTTCATCTCTAAGGACTGTTACTTTCATGAGCCTTGGAAAGTAAGAAACCGAAGACCAGAAACTAAGGCTGATCAAACCTGCACAGTGTGTCCGAGTTACCTGGGGCTCTCCCGCGTCGATAACCCAGGCGGGGATTAGCGATTGACACTGCAGTACTCTCCTTGGCTCCTACAACAAAGCAACGTCAGGAAAGACAGCACAGCCGGTCAGTCGGAGCGACTGATACCAAACCAGCTTGTATTTTGAAACAAGGTTGCAACCGGAAACTTTGTATAAAGAGAACAATGTGTGAGGCGTTTGTGATGAGTGACACACATATAATTGAAAACTAACAAGAGTAATTGAATTTTGGGAGGCCAAGCAAAGATACGATGCACAGAGTGGTCCGGTGCCACGAGGGCGGTCATTCAAAAGTCTCTGTTAGGAATCCAACTGATGCTAAGTGTGTGCAAAGGGATTATTGAGATCGAAGTGGTCATGCAATGGGTCAAGCTAAACCCTGTGCACATTTGAAAGTCTTCAATAGTTTAATGTACATTGCAATTGGTCCGAGCTTGGCTGAGGGAGACTAATTTGTATTTGTATTTTATTTGTGTTTTATAAAGCACCTTAATCCAAAGCGCTGCACCTTTTAAAACAGAATAGTAGTATAATAATAATGGTTAAACAGTTAGAAAATCAAAACCAGACAGCAATCATTTGTGGTGTTGCAGAAGATGCATTTTCAAGGAAGCATGGAAGAGAGAGTAAACAGTGATAGATTGACGTGAGTGAAAGAAAGGGACTGAGCCCGGCTGAGGGGGATCCGGGGTGAACCGTTAGTCACCCAAGAAAGAAGTCTCTGACATTGGTGTGAAAGAGATCTGAGCTGGGAAGAGAGGGATCCAACCTGGAACTTTTGAGTTCAAATGGATATGAGCCCAGCTGAGAGGGATCCAGGGTGAATACTGTTTTTGTACAGAAGGCCCTCTGAGTCAAGAGACTTGCAAGAAGTAAAGAGACTTGGACACAGAACTGTGGAAAATTAATTGTATCCTCCTTTGCTAGAATTACCCGCCTTGCCCTTTGCTGAAAACGTGGGGAAGGAACTCCAACGCCCTGAGCATCCTGACATATAATTTTGTGAACACTTCTTTCTTTTTCATGAACATTACACCACATTATTTGTAAATTAGTGGTAAGCATTGGCAATCGTTTATTTTTAGTATAGGCCCTTTTTATTTGACAAGTCTCCACTAGGACTGCGTTATTATTATTTGATGGTCCTAGCTTGCTCCCATCTGCAGATTTAGGGTTAGATATGCGTTCATTACACCCTTTTATGAAAGTTCAATAAACACCCTTGAACTGTGGTCACTTGTGTCTGTCTTACTTTTGCCACCATGAGTTCCTTACATGTGGTGTCAAGAGTGGGAAGTGATTCAATTGATAAAAATTGAAGATCCATGCTGATAATATTCATACGACCAGAAGGAGAAAATTGAATTGTTTAACTCCTTGACTCTGACTGTGTATCTACTCTAAAAGAGGTCTTGCTCTCTCAACTACGTATCCCGACTTGTCAAGAAGACCTGTTCTTTAAAACTCAAGTGCTCTTAGATACTCTTCCACTCTCTCATTTAACTATACCACAGTGGGACCAAATAATACTGAAAATCTGAGCAGCCTTTAACTGTATTAGGCCTAGCGCACTAAAACCCCCTGGTCGTGAACCTTTTTTTTGGCACCCAATCACCATCCGTTGTGGGACAATCAGAGTTAGAGACCAACCTACTAAAGTCATTCCCTTCGGCAGAATCAGACTCAGAAGGATCGGATGACTTCAAAACTTTATCTGACGGAGTCGAAACCTGTTTTTTTTTCCGATTCAGAAAAAAACACTGAAGGAACCCTTACCCGACCGGAGGAAATGCCTCACCTAGCAGCTGTCATAGTCCAGTTGGCTGCCCATCAAATGCAGGCCGAAGTTAGGATTCACGAAAACTTAACAAAATGTGTTGGGTTGCAAGCTAGACCCCTACTACCACAAGGGGATACTTCAACCATACCAAGAAGTCGAAGATGTAGGGAACATCTTTCTAAATTTCGAGCGATTAGCTGAACAGCTAGGATGGGAAGAAAACCTAAAAAGATGCTTTTTGGGACCCTTGTTGAAAGGTGAACTACAGACCGCCTACCATCTACTCAATCTAGCCCAGGGACCCACCTTTGTATCAATGAAAGAAGGGCCATTTCAATGTTTGGGGTCTAGGACTTTAAAGCTACTCCCTCCCTCCTTAAAATTAAGTCGACCATTCCTAGCCATGGCCATTGAAACTGCACAAAATCACTCGGATGCAGCCAAACACTTCCACTCGGTACATCAAGGTGAGGAACGGAAAGATTACACACCTACCCAACAAGCCCAACCTCAGGGAGTAGATAAAAAAGGAGGTTCCTATAAAATTGTCAAGACTTGATTTCCATATAGACTATAGGTATCTCCGTCCCCAAGCACCAGTCATGGAGATATTAACTCCCTGACCCATTATTGAGGCCACAGGTGGCTGGAACAAGAGCACCGGGTCCCCAGGTAGCTGAAATGGAAACAGGATATTAATGGATCAATCACAGTACTGTATAATGCACAAGAACCATAACGAGACAAGTAGAGAAATGGAACCTACCAGTTGTGTTACTGATAATGGTATGGAAGTGAGGGAAGGAAACAGGGTCCCTGAATTCAGGAAGCAGTTCCCCCACTAAGGCGGTGCAATATTGTGGAGTAGTAATAATCCAGATACTTAGATGCCTGGTCCAAGGAAGCATGTGACGATAGTTGTAGCGTGAATGGCAATGACCCATGTATAGGGGCCTTGGTGAGGCTGTGTGTGATACAAAGGGAAAATCCAAAAGCAATCCAAATAACAGAATCCGAGGTCGGGTATTTTCCGGTAGCACAAGAGAGGAGCACCGTAGCACAACGATATCGTAAAGCAGTCCGTAAAAGATTTGCCAAAGGTAGTTGCAGTTCGTGGAAATTCGAATCGAAGGTAAGCGTCTTAGCCAAGTAGAGTTTCAAGAGCAATCCATGAAGCCAAGCCGTGGTCGTAATCCAGGAGAAACACGAGTCCGTAATACAAGAGATAACGCTAGAAGCTGGTAAAGAACACTGCTGAAAAGCACCGAGTGGAGCATCCAGCATTCTCTTATACCGTTGCTGGGTTACCCGATCATGTGACACATGATCGGATGGCCGCGCTGTACGCACGTCCCCCAATTTCCATGGCAACTGCCATCTGAAACACGGCTGCAGCTGCCAATGGCACAACTTCTGTGAGGAGTTAGTGCCTCTTCTTGGTTGACATCTGAGGCGGCTTGCAAAACGACCACCATGTCTGTCTGCTAGGACGCCCTTGTGTACAGTGAGTGTGTTTAGCAAGCGTTATGAACTGATGTGCTGGAAGCGTGAGAGAAAGAAATCAAGGAATGGATACCAAAATAAAGACTAGAAACCAAGAGGTCTAACCCTAAAAACAAAGACAAAGGTAAAAGGGAAGAACCTAAAGGAAGCGGACCACCCCCTCTTATCTGCTTTTGATGTAGAGAACCTGAGCATTTGGCCAGGCACTGTCCGAAAAATGTAAAAGATGAACCTATGGACATAGGCTGTTTAAAGGGAGAAGAGTGGGAAGAACCCGAAGAAGATCTAGATGTTTGTGTCAGTCCTCTGCTGAATTCACATATGAAAAGGCTTGGGTTAATGGAAGGCAAGTAAAGGCATTAATTGACTCAGGTAGCAAAGCAAACCACTATAAGAGCTGACTTGGTGACAACAACGGACCTCGAGAACGTTACCCTAGTTAGTTACCTGTGTATACGGGTACAATGAAGTATACCCCAAAATACCCATACACATTGATATCAGGGGTGGGTCCTGTTTAATATCTTCAGCCATCCTTCCTGGACTCCCTAACAAAGTTAGTCTGGGTCAGGGTTTCCCTACCTTTTCCACTGTGTTGCAGGAAACCCCACCTCCCTATAGAGAGTTTTCACCCCAGGACTGCTGGCACTCGAATTACTATTCCCAAAACTCTCCAATATGGGACTGGGAAAAGACGGTATCCCAAGAAACCCCTTCAAGATATAAATAATCTATAAAACCAAAGTCAACCCCTAGAGAACAGTTTGTGGGTTACTTTCGAGAGACCAATAAAACCACCACACCTCTACCTATACCCTCAAAACAAATCAGTGGATTATGCGAGAGTCCCTGGATATATCTCATCCCTGTTCTTTCCCAGGTCTTAACAGTGAAGAACCTGGACAAAGACCAGTCATATCCACCTTGCATGGGGGAAGGGTATATGAGAAACCGGAAGGTGTCTCACCCGCTAGTCCCCACGGATCTGTCATCCAGGTGGCCAGGACACGGCCATCGCCTTTGGATCCAGTTCCTGGGGGTGGACTAGTGCAGGCGGATCAGCTGGATGAGGGGTCTTCAGGGATTGGAAGTGAGACAATGGAGGGTGGAGGGTGGGATGTGGTATCCCCTTCCTCATAACACTTATTCCAAATCCTAAAAAGTAGGATACCTAGGAACTCAACCCCCCACCTTTCCTGACACAAACACTTTCTCATGGACAGCCCACCAAGAGCGACAACGGACTAACACCAGAGCCATATACCTAACATGTCCCATCACCATGATGGGAGACACTAGCCTGGACAAAGGGCCACTTCATTCCAGGAACTGAGACCCAACCTTCACAAACTCAAGAACCTCTGGAATACAGTAGCAGAGACTGCCTCCAGCATAACGCAAATCCACCTAAAGGACTTCAACTCCTAGGACTCAAGTCTTACACATAAAGATTTCCATAATCGTTGCGCCAAACGCTTCAGAAGACAAGCCAGTCTTGCGCCAGTCCTCACCGCCCTAGGCAGTCGTAGACCACAAACATTGATGCCAAGTAGTGCACAACGTCATGGGTAGAGAGAACTCCAAAACAAGCACGACAGACACCACTAGACTGCCACCTCTCTGCGATCTAGCAGATCGAGCACATAAGGCAAAGGTAGGAAAACTCACCAAACCAATCAAGGTAAAATCTCAAGACGACACAAGACAAATGAAAGTTTGCCTGCTCAACACGCACTCTCTCAACAAACATGCACAAGATGTACATGACTTAATTATAGAGGAAGACCTTGACATAGCCTGTATCACAGAAACATGGCTACAGAATTCTGTAGGACCAACATGCGCCATAGCAGTTCCATAGGGATACGTGATGCACCACAAAGAAAGGGAAACTGGCATGGGGGGAATGCCATAATCACCAGAAGCTCGATTTAAATGTTTCCAGCAACCACCTCAAATGAGAGCTGCGAAATACTCCATATCAAATACACCCCAACAGACAACCATTGCCTGAACATCATCCTAGTATATAAACCACCATCCCTGATTTCTGAGTATGACGAAGATTTAACACAGCAGCTAAACCCATTGAAGGGCCCAAACACTGCAACACTGGTCGTGAGTGACTTTAACAGATGATACAGGAACCCCAAGTATAAAGACGCCATCCACTTAGAGAAAATCCTGAATAACATTGACTTTGGAGTTAGAAACACGGAACCTACCATAGAAAGTGATTTTCAAACCAAACCATGTATTTGGTCAGACCACTTCACCGTCCTACTCTTGTTGTCACTAAATACTCCTAAGAGAAATAACAAAGAGAATGTACCAATCAAAATAAAAAAAACGGAATGACAAAAACATCAAGCCAACACACCGGGAACAATGTATACTCAACACATAAAAAGACACTAATGATGAGGATTCCTGCGACAAATTGATCGCAAACTTTTCACGTCACACCAACTTAATGGTGGATCAAATAGCCCCTGTAAGAACAAAAACAGTCAGACCAAATGGCAACCACCAGAAATGGTTCGATAACACCCTAACCGCCTTAAAAAAAGAAAAGAGGAGAAGGGAGGACAGATGGAGGAAAAATCTCTCCCAAGAAAATAAGGACTGGTGGAAAGAGAGTGACAAACATACAAAAAAAGCATATGCAACGCCAAAAGAAATTTCTACAATGAGTACCTAAAGCCAGTAACTCCATGAGGAAATTGTTTGAAATACTAAAATCAATAGGAAAACCCAAGGCATTAGCTCCAGCCTTTACTCCATCTAAAGTGGACTGTGATAACACACAATCAGCCTTCACTGCCAAAGTCAACAAAGCCAGGACCCTGCTCTGGGAGGCTCAAAAACAACTTCCAGATCAAATAGATCACTCATTAGGAGCATCGATCACATGCCTAAAGGAACCTTTCCAATTTAAAAATGTCACCACAGAAGAAATACTGAGAACCCTAACTTCAATGAGACCTACCAAATGTGCAGAAAAGTCCATTCCCCCAAAACTTATCTTGGGAAACGCCAACATCTTTGCTCCACTCCTATCTAAAATGGTGAACGCATCCTTCTGTGATGGACATGTCCCAGGAAGCATCAAACCTGTCACCGTCACACCGTTAGCAAAGAAATCGGATTCTGATCAAAGAGGCAATCTGAGACCGATAACAAATTGCAATTTCTTGCTAAAAGTACTTGACAGGATAGCAACTGCCCAACTTCAAGCGTACGTGACAGGATAGCAACTGCCCAACTTGAAGCGTACGTGACAGGATAGCAACTGCCCAACTTGAAGCGTACGTGACAGGATAGCAACTGCCCAACTTGAAGCGTACGTGACAGGATAGCAACTGCCCAACTTGAAGCGTACGTGACAGGATAGCAACTGCCCAACTTGAAGCGTACGTGACAGGATAGCAACTGCCCAACTTCAAGCGTACGTGACAGGATAGCAACTGCCCAACTTCAAGCGTACGTGACAGGATAGCAACTGCCCAACTTCAAGCGTACGTGACAGGATAGCAACTGCCCAACTTCAAGCGTACGTGAAATCCAACAATGTGCTACACATTCAGCATCTGGATTTCGCACAACTCATAGTACGGAGATCGCATTGTTGGACCTGCAGTCACACATGCTAAGCATCGTGGAAAAGGGGAACACTGGTCTCCTCATGCTGCTAGACCTTAGCGCGGCCTTCGATCTTGTAGACCATAATCAACTCAAATTGGCTTTGGCGAAGGTCACAAATTGCTCCCCAGAAGCAATTAGATAGCTAGCCTCTTTCTTGTCAGACAGAAAATCCAGGGTTCTCTGGGGTAACAAATTCTCATTTGTGGAGACAATCAACTGGGTGTGCCTCAAGGAGCCAGCCTTTCTCCTCTATTCTTTAATCTGTACACAAGATTCTTATGTCTGGTCCTCGACAAATTGGATGTCTTTTTCACTAACTAAGCCGACGACACTCAGCTGGTGGTGCAACTGAGTGGGACTACAAACAGGATAGCGCATGGGTGGAAGAAATCTACAAATCCATTGAACTGGATGAATAACAACTGGGTATGTCTTAATGCAAATAAAACTGAGCAAATTGTCTTCGGTCCAAGCCATGCCAGAGCCAAACTTAACAGCTCATATCAATCCTTCCAAATAAACAACATCCAAATCAAAGTGGTAGACAGAGTAAAAACATTAGGGATGTACATGGATTCGTCCATGAGTTCCGAAGCCCTAGTTCTCCAATTAAACAAGAACTGCGCTTACCAACTTCATCGCCTCAAGTCAATACGCCCCTACCTTAGCGAAGAAAATTGTGCAACAATAGCCAGAGCCACCATCCTATCAAGGCTAGATTACGGCAACGCCCTTATGTTGGGAGCAAAATAAGGGTCATATCGCTAAATGCCAAAACATCCAAAATAATGCGGTAAGGATTATTAAAAGGAAGTCCAAAAAGGAACACATAAGAGAGGATAGAAGGAATCTACACTGGTTCACCGTTGAGGAAAGAATTGCATTTAAGGCTATGGCGCTGACACACAGATGCATCCGCGGGCCTGCCCCGTCTTACCTGAAAATCAAACTCGTCACGAATGTGCCAAGACGGACACTCAGGTCAGATTCAAAAGGTCAAATCAAAATTGCCAGATTCAAAAAGGCTAACAGACTTGGGAAAGCCTTCCATATTAAAGCATCCACGATGTGGAACAACTTGCCCATTTCTTTAGGACTAGAACAAAAATACACAAGCTTCCGGAAAAAAATCAAGACTCATCTGTTCAAAGAATAATACGGTCCTAAGAAAGCGATACCAGTAATGAATTTGTGAGCGCCTTGTCCTGGGATTTTATGTTTTGTCCCTACATGTATATGTCAGTGCCCTGATGCTTGCGAGCTGCTGCCGCTATATGATCACACAAATAAAAAATAAATAAATAAATAAGGTCAGGCAATTACGGATCATTAGACACACCTGACTTCCATCACACTTCCCCACACAGATAAAAGACGGAGCACGAAAGCACACTCTGAGCGAGGCAAAACACACAAGAAGACAGCAGTTCCAAGATGGCAGTTTAATACAAGGAGAAAGACGGCAAGACCAGAGAGGGTCGCAAGGAGGGCCGTACCCTTGACCTCTAAAGACCGTTACTTTTGTGAGAATTGGAAAGTAAGAAACCGAAGACCAGGAACTAACGCTGATCAAACCTGCACAGTGTGTCGGAGGTACCCGGGGCTCTACCGCGTCGATAACCCAGGCGGGGAGGAGTGATTGCCACCATGGTACTGTCCTTGGCTCCTACAACAAAGTAGCATCAGAAAAGACAGCATAGCCGGTGAGTCGGAGAGACTGATACAAAACCATCTTGTGTTTTGAACCAAGGTTGCAAGCAGCAACTTTGTATAAAGAGAATAGAGTGTAAGGTGTTTGCAATGAGCGACACAAATATAATTGAAAACCAACAGGAGTAATTTATCTTTGGGAGGTCAAGCAAAGATACCATACACAGAGTGGTCCGGCGCCACAAAGGTGCTCATTCAAAAGTCTCTGTTAGGTATCCAACTAAGGAAAAGGAATATTGAGATCGAAGTGGTCATGCAAAGAGTCAAGCTAAACCCAATGCACATTCGAAAGTCTTTGATAGTTTAATGTACATCGCAATTGGTCTGAACTTGGGCTGAGGGAAACAAATTGAGTGAAGGAAAGGGATCTGAGTCCGGCTGAGGGGGATCTGGAGTGAACCATGAGTCACCTGAGAAAGAAGTCTCTGACATTGTTGTGAAAGGGATCTGAGCCCAGAGGAGGGGGGTCCAACCTGGAACTTTGAGTTAAAAGGATCTGAGCCTGGCTGAGGGTGATCCAGGGTGAGCACCCTGCTTGAAAACAGGTGAAAGGAAAAGAATGTTTACTTATTGTCTTTGTACAGCAGGCCCTCTGAGTCAAGAGACTTGCAAGAAGTAAAGAGACTTGGACACAGAAGGTCCTGAATTTAGGAAATTGAATTATATCCTCGTGCCGCAGAAGTCTGACATGGGTGCTTTGCTCGAGTGACACGCCTTGCCCTGTGCTGAAAACATAGGGAAGGGAGGCCAAAGGGCCGAGCATCCTGACATATCATTTTGTGAACACTTCTTTCTTTTTCATGAACATTCCCCCCGTTATTTGAAAATTAGTGGTTATGATTGGCATATGTTTTTTAGTATAGGCCCTTTTTAATTTACAAGACTCCACTAGGACTGCATCATTATTATTTGATGGTCGTAGCTTTCTCCCATCTGTATCACACCCTTGCGAAGGTTCAATAAACACCCTTGAACTGTGGTCACTTCTGTCTGTCTTGCTATTGCCACCATGTGTACCTTTCATGTGTCTTGTTTGTTCTTTCTGACGTCCAATTTCAATTTTTACCTGGAATATGTATTCAGAATTTATGAATACATAAGTTCATGCTGTTCAGTATCTCCTTCCCCATTAGCTGGCTGTCTATACCAGACTGGTCATATCCAATTTTGCCAAGAACTCTGGTACGGGATCCTTGTTAACCCATATAACGCTTTCCCCACCACAAAGTTTGTGGTGGCACACTATCGTTATTATTCCCAAAACCTTTGGCTATTGCACAGCAATTACTACATCTGTTCAAATTGGAATAGATTTTCCAGAAAATAAATTGCTTATCAGCATGTGTTTGTTGCTCGCCCGTTAACCCACAGTTCAGACTTTGAAATACCGCAGTGATGTGTTCTGCCCATCTATATGGATGTGCCAAGAAATCCCAAAACTCAAGTACCCCCACTGGCAGCACTACAGAGTCTAATAAAGATTACCCCTGATGTAGCGCAGGAAGTCTTGATTCTATTAAAGACTCGGAGGCGAGCATTATGCTTCATCTTCCTTTATTTCTACTATTCCAGCACATTTAAATCTCCATATTTCTTTAATAAGATGTTTTTTTTTTTTTACTTCAAATCAGAAAACATCCAAAAGACATCATCTCCCATGAACCCCAGTTGCTCTGGTAGTCCCATGTACATATCCTGTCCCATGAGCCAATTCCTGCCCAGGTCATTTCCTCTTCTTTGATGCCTTCCAATGACATTCAGACCAACGACCAAGACACTCCAAACGGAAAAAACCAACATGCCGCTCTTGGCCGCACTGAAACAGTATTCTTCAACAAGGGGTCCTCTCATGGCCAACGCCGGCAACTCGGACTGTGAAATTGCGCTAACCCTGCTTTCAAAATCCCAGCCACTCCTCTGGTGATCACCTGTCAGAGATGACATGCATTAGGGAGGGTCACACAACGCAACATAAACCAATGCTTTGCGTTGCTGGGCGGGTTAATGCTCGCCTCCGTGTCTTTAATCGAATCAAGACTTCCTGCGCTACAGCAGGGGTAATCTTCATTCTATGTCAAGACCGGAGGCAAGCATTCAAAGGTATCCACTTCTGCCACTGCCACACTTGCTATCGGCTTAAAGTAAAAAGTCGGAAACGTGCCATCGTTGGACCAAAAATTTTGATTTTCAAGATGTCTTGAAGACTTGCTCCGGCTCCGTCACATCTATGCCCACTAGGGACATGATTTCTTGCACCCAAAAGGGATATAGTTGGTGCCGACAACTGCCTTAAATGACTTTCTGCGCATGGTACTTAGGTGAGACACTCCTGAAGGTCTCAATTCATCCATTCTCACTTGATTTTCCTTGATACAGTTTGCCACGCACAACTTAGGCTTTTCTTGAAAATAGTGATACGAGTAACTGCCGAGTAGCACTTAATCCTTTTTGCGATGGAGAAAGTCACTTCATCCGGGCCAAAGGACTTTCTATCTACCTTGAGGGCTTTCACATCAGACACTCTCCCACATGATACCAGACACAGCAGCACTGCTAACTTCTCTGACAGCTGTTGGTCAGATAAATCCCTGTAACGCGGACAGTTCTGGAACAGCGGCAAGTCTGCATCAATGTCCCATAGCTGCACATGCTTAGTAATAGGGGGCGCACTAACTTGAACTCCTTGCATCAGTCTTACCACCGCAGGGTGCTCCCCTTATGGGCTCCGTCTAACAGATTGTGCCCTGCTGAGATCACCGACCTGTTAACACCTACAGTTTGAAATGCTTTTCTCCCCTTGGCTAGGGATGCAAAAAGTTGAGCACTTGCACTAGAGGGGCAGAACCGGGATGAAAGTCGCACTGGCTGCAGCATAGCACCATCTCCGCCAAGTCGCCTCGTTACTCTTGAGCGTAGAGGGCGACCAGGATTGTTTGATCAATTCTGCAGCTGTCCCGGAAAGGCCCAGCAAACGTCATCTGCTCCCGATGCCCTGCACGCTAGCAGAGGTAGTTGACCTGTCCTCGTCAGAGGATGATAGTTCCCAGACGGGTCCACCAGGAGATCCTCCCTGAGACGAGGCACTTGCGGGAAATCTGCAGAATGTTCCATCAGAACTGGAAACCATGCTTGCAATCATGACAACTTCTACCCCCTCTCTCCGGACCTTTAATAACACTCTCACTAACATCAGGAAGAGGGGAAAGGCGTAGTGAACTGCGCACAACCGCGCTTGCAGCAATGCGTCTGCCCATTGTGCATTTGGATCCAGCCTGCAGCTGAAAAAACTTGGTAACTGTCTGTTCAACTTGGACGCAAATATGTCGGTGTCCAGGGGTCCCCAGAGGGCTGCAATCTGAGTGAACATCTCTCTGTGCAGCAACCAGTTTCTGGAATCGTGCCAGTAGCGAGAGTTCCAATCCACCCAGGAGGTACTCCGCTTTCACAGAGATCTTCTGATTGAGGCAGTAATGCCAGAAGTCCTTGGTCAGTTCCACTACTACATGCGGCCTAGTGGCCCCTAGGTGGCTGATGTATCGGACTGCAAAGATGTTGTCCACCCTGAGCAGAATACAACACTCCGCCTTGTCCTTGGTAAAGGCTTTTATCACAAAAGAGCCTGCAAGCAGGTCCAAGCAATTGATGTGGAGGGATAGCTCCTTCTGTGAGCATCTTCCGCCTGTCATTAGGTGGCCACTCCTCGCCCCTGTTAGGCAGAAACCTGTGCAGTTCCCTCTGGGACCACTGCAAAAAGTTTAAGTCTACAGGAGTTAGCAGTTAACCCAATTGGTAGCAGTCTGTACCACCCAGATTTACCTGGTAGCTGTGGCTGAGCAGTCAGACTTCTCTCAAGATGAGTTAGGCCGTATTTAGAGTATACAAGATAGGGCAATTTACACAGTAGAACAAGCAGACATGGATCAGAGCTTGGATGTAAAGATATATAATTATTTATTTAAAAACACATCTATGGAAAACACACTGGCACTAATATGGCAAACAACTTCAATCACAGTTACTATAAGTATATATCACTCCCATAACAATATTTCGACAAGTCTGGGTTCAACGGCACCACTTATATGCAGACAGAGGTGAATGCTTTAACCTAGATGGCACTCTAGTATTCGTTAGAAAGGGAGAGAAAAAGGCAGGTTATGAAACCAACTCAGTACCAACACTTTTATGAAACCAATGCAAGGCGAGCAAGGCAGGGTCTACTGTAAATCACAAAGTTCAGAGGCCAGGCCCACTCGGAGAGAGGCAAGGCTGTATGTCCCAAAAGTATCACAGTGGAAATGCACTTCAAGTCTTTGTAGCAAAATGTCACAGAAAGGTTGGACCAGTTTTAGAACAAAAAGTTAAGAAGATCTGGAGACGACCCAGTGGAAAGGTAAGGATTTAAGACACCTCATGCTAACCGTTTCAAGGAAAGCCAGGCGGACACAGTACCTTGAAAGTGAAGAGCCAGCTCCGGCGGGGCAGTTGTTCCTGGTGGTGGATGCAAGTCGGGGCTTTGCCAGAAGATGAGAGGATCTCGTTGTCGAGGAAAGTTGAAGATCGTTGCACCACCAGGGAAGAGACCAGCCGCGGATTGCTCAGTCACAAAGCACTACCTTTTGGTCGCGGTACAGTGGCCAGTGGCTATCCGGTTGCCAGGGTGCTCAGCACGGGCAATTCGACCACTAGACGTCCTGGAAGCGAAGAAAAAGCAAGGGACTGGTTGTTCCCACCAGTCAGGGGAAGAAGACTCTCCAGCCGGGAGATCTCCTCTGTCGTTGGGAAGTGGTGAGTCGGTTCAGCAGGGCTCCACCGAAGGTGTCGTCGTTTGCAGGTCGGCTCAGCTCTACCCTCGTCGGATTCTTAGGTCCTGTGGCGACTTCTGAAGTTCCAGTCCCAAAAGCCCTGCTTTTATGCAGAAAACCCCCATTCATTCAGCCTAGCTGTCAATCAAACATGCTAAGTGGTGAGCGGGGCGGCTCACCACTCGGGCCAATCACACAAGAGTGCGACCTGAGTTGGCAAGGCAACTCAGTCCAGGGTGCCTAAAACCCCTCCCACACCCCCTGTGGTACCCAGACAGAATGGCACCACTCTGGAGGGCTTCTGTGCAGAAGCCCGCCAAAAGTGGAACAAAGGGCTCAACCTTTGGTTCAGAGTTACAGAGGCGAACACATACGCCATTTTAAAAACCGAGTTCTGGCAGAAAATACCAACCGGTGGATTTAAGACAAATAAGCCGGCGGGATGTTAGAGACTAATGTGAAAAAGTATTAGTCTCCAACAATGGGAAGAATCCCATAGGAATATATTCGCGGTCGAATATAAAAAGTAGTATCCACTGCCACCAGCCAAAACTCGACGAGGGGGACGGGACAGTGCCCCCTCGAACAACAGACCCAGGGGTAATCGAATTACCCCTACCAGTACGGCCATAATAGGATGGTTTGTACTAGTTCTGTTAGTAAATTTAGGTCTAGTAAAGCCAATGGTGACTTTACATGCAGTGGGAGACAGTAGTCAGTCCCAGGGTATGGAGTCTATGGTGGGGATCCTCTAGGACACCCCAGTGTTACGGCACGGAGGGTGCGGTGTAACACACATAGCAAAACACATGAGGCCCTACGGAGTAAAAGACCCCAAAGCCCATAGAATACATTGACATTCAAAGAAATCAACCACATTCATGTCCGAGAGTGGGAGGAAAAGAGTCTCACTCTTGGCAGGATGAAAAAAACAAACTCCAGAAATCCAGCAAAGCTGCTGGGGGACTCACTAGGTTAGGAAATTCAGCCTAAACAGAGAATTCTCCCTAACAGCCCCTCACCCTTCTGTGATGGCATCGGACTCTATCACAAGTTCTAGGACATCTCCGAAAATGGCTCGGGCATTCCAGGATTCCATGTTCTGGAGCCACCAATCCAGCTCTGACCTCCCTTCTTGATCTAGGTGTACTAGCTAATGGTATCCCAGACCTTCTTGTAGGTGTCTGTTCTTCAGCCTCTGAAAAGCTCTGTAATGCAGGGGCCATGGAAAGATGGCTTGGATGCAGGCCACTAGAAGCCCGGCAATTCTCGTTAGAGCTCGTAGAGATATCATGGGTTTTGCTAATGCTGCTCTCAGCTCCTCCTTTACAGCTCTCGTGTTTGGGGCTGGCAGTTCTAGAGTCACCTTTGTCGTTTCTACTACAAACCCCAGAAGCTACTGGAGTTGCCTGTTAACCAGCTCCGATTTTTCCCGATTTAGCAGACAATTTAGGGAGGAGAGAAGTTGGGACACCCACTGCATCTTCATGAGGACTCATCTGTCGTCCGCCAGCTTGAGGATGTTGTCTAAGTAAACGATTATACAGATACCTCTTTCTCTCATGGCCACCACCACTGGCCTCATGACCTTCATGAAGACCCAGGGCGCTGAGGCACGCAAGCCTGAATGGAAGGTATTTGAATTACCATACCTGATCGTTCCCTAGCAAGCCAAGGTACTTTGCAGTGCTCCCTGGCAATCAGAATTGTAAGGTAGATGTCTTTCAGGTCCAACCTCACCAACCAGTCCCCCTTTCGGAAGATGTCTCAGAGTAGATGTACTCCTTCCATCTTGCAGTGCCTGTAAACCAGCCGCCCATTCAGTTCCTTCAGGTTTGTAACCGGCTTTACTTTCTCTTTCCTGTGCACTAAGTGCATGATGCTCTTGTAGAAGTGTGCAAGCTGGGTCAATTCTCTTTCTAGGAGATCGTACTCCTCGCACACCACACAAGCTGCCTTGGCCTGGCTCGCTGTGCTGGCAGTGGCTGAACTCTAGAGGAAAACCTGTCACTGTCTGTAGCAGCCATGCATTGCTTGAAAGCCTTTGCCAATTTATTAAGCATAACAATGTCCTGCCCCCCACAGGGGGGTAGGTTATCATACTTCTCACCTGAGTGTGTAATTGGGTGGCGGTAAGGACCTCGTCCTCTGCGCCCTCAGTTGCTACACCTCAATGCGTCTTGTTGCCGGAACTCCCAGTAATGAGGTCTAGGGTTCTGAGGTCTTCTCTGTGAGTGGAAATGACCGGACGCAAAACATCTGCTGCGACCAATACCGGCAAAAACACTCGACAGGATAATCTTTTTAATGGAAGTTTGGGCCTTCTTGAGGGCTGTATACGTGCCCACGAATCTCCCCATCTCTTTCGCAAATGCTTCACCAAATAGCAACCCGTTAGCAGCTTCTCCTGCCTCCTAGGATGCCAGTTCTCCCAGTTTCTAATGGATTTTTAATTTTGCATTTCCCTTTGCGCCCAGTTGGCTAGGATGTCTGGATTCACCGGCTCTCCATCTCAGGTGTCTCTGGCCCTCTCTGCCAAGTCTGTAATCTCAGCTATGGGACCCGCCATGTCTTAGGGTTCTCCTGACCAGGGGCGTTGCTAGGGGGGGCTAAGGGGGCTATAGCCCCTGATCTTTTGGTTGTAGCCCCGGATAGAATCTCAGGAGCTACAGCCAAAAGACTAGCTAGCCCCCAATCCCAACAGTTCCGACATCAGCTTAGCCCCGGGTCTTTTCCAGTCCTAGCAACTCCCCTGCTCCTGACAGCCCTTCCAGGTTTGGCCCATGCCCTTTCTCAAATCTCTGAAGGCTTTGGAAATGAATGTGGCCATTTTCGGGAGTAATTCTGGAGTTTCCACGAATTTTCCAGCTAGTTCTTGTCTGGGACACTCTGAGCGCATTCATAGTCACACTTCTTTCTCAAAAGGCTTGCGTAGCCTTTGGGTCATATAGGACGTCACCCTTGGTGACTGCATCCAGTCATTTGATCTCGGAGGCACTATTGACTCTGGGTCAAACATATGTGTCAACTCTTCTTTGGGCACCTCCAAATGCTTCTCTTTGCATTTCCTCTTCCCACTCTTTGACTGCTGGGAGGGTCTAAAGTCAGATCATATGGACTCTAGTGAGGAGTCCCCATACCCTATGTTTGTGCCCCTGGGGAAGGGATAGGAGGCTCGGCACGGTCGACTGCAACATGAAAGCGTCTTTCAGCTTCTCAGATGCACCGACAGCCTCAGGAGGCTTCCTTTTTCCCTCCTTGGCATTATCCGGCGGAGTCGATGAGCTTTTTCGTTTACGAGTCCGGTCTCTCCCCTTATGAGTTGCCTTACTAGTAGGTTCCTCACACGACGTTCAGGTGATCACCTCAGGGACCTTTTTCTTATTCTGCCCCTAATCAAGTATTCCTGGGCCCCTAGTGTATCCTGGAGTGGGCTAAAACCCCTCTGATACTGCATTGATAAAGGAATACCCTAAAACCCTTTTAAAAATAAGTGTCAGGATAGATTCCCCTTTGGAAAACACTTGGTCTTGGGTCCGCACACTCCCTACCTCTGATTCCATTACGCATGCTTATTACACTTGTGACTGGGTGCCTGAGCTCGAACACAGCGTGTGACTTTGCTCCAAGTGTCTGCACGGCCGAAACAAGGCTGGAATAGACCTTGCTTGGGCACGTGGCGTTGGCGCAATGAAAACACTTCACAGATCGCAGCCGGGTGCCCCGCTGTGAGTTGCATACCCACGGGTCTGGCTGCGCATCCGGAGAATGTGTTGTACTGACCTCGCGGAGGCAAAATAAGTTTGATGCACATGGCGACAAAAAAAACAGCAAACAATACAGTTTGTTTTAATCCACGACCATTACTATATCAAAATCACTGTCTAATAAGACACTCTGCATCCTATATGCATGCTGCACATAATTCTATCAGTAAAATTACATCACGCTATTCTGATCAACACTCCTTATCTGGAGCCACACAGACCTGCAACGTTTCTTTTAGAAAAGCAGAAAAAGAAGAGGAAAGGACCTGGGCAGGAAGTGGCTCATGGGACAGGATATGGACATGGCACTTCCAGCGACAGTGGGGTTCATGGGAGATTAAGTCTTTTGGATGCTTCCTGTTTTGAAGCTAAAAAACAAATGTTATTAAAGAAATATGGAGATTTAAATCTGCTGGAAGAGTAGAAATAAAGATGAAGCATAATGCGTGCCTCTCGTCTTGACTTAGAATCCCTAGCTATCTCAAGGAGCTAGCTCGTGGAGAGCGAAGTCATTTTCATATAGATATAAGGTAATGATGGTAGCCTATGACGTACACTTACCATCTCTCCATTGGCCGCTCCCCTAGGGTTTGGGAATCCTGCTACCATGTGGCTATTTCAGGGACCAACCCATGTCTGAGCTCCCGCTGCCCGAGAGGCTGAACTTCAAACTCCTTCTCTTTGCAACCCAAGGCTTGGTTCAGGAGTTGCCATGGGATCTTTCTGGCAAGATCTCTAGTCGGGGTCCCGGGACATCACTTGGCTATCTTGTTGTTCGCTTGGTCAGGTGGACTGTCAACTGTCCAATCCTGGGTGCTGCCTTCTTCCGGGGGCCTCACGCCCTGTGCCACATTAGTGTCTGTCCACGGGTCTTATGCAGAGGCTTCATCAATATCTACTTCAGGTCTTTGGGGTGCATCCTGGATTTATTTACTAGATATCTCCTGGCCTCTGTCCTTGCAACTCTGTCGCTGGACCGTGGAGATGCCATGCATTCTACAATTTCACCAACCCCCCTGCTTCTGCAGGTTGAACATTTCTCTTTAAGATTTTAATGAGACATGGGGTTCACTCGACCTGACCCTGCTGCCAGATGTGAGAAACTTTGTTCCCAACCAAGGAAAATTGTTCCGCAACCAAATGCAGCACCCCCTTTCCCACCAATCATACTTAAGATTAAGCAGGCGCTCTGCGTTCCCAAAGGTTTCATGAAAGCTCCAATCAAAGAAGGACCAGAAGACTCAACCACATCCAAAACCAAATAAACAAATGCATTCTGGGAGTCATCGTCTTCATTAAGTTCCCTTCAATCAATCAGATGTAAACAGCTAATGCCAAAAGCCTGGCACCTTGAACGTGATGTCCCGTGGCATGGAGTCTTGTGGTCGCCCCCAATTCACTTGAGGGTGTTCTTCCCCAGCAGGCCTATCCCCCCTACAGAGGACAGTATGTCTATAGGTGAAGAAAGTTCTGACTCTTCAATCCTTGGTCATACGGTCGAACGAGGGAAATAGGAACATGCTACTTACATCCTCACCTTCGCGAGGCTCCATCGGCGCGTTCTCGCTTACTTTATAAATGTTATTTTCAGCAATTATGGGACCAACTCCAGTCTCGGCCAGCCTTTCTTCTGCACCCCGATGACCATTCAAAGCTTCTCCCGACACCTCAAACTTTCTGGGCGCTTTTTCATATTTCGCTCTTAATTTCTCCTGGGGCCTCCCTTATCCAGAACAATTAAACAGTCAATGTATTCACTTAATTAAAATCTAATGAAGTGGTACAAAAAAACATGAACAAAAGAAAGAAAAACGTTAATTACCGCACAGACACATTAATCACTGGATAAATAAATGGCAAATCGCCGTAAACACACATGAAAGTGTGTAAATTCCTTCAGGGAGTTGTTCGACGAGTTGATTAGATTTCTACTGGGTCACGGGGTGGGGGGGGGCAGCACTCAAGAGCATGAAACAATTGCCCAGTTTATTATATGGCATTCTGTAGTTTTCTGTGAACTTATGTTTGTATATAGGTCTTACCCACTCTGTGGAGTTTGCAAAGGACAACTTCTAACAGCTTATTAAAAAGTGCCCAGTCTACGCTGAACCAAACTAATGCGTTGCAATAGATTCCGTCGTAAACAGGAGTTAATTGGCTTTCGGCGACTTTTGTCCTCAGACACCCTGGGGAGAATGATAAATTGCAGCTGGCAAGCCAGGCCTCCGCAGAAGGCCCCCACCGGCGCGAGGGGGGGTGGGGTGGCAGAGCCAGCCGCCGCCGCCGATACACAGTGGGGAACACAGATTACAGCCAGCGTGTGCAGCCCACGCCAAGACGCAGGCGTGAACCGGAAGAGATAAGGGAAGGTCTGGCAATGTGGCACACAGCAGGCCCTTTCCACTACAAGCTCAGAGGCCTTCATGTACACAGCTGCCTGGGAACACAGCAGATGCGGAGCAGTTTCATGTAGGTCCAACAACAGCTGTGCCCCCTTCATGAGGCAGTGGGAGGTACAATCAGGCCCTCACACGTGCACCACCGCTGTGGTCCACCGCCGATAGAAGCACTCTTATGATTTCACTTTA
Organism: Ambystoma mexicanum; assembly: GCF_040938575.1. Classification (NCBI taxonomy): domain Eukaryota; kingdom Metazoa; phylum Chordata; class Amphibia; order Caudata; family Ambystomatidae; genus Ambystoma; species Ambystoma mexicanum. The sequence goes on from NC_090928.1 coordinate 1,282,266,684, forward strand.
ACACAATCTTCTTTCTTTTTTCAAAAGAAATGATCTTCCTTCATTTTGTCAAGCTTCAGTTCATGTTAATGTTAAAGAATATGCGTACCGCGCACTAGCACCACCGGAGTGGTCCCCTGGCGTCCCTGAAAAGGGGGGTGGGGAGAGTTAGTGGGCGTAAGCGGGAAAAGTGCAAGAGAGCAGTGATGTGCTGTTGGCAGCCTCAACACGGTTAACACCGCTCGCTGGGTTTGGGGTGTTTTTTTTTTTTTTCGGTCGGCAGCCGTTGTGTGTTGTTGTGCGAGTCTATGTGTGGTTTGTTTTGTTGTGGTGTGAAGTTTGTGCGGTTTGTTGTGCTGGAGGGTTGTGTTTGGTTACAGTTTTAGAGGTGTATGCAGAGGGGTGAGGTTGTTAGTGGGTTGGTTATTGGTATCGCTGTCTGGAAGCAATGTGCTAAAATGTCCACATTCATTCCAGGTGTGGCCTGGGAACATCTCTGTATTTCTGTCTAGAACCCGCATCCGGCAATGTTCATAATCCTTCCTTATATGAGGCCCATCAGTATTCACAACTGTGTCTAAATTCGGCCCGTGCCCACCTTTGAAGTCCGTCTGTATGTGAGGGGAGCAAGTGTTCGCGATTCCATCCAAATCTGCCATATTCTATCCAGATGTGGCGATGGTCGGCATTCACAATCCCATCCAGCTGGACATGCCGTTCATGCAGGCTACCGCTCATACCCCACCCCAGCATGGCACATACCAACACCCGCAATTACGTCCAGGCGTGGCATCTACCATCATTCCCAGCTCTGCCCGTGCCCGGCTCAATCCAGCGTTCACAACCCCGTCCAAATGTGCCTACCGCCTACACTCTGAATTCCATCTGATTGTGGCACTTGGTAGTGTTCATGGAGTGGGCAGGGTGTCTAGATGGAGTTGGGCCAGGATGCTAAGTTCTGTCCTTAATAGGGTTGTCGCTTGTGTGTATTCCACTTCTCGCCATCTCTTTGGTTATTTTCGTGGCTTCCCTTAGGTTGCAGGAAGGGGTTGGGCAGCTTCAACAATAGAAGTCAAGCATTTGAACATTATTCTTACAAGTCGGAAAGAGCAAGAATTGCCAAAGACAAGAGTGAATAAAGTGTCTCCCCAATTAGGAGTGAAACCTTTCTCAAAGCCAAGAGCTGGTGCATTGACATAAGCCTAACAGAACATCAGCATTTCCCAAGTCAAGAGTGTGCAAGCATTACCTGAAAAAAAGAGAGGGAGGCAACAAAGCTTCTGAGCAAATTATCAAGGCTGGCAGAATGCAAAGAGTCAACGGCAAGGTTGGGGAAAGGGAAACTTGTTGCTTGTGATTATTCTTAAAAAGCTCATACAACATACATTGCCCAATCCAATAAGAGAAAGAGAGAAGTATACCCTAAAGCAGAGGCCTTCAAAACTGTGGGGTGCGAGAGCCCAGCAGGAAATGTTAAAAAAATAATCTTTTTTATAGATTGGAGGAAATGGGCAGGGGCAGCTCACATGGTTGGACTAGAGCATAAAACTGTCTCAGGCACCATTGAAAAGTGACCAGCAGTTGCAAATGGATATTCATTCCTTTAGTCACAGACTGTGTCAATAGTACCCATGTTCCCTATCGTGGTGGCTTTCAAGCTGTGGGGGAAGGCATTAAAAAACAGGAAGGGGGTGCTCTGGTCTGATAACGTGGCAGTGGTCCAGATCATCAATCAGGAGAAGTCCAGCAACACGAGGGTCCTCAAGCTACTTAGAGAGCTCACAACAAGCCTGCTTAAGTTGAACACGGAAGTTAGAGCACAACACATTCCTGGAGTTAAAAACGTGGCCGCTGACTCTCTCTCTCGCTTACAGTGGGAGAAATTCCAGGGGAACTGTCCAGAGGCGAGCAAGAGGATGACCCCATTCAAGGCACAGTGATGGGGCATGATTGCAGGGATCTGAGTTCTTTAATCCACACTGCCCTGGCCCCTGGCACAGCAAGGAGGTACAAGGGGTGCTGGGACTGACTCCTGACCTTTCAAGGTGAAATTCCGACGGAAGGGCAGAGGGAAGCGTTAGTGCACGCCTTTGTCAGATGGGGCTGGCAGTCTGGGAAAACCAGATCCTGGATGTCTTATAATTTGGCGGCAATAGCACATTATTTCAAACTAGGGGGGGAGCCCGATCCTACCAAAGAGCATTACAATTTAATGGCGATGAAGGGTTGGGCGAAGCAGACAGAGAGGAAGCCGGATGTATGGCGGCCCATCGATATTGTAAAACTGCGCAGTTTAATTGAATCCCTACGGACAATTTGCCATAGCGAAAGAGAGAGGGTTTTGTTCTCTGCAGCCTTTTCATTGGCCTTCGTTAGATCCTTTAGATTAAGCAGAGTCGGCTGGTGACTTTGAAAGGTGGTGGGGCGTACATTTCTCCGGGCAAATTTGGGAGCGAGCGAGCGCAGATGGCGAGCCCAACCCACAGCATGGTGGGTGCGGGGGGTTCAAAATGTGCAATTTACTGTTCAAACCCATAGAAATATGACATATAAAGCATTAGGTTTTACATAATAATGGTGGTACATTATTCTTACACGTGCAAGTGTGATGGTGTATTTTACAGCAGCTTGTATTGAGAATAGCTGGTACTATGTTGAATGCATAAAGAAATTGATTATATAGATATCTAGTAATGATGGAAAAATATAATTTGGTCATGCTACTGGCATTCAAATGCATTCATCCTCTTACTAAGGTGGGATTTTAGGTATTATATGAAAGGGGAGAACCTAAGCTAAAATATTACTTGTTTAACACTTAATTAATGCAACATTTGTCCAACTTCTAATGGTGTTATAAAAATGTCTTAACCAGATCTGCCTTCAGGAACTCTATTTCGAAGCACTATCTGTCATTCACTGAACTCCTGTCAAAAACAAGGGAAAGCCAGTTGTTTTGGCTTGTATAAGCATTGGGCATTTGCCTGGCACTAAGGAGACATGCTTCAGTTATACATTTGGGGAAGGTAATGGTATGTTGTAATTAATAATAATACTAATTTGTGATACATCACAGAGCAAAATTGTCGAAGAAACATTGGATCTAAGGTAACCCACCACCTTTCCTTTTGGCCAGAGATGGGCCAGTGCCTTTCAACCTTTCAGTTCAAATGAGCATCTAGCAGCTGCAATTCTTATCAAAAGTCAAAAATATGTGATAATCCAAAACATAGTGTGCGCTTTGCAGCGCGGCACATGCTACGCGGATGCCTTTGCTGGCGCGCTCAGGCTATCGCCTCTGCCAGGCCTCCTGCCGTACCCAGCAGCGTTCATATCACCTCTCTGCATTTTCACTCTGGTTTCTAATACATTAGCATCGTGATGGAAAAGAGCTGACTGGCTTTTCAGTGGACATTTAGTGTTTCAGCACCTAGCTGGCTGGAAGTCCCGTGATATTCTGCAATTATTAACCCCCTTCCCTTTGCATTTCTTCATCTCTATAATATATGCACGGTATGGGTGCCTCAGACTGGATTTCAAAGCTGTAGGCAAGGGGGACCCCAAACATTTTAAAATGGGTGCCCACGAGCCAGACACATCTGCAGCCAACCTTGCTTTCGGCGCAAGTGGTGATTTACTACAACAGTGAAAGCGGTTTCACCAGTTTTGCCTTTTAGTTGGTGTCTTTGGTGGATTGTACTTTGACTGGTGACTCTCTGGTCTAAGAACACACTCTAGAGTATTGAAAACACACACAGATCTCAGCAGTTACCGGCCAAATATCAGCTCTAGATAGAAGGGGTGATGGGTCGATTTCCCAACAGTTGAAGACTTGTGTTTAAATTGGCAAATTAACATACTGAAGGAAAGTTTGATATACAACCATATTTGAATAGGGTAATGCTACTACCAGCGGGCACCATTCAAAATCACGTCCCCCTGCGTAGCCAGGGAAGACACGGCCTTGACCTGGACAGATTAATGGAAGGGCCAAGCCTGTGGACTCACCTTAGTTACGGCTTGAGCAGGGACACTCAGCCCGCAGCTGGCAGTGAAGCCCCAGCGCTGTGCCAGGATCACATGATTCGAGCACCACACGGCAGGAACAGATCTGGAGCCTAGGGCCGAGGTGCATGGAGAGCATCTAGTTGGTATTCTGGGCTTGGTGCCATGGACGGCTATGCTGACTCCCCCACATGGACAACGCACATTTGAACCCTTTGGACCCCTCCCCACACGCACTCACATTTTAACGCTCTCCAGTCACTTCCTTAACTAAAGTCTACTTTAAGGTTGCCCCCCTCCCCGGGTGGTATAATTTCCCATGGGTTGGCACATCCCACTGCCTGCTCCAGTGGATTAATAGGGCCCTTTCACAGATACAGCAATGTCCGATGTTTCATCTCTGCAGTGAAATAATAGGGCAAACTCGGACACACAACCTCAAAACACACAACGTCAAAAATAAAACGTTAAAAACATGTCTTCCACCCACTGCAAAACAACCACTCCTGAATGGTCAGTTTTCCCATGCGTCCTTAAATTTGGATCTGGTGAAAAAAGGTAATGGGCCTAATGGCGCACTCCCATATAAAAACGCTTTGTAAACTTGTCCCACTATATCTTACTAGCACGTGATGACAAGAACACTGAAGAAAATAGGCCAGCCCATCACTTTCTACGCAGTTTCTCTAGTGAGCCTTAAAAGCCCATCTCTTTAAAGGAGTTTACATTGAGCAGAAGTCCCATTAGGAGGGCTTTTCCCCCCAAAAGCGCGGCACAACAGGCAGCATGTCTCAACAATTAACACAACAATGCGGGGACTTCTGTCTGTGCTGGGAAGATCCCCACGCTCCCTGTGGGCCAGGCCACCTAAGGGCCCCATTGGCTGCTTAAAGTATCTGTGATATTCATTCCACTTTACAAGTTGTAAAGCTGGACGAATATCAGCTACTTTGAGCAGCCGTTGATCCTCACTGACACCGTTATGGGCGACCAGACTAACTCGATTATTTTCAGATCAAGGGAAGGCCAAGTCACTTGTGCTATAATTCCCTTGATCTGAAAATAATCACGTTTCAGAGTTAGCCTGTAGGGCTGGGCTAGCACTTGGGTGTTGGCTGCGAGAGACCACACCAGCCCCAGCAGAGCATCAAGTCCCAGCCGCCTGGCCTTGATGGCATCTTCATCTAGGCCCTGCGTTACCCACAGCAGGGCTCCAGGACGGTCCTGGAGCACTGTCCTGGGAAATGAAGGCCAGACAGGCTGCAACTAAGTCTGTAACTGAAGGTGGAGGAGGTTATATTTACTGACCATTAAATCCACGGACGCCCAACTCCGGTCTGGTGCACGTGGGCCCTGGCCTAGGCTCTGCAGTTCAGAGTCAGTCCACTCAGGCAGCAAGCAGCACGATTGAAGTGTGAAGGAGTTTGCATGCACCGTGCGCCCATCACCCCTCCCATACTCAAATGGCATTGGCTGGGCAAACAGCCAATGACATTTAGTATAATTCTGCTGCTATGCTTAAGCAACAGAACTGATCAAAGTAGACCCACAAGTGTGCTGTTTGCGCACAGATTAATACTGGCGGGGCCACCCCTCTAGCGCGCCGCCAGCCTCCTGGGTCTGATGGTTCCTACGTAGAATGCGTGGAGCTAACGAGCTCTAAGATGCGTAAAAGGGGACGCGCCCCTGTGGCAGGCCCAGAGTGTAAAAGACACAATGTGAGAGGCGGCAGCCCCGGCAGATAATTATTTATTTATTTATTTATATTGCCGCCATCACGCCATGCTGCTGAATTCAGAAGAGAACTTCTGACTCTTCTCCACATACACACTCTTCTCTCGCACACTTGGGGGCCCTGGGTGGGGGGGGCGGCGCCCCCCCACCCTATGAAAGCAGCCGCCACTGAGAGTAAGCTAGTTAGTGCCCGAGAATAGAGAGGGAAGGGGCTCTGGGTTTTTAAGGTTGGAGGATTTGCAGTTAGCAAAAAAGTGCATATGCATTTAAGAAGGTCCAAGACCGATCAGAAGGGGAAAGGGAGGACGGTCACCCTCTATAGCATCAAGGGGAGCATAATGTGTCCTGTAGCAGGGCTGACAACTTACCTCCGGGGGAGGCAGCCGGTGGGTGCGGGATCCCACTATTCTTGCACGTGGACGGGTTGGCCTTGAGCCGTTTTCAGTTCAGGAGGGTCATGGACATGGCTTTGGAGGAGATGGGGGCAACTGGAGGCGTGTTTGGTACACACTCCTTTAGGATAGGGGCGGCCACATCAGCGGGCGAGTTAGGCTTTAGTCCCGAAGCAATCTTGAGAATTGGGAGATGGAAGTCTGGGTGTTTCAAGAGGTACATCAGGCCGGACAAATTGTAGTTTAAGACCTCCTTCTCATCTCCTTCCAACTAACAGAAGCCCAGAGAAGGAGACGGTCCGTCTGGGTAGTGGGGCATTCATTTGTGTCTAGGGATGGGGCCAGCTGGACAGCAGAAAGAGAGAAATTGACCGGCGGCGAGTACCGGATTTGGTGGCACTGGGTGCCCGGAATGAGATGGGCACAGCTGCAAGGGCACATCAACAAATTACTGGGTAAGCAGCGTAGGCCTGACGTCTTGATTATCCATTTAGGCCGCAATGATTTGACAAGCTTGAGTAGGGGCGTTTTGATGAGGGCGATGATGTTCTCGTTGGAGGAGTTGTCCTCACAGTTGGGCAAGCCAGAGATCTTGTGGTCTGAGATCATTACGAGGCAGGAATGGAGGGGCGCTGAAAGCCATTCGGCAGTGGAAAAGTCGAGAAGGAAATGGAACAGGGCAAAGGCAAAATTCTGCAGGGGCAGAGGCTTCCCCCAGACCAGGCACGCCCTGATCAATTTGAAGTCCCCGGAATACTATTTGAAGGATGGAGTGCATTTATCATCATCGGGCATGGATCTGTTTTACTGGAATGTGTGCACAAAGCTGCTAGAATTATGCAAGTAGGAAAGAGGGGAGCCACGGTGGGCGTGGACAGACCTTTGGTGTGACAGTGTTTTGGCGACCAGTGGAAAGGTACAGACTCCGAATGAGCCGTGGGAAAGCCGGAAGGGTCTTCGTTCTTCTTGGGACCAGCACTTCTTCGGGGCCTAAGTGGCAGGGGTGCTGGAGATAGCAATGAGGACTCAGCTTCCCCCAACTAAATGGCACTCCCCCAGCCCAGGAACACCTGCAAGGGCAGGCGGGGCTCAGACAAGAATGGTTGGGGGAGCTTTGGCCTATGGTGGACTTGGTTGGGAAAGGGGGAAGCAAGGTTTGGACACAGAGCAGTCGCTGCACCTTCAGAACTATTTTCACAAAGTTTGTTTGCAGTGTTTTGAGTTATTATGTTGTGAAAATAAATGCAGCCTTTTTATGCCAAAAAATAAGACATGCCTCATTCTGCTCCTTTCCTGGGTGGGATATCAAAAGGGGCGAATAGAATGAGCAAGTGTGTTGGTACCCAGATGGACAAATGCCCAGGTTATGGAGGTGACAACGCAGGCATAGAGGCGGTGCCCTAATAACATGGGCAGGGTCCTCTCCTGCCTACCCCTGGCAAAGGGGAGGTGTGCAGGAAGTGGCCGGAGGGGTGGGAAGCCCTCGAAACTCATGAAAAGTCCAGCGAAAGAAAATGATTGGAGGGGGCATGCCAGGCGGCATATAAGCCGGCCGGCATCCTGCTGCAGGAGATTCCAGATTGAGCAGAAGGACGCCCGCCGCACTGAAGGACCTGTTTTTTGTTTTCCTTCCAGCCACCCTGCTTAAAAGGATGGCAGAATGGCAAAGCCTCGCGTTACTGTTGCAGAAAGGCGAGGCAGTGTTTTGGCGACCAGTGGCAATATACAGACTCCGAATGAGCATGGGAAAACCGGATGGGTCTTCGCTCTTCTCTGGACCAGCGCTTCTTGGCACCTAAGCAGCAGGGGCTCTGGAGGTAGCAAAGAGGGCTCAGCTCCCGCCAACTAAACGGCACTCCCCCAGCCCTGGAACACCTGCAAGGGCAGGTGGGGTTTGGACAAGAATGGTTGGGGGAGCTTTGGCGTACGGTGGACTTGGTTGGGAAAGGGGGAAGCAAGGTTTGGACACGGAGCAGTTGCAGCACCTTCAGAACAATTTTCACAAAGTTTATTTGCTGTGTTTTGAGTTATTATCTTGTGAAAATAAATCTGCAGCCTTTTTATGCCAACAAAGAAGACATGTCTCATTCTGCTCCTTTCCTGGGTGGGATATCAAAAGGGGCGAAGAGAATGAGCAAGTGTGTTGGTACCAAGATGGACAAATACCCGGGTTGTGTTGCTCAGCGTCACCTTTAGCATTGGTAGGGGCCTGGGGCGCTTGGGTGCTGCCCACAGAGATGCATGTCGCCCCAGCTGCCCTAAAGCGATATCTACCGACATTGCATGCTGACCATGTGGAGAAGGGAACCTGCTGTTTGGACGCTGCCCCGCAAGTGCAGGTCTCAGGCTGCATATCGCCTAGAAGCCAAAGCTGTGCTTCACCGACCTTCCTGCACTAGTGGAGCGGCAACACCCACCACTTCAATTAGGAACTGTTTCCAGGGAGGACGCTTGCGGCTGTGTGAGCTGTCTTTTGAGTGTCTGTTTTAGATAATGTATTGGACCATTGACTGGTGTTTTGCTGAATTACCCCAGATCCTGTGAAGGCCCTGAAAATGCACGACCGGTCACCATAGAAAGATATTATACTTGCCTCCAGTGTTCAGAAGAAGCTATTCACAGCCACTACTGCTAGAGTGGACGGCAGGAGTGAGATATTATACATGCCTAGTGTGTTCAGAAGAAGCTATTCACAGCCACTACTACAAGAGTGGACGGCAGGAGTGAGATATTATACCTGCCTAGTGTGTTCAGAAGAAGCTATTCACAGCCACTACTACAAGAGTGGACGGCAGGAGTGAGATATTATACATGCCTAGTGTGTTCAGAAGAAGCTATTCACAGCCACTATTGCCAGAGTGGATGGCAGGAGGGAGATATTATACCTGCCTCCAGTGTCCAGAAGAAGCTATTCACAACCACTACTGCTAGAGTGGATGGCAGGAGTGAGATATTATACATGCCTAGAGTGTTCAGAAGAAGCTATTCACAGCCACTACCGCAAAAGTGGATGGCAGGAGTGAGATATTATACATGCCTAGAGTGTTCAGAAGAAGCTATTCACAGCCACTACCGCATGAGTGGACAGCCGGAGTGCGATATTATAGCTGCCCAGAGTGTTCAGAAGAAGCTATTCACAGCCACTAATGCTAGAGTGGACAGCAGGAGTGGGATATTATACATGCCTAGTGTGTTCAGAAGAAGCTATTCACAGCCACTACTACAAGAGTGGACGGCAGGAGTGAGATATTATACCTGCCTAGTGTGTTCAGAAGAAGCTATTCACAGCCACTACCGCATGAGTGGACAGCCGGAGTGCGATATTATAGCTGCCCAGAGTGTTCAGAAGAAGCTATTCACAGCCACTAATGCTAGAGTGGACAGCAGGAGTGGGATATTATACCTACCTAGAGTGTCCAGAAAAAGCTATTCACAGTCACTACTGCTAGAGTGGGCGGCAGGAGTGAGATATTATACCTGCCTAGTGTGTTCAGAAGAAGCTATTCACAGCAGCTCCTGCTAGAGTGGACGGCAGGAGTGAGATATTTTACCTGCCTAAAGTGTTCAGAAGAAGCTATTCACAGCCACTACTGCTATAGTGGACGGCAGGAGAGAGATATTTTACCTGCCTAAAGTGTTCAGAAGACGCTATTCACAGCCACTACTGTCAGAGTGGACGGCAGGAGTGAGATATTATACCTGCCCAGAGTGCTCAGAAGGAGCTATTCACAGCCACTACTGCTAGAATGACGGTAGGAGTGAGATATTTTACCTGCCTAAAGTGTTCAGAAGAAGCTATTCACACCCACTACCGCATGAGTGGACAGCAGGAGTGAGATATCATTCCTGGCCAGAGTGTTCAGAAGAAGCAATTAACAGCTACTACTGCTCGAAAGGACAGCAGGAGTGGGATATTATACCTGCCTAGAGTGTCCAGAAGAAGCTATTCACAGCCACTACTGCTATAGTGGATGGCAGGAGTGAGACATTTTACCTGCCTAAAGTGTTCAGAAGAAGCTATTCACAGCCACTACTGCTTGAGTGGGCAGCAGGAGTGAGATATTATACCTGCCTAGAGTGTTCAGAAGAAGCTATTCACAGCCACTACTACTAGAGTGGATGGCAGGAGTAAGATATTATACCTGCCTAGAGTGTTCAGAAGAAGCTATTCACAACCACTACTGCTAGAGTGGATGGCAGGAGTGAGATATTATACATGCCTAGAGTGTTCAGAAGAAGCTATTCACAGCCACTAGCGCTAAAGTGGATGGCAGGAGTGAGATATTATACATGCCTAGAGTGTTCAGAAGAAGCTATTCACAGCCACTACTGCTTGGGTGGGCAGCAGGAGTGAGATATTATACCTGCCTAGAGTGTTCAGAAGAAGCTATTCACAGCCACTTCTACTAGAGTGGATGGCAGGAGTAAGATATTATACCTGCCTAGAGTGTTCAGAAGAAGCTATTCACAGCCACTACTGCTATAGTGGACGGCAGGAGTGAGATATTTTACCTGCCTAAAGTGTTCAGAAGAAGCTATTCACAGCCACTACCGCATGAGTGGACAGCCGGAGTGCGATATTATAGCTGCCCAGAGTGTTCAGATGAAGCTATTTACAGCCACTAATGCTAGAGTGGACAGCAGGAGTGGGATATTATACCTACCTAGAGTGTCCAGAAGAAGCTATTCACAGCCACTACTGCTATAGTGGACGGCAGGAGTGAGATATTTTACATGCCTAAAGTGTTCAGAAGACGCTATTCACAGCCACTACTGCCAGAGTGGATGGCAGGAGTGAGATATCATTCCTGCCCAGAGTGTTCAGAAGAAGCAATTAACAGCTACTACTGCTCGAGTGGACAGCAGGAGTGGGATATTATACCTGCCTACAGTGTCCAGAAGAAGCTATTCACAGCCACTACTGCTATAGTGGATGGCAGGAGTGAGACATTTTACCTGCCTAAAGTGTTCAGAAAAAGCTATTTACAGTCACTACTGCTAGAGTGGGCGACAGGAGTGAGATATTATACCTGCCTATTGTGTTCAGAAGAAGCTATTCACAGCCACTCCTGCTAGAGTGGACGGCAGGAGTGAGATATTTTACTTGCCTAGTGTGTTCAGAAGAAGCTATTCACAGGCACTACTGCCAGAGTGGACGGCAGGAGTGAGATATTTTACCTGCCTAAAGTGTTCAGAAGAAGCTATTCACAGCCACTACTACTAGAGTGGATGACAGGAGTGAGATATTATACCTGCCCAGAGTGTTCAGAAGAAGCAATTAACAGCTACTACTGCTCGAGTGGACAGCAGGAGTGGGATATTATACCTGCCTGGAGTGTTCAGAAGAAGCTATTCACAGCCACTTCTACTAGAGTGGATGGCAGGAGTAAGATATTATACCTGCCTAGAGTGTTCAGAAGAAGCTATTCACAGCCACTACTGCTATAGTGGACGGCAGGAGTGAGATATTTTACCTGCCTAAAGTGTTCAGAAGAAGCTATTTACAGCCACTACCGCATGAGTGGACAGCCGGAGTGCGATATTATAGCTGCCCAGAGTGTTCAGAAGAAGCTATTCACAGCCACTAATGCTAGAGTGGACAGCAGGAGTGGGATATTATACCTACCTAGAGTGTCCAGAAGAAGCTATTCACAGCCACTACTGCTATAGTGGACGGCAGGAGTGAGATATTTTACATGCCTAAAGTGTTCAGAAGACGCTATTCACAGCCACTACTGCCAGAGTGGATGGCAGGAGTGAGATATCATTCCTGCCCAGAGTGTTCAGAAGAAGCAATTAACAGCTACTACTGCTCGAGTGGACAGCAGGAGTGGGATATTATACCTGCCTACAGTGTCCAGAAGAAGCTATTCACAGCCACTACTGCTATAGTGGATGGCAGGAGTGAGACATTTTACCTGCCTAAAGTGTTCAGAAAAAGCTATTTACAGTCACTACTGCTAGAGTGGGCGACAGGAGTGAGATATTATACCTGCCTAGTGTGTTCAGAAGAAGCTATTCACAGCCACTCCTGCTAGAGTGGACGGCAGGAGTCGGATATTATACCTGCCTGGAGTGTCCAGAAGAAGCTATTCACAACCACTACTACGAGAGTGGATGGCAGAAGTGAGATATTATACCTGCATAGAGTGTTCAGAAGAAGCTATTCACAGCCACTACTGCTAGAGTGGACGGCAGGAGTGAGATATTTTACCTGCCTAAAGTGTTCAGAAGAAGCTATTCACAGCCACTACTGCTAGAGTGGGCGGCAGGAGTGAGATATTATACCTGCCTAGTGTGTTCAGAAGAAGCTATTCACAGGCACTACTGCCAGAGTGGACGGCAGGAGTGAGATATTTTACCTGCCTAAAGTGTTCAGAAGAAGCTATTCACAGCCACTACTACTAGAGTGGATGACAGGAGTGAGATATTATACCTGCCCAGAGTGTTCAGAAGAAGCAATTAACAGCTACTACTGCTCGAGTGGACAGCAGGAGTGGGATATTATACCTGCCTGGAGTGTTCAGAAGAAGCTATTCACAGCCACTTCTACTAGAGTGGATGGCAGGAGTAAGATATTATACCTCCCTAGAGTGTTCAGAAGAAGCTATTCACAGCCACTACTGCTATAGTGGACGGCAGGAGTGAGATATTTTACCTGCCTAAAGTGTTCAGAAGAAGCTATTCACAGCCACTACCGCATGAGTGGACAGCCGGAGTGCGATATTAGAGCTGCCCAGAGTGTTCAGAAGAAGCTATTCACAGCCACTAATGCTAGAGTGGACAGCAGGAGTGGGATATTATACCTACCTAGAGTGTCCAGAAGAAGCTATTCACAGCCACTACTGCTATAGTGGACGGCAGGAGTGAGATATTTTACATGCCTAAAGTGTTCAGAAGACGCTATTCACAGCCACTACTGCCAGAGTGGATGGCAGGAGTGAGATATCATTCCTGCCCAGAGTGTTCAGAAGAAGCAATTAACAGCTACTACTGCTCGAGTGGACAGCAGGAGTGGGATATTATACCTGCCTACAGTGTCCAGAAGAAGCTATTCACAGCCACTACTGCTATAGTGGATGGCAGGAGTGAGACATTTTACCTGCCTAAAGTGTTCAGAATAAGCTATTTACAGTCACTACTGCTAGAGTGGGCGACAGGAGTGAGATATTATACCTGCCTAGTGTGTTCAGAAGAAGCTATTCACAGCCACTCCTGCTAGAGTGGACGGCAGGAGTGAGATATTTTACCTGCCTAAAGTGTTCAGAAGAAGCTATTCACAGCCACTACTGCTAGAGTGGGCGGCAGGAGTGAGATATTATACCTGCCTAGTGTGTTCAGAAGAAGCTATTCACAGGCACTACTGCCAGAGTGGACGGCAGGAGTGAGATATTTTACCTGCCTAAAGTGTTCAGAAGAAGCTATTCACAGCCACTACTACTAGAGTGGATGACAGGAGTGAGATATTATACCTGCCCAGAGTGTTCAGAAGAAGCAATTAACAGCTACTACTGCTCGAGTGGACAGCAGGAGTGGGATATTATACCTGCCTGGAGTGTCCAGAAGAAGCTATTCACAACCACTACTACGAGAGTGGATGGCAGAAGTGAGACATTTTACCTGCCTAAAGTGTTCAGAAAAAGCTATTTACAGTCACTACTGCTAGAGTGGGCGACAGGAGTGAGATATTATACCTGCCTAGTGTGTTCAGAAGAAGCTATTCACAGCCACTCCTGCTAGAGTGGACGGCAGGAGTGAGATATTTTACCTGCCTAAAGTGTTCAGAAGAAGCTATTCACAGCCACTACTGCTAGAGTGGGCGGCAGGAGTGAGATATTATACCTGCCTATTGTGTTCAGAAGAAGCTATTCACAGGCACTACTGCCAGAGTGGACGGCAGGAGTGAGATATTTTACCTGCCTAAAGTGTTCAGAAGAAGCTATTCACAGCCACTACTACTAGAGCGGATGACAGGAGTGAGATATTATACCTGCCCAGAATGTTCAGAAGAAGCAATTAACAGCTACTACTGCTCGAGTGGACAGCAGGAGTGGGATATTATACCTGCCTGGAGTGTCCAGAAGAAGCTATTCACAACCACTACTACGAGAGTGGACGGCAGGAGTGAGATATTTTACCTGCCTAAAATGTTCAGAAGAAGCTATTCACAGCCACTACCACATAAGTGGACAACAGGAGTCAGATATTATACCTGCCCAGAGTGTTCAGAAGAAGCTATTCACAGCCACTAATGCTAGAGTGGACGGCAGGAGTGAGATATTATACTTGCCTAGTGTGTTCAGAAGAAGCTATTCACAGCCACTACTCCTAGAGTGGATGGCAGGAATGAGATATTATACCTGCCCAGAGTGTTCAGAAGAACCCATTCACAACCACTACTGCTAGATTGGACAGCAGGAGTGAGATAGTATACCTGCCTCCAGTGTTCAGAAGAATCTATTCAAAGCCACTACTGCTATAGTGGACAGCAGGAGTGAAATAAAATGTATACTTCCCTCCAGTGTTCAGAAGAAGGTATTCACAACAACTCCTGCGTCAGCGGACGGCAGGAGTGAGATATTATACCTGCCCAGAGTGTCCAGAAGACGTTTTTCACAAAGACTACGGCTAGAGTGGATGGCAGGAGGGAGATATTATACCTGCCTCCAGTGTCCAGAAAAAGCTATTCACAGCCACTACTAGCTAGAGTGGATGGCAGGAGTGAGATATTATACCTGCCTAGAGTATTCAGAACAAGCTATTCACAGCCTCTACCTCATGAGTGTTCAGCAGGAGTGAGATATTAAACCTGCCCAGAGTTTTTAGAAGAAGCAATGAACAGCCACTACTGCTAGAGTGGACAGCAGGACTGAGATATTATTCCTGCCTCCAGTGTTCAGCAGGCTCGGACTGGCCTATAGGGCAATAGGCCCTTGGCCGAACCAAAACGCACAATGCTGGTGTGGGCCAGTTTTTTGGTCAAAGTGAGCCACTTTGTTGGCCAATGTGGACCAGTTTGATGAGTTACTTCACTATGCGGCTAATAGTTTTGACCAGTGTTGCCGAATAAATATTATTTAAAATGCACGATTTGCATTACATTTTATCAAAAAACTCCCCCTTGCGTTCTATTCAAACAGTGTCACAAAAGGAATGAATAGCCATTTGCAACCGTGGGCCACTTTTTCATTCGTGCTCGAGACAAATGTATGGGCCAGTCCGACCCTGGTGTTCAGATGAATCTTTTCGCAGCCACTATTGCTACAGTGGTAGGCAAGAGTGAGATAAACCTGCCCAGAGTGTTCAGAAGAAGCTATTCACAGCCACTACTGCTTGAATGGACGGCAGGAGTGAGATATTATACCTGCCTCCAGTGGTCAGAAGATTCTATTCACAGCCATTACTGCTAGAGTGGACAGCAGGAGTGAGATATTATACTTGCCTCCAGTGGTCAGAAGATTCTATTCACAGCCACTACTGCTAGAGTGGGCGGTAGGAGTGAGATATTATACCTGCCTAGTGTGTTCAGAAGAAGCTATTCACAGCCACTACTGCTAGAGTGGACAGCAGGAGTGAGATATTATACCTGCCTAGTGTGTTCAGAAGAAGCTATTCACAGCCACTACTGCTAGAGTGGACAGCAGGAGTGAGATATTATACCTGCCTAGTGTGTTCAGAAGAAGCTATTCACAGCCACTACTGCTAGAGTGGGCGGCAGGAGTGAGATATTATACCTGCCTAGTGTGTTCAGAAGAAGCTATTCACAGCCACTACTGCTAGAGTGGACAGCAGGAGTGAGATGTTATACTTGCCTCCGGTGGTCAGAAGATTCTATTCACAGCCACTACCGCATGAGATGACAGCAGGAGTGAGATATTATACCTGGCCAAAGTGTTCAGAAGAAGCTATTCACAGCCACTACTGCTAGAGTGGACAGCAGGAGTGAGATATTATACCTGCCTCCAGTGGTCCGAAGATTCTATTCACAGCCACTACTGCTAGAGTGGATGGCAGGAGTGAGATATTATACCTACCTCCAGTGGTCCGAAGATTCTATTCACAGCCACTACTGCTAGAGTGGACAGCAGGAGTGAGATATTATACCTGCCTCCAGTGGTCCGAAGATTCTATTCACAGCCACTACTGCTAGAGTGGACGGCAGGAGTGAGATATTATACCTGCATCCAGTGGTCAGAAGATTCTATTCACAGCCATTACTGCTAGAGTGGACATCAGGAGTGACATATTATACCAGCCTCCAGTGGTCAGAAGATTCTATTCACAGCCACTACCGCATGAGATGACAGCAGGAGTGAGATATTATACCTGCCCAGAGTGTTCAGAAGAAGCTATTCACAGCCACTACTGCTAGAGTGGACCGCAGGAGTGAGATATTATACCTACCTCCAGTGGTCAGAAGATTCTATTCACAGCCACTACTGCTAGAGTGGACAGCAGGAGTGAGATATTATACCTGCCTCCAGTGGTCCGAAGATTCTATTCACAGCCACTACTGCTAGAGTGGATGGCAGGAGTGAGATATTATACCTACCTCCAGTGGTCCAAAGATTCTATTCACAGCCACTACTGCTAGAGTGGACGGCAGGAGTGAGATATTATACCTGCCTCCAGTGGTCCGAAGATTCTATTCACAGCCACTACTGCTAGAGTGGACGGCACGAGTGAGATATTATACCTGCCTCCAGTGGTCAGAAGATTCTACTCACAGCCACTACCGCATGAGATGACAGCAGGAGTGAGATATTATACCCGCCCAGAGTGTTCAGAAGAAGCTATTCACAGGCACTACTGCTAGAGTGGACGGCAGGAGTGAGATATTATACCTGCCTCCAGTGGTCCAAAGATTCTATTCACAGCCACTACTGCTAGAGTGGACGGCAGGAGTGAGATATCATACCTGCCTCCAGTGGTCCGAAGATTCTATTCACAGCCACTACTGCTAGAGTGGATGGCAGGAGTGAGATATTATACCTACCTCCAGTGGTCCGAAGATTCTATTCACAGCCACTACTGCTAGAGTGGACAGCAGGAGTGAGATATTATACCTGCCTCCAGTAGTCCGAAGATTCTATTCACAGCCACTACTGCTAGAGTGGACGGCAGGAGTGAGATATTATACCTGCATCCAGTGGTCAGAAGATTCTATTCACAGCCATTACTGCTAGAGTGGACATCAGGAGTGACATATTATACCAGCCTCCAGTGGTCAGAAGATTCTATTCACAGCCACTACCGCATGAGATGACAGCAGGAGTGAGATATTATACCTGCCCAGAGTGTTCAGAAGAAGCTATTCACAGCCACTACTGCTAGAGTGGACAGCAGGAGTGAGATATTATACCTGCCTCCAGTGGTCCGAAGATTCTATTCACAGCCACTACTGCTAGAGTGGACGGCAGGAGTGAGATATTATACCTGCCTCCAGTGGTCCGAAGATTCTATTCACAGCCACTACTGCTAGAGTGGACGGCACAAGTGAGATATTATACCTGCCTCCAGTGGTCAGAAGATTCTACTCACAGCCACTACCGCATGAGATGACAGCAGGAGTGAGATATTATACCCGCCCAGAGTGTTCAGAAGAAGCTATTCACAGGCACTACTGCTAGAGTGGACGGCAGGAGTGAGATATTATACCTGCCTCCAGTGGTCCAAAGATTCTATTCACAGCCACTACTGCTAGAGTGGACGGCAGGAGTGAGATATCATACCTGCCTCCAGTGGTTCGAAGATTCTATACACAGCCACTACTGCAAGAGTGGACGGCTGGAGTCAGATGCTCTTGTATCTGCATGTAAACCCATGTTTGCTTTTGTTTTTATACCAGTCAAGTTTCACAATATTTACATATGGATCCTCAATTGTTTTGATAAAGTATATTGTGTGATATTCCTCTGTGAATAATGGTGATATATATACTTATAATAACCTGGACTCCTGTGTATTCACTGAGATGTCATCTAGGCGCTATGCTGGAATCTGAGGCTGCCCATCTACCTTGCACAGAGTGTGGGGTAAAATACAGCCCCACAATGTCAGAGGTAGAGAGGCCAGTCTCTGCCCGTATTGTGAGAAAGAATCTGGCTGTGGTTGAGACCCATTGGAAAATGCTGGCCAGTTGAAAACATTGTTTCCCGATATAAGGCCTAGTGAATGAACAAAAACGGGTAAAAATACAAAGTCACTGAGTTGAAGGAGAGTGTGCCTTAGAACCGTAATATTGCTAACTGTGTCCGATGGAGTGAAGCAAAAAGAAACAGGTCGTGCTGCAGATGTTCACTGTGTAAATTGAGAAAAGGCACCTTTGACAGATTTAGAACCGCAGCAGTGCACGTGGAAAGAAAAGATACATTTGAAATACAGCGCATTTGGAAGATAAAAAGGAGGAATGATGCCTGACATTTATGAAATAAAGTCAAGTGACAGATTGTGTTATCAGGAATAAAGAGACTTGATTTCCATCATATAAAATCACAGCATGTAAAGAGAAAGACCAGGGGTTTATCCTGGATACCTCGCAATTCGTTTGATGTTTCAAAAAGTGGATTTGCCACACTTTGAAAGGTCAGTTTTGGGTGCAATTTTTATTTGTTTATCAATTGTTTCATGTGGACTTATATCCCCAATTGTGGTCAGCCGACACGTGTTTCCACCGCATAGGTCTTTATCAAGGCAGGTAGTTTGAAGTAGAAGCCCCATGCGGGGTTTTTGGTGGTGAGGAGCGGTCAGTCCAATGGATTTATTTATTTATTCATTTATTCGCATTTGTTGAGCGCGCAACAGCCCGGCGGCATTGGGGCGCTAGTTACAGAAATGTTTTGTCTAGTTACAGGTACATTGACATTTGCATTTTTGCAGAACCGGCAAGAAAGGAAGCAATGAAAGCAGTGTGTTAGGTGAGGAGAGTGGTTTTGAGTTTTTTCCGGAAGGCAAGGAGGCAGTATTCAGCTTTGATGTCCGCGCATAGAGAGTTCCATAGCTTGGCGGTCATGTAGGGGAAGCCTAGCCCACCAGCTTTGGCCCTGATGATGTGTGGGGTGTGTAGTTGGTTGGCGTAGCGGGTCCTGATATGTTGTGTGGAGGTGGATTCTGTTATTGTCTCTGATAGATATGATGGTGCTGTGAGGGTGAGGCATTTGTGGGTGAGGGTGAGGATTTGGAAAGTGAGGCGCTCTTTTACTGGGAGCCAATGGGCTGCCTGTCTGGCCTGGCAAATGTGATCCCTTTTAGGGATGCTTAATGCTGCTCTTAATGCATTGTTCTGCGTGATTTGGAGTCAGTTTATGTTTTTTGCAGCAGTACCTGCCAGGAGGGCATTGCAATAGTCTAGTTTAGCACCAATGGTTGCTCTAGCTATAGATAGACAATTAGGTATGGATAGGTATGGTTTTATTGCGTTTGTGTTTAGTGGTGTGTGCTGAGGCGGATGAGGTGGCGCTGACCTGCTTTGTCATGGATAATGTGGAGTCTATGTAGACTCCTAAGGTCTTGACAGAGGTGGACACAGGGATGATGGTTTTGTCAATGCTGAAGTTGGAGTACAGTTTGTCGAGTTTGGCTAGAGTCGTTTTTTGACCTAGTATGATGATTTCGATCTTCTCTCCATTAAGGCAGAAGCCATTGGCCGCCATCCAGGTCTGGATGGCGGTATAGATTGTGTGGAGTGCTTCAGCGTCTTTGTGGTATGCGCCAGTGAGTGGTAGGAGTACCTGGGTATCGTCAGCGTAGTTGGTATACGCGATACCAAGGGCATCAAGCTTGTCGAAGAGGGGCTTTGTGAAATAGTTGTATTGGGTGGGTGCTGTGCACGAGCCCTGTGGGACTCCACAGTGGATGGTGGTGGCTGCTGCACTGGCTATGTTGGAGACTACCTTCATAGCCCTACCCTGCAGGAAAGAGGTGACCCGCAGCGCTGCTTCTTTGAGGAAGTTAGCTGTGTGGGTGACGTGTGAAGTGAGTGTCTTGTGGTTCACCAGATCGAAAGCAGCCGAGAGGTCTAGGATTAACAGAAGGGTTAGCTTTCCTTCATCCATGATTTGGGTGATCTGACTTTTTAGATCCACAAGGACGTTTTCAGTACTGTGTCCTTTGTGAAAACCGCATTGCCTTGTCCCGAAGATAGAGTGGGCTTCAAGGAATTGTTGGATTTGGCAGTGGGCAACTTTATCCAATATCTTGAGGAGGAAAGGCACGGTAGTTATCGGTCGATAGTTGTTGGGCTGAGTGGGGTCTAGAGTGGGCTTTTTCAGAAGGGGGCGTACCCACGCCTCTTTGAGACTGGCGAGGATAGTGCCGGTTCTGAAGGAGGCATTAATGAAGGCTTTCAGTAGTGGAGCAAGGCTGTCGGCACAGTCCTTGATGAGCTTAGGAGGACAGATGTCCCATTTGCACATTAAAGGTTTTAGGTTTTTGAGGATGTTGATGACTTCAAGTTCAGAGATGTCTCTAAGAGAGAAGAGGGGTTTAGTGGGGTTAGTAGGAAATGGAGTGGAGTCTGACTGATTGGCCCCCGGATGATGGGGTAGGGCTTTGTGGTTGTCCTGAATTTTTTTTGCAGGGGATCAATTGTGTTTAGCACGGCCGCTTGAATACTGGTACATCAGGCCTCATCTTTGATGATCTCATCTGGGGTATTGGGAGGGGAGGTGAGTTCAGTAAATATGGCAAAGATTTCCCATGATTGTGAGTTTGCATTCGAGATTCAGACGTTAAAAGCGTTAGCTTTAGCTTTGGAGATAGAAACTTTGTATTGGTGGGAGATTAGGTTAAAGCAGTTCTTGGTATTGTCACTAGGGTTGGCTTGCCAGTTTTTTTGTGACTCCCTTTTGCAGGAGCGCAGGGACTGCAGTTCTTCTGTGAACCAGGAGTTGGAGTGGAGAGACTTTTTTTCTTTTTTCTTTTCTAGAGGAGCCATGGAGTTGATGGCTTTGGTAAGGGTATCTTTGTAGATGTCTGCTAGGGTGTTAGGATCGTTAGAGAAAGGGGGGCTAGTGCTGGGATATTAAGGTAAGGGCATAGATTTTCTGCGTTGAGTTTTTTGGAGCTTCTCCCTTGTGCTGGGGGGCCAGCGGTGAGTTTTTTGGAGCTTGATGTGATAGGTAGGGTGAATTCAATACAATTGTGGTCAGTCCACGGCAGGGCTGTGTTGGAAGTGATAGTGGTGAGACAATTATGGTCTGCGACCCAGTCAAGGGTGCAACCTTTGTTATGTGTGGGGCTGGATATTTTTAGAGTGAATCCTAGATCATTAAGTTTCTTGTCCAGGGTGGCAGCAGCTTTATCCATGGGTGACTGATAGATGTAAGGGAGAGGGCTTCTTTGAAAATGAGGGCTACTCCTCCACCTAGGTGAGCTGGTCTATCTTGTCTAAGAATGGTGTAACATTCTGGGAGTGCAAGAGCGACGGCAGGACTGGATGCCTCATGCAGCCAGGTTTCTGTAATGTCAAGTAGGTCCAGGTTGTGATTGGCTAGGAGATCATGGATTTCTAAGGCGTGGGCAGTGATGACTGCTGGGTTTGAAGTATGCCCTTAGTATATCGATGTAGTCGCATACATGCGTCTCGGTCCGTTGTCAACAGCCCCACATGGGGCTTCCACTTCAAACTACCTGCCTTGATAAAGACCTATGTGGTCGAAACGCGTGTCGGCTGACCACAATTGGGGCTATAAGTCCACATGAAACAATTAATAAACAAATAAAAATTGTACCAAAAACTGACCTTTAAAAGTGTGGTAAATCCACTTTTTGAAACATCAAACGAATTGCAAGGTATCCAGGATAAACCCCTGGTCTTTCAATAAAGGAGGTGTGGGCTTCACCTCAAACCCATCCTGTGACCTTGCAGAAAATTAATTAGGACCCTACAGCAATCAGCGGAGCTTAGTAAGGAAGGTTCCATACCTAGGGCCCATTACGAATACTCATGTAAAGAGAAAGGCCTGTTTCATTTTTGTAAAAGTGAACACAGGTTTCCTATGTTAACTATGGCCTACCTGTGTGCATAAGATTAATAATTTACCTCTGTTCTTATATAGTAGAAAAGAAAGATTGTATTTATGAACAGCAGGCCTAGGTGTAACACAAAATGTTACATATTAAACACATTGTGTCAATGTAAAATGCTATTTTTAGAATGATGTATGTAGCTTGTTTTTCCAAATTGAACTGGAAGGTCTGGGCCTCTGAAACTTTGACCTCAAGACCTTTGGCTGAGGACCTCTAGGAGAAGAAGGTCTGGTTTTCAGTTTAAATGCTAATACATACAGAGGAGTAGATCAGAATCGTGGAGGTGGCAGATAAGCCCGCCAGCAGAAGTGTTCCTTAAGGTCAGGTCTCACCATTAACTGTGCATTAGCTTCAAATAAAAAAAAAACAACCTTGGAGCCCAGGAGGGGAGGGCATGATCACATGGCCCAGCCAGATGTCCTAATCAGGTCACAGAAGAGAAATGAAACCTAAGAAATGGTGGGAGCTTGTATAAAACTCAGGGACTCTTTTGGTGCCTTGCCATTGGCTAACACTGAATGCATTTTCTTGAATTAAAAGCGCATTGTGTGTTCCACTCAGCTCATCTCAGGTTCATATTAAAGGGGATCAGAAGCCCATCGGGTCCATGTAAACACACCTTTTGGGTGCTGTATACAAGTTGAGTTATGAAGACAATTATGATTCTGGCCTTCTCATAATTCCGAGGGAATAGAAAGTTGGTGTGGTGATAGGTTGTGGAAGTCAGGTTTGAATCAGGAAGAGGCAGATTTGTGACTATTTTGGCTCAGGAGTAAATCAATAAAAACGGTAGCTCCTCACAGAAAGGGCATGCTGAGATATTAGTATTTTCCGACTTGCCATAAAATATAGAATTCTAAAATATATATGTGCCTCCGGTTATCTGAAAAATGAGGGTAGCTGTCATGTTGTTAGATTTTAGGGACACTGAAGAAGTTAAACCCACCTGCCATTCTGGGATGATGAATCTTTCTTCTCCATCAGCCGCCATCATTCACACCCCATGACTCCTTATCCTATCAGCAGGCAGTGGGCGTATTGGGGGGGGAGAGAGAGCTGGCCAATCCGTAGCGTGGGAAGTATGATAATAATGGAGTGCCAGCAGCCCTATAAGTGATCAGTTTTCAATCTGAGAGGGATCTTCCTTTGACCTTTTGATCTTGGGACCTTTCTTTGGACTTTTGATGTTTCCCTTGACTTTCCCACTCTATTGCTGGAGGTAGTCTGCTTCTGGACTCTTGCAAAGAACTAGCAGAGAAACGGAAGAGCTACCAAGGCCTTAAACATTGCAAGGGAGACAGAGACTGGTAAATCTAGAATCTAGCTCGGCCTGCCTTTTAAGGAGCCAGAGGAAGTCCGGGTGCTGGGGACTACACTTGACTGAAGCCTGTGGCCAGATCTGTGCTGTCCTCGGAAGAGCCCTGCTGTTTCCCTGGAAGGCTCATAACCAAGGCCACCCATGTAAATAGATTCATCTAAATGCCAACAAAAGCATGGGGGGGGGTCTGCCAGCCTTAATCTCCATCTTGCATAGCGGGTAGGGGGATGGTACTGGGGACCCCTGGCATATTTTATTAAATCTAATTCAAATTAATTGCACGAAAGAAAATGACCCTATCCATTTAAATTGAATTGTGTTAGGAACTGCCCACCTTAATTCTTTCCATTAAATTCTGGGGAGGGAGGAAGCTGTGTAGATCCTTAGCGCATTGAATTTAAATTAAATCAATGTATTCCCATATAGAAAATCACGGGATGAGTGTTGTTACAGTTCGAAACTAACAAAGTTCATGCCCAGTGTGTTAGAGCCGGTATAGACAATAAAATACTTGGGTGACTCTACCTTTCTGAAGCCCCCGTCTTCTGTACCAAAGGGGTTATCCATAATCCCAAAATAAGTGCCCCTAAAATGCGGCCATTCAAGTGAATGTAGAGTGGGAAAAAGGAAATTTCCCATTTATTTACTTGCATCCCAAAACGATTTTCCCTAAGCCCTGCATTTCATGCAAATAAAACGGTCAAAACGATTGTCCTATTGAGATCCTTTCCTGAGTTTGCTTTTCAAATAAAAAAAACCTTTTTTTTCATTGTTTCTATTTGTCAAACTCTGCCTTTCAATAAAAAGCCAAAACGATGTTGCTACTGTATTCCCGCTCCCTGTTCCTTGCCTTCAAATTAAGGGGTCATATATAACTGATGCCTGGGGGTGGGAATTTCTGGGAGAGAGGAGCATTGTGATAACCCAAGCAATCATTAGGGGTTGTTTAGGTTTCATAATTGTTAATGTGCAAGAAATCCTGTGTGTGTGTTTGATGTGGTATCACAATTTTGCTTGTGTGTTGTAGTATCTATAAATTAATTAGCAATATAAGACAGTCAAATGGTGCAAGTAATTTGAAATTGTGACATTGTGTAGTGCCACGGTGTTGGTGGTTGATGTTTTGGTTGCTATTCTTCTTTGTTAAAACCTTTAAAAAATATATATTCTTACTATACGCCGGCCTTGTTCCTAGCCCATTGGTGGTTCAGAGGGTATTTGCAGTTGAATCTGTAACAGCGCTTTGGGTGTGCGCCACCTTGCTTGGGCGGAAAGGAAC
Organism: Ambystoma mexicanum; assembly: GCF_040938575.1. Lineage (NCBI taxonomy): Eukaryota > Metazoa > Chordata > Amphibia > Caudata > Ambystomatidae > Ambystoma > Ambystoma mexicanum. The sequence goes on from NC_090928.1 coordinate 1,282,291,420, forward strand.
TCCCTGAGTTGAGAGTGACCGCCTAATAAATCGCGACAAGAGAACAGACTGAGAGTTCGGTCTCACTACCAAAGGGGGACAGAGGTGTTCTCATAAATGCCTTGTTTGATATTAGATGAAGAGTTTTTAGTGCTGGGGGGGTCACACAGCTTTGTGAATATCACCCATTCAGTACCCTGGGGTTCACAGACCAATCCCCTGCTTCAGAACATAAAGCTAGTGCCAGTGGTTTGGAAAGACTGGCATGACAGCAAAGAGACCTATTTCTCAGCATCCCTGGTGCCCTCTGATTGTTTCTGGCATGTGCCAACTCTTGGGCTTGAAAAGTGTTTGCTTGGCGCAGGCACCGGGTGCACGCCAACCCGTTATTACCCACGTCCTCTCTTCTTATTACCCCGGTGTACACAAGGCTTGCTTCTCCATCGGAGAGGTCCTGCGACAGCTTCAGCCCCTGATAAAGCCCAGGTGGTAAAGCAGGAGCGTAAGGCTTTCAAGCTAACATGCAAGTTGCTTAAGTGCCAAGAAAACCACAATGGCGCTTACGGGCTGGAGGACATTTCAATGCTCCCCCTGGCTTCATAGAGAGAACTCATCGTCACGTTCCTCTGGGGGGACCCTTTTGCAGAGAGGTCATGTTCTTTGGGTTTCTAGCGCAGAAAGGCAGGATTGCAGTGCTTTGTGACGAGGTTGCAGATCAGAAGGCTCTTCCTGTTTATGAGCTTTCTAGGGATGAGGGGAAGGAGGCGTAGATATCTTGTTCTGCAGAGGGGCAGCCTCTGCCTACAGTGGTGGCCATGGGCTGAGTATGTCAGTTATAGCAGTGTACGTTTGTGATGTTTGAAGTCTGTGGAGAGGGTCTTTTTTAAAAGACGTGTTTGATTGGCTGCTTGGCTTTTGGAAGTGGTGAGTAAGGTGGAGAGAAACTGAGGGCTAGTCAAATGGTGGGCAGGGTTCTTGGGGTTGTACTGGTGAGACACTTTCGACAGGGGCGTTGCTAGGGGGGGCTAAGGGGGCTATAGCCCCTGATCTTTTGGTTGTAGCCCCGGATAGAATCTCAGGAGCAACAGCCAAAAGACTAGCTAGCCCCCAGTCCCAACATCAGCGTAGCCCCGGGTCTTTTCCAGACCTAGCAACTCCCCTGACTTTCGAAGCCATTAGAATGACTGTTAAGGAGCACCTGCTCCTTTTCTCAAACCCGCTTTTTATTTAATGTGCCGCTTTTAAATGTTGATTGGCGGATGCTTAATTCTGACGCCCTTCATCCATTCTTTCCTTTCCCGTTGGTCGTTATTAAGTTCTTGTCTGGGTAGTTTACTTGTAAACGAATTCTAAACTTTCACTTGGCGCCAACTTTGCAAAGAGCCTATTGTGCCTTTGTGAATTATTTTTTTTTCTTTTTATTGCGCGCTTAATCCCGGTGACCTGTTTCTAAGCGCGGGACCGGGGTTCGAACCTATGTCGCGCTGCGCCGTCTTGCTTCCGAGACCTCGTTGCCCCTGAGCTACCCTCCCAGCGTAATCTCCCGCGCCTGGACGGGCCCAGGCAATCCTCATAAGTGGATTACATGGTGTAGCGACGGAAAGAAGCTATTATCTGTGCCTGTGAATATATTTCCTGGCAGAGCGTACATTTGTATCAGTGGAAAATAGGCGCCAAGTGTAATGCAATTTGCATGAATTATATGAGCGGTGCCTACGCGGCCAGTTCTGAGCTGGGCAGCTCGCTGGCATGGATGCGAGGTCTATGGAAGGTGGGTGAAGAACTGGTTCAATGAATTGCCCTTACAGAAGGGTGGCATTCCAGGGCCTATTGGACCCATGGGCACTGACAGTGGAAACGGCCTTCTTCAAGCCCCAGACAGGTCGGGTGGCCTTTTGCTGTAGACATCTTCTTCCCGCCCATTCCTGGTCCAAACTTTGCTCCCCAACCTGTAGGCTGTTCACCCTAAAGAGGCTAGTGTTTTCACGAGCCTATGGAGCAGAACTTGTCAGGTGTGAGCCTCCCACAGCCTCTTCTCGCATCAATGTGCCCAGGTTTTCATGATGCACCTCACAGCTGAACCCTAGCTGGTAACTCGAATTCCTCCGGGTCAGGCTTGATTGCACCCCCTATCTGGGGCTTTAGGGTGATCCTGGCATGCTCAGGCTTCAACTAGGACTGTGAAAGGTTGCAGGATTTCACCCTCACAAACCTCGTGGCTTTTACTTTGCAATCGTTGTGAACACTGTGAGGTTTTTCGAAGGCACCATTAAATACCGGCACTTGGGGTTTGGAGCTATTTTAAATATTAATATCCTGTATTTGTGTGATAAATGATGCTTCGGGAACACTGTGATGTTTGTCTATCAAACATCTGGAACCGGAGAGCAATTTCTGCTTACGCCTTATACCCGCTAAACAAAGGCTGGACTTATTTCTCACAAACACTATTACTTCCGGGTGAAAAAGATGATAGTGACGAGCCAATTTGTTGGATAAATAAATTTTAGCCGCTGGATAATTTCCCACCAGTCATCTGCGGATGTACGCAAGACCAGGAATGCGCATGGAAAAGGTCAGCGAGGGTTCAAATATCAAGCTAAGGTTGAAAGTAGAGGGAGAAAGGGAGGGAGGAGAAGGAGGAAAGAGAAATGATCCACGGGGTGTCATCAGGGAGCGGGGGTTGGGGGGATGTGAAAGGGATTTCGGTTTCAGATGAGTTTAAGTGACGGAAGTGAAAGAGGCTCTAGTTCTCAAGCAGGCCGGCCAACCGTAGCGTCCAATCGGCTGAGCCGAGGAAATCAATGCTCCAAGAGATTGGCTAATAAATCCCTTTTCCATCCCTAGACACACTCGTGATCAGTGTCCTGAGGGTCCTTTCATCCATGTTTGAAACTTGAAACAGCCTAGACACTCAACATTCACTTCTGTGTTAGATTCGGGCTCACGCGGACTCCACCGAGCGGTTTATCTCCCTCCCCTCCCTTTTTTTGCTCCATTGGGGCATTCCTCCACATAGCCTTCACACAAAGGGGGTCATTCCGAGTTTGGAGGCAGCCACGGTGCTATTAGCACCATGGCTGCCTTCAAACCCGGGCCTGGGTCCAGTGTCTCGGAATGGGCACTTACCTGGTCATTCCAACCTTGGAGGACCCGGTAAGTCCCCATTCAGAAAACCATTCCCCATTCCCATTTGAGCCCCCTAACGGGACCCGCTAAGGACGTGTGGTCTGACCAGACATTTTCAGCGGGTCTCGCTAGAGAACCTCGGAATAGGGCGGTAAGGGGTTATCGGCACCGACATCCTTACCGGTGCCCGTAAACCCTTACCGCCCAACTCGGAATGACCCCCAATGATCCCAGATCAATGGCTACAAGGATAAGGGGAGCATGAACTGTCTGATATTGATAGCTGGCACCAAATGATGGCCATTGCGCCAACCATTGAATATCTATACCCTATCTGTGCACTCATTTAATTTCTCATAAAATCACTTTACAATCTATTTTTATTCGTATTTATTGAAGACCCTGGTGTCATGTTGAACAGAAATGACTCAGAATGTAGGCCCTAATAGAGAGCAGAGGCAGTCCTAGAGTAAGGTGTGGTCACATCGGAGCATTGCTTGGTCAACTTATACTGGGTGGCGAATGGGAACACAAACCAGAGAGTAGAGGCCCCATATGTTTCAGCATTGACAGCCTCCTGCCAGTAATTATGCATTTATACGTTTCCCAGAGTAGCGCTCAGGGTGGAATGCTGTGGAGGGCGGTGGATCGGAAGGTTAGTTGTGGGCGGAAGCTGAGCGTCTTGGGGGATTCCTGCTGCCGTTAAAAGGTGGAGTTTAAGTCCTGTTTTAAGTAGTTCCGCCCAAGACATGCTTTGATGGTTTGAGGACAGCATTCCAGTGGAGTGGGGCAAATGGGGAAAAGGAGTGAAAGTGGGAGTAGACAGGGGACTGGTAGGTTGTGCAGGGAGCAGGAACAGAGGAAAAGAGCGGGAAAGTACAGTGAGATGCAGGCAGCGAGGTATTGGGCATCAAAACAATGAATGGATTGATAGACGAGTCGCAGGAATCTAAAGCGCGAGCAGTGTTGCGCGTAGAACCATCCGGCGTGCTGAGGGTAGGAAGAGGTGGAGGAGGATCTGGGAAGAGGGAAAAGTGTGTGAAGTCTTTCTTCAGGGGCGCGGAGGAGTCAAGAGTAGGCTCTTGCATTCGTCCAGTTTGCCCATCACAAGAAGAGAATTAGGAGAATCACAAGGTTGCGAGCAATGGTTGAGGGGTAACAAGGTTTGGGTGAAATGAATGGGAGTTGGGCAAAGGGGTTGGCGTTGGAGGTAAAGTATAGTTCAGGAGTTTGGAATGAAGAAACGTAAAACTAACTTGGAACCAAAAGAGGCCCTGAAAATAATGTCCCTATTGGCCAACCACCCCTGTAAACAGGGGTGCATGATGTTTATTCAGTTGGATTGGCGTTCAGAGATTGTTGGGGTAAAGAAGGGGAGCAAGAAAATCTGAGTATTGCCCACAAAGAGGTGATAGTCAAAGTCAAAGGAGGAAGTGAGTTTGCCAGGGGAGGAGGCATATAGGGTGAGTGAAGTAGACCGATCATTGAGGAATGGCTACAGGGAAGAGGTGCCACAGAGGCGGTGCTGTAGTCTCATGAGATGGAGAACGAGCGGTCAGATAAATAAGAGGACACCTAGATAAGTGCACTGTCCTTGGAGCCAAGGAGGGAAAGAGTTCAAAGGAAGGAGGGATGGTCCACAGTATTGAAGCAGCAGAAAAAGCTCTAGAAGGATGAACATGGAGAGAGGTGAGAGTTTTGGGCAGTGTAAGAGAATTGGGGATATTGATGAGAGGAGTCTCAGGGGGTTGTTTGACCAGAAGGCAGATTGGAGGGGTCATCAAGTGAGTGTACCTCGAGATAGTTACCCATGTAGCTGAAGGCAACACTATCCAGGATTCTAGAGTGGTAGGAAAGGGCAGAGATAGGTTTGTAGAATGAAGGTTCGTTGGAGTCAACACATGGTTTCTTTTGGAGAGTTATGACTGTGGCTGTTCTTTTAACAGGGTAGGAATATACCAGTTGAGGGAGTGATATTAAATAAGGTGAAGAGGTGAGCGGAGGTCACACATACAAGTTTGTTAACTATTTGTGGTGCAAAGGGGTCATTTGGAGGATGGAATGGCAGAGGCAGAGCAACGGATGGTTAAAGCTTGAGTAGGTTAGATGAGGGAAAAGTGGCATACAGAGGAGAATGTGTCAGAAATGGGAGGAGGGGAGAATAAGGGAGGCAGTGGGAGAGATAGAAGGGTGGACAGAGTGCCGTGCATCATGGTAATTTTAGATTTTAGGTGAGAAGGAAATGGTGCAGTTCCTGGGGGGGATCATGACTTGGATGGTATTTTATGATCCCCTCTCGATTATTACACACTTCTACATAGGCAATCACGTCAGGATGCAGAAGGTTTCCCAGGTGATAACTTATTATGTAATTTGCCTTCTGTAATGCGCACATCACCACCGTAATGGTCTTGAAGTGCCGAGCCTTGTCTGTAATGTCCACAGGGATCACGACTATTATGAAGTTGGTGCAGGACCAGGCTGTGGAGCCAGTTTCCCTCCCTCTCAGGGGCCAGGGCTTCTACTCAAGGATTATCACGATCCACAAGAAAAACCAGGCCGGCCTGCGAGTAGTACTGGATTTAATTTACCTCAACCTTGCTCTTCCCTTGGAGAAGTTCAAGATGGTGACGCCAGCTGACATTGCCGAGGCTCTCTGCAAGGGAGAATGGATGTGCTCTCTGGACCTGAAGGATGCTTACTTGCAGGTTCCCATTTGGCATCTGAACAGACAGATGTCACGCTTCAGCATTATGGGCCATTGTTTTCAGTACAAGGTCCTCCCGTTTGGCCTAAACTCACCACCTCGGGTTTTCACAAAGATTATGAATGCAATGGATTCCCTTCTCAGACAGGTTTGACATCATATCTGTTCCTACCTTGACGACTGGCTTTTCAGTTCCCCCGGCGAGAGTGGCAACCACAAGCCAGAGGCTTTTGAATATTCTATTTGACCTAGGATTCTCCATAAACCTAAAGAGGTCGGAGCTTTGTCCCACGAAGTATCTTGTATCCCTAGAGATAAGATGGGTCATGCTCGCCAAGAGGATGGTTCCTACTGCGGAGCGATTGAGAGACATTCGGGCAGCGGTCAAACCTTTTCTCTCCAGGCCTTCCACCTCAGTGTGGTGGTACTAGCATCTACTGGGGCTTCTGGCAACCAGCGTGCTCACGGTTCCCCTGGTCAGGCTCAAAAGGAGAGTTATCCAGATGCAGTCATCAAGCTCTTGGGACCAGTAATCAGGAAACCAATCAGTCACAGGATATCCATCCCGGGCTTCCTGTATCAGGATCTACTGTGGTGGGCACAAGAGTCCAATGCAATGATAGGGTCTCTTTTCCAACCAGTCCCACATTCGGTGATGATTACAAAGGATTCCTCCATGGAAGGCTGGTGGGGCCTCTCCAAATTCTCACTCAATTCACGAGAAGTGGTCCAACGCGAAGAAAAAACATAACATAAACTATCCAGAGCTGTTAGCTGTAATTTTAACTCTCAGATCCTTCCAACTAGTGATACAGAGCGAGATAGTTTTGGTCAGAAGAGACAGCTCCACTCCTATGTATTATATCATCAAGCTAGCTCGGGATGTTATTTACCAGGAATGGGCAATGGACAGAACACGTTGCAGCCATTGTGGAGAAGGTCTCTGCCAAGTTGGGCGGCCTTCTTAGATTTTATCATATGTATGGCAGACGGTATTACGGTATTAGTATAATTGTTCGGTTTTATTTGACCGAATGTTACATTGGACCGAATTTGGTCAGTAACATTTGATCGAATTGAACCAAACAATTAGGCTAATACATACCAAGCATGTGGAGCAGGGGTTGCTGGGGTTTCCCCTGCTCCCTTTGTTTGGTATGTATTCGCCTTGTGGGTTGCAGGGGTGTCCCCCGCTTCCTTAATATTGGAGGCGGGGGACTGAGAAAAAAAAGGGACCCTGTGGCATCAGATCCGACCCACGTTAGAGGGACTGTTCTGACACTGCAGGGCTGAAGTGCAGCAGGCAGGCAGGAAAGAGGTAAGTAGGGAAGGGGGATGGTGGGTGGGGGGTGCAGGGTGGGTTGGTCTAAGCGCGTTTGATCATATGAAAAGTGCTCGCATGCAGGCTTGTTTTTTTTCGATCAGTGTACTGCGATCACTTTTCATACGATCAAACACCCGCCAAACCTGGCGGACATATGCTTGATAAGTGTCTGGAGGTGTACAGAGCCATGGTCCACACTTTGATGACCTATGGGATCGAGATCTGGGGCTTTGTCAATTGTAACATTTTGGAGAAACTTCAGAACAGAATAATGAAAAAATCTGTGGGCCATCCACAAGGTGTGCCAAATAGTGCTCTGCGGTTGGAACTGGGGATTCCATCACTCGAGGCAGAGGCACAAATAAGGTTTGCTAGTTACTTTCTAAAAGTCTGTGTGGGCCAACCAATAAACCCACATTTAAAGAGAGTGGCAGGGGAAATTCAGAAGTCCCTGGCAGCTATTAAATACCAATGGTATAATGAGGGATTAAGTTGCTGTCTAGGTGGCAAATCCCTTACAAGGACTGTCCTTCCTGCTATACACTACCCATCATCATGGATATGGTAAAGCAGGAAGCAAGGAGGTGGGATTTGGAGAGAAATGCCTTAACACATTTTACCTACGGGCGGGGAAATTTGCTCAGTTAGATCTGGGCCCTGCAGAAGGATTATAATAATGACAAGGTTGAATAGTTTACCCTTGAAGGATAGAAGGAGGTGGGAGCATAAAGAAATGTCGAGGATATGCCTCTGTAATCAGGTTAGAGTTGAGGACTTAAGTCGCTTTTTACTTTTATGTCCGCAATACTTAGACGTGCGTAAACGGTTTTTAACTCACTATTTTAAAGCTCAGAATATTAGATGTTACCATGATGCAATTCGTTTAACATGGAGTATAATGAGGAGGAATTTTTCATAACTTATATAATTAGGTTTTAAGATCCCTTATTAGAAGGGCGTCTATTTTTAATATTGCATAAGTTATGTCAAAATGAAATATAAAGATGTACATATGTATGTATTTAAATGTAACTAATAAATCTGACACATAATCTGATCTGATATCAGCAAACAGGGAGGAACTATGTGCCCGATTCTGTGCAATCGAGCAGTACAGAGCCGGAACTGGGCGGTGGCTCACAGGGCATTGCATCTACCAGGGGAGGACAACTCAGAGGCCGACAGAGTGAGCCGGCTGGCAACTACTTCTTACAAGTGGGAACTCAGCCACGAAGCACTGAGCAGGGTGTTCCTCAAGTGGGGTCATCTGGAGGTGGACCTTTTTTCTACGGAGAACACCAAATGTCTTCTCTTTGTTTCCTGGACAGGCCAAGGAAGGACAGTCTTAGGGAATGCGTTTCAGATACCATGGACCATCAGTGGGGATACGCCGTGCCCCCAACACACCTCATTCAAAGGGTTGTTCACAAGATCAGGAATTCAGAGAATTGCAGGATTATTCTAATAGCCTATGATACGTCACTGCCGTTGCTTTAGCTCTTACCACATGGGCATGGATTTGAGTCAGTTGGGGCTTGTTCTGAAGTTTATAGGCTTCCGTAATTGCAGGTACAATGCACGTAGCAATGGAAACTTTGGATGCTTGGGAGCCAGGAGAGAAGCCTCCAAAAGTGACAAAAAGAGCATCTGATTTCCTAAACTCTTTGTTCCTGTCCAAGAAGAAATTTAGTGTCCTACGTACATTTAGACAATGCAGAACTTTAGCTGACTCTGATGCTGGCTCTGGAAAAAATGTGGGGGGTAAATCCTCCCTAAATCTTGACCACCTGATTACCTGAGGATAACAGTAACTTATTTGAGTTTTGATAGGCTGCAGTAGCTATCAGGAGAGTATAGCATGTATCCACCTGCATGATGCTAAAGGTGTTACATAAAAAAAACACTTGTTTGTGGGGTTGTGGTGTGCCGTAGTTTGTGACTTTACCTGTTGATGTCATGGTCATCAACAGAGAAATTGGATTTCAGAAACTAGGGCGTGGTGCCAAAGTGTGAGTGTGCTGCAAGCTAAGTGTGTTTTCTTCCCGAATTAAATGTGGCACAATGAGTGTCCAATTAAAGAAAATATATGTATATGACCTTGCAGTGCAATGTTGTGCCTTTGCGTACTTTCTGAAGTTCGTTTTTCTGTGGATGATGTCATGGTCATCAACACAGGATGGATTTGATAAAGGAGGGTGTGACACCGAAGTGTGCTGCAAAGTAATTGCTTTGTTTTCCCAATTAAACACCCTTAGCACCTGCATTGTGCTATGTGTGTGCAATTAAAACAAAAATATAACCTGGGGGGCGCGGTTGCGCACAACGAAATGGCCGCCTGAGGTAGAGCTCCGGCTCGAATATAAATCCTTTTGCCTAAAAAATCCTTTCAGCGCCGTTCCAAATGCTCGGAAAAGGAAGACTTCATTGGCGGAAGACTTCAAGAGCAGGCACCCGAAAAAACTAAGCAGATTGGTGGAAGGGAACTCTCCATAACTGCCCGGAAGCAATCTGGCAGCCATGAGGGGCTAGCGCGGCCGGCCGCCGGCTCCATAGGGTATCCACTGTGTGCCCGAGGCGCGCCAGGAGGAGCAGGCCACAGTGGGGGTGGGGCACAGCGGTAACCTCCGTACCTCGCTGCCCGCGCTGCGAGGAACGGCGTGGCCGCTCTCAGCCCGGAGCGAGGAGGGGCTGCCGGGGGGAAGCGCCACCATCTGCGGCTGGATTAAGTGGAAGTGAGGAGCGAACGGCCGCCCGAGGAACTGAAGGTGTGTGGGGCGGCTCTCGCGGCTGAGATACGCGCTGTGCCGCGGCCGCTTCAGCGGGACAGCCCATCCATTCCCTGCGCCAGCAGACCATGCGGGACACGGAGGAGAGACGTGCACACGGGGGGCCGTGTAGCGCCCTCTCACAACAAGTAAGTGAAGCAGGGCAAGAGGCCCACCCCCATACCACGGCAAATTTGGGGCCACGCCATAAACCTCTGGGGAGACCACGTGAGGAAACGGGGATATATCCCAGAAACTGTTGCTGAAAACAAACATTTTATAATAATAAAAATAGGGGATAGCGCTTCGGTGTGCAGCGCACATGGCGCGTCAGAGACCGTTGTGGAAAAGGAGAGCACGCGTATTGCAAAAGCGGAGAACAGGATAAGCACGAACGAAGACACCATCTTACAAGGCTGCTTCCCCCTCCCTCCCCACTCCCTCTCATTGGCACTTGGTGGGGCACGCCAAGCGAAACGCCATAACCGGTGTGTCACTAATATCCTTTTGCGCATAAGAACAGACCTTAGCAAGCCCTGCTGAGTAAAATCTCAACAAGCCCGGAGTGGCTCGGGGGATGCCCTGTGGAGGACCGTGTGGGAGCAGCCTCCACAGTCGACTTCTGGGACATGGCTGGAAAAGATTCAGGTCCTGCAACAGCACATACAAATAATAAAAGACCCCAGAGACAAAAGTGTGCAGAAGGCCAATTACTCCCACACGGCCGCCTTTTTGATATCCTAGAACAATCTCACAATAGTATATAATACGGGGGAGGACACAGTCCACTCTAAGGCCGTGCATCACGCCACATGGGACGCACAGGAGGGAAAAAAAACGGCCCAATGGACTCCTTCGCCAGCTCCCAGCAACAAAGGGCAGCCGATGAGATGCCGCAGGACCATGACGAGGGGAAGATCCTTTGGACTGTCTGGCGACACTAGTCAAAAATGGATTCATGGCAGTAAATGTAAAACTCGATGACATAGTCGCAACAATTGGGTCCCTGAAGGCCCGAGTGGAAAAGGAGAGCACGCGTATTACAAAAGCGGAGAACAGGATAAGCACGAACGAAGACACCATCTTACAACATGGCCGAGATATAGCCCACCTCCAGACAGAGCTATGTAAAACTCAACATAAATGGGAAGATTTGGAATCAAGATCTAGAAGGAATAACATTCGGATTGTTGGAATTGCGGAAACGTTTGGCAAGAGTGACATGGAAAGGCAAGTGGAAAACCTGTTGAGAAATATCCTAGGAACAGACTGTTTCTCCGAACATTTCCTGGTGGAAAGGGCCCATCGCACGCTGGGACCAGTACCGAAACCAGGGGCACCTCCCCGTACCATAATAGCTCGCCTTCTCAATTACAGGGACAGAGACTTAATACTCAGACTGTCCAGAGAGAAAGGCACTCTACATTTTGAGCACAACAGGATCCACATATACCCGGACTTCTCCGCTGGTATACAGGCGCAGAGGTGATCCTATGAACCAGTTAAAAAACAGCTGCGAATACGCAATGTACCATATGCCCTCATCTTCCTAGCAAAAATGAGAATTCAACATGGAGGGCGAGCTCATTTTTTCGAAAACCCCACTGAAGCCTTGCACTAGATAGAAGCCTCCATTCCGTTACCTCCCAGAGACCGGATAATTGACCAGAACACCAGACCACCACCCGGAGAGGAAATACCAGATGCGGTTGACTGACCAGGATAACCCGTCTGCTCTCAGCACTAACCAGTAGGGGGAAAATTTGTTCTCTTCTATTCTTAAAGGGGGAGCCAGCTCCTCACCGCTCAGAGCAAGGAAACTCTACATCATGGACGGACTGAATAAAGACCTATGAGTAATCGAGCCGAGAGCCTCCTTCGGGACAAGCCAGGTGTAAGCAACAGGCAACCCTCAGGAAGGTTCCACCAGTTTAAGGGGATGACCGTTACAGGGCAGCATCGTCAAGTTGGGGGAGATGATGTGGGTGGGGGGCCGAAGTATCACAGGATGTTCAGCTCCGTTGAGCAATGTGGGAAGGGGCTGGGGGGATTGAGAGTTTGGGACTCAGTTGGAGGAGTCCTACAAGTTAAAAATCGTGGTGACATTGCAGCGCATGGGACTCTCCTGAGCAACCGCAAATTTTGAGTTACAACAAGGGTATACGAACATGGTTAATTCCGCTACTAAGGCCCGAGGGCTTAAACTAAAACTTCTTACATGGAATTTCCGGGGACTGAACAATCGAGCCAAGTTAAACAAGGTGGGAGCCTATGTTACTCGGCACCATCCCCAGATAATTATGTTACAAGAAACTCATGCGCTCCAGAAGGTCAACACTGAGTTCTTGAAAGGGTGGGGTATGCATAGATATTATACTGAGTACTCCTCACAGGCTAGGGGAGTACTTGTCCTGATCCACCCCTCTGTTGACCCCTTGGGTCGATATGTAATAGTGTGGGGCAACATTGCTGGGGAAGATTTCATATTGATAAACACGTATGGTCCGAATGTGGACGACCCGGATTTCTACACAAATGTAATGCAAGAGATTGGCTTCTCTGGAAGCGAGCACATTTTGTGGGGGGGGGACTTCAACACCATACTAGACACTACCCTAGATCGCTCCACCTCCACACATCAGAATCCCACAAAAACATGTGCTATGCTACAACAAATCATATTGCAATTAACACTGGTAGACGCCTGGAGAGCATTACACCCCCATCAAAGACAGTACTCCTTCTACTCCTCGGTGCATGATACCAAATCCTGTATAGATTACTGGCTGGTCTCCACATCCCTTGCGAACCAAATCGATAACAGCGAAATACTCCCCCGCACCCTGTCAGATCACTCCCCTATCCTGTTAGATATGACACTGCGAAACCTGAAACCCCCGGTCAGGAGATGGAGAATGCCCCCCGGCCTCCTCAAGGATCCCGCAGTTGCAGAGGAATTACATACAGAGGTAGACCTCTTCTTCGAAATAAATAGTGACTCAGTAGACAGCGCTGCAACATTGTGGGAGACATTTAAGGCATGGGTAAGGGGGATACTGATTTCCAAATCCACGGGACTGTTGAGGGCAGTCAGCAGGGAATTGGCTGAAATAGAGAAAAAGTTGGGGTTGTTACAACATCGATATACAGCCATGCATGAGTATAGCACCCTTGCGGATATAAATAGTAACCTACAAGAATTCAATAAACTGGCTACCAGGGAGCTTCTATACATGGCCACTCCAGTTAGAGGATGCTGATATGGCGAAGGAAACAGGGCGGGTCGCACCCTAGCCAACATATTAAAGGCCGAAAGACACCATACTATGATCTCCAGTATAATAGCAGGGGACGGTACGGTAACCACTAGCGAGGAGGGCATAAGTAGAGAATTCACCCGATTTTACACAGAACTATATGCAAATCATGACCTGAAAACTCCCAACGACATTGAGGAATACTTGGATAGCATCACGCTCCCGACATTGTCAACAGAAAATAGACTACTATTAGACCAGCCCCTAACGGTCGATGAAATAAAGGAAGCGATTAAATCATTAGCTAATGGGAAGGCTCCCGGCTCAGCTGGACTGGGAGCTGAGCTGTATAAGGTCCTCCTTGAAGAGCTGGCCCCGATACTATTGTCCATGTGGGAGGAGGCCATGGAGGCAGGGACGCTTCCAACATCCATGAGAGAGGCCATAATAACAGTGCTCCTCAAACCCAGGCGCCCACCGAGTGAGATGTCCTCATACCGACCCCTTTCCCTTATAAACTGTGACGCCAAGGTATTTGCAAAAATCCTGGCCACTAGACTCCTGCCCAACATGCCAGTGTTGGTGCACCCGGACCCATGCGGATTTATCCCCACCAGATCAACGGCACTGAATCTGCGAAGACTATTTGGAGTCATAGCCCAGATCAAACCAGAAGCCCAGGCAGTCGCGGTATCCCTAGACGCTGAAAAGGCGTTCGATTCGGTCTCATGGACATACCTATTCATGGTGCTTGAGAAATTTGGAATAGGCTCATACTTCCTAAAATGCGTCAAGATACTATACACTAACCAGGGAGCCAGGGTACTGACCAATCGCACCATGTCGGAATGGTTTAGGCTGGGCAGGGGTACGAGGCAAGGTTGCCAGTTCTCCCCCATACTGTTTGCCCTTACTATGGAACCGGTGGCAGCAGCAATCAGGGAACACCAGGGACAGAGGGGTATATGGATGGCGGGCCTGACCCAATCAATATCACTATATGCAGATGATACCCTATTATACATCCAGGAACCGGACATACACCTGGGGCCCGCAATGGAGACCGTACACAAATTCGCTGAATATTCAGGTTACAAGACTAACCGCTCCAAATCCGAAATTTTTCCCCTGACCCCTGCCACTACCTGCCCAAGCAACACACACGGCCTACAATGGTCCCCCGATAAGATAAGGTATCTGGGTATAGTTGTGTCGGGAGACAGAACATCCCTATTTTCTAATAACCACGAGGCCTTGTTGACCACGATTTCTGCTAAACTCTGTTTCTGGGCCAGTCTTCCCATTTCACTTATAGCCGGGTAGCTAGATTGAAAATGATCATTCTCCCTAAATTGCTATATATTTTTACCAATATCCCGATATGGCCTGGTAGGCGATTCTTTGATACTCTCAGATCAATGGCGGTGGAGTTTGTCTGGTGTGGAGGGACGCCCAGAATGAAGTGGGAAAAATGGCAGAGCCCTACAATAAGGGAGGTATAGCGGCCCCAGACTTTGAATTATACTATTTGGTAGCACAGGCTCAATTCGTTAAACATTGGTATGATGAGTATGACACCTCATCCCACATCTGCTTAGAAAAACATGCCGCACGCCCAACCGACTTAAGGTCAGTCATTTTTAAAGGTAAACACAAAGATGAGTGTCCATTTGACCCAGTCAGTACTACAGTGTATGCATGGTCCAGAATGTACCGTAGGCTCGAACTGGAAACACCTTACTATGCTGAGGCCCCGTTCTGGAACTTCCCCGGTATAGCACCCACATATGACACAGATGTGCAGAAAACATGGGATCCGGAATTTAAAATTAAAGACATATTTCCTAATGGCAGATTTATAACACTAAAGGAGTTCAAAACGGGGATGGGAAGGGGCCAATTGATGATCCTACAATACCATAGAATGAAAATGGCTTTTAAGGCTAGGTGGCCAATGTTCCCGGACGAACCCCCGCCGCACCCGTGTCTGGTGGCTTTGTCAACCCGGGCGGGAACCAGTGTCTCGGGGCTATACATGGCTACACAGGCCAACACTCTATCGGCAAACATGATGAAATCTTCCTGGGAAACGGACCTGGGTACTGCCATAACCGAAAAATCCTGGGAAAGGTACTGTGAACTGACCAAGAGGGTATCCATGAACGCGGGCCTCCGGTTGATCCAATTTAAAGTGTTAAACAAGCTGCACTATACACCCCAAAAGATTGCGAAATTCACAAATAGCAGTACAAGTAGTTGCCAGAAGTGTGGGGCAGATCAGGCGGACTCAATGCACATGTACTGGAGCTGCCCACACATCTGTGTGTTCTGGGGGGAGGTGGCGAAAATCCTAGAGGAAGTAACACAGATACCAGCGGACCTCGCGCCACAAAAATACTTATTCAGGGATATAGGTAAAAAGTCAGAAATAACCAGAAGGCTCTTTAATTTTGCATGTGCGGTGGCAAAGAAATGCATTTTGCAAAAATGGAAGAGTACGGAGGCTCCACAGGTGAGCCACTTTATCAAAGAACTGATGTATGTAAATGAATGCGAGGAACATTATGTAATGTCACTCCCGAATTCATGTAAACCTAAGGATATTTGGGCCCCGTTACGAGTATATCTATGTGAAGCGGACTCGAACAGTAGCAGCCCGATAGGGCCTAGTAATATGGCTACCCTGTAATATTGTACCTTATGCTGTATATCTAAACTAAATGTTTCTGATTAGTATGTATATGGAATGTCATGTTGTTGCAATGTCGTATACCACAATCAATAAATAAAGTTAAAAAAAATATATATATATATCTATAACCTTGCCCTAAAATCATCGCCTTTAGCTGAGGCTGCAAGTAATGGCACTGCTTCTTGCGTTAAGGGACTCTTATTTCATTTGAGCCTTTAACTGGGGCCGTGGGCAGTTATCAATAGGGTTAGCCCGTTCCTGTGATGCTTAATATTAAACCCACTGTCTCCCAGCTTAGATCTTTCTTTGAACTTTCATGGTGGTTCTGAAAAGAACCGGTGCTGGGCTAAGGTGTGGAAAGGAGGGGAGAGGGAGTGGATGTAGGAAAGATAGGTCAAAAGTAGGCAACATTTTTAGTTATATATCTTTTTTGTTTTTTGTTTTTCTTAGTTAACAGTCAGGTAAAAACAAACCTGAATAAGAGAGTAAAAAATCTCTGAAAGGTCTACTGGCAATTTTGCCTATGCTCCACCCAGGTATCCTCAATTGCCCAAAAGTTGTTTCATTTAATGCTATTGGCATATAGCACTTCCTGCAGGTGAGAATGTCATCTACTGAAGACCTGCGTTGGCGCGTAGAGTCCAACGATGGGGTGGCGGAGGCGACACTCCGACCGTTATTACCAGATGAAGGCAATGGGAGAGATCCAGCAGATGCCGCTGCTGGTGACTATGGTCCTGCTTCCTCCTGTGACGCTGCAAGTCCGGCGGTGGGTTGCAGGGCATTGCAACCAAGGGGGATAGCCTGTTGCTGGAACCTGCTCCTGAAATGTACATCCGCTTGCCCAAAATAGTAATAGATCAGGTGGTTGCCGAATGCCATTGTTGTGCCCAGGCTTTGTGCATGAACTGTGGAAAATCCTCTTCAATGGTCTTTGCAGCAAAATGTACACTTCCCCTTCTCGACGTCCGATAGTGGAGTGTCTTTAGGCACCTTTAAGTATCGCCAGCACAGGGAAGGTTTGTAGCTCCTGCGGTGGTATTTATTTGGTGGAGCTGGCTGGTCTACCCACTCGACATCCTTCAGGTCTTCAGTGACAGTGACAAGCTCGATCTCTTTATTGCTGGAAGATGCCTCGGGATGTTGTGTCGCCATCTCCAGAAAACAATCAAAAACAAAAAAGAAAACAAAAAAAGGATAAAACAACCCTTAAAAAGTGAATTAAAAAAGCCAAAAATCAATATAAAACAAGCAGACAGAAAGCAGGGTATAATAAAAGGGAATCACAAAGAGAAAAGGTTTGGATAGGAAATACTTGCCAATGAGCAAATTTGGCAAAGTATTCACTGTGACTACCTGAATTTGTCTCCAAAGAAATAAGGAAATATAAGGATTTCTGTAGTATATATATATATGTAATTCCCGAAACGTGTCTCTATGAAGCAAACAGCTCCCGAAATTCATGCCATGCACGTGCTCTTAGGCCAATCCATTTGCAGAATCTTTGTACCAGTGAATCGCGAATCAGGCAGAAAATAGTTTTTTTCTCTATTTTTATAGAACCTTTTCCAAACGAGAATGTAATTATCAAATTTATTTGAAAATTAAGGTGCCATTTTTATTTCACTGGGTGCATATGTGTATCTCGATCTGCATTGTTGTTCAGTGCACTGTTCCTCGTCTCAGTATAGTCTGAATATTTCATGACATTATGACTTCTTGTTTCATATAATGTCTTCATATCTTTCCTCTGTTGTTAATTCTCGATCTCAAGCATCAAAGACATAGATATTGTTCATGAATCTAGATCTCATATCAGCATCTCCCTCTTCCTCATCCCAGTACGTTCGTAGATCTCGATTTGAGTATTATTTCAGAAAAAAAAATCATATTTATAAAAGGTCCTTGAAGTTTAGTTCCTGAACGCTCACACCAGAGAGAATACAACCCACTCGAAAAGTAGTACAAGAAGAATCTTATAAAGCAAAATATCATCATACATGACGCAATACATAAGGTAAAAACCTGCGTGGCTGGTTGTTGTGCGACTATACATGATCCGCCTGCTCAATAAGAGATGCCAGGCCATTGGTTCCAGCCCAGTCTGTACGTCTTCCATCACGTGGGTGCTGCAGTGATCATCTTCTCACGTCAAAGGTCAGAAAATAAATTAATTATGCTCCTATCATAGAACTATTTTATCACTAATACTGTGCACTTGATAGGCCTTAAGAGGGAACGAAGGAGGTTCTGGGGAACTCTAACCTTCACACACACATTTCACTCACTCCCCTCTGCGCCATCCAGTTCCAAGGTCTCCACCTTCATTTTGAGCTATAATGTATCCCTCCCAGCACCTCGCTATACAAATCACAAGATTGTCACTTCAACAATGTGCCCTGTCCGTCCTCTATCTCAGAACTTGTTACTTTGGGGTTGGTGGTCAAAGGGCACCTGGTGTCATGGAATTCAGAGGTCTTAAGTTTTAGTCAGTTATATGGGCTATAACTCGTGGTTGCCCGGGGATGGGCCGGGTCATGGTTTGGCCAGTGTGCAATAACATACACACCAGTCTGTGATCATGGCCTTGCAGGGCACATTCGTCTCAAACATCTTTGCAACACTGTTAGAACAATGAATAAGGGTTGTGGTGGTTGTGGGTGTGGGCTGTCCTCATGGGAGCTGAGGCATGACTGGGGATTTCTCTTGTCTCACACTTTGGGCCTAGTGTATGCAATGCTGCATTTACTGTGCAGGCCTTCCCTTCTACCTGTTTTTACTAATAACTATGCAGAAAGAGCAATGCTGCTCATGCCTTATGCTGTACTATGTGGATAGACTATATTTATTTATATTGGAGTAAAGTCTTTTGTATTGGGAGGTGGTCCTCTCACGTCCCCATTCCCCCTGGCCCATCATAGTGCTTCAAATGCATCTCGCTTCTCTCTAAAGTGCCTAGGGGATAGGGTTGTGTGCCCCATTACCAGCATTCCTCCCTATCATTACTTCTATAGTAACAAACTCTATAATGCTTCTGAGCTCCGGCTCCCCCGTCTCTAATTCCACATATGGCTGGGGTCCCTTTATTGGCACCCAGGCCCTACAGACTGACTGCAAACTATCCCCCCTATGCCCGTACTCTTCAGGTGAGCAAGTCATATAGATGCATCCCCCCACCCGGCAGGTCCATCCAAACCTCTGTGTGATTTTCTGGTTCAGGGGTGGAGAAATGATAGTGTGGTATAGATGGTGAACTTCATCTCCATATGGGATGGGGAGCATTTCATATTTAAGGCCACCTTGTGGGATATTAGTCTGTACTTCAATATCTTTTGTTTTGCGAGGTGCTTTCGGAACCCCAATTGATACCATCATTCTTTCGTTATTAGGTGTCATATTGGAACAACATTGAAGGGCCAGCTGACAGGTGCACAAAATAACTAACACAATGATGGGCATTAACATCTTCATGATCACTCTGAGCCAACACGGGGCCCAACTGAATGCCATAGTAAACCAATCCCTGTCCTGTACTCCTCCCTACTTCTTCATGTGAACACCCAGGCCATGGAAAGCTGCGATGATGTGGGATAATGATGCGTTCTCTGCATCCTTTGCAGGCACGAATGTGCAGCAGGAATCGCCAAACTCTTGGCAAACCCCACCTTCCATTGCTATTAACATGTCCAACACATAGCGGTTTTTCATCGTCATAAGTATCAAGGCACGCAACTCAAACTTGATCACGTTAAATCCGTTCTCTGTGTTGTTCGCAAGCTGCACCAGCTCCCATCTTATGATCTGCAACCATTTGGCATTTACTGCGGCCTGCACTCCAGGCAAAAGTATAGATGCAAAAAAGGATTCTACTTAGTTGAAGAGCCTGTATTCTTCTGGTATTTCAGCAAGCAATGTAGAAGAGTCTTTGGCTATGTAATTCGATCTTTTTTCATCCTCGTGGTTTTTGGAACTGTCCTTTTCCTGGCAGATTATAGAGCTCTTGTGTCAGCAACAGGCCCTTATCTTTTTTTTCGACTGTGGGGAGACTAGTTGGTCCCCTTGCAGGCAGTGCTCCACCCTTCAGGTGTTCTTCTAGGATTACTAATAGCGCTGAGTGCAATGTGGCCAACAAACATAAGCCCCTCATGATGGCGGGAGGTGCAAGTAAGCTTGTCGGCCACAGACCCAGTAGTAATCCATCATTGCTGCTTTTTCTTTCTTCATCTCTGTGATCATGAGAGTCTTATTGCAAAATTCATTTGAGCCGACGAAGACTGTACACCTGCTGCTGTTGAAACTGAGTCTATATTCTCCTTCCTTGTGCACTTGCTTTTCTATTGTTGCAATCCACGTCATCTTTGTGATATGCTGTGTCCAGATTTGCTCACAGAAATTGTCTACGTGTGCTATTCTTTCCTTACTGTATGTTACTAGTCCTTCTGCCAAGCAAGGTAGTGTGATGTCCTGCCAGTTATTATTGACATGTTCACACCCCTTTAACCTTCAGATATGCTAGCTCCACACATTTGATGTCTTTGGAATCACTGCTGCACTATTCAAGATCTGGACCCACCATTTGCAGTTGCACACTATGTGCCTGGAACGTTCCTTTTTTTCTGCATAGCGCAAGATGAACTAGGCATTGTGCCTCTATAATTGGGAATGCATGCAGTACTAACACTCTGGGAGCCCCTGACACATGTGGAATGAGTGAACCCACATAACAGCTTCCATTCACAGCGTTTCACCCCACATAACTCATGTCAGAATACCACGAGTTGGCGAATTCAGGATGATGAATATCCTCAATCACATACAAACCCAGCCCTTGATACGTGTCATACTTTTGTCGTATTCTCTTTTCATTATCCTATACCTGCTTTCAAGGATGGCAGCATTACTATTGCTATCGGAAATAACGTTATATTGTTTCGCAGTGGTAAACAATCTCGTACTTGCTGAAAACAGCCTTTGCATTGTTTCCCCTGCTGACGTATTGTGCTTATTAAATTCATTAAATTAATTTCCATTATTATTGTTAGTGCTCACATGTGTGCTAATATATGTAACTCCACTTGTATTATTATCATTTATATGTATTGTCCCATTTGGATAATATACGTTCCTATTCCCTCATTCCCCCTTTAAAGGACCTCCCCCATAACACCCTTCCCCCAATACAATCCCAACTGTACTGTCAATATCACGCAGAGACCCAGGATAATAGTCAACCCACAATAATAAACATAGGTCCATATTCTCTCATTCGTTTATCGACACCTCCGGTCCCTACTTAACAGATTATTTACATTAGTCATGTCCATCTTCTTTTGTCCTGAGATGAAAACACAGACACACAACACAACGAAAAGGAGAGACGCACAAGATGTACCTTTTACACAAAAGAAAGAGAAAGGTAAGGAGAAAAAGCGAGAGAGAGAAAGAAAAAGAGAAAGAAAGAGAGAAAAGCAATCCTGAAAAAAGGAAAATATGGAGCTAGCAGCTATTGCCACGGGAGCATGCTCCTGCACACTTATCACCCCTGGACAGGCCAGTGAGGTAGACGGGGTACAGCTACTGCTACCCCTTGTTTTAAGATAACTGATGTGCCAGTGTACCCTCTGGAGGTGCCCTACGAACGTCAGAGAGGGCAGTGTAAAACACCACCTCGTAGGGCCCTTGAAATCGAGCATTATTCCATCTGCTCATGAAAGAACGAAGATGTGACTGAAGTAACAATTTAAACATATATGCAAATACGAAGAAATCATATACACTGAGAAGATAAATGAGAAGTGATGCAGTAGCTGTTTATATATACGCAGAAATGCTAGGTAGATGAGATATATAAGCGCTTGCTACAGTAGAAAATATAACATGGGAAAAGCATCCATGATGAGAAAATGGACGTCGACTCGGTATAAATAGTAAGCGAGAAGCCTGAAGGAAAGAGTCCAAGGCTGCAGAGCTGACAGGCACCGGAACACAGCTCAGTGCAGGAACAAATCATATTTGCTCTGCTTGGGTTCAAGGATGGTGCAGCAAAAAGCAACTGAAAGGCACAAAAGGAGTCGCTGAGGATAAGCTACATTTGCAGGACATACTTCTCTTAGATTAAGCAAAGGAGTGAACATTTGCAGGTGCCAAGTATTGAATAATCAAAGATGCAAAAAGCATATGCAAGACGGAGCACCATGTCTCCAGAAGCCAAGAGGGTTAATAGCACCAAGCATAATTGAATCAAATAGCACTAAATAGAAGGTCAGAATGGACAAAATCGTGGTCTCCTCAAATGTGGTGCAAGACCAGGAAACAAGGCATATTCATACAGCTCCAGACAAAGATAGCAATGTACCTCGACTCCTTTTAAAATTCTGAGGAAGAGAAGAATCAGCAAGGTCAACTACAAAGAAAAAGCCTTCACTTAGGGCCTAACTGATGAGAGATGATGTGCAGTTGTCTGAAGTTGTTCCCGGCACCTGGGTTTCATTTTACTTACGTGCTGCTAAGAAGCCAAATGTCCAAGGTTTGAAGAGAATTCCAACCAATCATGACGGTCTATGTAATGATGGACCATACATTGGGCCTCAATACAAGTTTGCTGGTCCGGTAACTACGGTACCAGTAAGCTTGCTGTAACCATAGTTACCGGACCAGCAAACTACAAGGTCTGCCTGTGGGTGTCTGACAGCCCAGCAGGTCCGACCTGCACCCGCGAGCAGACCTACCCAGTAGCGCCGGCACCATTACTAACGGTGCCGGCGCTACTGGCCTATAAATACTAGCACTCGGCAATGGGCAATAACCAGGTCCAGCGGGGCCGGAATGCCTCGGTAATTGCCCATTGCCGGTAAAATAATGACTCGGGTGGCAGCTGTGCCGATATTTACTGGCACCGCTACCGCCTCAGTCATAATGAGGCCCATTGTTGCAGAAGCCAATCTGCTGCTGTTATTCTGCTATTATCTGTATAATACGTGGTTAGAGGTAGTACAAGGCGTGCCTACCAGAGAAGGGGCAGCCAATAATGTTACTAACACCTAAATAAACTATAGCTATATATGCTCCCTTAACCAATCCCTCCACCCAATAGGTTTTTACTGTTTGCCACATAGGATGATGTCATAGCTGACGTACATGAGGGTATAAAGCCTTTTGTGTAACGGAAATTTCTTTGAGAGTGTGTGAGCTACAATATGTTTGTTCACCAGGATTCCCTACTTTATTGAGCTTATAAAAAAGTAGTATTTTGCCATATTCTTTGTGTATTCAGTTGAGAACAAATAGAATTAAATAAGATTCTTAGATTGTCAATTATAAAAGCAGAATAGTACGAATCGATAGAACCATGAATGAAGAAATAAAGAAATATTGTTGTGTAGGCTTGCAAATTGTTTGAAGGATATTTTGGGATAATGGGCAGCGATTGATGGTGCTCGCCCAAATTGATTAATGTCGTATAATTAATTAAAGTAGTAACAGAATAAAATAACTGGTAAGCATTCACAGTTAAAAACAAAACAACTTGTCATTATGGGGGACACTCCCCTACTACACGTCTGCAAAATCTCCACCAAGATAAGCACCCAAGATTAGGAAATACCATGCCGGATGGCTAAAAAACGCAGCTGACAAAATGTTGATGCCTTGGCCTCAAGAAGGCTCGCTATCAAGAACAATATTGCAACACATGACAACATACTTACTTGCTGCAAACAAAGGGAAGAAGTTACAGAAAAGGTTAGCCATTTTAGAACTGTGGAAAATGTATCAGAGTGGGAAAGAAGACCCGCGAGAAAACGAGTTGATGCTTAATCAGCATAAAGGGGAGGATGTAATGCCCTCACCTCCTTTTTCTCCTCCTAAAATGGATAGTACATCTGAGAACAAACAGGAATTGTATCCTCTTAAGGAGTTGTAAGAAGCGGCGGGGTATATTAATCCGACATAAGCGCACGCCGTTTATAATAGTTAGGACAATATAAAAGAAAGTAAGATCAAAGAATGTAAATTTATGTCAGCACGCAATGAACATAAAGAGCGTGATGACAGAAGGGATAGACAGATAGAAATAGAAGAGGCCAAGAGACAAAAGGAAGGGAAGGACAAACTCAGCAAAGTGACAATAGTACAGAACGAGTGGATGGGTGGACAGATAGTACTCAAATTAGACATAAAGGGTATTGACAATGTTAGAGAAGTGATGAAAGAGAGGAACAGGAAAAGAAGGAAAAGGAAAGAGAAAGGGAATACAAAGAGGGGAAGGAAAAAGAGAGGAAGCGAACAGAAGAATGAAGAAGGTATGAAGAACAGAAAAAAGAGAATAGACGAGAAGAAACTTGAAGAAATAGAACCACAGAGATTGAAAGAATGTAGGTTGCAAAGAAGGCAAGAGAACAAAGAGAAAAGGGAGATGAGAAGAAGGGAAGAAGAAATTAGAAGAAGTGGGAACAAAGGGATGACGAAATAGATCACATTGTTTATAGATGTATAATACCAATTGAAGCACGAGAGCAATGGGAAGAAGAAAGAAGGTCACAACAAGCCTGCAGGAAGCTGCAAGAGATACCAAGAATGCAGACATGGGCTGATGAGCATGAGGTAGAAGGCATAGGGAAAAGGATTGGGGATTATATAGGCAAATGAGAAAGAAAAATGGTTATAAGACCAAAGGGAGCATCGAAGGATCTTGACCAAAATAAAAAGGAGGAAGATTTAATGGCATAATGATGGACAAGCATAGAACGCTGTCATTAAGTAGACTACATCTTGATGATGAGAAAAGGGACAACAGCCCCACCAGCTGAGTTATAATGATGTCAGATGAAGAAAGGGAAGAAAATGAAAGAGCGCGAGGATAAGGCACATGCGTTTTTTCGATAGATTCAAATATAGAAAGAGGGGTAAAGTGGTCAGATTTAGATGACCCAAAAGAAAAAACACCAGAACTGACACCATATTCTGAACGACTACAAGCACAGTCGCATAGTGCAGGGGATAAATTAGTAGATTAAGATATTTGCCAGGACGAAGACAAACGGATTAAACTAGCCCCACATGGAAGAAAAGAAGTGTAGGTGGGTATGATTGTATAGCAGGATTTACACAAGTCCTGTTATTAGAGAAAAGGGGGAAGACGACCACAATATATACCGCGGCCACAAATGAATAAAGATAGTTTTAAATGCAAATTACCTAGTTTGACTGCCGTTGCGGGAAAGTGGATTTATGAGTTAGATAGAATGACAGCGGGAATGACGTTAGCAGTGGGTGGCATAAAAGGTCTACTGGCAGCTATTCTAGGGGATAAGCAGGATATGCAAGTGTAACAGCACAAAACATGACACATGATGAAGCACCATTTAATAATTGTAGAGCAGATATATGGAGGGCGCTTAGAGTACAATATCCTGACACATCAGACGTGGGTGCGATTATGACAAAGAAAATGGATGAGGACGAAGATCCTGTTGCTTTTATTCAGGAGATTCAAGAACGTTGGCGTCTTGAGACAAGAGAACCGTTGGATTAAACAGTAGCATTATTCTATCATATTTTATGTCAGGGACTGCCCGAGCCAGTGCAATGGCAGATAAAGAAACAAGTAGGGTTGGAAGCGAAACCATGGCCAGAAAGACAGTTGACTATTGTACATCATTGTCGACTACTATAAGAGAAGAATATGAAAAAAGCTGAGAATAGAAAGCAGGAAAAAGCAAAATGTGTTCAGAAACAATTGTTGAAATTTGCCATAGAAGGAGCAGTATTGATGAGTGGTGAAGACAGAGCAACTCACGACACACAAATGGGCTACCGAGCAATATAGGGTACCCTATAGATCAAAGTGGTTAAAACCTTTGGCCACGAGGTAGAGGGAATGGACCTAGAGACAAGGATGTGGATTACAAAACCCTCATGGGGGAGGAGGATTTGAAGATGACAGCTGAAAAAATGCTGGAATTATGGGAGGACAGGACATATGGCCTGAATGTGTAGAAGTAGAGGGGGCATGCAACAGAACTGGCAAGCTCCAAGAGGGGGATGGGCTATTCTCCACAGTACAATACAGAACTGCAGGCCTATTATACCCAAGATCACATGCAGAATCAGACATGTGCACTGCAAAAATACAGCAAATGAAGCAAGTTCTGTTGTAATCATAGTTGCCACAAGGGCAACCACAGCATGTGCCTACGCAAACACAGCAAATACATACCCAGCAAGCACAGACACAAGACAAGCATTAGTGTTAGGACTGATTTTTTATACACTGGCCTGGTGGACACATAGAAGGCCAACCTATATTGTGACAGGGAAAACTCTGGGAAGCTGTAGCCAAACCAATTTAGGTAGCAGTGACAGGCGGTCTAGGCTAAGTTCTTCAGAGGTGGTGAGCTTGTAAAGGGTCCACAATGAGGTCACACAATGGGAGTCACAAATTGCACTTAGACAGGATGTATAAAAATACAGTTAATGTATTATGGCCATTCACAGGTTCAAATGCAAAATACAAATCAAATATTCCTGCAAAGGAATGAATATGTAAGTATTATAAAACAAAAGGTCCACAGAGAGGGTCCCTAGCTAAAATTGTCCAGCCCCAAGTTGCCTGGGGCCTTGTGCCCTATTATTCAGGATACAGTTTCACAGAACTTAGGATGCAGGAGAAAATGCAGGTAGGGTCTCTGGGGTCCAATGAAGGGTTCTTAGAGTTAGGGTTCAATGTAGAATAATACCCATAATTACCCCCAGCAGTCAGAAGTCTTGCCCTGGCAAGTAATGGCAAAGCCAATAGTGTTAGAAATTGGATTATTATAAGCCCATTGATTTATAATGGGAGTAAAGGGGTAGGTTAAAAACTCAATAACTTACCCCACTTAATCCAAATCTTCCCCAGACTTGGTAGAACGAAGGAGGTGTGTCCTAGGTTGCTTTTCCCACCAAAATCTGTGGTCCTCGATTTTCAGGGGTTGCAGGTTGGAGCTTCACTCCGGTTGGGATCTTTTGCTGGTGCAAGGACTCTAGGTTGAGTAATGCAAACACAAACGATGCAGCACCGCTCTCGGGACTGGACTCATGCCAGCTAAGCAGCTTTTGAATGGTGCACGCTGCATACAGTGACGCAACAGGACTCAGTAGCTGTGGTCGGACTTTCGGGTCCTTTGTGCTAGGATGCAGGCAGAAACTCAGAACGGCGACGAAGTTAGCATGGTAGCCCAAAGATGAAGCTGGTCAGCCACAGGACGGTTCCAGGGCACTTCCGAAGGCAGTTTCTGTGCTGACCACCGAGCAGACGTTGAGAATGGATGGTCCCTCCACTCCAAGGGTCATAGCACCTTCGCAGGCCAACTTAAGATCACGAGCAAGAAAGGGCTTCGCCAGGGCTGCAGCAGAAGTTGGTTACCAGGCCACCTTCAGTCAGGTTTCCGGTTTCTTTGCGGGTCTCACAGCTGGACAGGATACTTGGCTAATTCAGGTTTCTACCAGATCTCTCAAGAATGGGTGCAAGGTTCCCCTTCTTATCCTAAAAGCCAGGTAGGAGCTGAAACTCCCACTAGCCAATAGCAGGATTAGCCACACACACAACCCACAGTGGTCCAATCATTACCACTAGCGGGAACGCTCCTGCATACCTCTCAGACACACAGAAACCAGGATGTGGATTAGGATCAGACTGGGTCAGACTGACCCAGCCCACATCCTGCCTACAAACACACATAGCCCTCCAGTAGCCCGCCAAAAGCTGCTGCCAGGCCAGGAAGAAGGCTAAACAACAAGATGACAAAACAAACAGGTGAAAATCTCATGGCACGGCCATGTTTGACCAGTAGCCACAGTCAGTAACCAAACGCGGTAAACGCGGTAAAGCTAAAATGTAATTCCACAAAAAGTAGGGAAAAGTCACTGCTGCCACCAGCCCATCTTTTAAGCACATCTAGAGTAACCAAAAATCCTCTGAGTGTTAGTCTAGGGCAAAACAAAAATGCACCCCATTGCACTGCAGTGTAAGCTGCTTTGTGCAATGATAAAAAGTTACCACAAGTGATACAAAAGTAAAGAAAAGTAGCAACATAGTCACAAGACTAAGGGACACACTGTTTCCCAGTACTGACAGCCTGAAGGACATATCAGTTTCCCCATAACATGTGAGGAAAGGCCAGTGCAGTGAAGCTTAAGGCTTCACTGTACTGCAAAACGTACAGGGTAGATTAAAAGATAAAAGCAAAAGGTTTGGGGGTTCCATAAAGATGGAAGGAAAGGTGCATTAAAGAGAATATATCCTAACAATTGGTCACATAATGGAATGCAAATACTGGAGCCCCACAAACATCCACACCCAGCATAGGGAGTGTGACAGTAGTGGGAGGGAATCCTTTTACAGGTACAGGGATGAATGTATATCTACAATAGGAAAGCCCTCAGAGTGACCTGATGTGTTCATTAATATCAGTGACACCAGACCCCCAATAGGAACCAAGGGTCAAGGTAACAATAGTAGGCAAGACTTTTTTGTTTCTTGTAGACACTGGAGCGACTTATTCCTGTGTTCAAGAGGGAAAACACCCAATGTCTGGCATTGCCTTGAATGCAGAGGGATTCTCTGGGGCTATGAGTTTAGTTCCTTGTAATCACCAATTACCAATTTCTATAGGAAAACATGGCGTGTCTATGTGACTATTGTATTCTTAGAAGACACCAGTTAACATATTAGGACGTGGCTTGATGACAAAACATAACATGACAATATCTTTCACTGACAAAGGAATAGTGTGTTCCACTCCAGGGATACATTTATGAATGTAAGAGAATTCACATTAGTTTTTACAGGCCGAAAGGCACTACGAGGAGTTCCTTTAGATTCCGAAGTAATTTTGTATGGAGTACATATTTTGTTGACATGGCTTCCTGGATTGAGAGGTAAACTGTTGAGAATACCTGAGTAATTTTTGTTTAGGCCAGAAATACCTCTGGATGATGAGGAAGGACGCATCATTCGCATAGAACTGGAGGAAGTGATAGTCAGAGAGGAAAGGGTGATTATTCATGGGACAGATGATGAAGGAAGAGCATGGAGAACAGTAATATCCCTTGGTGAAGGATATAGACTAACATAATTGACAGACGAGGAGCTATTAAGAGATAAGAATTCATATGATGAGTTAGTATTTTCCATAAGTCTCACTTATTGGATTAAAGTCGAGAATAGAGAAATACCACAGAGAAGGGCATTGCTAAAAAAGAAACTGCAATTTTTCCAAAAAGATTTAGGAAAGGCGCCAATCATCTTATTCAACAGTCTATTGAGTGGAGCAGGAGCAGCTCAAATTAAACTCAAGCCAGGAGCAATTTTGCCACGAGCAAAGCAGTATCCCATGTCCAGAGAAGCAGGTGAAGGTATATTTGAAACCATTTCCGCTTTGGTAAAACAAGGAATATTGGTGCCATCAGAATCCCATGCAACACGGCTGTGTACCCGTTGAAGAAATCAACAGGGGGGTCGTGGAGATATATTCAGGATCTAGGTCCCCTAAACAATATTGTTGAAGCAGAGTTTCCTCTGGTTCTGAATCCAGCTACAATATTATGTAACATCCCAGCTAAAGCCAAATATTTGGAAGTTATAGACTGAAAAAATGCCTTCTTTTCAATTCCCCTTCGTTAGGACTCCCAAGATTTGATGTGATACGATATGGCATTTATAACGCGCCTATACACAAGTGTTTCAAGGCCGGACAAGGCAAGGGAGGGGTAACAGAGGGAAGACAGAGACAATGATCCTACTAGGCCAGGTGACATTGAGATCGCGCAAGTGCAGGGGAGGGGGAAGGGGGAAAGTACGGAGGGGTGCGGAGGGGGCAGTGCTTAGGATAAACAGTAAGATAAATAACACAATAAATAAATAAAAACTATGGCCAGCTGGTGGCAAGTGCAAGGGTAAGTGCAGACATCAGGAGTCAAGTGCTAGTAGGGGCTGTAGGGATACAGAAACAGTTCCAGAGTGCAAGGGTTGCCAGGGGGGCAGTGCAGGTGTGCAACTGGCGAGGGAGGGGACCTGGGCCTGAGATCGGAGGGTAGCCAGGTAACCAGTGCGATTTCAGGTTCAGCCAGCAGACTAGCAGGGGAGAGGAGGAGAGAGAGCAGAAGCAAAGAGGAAGGGCTTGAGGTGCTTCCAGAACCGGAGATGGTTCTCCTCAAGTTTCAGAGAGGCAGGGAGGCTGTTCTAGATGGAGGCCCTAGCAGAAGAAAGAGGTCTACCACCAACCCGTTGCTTGGAGAAGTGACTGACCCTGAGAGAGTTCGAGGCGGATGAGCGAAGGACTCGAGAAGGAAACTATTTAGAAAGAAAAAAGTTGAAGGTATTGTGGCCCCAGGCCCCAGAAGGCCTTGTGGACAATGCATAGAGTTTTGAACTTAATCCTCATCGCCACAGGGAGCAAGTGCAGAGATTTCAGTCCTGGGGAGATACGATCCCAGGGCCTGAGGCCAAGGACAAGTCTTGCAGTCCTGTTTTGCATGAGTTGCAGAGGGCAGAGAGTAGACGCAGGCAGATTTAGAAAGAGGCTGTTGCAGTAGTCAACAAGCCTAGAGAGAACCAGAGCTCTGCAGACAGTGAGTTTCTGGGGGAAGGAGAGGAAAGGAAGAATACCTCTGAGGAGGTGCAGCTGGTAGTGTGACTTCTTAGAGACGTCAGAGATGTGAGGAGAGAAGAAGAGTGTGGAGTTGAAGATGACACCGAGGTTTTTAGCCTCACAGGTGGGAGCAAGGAGAGGGCCAAGAAAGGCCAGCAAGAGAGTGACAGGAAAGGAGGGAGCAGGTGTGCCAATGAGGAGAATCTCAGTCTTACTGGTATTAAGGCAGAGATCATTGGTGGCACACCACTCCTGGATAGCAAACAGACAGTCAGAGATGAGAGAAGGAGAAGAGGTTGCTGAAGATAGCCTGAAAATAAGTTTGGTGTCATCTGCATAGCACTGAAAGTTGGGACACAGAGCGGCAATGCGGTGGGCAAGAAGTGGCATGTATTGGTTGAAAAAGCAGTGAGACAGCTTAGACCCCTGCAGACACCACAGGTAGAGATAGTGATAGAGGAAAGGAAGGACCCAACTTGGACCTGAGAGGCTCGATCAGAGAGGAAAGAAGTCAGCCAAGACAGGGCCTGATCGGTGATACTCAGGTTATCATGGAGACGGTTGAGCAGGATGGCTTGGTTGGCCATGTCAAAGGCAGAAGAGAGATCAAGTAAGATGAGGACACATGGGGTGTTGGAATCAAGGTTGGAGAGCAGGTCTTCACGGATGTTCAGGAGAGCAATTTCCGTGTTTCATGCAGCTCTGAAACCAGACTGATGGTCGTATAGACAACAAGCAGATTCAGTGTGAAGATTAATCTGGGAGATGCCCAGTTTTTCCAGGAAAGGAGTGATGGAGATTGGGCGATAGCCGGCCAGGAGGGGGCGGCAGAGGGTTTTAAGAAGAGGGTGCACAAGGGGGTGATTCATTGGGGAAGGGACGAATCCAGTGGCAAAGGAGTGGTTGCAGAGTCAGCCAGTGCAGGAGCCAGAGTGTCAATGTGGTCCTTGATGGTTTTGGAGGAACAAGGTTGAACCTGTTTTGACAAGACTTTCATTGATCAGACTTGTCTAGAAACCTCATCTGGGTAGAACTGGGGAAAGACAGAGAAGGAAGGAAGGAGGAGAGGTGGCGAAGAAGGGCCAGAGGAAGAGCAGGGAGTAGAGGGAGGAGGGGCAGAGGAAGAGAGAGAGGGCAGGATGTCCTGAGTTTTAGAGATGAAATCAGAAGCCAGGGTCGTGCAGAGGACCTTGGAGGGGACGGGAGAGGTAGAGACTGCAGCAGGATTGGCCAGCTGCTTGCAGATTTTAAAGAGTTTGGCCGAGTTGTTAGATGCCGCAGAGATGCAGGCTTGGATGTGGGCTCTCTTCTTGGTGCGGACAGAGAGCCGGTATTGCCTTTAGAGCAGGAGGCAGGCCAGTCTGTCAGAGGATGTACCGGAAGCACGCCACTTCCTCTCAGCCACCATGCACTTGCGTTTAAGGGTGACATGGTCTGAGTCCTACTACAAGTTGCACTTGACTTTGGGCTTCAACTGGATCCTCATGACAGGGGCAAGAACATCGAGAGTTTCAGCCATAGCAGAGTGGAGAATGGAAAGGGCTGTATCAGGGTGTGAGGAGTCAGCCAAGGGAGGAGGGGGCAGGTGAGAAATTGGCGGCGAAAGCCTCAACTGACACACGCTTCATGGGTCGGATAACCGAGAAGGTTATACTTGGACTCCACTTTATCAATGGAAAGACAAGTTAGCGCCATCTCATCATCTGCTGCCCTCTGAACAAAAATCACCAGCGCAGTGAAACCTCATCTGTCACCAAAAAACCATCTCAACATTGCAAGAGCTACCATTGGTGCAAAGTTGGACTATTGCAACATCCTACTCCCCGGCACATCGGCCAATAACATCCAAAAATTGCAAACCACAGCAAAACAACGCTCTCAGAGCGGCTCTAAGTATCCCTGGGAGAGAGCACATCTCTCAGGCCAGAAAAGATGCCCACTGGCTCCCGCTCAAAGAGCGCATAATGTTGAAGGCCCTCACTGTCACACACAGATGCCTCTCCTAGTCTGCCCCCTCCTACCTATCTGAACGGATACATCAGTGCCCGCCCACAGATAAAAACAAGACCAATACTCCCACCTACTCTCAGTCCCGGCATTCAATAGAGCCAAAGCCGGCGGCACCCGCTTCAAAGTGTAGGCCCCAAAAGCTTGTAATGCTCTCCCACTCAGCCTATGAAAGGAAAACTCTCTCTCAGTTATCAGAAAGGTGCTAAAAACCAAGTTATTCAACTAAACTGCACCTGAATATGTCTAAGGATGTTCCCCTGTAACCACGGAACATTTCCACAACATTGTCTTCGTACCTCTGCAATCCTGTTTTTTAAGAATCTGTTCTGAACTCTATCTAAGTAAATGTACTGTAACAGCGCCGTGATGCCTTAGGGCTGTTTGTGCGCTTTATAAATTCAAATAAATAAATAAGGTAGGTGGCAGTGCTGGAGTAGGCTTGGCCTGAGGGGAAGAGAGGGTGAGCTCGGTGGAAAGGAGAAAGTGATCACTCCAGGAGAGAGGAGTGGTGAGAGGGATTGAAAGGGGAAGGTCTGAGGAGATCAGAACATCCAGAGCATGCCCTGCAGATTGAGTCGGGCCAGAGGGGAGAATAGAGAGTAAGAGTCCAGAGCCACAAAGGTCGCGAAAGAGTCTAGAGGAAGTACAGGAAGCATCCAGGTGGATGTTCAAGTCTCCAAGAAGGAGGAGTTGAGTGGTCGAGACCAGGAGGGAAGAGGCGAGGTCCGCCCACTCAGAGAGGAAGGAGGAGATCTGACCAGGTGGCCGATATATAGTAGCCAAAGTAAGGGAATGGCCAGGAGAGAGAGAGAGCCTGCAGACGAGGCATTTGAAAGATGAGCAGGCCTGCGTAGGAATGACAGAGGCAGGAATCCACTCAGGGAAGATCAGGGGTACACCCCCTCCGGGAAGGTTGGATCTGGGCACAGAGAAGATCTTGTAGCTATCAGGGAGGAGAGTGTCAAAGCTTGTGACAGAGATGGCTGTGAACCATGTCTCGCTGAGACCGAGGACATCGAGGTCAAGTTCCTCCAGGAGGCAGCAGACCTCATTTCTGTGTAGAAATCAGCACTGGAAACATACAAAATTACCTCAGGGGTACTGTGAGTCCCCATCGATATTTAATAGGGTCCTTCAGATTGACCTAGCTAACATACAACTTGAGAGCACCATAATTCAGTACGTAGATGATATGCTAGCATGCAGCGAGGCAGAACAAAAATGCAGAAAAGATTCAGTTAATCTAATGACCAGAGAAAGCATGCAAGGTAGATAAAGAGAAATTACAATGTTGCCAGGAAGAGGTCCTGCACATAGGACAGCTGATCCCTCAAGAAGGGAGAAAAGTGACACCTGAGAGAGAAGAAGCCATCATGAGAACTCCAAAGCCTGAGACAGACAGTGAGGGAAATGCAACAATGTGTAGGCCTATGTAATTATTGTAGGGCCTGGGGTTTTGATTATAGTACATGTATTCCACCACTTTTAAAAAGACTCAAGGAAGCAAAGATATGTAAAAATGCCAAAACATGGACAGGTGAGATGATTGAAGGATTCAAAGAATTAAAAATGGTGATTTGTACAGCCACTGTACAGCCACTGTGTTAAATATTCCAGACTATAATGAGGAGTTTTACTTATTCTCACATTCAAATGGAGAAGATTTTAGACCCAGTAATTAAAGGGCATTACTCTTGCAAAAAAGGATTAGCTGTTGGTGCTTTCGTGAATGAAAAAGCTGCCATTATTAGGATGCGGTGCTCAATGACGTTATTCGTCAAGCATTCCTTATTGGCCATTTTAGAGAAACCCAAAAGCAGGTTTACTACACAAAGAGCATCGGGACATGAAGTGATTATTTCGAACCCAGCGATCCAAATTGGTAGAAGTATAGTATTGAATCCAGCAACATTCATAGCAGAGCCAGTAGGGAAGGAGGACTATGTACATGACTGAAACTATGTACAGTAGTGAATTTAAAAAAGAATGGTGAATTTGAAGTAGTGACCAGCACGAGATTGCCTTCGCATTTCTCAGTACAGCCTGCAGAATTAGTGGTGCTTATCTCTGTACTCTAAAGACATGAGGATGAGGAAGTGACAGTGTACTCTGACTCTGCCTATGTGACGCCAACTGTATGTGCAGGATTGTCACGATGGAAAAGGAGAGGTATCCTCTGTGTCTTTGGGCACACTAGTGCAACATGCGTCTCTACTGGACAAGCTCATTAAGGTACTAAAGCTCCCGTTGGCTATCGCCATGGTGAAATGTGCAGCCCATACTAAAAGGGCAGGCATGATTTCTCACAATAACAAAGCTATGGATGTTGAAGCATAAAGGGCAGCATATTTTCCAAATATTTCTGATTTTGAAGTAGAAAATTTTAAGCAAATGTCAGAGCAATGTATGATGGTGAAGGAATGTTTTAATATGTTATCCATTGTACAGTTAATTGAGCTGCAAGGTCCAGCCCCACAAAAAAAGCAGGATTTGTGGAAGAGACAGGGGTGTCCTTTATCCCCCACAGAAGCTATGTGGAGACAAGATTTTACTGGAAAGCAAGTCATGCCTCTAACATAGTAAGTAGAGAGAGTCTTGCTGCCATGATCACAGAAGACTGTTTTTTATCAAATGTGTTAGAACACGTGGCATAGTTTATTGTGAACTGCATTGTCGGCAAGAGGTTCACAGAAGGCACACTTTGCAAACAGTGAGAGGAGCAATCCTGAGACTCAATGGTCCTTTTCAGCATCTACATATAGATTATGTGGATATGTTGAAAACATACAATGGTTACAGATACATCTTAGAGGTGGCATGTCCCTTTTCCAGATGTATTGAGCCAGGTCCATGTACGCAACACTATGCCACTTGTGCTGCCAAGTTTCTCGTACGTGAGGTGTTTCCCAGATGTGGTGTGTGCAAATTCCTGCAGTCTGATAATGGGCCGCATTTTGTAAATGAAATGTATGAACAAATCACTCTTTTATTAGGCATAAAGTGCACATTTTCATCTGCCTATCACTCACAGGCGAATGGTTTTGTGAGAGGCTAAAGAGACTCTTTAAAGAAAGGATAGCTGAGTTTAAGATGACTTTGAAGAAGCGATGGCTACATTGCCTACGCCTTTCATTGTTCACACTGAGGAACCAGCCTGGCTCAGATCACCATCTGACTCCTCATGAGTTGGTGACTAGACGCTGCAAGAGAATATGCCTTGCTCCTCCCACTTGCAAAGAAACCAATCCCCACAGTGTAGCAAAAACATTAGGGGATATGATGCATGATTATTTGACAAATATGACCACATTTTGTGGGGTGATATAGCTCCTGCATGCAAGAAATAAATACCAGGCCTACATAGAAATGAGGTCAGACATAAGGCCTATGGAACCAAAGCAAAAAGGAGAGCAAGAAGGCCTAAAAACGTCCAGAATCTAAATATGCGAACTACCTTTCATGAAGCAACAAAAACACGTGGACAGAATGTGTTCACAAATCTAAATATGCAAACTGCCACAGCAGTGAAACACAACTAACGTTATGAATAAAAATGTCATTTGGGCCTTCTCATGATTTTCAGAGATGTGAAAATTTGTAAAAGCAGGCCGTAATAATGAATATGATGCCTGTAAAATGGCATATTTTTCACTAATATGACTCCTGAGAAAATAAAGAAAAACTGTATCTCTCACAGAAAGGATAGACAGACACCTGACTAGCCTTATGTGATTAGCTGTAAAACATAGTTTTCAAAATTGTGTCCATATAGGTCAAAACATGGAGATTAAAAGTGCTTATCATGTGAGATTTTCAAGTACCTGAAGCAGACCGAGCCCCCTGTCGAAGTGAGATGATGAAATGCTCTCCTCCCCTGGTGTCCCAAAGCACTCACACGTTTCTGGTCCTATCAGCACCCGGGGGGAGTGGGATAGTGAGCATTAACCAATCCCTTCTGTGGGAATTATGACAAGTTTATGATGTCAT
The DNA here is from genome assembly GCF_040938575.1 of Ambystoma mexicanum. Taxonomy (NCBI): domain Eukaryota; kingdom Metazoa; phylum Chordata; class Amphibia; order Caudata; family Ambystomatidae; genus Ambystoma; species Ambystoma mexicanum. The sequence continues at coordinate 1,282,327,900 of NC_090928.1, forward strand.
TTGCACTATAACTAAGTCATTTGGCCTCAGAGCTGGTCTTTTTCCCACTAATCCCTTGAGCTGACGTGCTGCAGAGATCTGGTGTGAACATCACAGCAGAGAGAGGCCAAACCTTGCAGTGGAGCCAGGAGACATAGAGACTTACTGGGACCCTTCAAAGAAGGAGAGTAGATCTTTGACTGATCCCCTTTGGCTGTCCCCAGCAGTGTGCCCGGACACCTGTGATGCCCAGTCCAGACCTCAAGCCATAAATTGTATAAACCCTGCATTGCCGTAGATATTTCCACATTGAAAAATCCCATGTTTGCCTGTGCATCTTAGTTCTTTCCCCATTGAAAAATCCCCTGGTTGCCTGTGTAGATGCTTAGCCTATTTATCAAAGTAAATCAATTAATTCCACCATTTAATTCCCAGGATCTGTATTGTTGGCATTCGAAACCAACACTCTTTTCCCAGTGTGTTGTGAGCCGGTATATTCATAAAGATTTGCCAAAAGAATCAACTTCAAAAAGCCCTGTTTCCACCTGTGTCCCCATTGTAAGGTGCAAAATGAAATTGTTTTCATGTGTGTTCCCATTGTAAGGTAAAAACGAATTCCCATTTGCATTTTCACTCTCTGGTCTGTTCATAATCCCAAAAGCCCGATTTGTTTCTGTCAGATATAGAAAAACGAAATCCCCATTTCTTTCCATTCTTCCCCATAGCAGTGGTGCTAAATCATTAAAACCGATTTTCCCATTCTGTTCTGACCATAATCATCAAGCCTTGTGTGTCCTTTTAGGTGTAAGAAAAACAAATCCCATTTCTTTCCATTCTTCCCCATAGCAGTTGTGCTAAACCATTCAAACCGATTTCACCTTTATTCTCTGCAAAATGAATTTTCCCATTCCCTTTCTGTTCCCCATAATGTTTCTGTGAGCACTACCCAAAAACCGATTTTCCACTGTGCTACCAATCCCTGCCACTGCCTTCCATTCGAAACAGTCAAGCCTAGTGGATGTTTGGCAGGTGAGGGTTGCTGGGAGAAAAGTATAATTCTGTTAATTTTCCTTTTGTGCTTTGAATTGTTCTTTGCTTGTATTGGGGGGGTGAAGCAAAAAGTAGCTATTGTAACTGCATAGTCTGGTGTCAGCTCTGTGGTGGTACTTTAGTAAAAAGGATAATTTGTCTTTGTTTTGCCACAACATTGGTGGCTGCTGTAATCTGTTGGTTCTAATTTGCCTAAATAAATACATTAATGAATATCTTATTAATACACACCAGCCTGGTTCCTAATCCATTGTGGCACGGGGTATTTGTTGAGGTTGTGTGCCAGAGGGGGTGGAGGCCTTATAAAAAATGAAGGACCTGAATGATAGAAATAAAAGCATTTTTATTGTGCTCCTCATTAATTGTAGGGGAAGGAGATCCCTCACTTGCTTGTGACCGTAAATTAAACCACGACATAGTGTTTCTTTTATTTCCCAACAGATCAAAAACCATAGGGAAGGGTCAAAGAAGATTGAAGAAGGCAGCCAAACAATTGAACCTATTGACTTGTTGAAACAACCTAGTTTGCACCCTGGTGACCAAGTACTTGTAAAGAGTTTCGTCCGCACTTGTAATAAGCCCGGATTTGAAGGACTGTACCTAGTAGAGGGGGTCACTCCCACCACAGTGAAGATCAAAGGAAGAAGAGCATGGTTTAGTTTAGTTTTAGTTTATTATTATTTGTATAGCGCGCCATACCCTGGAGTATCAGGGCGCAAACAGACAAGGATATGCTCAACTTGGTTACAGGTACATAGAAATCAGATGAAGGTACAGAGATGCGCTGAGCTTGGTTACAGATATGCTCGGCTAATTGCAAGTACAGGAAAAGGCAGGAAGTGTAGACATAGACATCAGCAATATTACAGCAAGCAGATATGAACAAGGAGAGATCAAGGACAGGGGAGCAAGGAGCATGCTCCTGTTCGCGTAATATAAAGTTATATACAGTAATGTACAATGTGACAAGTGGACTAGTTAGCTGTCGTTGGGGAGAGATCAAGGACAGGGGAGCAAGGAGAGATCAGGACAGGGGAGCGAGGAGCATGCTCCTGTTCACGTAATATATAGTTATATACAGTAATGTACAATGTGACAAGTGGACTAGTTAGCTGTCGTTGGCTCTCAGCCACCTAGTGAGGTTTTGTCTAAATTTTGCGAAAGGCTGAGGTTCTCTGACATCATGCGGGGGGGAGTTCCATAACTGCGCAGCCTTGACCGGGAAGCTATTTCCTCCTATAGTGGCAAGTTTGAAACGCGGGACTTGGAGGCAGTTTGCGTTGGCTATTCTGGTAGGTCTGGAAGAAGTCCTTTTGGTTACACCTGAAGGACATAAAGCCTTACAAAGGAGCGACCCTTACCCCCTGCACCCGCTGACAGTGAAGCAAAAGAAGAAGTTCCGTGAATACAGGCGAGATCGCCTGCCAAGAGCCAAAACAAAGAACATATGAAGTAAAAACAATTTCAACTACTGACTATTCCCAAGTTATTTTAAAGGGAAATGAATGAACTTTGCAAGTATTCACTGAACAATTTCAATTAAGCTAAAGAGACAATACTTTGAAGGTCGCACATGACACTTTATGTTGCCTATAACATTGCACACATTTCTGCATGCTGTTGTATACATACTTTAATCTTTTCCAGCTTTAGTGATATGACATGTTGATATTTTACCATTTTTGGGAAATATTAAAGACAGTTCCATCATTTGCAGGATCATTATTACAATAATATTACAATTTCTGCTATAAACGAGTGTGGTTGTTATAAAGAGTAACAAGAATTACACGTTGATAAAAGAGAACGGGAATTTTCCAATTTGTAAGAGACACATTGCCAGCAAGAAGATCAATTAATTCTTCTGCAATACTTCTTGTAACGTCGTTATGCACAATTGTATTTATTTATTTATTTGTTTATGTATTATTTGCAATGTGTTGTATTTCATTTACTTACTTACAGAGTGTTGTATTATTTTATTATTATTATTATAGTATTTTGTCATTATAGTATTATAGCAATAGTATTTATAGCAATGAGCCATCTATTTGTATTCCTAACAAAAGCATGAGTGATATTTTCCCTGATATTTCCAAGCAAATTATCCGATTTAAGAAGATCATGAGGATATAAATGCATACCTTGATAATTCAGTCCATTTAAAGAATAAAATGTGGTATCAGCACATGAAGGAGGTGGGAGAGAGAACGTCAGATGAGAGCTGCTATGTGTGTTCTCTCATCCCGTATGCCATGAGCACAGCCAGAACATGTATTGCACGACAATTACCTACACACAATGCAAAGTGTCTCAGCCTTCTAGAAGCATACACGACAAGAGGACAATTTGAAGGAACATGGGCAACCCTATGATGGAGGTCGAAAAAGACATTCCCATATGAAGATGCATGCATAAATATGCAGAAAATGGAAAAGGACCCACATTGGAAAAGCAGAATGCTCAGTTACTCGTTCAGTGGTATGACTGGACAACAGATAAGGACCGTTGAACAAAAGAGACTGGGTTGTACAGAAACATGGGAAACACATCATCCTCTCCCATTTTCATCCTCTCCCATTTTCTTTGTCATAAACGCACCCATGTCTGATGTGTCATGATACTGTACCGGAAGCGCCCTCCATATATCTCCACTGCAATTATTAAATGGTGCTCCTTCATGTTCAATTTTATGTGCTGTTACACTTGCATATCCTGTTCACTTCCAAACGTCGTCCGCTCTCTCCCCTCGAATAGCTGCCAGTAAGCCTTTTACATCAACCATTGCTAGCGTCATTCCCTCTGTGATTCTTTCTAACTCATAAATACATTTTCCTGCACCTGCAGTCAAAGTAGGTAATTTACATTTCAAATTCTCTTTGTCCATTTGTGGCCATGGACTATATTGTGGTCATCCTCCCCCTTTATCTAATAACGGGAATTGTGTAAATCCTGGTCCAGAATCATATCCCTCTACACTTCACATTTTCCATGTAGGGCTAGTTTCACCCATTCGTCTTCTTCCTGGCAGTGACCTTAACCTGCTTACATAAGGCAGCGGCATATCCCCTGCAGTACGCAACTGTACTTGTGGTTGTTCAGAATATGGTATAGGTTCTGGTGTTTTTTCTTCTGAGTCTTCTAAATCTGTCCATTTTACCCCTCTCTCTATGTTTGGATCTATTGAAAAACTGCAAGAACCTTCTCTTCGCGCTTTCTCATTCTCTTCCCCCTCTTCATCTGACATCATTATACCCCAACTGCTATGGCTATTGTCCATTTCCTCATCATCAAGATCTAGTCTACTCAGGGACAGCGTCTATGCTCGTCCATCAACACGTTATCCGCTCTATCTCCTGTTTCCTTCAGTGGAGATCCTGCAACGCTCCCCATAGCCTCATAACCACCTTTCTCTCTCATTTGTCTATATAGCTCCACAATCCTTTTTTCTATGCCTTCTGCCTCATGTTCATCGGCCCATGTCTGTATTATCGGTATATCTTGCAGCTCCTTGCAGGGCTGTTTTGATCCTCTTTCTTCTTCCCATTGCTCTCATGCTTCAATGGGTATCATACCTCTATTAACAATATGATCTATTTCATCATCTCTTTGTCCCCTACTCCTTCTCATTTCTTCTTCCCTTCTTCTCATCTCTCTTTTCTCTTCTTCCTCTCTCCTTCTTTGCAACTCACGTTCTTTCAATCTTTGGGCTTCTATTTCTTTATGTTTCTTCTCTTCTATTCTCTCTTTTTCTTTTTTTCTGTTCTTCATACATTCTCCGTTCTTTCTTTTGTTTACTATCTCTTTCTTTCTCTTCCTTGTATGCCCTTTCTCATTCCTGTTCCTTCTTCTCTCTTTCCTCTCTTTCTTCTATTGCTTTAACATCATCAATGCCCTTTCCGTATAATTTAAGTGATATCTGTCATCCCATTGACTTGTTGTGTACCATTGTCATTCCACTTGCTCTTTCTTTCTTTCTTTCTTTCTTTCTTTCTTTCTTTCTTTCTTTCTTTCTTTCTTTCTTTCTTTCTTTCTTTCTTTCTTTCTTTCTTTCTTTCTTTCTTTCTTTCTTTCTTCTTCCTGTTCTATTTCTATCTGACTGTCCCTTCTCTCATGATGCTCTTTATGTTCGTCAAGTGTGGACATATATTTACGTACTTCATTTTGACTTTCTTCCATGCTGTCTTCGCTATTGAAAGCAGCAGGTGCGTATGTTGAATTAACACACCCCTCCGCTGCTTTCAATTCCTTTAGTGGATATATTCCCTGTTTGCCTTCAATTGTGCTATCATTTTTAGGAGGAGCAAGAGGAGCTGAGGGCATTACGTCTGCCACTTTATGCTGATTATGCATCCACTCCTCAGGCGGGTCTTCTCATTTGCTCGAAAACATCTTCCATATTTCTAAAACAGCTAACCTTTTCTGTAGCTTCCTCCCTCTATATATAGCATGTAAGCATGTTGTCATATGTCCGCATTACTGTTTTTGATAATTATTAGTCGTCCCTTTTACCCTCTCTGTGTGGTACTTTCTAATCTTAGGTGTGTATCTTATGTTAAACGCTCACGCCCAATCCCACGGTGGAGAAAGGGGGGGAGTGTAGCCTCCAGTGAGGCACTCCAAAGCCGGGCATATATCACCCTGGTGCGGCACCCTGTCAGGTCTTGAAGATTCCACCCTTCAAGATCCTGCAAAAATCGAAAAAAACAAGGAAGGGGCGCACTCCAAATCCCTGCACAACCTTCAAGGCCACTGGTGTTCTCGTCCGACCGGTTTCTGTGCCAATACACGTCATCAGGGAGGCTGTCTTAACTTGCAGCTCACCGCGCCCCCTTTCTCCACTGTGGGATTGGGCGTGAGCATTTTCCTTGCTAACCTGATGACTACATCCACCAGAAGCCCTTGCAGCAGATTATCATCACCTGCACCTGCGGTGAGCTGCAAGTTAAGACATTGAAAGCAGCAGGTGCGTATGTTGAATTAACACACCCCTCCGCTGCTTTCAATTCCTTTAGTGGATATATTCCCTGTTTGCCTTCAATTGTGCTATCATTTTTAGGAGGAGCAAGAGGAGCTGAGGGCATTACGTCTGCCACTTTATGCTGATTATGCATCCACTCCTCAGGCGGGTCTTCTCATTTGCTCGAAAACATCTTCCATATTTCTAAAACAGCTAACCTTTTCTGTAGCTTCCTCCCTCTATATGTAGCATGTAAGCATGTTGTCATATGTCCGCATTACTGTTTTTGATAATTATTAGTCGTCCCTTTTACCCTCTCGGTGTGGTACTTTCTAATCTTAGGTGTGTATCTTATGTTAAACGCTCACGCCCAATCCCACGGTGGAGAAAGGGGGGGAGTGTAGCCTCCAGTGAGGCACTCCAAAGCCGGGCATATATCACCCTGGTGCGGCACCCTGTCAGGTCTTGAAGATTCCACCCTTCAAGATCCTGCAAAAATCGAAAAAAACAAGGAAGGGGCGCACTCCAAATCCCTGCACAACCTTCAAGGCCACTGGTGTTCTCGTCCGACCGGTTTCTGTGCCAATACACGTCATCAGGGAGGCTGTCTTAACTTGCAGCTCACCGCGCCCCCTTTCTCCACTGTGGGATTGGGCGTGAGCATTTTCCTTGCTAACCTGATGACTACATCCACCAGAAGCCCTTGCAGCAGATTATCATCACCTGCACCTGCGGTGAGCTGCAAGTTAAGACAGCCTCCCTGATGACGGCAGGGGCTGGCAGCAGTTGAAGCGAGCGGCTCATCGTTGTGAATCCCCACGTGACATCGGTCACGTGACTACTTGGGCCACACCTCCAGGAAGTCCTCCTGCATAAAAGCAGAACAGCGCGACCCTTGCGGCGTGAAGCCCGCTCAGGAGTAAAGGGCGCGACTGTTTCTGCTGTTCGGCTGGGACCCTGTCATTCACTCATTGCCGCATTTTGATACCCTGAACTTACTACCTCATCAGGAGGAAGCCGCTCCGACTCGCGTGAGTCTGTCAGCAGGGGCTGGCAGCAGTTGAAGCGAGCGGCTCATCGTTGTGAATCCCCACGTGACATCGGTCACGTGACTACTTGGGCCACACCTCCAGGAAGTCCTCCTGCATAAAAGCAGAACAGCGCGACCCTTGCGGCGTGAAGCCCGCTCAGGAGTAAAGGGCGCGACTGTTTCTGCTGTTTCCGGCTGGTCCCGGCGGTCCGTGGGTAAGTGCTGAGAAATTATGACTCAAATATCTTCCAGAGTTTCAGCTGTATAAAATCATACAAGGAGTGTGGTCTGGCAAATCGACCCTGTACTCATCCACCCATAAATTAAAATCAGCACAACCAAATAAAAGAAAAACCCAAAATACCACAAACTAACATGAAGAAGGTAGTGACGGCTACCCAGAGTGTCAAAGACAGCTGCCCGCTCCCAGGAGAACCCCTATTTAACATTATCGACGAACCAGGTCGTATACTACGAAGTGGCCTCTTAACAATAAAAAACCTGTCTGAAATGACCATCACACACCCCATAGCAATACTGTCACCCCCAATACCCCCTCTTCGATCCCCACACAGATACAACCTACCTATTTGTGACGACGCATGCTCATCGGACAGGCCGGGTGCTGACGATCCCTCTGGGGTCCGAGAAGGGAGCACATCTGGTTGCAGCACCGCCTTGCGCCTTGCTGGCGGTAGCCGGTGGAGGGGAAGGAAAAGGTTGCTCGAATATAAAACCAGGGGAGACGTCGGGTAGTGAAAGAAGTCCTATACAAGATAAAAAACCCGCACAGTTCCTGGGCTTGCGACCATCTGTGGAGCAAGAAGAGGCACGACGAGGCAAGACGGAGGTGGAAAAAGTGGAAACATCGGTCGGGCCCGTCAGAGTTCCACAGACAACGAACTCTGTATCCACTACCGTAAAGATCCATAAGACAGAGACTGGCGAAAAATACAGCCGGATCTCGGTCGACCCGAAACTTAATTTATTTTCAAATTTGTTTATTGGCATTTTCGTTATAGTTACATATTTCAAGGTGACCGATTGGCCAGCGACATTCAGCCTTTGTGGTCAAACAACAAACTATACATAACATGAACATAAACAATAGAAACATTAACTATCTCCGATTCAAGGGTGAGTGATGACTGATGAGGTTGTAAGCGGGGAGGAAGCGGCCGGGCAACATGGGCACGGGTATGGGCTTTCTGAGAATGTTAATGCTGGAGGGGCTTGGTTTCGAATGTCTTAGGCAATCATTCAGGTCCTGTGCTAGGGCCGGTAGGTGGTTCAGGGGGGCTTATCATCCGAGGAGTGAAACAGTCTAGACATGGTGTCTTTCCAAGCAGCAAGGGCCATGCTTGACTCGTCCGTAGATCTAGCCACGCTGTCCTCCCAAGCTCTTGTTTCGGCAGTCGCCCATCTTTCGAATTCTTTGCGCCATGCCCTTTGATTTGGTCCTGCCGGCCGTTTCCATGCCATGGCGATAGTTCTTTTAGCTGTTATGCATAGCAAGTCCATCAGCTTAACCGCATACTTGAGTTTGGCCAGTCTGGGGTAGCAGCCTAGGAGGCATTCTGCTGGGGTCCATTTATATCTGGTGACTTCTGCCTCTTCGCAGGTTTTTTTTACCGTCGACCAGAGGCTACGGGTTTTGGTACAGTTCCATAACATATGGATTAAGTCTGCTCCCTCTATCCCACACCAGGTGCACTGTGTCTGGGCGGTTTTGTTGAACTTAGCGATTCTGCTCGGGGTTAAGTAGGTACGATAGAGTACATTTAACTGGATTAGCCGAAATCTCTGGTTTCTAGAGACCTCTTTCGGGAAGGACAGCGCTCTGCTCCACTCCTCTTCGGACAGCTCCAGTCCCATGTCTGATTCCCAGCGGGTCTTTAGTATATCACCGCAGGGATTGGGGATGTCAACAAGGAGTTTATATATCTGAGATATTGCTTTCCCCTCTTCACTCAGGGTGTACATCAAGGCCAAGAGGGGAGTGTTCTCTGGTTCTTCTGGCCAGGTGTCCCATTTTATGCGTGCTATCTTGCGGATCTTTTGATACCACAGGAATTGGCCAGCGTGAATGCCCTCTTCCTCCTGCAACTCAGCGAACTCCCTGAATGTGCCTCCGGAGTATAGATCACCCCAGGTGTACACTCCTTTTCCCTCCCAGTGCCTAATGGTGTGGAGGGTGGTGACAGATTTGTCGAGTCCCGAGAGTATTGGCACTTCTTGGAAGTATGGTTGCTTCAGGTGTAACACCGTCTTGGTTCTGCACCATATTTTCCTGCCTAGGATTGTTAGAAAAGGCTGATCGTGTAGCAGAGTTTGAGGGGCCCAGAGCAATTCCCTCAGGTGAATTGGGGAGATCATGGCCTGCAGGAGGGGGTTCTCCGAAGTGGTCCCGTCTGCTAGCCATTTGGTTACATGGCTTAGCTGAGCTGCAAGGTAGTATTTCTCTAGACTAGGTAACTGGATCCCTCCTTGGCTGTGCGGTAATACTAAGGTAGACAGTGCCACCCGATGTCTGCACTTACCCCATAGAAACTCCTTAATTATTGTGTCGAGAAGCCGAAAGAAGGGCTTGGTGATATAGAAGTGCACATTCTGGAACCCATATAGGAATCTAGGGAGAATGATCATCTTGGTTATTGAGGCCCTGCCCAGCATGGATAATGGAAGCTTAGACCAGAAACTTATGGATTTGCGCAATTTGGGTATCGCAGCCATCGTGTTTCGTGTATGCATTTGTTCTGGGGTGTGCATTATCTGGATCCCAAGGTAACGGAAAGATTCGGTCTCCCACTTTATGCCCACTGAGGGAAGCTCTTCTGCAGATTTATTTTTCAGGGATGCTAATGGAAACATGCAGGATTTCGTTTTGCTAAATTGTATGCCCGAGACTTTGGCGTAGTTATCAAGGACCTCCAGTATTGTCGGGACATTGAGATGAGGGTCGTTAACATATATTAGGACATCGTCTGCATATAGTGAAACAATATGGTCAGTCCCGCCCAGCCTAATTCCTGCATCGAAAAATTGCTGCCTAAGGAAGATCGCAATGGGTTCTAGACCCAGGATGTAGAGCATGGGAGAGAGTGGGCAGCCCTGCCTAGTGCCCCTGCGAATTTCCCATGTGTCTGATACATATCTCCCGGATTTTATCCTGGCCCTAGGTTCAGTATATAGGATCACTACCCATCTGATAAATCGTTGACCGAGCCCAAAACCTTCCAGGACCGCTATCAGCCACTCCCAATAAATGGAATCAAATGCTTTAATAGCATCCAGGGAGAGTAGTGCGAGTTGTTTTCCGCTTGTATTGGTTTCAGCTATAATGTGCTGTAGCCTGCGTAAGTTTAGGGACGTGTTACGTCCAGGTATAAAGCCGTTTTGGTCTTCATGTACTATGTCACCAATCACTTTGGACAGACGTCTCTCTAGTATTGTCGTCAGTATTTTCACATCATAATTAAGCATGGCGAGCGGGCGGTAGGAGTCGCATTTATCGGCGGGTTTATTGGGTTTGAGCATCGGGACCAGTAAGGTTTCCCTCATACTGTCAGGTAGGTTACCAGTTTCGAATGTCTCAGAAAAGACCTGGTGTAACAGGGGCGTCAGGGTGGGTTCGTATTCCTTGTAGAATTCTGGGGGGAGTCCATCGCATCCTGGGGTCTTACAAGTAGCGAGGGACCTAATAGCTTCTGTTATGTCTTCCGGTGTGATGTCGGAGTCTAGGGCTTCGGACTGCATTGGTGACAATTTGGGTAGGCCTATTTCCTCTAGGGTGTCCAATATCTGGTCCTGTGGGACCTTGTGTGTGTGGGAGTATAGTTGTGCATAGAATCGTTGGAAGGTATTGTTTATGTCTTGTTGAGTCCTGTGTTCTATGCCTTGTTCATCTTGTAGTGCTGTAGTAGTATGCCTAGGGTGTTCTTTTTTGCAGAGCCACGCTAGTAGCCTACCTGGTCTATCGGCCTCTGCATGTGCTCTATTAGTTCTGACGCTAAAGTCGAACTTAGCCAACCTGTCCCATGCCCTGGAGCAGTCCTCCCTAAGAGAACTCAGTTCTTCCTCCCTTCCCAACGTGCCAATAGGGGTGGACTCTAGTTGTTGGACTGTCAACTCTTTCTGGTTCAGTTCCTCCCGTAGTAGTTTCCTGATGCCTCCTGCTTTTGCAATTGTTTCTCCCCGTATTACCACCTTTAGGGCATCCCATAGCGTACCTATTTGGTCCACACTGCCTGTGTTTACCGCTATATAGTTTTCTAAGGACTCCTGGAGCTCATCCCTGAAGGTCGGGTCTTTCAGAGCCTCAGCAGGCATTCTCCACATTGGGATGGGCGGTCTAGGGCTGTTGTGTTGCCAGTCTAATAGGAGTGGGGAGTGGTCGGAGATGGTCCTTCCTAAGTATTGTGCGTTAGCCGTCTGAGGCGTGTGTTCTCTGCTTATGAAAAAATAATCTAACCTCGTGTGTAGTTTGTGTGGGGATGAGTAATATGAGTATGTCCTTTCGTTTGGGTGGAGGTCCCGCCAAGCATCTATCAGATCGAATTCGTTGAGCGTTGCATTTAGGGATGAGGTGGCAGCGGGGAAGCCGCTTGCCGGTGGATAAGACCTATCTAGTTCGGGATTGTGAACGCAATTAAAATCACCACCCAACAAAAAGAGACCATCCCGATACTGTGACATCTGGGCGCTAAGTGTTTTTAAGTGAGCTGGGATATTATTGTTAGGGAAGTATGAGTTTACTATACATATTTCTCTTTGTTCCACTGTTCCCCATATGATCAGATATCTACCTTCAGGGTCCCTCACCAACCTGCGTAGGAGAAACGGTACCTGGGGGTTGAACCAGATGAACACCCCTCTGGCGAATTTGGAGTAGGGGGCTCCGTAGCCTTGTCCCCCCCAGTGTTCTCTGAGCTTCTCATCCACCTCAGCGGTGCAGTGAGTCTCCTGTAGGAGAGCAATGTCCACTCTCTTCCTCTGTAGGTAGGATTTAATCCTGTTCCTGCGGGGGTAGGTGCCCAGGCCCCTTACATTCCAGGTCAATAGTCTAATGTGTGTAGCCATCTTGTTTCCGTAAAACAACAAGAGAGCCCCCACTTCCACCCATGAAGCAGATGATGGCGACCGGCATCGCCGGTTCGGCACTGTTTAATGCGGTCCTGCCCATCCCGGCCCTCCAGCCAGTTCCCCCGCCCGTCAGTTGTACTTTTGCCTTCGGAGATCTATCAACATTAACAACCTCCTTCCCGTAGGATGGATCAACAGAAAAGAACAACAGTAAACTGCCCCCAGCAGTTGTTATGAACTCACAACGCTCGGGGGCTCCCGGGCCTTCCGGTCCTCTCCAGGTCTTCCAGCCCGGGTGATGTGTAGGTATTTTACCTGCACCGCTTCGGTTGGGGTGGGTCGTCAGTGTTTTTGCACAAGAGCCTCCGAGCTCCTGCCCGATTGCGTCGCCTTCTTGGTGTGACGATGCGATTTATTCCGAAATAGTAACCGTGGTTGATGTGTCCTTCAGCTTCTCGCGTGATCTTTGTCGTTGCCCTGGTGTTTATTGTTTCTCGCTGTACCCTCCGCATCTTCAGCCAGATTGTTGTGCTCAAGCCATAGATTTGCCGCCGCTGGGGTTTCAAGGAAGAGTGCCTTCCCGTTGTGGAGCACTTTGAGTCTCGCTGGATATAGCAGCATATATTTAAGGTTGAGTTTCCTTAGAGTGGCCTTCACTGGTATAAAAGAGTTTCTCGCCCGTTGTACTACTGGGGTGTAATCAGGATACATGACTATTGACGCCGCGCCTCTTTTGATCTCTCCGCCTTCTCTCGAAAACCTCAGAATGGCCTCCCGATCCCTGAAATTTAGGATTTTAGCTATTATGGGTCTCGGATGTGAGCCGGGGGGAGGTCGCTTTTGAAGGGATCGGTGAGCTCGCTCCACAGAGAAACCCTGGGTGAGTTTGCCTGCCCCGATTTCCTGCAGGAACAGCGTTTCAATGTATTCGGTGGGGTCGGGGCCCTCTGAATCCTCCGGTATCCCCAGTATTCGGACATTGTTGCGGCGGGCTCGGCCCTCCGCATCCTCTGAGCGCATTTCTAGCCGGGCTACTGTGGATTCCAGCTCTTTGACTTTCGCCCTGAGTTCCTGTGTGGTCTCCGTTGTTTCCCGCAAAGAGTCTTCAGCAGTGACCATTCTGTCGGTTAGGTTTCGCGCGTCTTGTCTCATCAGTTGAATGTCTGATTTTATTTCGCCGATCTTGTCTTCCATGGATGTTCGCAGTGCTGCTATCGCTTGTAGGATTTGGGAGTCTCTAGGATCTGTTGCCTGAGTCGGAGATCCTTGAACAGCGCTCATCTCCTGTGGAATCTGTTGTTTTGGTCGGACTGAGGTGAAGGCATCCATTGTGACAAGTTTGGGTTTGTGCTTTGGAGGTGGCATTCCTTCTAGAGAGGGCTTTGATGAGGTGCTATATGATGTTCGCTTCAGGTTCGTCCACCAGGGCTCTTAGGAGAGTGTTCCGAGAGGTATGTGCAGTGTCCTCGCTGCCTGCAGTGGCAGCGTATCCGTTGAGTCGTTTATGCAACTGATGCCCTCGCTTCTCGTTGTTGTTGGGCCAGACCGTGTTCACATGTTTTAGGGCAGGTTTGCACAGTGTTATGACCCCTCTCAATGGCCTGGTTCTCGCGGTGTTACTTTTATCGGGACCACTGGTTGTCGGGAATATGGGGCCGTCGTGGTTCGGTGAGCTTGTGGCCCTGTGGCTCCTCAGATCGTTTTCAGTGAGGGAGGGTGCCAGTCATTGGTTTGTTGTAGGTGCTGTCTTCCTGCATGCAGCAAGGTGCTCCCTTTCACTCGTCTCGTTGCTTTAGGTTAATACTTTCAATACAGCTAAACCACTACAACAGACTTTCTTCACAGAAAAAAGTTTAAAAAACTTACCAGACCATACCTCTTTCAAGAATCAAAAAGAGAGCAATACGTATCCCCCTATTCTTGAAATGTTGACTCAGACAGAGATACATCCAGTAACAGCCAGGGCAGATCTATCAAGCCCTGAACTGAATATAACCAACTGGAGAGAAAACTGTTCAATGAACGGAACTATATCCTACTTGACAGACCAAGATGGTCAAGAAACTGACGACACTAACATCTTGAGAGAACACAACTGGGTCAAACTTCAAACATACCCAGCCATAGACCCAAGTAATAAAATCCCATCCCAAAAGGATTTGAACCTCTCACGTGTCGACCAAAACGACAACACGGGCAAAGAAAATATTCAGGAACTAAAAACCAAAGATCTTGAAAATAATAGAAATTCAAAAAAAACAGAAGTCAGTATCTCTGACGCTACTTTTTCATCAACTCCAATTTCCAAATCCGTGCTGAAACCACATAAAAAAAACAAGGTAAAATGACGCCCCAGACAAACAACCCGATTGGAAGATTCTTTGAGAAGTTAGGGAAAACTACGAATCGGTTTGAACTATCTGATATGGAAATACTAGAGGGAATCCCTCCATCCCCTCAAAGAATTCCACTCAAACAAATACCAGCAACGCATTCTCTGGCAATAGAAACCCCGACACCTCAATTACGATGGCACTTCGGCCAAATTGAGACCCCTCAAGATAAACCAGAAAAATCAAAATTAGACACTGAAACTTGGACAAGTGCAAATAAAATGACTCAAAATAAGGAACAAGAAAGTATTTTGGAACCCAAAGTGTCATCTAAAGAAAATGAGAACAATCAGAAAACGAGATATAACCTAAACAATCAATGTATGAATAACAAAAAAATAGTCACATTGACAGAAGAATCTTCAAAGGAAAAAACTATGCTAAGTGAAAAACCTGCAACTGAAGAAATTAGAAAACCAAATCAAGAAACGACAACAACGGAGGCAAAAAAAACCCATGAGAATATACAGAAACCAAACACCATTCGTGAAAGAAGTCAAGAAGAAATACAGCTGACAGAGGCCATACTAAACTATAAAAACATGGTTAGGCGCAGAGAATCGAATCCAGATTTGAAACCTACTTGCCAGCAAAGAAAAGAAGATTCCTTGGTGGAGGCTCTGCGCCCACTCTATTCGACCCCAAACAAAACTAAACCAGGACAAGAAACCACAAAAATAAAAGAAAAAAACTCACCTGGAAAAAAGCCGGACCTACAACTAGTGATGTCTGCAGTAACAGTTGGTCTAACACCATTCGGTAAATTATATGAGATAATCAACGATACGTTAAAGGACCACACCTCTATATTAGCATCTGTAAACTCAAAGCTGACCCACTTAGAAGGATACATTCTGGCTCTCGAAGCGTGGAAGGCTAGCACAAGAAACCAAGGAACACAAATGGATAAAACAGATCAAGGAAAGAACGACGTGTTTCAATTCAAGAAAAAATCAGTGAATAACAGCACTCAAACTATACTGATGAAAACAAGTGAGATCCCCAACGGAAAAGAGCCACCAGAAGCACTAGAAAAGCATGCTGAGAGATCAGCACAAAAGTGCAACAAAGATAAACCCAAGAGAGACACACGAGAACAAACTAGTATTAAAAAACATACGAACCCGAGAGATCAGCTGAATGTAACCGAGCAACTAACAAAAAGTGAATGGAAAGCCGATCATTCTAAAACTCCACAAGAACTGGAAAACGCCAACATACAACAGGCCCAGAGGAAAGTGGAAAAAACAACTAAAACAAACGAACTAATGACAAAATGGATAACAGTCACAGACAAAAAATTATCCATGAAACAAAACAGCAACACTCAGATAAATCAAAAAGGAGATCTTAATCAGGAGCCAGATGAGAGCACGATCGACATATCTAACATCAGCACTTACTCAATCGAAACTTCTGAGTCTGAAATACCTCCCTCCATGACAAAAAAAAGGAAGGTATCATTTGCGGAAAATGAACTACCAGCAGAAAACCGAAGGGAAAACCAATATAAAAAACAAATGAGAAATGCTGAACAAAAAAGAGAAAAGCTAGAGGATTCAGAACATAAAAAAGATCGGATCTCCCCAGAAAGAAAAACGCTGTTCCGTCTATCAAAAAGAAAGCTTAACAAACATGAGTACAGACAAAGATCTAACGAGGAAGCTTACCCAAAGTCTAGCAAAAGATTGTTCGAAAATGAGAGACAAGAAGAAAAAGAAAAGAGAGGTGATAGACGATATCAACAAACTTACTTGACCCCCATAGGACAGAAGGACAAGGCAAGCGAGATAAGAACACGAAGAAGCCAAGCTACCGAGACGTTCGACAATAGAAGAAGAGATAAATCTTCAGATAAGAGAAACAGGTCTAATCAAAGACCCTTAGACCAGTCTTTTCAGCAAAACCGAACTAGAAATTCGGCGATATTTACTCGCAAAAGTAACTTGACCCGAACATTAAAACTTGAAAAAAGATCCACCTCAGAAGAGAAAACCATCCTGAATAGAAGAACCATGCTGAAGCTCCTGGACAAATTCACAAATGGAGATCAAATCAAAAGCATAGACATAAACATAGTAGAATTTGCGCATAAGGGACGGACAGACAGCATTTTCCTACACATCACGTCCCAAACTGTAAAAAAACTCTTGCTTCAGATGACAAAAGAATTTTTGAATCGGGGTTACCTCTTGCGAGAAACGACACCAGAAGAGAGAGGACATAAGATCCAAAAAACAAGTAAAACCAGTGACTGGATAAAGAATACTTCGAACAGAAAAGATAATCTGAAAGAAAAAAGAAAATATCCCGCAAGCCCGAGGAATCATGAACATTCGAAAAAAGTAGAGAGAGAAACAACTAGCAAACTTAAGGGTTCAAGTTCGGCAGAAATTACAAAAGAAACAAGAAAAGAAATCTCAAGAGAAGATCATCACATTAAAAGATACCGCAAAGACGATGACGAGGATACAGAAAAAACCAAACCCAGAAAAATAAACGGCCCAATCAGGCCACAGGAGGGTACAGGAACAGAAAAAACCACTATGAGAGAAACAACCTCAACCCAGAACCGACTAGATCTAGCGAAAAAAAGTTCAAAAATATGGACATGGCTCCCTCAGGCATTAACACGCTATACTGGAAAATAGCAGTCAAAGAGCTTCCCTTCGGGTAAAGAAAGGGATCAAACAAAGATGGCAAATGCTCTGTACAACAAAGAGCAAACAATCACTATCGGATCATGGAACACTAGAGGCCACATCCATCTGACAGAACCAGGTGAGATAAACTTAGGCAGATTCGACCTACTAAGCCTACAAGAAACCTGGCTGCAGTTGCCACCCAGCATGGATGGTTACGAGATCCAACTGTCTCCTGCCCAGAAAGGTGAAAAAGGTCGCCCAACTTCGGGCCTTTTAACAGCCGTTCGTACGGGCGGATCACTTCGAATAGTCCATAACCTGGTATCAGATACACTAATCCAAGCGATTGTCCTAGAATGGGCAAAAGAAGAAACCGCAACGAGAAAAAAGAACAAAGACCTTATCCTGCTGCTGAACATCTATTGGAACCCGGCCAAAACTAATATAATCACTTTTTTAAAAGAGATAGAAAAAATATTAACCTTGGCTACAACAACATTCAATGTGGACCACATTTTAATATGTGGAGACCTAAACTCGACTTGCCCAATGGTAGAAGATGTGAAAACTTTAGGAAATAAAATAAACACCTGCTCAAAATCAACAGCAAGAGGCCTTGCATGGGCGGAGCTGATGGAATCCAGAGATCTGTACAATCTAAATTCCCTGGAGATAACTAGACCGAGAACTCCAACCTGGAAGGGAGAAGGAAACGCAAGTACCATCGACTACATATTTGTATCCAGGGATTTATACCAACAAATAAAAAGCTTTGAGATAGTAGAATCCACCCGGAGTGACCATAACTTACTCAAAGCGACATGGTATGCCAACAAACCCCTGCAACTTAGCATGTCAACCAAGATGGCCATAAATACCCAAGGAAACCGACTACGAATCACAAAAGAGGGAATAGCCTTGATTACAGAGTCCTACAAACAAAAAGAGCTAGGAGAAAACAATAACACATTGAAAAATCTGGACTACTGCCCGTTGCTCATACCTTACCTTCAAACTAGGTACGCAAGGAAAATAGAAAAAAACCATCTGCATAAATACAATGACGAAATCCGCTCAAAGAAATCTGAGCTACGAAAATCATTAAGGAAAGCCAAAAAATACCCCACACAGTTAAACTTAGAGCTTGCAAACAAACAAAAAAGAAAGTATAAACGGTGGCTTCAAACATTCAGAAGAAACTTGTACCAAGAAGACGCAGAGACTATGCTTAGAGCAGTCTGCAAAAGAAATTCGAACGACTTCTGGACTCTACTATCAGGTCCAACAAAAACAAGCACTAACAACGTCCCAGAAGACAGATGGCTAAAACACTTCACAAAACTATTTGCAGAAACTGAGCCATCGGAAAAAAGACCACCAAAACCTGCAAAAACTAAATGGGTGGCATTTACGGAGGAAGAGATTCGAAAAAAAATCAGTAAATTAAACAACTCCCGTGCACCAGGTCCGGATGGAATTACAAACTTACATCTCAAACAAGAGATGGAAACTTGGGCGCCGTTAATTGCAGAAATCTTTAGAAGATGTAGGACAACACAATCTATCCCGGCCACATGGCGAACAGCTAATATTGTTCCAATTTACAAAAAGGGGCTGAAGGATGATCCAGGAAATTATAGACCTATCGCACTATTGGACGTGCTGGGTAAACTCTTCGGATCCCTGATGCTAGAGAAACTCCAAGACTGGCAGAAAATGCCACACACAGCAGATCCCCTACAAACAGGCTTTGAAAAAAATCTAGGTACCGCGGTCAACATTATGATGATTAGTATTTTGAAGGCCAGAGTATCCGAGGGCTATCCAACAATATTCATAGCATCGATCGACCTGGTACAAGCCTTCGACCGTGTAAACAGGAGAAAACTATGGTGCAAACTGGAAAAACAAAGGTGCCCTACTTCACTCCTCAACCCCATCAAAGCGCTGTACAGTAACACCTCAATCAGAGTTCGCCTGAACGAAGTTGGCCTACTATCAGAAAGTATACGAACAGCAAGAGGAGTCAAACAAGGATGCCCTCTAGCTCCGGCCCTCTATAAGGCGTACATGGCTGACATAATGGATGCAGAAATCGACAAACGCTCCTTCCCTCCAAAAATAGGAGAGTCGAAAGTGACAAGACTGCTCTATGCGGACGATATCCTTCTGCTGGATCAAACACCGATCGGACTGCAGCGCCAACTAGACAGTCTTGTAAGCTATCTAAAGAAGAATGACTTGGATCTGAATACTGCCAAAACTAAAATCATGATCTTAGAAAAATCATCCAGGCCAACTAAAAGACCACAATGGTTTGCCAACTCAGAAAAGCTGGAGACAGTGAAAACCTTCACATACTTAGGAGTGAAAATATCCCGCAGCCAAATAGAACTATCGATGCAAGAACACCTTATCTTAAAGATGAAAACATTGGCTGCACAAGCAACACTCCTGGAAAGGAAATTTGGAAAATTCACCATCCTCCCAGTACTAAAATTTTTCAAAGCAAAAGTCACTCCAGCACTAACTTATGGGGCTGAAGCAATGCCTCATCTTCCTCCTACACTGTGGAAAAAATTGGAAGGCGCGTTTTGGCGCAAAGTCTTGCGACTACCCAATTCAACCCCAACAGCAGTAATCCGAAGAGAACTATGTCTTCAATCACTGGAATCAGTAGTAATCAGAAACAGACTCCTGTTCCTGGGAAAAATTTTAAGAACTCCACGACCTATTATTCTGGATATCATCTACCAAGAAATGACGAACCAAAAAAACAACATGCTGACAAAATGGTACAAAAACTTATTACAGCACTCAGAGAAAATCGGATGTTCGGAATGGGAGATAGAACGCACCCCAGAAAAAATCAAGAAAAAATTAAAAATCTATGATTGGATCGAGACCTTGGAAAAAGCAGAGAAACACACATCACAGAGTCACCGC
Source organism: Ambystoma mexicanum (assembly GCF_040938575.1). Taxonomy (NCBI): domain Eukaryota; kingdom Metazoa; phylum Chordata; class Amphibia; order Caudata; family Ambystomatidae; genus Ambystoma; species Ambystoma mexicanum. Next base: position 1,282,347,985 of record NC_090928.1, read on the forward strand.
ACAATAAACATACAAAGGATAGACGAGACAAGGAATTATCTAAAACAATTTCCAGACAAACCTCTGCGTATAATCTTTCTGAGAGCACGTCTGAATATTCTAAAGACGAAAGAAATCTTACACCTCAGAAAACAGGTTCGAGATAAAAACTGTCGGTACTGTGACACCCTAGAAAGCGAAACAGTGCAACACCTACTTCTTTACTGCTCAGGTACAAATAGTCTCAGAACGACCTACCTACGACCACACAAAATGAAACATCTTACTACCAGTGACGAAGATTGGTGGAACATGCTAATGAGTGGAGAATCCACAACATTGACAGTAGCAACAGCTAAATTTTTCGAAGGTCTAAAACGAGAGTAAACAAAGAAAAACAAAAAAAAAAAACACGGACTTTAAAGAAAGAAATATAGAAACAGGGAGAACTTCAATTTTAACAATCAAGGATTCGCAACAGAAATGTCGGAAAAACAACAGCCAACAGAAAGTTTTTGCAAAAATTGTAAAACAATTAAACGCAAAAAAAAAAAAAAAAAAAAAAAAAGAGAAGTGTTCACAAAGAATAAGTCAGGATGCTCCCTTTCCCATGTTTTAAGCATGGGACAAGGTAGGGTTCTGGAGCACAGCACACGCACGAGCTTTCCCAGCACGAGCCAACAGTTCCACTCTCAGAAATCAGAGCCTTTGATAATTAAGTCTTTTTTCTACAAAAAGTCTCTTGCCTCCGAGGTCCTGATGGGTTTCAAAATAATAAACAAAAGTTATTTTCTATTCACCCCTGGATCCCCCTCTTCTGGGTTCAGACCCTTCTCAAATATTAGTTTCCCTTCATGGGGTTCAATACGGCTTCCAACACAATCTTATCGACAACATTCACGAATCCTATTGTCTTTTTAACACAGTTCACTGTGGACATCTCTCAGCCGGGTTCACTCTTCTCAACACACAGTATTTTGGGACTTTAGACTTCACCCCCTCTTTATTGGTATCCCTCGTTCAGGTTCACTCTGCCAATCTTATCAATTGCACAATTTCTGTTTCAACTTTTACGATGCAGGATTCACTTCCCTTAGCTTCACAATGAACTGTCGGTCAAAGACTTTCAACTCTGCAGAGGATTTTTTCAAGACCTCTGTATAACCACTTTGAGCCCCTTCTGGCCTTTCCCAAGGCCTTCTGGTACTCGTAGTTTCAACAATCGGGTAATCGCCCAGAGTTTCTTGAGTAAGCGCCCATGCAGTGCCGGACTCCTCTGTTGCTGGTTTTCCCCCAACAGTTCTTTGTTTATTCAAAGTTCAATTAGCCGCTTGGTACTTTTCGTAGAACACATTTCGGTCTCTTATAGGCTCTCCCCTTAACTCACTGGCTTTGATGAGACGCTTGGCTTTTCTTCTCTCTGGAGTCAAGGTACCACTGAGATAGGTATCTCTCCCCAGCCTGGTTATCAGCAGAGGAGGGCCTTGTGTACCATTGCCATCTGCGGCAACACATGCTGGCTATTGTTCGCAGTCTTCCGTTCCTTCCACTGATGTTTCATGGGCCTTGGTCAGAAAAGGCAAGGTCGCTTCTCTCCTTGTCACGCTCTTGACTTGCGCTGTTTTTCTCCTCCTCTTTAATAGTCGTGCTAAATTAGCTCTCTCGTTGTGCGGTCTGCCTTGCTTGTCTTGTGCTGTTGTGCTCCACCTTTTATCCCTGTGGGGAAGGGAAAGGGATGTCGCATGTGTGTAATTCTGGTCAATTGCCTGACTTTGCCTGACCCTTGTGTTGGGACAAATCAGGGAGAAGGCTCTGGTGTTTGTTCGTTGTCTTTCGTGGTGTGCGAAAGTGTTTGTGTGGTAAGAGGGTGGGGGTAGAGAGGTTGAGTGTCCTATATAGCAGGATAGGGAAGAGAGGTTAATAAAAGGGCAATACTGCATCTCACCCATCGGTGCTCCCGCTCCACTCCTCCATCCAGGTGATCCTCTCGTACTGGTCCACCCACAGGAACTGGATCCAATAGCGATGGTCGTGTTCTGGCCACTTGGATGACAGATCCCCGGGGACTAGCCGCGGGACACCTTCTAGGTTTCTCACAAGTCCCACATTGCAAAGTGGTGTGAAAGTGACCTTAAAAGCACTTACTGACTGAACATCGAACAAGGGACAACTTGTGACCTCTTTCCACGGCCTCTCTTCTTTAAATACTTCAAAGGCAGACTTCAAACGAGGCTTTGATGTATTCACCTATTTTAATCCCCCAGTAAAAGGTCTGCCTGATGAGATTACATCTTCATCTCAACAGAACAAATATCTTTTTAGCGCCCACAAGCAGTCGCCATGGAAATGGAATAGGCAGCTTGGAAAATGCCTATTATTTCTGTTTGGTTTTTATTTGCTTGAATGCATATAACCAGTGAGCAGGAACCGGTGGAGGTCTAGGGATGTTGGCTTTGAGATGCAGATAACAAACACGCCTCAGTCAAAATGAACAGTAGGTTAACAATAACAGCCCAACACACAGCCCTGCTGAGGTGCCGGGTTCCACAAACTCACACTTAAATAGAGCACGGACATCTTCTGTCTTTTCTGGCCTTTAGTTGGTCTGTAATAGTAGGGTAACTCCCTGTACTCGAGTGTGCACTTGGCATGTGACCTGGGGACCACATGAGAGCCGGTCTTCCAAAACCTACTGGTAATCGCAAGCAGTGAAGTAGGTTGGCATTATCGGCCATGTCATAGGTTACAGAGAGGTCAAACAGCAAAGGCCTGCCAGGTTTGGAGCCCTAGGGGTGTGCTCTCTCTTCTACACACTGTTGTTGTTTCTGCCCAGGGCTGTTTCTAGCCAACTTGGTGCCCAGGGCGAAACACAAGAATGCTCGCCCCACCCCAAAGTGGCACACGTCACTCTCAAATCCCCTCCTCAATATGAATAAATAATTGCTATATAAATTAAGCTGGTTTCATTACATTGTAATGCAAGTACTTTACGGAAGGTTTCTAATGTGAAAACACAGCTGATGCTGCCCAAGTAAATGGTTTTTCTGTCACCTGCTCTTAGGGAAGGCCTTGCCTGAATGCAGTTATAAACTGTCCATACTGGCACGCTGCAGTGTGACCAGCCTGCCGGGGTCTGAGGGCCCACTGACCACTGTGTTGCAGGTATTCTGTTCAGTCTCGGAAGGATAGCTCTGGGGCAATGTGCTCGCCTTGGAAGCAAGACGACACGGAGCAACACAGGTTCGATCCCCAGGTCCGCGCTTAGAAATCTCTGGGTATTAAGCGTGTTATAAATAGCCTATCATATCATATCATACCACCTCACTTGTATTTCGCAAAGGGCAATACTAGACTAACCATATGAATTATTTTCTGATGGAAGGTTATCATACCAAGATGAACAGTGTGGTACACTCTTATTGTACCTCTATGAGAGTGGAAAAGGGGACAAATAGCACCAGTGAGGGTTCCTGTATGCTTGCATTAAATCACAGAGCATTTCAGGACTAGAACAGTGATCAGAGATCTCTATATTCAATAATCAAGTCTGTGATAAAAGGATATTATGTGTGAATCTCTAAATTCATAACAGATGCATGGCTTGGTGCTCACATCACTGTTCACAACACTCACCCCAACATTAAAATGTTTGTAACCATGAACCATATATAATCATTTGGACAACTTAAGTTTTTGGATGTGAGGCAACAATGGCTGCAACATCAGCCACTGAAATGGGGTACAAGGTTTTTTTTGCTTCTTGTTTCGGGAGAATTTTAGATGAGGAGGGGCTGGGTCTCAGTGTGAGCATGCTGAACCCCCAATACAGAAATATATTTTGGGAACTATATCTATAGACAGGACAGTATACTGTAGAAGAGAGCCCAAATAAACAATGCACAGTGAGGAGTGTACCTCATACAAACTTTAGCCTGACCAGTAATAAACTGAAGAAGCATTTTAAACATAAACGGCTTCTAATGAATGGTAAAGGGTCCACAGTTCCTCAGCCACTACCTCCTCACTATTACGCAGACCTCCGGGGTTATTTCTGCAAAAACCAGCAGGCCCATGCTTTATTTTACAGAGCTGGCATAAGCATCGCTCATTAGTGCTGGCCTGCAGCTAGTGAAAGTCATGGTGTGGCAGTGTAGACAGGGCGTTTGGCCTCGTGGATTTACAATTAGAGGCAACCTCTTTGATTGCTTTATGCGTTTAAGTGTGGGCACAGTACGGCATGCTCGTCAGAGCCACATGCACAAAACCGTCAAGTATGCTAATGTATGGACATTGCACACATAAGACAAAGACAGACATATGTGCTGGTACATACAGGAGTGCCAGTTAGATGCCATTAACCGACAAGGTGGTGGCTTGTGCAGCGCACAAATCGTTGCTGCACACATATCACTGCATTGATTTACCATGGACTACTGTCTGCATGGTGACACACAATTAACTCTATTTTCCTAATCAAGGTGCCAAGTGACATTGAGGTGCCATCTGGTGTGTGCTAGGCAGTGGCTGGCTTGTTTAGACAATTAAAAGACCGTTCATGCTGAGCGGGTGCATTTAGTCCATGTCCCAAAGTAGCCACTAGACCACATAGGCAAGAAAATTACAGTTAACTTACTCAACGATGCGCCATATTTTACTAGAAAGTAATATACAAAAACATTTTTTTGGTGTGTCAAATAAAGAGACATGAAAATAAAGAAAATAGCTTAAAACGTTTTCTGTGTGGCATTTTAATTCTCTTTGAAGAATGCATGGGTTTGGGCAGCTGATACTTGTGCTGACCTGCTGAATAAAAAAGCCCCATGTTCAGTTCTTAACACTGTGTAAAGACAATGGCTTGTTAAATGAGCCTTCACTTATAAATTACCCCACTTGAAAGGCTGTCAACACAAAGAATGAGGGGCACGGGGTGTGTGACCCCCAGATCATCTCACACACTGCATTTGGAATATGCATTCCTTCATTTGCATATACCGGAAGCATCTCAGTCATCCACAAGTCGGCAGAGAGCAGCCAGCCGCATATCTCAGAGGAGCACCCACAGGCACAGAAGGCTGTTTAATCTGTTGTCCGGCCAGACCAGAGTCAGCTTTCTGGGTGGGCCCTTTACTGCGCTGCCCTGCTAAGCTATTTAGCTCTGCGCCCGGGCCTTCCTCCGCTCCTGTTGGGGAAAAAAGAAACAGGGCTGTTTCTGCCCCCTTGGTGGCGCAAAATGCAGCCCGACAGCCATGGAGCAGGTTGTTATCTTGGTCGTTCTTGTTAACTTTAGGCAAGACCACAATTCCAGTACGTATTGCAGGTTTCCATAGTATTCTGGTTAGCACACACTGCAAGTTTTCACAACATCCCTGTATATACACTGGGCAATTGTGAGATTGCTTACCAGTAACCTTCCTTACTCCTAGGGCTAACCTTCCTTGTCCCAGTACTCACCAATGAGGCTTGTGCTCCCACCAGAAAACTCTATTCCCAAACCTTTTGTCTAGGCTATGCCCCTCCCTGGGTGGTACAACCATGCAACCTACCCACAGACTCTAGTTTTTAATGCCTGAGCGGAGTCACTGGACCCTTCCCGCAAAAGGAAGGGCGAGATGCTACGTCTGTACTGGGACGAGGAAGAGTATGCATAGGAGGAATGAAGACTACCAGTAAGCAATCCCACCATTAGCTCCACAGCCCTCTTACTCGTCCAAGTGCTTACCTTTAAGATCTACCAAAGCCATCATGCATGGAAAGGCGTCCAATGACAAATCACCCAAACACAGACTGCGCGGCACTGCACCCATCACCACACTTTATTGAAGCAGAAGAAAACAGACAGGAAGCGCAGAGCCCATCAGCCCGTTCCTGAACGCACCCAAAAGAAGTGGTCTGGCGATTGACCACATTTAGTCTGTAATGTCTGATAAGGGTGTCGGGGGAGGCCCAGGTGGCCGCCCTGCAGATCTCCAGGAGTGACATCCCCTGCACACTAGCCCAAAAAGCAGTTATACCACTAGTGGAGGGACCCTGAGCTGGACCCGTGGGATGCAACGCCCTCAGGTTCTAAACCATCAGGATGACTTCCGTAATCCACCTACTAATGGTCAATGTGGAGGCCTTTTCCCCGTTCTGCCAGGCCCAAACATGAACAACAGTTCATCAGATTTCCAAAAGGGCTCTGTATGATTCAGGTACTCCCGGACCACCCGTCTGACATCTCAACAGTGCCGTTCCCTCCCAGCCTGAGAAGCTGGGTTTATTTTATTTTTTATATTTTATTTATTTGACATTTGTATGGTGCCTATACAGCAGAAAGTGTTTCCAGGCGCCACAAAACAAAATGGGAGGTTGAACAGGAGAGGATAAAAACAAAAGACGGTACCACTAGGCCTTGTGACATTCGATCGTGCAAGTGCAGTAAACAAGTGCAGGGGGGAGGAGGCCCCAGGTCTAAGGCAGGCTAGGTGCTAGGGGAGCCCAAGGAGGGCAGTGAACAGGGGGAAAGGGGTAAAATGTGCGAGGAGTAGGGGTGGACCAGGCTCAGTAGCCTAGTCAGGGAAAGAGGCCTGAAGGCAAGCGTTGGTAATGGGATACTGTAAAAGACTAGCAGGAGGGCTTGGCCCCTGTAAGACTCAGAAGGGACCAGGCACCCAGTCGTAGCAGCAGGAAGGATTAGCAGGTGAGTGGGAGATGGAAGGGGAGGAGAAGAAGAACGTCTTGAGGAGATCCGGATTAAGTCTGAGAGGGGTAGGGACGACATTCCAGAGGGAGGCTCCTGCCAAGGAATGAGATCTACCCCCCAACGTTCTGCTTGGCAAAACGCTTGAACTGCAGGGAGTTAGAGCTAGAGGACCAAGGGACTCTAGCAGGGAGGTATTTAGGGAGAGAGAGTTGGATGTAGCACGGCCCCAGGGCCCGGAAACCCTTGTGGATGATGCAGAGGGTCTTGAATTTGATCCTTGCAGCCACTGGGAACTTCTGGAAAGCTTTTAGCACTGGAGAGATGTGGTCCCTGGCTTTGGGGCCAAGGATAAGTCTTGCAGCCCTATTCTGGATTAGTTGAAGAGGGCGAAGGGAGGAAAGAGACAGATTGAGGAAGAGGCTGTTGTGGCAGTCCAGCATGGAGAGGACCAGAGGTCTGGAGACATTGAGTTTCTGAGGAAGGTGAGGAAAAGGAGAATGCCTCTGAGGATGTATGTATGTATTTTATATATTAGGCATTTGTAAGGCCCTCATACATCAATGATAAAACATTTCTAAGCGCCCACAGGGCAAAGGGAAGGGAACCATGGAAACAGCAAGACAATGGAAAATGCAAAATACAGACAAAACGGTCCTACTAGGCCTTGTGAACATGTGGATCATGCAAGTGCAGAGAGAGAGAAGGGACAGGGCAAAGGGGTAAGTGCTAGAGGATCCATAGAGGGCTGAAGTGCCAGGACGGTAGTTGCAAGCAACAGGTAAGTGCAAGTGCACTTACGAAGGCAACAGGTAAGTGCAAGTGCCGGTTGCGAAGGCAACAGGTAAGTGCAAGTGCCGGTTGCGAAGGCAACAGGTAAGTGCCAGGCAATGACCACTAGTTGGAGGAGGGGTCACCAGCCCATCCAATAAGTGCAGGCCTGTGAGGCAGCACAGGGCAAGTGGTGCCCAAAGGGAAGTGCAGGGGGAGGGCGGATGCTGCGGGCGATCGGACAGAAGGCCAGGACCCAGAAGGACACATAAGGTCCCTGGCCACCAATCACAGCTACTGTGGGGTAGAGCTGAATGTGGGCCTGCTTGCCAAGGTCCGCGATATGAGGGGAGAAGGAGAGAGAGGAGTCGAAGATCAATCCAAGGTTTTTTGCCACACAAGAGGGTGAGGGGAGGGGGCCCATGGAGGGCGACCAGAGATTAGGGGGAAATGAGGGGGTAGGAGTCCCAATGAGAAGGATCTCAGTCTTACTGGCATAAAGGCAGAGATCATTAGCAGCGCACCATGCCCGAATAGCTGTCAGATAATCGGGAATGAGAAGGGAAGGAGAGGAGGTAGAGGAGGGCAGCTTAAAAGAAAACTGTGTGTTATCTGCATAACACTGGAAATGAGAAGAGAAGGTGGAGATCAAGTGGTCAAGTGGGTAAGGTAAATGTTGAAAAGCCACAGTGAGAGGCTAAAGCCCTGAGGGACGCCGCAGGCAGAGAGAGAGGTAGAGGCGTACAAAGGGCCCATTTGAACCTTTGAGGGCCAATGTGAAAGGAAAAAGGTCAACTAAGCTAATGCCTGGTCCGTGATGCCCAGAGTATTGCAGAGATGATTTAAGAGAGTGGCATGATTGACGGTGTCGAAGGCAGAGGACAGATCAAGAAGGATGAGAACAGAAGGAGAGCAGGAGTCGAGATTAGAGAACAAGTCTCCACAGGTGTTCAGGAGAGCAGTTTCCATTCCGGAAGAAAGCCAGAAGCACAATCACCTCCGAGAATGGTACAACCTTTGGCATGAAGGATGGACCACAGAGCAGAACAATAGCATCCTGGTGAACCTTCAACAAGGGAGGACTGCATTGGAGGGCCCCAATTTCCCCTGACCATCTAGTGGGCGTGATGGCCATGAGGAAGGTGATTCCTTCCTTGTGGCTGCAACCTCAGATGCAAACCCCAGGGGCTTGAAAGGTGCCTCCTGCAATACATCCAGCGCCATGAGGTGGTCCCAGGTGGGGTCCCTGAAAAAGGCACGGGTCGAGAGATGAAAACATTCTTAAGGAGCCTGGTCACCAACACCTCCCCTTCATTTGGGAAAGCCCAATGATCCCTAAAAGCCTTGATAGCTGACAACTTGATGCGTAAGGATGAGGCGGGATCCCCTTTCCCACCCCTTCCTGCAGAAAACTGAGAATGTCGGGGAGCCCACAATCCAAGGACGAGAGATCATTACAACTGCACCAGGCCACAAGGTGCAGAGAGCCCTAATTGCAGCAAGCCCCTCTGTTCAACTTCCACACCAATTATGGAATCGAGTGGCTGGAGACGTGGTCCCGAGGGCGCAGTAGAGGGGAAGGCCACCGGGCGATCAGCCACTGGGGTGCCATACACTACTCCAGCAGGGAGGGAACCTGCGCAGCCACAGCAAAAATGTTACCACCAGAATCATCGAGGCCCCCACTTCCCTGACTGCCTCAAGACGACTGGTATTAGGGGAATGGGAAGAAAGGCATCCAGCAACATCCGGGGCCAGTCTGACAACATGGCATCCATTCCCCAGGCCCCAAGAGACTGGAAGCAGTACATTAACCTGGTGACCTGGGCGTTCAGGGGGGAGGCAAACAGATCCATCCATGGGGTCCCAAACCTCTGGCAGATTTCTGAAAAGACTGGTGGCCTTCCCCTCTACCGGTAATCTCCATCTGGGCCAGCCCGCTGCCACATTGTCACCCCCTGTTATGGACCGCTTCTAGGGACACCAGGGCCTTCTCCGCCCACAGAAGAATGTCCGTTGCCAGCACATGCAGGGCCACGTCCTTCGTCCCTCCTTGCCGGGAGATGTAGGAAAGGGCTGTGGTATTGCCCATGCTCATCATCAACGCCTGGCCCTTCAGCAGCTCCTTGAAGATGTAGAGGAGCAGATAAACGTTTTCTTCCCTGTTCCTGCCCCCTCACTGCCATCATATTCGAACAGTGGAAGAAAAGCCACAGATGGGACCCACTGAATCGTTCCTATACCGCATCAAGTGTGTGTGAGACATTATGCAGTCAGACAGCCATACAGAATGCACCCGCGCACTGAACGTGTGATAAGATGTTGCATGAAAGAAAGCCACATGGGAGGGTTCCGCTTGCCAAGATGTCAGAATGCATCATGGACAGGCATTAAAGTGAAATCTGGCGAGGACAATGTGGTGTCAAGAAGAAAATATATGAACCTATGTTGAAACGATATGAAAATATGAAGTAACAATGTAACTGATGCACTGAGAGTAACATGAACCTAAAGCTAAAGTAATCGTGGATCTAAAGAAGCTGCAGTAACTTACTGACCAATAACTGTAAATATGCAGTAACGCAAGGTAGAGAGAAAATGTATAGAAGCTTGCTATAGAGGAATATATAACGTGGCAGGTTCGGCCATGTTAGGAAACATTGAATTTAACTAAGCCACCTCAGAGACAGACCGAGGCTGTGAGAATCAGGAGATGCAGAAAAATAGCCCTGTGAGCAGACCCGACGATGAGTCAAGGTTGGCCCAGAGCGAAGATGCTATGTTAGGGGATAAGCGCAGAGCACAAAGGGAGTGCATGGATACGCTCTGAATGTGGGACATTCGTTATAGATGAAGGAAGACGAAAACATCTGTGCGAGCCAAACTGCTGGTCAATAAAAGTGTATAAAGTTCATATGAGATAGAGTCAGCAAGTGTCTAGAGGCCAAGAGGAGCAACTGCACCCTGCATAATGCAGGAATATAGCAGGAAATGTAAGGTTGAAATGCACACATGTGTGGTCTTTTCACGTGTGACTCAGAAGTCGAAAACAAAGGCTGTTCATCAGAGCCTCAAGTTAAGATAATGGTGTGCTCACACTACTCCCTTGAGTGTTCCAGGACAGTGAGCAACAACAAGGTCAATTACAGATGGAAGACTTTGCTGATGGCCTACAGATGACAGATGATGGGCTGATTGGTAAAATGAGGAGTAGTCTGACGCGATTCAAAGCACCTAGGTTTCGTTTCACGTACATGCTGCTAAAGAGCCGAAAGTGCAAGGCTGGGATAGTATGCCAACCAATCAGTGGGCCTAAGGGGAAACCAAGCATGCAATGTTGCATAGACCAAGCCACTGTTATGTTTTCCACTATATTCAGTACTATATGTGTTTAGAGGTAGTTCAAGGCATGCCCGACAGACAAGGGGTAGCCAGTAAAGCACTAATCCTTATATGTTCTACAAGTAGATATGTTCTCTTAACCAATCCCTTCCCTGTAATATTGGTTTTGTATTTTGCCACATAGAATAATGTCATAGATGATGTATATTGAGGTATAAGACCTACATGTAATCAAACTTGGGTGTGAGTGTGCATGCATCAGTACGATACCAGTCAGTTGACTCTACTTTATTAAACTGGGAATAAAGTTGTACTTTGCCATATCCTTCAGTCTGTCCGGTTATTTGGTTTGTGACCATTATTGTAATTCCATCTAGCACAAAAGACGCTTCAAAGTGCTACAGCACAAAGACTTTCAGGTCCCGCCCTATAGCTGTCAGCTCCTTCCAGTTGGAGGACCAGTGGGACTCCATCAGGGACCATTGTTCATAGTAGCACAGGTCACGCGCAGTGGCTGCCCGTCCTGCTAGCGTTTGAAGCAAGGATGATCCTTTGAAATTGAGTCAAGCTTTGACCTCTCTGAGGTGAGACCTCCACCATCTTAGGTTCTCCTTCAGGGCAGGCGAGATCGGGATGGCATGCTGTAAACTTTGGGAGGAGGGTACACGATCTCTGAGGATGTGAATCAAAAGTCAATTTGTAACAACATAAACTTCTGCAATCTGTCAAGGACTTTCGATTGCACAAAGCATTTGACTTGACCTTTGTATGACCACCTTAACACCTTCTAGCAAGGCCTCCCCTACAACCTCTTGGTATTTGTAGTTTCTTTACTCTCAATGTTCAAAACAGTCTCTTTGTTCAGGAGAGGGGTACCAGTCAGAGACCTTTCAACTGAGCGCCCACGTGGCGCCGGTCCACTCTGTCTCTGGTACCAACTTTGTTCACAAAAGACCTCTTGTATATTTATCTTCTTAATGTTGCCACTGCAACCTTGAGCCTACCACGATGGCAACCATGTCTCCCCCCCTGGCTATCAGCGCGGGAGGGTGCCATGTACCCCTGACATCCGTAAGACCACTCGCCAGCTGCAATTCTCGGTCTTATGTTTCTTTCATAGAAGGCTTTGCAGGTCTGGGTTAAAAAGGGCCAGGGCAAATCCCTCTTTAACGTCCTTTTAGGTCTCGCCACCTTTCTCCTCCATTTGAACTGCCGTCCTGGAATGGCTGCTTCCTCGTGCCTTCGGCCTTGCTCGGAGTGTGCTCATGTGCTCCGCCTTCTATCCCTATGAGGAAGAGAAAGGATGGTCAGGTGTGTCTAGTTGTCGGTAATTGCTGATTCTGCTTGACCCTTGTGTTGGGACATGTCAGGTAAGCGACTCAGGTATTGGTCTGTTTTCGTTCATGCTGTGGGGAAGTGTTTGTGTTAGAAAAGGAGGGGTTGAGTTTCTGAGTATCCTACCGGGCAGGATGGGGAAAAGGTGTCGTAAGGCAGGGGATATCGCATCTCACCCTTCGGTGTCCCACTTCTTCTCCCTGAGGATCCCTCATCCAAGTGATCCTCCCTCACTAGTCCATCCACAGGAACTGGATCTAATAGCAATGGCCGTGTCCTGGCCACCTGGATGACAGATCCCTGGGGACTAGTCAGTGAAACCCCTTCAGGTTTCTCAAAAACCAAGAGCAAACACAATCATAAAGGTATAACAGGCACAGTCAAGAGATATACCCCCTTGCCTTTTATGGTACCATGGGCATAGGAAAGGCTAAACTCTCAAGAGGGGTGTGAATGTGGTTCAGTAGCAACCCAAACTGTGAAGTATAACAGTTCAAAATAAAGGAATGTCCAATCAAGGTTCTATAAAAAATGTATACACTTTTAATTAAACACACCATATGCAATAACTAACTAGAAAAACACTACACAAAACCCACCCCTGAGTAAAGAACACAGAATATGCAAAGCTAGTAGATGCGGCACTCTGGGTAACGAATCAGGGTTGAAAGGCAAACAAAAGCAACAATGTTCTTGGAAAAGGATGTCTACTTGTGGGCAAAAAGCTAACCAGTCTCTGTAGCCCACAAATCGACCAAGAGGACAGGTAGCATTCAAGAATGCCTTCTTTACCGTTCTTGGTGGTTCAACAGTGCCGAACCAGGCTTCTTGGCACTGTGCAAAGATCAGGAGACAGCAAAACACAGCAACAGAGGGTCCTGCTGGTTCAAATGTGTTTAACAGTTCTTGAAACACACTCCAAGCAGTTCAATGGGAAAAATCACTATGATCCCGGCTGTCTTGGCTCTCACGGTATTGTGAGTACCAATCCAGGGGCTCAGGGACAAGATTAGTCCTTTTCTAGTCCTCCCACGAGGGAGGCTGGCACACAACTGAAGGGGTCCTCCAATATTGTGACATCCTGAGTACCGCTGTGGCTGGCAGAGAGGCTGTCTTGCTCTAACAAGGCTGAAACACGTGTATGGGGTTGCTGTTGGTATTCTTGTTCAGAAGCAAATTGCTTTAGCATTTCGGTGCTGGATTGCCCATGTGGGAGGGGCAACGACTGATGTGCAAATGGATATTTCCCATCTGTGAAAGGTACAGTGAGCAAAAAGCGATGGCTGCGGACTCTCAAAGTGGGAAGAAAAAAACACAGAACAGGCTATCATGCCATGTTCTTTCTGGAGAGGGGTGCCTGCTACCTTTTTTGAAATAATGTTGCAAGGAACTTGGGGTTGCTCACCCTGAGTTACCTGGGGGAACCCAGACGTGACCCCCTGCTCACTGTGCTCAGAGAGGCACAGCTCTACCTCACTGATGAGGCCCAACAAGGCTGAAACACGTGTATGGGGTTGCTGTTGGTACTCTTGTTTAGAAGGGAAGTGCCATAGCATGTTGGTGCTGGACTGCCCATGTGGGCGGGACAAAGACTGATATGCAAATGGATATTTCCCAACTATGAAAGGTACAGTGTGTCATGAACCACCGGACGCGTCCCTTCTGGACTTTGTGGTCCCTGACCCATAGGGGACTGAACTCAGCAGTACTCCCAACATGGCCGCTGAACGTGAAACGCTGTTTGCCAGTCTCCGCGTTGTACGCTCTGCATTCTACAAAGCAGACAAGCCCCCGTGGCCCTGCGCGTCTCAACGCTACCGCTTGCAGTAGTCTGACGTGTGCTGCCGTAGTTCGTACAACAATTTCCACTGATTCCTGGTTCCCGGTCCCCTAATTTTCCTCCTCCTTCATCCTCCCCTTTTTTGTCCTCACCTTGCAATCCTGGATTTCCTTCGCACTCGCCTTCCGAGTGCGCTCCTCGCCATTTCCTGGACTTTTTTCCCAGACATCTGAATGCTCCCTGGAGACGGGACTCGAACCGCACGCTGGAAACCGAGGACTCACGCACAGGGTTATACAAGACCCGAACGGTGCAAAAGAAGACTTCATCGAAGAACTCGAACAAACAACACAGACAGGTGAGAATGAGGGAAACCTGTGACAGATTGAGACACCAACAAACTGATACAGTTACGGACATGGAGGATGCAGTTCAAGACCTCATGAGCGGCATGCAGGAGTTAACAACAGAAGTTCCGAATCTTAAGGCCGAGAATGCTGCATTGAAACAACTAGTCATGTCACATGATTCCGCGACCAAGGAAAGTGTGTTGCTGGGTGGAGTGGTGGATAAATATGATGGCTCATCAAAGAACCTTCGTGGCTTCCTCGATTTGTGTTTAGTGCACTTTACCTTTAAGCCCTACTACTTCTCCACCCCCAAGGCAAAGGTGGGCTTTATGATTTCACATCTTTCCGGGAATGCATTAACTTGGGCAACGCCCTTAGTTAATTCGGGTGATGCCCTCCTGGATGACTATGATGGTTTTGTACGGGTGCTAAAGACCATGTTTGACTGCCCAGAACAGGTTTACAGTGCCCAAGAACGCTTATTGGCCTTCCAACTAGGATCCCAGGATACGCTTACCTATGTAACACGCTTTAAGCAATTGGCCAAGGAAGCAGACTGGTCCTATGAGGCCTGTTTTACCCTCTTTCGAAGAGGGCTGAATGAAGAGATAAAAGACAGGCTCTCATGGACCTCTCTTTACAAATAGACTTTCGTATCCAGGAAAGGAAGGCGGAAAACAAGAAGACTAGAATGCCCTACCAAAGACCTCTACAGAACCTTCCTCTAGACCTGAGCCCGCTCCTTCCCCGACCACAGACTCAGAACCCATGCAACTAGGAGCCTTCCGCGGACCAATAACTCCGCAAGAAAGGATGCGACATATTCACACCGGCCTGTGCATGTACTGTGCCTCTGATAAACATCTTGTGAGAGAATGTCCATTAGCCCCTCCACAGCGTTCGGGAAACGCCAGCTTCTGATCCTAGATGGAGTACAGCTTCGGGAGAGAGATGTTTGCTCCACATCTATTCCATCCTTGAACTCTCCTGGACAAACAATCTTGTGATTCTGCAGGCCTTTCTATCGCCTTCCAAGAAAGAATCCTATCCCATTCTGGCATTAGTGGATTGTGGGGCCATGGGG
Source organism: Ambystoma mexicanum (assembly GCF_040938575.1). Classification (NCBI taxonomy): domain Eukaryota; kingdom Metazoa; phylum Chordata; class Amphibia; order Caudata; family Ambystomatidae; genus Ambystoma; species Ambystoma mexicanum. The sequence continues at coordinate 1,282,363,305 of NC_090928.1, forward strand.
ATATTCATAGATCATGATTGGGTTACTACCCACCATATCCCTTATGAAACATGAGACATCATGAAACCTGTAGAGGCTATCGATGGAAGACCTCTTTCTTCAGGACCCATAACCCTGCAAACCAAAGAGATCCTGCTTTCAATAAACCACCATCAAGAGAGGATCAAATCTGACATCATAAGATCTGCCCATTATCCAATGATACTGGGTATGCCCTGGTTACAGAAGCACAACTCCTACATCAACTGAGCGGCAGGATCCTTGTTTCTTGGTTCAGAACACTGTATGTCCCACTGTCTATCCCTGAATTCCTTGTCAAGATTCTCTGAAGATAAGCGAACAGACCAGCAAGGTCCATTCACGGTCTCAAATATCATACAGGTTCCCAGGGCCTATCAGGATTACACTGATGTGTTCTCGACTGCCATAGTTCAGGCCCTACCCCCTCACAGACCTGAAGACTGCGCTATTGATACTGAACCCTCAGCAGTGATTCCCTTTGGAAGGATGTTCATTCTATCAGAACCAGAGAAAAGAGCCCTCCGAGAATACTTGGTTACCAATCTGGAAAATGGCACTATACGACCATCCAAATCCCCGGCGGGAACCTCGTTGTTTTTTGTTCCCAAGAAAGATACCAAGAAGCTTAGGCCTTGCCTTGATTATGGTGGTCTTAATCAATGCACCCTCAAGGACCGCTACCCATTGCCCTTGATCTCCGATATCCTGCAAGCGGTGAGAGGAGCTGTAGTGTTCACGAAATTAGATCTCAGAGGTGCCTACCATCTGATCCGTATAAAGGAGGGTGATGAATGGAAAACAGCCTTTAGAACACCTTTTGCTCATTTTGAATACCTGGTTATGCTCTTCGGACTCGCCAATGCCCCAGCGGTCTTCCAACATTTTATGGACCGGGTGTTTTCGATATGCTGTTCCTCTTTGTCATAGTTTACCTGGACGATATACTGATATACTCCAATGACCATCTGAAGCATGAAGAACATGTCAAAGCAGTCGTACAGCGTTTACGTGAACATAAGCTCCTGGCTAAACCTGAGAAATGCCTTTTCCATGTGTCTACTGTTCACTATCTTGGATTTGTCCTTAGCCCAGAAGGAATTGGAATGGGCCGCTCGAATGTTGACTCCATTCTATCCTTCCTGGGGCTTGCCAACTTCTACCGAAAATGCATACCTTCCTTTTCGGAGATAGTACAACCGATCATTACATTGTTGAAGAAGGATACTCCCTTTCACTGGACAACAGTCCAAGATGTGGCATTTCAACGATTGAAGTCGGAGTTTACACAAGCCCCCATCTTGGCTCAACCTGAAAATTGATCGACCCTTCCTAGGATGCCTCTAACTACGCCATCGGGCAGTCCTAAAACAGGAATTTGATGACAAATTAGAACACCCCATTGCCTATCTTTCGCGCACCTTGACTCCTAGCGAAACCCACTATTCTGTTCTGGAAAAGGAACTATTAGCCATCCGTCAAGCCGTCACAGATTGGTGTCATCTACTCCTGGGAGCGAAACATCCTGTTCAGGTCTGCACGGACCATCGGAATCTTCAAGTTCTGCAATCCCTGGAATGTAGGAACAGTCGTCAAGCCCGTTGGGCCTTCTTCTTTGCCCAGTACCAGTTTCAAATCCATCATGTTCCTGGAACACACAATATAATTGCTGACGCCTTATCCCGATGTCCGGACTATGAAATTCTTGAAGACCGACCCTTCCCAAAGATGTTTCCCCATACAATATTTGTTGCCCAAGCAATCAGTCTCCTGGAAGACATTCGGATTCAAACCCAGTCCTCTGGCATCTGGAAGGAGTTTACTGGGAAGAATCAATGGAATCTCAAAACAAAGGACGGATATTTGTTCAAGGATAATGGTCTGGTCATCCCCACGCAGAGATTGCGACAAAGGATCACAAGCCTATGTCATGACACCCTTCATTCAGGACACCGTGGCATCACCAACACTCTCAGTTTAATACAAAGACAGTTTTGGTGGCCGAAAATGAAAGATGACGCCCAGCATTACGTCCAGCATTACATCCAAACCTGTGCAGTCTGCACTCAAAATAAGCATGATAACAAGAAACCGGCGGGTCTCCTGCTCCAACCAGCGCTGCCAACAAGACCTTGGGAATTCATCGCTACGGACTTTATTGTGGAACTACCACCTTCCAGGGGATAGACAACTATCATGGTTACCATTGATTTATTCACTCACATGGCTCATTTCACACCCTTTTATAAACTACCATCCTCCTCTGAACTTGCTGGAATCTTCCTGGAACACATATTCCGACTTCATGGACTACCCTCCAAGATCATATCTGACAGAGGACCTCAGTACATATCTCAGTTCTGGAAACACTTACGTTGTATACTAGGAATTCAACGTGCCCTCTCCTCAGGTTATCATCTACAGACCAATGGAGCTACTGAACGCATGAACCAAACCCTGGAGCAATATCTTCGCTGTTTTGACACCAAGGTCCAGGACGATTGGTCACTTCTAACACCCGTGGCTGAATTCGCATACAATAATTCGTACCACTCGGCTGTCAAAACCAGCCCATTTTTCTGTAGCCAAGGATTCCACCCTTCGATTCCACCATCCATACTCCCACATCCTACCCCAGTTCCTACAGTTGACTCCTGGATTGAAACCTTCATCAACGTACACAGAGAAGCCAAAGAACACCTCGAAAAGGCCCAAACAAACACCAAGCATGCGGATTCCAAAAGAAGACCAGGGCCTTCATACGCAGTGGGTGATAAGGTCTGGCTATCCTCAAAACTACTACCTTGACACTTACGACCAAATAAGTTGGCTCCCCGGTACTATGGCCCTTTTTCCATAAAGGAAATCATTAACCCAGTGGCCTTCCGACTCAAACTACCAGAATCCTGGAAGAGGATCCACCCAGTTTTTCACACTTCTCTGTTGAAACCATACGCCCAGTCCTCCCGGACTGCTCCAAGATCTATCCCTGAGGTTGTCAATGATCAATTAGAATACGAAGTGTCCAGAATATGTGACTCCAGGTACAGACGTGGTCAGCTACAGTATCTGGTCGAGTGGAAAGGGTACCCTCTGTGATGCTGGAAATGCATCAGAGGGACAGGGCCTCCGTATCCTTGACCTTTATTGCCTTTTTATCATGTGTTCTGTCATATTTTACACGCAGGAGTTCATGTGGGACTCCTGGTGGTGCAGCTCTCTCTCTTTTAGTTTGGTGAACAGACCCATGGGATACCCTTAGGGCACCCATGGGTGGGGGGTACAACCCTGTGCCCGTAGTGTATGTTTTTGGGCACCTGTGGGTGGCCCGCAGAGCAGGGTATGGGGTTGTGGCAGCTCCATGCTGAATCTGACAGGTGGCTGAGTATCCTCCATTTTGGGATACCCTGGCCTTGCCATTGGAATCAGTTGATTCCTGATGGAAAACAAGATGGCCCCTGTGGCCTCTTGCTTTCTATTACCTATTACCTTGTTTTCCCAAAGTCCTGGGAAGCCCTGACTCTATCCCTTCCCCCTGACTGGCTGTTGGGTGGAAGTTCCATATATGGTGTTGTTGTGAAGTCCAGTCCAGACTGACTGGAGCCTTCCCAGTGACTGTATGTTGTGGGTACGCCCTGTGGGTGGGACCTGGGTGAATGGAGTGTGTGACCAATATGAACTTCTTGTTGTGGCTGACTGGTTTCTGGAATGAGAGACAAAGACTGAGACAGCCCTGCCCGAAAGTGGCCTGAATGCAGTGTGTAGTGTTGAATGGCTGGGTACTTGTCCCAATCCACATTCCTTTTTGTGAGTGTCTGAGGCGGAGGAGGATGGCCTGAATGCACTGTGTGCCTGATTGGCTGACTGACTGCATGAAGGCCCTTCTGTATGATTTGCTGCTGAGAGTGACCCAGCAGTGTGGATGAGAGACATGATAGTTTATCTGGGGACCTCTCACTACTGGACATTTTTCAGAAGCTGTGTCTACACTTTAAAAGTAACTGGAACTGCTGATCCTCGACGCCCAGCTGGAAGACAAAGACTTGCTGTTGCACTTGCTTTGACCTGATCTGAAAGCTGCGGAACTCGTCAAGAACTGATCCGAGAGAGGACCTGGTAAGGCGCCCTCTTCCTGTGCTCCGAGGGACCATCGAGCACCGCTAACCTTCGCCGAAGCTCCCTGGAAGTCAGACCCTCAAAAGGCTGCCGACCCGAGACGGGACTGCTGAGGAGAACGGAGCAAAGCAACCAGACTTCGCCGCTGTCGAAGTCTATTGCCGTCGACCAGGGTTTGCAGGTTTGTGTAACCGCTGGAGGCCCGTCGAAGTTGTTTTGCCCAGCCGTGGGGACCACTTGACACTGTGCCGCCTACGACCGGAGCCGCCCGCTCCTTTGCCTAAGAACATTTGAATGCAAGGACTCCCTTGTCCGCTACGTCGACCGCTTTGTCCCGCCGGAGAAAGTCGAGGACGACCAACGCGCCGAGGAGAATCCGCCGGTGGGTTTTCCGCCACCTGAAGGCCACAAAGACTTCGACGACTTGACGCCCTTGTTGGGCCACAGTTCTTCTGAAACTCTTTGCGGTCCTGAACAATCCATCGCCAAGGTGCCCCGCACACCTCATCCTCGCAGGACGTCGCTGACGAGCACCGCCTGGATCGACATCGGGGTATCAGCACCCTTGAACTTCTCATCGCCGCCGTCGACGATAAGTTCACCATCTTCGATGCCTCTCGACGATCCGTGGCTCCTGCTTTAAAGGGAGTCACTCAAGAAGGATCCTTCTACGTGTCTTCGAAGAACTCTACTCCACCAGGTACATTGGGGGGGTAAAACCTTAATAGGAGGAAATAAGGCTATTGAACAATATATGGACTGGGCTTGTGCTATATATCTTCATTTTACAGGTTGCCCAGGTGGGGGGATCTCCACACAGAACTGTGTCTATCGGTAGAGGCCAGCCTTCTGCCTATTGTTTCAACCATCTTGCGTTCCTTCCCATCTCTATTGCTGGTTTCCTCTTTATTTCTGTGTGACATTTTAACCGTACAGTTGATGCACTTTAATGAGATTTTATAACATTGGTGGTACCACTTTAGAATTGTATATATTTATCATTGTTATTTCCGAGTGCAAAGTGCGTTATTGTGATCGTGTACATACCTTTGAATATTAATTATATAAAGACTGTGTTTTCAGTAATACAGTGTGTGGACATTCCTTTGTGGGGGTTCGAAGACTACACTGTACTTAAGAACCAGCCTGCATCACCTCCTGAGAAGCTAGGCCTTGATTGTTCGACTACGTTACCAATAAAAGAGAATCTTGGCTAGGGTCCTCTGTGCCTCTCCTCTACCATATAGAGAGCGGAAGTACAGACACCCCCCTCCAGTCTTTACACCCTCCCAGTGAACGCACCTGGGAACCAGTCAAAAACATAAATGCCCCCAGACTACTTCGAAGGTACCACCTTATACACCCGGGTAAACCTCGGAGGAACTGGGTTTCGGAGGAGGCATGCTGTCATGAACCACCGGACATGTCCCTTCTGGACTTCGTGGTCCCTGACCCATAGCAGACTGAACTCAGCAGTACTCCCAACATGGCCGCTGAACGTGAAACGCTGTTTGCCAGTCTCAGCGTTGTACGCTCTGTGTTCTACAAAGCAGACCCGCCCCTGCGGCCCTGCGCGTCTCAACGCTACCGCTTGCAGTAGTCAGACATGTGCTGCCGTAGTTCGTACAGCGATTTCCACTGATTCCTGGTTCCCGGTCCCCTAATTTTCCTCCTCCTTCATCCTCCCCTTTTTTGTCCTCACGTTGCATTCCTGGATTTCCTTCGCACTCGCCTTCCGAGTGCGCTCCTCGCCATTTCCTGGACTTTTTCCCCGGACATCTGAACACTCCCTGGAGATAGACTCGAACCGCACGCTGGAAACCGAGGACCCACGCACAGGGTTATACAAGACCCGGACGGTGCGAAAGAAGACTTCATCGAAGAACTCGAGCAAACAACACAGACAGGTGAGAAGGGGGGAAACCTGTGAGACAGTGAGCAGAAAGTGGGAAAAAGCCACAGAACACGTTATCATGCCATGTTCTTTCTGCAGGGAGATGCTTGATAACTTTTTTGAAAAAATCTTGCTCCAGCAGCAGATCACTTCTCAGGTTCCTGAGAGTCCACTCGAGGGACTTGGGGACAAGATGGGTCCTTGTTCTTGGGCTTCCAAACACGGGAAGGCTGGCACACAACTGCAGGGGTCCTCTAACACAGTGTGGTCCTGGGTACCGCTGTGGCTGGCAGAGGGGCAGGTTCAGTTCTAGCATCAGTTCATCCCCAGTGGTCCCTGGGGGTGGTTAGAGGATAGAGCTGGTCTGTGCCTTGGAACACCGGCCTTCACTTCAGAACTGGAGGAATTCAGAGAGGACTGCTCTCCCAGCAGGGTCCAATCAAATCTTCAGGATGGTACAAGAGGATTCCAGATGATTCCAAGAAGTGGTGGGAGACCCCTTCCTTTATAGGTGGACTAAAGCTAGCCTACTTTAGGGGTGCAATCCCTGCTCTTGAAATGAGTGGACTTTTTCCCTTATGATGTCACACACAAATTGCTTTGCTCCAGAGGAAGGGGTGGGGACAGTAAAGAGAAAGAGAGACAAAGAGAAATAAAATGGCGGAACCCTCCAAAAACAGTGCAAACCACTCTCTGACTAGCCTAGCTCCGCCCTCTCCCTTTCTCAATAAGAATAAAGGCCTTTAGAAAAGCAGCACCCTGGTGTGAGGCTACTCGCTATGAATGGGGGTGCTCCTTTGATGCCTGGGCCCAGGGCAGCTGCCTGCTGTGAGGCTGTCCCTGATGGAGGGTGTTTCCTGCCCTCACAAAGAGATCAAAGAAGAGGCATGGTCATTCAGGTGTCTATCACGTCAGGCTCAACCTGTCTGGCCCGAATACACGAGCCTTTAAACGGGGGGCAGAAAGGACCCAAACAACTATCGCCCTATAGCCCTGTTGGACGTCAGAGGTAAGGTTTTTGCCAAACTAAATTTGGCAGGTCTGGAAAAATAGATTTAGGCATCAGGCAGGCTGGACCACTGGCAGTCAGGCTTTGTTAAAGGAAGGAACACGTCTTTCAACTTATTTGTGTTCAACCTTTTGAGGAAGAGGACAAGAAAATCCCAAAGTAAACTTTTGTGGGCGTTTATAGACTTGGTGCAAGCGTATGACTCAGTGGACAGAAGCAAGTTATGGACTAAACTGTCAAAGTGGGGATGTCCGGGTGACCTATTTGAGGCCATCAAGGATCTTCACACGGACACAGATTTACGAATAAGGCTGGACCAAGGGGGGTCACTGTCAACATCAATTCTAACGGCTAGAGGCCTAAAACAGGGCTGCCCGTTGGCGCCGTTCCTGTTCAACCTGTTCTTCTCAGACCTTCCTGATGCATTGAGCAACACACAGAGCTTCCCTCTAACATAGGTGGGGTGAAGACTGACCACCTACTGTAGGCGGACGATTTGGTCTTAATAGACCAAACTTCTGTTGGGCTAAAAAGGCAATTAAAAGCTTCAGAACACTATATGCTTGAGAAGGGACAAAGTCAATATGAAGAAGTCGAAGATCGTGACCTTGGGACAAGGCAGGGGAAGTAGCCCAAGAGAGAAAGCATGGTACCTGGAAAATGAAAAACTGTCGGAAGTATCCTCAATGGTATACTTGGGGTGATCTATAAACACTGCCTTAAGAAACTACCCACAAGAATGTATGCGTAGGAACAAAGTGAAAGCACTAACCTCCCAAGGAAGGCTGATCCAAAGGAAATATGGAACATTTTCCTTTATCCCAGCAATAACATTTAATTTATGTATTTAATTGTTTTTTAAATTGTGCCTAATTCCATAGCTGAGTTCGGTTTCTAAGCACAGATCTGGGATCTCTCCTCTACTGCTCTGCGTGGTCTTGCTTCCAGGACCAGCTCGTTGCCCCTGTGCTATCCTCCAACAATCCCTGTGCTATCCTCCAACAAAAGTTCACACCCACACTAAAGTATGGAGGGTAAACTTTCCTGGGCCAACCTTGAAGAGTTTGGGACTTCTTGGGAAGCATGTAGCAAAGTGTGCCCTTATGGCGGTAGTGGGACTAGAGCTGGGCCTAATCTCGCTCGAAGCACATATCACCTGGAAAAATCTTGCGCTCTTTTGGAAAGTTGTAGCAAGGGACCCGATAAGAGGCTTTAGGACATTGAAGTGGGCTCTACAGTGAGGAAGAGACGGGGGTTGCAGGATTGGATGAGAACTTGTAGGGGCGCATTGGTCCTTGTAACAGTGTGGGAAGACCGATTGATGTCTAATCCTGAGTATCTGGCTCCAGGATTGGATGCTGACGCAAGACAACGCGAGTAAAGCTAAACTGTGCTAGAAAGGGGTCCTTAGAACGCTCTGCCTAAATATTTGTCAAGGGTTCCACGCTGTGTAATAAGAATGACATTCATGAGATCTAGTTTGAATTTGCATCCCACCCAGGAGGTCTTGGCAGCGAGAGGCAAAGGGGCCAAGAGACACCAGGTGCAGATTATGTGAACTGAAGGATGGGAAGGAACTCTGAAGCACTTGGTCCCACTTTCCAAGGCCCTCACACCTCTAAGAACGCGAGCAGCACTGGGTGACATTTCTGGAAACTTGACGTCACACTCCGCTGATGATTGGTGGTTTTCTCTTCTGTCGCGAGAGAAGACCTCCTTGATTATTGCTTCGACGAACTTCCTAGACGAGATTTTTAAGGAAATAGCCAGTGGGTGTGGGAAGGGCTTGGGATTGCACCCCACGGGGAGTTGATGCCCTGAGAAGGCTGCTGTCTTTGAACAAGCTTTTAGCTGCTTATCTAATGTGGAGGGAGACGTCTTTCCTTTTGGTCTCTTCTATTGTTCAAATAAAGGTTGAAGGCGTACAACTTTTCTTAATTGAAAAGCGATGATGCTGTCTAAATAAAAAAAGGCACACACCTTCCACGGCTGAGCTGGGCTCACAGGAGCGGGCCCATTTGTGATATGAAATTGGATGCGATTGTAATAATTATCAGGATACCATCCCCCATACTATAACTCAGGTATTCAATGCAGCCCCTGCGCTCTGGAGACTTGGACTTTCACTGCAGCTGTCACAGGGCCCCCGCGACCCCTGCACGGCCCCGGCTCCGTGCCACCGTAGAGCAGGGGCTGCAGGTCAGGGGGCTGATGCAGCAGGGCACAGGTACACACTATGCTTTCGGCATAGAGCTTATGAAGGCGGGATCTGATGGGCAGGTTATCCTCTCAGAGATGCAAGTCCCGCATCATTGTATTCATTTAATAAAAATGAATAAAGGCAGGGCTTTCACACCAGTTCCAGGCTCGCCCAGTGAGGGCTGGGGGCCCCGACTGCTTCTCCCATGCCCATATACCAGGACTCGAACACCTGACAGGTCTTAGCCTTCCATCAGAAGCCACCCTTTGCACTTTAGCCCCCGCAAGCGTTGACCCTCTTCAGGGCATTCGCCCTATACTCCCTTGAAGCAGAAAGCTCCCCAATAGGGTCGCCAGGTCCCCTCCAGAGATTCGCGAGAGGCCAGGGCGTGCGAAGTGTAAGCAGGCTCCTGTCCGGGGCCATTAATGGGGCTGTCGGCCCTCCTGCAGCCGGCGCGCGCTGGGGCCTGCATTCAATCAGCGAGGGCTGTGGGGGGGAAACATCCCATCTCCCGCATAATGGCCCCTGTTGCCGCCAAAGGAGATTGGACCCTGAACGTTCAGCACGAGCCAGCAGCTCGGAAATGAAGCGAGGCAGCTGCTCCGAGGCCCCAGGGCCAGCCAGGCTCCGAGGGGACCCTCGAATAGCCACTTATCTCCTAAATAGAAAGCCCTCCTGGCGGGAACCTGCGTCTCATGTGTGCTTTAGTCACCATCAACGTCGCTCTTCCAGCCTGCGCAGGGCTGTCAGCTGGCGAGGTAGCTCGGTGGGCGGCGGGCCTGCTGCAGACTCAACTGCTAGAAGACAGTGGCAGACTTAAGGAAATGACAAAGGGCCCTGGAGGCAGGTCATGAGGCGGAGCCTAGAGTGGGCGGAGTTGCACAATGATGAACTTTAAAAGGGACCGACTCTAGCTGGGCACAGCTGGGCCTCCTCGTCAGGTGTTGATATTGAATGATCAGGCCTGAAGCTGATGATGGAAATCACAGGGTTCTGGGCAATGGGAGGGGCGTTACAGGGGGCAATATCACGGGATAATTCCCACAGCACGCAGATCAATTTTGTGCGTGTCTCTGGTCGTCTTACCCAGGGCTTTAAGTGGGGTAAGAAATCGAGAGGGGGCCCTCATTTGGGGGCGTGGCTTCTGGGAGGGGCGTGGCCTAAAAAGCGCGCAAATCGTAAGGTCTGCACACAAATATATATACATGTTATATATCTGTGTGCGTACCTTACTATGGTTTGTGTACTTTGCAGGCCATCTTTTCTAAACATAGAAATATGTAACATATGTTACATATTTCTATGTTTAGAAAAGATGGCCTGCAAAGTACACAAACCATAGTAAGGTACGCACACAGATATATAACATGTATCTATATTTGTGTGCAGACCTTACGGTTTGCCTAGTTTTCAGGCCATGTTTTCGGGTTTATAAAAGATGGATTTGAAAGTACACAATTCAAGCCATCTTTTATAAAGCTTTGACTACGGACAAAATTGTCCATCGGCAAAGCTTTATAAAAGATGGCTTGAAATGTGTACTTTCAAAGCCATCTTTTATAAACCTCGAAATATGTCGAGGAATCCCCAGGTTCGCTGAGGGTTAAAGACGCCTCGGCGACCTGGGGAAACAAAGGGACAGTAACTGCCTCTGATGACCCCTCGCGCGAGGGGTCACCAGAGGCAGTTACTATGACTGACGGAAGTGGCAGCCAGGCACAGCATCACTGTGGTTGGCTGCCACTTCTGTCAGCTCGCCTGACTTCATCGACGGCATAATGCATCCCGCCAATGTTGCGTGCGGTGGGACTGGGGGCCCCGGCAGGGCCCTGGCTCAGCCCCACTTTTTGGAGACTGCCGGGGCCTGGCCCCGGCAGGCCCCGGCCCACTTAAAGCACTGGTCTTACCCCACACACTTGTAATGTCATTGAACACCAAAGACTTAAAGGAGTTCACATTTTAATCTTAAAACATACCAGGGGTTACCTTTTGTGGGTGCTGCATGGGGCCCTTGAAAGACCCCTTACCTCCAACCCACCCCCTCCATATCTCCTGCAGCTGCACAGGGCGCTGCTGCAGGGCAGTGACTGGAAATGGAGCGGGAATAGGGCAGGATAGAGAGGGAGAAAAGTAGAGAAGGGGCAGGAACATGTACACTGAGGGGGCAGGAGAGTGGAGAGGGAAGGAGGGCAGAAGCGTGAGGGAGAGACTGAGGGTGAGGGAAGGCAGGAGATAAGGTGATTGGAGGAGCCAGGTGAGGGTAAAAGGGTGACTGGTCACAGAGAATGAACGAGGGCAGGAGAATGGATGGGGCAACAGTTAATGAGGCACAAGAGTGAGGGGGAACGCAGGGTAAAGAAGATTAAAGGGGGGAGGGGAGAGGGCAGGGGTTCAGGAGTGTAAGGAGAATGGGGAATAATGGAGGTCTAAAGAGTCAGGGAGAAATGAAGAGTGGGGGAGGGGAGGAGAAAGAGAGAGAAAGGAGGCAAGTGAGTGAGGAATAGCGAGTGGGGGTGCAAAGGCAAATGGTGTGTGATGTGGGCAAAGGAGGGAGGGACACATTGAGTGAAGGAAGGCAGGTGAGTATGCACATAGCAGCAGAATGAGGAAGAGGGCGGAATATTAGAACCTTAGTCGGCGCCTCAATGCCTACACTGATTGCGTTACACAAGTGTGATGAGGATGAGACATGAGACGGACAAAGACGACAGGATTAAAGGAATGAGGCAAACACAGGGGACGACATAGTAGGAGTGGGGAGTAAGAGAACAGAAAGAGTGGGATAGTAGAGAGGAAAAACAGAGGGCAACAAGAATGCTGTATTGGAGCAAAAGGAAGCAGGGGAAAAGGAGTGAAAGGGCGGCCTATTTGTGATGCGAGGTGGGCAGGGGCGTGCCCTTAGCTGCCCACCTATACACAGCCACAGCTGCAATAGATGAATGAACAGGGAACCATTAACATGCAGCCACTTAGATAAGATTGTATTAAAAAGGGCCAAAAAGATCCACATGGCTGACGGAAATCCGCTTTATGCGAGTTCTCCGCGTTCACCTTATACCAAGTTGGCAGCTGGACAAGCCCAGAGGCAACCCAACGTTGGGGAACAGGGCTGGGTCTGTATGGTGACCAATCACCCCGCATTTAGTGGCACTGTTCCATTTTCACGGGCTGTGTCTCGCACACAGCCAGTTCAGGACAGGAATAAGCCCCAGATTTTCTGGTCTGAAGCCAGATCAGCTGTCCAAAGCTTCCCAGCTCACACTTTTCATGTGATAGTTAACAACGCAGAGAAGCACAACACATTTCCCACTGCCCCCCCCCAGCACCCCGAGGTTCAGCTTTGTGCAAACCTCATTTCAATAAACCGATTACAGGTTGATGATCCAGAGACAGGGGTGCCTGGGTAAAGACTGTTGTCCCTTAAAAGGTGTGATTGGTGGGTGATAATAGATGGGAGGGGAGTATAACGCTGCATGCTGTGTAAAATATTGGCTCAAGCAGATTAACTTTCGCTGTGAATATGTTTTTTCAAACCAAATGTGATTGTTTTTGGTCGACTTACTTTTGCAGGCTGCTCCTGCAATCTGACATTCAAAGTGGTGAAAATAAAGCTATACATGTCTTTTTACTTGACCTACTTCTATAACACTGTATGGAATGTCTGATAGGCTTCTTATGTGATTTGTGTTTTTTAAGGCATTGCTAGAAAACAAATTATTTATTTTTTGGAAATCCAAACCTTAAAAAAAAATACTTATGTGACCTATCACTGGGAAGATATGTAGTCAAGAGTTTAAATCACAACCTGGGTCCAAATACTAATTTCACCACTGTGGTAAAATGTGTGATCCTTGGCAAATAATTGAATCTCAGTGCCCGCTCTGCTGACACTGAGTGTTCCTAGAAGTGATTCAGTTTGTAACCTTTGCTGTGAAGAAAAACCCTTGTGGTTCACTAAACTATCGAGTTGTTGCATATTAGTAATAGTGACCTTTCATATATGAAACACCAGAGTATTCTCTTGGCTTACACGTGAAAACATCTTTCAATGTCTTTGTCAATGGTGTCCTATAGCACTGACGACTGATGTCACTGCTTGTAAGGTTATTTCAGCAATTATCGCTTCTGATCATGTCAATCCATATCATGTAAATTAAGTCTCTGCATATCGTTTGCTGAACAGACCCAGATAGGTCCTGAAGGCAAATCGAACATGTCAGTGCCTTGTATGCCTAGCAGTCCCACGCTGTTGTGATTTCGTTGCATGCTTCCAGCATGACCTATTCCAATCTGTATGTGCTTATCCAGTGCTGTTTGTTTTCTTTGTATTCTGGGACTTGTAGTTCCACTTTTCCCATTATAAAACTCAGACCACAAGTCCCAGAATGCAAAGAAAAAAACAGGATTGGATAAGCACCTACAGATTGGAACCGGTCATATTGGCAACTAGGTTGTTTTGCTGTGTATATGTCCAAGAGCCTCTGGAAGTGGGTGACTTTGCCTTGCGTGCATGTTACAGGCTGAGCTTTGCTGGCTGCTGTCACCTTAACTGGAGATCACCTCTTTGCCTTTACTCTGGTTTCATCTGTGTTAGCACTTTGCTGACAGAGCAATTATTAACTTTTCAGTGTCAGTTTAGTGTTTCAGCTACCCTCAGGCTGCCTGCCCCGTGAGATTAAAGACCATTTCTTTGTATCCATTCATTCTTTGAGCAAGTACCAAGATTTCTGCTTGTTATTCCACTGTGGCTGCTGCCAGCAGGGAGGTATCAGGGTGCACCTAAGGCACCCGGGGGACTGCTCCAAGCGCAAAGTTCACCTCTGCTAGCAGGGCATGTTGAAGGAACAATTCTGGGTCCGTCGGTAATTAACTGCTAATGCATTCTGGGAGTTAGAGTCTTGGTAAATTTCATTGAACACAGTTACCTTAAGCAGCAGATATAATGATTTATAAAAGGAAGGGGCAGGGCTGGAAAATGAACTCTGCCCCAAATGGAAGCCCACTGAGGACTTCATACCAAGTAGAATCCCCCGAGGGCGCATCAAATGGAAGCCCACCCAGGACATCTGCACAAAATGGACACCCACCAAGGACTTCTGCACCAAGTGGAAGCCCACTGAGGATGCACCACATGGAAGCCCACCCATGACCTATGCACCAAACGGAAGCCCACCAAGGGCTTCTGCACCAAGTGGAAGTCCACCAAGGACTTCTGCACCAAGTGGAAGCCCACAGAGGACATCTGCTCGAAATGAAAGATTACCTAGGACTTCTGCACCAAATGGAAGCCCACCAAGGACATCTGCACCAAGTGGAAGCCCACTGAGGACATCTGCACCAAATGGAAGCCCACCGAAAAACATCTGCACCAAGTGGAAGCCCACTGAGGACATCTGCACCAAATGGAAGCCCACCGAGGACATCTGCACCAAATGGAAGCCTGCCAAGGACTTCTGCACCAAATGAAAGTCCACCAAGGACTTCTGCATCAAGTGGAAGTCCACTGAGAACATCTGCACCAAATGGAAGCCCACGGAAAAACATCTGCACCAAGTGGAAGTCCACTGAGGACATCTGCACCAAATGGAAGCCCACGAGGACATCTGCACCAAGTAGAAGCCTGCCAAGGACTTCTGCACCAAATGAAAGTCCACCAAGGACTTCTGCATCAAGTGGAAGTCCACTGAGAACATCTGCACCAAATGGAAGCCCACGGAAAAACATCTGCACCAAGTGGAAGTCCACTGAGGACATCTGCACCAAATGGAAGCCCACGAGGACATCTGCACCAAGTGGAAGCCTGCCAAGGACTTCTGCACCAAATGAAAGTCCACCAAGGACTTCTGCATCAAGTGGAAGTCCACTGAGGACATCTGCACCAAATGGAAGCCCACGAGGACATCTGCACCAAGTGGAAACCCACAGAGGACATCTGGTTTAGTTTAGTTTAGTTTAGTTTAGTTTTGTTTAGTTTAGTTTAGTTTAGTTTGTTTATTTGTATAACGCAGCCAAACTCTGGGGTAACTGGGTGCATTAACTTGTAGAACAACATAGGTTACAAATGATTACACATGCAATGAGATGCAAATGACAGTAATAAATACAATAAATAGCAAAGGGACCAGGTTACAGGATGGTCTGAGTCAATGTGTAGCACAATTGTTGCAAAGAGGACCAGGTTAACGAATGGTCCGAGTCTATAGCTAGCAGTGATATTACAACATGAAGGGGTTAGTAAGGGTAGATATCAACTGTGTGTGTCTAAGTGTCGCAGTGGTGCCTTAACAAGGTTGGTGTTACTGAGTTGTGAGCAGAGCCTTCACCTTGGCTCTGAATGGCCAGAATGAAGGGTCAGCTCTGATGTCCATGGGGAGTGAGTTCCAGCATTTCGCAGCAAGCACAGGGAAGCTTGCTCCCCCTGCTGTTTTCAGGTTGAACTTAGGAATGTTTAGTTGGTGCAGATATGGGGATCTGGCCGATCTGGAAGTGCCTTGTCTGGTAAGTTTGTCTGATAGGTAACGTGGTGCTGTCAAGGAAAGGCATTTATGTGTAATAACGAGTGATCGTAATTTAATTCTGTCACGAATAGGAAGCCCGTGAATTTCCTTTCAAAGGTGGAGATGTGGGCCTTGCGTGGTAGATTGAGGGCACATCTGAGGGTGCTGTTCTGGAGAACCTGTAGTCTATTCAGATTGTGATTAGTTGAACCAAGAAAGAGTGTATTGAAGTAATCCAATCTGGTCAGAATCAGAGCTCTAGCCAGGGTGAGGCAGTTATTGGTAGATAGGAATGGTTTACAGGCATTGATGAGTTTATTAGTGTAAGGAGTGAATGAGATAGTGGCGTTAATTTGTTTTTTAAGCGAGAGTGTGGAGTCATGATACACGCACAGTGTTTTTACTTCTTTTGAGAATTTTATAATCTTACCGTCAATGGTAAAGGACTTCTACCATGGGTCGAGTTTATTGAGATGGGACTGGCAGCCCACGATCAGCAGTTCCGTCTTGTCGTCATTTAAGCAAAGGCTTTGGGGAGCCATCCAGGCTTGGATTTCAAGGTAGATTTCATTTAGTTTTACAACATCTTTCTCATAGCAACCTGTGAGGGTGATGAGGACCTGGGTATCGTCAGTATAATTTGTAAATGTGACACCCAAATCATCAAGACGGTCCAAGAGGAGTTTAGTAAAGATGTTGTAAAGTGTATAGGAAATACAAGACCTATGGGGGACGGCGCATTGGATTGGGACAGGGGCAGCTGCAGCCGATGGAGTGAAGACCCTGGCCGTTCTGTCAGACAGGAAGGATTAAATCCAATTGGTGTCATGCTTACAATAGCTCTGCGGTAGTATCTGGAACCTCCGTCCTGGACTATCCTCTCAACTGCTCCTCCCCTTGAGAATGACTGCATCTCATATAAGTGTGTAGTAGGCTCTCCGTCCTGCTCTCTCTCCTCAGCATGGGTACAAAGTCCAGCACCATCAGTTACTTCACTGGTGAAACCAACGTCCAGGCCTGCTGCGGCGTCGGGTAGGTGCTTGTTGTGCTTTGCGAGCGAGTGCTTATTCTTTAATGAGCTTTCTTTCTCTCCTTGCTTGCTTGCTGTCTCTTTCTGACCTTCTTCGGTCTTTGGTCAAGTGATGCTTGTCCTACTTTGGTTACTACTCACTGTTTTCTTGCGGATTACTGCTGGCTGCTTTTGTGCATGCTACAGTTCTTTCTCCCTTTTCCTATAGTCTTTTGCACTGCTTGCCCCTCCCAGTAATGGCAAGTCCTTTGCACGTGTGTTTTGCACTTATTTTCAGCAATACTAATTGTCGGTGTCCTCACCACGTCTTTGTGCTTTGCTTTGCAGGTTCCGAGATGTAGGGCGTGGAGAAGGGGCCGTGTGCTGTCTAGCGGCTTCCAGCTAGAAAGACACAGAGTACCGAGGGCATAGCGGGCTGACGGAGCTGCTACAGGCGTCGCGGGAGCTGGAAACTGGTAAGTAGAGACTTGGAGGCAGCCGGGCGGTCCGCGGGATGACAAGAGCTGCTGCAGGCGTCGCCGGGTCAGGAAACAGGTAAGCAGAGTCTTGGAGGCAGCCGGGCGGTTAGATGCAGAACGCAGGTAACTGCGCGTGGCCAAGCAGACTACTGCTGGCTGTGATGGATCTCCGGAGGCACGATGAGCGTGCGCTGCCTTAGGGCAGTTTAACGCGAAGCGTGGGATGGTGCCTGGGTGTGGCTTAAATAGCCAGCCACACCCAGAGACTGGAGCACTGTCTGTGGTTTTCTGCAGGGCTGCATTTCCACCATGTTGGGTGATTTAGCCCTAGATTGGATAATGCAGCTGGTGCTAGGCGCTCCATGCCCTGGTCCAGCTGGGTTGCTTCCAAGTTCCCCACATGGGGTTGTGAGGTGAAGTCCTGTGAGCCCAATGGAAGGGCATTGGGGTAATTATGTGAGAGTGAGTTATTGGGTTGGTGGAGGTCATGACAGTACTCCTCCCCAAGACCCCCCCTAAGGTGGAAACCATGGGCCCGGGTTTGGTGGGGTGTGTGCGATGGAACATTTTTACTAACCGGGGGGCGTGGATATGGTCACTGGGTTACCAGGATGTGTCTTGTGGGCCATACCCTTTCCATTCAACTAGATAATATAACTTGGATCTTACGGTCTTTGAGTCTAGTATATCCTTGACCTCATATTCTAGTTCTCTGTCCACCATTGTAGGTGGTGGGGGTGCTTGTAACCGGGTGCCTGGATGGACAGATTTCAGGAGTGACACATTTCCCACTGGGTGGATACGCATGCTTACTGGTAAGGTTAGCCTTACTGCCACCGGGTTGATGATTGCTTCGATGGTGTAAGGACCTAGATACCTTGGCCGAAATGTTCGAGGTCCTTTCATTGGGACGTGTCTCAAGGCCAACCATACTGCGTCTCCGACTTGATAGCTTGGCGCCACCCTCCGATGCTGGTCTGCAAATTTCTTATGTCTTTCTTTAGCCTTTATCAACTGTTCTGTGGCCTCCGTAAACGCTTGCCTGATGGTTGCATGCAATGTTTTCACTGCTGGCATTTCAAGTTCCTCTGGAGGATCAAAAGGAGAGGTTTGTGGGTGTCGTCCGTACAGAACATAGAATGGGCTTTGTCCGGTGGTGGAGTGCTGCGAGTTGTTGTAAGCGTACTCTGCAATCCATAGAACGTCTTTCCAAGTGCTTTCTGATTGATGAAGTAAAGATCTGAGGTATTGCTCAAGTGTCTGATTAGTTCGTTCCGTTTGGCCGTCGGTTTGTGGGTGGTGACTGGTAGATAGGCGTACATCCAGCTGAGCTAGTTCACAACTTTTTTTCCAGAACTTAGAGATAAATTGTCTACCCCGGTCCAACTCTAAGATCGATGGGAAGCCGTGTAATCTGACTATTTGCTCCAAGAATACCTTGGCTAGGGTGTATGTTGTTGGTAATCCTTTCAAAGAAATGAAATGGTCCATCTTCGAGAATATATCCACTACAACCTGTATTGTATTGTACCCATTGCAAGGGGGCAGGTCCGTAATGAAATTAAGGGACAATGTATGCCATGATGTGGGTGGAATGGCTAATGGATGTAGAAGGCCCGCTGGTTTCTGTTTTTGGGATTTGTTCTGTGTACAGGTACCACAAGAGAGGACGAACTGAGTGATGTCTTTTCGCCAGGTAGGCCACCAGTAGTTTCTTTGGATTTTGGCCACTGTTTTGGCTATTCCAGGGTATCCTTCTAGTAATGTATCGTGATAGGTGGCGATGATCTTTTCCCCTTGAGTTTCAGTCGGTAGGTAGAGTCGTTCTCGAAAATAAGGCAAGCCGTTGATTACGGTATGTTGACTGCTATTGGAAACCTAGGTCTGGAGTTCCTCTTTACCCATGTGTTGTAGCATTTCGGTCTTCAGTTCATCTAATGGAGCAATTGCTGTGACCCCTAGGATTTTACTTTCAGGTATTATGGCAATTGGTTCCGCTTCTTCGTGGATCTTGTCCTCATTACCCAATCGTGATAATGCGTCGGCCTTGCCATTGTACATCCCAGGACAATACGTAATGTCATAAATCGTATTGCTTTTACATATTGTAAATACTATTTCTTCTATTATGTCATGTTTGCTTTTTATGTTTCCTTAGATTGCTTCTCTAGCTTTGCTTTTTTTCTCAATATGATTCTATGTGGACAATTTCAAATCTTATTTTGTATCTCTTTGTTGATCTAATTATGTGTAAAGGTTTGTACTAAACCATATACAAAAAAAAAAAGATTGCCACCATAAAACTCAACAAATGTTCATGATCCTCACTGACTGTGAAATAATGGGCCCTTTTTACTATGTGGCTTTTCTTCCAAAGAGAGATGGTGAAGAGGAAGGGAAACGGCAGTCAAGGATATGGGGCTGATCGGTCCAGATGGAATTTCATGTTTATCCTATTTATCATAATAAATGTATTTTATATAATTGTATTTCTGACTTGTTTCTTTATACCCTTGTAAATGAACCAGTGAGTATTATGTAGTATATATGCACGAAAACAAAATATATATATTGTGAAATGCAACCTATCTTGTAGTTCAGGTTATTTCTATGGCTAGGTGAGATGTCCAGATCTTCTGTCACACTGCCAACCATGTCCAGATGTGACGTTCCACTACTAACCATGTCCAGATCTTCTGTCACACTGCCAACCATGTCCAGATGTGACGTTCCACTACTAACCATGTCCAGATCTTCTGTCACACTGCCAACCATGTCCAGATGTGACATCCCGCTGCCAATTCGGAGCTTGGTTACAACATGAGCATACATGTGTGTGCAAGTGCCGATTGGTTAGATGTGGGAACAATAAGGTTATGATATAGATATGCAGGTACATTGTGGCATGCGTAGATTTACAAGGCAGTTGGTGCTGCTGGTGCCTGTAATGTGGAGAGAGTTGCGGGCAAAGTCAGCGGGTATGTGCCTAGATGTCGGCATCTTTGAGCCAACTAGTGATGCTCTGGCGGAACCTGTGATAGGTTTGATTGATTCTTAGAGGGGATGGTAGTGAGTTCCATAGGTGTGCTGCCTTGATCTGGAAGCTGCTGCCTCTGATTTTGGCACGTTTGTATCTGGGGACCCAGAGGTAGTTGGTGTTGGCGAGTCTGGTGATTCTTGTGGTCGGCTCCAAAGTGAATCTGTCGGATAGGTAACGGGGTGCTGCATTATTCAAGCATTTGTGGGTGAGGGATGCAGTTTTTAGTTTTATTATATCGTGGGTGGAGAGCCAGTTGTTGGCTCATCTGGTATTAGAGACATGTTCTCTCTTGGGGATTCCTAGGGCTGCTCTCAGCACATTATTTTGTAGGAGTTGGATTCTTTTGATGGTTTGTTTATTGGCTCCTATATATAGAGCGTTGCAGTAGTCCAGCCTGGATAAGATGAGAACTCTGGCTAGGGTGATGCAGCTGTCCTGTGACAGGAAGGCCTTGCCAGCTCTAATCAACTTGCATGTATATTCCGTGGCCGAGGCCAAGGCATTGACCTGCTTGTTGAAGGAGAGAGTGGGGTCCAGAAAGAAACCCAAAGTTTTATCCTGCTTGGCAACGGTAATAATATTATTGTCTATGTTGAATGCTGAGTATTCAGGGCTGAGTTTTTGAGGGTTGAGGGAGTGCCCAGGATGATGATCTCTGTTTTGTCATCATTCAGGCATAGACCGTGGGTGGCCATCCATGCCTGGATGATGAGATATATCCTGTTCACCAAGGCCAAATCCTTGTCGTGATCACTGGTAAGCGGTAGGAGAATCTGTGTGTCGTCTGCATAGTTAGTGTAGGTGACACCCAGAAGGTCCAGATTATCGAAAAGGGGCTTGGTAAAGATATTATAGAGGGTGGGTGAGACGCAAGATCCCTGGGACACTCCGCAAGTTATGGGGATGGGGTTGGCTGCTGCCGTAGGAGAGAAGACTCTCATGGTCCTGTTGGTTAGGAAAGATTGTATCCATGCTATGGCTTCTTTGGAGAAGTGAGCTGCGGAGTCCAGGTGGTTGCATAGGACCCTGTGGTCGACCAGGTCGAAGGCAGCTGATAAATCCAGGAGTAGATGGAGGGCTGATTTCCCTTTATCCCGGAGTTCGTCTATCTGTGATTTGAGGTCTAGGAGGGCTGTTTCTGTCCCATGTTGGGGTCGGAAGCCTGATTGTCTGGTTCCTAGTAGAGAGTTGGTTTCTAAGTATTTTTGTATCTGGGAGTGCGCCATTTTATCTAAGATCTTTAGGTGAAAAGGCACTGTAATAATCGGGCGGTAATTAGTGGGTCTAGGGTCTGCTTTTTCAGTAGAGGAAGCACCCATGATTCTTTGAGGTTGGATGGGATGGTATTGGTGGAGAAGGATGAGTTGATAAGTTTCGTGATAAAAGGGGCTAGATCTCTGGCTGCATCCTTTAGATGTTGAGCTGGGCATAGGTCGCCTTGACAGTTGGTGGGTTTGAGAGATAGTATAGAATTTTCTGTGTCTTTTGTGGAGACTTTGGAGAACTTAAATATGGGGTGACTGGTAGGGTTACTTCGTTGCTCTGGTGACACTACAGAAAACAATTGTAAAAGTTGACTAACCGTTACTTAGAAGAACAGATGAGCTGACTCAGCAAGCAAGGTAAAAAGTGGAGAGCTGGAGATATCAGTTGTCGATCTCACAGATGTTTTCTTGTTAACTCCCACAGGGTTTATAAAGGGTTACAGAAGTAGGTGTGTATGTGAATGTCTGACGTGTTCATTCACACCCACCAGGCCTCTATGACAATGTTTGACCTCCTCAATCCTGTCTGTGCAGCCCCCTTGCAAACTGTAATTGATAACAGAGGGGGTGTATGTGAATGATGCAAGCGCAATAGTCCCGGAACACAGTCAAAGGACACTGACATATGTTGAATGCAGGGATGGGGTCTTCAAAGGGAGACTGGAGATACCGGGTCTGGGGTGGCCATGTGGATAAGGGTGCCCATGGGAAAGAACCCTTTGTCGTGCACATGGTGTTCGGCAGCTTGAGCGTTCCTATCCTCCTAGCCCCTTTGCGGGCGCAGGCCCACAGGTGCAAACAGCCATTGATACCGGAGGGGGGATGGACGTGCATGAGGGCAGTTCAATTTGTCTGTAACATAGACAAAGGACACAGGGGTATGTAGATTTCAGGGATGGGGTTGTCAAAGGGGAGTCTGGAGACACTGGGACTGGGTTGTCCATGTGGCCAATGGTCCCCATGTGTAAAAACCCTTTGTGGTGTAGATGGTACTTGGCATTCTGGGGCCGGGGCACGTACTTCATCCAACTCTCTCTTTCAAAATACCTTCCTTCCCGAGCCCTTTGCTCAGCTATCTCCAACGCTCTGAGGGTCAGACGCTTCTCCAGGCAGAGTGTGGGGTGTAGATTTCTCTCCTCTACACGTGCCTCCCTCTGGAATGGTCTCCCTGCCCCTCTCAAACGTGAGCCGGACCACCTGAAGTTCCAGAAACAGCTCAAACCCTTCTTTTTCATCTCTGCGTTCTCTCTCTCCCTCCCCTGATGACCTGCTTGACTGCTGTGCCAACTGGTTGCTGGGTATTGTAAAAAAACAGAGGGTGTTCCACAACCAAGTGCCCGGGGATCCTTTACTGAGGTGGCCAGGGAAAGGCCATCACTTTTGGATCCCGACCCTGGGGGTGGACAAGTGAAGGAGGATCACCTGGGTGGGGGGTCCTTGGGGTGTGGGGGAGAAACACCCAATGGCGAGACATGGTATCCCCCTTTTCCCACAACCCATCTAACCCCTATCCCGGTTTATTTTATGGGAAACTACAACTCCCATAATTCCTCCCCACTTTGTTTTGACAAACGTAGTTTAGTTTAGTTTAGTTTAGTTTAGTTTATTATTTGTAGTGCGCTCCAGACGCGAGGGTATTCTGGCGCAAGGCATAAGGATATTCAAAGCTTGGTTACAACATGAGCATACATTTGTGTGCAAGTGCCAATTGGTTACATTTGGGACACTAAGGTTACGATATAGATATGCAGGTACATTGTGACATGCGTAGATTTACAAGGTAGTTGGTGCTGCTGGTGCCTGTAATGTGGAGAGAGTTGCGGGCAAAGTCAGCGGGTATGTGCCTAGATGTCGGCATCTTTGAGCCAACTAGTGATGCTCTGACGGAACTTGTGATAGTATTGATCGATTCTTAAAGGGGATGGTAGTGAGTTCCATAGGAGTGCTGCCTTGACCTGGAAGCTGCTGCCTCTGATTTTGGCACGTTTGTATCTGGGGACCCAGAGGTAGTTGGTGTTGGCGAGTCTGGTGATTCTTGTGGTCGGCTCCAAAGTGAATCTGTCGGATAGGTAACAGGGTGCTGCATTATTCAAGCATTTGTGGGTGAGGGATGCAGTTTTTAGTTTTATTTTATCGTGTGTGGAGAGCCAGTTGTTGGCTCTTCTGGTATTAGAGACATGTTCTCTCTTGGGGATTCCTAGGGCTGCTCTCAGCGCATTATTTTGTAGGAGTTGGATTCTTTTGATGGTTTGTTTATTGGCTCCTATATATAGAGCGTTGCAGTAGTCCAGCCTGGATAAGATGAGAACTCTGGCTAGGGTGATGCAGCTGTCCTGTGACAGGGAGGCCTTGCCAGCTCTAATCAACTTGCATGTATATGCCGTGGCCGAGGCCAAGGCATAGACCTGCTTGTTGAAGGAGAGAGTGGGGTCCAGAAAGAAACCCAAAGTTTTATCCTGTTTGGCGACGGTAATAATATTATTGTCTACGTTGAATGCTGAGTATTCGGGGCTGAGTTTTTGAGGGTTGAGGGAGTGCCCAGGATGATGATCTCTGTTTTGTCATCATTCAGGCATAGACCGTGGGTGGCCATCCATGCCTGGATGATGAGATATAGCCTTTTCACCAAGGCCAAATCCTTGTCGTGATCACCGGTAAGCGGTAGGAGAATCTGTGTGTCAAATGCATAGTTAGTGTAGGTGACACCCAGAAGGTCCAGATTATCGAAAAGGGGCTTGGTAAAGATATTATAGAGGGTGGGTGAGACGCAAGATCCCTGGGACACTCCGCAAGTTATGGGGATGGGGTTGGCTGCTGCCGTAGGAGAGAAGACTCTCATGGTCCTGTTGGTTAGGAAAGATTGTATCCATTCTATGGCTTCTTTGGAGAAGTGAGCTGCCGAGTCCAGGTGGTTGCATAGGACCCTGTGGTCGACCAGGTCGAAGGCTGCTGATAAATCCAGGAGTAGAAGGAGGGCTGATTTCCCTTCCTCCCGGAGTTCGTCTATCTGTGATTTGAGGTCTAGGAGGGCTGTTTCTGTCCCATGTTGGGGTCGGAAGCCTGATTGTCTGGTTCCTAGTAAAGAGTTGGTTTCTAAGTATTTTTGTATCTGGGAGTACGCCATTTTATCTAAGATCTTTAGGTGAAAAGGCACTGTAATAATCGGGCGGTAATTGGTGGGTATTAGTGGGTCTAGGGTCTGCTTTTTCAGTAGAGGAAGCACCCATTATTCTTTGAGGTTGGATGGGATGGTATTGGTGGAGAAGGATGAGTTGATAAGTTTCGTGATAAAAGGGGCTAGATCTCTGGCTGCATCCTTTAGATGTTGAGCGGGGCATAGTTCGCCTTGACAGTTGGTGGGTTTGAGAGATAGTATAGTATTTTCTGTTTCTTTTTTGGAGACTTTGGAGAACTTAAATCTGGGGTGATTGGTAGGGTTACTTGGTTGCTCTGGGTTGATGCTGATGGGTTTGTTGCCGGCGAGTGTGGCTTTTTTCTTGGCAATTTTTGTTTGAAGGGTAGTGACTTTGTTGGCTAGATCTTGCTGTATGTTGGAGCACCAGAGTTGGTCTTTGATGCAGTTGTCTGGCACAGGGATGGGTGCTTCTAGCTCTTTGAGGATGACAAAGAGTTCTTTTGTGCTGGAGTTGGCTTGGGCAATTCTGGCGTTGTAGGTTTCGCATTTAGCTAGGATGATTTCTTTTTTGTATAGGGCTGTAATGGATCTGAGGTTGGTTTTGTTGTCGTCAGAGGGTTGTGCTCACCAGGATGTCTCACAATGCCTTTTTTGTTTGCACAGTGATTTTAGGTATGGGGTATACCATGAATTGAGATGGGCTTTGGGTTTGCTTTGTCTAAGTTTGAGTGGTGCGATAGAGTCTGGAGATGTGGTCATGATCTGGTTAAATTCCTTAACCATAGCTTCGGGGTCCAGGTTTTCCAGGATAGCATTGAGGGTAGGGAGGATGAGGGGTAGCAGTTTGCCACAGGTGATGTTTTTTTTGTTCCGGGTAGGGATGGACGGCGCTAGAGGTGCGGGTGCCAGGGTGGGTTTGGTGGTAGATAGGGTAAAGGTTATGAGGTGGTGATCTGTCCAAATCTGGGGGGATATGGAGGCTATCGTGGCATTGCAGTTGTGGTCTGCTACCGAGTCCAGGGTTCTGCCTTTGTTGTGTGAGGGGGAGAGCACTCTTTGGGTAAATCCTTGTTCCGCTAGGATACTAGCCACATTGGATGCATGTGTGTCTTTGGGGTCGTTATAACCTAAATTCAAGTCGCCTAGTAGTAGGACCTGAGAGGAATTTATTAGGTTATTCGAGATGACATTAGATATGTCATATTCAAAGGTCCCAATAGGGCCTGGAGGTCTGTAGACCAGGTAGATTGTGAGGGTCTGGGAGTTGTTTATGTTTAGTTTGGCTGTCATGAGCTCACATGAGTTGATGACCGGGGATGGCACTAGTCTGCAAGGTAGATTGTTTCTGGATATGAGTGCAATGCCTCCACCCCTAGTATCGGTTCTGTCTGATCGCAGTATGTTATATCCGTTGGGAATGGCCAGTGAGAGGGCGGGTCCTGCTGCGGCGTGTAGCCAAGATTCGGTGACTGCTAGGAGGTCTAACTGTTCAGAGTGGATGATGTCTGCTTTCTCTGTAGCGTGTGCAACTAGCGATCTAGTGTTTATTAGGCCACCCTTGAGGCTGGGTTTGTTTATCTCGGGTAGGGTGGGACTAGCTGTAATTTGGTCCTTGGAGGGGGGGCTGTTGGTGGTGGTTGGAGTGGGTGAGTGTTTAGTTGTTCATTTGTTAGAGGATGCCAGGGTTCTAGCTAGTGGTTCATAGAGTTTTGCAAGTCTTGAGCGAAGTCTGCCGTTCCTCTCGGTGGTATTGCAAGGTAGAGTGTTTGGTGTCTGGCGTTGCAGACGGCAGTCAGTTGGCCAGGGTTTGTTAGCGTGGTTGAGAGGTAGTGACATGCTGTTGTGGTGAGTGGTGCGGTATTGGTACGTTGCTAGTACTAGGAGCAGGATGTGCATGAAACTTGTGTAAGAGGTGGGGGGTAGGATGCGCCACGGTGTGTGCATTGTTAGTATGGGTGCTGTAAGCGGGGGAGCCTGTGTCAAATTTGGTATTGGTGTGCTAACTAGGTCGGGTCTAAGCAGTGTAGCTAAGTGCAGGGTTCAAGATGCAGATACGGGAGTAGTCTAAATGCAATATTTGTAAAGGGCGCAGCATTGACTAAGTAAAAGAGCAAAATGTAAGTACAGATACAGCTACAGCCATTCAGATACACAGACAGTGGGTCACCTAGATTCAAGTTTGCAGTGGTGCCTAAAATGCAGCAGTTCAAATACACAGACAGTGGGTCACCTAGATTCAATTTTGCAGTGGGTGCCTAAAAAGCAGCAGTTCAAATACACAGACAGTGGGTCACCTAGATTCAATTTGCAGAGAAGATAGGGTGATGGTGTGCATTGTAGGCTTGGAGAGATAGTATTAGGCAAGTGGGGCACAGTCAACAAATGGGCATTTGGGTCTAAGTGAGCACAGGTTATTGAGGATAGGGTTGTAATAAGGTGGCAGGGTAAATACAAGTTTAATGTCAGGTAAAGTGAGTAGGTTCCTGGTTTCATAGGTTACTCACAGTCCCAGTAAGCAGGGGCAAGGGGTCTGGCCCTGGACTCTGGTCAGCTCGGGACAGTCTCCGGACAGTTGTTGGCCTTACCCTCAGGGCCTTTCCAGGAAGGGCCGGCTTGCGCCTCCCGGCGTCGGGTTGGTTGGTATCTTTCCTGATACAGTCAATCAGGGAGGTGCTGGCCTCAGATGGATGGTGCAAGGAGGCACCAAGAAATTAGGCAACACGGGCGGCCATCTTTGATTGGCTCGCACCTCGTGTGCATCAATGGCGCTGTAGTGGGCGTCGGGATTGCTAGTGCTAATAGTGGCAGGTATGCGCTTTCGGGCTCAAGCACATACATATTCACATAAATGGTATGAGATACCGCGCCTATTGCGCTAAGAATATCAAGGAAGATGAGGAATGAGGTCAGAAGGATTATCTCCCTTGACTTCCATTGACCTTGTCCCTATAATAAAGCCAGGCAGAGTCAGGCATGTAGTTCTAATAATATACACCTACCACTTGTTAAGTCTCACTGTGGAAATCAAAGGTGGCGTGCAAAAGCACACTTTGAATGAGGCTGGGTACGTGAAGGAACACCTCTTCCGAGGCTGATGTGAACTAGGCTGTGGGAGTTGGAAGGCTAATGGTCCAATCAAAAATTGATAGAATCGAGGATAAGCCAGGCAAGATTTCCAAGCATTCTGGAAGCTGTGAGTGCTCGAAAAGCAGAGCCGAGGGAGCAGAGGCATGAAACCATTCAGGTGTCAGGAAACGGCCCCCAACACTACCGGGTGAATGGCAGAGTTGGGGAGAAGCAGAGTAGGCACTGATAGCAGGCATGAAGTGCAGAGAAAAGATGAAAACAAGGCATATGGCACAACTGGTTAGTTATCAAGAGCAACAAAGGTCTGGTTGCTGTTAAAGAGAAGGTGACTGTGATCTGAAAGTTGAAGGTTGCACGTCTGCCGATATAATGTGAATGAAAAGGACAATTGTTAAAGGAAAAGGAAACACAATAGGAGAGTGCTCATGTGCAAGGGAATCACACATTCAAAAGTCTCTGTGAAATGTTATGAACTTTGTTTGAAAGATATTACAAGCAGAGATCAAAGTAAAGAAAGTTGAATATGAAGAAAGTGAAATATGAACATTTGGAACAAGCCAAGTGTGCAAAAGTTGAGTATAAGAACTTTGGAAAGGGCCAAGAAGGCAAGTAAAAGGGAATAAGAACTACAAGTACCAGAAGGTATTGGTGCTACAAGAAAAGATTGTGAATTAAAGCAAAGTAGGAAGAGTGGTTGAAGTGGTCATGCATAGGTGTATGGAAATTCCTTGCAGTTTCGAAAGCCTTCGACAGTGAAAGATATATTGGATGAAAACGTGGGGACGGGAACCCCCATGAAAAGACAGGCCCGAGCCCAGTAGAGGGAAGCCGGTGAAGAACTATAAGAAATAGTGTGATAAAGAAAAACAAGACAGGCTTGAGCCTGGCAGATGGAAACCTGTGCAGAACTGTGAGAAATTGAAAGCATATGAACTAAGTATTGATGGCAAGGCTGCTGAATCCAAAGGAAGTGATTGAACTACCAAGAGTTACAAGCCTAAGATTGAACTGTTGAACTCTACCAGTAAACTAAAGTGTGCAAAACTGATAGAACTGTGGCATCCACCTACCCTTTGTTTATTGGGCCTCTCATGACCCTGTCGTGTTGAACCTGGGGAATGGAGCCATTCTGACATTTCTTTTTGACACACTATTTTCCTTTTTTGTATTCCCTTAACACATTTTGTATCTTGAGAAGGAGGGCAAGGTTGGGTTTTCTTAGGAAAGGCCTTTTTATTTTGAACAGACTGACTTGGACATATTTGTTTTTGTTTGATGATCGAGATTACTCTCATTACAAAGTTAGGGCAAGTTAGGAATTCTACCATCCCAACTAAATTCATAAATAAAGGTTTTCAAAACTTAAACTTGTATCCATTGTGTCTGTGTCTACTGCTCAAGACCATGCCTTCCTCACAGTACCCTCAGAGTCTCAGTGGGTACCAGGCTCCTCCATGATCAGTCTCCCCTGCACTGCCTCCGGGTTTACCGTGCACTTAGTGGCTGTAACTGTAACCTCTACAGAACCCTGCCTCCTGGCACTTTCCCAGAGCCGCGTTGCCCTGGCTGCACTTACTCAGAGCAATGCTACTCTGATTGCACTTCCCCCTTCATCTCCCTGGCACTTTCCCCTTTCCGTTCCCCCTGCACTTTGCCTTGTTGCACTTGCACAATCTGAATGACACAGGGCCTAGTAGGATTGCTGTATTGTCCTCCCTCTGTCTTCCCTCCCTTGTCCTGTTGCACCTAGAAACACTTGCATACAGGTGCATTACAAATG
Organism: Ambystoma mexicanum; assembly: GCF_040938575.1. Lineage (NCBI taxonomy): Eukaryota > Metazoa > Chordata > Amphibia > Caudata > Ambystomatidae > Ambystoma > Ambystoma mexicanum. Next base: position 1,282,392,835 of record NC_090928.1, read on the forward strand.
ACATATCATATCATATCGTGTAACCTTGAGCGTTCCCATCTTCCCAGCCCAGTTACGAGCGCATGCCCACAGCTGCGAACAGCCATTGATAGCAGAGGGGGGAGGGATGGGAGTGCAATAGGCCAGTAAACTTGTTAAAGCACCCCAATCTTTTAGGTTACTGTTAGATGGTTGGACGTGCTGTGGACTGTAAGGAAGGCTTGGTATCAAACAGTGAAGACAGACACAAGTGATCACAATCAAGGGTGTTTAGTGAACTTCAGTGGGTTGGTTGAACGCCTACCTAAGCCTAAATCTAAGGATGGGAGCAAGCTACGACCATCAAATAAGAACACAGTCCTAGTGGAGACTCTGTCAAATAAAAAGGCATGTACTAATAAACCTATTGCCAATCCTTACTTCTGAATACAAAAGGGCGTGGGACAATGGTGGCTTCCCTTCGCCACGTTTTCAGCACGGGGCAAGGCGGCACGTTTGAGCTTTGCATAGACTCTGGCTTCTCAGCCACGAGGATACAGTTCAAAGCACAGACATCAAGGCCTTCTGCCAAAGCCTCTTTTCCTATGACAGTCTCTAACCGCAGAGGGTCTGTCGTACCAAATAAATCTCAAGGTTCCATTCCCATCAAAATTTTCACATAAACATGTTCTCACTTTCAATGTTCATCATGGGTCTTCAGGCTGAGACCCCCTTTTTATCACAATGTTCACACTTGGTCTCCCTCATTCGGGCTTGGACCATAGATCTCCCTTAATTCGGGCAAAGATTGTCTTGATATGGATCTCCCTTGATCAGGCTTGGATACGCTTGATATGGATATCCCTCATTCGGGCTCAGATCCTATACTCTTGATATCAAGACTTTCGATTGTAAGATGGGTTTTGCTTAAACCATCACAGGACCACTTTGATTCCCTTCACACAGTTGATCTCATCAATCTTCTACTTTCGTTTCTCTTGGGAGGATACCTTACAGAGACCTTCGATTGAGCACATCCATGGTGCCGGACCACTCTGCCAATGGTATTGTATCTTTCCTTCACAAGTTCAAACATTCATCAGCAGGTTAGATTTACTCGCGTCTTTCATCTCACGCATCTTAACAATGTTCGTTTCAGCACTCGTTATACAATGTTGCTGCTTGCAACCTTGACTACAACACAGACCGGGGTTGCATCAGTCTCCCCAACTCACCGGCTGTGTTGATTTCTCTAGCGTTTCTTTGTTCTTGGAGCCAAGGACAATACCACAGCGGATGCTGCTGCTCCTTCCTGCATTTGTCAGTGATAGGGGAGGGCCTTCGGTATCTCTGACATACAATGCAGGATGCTTCAGTCTGGTTTCCTGGCCTTACACTTTCTGTCTTGAAGGTTCCTTGAAACTACCGGCGTCTTGCCGAAAAAGGTCAAGGATAATTCCATTCTTACTAACCCTTCTTGATTTGCCGTCTCTCTCCCCTCGTTCAGCTACCGACTTGAAACCGATGCACCTTTGTGTGCTTTGCCTCACTCAGAGTGTGCTTTCATATTCTGCCTTTTATCAATGTGGGGAAGTTCAATGCAAGTCAGGTGTGAATGATTGTCAGTAATTGCCGGACCTGGCCTGACCATAGTAGCAGGACATGTCGGATACACTGCTCAGGTGTGAGTCTGTTTTCTTACAGAGCGGGCTGTCCATGTGAAAATATTGGAGAAGGGAAATGGGGGGGAGAAGGTTCTGTAAGGAACTAATGGTGGCAACAGTAAAGACAGACAGAAGTGATCACAGTTTAAGGGCAATTATTAAACTGTACAAATGGGTGAGAAGTGAGGAAAAAATCTAATCCAAACCTAAATCTAAGATGGAAGCAAGCTACGATCATCAAATAACAATAAGGCAGTCCTAGTGGTGTTTTGTCAAATAAAAAGGGCCTATACCAAAACAATACTATTGCCAATCCCTACAACTAAGTTACAAAATAGTGTGGGATAATGTTCACCAGAAAAGAAAGAAGTGTTCACAAAATGATAAGTCAGGATGGTATAGCTGGGGTCTCCCTTCCCCATGTTTTTTAGTACAGGACAAGGCGGGACTCCTGAGCACAACACACAACTGGGCTTCTCCAGCACAAGGTTACAGTTCCTTTTAGCAATATCAGGACCTTCTGTCTCTTTCATACAAAGTCTCTTGCTTCGGAGGGCCTGATGTGTCAACAATAACAAAACAAATGTTCCTTTACGTATCTTTTTTACCTTGTGTGATAACTCTTCACCCCTGGATCCCACTCAACCCGGCCCCTATCCTTCTTGAATGAATGTTATCCTCCCTCCGTCGGGTTCACTATGGCCTTTCACTCAAAACATTTTCACCTGTAGTGTTCTTCATAGTCTCAACAATCTTTCACTGTGGACATCACTCAGCCGCGTTCACTCTTGTGAACACAATGTTCACAGGGTTATTATGCTTCACCCCGACTTGCAGACATCCCTCAGCCAGGTTCACATTTGCCAAATACACAATTCACTTTGCTTTATCATAAATGTGGGATTCACTCCCTTAGCTTTCCTCTTGGATACGGGTCAAAGACTTTCGATTGTACAAAGGGTTTTAATTGACCCTTGTATGGCAACTTTGATCTCTTATGTCGGGCTCTCGTAGGGCCTCCTGGTATCTGTAGTTTCAACAAAAGGGGACCAGCCAGAATCTTTCTAATGAACGCCCACGTGGCACTGTACCACTCTGCAGCTGGTCTTTCCCTGGGCTTTATAAGTTCAGTAACACACAACTTCTTTGTTCATAAGTTCTTTCAATTCATATAATTTTCCCGTTTACAAACATTGCTCAACACAGTCTGCTTTACTATCGGGTTCTCCCTCAGACTCAACAGCTGTCCCAAACTCCTTAGCGATTCTTGTCTTTGGAGTCAAGGATGGTACCACGTTAGCAGGTGCGTCACTCTGCCTTGGCTTGCTCAAAGAGTGCTCTCGTGCTCGGCCTTTTATCCCTATGGGCAAAGGAAGGGGCTGTCAGGTGTGTGTAGTTATTGTCAATTGCCTGACTCTCCCAGACCCTTGTATTGGGACATGTCAGGTAAACGGCTCTGGTGTTAGTCCGTTGTGTTTAACAGTGTAAGAAAGTGTTCATTTCGAAAAGGGAAAGGGTAGAGCTTCTAAATATCCTACGGGGTTGGATGGTGAAAAGGTGCCATAAGGAAGAGGGTACAGCGTGTCCCACTCCCACTCCCCGAAGACCCCCCAACCAGGTGATCCTCCCCACGGGTCCACCCCCATGGACTGGATCCAATAGCGATGGCCTTGTCCTGGCCTCCTGGATGACAGATCTTAGGTCACTAGCGGGTGAGACACCTTCAGGTTTCTCACAGTTCCCATGTACCCTACCTGGTAGGATGGGGTAAAGGTGTTACAGGGGGAGGGATACCGCATCTCGCCATCCGTTGTCCCACTCCTACTCCCCAAAGACCCCTCTCCCAGGTGATCCTCCCGCGCTGGTCCGCCCCCAGTGTCTGGATCCAAAGATGATGGCTGGGCATTAGCCACTTGAGAGAGAGATCCACGCGAGGCTTGCGGGTGAGACACCTTCTGGTTTCTCCCAGGACTTAGAAAATAATTCTAACAACTGTTCAAATTAACTCATTTTTTATATTTTTTTATTTAGTTTGGTAAGGTGAATGCCAATGACACTACAAATTATACTGCTGTGGTCTGGGTACTGTCTAATAATCCACGGAATTGTCCGTGGTCACTGGGGAATTCATCACGAATGGCACGAACCACAAATGCAGGTATTACTAGTCGAACGCGAAATCCCAGTCTTCCATGAATCCCCCATGTAAAGGCATGATATGCCACAAGTCTGTACCACCTGCATAAGAGATACAGAAATAGTTTACTTGAATGAACCCAATAATACATTTTTTTGGTTTGCACTACCTTGTAAAATGTAAGGCATTGTTATGCTTTAAAAAGTACCTTTTTGTGACAGTACTTGTGATTTCAAGTAGGAATCAATTAGAAATGTGAATGCACATTCCAGCAAAAACAGTTTGGGAGATACTGAAGGCACGTCCCTTATCTGCACGTCCCAAATAATCGCAATAATAATAATAGGAATGCACCCCGTCAGGGAATGAGACCAAGAGATAGTTTTGCAAGGATAACAACATTTATATAATATAGAAAAAATGCCAGAAAATACACAGGCAGCATAATATAAAAGACAATTACATCATCGATGACGATTTCAGGCTGTGGTAGATGTTAGGATACTGGATGTTGGGGAACATATAGATTTGTCTGTTCCATAGGGGATGCCAGACGACTGCTGGTCGTTGCTCCCCCAGTCGATCTTGAAGCATGTGGGTCAGCTGGGCTCATCTCCGCGGTGAAGGTCAGTTCAAGCCGGAGTTACATTTCTAACTATCTAAGCTAAACAACAGGAACTGAGTAATGGCAGACACATGGACATCACATGCAACAGGGCCCTTTGTAGATGGTGTGAAATAATATATTGGCATGCCGACCTCCACATTCGGGTCTTCATTGATACCGCACCTCCTGCACTCAGTATCTCTCTTGGGGGCTCGATTTACTGCCTACCTTTCTTGTGCCTCATGATATGAACAGACATGTGTTGTTATTTGGAAGAATATATTGCTACCAAAGATTGGGCCTAGGGTGAGTGTTCTGGAATAGTCAAGGCGAGGGGGTTAGTGTTAGGCAGAATTATATGCAGCACCCTTTGGGAACACTACACACAATTAAGACTACAAGTGACAGTACAAATTCACCTTTGGTACAAGCCTGTACTACACAGTTAAAGTGGTAGCGATGGCTGAGCAGCCAGACTTATCTCAAGAGTAAGTGAGCAGTACCAGATAGTTACACAAAGGACAGCAATTACTATGATTCAGGCAAACACTGACTCAAGGTTTTCAAGTAAAATAATATACATTTATTTCACTCTTCAGTTGTTTAACATTACAATATTATAAGCAGTTTAAAAATCACACTCTTAATACACCACACCACTTCCCTTAAATTCCAAACAAGTTAAGCTCACAAAATGAAGTGGGAGCAAAATGGCACTCCAGCAATTTAAAAGGGAGGGAAAGACAAAGTTAATAGAAATTGAACCACTCCAACAAGTAAGTACTCGGGGCAATAGAGCAAGAAGAACTGCAGTGATCGAATCAGGTAGAAAAGGCTTAGGGCCAAAGTCAATAGGACAAAAGTCTTCGGCTCAAGATCACACAGTTCAGGGTAGTTCGCAGTAAAGTTTGTGCCACAGATTTCGGACGAGGTTGGGTGGTAGAAAAGTTAGTTCAAAGAGAAGAGAAGGACAAGCCCTCGGATTTCACACACTTTCCCCGCGGCTGAACGAAACGAGCAACCGGATTTGCACAGTACCGCAAAACGCAGAGGAAGCTATAGCTGAGGCGGACGTTCCTGGTAGTTCCTGCAGGCTCACGGTTCCTGAAGCGACTGTCGGACTAACACGAAGTAGGAAGACTGGATGGTCCTGCACTACCCAGAGAAGAAACCAGCAGCAGAGCAAAGCAACAAATAAAAGGTGAGCTCCTTAAAACCTAAAACCCAAGCAGGGTCTGACCTTACTGGCTATCCGGCCCACTGTAGCTCTGTACAGTGAATTCGACCAGAGGAGGGGTCCTGGCTTGGAGTTTGGGTGAACTGGTTGGTCCCACCAGCTCAAGGGAAGATGTTTTCTGGAGGATCTTCTCTGTCGGCAAATTCTGACGATTCGGACCTGCAGCAGGGCTTCACCGGGCGGTTCAGTCGTTGTAGGGGTCCTCTTCCATCAGCTCCTTGTTGGTTCTTTCATTCCAGTGGTGACTCTGCCTTTCCAGTCCCAGAGACCTGCTTTTTATGCGGTTTTCCCCCATTCACACAACCTGGCTGTCAATCACACCGCAGGGTGGCTGTCCTGGCAAGGACAGTCACCCAGCCAATCAAACAGGAGTGCGACTTGAGTTACCAAGGGAACCCATGGCAGGGGTCCTAAGACCCCTCCCTCACATCCTGCCTACCCACACTTTCAGGCACCATAAGGAGGGCTTCTGTGCAGAAGCCCGCGAAAAGATGGCGATCAAAGGAATCAACCCCGGTTGGGCGCTCAGACAAGAACACGAGAAAGACTTTAACAAAAAGAAATGGGAAATAAACCCATCCGGGGCCGAAACAAAATGTATTTGGTCAAGCGGGTTTATGTTTGAGGCTAATATGATAGCCTAAAACAATACCATGGTTATATAAGATAACCGCGGTAGAAAAGTTAGGGAAGTTACCACTGCCACCAGCCAAGTCTTGATGTAAAGGGAGTGAAACAAGGCTCCAAGAGACACAGACAAAAAGGGATAGGAATTAACCCTTTCCAATACCCCATGTAAGATGGGGTGTACTTTGTCTGTAGTTTAAAGAGACTACATAAAGTTAATGGCAACTTTACATGTTTCTGGGAGACAGTAGTCAGTCCCAGAAAAATGGAGTCAGAGGGAAGTCTAAAAGACAACCCTGTGTCACTGCAATGAAGGTGCTGTGTAACACACACAAACCTGGTGCTCATGGAGTAGGTGAGGCTCCAGAGCCCAAGATCACACACATGAAAAAAACACACAGATCAAAACACATGTAAGAGTGGGAAAAAGGCTCATACTAGTACCAGGTGAAAAAAAATCTAGAAATCCAGCAAAGCTGCTGAGGGACTCAGTAGGTAAGGGAAATTAGCCATTTATGAGAATTTTCCCTAACAGATGCTTATCATGAAAGGGACAGGGGGGTTGGGGCATGCGAGCTCAGGCCTGGCAGGGTGGAGGGTAAGTGGGCACGGGCAGGTTAGTGGAGATGGATGGGCATTTGTTCTGCAGCCTGTCCCAGTCCCATGCTCTTCACCGAGCGCATTCTGTACAAGAATGATACTAAAGAATTGCAACATTGAAAGGACAGTGCACGGATGGACTTCTGTGAGAACAAGGCTTGTGCGGAGCTAGCCTAATGTGTGAATAGCCTGGTCCCTCTGCGAGAGAGGCTGGAGGTGCGAATGCTGCAGCCTCTCAGAGTGGCGGATTTTGGGCCTAGTAGAAAGATGGTGTTTAGGCTTGGTACAAAATGGAGTCCTAATGACGTGGCAGGGGTTGTGTTATAGTTCGTTATGTTAGATGGCTCTTACTCATGCAATGTAGGAGGGGGCTTCTTCCTGCATGGTTGTGAGGACGTTCATTCTCTTTGGCGCTGCCTAGGGGGGTGGGATAGGACCATATCCCTCCCAACAATACTTCCAAGTGAAAGAAACGTAATTGTTCGGACGATAATTCTAACGATGAACCCTTTGGTTTCAGATTAGAATGCGTAATTTATTCAATATACTGAAAAATTCTTTCATCAATGATCCATCGAAGTTATATTCATGTAGGGAAACAACATATTGTGCTAGCCATCTCAATCGTCACACAACATATATAGAGTGAACATACTTGTTACTTGAATTACGAGGGTGAATTGTAGCTCAAAGTGCGTGCATAAGGACCACCATCATTTGCAACGCGGATCCTGTAAGGCAGGCGGCCCAAATGTCATGCAGCTCAGTAACGCATAGTGGCAGTGTGTCTCCTTCAGCAATGTAGCACAAGCAGCCGGAGATTTCTCTGCAACAGTTCTCCACCAGAGTAGGCATAAGCTCACCACGATGGCAGGTACACCAGTCGGAAACGTCTTCCATGCGACCGGTTTCAGGCTTTGGCAATTGATCCTCATGACTTTCATCTGATTCCACGTCATGTCGACTTTTTTCTCTTTCAAGGATTTCCTCTTCTAAATATTTGGGCTTGTACAGGTAGGGCTGAATTGTTGCCATAGTTCCTGAATAGTGAAGAAGCACAAAATCAACAGAGATGCAAATCAAAACCTTCTTGTTTGTATACAGCAAAGAAAAGAGGTTTCCCATTAACAATGAATGTTAAAGAAAGAGCGACTACTGGGTTAATGGTTTAGGCAGTATAAGTACCTGTTTTCAGTATGTCATACGTGGCAGAGAGCTGAACAGAGCAGAAACACGTCAGGGAAGCTCGAAATGAAATAAACTGACACAAAGGAAATAGAAACTCCAACGTTGTGCGCTCAAAAAGGGTTTGTTTACACTTGTCGAGGAACGAGGCGTCTTGGCATTTCCATGGAGACACGACAATAGATTGTGCAGAGAGAACGTTGACATGAGACGTGCAGGTTATGAAATTGAGCGTGAGCGTCTAGTGATGTCAGCGTTAGGGGTGGGTGATCTGAATTGGTGCTACGAGGGAACTTGAATTTAGGGCGATGGATTAACGGATAAGAATACCACAAGATGCCGGTACCAGACCTGTCATTTCGCATGTGTTAAAATGGGGAAAACTCAGGTAAATTGCATTGGACATTTTTGTAAGATCGATCGATGTATGATCTAAAATACATGCCTAACCGATTGGGCCAATAACATTTCTGACCAAACTACCCCTTTAAAACACATTTTCGTTTTGTGCCTTAAAATAAGTAGCAATATGGAAATTACTGCTCTCATAAGTTAAACTAGGGCAGTGCACAAACTAAACATGCTACCGTAGACAGCGGTTCTCAATTATTGGCCATAAAGTGTTACTGTTTTACAGTAAAGAAACCTGAAAAGCCTCTTCCGGCTTTAATTAGGTGCCGCGGCGGAAGCTGGAATTCTGCTCTGTGCTGGCCCAAGCAGCGGGAATTGTGACATCACAACTGAAGCGTAATAACTGATTACAGAGCTGCAGTGATGCCCTTTTCTAGTTAATGGTCAGGAGTGACGTCACAACTAACCTGGAGGAGAGTTATTTGCAGGCTTGTATACAGGTATTGGAGTCTAAGAGTTTGGCAGCAATACTTTGAAGGGGGTTGCAATGAAAAAGGAAAGTCGTTGGCGGAACTCCAGACCCATTGTGGAAACACCCCCTAAACACTGCTGCCTGCATTATCATATCTAGGGGTGCGCAATCCCCAAAACAAAGGAATTTGGGTAATCTCCTGTCTCCCTCCATGTGGGGTGCAGGGATGCGTTCCTATTGAAGCACCCAATGTCTGGGAAAGAGAGACCATGGGCGCTGCCAGTACACCCCTAAAACGTGATGCTGTCCGGAATTTAAATTATCTCCATAACTCAGAAAGGCATAAATGCGTGGGTGCGGGGTAAGCAAAGCTCCTCGATTTCTCCAGCTGTCGGCGGCGCTCCAGAGATGATCAAGTCCAGCACGGGTCTTTTCAGCCCTGTACATTTTAAGGTATGGAAGTTATCATTTGATATTCATATATTCATTTATTCATTGGTGTTTTCCTAGTTGTCACAGGCCGCACGCAGCCGCTTCGGAGCGATAAAGGCGGCTGAAAAGCTCTCAAAATGGACCTCTTCTAAAAGAACCCACTCTGCATCCAAACGTGACAGCAATCCTTCATCCAGGTGCAAGCCAGGGATGTCATTTGGGGGACGCCAGGGGTCGCGCGTGCGACCTCTGAGGTCTCCCTTTCTACTCCTGTGGTCTCCCCTGCTACCCCTAATAGATAAATAGCTTTTTTTTAAGGGAAGCTCCTGGACTGTGGCCCTCCTGGACTGTGGCCAGCGCCATGAAGCTCTTTGTTTCTGGAGGGGCTGGCTTCCTTGATCAGGCCTCTTAAAAAAACAGGGGGTTCCACAAGTGTAACACTTTGAGCAGTGATCCTATACACGAAATAACAAATAATGGGCCTCATTACGAGTCTGGCGGTAGCCGTGCCGGAAGAACCGGCAGGCTGCTGCCGGACCCGGAATGAGTTACCGCCTCCGTGATTGCCGGAATCACTACGGCATTACAACCCCAGTGACCCGGTAATTCCGAAAGTGTAATTCCGTTAATCCCTATTCCCGTGGAGTCCCATAGGACAGCACGGGGATGGGGACAATGGAAACTCTGGCACCGTAAATAACTGTGCTGGTGTTTCCATTTCCGTCTGCAGGTGGGTGGCATTACTCCCGCCAGGTCAGACCTGGTGGGACTGACACCACCCACCTGCAGAACTCGTAGTCTGCCGGTCCGGAGACAACGATGGCGGCAGATTTACCGCCACCGTTGTTTCCGGACCAGCCGGCTTGTAATGAGGCCCAATGTCTTTCTGGAGTTCTATCCAATAATTGCTAGACTCATTAAATGTTTATTCCAGGCACACTTCAGGGGGTGAGTCACTGATTTAGTCTGTTCTTAAACAACTCAAATTCACAATGCAGACACAAACTTCCAAAAAGCTTTTAGAGTAGAATAAGCATCCATTTCAGACTATGGGGGCCATTACGAAGTTGGTGGTAGGGGTTTAACGGGGCCGGATGAGCTGCCGGCCCATTAAACCCCTACCGCCGCATTACGAGGTTTGCTTGTGGGAGCCGCAAAGGGCACCTGGTAAAACCGGTTTATCGGTACCGGTGCCACCAGAATCCAGGAGCACAGCCTGTAATGATCCTTAGAACAGAGCTCCACAATTCACACACTCTGGGGCACCAGAATCCAGGAGCATACCCTTTAATGATCTTTAGGGCAGAGCTCCACAGTCCAAACACTCTGCACTGCTAGAATTCAGGAGCATACCCTTGAATAATCTGTAGGGCAGAGCTCCACTGTCCACACACTTTGTGCCATCAGAATCTAGGAGCACACCCTTTATTGATCCTTAGGAGAGAGCTCCACAGTGCACACACTCTGGGCTGCCAGAATCCAGGAGCATACACTTTATTGATCTCCACAGTCCGCACACTCAGGGCCACCAAAATCCAGAAGCCTGCCCTTTAATAATCCTTAGGACAGAGCTCCACAGTCACACACTGTGCACCACCAGAATCCAGTAGCATACCCTTTAATGATCCTTACAAAGAGCTCCACAGTCCACACACTTTGGGCCCCCAGAATCCTGGGGCACACCCTTTAATGATCCTTAGGACAGAGCTCCAAAGTCCACACACGCTGCGCCTCTAAAATCCAGGGCCACGCTCCTTAATGAGCCTTAGGACAGACCTCAACAGTCCACACACTCATGGCCGCTAGAATCCAGGAGCATACACTGTAATGATCCTTAGGAAAGAGCTCCACAGTCCACGCACTCTGGGCCACCAGAATACAGGGGCACACCCTTTCATGATCTTTAAGACAGAGCTCCAATGTCCACACACTCTGTGCCCCCAAAATCCAGGAGCACGCCCTTTAATGATCCTTAGGACAGACCTCAACAGTCCACACACTCTGGGCGCTGGAATCCAGGAGCATACACATTAATGATCCTTAGGACAGAGCGCCACAGTCCATGCACTCTGGGCCGCCAGAATCCAGGAGCACACCCTTTCATGATCCTTAGGACAGAGCTCCATAGTCCACGCACTCTGGGCCACCAGAATCCAGGAGCATACCCTTAAATGATCCTTAGGACTTAGTTCTACAGGCCACACTCTGGCCCACCAGAATCCAGGAGCATACCCTTTAATGATCCTTAGGAGAGAGCTCCAAAGTCCACACACTCTGGGCCACCAGAATCTAGGAGCACACACTTTAATGATCCTTAGGACAGAGTTCCACAGTCCACACACCCTGGGCCGCCAGAAACCAGAAGCATACCCTTTAACGATCCTTAGAACAGAGCTCCACTGTCCACGCACTCTGGGCCACCAGAATCCAGGAGCACACCCTTTAATGATCCTTAGAACAGAGCTCCACAATCCACACACTCTGGGCCACCAGAATCTAGGAGCACACCCTTTAATGATCCTTAGGACAGAGTTCCACAGTCCATACACCCTGGGCCGCCAGAATCTAGGAGCATACTCTTTAATGATCCTTAGAACAGAGCTCCACAGTCCATGCACTCCGGGCCACCAGAATCCAGGAGAACACCCTTTAATGATCCTTAGAACAGATCTCCACACTTCATGCACTCGGGGCCACCAGAATCCAGGAGCACAGCCTGTAATGATCCTTAGAACAGAGCTCCACAATTCACACACTCTGGGGCACCAGAATCCAGGAGCATACCCTTTAATGATCCTTAGAACAGAGCTCCACAGTCCACGCACTCGGGGCCACCAGAAACCAGGAGCACAGCCTGTAATGATCCTTAGAACAGAGCTCCACAATTCACACACTCTGGGGCACCAGAATCCAGGAGCATACACTTTAATGATCTTTAGGACAGACCTGCGCCCTCCAGACACTGCGGGATACCAGAATCCACCCAGCAGCCTGCAGCTTGTCGCCAAGGAGGATGCACTTTGTTGATCCTTAGGAGAAATCTTCTTATTCTACATATTCTGGGCTACCAAAACTGCTCCAGCCGGCTGGGGTTAGTTGCCAGCGAGGTGTAGAAGGCGGGGCAGGCTGTAACGTCCTTTATTGAGGTGGCCATTCCATGTGGGATCCTCAAGGTTCAGCTTAGTCACCTGTTTTCTTGAATGGCTGCATTTGCCCCTTTGCAGATGGTCAGGAAAGATTTTCTTTTTACACCTTTCTCTCCTTAGATTTCTATGGGACATCCGTTCTTTTTGCTTATTTTGAACCCTGCTGCTTGCGTGAGCAAGGGAGCTTTGCGTGTTTGAGCCAGACGAGGGGGCAGGGACAGTCCCAGTCCACCTCCCCTGGCACGTGAAAGGCTGTTGCTGGACAGGTGTGGTGGCCAGATCGGACAACGCCTAGCTGTTTGAATGATGCAGATCCTTACCATTGGTGGGCTTTGGCTTGCTCCCAGCAGGGATCTTGGATAAAAGGAGGGCTCCTGCAATAGTTCATCAGATCGATGTTGGAGCCAAGGTTGCTCTGAAGATGGGCAGCCCACTGACGACCCAAGGACGACCGCTGCAGCTGACCAGCATCGACCTCCATTGATTGGCCCAGTGAAGGCCTGCTCCCCTGGATGATCTCAGAAGGCCCTACTTGGTTCCTCGACACTTGGACCAATGGGAACAACCAGACTCGACCCCGGATCTGCTCGGGGATCCGTGCCTTGGGAGCCTTCGGAAGTGTCCCACTGTATTCCTTTCCTTAATATTGCATTTCTAGTAAGAAGCCAAAATGATTTTTCCATTGTGCTCTCACTCCCTGCACCTGGCCTTTAAATCAAAGAGGTCATATTTAATTGAGGCCTGGAGCGTGGGGATTGCTGGGGGGAAAGTATGGTTTCAAATTAAGCCACCCCTGTGTGTCTTATATTATATTGTGGATGTTTTATATAGTTTCCTTTACAAGAAAAACTACATTTTATTCTGACTGCAAATCTCAAAATTATCTCTGTGTGTTGTAGTAACAAAAAGCTGGGTAACAATATATGCTAGTCACTTGGTGGAGACAATTGGAATTTATGATATTGTGTCGAGACACGGCGAGACACGTGGCTGAGTTGTAATTGTCATGTTATTCTGGGTCCAAATTTAAATAAATATATATTCTGACTATACACCAGCCTGGTTCCTAGCTAATTGGTTGTGTGCTTGTCAGAGCTTGCGAGACGGGTAGAAGACATCACCAAATTTGAATCTGTAAAGAGATTTATCGTGCATCACTTCGCTCATGGGGAGAAGGATTTCCCTGAGTTGAGAGTGACTGCTCTATTAATCTGTAACAAGAGTTCCACCCTCTGATGGACATATCCTGGTCTCCATCCAGTACACTCTGGCCGGAGGGTACAGTTCCTCCCTCTGATGAACATCCCCATGTCTTCATCCAGTAGACTCTGGCTGAGGGGCACAGTTCCACCCTCTGATGGACATCTCCTGGCCTCCATCCAGTAGACTCTGGTCGGGGGGCACAGTTCCCCCTCTGATGGACATGTCTGGCCTCCATCCAGTAGACTCTGGCCAGGGCCACAGTTCCCCCTCTGATGGACATCCCCTGGTCTCCATCAAGTAGACTCTGACCAGGGCCACATTTCCCCCCTATGATGGATATCTCCTGGTCTCCATCAAGTAGACTCTGGTCAGGGGGGCACAGTTCCCTCCTCTGATGGACATCCCCTGGCCTCCATCCAGTAGGCTACAGGTGGGGGGCACAGTTCCCTCTTCTGATGGACATCCCCTGGCCTCCATTCAGTAGACTCTGGCCGGGGGGGGGCACAGTTCCCTCCTCTGCTGGACATCCTATGGCCTCCATCCATCAGACTCTGGCCGGGGGGGCACAGTTCCCTCCTCTGATGGACCTATCCATGCCTCCATCCAGTAGACTCTGGCCGGGGGGCCAGTTCCCTCCTCTGATGGACACCCCCTGGTCTGGCCTGGTCTCCATCCAGTATACTCTGGCAGAGGGGCACAGTTCCCTCCTCTGATGGACATCCCCTGGTCTCTATCCAGTAGATTCTTGCCAGGTCTGCAGTCCCTCCTCTGATGAACATCCCCTGGTTTTCATCCAGTAGAGGCTGGCCAGGCCAACAGTCCCCACTCTGATGGACATATCCTGGTCTCCATCCAATAGACTCTGGCCGGGGGGTACAGTTCCTCCCTCTGATGAACATCCCCATGTCTTCACCCAGTAGACTCTGGCTGAAGGCCACAGTTCCCCCCTCTGATGGACATCTCCTGGCCTCCGTCCAGTAGACTCTGGCCAGGGCCACAGTTCCCCCTCTGATGGACATCCCCTTGTCTCAATCCAATAGACTCTGGTCGGGGGGGATCAGGTCCCCCTCTCTGATAAACATCCCCTGGCCTCCATCCAATAGACTCTGTCCAGGGGGTACAGATCCCCACTCTGATGGATATCCCCAGGCCTCCATCCAGTAGACTCTGGCCGGGGCCACATTTCCCCCCTCTTATGGATATCCCCGAGTCTTGATCAAGTAGACTCCCACTGGGGGGCACAGTTCCCTCCTCTGATGAACATCCCCTGGCCTCCATCCAGTAGACTCTGGGTGGAGGGCAGAGTTCCCTTCTCTGATGGACATCCCCTGGCCTCCATCCAGTAGACTTTGGCAGGGGAGCACAGTTCCCTCCTCTGCTGGATCCCAAGGGCTCCATCCAGTAGACTCTGACCGGGGTGCACAGTTCCCACCACTGATAGACATCCCTCTGGTCTCTATTCAGTAAACTCTGGCCAGCGCTGCAGTTCCCTTCTCTGATGGACATTCCATAGCCTACATCCAGCAGAATCTGGCCGGGGCCACAGTTCGCCCCTATGTTGGACATCCCCTGCTCTCCATCCAGTAGACTCTGGCTGAGGGGCACAGGTCTCCCTCTGATGGACATCCCTTGGCCTCCATCCAGTAGACTCTGGCGGAGGGGCACAGTTCCCTCCTCTGATGGACATCGCTGGGCCTCCATCCAGTAGACTCTGGCCAGGGCTGCAGTCCCCTCTCTGATGGACATCCCCTGGTCTTCATCTGACTCTGGCCAGGGCCGCAGTCCACCTCTCTGATGGACATCCCCTAGCCTCCATCCAGTAGAGTCTGGCCAGGACCGCAGTGCCCCCTTTGATGGATATCCCCTGGCCTCCATCCAGTAGACTCTGGCCAGAACCAGAGTCCCCCTTTTGATGGACACCCCCTGGTCTCCATCCAGTGGACTCTGGCCGGGGGGCACAGTTCCCTCCTCTAATGGACATCCCCTGGCCTCCATCCAGTAGACTCTGGGTGGGGGGCAGAGGTCCCTCCTCTGATGGACATCCCCTGGTCTCCATTCAGTAGACTCTGGCCAGCGCTGCAGTCCCCTTCTCTGATGGACATCCCATGGCCTCCATCCAGCAGACTCTGGCCGGGGCCACAGTTCGCCCCTCTGATGGACATCCCCTGGTCTCCATCCAGCAGACTGTGGCTGAGGGGCACAGTTCCTTCCTCTGATGGACATCCCCTAGTGCACTGGGGAGACCCCCAGCCGGCCCATAGAGTCTGGGTTTGCTCCAGAGTACTTTAAAACAAGATAGCTGCACCTTGAGATGGATGGGGGTGCAGGTTGTCTTACGCCAACACCAATCAATAAGGACAACTCAATGGTTTGGCAAAGGGGAGTCCGTTTAATGACAAGTACAAAAAATGGGGAAACATGGAAATCAACAGTGATGCGATAGTCCGTCTCGCTTCAACTTCGGCGTACTTCATACAAACAGTAACATTTATAACCAAAACTCATCATCATTGACGTGTAACACTCAAAAGTTAACATGCGATTCTATTGGTTAGGAAAGGGTAACTTTACTATAGGTACTATATCTGTATATGGTAACGGAGTAAGAGGATTGGATAAACGCTATCAGGTGGGCGTCTAAGCCCTTCCTTCTAACATTACTCTAGTAGACACTATGAGTACCACGTCCCATTGGTTCTACTATCTATAGAACCCTAGATTATTTGGTCCATTGTGATTGGGTTGGCTTCAACCGCATGCATAAATCTCCACTTTACTTAGCAGCACGCAGAATGGTCAGCCAGGAGCAGGGTGCCCTAAGATTCACCCTGTCTTCCCTCAATCCATCAATACTTTAGTGGCTATGTGTCAATTAATTGGCCGTGGTCGGCCTCAAAATTGTATCTTCTTGTCAGAAAAAGTTATGATATCTCTGTCTGGGCGACAGCCAGGCGTAGGTGTGAACCTGTGCCTCTTCTTGCTCGGATGGTCACATGCTGCTCCCACCGTGAATCTGCCTAGTTTCCTTCAATTTGTGCATTTACTTCTTATTAGGCTTGCCACATGCCTACGCCTCCTTATCTCAGTCTTCCTGAGATAGGCTATTCTGTTCTTAAGTTTTGATTCCGCGAAGCTACTGTTCACTCCTTCTGTTGGTCTGACCTTGGCTCTTCCTGGCTCACGTTGCCTCTGCTGAGTTTCGATTCAGCCATCTCTTCTCGTTTTAGCTGGAATACAAATACTGTCCTGTTTGACCTCTAGTAACCTGAGTTAATTCTGCTTTTGTGTAAAGTGGACTTGCACTTGTATAATGTGCTTCATTGAGGTAGATACGTATGGGTGGCGCTTGCCGCGGTCTATCTTCTACTAAGCATAGCAAGCCGCACTGTTTTCTTAGCTTTCTTGCGGTTACAAGCATATGTACAGGCGGAAGCTGGTGGAATATCTTCATCCTGCTTACAGTTTAAGCTCCTTTGTCTTTCATCAACGTTCTCTACTTTTAGTTTCACGATATCTTTATTCATGGCATTTCGTCTCTTTATGTCATCCTTGGGTCGTCACATCTTCTATGGGTGCGTTATTCCAGGCCCTCGTGATGTCACCATTCATCTTCCATTAAGGACTTTTTAGTTTCTTCCTGTACAGTACTTAAGCAGTCTTCATTTTGTCATATTTGCTGGTAGGGTTCTCTCAATGGGTACCTTACTGCCCATTGTTATCTGGTTATTGGTACTTCAATAGGTATTGTTCTTCTGAAAAGCACGGGCAGAGCCTTACTGCGGCTCTCTGCTGGTTTATTTGCTCCTCGTATGTCACATATCTCGATGTGAATGTTCCTGGTACTTCAAAATGGGTGACTGGAGTGCAGGCTCTATTTGGGACCTCCTCTACACTCCCCCCCTTGTTCGATTCATCGACCACTTCCACTACCTCTGTTGAATTTATCTTACTTGGTTCTTCTGTATTCATCTTCACTCCATCTTCTGGGTTCATCCCCTCTTCATCTTTGGGTCCTGTACATGAGGGTTTGAAGAAGTGTCTCTTTGGAGTCCATATTTTTATAACTCCTTTCAGGCTTCCTGCTGTCCTTACATGTTCATCTTTGTTCCATGTCATCAGCTGACATTGGCCATTTGGGATGCAGTAAACCCATCTTCCCACATACTTTCGGTGCTTCCTGGGATAGAGAAACTTTGTACCTTCCGGTGCGTGCTTGCTAGCCTTCACAAAGTCTCTTATTTCTTCATCAGTTAGATCTCTGGGCTTCCATCCTGGTTTGACATCAGTCATAATCTTCATCCCTATGGCTTTCTTCACACTTTTCTGGCATTGCGAGATTATTATCTTGATAACACAAAATCCTAGTAATATCATCACTAGCAGGGCTCCCAAGAATTTGAATGCATCTGCCATCCATTGTGGAACCCATGAAAACAGTGATCCCAACCAGCTGTCATCATCAACTTCGTCGGTTTCATTGATCATCTGGTTCTGCAGATTTGTCAGCATACTTATAGCTTCTGGTAAAGTTCCATTTTCCTCATTGTGAGAAGGTATAAACATGCAACATGATTCTCCTATTTTTACACAAACTCCTCCATCCATAGCTGTGATCATGTCAAGTACATATCTGTTCTGGAGAGTCATCAGTCGGATGGCTCTTAACTCTTCCTTGATTGCATTGAATCTTTTTATTGTCGTGTTGATGGTTTGCAGTAACTCCCATCTGATTATCTGCAACCATTTAATATTTACTCCAACTTGGATTTGTGGCATGAAAATCGTTGTGAACACTGATGAGGTGAGGCTGAACAGCCTGTGTTCATATGGGATCGCATGAAAGGCTTCTTCTGATTCGGCAGAGAAGTAATTCTCTCTCTTCATTCGGGTTATTAGATCCACAGATCTTTTCTTCCTCAGGTGAGAATCTGCTTTAAAAAAACTGTCAATATTCAGGTCACTTTTCGGGATCACTAGTGCTGGAACGTGGACGTTCACTATTGTGCATATGCCTCCCAAGTTTTTCGTCAGTCTGATTGTCATCCGGGGGGCAGTGTGTTTTAGTCCTCTCTTTTTTGGCCATGATGCGTGGCTCAGTCTTCCTGGGAGGAACCTGCCGGGAGCTTAAAGACCGCCTTTTCCCCAGCAGACTTCGCGTTGCAACCCCCATCGGATGTTATTCTTCTGGGTTAATTCGCTCCTGAGGCTTGGCGCTCCGTTACTGTTGCTGCCCAACCTCGCTTTCTCTGTGCTAGCTTCATTGCTCTTGCGAAGCCTTTTTCCTTGACATTGCTTTCTTCCCCCGCCTTCCGGCGGTCTCCTGGGTTTTCTCAGGTCCGGCTCTCTCGCCCCCCGGACCTGCCTCACCTCTCCTTACCTTTCCTGGCCTTCTCTGACTCCCGCCTTCCCTGCTGGTTTTCCCAGTCCTCCAGTTCTGTCTTTCCTTTTTTCTTTTCCTGTTCGGTTCCGGGTTTCTCCCTGGGCCACAGCTCGCCAACACCCTCGCCGGCAGTCCTTGCGGGCATCTCTGCAGCCAGTGTTGCTCCTTCTCTTTGCTTCCCTCCAAGATTCTTCTTGAGCACTACGCCAGTCTGCACCATCACCTTTCTGCTCAGCTATCATCTCCTACCTACGGAAAGAGGAGAAGAGATTCCACGTGTTACAAAGGGTTTTTTATTCCCAATTTGGTTTTTCCCTTCCTCCGGCTTGATTCCGGAAAGGGAGCCACGGAACTGCTGTTCCCTAGCAGTAACTGTGGCTTCCTTCCGTGACGAGCATATCCACCCAAGAAGGGAGAAGGACTACTTAGCCAGGCGGAACTTACAGTCTACGAACAACGATTCCAGCAGCTCACGTGAGGAGAGTGCAAAAGGAGGGGGAGAGGAGGGAACCAAGGGACCTGAACAGCCACACTGATGTATGTTTTGGGTCCACACGCCCAATAATGATCCATGATCACTGCAGTTCCATGAGTCATTCCTGCAGCCTCAAAAATGTGTCCGAAGTTTTGATTCTCCCCCATTTTCCTTGTGCCATTGCTCCAGAAGCCCAATTTCGGACTTTCTAGTGGCACTATCTGCAGGGGTTCTCCTCTGTCTTCAACCCATGTCAGTAATTTTGTACGTTTGGGCCAGAGTGGTTTGCACAGTCTTTGTGAGTTTTCGATAGCTTCCTTGCAGGCTTCGAGGACCATCCTTGCTCAGCAGATCACTACTCCTTGCTCCCATCCGTTTGGTGAAAATACTGTTCCCCAAATCTGCATTTGGCCTCTGGTTTTCCTAATTTGAGCCTTTTCTGGAGTTTCCCCTTGGACGTTGAGTCACGGGTTTGCTTCCCATCGTATTCCTGTTCCTTTAACTCCAGGCTTCTCGTACCTGATAACATGATTCCTTGTATGAGCTCTGTTTCTTGTCTTAATGTCTTGAACATAATGATCTTCATCGGGATAGTGTAACGCTCACCTGATTCTCGCAGAGGCGCCGGTCTTGACTGGGCGACTACCGTATCTTCAAAGGTGATGTGTAGCACCCGGTTGGCTCTTTGGGCTGGACCTCTGTGCACTGTATGCCTGACTTCAAGAGTAAGATGTCTGCAGATAGGAAATATGGGATTAATGAACTGGGGTTATTGGGGTGTCCCTATCTCTTTCCTTTTTTGCTCTCCTGTAGACCCCCAAAGGTTAACGCTCTCACCTTAGGTAAGTGAATGCCAAGCTCTCCATCTGCAACGGGGCAGGGTGCTGTAACCAGTTTCTTCACTGGATAGGTAGCGCAGGCCTCTTGACTTCAGAGGACTGTTGTCCGTCGTTTACTGCACGAACGGTAAGTTTCGAGTAATTCAATTGTCTTTAAAGTCTTTAGTAATGATGTCTCTTGTTTTGCAGGATTCCGGCGATGGCGGATGACGGGCTGAAGTGAGTTGAAGATGGAGTCCGTGTGATGAATAGAAGCGCCTGGAAGCACGTAAGTAAGCGCTTGTTGCCTGCTTCACGATGCGCTCTAACTGTCTTTTTATTTTGCAGGTACGAGTTCGGAGCGGCTGCAGGGTGCCGGAATACCCACTGGGTTAGATGTGGAAAGGAGTAATGGCACGTGAGTATTAAAGTTCCCCAATGTCTTTAAACGAACCTTGTTTTGTCTTTCAGATGCAGGATGCAGCGCCGAAGGCCTCCGGAGCGTGCGAAGAGTTGGTAAGCTTTTGTCTTTCAGATGCCGGAATGCAGTGTGAAGACCTCCGGAGCGCACGAAGAGTAGGTAAGCCTTTGTCTTTCAGATGCCGGAATGCTAACCTGTTCTTTCTTGTCTTTATAGGTGTTGCTGAAGACTGGATTCAGGATGGTAAGCCTTTTTCCTTAAGCCCAGGATCCGATGCAGAAGACACGATGAGCGTTCTGCTGCAGAGGTTGCAGAATAACGCAAAGCAAGATTCATCCACCGGGTGTGGTTTGAATAGCCTCCTGTAGTGCTTAGGTGTCTCCTTCCACAGCCACGCCTAGGTAAGAAAAGAGTTCCTGCTTTCCAGAAGAGTTCCAGTGTTCTGAATCTAGGGAGTGGCTCCTGCCCCACCCAACAGGAAAAGTAGTTCCAAACAGAAGAGGATCAGAGGCTCAACTGGCAGGCAAGTAAGCAGCATGGTCTGCTGCAGGTAAGTCCACCCAAGCATTATGAGCCCGGCACTTCCAGCGCTGGGACTGGGCATATTTATGAGCCTGGTGCCACTGGCGCCAGGACTGGGTCCAAAAGGTCCCAATTGGGACTGGTTGGCACTCGGAACCTGGGTTATGGATCTGCTTCCAAGGGAGTTGGGAAAACCCTGACCTTTTGGAAGTAGAGATCATGACAGTACCCCCCCTCAAGGCCTCTCCCAAACCGGGCTTCTCTGGGGGTTTTGGCTTGTCAGGAAATGTTCGGTGAAATCTTTTGATTAGGCGAGGAGCGTGGACATATTCAGCAGGTTCCCAGGATCTCTCTTGGGGGCCGTAGCCTTTCCAGTCAATTAGGTAAAATAGTTTAGATTTGGAGATCTTGGAGTCCAGAATGCTTTTGACTTCAAACTCGAGTTCTCCATCAACTAGGATGGGTTTTGGAGATTTAGTTAGTCAGGTTTGAGGTTGCACAGGTTTTAATAGAGAGACGTGGAAGACCGGACGTATCTTCATGTGCGGGGGCAAGTCCAACTTGACCGCTACTGGGTTTACTATGGTAGTGATGGAATAGGGACCAAGGTATCTTGGGTTGAATGTGCGTGGCCCTTTTAGAGGTAGATATTTGGTGGATAACCAGACTTGGTCCCCTACCTGATATTGAGGGGCTTCCTTCCGATGTTGATCTGCTCCTTTCTTGTATTGTTCTTTAGCCCTTTGAAGGTGAGAAACAGCTTCCTTAAAGGCTTGGGTGATTGTAGAATGCAGGTAGTCTACTGCTGGTGTTTCAAGATCTTGGAGGGGAGTTCGGGGCGAGGGTGTTTTAAGATTGGTGCAGAGATAAATTTAGTCTTCAAATCCTGGAAAGCTTGTTCCGCCTCGGTAGACCATTCAAAACGTTTGTTTTTCTTTAACAAGGCAGTGATGGGCTGGACTATTCGAGAGAATTTGGGGATAAACCTGCGGTAAAAGTTAGCGAAGCCTAACATGCTTTGCACACCTTTTACGGAGGATGGTGATGGCCATTTGAGAACTGCATCGACCTTCTTTGAATCCATACGTACTCCGCCAGGTGATAATATGAATCCCAAGAATTCAACTTCCGTCACGTTGAAAACACATTTTTCCAACTTAGCGAAAAGTTTGTGTTGACGCAATCTTTCGAGGACCATTTTCACGTGTTTCCGATGTTCAGATTCCGATGAAGAATAAACGAGGATGTCGTCAATGTAAACAACCACACACACATCTATGAGCTCTCTGAGGACATCGTTCATAAAATATTGAAAGGCGGCCGGGGCATTGCAAAGTCCGAAGGGCATGACCTGATATTCAAATAGCCCATACTTGGTGCGGAAGGCCGTCTTCCATTCATCGCCCTCTTTTACTCGTACCAAGTGGTAAGCTCCTCTAAGATCCAGCTTTGTATATATGCATGCTTTTCTGACTTGGTCCAGGAGTTCAGGGATCAAAGGTAACGGATATCTATTCTTAACGGTGATCTGGTTCAGGGAGCGATAATCGATACAAGTTCTAAGGTCTCCTTCCTTTTTTGGACGAAGAACAAAGCTGAAGAAGCAGGGGACTTGGAAGGATGAATAAACCCATTCGCTAGGTATTGATCCAGGTATTGTCGAAGGTGAAGGTTCTCAGGCTCGGTGAGGGCATAAATTCTACTACAAGGAGGAGTAGATCCAGGTATCAGGTCTATCTGGCAGTCATAAGACCTATGAGGAGGTAGAGAGTTAGCCTGATCCTTCCGGAAAACATCTTGGTATTCTAGGTATTCGGGAGGTAACTGGGGAGTCTCTGAAGAAATTGCTGCCAGTGCAACACCAGGTGGAGGGTGACAAGTAGAGACACATTCTGGAAACTGGACCGTTCTTCCTCGCCAATCGATCAGAGGATTGTGTTTCTCTAACCAAGGTATTCCTAGAATAATCTGAAACTGAGGGGCCTTGATCACATCGAACACGATCTTCTCATGGTGTCCATCTTGACTTACTAGCGTCACCTCTTGAGTGGTATGGGTTACTGGCCCGGAGGCTATCTCCGTACCATCCACTGTAGTAATGACGTCCTTTACAGCCTTGGGACAAAGAGTTAGATTCATCCTCAAAACCATTTCATGATCCACATAATTGCCGATGGCACCGCTGTCGACGTAAGCTTCAATTGCATGTAATCGATCCGGATTATCAGGGCTAATGAGGACCATAGGTATCACGAAATGCGAGGTCACGGAACTGGTTTTCACGCTCGGCAAGAGGACCTCTATTCTTGTCGGGCGAGGTCGTTTCCCTGCTCAGAGTTTGTAACTTTGGTAACTGCAGCTCCTACTGCCTTCTTGGCAGGTTTCACCGGACAGTCTCGAAGAAAGTGCCCTGAGTTTCCGCAATATAGGCATAGTTGCAACTGTTTTCTCCTTTCCCGCTCCTTTTGTGTTAGAGGACCTTTCAGACCCCCTATTTGCATGGGTTCCCCGGAGTCTACTCCTTTGGAAGGAGTCGGCGGTTTGGAAAATACTCGAGCATCAAACTTGGAACGGTCGGCCTTCCTGTTCTGCAGTCTATGATCTATTTGAACGACCAAGTCTATATAATCCGAACAGTCTTGTGGGGGATTCACTACTTGGGCTAAAACGTCTTTGAGCTCTCCACGTAGACCTCTATAAAACAGCGTAATCCTCTTGTCCTCAGGCCATTGAGTTTCCACTATTAGTCTATTGAAAGATGCAATATAAGCCAAAAGGTCTTGATTACCCTGTCGCAACGAAAGAAGCTCATTGTCCAAGGCCTGCCCCTGTGAATGTCTTGCGAACAGTTTTTTCATACAAAGCTGAAAGGCTTGAAAATCATGGAGAACCGGATCATCTTGATTAACTAGAGGGATCGACCAGTCTGCCGCATTGCCACTAAGGTATGAAAGTACAAAAGCTACTTTAGCTTGATCAGTTGGAAAGGCTGCTGGCCGGCATAAGAAGTGCAACCGGCACTGATTGATAAATACTGCAAACCTCTTTGGGTCACCAGAAAATCGTTCGGGCGGAGCCAGAGGTACATTCCCAGGTAGGTTGATCTGCACTGGATTCATAGAGGATGTTGAAGGAAGATTTGCCCCTGATGCGGGTAACGGGGTTTGTCCGGCTTGTGACTGTAGCAATTGTCTAGCAAGACCGTCTGTTCTCTCCTTGGAAATAATTAGTTCCCTTCTTAGAGCATTCGTTTCCTGACGAGCTGCATGCACTTCTGCCCTTAGTTCCCCAAGTAACCGGGCTAGGTGGTCAGTATCCGAGGTTTCCATAGCGCCTGGGCGAGAGTTTTGTGGTAGGCTTTGCGTTCTGTAACGCTCACCTGATTCTCGCAGAGGCGCCGGTCTTGACTGGGCGACTACCGTATCTTCAAAGGTGATGTGTAGCACCCGGTTGGCTCTTTGGGCTGGACCTCTGTGCACTGTATGCCTGACTTCAAGAGTAAGATGTCTGCAGATAGGAAATATGGGATTAATGAACTGGGGTTATTGGGGTGTCCCTATCTCTTTCCTTTTTTGCTCTCCTGTAGACCCCCAAAGGTTAACGCTCTCACCTTAGGTAAGTGAATGCCAAGCTCTCCATCTGCCTCGGGGCAGGGTGCTGTAACCAGTTTCTTCACTGGATAGGTAGCGCAGGCCTCTTGACTTCAGAGGACTGTTGTCCGTCGTTTACTGCACGAACGGTAAGTTTCGAGTAATTCAATTGTCTTTAAAGTCTTTAGTAATGATGTCTCTTGTTTTGCAGGGTTCCGGCGATGGCGGATGACGGGCTGAAGTGAGTTGAAGATGGAGTCCGTGTGATGAATAGAAGCGCCTGGAAGCACGTAAGTAAGCGCTTGTTGCCTGCTTCACGATGCGCTCTAACTGTCTTTTTATTTTGCAGGTACGAGTTCGGAGCGGCTGCAGGGTGCCGGAATACCCACTGGGTTAGATGTGGAAAGGAGTAATGGCACGTGAGTATTAAAGTTCCCCAATGTCTTTAAACGAACCTTGTTTTGTCTTTCAGATGCAGGATGCAGCGCCGAAGGCCTCCGGAGCGTGCGAAGAGTTGGTAAGCTTTTGTCTTTCAGATGCCGGAATGCAGTGTGAAGACCTCCGGAGCGCACGAAGAGTAGGTAAGCCTTTGTCTTTCAGATGCCGGAATGCTAACCTGTTCTTTCTTGTCTTTATAGGTGTTGCTGAAGACTGGATTCAGGATGGTAAGCCTTTTTCCTTAAGCCCAGGATCCGATGCAGAAGACACGATGAGCGTTCTGCTGCAGAGGTTGCAGAATAACGCAAAGCAAGATTCATCCACCGGGTGTGGTTTGAATAGCCTCCTGTAGTGCTTAGGTGTCTCCTTCCACAGCCACGCCTAGGTAAGAAAAGAGTTCCTGCTTTCCAGAAGAGTTCCAGTGTTCTGAATCTAGGGAGTGGCTCCTGCCCCACCCAACAGGAAAAGTAGTTCCAAACAGAAGAGGATCAGAGGCTCAACTGGCAGGCAAGTAAGCAGCATGGTCTGCTGCAGGTAAGTCCACCCAAGCATTATGAGCCCGGCGCTTCCAGCGCTGGGACTGGGCATATTTATGAGCCTGGTGCCACTGGCGCCAGGACTGGGTCCAAAAGGTCCCAATTGGGACTGGTTGGCACTCGGAACCTGGGTTATGGATCTGCTTCCAAGGGAGTTGGGAAAACCCTGACCTTTTGGAAGTAGAGATCATGACAGTACCCCCCCTCAAGGCCTCTCCCAAACCGGGCTTCTCTGGGGGTTTTGGCTTGTCAGGAAATGTTCGGTGAAATCTTTTGATTAGGCGAGGAGCATGGACATATTCAGCAGGTTCCCAGGATCTCTCTTGGGGGCCGTAGCCTTTCCAGTCAATTAGGTAAAATAGTTTAGATTTGGAGATCTTGGAGTCCAGAATGCTTTTGACTTCAAACTCGAGTTCTCCATCAACTAGGATGGGTTTTGGAGATTTAGTTAGTCGGGTTTGAGGTTGCACGGGTTTTAATAGAGAGACGTGGAAGACCGGACGTATCTTCATGTGCGGGGGCAAGTCCAACTTGACCGCTACTGGGTTTACTATGGTAGTGATGGAATAGGGACCAAGGTATCTTGGGTTGAATGTGCGTGGCCCTTTTAGAGGTAGATATTTGGTGGATAACCAGACTTGGTCCCCTACCTGATATTGAGGGGCTTCCTTCCGATGTTGATCTGCTCCTTTCTTGTATTGTTCTTTAGCCCTTTGAAGGTGAGAAACAGCTTCCTTAAAGGCTTGGGTGATTGTAGAATGCAGGTAGTCTACTGCTGGTGTTTCAAGATCTTGGAGGGGAGTTCGGGGCGAGGGTGTTTTAAGATTGGTGCAGAGATAAATTTAGTCTTCAAATCCTGGAAAGCTTGTTCCGCCTCGGTAGACCATTCAAAACGTTTGTTTTTCTTTAACAAGGCAGTGATGGGCTGGACTATTCGAGAGAATTTGGGGATAAACCTGCGGTAAAAGTTAGCGAAGCCTAACATGCTTTGCACACCTTTTACGGAGGATGGTGATGGCCATTTGAGAACTGCATCGACCTTCTTTGAATCCATACGTACTCCGCCAGGTGATAATATGAATCCCAAGAATTCAACTTCCGTCACGTTGAAAACACATTTTTCCAACTTAGCGAAAAGTTTGTGTTGACGCAATCTTTCGAGGACCATTTTCACGTGTTTCCGATGTTCAGATTCCGATGAAGAATAAACGAGGATGTCGTCAATGTAAACAACCACACACACATCTATGAGCTCTCTGAGGACATCGTTCATAAAATATTGAAAGGCGGCCGGGGCATTGCAAAGTCCGAAGGGCATGACCTGATATTCAAATAGCCCATACTTGGTGCGGAAGGCCGTCTTCCATTCATCGCCCTCTTTTACTCGTACCAAGTGGTAAGCTCCTCTAAGATCCAGCTTTGTATATATGCATGCTTTTCTGACTTGGTCCAGGAGTTCAGGGATCAAAGGTAACGGATATCTATTCTTAACGGTGATCTGGTTCAGGGAGCGATAATCGATACAAGTTCTAAGGTCTCCTTCCTTTTTTGGACGAAGAACAAAGCTGAAGAAGCAGGGGACTTGGAAGGATGAATAAACCCATTCGCTAGGTATTGATCCAGGTATTGTCGAAGGTGAAGGTTCTCAGGCTCGGTGAGGGCATAAATTCTACTACAAGGAGGAGTAGATCCAGGTATCAGGTCTATCTGGCAGTCATAAGACCTATGAGGAGGTAGAGAGTTAGCCTGATCCTTCCGGAAAACATCTTGGTATTCTAGGTATTCGGGAGGTAACTGGGGAGTCTCTGAAGAAATTGCTGCCAGTGCAACACCAGGTGGAGGGTGACAAGTAGAGACACATTCTGGAAACTGGACCGTTCTTCCTCGCCAATCGATCAGAGGATTGTGTTTCTCTAACCAAGGTATTCCTAGAATAATCTGAAACTGAGGGGCCTTGATCACATCGAACACGATCTTCTCATGGTGTCCATCTTGACTTACTAGCGTCACCTCTTGAGTGGTATGGGTTACTGGCCCGGAGGCTATCTCCGTACCATCCACTGTAGTAATGACGTCCTTTACAGCCTTGGGACAAAGAGTTAGATTCATCCTCAAAACCATTTCATGATCCACATAATTGCCGATGGCACCGCTGTCGACGTAAGCTTCAATTGCATGTAATCGATCCGGATTATCAGGGCTAATGAGGACCATAGGTATCACGAAATGCGAGGTCACGGAACTGGTTTTCACGCTCGGCAAGAGGACCTCTATTCTTGTCGGGCGAGGTCGTTTCCCTGCTCAGAGTTTGTAACTTTGGTAACTGCAGCTCCTACTGCCTTCTTGGCAGGTTTCACCGGACAGTCTCGAAGAAAGTGCCCTGAGTTTCCGCAATATAGGCATAGTTGCAACTGTTTTCTCCTTTCCCGCTCCTTTTGTGTTAGAGGACCTTTCAGACCCCCTATTTGCATGGGTTCCCCGGAGTCTACTCCTTTGGAAGGAGTCGGCGGTTTGGAAAATACTCGAGCATCAAACTTGGAACGGTCGGCCTTCCTGTTCTGCAGTCTATGATCTATTTGAACGACCAAGTCTATATAATCCGAACAGTCTTGTGGGGGATTCACTACTTGGGCTAAAACGTCTTTGAGCTCTCCACGTAGACCTCTATAAAACAGCGTAATCCTCTTGTCCTCAGGCCATTGAGTTTCCACTATTAGTCTATTGAAAGATGCAATATAAGCCAAAAGGTCTTGATTACCCTGTCGCAACGAAAGAAGCTCATTGTCCAAGGCCTGCCCCTGTGAATGTCTTGCGAACAGTTTTTTCATACAAAGCTGAAAGGCTTGAAAATCATGGAGAACCGGATCATCTTGATTAACTAGAGGGATCGACCAGTCTGCCGCATTGCCACTAAGGTATGAAAGTACAAAAGCTACTTTAGCTTGATCAGTTGGAAAGGCTGCTGGCCGGCATAAGAAGTGCAACCGGCACTGATTGATAAATACTGCAAACCTCTTTGGGTCACCAGAAAATCGTTCGGGCGGAGCCAGAGGTACATTCCCAGGTAGGTTGATCTGCACTGGATTCATAGAGGATGTTGAAGGAAGATTTGCCCCTGATGCGGGTAACGGGGTTTGTCCGGCTTGTGACTGTAGCAATTGTCTAGCAAGACCGTCTGTTCTCTCCTTGGAAATAATTAGTTCCCTTCTTAGAGCATTCGTTTCCTGACGAGCTGCATGCACTTCTGCCCTTAGTTCCCCAAGTAACCGGGCTAGGTGGTCAGTATCCGAGGTTTCCATAGCGCCTGGGCGAGAGTTTTGTGGTAGGCTTTGCGTTCTGTAACGCTCACCTGATTCTCGCAGAGGCGCCGGTCTTGACTGGGCGACTACCGTATCTTCAAAGGTGATGTGTAGCACCCGGTTGGCTCTTTGGGCTGGACCTCTGTGCACTGTATGCCTGACTTCAAGAGTAAGATGTCTGCAGATAGGAAATATGGGATTAATGAACTGGGGTTATTGGGGTGTCCCTATCTCTTTCCTTTTTTGCTCTCCTGTAGACCCCCAAAGGTTAACGCTCTCACCTTAGGTAAGTGAATGCCAAGCTCTCCATCTGCCTCGGGGCAGGGTGCTGTAACCAGTTTCTTCACTGGATAGGTAGCGCAGGCCTCTTGACTTCAGAGGACTGTTGTCCGTCGTTTACTGCACGAACGGTAAGTTTCGAGTAATTCAATTGTCTTTAAAGTCTTTAGTAATGATGTCTCTTGTTTTGCAGGGTTCCGGCGATGGCGGATGACGGGCTGAAGTGAGTTGAAGATGGAGTCCGTGTGATGAATAGAAGCGCCTGGAAGCACGTAAGTAAGCGCTTGTTGCCTGCTTCACGATGCGCTCTAACTGTCTTTTTATTTTGCAGGTACGAGTTCGGAGCGGCTGCAGGGTGCCGGAATACCCACTGGGTTAGATGTGGAAAGGAGTAATGGCACGTGAGTATTAAAGTTCCCCAATGTCTTTAAACGAACCTTGTTTTGTCTTTCAGATGCAGGATGCAGCGCCGAAGGCCTCCGGAGCGTGCGAAGAGTTGGTAAGCTTTTGTCTTTCAGATGCCGGAAAGCAGTGTGAAGACCTCCGGAGCGCACGAAGAGTAGGTAAGCCTTTGTCTTTCAGATGCCGGAATGCTAACCTGTTCTTTCTTGTCTTTATAGGTGTTGCTGAAGACTGGATTCAGGATGGTAAGCCTTTTTCCTTAAGCCCAGGATCCGATGCAGAAGACACGATGAGCGTTCTGCTGCAGAGGATGCAGAATAACGCAAAGCAAGATTCATCCACCGGGTGTGGTTTAAATAGCCTCCTGTAGTGCTTAGGTGTCTCCTTCCACAGCCACGCCTAGGTAAGAAAAGAGTTCCTGCTTTCCAGAAGAGTTCCAGTGTTCTGAATCTAGGGAGTGGCTCCTGCCCCACCCAACAGGAAAAGTAGTTCCAAACAGAAGAGGATCAGAGGCTCAACTGGCAGGCAAGTAAGCAGCATGGTCTGCTGCAGGTAAGTCCACCCAAGCATTATGAGCCCGGCGCTTCCAGCGCTGGGACTGGGCATATTTATGAGCCTGGTGCCACTGGCGCCAGGAGTGGGTCCAAAAGGTCCCAATTGGGACTGGTTGGCACTCGGAACCTGGGTTATGGATCTGCTTCCAAGGGAGTTGGGAAAACCCTGACCTTTTGGAAGCAGAGATCATGACAATAGGCTGTTTCAGTTGCCCATATTAGGGAAGCATCACTTCCCATAAACTGGCCTCTAGTTTTGCACATGGCTATGTGTGAAAGACAGTGTGCTGTCTTAGCATCAATTTCTACAGCTACGAAGATCTTGGATTTCCCCATGCTGTACGTTAGGAGTGCGCAGACGAAGCATTCCCCTTCGGAATTTCGTCTTCCAAATTCTTTCATGTGCCGGTACCAAACGTTGTTACCTAGGTGTGCTGTGATATCCAGGTAGTCGTTCAGTTCATTGTCTTCTTCATGCATGCTTCTCTTGATTCTTAGTGTTTTCCTTTAGTTTGCTATTACTACATCTCTGAATGCATCTGTATGACTCTTTCTTGCTGGAGGGTTCTCAGGTATCCCGGTCCATGGTGCAGGCCTCTTCATCTGCGCCGTTTGAGTGGACAAGAGTCTGGCAGCTCTTTCCTGGTCCTCATGCATCTTTTCTATGCTGCGTGCAAATGCCCATGCCAACCAGCCTGACACTGGTCCGGAATATGGCTATATTGTGGAACTGGTACTTGTCCCTTGTGTTGGAACATATATGCTGGGTAATGCAGTCTCTGTGGTTTAATTTTTCAGTTCCTCATGCAGTTTCCTCGCTCTGGCTATGTGCGGGAATAGTAAGTCTACTATCATTTGTGTCTATGCGGTTTTTCTGAGGCTGCTTCTGTTGGTCTTTCTCTTAATTCTTCTTTTTTTCTCCTCACACTATCTTCTGTGAAGGTTTTTATAGCAGGCAGTCTCATCTTCTCTGCTGTTTTCATTTGTGGTTCAGCGGTCATTGACACTAGGCCTGTTTCGTGTGCATTCAGTGTGTGTGTGCGTGTAGTTGTCAGTGTTTGTTCTTCATTCATTTCCGGCCGACCCTGTCTCCGGCTTTCCTGCTCATTCGGTACCATAAGTCTTTGTATATCACTATTAATCACATTCATTTGAAGTTCATTTACTCTACCATCAGATTTTCTAGGAACTAGAATGACTATATAAGGTCTGGGTGCTTTTGTGGGTTTCATGCGTGTATCATCAGGTGGGTGCACTGAAATTGGAACGCTTCGTGCACCAATAAAGAATGCAGTTCTGATCGTTAATGACAGTAAAATAATGATAAATACAATGCATAAGTACATTATGGTTCGATATGCTAGGCGATAGCATTTCCTTCCAAAGAAGCGGGGGTGCCTCTCTGCTTGTGGGAGGACCAGGTTGCTGCTCTGGGCCCCCCATCTCGATCATTCACCAAATGTCAATGTTATTATTTCCTTAACCAATATTGTCTTTCAAATACGGCGTTGGCAAGTGTTAGATGGTTTACAAGTGTCCCCACTCATGCGGGCGACGGATTGTCTCTTATTTCAGGATACAGTTCCTCTGTTAGACTATGGGAAAAACAGATTATATAACACTTCAGTGAGCCCTTTTACTGTGCATGTTCAAAGTAGGTCAGCTCCCAGTCCACCCCTCGAATCTGTTTCAGTCCTGAGGACATGTTGGACACTG
This sequence comes from Ambystoma mexicanum, assembly GCF_040938575.1. NCBI lineage: Eukaryota > Metazoa > Chordata > Amphibia > Caudata > Ambystomatidae > Ambystoma > Ambystoma mexicanum. The sequence goes on from NC_090928.1 coordinate 1,282,424,884, forward strand.
GTCAGCATGAAGAAATAGGGAAAAAATAACAACAAATATAATAAATGGAGTTCTCGACTCTGCTCCTTCGATCTGTCCCTCGGCGGAAAGTTTCACGATCTTCTCCTAAGGATTTGATGGAGATTGGAAATGTTGATTTGAGCTTTAATACCATGCAAGAGCATGTTTAGCTGCGTACGCTTTACTGGATCTCCGAGAAATGTAAGTACGTCAACATTGATTGGTCTTCCCACTAGCTCTGGAAAGTTCTCAATGAGGTGAAAGAAGACGTATGCCAATCTGCTGTCGTCTGGTGAAAAGGACATCTGTTCTGTCTTCTTTGGGATTCAGGATCATAGGTGTTTTCCTTGATGTAAACAATGTCTGCACTGTCCAGAATGTGATCTTATTCAAGAGATGGCTCAAATGTTCTGTATTTGCTGGATCTTGAAGAAATGTGAGTGTGTCTGTTGTTCACCCAATGAGAGTTGAACAATCTTTGATTATGCGAAAGAACAGTGTGTTGATGAGCTCATCTATTTCCGCCTGTGTTGAGATAATTTGATTCTTCCTTACTGTACTCAGGGAGTATAATAAATTGTTCAGCAATGACAGTAAGCAGTTGTCTTATTATTTTTTTCGTTTTCAGGATCTTGGAGAAAGTCTGTGACACTAGTGAGTCTTCCTACCAATGACGGGTATGATCTTAGCACTAAGTTGAAATAGGTGACCACGTCCTTTGTGATGTCTCTATTGTGGGACACCATAAGTGATTTCGAATAAGGTCTTGGTGCTGAATGAATCGGGATACTGTATTTGTTTCCAATGTAAATGTCCTCGGTCAAAATTTGGCATAGTCTTTTTCTCATCAAGGCTTCAGCGTGCCTCAGTCCAAAGTCAACAGACTATGTTGTGGATTACACATGCAATTTTCTTCTTCACCCTGCAACTAGGATGCACAGAGTGTCTGTTTTTATGTCCGTATCCCCTTTTTTGCTTAGAGGAATGTCCAAAATGAAGCCGCAACCTTTTGCACAAAAATTCCTTGTCTTTGGATAGCTGGTCATGCGTCCGTCTTCCTCGTCATGGATCTTGTCTGCATGTGCTGTGGTTCTTCCCTGTTGCTCATCAATTCCTCTCATTGGGGTGCAGGCAGGGGCCTTCTCCGATGTAGGATTTGATATCACTGAGAAAAATCTATGCTCTCCTGCCCTGTAGCTTCACAGCAGACGGAGTGCAGTCCTCTATGATAAAAGGACCTTTGAATCTTGGCTCGTCCAACCTTTTCTTTGTACGGTTTCTCACTAAGACGGCCTCTCCAAGGAAGACGAGTGGAACACGTAGACCTTGAACTGAGTCTGATGTAGTGTCTCCTTCTGCGTTTTGTGCTACGCTGCACCCTTTTCGTCATCGCTGCAGCTGGTCTAAAATTACAGTAAGGCAAGATGTCATATAGTTCAGATAGTTTTGCATTTCACATCCTAAAACCTCTCCTGTTGACTGGGCATCACATCTAGCTCTATCTCGTGGTGTTAGGGGAGTTCTCATTCTTCGTCGTGTGGCCAAGATGATGGTCGGACCCTGGTTGGTTCCGAAGAGCATACAGTGCCAGTGGAAGGTAGTGCAACCATCCCTTCTTTAGAGTAAGCTTCAACTTGGCTATTCTTTCCTTTAACAAGCCGTTGAACTTCTCACATATTCCATTACCTTGCGGATGATACGCTTATGATAACTTGTGCTTTATACCAAGCAACAAGCCGATCTGCTCAAAAACTGCATTAACAAAATGAGGGCCATTATCTGATCTCATGACTTTGCACACCCCCCACCTGGTGAACACTTCCCTCATGCTTCCCTCACTAAAAATGTGGCCGCACAGGTAGAGTTTGGGTGTGTACATGGATCTGCCTCTATCCATCTAGAGAATGGACACACCACAACAAATAAGTATCTGTACCCGTTACATACTTGAATCATGTCGATGTTATCGACATGCAAGTGCTGTAAAGGCCCTTTTGGCCTGGGGATGACTCCTCTCATTACTTTTAATGGGTGCCCAGCGGTGAATTTCTGGCAGATTTCACCATAAAGAATGCAACATGCTCAGATAAATTCGGTATGAACCAGTCTTCCATGAGCGTTGCTGCTAGATTCTCCTTTGTCATATGCTCCGGGTAATGTAACTGCTCCAGCACTATTTTTAATAGGGCTACAGGCATTACTGGTTTACCAGTGCTGTCTTGTCGCCACAAGCTGTCAGAGGGGTTTAAAGAACACCCTTGACGTTTCCACAGGTTCTTCTCTTCCTGCAGTGCCTCCCCTTGGAGTTCCATTAACTGTGTTTGCCCCAAATTGTTGTAACCTTCAGGTGTGGTTCGTGTAAGCATCATTAGTCCATTGGCATGGATAGCTTCCACTGCCATAACTGTGTCACTTTTTGATGCCATTTGCTTGGCTTCCGTGTCTGTTGCTTGATTTCCGCATGAGATAAAATATGTCCCTTTGGTGTGTGCGGCATATTTCACGACCGCTATGCCCACTGGGAGCTGCAGTGCCTTAATCAGCCTGTCCAATAAGGCTGCGTGCTGCACTGGCGTGCTGTCTGCTCGGAGGTAGCCCCTCCTTTTCCAGCGTGCTAAGCCTGCGTGCACTGTTGACGTCACATAGGCGGAGTCACTGTACACCGTTACTTCCTGGTCTGCGTGATTCTCAATGGCGAGTATCAACGCCAATAATTCTGCAGCCTGTGCTGAATAATGAGATGGTATTCATGCACTAAGTGGCACTTGAAACTCTCCATTAGCTGTGTGCTTATCACAGCAACGCCTGTGTATCTTTGCCCATCACTTTGTTCGATTCTAGAAGACCCGTCAATAAATCAATAAAGATGATCTCTCCTCCTGCCAAGTCATTTTCTTTTACCCTGGGAATTTCATCATAGAGTTCTTCATAATTCGCGCAGTCATGTATCGGCTCTCCCTCAGTGACTGGATCTGCGATGAACATAGCTGGGTGTACTATCTTCCATTAGACTATTTTAATCGATAGGTTTGATATGATCACTTTATAAGCAGAAGCTCTCTGAGATGTCAATGTGCTCTTTGGTTTCTCTAGAATGGCAAATAATGAGTGCTCGACGTACAACGGCATGTAGCATCCAATTACAATGGTTGTCGCCTACTCTATGGCAAACGCTGCGGCAGCTAAACTTTGTTCACATGGGAAGTGACCTCTCATTACTGGGTCCTGATTCCCACTGTAGTATGCCAGGAGCTTGTACCCCAAGGAGGTTCTTTGAGCGAGCACTGCCGTCATGACACTGCCATCTGTGTGTGAAAACAGGAAAAATTCTCTGCATAATTGGGAATTCCGAGAACTGGAGCTGTACAAATAGCTCTCTTGAGTTCAGCAAACCCTTTCTCCATTGTTTCAGACCATTCAATCTGTTCTTTCGTCACATGGGCCTTCTGTAGGGCCTGAATTAAATGTTTAGTATAAGAGCTGTAGTCGATGACCCATGCCCTAACATAGTTGCATAGGCCTAGAAAGCTCTGCATCTGCTTTATCGTGTGAGGCTTAGCCGTGTTAAGTATGGATTCAGCCCTTTCTGGGGTTACTTTCTTTCCTTCATGTGAGATCAGCTGGCCTATGTACAGCACTTCTTTTTGACAATATTGTAACTTTTCCTTGTCAACTTTATATCCTTTCTCAGCCAATATAGTAAATAGCTGAACAGAATCGTGCCTGCATTGATCTTCTGTGGTGCTGCAAATTAGGATGTCTTCCACATATTGTAAGACAACACTTTCTAGTGTAATATTGCTCCAATCCATCTGCAGGACTCTGTTGAAAATAGACGGAAACTCACAGTACCCCTGTGGCAGCCTCGTGCTTCTCAGACGCATTTGTCTGAACGTGAAGGACGTCAGATCTTGTGAGTCACGGTGCAACGGGATTGAGAAAAATGCATTTTTCAAATCAACCACCGTGAAATATTTTGCCTCAACGGGTAAATTAAATAGAATTGTAGCGGGGTTAGGGACTAAAGGGAACTTGGCCTCAACAATATAATTTATTGGGCGTAAATCCTGAATTAAGCGGCAAGACCCTCCTTTTGATTTTTTGACAAGATACACAGATGTATTAGATGGTGACTCTGACGTTACTAAGATGCCCTGGTCCATAATGGCATAAATTGTCTTAGAAATCCCCTCATCTGCCTCTCTTGACATCGGATATTGTCGGGCTCTTGGTAGAGTTGCTCCTGGTTTTAGTTTAATCCTTCCTTCTCCAACCCTCTTCAAGAGACCCACGTCATAGGGTCCGATAGTCCACACTGAGACAGGCACTTTAGCTATATCGTCATCAAAATATTCAGGACGTTTTCGTGCCAACATAAATCGCTGTGGTGATTCTCTTTTAATCATCTTTACCAGAAAGGTGAGACTTATTTCTACCATTCTCTCTCCTATTTCTGCTTGTTCTTCAAATAGATCGGCATCGGTGACGTCAGTCACTCGATATCCTTCTTCGATGGTGATTATCGCGCACCACTGTCTGCCCTCATTATCGTAACCATCAACCAAAACCACTTTCCCTCGCACTGCTGCTGTGTGTATCATCAAGGGAAATACTTGTCCCTCCTCCTCATGCATCAGTATTCTTGGTCTAAATAGGAACTCATCAGAGGTTCTCATGATTTTGTCTCCAAGGCCTGGCAATCCTGCCATAAGCACACGCATGCTATATGCGAACATTTCTAGCTTTAATGGTATGGCCCTCATAGCTATGTGTCCTGAGTATGCTCTAATCATTTTGCATACATTTGAGTAGTGCATCCCTGGAGTGGAACATACTATGCCCTCCTCCGTTAATGAGATTGTCATGTTCAACTTTGTCATTAAGTCTCGACCCAAGATATTTACACGGGTTTGACGCGAGTATAATAAAGGTACATTCATTTCGCACTCTCCTATGGAGACTGGGAGTGTATTTGTAAAGGGAACTCGACTGTCAGCTCCTGTAAAACTCTGGGTATCTATGGCCTCACCGGACAAGGAAAACTTGCCTTCACATGTGCACGAGTGTGTCACACCCGTGTCAACTAGGAAGGAATATTCTTTACCCCCTTCAACGACATCCACCCTAGGGTCCCTATGAGGGTCTGGTGTCACTGATAGATTAGAGCACATCAGGGTTCCCAGTGAGCTGTCCTAGTTCATATACAAGTTTGGCCCACTGTGCACTTGTGGATTTTCCCCATTCCCATTGTTACTTCCCATTCCAGGGTTCTGGGTCTGTCCTGAGCTCATTGTGTGTGACACTTGCAATGGTGCCTGGTGGGTTTGTCTTTGTGAAAAATTGCCAATGCTCTGAGGTTGCACTCCTTGTTGCGCTCTTGGTGCTTGTTGTTGCACCGTGTGATTCTGTGCAAAGCCCTTTTGTAAAACTGCAGGTGGATTTGCCATGTCTGCTCCCATTCCTTTGCCGTTCTGAATCATGACTTGATTTCTGCATGTGCGCGCCAAATGCTCTGTCATTCCACACAGCCAACATACTGGCGGTGGTTGGATTATTTGCCCATTTGACATATCCGGGTTACCATTTTGCACATTTTGAAAGCCTCTTTGATTATTTTGGAAACCTCCCTGATTGATCTGCCATCTTCTTCCTCTAAATTCTATTCCCCGTTGGTAAAACCCTACGTTACCCTGATTATTCTGCTGTGGATTTGCCACCTGATGCATGCTTTGTTCAGCTGCGCTAGTCAGCATGGCTCCTTCAAGAGCATACTTTGATAGTTTCTTTTGCACCAATTTTGCTTACTCACCCTTTCGAGTTGCTTCCTTTTTGCTATTCTTTTCCTGCAGCAGTCTTCAATAATGTGTGATAGTCAACTGTATTTCAGCCCAAGGTTTAGCCTCAACTCCTATCAATTTCTTGAGTTGTTTCTGCACCGGTTCTGGCAACCCTTGGCACAATATATGGTAAAACACAGGTATTGATTTCGTCCAAGATTCATGCGTTTCGAGCACCCACGCGTCTTGGAAATTCTGTATATAAATTAACAGATCCTCAGAATCCTTCATTTTTCGAGTCATTATAGCTCCCATATCGGAAGTATCTGGGCAAAGTACTCATAGCGCTTTCCATACTGCTGCTCTACAATGTTAAATGGCGCTCCGTCATGCGCTGTATTAATTGTGGTTACGACAGGGTAGCCTGCCCGTTCCCACACATCGTCTGCTCTCTCACCAAATATGGCGATTAGGAGGCCCTTAATGTCGCCTATAGCTAACGTGTTTCCTCCTGTCATTTTGTCTAACTCATGTATCCACTTTCTGGCTCCCGATGTCAGCATTGGAAGCTTGTTTCTCAACTTTTCTCGATCAATGTGTGGCCATGGAATATATTGCAGTCTTATTCCCCCCTTCTCTAGTAGTGGAAATTGGAATGCTTAGCCCTCTTTTTCTTCTCTCATTGTTCTCTTGTCTATTGCAGGGGTAATATTCCTGCATCGTCGTCTACCTGGCAATGTCCTTAGTCTGTCTACATAGGGCGGTGAAGATACCCCCCTCTGACCATGAGGTACTCCTTCATGTCGGTGAAGAGGGAAAATCGAGATCAAACTCCTGCCCCCTCTCCCCAGGCATATCAACAGGAAGAACAGCAGGAAGAATAATGAGCGCACTATCATGTGCACCAAGATCCAGTGCGCCCATGGCTGACAAATATGCTGAAAGACACCCACTTCATCAACATTGCAACCTACATGCTACATTAGCCTCAATGCAGCAATACCAGAATCTACAAAACACAAGAAATCCTGTGTAAAGGCTTGCAGATGCTCGTATGAATTAAACTAATCAAATGGCACAGTGTAAAGCCATGCTTCAGGAAAATTACAGCCAAGTACACTTGTCTCACTGAACACCAGCCACAGTGGGAATTCGTGCTGACTTCAGCAATGCGCCTCGCAAACCCAGGAGCAGCCCAAGGTCTTACACTAAGATAAGATTCCTATCCTTGAATGACAGTGAACTCTGGCAGACAAGCATTTTTAATTCTTCACAAATACAAGTAAGTCAGAGCAGAACACCCAGGGCCCAGTGTTTTTTCTCTGGGAACGAAAGACATTTTTGCAAGACCCACACATCAATTGAAACATAATTGTAACAAGAATGGCTCAACTCTGGCCAATGAACTCTGAGGGCCCAGGGGCGAAAAGCCTGTTCAAGCTAAAACTAATGGGAACAAATTCACAATGCAACAATTTTAGAATTAGGTAATGGGGGAGGAGCAGTTAAACCAGCCAACGGCCACCAAAGTCCAGAGGTCCAATGATCAGGCATCCTATAAGGGCACTATAGGTTACCTATGAGCTTAGCAGCCAATCTCAGGATGAGATAGGTTTCTGGGAGCTGGTCCAATTCTGTGATGTCAGCCTGCAGTGTGTTACAAAGCTGGCTTGCAAGACAGCCCGGGAGAGACGGTGCCTGGATTTTCGCTGTGCACGAAGCCCTCTGTGTGTTTTTTTGTTGCCCAGAAATAAACACAGTTTGGAACATGTTGCTGCTTGCTTGGAACTCTGCTGCATTTCTTTGGGCAAAATGGAAGGTGTTGGGGCCTCCCATAGCTGGACCCCCAGAAGCCCTGGGGGGGTCCACCTTCTCCCCAACATCGGTCAGACTGCGTGGCTGACTCTGATGCCCTCGGTGCAGACTCCCTAGTGTCTGACCATCATATCCCTTTTTCCCTTGGGAGTCGTCTTTCGCTCTGCCTCCCTTCTTCGTTTTCCTCACGAGTCAGACATTGTTTGTCCCCAATTCACGCAACTTCTTGTGTCTTCATTGTTTCTACTGATTTCTAATCTATCCAGGGATAGTTCCCTATTCCCACTACTTCGGGTGACATCCTCAGTGTCATACAGCTGAGTGCTTTCCAAGCGCTCGTCCTCCCCCTCTCCTTGGGGTATTTGTTCTATCCCCATTTCATCATATATTTTATCGATCGTTTCTCTGATGCTTCTGGTGTCGAAGTCATCTTCAATATTTGCCCTAGACGTGCCTGGTACTGAATCGTATGCAGGAAAGAAGAATTCTTCGATGTCTTCCCAGTCTACAACTGGATCAGGTTTTTAACCTCCCTCTCCAAATACTCAAGATTGCGTGCTCTCTGTCTTCGCTTACGTTTGATATCATCATCAAATTCTTTGTGCTTCCTCGCCTCTTCTCTGATCCTATCTTCTTCCTTTCTCTTTTCATTTCTACGTTCATCAGCCCTTCGAATTTCCTCATCTCTTTGTCTCCTTATTATTTTTTCACGTATCCTTTGCTCTTCTTCTAACTTTTGCTGTTTCTGTCTGTCTTGATCGTAGGCTGCTCTTGGGTTGCGATCAAGCTGTTTTTCTTGCTGTTCGCGATATATCTGTCCTCGCCTTTGTCTGTCTTTCCTTCTTATCCTTTCGTCTCTTAACTCCTTTTCTTTCCCCTTTCTCTGTGTCTCATCTAATCTCTCCTTTTGTCTTGCGTCACCAATGCCTTTACCATCGAATTTCAATATAATTTGTCCTCCCATCCATTCGTCTTTCGCGAATGCTATCTCATCAGTTCTGTCTTCGCTCCCTTTCCATCTCTTCCCTTCTCTCTCTTTGTCGAGAGATGCACTTGTCTGTACCTGATCTTTCCTTTCATCATCGCGTCTCCCCTTGTCCCTTGGGACTGCGTAGGTAAGATTCTTGTCCTTATCCTTCCCTTGATTTTCATCACTACTATGTGTAGGTGACTCATATGCAGGGTTGTTGTACCCCGTGGCTGCTTTAAGTTCCCTTAACGGGTATAAACCCACATCCTTACTTCCTTCAACTGTCATTTCGGGCGGGGCAGGTGGCACGGTAGTCATCTCACCCCCCTCTGTGCATACATTAAGTATCCAATCTGTTGGCGGCTCTTCCTCCTTTACCTGTTCGTACATTTTCCACATTCGAGAACAGCAAGGCGTTTTTCTAACTTCTTGCCTGTATACGTGGCATGCAAATATGTCGTCATATGTTGTAAGACGGCTTTAGATAAAGACCCATTTTGTGGCCAAGGCATAAACATCTTGTGGGTGGTACCTTTAACCCACTCGGTACTATAATTCTTTAGCTTGGGTGCATGTTTTGGCAATTGATTGCATAAGTGTGCTAATGGAGTTATGTCTTCCATGCTTTAATCTGTTCCCTTTCCTCTTATATAACACTTGTCAATGCTTTCGTGTGGTTTAAACAGCTTCTAACAATATGAGTGAGCACCAAATATCGCAAGCTCCAACCCAAATTCTCCACAAAAATGTTTTACTACCGATTTGTTCAAAAAACATCAATTAATGTGCGATCCTGTCTCAGCTATCAAATCAGTTTTCTTTAAAAAAAAAAATTCAGTGCATATGTGTGACGTCACAAAAGAGAAACATGTAAAACTGACACTTAACAGACTAGATGGACACCAGCTGGGCACAAATATCTCCATCTCTATCCTCTGATGGACATCCCCTGGTCTCCAGCCAGTAGACTCTGGTTAGGGCCGCAGTCCCCTATCTGATGGACATCCCCTGGTCTTCATGCGCTAGATTCTGGCGAGGCCTGCAGTTCCCCCTCTGATGGACATTCCCTGGACACCATCCAGTTAACTCTGGCCGGGGGGCACAGTTTCCCCCTCTGATGGACATCCCCTGGCCTCCATCCAGTAGACACTGGCTGGAGAGCACAATTCCCTTCTCTGATGGACATCCCCTGGTCTCCATCCAGTAGACTCTGGCTGAGGGGCACTGTTCCTCCCTCTGATGGACATCCCCTGGTCTCCATCCAGTAGACTCTGGCTGAGGGGCGCTGTTCCTCCCTCTGATGGACATTCCCTGGTCTCCATCCAGTAGACTCTGGCCGGGGGGCACTGTTCCCTCCTCTGATGGCCATCCCCTCGCCTCCATCCAGTAGACTCTGGCCAGGGCCGCAGTTCCCTCTCTGATGGACATCCCCTGGTCTTCATGCGCTAGATTCTGGCGAGGCCTGCAGTTCCCCATCTGATGGACATCCCCTGGACACCAACCAGTTGACTCTGACCGGGGGGCACCGTTCCCCCTCTGATGGACATCCCCTGGCCTCCATCCAGTAGACTCTGGCTGGAGAGCACAATTCCCTTCTCTGATGGACATCCCCTGGTCTCCATCCAGTAGACTCTGGCTGAGGGGCACTGTTCCTCCCTCTGATGGACATCCCCTGGTCTCCATCCAGTAGACTCTGGCTGAGGGGCGCTGTTCCTCCCTCTGATGGACATCCCCTGGTCTCCATCCAGTAGACTCTGGCCGGGGGGCACTGTTCCCTCCTCTGATGGCCATCCCCTCGCCTCCATCCAGTAGACTCTGGCCAGGGCCGCAGTTCCCTCTCTGATGGACATCCCCTGGTCTTCATGCGCTAGATTCTGGCGAGGCCTGCAGTTCCCCCTCTGATGGACATTCCCTGGACACCATCCAGTTAACTCTGACCGGGGGGCACAGTTTCCCCCTCTGATGGACATCCCCTGGCCTCCATCCAGTAGACTCTGGCTGGAGAGCACAATTCCCTTCTCTGATGGACATCCCCTGGTCTCCATCCAGTAGACTCTGGCTGAGGGGCACTGTTCCTCCCTCTGATGGACATCCCCTGGTCTCCATCCAGTAGACTCTGGCTGAGGGGCGCTGTTCCTCCCTCTGATGGACATCCCCTGCTCTCCATCCAGTAGACTCTGGCCGGGGGGCACTGTTCCCTCCTCTGATGGCCATCCCCTCGCCTCCATCCAGTAGACTCTGGCCAGGGCCGCAGTTCCCTCTCTGATGGACATCCCCTGGTCTTCATGCGCTAGATTCTGGCGAGGCCTGCAGTTCCCCATCTGATGGACATCCCCTGGACACCAACCAGTTGACTCTGACCGGGGGGCACCGTTCCCCCTCTGATGGACATCCCCTGGCCTCCATCCAGTAGACTCTGGGTGGGGGGGCACAGTTCCCGCTCTGATGGACATGCCCTGGCCCCCATCCAGTAGACTCTGGGTGGGGGGGCACAGTCCCCCCCTCTGATGGACATCCCCTGGTCTCCATCCAGTAGACTCTGGCTGAGGGGCGCTGTTCCTCCCTCTGATGGACATTCCCTGGTCTCCATCCAGTAGACTCTGGCTGGGGGGCACTGTTCCCTCCTCTGATGGCCATCCCCTCGCCTCCATCCAGTAGACTCTGGCCAGGGCCGCAGTTCCCTCTCTGATGGACATCCCCTGGTCTTCATGCGCTAGATTCTGGCGAGGCCTGCAGTTCCCCATCTGATGGACATCCCCTGGACACCAACCAGTTGACTCTGACCGGGGGGCACCGTTCCCCCTCTGATGGACATCCCCTGGCCTCCATCCAGTAGACTCTGGCTGGAGAGCACAATTCCCTTCTCTGATGGACATCCCCTGGTCTCCATCCAGTAGACTCTGGCTGAGGGGCACTGTTCCTCCCTCTGATGGACATCCCCTGGTCTCCATCCAGTAGACTCTGGCTGAGGGGCGCTGTTCCTCCCTCTGATGGACATCCCCTGGTCTCCATCCAGCAGACTCTGGCCGGGGGGCACTGTTCCCTCCTCTGATGGCCATCCCCTCGCCTCCATCCAGTAGACTCTGGCCAGGGCCGCAGTTCCCCCTCTGATGGACATCCCCTGGTCTTCATGCGCTAGATTCTGGCGAGGCCTGCAGTTCCCCCTCTGATGGACATTCCCTGGACACCATCCAGTTAACTCTGGCCGGGGGGCACAGTTTCACCCTCTGATGGACATCCCCTGGCCTCCATCCAGTAGACTCTGGCTGGAGAGCACAATTCCCTTCTCTGATGGACATCCCCTGGTCTCCATCCAGTAGACTCTGGCTGAGGGGCACTGTTCCTCCCTCTGATGGACATCCCCTGGTCTCCATCCAGTAGACTCTGGCTGAGGGGCGCTGTTCCTCCCTCTGATGGACATCCCCTGGTCTCCATCCAGTAGACTCTGGCCGGGGGGCACTGTTCCCTCCTCCGATGGCCATCCCCTCGCCTCCATCCAGTAGACTCTGGCCAGGGCCGCAGTTCCCTCTCTGATGGACATCCCCTGGTCTTCATGCGCTAGATTCTGGCGAGGCCTGCAGTTCCCCATCTGATGGACATCCCCTGGACACCAACCAGTTGACTCTGACCGGGGGGCACCGTTCCCCCTCTGATGGACATCGCCTGGCCTCCATCCAGTAGACTCTGGGTGGGGGGGGCACAATTCCCGCTCTGATGGACATGCCCTGGCCCCCATCCAGTAGACTCTGGGTGGGGGGGGCACAGCCCCCCCCTCTGATGGACATCCCCAGGTCTCCATGCGGTAGACTCTGGCCGGGGCCGCAGTACCATATACCAAGTGGACCCGCCCCTCTCCTGACCCCCTCTGCAGCTGTGTCTCAAGGCATCAGAGTAGAAAAGCACTTGGGTTACTGCAGTTCAGAGCATGGCAGCATGGCCCTTGATTTAGTGCCCTGCCCAGGGTACCTTCGGGTGTTATTTATTAAAGGTGGATTAAAATTCCTAATGTCTAAATAAATAAGCGCCGGCCGGGCCAATCTGTCGCGGCGCCACTGTGGCGGCGCCCAGGGCGCCGGCAGCTGGGGGCCATATTTCACATCCATAAATGTTTGCATGAATCCTGCGGGGCGCAGCGCTGTGAGCAGACCCTTTCCAGCTGCCTGGGGGGAGCTGTGCGGAACCGCCCCCAGATTTATAGCCCCGCGTTCCAATCTCCTGCATGTAGGGGGGGGGACTCAGGGGGGCAGCAGGCAGAGCTCGCAGTGTGGCTGGCTGGATCTGCCCGGACGGGTTTGCACGTGGGTCTGGGTGCACACTGGGGTGCGTCTGCCTCGGTGGATTCAGTGGGATGCGAAATCGAGCGGGGCTCTAAAAGGGGTGTGGCCTAAATGCTGGGCGTGGCCTAATGGGGGTGCCGCCTGCCCCAAACAACACACCATGTTCTCGGCTGGCGCTGCATGCATGCACCCAGCTGCATGTTGCAGTTTAATGTACCCAGGGTTTGATGCTGTCAACGTTATAACTCGTGTTTTCTTCTGTACACAAATACCAAAGAGACAGAGGAATGGCGCAGCGGTGCGTGCCAGGGTCGGGTACTATGGCAGCATGTACTAAGCACACTGAGCTGCCTTGTTACGCATGGTGGCATCTAAACTTACCAGAATGCCATCTCGTCGGCATATTGCCCAGAGAAGCTTGCAATATAATTGTGGACGGCAGCTAGGCAGGTGGCAATTCATCTTATAGTGGGAGCTGGCCGGAATCACGACTAGCGCCCCCCGCCATGGCCCTGCTCAAGGGAACTGAGGTGCTAATGGCCGGGCACCCCAGCCTGAAAACACCAGCTCTCAAGCAGCTAGCCCTGCAACGTGTGTGCTGAAAAGCATGCACACGGCGGGGGGGGGGGGGGGCATCCTCCTGCACTACTGGGGGCTTGCATATCAAGGCAGAGAGCTGAGCACGGTCATGGACATTCCCCCAGAGGGCGCTATTCAGTCTTTAAAATCCAGTTGTGATGTAAACGTCCAAAAAAGTGGCACCGATCCCCGAAGCACGTCCGTGAAAAGGTTCCTTTGAATTGTGTGGTGCCGCTCTTCCTGCAGTCACCCACGTGGAGCTATTCTGCGGAGAATTATTGTGAGGCTGCAACAGATGACGACATTACCCCCGCCCCGCCCCCTCCATCTCACTGTGCTCAGCTCCCAGCATGTTCAAGAAGCACCAGGAATTCCGTGTTTTTGAGCTCCAGACTGCTTACGGGAGACGTGACAGGAGCTCAGGCAGCGCCACTCTGCAGGCGCACATCAGGCGGGAAATGCATGGCTGATGATGGCAGCGCTCTGGCTCGGGACCCTGGAGCGCCGCCCCACTTAAAGCCTAGTCTCTCTCTCTCTGGCGGTCTGATTGTCTGCCTGCGTAGGTCCTCATGTGCCCACCTGTGCTTGACTGGCTGCCTGCCTGTATAACTTCGCCTGTCTCAATATGGCCGTCTGTTTGCTTTCTGCTCTTTGTGTCTCGGTGTCTGCCCGGCTTTGCCAGTTTGCCTTTCTCTTTATCTATCAATGGATCCAGTCTGTAGTGAAAGCGTGTCTTCTGTGAGGACCTGCTTTTGGGATGTTCGTATGGACCAGGCTGACTGAGCATGCTGGCTGTGTGTGTGAGAGGGTGGACGGTCTGCTGGAGCCCGGGCCCAGTAGCTGACTCTGGGCCGGCACCAGCTTCAAGCCCCTGCCTTTCAGATCCGGTCAGAATATCTTGCCTGACCGGCTGCAGAGGGTGACATCTGGGTGATTTACCGGCCGTGCACCAGCACCGTGTCCCTCGCCCGGCTGTCTGAATTCTGGAGTCTTCCTGCTGGCAACTCTCAAGCAGAGCGAGGGGCGGCCAGTCCTTGTGACCGGCCTGTGACAGCCACCCATCACAATGGATGCCTGTAGGTCCGGCGACAGCAGAGCCTCGCGCCATTAGGACCAGAAATTCATGTGTGTCACTTTCATGGGTGAAAATGACACACGCAATAGCCTACTGCTTTTTAAACGGTCTAATGCATGTCTGTTGCCACGGCTGTTGCCAACAAGCAAACACGAGTCCTACATTGTCTTCCCATCGTGCACGCTGCAAGCTTGCTGTGAAAGTATAATCACACGATCAGAGAAGTTTTAAGCTGCCATTACAAGATAAAACCTGCACTCATTTTGCTTACCATGAGACTTTATGTTAGGGAGAATTCTCTTCTAAGGCTAATTTCCCAAACCTAGTGAGTCCCCCAGCAGCTTTGCTGGAGTTGAAGCGTTTATTTTTTTCTCCTGCTAAGAGTGAGACTCTTTTCCCACTCTTAGGCAGATTGCTAGTGTGTGTTTTAGGCTATTTTGTGGGCTTATTGTCTATGGGGTTTTTCCTCACTATCATAGGAATCAACTTTTTAGCATGTGTGTTACACAGCATCCACAGTGCAGTGACAAAGGGGTGTCATAGTGACCCCCAAACATACGCTCCATACCCTGGGACTGACTGCTGTCTCCCAGGGCATGTAAAGTCCCCATTGACTTTACTAGTCAATAATTATGAACTAAACCAGTACAACCCATCTTACTATGGAAGTACTGGGAAGGGTTAATAGTTTTTCCCTGGTGTTTATTTTCGAGAGGGTACCGTGCAGTCCCTCTCTTAAAAGTTTCTGGCTGGTGGCAGTGGTTAATACCGTAAATATTTGACCGCAAATATTTCCCTATGGGATTTTCCCATTGTTCAAGGCTACCACTTTTACTGACAGACTCTAACATACTGCCGGTTTATTTTAATATTAACTTTACTCCGGTAGAGTTTTATTGCCAGATCTTTAATAATATTTCTTTCTCGTGTCTTTCTCTGAAATCCTAACCCAGTTTGGGGATCCTTTGTTCGTCCTTTTGGCGAGCTTCTGCACAGAAGCCCTCCTCTCGGCGCTACTGAGTCTGGCGTAGACAGGATGTGTGGGAGGGGGAACAGGCACCCTGGACAGGGTTGCCTACGCAACCCAAGTCGCACTCTACCCTAATAGGCTGGGGGGTTCTCCCGCCAGGAGAGCCACCCCACTGTGTGACAGATAGGCTGTATGAATGGGGGCCTTGATGCATAAAAGCAGGACTCCTAGGACTGGAGGACAAGACGTAGCCACTGGAACTAGAAACCTGAAGAGGAGAGAAGCTGAAGGCATCTGCAACGACTGAACCACCGGTGAAGCCCTGCTGCAGATCCTCACCACTTTTCTCCAACAACTCGAGAAGATCTTCGCCTGCAGGGGTCTTCTTCCCTTGAGCTGGTGGGGCCAACTAGTTCACCAATCACCTTCCAGGACCTGCCTTGTTCGAATCACTAGTGCCCTGCATTCGGAGACCAGGTAGCCAGGCACACGTCCACCACGACTGCAATTTAAAGGAGTGTACTGTTTATTCGTTTTGGCAGCACCGCGGCTGGCTTCATCCCTGGGCAGTGCAGTAACTCGAACCTTCCTCTACTGGATCTCCCGAACTGCAGGAACTGCCACAAACTACCGCCACCGCAGAAGCCTCTTCCATTTTAAAGGTACATCGTTCGTCCAGGCCTCCCGTTTCGTTGGGTATCGCTAAAGGTGTTTTAAATCCTTTACTTAGCTACTGGTTTGGCCGCCCCTCTCGTCTGACATTATATTTTACCTTTTGCAACTGCCTTTTCAAATCGTTAAACAAAGACTTGATTGCAGCGACTAGAACAGTTTGATCCTGGGCACATTGCCTTGTACCATTGACCCTGGCACAAGCCTATTGACTCTGGCTAAATCTGTTACACTGCCTTCTCTACATTGTTTCTTAACTAGGAATGTGTTGGTGCACCTAACTCTTATAACCACCTTTTTTCCTTCCCCTCTTTAATCTTGTGAAGTGCCATTTTGCTCGGTTTTCCCCTCAGTATTATACATGCTAAAGTACTGCCTTGCCTAACTTGTTCACAATCTACTTGGTAAGTGTTGCTGGTGTGTTGAAGAGTCTAAATCTGTATAACTTGTCCTTTCCCTCCCTTTTGAGAAATTGTTAGAGTGCCATTTCTGCTTGGTTTACACTGTGCCGTTTTGCTCAGTTTTCACTCTTGCTCAAACTTGTCTACAATTTAAATAGGGAGTTGTGTATACTTTTCTTGACTGTTTTAACTTGCTTTAATAATAGTGATTTGTGTGTGAACATCAGAGTGTGTAAAATAAATATATATATTATTTTTGATACAAAGCTTTGGTCAGTGTTTCCTTGTTTCATAGTATTGTAGTCCTATTGTGTAAACCCTGAATACTGCTCATCTCCCTCTTGAGATAAGTCTGACTGCTTAGCCACAGCTACCAACTAAATGTTTGTGGTACTGACTGATACCAAAGGGGATTTTCTTGCATATACCTGTAGTCTTAATCTTCTGTAGAGCTCCCTAAGGGAACTGCACAGGATTCTGCCTAACACTTTACATATTGTCGGGTTTGTTTATAATGTGATTTGTGGACTTTCGAGGCATTTGAGGACTTTCGAGTTATCACTATAAAAACAGCATCAAATGAACACTTATTTTCATGCATGCAGACATGCCCCATTCCATTAATGATATGCTAGGCCAGTCCTATTTATTTTCCGAGCCTTGTGGGACTTGTAGTTTTGCATTCACCCTTTTTAACTGTAGGGCTACAAGAGACTTGTAGAGAAAAGTGTGTGTGTTGTGGGAACATAAAGATAATGTACCACTGTGCAGTCAGTTTCTTTTATTGCAGTTAGTTTGATTGAGTGTGAGTTTTGTGTATTCTTGAGACCAGCTTTTGCGTTAGCTGGCTGTGTGACAGTGTTGCTTTGTATTTTTACATGTTAATTCTTGTGTGTATTGAAGGGTACATTGATCATTATTGTATGTTGATCTGAATGTTGCTACAGGTAGCTGTGTGGGTAAATGTGTGTTAGTGGTTGTGTTTCTTCGTGGCATATGAGCTCTGTGCATTTGTGTGCACGTGTGTTGCATTGGTGGGACTATTCCTGTGTGATCGGTGTGTTTCCTGTGTGAGTTTGTAATTGCATGGACGTGCATGTTTGGAATTGTTTTTCGGCGTGGTTGAGGGTGTCTGTGTTGCTGGGTGTGTCTTGGTGTTTCTTGATGGGAATGTGTTTGCAAAGGAAATATGCTTGTGGATTTACTTGGTTATTTGTGCACTTGTACGCTATTTGGGTTGTGTGAAAGATTGCTTGTGTGTTTATGGCAGTGTTTGGTCTGAGTTTGTGCTATTTTGTGAAAGGATGCGTGTGTGCTCATCCCTTTTAGTCTGTGCCTTTTGGAGGGCAGGTGTTTGTGTGGGAGTGAGTTGTGTTGTGTATCACACAGGCTTATGTGTGGTTGGCATGCTGGTGTGTATGGGGTTGTGTGTCTCTTTCTCAGCGTGTGTTTGCATGTACAGGTGCGGGTCGGAGGCGAGCACTGCTAGACAGTGGAGGAACTTTGCTGGAAATGTTGGGGGGAGGACATGACATCTGAAGAAAAGCTGCCCCAGCCAAATTAATGGGGATAACATGGTGTGCCATGAAAGTTGGGGGGGACAAACACCCCGCCCCCCCTAAAATTACACCCATGCT
This sequence comes from Ambystoma mexicanum, assembly GCF_040938575.1. Taxonomy (NCBI): domain Eukaryota; kingdom Metazoa; phylum Chordata; class Amphibia; order Caudata; family Ambystomatidae; genus Ambystoma; species Ambystoma mexicanum. The sequence continues at coordinate 1,282,443,057 of NC_090928.1, forward strand.
ACTGGAGATGAAGGGAGTTTACACTGTGAGCCCACCACTGTAAGTTCATGGTGAGAGCGGTGGTGTGTGGCTGGTGCAGGAGTGGTGCAAGGGGTGGAGTCGTTGCCCAGACTGATTGGGAGCCGTGGAAATACCACGTTTTCCATTAAAGTCAAACTGCCTTGAGTGTAACAGTTCCAAATTGCTGCAAAGCAGACTCATATATATATATATATTTATGTAATATTCAACACAAGGCTAACATCAGCCACCAATGCTGTGGCAGCACCCAAGATCACAATAACTCGGTTATATAAAACAACATAGGTGACATTTTGAAAAATGCGATAATAGCTTACACAGATTCAATTTCAACGTAACCAATGGAAAACGTTCCCAATGCCATACAAGATCCACAGGAATAACTTAATTTGAAACAACACATGTGTCCCAGCAACCCCCACCTTCCAGGCCTCAATTAAATATGACCCCTTTGATTTCAAGGCCAGGTGTAAGGAGTGTGAGCACAATGGAACATCTTTTTGCTGCTGATTTAAAAAGGCGCTGTTTGGGAAAGGAATTCAATTGGAAAATCGTTTTTGGGCTTGTTAATTAAAAAGCGAGGTTGGGAAAAAGGAACTCAAATGAAAATCGTTTTCCAACACCTTGAAAATAAAAGGCATGACATGATAACTTGGGGTCAGAGAAAAATGGGAACCAACAGGGAAATTAACACTTTTGTATCCACAGACCGATGAGATGCAATACTTTGTAATTCTGATTTAAAAGGAATGGGGAATTCCATTTTCAACACACATACAAATGAGAACAATACTTTGTAGTTCTGATTTAACATGAATGAAGAGTTTTGTTTTTGCACCCTCCACCCTAACTTGAAAAGTGGTGTTTTGTAGATTACTTCCTTTGGGATTATAGATCCCCCTCCCCCCTCCTTTGTGGAAGTCAAGGATTTCGGAAACGGTCAACCAAGTCTGTATGGGCTATACCAGCTCTAACACACTGGGCATGAGCTTTTGTTTGTTTCGAATTCTAACAACCCTCATCCCGTAATTTTGAATATGGGAATTTATTGATTTATTTTAATCAAATGTGCTAAGGGTCTACACAGTTTCCCCAGTCTCCACACTTCAATGGAAAGTTTTAAGGATGGCTGCTCCCTACACAATGCGATTTCAACAGAGAGGGTGATTTTCTATGGGGAATTTACTTATGATGAATTTAATAAATGATGTGAAGGGCCTAACCAGTTTCACCCCCTCCTTGACCCACCAATCAAAAGGGATAAAGACAGGCGACTCCCCGCACAATTGATGGCTTTGGCATATCTACTTACATGGCAGGCTGTGGTCAGGGACAGCACAGGTCTGGTCAAGGGCTTTCAGTCAGGGATTTTCTCCTGCACCCAGACTCCTTCTGCTCTCTGGTTTGGGTCCCTGCTAGCTTCTCTATGTCCTAGCCACTGTCTCCAATGCAAGGATTGAGGCCTCTCTGCTAGCTGTTCCTCACAAGGATCCAGCAGCAGCTCTCTCCCGGAATAATTCACAAAAAGCCCAGTTCTGATTCAAACACTGCCTTTTCTAGGGCTGTCGGGTGCATTTAAGGCCCTAAACAGAAATCTCTTTTCATTTGAAAAACCTCATTGAAACTCTGTGCTTTGCTTTCCCTATCAGATGAGTGGCAAGCAGTTGAACCTTGCAATCTAAAAACGGCCCTGCTTTGCTTTTGCTTCACTTGAATGACATGAAGCCATGCACTGTATCAAAAACGGACTTATTGTACTTTTCATTCACACGAGGGGCAAGAACTGCAATCCTACAACCAGACATGGCTTTTGCTTTCCATTTCACTTGAACGTCTGCCCTTTAAAACATTGCAAATGAAAAACGGCTTGGCTTTTTCTTTTATTCAGTGTCAAATCAAAGAACCCTTTGGCAGGGGGCCTACCCTGCATTGTCATTGGACCAACAGCAAATGCCAACTCACTCAAAAAGGACAAATGAAAGAATCCAGTGGCATACAAGATAGGAGTTCAAACATCAGATGCAGAAACAGCTTGCACACGTGTAAGAAAAAAAAAACTTTAAAAAGCCACTGTGAAAGGATAGCTTTGCTCACACAGAAATGTCAGGGAAAAATGCTGTGGGGAGGGGGTTGACTAAGCAATGTAAATTATGTTCCCACCCAAAAGACTTCATTCACCTTGGAAGAGGCTCACAATACCGGAAAAAACAATTTTTGGGTTCAGGCAAGAAACGTCTTAATTGAAAGCCCTGCTTGCCACTGAATGTCGCACCTACTGGTGAATCGGCCTGCAAGGACATGTGATGTACTGAGGGCGTTATAATTCCCTGCTCTGCCAGACTTGAAGGCAGGGGCTCAGAGAGTTCAAGGGAAGCAAGTTTGGCTAAAAACCTGACTGGGAGGTGTGAGTTCCTCCTGCACCCACTACCAAGGACAAACTGACAACTTCAAAGGGGGGTAATCAAAACCTCTGGTCACTGGCTGTGTGGGATGAAAGCGCTCCTCCCACAGAGGGGGACAGATCTTCCAAATAAAAAAATTGACATTAAAAGTCTGAGTCAATTTTTAGGCATTTTCGTAACAATTATAATGAGAAATAATTTCATTTTATGTTATGTTTTAATGTAATTTCCAGGTGGTTTTTAAGAGCTATAGTGCATTTTCCTAGCACTTTGGGGACTGAAATGGCCACTTAAGACTCGTTGATGGCTGCTCGGAAGATGTGACAAGTATGGGATTTGATGGAAAGATAGAAGGTGATATTAGGGAATATGCCTGATCATTTGCAAAGTCATAACTATTATATATTTTAAGAAAATGATAAAAATGTGCCAAACGGCCATGCTACCTTCTACAGAGTTGCCTATCGGCTTATCTAATTCCCCACGACCCCCTCAAACTGCATATCTAATGCATATGTCAGGGGCTAGTCGAAATATGAAGTTATAAGACATAACTGGGTTTTTGTCAAAAAGTGGCCAAGAGAACAAAGAAGGGTAATGAAATGCCAATAGACAGATGGTGCTCTCTTCCCTTGGACCAATCATACTAGGGGGAAGAGAGAGGAATGGTAAACTGTCCTATCTGAGGGATAGGGGTAATTATAGAGTACTCCCCCTAGATTGTAAATTGAATGATGTCATTTGGGCTATATGAGAGGGGCTGTACTAAGTCAAGGGGCACATCTCGAATGTGCGGAGAAAATACAACTGGCTAAAAATTAGCGATAGGATCACCTTCAAAATTGTCACACTAACATTCAAATGTCTGAACAATGCAGCCCCCCCATGTCTTAGGGATAGAATAATAAGAAAAACCACTGCACGACCAACCAGAACAGCCAACTCTTTCTGCCTCCAAACCCCTAGATTCCGACTAAAGAAAACAGGAGGTAATAGCTTCCCTGTGCAAGCAGCCCAGTACAGGAACGCCCTACCAGTTGAACTAAGAAGGGACCAGCCCTACAACAGTTTCAGGCACCATACCCGCACCTGGCTTCGACGCAATGACCTCTGAAACCGGTGACCCTGAGCATTGTGACCTGATGGCACACATACCCCTCCACTCTTACATGTAAAATGTACATAATGTATTTACTGTATATAATTTGTTACCTTTCCACCCTTACATGTAAAGAATGTACATAATGTAATTACTGTATACCATTTATGTTACCAACAACCTGTAATATGCAACCTGTAACCAAGTTATAAGCATTCTTGTTATTCTGTGCGCCCAGCTACCCAAGGGTTTTCGGGCGCTCTATAAACAAACAAACAAACAAACACAAAAATTCGGGGAGACTGGAGAGGAGGCAGCTGAACCATGCCAAGGAGAGTGCAGTGACCAGACCCCTTGCCTAGCTGCTGTCCAGAGTGTCCTGAGATCCAGCTGGCTGTCCAGAATCTCAAACCAAGGACAGTGCAGTGACCAGACCCCTTGCCTAGCTGTCCAGAGGGTCCTGAGATCCAGCTGACATTCCAGAATCCCAAACCAAGGCTTACTTTGTAAGGAGCAAATAACACCAGCCCTAAATTGCATAAGCCCTTTCTTTTGTAGCATTTAAAACTCAGAGAAATCCCTATTGAAAACCCATTGAAAAACCCATTGAAAACCCAATTGAAAACCTCACAGTGCTAGTGTAATTCCGTCACCTTCCCATAGAAGTATCTGTGTTTAGCCTGTGTATGTTAGCATATTCCCTATGGTAAACCTCTCAGTGTCTGTGTAAATACTTAGCATATTCTTAAGTAAATCAATTAATCCCCCCATTGAAATTCACGGTACAAGTTGGTTAAAATTCAAAATTAACCTCTTTGTCCCTAGTTTCTTTCTTTAATAATCATAGTCATTAAAGTGTTTCCTCAAAAGAATTAATCTCCTTGTCAATGAAAACCAAATTTTCCCATGCATTGTGTGCCTTACCCCACAAATTCCTAGTTGCATCAGACCTATTAAAACCACAAACCGTAGTCCCATTGAGAGCAATCCCTTTTTCCTACACGTCTACCTGTTTGTAATTTGTAATTTGTAATTTTTAATATTTGTAATGCGTCCCAGACCCAGGGGTATCAGGGAGCAATAGGCATCAAGAGGGTTGTTCAGCTTAGGTTACATTACTATACATTGCTCTACAGTATTATACATTATATACAGAAAATGGTGAAAGGGCAGTTTGTACAGTGTAGGCATGAGACTGGTCGGTTACATGTTTAAAAGACACAGCCAGAACTAGTTACACAGTAAAAGATACAGAAGACAGTATATACAGTATTTACAAGAGGAAATGGGAGTTCTGGTGCATATATATTGAGAGGTTTAGATGTCATTTTCCTTGATCCAGCGGATGGAGTTAGATCTAAAGCGAGGATAAGGTTTGTTATTATGTATCTCTGCCCATGTGAATGAAAACCAATTAGCCTATTCAGAGCTATACCCCTTGCCTGTCATTGTAAATCCAGTGTAAAACAAATTTCCATTTGCCGTTTGTATTTTTCCTTTTTTAAATTTTTTTATTTTATTGTAAAATTAGTTTGATACAAAAGAAAGAAAAAACTTTAAGTTACAGTTCTTCACCAAATAAGATCAAAAGTATCACTCCGTGTTGTTGTTTATGCTCCGAGCATCCATAAAATTTATTATAGCACAAGTTAACTGAGTATTGAGTCCTGCAATCAAGTAACACCACCATGCGTCCATGTTTCCCGATAATGTTGCAAAGTGTGCTAAATGTAAATCACGCTGTGCTGTGATCGCTTCGCATTCAATAATTAGATGCCAAACAGATTCTGTCGCTTGATTGCAAAACCAACATTGTGCGTACTGTACAAGCGGATCACGCCTCAACACTTGTATCTCCCTGGTTTAATAAAGGTTGAGATGTAGGCGTAGGAACATGTTCCGATGAAGCATGATGGGAATTTCTCCAAGTATTTGGGGATTGCATCGAGTTTGTTTAAAGCACTTCCAAGGTCCAAAGAAGATACCAGTTTGTTACAACTCTCTTCGTTTGTTATCTAGTTTCGTAGTCAAATTTTCTTTTTTGAATCTTGAGGACGTAGCAGCACTGTCTCAAGGGAGACATCAGCGTTGTCTAATACGAGATGTAATTTTTTCCCCCACTCATTCAATAAAAATGCAGATGGGTGCTCTGAGACTGACTGTAGAATTTCGTATGGTTTTACTACTGACTCCAACCACATTTTCCTAAAGGTGGAGATTGATTTCCACAGAACGGATCCATATAGAGAGTCAATACCTAACTCGTACCGTATTGCCAGAATTGAAGAATTATTCGGCAATCCTAGTACCTTTCGCAAAAATTTCCCTTCGAGTTTGTCCCACAAATCTTGTGGAATATTCCAGCTTGTTTCACTCCCAAAGGTTATCGCAGGAACTACTTTTTGGATATAAAATGTTGAGATTGGCTTAAAAGTACATTTTCCGTGTGCTGCATGCAATTTTGCCCCCTGTAATGCAAACATTTTCATGCGAACCAACAGATCTTGCGTCCAATCCCACTCTCGTATTGAGGTGTTGAATAATACACCTAAGTAACGGATGCTGTGTGATATCTCAAGGAATTCAGCGTTTATCTTCCAGGCAAATTTACTTAGTCTCTTTAGCTTGCCTTGACCAACCACAATGATCTTTGACTTTTTGATGTTGATTCGTAAATCATTTTGCAAGCAATAGCCTTGCAGCGCATTTAGCAGTCGCTGTAGTCCTCTTGGAGTGGAATCCATAAGCACGATGTCGTCTGCATTGATGGCCCAACTTTTTTGCCCGTTGACTGACGGGGGGAAGACCCTTTGGTCATTTAATGTCAGCGGAAAGTCTGAGATGAAGAGCTTAAATAGTTGGGCAGCAAGGGGACAACCTTGCTTCACTCCTCGTTTTGTGTAGATTTCATCAGATAGGTCCCCTTGCTCGTTTAGCCGTACTCTGATGGACGTCTTAGTGTGTAGAGCAATCAGTGGAGATAGCAACTCGCTAGGACATTTCCAGGCATTACATTTTTTCCATAAACGATTTCGATTGATGCTGTTAAATGCCTGACTCAGGTCTATGAAAGTGGTGAACAACTTTCTCTTCTGCATAAGAGTATCTAATTTTAAACAGTTCAGAAGGACCAAATTAAGCTCAACTCCCACTCCTTTTGTAATACCTGTTTGACGTGAGTCACCCACTGCGACATCTTCAGCCCAGCGCGCAAGTCGTTTCTGAAGAAAGGAACCAAAGACCTTGCCAATTGTATCCAAAAGGGCAATCGGGCGGTAGTTGTAAGGGTCATCCCGATTACCCTTTTTGAATATCGGCACGACCACCGCCTTTACCCATGACTTAGGCAACACTTGCTCATATGCAATTCTTTCAAAAAGAATACTCATCAGGTTGGCCCATAAGGTACTATGAGTTTTCAGCATCACATTTGATACACCGTCCGGACCGGCCGCCCTAGAGGACTTTAACTTCTGGATTGCCCATTCGATGTCTTCTTCTGAATCTGCCACATTCCATCTTCCAGCAGTTATAATTAGTGGTGAGACCTCAATACAGTTGTGGTCGTCAAATACGTTCGTGAAATGCGCCACCCAACTTGCCCCAGTTACTCCGTTTGACATTGAGTATGTATGTTTGACACTACCAGTATTGATGATCTCCCAAATATGTCTACTGTCTTTTTGTAGAATTAATTTTAGCATCTGTTTGGCTTGCTCCTGTACCCGAATCAGATTAAAGGATTTAATCCAATTTCGGTAGTGCTGTCTTCTTGTTTTTATTTGCTTAATGTTACTGCCAGAGTGGTCTTTTTTCAGAAGTCTAATATCGTCCCGAAGTTTTTTCTTTTCTCTACTTATTATTGAGTTAGAGGGGTGTTTTGCTTCAATATCGTTCACCTTATGTATATTACTCCTCACTTTAAATTGATGTAATAACAAGGGATAATTTATCCTAGAAGTGGTTGAATTTGCATTAGCAAAGTTAGTTTTCATCATTGCCAACTGGGGTGCATTCAGGCGTAGTCTGTTTGCTCCGTTGTTTATGGTGATGTTCTCAGAGTACTTATTAGTCGCAATTGTTGGAGCTTTTAACCAGTGCAGTATCAATGCATCGTGGTCGCTCTTGTCTGCCTTTATGACTTTGAGAGATATGACTTGGGCTAAGAAATTCCTGGACACCCAGATATAATCGAGTGTCTTCTTGCACTCGCCTCGCTTCCAGGTAAACCCTGGGGGATGTCTCCACATGTGCATCCATTCAGCATAGAGCAATCTCTCAGGGCGATCTCGTTGGACCAATGATCGCCACAGTCCTGCATTTGAGCATCACTCCTTGATCCAGAAGTTATACATTTTATCGCCGGACTGTTTAACCAGGCATAATTAAAGTCCCCACATATTAAAATTGTGGGATCTATAAATGATAGTAGGCACTCATCAATAGCTGACATGACTACTGCAATGAAAATCGATTGTAAAATCATTGCAGTGTTCCAATAGATATTGACTATCAGTTTCACTTGAGTGCGTGGATTTGAGGTCCGGGTATTTTGAATTGTGGTGACTTGCACAAACATGTTAAGATTTTTCGAGGATAGAATCTTCCAATCATTGCTGGTTTTTACCATTGTGATCAAACCAGAAAAGGGGCGACCAAATAGGTTCTTTCCAGCCGGATTAAGGAGAACTGTGTAGCCATCGCGCCCTGGACATTCGCGCAGCCAAGTTTCTTGCAAACATATGATGGGAATTTGATCTGAAAATTGCCAGTTATCGTCAAAAGGTGGGCAAATCCTCGGGTTTTCCACGATAATAACTGATGATTAACTCCTTTTTCCTTTTACATTTTCTTTCTCCCCAATTCGATTTTCCTACTTTATTTCCACATTGCTCTGGTGTGCTGATCAGTAGCGAGTCGCAGTGTGAGTAATAATCAAAACCCGATTCTGCCGTTTTGCTCCAAAAACGGGTTTTCACTTTCTTAGCAGGCCTCCCATCCTGGGGTGGTGGGCTTTACTCAAAATCTCCTTTTCTCTCTCTATCCCTACTCCTTGCCACAGCCTTCAATTCAAAGGAATCAAGTTAGCTAATGTTTGGGGGTGAGTGTTGCAGGGGGAGTACTAAACCATTGGGTTACCTCTTTCTAAACATTTTTCTTTTTCTGTGTTGCCATTAAAGATTGTGAGAATTGTAACAGTATATCTTCACTGAATTGTTTTGTAGAGATTAGTGCAATGGTATACCACAACAGTAGTGGCTACAAAATTGTTTGATTTTCCTTTTCCATTAAATAATAAATTAATAAATATCTTATTGATACACACCGGCCTGATTCCTGGTCCATTGCGACACGGGGTTTTTGTGGGGGTTGGGTGCGAGACCGGTGGGAGGCCTACTCAAATAAAATAATCCATCATTTATTAAAAATAAAAAGCGCTTTATTGTACGCCACAATCATTGTCGTGGAAGGAGTCCCTGGCTGGAGTGTGCCGTGTAATAAAACTGTAACCGGGCTAGTAACACAGCAACCGTGTCATAATTCCCATGGTCAGGATTGGCTAGCATATTCCCTTCACCTCCCACCAGAACACCCACTGGCTGCTTATAGGACAAGAAGTTGAGAGATATGTATGATGTCGGCTGAGGGTGGGGAATAGCTACATCATTTCAAATTGACAAGGATTTGTGCATCTTTTGTTCTGAAAAATCTCATACTGCAATAACTTATATATATGAGTTCTATATTTTATGACGAATCAGACCATACTAATTTTACTTCGGCATGCCCTTCCTGAGTGGAGCTACTATTTTCTGTGGGTATCTGCAGTGCGGAAATTGTGACAGTTCCCCATTTAAACCTTATTTTCATGATCTACCCCCGTGCCAACTCTCCCATTGCTCAGGTGAATGTAAATGACAAAAATCATACTTTTCTACATAACGTAAAATACGTACATTACAAAAATGTTGTTTTTACATGGTCACAATGGCCTATTTCTCCTGCTTAATTTGAACCCAAAGCGGGCGCTATCGGACGCATGCTGCTCTTCTTATTAAGAAAAACCTGTATTCAATGTTTCATTAATGGCAGGGCATAATATTGCCTCAATAGGTAGGTTTCTATTTCCCTGAAAACATGTGACCAGTCATCTGGTTTATCTGTGTTTATCTTAACATGTCCTTCTGCTGGGCTTCAATGCCCTTGCTCATTGCTTAATGTACACTTTTATGGAAAGCTTGACCTCAAAGTTACTTCTGCAGGACATGTTATCAGCAACTAATTGACCACCAGATATTCTTCTTGGTAGGCCCAGCTCCAAAAAGCCTGGTGTTCAGATTTCAAAGGGTTTTTGTTCAGAACTAATTGCACTTTTTATTGGGAACCTGACTTCAAGGGTTGTGTCTGTTGGCTGTGTTATCAACAACCCCCCACAAATTCAATCTCTAGCTTTGTGTTTCTTTCTATTTTACTGAATTTACAGGCTGGTGGCCTTGGTGAACCAAGCCCCCCAAGGTCGGGGTCACAATTCCAGATACCCAGTAGCTCAGTGGAGGAAAACAAACAGCAGCCAGTTACCTGCATGGTCCTAAAGGAATAACATTTCCCCTTGGCACTGTATGTTTCACATGTTGTATTTCAGTTTACATTTAGGCCTGATGGTCATACATCCAGTATTTTCTTTATATAATATTAACAGAAATGAGATCACTCTAGCCCCACAGACAGGCCATAGTTACATCAGGAATCAGTATTCAAATCTACACCAATGAAATAGGCTTTTCTTTGTCCATGCTGTCATTATATGATGAAACCAGGTCTCTTCCCTGCGGATGAATGTAATCTGTCCTTCACTCTATTTCTGGGTTTGCAAATGCATTGTTTCTCCTTTTTAGCTTCCCCGTGTGCATTGCTACAGTATTTTAATCTGTCCATGTGTAATGTAAGGCGGAAGTGGTGCGAAAGTGGTGTTGTTGGTGTTGGCGTGGGACCCTTCAACATTGTGACCGGTGCACCATTGACTATCTTCGGATTTAGCCCTGTTGCGGCGCTGCCTTGCTGTGCAGCCTTCCCCTTAAGGCTCAGAGGAGGAGCCTGCTGCAGCCCGGCTATCAGCCCGACACACCACTTAAAAGCATCCACTTCCACGTCAGCGGAGCGGAAGTGGTGCGAAAATGGTGTTCTCGGTGTTGCTGGTGGTGCAGTGTGCCGGAGTGCGGTCTTTGGAACACCAGAAGACAACTTTATCGACTGCTACCCTTCATCTTTTTTTCTGATAATTAGAGAGGAGCTGCACTACGTGGGCAGTGGGACGCTTGAAGAGTGATACAACAGACCTGGGGGCAGAAGAGAGAATTAAAACGAGACAACAGGTAAGGCAGCGCGTAACCTCCTACCCGGCCCCGGCTGCGGCATTATCACCGGCTATAGCGTGCCCAAACAAAAGTATATTGCCCCTTAGACAGAGCAGGCTCCTTTTTGTAAGCAAAGCTCAGGATAAAGGGCCGACACTGACGCCAATGTCAGAAGTTGAAGTGGCATCACCCATGGACTTCAGGGGCAGGGGGAATGAGACTGTAGTACCAGCTATCCAGCCTGTGTCCCCACTAGTAGCAAGGGAGCCAGTGACATCCATAGCTTTTACCAAGACTCTGGATGACCCGAGTCAGTATACCCAACTGAACGAGATGGAGGAAACGGCGCATCTGCACAGTCTAGCGGAGGGAAATGACTATGCGCATGAACTAAACCATTTAATGGACCAGGACCAGGCGGCCCAGATAACAGGACTGACCTGCCTCCCGAAAAGTATGAACCAGTTGGACCCGAATAAAGAGCTGAAAAGCCCTCATGCTTGGGCTCTTAATAAAACGGCAAGGGGAACACCAAGTATGAAAAAGCACACTCAGGAAATCTCCGGGGCCAGTGAAAATATGAAGGATCTTATGATACCGCAAGAATCCCCCATAAATCTGGAGGGGATGGTGGGAGAAATCACTGAAAATGGACAGGCGGAATGGATGGAAATAGAAACCTCAAATTCTGAGAAAGATCTGCCTATTAAGTGACCAACAGCCCCAAGGGAAACCAGTAGCCTGGTTGGACAACAGGGGCTCAGAGAAGTGAATGAGAATGCTCACTTAAAAACTCCCCCTGCCGGAGAGCCATCAATGAATAGTTCAATGGCACCGGGGGTGGTGCAAAACCATTCATGTTTAATTACATGGAGTCTCGCTCGGAATGTACCTGTGAGATGGGGAGCCCGACCTTGGAAAATGACAAAAATAATGCTTCATAAGTGGGGCCCAACAATTCGGCCCAGGAAAACGTAAGTAATTCAAGGCTCGCGTCCAAACTAATTCAGGATATATCAAACCTCACAGGGAAAATCGTAAGGGAAAAACGGCAAAGCCTATCATTTATAAATGACAAACTGTCTGCACTTGATGATGAGGACATATTGGATCCATCTGATTTAAATCTAACACGGCCATGGGGCAAAGTCCAACAGGACTCAAGTAACATACAGATGGACCAAAGAAGGGGTTTCCCCCCTCTGGAACCTAAAGATGACCAGAAGCTGAGGATTCATGATATTTCCATTAGGAAAATAAGTGATTTGTGCAGTAAGGGTACAATGGACGATTTTGTCCATACCCAGAATGTGGTGATGGCAGCGTTGAACATCACGATCGCCCCATTCCTTAAACTCTATGAAACTATCAATGAAACCCTGCAATCACTCTATACATTAAATCTGAAAACAAAAGAGGAGATTGGCGAAATCGCAAGTTTCACGAAACAATTGGACGTGAGATTGGAAAAGGAGTCAGACCTGGCACATCAATGGCAACATCGCTTATGTGACCTGGCACGACAAGAATCGAATGATAAGCAACTTCTGATCGAGGCTATACTAGAAGACCATAAGTGGATAAGGAAGTTTAACCAGCAATGCTTGTCAGCCAAAGACATCTCTCAGGGCCTCTCAAGCGGCCTAGAATCGGAAGGAAAGACGGCTAACCAACTGGAAACTAAGAAACCCAAGCAAAAAGTAGGGGGCCCTCTAGTGCTGGGAAAGGGTGCAAAGGCCCTCAGGCCAGTTAACTCAGACTGCCTGTTAATCCTGGATGATGAAGAGTTAAAATCGAGCTATGCTATCTTCCAGGACCCCACCCAATTATCTAAGAAAAACACTGGTAAGTCTGGAAGCTATTCCACAGAAAGATTGTATGGAGAAGGCCCAAAAGAAAACTAAATAACAAGCAACAAAGCAAATGGAAAATGGCTCTAGAGTCTTTTTAAGAAATATCAAATTGCCGTCAAACGAAGATCCAGAACCCTTACCAAAGAAACCAAGGCGAGAAATAAACTTGACTAATGCATTGAAAGAGAAAGCCACAAATAAATTTGCTTTAACACATGGGACGGATCTCGACTAAGACAATGAAAAAGAGCAGGATACAAATGACTGCCTGAGTGCCTAATAGAAACAATTGAAAATAACAAATAGGAGGAACTCTGGGATAATATTAGTCTATCCGATTGGCAAGCCATAGACAATCAATTAAGCTCAGGAAAATCAAAGGAAGATTTAAAGAAGAAGGAACCAGTAAAAATAAAGAAAAATGTAGGGGGTAAAGTGGAAAATCAACATTCACAATACCCTAGAGAAGAAATAAATAAAGACAAGATGATTACTCCGGTGAGAAAACCGATCAAGACGGAGATCAAAGCCCCGTGTACAACCCTCAAAGGACCAACGAGAAAAAAGAGATACTAAAAACCGAGACACCCGAACACCAACTGCAGACAGAAGGAGGACTCGGTATAGGACCACCAATAGTCCAGATCTCCTAAGACAACTTGAAGCCAGACAAAGAGTAAGATACCAGACGAGTACTGGAAACTCACAGAGATCGCTGTTTGTTCTGACTTGAGTGTCGTGTAGACCGATGAGACCTCCGTCCCCAAGTGACGCACAGGGGAACTAAAGAAACCCGCTGTGCGACCTTTGAGGCCACAGGTGGGAGATGACTTCCCAGATCCACGGAACCTCTGGAACACCGATGCTGCTGTCAAAAAGGAACGAGGTTAAGTACCAGGCAATAACAATACCTATTCAGTAAATCAAAGGATCTAAAAGGTCTTACCTATCGGGTGTTCGGAAAACCCAGGGAGCCTAGTAGAGGTTCGAGACTCAAATGATGTGGCAGTCCCTGAAATAGTAGGACCGTTAGATATCGTGGATGTAGGACCGGCCACATGTAGGAGTGAAGGCGTGACCTGGATCCCCAGAAGGGAAATGGCATAGGAGTTCCGTGAAGTACCAAGGGATGATCCAAAAGGCAAGTCAGGAAGTAGTCCAAAGTCCGGCAACAGGTAAACAGTTCCAAGCAAAGGTATAAAGGGTGTCCGAAGGAGTCCGAGGTAGAGTTCCGTGATCAAGGTAACAGTGGAGCAGTAGGTAACGCCAAACAGAGTCTGAAGACAGCTGAGAAGCAATGAGTGTTCTGTCTCTCAGACCTTTATACTGTGTGTTTCTGGGTCATGTGACGTCTCTGGGTCATGTGACGTCCACCAAGGTCACGTGAGGAACGCCACTCTGGATCACGTGATCGACGTGGAGACGTAACACCGCCCCTTCTGCTATACGTTCTCCAAGGCAATTGCCAATGCAGAAAGGGTTGCAATCGAGCCCGTACACCATAGCTGGTACGGAGTTTCCGGTCCTTTGGGTTCACCGAATCACTTGAGCCTCGAACCGTGGGAGGAGATGTTGGGGAAATGTGAGCAGTGTTCTGGTGTGTGTTCTGGTGTGTAGCGGACTGGTGTGCAGAGGATCGCCTAACACTGTTGTACAACAACATAAGACATAGGATTACAGAAAAGTCAACCTTTGAGGACAATCAAAGGACAAGTTGAGAGGAGACAAATTCTGCTGGGCAAACTTATAAATTAAAATTGGAACGGATTTGGAGAGATAAAAAGAGGATCCTACTGAATAGGAATAGGCTGACGGCAATCCTCAATGAACTACCAGCGACTTTAAAGATCCAAGACGAAGATGTAGTAATTGTCGAGTTCATTGATGAACAAAGAACTGATGTGATCTTAGTATATCTAAGATCACAGAGAATAAAAGAGAAACTATGGTGAGCAAGGACTAAGCTGGCGGACTGGGGCGTTAGGCTCACTGACTCGGAAACTAAAGAGGTGAGGCGTGAGGACAAGATCCCAAGATCCACTGAAGTGCGACTGGAACAAAGAAGGAAAATAGTTGAACTAAATTCTATCAAGCACCGGCAGAGAGAGATGTCAAACTCAAAGTCTAGAATCAAGCAACGTCCGGAGGAAGTAGAAAGAGTCAGCACGGAACAAGCAAACAACATCGACTGATACTATGTTAGCAAAGCTAAGGTTCACTGTTGATAACTCGAGCCTGAAGGCCAAAGAGTCAGGCCGGGGAGACAAGAACCAGAAGAAACATGAAACGAGATCTCTAACATCTAGTATCTGGACGGAAAAAAAGAGACAATAAATTGCTGCAGGGGGAGATGGGAAAAAATCTCTCCTGGCCTCATGGAACACACAGGGATTTGGCCACCTGTACTCTAGTGAAAGTAACTTCCTGGGAACATTTGAAGTAATCTGCTTGCAGGAGAGCTGGATAAGAACAACTCCAGTGTGTTAAGGATACCAGGTGTACATAAATCTGGCACAGAAAGCTCCCCTAGGGAGACCTCGTGCTGGACTTCTGACTCTAGTTAAAGATGATTGTCAACTACAAGTATTCGAACATCGGACACCAAATCCTCTCGTCCAGATGTTAAAACTAGTGAAAAATCGAGGACCATATGAGAGCAGACTTCTCCTGATTAACACGTATTGGAGTACTAAAGACTCCGAAATGGGAAATTATCTTGCGGATATTATGGCGGCTATTGATGCTTCAATGTTAGAGGATAAAAATCAACTAATCATTATCTGCGGTGACTTGAATATTAAACTTCTGGACAAAGATGGCTTGCTGAAAAGAAGAGCCGCTCTGGAAACCAAGGAAAAACGTTGGCTGTTAGAAATGGGCATCAGAGCGATGACAATGCTGAATGGTCAAATAACAGGTGATCTCCTAGAGGCTGACACCTGGGCCTGTAATTCAGTAAGCACACGTCTGGACTACTGTTTTGTTGCCAGAAATACTTTAATATGGATCCTCTCTTTGAAAGTAATCAAACAGAAAGCCAGTGATCATGCGCTACTGAAAGTAGAACTCCTCTGGAAGACCGAAGAACCGAAGCAACGCATCGTCCCCGCACTGGAACTAACATGGGGAAGGAATAGGTTAAAAATGAAATCACTGGCCATTCCTAAACTAGTTGATCGGTTCACCTGCACTCTTAAAACCAACCAAGAGGCAGTGGAGTACAGATGGCTACTGAAGGAGTTTGAAATAAAGAGCGATATAAATAAAAACGAAATACTGGAAAGGAAACATGCACACAACAAAGACCTGGTGGAAAAAAGGAGGGAACATCGAGCTGCAGTGAGACGATTGCATAGAAGTACCCTCCCTAACAAAGAGGAACTCTTAAGACAATGCAAACAGTCTTAGAAGAACTGGTTAAAATCCTCAAGGGCTTGGAGAATACAAGCAGACGCCGAAAAAATGCTGGCAGCAATAAGTGCATCTAACACAAGATCTCTATGGGAGATAATAAATAAAGGAGAGGACTTCCAAGTAGCCCTAACCTCTAATCATGTTTCAAAGGAGCAATGGGTAAAATTGTATACGGACCTCTTTCAGGAGAAAGACATAGTTGAGCCAAAGCAAAGATCATGCAACCCGTGGCTCATTGAAATTGATAGGGAAGATGTACTATCAAGGATCAAGAATTTGAGTTCTTCAAGAGCAGCTGGCCCGGACGGCATTTCCAACTGTATGCTGAAGGAAAATGAGGAAGTTTGGGCGGACTTTATCCTGGTATTATTCCAACAGATACTAAAAACGAGAACAATCCCACAATCTTGGAAAGAGGCCCTAATCGTTCCAATCTTCAAGAAAGGGGACCACATAAACCGCAAGAACTACAGGACAGTCGCCCTTCTCGACTCGATTGGAAAGCTGTTCTCCTCTATTCTCCAGAGAGACCTAAAAAGCTGGGCTATAAGGAGAGGAGTCCTAGACAAGCGTAAAAAAGCATTTATGAGTGGCGTTGGTACATCCCTGAACTTATTCATCCTGAACATGTTAAAACTTTGTGCACTGGAAACTAAAAGGAACATATACCTGGGTTTCATTCATCTCTAACAGGCCTTTGATGGAATTAGTAGAGGACTGCTCTGGGCCAAGCTAAAAAAATGGAATTGTCCGGAAGATTTGCTCGAAGCCATCCAAGGGTTTTACACCAATACTGCAATTCAAATTCTGGTCTCCAAAGGAGGTGATGTAACAAAAAAGATCATGACGTCCAAAGGTATCAAGCAAGGATGTGCACTGGCACCTTTTCTGTTAGTCCTTTATATGGCTGACATGAAGGAGTCCCAAGAACAAATTCAAGCATTTCCACCTGTATTCCAGGACGAGGGCCTGTTCTGGATCCTATACCCTGACGATGTTGTATTCATGGACCAAACTCCTATAGGTCTCCAAAGACGTATTGCTGAATTCAAGATCTATTTAAGCATGAAGATTTATGAAGATCAACATAAAAAAATCGATGATCTTGATAATGCAGTCGGCTCGAGGATCCAAGGAAAGCAAAAAAAATGTATTTACTTGGTCAATTGATAACCATCCCTTGGAAATAGTAGACTCAATTGTTTACCTGGGAGTCTGAATCAACAAAAACGTGAATGAACAGGCACAACAGAGTTTCATTAGAGAGAGACTGATTAAACTATCAAACCAGGGACGAGCCCTCCATCCGAGATATGGAACTTTTTCAACAATGTCACTAATTTTATTCTATAAACAAAAGGTTGTGGCGATTCTGACTTATGGTGCCGAGTCCCTATTAAACCTCCATTGGAAAACTTCGGGGGGTGTTTGAGGCTCTTTTCTGAAGAAAGGTCCTTAGGCTTCCCAACTGTCTATCAGTCTCGACGATAAAACACAATCTGAGGCTGCAATCTCTGGTATCGGTAGAGCTGTGGAAGACTATTTCCTTATATCGGAAATGTATGCTGGCAAATAAAGATGTAAGAAAGGCAGATACCAACTTCCAGGAGGTACAGTGTTTAAGGAAACAAATCACAGCCCAAGATGCTAGATGTCGGTTTTGTGACAATCCAGAAATGTTAGAATCGGTAAAACACTGGATGTTATCATGCCCGAAATTGATCACCCAAAGAAAGCAATATTTGGGAGAGTGGGTGGCCAAAGTAAATACATCGACGGAAGAGGACTACTGGGAACGAATATTGACGGCAGATAGAGTCGGCATAACTTTGGATGCCCTCAAATTTGTAGAACTGATCCTCACAGTGATTAATGGAGGACTGTAATGAAGAACATTCAGTGATAGGTAGCAGTTTCACTGTGAGATATCGGAAAGAGAATGACATTATTCGCGAGTCATATGTTAAAGGTTGAAATTTTGTTTAACCAATAAAATATATATTTTTTTATGTATTTCTTTAATATTACAGTTGACATGACATGAGTATCCCTTCAGTATTGTCCACGCATGGGCCATAGTTAACATAGGAAACCAGTTTTCACTTCTGCCACAAGTAGGCCTTACCTTTTAAATGATGGAATTTTAATGTTGAAAAGTAAGTGTTTTTATTCGTGACGCATACTAAGTGCTTGTCTTCACTTTAGATTTCTGGATCATAGTCTCATGTTGCATAAAGATGATGTACACGCTGCTATCTGTCTCTTTAAGCACAAAGTGTAGCTTTCCATGTATTTAGGAAAACAGCATTTTCAGCCACATTGATCTTTTGCCATGCATTGGGCACCTGCAGCACTTTTAAGTTTTCGGGCACATTTGCCTACACTCGAGCGCCTGTACATTCTGGTAAGATTGCAAGAGACCCATTGCTGTTCATGCCCTAGGCCTTAAGTCAGAAACACACATTTTTTCTTCATTCTAAAATTTTA
The DNA here is from genome assembly GCF_040938575.1 of Ambystoma mexicanum. Classification (NCBI taxonomy): domain Eukaryota; kingdom Metazoa; phylum Chordata; class Amphibia; order Caudata; family Ambystomatidae; genus Ambystoma; species Ambystoma mexicanum. Next base: position 1,282,461,688 of record NC_090928.1, read on the forward strand.
GAAGATCTTGACATCATGAGTAACAACCTGCAAGTCTGTGCCCAACAATGATCATAAGCAAGTAGCCTTACCACACAGTGGGTCTGATTCATGGCATTGCGTGGGAAATCGGGACTTTGCTCTCCAAACCGTGCACAAATCCCCCTTTGTCGATTTACGAATCCCCCTTTGTCGATTTACGGAATCGACTGTGCAGGACTTTTCCATACTTTGCAGCGACTTTGCGCAGGCTCCACATGTTTCTGCAAATGGCCGAGTTCCTTGTACGAGACACCACACAGAGCATTGGCCTGGCCTGTGCAGAGACCACAGTAGGGGGTGCAACACACAAAATGTTCAGGCAGGCAACCATTTGTCTCTGCCGGAGTCCTAAAAACCCTTACGATTGACCGAGTCAAAAGCAGGCACTTGACACAGAGCCTCCACCGCCCTAGCGTCAACCTAGGCAGGAGGGATGCAGGGTGAGAATCGTCTGCGCAAGGCTCATTGGTTAAATCGATGGAATAAGCAGTGCAAAGACCTTAACAATGGCAGTCGGGTACTGCCGTCCCACCCCTCGAACATACGCCCAATTCCTCTGTAGCTTGCCTTGTTTGAATAGCCGGGGCCAGACCAAGCTCTTCTTTTTGCGGCAAAACAATGCTGTTGTTTATTATTACATATTTACAACCATAAACACACATTAATTTTCAATAACCGAGACGATCAGCAGCACCCTTTTCATCATCAGCACCCCCTTTTTTCTTATTATTCATCTCCAGTCAACTCTCTTTTTCTCCTTAGCAAGCAGACTTAGATTTCACTCCCCGAACCTACCCGAGCCTCCTGTTTGGGGTGAAACCCATTGGCAGCCACTGCTGTTGGGCTGCGGGGAGCGCCACCATGGTTTCCTTTGCACCAGCCAAGGCTGGAAGCTGATGACCAACTGGGGGGTGCACCTCTGTATCCGGCCTTGCCGTCCGCCACTGTGATAGGCTAACAGGGGGCTATTTACTCCTGGTCATCCTTGCCTCTGTCAGGAGGTTAGTTTTGGCACTTCTCGGTCGCCTGAGTACTCCCCACAGCAAAGAGGGGTTTTCCCCCCTTTGCCGGCCCATCAGTGTAAAAATGTGCTTTTCACCCTCCCTCTCTTAAAGCATCTATTACATTTAATACAAATTGCCCATGTTCCCTTCCACATTTCTTTCCTTTCCTACACCCCTCAAATGCTATTCCTTCAGCTTTCCTTCCTCAATCCTCCTCATTGCACTGCCCATAATCCAGGACTCGCCCCCCGAACCTTCCTGAGCCCCGAGCTCAATAAGAATGTGGCTGTGGGGGGGACACCGTTATTGCCTTCATCTTGCAAGCTGAGGCTGGAAGCTGAAAATGGGGATGCCCATATTAGGGGGTCCTCTATGTTGGGTGCTGAGAAGGCCCTTCCCACCTCCCAAAGGCGAACCCCCTCTTTCTCGTAATCACCCGGTCCTCCCAGCTTCAGCACGCCGTGACTGACAGTTGAAAAGCCATGCGCGCCAGCAGATCTTTTGCCATCGCCCTATCCGATGGCTTCCATTACTTACCAATATCTTGTGCATCTTTGTCCCCCACCCCAATGGTAACTGGGTATCATCTCTGGCAGCATGAGCTCACCCGAGCCCCCCTGCAGCTGATTAGTCCACAAAAGTGGCACCCTTCTCCTTGAGCCACATACACGTACCCCCCTGTGCCACCTCATTCCCCACCTCGCTCTCGTATCATTGCTTCTGGGGGTAATTCTGCATTATTATCGCATCTGGAGGTATTTCTTCGGGCAGCTGCACCTTTGATGTAGTAACAAGGTCTTCCTATCTGGTTCCTCGTTGCCCCATCTCAGCATTTCTGACTAGTTGGGTCAGCGCCTCCGCATTTCAAATTTAACCATTCAACCATGCCTTCATTGCCAAAACAAGCCTAGGACTCAGAGTAACTACCTCTCCTGCTGTCAAGTCATGTGAACTAGTCACAGTTAAATTCGCCACATCCAAGACAAGCACCTTAACCATGCATCTAATCTACAGACCTCCTGGTCCTATCGGATCATTCTAACCCACATTGCAAATCTTACTGCTAGGCAACTTCAATCTGGGCTATCACTACCCCAATGACCCCCAGGCCAAGGCACTCTTTAATGCCTTAACCGAACTTCACAGAAAGAGTAAATCAACCCACCCATGAAAAGGACAGAATACTAGATTGGGTAGCAGACTTCAATGTGGAGACTTCCATCTCATCTATCCTACCCTAACCTGGACTGACCACTATCTTATCTCCTTTACCATACACACCTAACACATACTCCCGTCAAGCAAGCAGACAGCGCCACCCCTTCTTACACGGAGCAAACGAAACATAACCACTGGCCTCTCATAATACCGACATTGAACTCCTCACCAGAAACAGGTGACCCCGCTGAACTAGTTGAAATGTACAACTCCACTATGACTCTAGCCTTAGATGCCATCGTACCTCTCAAGCTATGAAAAAGCAAACCAAAAGCCCATCTAAATACTTGGTTCACCCTTCAGCTTAAAATTATGCAGGCAGAAAAAAGAAAACTTTAAGTACTATGGAGAAACTCCCCGACCGTAGAAAACGAACGTAACTTAACTGAACTAACAAACAAATACAAAACTGAAATCATACGTACCAAAAGAGAAACTTACGTTGATAGGATCAGCAAGGCCAGTTCCAGCACTAAGGAACTCTTTGTGACCCTCAGGGAACTGGAGTCCCCTACAACCCTTGAAAATACCTACATGAAGGTTAAAGTATGGTGTACAGACATACAAAAATGCCTTGTGTAACAAAATGGTCACCCTACAAAATAAAATTGCAGCCAAAAGAATTACCTTACCTCAACCTGACGTGGCCAAAGTACCCATAAATATCCATTCTAACTGCACCACTGAATTCAAATTCTCAGAAGTCACCACTGCAGAAGTGGTAAAAATCATTGCATCTCTCAAGCCCGCAAGATGCCAAGGCGATATATGCCCTGCCCAGATAATTAAAGAGACTGCAAGAGACCTTGCTCTATTCATCACTAAATTAATAAATGCCTCCTTCCGCACCAGTAAAGTCCCCGCTAACCATAGGGATGCCTGGGTCCTACCCTTGCAAAAAAAAAAAGCCTCACTAAACCCATCTATCCCTACTAAATATAGGCCTATAACAACAGTCACATTCCTCCTCAAAATACAAGATAAGACCGCATATATCCAGATCCAACAATATCTGGAGTCAAACAATCTCCTAGGACTCAAAAAATCGGGCTTCAGACCACTTCATATTACCAAATTACTGTGAATGCAAGCAGACGTCCATGACCAAATGATAATGATGTGTTATTATATAGCACTTACGCTTAAGCGCTTTATATAGAACAAATATACACCCAATATCACCCAACCTGTGTTGGTACTCATTTACTGACCTCAAACGGATGAAAGGCTGAGTTGAGGTGTTTAAGAACAGACTAAATCAGTGACTCACCCCCTGAAGTGTGCCTGAAATAAACCTTTAATGAGTCTAGCAATTATTGTATTGAATTCCAGAAAAACACAGTATTTGTTATTCCTATTCTTTTTTTCTTTAGGGTCACTGCTCAAAGTGTTACACTTGGAGTATCCCCTGTTTTTTTTTTTAAGAGGCCTGAACAAGAAAGTCATTTTTTTTAATGGGTTGCAAGGGAGACCTCAGGGGTCACACCAGTGACCCCTGGAGGCCCCAAATGGCATCCCTGGCCCTTGCACATGTAAGCACACAGAACCTCACAGTGAGTTACACTCCCTCCTGTTACCCTGCTAAACATAGCGCCAAGAACATGCATGGCAGCGCTACCTCTTATCTCAATCAGTTTAATACTGGGGGCCACTTCTTTTTATAAGGCCTTGCCATAGTGTGGTATTATCGGAAAGCCTAACCTGGCTTAAGGATAAAGTTAATATCCGCTGCTTATCACGAGCCGGAAATCCCGCGGGAGGCTAAAAGTAAATGCCCACTGAAGACCTCTAATCCTTCTTTGTCCAACCTAACCTATGCCCCAATGAAGGCCTTCATGCAACAAACCTCGGCGTATGTGTATGTCGTTTGGACGGGGGTGACCAATGAGGCGGGTCTGAAGTATATGGACCACCCAGCGTTAGTGCTTGCTCCTTTCCCGCGGGTGCAGGTCCCTAACTCCCTGTGCGGGGTCAGTGTACCACTGGGGTCGCTGTACCTCAGCTCTCGACTCTTCGCTCCCCTGGCTCCTTCAGACCGACACTGTCCCTGGCCCAGGCTGGTTAACACTCCCTGTGACCGAACGCAGTTTACTTGCACTCTCACCCAAGATATGCACAACATGAAAACGCTTGAACCGTAAGGGGTAAGTCTCGCCCAAGACACGGACAACATGAGAAGACTAGAACCGTAAGAGGTAAGTCTCTCCCAAGGCATGCACAACATGAGAAGGCTAGAACCGAAAGAGGTAAGTCTCTCCAAAGATATGCACAACATGAAAACGCTTGAACCGTAAGAGATAAGTCTCGCCCAAGACACGCACAACATGAGAAGGCTAGAACCGTAAGAGGCAAGTCTCACCCAAGACATGCACAACATGAGAAGGCTAGAACCGTAAGAGGTAAGTCTCGCCCAAGACATGCACAGCATGAAAACGCTAGAACCGTAAGAGGTAAGTCTCGCCCAAGACATGCACAACATGAAAACGCTAGAACCGTAAGAGGTAAGTCTCACCCAAGACATGCACAACATGAAAACGCAAGAACCGTAAGAGGTAAGTCTTTCCCAAGACACGCACAACATGAGTAGACTAGAACCGTAAGAGGTAAGTCTCACCCAAGACATGCACAACATGAGAAGGCTAGAACCGTAAGAGGTAAGTCTCGCCCAAGACATGCACAGCATGAAAACGCTAGAACCGTAAGAGGTAAGTCTCGCCCAAGACATGCACAACATGAAAACGCTAGAACCGTAAGAGGTAAGTCTCACCCAAGACATGCACAACATGAAAACGCAAGAACCGTAAGAGGTAAGTCTCGCCCAAGACACGCACAACATGAGAAGACTAGAACCGTAAGAGGTAAGTCTCTCCCAAGACATGCACAACATGAGAAGGCTAGAACCGTAAGAGGCAAGTCTCACCCAAGACATGCACAACATGAGAAGGCTAGAACCGTAAGAGGTAAGTCTCGCCCAAGACATGCACAGCATGAAAACGCTAGAACCGTAAGAGGTAAGTCTCCCCAAGACATGCACAACATGAAAACGCTAGAACCGTAAGAGGTAAGTCTCACCCAAGACATGCACAACATGAAAACGCAAGAACCGTAAGAGGTAAGTCTTTCCCAAGACACGCACAACATGAGTAGACTAGAACCGTAAGAGGTAAGTCTCGCCCAAGACATGCAAAATATGAGAAGGCTAGAACCGTAAGAGGTAAGTCTCGCCCAAGACATGCACAACATGAAAACGCTAGAACCGTAAGAGGCAAGTCTCGCCCAAGACATGCGCAACATGAGAAGGCTAGAACCGTAAGAGGTAAGTCTCGCCCAAGACATGCACAACATGAAAACGCTAGAACCGTAAGCGGTAAGTCTCGCCCAAGACATGCACAACATGGGAAGGCTAGAACCGTAAGTGGTAAGTCTCGCCTAAGACATGCACGACATGAGAAGGCTAGAACCGAAAGAGGTAAGTCTCTCCAAAGATATGCACAACATGAAAACGCTTGAACCGTAAGAGATAAGTCTCGCCCAAGACACGCACAACATGAGAAGACTAGAACCGTAAGAGGTAATTCTCTCCAAAGATATGCACAACATGAAAACGCTTGAACCGTAAGAGGTAAGTCTCGCCCAAGACACGCACAACATGAGAAGACTAGAACCGTAAGAGGTAAGTCTCTCCCAAGACATGCACAACATGAGAAGGCTAGAACCGAAAGAGGTAAGTCTCTCCAAAGATATGCACAACATGAAAACACTTGAACCGTAAGAGATAAGTCTCGCCCAAGACACGCACAACATGAGAAGACTAGAACCGTAAGAGGTAAGTCTCTCCAAAGATATGCACAACATGAAAACGCTTGAACCGTAAGAGGTAAGTCTGGCCCAAGACACGCACAACATGAGAAGACTAGAACCGTAAGAGGTAAGTCTCTCCCAAGACATGCACAACATGAGAAGGCTAGAACCGTAAGAGGCAAGTCTCACCCAAGAAATGCACAACATGAGAAGGCTAGAACCGTAAGAGGTAAGTCTCGCCCAAGACATGCACAGCATGAAAACGCTAGAACCGTAAGAGGTAAGTCTCGCCCAAGACATGCACAACATGAAAACGCTAGAACCGTAAGAGGTAAGTCTCACCCAAGACATGCACAACATGAAAACGCAAGAACCGTAAGAGGTAAGTCTTGCCCAAGACACGCACAACATGAGAAGGCTAGAACCGTAAGAGGTAAGTCTCGCCCAAGACATGCAAAATATGAGAAGGCTAGAACCGTAAGAGGTAAGTCTCGCCCAAGACATGCACAACATGAAAACGCTAGAACCGTAAGAGGCAAGTCTTGCCCAAGACATGCACAACATGAGAAGGCTAGAACCGTAAGAGGTAAGTCTCGCCCAAGACATGCACAACATGAAAACGCTAGAACGGTAAGCGGTAAGTCTCGCCCAAGACATGCACAACATGAGAAGGCTAGAACCGTAAGTGGTAAGTCTCGCCTAAGACATGCACGACATGAAAAGACTAGAACCGTAAGAGGTAAGTCTTGCCCAAGACACGCACAACAGAAGAAGGCTAGAACCATAAGAAGTAAGTCTCAGTCAAGACACGCACAACATGAGAAGGCTAGAACCATAAGAGGTAAGTCTTGCCCCAAGACATGCACAACATGAGAAGGTTAGAACCGTAAGAGGTAAGTCTCGGCCAAGAAACATACAACATGAAAACGCTAGAACCGTAAGAGGTAAGTCTCACCCAAGACATGCACAACATGAGAAGGCTAGAACCGTAAGAGGTAAGTCTCACCCAAGACAAGCACAACATGAGAAGGCTAGAACCGTAAGAGGTAAGTCTCGTCCAAGACATGCACAACATTAGAAGGCTAGAACTGTAAGAGGTAAGTCTCACCCAAGACATGCACAACATGAGAAGGCTAGAACCGTAAGAGGTAAGTCTCACCCAAGACATGCACAACATGAGAAGGCTAGAACTGTAAGAGGTAAGTCTCGCACAAGACATGCACAACATAAAACGCTAGAGTTCAGTCTCGCCCAAGACATGCACAAAATGAAAACGCTAGAACCATAAGAGGTAAGTCTTGCCCAAGACATGCACAACATGAGAAGGCTAGAACCATAAGAGGTAAGTATCGCCCAAGACATACACAACATGAGAAGGCTAGAACTGTAAGAGGTAAATCTCGCCCAAGACATACACAACATGAAAATGCTAGAGGTAAGTCTTGCCCAAGACATGCACAACATGAAAATGCTAGAACTGTAAGAGGTAAGTCTCGCCCAAGACAAGCACAACATGAGAAGGCTAGAACCGTAAGAGGTAAGTCTCGCCCAAGACATGAAAAATATGAGAAGGCTAGAACCGAAAGAGGTAAGTATCGCCAAAGACATGCGCAACATGATAAGGCTAGAACCGTAAGAGGCAAGTCTCGACCAAGACATGCACAACATGAGAAGGCTAGAACCGTAAGAGGTAAGTCTCGCCCAAGACATGCACAACATGAAAACGCTAGAACTGTAAGAGGTAAGTCTCGCCCAAGCCATGCACAACATGAGAAGGCTAGAACCGTAAGAGGCAAGTCTCGCCAAAGACATGCACAACATGAGAAGGCTAGAACCGTAAGTGGTAAGTCTCGACTAAGACATGCACGACATGAAAAGACTAGAACCGTAAGAGGTAAGTCTCGCCCAAGACACGCACAACAGAAGAAGGCTAGAACCGTAAGAGGTAAGTCTCGCCCAAGACACGCACAACATGAGAAGGCTAGAACCATAAGAGGTTAGTCTTGCCCGAAGACATGCACAACAGGAGAAGTTTAGAACCGCAAGAGGTAAGTCTCGCCCAAGAAACGTACAACATGAAATCGCTAGAACCGTAAGAGGTAAGTCTCGCCCAAGACATGCACAACATGAGAACACTAGAACTGTAACAGGTAAGTCACGCCCAAGACAAGCACAACATGAGAAGGCTAGAACCGTAAGAGGTAAGTCTCGCCCAAGACATGCAAACATTAGAAGGCTAGAACCGTAAGAGGTAAGTATCGCCCAAGACATGCACAACATGAGAAGGCTAGAACCGTAAGAGGTAAGTCTTACCCAAGACATGCACAACATGAGAAGGCTACAACCACAAGAGGTAAGTATCGCCCAAGACATACACAACATGAGAAGGCTAGAACTGTAAGAGGTAAGTCTCGCCCAAGACATACACAACATGAAAATAATAGAGGTAAGTCTCGCCCAAGACATGCACACCATGAAAATGCTAGAACCGTAAGAGGTAAGTCTTGCCCAAGAAAAACACAACATGAGAAGTCTAAAACCATAAAAGGTAAGTCTCGCCCAAGACATGCACAACATGAAAATGCTAGAACCGTAAGAGGTAAGTCTCGCCCCAGACATGCACAACATGAGAAGGCTAGAACTTTAACAGGTAAGTCTAGCCCAAGACATGCACAACATGAAAACGCTAGAAGCGTAAGAGGTCTCGCCCAAGAAATGCACAACATGAGAAGGCTAGACCCATAAGAGGTAAGTCTCGGCCAAGACATGCACAACATGAGAAGGCTAGAACCGTAAGAGGTAAGTCTCGCCCAAGACATGCACAAGATGAAAACGCTAGAACCGTAAAAGGTAAGTCTTGCACAAGACAAGCACAACATGAGAAGGCTAGAACCATAAGAGGTAAGTCTTGCCCAAGACAAGCACAACATGAAAACACTAGAACTGTGAGAGGTAAGTCTCGCCCAAGACATGCACAACATGAGAAGGCTAGAACCGTAAGAGGTAAGTCTCGGCCAAGACATGCACAACATGAGAAGGCTAGAACAGTAAGAGGTAAGTCTCGCCCAAGACATGCACAACATAAGAAGGCTAGAACTGTAACAGGTAAGTCTCGCCCAACACATGCACAACATGAAAACGCTAGAAGCGTAAGAGGTAAGTCTCACCCAAGAAATGCACAACATGAGAAGGCTAGACCCGTAAGAGGTAAGTCTCACCCAAGACATGCACAACATGAGAAGGCTAGAACTGTAAGAGGTAAGTCTCGCCCAAGACATTCACAACATGAGAAGGCTAGAACTGTAAGAGGTAAGTCTCGCCCAAGACATTCACAACATGAGAAGGCTAGAACCGTAAGAGGTAAGTATCGCCCAAGACATGCACAAAATGAAAACGCTAGAGGTAAGTCTCGCCCAAGGCATGCACAAAATGAAAACGCTAGAACCGTAAGAGGTAAGTCTCACCCAAGACATGCACAACATGAGAAGGCTAGAACCGTAAGAGGTAAGTATCGCCCAAGACATGCACAACAAGAGAAGGCTAGAACTGTAAGAGGTAAGTCTCGCCCAAGACATGCACAACATGAAAACGCTAGAACTGTAAGAGATAAGTCTCGCACAAGACAAGCACAACATGAGAAGGCTAGAACCATAAAAGGTAAGTCTTGCCCAAGACAAGCACAACATCAAAACACTAGAACCGTGAGAGGTAAGTCTCGCCCAAGACATGCACAACATGAGAAGGCTAGAACCGTAAGAGGTAAGTCTCGCCCAAGACATGCACAACATGAGAAGGCTAGAACCGTAAGAGGTAAGTCTCGCCCAAGACATGCACAACATGAGAAGGCTAGAACCGTAAGAGGCAAGTCTCGCCCAAGACATGCACAACATGAAAACGTTAGAACCATAATAGGTAAGTCTCGGCCAAGACATGCACAACATGAGAAGGCTAGAACCTTAAGAGGTAAGTCTCGCCGAAGACATGCACAACATGAGAAGGCTAGAACCGTAAGAGGTAAGTCTCGCCCAAGACATACACAACATGAAAATAATAGAGGTAAGTCTCACCCAAGACATGCACAACATGAAAACGCTAGAAGCGTAAGAGGTCTCGCCCAAGACATGCACAACATGAGAAGGCTAGAACCATAAGAGGTAAGTCTCGCCCAAGACATGCACAACATGAAAACACTAGAACCGTAAGAGGTAAGTCTCGCCCCAGACATGCACAACATGAGAAGGCTAGAACTGTAACAGGTAAGTCTCGCCCAAGACATGCACAACATGAAAACGCTAGAAGCGTAAGAGGTCTCGCCCAAGAAATGCACAACATGAGAAGGGTAGACCCATAAGAGGTAAGTCTCACCCAAGACATGCACAACATGAGAAGGCTAGCACCGTAAGAGGTAAGTCTCGCCCAAGACATGCAAAACATTAGAAGGCTAGAACCGTAAGAGGTAAGTCTCGCCCAAGACATGCACAACATGAGAAGGCTAGAACCGTAAGAGGTAAGTCTCACCCAAGACATGCACAACATGAGAAGTCTAGAACTGTAAGAGGTAAGTCTCGCCCAAGACATGCACAACATGAAAACGCTAGAACCATAAGAGGTAAGTCTCACCCAAGACATGCACAACATGAGAAGGCTAGAACCATAAGAGGTAAGTATCGCCCAAGACATACACAACATGAGAAGGCTAGAACTGTAAGAGGTAAGTCTCGCCCAAGACATACACAACATGAAAATAATAGAGGTAAGTCTCGCCCAAGACATGCACACCATGAAAATGCTAGAACCGTAAGAGGTAAGTCTCGCCCAAGACAAGCACAACATGAGAAGGCTAGAACCATAAGAGGTAAGTCTCGCCCAAGACATGCACAACATGAAAACGCTAGAACCGTAAGAGGTAAGTCTCGCCCCAGACATGCACAACATGAGAAGGCTAGAACTGTAACAGGTAAGTCTCGCCCAAGACATGCACAACATGAAAACGCTAGAAGCGTAAGAGGTCTCGCCCAAGAAATGCACAACATGAGAAGGCTAGACCCATAAGAGGTAAGTCTCGGCCAAGACATGCACAACATGAGAAGGCTAGAACCGTAAGAGGTAAGTCTCGCCCAAGACATGCACAAGATGAAAACGCTAGAACCGTAAAAGGTAAGTCTCGCACAAGACAAGCACAACATGAAAACACTAGAACTGTGAGAGGTAAGTCTCGCCCAAGACATGCACAACATGAGAAGGCTAGAACTGTAACAGGTAAGTCTCGCCCAACACATGCACAACATGAAAACGCTAGAAGCGTAAGAGGTAAGTCTCACCCAAGAAATGCACAACATGAGAAGGCTAGACCCGTAAGAGAAAAGTCTCACCCAAGACATGCACAACATGAGAAGGCTAGAACTGTAAGAGGTAAGTCTAGCCCAAGAAATTCACAACATGAGAAGGCTAGAACTGTAAGAGGTAAGTCTCGCCCAAGACATTCACAACATGAGAAGGCTAGAACCGTAAGAGGTAAGTCTCGCCCAAGACATGCACAACATGAAAACGCTAGAGGTAAGTCTCGCCCAAGGCATGCACAAAATGAAAACGCTAGACCCGTAAGAGGTAAGTCTCACCCAAGTCATGCACAACATGAGAAGGCTAGAACCATAAAAGGTAAGTCTCGCCCAAGACATGCACAACATGAAAACGCTAGAACCGTAAGAGGTAAGTCTCGCCCCAGACATGCACAACATGAGAAGGCTAGAACTGTAACAGGTAAGTCTCGCCCAAGACATGCACAACATGAAAACGCAAGAAGCGTAAGAGGTCTCGCCCAAGAAATGCACAACATGAGAAGGCTAGACCCATAAGAGGTAAGTCTCGGCCAAGACATGCACAACATGAGAAGGCTAGAACCGTAAGAGGTAGGTCTCGCCCAAGACATGCACAAGATGAAAACGCTAGAACCGTAAAAGGTAAGTCTTGCACAAGACAAGCACAACATGAGAAACTAGAACCATAAGAGGCAAGTCTTGCCCAAGACAAGCACAACATGAAAACACTAGAACTGTGAGAGGTAAGTCTCGCCAAAGACATGCACAACATGAGAAGGCTAGAACCGTAAGAGGTAAGTCTCGGCCAAGACATGCACAACATGAGAAGGCTAGAACTGTAACAGGTAAGTCTCGCCCAACACATGCACAACATGAAAACGCTAGAAGCGTAAGAGGTAAGTCTCACCCAAGAAATGCACAACATGAGAAGGCTAGACCCGTAAGAGGTAAGTCTCACCCAATACATGCACAACATGAGAAGGCTAGAACTGTAAGAGGTAAGTCTCGCCCAAGACATTCACAACATGAGAAGGCTAGAACCGTAAGAGGTAAGTATCGCCCAAGACATGCACAAAATGAAAACGCTAGAGGTAAGTCTCGCCCAAGGCATGCACAAAATGAAAACGCTAGAACCGTAAGAGGTAAGTCTCACCCAAGACATGCACAACATGAGAAGGCTAGAACCGTAAGAGGTAAGTATCGCCCAAGACATGCACAACAAGAGAAGGCTAGAACTGTAAGAGGTAAGTCTCGCCCAAGACATGCACAACATGAAAACGCCAGAACTGTAAGAGGTAAGTCTCGCACAAGACAAGCACAACATGAGAAGGCTAGAACCATAAAAGGTAAGTCTTGCCCAAGACAAGCACAACATGAAAACACTAGAACCGTGAGAGGTAAGTCTCGCCCAAGACATGCACAACATGAGAAGGCTAGAACCGTAAGAGGTAGGTCTCGCCCAAGACATGCACAACATGAGAAGGCTAGAACCGTAAGAGGCAAGTCTCGCCCAAGACATGCACAACATGAAAACGTTAGAACCATAATAGGTAAGTCTCGGCCAAGACATGCACAACATGAGAAGGCTAGAACCTTAAGAGGTAAGTCTCGCCCAAGACATGCACAACATGAGAAGGCTAGAACCGTAAGAGGTAAGTCTCGCCCAAGACATACACAACATGAAAATAATAGAGGTAAGTCTCGCCCAAGACATGCACAACATGAAAACGCTAGAAGCGTAAGAGGTCTCGCCCAAGACATGCACAACATGAGAAGGCTAGAACCATAAGAGGTAAGTCTCGCCCAAGACATGCACAACATGAAAACGCTAGAACCGTAAGAGGTAAGTCTCGCCCCAGACATGCACAACATGAGAAGGCTAGAACTGTAACAGGTAAGTCTCGCCCAAGACATGCACAACATGAAAACGCTAGAAGCGTAAGAGGTCTCGCCCAAGAAATGCACAACATGAGAAGGCTAGACCCATAAGAGGTAAGTCTCACCCAAGACATGCACAACATGAGAAGGCTAGCACCGTAAGAGGTAAGTCTCGCCCAAGACATGCAAAACATTAGAAGGCTAGAACCGTAAGAGGTAAGTCTCGCCCAAAACATGCACAACATGAGAAGGCTAGAACCGTAAGAGGTAAGTCTCACCCAAGACATGCACAACATGAGAAGTCTAGAACTGTAAGAGGTAAGTCTCGCCCAAGACATGCACAACATGAAAACGCTAGAACCATAAGAGGTAAGTCTCACCCAAGACATGCACAACATGAGAAGGCTAGAACCATAAGAGGTAAGTATCGCCCAAGACATACACAACATGAGAAGGCTAGAACTGTAAGAGGTAATTCTCGCCCAAGACATACACAACATGAAAATAATAGAGGTAAGTCTCGCCCAAGACATGCACACCATGAAAATGCTAGAACCGTAAGAGGTAAGTCTTGCCCAAGACAAGCACAACATGAGAAGGCTAGAACCATAAGAGGTAAGTCTCGCCCAAGACATGCACAACATGAAAACGCTAGAACCGTAAGAGGTAAGACTCGCCCCAGACATGCACAACATGAGAAGGCTAGAACTGTAACAGGTAAGTCTCGCCCAACACATGCACAACATGAAAACGCTAGAAGCGTAAGAGGTAAGTCTCACCCAAGAAATGCACAACATGAGAAGGCTAGACCCGTAAGAGGTAAGTCTCACCCAAGACATGCACAACATGAGAAGGCTAGAACTGTAAGAGGTAAGTCTCGCCCAAGACATTCACAACATGAGAAGGCTAGAACTGTAAGAGGTAAGTCTCGCCCAAGACATTCACAACATGAGAAGGCTAGAACCGTAAGAGGTAAGTATCGCCCAAGACATGCACAAAATGAAAACGCTAGAGGTAAGTCTCGCCCAAGGCATGCACAAAATGAAAACGCTAGAACCGTAAGAGGTAAGTCTCACCCAAGACATGCACAACATGAGAAGGCTAGAACCGTAAGAGGTAAGTATCGCCCAAGACATGCACAACAAGAGAAGGCTAGAACTGTAAGAGGTAAGTCTCGCCCAAGACATGCACAACATGAAAACGCTAGAACTGTAAGAGGTAAGTCTCGCACAAGACAAGCACAACATGAGAAGGCTAGAACCGTAAGAGGTAAGTCTCGCCCAAGACATGCACAACATGAGAAGGCTAGAACCGTAAGAGGCAAGTCTCGCCCAAGACATGCACAACATGAAAACGTTAGAACCATAATAGGTAAGTCTCGGCCAAGACATGCACAACATGAGAAGGCTAGAACCTTAAGAGGTAAGTCTCGCCCAAGACATGCACAACATGAGAAGGCTAGAACCGTAAGAGGTAAGTCTCGCCCAAGACATACACAACATGAAAATAATAGAGGTAAGTCTTGCCCAAGACATGCACAACATGAAAACGCTAGAAGCGTAAGAGGTCTCGCCCAAGATATGCACAACATGAGAAGGCTAGAACCATAAGAGGTAAGTCTCGCCCAAGACATGCACAACATGAAAACGCTAGAACCGTAAGAGGTAAGTCTCGCCCCAGACATGCACAACATGAGAAGGCTAGAACTGTAACAGGTAAGTCTCGCCCAAGACATGCACAACATGAAAACGCTAGAAGCGTAAGAGGTCTCGCCCAAGAAATGCACAACATGAGAAGGCTAGACCCATAAGAGGTAAGTCTCACCCAAGACATGCACAACATGAGAAGGCTAGCACCGTAAGAGTTAAGTCTCGCCCAAGACATGCAAAACATTAGAAGGCTAGAACCGTAAGAGGTAAGTCTCGCCCAAGACATGCACAACATGAGAAGGCTAGAACCGTAAGAGGTAAGTCTCACCCAAGACATGCACAACATGAGAAGTCTAGAACTGTAAGAGGTAAGTCTCGCCCAAGACATGCACAACATGAAAACGCTAGAACCATAAGAGGTAAGTCTCACCCAAGACATGCACAACATGAGAAGGCTAGAACCATAAGAGGTAAGTATCGCCCAAGACATACACAACATGAGAAGGCTAGAACTGTAAGAGGTAAGTCTCGCCCAAGACATGCACACCATGAAAATGCTAGAACCGTAAGAGGTAAGTCTCGCTCAAGACAAGCACAACATGAGAAGGCTAGAACCATAAGAGGTAAGTCTCGCCCAAGACATGCACAACATGAAAACGCTAGAACCGTAAGAGGTAAGACTCGCCCCAGACATGCACAACATGAGAAGACTAGAACTGCAACAGGTAAGTCTCGCCCAAGACATGCACAACATGAAAACGCTAGAAGCGTAAGAGGTCTCGCCCAAGAAATGCACAACATGAGAAGGCTAGACCCATAAGAGGTAAGTCTCGGCCAAGACATGCACAACATGAGAAGGCTAGAACCGTAAGAGGTAAGTCTCGCCCAAGACATGCACAAGATGAAAACGCTAGAACCGTAAAAGGTAAGTCTCGCACAAGACAAGCACAACATGAAAACACTAGAACTGTGAGAGGTAAGTCTCGCCCAAGACATGCACAACATGAGAAGGCTAGAACTGTAACAGGTAAGTCTCGCCCAAAACATGCACAACATGAAAACGCTAGAAGCGTAAGAGGTAAGTCTCACCCAAGAAATGCACAACATGAGAAGGCTAGACCCGTAAGAGAAAAGTCTCACCCAAGACATGCACAACATGAGAAGGCTAGAACTGTAAGAGGTAAGTCTAGCCCAAGAAATTCACAACATGAGAAGGCTAGAACTGTAAGAGGTAAGTCTCGCCCAAGACATTCACAACATGAGAAGGCTAGAACCGTAAGAGGTAAGTCTCGCCCAAGACAGGCACAACATGAAAACGCTAGAGGTAAGTCTCGCCCAAGGCATGCACAAAATGAAAACGCTAGACCCGTAAGAGGTAAGTCTCACCCAAGTCATGCACAACATGAGAAGGCTAGAACCATAAAAGGTAAGTCTCGCCCAAGACATGCACAACATGAAAACCCTAGAACCGTAAGAGGTAAGTCTCGCCCCAGACATGCACAACATGAGAAGGCTAGAACTGTAACAGGTAAGTCTCGCCCAAGACATGCACAACATGAAAACGCTAGAAGCGTAAGAGGTCTCGCCCAAGAAATGGACAACATGAGAAGGCTAGACCCATAAGAGGTAAGTCTCGGCCAAGACATGCACAACATGAGAAGGCTAGAACCGTAAGAGGTAAGTCTCGCCCAAGACATGCACAAGATGAAAACGCTAGAACCGTAAAAGGTAAGTCTTGCACAAGACAAGCACAACATGAGAAGGCTAGAACCATAAGAGGCAAGTCTTGCCCAAGACAAGCACAACATGAAAACACTAGAATTGTGAGAGGTAAGTCTCGCCCAAGACATGCACAACATGAGAAGGCTAGAACCGTAAGAGGTAAGTCTCGGCCAAGACATGCACAACATGAGAAGGCTAGAACAGTAAGAGGTAAGTCTCGCCCAAGACATGCACAACATGAGAAGGCTAGAACTGTAACAGGTAAGTCTCGCCCAACACATGCACAACATGAAAACGCTAGAAGCGTAAGAGGTAAGTCTCACCCAAGAAATGCACAACATGAGAAGACTAGACCCGTAAGAGGTAAGTCTCACCCAAGACATGCACAACATGAGAAGGCTAGAACTGTAAGAGGTAAGTCTCGCCCAAGACATTCACAACATGAGAAGGCTAGAACTGTAAGAGGTAAGTCTCGCCCAAGACATTCACAACATGAGAAGGCTAGAACCGTAAGAGGTAAGTCTCGCCCAAGACATGCACAAAATGAAAATGCTAGAGGTAAGTCTCGCCCAAGGCATGCACAAAATGAAAACGCTAGAACCGTAAGAGGTAAGTCTCACCCAAGACATGCACAACATGAGAAGGCTAGAACCGTAAGAGGTAAGTCTCGCCCAAGACATGCACAACATGAGAAGGCTAGAACCGTAAGAGGTAAGTCTCACCCAAGAAATGCACAACATGAGAAGGCTAGAGGTAAGTCTCGCCCAAGGCATGCACAAAATGAAAACGCTAGAACCGTAAGAGGTAAGTCTCACCCAAGACATGCACAACATGAGAAGGCTAGAACCGTAAGAGGTAAGTCTCGCCCAAGACATGCACAACATGAAAATGCTAGAACTGTAAGAGGTAAGTCTCGCACAAGACAAGCACAACATGAGAAGGCTAGAACCATAAAAGGTAAGTCTTGCCCAAGACAAGCACAACATGAAAACACTAGAACCGTGAGAGGTAAGTCTCGCCCAAGACATGCACAACATGAGAAGGCTAGAACCGTAAGAGGTAAGTCTCGCCCAAGACATGCACAACATGAGAAGGCTAGAACCGTAAGAGGTAAGTCTCGCCCAAGACATGCACAACATGAGAAGGCTAGAACTGTAAGAGGCAAGTCTCGCCCAAGACATGCACAACATGAAAACGTTAGAACCATAATAGGTAAGTCTCGGCCAAGACATGCACAACATGAGAAGGCTAGAACCTTAAGAGGTAAGTCTCGCCCAAGACATGCACAACATGAGAAGGCTAGAACCGTAAGAGGTGTGTCTCGCCCAAGACATACACAACATGAAAATAATAGAGGTAAGTCTCGCCCAAGACATGCACAACATGAAAACGCTAGAAGCGTAAGAGGTCTCGCCCAAGACATGAACAACATGAGAAGGCTAGAACCATAAGAGGTAAGTCTCACCCAAGACATGCACAACATGAAAACGCTAGAACCGTAAGAGGTAAGTCTTGCCCCAGACATGCACAACATGAGAAGGCTAGAACTGTAACAGGTAAGTCTCGCCCAAGACATGCACAACATGAAAACGCTAGAAGCGTAAGAGGTCTCGCCCAAGAAATGCACAACATGAGAAGGCTAGACCCATAAGAGGTAAGTCTCACCCAAGACATGCACAACATGAGAAGGCTAGAACCGTAAGAGGTAAGTCTCGCCCAAGACATGCAAAACATTAGAAGGCTAGAACCGTAAGAGGTAAGTCTCGCCCAAGACATGCACAACATGAGAAGGCTAGAACCGTAAGAGGTAAGTCTCACCCAAGACATGCACAACATGAGAAGTCTAGAACTGTAAGAGGTAAGTCTCGCCCAAGACATGCACAACATGAAAACGCTAGAACCATAAGAGGTAAGTCTCACCCAAAACATGCACAACATGAGAAGGCTAGAACCATAAGAGGTAAGTATCGCCCAAGACATACACAACATGAGAAGGCTAGAACTGTAAGAGGTAAGTCTCGCCCAAGACATACACAACATGAAAATAATAGAGGTAAGTCTCGCCCAAGACATGCACACCATGAAAATGCTAGAACCGTAAGAGGAAGTCTCGCCCAAGACAAGCACAACATGAGAAGGCTAGAACCATAAGAAGTAAGTCTCGCCCAAGACATGCACAACATGAAAACGCTAGAACCGTAAGAGGTAAGTCTCGCCCCAGACATGCACAACATGAGAAGGATAGAACTGTAACAGGTAAGTCTCGCCCAAGACATGCACAACATGAAAACGCTAGAAGCATAAGAGGTCTCGCCCAAGAAATGCACAACATGAGAAGGCTAGACCCATAAGAGGTAAGTCTCGGCCAAGACATGCACAACATGAGAAGGCTAGAACCGTAAGAGGTAAATCTCGCCCAAGACATGCACAAGATGAAAACGCTAGAAGCGTAAGAGGTAAGTCTCACCCAAGAAATGCACAACATGAGAAGGCTAGACCCGTAAGAGGTAAGTCTCACCCAAGACATGCACAACATGAGAAGGCTAGAACTGTAAGAGGTAAGTCTCTCCCAAGACATTCACAACATGAGAAGGCTAGAACTGTAAGAGGTAAGTCTCGCCTAAGACATTCACAATATGAGAAGGCTAGAACCGTAAGAGGTAAGTCTCGCCCAAGACATGCACAACATGAAAACGCTAGAGGTAAGTCTCGCCCAAGGCATGCACAAAATGAAAATGCTAGAACCGTAAGAGGCAAGTCTCACCCAAGTCATGCACAACATGAGAAGGCTAGAACCGTAAGAGGTAAGTATCGCCACGGACATGCACAACAAGAGAAGGCTAGAACTGTAAGAGGTAAGTCTCGCCCAAGACATGCACAACATGAAAACGCTAGATCCGTAAGAGGTAAGTCTCACACAAGACAAGCACAAAATGAGAAGGCTAATACCATAAAAGGTAAGTCTTGCCCAAGACAAGCACAACATGAAAACACTAGAACCGTGAGAGGTAAGTCTCGCCCAAGACATGCACAACATGAGAAGGCTAGAACCGTAAGAGTTAAGTCTCGCCCAAGACATGCACAACATGAGAAGGCTAGAACAGTAAGAGGTAAGTCTCGCCCAAGACATGCACAACATGAGAAGGCTAGAACCGTAAGAGGTAAGTCTCGCCCAAGACATGCACAACATGAACATGTTAGAACCATAATAGGGAAGTCTCGGCCAAGACATTCACAACATGAGAAGGCTAGAACCTTAAGAGGTAAGTCTCGCCCAAGACATGCACAACATGAGAAAGCTAGAACCGTAAGAGGTAAGTCTCGCCCAAGACATGCACAACATGAAAACACTAGAACCGTGAGAGGTAAGTCTCGCCCAAGACATGCACAACATGAGAAGGCTAGAACCGTAAGAGGTAAGTCTCGCCCAAGACATGCACAACATGAGAAGGCTAGAACCGTAAGAGGTAAGTCTCGCCCAAGACATGCACAACATGAGAAGGCTAGAACTGTAAGAGGCAAGTCTCGCCCAAGACATGCACAACATGAAAACGTTAGAACCATAATAGGTAAGTCTCGGCCAAGACATGCACAACATGAGAAGGCTAGAACCTTAAGAGGTAAGTCTCGCCCAAGACATGCACAACATGAGAAGGCTAGAACCGTAAGAGGTGTGTCTCGCCCAAGACATACACAACATGAAAATAATAGAGGTAAGTCTCGCCCAAGACATGCACAACATGAAAACGCTAGAAGCGTAAGAGGTCTCGCCCAAGACATGAACAACATGAGAAGGCTAGAACCATAAGAGGTAAGTCTCACCCAAGACATGCACAACATGAAAACGCTAGAACCGTAAGAGGTAAGTCTTGCCCCAGACATGCACAACATGAGAAGGCTAGAACTGTAACAGATAAGTCTCGCCCAAGACATGCACAACATGAAAACGCTAGAAGCGTAAGAGGTCTCGCCCAAGAAATGCACAACATGAGAAGGCTAGACCCATAAGAGGTAAGTCTCACCCAAGACATGCACAACATGAGAAGGCTAGAACCGTAAGAGGTAAGTCTCGCCCAAGACATGCAAAACATTAGAAGGCTAGAACCGTAAGAGGTAAGTCTCGCCCAAGACATGCACAACATGAGAAGGCTAGAACCGTAAGAGGTAAGTCTCACCCAAGACATGCACAACATGAGAAGTCTAGAACTGTAAGAGGTAAGTCTCGCCCAAGACATGCACAACATGAAAACGCTAGAACCATAAGAGGTAAGTCTCGCCCAAAACATGCACAACATGAGAAGGCTAGAACCATAAGAGGTAAGTATCGCCCAAGACATACACAACATGAGAAGGCTAGAACTGTAAGAGGTAAGTCTCGCCCAAGACATACACAACATGAAAATAATAGAGGTAAGTCTCGCCCAAGACATGCACACCATGAAAATGCTAGAACCGTAAGAGGAAGTCTCGCCCAAGACAAGCACAACATGAGAAGGCTAGAACCATAAGAAGTAAGTCTCGCCCAAGACATGCACAACATGAAAACGCTAGAACCGTAAGAGGTAAGTCTCGCCCCAGACATGCACAACATGAGAAGGCTAGAACTGTAACAGGTAAGTCTCGCCCAAGACATGCACAACATGAAAACGCTAGAAGCATAAGAGGTCTCGCCCAAGAAATGCACAACATGAGAAGGCTAGACCCATAAGAGGTAAGTCTCGGCCAAGACATGCACAACATGAGAAGGCTAGAACCGTAAGAGGTAAATCTCGCCCAAGACATGCACAAGATGAAAACGCTAGAAGCGTAAGAGGTAAGTCTCACCCAAGAAATGCACAACATGAGAAGGCTAGACCCGTAAGAGGTAAGTCTCACCCAAGACATGCACAACATGAGAAGGCTAGAACTGTAAGAGGTAAGTCTCGCCCAAGACATTCACAACATGAGAAGGCTAGAACTGTAAGAGGTAAGTCTCGCCTAAGACATTCACAATATGAGAAGGCTAGAACCGTAAGAGGTAAGTCTCGCCCAAGACATGCACAACATGAAAACGCTAGAGGTAAGTCTCGCCCAAGGCATGCACAAAATGAAAATGCTAGAACCGTAAGAGGCAAGTCTCACCCAAGTCATGCACAACATGAGAAGGCTAGAACCGTAAGAGTTAAGTCTCGCCCAAGACATGCACAACATGAGAAGGCTAGAACTGTAAGAGGTAAGTCTCGCCCAAGACATGCACAACATGAGAAGGCTAGAACCGTAAGAGGTAAGTCTCGCCCAAGACATGCACAACATGAACATGTTAGAACCATAATAGGGAAGTCTCGGCCAAGACATTCACAACATGAGAAGGCTAGAACCTTAAGAGGTAAGTCTCGCCCAAGACATGCACAACATGAGAAAGCTAGAACCGTAAGAGGTAAGTCTCGCCCAAGACATGCACAAAATGAAAACGCTAGAAGAGTAAGAGGTAAGTCTCGCCCAAGAAATGCACAACATGAGAAGGCTAGAACCGTAAGAGGTAAGTCTCGCCCAAGATATGCACAACATGAGAAGGCTAGAACCGTAAGAGGTTAGTCTCACCCAAGACATGCATAACATCAGAAGGCCAGAACCGTAAGAGGTAAGTCTCGCCCAAGACATGCATAACATCAGAAGGCTAGAACCGTAAGAGGTAAGTCTCGCCCAAGACATGCACAACATGAAAAGACTAGAACCGTAAGAGGTAAGTCTCGCCCAAGACATACACAACATGAGAAGGCTAGAACCGTAAGAGGTAAGTCTCACCCAAGACATGCATAACATCAGAAGGCTAGAACCGTAAGAGGTAAGTCTCGCCAAAAACATGCACAACATGAGAAGACTAGAACCGTAAGAGGTAAGTCTCGCCCAAGACATACACAACATGAGAAGGCTAGAACCGTAAGAGGTAAGTCTCCCCCAAGACATGCATAACATCAGAAGGCTAGAACCGTAAGAGGTTAGTCTCGCCCAAGACATGCACAACATGAGAAGGCTAGAACCGTAAGAGGTAAGTCTCGCCCAAGACATGCACAACATGAGAAGGTTAGAACCGTAAGAGGTAAGTCTTGCTCAAGACATGCACAAAATGAAAACGCTAGAACCGTAAGAGGTAAGTCTCTCCAAAGATATGCACAACATGAAAACGCTTGAACCGTAAGGGGTAAGTCTCACCCAAGACATGGACAACATGCGAAGACTAGAACCGTAAGAGGTAAGTCTCTCCCAAGACATGCACAACATGAGAAGGCTAGAACCGAAAGAGGTAAGTCTCGCCAAAGATATGCACAACATGAAAACGCTTGAACCGTAAGAGGTAAGTCTCGCCCAAGACACACACAACATGAGAAGACTAGAACCGTAAGAGGTAAGTCTCTCCAAAGATATGCACAACATGAAAACGCTTGAACCGTAAGAGGTAAGTCTCGCCCAAGACACGCACACCATGAGAAGACTAGAACCGTAAGAGGTAAGTCTCTCCCAAGACATGCACAACATGAGAAGGCTAGAACCGTAAGAGGCAAGTCTCACCCAAGACATGCACAACATGAGAAGGCTAGAACCGTAAGAGGTAAGTCTCGGCCAAGACATGCACAGCATGAAAACGCTAGAACCGTAGGAGGTAAGTCTCGCCCAAGACATGCACAACCTGAAAACGCTAGAACCGTAAGAGGTAAGTCTCACCCAAGACATGCACAACATGAAAATGCTCGAACCGTAAGAGGTAAGTCTTGCCCAAGACACGCACAACATGAGTAGACTAGAACTGTAAGAGGTAAGTCTGGCCCAAGACATGCAAAATATGAGAAGGCTAGAACCGTAAGAGGTAAGTCTCGCCCAAGACATGCACAACATGAAAAAGCTAGAACCGTAAGAGGAAAGTCTCGCCCAAGACATGCACAACATGAGAAGGCTAGAACTGTAAGAGGCAAGTCTCGCCCAAGACATGCACAACATGAAAACGTTAGAACCATAATAGGTAAGTCTCGGCCAAGACATGCACAACATGAGAAGGCTAGAACCTTAAGAGGTAAGTCTCGCCCAAGACATGCACAACATGAGAAGGCTAGAACCGTAAGAGGTGTGTCTCGCCCAAGACATACACAACATGAAAATAATAGAGGTAAGTCTCGCCCAAGACATGCACAACATGAAAACGCTAGAAGCGTAAGAGGTCTCGCCCAAGACATGAACAACATGAGAAGGCTAGAACCATAAGAGGTAAGTCTCACCCAAGACATGCACAACATGAAAACGCTAGAACCGTAAGAGGTAAGTCTTGCCCCAGACATGCACAACATGAGAAGGCTAGAACTGTAACAGGTAAGTCTCGCCCAAGACATGCACAACATGAAAACGCTAGAAGCGTAAGAGGTCTCGCCCAAGAAATGCACAACATGAGAAGGCTAGACCCATAAGAGGTAAGTCTCACCCAAGACATGCACAACATGAGAAGGCTAGAACCGTAAGAGGTAAGTCTCGCCCAAGACATGCAAAACATTAGAAGGCTAGAACCGTAAGAGGTAAGTCTCGCCCAAGACATGCACAACATGAGAAGGCTAGAACCGTAAGAGGTAAGTCTCACCCAAGACATGCACAACATGAGAAGTCTAGAACTGTAAGAGGTAAGTCTCGCCCAAGACATGCACAACATGAAAACGCTAGAACCATAAGAGGTAAGTCTCACCCAAAACATGCACAACATGAGAAGGCTAGAACCATAAGAGGTAAGTATCGCCCAAGACATACACAACATGAGAAGGCTAGAACTGTAAGAGGTAAGTCTCGCCCGAGACATACACAACATGAAAATAATAGAGGTAAGTCTCGCCCAAGACATGCACACCATGAAAATGCTAGAACCGTAAGAGGAAGTCTCGCCCAAGACAAGCACAACATGAGAAGGCTAGAACCATAAGAGGTAAGTCTCGCCCAAGACATGCACAACATGAA
Source organism: Ambystoma mexicanum (assembly GCF_040938575.1). Classification (NCBI taxonomy): domain Eukaryota; kingdom Metazoa; phylum Chordata; class Amphibia; order Caudata; family Ambystomatidae; genus Ambystoma; species Ambystoma mexicanum. The sequence goes on from NC_090928.1 coordinate 1,282,486,270, forward strand.
AACGCTAGAACCGTAAGAGGTAAGTCTCGCCCCAGACATCCACAACATGAGAAGGCTAGAACTGTAACAGGTAAGTCTCGCCCAAGACATGCACAACATGAAAACGCTAGAAGCATAAGAGGTCTCGCCCAAGAAATGCACAACATGAGAAGGCTAGACCCATAAGAGGTAAGTCTCGGCCAAGACATGCACAACATGAGAAGGCTAGAACCGTAAGAGGTAAATCTCGCCCAAGACATGCACAAGATGAAAACGATAGAACCGTAAAAGGTAAGTCTTGCACAAGACAAGCACAACATGAAAACACTAGAACTGTGAGAGGTAAGTCTCGCCCAAGACATGCACAACATGAGAAGGCTAGAACTGTAACAGGTAAGTCTCGCCCAACACATGCACAACATGAAAACGCTAGAAGCGTAAGAGGTAAGTCTCACCCAAGAAATGCACAACATGAGAAGGCTAGACCCGTAAGAGGTAAGTCTCACCCAAGACATGCACAACATGAGAAGGCTAGAACTGTAAGAGGTAAGTCTCGCCCAAGACATTCACAACATGAGAAGGCTAGAACTGTAAGAGGTAAGTCTCGCCCAAGACATTCACAATATGAGAAGGCTAGAACCGTAAGAGGTAAGTCTCGCCCAAGACATGCACAACATGAAAACGCTAGAGGTAAGTCTCGCCCAAGGCATGCACAAAATGAAAATGCTAGAACCGTAAGAGGTAAGTCTCACCCAAGTCATGCACAACAAGAGAAGGCTAGAACTGTAAGAGGTAAGTCTCGCCCAAGACATGCACAACATGAAAACGCTAGAACCGTAAGAGGTAAGTCTCGCACAAGACAAGCACAAAATGAGAAGGCTAATACCATAAAAGGTAAGTCTTGCCCAAGACAAGCACAACATGAAAACACTAGAACCGTGAGAGGTAAGTCTCGCCCAAGACATGCACAACATGAGAAGGCTAGAACCGTAAGAGTTAAGTCTCGCCCAAGACATGCACAACATGAGAAGGCTAGAACAGTAAGAGGTAAGTCTCGCCCAAGACATGCACAACATGAGAAGGCTAGAACCGTAAGAGGTAAGTCTCGCCCAAGACATGCACAACATGAACATGTTAGAACCATAATAGGGAAGTCTCGGCCAAGACATTCACAACATGAGAAGGCTAGAACCTTAAGAGGTAAGTCTCGCCCAAGACATGCACAACATGAGAAAGCTAGAACCGTAAAAGGTAAGTCTCGCCCAAGACATGCACAAAATGAAAACGCTAGAAGAGTAAGAGGTAAGTCTCGCCCAAGAAATGCACAACATGAGAAGGCTAGAACCGTAAGAGGTAAGTCTCGCCCAAGATATGCACAACATGAGAAGGCTAGAACCGTAAGAGGTAAGTCTCACCCAAGACATGCATAACATCAGAAGGCCAGAACCGTAAGAGGTAAGTCTCGCCCAACACATGCACAACATGAGAAGGCTAGAACCGTAAGAGGTAAGTCTCACCCAAGACATGCATAACATCAGAAGGCTAGAACCGTAAGAGGTAAGTCTCGCCCAAGACATGCACAACATGAAAAGACTAGAACCGTAAGAGGTAAGTCTCGCCCAAGACATACACAACATGAGAAGGCTAGAACCATAAGAGGTAAGTCTCACCCAAGACATGCATAACATCAGAAGGCTAGAACCGTAAGAGGTAAGTCTCGCCAAAAACATGCACAACATGAGAAGACTAGAACCGTAAGAGGTAAATCTCGCCCAAGACATACACAACATGAGAAGGCTAGAACCGTAAGAGGTAAGTCTCCCCCAAGACATGCATAACATCAGAAGGCTAGAAGCATAAGAGGTAAGTCTCGCCCAAGACATGCACAACATGAGAAGGCTAGAACCGTAAGAGGTAAGTCTCGCCCAAGACATGCACAACATGAAAACGCTAGAGGTAAGTCTCGCCCAAGGCATGCACAAAATGAAAACGCTAGACCCGTAAGAGGTAAGTCTCACCCAAGTCATGCACAACATGAGAAGGCTAGAACCATAAAAGGTAAGTCTCGCCCAAGACATGCACAACATGAAAACGCTAGAACCGTAAGAGGTAAGTCTCGCCCCAGACATGCACAACATGAGAAGGCTAGAACTGTAACAGGTAAGTCTCGCCCAAGACATGCACAACATGAAAACGCTAGAAGCGTAAGAGGTCTCGCCCAAGAAATGCACAACATGAGAAGGCTAGACCCATAAGAGGTAAGTCTCGGCCAAGACATGCACAACATGAGAAGGCTAGAACCGTAAGAGGTAGGTCTCGCCCAAGACATGCACAAGATGAAAACGCTAGAACCGTAAAAGGTAAGTCTTGCACAAGACAAGCACAACATGAGAAACTAGAACCATAAGAGGCAAGTCTTGCCCAAGACAAGCACAACATGAAAACACTAGAACTGTGAGAGGTAAGTCTCGCCAAAGACATGCACAACATGAGAAGGCTAGAACCATAAGAGGTAAGTCTCGGCCAAGACATGCACAACATGAGAAGGCTAGAACTGTAACAGGTAAGTCTCGCCCAACACATGCACAACATGAAAACGCTAGAAGCGTAAGAGGTAAGTCTCACCCAAGAAATGCACAACATGAGAAGGCTAGACCCGTAAGAGGTAAGTCTCACCCAATACATGCACAACATGAGAAGGCTAGAACTGTAAGAGGTAAGTCTCGCCCAAGACATTCACAACATGAGAAGGCTAGAACCGTAAGAGGTAAGTATCGCCCAAGACATGCACAAAATGAAAACGCTAGAGGTAAGTCTCGCCCAAGGCATGCACAAAATGAAAACGCTAGAACCGTAAGAGGTAAGTCTCACCCAAGACATGCACAACATGAGAAGGCTAGAACCGTAAGAGGTAAGTATCGCCCAAGACATGCACAACAAGAGAAGGCTAGAACTGTAAGAGGTAAGTCTCGCCCAAGACATGCACAACATGAAAACGCCAGAACTGTAAGAGGTAAGTCTCGCACAAGACAAGCACAACATGAGAAGGCTAGAACCATAAAAGGTAAGTCTTGCCCAAGACAAGCACAACATGAAAACACTAGAACCGTGAGAGGTAAGTCTCGCCCAAGACATGCACAACATGAGAAGGCTAGAACCGTAAGAGGTAAGTCTCGCCCAAGACATGCACAAAATGAGAAGGCTAGAACCGTAAGAGGTAAGTCTCGCCCAAGACATGCACAACATGAGAAGGCTAGAACCGTAAGAGGCAAGTCTCGCCCAAGACATGCACAACATGAAAACGTTAGAACCATAATAGGCAAGTCTCGGCCAAGACATGCACAACATGAGAAGGCTAGAACCTTAAGAGGTAAGTCTCGCCCAAGACATGCACAACATGAGAAGGCTAGAACCGTAAGAGGTAAGTCTCGCCCAAGACATACACAACATGAAAATAATAGAGGTAAGTCTCGCCCAAGACATGCACAACATGAAAACGCTAGAAGCGTAAGAGGTCTCGCCCAAGACATGCACAACATGAGAAGGCTAGAACCATAAGAGGTAAGTCTCGCCCAAGACATGCACAACATGAAAACGCTAGAACCGTAAGAGGTAAGTCTCGCCCCAGACATGCACAACATGAGAAGGCTAGAACCGTAAGAGGTAAGTCTCGCCCAAGACATGCACAAAATGAAAATGCTAGAGGTAAGTCTCGCCCAAGGCATGCACAAAATGAAAACGCTAGAACCGTAAGAGGTAAGTCTCACCCAAGACATGCACAACATGAGAAGGCTAGAACCGTAAGAGGTAAGTCTCGCCCAAGACATGCACAACATGAGAAGGCTAGAACCGTAAGAGGTAAGTCTCACCCAAGAAATGCACAACATGAGAAGGCTAGAGGTAAGTCTCGCCCAAGGCATGCACAAAATGAAAACGCTAGAACCGTAAGAGGTAAGTCTCACCCAAGACATGCACAACATGAGAAGGCTAGAACCGTAAGAGGTAAGTCTCGCCCAAGACATGCACAACATGAAAACGCTAGAACTGTAAGAGGTAAGTCTCGCACAAGACAAGCACAACATGAGAAGGCTAGAACCATAAAAGGTAAGTCTTGCCCAAGACAAGCACAACATGAAAACACTAGAACCGTGAGAGGTAAGTCTCGCCCAAGACATGCACAACATGAGAAGGCTAGAACCGTAAGAGGTAAGTCTCGCCCAAGACATGCACAACATGAGAAGGCTAGAACCGTAAGAGGTAAGTCTCGCCCAAGACATGCACAACATGAGAAGGCTAGAACTGTAAGAGGCAAGTCTCGCCCAAGACATGCACAACATGAAAACGTTAGAACCATAATAGGTAAGTCTCGGCCAAGACATGCACAACATGAGAAGGCTAGAACCTTAAGAGGTAAGTCTCGCCCAAGACATGCACAACATGAGAAGGCTAGAACCGTAAGAGGTGTGTCTCGCCCAAGACATACACAACATGAAAATAATAGAGGTAAGTCTCGCCCAAGACATGCACAACATGAAAACGCTAGAAGCGTAAGAGGTCTCGCCCAAGACATGAACAACATGAGAAGGCTAGAACCATAAGAGGTAAGTCTCACCCAAGACATGCACAACATGAAAACGCTAGAACCGTAAGAGGTAAGTCTTGCCCCAGACATGCACAACATGAGAAGGCTAGAACTGTAACAGGTAAGTCTCGCCCAAGACATGCACAACATGAAAACGCTAGAAGCGTAAGAGGTCTCGCCCAAGAAATGCACAACATGAGAAGGCTAGACCCATAAGAGGTAAGTCTCACCCAAGACATGCACAACATGAGAAGGCTAGAACCGTAAGAGGTAAGTCTCGCCCAAGACATGCAAAACATTAGAAGGCTAGAACCGTAAGAGGTAAGTCTCGCCCAAGACATGCACAACATGAGAAGGCTAGAACCGTAAGAGGTAAGTCTCACCCAAGACATGCACAACATGAGAAGTCTAGAACTGTAAGAGGTAAGTCTCGCCCAAGACATGCACAACATGAAAACGCTAGAACCATAAGAGGTAAGTCTCACCCAAAACATGCACAACATGAGAAGGCTAGAACCATAAGAGGTAAGTATCGCCCAAGACATACACAACATGAGAAGGCTAGAACTGTAAGAGGTAAGTCTCGCCCAAGACATACACAACATGAAAATAATAGAGGTAAGTCTCGCCCAAGACATGCACACCATGAAAATGCTAGAACCGTAAGAGGAAGTCTCGCCCAAGACAAGCACAACATGAGAAGGCTAGAACCATAAGAAGTAAGTCTCGCCCAAGACATGCACAACATGAAAACGCTAGAACCGTAAGAGGTAAGTCTCGCCCCAGACATGCACAACATGAGAAGGCTAGAACTGTAACAGGTAAGTCTCGCCCAAGACATGCACAACATGAAAACGCTAGAAGCATAAGAGGTCTCGCCCAAGAAATGCACAACATGAGAAGGCTAGACCCATAAGAGGTAAGTCTCGGCCAAGACATGCACAACATGAGAAGGCTAGAACCGTAAGAGGTAAATCTCGCCCAAGACATGCACAAGATGAAAACGCTAGAACCGTAAAAGGTAAGTCTCGCACAAGACAAGCACAACATGAAAACACTAGAACTGTGAGAGGTAAGTCTCGCCCAAGACATGCACAACATGAGAAGGCTAGAACTGTAACAGGTAAGTCTCGCCCAACACATGCACAACATGAAAACGCTAGAAGCGTAAGAGGTAAGTCTCACCCAAGAAATGCACAACATGAGAAGGCTAGACCCGTAAGAGGTAAGTCTCACCCAAGACATGCACAACATGAGAAGGCTAGAACTGTAAGAGGTAAGTCTCGCCCAAGACATTCACAACATGAGAAGGCTAGAACTGTAAGAGGTAAGTCTCGCCCAAGACATTCACAATATGAGAAGGCTAGAACCGTAAGAGGTAAGTCTCGCCCAAGACATGCACAACATGAAAACGCTAGAGGTAAGTCTCGCCCAAGGCATGCACAAAATGAAAATGCTAGAACCGTAAGAGGCAAGTCTCACCCAAGTCATGCACAACATGAGAAGGCTAGAACCGTAAGAGGTAAGTATCGCCACGGACATGCACAACAAGAGAAGGCTAGAACTGTAAGAGGTAAGTCTCGCCCAAGACATGCACAACATGAAAACGCTAGAACCGTAAGAGGTAAGTCTCACACAAGACAAGCACAAAATGAGAAGGCTAATACCATAAAAGGTAAGTCTTGCCCAAGACAAGCACAACATGAAAACACTAGAACCGTGAGAGGTAAGTCTCGCCCAAGACATGCACAACATGAGAAGGCTAGAACCGTAAGAGTTAAGTCTCGCCCAAGACATGCACAACATGAGAAGGCTAGAACCGTAAGAGGTAAGTCTCGCCCAAGACATGCACAACATGAACATGTTAGAACCATAATAGGGAAGTCTCGGCCAAGACATTCACAACATGAGAAGGCTAGAACCTTAAGAGGTAAGTCTCGCCCAAGACATGCACAACATGAGAAAGCTAGAACCGTAAGAGGTAAGTCTCGCCCAAGACATGCACAAAATGAAAACGCTAGAAGAGTAAGAGGTAAGTCTCGCCCAAGAAATGCACAACATGAGAAGGCTAGAACCGTAAGAGGTAAGTCTCGCCCAAGATATGCACAACATGAGAAGGCTAGAACCGTAAGAGGTTAGTCTCACCCAAGACATGCATAACATCAGAAGGCCAGAACCGTAAGAGGTAAGTCTCGCCCAAGACATGCATAACATCAGAAGGCTAGAACCGTAAGAGGTAAGTCTCGCCCAAGACATGCACAACATGAAAAGACTAGAACCGTAAGAGGTAAGTCTCGCCCAAGACATACACAACATGAGAAGGCTAGAACCGTAAGAGGTAAGTCTCACCCAAGACATGCATAACATCAGAAGGCTAGAACCGTAAGAGGTAAGTCTCGCCAAAAACATGCACAACATGAGAAGACTAGAACCGTAAGAGGTAAGTCTCGCCCAAGACATACACAACATGAGAAGGCTAGAACTGTAAGAGGTAAGTCTCCCCCAAGACATGCATAACATCAGAAGGCTAGAACCGTAAGAGGTAAGTCTCGCCCAAGACATGCACAACATGAGAAGGCTAGAACCGTAAGAGGTAAGTCTCGCCCAAGACATGCACAACATGAGAAGGTTAGAACCGTAAGAGGTAAGTCTTGCTCAAGACATGCACAAAATGAAAACGCTAGAACCGTAAGAGGTAAGTCTCTCCAAAGATATGCACAACATGAAAACGCTTGAACCGTAAGGGGTAAGTCTCACCCAAGACATGGACAACATGCGAAGACTAGAACCGTAAGAGGTAAGTCTCTCCCAAGACATGCACAACATGAGAAGGCTAGAACCGAAAGAGGTAAGTCTCGCCAAAGATATGCACAACATGAAAACGCTTGAACCGTAAGAGGTAAGTCTCGCCCAAGACACACACAACATGAGAAGACTAGAACCGTAAGAGGTAAGTCTCTCCAAAGATATGCACAACATGAAAACGCTTGAACCGTAAGAGGTAAGTCTCGCCCAAGACACGCACACCATGAGAAGACTAGAACCGTAAGAGGTAAGTCTCTCCCAAGACATGCACAACATGAGAAGGCTAGAACCGTAAGAGGCAAGTCTCACCCAAGACATGCACAACATGAGAAGGCTAGAACCGTAAGAGGTAAGTCTCGGCCAAGACATGCACAGCATGAAAACGCTAGAACCGTAGGAGGTAAGTCTCGCCCAAGACATGCACAACCTGAAAACGCTAGAACCGTAAGAGGTAAGTCTCACCCAAGACATGCACAACATGAAAATGCTCGAACCGTAAGAGGTAAGTCTTGCCCAAGACACGCACAACATGAGTAGACTAGAACTGTAAGAGGTAAGTCTGGCCCAAGACATGCACAACATGAGAAGGCTAGAACTGTAAGAGGCAAGTCTCGCCCAAGACATGCACAACATGAAAACGTTAGAACCATAATAGGTAAGTCTCGGCCAAGACATGCACAACATGAGAAGGCTAGAACCTTAAGAGGTAAGTCTCGCCCAAGACATGCACAACATGAGAAGGCTAGAACCGTAAGAGGTGTGTCTCGCCCAAGACATACACAACATGAAAATAATAGAGGTAAGTCTCGCCCAAGACATGCACAACATGAAAACGCTAGAAGCGTAAGAGGTCTCGCCCAAGACATGAACAACATGAGAAGGCTAGAACCATAAGAGGTAAGTCTCACCCAAGACATGCACAACATGAAAACGCTAGAACCGTAAGAGGTAAGTCTTGCCCCAGACATGCACAACATGAGAAGGCTAGAACTGTAACAGGTAAGTCTCGCCCAAGACATGCACAACATGAAAACGCTAGAAGCGTAAGAGGTCTCGCCCAAGAAATGCACAACATGAGAAGGCTAGACCCATAAGAGGTAAGTCTCACCCAAGACATGCACAACATGAGAAGGCTAGAACCGTAAGAGGTAAGTCTCGCCCAAGACATGCAAAACATTAGAAGGCTAGAACCGTAAGAGGTAAGTCTCGCCCAAGACATGCACAACATGAGAAGGCTAGAACCGTAAGAGGTAAGTCTCACCCAAGACATGCACAACATGAGAAGTCTAGAACTGTAAGAGGTAAGTCTCGCCCAAGACATGCACAACATGAAAACGCTAGAACCATAAGAGGTAAGTCTCACCCAAAACATGCACAACATGAGAAGGCTAGAACCATAAGAGGTAAGTATCGCCCAAGACATACACAACATGAGAAGGCTAGAACTGTAAGAGGTAAGTCTCGCCCGAGACATACACAACATGAAAATAATAGAGGTAAGTCTCGCCCAAGACATGCACACCATGAAAATGCTAGAACCGTAAGAGGAAGTCTCGCCCAAGACAAGCACAACATGAGAAGGCTAGAACCATAAGAGGTAAGTCTCGCCCAAGACATGCACAACATGAAAACGCTAGAACCGTAAGAGGTAAGTCTCGCCCCAGACATCCACAACATGAGAAGGCTAGAACTGTAACAGGTAAGTCTCGCCCAAGACATGCACAACATGAAAACGCTAGAAGCATAAGAGGTCTCGCCCAAGAAATGCACAACATGAGAAGGCTAGACCCATAAGAGGTAAGTCTCGGCCAAGACATGCACAACATGAGAAGGCTAGAACCGTAAGAGGTAAATCTCGCCCAAGACTTGCACAAGATGAAAACGCTAGAACCGTAAAAGGTAAGTCTCGCACAAGACAAGCACAACATGAAAACACTAGAACTGTGAGAGGTAAGTCTCGCCCAAGACATGCACAACATGAGAAGGCTAGAACTGTAACAGGTAAGTCTCGCCCAACACATGCACAACATGAAAACGCTAGAAGCGTAAGAGGTAAGTCTCACCCAAGAAATGCACAACATGAGAAGGCTAGACCCGTAAGAGGTAAGTCTCACCCAAGACATGCACAACATGAGAAGGCTAGAACTGTAAGAGGTAAGTCTCGCCCAAGACATTCACAACATGAGAAGGCTAGAACTGTAAGAGGTAAGTCTCGCCCAAGACATTCACAATATGAGAAGGCTAGAACCGTAAGAGGTAAGTCTCGCCCAAGACATGCACAACATGAAAACGCTAGAGGTAAGTCTCGCCCAAGGCATGCACAAAATGAAAATGCTAGAACCGTAAGAGGTAAGTCTCACCCAAGTCATGCACAACATGAGAAGGCTAGAACCGTAAGAGGTAAGTATCGCCACGGACATGCACAACAAGAGAAGGCTAGAACTGTAAGAGGTAAGTCTCGCCCAAGACATGCACAACATGAAAACGCTAGAACCGTAAGAGGTAAGTCTCGCACAAGACAAGCACAAAATGAGAAGGCTAATACCATAAAAGGTAAGTCTTGCCCAAGACAAGCACAACATGAAAACACTAGAACCGTGAGAGGTAAGTCTCGCCCAAGACATGCACAACATGAGAAGGCTAGAACCGTAAGAGTTAAGTCTCGCCCAAGACATGCACAACATGAGAAGGCTAGAACAGTAAGAGGTAAGTCTCGCCCAAGACATGCACAACATGAGAAGGCTAGAACCGTAAGAGGTAAGTCTCGCCCAAGACATGCACAACATGAACATGTTAGAACCATAATAGGGAAGTCTCGGCCAAGACATTCACAACATGAGAAGGCTAGAACCTTAAGAGGTAAGTCTCGCCCAAGACATGCACAACATGAGAAAGCTAGAACCGTAAGAGGTAAGTCTCGCCCAAGACATGCACAAAATGAAAACGCTAGAAGAGTAAGAGGTAAGTCTCGCCCAAGAAATGCACAACATGAGAAGGCTAGAACCGTAAGAGGTAAGTCTCGCCCAAGATATGCACAACATGAGAAGGCTAGAACCGTAAGAGGTAAGTCTCACCCAAGACATGCATAACATCAGAAGGCCAGAACCGTAAGAGGTAAGTCTCGCCCAAGACATGCACAACATGAGAAGGCTAGAACCGTAAGAGGTAAGTCTCACCCAAGACATGCATAACATCAGAAGGCTAGAACCGTAAGAGGTAAGTCTCGCCCAAGACATGCACAACATGAAAAGACTAGAACCGTAAGAGGTAAGTCTCGCCCAAGACATACACAACATGAGAAGGCTAGAACCATAAGAGGTAAGTCTCACCCAAGACATGCATAACATCAGAAGGCTAGAACCGTAAGAGGTAAGTCTCGCCAAAAACATGCACAACATGAGAAGACTAGAACCGTAAGAGGTAAATCTCGCCCAAGACATACACAACATGAGAAGGCTAGAACCGTAAGAGGTAAGTCTCCCCCAAGACATGCATAACATCAGAAGGCTAGAAGCATAAGAGGTAAGTCTCGCCCAAGACATGCACAACATGAGAAGGCTAGAACCGTAAGAGGTAAGTCTCGCCCAAGACATGCACAACATGAAAACGCTAGAGGTAAGTCTCGCCCAAGGCATGCACAAAATGAAAACGCTAGACCCGTAAGAGGTAAGTCTCACCCAAGTCATGCACAACATGAGAAGGCTAGAACCATAAAAGGTAAGTCTCGCCCAAGACATGCACAACATGAAAACGCTAGAACCGTAAGAGGTAAGTCTCGCCCCAGACATGCACAACATGAGAAGGCTAGAACTGTAACAGGTAAGTCTCGCCCAAGACATGCACAACATGAAAACGCTAGAAGCGTAAGAGGTCTCGCCCAAGAAATGCACAACATGAGAAGGCTAGACCCATAAGAGGTAAGTCTCGGCCAAGACATGCACAACATGAGAAGGCTAGAACCGTAAGAGGTAGGTCTCGCCCAAGACATGCACAAGATGAAAACGCTAGAACCGTAAAAGGTAAGTCTTGCACAAGACAAGCACAACATGAGAAACTAGAACCATAAGAGGCAAGTCTTGCCCAAGACAAGCACAACATGAAAACACTAGAACTGTGAGAGGTAAGTCTCGCCAAAGACATGCACAACATGAGAAGGCTAGAACCGTAAGAGGTAAGTCTCGGCCAAGACATGCACAACATGAGAAGGCTAGAACTGTAACAGGTAAGTCTCGCCCAACACATGCACAACATGAAAACGCTAGAAGCGTAAGAGGTAAGTCTCACCCAAGAAATGCACAACATGAGAAGGCTAGACCCGTAAGAGGTAAGTCTCACCCAATACATGCACAACATGAGAAGGCTAGAACTGTAAGAGGTAAGTCTCGCCCAAGACATTCACAACATGAGAAGGCTAGAACCGTAAGAGGTAAGTATCGCCCAAGACATGCACAAAATGAAAACGCTAGAGGTAAGTCTCGCCCAAGGCATGCACAAAATGAAAACGCTAGAACCGTAAGAGGTAAGTCTCACCCAAGACATGCACAACATGAGAAGGCTAGAACCGTAAGAGGTAAGTATCGCCCAAGACATGCACAACAAGAGAAGGCTAGAACTGTAAGAGGTAAGTCTCGCCCAAGACATGCACAACATGAAAACGCCAGAACTGTAAGAGGTAAGTCTCGCACAAGACAAGCACAACATGAGAAGGCTAGAACCATAAAAGGTAAGTCTTGCCCAAGACAAGCACAACATGAAAACACTAGAACCGTGAGAGGTAAGTCTCGCCCAAGACATGCACAACATGAGAAGGCTAGAACCGTAAGAGGTAAGTCTCGCCCAAGACATGCACAAAATGAGAAGGCTAGAACCGTAAGAGGTAAGTCTCGCCCAAGACATGCACAACATGAGAAGGCTAGAACCGTAAGAGGCAAGTCTCGCCCAAGACATGCACAACATGAAAACGTTAGAACCATAATAGGTAAGTCTCGGCCAAGACATGCACAACATGAGAAGGCTAGAACCTTAAGAGGTAAGTCTCGCCCAAGACATGCACAACATGAGAAGGCTAGAACCGTAAGAGGTAAGTCTCGCCCAAGACATACACAACATGAAAATAATAGAGGTAAGTCTCGCCCAAGACATGCACAACATGAAAACGCTAGAAGCGTAAGAGGTCTCGCCCAAGACATGCACAACATGAGAAGGCTAGAACCATAAGAGGTAAGTCTCGCCCAAGACATGCACAACATGAAAACGCTAGAACCGTAAGAGGTAAGTCTCGCCCCAGACATGCACAACATGAGAAGGCTAGAACTGTAACAGGTAAGTCTCGCCCAAGACATGCACAACATGAAAACGCTAGAAGCGTAAGAGGTCTCGCCCAAGAAATGCACAACATGAGAAGGCTAGACCCATAAGAGGTAAGTCTCACCCAAGACATGCACAACATGAGAAGGCTAGCACCGTAAGAGGTAAGTCTCGCCCAAGACATGCAAAACATTAGAAGGCTAGAACCGTAAGAGGTAAGTCTCGCCCAAGACATGCACAACATGAGAAGGCTAGAACCGTAAGAGGTAAGTCTCACCCAAGACATGCACAACATGAGAAGTCTAGAACTGTAAGAGGTAAGTCTCGCCCAAGACATGCACAACATGAAAACGCTAGAACCATAAGAGGTAAGTCTCACCCAAGACATGCACAACATGAGAAGGCTAGAACCATAAGAGGTAAGTATCGCCCAAGACATACACAACATGAGAAGGCTAGAACTGTAAGAGGTAAGTCTCGCCCAAGACATACACAACATGAAAATAATAGAGGTAAGTCTCGCCCAAGACATGCACACCATGAAAATGCTAGAACCGTAAGAGGTAAGTCTTGCCCAAGACAAGCACAACATGAGAAGGCTAGAACCATAAGAGGTAAGTCTCGCCCAAGACATGCACAACATGAAAACGCTAGAACCGTAAGAGGTAAGACTCGCCCCAGACATGCACAACATGAGAAGGCTAGAACTGTAACAGGTAAGTCTCGCCCAACACATGCACAACATGAAAACGCTAGAAGCGTAGGAGGTAAGTCTCACCCAAGAAATGCACAACATGAGAAGGCTAGACCCGTAAGAGGTAAGTCTCACCCAAGACATGCACAACATGAGAAGGCTAGAACTGTAAGAGGTAAGTCTCGCCCAAGACATTCACAACATGAGAAGGCTAGAACTGTAAGAGGTAAGTCTCGCCCAAGACATTCACAACATGAGAAGGCTAGAACCGTAAGAGGTAAGTATCGCCCAAGACATGCACAAAATGAAAACGCTAGAGGTAAGTCTCGCCCAAGGCATGCACAAAATGAAAACGCTAGAACCGTAAGAGGTAAGTCTCACCCAAGACATGCACAACATGAGAAGGCTAGAACCGTAAGAGGTAAGTATCGCCCAAGACATGCACAACAAGAGAAGGCTAGAACTGTAAGAGGTAAGTCTCACCCAAGACATGCACAACATGAAAACGCTAGAACTGTAAGAGGTAAGTCTCGCACAAGACAAGCACAACATGAGAAGGCTAGAACCGTAAGAGGTAAGTCTCGCCCAAGACATGCACAACATGAGAAGGCTAGAACCGTAAGAGGCAAGTCTCGCCCAAGACATGCATAACATGAAAACGTTAGAACCATAATAGGTAAGTCTCGGCCAAGACATGCACAACATGAGAAGGCTAGAACCTTAAGAGGTAAGTCTCGCCCAAGACATGCACAACATGAGAAGGCTAGAACCGTAAGAGGTAAGTCTCGCCCAAGACATACACAACATGAAAATAATAGAGGTAAGTCTTGCCCAAGACATGCACAACATGAAAACGCTAGAAGCATAAGAGGTCTCGCCCAAGATATGCACAACATGAGAAGGCTAGAACCATAAGAGGTAAGTCTCGCCCAAGACATGCACAACATGAAAACGCTAGAACCGTAAGAGGTAAGTCTCGCCCCAGACATGCACAACATGAGAAGGCTAGAACTGTAACAGGTAAGTCTCGCCCAAGACATGCACAACATGAAAACGCTAGAAGCGTAAGAGGTCTCGCCCAAGAAATGCACAACATGAGAAGGCTAGACCCATAAGAGGTAAGTCTCACCCAAGACATGCACAACATGAGAAGGCTAGCACCGTAAGAGGTAAGTCTCGCCCAAGACATGCAAAACATTAGAAGGCTAGAACCGTAAGAGGTAAGTCTCGCCCAAGACATGCACAACATGAGAAGGCTAGAACCGTAAGAGGTAAGTCTCACCCAAGACATGCACAACATGAGAAGTCTAGAACTGTAAGAGGTAAGTCTCGCCCAAGACATGCACAACATGAAAACGCTAGAACCATAAGAGGTAAGTCTCACCCAAGACATGCACAACATGAGAAGGCTAGAACCATAAGAGGTAAGTATCGCCCAAGACATACACAACATGAGAAGGCTAGAACTGTAAGAGGTAAGTCTCGCCCAAGACATGCACACCATGAAAATGCTAGAACCGTAAGAGGTAAGTCTCGCTCAAGACAAGCACAACATGAGAAGGCTAGAACCATAAGAGGTAAGTCTCGCCCAAGACATGCACAACATGAAAACGCTAGAACCGTAAGAGGTAAGACTCGCCCCAGACATGCACAACATGAGAAGACTAGAACTGCAACAGGTAAGTCTCGCCCAAGACATGCACAACATGAAAACGCTAGAAGCGTAAGAGGTCTCGCCCAAGAAATGCACAACATGAGAAGGCTAGACCCATAAGAGGTAAGTCTCGGCCAAGACATGCACAACATGAGAAGGCTAGAACCGTAAGAGGTAAGTCTCGCCCAAGACATGCACAAGATGAAAACGCTAGAACCGTAAAAGGTAAGTCTCGCACAAGACAAGCACAACATGAAAACACTAGAACTGTGAGAGGTAAGTCTCGCCCAAGACATGCACAACATGAGAAGGCTAGAACTGTAACAGGTAAGTCTCGCCCAACACATGCACAACATGAAAACGCTAGAAGCGTAAGAGGTAAGTCTCACCCAAGAAATGCACAACATGAGAAGGCTAGACCCGTAAGAGAAAAGTCTCACCCAAGACATGCACAACATGAGAAGGCTAGAACTGTAAGAGGTAAGTCTAGCCCAAGAAATTCACAACATGAGAAGGCTAGAACTGTAAGAGGTAAGTCTCGCCCAAGACATTCACAACATGAGAAGGCTAGAACCGTAAGAGGTAAGTCTCGCCCAAGACAGGCACAACATGAAAACGCTAGAGGTAAGTCTCGCCCAAGGCATGCACAAAATGAAAACGCTAGACCCGTAAGAGGTAAGTCTCACCCAAGTCATGCACAACATGAGAAGGCTAGAACCATAAAAGGTAAGTCTCGCCCAAGACATGCACAACATGAAAACCCTAGAACCGTAAGAGGTAAGTCTCGCCCCAGACATGCACAACATGAGAAGGCTAGAACTGTAACAGGTAAGTCTCGCCCAAGACATGCACAACATGAAAACGCTAGAAGCGTAAGAGGTCTCGCCCAAGAAATGGACAACATGAGAAGGCTAGACCCATAAGAGGTAAGTCTCGGCCAAGACATGCACAACATGAGAAGGCTAGAACCGTAAGAGGTAAGTCTCGCCCAAGACATGCACAAGATGAAAACGCTAGAACCGTAAAAGGTAAGTCTTGCACAAGACAAGCACAACATGAGAAGGCTAGAACCATAAGAGGCAAGTCTTGCCCAAGACAAGCACAACATGAAAACACTAGAATTGTGAGAGGTAAGTCTCGCCCAAGACATGCACAACATGAGAAGGCTAGAACCGTAAGAGGTAAGTCTCGGCCAAGACATGCACAACATGAGAAGGCTAGAACAGTAAGAGGTAAGTCTCGCCCAAGACATGCACAACATGAGAAGGCTAGAACTGTAACAGGTAAGTCTCGCCCAACACATGCACAACATGAAAACGCTAGAAGCGTAAGAGGTAAGTCTCACCCAAGAAATGCACAACATGAGAAGACTAGACCCGTAAGAGGTAAGTCTCACCCAAGACATGCACAACATGAGAAGGCTAGAACTGTAAGAGGTAAGTCTCGCCCAAGACATTCACAACATGAGAAGGCTAGAACTGTAAGAGGTAAGTCTCGCCCAAGACATTCACAACATGAGAAGGCTAGAACCGTAAGAGGTAAGTCTCGCCCAAGACATGCACAAAATGAAAATGCTAGAGGTAAGTCTCGCCCAAGGCATGCACAAAATGAAAACGCTAGAACCGTAAGAGGTAAGTCTCACCCAAGACATGCACAACATGAGAAGGCTAGAACCGTAAGAGGTAAGTCTCGCCCAAGACATGCACAACATGAGAAGGCTAGAACCGTAAGAGGTAAGTCTCACCCAAGAAATGCACAACATGAGAAGGCTAGAGGTAAGTCTCGCCCAAGGCATGCACAAAATGAAAACGCTAGAACCGTAAGAGGTAAGTCTCACCCAAGACATGCACAACATGAGAAGGCTAGAACCGTAAGAGGTAAGTCTCGCCCAAGACATGCACAACATGAAAACGCTAGAACTGTAAGAGGTAAGTCTCGCACAAGACAAGCACAACATGAGAAGGCTAGAACCATAAAAGGTAAGTCTTGCCCAAGACAAGCACAACATGAAAACACTAGAACCGTGAGAGGTAAGTCTCGCCCAAGACATGCACAACATGAGAAGGCTAGAACCGTAAGAGGTAAGTCTCGCCCAAGACATGCACAACATGAGAAGGCTAGAACCCTAAGAGGTAAGTCTCGCCCAAGACATGCACAACATGAGAAGGCTAGAACTGTAAGAGGCAAGTCTCGCCCAAGACATGCACAACATGAAAACGTTAGAACCATAATAGGTAAGTCTCCGCCAAGACATGCACAACATGAGAAGGCTAGAACCTTAAGAGGTAAGTCTCGCCCAAGACATGCACAACATGAGAAGGCTAGAACCGTAAGAGGTGTGTCTCGCCCAAGACATACACAACATGAAAATAATAGAGGTAAGTCTCGCCCAAGACATGCACAACATGAAAACGCTAGAAGCGTAAGAGGTCTCGCCCAAGACATGAACAACATGAGAAGGCTAGAACCATAAGAGGTAAGTCTCACCCAAGACATGCACAACATGAAAACGCTAGAACCGTAAGAGGTAAGTCTTGCCCCAGACATGCACAACATGAGAAGGCTAGAACTGTAACAGGTAAGTCTCGCCCAAGACATGCACAACATGAAAACGCTAGAAGCGTAAGAGGTCTCGCCCAAGAAATGCACAACATGAGAAGGCTAGACCCATAAGAGGTAAGTCTCACCCAAGACATGCACAACATGAGAAGGCTAGAACCGTAAGAGGTAAGTCTCGCCCAAGACATGCAAAACATTAGAAGGCTAGAACCGTAAGAGGTAAGTCTCGCCCAAGACATGCACAACATGAGAAGGCTAGAACCGTAAGAGGTAAGTCTCACCCAAGACATGCACAACATGAGAAGGCTAGAACCGTAAGAGGTAAGTCTCACCCAAGACATGCACAACATGAGAAGTCTAGAACTGTAAGAGGTAAGTCTCGCCCAAGACATGCACAACATGAAAACGCTAGAACCATAAGAGGTAAGTCTCACCCAAAACATGCACAACATGAGAAGGCTAGAACCATAAGAGGTAAGTATCGCCCAAGACATACACAACATGAGAAGGCTAGAACTGTAAGAGGTAAGTCTCGCCCAAGACATACACAACATGAAAATAATAGAGGTAAGTCTCGCCCAAGACATGCACACCATGAAAATGCTAGAACCGTAAGAGGAAGTCTCGCCCAAGACAAGCACAACATGAGAAGGCTAGAACCATAAGAAGTAAGTCTCGCCCAAGACATGCACAACATGAAAACGCTAGAACCGTAAGAGGTAAGTCTCGCCCCAGACATGCACAACATGAGAAGGCTAGAACTGTAACAGGTAAGTCTCGCCCAAGACATGCACAACATGAAAACGCTAGAAGCATAAGAGGTCTCGCCCAAGAAATGCACAACATGAGAAGGCTAGACCCATAAGAGGTAAGTCTCGGCCAAGACATGCACAACATGAGAAGGCTAGAACCGTAAGAGGTAAATCTCGCCCAAGACATGCACAAGATGAAAACGCTAGAACCGTAAAAGGTAAGTCTCGCACAAGACAAGCACAACATGAAAACACTAGAACTGTGAGAGGTAAGTCTCGCCCAAGACATGCACAACATGAGAAGGCTAGAACTGTAACAGGTAAGTCTCGCCCAACAGATGCACAACATGAAAACGCTAGAAGCGTAAGAGGTAAGTCTCACCCAAGAAATGCACAACATGAGAAGGCTAGACCCGTAAGAGGTAAGTCTCACCCAAGACATGCACAACATGAGAAGGCTAGAACTGTAAGAGATAAGTCTCGCCCAAGACATTCACAACATGAGAAGGCTAGAACTGTAAGAGGTAAGTCTCGCCCAAGACATTCACAATATGAGAAGGCTAGAACCGTAAGAGGTAAGTCTCGCCCAAGACATGCACAACATGAAAACGCTAGAGGTAAGTCTCGCCCAAGGCATGCACAAAATGAAAATGCTAGAACCGTAAGAGGTAAGTCTCACCCAAGTCATGCACAACATGAGAAGGCTAGAACCGTAAGAGGTAAGTATCGCCACGGACATGCACAACAAGAGAAGGCTAGAACTGTAAGAGGTAAGTCTCGCCCAAGACATGCACAACATGAAAACGCTAGAACCGTAAGAGGTAAGTCTCACACAAGACAAGCACAAAATGAGAAGGCTAATACCATAAAAGGTAAGTCTTGCCCAAGACAAGCACAACATGAAAACACTAGAACCGTGAGAGGTAAGTCTCGCCCAAGACATGCACAACATGAGAAGGCTAGAACCGTAAGAGTTAAGTCTCGCCCAAGACATGCACAACATGAGAAGGCTAGAACAGTAAGAGGTAAGTCTCGCCCAAGACATGCACAACATGAGAAGGCTAGAACCGTAAGAGGTAAGTCTCGCCCAAGACATGCACAACATGAACATGTTAGAACCATAATAGGGAAGTCTCGGCCAAGACATTCACAACATGAGAAGGCTAGAACCTTAAGAGGTAAGTCTCGCCCAAGACATGCACAACATGAGAAAGCTAGAACCGTAAGAGGTAAGTCTCGCCCAAGACATGCACAAAATGAAAACGCTAGAAGAGTAAGAGGTAAGTCTCGCCCAAGAAATGCACAACATGAGAAGGCTAGAACCGTAAGAGGTAAGTCTCGCCCAAGATATGCACAACATGAGAAGGCTAGAACCGTAAGAGGTAAGTCTCACCCAAGACATGCATAACATCAGAAGGCCAGAACCGTAAGAGGTAAGTCTCGCCCAAGACATGCATAACATCAGAAGGCTAGAACCGTAAGAGGTAAGTCTCGCCCAAGACATGCACAACATGAAAAGACTAGAACCGTAAGAGGTAAGTCTCGCCCAAGACATACACAACATGAGAAGGCTAGAACCGTAAGAGGTAAGTCTCACCCAAGACATGCATAACATCAGAAGGCTAGAACCGTAAGAGGTAAGTCTCGCCAAAAACATGCACAACATGAGAAGACTAGAACCGTAAGAGGTAAGTCTCGCCCAAGACATACACAACATGAGAAGGCTAGAACTGTAAGAGGTAAGTCTCCCCCAAGACATGCATAACATCAGAAGGCTAGAACCGTAAGAGGTAAGTTTCGCCCAAGACATGCACAACATGAGAAGGCTAGAACCGTAAGAGGTAAGTCTCGCCCAAGACATGCACAACATGAGAAGGTTAGAACCGTAAGAGGTAAGTCTTGCTCAAGACATGCACAAAATGAAAACGCTAGAACCGTAAGAGGTAAGTCTCTCCAAAGATATGCACAACATGAAAACGCTTGAACCGTAAGGGGTAAGTCTCACCCAAGACATGGACAACATGCGAAGACTAGAACCGTAAGAGGTAAGTCTCTCCCAAGACATGCACAACATGAGAAGGCTAGAACCGAAAGAGGTAAGTCTCGCCAAAGATATGCACAACATGAAAACGCTTGAACCGTAAGAGGTAAGTCTCGCCCAAGACACACACAACATGAGAAGACTAGAACCGTAAGAGGTAAGTCTCTCCAAAGATATGCACAACATGAAAACGCTTGAACCGTAAGAGGTAAGTCTCGCCCAAGACACGCACACCATGAGAAGACTAGAACCGTAAGAGGTAAGTCTCTCCCAAGACATGCACAACATGAGAAGGCTAGAACCGTAAGAGGCAAGTCTCACCCAAGACATGCACAACATGAGAAGGCTAGAACCGTAAGAGGTAAGTCTCGGCCAAGACATGCACAGCATGAAAACGCTAGAACCGTAGGAGGTAAGTCTCGCCCAAGACATGCACAACCTGAAAACGCTAGAACCGTAAGAGGTAAGTCTCACCCAAGACATGCACAACATGAAAATGCTCGAACCGTAAGAGGTAAGTCTTGCCCAAGACACGCACAACATGAGTAGACTAGAACTGTAAGAGGTAAGTCTGGCCCAAGACATGCAAAATATGAGAAGGCTAGAACCGTAAGAGGTAAGTCTCGCCCAAGACATGCACAACATGAAAAAGCTAGAACCGTAAGAGGAAAGTCTCGCCCAAGACATGCACAACATGAGAAGGCTAGAACTGTAAGAGGCAAGTCTCGCCCAAGACATGCACAACATGAAAACGTTAGAACCATAATAGGTAAGTCTCGGCCAAGACATGCACAACATGAGAAGGCTAGAACCTTAAGAGGTAAGTCTCGCCCAAGACATGCACAACATGAGAAGGCTAGAACCGTAAGAGGTGTGTCTCGCCCAAGACATACACAACATGAAAATAATAGAGGTAAGTCTCGCCCAAGACATGCACAACATGAAAACGCTAGAAGCGTAAGAGGTCTCGCCCAAGACATGAACAACATGAGAAGGCTAGAACCATAAGAGGTAAGTCTCACCCAAGACATGCACAACATGAAAACGCTAGAACCGTAAGAGGTAAGTCTTGCCCCAGACATGCACAACATGAGAAGGCTAGAACTGTAACAGGTAAGTCTCGCCCAAGACATGCACAACATGAAAACGCTAGAAGCGTAAGAGGTCTCGCCCAAGAAATGCACAACATGAGAAGGCTAGACCCATAAGAGGTAAGTCTCACCCAAGACATGCACAACATGAGAAGGCTAGAACCGTAAGAGGTAAGTCTCGCCCAAGACATGCAAAACATTAGAAGGCTAGAACCGTAAGAGGTAAGTCTCGCCCAAGACATGCACAACATGAGAAGGCTAGAACCGTAAGAGGTAAGTCTCACCCAAGACATGCACAACATGAGAAGTCTAGAACTGTAAGAGGTAAGTCTCGCCCAAGACATGCACAACATGAAAACGCTAGAACCATAAGAGGTAAGTCTCACCCAAAACATGCACAACATGAGAAGGCTAGAACCATAAGAGGTAAGTATCGCCCAAGACATACACAACATGAGAAGGCTAGAACTGTAAGAGGTAAGTCTCGCCCGAGACATACACAACATGAAAATAATAGAGGTAAGTCTCGCCCAAGACATGCACACCATGAAAATGCTAGAACCGTAAGAGGAAGTCTCGCCCAAGACAAGCACAACATGAGAAGGCTAGAACCATAAGAGGTAAGTCTCGCCCAAGACATGCACAACATGAAAACGCTAGAACCGTAAGAGGTAAGTCTCGCCCCAGACATGCACAACATGAGAAGGCTAGAACTGTAACAGGTAAGTCTCGCCCAAGACATGCACAACATGAAAACGCTAGAAGCATAAGAGGTCTCGCCCAAGAAATGCACAACATGAGAAGGCTAGACCCATAAGAGGTAAGTCTCGGCCAAGACATGCACAACATGAGAAGGCTAGAACCGTAAGAGGTAAATCTCGCCCAAGACATGCACAAGATGAAAACGCTAGAACCGTAAAAGGTAAGTCTCGCACAAGACAAGCACAACATGAAAACACTAGAACTGTGAGAGGTAAGTCTCGCCCAAGACATGCACAACATGAGAAGGCTAGAACTGTAACAGGTAAGTCTCGCCCAACACATGCACAACATGAAAACGCTAGAAGCGTAAGAGGTAAGTCTCACCCAAGAAATGCACAACATGAGAAGGCTAGACCCGTAAGAGGTAAGTCTCACCCAAGACATGCACAACATGAGAAGGCTAGAACTGTAAGAGGTAAGTCTCGCCCAAGACATTCACAACATGAGAAGGCTAGAACTGTAAGAGGTAAGTCTCGCCCAAGACATTCACAATATGAGAAGGCTAGAACCGTAAGAGGTAAGTCTCGCCCAAGACATGCACAACATGAAAACGCTAGAGGTAAGTCTCGCCCAAGGCATGCACAAAATGAAAATGCTAGAACCGTAAGAGGTAAGTCTCACCCAAGTCATGCACAACATGAGAAGGCTAGAACCGTAAGAGGTAAGTATCGCCACGGACATGCACAACAAGAGAAGGCTAGAACTGTAAGAGGTAAGTCTCGCCCAAGACATGCACAACATGAAAACGCTAGAACCGTAAGAGGTAAGTCTCGCACAAGACAAGCACAAAATGAGAAGGCTAATACCATAAAAGGTAAGTCTTGCCCAAGACAAGCACAACATGAAAACACTAGAACCGTGAGAGGTAAGTCTCGCCCAAGACATGCACAACATGAGAAGGCTAGAACCGTAAGAGTTAAGTCTCGCCCAAGACATGCACAACATGAGAAGGCTAGAACAGTAAGAGGTAAGTCTCGCCCAAGACATGCACAACATGAGAAGGCTAGAACCGTAAGAGGTAAGTCTCGCCCAAGACATGCACAACATGAACATGTTAGAACCATAATAGGGAAGTCTCGGCCAAGACATTCACAACATGAGAAGGCTAGAACCTTAAGAGGTAAGTCTCGCCCAAGACATGCACAACATGAGAAAGCTAGAACCGTAAGAGGTAAGTCTCGCCCAAGACATGCACAAAATGAAAACGCTAGAAGAGTAAGAGGTAAGTCTCGCCCAAGAAATGCACAACATGAGAAGGCTAGAACCGTAAGAGGTAAGTCTCGCCCAAGATATGCACAACATGAGAAGGCTAGAACCGTAAGAGGTAAGTCTCACCCAAGACATGCATAACATCAGAAGGCCAGAACCGTAAGAGGTAAGTCTCGCCCAAGACATGCACAACATGAGAAGGCTAGAACCGTAAGAGGTAAGTCTCACCCAAGACATGCATAACATCAGAAGGCTAGAACCGTAAGAGGTAAGTCTCGCCCAAGACATGCACAACATGAAAAGACTAGAACCGTAAGAGGTAAGTCTCGCCCAAGACATACACAACATGAGAAGGCTAGAACCATAAGAGGTAAGTCTCACCCAAGACATGCATAACATCAGAAGGCTAGAACCGTAAGAGGTAAGTCTCGCCAAAAACATGCACAACATGAGAAGACTAGAACCGTAAGAGGTAAATCTCGCCCAAGACATACACAACATGAGAAGGCTAGAACCGTAAGAGGTAAGTCTCCCCCAAGACATGCATAACATCAGAAGGCTAGAAGCATAAGAGGTAAGTCTCGCCCAAGACATGCACAACATGAGAAGGCTAGAACCGTAAGAGGTAAGTCTCGCCCAAGACATGCACAACATGAGAAGGTTAGAACCGTAAGAGGTAAGTCTTGCTCAAGACATGCACAAAATGAAAACGCTAGAACCGTAAGAGGTAAGTCTCTCCAAAGATATGCACAACATGAAAACGCTTGAACCGTAAGGGGTAAGTCTCACCCAAGACATGGACAACATGCGAAGACTAGAACCGTAAGAGGTAAGTCTCTCCCAAGACATGCACAACATGAGAAGGCTAGAACCGAAAGAGGTAAGTCTCGCCAAAGATATGCACAACATGAAAACGCTTGAACCGTAAGAGGTAAGTCTCGCCCAAGACACGCACAACATGAGAAGACTAGAACCGTAAGAGGTAAGTCTCTCCAAAGATATGCACAACATGAAAACGCTTGAACCGTAAGAGGTAAGTCTCGCCCAAGACACGCACACCATGAGAAGACTAGAACCGTAAGAGGTAAGTCTCTCCCAAGACATGCACAACATGAGAAGGCTAGAACCGTAAGAGGCAAGTCTCACCCAAGACATGCACAACATGAGAAGGCTCGAACCGTAAGAGGTAAGTCTTGCCCAAGACACGCACAACATGAGTAGACTAGAACCGTAAGAGGTAAGTCTGGCCCAAGACATGCAAAATATGAGAAGGCTAGAACCGTAAGAGGTAAGTCTCGCCCAAGACATGCACAACATGAAAAAGCTAGAACCGTAAGAGGAAAGTCTCGCCCAAGACATGCACAACATCAGAAGGCTAGAACCGTAAGAGGTAAGTCACGCCCAAGACATGCACAACATGAAAACGCTAGAACCGTAAGCGGTAAGTCTCGCCCAAGACATGCACAACATGAGAAGGCTAGAACCGTAAGTGGTAAGTCTCGCCTAAGACATGCACGACATGAAAAGACTAGAACCGTAAGAGGTAAGTCTTGCCCAAGACACGCACAACAGAAGAAGGCTAGAACCATAAGAGGTAAGTCTTACCCCAAGACATGCACAACATGAGAAGGTTAGAACCGTAAGAGGTAAGTCTCACCCAAGACAAGCACAACATGAGAAGGCTGGACCGTAAGAGGTAAGTCTCGTCCAAGACATGCACAACATTAGAAGGCTAGAACTGTAAGAGGTAAGTCTCACCCAAGACATGCACAACATGAGAAGGCTAGAACTGTAAGAGGTAAGTCTCGCACAAGACATGCACAACATAAAACGCTAGAGTTAAGTCTCGCGCAAGACATGCACAAAATGAAAACGCTAGAACCATAAGAGGTAAGTCTCGCCCAAGACATGCACAACATGAGAAGGCTAGAACCATAAGAGGTAATTATCGCCCAAGACATACACAACATGAGAAGGCTAGAACTGTAAGAGGTAAGTCTCGCCCAAGACATACACAACATGAAAATGCTAGAGGTAAGTCTCGCCCAAGACATGCACAACATGAAAATGCTAGAACCGTAAGAGGTAAGTCTCGCCCAAGACAAGCACAACATGAGAAGGCTAGAACCGTAAGAGGTAAGTCTCGCCCAAGACATGCAAAATATGAGAAGGCTAGAACCGAAAGAGGTAAGTATCACCAAAGACATGTGCAACATGATAAGGCTAGAACCGTAAGAGGTAAGTCGCGCCCAAGACATGCACAACATGAAAACGCTAGAACCGTAAGCGGTAAGTCTCGCCCAAGACATGCACAACATGAGAAGGCTAGAACCGTAAGTGGTAAGTCTCGCCTAAGACATGCACGACATGAAAAGACTAGAACCGTAAGAGGTAAGTCTTGCCCAAGACACGCACAACAGAAGAAGGCTAGAACCATAAGAGGTAAGTCTCAGCCAAGACACGCACAACATGAGAAGGCTAGAACCATAAGAGGTAAGTCTTGCCCCAAGACATGCACAACATGAGAAGGTTAGAACCGTAAGAGGTAAGTCTCACCCAAGAAACATACAACATGAAAACGCTAGAACCGTAAGAGGTAAGTCTCACCCAAGACATGCACAACATGAGAAGGCTAGAACCGTAAGAGGTAAGTCTCACCCAAGACAAGCACAACATGAGAAGGCTGGACCGTAAGAGGTAAGTCTCACCCAAGAAATGCACAACATGAGAAGGCTAGACCCGTAAGAGGTAAGTCTCACCCAAGACATGCACAACATGAGAAGGCTAGAACTGTAAGAGGTAAGTCTCGCCCAAGACATTCACAACATGAGAAGGCTAGAACTGTAAGAGGTAAGTCTCGCCCAAGACATTCACAATATGAGAAGGCTAGAACCGTAAGAGGTAAGTCTCGCCCAAGACATGCACAACATGAAAACGCTAGAGGTAAGTCTCGCCCAAGGCATGCACAAAATGAAAACGCTAGAACCGTAAGAGGTAAGTCTCACCCAAGTCATGCACAACATGAGAAGGCTAGAACCGTAAGAGGTAAGTATCGCCCAAGACATGCACAACAAGAGAAGGCTAGAACTGTAAGAGGTAAGTCTCGCCCAAGACATGCACAACATGAAAACGCTAGAACCGTAAGAGGTAAGTCTCGCACAAGACAAGCACAACATGAGAAGGCTAGAACCATAAAAGGTAAAGTCTTGCCCAAGACAAGCACAACATGAAAACACTAGAACCGTGAGAGGTAAGTCTCGCCCAAGACATGCACAACATGAGAAGGCTAGAACCGTAAGAGTTAAGTCTCGCCCAAGACATGCACAACATGAAAACGCTAGAACCGTAAGAGGTAAGTCTCACCCAAGACAAGCACAACATGAGAAGGCTGGACCGTAAGAGGTAAGTCTCGTCCAAGACATGCACAACATTAGAAGGCTAGAACTGTAAGAGGTAAGTCTCACCCAAGACATGCACAACATGAGAAGGCTAGAACCGTAAGAGGTAAGTCTCACCCAAGACATGCACAACATGAGAAGGCTAGAACTGTAAGAGGTAAGTCTCGCACAAGACATGCGCAACATAAAACGCTAGAGTTAAGTCTCGCCCAAGACATGCACAAAATGAAAACGCTAGAACCATAAGAGGTAAGTCTCGCCCAAGACATGCACAACATGAGAAGGCTAGAACCATAAGAGGTAAGTATCGCCCAAGACATACACAACATGAGAAGGCTAGAACTGTAAGAGGTAAGTCTCGCCCAAGACATACACAACATGAAAATGCTAGAGGTAAGTCTCGCCCAAGACATGCACAACATGAAAATGCTAGAACCGTAAGAGGTAAGTCTCGCCCAAGACAAGCACAACATGAGAAGGCTAGAACCGTAAGAGGTAAGTCTCGCCCAAGACATGCAAAATATGAGAAGGCTAGAACCGAAAGAGGTAAGTATCACCAAAGACATGTGCAACATGATAAGGCTAGAACCGTAAGAGGCAAGTCTCGACCAAGACATGCACAACATGAGAAGGCTAGAACCATAAGAGGTAAGTCTCGCCCAAGACATGCACAACATGAAAACGCTAGAACCGTAAGAGGTAAGTCTCACCCAAGACATGCACAACATGAAAACGCTCGAACCGTAAGAGGTAAGTCTTGCCCAAGACACGCACAACATGAGTAGACTAGAACCGTAAGAGGTAAGTCTGGCCCAAGACATGCAAAATATGAGAAGGCTAGAACCGTAAGAGGTAAGTCTCGCCCGAGACATGCACAACATGAAAAAGCTAGAACCGTAAGAGGAAAGTCTCGCCCAAGACATGCACAACATGAGAAGGCTAGAACCGAAAGAGGTAAGTCGCGCCCAAGACATGCACAACATGAAAACGCTAGAACCGTAAGCGGTAAGTCTCGCCCAAGACATGCACAACATGAGAAGGCTAGAACCGTAAGTGGTAAGTCTCGCCTAAGACATGCACGACATGAAAAGACTAGAACCGTAAGAGGTAAGTCTTGCCCAAGACACGCACAACAGAAGAAGGCTAGAACCATAAGAGGTAAGTCTCAGCCAAGACAGGCACAACATGAGAAGGCTAGAACCATAAGAGGTAAGTCTTGCCCCAAGACATGCACAACATGAGAAGGTTAGAACCGTAAGAGGTAAGTCTCACCCAAGAAACATACAACATGAAAACGCTAGAACCGTAAGAGGTAAGTCTCACCCAAGACATGCACAACATGAGAAGGCTAGAACCGTAAGAGGTAAGTCTCACCCAAGACAAGCACAACATGAGAAGGCTGGACCGTAAGAGGTAAGTCTCACCCAAGAAATGCACAACATGAGAAGGTTAGACCCGTAAGAGGTAAGTCTCACCCAAGACATGCACAACATGAGAAGGCTAGAACTGTAAGAGGTAAGTCTCGCCCAAGACATTCACAACATGAGAAGGCTAGAACTGTAAGAGGTAAGTCTCGCCCAAGACATTCACAATATGAGAAGGCTAGAACCGTAAGAGGTAAGTCTCGCCCAAGACATGCACAACATGAAAACGCTAGAGGTAAGTCTCGCCCAAGGCATGCACAAAATGAAAACGCTAGAACCGTAAGAGGTAAGTCTCACCCAAGTCATGCACAACATGAGAAGGCTAGAACCGTAAGAGGTAAGTATCGCCCAAGACATGCACAACATGAGAAGGCTAGAACCGAAAGAGGTAAGTCTCGCCAAACATATGCACAACATGAAAACGCTTGAACCGTAAGAGGTAAGTCTCGCCCAAGACACGTACAACATGAGAAGACTAGAACCGTAAGAGGTAAGTCTCTCCAAAGATATGCACAACATGAAAACGCTTGAACCGTAAGAGGTAAGTCTCGCCCAAGACACGCACAACATGAGAAGGCTAGAACCGTGAGAGGTAAGTCTCACCCAAGACATGCACAACATGAGAAGGCTAGAACCGTAAGAGTTAAGTCTCACCCAAGACATGCACAACATGAAAACGCTCGAACCGTAAGAGGTAAGTCTTGCCCAAGACACGCACAACATGAGTAGACTAGAACCGTAAGAGGTAAGTCTGGCCCAAGACATGCAAAATATGAAAAGGCTAGAACCGTAAGAGGTAAGTCCCGCCCAAGACATGCACAACATGAAAAAGCTAGAACCGTAAGAGGAAAGTCTCGCCCAAGACATGCACAACATGAGAAGGCTAGAACCGTAAGAGGTAAGTCGCGCCCAAGACATGCACAACATGAAAACGCTAGAACCGTAAGCGGTAAGTCTCGCCCAAGACATGCACAACATGAGAAGGCTAGAACCGTAAGTGGTAAGTCTCGCCTAAGACATGCACGACATGAAAAGACTAGAACCGTAAGAGGTAAGTCTTGCCCAAGACACGCACAACAGAAGAAGGCTAGAACCATAAGAGGTAAGTCTCAGCCAAGACACGCACAACATGAGAAGGCTAGAACCATAAGAGGTAAGTCTTGCCCCAAGACATGCACAACATGAGAAGGTTAGAACTGTAAGAGGTAAGTCTCACCCAAGAAACATACAACATGAAAACGCTAGAACCGTAAGAGGTAAGTCTCACCCAAGACATGCACAACATGAGAAGGCTAGAACCGTAAGAGGTAAGTCTCACCCAAGACAAGCACAACATGAGAAGGCTAGACCGTAAGAGGTAAGTCTCGTCCAAGACATGCACAACATTAGAAGGCTAGAACTGTAAGAGGTAAGTCTCACCCAAGACATGCGCAACATGAGAAGGCTAGAACCGTAAGAGGTAAGACTCACCCAAGACATGCACAACATGAGAAGGCTAGAACTGTAAGAGGTAAGTCTCGCACAAGACATGCACAACATAAAACGCTAGAGTTAAGTCTCGCCCAAGACATGCACAAAATGAAAACGCTAGAACCATAAGAGGTAAGTCTCGCCCAAGACATGCACAACATGAGAAGGCTAGAACCATAAGAGGTCAGTATCGCCCAAGACATACACAACATGAGAAGGCTAGAACTGTAAGAGGTAAGTCTCGCCCAAGACAAGCACAACACGAGAAGGCTAGAACCGTAAGAGGTAAGTCTCGCCCAAGACATGCAAAATATGAGAAGGCTAGAACCGAAAGAGATAAGTATCACCAAAGACATGTGCAACATGATAAGGCTAGAACCGTAAGAGGCAAGTCTCGACCAAGACATGCACAACATGAGAAGGCTAGAACCGTAAGAGGTAAGTCTCACCCAAGACATGCACAACATGAGAAGGCTAGAACTGTAAGAGGTAAGTCTCGCACAAGACATGCACAACATAAAACGCTAGAGTTAAGTCTCGCCCAAGACATGCACAAAATGAAAACGCTAGAACCATAAGAGGTAAGTCTCGCCCAAGACATGCACAACATGAGAAGGCTAGAACCATAAGAGGTAAGTATCGCCCAAGACATACACAACATGAGAAGGCTAGAACTGTAAGAGGTAAGTCTCGCCCAAGACATACACAACATGAAAATGCTAGAGGTAAGTCTCGCCCAAGACATGCACAACATGAAAATGCTAGAACCGTAAGAGGTAAGTCTCGCCCAAGACAAGCACAACATGAGAAGGCTAGAACCGTAAGAGGTAAGTCTCGCCCAAGACATGCAAAATATGAGAAGGCTAGAACCGAAAGAGGTAAGTATCACCAAAGACATGTGCAACATGATAAGGCTAGAACCGTAAGAGGCAAGTCTCGACCAAGACATGCACAACATGAGAAGGCTAGAACCATAAGAGGTAAGTCTCGCACAAGACATCCACAACATGAAAACGCTAGAACTGTAAGAGGTAAGTCTCACCCAAGACATGCACAACATGAGAAGGCTAGAACCGTAAGAGGCAAGTCTCGCCAAAGACATGCACAACATGAGAAGGCTAGAACCGTAAGTGGTAAGTCTCGCCTAAGACATGCACGACATGAAAAGACTAGAACCCTAAGAGGTAATTCTCGCCCAAGACACGCACAACAGAAGAAGGCTAGAACCGTAAGAGGTAAGTCTCGCCCAAGACACGCACAACATGAGAAGGCTAGAACCATATGAGGTAAGTCTTGCCCGAAGACATGCACAACATGAGAAGTTTAGAACCGTAAGAGGTAAGTCTCGCCCAAGAAACGTACAACATGAAAATGCTAGAAACGTAAGAGGTAAGTCTCGCCCAAGACATGCACTGTCAAAGCACTCTGGTCCTAGGCGCAGGAGCGACGTAGTACCAACCACCCCCACTATGGTCGTGGAGCCTGCAAGTCGAAGCTTACGCAGGCGACCCGGACCAGAGCAGGGAAGGAGGGTTAGGGTCTCGTTGATTGGATAGGTTGGGGGGTTTTAGGAAAACCGGATTGAGGATTGGGTAGTGGTTGTGGGTAGGACGGGGAATTTTAGGAAAAGGGTTGATTGTTGCACACTTTAAATCGTACTTGGTACCAAGTAGCTATTTGCACTCCACTTCCACATAGTCAGACTTAGGCCCCCTCACTGGTTAATCTAACGTACAAGTCATGCACCTAGTTCTGTCCACAACTAATTAGCATTATTTCAGCATGCACACTTAGCTCTGGTTTTCAGTGTCCTGTCCGTGATGAAGCCGTCAAGTCTTGTGGCAGGTCCGTAGTGTTCAGTGCTGGTCCAAGAAGCTAAAAGAAATAACACGAGTTAAGGTTTTGCCTCTGCTTTCCGGTAACCTTCACATTCATTCCTCACACGCATACAAACACACAACATTCCTTGCTGCCACCCAAGCTCAGATCACGGGCTTTTGAGTGTGCCAAAGTTCGCCACTCCTCTGAGGCTTTTCCACTTGTTCCCGATGTGGAAACTGCCAGTGTTAACTTCCACAGGGGTCTTCCTTCAGACCGCCGCGGAAACTTTGCCACATGTGTTTTCGCCTCCCGTGCGCCTTGTTCTCCCTGGTCCCAGGAGGCGGGAACACACGTACAAGTTCTTTCGTACGCTTCACTTCCCCACAATAAATACAAGCGCGGATTGGCGACGCGCCTAAAATGCACGCCCACTTATCTTTTCGATATGCGCAGGGGCTAGGAATGGGCTAGAACTGTAACAGGTAAGTCTCGCCCAACACATGCACAACATGAAAATGCTAGAAGCGTAAGAGGTAAGTCTCACCCAAGAAATGCACAACATGAGAAGGCTAGACCCGTAAGAGGTAAGTCTCACCCAAGACATGCACAACATGAGAAGGCTAGAACTGTAAGAGGTAAGTCTCGCCCAAGACATTCACAACATGAGAAGGCTAGAACTGTAAGAGGTAAGTCTCGCCCAAGACATTCACAATATGAGAAGGCTAGAACCGTAAGAGGTAAGTCTCGCCCAAGACATGCACAACATGAAAACGCTAGAGGTAAGTCTCGCCCAAGGCATGCACAAAATGAAAACGCTAGAATCGTAAGAGGTAAGTCTCACCCAAGTCATGCACAACATAAGAAGGCTAGAACCGTAAGAGGTAAGTATCGCCCAAGACATGCACAACAAGAGAAGGCTAGAACTGTAAGAGGTAAGTCTCGCACAAGACAAGCACAACATGAGAAGGCTAGAACCATAAAAGGTAAGTCTTGCCCAAGACAAGCACAACATGAAAACACTAGAACCGTGAGAGGTAAGTCTCGCCCAAGACATGCAAAACAGGAGAAGGCTAGAACCGTAAGAGTTAAGTCTCGCCCAAGACATGCACAACATGAGAAGGCTAGAACCTTAAGTGATAAGTCTCGCCCAAGACATGCACAACATGAGAAGGCTAGAACCGTAAGAGGTAAGTCTCGCCCAAGACATGCACAACATGAAAATGTTAGAACCATAATAGGGAAGTCTCGGCCAAGACATGCACAACATGAGAAGGCTAGAACCTTAAGAGGTAAGTCTCGCCCAAGACATGAACAACATGAGAAAGCAAGAACCGTAAGAGGTAAGTCTCGCCCAAGACATGCACAACATGAAAACGCTAGAAGAGTAAGAGGTAAGTCTCACCCAAGAAATGCACAACATGAGAAGGCTAGAACCGTAAGAGGTAAGTCTCGCCCAAGATATGCACAACATGAGAAGGCTAGAACCGTAAGAGGTAAGTCTCACCCAAGACATGCATAACATGAGAAGGCTAGAACCGTAAGAGGTAAGTCTCGCCAAAGACATTCACAACATGAGAAGGCTAGAACCGTAAGAGGCAAGTCTCGCCCAGGACATGCACAACATAAGAAGGCTAGAACCGTAAGAGGTAAGTCTCACCCAAGACATGCATAACATCAGAAGGCCAGAACCGTAAGAGGTAAGTCTCGCCCAAGACATGCACAACATGAGAAGGCTAGAACCGTAAGAGGTAAGTCTCACCCAAGACATGCATAACATCAGAAGGCTAGAACCGTAAGAGGTAAGTCTCGCCCAAGACATGTACAACATGAGAAGACTAGAACTGTAAGAGGTAAGTCTCGCCCAAGACATACACAACATGAGAAGGCTAGAACCGTAAGAGGTAAGTCTCACCCAAGACATGCATAACATCAGAAGGCTAGAACTGTTGAGGTAAGTCTTGCCCAAGGCATGCACAACATGAGAAGACTAGAACCGTAAGAGGTAAGTCTCGCCCAAGACATACACAACATGAGAAGGCTAGAACCATAAGAGGTAAGTCTCCCCCAAGACATGCATAACATCAGAAGGCTAGAACCGTAAGAGGTAAGTCTCGCCCAAGACATGCACAACATGAGAAGGCTAGAACCGTAAGAGGTAAGTCTCGCCCAAGACATGCACAACATGAGAAGGTTAGAACCGTAAGAGGTAAGTCTCGCCCAAGACATGCACAAAATGAAAACGCTAGAACCGTAAGAGGTAAGTCTCTCCAAAGATATGCACAACATGAAAATGCTTGAACCGTAAGGGGTAGGTCTCGCCCAAGACATGGACAACATGCGAAGACTAGAACCGTAAGAGGTAAGTCTCTCCCAAGACATGCACAACATGAGAAGGCTAGAACCGAAAGAGGTAAGTCTCGCCAAACATATGCACAACATGAAAACGCTTGAACCGTAAGAGGTAAGTCTCGCCCAAGACACGTACAACATGAGAAGACTAGAACCGTAAGACGTAAGTCTCTCCAAAGATATGCACAACATGAAAACGCTTGAACCGTAAGAGGTAAGTCTCGCCCAAGACACGCACAACATGAGAAGACTAGAACCGTAAGAGGTAAGTCTCTCCCAAGACATGCACAACATGAGAAGGCTAGAACCGTAAGAGGCAAGTCGCACCCAAGACATGCACAACATGAGAAGGCTAGAACCGTAAGAGGTAAGTCTCGGCCAAGACATGCACAGCATGAAAACGCTAGAACCGTAGGAGGTAAGTCTCGCCCAAGACATGCACAACCTGAAAACGCTAGAACCGTAAGAGGTAAGTCTCACCCAAGACATACACAACATGAAAATGCTAGAGGTAAGTCTCGCCCAAGACATGCACAACATGAAAATGCTAGAACCGTAAGAGGTAAGTCTCGCCCAAGACAAGCACAACATGAGAAGGCTAGAACCGTAAGAGGTAAGTCTCGCCCAAGACATGCAAAATATGAGAAGGCTAGAACCGAAAGAGGTAAGTATCACCAAAGACATGTGCAACATGATAAGGCTAGAACCGTAAGAGGCAAGTCTCGACCAAGACATGCACAACATGAGAAGGCTAGAACCATAAGAGGTAAGTCTCGCCCAAGACATGCACAACATGAAAACGCTAGAACTGTAAGAGGTAAGTCTCGCCCAAGACATGCACAACATGAGAAGGCTAGAACCGTAAGAGGCAAGTCTCGCCAAAGACATGCACACCATGAGAAGGCTAGAACCGTAAGTGGTAAGTCTCGCCTAAGACATGCACGACATGAAAAGACTAGAACCGTAAGAGGTAATTCTCGCCCAAGACACGCACAACAGAAGAAGGCTAGAACCGTAAGAGGTAAGTCTCGCCCAAGACACGCACAACATGAGAAGGCTAGAACCATAAGAGGTAAGTCTTGCCCGAAGACATGCACAACATGAGAAGTTTAGAACCGTAAGAGGTAAGTCTCGCCCAAGAAACGTACAACATGAAAATGCTAGAAACGTAAGAGGTAAGTCTCGCCCAAGACATGCACTGTCAAAGCACTCTGGTCCTAGGCGCAGGAGCGACGTAGTACCAACCACCCCCACTATGGTCGTGGAGCCTGCAAGTCGAAGCTTACGCAGGCGACCCGGACCAGAGCAGGGAAGGAGGGTTAGGGTCTCGTTGATTGGATAGGTTGGGGGGTTTTAGGAAAACCGGATTGAGGATTGGGTAGTGGTTGTGGGTAGGACGGGGAATTTTAGGAAAAGGGTTGATTGTTGCACACTTTAAATCGTACTTGGTACCAAGTAGCTATTTGCACTCCACTTCCACATAGTCAGACTTAGGCCCCCTCACTGGTTAATCTAACGTACAAGTCATGCACCTAGTTCTGTCCACAACTAATTAGCATTATTTCAGCATGCACACTTAGCTCTGGTTTTCAGTGTCCTGTCCGTGATGAAGCCGTCAAGTCTTGTGGCAGGTCCGTAGTGTTCAGTGCTGGTCCAAGAAGCTAAAAGAAATAACATGAGTTAAGGTTTTGCCTCTGCTTTCCGGTAACCTTCACATTCATTCCTCACACGCATACAAACACACAACATTCCTTGCTGCCACCCGAGCTCAGATCACGGGCTTTTGAGTGTGCCAAAGTTCGCCACTCCTCTGAGGCTTTTCCACTTGTTCCCGATGTGGAAACTGCC
Organism: Ambystoma mexicanum; assembly: GCF_040938575.1. Classification (NCBI taxonomy): domain Eukaryota; kingdom Metazoa; phylum Chordata; class Amphibia; order Caudata; family Ambystomatidae; genus Ambystoma; species Ambystoma mexicanum. Next base: position 1,282,522,015 of record NC_090928.1, read on the forward strand.
AGTGTTAACTTCCACAGGGGTCTTCCTTCAGACCGCCGCGGAAACTTTGCCACATGTGTTTTCGCCTCCCGTGCGCCTTGTTCTCCCTGGTCCCAGGAAGCGGGAACACACGTACAAGTTCTTTCGTACGCTTCACTTCCCACAATAAATACAAACGCGGATTGGCGACGCGCCTAAAATGCACGCCCACTTATCTTTTCGATATGCGCAGGGGCTAGGAATGGGCTAGAACTGTAACAGGTAAGTTTCGCTGAACACATGCACAACATGAAAATGCTAGAAGCGTAAGAGGTAAGTCTCACCCAAGAAATGCACAACATGAGAAGGCTAGACCCGTAAGAGGTAAGTCTCACCCAAGACATGCACAACATGAGAAGGCTAGACCCGTAAGAGGTAAGTCTCGCCCAAGACATGCACAACATGAAAACGCTAGAGGTAAGTCTCGCCCAAGGCATGAACAAAATGAAAACGCTAGAACCGTAAGAGGTAAGTCTCACCCAAGTCATGCACAACATGAGAAGGCTAGAACCGTAAGAGGTAAGTCTCGCACAAGACAAGTACAACATGAGAAGGCTAGAACCATAAAAGGTAAGTCTTGCCCAAGACAAGCACAACATGAAAACACTAGAACCTTGAGAGGTAAGTCTCGCCCAAGACATGCACAACATGAGAAGGCTAGAACCGTAAGAGTTAAGTCTCGCCCAAGACATGCACAACATGAGAAGGCTAGAACTGTAAGTGATAAGTCTCGCCCAAGACATGCAAAACATGAGAAGGCTAGAACCGTAAGAGGTAAGTCTCGCCCAAGACATGCACAACATGAAAATGTTAGAACCATAATAGGGAAGTCTCGGCCAAGACATGCACAACATGAGAAGGCTAGAACCTTAAGAGGTAAGTCTCGCCCAAGACATGCACAACATGAGAAAGCTAGAACCGTAAGAGGTAAGTCTCGCCCAAGACATGCACAACATGAAAACGCTAGAAGAGTAAGAGGTAAGTCTCACCCAAGAAATGCACAACATGAGAAGGCTAGAACCGTAAGAGGTAAGTCTCGGCCAAGATATGCACAACATGAGAAGGCTAGAACCGTAAGAGGTAAGTCTCACCCAAGACATGCATAACATGAGAAGGCTAGAACCGTAAGAGGTAAGTCTCGCCAAAGACATTCACAACATGAGAAGGCTAGAACCGTAAGAGGCAAGTCTCGCCCAGGACATGCACAACATAAGAAGGCTAGAACCGTAAGAGGTAAGTCTCACCCAAGACATGCATAACATCAGAAGGCCAGAACCGTAAGAGGTAAGTCTCGCCCAAGACATGCACAACATGAGAAGGCTAGAACCGTAAGAGGTAAGTCTCACCAAAGACATGCATAACATCAGAAGGCTAGAACCGTAAGAGGTAAGTCTCGCCCAAGACATGCACAACATGAGAAGACTAGAACTGTAAGAGGTAAGTCTCGCCCAAGACATACACAACATGAGAAGGCTAGAACCGTAAGAGGTAAGTCTCACCCAAGACATACATAACATCAGAAGGCTAGAACTGTAAGAGGTAAGTCTCGCCCAAGACATGCACAACATGAGAAGACTAGAACCGTAAGAGGTAAGTCTCGCCCAAGACATACACAACATGAGAAGGCTAGAACCGTAAGAGGTAAGTCTCGCCCAAGACATGCACAACATGAGAAGGTTAGAACCGTAAGAGGTAAGTCTCGCCCAAGACATGCACAAAATGAAAAAGCTAGAACCGTAAGAGGTAAGTCTCTCCAAAGATATGCACAACATGAAAACGCTTGAACCGTAAGGGGTAAGTCTCGCCCAAGACATGGACAACATGCGAAGACTAGAACCGTAAGAGGTAAGTCTCTCCCAAGACATGCACAACATGAGAAGGCTAGAACCGAAAGAGGTAAGTCTCGCCAAACATATGCACAACATGAAAACGCTTGAACCGTAAGAGGTAAGTCTCGCCCAAGACACGTACAACATGAGAAGACTAGAACCGTAAGAGGTAAGTCTCTCCAAAGATATGCACAACATGAAAACGCTTGAACCGTAAGAGGTAAGTCTCGCCCAAGACACGCACAACATGAGAAGACTAGAACCGTAAGAGGTAAGTCTCTCCCAAGACATGCACAACATGAGAAGGCTAGAACCGTAAGAGGCAAGTCTCACCCAAGACATGCACAACATGAGAAGGCTAGAACCGTAAGAGGTAAGTCTCGGCCAAGACATGCACAGCATGAAAACGCTAGAACCGTAGGAGGTAAGTCTCGCCCAAGACATGCACAACCTGAAAACGCTAGAACCGTAAGAGGTAAGTCTCACCCAAGACATGCACAACATGAAAATGCTCGAACCGTAAAAGGTAAGTCTTGCCCAAGACACGCACAACATGAGTAGATTAGAACCGTAAGAGGTAAGTCTGGCCCAAGACATGCAAAATATGAGAAGGCTAGAACCGTAAGAGGTAAGTCTCGCCCAAGACATGCACAACATGAAAAAGCTAGAACCGTAAGAGGAAAGTCTCCAAGACATGCACAACATGAGAAGGCTAGAACCGTAAGAGGTAAGTCGCGCCCAAGACATGCACAACATGAAAACGCTAGAACCGTAAGCGGTAAGTCTCGCCCAAGACATGCACAACATGAGAAGGCTAGAACCGTAAAGGGTAAGTCTCGCCTAAGACATGCACGACATGAAAAGACTAGAACCGTAAGAGGTAAGTCTTGCCCAAGACACGCATAACATCAGAAGGCTAGAACTGTAAGAGGTAAGTCTCGCCCAAGACATGCACAACATGAGAAGACTAGAACCGTAAGAGGTAAGTCTCGCCCAAGACATACACAACATGAGAAGGCTAGAACCGTAAGAGGTAAGTCTCGCCAAAGACATTCACAACATGAGAAGGCTAGAACCGTAAGAGGCAAGTCTCGCCCAGGACATGCACAACATAAGAAGGCTAGAACCGTAAGAGGTAAGTCTCACCCAAGACATGCATAACATCAGAAGGCCAGAACCGTAAGAGGTAAGTCTCGCCCAAGACATGCACAACATGAGAAGGCTAGAACCGTAAGAGGTAAGTCTCACCAAAGACATGCATAACATCAGAAGGCTAGAACCGTAAGAGGTAAGTCTCGCCCAAGACATGCACAACATGAGAAGACTAGAACTGTAAGAGGTAAGTCTCGCCCAAGACATACACAACATGAGAAGGCTAGAACCGTAAGAGGTAAGTCTCACCCAAGACATGCATAACATCAGAAGGCTAGAACTGTAAGAGGTAAGTCTCGCCCAAGACATGCACAACATGAGAAGACTAGAACCGTAAGAGGTAAGTCTCGCCCAAGACATACACAACATGAGAAGGCTAGAACCGTAAGAGGTAAGTCTCGCCCAAGACATGCACAACATGAGAAGGTTAGAACCGTAAGAGGTAAGTCTCGCCCAAGACATGCACAAAATGAAAAAGCTAGAACCGTAAGAGGTAAGTCTCTCCAAAGATATGCACAACATGAAAACGCTTGAACCGTAAGGGGTAAGTCTCGCCCAAGACATGGACAACATGCGAAGACTAGAACCGTAAGAGGTAAGTCTCTCCCAAGACATGCACAACATGAGAAGGCTAGAACCGAAAGAGGTAAGTCTCGCCAAACATATGCACAACATGAAAACGCTTGAACCGTAAGAGGTAAGTCTCGCCCAAGACACGTACAACATGAGAAGACTAGAACCGTAAGAGGTAAGTCTCTCCAAAGATATGCACAACATGAAAACGCTTGAACCGTAAGAGGTAAGTCTCGCCCAAGACACGCACAACATGAGAAGACTAGAACCGTAAGAGGTAAGTCTCTCCCAAGACATGCACAACATGAGAAGGCTAGAACCGTAAGAGGCAAGTCTCACCCAAGACATGCACAACATGAGAAGGCTAGAACCGTAAGAGGTAAGTCTCGGCCAAGACATGCACAGCATGAAAACGCTAGAACCGTAAGTCTCGCCCAAGACATGCACAACCTGAAAACGCTAGAACCGTAAGAGGTAAGTCTCACCCAAGACATGCACAACATGAAAATGCTCGAACCGTAAAAGGTAAGTCTTGCCCAAGACACGCACAACATGAGTAGATTAGAACCGTAAGAGGTAAGTCTGGCCCAAGACATGCAAAATATGAGAAGGCTAGAACCGTAAGAGGTAAGTCTCGCCCAAGACATGCACAACATGAAAAAGCTAGAACCGTAAGAGGAAAGTCTCGCCCAAGACATGCACAACATGAGAAGGCTAGAACCGTAAGAGGTAAGTCGCGCCCAAGACATGCACAACATGAAAACGCTAGAACCGTAAGCGGTAAGTCTCGCCCAAGACATGCACAACATGAGAAGGCTAGAACCGTAAAGGGTAAGTCTCGCCTAAGACATGCACGACATGAAAAGACTAGAACCGTAAGAGGTAAGTCTTGCCCAAGACACGCACAACAGAAGAAGGCTTGAACCATAAGAGGTAAGTCTCAGCCAAGATACGCACAACATGAGAAGGCTAGAACCATAAGAGGTAAGTCTTGCCCCAAGACATGCACAACATGAGAAGGTTAGAACCGTAAGAGGTAAGTCTCACCCAAGAAACATACAACATGAAAACGCTAGAACCGTAAGAGGTAAGTCTCACCCAAGACATGCACAACATGAGAAGGCTAGAACCGTAAGAGGTAAGCCTCACCCAAGACAAGCACAACATGAGAAGGCTAGAACCGTAAGAGGTAAGTCTCGTCCAAGACATGCACAACATTAGAAGGCTAGAACTGTAAGAGGTAAGTCTCACCCAAGACATGCACAACATGAGAAGGCTAGAACCGTAAGAGGTAAGTCTCACCCAAGACATGCACAACATGAGAAGGCTAGAACTGTAAGATTTAAGTCTCGCACAAGACATGCACAACATAAAACGCTAGAGTTAAGTCTCGCCCAAGACATGCACAAAATGAAAACGCTAGAACCATAAGAGGTAAGTCTCGCCCAAGACATGCACAACATGAGAAGGCTAGAACCATAAGAGGTAAGTATCGCCCAAGACATACACAACTTGAGAAGGCTAGAACTGTAAGAGGTAAGTCTCGCCCAAGACATACACAACATGAAAATGCTAGAGGTAAGTCTCGCCCAAGACATGCCCAACATGAAAATGCTAGAACCGTAAGAGGTAAGTCTCGCCCAAGACAACCACAACATGAGAAGGCTAGAACCGAAAGAGGTAAGTATCACCAAAGACATGTGCAACATGATAAGGCTAGAACCGTAAGAGGCAAGTCTCGACCAAGACATGCACAACATGAGAAGGCTAGAACCATAAGAGGTAATTCTCGCCCAAGACATGCACAACATGAAAACGCTAGAACTGTAAGAGGTAAGTCTCGCCCAAGACATGCACAACATGAGAAGGCTAGAACCGTAAGAGGCAAGTCTCGCCAAATACATGCACAGCATGAGAAGGCTAGAACCGTAAGTGGTAAGTCTCGCCTAAGACATGCATGACATGAAAAGACTAGAACCGTAAGAGGTAATTCTCGCCCAAGACATGCACAACATGAGAAGTTTAGAACCGTAAGAGGTAAGTCTCGCCCAAGAAACGTACAACATGAAAACGCTAGAAACGTAAGAGGTAAGTCTCGCCCAAGACATGCACTGTCAAAGCACTCTGGTCCTAGGCGCAGGAGCGACGCAGTACCAACCACCCCCACTATGGTCGTGGAGCCTGCAAGTCGAAGCTTACGCAGGCGACCCGGACCAGAGCAGGGAAGGAGGTTTAGGGTCTCGTTGATTGGATAGGTTGGGGGGTTTTAGGAAAACCGGATTGAGGATTGGGTAGTGGTTGTGGGTAGGACGGGGAATTTTAGGAAAAGGGTTGATTGTTGCACACTTTAAATCGTACTTGGTACCAAGTAGCTATTTGCACTCCACTTCCACATAGTCAGACTTAGGCCCCCTCACTGGTTAATCTAACGTACAAGTCATGCACCTAGTTCTGTCCACAACTAATTAGCATTATTTCAGCATGCACACTTAGCTCTGGTTTTCAGTGTCCTGTCCGTGATGAAGCCGTCAAGTCTTGTGGCAGGTCCGTAGTGTTCAGTGCTGGTCCAAGAAGCTAAAAGAAATAACACGAGTTAAGGTTTTGCCTCTGCTTTCCGGTAACCTTCACATTCATTCCTCACACGCATACAAACACACAACATTCCTTGCTGCCACCCGAGCTCAGATCACGGGCTTTTGAGTGTGCCAAAGTTCGCCACTCCTCTGAGGCTTTTCCACTTGTTCCCGATGTGGAAACTGGCAGTGTTAACTTCCACAGGGGTCTTCCTTCAGACCGCCGCGGAAACTTTGCCACATGTGTTTTCGCCTCCCGTGCGCCTTGTTCTCCCTGGTCCCAGGAGGCGGGAACACACGTACAAGTTCTTTCGTACGCTTCACTTCCCCACAATAAATACAAGCGCGGATTGGCGACGCGCCTAAAATGCACGCCCACTTATCTTTTCGATATGCGCAGGGGCTAGGAATGGGCTAGAACTGTAACAGGTAAGTCTCGCCCAACACATGCACAACATGAAAACGCTAGAAGCGTAAGAGGTAAGTCTCACCCAAGAAATGCACAACATGAGAAGGCTAGACCCGTAAGAGGTAAGTCTCACCCAAGACATGCACAACATGAGAAGGCTAGAACTGTAAGAGGTAAGTCTCGCCCAAGACATTCACAATATGAGAAGGCTAGAACCATAAGAGGTAAGTCTCGCCCAAGACATGCACAACATGAAAACGCTAGAAGTAAGTCTCGCCCAAGGCATGCACAAAATGAAAACGCTAGAACCGTAAGTGGTAAGTCTCACCCAAGTCATGCACAACATGAGAAGGCTAGAACCATAAGAGGTAAGTATCGCCCAAGACATGCACAACATGAAAACGCTAGAACCGTAAGAGGTAAGTCTCGCACAAGACAAGCACAACATGAGAAGGCTAGAACCATAAAAGGTAAGTCTTGCCCAAGACAAGCACAACATGAAAACACTAGAACCGTGAGAGGTAAGTCTCGCCCAAGGCATGCACAACATGAGAAGGCTAGAACCGTAAGAGGTAAGTCTCGCCCAAGACATGCACAACATGAGAAGGCTAGAACCGTAAGAGGTAAGTCTCGCCCAAGACATGCACAACATGAAAATGTTAGAACCATAATAGGGAAGTCTCGGCCAAGACATGCACAACATGAGAAGGCTAGAACCGTAAGAGGTAAGTCTCGCCCAAGACATGCACAACATGAAAATGCTAGAAGAGTAAGAGGTAAGTCTCGCCCAAGAAATGCACAACATGAGAAGGCTAGAACCGTAAGAGGTAAGTCTCGCCCAAGATATACACAACATGAGAAGGCTAGAACCGTAGGAGGTAAGTCTCACCCAAGACATGCATAACATGAGAAGGCTAGAACCGTAAGAGGTAAGTCTTGCCAAAGACATTCACAACATGAGAAGGCTAGAACCGTAAGAGGCAAGTCTCGCCCAGGACATGCACAACATAAGAAGGCTTGAACCGTAAGAGGTAAGTCTCACCCAAGACATGCATAACATCAGAAGGCCAGAACCGTAAGAGGTAAGTCTCGCCCAAGACATACACAACATGAGAAGGCTAGAACCGTAAGAGGTAAGTCTCACCCAAGACATGCATAACATCAGAAGGCTAGAACCGTAAGAGGTAAGTCTCGCCCAAGACATGCACAACATGAGAAGACTAGAACCGTAAGAGGTAAGTCTCGCCCAAGACATACACAACATGAGAAGGCTAGAACCGTAAGAGGTAAGTCTCACCCAAGACATGCATAACATCAGAAGGCTAGAACCGTAAGAGGTAAGTCTCGCCCAAGACATGCACAACATGAGAAGGCTAGAACCGTAAGAGGTAAGTCTCGCCCAAGATATACACAACATGAGAAGGCTAGAACCGTAGGAGGTAAGTCTCACCCAAGACATGCATAACATGAGAAGGCTAGAACCGTAAGAGGTAAGTCTCGCCAAAGACATTCACAACATGAGAAGGCTAGAACCGTAAGAGGCAAGTCTCGCCCAGGACATGCACAACATAAGAAGGCTAGAACCGTAAGAGGTAAGTCTCACCCAAGACATGCATAACATCAGAAGGCCAGAACCGTAAGAGGTAAGTCTCGCCCAAGACATGCACAACATGAGAAGGCTAGAACCGTAAGAGGTAAGTCTCACCCAAGACATGCATAACATCAGAAGGCTAGAACCGTAAGAGCTAAGTCTCGCCCAAGACATGCACAACATGAGAAGACTAGAACCGTAAGAGGTAAGTCTCGCCCAAGACATACACAACATGAGAAGGCTAGAACCGTAAGAGGTAAGTCTCACCCAAGACATGCATAATATCAGAAGGCTAGAACCGTAAGAGGTAAGTCTCGCCCAAGACATGCACAACATGAGAAGACTAGAACCGTAAGAGGTAAGTCTCGCCCAAGACATACACAACATGAGAAGGCTAGAACCGTAAGAGGTAAGTCTCCCCCAAGACATGCATAACATCAGAAGGCTAGAACCGTAAGAGGTAAGTCTCGCCCAAGACATGCACAACATGAGAAGGCTAGAACCGTAAGAGGTAAGTCTCGCCCAAGACATGCACAACATGAGAAGGTTAGAACCGTAAGAGGTAAGTCTCGCCCAAGACATGCACAAAATGAAAACGCTAGAACCGTAAGAGGTAAGTCTCTCCAAAGATATGCACAACATGAAAACGCTTGAACCGTAAGGGGTAAGTCTCGCCCAAGACATGGACAACATGCGAAGACTAGAACCGTAAGAGGTAAGTCTCTCCCAAGACATGCACAACATGAGAAGGCTAGAACCGAAAGAGGTAAGTCTCGCCAAAGATATGCACAACATGAAAACGCTTGAACCGTAAGAGGTAAGTCTCGCCCAAGACACGCACAACATGAGAAGACTAGAACCGTAAGAGGTAAGTCTCTCCCAAGACATGCACAACATGAGAAGGCTAGAACCGTAAGAGGCAAGTCTCACCCAAGACATGCACAACATGAGAAGGCTAGAACCGTAAGAGGTAAGTCTCGGCCAAGACATGCACAGCATGAAAACGCTAGAACTGTAGGAGGTAAGTCTCGCCCAATACATTCACAACCTGAAAACGCTAGAACCGTAAGAGGTCAGTCTCACCCAAGACATGCACAAAATGAAAACGCTCGAACCGTAAGAGGTAAGTCTTGCCCAAGACACGCACAACATGAGTAGACTAGAACCGTAAGAGGTAAGTCTGGCCCAAGACATGCAAAATATGAGAAGGCTAGAACCGTAAGAGGTAAGTCTCGCCCAAGACATGCACAACATGAAAAAGCTAGAACCGTAAGAGGAAAGTCTCGCCCAAGACATGCACAACATGAGAAGGCTAGAACCGTAAGAGGTAAGTCGCGCCCAAGACATGCACAACATGAAAACGCTAGAACCGTAAGCGGTAAGTCTCGCCCAAGACATGCACAACATGAGAAGGCTAGAACCGTAAGTGGTAAGTCTCGCCTAAGACATGCACGACATGAAAAGACTAGAACCGTAAGAGGTAAGTCTTGCCCAAGACACGCACAACAGAAAAAGGCTAGAACCATAAGAGGTAAGTCTCAGCCAAGACACGCACAACATGAGAAGGCTAGAACCATAAGAGGTAAGTCTTGCCCCAAGACATGCACAACATGAGAAGGTTAGAACCGTAAGAGGTAAGTCTCACCCAAGAAACATACAACATGAAAACGCTAGAACCGTAAGAGGTAAGTCTCACCCAAGACATGCACAACATGAGAAGGCTAGAACCGTAAGAGGTAAGTCTCACCCAAGACAAGCAAAACATGAGAAGGCTAGAACCGTAAGAGGTAAGTCTCGTCCAAGACATGCACAACATTAGAAGGCTAGAACTGTAAGAGGTAAGTCTCACCCAAGACATGCACAACATGAGAAGGCTAGATCCGTAAGAGGTAAGTCTCACCCAAGACATGCACAACATGAGAAGGCTAGAACTGTAAGAGGTAAGTCTCGCACAAGACATGCACAACATAAAACGCTAGAGTTAAGTCTCGCCCAAGACATGCACAAAATGAAAACGCTAGAACCATAAGAGGTAAGTCTTGCCGAAGACATGCACAACATGAGAAGGCTAGAACCATAAGAGGTAAGTATCGCCCAAGACATACACAACATGAGAAGGCTAGAACTGTAAGAGGTAAGTCTCGCCCAAGACATACACAACATGAAAATGCTAGAGGTAAGTCTCGCCCAAGACAAGCACAACATGAAAATGCTAGAACCGTAAGAGGTAAGTCTCGCCCAAGACAAGCACAACATGAGAAGGCTAGAACCGTAAGAGGTAAGTCTCGCCCAAGACATGCAAAATATGAGAAGGCTAGAACCGAAAGAGGTAAGTATCACCAAAGACATGTGCAACATGATAAGGCTAGAACCGTAAGAGGCAAGTCTCGACCAAGACATGCACAACATGAGAAGGCTAGAACCATAAGAGGTAAGTCTCGCCCAAGACATGCACAACATGAAAACGCTAGAACTGTAAGAGGTAAGTCTCGCCCAAGACATGCACAACATGAGAAGGCTAGAACCGTAAGAGGCAATTCTCGCCAAAGACATGCACAACATGAGAAGGCTAGAACCGTAAGTGGTAAGTCTCGCCTAAGACATGCACGACATGAAAAGACTAGAACCGTAAGAGGTAATTCTCGCCCAAGACACGCACAACAGAAGAAGGCTAGAACCGTAAGAGGTAAGTCTCGCCCAAGACACGCACAACATGAGAAGGCTAGAACCATAAGAGGTAAGTCTTGCCCGAAGACATGCACAACATGAGAAGTTTAGAACCGTAAGAGGTAAGTCTCGCCCAAGAAACGTACAACATGAAAACACTAGAAACGTAAGAGGTAAGTCTCGCCCAAGACATGCACTGTCAAAGCACTCTGGTCCTAGGCGCGGGAGCGACGCAGTACCAACCACCCCCACTATGGTCGTGGAGCCTGCAAGTCGAAGCTTACGCAGGCGACCCGGACCAGAGCAGGGAAGGAGGGTTAGGGTCTCGTTGATTGGATAGGTTGGGGGGTTTTAGGAAAACCGGATTGAGGATTGGGTAGTGGTTGTGGGTAGGACGGGGAATTTTAGGAAAAGGGTTGATTGTTGCACACTTTAAATCGTACTTGGTACCAAGTAGCTATTTGCACTCCACTTCCACATAGTCAGACTTAGGCCCCCTCACTGGTTAATCTAACGTACAAGTCATGCACCTAGTTCTGTCCACAACTAATTAGCATTATTTCAGCATGCACACTTAGCTCTGGTTTTCAGTGTCCTGTCCGTGATGAAGCCGTCAAGTCTTGTGGCAGGTCCGTAGTGTTCAGTGCTGGTCCAAGAAGCTAAAAGAAATAACACGAGTTAAGGTTTTGCCTCTGCTTTCCGGTAACCTTCACATTCATTCCTCACACGCATACAAACACACAACATTCCTTGCTGCCACCCGAGCTCAGATCACGGGCTTTTGAGTGTGCCAAAGTTCGCCACTCCTCTGAGGCTTTTCCACTTGTTCCCGATGTGGAAACTGCCAGTGTTAACTTCCACAGGGGTCTTCCTTCAGACCGCCGCGGAAACTTTGCCACATGTGTTTTCGCCTCCCGTGCGCCTTGTTCTCCCTGGTCCCAGGAGGCGGGAACACACGTACAAGTTCTTTCGTACGCTTCACTTCCCCACAATAAATACAAGCGCGGATTGGCGACGCGCCTAAAATGCACGCCCACTTATCTTTTCGATATGCGCAGGGGCTAGGAATGGGTGGGCTAAAGCCCCCTGCGCTTCTCCCCCGATCCCTCTGATTCCCAAGATGGGTTAAAGAACTTATCTTGCGGGAGCGAGGGGCCGAACTGCTTCTCCGGTGGGGCGGGGCCCCTCGCGAATGATTCTGGAGGAGCTGGGCTCTGCACGTCCTCTCCTTCCGAAGTCTCAAGCGCAAGCCCCGTGCCTCGGGGCTTACGCATGCTCGTTGATGAGCCACACCCTGCTGGACTCCTGATTGGTCCGTGGCGCCCCCGGGCATGCTGGGAGTTGTAGGCAGGAGACTGCTTCTGCTGGGAGATGTAGTCTTTGAAAGCTGCTTTTCTGCAGAAGGGGCACAGCAACCTTTTAAATGGATACAACTTTCTGGACACAACCCGTATGCTCTGTTGAAGCATCACAGCCCCCACCATGCCCCTCTGTACCCCTTGTCTTGGTCTGGTCTTAGCTTTGGCCCTGACAGCACTCCCCCTCCCACGGAAGGTAGGCCCTCCGGGTTTATCTGGATAATTCTTATGGAAAGTGCGCAATAATCTTGGAGCATGAACGTGATGTGAGGGCTCCCATGAGCGCTCTTCAGGTCCATACCCCACCCAGTCCACTAAATAATACAATTGGCCGTTAGTGCCTTTTTTGGAGTTCAAAATTGCACGTACTTCATATTCAGGTTCTCCGTGAACAATTATCGGGGGGTTTTTCTTGACGGGAGTTCCATGCGGGGCAGGTTTTAGCAGGGACGTGTGGAACGTGGGATGAATTTTCATTTGGGATGGAAATTCCAATCGAACTGCAACTGGATTCACGATTTTTACAATTGGGAATGGGCCTAAGTAACGGGGCTGTAATTTCCTGGTACCATCCAACCGAATATTGCGGGTGGAAAGCCACACTTTGTCACCCACACGATAGGGAGGACTGGCACGGCGATGCTTGTCTGCATAATACTTATAAGAATTTTTTGCTCTAACGAGATTACCTTGTACCTCCTTCCATACTTGCTCAATTTCAATTCGCTGTCCCGTTAGTGTGGGCAATTCCACCCCTGAGGACGGGACAACTACGGGAAGAATACGTGGATGTCGTCCATAAAGACAGTAAAAGGGAGTCGTTTTGGTGGACGTGTGTACGGCATTATTATAGGCCAGTTCAGCTAACCAAGTATGTTGGACCCAAGTGGTTTCTTTGCTTGCAGCAAAGCAACGCAAATATTGCTCGAGCCCCTGATTCACACGCTCGGTTTGGCCGTCGGTCTCTGGATGGTACCCGGATGACAAATGGATTTCCATCCCAATTATCCTACAAAATTCTCGCCAAAATCGTGAAGTAAATTGTGGGCCTCTGTCGGTAACAACATGGTGTGGAAGCCCGTGTAGGCGAACGACGTTTTGTAGGAAGAGTTCCGCAATTGCACTAGCAGTTGGGACTCCCTTGCAAGGAATAAAATTGGCCATCTTTGAAAAGGTATCTACTATAACCAATATTGAAGTGTGACCTTGTATTGGCGGGAGATCCACAATGAGGTCCATGGTTACAGTGTGCCATGGTACGTCCGGAGTTGGTAAGGGACGCAGAAGACCTGCAGGTTTTTGGTGACTGGCCTTATTGCGGGCACAGACGTCACACTTCAATACGTGTTGTTGAACATCTTGTCGCCACTTTGGCCACCAAAAATATCTAGCCACCAGTTCTTGTGTTTTTGATCTTCCCGGATGACCTACAAGAGATGAATCATGATACCACGACATGGCCTTTACCCGGAGTGCCGTAGTAGGCAAATACAGAGCATGAGCATGGTAGGGAAGCCCTGCAATAACTACGTTCCGAGGGTCCTGTTTGCACCAATGGTGCAGTTCTTGCACAGAGATTTCTTTCTGAATTGCTTCAAAGAAGTCAGAGGTCGCTCCAATTATGTGAGCGGGAGGGATTATTGACTGGGGCGTAGGGTTCGCCTCTCGGATTGTCGGCTCGGGGTAGCGTGATAAGATGTCAGCTTTCTGGTTGCTGTTTCCAGGCCTATATGTGATGATAAAATCAAACTCCGCGAAATACATGGCCCAACGCAACTGACGCGGGCTCAGGGTCTTGGCGGTTTTGATAAATTGTAGGTTTCGGTGGTCTGTGATTACTGTTATCGTATGACGTGCTCCCATCAGATAGTGCCGCCATTCACTAAATGCTGCTTTTATTGCCAACAGTTCTCGATCTGCGATGATATAATTCACCTCAGCTGGCAGCAGCTTCCTTGAATAATATGCCACTGGATGTAATAAACCCGTCGTGGGATCCTTTTGGGACAGAACGGCCCCCAAAGCATAACTGGAGGCGTCCGTTTCAACCACAAATGGTCTGGACAAATCTGGGTGTTTTAGTACCGGAGCGTCGGTGAAGGCCTTTTTGAGCTGAGGAAACCCTGCTCGGCTGAGGCATCCCAAACAAACGGGCAACCCTTACGAAGAAGCTTCGTGATTGGAGTAACCAATGCTGAAAATTTCTTAACAAAGCGTCTGTAAAAGTTTGCAAACCCTAGAAAGGATTGTATATCTTTTACATTAGCCGGAGGTGCCCAATCTAAAATTGCCTGCACCTTTTTGGTATCCATTTGTACGCCGGTTGGGGTTAGGAAATAACCTAAGAACTCCACAGAGGTACGATGAAATTCGCACTTTTCCAGTTTTGCGTAGAGATGATGTTCTCGCAATTTCTGCAACACCGCACGTACATGTTGGACATGTTCCTGGAGGCTACTGGAATAGATGAGGATGTCATCGATGTACACAACGGCACATACGTCTAAATATTCTCGGAGTACCTCATCCAGGAAATGTTGGAAGGCGGCGGGGGCGTTACAGAGGCCGAATGGCATGACCTGATATTCATACAATCCGAACTTGGTTCGGAAGGCGGTCTTCCACTCGTCTCCTTCACGTACCCGTACCAAGTGGTATGCGCCTCGAAGGTCCAACTTGGTATAGATGACCGCATCCCTGACTTGGTCAAGAAGTACAGGGATTAAAGGGAGCGGATAACGGTTTTTAATGGTTATCCGGTTCACTCCGCGGTAATCTATACAAGTCCGGAGCTCCCCAGACTTCTTCGGTACGAAGAACAGAGGCAACGAAACCGGAGAATTGGAGTGCCGAATAAAACCACTCTTGAGGTTGGATGCTATATATTCCCGGAGGTGGTCATTTTCAGCCTCGGTCAAAGCGTAGATGCGGCTGCATGGCAATACCGCTCCTGGCTCCAGGTCTATCCGGCAATCAAAGGGCCGGTGTGGAGGTAAAGACTCAGCAGCCTGTTTATTAAACACATCCACAAAGTCAGCATATTCTTGGGGCAGATCTTCAGGACGTACCTCTGGTTGACTAGTAGCAATGCTGATGGAGCGTATGTCCGGCAAAGCCTTTTTTAAACAATGTTTTCTGCAATATGGAGAATTCAGGTCTATCGACCCTGTGGTCCATTGAATATGAGGGTCATGCTTCTTTAACCACGGCAATCCCAGGATAAGCCCGAATTGCGGGGCGGCAATAATGTCAAAGGCAATCTTTTCTGTATGCCCATCTCCACACTGAAGGGTCATAACACAGGTACTATGGGTAACGGGACCCGAACTAAGGGGGGTACCATCTACTGCATGTACCAGTTCTGACTTCGCTTTACATTGCACCGGAATTCCTAAAGTACCCACGAACTGGGCATCGATGAAATTGCCGGTCGCACCCGAGTCGACTAACAGTGTAACCCGTTTCTTTTTTGTCAAGAACTCTAGGCAACCCTTCTGAGTGATATATGGGCCATGATTTGAATAGCCTGCAATTGGGGCCCTGCTAACTACGCTCGACCGCGTTACCCCCACTACCGGCGAGCCGAGGCGTTTCCCTGGTTTTTTGGTTTGGCGGGGCATTCGCGAACGAAATGCCCAGCCTTAACACAATACATACAGACCCCGTCTTTTCTTCTCTGCTCTTTCTCTTCTTTTGTTAGGGGGCCCCGGATTGAGCCGATTTGCATCGGCTCATCCCCCTCAGATTTGTCCACCGTCCCACGAGATCCTTTAAAGTGATCTAACCGTGGTACAGGACGGGATTCTCCTCTTCTCTTATCGCCTCGCCTTTCCGCCAAGCGGTGGTCGAGACGCAAGGCTAAGTTTATCATATCCGAACACTCTCTTGGCTGTGGGTCAACCTGAGCTATAAGATCCTTTAACTCATCTTTCAATCCCTGATAAAATAGGGACATCCTTTTTTCTCTGGGCCATTCGGCTTCTGCCACCAGCCGGTTGAACTGCGTGACATAAGTCACCAGCTCCCTATTGCCTTGTCTTAAACTCAGCAATTCCCGATCTTTACAGAGGGTGGCTGCCTGTCGATTAAAGATTTTCTCAAATTCCCCTAGGAACTCATCCCAGTCATACAGGACGGCATCGTCCTTTTGAACCAAAGGATTCGCCCAAGAGGCGGCGTCCCCTGTAAGGTACGATATCACAAAGGCAGTACGTGCTTGAGCAGACCGAAAGGCTGACGCCTTGGTGAGAAAGTGGAGACGACATTGGGGTAGAAACGTAGAGAATTTTTGCGGATCCCCTGCATATCGCTCTGGAGGTGCAAGGGGAACTATGGCTTCCGGGGTTACATGCACCTGTAACGGGGTAGACGGTTGACCAGGTAAGGGCGATGCTTGGGCAGCTAGACTCCGTACTTGTGCGGACAAAGTAGCGTAATCTTGCCTAGATGCGGCTAACTCCCCTTGCAAATCCTGCAAGGCTTTAGCAATTTCTTCCATGACTGCTGTGGGGGTTGGCTGTGCCGCTCAGGCGCCTGGAAAATACGTGGGCTTGCGCTTCTGTCAAAGCACTCTGGTCCTAGGCGCAGGAGCGACGCAGTACCAACCACCCCCACTATGGTCGTGGAGCCTGCAAGTCGAAGCTTACGCAGGCGACCCAGACCAGAGCACGGAAGGAGGGTTAGGGTCTCGTTGATTGGATAGGTTGGGGGGTTTTAGGAAAACTGGATTGAGGATTGGGTAGTGGTTGTGGGTAGGACGGGGAATTTTAGGAAAAGGGTTGATTGTTGCACACTTTAAATCGTACTTGGTACCAAGTAGCTATTTGCACTCCACTTCCACATAGTCAGACTTAGGCCCCCTCACTGGTTAATCTAACGTACAAGTCATGCACCTAGTTCTGTCCACAACTAATTAGCATTATTTCAGCATGCACACTTAGCTCTGGTTTTCAGTGTCCTGTCCGTGATGAAGCCGTCAAGTCTTGTGGCAGGTCCGTAGTGTTCAGTGCTGGTCCAAGAAGCTAAAAGAAATAACACGAGTTAAGGTTTTGCCTCTGCTTTCCGGTAACCTTCACATTCATTCCTCACACGCATACAAACACACAACATTCCTTGCTGCCACCCGAGCTCAGATCACGGGCTTTTGAGTGTGCCAAAGTTCGCCACTCCTCTGAGGCTTTTCCACTTGTTCCCGATGTGGAAACTGCCAGTGTTAACTTCCACAGGGGTCTTCCTTCAGACCGCCGCAGAAACTTTGCCACATGTGTTTTCGCCTCCCGTGCGCCTTGTTCTCCCTGGTCCCAGGAGGCGGGAACACACGTACAAGTTCTTTCGTACGCTTCACTTCCCCACAATAAATACAAGCGCGGATTGGCGACGCACCTAAAATGCACGCCCACTTATCTTTTCGATATGCGCAGGGGCTAGGAATGGGCTAGAACTGTAACAGGTAAGTCTCGCCCAACACATGCACAACATGAAAACGCTAGAAGCGTAAGAGGTAAGTCTCACCCAAGAAATGCACAACATGAGAAGGCTAGACCCGTAAGAGGTAAGTCTCACCCAAGACATGCACAACATGAGAAGGCTAGAACTGTAAGAGGTAAGTCTCGCCCAAGACATTCACAACATGAGAAGGCTAGAACTGTAAGAGGTAAGTCTTGCCCAAGACATTCACAATATGAGAAGGCTAGAACCGTAAGAGGTAAGTCTCGCCCAAGACATGCACAACATGAAAACGCTAGAGGTAAGTCTCGCCCAAGGCATGCACAAAATGAAAACGCTAGAACCGTAAGAGGTAAGTCTCACCCAAGTCATGCACAACATGAGAAGGCTAGAACCGTAAGAGGTAAGTATCGCCCAAGACATGCACAACATGAGAAGACTAGAACCGTAAGAGGTAAGTCTCGTCCAAGAGATGCACAACATGAAAACGTTAGAACCATAAGAGGTAAGTCTCGGCCAAGGCATCCACAACATGAGAAGACTAGAAGCGTAAGAGGTAAGTCTCACCCAAAACATGCACAACATGAGAAGACTAGAACCGTAAGAGGTAAGTCTCGCCCAAGACATGCACAACATGAGAAGACTAGAACCGTAAGAGGTAAGTCTCGTCCAAGAGATGCACAACATGAGAAGACTAGAACTGTAAGAGGTAAGTCTCGCCCAAGACATGCATAACATCAGAAGGCTAGAACCGTAAGAGGTAAGTCTCGCCCAAGACATGCACAACATGAGAAGACTAGAACTGTCAGAGGTAAGTCTCGCCCAATACATACACAACATGAGAAGGCTAGAACCGTAAGAGGTAAGTCTCGCCCAAGACATGCACAACATGAGAAGACTAGAACCGTAAGAGGTAAGTCTCGCCCAAGACATACACAACATGAGAAGGCTAGAACCATAAGAGGTAAGTCTCACCCAAGACATGCATAACATCAGAAGGCTAGAACCGTAAGAGGTAAGTCTCGCCCAAGACATGCACAACATGAGAAGACTAGAACCGTAAGAGGTAAGTCTCGCCCAAGACATACACAACATGAGAAGGCTAGAACCGTAAGAGGTAAGTCTCACCCAAGACATGCATAACATCAGAAGGCTAGAACCGTAAGAGGTAAGTCTCGCCCAAGACATGCACAACATGAGAAGACTAGAACTGTAAGAGGTAAGTCTCGCCCAAGACATACACAACATGAGAAGGCTAGAACCGTAAGAGGTAAGTCTCGCCCAAGACATGCACAACATGAGAAGGCTAGAACTGTAAGAGGTAAGTCTCGCCCAAGACATGCACAACATGAGAAGACTAGAACTGTAAGAGGTAAGTCTCGCCCAAGACATGCACAACATGAGAAGGCTAGAACCAAAATGGATAATTGAAACCAACACCCCATCTCTTATTGCTTTGAATTTCAGCCCTACTGGGGACACGCCCCTGAGCCCGGCCGGTATCGAGCCAGCCTACCAGAGCACTGCACTATTTATTTCATATATGCATCTCTGCTTTTCCCAACAATCCCCAAGTCATTAAAAGGAACCATGTGAGAACGGGATCTTCACTGCTCTACGATATAGCTATCCGTACAATCCCAATATGCTCTGGATTTCACCCCTACTGGGGACTTGAACTTGCGCCCCGCCGATATCAGGCCATCATAACTTAGCATGCCATCACCTTGTCGCCCTCTCAAAGCTCAACGCAGCGACATGTAACAGTAGATACATTTGGACCAAGTCTGCAATGAGCCTTGCCCACCAGTCGTGATGCCCTGCCGCCACCGCTGGATTGCACAGCTGCATATATGTCCAAGCACCGTCATTTCACATGATGTGTATGCATTCTGGTTTGTGATGTCTCCACTGTTCCCAGCTCGTTCTCTTTCTCCCTCCCCCGCCTGTTTCATGCACTAACCCCTAGCATTGGCACTGCGCCAGCCATCAGCATGCCCTTCCTGCAGTCTTTATTGAAGTATTCATGCTTGCACCTGAGGTAATCTGCATACCCACAATGCCTTGCTGATGTGCTCTGAACTGAACGTGCTCTTCCCAGGTGAGCCGATTTATGATTTTCCCAGGGGGTGCCCAAATATAGGAAGTGACATCACCAGCAATTATGTGACCCCATTTGCGCGTATTCGCCAACTTGGCAGGAGGAGACTGCCAGGGGCTTGGGCCGAGTGGGGGATCAAACAATGGCCAAAAAGTAACCAAACAGGCCCGGAAAGGGTCACTGGCCTAGTTCACTCACCTGCACTCGCTCTGGATGGGGAAAAGCCATGATTTACGAACCTGGTTTAGTATTTGCAGACAGAGTAGGGATGTCTTCATTAAAGGAGGCGATGGGGGCAGGTTGTCTGTATATGAAATGCATGGTGATGGTACGGGAAGCAGTTAGTGGGAGTTTTACAGACAGCAGTTCACCGGACAGGAAGAGGGGCAGGGGGGGGGGTAGTGTTGGGACATTCTTAAGGCTAAATTAATTTTGGCCACGAAAACTGCTCCTCCTCTGGAGGTTTCTCTGCCTGACCGAATGAGGGAGTCGTTTTCAGGAATCGCAAGGATAAGGTGTATCCTGCTGCTGCGTGGAGCCAGGTCTCGGTTATAGCCAGGAAGTCTAGCTGATTGGCAATGATGAGGTCAGCGATATCAATGGCATGGGCGACCATAGATCTTGCATCAATGAGAGCTCCCTTGATTAGGGGCAGTTTTTTGGTCTGGGTGTCATTTGAGGGGGGAGATGTCTTAGGAGTCTTAGGAGTTGGTGGCGTGGGTTTTTGTTCTGTTTTTTTTTCATTTTGGTTATAGGTTTGCCTTGTGGCTTGGTCTTAGGGCCAATGGGCGCAATAGGTGACAGGTGGATAGGTGCAGGTGGTGTGGGAACCTTGATCCTTTCCTCTGATTCCTGATGTTGGTAGGGCAAGGCTGATTCCGATTAGGTCTGTTGGCAAATCGGTGGATCCATTGGGTGGGTGTCATAGTGAGCATTGATGAAGAAGAGTTTGGTGTCTCTGATGCAGGTCTTAACGACAGGGGGAACAATGGTCGTAGGAAGTATCTATGTTGGTCTGATTTGGACGGAATGGGGGAGAGGTCTATGGCCCTCATTACGACCCTGGCGGAAATCGGAAAACGATGGCGGAAATGCAATACCGCCATCGAATAGCGCTCGGTGCGACTATGACCCGTCACCGCAAAGTACGAAGCCAATAGCGACACCGTAGTGAACGCCAACTCTAACTGCACCAAGCACGCGCGCGCGCCATGCCAAACCGTAAATACCACCATGGCGCAAGGGTACGCGAATTCCGACCCTAGCGGACATGTACCTAACGCCATCAAGCATGGCGGAATGTACCATTCCGCCATGGTGAGAAGTACGGCATCGCGAATCAACCGTAAACGGCCCCACTGAGTGCCTGTACACCGCTCCCTGCCCACAAAGTACAACTCCCCGTAGGTGCAATGAAGTCACAATGCAACCAGTGAAATGTACAAGTCACCCATGCATGCCAACGAACAAAAGAATCACAAGAGGGGCCAATGGGAGCTGCAGGGCACAGATGGCACGAATACAGAAGCCAATCCAATGGACATGACCACAGTCCCCCCCCCCCCGAAACGCACGCAAACACAGGCACCTGTGACCAGCAATACTCCGAAAATCACATCATTCCACCTGGCTGACCGGCATCTGTTACACAAAACCCAATCCCCCGCCCCTGAGCATGACAACATTCAAACAGTCATATTGCCAGCCCGCATCCCTGACCTCACTGGGCTTCGTAGGCAAACGCGCCCAGTACAGTACCACGCAACTAAACTCCGAAGCTGGAACCCAATGCAGATCTCCGCCCAATACATCGCTCCCCAAATAGGAATATGCCACATCACTTGCAAAGAAGAACGCTACACGGGCCAAATCAGAATAGAAATTTAATGCACAACAAAATCACCAAGCCCATACAGCCATTAGGCCATGAACTCCAAGACACATTTCACCATTGTGGGCTGCATCCGCAAGAAATGACCAGCCACTACTTGTGTGACGCCCTGTTCCATCATGGTACACAGAGCCACATTCACGTACGAAAAGGCAACATGGAAGCGCACAGAACCGCAGGGCCGTCCCAATGGGGAGGCACTAGTCCAGCTGAAAGGCCGAAATGTTGCTCCGAGCCACTAGTACTGCGTAAGGGCATGTGGCCCATTGGCGATCGTCCCATAAGATCGTAATGCTGCTCCACTGATTAACACGAAGCAGCAGGTGTCGGGAGTAAGAGCCATCTGCAGGAGTGGCATACAGATGGCAGTGGCAAAAGGGGAGGAGATACCTGTCAACCAAAAGAAAAGAAAAAGAACAGAATGGCCATCAGAACTACATCCGAACAACTCACTCCAATGATAACACTAAATCCACAGCCATATGCATGCTAGCCCACTCCAAAGGATCATCACCACCCCAAAACCACTTGCGACTCATAACTATCTATATCGAGGTGTAAACACCATCACAAACGAGTGTACCTGTGCATGCGTCTGTCAAAACAGAATCCATCAGATGGGATTGGTAACGTGCATGGACACAAGTGTCTGAGGGCGCGTCGAGACAGGGAGGGCTCAACAAGGCCAGATAGACGATGGTCCCACTATGGCAGCCCTGCATCACATAGCGCAGGGGAGGCGGATAGATTCCAAGAAGCCCTGTACATGGCAAACTCTGTATCAAATCACCTGCCCATGCATCCATTCATCATTCCCTCATCCCGGCATGAAAACGCCTGAATATTTACTCACATAACATTAGAAATATCCATTGAGTCTGTGCGTTATGCAGCCTGCAAAATCCACAGTGCCCCAGCCCGTAATTCCAGTGTAGTGAAGTAACATGTATTTGGAAACGTCCGGCCTCACCGCCCACGTCGCTATTGCGCATCCCAAACCATTCATATCAATCATTGCATCCTCGCCATGGCCCCTGTCTCAAGGACATTGAACAATAGAACGTTATATTTGCAGTCAGACCTGTGGGCATCTCCTCGCCGCTAGCTGAAAACCGAAAGCGCCGCCCTTCGAATTCCTCATTTGCAACATCACGTCGAAGAGGCATCTGTGGCCGTTTGAAATCACTAATTAATCCATCTAGTGCGGCTGTGTGTGAAAATGGCAACTGCCTTCACCCACAAATGGGACGCCCCGCCCGTCGTTGCAACTCGGTACAGTGATGCATGAGGGCCCACCGTTACTCGAGTACTACGTTCCACTGACCCTTCACAAGTCTGTTCGCGACTGCACAGATAGTATGTGAAACAATGGGACCACAGCAGAATGAACATATCAACCAATGTTACACGGCCATCCGGTACAAATACATGATTGCAATAGCAAGATGCCATTCCTAGAATTGCAGCGTTGTGTGCGGGACGTGCTCGGCCAAAGGGGAGAGCAGTTTGCACAGGTGGAATGAATCACCACAGGTGGAGGCCATACAGCCTGAAAACACATAAATTGCACACCCAGTCTCCTCGCACAACCACACCCACTCCGAAATGCTACCGGCAGGACTCGCGATGTTGGCCCTGGGGGACCTGATAGCACTGCAAGTACTCCAACTCCAAGAAGAAGACGAACACCAACTACAACCGGCCGCACGGAGGAGACGCAGGAGGAGGAGGAGGGCAAGGCAGGGCCAGCAAGGGCCGCCAGCACAGCCACTACCACCACGCAGGCAGCCCGCAATCCCACGCCTCCGAGCACATCCGTTCAACCTCACTGATGAGCAGATCCACACCCTCTACCGTCTGGACCGGGACACCATAGCCGCCATTGTGGACATGACACAGGCTGACCTTGTCAGCATGATAGATAGCCCAACCGCCATCCCACCCCTACTGAAGGTGGTGTCTGTACTCCACTTCTTGGCCACAGGCACCTACCAGCACACAGTCGGACAGTTGCATGGCATTTCTCAGCCACTGTTCTCACGGACACTATTGCAAGTGCTCGATGCCCTCCTACAGCACGCAGACGACTACATCTCTCTACCACGCTCGGAGCAGGAAATTACCAACACAAAAGTGGGATTCCATGCACTTGCCGGCATACCGGGTTGCATTGGTGCCATCGACTGCACCCATGTGGAATTGGTCATCCCACATGCCATGGAGGCCCAATACCGCAACCGAAAACAATTTCATTCCCTGAATGTACAAATGGTGTGTGACTCCAACAGGATCATTACACATTGTTGTGCCCGATTCCCTGGATCAACCCATGATTCTATGGTCTTGAGGAACTCTACTATACCACGCTACATGGAGCGACACGCAGGGAACACATCCTGGCTACTCGGTGAGTCTCATTTCATGCATGATGATGTGGGGTATGTGATGCGGCAATGACCTGGCAGGAAGGGGGGGGTGTGCGTACGTAGCAATGGCATTCCACATCATACATTTCTCGTCCACATACAGGTGATGCTGGGTATCCACTGAAGAGATGGCTCCTCACACCAGTCCGGAACCCACGGGACCAGCATGAGGAGGACTACAACCATGCCCACTCACGTACCCGTGTAGTCATTGAACAGGCATTCTGCCTACTGAAGACTCGTTTCCGCTGCCTCAGCAGGTCTGGCGGGGCACTCCTGTACCGCCATGAGAAGGTTGCAAAGATGGTGATGGCATGTGTCATGCTACACAACATGTGCGTACGTAGAAATGTGCCCATGCCCCCTGACGCAGAACTGCAAGCACCTGATGATGGTCATGATGAGGGTGGGGATGTGGCAGCACCTCAAGGAGTCTGCGAGGCACCGGAGGGCCGTGACATTCGACAGCATCTCATTGATGCATGCTTCTAGCACTCACGCCTGGTGGCTGATGCATGGACACGGGACTCGTGGCACTGTGTGTGTCTGGGACATGCACAATATGGACTGTACGCCTATGATGGCCTAGTACACAAAGATCAATGTCCACACATCTCATTGGTTGATCGTGCACTGTTTATGGCATATGTGATATCATGTTGAACACCCTATCGACCCGCCACCCAAGTGAGCCCAACACACCCCCTCCACCCTCCTACCTCCCCCCGAACACCAGTGTCCAAAGATGCTCATTGTCAGTGGGCTGTCGCTATTGCAAGCCCCCTCTGCGGGTATCAGGGGCACCCCTGCCTGTGGAGCGCAGGTTCCTCCCAGATCTACGTTGGGGGCTGCCCTGGACGGAACTTGCAACGGATGATGTCTCTGCCTGCTCACGTCCATGCATGTCCCTAAGGGTTTGCGAGAGCTCAGTGAGCACACGGCGCACTGCGGCAAGTTCGGCACATACGTCTTTGGACGTTGCATGCAGTTCCCCCCTCAGGCTCTCGGTGCTTCTCTCCATTTGGACTCTCAGGCTCTCGGTGCTACTCTCCATTTGGACTCTCAGGCTCTCGGTGCTACTCTCCATATGGACTCTCAGGCTCTCGGTGCTACTCTCCATTTGTGCCCTTAGTGTCTCTGTACCTCTCTCCATTTCTGCCCTAAGTGTCTCAGTTGATGTTTCTATGTCTGCCTTAATGCCCCCACATTCATCGGCATGGTCCTTGAGGAGCGTGGCCAGTTGCTGCTGTTGCACGATTAACTGGTCGAAGGACTGTTGCCTCTGCTGGGCCATGGCCATTTGCGGGGGTGTCACAGAGGGGCTGTTGACCTCATGTTGCCTTGCCACAGGGCTTGTGGGGGATGGCCAGTCGTCGTCTTGTGGGTGCCCCTGCGTGGTATCCTCATGTTGTACGGGATGGGACAGACAGGGGGATTGGGACAGGTCATGGATGGATCTGACTTCGACATCCCCGTCTTCTGTGTCGGAGCATGCTGCCATCAATGTGGTGTCACCTATGGTGCTGCTGCCACCAGAGGCAGTGCCTTCTGTGGCATCCGTTGGGGGGACCTGTGATGGTGGTGGTGTGGGCATGCTGGTTGCTGGGGTGCCTGTTGATGTTCCCTCCTCTGTGCTGCCACCTGATTTGTGCTGCTGCCGTGTCTTGATGCGTGCAGCTGAGGTGGAGGGTCTTTGGCCGTTGGTCTTGGCCCTCTTTGCAGGTGTGCTGGTAGGGGTGTCCTGATGCTCGTCGTTTGGATCGGACCCTGTGGTGGAGTAAAGGAGGGCGAGGGTTATTAATGGGTCTGTGGGAATTGGAATGGCATTGTATCACATGCATTGGGGTGGTACCTGAGGGTGATTTGGGTCGGGGCCTTGGAGGTGGTTTCATTTGTGTGTGGAGTGAGGGTGCAGTTGTTTGGCAGCCTGCAGTTAGGGTGTGCCTGCTGCACGTGTAGTGCGTGTTTTAGGGGTTTTTAATTAATTATGTGTTTATTGTGGGTTTTAACGTGCGCTATCAGGCCGATGTGTGTGGACGTTCTCCTGGACATGTGTTTCTGTTGCACTATGTGGACACATGGTACTTCACATGATTGGACTTTGTGGATTTGGCATTGTTTTATCTGGCCCACCTACCTGAATCTTCGGATGTCTGCACTCCTTTCTCCATCCCTCCGACTCCCTCTATGCTCTCCATTCCGATGGTGGAGGCACAGATTTCTTCCCAGGGGGTCAACTTGATGGGTGATTCAGGACCTCCCCCGGTGGCTGTGGCAATGTTGCGGTTGGCAGAGAGTATGCTGCGGACGCGTATCCGCAGGTTGTCCCATCGCTTTCTGCATTGCTGTGGGTTGCGGGGTGCGGTCCCCACCGCACTTACCCGCTGTGCCACCAGAGCCCATATGGCCTTCTTGTTCGCAAGTGCCGTCCTGGTCATTTGCGTGGAGAAGACGACGGCTGCATTCTCCTGGAGGGTCTCTGTTAGCACGGTGAGTTCCTCACGGGAGAAGTGGACCTGCCGCTTGCGGTCGCACGCTTTCTTCGCTACTTTTCCCATTTTTCTTGGTTTCGCTAGGGTGGATGACGGGTTGGGGTGTGTCTCAGGGTAGTGTTTTGGGTGGTTGTGTGGTTTTAGTGGTTTTATAGGTGTACGGCGGGATGTTTCCCGTTCCGGGCCCATGTTTTTACTTCCGTTTCCGTATATTTCCGGTCACCGTACTTTCCGGTAGGCGCACACTGCGGTGTCCGCTGTGATGGGTGGCGGTATTGCACCTAGGGCGCCGTACGGCGGCGGTGTGGGCCGTTTTGGGGTCATTTCCGCCATCGCGGACTTTGCACTTCCGCCATGGCGTGGTGCTCGTGCCCGATGGGTCGGAATGGGCCGCACTTTGCTCCTTCGTGCAATGGCGGAAACGCTATTTACGCTGTGGCGGTCCGGTCAGTCACTTTCCGCCAGGGTCGTAATGAGGGCCAATGTCTTTTAGGAACATTGCTCGATATTATGATGGAGGATCTGTTATCCGTGGTGGTTGGAGATAGTCTAGGAAGAGATGACTTATTAGGACGGCGAGAAAGGCATGGGTTACCGTGCTTGTGACTATAAGGCAGACGATTTTTAGGTGCATGGTTAAGTATCGACAGGCGATATCATCGCAGACCTCTTAGATACAGGTGATTAGAGGGTGCAAGGTTAGGCAAGCAATAGCTGTTTCCTGTGCAAGGCACAAAACTGAAGTTATGGCGAAGTGCGGGATGGCATAGCAGTCCTAGGTTTAGCTGAATAAACTGTAGTAAATTAGGTATTACATATCTATCATTGCAGACGTCATAAGCTAGGCCTTTGGCTGAGTGTGTCAATTGTCAATAGTGGTCTGGATGAGGCAGGTGAACAGGCAGTTGGCAGTATTAGGCTAGGCAGTACAGTTGGCAATGCAGGGTGATGCAATCAGCTATAGTATGCAAGGAAGTACAGTTGGCAGTGCAAGGTAATGCAATCAACAGTAGTATGCAAGGAAGCACAGTTGGCAGTGCTGGGTAATGCAATCAGCGATAGGAGGCTAGGTAGTACAGTTGGCAGTGCAGGGTAATGCAATCCGCGATAGGAGGCTCGGTAATACAGTTGGCAGTGCAGGGTAATGCAATCAGCGACAGGAGGCTCGGGAGAACAGTTGGCAGTGCAGGGTAATGCAATCAGCAATATGAGGCTAGCTAGTACAGTTGGCAGTGCAGGGTAATGCAATCAGCAATAGGAGGCTAGGTAGTACAGTTGGCAGTGCAGGGTAATGCAATCAGCAGTAGTATGCAAGGAAGTACAGTTGCCAGTGCTGGGTAATGCAATCAGCAGTAGTATGCAAGGAAGTACAGTTGGCAGTGCAGGGTAATGCAATCATCAGTAGTATGCAAGGAAGTACAGTTTGCAGTGCAGGGTAATGTAATCAGCAGTAGTATGCAAGGGCGTACAGTTGGCAGTTCAGGGTAATGCAATCAGCAATAGGAGGCTAGATAGTACAGTTGGCAGTGCAGGGTAATGCAATCAGCAGTAGTAGGCTAGGTAGTACAGTTGGCAGTGCAGGGTAATGCAATCAGCAGTAGTATGCAAGGAAGTACAGTTGGCAGTGCAGGGTAATGCAATCAGCAGTAGGAGGCTAGGTAGTACAGTTGGCAGTGCAGGGTAATGCAATCAACAATAGGAGGCTAGGTAGTACAGTTGGCAGTGCAGGGTAATGCAATCAACAGTAGTATGCAAGGAGGTACAGTTGGCAGTGCAGGGTAATTCAATCAGCTGTAGTATGCAAGGAAGCACAGTTGGCAGTGCAGGGTAATGCAATCAGCAATAGGAGGCTAGGTAGTACAGTTGGCAGTGCAGGGTAATGCAATCAGCAGTAGTATGCAAATAAGTACAGTTGGCAGTGCAGGGTAATGCAATCAGCAGTAGTATGCAAGGAAGTACAGTTGGCAGTGCAGGGTAATGCAATCAGCAATAGGAGGCTAGGTAGTACAGTTGGCAGTGCAGGGTAATGCAATCAGCAGTAGGAGGCTAGGTACTACAGTTGGCAGTGCAGGGTAATGCAATCAGCAGTAGTATGCAAGGAAGTACAGTTGGCAGTGCAGGGTAATGCAATCATCAGTAGTATGCAAGTAAGTACAGTTAGCAGTGCAGGGTAATGCAATCAGCAGTAGGAGGCTAGGTAGTACAGTTGGCAGTGCAGGGTAATGCAATCAGCAGTAGTATGCAAGGAAGTACAGTTGGCAGTGCAGGGTAATGCAATCAGCAGTAGTATGCAAGGAAGTACAGTTGGCAGTGCAGGGTAATTCAATCAGCAATAGGAGGCTCGGTAGTACAGTTGGCAGTGCAGGGTAATGCAATCAGCAGTAGGAGGCTAGGTAGTTACAGTTGGCAGTGCAGGGTAATGCAATCAGCAGTAGTATGCAAGGAAGTACAATTGGTAGTGCAGGGTAATGCAATCACCAGTAGGAGGCTAGGTAGTACAGTTGGCAGTGCACGGTAATGCATCAGCAGTAGTATGCAATGAAGTACAGTTGGCAGTGCAGGGTAATGCAATCAGCGATAGGAGGCCTGGTAGTACAGTTGGCAGTGCAGGGTAATGCAATCAGCAGTAGTATGCAAGGAAGTACAGTTGGCAGTGCAGGGTAATGCAATCAGCGATAGGAGGCTAGGTAGTACAGTTGGCAGTGCAGGGTAATGCAATCAGCAGTAGTATGCAAGCAATGACAGTTGGCAGTGCAGGGTAATGCAATCAGCAGTAGGAAGCTAGGTAGTACAGTTGGCAGTGTAGGGTAATGCAATCAGCAGTAGTATGCAAGCAAGTACAGTTGGCAGTGCAGGGTAATGCAATCAGCAGTAGTATGCAAGGAAGTACAGTTGACAGTTCAGGGTAATGCAATCAGCAATAGGAGGCTAGGTAGTACAGTTGGCAGTGCAGGGTAATGCAATCAACAGTAGTATGCAAGGAGGTGCAGGTGGCAGTGCAGGGTAATTCAATAAGCTGTAGTATGCAAGGAAGCACAGTTGGCAGTGCAGGGTAATGCAATCAGCAATAGGAGGCTAGGTAGTACAGTTGGCAGTGCAGGGTAATGCAATCAGCAGTAGTATGCAAGGAAGTACAGTTGGCAGTGCAGGGTAATGCAATCAGCAGTAGTATGCAAGGAAGTACAGTTGGCAGTGCAGGGTAATGCAATCAGCAATAGGAGGTTAGGTAGTACAGTTGGCAGTGCAGGGTAATGCAATCAGCAGTAGGAGGCTAGGTAGTACAGTTGGCAGTGCAGGGTAATGCAATCAGCAATATGAGGCTAGGTAGTACAGTTGGCAGTGCAGGGTAATGCAATCAGCAGTAGTATGCAAGGAAGTACAGTTGGCAGTGCAGGTTAATTCAATCAGCAGTAGGAGGCTAGGTAGTACAGTTGGCAGTGCAGGGTAATCCAATCAGCAGTAGTATGCAAGGAAGTACAGTTGGCAGTGCAGGGTAATGCAATCAGCAGTAGTATGCAAGGAAGTACAGTTGGCAGTGCAGGGTAATGCAATCAGCAGTAGGAGGCTAGGTAGTACAGTTGGCAGTGCAGGGTAATGCAATCAGAAGTAGGAGGCTAGGTAGTACAGTTGGCAGTGCAGGGTAATGCAATCAGCAGTAGGAGGCCAGGTAGTACAGTTGGCAGTGCAGGGTAATGCAATCAGCAGTAGTATGCAAGGAAGTACAGTTGGCAGTGCAGGGTAATGCAATCATCAGTAGTATGCAAGGAAGTACAGTTGGCAGTGCAGGGTAATGCAATCAGCAGTAGGAGGCTAGGTAGTACAGTTGGCAGTGCAGGGTAATGCAATCAGCAGTAGGAGGCTAGGTAGTACCGTTGGCAGTGCAGGGTAATGCAATCAGCAGTATGATGCAAGGAAGTACAGTTGGCAGTACAGGGTAATGCAATCAGCAGTAGTATGCAAGGAAGTACAGTTGGCAGTGAAGGGTAATGCAATCAGCAGTAGGAGGCTAGGTAGTACAGTTGGCAGTGCAGGGTAATGCAATCAGCAGTAGGAGGCCAGGTAGGACAGTTGGCAGTGCAGGGTAATGCAATCAGCAGTAGGAGGCTAGGTAGTACAGTTGGCAGTGCAGGGTAATGCAATCAGCAGTAGTATGCAAGGAAGTACAGTTGGCAGTGCAGGGTAATGCAATCAGCAATAGGAGGCTAGGTAGTACAGTTGGCAGTGCAGGGTAATGCAATCAGCAGTAGTATGCAAATAAGTACAGTTGGCAGTGCAGGGTAATGCAATCAGCAGTAGGAGGCTAGGTAGTACAGTTGGCAGTGCAGGGTAATGCAATCAGCAGTAGGAGGCTAGGTAGTACAGTTGGCAGTGCAGGGTAATGCAATCAGCAGTAGTATGCAAGGAAGTATAGTTGGCAGTGCAGGGTAATGCAATCAGCAGTAGCATGCAAGGAAGTACAGTTGGCAGTGCAGGGTAATGCAATCAGCAGTAGGAGGCTAGGTAGTACAGTTGGCAGTGCAGGGTACTGCAATCAGCAGTAGGAGGCTAGGTAGTACAGTTGGCAGTGCAGGGTAATGCAATCAGCAATAGGAGGCTCGGTAGTACAGTTGGCAGTGCAGGGTAATGCAATCAGCAGTAGGAGGCTAGGTAGTTACAGTTGGCAGTGCAGGGTAATGCAATCAGCAGTAGTATGCAAGGAAGTACAGTTGGCAGTGCAGGGTAATGCAGTCAGCAGTAGGAGGCTAGGTAGTACAGTTGGCAGTGCACGGTAATGCATCAGCAGTAGTATGCAAGGAAGTACAGTTGGCAGTGCAGGGTAATGCAATCAGCGATAGGAGGCCTGGTAGTACAGTTGGCAGTGCAGGGTAATGCAATCAGCAGTAGTATGCAAGGAAGTACAGTTGGCAGTGCAGGGTAATGCAATCAGCAATAGGAGGCTAGATAGTACAGTTGGCAGTGCAGGGTAATGCAATCAACAGTAGTATGCAAGGAGGTACAGTTGGCAGTGCAGGGTAATTCAATAAGCTGTAGTATGGAAGGAAGCACAGTTGGCAGTGCAGGTTAATGCAATCAGCAGTAGGAGGCTAGGTAGTACAGTTGGCAGTGCAGGGTAATCCAATCAGCAGTAGTATGCAAGGAAGTACAGTTGACAGTGCAGGGTAATGCAATCAGCAGTAGTATGCAAGGAAGTACAGTTGGCAGTGCAGGGTAATGCAATCATCAGTAGTATGCAAGGAAGTACAGTTGGCAGTTCAGGGTAATGCAATCAGCAATAGGAGGCTAGGTAGTACAGTTGGCAGTGCAGGGTAATGCAATCAGCAGTAGTAGGCTAGGTAGTACAGTTGGCAGTGCAGGGTAATGCAATCAGCAGTAGTATGCAAGGAAGTACAGTTGGCAGTGCAGGGTAATGCAATCAGCAGTAGGAGGCTAGGTAGTACAGTTGGCAGTGCAGGGTAATGCAATCAACAATAGGAGGCTAGGTAGTACAGTTGGCAGTGCAGGGTAATGCAATCAACAGTAGTATGCAAGGAGGTACAGTTGGCAGTGCAGGGTAATTCAATCAGCTGTAGTATGCAAGGAAGCACAGTTGGCAGTGCAGGGTAATGCAATCAGCAATAGGAGGCTAGGTAGTACAGTTGGCAGTGCAGGGTAATGCAATCAGCAGTAGTATGCACATAAGTACAGTTGGCAGTGCAGGGTAATGCAATCAGCAGTAGTATGCAAGGAAGTACAGTTGGCAGTGCAGGGTAATGCAATCAGCAATAGGAGGATAGGTAGTACAGTTGGAAGTGCAGGGTAATGCAATCAGCAGTAGTATGCAAGGAAGTACAGTTGGCAGTGCAGGGTAATGCAATCAGCAGTAGGAGGCTAGGTAGTACAGTTGGCAGTGCAGGGTAATGCAATCAGCAGTAGTATGCAAGGAAGTACAGTTGGCAGTGCAGGGTAATGCAATCAGCAGTAGTATGCAAGGAAGTACAGTTGGAAGTGTAGGGTAATGCAATGAGCAGTAGGAGGCTAGGTAGTACAGTTGGCAGTGCAGGGTAATGCAATCAGCAGTAGGAGGCTAGGTACTACAGTTGGCAGTGCAGGGTAATGCAATC
This sequence comes from Ambystoma mexicanum, assembly GCF_040938575.1. NCBI lineage: Eukaryota > Metazoa > Chordata > Amphibia > Caudata > Ambystomatidae > Ambystoma > Ambystoma mexicanum. The sequence goes on from NC_090928.1 coordinate 1,282,554,641, forward strand.
AGCAGTAGTATGCAAGGAAGTACAGTTGGCAGTGCAGGGTAATGCAATCATCAGTAGTATGCAAGTAAGTACAGTTGGCAGTGCAGGGTAATGCAATCAGCAGTAGGAGGCTAGGTAGTACAGTTGGCAGTGCAGGGTAATGCAATCAGCAGTAGTATGCAAGGAAGTACAGTTGGCAGTGCAGGGTAATGCAATCAGCAGTAGTATGCAAGGAAGTACAGTTGGCAGTGCAGGGTAATGCAATCAGCAGTAGGAGGCTAGGTAGTACAGTTGGCAGTGCAGGGTACTGAAATCAGCAGTAGGAGGCTAGGTAGTACAGTTGGCAGTGCAGGGTAATTCAATCAGCAATAGGAGGCTCGGTAGTACAGTTGGCAGTGCAGGGTAATGCAATCAGCAGTAGGAGGCTAGGTAGTTACAGTTGGCAGTGCAGGGTAATGCAATCAGCAGTAGTATGCAAGGAAGTACAATTGGCAGTGCAGGGTAATGCAATCAGCAGTAGGAGGCTAGGTAGTACAGTTGGCAGTGCACGGTAATGCATCAGCAGTAGTATGCAAGGAAGTACAGTTGGCAGTGCAGGGTAATGCAATCAGCGATAGGAGGCCTGGTAGTACAGTTGGCAGTGCAGGGTAATGCAATCAGCAGTAGTATGCAAGGAAGTACAGTTGGCAGTGCAGGGTAATGCAATCAGCGATAGGAGGCTAGGTAGTACAGTTGGCAGTGCAGGGTAATGCAATCAGCAGTAGTATGCAAGGAAGCACAGTTGGCAGTGCAGGGTAATGCAATCAGCAATAGGAGGCTAGGTAGTACAGTTGGCAGTGCAGGGTAATGCAATCAGCAGTAGTATGCAAGGAAATACAGTTGGCAGTGCAGGGTAATGCAATCAGCAGTAGTATGCAAGGAAGTACAGTTGGCAGTGCAGGGTAATGCAATCAGCAATAGGAGGCTAGGTAGTACAGTTGGCAGTGCAGGGTAATGCAATCAGCAGTAGGAGGCTAGGTATTACAGTTGGCAGTGCAGGGTAATGCAATCAGCAATAGGAGGCTAGGTAGTACAGTTGGCAGTGCAGGGTAATGCAATCAGCAGTAGTATGCAAGGAAGTACAGTTGGCAGTGCAGGTTAATTCAATCAGCAGTAGGAGGCTAGGTAGTACAGTTGGCAGTGCAGGGTAATCCAATCAGCAGTAGTATGCAAGGAAGTACAGTTGGCAGTGCAGGGTAATGCAATCAGCAGTAGTATGCAAGGAAGTACAGTTGGCAGTGCAGGGTAATGCAATCAGCAGTAGTATGCAAGGAAGTACAGTTGGCAGTGCAGGGTAATGCAATCAGCAGTAGTATGCAAGGAAGTACAGTTGACAGTGCAGGGTAATGCAATCAGCAGTAGGAGGCTAGGTACTACAGTTGGCAGTGCAGGGTAATGCAATCAGCAGTAGTATGCAAGGAAGTACAGTTGGCAGTGCAGGGTAATGCAATCATCAGTAGTATGCAAGTAAGTACAGTTGGCAGTGCAGGGTAATGCAATCAGCAGTAGGAGGCTAGGTAGTACAGTTGGCAGTGCAGGGTAATGCAATCAGCAGTAGGAGGCTAGGTAGTACAGTTGGCAGTGTAGGGTAATGCAATCAGCAGTAGTATGCAAGGAAGTATAGTTGGCAGTGCAGGGTAATGCAATCAGCAGTAGTATGCAAGGAAGTACAGTTGGCAGTGCAGGGTAATGCAATCAGCAGTAGGAGGCTAGGTAGTACAGTTGGCAGTGCAGGGTACTGCAATCAGCAGTAGGAGGCTAGGTAGTACAGTTGGCAGTGCAGGGTAATGCAATCAGCAATAGGAGGCTCGGTAGTACAGTTGGCAGTGCAGGGTAATGCAATCAGCAGTAGGAGGCTAGGTAGTTACAGTTGGCAGTGCAGGGTAATGCAATCAGCAGTAGTATGCAAGGAAGTACAGTTGGCAGTGCAGGGTAATGCAATCAGCAGTAGGAGGCTAGGTAGTACAGTTGGCAGTGCACGGTAATGCATCAGCAGTAGTATGCAAGGAAGTACAGTTGGCAGTGCAGGGTAATGCAATCAGCGATAGGAGGCCTGGTAGTACAGTTGGCAGTGCAGGGTAATGCAATCAGCAGTAGTATGCAAGGAAGTACAGTTGGCAGTGCAGGGTAATGCAATCAGCAGTAGTATGCAAGCAAGTGCAGTTGGCAGTGCAGAGTAATGCAATCAGCAGTAGTATGCAAGGAAGTACAGTTGGCAGTTCAGGGTAATGCAATCAGCAATAGGAGGCTAGATAGTACAGTTGGCAGTGCAGGGTAATGCAATCAACAGTAGTATGCAAGGAGGTACAGTTGGCAGTGCAGGGTAATTCAATAAGCTGTAGTATGGAAGGAAGCACAGTTGGCAGTGCAGGTTAATGCAATCAGCAGTAGGAGGCTAGATAGTACAGTTGGCAGTGCAGGGTAATCCAATCAGCAGTAGTATGCAAGGAAGTACAGTTGGCAGTGCAGGGTAATGCAATCAGCAGTAGTATGCAAGGAAGTACAGTTGGCAGTGCAGGGTAATGCAATCAGCAGTAGGAGGATAGGTAGTACAGTTGGCAGTGCAGGGTAATGCAATCAGAAGTAGGAGGCTAGGTAGTACAGTTGGCAGTGCAGGGTAATGCAATCAGCAGTAGGAGGCTAGGTAGTACAGTTGGCAGTGCAGGGTAATGCAATCAGCAGTAGTATGCAAGGAAGTAGTTGGCAGTGCAGGGTAATGCAATCATCAGTAGTATGCAAGGAAGTACAGTTGGCAGTTCAGGGTAATGCAATCAGCAATAGGAGGCTAGGTAGTACAGTTGGCAGTGCAGGGTAATGCAATCAACAGTAGTATGCAAGGAGGTGCAGTTGGCAGTGCAGGGTAATTCAATAAGCTGTAGTATGCATGGAAGCACAGTTGGCAGTGCAGGGTAATGCAATCAGCAATAGGAGGCTAGGTAGTGCAGTTGGCAGTGCAGGGTAATGCAATCAGCAGTAGTATGCAAGGAAGTACAGTTGGCAGTGCAGGGTAATGCAATCAGCAGTAGTATACAAGGAAGTACAGTTGGCAGTGCAGGGTAATGCAATCAGCAATAGGAGGCTAGGTAGTACAGTTGGCAGTGCAGGGTAATGCAATCAGCAGTAGCAGGCTAGGTAGTACAGTTGGCATTGCAGGGTAATGCAATCAGCAATAGGAGGCTAGGTAGTACAGTTGGCAGTGCAGGGTAATGCAATCAGCAGTAGTATGCAAGGAAGTACAGTTGGCAGTGCAGGTTAATTCAATCAGCAGTAGGAGGCTAGGTAGTACAGTTGGCAGTGCAGGGTAATCCAATCAGCAGTAGTATGCAAGGAAGTATAGTTGGCAGTGCAGGGTAATGCAATCAGCAGTAGTATGCAAGGAAGTACAGTTGGCAGTGCAGGGTAATGCAATCAGCAGTAGGAGGCTAGGCAGTACAGTTGGCAGTGCAGGGTAATGCAATCAGAAGTAGGAGGCTAGGTAGTACAGTTGGCAGTGCAGGGTAATGCAATCAGCAGTAGGAGGCTAGGTAGTACAGTTGGCAGTGCAGGGTAATGCAATCAGCAGTAGTATGCAAGGAAGTACAGTTGGCAGTGCAGGGTAATGCAATCATCAGTAGTATGCAAGGAAGTACAGTTGGCAGTGCAGGGTAATGCAATCAGCAGTAGGAGGCTAGGTAGTACAGTTGGCAGTGCAGGGTAATGCAATCAGCAGTAGGAGGCTAGGTAGTGCCGTTGGCAGTGCAGGGTAATGCAATCAGCAGTAGTATGCAAGGAAGTACAGTTGGCAGTGCAGGGTAATGCAATCAGCAGTAGTATGCAAGGAAGTACAGTTGGCAGAGAAGGGTAATGCAATCAGCAGTAGGAGGCTAGGTAGTACAGTTGGCAGTGCAGGGTAATGCAATCAGCAGTAGTATGCAAGGAAGTACAGTTGGCAGTGCAGGGTAATGCAATCAGCAATAGTATGCAAGGAAGTACAGTTGGCAGTGCAGGGTAATGCAATCATCAGTAGGAGGCTAGGTACTACAGTTGGCAGTGCAGGGTAATGCAATCAGCAGTAGTATGCAAGGAAGTACAGTTGGCAGTGCAGGGTAATGCAATCATCAGTAGTATGCAAGTAAGTACAGTTGGCAGTGCAGGGTAATGCAATCAGCAGTAGGAGGCTAGGTAGTACAGTTGGCAGTGCAGGGTAATGCAATCAGCAGTAGGAGGCTAGGTAGTACAGTTGGCAGTGCAGGGTAATGCAATCAGCAGTAGTATGCAAGGAAGTACATTTGGCAGTGCAGGGTAATGCAATCAGCAGTAGTTTGCAAGGAAGTACAGTTGGCAGTGCAGGGTAATGCAATCAGCAGTAGGAGGCTAGGTAGTACAGTTGGCAGTGCAGGGTACTGCAATCAGCAGTAGGAGGCTAGGTAGTACAGTTGGCAGTGCAGGGTAATGCAATCAGCAATAGGAGGCTCGGTAGTACAGTTGGCAGTGCAGGGTAATGCAATCAGCAGTAGGAGGCTAGGTAGTTACAGTTGGCAGTGCAGGGTAATGCAATCAGCAGTAGCATGCAAGGAAGTACAGTTGGCAGTGCAGGGTAATGCAATCAGCAGTATTAGGCTAGGTAGTACAGTTGGCAGTGCACGGTAATGCATCAGCAGTAGTATGCAAGGAAGTACAGTTGGCAGTGCAGGGTAATGCAATCAGCTATAGGAGGCCTGGTAGTACAGTTGGCAGTGCAGGGTAATGCAATCAGCAGTAGTATGCAAGCAAGTACAGTTGGCAGTGCAGAGTAATGCAATCAGCAGTAGTATGCAAGGAAGTACAGTTGGCAGTTCAGGGTAATGCAATCAGCAATAGGAGGCTAGGTAGTACAGTTGGCAGTGCAGGGTAATGCAATCAACAGTAGTATGCAAGGAGGTACAGTTGGCAGTGCAGGGTAATTCAATAAGCTGTAGTATGGAAGGAAGCACAGTTGGCAGTGCAGGTTAATGCAATCAGCAGTAGGAGGCTAGGTAGTACAGTTGGCAGTGCAGGGTAATCCAATCAGCAGTAGTATGCAAGGAAGTACAGTTGGCAGTGCAGGGTAATGCAATCAGCAGTAGGAGGATAGGTAGTACAGTTGGCAGTGCAGGGTAATGCAATCAGCAGTAGGAGGCTAGGTAGTACAGTTGGCAGTGCAGGGTAATGCAATCAGCAGTAGTATGCAAGGAAGTACAGTTGGCAGTGCAGGGTAATGCAATCATCAGTAGTATGCAAGGAAGTACAGTTGGCAGTGCAGGGTAATGCAATCAGCAGTAGGAGGCTAGGTAGTACAGTTGGCAGTGCAGGGTAATGCAATCAGCAGTAGGAGGCTAGGTAGTACCGTTGGCAGTGCAGGGTAATGCAATTAGCAGTAGTATGAAAGGAAGTACAGTTGGCAGTGCAGGGTAATGCAATCAGCAGTAGTATGCAAGGAAGTACAGTTGGCAGTGAAGGGTAATGCAATCAGCAGTAGGAGGCTAGGTAGTACAGTTGGCAGTGCAGGGTAATGCAATGAGCAGTAGGAGGCCAGGTAGTACAGTTGGCAGTGCAGGGTGATGCAATCAGCAGTAGGAGGCTAGGTAGTACAGTTGGCAGTGCAGGGTAATGCAATCAGCAGTAGTATGCAAGGAAGTACAGTTGGCAGTGCAGGGTAATGCAATCAGCAGTAGTATGCAAGGAAGTACAGTTGGCATTGCAGGGTAATGCAATCAGCAGTAGGAGGCTAGGTACTACAGTTGGCAGTGCAGGGTAATGCAATCAGCAGTAGTATGCAAGGAAGTACAGTTGGCAGTGCAGGGTAATGCAATCAGCAGTAGGAGGCTAGGTAGTACAGTTGGCAGTGCAGGGTAATGCAATCAGCAGTAGGAGGCTAGGTAGTACCGTTGGCAGTGCAGGGTAATGCAATCAGCAGTAGTATGCAAGGAAGTACAGTTGGCAGTGCAGGGTAATGCAATCAGCAGTAGTATGCAAGGAAGTACAGTTGGCAGTGAAGGGTAATGCAATCAGCAGTAGGAGGCTAGGTAGTACAGTTGGCAGTGCAGGGTAATGCAATCAGCAGTAGGAGGCCAGGTAGTACAGTTGGCAGTGCAGCGTAATGCAATCAGCAGTAGGAGGCTAGGTAGTACAGTTGGCAGTGCAGGGTAATGCAATCAGCAGTAGTATGCAAGGAAGTACAGTTGGCAGTGCAGGGTAATGCAATCAGCAGTAGGAGGCTAGGTACTACAGTGAAGGGTAATGCAATCAGCAGTAGGAGGCTAGGTAGTACAGTTGGCAGTGCAGGGTAATGCAATCAGCAGTAGGAGGCCAGGTAGTACAGTTGGCAGTGCAGGGTAATGCAATCAGCAGTAGGAGGCTAGGTAGTACAGTTGGCAGTGCAGGGTAATGCAATCAGCAGTAGTATGCAAGGAAGTACAGTTGGCAGTGCAGGGTAATGCAATCAGCAGTAGGAGGCTAGGTACTACAGTTGGCAGTGCAGGGTAATGCAATCAGCAGTAGTATGCAAGGAAGTACAGTTGGCAGTGCAGGGTAATGCAATCATCAGTAGTATGCAAGTAAGTACAGTTGGTAGTGCAGGGTAATGCAATCAGCAGTAGGAGGCTAGGTAGTACAGTTGGCAGTGCAGGGTAATGCAATCAGCAGTAGGAGGCTAGGTAGTACAGTTGGCAGTGCAGGGTAATGCAATCAGCAGTAGTATGCAAGGAAGTATAGTTGGCAGTGCAGGGTAATGCAATCAGCAGTAGTATGCAAGGAAGTACAGTTGGCAGTGCAGGGTAATGCAATCAGCAGTAGCAGGCTAGGTAGTACAGTTGGCAGTGCAGGGTACTGCAATCAGCAGTAGGAGGCTCGGTAGTACAGTTGGCAGTGCAGGGTAATGCAATCAGCAATAGGAGGCTCGGTAGTACAGTTGGCAGTGCAGGTAATGCAATCAGCAGTAGGAGGCTAGGTAGTTACAGTTGGCAGTGCAGGGTAATGCAATCAGCAGTAGTATGCAAGGAAGTACAGTTGGCAGTGCAGGGTAATGCAATCAGCAGTAGGAGGCTAGGTAGTACAGTTGGCAGTGCACGGTAATGCATCAGCAGTAGTATGCAAGGAAGTACAGTTGGCAGTGCAGGGTAATGCAATCAGCGATAGGAGGCCTGGTAGTACAGTTGGCAGTGCAGGGTAATGCAATCAGCAGTAGTATGCAAGGAAGTACAGTTGGCAGTGCAGGGTAATGCAATCAGCAGTAGTATGCAAGCAAGTGCAGTTGGCAGTGCAGAGTAATGCAATCAGCAGTAGTATGCAAGGAAGTACAGTTGGCAGTTCAGGGTAATTCAATCAGCAATAGGAGGCTAGATAGTACAGTTGGCAGTGCAGGTTAATGCAATCAGCAGTAGGAGGCTAGGTAGTACAGTTGGCAGTGCAGGGTAATCCAATCAGCAGTAGTATGCAAGGAAGTACAGTTGGCAGTGCAGGGTAATGCAATCAGCAGTAGTATGCAAGGAAGTACAGTTGGCAGTGCAGGGTAATGCAATCAGCAGTAGGAGGATAGGTAGTACAGTTGGCAGTGCAGGGTAATGCAATCAGAAGTAGGAGGCTAGGTAGTACAGTTGGCAGTGCAGGGTAATGCAATCAGCAGTAGGAGGCTAGGTAGTACAGTTGGCAGTGCAGGGTAATGCAATCAGCAGTAGTATGCAAGGAAGTACAGTTGGCAGTGCAGGGTAATGCAATCATCAGTAGTATGCAAGGAAGTACAGTTGGCAGTTTATGGTAATGCAATCAGCAATAGGAGGCTAGGTAGTACAGTTGGCAGTGCAGGGTAATGCAATCAGCAGTAGTAGGCTAGGTAGTACAGTTGGCAGTGCAGGGTAATGCAATCAGCAGTAGTATGCAAGGAAGTACAGTTGGCAGTGCAGGGTAATGCAATCAGCAGTAGGAGGCTAGGTAGTACAGTTGGCAGTGCAGGGTAATGCAATCAACAGTAGTATGCAAGGAGGTACAGTAGGCAGTGCAGGGTAATTCAATCAGCTGTAGTATGCAAGGAAGCACAGTTGGCAGTGCAGGGTAATGCAATCAGCAATAGGAGGCTAGGTAGTACAGTTGGCAGTGCAGGGTAATGCAATCAGCAGTAGTATGCAAATAAGTACAGTTGGCAGTGCAGGGTAATGCAATCAGCAGTAGTATGCAAGGAAGTACAGTTGGCAGTGCAGGGTAATGCAATCAGCAATAGGAGGATAGGTAGTACAGTTGGCAGTGCAGGGTAATGCAATCAGCAGTAGTATGCAAGGAAGTACAGTTGGCAGTGCAGGGTAATGCAATCAGCAGTAAGAGGCTAGGTAGTACAGTTGGCAGTGCAGGGTAATGCAATCAGCAGTAGTATGCAAGGAAGTACAGTTGGCAGTGCAGGGTAATGCAATCAGCAGTAGTATGCAAGGAAGTACAGTTGGCAGTGTAGGGTAATGCAATGAGCAGTAGGAGGCTAGGTAGTACAGTTGGCAGTGCAGGGTAATGCAATCAGCAGTAGGAGGCTAGGTACTACAGTTGGCAGTGCAGGATAATGCAATCAGCAGTAGTATGCAAGGAAGTACAGTTGGCAGTGCAGGGTAATGCAATCATCAGTAGTATGCAAGTAAGTACAGTTGGCAGTGCAGGGTAATGCAATCAGCAGTAGGAGGCTAGGTAGTACAGTTGGCAGTGCAGGGTAATGCAATCAGCAGTAGGAGGCTAGGTAGTACCGTTGGCAGTGCAGGGTAATGCAATTAGCAGTAGTATGAAAGGAAGTACAGTTGGCAGTGCAGGGTAATGCAATCAGCAGTAGTATGCAAGGAAGTACAGTTTGCAGTGAAGGGTAATGCAATCAGCAGTAGGAGGCTAGGTAGTACAGTTGGCAGTGCAGGGTAATGCAATGAGCAGTAGGAGGCCAGGTAGTACAGTTGGCAGTGCAGGGTGATGCAATCAGCAGTAGGAGGCTAGGTAGTACAGTTGGCAGTGCAGGGTAATGCAATCAGCAGTAGTATGCAAGGAAGTACAGTTGGCAGTGCAGGGTAATGCAATCAGCAGTAGTATGCAAGGAAGTACAGTTGGCATTGCAGGGTAATGCAATCAGCAGTAGGAGGCTAGGTACTACAGTTGGCAGTGCAGGGTAATGCAATCAGCAGTAGTATGCAAGGAAGTACAGTTGGCAGTGCAGGGTAATGCAATCATCAGTAGTATGCAAGTAAGTACAGTTGGCAGTGCAGGGTAATGCAATCAGCAGTAGGAGGCTAGGTAGTACAGTTGGCAGTGCAGGGTAATGCAATCAGCAGTAGGAGGCTAGGTAGTACAGTTGGCAGTGCAGGGTAATGCAATCAGCAGTAGTATGCAAGGAAGTACAGTTGGCAGTGCAGGGTAATGCAATCAGCAGTAGGAGGCTAGGTAGTACAGTTGGCAGTGCAGGGTACTGCAATCAGCAGTAGGAGGCTAGGTAGTACAGTTGACAGTGCAGGGTAATGCAATCAGCAGTAGTATGCAAGGAAGTACAGTTGGCAGTGCAGGGTAATGCAATCAGCAGTAGGAGGCTAGGTAGTACAGTTGGCAGTGCAGGGTACTGCAATCAGCAGTAGGAGGCTAGGTAGTTACAGTTGGCAGTGCAGGGTAATGCAATCAGCAGTAGTATGCAAGGAAGTACAGTTGGCAGTGCAGGGTAATGCAATCAGCAGTAGGAGGCTAGGTAGTACAGTTGGCAGTGCAGGGTAATGCAATCAGCAGTAGTATGCAAGGAAGTACAGTTGGCAGTGCAGGGTAATGCAATCATCAGTAGTATGCAAGGAAGTACAGTTGGCAGTGCAGGGTAATGCAATCAGCAGTAGGAGGCTAGGTAGTACAGTTGGCAGTGCAGGGTAATGCAATCAGCAGTAGGAGGCTAGGTAGTACCGTTGGCAGTGCAGGGTAATGCAATCAGCAGTAGTATGCAAGGAAGTACAGTTGGCAGTGCAGGGTAATGCAATCAGCAGTAGTATGCAAGGAAGTACAGTTGGCAGTGAAGGGTAATGCAATCAGCAGTAGGAGGCTAGGTAGTACAGTTGGCAGTGCAGGGTAATGCAATCAGCAGTAGGAGGCCAGGTAGTACAGTTGGCAGTGCAGGGTAATGCAATCAGCAGTAGGAGGCTAGGTAGTACAGTTGGCAGTGCAGGGTAATGCAATCAGCAGTAGTATGCAAGGAAGTACAGTTGCCAGTGCAGGGTAATGCAATCAGCAGTAGGAGGCTAGGTACTACAGTGAAGGGTAATGCAATCAGCAGTAGGAGGCTAGGTAGTACAGTTGGCAGTGCAGGGTAATGCAATCAGCAGTAGGAGGCCAGGTAGTACAGTTGGCAGTGCAGGGTAATGCAATCAGCAGTAGGAGGCTAGGTAGTACAGTTGGCAGTGCAGGGTAATGCAATCAGCAGTAGTATGCAAGGAAGTACAGTTGGCAGTGCAGGGTAATGCAATCAGCAGTAGGAGGCTAGGTACTACAGTTGGCAGTGCAGGGTAATGCAATCAGCAGTAGTATGCAAGGAAGTACAGTTGGCAGTGCAGGGTAATGCAATCATCAGTAGTATGCAAGTAAGTACAGTTGGTAGTGCAGGGTAATGCAATCAGCAGTAGGAGGCTAGGTAGTACAGTTGGCAGTGCAGGGTAATGCAATCAGCAGTAGGAGGCTAGGTAGTACAGTTGGCAGTGCAGGGTAATGCAATCAGCAGTAGTATGCAAGGAAGTATAGTTGGCAGTGCAGGGTAATGCAATCAGCAGTAGTATGCAAGGAAGTACAGTTGGCAGTGCAGGGTAATGCAATCAGCAGTAGCAGGCTAGGTAGTACAGTTGGCAGTGCAGGGTACTGCAATCAGCAGTAGGAGGCTCGGTAGTACAGTTGGCAGTGCAGGGTAATGCAATCAGCAATAGGAGGCTCGGTAGTACAGTTGGCAGTGCAGGGTAATGCAATCAGCAGTAGGAGGCTAGGTAGTTACAGTTGGCAGTGCAGGGTAATGCAATCAGCAGTAGTATGCAAGGAAGTACAGTTGGCAGTGCAGGGTAATGCAATCAGCAGTAGGAGGCTAGGTAGTACAGTTGGCAGTGCACGGTAATGCATCAGCAGTAGTATGCAAGGAAGTACAGTTGGCAGTGCAGGGTAATGCAATCAGCGATAGGAGGCCTGGTAGTACAGTTGGCAGTGCAGGGTAATGCAATCAGCAGTAGTATGCAAGGAAGTACAGTTGGCAGTGCAGGGTAATGCAATCAGCAGTAGTATGCAAGCAAGTGCAGTTGGCAGTGCAGAGTAATGCAATCAGCAGTAGTATGCAAGGAAGTACAGTTGGCAGTTCAGGGTAATTCAATCAGCAATAGGAGGCTAGATAGTACAGTTGGCAGTGCAGGTTAATGCAATCAGCAGTAGGAGGCTAGGTAGTACAGTTGGCAGTGCAGGGTAATCCAATCAGCAGTAGTATGCAAGGAAGTACAGTTGGCAGTGCAGGGTAATGCAATCAGCAGTAGTATGCAAGGAAGTACAGTTGGCAGTGCAGGGTAATGCAATCAGCAGTAGGAGGATAGGTAGTACAGTTGGCAGTGCAGGGTAATGCAATCAGAAGTAGGAGGCTAGGTAGTACAGTTGGCAGTGCAGGGTAATGCAATCAGCAGTAGGAGGCTAGGTAGTACAGTTGGCAGTGCAGGGTAATGCAATCAGCAGTAGTATGCAAGGAAGTACAGTTGGCAGTGCAGGGTAATGCAATCATCAGTAGTATGCAAGGAAGTACAGTTGGCAGTTTATGGTAATGCAATCAGCAATAGGAGGCTAGGTAGTACAGTTGGCAGTGCAGGGTAATGCAATCAGCAGTAGTAGGCTAGGTAGTACAGTTGGCAGTGCAGGGTAATGCAATCACCAGTAGTATGCAAGGAAGTACAGTTGGCAGTGCAGGGTAATGCAATCAGCAGTAGGAGGCTAGGTAGTACAGTTGGCAGTGCAGGGTAATGCAATCAACAGTAGTATGCAAGGAGGTACAGTAGGCAGTGCAGGGTAATTCAATCAGCTGTAGTATGCAAGGAAGCACAGTTGGCAGTGCAGGGTAATGCAATCAGCAATAGGAGGCTAGGTAGTACAGTTGGCAGTGCAGGGTAATGCAATCAGCAGTAGTATGCAAATAAGTACAGTTGGCAGTGCAGGGTAATGCAATCAGCAGTAGTATGCAAGGAAGTACAGTTGGCAGTGCAGGGTAATGCAATCAGCAATAGGAGGATAGGTAGTACAGTTGGCAGTGCAGGGTAATGCAATCAGCAGTAGTATGCAAGGAAGTACAGTTGGCAGTGCAGGGTAATGCAATCAGCAGTAAGAGGCTAGGTAGTACAGTTGGCAGTGCAGGGTAATGCAATCAGCAGTAGTATGCAAGGAAGTACAGTTGGCAGTGCAGGGTAATGCAATCAGCAGTAGTATGCAAGGAAGTACAGTTGGCAGTGTAGGGTAATGCAATGAGCAGTAGGAGGCTAGGTAGTACAGTTGGCAGTGCAGGGTAATGCAATCAGCAGTAGGAGGCTAGGTACTACAGTTGGCAGTGCAGGATAATGCAATCAGCAGTAGTATGCAAGGAAGTACAGTTGGCAGTGCAGGGTAATGCAATCATCAGTAGTATGCAAGTAAGTACAGTTGGCAGTGCAGGGTAATGCAATCAGCAGTAGGAGGCTAGGTAGTACAGTTGGCAGTGCAGGTTAATGCAATCAGCAGTAGGAGGCTAGGTAGTACAGTTGGCAGTGCAGGGTAATGCAATCAGCAGTAGGAGGCTAGGTAGTACAGTTGGCAGTGCAGGGTAATGCAATCAGCAGTAGTATGCAAGGAAGTACAGTTGGCAGTGCAGGGTAATGCAATCAGCAGTAGGAGGCTAGGTACTACAGTTGGCAGTGCAGGGTAATGCAATCAGCAGTAGTATGCAAGGAAGTACAGTTGGCAGTGCAGGGTAATGCAATCATCAATAGTATGCAAGTAAGTACAGTTGGCAGTGCAGGTTAATGCAATCAGCAGTAGGAGGCTAGGTAGTACAGTTGGCAGTGCAGGGTAATGCAATCAGCAGTAGGAGGCTAGGTAGTACAGTTGGCAGTGCAGGGTAATGCAATCAGCAGTAGTATGCAAGGAAGTATAGTTGGCAGTGCAGGGTAATGCAATCAGCAGTAGTATGCAAGGAAGTACAGTTGGCAGTGCAGGGTAATGCAATCAGCAGTAGCAGGCTAGGTAGTACAGTTGGCAGTGCAGGGTAATGCAATCAGCAGTAGCAGGCTAGGTAGTACAGTTGGCAGTGCAGGGTACTGCAATCAGCGGTAGGAGGCTCGGTAGTACAGTTGACAGTGCAGGGTAATGCAATCAGCAGTAGTATGCAAGGAAGTATAGTTGGCAGTGCAGGGTAATGCAATCAGCAGTAGGAGGCTAGGTAGTACAGTTGGCAGTGCAGGGTACTGCAATCAGCAGTAGGAGGCTAGGTAGTTACAGTTGGCAGTGCAGGGTAATGCAATCAGCAGTAGTATGCAAGGAAGTACAGTTGGCAGTGCAGGGTAATGCAATCAGCAGTAGGAGGCTAGTTAGTACAGTTGGCAGTGCAGGGTAATGCAATCAGCAGTAGTATGCAAGGAAGTACAGTTGGCAGTGCAGGGTAATGCAATCATCAGTAGTATGCAAGGAAGTACAGTTGGCAGTGCAGGGTAATGCAATCAGCAGTAGGAGGCTAGGTAGTACAGTTGGCAGTGCAGGGTAATGCAATCAGCAGTAGGAGGCTAGGTAGTACCGTTGGCAGTGCAGGGTAATGCAATCAGCAGTAGTATGCAAGGAAGTACAGTTGGCAGTGCAGGGTAATGCAATCAGCAGTAGTATGCAAGGAAGTACAGTTGGCAGTGAAGGGTAATGCAATCAGCAGTAGGAGGCTAGGTAGTACAGTTGGCAGTGCAGGGTAATGCAATCAGCAGTAGGAGGCCAGGTAGTACAGTTGGCAGTGCAGGGTAATGCAATCAGCAGTAGGAGGCTAGGTAGTACAGTTGGCAGTGCAGGGTAATGCAATCAGCAGTAGTATGCAAGGAAGTACAGTTGGCAGTGCAGGGTAATGCAATCAGCAGTAGGAGGCTAGGTACTACAGTGAAGGGTAATGCAATCAGCAGTAGGAGGCTAGGTAGTACAGTTGGCAGTGCAGGGTAATGCAATCAGCAGTAGGAGGCCAGGTAGTACAGTTGGCAGTGCAGGGTAATGCAATCAGCAGTAGGAGGCTAGGTAGTACAGTTGGCAGTGCAGGGTAATGCAATCAGCAGTAGTATGCAAGGAAGTACAGTTGGCAGTGCAGGGTAATGCAATCAGCAGTAGGAGGCTAGGTACTACAGTTGGCAGTGCAGGGTAATGCAATCAGCAGTAGTATGCAAGGAAGTACAGTTGGCAGTGCAGGGTAATGCAATCATCAGTAGTATGCAAGTAAGTACAGTTGGTAGTGCAGGGTAATGCAATCAGCAGTAGGAGGCTAGGTAGTACAGTTGGCAGTGCAGGGTAATGCAATCAGCAGTAGGAGGCTAGGTAGTACAGTTGGCAGTGCAGGGTAATGCAATCAGCAGTAGTATGCAAGGAAGTATAGTTGGCAGTGCAGGGTAATGCAATCAGCAGTAGTATGCAAGGAAGTACAGTTGGCAGTGCAGGGTAATGCAATCAGCAGTAGCAGGCTAGGTAGTACAGTTGGCAGTGCAGGGTACTGCAATCAGCAGTAGGAGGCTCGGTAGTACAGTTGGCAGTGCAGGGTAATGCAATCAGCAATAGGAGGCTCGGTAGTACAGTTGGCAGTGCAGGGTAATGCAATCAGCAGTAGGAGGCTAGGTAGTTACAGTTGGCAGTGCAGGGTAATGCAATCAGCAGTAGTATGCAAGGAAGTACAGTTGGCAGTGCAGGGTAATGCAATCAGCAGTAGGAGGCTAGGTAGTACAGTTGGCAGTGCACGGTAATGCATCAGCAGTAGTATGCAAGGAAGTACAGTTGGCAGTGCAGGGTAATGCAATCAGCGATAGGAGGCCTGGTAGTACAGTTGGCAGTGCAGGGTAATGCAATCAGCAGTAGTATGCAAGGAAGTACAGTTGGCAGTGCAGGGTAATGCAATCAGCAGTAGTATGCAAGCAAGTGCAGTTGGCAGTGCAGAGTAATGCAATCAGCAGTAGTATGCAAGGAAGTACAGTTGGCAGTGAAGGGTAATGCAATCAGCAGTAGGAGGCTAGGTAGTACAGTTGGCAGTGCAGGGTAATGCAATGAGCAGTAGGAGGCCAGGTAGTACAGTTGGCAGTGCAGGGTGATGCAATCAGCAGTAGGAGGCTAGGTAGTACAGTTGGCAGTGCAGGGTAATGCAATCAGCAGTAGTATGCAAGGAAGTACAGTTGGCAGTGCAGGGTAATGCAATCAGCAGTAGTATGCAAGGAAGTACAGTTGGCATTGCAGGGTAATGCAATCAGCAGTAGGAGGCTAGGTACTACAGTTGGCAGTGCAGGGTAATGCAATCAGCAGTAGTATGCAAGGAAGTACAGTTGGCAGTGCAGGGTAATGCAATCATCAGTAGTATGCAAGTAAGTACAGTTGGCAGTGCAGGGTAATGCAATCAGCAGTAGGAGGCTAGGTAGTACAGTTGGCAGTGCAGGGTAATGCAATCAGCAGTAGGAGGCTAGGTAGTACAGTTGGCAGTGCAGGGAATGCAATCAGCAGTAGTATGCAAGGAAGTACAGTTGGCAGTGCAGGGTAATGCAATCAGCAGTAGGAGGCTAGGTAGTACAGTTGGCAGTGCAGGGTACTGCAATCAGCAGTAGGAGGCTAGGTAGTACAGTTGACAGTGCAGGGTAATGCAATCAGCAGTAGTATGCAAGGAAGTACAGTTGGCAGTGCAGGGTAATGCAATCAGCAGTAGGAGGCTAGGTAGTACAGTTGGCAGTGCAGGGTACTGCAATCAGCAGTAGGAGGCTAGGTAGTTACAGTTGGCAGTGCAGGGTAATGCAATCAGCAGTAGTATGCAAGGAAGTACAGTTGGCAGTGCAGGGTAATGCAATCAGCAGTAGGAGGCTAGGTAGTACAGTTGGCAGTGCAGGGTAATGCAATCAGCAGTAGTATGCAAGGAAGTACAGTTGGCAGTGCAGGGTAATGCAATCATCAGTAGTATGCAAGGAAGTACAGTTGGCAGTGCAGGGTAATGCAATCAGCAGTAGGAGGCTAGGTAGTACAGTTGGCAGTGCAGGGTAATGCAATCAGCAGTAGGAGGCTAGGTAGTACCGTTGGCAGTGCAGGGTAATGCAATCAGCAGTAGTATGCAAGGAAGTACAGTTGGCAGTGCAGGGTAATGCAATCAGCAGTAGTATGCAAGGAAGTACAGTTGGCAGTGAAGGGTAATGCAATCAGCAGTAGGAGGCTAGGTAGTACAGTTGGCAGTGCAGGGTAATGCAATCAGCAGTAGGAGGCCAGGTAGTACAGTTGGCAGTGCAGGGTAATGCAATCAGCAGTAGGAGGCTAGGTAGTACAGTTGGCAGTGCAGGGTAATGCAATCAGCAGTAGTATGCAAGGAAGTACAGTTGGCAGTGCAGGGTAATGCAATCAGCAGTAGGAGGCTAGGTACTACAGTGAAGGGTAATGCAATCAGCAGTAGGAGGCTAGGTAGTACAGTTGGCAGTGCAGGGTAATGCAATCAGCAGTAGGAGGCCAGGTAGTACAGTTGGCAGTGCAGGGTAATGCAATCAGCAGTAGGAGGCTAGGTAGTACAGTTGGCAGTGCAGGGTAATGCAATCAGCAGTAGTATGCAAGGAAGTACAGTTGGCAGTGCAGGGTAATGCAATCAGCAGTAGGAGGCTAGGTACTACAGTTGGCAGTGCAGGGTAATGCAATCAGCAGTAGTATGCAAGGAAGTACAGTTGGCAGTGCAGGGTAATGCAATCATCAGTAGTATGCAAGTAAGTACAGTTGGTAGTGCAGGGTAATGCAATCAGCAGTAGGAGGCTAGGTAGTACAGTTGGCAGTGCAGGGTAATGCAATCAGCAGTAGGAGGCTAGGTAGTACAGTTGGCAGTGCAGGGTAATGCAATCAGCAGTAGTATGCAAGGAAGTATAGTTGGCAGTGCAGGGTAATGCAATCAGCAGTAGTATGCAAGGAAGTACAGTTGGCAGTGCAGGGTAATGCAATCAGCAGTAGCAGGCTAGGTAGTACAGTTGGCAGTGCAGGGTACTGCAATCAGCAGTAGGAGGCTCGGTAGTACAGTTGGCAGTGCAGGGTAATGCAATCAGCAATAGGAGGCTCGGTAGTACAGTTGGCAGTGCAGGGTAATGCAATCAGCAGTAGGAGGCTAGGTAGTTACAGTTGGCAGTGCAGGGTAATGCAATCAGCAGTAGTATGCAAGGAAGTATAGTTGGCAGTGCAGGGTAATGCAATCAGCAGTAGGAGGCTAGGTAGTACAGTTGGCAGTGCACGGTAATGCATCAGCAGTAGTATGCAAGGAAGTACAGTTGGCAGTGCAGGGTAATGCAATCAGCAGTAGGAGGCTAGGTAGTACAGTTGGCAGTGCACGGTAATGCATCAGCAGTAGTATGCAAGGAAGTACAGTTGGCAGTGCAGGGTAATGCAATCAGCGATAGGAGGCCTGGTAGTACAGTTGGCAGTGCAGGGTAATGCAATCAGCAGTAGTATGCAAGGAAGTACAGTTGGCAGTGCAGGGTAATGCAATCAGCAGTAGTATGCAAGCAAGTGCAGTTGGCAGTGCAGAGTAATGCAATCAGCAGTAGTATGCAAGGAAGTACAGTTGGCAGTTCAGGGTAATTCAATCAGCAATAGGAGGCTAGATAGTACAGTTGGCAGTGCAGGTTAATGCAATCAGCAGTAGGAGGCTAGGTAGTACAGTTGGCAGTGCAGGGTAATCCAATCAGCAGTAGTATGCAAGGAAGTACAGTTGGCAGTGCAGGGTAATGCAATCAGCAGTAGTATGCAAGGAAGTACAGTTGGCAGTGCAGGGTAATGCAATCAGCAGTAGGAGGATAGGTAGTACAGTTGGCAGTGCAGGGTAATGCAATCAGAAGTAGGAGGCTAGGTAGTACAGTTGGCAGTGCAGGGTAATGCAATCAGCAGTAGGAGGCTAGGTAGTACAGTTGGCAGTGCAGGGTAATGCAATCAGCAGTAGTATGCAAGGAAGTACAGTTGGCAGTGCAGGGTAATGCAATCATCAGTAGTATGCAAGGAAGTACAGTTGGCAGTTTATGGTAATGCAATCAGCAATAGGAGGCTAGGTAGTACAGTTGGCAGTGCAGGGTAATGCAATCAGCAGTAGTAGGCTAGGTAGTACAGTTGGCAGTGCAGGGTAATGCAATCAGCAGTAGTATGCAAGGAAGTACAGTTGGCAGTGCAGGGTAATGCAATCAGCAGTAGGAGGCTAGGTAGTACAGTTGGCAGTGCAGGGTAATGCAATCAACAGTAGTATGCAAGGAGGTACAGTAGGCAGTGCAGGGTAATTCAATCAGCTGTAGTATGCAAGGAAGCACAGTTGGCAGTGCAGGGTAATGCAATCAGCAATAGGAGGCTAGGTAGTACAGTTGGCAGTGCAGGGTAATGCAATCAGCAGTAGTATGCAAATAAGTACAGTTGGCAGTGCAGGGTAATGCAATCAGCAGTAGTATGCAAGGAAGTACAGTTGGCAGTGCAGGGTAATGCAATCAGCAATAGGAGGATAGGTAGTACAGTTGGCAGTGCAGGGTAATGCAATCAGCAGTAGTATGCAAGGAAGTACAGTTGGCAGTGCAGGGTAATGCAATCAGCAGTAAGAGGCTAGGTAGTACAGTTGGCAGTGCAGGGTAATGCAATCAGCAGTAGTATGCAAGGAAGTACAGTTGGCAGTGCAGGGTAATGCAATCAGCAGTAGTATGCAAGGAAGTACAGTTGGCAGTGTAGGGTAATGCAATGAGCAGTAGGAGGCTAGGTAGTACAGTTGGCAGTGCAGGGTAATGCAATCAGCAGTAGGAGGCTAGGTACTACAGTTGGCAGTGCAGGGTAATGCAATCAGCAGTAGTATGCAAGGAAGTACAGTTGGCAGTGCAGGGTAATGCAATCATCAGTAGTATGCAAGTAAGTACAGTTGGCAGTGCAGGGTAATGCAATCAGCAGTAGGAGGCTAGGTAGTACAGTTGACAGTGCAGGTTAATGCAATCAGCAGTAGGAGGCTAGGTAGTACAGTTGGCAGTGCAGGGTAATGCAATCAGCAGTAGGAGGCTAAGTAGTACAGTTGGCAGTGCAGGGTAATGCAATCAGCAGTAGTATGCAAGGAAGTACAGTTGGCAGTGCAGGGTAATGCAATCAGCAGTAGGAGGCTAGGTACTACAGTTGGCAGTGCAGGGTAATGCAATCAGCAGTAGTATGCAAGGAAGTACAGTTGGCAGTGCAGGGTAATGCAATCATCAGTAGTATGCAAGTAAGTACAGTTGGCAGTGCAGGTTAATGCAATCAGCAGTAGGAGGCTAGGTAGTACAGTTGGCAGTGCAGGGTAATGCAATCAGCAGTAGGAGGCTAGGTAGTACAGTTGGCAGTGCAGGGTAATGCAATCAGCAGTAGTATGCAAGGAAGTATAGTTGGCAGTGCAGGGTAATGCAATCAGCAGTAGTATGCAAGGAAGTACAGTTGGCAGTGCAGGGTAATGCAATCAGCAGTAGCAGGCTAGGTAGTACAGTTGGCAGTGCAGGGTAATGCAATCAGCAGTAGCAGGCTAGGTAGTACAGTTGGCAGTGCAGGGTACTGCAATCAGCAGTAGGAGGCTCGGTAGTACAGTTGACAGTGCAGGGTAATGCAATCAGCAGTAGTATGCAAGGAAGTACAGTTGGCAGTGCAGGGTAATGCAATCAGCAGTAGGAGGCTAGGTAGTACAGTTGGCAGTGCAGGGTACTGCAATCAGCAGTAGGAGGCTAGGTAGTTACAGTTGGCAGTGCAGGGTAATGCAATCAGCAGTAGTATGCAAGGAAGTACAGTTGGCAGTGCAGGGTAATGCAATCAGCAGTAGGAGGCTAGGTAGTACAGTTGGCAGTGCAGGGTAATGCAATCAGCAGTAGTATGCAAGGAAGTACAGTTGGCAGTGCAGGGTAATGCAATCATCAGTAGTATGCAAGGAAGTACAGTTGGCAGTGCAGGGTAATGCAATCAGCAGTAGGAGGCTAGGTAGTACAGTTGGCAGTGCAGGGTAATGCAATCAGCAGTAGGAGGCTAGGTAGTACCGTTGGCAGTGCAGGGTAATGCAATCAGCAGTAGTATGCAAGGAAGTACAGTTGGCAGTGCAGGGTAATGCAATCAGCAGTAGTATGCAAGGAAGTACAGTTGGCAGTGAAGGGTAATGCAATCAGCAGTAGGAGGCTAGGTAGTACAGTTGGCAGTGCAGGGTAATGCAATCAGCAGTAGGAGGCCAGGTAGTACAGTTGGCAGTGCAGGGTAATGCAATCAGCAGTAGGAGGCTAGGTAGTACAGTTGGCAGTGCAGGGTAATGCAATCAGCAGTAGTATGCAAGGAAGTACAGTTGGCAGTGCAGGGTAATGCAATCAGCAGTAGGAGGCTAGGTACTACAGTGAAGGGTAATGCAATCAGCAGTAGGAGGCTAGGTAGTACAGTTGGCAGTGCAGGGTAATGCAATCAGCAGTAGGAGGCCAGGTAGTACAGTTGGCAGTGCAGGGTAATGCAATCAGCAGTAGGAGGCTAGGTAGTACAGTTGGCAGTGCAGGGTAATGCAATCAGCAGTAGTATGCAAGGAAGTACAGTTGGCAGTGCAGGGTAATGCAATCAGCAGTAGGAGGCTAGGTACTACAGTTGGCAGTGCAGGGTAATGCAATCAGCAGTAGTATGCAAGGAAGTACAGTTGGCAGTGCAGGGTAATGCAATCATCAGTAGTATGCAAGTAAGTACAGTTGGTAGTGCAGGGTAATGCAATCAGCAGTAGGAGGCTAGGTAGTACAGTTGGCAGTGCAGGGTAATGCAATCAGCAGTAGGAGGCTAGGTAGTACAGTTGGCAGTGCAGGGTAATGCAATCAGCAGTAGTATGCAAGGAAGTATAGTTGGCAGTGCAGGGTAATGCAATCAGCAGTAGTATGCAAGGAAGTACAGTTGGCAGTGCAGGGTAATGCAATCAGCAGTAGCAGGCTAGGTAGTACAGTTGGCAATGCAGGGTACTGCAATCAGCAGTAGGAGGCTCGGTAGTACAGTTGGCAGTGCAGGGTAATGCAATCAGCAATAGGAGGCTCGGTAGTACAGTTGGCAGTGCAGGGTAATGCAATCAGCAGTAGGAGGCTAGGTAGTTACAGTTGACAGTGCAGGGTAATGCAATCAGCAGTAGTATGCAAGGAAGTACAGTTGGCAGTGCAGGGTAATGCAATCAGCAGTAGGAGGCTAGGTAGTACAGTTGGCAGTGCACGGTAATGCATCAGCAGTAGTATGCAAGGAAGTACAGTTGGCAGTGCAGGGTAATGCAATCAGCGATAGGAGGCTAGGTAGTACAGTTGGCAGTGCAGGGTAATGCAATCAGCAGTAGTATGCAAGGAAGTACAGTTGGCAGTGCAGGGTAATGCAATCAGCAGTAGTATGCAAGCAAGTGCAGTTGGCAGTGCAGAGTAATGCAATCAGCAGTAGTATGCAAGGAAGTACAGTTGGCAGTTCAGGGTAATTCAATCAGCAATAGGAGGCTAGATAGTACAGTTGGCAGTGCAGGTTAATGCAATCAGCAGTAGGAGGCTAGGTAGTACAGTTGGCAGTGCAGGGTAATCCAATCAGCAGTAGTATGCAAGGAAGTACAGTTGGCAGTGCAGGGTAATGCAATCAGCAGTAGTATGCAAGGAAGTACAGTTGGCAGTGCAGGGTAATGCAATCAGCAGTAGGAGGATAGGTAGTACAGTTGGCAGTGCAGGGTAATGCAATCAGAAGTAGGAGGCTAGGTAGTACAGTTGGCAGTGCAGGGTAATGCAATCAGCAGTAGGAGGCTAGGTAGTACAGTTGGCAGTGCAGGGTAATGCAATCAGCAGTAGTATGCAAGGAAGTACAGTTGGCAGTGCAGGGTAATGCAATCATCAGTAGTATGCAAGGAAGTACAGTTGGCAGTTTATGGTAATGCAATCAGCAATAGGAGGCTAGGTAGTACAGTTGGCAGTGCAGGGTAATGCAATCAGCAGTAGTAGGCTAGGTAGTACAGTTGGCAGTGCAGGGTAATGCAATCAGCAGTAGTATGCAAGGAAGTACAGTTGGCAGTGCAGGGTAATGCAATCAGCAGTAGGAGGCTAGGTAGTACAGTTGGCAGTGCAGGGTAATGCAATCAACAGTAGTATGCAAGGAGGTACAGTAGGCAGTGCAGGGTAATTCAATCAGCTGTAGTATGCAAGGAAGCACAGTTGGCAGTGCAGGGTAATGCAATCAGCAATAGGAGGCTAGGTAGTACAGTTGGCAGTGCAGGGTAATGCAATCAGCAGTAGTATGCAGATAAGTACAGTTGGCAGTGCAGGGTAATGCAATCAGCAGTAGTATGCAAGGAAGTACAGTTGGCAGTGCAGGGTAATGCAATCAGCAATAGGAGGATAGGTAGTACAGTTGGCAGTGCAGGGTAATGCAATCAGCAGTAGTATGCAAGGAAGTACAGTTGGCAGTGCAGGGTAATGCAATCAGCAGTAAGAGGCTAGGTAGTACAGTTGGCAGTGCAGGGTAATGCAATCAGCAGTAGTATGCAAGGAAGTACAGTTGGCAGTGCAGGGTAATGCAATCAGCAGTAGTATGCAAGGAAGTACAGTTGGCAGTGTAGGGTAATGCAATGAGCAGTAGGAGGCTAGGTAGTACAGTTGGCAGTGCAGGGTAATGCAATCAGCAGTAGGAGGCTAGGTACTACAGTTGGCAGTGCAGGATAATGCAATCAGCAGTAGTATGCAAGGAAGTACAGTTGGCAGTGCAGGGTAATGCAATCATCAGTAGTATGCAAGTAAGTACAGTTGGCAGTGCAGGGTAATGCAATCAGCAGTAGGAGGCTAGGTAGTACAGTTGGCAGTGCAGGGTAATGCAATCAGCAGTAGGAGGCTAGGTAGTACCGTTGGCAGTGCAGGGTAATGCAATTAGCAGTAGTATGAAAGGAAGTACAGTTGGCAGTGCAGGGTAATGCAATCAGCAGTAGTATGCAAGGAAGTACAGTTGGCAGTGAAGGGTAATGCAATCAGCAGTAGGAGGCTAGGTAGTACAGTTGGCAGTGCAGGGTAATGCAATGAGCAGTAGGAGGCCAGGTAGTACAGTTGGCAGTGCAGGGTGATGCAATCAGCAGTAGGAGGCTAGGTAGTACAGTTGGCAGTGCAGGGTAATGCAATCAGCAGTAGTATGCAAGGAAGTACAGTTGGCAGTGCAGGGTAATGCAATCAGCAGTAGTATGCAAGGAAGTACAGTTGGCATTGCAGGGTAATGCAATCAGCAGTAGGAGGCTAGGTACTACAGTTGGCAGTGCAGGGTAATGCAATCAGCAGTAGTATGCAAGGAAGTACAGTTGGCAGTGCAGGGTAATGCAATCATCAGTAGTATGCAAGTAAGTACAGTTGGCAGTGCAGGGTAATGCAATCAGCAGTAGGAGGCTAGGTAGTACAGTTGGCAGTGCAGGGTAATGCAATCAGCAGTAGGAGGCTAGGTAGTACAGTTGGCAGTGCAGGGTAATGCAATCAGCAGTAGTATGCAAGGAAGTACAGTTGGCAGTGCAGGGTAATGCAATCAGCAGTAGGAGGCTAGGTAGTACAGTTGGCAGTGCAGGGTACTGCAATCAGCAGTAGGAGGCTAGGTAGTACAGTTGACAGTGCAGGGTAATGCAATCAGCAGTAGTATGCAAGGAAGTACAGTTGGCAGTGCAGGGTAATGCAATCAGCAGTAGGAGGCTAGGTAGTACAGTTGGCAGTGCACGGTAATGCATCAGCAGTAGTATGCAAGGAAGTACAGTTGGCAGTGCAGGGTAATGCAATCAGCGATAGGAGGCCTGGTAGTACAGTTGGCAGTGCAGGGTAATGCAATCAGCAGTAGTATGCAAGGAAGTACAGTTGGCAGTGCAGGGTAATGCAATCAGCAGTAGTATGCAAGCAAGTGCAGTTGGCAGTGCAGAGTAATGCAATCAGCAGTAGTATGCAAGGAAGTACAGTTGGCAGTTCAGGGTAATTCAATCAGCAATAGGAGGCTAGATAGTACAGTTGGCAGTGCAGGTTAATGCAATCAGCAGTAGGAGGCTAGGTAGTACAGTTGGCAGTGCAGGGTAATGCAATCAGCAGTAGTATGCAAGGAAGTACAGTTGGCAGTGCAGGGTAATGCAATCATCAGTAGTATGCAATTAAGTACAGTTGGCAGTGCAGGGTAATGCAATCCGCAGTAGGAGGCTAGGTAGTACAGTTGGCAGTGCAGGGTAATGCAATCAGCAGTAGGAGGCTAGGTAGTACCGTTGGCAGTGCAGGGTAATGCAATCAGCAGTAGTATGCAAGGAAGTACAGTTGGCAGTGCAGGGTAATGCAATCAGCAGTAGTATGCAAGGAAGTACAGTTGGCAGTGAAGGGTAATGCAATCAGCAGTAGGAGGCTAGGTAGTACAGTTGGCAGTGCAGGGTAATGCAATCAGCAGTAGGAGGCCAGGTAGTACAGTTGGCAGTGCAGGGTAATGCAATCAGCAGTAGGAGGCTAGGTAGTACAGTTGGCAGTGCAGGGTAATGCAATCAGCAGTAGTATGCAAGGAAGTACAGTTGGCAGTGCAGGGTAATGCAATCAGCAGTAGGAGGCTAGGTACTACAGTGAAGGGTAATGCAATCAGCAGTAGGAGGCTAGGTAGTACAGTTGGCAGTGCAGGGTAATGCAATCAGCAGTAGGAGGCCAGGTAGTACAGTTGGCAGTGCAGGGTAATGCAATCAGCAGTAGGAGGCTAGGTAGTACAGTTGGCAGTGCAGGGTAATGCAATCAGCAGTAGTATGCAAGGAAGTACAGTTGGCAGTGCAGGGTAATGCAATCAGCAGTAGGAGGCTAGGTACTACAGTTGGCAGTGCAGGGTAATGCAATCAGCAGTAGTATGCAAGGAAGTACAGTTGGCAGTGCAGGGTAATGCAATCATCAGTAGTATGCAAGTAAGTACAGTTGGTAGTGCAGGGTAATGCAATCAGCAGTAGGAGGCTAGGTAGTACAGTTGGCAGTGCAGGGTAATGCAATCAGCAGTAGGAGGCTAGGTAGTACAGTTGGCAGTGCAGGGTAATGCAATCAGCAGTAGTATGCAAGGAAGTATAGTTGGCAGTGCAGGGTAATGCAATCAGCAGTAGTATGCAAGGAAGTACAGTTGGCAGTGCAGGGTAATGCAATCAGCAGTAGCAGGCTAGGTAGTACAGTTGGCAGTGCAGGGTACTGCAATCAGCAGTAGGAGGCTCGGTAGTACAGTTGGCAGTGCAGGGTAATGCAATCAGCAATAGGAGGCTCGGTAGTACAGTTGGCAGTGCAGGGTAATGCAATCAGCAGTAGGAGGCTAGGTAGTTACAGTTGGCAGTGCAGGGTAATGCAATCAGCAGTAGTATGCAAGGAAGTACAGTTGGCAGTGCAGGGTAATGCAATCAGCAGTAGGAGGCTAGGTAGTACAGTTGGCAGTGCACGGTAATGCATCAGCAGTAGTATGCAAGGAAGTACAGTTGGCAGTGCAGGGTAATGCAATCAGCGATAGGAGGCCTGGTAGTACAGTTGGCAGTGCAGGGTAATGCAATCAGCAGTAGTATGCAAGGAAGTACAGTTGGCAGTGCAGGGTAATGCAATCAGCAGTAGTATGCAAGCAAGTGCAGTTGGCAGTGCAGAGTAATGCAATCAGCAGTAGTATGCAAGGAAGTACAGTTGGCAGTTCAGGGTAATTCAATCAGCAATAGGAGGCTAGATAGTACAGTTGGCAGTGCAGGTTAATGCAATCAGCAGTAGGAGGCTAGGTAGTACAGTTGGCAGTGCAGGGTAATCCAATCAGCAGTAGTATGCAAGGAAGTACAGTTGGCAGTGCAGGGTAATGCAATCAGCAGTAGTATGCAAGGAAGTACAGTTGGCAGTGCAGGGTAATGCAATCAGCAGTAGGAGGATAGGTAGTACAGTTGGCAGTGCAGGGTAATGCAATCAGAAGTAGGAGGCTAAGTAGTACAGTTGGCAGTGCAGGGTAATGCAATCAGCAGTAGGAGGCTAGGTAGTACAGTTGGCAGTGCAGGGTAATGCAATCAGCAGTAGTATGCAAGGAAGTACAGTTGGCAGTGCAGGGTAATGCAATCATCAGTAGTATGCAAGGAAGTACAGTTGGCAGTTTATGGTAATGCAATCAGCAATAGGAGGCTAGGTAGTACAGTTGGCAGTGCAGGGTAATGCAATCAGCAGTAGTAGGCTAGGTAGTACAGTTGGCAGTGCAGGGTAATGCAATCAGCAGTAGTATGCAAGGAAGTACAGTTGGCAGTGCAGGGTAATGCAATCAGCAGTAGGAGGCTAGGTAGTACAGTTGGCAGTGCAGGGTAATGCAATCAACAGTAGTATGCAAGGAGGTACAGTAGGCAGTGCAGGGTAATTCAATCAGCTGTAGTATGCAAGGAAGCACAGTTGGCAGTGCAGGGTAATGCAATCAGCAATAGGAGGCTAGGTAGTACAGTTGGCAGTGCAGGGTAATGCAATCAGCAGTAGTATGCAAATAAGTACAGTTGGCAGTGCAGGGTAATGCAATCAGCAGTAGTATGCAAGGAAGTACAGTTGGCAGTGCAGGGTAATGCAATCAGCAATAGGAGGATAGGTAGTACAGTTGGCAGTGCAGGGTAATGCAATCAGCAGTAGTATGCAAGGAAGTACAGTTGGCAGTGCAGGGTAATGCAATCAGCAGTAAGAGGCTAGGTAGTACAGTTGGCAGTGCAGGGTAATGCAATCAGCAGTAGTATGCAAGGAAGTACAGTTGGCAGTGCAGGGTAATGCAATCAGCAGTAGTATGCAAGGAAGTACAGTTGGCAGTGTAGGGTAATGCAATGAGCAGTAGGAGGCTAGGTAGTACAGTTGGCAGTGCAGGGTAATGCAATCAGCAGTAGGAGGCTAGGTACTACAGTTGGCAGTGCAGGATAATGCAATCAGCAGTAGTATGCAAGGAAGTACAGTTGGCAGTGCAGGGTAATGCAATCATCAGTAGTATGCAAGTAAGTACAGTTGGCAGTGCAGGGTAATGCAATCAGCAGTAGGAGGCTAGGTAGTACAGTTGGCAGTGCAGGTTAATGCAATCAGCAGTAGGAGGCTAGGTAGTACAGTTGGCAGTGCAGGGTAATCCAATCAGCAATAGTATGCAAGGAAGTACAGTTGGCAGTGCAGGGTAATGCAATCAGCAGTAGGAGGCTAGGTAGTACAGTTGGCAGTGCAGGGTACTGCAATCAGCAGTAGGAGGCTAGGTAGTACAGTTGGCAGTGCAGGGTAATTCAATCAGCAATAGGAGGCTCGGTAGTACAGTTGGCAGTGCAGGGTAATGCAATCAGCAGTAGGAGGCTAGGTAGTTACAGTTGGCAGTGCAGGGTAATGCAATCAGCAGTAGTATGCAAGGAAGTACAATTGGCAGTGCAGGGTAATGCAATCAGCAGTAGGAGGCTAGGTAGTACAGTTGGCAGTGCACGGTAATGCATCAGCAGTAGTATGCAAGGAAGTACAGTTGGCAGTGCAGGGTAATGCAATCAGCGATAGGAGGCCTGGTAGTACAGTTGGCAGTGCAGGGTAATGCAATCAGCAGTAGTATGCAAGGAAGTACAGTTGGCAGTGCAGGGTAATGCAATCAGCGATAGGAGGCTAGGTAGTACAGTTGGCAGTGCAGGGTAATGCAATCAGCAGTAGTATGCAAGGAAGCACAGTTGGCAGTGCAGGGTAATGCAATCAGCAGTAGGAGGCTAGGTAGTACAGTTGGCAGTGCAGGGTAATGCAATCAGCAGTAGTATGCAAGGAAGTACAGTTGGCAGTGCAGGGTAATGCAATCAGCAGTAGTATGCAAGGAAGTACAGTTGGCAGTGCAGGGTAATGCAATCAGCAATAGGAGGCTAGGTAGTACAGTTGGCAGTGCAGGGTAATGCAATCAGCAGTAGGAGGCTAGGTAGTACAGTTGGCAGTGCAGGGTAATGCAATCAGCAATAGGAGGCTAGGTAGTACAGTTGGCAGTGCAGGGTAATGCAATCAGCAGTAGTATGCAAGGAAGTACAGTTGGCAGTGCAGGTTAATTCAATCAGCAGTAGGAGGCTAGGTAGTACAGTTGGCAGTGCAGGGTAATCCAATTAGCAGCAGTATGCAAGGAAGTACAGTTGGCAGTGCAGGGTAATGCAATCAGCAGTAGTATGCAAGGAAGTACAGTTGGCAGTGCAGGGTAATGCAATCAGCAGTAGTATGCAAGGAAGTACAGTTGGCAGTGCAGGGTAATGCAATCAGCAGTAGTATGCAAGGAAGTACAGTTGGCAGTGCAGGGTAATGCAATCAGCAGTAGGAGGCTAGGTACTACAGTTGGCAGTGCAGGGTAATGCAATCAGCAGTAGTATGCAAGGAAGTACAGTTGGCAGTGCAGGGTAATGCAATCATCAGTAGTATGCAAGGAAGTACAGTTGGCAGTGCAGGGTAATGCAATCAACAGTAGTATGCAAGGAGGTACAGTAGGCAGTGCAGGGTAATTCAATCAGCTGTAGTATGCAAGGAAGCACAGTTGGCAGTGCAGGGTAATGCAATCAGCAATAGGAGGCTAGGTAGTACAGTTGGCAGTGCAGGGTAATGCAATCAGCAGTAGTATGCAAATAAGTACAGTTGGCAGTGCAGGGTAATGCAATCAGCAGTAGTATGCAAGGAAGTACAGTTGGCAGTGCAGGGTAATGCAATCAGCAGTAGGAGGCTAGGTAGTACAGTTGGCAGTGCAGGGTACTGCAATCAGCAGTAGGAGGCTAGGTAGTTACAGTTGGCAGTGCAGGGTAATGCAATCAGCAGTAGTATGCAAGGAAGTACAGTTGGCAGTGCAGGGTAATGCAATCAGCAGTAGGAGGCTAGGTAGTACAGTTGGCAGTGCAGGGTAATGCAATCAGCAGTAGTATGCAAGGAAGTACAGTTGGCAGTGCAGGGTAATGCAATCATCAGTAGTATGCAAGGAAGTACAGTTGGCAGTGCAGGGTAATGCAATCAGCAGTAGGAGGCTAGGTAGTACAGTTGGCAGTGCAGGGTAATGCAATCAGCAGTAGGAGGCTAGGTAGTACCGTTGGCAGTGCAGGGTAATGCAATCAGCAGTAGTATGCAAGGAAGTACAGTTGGCAGTGCAGGGTAATGCAATCAGCAGTAGTATGCAAGGAAGTACAGTTGGCAGTGAAGGGTAATGCAATCAGCAGTAGGAGGCTAGGTAGTACAGTTGGCAGTGCAGGGTAATGCAATCAGCAGTAGGAGGCCAGGTAGTACAGTTGGCAGTGCAGGGTAATGCAATCAGCAGTAGGAGGCTAGGTAGTACAGTTGGCAGTGCAGGGTAATGCAATCAGCAGTAGTATGCAAGGAAGTACAGTTGGCAGTGCAGGGTAATGCAATCAGCAGTAGGAGGCTAGGTACTACAGTGAAGGGTAATGCAATCAGCAGTAGGAGGCTAGGTAGTACAGTTGGCAGTGCAGGGTAATGCAATCAGCAGTAGGAGGCCAGGTAGTACAGTTGGCAGTGCAGGGTAATGCAATCAGCAGTAGGAGGCTAGGTAGTACAGTTGGCAGTGCAGGGTAATGCAATCAGCAGTAGTATGCAAGGAAGTACAGTTGGCAGTGCAGGGTAATGCAATCAGCAGTAGGAAGCTAGGTACTACATTTGGCAGTGCAGGGTAATGCAATCAGCAGTAGTATGCAAGGAAGTACAGTTGGCAGTGCAGGGTAATGCAATCATCAGTAGTATGCAAGTAAGTACAGTTGGTAGTGCAGGGTAATGCAATCAGCAGTAGGAGGCTAGGTAGTACAGTTGGCAGTGCAGGGTAATGCAATCAGCAGTAGGAGGCTAGGTAGTACAGTTGGCAGTGCAGGGTAATGCAATCAGCAGTAGGAGGCTAGGTAGTACAGTTGGCAGTGCAGGGTAATGCAATCAGCAGTAGGAGGCTAGGTAGTACAGTTGGCAGTGCAGGGTAATGCAATCAGCAGTAGTATGCAAGGAGGTACAGTTGGCAGTGCAGGGTAATGCAATCAGCAGTAGGAGGCTAGGTACTACAGTGAAGGGTAATGCAATCAGCAGTAGGAGGCTAGGTAGTACAGTTGGCAGTGCAGGGTAATGCAATCAGCAGTAGGAGGCCAGGTAGTACAGTTGGCAGTGCAGGGTAATGCAATCAGCAGTAGGAGGCTAGGTAGTACAGTTGGCAGTGCAGGGTAATGCAATCAGCAGTAGTATGCAAGGAAGTACAGTTGGCAGTGCAGGGTAATGCAATCAGCAGTAGGAGGCTAGGTACTACAGTTGGCAGTGCAGGGTAATGCAATCAGCAGTAGTATGCAAGGAAGTACAGTTGGCAGTGCCGGGTAATGCAATCATCAGTAGTATGCAAGTAAGTACAGTTGGTAGTGCAGGGTAATGCAATCAGCAGTAGGAGGCTAGGTAGTACAGTTGGCAGTGCAGGGTAATGCAATCAGCAGTAGGAGGCTAGGTAGTACAGTTGGCAGTGCAGGGTAATGCAATCAGCAGTAGTATGCAAGGAAGTATAGTTGGCAGTGCAGGGTAATGCAATCAGCAGTAGTATGCAAGGAAGTACAGTTGGCAGTGCAGGGTAATGCAATCAGCAGTAGCAGGCTAGGTAGTACAGTTGGCAGTGCAGGGTACTGCAATCAGCAGTAGGAGGCTCGGTAGTACAGTTGGCAGTGCAGGGTAATGCAATCAGCAATAGGAGGCTCGGTAGTACAGTTGGCAGTGCAGGGTAATGCAATCAGCAGTAGGAGGCTAGGTAGTTACAGTTGGCAGTGCAGGGTAATGCAATCAGCAGTAGTATGCAAGGAAGTACAGTTGGCAGTGCAGGGTAATGCAATCAGCAGTAGGAGGCTAGGTAGTACAGTTGGCAGAGCACGGTAATGCATCAGCAGTAGTATGCAAGGAAGTACAGTTGGCAGTGCAGGGTAATGCAATCAGCGATAGGAGGCCTGGTAGTACAGTTGGCAGTGCAGGGTAATGCAATCAGCAGTAGTATGCAAGGAAGTACAGTTGGCAGTGCAGGGTAATGCAATCAGCAGTAGTATGCAAGCAAGTGCAGTTGGCAGTGCAGAGTAATGCAATCAGCAGTAGTATGCAAGGAAGTACAGTTGGCAGTTCAGGGTAATTCAATCAGCAATAGGAGGCTAGATAGTACAGTTGGCAGTGCAGGTTAATGCAATCAGCAGTAGGAAGCTAGGTAGTTACAGTTGGCAGTGCAGGGTAATGCAATCAGCAGTAGTATGCAAGGAAGTACAGTTGGCAGTGCAGGGTAATGCAATCAGCAATAGGAGGCTAGGTAGTACAGTTGGCAGTGCAGGGTAATCCAATCAGCAGTAGTATGCAAGGAAGTACAGTTGGCAGTGCAGGGTAATGCAATCAGCATTAGTATGCAAGGAAGTACAGTTGGCAGTGCAGGGTAATGCAACCAGCATTAGTATGCAAGGAAGTACAGTTGGCAGTGCAGGGTAATGCAATCAGCAGTAGTATGCAAGGAAGTACAGTTGGCAGTGCAGGGTAATGCAATCAGCAGTAGGAGGCTAGGTAGTACAGTTGGCAGTGCAGGGTAATCCAATCAGCAGTAGGGGGCTAGGTAGTACAGTTGGCAGTGCAGGGTAATGCAATCAGCAGTAGGAGGCTAGGTAGTACAGTTGGCAGTGCAGGGTAATGCAATCAGCAGTAGTATGCAAGGAAGTACAGTTGGCAGTGCAGGGTAATGCAATCAGCAATAGTATGCAAGAAAGTACAGTTGGCAGTGCAAGGTAATGCAATCAGCAGTAGTATGCAAGGAAGTACAGTTGGCAGTGCAGGGTAATGCAATCAGCAATAGTATGCAAGAAAGTACAGTTGGCAGTGCAGGGTAATGCAATCATCAGTAGGAGGCTAGGTACTACAGTTGGCAGTGCAGGGTAATGCAATCAGCAGTAGTATGCAAGGAAGTACAGTTGGCAGTGCAGGGTAATGCAATCATCAGTAGTATGCAAGTAAGTACAGTTGGCAGTGCATGATGTATGATGTATGATATGGTATTTGTAACGCGCCTATACACAAGTGCAGGGTAATGCAATCAGCAGTAGGAGGCTAGGTAGTACAGTTGGCAGTGCAGGGTAATGCAATCAGCAGTAGGAGGCTAGGTAGTACAGTTGGCAGTGCAGGGTAATGCAATCAGCAGTAGTATGCAAGGAAATACAGTTGGCAGTGCAGGGTAATGCAATCAGCAGTAGTTTGCAAGGAAGTACAGTTGGCAGTGCAGGGTAATGCAATCAGCAGTAGGAGGCTAGGTAGTACAGTTGGCAGTGCAGGGTACTGCAATCAGCAGTAGGAGGCTAGGTAGTACAGTTGGCAGTGCAGGGTAATGCAATCAGCAATAGGAGGCTCGGTAGTACAGTTGGCAGTGCAGGGTAATGCAATCAGCAGTAGGAGGCTAGGTAGTTACAGTTGGCAGTGCATGGTAATGCAATCAGCAGTAGTATGCAAGGAAGTACAGTTGGCAGTGCAGGGTAATGCAATCAGCAGTAGGAGGCTAGGTAGTACAGTTGGCAGTGCACGGTAATGCATCAGCAGTAGTATGCAAGGAAGCACAGTTGGCAGTGCAGGGTAATGCAATCAGAGATAGGAGGCCTGGTAGTACAGTTGGCAGTGCAGGGTAATGCAATCAGCAGTAGTATGCAAGCAAGTACAGTTGGCAGTGCAGAGTAATGCAATCAGCAGTAGTATGCAAGGAAGTACAGTTGGCAGTTCAGGGTAATGCAATCAGCAATAGGAGGCTAGGTAGTACAGTTGGCAGTGCAGGGTAATGCAATCAACAGTAGTATGCAAGGAGGTACAGTTGGCAGTGCAGGGTAATTCAATAAGCTGTAGTATGGAAGGAAGCACAGTTGGCAGTGCAGGTTAATGCAATCAGCAGTAGGAGGCTAGGTAGTACAGTTGGCAGTGCAGGGTAATCCAATCAGCAGTAGTATGCAAGGAAGTACAGTTGGCAGTGCAGGGTAATGCAATCAGCAGTAGGAGGATAGGTAGTACAGTTGGCAGTGCAGGGTAATGCAATCAGCAGTAGGAGGCTAGGTAGTACAGTTGGCAGTGCAGGGTAATGCAATCAGCAGTAGTATGCAAGGAAGCACAGTTGGCAGTGCAGGGTAATGCAATCATCAGTAGTATGCAAGGAAGTACAGTTGGCAGTGCAGGGTAATGCAATCAGCAGTAGGAGGCTAGGACAGTTGGCAGTGCAGGTTAATGCAATCAGCAGTAGGAGGCTAGGACAGTTGGCAGTGCAGGTTAATGCAATCAGCAGTAGGAGGATAGGTAGTACAGTTGGCAGTGCAGGGTAATGCAATCAGCAGTAGGAGGATAGGTAGTACAGTTGGCAGTGCAGGGTAATGCAATCAGCAGTAGGAGGCTAGGTAGTACAGTTGGCAGTGCAGGGTAATGCAATCAGCAGTAGTATGCAAGGAAGCACAGTTGGCAGTGCAGGGTAATGCAATCATCAGTAGTATGCAAGGAAGTACAGTTGGCAGTGTAGGGTAATGCAATCAGCAGTAGTATGCAAGCAAGTACAGTTGGCAGTGCAGGGTAATGCAATCAGCAGTAGTATGCAAGGAAGTACAGTTGGCAGTTCAGGGTAATGCAATCAGCAATAGGAGGCTAGGTAGTACAGTTGGCAGTGCAGGGTAATGTAATCAACAGTAGTATGCAAGGAGGTACAGTTGGCAGTGCAGGGTAATGCAATCAGCAGTAGGAGGCCAGGTAGTACAGTTGGCAGTGCAGGGTAATGCAATCAGCATTAGTATGCAAGGAAGTACAGTTGGCAGTGCAGGGTAATGCAATCAGCATTAGTATGCAAGGAAGTACAGTTGGCAGTGCAGGGTAATGCAATCAGCAGTAGTATGCAAGGAAGTACAGTTGGCAGTGCAGGGTAATGCAATCAGCAGTAGGAGGCTAGGTAGTACAGTTGGCAGTGCAGGGTAATCCAATCAGCAGTAGGGGGCTAGGTAGTACAGTTGGCAGTGCAGGGTAATGCAATCAGCAGTAGGAGGCTAGGTAGTACAGTTGGCAGTGCAGGGTAATGCAATCAGCAGTAGGAGGCTAGGTAGTACAGTTGGCAGTGCAGGGTAATGCAATCAGCAGTAGTATGCAAGGAAGTACAGTTGGCAGTGCAGGGTAATGCAATCAGCATTAGTATGCAAGGAAGTACAGTTGGCAGTGCAGGGTAATGCAATCAGCATTAGTATGCAAGGAAGTACAGTTGGCAGTGCAGGGTAATGCAATCAGCAGTAGGGGGCTAGGTAGTACAGTTGGCAGTGCAGGGTAATCCAATCAGCAGTAGGGGGCTAGGTAGTACAGTTGGCAGTGCAGGGTAATGCAATCAGCAGTAGGAGGCTAGGTAGTACAGTTGGCAGTGCAGGGTAATGCAATCAGCAGTAGGAGGCTAGGTAGTACAGTTGGCAGTGCAGGGTAATGCAATCAGCAGTAGTATGCAAGGAAGTACAGTTGGCAGTGCAGGGTAATCCAATCAGCAGTAGGGGGCTAGGTAGTACAGTTGGCAGTGCAGGGTAATGCAATCAGCAATAGGAGGCTAGGTAGTACAGTTGGCAGTGCAGGGTAATCCAATCAGCAGTAGTATGCAAGGAAGTACAGTTGGCAGTGCAGGGTAATGCAATCAGCATTAGTATGCAAGGAAGTACAGTTGGCAGTGCAGGGTAATGCAACCAGCATTAGTATGCAAGGAAGTACAGTTGGCAGTGCAGGGTAATGCAATCAGCAGTAGTATGCAAGGAAGTACAGTTGGCAGTGCAGGGTAATGCAATCAGCAGTAGGAGGCTAGGTAGTACAGTTGGCAGTGCAGGGTAATCCAATCAGCAGTAGGGGGCTAGGTAGTACAGTTGGCAGTGCAGGGTATTGCAATCAGCAGTAGGAGGCTAGGTAGTACAGTTGGCAGTGCAGGGTAATGCAATCAGCAGTAGTATGCAAGGAAGTACAGTTGGCAGTGCAGGGTAATGCAATCAGCGATAGGAGGCTAGGTAGTACAGTTGGCAGTGCAGGGTAATGCAATCAGCAGTAGTATGCAGGGAATGACAGTTGGCAGTGCAGGGTAATGCAATCAGCAGTAGGAAGCTAGGTAGTACAGTTGGCAGTGTAGGGTAATGCAATCAGCAGTAGTATGCAAGCAAGTACAGTTGGCAGTGCAGGGTAATGCAATCAGCAGTAGTATGCAAGGAAGTACAGTTGGCAGTTCAGGGTAATGCAATCAGCAATAGGAGGCTAGGTAGTACAGTTGGCAGTGCAGGGTAATGCAATCAACAGTAGTATGCAAGGAGGTACAGTTGGCAGTGCAGGGTAATGCAATCAGCAGTAGGAGGCCAGGTAGTACAGTTGGCAGTGCAGGGTAATGCAATCAGCATTAGTATGCAAGGAAGTACAGTTGGCAGTGCAGGGTAATGCAATCAGCATTAGTATGCAAGGAAGTACAGTTGGCAGTGCAGGGTAATGCAATCAGCAGTAGTATGCAAGGAAGTACAGTTGGCAGTGCAGGGTAATGCAATCAGCAGTAGGAGGCTAGGTAGTACAGTTGGCAGTGCAGGGTAATCCAATCAGCAGTAGGGGGCTAGGTAGTACAGTTGGCAGTGCAGGGTAATGCAATCAGCAGTAGGAGGCTAGGTAGTACAGTTGGCAGTGCAGGGTAATGCAATCAGCAGTAGGAGGCTAGGTAGTACAGTTGGCAGTGCAGGGTAATGCAATCAGCAGTAGTATGCAAGGAAGTACAGTTGGCAGTGCAGGGTAATGCAATCAGCATTAGTATGCAAGGAAGTACAGTTGGCAGTGCAGGGTAATGCAATCAGCATTAGTATGCAAGGAAGTACAGTTGGCAGTGCAGGGTAATGCAATCAGCAGTAGTATGCAAGGAAGTACAGTTGGCAGTGCAGGGTAATGCAATCAGCAGTAGGAGGCTAGGTAGTACAGTTGGCAGTGCAGGGTAATGCAATCAGCAGTAGGAGGCTAGGTAGTACAGTTGGCAGTGCAGGGTAATGCAATCAGCAGTAGTATGCAAGGAAGTACAGTTGGCAGTGCAGGGTAATGCAATCAGCAGTAGGAGGCTAGGTAGTACAGTTGGCAGTGCAGGGTAATGCAATCAGCAGTAGTATGCTAGGAAGTACAGTTGGCAGTGCAGGGTAATCCAATCAGCAGTAGGGGGCTAGGTAGTACAGTTGGCAGTGCAGGGTAATGCAATCAGCAATAGGAGGCTAGGTAGTACAGTTGGCAGTGCAGGGTAATCCAATCAGCAGTAGTATGCAAGG
The DNA here is from genome assembly GCF_040938575.1 of Ambystoma mexicanum. Classification (NCBI taxonomy): domain Eukaryota; kingdom Metazoa; phylum Chordata; class Amphibia; order Caudata; family Ambystomatidae; genus Ambystoma; species Ambystoma mexicanum. The sequence goes on from NC_090928.1 coordinate 1,282,591,101, forward strand.
AAGTACAGTTGGCAGTGCAGGGTAATGCAATCAGCAGTAGTATGCAAGGAAGTACAGTTGGCAGTGCAGGGTAATGCAATCAGCAGTAGGAGGCTAGGTAGTACAGTTGGCAGTGCAGGGTAATCCAATCAGCAGTAGGGGGCTAGGTAGTACAGTTGGCAGTGCAGGGTAATGCAATCAGCAGTAGGAGGCTAGGTAGTACAGTTGGCAGTGCAGGGTAATGCAATCAGCAGTAGTATGCAAGGAAGTACAGTTGGCAGTGCAGGGTAATCCAATCAGCAGTAGGGGGCTAGGTAGTACAGTTGGCAGTGCAGGGTAATGCAATCAGCAATAGGAGGCTAGGTAGTACAGTTGGCAGTGCAGGGTAATCCAATCAGCAGTAGTATGCAAGGAAGTACAGTTGGCAGTGCAGGGTAATGCAATCAGCATTAGTATGCAAGGAAGTACAGTTGGCAGTGCAGGGTAATGCAACCAGCATTAGTATGCAAGGAAGTACAGTTGGCAGTGCAGGGTAATGCAATCAGCAGTAGTATGCAAGGAAGTACAGTTGGCAGTGCAGGGTAATGCAATCAGCAGTAGGAGGCTAGGTAGTACAGTTGGCAGTGCAGGGTAATCCAATCAGCAGTAGGGGGCTAGGTAGTACAGTTGGCAGTGCAGGGTAATGCAATCAGCAGTAGGAGGCTAGGTAGTACAGTTGGCAGTGCAGGGTAATGCAATCAGCAGTAGGAGGCTAGGTAGTACAGTTGGCAGTGCAGGGTAATGCAATCAGCAGTAGTATGCAAGGAAGTACAGTTGGCAGTGCAGGGTAATCCAATCAGCAGTAGGGGGCTAGGTAGTACAGTTGGCAGTGTAGGGTAATGCAATCAGCAATAGGAGGCTAGGTAGTACGATTGGTGATGGTAGGGTCGAAGAGCTTAGCTACCTTAGCTTAGAATTTCGCTAGAGAGCCTGAGATAGGTAGAGTAGGCCCTCGGCAACAGTGTTTCTGCTTTGTACCCCCCGCGTGTCCTTGAGCCTTGAAAGCGTGTGATGCCGCTTCAGCCGGTGAGTTTTCCCACGAGGTGTGAGTCCAGGCTGTAGCTGCCTTTTATCTGCTGTACTTAGATATTTGTGCTACATTTGACCAACCACAAGCTGCGTGTTGTCTCGGATGCAGCTTAATTACCGCCAAAAGATGTGTTTTGAGTCGTTTCACGTGCGAGACCTCATTGAAGCGTTGGCACTAATATCAGGGTCCGCCCTTTGCCATCATCACGTGGCTTGCCATAGGGGAGCTCATGTTTTAGATGCAGGCAGTGCCTCCACTTCTCTCTTTTGCATCCTTGCACATGCTCTTGAGGTCAGGGGAGCCGATTTATGAATGCAATCTTGCTTTGCATAAACCGTTTTGGGTTGGGTGTATTTGTTTATCTGTGCACCCCTGTTGCCAAGTGGGGTGCACAGATGTAGAAGTATAGCCAACCCAAAACGATTTTTAGAAATTGAGGGACAGGACCCCGAGTCATATCTGAAATTCCCCCACTATTTCCAACCATGAGGCAGGTTCCTTAGGGCAAGAGACTGAGTAGTATCTGACATCCCCCCACTTTTTCCATCCATGAAGCAGGTTCGTTAGGGGCAGGAGACCAAGTCATATCCAATTCCCCCACTATTTCCATCCAGGAGGTAGGTTCCTTGGAGGCAGGAGACTGAGTAGAATTTGAAATTCCCCCACTATGTCCATCCATGAAGCAGGTTACTATGGCATTTATAACGCGCCTACACACAAGCGTTTCAAGGCACGACGAGGCAAGGGAGGGGAACAAGGGATGACGGACAACGATCCGACTAGGCCAGGTGTGATTCCGATCATGCAAGTGCGTGGAAGGGGGCAGGGACAGTGCAATACAAGGGAATAATTATAACAATAAGTAAGTGCCAGCATGTGGCAAGTGCATGGGTAAGTGCAGCCATTGGGTGTCAAGAGCCATTGGGATACAGAAACAGCCCCCCCTAAGTGTGGGGGTTGCCAGGTGGGCAGTGCAGGTGTGTGACGCTTGGCGGGGGATTGACCTGGGCCCGTGGTCAGAGGGTGTCCAGGTAGCCAGTGCCATACTGGTTACAGCCAGAAGGTCAGCAGAGGAGAGGCGAAGAAAAGGCAGCAGCAAAGAGAAAGGTTTTGGGGTGCTTCCAGCACCGGAGATGGTTCTCCTCAAGTTTAAGGCAGGCAGGGAGGCTGTTCCAGAGGGAGGCCCCAGCCGAAGAAAGATCTACCACCAACTCATTTCTTGGAGAAGCGACTGACCCTGAAGGAGTTGTAGGTGGATGAGTGAAGAGCCCAAGAAGGAAGATATTTGGGAAGAGAGAGTTGAAGGTATTGAGGCCCAGGACCCCAGAAGGCCTTGTGGATGACGTGGAGGGTTTTAAACTTAATCCTCGCAGCCACTGATAGCCAGTGCAGAGATTTCAGTCCCGGAGAGATACGATCCCTGGGCTTGAGGCCAAGGACAAGTCTCGCAGTCCTGTTCTGGATAAGTTGCGGAGGGCAGAGAGTAGAAGCAGGCAGATTTAGAAAGAGGCTGTTGCAATAGTCCAGCCTAGAGAGAACCAGAGCTCTGGAGACAGTCAGCTTTTCGGGAAGGAGAGGAAAGGAAGAATGCCTCTGAGGAGGTGCAGCTTGTAGTGTGACTTCTTAGAGACGTCAGCGATGTGGGGAGAGAAGGAGAGTGTGGAGTCGAAGATGACCCCAAAGTGTTTAGCCTTGCAGGTGGGAGCAGGCAGAGGACCAAGAGAGGCCAGCCAGAAAGCTACAGGAAAGGAGGGGGTGGGGGTGCTGATGAGGAGAATCTCAGTCTTACTGGCGTTAAGGCAGAGGTCGTTGGCGGCACACCATTCCTGGATAGCAGACAGACAGTCAGAGATGAGGGAAGGAGAGGAGGAGGCAGAGGATAGCCTGAAAATGAGCTGGGTGTTAGCCGCATTGCACTGAAAGTTGGGGCAGAGAGCGGCGATGCGGTGGGCAAGAAGTGCCAGGTATTGGTTGAACAGCCAGGGAGAGAGGTTAGGCCCCTGGGGGACATCACATGTATAGGAAAAGATAGCAGAGAGGAAGGACCCAAGTTGGACCTGGGAGGGTCGGTCGGAGAGGAAAGAGGTCAGCTTTGCCAGAGCCTGACCAGTGATACCGAGGTTATCACGGAAACTGTTGAGCAGGATAGCACGGCTGACGAGTCAAAGGCAGAAGAGAGATCCAGCAGGATGAGGACGCAAGGGGTATTAGAGTCAAGGTTGGAGAGCAGGTTTTCACGGTTGTTCAGGAGAGCAGTTTCCGTGCTTCTGGCAGCTCTGAAACCAGACTGATGGCCATGAAGACAACCAACAAATTCCCCCACTAGTTCCATCCATGAAGCAAGTTCGTTGGGGGCAGGAGACTGAGCCAGATCTGAAATTCCCCCACTATTTCCATCCCAAGGCAGGGTGTCTTAGGGGCAGGAGACCGAGTTGTATCAGAAATTCCCCCATTATTTCCATCCATGAAGCAGGTTCCTGAGGGGCAGGATACTGAGTCATATTAGAGATTCCCCCACTATTTCCATCCATGAAGCAAGTTCCTTAGGCGCAAGAGACTGAGTAGTATCTGAAATTCTTCCACTATTCCCATCCATGAAACAGGTTCCTTAGGGACAGGAGACACCGTTGTATCTTAAATTCTTCCACTTTATCCATCCATGAAGCAGATTCCTTAGGGGCAGGAGACCGAGTTGTATCTGAAATTCCCCCCACTATTTCCATCCATGAAGGAGGTTCCTTAGGGACATGAGACCGAGTCATATCTTAAATTCTCCCACTATTTTCATCCATGAAGCAGGATCCTTAGGGGCAGGAGACCGAGTCGTATCTGAAATTCCCCCCACTATTTCCATCCATGAAGGAGGTTCCTTAGGGACATGAGACCGAGTCATATCTTAAATTCTCCCACTATTTCCATCCATGAAGCAGGATCCTTAGGGGCAGGAGACCGAGTCGTATCTGAAATTCCTCCACTATATCCATCCATGAAGCAGGTTCCTTAGGGACAGGAGACCGAGTCATATCTGAAAATCTTTTATTATTCACCCATTGGTCAGGAACCAGCCAGTGATATTGGCTTCCTATTAATGGCAGCACAGTGACATCATGTAGCCATCTCACTCTTGGTCTAATTAGGAATTATAACTTTTCTTTTCTTGATGAACTTGAAGAAAGAGTTTAAAGTACATGGGATATCTCGGCAACCAAACATTTGTTTCATTTCATTAAGCTTTATTCTGATATCAAAAGCCATAAAAGCGGATAGCAGAAAAATAAAACAGTGACACAAATACATAAAACACTATTTGACAAAATCATGAAGCTAAAAACATTGGATGCATACAAGTAAATGTTTACTATAATAATGATTTTATTGTGATTTACTCCAAATTAGGACTTTGCACATAATAAAACACGTAAAACGTATAAAACATATAATGCATATAGCATAAGACATAAGACATGTAAAATATAAGGTACAATGCAATACAAGGAGCAATACCAAACAGTACAATATTTTCTTAATTTCTTATTTCTTGGTGGAATTTAGTGTCACTGCAAGTGGTTTAGATATATGTGGAGCCAAACCCATCCACGAAGGCCCTCTAATTTCCCGGGTTAACAACCTTTCAGTCTGATTTGTGTCGAGGGTCATAAGATCCTATGATACAGAATACATAGTGTTCAGATAATCATATAACTTCAGTTCGATTCCGAACTCATCAGGCAGATCATCAGATAAATGTAATTGATCAAAAGAACACAGGATGGGTACACATAGAGATAAAGGGACATGTACCCATAGCACCCCACCCTCCAAGCTGCTATCAGATGTGAAAGGCATGTTATAGAGGACAGGGCAAAAGACCAAAGATTCAAAGGACCATGGAATCTCAAGGAGAGAGAAACGCAATTACCCTAATCAGGTAGAAGGGTTGTATTGTGCAACCATACCCTGAATAAAGCAAGTTGCATAGTGATGGTGTCGGAGTTCAGACAGTAATCCCAAAAAGAATCTGCAATAATTGCCTCGTAATTGTGGGTGAATCTACCTAATTATTTACCTTGTTTTACAATTTGGATCTACATAGAAATTTACTGTTCAAAATGCACCTGAATCAATGGACCTTTATCTGTGAAGTTGAATACCATCACGTAAAGACTGCACATTATTAGACCAGAAATGGCTTTCATCTATATTGTCCTAGGTTTTGTGTATCTGGGACAAAACAACAACAAAAAGCACAGGATCCTCCACCACAGAGGGAAGAATGGGCACGATGAGTCCTGCTCTCATTTGGGAGCTATTTAAAAGTAGAATTGTTTAAAGATAGCAACCTCAATCTAAAATTCATAAAGAAAATCTTAACTTTCTGTACCGTAGTCATCTTTTATAGCAAGATATTCTCTCGACAACACGCTAAATCAACTAGCTGGAAGAATTTCTGGGATGGACCCCCCTGATAAGTATCGCTGAGCCCCCTCTTTTCTACCAGAGGTGATAAAGTCCAGCCTGGCCCACGCAGAAACTAGTCCCAGTTTCATCCACATAGTTTTGCTATTGCTGAACTAAGGGGACTTGCGAACTGGAGCAGTTCTCAAACACGCTTCAAGGTCACCTCTAAATATTTCAAGGCATGGGCAACTCCACATGCTTACCCAACACAACAGCGGAGGTCATTTTGCCTCATAATTACAAATGGTTACAAATAATACACCTGTATTGTTTCCTTGTCTGTAATATTATATTTTTGCAAGATGTCTGATTCACGGAGGTTTCATCCTTAGACGGTTACATACTAAAAAGAACTAGACAAGGTCCTCTGTGTAGAGCATCTACAGGCCTAATCATGGCCTTTAGGAACGCATTGGGAGCCCACTTAGAATTAATTGATCGTTCTTATTTTGGGGTTCATGGCAGCCAGATATTTTGGCCTTTGCTGAATCTTGAGTTTTCATTTATATATATATACTGGGGCCCTGCTTACATGGAGAAGACTGCCATGTTTGATACAATTAATTACATTCTACTTTCTTGCTCTCGAATTAAAATAACACATTGCTTGTGTATTGCAGGGGATTTCAATTGTATGTGTACTGATTCCAGTAACTATATAGATCAGCAAACATGTACTGCTTTTCTAGATACCGCAGGGTGCACATTGGGCAGAGCTAATGCATAATTGGAATTTCATCTAATAGAATGGCAATGTTGACTACATGTATGTATCTAAATGTGTCTTTTTTATGTGCCACTGCTTTACAATAATCCTAACTGAAAAGGGAGATCTTTTGGTTCTAATATTGTTAATACAATGGCGGACCCTTAGGATATACCCAAAGTCGGACTGCACTGATGTTGCCGCCGATGCCGCTAAGAATGGAAATCAATCGACACCATCTATAATTCAGGGGTTCAATTGTAGACTTGCGAGGTGGATATGCAAGTCCCCATTTTATGATCACGAGAATCTTAGTCCATTAAATTATACACATCTCTTGCAGAACTTAAAAGGAGCCCCTTCTTATAGTTATTATGTCCACAAAGACCTACTTGCCAAGTAAGGGATTCTAAATGTTTGTACGGCAATGAAATCCAAATTCATAAACGGCAGTAATGTCGAGATTTGCGCTCCCTAGCTGGAGGACAATTGGATACAGATATCCCTTACCGCAGAAAACGACTGCGAAGGAGGCGTCGCAATTGTCTTCCAGTACATAAAGAACCGCAAGCAGATGCTCAAAGTTATCAGTCACAAGAACGTGTTATCCTTTTGGAGCATTTGGATTAAGAATTAACAGCGCAAGTCAATATTCAATTGAACCCCATTGCTGCGACTGAGTGGGAAAAGCATTATGAAGCCTTCCATGCTGACTAATATCTACTCAGATTTCTAAATCTGTAATTCTAATCATTGGAATTTGGACTTTCAGGAGGATGACATTGCATCATTGATAAAGATGGATCGTTACTCGGCGGCAATGGTCCCAGTTGGAATTTCCACTCTAATATTAAAGGAAAATCCGGAGTTATGGGGTCCGATACTAGAGAGCAGTTTTAGAAAATGTACAGCAGTAAACACAATACTTATGTCATGGCTTGTTCCATTATTATTCAAATCTGCAAAATGGTGCTAAAATGGCTCCTAAGAATCATAGGCCTATAGACTCAACGAGAGTTAAATGAGTGGATTGAGTCGGTGGGTATACTACACACCCCCAAACGGGAATCCGACACAACATGGGCACCTCCCTGCTGTCACTATTACAAACCCAAGCATGTAGAAAGTAAAGTATGCCAACCCGCTTTGCATCATTGATTGAACAAATGCATTTTACTGTGTTAACAGAGCATCACTTTGGAGAAAATAAGACTGTTGGGGTTATCAAAGGGTCTATTGACTATTCTGGCTCTGTTACAGGCTGAAAACGACATTCAAGTCAGATTAAATAGTAATTACTGCCTTTATAATAATATCAGGATGTCTTATGGGATAAGACAAGGCTGTGTCCTCGCTCCCACTCTATTTAGTCTTTACATCTCTGATCTGGGCCACTACCTTGCTCTAGTCCACTTGTTTCCACCTGATGGCAGCCTTTTCCTTAATCTGCCCTTCTACTCTCTCTGCCCCCTCCAGCTAATCTCAAGACATCCTGGGTACTCTTTCATCCCCCCTTACCCCTCCTCTCCACCATCACTCTTCCACCCCTGGCCTCTCCTCTTCCCTCTGCCTTTCTCTCCTCCTTGTCTACTGTCTCATCGGATGAGGTCACTAGGGTTGTCCACTCTCTGAAGGTCTCATCCAAACATGTCTACCCCTGTTCTTCCAGAACTGTTAAGGACAACATTGGCTCCATTGCCCCTGCGCTTGCCAATTCCTGCAATCACTCTCTTGCTGCCGACCGAATCCTTCCCCTCTACCCTCAAGCACTCCCTTGGCCGCCCCCTCCTGAAAAAACCCTCTGCCGGCCCCTCCTGTCTGGCTAACTACCGCCCCATCTCTATAAAGGCCTTCCTTCTGAAGCATCTGGAGAAGATGGTCTTCCCCCAACTGACCCATCATACTGAGCTCATTGTTGCCTACACAACCATCAATCTAGATTCTGAGCAACCAGAGGCACGGAAACTGCTCTCCCGAATACTCAGGAGGAACAGCTTGCATCTCTTGACTCCAACTCTCCAGTTGTTATCTTTCTACTTGATCTCTCCTCTGCATTTGATATAGTCATTCTCTCCATCCTCATAAAACGGCTCCATGATACCCTTGGCATCTCTGAGCGGGCACTGAACTGGCTGACCTGCTTCCACACTGACTGCCCCTCCCAGATTCTCTTGGGCTCTTTCTCGTCTCCCACATGTGGGGTTCCCCAAGGAATCCAACCTTTCACCATGTCTCTTCAATGTCTATCTAGCCCTGCATGCGCACCTTATCTTCACTTTCTCCCCTCACTTCCAGTGTTATGCAGACGACACCCAACTCTTCTTCAAACCTCCCTCTTACGCTCTCCCTACTTCCTCCATCATTCCTGACTGCCTATCTGCCATCCAGTCCTAATGTGCCTCCAATGATCTCTGCTTCAATGCCAGCAAGACTGAGATCCTTCCCATTGGGACTCCTGCTCCCTCTTTCCTCCCTTCTCTTTGGCTATTTTCTATGGGCTCCCCCCCTTTACCCTTCACCTAAAGCCAAAAAACTTGGAGTCAGCTTTGACTCCTCGCTCTCTTTCCTCATTCACATCTCGGATATTGCCAAGAAGGCCCAATTTCAACTCCACCCCCTCAGAGGTATCCTTCCTTTCCTCACATTTCCCCAGAAGCTCAATGTCTCCAGAGCTCTGGTACTTTCTACGGAGGCCTATTGCGACTGGCTCTTCCTTAATCTACCCTTCTCCTCCCTCTGCCCACTCCATCCAGAATAGTGCTGCACAACTTATCCTTGGCCTCAAGCCCGGGGACCATATCTCTATAGCCCTAAAATCTCTCCACTGGCTCCCAGTTGCTGCATGGATCTAATTCAAAACCCTCTGGATCATCCATAAGGCAGTGTGGGGCCAGGGACCACACTACCTACAACTCGCTCTCACCAAATACTCTTCCTCCAGATCTCTACGTTCCTCCGGCTTCAACTGCCTGCGTGTCAATCGCTACTCTAAGCAGAGGGCTGGCCGCTGATCCCTTTGCTCAGCTGGCTCCTTCCTCTGGAACCGCCTCCCCTTTCCTCTCTGTCTTGAGCCGGATATCCTCAAATTCTAGAAGCTCCTCAAGACTCTCCTCTTCACCTCCTTCTTCCCTCTCTATTTCCCATGCTAAACTCCACAGTTGCGGAGATTGGTGGCCAGGCCCCTTCTGTGTCCTTCTGGGTCCAGGTCTTCTGTCGAATCGCTTTCAGCCTCCCCCCTCTCCCAGCACTTGCCTTCGAGCTCCCACTGGCCTGTGTTGTCCCACAGGCCCGCACTTACTATAGTGGCAGATGAACACTCTTCACCTAGTGATCTCCGCCAGGCACTTACCTGCTATGCGCAATTGACTCCCCGGCACATCCCCTTCTGGGAACATCTTGCGCTTACCCCCTTCCTTTGTCCTCTTCTCTATCTCGTTCTGAATGCTCACCAGGTCTAGTAGGACCGCCTCTTTCTTTCATCAGTGTTGTTTTACTTTGCCTATTTGTTCCCCTGTTCCCTACTTGTTCCCATGTGGGTGCTTTCAAACACAATTTCTTGACGTATAAGCGTCCTAAAAAATGAACAATAAATAAATAAATAACTCTACCGCTGCGCTGGTTAGCATATGCTGATGACCTAATTATCTTCAATTCAGCCCGATCGGGTTACAGCAGTCGATACACATTATTATATAACTTTATGACCAGAAATGATCTGGTGCAAACTACTAAATGTAGTATTATGTGTTTTACTCAGAAGAAGAGAAGGTTGCATTTATCCTGGCAGATGAATGGTGCACTAGAATAAACAGACCATTTACTGCCTAGTTTCCACTCTAGCAAAGGCCGCATTTAACAGCAATCACTGACCGTATAAAAAAGCTGAAGATTTCTACGTTTCCCATATGAAAATAATTGATAACAAATAAGGCTAATTTGCCTATATTCCACTTATAAACCTATATAAACATAAAGTGATTTTAAATCTATTATGTAGCCTAGAAATTATCCTGAATAGGGATTGGTCATTTCTTAATACTCTACAAGGAATTCTATGGAGGTGAGTACTGCTGCTCTCTTTGGGGAGTCAGCTGCAATCATTAGATATGAGCTGGGCCTAGTATCATTACCAACAAATTTACACTGGCAGTCTTTATCGACTTATTGTCAAATACTACTACCTAAGAGGAATACCTTATATGAGGACTTACAATTTATATTAACCAAAAACAGCTCAAAGGGTCTACCACAATTGAGACAAAAGTGCAAAGGAGTCCTTAGTTATGTGGGAGTGAGAAAATCTTTGCTCCTGTCCGACCCCAAGAAAACAAACATAATATTACGGAAGTGGGTCAGATTAATAACTCGAAAATCAACTTATATCAAACTATCGCAAAATCCGAAGGAAAGCTGGGAATCTTGCCTACATATCTGGTACAGTTCCCAAGGAATAACCTTAGACCTACTTGCATGGGATTGTGATTTAACTTGTGGCCGACCCTTGAAATAATGGGACAAAGAAAGGGTTTCACTCGTGAAGCTTGCACATGCAGACTCTATAACCCCTCCGAAGTAGTGACGATGATGGAACATCTTTTCATACTTTGTATTAGTCTCTACCAGAAGAGACTACATTTTTAGCAGATTTGTTCATAATTAAATGTCAACGTCTACACTGCATTGATGGGAAAGAATATTGACTGGTGAAAAGGTTATTTTTGCTTCACTGTGGTGAGATGTCATTTTTCATACAGGATATTTGTTCTTTTTTTAAAATAAAAGATAAAAGAAATAGCGGGTGTACGGCTAAGTAATTAATTTCATTGTTTTTAATTGTACTTATTTTTTTCTATTATTATTAGCAGAGAGTAATGAAATGTAAAATGTAATAATCCTCTTTTTAAAGTCTTTATATACTGTTCTTTAGATTTGTATTTGAATTTTACATTTTGTATTGACTGTACAAGGTTATGTTTGTAACCATAGCACAATAAATAAATAAAATATGGCTCCAAATTCTTTGACTCTAAGAGGAACAGATGGCATGCTTGTAGCCAGTTTCATTTGCTTACAACATTTGAGAGACTTTAATAACCCCATCATCTGGTGGCATAAAGAGCAGACGATAGAGCCTAAACTTAAAAAAATTCCAGGGCTGGGGTTATTGCTCGTCCTACATACATCTTTGAGAACCTGTTAAGGTGGCCCCAAAATCCCAAATAGGTCCAGAGGAATCGGAGTCAGCCCAAACTAGACTCAGTGACGGAGTGGACAACGTGCACGGCAAATTCCAGCTTTCTCATCAACACATAGCCAGGACAGCATAGAAGCATTCAAATCTCGTCGCTCTCAACATGTTTATCAGAAACAGTAGCTCAAGTACTACAAACTCATCATCAATGACATCAAAACATAATATCAGGTTACAAAAGCTATGGGGAATGGGGAAGGTTAGTGGATTTGGCTAAATATAGATTTACATTGGGTTGCAAGTATCTCATGGCTCCACCTGGAACCACCCCAATATTGATAAAGGGTGAAATGCATCACCTTCACGACAAGTGACTGGTTGGCATAGTACTTCATGGGAGGTATGACAAGAAGGATTCTAATAGGTTGACTCTCTGCTGACAGCCTTGGACACTTGACAGGTTGTCAAGACATGAGCCCGACACAGAGGAGGGGGCGAGAGGCCCATGGACTGCTCATCTTCCAATTAAAAAAGTTACCATCCCTCATTCTCAGGCCATGAGACCAGGCAATCGCTTTCTCCTTGGCCTTGTGTGGCGTCTTGTGTCTACGTGTTTGTTTAGGCAGTACACCAGGTGTCCTATATGTATTCACTTCTAATGAATGGCCAGTGTTCTCTGTATATGGGTCATGTGCTAAAAGACTGTGTATGAAATTGAATGACCTTGTATTTATTAAAAATTAGCTATTATAAATGTGTGTGTCGTGTTTTCTTCTGCCAGTGGGGACACCCTTGGGTTATGCTTCATAGAATTTTTTTGTTTACTGATCTACTGCACCTGACCATCAAAGACTGGTTGTACTTTTCTAAGACCTTAATTATTCTGGGAGTGCACTGCTTGTGTCTTGGGGATTGCTCTCTCAGGCCTTTGTTCAGCCGTACCAATCCTCCTTTATTTCCCTCAAGCCTTGGCTCGAGTTGCTAGCCACCATCTGCGCTCTGCACGGATATGTGTTTTCGTGAATTCAGCCTTTTGAGCTTTTCAATGAAGCCTTGAGGCCATTGCTACTTCTGAGACGTTTTGTGGCACCCACCTTTAAGAAGATGGTTGCCTAACTACACTCTTGTTTCTCAGTTAGTGAGCTATATTTGTGTGTCGTTCATATTGCATTCGCCTTATACATTGGTCATATGTTCTTCATGTCTGTGTATGCTTCTTTAATATTCTCATGTCTAAATGCATGTTTTACCTATTGTACGTGTTCTTCATGTGGAGTGCATGGTTGCTTCATGTCTAATCCATTCTCCTTTACTGTTAAGACGTTAGTTTAAATGCTTTTGCCACCTTCCGCTCACATTGTCCCCAAACCCCGCTGTGCCTGTGGGGAATAAGGGTGGAACGGCTGTCTCAGCGAGTAACGTCGCTCACCTTTGCGATATTGGTGCAGAGGCGGGGCAGAAGCTATGGATGACGTATTCATCTGCCTCCCAACAAACCCATCGTCTTCCTTATATTATCGTGAAAGGCAAAGAGAGCTGTCATTTACCATTATGGCTAATTTGGATACTTAAATACATATAGGACTCTACTTGTTCCAGAGACTAGCCAAGCAAGGAAATTGAGAGTCACACTCTCTTAGATGCGTGACACATCATGGATTCTGTTATAGACACATTCATTTCCAAAACTTTCAAAAGGCACTCACTGCAAAGTGCATCAAATTGTCTTTGTAAGGCAAACAGGGTTTCTGAGCTAAGAACCAGACAGTCAGCTAACAAAAAACACACACATTCTTATATTACCTGAAGTGGGGGCATCAGCGTCCAGGTCATCGATGGTGTGAATTTTACAGTTCATAGACAACAAGACAGTGAAAGGGGACTATACACACCCCTGCCTGACTCCTTTGCCAACAGGAACTTTACTAGTACCATGGAGGAGACGATTGTTGAATAAATGTCTCCTGGGATTCCCATCGTGGCCGCTGGTGTCCAAGGAATGGCGGCATCAAAACCATCATAAGGTCAACAAACATAAAGTAGGACACTCATGTATCAGGCAAGGCATAGCTGGAAATAAATAAACAGAGTCGAATGATCAGATCTGTGGCACGCCTGCCTGCCCGGGAAGTGCCAGCTTGGAGGCCTGAGATGTTTTGCTGCCTTTATGCCATGCCTTAGGAAGGTACTTGTGGTCCCTCTCTATTTATAGTTGGGTGAACTTTAATAGTGAGAGAATTGTTTATACATTATTGTTGTACTGTTTGTTTTGTAATTGGAAAGCACTTTGGATAAAGGGACTACATGGTTCGGGGGTACCAGGTGCTGGCAGTTATTTAGCTCTTAGAGAGCCTGCTAACAGCTGCCAGGAGCTACATGTGTCTCCCCGGGCCAGTTGGTGCCATTCAAACATAACTATGTGACATTAACTCTGTGTGCTTGGGATTGTGTGTGTATGAATGAGCATCAGGGCCCATCTAGAAGACATTCAAAGCATAATTGATCATAGAAAATGGACAAAACATTATAGTTTGAATGGTATTTGTTGAAGTTAAATTTGCAATGCGCTACATAATTGCTCTTGATTTTCCCAGTGAGGTAGCCCCTGCCTGGTGCCTGATGCCAAACACTGAGGAGCTACTTCTATCTCCTATGGGGAACCACTAATCCAGGGAAAAGCACCACACCAGTTTACCAGATTTGGACTATATCTTCCCTTGACAAATATCACACCACCATTACCCCTCACCCCTTTGCAATCAGTAAGCCAAGAATCAGGCCGGTGTGTAGAAAAAGTATATATTTATTAATCAACAGGCCAAATCAACATCGCACATTAATCATCACGAGGTACGCCACCTTACTCTGGCATAAAATCTGTCCTTTATTATAAAACCTCCCATTACACACACATTGAAAACACAGTAGGGGTCATTACGACCCGGGCGCAAAGGGATACCGGGCACCGTTAATGACACCGGTGCCGGTAATCCCTTACCACCCTATTCCGAGGTCCCTTTGCGGGTCCTTCCTTAATGCATGGTTTTAGCAGGCGTTAAGAACGGGACCCACAAAGGGACTTCAGAGCTAATAACAGTACCGTAATTCACGGTACCGCTATTAGCTCCCTCCCCATTCCCATTGAGCCCTGTGGGGGCTCAAATGGGAATGGGGATTGGCATTTTCAATGGGGAATTACCGGTCCCGCAAAGGTCGGACTAGACTGGTAAGTCCCCATTGAACCAGGGCGGACACGGTACCGGTATTGGTGCTAGTCATGGCGCTAATAGCGCCATGACTACCTCGAACCTCGGAATGAGGCCCATTTTCTTTAGGGTAACACAAGATCACCAAATCTCTACCACAACAACATGTGCAGTTTTCCTTCCTTCTCTCCTTTCCCCCCTGTTAAGATGTACAAAGAAAACACAATTCTGAAGAATACTTCAGAGACTTGGGTCACTCATAAGAAGACCCCTAATGTAAGGATATTTAATGCAGCACCCTAGACCCCGACAATGCAAATGAACTTTACAAAATACTTTGTATGGGGTCCAATTTAAATAACATGTAGAACTTTCCAATCGGGCAAAATAAAATGGCCTGTGCAGCGCTCTTTATTTCTAACCTCCCTACACACTATGCCTTCTAGCAAGATCCGGCCACAACAACATTAATTAACAGACTCTTGTCAACAGTTCTGAAACCCTTTTCCTTTTCCAGTGAACATGTTCCCATTCACCTCGGAGTACCTTGTTACCTCTGTACCCAAAATATGCTTTATTTTTTTAACCTCTTTATTTGTCATTTGAAATACAAGTCAAACAGAAAAAGTTAACACAAGCATATTCATAATGTCAGAGGCATACATTTAAATAATGAAATATATACAGTAGCCAAATATCTTATTCCAGCATGATTGAAAACTATAAGTCCAATCCTTATCTTACTACTACAAAGCTCTATTTTACAACAGTATTTCAGACATTTAACAACATCGGAGAATACATCACTGACAGACATTAACACTGAACACTGAACAGAAAACTCCAGTAATCTCCCTCTCATTGGTTACAATCTATTATGTACACAGTAAATCAACATTAACAATATGACTCGTTGAACGGTCCCCAAATTGTAAAGTGATGTTCGTCTTGTTTTTTAGCATAACTTTTTCATAGTACAGATAATGTATGCACATCGGTCCACCAGCCTTCCACATCTGGCTTTTTCCTTGACTTCCACACTTTTAATATCTGTTTTGCCGCTACTACAAGCACTCTATGTATCCATTCCTTACTCAAATTGGCCATTTCACCTCTCCCTTTGTTTGACAACAAAACGATCGGGTAAGATGTGCTTGGAAGTGCGTTCCCCAGCACAAGGTCCAATCTACTTAAGACATCACTCCAGATGTTAGCCACCCTATTAACCAGCTATTTTCATGTTACTTAGCCATGAAGACACTTTTCTGCCCGGCACAAACCCAGAAGTTCAGTTATGATTTAACCCCCTCTGCTTTGCTACAGGGTTCAGGGATTGTTAAACTATTCAGAATTATATTTATTAATTGCACCCCTTCCCTTTAGGAGATTTTGGGGTTGGCAAACTGGTTAGTAGGTAATCCACAATTACTTCAATGACTGTAGCATTATTCACACTTGGAAAGATGTTGAAGATTTCAAATTTCACCAAGATCTCCCCAGTGTCCGTTGACTATGTGAGAATTAATTAAATTATTCATTAATAAGACATTCTAGGGATCTACTCTGGATGCCTCCACCCCATTACGAAGGGGAAGGTATGAATTCAAACAGATCTCCACCAATGGTTTGTCTCATGCACTTACTTTAAATCACTCTGGGTCTATGCTCAGGGAAAGGTCGTCAGGCCCCCTGGGTCATCTCGTGAGAAGCACTGGGACCTGGCTAGACCTCCTTCTCCAGACTCAGTTAAGGAGGGCCTCCAACATCATTCCCCCTGTTTCTCTCATGGTTTCCTCCATATTGTGGTCTACCTTTCTCCTTATCTCATCCACCTCCTTCTGTCTCCCTTGCTATTTCGGCTCTCCTTTAGTCAATGTTTTCCTTTTCCCACTGTGCATTTACTTTCAAAATGTTCTAACCACACCCCAAAATATCTAAATGATGAAGTGCCGGCTCATTGATTGATGCTTCTGATTGGCCATATATTGTTTTTCCTCCTGAAACACATGTGTATGGGCGCGCTATAAATAAAACATCATATCATATCATATCTACACCAGGCCTACCCCCTTGCTTCTAACTGGTCCTTAGGTTTCTAGCCTCCATCACTGCGAGTTATGGCTCCACCCATTTGAAATGTATTTCTAACAACTTCAAATATGATTTCAAAATCTTCAACATGACATTTTTCGCCAAATTACAGTTAAGTGTCAGAAACTATACATGTCCGAATTGGTCCGATCATGCCGATGGCAATGCACTGTGTCTCATGTCGGCACATGCTTGCAGGTGCGAATGGCAGATCTCTGTGATTCATACAGTGAATTATACTCCTGCAACATGTCAATTGTCATCAGCCCATGAATTGAATTGAATTTTGACTTGTATTCAAAGTTCACATCGATTAGTGATGGTCATCTCACCCCACTAAAAACACATTTTTATAGGCGCATTATAAATACCCAGTAAATAAATAAATAAAACTTCTCCCCACGCACAAGCTCGGCTCCCTTCCTGGATCTGTGAATTTCAAAGGGATTTCCAGAGAGAGTTGGGAAGGCAGTGCTTGCCCTTTGCATCTGATGGGTGAAAGTAACTGGGCTTAGCACAGCTCTTAACTCAATGCCTACAAACAGCAAAATAAATTATGCTTTTACATTCTACATTTTCTACATGAGACATGCACCAAAATCTTTACATACAGCACGTCATATGCTATCATTATAGTATCAACTGCACTGGAATTGATCCGGCAACAGAGTTTCATCTGTACGATGTTCATGGTTCCAAGCTGCAGAAGGCACACATTTCTCCATGGCAGCTCGGTTGTACCAAAACAGGCTTTTCGGCCTAGTCATTTGAATACAGGCCACACTGAATTTGTACTTTACTGCAATCAGCCCTTTAATGTTTGGCAGTTTAGGATAAAACGCTGGCCTTGTCTCTGCCATTCAACAGTGTGCTTTCATATTTGGGAGGATAGCTCAGGAGCAACGTGCTTGCCTTGGAAGCAAGACGACACAGAGCACCACAGGTTCGATCCCCGGGTCCGCGCTTAGAAACCTCTGGGTATTAAGCGGATTATAAATAACCTATCATATCATATCATATTTCTGCACCTTTGGGCCCAGACTGGTTAGGGGCAGTTCACTAATGTACTGTGGCTGATTTTACCCCACAGAGCTCACGACTCTTGCGTTCAGGGCCGAGGTGGGGATTCACCCAATTGACAAGTCTGGTTAATTTTCTTAGTTTCATACAAAGCTGTAAATCCCCATCTTGAACCACTGCACTCCCTCTGTTGATGTTCTGGATGAAGGACTCAGAATCTCTCTTTACCTGACCCAACTCAGTTCTATCCTGATGTGGCTGGTGTCTTGTCTCCTTGAGTATGTTGAGACTCCTTCCCTTGAAGTGTCGGTCTATGCTCCACCTTCATGAGGGCCAGTAACTCCCTCTGTTGATGATCTGGATGAAGTACTCAGCATTCCTTCCCTTGATAAGTCGATCTATGGTCAACCTTCATGGTGGCCAGTAGCTCCCTCTGTTGATGTTCTGGATGAAGGACCCAGCATCTCTTTTTACCTGACCCAACACAGTTTTATCCTGATGTGGCTCGTGCTTTGTCTCCTTAAGTATGTTGGACTCAGTCCCTTGAAGTGTCGGTCTATGCTCCACCTTCATGGTGGCTGGTAACTCCTTCTGTTGATGTTCTGGATGAAGGACTCAGCATCTTTCTTTACAGGTAACACAGTTTTATCCTGATGTGGCCGGTACCTTGTCTCCTTCGGTATGTTGGGTGTCCTTCCCTTGAGTAGTCGATCTACGGTCAACCTTCATGATGGCCAGTAGCTCCCTCTGTTGATGTTCTGGATGAAGGACTCAGCATCTCTCTTTACCTGACCCAACTCAATTCTATCCTGATCTGGCTGGTACCTTGTCTCCTTAAGTATGTTGGGACTCCGTCCCTTGAGGTGTCGGTCTATGCTCCACCTTCATGGTGGCTGGTAACTCCTTCTGTTGATGTTCTGGATGAAGGACTCAGCATCTTTCTTTACAGGTAACACAGTTTTATCCTGATGTGGCCGGTACCTTGTCTCCTTCGGTATGTTGGGTGTCCTTCCCTTGAGTAGTCGATCTACGGTCAACCTTCATGATGGCCAGTAGCTCCCTCTGTTGATGTTCTGGATGAAGGACTCAGCATCTCTCTTTACCTGACCCAACTCAATTCTATCCTGATCTGGCTGGTACCTTGTCTCCTTAAGTATGTTGGGACTCCGTCCCTTGAGGTGTCGGTCTATGCTCCACCTTCATGGTGGCTGGTAACATCTTCTGTTGATGTTCTGGATGAAGGATTTAGCATCTTTCTTTACAGGTAACACAATTTTATCCTGATGTGGCTGGTACCTTGTCTCCGTAAGTATGTTGGGTGTCCTTCGCTTGACTAGTCGATTGATGGTCCACCTTCATCATGGCCAGTAACTCCTACTGTTGATGGTCTGGATGAAGGACTCAGCATCTCTTTTTACCTGACCCAACACAGTTTTATCCTGATGTGGCTCGTGCCTTGTATCCTTAAGTATGTTGGGACTCCGTCCCTTGAAGTGTTGGTCTATGCTCGACCTTCATGGTGGCTGGTAACATCTTCTGTTGATGTTCTGGATGAAGGATTTAGCATCTTTCTTTACAGGTAACACAATTTTATCCTGATGTGGCTGGTACCTTGTCTCCGTAAGTATGTTGGGGCTCCTTCCTTTGAAGTGTAGGTATATGGTCCACCTTCATGATGGCCAGTAGCTCCCTCTGTTGATGTTCTGGATGAAGGACTCAGCATCTCTCTTTACCTGACCCAACGCAGTTTTATCCTGATGTGGCTGGTGTCTTGTCTCCTTGAGTATGTTGAGACTCCTTCCCATGAGAAGTCATTCTATGGTCCACCTTCATGATGGCCAGTAACTCCCTCTGTTGATGATCTGGATGAAGTACTCAGCATTCCTTCCCTTGATAAGTCGATCTATGGTCCACCTTCATGATGGCCAGTAACTCCTTCTGTTGATGTTCTGGATGAAGGACTCTGTATCTCTCTTTACCTGACCCAACACAGCTCTATCCTGATGTGGCTGGTACCTTGTCTCCTTAAGTATGTGTGGGCTCTTTCCCTTGAAGTGTCGGTCTATGGTCCACCTTCATGATTGCCATTATTCTGTGGCACGTCAGTCTCTCTGTAACGTGGATAGTACTGTACTGCCTAAGGTGGATCGCACTGCCTCCAATCTCCGATACCTAGGCACGTAATGTCCCCATTGCTTCGGTGTGATAGCACATGAGGTCAATGTTAACAGTGTCCTACCCCATGTGGTCCATCCCGGCAAACATGTCCTCCTCACGCAGTCTTGCCTTGGTTTCACCACACCTTAATATCCTTATAGGTCTGGAGAATGGTCGTCACTGCAAGGAAGGGGAGTTCACCCAGGAGCTCTCCTGTCCGTTGCAGTGTCGTCGGCTTGGATGGTTGCTATGCCAGCGGTCTGGATCTGTGATTCCAGAGGTGTTGTGGTTGCATAAAGGACCCTCAGCGGTGGAGGGCCCTCATCTTGTTCGGTAGCCACTGCTGTGTCTCGCATGAGCCCCGGGTGCGCCAGCCTCCTGAGCTGCCACTCTTATGGCCTGCCTTGGGGTGTCTAGGGATGAAGTGGTAGGATGTTTGCACACATGCAGAACTCCACCCCTGAAGCTTCTGAATTCATTGCAGTGAATGGAGCCCTGAACCTTGGAGAAGGTGGACGAGTGTCTTTACGTCAGTGAACCTGTGCCCATATATATACAAATGGAAGGGTTTGATGCCCCACATCCCTGTAATTGCTCCACTTTTAATTTGGGAGAATCTCCACGCAGTGGGAGTCAAGGCCGCGCTGTATCAGACCAGTCCTGGTCATCCCCGGCTCGTCAGCCGGGGCCAGAGGTGTCCCAAGGCTGTGAGGCTCTGTGCCCACTGCTACCCTGGTCTCCTTGATTACATCAAAGGATGCCATCCTTCTGACTGCCCCTCAGCACCTCGAATACCAAACAACTTGCAGAAACTCAACATCTGGAACTGGCTCAATTAGGCGTCACCGATGTTTCGCATCCTTCTTAAGCCCCACTCTATGTTCGCCTTCCCAACTGCCCTGGACCTTTGTCCATCTCCTGATGTCGAACCTGCTGGGACCAGCATCAACATTGCTTGCAGACTGTGAGGGGGCTTTCTTCACTGAAACTAGTGGCAATTCCTTGCAACTAAAACCATGTGCATCACCCCTTTCTAGGAGGGAGGTTGTGCCCCCCTGGTTGTGCCATCCTGTGGAATGTCGCCCCTTTAGCCTGGGAGCTGACCTGTCTGATCCTGTGGATTGCCCCTACCCCAAGAGACTTTGGGCTGTGGACCAGTGGACCTCTCCATCTGATGCTCTGAGATGTCCTCCGCAAGACAATTAAATACATACATATTTAAATAAATTAAAAACATAATAATACATACTTATTTAAATAAATTAAAAACATAATAAATACGTATTTGCATTAATTTACTTGGGTGTGGCAGCAGTGCCTGTGGTGCTGTCATTGGTGAGGTTTGCGGGGTCTGCCCACACCCTGTACAATGGGGCTAACCCGCCCCAGGCACTAGTGTTCTTCTGGTGGAGTCCTGGTGTCCTGTCCATCAAATGTGACTGCCACATGACGCGCACTCCCTCATGGCCCCTAGCAGTGCCCTTGCCCCCATGGGGCCATATTCACTGCCACGTGCGTTGCATAATTTCATATCTTCACGACCACCCGCAACACCTGGGAGGCCGCCATACTCACCACTGTGCAGGCGCACTAGTCCCCTCAAGCAGCCCCGTCCACCACATGGGACTGTCACTTCACCACCATGCCCTGTGACACCTTCATTACTCAGGCATCATCCCCATTACTATGGGGGGTGCCACCGTCAGTGCCACCGCCATGGTCTGGTGCATATCTGCCGTGTCCCTCTATACCAGCCGAAGCTATTCACCCGGCCCATGAGGATGTGGAGGTCTAGAACTTTCCTTCACAGCCCACCATAATAGTATTATTATTATGCACTCCTTTCCATCAGAAATACAGTAAACATAGAGTCCTGTGCTCCAGCCCCGCGCCACAGGCTGGGGACAGCTTCTTCAGTATTTTGTGATCGTGACACCAAGGGCTTTAAGTGTGCCAGGGCTAGCCAGGGCTCAGACCTGGGAGTCTCCACATATTGCTCTGCCAGGGCTCTCCGAAACTGGCATCTCTTACCAGGTTTCTTTAAAAATATGAGTGGCAATACTGCTGTTTGCCAGTAGATGTCACCTTCAGTAATGTTTACATTCACATCAGTTAAAGCAATTTGAAATTAGGTACTTTTCAAACAGGACATGTTAATGTTAACATTAAAGGATATTTGTACCGCGCACTACCACCACCGGAGTGGTCCCCTGGCGCTCTGGCGGCTCTGAAAGAAAAGGGGGATGGTAGGTGAGTTGGTGTGAATGAGCTGGAAAAGTGCAAGAGAGCAGTGATGTGCTGTTGGCAGCCTCAGCCCGGTGGGTCAGTTGGCTGGGCCTAGGGTGTTTTTTTCGGTTGGTAGTCAGTCGTCGCGTGCTGTTGTGCAAGTCTATGTGCGGTTTGTTTTGTTGTTGCAGTGTAGTGAAGTTTGTGCGGTTTGCTGCGTGTAAGGCTTGTGGTTGTGTTTGGTTCGAGTTTGAGAGGTGTATGCAGAGGGGTGGAATTGTTAGTGGGTTGGTTATTGATTCATGATTGCACGTTTGGTCTAGGCTTGGCAGGAGAGTCGTAGATCAATCATTGAATTACATCTCTATCTAGATGCGACCCAGGCTACGTTGAGGAGTCCATCTAAGGGAAGTCATTTTGCCACACATTGTATTAAATTATTATCATTAGTTTGCCCTTAATTAGTCTGTAGGAACAATGTATTTCTTTTCATCAGAGAGGGATAGGGAACGCCATGAAAAAGAGCCTAATACATCTCAGAGAATAGACCTGGGAGATGATGCGGGCGGTCCACAGTGAAACACTATCGGAAATACTCGGCCGTCTCATCAAAAGTCTTCAATAACCGAGCCTCACAAGATAGATCTGGGTTCAGCTTGGATCAACGGACATCTGTTAGACAACGGGGATAGCATAGAAGAGAAAAGCTGAGGGACTGCTCACCATATGGAAGAAGATTCAACAGCTCCAGAACCCGCAAGCAGGAGTCGCCATGCAACAGACCCTGTGATTTATCGGTCAAACAAAAGAAAGTCTCGACTCCAGGTGGACCGTGGAATTGGCTAAAAGGAGCCCTTATTCCTAACCGAAGCAATCAATCAATGAAGCGAACAAATCGGGCCAGTCATAGGGGTTGACATTAGCTTCATGGAATACTCGCGGCCATGCTCATCTAACTGACCGTAATAGTGAATATCTGGGGCGCTTTGATATTCTATGTCTCCAAGAGACGTGGTTGATGGAGAAACCGGCTATGGATGGATTTGAAATTGAGATTTCCCCAGCTGTTAGAGGATTGCTAGGTCGGCCTTCTGCAGGCTTACTCATTGCTGTGAGGACAGGTCAGAACCTGAAAATTGTAAAAGTAATTGCTAGATCATATGGGATTCTGGCAATACTCATTGAATGGATCCATCTTTCGGAAAATACAAGGCTCTGGACAGCGACCTCGCTCGCAGTAATTAAGACATACTGGAATCCCCAAAGAACGTCTAATCTGGCTTTCTGCCAAACCATGGCTGAAACAATCGACACTATTGTGACAGACTGGAACACCACGCACATCATTATATGTGGGGATCTGAACTCAAAGTGTCTTCATCAGAAAGATGCTTCTGCACAAACTGCACCTTTAACGCAAACGGAAGCCAGAGGTACAGCTTGGATGAACCTGATGTCCTCAAGAAATATACATAATGCCGCTTGGATTAAGGAGTTGCCAGCACAAATCCCCACTTGGGAAAGAGGATCCTCTTCAGCCACCTTGGACTATATTTTCACCTCAATTGCCATGTGCTCAGAAATTGACCGATTCCTGGTGATTAAAACACACCCGAGTGATCACAACATACTCTCCCTCGGATGGTCTGCAATCTCCCAGGAAACCCAATGCTATCCAACGGCGGTCGAGTGTAATCCCCAACAAACTCGACTGCGCTTGACAACTGCTAGTGTCAGAGCAATGATTCAAGAATATGCTATACTGGGGGATGTTACAATGATTTCTGACACGCCACAGAGACCTAACTACATCCCGATCCTGATTAAGTACAAGACCAACCAGAAAGGGGAAAGGGTTATCACAACAAATCATAACCATACATATGACAGATTAATAGCAGAAAAAAAAGGGCAGTTAGAAAATTGAAACGGAACGCAAAAGCTGTAAACACAAATGTGACGTGGGAATTATGGTCAAAAGAACACAAAAACTACAAATCTTGGATCAAACCACGAAGAGCAGCTCTTCACCAAAGCGATGCCGAAAATATGATGAGAGCACTGTCAACCAAAAAATCGGCTGACTTTTGGGCCCTCATTAACAACTTGCAAGGAAATATAACGACAAACATGATAAACTCAGTCACTGAATCTGCCTGGGTTGGTTTTTTCACAGATCTATTTGCTTTGCCGACAACAAATGTGACCCCTGTTTTTGAGATCACTCCGGCCACTTGCGTTGACCTGTCCGCAAAAATAGACATAACTGAGGCCATCCAAAAGTTAAAAACATCTAGAGCTTCAGGTCCTGATGGCCTCACTAACACTGATCTAAAAAAATACATCAATGAATGGACAGATTTCATCAGTCTCCTGTTTACCCATTGTAGAGCAAGCAGCCAGATTCCAGCGTCATGGACAAAAGCTACAGTTATTCCAATTTTCAAAAAAGGAAGCAGGTAAGCTCTGGCATACTATCGACCAATAGCCCTTCTGGATATTATGGGCAAATTGTTTTCCACCCTCCTTTTACAACATTTTCGACGCTGGGCAAAATCGGCTCCCTGCGAAGGTCCCTTCCTGTTGGGATTTAAGAAGAATGGCAGCACCGCAGTGAATATTTTCATACTCAGCATCTTAAAGGCAAAAATTAAACAGGGAGCACCGACTGTCTACGCTGCACTTATAGATCTCTCGCAGGCGTTTGACTGGGTCGATAGAATGCTTTTATGAAAAAAGTTAAAAAACTGGAGCTGCCCAGAAGAAATTCTAATCCCCATCATCGCCCTACATTCGAACACTACCTTATGTGTCCGGCTGAAACAAGCAAGGTACTCTCACAAAAGAAATTCACGCAGAAAGGGGAATGAAACAGGGCTGCCCGCTGGCGCCGGCCCTCTTTGTAGCTTTCTTGGGAGACTTTAAAGATTCAGCAGCAACTGTTCGAAGTTTTCCCCCGAAGAATGGTCACGCTGAGGTGTCTCGTCTTCTTTATACAGATGATATGATACTTCTAGATCAGACTCCAACAGGCCTTCAGCGCCAGCTGGACAATCTGGCAGAATATTTAGCCACTAACAATCTCTGCATAAATAACACTAAGACAAAAATCATGATCCTAGCTAAGAATCGACAACCTTGGAAAGCAGTTCATGCCTGGTCTGTGAACAATCTTTGCATCGAAGTTGTGCCCCACTTTAAATATCTGGGCGTATTCATCGATGGGACACCAAAGGAGACAAAAATGCAATACCACCTCTGGGACAAAGCCAAAAACCTGACTGCGCAACTCAGGATGATTGATCGTAAGTTCAGCAAATTCTCATTGATTCCGGCTATCAACTTTTATAAAGGCAAAATAGTACCCGCACATACATATGGCATGGACGCAACGATCAACATGCCTAGCTCGCTCTGGCTGAAATTGGAGGGGCACATTTGGAAATCGATCCTGGGCTTGCCTAACTCTATCCCGATGGCGGCTATCAGAAGAGAATTGGGCTTACTGTCGCTGGGTGCTACGGTCAGTGTGTCTTGACTGGCCATGTACAGCAAGACTCTTATGCAAGATGGCCTTCCAATTTTCAACATCCTCGGCGACGAGCTTGCGGCCACGAAATGCAAGACAACCCAGAAGTGGGTCAATCAGCAAAAAAATAAACTGGAAGAGATAGCATGCACAACAGAGGATCTGATCTATAACCCACAAAGAGTGATTCAAAAACTAAAAGACCAAGATTGGATAAATACAGGCGAGTAAACAGTCGCAATCAAGCTCCTGAAACATCTGCCACCAACATATAATAAGCTAAAATCACCTTTGGCATATTGTATAAAATGTCCTGACAAAAATCTCTGGAACATCTTCCTAAGAGCACGACTGAATCTGCTTCATACCAGAGAGATCATGGGGATAAGATACCAAGCCAGCATCACTACATGCAGACTGTGCCAAACCCTGGACTCGAAAGAAACCATTCGACATCTCCTGCTAAACTGTCCATCTCTCAATCCGGAACGGGTGGCAGTTCTGGCCCCCTTGTGGGTAAATTCCGTTCTGGTAGAAGAAGACACGTGGTGGTGTCGCCTGATCTCGGGGGAGAAGGCACGTTGGGCAGTAGCTACGTGCAAATTATTGGAAGTAGCCTTTACAAAAATAAGCGCCCAAGTCATTAACTAAATCAATCTGTGTCAAACTCCACGGCTCGGCTAACCTCAGGCCGCAACTTGACTGAAGCCCTGGGAGGGGGCGTAAGGAACTATGGCAGCATCTCCTCATGCTGGTCATGACTTTTGAGGACTCTGAGGGTACAGGATAGTACAAACTATGCAAACTATGGGCAATTTTTGAAACTGCATGAAATAGCGTATTCATGCATATGGAAACTTTACTTCTCTTCATTCTGTCGCGCCTTGTAAAAATCATTTTTCTTTGATTAGTTACAAGTAATTACAAAAAAAATTAAAACAAATATTTATTTTGGTCACAATTTGTACACACATTAACCACATTTAAAAACATATTTTAAACCAGAATATTTGCCCTTTCATTGCACATATGTGAACTTGATTGGCCCTATAGGGTCACTCCTTTAATTACACAGGCCAAACCCTTTTTAAAGCATTATTGGTTTCTTAGGATTTAAGGCCACGCCCCCAAAATCACATCACTACGAATTAGAGAACCCCCTGTCCCCTCAACCGCCGTCGATTACCTATCCCACTTAAAGCACTGGTGATCCATTGCTTTGCGTTATACACCCTCATCTAGAGGAGGTTTTCCTTTGCTAGCAGCATAAAGCCTGCCAAACGCCCCCACACAGCTGGGAGGCTTTCCTGGGTGAGACCCGCCTCCACAGGAAAGGAAGTCCGGCCGAGGAGTGTGGACAGGACAGACACTCCTCAGCTGTCATGTGTGCAGTAGCCACGTGATAGCAGCAGATGGGGGCCTGTTAGAATATTGTGTCTGTGTTTGTTCTGGCTAAAGGGGTTCTTTCTGCTTTCCTCCCAGAGGCAGGTCTGTATTTTTTTCATGTTTAATTAATGTTGTGCTTACACACAATGAGCAGATGCTGATGTTGAAAGAGGCCCCTGCAAACGAGGGGGACAATATTGTGCAAATATGCCAGGCAGCAGATAGAGCAGCTGCCTGTGTAGGCAAATACAGGGTGGAAGCGTGCTGAAACGCCAGCCACACGCAGGCCTGCGGGTTACTGCCAGCCTGGGCTCGCAGAGCTCTCTGCAGCAAAAGGCCCCGCAGCCTTTCACAAACGCCGAGCAGACGATAACAATTCTGTATTGCACCCACCTGGCACTCATTTCAACAATTCTGTATTGCACCCACCTGGCACTCATTTCAATAATGCTGTATTGCACCCACCTGGCACTCATTTCAATAATTCTGTATTGCACTCACCTGGCACTCATTTCAACAATTCTGTATTGCACCCACCTGGCACTCATTTCAATAATGCTGTATTGCACCCACCTGGCACTCATTTCAATAATTCTGTATTGCACTCACCTGGCACTCATTTCAACAATTCTGTATTGCACTCACCTGGCACTCATTTCAATAATGCTGTATTGCACCCACCTGGCACTCATTTCAATAATTCTGTATTGCACTCACCTGGCACTCATTTCAACAATTCTGTATTGCACCCACCTGGCACTCATTTCAATTGCTCCAAAGGAACAATCATTTACAGTGCTGGATGCCTCGCGACGAGTGGTAGAAGTGTACCGAAAGAAGCAGTGGAACTGTGTCCTGGCAGGGGAGGGGGTAGGTGTGGCACCCGGTGCATTGCACAAGTGACTAGTAACTAAGGCTCCCATTACAACTCTACAATTCCACAGGGACATGAATGGACAAATCCTCTGCATAGAATGGTGACTATGTTCGTAGAAAATAGAGGAATGGTAAAACGAAAGAAATAAAAGTAGTGGAACACCGTTCCTGCCCGTTCTCGCTCCCTTCGATCATTGTGTCATGACCAGTACAATTGGGGTTCATGGCGCCCCATGATTAAAGTGCAGCTCAAGCTTTAAAAACGTAATTCAATTTGAAGGGCAGGAGGTCACCAGAACTTATATTGTGGCTTTTTTAAATGTATTTTTATTGGCATTTGGTTAATAAATAACCGTTAGCAAGAGTAAAAAACAAAAAACAAATGCAAATGTATGCATGAAAAACCGATTATAAAACCCAACAAAGAAAGTTGCATTAATAAAGTATAAACAAATATATATCTTTTGCACATTTCCTCACAAAGTTCATGTATACAGAAGGTAAAAAACATATAGGCCGTCATTACGACTTTGGCGGTAGCCATGCCGCTATTGGAAGGCATGGCTGCTGCCAAAATCGGGTCCGGGACCCCAGAATGGGGAATCACTGGGCCATTCCGAGTTCGGAGGGCGCGGTAATTCCTCCCTTCAGGAACCCGGGCCCGGACCTTCCCCATTCCCATTTCAGCCCCAATAGGGCTGAAATGGGAATGGGAGAGGGAGCAAACAACGGGCCGATTACGAGCGCCCTGTTGTTTGCTCCCTCTTTCCCTCGCGGGACCCGCTCTGCATGACTGGTGAAACCAGACGTGCAGAGCGGGTCCCGCGAGGGGACCTCGTAATCAGGCAGTACGGGGTTGACGGCGCCGGCACCTTTACCGGCGCCGTTAACCCCTTACCGCCTGACTTATAATGAGGCCCATAGTATTATCCAACATGCACAAAATCCTACATTTTCTTAAAATATAACCACATTTAATATACCAACTTATTAGAACTAGCAATAGGGGCAAATCATACAATTCCATCCAATACCAAAACACTGTGCACCCAGTAAGACAGGGAATCCCACAACATGAGCAATTGATAGAGATGTTACAATATACAAACTTTTTAAAAAGGTTATTTGTTTGCTATGAAGTGCGGGACAATAGAGCAGTAGATGTTTCAAAGATTTAGGTTCACTAAAATTACTGCTAAATCTACAATTTCACCATCTGTGATGTCATCAATCCATACCTAACTCAGATATTCACCATCTGTGATGTCTTCAATCCATATCTAACACAGATTTTCACCATCTCTGATGTCTTCAATCCATATCTAACTCAGATATTCACCATCTCTGAAGTCATCAATCCATATCTAACTCATGTCATCAATCTGAACCGGGACAGTCAGCCCAGCCCTGTAAGACGAGGTAGCAATACTTTGTGATGAATGGGGATGCAGAAAATACTCAAACATCAATAATCAAAACGACTCAGGAACTTGGCAAATTTGACTGTTTTAATATCAATTATCTAAAACAGGGAGTACAACAGACATCAACAGACGTCTCATAGCATAGTCTTCTGAACAGGAGTTTCATCCTTTCACACGATTGTAACTACTATACGATTTTCTCGTCTAGAACGAGCTTGGCTTCTTCGGGCTGGTCAAGCCTTGCCCCAAAGAGATCCATTTCTGTATTTCCATTGCTTTTCTACTGTGACACACTGAAAAATGGCCTTCCTTCCTGGTCCAACTCTGCTATAATACGTAGTGGAATCATCCATCATTCACTCACTCCTATTTATGTATACGTTGGCGCGTTCCACAATCTATTCAGTACATAGCTAGCTTCAATAATACTTCATCTGCTTGCGTTTCTTTGCCTCTGTACACGTGTAAAATAACTTGATATTTTCATTGTTTCGGTAGCATAAGCCTCTTCATCTCAAGCCCAAAGTTTTGCTTATCTTTGATACTTTCTTGATGTGTTATAGAATATTTACATTCTCTTGCCTCTGCATCTCTTCTATACACGTCAGTCTGATTTCGTGTGACATCACCAATCTGCTCTTTCGTTCATTTGTCCTGTTTCTTCTGGGATTCATTCAAATGACCATCATACTGTCTCGTATGCAGGTATGGCTTTCTTAATGGGAACCTTGCTTCCAGGATTCTCCTTGGTATTGGCACTCTCACTGGTACTGCACGTGTTTCACACTCTGGTTCCCAACATTTAGGCAATATGGCGAGGTACTTGAAGGGGTTACTATGCTGCTCCTCTACACTCCCCCCTCTGGGCGATTCATCAACCACTCTCCCATCATCCTTCATGTCTAGACATCTTTGTCTGAAGAAATGCTTTTTCGGGATCCATATCTTTTTGACTCCTTTCAGGCATCCAACTGATTTCACATGCTCATCCTTGTTCCACGTCATGAGCATGCATTGGCCACATTGACTGCAAAAAATCCATCTTCCCACATACTTCTTATGGTTTTTTGGCTACAGGAACTTCGTTCCCTCAGGTGCATGTATACTGGCCTTCACAAACTCTCTGATTTCTTCATCTGTCAAATCTCTGGCCTTCTATCCTGATTCAACATCGATCATGATCTTCATCCCTATGGCTTTCTTTGCAGTCTTCTTGCATTATGAGAGTATTATCCTGATCACACAAATTCCAAGCAACATCACCATAATAAAGGCTCCAAGGAACTTGAATATGTCTGCCATACATTGTGGAATCCAAGAAAAGAGCGATCCAAACCAACTGTCATCAGCAATGTCCTCCATTTTGTCTATCATCTGGACGTGTAGCTTTGTCATCATTTCTATGGCCTCTGTCACGGTGCCATTCTCGTCATTGTGAGAAGGTATAAATGTGCAATATGAATCTCCAATTTTTGCACAAACTACTCCAACCATAGCTGTGATCATGTCCAGGACATATCTATTCTGAAGAGTCATCAGTCGTATGGCTCTCAGCTCTTCTCTGATAGCATTGAATCCCTTTATGGTAGTGTTGATTGTCTGCAACAACTCCCATCTGGTAATCTGCAACCACTTCATATTTGCTGCTGTCTGGATCCTTGGCATGAAGATTATCATGAATATTGATGTGGTATGACTGAACAATCTGTGCTCATATGGAATAGAATCAAAGCTTCTATTGATTTTGCTGAGAAATACTACTCTCTCTTGATTCAATTTATCAGCTCCACAGATCTCTTCTTCCTCAGTTGAGCATCTGCTTTTGGAAAGTCACCAATGTTCAAGTCACTTTTAGAAATCACCAATGCTGGAACATGAACATTCACTATGGAACATCGTCCTCCCCAATCCTTGGGTAGCTTCATATAAGCTTTAGATGCACAGGCCCAGTAGTGATCCATTATCACTGCTGTTCCAATTTTCATTCCTGGTACATCAAAGATTCGACCACAGTTCTGATTCTCTCCAACTTTTAGTGTGCCATTGTTTTTGAAGCACAGTTTTGCATTTTCCAAAGGCACTATCTGCAAGGGTCCTCCTTTATCTTCGACCCATGTCAGTAGTTTAGCAGGTTTCGGCCATAGAGGCTTGCATCCATTCTGTACAAGGTTAACAGTTGGTTTATAGAATGCAATTATTAACCAAGCTCTGCAGATAACCACTCCTTCCTCCCATCCATCTGGAGAAAGCACTGATCCCCAGAGCTGCATCTCTCCTCTATTCTTCCATCTTCAAACTTCTGCAGATTTTCCTAGACTCTCAAGTCTTCTGTTTACTTCCCATCTGATTCCTGCTCCTTTTACTCCAGGCTTTTCATATCCGATCTGATTCTTGGTATGCATCTTGTCTCTTGTTTTTGTGTCTTGCACATAATCATCTTCATCTGGATCTGTTGATTCACTTGCCCATTTGAGGCAGGCTGTTCGACCCATCAACTGACCTCTTGTACGGCAGAGTGCTATGTGTGATAGACAATGTGCTCTCTGGACATCTATTTCAATAGCTATGAAAATCTTAGACTTCCCCATGCTATAAGGCAGGAGTGTGCATACAAAGCATTCCTCCCTTGAGGTGCTCCTTCCCACCTCTGTGCTGTACTATCCAGGTAATCATTCAACTCATGATCAATCTCCCTAGCACTTCTTTTAGGCCTCATACTTTTCTTATGAGCTTCTATAATCATATCACAAAGCACTTCAGCATAATTCCTCCTTACAGAACCAATCAAGTGAACTTGGTGTTTTTACGTGTACTACTTGTGTAGGAGAAAGTTCCAAATGCCTCATTCAATTGACGTAATTTAACGGCATGAAAATGTCCTGTAAAATCTCTATGTGTGACCTCCCCCCAAAAAGGAAGCCTAGATTTATCTATTACAGGACTAGGTGCCTCTGAATGTATCTCTAGAGTAGGGACAATTACATAAGGTCTCGGCTGCCTTGTAGTTGCCACATCTGTACCCTGCTTCTGCATAAGAAGATACACAGGGATCCTTAATTTATTTGGATCCAAAAAGTATGCTGTTCGTACTGAAAGTAAAATAATATGAAGACATGGCACCAGTAATTATATATTCTTTAATTCTCTAGTTAGAATTCTTGATTCCAAGATACTTTAACATAACAGGTGTCCAGTGTATTTGAAAGTGAACGTGAAATAAGAATCACAATGATCAAGATGCATGTATAGATCACATACAAATAGGCCCATTTAAGGCAACAGTAGTTCCTTGCTCATCGTGGTGACCTCTCGTTGCCATCTATA
This sequence comes from Ambystoma mexicanum, assembly GCF_040938575.1. Lineage (NCBI taxonomy): Eukaryota > Metazoa > Chordata > Amphibia > Caudata > Ambystomatidae > Ambystoma > Ambystoma mexicanum. Next base: position 1,282,623,743 of record NC_090928.1, read on the forward strand.
TTACCCATTTTTTATCTTTTTTTTATCTGGATAGCTTCAACAAGTTCTTCAACCAGCTGGCTGATTACAGGATGATTAACAGGATTGATGTACAAAAAAGAGTCATCCTTTTGCCACACGAAATGCAGATGCTTCTCCAGCAAGAAGTCGAAAACTATAGACAACAAACTCTGGATTTCTTCCTCCAGAAGTCTCATTTAGGATATTCTCAGTGTTCTCTCAGAATACAAATTGACTTGCTTGATTATGTCACGAAGCAATTCATTAAGTGCCACTGTATTTTCCCGGGTCTCTTAAAAATGTGCGCCCATCAGTCTGTCTTCCAACAGGATGCGGGCATTCCTCAATCAAATAGTAAAACAGCATGCCCACTAGTCTTTGCTCATTATCGTCAGATAGGGGTGTGTGTGCTTTCCAAACTGTACTCAGGAAACTGGAGTACTTGCTCTATTATAGCTGCGAGCAATCTCCTTATGATTGGACCATTCTTAGGATCCTGCAGGAACAGATGAACAATAGTAGCTCTCCGCACAAGTGCAGGGTATGCACGTAGAATGAAGAGAAAAACTGTAAGAATGATCCGGTAAATGTGGCCATTAGACAGTACAATGGGTGCCTCCGAAAAGAAACTCAGTGAGAAAGGAATCGGGGAAGAGTTCCCTTTTCCAGTCATCGAAAAGGAACTTCAGATCTGGCATCTTTCCTTCTCGATCAAGACTTAAATGTGTCTCAGTCCAATGTTAACAAGCTCCTGTGGCTCAAGAAGAAATAACGTTCTTCCACTCCATGTTTAGCAATTAAAAGAGCATTTAAAAAAAGAACCACAGTCCAATGTACTCTTTGTCTGTCTTTATTGGACAGTCTCCGCACCCTTCTTCCTCGTCATGGATCTAGTCTGCACGTGCTGAGGTTCTTCCCTGATGCTTCCTTCCGACAGGGGTGGGGGTGAAGAGGATTCTCCAGTGTAGATCTTTAAATCTCCAAGAAATATCCTATGCCTAGCACCTTTACGGCTAATGGCATCACGTCCTCTACAACAAATGGACCGTTGAAACCGGGCTCATGCCACTTTCTTGTAAAGTTCCTAATTAAGATCTCATCTCCGGAGAAAAGTTTGGGAACACATCATTCTTCAAGTCTGGTTGTAGTATGGTCTCCATCAGTGTTTTTTAGCCCTGCACCCCTTCCGCTTTAGCTGATCTGATATGACAGAGATAATTGAAGTCATACAGGTTAAGTAAGCACATAACTCCTTTCCTAACAATTCTGCTGTTGTCTGGGCATTACTTCTTGTTCGAGATGGAGGTGTGAGGGGTGTCCTCATCCGTCTCCCTGTCACTCTTTCATGGGGCGTAAGATGGTGGGCAGAACCTGGCTGATTTCTCAATGCATACAGTGCCAGTGGTAGGCAATGCAACCATCCTTTCTTCAATGTAGGATTCAATTTGGCTATCCATTCTTTAAGCAAACCGTTGAGTCCCTCACAGATTTCGTTCACTTGTGGGTGATAAACCAATGAAAACTTGTGCTTTATACTAAGCAACAACCTTATTTGCTCAAAGACTTCATTTAACAAAATGAGGGCCATTATCAGATCTTAATACTTCACATATTCATCATCTAGGAAATACGTCTCATACTAAAAATGTTGCTACGCAGGTGGAATATGGATGTGTACACGGGCCTACCTCAAACCACCTTGAAAAGGGACATACTACCACAATCATATATCTGTATCCATTACAGACTTGCAACATATCGACATAGTGGATGTATAGATGCTGAAAGGGACCATTAGGTCTTGGGATGACTCTTCTAACTGTATGCAGTGTGTGCCCAGCAGTAAACATTTGACATACGATACAGTTTACTAAATAAAATGCAACGTGTTCTAACAGGTTCGGTATGAACCAGTCCTCCGCAATAGCTGCTGCCAAGGCTTTCTCTAGTGATGTGCACAGGGTACTGTAGCTGTCCCAATGCCACCCTTAATAAGGCTACAAACATTGCCGGTTTACCAGTGCTTTCCTGTCACCACAATGCTTCAGAAGGGTATAAAGAACACCCCCTCTGCATCCACAGGTCTTTCTCATCCTGCGGCGCTTCCCCTTGTATTTCCATCAATTGAGTCTTAGTCTCATCACCACCATACTTTCATTCACATCAGACGTGTCGAAGCTCATAATGTTTTCTGAACATGCAATAAGTTTCGCTTCCTCGTCTGCAGCTTCATTCCCATGTGAGATAAAGTCTGCTCTCTTAGTGTGAGATGTGCATTTAACAACTGTGATGGCCACTGGGAGTTGTAATGCCTTAATAAGCCTGTCCAATAAGATGGCAAGTTGCACTGAAGTGCCGTCCGCTCAGGGGAAACCCCTCCTTTTCCAACGTGCCAGCCCTGCATGTACTGTCGACGTCACATAGGCGTAGTCACTGTACACTGCTACTTCGTGGTCTGCATGATTCTCGAGCACGACAATCAGCGCGACTAATTCTGCAGCATGTGCTGAAAAGTGAGACTGTAGTCATGCACTTATCAATACTTCAAACTTCCCATTGGCCGTGTGTTTTACCACAGTGGCACTTGTGCATTGTTATCCATCATTTTGATCGATTCTAGAAGAATCGTCAATAAAAAGAATTTCCCCAGCTGCCAAGGCAATTTCCTTCACCCTCAGGATCTCATCATAGAATTCCTCATAATTTGAGCAATCATGTGCATGATCATCTTCTGTTAATGGTTCTGCTATAAACATGGTGGGGTTTACTATCTGCATCTGACTATTTTAATCGCTGGATTTGATATGACCACCTCATAGACAGAAGCCCTTTGAGAAGTCAACATACCCTTAGGTTATTCCAAAATAGCAAACAAGGCATGTTCAACAAATAACGTCATGGAACACCCCATTACTATGCTGGCAGCCTTCTCAATGGCGAACACGGTGGCTGCCAAAGATTGTTCGCAAAGAAAGTGACCCCTTCTTACTGGGTCTAAAATCCCACTGCAATATGCTAAAGGCTTGTACCCCAATGTAGTTCTCTGCGAAGTACTGCTGTCATGACTGTACCATTTGTGTGCGAAAATAAAAATAATTCCTCAGCATAATTGGGAATTCCCAGAACTAGAGCCGTGCAAATTGTCTTTTTCAATTCATCAAACCCTTCCTCCATTTCTGAAGTCCAGGCAATGTTTTCCTGAGTTGCCTGTGCCTTTTTCAGAGCTTGCAATAAAAGTCTTATATATGAACTGTAATGGAAGACCCATGCTCTAACATAATTGCATAGCCCAAAAATCTTTGCGTGTGTACTATCGTGTGGGGCTTTGTTGTTTTCAGAATAGCCTCAGCCCTTTCACAAGTGAATTTCTTTCCTTCATGTGAAATTAACTGCCCCATGTATAGCACTTCCTTTTGACAATATTGCATTTTCTCTTTGTCCATGTTATTTCCTTTCTCTGCAAGAATGGTCATCAGCTGAAGTGAATCACGTCTGCACTCTTCTTTTGAAGTGTTACAGACTAATCAGACCCTCCAGCTTATAGCGATTTTGCGATCCCGCAAAATGCCGCGAAAACGGCCGTTTTGTGCAAAAATTGCATCTTAAAAAAATAAATAAATAATACTCAGGGTGACAGGTTCTCAACTTTTTTTTACACAAGTAATGAAATGCGCTAACACATCTCATCACTTGCGCACCAAAAAAGTGCAGCCCAATTCACAAGGGACACATGAATGGGCACATTCTATGTGCGCGCCCATTCAGATGGCCTTTTTCACCTCCTTGATCAAATAAAGTGGCGTTTTTGTCAATTTAAAAGCGCATCCCTCATTTCCAAGCAAGATGCACTTTTAAATGTGCAGAAATTATAGGCAACCCTACGCGCACGGGATGTGGGGCTGCCACTGCATGGCAGGGTCTTTCCTGACCCTGTCATGCATTTCTTTTAAGGTATGAACCGCTGCTGTGCCGCTTGCATTTCTGTTCCTCAAACAGGATAAAAATGCATTTTTTGGGTCGCATTTTACAGCGGCAGGCACCTGGAGGGCCTGTCCCTGTGAAAGGCGCTAGGAGCTTGCAGAACACTGTCGGGAGAGCGTTTCTATTCAAAGTACTGCCCATTTTGATGACAAAAATCTATCGAATATTACAATTTGACCTATTTCGTCCAGTACTATTCGATCAATTTTTATAAATACTGAACATGTGTTGCGTGGGTGTCACCCGCTACCCATGTTCCACATTTTTGGTCTAGGGTGGTTGCATAAGTGTTTTCCCCTTTTTCCTCAAAATTAGAGCCGGGGACAAAAAAAAAAAGAAAATAACAAAAAATAACAAAAAAGGGACCCTGCGGAGTCGGATCCGACCCACGTTAGAGGGACGGATCTGGCACCGCAGGGTTGCAGGGGAAGTGGCAGCGACCAAGCAGTTAAGTAGGGGAGGGGATGGGGTGGTGGTGAAAGGTACATTTTGGGTTGTTTGGCTAAAGTGCAAATCAATTTGCAGCGAAATTGACTACGGTCAATTCTGCCGCAAATAATTACACTTCGGTCAAACAACCCAGAACACCATTCAAGGCAGCTGGCCAGCGCACAATTTGCGCTACAGCTCAAGCCTGTGGAAATGCGCCGGTCACCTTTGAGAATAAGGTGACCTGCTCATTTCCAAAAATGGGTTGTCTAAAAATAGCATATCCTCCGTTCTTTTTTTAAATGCCCCACTATTTGAGGAACTGGGTCAAAATCTACATTTTAAAAAAAATAAAAAAATGGTTACACTATGAAAGAGGGAGAGTGATGGGTGAGATGTGAAGTGATAGGCAAGAAAGCAAAGGGAGAGCAGTGGGTCAGAGGAGGAAGCGCAGCGCAAGAGAGCAGAGGAAGCAGTGATGCAGTGGGCCAGAAATCTAAGAGCGAGCAGAGGTACAGAAAGTAGAGGGAGCGTTTGGTCAGTGAGCCAGAAAGCAGAGAGGAAGCGGTTGGCCAGAAAGAGGCAGTGAGCTGCAGAGTGGGAAAAAGTATGAGGGAAGAGTGTGATAGAATGGGAGAAAGGATGCAAGATGCAGAAGCAGCACAAAAGAATGAAACTGTATATTGCGGGAGGAATTGTAGAGTGTAAGGTGTGAGTTGGGAGTATGATTTGGAGTGTGGCAGGGGCTGGGCAGTGCAAATTGTGACTTGACAGTGTGACATAGCACGTGAGTATTTGTATGACAGAGTGAGAGGTTAAGGAATGTAAGTTGGGATGGAGAGTTGGTGAGATGTGTGTTGGTGAGAGAGGTGTGTGGGTGTTTGGGGGATTGGAGAACATAGAAGGGGAATATTTTCAGCATTACAATTTATAATGATCAATTTAGTTAATATTATTAAATAGTTCAAAGAAGGTAGCAGGCGCTCCTCTCCAGAAAGAACATGGCATGATAACACGTGTATGGGGTTGCTTTTAGTACTCTTGTTCAGAGAGGAATTGCCATAGCGTTTCGGTGCTGGACTGCCCATGTGGGCAGGACAAAGACTGATATGCAAATGGACATTTCCCATCTGTGAAAGGTACAGTGAGCAAAAAGCATGTGCTGCAAACTCTCATCTCAGAACAGGTAATCATGCCATGTTCTTTCTGGAGAGGAGTGCCTGTTACCTTTTTTGAAATACTATTAAATAGGCTTGAACATTAAACCAGAAATGTAGCCAAATCAAACACTGTTCTGCCAAGCCAGAGACATCTGGGACTCTTCCTATTAAATTAATACAAAAGATACATAATAATGATACCCTGGCTCTCTTGTAGCCTTGCACTCTGCCTATTTCCTGCAATGTGGCAATCTTACACCCTCCAGTTAATACAAAATGTCCCGCAAAAATGCCGCAATAAATAAAGGTTTGTGCCGCAAAATTTGCCATTTCATGCCGCAAAATTTGCCATTTCATGCCGCAAAATCCTGGAAGGTCTGACTAATATGTCATCTTCGTATTGCAGCACAAATCAATATTGCTCAAGTCCATCTGGACGACTCTAATGAAAATCGATGTAGACTCACAGTACCCCTCGGGTAATCTTATGCTTTTTAACTTAGTCTTTCTGAACGTAAATGACATCAGATCTTGAAAATCTTTATGCAATGGGACTGAGAAAAACGCATTTTTCAAATCAATCACAGTAAAATATCGTGCCTCAACAGGGATACTACATAAGATTGTCATAGGATTAGGAAATATAGGGAACTCGGCCTCTACAATCTGGTTAATCTGGCATAAATCCTGAATTAAACGTCACAAGACCATTCACTTTTTTTCACAGTGTACACTGACGTATTACATGGTGACTCTGACTTTATTAAGATGCCTTGATCCATCATGGCGGATATTGTCTTGAAAATACCTTCATCTGCCTCTCAACACATAGGATACTGTCGTGCTCGAGGTAAAATTGCTCCTGGCTTAAGTTTAATTTTTACTTCTCCAACCCCCTTCAATAGGCCTACGTCATCGGGACCTGTTGTCTATAATGAGACTGGCATGTCCTCATCAAAAAATTTGGGTTGCTTTAAAGCCAACATAATTTTCTGAGGAACCTCATGTTTTATTGCTCTTTCCCAGTAAGTGATACTCATTTCAAATACTACTTCGTCATCTGAGGTATGATCTCCAACTAAATCCTCATCAGTGACATCAGTCAATCTGCAGCCCTCCTCAATAGCAATCACTGTGCATATCGTCTGCCTTCATAATCAACTCCCCCAAGCACAGCCATTTCCCCTCATACTGTGGCTGCCTGTAATTCTAAGGGAAACATGTGTCCCCCCATTTCATCCATAGGTATCCTTAGCCTGAATAAAAACTCATCAGGCATCCTCCCAGTTTTACCCACTGACCCAGGTAGCCATGTTAGCAAAATGCATACCCCATAGTGAAAGACCTCTGGTTCTAACGGTACTCCTCATATGGCCATTTGTCCTGTAAATGCCATGATAAATTCACTCATGTTTAAATAATGCATTCCTGGAGTTGAAAACACTATGGGCCTCATTACCACCCAGGCGGTAAGTTACCGCCTGGGCCGTGACTTTACCACCATGGCGTAAACTACGTTTACGCCATGGTGGTAGGCGGACTTACCGCCCCATTCCAACCTTGGCGGGGCGGTAAATCCCCATTTTCCCATTTTCCCTTCCCCATTCCCATTTTGCCCCATAGGGCATAATGGGAGTGGGGAAGGCGTTAATTACGCCACCGTAAATTACGGTGGCATAATTAACTCCATGGTCCCTTAGCGCCATGGATTTTAACACCTGCTAAAAGCAGGTGTTAAGTCCGCCATGGCGCTAAGGGACCTCGTACTCAGGCGGTAAGGGTCGGCGCTGTTTACGCCGCCGTAAAACCCTTACCGCCTGAGTTGTAATGAGGCCCTATGCCTTTATTGGTAAACAAAATTGTCATGTTCAATTTTGTCATTAAATCTCGGCCTAGTATATTAACTGGCATCTGTCTTGAATACAATAATGGCACAGACATGTCACATTCCACTATAGAGACTGGCAATTTATCAGTAAAAGGAACTCTACTTGTAGCTCCTGTGAAACCTTGAGCATTCATGGCATTCCCAGATAATGTAAATTTCCCCTCCCGTATACATCAGCTGGTTGCACCCGTATCTACTAAAAAAGAAAAAGATTTACCCCCTATAGTGATGTCAACCCTAGGTTCCTCTTGAGGATTGGGAGTCACTGATAGTACCGAACACATTAAGTCTCCCAGTGAGCTGTCCCATTGTGGGTACATGCTTATTCTCGTACCTGTAAAGGGATTCCCTCTCTCGACAGTGACATCCCCTATCCTAGGAGTCATTATCTGTCTTGTGCTTGTGCTCTGCTGTCCCTGCATGGGTGAATGCTGTGTCTGCCCTTGCAGTGGTTGTTGTGTCTGCAGATCTTGCTGCGCTCTTGGCGCTTCTGTCTGCTGCTGCACTCTTATTTTGGCAAACACCTCTCCACTTTGTTGAGTGTATGCAGGAGGGTAAATACTCCCCCTCTTGAGAACTGCCCATTCTGTACAAACCCTTGTCTCCCACACGTAGGTGCTATGTGTCCTGTCATTCCACATGTCCAACATACAGGGGGAAACCTTCACATTTTTCCTCCCTGCATGCCCCGATTATCGTTCTGCATATGCTAAACCCCCTCCGCTGGTTATTCTGGAAGTTTCCCTGACTATTTTGAAATCCTCCTCTACCACAGAAGTTTTCTCTTCCTCGCTGAGTGAATCCATTATTACCTTGATAAAATTGCCTTTACTTATTCACCTGCGGCATGCCTGCTCTTTGCCGTGCACCTGACCCTTCTCCACTAGTCAACATCGCCCCTTCTATGGCATATTATGACCATTTTTTCTGTACTAACTTTGCTTCTTCTCCTTTTCTAAGATCATCTTTCTTTTGATTCTTCTCCTGTAATAACCTGCAATAATGCGCAATGCTGAGCTGTATTTCTGACCATGGATTTGCTTCCATACCCACTAGTTTCTTGAGCTGCTTCTGCACTTAGTCTGGCAGCCCCTGACATAGTATATGATAGAATACAGGTATAGATTTTCCCCATGGCTCACAAGTTTCCAAAGACCACTGCCCTTGGAAATTCTGAATGTAAACAAGAGGCTGCTCCCCTTCCTGCATCTTATGTGCCATTATAGCTCCCATATCCGACGTATCTGGATACTGTACTCGCAGCGCTTTCCAGACTGGCGCTCTACAGTTATTGAATGGCACTCCATCATGAGCAGTGTTCTGTGCAGTGACACTTGAGTATCCTGCTCTTGACCAAATGTCATCTGCTCTCTCCCCAAGAATAGCGGCTAGAAGACCTTTAATGTCTCCTATAGCCAATGTGTTTCCTCCTCTCATTTTTTCTAACTCATGTATCCATTTCCCAGCACCGGAGGTTAAGCTCAGGAGTTTACACCTTAAATGATCTTTATCCATCTGCGGCCATAGTGTATATTGTGGTCTGGCTCCTCTTTTCTCTAACAAGGGAAACTGTGATATCCCAAATTCACATTCATCCCCCATTGTCTGTCTATTCATCGCAGGGACAATAGTTCTGCACCACTTTCTTCCTGGCAGTGACCTTAGTCTGCTCACATAGGGTGGCGAGTCCCCCCTCTCTCCATAGGATCTCCCTTTAGGTTGATCTAGTCGCATCAGCGATTCTGATGCCCGTGAATTGGGTAGATTTAGATCTAACCATCTCACTTCTCTGTCCATTGGAGAACATCCTTCAGGACCACATGTATTATCTCCCTCTTCCCTACTAAAGTTTTCTCTGTCTTCATCTGAGATTTCTTGTCCGCAACTTGTATTGCTTCCCTCCTCATCTCTATTCAGAGTTAGTCTATCTAAAGACAACTCTTCAGGCTCAAAACTAAACAAGCCTCCTTCTCTATCATACAACTGCGTACTTTCAAGTTGATTGTTTTTTCCCTTTCCCTTCAGTTCTTTCTTGGTCCTCATATCATGATAGACTTTATCGATTGCGTCCCCAATGCTTCTAGAGTCAAACCCATCCTCTAGATTTCCTCTAGACGGACCTGCCATTGGTTCATGTGTCAGGAAGAATTGTTCTATGTCCTTCCATTCCACTACTGGATTAGGTTCCATTAATTGTTTTTCTATGCGATCAAGATCACATGCGCTTTCCCTTCTCTTTTATTCCATCTCTTCATCAAGATCTCTTCTCTTCGTTGCTTCCTCTCTTACCCTTTCTTCTTCCTGTCTTTTCATGTCCCTTCACTCATTTGCTCTTTGTATTTCTTCGTCTCTTCGTCTTTGTATTCTTCTATACCTTCATTTTAGTTCTTCCTCTTCCTCTCTCTTTCTTTCTAGCCTTTCTCATTCTTCGATTGCCCTCTGTGCGTCATCATATTTTCTCTGCTTCTCTGCTCTTTCTTGTTTCTTCAGTTGCTCATCTTGATACAACTATTCCCGTCTTTCTCTATCCTTCCTTTTTGCCCCATCTTCTTTCAATCGTTCATCTTTGTTTTTATCTTCCTTATCTTATTCTTCTCGATCTTCCCTTTGCCTCACTTCCTCAATGTTCTTTCCATCAAGGTTGAGCAAAATCTGACCGCCCATCCATTCGTTCTGTATGAGCGCTTCCTCATCAGTCTTATCTTACTCTCCTTCCCATCTATTTATTTCCCATCCTATATCTAAGGATGCCACTTCTCTCCTTGTCCGTCTCTCTGGGACTTTAGAGATCACCTCTCTTTCTGAGACGTTCTCTGGATTTTCATCACTGCTATGCGCAGGCGACTCATATGCCGGATTACTGTACCCCGTTGCTGCTTTAAGTTCTCTTAATGGGTACACTCCGTCATCTTTCTTACTATCGCTGTTTACTTCAGGCACGGCGGGGGGAGCAGAAGGTCAGGGACGTCATTTCACCAAAATGCCAGGGGTAGCGGAAGTCACATCACACCACCTTTGATCTCGGATGAGCCCACCCTGAAGTGACATCACGGGACGCGATGGAACACAACCATTCACCATTAACTCCTTGACAAAACAGGAAGAGTCATCACATAGCATTGTTTCTAACTACACTACGAAAAATATGGTTATGATATTACTGTAAGTGATATACATTTCATACAAGTATTGTTAATATCAGCGCGCATAGTCCCATTTACCAAATTACTGTCAATGCAAGCAGACGTCCAAGGCCAAACAATAAGGATGTGTTATTATACAGAACTTACGCTTAAGCACTTCATATAGAACAAATATGCATACAATATCACCCAACCTGTATTGGTACTCATTTATCAACCTCAGCAGGATTAAAGTTGACCTTGCCGGGAGCCGAACCTGCAGATCACACGCACATTGCAGCAGAGAGCGCTCAACCCACTGAGCTATCTTGACGGCTACAGCTATCAGAAAACCAACCACTCCAGAAACAAAGAGCCACATGCTAAAGGTCCAACGAGCCAGATGCTGCTGGTCACAGGCCAGGATCATTCATGTAAAAAACAACACAAAAAAAACATGTTTTAAAGATTTTTTTAGGGGGTAACAAGGGAGACCACAGGGGTAGCAAGGGAGACCTCAGGGGTTGCAATTGTGAGCCCTGGCGACCCCTAAATGATGTCCCTGCAGAAGGCTCCTCACCCCCTTCTTTGCATATGTTGAGTATCTAGTCCTCAGGAGGTGGCTCTTCTCTTTCCTCCTGGTACATTTTCCAGAGCTCTAAGCTCGCCAGCCTTTTATCTAACTTCTTTCCCGTGTATGCTGTGTGCAAATATGTCATCATGTGTTGCAAAACTGCCTTTGATAGTGTTCCCCCTTGTGGCCATGGCATGAACATCTTATCTGCTATGCCCTTAACCCATTTTGCACTGTAATGCTTAAGCTTGGGTGCATGTTTTGGTAGCTGCTTACATAAATGTATGAGCAGAGTAATATTCTACATTTTGACTCATCACACTTGACTGTCAAAACTCACTGTTACTCTTTGCACTTTTCAAAAATATGTTTCAGAAAAACAATACAATATGAGCATGCACCACTCGTCGCAGCTCCAAAGCTTTTATATGACGTTTTTAATGTCAATCTACTTACTCACTCAAACACCATCAATTCAACTAAAACACATAAATAATTAACTCTTAAATCTCGTGTTTTTCTCCTTTTCAGGTCTTTTAAATCATTCACTTATTTCTTCACCAAAAATATGTTATATGCAACACATAAAACAATACGGACAAACTGACAGACTCGGCCGGCCTATTTATATCTCAGTCTGCGCTCTTCGAGACTATATCCTTTTATCCACGCCCCTAAAAATACTCCTACAGAGTTTGAATTGTTCTCTTTAAGACAGTCTTTAAACATGTCCCTACCCTATATGCGACTCCTTCTGATACGTGCTGTAACGCAGGACCCTGGGCTTACTCTACTGTGACGCTCTTCGTCTCACAGTTTCTCAATTGCTTGACGATCCTCGTCTCAAGTCAATTACTTAATAACTCGACACTCATCGTCTCAAGTTGTTTAACCTCTTAGAACTTTGACGTTCATTGTCTCAGTTAACTATATTCCCCTTATCGTTTTCTTCACTTAATGCCCATTCACAGTTTTGCCACCTCAGTTCTACTCACCGTTCGCTTTTTCGACTTCCGACTCTCGGGGTCGATGCCTCTTCAACCAGCCTTTTCAACTTTACGTTACCTCAGCTTCCTGTAGAAGTCAGGAGGGGTTTCTGCCTGAAATCAAGTGACCCGTCTAACCTGAGTTGTAAAGCCTTTCTTTTTAAACTAATTACTGCTATCTACAGGGAGCTTCATGTTCTTTCAGTTAAATGGCAGAGGACATTCGATATTGCCAGGACCCCAAAGCTTACTAGGTCGACGGTTCTTTAACCATCATTTCTCTGCTACCACATGAACCGGGACAGTCAGCCCAGCCCTTTAGGACAAGGTAGCAATACTTTGAGAGGAATGGGGATGCAGAAGATACTGAAACATCAATAATCAAAATGATTCAGGAAGTTGGCAAATGTGACTGTTTTAATGTAATATCTAAAGCAGGGAGTACAATGGACATCAACGGACGTCTCATACCATAGTCTTCTGAACAGAAGTTTCATCCTTTCACATGATTGTAACTACTGTCTGATCATCTAATCTAGAATGACTTTGGCTTCTTGTGGCTGGTCCAGCCTTGCCCCACAGAGATTCGTTTCTGTATTTCCATTGCTTTTTTACTGTGACAAACTGAAAAACGGTCTTCCTTTCCTGGTCCAACTCTGCTATAATACGTAGTGGAATCGTCCATCATTCACTCACTCTTATATATGTGTACTTTGGTGCATGCAGCAATCTATTCACTACATAGCTGGCCTCAAGAATACTTCATCTGCATGCGTTTCTTTGCATCTGTACACATGTAAAATAACTTGATATCTTCATTGTTTCTGTAGCATAAGCCTCTTTATCTCGAGCCCGAGATGTTGCTTATCTTCGATACTTTATTGATGCCTTATAGAATATTTACATTCTCTTGTCTCTGCATCTCTTCTATACACGTCAGTCTGTTTTCGTGTGACATCACCAATCTGCTCTTTCGTTCATTTGTCCTGTTTCTTCTGGGATTACATTCAAATGACCATCATACTGTCTTGTATGCAGGTATGGCTCTCTTAATGGGAACCTTGCTTCCAGGATTCTCCTTGGTATTGGTACTCTCACTGCTATTGCACATGTTTCACACTCTGGTTCCCAACACATAGGCAATATGGGTGAAGTACTTGGGGGGGAGGGGGAGACTTGGCTCCTCCTCCACAAATCCATATCTAACTCAGATATTCACAGTCTCTGATGTCATCAATCCATATCTAACTCAGATATTCACCATATGTGATGTCATCAATCCATATCTAACTCAGATATTCACCATCTCTGAAGTCATCAATCCATATCTAACTCAGATATTCACAGTCCCTGATGTCATCAATCCATCTCTAACTCAGATGTTCACCATCTCTGATGTCATCAATCCATCTCTAACTCAGGTATTCACCATCTCTGATGTCATCAATCCATATCTAACTCAGATATTCACCATCTGTGATGTCATCAATCCATATCTAACTCAGATATTCACCATCTCTGAAGTCATCAATCCATATCTAACTCAGATATTCACCATCTCTGAAGTCATCAATCCATATCTAACTCAGATATTCACAGTCCCTGATCTCATCAATCCATATCTAACTCAGATATTCACCATCTCTGAAGTCATCAATCCATCTCTAACTCAGATATTCACCATCTGTGATGTCATCAATCCATATCTAACTCAGATATTCACCATCTGTGATGTCATCAATCCATATCTAACTCAGGTATTCACCATCTGTGATGTCATCAATCCATATCTTACTCAGATATTCACCATCTGTGATGTCATCAATCCATATCTAACTCAGATATTCACCATCTCTGAAGTCATCAATCCATATCTAACTCAGATATTCACAGTCCCTGATGTCATCAATCCATATCTAACTCAGATATTCACCATCTCTGAAGTCATCAATCCATCTCTAACTCAGGTATTCATCATCTCTGATGTCATCAATCTCTGATGTCCCGGGAGGATAGCTCAGCGGCAGCGTGCGCGTCTTGGAAGCAGGACGACACGAAGCAACAACAGGTTCGATCCCCGGGTCCGCGCTTAAAAACCTCTGGGTGTTTAAGCGCGTTATAAATACGCAACTAAGAAAAAAACAAAACAATCCCTGTAATAGCGCCTCGATGCCTGCGGGCTGTGTGAGCGCTTTATAAATGTTAAATAAATAAAAAATAAATAAAATAAATCAATCCATATCTAACTCAGATATTCACCATCTGTGATGTCATCAATCCAAATCTAACTCAGATGTTCACCGTCTCTGATGTCATCAATTCATATCTAACTCAGATGTTCACCATCTCTGATGTCATCAATGCATATCTAAGATTTGATTTGTGTGATACAAGTTCCATCTGAATCTTAAAAAGGACCCACAAACATATCTATTCGGAAAAATAGACAAATAAGGAACCGGTACCTCACTGCTTCTATGCTCCAAACTGAGATGGCTTAGAGACTCCTGGCTATGGAATGCTTCATAGTGGAGATCCAATCAGATCCATACAATATTCGCTGTATTTTCTCAGGGTTGTTCTTAAGATCTCTCTCAGATAATTTAATCTGCCTCAGTAAATTGCTGCATATGGCAGAAAAACTCTTCAGAAATGGGTCCCCATTCCGTTTAGTAATGACATTCAAGTCTGGGTAGAATGGGGTACCCTACAGAGGGCAAATAAGTTATACTAAAAAGACAAGGGTTTCCAATATGCCCTACTAACCAATGAACGGACCCCAAGCTCATATCTAAAGGCAGCTAATGGCACAGGACTAGAAGTCCTTAATGCCCTACACCAAAGAAATCCTTCCAATTTCCACAGGAAATCCCAAACCCACAATTGCCTGACTTCAATACCATATAAAGGTTTAGCTATGATCATACCCGTGTAGGATTTCAAAAGTGGAATTAACGAGAACTTGCCACGGTTGATACGTGAGAGCGACAGCCCTGATCATGACCCATTCTTTCATACTGCCATGTACAGATGTTTGAATTATGAAAGGTTTTATATAGTGCTTTACATTGGATTCCGCATGTTTCCAAGTGCTGTAACAATGGCCATAATTATTACCCAATGTAATGGCATTCAATTAGATCTTCGATCTAATCGGCGGCCTTCGACCTCGTCGACCAACAAGTTCTATGCCATCACCTCTCCACCAAAGCCAACCTCTCTCCTAATGCCACAGCATGGATCGCCTCCTTCCTACAGGGGAGGACCATGCAAGTTTTCTCAGACCTTGCCTCAGCATCGCCCACTATTATCCTATGCAGTGTTCCGCAAGGCTCATGCATCTCGCCCACCCTCTACAACATTTTCACTCGACCCCTATTCCTCATCCTCGACTCCCTGGGTATCTCGTACACTAACTATGCTGCTACCCAGATCCTCCCCACCCTAACAGGAGACTATGATACCGATTCAAAAACTCTTAACTACATCCACAACACAATTCAAGCAAGGATGGCAGCTGTTCAGACAAATTCAGACAAAACTGAACTCCTCGTAGTTGGCTCTAAAGAGACACTCAAGAACCTTGATTCCCAATTTACTCACTTAACAATTGACAGCATAAAAATCCAAGTTGCAAACTCAGCAAAGACACTAGTTGTCGATCTAGGCTCAAATCTAACAATGACCAGGCAAGTGAATGGCATCTCCTCAACAGCAGCCTATCATGCCAAACTGCTCACAGCAGCCAGACCCTTTCTATCGGAGGATAATTGCATTACAATTGCCAGAGCCATAACAGGGTCAAGAATTGACTACTGTAATGCTCTGTTCCTGGGCACTTCCTCCAAGAACATATCTAAACTTCAAACGATACAAAACAGCGCTCTCTGAGCAGCTACTG
Organism: Ambystoma mexicanum; assembly: GCF_040938575.1. Taxonomy (NCBI): domain Eukaryota; kingdom Metazoa; phylum Chordata; class Amphibia; order Caudata; family Ambystomatidae; genus Ambystoma; species Ambystoma mexicanum. The sequence goes on from NC_090928.1 coordinate 1,282,639,784, forward strand.
GAATACCCCAGAAAGAGCACATCACTGAGGCTAGAAAACAGGCACACTGGCTTCCAGTAAGAGAAGGTCGTATTTAAAGCACTTGCCATCACCCACAAGTGCATCCATCTCACTGCTCCACCTTATCTCTCCGGTAGGATGCACCTTACCAGATCTACCAGGCCTTCCAGAACCCCATACACAAACATGCTCATGACCCCCAGAGTCAAGAGAGCCAGAGCAGGTGGGGCCAGCTTCCCATACCTAGCAGCACTACACTGGAATGCCCCACCCCCACCCCTGCGAGCAGAAGTCTCTCACCTAGCATTCTGAAAAGCAGTGAAGACCATGCTCTTCAAATAATCCTAGCTTATACACTACTCTCACCTGTAGCGCACCAAAGTGCCCCAAACTGAAATAGTATGTATATGCGCTATACAAATGTAAAAATAAATAAATAAATACAAATGTGCTGTTCTCGAGAGAATGTCCGGCTGATTCGGTTCTGGTGTTGGAATTTAGGGCAGGCAGGTGGCCCCCTGTCACAGGCTGTGTGCTCTACAAGACACAGAGCTGGTTGCCACTGTAGTCTACCGTAGTAACTCTTAACCCCTTAAGTGCCAAGGACGAGGTGCATGGGGAAACCCATTAGGATCATCTTTCTTGGCAGTGAAGTCAACACCACGTGTGTAATGGGCCTGTCAGCTGCAGGCATTGGAGAGCAGGTCCTCCCGTCCACTCCTATTCACCCCCCCCCCTGCCTGTAGGGTTGATGAGACCACTGTGCAATTAGATAGCAGCCTTTGGAGAAGGTCCTGAGCATACAGAACTGGCCCAAACGTCAAGATGCCCCTACCCCCCGAACCCCATTACAGAACTGGCTGGAAGGTGCTTCTCTGAGCGCACTTGGGGCACAAATCCTCCGCAGGACTCATCCTGCAAGTCACAAGACAGGGAAATTACTAACCTGGTGTAACCCCCAAAACAATAAGACAGGGCCCAAAAAAACATGAAGGGAGAGAGCGAACGAGAGAGAGCGCTAGAGGGCAAGAGAGAGAGAGAGGGCGAGAGAAAGCCAGAGAGGGGGTGAGAGATAGAGAGATTGAGAGAAAGAGAGAGTGAGAGGGCAATAGAGAGAGGGAGGGGGTAAAAGAGAGAGATAGAGCAAGGTATAGAGAGAAGGCGAGAGAGGGGGGATGAGGGATAGAGAGATTGGGAGAAAGAGAGAGTGAGAGGGCAATAGAGAGAGAAAGGGCAAGAGTGGGAGAGCGGAAGATGGCAAGAGAGAGAGAGAAAGAGGCAGAGAGAGAGAGAGAGCGCGAGACAGAGCGCAAGGAGAGGGCAAGAGAGAGGGCAAGAGAAAGTGAGAGAGGGGGGTGAGAGATCGAGATATTGAGTGAAAGAGAGAGTGAGAAGGCAAGAAAGCGAGAGGGCGAGGGTCAGAGCGGGAGCGAGAGGGAAAGAGAAAGAAAGACGGGGCAAGAGAGAAAAGCGAGAGAGTGCAGGAGAGAGTGTGAGAGAGAGGGACGAGAGAGAGAGAGAGAGAGAGAGAGAGAGAGCATGAGAGAGATTGCCATAGAAAGGAAGAGGGAGAGAGAAATAGGGCGAGAGAGAAAGAGAGAGAGAGATGGGGAAAAAAGAGAGAGGGCAAGTGAGAGAGAAAGAGAGAGATGGGTCAGGGACGTCATTTGGGGTCACCATGGGTCTCCCTTGTGACCCCTGAGGTCTCCCTTGCTATCCCTGTGGTCTCCGTTGCTACTCCTAAAACACTTTTTTTAATTATTTTTTTTTAAATGGAACCTTCTGGACTGTGGCCAGCGCCATGTGGCTCTTTGTTTCTAGAGGGGCTGGGTTTCTTGTTCAGGCCTTTGATTTCATTGTGCCACAATTAATGCTTTGTTGTAATGTGTCTATCTTTCCTATCTCCCTGGCATGCTGTTCAGGATGTTTATTTGCATGTATGAGGTCAAGAGTGCCCAGAGTACGGGATGCCGTGAGTTTGCTGCTTTCCCTGCGCTACTCTAAATTCTTTAATGCACAGTTATGAAGCCTCCCAATGGTATGAATTTTGCCAACCTCCGAACCTTGAAAAGTAGATCCACACAGGCTTGACATGTGGCCAACTTTGCACCGGACCTGCAGATGAACTGGCCTGCTAGTAAATCTCAGTTACCAGTTTAATGGTATCCACTACAGAGTGTAATTTGTTTTCTGACTTTAAGGCCATTCAGACGTGTAATTGCTAATTTTTCCATAGCCGGTCAGATAGTTCTAGTCAGTAGGATAGCTCAGTGGGTCGAGAGCTTGCTGCTATGATGTGTGTGTGATCTGCAGGTTCGAATCCCGGCAAGGCCAACTTAGCCTTCATCCTTCTTATGTTGATAAATGAGTACCAACACAGTGTGGGTGATATTGTATTCATGTGCTCTATGTAAGGCGTAAGTCCTATATAATAACACATCATTTTCATTTGGCCTTGGATGCCTGCTTGCATTCACAGTAATTTCGTAACATCGGCCTATACACTCTGATATTAATGAAACATATGGTAATCCATTCTTGTATGAAATGTATATCAAATTAAAGTGATATTGTGTACTTAGGAACAATGCTATGTGATGCCACTTCCTGTTTTGTGAAAGGGTGAAAGGTCATGTTCCATCACTTCCTCTGATGTCAGTTTGGGATGGGGTCAACTTACATCACTTTCTATGATAGGGATAGAGAGAGCAAGAGAGACAGAGGGTGAGAGAGAGAGAGAGAGAAACAGAAGACAAGAGTGAGGAAGAGAGAGACAGACAGAGTTACAGAGAGGGAAAGTGAGTGAGAGAGGAAAAGAGAGAGAGGGCAAGAGAGAGAGGGCAAGTGACTGAGAAAGAGAGGGCAAGAGAGAGAGAAAAAGTGGGGGCAAGAGAGTGAGAGAGAATGAGAGATGGGGGACAAAAGAGAGAGAGTGAGAGACAGTGAGGGAGAGTGAGGGAGGGAAACAGAGGGCAAGAGTGAGGGGGCGAGAGAGGGAGAGAGTTAGAGGGCAAGAGAAAGAGGGCAAGAGACTGAGAATGAGAGGGCATTTGAGAGAAAGAGGGCAACAGAGAGTGAGAGAGAGACAGTGAGAGGGAGAGAGAGAGAGAAACTAGGGAGTAAGACACAGCAAGATAAATCAGCACTGGTGAGAAATATTGGGAGTTAGACACACAGCAACACAAAGCAGCACTGGTGTGGAATCTAGGGAATAAGACACAGCAACACAAAGCAGCACTGGTGTGAAATCTAGGGTATAAGACACACAGCAAGACAAAGCAGCACTTGTGTGAAATCTGGGGAGTAAGACACAACAAGACAAAGAAGCACTGGTGTGAAATCTAGGGAGTAAGACACAGCAAGACAAAGCAGCACTGGTGTGAAATCTAGGGAGTAAGACACAGCAAGATAAATCAGCACTGGTGTGAAATCTTGGGAGTAAGACACAGCAAGATAAAGCAGCACTGGCGTGAAATCTAGGGAGTAAGACACAGCAAGAGAAAGCAGCACTGGTGTTCAGTATAGGGAGTAAGACAAAACAGCACTGGTGTGAAATCTAGGGAGTAAGACACAACAACACAAAGCAGCACTGGTGTGAAATCTAGGGAGTAAGACACAGCAACACAAAGCAGCACTGGTGTGAAATCTAGGGAGTAAGACACAGCAAGATAAAGCAGCACTGGTGTGAAATCTTGGGAGTAAGACACAGCAAGATAAAGCAGCACTGGTGTGAAATCTTGGGAGTAAGACACATAGCAAGACAAAGCAGCACTGGCATGAAATCTAGGGAATAAGACACAGCCAGACAAAGCAGCACTGGCGTGAAATCTAGGGAGTAAGACACAGCAACACAAAGCAGCACTGGTGTGAAATCTAGGGAGTAAGACACAGCAACACAAAGCAGCACTGGCGTGAAATCAAGGGAGTAAGACACAGCAAGACAAAGCAGCACTGGTGTGAAATCTAGGGAGTAAGACACAGCAAGACAAAGCAGCACTGGTGTGAAATCTAGGGAGTAAGACACAGCAAGATAAAGCAGCACTGGCGTGAAATCTAGGGAGTAAGAAACAGCAAGACAAAGCAGCACTGGCGTGAGGTCTAGGGAATAAGACACAGCAACACAAAGCAGCACTGGTGTGAAATCTAAGGAGTAAGACACAGCAAGATAAAGCAGCACTGGTGTGAAATCTTGGGAGTAAGACACAGCAAGATAAAGCAGCACTGGTGTGAAATCTTGGGAGTAAGACACATAGCAAGACAAAGCAGCACTGGCATGAAATCTAGGGAATAAGACACAGCCAGACAAAGCAGCACTGGTGTGAAATCTAGGGAGTAAGACACAGCAACACAAAGCAGCACTGGTGTGAAATCTAGGGAGTAAGACACAGCAACACAAAGCAGCACTGGCGTGAAATCTAGGGAGTAAAACACAGCAACACAAAGCAGCACTGGTGTGAAATCTTGGGAGTAGGACACAGCAACACAAAGCAGCACTGGCGTGAAATCTAGGGAGTAAGACACAGCAACACAAAGCAGCACTGGTGTGAAATGTAGGGAGAAAGACACAGCAACACAAAGCAGCACTGGTGTGAAATCTAGGGAGAAAGACACAGCAAGATAAAGCAGCACTGGTGTGAAATCTAGGGAGTAAGACACAGCAAGATAAAGCAGCATTGGTGTGAAATCTTGGGAGTAAGACACAGCAAGACAAAGCAGCACTGGCGTGAAATCTAGGGAGAAAGACACAGCAAGATAAAGCAGCACTGGTGTGAAATCTAGGGAGTAAGACACAGCAAGATAAAGCAGCATTGGTGTGAAATCTTGGGAGTAAGACACATAGCAAGACAAAGCAGCACTGGCGTGAGGTCTAGGGAATAAGACACAGCAACACAAAGCAGCACTGGTGTGAAATCTAGGGAGTAAGACACAGCAAGATAAATCAGCACTGGTGTGAAATCTAGGGAGAAAGACACAGCAAGATAAAGCAGCATTGGTGTGAAATCTAGGGAGAAAGACACAGCAAGATAAAGCAGCACTGGTGTGAAATCTAGGGAGTAAGACACAGCAAGATAAAGCAGCATTGGTGTGAAATCTTGGGAGTAAGACACATAGCAAGACAAAGCAGCACTGGTGTGAAATCTAGGGAGTAAGACACAGCAAGATAAAGCAGCATTGGTGTGAAATCTAGGGAGAAAGACACAGCAAGATAAAGCAGCACTGGTGTGAAATCTAGGGAGTAAGACACAGCAAGATAAAGCAGCATTGGTGTGAAATCTTGGGAGTAAGACACATAGCAAGACAAAGCAGCACTGGTGTGAAATCTAGGGAGTAAGACACAGCAAGACAAAGCAGCACTGGCGTGAAATCTAGGGAGAAAGACACAGCAAGATAAAGCAGCACTGGTGTGAAATCTAGGGAGTAAGACACAGCAAGATAAAGCAGCATTGGTGTGAAATCTTGGGAGTAAGACACATAGAAAGACAAAGCAGCACTGGCATGAAATCTAGGGAATAAGACACAGCCAGACAAAGCAGCACTGGTGTGAAATCTAGGGAGTAAGACACAGCAAGACAAAGCAGCGCTGGTGTGAAATCTAGGACGGCGCTGCCAGGAAGTAGATTTAGAGAAAAACAATGTGAAAAGGAAAGACAGTGCTCCTCTGAAAGACCCAAGAAGACCCTGGAAACTGGGGCAAATGGAAAGGGGGCAAGTAGCATCAGAGCAGACAGGGCATGGGCACCTGGGGATGCCAGGCAAACATCTTGATGGTCAGATCAGATAGACACCTTTCGGAGGTCGGATTGGTTATTCCAGGATAGAGTAGGGGTCGAGTATTAGGTGCGTGGTGATAATACCGAGGTCCTGACAGCATCTTCCCAGGCGCCTCTCTCTTCGTCCTGTCTGCTTCGGCCCTTCTGTACTCGCAATAGTGAGTGGCATACCCTTGTTGCAGTGCCCCCCCCCTTCTTGACCCGTCTTTCCCACTATCAGGGCCTTCCTTCTCTTCCACCTGTGCTCCCACTTTTCCCCTCCACTTCCCCCTGTGCTCCCACTCTTCCCCTCCTCGTCCCCCTGTGTGGCCATTTATCTCCTCCGATTCCCTGTGTACTCCCACTTTTCCCCGCTGCTATACCCTGTGCGCCTCTCTTCCCCTCCGCTTCCGCCTTTGCACCCACTCTTCCCCTCCACTTCCCCCTGTGCACCCACTCTTCCCATCCGCTTTCCACAGTGTGCCCACTCTTCCCATCTGCTTCCCCCTGTGCACCCACTCTTTCACTGCTTCCCCCTGTGCTCCTACTTTTCCCCTCCTCTTCCCCCTGTGCTCCACTCTTCCCCTCCTCGTCCCCCTGCACGTCCATTCTTCTCCGCTTCCCTGTGTACTCCCACTATTCCCCTCTGCTATCCCCTGTGTACTCATGCTTCCCCTCTGCTTCCCCCTGTGCTCCTACTTTTCCCCTCCTCTTCCCCCTGTGCTCCCACTCTTCCCCTCCTCGTCCCCCTGCATGTCCATTCTTCTCCTCCGCTTCCCTGTGTACTCCCACTATTCCCCTCTTCTATCCCCTGTGTACTCACGCTTCCCCTCTGCTTCCCCCTGTGCACCCACTCGTCCCCACCGCTTCCACCTGTGCTCCCACTTTTCCCCTCTACTTCCCCCTGTGGCCACTCTTCCCCTCTGCTTCCCACTATGTGCCCACTCTTTCCCTTTGCTTCCCCCTGTGCGCCTGCTCTTAGCCGCTGCTTCCCACTGTGAGCCCACTCTTCCCCTCCACTTTCCCCAGTGGGCCCACTCTTATGTAGAGGAGCAGGAAGACGCATATACCCTAGCTCCCCCCTCACCGCTGTCATACGGGACCAGCAGGAAAAGAACTGCATGTGGGACCCCCTGTGTTGTCCCTATACCGCATCAAGTGTATGAGAGATGCTATGCACTCAGACAACCGTACCAAATGTCCCCTCACGTAGAGAGAGTGGATGGATGTCTGCACGCACCATTAGACATCATGGAGCGCTGAGTGACAACTGAAAAGAGCACAGTGATGTCACGAAGAAGATATACAAGGATGTACTGAAATGATATGAAAATACTCAAGAATGACGATGTAGCAGAAGCTATAAGAAAAACATGTATGAAATGATTGAGTAATCATTTATGCAGAAAGAAGATAAAGTAACTTGTGGATCAATAAGTGTAAATACGCAGCAGCGCGAGGTAGATGAGCCATATAGAAGCTTGCTATGGAGGAATATATAATGTGGCAAGGGCAGCTGGAATTGGAAAATGGACGCCGTCTCATGCAAAGATTCATTCTATCTGCCTCAGAAACAGATCAGGGTGGAAGAGTCAGGAGACGCTGGAAAACAACTTTGTGTGGAAGCAAGAGGAGTCTCTGTTTGCCTGGGAACAAGGATGCTATTTCAAGAAATAGCTGCAAAACACAAAGGGAGGCAGATGGATAACATCATGAGTGTGAGACATATTTCTCTTAGAATAATGAGGATGAAAACATGTGCAAGAGCCAAGTATTGGACAATTAACAGTGAATAAATCTCATACAAGGTGGAGTGAGCAAGTCTCTAGAGCCAGAAGGAGCAATAACACCCCGCATCATGGAACCAAAAAGAAGTAAATAGGAGGTTGAAAAGGACGCATTTTTATTCTCCTCACACGTGATGCAGAAGGTGAAAACAAGGGCGATTCATTAAGCTGCGGTTGAAAATAAATGAGGTGCTTGTACTCCCTTAAATGTCCTAGAGCAGAGAGCAATGGCAAGGTCAACTACAGAAGAGAAACATTGGCTTATGGTCAGACTGATGAGAGATGATGGACTAAATGGAAGAGTGGGGAGTAATCTGACGTGACTCAAGCACCTGGGTTTTGATTTCCTTATGTGCTGCTAACGAGCCGAAAGTCCAAGGTTGGGTGGAAATGCCAACCAATCAGAGGGTCTATGGGGCAATCTGCTATACAATGTTGCATAGACCAATCCACTGCCATTGTGTCCACTACAATCAGTGTTATCTGTAAAACACACCTGGAACTACCACTATATACATATTTGAGACTGCCAATGAAGTACCAACCTGTATACTTTCATTAAGTAGATATGTTCCCCTAACCAATATGCATATCGAGGTATAAGAACTCTGTGTAATCAAGTCTGTGTGTGTGTGTGTGTCTGTGAAAATATAAGATTACTGGTGCTATTTTACCCTAATTGTTGCTGCTACTTTGCTGCCAGTATACTTTTATGATGCACTTTTGTTGTGTGTTCTTTTAAATTGTATGTGAACTGAAGACACCACTAAGCTCCCAGTCCTCATTCTGTGGTGCCCGATCGGCAGCTCCTCTCCTTTCATTGGGGCGTGCATGGTATTTATGTGCCGCATTAGTCGCCCGCGCGGCCGACGGGCGCAGCAGACACGCCGTCAGTGCCCCAAAGGCACGCTTAAGGTAAGCCCATCTGTGCCCGTCCGTGCAAGGGAAGGGCAAAGCGTACAGGCTGATATTATCTGCTCTGGTACATATATTCCCTTGGAACGCAATGTATTGATATCATTAGCTCCAGGGGAGGCGAAATGGCCACATGGTTTTGCTAAATCTCCTTCACTGGCTAAATCTCCCACATTGGCTACCTTCAGGGACGTCAATTGGGGGTCGCCAGAGGTCGCAAGAGCGACCTCTGCCTTTTTCCCAGCGACCTCTGGCATAATTCTGCGACCTCTGGCCTGGCCTGGAGCTTGCATTTTTTTACAAATAGTTGGCTAAAAACTATTTATAAAAAAAATGAGCAAGCTCCTGATGCCACCGACCCCAGGCCTGGCCAGAGGAAGCAGAGAGCCGTGCGGAAGGCCCGGATGAGGTTTGGTTGCTAAGCAACCAGCTCGTGTAGTAGAACTGAAGGCACTGGTGCGGCGCGCCAGTGCCTTCAGCTCTATTACTCGAGCTATGGTTGCTTAGCAACCAAACCTCGTCCGGGCCGAGGCAGGGAAGCAGAGCAGAAGAGCAGAGCGATGAGTGCAGCAGCAGGCCAGCCAGCCATCCACACTAAATACTGTGCGGCTTGCGCAGGCAACGTAGGATAGTGCGGCAGGAATGGTGCAGGTAAGGTTTAAACTATACCTGTCATCTCTTGAATCACGCCATGTGATGTAATTGGCAAGTGATTGGAGTTCTTTCAACCCACTCTAAACACACGCCCACACAGGCACACCCAGTATTAAGAGTGCAGGCAGCACGTGTTGCTCAGGAGTCCAGTCAGTGAGGGTCACAGCGACCTGCCAGTCTTGCGGCCCCAAGGACTGTACCCCAAAATAACAGGGGGACACCCAAACACACAACCACACAGGCAGGCAAGCATTCTAGAGTCTGCAGGTTGCCTGTTGTGTTACGTGCGTGAGGGACTTTGCATAGCGCCTCTCTCGAACTACTGACTCTTGACTCTTCCAGAAGACCAAAATGTTTCACTTTCTTGTACAGCGCTTATTGTGTGGCGTGAGCTCATTTCTAAGCGCTTCAAATGTTTGCGGATTGTGGGACTGGGACGGGAAAGTAATGCAATTTGCCGAGGATAATAGCCATGGGTGAGTGAGAAGTACAACCCAATGTCTTCGTGTTCCAATGTAGACCGCGTGAGTTGATTACCTCTAGGCACTTGTATGAGGTGTACAGCATCAGAGCAGCATCGGGCCACCAGGGCTCGACAGCCATTCTCATCGCCTTTTCCAAACGATAGTAAAATATTATTGATATGACACGAAACTCTCCCCCACATCCCACCAAGCGAGATACAGCACCACACGCGAGAATGATATCCTTTCTAATTTAAGAGCTGCCCTTTTAGTATGAAAATACCACTTCTTGTCCAAAATACCCCCAGCTCTTTAATTGGCCGCAGAGTAGTTCAAGCACAGACAGGCCATTCATTGACTTTGCAGAATGTGCAATTTAAGACGTTACAGTCCCTAAAAACTATTACACTCCACCACACACATGCTCCTTCTACCAAGAAGCGCCACAAAGCGTTCAGTTCGTGGAGTCGAACTATATCAGATAATTAATTTGTACATTCATGCATCTGCCCATCAGCCTACGAATACATGAAAATTGTAAATTTACATACATGTAAATGAAAATTGAAGAACACCGGAATGGGTAGTTATTATCATAAAGAAAAGTAAACTGTTTTGAGGACCAAATCATACAACACGGTCCCTGATGAGGAAGGAGTGAAGCTTCCTAGGGGGCTTACCTCTCGAGGGGGCGGCCTGGAGCACTTTTTCTCTCCTCAGTGCGCTATGCGGCCCTGATGAAATGAGCAACTGTGGAACATGCAGTTAATATCTCACCAGGAACCCACGTGCCGGCCTTTTCTTTTACTCAGTGCTTAGTGATGCAGCTTGCTAGCACTGTACATGACAGGTATTACAGTTATACAGTTTAATTGGTTTCACAATATCAATGCCACAAGGATAAAGTATGAAGCAGCCACCCTCGCCTGGACTTGGACATCTGACCGGGATTTCAGCAGCATTTGCTCACACCCACTGAGCTATGTGGCACATGCTTTTTTGTTAATTTGATGTCTTTTTATTGTTTATGCTATTGGTCGTGTTTGCTTCTCCTGCCTGCACAATGGCTCCCTTTAGAGTGCTTGGGGTGGGGAGGGGTACCATGGCATGTGGGGGGTAGTTCCAAGCGGGAGTGGGTCGCACAGGACCTGTGAAAGGGATCATATACCGGGAACAGTAAGCAGTAAATCGGCACTGATACCTGCATGGGGCGGGTCTTTATCGCCTGCAGCTTGACCGGGCTTGACCAAGGCTAACACGGGTAGGGTGGAGCTCACCCGCTCTTCACGGGTAGGCTGGAGCTCACCCGCTCTTCACGGGTAGGCTGGAGCTCACCCGCCCCTGCCAGTGGAGTCGCAGAGCTTATTTCTTTGCACCCTATTCACTTGCCTCCTAAACTGACGGGAAGGAGCAGGCTGTGTAGTCCAGGGGATGTATGCAGTGTGGTGTTGCCCCTGGCTGCCTGTGCCATGGTAGGTGGGTGGTCCACTCACTCTTTTAGGAATGTAAGACTCCTTCCATTGGCGCTGGGGAACTGGGTCGCACGCAGAGTGGTGCTGGCTTCCACTGGCAGCCAGTGTAGAGGTTTTAGGGCAGGGGTTTGAGCCCCACCATTAGTTTTACCACTTGCTTCATAGTAAAGGGCAGCCTATTGTAGCTCCATATTTTAGGCAGATTTCTTTCATAGCAAGCAATTTCAGAAGCACCCTAACCTGATGTTTACTTGTCGCTGTAGGTTAAGTGACTGGACTCTGGGTCAACTCAGCCTCTCATCCTGCTTCTGTTGATAAATGAGTACCAACACAGGTTGTGTCATATTGTATAGTTAGTTGTTCTAAATGAAGTGCTTAAGTGCTATATATTAAAACATCATTATCGTTTGGCCTTGCACGTCTGCTTGCATTCACAGTGATTTGGTGATATGGGCCGATACGCACTGATATTAATGATACATATGGTGATCCATTCTTGTATGAAATGTACATCAATTTACAGGGTTATCTTGACCATATTATTCGCAGTGTACATAGAAACAATGCTATCTGATGCCACTTCCTGTGATGGCACGCAGGGGTGTGGGCAAATGACATCACTTCCTGACATTGTGATGTCACTTCCGCGACCCCTGGCATTTTGGTGAAATGTAGTATTACCTGGCTACCTTAGTGGAAGTTCAATGTGGACTTCTTAATACCCGCTCTCTGGTGGCACATGCCCGCGATTGTCACGATCTGGTGACTAACTCGCGACTGGATCTCCTGTTTTTAACAGAGACCCGGATGAGGGAGACTTCGGGTCCTACTATTGTACAGGTCCTACCCCTAACTATGATCTGTTCATGTTGATCGTGTCTCCGCTCATCCAGGTGGGGGCTGGCTATTATTCACAATGCCACTGTTAAAATAGGGTGCCCTGTGCCTGTAGGCTCTCCTATAGATGGAGTGTTTCTTGGCCCGGATTTTTCTTTCACCCACTTCCACGCATACTGTCTTAGTGATGAACCGCCCTCCTGGAGCGGTTGCTGCGTTTTGTATCTGAGCTACAGATTAAGCACCCCAATCTGTGGGTTGTTGGTGATTTTAACCTTCCTGTTAATTCAACTTTCACAGGCCGGGTCACCAATGATCTCTCGCGTATGACTGGCCTTGACCTGCCGCACCTGATTCTTGAACCTACCCATCAGTTAGGTAATATTTTGGATTTCATCTGTTGTCCTAAGTCTCTTATTTCTGTCCCTTTTTTTTGCCCTCTTCTATGGTCGAATAATTTCCTGATATCTTTCTTTATTTTCCACTCGGACCCTTTTCTGCCACCGACTAAATGTGCAACTTTCAAATGCTGTTGGCGTCAAGTGACTAATGATCCACTGTGCATGGCTGCAGGACATGCCCAGGGGGTAGATGGGGAGTACAGGCCATGTCTAGTGGCCACACTAAGAATCTAGGATGTGCCCGACAATGCTCGAAATGCACTCACCACTCTGCAAGACTGCAGGACATGTCTAGTGGCACACTAGGAATCTAGGAGGTGGCCAGCCATGTTCTTTGCACACTCACCACTCTGCAAGGCTGCAGGACATGTCTAGTGGCCACACTGGGGATCTAGGAGGTGCCCAGCCATTCTCCATGCACACAAATCACTATGCATGGATGCAGGCCATGACTAGTGGCCACACTGGGGATCTAGGAGATGGCCAGCCATGCTCCTTGCACACTCACCACTCTGCAAGGCTGCAGGACATGTCTGGTGGCCACACTAGAAATCTAGGAGGTGCCCAGCCATTCTCCATGCACACACATCACAATGCATGGATGCAGGCCATGTCTAGTGGCCACACTGGGGATCTAGGAGGTGCCCAGCCATTCTCCATGCAAAAACATCACTATGCATGGGTGCAGGCCATGTCTAGTGGCCACACTAGGGATCTAGGTGGTGCCTGGCCATGCTCCTTACACACTAACCACTGTGCATGGCTGCAGGATGTGCCCAGTGGGTACATTGGGTGTCTAGGAGGTGACTGTGCCATGCTCCTTACACACTTACCACTGTGCATGGCTGCAGGATGTGCCCAGTGGGTACATTGGGTGTCTAGGAGGTGACTGTGCCATGCTCCATGCACACTAACCACTGTGCATGGCTGCAGGATGTGCCCAGTGGGTACATTGGGTGTCTAGGAGGGGACTGTGTCATGCTCCATGCACACAAATCACTGTGCATTGATGCAAGCCATGTCTAGTGGGTACATTGGGTGTCTAGGAGGTGGTTGTGCCATACTCCATGCACACTAACCATTGTGCATGGCTGCAGGATGTGCCCAGTGGGTACATTGGGTGTCTAGAAGGTGCCTGGGCCATGCTCCATGCACACACATCACTGTGCATGGATGCAGGACATTCCCAGAGGGTACATTGAGTTTCTAGGAGATGACTGTGCCATGCTCCTTACACACTAACCACTGTCCATGGCTGCAGGACATGCCCAGTGGGTACATTGGGTGTCTAGGAGGTGGCTGTACATTACTCCATGCACACTAACCACTGTGCATGGTTACAGGCTGTGCCCAGTGGGTACATTGGGTGTCTAGGAGGTGACTGTGCCATGCTCCATGCACACTAACCACTGTGAATGGCTGTAGGCTGTGCCCAGTGGGTACACTGGGGTTGTAGGAGGTGCTTGAGCCATGCTCCATGCACACACATCACTTTGCATGGATGCAAGCAATGTCTAGTGGCCACACTGAGGATCTAGGAGGTGCCCAGCCATGTTTCATGCTCACTCACCACCGTGCATGTATGCAGGCCATGTCTAGTGGCCACACTAGGGATCTAGGAGGTGCATAGCCACGCTCCATGCACAGTAACCACTGTGCATGGCTGCAGGACATGCCCAGTGCGTACACTAGAGATCTAGGAGGTGCCGGGCAATATTCCATGTGCACTCACCACTGTTCATGGATGGAGGACATGCCCAGTGTGTACATTGAGTGCCTAGGAGGTGACTGTGCCATGCTCCATGCACAATAACCACAGTGCATGGCTGCAGGACATGCCCAATGGGTACATTGGGCGTCTAGGAGGTTACTGTGCCATGCTCCATGCGCACAAATCACTGTGCATTGATGCAGGCCATGTCTAGTGGGTACATTCGGTGTCTATGAGGTGGCTGTGCCATGCTCCATTCACGCTAACCACTGTGCATGGCTGCATGATGTGCCCAGTGGGTACAATGGGTGTCTAGGAGGTGACTGTGCCAAGCTCCATGCACACTAACCACTGTGCATGGCTGCAGGATGTGCCCAGTGGGTACATTGAGTGTCTAGAATTTGACTGTACCATGCTCCATGCACACTAACCACTGTGCATGGCTGCAGGATGTGCCCAGTGGGTACTTTGGGAGTCTAGGAGGTGGTTGTGCCATGCTCCATGCACACTAACCACTGTGCATGGCAGCAGGATGTGCTCAGTCGGTACATTGGGTGTCTCGGAGGTGACTGTGCCATGCTCCATGCACACTAACCACTGTGCATGATTGCATGATGTGCCCAGTGGGTACTTTGGGTGTCTAGGAGGTGACTGTGCTATTCTTCATGCACATTAACCACTGTCCATGGCTGCAGGATGTGCCCAGTGGGTACATTGGGTGTCTATGAGGTGTCTGTGCCATGCTCCATGAACACTAACCACTGTGCATGGCTGCAGGATGTGGCCAGTGGGTACATTGGGTGTCTAGAAGGTGACTGTGCCATGCTCCATGCACACAAATCGCTGTGCATTTGTGCAAGCCATGTCTAGTGGGTACATTGGGTGTCTAGGAGGTGGCTGTGCCATGCTCCATTCACATTAACCACTGTGCATGGCAGCAGGATGTGCCCAGTGGGCACATTGGGTGTCTAGGAGGTAGGTGCCTGGGCCATGTTCCATGCACACTGACCACTGTGCATGGCTGCAGGATGTGCCCAGTGGGTACATTGGGTGTCTAGGAGGTGGCTGTGCCATGCTCCATTCACATTAACCACTGTGCATGGCTGCAGGATGTGCCCAGTGGGCACATTGTGTGTCTAGGAGGTAGGTGCCTGGGCCATACTCCATGCCCACAAATCACTGTGCATGGATGCAGGATGTGCTCAGTGGGTTCAATGGGTGTCTAGAAGGTGACTGTGCCATGCTCCATGCACATAAATCACTGTGCATGGCTGCAGGCCATGTCTAATGGCTAAACTAGGGATCTCGGAGGTGCCTGGCCATGTTCCATGTGCACTCAACACTGTGCATGGATACAGGACATGCCCAGTGGGTACTCTGAGTTTCTAGGAGGTGACTGTGCCATGCTCCTTACACACTAACCACTGTGCATGGTTACAGGCTGTGCCCAGTGGGTACATTGGGTGTCTAGGGGGGGGGGGGCTGTGCCATGCTCCTTGTACGCTAACCACTTTGCATGGCTGCAAGACCTGCCCAGTGGGTCCATTGGGAGTCTAGGAGGTGTTTGTGCCAAGCTCCATGCACACTAACCACTGTGCATGGCAGCAGGATGTGCTCAGTCGGTACATTGGGTGTCTAGGAGGTGACTGTGCCATGCTCCATGCACACAAATCACTGTGCATGGATGCAGGCCATGTCTAGTGGCCACACTAGGGATATAGGAGGTGCAGCCATGCACAGTAACCACTGTGCATGGCTGCAGGACATGCCCAGTGCGTACATTAGAGATCTAGGAGGTGCCGGGCCATGCTCCATGTGCACTCACCACTGTTCATGGATGGAGGACATGCCCAGTGTGTACATTGAGTGTCTAGGAGGTGACTGTGCCATGCACCATGCACAATAACCACAGTTCATGGCTGCAGGACATGCCCAATGGGTACATTGGGTGTCTAGGAGGTTACTGTGCCATGCTCCATGCACACAAACCACTGTGCATTGATGCAGGCCATGTCTAGTGGGTACATTCGTTGTCTATGAGGTGGCTGTGCCCTGCTCCATTCACGCTAACCACTGTGCATGGCTGCATGATGTGCCCAGTGGGTACAATGGGTGTCTAGGAGGTGACTGTGCCATGCTCCATGCACACTAACCACTGTGCATGGCTGCAGGATGTGCCCAGTGGGTACATTGAGTGTCTAGAATTTGACTCTACCATGCTCCATGCACACTAACCACTATGCATGGGTGCAGGATGTGCCCAGTGGGTACATTGCGTGTCTAGGAGGTGACTGTGCCATGCTCCATGAACACTAACCACTGTGCATGGCTGCAGGATGTGCCCAGTGGGCACATTGGGTGTCTAGAAGGTGACTGTGCCATGCTCCATGCACACAAATCACTGTGCATTTGTGCAAGCCATGTCTAGTGGGTACATTGGGTGGCTAGGAGGTGGCTGTGTCATGCTCCATTCACATTAACCACTGTGCATGGCTGCAGGATGTGCCCAGTGGGCACATTGGGTGTCTAGGAGGTAGGTGCCTGGGCCATGCTCCATGCACACTGACCACTGTGCATGGCTGCAGGATGTGCCAGTGGGTACATTGGGTGTCTAGGAGGTGGCTGTGCCATGCTCCATTCACATTAACCACTGTGCATGGCTGCAGGATGTGCCCAGTGGGCACATTGTGTGTCTAGGAGGTAGGTGCCTGGGCCATACTCCATGCCCACAAATCACTGTGCATGGATGCAGGATGTGCCCAGTGGGTTCATTGGGTGTCTAGAAGGTGACTGTGCCATGCTCCATGCACACAAATCACTGTGCATGGCTGCAGACCATGTCTTGTGGCTACACTAGGGATCTCGGAGGTGCCTGGCCATGTTCCATGTGCACTCAACACTGTGCATGGATACAGGACATGCTCAGTGGGTACATTGAGTTTCTAGGAGGTGACCGTGCCATGCTCCATGCAAACTAACCACTGTGCATGGTTGCAGGATATGCCCAGTGGGTACATTGGGTGTCAAGGAGGTGACCGTGCCATGCTCCATGCACACTAACCACTGTGCATGGCTGCAGGATGTGCCCAGTGGGTACATTACTCCATGCACACTAACCACTGTGCATGGTTACAGGCTGTGCCCAGTATGTACATTGGGTGTCAAGGGGGAGGGGGGGGCAGTGCCATGCTCCTTGTACACTAACCACTTTGCATGGCTGAAGGACCTGCCCAGTGGCTACATTGGGAGTCTAGGAGGTGGTTGTGCCATGCTCCATGCACACTAACCACTGTGAATGGCTGCAGGCTGTGCCCAGTGGGTATACTGGGGTTTTAGGAGGTGCTTGAGCCATGCTCCATGCACACAAATCACTGTGCATGGATGCAAGCCATGTCTAGTGGCCACACTGAGGATCTAGGAGGAGCCCAGCCATGCTCCATGCTCACCCACCACCGTGCATGTATGCAGGCCATGTCTAGTGGCCACACTAGGGATCTAGGAGGTGCAGCCATGCACAATAACCACTGTGCATGGCTGCAGGACATGCCCAGTGCGTACACTAGAGATCTAGGAGGTGCCGGGCCATGCTCCATGTGCACTCACCACTGTTCATGGATGGAGGACATGCCCAGTGTGTACACTGAGTGTCTAGGAGGTGACTGTGCCATGCACAATAACCACAGTGCATGGCTGCAGGACATGCCCAATGGGTACATTGGGTGTCTAGGAGGTTACTGTGCCATGCTCCATGCACACAAATCACATGTGCATTGATGCAGGCCATGTCTAGTGGGTGCATTCGGTGTCTATGAGGTGGCTGTGCCATGCTCCATTCACACTAACCACTGTGCATGGCTGCATGATGTGCCCAGTGGGTACAATGGGTGTCTAGGAGGTGACTGTGCCATGCTCCATGCACACTAACCACTGTGCATGGCTGCAGGATTTGCCCAGTGGGTACATTGGGTGTCTAGGAGGTGACTGTGCCATGCTCCATGCACACTAACCACTGTGCATGGCTGCATGATGTGCCCAGTGGGTACATTGGGTGTCTAGGGGGTGACTGTGCTATTCTCCATGCACACTAACCACTGTGCATGGCTGCAGAATGTGCCCAGGGGGTACATTGGGTGTCTAGGGGGTGACTGTGCCATGCTCCATGAACACTAACCACTGTGCATGGCTGCAGGATGTGCCCAGTGGGTACATTGGGTGTCTAGAAGGTGACTGTGCCATCCTCCATGCACACAAATCACTGTGCATTTGTGCAAGCCATGTCTAGTGGGTACATTGGGTGGCTAGGAGGTGGCTGTGCCATGCTCCATTCAAACTAACCACTGTGCATGGCTGCATGATGTGCCCAGTGGGTACAATGGGTGTCTAGGAGGTGGCTGTGCCATGCGCCATGCACAC
Source organism: Ambystoma mexicanum (assembly GCF_040938575.1). Lineage (NCBI taxonomy): Eukaryota > Metazoa > Chordata > Amphibia > Caudata > Ambystomatidae > Ambystoma > Ambystoma mexicanum. Next base: position 1,282,658,188 of record NC_090928.1, read on the forward strand.
TAACCACTGTGCATGGCTGCAGAATGTGTCCAGTGGATACATTGGGTGTCTAGGAGGTGACTGTGCCATGCTACATGCACACTAACCACTGTGCATGGCTGCAGGATGTGTCCAGTGGGTACATTGGGTATCCACGAGGTGACTGTGCCATGCTACATGCACACTGCCCACTGTGCATGGCTGCAGGATGTGTCCAGTGGGTACATTGGGTGTCCACGAGGTGACTGTGCCATGCTACATGCACACTGCCCACTGTGCATGGCTGCAGGATGTGTCCAGTGGGTACATTGGGTGTCTAGGAGGTGACTGTGCCATGCTACATGCACACTAACCACTGTGCATGGCTGCAGGATGTGCCCAGTGGGTACACTGGGTGTCTAGGAGGTGGCTGTGCCATGCTCCATGCACACTAACCACTGTGCATGGCTGCAGGATGTGCCCAGTGGGTACATTGGGTGTCTAGGAGGTGGCTGTGCCATGCTCCTTGCACACTAACCACTGTGCATGGCGGCAGGATGTGCCCAGTGGGTACATTGGGTGTCTAGGAGGTGATTGTGCCATGCTACATGCACACTAACCACTGTGCATGGCTGAAGGATGTGCCCAGTGGGTACACTGGGTTTCTAGTTGGTGACTGTGCTATGCTCCATGCCCACTAAACACTGTGCATGACTGCATGACATGCACAGTGGGTACATTGGGTGTCTAGGGGGTGCCTGGGCCATGCTCCAAGCACACACATTACTGTGCATGGATACAGGCCATGCCTAGTGGCCACACTGGGGATCTGGGAGGTGCCTGGCCATGCTCCATGCCATGTGTACTCACCACTATGCATGGATGCAGGACATGCCCAGTGTGTACATCGAGTTTTTAGGAGGTGACTGTGCCATGCTCCTTACACACTAACCACTGTGCATGGCTGCAGGATGTGCCCAGTCGGTACATTGTGTGCCTATGAGGTTACTGCGCCATGCTCCATGCACACTGACTGCTGTGCATGGCTGTATGCTGTCCCCAGTGGGTACGTTGGTTGTCTAGGAGGTGCCCGGCCATGCTCCATGTGCAATCACCACTGTGCATGGCTGCAGGATGTGCCCAGTCGGTACATTGTGTGTCTATGAGGTTACTGCGCCATGCTCCATGCACACTGACTACTCTGCATGGCTGCATGCTGTCCCCAGTGGGTACATTGGTTGTCTAGGAGGTGCCCAGCCATGCTCCATGTGCACTCACCACTGTGCATGGATGCAGGCCATGCCTAGTGGCCACACTGGGGATCAAGGAGGTTCCTGGGCCATGCTCCATGTGCACTCGCCACTGTGCATTGATGCAGGTCATGCCGAGTGGCCACACTGGGGATCTAGGAGGTGCCCGGCCATGCCTCGTGTGCACTCACCACTGTGCACGGATGCAGGCCATGCCTAGTGGCCACACTGAGGATCTGGGAGGTGCGTGCCCATGCTCCATGTGCACTCACCACTGTGCATGGATGCAGGCCATGCCTAGTGGCCACACTGGGGATCAAGGAGGTGCCTAGGCCATGCTCCATGTGCACCCGCCACTGTGCATGGATGCAGGTCATGCCCAGCGGCCACACTTGGGATGTAGGAGGTGCCCGGCCATGCCTCATGTGCACTCGCCACTGTGCATGGATGCAGGCCATATCTAGTGGCCACACTGGGGATCTGGGAGGTGCCCGGCCATGCTCCATGTGCACTCACCACTGCGCATGGATGCAGGCCATGTCTTGCGGCCACACTGGGGATCTAGGAGGTGCCTGGGCCTTGCTCCATGTGCACTCACCACTGTGCTTGGATGTAGGCCATGCCTAGTGGCCACACTGGGGATCTGGGAGGTGCCCGGCCATGCCTCATGTGCACTCGCCACTGTGCATGGATGCAGGCCATGCCTAGTGGCCACACTGGGGATCTGGGAGGTGCCTGACCATGCCCCATGTGCACTCACCACTGTGCAAGGCTGCAGGCCATGTCTTGCGGCCACACTGGGGATCTCGGAGGTGCCTGGGCCATGCTCCATGCATACTCGCCACTGTGCATGGATGCAGGCCATGTCTAGTGGCCACACTAGGGATCTCGGAGGTGGCTGGCCATGCCTCATGTGCACTCACCACTGTGCATGGATGCAGGCCATGTCTAGTCGCCACACTAGGGATCTAGGAGGTGCCTGGCCATGCCTCATGTGCACTCACCACTGTGCATGGATGCAGGCCATGTCTAGCGGCCACACTGGTAATCTAGGAGGTGCCTGGGCCATGCTCCATGTACACTCGCCACTGTGCATGGATGGAGGCCATGTCTAGTGGCCACACTAGGGATCTCGGAGGTGGCTGGCCATGCCTCATGTGCACTCACCACTGTGCATGGATGCAGGCCATGTCTAGTGGCAACACTAGGGATCTCGGAGGTGGCTGGCCATGCCTCATGTGCACTCACCACTGTGCATGGATGCAGGCCATGTCTAGTGGCCACACTAGGGATCTAGGAGGTGGCTGGCCATGCCTCATGTGCACTCGCCACTGTGCATGGATGCAGGCCATGTCTAGTGGCCACACTAGGGATCTAGGAGGTGGCTGGCCATGCTCCATGTGCACTCACCACTGTGCATGGATGCAGGCCATGCCTAGTGGCCACACTGGGGATCTAGGAGGTGCCCGGCCATGCCTCATGTGCACTCACCACTGTGCGAGGTTGCAGGCCATGTCTAGCGGCCACACTGGGGATCTAGGAGGTGCCTGGGCCATGCTCCATGTGCACTCGCCACTGTGCATGGATGTAGGCCATGTCTAGTGGCCACACTAGGGATCTCAGAGGTGGCTGGCCATGCCTCATGTGCACTCACCACTGTGCATGGATGCAGGTCATGCCTAGTGGCCACACTGGGGATCTAAGAGGTGCCCGGTCATGCCTCATGTGCACTCACCACTGTGCATGGATACAAGCCATGTCTAGCGGCCACACTGGGGATCTAAGAGGTGCCTGGGCCATGCTCCATGCACTCTGACCACTGTGCATGGATACAGGACATGCCCAGTGGGTACATTGAGTTTCTAGGAGGTGAATGTGCCATGCTCCTTACACACTAACCACTGTGCATGGCTGCAGGATATGCCCAGTGGGTAAATTGGGTGTCAAGGAGGTGACCGTGCCATGCTCCATGCACACTAACCACTGTGCATGGCTGCAGGATGTGCCCAGTGGGTACATTACTCCATGCACACTAACCACTGTGCATGGTTACAGGCTGTGCCCAGTGGGTACGTTGGGTGTCTAGGGGGAGGGGGGGCTGTGCCATGCTCCTTGTACACTAACCACTTTGCATGGCTGCAGGACCTGCCCAGTGGGTACATTGGGAGTCTAGGAGGTGGTTGTGCCATGCTCCATGCACACTAACCACTGTGAATGGCTGCAGGCTGTGCCCAGTGGGTATACTGGGGGTTTAGGAGGTGCTTGAGCCATGCTCCATGCACACAAATCACTGTGCATGGATGCAAGCCATGTCTAGTGGCCACACTGAGGATCTAGGAGGTGCCCAGCCATGCTCCATGCTCACTCACCACCGTGCATGTATGCAGGCCATGTCTAGTGGCCACACTAGGGATCTAGGAGGTGCAGCTATGCACAGTAACCACTGTGCATGGCTGCAGGACATGCCCAGTGCGTACACTAGAGATCTAGGAGGTGCCGGGCCATGCTCCATGTGCACTCACCACTGTTCATGGATGGAGGACATGCCCAGTGTGTACACTGAGTGTCTAGGAGGTGACTGTGCCATGCACAATAACCACAGTGCATGGCTGCAGGACATGCCCAATGGGTACATTGGGTGTCTAGGAGGTTACTGTGCCATGCTCCATGCACACAAATCACATGTGCATTGATGCAGGCCATGTCTAGTGGGTGCATTTGGTGTCTATGAGGTGGCTGTGCTATGCTCCATTCACACTAACCACTGTGCATGGCTGCATGATGTGCCCAGTGGGTACAATGGGTGTCTATAAGGTGACTGTGCCAAGCTCCATGCACACCAACCACTGTGCATGGCTGCAGGATGTGCCCAGTGGGTACATTGAGTGTCTAGAATTTGACTGTACCATGCTCCATGCACACTAACCACTGTGCATGGCTGCAGGATTTGCCCAGTGGGTACATTGGGTGTCTAGGAGGTGACTGTGCCATGCTCCATGCACACTAACCACTGTGCATGGCTGCAGGATATGCCCAGTGGGTACATTGGGTGTCAAGGAGGTGACCGTGCCATGCTCCATGCAAACTAACCACTGTGCATGGCTGCAGGATATGCCCAGTGGGTACATTGGGTGTCAAGGAGGTGACCGTGCCATGCTCCATGCACACTAACCACTGTGCATGGCTGCAGGATGTGCCCAGTGGGTACATTACTCCATGCACACTAACCACTGTGCATGGTTACAGGCTGTGCCCAGTGGGTACATTGGGTGTCTAGGGGGAGGGGGGGCTGTGCCATGCTCCTTGTACACTAACCACTTTGCATGGCTGAAGGACCTGCCCAGTGGGTACATTGGGAATCTAGGAGGTGGTTGTGCCATGCTCCATGCACACTAACCACTGTGAATGGCTGCAGGCTGTGCCCAGTGGGTATACTGGGGTTTTAGGAGGTGCTTGAGCCATGCTCCATGCACACAAATCACTGTGCATGGATGCAAGCCATGTCTAGTGGCCACACTGAGGATCTAGGAGGTGCCCAGCCATGCTCCATGCTCACTCACCACCGTGCATGTATGCAGGCCATGTCTAGTGGCCACACCAGGGATCTAGTAGGTGCAGCCATGCACAGTAACCACTGTGCATGGCTGCAGGACATGCCCAGTGCGTACACTAGAGAACTAGGAGGTGCCGGGCCATGCTCCATGTGCACTCACCACTGTTCATGGATGGAGGACATGCCCAGTGTGTACACTGAGTGTCTAGGAGGTGACTGTGCCATGCACAATAACCACAGTGCATGGCTGCAGGACATGCCCAATGGGTACATTGGGTGTCTAGGAGGTTACTGTGCCATGCTCCATTCACACAAATCACATGTGCATTGATGCAGGCCATGTCTAGTGGGTGCATTCGGTGTCTATGAGGTGGCTGTGACATGCTCCATTCACACTAACCACTGTGCATGGCTGCATGATGTGCCCAGTGGGTACAATGGGTACAATGGGTGTCTAGGAGGTGACTGTGCCAAGCTCCATGCACACTAACCACTGTGCATGGCTGCAGGATGTGCCCAGTGGGTACATTGAGTGTCTAGAATTTGACTGTACCATGCTCCATGCACACTAACCACTGTGCATGGCTGCAGGGTGTGCCCAGTGGGTACATTGGGTGTCTAGGGGCTGACTGTGCTATTCTCCATGCACACTAACCACTGTGCATGGCTGCAGAATGTGCCCAGTGGGTACATTGGGTGTCTAGGAGGTGACTGTGCCATGCTCCATGAACACTAACCACTGTGCATGGCTGCAGGATGTGCCCAGTGGGTACATTGGGTGTCTAGAAGGTGACTGTGCCATCCTCCATGCACACAAATCACTGTGCATTTGTGCAAGCCATGTCTAGTGGGTACATTGGGTGGCTAGGAGGTGGCTGTGCCATGCTCCATTCACACTAACCACTGTGCATGGCTGCATGATGTGCCCAGTGGGTAAAATGGGTGTCTAGGAGGTGACTGTGCCAAGCTCCATGCACACTAACCACTGTGCATGGCTGCAGGATGTGACCAGTGGGTACATTGAGTGTCTAGAATTTGACTGTACCATGCTCCATGCACACTAACCACTGTGCATGGCTGCAGGATGTGCCCAGTGGGTACATTGGGTGTCTAGGAGGTGACTGTGCCATGCTCCATGCACACTAACCACTGTGCATGGCTGCATGATGTGCCCAGTGGGTACATTGGGTGTCTAGTGGGTGACTGTGCTATTCTCCATGCACACTAACCACTGTGCATGGCTGCAGGATGTGCCCAGTGGGTACATTACTCCATGCACACTAACCACTGTGCATGGTTACAGGCTGTGTCCATTGGGTACATTGGGGGGGGGCTGTGCCATGCTCCTTGTACACTAACCACTTTGCATGGCTGCAAGACCTGCCCAGTAGGTCTATTGGGAGTCTAGGAGGTGGTTGTGCCATGCTCCATGCACACTAACCACTGTGCATGGCAGCAGGATGTGCTCAGTCGGTACATTGGGTGTCTAGGCGACTGTGGCATGCACACTAACCACTGTGAATGGCTGCAGGCTGTGCCCAGTGGGTACACTGGGGTTGTAGGAGGTGCTTGAGCCATGCTCCATGCACACAAATCACTGTGCATGGATGCAAGCCATGTCTAGTGGCCACACTGAGGATCTAGGAGGTGCCCAGCCATGCTCCATGCTCACTCACCACCGTGCATGTATGCAGGCCATGTCTAGTGGCCACACTAGGGATCTAGGAGGTGCATAGCCACGCTCCATGCACAGTAACCACTGTGCATGGCTGAAGGACATGCCCAGTGCGTACACTAGAGATCTAGGAGGTGCCGGGCCATGCTCCATGTGCACTCACCACTGTTCATGGATGGAGGACATGCTCAGTGTGTACATTGAGTGTCTAGGAGGTGACTGTGCCATGCACCATGCACAATAACCACAGTGCATGGCTGCAGGACATGCCCAATGGGTACATTTGGTGTCTAGGAGGTTACTGTGCCATGCTCCATGCACACAAATCACTGTACATTGATGCAGGCCATGTCTAGTGGGTACATTCGGTGTCTATGAGGTGGCTGTGCCATGCTCCATTCACGCTAACCACTGTGCATGGCTGCATGATGTGCCCAGTGGGTACAATGGGTGTCTAGGAGGTGACTGTGCCAAGCTCCATGCACACTAACCACTGTGCCTGGCTGCAGGATGTGCCCAGTGGGTACATTGAGTGTCTAGAATTTGACTGTACCATGCTCCATGCACACTAACCACTATGCATGGCTGCAGGATGTGCCCAGTGGGTACATTGGGTGTCTAGGAGGTGACTGTGCCATGCTCCATGCACACTAACCACTGTGCATGGCTTCATGATGTGCCCAGTGGGTATTTTGGGTGTCTAGGGGGTGACTGTGCTATTCTCCATGCACACTAACCACTGTGCAGGGCTGCAGGATGTGCCCAGTGGGTACATTGGGTGTCTAGGAGGTGACAGTGCCATGCTCCATGAACACTAACCACTGTGCATGGCTGCAGGATGTCCCCAGTGGGTACATTGGGTGTCTAGATGGTGACTGTGCCATCCTCCATGCACACAAATCACTGTGCATTTGTGCAAGCCATGTCTAGTGGGTACATTGGGTGGCTAGGAGGTGGCTGTGCCATGCTCCATTCACATTAACCACTGTTCATGACTGCAGGATGTGCCCAGTGGGCACATTGGGTGTCTAGGAGGTAGGTGCCTGGGCCATGCTCCATGCACACTGACCACTGTGCATGGCTGCAGGATGTGCCCAGTGGGTACATTGGGTGTCTAGGAGGTGCCTGTGCCATGCTCCATTCACATTAACCACTGTGCATGGCTACAGGATGTGCCCAGTGGGCACATTGTGTGTCTAGGAGGTGGTTGTGCCATGCTCCATGCACGCTAACCACTGTGCATGGCAGCAGGATGTGCTCAGTCGGTACATTGGGTGTCTAGGAGGTGACTGTGCTATTCTCCATGCACACTAACCACTGTGCATGGCTGCAGGATGTGTCCAGTGGGTACATTGGGTGTCTGGGTGTCTAGGAGGTGTCTGTGCCATGCTCCATGAACACTAACCACTGTGCATGGCTGCATGATGTGCCCAGTGGGTACAATGGGTGTCTATAAGGTGACTGTGCCAAGCTCCATGCACACCAACCACTGTGCATGGCTGCAGGATGTGCCCAGTGGGTACATTGAGTGTCTAGAATTTGACTGTACCATGCTCCATGCACACTAACCACTGTGCATGGCTGCAGGATTTGCCCAGTGGGTACATTGGGTGTCTAGGAGGTGACTGTGCCATGCTCCATGCACACTAACCACTGTGCATGGCTGCAGGATATGCCCAGTGGGTACATTGGGTGTCAAGGAGGTGACCGTGCCATGCTCCATGCAAACTAACCACTGTGCATGGCTGCAGGATATGCCCAGTGGGTACATTGGGTGTCAAGGAGGTGACTGTGCCATGCTCCATGCACACTAACCACTGTGCATGGCTGCAGGATGTGCCCAGTGGGTACATTACTCCATGCACACTAACCACTGTGCATGGTTACAGGCTGTGCCCAGTGGGTACATTGGGTGTCTAGGGGGAGGGGGGGCTGTGCCATGCTCCTTGTACACTAACCACTTTGCATGGCTGAAGGACCTGCCCAGTGGGTACATTGGGAATCTAGGAGGTGGTTGTGCCATGCTCCATGCACACTAACCACTGTGAATGGCTGCAGGCTGTGCCCAGTGGGTATACTGGGGTTTTAGGAGGTGCTTGAGCCATGCTCCATGCACACAAATCACTGTGCATGGATGCAAGCCATGTCTAGTGGCCACACTGAGGATCTAGGAGGTGCCCAGCCATGCTCCATGCTCACTCACCACCGTGCATGTATGCAGGCCATGTCTAGTGGCCACACTAGGGATCTAGGAGGTGCATAGCCACGCTCCATGCACAGTAACCACTGTGCATGGCTGCAGGACATGCCCAGTGCGTACACTAGAGAACTAGGAGGTGCCGGGCCATGCTCCATGTGCACTCACCACTGTTCATGGATGGAGGACATGCCCAGTGTGTACACTGAGTGTCTAGGAGGTGACTGTGCCATGCACAATAACCACAGTGCATGGCTGCAGGACATGCCCAATGGGTACATTGGGTGTCTAGGAGGTTACTGTGCCATGCTCCATTCACACAAATCACATGTGCATTGATGCAGGCCATGTCTAGTGGGTGCATTCTGTGTCTATGAGGTGGCTGTGACATGCTCCATTCACACTAACCACTGTACATGGCTGCATGATGTGCCCAGTGGGTACAATGGGTACAATGGGTGTCTAGGAGGTGACTGTGCCAAGCTCCATGCACACTAACCACTGTGCATGGCTGCAGGATGTGCCCAGTGGGTACATTGAGTGTCTAGAATTTGACTGTACCATGCTCCATGCACACTAACCACTGTGCATGGCTGCAGGATGTGCCCAGTGGGTACATTGGGTGTCTAGGGGCTGACTGTGCTATTCTCCATGCACACTAACCACTGTGCATGGCTGCAGAATGTGCCCAGTGGGTACATTGGGTGTCTAGGAGGTGACTGTGCCATGCTCCATGAACACTAACCACTGTGCATGGCTGCAGGATGTGCCCAGTGGGTACATTGGGTGTCTAGAAGGTGACTGTGCCATCCTCCATGCACACAAATCACTGTGCATTTGTGCAAGCCATGTCTAGTGGGTACATTGGGTGGCTAGGAGGTGGCTGTGCCATGCTCCATTCACACTAACCACTGTGCATGGCTGCATGATGTGCCCAGTGGGTAAAATGGGTGTCTAGGAGGTGACTGTGCCAAGCTCCATGCACACTAACCACTGTGCATGGCTGCAGGATGTGACCAGTGGGTACATTGAGTGTCTAGAATTTGACTGTACCATGCTCCATGCACACTAACCACTGTGCATGGCTGCAGGATGTGCCCAGTGGGTACATTGGGTGTCTAGGAGGTGACTGTGCCATGCTCCATGCACACTAACCACTGTGCATGGCTGCATGATGTGCCCAGTGGGTACATTGGGTGTCTAGTGGGTGACTGTGCTATTCTCCATGCACACTAACCACTGTGCATGGCTGCAGGATGTGCCCAGTGGGTACATTACTCCATGCACACTAACCACTGTGCATGGTTACAGGCTGTGTCCATTGGGTACATTGGGGGGGGGGGGGCTGTGCCATGCTCCTTGTACACTAACCACTTTGCATGGCTGCAAGACCTGCCCAGTAGGTCTATTGGGAGTCTAGGAGGTGGTTGTGCCATGCTCCATGCACACTAACCACTGTGCATGGCAGCAGGATGTGCTCAGTCGGTACATTGGGTGTCTAGGAGGTGACTGTGCCATGCACACTAACCACTGTGAATGGCTGCAGGCTGTGCCCAGTGGGTACACTGGGGTTGTAGGAGGTGCTTGAGCCATGCTCCATGCACACAAATCACTGTGCATGGATGCAAGCCATGTCTAGTGGCCACACTGAGGATCTAGGAGGTGCCCAGCCATGCTCCATGCTCACTCACCACCGTGCATGTATGCAGGCCATGTCTAGTGGCCACACTAGGGATCTAGGAGGTGCATAGCCACGCTCCATGCACAGTAACCACTGTGCATGGCTGAAGGACATGCCCAGTGCGTACACTAGAGATCTAGGAGGTGCCGGGCCATGCTCCATGTGCACTCACCACTGTTCATGGATGGAGGACATGCTCAGTGTGTACATTGAGTGTCTAGGAGGTGACTGTGCCATGCACCATGCACAATAACCACAGTGCATGGCTGCAGGACATGCCCAATGGGTACATTTGGTGTCTAGGAGGTTACTGTGCCATGCTCCATGCACACAAATCACTGTACATTGATGCAGGCCATGTCTAGTGGGTACATTCGGTGTCTATGAGGTGGCTGTGCCATGCTCCATTCACGCTAACCACTGTGCATGGCTGCATGATGTGCCCAGTGGGTACAATGGGTGTCTAGGAGGTGACTGTGCCAAGCTCCATGCACACTAACCACTGTGCCTGGCTGCAGGATGTGCCCAGTGGGTACATTGAGTGTCTAGAATTTGACTGTACCATGCTCCATGCACACTAACCACTATGCATGGCTGCAGGATGTGCCCAGTGGGTACATTGGGTGTCTAGGAGGTGACTGTGCCATGCTCCATGCACACTAACCACTGTGCATGGCTGCATGATGTGCCCAGTGGGTATTTTGGGTGTCTAGGGGGTGACTGTGCTATTCTCCATGCACACTAACCACTGTGCAGGGCTGCAGGATGTGCCCAGTGGGTACATTGGGTGTCTAGGAGGTGACAGTGCCATGCTCCATGAACACTAACCACTGTGCATGGCTGCAGGATGTCCCCAGTGGGTACATTGGGTGTCTAGATGGTGACTGTGCCATCCTCCATGCACACAAATCACTGTGCATTTGTGCAAGCCATGTCTAGTGGGTACATTGGGTGGCTAGGAGGTGGCTGTGCCATGCTCCATTCACATTAACCACTGTTCATGACTGCAGGATGTGCCCAGTGGGCACATTGGGTGTCTAGGAGGTAGGTGCCTGGGCCATGCTCCATGCACACTGACCACTGTGCATGGCTGCAGGATGTGCCCAGTGGGTACATTGGGTGTCTAGGAGGTGCCTGTGCCATGCTCCATTCACATTAACCACTGTGCATGGCTGCAGGATGTGCCCAGTGGGCACATTGTGTGTCTAGGAGGTGGTTGTGCCATGCTCCATGCACGCTAACCACTGTGCATGGCAGCAGGATGTGCTCAGTCGGTACATTGGGTGTCTAGGAGGTGACTGTGCTATTCTCCATGCACACTAACCACTGTGCATGGCTGCAGGATGTGCCCAGTGGGTACATTGGGTGTCTGGGTGTCTAGGAGGTGTCTGTGCCATGCTCCATGAACACTAACCACTGTGTATTTGTGCAAGCCATGTCTAGTGGGTACATTGGGTGTCTAGGAGGTGGCTGTGCCATGCTCCATTCACATTAACCACTGTGCATGGCTGCAGGATGTGCCCAGTGGGCACATTGGGTGTCTAGGAGGTAGGTGCCTGGGCCATGCTCCATGCACACTGACCACTGTGCATGGCTGCAGGATGTGCCCAGTGGGTACATTGGGTGTCTAGGAGGTGGCTGTGCCATGCTCTATTCACATTAACCACTGTGCATGGCTGCAGGATGTGCCCAGTGGGCACATTGTGTGTCTAGGAGGTAGGTGCCTGGGCCATACTCCATGCCCACAAATCACTGTGCATGGATGCAGGATGTGCCCAGTGGGTTCATTGGGTGTCTAGAAGGTGACTGTGCCATGCTCCATGCACACAAATCACTGTGCATGGCTGCAGGCCATGTCTAATGGCTACACTAGGGATCTCGGAGGTGCCTGGCCATGTTCCATGTGCACTCAACACTGTGCATGGATACAGGACATGCCCAGTGGGTACTGTAACGCTCACCTGGTTCCCACAGAGGCGCGGCGTCGAAGGCGCAGAACTCTGAAGATGGACAGGAAGGGCCCCTCTATTCTGGCTTCCCTGGCTCGTTGGATACCCTCCTGTGCGTGAAAAGGGAGTATTACCAACTGTGGAACAATGCTCAAGCCTCCCACTCCCTTCCAAACCTCCACGATACCTCCTCCACGATTCCCCGTGAAGCCTCACCTTAGGGTTTGGAAGGATGAGCTCTCCATCCTGCTTCTGATGCAGGGGCGCGTTGAAACCCAGTTACTTCAATGGTTTGAGGATTGATGGGAGTTCAGGTAAGCTTGACTGTTCAGGTAAGGCGCTGTAAAAGTTCTGTTCAAAAGTTCAAGCTTAATAATAATGTTCGTTGTCTAATTGCAGCAAGCGCTAATGCTTATGTCTTTTTCCCCTTAGGGGCCGGGGTTCGGAGTGCCGGAGATATGGCGCCGACCCGAAGTGAAACAGTTCTGGATGAGCGCTCAGGTAATGTCTTTGCATTCGCTCATTCAATGTCTTTGTCTTTTTTCCCCATAGGGGCCGGGGTCCGGAGATGCCAGGAAGCGGCAGGACCCGAAATGCAGTGGGAATAATCCAACAGGTAAGACTTAAAAGGAAACTGAGCTTTCCTTATTCCTTTTCTCCCTCTCACCTTTGTTCTTGTCTTTTTTCCTCTAGGCGCCGGGGCGTAGCTGAATCCGGAAGATCGCTGCTGAAGAAGGAAGCGCCTTGCAAAGGTGAGTAAAATGCAGCGCTGCAGCGATCGAAACAAAATGCCTTTAAAATGATGTCTTCCTTTTCAGGGCCGTTGGAGAAATGACTCCGGGATGCAGATTTAGCAGGTAAGGGCTTTTCTTCTCCTATTCTCTTCCTTTCTCCCCTTGCAGGTGTTCCAGGGTGCTGGCAGGCGTGGCTGAAGTCAGGATGCAGGAGCTGACACGGTGAGCGTCCAGCTGCTAGGTGCAGAACAACGCGAAGCACGTGTGGCTGTTCGGGTGGGGTTTAAATAGCCTTGGAAGAAGTTCCTGGTATGTATCCTTCCACCAATCAGGTATGTATCCTTCCCCGACCACACCCGGGTGGTGAAGTAGTCCTACAGGTAAAGTAGTCCCATTCAGGCCTCAAGAGGGCCTGGATGAAGCAGCAAGGTCTGGATCAGGTAAGTGTGCACCCAAGCACTTAAACACATATCCTCTTCTATGAGCCTGGCGCCTAAGGCGCCAGGACTGGGGTCCGCTATGAGCCTGGCGCCTAAGGCGCCAGGACTGAGTCCAAAGGGCCCCGACTTGGGCCCGCTGAGACTTTCCTGGGGAAAATGATGTCTGCCTCTGGGGTTGCTGGGCCCGGCCTGGCTCCTTGGAGGTAGGCATCATGACAGTACCCCCCCTCAAGGTCCCTCCCAAGGTCTTTTCCTCCGGGGGTTTTGGTTTGTGCGGGAATCTTCGATGGAATCGTTGAATTAATCGTGGTGCGTGAACATAGTTACTGGGTTCCCAAGATCTTTCCTGAGGTCCATATCCTTTCCAATCAACAAGATAGAAGAGTTTCGACTTAACTATCTTGGAATCTAAAATGTCTTTCACTTCGAATTCTAATTCTCCATCAATTTGGACAGGGCCTGGGGGCTCAGACAGTCTGGCTCCAGGTTGTACTGGTTTTAGAAGAGATGCGTGAAAAACGGGATGAATCCGCATGTTGGATGGTAAATCGAGTTTAAAGGCCACTGGGTTGATAATAGCTTTGATGGGGTAAGGCCCAATGAATCTGGGATTAAAAGTTTGCTGACCCTTGAGGGGTAGATGTTTAGTTGCTAGCCATACCTGATCTCCTACTTGGTAAGGAGGAGTTTTACTTCGGTGCAAATCAGCGTTTTCTTTATACTTTTTCTTGGCTTGCTGTAAGTGGGTTGTAGCTTCTTTGAAGGCTTGGGTTATTGTGGAATGTAGGTGATTTACTGCAGGCATCTCCAGGGTCAGAGGTGGATCTAGGTCAGAGGTCCGAGGATGGTGACCATACAGGGTATAAAAAGGAGTCTGTCCGGTTCCAGAATGCACTGAATTGTTGTATGCATATTCTGCAATCCAAAGGATGTCTTTCCAATTTAACTCGGATTGGTGTAACATGCACCGCAGATATTGCTCGAGAGTCTGATTGGTTCTCTCGGTTTGTCCGTTGGTCTGGGGGTGGTGGCTGGTGGATAACCGCACGTCTATTTGTGCTAGTTGGCAACATTTCTTCCAAAAGTGGGAGATAAATTGACTTCCACGGTCTGAGACTAATATGGAAGGGAAACCATGTAACCGCACTATATTTTCCATAAATTCCTTGGCCAAGGTGGAAGCTGACGGCAATCCATTTAAAGGGATAAAATGGGCCATTTTGGAGAATAGATCCACTATTACGAGAATCGTGTTGTAACCACCACAAGGAGGCAGGTCAGTTATAAAGTCCATTGACAAGGTGTGCCAACGTGCTGGTGGAATGTCCAAAGGTTGAAGTAGGCCGGCTGGCCTTTTCTTTTGACTCTTATTTTGGGCACAGATTCCGCAAGACAACACAAATGACTTTATGTCTTTTCTCCAAGAAGGCCACCAGAAGTGGCGTTTGATCTTTTCTTCTGTTTTCGCGATACCGGGGTGTCCTTCCATTAATGATTCATGATGACGGGTAATGACAAGTTCCTGCAATTCTTTACTTGGCAGAAATAACCGCTCTTGGAAGTAGGGTAAATCATCCTTAACGGTGTAGTGAGGACCCTTTTGACTCCATTCCAGTAAGGCAGAAGAGTCAAAAAGCTGTTTTACTTGAGCTTGGATGTCCTCAATGGTTTGCAATGAAGTCAAGCCCAGAATTCTTTGTTCCGGTATGATTGGCACAGGTTCTAAACTCGAATTGGGTTCTTCCATGCCTATCCGGGATAAGGCATCTGCCTTACCATTCTTGCAGCCAGGGCGATAGGTAATTACAAAATCAAATTCCGCAAAGAATAAAGCCCATCGGAGTTGTCGCGAAGATTGAGCTTTGGCCGTCTTTAAATACTGCAAATTTCTGTGGTCCGTAATTACGGTGATGGTGTGTCTTGCACCGAGAAGATAGTGACGCCAAGTCTTGAAAGCTGATTTAATAGCCGGTAGTTCTTTGTCGGTAATTGCGTAATTGAGTTCAGGTGGAGAGAATTTTCTGGACCAAAAGGCTACAGGGTGTAGTTGGTTAGTTTCTGGGTCTCTTTGCGACAGGACAGCTCCCATGGCCGAACTGGATGCATCGGTTTCCACGATGTAAGGGAGATCTGGGCGCGGGTGCTTCAATACAGGTGCAGAGGTGAATTTGGTTTTCAGGTCCTGAAAGGCTTGTTCAGCCTCAAGAGTCCATTCAAAGCGTTTATTTTTCTTTAGGAGAGCTGTGATGGGTTGAACAGTTCGAGAAAATTCCGGGATGAACCTTCGATAGAAATTGTCAAAGCCAAGCATGCTTTGCACTCCCTTCACAGAGCTAGGAGATGGCCATTTGAGAATGGCGTCCACTTTCCGCGAGTCCATTCGGATTCCTTGAGGTGTCAGGATGAATCCGAGAAACTCCACTTCTGTGGTATGAAAAACGCATTTTTCGAGCTTGGCAAATAATTTGTGCTGGCGCAATTTCTCAAGAACTGCCCTAACATGGTTTCTGTGATCAGATTCTGAGGAGGAATACACCAGGATGTCGTCAATATAAACGATGACACAAACATCGATAAGTTCCCGAAGAACATCATTCATGAAGTACTGAAAGGCGGCAGGTGCGTTGCACAAACCGAAGGGCATTACTTGATATTCGAAGAGCCCAAATTTGGTGCGGAATGCAGTCTTCCACTCGTCGCCCTCTTTTATACGTACCAGGTGGTAAGCTCCTCGGAGATCTAGCTTGGTGTACACACGAGCATCTTTTACTTGGACGATAAGCTCAGGTATCAGGGGCAAAGGGTAACGATTCTTAATCGCTATCTGATTTAGGGCACGGTAGTCAATACAGGCCCTAAGGTCTCCTTCCTTTTTAGGTACGAAGAACAAAGCGGAAGAGACTGGTGACTTTGATGGGCGAATGAAGCCATTGGCCAGGTATTGATCCAAATACTGGCGCAAATGCAGGTTCTCAGGTTCAGTAAGAGCATAAATCCTACTACAAGGTAGTTGTGCATTGGGTACCAAGTCGATTTGGCAATCGTAAGATCGATGGGGAGGTAAGGTGTTAGCCTGCTCTTTCTGAAAAACTTCTTGGAATTCTTGGTATTCAGATGGTAGCTGTACAGGGGTGGAAGTTACAGAGGCTAGACCCATAGCTGGATTCCTTGGGTAACAGGTTGGTTCACAATCAGGAAAAGTTATCTTCTTTGCTCGCCAGTCTATTCTCGGATTATGTGTTTCTATCCAAGGGATACCAAGAAGTACTTGAAATTGTGGGGCCTTGATCACATCAAACACGATTGCTTCCCGATGTCCGTCCTGACCCACCAGAGTGATTTCAACTGTGGAATGCGTTACAGGCCCTGAGGCTATTTCGGTTCCATCAACTGTAGTAATTACATCTTGGGTTACTTTCGGGCGGAGAGGAAGCTTAATCCTGGAAGCCAATTCACGGTCTATGTAATTTCCAATAGCTCCACTGTCTATGTATGCTTTTATAGCATGCAACTGCTGAGGCTGTTTTGGGTTCACAAGCACCATTGGCATGACAAAATGCGAGGTCAAAGAGTTTGTTTTCAAGCTCGGCAAGCGGACCCCGACGCTTGTCGGGCTAGGTCGTTTCCCGAACCAGGTGTCAATAACTCGTTATCAGTGGCTCCAACCACCTTCTTGGGTGGTTTAACTGGACAACTTTGAAGAAAGTGACCGGAAGTTCCGCAATACAGACAAAGTTGCATTTGTCGCCTTCTCTTTCGTTCCTTCTGCGTTAATGGTCCTTTAACACTGCCAATTTGCATAGGTTCGGAAACGTCAGTACTCTTGGAGTTAACTTGGGTCTTGATAGGTACTCTGGTTTCATACTTGAGCCGATCTGATTTTCTATTTTGAAGTCTGTGATCAAGTTGAACCACTAAGTCTATGTAGTCTGCGCAGGCCTGGGGTGGATCTACTATCTGAGCTATAACATCTTTAAGCTCTCCGCGCAGGCCTCGATGAAACAATGTGATCCTTTTATTTTCAGGCCATCCGGTTTCCACAACTAGTCTATTAAAGGTGGCGATATAGGACAAAAGATCCTGATTACCTTGTCGTAAGGATAGCAGTTCGTTGTCAAGGGCCTGTCCCTGCGAGTGTCGAGCGAACAATCTTTCCCTGCTGGCCTGGAAGCCCTGGAAATCCCGGAGAATGGGATCATCCTGATTTACCAATGGAATAGACCAATCGGCAGCACAGCCACTGAGGTAAGATAGTACAAAGGCTACTTTGGTCTGGTCGTTGGGGAAGGCCCCGGGCCTGCATAAAAAGTGTAAACGGCATTGGTTCATAAAAACGGCATATTTCTTGGGATGCCCCGCAAAACGTTCCGGCGGGGCCAAAGGCATGTGTCCAGGTAGATTGATTTGTACCGGGTTATTCGAACCCATTGTTGTAGAAATATCTCCGGAAACAGGTAAAGAAGTGTGCTCTGCCTGGCCCTGCAATAACCTTTTGGCCAGATCATCAGTTCTTTCCTTGGATAGGATTAGTTCCCTTCTGAGAGCATTAGTCTCCTGGCGGGCTGAGTGCACTTCTGCCCGTAATTCCCCTAAAAGATGGGCCAGCTGATCTATCTCGGAAGTCTCCATAGCGCCCAGGTGGGAAATTGTGGTAAGGCTTCGCGTTCTGTAACGCTCACCTGGTTCCCACGGAGGCGCGGCGTCGAAGGCGCAGAACTCTGAAGATGGACAGGAAGGGCCCCTCTATTCTGGCTTCCCTGGCTCGTTGGATACCCTCCTGTGCGTGAAAAGGGAGTATTACCAACTGTGGAACAATGCTCAAGCCTCCCACTCCCTTCCAACCCTCCACGATACCTCCTCCACGATTCCCCGTGAAGCCTCACCTTAGGGTTTGGAAGGATGAGCTCTCCATCCTGCTTCTGATGCAGGGGGGCGTTGAAACCCAGTTACTTCACTGGTTTGAGGATTGATGGGAGTTCAGGTAAGCTTGACTGTTCAGGTAAGGCGCTGTAAAAGTTCTGTTCAAAAGTTCAAGCTTAATAATAATGTTCGTTGTCTAATTGCAGCAAGCGCTAATGCTTATGTCTTTTTCCCCTTAGGGGCCGGGGTTCGGAGTGCCGGAGGTATGGCGCCGACCCGAAGTGAAACAGTTCTGGATGAGCGCTCAGGTAATGTCTTTGCATTCGCTCATTCAATGTCTTTGTCTTTTTTCCCCATAGGGGCCGGGGTCCGGAGATGCCAGGAAGCGGCAGGACCCGAAATGCAGTGGGAATAATCCAACAGGTAAGACTTAAAAGGAAACTGAGCTTTCCTTATTCCTTTTCTCCCTCTCACCTTTGTTCTTGTCTTTTTTCCTCTAGGCGCCGGGGCGTAGCTGAATCCGGAAGATCGCTGCTGAAGATGGAAGCGCCTTGCAAAGGTGAGTAAAATGCAGCGCTGCAGCGATCGAAACGAAATGCCTTTAAAATGATGTTTTCCTTTTCAGGGACGTTGGAGAAATGACTCCGGGATGCAGATTTAGCAGGTAAGGGCTTTTCTTCTCCTATTCTCTTCCTTTCTCCCCTTGCAGGTGTTCCAGGGTGCTGGCAGGCGTGGCTGAAGTCAGGATGCAGGAGCTGACACGGTGAGCGTCCAGCTGCTAGGTGCAGAACAACGCGAAGCATGTGTGGCTGTTCGGGTGGGGTTTAAATAGCCTTGGAAGAAGTTCCTGGTATGTATCCTTCCACCAATCAGGTATGTATCCTTCCCCGACCACACCCGGGTGGTGAAGTAGTCCTACAGGTAAAGTAGTCCCATTCAGGCCTCAAGAGGTCCTGGATGAAGCAGAAAGGTCTGCATCAGGTAAGTGTGCACCCAAGCACTTAAACACATATCCTCTTCTATGAGCCTGGCGCCTAAGGCGCCAGGACTGGGGTCCGCTATGAGCCTGGCGCCTAAGGCGCCAGGACTGAGTCCAAAGGGCCCCGACTTGGGCCCGCTGAGACTTCCCTGGGGAAAATGATGTCTGCCTCTGGGGTTGCTGGGCCCGGCCTGGCTCCTTGGAGGTAGGCATCATGACAGGTACTTTGAGTTTCTAGGAGGTGACTGTGCCATGCTCCTTACACACTAACCACTGTGCATGGTTACAGGCTGTGCCCAGTGGGTACATTGGGTGTCTAGGGGGGGGGCTGTGCCCTGCTCCTTGTACACTAACCACTTTGCATGGCTGCAAGACCTGCCCAGTGGATCCATTGGGAGTCCAGGAGGTGGTTGTGCCATGCTCCATGCACACTAACCACTGTGCATGGCAGCAGGATGTGCTCAGTCGGTACATTGGGTGTCTAGGAGGTGACTGTGCCATGCTCCATGCACACTAACCACTGTGTATGGCTGCAGGCTGTGCCCAGTGGGTGCACTGGGGTTGTAGGAGGTGCTTGAGCCATGCTCCATGCACACACATCACTGTGCATGGATACAAGCCATGTCTAGTGGCCACACTGAGGATCTAGGAGGTGCCCAGCCATGGTCCATGCTCACTCACCACCGTGCATGTATGCAGGCCATGTTTAGTGGCCACACTAGGGATCTAGGAGGTGCAGCCATGCACAGTAACCACTGTGCATGGCTGCAGGACATGCCCAGTGCGTACACTAGAGATCTAGGCGGTGCCGGGCCATGCTCCATGTGCACTCACCACTGTTCATGGATGGAGGACATGCCCAGTGTGTACATTGAGTGTCTTGGAGGTGACTGTGCCATGCACCATGCACAATAACCACAGTGCATGGCTGCAGGACATGCCCAATGGGTACATTGGGTGTCTAGGAGGTTACTGTGCCATGCTAAATGCACACAAATCACTGTGCATTGATGCAGGCCATGTCTAGTGGGTACATTCGGTGTCTATGAGGTGGCTGTGCCCTGCTCCATTCACGCTAACCACTGTGCATGGCTGCATGATGTGCCCAGTGGGTACAATGGGTGTCTAGGAGGTGACTGTGCCAAGCTCCATGCACACTAACCACTGTGCATGGCTGCAGGATGTGCCCAGTGGGTACATTGGGTGTCTAGGAGGTGACTGGGCCATGCTCCATGAACACTAACCACTGTGCATGGCTGCAGGAAGTGCCCAGTGGGTACATTGGGTATCTAGAAGGTGACTGTGCCATGCTCCATGCACACAAATCACTGTGCATTTGTGCAAGCCATGTCTAGTGGGTCCATTGGGTGGCTAGGAGGTGGCTGTACCATGCTCCATTCACATTAACCACTGTGCATGGCTGCAGGATGTGCCCAGTGGGCACATTGGGTGTCTAGGAGGTAGGTGCCTGGGCCATGCTCCATGCACACCGACCACTGTGCATGGCTGCAGGATGTGCCCAGTGGGTACATTGGGTGTCTAGGAGGTGGCTGTGCCATGCTCCATTCACATTAACCACTGTGCATGGCTGCAGGATGTGCCCAGTGGGCACATTGTGTGTCTAGGAGGTAGGTGCCTGGGCCATACTCCATGCCCACAAATCACTGTGCATGGATGCAGGATGTGCCCAGTGGGTTCATTGGGTGTCTAGAAGGTGACTGTGCCATGCTCCATGCACACACATCACTGTGCATGGCTGCAGGCCATGTCTAGTGGCTACACTAGGGATCTCGGAGGTGCCTGGCCATGTTCCATGTGCACTCAACACTGTGCATGGATACAGGACATGCCCAGTGGGTACATTGAGTTTCTAGGAGGTGACTGTGCCATGCTCCTTACACACTAACCACTGTGCATGGCTGCAGGATATGCCCAGTGGGTACATTGGGTGTCAAGGAGGTGACCGTGCCATGCTCCATGCACACTAACCACTGTGCATGGTTGCAGGATGTGCCCAGTGGGTACATTGCTCCATGCACACAAATCACTGTGCATTGATGCACGCCATGTCTAGTGGGTACATTGAGTGTCTATGAGGTGGCAGTGCCATGCTCCTTACACACTAACCACTGTGCATGGCTGCAGGATATGCCCAGTGGGTACATTGGGTGTCAAGGAGGTGACTGTGCCATGCTCCATGCACACTACCCACTGTGCATGGCTGCAGGATGTGCCCAGTGGGTACATTGCTCCATGCACACAAATCACTGTGCATTGATGCAAGCCATGTCTAGTGGGTACATTGGGTGGCTAGGAGGTGGCTGTGCCATGCTCCATTCACATTAACCACTGAGCATGGCTGCAGGATGTGCCCAGTGGGCACATTGGGTGTCTAGGAGGTAGGTGCCTGGGCCATACTCCATGCCCACAAATCACTGTGCATGGATGCAGGATGTGCCCAGTGGGTTCATTGGGTGTCTAGAAGGTGACTGTGCCATGCTCCATGCACACACATCACTGTGCATGGCTGCAGGCCATGTCTAGTGGCTACACTAGGGATCTCGGAGGTGCCTGGCCATGTTCCATGTGCACTCAACACTGTGCATGGATACAGGACATGCCCAGTGGGTACATTGAGTTTCTAGGAGGTGACTGTGCCATGCTCCGTACACACTAACCACTGTGCATGGCTGCAGGATATGCCCAGTGGGTACATTGGGTGTCAAGGAGGTGACCGTGCCATGCTCCATACACACTAACCACGGTGCATGGTTGCAGGATGTGCCCAGTGGTTACATTGCTCCATGCACACAAATCACTGTGCATTGATGCACGCCATGTCTAGTGGGTACATTGAGTGTCTATGAGGTGGCAGTGCCATGCTCCTTACACACTAACCACTGTGCATGGCTGCAGGATATGCCCAGTGGGTACATTGGGTGTCCAGGAGGTGACCGTTCCATGCTCCATGCACACTAACCACTGTGCATAGCTGCAGGATGTGCCCAGTGGGTACATTGCTCCATACACACAAATCACTGTGCATTGATGCACGCCATGTCTAGTGGGTACATTGAGTGTCTATGAGGTGGCAGTGCCATGCTCCTTACACACTAACCACTGTGCATGGCTGCAGGATATGCCCAGTGGGTACATTGGGTGTCAAGGAGGTGACCGTGCCATGCTCCATGCATACTAACCACTGTGCATGGCTGCAGGATGTGCCCAGTGGGTACATTGCTCCATGCACACAAATCACTGTGCATTGATGCAAGCCATGTCTAGTGGGTACATTGAGTGTCTAGGAGGTGGCTGTGCCATGCTCCTTACACACTAACCACTGTGCATGGCTGCAGGATATGCCCAGTGGGTACATTGGGTGTCAAGGAGGTGACCGTGCCATGCTCCATGCACACTAACCACTGTGCATGGCTGCAGGATGTGCCCAGTGGGTACATTTCTCCATGAACACAAATCACTGTGCATTGATGCAAGCCATGTCTAGTGGGTACATTGAGTGTCTAGGAGGTGGCTGGGCCATGCTCCTTACACACTAACCACTGTGCATGGCTGCAGGATATGCCCAGTGGGTACATTGGGTGTCAAGGAGGTGACCGTGCCATGCTCCATGCACACTAACCACTGTGCATGGCTGCAGGATGTGCCCAGTGGGTACATTGCTCCATGCACACAAATCACTGTGCATTGATGCAAGCCATGTCTAGTGGGTACATTGAGTGTCTAGGAGGTGGCTGTGCCATGCTCCATGCACACTAACCACTGTGCATGGTTGCAGGACATGCCCAAAGGGTACATTGGGTGTCTAGGAGGTGGCTGTGCCATTCTCCATGCACTCTAACCACTGTGCATGGTTAGAGGCTGTGCCCAGTGGGTACATTCGGTGTCTAGGAGGTGACTGTAGTATTTACTAAAAATGTTATGGCTGATGTGGCATTTATTTACTGGAATCATGCATGAATATGATGTTGCTTGGGGCAGGATTAGGCACATTAGCCCCGACCAAAAAGGTATCTCACTAATTTAACAAACGTTTAAGGTGACGAGTACCATTTCTTTTGCAGCGATTGTTGTTTTTTTGTGTTATTTAGTATTCCAAGTGCCCAGCTGCTTCCCAAAAGGGCACCCCAACTTCTTTAGTGTTTGGGTAGGAGGTGACTGTGCCATTCTCCTTGCCCACTAACCACTGTGCATGGCTGCAGGACGTGCCCAGTGGGTACATTGGGTATCTAGGATGTGGCTGTGCCATGCTCCATGCACACTAACCACTTTGCATGGCTGCAGGATGTGCCCAGTGGGTACATTGGGTGTCCAGGAGGTGACTGTGCCATGCTCCATGCACCCTAACCACTGTGCATGGCTGCAGGACATGCTCAGTGGGTACATTGAGTGTCTAGGAGGTGCCTGGGCCTTGCCCCAAGCAGACATATCACTGTGCATGGATGCAGATCATGCATAGTGGCCCGACTGGGGATCTAGGAGGTGGCTGGCCATGCTCCATGTGCACTCACCACTGTGCATGGATGCAGGACATGCCCAGTGGGTACAAGTGAGTTTGTAGGAGGTGGATGTGCCATGTTCCTTACACACAAAGCACTGTGCATAGATGCAGGCCATGCATAGTGGCCACACTAGGGATCTAGGAGATGACTGTGCCATGCTCCATGCACACTCACAACTGTGCATGGATGCAGGTCATGCCTACTGGCCACACTGGGGATCAAGGAGGTGCCTGAGCCATGCTCCATGCACACTCACAACTGTGCACGAATGCAGGTCATGCCCAGTGGGTACATTGTGTGTCTAGGAGGTAGCTGTGCCGTACTCCATGCACACTTACCCCTGAGCATGGCTGCAGGATGTGAACAGTGGGTACACTGGGTGTCTAGGAGGTGGCTGTGCCATGCTCCATGCACACTAACCCCTGAGCATGGCTGCAGAATGTGAACAGTGAGTACATTGGGTGTCTAGGAGGTGGTTGTGCCATGCTCCATGCACACTAACCACTGTGCATGGCTGCAGGATGTGTCCAGTGGGTACATTGTGTGTATAGGAGGTGGCTGTGCAATGCTACATGAACCCTAACCACTGTGCATGTCTGCAGGATGTGCCCAGTGGGTACATGGGGTGTCTAGAAGGTGACTGTGCCATCCTCCATGCACACAAATCACTGTGCATTTGTGCAAGCCATGTCTAGTGGGTACATTGGGTGGCTAGGAGGTGGCTGTGCCAGGCTCCATTCACACTAACCACTGTGCATGGCTGCATGATCTGCCCAGTGGGTACAATGGGTGTCTAGGAGGTGGCTGTGCCATGC
Organism: Ambystoma mexicanum; assembly: GCF_040938575.1. Classification (NCBI taxonomy): domain Eukaryota; kingdom Metazoa; phylum Chordata; class Amphibia; order Caudata; family Ambystomatidae; genus Ambystoma; species Ambystoma mexicanum. The sequence continues at coordinate 1,282,682,799 of NC_090928.1, forward strand.
GCCATGCACACTAACCACTGTGCATGGCTGCAGGATGTGTCCAGTGGGTACATTGGGTGTCTAGGAGGTGACTGTGCCATGCTACATGCAGACTAACCACTGTGCATGGCTGCAGGATGTGCCCAGTGGGTACACTGGGTGTCTAGGAGGTGGCTGTGCCATGCTCCATGCACACTAACCATTGGGCATGGCTGCAGGATATGAACAGTGAGTACATTGGGTGTCTAGGAGGTGGCTGTGCCATGCTCCATGCACACTAACCACTGTGCATGGCTGCAGGATGTGCCCAGTGGGTACATTGGGTGTCTAGGAGGTGGCTGTGCCATGCTCCATGCACACTAACCACTGTGCATGGCTGCAGGATGTGCCCAGTGGGTACATTGGGTGTCTAGGAGGTGGCTGTGCCATGCTCCATGCACACTAACCACTGTGCATGGCTGCAGGATGTGCCCAGTGGGTACATTGGGTGTCTAGGAGGTGACTGTGCCATGCTACATGCACACTAACCACTGTGCAGGGCTGAAGGATGTGCCCAGTGGGTACACTGGGTTTCTAGTTGGTGACTGTGCTATGCTCCATGCACACTAAACACTGTGCATGGCTGCATGACATGCACAGTGGGTACATTGGGTGTCTAGGGGGTGCCTGGGCCATGCTCCAAGCACACACATTACTGTGCATGGATACAGGCCATGCCTAGTGGCCACACTGGGGATCTGGGAGGTGCCTGGCCATGCTCCATGCCATGTGCACTCACCACTATGCATGGATGCAGGACATGCCCAGTGTGTACATCGAGTTTTTAGGAGGTGACTGTGCCATGCTCCTTACACACTAACCACTGTGCATGGCTGCAGGATGTGCCCAGTCGGTACATTGTGTGTCTATGAGGTTACTGTGCCATGCTCCATGCACACTGACTGCTGTGCATGGCTGTATGCTGTCCCCAGTGGGTACGTTGGTTGTCTAGGAGGTGCCTGGCCATGCTCCATGTGCAATCACCACTGTGCATGGCTGCAGGATGTGCCCAGTCGGTACATTGTGTGTCTATGAGGTTACTGCGCCATGCTCCATGCACACTGACTACTGTGCATGGCTGCATGCTGTCCCCAGAGGGTACATTGGTTGTCTAGGAGGTGCCCAGCCATGCTCCATGTGCACTCACCACTGTGCATGGATCTAGGCCATGTCTAGCGGCCACACTGGGGATCTAGGAGGTGCCTGGACCTTGCTCCATGTGCACTCACCACTGTGCATGGATGCAAGCCATGCCTAGTGGCCACACTGGGGATCAAGGAGGTGCCTGGGCCATGCTCCATGTGCACCCGCCACTGTGCATGGATGCAGGTCATTCCCAGCGGCCACACTTGGGATCTAGGGGGTGCCCGGCCATGCCTCATGTGCACTCGCCACTGTGCATGGATGCAGGCCATGTCTAGTGGCCACACTGGGGATCTGGGAGGTGCCCGGCCATGCTCCATATGCACTCACCACTGTGCATGGATGCAGGCCATGTCTTGCGGCCACACTGGGGATCTAGGAGGTGCCTGGGCCTTGCTCCATGTGCACTCACCACTGTGCTTGGATGTAGGCCATGCCTAGTGGCCACACTGGGGATCTGGGAGGTGCCCGGCCATGCCTCATGTGCACTCGCCACTGTGCATGGATGCAGGCCATGCCTAGTGGCCACACTGGGGATCTGGGAGGTGCCTGACCATGCCTCATGTGCACTCACCACTGTGCAAGGCTGCAGGCCATGTCTAGCGGCCACACTGGGGATCTCGGAGGTGCCTGGGCCATGTTCCATGTATACTCGCTCTGTGCATGGATGCAGGCCATGTCTAGTGATCTCGGAGGTGGTTGGCCATGCCTCATGTGCACTCACCACTGTGCATGGATGCAGGCCATGTCTAGTGGCCACACTAGGGATCTAGGAGGTGCCTGGCCATGCCTCATGTGCACTCGCCACTGTGCATGGATGCAGGCCATGTCTAGCGGCCACACTGGGAATCTAGGAGGTGCCTGGGCCATGCTCCATGTACACTCGCCACTGTGCATGGATCCAGGCCATGTCTAGTGGCCACACTAGGGATCTCGGAGGTGGCTGGCCATGCCTCATGTGCACTCACCACTGTGCATGGATGCAGGCCATGTCTAGTGGCCACACTAGGGATCTCGGAGGTGGCTTGCCATGCCTCATGTGCACTCACAACTGTGCATGGATGCAGGCCATGTCTAGTGGCCACACTAGGGATCTAGGAGGTGGCTGGCCATGCCTCATGTGCACTCGCCACTGTGCATGGATGCAGGCCATGTCTTGTGGCCACACTAGGGATCTAGGAGGTGGCTGGCCATGATCCATGTGCACTCACCACTGTGCATGGATGCAGGCCATGCCTAGTGGCCACACTGGGGATCTAGGAGGTGCCCGGCCATGCCTCATGTGCACTCACCACTGTGCAAGGCTGCAGGCCATGTCTAGCGGCCACACTGGGGATCTAGGAGGTGCCTGGGCAATGCTCTATGTGCACTCGCCACTGTGCATGGATGCAGGCCATGTCTAGTGGCCACACTAGGGATCTCGGAGGTGGCTGGCCATGCCTCATGTGCACTCACCACTGTGCATGGATGCAGGTCATGCCTAGTGGCCACACTGGGGATCTAGGAGGTGCCCGGTCATGCCTCATGTGCACTCACCACTGTGCATGGATGCAAGCCATGTCTAGCGGCCACACTGGGGATCTAGGAGGTGCCTGGGCCATGCTCCATGCACACTGACCACTGTGCATGGATACATGACATGCCCAGTGGGTACATTGAGTTTCTAGGAGGTGACTGTGCCATGTTCCTTACACAGTGACCACTGTGCATGGCTGCAGGATATGCCCAGTGGGTACATTGGGTGTCAAGGAGGTGACCGTGCCATGCTCCATGCACACTAACCACTGTGCATAGCTGTAGGATGTGCCCAGTGGGTACATTACTCCATGCACACTAACCACTGAGCATGGTTACAGGCTGTGCCCAGTGGGTACATTGGGTGTCTAGTGGGAGGGGGGGGGCTGTGCCATGCTCCTTGTACACTAACCACTTTGTATGGCTGGAGGACCTGCCCAGTGGGTACATTGGGAGTCTAGAAGGTGGTTGTGCCATGCTCCATGCACAATAACCACAGTGCATGGCTGCAGGACATGCCCAATGGGTACATTGGGTGTCTAGGAGGTTACTGTGCCATGCTCCATGCACACAACTCACATGTGCATTGATGCAGGCCATGTCTAGTGGGTGCATTTGGTGTCTATGAGGTGGCTGTGCTATGCTCCATTCACACTAACCACTGTGCATGGCTGCAGGATGTGCCCAGTGGGTACATTGAGTGTCTAGAATTTGACTGTACCATGCTCCATGCACACTAACCACTGTGCATGGCTGCATGATGTGCCCAGTGGGTACAATGGATGTCTAGGAGGTGACTGTGCCAAGCTCCATGCACACTAACCACTGTGCATGGCTGCAGGATGTGCCCAGTGGGTACATTGAGTGTCTAGAATTTGACTGTACCATGCTCCATGCACACTAACCACTGTGCATGGCTGCAGGATTTGCCCAGTGTGTACATTGGGTGTCTAGGAGGTGACTGTGCCATGCTCCATGCACACTAACCACTGTGCATGGCTGCAGGATATGCCCAGTGGGTACATTGGGTGTCAAGGAGGTGACCGTGCCATGCTCCATGCACACTAACCACTGTGCATGGCTGCAGGATATGCCCAGTGGGTACATTGGGTGTCAAGGAGGTGACCGTGCCATGCTCCAAGCACACTAACCACTGTGCATGGCTGCAGGATGTGCCCAGTGGGTACATTACTCCATGCACACTAACCAATGTGCATGGTTACAGGCTGTGCCCAGTGGGTACATTGGGTGTCTAGGGGGAGGGGGGGGGGCTGTGCCATGCTCCTTGTACACTAACCACTTTGCATGGCTGAAGGACCTGCCCAGTGGGTACATTGGGAGTCTAGGAGGTGGTTGTGCCATGCTCCATGCACACTAACCACTGTGAATGGCTGCAGGCTGTGCCCAGTGGGTATACTGGGGTTTTAGGAGGTGCTTGAGCCATGCTCCATTCACACAAATCACTGTGCATGGATGCAAGCCATGTCTAGTGGCTACACTGAGGATCTAGGAGGTGCCCAGCCATGCTCCATGCTCACTCACCACCGTGCCTGTATGCAGGCCATGTCTAGTGGCCACACTAGGGATCTAGGAGGTGCAGCCATGCACAGTAACCACTGTGCATGGCTGCAGGACATGCCCAGTGTGGACACTAGAGAACTAGGAGACGCCGGGCCATGCTCCATGTGCACTCACCACTGTTCATGGATGGAGGACATGCCCAGTGTGTACACTGAGTGTCTAGGAGGTGACTGTGCCATGCTCCATGCACACAAATCACATGTGCATTGATGCAGTCCATGTCTAGTGGGTGCATTCGGTGTCTATGAGGTGGCTGTGCCATGCTCCATTCACACTAACCACTGTGCATGGCTGCATGATGTGCCCAGTGGGTACAGTGGGTGTCTAGGAGTTGACTGTGCCAAGCTCCCATGCACACTAACCACTGTGCATGGCTGCAGGATGTGCCCAGTGGGTACATTGAGTGTCTAGAATTTGACTGTACCATGCTCCATGCACACTAACCACTGTGCATGGCTGCAGGATGTGCCCAGTGGGTACATTAGGTGTCTAGGGGGTGACTGTGCTATTCTCCATGCACACTAACCACTGTGCATGGCTGCAGAATGTGCCCAGTGGGTACATTGGGTGTCTAGGAGGTGACTGTGCCATGCTCCATGAACACTAACCACTGTGCATGGCTGCAGGATGTGCCCAGTGGGTACATTGGGTGTCTAGAAGGTGACTGTGCCATCCTCCATGCACACAAATCACTGTGCATTTGTGCAAGCCATGTCTAGTGGGTACATTGGGTGGCTAGGAGGTGGCTGTGCCATGCTCCATTCACACTAACCACTGTGCATGGTTGCATGATGTGCCCAGTGGGTACAATGGGTGTCTAGGAGGTGACTGTGCCAAGCTCCATGCACACTAACCACTGTGCATGGCTGCAGGATGTGCCCAGTGGGTACATTGAGTGTCTAGAATTTGGCTGTACCATGCTCCATGCACACTAACCACTGTGCATGGCTGCAGGATGTGCCCAGTGGGTACATTGGGTGTCTAGGAGGTGACTGTGCCATGCTCCATGCACACTAACCACTGTGCATGGCTGCATGATGTGCCCAATGGGTACATTGGGTGACTAGGGGGTGACTGTGCTATTCTCCATGCACACTAACCACTGTGCATGGCTGCAGGATATGCCCAGTGGGTACATTGGGTGTCAAGGAGGTGACTGTGCCATGCTCCATGCACACTACCCACTGTGCATGGCTGCAGGATGTGCCCAGTGGGTACATTGCTCCATGCACACAAATCACTGTGCATTGATGCAAGCCATGTCTAGTGGGTACATTGGGTGGCTAGGAGGTGGCTGTGCCATGCTCCATTCACATTAACCACTGCGCATGGCTGCAGGATGTGCCCAGTGGGCACATTGGGTGTCTAGGAGGTAGGTGCCTGGGCCATACTCCATGCCCACAAATCACTGTGCATGGATGCAGGATGTGCCCAGTGGGTTCATTGGGTGTCTAGAAGGTGACTGTGCCATGCTCCATGCACACACATCACTGTGCATGGCTGCAGGCCATGTCTAGTGGCTACACTAGGGATCTCGGAGGTGCCTGGCCATGTTCCATGTGCACTCAACACTGTGCATGGATACAGGACATGCCCAGTGGGTACATTGAGTTTCTAGGAGGTGACTGTGCCATGCTCCGTACACACTAACCACTGTGCATGGCTGCAGGATATGCCCAGTGGGTACATTGGGTGTCAAGGAGGTGACCGTGCCATGCTCCATACACACTAACCAAGGTGCATGGTTGCAGGATGTGCCCAGTGGGTACATTGCTCCATGCACACAAATCACTGTGCATTGATGCACGCCATGTCTAGTGGGTACATTGAGTGGCTATGAGGTGGCAGTGCCATGCTCCTTACACACTAACCACTGTGCATGGCTGCAGGATATGCCCAGTGGGTACATTGGGTGTCCAGGAGGTGACCGTTCCATGCTCCATGCACACTAACCACTGTGCATAGCTGCAGGATGTGCCCAGTGGGTACATTGCTCCATGCACACAAATCACTGTGCATTGATGCACGCCATGTCTAGTGGGTACATTGAGTGTCTATGAGGTGGCAGTGCCATGCTCCTTACACACTAACCACTGTGCATGGCTGCAGGATATGCCCAGTGGGTACATTGGGTGTCAAGGAGGTGACCGTGCCATGCTCCATGCATACTAACCACTGTGCATGGCTGCAGGATGTGCCCAGTGGGTACATTTCTCCATGAACACAAATCACTGTGCATTGATGCAAGCCATGTCTAGTGGGTACATTGAGTGTCTAGGAGGTGGCTGGGCCATGCTCCTTACACACTAACCACTGTGCATGGCTGCAGGATATGCCCAGTGGGTACATTGGGTGTCAAGGAGGTGACCGTACCATGCTCCATGCACACTAACCACTGTGCATGGCTGCAGGATGTGCCCAGTGGGTACATTGCTCCATGCACACAAATCACTGTGCATTGATGCAAGCCATGTCTAGTGGGTACATTGAGTGTCTAGGAGGTGGCTGTGCCATGCTCCATGCACACTAACCACTGTGCATGGTTGCAGGACATACCCAAAGGGTACATTGGGTGTCTAGGAGGTGGCTGTGCCATTCTCCATGCACTCTAACCACTGTGCATGGTTAGAGGCTGTGCCCAGTGGGTACATTCGGTGTCTAGGAGGTGACTGTAGTATTTACTAAAAATGTTATGGCTGATGTGGCATTTATTTACTGGAATCATGCATGAATATGATGTTGCTTGGGGCAGGATTAGGCACATTAGCCCCGACCAAAAAGGTATCTCACTAATTTAACAAACGTTTAAGGTGACGAGTACCATTTCTTTTGCAGCGATTGTTGTTTTTTTGTGTTATTTAGTATTCCAAGTGCCCAGCTGCTTCCCAAAAGGGCACCCCAACTTCTTTAGTGTTTGGGTAGGAGGTGACTGTGCCATTCTCCTTGCCCACTAACCACTGTGCATGGCTGCAGGACGTGCCCAGTGGGTACATTGGGTATCTAGGATGTGGCTGTGCCATGCTCCATGCACACTAACCACTTTGCATGGCTGCAGGATGTGCCCAGTGGGTACATTGGGTGTCCAGGAGGTGACTGTGCCATGCTCCATGCACCCTAACCACTGTGCATGGCTGCAGGACATGCTCAGTGGGTACATTGAGTGTCTAGGAGGTGCCTGGGCCTTGCCCCAAGCAGACATATCACTGTACATGGATGCAGATCATGCATAGTGGCCACACTGGGGATCTAGGAGGTGGCTGGCCATGCTCCATGTGCACTCACCACTGTGCATGGATGCAGGACATGCCCAGTGGGTACATTGAGTTTGTAGGAGGTGGCTGTGCCATGTTCCTTACACACAAAGCACTGTGCATAGATGCAGGCCATGCATAGTGGCCACACTAGGGATCTAGGAGATGACTGTGCCATGCTCCATGCACACTCACAACTGTGCATGGATGCAGGTCATGCCTACTGGCCACACTGGGGATCAAGGAGGTGCCTGATCCATGCTCCATGCACACTCACAACTGTGCACGAATGCAGGTCATGCCCAGCGGGTACATTGTGTGTCTAGGAGGTAGCTGTGCCGTACTCCATGCACACTAACCCCTGAGCATGGCTGCAGGATGTGAACAGTGGGTACACTGGGTGTCTAGGAGGTGGCTGTGCCATGCTCCATGCACACTAACCCCTGAGCATGGCTGCAGAATGTGAACAGTGAGTACATTGGGTGTCTAGGAGGTGGTTGTGCCATGCTCCATGCACACTAACCACTGTGCATGGCTGCAGGATGTGTCCAGTGGGTACATTGTGTGTATAGGAGGTGGCTGTGCAATGCTACATGAACCCTAACCACTGTGCATGTCTGCAGGATGTGCCCAGTGGGTACATGGGGTGTCTAGAAGGTGACTGTGCCATCCTCCATGCACACAAATCACTGTGCATTTGTGCAAGCCATGTCTAGTGGGTACATTGGGTGGCTAGGAGGTGGCTGTGCCATGCTCCATTCACACTAACCACTGTGCATGGCTGCATGATCTGCCCAGTGGGTACAATGGGTGTCTAGGAGGTGGCTGTGCCATGCGCCATGCACACTAACCACTGTGCATGGCTGCAGGATGTGTCCAGTGGGTACATTGGGTGTCTAGGATGTGACTGTGCCATGCTACATGCAGACTAACCACTGTGCATGGCTGCAGGATGTGCCCAGTGGGTACACTGGGTGTCTAGGAGGTGGCTGTGCCATGCTCCATGCACACTAACCATTGTGCATGGCTGCAGGATATGAACAGTGAGTACATTGGGTGTCTAGGAGGTGGCTGTGCCATGCTCCATGCACACTAACCACTGTGCATGGCTGCAGGATGTGCCCAGTGGGTACATTGGGTGTCTAGGAGGTGGCTGTGCCATGCTCCATGCACACTAACCACTGTGCATGGCTGCAGGATGTGCCCAGTGGGTACATTGGGTGTCTAGGAGGTGACTGTGCCATGCTACATGCACACTAACCACTGTGCAGGGCTGAAGGATGTGCCCAGTGGGTACACTGGGTTTCTAGTTGGTGACTGTGCTATGCTCCATGCACACTAAACACTGTGCATGGCTGCATGACATGCACAGTGGGTACATTGGGTGTCTAGGGGGTGCCTGGGCCATGCTCCAAGCACACACATTACTGTGCATGGATACAGGCCATGCCTAGTGGCCACACTGGGGATCTGGGAGGTGCCTGGCCATGCTCCATGCAATGTGCACTCACCACTATGCATGGATGCAGGACATGCCCAGTGTGTACATCGAGTTTTTAGGAGGTGACTGTGCCATGCTCCTTACACACTAACCACTGTGCATGGCTGCAGGATGTGCCCAGTCGGTACATTTTGTGTCTATGAGGTTACTGTGCCATGCTCCATGCACACTGACTGCTGTGCATGGCTGTATGCTGTCCCCAGTGGGTACGTTGGTTGTCTAGGAGGTGCCTGGCCATGCTCCATGTGCAATCACCACTGTGCATGGCTGCAGGATGTGCCCAGTCGGTACATTGTGTGTCTATGAGGTTACTGCGCCATGCTCCATGCACACTGACTACTGTGCATGGCTGCATGCTGTCCCCAGTGGGTACATTGGTTGTCTAGGAGGTGCCCAGCCATGCTCCATGTGCACTCACCACTGTGCATGGATCTAGGCCATGTCTAGCGGCCACACTGGGGATCTAGGAGGTGCCTGGACCTTGCTCCATGTGCACTCACCACTGTGCATGGATGCAGGCCATGCCTAGTGGCCACACTGGGGATCAAGGAGGTGCCTGGGCCATGCTCCATGTGCACCCGCCACTGTGCATGGATGCAGGTCATGCCCAGCGGCCACACTTGGGATCTAGGAGGTGCCCGGCCATGCCTCATGTGCACTCGCCACTGTGCATGGATGCAGGCCATGTCTAGTGGCCACACTGGGGATCTGGGAGGTGCCCGGCCATGCTCCATATGCACTCACCACTGTGCATGGATGCAGGCCATGTCTTGCGGCCACACTGGGGATCTAGGAGGTGCCTGGGCCTTGCTCCATGTGCACTCACCACTATGCTTGGATGTAGGCCATGCCTAGTGGCCACACTGGGGATCTGGGAGGTGCCCGGCCATGCCTCATGTGCACTCGCCACTGTGCATGGATGCAGGCCATGCCTAGTGGCCACACTGGGGATCTGGGAGGTGCCTGACCATGCCTCATGTGCACTCACCACTGTGCAAGGCTGCAGGCCATGTCTAGCGGCCACACTGGGGATCTCGGAGGTGCCTGGGCCATGTTCCATGTATACTCGCCACTGTGCATGGATGCAGGCCATGTCTAATGATCTCGGAGGTGGTTGGCCATGCCTCATGTGCACTCACCACTGTGCATGGATGCAGGCCATGTCTAGTGGCCACACTAGGGATCTAGGAGGTGCCTGGCCATGCCTCATGTGCACTCGCCACTGTGCATGGATGCAGGCCATGTCTAGCGGCCACACTGGGAATCTAGGAGGTGCCTGGGCCATGCTCCATGTACACTCGCCACTGTGCATGGATCCAGGCCATGTCTAGTGGCCACACTAGGGATCTCGGAGGTGGCTGGCCATGCCTCATGTGCACTCACCACTGTGCATGGATGCAGGCCATGTCTAATGGCCACACTAGGGATCTCGGAGGTGGCTTGCCATGCCTCAGGTGCACTCACCACTGTGCATGGATGCAGGCCATGTCTAGTGGCCACACTAGGGATCTAGGAGGTGGCTGGCCATGCCTCATGTGCACTCGCCACTGTGCATGGATGCAGGCCATGTCTTGTGGCCACACTAGGGATCTAGGAGGTGGCTGGCCATGCTCCATGTGCACTCACCACTGTGCATGGATGCAGGCCATGCCTAGTGGCCACACTGGGGATCTAGGAGGTGCCCGGCCATGCCTCATGTGCACTCACCACTGTGCAAGGCTGCAGGCCATGTCTAGCGGCCACACTGGGGATCTAGGAGGTGCCTGGGCAATGCTCTATGTGCACTCGCCACTGTGCATGGATGCAGGCCATGTCTAGTGGCCACACTAGGGATCTCGGAGGTGGCTGGCCATGCCTCATGTGCACTCACCACTGTGCATGGATGCAAGCCATGTCTAGCGGCCACACTGGGGATCTAGGAGGTGCCTGGGCCATGCTCCATGCACACTGACCACTGTGCATGGATACAGGACATGCCCAGTGGGTACATTGAGTTTCTAGGAGGTGACTGTGCCATGCTCCTTACACACTGACCACTGTGCATGGCTGCAGGATATGCCCAGTGGGTACATTGGGTGTCAAGGAGGTGACCGTGCCATGCTCCATGCACACTAACCACTGTGCATAGCTGTAGGATGTGCCCAGTGGGTACATTACTCCATGCACACTAACCACTGAGCATGGTTACAGGCTGTGCCCAGTGGGTACATTGGGTGTCTAGTGGGAGGGGGGGGGCTGTGCCATGCTCCTTGTACACTAACCACTTTGTATGGCTGGAGGACCTGCCCAGTGGGTACATTGGGAGTCTAGGAGGTGGTTGTGCCATGCTCCATGCACAATAACCACAGTGCATGGCTGCAGGACATGCCCAATGGGTACATTGGGTGTCTAGGAGGTTACTGTGCCATGCTCCATGCACACAACTCACATGTGCATTGATGCAGGCCATGTCTAGTGGGTGCATTTGGTGTCTATGAGGTGGCTGTGCTATGCTCCATTCACACTAACCACTGTGCATGGCTGCAGGATGTGCCCAGTGGGTACATTGAGTGTCTAGAATTTGACTGTACCATGCTCCATGCACACTAACCACTGTGCATGGCTGCATGATGTGCCCAGTGGGTACAATGGGTGTCTAGGAGGTGACTGTGCCAAGCTCCATGCACACTAACCACTGTGCATGGCTGCAGGATGTGCCCAGTGGGTACATTGAGTGTCTAGAATTTGACTGTACCATGCTCCATGCACACCAACCACTGTGCATGGCTGCAGGATTTGCCCAGTGTGTACATTGGGTGTCTAGGAGGTGACTGTGCCATGCTCCATGCACACTAACCACTTTGCATGGCTGCAGGATATGCCCAGTGGGTACATTGTGTGTCAAGGAGGTGACCGTGCCATGCTCCATGCACACTAACCACTGTGCATGGCTGCAGGATATGCCCAGTGGGTACATTGGGTGTCAAGGAGGTGACCGTGCCATGCTCCAAGCACACTAACCACTGTGCATGGCTGCAGGATGTGCCCAGTGGGTACATTACTCCATGCACACTAACCACTGTGCATGGTTACAGGCTCTGCCCAGTGGGTACATTGGGTGTCTAGGGGGAGGGGGGGGGGCTGTGCCATGCTCCTTGTACACTAACCACTTTGCATGGCTGAAGGACCTGCCCAGTGGGTACATTGGGAGTCTAGGAGGTGGTTGTGCCATGCTCCATGCACACTAACCACTGTGAATGGCTGCAGGCTGTGCCCAGTGGGTATACTGGGGTTTTAGGAGGTGCTTGAGCCATGCTCCATTCACACAAATCACTGTGCATGGATGCAAGCCATGTCTAGTGGCCACACTGAGGATCTAGGAGGTGCCCAGCCATGCTCCATGCTCACTCACCACCGTGCCTGTATGCAGGCCATGTCTAGTGGCCACACTAGGGATCTAGGAGGTGCAGCCATGCACAGTAACCACTGTGCATGGCTGCAGGACATGCCCAGTGTGTACACTAGAGAACTAGGAGATGCTGGGCCATGCTCCATGTGCACTCACCACTGTTCATGGATGGAGGACATGCCCAGTGTGTACACTGAGTGTCTAGGAGGTGACTGTGCCATGCTCCATGCACACAAATCGCATGTGCATTGATGCAGTCCATGTCTAGTGGGTGCATTCGGTGTCTATGAGGTGGCTGTGCCATGCTCCATTCACACTAACCACTGTGCATGGCTGCATGATGTGCCCAGTGGGTACAGTGGGTGTCTAGGAGTTGACTGTGCCAAGCTCCCATGCACACTAACCACTGTGCATGGCTGCAGGATGTGCCCAGTGGGTACATTGAGTGTCTAGAATTTGACTGTACCATGCTCCATGCACACTAACCACTGTGCATGGCTGCAGGATGTGCCCAGTGGGTACATTAGGTGTCTAGGGGGTGACTGTGCTATTCTCCATGCACACTAACCACTGTGCATGGCTGCAGAATGTGCCCAGTGGGTACATTGGGTGTCTAGGAGGTGACTGTGCCATGCTCCATGAACACTAACCACTGTGCATGGCTGCAGGATGTGCCCAGTGGGTACATTGGGTGTCTAGAAGGTGACTGTGCCATCCTCCATGCACACAAATCACTGTGCATTTGTGCAAGCCATGTCTAGTGGGTACATTGGGTGGCTAGGAGGTGGCTGTGCCATGCTCCATTCACACTAACCACTGTGCATGGCTGCATGATGTGCCCAGTGGGTACAATGGGTGTCTAGGAGGTGACTGTGCCAAGCTCCATGCACACTAACCACTGTGCATGGCTGCAGGATGTGCCCAGTGGGTACATTGAGTGTCTAGAATTTGGCTGTACCATGCTCCATGCACACTAACCACTGTGCATGGCTGCAGGATGTGCCCAGTGGGTACATTGGGTGTCTAGGAGGTGACTGTGCCATGCTCCATGCACACTAACCACTGTGCATGGCTGCATGATGTGCCCAATGGGTACATTGGGTGTCTAGGGGGTGACTGTGCTATTCTCCATGCACACTAACCACTGTGCATGGCTGCAGGATATGCCCAGTGGGTACATTGGGTGTCAAGGAGGTGACCGTGCTATGCTCCATGCACACTAACTACTGTGCATGGCTGCAGGATGTGCCCAGTGGATACATTACTCCATGCACATTAACCACTGTACATGGTTACAGGCTGTGTCCATCGGGTACATTGGGGGGGGGGCTGTGCCATGCTCCTTGTACACTAACCACTTTGCATGGCTGCAAGACCTGCCCAGTAGGTCTATTGGGAGTCTAGGAGGTGACTGTGCCATGCACACTAACCACTGTGAATGGCTGCAGGCCGTGCCCAGTGGGTACACTGGGGTTGTAGGAGGTGCTTGAGCCATGCTCCATGCACACAAATCACTGTGCATGGATGCAAGCCCTGTCTAGTGGCCACACTGAGGATCTAGGAGGTGCCCAGCCATGCTCCATGCTCACTCACCACCGTGCATGTATGCAGGCCATGTCTAGTGGCCACACTAGGGATCTAGGAGGTGCATAGCCACGCTCCATGCACAGTAACCACTGTGCATGGCTGCAGGACATGCCCAGTGCGTACACTAGAGATCTAGGAGATGCCGGGCCATGCTCCATGTGCACTCACCACTGTTCATGGATGGAGGACGGATGGAGGACATGCCCAGTGTGTACATTGAGTGTCTAGGAGGTGACTGTGCCATGCACCATGCACAATAACCACAGTGCATGGCTGCAGGACATGCCCAATGGGTACATTGGGTGTCTAGGAGGTTACTGTGCCATGCTCCATGCACACAAATCACTTTACATTGATGCAGGCCATGTCTAGTCGGTACATTCGGTGTCTATGAGGTGGCTGTGCCATGCTCCATTCACGCTGACCACTGTGCATGGCTGCATGATGTGCCCAGTGGGTACCATGGGTGTCTAGGAGGTGACTGTGCCAAGCTCCATGCACACTAACCACTGTGCCTGGCTGCAGGATGTGCCCAGTGGGTACATTGAGTGTCTAGAATTTGACTGTCCCATGCTCCATGCACACTAACCACTATGCATGGCTGCAGGATGTGCCCAGTGGGTACATTGGGTGTCTAGGAGGTGACTGTGCCATGCTCCATGCACACTGACCACTGTGCATGGCTGCAGGATGTGTCCAGTGGGTACATTGGGTGTCTAGGAGGTGCCTGTGCCATGCTCCATTCACATTAACCACTGTGCATGGCTGCAGGATGTGCCCAGTGGGCACATTGTGTGTCTAGGAGGTGGTTGTGCCATGCTCCATGCACGCTAACCACTGTGCATGGCAGCAGGATGTGCTCAGTCGGTACATTGGGTGTCTAGGAGGTGACTGTGCCATGCACACTAACCACTGTGCATGGCTGCATGATGTGCCCAGTGGGTACTTTGGGTGTCTAGGAGGTGACTGTGCCATGCTCCATGCACACAAATCACTGTGCATTTGTGCAAGCCATGTCTAGTGGGTACATTGGGTGTCTAGGAGGTGGCTGTGCCATGCTCCATTCACATTAACCACTGTGCATGGCTGCAGGATGTGCCCAGTGGGCACATTGTGTGTCTAGGAGGTAGGTGCCTGGGCCACACTCCATGCCCACAAATCACTGTGCATGGATGCAGGATGTGCCCAGTGGGTTCATTGGGTGTCTAGAAGGTGACTGTGCCATGCTCCATGCACACAAATCACTGTGCATGGCTGCAGGCCATGTCTAATGGCTACACTAGGGATCTCGGAGGTGCCTGGCCATGTTCCATGTGCACTCAACACTGTGCATGGATACAGGACATGCCCAGTGGGTACTTTGAGTTTCTAGGAGGTGACTGTGCCATGCTGCTTACACACTTACCACTGTGCATGGTTACAGGCTGTGCCCAGTGGGTACATTGGGTGTCTAGGGGGGGGCTGTGCCATGCTCCTTGTACACTAACCACTTTGCATGGCTGCAAGACCTGCCCAGTGGGTCCATTGGGAGTCCAGGAGGTGGTTGTGCCATGCTCCATGCACACTAACCACTGTGCATGGCAGCAGGATGTGCTCAGTCGGTACATTGGGTGTCTAGGAGGTGACTGTGCCATGCTCCATGCACACTAACCACTGTGAATGGCTGCAGGCTGTGCCCAGTGGGTACACTGGGGGTGTAGGAGGTGCTTGAGCCATGCTCCATGCACACAAATCACTGTGCATGGATGCAAGCCATGTCTAGTGGCCACACTGAGGATCTAGGAGGTGCCCAGCCATGGTCCATGCTCACTCACCACCGTGCATGTATGCAGGCCATGTCTAGTGGCCACACTAGGGATCTAGGAGGTGCAGCCATGCAGAGTAACCACTGTGCATGGCTGCAGGACATGCCCAGTGCGTACACTAGAGATCTAGGAGGTGCCGGGCCATGCTCCATGTGCACTCACCACTGTTCATGGATGGAGGACATGCCCAGTGTGTACATTGAGTGTCTAGGAGGTGACTGTGCCATGCACCATGCACAATGACCACAGTGCATGGCTGCAGGACATGCCCAATGGGTACATTGGGTGTCTAGGAGGTTACTGTGCCATGCTAAATGCACACAAATCACTGTGCATTGATGCAGACCATGTCTAGTGGGTACATTCGGTGTCTATGAGGTGGCTGTGCCCTGCTCCATTCACGCTAACCACTGTGCATGGCTGCATGATGTGCCCAGTGGGTACAATGGGTGTCTAGGAGGTGACTGTGCCAAGCTCCATGCACACTAACCACTGTGCATGGCTGCAGGATGTGCCCAGTGGGTACATTGAGTGTCTAGAATTTGACTGTACCATGCTCCATGCACACTAACCACTATGCATGGGTGCAGGATGTGCCCAGTGGGTACATTGGGTGTCTAGGAGGTGACTGTGCCATGCTCCATGAACACTAACCACTGTGCATGGCTGCAGGAAGTGCCCAGTGGGTACATTGGGTGTCTAGAAGGTGACTGTGCCATGCTCCATGCACACAAATCACTGTGCATTTGTGCAAGCCATGTCTAGTGGGTACATTGGGTGTCTAGGAGGTGACTGTGCCATGCTCCATGCACACTAACCACTGTGCATGGCTGCAGGATTTGCCCAGTGGGTACATTGGGTGTCTAGGAGGTGACTGTGCCATGCTCCATGCACACTAACCACTGTGCATGGCTGCAGGATATGCCCAGTGGGTACATTGGGTGTCAAGGAGGTGACCGTGCCATGCTCCATGCACACTAACCACTGTGCATGGCTGTAGGATATGCCCAGTGGGTACATTGGGTGTCAAGGAGGTGACCGTGCCATGCTCCAAGCACACTAACCACTGTGCATGGCTGCAGGATGTGCCCAGTGGGTACATTACTCCATGCACACTAACCACTGTGCATGGTTACAGGCTGTGCCCAGTGGGTACATTGGGTGTCTAGGGGGAGGGGGGGGCTGTGCCATGCTCCTTGGACACTAACCACTTTGCATGGCTGAAGGACCTGCCCAGTGGGTACAATGGGAGTCTAGGAGGTGGTTGTGCCATGCTCCATGCACACTAACCACTGTGAATGGCTGCAGGCTGTGCCCAGTGGGTATACTGGGGTTTTAGGAGGTGCTTGAGCCATGCTCCATGCACACAAATCACTGTGCATGGATGCAAGCCATGTCTAGTGGCCACACTGAGGATCTAGGAGGTGCCCAGCCATGCTCCATGCTCACTCACCACCCTGCATGTATGCAGGCCATGTCTAGTGGCCACACTAGGGATCTAGGAGGTGCAGCCATGCACAGTAACCACTGTGCATGGCTGCAGGACATGCCCAGTGCATACACTAGAGAACTAGGAGGTGCCGGGCCATGCTCCATGTGCACTCACCACTGTTCATGGATGGAGGACATGCCCAGTGTGTACATTGGGTGTCTAGGAGTTTACTGTGCCATGCTCCATGCACACAAATCACATGTGCATTGATGCAGGCCATGTCTAGTGGGTGCATTCGGTGTCTATGAGGTGGCTGCGCCATGCTCCATTCACACTAACCACTGTGCATGGCTGCATGATGTGCCCAGTGGGTACAGTGGGTGTCTAGGAGTTGACTGTGCCAAGCTCCCATGCACACTAACCACTGTGCATGGCTGCAGGATGTGCCCAGTGGGTACATTGAGTGTCTAGAATTTGACTGTACCATGCTCCATGCACACTAACCACTGTGCATGGCTGCAGGATGTGCCCAGTGGGTACATTAGGTGTCTAGGGGGTGACTGTGCTATTCTCCATGCACACTAACCACTGTGCATGGCTGCAGAATGTGCCCAGTGGATACATTGGGTGTCTAGGAGGTGACTGTGCCATGCTCCATGAACACTAACCACTGTGCATGGCTGCAGGATGTGCCCAGTGGGTACATTGGGTGTCTAGAAGGTGACTGTGCCATCCTCCATGCACACAAATCACTGTGCATTTGTGCAAGCCATGTCTAGTGGGTACATTGGGTGGCTAGGAGGTGGCTGTGACATGCTCCATTCACACTAACCACTGTGCATGGCTGCATGATGTGCCCAGTGGGTACAATGGGTGTCTAGGAGGTGACTGTGCCAAGCTCCATGCACACTAACCACTGTGCATGGCTGCAGGATGTGCCCAGTGGGTACATTGAGTGTCTAGAATTTGGCTGTACCATGCTCCATGCACACTAACCACTGTGCATGGCTGCAGGATGTGCCCAGTGGGTACATTGGGTGTCTAGGAGGTGACTGTGCCATGCTCCATGCACACTAACCACTGTGCATGGATGCATGATGTGCCCAATGGGTACATTGGGTGTCTAGGGGGTGACTGTGCTATTCTCCATGCACACTAACCACTGTGCATGGCTGCAGGATATGCCCAGTGGGTACATTGGGTGTCAAGGAGGTGACCGTGCTATGCTCCATGCACACTAACTACTGTGCATGGCTGCAGGATGTGCCCAGTGGATACATTACTCCATGCACACTAACCACTGTGCATGGTTACAGGCTGTGCCCAGTGGGTACATTGGGTGTCTAGGGGGAGGGGGGGGCTGTGCCATGCTCCTTGGACACTAACCATTTTGCATGGCTGAAGGACCTGCCCAGTGGGTACAATGGGAGTCTAGGAGGTGCTTGAGCCATGCTCTATGCACACAAATCACTGTGCATGGATGCAAGCCATGTCTAGTGGCCACACTGAGGATCTAGGAGGTGCCCAGCCATGCTCCATGCTCACTCACCACCCTGCATGTATGCAGGCCATGTCTAGTGGCCACACTAGGGATCTAGGAGGTGCAGCCATGCACAGTAACCACTGTGCATGTCTGCAGGACATGCCCAGTGCATACACTAGAGAACTAGGAGGTGCCGGGCCATGCTCCATGTGCACTCACCACTTTTCATGAATGGAGGACATGCCCAGTGTGTACAGTGGGTGTCCTGGAGTTTACTGTGCCATGCTCCATGCACACAAATCACATGTGCATTGATGCAGGCCATGTCTAGTGGGTGCATTCGGTGTCTATGAGGTGGCTGTGCCATGCTCCATTCACACTAACCACTGTGCATGGCTGCATGATGTGCCCAGTGGGTACAGTGGGTGTCTAGGAGTTGACTGTGCCAAGCTCCCATGCACACTAACCACTGTGCATGGCTGCAGGATGTGCCCAGTGGGTACATTGAGTGTCTAGAATTTGACTGTACCATGCTCCATGCACACTAACCACTGTGCATGGCTGCAGGATGTGCCCAGTGGGTACATTAGGTGTCTAGGGGGTGACTGTGCTATTCTCCATGCACACTAACCACTGTGCATGGCTGCAGAATGTGCCCAGTGGATACATTGGGTGTCTAGGAGGTGACTGTGCCATGCTCCATGAACACTAACCACTGTGCATGGCTGCAGGATGTGCCCAGTGGGTACATTGGGTGTCTAGAAGGTGACTGTGCCATCCTCCATGCACACAAATCACTGTGCATTTGTGCAAGCCATGTCTAGTGGGTACATTGGGTGGCTAGGAGGTGGCTGTGCCATGCTCCATTCACACTAACCACTGTGCATGGCTGCATGATGTGCCCAGTGGGTACAATGGGTGTCTAGGAGGTGACTGTGCCAAGCTCCATGCACACTAACCACTGTGCATGGCTGCAGGATGTGCCCAGTGGGTACATTGAGTGTCTAGAATTTGGCTGTACCATGCTCCATGCACACTAACCACTGTGCATGGCTGCAGGATGTGCCCAGTGGGTACATTGGGTGTCTAGGAGGTGACTGTGCCATGCTCCATGCACACTAACCACTGTGCATGGCTGCATGATGTGCCCAATGGGTACATTGGGTGTCTAGGGGGTGACTGTGCTATTCTCCATGCACACTAACCACTGTGCATGGCTGCAGGATATGCCCAGTGGGTACATTGGGTGTCAAGGAGGTGACCGTGCTATGCTCCATGCACACTAACTACTGTGCATGGCTGCAGGTTGTGCCCAGTGGATACATTACTCCATGCACACTAACCACTGTGCATGGTTACAGGCTGTGTCCATTGGGTACATTGGGGGGTTGGGCTGTGCCATGCTCCTTGCACACTAACCACTTTGCATGGCTGCAAGACCTGCCCAGTAGGTCTATTGGGAGTCTAGGAGGTGGCTGTGTCATGCTCCATGCACACTAACCACTGTGCATGGCAGCAGGATGTGCTCAGTCGGTACATTGGGTGTCTAGGAGGTGACTGTGCCATGCACACTAACCACTGTGAATGGCTGCAGGCTGTGCCCAGTGGGTACACTGGGGTTGTAGGAGGTGCTTGAGCCATGCTCCATGCACACAAATCACTGTGCATGGATGCAAGCCATGTCTAGTGGCCACACTGAGGAGCTAGGAGGTGCCCAGCCATGCTCCATGCTCACTCACCACCGTGCATGTATGCAGGCCATGTCTAGTGGCCACACTAGGGATCTAGGAGGTGCATAGCCACGCTCCATGCACAGTAACCACTGTGCATGGCTGCAGGACATGCCCAGTGCGTACACTAGAGATCTAGGAGATGCCGGGCCATGCTCCATGTGCACTCACCACTGTTCATGGATGGAGGACATGCCCAGTGTGTACATTGAGTGTCTAGGAGGTGACTGTGCCATGCACAATAACCACAGTGCATGGCTGCAGGACATGCCCAATGGGTACATTGGGTGTCTAGGAGGTTACTGTGCCATGCTCCATGCACACAAATCACTGTACATTGATGCAGGCCATGTCTAGTGTGTACATTCGGTGTCTATGAGGTGGCTGTGCCATGCTCCATTCACGCTAACCACTGTGCATGGCTGCATGATGTGCCCAGTGGGTACAATGGGTGTCTAGGAGGTGACTGTGCCAAGCTCCATGCACACTAACCACTGTGCCTGGCTGCAGGATGTGCCCAGTGGGTACATTGAGTGTCTAGAATTTGACTGTACCATGCTCCATCGAACTAACCACTATGCATGGCTGCAGGATGTGCCCAGTGGGTACATTGGGTGTCTAGGAGGTGACTGTGCCATGCTCCATGCACACTGACCACTGTGCATGGCTGCAGGATGTGCCCAGTCGGTACATTGGGTGTCTAGGAGGTGCCTGTGCCATGCTCCATTCACATTAACCACTGTGCATGGCTGCAGGATGTGCCCAGTGGGCACATTGTGTGTCTAGGAGGTGGTTGTGCCATGCTCCATGCACGCTAACCAGTGTGCATGGCAGCAGAATGTGCTCAGTCGGTACATTGGGTGTCTAGGAGGTGACTGTGCCATGCACACTAACCACTGTGCATGGCTGCATGATGTGCCCAGTGGATACTTTGGGTGTCTAGGAGGTGACTGTGCTATTCTCCATGCACACTAACCACTGTGCATGGCTGCAGATGTGCCCAGTGGGTACATTGGGTGTCTAGAAGGTGACTGTGCCATGCTCCATGCACACAAATCACTGTGCATTTGTGCAAGCCATGTCTAGTGGGTACATTGGGTGTCTAGGAGGTAGGTGCCTGGGCCATACTCCATGCACACAAATCACTGTGCATGGATGCAGGATGTGCCCAGTGGGTTCATTGGGTGTCTAGAAGGTGACTGTGCCATGCTCCATGCACACAAATCACTGTGCATGGCTGCAGGCCATGTCTAATGGCTACACTAGGGATCTCGGAGGTGCCTGGCCATGTTCCATGTGCACTCAACACTGTGCATGGATACAGGACATGCCCAGTGGGTACTTTGAGTTTCTAGGAGGTGACTGTGCCATGCTGCTTACACACTAACCACTGTGCATGGTTACAGGCTGTGCCCAGTGGGTACATTGGGTGTCTAGGGAGGGGGGGCTGTGCCATGCTCCTTGTACACTAACCACTTTGCATGGCTGCAAGACCTGCCCAGTGGGTCCATTGGGAGTCCAGGAGGTGGTTGTGCCATGCTCCATGCACACTAACCACTGTGCATGGCAGCAGGATGTGCTCAGTCGGTACATTGGGTGTCTAGGAGGTGACTGTGCCATGCTCCATGCACACTAACCACTGTGAATGGCTGCAGGCTGTGCCCAGTGGGTACACTGGGGTTGTAGGAGGTGCTTGAGCCATGCTCCATGCACACAAATCACTGTGCATGGATGCAAGCCATGTCTAGTGGCCACACTGAGGATCTAGGAGGTGCCCAGCCATGGTCCATGCTCACTCACCACCGTGCATGTATGCAGGCCATGTCTAGTGGCCACACTAGGGGTCTAGGAGGTGCAGCCATGCAGAGTAACCACTGTGCATGGCTGCAGGACATGCCCAGTGCGTACACTAGAGATCTAGGAGGTGCCGGGCCATGCTCCATGTGCGCTCACCACTGTTCATGGATGGAGGACATGCCCAGTGTGTACATTGAGTGTCTAGGAGGTGACTGTGCCATGCACCATGCACAATAACCACAGTGCATGGCTGCAGGACATGCCCAATGGGTACATTGGGTGTCGAGAAGGTTACTGTGCCATGCTAAATGCACACAAATCACTGTGTTAATGCAGGCCATGTCTAGTGGGTACATTCGGTGTCTATGAGGTGGCTGTGCCCTGCTCCATTCACGCTAACCACTGTGCATGGCTGCATGATGTGCCCAGTGGGTACAATGGGTGTCTAGGAGGTGACTGTGCCAAGCTCCATGCACACTAACCACTGTGCATGGCTGCAGGATGTGCCCAGTGGGTACATTGAGTGTCTAGAATTTGACTGTACCATGCTCCATGCACACTAACCACTATGCATGGGTGCAGGATGTGCCCAGTGGGTACAATGGGTGTCTAGGAGGTGACTGTGCCATGCTCCATGAACACTAACCACTGTGCATAGCTGCAGGAAGTGCCCAGTGGGTACATTGGGTGTCTAGAAGGTGACTGTGCCATGCTCCATGCACACAAATCACTGTGCATATGTGCAAGCCATGTCTAGTGGGTACATTGGGTGGCTAGGAGGTGGCTGTGCCATGCTCCATTCACATTAACCACTGCGCATGGCTGCAGGATGTGCCCAGTGGGCACATTGGGTGTCTAGGAGGTAGGTGCCTGGGCCATGCTCCATGCACACTGACCACTGTGCATGGCTGCAGGATGTGCCCAGTGGGTACATTGGGTGTCTAGGAGGTGGCTGTGCCATGCTCCATTCACATTAACCACTGTGCATGGCTGCAGGATGTGCCCAGTGGGCACATTGTGTGTCTAGGAGGTAGGTGCCTGGGCCATACTCCATGCCCACAAATCACTATGCATGGATGCAGGATGTGCCCAGTGGGTTCATTGGGTGTCTAGAAGGTGACTGTGCCATGCTCCATGCACACACATCACTGTGCATGGCTGCAGGCCATGTCTAGTGGCTACACTAGGGATCTCGGAGGTGTCTGGCCATGTTCCATGTGCACTCAACACTGTGCATGGATACAGGACATGCCCAGTGGGTACATTGAGTTTCTAGGAGGTGACTGTGCCATGCTCCTTACACACTAAGGAGCATGGCACACCAATTGACCCACTGTGCATGGCTGCAGGATATGCCCAGTGGGTACATTGGGTGTCAAGGAGGTGACCGTGCCATGCTCCATGCACACTAACCACTGTGCATGGTTGCAGGATGTGCCCAGTGGGTACATTGCTCCATGCACACAAATCACTGTGCATTGATGCACGCCATGTCTAGTGGGTACATTGAGTGTCTATGAGGTGGCAGTGCCATGCTCCTTACACACTAACCACTGTGCATGGCTGCAGGATATGCCCAGTGGGTACATTGGGTGTCCAGGAGGTGACCGTGCCATGCTCCATGCACACTAACCACTGTGCATGGCTGCAGGATGTGCCCAGTGGGTACATTGCTCCATGCACACAAATCACTGTGCATTGATGCACGCCATGTCTAGTGGGTACATTGAGTGTCTATGAGGTGGCAGTGCCATGCTCCTTACACACTAACCACTGTGCATGGCTGCAGGATATGCCCAGTGGGTACAGTGGGTGTCAAGGAGGTGACCGTGCCATGCTCCATGCACACTAACCACTGTGCATGGCTGCAGGATGTGCCCAGTGGGTACATTGCTCCATGCACACAAATCACTGTGCATTGATGCAAGCCATGTCTAGTGGGTACATTGGGTGGCTAGGAGGTGGCTGTGCCATGCTCCATTCACATTAACCACTGCGCATGGCTGCAGGATGTGCCCACTGGGCACATTGGGTGTCTAGGAGGTAGGTGCCTGGGCTATACTCCATGCCCACAAATCACTGTGCATGGATGCAGGATGTGCCCAGTGGGTTCATTGGGTGTCTAGAAGGTGACTGTGCCATGCTCCATGCACACACATCACTGTGCATGGCTGCAGGCCATGTCTAGTGGCTACACTGGGGATCTCGGAGGTGCCTGGCCATGTTCCATGTGCACTCAACACTGTGCATGGATACAGGACATGCCCAGTGGGTACATTGAGTTTCTAGGAGGTGACTGTGCCATGCTCCGTACACACTAACCACTGTGCATGGCTGCAGGATATGCCCAGTGGGTACATTGGGTGTCAAGGAGGTGACCGTGCCATGCTCCATGCACACTAACCACGGTGCATGGTTGCAGGATGTGCCCAGTGGGTACATTGCTCCATGCACACAAATCACTGTGCATTGATGCACGCCATGTCTAGTGGGTACATTGAGTGTCTATGAGGTGGCAGTGCCATGCTCCTTACACACTAACCACTGTGCATGGCTGCAGGATATGCCCAGTGGGTACATTGGGTGTCCAGGAGGTGACAGTTCCATGCTCCATGCACACTAACCACTGTGCATGGCTGCAGGATGTGCCCAGTGGGTACATTGCTCCATGCACACAAATCACTGTGCATTGATGCACGCCATGTCTAGTGGGTACATTGAGTGTCTATGAGGTGGCAGTGCCATGCTCCTTACACACTAACCACTGTGCATGGCTGCAGGATATGCCCAGTGGGTACATTGGGTGTCAAAGAGGTGGCCGTGGAATGCTCCATGCACACTCACCACTGTTCATGGCTGCAGGATGTGCCCAGTGGGTACATTGCTCCATGCACACAAATCACTGTGCATTGATGCAAGCCATGTCTAGTGGGTACATTGAGTGTCTAGGAGGTGGCTGTGCCATGCTCCTTACACACTAACCACTGTGCATGGCTGCAGGATATGCCCAGTGGGTACATTGGGTGTCAAGGAGGTGACCGTGCCATGCTCCATGCACACTAACCACTGTGCATGGCTGCAGGATATGCCCAGTGGGTACATTGCTCCATGCACACAAATCACTGTGCATTGATGCAAGCCATGTCTAGTGGGTACATTGAGTGTCTAGGAGGTGGCTGGGCCATGCTCCTTACACACTAACCACTGTGCATGGCTGCAGGATATGCCCAGTGGTTACATTGGGTGTCAAGGAGGTGACCGTGCCATGCTCCATGCACACTAACCACTGTGCATGGCTGCAGGATGTGCCCAGTGGGTACATTGCTCCATGCACACAAATCACTGTGCATTGATGCAAGCCATGTCTAGTGGGTACATTGAGTGTCTAGGAGGTGGCTGTGCCATGCTCCATGCACACTAACCACTGTGCATGGTTGCAGGACATGCCCAAAGGGTACATTGGGTGTCTAGGAGGTGGCGGTGCCATTCTCCATGCACTCTAACCACTGTGCATGGTTAGAGGCTGTGCCCAGTGGGTACATTCGGTGTCTAGGAGGTGACTGTAGTATTTACTAAAAATGTTATGGCTGTTGTGGCATTTATTTACTGGAATCATGCATGAATATGATGTTTCTTGGGGCAGGATTAGGCACATTAGCCCCGACCAAAAAGGTATCTCACTAATTTAACAAACGTTTAAGGTGACGAGTACCATTTCTTTTGCAGCGATTGTTGTTTTTTTGTGTTATTTAGTATTCCAAGTGCCCAGCTGCTTCCAGAAAGGGCACTCCAACTCCTTTAGTGTTTGGGTAGGAGGTGACTGTGCCATTCTCCTTGCCCACTAACCACTGTGCATGGCTGCAGGACGTGCCCAGTGGGTACATTGGGTATCTAGGATGTGGCTGTGCCATGCTCCATGCACACTAACCACTTTGCATGGCTGCAGGATGTGCCCAGTGGGTACATTGGGTGTCCAGGAGGTGACTGTGCCATGCTCCATGCACCCTAACCACTGTGCATGGCTGCAGGACATGCTCAGTGGGTACATTGAGTGTCTAGGAGGTGCCTGGGCCTTGCCCCAAGCACACATATCACTGTGCATGGATGCAGACCATGCATAGTGGCCCCACTGGGGATCTAGGAGGTGGCTGGCCATGCTCCATGTGCACTCACCACTGTGCATGGATGCAGGACATGCCCAGTGGGTACATTGAGTTTGTAGGAGGTGGCTGTGCCATGTTCCTTAAACACAAAGCACTGTGCATAGATGCAGGCCATGCATAGTGGCCACACTAGGGATCTAGGAGATGACTGTGCCATGCTCCATGCACACTCACAACTGTGCATGGATGCAGGTCATGCCTACTGGCCACACTGGGGATCAAGGAGGTGCCTGAGCCATGCTCCATGCACACTCACAACTGTGCACGAATGCAGGTCATGCCCAGTGGGTACATTGTGTGTCTAGGTGGTAGCTGTGCCGTACTCCATGCACACTAACCCCTGAGCATGGCTGCAGGATTTGAACAGTGGGTACAATTGGTGTCTAGGAGGTGGCTGTGCCATGCTCCATGCACACTAACCCCTGAGCATGGCTGCAGAATGTGAACAGTGAGTACATTGGGTGTCTAGGAGGTGGTTGTGCCATGCTCCATGCACACTAACCACTGTGCATGGCTGCAGGATGTGTCCAGTGGGTACATTGTGTGTATAGGAGGTGGCTGTGCCATGCTACATGAACCCTAACCACTGTGCATGTCTGCAGGATGTGCCCAGTGGGTACATTGGGTGTCTAGAAGGTGACTGTGCCATCCTCCATGCACACAAATCACTGTGCATTTGTGCAAGCCATGTCTAGTGGGTACATTGGGTGGCTAGGAGGTGGCTGTGCCATGCTCCATTCACACTAACCACTGTGCATGGCTGCATGATCTGCCCAGTGGGTACAATGGGTGTCTATGAGGTGGCTGTGCCATGCGCCATGCACACTAACCACTGTGCATGGCTGCAGGATGTGTCCAGTGGGTACATTGGGTGTCTAGGAGGTGACTGTGCCATTCTACATGCACACTAACCACTGTGCATGGCTGCAGGATGTGCCCAGTGGGTACACTGGGTGTCTAGGAGGTGGCTGTGCCATGCTCCATGCACACTAACCATTGTGCATGGCTGCAGGATATGAACAGTGAGTACATTGGGTGTCTAGGAGGTGGCTGTGCCATGCTCCATGCACACTAACCACTGTGCATGGCTGCAGGATGTGCCCAGTGGGTACATTGGGTGTCTAAGGAGGTGGCTGTGCCATGCTCCATGCACACTAACCACTGTGCATGGCTGCAGGATGTGCCCAGTGGGTACATTGGGTGTCTAGGAGGTGACTGTGCCATGGTACATGCACACTAACCACTGTGCATGGCTGAAGGATGTGCCCAGTGGGTACACTGGGTTTCTAGTTGGTGACTGTGCTATGCTCCATGCACACTAAACACTGTGCATGGCTGCATGACATGCACAGTGGGTACATTGGGTGTCTAGGGGGTGCCTGGGCCATGCTCCAAGCACACACATTACTGTGCATGGATACAGGCCATGCCTAGTGGCCACACTGGGGATCTGGGAGGTGCCTGGCCATGCTCCATGCCATGTGCACGCACCACTATGCATGGATGCAGGACATGCCCAGTGTGTACATCGAGTTTTTAGGAGGTGACTGTGCCATGCTCCTTACACACTAACCACTGTGCATGGCTGCAGGATGTGCCCAGTCGGTACATTGTGTGTCTATGAGGTTACTGTGCCATGCTCCATGCACACTGACTGCTGTGCATGGCTGTATGCTGTCACCAGTGAGTACGTTGGTTGTCTAGGAGGTGCCCGGCCATGCTCCACGTGCAATCACCACTGTGCATGGCTGCAGGATGTGCCCAGTCGGTACATTGTGTGTCTATGAGGTTACTGCGCCATGCTCCATGCACACTGACTACTGTGCATGGCTGCATGCTGTCCCCAGTGGGTACATTGGTTGTCTAGGAGGTGCCCAGCCATGCTCCATGTGCACTCACCACTGTGCATGGATGCAGGCCATGTCTAGCGGCCACACTGGGGATCTAGGAGGTGCCTGGGCCTTGCTCCATGTGCACTCACCACTGTGCATAGATGCAGGCCATGCCTAGTGGCCACACTGGGGATCAAGGAGGTGCCTGGGCCATGCTCCATGTGCACTCGCCACTGTGCATTGATGCAGGTCATGCCGAGTGGCCACACTGGGGATCTAGGAGGTGCCCGGCCATGCCTCGTGTGCACTCACCACTGTGCACGGATGCAGGCCATCCCTAGTGGCCACACTGAGGATCTGGGAGGTGCGTGGCCATGCTCCATGTGCACTCACCACTGTGCATGGATGCAGGCCATGCCTAGTGGCCACACTGGAGATCAAGGAGGTGCCTGGGCTATGCTCCATGTGCACCCGCCACTGTGCATGGATGCAGGTCATGCCCAGCGGCCACACTTGGGATCTAGGAGGTGCCCGGCCATGCCTCATGTGCACTCGCCACTGTGCATGGATGCAGGCCATGTCTAGTGGCCACACTGGGGATCTGGGAGGTGCCCGGCCATGCTCCATGTGCACTCACCACTGTGCATGGATGCAGGCCATGTCATGCGGCCACACTGGGGATCTAGGAGGTGCCTGGGCCTTGCTCCATGTGCACTCGCCACTGTGCATGGATGCAGGCCATGCCTAGTGGCCACACTGGGGATCTGGGAGGTGCCTGACCATGCCTCATGTGCACTCACCACTGTGCCAGGCTGCAGGCCATGTCTAGCGGCCACACTGGGGATCTCGGAGGTGCCTGGGCCATGCTCCATGTATACTCGCCACTGTGCATGGATGCAGGCCATGTCTAGTGATCTCGGAGGTGGTTGGCCATGCCTCATGTGCACTCACCACTGTGCATGGATGCAGGCCATGTCTAGTGGCCACACTAGGGATCTAGGAGGTGCCTGGCCATGCCTCATGTGCACTCGCCACTGTGCATGGATGCAGGCCATGTCTAGCGGCCACACTGGGTATCTAGGAGGTGCCTGGGCCATGCTCCATGTACACTCGCCACTGTGCATGGATGCAGGCCATGTCTAGTGGCCACACTAGGGATCTCGGAGGTGGCTGGCCGTGCCTCATGTGCACTCACCACTGTGCATGGATGCAGGCCATGTCTAGTGGCCACACTAGGGATCTCGGAGGTGGCTGGCCATGCCTCATGTGCACTCACCACTGTGCATGGATGCAGGCCATGTCTAGTGGCCACACTAGGGATCTAGGAGGTGGCTGGCCATGCCTCATGTGCACTCACCACTGTGCATGGATGCAGGCCATGTCTAGTGGCCACACTAGGGATCTAGGAGGTGGCTGGCCATGCTCCATGTGCACTCACCACTGTGCATGGATGCAGGCCATGCCTAGTGGCCACACTGGGGATCTAGGAGGTGCCCGGCAATGCCTCATGTGCACTCACCACTGTGCAAGGCTGCAGGCCATGTCTAGCGGCCACACTGGGGATCTCGGAGGTGCCTGGGCAATGCTCTATGTGCACTCGCCACTGTGCATGGATGCAGGCCATGTCTAGTGGCCACACTAGGGATCTCGGAGGTGGCTGGCAATGCCTCATGTGCACTCACCACTGTGCATGGATGCAGGTCATGCCTAGTGGCCACACTGGGGATCTAGGAGGTGCCCGGTCATGCCTCATGTGCACTCACCACTGTGCATGGATGCAAGCCATGTCTAGCGGCCACACTGGGGATCTAGGAGGTGCCTGGGCCATGCTCCATGCACACTGACCACTGTGCATGGATACAGGACATGCCCAGTGGATACATTGAGTTTCTAGGAGGTGACTGTGCCATGCTCCTTACAGACTAACCACTGTGCATGGCTGCAGGATATGCCCAGTGGGTACATTGGGTGTCAAGGAGGTGACCGTGCCATGCTCCATGCACACAAATCACTGTGCATGGATGCAAGCCATGTCTAGTGGCCACACTGAGGATCTAGGAGGTGCCCAGCCATGCTCCATGCTCACTCACCACCGTGCATGTATGCAGGCCATGTCTAGTGGCCACACTAGGGATCTAGGAGGTGCATAGCCACGCTCCATGCACAGTAACCACTGTGCATGGCTGCAGGACATGCCCAGTGCGTACACTAGAGATCTAGGAGATGCCGGGCCATGCTCATGTGCACTCACCACTGTTCATGGATGGAGGACATGCCCAGTGTGTATATTGAGTGTCTAGGAGGTGACTGTGCCATGCACCATGCACAATAACCACAGTGCATGGCTGCAGGACATGCCCAATGGGTACATTGGGTGTCTAGGAGGTTACTGTGCCATGCTCCATGCACACAAATCACTGTACATTGATGCAGGCCATGTCTAGTAGGTACATTCGGTGTCTATGAGGTGGCTGTGCCATGCTCCATTCACGCTAACCACTGTGCATGGCTGCATGATGTGCCCAGTGGGTACAATGGGTGTCTAGGAGGTGACTGTGCCAAGCTCCATGCACACTAACCACTGTGCCTGGCTGCAGGATTTGCCCAGTGGGTACATTGAGTGTCTAGAATTTTACTGTACCATGCTCCATACACACTAACCACTATGCATGGCTGCAGGATGTGCCCAGTGGGTACATTGGGTGTCTAGGAGGTGACTGTGCCATGCTCCATGCACACTAACCACTGTGCATGGCTGCATGATGTGCCCAGTGGGTATTTTGGGTGTCTAGGGGGTGACTGTGCTATTCTCCATGCACACTAACCACTGTGCATGGCTGCAGGATGTGCCCAGTGGGTACATTGGGTGTCTAGGAGGTGACAGTGCCATGCTCCATTAACACTAACCACTGTGCATGGCTGCAGGATGTGCCCAGTGGGTACATTGGGTGTCTAGAAGGTGACTGTGCCATCCTCCATGCACACAAATCACTGTGCATTTGTGCAAGCCATGTCTAGTGGGTACATTGGGTGGCTAGGAGGTGGCTGTGCCATGCTCCATTCACATTAACCACTGTTCATGGCTGCAGGATGTGCCCAGTGGGCACATTGGGTGTCTAGGAGGTA
Organism: Ambystoma mexicanum; assembly: GCF_040938575.1. Classification (NCBI taxonomy): domain Eukaryota; kingdom Metazoa; phylum Chordata; class Amphibia; order Caudata; family Ambystomatidae; genus Ambystoma; species Ambystoma mexicanum. The sequence goes on from NC_090928.1 coordinate 1,282,714,151, forward strand.
GGTGCCTGGGCCATGCTCCATGCCCACAAATCACTGTGCATGGATGCAGGATGTGCCCAGTGGGTTCATTGGGTGTCTAGAAGGTGACTGTGCCATGCTCCATGCACACACATCACTGTGCATGGCAGCAGGATGTGCTCAGTCGGTACATTGGGTGTCTAGGAGGTGACTGTGCCATGCACACTAACCACTGTGCATGGCTGCAGGATGTGCCCAGTGGGCACATTGTGTGTCTAGGAGGTAGGTGCCTGGGCCATTCTCCATGCCCACAAATCACTGTGCATGGATGCAGCATGTGCCCAGTGGGTTCATTGGGTGTCTAGAAGGTGACTGTGCCATGCTCCATGCACACACATCACTGTGCATGGCTGCAGGCCATGTCTAGTGGCTACACTAGGGATCTCGGAGGTGCCTGGCCATGTTCCATGTGCACTCAACACTGTGCATGGATACAGGACATGCCCAGTGGGTACATTGAGTTTCTAGGAGGTGACTGTGCCATGCTCCTTACACACTAACCACTGTGCATAGCTGCAGGATATGCCCAGTGGGTACATTGGGTGTCAAGGAGGTGACTGTGCCATGCTCCATGCACACTAACAACTGTACATGGTTGCAGGATGTGCCCAGTGGGTACATTGCTCCATGCACCCAAATCACTGTGCATTGATGCACACCATGTCTAGTGGGTACATTGAGTGTCTATGAGGTGGCAGTGCCGTGCTCCTTACACACTAACCACTGTGCATGGCTGCAGGATATACCCAGTGGGTACATTGGGTGTCAAGGAGGTGACCGTGCCATGCTCCATGCACACTAACCACTGTGCATGGCTCTAGGATGTGCCCAGTGGGTACATTGCTCCATGCACAAAAATCACTGTGCATTGATGCAAGCCATGTCTAGTGGGTACATTGGGTGGCTAGGAGGTGGCTGTGCCATGCTCCATTCACATTAACCACTGTGCATGGCTGCAGGATGTGCCCAGTGGGCACATTGGGTGTCTAGGAGGTAGGTGCCTGGGCCATGCTGCATGCACACTGACCACTGTGCATGGCTGCAGGATGTGCCCAGTGGGTACATTGGGTGTCTAGGAGGTGGCTGTGCCATGCTCCATTCACATTAACCACTGTGCATGGCTGCAGGATATGCCCAGTGGGCACATTGTGTGTCTAGGAGGTAGGTGCCTGGGCCATACTCCATGCCCACAAATCACTGTGCATGGATGCAGGATGTGCCCAGTGGGTTCGTTCATTGGGTGTCTAGAAGGTGACTGTGCCATGCTCCATGCACACACATCACTGTGCATGGCTGCAGGCCATGTCTAGTGGCTACACTAGGGATCTCGGAGGTGCCTGGCCATGTTCCATGTGCACTCAACACTGTGCATGGATACAGGACATGCCCAGTGGGTACATTGAGTTTCTAGGAGGTGACTGTGCCATGCTCCTTACACACTAACCACTGTGCATGGCTGCAGGATATGCCCAGTGGGTACATTGGGTTTCAAGGAGGTGACTGTGCCATGCTCCATGCACACTAACCACTGTGCATGGTTGCAGGATGTGCCCAGTGGGTACATTGCTCCATGCACACAAATCACTGTGCATTGATGCACGCCATGTCTAGTGGGTACATTGAGTGTCTATGAGGTGGCAGTGCCATGCTCCTTACACACTAACCACTGTGCATGGCTGCAGGATATGCCCAGTGGGTACATTGGGTGTCCAGGAGGTGACCGTGCCATGCTCCATGCACACTAACCACTGTGCATGGCTGCAGGATGTGCCCAGTGGGTACATTGCTCCATGCACACAAATCACTGTGCATTGATGCACGCCATGTCTAGTGGGTACATTGAGTGTCTATGAGGTGGCAGTGCCATGCTCCTTACACACTAACCACTGTGCATGGCTGCAGGATATGCCCAGTGGGTACCTTGGGTGTCAAGGAGGTGACCGTGCCATGCTCCATGCACACTAATCACGGTGCATGGTTGCAGGATGTGCCCAGTGGGTACATTGCTCCATGCACACAAATCACTGTGCATTGATGCACGCCATGTCTAGTGGGTACATTGAGTGTCTATGAGGTGGCAGTGCCATGCTCCATGCACACAAATCACCGTGCATTGATGCACGCCATGTCTAGTGGGTACATTGAGTGTCTATGAGGTGGCAGTGCCATGCTCCGTACACACTAACCACTGTGCATGGCTGCAGGATATGCCCAGTGGGTACATTGGGTGTCAAGGAGGTGACCGTGCCATGCTCCATGCACACTAACCACGGTGTATGGTTGCAGGATGTGCCCAGTGGGTACATTGCTCCATGCACACAAATCACTGTGCATTGATGCACACCATGTCTAGTGGGTACATTGAGTGTCTATGAGGTGGCAGTGCCATGCTCCTTACACACTAACTACTGTGCATGGCTGCTGGATATGCCCAGTGTGTACATTGGGTGTCAAGGAGGTGACCGTGCCATGCTCCATGCACACTAACCACTGTGCATGGCTGCAGGATGTGCCCAGTGGGTACATTGCTCCATGCACACAAATCACTGTGCATTGATGCAAGCCATGTCTAGTGGGTACATTGAGTGTCTAGGAGGTGGCTGTGCCATGCTCCTTACACGCTAACCACTGTGCATGGCTGCAGGATATGCCCAGTGGGTACATTGGGTGTCAAGGAGGTGACCGTGCCATGCTCCATGCACACTAACCACTGTGCATGGCTGCAGGATGTGCCCAGTGGGTACATTGCTCCATGCACACAAATCACTGTGCATTGATGCAAGCCATGTCTAGTGGGTACATTGAGTGTCTAGGAGGTGGCTGGGCCATGCTCCTTACACACTAACCACTGTGCATGGCTGCAGGATATGCCCAGTGGGTACATTGGGTGTCAAGGAGGTGACCGTGCCATGCTCCATGCACACTAACCACTGTGCATGGCTGTAGGATGTGCCCAGTGGGTACATTGCTCCATGCACACAAATCACTGTGCATTGATGCAAGCCATGTCTAGTGGGTACATTGAGTGTCTAGGAGGTGGCTGTGCCATTCTCCATGAACACTAACCACTGTGCATGGTTGCAGGACATGCTCAAAGGGTACATTGGGTGTCTAGGAGGTGGCTGTGCCATTCTCCATGCACTCTAACCACTGTGCATGGTTAGAGGCTGTGCCCAGTGGGTACATTCGGTGTCTAGGAGGTGACTGTAGTATTTACTAAAAATGTTATGGCTGTTGTGGCATTTATTTACTGGAATCATGCATGAATATGATGTTTCTTGGGGCAGGATTAGGCACATTAGCCCCGACCAAAAAGGTATCTCACTAATTTAACAAACGTTTAAGGTGACGAGTACCATTTCTTTTGCAGCGATTGTTGTTTTTTTGTGTTATTTAGTATTCCAAGTGCCCAGCTGCTTCCAGAAAGGGCACTCCAACTCCTTTAGTGTTTGGGTAGGAGGTGACTGTGCCATTCTCCTTGCCCACTAACCACTGTGCATGGCTGCAGGACGTGCCCAGTGGGTACATTGGGTATCTAGGATGTGGCTGTGCCATGCGCCATGCACACTAACCACTTTGCATGGCTGCAGGATGTGCCCAGTGGGTACATTGGGTGTCCAGGAGGTGACTGTGCCATGCTCCATGCACCCTAACCACTGTGCATGGCTGCAGGACATGCTCAGTGGGTACATTGAGTGTCTAGGAGGTGCCTGGGCCTTGCCCCAAGCAGACATATCACTGTGCATGGATGCAGACCATGCATGGTGGCCACACTGGGGATCTAGGAGGTGGCTGGCCATGCTACATGTGCAGTCACCACTGTGCATGGATGCAGGACATGCCCAGTGGGTACATTGAGTTTGTAGGAGGTGGCTGTGCTATGTTCCTTACACACAAAGCACTGTGCATAGATGCAGGCCATGCATAGTGGCCACACTAGGGATCTAGGAGATGACTGTGCCATGCTCCATGCACACTCACAACTGTGCATGGATGCAGGTCATGCCTACTGGCCACACTGGGGATCAAGGAGGTGCCTGAGCCAAGCTCCATGCACACTCACAACTGTGCACGAATGCAGGTCATGCCCAGTGGGTACATTGTGTGTCTATGAGGTAGCTGTGCCGTACTCCATGCACACTAACCCCTGAGCATGGCTGCAGGATGTGAACAGTGGGTACACTTGGTGTCTAGGAGGTGGCTGTGCCATGCTCCATGCACACTAACCCCTGAGCATGGCTGCAGAATGTGAACAGTGAGTACATTGGGTGTCTAGGAGGTGGTTGTGCCATGCTCCATGCACACTAACCACTGTGCATGGCTGCAGGATGTGTCCAGTGGGTACATTGTGTCTATAGGAGGTGGCTGTGCCATGCTACATGAACCCTAACCACTGTGCATGTCTGCAGGATGTGCCCAGTGGGTACATTGGGTGTCTAGAAGGTGACTGTGCCATCCTCCATGCACACAAATCACTGTGCATTTGTGCAAGCCATGTCTAGTGGGTACATTGGGTGGCTAGGAGGTGGCTGTGCCATGCTCCATTCACACTAACCACTGTGCATGGCTGCATGATCTGCCCAGTGGGTACAATGGGTGTCTAGGAGGTGGCTGTGCCATGCGCCATGCACACTAACCACTGTGCATGGCTGCAGGATGTGTCCAGTGGGTACATTGGGTGTCTAGGAGGTGACTGTGCCATGCTACATGCACACTAACCACTGTGCATGGCTGCAGGATGTTCCCAGTGGGTACACTGGGTGTCTAGGAGGTGGCTGTGCCATGCTCCATGCACACTAACCACTGTGCATGGCTGCAGGATGTGCCCAGTGGGTACATTGGGTGTCTAGGAGGTGGCTGTGCCATGCTCCATGCACACTAACCACTGTGCATGGCTGCAGGATGTGCCCAGTGGGTACATTGGGTGTCTAGGAGGTGGCTGTGCCATGCTCCATTCACACTAACCACTGTGCATGGCTGCATGATCTGCCCAGTGGGTACAATGGGTGTCTAGGGGGTGCCTGGGCCATGCTCCAAGCACACACATTACTGTGCATGGATACAGGCCATGCCTAGTGGCCACACTGGGGATCTGGGAGGTGCCTGGCCATGCTCCATGCCATGTGCACTCACCACTATGCATGGATGCAGGACATGCCCAGTGTGTACATCGAGTTTTTAGGAGGTGACTGTGCCATGCTCCTTACACACTAACCACTGTGCATGGCTGCAGGATGTGCCCAGTCGGTACATTGTGTGTCTATGAGGTTACTGTGCCATGCTCCATGCACACTGACTGCTGTGCATGGCTGTATGCTGTCCCCAGTGGGTACGTTGGTTGTCTAGGAGGTGCCCGGCCATGCTCCACGTGCAATCACCACTGTGCATGGCTGCAGGATGTGCCCAGTCGGTACATTGTGTGTCTATGAGGTTACTGCGCCATGCTCCATGCACACTGACTACTGTGCATGGCTGCATGCTGTCCCCAGTGGGTACATTGGTTGTCTAGGAGGTGCCCAGCCATGCTCCATGTGCACTCACCACTGTGCATGGATGCAGGCCATGTCTAGCGGCCACACTGGGGATCTAGGAGGTGCCTGGGCCTTGCTCCATGTGCACTCACCACTGTGCATGGATGCAGGCCAAGCCTAGTGGCCACACTGGGGATCAAGGAGGTGCCTGGGCCATGCTCCATGTGCACTCGCCACTGTGCATTGATGCAGGTCATGCGGAGTGGCCACACTGGGGATCTAGGAGGTGCCCGGCCATGCCTCGTGTGCACTCACCACTGTGCACGGATGCAGGCCATGCCTAGTGGCCACACTGAGGATCTGGGAGGTGCGTGGCCATGCTCCATGTGCACTCACCACTGTGCATGGATGCAGGCCATGCCTAGTGGCCACACTGGAGATCAAGTAGGTGCCTGGTCTATGCTCCATGTGCACCCGCCACTGTGCATGGATGCAGGTCATGCCCAGCGGCCACACTTGGGATCTAGGAGGTGCCCGGCCATGCCTCATGTGCACTCGCCACTGTGCATGGATGCAGGCCATGTCTAGTGGCCACACTGGGGATCTGGGAGGTGCCCGGCCATGCTCCATGTGCACTCACCACTGTGCATGGATGCAGGCCATGTCATGCGGCCACACTGGGGATCTAGGAGGTGCCTGGGCCTTGCTCCATGTGCACTCACCACTGTGCTTGGATGTAGGCCATGCCTAGTGGCCACACTGTGGATCTGGGAGGTGCCTGGCCATGCCTCATGTGCACTCGCCACTGTGCATGGATGCAGGCCATGCCTAGTGGCCACACTGGGGATCTGGGAGGTGCCTGACCATGCCTCATGTGCACTCACCACTGTGCAAGGCTGCAGGCCATGTCTAGCGGCCACACTGGGGATCTCGGAGGTGCCTGGGCCATGCTCCATGTATACTCGCCACTGTGCATGGATGCAGGCCATGTCTAGTGATCTCGGAGGTGGTTGGCCATGCCTCATGTGCACTCACCACTGTGCATGGATGCAGGCCATGTCTAGTGGCCACACTAGGGATCTAGGAGGTGCCTGGCCATGCCTCATGTGCACTCGCCACTGTGCATGGATGCAGGCCATGTCTAGCGGCCACACTGGGAATCTAGGATGTGCCTGGGCCATGCTCCATGTTCACTCGCCACTGTGCATGGATGCAGGCCATGTCTAGTGGCCACACTAGGGATCTCGGAGGTGGCTGGCCATGCCTCATGTGCACTCACCACTGTGCATGGATGCAGGCCATGTCTAGTGGCCACACTAGGGATCTCGGAGGTGGCGGGCCATGCCTCATGTGCACTCACCACTGTGCATGGATGCAGGCCATGTCTAGTGGCCACACTAGGGATCTAGGAGGTGGCTGGCCATGCCTCATGTGCACTCACCACTGTGCATGGATGCAGGCCATGTCTTGTGGCCACACTAGGGATCTAGGAGGTGGCTGGCCATGCTCCATGTGCACTCACCACTGTGCATGGATGCAGGCCATGCCTAGTGGCCACACTGGGGATCTAGGAGGTGCCCGGCCATGCCTCATGTGCACTCACCACTGTGCAAGGCTGCAGACCATGTCTAGCGGCCACACTGGGGATCTCGGAGGTGCCTGGGCAATGCTCTATGTGCACTCGCCACTGTGCATGGATGCAGGCCATGTCTAGTGGCCACACTAGGGATCTCGGAGGTGGCTGGCCATGCCTCATGTGCACTCACCACTGTGCATGGATGCAGGTCATGCCTAGTGGCCACACTGGGGATCTAGGAGGTGCCCGGTCATGCCTCATGTGCACTCACCACTGTGCATGGATGCAAGCCATGTCTAGCGGCCACACTGGGGATCTAGGAGGTGCCTGGGCCATGCTCCATGCACACTGACCACTGTGCATGGATACAGGACATGCCCAGTGGGTACATTGAGTTTCTAGGAGGTGACTGTGCCATGCTCCTTACAGACTAACCACTGTGCATGGCTGCAGGATATGCCCAGTGGGTACATTGGGTGTCAAGGAGGTGACCGTGCCATGCTCCATGTACACTAACCACTGTGCATGGCTGCAGGATGTGCCCAGTGGGTACATTACTCCATGCACACTAACCACTGTGCATGGTTACAGGCTGTGCCCAGTGTGTACATTGGGTGTCTAGGAGGTTACTGTGCCATGCTCCATGCACACAAATCACATGTGCATTGATGCAGGCCATGTCTAGTGGGTGCATTCGGTGTCTATGAGGTGGCTGTGCTATGCTCCATTCACACTAACCACTGTGCATGGCTGCATGATGTGCCCAGTGGGTACAATGTGTGTCTAGGAGGTGACTGTGCCAAGCTCCATGCACACTAACCACTGTGCATGGCTGCAGGATTTGCCCAGTGGGTACATTGGGTGTCTAGGAGGTGACTGTGCCATGCTCCATGCACACTAACCACTGTGCATGGCTGCAGGATGTGCCCAGTGGGTACATTACTCCATGCACACTAACCAATGTGCATGGTTACAGACTGTGCCCAGTGGGTACATTGGGTGTCTAGGGGGAGGGGGGGCTGTGCCATGCTCCTTGCACACTAACCACTGTGAATGGCTGCAAGCTGTGCCCAGTGGGTATACTGGGGGTATAGGAGGTGCTTGAGCCATGCTCCATGCACACAAATCACTGTGCATGGATGCAAGCCCTGTCTAGTGGCCACACTGAGGATCTAGGAGGTGCCCAGCCATGCTCCATGCTCACTCACCACCGTGCATGTATGCAGGCCATGTCTAGTGGCCACACTAGGGATCTAGGAGGTGCAGCCATGCACAGTAACCACTGTGCATGGCTGCAGGACATGCCCAGTGCGTACACTAGAGATCTAGGAGGTGCCGGGCCATGCTCCATGTGCACTCACCACTGTTCATGGATGGAGGACATGCCCAGTGTGTACCCTGAGTGTCTAGGAGGTGACTGTGCCATGCACAATAACCACAGTGCATGGCTGCAGGACATGCCCAATGGGTACATTGGGTGTCTAGGAGGTTACTGTGCCATGCTCCATGCACACAAATCACATGTGCATTGATGCAGGCCATGTCTAGTGGGTGCATTCGGTGTCTATGAGGTGGCTGTGCTATGCTCCATTCACACTAACCACTGTGCATGGCTGCATGATGTGCCCAGTGGGTACAATGGGTGTCTAGGAGGTGACTGTGCCAAGCTCCATGCACACTAACCACTGTGCATGGCTGCAGGATGTGCCCAGTGGGTACATTGAGTGTCTAGAATTTGACTGTACCATGCTCCATGCACACTAACCACTGTGCATGGCTGCAGGATTTGCCCAGTGGGTACATTGGGTGTCTAGGAGGTGACTGTGCCATGCTCCATGCACACTAAACACTGTGCATGGCTGCAGGATATGCCCAGTGGGTACATTGGGTGTCAAGGAGGTGACCGTGCCATGCTCCATGCACGCTAACCACTGTGCATGGCTGCCGGATATGCCCAGTGGGTACATTGGGTGTCAAGGAGGCGACCGTGCCATGCTCCATGCACACTAACCACTGTGCATGGCTGCAGGATGTGCCCAGTGGGTACATTACTCCATGCACACTAACCACTGTGCATGGTTACAGGCTGTGCCCAGTGGGTACATTGGGTGTCTAGGGGGAGGGGGGGCTGTGCCATGCTCCTTGTACACTAACCACTTTGCATGGCTGAAGGACCTGCCCAGTGGGTACATTGGGAGTCTAGGAGGTGGTTGTGCCATGCTCCATGCACACTAACCACTGTGAATGGCTGCAGGCTGTGCCCAGTGGGTATACTGGGGTTTTAGGAGGTGCTTGAGCCATGCTCCATGCACACAAATCACTGTGCATGGATGCAAGCCATGTCTAGTGGCCACACTGAGGATCTAGGAGGTGCCCAGCCATGCTCCATGCTCACTCACCACCGTGCATGTATGCAGGCCATGTCTAGTGGCCACACTAGGGATCTAGGAGGTGCAGCCATGCACTGTAACCACTGTGCATGGCTGCAGGACATGCCCAGTGCGTACACTAGAGATCTAGGAGGTGCCGGGCCATGCTCCATGTGCACTCACCACTGTTCATGGATGGAGGACATGCCCAGTGTGTACCCTGAGTGTCTAGGAGGTGACTGTGCCATGCACAATAACCACAGTGCATGGCTGCAGGACATGCCCAATGGGTACATTGGGTGTCTAGGAGGTTACTGTGCCATGCTCCATGCACACAAATCACATGTGCATTGATGCAGGCCATGTCTAGTGGGTGCATTCGGTGTCTATGAGGTGGCTGTGCTATGCTCCATTCACACTAACCACTGTGCATGGCTGCATGATGTGCCCAGTGGGTACAATGGGTGTCTAGGAGGTGACTGTGCCAAGCTCCATGCACACTAACCACTGTGCATGGCTGCAGGATGTGCCCAGTGGGTACATTGAGTGTCTAGAATTTGACTGTACCATGCTCCATGCACACTAACCACTGTGCATGGCTGCAGGATTTGCCCAGTGGGTACATTGGGTGTCTAGGAGGTGACTGTGCCATGCTCCATGCACACTAACCACTGTGCATGGCTGCAGGATATGCCCAGTGGGTACATTGGGTGTCAAGGAGGTGACCGTGCCATGCTCCATGCACACTAACCACTGTGCATGGCTGCCGGATATGCCCAGTGGGTACATTGGGTGTCAAGGAGGCGACCGTGCCATGCTCCATGCACACTAACCACTGTGCATGGCTGCAGGATGTGCCCAGTGGGTACATTACTCCATGCACACTAACCACTGTGCATGGTTACAGGCTGTGCCCAGTGGGTACATTGGGTGTCTAGGGGGAGGGGGGGCTGTGCCATGCTCCTTGTACACTAACCACTTTGCATGGCTGAAGGACCTGCCCAGTGGGTACATTGGGAGTCTAGGAGGTGGTTGCGCCATGCTCCATGCACACTAACCACTGTGAATGGCTGCAGGCTGTGCCCAGTGGGTATACTGGGGTTTTAGGAGGTGCTTGAGCCATGCTCCATGCACACAAATCACTGTGCATGGATGCAAGCCATGTCTAGTGGCCACACTGAGGATCTAGGAGGTGCCCAGCCATGCTCCATGCTCACTCACCACCGTGCATGTATGCAGGCCATGTCTAGTGGCCACACTAGGGATCTAGGAGGTGCAGCCATGCACAGTAACCACTGTGCATGGCTGCAGGACATGCCCAGTGCGTACACTAGAGAACTAGGAGGTGCCGGGCCATGCTCCATGTGCACTCACCACTGTTCATGGATGGAGGACATGCCCAGTGTGTACATTGGGTGTCTAGGAGGTTACTGTGCCATGCTCCATGCACACAAATCACATGTGCATTGATGCAGGCCATGTCTAGTGGGTGCATTCGGTGTCTATGAGGTGGCTGTGCCATGCTCCATTCAAACTAACCACTGTGCATGGCTGCATGATGTGCCCAGTGGGTACAGTGGGTGTCTAGGAGTTGACTGTGCCAAGCTCCATGCACACTAACCACTGTGCATGGCTGCAGGATGTGCCCAGCGGGTACATTGAGTGTCTAGAATTTGCTTGTACCATGCTCCATGCACACTAACCACTGTGCATGGCTGCAGAATGTGCCCAGTGGGTACATTGGGTGTCTAGGAGGTGACTGTGCCATGCTCCATGAACACTAACCACTGTGCATGGCTGCAGGATGTGCCCAGTGGGTACATTGGGTGTCTAGAAGGTGACTGTGCCATCCTCCATGCACACAAATCACTGTGCATTTGTGCAAGCCATGTCTAGTGGGTACATTGGGTGGCTAGGAGGTGGCTGTGCCATGCTCCATTCACACTAACCACTGTGCATGGTTGCATGATGTGCCCAGTGGGTACAATGGGTGTCTAGGAGGTGACTGTGCCAAGCTCCATGCACACTAACCACTGTGCATGGCTGCAGGATGTGCCCAGTGGGTACATTGAGTGTCTAGAATTTGACTGTACCATGCTCCATGCACACTAACCACTGTGCATGGCTGCAGGATGTGCCCAGTGGGTACATTGGGTGTCTAGGAGGTGACTGTGCCATGCTCCATGCATACTAACCACTGTGCATGGCTGCATGATGTGCCCAGTGGGTACATTGGGTGTCTAGGGGTGACTGTGCTATTCTCCATGCTCACTAACCACTGTGCATGGCTGCAGGATGTGCCCAGTGGGTACATTGAGTGTCTAGAATTTGACTGTACCATGCTCCATGCACACTAACCACTGTGCATGGCTGCAGGATGTGCCCAGTAGGTCTATTGGGAGTCTAGGAGGTGGCTGTGTCATGCTCCATGCACACTAACCACTGTGCATGGCAGCAGGATGTGCTCAGTCGGTACATTGGGTGTCTAGGAGGTGACTGTGCCATGGACACTAACCACTGTGAATGGCTGCAGGCTGTGCCCAGTGGGTACACTGGGGTTGTAGGAGGTGCTTGAGCCATGCTCCATGCACACAAATCACTGTGCATGGATGCAAGCCATGTCTAGTGGCCACACTGAGGATCTAGGAGGTGCCCAGCCATGCTCCATGCTCACTCACCACTGTGCATGTATGCAGGCCATGTCTAGTGGCCACACTAGGGATCTAGGAGGTGCATAGCCACGCTCCATGCACAGTAACCACTGTGCATGGCTGCAGGACATGCCCAGTGCGTACACTAGAGATCTAGGAGATGCCGGGCCATGCTCCATGTGCACTCACCACTGTTCATGGATGGAGGACATGCCCAGTGTGTATATTGAGTGTCTAGGAGGTGACTGTGCCATGCACCATGCACAATAACCACAGTGCATGGCTGCAGGACATGCCCAATGGGTACATTGGGTGTCTAGGAGGTTACTGTGCCATGCTCCATGCACACAAATCACTGTACATTGATGCAGACCATGTCTAGTAGGTACATTCGGTGTCTATGAGGTGGCTGTGCCATGCTCCATTCACGCTAACCACTGTGCATGGCTGCATGATGTGCCCAGTGGGTACAATAGGTGTCTAGGAGGTGACTGTGCCAAGCTCCATGCACACTAACCACTGTGCCTGGCTGCAGGATGTGCCCAGTGGGTACATTGAGTGTCTAGAATTTGACTGTACCATGCTCCATGCACACTAACCACTATGCATGGCTGCAGGATGTGCCCAGTGGGTACATTGGGTGTCTAGGAGGTGACTCTGCCATGCTCCATGCACACTAACCACTGTGCATGGCTGCATGATGTGCCCAGTGGGTATTTTGGGTGTCTAGGGGGTGACTGTGCTATTCTCCATGCACCCTAACCACTGTGCATGGCTGCAGGATGTGCCCAGTGGGTACATTGGGTGTCTAGGAGGTGACAGTGCCATGCTCCATTAACACTAACCACTGTGCATGGCTGCAGGATGTGCCCAGTGGGTACATTGGGTGTCTAGAAGGTGACTGTGCCATCCTCCATGCACACAAATCACTGTGCATTTGTGCAAGCCATGTCTAGTGGGTACATTGGGTGGCTAGGAGGTGGCTGTGCCATGCCCCATTCACATTAACCACTGTTCATGGCTGCAGGATGTGCCCAGTGGGCACATTGGGTGTCTAGGAGGTAGGTGCCTGGGCCATGCTCCATGCACACTGACCACTGTGCATGGCTGCAGGATGTGCCCAGTGGGTACATTGGGTGTCTAGGAGGTGCCTGTGCCATGCTCCATTCACATTAACCACTGTGCATGGCTGCAGGATGTGCCCAGTGGGCACATTGTGTGTCTAGGAGGTGGTTGTGCCATGCTCCATGCACGCTAACCACTGTGCATGGCAGCAGGATGTGCTCAGTCGGTACATTGGGTGTCTAGGAGGTGACTGTGCCATGCACACTAACCACTGTGCATGGCTGCAGGATGTGCCCAGTGGGCACATTGTGTGTCTAGGAGGTAGGTGCCTGGGCCATACTCCATGCCCACAAATCACTGTGCATGGATGCAGGATGTGCCCAGTGGGTTCATTGGGTGTCTAGAAGGTGACTGTGCCATGCTCCATACACACACATCACTGTGCATGGCTGCAGGCCATGTCTAGTGGCTACACTAGGGATCTCGGAGGTGCCTGGCCATGTTCCATGTGCACTCAACACTGTGCATGGATACAGGACATGCCCAGTGGGTACATTGAGTTTCTAGGAGGTGACTGTGCCATGCTCCATGCACACTAACCACTGTGCATGGCTGTATGATGTGCCCAGTGGGTATTTTGGGTGTCTAGGGGGTGACTGTGCTATTCTCCATGCACCCTAACCACTGTGCATGGCTGCAGGATGTGCCCAGTGGGTACATTGGGTGTCTAGGAGGTGACAGTGCCATGCTCCATTAACACTAACCACTGTGCATGGCTGCAGGATGTGCCCAGTGGGTACATTGGGTGTCTAGAAGGTGACTGTGCCATCCTCCATGCACACAAATCACTGTGCATTTGTGCAAGCCATGTCTAGTGGGTACATTGGGTGGCTAGGAGGTGGCTGTGCCATGCTCCATTCACATTAACCACTGTTCATGGCTGCAGGATGTGCCCAGTGGGCACATTGGGTGTCTAGGAGGTAGGTGCCTGGGCCATGCTCCATGCACACTGACCACTGTGCATGGCTGCAGGATGTGCCCAGTGGGTACATTGGGTGTCTAGGAGGTGCCTGTGCCATGCTCCATTCACATTAACCACTGTGCATGGCTGCAGGATGTGCCCAGTGGGCACATTGTGTGTCTAGGAGGTGGTTGTGCCATGCTCCATGCACGCTAACCACTGTGCATGGCAGCAGGATGTGCTCAGTCGGTACATTGGGTGTCTAGGAGGTGACTGTGCCATGCACACTAACCACTGTGCATGGCTGCAGGATGTGCCCAGTGGGCACATTGTGTGTCTAGGAGGTAGGTGCCTGGGCCATACTCCATGCCCACAAATCACTGTGCATGGATGCAGGATGTGCCCAGTGGGTTCATTGGGTGTCTAGAAGGTGACTGTGCCATGCTCCATACACACACATCACTGTGCATGGCTGCAGGCCATGTCTAGTGGCTACACTAGGGATCTCGGAGGTGCCTGGCCATGTTCCATGTGCACTCAACACTGTGCATGGATACAGGACATGCCCAGTGGGTACATTGAGTTTCTAGGAGGTGACTGTGCCATGCTCCTTACACACTAACCACTGTGCATAGCTGCAGGATATGCCCAGTGGGTACATTGGGTGTCAAGGAGGTGACCGTGCCATGCTCCATGCACACTAACCACTGTACATAGTTGCGGGATGTGCCCAGTGGGTACATTGCTCCATGCACACAAATCACTGTGCATTGATGCACGCCATGTCTAGTGGGTACATTGAGTGTCAATGAGGTGGCAGTGCAATGCTCCTTACACACTACCCACTGTGCATGGCTGCAGGATATGCCCAATGGGTACATTGGGTGTCCAGGAGGTGACCGTGCCATGCTCCATGCACACTAACCACTGTGCATGGCTGCAGGATGTGCCCAGTGGGTACATTGCTCCATGCACACAAATCACTGTGCATTGATGCACGCCATGTCTAGTGGGTACATTGAGTGTCTATGAGGTGGCAGTGCCATGCTCCTTACACACTAACCACTGTGCATGGCTGCAGGATGTGCCCAGTGGGTACATTGCTCCATGCACACAAATCACTGTGCATTGATGCAAGCCATGTCTAGTGGGTACATTGGGTGGCTAGGAGGTGGCTGTGCCATGCTCCATTCACATTAACCACTGTGCATGGCTGCAGGATGTGCCCAGTGGGCACATTGGGTGTCTAGGAGGTAGGTGCCTGGGCCATGCTCCATGCACACTGACCACTGTGCATGGCTGCAGGATGTGCCCAGTGGGTACATTGGGTGTCTAGGAGGTGGCTGTGCCATGCTCCATTCACATTAACCACTGTGCATGGCTGCAGGATATGCCCAGTGGGCACATTGGGTGTCTAGGAGGTAGGTGCCTGGGCCATATTCCATGTCCACAAATCACTGTGCATGGATGCAGGATGTGCCCAGTGGGTTCGTTCATTGGGTGTCTAGAAGGTGACTGTGCCATGCTCCATGCACACACATCACTGTGCATGGCTGCAGGCCATGTCTAGTGGCTACACTAGGGATCTCGGAGGTGCCTGGCCATGTTCCATGTGCACTCAACACTGTGCATGGATACAGGACATGCCCAGTGGGTACATTGAGTTTCAAAAGGTGACCGTGCCATGCTCCATGCACACTAACCACTGTGCATGGTTGCAGGATGTGCCCAGTGGGTACATTGCTCCATGCACACAAATCACTGTGCATTGATGCACGCCATGTCTAGTGGGTACATTGAGTGTCTATGAGGTGGCAGTGCCATGCTCCTTACACACTAACCACTGTGCATGGCTGCAGGATATGCCCAGTGGGTACATTGGGTGTCCAGGAGGTGACCGTGCCATGCTCCATGCACACTAACCACTGTGCATGGCTGCAGGATGTGCCCAGTGGGTACATTGCTCCATGCACACAAATCACTGTGCATTGATGCACGCCATGTCTAGTGGGTACATTGAGTGTCTATGAGGTGGCAGTGCCATGCTCCTTACACACTAACCACTGTGCATGGCTGCAGGATATGCCCAGTGGGTACCTTGGGTGTCAAGGAGGTGACCGTGCCATGCTCCATGCATACTAACCACTGTGCATGGCTGCAGGATGTGCCCAGTGGGTACATTGCTCCATGCACACAAATCACTGTGCATTGATGCAAGCCATGTCTAGTGGGTACATTGAGTGTCTAGGAGGTGGCTGTGCCATGCTCCTTACACACTAACCACTGTGCATGGCTGCAGGATATGCCCAGTGGGTACATTGGGTGTCAAGGAGGTGACCGTGCCCTGCTCCATGACACTAACCACTGTGCATGGCTGCAGGATGTGCCCAGTGGGTACATTGGGTGTCTAGGAGGTGCCCGTGCCATGCTCCATTCACATTAACCACTGTGCATGGCTGCAGGATGTGCCCAGTGGGCACATTGTGTGTCTAGGAGGTGGTTGTGCCATGCTCCATGCACGCTAACCAGTGTGCATGGCAGCAGAATGTGCTCAGTCGGTACATTGGGTGTCTAGGAGGTGACTGTGCCATGCACACTAACCACTGTGCATGGCTGCAGGACGTGCCCAGTGGGTACATTGGGTATCTAGGATGTGGCTGTGCCATGCTCCATGCACACTAACCACTTTGCATGGCTGCAGGATGTGCCCAGTGGGTACATTGGGTGTCTAGGAGGTGACTGTGCCATGCTCCATGCACACTAACCACTGTGCATGGCTGCAGGATGTGCCCAGGGGGTACATTGGGTGTCCAGGAGGTGACTGTGCCATGCACCCTAACCACTGTGCATGGCTGCAGGACATGCTCAGTGGGTACATTGAGTGTCTAGGAGGTGCCTGGGCCTTGCCCCAAGCAGACATATCACTGTTCATGGATGCAGACCATGCATAGTGGCCACACTGGGGATCTAGGAGGTGGCTGGCCATGCTCCATGTGCACTTACCACTGTGCATGGATGCAGGACATGCCCAGTGGGTACATTGAGTTTGTAGGAGGTGGCTGTGCCATGTTCCTTACACACAAAGCACTGTGCATAGATGCAGGCCATGCATAGTGGCCACACTAGGGATCTAGGAGATGACTGTGCCATGCTCCATGCACACTCACAACTGTGCATGGATGCAGGTCATGCCTAGTGGCCACACTGGGGATCAAGGAGGTGCCTGAGCCATGCTCCATGCACACTCACAACTGTGCACGAATGCAGGTCATGCCCAGTGGGTACATTGTGTGTCTAGGAGGTAGCTGTGCCGTACTCCATGCACACTAACCCCTGAGCATGGCTGCAGGATGTGAACAGTGGGTACACTGGGTGTCTAGGAGGTGGCTGTGCCATGCTCCATGCACACTAACCTCTGAGCATGGCTGCAGAATGTGAACATTGAGTACATTGGGTGTCTAGGAGGTGGCTGTGCTATGCTCCATGCACACTAACCACTGTGCATGGCTGCAGGATGTGTCCAGTGGGTACATTGTGTGTATAGGAGGTGGCTGTGCCATGCTACATGCACACTCACAACTGTGCACGAATGCAAGTCATGCCCATTGGGTACATTGTGTGTCTAGGAGGTGGCTGTGCCAAGCTCCATGCACACTAACCACTGTGCATGGCTGCAGAATGTGAACAGTGGGTACATTGGGTGTCTAGGAGGTGGCTGTGCCATGCTCCATGCACACTAACCACTGTTCATGGCTGCAGGATGTGTCCAGTGGGTACATTGTGTGTATAGGAGGTGGCTGTGCCATGCTACATGCACACTAACCACTGCGCATGGCTGCAGGATGTGAACAGTGGGTACACTGGGTGTCTAGGAGGTGGCTGTGCCATGCTCCATGCACACTAACCACTGTGCATGGCTGCAGGATATGAACAGTGAGTACATTGGGTGTCTAGGAGGTGGCTGTGCCATGCTCCATGCACACTAACCACTGTGCATGGCTGCAGCATGTGAACAGTGAGTACAATGGGTGTCTAGGAGGTGGCTGTGCCATGATCCATGCACACTAACCACTGTGCATGGCTGCAGGATGTGAACAGTGAGTACATTGGGTGTCTAGGAGGTGGCTGTGCCATGCTCCATGCAGAATGACCACTGTGCATGGCTGCAGGATGTGTCCAGTGGGTACATTGTGTGTATAGGAGGTGGCTGTGCCATGCTACATGCACACTAACCACTGTGCATGGCTGCAGGATGTGAACAGTGGGTACATTGGGTGTCTAGGAGGTGGCTGTGCCATGCGCCATGCACACTAACCACTGTGCATGGCTGCAGGATGTGTCCAGTGGGTACATTGGGTGTCTAGGAGGTGACTGTGCCATGCGCCATGCACACTAACCACTGTGCATGGCTCCATGACATGCACAGTGGGTACATTGGGTGTCTAGGGGGTGCCTTGGCCATGCTCCAAGCACACACATTACTGTGCATGGTTACAGGCCATGCCTAGTGGCCACACTGGGGATCTGGGAGGTGCCTAGCCATGCTCCATGCCATGTGCACTCACCACTATGCATGGATGCAGGACATGCCCAGTGTGTACATCGAGTTTTCAGGAGGTGACTGTGCCATGCTCCTTACACACTAACCACTGTGCATGGCTGCAGGATGTGCCCAGTCGGTACATTGTGTGTCTATGAGGTTACTGCCCCATGCTCCATGCACACTGACTGCTGTGCATGGCTGTATGCTGTCCCCAGTGGGTACGTTGGTTGTCTAGGAGGTGCCCCGCCATGCTCCATGTGCAATCACCACTGTGCATGGCTGCAGGATGTGCCCAGTCGGTACATTGTGTGTCTATGAGGTTACTGCGCCATGCTCCATGCACACTGACTACTGTGCATTGCTGCATGCTGTCCCCAGTGGGTACATTGGTTGTCTAGGAGGTGCCCAGCCATGCTCCATGTGCACTCACCACTGTGCATGGATGCAGGCTATGTCTAGCGGCCACACTGGGGATCTAGGAGGTGCCTGGGCCTTGCTCCATGTGCACTGACCACTGTGCATGGATGCAGGCCATGCCTAGTGGCCACACTGGGGATCAAGGAGGTGCCTGGGCCATGCTCCATGTGCACTCGCCACTGTGCATTGATGCAGGTCATGCCGAGTGGCCACACTGGGGATCTAGGAGGTGCCCGTCCATGTCTCGTGTGCACTCACCACTGTGCACGGATGCAGGCCATGCCTAGTGGCCACACTGAGGATCTGGGATGTGCGTGGCCATGCTCCATGTGCACTCACCACTGTGCATGGATGCAGGTCATGCCCAGCGGCCACACTTGGGATCTAGGAGGTGCCCGGCCATGCCTCATGTGCACTCACCACTCTGTATGGATGTAGGCCATACCTAGTGGCCACACTGGGATCTAGGAGGTGCCCGGCCATGCCTCATGTGCACTCGCCACTGTGCATGGATGCAGGCTATGCCTAGTGGCCACACTGGGGATCTGGGAGGTGCGTGGCCATGCTCCATGTGCACTCACCACTGTGCTTGGATGTAGGCCATGCCTAGTGGCCACACTGGGGATCTGGGAGGTGCCCGGCCATGCCTCATGTGCACTCGCCACTGTGCATGGATGCAGGCCATGCCTAGTGGCCACACTGGGAATCTGGGAGGTGCGTGGCCATGCTCCATGTGCACTCACCACTGTGCAAGGCTGCAGGCCATGTCTAGCGGCCACACTGGGGATCTCGGAGGTGCCTGGGCCATGCTCCATGTATACTCGCCACTGTGCATGGATGCAGGCCATGTCTAGTGGCCACACTAGGGATCTAGGAGGTGGCTGGCCATGCTCCATGTGCACTCACCACTGTGCATGGATGCAGGTCATACCAAGCGGCCACACTTGGGATCTAGGAGGTGCCCGGCCATGCCTCATGTGCACTCACCACTGTGCATGGATGCAGGCCATGTCTAGCGGCCACACTGGGGATCTAGGAGGTGCCCGGTCATGCCTCATGTGCACTCACCACTGTGCATGGATGCAGGTCATGCCTAGTGGCCACACTGGGGATCTAAGAGGTGCCCGGTCATGCCTCATGTGCACTCACCACTGTGCATGGATGCAAGCCATGTCTAGCGGCCAAACTGGAGATCTAGGAGGTGCCTGGGCCATGCTCCATGCACACTGACCACTGTGCATGGATACAGGACATGCCCAGTGGGTACATTGAGTTTCTAGGAGGTGACTGTGCCATGCTCCTTACACACTAACCACTGTGCATGGCTGCAGGATATGCCCAGTGGGTACATTGGGTGTCAAGGATGTGACCGTGCCATGATCCATGCACACTAACCACTGTGCATGGCTGTAGGATGTGCCCAGTGGGTACATTACTCCATGCACACTAACCACTGTGCATGGTTACAGGCTGTGCCCAGTGGGTACATTGGGTGTCTAGGGGGAAGGGGGGGGGCTGTGCCATGCTCCTTGTACATTAACCACTTTGCATGGCTGCAGGACCTGCAAAGCGGCCACACTTGGGATCTAGGAGGTGCCCGGCCATGCCTCATGTGCACTCACCACTGTGTATGGATGTAGGCCATGCCTACTGGCCACACTGGGGATCTGGGAGATGCCCGGCCATGCCTCATGTGCACTCGCCACTGTGCATGGATGCAGGCCATGCCTAGTGGCCACACTGGGGATCTGGGAGGTGCCCGGCCATGCCTCATGTGCACTCGCCACTGTGCATGGATGCAGGCCATGCCTAGTGGCCACACTGGGGATCTGGGAGGTGCCCGGCCATGCCTCATGTGCACTCGCCACTGTGCATGGATGCAGGCCATGCCTAGTGGCCACACTGGGGATCTGGGAGGTGCGTGGCCATGCTCCATGTGCACTCACCACTGTGCAAGGCTGCAGGCCATGTCTAGCGGCCACACTGGGGATCTCGGAGGTGCCTGGGCCATGCTCCATGTATACTCGCCACTGTGCATGGATGCAGGCCATGTCTAGCGGCCACACTAGGGATCTAGGAGGTGGCTGGCCATGCTCCATGTGCACTCACCACTGTGCATGGATGCAGGTTATGCCAAGCGGCCACACTTGGGATCTAGGAGGTGCCCGGCCATGCCTCATGTGCACTCACCACTGTGCATGGATGCAGGCCATGTCTAGCGGCCACACTGGGGATCTAGGAGGTGCCCGGTCATGCCTCATGTGCACTCACCACTCTGCATGGATTCAGGTCATGTCTAGTGGCCACACTGGGGATCTAAGAGGTGCCCGGTCATGCCTCATGTGCACTCACCACTGTGCATGGATGCAAGCCATGTCTAGCGGCCAAACTGGAGATCTAGGAGGTGCCTGGGCCATGCTCCATGCACACTGACCACTGTGCATGGATACAGGACATGCCCAGTGGGTACATTGAGTTTCTAGGAGGTGACTGTGCCATGCTCCTTACACACTAACCACTGTGCATGGCTGCAGGATATGCCCAGTGGGTACATTGGGTGTCAAGGATGTGACCGTGCCATGCTCCATGCACACTAACCACTGTGCATGGCTGTAGGATGTGCCCAGTGGGTACATTACTCCATGCACACTAACCACTGTGCATGGTTACAGGCTGTGCCCAGTGGGTACATTGGGTGTCTAGGGGGAAGGGGGGCTGTGCCATGCTCCTTGTACATTAACCACTTTGCATGGCTGCAGGACCTGCCCAGTGGGTACATTGGGAGTCTAGGAGGTGGTTGTGCCATGCTCCATGCACACTAACCACTGTGAATGGCTGCCGGCTGTGCCCAGTGGGTATACTGGGGTTTTAGGAGGTGCTTGAGCCATGCTCCATGCCACACAAATCACTGTGCATGGATGCAAGCCATGTCTAGTGGCCACACTGAGGATCTAGGAGGAGCCCAGCCATGCTCAATGCTCACTCACCACCGTGCATGTATGCAGGCCATGTCTAGTGGCCACACTAGGGATCTAGGAGGTGCAGCCATGCACAGTAACCACTGTGCATGGCTGCAGGACATGCCCAGTGCGTACACTAGAGATCTAGGAGGTGCCGGGCCATGCTCCATGTGCACTCACCACTGTTCATGGATGGAGGACATGCCCAGTGTGTACACTGAGTGTCTAGGAGGTGACTGTGCCATGCACAATAACCACAGTGCATGGCTGC
The DNA here is from genome assembly GCF_040938575.1 of Ambystoma mexicanum. Lineage (NCBI taxonomy): Eukaryota > Metazoa > Chordata > Amphibia > Caudata > Ambystomatidae > Ambystoma > Ambystoma mexicanum. The sequence continues at coordinate 1,282,736,453 of NC_090928.1, forward strand.
AGGACATGCCCAATGGGTACATTGGGTGTCTAGGAGGTTACTGTGCCATGCTCCATGCACACAAATCACATGTGCATTGATGCAGGCCATGTCTAGTGGGTGCATTCGGTGTCTATGAGGTGGCTGTGCTATGCTCCATTCAAACTAACCACTGTGCATGGCTGCATGATGTGCCCAGTGGGTACAATGGGTGTCTAGGGGGTGACTGTGCAAAGCTCCATGCACACTAACCACTGTGCATGGCTGCAGGATGTGCCCAGTGGGTACATTGAGTGTCTAGAATTTGACTGTACCATGCTCCATGCACACTAACCACTGTGCATGGCTGCATGATGTGCCCAGTGGGTACATTGGGTGTCTAGGGGGTGACTGTGCTATTCTCCATGCACACTAACCACTGTGCATGGCTGCAGAATGTGCTCAGTGGGTACATTGGGTGTCTAGGAGGTGACTGTGCCATGCTCCATGAACACTAACCACTGTGCATGGCTGCAGGATGTGCATTGGGTGTCTAGAAGGTGACTGTGCCATCCTCCATGCACACAAATCACTGTGCATTGATGCAGGCCATGTCTAGTGGGTACATTCGGTGTCTATGAGGTGGCTGTGCCATGCTCCATTCACGCTAACCACTGTGCATGGCTGCATGATGTGCCCAGTGGGTACAATGGGTGTCTAGGAGGTGACTGTGCCAAGCTCCATGCACACTAACCACTGTGCATGGCTGCAGGATCTGCCCAGTGGGTACATTGAGTGTCTAGAATTTGACTGTACCATGCTCCATGCACACTAACCACTATGCATGGCTGCAGGATGTGTCCAGTGGGTACATTGGGTGTCTAGGAGGTGACTGTGCCATGCTCCATGCACACTAACCACTGTACATGGCTGCATGATGTGCCCAGTGGGTACATTGGGTGTCTAGGGGGTGACTGTGCTATTCTCCATGCACACTAACCACTGTGCATGGCTGCAGAATGTGCCCAGTGGGTATATTGGGTGTCTAGGAGGTGACTATGCCATGCTCCATGCACACTAACCACTGTGCATGGCTGCATGATGTGCCCAGTGGGTACATTGGGTGTCTAGAAGGTGACTGTGCATTCCTCCATGCACACAAACCACAAATCACTGTGCATTTGTGCAAGCCATGTCTAGTGGGTACATTGGGTGGCTAGGAGGTGGCTGTGCCATGCTCCATTCACACTAACCACTGTGCATGGCTGCATGATGTGCCCAGTGGGTACAATGGGTGTCTAGGAGGTGACTGTGCCAAGCTCCATGCACACTAACCACTGTGCATGGCTGCAGGATGTGCCCAGTGGGTACATTGAGTTTCTAGAATTTGACTGTACCATGCTCCATGCACACTAACCACTGTCCATGGCTGCAGGATGTGCCCAGTGGGTACATTGGGTGTCTAGGAGGTGACTGTGCCATGCTCCATGCACACTAACCACTGTGCATGGCTGCATGATGTGCCCAGTGGGTACATTGGGTGTCTAGGGGGTGACTGTGCTATTCTCCATGCACACTAACCACTGTGCATGGCTGCAGGATATGCCCAGTGGGTACATTGGGTGTCAAGGAGGTGACCGTGCTATGCTCCATGCACACTAGCCACTGTGCATGGCTGCAGGATGTGCCCAGTGGGTACATTACTCCATGCACACTAACCACTGTGCATGGTTACTGGCTGTGTCCATTGGGTACATTGGGGGGGGGGCTGTGCCATGCTCCTTGTACACTAACCACTTTGCATGGCTGCAAGACCTGCCCAGTAGGTCTATTGGGAGTCTAGGAGGTGATTGTGCCATGCTCCATGCACACTAACCACTGTGCATGGCAGCAGGATGTGCTCAGTCGGTTCATTGGGTGTCTAGGAGGTGACTGTGCCATGCACACTAACCACTGTGAATGGCTGCAGGCTGTGCCCAGTGGGTACACTGGGGTTGTAGGAGGTGCTTGAGCCATGCTCCATGCACCAAATCACTGTGCATGGATGCAAGCCATGTCTAGTGGCCACACTGAGGATCTAGGAGGTGCCCAGCCATGTGCCATGCTCACTCACCACCGTGCATGCATGCAGGCCATGTCTAGTGGCCACACTAGGGATCTAGGAGGTGCATAGCCACGCTCCATGCACATTAACCACTGTGCATGGCTGCAGGACATGCCCAGTGCGTACACTAGAGATCTAGGATGTGCCGGGCCATGCTCCATGTGCACTCACCACTGTTCATGGATGGAGGGCATGCCCAGTGTGTACATTGAGTGTCTAGGAGGTGACTGTGCCATGCACCATGCACAATAACCACAGTGCATGGCTGCAGGACATGCCCAATGGGTACATTGGGTGTCTAGGAGGTTACTGTGCCATGCTCCATGCACACAAATCACTGTGCATTGGTGCAGGCCATGTCGATTGGGTACATTCGGTGTCTATGAGGTGGCTGTGCCATGCTCCATTCACGCTAACCACTGTGCATGGCTGCATGATGTGCCCAGTGGGTACAATGGGTGTCTAGGAGGTGACTGTGCCAAGCTCCAGGCACACTAACCACTGTGCATGGCTGCAGGATCTGCCCAGTGGGTACATTGAGTGTCTAGAATTTGACTGTACCATGCTCCATGCACACTAACCACTATGCATGGCTGCAGGATGTGTCCAGTGGGTACATTGGGTGTCTAGGAGGTGACTGTGCCATGCTCCATGCACACTAACCACTGTACATGGCTGCATGATGTGCCCAGTGGGTACATTGGGTGTCTAGGGGGTGACTGTGCTATTCTCCATGCACACTAACCACTGTGGATTGGTGCAGGCCATGTCGAGTGGGTACATTCGGTGTCTATGAGGTGGCTGTGCCATGCTCCATTCACGCTAACCACTGTGCATGGCTGCATGATGTGCCCAGTGGGTACAATGGGTGTCTAGGAGGTGACTGTGCCAAGCTCCATGCACACTAACCACTGTGCATGGCTGCAGGATCTGCCCAGTGGGTACATTGAGTGTCTAGAATTTGACTGTACCATGCTCCATGCACACTAACCACTATGCATGGCTGCAGGATGTGTCCAGTGGGTACATTGGGTGTCTAGGAGGTGACTGCGCCATGCTCCATGCACACTAACCACTGTACATGGCTGCATGATGTGCCCAGTGGGTACATTGGGTGTCTAGGGGGTGACTGTGCTATTCTCCATGCACACTAACCACTGTGCATGGCTGCAGAATGTGCCCAGTGGGTATATTGGGTGTCTAGGAGGTGACTATGCCATGCTCCATGAACACTAACCACTGTGCATGGCTGCAGGATGTGCCCAGTGGGTACATTGGGTGTCTAGAAGGTGACTGTGCATTCCTCCATGCACACAAATCACTGTGCATTTGTGCAAGCCATGTCTAGTGGGTACATTGGGTGGCTAGGAGGTGGCTGTGCCATGCTCCATTCACACTAACCACTGTGCATGGCTGCATGATGTGCCCAGTGGGTACAATGGGTGTCTAGGAGGTGACTGTGCCAAGCTCCATGCACACTAACCACTGTGCATGGCTGCAGGATGTGCCCAGTGGGTACATTGAGTGTCTAGAATTTGACTGTACCATGCTCCATGCACACTAACCACTGTCCATGGCTGCAGGATGTGCCCAGTGGGTACATTGGGTGTCTAGGAGGTGACTGTGCCATGCTCCATGCACACTTACCACTGTGCATGGCTGCATGATGTGCCCAGTGGGTACATTGGGTGTCTAGGGGGTGACTGTGCTATTCTCCATGCACACTAACCACTGTGCATGGCTGCAGGATATGCCCAGTGGGTACATTGGGTGTCAAGGAGGTGACCGTGCTATGCTCCATGCACACTAGCCACTGTGCATGGCTGCAGGATGTGCCCAGTGGGTACATTACTCCATGCACACTAACCACTGTGCATGGTTACAGGCTGTGTCCATTGGGTACATTGGGGGGGGGCTGTGCCATGCTCCTTGTACACTAACCACTTTGCATGGCTGCAAGACCTGCCCAGTAGGTCTATTGGGAGTCTAGGAGGTGGTTGTGCCATGCTCCATGCACACTAACCACTGTGCATGGCAGCAGGATGTGCTCAGTCGGTACATTGGGTGTCTAGGAGGTGACTGTGCCATGCACACTAACCACTGTGAATGGCTGCAGGCTGTGCCCAGTGGGTACACTGGGGTTGTAGGAGGTGCTTGAGCCATGCTCCATGCACCAAATCACTGTGCATGGATGCAAGTCATGTCTAGTGGCCACACTGAGGATCTAGGAGGTGCCCAGCCATGTGCCATGCTCACTCACCACCGTGCATGTATGCAGGCCATGTCTAGTGGCCACACTAGGGATCTAGGAGGTGCATAGCCACACTCCATGCACATTAACCACTGTGCATGGCTGCAGGACATGCCCAGTGCGTACACTAGAGATCTAGGATGTGCCGGGCCATGCTCCATGTGCACTCACCACTGTTCATGGATGGAGGACATGCCCAGTGTGTACATTGAGTGTCTAGGAGGTGACTGTGCCATGCACCATGCACAATAACCACAGTGCATGGCTGCAGGACATGCCCAATGCGTACATTGGGTGTCTAGGAGGTTACTGTGCCATGCTCCATGCACACAAATCACTGTGCATTGGTGCAGGCCATGTCGAGTGGGTACATTCGGTGTCTATGAGGTGGCTGTGCCATGCTCCATTCACGCTAACCACTGTGCATGGCTGCATGATGTGGAGCCCCCACCCGCCCCAGCCCAGGATCAGCTCATCTGAGCTGCTGCACCGTGCCACGAGGCACGAAGAGGATCGCCGCCCAGACAGGCCCCCACGAGCCCCCACCAGCACCCCTGTGCTGCCCACCCTTCCAAGAGCGCCTCTCCACCGCCCTGCCGCCCATCCCTCACCCAGAAGCGGCCCGGGTCGCGCTCCTGCAGCCGCGCCGACAACAGAAAGAAAAAAAAGAAAACAAAATGTCGGGCGCGATGCGGCGCCAGAGCGAGGCTCAGCGTCCTGGTTGCTAAGCAACCGTGCTTAATAGCACCCAACATCCGCCGGCAGGCGGAAGAGCCGGCCACCTCCAAAGGCCATTCTAAGGCCCTGTTTGCCCCTCTGCACTCAGTATTCATCGGCCAGGTGGCGAGGGCAGGAGCCCCCACCCTCCCCAGCCCAGGATCAGCTCATCTGAGCTGCTGCACCGTGCCACGAGGCACGAAGAGGATCGCCGCCCAGACAGGCCCCCACGAGCCCCCACCAGCACCCCTGTGCTGCCCACCCTTCCAAGAGCGCCTCTCCACCGCCCTGCCGCCTATCCCTCACCCAGAAGCGGCCCGGGTCGCGCTCCTGCAGCCGCGCCGACAACAGAAAGAAAAAAAAGAAAACAAAATGTCGGGCGCGATGCGGCGCCAGAGCGAGGCTCAGCGTCCTGGTTGCTAAGCAACCGTGCTTAATAGCACCCAACATCCGCCGGCAGGCGGAAGAGCCGGCCACCTCCAAAGGCCATTCTAAGGCCCTGTTTGCCCCTCTGCACTCAGTATTCATTGGCCAGGTGGCGAGGGCAGGAGCCCCCACCCTCCCCAGCCCAGGATCAGCTCATCTGAGCTGCTGCACCGTGCCACGAGGCACGAAGAGGATCGCCGCCCAGACAGGCCCCCACGAGCCCCCACCAGCACCCCTGTGCTGCCCACCCTTCCAAGAGCGCCTCTCCACCGCCCTGCCGCCCATCCCTCACCCAGAAGCGGCCCGGGTCGCGCTCCTGCAGCCGCGCCGACAACAGAAAGAAAAAAAAGAAAACAAAATGTCGGGCGCGATGCGGCGCCAGAGCGAGGCTCAGCGTCCTGGTTGCTAAGCAACCGTGCTTAATAGCACCCAACATCCGCCGGCAGGCGGAAGAGCCGGCCACCTCCAAAGGCCATTCTAAGGCCCTGTTTGCCCCTCTGCACTCAGTATTCATCGGCCAGGTGGCGAGGGCAGGAGCCCCCACCCTCCCCAGCCCAGGATCAGCTCATCTGAGCTGCTGCACCGTGCCACGAGGCACGAAGAGGATCGCCGCCCAGACAGGCCCCCACGAGCCCCCACCAGCACCCCTGTGCTGCCCACCCTTCCAAGAGCGCCTCTCCACCGCCCTGCCGCCCATCCCTCACCCAGAAGCGGCCCGGGTCGCGCTCCTGCAGCCGCGCCGACAACAGAAAGAAAAAAAAGAAAACAAAATGTCGGGCGCGATGCGGCGCCAGAGCGAGGCTCAGCGTCCTGGTTGCTAAGCAACCGTGCTTAATAGCACCCAACATCCGCCGGCAGGCGGAAGAGCCGGCCACCTCCAAAGGCCATTCTAAGGCCCTGTTTGCCCCTGTTCGCCGTGCTCGGCGCGTGGCGAGTTGTCCAGGACATCCTACCCGAACTCTGCCTCATCATGGACAAAAGCAGCTGTAAGTAACACTATGCCATTCTAAGCTGCTCTATAGAGCTTACATATGCGCATTAAAATGTACGCAGCTCCTTAGCGTGAGTCTCGTTCAGGCCCCACTCCTAGCCGCTGCCCAGGAATATTAGTGAATTGCTGCATTATGCCTAACTCCTGTGCCCCACACTGCTAGTGAATTGCTGCTATGTGCCTAACTCCTGTGCCCCACACTGCTAGTGAATTGTCGCATTGTGCCTGTGCCCCACACTGCTAGTGAATTGTCGCATTGTGCCTGTGCCCCACACTGCTAGTGAATTGCTGCTATGTGCCTAACTCCTGTGCCCCACACTGCTAGTGATTTGCTGCATTGTGCCTGTGCCCCACACTGTTAGGGAATTGCTGCATTGTGCCTGTGCCCCACACTGTTAGTAAACAGGGCCCAAACCTCTGCTACCTGACCTCCACACTGTGCCTTAACTAACTGCACCTACAGATGACTACTACCCTATGCTCACCCATCATGGCCAATACCACACCCCCACCATCCGCACTCATCGCCCCTACGCCCTTCCTCCCATCTTTTTTCACCAAACCTACAGTACACAAACCCAACCAACCCTCAACGCACCCCAGAACCACAAACTCTAGAAATCAAAAGTTAGGCCTCCGCTCCAGACACTCACAGCAAACCTCTCTAAGCAAAACTAAAAACAAAATATCCCCTGAACACAAGAAACTGTCCACTCCCAAGAAGGTAGCCAAAAAGCCTAATACCACTCCCACACCTCGCCCAGACCTACAGTGTGCATTAAATAATGCCAGATCCCTCCCCGCCCACGCCACCGAAATCTATGACCTTCTCACCAACCTTGACCTCGACATTCTTGCCATCACCGAAACCTGGCTACACAACGCCGCCGGCCCAGCCATCTCACTAGCCATTCCACCAGGATACTCCATCCTCAGACAGGACAGAACATTATCTACAGGTGGAGGAGTGGCACTCATAGTCAAAGACCACCTTGAATTAAGACAAACTCCCTCCAAACTAGGGGATAACATTGACTCTCTATCTGCCAAGATCGCACTATCTCACAACACCACCATCACTCTCAATCTAGTATATCGCCCACCAGGCCCTCTACTGGATTTCCAAGACAACCTCACACACCTGCTAGGTGAAAACCTTAAAACCACTACAAAAACCATTCTCCTAGGAGACCTCAACTTGGGGCTCCACGACCAGAAAGATAAACCATCCACTAAGCTAGCACAAGCTCTCCAAGAAATGGGCTTTGTACAAAGAGTTCTCCAACCTACCCACAGTAAAGGGCGCACTCTTGACTGGGTAGTTGACCACAACTGCGGCATCGACATCAGCTCCACCACGCCCATGCCATGGTCAGACCACTTTCTCATTCACTTCTTCATCCCCCTACCTATCAACTTGGTAACAAAACTCTCACCTGCACCCCCAGCCATGGCCAGGAGCGCCAAGAACCTCACCAAAGAAAGCATCACACCCTACCTAGCTCCTCTCACGAACAACCTCCCTGCCTCATCTGACCCAGCTGCACTGGCAGATATCTACAAAACCACCATTAGCACTGCCATTGACATCATCGCCCCCCTACAAAAGAAAAAATCCAAAAACTCCAAACACTCCAATACGTGGTTCTCAACAGAACTAAAAGAACTACGAACTAAAAAACGCAAAGCCCTCAACGTATGGCAAAAAGCACCCAATGCCTCCTCACTATCGTCCTACAAATCACTGGCCACCCAATACAAAAAAAGCATCATAGCAGCCAAATCTGCATCATATAATGAAAGAATCTCCAACGCCACCTCAGAATCCAAAGAGCTCTTCGCCATCTTCAAGGAACTCTCCACACCGGCCACTAAGTCACAAGAGATTGTCAAGGACCAAGCCTGGTGTAACACCATACAAACCGCCCTTCTAAAAAAAATCGAACTCCTCCAAGCCAAAATCCTAAACCATCACAAAAATCTCACTCAGCAAATCTTAGCTGCATCCCCTAAGGAAACAGTGATTGAGAACAAAAAGATAAGTCACATCACACCCTTTAAATTTAGAGAAGTCTCAGAAAAAGAGGTAATCGATATCGTTAACAGAATCAAACCCTCCAACTGCAAAGGCGACGCTTGCCCCGCCAAACTAGTCAAAGACTGTGTTGAGACACTAGCACCATTCCTCAAATCCTTCATTAATGCATCCTTCAACTCTAACTCAGTCCCAACCAGCCTAAAAGAAGCCTGGGTGCGCCCCCTTCTCAAGAAACCCACTCTAGATCCAGAAAACGCCAACAACTATAGACCCATTACAACAGTTCCCTTCCTGCTCAAGATCCTCGACAAAGTCGCCTACTCACAAATACAGCACTACCTTGAAGAAAACCACATCTTAGGCAAAAGGCAATCGGGCTTCCGCCCGGGGCATGGGACCGAATCTGCCCTTCTAGACCTTAAAATTCAACTTAATGACATCATGGACAAAGGCAAACCGGCTCTCCTCCTACTATTAGACCTATCTGCTGCCTTCGACTTGGTCAATCATGACATTCTAGGCACACAACTTAAAAATGAAGCTCACTTCTCGCCGGAAGCCGTCTCCTGGGTCAAATCCTTCCTAGAGGGTCGACTTATGAAAGTCTTTTCCGAATCTGCAAACGCTACCCCAACCACCATCCACTGTGGCGTCCCACAAGGATCCTGCACTGCACCCACCCTATACAACATTTTCACCCTCCCTCTGTTCAATGACCTCGACCATCACCACATAGCTTACACCAACTATGCTGACGACACCCAAGTCCTGCTCCCCCTTACTGGCTTATATGAACAAGACGCCGCAGCACTAACTAAAATATACACAGCCATTCAAACCTGGATGGCAGCCAACGGACTCTGCCTTAACGGGGACAACACAGAGATCCTACTAGTTGGCACCAAAGAAACACTAAATAAACTCCCGCCTCTATACAAATCCTTTAACGTCGATAACTGCACCATCACAGTCTCCACTGCGGTAAAAACGCTAGGAGTATACCTCGACTCCACTCTCTCCATGACACGGCAAGTCAATGCCGTAGCCTCCTCTGCTGCATTAACCACTAAGATAATCAACGCCATTAAACCCTTCCTATCCCCTAAAAACTGCCTGAATGTAGCCAGAGCCACAGTAGGTACCACATTGGACTACTGCAACGCCCTCTTCCTGGGCACATCTGCACAAAACATTAAAAAAATGCAAGTCACACAAAACAATGCTCTAAGAGCAGCCCTAAGCATTCCAAAAAGGGAGCACATCTCCCAAGCCAGAAAAGAAGCACATTGGCTACCTATAAAAGAACGCATACTATTTAAATCCATGGCCATCACACACAGATGCCTCTCTGCTAATGCCCCACCCTATCTTTCTGAAAGGATCACCCTCCATACCTCCTCTAGACCTACCAGGTCACACCTGACCAACCAAACATATGTACCCACTTTCAAAAGAAGCAAAGCCGGAGGGTCCAGCTTCCAACACCTAGCACCCAAAAATTGGAACGCACTCCCCACCGCCTTAAGAAGCGAAAAATCATACCATGCCTTCCGTAGACTACTCAAAACCACGCTGTTCCACTAACCCCGCCTCACCTGTATTCTCACCACTGTAATTATGGAAATAACAGCAAATGTATGAAAAAACGCGTCTATGCTAATCTGTATATCTGTATACTCACCATGTATGCCTGTAACAAGTAAGAATTCTTAGCGCCACGATGCCCCCGGGCAGATGTGCGCTCTACAAATCCAAATAAATAAAAATAAATAAATAAATGTGCCCAGTGGGTACATTGGGTGTCCAGGAGGTGACCGTGCCATGCTCCATGCACACTAACCACTGTGCATGGCTGCAGGATGTGCCCAGTGGGTACATTGCTCCATGCACACAAATCACTGTGCATTGATGCACGCCATGTCTAGTGGGTACATTGAGTGTCTATGAGGTGGCAGTGCCATGCTCCTTACACACTAACCACTGTGCATGGCTGCAGGATATGCCCAGTGGGTACCTTGGGTGTCAAGGAGGTGACCGTGCCATGCTCCATGCATACTAACCACTGTGCATGGCTGCAGGATGTGCCCAGTGGGTACATTGCTCCATGCACACAAATCACTGTGCATTGATGCAAGCCATGTCTAGTGGGTACATTGAGTGTCTAGGAGGTGGCTGTGCCATGCTCCTTACACACTAACCACTGTGCATGGCTGCAGGATATGCCCAGTGGGTACATTGGGTGTCAAGGAGGTGACCGTGCCCTGCTCCATGACACTAACCACTGTGCATGGCTGCAGGATGTGCCCAGTGGGTACATTGGGTGTCTAGGAGGTGCCTGTGCCATGCTCCATTCACATTAACCACTGTGCATGGCTGCAGGATGTGCCCAGTGGGCACATTGTGTGTCTAGGAGGTGGTTGTGCCATGTTCCATGCACGCTAACCAGTGTGCATGGCAGCAGAATGTGCTCAGTCGGTACATTGGGTGTCTAGGAGGTGACTGTGCCATGCACACTAACCACTGTGCATGGCTGCAGGACGTGCCCAGTGGGTACATTGGGTATCTAGGATGTGGCTGTGCCATGCTCCATGCACACTAACCACTTTGCATGGCTGCAGGATGTGCCCAGTGGGTACATTGGGTGTCTAGGAGGTGACTGTGCCATGCTCCATGCACACTAACCACTGTGCATGGCTGCAGGATGTGCCCAGGGGGTACATTGGGTGTCCAGGAGGTGACTGTGCCATGCACCCTAACCACTGTGCATGGCTGCAGGACATGCTCAGTGGGTACATTGAGTGTCTAGGAGGTGCCTGGGCCTTGCCCCAAGCAGACATATCACTGTGCATGGATGCAGACCATGCATAGTGGCCACACTGGGGATCTAGGAGGTGGCTGGCCATGCTCCATGTGCACTTACCACTGTGCATGGATGCAGGACATGCCCAGTGGGTACATTGAGTTTGTAGGAGGTGGCTGTGCCATGTTCCTTACACACAAAGCACTGTGCATAGATGCAGGCCATGCATAGTGGCCACACTAGGGATCTAGGAGATGACTGTGCCATGCTCCATGCACACTCACAACTGTGCATGGATGCAGGTCATGCCTAGTGGCCACACTGGGGATCAAGGAGGTGCCTGAGCCATGCTCCATGCACACTCACAACTGTGCACGAATGCAGGTCATGCCCAGTGGGTACATTGTGTGTCTAGGAGGTAGCTGTGCCGTACTCCATGCACACTAACCCCTGAGCATGGCTGCAGGATGTGAACAGTGGGTACACTGGGTGTCTAGGAGGTGGCTGTGCCATGCTCCATGCACACTAACCTCTGAGCATGGCTGCAGAAAGTGAACATTGAGTACATTGGGTGTCTAGGAGGTGGCTGTGCTATGCTCCATGCACACTAACCACTGTGCATGGCTGCAGGATGTGTCCAGTGGGTACATTGTGTGTATAGGAGGTGGCTGTGCCATGCTACATGCACACTCACAACTGTGCACGAATGCAAGTCATGCCCATTGGGTACATTGTGTCTCTAGGAGGTGGCTGTGCCAAGCTCCATGCACACTAACCACTGTGCATGGCTGCAGAATGTGAACAGTGGGTACATTGGGTGTCTAGGAGGTGGCTGTGCCATGCTCCATGCACACTAACCACTGTGCATGGCTGCAGGATGTGTCCAGTGGGTACATTGTGTGTATAGGAGGTGGCTGTGCCATGCTACATGCACACTAACCACTGTGCATGGCTGCAGGATGTGAACAGTGGGTACACTGGGTGTCTAGGAGGTGGCTGTGCCATGCTCCATGCACACTAACCACTGAGCATGGCTGCAGGATATGAACAGTGAGTACATTGGGTGTCTAGGAGGTGGCTGTGCCATGCTCCATGCACACTAACCACTGCGCATGGCTGCAGCATGTGAACAGTGAGTACAATGGGTGTCTAGGAGGTGGCTGTGCCATGATCCATGCACACTAACCACTGTGCATGGCTGCAGGATGTGAACAGTGAGTACATTGGGTGTCTAGGAGGTGGCTGTGCCATGCTCCATGCAGAATGACCACTGTGCATGGCTGCAGGATGTGTCCAGTGGGTACATTGTGTGTATAGGAGGTGGCTGTGCCATGCTACATGCACACTAACCACTGTGCATGGCTGCAGGATGTGAACAGTGGGTACATTGGGTGTCTAGGAGGTGGCTGTGCCATGCGCCATGCACACTAACCACTGTGCATGGCTGCAGGATGTGTCCAGTAGGTACATTGGGTGTCTAGGAGGTGACTGTGCCATGCGCCATGCACACTAACCACTGTGCATGGCTCCATGACATGCACAGTGGGTACATTGGGTGTCTAGGGGGTGCCTGGGCCATGCTCCAAGCACACACATTACTGTGCATGGTTACAGGCCATGCCTAGTGGCCACACTGGGGATCTGGGAGGTGCCTAGCCATGCTCCATGCCATGTGCACTCACCACTATGCATGGATGCAGGACATGCCCAGTGTGTACATCGAGTTTTCAGGAGGTGACTGTGCCATGCTCCTTACACACTAACCACTGTGCATGGCTGCAGGATGTGCCCAGTCGGTACATTGTGTGTCTATGAGGTTACTGCCCCATGCTCCATGCACACTGACTGCTGTGCATGGCTGTATGCTGTCCCCAGTGGGTACGTTGGTTGTCTAGGAGGTGCCCCGCCATGCTCCATGTGCAATCACCACTGTGCATGGCTGCAGGATGTGCCAAGTCGGTACATTGTGTGTCTATGAGGTTACTGTGCCATGCTCCATGCACACTGACTACTGTGCATGGCTGCATGCTGTCCCCAGTGGGTACATTGGTTGTCTAGGAGGTGCCCAGCCATGCTCCATGTGCACTCACCACTGTGCATGGATGCAGGCTATGTCTAGCGGCCACACTGGGGATCTAGGAGGTGCCTGGGCCTTGCTCCATGTGCACTGACCACTGTGCATGGATGCAGGCCATGCCTAGTGGCCACACTGGGGATCAAGGAGGTGCCTGGGCCATGCTCCATATGCACTCGCCACTGTGCATTGATGCAGGTCATGCCGAGTGGCCACACTGGGGATCTAGGAGGTGCCCATCCATGCCTCGTGTGCACTCACCACTGTGCACGGATGCAGGCCATGCCTAGTGGCCACACTGAGGATCTGGGATGTGCGTGGCCATGCTCCATGTGCACTCACCACTGTGCATGGATGCAGGTCATGCCCAGCGGCCACACTTGGGATCTAGGAGGTGCCCGGCCATGCCTCATGTGCACTCACCACTCTGTATGGATGTAGGCCATACCTAGTGGCCACACTGGGATCTAGGAGGTGCCAGGCCATGCCTCATGTGCACTCGCCACTGTGCATGGATGCAGGCTATGCCTAGTGGCCACACTGGGGATCTGGGAGGTGCGTGGCCATGCTCCATGTGCACTCACCACTGTGCTTGGATGTAGGCCATGCCTAGTGGCCACACTGGGGATCTGGGAGGTGCCCGGCCATGCCTCATGTGCACTCGCCACTGTGCATGGATGCAGGCCATGCCTAGTGGCCACACTGGGAATCTGGGAGGTGCGTGGCCATGCTCCATGTGCACTCACCACTGTGCAAGGCTGCAGGCCATGTCTAGCGGCCACACTGGGGATCTCGGAGGTGCCTGGGCCATGCTCCATGTATACTCGCCACTGTGCATGGATGCAGGCCATGTCTAGTGGCCACACTAGGGATCTAGGAGGTGGCTGGCCATGCTCCATGTGCACTCACCACTGTGCATGGATGCAGGTCATGCCAAGCGGCCACACTTGGGATCTAGGAGGTGCCCGGCCATGCCTCATGTGCACTCACCACTGTGCATGGATGCAGGCCATGTCTAGCGGCCACACTGGGGATCTAGGAGGTGCCTGGTCATGCCTCATGTGCACTCACCACTGTGCATGGATGCAGGTCATGCCTAGTGGCCACACTGGGGATCTAAGAGATGCCCGGTCATGCCTCATGTGCACTCACCACTGTGCATGGATGCAAGCCATGTCTAGCGGCCAAACTGGAGATCTAGGAGGTGCCTGGGCCATGCTCCATGCACACTGACCACTGTGCATGGATACAGGACATGCCCAGTGGGTACATTGAGTTTCTAGGAGGTGACTGTGCCATGCTCCTTACACACTAACCACTGTGCATGGCTGCAGGATATGCCCAGTGGGTACATTGGGTGTCAAGGATGTGACCGTGCCATGATCCATGCACACTAACCACTGTGCATGGCTGTAGGATGTGCCCAGTGGGTACATTACTCCATGCACACTAACCACTGTGCATGGTTACAGGCTGTGCCCAGTGGGTACATTGGGTGTCTAGAGGGAAGGGGGGGGGCTGTGCCATGCTCCTTGTACATTAACCACTTTGCATGGCTGCAGGACCTGCAAAGCGGCCACACTTGGGATCTAGGAGGTGCCCGGCCATGCCTCATGTGCACTCACCACTGTGTATGGATGTAGGCCATGCCTACTGGCCACTCTGGGGATCTGGGAGATGCCCGGCCATGCCTCATGTGCACTCGCCACTGTGCATGGATGCAGGCCATGCCTAGTGGCCACACTGGGGATCTGGGAGGTGCCCGGCCATGCCTCATGTGCACTCGCCACTGTGCATGGATGCAGGCCATGCCTAGTGGCCACACTGGGGATCTGGGAGGTGCCCGGCCATGCCTCATGTGCACTCGCCACTGTGCATGGATGCAGGCCATGCCTAGTGGCCACACTGGGGATCTGGGAGGTGCGTGGCCATGCTCCATGTGCACTCACCACTGTGCAAGGCTGCAGGCCATGTCTAGCGGCCACACTGGGGATCTCGGAGGTGCCTGGGCCATGCTCCATGTATACTCGCCACTGTGCATGGATGCAGGCCATGTCTAGCGGCCACACTAGGGATCTAGGAGGTGGCTGGCCATGCTCCATGTGCACTCACCACTGTGCATGGATGCAGGTCATGCCAAGCGGCCACACTTGGGATCTAGGAGGTGCCCGGCCATGCCTCATGTGCACTCACCACTGTGCATGGATGCAGGCCATGTCTAGCGGCCACACTGGGGATCTAGGAGGTGCCCGGTCAGGCCTCATGTGCACTCACCACTCTGCATGGATGCAGGTCATGTCTAGTGGCCACACTGGGGATCTAAGAGGTGCCCGGTCATGCCTCATGTGCACTCACCACTGTGCATGGATGCAAGCCATGTCTAGCGGCCAAACTGGAGATCTAGGAGGTGCCTGGGCCATGCTCCATGCACACTGACCACTGTGCATGGATACAGGACATGCCCAGTGGGTACATTGAGTTTCTAGGAGGTGACTGTGCCATGCTCCTTACACACTAACCACTGTGCATGGCTGCAGGATATGCCCAGTGGGTACATTGGGTGTCAAGGATGTGACTGTGCCATGCTCCATGCACACTAACCACTGTGCATGGCTGTAGGATGTGGCCAGTGGGTACATTACTCCATGCACACTAACCACTGTGCATGGTTACAGGCTGTGCCCAGTGGGTACATTGGGTGTCTAGGGGGAAGGGGGGGCTGTGCCATGCTCCTTGTACATTAACCACTTTGCATGGCTGCAGGACCTGCCCAGTGGGTACATTGGGAGTCTAGGAGGTGGTTGTGCCATGCTCCATGCACACTAACCACTGTGAATGGCTGCCGGCTGTGCCCAGTGGGTATACTGGGGTTTTAGGAGGTGCTTGAGCCATGCTCCATGCCACACAAATCACTGTGCATGGATGCAAGCCATGTCTAGTGGCCACACTGAGGATCTAGGAGGAGCCCAGCCATGCTCAATGCTCACTCACCACCGTGCATGTATGCAGGCCATGTCTAGTGGCCACACTAGGGATCTAGGAGGTGCAGCCATGCACAGTAACCACTGTGCATGGCTGCAGGACATGCCCAGTGCGTACACTAGAGATCTAGGAGGTGCCGGGCCATGCTCCATGTGCACTCACCACTGTTCATGGATGGAGGACATGCCCAGTGTGTACACTGAGTGTCTAGGAGGTGACTGTGCCATGCACAATAACCACAGTGCATGGCTGCAGGACATGCCCAATGGGTACATTGGGTGTCTAGGAGGTTACTGTGCCATGCTCCATGCACACAAATCACATGTGCATTGATGCAGGCCATGTCTAGTGGGTGCATTCGGTGTCTATGAGGTGGCTGTGCTATGCTCCATTCACACTAACCACTGTGCATGGCTGCATGATGTGCCCAGTGGGTACAATGGGTGTCTAGGGGGTGACTGTGCAAAGCTCCATGCACACTAACCACTGTGCATGGCTGCAGGATGTGCCCAGTGGGTACATTGAGTGTCTAGAATTTGACTGTACCATGCTCCATGCACACTAACCACTGTGCATGGCTGCATGATGTGCCCAGTGGGTACATTGGGTGTCTAGGGGGTGACTGTGCTATTCTCCATGCACACTAACCACTGTGCATGGCTGCAGAATGTGCTCAGTGGGTACATTGGGTGTCTAGGAGTTGACTGTGCCATGCTCCATGAACACTAACCACTGTGCATGGCTGCAGGATGTGCATTGGGTGTCTAGAAGGTGACTGTGCCATCCTCCATGCACACAAATCACTGTGCATTGATGCAGGCCATGTCTAGTGGGTACATTCGGTGTCTATGAGGTGGCTGTGCCATGCTCCATTCACGCTAACCACTGTGCATGGCTGCATGATGTGCCCAGTGGGTACAATGGATGTCTAGGAGGTGACTGTGCCAAGCTCCATGCACACTAACCACTGTGCATGGCTGCAGGATCTGCCCAGTGGGTACATTGAGTGTCTAGAATTTGACTGTACCATGCTCCATGCACACTAACCACTATGCATGGCTGCAGGATGTGTCCAGTGGGTACATTGGGTGTCTAGGAGGTGACTGTGCCATGCTCCATGCACACTAACCACTGTACATGGCTGCATGATGTGCCCAGTGGGTACATTGGGTGTCTAGGGGGTGACTGTGCTATTCTCCATGCACACTAACCACTGTGCATGGCTGCAGAATGTGCCCAGTGGGTATATTGGGTGTCTAGGAGGTGACTATGCCATGCTCCATGAATAGTAACCACTGTGCATGGCTGCAGGATGTGCCCAGTGGGTACATTGGGTGTCTAGAAGGTGACTGTGCATTCCTCCATGCACACAAATCACTGTGCATTTGTGCAAGCCATGTCTAGTGGGTACATTGGGTGGCTAGGAGGTGGCTGTGCCATGCTTCATTCACACTAACCACTGTGCATGGCTGCATGATGTGCCCAGTGGGTACAATGGGTGTCTAGGAGGTGACTGTGCCAAGTTCCATGCACACTAACCACTGTGCATGGCTGCAGGATGTGCCCAGTGGGTACATTGAGTGTCTAGAATTTGACTGTACCATGCTCCATGCACACTAACCACTGTCCATGGCTGCAGGATGTGCCCAGTGGGTACATTGGGTGTCTAGGAGGTGATTGTGCCATGCTCCATGCACACTAACCACTGTGCATGGCTGCAGGGTGTGCCCGGTGGGTACATTGAGTGTCTAGAATTTGACTGTACCATGCTCCATGCACACTAACCACTATGCATGGCTGCAGGATGTGCCCAGTGGGTACATTGGGTGTTTAGGAGGTGACTGTGCCATGCTCCATGCACACTAACCACTGTGCATGGCTGCATGATGTGCCCAGTGGGTATTTTGGGTGTCTAGAGGATGACTGTGCTATTCTCCATGCACACTAACCACTGTGCATGGCTGCAGGATGTGCCCAGTGGGTACATTGGGTGTCCAGGAGGTGACAGTGCCATGCTCCATGAACACTAACCACTGTGCATGGCTGCAGGATCTGCCCAGTGGGTACATTGGGTGTCTAGAAGGTGACTGTGCCATCCTCCATGCACACAAATCACTGTGCATTTGTGCAAGCCATGTCTAGTGGGTACATTGGGTGGCTAGGAGGTGGCTGTGCCATGCTCCATTCACATTCACCACTGTGCATGGCTGCAGGATGTGCCCAGTGGGTACATTGGGTGTCTAGGAGGTAGGTGCCTGGGCCATGCTCCATGCACACTGACCACTGTGCATGGCTGCAGGATGTGCCCAGTGGGTACATTGGGTGTCTAGGAGGTGCCTGTGCCATGCTCCATTCACATTAACCACTGTGCATGGCTGCAGGATGTGCCCAGTGGGCACATTGTGTGTCTAGGAGGTAGGTGCCTGGGCCATACTCCATGCCCACAAATCACTGTGCATGGATGCAGGATGTGCCCAGTGGGTTCATTGGGTATCTAGAAGGTGACTGTGCCATGCTCCATGCACACAAATCACTGTGCATGGCTGCAGGCCATGCCTAGTGGCTACACTAGGGATCTCGGAGGTGCCTGGCCATGTTCCATGTGCACTCAACACTGTGCATGGATACAGGACATGCCCAGTGGGTACATTGAGTTTCTAGGAGGTGACTGTGCCATGCTCCTTATTCACTAACCACTGTGCATGCCTGCAGGATATGCCTAGTGGGTACATTGGGTGTCAAGGAGGTGACTGTGCCATGCTCCATTCACATTAACCACTGTGCATGGCTGCAGGATGTGCCCAGTGGGCACATTGTGTGTCTAGGAGGTAGGTGCCTGGGCCATACTCCATGCCCACAAATCACTGTGCATGGATGCAGGATGTGCCCAGTGGGTTCATTGGGTATCTAGAAGGTGACTGTGCCATGCTCCATGCACACAAATCACTGTGCATGGCTGCAGGCCATGCCTAGTGGCTACACTAGGGATCTCGGAGGTGCCTGGCCATGTTCCATGTGCACTCAACACTGTGCATGGATACAGGACATGCCCAGTGGGTACATTGAGTTTCTAGGAGGTGACTGTGCCATGCTCCTTATTCACTAACCACTGTGCATGGCTGCAGGATGTGTCCAGTGGGTACATTGCTCCATGCACACAAATCACTGTGCATAGATGCAAGCCATGTCTAGTGGGTACATTGAGTGTCTAGGAGGTGGCTGTGCCATGCTCCATGCACTCTAACCACTGTGCATGGTTGCAGGACATGCCCAAAGGGTACATTGGGTGTCTAGGAGGTGGCTGTGCCATTCTCCATGCACTCTAACCACTGTGCATGGTTAGAGGCTGTGCCCAGTGGGTACATTCGGTGTCTAGGAGGTTACTGTAATATTTACTAAAAATGTTATGGCTGTTGTGGCATTTATTTACTGGAATCATGCATGAATATGATGTTGCTTGGGGCAGGATTAGGCACATTAGCCCCGACCAAAAAGGTATCTCACTAATTTAACAAATGTTTAAGGTGACGAGTACCATTTCTTTTGCAGCGATTGTTGTTTTTTGTGTTATTTAGTATTCCAAGTGCCCAGCTGCTTCCCAAAAGGGGACCCAAACTCCTTTAGTGTTTAGGTAGGAGGTGACTGTGCCATTCTCCTTGCCCACTAACCACTGTGCATGGCTGCAGGACGTGCCCAGTGGGTACATTGGGTATCTAGGATGTGGCTGTGCCATGCTCCATGCACACTAACCACTGTGCATGGCTGCAGGATGTGCCCAGTGGGTACATTGGGTGTCTAGGAGGTGACTGTGCCATGCTCCATGCACACTAACCACAGTGCATGGCTGCAGGATGTGCCCAGTGGGTACATTGGGTGTCCAGGAGGTGACTGTGCCATGCTCCATGCACCCTAACCACTGTGCATGGCTGCTGGACATGCTCAGTGGGTACATTGAGTGTCTAGTAGGTGCCTGGGCCTTGCCCCAAGCAGACATATCACTGTGCATGGATGCAGACCATGCATAGTGGCCACACTGGGGATCTAGGAGGTGGCTGGCCATGCTCCATGTGCGTTCACCACTGTGCATGGATGCAGGACATGCCCAGTGGGTACATTGAGTTTCTAGGAGGTGGCCGTGCCATGTTCCTTACACACAAAGCACTGTGCATAGATGCAGGCCATGCATAGAGGCCACACTAGGGATCTAGGAGATGACTGTGCCATGCTCCATGCACACTCACAACTGTGCATGGATGCAGGTCATGCCTAGTGGCCACACGGGGGATCAAGGAGGTGCCTGAGCCATGCTCCATGCACACTCACAACTGTGCACGAATGCAGGTCATGCCCAGTGGGTACATTGTGTGTCTGGGAGGTGGCTGTGCCGTACTCCAGGCACACTAACCCCTGAGCATGGCTGCAGGATGTGAACAGTGGGTACATTATGTGTATAGGAGGTGGCTGTGCCATGCTCCATGCACACTAACCACTGTGCATGGCTGCAGGATGTGTCCAGTGGGTACATTGTGTGTATAGGAGGTGGCTGTGCCATGCTACATGCACACTAACCACTGTGCATGGCTGCAGGATGTGTCCAGTGGGTACATTGGGTGTCTAGGAGGTGACTGTGCCATGCTCCATGCACACTAACCACTGTGCATGGCTGCAGGATATGCCCAGTGGGTACATTGGGTGTCTAGGAGGTGGCTGTGCCATGCTCCATGCACACTAACCACTGTGCACGGCTGCAGGTTGTGAACAGTGGGTACATTGTGTGTATAGGAGGTGGCTGTGCCATGCTACATGCACACTAACCACTGTGCACGGCTGCAGGATGTGTCCAGTGGGTACATTGTGTGTATAGGAGGTGGCTGTGCCATGCTACATGCACACTAACCACTGTGCATGGCTGCAGGATGTGTCCAGTGGGTACATTGGGTGTCTAGGAGGTGACTGTGCCATGCTCCATGCACACTAACCACTGTGCATGGCTGCAGGATATGCCCAGTGGGTACATTGGGTGTCTAGGAGGTGGCTGTGCCATGCTCCATGCACACTAACCACTGTGCACGGCTGCAGGTTGTGAACAGTGGGTACATTGTGTGTATAGGAGGTGGCTGTGCCATGCTACATGCACACTAACCACTGTGCACGGCTGCAGGATGTGAACAGTGGGTACATTGGGTGTCTAGGAGGGGGCTGTGCCATGCGCCATGCACACTAACCACTGTGCATGGCTGCAGGATGTGCCCAGTGGGTACATTGGGTGTCTAGGAGGTGACTGTGCCATGCTACATGCACACTAACCACTGTGCATGGCTGCAGGATATGCCCAGTGGGTACACTGGGTTTCTAGTTGGTGACTGTGCTATGCTCCATGCACACTAAACACTGTGCATGGCTGCATGACATGCACAGTGGGTACATTGGGTGTCTAGGAGGTGCCTGGGCCATGCTCCAAGCACACACATTACTGTGCATGGATACAAGCCCTGCCTAGTGGCCACACTGGGGATCTGGGAGGTGCCTGGCCATGCTCCAGGTGCACTCACCACTATGCATGGATGCAGGACATGCCCAGTGTGTACATCGAGTTTTTAGGAGGTGACTGTGCCATGCTCCTTACACACTAACCACTGTGCATGGCTGCAGGATGTGCCCAGTCGGTACATTGTGTGTCTATGAGGTTACTGTGCCATGCTCCATGCACACTGACTGCTGTGCATGGCTGTATGCTGTCCCCAGTGGGTACGTTGGTTGTCTAGGAGGTGCCCGGCCATGCTCCATGTGCAATCACCACTTTGCATGGCTGCAGGATGTGCCCAGTCGGTACATTGGGTGTCTAGGAGGTGGCTGTGCCATGCTCCATGCACACTAACCACTGTGCATGGCTGCAAGATGTGAACAGTGGGTACATTGTGTGTATAGGAGGTGGCTGTGCCATGCTACATGCACACTAACCACTGTGCATGGCTGCAGGATGTGAACAGTGGGTACATTGGGTGTCTAGGAGGGGGCTGTGCCATGCGCCATGCACACTAACCACTGTGCATGGCTGCAGGATGTGCCCAGTGGGTACATTGGGTGTCTAGGAGGTGACTGTGCCATGCTACATGCACACTAACCACTGTGCATGGCTGCAGGATATGCCCAATGGGTACACTGGGTTTCTAGTTGGTGACTGTGCTATGCTCCATGCACACTAAACACTGTGCATGGCTGCATGACATGCACAGTGGGTACATTGGGTGTCTAGGAGGTGCCTGGGCCATGCTCCAAGCACACACATTACTGTGCATGGATACAGGCCATGCCTAGTGGCCACACTGGGGATCTGGGAGGTGCCTGGCCATGCTCCATGTGCACTCACCACTATGCATGGATGCAGGACATGCCCAGTGTGTACATCAAGTTTTTAGGAGGTGACTGTGCCATGCTCCTTACACACTAACCACTGTGCATGGCTGCAGGATGTGCCCAGTCGGTACATTGTGTGTCTATGAGGTTACTGTGCCATGCTCCATGCACACTGACTGCTGTGCATGGCTGTATGCTGTCCCCAGTGGGTACATTGGTTGTCTAGGAGGTGCCCGGCCATGCTCCATGTGCAATCACCACTGTGCATGGCTGCAGGATGTGCCCAGTCGGTACATTGGGTGTCTAGGAGGTGGCTGTGCCATGCTCCATGCACACTAACCACTGTGCATGGCTGCAGGATGTGAACAGTGGGTACATTGTGTGTATAGGAGGTGGCTGTGCCATACTACATGCACACTAACCACTGTGCATGGCTGCAGGATGTGAACAGTGGGTACATTGGGTGTCTAGGAGGGGGCTGTGCCATGTGCCATGCACACTAACCACTGTGCATGGCTGCAGGATGTGCCCAGTGGGTACATTGGGTGACTAGGAGGTGACTGTGCCATGCTACATGCACACTAACCACTGTGCATGGCTGCAGGATATGCCCAGTGGGTACATTGGGTTTCTAGTTGGTGACTGTGCTATGCTCCATGCACACTAAACACTGTGCATGGCTGCATGACATGCACAGTGGGTACATTGGGTGTCTAGGAGGTGCCTGGGCCATGCTCCAAGCACACACATTACTGTGCATGGATACAGGCCATGCCTAGTGGCCACACTGGGGATCTGGGAGGTGCCTGGCCATGCTCCATGTGCACTCACCACTATGCATGGATGCAGGACATGCCCAGTGTGTACATCGAGTTTTTAGGAGGTGACTGTGCCATGCTCCTTACACACTAACCACTGTGCATGGCTGCAGGATGTGCCCAGTCGGTACATTGTGTGTCTATGAGGTTACTGTGCCATGCTCCATGCACACTGACTGCTGTGCACGGCTGTATGCTGTCCCCAGTGGGTACGTTGGTTGTCTAGGAGGTGCCCGGCCATGCTCCATGTGCAATCACCACTGTGCATGGCTGCAGGATGTGCCCAGTCGGTACATTGTGTGTCTATGAGGTTACTGCGCCATGCTCCATGCACACTGACTACTGTGCATGGCTGCATGCTGTCCCCAGTGGGTACATTGGTTGTCTAGGAGGTGCCCGGCCATGCTCCATGTGCACTCGCCACTGTGCATGGATGCAGGCCATGTCTAGCGGCCACACTGGGGATCTAGGAGGTGCCCCGCCATGCCTCATGTGCACTCGCCACTGTGCATGGATGCAGGCCATGTCTAGCGGCCACACTGGGGATCAAGGAGGTGCCTGGGCCATGCTCCATGTGTACTTGCCACTGTGCATTGATGCAGGTCATGCCGAGTGGCCACACTGGGGATCTAGGAGGTGCCCGGCCATGCCTCGTGTGCACTCACCACTGTGCACGGATGCAGGCCATGCCTAGTGGCCACACTAGGGATCTAGGAGGTGGCTGGCCATGCTCCATGTGCACTCACCACTGTGCATGGATGCAGGCCATGCCTAGTGGCCACACTGGGGATCTAGGAGGTGCCCGGCCATGCCTCATGTGCACTCACCACTGTACATGGATGCAGGCCATGTCTAGCGGCCACACTGGGGATGTAGGAGGTGCCTGGGCCATGCTCCATGTGCACTCACCACTGTGCATGGATGCAGGCCATGCCTAGTGGCCACACTGGGGATCTAGGAGGTGGCTGGCCATGCTCCATGTGCACTCACCACTGTGCATGGATGCAGGCCATGTCTAGCGGCCACACTAGGGATCTAGGAGGTGCCCGGCCATGCCTCATGTGCACTCGCCACTGTGCATGGATGCAGGCCATGCCTAGCGGCCACACTGGGGATCTAGGAGGTGCCTGGGCCATGCTCCATGTGCACTTGCCACTGTGCATGGATGCAGGCCATGTCTAGCGGCCACACTAGGGATCTAAGAGGTGCCCGGCCATGCCTCATGTGCACTCGCCACTGTGCATGGATGCAGGCCATGCCTAGCGGCCACACTGGGGATCTAGGAGGTGCCTGGGCCATGCTCCATGTGCACTTGCCACTGTGCATGGATGCAGGCCATGTCTAGCGGCCACACTAGGGATCTAGGAGGTGCCCGGCCATGCCTCATGTGCACTCACCACTGTGCATGGATGCAGGCCATGTCTAGCGGCCACACTGGGGATGTAGGAGGTGCCTGGGCCATGCTCCATGTGCACTCACCACTGTGCATGGATGCAGGCCATGCCTAGTGGCCACACTGGGGATCTAGGAGGTGCCCGGCCATGCCTCATGTGCACTCGCCACTGTGCATGGATGCAGGCCATGCCTAGTGGCCACACTGGGGATCTAGGAGGTGCCTGGGCCATGCTCCATGTGCACTCGCCACTGTGCATGGATGCAGGCCATGCCTAGTGGCCACACTGGGGATCTAGGAGGTGCCTGGGCCATGCTCCATGTGCACTCGCCACTGTGCATGGATGCAGGCCATGTGTAGTGAACACACCAGCACTACCCCCAATTTAATTATTATTATTATTTTTTAAATATTTGTTATGCAATTTGGATTCATTTGTTATTTGTATATTTGTTGTTTTAGGAAAACGTTTGTGTTGTATGAATTGTGTAATTGTTGTATAAATGGTGATACAATATTTGAAAAGTTGTTATGCAACTAAAACAAATAAAAATAAAAAAAATAAAAATCCTGGCGTTTCACCCACTTCCACCCATTAGATGGCGGTCGAATGATCCGAAGAAGCCGGCCACTCACATGCTACTTGCACGTGGACTCAGCACGTGCAGATGGTGTGTCATTCTCACGCCCTGGCTGCTCCTTCCACCCACCTGTGCAAGCAGCTCTATATCTCGCAATCAATGGGAGCTCCTTTTCCTGGATACCTCCTGCTCGACATGTTTAACTGCATGTCATGCGTGTATCATTAAGCTGTGCCGATATTACCTTTGCCTATCATACGTTTGCTGGACTCATTTAATTCATGAATGTACACTCCCCATCTCATCCCCACCGTATTTATAAGCAGCTGACTTGCCTCTTTCCAATAAAGTTTCCTGCTGGACCCTACGTTGCCCACGGTGTATTCTTGCTTTATGCAACGGATGTAACCACACACACCACCGGGCATGGCTGCTTAGCTGCCTGGTGCCCAGTGGCCAGATTGGGGATCGAGGATGGTTTTTGCTAGTAGCCCCATGGCCCTGGTCTGCGGGTCTCAGACTTTTTCCAGGGGTCAGCCTTCAGGCCCAGGGGCCATGGAGCTGGGACGTTGACATGCCCCGGCAGACTGTAACCGCTGGGCATGGGAGCCTGGCATGACCAGTTTCCACCTTGGGCCTCTGGGAAGTGGAAGGGGCATGGCCAGAGTGTCCGCTGGTCACGTGCTCAGGCCATGGAAAGTGGGCACAATGGATGGTAAGAGAGGCTTGGGGAATGGTCGTTTGCCATGCCCAGGGAAAGTGCCCAAAGACTTTGACCTCAGGCCATGCCCAGTGTGTGCTGATGATGTGACAGCATCTAGCATTAAAAAACAAAAGTACAATGAAACCTCTGTGGTTCTTATGACTTTATGCTGAGCTTCAAGGAGTCTCTCCTCTTCAACACCTAGGCCATCACGCCACCTAACTCGCTGGGCGCTGCCCGCCCCACTCCTCCCTACCACCCGGGAAAGCTGTACCCTCTTCTGTGCCCCTCTATATCCTAGCCCCTGCTGTACATCTGGTCTCTTGTTACCTCTGTAAAGCTCTCCGTTATGCATCTCATCTGTACTGTTGTACACCTCTGTAAAACGCTGTTATGCATCTCATCTGTTCTGTTGTACACCTCTGTAAAACGCTCTGTTATGCATCTCATCTGTACTGTTGTATAGCTCTGTAAAGCACTCTGTTATGCATCTGTACTGTTGTACACCTCTGTAAAGTGCTCCGTTATGCATCTGTACTGTTGTACACCTCTGTAAAGCACTCTGTTATGCATCTCATCTGTACTGTTGTACACCTCTGTAAAACGCTGTTATGCATCTCATCTGTTCTGTTGTACACCTCTGTAAAAAGCTCTGTTATGCATCTCATCTGTACTGTTGTATAGCTCTGTAAAGCGCTCTGTTATGCATCTGTACTGTTGTACACCTCTGTAAAGTGCTCCGTTATGCATCTGTACTGTTGTATAGCTCTGTAAAGTGCTCCGTTATGCATCTGTACTGTTGTATACCTCTGTAACGCACTCAGTTATGCATCTGTACTGTTGTACAGCTCTGTAAAGTGCTCCGTTATGCATCTGTACTGTTGTACACCTCTGTAAAGCGTTCCGTTATGCATCTGTACTGTTGTACAGCTCTGTAAAGCGCTCCGTTATGCATTTGTACTGTTGTATACCTCTGTAGAGCGCTCCGTTATGCATCTGTACTGTTGTACACCTCTGTAAAGCGCTCCGTTATGCATCTGTACTGTTGTATAGCTCTGTAAAGCGCTCCGTTATGCTTCTGCACTGTTGTATAGCTTTGTAAAGCGCTTCGTTATGCATCTGTACTGTTGTACACCTCTGTAATGCGCTCCGTTATGCATCTGTACTGTTGTACACCTCTGTAAAGCGCTCCGTTATGCATCTGTACTGTTGGATACCTCTGTAGAGCGCTCCGTTATGCATCTGTACTGTTGTATAGCTCTGTAAAGCGCTCCGTTATGCATCTGTACTGTTGTATAGCTCTGTAAAGCGCTCCGTTATGCATCTGTACTGTTGTATAGCTCTGTAAAGTGCTCAGTTATGCATCTGTACTGTTGTATAGCTCTGTAAAGCGCTCCGTTATGCATCTGTACTGTTGTATAGCTCTGTAAAGTGCTCCGTTATGCATCTGTACTGTTGTACACCTCTGTAAAGCGCTCCGTTATGCATCTGTAGAGTTGTATAGCTCTGTAAAGTGCTCCGTTATGCATCCGTACTGTTGTACACCTCTGTAAAGCGCTCCGTTATGCATCTGTACTGTTGTATAGCTCTGTAAAGTGCTCCGTTATGCATCTGTACTGTTGTACACCTCTGTAAAGCGCTCCGTTATGCATCTGTACTGTTGTATAGCTCTGTAAAGTGCTCCGTTATGCATCTGTACTGTTGTACACCTCTGTAAAGTGCTCCGTTATGCATCTGTACTGTTGTACACCTCTGTATAGCGCTCCGTTATGCATCTGTACTGTTGGATACCTCTGTAGAGCGCTCCGTTATGCATCTGTACTGTTGTATAGCTCTGTAAAGTGCTCCGTTATGCATCTGTACTGTTGTATAGCTCTGTAAAGTGCTCCGTTATGCATCTGTACTGTTGTACACCTCTGTAAAGCGCTCCGTTATGCATCTGTACTGTTGTACACCTCTGTAGAGCGCTCCGTTATGCATCTGTACTGTTGTACACCTCTGTAAAGCGCTCCGTTATGCATCTGTACTGTTGTACACCTCTGTAAAACGCTCTGTTATGCATCTCATCTGTACTGTTGTATAGCTCTGTAAAGCGCTCCGTTATGCATCTTTACTGTTGTATACCTCTGTAACGCACTCAGTTATGCATCTGTACTGTTGTACAGCTCTGTAAAGCGCTCCGTTATGCATCTGCACTGTTGTACACCTCTGTAAAGAGCTCCATTATGCATCTGTACTGTTGTATAGCTCTGTAAAGCGCTCCGTTATACATCTGTACTGTTGTATACCTCTGTAACGCACTCAGTTATGCATCTGTACTGTTGTACAGCTCTGTAAAGCGCTCCGTTATGCATCTGTACTGTTGTACACCTCTGTAAAGAGCTCCGTTATGCATCTGTACTGTTGTACACCTCTGTAAAGCGCTCCGTTATGCATCTGTACTGTTGTACACCTCTGTAAAGAGCTCCGTTATGCATCTGTACTGTTGTATAGCTCTGTAAAGCGCTCCGTTATAC
Source organism: Ambystoma mexicanum (assembly GCF_040938575.1). Lineage (NCBI taxonomy): Eukaryota > Metazoa > Chordata > Amphibia > Caudata > Ambystomatidae > Ambystoma > Ambystoma mexicanum. Next base: position 1,282,765,162 of record NC_090928.1, read on the forward strand.
ATCTGTACTGTTGTATACCTCTGTAACGCACTCAGTTATGCATCTGTACTGTTGTACAGCTCTGTAAAGCGCTCCGTTATGCATCTGTACTGTTGTACACCTCTGTAAAGAGCTCCGTTATGCATCATTACTGTTGTACACCTCTGTAAAGCGCTCCGTTATGCATCTGTACTGTTTTACACCTCTGTAGAGCGCTCCGTTATGCATCTGTACTGTTGTACACCTCTGTAAAGCGCTCCGTTATGCATCCGTACTGTTGTACACCTCTGTAGAGCGCTCCGCTGCTTCTCAAAGCCAGGTCTGCGCTCAATAAATACCATCATAATAATAATAATAGTACTAATAAGACGAAGATGAAGAATAGCTGTGCCCTACAGAGAAACATTGACAAGACTATTACAAAAATGTTGCTAAAGGGACTTAAAAGTTCCAGCGCAAACAGCCGCGCCCCACAAGTTCACTAGTTAAGTTGCGTAAGGCAACTATCATTTGGCGCGGGTTATTTTCGAGAGTCGGTGTTCATGTGATTGCGTAGCGTGAGCCGGTACCAGCGAAGCACGACAGCGGCCCCGAGTATTGGCTTCCTAAGCAACAATGTGTGGAGTTTGATTGCTTTGGGCTCAAAGCTAAGGACCCTTGCAGTGGCAGATGTAAGGCAGAGGGTCCTGTGGGCAGAAATGACACGGGTCATGGAGGCGGACCCTAGAGTGGGCAGAGTTGCACACTGCTGAACTTTAGGGATGGATGCTTCATTTTTTAAGTTGTGTTTTTTTGAAGTTTTCTGTGTTGGGGGTCTGACTCTAGCTAGAGACAGCTGGGCCTCCTCACCAGGTTTTGCTGCCAGTGGTGGTAATATTGGAGGATCCAGCCTGAAGCTAATGTTGGAAATGATAGGGTTCAAGGCAATGGGCAATGGGAAGGGGCATTACAGGGGGCAATATCACAGTAGCATGCAGATCCATTTTGTGCGTGTCCCTGGTCCTCTTACCCCACACACTTGAAATGTCATTGAACATCAGAGACTTAAAAGAGTTCACCTTTTATTCTCAAAACATACCAGGAATTACCTTTTTTGTGGGTGCTGCTTGTGGCATTTGAAAGACCCCTTACCTCCAACCCACCCCCTCCATATCTCCTCCAGCTGCACAGGGCGCTGCCGCAGGGCAGTGAATGGAAACGGAGCGGGAATAGGGCAGGATAGTAAGGGAGAAACGTAGAAAAGGGGCAGGAACATGTACACTGAGGGGGTAGGAGAGAGGAGAAGGAAGGAGGGCAGAAGCGTGAGGGGGAGACTAAGAGAGAGGGAAGGCAAGAGATAAGGTGATTGGAAGAGCCAGGCGAGGGTAAAAGGGTGACTGGTCACAGAGAATGAACGAGGGCAGGAGAATGGATGGGGCAACAGTTAATGAGGCACAAGAGTGAGGGGAAATGCAGGGTAAAGAAGATTAAAGGGGGGAGGGGAGAGGGCAGGGGTTCAGGAGTGCAAGGAGAATGGGGAATAATGGAGGTCTAAAGAGTCAGGGAGAAATGAAGAGTGGGGGAGGGGAGGAGAAAGAGAGAGAAGGGAGGCAAGTGAGTGAGGATAATGGAGGTCTAAAGAGTCAGGGAGAAATGAAGAGTGGGGGAGGGGAGGAGAAAGAGAGAGAAGGGAGGCAAGTGATTGAGGAATGGCGAGTGGGGGTGCAAAGGCAAATGGTGTGTGATGTGGGCAAAGGAGGGAGGGACACATTGAGTGAAGGAAGGCAGGTGAGTATGTGCATAGCAGCAAAATGAGGAAGAGGGCGGGATCTTCATCACAAAGAACCTTTGGCAGAAATGGAGAAATAAAAAGGCAGGAGGATTAAGGGAATGAGGCAAGTACGGGGCGGCATAGTATTCACCAAGAGCAGGAAAGAGTAGGACAGTAGAGAGGAAATTGCTGTTAAGGAATAAATAGGGGGCAAAAAGAATGCTGTATGGAGCAAAGGGAAGCAGGGGGAAAGGAGTAAAGGGGGAACATATTTGTGATGCGAGGAGGGCAGGGGCTTGCCCTTAGCTGCCCACCTATAGGCAGCCACAGCTGCAATAGATGAATGAACAGGGAACCATTAACATGCAGTCACTTAAATAAGGTTGTATTGAAATGGGACAAAAAGATCCACATGGCTGATGGAAATCCCCCTTGTGCGAGTTCTCCGTGTTCACCTTACATCAAGTTGGCAGGTAAACAAGCCCAGATTAAACCCAAGGTTGAGGGACAGGGCTGGGTTTTGCAGGGTGGTCAACCCTCCTGCATTTTGCGGGACTGTCCCAATTTCATGGGTCATGTCCCATGTCACACACAGCCAGCTCAGGACAGGAATATGGCCTGACTTTTCTCCTCTGAAGCAGGATCAGCCATCCAAAGTCTACCCAGCTCACACTTTTAGTGTGATAGTTAAAAGCGCAATGAAGCACAGCGCCGTTCCCACGGCTCCCCCGTACCCGAAGTTCAGCTTTATGTCAACCTCATTTCAATAAACCATTTAGAAGTTGATGACCCAGCCACAGGGGTGCCGGGGTAAGGACTGTTGTCCCTTAAAAGGTGCAATTGGTGGGTGATAATAAATGGGAGCGGAGTGTAGCGTATGTGTGCTGTGTAAAATAATATCTCAAGCAGATTACCTTATATTGAATTCGCTTTCACTGAATACCTTTTATAAAACCAAATGATATAGGTTTTAGGTCCACATTCCTTTGCAGGCTGCTACTGCAATCATGTATTCAGGGTGGTGAAAATAAAGCTATATATGTCTTTTTGCATGACCTATTTATATGGCAATGTATATAATGTCAGGCCGGTTTCTTATGTGATTTGTGTACTTTTCAAGGCATTGGGCCTCATTACAAGGTTGGAGGGTACCTCCACACTTGCAAGAAAGTCTGGCACCCGCGAATGGGCAATTACCGGGGTATCCCGGTTCCGCGGCCCGGTAATTGCCCTTTCGCGGGTGCCTGAATCGGGTGATCCCCATTCCCATTTGAGCCCCCTAGGGCTCAATGGGAATGGGGATGCCAGTAGCACCGGCACTGTTCATAACAGTGCCTGTACTACAGGCAAGCTGTGCTCGCGGGTGCCTTTCATTGCGCCAGGGCAGACCTGGCGGAATGAAAGGCACCCGCAAGCACAGCTCAGAGTTTGCCGGTCCGGATACATCGGTACCGGCAAGCTTACCAGTACCGTTGTATCCAGACCAGCAAGCTCGTAATGAGGCCCATTGATAGTAAATGAATTATTTCGTTTTTGGAAACCCAACCTTAAGTCAAGTGTTTAAATCACAGCCTGTGTCCAAATACTGATTCCGTCACCTTCACGAAAGGTGTGACCCTGGGCACATCATTTAATCTGACTGTGCCTGGTCTGCTGACATTGGGTGTCACTAGAAGGGGTTTAGTGTGCAATTTATGCCGTGAAGAAAAACCCTCATGCTTTACTCAACTATTGAGCTGTTGCATATTAATAATAGTGAATATTTATATATTGCACAGCACATTATTCTCTTGGCTTACCCGTGAGAACCTCTTTTAATGGCTTTACCACTGGTTTCCTAGAGCACTGAAGACGGATGTCACGGCTTGTAATGCTATTTACTGTAATATACCTACCGGTCATGTCACTCCATATCTTGCACATTAGGGCTCTGCATGTCTTTTGCTGGACTGGTCTGGAGGCCATATTAGTGCCTTTCATGCCTAACAGTCCCACGGATGTTGTTGTTCTGTGTACGTGTTCAAGAGCAAGCAGCTGTCCCATGTTGGCTACTACCCAGCAACATATTTCTTACTTTCATGACATTAAATGTGCACTTTGCCTTGTGTGCATGTTACAGGCTACCATTTGCGGGGCGCTGCCGCCTTAAATGAAGACTTTAAATGTGCGCTTTGCCGCAGGTTAAAGACGCTCTGCCTTTTACTCTGGTTTCATGGCAGTTGGCACCTTGCTGACAGAGCAATTACTTTTGCAGTGGCCGTTTATTGTTTCAGCTCCCCTCTGGCTGCCAGCCCCATGAGATTAAAGACCATTCCTTCGTATGCATTCTTATCTAAGCAACCCAATGGTGCCACAGACTATATCCACCCTAAGACCCCCCCCTAACTGTAGGCAAGAGGGGTCCCAATCACGAGCGCTGAAGCCGGGCCCTGTGAGAGCGCTAAGACTGCGCTATGTTAGTCCACTGTGATGAGGGCGTGTGTCTTCCCGCCAGGCAATGTTACACAGTGCTATTTGGCATCTGTTTTGCATCCTCAATATGAGATAGTGAGTTAAAGCTTATATAATATATATAATTGGTTATTTATAACACGCTTCATTTGCGGATCCAGGCATCGAACCTGTGTTGCTCTGCAAGACGAGCGCGTTGCCACTGAGCTATCCTCCCGAGACTTATCCTTAGCTTGGGTAGGTTTGTGTGCTCTGCGGTTGTAGCTTTGAATCCTAGCAGGGTTGAACCAGCCCTTCCTCCCTCCTAGGTTGATAAACTGAGTACCAGTCGATTGGGTAATAATAGATATTATTGCAGCGCTTAGAAGCTTGTACGCGCTATTTGAAAACCCCGACTATCGTGAGTAAACCGTGATGTTTGCTTCTGAGTACCCTGCCTTTGCCAAGTGCTGTCATGCACCCTGCGTGGGAACATTGGAATTAGGTGGCAGGGTGATGAGGTCGGGCCACGTGACGCGCGTGTTTCGCGTGGTCATGCGCTGTGCTCTGCCCTTGGGTACTGCATTGTTCTCCGTTCGAGTGACTCATTTCCGGTAAATGCTACAGTCTCCTAATCAATAGCTTTGTACGTCAGCCGCACATGTCACCATCTAAGGATGCAGGGACTTGTAAGGTAGCTCAGAGGGTCGAGTGCCTGCGTCACATATCAAAAGAACTACAATAGATACGAAATCAGAGTTGACGGGAAGCAGTGAGCTTCTTACCATGGGGGGAGTTTGAGGGACATTCTGAGCAGGTTGTGGGGGGCAGTAAATGGAACAGTCACCGGGGACAATACATAAGTGGACATACACAGATTAAGGAGAAACAACATTGGACATTTTGAAGTGCAGGTAGGCGGTACAGCCAGCTGTGCTCGGGATGTGACCATGATGGGTGAAGTGCTAGAGAGGAAGTGAGGGACAGAGGAAGGTTGGAGGAGAGGGAAACACGTTAGCTAGCAGGAAGATGAGAGGTAGGTTAAGAGGGTAACTTGGAGGCAGGTCTTACTTTATAGCCCCTGGTGGCCTGCACAGGATGAAATGCAGAGCAAACAACTTCATTATCTCCACCTTAATGGTTAGGGCAAAAATTAAACTAAAACCACTGGGCATGAAATATGTAAATACACCTGGACAGCAGCACTGCCGGGTTCATGCAGGCTCATGTTATCTACTCTATGACATGCCGCCGCAATAAAACACCTGGTGTGGTCGCCTGATTGCACAGTTTGGTTGAAATTACAAGTCGTTCATCAGTCTCTTGGAGGGACCCATTCTGCTCCAGAAGGCACCGGTTTCCCGTCAGTTCCTGTAAAGAATCCAACTCTATAAATGACTTGCAGCATTCCCAGGAGGAGGGAGCTTCTCTAAAATAAGCTTCTGCTAATAAAATGAACCATCTTCAGGGTGAGTGCCGGTCGTCACCTCAGAATACTCTCTATAGGGATTAGGCGTTGGGTCCCACCTGGTGCGTTAGCGACACCTGGAGTGGTTGCGGTGGATGGTGGCAGATAATATATCCTTCAGTAGAGTGTCTGTCTTCCCTCCTTGGCATGTGTCTTGCATTGTGATTTGCTGAAAGGTGAACATTCTGTGTGCCCCTTGGTTGCCCCAGCTGGCCATACCATTGAAAGAGTCCCAGATGTCAGAGGCTTTAGCGGCCAGGCTTTCTTTGGCTTTCCCTTGTTGGTTTTTCATGTGTATTTGCCTTGTATCGGTACTTAATGATTGATATCACATGTAATGGTGTACACTTTATTGCTGCCTTTGTGTTGTCGCTCTGAAAGAGAAGTGTGGCAAGGTGCGCCAGTGTCATTGCCTAAATCTGCACAGCGTGTACTGCCTGTTGTCGTTCGAAGGATTTTATCTGTATGTGTTTTATTAACCAATAAAAAGCTTAATAATAAAGCCCATCTTACATATGGCGACTAGTGCAGGGTTTTATTGTCTGCACGTGCACTGCCTGTTGTTGTTGGAAGGATTTTATTAGTATGCATTTTATTAATGAATGGAACCCACTTAACCAATAAAAAGCATCATTATAAAATCTATCTTACATATGGCGACTAGCCCGGGCTTTTATTGGGGTATTTGAGGCTGCGCTTGGCTTGCCACGGCCGCACCTGTGATGCTACTCTGCAGCATTGCAACATCATTTTTAGAAAGCACTCCTGATATCACCTAATTCCAGGGGCTGCAGATTCACTCAAATGTCCCAAAGAGTCCATTTGCAGATGGGTAGGTCTTCAGAGGCTTGTGATAAGCATGTGCTATTTATACAGCGCTTTCGCCAAAGCGCTGTACAGAGAACACATATGCATTCAATCATCACCCAACGGAAGTTGGTACTCATTTATTGGCCTCAGAAGGATGAAAGTCTGAGTTGCTGTTGGATATATCCCCTGCACTTCACGATCATATTTGTGGTTGTGTATGCTGTCGGTTCTGGTCTTTTTCCTATAGGGTGCTCTAAGTCTGGCCATTTTACCCTTTTATCTACACTTGAGTCTTTTGAAAAGCCGCATGTGCCCACTCTTCGAGCTTTCTCATTTCCTTCCCTTTCTTCGTCAGACATCATTATGCCCCAACTTGTTTGGCTTTCATCCCTTTCCACATCACTAAGATCTAATCTACTTAAAGGCAGCGTTCTATGTTCATCTGTCATTACGTTATCTGACCCTCCTCCTGTTTCCCTTGATAGACATCCTTCGATGTTCTCTTTGGTTTTATATCCGTCGTTATCCCTTATTTCTCTATATAAATCCCCAATCCTTCACCCTATGCCTTCTGCCTCATTCTCATCAGCCCATGTCTGAATTCTAGGTATCCCTTGCAGCTCCCTGCAGGGCTATTGTGAGCCTCCTTCTTCTTCCCATCGTTCTCGTGCTTCAATCAGCACCATGATATGAAATGCTATGGCATTTGTAACGCGCCAATACACAAGTGTTTCAAGGCGCGACAAAGCAAGGGAGGGGGGACATAGGGAAGACAGAGACAACGATCTTACTAGGCCAGGTGACAATGCTGGTGGCAAGTGCAAGGGTAAATGCAGACAGCAGCTGTCCAAAAGTGCAGGTAGTGGGACTGTAGGGTTACAGATACAGACCCAAGTGCAAGGGTTGCCGGGAGGCAAGGCAGGTGTGCAACTGGGCGGGCAGGGACCTGAACCCGAAATCAGAGGTAGCCAGGTGACCAGTGCAGTATCAGCCAGGAAATCAGCAGGGGAGAGGAAGAGAGAAGGCAGATGCAAAAAGGAAGGCCTTGAGGTGCTTCTGGAACCAGAGATGGGTCTCCTCAAGTTTCAGAGAGGCGGTGAGGTTGTTCGAGAGGGAGACCCCAGCCGAAGAAAGAGATCTACCACCAACTCGTTGCTTGGAGAAGCGACTGACCCTGAGGGAGTTAGAGGTGGCGAAGAGCTTGAATAGGAAGGTATTTAGGAAGCGAGAGTTGGAGGCATTGAGGCCCCACGCCCCATAAGGTCTTGTGGACAATGCAGAGGGTCTTGAACTAAATCCTCGCAGCCACTGGGAGCCAATGCAGAGATTTTAGTGCTGGAGAGAACGATCCCTGGGCTTGAGGCCAAGGACAAGTCTTGCAGTCCTGTTCTGGATGAGTTGCAGAGCACAGAGAGTAGAAGCGAATTTAGAAAGGGGCTGTTGCAGTTGTCCAGCCTAGAGAGAACCAGAGCTCTAAAGACAATGAGCTTCTGGGGGAAGGAGAGGAAAGGAAGAATACCTATGAGGAGGTGCAGCTGGTAGTGTGACTTCTTTGAGACGTCAGAGATGCGCAGTGAAAAGGAAAGTGTGGAGTTGAAGATGACCCTGAGGGTCGTAGCCTCAAAGGTGAGAGCAGGAAGAAGGCCAAGGGAGGCTGGTCAGAGAGGGACAGGAAAGGAGGGAGCAGGTGTGCCGATGAGGAGAATCTCAGTTTTACTGGCATTAAGGCAGAGGTCATTGGCACACACCACTCCTGTATAGCAGACATACAGAGATGAGATGGCAGAGGGGAGCCTGAAAATGAGCTGTCATCCGCATAGCATTGAAAGTTGGACCAGAGAGCAGCAATGCAGTGAGCAAGAAGTGCCAGGTATTGGTTGAACAAACAGGGAGAGAGGTTAGACTCCTGGGGAACACCACAGGTAGAGAGTGAGACAGAGGAGAGGAAGGACCCAAGTTGGACCTGAGAGGGTCGATCAGAGAGGAAAGAGGTCAGCCAGGCCAGGGCCTGATCGGTGATAACCAGGTTATCATGTAGACGGTTGAGTAGGATGGTATGGTTGACCCTATCAAAGGCAGAAGAGAGATCGAGTAAGATGAGGACAGAGGTGAGATTAGAATCAAAGTTAGAGAGCAGGTCTTCATGGATGTTCAAAAGCAGTTTCTGTGCTTCTGGCAGCTCTGAAGCCAGACTGATGGTCATGGAGACAAGCAATAGATTCAGTGTGAAGATAAAGCTGGGAGATGGGTAGCTTTTCCAGGAGTTTGCCCAGGAAAGGAGTGATGGAGATCGGGCGATAGTTAGCCAGGAAGGAGGGGTCAGCTGAGGGTTTCTTGAGAAGAGGGTGCACAAGAGAGTGCTTCAGAGATGGAGGAAAGACTCCAGTGGCGAAGGAGTGGTTGCAGAAGTCAGCCAGGGAATAAGCGAGGGTATCAATGTGGTCCTTCATGGTTTTGGAGGAACAGGGGTGAACCTGTTTTGACGAGGCTTTCATAGATCACCATGCTTTTATTGAATAGATGATCTATTTCGTCATCCCTTTGTCCTCTACTCCTGTCGATCCTGTCCTCCCTTCTCATCTCTCTTATCTCTTCATCCTCTTGCCTTCTTTGTAACCTACGTACTTTCGATCTCTGTGCTTCTATCGTCTCCCGTTTCTTCTCTTTTAAGCTCTCCTTTTCTTTAGTTGCCCCATGTCTTCTTTGTTATGCCTTGTGCTTCCTCTCTTTCCTTGTCTTGCTTGTATGATTTTTCTCATTCTCTTTCCTTCTTGTGGTGCTCTTCTCTCTCTTCTCTTTCTCTAACCCCATCAATGCCCTGGTCATCCAGTTTGAGGACTATCTGTCCTCCCGTTCAATCATTCTCTACTATGGTCACTTCCTTAGCCTTGTCCTTCACTTCTCTTTGCATCTTTATCTATCTCTATCTGTCTGTCCTTTCTCTCATCACACTGTTTATTTTCATTGCGTGTTGACATATATTTGCGTTCTCGGCTTTTACTCTATTCCACATTGTGTTCACTATTATAAGCGGGGCGTGGGCTCGTATGTCGGATTAACATACCCGGCCGCTGCTTTCAATATCTTTAAAGGATAAAATCCCTGCTTCTCAGTATATGCGGTCTTGTTTTCCTTAGGGGAAAGAGGAGCTGAAGCGTGTTATGCTCCCCTTTATAGCCAAGGGTTTAGATAGAAGTGCACACCTATGGTAAGTAAGTTTAGTAAAGAAATTTGAGGATTATTTTAAATAATTTTTAGGTGCAGGGGAGGAACTGGGGTCATGGCACAAGACCCCGACAATAAACAGTAAAAAGAAAGAGGATTCAACTTGGGAACCCTCCCGTCCCCTGCACACTTTCAAATGTTTGGATTAATCCAATACAGTTGTTCAAATTTAGTTATAGGCATTGTACATATTTATGTTTCTAACAAATATGGTCAGACACAGAAGTGTGAGATAAAAAATATATATTTATAGCCAAGCTATATTATTTTCAACAAGAATTATAGTTCAGAGACAATTTATTTACAGTGCATAGAAACAAAATGGAATCAATAGATGAAGCTCAAATTGAGGAAAAATAGAGTCCAAATTAAATAGCGACGCGTTTCGAGGAAGTTCTCCTCTTCTTCATGAGGCCAAACCTGGACTCTTAATGTAAAAGGAAAAAGACAAATTCAGTAAAGAAAATATTGTAGACACAATTCATAACATATCCAATTTTACAATTTAGAACATTTAGCAACATTTGTTGTAACATGTCATAATATGCGTTGTAATGCATGCAACATTATAAGGTGAATTATGTGGTCCATGCTTGAGAGAGAAACTGAAGGTCAATTGATACACCCCTTCCTGTAAAATAGACAGTAAAACGTACATCATATTACAGTTCTGTGGAATGATCCCTCTAATGGGACTTGTCAAGTGGATGGTGAAACATGAGCTAAAGTGAATATATAGGGAAAAAAAGTTAGTAGTTCCTAAGCTCAATCGATCTAGTGGGGAAGTAAGGCGAAAGTCGTTACCTTTGTGAGTGGAAAGTGCCGGAAACAAAGAATCCGACGGTGCAGGAAAAATAAGTAGACAGACTGTCTTCGTATAACAGTTAGTTCCTAGAGACACGGCCAATTCCCAGAAGGGTACTAGAAATCTGTAAATAACAGCGCCTGATCAGTGTCAAGTTCAAATTAATCCAAACATTTGAATGTGTGCAGGGGACGGGAGGTTTCCCACGTTGAATCCTCTTTCTTTTTACTATGCTCCCCTTTATGCCAAGCATCCACTACTTTCTCACTCTGATACATTTTCCATAATGCTAAGATAACGGCCAACCTTTTCCGTAACTTCTTCCCAATATATACAGCATGCAAGTATGTTGTTATGTGTCGCAATGCTGTTTTTGACAACAAGCCTTTTTGAGGTCACAGCATAAGTGTTTTTATTAGTCGTGCCCTTCAACCACGCCGCATGATACTGCCGTATTTTTGGTGTATATCTTGGCAGTGTCCTGCATAAATGTAAAAGGAGAGTATCCCCCATGGTGACCGATTCCTTTCACATGTGTGTATTGTGTGCCGATCTTCTGGCTAATGACAAAAGTATTGGATAGTCCAAGCGTCTAGATCTGGGCTCAGGTCGACTGGACCAGAACCATCCGCACTGCTACAAAAATGTGCTCTGGCACCTTGAAGCTTCTCATGTGCCAGATGGAATTACCAATAATGATCTCAGACCCAAATAACCAGACAGACTCAAAGAATATGGCAAAGTACTACTTTATTATCAGCTCAATTAAAGTAGGGTAATCTGGCGAACAACAAAATGTAGTTGACGCAGTCACACTTAGGTTTTGATTATACAATGGCTTTATACCTCGATATGCATCATCTATGACGTTATCCTACGTGGCAAACTGTAAAACCTATTGAAGGGAGGGATTGGCAAGGGAACATATATATCTACATATCATATATGTATTAGTAATATCACTGGATGCCCCTTATCTAGTAGGCACACCTTCAGCCACCTCTTAATACGTATCAAACAGATTATAGCAGAATAACTGGAAGTGGGTTGGCCTGTGCAACATTGGATAGCATGTTGCTACATAGACCCTGTGATTGGTTGGAATTCTCTGGCAACCTTGGACTTTCGGCTCATTAGCTGCACTTAAACAAAATGAAACTCAGGTGCAGAGAGCAACGTTAGGCTACTACTCACTTGCCCAATTAGTCCATGATCTCTCATCGGTCTGGCCCTAAGCCAAGGCTTCTCCTTTGTAGTTGACCTTGCAGCCTGTTCTCTGTTCTGAGACTTTCAAGGGAGTGTATGTACACCATTATCTTTGTCTAGAGTTTAATGAATTGCCCTTGTTTTTTACTTGTGAATCACGTATGAGGGAGCACGATTTTTTCCATGTCAGCCTTTTATTGAATGCTATTTAATTCAATTAAGCTTGGTGTCATTACTCCTCTTGACCTCTGAAGACTCGGTTGCTCTACCTCACAGAAGCTTTTTTGCATCCTTGACTGTCCAGTTTTTGACACTTGCAGATGCTTTCTTCTTGGCTTAATCTAAGAGAAATACGTCTTATGTACATGGCTTATCCTCTTGACTCCCTTTGTGCCTTGCAATTATTCGTCGATGTGGTATCCTTGATCCCAGACCAATAGACTCCTCTTTATTCCTCACTCGAAGCTAGGTTTTCAGCGTCTCCTGTCTCTGCAGCCCTGGTCTGTCTCTGAGGAAGCTTGATTGGTTTCAACACGAGTCTGGCGTCCATCTTTTTCTCATGACTGCTTCAATCACGTTATATTTTCTTCTGCAACAAGCCTCTCTATGTCTCTACCTTGCATGTCTGTGTATATACATTCACTTCATCTCTCCTCACTAATTTCTTTGGTGCACATGATTTCTTCATATTCAATTCCATGTTTCTCCTGTTACTTCAGTTTCATCTTCATTCTTTAAGTATTTGCATATCTTTTCAGTTCATCTACGTGTCTTTCCTCCATGACGTCACTCTGTCCTCGTCCGATTTCACCTATAGCTCTTTGATGTCCAATGGTGTGTGGAGACATCCTTCTACCCTCTCAGTGCGAGGGCACATTCGATACGGTTGTCTAAGTGCATATTGTCTCTCATACACTCGGTGTGGTATTGGGACAATACCTGGTGTCCCACGTAGTGCTCTCCTGCTGTTCCAATAGGATGGAGGTGAGGGGGTTGGAGCTAAGGATGATGCGTCCATCTGCTCCTCTACACTGGGAAGGCCTAAAAGCTGACTGGGTCCTATGGTGAAGAACTGGGGGCCAACCTTGAGAGTGGAGTGACCAGACCCTTGCCCTGTCCTCCAATAGGGTCCTGCATGCAGCTGGCTTTTCCAAGCTTTAAACAGAGGTTTTAAATGTAAGTAGGATTGCACCATTTGAAACCAAAAGGAGGGGGACTCCTTTCCCTTTATAGTGGGCAGGGGGGCAAAACTGTGTTAGATCCTTAGCCTGCAGAACTAAAAAGATAAATTAAATTAATTCCCTTTAGCAGAACACTACGGGTGATTTTTGTCATAGGACTTTCAGTGGATAGGGGTCTGAAATCCAAAATTCTTCAATCATCCCAATTTTTCTGTCAGACTTCCCCAACACAGAACGAAGTAAGGAGGCGGGGGTCTGAAAAAACCACTGCTAAATCACTCTGTGTTTATTTTGAGCAAAGCTGTGGGTGAAATAGTAATTACCATATGTACGTGTCTAAATCTGTAAGCCAAACTGCTAGCCTTTTAAGCGCGCAGTAAAATCAGAATTGCACACCCCTACATCTGTGAAGTGATTGTGTTCACTGACCAGCGCAAATTATTTCTTGAAGTGAAATATGTAGAAAGAAAAATATTGTAATTTGTGTTTTTCCCAACACATTGGTGTGATTGATTTGTGTAACAAGAAGTTAATTGTGAGCCACAAAGAAGGTGGTGTGTGTAGTTTAGTGTGATTTCTATTACCTATAATTGAAATAAATACACATATCTTTCCTGTACCCCGGCCTGGTTCTTGGCTCATTGGTAGCTCAGGGGGAGTGGTACAAAGTGCATGATATGAGGTTCAGATAGGGCTGAATAAAAGAACCGACATTAACTGTTTGTTAGGTAACACTTGGGGAGGGAAGGAACTCCCTGTTTTGAAGGTGGCCTCTCAATAAACCGTCATAGCCTGTACACAAGCCAAAAGTGTTGGGGGCATCAATAGATCTGGGAGAGCCGCTGAGACGAGGGTTGGCCCAGGTACAAAAATAGGACCCTCCTTTTAGGTCAGTGCCTGCCGAAACTAGGGTCCAGCCAAGAGCCCTAGCTGCTGCGAGCAGCACCCGTGAGCCACCCATAAAGTTAAGTAAAACAATTCCCTTACGTCCCTGTGTGTACAGGTGCGCTGTTGCCTGACTTTCTGGCCCGCCCCTCCTCCAACCATTGATTGGTTGGGGCAGGACCGCAAGTCAATCCATTTGCTATCGTGGGAGCGGCGACTCTGAAGCAGGTACATTTTTTGTCATTTCCCACTCCCCTGCTCTGGTTCCATCAGTGTTGCCATCCTGTATTGTTCCCATGTTCCTCGATCCACCATCCAGAATCCCGACCCCCTTTGCCAGAGCCGCCAGTGCCCTTTCTATTCCCCCTTACCTGAACCCCAATCCAGAATTCCCCCCACTTCGCCAGGAGATCCTCCCAACTAATTTCTCCCCCTTCCCTAAGCCGCCATCCACAAAATACTACTGCAACGCCCCCCACCCCAGTGATTCAGATCCTTTTCTCACCCCTAGCACTTTCTCACGCTTTTTTGTCTCCCCAGGTCCTTTTGACCCATTGTCTTGCCCTAACACCTTCACACCCCTTTTATCGGTCCTCAGCCCCATCATCTTTTTTCTTGGTTCTAAACCCCTTCACACCCCTCTGCTCGGCTCTCAGTCCCTTCACACCCATTTTCTTGGTCCTCAACCCCTTCACGCCCCTTTGCTCAGCCATCAGCCCCTTCACACCACTTTTCTTGGTACTCAGCCCCTACAAACCCCTTTTCACGATTCTCAGCCTATTTTCACCTTTTTTCTCGGCCCTCACCTCCTTTTCACGAATGTTCTCATCCCCAGGTCCTTTTCATCCCATTTCTTGGCCCTGACCTATTTCCTCTGCATTAGACCCTTTTCTGTGTTCAAGCCCCTTTTCACCCCTTTTCTCTGCCCCCAGCCCCTAACACAGACCACCCCATTTTGCATGCCCGTTTTCCTGGTTCGGCACGCATCTGGCCCTAAGAGCCAGGCCAGATCCCATGGCTCGGCTCAGGCTCAGCCCTAACTAACTGATCTGTGACTCTCCGAGCTCTAAGCATCAACAGGGGAAACCAGTGGCCAGCCACCAATCAGCAGCGACTAGGATGGTAAGATAGGTCCAGGTGGGGAATAGAGCAATCACTCCCCCCTGGAAGCCTGGACACTTAGCAAACTTAACTACACCTGTACGATACTGTGATTACTTTCCTCTGCCTCCCTTTCTCCCGCTATACAGGACTCTCTGATCTAGCTGTGTTTAGTCTTGTTCTCAAATTGCATAGCCAGGCCTAGACCTCTCTCCCACCATACAGGACTTTCTTATTTATTTTTTTTAAACTTTATTTACAGAATTCCAAAATCTCATACAGTATAATACACTCCATCAGACGTGTTATATATCCGAAATTATCAAAACATTTCATAACATAACTATATACAATGTATTACATTATCAACCATAACCCTAATCACCCATGTACAATAATAAATCTAGTATAGCCGTAGAAATGTACCCCAGATTTTCTCAAACAAACCCAATTTCCCTTCCCTTCTGTAAAGTGTCTTCTCCACAGACGCTAAGTCTTGCATTTCAGTCAACCACGTCTCAATATTCAGAGTCAGTACCGATTTCCAATTCCGCAAAACAATTTTCTTACCGATCATTGCCCCTCGGAACAACCACTTCTTCTGATTCTGGGTAAGATACTCCAAAGACTCATCATCCCCCAATAACATCAATCTAAAATCCAAAGCAGGCAAACCCTCAATCACCTCACCACACACCCGACCAACCTCAACCCAGAACGACCTCACCAACCAACAGTCCCACAACATGTGCTCCAATGTACCTTCCAAATGAATACACCTCCAACAATTCGAGCTTTCCGACATCCCCCTACTCACCATTCTCTCCGGAGTCCAAAAAACCCGATTAAGAATCTTGATTTGCCTTCGACCTCTCTGCAAGTCCCACCGAGCATAGCTTAACATTTTCACACATCCGTCGCCATGAGTCATCAGAGATATCTGAACCAATTCTCCTACCCCACTCCTCTCTCAGCAAATCATTACCATTGTAATGCGCTACAATCTCCTTATACACTCAACTGTCCAGGCCTCCTTCCCTCCCAACCGGCTCTCTAGTAAACAAACTCAAGTCCATCCTCCGGTCAAAGTCCACAATCCCAACTGCCTGCTTCAGCTTCACATAGTCAGAACTCTTAAAATTGTCTATGTCAAACCGTAGTAGCTATTCCCTCACTGTCAACCAAACACCATTCTCAAACAGATCACCCACCCACCGCACTCCACCCAAGAACCAATCTGCCCAAAAAACCACATGACCACCAATCCTAATCGCAGGATTAAACCATAATGACGCTCCCGGTTCTCTAAATGCGTCCACACCCATGAATCCACACAAACTCTTCCAAGAGTTCCTCAAGTTCTCAATCAACAGATGGAAGTCAAGACTGCTCTTGGAGTCAACGACCCAGCAGAACTAGTCTCCGCCTCCACCCACACATCAGGCAATTCTTCCACAAACGGAACCAGAAAAGCAGACATAAAAGCCAAATGATAGGCCCTAAAATTAGGAACCCCCAAACCGCCCCGAGTAAGCGGTAGTTGTAATTTCCACAACTTCAGCTTCGGAGGCTTTCTGTCCCACAAGAATTCTTGAAGCATCCTGTCCAAATCCTTCCAAAAAGACGTCGGCAGCACCAAAGGAAGCATACCTAAAACATAATTAATTCTTGGGGCAGAAATCATCTTCAGGGCGTTCACCTTGCCCCAAAGTGAGAGATTCAACAAACTCCACCTGTCCAACTCAACCCTCAACCCACTACATACTGATTTCACATTTTCCAAAATCAAATCTCTAATCTCGGGAGCCAACCATACCCCCAAGTATTGCATTTTATCAGGACACCACCGAAATCCCAGGTCCACCATAAATTTCCTGTCCACAGAATACATTAAAGGCATAACCTCTGATTCAGTCCAATTGATTTTGAACCCCGAGCACCGTTGAAAATCACCCATTATTTCATAAGTGCTGGCACGGACCTCTCTAGTTCATTAAGAGCTAACAACATGTCATCCGCGAACATCCAGATCTTCTGTTTCAAATCCCAGCTTGTAAGTCCCACCACCTCATCCGCCTCCCTTATAGCCGCAGCCAATGGCTCCACGGCAATCACAAACAATATCGGTGACAAAGGACACCCTTGTCTAGTCCCTCTCTCCATGACAAACTTCCCAGATCGCAGACCATATGCTTAACCTCAGCCGTCGGAACCGCATACAACAGCCTGATCCAAGAAACAAACTTTCCGCCGAAAACCATCTTTGACAAAACAGCAAAGAGAAAATCCCAATTTATTCTGTCGAAAGCTTTCTCAGCATCCAACGACAATATGGCACAGTCTCCCTGACCATCTTCCTTCTTGGAAATTATATTCAAGATTCTCCTAATGTTACTAGAGGTCTTCCTACCCTTCACAAAGCCTGACTGGTCAACATGGATCAAAGTCGGGAGCACATTTTCAATCCGAAGCGCAAGTATTTTTGCCAGAATTTTGTTGTCAACATTTATAAGACTTATAGGTCTATAACTCGCCGGTAGAGTATCATCCTTCCCATCCTTCCGAAAGACAGATATCATGGCATGCCTAGTAGAGTCTGGCAAAACACCATTAACCCATGACTCCATATACCTGTCCCTCAAGAGCCTAATCGCAGATGCCGGTAGCAGCCAAAAAAATTCAACCGGAAACCCATCAGGACCAGGGGCTTTCCCCACATTCAATTTCCCAATAGCTCTCTCAATCTCCTCAACCGTAACATCCTCCTCAAGCAACTCCGAATCCTGTACACCAATCTTAGATAGATCCAATCTATCCAACAAAGCCTCGCCACCTCCAGTCACTTCAGGTTCATTTTTGTATAGATTTGCATAAAAGTTTTGAAAAACCTTATTTATCTCACCAGGATGATAAGTAATATGGCCACTCTCATCTCGAATTGCTGGTATGGCTCTATCAGCATTCCTCCGCCTATAAGCCAACCATCTATCACACTTCTTACCCTTCTCATAGTAAGCACATTTAAGAAAAAAGTTGCAACGTTCAGCCCGTTCATCCATCAATGACTTTAGCTCTCTTCTCGACCTCCTCATTTCCGCCACTACATCAGCACCAACTGAAGCAGCCATAACCCTTTTGGACAACACTTTCAACTTCTCCCCTAATAAAGCCTCCTTATCATCAACCTGCCTTTTAAGACCACTAGAAACAGCAATCAAGTGCCCTCTCATAGTACACTTCAGAGCCTCCCAAACTATACCAGGACGAACTTCACCCGTGTGATTACAGTCCACAAAACAATCTATTTCCCTCCGCAATGCATCCACCACGTCATCCTTATGCAGCAAGGCGACATTCATCCTCCAGAAAGGACTCCTCTTTAGGGCATACCTCAGCTGTAGTTGCAGAGTCACATGTGCATGATACGACAGCAATATACTGCCAATTTCACATGTTTTATAAGACTCAGTCATCCTGCCTGCGGTTAAAAACATGTCCAGCCTAGAATACACCAAATGCGCCCCTGAAAAAAAACTATACTCACGAGAGAGCGGATGCTCCAACCTCCAACCATACAGGACTTTCAAATCTAACTGTGTTCAGACTTGTACTCAAATTGCATTGTTAGGCGTAGGTCTCTCTCCCACCATACAGGACTCTCAAATCTAACTGTGTTTAGTCTTGTACTCAAATTGCATTTTTAGGCGTAGGTCTCTCTCCCACTATACAGGACTCTCAAATCTAACTGTGTTTAGTCTTGTACTCAAATTGCATTGTTAGGCGTAGGCCTCTCTCTCACCATACAGGACTCTCAAATCTAACTGTGTTTAGTCTTGTACTCAAATTGCATTATTAGGCGTAGGCCTCTCTCCCACTATACAGTACTCTCAAATCTAGCTGTGTTTAGTCTTGTACTCAAATTGCATTTTTAGGCGTAGGTCTCTCTCCCACTATACAGGACTCTCAAATCTAACTGTGTTTAGTCTTGTACTCAAATTGCATTGTTAGGCGTAGGCCTCTCTCTCACCATACAGGACTCTCAAATCTAACTGTGTTTAGTCTTGTACTCAAATTGCATTATTAGGCGTAGGCCTCTCTCCCACTATACAGTACTCTCAAATCTAGCTGTGTTTAGTCTTGTACTCAAATTGCATTGTTGGGTGTAGGCCTCTCTCCCACTATACAGGACTCTTTTATCTGGCTGAGTAGTACTACACTGTGATAATATTGTCATTTTCGGCCCGCTCCGCACTGTGATATTATTGTGATTACTGGCCTGCTCCACACTGTGATAGCACAGCAACTGCTAGCCTGCGTTGCATCCCGGAGAAATTGTTGGGCCTGACCTGATTCACATCTAGTGAGCCTGCACTGTGCCTCCACCGTGATTGCTAGCCTGCTCTACACTGTAATAATATTGTCATCACTGGCCTGCTCCACACTGTGATAGCTTGACTGCTAGCCTAGCACCCCATCGATACCCACCCTACTGAGTCCTATACCACCCGACAACCAAACGCCCATCAGCCCCCCAACACCCCTAGACAGTGCGTAGGTTAAGGCAACACCTAACCCATCAACGAAAGGACAGGTGGCACCCGAAAGCACCCTATTATAATCATTAGAGGAAACCCCAATTCTCTCCTAGCACAAGACACTACTGACGACCACTTGCCCTGTTAACTCTGCACCGAGAACCAAAATACCACGACACAGAAATGGACACCGACAAAGAGAGCTGGATCATGCAACAATAAGCACGGACAAACAAACCCAACTGTCTCCAGTAAAAGTGACATCGAATGCAGGAAACACCCCGCCAACCAACGCTACCATCAGAACAAACACAGTAAGAGAAAAATCGTTATATCTTACACCTTACCTCGCGACAACCACAGAGTCTCGATACAGCAACACCACTGATACCTCGTGACAAATAAAGAATCACCCAAAACGATTGGAAAAAAGACAGGAGTACCCTAGAAGAGAGTGGGAAGACTCAAACCCCCTCACTCCATTCATCACAAGAACAGAAGAGCACTATCGATATCCACAACAGACCACACAAGACGACAAAGCTCTAGTAAACAACAACCCAACCATTAACCTAACGACCGATTCAATGAAGAAGTTTTCTCTGATCTTCAACTAATCGGCATTACTAGAGAAGCACTGCAATCGAACAGCCAAGCTACCAATCTAGCAAACAGCCACAATGAAGAAACAGCCTTCACTGATCTTCATCTTCATCCAATCAACATCAATACAGAAACACCCCAACTATACAATTATAAACCAAAACAAGGGACAACTAATAAACAAAACCACACCCAAAAGATCCACTGCAACTTAATCAACGTGAGGTTAATGTCCAAACATGCCACGGAAATCTATGACCTCCGATGTGACATAGGTATCGGCATCCTATTTATAACTGAAACATGACTAGACGACAATTACAATATCATCCTCAATAACTGCCTGCCTAATAAATTGAAATGCGTCCAAGCAAACAGAAAAACCAAAAGAGGGGGGGGGGGGACTGGCAATCATCCACAAGGATAAAGTTTACAATGTGGACGATTAATAATAGTTGATATATCACCATTAGCAAGAAAATTAGAATTTAAGTAAATTGGAATAGAAGGCTTATATGCAAAAATCTAGCTTTCATAGATGAATTGTTTTAGAATGCTGGAAATAAATGGTATGTATGGAATATGAATGAATGAATGAATGAGTAATGTTTTAGTGAATCAATTTTGTATTACTCTTTTTTATATATTAAATAAGAATTAAGATAAAATAAAATAATGTTTGATTAGTCGCAGCTCTTGTCTCTTTCCCTAGTTTTCCTCATTTTCCACTGGGCACAATTGTTGTTTAATATATAAGTCATCCATAAGGAACACCTGGCTATCAAATTGGAAGATCCATTAAACATAGATAAATGTGAATCCTTAATCCTACGCCTATCAGTAAACCCCAAAATAAACATGAAATTCATAATGATATACAGACCGCCAACATACGATGCAACCTTCGTGGATTCATTCACGGAAGCAATCCCAACCCTAGCCATTGAGCATAATCATCTGATCGTCCTTGGAGATTTCAATATCTGGTTCGATGAAGAAACCACAACCACACAAAAATCTCTAACTAGCCAACTAGCAGCAATGAATCTTCAACAACTAGTCAAAGCAGCAGCCCACTCGGCTGGGCACTCGACGCAATTTTCGGCAATAAAAAACTCATTACCACAGCACCCCCAATCCAAATACTCTGGTCAGGAGTGATCACCTCATCGTTCCCTTCATAATCACACTAACCATCCCAACAAGCAAGCGACAAGACAAACTTCCGATCACCATGAAAAGGAATTGGAGAACCATAAAAACTCCAACTTATCCGGACCTCTGGAACTCAGCAAACCACAAGCAACAATTAAGGAAGAAGCCGACCAAACAAAAAAGTAGCTCCATTCCACAACTTGATCACATTAACGATCAACAAAATCGCAAAAGAAAAACCTTTCTCCCCTTCACGTAAAAGAGCAACAGCAAAATTGTTCACCCCACTACTCAGCGCCATGAAAAAAAAGAACAGAAAACTAAAACTAGAATGGAGGACCACAAATGACGGGAAATAAATTTACATTTCAACAACATATCCGCTCCTACAAAAAGGAAATACAAAAAGCAAAAAGGAAATATTACGACAACCAAATCCTCACAGCACCAAACACCCCAAAAGAACTCTTCAAAATCATAAATGAAATAAAATATCCACCAGGCTG
The DNA here is from genome assembly GCF_040938575.1 of Ambystoma mexicanum. NCBI lineage: Eukaryota > Metazoa > Chordata > Amphibia > Caudata > Ambystomatidae > Ambystoma > Ambystoma mexicanum. Next base: position 1,282,786,801 of record NC_090928.1, read on the forward strand.
CAACAACAACCAATACCATCTATCAAACTGTGCAATGAGCTTGCAGACCACTTCAAAAACAAAATCACTACCATCCAACAAGCCATACAAAACAGACCATGTGATCGGACTAAGGAACCTGCTGACCCTTACGAGGAATGCCTGAACAAACTACAATACATCCCCGAAATATCAGTGGAGACTTTTGTCAAACTGGTAAATCAAAGCAACAAAATAGGTTCTCCTGAGGATCCATGCCCACCATACATATACAAATCAATCCTCGCACAAGGAACCCCCATGGAATACCACAGGAATGTAGGAATGTCCTCAATTATTCAATCTCAACAGGGAAAGTGCCACAATCCTTCAAATTAGCGTAGATCAGACCGCTACTCAAAGACACATCTGGAAATATAGAGGACTGTGCCAACTATAGACCCATTTCCAACATCCTGTAAACAGCTAAATTGCTCGAAACGTACATACACAAAACAACCCAAGAATTCATAGAACAGCACTGCCTACTAGTCCAGGCATAAGTGGGTTTCAGACCAATGAGAGGAACAGAATCAGCTCTCCTCTCAATATGGGATGACCTAAAAGCAAACGCAGACCCAGACAACAGTACAGCCTTGATACTTCTAAACCTCTCTGTGGCATTCGACACAGTTAACCATGACATTCTCCTCATGAGACTGAAAGGATTGGGGATAACAGACACCGCCCTAATGTGGATCAAATCCTTCCTAACAAACAGAACAAAAACTATATGGATGAAGCCTTTCAAATCCAACACAAGAGAGTCCTTGTGTGGAGTACCACAAGGATCATCCTTCTCCCCACCATTATTCAACATCCACCTTTTCCTGCTGATCAAAATCATCAAGAGACACAGCCTCATCTGCTACAACTACGCCGACGATACACAAATAGTATTCAAAATAGAAGGCACTCAAGAAGAAAACAACACTTGAGAACTGCCTTCGTGATGTATTCAACTGGATGAACTCCAACTACCTCAAACTCAACCCAGGCAAAACAGAAATAATGATCGTCGCAAAAACGGAGGAGACAACCACTACATCCCCTGGCCAAGGGAACTCGGTACAACTACAGCCCCATCGTCGACTGTAAAAAACCTGGTGTTAGGCAGAATCCTGTGCAGTTCCCTTGGGGACCACTGCAAAACGTTTACGACTACAGGAGTTAGCAGTAAACACAATTGGTAGCAGTCTGCACCACCCAGATTTACCTGGTAGCTGTGGCTGAGCAGTCAGACTTCTCTCAAGAAGAGTTAAGCAGTATATAGAAAATACACAATAGGGCCAAAAACACAGTGGAACAAGCAAACACTGACCAGAGCTTTGGTATAACAGTATATCATTATTAATTTAAAAATACACTTGTAAAAATACACTGGCACTTATATGTCAAGCAAGTTCAAACAAAGTCACTATAAGTATATACTCCTCCCTAGTTAATTATTCGATAAGTCTAGGTTAAGACACCACTTATTTAGCAAAACAGAGGTGAGCACGTAACCGTAGATGGCACTCAAATAATTTGTTTAAAAAGGGAGAGAAAAGGCAGAATAGGAAAATAACACAGTACCAACACTTTTAAGAAACCACAGCAAGTCAGGAAAGGCAGGGTTTACTGTATAGCAAAATGTTCATAGGGCAGGCCCACTCTTAGAGAGAGCAAGGCGGAATGTGCCCAAGATCACACAGTGGAAAAGCACTCAAACTCTTTGCAGAAAAGTCAAAAGAGGTTGGATCAGTTCAAAAAGGTAAAATTAGCAGGTCCGAGGTCACCCCAGGATAGGGAGTCAAGGATTTACGGGAAACCTTGGACAATCTGTTGCAAGGGAGACCAGGCGGGACACAGTACCTGAAATGGTGAGAAAGCTCCAGCGGGGGCAGTTGTTCCTGGCAGCGGGTGCAAGTCAGGGCTTCGTCCAGGGGAAGAGAAGATCTCGACGTGGAGGAAAGCTGGAGGTCGTTGCACTGCCAGGGAAGAAACCAGCCGCGGAGTTTCCCGGTTAAAAGGTACGACCCTTTTATTCGCGGTAGTGGTGAAGAGTGGCTATCCAGCCGCCGGGGTGCTTGGCACAGGCGATTCGACTACGAGATGATCCAGGAAGGCGAAAAAGGCAAACTGGTTGGTCCCACCAGCTCAAAGGGAAGAAGACTCTCCTGGAAGAAGATCTCCTCTGTCATCGGGGAAGTGGTGAGTTCTTACAGCAGGGCTCCACCTGTGGTGTCGTCATTGTAGTACTAGCCGACCAAACGCGAATTGGCCTTCAAAGGCTGCTATCAGCTCTTGATAACTACATGCGCAAAAACAAATTGATCATTAACATAGCAAAGACCAGATTTATGTCAATTGGGTCAACAATAGGAAAAAGGAACAAAAACTACACTTGGTCAATTGCAGCGGAAAAGATAGAAAAAATAAAAGAAATACGGTATCTGGGCATTCTCTTCAACTCCTCAATAAGAGAATGGGCGTGGTCAAAAGACCTAATTCAGCGGACTTTGGCATTTGCACTACAAGCTGCAAAATTGCACAGACTTTACGAAAAATGTACGATGCTACCAGTACGTGAATTCTACCAACTGAAGGTAACACCAGCATTAACATATGGTGTCGAAGCTGCCTGGAATTTAGACCACAGAATATGGCCATACCTAGAAGGTCTATTTTGGAGAAAGGTCCTGAGGTTATCCAACCATATCTCAGTCATTAAAATTCTAAATGAGCTGGCACTAGACTCCCTGCAAGGAACAGTGCTATGGAAATCACTTTCACTCTTGAGGAAAATGAACTTAAGCCCCCCAGAACCAGCTTACGAAATTTTTAGAAATTGCCACAGCAAGCTCACAAGCTCTCTGATAAGTGATTGGAAAACAACACTCACAAAAATACTGGTCTGCGCAGACATTAGCTTGGAGATGCTGTTAAACCGTCCTGAAACCGCAAAAAGAAAAATAAAACAATGGCAATGGATCCTAAATACAGAATGATATAACAATTTGGCATCTGCGCTGGACTTGGGACCAGTTGCAAATAGATTAGACTTACTCCCTGCATACCTGAAACAATTTCCATCAAGACACCATCGCGACAGTTTCATGAAACTGCGTTTAAATGCCTTGAGAACAAAAGAGCGATTATTCAGGACTCACGTCAAAGAAACAGTCGACAACTTATGCAGAGTCTGCAAGGGCGAAGTTGAAACCATCAAACACCTAATAATTGAATGTGCGGATCTGAAGAGCCAAAGAACATTACACCTAGGAAAATACGCCCCGATGAACTCAAACATGGAAGACTGGTGGCTCTACATTCTAGGAGGAAAAAACGTAATGTTGACCTGTTGAATAATTGACTATCTAGACGAAATCCTGAAAGAGGACATGAATTGTGATGCCGAAAGCAAAATGCAAAACTAAAACCTGTGACAAATGAGCTATTGTTTTAAAAAGTTTGTTAACCAAACTATAAAATCACAAATAAAATAAAATAAAAATAAAAATAAAAAAAAAGATGGCTCAGCTTCTCCCCTCTTCGGATTCTTTAGGTCCTGTGGCGACTTCTGAAGTTCCAGTCCCCAAAGCCCTGCTTTTATGCAGCAAAACCCCCATTCATCAGCCTAGCTGTCACTCAAACATGCTAAGTGGTGAGCCGGGCGGCTCACCACTGGGCCAATCACACGAGAGCGCGACTTGAGTTGCCAAGGCAACTCAGTCCAGGGTGCCTAATCCCCCTCCCACACATCCTGTTGACCCCAGACAGAGTGGCACAATTTGGAGGGTTTCTGTGGAGAAGCCCGGCAAAAAGTGGAACAAAGGGCTCAACTTGGGTTAGAGTTTCAGAGGCGAACACAAACGCCATTGTAAATCCGAGTCCTGGCAAAAAGACCCAACCGGGGAATAAATATTAAATAAATAACCCGGCGGCATCTTTAACATTGCACCAAAAAGTGGTGCATTTAAAATGAATGGGAAAATCCCATAGGAAATATTCTGGTGGAATATTTTGCATGCTATCCACTGCCACCAGGCAGAAACTCGACAAAGGGGGACTGGACAGTGCCCCATTGGAAAACAGACCCAGGGGCAATCGAATTACCCCTACCAGTACTTCCACAATATGATGGTTTGTACTGGTTCTGTTCACAATTTGAGACTAGTAAAGCCAATGGTGACTTTACATGTCCTGGGAGACAGTGGGCAGTCCCAGGGTATGGAGTCTATGTTTGGGGGTCACTATGACACCCCTGTGTTACTACACTGAGGGTGCTGTGTAACACACATACCAAAAACACATGAAGCTCTATGGAGTAAAAGACCCCATAGCCCATTAAACACATCTAGAGTCAAAGGAACACACTCAAATTATGCCGAAGAGTGGGAGAAAAAGAGTCTCACTCTTAGCAGGAGAAAAAAATAAACCCCAAAAATCCAGCAAAGCTGCTGGGGGACTCACTAGGTTTGGGAAATTAGCCTTAACAGAGAATTCTCCCTAACACCTGGGAATTCTGATGGACAACAAACATACCCTAGAGCCACAAGTAAACGTTATACTCAAGAAAATCTTTCTACTGCAAGCAGCAAAAAAGATCCTACCGTTCCTATCATTTGCCAACAAAACACTAACCATCATAGCTGTCGTCATGTCCAGAGTAGATTGCGCCAATAGCCTATACCTGGGTATGCCGGAACGACTTCTAAAAAAACTGCAACGCATACAAAATGTGTCAGCCAGACTGCTCCTCAAACCTCCCCGAAAAGAACACATCCCACCTTCACGAAAAACACTACATTGGCTACCAATAAAACAACGAATCAAATTCAAATCAATGTGCATCACGCACAGAATGTGGAATGACTTACCGAAGAATATACACAACACAAGAATCCACCTACTATTCAGGAAACTGCTCAAATCCTGGCTTTTCACTGCATAACTAGAAGAACGCCCACAGGGGCACACACATACCTGGTAACAATGATGAGTGAAGACATCGATCCCGGACTCCAACAATCTATCAATTACAAACAGATTCTAAGGAAGACAATCTACGATCTATCAAACTACAAACTGAGGGATAGCCATAACAGGAGGGCACTAATGACCCAATACATGGTTAGACCGAGACAGAAGGTCAAGACGGTTCATCAAAAACACCCTGGCCCCGAATCACGCCCAAACCCAGCAGACCACCGTCAAGATAGACAGCGAGGGAATAGGGGGCACCAATCCACAGCACCAACACTAGAGGGGGGGGACTAGAAATAACCGGCCCCCCAACCTAAGACCCATACAACACAACCAGAAACGCGCCGTGCCATCTAATTTAACAGATGGATGGCCAAGAAATGTAACCAGCTACTAAGCATACCCACAGAAATACTATTTAAATACAACAAGATTGGCTAAAACCTGGACATACAACCCACTAACCCAACTTCAAATCTCTGCATACCTAATTCACCCGAAAACCCACACAACCATTTCTCACCCAGCGACCCGCACACACTTCACCACACTGCAACAACAACCAACAAATAAACTACATCAACAGTTCACAAGGTCTCGCTCTGATCCGATACTTGCACCAAAGCACAGCACTCCTCTCACTCTCCTTCTCTCTCTTTAGCAGACTCACCCAATCTGCCCGCCCGCTTGTTACAGATCCGCCTGAGCGCCTGGGGACCAACTCCACTGGTGACGGTGCGCAATATAGGTGCGCAATATAAATACCTTTAACATTAACATTAACAGGTAGGTTGCTCAGCGTAGACTGCTTGGTCGAGGCAAAATGAAAGGAAAGGTACGTTTTAAAGGTACATAGGGTGGCATTAGAGACTTTCGCTGGATGTTATTTTTTTTTTAATTAGTAACTTGTATCTGGCTGTCGAGTAGCAACCCTGGTCCCATGACGGAAGGGGTAGACTGCTGCACGGCTAACGTCATATACCGCGGAGGGTCACGTGACCCACATCCAAATAAAGGGGGCAGATTCTCTGCTAATAGCCACACACTGCAGTGTTCATAGAGCAGATGCTGCAAGTGAACAGGGAATGCGAACAGGAGCAGAGTTAACTCCCATGAAATTAAATTAAAAGTCTACAGAAATATAAGTAAAGATCACACAATCTACACACGATGTGGAGGGCAGGCAGTGTCAGTGCTAATAAGCAGATAGAAATAACTTAATAAACGGAATTAAGCGGTGAGACCGCAGCATATGCTCCAGTGAAGGCGATAGAGCTATCTAGCTACCTCCATCTGCGGGCATGCAGACAGAGGATGGCATTACTAGGGTAGTGCAGGCAGAGGATGGCATTACCAGGGTAGGGGAGCCATAGGATGGCATTACCAGGGTAGGGAAGGCAGAGGATGGCATTACTGGGGTAGTGGAGGCAAAGGATGGCATTACCGGGCTAGGGAGGCAGAGGGTGGCATTACTAGGGTAGTGGAGGCAAAGGATGGCATTACCGGGGTAGGGAGGCATAGGATGGCATTACTGGGTAGCAGAGGCAGAGGGTGGCATTACTGGGGTAGTGGAGGCAGAGGATGGCATTACTAGGGTAGTGCAGGCAGAGGATGGCATTAGTAGGGTAGAGGAGGCAGAGGATGGCATTACCAGGGTAGGGAGGCAGAGGATGGCATTACTGGGGTAGGGGATGCAAAGGATGGCATTACTGGGGTAGGGAGGCAGAGGATGGCATTACTGGGGTAGTGGAGGCAGCGGATTGCATTACTGGGTAGCAGAGGCAGAGGGTGGCATTACTAGGGTAGTGGAGGCAAAGGATGGCATTACCGGGGTAGGAAGGCATAGGATGGCATTACTGGGTAGCAGAGGCAGAGGGTGGCATTACTGGGGTAGTGGAGGCAGAGGATGGAATTACTAGGGTAGTGCAGGCAGAGGATGGCATTACTAGGGTAGAGGAGGCAGAGGATGGCATTACCAGGGTAGGGAGGCAGAGGATGGCATTACTGGGGTAGGGGAGGCAAAGGATGGCATTAATGGGGTAGGGAGGCAGAGGATGGCATTACTGGGGTAGTGGAGGCAGCGGATGGCATTACTGGGTAGCAGAGGCAGAGGGTGGCATTACTGGGGTAGTGGAAGCAGCGGATGGCATTACTAGGGTAGCAGAGGCAGAGGGTGGCATTACTGGGGTAGCGGAGGCAGCGGATGGCATTACTGGGTAGCAGAGGCAGAGGGTGGCATTACTGGGGTAGTGGAGGCAGCGGATAGCATTACTGGGTAGCAGAGGCAAAGGGTGGCATTACTGGGGTAGTGGAGGCAGCGGATGGCATTACTGGGTAGCAGAGGCAGAGGGTGCCATTACTGGGGTAGCGGAGGCAGCGGATGGCATTACTGGGTAGCAGAGGCAGAGGGTGGCATTACTGGGGTAGTGGAGGCAGAGGATGGCATTACCAGGGTAGTGGAGGCAGAGGATGACATTACCGGGGTAGGGGAGGCAAAGGATGGCATTACTGGGGTAGGGAGAATGAGGATGGCATTTACTGGGGTAGTGGAGGCGGAGGATGGCATTACTGGGGTAGGGGAGGCAAAGGATGGCATTACTGGGGTAGTGGAGGCAGAGGATGGCATTACTGGGGTAGGGAGGCAGAGGATGGCATTACTGGGGTAATGGAGGCAGAGGATGGCATTACTAGGGGGGAGGCAAAGGATGGCATTACCGGATAGGGGAGGCAGAGGATGACATCCCTGGGCTAGTGGAGGCAGAGGATGTCATTACTCGGGTAGGGAGGCAGAGTATGGCATTACTAGGGTAGTGGAGGCAGAGGATGGCATTACCGAGGTAGGGAAGGCAGAGGATGGCATTACCGGGGTAGGGGAGGCAAAGGATGGCATTACTGGGGTAGGGAGGCAGAGGATGGCATTACTGGGGTAGTGGAGGCAGAGGATGGCATTACCAGGGTAGGGAAGGCAGAGGATGGCATTACCGGGGTAGGGGAGGCAAAGGATGGCATTACTGGGGTAGGGAGGCAAAGGATGGCATTACTGGGGTAGTGGAGGCAGAGGATGGCATTACTGGGGTAGGGGAGGCAGAGGATGGCATTACCGAGGTAGGGGGAGGAAGAGGATGGCATTACTGGGGTAGCAGAGGCAGAGGATGTCATTACTGGAGTAGGGAGGCAGAGTATGGCATTACTAGGGTAGTGGAGGCAAAAGATGGCATTACCGGGGTAGGGAGGCAGAGGGTGGCATTACTGGGGTAGGGGAGGCAGAGGGTGGCATTACTAGGGTAGTGCAGGCAGAAGATTGCATTACTAGGGTAGGGGAGGAAGAGGATGGCATTACTGAGTAGCAGAGGCAGAGGATGGCATTACCGGGGTAGTGGAGGCAGAGGATGGTATTACTGGGGAAGTGAAGGCAGAGGATGGTATTACTGGGTAGCAGAGGCAGAGGATGGCATTACTGGGTAGCAGAGGCAGAGACTGGCATTACTGGGGTAGGGGAGGCAGAGGATGGCATTACTAGGGTAGTGGAGGCAGAGGATGGCATTACTGGGGTAGGGGAGGCAGAGGATGGCATTACTGGGGTAGGGAGGCAGAGGATGGCATTACTGGGGTACAGAAGGCAGAGGATGGAAATACTGGGGTAGTGGAGGCAAAGGATGACATTACTAGGGTAGTGGATGCAGAGGATTGCATTACCGGGGTAGGGGAGGCTAAGGATGACATTACTGGGGTAGGGAAGGCAGAAGATGGCATTACTGGGGCAGGGGAGGCAAAGGATGGCATTACCGGGGTAGGGGAGGCAGAGGATGGCATTACCGGGGTAGTGGAGGCAGAGGGTGTCATTACCGGGGTAAGGAGGCAGAGAATGGAATTACCGGGGTAGGGAGGCAGAGGATGGCATTACTAGGGTAGTGCAGGCAGAGTATGGTATTACTAAGGTAGTGGAGGCAAAGGATGGCATTACCGGGGTAGGGAGGCAGAGGGTGGCATTACTGGGGTAGGGGAGGCAGAGGGTGGCATTACTAGGGTAGTGCAGGCAGAAGATGGCATTACTAGGGTAGGGGAGGAAGAGGATGGCATTACTGAGTAGCAGAGGCAGAGGATGGCATTGCCGGGATCGTGGAGGCAGAGGATGGTATTACTGGGATAGTGAAGGCAGAGGATGGTATTACTGGGTAGCAGAGGCAGAGGATGGCATTACTGGCTAGCAGAGGCAGAGAGTGGCATTACTGGGGTAGGGGAGGCAGAGGATGGCATTACTAGGGTAGTGCAGGCAGAGGATGGCATTACATGGGTAGGGGAGGCACAGGATGGCATTACCAGGGTAGGGAAGGCAGAGGATGGCATTACTGGGGTAGGAGGCAGAGGATGGCATTGCTAGGGTAGTGGAGGCAAAGGATGGCATTACCGGGGTAGGGAGGCAGAGGATGGCATTATTGGGTAGCAGAGGCAGAGGGTGGCATTACTGGGGTAGTGGAGGCAGTGGATGGCATTACTGGGTAGCAGAGGCAGAGGGTGTCATTACTGGGGTAGTGGAGGCAGAGGATGGCATTACTAGGGTAGTGGAGGCAGAGGATGGCATTACTAGGTAGTGCAGGCGGAGGATGGCATTACTGGGGTAGGGGAGGAAGAGGATGGCATTACTGGGGTAGTGGAGGCAGAGGATGTCATTACTGGGGCAGGGAGGCAGAGTATGGCATTACGGGGTAGTGGAGGCAAAGGATGGCATTACCAGGGTAGGGAGGCAGAAGATGGCATTACTAGGGTAGTGGAGGCAGAGGATGTCATTACTAGGGGAGGGGATGAAGAGGATGGTATTACTGAGTAGCAGAGGCAGAGGGTGGCATTACTGGGGTAGGGGAGGCAGAGGGTGGCATTACTAGGGTAGTGCAGGCAGAGGATGGCATTACTAGGGTAGGGGAGGCAAAGGATGGCATTACTGGGGTAGGGAGGCAGAGGATTGCATTACTGGGGTAGTGGAGGCAGAGGATGGCATTGCCGGGGTAGGGAAGGCAGCGGATGGCATTACCAGGGTAGGGGAGGCAAAGGATGGCATTACTGGGGTAGGGAGGCAGAGGATGGCATTACTGGGGTAGTGGAGGCAAAGGATGGCATTACTGGGGTAGGGAGGCAGAGGATGGCATTACTGGGGTAGTGGAGGCAGAGGATGGCATTACTGGGGTAGGGAGGCAGAGGATGGCATTAATAGGGTAGTGGAGGCAGAGGATGGCATTACTAGGGTAGAGAAGGCAGAGGACGGAAATACTGGGGTAGGGGAGGTAGAGGATGGCATTACTAGGGTAGTGGAGGCAGTGGATGGCATTACCAGTGTAGGGGAGGCAAAGGATGGCATTACCAGAGTAGTGGAGGCAGAGGATGGCATTACCGGGGTAGGGGAGGCAAAGGATGGCATTACTGGGGTAGGGGAGGCAGAGGATGGCATTACTGGGGTAGGGAGGCAGAGGATGGCATTACCGGGGTAGTGGAGGCAGAGGATGGCATTACCGGGGTAGGGGAGGCAAAGGATGGCATTACTGGGGTAGGGAGGCAGAGGATGGCATTACTGGGGTAGTGGAGGCAGAGGATGGCATTACTGGGGTAGTTGAGGCAGAGGATGGCATTACCGGGGTAGAGGAGGCAAAGGATGGCATTACCCGGGTAGGGGAGGCAAAGGATGGCATTACTGGGGTAGGGAGGCAGAGGATGGCATTACTGGGGTAGTGGAGGGTAGAGGATGGCATTGCTGGGGTAGGGAAGGCAGAGGATGGCATTACTAGGGGGGGAGGCAAAGGATGGCATTACCGGGTTAGGGGAGGAAGAGGATGGCATTACTGGGGTAGTGGAGGCAGAGGATGTAATTACTGGGGTAGGGAGGCAGAGTATGGCATTACTAGGGAAGTGGAGGTAAAGGATGGCATTACCGGGGTAGGGAGGCAGAGGGTGGCATTACTGGGGTAGGGGAGGCAGAGGGTAGCATTACTAGGGTAGTGCAGGCAGAGGATGGCATTACTAGGGTAGGGGAGGAAGAGGATGGCATTAATGAGTAGCAGAGGCAGAGGGTGGCATTACCGGGGTAGTGTAGGCAGAGGATGGTATTACTGGGGTAGGGAAGGCAGAGGATGGCATTACTGGGAAGCAGAGGCAGAGGGTGGCATTACTGGGGTAGGGGAGGCAGAGGATGGCATTACTGGGGTAGGGAGGCAGAGGATGGCATTACCGGGGTAGGGGAGGCAGAGGATGGCATTACTGGGGTAGGGGAGGCAGAGGATGGTATTACTGGGGTAGAGAAGGCAGAGGATGGAAATACTGGGGTAGGGGAGGCAAAGGATGACATTACTAGGGTAGTGGATGCAGAGGATGGCATTACTGGGGTTGGGGAGGCAAAGGATGACATTACTGGGGTAGGGAAGGCAGAAGATGACATTACTGGGGCAGGGGAGGCAAAGGATGGCATTACCGGGGTAGGGGAGGCAGAGGATGGCATTACTGGGGTAGCGGAGGCAGAGGGTGTCATTACCGGGGTAAGGAGGCAGAGGGTGGCATTACCGGGGTAGTGTAGGCAGAGGATGGTATTACTGGGGTAGGGAAGGCAGAGGATGGCATTACTGGGAAGCAGAGGCAGAGGGTGGCATTACTGGGGTAGGGGAGGCAGAGGATGGTATTACTGGGGTAGAGAAGGCAGAGGATGGAAATACTGGGGTAGGGGAGGCAAAGGATGACATTACTAGGGTAGTGGATGCAGAGGATGGCATTACTGGGGTTGGGGAAGCAAAGGATGACATTACTGGGGTAGGGAAGGCAGAAGATGGCATTACTGGGGCAGGGGAGGCAGAGGATGGCATTACTGGGGTAGGGGAGGCAGAGGATGGCATTGCCGGGGTAGTGGAGGCAGAGGATGGCATTACAGGGGTAGGGGAGGCAAAGGATGGCATTACTGGGGTAGGGAGGCAGAGGATGGCATTACTGGGGTAGTGGAGGCAGAGGATGGCATTACTGGGGTAGTTGAGGCAGAGGATGGCATTACCGGGGTAGAGGAGGCAAAGGATGGCATTACCCGGGTAGGGGAGGCAAAGGATGGCATTACTGGGGTAGGGAGGCAGAGGATGGCATTACTGGGGTAGTGGAGGGTAGAGGATGGCATTGCTGGGGTAGGGAAGGCAGAGGATGGCATTACTAGGGGGGGAGGCAAAGGATGGCATTACCGGGTTAGGGGAGGAAGAGGATGGCATTACTGGGGTAGTGGAGGCAGAGGATGTAATTACTGGGGTAGGGAGGCAGAGTATGGCATTACTAGGGAAGTGGAGGTAAAGGATGGCATTACCGGGGTAGGGAGGCAGAGGGTGGCATTACTGGGGTAGGGGAGGCAGAGGGTAGCATTACTAGGGTAGTGCAGGCAGAGGATGGCATTACTAGGGTAGGGGAGGAAGAGGATGGCATTACTGAGTAGCAGAGGCAGAGGGTGGCATTACCGGGGTAGTGTAGGCAGAGGATGGTATTACTGGGGTAGGGAAGGTAGAGGATGGCATTACTGGGAAGCAGAGGCAGAGGGTGGCATTACTGGGGTAGGGGAGGCAGAGGATGGCATTACTGGGGTAGGGAGGCAGAGGATGGCATTACCGGGGTAGGGGAGGCAGAGGATGGCATTACTGGGGTAGGGGAGGCAGAGGATGGTATTACTGGGGTAGAGAAGGCAGAGGATGGAAATACTGGGGTAGGGGAGGCAAAGGATGACATTACTAGGGTAGTGGATGCAGAGGATGGCATTACTGGGGTTGGGGAGGCAAAGGATGACATTACTGGGGTAGGGAAGGCAGAAGATGACATTACTGGGGCAGGGGAGGCAAAGGATGGCATTACCGGGGTAGGGGAGGCAGAGGATGGCATTACTGGGGTAGCGGAGGCAGAGGGTGTCATTACCGGGGTAAGGAGGCAGAGGGTGGCATTACCGGGGTAGTGTAGGCAGAGGATGGTATTACTGGGGTAGGGAAGGCAGAGGATGGCATTACTGGGAAGCAGAGGCAGAGGGTGGCATTACTGGGGTAGGGGAGGCAGAGGATGGTATTACTGGGGTAGAGAAGGCAGAGGATGGAAATACTGGGGTAGGGGAGGCAAAGGATGACATTACTAGGGTAGTGGATGCAGAGGATGGCATTACTGGGGTTGGGGAAGCAAAGGATGACATTACTGGGGTAGGGAAGGCAGAAGATGGCATTACTGGGGCAGGGGAGGCAGAGGATGGCATTACTGGGGTAGGGGAGGCAGAGGATGGCATTGCCGGGGTAGTGGAGGCAGAGGATGGCATTACAGGGGTAGGGGAGGCAAAGGATGGCATTACTGGGGTAGGGAGGCAGAGGATGGCATTACTGGGGTAGTGGAGGCAGAGGATGGCATTACTGGGGTAGCTGAGGCAGAGGATGGCATTACCGGGGTAGTGGAGGCAAAGGATGGCATTACCCGGGTAGGGGAGGCAAAGGATGGCATTACTGGGGTAGGGAGGCAGAGGATGGCATTACTGGGGTAGTGGAGGCAGAGGATGGCATTGCTGGGGTAGGGAAGGCAGAGGATGGCATTACTAGGGGGGGGAGGCAAAGGATGGCATTACCAGGTTAGGGGAGGAAGAGGATGGCATTACTGGGGTAGTGGAGGCAGAGGATGTCATTTCTGGGGTAGGGAGGCAGAGTATGGCATTACAAGGGTAGTGGAGGTAAAGGATGGCATTACCGGGGTAGGGAGGCAGAAGGTGGCATTACTGGGGTAGGGGAGGTAGAGGGTGGCATTACTAGGGTAGGGCAGGCAGAGGATGGCATTACTAGGGTAGGGGAGGAAGAGGATGGCATTACTGAGTAGCAGAGGCAGAGGGTGGCATTACTGGGGTAGTGGAGGCAGAGGATGGTATTACTGGGGTAGTGGAGGCAGAGGATGGCATTACCAGGGTAGGTGAGGCAAAGGATGGCATTACCAGAGTAGTGTAGGCAGAGGATGGCATTACCAGGGTAGGGGAGGCAAAGGATGGCATTACTGGGGTAGGGAAGGCAGAGGATGGCATTACTGTGTAGCAGAGGCAGAGGGCGGCATTACTGGGGTAGGGGAGGCAGAGGATGGCATTACTGGGGTAGGGAGGCAGAGGATGGCATTACCGGGGTAGGGGAGGCAGAGGGTGTCATTACCGGGGTAAGGAGGCAGAGGATGGAATTCCCGGGGTAGGGAGGCACAGGATGGCATTACTGGGGTAGGGGAGGCAAATGATGGCATTACTGGGGTAGTGGAGGCAGAGGATGGCGTTACCGGGGTAGGAGAGGCAAAGGATGGCATTACTGGGGTAGGGAAGGCAGAGGATGGCATTACTGGGGTAGGGAAGGCAGAGGATGGCATTACTGGGGTAGGAGAGGCAAAGGATGGCATTACCGGGGTAGGGGAGGCAGAGGATGGCATTACTGGCGTTGTGGAGGCAGAGGATGTCATTACCGGGTAGGGAGGCAGAGGATAGCATTACTAGGGTAGTGCAGGCAGAGGATGGCATTACATGGGTTGGGGAGGCAGAGGATGGCATTAGTGGGGTAGTGGAGGCAGAGGATAGCATTACAGAGTAGAAGAGGCAGAGTGTGGCATTACCGGGGTAGGGGAGGCAGAGGATGGCATTACCGGGGTGGGGGAGGCATAGGATGGCATTACTAGGGCAGGGAAAGCAGAGGATGGCATTACTGTGGCAGGGGGGCACGAGGATGGCATTACTGGGGTAGGGGAGGCATGGGTTGGGGAGGCAGAGGATGGCATTAGTGGGGTAGGGGAGGCAAAGGATGACATTACAGAGTAGAAGAGGCAGAGTGTGGCATTACCGGGGTAGGGGAGGCAGAGGATGGCATTACCGGGGTGGGGGAGGCATAGGATGGCATTACTAGGGCAGGGAAAGCAGAGGATGGCATTACTGTGGCAGGGGGGCACGAGGATGGCATTACTGTGGTAGGGGAGGCAGAGGATGGCATTACTATGGTAGTGGAGGCAAAGGATGGCATTAACAGGGTAGGGAGGCAGAGGATGCCATTACTAGGATAGTGGAGGCAGAGGATGGCATTACCGGGGTAGGGAGGCAGAGGATGGCATTACTAGGGTAGTGGAGGCAGAGGATGCATTACCGGGGCAGGGGAGGCAGAGGATGGCATTACTTGGGCAGGTGAGGAAAAGGTTGGCATTTCCATGGTAGGGGAGGCAGAGGATGGTATTTCTAGGGTAGTGGAGGCAGAGGATGGCAATACTAGTGTAGTGGAGGCAGAGGATGTCATTACTGTGGTAGGGAAAGCAGAGGATGGCATTACTGGGGTAGGGAGGCAGTAGGGGAGGCAGAGGGTGGCATTACTAGGGTAGGGAAGCCAGAGGATGGCATTACTGGGGCAGGGAGGCAGAGGATGGCTTTACTGGGGTTGGGAAGGCAGAGGATGGCATTCCTGGGGGAGGGAAGGCATAGGATGCCATTATTGGGGCAGGGGAGTGGCAGAGGATGGCATTACCAGGGTAGTGGGGGCAGAGGATGGCATTACTGGGGTTTGGGAGGCATAGGATGGCAATACTGGGGTAGGCGAGGCAGAGGATGGCATTACTAGGGTAGTGGAGGCAGAGGATGGCATTACCGAGGTAGAGGAGGCAGAGGATGGCATTACTGGGGTAGGGAGGCAGAGGATGGCATTACTGGGGTAGGGAAGGTAGAGGATGGCATTACTGGAGTTTGAGAGGCATAGGACAGCAATACTGGGTTAGGGGAGGCAGAGGATGGCATTACCAGGGTAGTGGGGGCAGAGGATGGCATTACTGGGGTTTAGGAGGCATAGGATGGCAATACTGGGGTAGGGGAGGCTGATGATGACATTACTAGGGTATTGGAGGCAGACAATGGCATTACTGGGGTAGGGGAGGCAAAGGATGGCATTACTGGGGTAGTGGAGGCAGAGGATGCCATTACTGGGGTAGGGAAGGCAGAGGATGACTTTACTGGGGTAGGGAGGCAGATGATGGCATTACTGGGGTAGGGAAGGCAGAGGATGGCATTACTGGCATTTGGGAGGCATAGGATGGGAATACTGGGGAAGGGGAGGCAGAGGATGGCATTACTAGGGTAGTGGAGGAGGAGGATGGCATTCCTGGGGTAGGGAAGTCATAGGATGGCATTACTGAGTAGCAGAGGTAGAGGGTGGCATTACTGGGGTAGGGGAGGCAGAGGATGGCATTACTAGGGTAATGGAGGCAGAGGATGGCATTACCGGGGTTGGGGAGGCAAAGGATGGCATTACTGGGGTAGGAGAGGCAGAGGAAGGCATTACTGGGGTAGGGAAGCCAGAGGAAGGCATTACTGGGGCAGGGAGGCAGAGGATGGCATTACTGGGGTATGGGAGGCAGATGGTGGCATTACTGGGGTAGGGAGGCATGGGATGGCATTATTGGGGCAGGGGAGTGGCAGAGGATGGCATTACCAGGGTAGTGGGGGCAGAGGATGGCATTACTGGGGTTTGGGAGGCATAGGAAGGCAATACTGGGGTAGGGGAGGCAGAGGATGGCACTACTAGGGTAGTGGAGGCAGAGGATGGCATTACCAAGGTAGAGGAGGCAGAGGATGGCATTACTGTGGTAGGGAGGCAGAGGATGGCATTACTGGGGTAGGGAAGGCAGAGGTTGGCATTACTGGGGTTTGGGAGGCAGAGGATGGCATTACCTAGGTAGGGGAGGCAGAGGATGGCATTACCAGGGTAGTGGGGGCAGAGGATGGCATTACTGGGGTAGGGGAGGCAGAGGATGGCATTACTGGGGTAAGGAGGCAGAGGATGGCATTGCCGGGGTAGTGTAGGAGGAGGATGGCATTACCGAGGTAGGGGAGGCAGAGGATGGCATTACTGGGGTAGCGAGGCAGAGGATGGCATTACTAGGGTAGTGGAGGAGGAGGATGGCATTACCGAGGTAGGGGAGGAAGAGGATGGCATTACTGAGTAGCAGAGGCAGAGGGTGGCATTACTGGGGTAGTGGAGGCAGAGGATGGTATTACTGGGGTAGTGGAGGCAGAGGATGGCATTACCAGGGTAGGGGAGGCAAAGGATGGCATTACCAGAGTAGTGTAGGCAGAGGATGGCATTACCAGGGTAGGGGAGGCAAAGGATAGCATTACTAGGGTAGTGCAGGCAGAGGATGGCATTACATGGGTTGGGGAGGCAGAGGATGGCATTAGTGGGGTAGGGGAGGCAGAGGATAGCATTACAGAGTAGAAGAGGCAGAGTATGGCATTACCGGGGTAGGGGAGGCAGAGGATGGCATTACCGGGGTGGGGGAGGCATAGGATGGCATTACTAGGGCAGGGAAAGCAGAGGATGGCATTACTGTGGCAGGGGGGCACGAGGATGGCATTACTGGGGTAGGGGAGGCATGGGTTGGGGAGGCAGAGGATGGCATTAGTGGGGTAGGGGAGGCAAAGGATGACATTACAGAGTAGAAGAGGCAGAGTGTGGCATTACCGGGGTAGGGGAGGCAGAGGATGGCATTACCGGGGTGGGGGAGGCATAGGATGGCATTACTAGGGCAGGGAAAGCAGAGGATGGCATTACTGTGGCAGGGGGGCACGAGGATGGCATTACTGTGGTAGGGGAGGCAGAGGATGGCATTACTATGGTAGTGGAGGCAAAGGATGGCATTAACAGGGTAGGGAGGCAGAGGATGCCATTACTAGGATAGTGGAGGCAGAGGATGGCATGACCGGGGTAGGGAGGCAGAGGATGGCATTACTAGGGTAGTGGAGGCAGAGGATGCATTACCGGGGCAGGGGAGGCAGAGGATGGCATTACTTGGGCAGGTGAGGAAAAGGTTGGCATTTCCATGGTAGGGGAGGCAGAGGATGGTATTTCTAGGGTAGTGAGGGCAGAGGATGGCAATACTAGTGTAGTGGAGGCAGAGGATGTCATTACTGTGGTAGGGAAAGCAGAGGATGGCATTACTGGGGTAGGGAGGCAGTAGGGGAGGCAGAGGGTGGCATTACTAGGGTAGGGAAGCCAGAGGATGGCATTACTGGGGCAGGGAGTCAGAGGATGGCTTTACTGGGGTTGGGAAGGCAGAGGATGGCATTCCTGGGGGAGGGAAGGCATAGGATGCCATTATTGAGGCAGGGGAGTGGCAGAGGATGGCATTACCAGGGTAGTGGGGGCAGAGGATGGCATTACTGGGGTTTGGGAGGCATAGGATGGCAATACTGGGGTAGGCGAGGCAGAGGATGGCATTACTAGGGTAGTGGAGGCAGAGGATGGCATTACCGAGGTAGAGGAGGCAGAGGATGGCATTACTGGGGTAGGGAGGCAGAGGATGGCATTACTGGGGTAGGGAAGGTAGAGGATGGCATTACTGGAGTTTGAGAGGCATAGGACGGCAATACTGGGTTAGGGGAGGCAGAGGATGGCATTACCAGGGTAGTGGGGGCAGAGGATGGCATTACTGGGGTTTAGGAGGCATAGGATGGCAATACTGGGGTAGGGGAGGCTGATGATGACATTACTAGGGTATTGGAGGCAGACAATGGCATTACTGGGGTAGGGGAGGCAGAGGATGGCATTACTGGGGTAGTGGAGGCAGAGGATGCCATTACTGGGGTAGGGAAGGCAGAGGATGACTTTACTGGGGTAGGGAGGCAGATGATGGCATTACTGGGGTAGGGAAGGCAGAGGATGGCATTACTGGCGTTTGGGAGGCATAGGATGGGAATACTGGGGAAGGGGAGGCAGAGGATGGCATTACTAGGGTAGTGGAGGAGGAGGATGGCATTCCTGGGGTAGGGAAGTCATAGGATGGCATTACTGAGTAGCAGAGGTAGAGGGTGGCATTACTGGGGTAGGGGAGGCAGAGGATGGCATTACTAGGGTAATGGAGGCAGAGGATGGCATTACCGGGGTTGGGGAGGCAAAGGATGGCATTACTGGGGTAGGAGAGGCAGAGGAAGGCATTACTGGGGTAGGGAAGCCAGAGGAAGGCATTACTGGGGCAGGGAGGCAGAGGATGGCATTACTGGGGTAGGGAGGCATGGGATGGCATTATTGGGGCAGGGGATTGGCAGAGGATGGCATTACCAGGGTAGTGGGGGCAGAGGATGGCATTACTGGGGTTTGGGAGGCATAGGAAGGCAATACTGGCGTAGGGGAGGCAGAGGATGGCACTACTAGGGTAGTGGAGGCAGAGGATGGCATTACCAAGGTAGAGGAGGCAGAGGATGGCATTACTGTGGTAGGGAGGCAGAGGATGGCATTACTGGGGTAGGGAAGGCAGAGGTTGGCATTACTGGGGTTTGGGAGGCAGAGGATGGCATTACCTAGGTAGGGGAGGCAGAGGATGGCATTACCAGGGTAGTGGGGGCAGAGGATGGCATTACTGGGGTAGGGGAGGCAGAGGATGGCATTACTGGGGTAAGGAGGCAGAGGATGGCATTGCCGGGGTAGTGTAGGAGGAGGATGGCATTACCGAGGTAGGGGAGGCAGAGGATGGCATTACTGGGGTAGCGAGGCAGAGGATGGCATTACTAGGGTAGTGGAGGAGGAGGATGGCATTACCGAGGTAGGGGAGGAAGAGGATGGCATTACTGAGTAGCAGAGGCAGAGGGTGGCATTACTGGGGTAGTGGAGGCAGAGGATGGTATTACTGGGGTAGTGGAGGCAGAGGATGGCATTACCAGGGTAGGGGAGGCAAAGGATGGCATTACCAGAGTAGTGTAGGCAGAGGATGGCATTACCAGGGTAGGGGAGGCAAAGGATGGCATTACTGGGGTAGGGAAGGCAGAGGATGGCATTACTGTGTAGCAGAGGCAGAGGGTGGCATTACTGGGGTAGGGGAGGCAGAGGATGGCATTACTGGGGTAGGGAGGCAGAGGATGGCATTACCGGGGTAGGGGAGGCAGAGGATGGCATTACTGGGGTAGGGGAGGCAGAGGATGGTATTACTGGGGTAGAGAAGGCAGAGGATGGAAATACTGGGGTAGGGGAGGCAAAGGATGACATTACTAGGGTAGTGGATGCAGAGGATGGCATTACTGGGGTTGGGGAGGCAAAGGATGACATTACTGGGGTAGGGAAGGCAGAAGATGACATTACTGGGGCAGGGGAGGCAAAGGATGGCATTACCGGGGTAGGGGAGGCAGAGGATGGCATTACTGGGGTAGCGGAGGCAGAGGGTGTCATTACCGGGGTAAGGAGGCAGAGGATGGAATTACCGGGGTAGGGAGGCAGAGGATGGCATTACTGGGGTAGGGGAGGCAAATGATGGCATTACTGGGGTAGTGGAGGCAGAGGATGGCGTTACCGGGGTAGGAGAGGCAAATTATGGCATTACTGGGGTAGGGAAGGCAGAGGATGGCATTACTGGGGTAGGGAAGGCAGAGGATGGCATTACTGGGGTAGGAGAGGCAAAGGATGGCATTACCGGGGTAGGGGAGGCAGAGAATGGCATTACTGGCGTCGTGGAGGCAGAGGATGTCATTACCGGGTAGGGAGGCAGAGGATAGCATTACTAGGGTAGTGCAGGCAGAGGATGGCATTACATGGGTTGGGGAGGCAGAGGATGGCATTAGTGGGGTAGGGGAGGCAGAGGATAGCATTACAGAGTAGAAGAGGCAGAGTGTGGCATTACCGGGGTAGGGGAGGCAGAGGATGGCATTACCGGGGTGGGGGAGGCATAGGATGGCATTACTAGGGCAGGGAAAGCAGAGGATGGCATTACTGTGGCAGGGGGGCACGAGGATGGCATTACTGGGGTAGGGGAGGCATGGGTTGGGGAGGCAGAGGATGGCATTAGTGGGGTAGGGGAGGCAAAGGATGACATTACAGAGTAGAAGAGGCAGAGTGTGGCATTACCGGGGTAGGGGAGGCAGAGGATGGCATTACCGGGGTGGGGAGGCATAGGATGGCATTACTAGGGCAGGGAAAGCAGAGGATGGCATTACTGTGGCAGGGGGGCACGAGGATGGCATTACTGTGGTAGGGGAGGCAGAGGATGGCATTACTATGGTAGTGGAGGCAAAGGATGGCATTAACAGGGTAGGGAGGCAGAGGATGCCATTACTAGGATAGTGGAGGCAGAGGATGGCATTACCGGGGTAGGGAGGCAGAGGATGGCATTACTAGGGTAGTGGAGGCAGAGGATGCATTACCGGGGCAGGGGAGGCAGAGGATGGCATTACTTGGGCAGGTGAGGAAAAGGTTGGCATTTCCATGGTAGGGGAGGCAGAGGATGGTATTTCTAGGGTAGTGGAGGCAGAGGATGGCAATACTAGTGTAGTGGAGGCAGAGGATGTCATTACTGTGGTAGGGAAAGCAGAGGATGGCATTACTGGGGTAGGGAGGCAGTAGGGGAGGCAGAGGGTGGCATTACTAGGGTAGGGAAGCCAGAGGATGGCATTACTGGGGCAGGGAGGCAGAGGATGGCTTTACTGGGGTTGGGAAGGCAGAGGATGGCATTCCTGGGGGAGGGAAGGCATAGGATGCCATTATTGGGGCAGGGGAGTGGCAGAGGATGGCATTACCAAGGTAGTGGGGGCAGAGGATGGCATTACTGGGGTTTGTGAGGCATAGGATGGCAATACTGGGGTAGGTGAGGCAGAGGATGGCATTACTAGGGTAGTGGAGGCAGAGGATGGCATTACCGAGGTAGAGGAGGCAGAGGATGGCATTACTGGGGTAGGGAGGCAGAGGATGGCATTACTGGGGTAGGGAAGGTAGAGGATGGCATTACTGGAGTTTGAGAGGCATAGGACTGCAATACTGGGTTAGGGGAGGCAGAGGATGGCATTACCAGGGTAGTGGGGGCAGAGGATGGCATTACTGGGGTTTAGGAGGCATAGGATGGCAATACTGGGGTAGGGGAGGCTGATGATGACATTACTAGGGTATTGGAGGCAGACAATGGCATTACTGGGGTAGGGGAGGCAGAGGATGGCATTACTGGGGTAGGGGAGGCAGAGGATGGCATTACTGGGGTAGGGAAGGCAGAGGATGACTTTACTGGGGTAGGGAGGCAGATGATGGCATTACTGGGGTAGGGAAGGCAGAGGATGGCATTACTGGCGTTTGGGAGGCATAGGATGGGAATACTGGGGAAGTGGAGGCAGAGGATGGCATTACTAGGGTAGTGGAGGAGGAGGATGGCATTCCTGGGGTAGGGAAGTCATAGGATGGCATTACTGAGTAGCAGAGGTAGAGGGTGGCATTACTGGGGTAGGGGAGGCAGAGGATGGCATTACTAGGGTAATGGAGGCAGAGGATGGCATTACCGGGGTTGGGGAGGCAAAGGATGGCATTACTGGGGTGGGAGAGGCAGAGGAAGGCATTACTGGGGTAGGGAAGCCAGAGGAAGGCATTACTGGGGCAGGGAGGCAGAGGATGGCATTACTGGGGTATGGGAGGCAGATGGTGGCATTACTGGGGTAGGGAGGCATGGGATGGCATTATTGGGGCAGGGGAGTGGCAGAGGATGGCATTACCAGGGTAGTGGGGGCAGAGGATGGCATTACTGGGGTTTGGGAGGCATAGGAAGGCAATACTGGGGTAGGGGAGGCAGAGGATGGCACTACTAGGGTAGTGGAGGCAGAGGATGGCATTACCAAGGTAGAGGAGGCAGAGGATGGCATTACTGTGGTAGGGAGGCAGAGGATGGCATTACTGGGGTAGGGAAGGCAGAGGTTGGCATTACTGGGGTTTGGGAGGCAGAGGATGGCATTACCTAGGTAGGGGAGGCAGAGGATGGCATTACCAGGGTAGTGGGGGCAGAGGATGGCATTACTGGGGTAGGGGAGGCAGAGGATGGCATTACTGGGGTAAGGAGGCAGAGGATGGCATTGCCGGGGTAGTGTAGGAGGAGGATGGCATTACCGAGGTAGGGGAGGCAGAGGATGGCATTACTGGGGTAGCGAGGCAGAGGATGGCATTACTAGGGTAGTGGAGGAGGAGGATGGCATTACCGAGGTAGGGGAGGCAGAGGATGGCATTACCGGGGTAGGGGAGGCAAAGGATGGCATTACTGGGGGGGGGAGGCAGAGGATGGCATTGCCATGGTAGTGGGGGTAGAGGATGGCATTACTGGGGCTTGGGAGGCATAGGATGGCAATACTGGGGTAGAGGAGGCAGAGGATGGCATTACTAGGGTAGTGGAGGCAGAGGATGGCATTACCGAGGTAGAGGAGGCAGAGAATGCCATTACTGGGGGTAGGGAGGCAGAGGATGGCATTACTGGGGTAGGGAAGGCAGAGGGTGGCATTACTTGGGTTTGGGAGGCAGAGGATGGCATTACCTAGGTAGGGGAGGCAGAGGATTGCATTACTGGGGTAGGGGAGGCAGAGGATGGCATTACTGGGGTAGGGAGGCAGAGGATGTCATTACTGTGATAGGGAAGGCAGGGGATGGCATGACTGGGGTTTCGGAGGCCTAGGGTGTTAATACTGGGGTAGGGGAGGCAGAGGATGGCATTACTGGGGTAGGGAAGGCAGAGGATGTCATTACTGTGGTAGGGAAGGCAGAGGATGGCATTATTGGGGTAGGGAGGCAGTATGGGAGGCAGAGGATGGCATTACTAGGGTAGGGAAGCCAGAGGAAGGCATTACTGGGGCAGGGAGGCAGAGGATGGAATTACTGGGGTAGGAGAGGCAGAGGATGGCATTACTGGGGTAGGGAAGGCAGAGGATGGCATTACTGGGGTAGGGAGGCAGGGGATGGCATTATTGGGGCAGGGGAGTGGCAGAGGATGGCATTACCGAGGTAGGGGAGGCAGAGGATGGCATTACTGGGGTAGGGGAGGCAGAGGATGGCATTACTGGGGTAAGGAGGCAGAGGATGGCATTGCTGGGGTAGTGGAGGAGGGGGATGGCATTCCCGAGGTAGGGGAGGCAGAGGATGGCATTACTGGGGTAGGGAGGCAGAGGATGGCATTACTAGGGTAGTGGAGGAGGAGATTGGCATTACCGATGTAGGGGAGGCAGAGGATGGCATTACTGGGGTAGGGAAGGCAGAGGATGGCATTACTGGAGTTTGGGAGGCATAGGATGGCAATACAGGGGTAGGGGAGGCAGAGGATGGCATTACCAGGGAAGCGGGGGCAGAGGATGGCATTACTGGAGTTTAGGAGGCATAGGATGGCAATCATGGGGAAGGGGAGGCAGATGATGACATTACTAGGGTAAGGAGACAGAGGATGGCATTGCTGGGGTAGTGGAGGAGGAGGATGGCATTACCGAGGTAGGGGAGGCAGAGGATGGCATTACTGGTGTAGGGAGGCAGAGGATGGCATTACTAGGGTAGTGGAGGAGGAGGATGGGATTACCGAGGTAGGGGAGGCAGAGGATGGCATTACTGGGGTAGGGAGGCAGAGGATGTCATTACTGTGGTAGGGAAGGTAGAGGATGGCATTACTGGGGTTTGGGAGGCATAGGGTGGTAATACTGGGGTAGGGGAGGCAGAGGATGGCATTACTGGGGCAGGGAAGGCAGAGGTTGGCATTACTGGAGTTTGGGAGACATAGGATGGCAATACTGGGGTAGGGGAGGCAGAGGATGGCATTACCAGGGAAGCGGGGGCAGAGGATAGCATTACTGGGGTTTAGGAGGCATAGGATGGCATTACTGGGGTAGGGGAGGCAGATTATGGCATTACTAGGGTATTGGAGGTAGACGATGACATTACTGGGGTAGGAGAGGCAGAGGATGGCATTACTGGGGTAGGGAGGCAGAAGATGGCATTACTGGGGTAGGGGAAGCAGAGGATGGCATTTTATTCTTTTAACATTTTTATTGATTACATTTGTTTTTGATGCTTATGCATCCTTACAAAATTAAAAAATAGTACACTTCATTTACATTTAAAAGAAAAAGAAAAATATCTTTACCTACATTCACTATGCATATTTGTAAAACGACAAACTAAATTATTACAAAATATTTACATTTAGGCATATCATACAAAGAAGAATATCCCTAAATTGATTATTGAAAAGTCAATTTTCATAAGTGCATTTCATATTTCATAAAACTTATAAGTACATAAAGACAAACATATACGTAACTCAAGAAGTTCTAGGTCGCTACATCGCTGGCTAAGGCTGCTTCGATGACTTTCACTAGACGTACGGTCGCTAGAATTATTGAGTTACTAGAGCCCCACATACATTGTGACCATATTAATTCCCTTCCAATAGCTGAGGGAGTAGAAGTAAACGCATTGATATTTTTTAGCCTTTCGTTTTCAAAAAAGGGACATATGAGAAAAAGGTGTTTCAAGGTTTCACTTACTTCGTCCTTATTACAAAATCTGCACTTGGTATCAAAAAGATTGTTGGAGTTACAATTCCAGTGTTTAGTTCTCATTTTCGTGTGAAATAAATCTAAGCGGAATCGCATATAGGATGTCCTGGTTTCAATACTTGGACAAAGAGTGAGATATTGTAAACGTGGCGATTGCTTGTGTCTAAATATTGCATATTCCTTAAAAGATCCATAAGACGATATCAGAGAACAGGACTCAGCCCAGTCATTCCAAAATAAGCGTTTGTGAGCTGTTTTTAGTTTGAATTGTAAATCTCTAGCCGAAATATTGATTCCGGATAAAATGAAAAGTATACACTTATGGAAATTTGCAATCAAAGCTGGATGGGATTCTCTCAGCATGACAAAAAAATCTTCCTATATCGAGTTTTCCAGAGGAAAGTACATCTTTGCATAATTTTTCAATATACGCCAATTATGCCTAGATGCCAAGGAGTTTAATCCTAGTTCGTGGCGTAAGATTGCATTCGGAAGATAGGCAGGTAAACCGAGAGTAGTTTTCCATAATTTAGCTTGCAATTTGTTTAGGAAGGCAGAGAGATCTAGTAAACATAGATCTAATGCATATAGAAGAATTGCCTCCACCTTTTTAGAGTAGAATTCGAAGAGTGGAACTAAAGAAAACTTACAATATTTGTGAAAGATTATTTTCATTTGGTTTTGCAAAGGAAGAGCTTTTTCATTCAAAGTGTTTTGCCAAAAGATAACAGAAATATTATTTGCAAGCATGTATCCCAAGTAAGTAAACTTTGTGACGATTTGAATAAAGCTGGAATCCAATTGCCAGCAAAATTTGCGTACCTTTCTCCTTGAAGATAACACAAGGATATTTGATTTTGTGGAATTTATCGTCAAGTTGTTTTCTCTGCAAAAGTAATGAAAGGTTTCCAATTCGTTCTGAAGACCCGCTTGCGTACTATCGAACAAGAGCACATCATCAGCGTATGCTAACCATGAGAGTTGTAGCTCCCCGAGACGGACAGAAAAGGATTTTGCCAAGTCCCATATTCCTTCAAGATCTGATAAATATAGGTTAAATAGGACTGCCGCAAGATTACAATCCTGCTTGACACCAATTGCCGTTGGAATGGGGTCGGTCAGGCGGCCATTACTTGATATGCGTACTCTGAAAGACGTGTTATGATGTAGCAACGCAATGAGTGCTATTAAAGAAAGCGGAAATTTGAGTTCAGTCATTTTAGCCCACAGTCTGCTACGTATTACGCAATCAAATGCGCCAGATAAGTCTAAGGAGGCAATGAAAATTGGTCCATAATGAGGCCCATGTGCTTTTGCATTTAAATGCGCCAGTATGGTGGCATTTAATTGTGTTCCCATGTTTTTACGGAATCCAGTTTGTACTTGGTTTAGAATACGCTTTTCCGTAATGTGGGTTTCGACATCCTTCAGAAAGAGGAGTGCAAAGATTTTAGATGGCACATCCATCAGGGCAATAGGCCTAAAATTAAGAGGGTTATTTAATGGCCCTTTTTTGTGCAACGGAATAATGATGGAACTCACCCATGAGGGCGGAAGAGATTTTAGGGTGAAGATTGATTGAACAATCCTCAACAATACAGTGGCCCAGAAAAACGGGTCATCCTTAATCACGCAACGAGGCAGCCCATCTGGGCCGGCACATTTCGAGGATTTTAGTTTAGTAATAGCACAGAGTATATCCTCAACAGACCAAGGGCATAGTGCCGGGATGTAAATGACTAACTCAGATATATTAGTGGGAGAAAATCGTTCAGGTAAAAGATATTTCTGTTGAAAGAAGTCGAACCAAGAATTGCCATCGATGGCTGATTCTAGGTGTGGTTTGGAGTTTTTATTAGTTGCCCTAAGTCATTTCCACATGTCTCGAGTACTATGCTTACAAATCGGGCTTACCATGTTTTGGTTGCCTATTAGGTGAAACGGGCAGCTTTTATACTATTTTTATGTTTACGTTCAAGTAATTTTTTAGCTGCCAAATAGTCAATGTGATCGCTAGCGCGGACATTTCGCCTAAGGTTTCTCAATTCACTATTTCTCACTGCTTTTAGTTTGGCAAGTATGTTTGCCAAATACGAGTCCGAGGAGTTAGTGTTCGTTTGTAACTGCGCCGCTTCTGCTATGGCAGCTAGATGTCCTTGAATCGTCTGTAGATTCCACTCAAGAATAGCCTGAGAAGGGTTGTCTTCCAAGGCGACATCAGGCCACCAATCCCGATTGACTAAAAATGTCCGTTGTCTGCAAGTCGAAATATTCCATCAAATTGACAATAACTGTCACTCACTCTGTACTAAAGCAAGAGCCTGCATCTTATCAAACAATTTACTTTCAGCAAACATGGTGCTCGAGAGTATGGCGTGATCGCCATAAGGAGGAAAATGGCAATTAGTAAGCGAAATAATACCAGAAAGATATTGGGAGGCAACTATGTAATCAATAGAAGAGCATGAGTTTCCTCGACGCCAGGTTGAACAGGCCTGAGGATGCTGTGCTTGTATCACCACAAGATCCCAGCTAGAGAGGAAATTTATCCATCTTACACCATTTGCGTAGGCAATTTTAAAGTGGTATGGCGATTCATTTGACAAGGGAATATTTGAAGAGGCATGTAGGTATGCATTGACGTTACCACAGATCAAAACTTCAGCGGTGGGATGATTAAAAAAAGTTTCCATTAGTGTTTCATTTAGGATGGAAATGGCTACTTCGATGCCAAGGGTGGCAGGATTCCAATAAATGGATATCAAGACTACTCTTTTTGGACCAAAGATGTTGATATCAATGTCAATCATTAGGAGCAATTGATTGGACGCGTTAGAGTTGATTGTAAAGAGAAAGTCATTGTTGAGTAGAATGGAAATCCCCCCTACAGGACGCCCAGACAAGGGCTGAATCGCAACATTATGAACAGCGGTAAAACCATCCAGAAAAAATGTATTACAACTCATGGTTTCTTGCACAAAGAAGATTGCTGGGAGGGCTAGCCTGCTCGTATTTGAGAACCATGTTACGAGATTATTGAATCCCCAACAGTTCCAGGACTGAATAATGAGCTTGTTACATTATGAAGGAATCTTATCATTGAGATTCGTAGATACTAATTGTGGTGATGTTTTTGCTGCAGGCAAGATCCCCAAAATACCATTCAAAGCAGTAGTTAGAGAGGCCAATTGTGTTAAGATTTTGTCGTTCTCAGATGGAGCAGAACCAGAATTATTCGCAGTAGTACAATTTTTTGGGATAAGGGGGGGAGTAAACTCCAAAAATTGCAAAGGATGGGAATGCTTGCAATTCAAATCCCAGAAAAATCAAATCGGTTTTGTGTTCCCAGATCAGTTTCGCTATAATAGGCGATATTACTTTGCACAACATGCGATTATTGTTAATCAAATGTAACTTTATCCACTCTATGTCTTGCGATATAAGATTGCGCAGAGAGGGAATTTTATAGAGAGTGTTCATCAAAAATGAGCGGTTAATAGGAGCCGCCCCGTTAATTTGCTGGTTACTGGACCATCCTATTAAAGTTTGCATTTCATCTGGGATGTCATTAAATGATCTTAAGTCGCGATTGATGATAATGAGGGGGGCAGAAGATTTAGATTCGGCACTGCATGAAGTGCTCGGTGCTTGAACCACCGTAATCTGGGAGAGATTGTGCCTTGCATCGTCTGCATATTCTGCAGTGTCCGTGCTTGGACATAAAGGTTCGTGAGATCTAGCCCCTAGAAGAGGCGCCTAAGTTAAGGTATGTGTGGATGCTTGAAGTTCTAGCAGGGGAGGCATAGACAGAGGTTGATGAATTGATGCATGAGCAACCGTTAGGTTAGGTCCCTTCAAGTCAAATGCATCCGTATTGGGGATAGTGCTAGTGCTACAGCACAATGTTTTTTTATTATCCACAAGGGGAAAAAAAGTGTTCAAGTTTGTCTGTGTTAATGCACTCGCGGGTATAGTGCCTGCGCCACCAACAATTGTACCAACACTAATATGATTTTATGATACATTCTCCTCAATAGGCTTAAGCACAACAGCGCCTATGCCCTTCTTTATTTTTTTTTGTGCTTTTTTAGACGATTTTAATTGAAGTGCCATTAATCTCTCTTCATTCAATTGACTAACATTAAGTTGAAATTCTTCATTACCAATTTGAGTGGCATTCAACATCACCTCTGCGTTGTCACTATTTTCGGCTGAGCATTGCAAGGAGGAAACTGCATTGCTAACCCTCGAAATGGAGGCATTGTTCATCTTAGATCTATTTCTCCGTTTCAGTGCTCTCTGATATGATTTTTTCATTCTACGCGACGGATGATACCAATTTTTAGATGTATCAATTGATACTGCTGAGATGGACTCCTCAAGCAGATTCGTTATCGCTGAAGGACTATCCGGGGGGTTCCGCAGGAGCAGAAACCGTAGCACTAGTCTCATTTTGAAGTAATTCTGCTGAAAATAGCTGAGATTTAAATAAAATCTGTTCAATTTGTAGAATTCTCTCGTGTTGGAGTTTCGCAACTTCAACCGCGTCGAACTCTGGGAGGTTAAGTGACAACGGCTCCTGTAGGGTAGGTTTGGCCACTGCCTTCGCAAATGACGTTGGCATGCCATTTAACAAAAAGGTGACTTCATCCGTTTGAGTTCCTTGCGATGACAAGGCCTGCAACGAGGGATTCGCGGGCAAACTCCTCCCTACAAGCTCAGCCATTCGTTCTGGACAAGTTATATGAAATTTGTGACATGCTTCCTGAGCTAACATGAAACCTTCAATTTTAGAGAGTTTAATGGAATTTGTTAGAATAGAGTCCTTGATGTCTTTTAGTAGGACATGAGTAAATTCATGTCCCTTATCAAGTAGATTTAGAATACGAGTAAGAACAGGAAAGGAGTGAAGTTCGTGTTCTAACAGATGTGAAGAGTTTTCATTAGGTGGAATTGGTGACAATGGAGAATGAGTCAACGGCGGAGTAGTCATGGATGATTGTGCCATGTATTTATTAGAAGAAGCATGAAGTGATGGATCATCTAATTGTAGCTTCTTTTGAAGCTGGGAGTCCTGGGCAGGCGAGCTGCCCGGTTTGCTAGGTGCAAAAGAATCTCTTGAGTAGTTACTAAACTTTGTAAGAGAGTTGGATGGAACTAAGGTGGCAAAAGGCATTGGATGAAAATGTACTTGTTCATGCAGTCCACAGGACGCTGTCACAGGGGTGGAAGGACCTAATGAGAGGTTAATGCGTCTCTCTAAGGCAGCTATTACAGCCGGTGCTAGCAAGGAGGTATCTTCAATAGGAGTAAAGGTATTGTCGATAGCCTCCAAACAAGAGTCTGCCTTAGTGTGTGTATCGTTAGCAGTTTGTAATGTGAAAGGTGTATTATCTATTGCCTCCAAATTGAGAGCAGCTAATTCAGTAGCAGTATGAAGATCAGTGGGTGTTTGATAAGGCAACTGCTCTACAGAGTTAAGTAAAGGGTCTGCTTGTGTGGAAACAGATAAAAATGATTGCTGACCTCTTGCAATAGCATGCAGACCTTCCATTTTAAGTTTTGGGAATATCTTAATCCCAGTAGTTTTAACAGTATCTTTGAGTCGCTTACCGTTCCTTAAAGTGAGTAAAGGAGAATCCATAGAGCAAGCACGAGTAGTTACTAAAGATCAAACAAGGTAACGTTTTCCCAAGAAGATGCCTATATATCGCCTTGAAAGAAAATCCTGAAAATAAGTGCTTATATATAGCACTAGGGAACGCTTACCGATGCTTGTGGAGTTAAGGTGGTGCTAAAAATCTACCAATCAGATCTTACCAAAAGCAGCAAGTTTACCATGAAAATGCAGGACTAACACCACACACCACGAACCGCGAAAAGCAAGCAGTCCTTTGCGGTACTTCGCGGTGCGCAGCGCGGGTGCGCTGACAAGGTGTATTTAAATGCACCCGGAAGGGCGTTATCAGAGGTGTAGGAGGCGTGACCAGTCCCCAGCACCTTAAAAGTAATACACAAAGATACAGATGTTAAAGATTATGCCTATGACAGTTACAATCCATAGTTCCATATGTGTAGTTCAAAGTCCATTGAGGCCTCAAGCCTCAAGAGGAGAGGAGGAGGCACGCTGAAATTCACCTGTTTCCTGTAGTGACGCAGGTCAGGCACAAAGCGGTGTTGCAAAAAAGGACTTCCTCCACGATCGACACGATCAGCACGGCAACTCAAATGAAGGGAGCGCCAGATTGCATCCAAAGTTGACCGCTTGAACAGCAGTCGGCAGTACAGCAAACAGTCCTTTGCGGTACTTCGCAGTGCGCAGCGCGGGTGCGCTGACGAGGTGTATTTAAATGCACCCGGAAGGGCGTTATCAGAGGTGTAGGAGGCGTGACCAGTCCCCAGCACCTTAAAAGTAATACACAAAGATACAGATATTAAAGATTATGCCTATGACAGTTACGATCCATAGTTCCATATGTGTAGTTCAAAGTCCATTGCGGTGTTGCAAAAAAGGACTTCCTCCACAATCGACACGATCAGCACGGCAACTCAAATGAAGGGAGCGCCAGATTGCATCCAAAGTTGACCGCTTGAACAGCAGTCGGCAGCACAGCAAACAGTCCTTTGCGGTACTTCGCGGTGCGCAGCGCGGGTGCGCTGACGAGGTGTATTTAAATGCACCCGGAAGGGCGTTATCAGAGGTGTAGGAGGCGTGACCAGTCCCCAGCACCTGTTTCATGTAGTGACGCAGGTCAGGCACAAAGCGGTGTTGCAAAAAAGGACTTCCTCCACGATCGACACGATCAGCACGGCAACTCAAATGAAGGGAGCGCCAGATTGCATCCAAAGTTGACCGCTTGAACAGCAGTCGGCAGCACAGCAAACAGTCCTTTGCTGTACTTCGCGGTGCGCAGAGGATGGCATTACTGGGGTAGGGAAGGTAGAGGATGGCATTACTGGGGTAGGGAAGGCAGAGGATGGCATTACTGGGGTTTGAGAGGCATAGGATGGGAATACTGGGGTAGGGGAGGCAGAGGATGGCATTACTAGGGTAGTGGAGGCAGAGGATGGCATAACCGAGGTAGAGGAGGCAGAGGATGGCATTACTGGGGGGTGGGGAGGACAGAGGATGGCATTACTAGGGGAATGGTGGCAGAGGATGGCATTACTTGGCTAGGGGAGGCAGAGGATGGCATTACTGGGGTAGTGGAGGCAGAGGATGGCATTACCGGGGTAGGAGAGGCAGAGGATGGCATTACTAGGGTAGTGCAGGCAGAGGATGGCATTACTGGGGTAGGGGAGGCAGTGGATGGAATTACCAGGGTAGGGGAGGCAGAGGGTGGCATTACTGTGGTAGGAGAAGCAGAGGATGGCATTCCTGGGTTAGGGAAGGCAGAGGATGGCATTACTGGGGTAGCGAGGCAGAGGATGGCATTACTGGGGTAGGGGAAGCCAAGGATGGCATTACTGGGGTAGGAGAGGCAGAGGAGGGTATTAATAGGGTAGTGGAGGCAGAGGTTGGCATGGCCGGGGTAGGGGAGGCAGAGGATGGCAATACTGGAGTAGGGGAGGCAGAGGATGGCATTACTAGGGTAGTGGAGGCAGAGGATGGCATTACCGAGGTAGGGGAGGCAGAGGATTGCATTACCAGGATTGGGGAGGCAGAGGATGGCATTACTGAGGTAGGGGAGGCAGAGGACGGCATTACCAGGCATGGGGAGGCAGAGGATGGCATTACCGAGGTGGGGGAGGCAGAGGATGACATTACCGGGAGGGGTGGGGGCGGGCAGAGAATGGCATTACTAGGAAAGTGAAGGCAGAGGATGGCATTACTGGGCTAGGGGAGGCAGAGGAGGTAATTACTGGGGTAGCTGAGGCAGAGGATGGCATTACCGGGAATGGTGGGGCAGAGGATGGCATTACCGAGGTAGGGGAGGCAGAGGATGGCATTACTAGGGTAGTGGAGGCAGAGGATGGCATTACCGAGGTAGGGGAGTCAGATGATGGCATTACCAGGATTGGGGAGGCAGAGGATGGCATTACTGAGGTAGGGGAGGCAGAGGACGGCATTACCAGGCATGGGGAGGCAGAGGATGTCATTACCGAGTTAGGGGAGGCAGAGGAGGGCATTACCAGGATTGGGGAGGTAGAGGCTGGCATTACTGAGGTAGGGGAGGCAGAGGACGGCATTACCAGGCATGGGGAGGCAGAGGATGGCATTACCGAGGTAGGGGAGGCAGAGGATGACATTACCGGGAGGGGTGGGGGGGCAGAGAATGGCATTGCTAGGAAAGTGAAGGCAGAGGATGCATTACTGGGGTAGTGGAGGCAGAGAACGGCATTTCCGGGGATGGTGGGGTAGAGGAGGGCATTACTGGGGTAGGGAAGGCAGAGGATGGCATTACTGGGGTTTGGGAGGCATAGGATGGCATTACCGAGGTAGGGGAGGCAGAAGATGTCATTGCTGGGGTAGGGGAAGCAGAGGATGGCATCACTGGGGTAGGAGAGGCAGATGATGGCATCACTGGGGTAGGGAAGCAGAGGATGGCAATACTGGGGTAGGGAAGGCAGCGGATGGCATTACTGGGGTAGGGAAGGCAGCGGATGGCATTACTGGGGTTTAGGAGGCATAGGATGACAATACTGGGGTAGGGGAGGCAGATTATGGCAGTACTAGGATATTGGAGGTAGACGGTGGCCTTACTGGGGTAGGAGAGGCAGAGGATGGCATTACTGGGGCAGGGAGGCAGAATATGGCATTACTGGGGTAGGGGAAGCAGAGGATGGCATTACTGGGGTAG
This sequence comes from Ambystoma mexicanum, assembly GCF_040938575.1. Classification (NCBI taxonomy): domain Eukaryota; kingdom Metazoa; phylum Chordata; class Amphibia; order Caudata; family Ambystomatidae; genus Ambystoma; species Ambystoma mexicanum. The sequence continues at coordinate 1,282,820,881 of NC_090928.1, forward strand.
GGAAGCAGAGGATGGCATTACTGGGGTAGGGAAGGCAGAGGATGGCATTACTGGGGTAGGGAGGCAGAAGATGGCATTACTGTGGTAGGAGAAGCAGAGGATGGCATTACTGGGGTAGGGAGGCAGAAGATGGCATTACTGGGGTAGGGGAAGCAGAGGATGGCATTACTGGGGTAGGAAAGCAGAGGATGGCATTACTGTGGTAGGGAAGGCAGAGGATGGCATTACTAGGGTAGTGGAGGCAGAGGATGGCATTACCAGGATTGGGGAGGCAGTGGATGGCATTACCGATGTAGGGGAGGCAGAGGATGACATTACCGGGAGGGGTGGGGGGCAGAGGATGGCATTACTGGGGTAATGGAGGCAGAGGATGGCATTACTGGGGTAATGGAGGCAGAGAACGGCATTGCTGGGCTAGGGGAGGCAGAGGAGGTAATTACTGGTGTAGCTGAGGCAGTGGATGGCATTACCGATGTAGGGGAGGCAGAGGATGACATTACCGGGAGGGGTGGGGGGCAGAGGATGGCATTACTGGGGTAATGGAGGCAGAGGATGGCATTACTGGGGTAATGGAGGCAGAGAACGGCATTGCTGGGCTAGGGGAGGCAGAGGAGGTAATTACTGGTGTAGCTGAGGCAGTGGATGGCATTACCGATGTAGGGGAGGCAGAGGATGACATTACCGGGAGGGGTGGGGGGCAGAGGATGGCATTACTGGGGTAATGGAGGCAGAGGATGGCATTACTGGGGTAATGGAGGCAGAGAACGGCATTGCTGGGCTAGGGGAGGCAGAGGAGGTAATTACTGGTGTAGCTGAGGCAGAGGATGGCATTACCGGGGTGGTGGGGCAGAGGAGAGCATTACTGGGGAAGTGGAGGCATGCCCTTAGGATGTGCGCATGGTGGTGAGGGGACAATGACAAACTAATGGCGGCCACTTGAATACACTTACTTTCATTGTGTTTCATCGCTCTTCATAGCGCTGTGGAGTGGAGGACAGGAAGGACCCGGGAATGGGGTTTGCATAAGGGGGCGGTGACTATGGAGTCAGTGGAGAGTGGAGTGGGGAGAAAGGGGCGGTGCTGTCGAAGAAGTTGCAGTTTGCGCGATGCTGTGGCTGGCACTTATGTCAGTCACACAGTGTCCCCAAACTGTAACTTCCTTTTGCGACCCCTCGTGAGGCTTACAAACCTCACGAGGGGTCACGAGAGAGAGTGGCACAACAACATTGGGCAGATCGGGGTGAATCATGTCCGCACCCATTCCCCAGATCACTGAGGCTTCTTTGGCCGTCAGCAAACCTGGGGGCTCATTGATCAATAGTGAAATGAAAGTAGGGGGCAGTGTTGCCAACTCCTCAGTGAAGAAAGTAGCTATTGGCTCCCCTAGAAGTCGCCAGAAGTAGCTAGATGACGTCACTGCCTAATTTGCATAATAACCTCCTCTTTCCCCCTGCGATTTATGGCTTTTACTGTGGCCCCCTCCCCTTTTAACACCTCCCATTTAAGTTATCAGTGTGTTTTTGCCTTACTCCCCTTAGAAAACGGGGGAATGACCACACTTTTTTCAATTGGTTTGGAAACTTGCATAAATGAGCAAGTCTCCAAACCAATTGAAAAAAGTAGCTAGATTTCTCGCTAGCCTCTTTTTAAAGAAAAAGTCGCTAGGGGGGCGTACTTTCTCGCTAAATATAGCGAGAAAGTTGCTAGGTTGGCAACACTGGTAGGGGGACCAGATTTCTTTTTTAAAAGGGTCAGGCAATAGACATAGAAGTAGGACTACAGTAAACACAAACATGAGTCTGATACAACTGTAGTCCTACATCTATGTCACTGGCCTCTTACTGGGGTGTGTTCACAGGCACACAACTCTCATTGGAGGAGAGTGGCCAGGGAGGGGAAGAGGGAGGAAATGGGGGTATGAAAAGTGTTCACGCACCAGAAAGCGATGCACTGGGCCCGATTTCTGAATTTCTTAACCGGTTCCTGCCAAAAACTGGGACTGTATCCACCCGTCCTTCCAATCCCAACACAGGGTTTTAAAACTCCAAAAACTAGCGGCAGGGACGGACTGGCTTCTCTGGCATTCTGCCACCGGCAAAATCAAAATGGACTTTGGATGGCCCTGGGGCCGATTTTATATGCCACTCTGGGGCCGATTTTATATGCCACATTAATATCCATGGAGCTGGGCTGGAGTTTTGAAACTGAAATTGTACTGGTTACGTTCCCCCACACAGCCTGCCGCCAGCTCACTACACAGCAGCAAACAGATGTATTTATGAGTCGAATGCACACAGTGTCAGTCGGAGAACATCATCGTCTCGGGAGGATAGCACAGGGGCAACGTGCTCGCCTTGGAAGCAGGACGACACGGAGCAACAAAGGTTTGATCCCCGGGTCCGTGCTTAGAAACCTCTGGGGATTAAGCGCATTATAAATAACCTATCATATAAAATCAAAGAAAAGTTAACCAATAGCATGAGTCGTGGGACTGGCAGTGCCCCGGCCATCCACTGGCATGGCGCCAGGCAGGCAGCTTCACGTTCCCTTTGAAAACACCAGCAATTCCTGTCGTGGGGGGGTGGGCTCTACATCGAGTTTGCTTTTGCCTGCCTTGGGTGGGGGGTAGGGCGAGCTGTCTCTTGAGCCTCGCCCTCTCAGGGCAGGGTCAGGGGGCCTGTTGATATGTAGCAGGCTGGCAGTGGCCGCCAATCATGCTCAAGACGCGTGGGCCGTAATGCGCATTGCTGTGTTGCTGGGTGCCACACCCAGCACAATGCGCAGATATTCGAAAGTGTTGATGACAGAGGAGGGAGAAGGCCTCAAGCAAAGCACACGCGACAATGACGAGGGGCCTTTTCGAGCTGCCTTGCCCAGCCGTGAACTGCAATGGAGAGTGTCAGGAGAAAGAATGTGTGCACGCGGGTTGCACACAGCAAGTAATAAAAACATACAATTGAATGGGCCAGTGGGGGTTGGGAATTTGGGAGTCGGAGAAGAGGTAGTCATTCTTAATGAGCAAAGTCAAGTGAAGTGTTTGTAATTAATTGTTACTGTCTCTGTTAGTCGAGAAAGGGCCAGAGCACTGCCACTCAGTCAGTGTGTGTCACGGCCATGCAATCATCGTGTCAGCATGACTAACAACACATGCAACTCAAACCACAAGGGGATGTTTGAGCACAGACAAAAACAAATATGAAAAAAAAATCACATTTCCAATCAGATTAAATGGGTGTCTTTTGAATGAAGATCAGGTTTTCTCAAACACCTGTTGCAGGCAGCAGCATCCCTCACATCCGTGGCATATGGTGGTGGGAGCATGAGATGACTTAAACTTGATGCTGTTCCTGGCGCTGTACCGGGAGCGGAAGAGAGCTGTGTCGTAGTCTGCATGGGTCATTGCTTGCAACACCTGGCTCAGTGTGGGCTAGACAGAGGCGGAGGGCCGGCCTTTGTAGTAGTCCTAGTCCTTATAAAAGTTTACCATGGAAGAGGGGAACACTGAATCCTAAAACGACCCGTTTCTGTGTACATAAATGTGCGCATGCAGGATTGCCAATTTGAATGAATGCCAGAACACCACTCTTAAAGTAGTGTGGACTAGGCCCACATGGAAGAGCTTCCTTGGACAGACCGCGTGCAGTGAAAGGTGAAAGGTCCTGTCCTGGTGGCGCATGCAGGGCCTAGGTATCCTGGTTGATGTGACGTTCTCAGAAATAGTATCATTGTGCAGCCTTTCATTCTACTAATTGAAGCGTTGTCCTGCTCCAAATTCCCATTCCCCTTTTACCTTTATCTTCCTGTCTCCACCCTCCATATTCTATGAAGCCTGGCCCCAAGAATCCAATTGAATCCAATTTCTGATAATGTGGGCCCATTGGGTGTCAGGGTCTGGCTGGCCATGTTGCTCATCTCTGCATATGGCGTTTATGGTGCAGCTCAGTTGGTTTGTTGGAGGCCGGCCCACTGATGCTCGCTAGTGGGCACTGGGTTTCTGGTCGCATGTCCGAGACTGTCTGTGCCTGTCTATCCATTTTTACACTTCTTTGGGGTGCTACTCGGTGGGAGGGCTACACAAATGGAGGAGGTTCCACTACAGTTTAGGCGAATCAGGTGGGACTGGTTCTTAAGTGGTTATCTGCTGCGGCAAAGTCAGGACAGAGTTACCAAATGAGCAGCCTAATGTATAAGCCATTAATGCTGCTCCGTGATGCTACTCATGCTACGCTGCTGTCAAAGGTGCTACGCTCCTGTCAGTGCTGCTTTGTGTTAAAGGCATGTGAATATGATGGTGTTCTGTGGTGAAAACACTGAGTGCTGCCCAGTGGTAAAGCCATTTGATGCTACTCAGTGTGTCAGTGTTAAAAAAGCACAGTGAAGGCGGTTAATTGAAAAGGTTGCAGTTGGGTGGGCCTGGGAGGGAGTGGGGACAATACAGTATTTGAGTGGCTCCACAGTTACAATAATATGTGCAGGCAGCTCTATGTTTCGGCCTGGGCTGCCCGGGGTCTATGTTATCCTACCTGCCGGCTCCTTCATGCAGTGAGATTATATGTATGTATGTCACACTTATCAGGTCATGATCGAGCCTCTCTGAAAGCTCTCTAAGACTGAAAACAAACTGCATTCACGCCCCGTGTCTCTTTTTTACCCATGAGCGAAAGCGCTTATCTTCGAAAAATGTCTGAAATTCGACATGGACAAACCGCTACAGGCCACGACAAAGCTTCATAATTTTAAGTTTACAGAAATTGACATTTTCCCTTAAAATGTGGTAAATATTGCTGCATGTATGTGTATTGTGTGCAAGCCCATTGACTAGGTGTCTCCAATGCCCAGTGCTTCTTGTAAGAGTTGATTTCCTAAATTCCACTGTACAATTATAGGACACAGACAGTCAATTGCACTTCTCCATTAGGTATAAAGTGTGGCAAGCACAAGTGTGCTCTATAATTTGTCATAATGTGGTCCTTTCGCTCTCATTCTAAACTGTTGGCTTTGGAGCCTGGTGTTTGACCTTGCTTCAAAACCTTGCAGCATACGGCTGTCGTGTTCTGTAAGCCCTAGGATTGTATTTTAGAATGTACTATATTCCAGAATATGGGGATTAAAGCAATCAGAAAAACTAATTTAATTTTAAAAAACGATTTCCCAGAATGCCTTGCACACTGCTTCCTCCTTACCACTGCAAGTCAAGGGTGGGTGAAATAAAAAGAACATTTATGCTGGCAGACAGATGCATTTGCTGATACCTGAGGCGTACGGTCATTATTCTCTCTTAAAAGCTCAGTTTTGTTTATTCCAACATTAGTCACAGTCTCTGGCATCTTAACCCCTGGCCCTTATTCCAAACAGTCTGCTTTAATATATATTGGGTGTTTGGTTGAATGCACAGAGCCTACCTTTTATTGTGCCTGTGCACTTTCACAGCTGGACCCAAATACACAAAATGATGTGAAACAACGTTTTCTCTGTGCCTCCCTGTGCATTGGGAGTTTTGTTACAGGCCCCGCAGTAAGGGACCTCTCAGAGGTTGTGTATTGTTCAGATTCAGTGGCTGCATTGAGGACCCTTCCTGAGGTTGCACCAAGTCCTGTTTCTTGGGCCATTTGTGTGCTTGGGAGGGAGCCAAGGGACAAAAGGTTTATTGCACCATGTTTCCTTTGAATATGTGTTTTCTGGTGCAGGGCATGTTTGCTCAGAGTTTTGAACAGAAAACAGGAAGTTGTGGAAAGTGAGAGCTTCTCACTCTCACTTCACTAAAGTCTAAATACAGCGATCTAAAGCCAGGTTATCGATATAGCCAGTTCTGCAGCACGCTGTGTCATACTGGTGTGAGCATCACAAGATGCGCCGAGGACAGGTTTTCTGAATTTTCCAGCCAGCAATTGCACCTCGGTAGTTTAGGTGCATTGCCCTGATTTAACGAGGGATGGTTCTCACACTGTTGAATTGGGGAGGTGGCATTGCTTTAGATTGCCAATTGTCTGAGCGGCATGAGGTGTGTGGTGGCACCATGGTTGTTGTGAATTGTGGCATTGTTAAGTCGTAGCTGAAACTGCATGCTTGCGGACATCACTCTTTCCTGGCACCTTACCCGCAGGACTAGACAACACATACAAGCATTGTAAATCCTGGCCCCTAATCCCATGAGATCCCTACCTAGACAGACCCAGATGTGGGGTTCATGCGTGCTTAGATTAAATGCTTCTTTCTGAACAGGGATTTATCACACTCTTGTGCTGTCTCAACTAAGGGCTTGGTGATGCAGCTGACCTTTGGTATCAGCTGTGATTCAAGAATGCTGCAGAGCCCATCATTGCACTCGACTCGAGTGCACCCTGGCCTGCTGACCCATGCACAATAATGTATCTTTAACTGCTATTTTCCAACATAACAATGGGGTGGGAATTACAGAGAGGGAGCAAGGAAAGAAATAAGGAGGACTGGCAGAAGAGCCAAAAACCAGGAGGGTAGAAGGATGGGGGAAAGTGAAGAGGAAAGATGGTAGGGAGACAGGAAGTAAACAATGTGAGAGAGGAGGGAAAGGAGGAGAGGAAAGATGCCCATGAAAGAAAGGGGAGAGAATGAACGGTGAAGCAAGAAAAAATGAGGGAACAAAAGAGAAAAGAAAGAAGAAAATCAAGAGGAAGGAAGGGAGGGAGGGATAAGGGAGTGATGGATGATGGGAAGGAAGAAGGAAGGAACTGCTTGCTCCTCCGAGCTTACTCCAGTAATATAGACCAGCAGGTTTCGCGCTCGCTGGCGCTGCTGCGAACTATGCATGATCTGCAGGTAGCAGGTTCAAATCCTGGCAAGGCCAACTCACCTTTCATTAATCAGAGGTTGATAAGTGAGTACCAACTACTTCGGTTGGGAATGATTGTATGTAAATATGTGCTATGTACAGTGCTTTGGCAAACGCCCGATTTACATAACAAATCATTATCAAATGCTGGGGCCACGGAAAAGGAATGTTATCAAAACATGCCTTGCAACAAACACCATTAACCCTCCATAAGTAGCATTTTCTGTAAAGTTGTGAATTGACATGATTCAGGGATGAGGGTTTGAGGGCCACTTTTTTTGGATGAGGGCCACTTTTCGTGAGGTGTCCGGGCCCATTTCTTGTCCCAGTCCGACCCTGGATGCTGGGACGAAGTGGTCAATACCAGGATAGCCCTGGTAAAACTGGGAGGTCTGGTCACCCTAAAAGAATGTGCATTTCACAAAGAGTTGCATGAAAGAGAGCTGGGTACGTCAGGTTGCTTGGGAGGAGGGGACACAGACTAGACACGTGGTGTGGTGTGGTGTGGGTGAAGGAAGTTACGTGTTTCGAGGCTGCTTGTCAGTGTTTGGGAGGATGCTTGGTACGAGACACGCTGTTTATTAGATAACAACCCGGGTGACGTACAAGGAAGCGAAAGCGTTAATGAGCTTCATTGCTCGACATACTGCAACAGTATCCTAAGAACTTGCATCATAGATTCTCATTGGATGTCTTTTACGTGATTGACAGGAAGGAAGGCTCTCCGTTTCACAGCGGAAATTCTGCTTTCTCTTTCCCGTACGGTTAGTTATTCTGCCGTTATTATCAACGCGATTAACTAATTGACATTATGTTTAGTGAAGGGACAGCCAAGACTGCAGAGTCACGGTGCAAGCGTTCTTCTACGGACTGCAATGGCCGACGGCCCTCACTAGTGTGAGTGGTGCACTCAGAGTCTCGTAGGAGGCATCCACGGGAGTATTATGGGGCAAGTTCTTCTGTACACCTTGGAGAACGCACACAGAGCAGATTACGTTACCGAGCCCCCAAGCCTTTTCCTTGAATTGGATTCTGGTATTTGTAGTCTCACAAGATTGGGGGCGGATGTCACAATTGCACACGATTTGCCTAACATATTTCTAGGTTTATAAAAGATACATTATCCCTAGTAAGGTACGCGCACATATATATAAATCCCTGTATTTATTCATTTGTGTGCGTGCCTTTCTATGGTGTGTCTACTTTTCAAGCCATCTTTTATAAAGCAGAGCATTGTTGAAAGCCAAACGGGGGTCACGAGGGGAGATGATACGTGCAAGTGAATATTTGTTCAGGGTGTCATGTGGCAAGAGTTCTTGCAGTCCTGGCGACTGCACCTCATCAGAAGATGGGACCCCAAAGCGATTGTGGCAATTATAACACATCTTCAGGTGCAACACTGCCATGGAAGTCAGGTAAAGTGGAATTGGTGTAACGTGTGGAGTTTGGAGAGAAGCAGCATGAAAGAAATTGCACCATTTCTGAACATTTCCTTTGAGCAGATTTCAACTGCCAGCTCCGCCTCCTCTGAACTCCGCCTCCTTCTTTAGGCCACGCCCACCAAGTCTTAGACCACACCCAACATGCAAGAAACGCCAAGAAATGACCCCCGCCCCCTCAATTTCTTAACCCACTTAAAGCACAGACCTGTAGATTGTGTAAAGACCTGGGAGATTAATCTTTTGAGCTGAATATTGACCTCTGTGGGAGTTTCTCATCAGAGCTATTCTGCTCTCGCCTAACCAATCACAGCAGCGCCTGAATATTGGAATCAAATAAATCAGCTTTTCTTTTAAAACCAGAAGAATTATAGACACTGTTCTCAGGGAACTGTGAGCACATTGTACACCTGGACTTTAAAGCATTCTATTGTGTGAATAATGAATTGTATTTTAAATATGAAAATGTGCGAATTAAATAAACCAATCCATCAATAGTACCGCCCTCGTGCAGAGCCAATGAGTATCCAGTGATCACCAACCCCTGCAGAGATGTGCAGAAGTATAGCACAGCAGAAGGGAAGGGAGGGAAAGGAAAGGAAAGGAAACGAAAGGAAAGGAAAGGAAAGGAAAGGAAAGGAAAAGAAAAAGGAGGGAAAGTGAAAAAGGGAAAGGGAGGTGCTAGGAAGGGAAAGGGAAAGTAGGGAAAACGAAGGGAGGAGGGCAAATGGGAGGGAAAGTTAAGAAGAATGGGAAGGAGAGGGGAAAGGAGAGAGGAAGGGGAGGGGAAGGAAAAGAGAAATGTGACAGGAAAGTGAAGTCAGAGGAAGGGCTGGGCCAGGTGAAGGAGAAGAGGAACGAGAGAGGTGGGGAAAGGGGGAAGAGAGAGGGTATGCTGAAGGGAAATGTGAAGGGGAATGAGAAGAGGAATGGAAGGTGAAAGAAAAGGATAGAAGGGCAAACCAGGGGAAGAGGAGAGGAAACAGAAAAAGAACAGGAGGGGAAGGAGAAAATGAGTCACTTAAGACAGGGAGGAGGAAGATGAATGGGAGAGGAGAACATAAAGAGGATCCAGAAATGAAAGGGAGGGGAATGCAGGGAGGAATGGGAGAGGTAGGAGAAGGGGGAGAGAAAGCGGGTCAGAAGGGCAGAGAAAGTGAAAAGGGGTGCAGAGGGGGAAGAGGGGAGGAAGAAGCAGTAAACGAGAAAGGGATGGGGAGGGGAAGAAAACAAAGGAGGAGCAGAAGGGGAGAGGATGGGGAAAGGGCAGGCAAACTGTTGCAAAATGCGAAGTGGGTGGGAAGAGGTTGGTGATGGGTAAGGGAAAGACAAAGGGCCTCCTCGGGGGTTGGGTGGAGCAGTAAAAATGTGGCGGTAACGCTATTACCACTGCAATCCCAAGTTTGGGTGGAAGTGGGAGGTTTACCCCCAGTTTTTTAATTCCTCAGCGCTAATAACACCATTACTGCCCCATATAGTCCTATGGACTCTCCAGAAAAGGGGGCGTAGCAGCCTTACCACACTCCAGGATCCGTGTGAATAGCGCCGGATTGAGCTGCGGTAACGCTATTTGTGTTGGTGGTATCCCGGCACAATTACCGCTGGGATACCGCCAAGGCTATGATGAGGCCCAAAGTGTGATTAAAGAGGAAACGGAAGGGACAGGAAAAGAAAAGGGAAGGGGAAGACGAAAGGGTAGGCAAAGGGAAGGGGTAGGAGAAAAGGAATGGGAGGGGAAAGGGAAAAGGGTAGCGATGGGGAAAGGGAGGAAAATGGGAAGAGGAAGGGGTGGGGAAAGGAGTTGGTTAAGCAGCAGGAGAGAGGAGGTTGGCTGCCTCCAGCATTTCCATATGAACCCTTAATTCTGGGGTGGTGCCATCGCGCGGCACCCATGGGCCAAAGAATTGACCCCCGACCACCTCCTGTGACGCACACAATCTTTTTTTTTTAAATGTCTTCATTGTATTATATAGTTTAACAAAGTCAACTTTGAATACAGTACAAAGTCACCAGAAGAACTCTTCAGAGAAGCCAACATCAGATGTGCACACAGGTCCATAACACAACCTAGAATCCCACCACACGAATAATCAGAATCCCCCTCCCCACTCCACACCTGCGCCGCACTGATGGGTGATGACGAGTGAACACCAGCTCATAAAGTGACTCCATGTCAGAGGCTTTGTGCTTTACACTTCGATCCCTCACTGTGGGAGACGCATGTCCGAAACCCGGCTTAAGCCCCATGGATGAGGGAGGGCGCCCTCTAAATACTGTCAAAGGTCAGGGCAACACATTGCCCATAGCCCTCGAGATGGGGTGACCAGATTTCCAAAACGAAAAACCGGGACGACCAACCAAAATAAAAGAGGGACTACCCCATTGCAGCCCACCAATTACTGCCCCTCCTCCAGCACGCCCCCACAACCACCACCCAATCATATTTCCAGCACTTCTCCTTTCTATAAACTGTATATGATCTCATTTGTGCAGTTTTGTCTGTGAATCTTGGCATGTTAATTCAAAACAAACGTTTGCTCTAATTGACATAACATGGCTTGTTGTACACTCCTTTCCAAGCCAGTCTCTGTAGCACAGTCAGTAAGTGGTGTGACATGTACCTGAAAGGTTGGGTGTTCAAACCAATCCTTCAGCTCAAACATTCTGAACGTGCTGTGAAAAATAATTACAATTTTAATTACCATAGCCGCCCAACCAATCAAACCCCGGATGGGGTTTCTAAAATGAAAAAACTCCCGGGACGCCGGGACGGAGGGTGTTTTCCCAGGAAAACCCGGGACGTCTGGTCACCCTACCTCGAGAAGAAAGTGTTACCAATAATGACATCACCGAGGCACCTCGATAAAGTACGGGAGTACTCACTTTGGCCACCATGAAGGCCTGTGATCAGGAAGAGGCTCCAGTGCTTGTAGAGGACATTGACATTCAATAAGGATAGCTCAGGGGCAACGCACTCGCCTTGGAAGCAGAAAGACACAGAGCAAAACAGGTTCGGTCCGCGCTTACAATCCTCTGGGCATTAAGCGCATTATAAATAAGCAATTGCAAAATAATGAATGGCTGGGCATCAGGAACTAGAAGCGGGCATTGGGGGCGCAACACCGGGCCGCTCCCATGGGCCCGCCATCTTGATTGCTCGAGCGAGCAGCTCTGGGGAAGCCGCCCCTTTATTTTAACATTGCACAGGACAGAGAAGATGTTACATTCTATAAAGTGGAGCGGATAAAGGCCGCGAGAGAAGCGATCACTCTGGCGTCAGAGTGGAAAAATTATGATAAACACTTAATGAGATTCAAAGCAAGGAAAGAATACAGGACATTTTCCCACATATAAGATGTTATTATGATACAGTATAGACCTTCTGAACCCCAATATTGAATTAGGGACTCTTGAAATTATTTGGTAGAGCAAGGCATTGCACATAAATTTGCAAGTTGTAGCAGGGCTTTAAGTGGGCTGGGGACAGCCAACAGTCTCCAATAAGTGGGGCTTTGCCGGGGCCCCCCAGTCCCACCAAGCCAGGGCAGAGCCGCAACGGTACATTAGCCTGCCGCCATGATCAAGACAGCTGTGACTGACAGAAGTGCCAGCCAGAGCGTCGGGCAAACTCCAACTATAGCATCAACATGGACATGAGAGGCGCCCCCTCCACATTCACCCCCCACCTCCTTGGGGCAATTAAATACAGGGTTGCAATGCAACCTACATTTAGTGGCGGGGCTAACTGGTGATGGGAGGGGCCTCTTCAGAATGTGGGTGGGGCATGCTTGGAGTCCCGCCCCCTTGTTCTACCCCAAGGGTTGTCAGGCGTGGGGCCCAAGTACAAAAGATACATTGTAAAGCGCAATAGGCCAGTGAGAACAAGAAAGTGATTGGATGTAACGACACTTTAAGCAAAAGCGGCCAACAGGGGACCAGGTGGAAGTGCAGTGTGACACTGATCCAACCTCAACATGAGATAGAAACCATACGTTGCTGTTCATTATACCATTGTATGCCAGTATAAAAACATGTTCACGCTGGCTGCTCCCAGACATGTCCATTCTGGCTGCACCACATGCTTGCTTGGCGTATAATGGCGGTAATGATACTATGAGAAAACACATCAATCCCAGTAAAAAATGCCAAGCCACAGTAATAACTGGCCAGACTGGCTGCAATAAGACGCCATTCTAGCCACATAACACATATCATGCTTAGTTTATTATGGATGGCCTCTAAAATGTTATGTTTTGCCAGTGCTTAATTTGTAAGAAAGTAAGTGCCAAGGCCTAGATGATTTTGTCTTCCCTGAGGGTAGGGGCACTGCCCAGCCACTGCTGACACCTCCCACTGTTGCTGCACACAGTGGCACCCGGCTGCGCCACACAGTGTCCACATATTTGGGGTTAAATCTCCAACTCCCCTGGATCATTGAGGGGGAAATCACCATAACTATTCGTTGTGTCTTGAAATAAAATAAATGTTTGCGTTTCTTTAAAACACATCATCGTTAACATGTGCTCTGATCCCATCGGGGGGGGGGGGGGGGGATCAGGTGCAGCAGGTCAAAGAGCACACATGCTTTCCTGCGATGGTAAACTGTTGCAGGAATGTAGGTAGCGTCACTCCTGGACGCATGAGTGGCCCCTCAGGCACTGCAGCAAGATGGTCTTGCACAGATTGGCACCCATGACTGGCACTCCTGTTTGATGTGGATCTTTTCACTGACCTTGCCCCTGTGTTGGGGCTGCTGGCTGGTGACTGTCCTGTTGTTGTCACCCCACCCTGCTGGTTACTACACTAGGGAATTTGCGGCAATGTCATGCAGGCTGAGTGGAGCAGTGTGTGGGCAGGGCCAGCATCAGTGCCCAGGATTGCCATCTCATTGTTTTTTCGTGAAAATGATAAGTAGCCCTGCCAGCCTGGGTCATCAGGTTTGTGAATAACGATGTGCCAGCCAGGATGCAGAGACTCTGGCCAGTGCACACTGTTGGTGATTGTTATGTTACTCTGGGTGACTGACAGATAAAATAATAAAGTTGCCAAAACACCACAACATAATCATAAACTGGGTGAAAAAATAAGTGCAGAGGCTCAGAAATAAGTGCCGGGGCTCAGATAAGTGCCGGGGTCATATAAGTGCCGGGGTCATATAAGTGCCTGGGGTCAGATAAGTGTCGGGGTCAGATAAGTGTCGGGGCTCAGATAAGTGCCGGGGCTCAGATAAGTGCCGGGGCCCAGATAAGTGCCGGGGCTCAGATAAGTGCCGGGGCTCTGATAAGTGCCGGGCTCTGATAAGTGCCGGGGTCCAATAAGTGCCAGGGCTCAGATAAGTTTCAGGGCTCAGATAAGTGCCAGGGCTCAGATAAGTGCCAGGGCTCAGATAAGTGCCAGGGCTCAGATAAGTGCCAGGGCTCAGATAAGTGCTGGGGCTCAGATAAGTGCCGGGGCTCAGATAAGTGCCGGGGCTCAAATAAATGCCGGGGCCTAGAAATAAGGGCCGGGGCTGAGCCCTGGCACCCCGCCCCCACACACAAATTAAGCACTGTATTAGCAAAATCCCCCTTTTCCAACACATCCCACTCCCACCAAACCCCCCCCACCTCGCCCATTCGACCTGCCAGAATCAGCTCCTCACGCCAGCACTTCACTGAAGCGCACACGCACTCACACAATTACCCATTCACCTACTCATCTAAACACCCCATTCACCATACACTCTGAGTGACTCGCCCCTTTACATGCACAGCTACCCCCATTCATCATTCACAGATACATTACATGCATACTCCTTGCACACATGCACACATGCACACATGCACACATACAGAATTAGCTAACATGCCTCACCCTGTAACACAGCTACTTTCAGAAAAGGCTTCCCTCGCCTCTCCAAAAAAGAAGCAAGTGTGGACACCAGATCCCCCCCCCCCCCGAACCCCCCACCCCACCCGGATGGGAAAGAACACCTAACGTTGTTATATGTGGGCTGGCACCTGTGGGGGGGCCGCGGCTGATGTGTGCATTTGAATTTTCCGAGGCAGAGAGGCCATGGAAGCCTTTCTTGAAACCAGCAGTTTTGAAGCGCTTCCCTGCACTCTTTCTCTGTCTCTCTCTGTCTCTCTCTGCTGCTCGTTCTCTCCCTCTCTGTCTTTCTCTGTCTCTCTGCCCCTTCCCTCCTGCTTTCTCTCTCTCTCTCTCTCTGCCACTGTTCTTCCTGCCACTTCTCTACTGCTCTGTCAGTCTTTCTGCCCCCTCCTCCCTTTGCCCAGGCGCCTCTCACTGTTCTCCCCGTCCTTTCCCGCTTGCTCTGTCACCCCACTCTATCCGCCCCCTCCTTCTTTCTGCTTCCCTGGCTCCATGTGGCTCCATCAGTCATTGTGGGCATAGAATTATCTGTGCACGGAGGGGGAGCGCCACCTGGCGGTTAAGAATTAGAAGTTTCTGCGAGCAGCTTCCCTGCAGTGCAGGAGTATCTACAGCACACATGTGATGGAGGCAAAGTCCTCAAACCATTGCAAAATGGAAGCCTCAGCTGGGATAGAGCAACGAGGGTGTCCCCAAATACAGGAAACGCAGTTTCCGCAACCAGCCTGAGTGCACATGGAGGTTGGGCAGTTTGGCGCCATTGCTCAGAGTTCAGAAGAGGGTATGGTGGGTGGGGTTCCAGGACATCCATTATTCCGCTTCCTCTTGCGGCTACAATGGTGCTCATTTTTGAGTCCCCCGCAGAAAGGCAGCCGGGGCGTGTTACGTGCACCCTGCCACATGCACCAGTCCCCGCCGCCTTATTTTGCTCCTGTGTCTGGCCGAGCTGAAAAGGAGAGGGCAGAAATGGGGCGCACACGCTTGTACGCCGCCCTTTTGCACTCTGCCGTGCAAATGAACTAAACGCCTGCCATGCACGCATGCACGCATGGCAGGCAGCGTTTACAATGGAACCTTGTGAGACTGCCTCTGCTTTTCCGGCAGATTCCAAATCAAGCCACAGCATTTGCGTCAGCGTGAAAATCCATGCCGGCGCAAATGCTGTGTAATGTCTTTACGTAGCGGAGGAGAGGAAAGAGGAAGGGGGCCGTGGAATCCTAGGTTACAAGCCGCCCTCCTGTCCGCCATACGCATACATGAGCCGGGACGGGATTGAAAGGCGTAAAAGCATCTTGCGCGTCCATTTAAAAGGAGCGCCAATGAGCGGCGGCGGTTACATACGCACAGGTGACCCCACTTGGCCGGGTCCGCCTCATTTGGGTCAGCTGGCGTTCCAAGCATGCGCGCACTTTCCCACCGTTCATTCGTACCCTCTCAAATGGGGGAATATATTCGTAAAGGCTTGAAACTTGTTAGCATGGGCCCCTGAGGATGCAAGTCCCGTCCTGAGGAATCCGGCCCCTGCGCCGCAGAGCGGAAGTCGGCGATTGCTAGAAACTAAACAGGGACTGCACCAGGGCCTCTCGACATTTTTGTTTGAAATGGGCCTCCAGCCTCAGGCACCCTGCGCCCCCAGCTGCTTCGCCCCAGCCCATTTATTTTTCTCACTCAGAACATAACATTATTTATGTATTATTAGTGTATATTTTATTTGTATATCCCTTTTATGAAAAGCGCTTAACCATTTTTTTCTACAAAAGCGCTACGTAAATATATAAAACAGAATTAAACGCTAGAACATGCGCATTTTTCTTTTGGATTTTTTTTTTGCATTTATAAAGCGCCAAAACAGCTCGGGGGCATCGTGGCTCTTGTTACACAGATAACGACTTAACTTAATTACAGGCGGGGGGGGGGGGGTCAAAATAAACATGTATAAATAAAAGAGCACGAGTCAACAGTAGCCTAAGCAGAGTTTAGAAGGAAAATGCTGCTCCCATCGTATTTTAAACTGTATTAGCGTAGTCCGAAGACGCCATCTAGTGGCAAGGCAGTCCATCTGCAGGAGCTAAGAATTGGAACGAGCGGAAACGAGAAGTGGCACAAGGAGGACGGGGAGCATATAAAAGACACAGGGCAGAAACGAGAAGCTGCACGAGGAGGAGGCGGAGCATATAAAAGACACAGGTCAGAAACGAGAAGCTGCACGAGGAGGAGGTGGAGCATATAAAAGACACAGGTCAGAAACGAGAAGCTGCACGAGGAGGAGGTGGCGCGTATAGAAGACACAGGGCGGAAACGAGAAGCTACACGAGGAGAACGCGGAGCGTATAAAAGACACAGGGCGGAAACGAGAAGCTACACGAGGAGAACGCGGAGCATATAAAAGACACAGGGCAGAAACGAGAAGCTGCACGAGGAGGAGGTGGCGCGTATAGAAGACACAGGGCGGAAACGAGAAGCTACACGAGGAGAACGCGGAGCATATAGAAGACACAGGACAGAAACGAGAAGCTGTACGTGGAGGAGATGGAGCGTATAGAAGACACAGGGCGAAACAAGAAGTGGCACAAGGAGGACGGGAAGTGTTTAGAAGACATAGGGAGGAAACGAGAAATGGCATAAGGAGGATGCGGAGCGTATAGAAGACACAGGGAGGACATGAGAAGTGGCACAAGGAGGACGCAGAGCGTATAGAAGACACAGGGCAGAAACGAGAAGCTGCACGAGGAGGAGGCGGAGCATATAAAAGACACAGGGCAGAAACGAGAAGCTGCACGAGGAGGAGGTGGCGCGTATAGAAGACACAGGGCGGAAACGAGAAGCTACACGAGGAGAACGCGGAGCATATAGAAGACACAGGGCGGAAACGAGAAGCTGTACGGGGAGGACGCGGAGCGTATAGAAGACACAGGGCGGAAACGAGAAGCTACACGAGGAGAACGCGGAGCATATAGAAGACACAGGACAGAAACGAGAAGCTGTACGTGGAGGAGGTGGAGCGTATAGAAGACACAGGGCGAAACAAGAAGCTGCACGAGGAGGACGTGGAGCGTATAGAAGACACAGGGAGGAAACGAGAAGTGGCACAAGGAGGACGAGAAGCGTTTAGAAGACATAGGGAGGAAACGAGAAATGGCATAAGGAGGATGCGGAGCGTATGGAAGACACAGGGAGGACATGAGAAGTGGCACAAGGAGGACGCAGAGCATATAGAAGACACAGGGCAGAAACGAGAAGCTGCACGAGGAGGAGGCGGAGCGTATAGAGGACACAGGGCAGAAGCGAGAAGCTGCATGAGGAGGACACAGAGCATATATAAGACATAGGCCAGAAATGAGAAGCTGCATGAGGAGGAGGCGGAGCGTATAGGAGACACAGGGCAGAAATGAGAAGCTGCACGAGGAGGACACAGAGGGTATAGAAGACAGGGTGGAAATGAGAAGCTGCACAACAAGAACACAGAGCGTATAGAAGATACAGGGTGAAACAAGAAGCTGCACAAGGAGGATGCGGAGCATATAGAAGACACAAGGAAGAGGGGCGTAATACGGAAGATGGTTGATACAAGGAAATAAGGTTACCCGATAGGTAGGAGCGAGCCCATGAATACATTTAAATACAATAAAAAGAAAACAACCCTAAAATCTAAATGAAATAGGCAACAAACGTAAGCGAGAAATATACAAAGTACAATTCAAATGAAGTAAGACCCTTGCCTCCGAATGCACAGTAGACTGGAAAGGAGGACGAGCAGAGTTAGGCAATCTGACATGAGTGAGAAGCAGAGTTGTGGCAGCGGACACCCTTAATAGGTGCCACATGTTTCTGATATGAAAGAGTTGGAAACAGCAAGCTCTGGTGACCCGCAAGATCGGATTCTGTGCATTGGGTGCTGAGTCATATACAAGTCCAAGATTGCGCGCTGTGTAAGACAACATGCCAAGGTAACAGGTGGGAAGGAAATACACTGAGGGCAACCAATATTAAGATAGGCTGGGAAAAACATTATCTCAGTTTTTGGGGGTATGATTGTAGAAAGTGAGATGCCAACCCGAATCCCACAGCAGAAAGACACAGAGAAAGTGGGAAATGAAGAGAAACTGTGTATGGAACAAATAGGGCTGAATTAGAGATGTGAGAGAGTGGGAGGGGTAAAGGGGCGAGGACAGAACCTTGAGGAACACAAGAAGTGCAGTGGCAGGTATCCCAAGTGAAGAAAGGGAAGAGATAAGTGCAGGCTGCTCCAGGGTGTCGAAGGCAGCAGACCAGTTGAGAAGTACTACGGTGGACGATAGCGTACAACGACGAACCGCTTGAATGGAATTAGACAATCAGGGTTTCGGTGGCATGAACAGCCCAAAACCCTGATTGTACCGGTCATAGTAGGCTATTAATAGCTGAAATTGTTGGATATCTAAAATGAACAATTCTTTCGAATAGTTTTGACAAATAAGGAAGAAGAGATATTGGGCGATATTAACCGGGCAAGCATTGTCATGAATAGATTATTCTAACAATGGAATGACAGCAGCCTGTTTGAAATCAGAAGGAGCCAGTTTGAAGAGATAGATCGAAGAGAATCCCCAGGCATTAAACCAGAGACGGGAATACAGATTTAACTAAAGAAAAAGGCAAAGGGTCAAGTGGGTCAGAGGTGGAATTAGTTAAAGAAATAACTTACCCGACACATACTGTTGAGAAAGTAAACAAAAACAATTTGTACCAGAAGGAACCAAAAGAAAACTAGACTCCTCCACTATCAAAGAGGAGCGAATATCCTGATTTGGTGTAAAAAAAATAGATCGCAAAGTCTTCAGAAAATAATGAAGATGATGGTGAAGGGTCAACTGGTGGAACCAGCAGAAGTAGAAAGAAAACGAGATGATGAAGAAAGAGATCTGAGATTTTGATAATATCCCGCCCTGGCGGTATTTAAAGCTGATATATAGGTTTTATGCAGATCTAGGAAAATTGCAAGGTTTACTGTCCCTGATCTATTTTCATGCCAACGGCATTCGGATCCTCAGAGTTGTTGCTATAGGTTCAGTAGTGACCGTCAAACCAGGGCCGAGAAGGCTTAGCTGTAGGGGTAAAAAAGGATTTAGGACAGTGAAGATCACGCAAAGATAAATTAGACTCATGAATACAAGATTACAAGATCCAGTGTAGAAATGTCTGCACGCAAAGGTCCAAATGAGAGAATAGGTCCTATCAAATTATTAATTGAAACATGTCTAGTACCACGACAAAAAGGGTATAACGTTCTTTCATCGACGGGTGCAATTTCGATGTTTTTTTTTTATGAGTACATTTTAGTGAAAAAATGAATCGAAATATATAGGGTGGTTGGAAAAGTATATAGAAGCGGTGTAGGGGGTCGGGAATAGGTAAAAAACAACAGGAAATGGGGTTTGGGGGGGAACATTCCCCCAAAATAAGAACAAATTAATTTTGATGAGTTTTTTCATTAAAACATACTCGTAAAAAACATCAAATTGGACCTATCGATGAAATGACATAGAACCACACAAAAGGTGTGATTAGAATGTAGAAGATTGATAAAAGCAGGAATAGTCCACGAAAAGGAGGCAGAAAGTAGAACGTGATCACTTAAAGGAAGACAGATTCTAGGTAAGAAATGTCTGGAGATCTACAGGGCCACCTTTATTATGTGTAGGCGTACAAAGAACTAATGATAGATTATAGGAGAGGAGAAACGACGGCGGTCAACTGGGACAAAAGAGGAAAGTCCCCAGCAACAACACATGTTCAAGAGAGAATCGAAAGAAAAGAAAGCCATGAATCAAAGTCTTCCCAAGAATTGGTCTGAGGACCAGGTGGAGGATGCAAGCTGCAATTCCCCAGGGGGAAGGAGTGAGGATATGAAGATCCGGGAATTCCAAGCAGGACATGAAGGCAAGCGGGGTACATATAGAAGAGATTCCAGGTGACACCAGATTGCTCAGGTTTGTCCCCCCCTCAACTCCCCCAAAGCTTCCAGGGTGCAGTGACATGGACAGGAACATGTATAGATGTAGTGAGAGAAGCTAACAATAAACAGCGATGCAGAAGTATTATGAGGATCAGCAAAGCCGCAGATCCTGCGACAATCACGAGGGGCTTCCGGTGAAGACCGGTGCAAACAGGACCCCATATCGAAAAGAACTCCTCAACATGGACATCAAAGGGCTGAACGCCCGAGCGGGTGAAAGACAAGAACTTATCCAGAGGCCGATAAACCTGTCCCGTGATAATCTGCTCCTTCTGAACCCCTCTAATTCCACAAGGAGGGGTTAATGATATGCACTCCATTATAATCTATGCACCCCAGGGATTTTGTTATATGTAGGCAAGGAGGCACTCAAGCATTGGCTTGAATGGCCCCCCATAAATCCCCACACATCTTCAGCTGGTCCTGATCACTAGCAGCCCCCAGTAGCTGGTTAGCCCCAGTTCTTTATAAGAAAATGGTGCCTAACATCTGGCTCACAGGGGATTTCTCAAATCTGGTCTGTGGCCCAGTATCTCAGAAATGTAGCCCTGATTTTGGGGATACACCTGGAGATGAACTGGCTCTTAGCTCCCAGTAGTAAGGGGAGTGTGCCCCAGCCTCTAGAAGGGATTGTTTATACAGAGCCAGAGTACTCTGTTCCATTATCACAGAGAAAGAAACCATGCTGGCATCAGTAATTTAAGTGGGGTTAGAAATCGAGGGGGCTCTAATGAAGGAGCATCGACTAAGTGCTGGGCGTGGACTAAAGTGCACTGGGCATAGCTTGATTTAGGCAAGGGCCGCCTGCCACAAACCGTACAGCCTGGATCCCGGCAAACATGCACTTTGCATCTCTCAGCTTGGTCTCAAGTGGTTCTATTTACATCCATTCGCACATTGAAAATAAATCACCTGAAAGGAAGGGGGGCAGGGCCGGCCCTAGGATTTGTGCAGCCAAGTGCAGCAAATTAAGTGTGAGCCTCTTCATTTGCAATTGATGCCATCACAGAAAATGACATCACAAGATAATGACCACTACGTATGTAGGCAGGAGCAAAAACATGGTATATGTATAGTGTTCAGGGTTCATAGGTGGGTCAGGAAGGATGCTGGAGCCATAAATATATAAAAAGAAAAGTAGCTTTATTTGTTACAGGGTCAGGATAGAAAGGGAGGTAAGGAGCCAGTGCAGTATCGCCCTTTCATGTTCTTCTCCCATCCTGTGAGTCCTTGACTGCCAGAGCTGGAACCCTGAGTGAACACCAGGTTCCAGCCCAGGCAACATTCTATGGCTTGCATTGCTATGCCAATGCAAGCCCAATACTACACATCTCCTTCCATTACCAAAAGACACACCATTACCACGACACAGCCAACCACTACCAAATAGACTCACCATCAAACATATTTACATATCAAGCAGAGAACATATAAAAGTAGGAAAATGAAAGTAAATAAACACACAACACAAAGATCACATGGAAATAAACGACTGCACAGACACAGTGCGTTAAACAACACTGCGACAGGAGGTTGATCAGACCATCTGTCCAAGTGAACAGATCAAAATAAGCATGCAATAAAATAATCAATGCACTTGCATCAAACTGCACTTGCATCAAACATAGGCCTAAACTCATATCGGGTCACTACTCTCATATAAGTGCACCCTAAACACTTCACGGGCACTATCCACAAAGTGCACCCTTTACTTATCACGGGTCATCACTATAACACATGTACACCCTTTACACATCACTGCACTCAACATGGGTCACTATCCTCAAAGTGCACCCCTTACTATCACAGGTCACTACACCATAAGTGCACCCAAAACTCACAATACTATTACAAGTGCACCCTATCCATACATGGGTCACTTAAATACTTATAACATCTCTATCCCTGTCACCTAAAAGCTACGAAAGCCAGACACTGGGTGCACTACTACCCTGCCCACCATAACTGCCAATAGAGGAGACAGTGCATCATAAAGATCACGTTACATATTTCCCATCACAATGGGCTTCATTACCCTTATGAACATACAGTGCATCATCAACTCCAAGTACACTAGAGCTACACGTCTTTTCATGGTACCTCGCATTTCACCCACACATGAACATACAGTACCACAATCCATGGAGTCTACTATTTCATACCTGCGCACACACTCACGTGGTAACCAGTAGTGCATACTTTCCTAAATATTCATAATAACATCTGCGCGCACACACTCACACACAGCATGCAGTGCATACTTTCCTAAATATTCATAATAACATCTGCGCGCACACACTCACACACAGCATGCAGTGCATACTTTCCTAAATATTCATAATAACATCTGCGCGCACACTCACACACACAGCATGCAGTGCATACTTTCCTAAATATTCATAATAACATCTGCGCGCACACTCACACACACAGCATGCAGTGCATACTTTCCTAAATATTCATAATAACATCTGCGCGCACACTCACACACACAGCATGCAGTGCATACTTTCCTAAATATTCATAATAACATCTGCGCGCACACTCACACACACAGCATGCAGTGCATACTTTCCTAAATATTCATAATAACATCTGCGCGCACACTCACACACACAGCATGCAGTGCATACTTTCCTAAATATTCATAATAACATCTGCGCGCACACTCACACACACAGCATGCAGTGCATACTTTCCTAAATATTCATAATAACATCTGCGCGCACACTCACACACACAGCATGCAGTGCATACTTTCCTAAATATTCATAATAACATCTGCGCGCACACTCACACACACAGCATGCAGTGCATACTTTCCTAAATATTCATAATAACATCTGCGCGCACACTCACACACACAGCATGCAGTGCATACTTTCCTAAATATTCATAATAACATCTGCGCGCACACTCACACACACAGCATGCAGTGCATACTTTCCTAAATATTCATAATAACATCTGCGCGCACACTCACA
The DNA here is from genome assembly GCF_040938575.1 of Ambystoma mexicanum. Lineage (NCBI taxonomy): Eukaryota > Metazoa > Chordata > Amphibia > Caudata > Ambystomatidae > Ambystoma > Ambystoma mexicanum. The sequence continues at coordinate 1,282,843,978 of NC_090928.1, forward strand.
CACACAGCATGCAGTGCATACTTTCCTAAATATTCATAATAACATCTGCGCGCACACTCACACACACAGCATGCAGTGCATACTTTCCTAAATATTCATAATAACATCTGCGCGCACACTCACACACACAGCATGCAGTGCATACTTTCCTAAATATTCATAATAACATCTGCGCGCACACTCACACACACAGCATGCAGTGCATACTTTCCTAAATATTCATAATAACATCTGCGCGCACACTCACACACACAGCATGCAGTGCATACTTTCCTAAATATTCATAATAACATCTGCGCGCACACTCACACACACAGCATGCAGTGCATACTTTCCTAAATATTCATAATAACATCTGCGCGCACACTCACACACACAGCATGCAGTGCATACTTTCCTATATAAACAAGGCTTGTCATATACCTCATGTTACCATTGCATTTTTATACGTTATTGCATTAAATCCTAAAAGTCCATATTTCTTCTTAAAGCCCTAAAAATCCTCAAATACAATTAAGTCTAACCCACTCACTCAGACAACAAGCACACAACACAAACATCATATAATTTCCAAATTGTTTAAATAAAGACCATCTGCAAATAAAACAAGTTAAAAACTGTCCATCTGAAAAGTAGAGTATTAGAAAACGGAATATACTTTATGACTATTCTCCTTAAAACCACTCACCACAGTGCCATCCATCCACACTGCATCTTAAACCTGCATTTAACATAATAACATGTGCACAATGCTTCAACAATAAACATATTTCCAATAAACCGATATTTAAGTCACTGAAACCTGGTTAAACACATTGCACAGTGAAAGTCCATAAATTGCACGCTGACACTTTACTCTGCTGCCGACCTCATTTCTAAAACAACATTATGTTCACAGGTACTGCTGCATTTAATATCAAGTGCCACTTTTCAATACGTGCACATCTGTGATGTAATCCAAACGATGCCCAAACCTACTATTACCATGTCTTTTCCAATGCCAGAATTTCATCAGCACTCGAAACCAACTACCTTTCTTGTAATCCAGTTCCCGGCATTAGACAAACAAAATCAGTACCTTTGTATCCTCGTCAGCAGAGGACCAATAAAAGGACAGTTGCCGCAAATGCTGCATTTCACATTTTATTATTATAGCTTCACAATAAATCCTCTTCTCCATTACATTTTCCAAGTTTTCGTTGGAAGGGGTTTTGATGTAGGCCGGTTGGATGGAAAGACCATAAACCCCATTTGGGATGGCATACAGCGGAGACCTACAGCCACAGGTGACTTCAATTGCTAGGGTGCTGTTGACATTAATGTATTAATGTTGCCATTCAGGATTAGTTAAGAGCAAGTAAAAAGGAAAAAGATTATTAGAGCAAACAAGTTACCACAAATATTTCTTAAGCAGGCAAATACTTTCAGATCCCTCAATAAGAGTCATTCAGTTAAAAGGAGCTAAGCCAAAGTCAATAGGCAATAGTCTAGATGGGCTGAAGCACTTCCTTGAAGTTAAGTAGAAAAGTCTTTGCACAATGTTTCAGAAGTCTTTGAAGAAAAAGATGAATCAATGTAGGGCCACAAGCTGTATAGACTTGTGAGAAGTAGAAGATGCAAGCAGCTCTACAGTAAGGGTATAAACGGCTGAGTGCGTAGAGGGGCGGAGTGCGTAGAGGGGACGAGTGCATTGAGGGGGCGGGTGCATAGAGCCGATGAGTGAGCAAAACAGGTGAATACATAGTGCGTGTGAGGGCATAAAGCGGACGAGTGCCTGGAGCAAACGAGTGCCTGGAGCGGAACTGACCTGTTACTAGAGCTGACGAGTTGCGCAGAGATACTGAATGCGTAGAGTGGATGGTACGAGTGAAATGGAGCGCGTGGGGCAGACAAGAGTGCATGCGCGGAGCAGACTGGAGCGCATGAGTGCGTCGAGTGAACCGGAGTGTGTGGAGCAGATTGGGATGCATGGAGTGGATAGGAGTGCATGGAACGGACTGGAGCGCATAGAACTGCGTGACGTATATAGTATGGTTTGGAATGCAGAGAACGTTTTGAAAGAGCACATAACACATCATATCACACCACCACGCTTACTCTCCCCTCTACACCACCACTCAACTAGAACACAGACATACTATGACACCATTCGGCATAAATGTTCTCATACTAACATCCGCCGCATACTCCACAGCACTCTAAGTAAAACACTGCTGGTTACACACCCCCCAGCCAGGCGTTCTCCTCAGGCATAATGCAGCCACACTCGGTCTGGATAAATCCTGCCAGAGCGAACACATACTCCTGATCTCTCAACCACCACACCTACCGCTAAGAAGCAGCTATTACACGAATAGCGCACCAGCTGCACACATAGCTGGTACTCACACTCTCTACTCTCTCTACTGATCTGAACTTCGGTTCCCAAAGGCGTTCAACCTACCAGCGCCTTCAGACCATACCAATGGTATATAAGGCGCTATATAAATGCAAAATAACATAACATAACATTGTTGATTTCCTTTAAACATGCAACCTGATCACATTGCTTCTGGTGCCATGTTACTAGTACGCTGCAGTTGCCCTTTAACATCACTTTTATTCTTCCTTTCTTTTAAATTTGATTGCGTGCATAGATGCACCCGTAGCCATCCAAACACACGGAAGGCAGAGGCCCAAGCCTTCCGTGTGTGTCATCACGCAGGCCACGTCCACAGGGTCTTTCTTCTAAACTTGTCTTTTCCATATCAGAGGCAGAAATCTCTGCTCTTCCCGCATTCCGATACAAGAACTTTTACAGCAACCTCATTCGGAGCATCACCAACCCGTCTGGAAGTTCCATTACGTCATCATTGCTCTACTAGCAGTGGAGCAGGACGGAGCTCCAGCTCAACAACTGCGTCCCACTGTGTAATTGCAGACACATTTCAGCTTACTTCTCACACGGCACTCCGCCTATGCGATATCAAACACAGCACTAAACTTGCATAGCACTCAACCATTTGCGACGCAAAGGCGGGTGAAATCCCCCGATTTTGTTTTTGGCGGGTGAGACGCCCATTGGAATGAATGGGTGTGCAGGAGGCTTGGCGGGTGAGTCGGCCCTTTACAAGGCGGGTGACACCCGCCAAAAGCATGTGAGTTGAGAGCTATGAACTTGGCAAAGCCCCTCATAATTTCTCCTGACACCATCTGTCTTTTCACAGTACTTTAAAGGGGCTGAAATTTACTACAGGCTTCCTGCCTTTATCCATGTCTAAGTAACACGCTGATTTCTCCTCAGCACTCCCATTAAATATGGGGCCAGCACCTTCACTCTCCGGTATGCAGGATCAAAAATAAACGTTGCTCATTCCCCAGTCTCCATAATAATATCAAATGCTGGTTCATGCCTAGTCTAGATGCCTGCTGCAGATTCACTTTTGGCAGACAGCCTTCCAGCCACATTTCAAAGATTCACTTTTGGCAGACAGCCTTCCAGCCACATTTCAAAGATTCACTTTTGGCAGACAACCTTCCAGCCACATTTCAAAGTCATACACAGTACCTTTCTTCCTTTATGGAAAGGGGCATTTTCAGCTCACCACCTCTCTGGCTGCCTGCAAGGGACAATGTGTGCTTATGCCACGTAGTCGGGGCTCTGCTCACTTATCCGCTTTTCTTGGACACAATTCTTCATTACTTCTTCTTCTTTGGGCGCCAACACCACTGGGCTCCCATTTGTCATCTGACCCACTCCTGGAGAGCCATCCTCGTCGCCACTTGTAGTGTTCAGGGTTCATAGGTGGGCCTGGAAGGACGCTGGAGCCATAAATATATAAAAAGGAAAGTAGCTTTATTTGTTACAGGGTCAGGATAGAAAGGGAGGTAAGGAGCTAGTGCAGTATCATCCTTTCATGTTCTTCTCCCATCCTGTGTGTCCCTGACTGCCAGAGCTGGACCCTTGAGTGAACACCAGCTTCCAGCCCAGGCAACATTCCATGGCTTGCATTGCTATGCCAATGCAAGCCCAATACTACATTATATTACACAGCAGCCGTGTAGTTATGGTTAAATTGCTAATCTCATAGGGATACCACTTTTTCGGCAGCTTATAACTTCGCTCTCCCTGGAGGAATCGTCACCAAACTTTGCAAAAAAAAAGTATATGGCCAGGTCTAAATTGTTTCACCAAGTTGGGTGAGGTTTCGTGCAAGGGCGGTGGGGGGGGGCAAAGTTATAGGGGGGGCCTAACATTTTTTTTTCCATATACTGAATGGGGAAAAACTTTGCGCACGGCTACAGGCCGAATGGCTGGATGGATTTGCACCAAATTTGCGGCAGGAGCAAGGGCTTGGGTCAAAAAGCGTTTGATGGGAATCCGATCAGTACTTTTGTTGCAAACAACTGAAATGTACGTCTCTAAAAATGAGTGATAGTTGTGTCTGCTCCACAGACCCATTTACCTGTTCGCTCCACGCACAGAGGTGTCATTGGCCTGTGGAACGGCACGCTGTCGGAGAACTTTGGACCCGGCCAGAGGTTGGCTGGAGGGAAGCATGCTGTGCATCAACATTTTTTGGCTAACGCTGCCATGGTGTATCAGAGGACAGTGCACCAGCGGAAGGGTCTGAAAAATTTACTGTACGCCATGTGTTGGTGGCAAGAAAGGAGGGAAAGGGTGGGGGAGTGAGAAGTGGATATGTAAATAGGTGGAAGAAGACGGAGGAGTACCTGCAGTGTTTGTGCGTATTGCGCCACTTCGCGGGCACCTAAACAGGTGACTACGTTGTGTGGGGATTGGAGGCAGCTGTCGTAATGGCCAAATAGCTTGTGCCGTGACGTTTTTGCGGCAATCTGTTTCCGTGGTGATTGGTAGCAGGTGAATTTCAGAAGGGGTGTGAATTGCACATGACATAGGTTGGGTGGGAGCGTGGGTGGCTGTGCTCTGCGGATGGATTGCGGTAGTTGGGCACATGGTGGCATGCATGGGTGCATGAAGTAGCGGTGGGTCTGTTGAAGGATTAGACTATTGGGTGTATTGCCGAAGGCCATAGGCCACAGGCTATGCACTCAAGAGCCTAGGGCTTCAGCACACCCACCGCAGCAACGCATGTCTGAGTCTGCATCCGGTGGAGGGTTGTGCTTGTATAGAGTGGTGTGTGCAGATTGGTTGAAGTAGGGCCAATGTTGTGAACAGTATGTGGATAGGTTGGCAGTGACACAGTACTTTGTGAATGGAAGTGGGTACGCCCATAGTAAATGATTGAAAGTGCAAAGGGGTGCAGGAGACAGTGGTTTCTTTCTACATTATGGTAACTGTTGCAATTTCTTGCTGCATTGCTTCATGGCTGTGTGCAGGTTGGGTAGGAGTGCTGGTGGCAGTGGTGTGTATGTGGATCGTCTTAGTTGATGACATGGTGACATGCATGGTGGCATTATGTTGCAGTGGATGTGTTCAATGCCTAGACTATTGGGTGCATTGCTGAAGGCCGTAGGCCATGCACTCAAGAGCCTAGGGCTTAAGGACACCAAAGGCAGTAATGCATTTTTGACTCTGCATCAGTTAGAGGGTGGCGACTTGTACAGAATGGTTGTGGAGCACTCTTTAGACGCAATAGAGCAGCAGAAGTGAGCTGCCACGTGTGTACGTTTGGTTTCGCAGGTGAGGTCACTCATAGAATACAGTAAAGTTTTTCATGTGTGGTTGGAGATGGTGCAGTGAAAAGTCACGCAGTGTGGGTACAGGGTGCAGTGTGGGCACTGTGCAGTGTTTGCGTTCTGTCAGTATGGAAGAGGGTATGGTTGAAGTGCAGCTTATATGTGCTGTCTGCACATTGCTTGGAATAGGGGCAATGTTGTGAACATTTTGTGGTTAGGTTGGCAGTGACACAATACTTTCTGAGTGGAAGTGGGTAAGACCATAGTATGTGAATGAAAGGGCATAGGGGTGCTGGAGACAGTGTAATGTTTGTAGATTATGGTAACTGGTGCATTTTACGCTGTATAGATCCTTTGCGGTGCGAAGGTTGGGTAGGAGTGCTAGTGCCAGTGGTGCGTATGTGCATAGTGGTAGTTGGTGACATGCAGACATGCATGATTGCATTACGGTGCGGGGAATGTGTGCAAGGAGCACGCCCACTGCAGCAATGCAGGTTTGACAGTGCATCAGGCACAGGGTGGTGATCTTTAGAGAATGGTTGTGGAGCACATTGTAGACATGCTACAGCAGCACAAGTGAGTTGAAAAGCATGTCTTGTGCGTTCCATGGTTATGGTGATAGTTGCAACATGCTACAGTATCTGGTGTATGGCAGGAGATGGTGCAGTGAAAGTTGTGCAGTGTGGCCAAAGGGTGCAGTGTTTATATAATGTGAGTATGGAAGAGGGTATGGTTGAAGTGCAGCTTATATGTGCTTGGTGACTCTGCTGTGTGCAGATTTATTGAAGTAGGCCCAATGTTGTGAAGATGTTGTGCTTAGGTTGCCAGTGACACAATACTTTGTGAATGGCAGTGGGTAGGGGTGGTGCAGGCTGTGGTATGTTTGTGGATTCTGCTAATTCTGACACGTTTTCGTGAATGGGTGTTTTATTGTGTGGGGGAGTTGGGTAGATGTGCCGCTACGGACTATCACATTTGTGCATAATGGTAGCTGCCCACATGGTTGCATGCATGGATCCATAGTGTTGTGGTGGGTGTGGGCAAGGGCTGCACTGTTGTGTGCATGGCCAAAGGTGTGCTGGGTGCGCCTCAGGATCTTTGTGGATGCTGCAATCGTGCGTTCTTTAGCAGACGTTTCAGGTCGAGGGGCTTTGGAATCAAATGGAACGTGCAATAAGAGTGTTTAACGGTAAATATGGAGTGGTGTGCAGAAATGATAGTGTGCAATGCAGAGGTTTTGTATGTGATTGCTGCATGCGTGTTTGAAAATTTGACAGCACCCAACGAGGGTGTGCTGAAAAAATGCCAGTGCAAAGGGATTATGAGCATGCTGGCCATGGAAATGGAATGGTGGGAAATAGGCAATTAGGTGTTTAGGGTGTGGTTGACCAGAAGGGGCTGTACCATTTCTCCCCAATACTGTGTTGTGAGGTTGGTGAAGATGGAGAGACACGCAGTGATTATCGTCGGTGATACCTGTGTGCGCCATCTGCACATGTGTTGTTATGCAAATAGGTGTTGCTGATAATTTCGGGTTGGAAGGAGTGGACGCTTTCTGGCGCTGTCAGGGTGACTACAGTTTCGGCGGGATGGTTCGCCTTTGCAGATATATGGCCTCCGTCACGAATGTAGACTTTGTTGTGGTGCACTATGGAAGTCTACATTTGGGTTACATGTCGTGTGGATGTTTAATCCGTCACCTGAACGCATTGATGCAGATCTTTCCTACTGCCGAGGTTGTTCTTTCTCATGCATAACACCAAGAGGAGTAGGGGCCCATGCCAGTGTAATTTGTCCCCAGCCAGAGGTCACAAGGTGTGTTATAAGCAGAAGCATGTGTGAATTGATGCAGACTGCTGGCATGTTCTCCATCCTCTATGAGATCATGAGGTCGCATAATATGCAGTGGTTCTGTAGAAATGGCATTTATTTGAGCGCCATTGGCAATGCTGTTTTCTTTTACACTGTGCAAGAAGCATTGACCAGAATGTGGTAACAATGTGAGAGGGAAACAGAAACGCATATAAAGAGAAAAAGCAAAAAAAGTTGTTTGCAAGCACGTGAAAATAAATAAATATAAAAAATCACCCCCCTCACTATCACGAAAAGGTAGCGGATTCCGGAGTACTTTCAGGATTACACGTGCCACAATCGGCGCTTCTCACCATGCTGGCCAATGGAAATGGCACTGTGGGGAATGCCCAATCAGGTGCTCAGGGTGTGCATCACAGGAAAGGGCGGCAATATATTTTCCCATTACTCTGTGTACTGACGGTAGCAGGCAGAGATGGAGAGACGCACTGTTGTCATGATTCCTAACCAAACTCCTCTGATCACCACTGGTGCAGTCTGGTCCCGCAGGGTAGCCAGCTGACGCCAAAAGTGTCTAACTGACTGTTAGTGTGGCTCGGCGCCACTTCCAAGATGGCTCCCAGATTCAGCCATCAGGTGGAAAGCAAGATGACCCCCCGGTTTCCCACGCAACATTATCCATGGTGGTCTAGTGGTGCTGGGTGCAGCCCAGGGCTATATAAGCCACGCCCTGGGCCACACTGCGCTTAGCATTTTCCTTGGCTGATCCCAGCCAGCGCACTGCTTGCCTCCTGTCTCAACATCCACATGTTGGGGGATTCCTGTCATCCACTTCTGCCCACGTATGGGAGCCCACCTGCTGTAGCCTGACTCATGTCAGGTCTGATCCCTGCCACCTCCAGCGCGTCTCGCCGTATTTGCAACATCCAGCGCCGCAGTTGCCAGCATGATGGATTCAGCGCAGCTACGCTGCTGCATTCATCTTCATCAGCACTGCAGCCTCCAACGCAGCGGATTCCAGCGATGTCCCTCTGCAGCATCTACAAGACACAAAGAGACTTGAAATAAGTGGACATCTACTTCACCCCTCTGCCCCCCCGCGACCATATTCACTGGACTTCTGTACTCAGGACACACGGGGAATCTTCACATGCAGCACGGCATGGCGGATCCAACGTGATAACAACTCCGGACCTAGAAGTAAGAAAGAGACATTATTAAACACATTGATTTGGACTCTGCTGAAACAAGCACTCGTAGTTGAACAAGCACAATCAAGAAGGAGTGGCTGTTAAGACTGTTGAGGCGCTGCAAGAACATTACTAGTAGCAGATTGTCCTCATAGCTACACTCTTATACAGACTACAAAGACTTAAAAGCATCTAAGTGTGCCGCAGCAGGTCTGGGCCGCTGATCCCAGTGAAGGAACTGGAGAGACGCCATCTTCATAGTGATATCAAGGCGAGCCTGGGTTTAGGACTCATCAGGTGGCACAGATCTAACGCAGGGGAGGTTGTGGGACCATAGCAGTGCAGTGTTTTATGATACTTGTGTCCCTGTCCTAGGGTCCATCCTGAGGGATCCAGAATCATCCCAGCAACCTAATCCATCATTATCCAGGCCAAACCACTCCCAATCTCATCGTCCGCTGGGCATTTAACCATACAGTGCACCGAGGGGGAGGGTGTGTTTTGGACAATCAGCATAACTGAATCCAGCAGCATGCATTCACAATCCAGACCAGGCACTCCTGCAGGGCCCCACAGGTAAGCGTTACAACTGTCTTGATAGTCAGTGATGCCTTTGTGGAAAATCTGTTCCAGTATGCCATCGAAAAAAGGCTTTCTTTTTTTTTTTTTTTTTTTATTGTAACATTAGTTTATTACAAAAGAAAGAAAAACTTTTTGTTACATTTGTGCCTCAAGTCCTCAGGGTCTTCACTGGCTAAAATCACTAATTACATTACAAATTGTTTAGCTGTAGTGCGTCCATAAAATGTATTATTGCGCAGGTTAACTGAGTGTTGAAACCTGCGATCAGGTAGCACCACCAGGCATCCATGTTTCCTGACGAAGGAGCAAAGCGGTCTAAATGCAGACTATGCTGCGCTGTAATAGCTTCACAGTCTAATATTAGGTGCCTCACCGATTCTTGGCCAAGTTTGCAGAATCTACATTCTGCCGTCTGCACCAGTGGATTATGCCTCAGGAGCTGTATCTCCCTAGTTTTATATAGATTTAGTCTCATCCGCAGGAACATATTACGATGGTATTGCGAAGGGAATTTCTCCAAAAATGTTGGAATTGCATCAAGTTTGTTTAGCGCACTTCCAAGGTCCAGAGAAGTTATCAGTTTGTTTCGCCGTTCTTCATTTTTTAGCCAGTTATGGTGACGAATTTTTTTCTTTGCAATTTGGGGGCGAAGTATTACAGTCTCTACAGAAACTCCAGCATCTTCTAATACAAGAAGTAGTTTTTTCTCCCACTCCTTTATTAAAAAGGCAGATGAATGTTCAGAAACAGAGTGTAGTATTTCATATGGTTTTACTACCATCTCCGTCCGCATTTTCCTAAACATGGAGATTGATTTCCACAGAACAGTTCCATACAGAGCCTCAATACATAGCTCGTATCGTATTGCCACCGTTGATGAGCTATTAGGTAATCTCAACACTTTACGCCAAAATCTATCTTCAAGCTTGTCCCAAAAGTCTTCTGGAAGATTCCAACATGTTTCACTCCCAAAAGTTATAGCGGGAACTACCTTTTGAAGGTAGAATGATAGAACCGGCTTTAGAGAGAATTTTCCGTAAACTGCATGCAATTTTGCCCCTTGCAAGGCAAACATTTTCATCCGGGCCACCAAGTCTTGAGACCACTCCCATTCTCGAATTGAGTTGTTAAACAAAACACCTAAGTATCTTATGCTATCAGTTATCGCAAGGAGTTCATTATTTATCCTCCATTCAAAGTTACATGACTTCTTTGGTTTACAGTGACCCACCTCGATGATTTTTGACTTTTTGGTATTAATTCGTAGGTCATTTTGCATGCAATATTTCTGGAATTCATTTAGCAGGCGCTGCAGTCCGATTGGAGTGGAGTCCATAAGCACAATATAGTCGGCGTAGACAGCCCAACTTAATTCATGACCATTCACCAACGGAGGAAAAACTCTTAATTCACTTAATATTAGAGGTAGATCAGAAATGAAGAGCTTAAATAACTGGGCTGCTAAAGGGCAACCCTGTTTGACTCCTCGTTTTGTCAATATCTCATCAGATAAGTTGCCTTGCTCATTTAGCCGAACTCTGATGGATGTGTTGGAATGTAGCGCAATCAGAGGGGCTAGCAGCTCACTTGGACATTTCCAATCATGAAGTTTTTTCCACAGCAGGTTACGATTTATGCTGTCGAAAGCCTGACTCAGATCTATAAAGGCGATATATAGTTTTTTCTTACGCCTCAGTGCATCTAGTTTTAGGCAGTTCAAAAGCACCAGGTTAAGCTCAACCCCCACACCTTTTGTAAATCCGGTTTGACGTCGATCAACAGCTGCAACATCTTCAGCCCAGTGAGCTAGACGTTTCTGGAGAAAGGACCCAAATACTTTTCCAATTGTATCCAAAAGGGCAATCGGGCAATAATTGTTTGGGTCGTCTCGATTACCCTTTTTGAATATCGGAACAACCACCGCCTTGGACCAAGAGTCAGGCAATACTCTTTCCAGAGCAATTCTTTCGAATAGAACACTCATCAGCTTTGCCCATATAGAGCTGTGGTTTTTTAACATCATGTTTGAAATACCATCGGGGCCGACTGCTCTGGAAGAGTTTAGCTTCTGGATTGGCCGATTAATATCATTTTCTGCGTCTGCCACATTCCATCTTACATCAGGGAGCACTAGTTGGGGGACCTTAATGCAGTTGCAATCATCAAATATGGTAGTAAAATGCGCCACCCAGCTTGCTCCACTAACTCCATTTGACATTGCATAAGTATGTTTAATCCCACCGGTGTTAATTATCTCCCAAATATGTCTACTATCTTTTTGCATAATAAGTTTCAGCATTTGTTCGGCTTGGGCTTGGACTCGAATCAAGTTGAAAGATTTCATCCAGTTTCGATAACGCTGTTTTCTTTTTTGAATTAGTATATTATTACAGGCATTAGGATCCTTTCTTAAGAGCCTGATGTCATTCCGAAGATTTTGCTTCTCTTGTTTTATTATTGGGTTAAAAGTATGTTTTACTTCGACATCTTGCCTTTTTCGTTTGTTTGACTTCGTTTTGTATTGATGTAATAATAATGTATAGCTTATCCTTGCCGTTGTGTCAATCGCGTTAGCAAAACGGGATATTGTCTTGACCAGACGTCTGCATTCAGACGTAGTCTATTTGCTCCATTGTTTATGGTTATCCTCTCCGAGTATTTTATCAAGGTTGTTTTTTGAACTTTCAGCCATTTCAGCACTAGTGCGTCATGGTCACTTTTTTATGTCTCGGTGACTTTGAGAGTGATTATTTGTTCCAAAAAGTTCCTAGATACCCATATATAATCGAGCGTCTTCTTTAAATCTCCTCTCTTCCAGGTAGGGCCCGGGGGGATGTCGCCACGAATGCAACCATTCAGCATAGAGCAGTCTCTAAGGGCAAGTTCCTTTGCCCACCTTTCACCCCGATCCTGCATATGTTCATTGCTCCTCGATGTAGATGTTATACTTTTTGTCAGAGGGATATTTACCCAAGAATAGTTGAAATCCCCACATATTATAATTGCAGGATCAGTATAGGAGAGTAAACATTCATCGATTGCGGACATAACCTCAGAAATAAATCTTGATTGTGTGATCATCGCTGGGTTCCAATAAATGTTCACTATCAGAGTCACCTGGTCTCTGGAATTTAAGGACCTGGAATCTTGAATTGTCGTGACTTGTGCGAACATGTTTGGATTCTTAGTTGACAGAATCTTCCAGTCCTCGCTGTTATTTATCATGGTTATCAAACCAGAGAAGGGACGACCAAACAAGTTCTTTCCTGCCGGGTTAATAAGGACTGTATATCCATCGCACACTGGGCATTCACGTAACCATGTTTCTTGTAAGCATATAATTGAGGTTTTGTCTGCTAATTGCCATTGTCCTTCAAAAAGATGGGAAAAACCTCGTGTGTTCCATGACATTAATTGATTGTTAATGTCAAATCCATCTGCACTGAGCTACTGTCTAGTTTGTGTTGCGTGACTTTGGCACGATGATCGCTTTATCCTTATATGGTCCCACAGCTCTTTTCTTCTTATTTCATTCTCTGTTTGTTCCGTAGAAGAGTAGGGGAAGCTTTCTACATCCTGAGCATCAGCACATATAATTTTGAATCCGAAGAACAAAAAGTCGGCAGCAGCATCCTTTACGGCTTTCTTTAGCGTGCTGGAATTAAGATGCAAGTTTACCCAGTCCAGATGGTCTTCAGACATATACTCAACTACCGCTATGTCATCTGATTTGGTAGCTCGGAGAGTTGGGATGCATTGTAGAAGTTTTAGTATGTTCCGACGATTCAAATTTACTTCTTTTTGTTCTGGCAGGACATTTTTGATTTGTATTTTCCAGATGCCTCTCATGAATGGAGCATTCGACTCTGTGTTTTTCAAGTTAGAATTTCTACTAAGCTTTTCAATTTGTGCTCTTGTTAATTTCGGATTTAATTTGCCGCACATGTCATGTGGCTGGGCACGGGCAGCTGGCGTTTTACTGCTCTGCTCTTCTACTTCCGTACTTGTTGGCAAAGGCAGAGGCACCTTTTTGTTGTTTTTGCTTGCTTGCCCACTTACTTGTGGTGGAATGACTGTTCGAAGGCCCGGTCTGGGCTGAGTCTCATTGGCTTTACCGGTGTCACCCGGTGATTCTTCTACCGTAGGGGCAGCCACTTCTTTTTCTTCGTCGTCGTCAATTGAGTAGGTTGAGAATTCACATAAGTCAATAGATGACTCATATGTTTCATCATCCTTACAACATGAACAGTCTCTTGTTCTTTTCAAGCACCGTTTAGGCACACTCGTTGATTCGGTTTCTTTTATAGGATTATCAGACTCCTTTGGTTGTTTCCCCTGACGTTGAAACATAGACAGGCGTGGCGGTGTTGATAAATTCCGAATAAATTTTTTGCTGCTCGTTTTACGCGCACGTTTGGCCACTTGCCTCTGGGTAGGTCGCGTCTGTAAGTTATTTCCTCCTCTCTTTTTATCCAGGGGTTGGTTTTTACTCGCTTTCTTTGCTGTTGTGGGTTTATTAAAGATCCCAAATGAGAGTATTTCAGATAAGTTTCCTGGGACAGTTCTTTCCACCTCTGGCCCTGGGAACCGTTCCTCTTGTGCTTGCTCCTGCTCCACTGATGCTTTAATCACAACACCATTATTGGTATTGTCGGGTGCTTCTTGTTGGGACAGGGAGATGAGCTGGACACGCGACGTTTGCTTTTTGCTTGCTTCGTTTGCCTTCGCACCCCTGTCACTTACGTCAACGACGTTTTTCTCAATATTCGTTTGCTCATTAACTGGACACACAGTGCCCGTATTACAGCTGGACAATCCTAAAAGCTTGAGACAGGGTTTTGGAATCACGCCGGGCTTTTGATTTGATGATTCAGTCGATGGTGATAATCTAGGCATGTCATAAGCTCCCGCGCTTCCTGTCCGGCAATTCGTTGGATTATTATGGCGCATCCATTTTGTGCATTCGATTACTGCATCAATTAAGCCCGCATTATCACCATTTGCCTGGCGAGCAAGTTCGCATAATCTGTTTTGCCATTTAAGGGATGTTTCAGCTTCATAATCCATTCTGTGTGTTATTGCTTGGGAAAAGGTTTCTAGAGTTGAAATCTTTGCATTTACAGAAGCCAGAAGCGTCAATTGGTCACTCACAGCATCATGCAGGGATTCATACAATTTCATAAAAGGTAATAAGGCAATTGATGTTGCGGCCAATACATTATTGTGGATTTGTATTCCGGCCGCTGTGGAAAGCGAGCTTTTAGAGGGGGGATCAGGCCTTTCTTGTTCAGAGGCATCTTGGTTCTCTCCAGGGCGGGCTCTCTTTTCCTTTCTCCGACCATTCAACTTAGAGTTGCTCATGACAGCTCTGGCCTCTACATCCTTTGAGCCTTCCGATTCCAAGTTTGCGTCTGATTTTTGAAGTATCGAATTGTCTACGGCTGACATAGAACCCTCGGACCTGAATGATGTATTCCAAGATGAATTCCCTACTAAATTGATGTCTGCCGGTTCTTTTCTAGATGAATGTGCCATTTGATTTTGCCGAAAGCTGTCGTTTAAGCGCTCATAGGTTGCTAAAAAGTCGGCTTTTAGCCTTGTAGCTAACCTTGCTTCGCGTCCTGAGAGTTCAGTCGATGGTACTTCTGTAGGTTTCTTGCCTCTGGAAAAGTCTTGTGATTTTTGCCTCTGAAGTGCCTGTGTTTTATTTGTGCCCACGGCCTCAAGGCAGACCCCTTGACTAAGGTCTTTCTCCGCCGCTGTGGCGATTTCAGGTATCCTTACATTCAGCAATTCAGTCGGCATAGGATCAAAACTTGCCCCCTCCCCCGAGTTTATTTCATTAACTGTGTTCAAGCCAACCGCTTTCATAGTACTGAAAGGTATTGAAGACATAGGTATGTTTTTTGTGACAAATGGCAACATTGGAGAAAAAGGTGTGGACTGCATTCCTGCTCTTCTATGATCTGCCAGGGGGGGGGGGGGCAGTGAGACTTTGGTCTGAGATAGGACATTTGGAATGTTAATACCCAACAAATCGAGGTCAGTTAGTTCAAAGGGAGAAATTTGTGGGGTTTCATAAGCGTCAATGTAGACTGAAGGCAAAAAAACTTTTTCCGGTTCAGCGATGCCGCTCTCAAATTTGTCTAGATGCATATTTTGGTGAGGTATTATAACATCATTACTTTCATTTCCAGTGTGAACATTCTCTGGCTGCGGGAGACCCATTACCGCCTGTGACAAATAGACTAGGGAAGGCACTGTGCCTTTCAGCGGTCGACTGGTTTCCAGTCTATCCATATTTATAATTGACCCAGTTGAATCATTCGGCGCAGACAATTCCACCAGGCTTACCTCCTTGTTTAGCCTCTGGGGTGGCTTCCTTCGATGTAACAGTGATTTTTGCCGAGTCTGCGGTCCCTCCTTCAATATCGTATTCACCATTTTGTATTGTATTATGGCTGCAGCTCAGCCCGCTACCAGGATGTGATAGCATACAAACGGGCAATCGGACGTGCAGCGGACTGCAGCAGACTGAACTCGTCTCCGAACTCCGCGCCGCGCTCCGCGCTGACACACAGCTTTTGTAGGCAGGTCCTCTGCCTTAAAGGAACAGAGTCCGTCGCAGCAGCTCCTCACAGGGGCTCAGACACCGAGTTCTGCAGCAGACTGAACTCGTCTCCGAACTCCGCGCCGCGCTCCGCGCTGACACACAGCTTTTGTAGGCAGGTCCTCAAAAGGAACAGAGTCCGTCGCAGCAGCTCCTCACAGGGGCTCAGACACCCAGATCTGCAGCAGACTTCTGCAGCAGACTTTCATGGCAATTTCGATTTGGAGGGAGTGGAGGCTTTGTGGGGCTGTGGCAATGTGTGCAGCTTCGGCGCTGTGCTTGCAGTATGTCGACAAGTGGGTACTTTAGCTACTGTACATAGTGTGGTTGTGCACTATGGAGCGTTGCATTTCGGTTCCATGCCTTGTTCCCGTCTGTACCGTCAGCTCAAGAAGGTGATGAAAGTAGTGCTGTGTATTTTTCCCACTGCCAAGGTGCTTTTCTCATGTATACCACCAAGATTACTATGCACCTATTCCAATGATTGCCAGCTAGAGGCCAGAAGACGTCTCATCAACAGAAGCATGTATACTTTTTTGTCCATTCGTGGGATGTTCTTCTGCAACAATGACTCCATCAGTTGTGGAAATGCAGAGTTGTTCCAAGCAAATGGCATTTTGTTGTCGTCCATTGGTAATGCAGTTTTCTTTGCTCGTCTACAGGATGCGCTGAAGAGTTTACTGTAATAATGTGAGCACAAAAAACACAAAATCAAATAAAAACCGATGTTTAGAAGCATCGAAAAAAAAGCTCTTTTCAGAACTGCCCCTTACAACGAACTCCCCCTACCCTGGTTGCAATTTATTCCCCCATGCCGGACGCAGCATGAAAGCCACATCCAGGGATTTTCAGGATGGCAGTAATGGAAATGGGACTGTGGAGGCAGAGGGATTGTGCAATAACGTTTCTGGGCATAGTGTGTACGCAGAGGACTGTTGTACAGAACTGATACTGTTACATAGCGAGCTCTTCAATGTTATTGGTGGATGCATGTGGAACTTTTTTTTAACAGTACGCAATGACGGCATGCTGGAAAGAAGACAGTAGAAAGGGAAGAAGGAATGTTTCTGCTTTATTGGGGCACGGCCCTCGCCGTCCTTGGGGAAACGCAAGTGCACATACTGCTGGTTTCAGCTTGCTACCCATGACATTGGGACAGTGGGGACTATCACACCTGCGGGTGTGGGTAACAGGAAGGGCCATTCTTAATGTTCTACATTACTGTGCACACTGAGCCGGACTGACATGGTTGCAATTACTTTCAAACGCAATGTAACACAGTCCATTTGGTCCAACATCACTTACACGCGAAATCTATGTGGCCTGCTACTGTGTTGTGAAAAGCTGCAAATAGATTGTGGAGCAGCTCTGGGGTGTGGCCTTTTGTAGTGCTGCTGTGGAGAACTTGCACCCTGAAAACAGGACTACATTGTTCAAAAACCTACATACATGTACAAAGGCCCATTGTGGTGTGTACTTTCCGAAAAACACTCCCTACATTCCTCAACACTGTACTTTGCCGCTGTCCATGGGTCTGGATCGTGTGTCACCGAAATAAAGGCCCACGTGCAGTTTGGGTGCGGTCGCATGGTGACATCACCACTGCTGTTTTGGGCGGAATATGTTGTGCGCATGTGCATACCGTTGCCACTTCTATACTGAATAATAGGGCACCATATATGTGCCAAGCATTTTGGGAGATGCTGGCTGTTTATAGGGTATAGCAGGTGGTATGTTTATCTGTATAGGTACCTGTAGGCCGTGGGTGGGTGCCACAACCTTATTAATGTTTGTTCACATATGCTGCACAGTGGCAGTGTTACCAGGACACAGAGGAACAAAGACACATGCGTGTACTTGCACAATGACCAAATGTCCCTTGCCACACGTCATCATAGGTGGAGGACAACATGCAGACATGTGGAGCATGCTGGCATTGTACGAATACCTCTATTGCCATTGTGGATAGCCCGGGAAGCTGCGGTGTCGGTAGTAGTACCTTTTTCCTTAATTGCGGTCAATCCAATGAGGAGTGTGTGCTGCTGAGTGAGAATGGCATTTTAACAAAAAAAAACATATTACATATTCACGCACAACCTTTCACTTATTAACGGTTACTTGTACACATTCATACACACCATTAGGAAAGGGAAGGGATAGCATAAGTGGATACTTACTGTGGGGAATTGGGGATTTCCTCAAGTTGGTTTTGAGGGGAGGAAGACATTGAGGTATCACCTTAACGTCTCCCGTCACACAGATTTTGAGGGGATGGTGCCCTTTGACATGGGGAACGGGTACACGGTCAGGTCTGCTAGAGCTGTTTCATTTTGTCAGTTTTGTCAATAATACATCCTAGTACGCAACCTTTCAGCTGGCACAATTGTTCACCAATTTTTCCACTTTGGCTTCCAGGCTGTCCATTCTGCTATGCACAGAGTTACTTGCCTTTCCTATGGCCGTATGCTGTTGTGGAAGGGTTGCTGCTTGTGCTGCCTTACTTTCCTTTCCAATATGTTCTCTCATAGAAAAGAAAATGTGTTTGCTGTACATATAGCAATATATATTACATAATGTACGCTTCACAGTACTGTGCGTACCAATGTTTAGTAAGTCATTGCGTCAAGAGGGGAATTTTCTTCCAGCCACTCTAAGGTGGCTACCATTGCTCCGTAAGAAATGAGACATTATGCTTCTCTACTATTGTTTACTGCAGCACCTATGCAGTTAGTAGACAAACTTCAGTGTGCTTACTACACTGTAGTGACGTTCTGGTCTTGGTACTTTCTAGTCCGTACTCTCTGAAAACACGTTGTTAAAGGGACGTTATGGTTAAGTTACACCACTAAAAAACTTTATATTTTACTGAAAACACTATGCTAAAGCAACGTTCTGGTTACAGTGCCCTACTAAAAACCTATGAAATTCACTAACAAAAAACGTTGTTAAAGGGACGCTATGGTTAAGTTGCACTAGCAAAAACTTATGAAATTCAATGGGAAAACGTTGTTACAGGGACGTTATGGTTACCGGTAAAACCGAGAAAAAAAATGAAGTTTGCCAGTTATGGTAAGGTAAGCAACCATAACTCGCGCCACGCGTGTGCCCTGCAGTGCACACTGGTGGCACGAGTTATGGTTGCTTAGCTTACCATAACTGGCGAATTTTGTTTTTTTTTCAGTTTTACCTGTAACAATAACGTCCCTGTAAAGTTTGTCCGTTGAGTTTCATAGGTTAACAATGTTTCTTGTTAGTGAATATATATATATATATATATATATGTATATATGTTCAGTAAAAAAACTTTGAACTTTGTTAAAGGGACTTTATGGTTCAAAGTAAAACCGAAAAACCCCTGAAATTCAGCAGTTATGGTAAGATAAGCAACCATAACTCGCGCCACCGTGCACTGCTAACACTAACACCCAGGACATCAAAGATGACATCACATGTGCATTTACTTTTCATGAAAACTCTGTAGGAGGGATTCTTATAATGTTGACCAAAAAGTGTGAAGGATCATTTCAATAAATATCATGAGCTAATTAGTGCATTAAGCAATGCATTGATATAAATAGCATACTATTATGAAGTTCTATCCAGTATTCTAAGCAACTCATGCAGAATCTTAGACAGTGTGTGCAGTATACATGATGAAGGTGCAATATTCATAATCTAACATGTAATAAGTAGCTAATAAAACCCACTTAATACATAAGTACACTTAATACAGACAAAACACAAAGAGACAACAACACATACAAATATGAGTATATACAGGGACAGAGAAGTAAGCAAAAAAGCAGAAGTAGTAGCAGAAAGAGTTCATAACCTAACTGATTATCTTCATGCAGAGAAATGATTGCTCTGTTTCAAAGCTGCTACTTACTGTATGTATGTGTATCAAATGATGTCAGTGAACCCTAAGGAAAGGAGTGTGAGTACAATGTATACAAATATGAGCATATACAGGGAAGGTAGAGTAATAAAAATAAAACTATGAGAAAATGCTGATAACTCTAATGATTATCTTCATGCACAGAAAGGATTGCTCTCTTTCAAGCCTGTGTCTTCCGCTATATATATGTTTCATATCACATGACTTGACCCTAAGTCTACAAATATAGTACCTTTTCAATTTTTACTTCCTGACTGTTACTGAAGAAAAATATGTGGCTTAAATATGTCAGTAAAGAAAAAAAAGGGAGAGCCAGCCATGTGATGTCATCAGTGATGTCATCAATGACATTTGTGATGTCATCTTTGATGTCCTGGGTGTTAGTGTTAGCAGTGCACGGTGGTGCGAGTTATGAGTTATGGTTGCTTATCTTACCATAACTGCCGAATTTCAGGGGTTTTTTGGTTTTACTTTGAACCATAACGTCCCTTTAACAAAGTTATTTTACTGAATTTGATAGGTTTTTAGCAGCGCAACCTAACCATAATGTCCCTTTTAACAAAGTTTTTTTGCTGAATTTCATAGGTTTTTAGTAGCGCAACTTAACCATAACGTCCCTTTTAACAAAGTTTTTTCACTGAATTTCATAGGTTTTTAGTAGCGAAACTTAACCATAATGTCCCTTTTAACAAAGTTTTTCACTGAATTTCATAGGTTTTTAGTAGCACAACTTAACCATAACATCCCTTTAACAACGTTTTTTTACTGAATTTCATATGTTTTTAGTAGCACAACTTAGCCATAATATCCCTGACTTTATGTACATGTAACATAGAACATACTGAACCCCTAGCTAGTGATTTCGATGTCTGTGGACTACCGCCATGTCCGCGGACATATCGAAAATCTGAGCGTGGTGAATGTAAATTTAAATAGTGTGCCCCATTTCCCCTTTGAGCTTGGCTCTGAAAAGAGCTGTTTTTTTGGGGGTTTTTTGCAGATGCTTGACAGACACCTGTTATTTTGTATTTTTTTTAATTTTCTTTCTTACTTTACTCCCAAAATCTTCACATAACCTTCTCCAAAGCAACCCTTACATTCCAAAACAGAATGGCATTTCCCATAAAAGATAAGGAAATGCCATCTTCTTTAAAATAAACAGCATTACTGGAATCAATATTTTCATTATTACAGAAGAACATACCAGCTCTAAGCATGAAGGCACACATGCCTCGGTTGATTACACACCTAGCATTGTTTTGCTGAGGACAAAACACTGAACTATTGTCCCATATTGCCCTAGGTACTAATCCAGAAGAAATTACTTTTGCATTTGGAAGGATGTTCATTTCTGCTTGAACCAAGTGTTCCAAATCTGCCAACAAAGTAGGGGCACTGACATAGCCCAAATGGAAAGCACCATAGTGCAAAACTACCACATGGGGACTGTTGATCCTGCCCATATCTTCACAAACTTGTACAATTCCCTGTACATTGCAATCAGGCACAGTGCTCCACATCACCTCCACTCCTTTAACATCCAAATTCTTTGCAACATTCCTGCATTGAGCATACTGTTGTAAACCATGCACAAACATATCTCCGAGCACCAACACCCTGACTTTCTCCACTTCTGCCATCTTCACTACACACAGTCTCTTTGAACACAAATCCACAATCTCAACATCTGATTGGCTGATCCCTACAGTCTTCTTTCCATGCTGGATTTGCTGGAAAACCCCGGATGTAGCACGCCCTGTCCGCAGACCGCATAACTCTTAGACAGCCCTTCTACCATTTCCACTTCATTCTCTGTGCCATTCCCTCATTGGATACAGCTAACCAGGCACACAATACGGAGAACGTCCTCAGAACACCCCTATTTTGTTTATTTTCGAACATTTCAGGACACCGCAAGTGTTCTTAGACCACATTCAACTTGCCAGAGGACGATACGGACAGCGTCCTCAGGATACCCCCATTTTCTTTATGTACAAACATTTCAGGACACCGCGAGTGTTCTTAGAACACTTTCAGCTTGACAACGAACAATACAGACAATGTCTTCAGGACACCTCTGCGAACATTCCAGGACCCCACACGTCTTCTTAGAACACTTTCAACTTGACACTGAATCCATTCTGTTTATTTACGAACATTTCAGAACAGCCGTGTTGTCCTCAGACAAATCGTACACAACAAAAGCGTCTAGCACATTAAAACAAATCCAACATTGCACCTATCTCATACTCCCCCACCCTCCCCAAACACTCTTACACACCAACACACTCCACTAAATACAATTCTAAAAACCAAGTTTCACCTCACTGTCCGTGGTCGTCCGCGAATGCAAGATGGCAGGCACCACCAAAAATCTGACGCGCTCCACGCCCCACGCCGTCCAATCAGCGAACACGTCGGATGTCTGCAGACATCGCGCAAGCCGCTCGGCCAATCAGGCACTGTCCGCGGAGCAAACAGGGAAGTCCGTCCGCAAAGCGAACGGAGATATCACTATTTTTTTGCCTTACATTTTGGTCATTTTAAAAAGAACTACTGGACAGATTTACACCAAATTTGCAATAGCACGCTTTCGGGACAAGCCCCCCGTTCCTGCCGCAAATTTGGTGTAAATCCGTCCAGCGGTTTGGCCTGTAGGCGTGCACAAAGTTTTTTCCCATTATGTCTATGGGAAAAAACTAAAGTTTTGGGACCCCCCCTATAACTTTGCCCCCCCTGGACCAAACCTCTCCAAACCTTGCAAAAAAATTCAGAGTGGGCCATACACTTTTTTTGCACAGTTTGGTGAAAATTCGTCCAGAGGGAGCGAAGGTATAAGCCACCCAAAAAATGCTCTTCCTATGGAAACAACAACTTAACCATAACTACATGGATGCTACCGCATCCATGTAATATATATATATGTATATATATATATTACACAGCCACAGTAGTGGCTGTGTAGTTATGGTTAAGTTGCTGTTTCCATAGGAAGAGCACTTTTTGGGTGGCTTATAACTTCGCTCTCCCTGGACGAATCCTCACCAAACGTTGCAAAACAAGTATATGGCCCGCTCTGAATTTCTTTGCTAAGCTTAGTGAGGTTTGGTCCAGGGGGGCAAAGTTATAGGGGGGTCCCAAAACTTTTGTTTTTCCCATAGACATAATGGGAAAAAACTTTGCTCACGCCTACAGCCCAAACCGCTGGATGGATTTTCACTAAATGTGCGGCAGGAGCAGCGGTTTGGTCCCGAAAGCATGCTTTTGTTAATTTGGTGTAAATCCATCCAGTAGTTATTTTTAAAATGACCAAAACGTAAGGCAAAAAAATTAGTGATATCTATGTCCCCTCCGCGGGCACACTTCCCTGTTCGCTACGCGGACAGGACACGGATTGGCCAAGCGGCCTGCATCATGTCCGCGGACATGTGACATGCTCTCCGATTGGCTGGGGTGAAGCATGAAGTGCGTCATATTTGTGGAGACGCCCACCATCTTGGTTTCTCGTCCGGTGGGCGCGCACATCGCGGTAAAACATATAAAAAAACACAACATTGCACTCGTCAAACTTATCAATTAATGTTTGGGGAGGTGTGGGGTGATGAAGATGGGATGGAATATGGCTGCAAGAAGCAAAAAAAGTGTTAACTAAAAAACATCCGAACTCCAAGAAAGCACGTAGCAGTGTAGACCACGCTCACGCAGTAAAGCGCATGCGCACAATTACTTCACCCGCTCTTGACATATACCGCGCCAGTCAAAACGCGCAGACACTTTCTTTTTCAAATTCGCAGGCGCGCCTCATCCGAACACGGACACGCGTTGAAAAAAACATGCAGAAATAAAGACCGTGTACAGGAGTTAACAGAAAACACGTAGCAGGGAAGACCGCGCACATGCGCTGTAGAAAACACGTAGCTGCGAAGACTGCACACACGTGATGTAGATAACACGTAGCTGCGAAGACCGGGCACACGCGCTGTAGATAACACGTAGCTGAGAAGACCACACACATGCATTGAAGGAAGCACGCAGCAGTGCATCTTTTTCAAACTCGCACTCGCGGTCTTAACAGATGAATCCTAGCTCACACACGCCTTATCCGAATGTGCACACGCGTTGAAGAAAAACATGCAGAAATGAGATGAATCCGAGCTCACACGTGCCTTATCCAAACACGCACACGCGCTGTAGAAAATACGTAGCTGCGAAGAGCGCTCACACGCGCTGTAGAAAACATATAGCTGCAAAGACCACGCACATGCGTTGTAGAAAACACGCAGCTGCGAAGACCACGCACACGCGCTGTAGATAACACATAGCTTAGAAGACCATGCACACGCGTTGAAGGAAGCGCGTAGCAGTGTATCTTTTTCAAACTTGCACGCGCGGTCTTAACAGATGAATCCAAGCTCACACGCGCCTTATCCGAACATGCACACGCGTTGAAGAAAAACATGCAGAAATGAGATGAACCCGAGCTCACATGCGTCTCATCCGAACACGCACAGGTGCTGTAGAAAACATGTAGCTGCAAAGAGCACGCACACGTGTTGTAGAAAACACATAGCTGTGAAAGACCACGTACACGCATTGTAGAAAACACGTTGCTACGAAGACCGCACACACGCGCTGTAGAGAACACGTAGCTGCAAAGACCACACACACGCGCTGTAGATAACACGTAGCTGAGAAGACTGCACACACGCGTTGAATGAAGCACGTATCGGTGTATCTTTTTCAAACTCGCACATGCGCTCTTAACAGATTAATCCGAGCTCACACATGCCTCATCCAAACACGCACATGCGTTGAAGAAAAACGCACAGAAATGAGGACCGCGCACAGGCATTAACGCAATACACATAGCAGTGAAAACTGCAAACGCGTGCTGTGGAAAACACGTAGCTGCAAAGACTGCACACATGCACTGTAGAAAACACGTAGCTGTGAAGACCACGCGCATGCGCTGTGGAAAACACATAGCTGTGAAGACCGCGCACATGTTGTCAGGATTAATCAGGTGAGTACAAAGGCAGCGAATTTGGCAAGGGAAATGTGCACAAAATCGCACAGTGAATAACTTAAATCAAACAACGTGCACACAAGAACCAAGACTCATGTATACTAAAACCCAGGAGTGCAGATAGAGTGAAACAATAATACAAATATATGAAAAGGGATGTGGGGTAAGCACTTAGAACTTCCTTATAACTGAAAGGAAAGTCGGCAAACTCCTTACCCACTATGCTATTACAGATACTGACAGCGCTAAACCCACGTAGAGGGCAAGCAAGGACAGGATCTGTGAGCTGACACTCTTGATGATATTGAAATAAAGAACTTAAAAACAGTACTCACGAGGACTGGAAATACCACTAGAATGTCAGTAAGCCCACAAACCTTGTTGATCAAACAGGGACCCAGAAGGCTATAACAGCAATGGGTGGAGGATAACTAAATACATAAGACTCAAGACAAGGGGCAAGTAAGAATTGTGATTATAGAATAGTGAGGAAAACAAAGGCATTCACACAGGAGCTAGCTACAACAGCACACCACACCTAATAATCAATGGAAATAAATGCAGAAGTGTAAGGGAAAACATGGAATGGATTCCAATAGAAAGTAAGGAGCAGGAGCAGGGAAAACGATATTACAAAAGGCAAACTTCTCCCACCCCTCCAAGGAATAAAGGCAGGAAGCTAAATCTATAAAGGGAAAGACTAAAGCATCAAGGTTTTCAGTAGCAAAGGACAACATCAAAGAAAAAGAGAACACAGGCAAATTGGGTTGCATCAAAGGGGAAAGCACTGAGAAAGGCTGCCTGCAGACAGAGGAAGACAGAAAGGGAAATCCAGAAAGCAGAAATCAATTAAGCACATAAATTAGAAATCCAGGGTAGAGGAACAAGAAACAGAAACTAGGAACTAGGCGCAAAGCTAAGAACCAGGAAAAAGGGCCCAGTCACAACAGGAACACTGCAACAATGACCAGCGCTGGACTGAAGCAAACTGAGGCTTTTAAAGCTGCTTAACGAGCACACCCCTCAGGTGTGCCGCTTGCTGCACCTGCAGCCACAGGTGTTGCCTATCCTCTGCCCAACCTTGTCCTGCAAGGGAGGAGATGAAGCAGTGAGCCAGGCATTCTGGGAAGCATAGTCATTAGATTAAAGAAGCATGCTGGCTGCCAAAAACCTGGAATGGATCCGGAAGGGAAGTAACTTGGAAAATAAGGGTTTAGCGCTCCCAATTTATCACAGCACTGTAGCATTAGGTTCGGAGGAAATTTCCAGTAGGGAATAAACCCCAAAACATGCCCCCAAGGGGCAGGAACGGGAGCGAAGGGAGCGAGTCGTGACACACGTGCTGTAGATTACACATGATATGATATGATATGATATATATGGCCACATAGCTGCGAAGACCATGCACACGCATTGTGGAAACACGTAGCTGCGAAGACGGCGCACACGTGTTGAAGGGAGCACGTAGCGGTGTAGACCACACTCACGCGTAGAAGAGTTCACATTGCAAAGCGCATGCGCATTGGAGATTTCACGCAGCAGAGAAATCTGTGCACACACGTTGGAAGAAACACGTATCAGTGAAGACCC
The DNA here is from genome assembly GCF_040938575.1 of Ambystoma mexicanum. Lineage (NCBI taxonomy): Eukaryota > Metazoa > Chordata > Amphibia > Caudata > Ambystomatidae > Ambystoma > Ambystoma mexicanum. Next base: position 1,282,870,326 of record NC_090928.1, read on the forward strand.
CAGCAGAGTTAGTGACACTAGCAAACGAAAACCGCGCATGTGCACAACTACTTCACCCGCTCTTGGTAAAGTTTGGTGGGATTCTGTCAAGAGCGGCAAAACTAGAGGGAGGGTCCCAAAATTATGTAAAAGCTTATAAATGATGTGCCATTTGACAAATCTACACTTAATTTGGGAAACTGATAATACCTATAGATATAAATTATTTTGGAAGTTTGGTGGGATTTTGTCAAGAGGGACAAAATTAGAGGACGGGTCCCAAAATATTGTAAAGGCTTATTAATATGGTGCCATTTGACAAATCTACACAAAGGTTTGCAAAAAGATTATAGATCTAGATATAAATGTTTTCGTAAAGTCTGATTGGATTTTGTCAAGTGGGGGCTAGGTTATATGACGATTGTTTGTGCATATATTTGACACTTTTGAAAAAATAAAACATGGGTGGATTTCGAGCAAATTTGTCTAAGGAGCAATGAGAAGGACCTGAAAGCATGGTTTTGAAAATGTGCCTGTGTGTTATTTTTTGACCAGTGTCATAATGTAGGTACAATAAATAGTGATATATCTTTGGTGACTGACGTGTAGCCTGTGGCCATGGAGAGTGGCCACATTGTCCGGGTCATATAATAAGGTAATGATCTGGACAATTTGGCTACTGGCCATGACCATGAGGGACAAAACACGGGGTTAAAGTGGCCATGACCTCCTGGGACTGGCTTTGTGGTAAAGTTATTCGAAATTGGTATAGATTTCAAAAGGAAGAAAAATGTGCTTGTGATAATATGGTCATAGAGTTCTCTATTTGCCTTCTGCAGGCTGCCATGGAAAGCGAAGAGGGGCCCTGTATGGAACCTCGCCTTCCCTTTCCATGGTGGCCATCTTGGTAAAGGATTTTCCTTACTAAACCAGCAGCGTCCCGATGTGGGAAGAAATATCTATTTTTTTAGCACCCCGGGTTTCCGCTTTGGGAATTTAGGGTGCTAATGGCCTTCATCCATTTAAAGGGACATTATGGTTAAGTTGCACTAATAAAAACCTATGAAATTCTGTAAAAAAAACCTTTGTTAAAGGGACATTATGGTTAAGTTGCGCTACTAAAAACCTATGAAATTCAGTAAAAAACGTTGTTAAAGGGATGTTATGGTTAAGTTGCGCTACTAAAAACCTATGAAATTCAGTAACAAAAACGTTGTTAAAAGGACATTATGGTTAAGTTGCACTACTAAAAACCTATGAAATTCAGTAAAAAAAACTTTGTTAAAGGGACATTATGGTTCCAAGTAAAACCTAAAAACCCCTGAAATTTGCCAGTTATGGTAAGCTAAGCAACCATAACTCGCGCCACCACCATGCACTGCTAAGACTAACACCCAGGACATCAAAGATGACATCACAAATGTCATCGATGACATCACTGATGACATCACATGTGCATTTACTGTTCATGAAAAGTCTGTACAAGGGATTCTTATTATAATGTTGACAAAAAAGTGTCAAGGATCATTGGAATAAATATCATGAGCTACTTAGTGCATTAAGCAATGCATTGATATAAATAGCATTCTATTATGAGGTTCTATCCAGTATACTAAGGTACTCATGTAGAAACATAGGCAGTGTTTGCAGCATACATGATGGAGGTGCAATATTCATAATCTTGACATGTTGAATAGTGAAATGATAACTGCTTTCTTATTATAGTTTTGCGTACTGTGAAACATGTAATAAGTAGCTAATAAAACCCACTTTCTACATAATTGCATTATTACAGACAAAACACAAAGAGACAACAACACATGCAAATATGAGTATATACAGGGAAAGTGAAGTAACCAAAAAAGCAGCAGTAGTAGCAGAAAGAGTTCATAACCTAACTGATCATCTTTATGCAGAGAAACTATTGCTCTGTTTCAAAGCTGCTACTTACCATATGTATGTGTATCACATGATGTGACTGCACCCAAAGGAAAGGAGAGTGAGTATAATGTATACAAATATGTGCATATACAGGGAAGGTAGAGTAATAAAAATAAAACTATGAGAAAGTGCTGATAACCCCACTGATTATCTTCATGCACAGAAAGGATTGCTCTCTTTCAAGCCTGTGTCTTCCCCTATGTATATGTTTCATATGATGTGACTGGGCCCTAAAGGGATTACTGTAAGAACATACTTGAAGGATAAGTCTACAAATATAGTACCTTTTCAATTTTTACTTCCTGACTGTTACTGAAGAAAACCATGTGGCCTAGATATGTCAGTAAAGGAAAAAAGGGGGAGGCAGACATGCAATGTCATCAGTGATGTCATCAATGACATTTGTGATGTCATCTTTGATGTCCTGGGTGTTAGTGTTAGCAGTGCACGGTGGTGCGAGTTATGGTTGCTTATCTTACCATAACTGCCGAATTTCAGGGGTTTTTCGGTTTTACTTTGAACCATAACGTCCCTTTAACAAAGTTTTTTTACTGAATTTGATAGGTTTTTAGGAGCGCAACCTAACCATAATGTCCCTTTTAACAAAGTTTTTTCACTGAATTTCATAGGTTTTCAGTAGCGCAACTTAACCATAATGTCCCTTTAACAAAGTTATTTTACTGAATATATATATATATATATATATATATATATATATATATATATATATATATAAAGGTAGAAGGCGCCCCTCTCTAGAAAGAACTGCGATGGCTGCGGACTCTCACAGTGGGTAAAAACCACTGAACAGGTTATCATACCATGTTCTTTCTAGAGGGGGCGCCTGCTACCATATATATATATATACATATATATATATATATATACAATCAGAGAGGACATTTCCAATAACTACACTAGCAAAGTATGAAAAGTGCCCACCTTTTAAGCCCAATAATTTGTAATGAAATATTTCAAAGAAAACAAAATCCAAACATGAGACATGCACTTTAATGGCACTTTTATGTGTTCTTGGGGGTAAGCATCTCCATTGGAAACCTGGTGTGTAATCCTAGTAGCTGAACACTTGAGCAAGCAAACTTCTTTTTAATGCTGGCCTCAAAAACACACAACAAGGGTTGCGTCCACCCATTGAAAAAAGTGGGAGAATGCTGTCCACCCACATGTATCGACTTGTGCCCTGAAAGTCAGTACCGTGCCAGAACCATAGAAAATATCCCTTCCAGTCTCCAGGATGATAACCTCGCTTTTTATTTATTTATTTAATTTATTTAGAGCATACTGGAACGGGGCCCAACGGCATAGAAGAGCAGACAAAACAGAACAACACAACATGTGAAGAGTATTCACAGGTCAAAGATTACAAAGGGGAGAGAATTCAAGACTTATTCAAACAGAAAGGTCTTGAGTCTGTGAATGACAGGATCTGAGATCAGGGGGCAGGGCCTTCCAGAACGAGTGACAGTTTAGCTTTGGGGGTCACCAGCAGGCCAGTGTTGTTCGATCTAAGCGTGTGCCAGATTGCAAGCCATTCAAGCAAAGATGAAAGATAGTTTAGACTTTTTCCAAAGAGACAGTTGTGGGTGATACAAAGTGTGCGAAACACCATGCGCTTCCTGATCGGGAGCCAGTGTAAGGATTTCCTGGCTGAGGATATGTGCACGTGTCTCTGCAGCCCACAAATAACCCAGACTGCGTTGTTCTGAACCACCTGCAGGCGATTACACTCTCCTTGTCCTAGGCCCTGTAGGAGACTTGCACAGTAGTCCAGGCGTGACCCAATGATGGCCCGGGCAACCGTGGCACAGCTGTTAGGGTGGAGAAACGGGTCAAATAAGAGCCAGGAGCTTTAACTGGTAGGATGAACAAGAGACCAGATGACCAACATGAGCATATTCTTTACTGAAATGCTACTGAGTAAATGACAAACAACTGTATCTTTGCATAGGAGGGGCGTGCTGACTTCACACTAGCCTTATCTGATTTGTCTTAAAATGTTGTTCTTAAGAATATATTCATGCATGTAAAGATTTGAAAATGTAGAGTACTTGCCATGTTGAGAGATTTTGTGAGCTCTAAGCATGCCGAGCGCACCTGTCAAAGTGGGATGATGAAGTTTCCCCTCCCACAGCTGTCCCAAATCACTCCCCCAGCCCTTTGTCCTATTAGCACACAGGTGGGAGGTGGGTAGTGAGAACCAGACAATCCCTTTCACGAGATTAAGTTTGTGTTGTCATTTGCCCTATAAATAAACTAGTTTGCATGAGAACTGGACTTCTTCCACTAATTCCGAGCGGCGACTTGCTGCCGAAATCTGGTGAGAAACATCACAGCAGAGAGTCCTAAATCTTGCAGTGGAGACAGGAGCCAGGAGACATAGAAGCTGACTGTGACCCCTTGTAGGAAAGAGAGGATACCCTTGACTGACAACCTTGTTGTCCCAGCGGTTCCCTGATGCCCAGTTCCAGGCATCTCCTGTAAGTAAAACTACCCAAAACTACCCCAAAGCCATAGATTGTGTAGGCCCTATATTTTTGGGTGTGTGTGAGAGTGAATGTAAGAGAAGGTATATGCGTGAGTGACTGGTGGGTGAATGGGTATGAATTTAATTGTGCATGAATATTCTGGGTGCGGGCCCATATGGAGAATGCAGCGTGAATGTTCTGGGTGTGCCTGTGAATGAATGTCAGAGAAGATATATGGGTGAGTGACTGGTGGGTGAATAGGTATAAATGTGATTATGTCTGCGTGCAAGGTGCTGGGAGAGCGAGAAGCACTGGAACATTGTTGGCATTTCCTTAAAGTGACATGGCACGTTTCACTGCCATTCATGGGTAAAGCAAGCATGAAAAGTGTTATTACTTAGCTAAACTGGCATTTTGGTGCACCCAGTCTAGATTATTTTTTGTATCAGAGATTATATACTACATTCTGAGTATTCTGATTGGCTGAGAGGAGGTCCATAAATCAATGCTTTATAGACTTGATCCTAGGGGCATACCGAGTGTTATAGGCCCAGAATACCAAGTTAAAACCCTTAGCACTGTGAGCATGTTTACTAAGGTTTACAGGCTAATAACATTGGTACAGCCCAAAGATGGGCTCTATAAAGCATTATAACCTTTGATGCTTCTGAAAGTATAATGCATAAGGCATTCAGTTGACTCCTGGTCACAAGACCAGGCCCTATCACTCGTTTTCTCTGCCCACCTTCAGTTTTTGCACTTTCCAAACCTCTACTTAAGGACTGAAGGCCAATTCCAGGCAGACAGCATTGAGCAGGCTGCTGGTCACAGGATCAAGCTCTGCCACTCAGTTGCTCCACCCACCTCCAATTTTCGCACCTTCCATGCCTCTTCTTAAGGACTATAGGCCAGCTCCAGACAGGCTTGAGTAGGCTGCTACACACCTACTTGCCAGAATTGAAGAACTCCACCTCCTAAATGACTATCAGTCAGGGTTCCCCATAAAGTGTAGCATCGAGACAGCCACCATCCAGGTAGTGGATGAGGCTCTTCAAATCATGGATAAGGGGCGACACATGCCTCCTTGAGCTCTTAGCTGCATTTGACACCGTTGACCACTGCATCCCTCTCTCCCTCCTTGATGACAGGATGGGACTCTCTGTCACTGTCCTGAACTGGTTTACCTCCTACCTCTCCGGCAGACACTAGGCTGTCCAGATGAACTCGTTCCGCTCTATCCAACTCCAGGTTTCCTGCGGAGTCCCTCAAGGCTCCATCCTCTCACCAATCCTTTTGAACCTTTACATGGAGACTCTAGGCACTCGCCTCAATATAGCCATCCACTAATATGCAGACGATACTCAGTTGTACATGAGAGTAAATAGCATGCAGGACATCATTCATTTATTTATTATTTATTTATTTATTTTTGAATTTGTAAAGCGCACTGCAGCCCTCTAGGCAACGAGGCGCTATAAGTATACTTAAGGAGGCTTGCTTGTGGGTTACAATAAGCGGCCCAATGTGTGAAGCTTAACAATATGAAGTTGTTTATACAGTAGAGTTACTGAGTACAATGTTCTACAATACAGAGTATGTGGTATAACAGTCGTATGAACATTGTCTGACATTCATCTCTGCAGTGCCTAGCCATCGTCCAGTACTGGATGTCAACTGCATACCTCAAACTAACCCATCAAAGACTGAATTCATCCTCATTGGTCCGCCCGCTAAAAAACAACTTGTCCAACAATGGCTCAATGATATGTGCCGAGCAGGATTTGATCTGCAACTCTCTACTCAGCAAAATCCTTATGCTTCACCATTGACAGCAATCTGTCCTTCCAGAAACACATAGCCAAGAAGGCCCTAACAGCCTGGCTCAGAATCTCTACCCTTTGAAAAATCAAACCCTTCATCCCGCCACAGGACTTCCAGTAGGTAGTGCAGGCCCTTGTGGGATCGCACATTGATGGGTGAAATGCTCTCCAGAAAAATTGGGTGAAAAACCAAACAGTTTGCAATTGGTTTTCAAGGATAACACATGAAAAACTCCAATAGATGCAAGTGCCCAACAGTGCACATGAGTATTTTGCCAATTAATTTTCATGATGCCTTTTCGCACAATATGTGCCAGTATAACAATGTTCACACTGGCTGTGCCCCTACAGTTCCATGCTGACTGCACCATTATACCCTTGTATTGCCATATAAGAACATACTCATGACTGCTTTGCGCATAATGCCAGTAATGATACTATAAGAAAACATGTCCATGTTTGTTCTGCCAACATATGACAGTATCCCCATGTAAGAACATACCCCAGTTGGCTTTACCATTAAAAAAAATGCATGCCAAAGTATGAAATCATTTCCAAACTGGCTGTATTGAAATACCAGTCTATCTACATATTAACACTTATCATGCTTGCTTTACCAAAGATGTTCAATAGGAAATGTCATACCACAATAGGAAACGGCTAAACTGTCTGCATTGAAATGCCAGTCTAGCTACATATTAACACTTATTATGCTTACTTTACCAAAGATGCCCAATACAAAATGTCATACCACAATTAGAAATAGCTAGACTGGCTGCATCATTAAAAGGCCAGTCTAGCTACATAATAACACTTATCATGCATGTTTTAACAACCATGGGCAGTAAAAAAATTGCATGTCTGCTCCATGGTGCGCTAGCACCTTGCTCTCAGACATAATCACATTAATGATGAATGTGATTATGTGTGATTACGGGGTACTGGGGGGGCACATGGGGCAGATCCGAGTCAGGAGCTAAGGTCCCAGGGTACAGCCATGGCATTTTTTACTTGGCATAGATGCCCAGAAAAATCTGCCATGCCCGCCCCGAGGCCCCAACACCTCACAGGCTCACATTAATTGTGTGCGTGCGAGGTGCTGGGGACCCAGTCATGGTATTTTTTACTGGGCATCTATCAGATGCCCATTAATAAATGCCATTCCTTCCCTCATTGCCCTCCAGTGCCTCAAATGTACAATCAATTATGTTTACATGCAAGGCATTGGGGGGCTAAGGGGTCAGGCTTGGCATTGTTTTTGAGGCGCTAGGAATCCCAGCAGACTGGGCTGGTATTTTTTACTGGGAATATCCAGTAAAAAATGCAATGCCTGCAACCTGAGCCCTTGTGCCTCACACGCACACAATGAATGATATTGTGTGTATGCAAGGTGCTCGGGGGCACAGGGGTCAGGCATTATACTTTTCACAGGACATGTATCATAGATGCCCAGTAAAAAACAATAACATGCCTGTCCTCTGGGGCCCGAGCTCCTCACACATGCACACAATCAATGTGGCTATACGTGTTTGCCAGGCACCAGGAGTCCATGGGGCAGGCATGGTATTTTCTACTGGACATACAATGCCTGTCCCCTGGGCCCCACAGCGCCAAACACACTCACACAATCAAAGTGATTATGTGTGCATGCAAGGCACTGGTGGGCCCAGAGGGGCAGGTGTCGCATTTTTTACAAGACATCTTGTCCAGTAATAAAATACCATGCCTGTCTCCTGGTCTTCACAGTGCCTGACACATGCACACAATCAATGTGATTATGTGTGTATGTGAGGTGCTGGAGCGTTCGGGGGGCAGGAATGGTAATTTTTGACTAGACATCCGTTAAAGATGTCCAGTAAAGAAATGTCATCCCTGTCCCCTGGGCCCCACAGCGCCAAACACACGCACACTATCAAAGTGATTATGTGTGTATGAAAGGCACTGGGGTGCCCAGGGGACAGGCATGGTATTTTTGACTAGACTATCATAGATGTCCGGTAAAAAAAAACAACACACTCCCTGTACTCTGGGCCCCACAACCCCTCAGAAGGAGAGCTGATTGTGGCCAGTGGAGAGGGGGATTTTGCAACAAAAGCATTTTTAAAATGTCTTTGTTGTACAAACCTCCTCGCCCCACTCGCCAAAACCTGCTTGGACCAGCACAAACACCCACACACACACACACACACACACACACATATATATACACATCATACACACAGCAAGCACTCTCTGTTTCATTCACACATGCACCCGCCATGCACTCACTCATATCACAAGTATACACGCATCCATACATATATTTAAATGATAGATAAATGAGCATACAAACACACACATTTACACAACATGCACGCAGCAAGCACACTCTCATTCACACCAGCACCCATCATCATACATTCACCTAACAACACAAGCATGCACGCATCCATACACATAATTTAAATAAAGGAACACAAGAACATAAACAAACTTACCTTCTGCCGTGGGTCTTTTCTCTCCAGTGCTCCAACCCCTGCTAGCATGAACAGGAATCAGGAAGCTTCCTGGTTCCTACACATGCATGCAGAGGGCTGAGCATGGGTGATGAGATGCCCCACTCCAGCTAGCTCTGTCTGTATGTGCGAGCAGGAGCGCCCCCATGCACATGCAGACATGCAGTTCCCCAGCCAGTATTTCCAATGAGTCATGAAAGGCTGACGAAACAAAACACCCCCGGCCTTGCATTGCTCATTAAGCTGCACAGCTGGGGAACTGTAACTGTCAAAGGGAAACGTTGTTTCCCTTTGACAGTTCAGAGTGCTCCATCAGCTGCAAAAAACATCTGAGGGAGCATTCGATATTTCACTGGACTCGATCCTCCATAATGGGCGAGAGGGGACCAAGACCCGGTGCGTCGACGCCCCCTCACCCATTATGAACAAGCTACCCCTGGCCTGCTGCTCAATTGGGTCCCCAAAAAGCAGTCCACCACGCAGCAGCATGTCTTATTACGGGAGAATGTAAATTTGACCAAATTACCCCCATCCTATGTGAACTACATTGGCTTCCACTCCAAGCCAGGATACTGTTCAAGACTGCATGTATCATCTGAAAAGCAGTCATGAGTAGCACACCAGTGTGCCTGGTGGCTAACCTCCACATATCTGGTGTCACATGCTCCTCATGCAGAAAATCAACCAACCAGCTTGAATCATAACTCGTCCGCAGAGAGAGGACTCACAATCCTTCTCTTGTCATGCACCCACTCTATGGGACTCGATCCCGGTGTTGGCTCGGAATGCCCCCGCAATTCTCCAATTTCACAAATCTCTCAAAACATGGCCCTTTCAACAACACCTGACCAAGGACTGATTCCAATGGACACACATACTGCCACACAGACCGCACAGTACTGTGCTACTGTTAAAAGATGCCAGCCCAAATGCTGGTTACACACACTCTGTACAGCGCTCCACTGCTCTCAAGCTAGGTCCGCGCTTTAAACAAAAAGAAAATAATAAAATATACATGTTTTGGTCCCCAGCCAATTTCCTGTGACCACCCAGGAAGATTTAGCACATAAATCTGCCTATGAGGGACTTCATGGCAGTACGCGCTTTCAGTAGCATTGGGATGCCTGTTCTGTACAATCTGCAGGCTAAATGAATCATTTGCATGCTGAAGAAGAGTAGATCCTCCCCCCTCTCTGGTGATAGACAGGTGAAAATGTCATTCAGGGCATGTGCCCCGCCCTTCTGTCCACTGTTGTAAAAGTTGCAAGCATTGCCCACTGAGGCAGCCAGACTGCCCTTATTATAGACAGCTACATTAGAAAATAGGTAACACTGCACACATTTATTTAGGACAATATAAAAACATGAAGACATGCTTACATTGCATACAATAAAATGAACACAGAATGTAGATGTTTGATATAAAATATAGGTCAGCAAAAGGCAGCCATTTTTCCCAAAATGAATGTCACATCATGAATTACAGACGGCTAAAGGCCTTAAATCTCATGGAAAATCAAAAGTGCTGGAAGCACAGAAATATAGTGCTGTGTGTAGCTCAGAACGGGGGGGGGGGCTTGGATAGAAGCCAATGTGCAGTGATTCAGCAGTTTAAATGGTAAGAATGTATTATTTCCAGTGGTGTTGCTTATAAATGAAGCTGGCATAAATTCAGGAAAAGATAAGCTAGGGCGAGGTGACCAATAGAAAACCAGACGGTTAATCTATGAGCTTGTTAGAGCGTGCTAGAAGTCTAAAGCAAATGCGTCATACTCAGAGCTGCTTTTTTTCCAGTTTTAAAGTTGCGAAAACATAACTTGTGATTTAGAAAATGTGGAAAACACCTAGTCATGCCGATTAGCATAAATCAGGTCATTATGACAGGAAATGATATATGGCCTCATTATAAGTTTGACGGCCCGTACACCAGGGTTCCGCTAAGCTCACCGGCACCCTTGTTTCCGGACAGGCAAACTTTGAGTATGCCTCCCGGAGCCACTGTGCCCGACAGGTCTGACCCTGCCGGTTGCAGCGGGAATGGTAGGCAGACCACTCACCGAAGCACCAACACCGCTAGCAACGGTGCCGGTGCTTCTGTGTCCCCACTCGCATAGAATCCCTTAGGACTCTATGAGAATGGGGACTTACAATTTGCCTGCGCCTGACTTCCCGGGCCGCTGGACTCATAATGAGCTGGTCCGGTGGTATTAAGGGTCCAGCAGCAACCCGCCGGTGGCACCGGCAGGGTAGCCGCCAAACTCTTAGTGAGGCCTCATGTATTTCAGGAAGAGTTTATGTCCAATGGAAACCAAGTGATGTTTGACCTTTAAGTACATTGGCCTATCAAAATATAAGGTTCAGATTACCATAACATGATTCTGTAATTTTTGCCATCTTATAAAACCATGATGGATGCAGAAATGCAGTCAGGCATTCATTTCCAGCTTGTAAGACAGGTGATTAAACAAGATGCTCCCAGCGGGCAGTCTGTGTGCCTCTTCCTTGCATGGTGTGTATTTATTGATGGCTGACTGTCACGAGTTATGGGCAAGAACTGGCCTCTTCAACAAGGCTGTACTGTTTCTTATACACTGCAGATTGTCCCATAAGAACGCCACGTGAGCAGTCCAAGGGTTATAATTAGTTGGTGGGCATTACAGCTGGGCGAGGCGTACATCCCTTTCCTGACACCAATATCGCCCTCGGCAGCCTCCGCTAATTGCAGTACATTGAAGAGTTAAAAAGTGAACGCGCCTGAACACAAAAGGGGGTTCCCACTGTCCCGCCAAGAACATGTCTGTGTGTAGGTCAGGCTGCTTCTTAGGGTTTCAGAGGGACGACCTGCGTTCATTTCATGAGGGGTGTCGGGGCTCCCGAGCTGTTTGGATCCTCGGCATTGAAGACACCCACTTGGGCCACCCCAGTCAAAAGATTCTGTACACGCCACTGGTCGAAGAGGGGTTATCGCGTCCGCGTCATCTCTGCAGTGGTGGAAAAGGTAGTGGAAGAAGTGGCATTAGGCAACTCAACTAGTGTATATGGAGTGTCTATGGGGTCCATGAAGGAACAGGCAGTTCATGGAAGAGGAAGAAAGTGCACACATGCAGTCACTGACAAAGAGAGACCAGGCAGTTCGAGCCCGCATTCTCCACAAATGCGCGCTAACTGCTGTAGGAGAGGATAGGATGAGACTTTGAGAAGCTAACATCACATGGATCCGGGAATCTGACCCAATGGTAAAGGGGATTAACCTGGAGTTGGAAGTCCATTGGTTCTTCCAAGAGGGTTCTATGTTGTTACATGGGCAGGTATTTTTCCGATTCGTTTTTTGCAAAAAAACTTTTTGAAAAATAACTCACCAAAATGTATTTTTTATATTTGGGGGTCACCACCAAACGCCCCTCTCTCCTATTATTTACTCCATACTCCCCACTCCTTAGCCCTTAAATGCCCTTAGCCCACCCCCCTATATTTTCCCATGAGTTTTTTCATTGAGAAATGTTCTGCAAATATCGCCTCGGAAAATGGTGACGTAACAATGTCGTACCTGCAAGAGATGCAATGGAGACCTATTGGGGCATTAACGGAATTAGACGAAAGCAAACAAAATGAATGAAATAATGACTGTTCGCGCAACAGAACTGTGTTAGAGAAAATGGAGTGCTGTCACCCCATGAAAGAGGGGTTGGCTTAGGCGGGAAATGGGGTAAACGCTGCATATCAAATGCGGAGGCATGCTTTCAGAAGTGCGGCATCCGTCATGCTGGAATTCAGACAGAAATGACGGATCTGCATAACTCTTCGCATGATGACATCTGAGTACTTCTGGGATTGAATTATGAGAAAATGAAGAGGAGAAAAATGAAAGCGAATGAGCTCATTATTCTAACACAAAAGCATTTGAATAAAGTGGTTTTCTAATTGGCGGAAGCCTAATTGCCCATTCTGAAAAGCCATTAGGGCTGCAATTGATTAGCAGAGCGATGGGATTATAAACACAAGTGGCTGCAGCGCGTGTGGTGTTCTCTCACACTCCAGAAAGCCTTGAAATGAAATGAAATATTAGCATCGTTTTGGCTGCCTGCCACACATCATGGATTTTAGAACCCCCCCCCATACTGCTGTTGATAATTGGTGGCACCCTTTTCTCGTTGGGTCCCCAGGCAAATGCACAGCCACAGCCAGGACCCCAGCTCCACTGCACAGTGTCACGTGATATTCTGTGGGGTGCAGACAGTGTTGTCTTTAGTGAGTGTGCCGTAAAGGGGATCATGCAGGCTGGAAAAAGGACCACCTCCTCCGCCATTTTCTGTCTATCCTGATCTTCCCAGCCTGTCCTGAAAATGTTGCAACTGTTTTCACCTCCCCCCTTTAGAACTTTGTAAGGCGCTCCGAGCTCATCTGGGGAGAGCCAGCACTGATCAAATGTTTAAATAAAAGAAATACCTGGGAGACAGATGGTAACTGAGCAGCAAGCACTGTGGAGAGAAGTAGTGCTGGGTCATGCCTGGCAATCCATGGCAGCCGGGACAGAATGCCATCTGGCAAGGCTGGGACAGCCTGAACCTTTTTTGATTTGTAGCCATAAAAGGATGCAGGCAAAGGGAGGTAAATGCTCCATGCCACAAACTAGCCCATGTGAACAATCTACTGACATGCACTGCTCCTGCCCTTCTGTGGCAGAAAGGCAGGTTCAAAGTTCTCATGTGCGTTCCTGAACTCGGCTTGTTCTGGGACACAATGTTCCAGCAATGAGAGGTGGCTTATTAACTGCAAGTGCTTCCGATTCAAAATATAACAACTGTGTGCCCCTAGTCGGCATAGTGGCACATTGCTATCTAAATATAAGTCATGTCTGGTTATGACATGGTGGCTACTGGGATCACACAATTGCAAAGCCACAAGCATTTGGATGTCATATTAGTGCCAAATCGGTGAGGTGGCTGTGGTGGATTAGTGTCAGCCCTGGCTGCACCCACAGCAACCACGCGTGGTTTGGCCCTGGAAGTTTCTCTTTTTATCCAGTGATGGAAAGGCAACTCCTTCCTCCAGGAGACAGGAACCCTTTCTGTATAGTTCCCTGATAACTGGTACTTTATAGACAGACCTGACATGACAACGGCACTCTCACACCAGGGTGCTGATTCTGACACCAGGCTGCTGATTACTGGAGTTCTTTTGAAGTAGACTGACAGAGGAAGGGGTAGGAGTTATAAAAAAATAACTCGCAGGAGAGGTTTAACCTAGAGAGGGGTTCCACGTCTTGGATTTTTCTGGGATGCCACAAATGTCCTGACCCCGCTCGACTTCCTGCAGACAAGACACTCTGGGTATGACATCAGAAAGCAAAAGACACTTCTTACGGCAGTCTGGAGTGGGCCGTTGACCACAGGATTGCTTTGGGCCAATCCACTGTAGCAGTCTGCCTTTGTAAGGTGGGGGAACCCTGCCCATAGTTGATTCCTCTTAGGACCTCAAGGCAAAAAGAATTCACCCTGACCTCTGTTTGGGATGAAGACATGAGGAAAACTTGGCTGCCCGCCTCAAGGATACATTAGGGGTGAAAATGCTGAGGACCAGGGCTGCTCTATGCTGCCTGTGAACTGCAAACAGGATCCTGCTCAGTGGAGAAGAAGGACCTCAACAGGTGCCAGGCAAGCTTCCGGGAGTGGGGTTGCAGAAACAAAGGACTCCCAAGAGACCCAGGATTGGTCCTCCCAGCAACCCAGAAGCAGCTCAGAACTCGGTTTATCACCTCAAGACCCCTTCGAGCTGGCTCAACCCCCCATGACACGCTTTGAGCGGCTACAGGACCTGTATGCACTTGAAAACGCTTACCTGCTTCTATGTCACAACATTGATTCGACCCAGCACTGCGGATCGCAGCTGGAACTCGACCTCTGGCTTTTTACTGTCGACCGATCAGAAGCATCGACTCAACCAAACCCGAAAGTCATCTTCACCCTCAGGGAAGTCTGCGACTCGCCTGTCGCAAACACCAAACTGACCCAGTGGAAGCATCTTCTCAACCTTACTCGACCACCAGATCGTCTTGAATGCAATGCAGACTTCATCGACAGAGACCACATCTCAAATCTGCCTCAACGCCAACTCACCATTGCAACAGCACGACCTGACTGTCTCAAAATGAGCTCAACTGAAGAAAAGCACCAAGAAGGTCTGGTTACTCGACTTTGTGTCACCACTTTATATCCTCTCCCTTTCGAGTTATTCCTCTCTTGTCTTTCGTCCCCTTGTTTCTTCCTCCACTCCTTTTCCACCTACGTTTCACTCTTGGACCCTTTCCAGGGCTATCTGTGTCTTTCCTGTTGCGCGCATGTGCTCTAGCACGCCTACTCTCCTCGCTCCACTTTGACTTCTCGCTGAGTCTTCTTTCCTGCTCACCTCGCCTCCACCGTTCTCTTCGGCCCACTCCACCCACTTAGTCACGCTGTCTCCTCTGCGCTCTACTGCTCACTCCACTCTCGTGCTCTCCTTGCTGCCAGCATTCTCTCCTACTCTCTATTCTTACCTCCACCAGCCACCGCTGACTGCCTCACCAGATCCATCACCACCGTCATCACCTCTCTGCACTGGTTCTCCAAGCATTGGGCATTGGGCCAGGGGGCCGGCCAAACTTCCATCAGCTGTGCTGAAGCGTATTCGCTGTCACGGGCGACGTGGCACAGCGTGGAAACACATGAAGGCAGGCGTCTTCAATGTTGCCCTCGCAACGCCACAGTACCTGCTGCAGTGCACAGAATTGTCCAGGAACTGTCACCAGTGCCGACCCTAGGCACGGGCCTTCTGTGCCGTCGTCCAGGGCCACGCAGTCATGGGGGTCATGTGTAAATCAAGAGGGGCTCTGCAGTATCGAGTCCAAGTACAATGCTTCTTCATCTGTCGCAGCGCGCCCATTGTTTTGGACAAGATGCCTCAATAAATGACATAATAATAATAATATTAATAATAATAATAATAACAATAATGTTCCTAACATTTTGGTTGAAAGAACTGAAACATATATTTGTATTCTGAAAACACGCAGAAAGCACCAGTCTGCCGCCGCCGCCTAAATCAAGGCCTTCGTCCATGACAATTAAAGAATGCTGTGCAGTTTTTTTAAAAAGGTCTCCCTAATGTTCATGTGTTCTTATTTGAGACACCAAAAAGCAGATTTTACTTGTTGAAAGTCAAATTTTCTCTCATCCTTTATGATATGATATATGATTGGTTATTTATAATGCGCTTAATGTCCAGAGGTTTCTAAGCGTGGACCCGGGGATCGAACCTGTGTTGCTCCATGTCGTCTTGCTTCCAAGGTGAGCGCATTGCCCCTGAGCTATCCTCCCGAGAAGCATTCCTTAGTCAAACAATGGAAAAAAACCAGGGAACCTTTTCACACATTTTTGTTCTGACTATAAGTCTTGAAAGTATGTTTACAAAACCCACAGCCAATGTTTTATTTGTTTAATGTTTAAGATGAGGGAAGATGAGGGAAACTAACTCCTCAATCATACAGTTTTGCTTAAAATATTTCTTTAAATATATTTGTTTGAGTACTTTATTATAAGTTGTGTACTTTTCAAGTCACCTTTATGGAACAGAGTATTGTTGAAAGCAAAACATGAGGATGAGGAAGGAGACTGGGAGAGGGCCTGTCCATCAGACAGGAGAGGATGAGGAGGGGGATGGGGAGAGGGCCTGTCCATCATGATCGTTAGCTGGGAACGTGGGAAGGGAGACTGCTGGCCTAGAGACTGGAGAGGATGAGAAGGAGAGAGGATGAGAGGGCCTGTCCATTATCTGGGGACGTGGGAAGGGAGATTACTGGCCTAGAGACTGGAGAGGATGAGGACGGAGAGGAGGAGAGGACCTGTCCATCATGAGCGTTAGCTGGGGATGAGGGAAGGGAGTCTGCTGGCCTAGAGACGGGAGAGGATGAGGAGGGGGAAAGGGAGAGGGCCTGTCTGTCATGATCATCAGCTGGGGATGTGGGAAGGGAGACTGCTGGCCTAGAGAGAGAATGCGACGGAGTGTAGTTGTCCTGTTTCAGGGTCTCGTTGTGACAATACTGCTCCCATGGCTATTTTTGAAGCATCTGTCTCAACTATATAAGGTAGGTCTGGTCGTGGATGTCGAAGGACTGGTGCTGTAGTGAATGCTAGCTTCAACTTCTGGAAGGCTTCTTCAGCTTCTGTCGACCAATGTAACTTTTGATTTTTCTTTAACAAGGAGGTAATTGTTTGTACAATTTGTGAAAACCCAGGTATAAACCGATGGTAAAAGTTGGCAAATCCGAGCACGCTTTGCACTCCTTTCGTGGATGTTGGTGAGAGCCATTGGAGGATTACATCCACCTTTAGAGTATCCATATGTACGCCTTGTGGTGCGAGTATGAAACCGAGAAACTCGACCTTGGTTACATGGAAAAAACATTTTCCCAACTTGGCATACAATTGGTGTTGTCAACGCTTCACTAAGACTGCCCGGACATGGCCTACATGTTCTTCCATGGAATTTGAGTAGATAAGAATGTTGTCAATGTAAACAAGAGCACAAACGTCCAGTAGTTCACGGAGTACATCATTCATAAAGAATTGGAACGCCGCAGGGGCATTGCATAGCCCGAAGGGCATGACCTGGTATTCAAAGAGGCTGTACTTTGTGCGGAAGGCCCTTTCCCACCTGTCTCCCTCTTTTACTCTTACAATATGGTATGCTCCTCTTAAATCCAGTTTTGTGTAGATATGAGCATGTCTCACTTGGTCCAGGAGCTCTGGTATGTGATCTGATTGATGGCTCTATAGTCGATGCAAGTTCTTAAGTCCCCCTCCTTTTGGCACGAAGAATAAGGGCGGGGAGGCAGGTGACTTGGATGGGCGAATGAAACCCTTTGCCAGGTACTGATCTAGGTAAATTCTAAGATGATGATTTTCCTGTTCTGTTAGAGCATAAATTCGGCTGCAAGGGATCTGGGCTCCAGGTACAAGATCTATTTGACAATCGTAGGGTCTGTGCAGGTGCAGAACATTGGCTTGCTCTTTTTTGAAGACATCCTGGTGATCTTGGTATTCAAGTATTCAAGCGGTAAGGAGCTAATGAGGTCTAACACAATTCCTTTCTTCGGTTTTAGATTGGTGTCATCTTTTTTGTAACATGTGTCAGCACAATCATGAGGAAATGTCAGAACTCGTTTTCGCCAGTCGATCCTAGGATTTTGGGTCTCCAGCCAGGGCATTCCCAATATCGTCTGGAACTGAGGAGCACCGATGGGATCGAAAGTAATGTCCTCTTGATGCCCGTCCTGACACAGAAGCTTGACTTTCTCTGTGTATTGTGTCACCGGGCCGGATGATAGCTGAGAACCATCCACAGCAGTAACGTTTTCTGAGTTCTGCTTCAGTTGGAGAGGAAGGCCTATTCGGAGAGCCAAATCCTGGTCAATGTAGTTACCCACAGCTCCACAATCAATATATGCCTCCAAGGCATGTATTTTTGATGGTTGCTTGTGATTCACCAAAAGCACTGGAAGGACTAGATGTGAGGTATGTACGGGTTCCTTTTTCATGCTCAACAAGCAGACCCCTACACTTACCAGGCAGTGGCGTTTCCCGAGTTCAGATCTTCTTCTTCATCAGTTTTGTCTGTTGCCCCAACCGCTTTCTTGGGTGGTTTTACCGGGCAGTCACGGAGGAAGTGACCTGCTTGTCCACAATATAAGCAAAGCTGTTGTTGTCTTCTTGTTTCCCTTTCTGCTTTGGTAAGGGGACTTCATAATCCACCAATTTGCATTGGCTCAGACTGTTCATGTGGTTTAGTCTGATTCTCACGAGGTTGTGCGTAAACTGACCGTCCCTCTGATCTAGCTCGATCCATTTTCCGATTCTGCAACCTATGATAGAGTTGTACCGTCAGGTCTATGTAGTCCGCACACCTCTCAGGGGGATTCACCACTTGCGCCAACACATCCTTAAGTGCTCCACGTAACCCTCGGTAAAAGAGTGTAGTCCTCTTCTCTTCTGGCCAGTTGGTCTGGGCTATGAGATGATTGAAGGTTTCAAGATAGGTTAATAGATCTTGACTCCCTTGTCTGAGTGACAACAACTCGTTGTCCAGAGCTTGTCCTTGAGTATGACGGGCAAACAATTTCTCCATCTCATGTTGGAAATTTCCAAAGTTCCGGAGTAAAGGGTCATCTTGATTTACAAAAGGTATAGACCAGTCCACCGTACTACCTCCTAAATATGAGAGTACAAACGCCACTTTGGCTTGGTCATTAAGAAAGACTCCTGGTCTGCACAAGAAATGAAGGCATAAATACAGCAAACTTGTTTGGGTCGCCGATGAAGTGTTTGCAGGGGCTAGAGGCACTGCTCCTGGAAGAATCACCTGAGCCGTTGTTGAATGAGAAGAATGGGTCCCTCCAGGCAGTGGAACCTGTCCTGCTTGTGCTTGTAGCATTTGTCTTGCCAATTTGTCAGTTCTTTCTCGAGTTACAATAAGATCCATCCGTAATGCGTTGGTTTCCTGTCTTAAAGCATGTACTTCAGCCCGTAATTCCCCTAGTAAGAGGGCTAACTGATCTGTTCTGAAGTTTCCATAACGCCCAGGCAGAGAGTATTAGAGACTTTGCATTCTGTTATGCTCACCTGGTCTCTGCGGAGGCATTGGGGCACGGTTGCAGCTGTCCCTGAACTCGAATCACCCCCTTCAGGCCTCTCCCTCAGTAGAAAAGCTGTGAGCAGTGGTACGTGGTGATACTGCTCCTGCATGGAGATAAGAGTGTGTGAGTGCGCCAATCTGTGATTGTTGTACCTTGCAAACCCTTCACCCCAAAGTACGGTTTCTGTGAGCATACGCCGGCCCCTAAAGCTCATCTGTGAATTATGGAAGATAAGCTCTCTGTCCTGCTACTTCTGGGATCTAGTTCCTTCACTGATCCCTGATAAGGATTAGTCCAGTCCAGCTGTGACTATGCTTCTCCTTATGAATGGCAAGTCTTTCTTGAGCTCTTGTGATGCTGTTTGTTCTGTTTAATGTCTTTATATGTTGCTCCTATTTATGCCCGCAATAATGTCTCTCTTCTGTTTTCTTTCCTTAGATGGAAATGCGGCCTCAATGCAGCTGTGAGACGCGAGATGCGGCCGGATGGAAGATGGATGCTACTGCAATGTTCGACAGCAGGTAAGTGATGGTTTAAGGAAAAGCGCGAAGTATGGCAAAGCACAACCTTAAACTGTTTTTTCGATGTCTAACCTTGTTTTCTGTTTTTCCCTGCAGGCGCTGCTGTCGACAATGGAGCGTGTCGTGCTGCGGTGCCAAGATGAAGATTTCGGCGTTCCGGAAAGTGTAAAGATGAATACTTGGTTCGCTGAAGAGATGTACAGGTAAGAACAGCTTCCCCCAGTTGGTAAGTATGCTGGCAGGAAGCAAGATGTCCAGGAAGCAGGATCTTCAAAGGTAAGTCTGACCTCAGGCGACGGTGAGTGGTACGCTGCTTGCAAATGCAGAATAACGTGAAGCGTCTGGCTTGAGGATCGGGGCAGCTTATATAGCTGAGATAGTGGGAAACGCCCATTAGGGTAGGCTTACCAGCCACACCCTGCCACTCCTAGAGAGTGAGCACGTGGGAAGGCAATCCATTAGCAGCCACACCCAACAATGCACTTGGGGCTGCTAATGGATGGAATGTTCAAGGTTAATGCATCTGAAGTGCTATGTCCATAATAAAATCTTTTTGTTGTAAAATGGATGTTCTTGTTTACTTTTGTTTGTGAGCCTGGTGCCAAAGGTGCCAGGACAGTGTCCACCCAGGTCTCCAGTGCATGCGACCCCTGCATGCCTGTGCCCCTGACTTCATGACCATGACAGTTGCAGACCCTTTATTCTCGAGGGTATCTTCTTAAGATGGGATACCTGTGTGGCTTTGTGGATATTCAAATCAGGATGCACTTCAAAGTTTAGGTTCCCAGCTAAGCGCACTGCCCTGTCTCTGCTGCCTCAGTCAGTCATTCTAACCCTGACACCTTTCTTTGTGTTTACAGTGTGCTGTGAAGACAGGACTTCTCTTAAGCCATGCCAGGCTCCTCTGCAAATCCTTGTTATACACCGTTCCGCCTCAGACTTCTTCCCTGCATTGCATTGCACTACTCCTGTTAAAGGCTAGCCACAGGGTTAACCCTGAATCTGGACTTAATGGTGTAAATCTGAATTACTTGGATATCTGCAATTCACACCAAAAAACAAGAAGGCTGAGGGACAAAAATAGAATCAAGGGGGTACTGGGCTCAAGTTCAGGCAAAATCAGAGTGCGTCAGTGAGTGTGTGCGTGAGAGTGAGTGTGAGAGTGTTCATGCGTCTGTCCATCTATCCCTTGAGTCTGGCAGTGGCAAGTCTTTTGAACTTTCTCATTCTTTTAATTTGGACAAAATGCTGCCCTCAAAGCCCACCCCACCAGGCCTGAACATACAGAGAAACCCAACACTGGCTTGTGCTTAGGTACGCAAAACACTCCTGGGTAAGGGAGCACTGGGGCAGCATTTCAAGGGGAGGGGAGGGGAAGACCTGGCTACTTCTGCCTTATCACCAGTATGTAGATAAAAAGGCTCAGATGCAGTAACCCAGAGGAAGAGGAAGGAGGGGTGGGGGAAGGGAGGAACAGGGAATAGCCATTGAAACCAGTACAAATTCACTACAAGCAGCACTTATGCCATAACAAAGCAACAAGTGCAACTCAGCCACTACTATCACTGTGAGCGGCGTTGGTATTTAGCCAAGTGCTAGAAGTCCCAGGTTTTCAATATTATTATTATTATTATTATTATTATTGTTATTAGGATATTTATTGAGTGTGGACCTGACTTCGGGAAGCAACACAGTCCTTTACAATCAAAGGGACATGGTGAGGGAAGCAGAGAAACAAGAGAGCGGAGAGCAAACCACAGGAGAGGGGGGAGATCAATTGTCAGCAATGGATGTACAAGTAACTAGGGGAGGAAACAGTGGGGATCAGGTCTCAGGTAGGGTGCGTAGGGCATGGTGCATGGAGATAGGTGTTTGGGAGGAGCCATTCCTTAATGAGCAGGGTCTTCAGCTCCTTCATGAACTGCAGAAGCGATGGGGCAAGTCTGATGTTGATGAGGAGGAGGTTCCAGAGTCTTGGGACGTAGACAGAGAAGGCATGTCTTCTGGTTCTTTCCTTCCTGCATAGGCAGAGTTCAAGTCTGCACATCTTTACGTATGGTGGATCGCAGGCCTCCGGAGATGCTGAGTTTCTCAGTGAGGTAAGTTGGGTCCAGAGGGTGACAGCATTGTAGAAGATGCAACAGGATTTGAAGATGATGAAAACGTGCATTAGGAGCCAGTGCAGTTTGATGAGGAACATGGTGATGTGGTCGGAATTTCGGAGTCCTTCGAGTTGTGTGGGACACATTTCAGGGCTGCCGTCGACAGAAGGCCTTCCAAAAGGGCATTGCCACCATTCAGGTGGGACTGGGCCAAGGCTCGGACAGCAGATTGGAAGTTGTTTCTGGGATGAAGGGCTTGATGAAAGCACTCACAGGACAAGGCCTCAGTGTTGAGTGATGCCGGTGTTTGGCGGCGATGGGGTGGCGGCGTAGATTGTGAGCACGGAGGACTTCACCCACCGGTCTGCAACCACAAAGTAAGAAGGTGCGGGGAGAGTTAGCTTTGCTACACTCCACACAACCTCCCCTGACCTTTGCCCCTTCTCCCTCTTGCGTACGCGTTGCTCACACTAGTGTCTCCCATGCATACGTGCATTCCCTCACATCTTAGGCTGAGGGCGCCTCCTCCGGCTTTCTCAGGTCATGTGCACTCCCCTGCAACTCAGGTTGTGTGCACACTCCTTGCTTTTCTTGCTGTGTGTGCTCCCCCACCTTCTCAGGCTGCATGCACTGCCCTGCAACTCATGCCGCTTTCGCTGCCCTGCATCTTAGGCCGCGTGCGCTGCCCTGCAACTCAGGCCGTGTGCACTCTCTTGCTTCTCTTGTCGTATGCACTCCCTCTCATCATAGGCCAGGTGCGTTCCCACCCTCCTCTCGTATTTCAGCCCCTTTCCCTTCTTGACCTATTGTGTACTGTATTGGACATTGTGCTGGAATTACATTGCATTGCCTGCATTCTTCACTTCTAGGCTCATTGTGTTGCTCTGTGCTTTGCTGTTGGTTCTGTATTATATCTGAATTTGCAAGTCCCTTGTTTTTGTTCTTTGTTGTTCTGCCCTCCCGTTCGTGTCCCTCCCTTGTGCCTCCCTCCTGTCTTCACCTCAGCATGCCCCCTCTTAGGGCTCCCTCCCCTCTTTCCTCCCTGCACCCTCTATGGTGCGCTCTGTCTCACTTATCGTCTCTAACTGATTTCTATCGACTATCCTATCCCTCTCTCTAAATCTGGCAGGAAGAAGCTCAAAAGGGACATCCTGGTGCCTCCAACCCAGGCCTCCTTATCTCTGATACCCACCCAGGCTTTCTCCACACAGACCCTTATTGATATCCTCTGTGTCGTTCGTTCATGTGTGTTTTCTCTCTCTCTCTCTCTCTCTCTCTCTCTCTCTCTCTCTCTCTCTCTCTCTCTCTCTCTCTCTCTCTCTCTCTCTCTCTCTCTCTCTCTCTTCTCTCTCTCTCTCTCTCTCTCTCTCTCTCTCTCTCTCTCTCTCTCTCTCTCTCTCTCTCTCTCTCTCTCTCTCTCTCTCTCTCTCTCTCCTCTCTCTCTCTCTCTCTCTCTCTCTCTCTCTCTCTCTCTCTCTCTCTCTCTCTTCTCTCTCTCTCTCTCTCTCTCTCTCTCTCTCTCTCTCTCTCTCTCTCTCTCTCTCTCTCTCTCTCTCTCTCTCTCTCTCTCTCTCTCTCTCTCTCTCTCTCTCTCTCTCTCTCTCTCTCCCTCTCCCTCTCCCTCTCCCTCTCCCTCTCCCCCTCCCTCTCCCTCTCCCTCTCCCCCTCCCTCCCTCCCTCCCTCCCTCCCTCCCTCCCTCCCTCCCTCCCTCCCTCCCTCTCCCCCTCCCCCCCCTTCCCTACCTCCCTCCCTCTGTTTATGAGCCACCGCTGGCTGCACTTATAGAGTTCAAACAAAAAGACTGGCCGTTTCCAGTGCTCACAATATGCTCTTCTACAAACAGCTGTAATTTGCGATATACATTAATTCATAATTAATTGAGAAGTCATTATAATGTGCACAATTAATACATTGACTCTTTATCAAAAGTGCCCAAACTCTTGTTCTATTTTCCTTAAAGGCAATAGCAGTCTTGACAGTGTACGCTCATAAACAAATGCATTTCGGGATCTAATTCCATCTTCAGGGCTGAGCACTGGTAGAATCACAGGGTGTAATAGCAAAAGCAAAATGGAATACGGAAAATGTACATCATAGCGTATAATATTTGTTAGGGAGAATTCTCTGTTTAGGCTGAATTCCCTAACCTAGTGAGTCCCCCAGCAGCTTTGCTGGATTTCTGGAGTTTTTTTTTTTCATTCTGCCAAGAGCGAGACTCTTTTCCTCCCACTCTTGGACATGATTTGTGGTATTTCTTTGAATGTCAATGTGTTATATGGGCTATGGGGTCTTTTACTCCATAGGGTCTCATGTGATTTGCTATGTGTGTTACACAGCACCCTCCGTGCCGTAACACTGGGGTGTCCTAGGTGACCCCCACCATAGACTCCATACCCTGGGACTGACCACTGTCTCCCAGGGCATGTAAAGTCACCATTGGCTTTACTAGACCTAAATTTACTAACAGAACCAGTACAAACCCTCCTATTGTGGACATACTGGTAGGGGTAATTCGATTACCCCTGGGTCTGTTGTTCGAGGGGGCACTGTCCCGTCCCCCCACGTCCAGTTTTGGCTGGTGACAGTGGATACTACTTTTTATATTCGACCGCGAATATATTCCTATGGGATTTTCCCATTGTTCGAGGCTAATACTTTTTTCACATTAGTCTCTAACATACCTCCGGTTTATTTATTTAAAATAAATTCACCGGTTGGTATTTTCTGCCAGAACTCGGTTTTTAAAATGGCGTATGTGTTCGCCTCTGTAACTCCAAACCAAAGGTTGAGCCCTTTGTTCCACTTTTGGCGGGCTTCTGCACAGAAGCCCTCCAGAGTGGTGTCATTCTTTCTGGGTACCACAGGGGGTGCGGGAGGGGGCTTAGGCACCCTGGACTGAGTTGCCTTGCCAACTCAAGTCGCACTCTGTTGTGATTGGCCCAAGTGGTGAGCCGCCCCCTCACCACTTAGCATGTGTGATTGACAGCTAGGCTGAATGAATGGGGGTTTTCTGCATAAAAGCAGGGCTTTGGGGACTGGAACCTCAGAAGTCGCCACAGGACCTAGGAATCCGATGAGGGAGAAGCTGAGCCAACCTGCAACGACGACACCACCGGTGGAGCCCTGCTGAACCGACTCCCACTTCCCAACGACAGAGGAGATCTCCCTGCCGGAGAGTCTTCTTCCCTTTGAGTCGTGGGAACAACCAGTCCCTTGCTTTTTCTTCGCTTCCAGGACGTCTAGTGGTCTACGACGCGATCATCTCTTCTTCTGGAAAAGTCCCGACTTGCATCCACCACCAGGAACAACTGCCCCCGCCGGAGCTGTCTCTCCACTTTCAAGGTACTGTGTCCGCCTGGCTTCCCTTGAAACGGTTAGCGTGAGGTGTCTTACATCCTTACCTTTCCACTGGGTCGCCTCCAGATCTTCTTAACTTTTGTTCTAAAACTGGTCCAACCTTTCTGTGACATTTTGCTACAAAGACTACAAAGTGCATTTCCACTGTGGTATTTTTGGGACATACCACCTTGCCTCTCTCCGAGTGGGCATGCCCTCTGAACTTTGTGATCTACAGTAGACCCTGCCTTGCTTGCCTTGCATTTGTTTCGTAAAAGTGTTGGTACTGAGTTGGTTTCAAACCCTGCCTTTTTCTCTCCCTTTCTAACGAATACTAGAGTGCCATCTAGGTTAAGCACTCACCTCTGTCTGCAAATAAGTGGTGCCGTTGAACCTAGACTTGTCGAAATATTGTTATGGGATTGATATATACTTATAGTAACTGTGATTGAAGTTGTTTGCCATATTAGTGCCAGTGTGTTTTTCATAGATGTGTTTTTAAATAAATAATTATATATCTTTACACCCAAGCTCTGATCAGTGTCTGCTTGTTCTACTGTGTAAATTGCCCTATCTTGTATACTCTAAATACTGCCTAACTCTTCTTGAGGGAAGTCTGACTGCTCAGCCACAGCTACCAGGTAAATCTGGGTGGTGCAGACTGCTACCAATTGGGTTTACTGCTAACTCCTGTAGTCTTAAACTTTTTGCAGTGGTCCCAGAGGGAACTGCACAGGTTTCTGCCTAACATTATTGATAAGAAAGGGAAATTCAAAAGATAGGAAATTCAAAAGATGTACATACCCAGACATCAGACATTATGAAATGCATTAAAGATAAAAGAAAAAGCTGTTTAGAGATTTGTAATGAGCACATTATTAATATTGTGCAGTCTTTCCTGCACGCGTAAATAAACCACATATACCGAAATGTACCTGTAGTAATTATGCCTGTGTATCTGTAAAAACAACAAGAGCAACCTTAATACCCAAACGCATGCTGTTTGGAATCTCTCAAGTATTGAAAAGAAGCCCTTACCTGGGCAGTAGTTCATAATAGCTACGTGTTAAGCCATCAGAATCCCTGATCTACTAAAAAGTATGCGTGTTATAGAGATGTGTGCGTCCCGAATCTAATTCATGGACTGATCTTGATCAGTTCTACAACTTGCCCTCGCTTGTTGCCAGGCGGTCGCAGAGAGAGGCTCAACTACTCGTGAGAACGCCGGTTTCTTATATATACTTGGTTGTCCTGGAAACCGTTTGGCGCTGTGACATCACACGTTGCTGAACGCGATGATGTCATCAGCGTGTCCCGTTCCCTCTGAGTGAACAAAAGGACCGGGTAGGCCCATGGCAGCACGTAATGTGCATACAACTTCATATATAGGTTTAAACATAAGTGTACCATCCAGAGGTGTTGCTAGGGGGGTTCCTGAGGGGACTATAGCCCCTGGTCTTTTGGTTGTAGCCCCGTATAGAAGCTCAGGAGCTACAAACAAAAGGTTAGCTAGCCCTTAGTCCCAACAGCCCCGACAGGTAAGAGTATTGTGACATCAGTGGTGTTTAAATTAAACCAATGCATGGGCAGTATCAACATGATGATACCTGACACCTCTCCATAAATGGGGGTAAATGACAATGATGCCAACATACCTAAAATGAGTCCATGTTTGTAACAGATGCCCACATCCAGTCTGACATGGTTTCATGGGCGGAATGGCCACCTATAAGTGTAAACAAGTATGTAATCACATATGAGACATCACCCTGTACAGGAGGGCAGAGCATCCTCTGACGGGCCCATAGGTCAGAACTCACCCTCTAGTACCTGTAAGACAAGATAGCTGCACCTTGAGGAGGATGGGGTGCAGGATTCATTTACTCCAACACACTTCAATAAGGACAACTCAAAGGTTTGGCAAAGGGAAGTCCGTTTAATGACAAGTACAAAAAATTGGGAAAAAAATGGTAATCATCAATGGTGCGATCGCCTGTCTCGCTTCAACTCCCCCCTTCTTCATTCAGACAGCAACTTTTATAGGCAAAATTCGTCATCATTTGACATGCAAAACTCATAAGTTTGTCATGCAATTTCTATTGGTCGGAAAGGTAACTTAAGTATAGGTGCTATATCTGTATATGGTAACAGAGCATGCAGATTGGATAAATCTTATCGGGTGGGCATCTACGCACATCCCACTACATAACTCGTGATAGACGTCACTACAACTACAAGGTCTTATTGGTTCTACAAGCTATAGGACCCTAGATTATTTGGTACATTGTGATTGGGTGGGCTACACACCTAGACATAAATCTTCACTTTAAGTAGCAGCATGCAGAATAGACACACATATGCGGAGTGCCCCAAGATTCACCCTGCCTCCCTTCCCTTCCATCAATCAGTACCTTTAGGGCTATGTGTCAATTAGTTGGCTGAGGATGGCCTCGAAACTGTAGTTCTTATCAGGAAAAGATATGGCATCCTCGGGTTCTGGGTGACATCGGACGTTGGTACCTCTTTGCCCTTGGCTGGTCACGTGTCTGTTCACCGTGAATCTGCTTCTTTTTCCTTCTTTTCGTATATTTGATTCTTTGTTCAGACCAGCCACCTGCCTGGGGCCTCTTATCTCAACCTTCACTGGCTGGCAGTCATGCTCTGACGTTTGAGTCTTCAGAGTACCCGCTCTCCTACCTTCCTGGAGTTGACCTCGAATTCACAAGCATGAGCTACTTCTTGCTCTTTCACTCTTCCCTTCTGGCTTTAGCTGGAATATGAATCTCGGCC
Organism: Ambystoma mexicanum; assembly: GCF_040938575.1. Taxonomy (NCBI): domain Eukaryota; kingdom Metazoa; phylum Chordata; class Amphibia; order Caudata; family Ambystomatidae; genus Ambystoma; species Ambystoma mexicanum. Next base: position 1,282,898,463 of record NC_090928.1, read on the forward strand.
TTTGTGGCCCCCTTGCAGCCTGGGCTTAGTTCTATTTTACAAAATGGAGTCATACTTATATGGCGTGCTTCTTTGAGGTAGAGATATAATTGGTGCATGCCGTTCTATTCTTCTACTAAGCATTGCAAGCAGTGTCGTTTACCTAGGTTCTTGCGTTCCAAGCCTATTTACATGCATTCAGTCAGTTGCACGATTCGATCCTTGGTACGTTCTTTGTGCTGCAATGTGGTACCTTCTTATACATTTGTCACATCATTATTCTTTTACAGTTCGTCCTTGTGTACTTTCTTTTGCTTGTCGTTTTATGGTTGTCTGTACGCCACATCTAGGCTCTTATATCATCAACAATTGCCTTCCATTAAGGTTCTGTGGGCCTTTTCGGGGACAGTCTGTAAGTAGTCTTCGTATCGTGTCATCTGCTGGTATGGTTGTCCCAGTGGATACCTTGCAGCCCACGGTTGTCTGGTTATTGGTGCTTCAATAGGAATACATGTCCCTCTGATGGGTACTGGACAGAGCCCCACCATGGCTCCCTGTTGATTCATTTGCTTCTTATATGTCACATATCTTGGCGAGTATGCTTCTGGCATTTCGACATGAGTGGCTGGAGTGCAGCCCATATTTGGGACCTCCTCTACACACCCCCCTATGGTCGGTTTATCGACCACTTCTTCTTCTTCCTTTAAATTATTCTTGCTTTGTTCTTCCCCATCCACTTCTTCGTCATCTGCATTTGTACATGATGGTGTGAACATGTGCATCTTTGGATTCTATATTTTTATCACTCCTTTCAAACTTCCTGTTGTTTTTACGTGTTCGTCTTTTTCCAGGTCATTAGCTGGCATTGCCCATTTGGGCTGCAGTAAATCCATTTCCCTTCATACCTTCTTCATTTTCTGGGGTATGCAAACTTTGTTCCTTCTGGTGCAAATTCGCTGGCCTTCACGAAGTTTGTTATTTCTTCATTTGTTAGGTCTCTGGGCTTCCATCCCGGTTCGACATCGACCATAATTTTCATCCCAATGGCTTTCTTCGCCGCTTTCTAGCATTGTGTTACGATTATCTTGATAACACAAAATCCTAGTAGTATCATTACTTGCAGGGCTCCCAGAGTTTTGAATGCATCTACCATCCATTGTGGGTCCCACAGAAACAGTCTTCCAAACCAGTTGTCATCATCCACTTCGTTAGTTTCCTTGATCATCTGATTCTGCAGATCTGCCAGCATACATATGGCTTTTGTTAAGGTTCCATTTTCTTCCTCATGTGAAGGTATAAACATGCAACTTGATTCTCCGATTTTTGTGCAAACACCTCCATCCATTGCTGTAATCATGTCAAGTACATATCTATTCTGGAGGGTCATCAGTCGGATTGCTCTTAGTTCCTCTTTGATCGCGTTAAATCCTTTCATGGTAGAGTTGATGGTCTGCATAACTCCCATCTGGTTATCTGCAACCATTTCGTATTTACTCCAACTTGGACATGGGGCAAGAGCAGTGTTGTGAATACTGTTGAGGTGAGGCTAAACAGCCTGTGCTCGTATGGGAGTGCATGGAATGCTTCTTCTGATTTGGCAGAAAAGTAATTCTCTCTCTTCATCCGGGATACCAATGCTATAGATCTCCTCTTCCTTAGATGAGCATCTGCTTTTGGGAAACTGTCAATACTCAGGTCATTTTTCAGGATCACTAGTGCAGGAACGTGGATGTTCACTAGTGTGCATATGCCTCCCAAATTTTTCGGTAGTCTTATGTATGATTTGGATCCACACGCCCAGTAATGGTCCATGATTACTGCGGTACCTTGCGTCATTCCTGGGGCTTCAAAGATTCGTCCGCAGTTTTGATTCTCTCCCATCTGCCTTGTGCCATTGATCTTAAAGCATAAATTCGGGCTTTCCAGTGGTACTATCTGCAGGGGCCCCCTTCTATCTTCGACCCATGTTAGTAACTTCACCAATTTTGGCCATAGGGGTTTGCACAGTTTTTGAGAGTTTTCTATTGCTTCCTTGCAGGCTCCAAGGACCATCCATGCTCGGCATATCACTACTCCTGCTTCCCCTCTGTCTGGGGAAAGCACTGTTCCCCAAATCTGTATCTGGCCTCTATTTCTCCATATTTGTGCTTCTTTTGGGGTTTTCCCTTGGACGTTCAGTCTTGGGTTTATCTCCCATCTTGTTCCTGTTCCTTGTGCTTCTGGCTTTGCATACCTAATCACGTGATTCCTGGTGTGAGCTTTGTTTCTTGTCTTGATGTCTTGGATATAGTCATCTTCATCAGGGTATGCTGTCTCTGTTACCCATATCAGTGAGGCATCTCTTCCCATGAATTGTCCTCTTGTGTTGCACATTGCTACGTGTGAGAGACAGTGTGCTGTAGGAACATCAATTTCTACAGCCACGAAGATCTTGGCCTTTCCCATGCTGTATGGTAGGAGTGTGCAGATGTAGCATTCTCCTTCAGCTTTTCTTCTTCCGACCTCTTTCATGTGTTGGTACCAAATGTTGTTTCCTAGATGTGCTGTGCTGTCTAGGTAATCGTTTAGTTCATTGTTGTCTTCATGTGGTTTTCTCTTGATTCTTAATGTCTTTTTGTAGTTAGCTATAACTACGTCTCTAAATGCATCTATGTGACTTTTTTTGCTGGAGGATTCTCAGGCATGCTTGTTGGAGGAGCAGGCTTCATTACCTGTATCGCTGTCGTAGGAGAAGGTGTTGTGTGTCTCTGCTCCTCTTGCATTCTCCTGTAGGGCTCCTTTAACCACCATCTGTGTATCGCCTGTCCAACGTGTGGCCTCATCGTGGGCCTGATGCTCGTAGGAACTGATGTGCTTGCTGCGATAATCACTGTGGTCCTATTTTTCAGCTCCTTATGCACTTCCTTTGCTCTGGCTATAAACGGGAACACATGGTCTCTCAGCATTTGTGTCTTTGCAGCAAATTCCTTTGTAGCAGTCTCTGTCTTCTTGAGTGCTTTGGTTATATCCTTTTCAGTTGGCCTTTCGCTTGCTTCCTCTTGGTTGCTTCCACTACTTTCTGGAACTGGTTGTTCGCTAGGCAGTCTCTTATTTTCTGTCGCCATCATTCGAGGTTCTGTAGCTATTGACACTTGCCGTTGCCCGTGTGCATTCAGTGTGTCTGTGTGTGTGTGTGTGTAGTGGTCATTGCTATGTTTTCATTCATTCCGTGCTGACCCTGTCTCCAGATTTTCCCTTCATTTGTTACTTCAAATGTGTATGAATCACTGCTAATTACATTTAATTTTAGTTTGTTTACTTTATCGTCAGTTTTTCTAGGAATCGAAATGACTATATAGGGTCTGGGTGCTTTCGTGGTGCTTTCGTGGGATTCGTACGTACATTATCTGGTGGGTGCACTGAAATTGGAGTGCTTCATGCACCAGTAAAGAATGCAGTTCTGGTTGTTAATGACAGAAAAATAATAATCACTATACATATGCACATTATCGTTCGATAAGACAGTTTCCAGCATTTTCTTCCAGGGAAGTGGGGGCGCCCCTCCGCTTGTGGGAGGACTAGGTTACTGTTCTGAGCCCCCATTTCAATCATATCAATGGTTAAGGTTCTATAAAGATCTCTTCTTTTCATTTACTCCATTATGGTCTTTCAGGAGGTCTTGGACGTAAAGTGTCTTGTGCTTCGTAATAGTCTCCCCTCTCGAGGGTGTCGATTGTCTCTGGTTGCGGGATGTAGTTCCCTTGCTAGACTATGGAAAAAGATTAGACTAGCCTCTTTGGTGAGTCACACTCATTGAGCATATTCAAATAGGTCATTACCAGTCAACCCCCCGAATTTGCCTTAGTCCGGAAGACATGCTGGAATCTTGTTTAAATCCGACAAAGATAGAAAAAATTGGAAACAATGGAAAAATGGAAAAAACTGTATCGTTCAAATCAAATCAAAAATGGGAGTCAAATAACCGAAAAAATAAAAATAAAAAATAAAAATAAAAACAAAACAAGCGGTGAAGTTCCCTTCCCTGCTCTTCTCGATCTATCCCACGGCGGTAAAATGAAGAACTGTGCCTCTTTTCCTGGATCTGTCCCACGGCAGACGGTTTCACTGGAATCTCCTCAGGTATTCTCGCTGAACATTGGATAGCTCCACCTGGAGCATGATTCCGTGGAGGAGTGTGCCTATATGTGCGACATTAGCTGGGTCTCTGAGGTGATGACATCAACTTCTACAGGCCTTCCCACCATTTCTGGATAGTCAGTGACTAGACGGAACAGGACATTGTGCACCAGGCGACTGACCTCGGGTGACAGGGACATTTGTCCTGCTTGGCTGGGTTCTGGAACACAGGCCTTTCTTTCAACAAGGCCAGTCTCTGCACTGTCCTGCTGTGTGGATTGCGACCACGTAATTTAGCTTGATCCACACTTGGTTCAGGTATTCATTGTTTCTTGGATCTCTGATGAATGTTAGGGTATCCGTGGTTCTCCCTACAAGTCCTGGGCATTCCTCTATGATGCGAAAGAAAAGCGTGTATGTCAGCTCATCAATGATCACTTGTGGTGGAAGCATCTGTGTCCTTATCACCGTACTCAGGCAGTACAATGAAGGCTTCTGAGATGACAGTCAGTAGTTGCCAGATTATTTTCTTGTTGGCTGGATCTTGGACAAAGTCTGTGATACTAGTAACTCTCCCTACAAGCGATGGATGTGTCTCCAGCACTAACTGAAAACAGGACAGCACATCCCTTGTGGTATTTCTGTTGGGGGATGTCATACGTTCTGCAAAGCAAAGTCTCGGTGTTGGTTGATTCAGGTGACTGTGTGATGTTCTTAACGTTTGCTCTTAGTTCATCAAAGTCTTGTTTGCTGAAAATTCTTGGATATGGCTTGATTCAAAAGTTCATATCATCAGTGTAATGTGGCTTAGATGTGCGATTCTCTTCTTTACCCTGCAACTAGAATCCACAGAGTGTCCGTTATGTACTTATCCCCCTTTGCTTGGGGAAACTGTCCAGTTTTATGCCACAACTTGCATCCGGGTTCTTTGTCTTGATTTTCCTGCTCATGCGTCCTTCTTCCTCATCATAGCTCTCTTCTGCATGTGCTGAGGTTCTTCCCTGTTGTCTGTAGGTTCTTCGCGGTGGGGTGCAGCTAAGGGGATCTCACCGATATAAGGTTTAATGTCATTTAGGAAGATCCAAGCTCTCCTGCCTTGCAGTTTCATGCCTGAGGGAGTGCAGTCCTCCACGATGAACGGGCCGTTGAATCTTGGCTCGTCCCACCTTTTCTTTGTGCGATTTCTCACAAGTACTGTATCACCAGGGAAGATGATTGGCGTACGTAGTCCTTGAGCTGTGTCTGTTTCAACATCTCCCTCTGGGTCTGGTGTTGGGATGCACCCTTTTCGTCGTCGCCGCAGTTGGTCTGAAATGACAGCGAGGCTTGATGTCATATAGTTCAGATACTCCGACAGTCCCAGGACCACTCGGGTATACTGGGCATCACATACAGCTCTATCTCAAGGGATAAGGGGGGGTCCTCATTCTCCTTCCCGTGACTCGTGCGGCGTGAGATGATGGTCAGAGCCTGGTTGGTTCTGAAGTGCATACAATGCCAGTGGTAGACAGTGCAGCCATCCTTTCTTTAGAGTATGCTTCAACTTGGCTATTCTCTCCTTTAGCAAGCCATTGAACCTCTTGCATATGCCATTTCCCTCTGGATGATACGCCGACGAGAACTTGTGCTTTATACCAAGCAACAAGCTAATCTGATCAAAAAATGTATTTACAAAATGATCTCATCACCTCACACACCCCCCATCTAGGAATACTTCCCTTACCAGGAATTTGGTAGCACAGGTTGAGTCTGGGTGTGTACAGGGACCTGCTTCTATCCATCTAGTGAATGGACACACCACTTCGATTAAGTACCTGTACCCGTTACACACTTGAATCATGTCGACATAATCAATGTACAAGTGCTGAAATGGCCCATTTGACTACCTCTCACTACTTTTAATGTGTGCCCAGCTGTGAACTGCTGGCAAATTATGCAGTTCACTATAAAAAATGCAACCTGCTCTGCTAAATTCGGCATGAACCAGTCTTCTGCAAGCGTTGCGGCTAGATTTTCTTTTGTCATATGAACGGGTAGTGTAATTGTTCTAGTGCTTCTCACCACTCCGAAATAGGCCGAAGATGCAGAGAAGTGACCTTGGAGATGATGGTGGTACAAGAATCGATATTCAGCCTTCCATCCCAGCTCCCCTGAGTACAAGACTCAGGCTTCCTCAAAGAGGGGCTCTTTTCCACAATGTACCTCTCTGCTGTGTCAGTTGGGACAGACAGAGGTGTCAATTGAATAAAAGAGCGGGGAGAACACACACCGCCAATACCAATGCTGCAAAGGAATACAAAGATATTAGACGGAGTTGAGGTAAATGCAAGTGTTTAGAACAGTTGAATTAAATGGACAACTACCTAGATAGATATTGGAGTGGAACTTCCCCGGGGTGGATCTACAAGGAATAACACAAAAATGAGTGTAAATGGTCTAATTCAATATCGGTCCCAAATATATATATAGAATCGATAACAACTAACCTGAATAAGGATATAATGAGGAAAAGGATCCTGGAACAGAAGACAACGACAGGAGAAAATAACAAACAGGGATGTTAGTATAGGGGAGTAGCCCCGGACGGCACGAGGGTCGCACTAGTGCCGGGTTGGTGCAGTTTTCAGGAGAGCGTTTATATGCACTTGAGGGCAATCTCACATGAAATTCACTCAATGTCCCAGAATCCAACAGAAGAGTAATATCCAGACAAATTGTGGAGATAAACAGTTGTGGAAATGGGGATAGCCAATTAAGGCTGTACCTGAGCACACATGTATCCCAAGTAGCTGTAGATGAGATCCGGATAGTAGACAGTAATTTGGTTCCGAGTGCAGAGGCGGCAACCAGGAATTAAGTGCCGCAGAAGGGAGCCGGATCCAGTAACGTTCCGAGTCAAAACAACCAGACGAGCACGACAGGAATAAGGGAGGAGACGAGGCAATACAGTAGTCAGGCAAAAGGTCAACACCAGGAGTTCAAATGAGGAATCGTGTGTAAGAAGACACGAAGAGGAAACGAACGAAACATCGAGGTGGCTGATAACGCTAATTAGCAGCAACGAGCCCCTTGGAAGACGGTGGTTTTATAGTCGTAGGAGGGGCGCGTCTTGCCATACGTCTTCCACGTACAAGAGTCAGCTGACCCGGAGTCCGTCAAAGTTTGTACAGACGCCATGGTAGCCTGTATCTGGTCCATAGAGGAGCTTGTAAAGAAGTCGTACCCTGCAAGGAGGTCCGCGAGGAAGCCTGTAGTGTAACAGCATCCTCCCTCAAAGACTCCGGCAACCCCTTGGTGGAATAGAAACTCCTCAGAAGATCCGGACAATGCAAATTGGAGAGAGGCTCCCAAGTACGGTCCTCAGCCCATACCCCTTCCAATCCACGAGGTAGAATAACGTACCCCTAGACGCCCTGTAGTCCAGGATACGCGAGACCTCATATTGCTCCTCACCATCCACCAAGATCGGCAAAGGACGAGTAGGCAGACGGGTCCCTTGGATGAAAGGCTTAATCAGGGAGACGTGAAAGACCGGATGTATGCGCCATGATTGCGGCAGAGGAAGCTTAACCGACACAGGATTGATAACATCAGTAATGACATAGGGTCCCACATATTTGGGCAGAATCGAGCGTTTGCCTGCAATTCGCAAATTAAGGGACGACAACCACACCTTCATGCCACTGCAATAGACTGGAGCAGGTGATCGATGCACATCAGCATACTTCTTGGCACGATCTTGAGCTCGGAGTAAATGACAGCGTACATCCCGATGAATCTTATAGAGATCTCTCACGCAATCTCTAGCTGCAGGATTAATGGCCGGTAACGCCAGATCAAGTGGGAGTGCCCTAGGATGACCACCATACAGGGCAAAAAAGGGAGAAACTCCAGTGGATGTATGCATAGAGTTGTTATATGCAAATTCTGCTTAAGGCAGAGAAGTAAACCAAGACTGTTGGAACTGAAGGCATAAACAGCGTAGATACTGTTCGATAGTAGCGTTAGTTCTCTCAGGCTGCCCATCCGTTTGAGGATGGTAAGCCAAGGAGTACCTGTCCTCAATACCCAGAGAAGCTGTAAGAGCCTTCCAGAATCGTGAAGTAAATTGTGTACCACAATCGGAAACAATAACCGAGGGTAATCCGAAGAAACAAAAACACATTCGTCAAGAACAGTCTCGCCAATTCTGGAGCCGCGGGCAAATCAGAGCAAGGTATGAACAATGCATATTTCATGAAATAATCAACGATTACCCAAATGGTGCCATGACCCTGAATGTCAGGAAGTTCCACAATGAAATCCATTGACAGCATCTGCCAAGGTTTGTACGGAACAGGAAGAGGTTGTAACAAACCGACTGGTTTGGCTCTTGAGGTTTTACACTGGGTGCATATGGAACAAGTCAAAATGTAGTCTTTTACATCACGAACCATGGAAGGCCACCAAGCCCAACGCCGTAAGACTTCAAGAGTTTTTTGACTTCACGGATGTGCAGCAATCAAAGAATCGTGAGACCACTGGAGCGCTAAATCTCTAGCTTGACCTGAGGGTATATAGACGCACTGTTGAATGAATGGCATTCCCTGTACTATTTCCAGGTTGAGGTCAGTGATCTCTTTTGGATGGGTTGAGACCCAATCAAGGATGATTGAACGCAAAGAGGGCTGAACCGAACAAGCACAAACAACTTTGTTCGGTAGAAGAGGAAGTGCTTCGATCTGTTGAGACTGGCCATCCGCATGTAAGCGAGAGAGAGTATCAGCCGAAACTTGAGCTTTAGCAGGACGGTACGTGATAAGAAATTGATATTGTGAAAAGAACAAATGCCACCGCGCCTGTCTAGCTGTAAGACATTTCATAGATTTGAAGGCTAACAGACTGCAGTGATCCGAGTACACTGTTACAAGGTGTTTGGCCCCCAGAAGGTGATGTCTCCATTCCAAGAATGCATCTCTGATGGCTAGAAGTTTGCGTTCTGTGTGGAATAATTTCTTTCGTAAGCTGTCAATTGACGAGAGAAGTAGGCAACAGGATGAATCTCTCCCAAATGCGAACAGGTTTGAGACAACACCGCCCCAAGAGCATACCCTGATGCATCGGCTTCAACAAAAAAAGGAAGCTCGGGATCAGGATATTTGAGGACAGGGGCAGAGGTGAAGGCTGATTTTAATTGGTCAAAAGCTTTCTGAGCTTCTGAAGACCATACAAATGGCACCTTGGCACTTGTCAGCGAAGTAAGAGGTGCAGAGATTTCAGAAAATCCTTTGAGGAAGCGTCTATAAAAGTTTGCAAATCCCAGGAATGATTGTAAAGATTTGACTGATTTGGGCACAGGCCATTCCAGGATTGCAGTAATTTTAGACTGACTCATGCGCACTCCATTGTTAGTAAGATCATATCCCAAAAATTTCACCTCTGTGGCATGAAATATGCACTTTTCGGCTTTTACAAACAATCTATGTTCTCTCAGGCGTTGGAGTACTGTTTTGACATGTTTTTCGTGGTCTTCCTGGTTTTGTGAGTAGATCAAAATGTCATCCAGGTAGACAACAACAAATTGATCAAGAATGTCATAAAACAGATTGTTCATGAATACCTGAAGGGTGGCCGGGGCATTACATAACCCAAAGGGCATGACAAGATACTCAAATAGACCGTAACATGTTTTGAATGCGGTCTTCCATTCGTCCCCCTCTCTCATGCGGACAAGATTGTAAGCACCTCTGAGATCAAGCTTAGTAAATATTTTGGAAGAACCCAATTGATCAAGGAGGACAGAAATCAGAGGAAGAGGGTATTGGTTTTTTATGGTTGCTGCATTCAAAGCACGATAATCAATACAGGGACGTAGATCCCCTTCCTTCTTAGGAACAAAGAAAAGTGGTGATGAAATCGGTGATTTAGAAGAACGAATGAATCCCATGGCCAAGGCCTTGTCTATGTAATCTTTAAGGACTTCATCTTCTTTGAGAGTGAGGGAGTACACTCTGCCGGATGGTATATTTACCCCCGGTATTAGGTCTATTGGGCAATCATAGGCTCTATGTGGGGGTAGAGTCTCCACCATTCCTTTGTCAAAAACATCTGTGTAATCTGCATATTGAGAAGGTATCACAGAGACAACATTTTTAGAGACAGCTCCAATATGCATAGTAGGAGAAACCAACGCCCTGTCCGGACTATCCTGGGTAATACCAAGTAATGTAGTGCATCGAGTATTGCATATATTGGAAGGGAACTGATTCTGAAATGTCGACCAGTTGATGGCAGGATTATGAAGCTTCAACCATGGAATGCCCAGAATGACTTTGTAGGCTGGTGCTTTAATGATATCGAATGATATGTCTTCAGTATGGCCTTCGTCAGTACTCATATGCAGTGGAACCATTTGGTGAGTTACCATTCCTAAGACAAGAATTGAACCATCCACTGCATTCACTGTTTCAGGTATAGTTTTGCGAACCAGTGGTATTCTTGACATGGAGGCAAAGCATTGATCAACATAATTACCTGTTGCACCTGAATCGATCACGGCTGTTGTCTGGAATGATACACCGTGATCTAAGGAAAATGTAACAGGTAGGCGGACTAAATGACTCGGATTCTGTAATGTAGAGTCCAAAGGTGAGTTTCCCGACATAGGGACTCTGTCTACTGTCGGGATTTGGTGTTTCGCGCCTTTCTTTTGGGCTTTTTGGAACATTCAGGCAATAAGTGATCAGAGGCCCCACAGTACATGCAGAGATTGTGTGATCTACAATATTCTCGTTGAGCAGGGGTAAGTGGTCCCCTAACCACACCAATCTGCATAGGTTCTGGCGCAGGAAGTGAGGAAGATGAGGCCTCTGCTGAAACCGTGCTGAACAAAGCTGGTTTCTTTTCGCCACGTCTTTCAGATTTACGAGCATCAATCTGAAGGACTAAATCTAGCAGTTCCCCGAATGCCGTGGGGACTACAGGAACAGTGGAGAGGATGTCCTTTAATTCCTCTGAGAGACCTTGATAGAAGACGGCTGTCTTCTTTTACTCAGGCCAGTCAGTTTCTACTGCCAACTGATTGAACCGGGCCAAATAGACCAATAAAGAATTGTTTCCTTGTCGATGTTTTAAGAGTTCCAGGTCAGTAGCTTGAGTAGTATAACGAGTATCAAAAACTTTACTTATCATAGCAAGAAGGGCATCATAGTTGTAAAGAACATGACTATTGGATTCCAACAATGGGTTAGCCCATGCGGCTGCAGTGCCTCCTAAATGAGACAAAACAAAAGCCGTTTTAGTTGTAGAGGTGGGAAATGAAGTGGGCCGACACAAAAAATGCAGTTTGCATTGATTAATGAATGTTCGATATTGTTTAGGGTCGCCTAGGAAGCGTTCAGGAGGAGCTAGAGGGAACTGGGTTGTAGGCATGATCGGGTTTGATTCCTGCTGTAGGGGGGGAACCCTGAACCTGATGCTGTAGCACCAGCACCGGTCATCTGTGGCGCTGGTGTGGTAACCAAAGCCTGAATGGCATCCATACGTTGGCGCAGTGCCTCTTGTGCATTGGTCAAGTCGGTACATAAATCCGTGACCATTTGCACGATTTGATTTAAAGAATCACTGGCCTCCGTGGACATTTTCGTGGCTGCTAATTCTGTTACTCACCACTCCGAAATAGGCCGAAGATGCAGAGAAATGACCTTGGAGATGATGGTGGTACAAGAATCGATATTCAGCCTTCCATCCCAGCTCCCCTGAGTACAAGACTCAGGCTTCCTCAAAGAGGGGCTCTTTTCCACAATGTACCTCTCTGCTGTTTGAGTTGGGACAGACGGAGGTGTCAATTGAAAAAAAGAGCAGGGAGAACACACACCACCAATACCAATGCTGCAAAGGAATACACAGATATTAGACGGAGTTGAGGTAAATGCAAGTGTTTAGAACAGTTGAATTAAATGGACAACTACCTAGCTAGATATTGGAGTGGAACTTCCCCGGGGTGGATCTACAAGGAATAACACAAAAATGAGTTGAAATGGCTAATTCAATATTGGTCCCAACTATGTATATAGAATCGATAACAACTAACCTGAATAAGGATATAATGAGGAAAGGGATCCTGGAACAGAAGACAACGACAGGAGAAAATAACAAACAGGGATGTTAGCATAGGGAAGTAGCCCCGGACGGCACAAGGGTCGCACTAGTGCCAGGTTGGTGCAGTTTTCAGGAGAGCGTTTATATGCACTTGAGGGCAATCTCACATGAAATTCACTCAATGTCCCAGAATCCAACAGAAGAGTAATATCCAGACAAATTGTGGAGATAAACAGTTGTGGAAATGGGGATAGCCAATTAAGGCTGTACCTGAGCACACATGTATCCCAAGTAGCTGTAGATGAGATTCGGATAGTAGACAGTAATTTGGTTCCGAGTGCAGAGGCGGCAACCAGGAATTAAGTGCCGCAGAAGGGAGCAGGATCCAGTAACGTTCCGAGTCAAAACAACCAGACGAGCACGACAGGAATAAGGGAGGAGACGAGGCAATACAGTAGTCAGGCAAAAGGTCAACACCAGGAGTTCAGATGAGGAATTGTGTGTAAGAAGACACGAAAAGGAAACGGACGAAACCGCGAGGTAGCTCATAACGCTAATTAGCAGCAACGAGCCCCTTGGAAGACGGTGGTTTTATAGTCGTAGGAGGGGCGTGTCTTGACGTACGTCTTCCACGTACAAGAGTCAGCTGACCCGGAGTCCGTCGAAGTTTGTACAGACGCCATGGTAACCTGTATCTGGTCCATAGAGGAGCTTGTAAAGAAGTTGTACCCTGCAAGGAGGACCGCGAGGAAGCCTGAAGTGTAACATCTAGTGATATCTTTAGTAGGGCTACAGGCATTACTGGTTTACCTGTGCTGTCTTGTCTCCACAATCCGTCCGAGGGGTTGAAAGAACACCCTCGACGTTTCCACGGGTTCTTTTCGTCCTGTGGTGCCTCCCCTTGAAGTTCCATCAATTGAGTTTGCCCCATATTACTATAAGCCTCTGGAGTAGCTCGAGTTATCATCATACGCTCATGGGTGCGTGCCACTTCTACTTCCATGATTGTCTCATTTTTGGATGCCATACGCTTGGCTTCTGTGTCTGCTGAGTGATTTTCACATGACACGAAATCTGTCCCGTGAGTATGAGCGGCGCATTTCACGACCACTATGCCGACTGGGAGCTGTAGTGCCTTGATCAGCCTGTCCAATAAGGCTGCGTGCTGCACTGGTGTGCCGTCTGCTCGGAGGTAGCCCCTCCTCTTCTAGCATGCTAGTCCTGCGTGCACTGTGGACATTACATAGGCGGAGTCACTGTACACCGTTACTTCCTGGTCTGCATGATTCTCAATGGTGAGTATCAACGCCAATAATTCTGCAGCCTGTGCTGAATAATGAGATGGTATTTGTGCACTAACGAGTACTTGGAATTCTTCGTTCGCTATGTGTTTTATTATGGCAACGCCCGTATATCTTGGTCCGTCTTCTTGGTCGATTCTCAAAGAACCGTCAATGAAGCTCCCGCCAGGGCATTTTCTTTTACCCTGGGGATTTCATCATAGAATTCTTCGTAGTTCGCGCAGTCATGTGTCGGCTCGCCTTCAGTGACTGGTTCAGCTATGAACGTGGCTGTATTCACTGTTTTACATCACACTATTTTGATTGATGTATTCGATATGATCACCTCATAGGCCGAGGCCCTTTGAGATGTCAATGTACCTTTTGGTTTCTCTAATATGGCAAGTAAAGAGTGTTCAACATACAATGTCATGGAGCATCCCATTACAATGGTTGTTGCCTTCTCTATGGTGAACGCTGCGGCAGCTAAGCTTTGTTCGCATGGGAACTGGCCTCTTATTACTGGGTCCAGATTCCCACTGTAATACGCCAGGGGCTTGTACCCCAACAAGGTTTTTTGAGCAAGTACTGCCGTCATAACATTGCCTTTCGTGTGCGAGAACAGGTAGAATTCCTCTGCATAATTAGGAATCCCGAGAACTGGAGCTGCACAAATTGCTCTCTTTAGTTCTGTGAATCCCTCTTCCATCGCTTCAGTCCATTCAATTTGTTCTTTTGTCACTCGGATCTTCTTCAGGGCCTGGAGCAAGGGCTTGGTATATGAACTGTAATTAAAGACCCATGCCCTAACAGAGTTGCACAGGCCTAGGAAGCTCTGCATTTGTTTTATCGTGCGCGGCTTAGTCGTGTTCATGATAGCTTCAGCCCTTTCTGGGGCGATCCTTTTCCCCTCATGCGAGATTAGCTGGCCTATGTACAGCACCTCTTGTTGACAATATTGTAACTTTTCCTTGTCAACCTTATATCCTTTTCCAGCCAGTATAGTTAGAAGCTGGATAGAATCGCGCCTGCATTGTTCTTCAGTGGTGCGGCAGATCAGAATGTCATCCACATACTGCAAAACAGCACTGTCTACTGCAATGTTGCCTAGGTCCATTTGCAATACTCGGTTGAAAATGGATGGGGACTCACAGTAACCCTGCGGCAACATTGTGCTTTTCAGACGCATTTGTCTGAACGTGAAGGACGTCGGATCTTGTGAGTCATGGTACAGCGGGATTGAGAAAAAAGCATTTTTCAAATCAATCACTGTGAAGTATTTCGCCTTGATCGGTATGTTACACACGACCGTAGATGGATTAGGGACTATAGGGAATTAGGCTTCGGCAATATTGGTTAATGCTCTTAAATCTTGGATTAAATGCCACAGCTCTCCCTTTGATTTCTTGACGGGGTAAATCACCGTATTGCATGGTGATTCTGACGTCACAAGGATGTCCTGCTCCATCATGGAGGAAATTGTCTTCACAATCCCTTCATCCGCTTCTCTGGACATGGGATTTGTCGTGCCCTTGGTAAACTTGCTCCTGGTTTCAATTTAATTTTCACTTCTCCTGCTCCTTTCAGGAGTCCTACGTCATAGGGTCCTGTAGTCCATACTAAGACAGGCACCTGGGCCATGTCGTCATCAAAGTATGCTGGGCGGATCAGCGCCAACATCATTCTCTGTGGCACTTCTCGTTTGATCATTTTGACCCAAAATATGAGACTTCCTTCCACCCTTGTCTATTCTGAGTCAAGATGTTCTTCCAACAGATCATCATCGGTGACGTCAGTCACTCAGTAACCTTCTTCAATGGCGATAATTGCACACCATTGTCTGCCTTCATCATCATACCCTTCGACCATTACTACCTTCCCTCGTACTGCTGCAATATGTATCGATAAGGGAAATACTTGTCCCTCTTCTTCATGCATAGGTATCATTGGTCAGAATAGAAACTCATCAGGGGTTCTCATAGTTCTATCTGCGAGGCCTGGCAGTCCTGCCATAAGCACACACACGCCATATGCAAAGACTTCCGGTTCTAATGGTGTAGCTCTCATGGCTATATGTCCAGAGTGCGCTCTGACCATTTTGCATACGTTAAAATAATGCATTCCTGGAGTGGAGCATACTATGCCCTCCTCTGTGAATGATATAGTCATATTCAACTTTGTCATTAAATCTCGACCCAAAATGTTTACTGGGGTCTGGCGTTAATATAACAAGTGCACATTCATCTCACTTTCCCCCACAGAGACTGGGAGATTTTCCATAAAGGGAATTCTACTGTGAGCTCCTGTAAAACTCTGAGTGTCTATGGCCTGGCCGGACAAGGAAAACTTGCCTTCTCGTATGCACAAGCGTGTTGCGCCCGTGTCAACTAAGAAGGAATATTCTTTCCCCCCTATGACGACATTTATCCTAGGTTCCCTGTTAGGGTCTGGTGTTACTGATAGGATAGAGCACATCAGAGTTTCCCGTGAGCTGTCCTATTGTATATATAGGCTTGGTCTGTTACATACTTGTGGATTTCCTCCATTTCCAGGGTTGACTCCCCCTCCGGAGTTAGTGCCCTGCGACATTTGCGGTGGTGCCTGTTGGGATTGCCCCTGTAGTAAATTCCCCATATTCGAGGGTTGAACCCCTTGTGGCGTACTTTGCTGCAAGCCTGGCGCCTGCTGCTGTACTGCGTGATACTGTGCACCGTCTTGTTGTGGGACCGTAGGCTGATTTACCATGCCTGTTCCCATCCATTAACCATTCTGCCACATGCCTTGGCTTCTGCACATGCGCGCCACATGTCCTGTCATTCCACACAGACAGCACACTGGAGGTGGTCGGGCTATCTGTCCATCTGGCATAGCTGGACTGCCTATCTGCGTGTTCTGAAAGTCACCTTGATTATTCTGAAAACCTCCCTGATTACGTTGAAATCATTCCTGATTACTCTGCCATCCTCTTCCTCTAAATTCCCTACCCCTCGGGTAAAATCCTGAGCTACCCTGGTTATTCTGCAATGGTTCAGTCACTTGTTGCGCGCTTGGCTCAGCTGGGTTTGTCAGCATGGCTCCCTCGAGAGCATACTTTGAGAGTTTCTTTTGCACCAGCTTTGCTTCCTCACCTTTACAAGTTGCCTCCTTTTTTTGGTTATTTTCTTGCAACAATCTACAGTAGTGTGCAATTGTCAAACTGTATTTCGGCCCACAGTTTAGCTACTACTCTTACCAATTTCTTGAGCTGTTTCTGCACCGGGTCTGGCAACCCTTGGCACAATATGTGGTAGAATACAGGGATAGATTTCGTCCAAGATTCATGCGTTTCGAGTACCCACGTGTCTTGAAAATTCTGGATATAAATCAAGGGATCCTCTGACTCTTTCATTTTCCGATTATAGCTCCCATATCGCAGTGCTTTCCACACTGCTGCTCTACAATTATTGAATGGTGCTCTGTCATGGGCAGTGTTAGTTATGATTACCCCAGGGTACCCAGCCCGCTTCCATACATTGTGTGCTCTATCACCCAGTATGGCGACCAGGAGACCTTTAATGTCCCTTATAGCCAACGCGACATCCCCATCATTTATTCTAACTCGTGTATCCATTTCTAAGCTCCCGATGTCAGCATTGGAAGCTTGTTTTTTAAGTTCTCTCGATCCATGTGTGGCCATGGAATATATTGTGGTCTTGTGCCCCCCTTTTCTAGCAGCGGGAACTGAAATATGCAGTCTTCCTTCTCTTTCCCCATAGCTCTTTTGTCTATCGCTGGGGTAGCATTCCTGCATCGCTGTCTACCTGGCAATGTCCTTAATCTGTCTACATAGGCAGGTGCTGGCTCCCCCCTCTGACCGCGGAGTATTCCCTCATGTCGGCCAGGCTGCACGGCACACCCCGATACCCTAGGTGTGGACTCGCTAGTGTCTGACCATCGTACCCCTTGGTCCCTTGGGAGCCGCTTCTCGCGTTGTCTCCCTTCTTCATGTGTCTCGTCCTCCATTTCCCCACCGGCGTCAGACGCTGATTGTTACCAGTTCACGCAACTCCTTGCATCTGCTTCATTCTTACTAATTTCAAGCCTATCCAGGGACAGTCCCCTGCTCCCACTACTTCTGGTGACATCCTCAGTGTCATACAGCTGAGTGCTTTCCAAGCGCTCATCCTCCCTTTCCCCTTGGGAAATCTGTTCCAGCCCCATTTCATCGTATATTTTATCAATCGTTTCCCTGATGCTTCTGGTGTCGAAGTCATCTTCAATATTTGTCCCACTCATACCTGGTACCGAGTCATTTGCAGGAAAGAATTCTTCTATGTCTTCCCATTCTACAACAGGATTGGGTTTTTTAACTAGCCGCTCCGAATATTCCAGATTCCATGCCCTCTGTCTGCATTTAGGCTCTATTTCCTCATCTACTTCCTTGCGCGTCCTCGCTTCTTCTCTAGCCTTATCTACTTCCCTCATCCTTTCATTTCTACGTTCCTTTGCCCTTCTAACTTCCTCCTCTTCTCTTCACCCTCTTCTCACGTACTCTTTTCTCTTCATCCAACCTTTGCTTATTCTGTCTGTACTGGTCATAGGCTGCCCTCTGTTTGCGATCGAGCTGTTTCTCTTGCTCTTCGCGATATATTAGTTCTCGCTTCAGCCGATCCTTTCTTCTTATTCTTGCGTCCCTCATTTCCTTCTTCTTTTCTCTCTCCCTTCTTTGCGTCTCATCAGACTTCTCTCTCGGTCTCATCTCATCACTTTCTTGTCCATCAAGTTTCAGCAATATCTGTCCTCCCATCCATTCTTCTTTTGCAAATGCTATCTCATCTGGTCTGTCTTTACTTCCTTTCCATTTCTTTCCCTCGCTCTCCTTAATGAGAGGTGCACAACTCTGTGCCTGGTCCTTCCCTTCATCATCGCGTCTCTCCTTGTTCCTCGGGACTGCAGAGGCAAGTTTAATTTCCTGGTCCTTCTCTTTGATTTCGTCACTACTGTACGTAGGAGACTCATATGCGGGGTTGCTATACCCTGTGGCTGCCTTTAGTTTTCTTAGCGGGTAGAGTCCCTCTGACTTACTTCCTTCGATGACTGGTGGCTCAGGTGGGGCTGGTGGCGCGGTAGGCATCTCACCCCCCTCCGTGCATAGGTTTAATATCCAGTCTGGGGGTAGTTCTTCCTCCTTCGCCTGTTCAAACATTTTCCAAAGTTCTAGAACAGTTAGGCGTTTCTCTAGTTTTTTGCCTGTGTACGTGGCATGTAGGTAAGTTGTCGTGTGTTGTAAGACGGCTTTAGATAAGGACCCATTTTGTGGCCACGGCATAAACATCATGTGGGCGGTACCCTTAACCCACTCAGTACTGTACTTTTTAAGCTTAGGTGCATGCTTGGATAACTGCTTATACAGATGTGCAACTGGGGTAACCTCCTCCATTCTCAATTTCGTTATCAACACTACTTATGCAGTTTTTTGTCCTTCCAATAGTGTGAGCGAGCACCAATACGCAAGCTCCAATCCAGACTTTTCCCGATAAAATTCTTATATCATCAATTTATACAAAATTTCTGACATTGTATTGAATCTGACAATTTCATATTATATGACGTGTACCTGGCATCTGTAAGGGGGGGCAGGGGGTATTTATGTGTTTGTAAGTATGTATATAGTTTTTGCTACGAATTTCTTTGTTATTTCATGTTTTGTTGTTATAAGTAAAATGAAAATAAAACATGCAACAAAAAAAAACATTTTATACAAGAACATCAATTCATTGGCGATTCCCTCTTAGATACTGAATCGCGTAACGCCCAAACTTCATCTCAAACAATCAATGATACAGCTCTTTACGTTTGACATGTAACAGGACACATATGACAGACTAGACGGACACCTGCGTGACACACATATACCTGCCTTCTAATCAATACTCCGACATGGGGTTTAAACGAACTCCATTTGTGCCGTCTTTAATCGTCACCGTAGCCTAATCGCCCCCTATTATGTGGGCACTGAGTTCACGTTTCTTCTGACCGCTGTATTAAAGCGCAGGAACAAGGCAAATCCGTACTGTTTCCTCTTGGGTGCCCTCCCGGTAACCTTACTTTTTCTCTCGGGTGTCCTCCCGGTAACCTTACTTTTTCTCTCGGTGTCCTCCCGGTAACCTTACTTTTTCTCTCGGGTGCCCTCCCGGTAACCTTACTTTTTCTCTCGGGTGTCCTCCCGGTAACCTTACTTTTTCTCTCGGTGTCCTCCCGGTAACCTTACTTTTTCTCTCGGGTGCCCTCCCGGTAACCTTACTTTTTCTCTCGGGTGTCCTCCCGGTAACCTTACTTTTTCTCTCGGTGTCCTCCCGGTAACCTTATTTTTTCTCTATCATACTCGAGTCATTAACCCCTTATATGTATACAGTCTTCTCTACATCTATTTTTATTTTTCTCCACCACCCTCCGTTACCTTTCCCTTACTTGTTCTAATGCCTACAAGACTTTTGCCAAAGTAATGAGATTATTGTTTCACTCACTGTTCGCATCTTTTCCTCTCTGGAACTTTGGGATCACCACCCCTTCCTCTTCCAGCCTTTTAAGGTTTTTTTCGTCCGATTGGCTGCCCGTGGGAATGAGAAGGGTTATGCTTGGAAAGGCAGGTTCCTTCAGACCCACTGCAGATTTGATGGATTTACTTCTATCACTGTCCACGGGAAGCTTCTCAGTCTACTCAGCCGAATGGCAAAGGACTTGTGATATTGCCAAAGGCCTGGAGTTACTTTGTGCCGTCAGTCTATGGGTGTGTTATTATTAATCAATCAATAGTTGATGGTCGAACAATCCTCACGCTACCAAGTGTACAGGAAGTCAGAGCATCCTCTGACGGGCCCATAGGTCAGAACTCACCCTCTAGTACCTGTAAAATAAGATAGCTGCACCTTGAGGAGGTTAGGTTGCAGGATTCATTTACTCCGACACACTTCAATAAGGACAACTCAAAGGTTTGGCAAAGGGAAGTCTGTTTAATGACAAGTACAAAAAACGGGGAAACAAATGGTAATCATCAATGGTGCGATCGCCTGTCTCGCTTCAACTCCCAACTTCTTCATTCAGACAGCAACTTTTATGGGGAAAACTCATCATCATTTGACGTGCAAAACTCATAAGTTTGTCATGCAATCTCTATTGGTCGGAAAGGTAACTTAAGTATAGGTACTGTATCTGTATATGGTAACAGAGCATGCGGATTAGATAATTCTTATCGAGTGGGGGTCTACGCCCATCCCACTACATCACTCGTGATAGACATCACTACAACTACGTCTTTTTGGTTCTACAAGCTATAGGACCCTAGATTATTTGGTACATTGTGATTGGGTGGGTTACGCCCCTAGACATAAATCTCCACTTTAATTAACAGCATGCAGAATAGACACCCAGATGCGGAGTGCCCCAAGAGTCACCCTGCCTCCCTTCCATCAATCAGTACCTTTAGGGCTATGTGTCAATTAGTTGGCTGAGGATGGCCTCAAAACTGTAGTTCTTATCAGGAAAAGTTATGGCATCCTCGGGTTCTGGGTGACATCAGACGTTGGTACCTCGTTGCCCTTGGCTGGTCACATGTCCGTTCACCGTGAATCTGCTTCTTTTTCCTTCTTTTCGTATATTTGATTCTTTGTTCAGCCCAGCCGCCTGCCTGGGGCCTTTTATCTTGACCTTCACTGGCTGGCAGTCATGCTCTGACTTTTTGAGTCTTAGGAATAGCCGCTCTCCTAGCTTCCTGGAGTTGACCATGAATTCCCAAGCATGAGCTACTTCTTGCTGCGTTTCAATTCCGCTCTTCCCTTCTGGCTTTAGCTGGAATATGAATCTCGGCCTTGGTGGCCCCCTTGAAGCCTGGGCTTAGTTCTGCTTTACAAAATGGATTCGTACTCATATAGCGTGCTTCTTTGAGGTAGAGATATAATTGGCGCATGCCGCTCTTTTCTTCTACTAAGCATTGCAAGCAGTGTCGTTTACCTAGCTTCTTGCGTTCCATGCCTATTTACATGCATTCAGTCAGTTGCACGATTTGATCCTGGGTACGTTCTTTGTGCTGCAACGTCGTATCTTCTTATACGTTTGTCACATCATTATTCTTTTACAGTTTGTCCTTGTGTACTTTCTTTTGCTTGTCGTTTTATGGATGTCTGTACGTCACGTCTAGGCTCTTATATCGTCACCAATTGCCTTCCATTAGGTTCTGTGGGCCTCTTCGGGGACAGTCTGTAAGTAGTCTTCGTATCGTGTCATCTGCTGGTATGGTTGTCTCAGTGGATACCTTGCAGCCCACGGTTGTCTGGTTATTGGTGCTTCAATAGGTATACAAGTCCCTCTGATGGGTACTGGGCAGAGCCCCGCCGTGGCTCTCTGTTGATTCATTTGCTCCTTATATGTCACATATCTTGGCGAGTATGCTTCTGGCATTTCGACATGAGTGGCTGGAGTGCAGGCCATATTTGGGACCTCCTCTACAGCCTCATAATGTGATACAAAACACATGTAGTTAATTTCCTCATTCATACCATCTGATGCCAAGGTGCCCAGTCGCTCCATCCAAAAGGTTTCCCATTGATCTAACTTTTTTGTCATGTTTTCATATTTATTTAATCTTATCACAGTCTCAACTATATGGAATCGAATCTGTGAGATATTGTGTTTCATTTCGTGCCAGCGTCTTGCCACTGCTGAGTTGGGATTTCTGTTCCTAATACATGACCTATGTTCCCTTCCACCTTTGTCTCACTGGTCTTTTGGATTGCCTATGTAGTAAAGCCTGCACCGGCATTTCAGTCGCACGTGGTAAAGTTCTGTAATTATATCTTCTCTCCCGAATGTGGATGATTGATTACGTTGCCTTTCGTGACAAACCCACAGTTGCTACAACGTAAGCATGGAAATATGTCCGTACGTGTCGTGGTCGGTTTTTGTGATGCCGGTCTTGTGGCGATCAATTGATCTCTGAAGTTTCTGCTCCTCTAGTAGGCAAATACCAGCAATTATTTAACCACTTTAGTGCCAAGGATGAGGTATCTCATCCTTGGAATTCCCTCTGGGTTGCCAATGACGAGATAGCTCATCCTATTAGGCACTCTGTTTTGAGCGATCCCAGCAAAGCAGGGATCGCTCAAAACTGTACTCCAAGCCCCAGACTATGTGAGGGGGAGGTCCCTCTTCATGGCCCGGGGGTTGGATTACCTTCAGTTTCACGTTGGCATGCGTAATGCATGCCGAAATGAAACTGAAAGTATTTTCACTGTGGCAGTCATATTCGGCTGCCGCAGTGAAGAGAGAAGGTAAGAGCCCTTTTCCCTCTCCCTCGATCTCCGGATGTATTGCAAGCTGGAGATCGAAGGAGGTGTCGTTGGAAAGGAGAGACTCTCCATTTGGGGTGGGGTGGAAGAGGGCCACCACAAAATATCGGACAGCCCCACAAATGGATGGGGCAGTAGGTTTTGGGCACCCTGGCGCAGATTGGCACACTAATGTGCCCATCCGCGCCAAGGGAAGTTGGGTAAACAAAGAAAAAATGTAAAATGGTAAGCTGCATTTTACGGGAGGGGCTAAGGGACACCCCAAACTACCAGGGAATGTTGTAATGGAAAGTGGGGTGGCCATCTCCCCCCCACCCAAAATGGAGTGGGGCCATCTCATGCAGCCCTCCCTGGGGGCAGATATCTGTTCCTATGTAGGGACACCTCACCCCAGGGAGTGCTGCATGAGATGCCCCTCCTTATCTGCCCGCAGGGAGGGCTGCATGAGATGCCCCCTCCATTTAGGTTGGGGAGAAGAGGGACACCTCCCCTTACATTACAGAATTCCCCGAAGGTTTAGGGTTCCCCTCAGCCACCCCTAAAATGCAGCCTACCATTTTCAGTTTTTTACTTTGTTAACCAACTTCATAAGCCTTGCTGGCTGCTCACTGTCCTGGAACACTCAAGGGAGGAGTGTGAGCACACCGCTATCTTCATCTGAGGCTCCAATCAATAGCCCTTGTCTTCGACTTCTGAGTCACATGTGAAGATTCCACGAATTAGTCCATTTCAGCCTCTTATTTACTGCTACTTGATTTAATTATGCAGGGTGCAATTACTCCTTTTGGCCTCTGGAGACTTGCTCACTCTGCCTTGCATATACTTCATACACCTTTAAAACAGCTGAAAACCTGGCTATTCAATTCACAGAGACAAGCATAAAAACGGGCACCCCCACAAATCATACCCCAGACAAACATGGGGCAGTACGAATCATGGAACCGGCAATAAAACCACAAACCCCGAGCCTAACCTACTAACCCTCTGCTCCTTTCTCCTCTCCTGCATGCCTCCCACTTACTACAGACGCCCACAAGGGCCAGCCACACTACACACAAAAACACACAAGCCACACACCTTCTGCAAGAGCAAACATCCGCAAACAACTAACAACCCAGACACTGGACGTTACCACCCCAGGCACAACGAGCCCAGTGAACACAACAAAACATGCTCAGAAAGCCGGCACACACAGACGCCAGTTTCTCCTGGTACTGCACACATCAACAGAAGAGCACAACCTATATCCTGCCCCTCTTCCTTCACTAACCCACCCACCCTCTTTCTTACAGAGCCGCGCGAGCACCTGGAGACCATGCAAATGGCAGCGATGCATGGTATAAATTATGATAACATCAGCATGGCGACTGTATATTTAATCTAGCAGACTAGCACTTTCCTGCTGGTGATGCTATTCTTTTAAAAGGATCGGGTGCTTCTATCCAGCAGGCTGGCTCGACTTTTGTTGCACAGTACTAAATACTTTTCAGAAGTGGATTCTTATCCACCATCCAGCCACTAGGGGACCATCCTACAGTTTTCTAGGACTGAGTGACACGTTAAGACATTATGGGCCTGTGGCCTAGTGGTGGTTGCTAAACCCTTTTGGACATTCAGAAAATGCCAAAAAACGATCAAAAACAAATAACAGACTGCAGTGTGTTAACATGTGCCTTCCAATTTTGCCATGTAAACACAAAGACAAGTTTTTATTTTCCTGGTCGGTTTCAGTGCATTTTATAAAAATGTTTTAAGTATTTTTCTGCAAAACATTAAAAGATGCATATTAGCTTTTTAAAAGCCAAACGGATTCTACATTGATTGTATGATCAGCAAACGCAAGAGCTCTTACGTTAGATTAAGCAATAGTCCAGGTAGTAAAGATGATGTGTGAGGAACCCGAGGGCATCCTCCCATCTACTCCCCTTGGATCTTCCTCTCAGGTGGCCAGGGAAGGGCAATCGCTCTTCGATCCAGACCCTGGGGGTGGAGATGTGAGGGAGGATCACCTGGGTGGAGGATCCTCAGGGAAAGGAGGAAGGGTGCCTTGGGGTGAGGCATGGTATCCCCCTTCCCCATGGCAAAATACATCCTACCCTCCCCCAACCTTCATAGGTTATCATTCTTACCCACTGTCACTCACTCCACATATATCCCATTCAGGACCATTTAAAACTGGCACGAGGTAGAGGCGCATGGAGTAATGCACACTTCTACCTGTGAACAGCATTTTGGCACTGGGAAGAGGGCGAGGAATGTAGAACACCATTTTAAAGGTCAGGCATGTCCTAGTGATCGAGGTCATTGTAGTCAGGCAAAGGACTTGTACCTGCAACCCCTTGAGAGGCTACAGATGCATATAAAAAGGAGTAACCCACATGCAGGAAGGGAACCACCTGGGACGCCAGGGCAGAGTGAAGCAGTCTGGAGAGGAAGATCTGGTGAAAAGGACACTGCCCGCTGCGGAGTGCAGGAAGGACGCTGAGGCTGTAGAAAGCCACGAGAGAGTCAAGAGCCCTGCAGAGCTCTGAGACGTGTGTCCCCAGCTGGCGCTGGGAGACACAGAAATCTCTGATACGTTGCATGAGACAGCAAGAACGTCCAGAAGCAGCGAGCGTGGCTCGCCAGTGCTCCTGATGTGGAAGAGGGGAGCGAGCAGGGAGAGAACACTCAGGCAGGGCTCTCCAGGGGCTTATTAAGAGCCCTGGAAGTTGCAGAACAAATGAATGCACATAGTGAATGGGTCTGAAGAGCAGATGGGCGTTATTGAGTATCGAGAAAGTTGCCAAGTACATAAACAAATATTCAATACCGAACTAAAGAGAAGCTATGCACAATATTTGAAAATACTGCACTAGTGGAAAGAAAGTGATGTGTATTTACGAATGGAATGAAAATAAGGAGAAAGCATTTTTGAACAATTTGAAAGCGCAAAGCCAGGTGAAAACCAGTAATGAGAATTGGTGAAGCACGTGAAAGGCAAATGAGAAGAACTATTGGTTAGTGTGAAAGTAAGGGTGTGACAAGGAATATACACCACAAAGGGAACGGTATGAAAGGCACGTTTTGACAGAGTCAAGAGACTGCCAAGAAGAAACAGGAGTACAGATGGACTCATGTCTCAAGAGCAGAGAGGAAACATATGGTGGCAAAGTAGTCCAGTGAGAATCAGAGAACATTATAAAGTGCCAAGGGTTATCGGTTGTGTGACCTGTGATGGGTGGATCATGTGGTCCGACAACTGCGCCTAGACCAAGTAACCCCTACTCGGAGTGAGCCAAGGAAAAGAAAGAGATTCAAGTTATTTTTCCTCATCAGACTGAAAGTGACTAAAACGAAGGAAAATCAAGTGAATGGTTGTAAAGCTGGAAAGATTACCATTCCTACAGAAAGCTGACAAAGTTGAATTAACTGTCAACTGTGTTGAACTTGGGGAAGGGAACCCAAAGGTTGTTTTGAACTGTGTTGAACTTGGAGAAGGGTTCCTCAAGGTTGCTTGAAACTGTGTTGAACTTTGGGAAGAGAGCTCCAAGACCTTATTGGGGAAAGGTTTTAACCTGAGGAAGAAGCTGAAAAAAAGCCAGGGACTGGAAGCTCAGAACATTACTTTGAACACCGTTTCTTTGGTTGCCGACATCCCTACACATTGTATAGACTTAATTGCGAAGGCAAGTATAGGTTTTGGATACAGACAGACTTTTGAGTTGAACTTTATGACACAGACTATCCTTAGTAGGGAAATCCCATGTTAGCATAGGGCAAGTTAAGCCTTACTCCATCCTGACATTTGAGAAATAAAATTGAATCTGTGTCTTACTTCATGATGACTTCACAGATGGTGTCAAGAGTGGGATGCAGCTCAATCGATACATGTTGGAGTACCCTTAAATATGAAAAAATGCATGCCAGAGCAATAGAACCCTCAGTAGCCACTAAGGGCTCTATTGGGTTTGATATTTGTAGCAGTAGGGGCAAGAATGTTCTCCCTTGTCAAACAAGACTGATACCGACTGATTTGATCCTAATTTCACCCACTGAAACTTATATACGACTGCCTCCCAAATCAGGATTAGCCTGGAGGTTTGGAATTGATGTACTGGCTGGGGTTATCAACCCAGACTTTAGAGGTGATGTTAAGGCGTTGTGGCAAAACCATGGAAAAATCCCTTTCAGATACACCAAGGGGATAACATTGTTCAAGAGGTGCTTGAGAGGGCAATGTTCCCTAGGATCAAGGAAGATGCTGGGAAGGGGAAAACAGACCGAGGTACTCAAGGACTCGGGAGGCGGTTGATACACCAGATACCCCAGAAGAAACTGAACCCCTTTCCGACCTAGCCATTGCCCAAAGGAACAACCCATTGTTGCCTGAAGGCCTTTTACAGATTACATCGGAACAAGAGGGCTGTGAGAAAGAGGGACCTTTTTTCTTTTTGAAACATGGTCTGATGTATAGGGGAAGATACCACTGCTGAGGGCTTAGTAAAAACCCAGTTGATGGCTCCCAAGAGCCATAAGCAAGCGGTCCTAGAGATAGCCCATTCACATCTTACCGGGGGCCATTTGGAACAAGCCAAGACGTAGGCCAAAATCACGTATAAATTCTATTGGCCAGGAATACATGCTGACATTAAGAACTTTATCCAGGTCTTTCAAATAAGGGAACAAGCACATTTTGGTAATCGTGGACAATGCAACATGGTCTCCTGAAGCTTTTCCCCTGAGAGTCAATAGCACCCAGCAAATTCTAAAACACCTGCTCCCTTTCTTTTCCAGAGTGGGATTTCCTAAGGAGATATTGAACGATCAAGGTTCAACTTTTACACCAGGCTTATGGGGAAAGTTTAGCAATTGTTGCATATCACCACCTTGAGGACCTCTGTGTAGAACCGACAGACAGTAAAAACGATGTAACAAGACACTAAATATTATACTTTGGAAGTTAGTGGAGCAGGATGGCAGACATTGCGACCAGATGATCCTATGGGCCTTTTTCGGAGTCAGGAAAACACCTCAGGTTTCCACGGGATTGTCCCCATTTGAGTTACTTTATAGACAGGAACCCCGGGATGTCAGACATGCTGAGGGGAAACCTGGGAAGAGAGATAGGATGCCCCAAAACCTCTTTTCCAAACTGCCACTAGACTTAAGGAACACATGACGGCTGTTAGATCTTTGGTGCAGACCCATATGGCTAAGGCACGGGAACAACAGAAAGCCTCCTATGATATAAACGTTTCACTGAGAGCTTTCTCCATCGGCCCGAAGGTATTCGTTTTGTTACCCACTTCAGAGAACAAACTAATATCCAGGTGATGGAGCAAATGGGACCTTGTAACTGAGGTAAAAATGCAAGTTCAATGCAGTAAAGAGGCACAAACTTATCAGCTGCGAGGTTAGCCCACTAAATGGAGGCTTGGTTCATAGCCACACAGTCCTACATATGCACTAAGCTGACCCCAACAAATTGAGTTCTAGATAAATAACCTGTGGGTAGTATAGCTTGCATTATAGGTAAGTATGTAAGCCTGCTTTCATTAGAAATGAATTTGCATTTTATTATTCTGCCAAGCAGCCATAGAAGCTACGTTCACATTGCAAACTACACGTTCCCAGGATGATGTTGTAAGAGATGAGCAGCCTTTGATACTTTCGAGCTCAGGAAGCAAAGATCATGGGTGCCGTGCCGGGGAGGGCAGTGAATGCACAAGCATTTTATAATTCAGCATATTAGTTTATGAAACTGGTCTACTGTCCATTTCAAAGTGTCCCATGGTGGGTCCAAATTGCACCTTAGCACATCTCAGCCTGGAAAGTAGTCTGAAAAGTTCCTAAAATGCAACCTTACACCGGTAACTTGTCAACAGTTCAAGGCTCTTGTAGTGTCATGATCGGTTGTGTTCCCATTAGAAACGGATGGAGATGACCAGCGGCAGATGAATAAAGATCTGCTGATCCTCTCTAATGTCTCTATGTATTGGGACTATGATTTGGGAATTGTGGGCTGGACTGACGTCACAGAGGGGCCATGAGTGATGTGGTAAGGTTTTCAGGACCCAATCAGTTCAAGATAATGTATGTCCTTCTATAGGGGATTTATACAACTTTGCCAATCAGCTTCGTATAGAGGACAATCCTAATGTTGCAATATGAGTTGATATGCTAATTAGTTTATATGATTATAAAAGCTTTGGTTTTTGGGGCGTATCTTTGACAGTGCTTTTCATGCAGTTCTGTTCTGCATTCAGTTTGAATTTCGCTAACCCAGCTGCATCTGAGCACAGAATAAATTATGTTACTTCTTGCCTGGTGTACACTCCTTTTTAGACTACTTTGTCATTTTTACTGGTGAGTTCCGAAGCGACTCACAGTACATTTTTGGTGCCCCGTTCGGGGATTCAGCTTTCCCGACCAGACGTGAGGATTCCAGCCATACTCCCGGAGGAGGAGTGCGGGACAGCATTTGCAGATCAGGCTCAACACCGAGGAGGCCATTCAGACGCCGAGTTCACAATGGTCTGACTGGTCGGAACGCTCCCTGCTCTCGAAACGGGGTACTGGCCTTTAAAGGAAGACTCCGGGGTCGAGAAGACTTGAGAATCTCCGAAGGATACATGAGTGAACCCGTGCATGAACGCGCAGGGAGAGGGAGGGATTATTTTTATGGTGTACAGGATGCACCCTCAAGAGGTTGAGGGCGATTGGCCATAGTAGTCATAGATTCTAGGTCTACTCACCCGAGAGGAAGTGAGTGGGTGGTGGCACATCTGCGTTAGAGCAGAGGGTTGCGTAGTAAGTGGCAGACATTGTTAGCCAAGAGTTGCGCGTGGTGCAGGCAATTGGCATAATTGCTTCATTTTTGTTTTGTATGGTTAAAGAGTATTGAAGATTGTGAAGAAAAAGAGAAAAGGCATATGCATTGGTGTTTTGTCAAAACAGTAGTAGTTCATTGTGATAAGGTGTAGTTAGTGTGTTGTTCAGTTTATTGTGGCTGTGGAAGTCGCAGAAGGGCCAGAGCCAAATTCACATGCAAATATCAGAGGAGCTGTGTAGAACATGCAAGTGGCACAGTTTAACGAAGGGAGGAGCGACCTACCCCAGGCCCATTAACATAGGCCATCATTGTTAAGGTGGCAGGCCTGCAGAGAAGGCCATTTGTGTACTAACAAACTAATAAGACGGGCCTGTGTAGAAGGCCATTGTGTGTAAGCAGTGTGAAAGGGTGGGGACTGAGGAGAAGGCCAGTGTGAACGAACTAGGATGAACAAGTTAAATGGGAAGCATACGAGTGAGTGTGTGTGGGTGGGTGAGGAAGGGGGTACAAGTATTTGGCGATATAAGCAAGAGGGGTCAAGAATAGAAGTGGGAAGGGAGAGTACACTAAATAATTGGGTAAGGGTGCAATAATGTCATCCGATTACATGGATGCACCACTCAATCATATATGTAAACAGTTGCCCCAATATCACGATAAATATTAAAATATCACTTTCAATGGGTGAATGACACTTTGGGGAAGTGTTATCAGGAATAGCCCGGAGAGGGAACTTTTCAAAAGGATATATTTGACAGTATGTTTTTGTCAGCTACTTCTAAAGGTGCAAAACTCAAAAACTAGACAGGGCATTTTTAGGTCTCTGAAAACTTTACGAAGAAACTAAAAAAAGAGAAAGAAAGGAAAAGGGGAGGAGGAGAAGAATGGGCTCCATCTCCTCCCTATGCATGATATCCACTGCTGAAACCAGCTGCAGGATATACAAACCCTAGGCGAGCATCCCCAGAAAAGGAGAAAATAAAGAAAAACAAGGCAGAGTCAGAACATCATTCTGGGGATAAGGAAGAGAAAGGGAAAAAGAAATACTAAGCAGACATTAGGAAAAGCACACGACAGCAACTGGAGTCAATGTTTAGAGACGCAAAAAAGGCAGTGGAGAGGGAGATGGAGAAAAAAGGAAAGGATCAGGGAAAGAAGGAAGACCAGCAGGGATGGACACCGGGACGCATACACTTTAAAATTGATGAATGGGATGGGACAGGACATGGAAGAAGGCGAACTAGATACGACAGAGGGTGATAATGCTGCATCACACAAACCATCCCAACCTCAATCTTCTAGGAGACTTCAATACCTGGCTAGACATCCCCACCAACCCTATAACCCACTCATTGGTCGACTGCCTAGATGCGCTTAATCTCTGCCTCCACATAAACAGCCCAACTCACTCCAAAGGACACACCCTTGATGCCATCTTTTGCTCACATGACCAGATACACCTAAACCCCCCATACTCGAACCAGAACCCCCAAATCAACACAAATGCTGGAAGAAACAAAAAATCCTCTCAGACATAGCCGACACGCTCCTTCAATCTCCTCCCCCAACCACCCCACGCAATGAACCCTTAACCACCAACGCCTTTGACTCATGGTTCAATATTTCATTAATCCTGCTCACCCCCACTTGCCAATCCCCCACTCGCTGTGGCCCTTTTCCAAGATGGTTTACACCAGAACTAAAGACTGCAAAACAACTGTATAAATCACACAAATGGCGGAAGGATAAAACCAACCTGAGTAGATCCACCCTGGCCCAGCACCATCGCCACTGCAAAGCAAAAATCAGAAAAGCAAAAAAAGTCCACTACAACTCTCGAATTCTCAACTATGAAAACTCCAGCAAGGAACTCCACAAAATCATCTCTGAATTCACCAAACAAACCTTTATCAGCACCCAATCGACCCCATCTCAGTCACTCTGCGACTTACTCCCTCTCCACTTCTACACCACTGCTCTCAAAAGAACAAATTCTCTAAAAAACAAACTTGCCCTCATGACCCCGCCACATAATCCACCCACCTTACCTGTCACCCCCCCCCCCCCGCCTGCCACAGCAACTGCAACCCATCCCATTTTCGACTTGTTTACACCAATATCAACAGACCAATTTCTCAAACTTCTCTCCGCCTGGAAACCATCCGGCTCCCCCCTAAACCCCAAGCCAGCCTCAACCCTCAAAGAAATATTTGCATCTACCTGTGCATGAGAGTATGCAGGAACCATCATAAATAACTCCCTCTCATCTGGAATTTTCCCCGACGCCTTCAAAACTGCTCAAGTCAAGCATCTTCTAAAAAAAAAACGTCCTTCGACCCTCTCGGCCCCAAAAACTACCGCCCCATCTCAAACACCAGGTTCCTTGCTAAACTCATCGATCGAACCGCATACTCCCAAACTAAATGCCTTTGTAAAAGCCAACAATCTCCTAGACCAGAGGTCTTCAAACTGTGGGGAGCGCCCCCCAGGGGGACACGACCTCATCCCAGGGGGGGCGTGAGAGCCCAGCATGAAAAGTTAAAAAAATAAATAAATAGGGTTTTTTTACATTTTATTTTTTTTAGATTGAGGATATGGGCTGGGGCAGCTTACATTGTCGGACTGGGCCATAAATGTGTCTCAGGCACCAATGAAAAAGTGGCCCACAGTTGCAAAGTGATATTCATTCCTTTAGGCATAGACTGTTTGAATAGTTTGTTTGTTTGTTTTATTTATTTGTAGAGCGCTCCGGACCCGTAGGTAGAAGGGCACTTAAGGAAGCGGTTCCAGGCATACATTTACATAGTACAACAATTTACAAAATGTACATGGTACAACAATTTACGTATAATACAGGCATGGTTGTGGCTATTAGATATTAGAAAGCGAGGGTAAATGCTACTCTTTGTTCAGTAACCAGCCAATAACAAGTTTCCTAAAGATCGGAAAGGACACAGTGGTTTTAATGTTGAGTGGTAGGGTGTTCCAAAGTTGGGGGGCTAGCACTGTGAGGCTAGTGCCTCCTGCTCTTTTTAGGGCAAATCTGGGCACGGACAGGCATAAGGAGTTGGATGATCTGGTGGTTCTGTAGGCGGATTTCAAAGTAAATTTATTAGAAAGATACGGTGGGGCTAGGTGGTTTAAGGCCTTGTAAGTGAGGCAGATAGTTTTGAGGTCAATTTTTTGCTGTATGGAGAGCCATTTACACGCTTTCCTGGTTGTGGAAATGTGCTCACGCCTTGGGATGTTGAGTGCTGCGTGCAGAGCATCATTTTGGAGAACCTGGAGTTTGTTGGTTATGGACTGGTTGGCTCCTAGGTACAGGCTATTGCAGAAGTCCAGTTTGGACTGAATGAGTGCTCTGGCCAGAGTGAGGCAGCTGTTAGGGGATAGGAAGGGTCTGCTAGCCCTAATTAGCTTACCCGTATAAGCGGTGGGGATGGTATTACCGTCTATGATAATGTTCTTGTAGCAGGGACTGAGTTTAGACAGGTTATTAGGAGAGCCAACCAGCAGAAGCTCCGTCTTCTCATCATTCAGGCATAGGCCGTGGGTGGCCATCCATGCCTGAATGATGGAGAAGATTTCGTTGATCCGGGTGACGTCTGCATTGTAGTTGCCTTAGATGGTGAGGAGAATCTGGGTGTCATCTGCATAGTTGGTGTAGGTGACACCCAGACGGTCCAGTTTGTCGAATAGCGGCTTCGTGAATATATTGTACAGGGTGGGGGAGACACAGGAGCCTTGTGGGGCTCCGCAAGTGATGGGAATCGGGTCTACTGCTGCTGTTGTGGACAAGACTCGCATGGTTCTATTTGCCAGTATCCAAGGGGGTGCTTTTTGTTAAAATGTAAGCAAATTGTGATATTTAAAGACAGTTTATTCAGCAACAATGGTCAAAACTACTAGCTGCATAGTGAAGTAACTCATCAAACTGGCCCACATTGGCTAAAAAAGTGCCCCTTTTTGACTGGCCTACACTAGCATTTTGCATTTTTGGTACGGGCATTGCCCTATAGGCCAGTCTGAGCCTGGCAGCTCATACATAATGGGCGAGGGGGCGTCCACCCAGTAGCCCCCTCAACCATTATGGAGGAGCTGAGGAGCCAGCCCAGTGAAACACTGAGCACTCCCTCAGCTGCTTTTTCCAGTTGAGGGAGCGCTCCTGGGCTGGCTGAACTGTCAAAGGGAAACACTGTTTCCCTTTGACAGTTCAGTTCCCCAGGCGCACATGCTCACTGAGCCATGCAAGAGCAGGGGCGTTTTGCTTTGCCACCCTTTCATAGCTCATTGGAAATGCTGGCTGGGGCACTGCATGTCTGTTTGTGCGAGGGGGAGCTTCTGCGCCTCTTTGCACATATGGACAGAACAACCTGGAGTGGGGCATTTCAGTAGAAGGGGGAAGGAGGGTTGTACAACAAAGGCATTAATCCTTTTAGACCTATCCGCCGCCTTTGACACAATCAACCACTCAATCCTCCCCGACCGCCTCCACTCCCTAGGAATCAGTGGAAACGCTCTCAAGTGGATAGCAGCCTTCCTCAACAATAGGAACCAAATAACCCTCCTCTCCTCGTTTGCTTCCGCCGCCCGACCAGTCAATACCGGAGTTCCACAAGGAGCATGCCTATCAGCCCTGCTGTTCAACCTCTATATGTCCACCCTCCCAAGAATAATCCGCTTGCACAATATCCTGTGCTAGAACTACACAGACGACACCCAATTAATCCTAAAACTCCTCAACTCACACGACAACTGTCAGCCTGACCTTGCTGCCTGCCTCCTTGACATTGATCGCTGGATGACCACAAACCACCTCCTCTTAAACCCCACCAAAACAGAAATCCTGGTGTGTGGCAACACCGAGCTTCTCCCCCACCCCCTACACTGGCCATCATCCATGGCCAATCCACTGACCACCTCAACCTCAGTAAAAAACCTTGGAGCACTCTAGACTCTGACCTAACCCTCTCACGCCAAATCAACAACGACTCTAAGTCCTGCCACTACCACCTCAAAACTCTTATATGAATTTTTCCGTACCTCTCCTTTCCCAACAAACTCGCTGCTGTCCAATCTATTGTAATGTCAAGACTGGACTATGCCAACACCCTCTACCTCGGAGTCCAAGCATACCACCTCATTAAACTACAAAGAGCACAAAACGCTGCAGCCAAATTGCTTCTAGCACTTGGCCCAAGAGATCACACCTCTCCAGCTCTCAAAACTCTCCACTGGCTCTCGGTTGGACGAAGGGTGACTTTCAAAACCTTATGCATCTCCCACCGAGCAATGCATAAACCCGAACCTCAATACCTACTGGACAAGCTAAAAGCCCATCAACCACTGCGCACTCTAAGATCAAGCTCTGCCCTCCTCCTAGTAATACCGAACACCAACCCAGTCAGGTTAGGAGGATCATCATTCTGAGCCTTGGCCCCCACTCTGTGGAACTCGCTTCCACCCCACGTTCGACACACCGAAGACTACATGTCTTTCCGAAAATTACTGAAAAACTTGGATCTTCCCTTAAAGACACCACGCTTAGAACAAACGGAATAAATAGCCACAATAAACAGAAACCCAAAGTTGTTGAACAAAGAAAACAATAGAGCAAAAGGACCTGATCGAACAGATAGAAAGACAAACAGATAGCGTAACTAAAACAGATAGACTGAGTAGAACGGATGAAGTGGACGGAATGGATGAAGTGGAAGGAACAGATGAACTGGACAGAACAGATGAAGTGGACGGAACAGATGAAGTGGACGGAACAGATGAAGTGGACGGAACAGATGAAGTGGACGGAACGGATGAAGTGGACGGAACGGATGAAGTGGACGGAACGGATGGGAAGGATGGAGTGGATGAATGTAATGGATGGAGTGGATCAAGAGGATGGAGTGGATGAAGGCGATGAATGAATAGAACGGATGGTACAGATGGAGTGGACAGAACGGATGAATATGGATGGTGAAGATGAAGTCAATAGAACGGATGGGAATGATGAAGTGGATGGATGGAATGGATGGAGTGGATCAAGTGGATGGAGTGAATGGAGGCAATTGATGAATAGAACGGATGGAGTGGATGGTACGGATGGAGTGGATGGAACCGGATGGAGTGGATGGAACCAGATGGAACAGACAAAGTGGATTAAGTGGATGGAATGGGTGGAGTGGATGCAATGGATGAAGTGGACTGAACGGATGAAGAGGACTGAACGGATTAAGCGGACTGAACGGATGAAGTGAATGGAGTGGTGAGACTGGATGGAGGAAGAACGGATAGAGTGGATCGATACACTGAAGTTGTTGGGGAGAAGTTGGTCCCCCACCAGGGCTTCTGGGGTCCCGGGGTATGGGAGGCCCCAACACCTCCCATTTTGCCCAAGAAGGAAATGCAGCAGACTCCAAGAAAGAAGCAGCATGTTCCAAACTATTATTTCATACATAACAGTTGAAGGGGGGTCATTTCTCTATTATGTGATACCTTTTAACTCACCTCAAGTTGAGAATTTCGATAGTCTGCTGTTCAGGAAGCAAAAGTTAGAAGATAATTTAACATTTAAAAATTTCTATGAGCCTTCTTGGCTCTGCACCTTAGCCAGTGTACTCCATGTACAGCCTATCTTCACCAAACCATTGCCTTCTCCGGCACACCCCCTCAATCTTGCGCATGTCCCTTACGCACACCATCTCTGGGTTACCTCTTCTTCCTCTCCAAATCCACACCACTAGCTCCTCACCATCAAAACTCTGTCCTATACATCAATCTAAAGGTGACGTCACCAAACTAAAAACACAGTACAAATTAACAGACAAATGCGCATACACAGAACAATAACCCATTGCTTCCAACCCCACACAAAACCACACAAAGATCCCAAACTAAAACCCCACAATCCCAACAGCTGTCTTTCCACTTTACCTGCAGTGGAGTATCCATTAATCATTTTCAAATACAGTCTGTCTACACACGCTGCGTCGCCTCGCGTGTGATACGCACGCTCACCAGGGGAATTTAACCAGCCAACTATCTTCCACAATGTGAGGCAGACTCTAGCTATCTCCCACGGGAATCCGTCATCTATTCACCGAGTTAAAACACTCAATTAACAGGAATCGTCATCTACTCATCGAACTACAACGCAGACTGATAGGAATACCACACCCACATACATGTGTTTGCCATCCTGACCAATCAGCGCCGCACTCCATCCAACATGTGGGGACTTGTTACCCCACCCAATAGACTCATCCACACAGGAAGGTACTACCTCCGTTACATTCCCTACTACAACTCACGTGCCGATCACCACCGATGCACCAAATTTTGCGACAATGTACCCACCGACAGCTGTCTTCCCACCCACCAGGCTGGAGTATTCCCTTTATTCCCTTGCGTTTGTTTTAATCTGCACCGTGGCATCGCCTCACGAATGATACGCCTGTCTCCAGGAGACTTAACCAGTCAAACACCTTCCGCAATCTAGGATAGCTCCAGCTAACCAATCACTACGGGAATACATCATTCATGATCCAGACTACAATGCCCGACTCACAGGTATACCTCTATTTACATACTTCTGCAGTCCAAGCCTGTCAAGTCTATAGTCCTGGTTATTCACCAGAACCTTTTACCTCGAAGACCGAACACTCCCTACACACAAAAGCTTCAGTCCCTATCGTGAATTAACAATACTTCCTAATACTTAAGCATTTGCCCATTGTTACCCCACACAATCACACCCTCCCCTCAAAGCCCATGTTGCTGGTTGCTTGAACTTGTACTTACATTTCCTATGTTGCACTGACACTTGCTCTGCTACCAGACCCCCCATCAAGGTGCTTCACCGGACCCCTTCTTCTGCAGGGCTCTCACCTGCCCTTAAGCGGGGTATTTCCAAGTGGCCCCCGATGCCTTTACCCAGTAAATGCGTCTTTCGTGTCAGAGGGCTGGCCTGGCTGCTCCTCCCCATTACCTAGTTCTAAAATTGTTGCATTGTGAATTTGTTCTCATTAGTTTTAGCTG
The DNA here is from genome assembly GCF_040938575.1 of Ambystoma mexicanum. NCBI lineage: Eukaryota > Metazoa > Chordata > Amphibia > Caudata > Ambystomatidae > Ambystoma > Ambystoma mexicanum. Next base: position 1,282,936,088 of record NC_090928.1, read on the forward strand.
AGCAGGCTTTTTGCCCCTGGGCCCTCAGCGTTCATTGGCCAGAGCTGAGCCATTCTTGTTACAATTATGTTTCAAATGATGTCTGGATCTTGCGAAAATGTCTTTCGTTCCCAGAGAAAAAACACTGGACCCTGGGTGTTCTGCTCTGACTTACTCATATTTGTGAAGAATTAAAAATTAAGAAAACAGGAAAAAGAAAAGTAGACAACACAGTGAAAGCAGAAAACAAACGTGTGTGCTGAATAACTGGCCACAATAAGCAATTTCCTAGGCCTATGTAATTATTGCAGACCATGGCTTTTACTCCACTTACACGGGGTCCCTTCTCCAGGCACACAAAGCAGCATAAAATGGACAGCTGAAATGAATTAAATGTTGACAAACTCAAACATGAATGGCCACACGCACCAGTATTGGCTACACCCAACTATAAAGAGAAGTTTCACTTGTTTTCCCATTCAGACAGCAAGGTAATGACAGCCATGCTTACACAAAAGAAGGGACAGGGAGACAAGCCACTGACCTATTACAGTGGATCAGTAGATCAAGTGATGCATTGACACTTTCCTTGGGAGCAGGCACTTGCTGCCTCTGCAATTGAGAAAGCATCAACAATAAAGATGGGATGTCCAGTAATTTTGTACGTGGGACATGCATTGTTCACAGTACTAGAAAGGTTCAAATCCACATTGATAACTCAAAGAGCATGAGGGTATGAGATTATATTACCAAACGCTGCAATAGAAGTGGTGTGGTGTAGGACGTAAACCCAGCAGAATTCATTGCAGAACCAATAGAGGAGGGAGATAACACACATGCATGTGTGGAGTGTATGGACAGGAACGAAGGGAACCCCCTGGTAAAAGAAGAAATAATTGAGGGTGGGGTGCATGATCTTTATTGATGGGAGCTGAAGTATTGACTCATATTCGGGGCAAAGGCATTCTGGTTCAGCAGTAGAAGGACACAAACATGGAATACATAAGGAAGGGGAGTGGATAGTCTACTCCCAAAAACGACTGACAAAAGCACTACTCTGCACAAGCGGCATAATTAGTGGCATTAATTGAGGCACTAAACATGTCAAAAGGGCAAGCAGTTAATATATTTTCAGGCTCGGAGTGCGTAATATCCACTGCACATTCAGGACTAGCAAGGTGGGTAAGGAGAGGATTCAAGCGAAGTGATGGCACACCAGTGCAACATGCAGCATTTTTGAGTAAATTATTGGAAATGCTGCCGCTACCAGTAGAATTGGCAATGATAAAATGCAGGGCCCATACAGGGGGACAAGATTTCATTTCACTCAGTAACGAAAGAGCAGACAAAGCAGCGAAAGAAGCAACATATCTGCCAGAAGAGACACACGTGCTGCACCCTGACGAAGAAGAAAAAATCCCACTTGTAGGATTGATAAAAACAAACCAAGAAAAATATGCACTGCTAAAAACTTTAAACAACCCCGAAAGGGCAAATAATAGAATTACAGGGAGAAGCACCAAATGATGAAAAAAAGACCTGTGGAAGAAAATAGGGTGCTCTCTGTCGCCAACTGATTTAATTTGGCGGCTTGACAGCACAGGCAAAGTGGTGATGCCAAAATAGTTGTAGAATGTGGTCATGGAGCAGCTTCACTACCCTGCCCGCGTTTCGAAAAAGCATGTGGCTGCAGGGACAAGCAGGGACAAGCAGGGACCGGTTCACGCCAAATGTGTGCATAATTGTGTGATTTGTCAGAAATGTCTCCCAGGTCACACTTTGAGAGTGGCACGGAGAACATTACAGCGACCGGAGGGGCCCTTCCAGCATTTGCATATAGCCTATGTCGATATGCAAAACAGATGTACCTCTTATAAATACAGGTTTACTGTGGTGTGCCCGTTTTCACGTTGGCTTGAGGCTGGTGCTTGTGCCTGTAATGACGCCCGCTCAACAGCAAAATTCTTGGTGAGGGTTGTAAGGAACTCATGGTGGCATCAAGTTAGACAGACACAAGTGATCACAGTTCAATGGTGTTTATTAAACTGCAAAAGTGGGTGAGAAACGCCTAATCTAAATCCAAGATGGGAGCAAGCTTCAACCATCAAATGAAAAATAAGGCAGTCTTTGTGGTGTCTTGTCAAGTCAAAAGGGGCCTATACTAAGAAACCTATTTCCAAACCTTACAACTACATACAAACGAGTGTGGGATAGGAATCATAAGAAAGAAGTGTTCACAAATAATATGTCAGGATGCAGTAGTCGGGGTCTCCCTTCCCCATGTTTTGAGCACAGGATAAGGTGGGAACTTCGAGCACAGCACACTTCTCGAGCTTCCCCAGCACGAGCCGACAGTTCTGTTCTTAGCTTATCAGGAGCCTCGATGGCCAAGTCTCTTCACTAAAAAGTCTCTTGCCTTCAAGGGTCGAAAAATAATAAACCAAAATGTTCCTTTTATACGGTGGTTAGGGTGATAATGGCTCACCCGTGCGGCCCCCTCTTCCGGGCTCAGACCCTTCTCGATTCTCAGCCTCCCTTGCCAGGTTCACTATGACTCTTGTTCACTCGTCTTCTCTGTTTACATTCATCAGTCTTTGGGTGATGACTTTTCACCCTAGGATCCCCCTCTGCAGGGCTCAGACCCCTTCTCGACTGTTTGCTTCTATTCAGTACACTTGTACCTTTTCCATTTACAAATCTTATTGTCTTTTTAAACAATGAACGGTTGACTTCACTCCATCGGGTTCACTCATGTCACACATGCAGTTCTGTCTTCTTTCTCACTAAACTGGATCCGTCTCCCGCAGCTTTTACTGGGTTGTCGGTCAAAGACTTTCAACTGTACAGAGGCTTTGGCTAGAACCCCCAAGCACTTTATAATTAGGCAAGACATCTTCAAGGCACTATAATGGACTAGGGGGGAGGTGGAGCACTGGGAAGGCTCTCTCATGCAAGCATAATCACATACACATAGACGAGCACTGAAGAAGGTAGTTGTTGTCTACAGAAGGATATATAGGGCAATTAACGATCAGTTGGATAGATTTGTAATGATCCCAGGCATGGTAAAAGCTTAGTTAGTGCTGTAGAGGAGTCAAACTTCCCCTCCTACCCAGATGGAATGCGGCCTGTGGGATCTAAATAGACCACAGGCTTAGTGTGCGGTGTTCTTCACTATGGCCAGTACGAACTGACTCACCAGGTGTCACCTGTCCGTCAAGGGTCCATCTGGGTTAATAATAGGACTTGCATATTTTGTGCGGCAAAGTGCAGAATGGGATAAAATATAAGTCTAAATTGGGGAGAAAACTATGGACCCAGATAACGTGAGCAGGATGAGTGGAATATTGATAGAATGGACGAAATATGTTTGTACACGGATAACAATGTTTAGTTTTGCTTGGGCTAGGCCTCAACGTTTGTAAAAGTCTGCAGAGTGGCAGTGTGTTTTTTCATAGCTAGCAAAATGTAGAACAGCATGCCCTGACAAAACCGCTGACAAAGAAGAAAGAAGGCTTTGGAGCATCCATATTATGGAGGAAGGACTGATTGGGCTGAAGTCATGATCCAGCTCCAGTGACATCACCACGGCAAGTTGTACCTATATAAACCCCTGCTTGAAACCATTTTGGCAGGAAGGAACGGGAAAAGAGCCAGGAGAAGAACGTTCAGGCAGGAGAGTCCTTTGCTACCATCCTCATTTGTAAGATTAAACTCGTTATCCTTACAAAATCGCCTTTTGGCCTTATTTCGCTAGAGGGGTGTATACATTCTAGTGTGAGCGTTATTAGGGACACCCTTATATGTGGTGACTATACCAACATGATCCCAGCTTTCCCATAACTTGCGGAGGCTCCAGGCCGGTTCTCCAGAAAAGAGCCACCTACAGCGACCGTTCCCCCAAAGCAAAAAACACATGGGCCCTCATTACAAGTCAGGCGTTAAGGGGTTAACGGCGCCGTAAAGAACGTCGGCGCCGTTAAACCCTTAACGCCTGATTCACACTTTAACGCCTGCTTTTTGCAGGTGTTAAAGTCCAAGGCGCTAAGCGACCTTGGTGCTAATTACGGCACCGTAATTTACGGTGCCGTAATTAGCGCCTTCCCCATCCCCATTATGCCCTATGGGGCAAAAATGGGAATGGGGAAGGGCAAATGGTGAATGGGGAATTACCGCCCCACTCACCTTGCAATGGGGCGGTAATTCCGCCATCCACCATGGCGGAATCCGGCATGGACCATGGTGCTAATAGCACTATGGTCCACCGCCTGACTTGTAATGAGGGCCATGTTTCCTGAGTGGTTTTAGAAGGAGCCATTTTAATAGAAATCCTTTCTGCTCTCTGAAGCGGGCACGACTCCAGAGAGAAGTACAGGCCGGTGTTGGACCACGTAACGGAGAAACTCGGGTGAAACACGGATATCTAAGTAGACTCTTGTAAGAGATAACAAGAAGGGGACAAGTGTGTATGACAGTATGTGAGGTGTGAATGGATGGAGTACGAGGTCAATGACAGAGTGGATCAGACTTTTTGGTGATGTGTTAAGGTATAGATTGGATAGGAGTTTGGTTATATATTGAAATTGTTGCGTATTTCTGTTTTTCGATTTTTTATAACAGAGAAAGGGAGCCTCAGCGTATAAAGACTGGGAGGTAAGGGATCCTCAGCCATAATAGGTTGAGAAGGTAGTGCTACAGAGAATTCTTTTATGACGATAAAAGCAATTGGATCCTCTGCATGTAAAAAAAGCTGAGAAGGTGGTACTACGAGTAGTGGCTCGATATAAGGAATGGGCCTGGATTTTAGTCAATTATGTTAGTATATTTTCTATTGCTGTCTTTTGTGGTAAAAAAGGGAAAAAGGTGGATGAGTCGCTGTGTGTGTGTGTGTAAGCAAAGAGGGAAAAAAAAGGGGTGGGGTAAAGAAGTGGATTGATCTGTATTCCTGTGTAACAAGCAGCAGCATGCGCAGCATAGCAGTAAGGTCTAAGTGAAGCATAAGGGACACTCGCAATATTAGTATGGGGAAGAAACACCAATAAGACACATGCATAGGGCCCGGCCATTGTATTCTGTGACAGGATAGAAAAATATCAGACAATGGGTGTTGGAAACAGAGGAAGGGGGGTTGTCCTGCTTCTGCCCAGAGCAGAGCTCCCATAATAGAAAGAATGTCCATCTTTTTAGCAGCAAAATATTAGGGAAAGAAGTTACAAAAAGAAAAGAGATTTTAGATCTCTGGCGGTTTTCGAGGAAATGGAAGATGAGGAAGATAAAGAAGAGATCCAATGTAAGGGGTTATGCCCCGTAACGCCTGAACCTGCAGTGAAGTATACGAATCCAGTCTATAAGCCTCCAGTGGTAGAGGAATTGACGACAACAGTAGCGTCAGGATCAGCAACTAGGTGGGGGTCAGGGGGCGGAGAGTCAAGAGCTTCTGCACCTCCATATAACGCACCAAGCGCTGACATGCTTGTAGCATCATAGTACCCTGCACGTTCACAAACAGATGGATGGACGACGAGTTAAGAGCGTTGTGGGAAAGGTTGGTCAGGTTAAAAGAACCTGGAGAAGTAACACCAGAAATAAGGGTACCTCAGCAGAAAATAGGGGATTGGAAGTCAGGAGATTTTTTGGTTGGATTCAAACCTGGGGCAATAAGAAATGTGTGTGTCGAAAAAGATGATGGGAATGGACGGTTCTGGAACAAGGAGTCGAACCAGCGAGGGAAAATGAATGGGAAGATCAAGATGGCAGAAATGATGAAGAGGGAGGGGAAGAAAGAGATTGAGGAGAGGAGGTGAGGAGAAACCCATCCCTGCCACAAGAGGCAAGTGGAAGGAATAGACAGAGAAATCGACCAGATTTAATGGTGGTACTGAAGACAAGTCCTTTTTACACACACTCCAGAATAAAGACAACCCGCTAGGGATATAGGCCAGGAGATAGTGCTGCAAGGATAACAAGGTTTCATTTTACAGAATACAAATATCAGCAAAGGACTCTGCTGCTCGAGAGCACTCTAACTATTACAGTCACAAACAGGGGCTTAAAAACCCCAAACGTGTCATAACATACAGTACAAATGGGTGCCACTGATTGGAGACACCCTACGAATGAGCCTGCTCCATAGGGGATGCCAGGCAGTAATTGGTTAGTTCTTTCCCATCGGTCTGGATCCACGTGGGTCCGCTGGGCTCATCCTTGCAGTGAAGGTCGGGGCACAAATTAATACATTGTCCTATCTAAAGTAAACATGCTAAGCAAGAATATTAACTCATTGTGGCAGACACCTGGGCGGCACGGGAAATGGTGCCGGGAGCAGGGAGGATAAAATACAGCCACGCTGACCCACACAGTCAGGGCTTCATTGATACCGCAGTTCCCACACTCAAGGTCTCCACCCTGGGTTTTCATCTTTAATTCATCCCATCCTGTACCTCGTGTTACAAGGGATATGTTGTTATGCTGGAAAGAAATACAGCCGTGCATGCTTAGATCCTCTGTGGACACGATTTGTGATGGGACTTGTGGGTCGCTTACTTATCAGGGAATGCAAAAGTGTGGGGGTCGAGTCTGTGGTGTGTGGCTGGCTCCGGCCTGGCTGGGTGGGGGTTAGAGGCCTAATGGCAGTTTAGTGGAGATGAATGGATGCAGCGCGGAGCCTGCTGTTGTCTCACACTCTTGCAGGGCGCATTCCTTTAGAAGATACTAAATATTCGCAATACTGGAGGAACGGGGGGGAATGGGCTTCCGTGTGAACAGGGCTCTCGCGGAGTGCGTATGAAATTAGGCCTTGTGAACCAGGACCGTGGCCTGCAGCTTCTCCCTTCTGGGTCTAATACAAAATTGAGTCAAGGGCTGTGGGTTTTCTAGTGCCACACATCTACTTCTAAGCACTACAGAGCCTCTACATGTTGCCCGATAGCTTGGATTACTCCCCCCTTGTATGTTTTATCACCTCATATGGTGTTCGCCTTATTGGAAGCGCCTAGGGGGTGGGAAAGGCTAGTTTCCATCCCAACAGTAGTACAAGATCAGAAAAATACTAAAAAAAAAAGTGTGAAAATAAAATAGACATGCAGATGCCTCTTATACATGAAGGAGTAGGGATAACGCAGTATGTGCCATAGCCTCAAATGGACAAAAATAATTTGATTAAAGCTCTCCCCCAGCTTACAGCCGGAGCCAGTAAATGGATCTATGAATTTGAGAAACAAACAGCAGGGGGTAGCCTTAGCACTAGGAGACCTTAAGAGTTTACTGGTCGCCATAATTGGAGACCAGGCTGGGGACATATGAGTAAAGGCTGGGTACCCTGGGATAACTCTTGCAAATAACGAACATGATGGAGCAGCCTTTAATGAAGTAAGGGCAAGGGTATGAGATGCCCTTGCGAAAGATGTACCCAGACACCCCTGACTTACATTCTTTAATGCAGTGCACAATGGGTGATGATGAGGACCCAGTTAGGTTTATTCTTAAATTACAGGAAATGTGGAGAGTTGAGACAGGATGGCAATGGGACCATGTTTCTACTTTATCGTAAAGAGGGGATTACCAAAAGAGGTCCAGAAGGCACTAGAAATAATTGTGGGAGAGGAAGCAAGGGGTGGGCGGAGATACAAAATATAATAGTCCACCATTGTAAGAGAATCAAGGAACGGGCCATGGAGACCGTCCAGAAGCAGCAAACGGGCGAGGCAAATCTAGTGGAAAAGAAACTAAATATGGTTGTCGTCCAAGAACCAGTGACGACACCGGCTCAGGGGAGAGGACAGGAGATACTCAACAGATTGTGAATGCCACAATTGCGGCACTATGGGCCGAAGGAGGACAGGGACAATGGGGTGGTGGGTCAGTACCCCAACCCACAGTAGCAGTATGGAGGAGCACCAATGGGAAGAGAGGGATTTCGAGGAGCAAGGGCAGGAGGCTTTTAGGGGATAGGGTCCCAAGGAGGAGGATTTGGAACATCACAGTGCTGGTATTGCTGGCAGTGGGGGCCTTTCGCAAGGGAATGCAGGAACAGGCCCGGGATTGGATTTAATTATGGGCCATCATCTCCAGGGCAGGGATTCAAAGGGCCTCAAGGAATGTGACACCCACAATTTGGGCAAGGGGCTTATGGGACTGATAGGCAAGGCCAACGTAAGCAACTGTAGCAGGGTGAGCGAACACAGTTTAACAGGATGGCAGGGGGACCAGGCGCCCCGTACCAAAAAGTTACGATGGCAGGGCGGCCCTTTTCCATTCCCAAGGGCAAATACATATTCTGATTAGGACAGCCCACAGAGAGCACTCGTGTGTCCAATCCTATTGACAACCGCACACCCTGAAGAGGAGCCCTTGGTGGAAGCGGAAATACAAAACAAGCAATTCATATTTATGGTAGATTCAGGTGGAACTAAATCATGCATTATGGAGGGGAACTTTCCATTATCAGTTAACATTCTTGACACACAGGGATTCTCTCGGGCTATTTCTACGGTTCCATACACCGAGGAGCTGGATATAAAAGTGGGAGGGGAGGTAGTACGAGCCCCTTTGTTATATTCAGAGAGTTCCCCTGTTAACTTGTTGGGTAGGGATCTGCTCAGTAAACTAAATGCAACTATATCATTCACAGATCAAGGGGTAGTGTGTTCCACTCCGGGGATGTGTGTAGCTCGAGCAATGGTAATAATCAATGCAATGGCAAGGGAGTCAGTAGTCCGTGGAGTTCCTGTGGTCATGGACATATTTGTCTATGGCATCAAGGTACTAGCAAAAGCAGTGCCTCAAATTGCGACAAAATGTTGGCGAGTGCCGACAGATTTTATTTTCTGACCCATGGTGCCACCCGAGGTGGTGGCAGGGACAATATTGTCATTAGATTTGCAAGGACTAGTAGTGCCAACAAAAGTAGTCCTGATTGGAGCAGATCAGGATGGGTGCGAGTGGCGCACGGTACTATGTGTAGATCCGACAGTACAATTGAAGGAAATGACTAATGAGTTATTTGAAGACAGTGAGCAAAATGGGGAGATCATTTTGGAAATCTACATCCCCTGTGATATCATGGTGCACTATAGGAAGGTACAGTGCCACCTGACAGCAGTGGGGACCCCGTCTTAATTTTTTTAGGAGGACATGCGATATGTGCCAACACAATTATGGACTGTTAATCCGCATGATGTTGGGTTACTGAGAGATGTGACCCCAGTACCGATTACGTTGAAGACAGGAGAAATACTCCCGAGGGTACGGCAGTACCTGTTGTCAAGGGAAGCAGAGAAAGGGATAAAAGGCACTATTCAGGCGATATTCGAACAAGGGATCATCGTGCCATCTATGTGCCCGTGTAATACAGCCATATACCCAGTCAAGAAAGCAACAGGGGGTAATTGGAGGATGATCCAGGATGTAGGGCCTCTTAATGATGTGGTGCAGAAGGAGTTTCTGGTAGTTCCAAATCCTCTGACGATCCTATGAAGCGTTCCCAAGACAGTGACGTACTTCACATTGGGGGATCTGAAGAATGCGTTATTCTCAATCCCACTCCACCTTGATTCATGGTATCTCACTGCGTTTACACATGGTCAACAGCGCTTCAAGCACACGAGATTTCCTAAAGGGTACTGTGAAAGTCAGAGTATTTTCAATAGAGTGCTGCATGCCAACTTGGGAAATATTCAGGTGCCTAGCACGATCATCCAGTATGTGGATGATCTTCTGGTATGTACTGACAATGAACAGCAGTGTAGGAGTGATTCTATTGCATTATTGCAATTACTGGCTCGCAAACCGTATAAGGCAGATAAAAAGAAGCTACAATACTGCCAACAGGAGGTAATATATTTGGGGCAACTTATCTCTGTAAACGGGAATAAAATACTACCAGATAGGGCTGCGGCAGTACGCACCACCAATAGGCCCAGTACTGTCAAGGAAATGCAGCCGTTTTTGGGCTTATGTAATTATTGTAGGGCATGGATCCTAGATTATACAGCCTACACAAGGCCACTGTTACAAAGTCTCAGAGAAGGACAGAAGACAAAAAACAGTAAATTGGAAAGGACTGAAGAAATTAATAGACAATTTTAAGACTTGAAAGAAGCTATTTGCACGGCACCTGTTTTAGCAACTCCGGATTATACACAGGAGTTTAACTTATTTTCCCACTCTGGTGGATGGCTCATTACTACAGTATTGAATCAGAAGAGCACAATGGGCCACAAGCCATTGGCTTATTATAGTGGGACGCTTGACTCAGTCATGCAGGGACAGTTCGCATGCGAACAAGCACTCGCAGCGGCTGCATTTACAATAGAGAAAAGTTCCACAATTGTCATGGCGTGCTTTCTTACCTTGTTTGTGGAACATTCGCTATTCGCCATCTTGGAAAGGTCTAAATCGAACTTGACGACTCAGAGATCCTCTGCATATGAGATTATAATATCCAAACCTCATTCATATAGTAAGGTGCAGGATGGTGAATCCTGCCACATTTTTGACAGTGGCAACCACTGATGATGACCTGAAAATGCATGACTGTGCTACAAACGAGGGTGAAGAGGAGGGTACATTTAAAGCTAGAGACAGTGCATTGACGGAAGGAGATATACTATATGTTGATGGGTCATCAACAATTGACCAGGAGACTGGACAGAGGCACACGGGGGCGGCAGTGGTATGCAGTAAAGGGGGGGAGGCATGAAGTTCTGATCATGAAAAGATTACCTATGTACTATTCAGCTCAGGCAGCAGAATTTGTCGCTCTCATCGAGACATTGAGAGCATCTCAAGGGCGGTGTGTCATCATCTACTCAGACTCCGCATATGTCACGACAACGGTGCATGCAGGTCTCTCTCAGTGGAAGAGGAGAGGGTTTTGGAGGGCAGATGGCTCTCCAGTGTAGCATGCAAGGTTGTTGGAAGAACTGATTGAAGCCTTTTCATGGCTTTCCGTTGTGGCAGTCATCAAATGCTCCGCCCATACTGATTCCACAGATGAAATCTCTAAGAGCAACATGGCTACGGACCAGGTGGCCAAGTTGGCAGCCTATCTCCCAGATACAATGTTAACCAAGTGCATAGTGACCACCCCTGTAGAAAGTGAGACCACAGTTCTGTACACAGCATTGCCCATATCACAGATCGTAGAGTTGCTAGGGAAAGCGCCCGAGGAGGAAAAGGAGCTATGGTTGCGGAGGGGATGCAAACACTCTCCCAATGATTTATTGTGGAGGCAGGAGAGTTCTGGGAAGGTGGTGATGCCCCAAGAATTACTCTCTGTGGCATTTGAGCAACTACATTTCCCCTCCCACAGCTCCAAACATATTGTGGCAGATATCCAGGAGGACTGGTTTGTGCCAAACATCCAGGCGAGCATTTAGGAAAAAGCAATACACTGTCTGACATGCCAAAGTTTCAGCACAGGGATGACATCACAGACATTAAGAGGTACATTGCCTCACCTTACGGGGCCGTTCCGTGAACTGCATATAGATTATGCAAATATGGGGGAAAGGTGCAATGTATAAAGGTACCTTATTGTGGTGGTATGCCCCTTTTCAAGGTGGGTGGAAGCAGTAGCATGTGTACACCCAGATGCAAAGTATGCAGCACTGTTCCTGTTCATAGAGGTGTTTCCACAATGGGGAGTGTGCAAAGTATTGAGATCGGATAATGGCCCACATTTCTTTAATGCACTATTTAAGCATTTTGCAGCGCTATTGGGCATAAAACATTGAATGTACTCAATTTACCACCCTCAGGCTAATGGCGTTGTGAAGAGGATCAATGGGCTTTTGAAAAGTAAACTGTCAAAATTGTGTTCCACGTTGAAGAAAAACTGGGTACACCGTTTACCCTTGGCTCTCGTTTACACACACAGCCTAGAAAAGGACCACCATTTGACACCACACAAAATAGTCAAAGGCAGGTGCATGCAAACCGCCATAACCCTTGTGAGGAAAGCAACAGAAGCACATCAAGCAGCGACAGTACTAGGAGACGAATTTAGGGAATATATAACGGCACTGACGTGCTATCAAATATATCTCCCGACAGATTGCGGCACCCAGGCGCAAAGGACCAGACACAGAGCAGAAGGGAAGAAGAACGTAACTGCAAACATATCTGCCACAACTGGACCATTATTTCCTGGGCAGCTGATCTACATGAAAAACTTTGGAGATGGAACAGTCCCAGGTTTCAGGGTCCATATGAGGTGTTGCTCTGTATGCCTCTTGTTGTCCACGTGAAGGAGTTATGATATTGGGTGCATCTCTCGGATGTACGAAGAGCACCTGAGACAAGTGTATTGCAAAGGTCAATTGACGGATCAAGGACATAACTGATGAAGAAGATGTTTAGTAAAGGATCCATGCCAGGGTGGTGTGCAGTGGCACACTCCTAATCTTCCTTTTTTCCATTTTTTATCTTTTTTGAATGTTTTGAAAGGTCACCAACCCGGTTGACCTGGTGGGAAAAGGGTCTCTTTCTCCGACTGTTTCTTCTTTCCCCCTCTCTATCTTGCTCTTTCTTGGTAACCTTTTTTCTCCTCTCCAGGGATAAGCAAGGATGCCTGACTGATGTGTTCAAACCTCCCTGTTATGTAGGGATAATGATAAACTGAATGTGATTCGTTATAGGAATTCTGCATTATACTTTCTTGGTAGACAGATGATTATATTTTATTGTGTGACACTGGTCGTGGTTGTCGGAGTGTATGAAGATATGTCTGTTATATGGGGTGGCCATATAAAGGGGAGGATGAACAGTTACGTATAAAGGAGAATAATGTTCATAGATTTGTGAACAATGGTATGAATATGTCTATGATAAATAAGAATCAAACAATGTCTCACTTTTTTCCAGCTACCCACACAGATTTTCTTAGACGAATAACACGGGAAGTACGAATGACGTATGATTTATATAAGGGGGTTGAGCTTTGACACAATTTCTGATATTCAGCATTCAGAGTCGTCTAATAGCTGGTACTCCGATATGCCTACTGTGGAAAGGAATGTGATGAATGAAAGCCGTTACGTGTGTGCACTAATTCCGCATGCGTCAGGGGCTCCTAAGGTTTTAGTTCCACGACCATTCTCAATTATAGAGGCACAATGCCAGGTACATCTTCCAAAATGTAGGATAAAGGACACATCCCAGGCACACATCATGCTGTTGAAGAGCATCGATCTAGACCCAGCGCTATGCAGTGGCAGTACGAGCAAGTGTCTACAAGCACCATATTTTTTGTGGGAGGTCACTCTCAAATCAACAACAATGGCAGGGTGTGATGCTTGAAATGTATCGGAGGGACAGGGCCTCCGTATCCTTGTCCTTTACTGCTTTTTATCGTGTGTTCTGTCATGTTTTCCGCACAGGAGTTCATGTGGGACACCTGGCGGTGCAGCTCTCTTTCTTTTGGTTTGGTGAACGGACATGTGGGATACCCTTATGGCACCCATGGGTGGGGGTACAACCCTGTGCCCCTAGTGTATGTTTTTGGGCACCTGTGTGTGGCCCACAGAGCAGGGTATGGGCTGGTGGCAGCTCCATGCTGAATTTGACAGGTGCGCAGAGTATCCTCCATTTTGGGATACCCCGGCCCTGCCATTGGGATCAGTTGATTCCTGATGGAAAACAAGATGGCCCCGGTGGCCTCTTGCTTTCTATTACCCATTACCTTGTTTTCCCAAAGTCCTGGGAAGCCCAGACTCTGTCCCTTCCCCCTGACTGGCTGGTGGATGGAAGTGCCATATATGGTGTTGTTGTGAAGGCCCAGTAAGACTAGCAGGAGCCTTCCCGGTGATGTATGTTGTGGGTACCTCCTGTGGGTGGGACCTGGGTGAATAGAATGTGTGAAGAATATGCATTCTGTGTTGTGGGTGTCTAGTATCTGGTGGTTGACACAATGACTGAGACAACCCTGCCCGAAACCGGTATGAATGCAGCTTGGAGTGTTGAATGACTCGGTACTTGTCCCAATACACATAACTTGTGAGTGTCTGGAGAGAAGTGAATGGCCTGAATACCTTGTGTGCCTGATTGGCTGCCTGCCTGCATGAATGCCCGTAGTCGTGATTGGATGCTTGAGTGTGACCCAGCGGAATGAATGGGAGATCAACAGTATATCTGGGGACCTCTCACTGTTAGGAATCGTGTTCAGAAGCTGAAGTCCACTACGACGAGTAACTGGATTAACTGACGCTTGACCTTGAAGCCCTGCTGGACGAGAAGAATTGCTGTTGCTCTACTTCACAATCTGAAAGCTGCTGTGCCCCCAAGGACTGACCCAGAGAGGACCTGGTAAGGCGCCCTCTTCCCGAGCTACGAGGGACCATCGTGCACAGCTGATCTTTGCCAACGCTCCCTGGTAGACAGACCTACGACAGGCTGCCGACCCGATACAAGGATTGCTGCGGAACTCCAAGGAGAAGCACTCGGACTGTTGTCCGCCACTGTCGACGACCGCCGTCGCCGACCGGAGTTGCCCTGCTCCCGTTTGCCTAAGAACTTCATTGATCATCGGACACTCTCGTCTGCATCGTCATCCGCTTGTCTCCCGCTGGAGAAGGCCAGACCATCGACGTGCCGTGGAGCATCCACCGATGGGTTTCCCGCCACCTACAGACCGCAGAGACGCTGACGACTCAATGCCCTTGCTGGGCCACAGTTCTTCATCATCTTTGTGGTCCCGAACTATTGTCACCGAGGTGCCCCGCACGCCTCTTCCTTACAGGACGCCAACGCTCTGTCGTTGACGAGCACCGCTAGGAACGAAGCTGCCACTTACCTGCCGTAGTTCACCCTGTTCACCGTCGGACGTTCGACGACCCGTGACTCCTGCCTTAAAGGGAGGGCACTCAAGAAGGGCCATCAATTCCCTGACACCGAACGCCAAGTTCCCCGACACCTCTCGACGATCCGTGGCTCCCGCCTGAAAGGGAGGCACTCAAGAAGGATCGGTCGGTGCATTGTCGGAGAACTCCACTCCACCAGGTACATTGGGGGTAAAACCTTAATAGGAAGAAGTAAGACTATTGAGCATATGGACTGGGCTTGTGCTATATATCTTTATTTACAGGTTGCCCAGGTGGGGGGATCTCCACACAGAACTGTGCCTAGCGGTAGGGGTCAGTATTCTGCCTATTGTTTCAACCATCTTACGTTCCTGCCTATCTCTATTGCTGGGTTCCTCGTTATTAATCTGTGTGACATTTTAACCGTACAGTTGTTGCACTTTAATGAGATTGGATAACATTAGTGGTACCACTTTAGAATTGTATATATTTATCATTATTGACTTCCGAGTACAAAGTGCGTTATTGTCATCGTGTACATACCTTTGAATATTAATTATATAAAGACTGTGTTTTCAGTAATACAGTGTGTGGACATTCCTTTGTGGGGGCTCGGGGACTACACTGTACTTAAGAACCAGCCTGCATCACCTCCTGAGAAGCTAGGCCTTGATTGCTCGTCCATTGCTACCTTATAGAGAATCTTGGCTGGGGTCCGCTGTGCCTCTCCTCTACCATATAGAGAGCGGAAGTACAGACACCCCCTACCGGTCTTTACACTGGTGGCAGCGGTGGGATGCTTATGGTTTTAAGACTCAGTGTATAACCGTGCCACTTACAACATATAAAGCACTTTATTCGATTAAGGTTTGGGTGTGTACAAAATAACTGCATTACAAGCAATGGAGTCTATTGCAAATGGTAAATTGACTCGGATGAGTTTAGAGGCTCTCCAGAGTGCTTGTGAAGCTAGGGAGTTAGACTTTGTGGATAAGTCTAGAGCTGAGCTGATAGCTGCCCTGGTGGACTCCCAGACCGATGGTGAAACTCTTGATGAGGGGGGGAATGCAACCAATGAGTTCTCTGCCCCTGGGTTTTCTACTGAATCTGTTTCTGGGAATGTCACCATTCCTGCTGCCTCTGTTCCAAACCCCAGCAATACCTTGGAACTTGAGTTATTAAGGATGAAATTGGCCTTTGAATATCGCAAGTTGGAAATAGATGCTGAGCTTAAGAAAGAGGAGCTGGCGCAACAAGTGGAACTCAAGAATAGGGATCTTGAACTCAAAGACAAGGACACTGAATGTCAGAGAATCCAGCTACAGAAAGCTCGAGTGGAGACTTCAGCGAAACCCAGTGAGAGTGTCAGGTCCCCAGCCACTAAATTTATGAAGAATTTGGTTGGTGTGTTTTCAGAGGGTTCTGATATCCTCCAATGGATTGAAGCGTTTGAAATGGCTTGTGCAATTCATGATGTTGACAAAAGAGATTGGGCTAACTGTTTGCTAAGCAGAGTGCCTCAAACTGGATATGACTGTATTCTGAAGCTGAGTGTGGAAGAATGGGGTCAGTATGAGTGTATGAAATCTGCTTTGATTGCCAAGTTTGGCAAGACACCTACCCAATACCTTAAAAGGTTCAGGGATTTTAAGAAAAGAGAGAGTGTGTCTTGGGTCGACTGGGTGAGTGCTGCGCACATGAATATGATGGGGTGGATTGACGGTTACAAGGTGAAAACTTTTGTTGAATTGTCCCACCTGTTGTTTTTTGAGCATTTTTCTGAAGCCTGTTCACCGGAGCTGCGTCAGTATGTTGCTGACCAGAACATTTTGGATCCCTTTAAGCTGGCTAGGTTGGCTGACAAGTGGGTCTCCCACCGGGTGTCCCCTAAGGACTCCAGTGGGAAGGACAAAGACAAAGAAAAGGGGGCCGCTCAGAAAGCTGAGGAGTCCCAAAAGCAGTCACCGTCAAATAAACCTAAACCCTCCTCTCCTAAGACCCAAAAATCTAGTGGGGATAAGTCATCTGTGGGTGGGAATAAGAGTAGTGGTCCACCTGCTGCAAAGCAGGCTCCCGGTGGTTCCAGTACCGTACCCTGCACTCCCGGCACTTGTTGGGACTGTGGGGCTCTGGATCACAAAAGGGGTGACTCCAAGTGTAAAGGTAAGGCACTCAGAGTACAGGCTGTCAGACTGACCTACCCTTACCCCATGTCTGAGGTGGAGGCCACAGCCCTCCCCTCCTCTACCGGGATCACTTTTGGTGCTCCCGTAGAGATTTCCTTAGTGTCCCTTGGGGCCTTGGACCAGTACGCGGAAGTACTGGCGACTATCCCACAGAACACCTGTTAATTTTTGAGAAGTGTCCTCCTGAATGGCCAGCCTTCTACTGGTTTGAGAGACACAGGGGCAAGCATGACAGTGGTGGACAGGACCCTGCTCAAGCCAGAGGACTATGTAGATGCTCCTCTGAGAACCACCAGGTTAGCTGGTGGGCCTCCCAAATTATCGCCTGTAGCCCGAGTCACACTCGTAATTGGAGACAAGACAGCAAAGCTTCCTGTCCTGGTTCAGGACAACGTCCCTGCTAACATTCTGTTAGGTAACGATCTAGTCGGGTTGGGATTGATCACGGATGGTCTTCCCCTGACTCCTGCTGTGGTCACTAGGTCACAGGTGACACCGGGTCTGGCTGTGAGTCAGGTACCCGAGCCGAAGGCGCAGCCTAAGGCACAACGGAGGAAGAGCAAGAAGGCCACCTCTGTGGAGGGAGCCCCTTCTCTTCCTGCTGTTCCTACAGCACCCATTGGGATCCATGCTCCGGACGGGCTGGGTCCAGTGGTAAACCCCGTCTCAACTCCTGTGGGAGAAGAGCCAGACGACTCTCCTGTGGGAGAGGTTCTCAACCCGGAGGATCATCCCGATCTTCAATGCTTGGTAGCTGAAGGGGGACCCTCCCGGGCAGACTTCTGTAAAGGACAGAGAGAGTGTCCCTCTCTCGAGGGTCTGAGGAAACAGGCCCTGTCCCAGGCACAAGACGAAGTGCCTAGGAC
This sequence comes from Ambystoma mexicanum, assembly GCF_040938575.1. NCBI lineage: Eukaryota > Metazoa > Chordata > Amphibia > Caudata > Ambystomatidae > Ambystoma > Ambystoma mexicanum. The sequence continues at coordinate 1,282,953,917 of NC_090928.1, forward strand.
TTTCCGGATTTATTGGGAGGGTGACCTCCTTGTTAGTGAGCCCACTAAGCCTGAACCTGGTGCCCTCAAGAGGTTGGTGGTACCCCAGGTTTACAGGCCCTTCCTACTGCAGTTGGCACATGAGGTGCCCTTGCTGGTCATCTTGGTACCAAGAAGACTAAGCAGAGGCTCTCTGCCCATTTCTACTGGCCTCGGATGGGAGTAGAAGTGGAGTCCCACTGCAGGACCTGCCCAACTTGTCAGTTGTCTGGCAAGACTGGAGGCAGTGTCATTGCCCCACTGCAGCCATTGACCAGTGGTTGGCACACCGTTTGAGAGGGTGGGTATCGACATAGTCGGTCCCCTTGACCCTCCCACGGCAGGTGGACATCGGTTCATCCTGGTTTTGGTAGATCATGCCACCAGGTACCCTGAGGCTATACCCCTTCAGACTTGTTACTGCCAAGGTGGTTGCCCGGGCCCTCCTGGGCATTTTCACCCGAGTTGGATTCCCCAAGGAGGTTGTCTCTGACCGAGGATCCAACTTCATGTCTAGTTACATGAAAACCATGTGGAAAGAGTGTGGGGTAACTTACAAGTTCTCCACTTCTTACCACCCCCAGGCCAATGGTCTGGTTGAGAGGTTTAATAAAACTCTCAAGGGCATGCTAGGTGCTTTGGAAGAGCCCCTAAGGAGGAAATGGGATCTCCTCCTGCCATGCCTGCTGTTTGCTTACAGAGAGGTACCTCAAGAGGGTGTTGGTTTCAGCCTCTTTGAGTTGCTCTTTGGACATCCCATGAGGGGGCCCCCTCGCCTTGATCAGAGAAGGCTTCGAAGCCGCCCCTCCCGGTCCCGCCAAGCAAGTGGGGGACTATGTGTTAGGCCTCAGACTGAGGATGACACAGATGATGGGACAAGCAACGGCGAATCTCAAGGCCAGCCGGGAATTGAACAAATACTGGCATGACCTTAAAGCTTCGCAAGTGGAGTGGACTCTGGGACAGGAGGTCCTCGTGATGGAGCCTACCAAGCCTCGGGCATTGGCAGATAAATGGACTGGACCCTTCCGGATAGTCTCCAAGATGGGCAAGGTCAATTATCTGGTTAACATGGGAATCCCAGGGGTAGCCCCTCAGGTATTCCATGTTAATAGGCTCAAGCCGTTCCACAGGCGAGCAGAAGTCTCATGTCTCTTGCTGGCCTCAGAGCAAGAAGAGGATGAGAGTGAGCCCCTTCCCGATTTGCTGCATAGCAACCCTCAGGATGGCTCTGTGGAGGGAGTGCATCTCTCTCCAGATTTGACAACCAAGCAGCAGAGGGCCTGCAGGACTTTGCTCCAGCAGTATGCCTATCTGTTTTCACTGATGCCAGTCCTTGCACCGTGGTGTAAGCACGAGATTGACACTGGTGACAGCGTGCCTGTCAAGAGCAGGAGCTACCGAATGTCAGATACGGTTAAGAACCACATCCAGTCTGAGGTCGCCAAGATGTTGGATCTGGGTGTTATTGAACCCTCAACCAGTACCTGGTCCAGTCCAGTGGTTCTTGTCCCCAAGGCAAGTTCCCAGGCCGGTACCAAGGATTGGAGGTTCTGTGTGGACTACCGAGGAGTCAATGCCGTCACCAAAACTGACGCACACCCACTGCCCCAGGCTGATGAGCTCGTGGACACCATAGGTGCTGCCAAATTTGTGAGCACCTTTGACCTCACCTCAGGCTATTGGCAAATAGCTCTGACGGACCATGCCAAGGAAAAGACGGCGTTCTCCACCCCAGAGGCACTCTACCAGTTTAGGGTCATGCCTTTTAGGTTAAAGAATGCCCCTGCCACCTTCCAGAGATTGGTCAATCATGCTCTCAGTGGGCTGGAAGCCTTTTGTGTGGCTTATTTAGACGACATTGCCGTCTACATTTCCACTTGGGAAGAGCACTTGACACATCTGGGTAGAGTGTTGCAGGCCTTAAAAAGGGCTAACCTCACTATCAAGACCACCAAGTGCCAGATAGCTCAGGGGAAAGTCACGTATCTGGGTCATGACGTAGGAGGGGGTCAAATCTAACCTCTCCCTTTTAAGGTACAGGATGTACAGGACTGGGAGACTCCCACTACTCAAACCCAGGTGAGAGCCTTTTTGGGTCTCACTGGCTACTATCGCAATTTCATGGCGGACAATGGAACCATAGCTGCACCACTTGCAGCTCTGACTTCACCCAAACAGCCTAGGAAGGTTAATTGGACTGAAGACTGTCAGAGGGCCTTTGATGGCTTGAAAGAAAGTCTGTGTCAGGCACCCGTGTTGTGTGCGCCTGACTACAGCCGACCCTTTATCGTCCAGACGGATGCCTGCGACACCGGAATTGGAGCTGTCTTGTCCCAGTTAGATGACAAAGGGAGAGAACATCCTATCATATTCATCAGTAGACAACTCAAGGGTAGAGAAGTTAGGTGGGCTACTGTTGAAAAGGAATGTTTAAGTATAGTTTGGAGCCTTAGGCGTTTTAGGCCCTACCTTACGGGGTCAACCTTCAAGGTCCAAACAGATCATAAGCCCCTGAAGTGGCTTATGCAGATGAAGGGTGAGAACCCGAAATTGCTCAGGTGGTCCATTAGCCTGCAAGGGCTAGACTTCACCATAGAGCACAGACCAGGGAAGAGTCACGATAATGCAGATGGCCTTTCCAGAAGGTATGTTGACCGTCTAGATGAGGGTGTCTATCCCGTGGGAGATTAGGCACCCTCCACCTCAGTCTGGGGGGGGCGACTGTGATGCTGGAAATGCATCGGAGGGACAGGGCCTCCATATCCTTGTCCTTTACTGCTTTTTATCGTGTGTTCTGTCATGTTTTCTGCACAGGAGTTCATGTGGGACTCCTGGCGGTGCAGCTCTCTTTCTTTTGGTTTGGTGAACGGACCCGTGGGATACCCTATGGCAGCCATGGGTTGGGGTACAACCCTGTGCCCATAGTGTATGTTTTTGGGCACCTGTGGGTGGCCCACAGAGCAGGGTATGGGCTGGTGGCAGCTACATGCTGAATTTGACAGGTGCGCAGAGTATCCTCCATTTTGGGATACCCCGGCCCAGCCATTGGGATCAGTTGATTCCTGATGGAAAACAAGATGGCCCCGGTGGCCTCTTGCTTTCTATTACCCATTACCTTGTTTTCCCAAAGTCCTGGGAAGCCCTGACTCTGTCCCTTCCCCCTGACTGGCTGGTGGATGGAAGTGCCATATATGGTGTTGTTGTGAAGGCCCAGTCAGACTAGCTGGAGCCTTCCCGGTGATGTATGTTGTGGGTACCTCCTGTGGGTGGGACCTGGGTGAATAGAATGTGTGACGAATATGCATTCTGTGTTGTGGGTGTCTAGTATCTGGTGGTTGACACAATGACTGAGACAACCCTGCCCGAAACCGGTATGAATGCAGCTTGGAGTGTTGCATGGCTCGGTACTTGGCCCAATACACATAACTTGTTGTGAGTGTCTGGAGAGAAGTGAATGGCCTGAATACCTCGTGTTCCTGATTGGCTGCCTGCCTGCATGAATGCCCGTAGTCATGATTGGATGCTTGAGTGTGACCCAGCGGAATGAATGGGAGATCAACAGTATATCTGGGGACCTCTCACTGCTAGGAATCGTGTTCAGAAGCTGAAGTCCACTCCAACGAGTAACTGGATTAACTGACGCTTGACCTTGAAGCCCTGCTGGATGAGAAGAATTGCTGTTGCTCTACTTCACAATCTGAAAGCTGCTGTGCCCCCAAGGACTGACCCAGAGAGGACCTGGTTAGGCGCCCTCTTCCCGAGCTACGAGGGATCATCGTGCACAGCTGATCTTTGCCAACACTCCCTGGTAGACAGACCTACGACAGGCTGCCGACCCGATACGGGGATTGGTGTGGAACTCCAAGGAGAAGCACTCGGACTGTTGTCCGCCACTGTCGACGACCGCCGTCGCTGACCGGAGCCGCTGTGCTCCCGTTTGCCTAAGAACTTCATTGATCATCGGGCGCTCTCGTCTGCATCGTCATCCGCTTGTCTCCAGCTGGAGAAGGCCCGACCATCGACGCGCCGAGGAGCATCCACCGGTGGGTTTCCCGCCACCTACAGACCGCAAAGACACCGACGACTCGACGCCCTTGCTGGGCCACAGTTCTTCATCATCTCTTTGCGATCCAGAACTATTGTCACCGAGGTGCCCCGCACGCCCCTTCCTTGCAGGACGCCAACGCTCTGTCGTCGACGAGCCCTGTTAGGAATGAAGCTGCCACTTCCCTGCCATAGTTCACCCTGTTCACCGTCGGACGTTCGACGACCCGTGACTCCTGCCTTAAAGGGAGGGCACTTAAGAAGGGCCGTCGATTCCCCGACACCGAACGCCAAGTTCCCCGACACCTCTCGACGATACGTGGCTCCCGCCTGAAAGGGAGGCACTCAAGAAGGATCGGTCGGTGCATCGTCGGAGAACTCTACTCCACCAGGTACATTGGGGGGGTAAAACCTTAATAGGAAAAAGTAAGACTATTGAACATATGGACTGGGCTTGTGCTATATATCTTTATTTACAGGTTGCCCAGGTCGGGGGATCTCCACACAGACCTGTGCCTAGCGGTAGGGGTCAGTATTCTGCCTATTGTTTCAACCATCTTACGTTCCTGCCTATCTCTATTGCTGGGTTCCTCGTTATTAATCTGTGTGCCATTTTAACCGTAGAGTTGATGCACTTTAAAGAGATTGGATAACATTAGTGGTATCACTTTAGAATTGTATATATTTATCATTATTGACTTCCGAGTACAAAGTGAGTTATTGTGATCGTGTACATACCTTTGAATATTAATTATATAAAGACTGCGTTTTCAGTAACACAGTGTGTGGACATTCCTTTGTGAGGGTTCGGGGACTACACTGTACTTAAGAACCAGCCTGCATCACCTCCTGAGAAGCTAGGCCTTGATTGCTCGTCCATTGCTACCTTATAGAGAATCTTGGCTGGGGGCCGCTGTGCCTCTCCTCTACCATATAGAGAGCGGAGGTACAGACACCCCCTACCGGTCTTTACACAGGGCACAACAGTGACGTGCACGGCAGATGGACTGATCAAATACAGCAAAGAAATAATCGCCCGAGTAGAGACTATGTGTGCGCAAATATGGTGCCAATACATCACAAGGCTGGCATGGATTGCAACAATGTAGAAGCCAGTGCGAATACATAGAGACATGGATTATGAACTTTGCTTTAGCAATGAAGGAACAGTTCCTGTTGGTGCTAACACACAATGCAACCACACTCTTGAGATCCCCGATATGACAAAAGGTACAGCAGCTGTGATGGATCACTACTGGGTTTGTGTCTTCTTTTTATGTATGTGATTATACCTTGATGTTGATATCATGTAACTAATTAATGTAAGAAAAAGGTCTTTCCTTATTTTTCATATATGTGATAGCATTTTGATGTTGACATTATGTAACGATTGAAAGGAATAAACAAGCTTTTCTTTCCCTTTTTGTAAAGGTGCGTAAGCACTAAAAACAAAATAAAAATAATAAAAAAAGAAAAAGAAAATACTGGTGCCCGTTATCGTGCTCTTCTTGGTTCTCTTCTGCACATGCTTATTGGGTCTCCGATGTTGTACTAATGTAGTACCTAGTTGTGCAAATATGATGTTATCAATTGGGGTGCCAATGCACCTTGCCATACAATAAACAGCAAAACTCAAACTGATATTTTTGGGGTTGTAGATTTGTCTGATGAGGATGAGTTTGTTACTGTAAAAGTTACAAAAGGGGGGAACGTTGGGAAGAAACCAGGGTCTGCCCAAACCCACAAGCACGTTAGAGTTAGGCAAGACATCTTCAAGGCACTATAATCTTCCACAACTACACAGTAAAAAAACGAGTCATGGCCAAGGCCAGAAAAGCAGACCAGATCCCCTTTAACGCAGCAGAAATATTTTTCTACCAAGACCTAACCCAGGCTACGCTCATCAAATGGACGAAGATGGCCTCTGTCTTGACATTCTTAAGATCCAGAGAAATTCGCTACAGGTGGGCCCACCCTTTCATCAAGGCAAGCAACAGAAAATCACGAACTGTGAGCAAGGTCTCAGTGCTCGGCATCGACGACTCCCAACACCAACCTAATCCCTCAACCAACACACAAAACACCCGTAGGCCATGGCAATGGTCCACGGTCAAAAATAAAAGATCCAAGAACAAGGAAGCCCAACCAAGGCGTGTGACCTCGTCGACCATAACACCCTATGCCATCACCTCTCCATTGCAGCCAACTTCTCTTGTGCATGGATCACGTCATTTATCCAGGAAAGGGCTATGAAAGTCTTTTCCGGCTCAGCGTGTGCCACTCCCAGTCTCATCAAATGTGGGGTGCCTCAGGGCTCTTGCATTATTGCATTGCACCTACCCTCTATAACCTCTTCACAAGGTCTCTCTTCAACCTGCTCGATACCCTGGGCATCTCATACACCAACTATGCTGATGACGCCCAGGTGCTCATCCCACTTACAGGTGACTGAGGCAGACAGAATCACCCTTAACTCCATTTACTGCACCATCCAAGCCTGGATGGCAGAAATTTGGCTGTGCCTTAACAGTGAGAAAACCGAGCTTCTACTAATCGGCTCACCAACTATTCTGGGTAACCTGGATAAGAACTACTGCGCCTTCACCATTGATAATATATCCATCTCAGTATCCCAAACAGTCAAGACCTTGGGAGTCTACCTCGACTCTAATCTCACAATGAACAAGCTGGTCAATGCCATTGCCTCTTCCTCTGCCTACTACTCCAAACTGCTCAATGCAGCAAGACCTTTCCTAACCACACAGAACTGCCTTACCATTGCTAGGGCAACGATTGGTTCAAGGCTGGATTACTGCAATGCTCTACTTGGTGGGACTTCTAACAAAAACATTGCTAAACTTCAACTAGTACAGAACAACACCCTAAGGGCTGCCACAGGTTTCTCAAAAAAGGATCCCATCTCCGACCTGAGAAGACAGGTCCACTGGCTACCCATTAAGGAGAGAATCGTCTTCAAAATCCTCTCCCTCACTCACAAATGCCGCCATGATCTTGCACCCCCCCTACCATGCCAACATCCTTTAGGCCATCCAGATTGGTTTACACCAACTTGATCTCCATGCCCAAAACCCATAGAGCGCGTGCCGGTGGCTCCAGCTTCCCAGCCATCGCTGCCACACACTGGAACGCCCTACCCATGCACCTCAGAAGAATAGATACTCACCTAGCCTTCCGCAAAGCCATCAAAACCAGGCTATTTGTCTGACCTGTTCAACCTTAGTACACACTGTAATTCACCTAACTGTATTTTGTACTTGTGTAACTCAGCACCTCTGATCTCCACACTGTAACCAAATAACTACATATTGTAACCGCAATCTTCACTATGTACACTTTCATGTAAAAGCGCCTCAATGCCTTTGGGCTGCAGTGCGCTATACAAATGTAAAAATAAAAAAATAAATTAATAAATAATGGACTGGGGGAGGGGCACTGGGAAGGCTCTCATGCAAGCATAATCACATACACATAGGCGAGCACTGACGAAGGTAGTTATTGTCTACAGAAGGATATATATAAGGCACAATTAACTATTAGTTGGATAGATTTGTAATGTCAGATCCCAGGCATGGTAAAAGCTTGGTTGTTGCTGTAGAGGAGTCAAACTCTCCCTCATCCCCATAAGAAATGTGGCCTGTGGGATCTAAATAGACCACAGGTGCTTAGGGTGAAGTACGAACGGGCTCACCAGGTATCCACTGCCTGTCAAGGGTCCATGCGGGTTAAGAATAGGACTTGCATGTGTTGTGCGGCAAAGTGCAGAATGAGATAAAATAGGAGTCTAAATTGTGGAGGAAACTACAGACCCAGATAACGTGAGCAGGACGAGTGGAATATGTTTGTACACGGATAACAATGTTTAGTTTTCCTTGGGCTAGGCCTCAAGGTTTGTAAAATGCTACAGAGCTGCAGTGTGTTTTTGCATAGTTAGCAACATGGAGGAAAGCATGAGCTGCAGTGTGTTTTTGCATAGTTAGCAATATGGAGGAAAGCATGAGCTGCAGTGTGTTTTTGCATAGTTAGCAATATGGAGGAAAGCATGAGCTGCAGTGTGTTTTTGCATAGTTAGCAATATGGAGGAAAGCATGAGCTGCAGTGTGTTTTTGCAAAGTTAGCAATATGGAGGAAAGCATGAGCTGCAGCGTGTTTTTGCATAGTTAGCAATATGGAGGAAAGCATGAGCTGCAGTGTGTTTTTGCATAGTTAGCAATATGGAGGAAAGAATGAGCTGCAGTGTGTTTTTGCATATCTAGCAAAATGTGGAACAGCATACCCTGACAAAACCACAGACCACGAAGAAAGAAGGCTTTGAAGCATCCCTATTATGGAAGGACGGTTTGGGCTGAAGTCATGATCCAGCCCCAGTGACATCACCATGGCAAGTTGGACCTGTATAAACCCCTGCTTGAAACCACTTTGGCAGAAAGGAACAGGAAAAGGGACAGGAGAAGAATGTTCAGGCAGCAGAGTCCTTTGCTACCATCCTCATTTGTAAGATTAAACTAGTTATCCTTACAAGATCGCCTTTTGGCCTTATTTCCCTAGAGGGGTGTATTGATTCTGGTGTGAGCATTATTAGGGACACCCTTACAGTGTTCATCAAAAACCACATCAGAAAGTGAAAGGAGGTCCACACATTGTGACTTATTCAACACCAACCGCTGTCAAGGTCGAGGGTCACCGAGGATGTGTTTACATTACAGACGTGTGCAGGGACAAGAGCACCAGCTCCCCCGGAGAAGAGGGGCAGAGCGCAGCGTGATGCACAGTATAAATCAGCTTTCATTGACTTTTTCTTCAGCAATAAGGTTCTATAGAAGACCAACAAGTGAAGGAGGAGAGGGTGATGTGCAGGACAATGTTTTTATAAACAAATGGGAAAAAATATCTGCTTTCTGGAGTGTGATAATATTAACATGCATTAGTATAGGACTAATACTGTTCTTGTGCTTCTTATTTAAAGAAAAGACTGATATACGTTCAAATATTGGTGTAAAGAGGGGGAAAAGAAATGTGCTAAATGAATTCCATCTTGACACTGGAAAAAGGCAGGTTATATCATCAGGAAACATCTGGTACGATTAAATGTTTTGTGTTGGAAGAGAAAGAACAAACGACACATGTTACATCTGCTCCCTCATCCCACATGTAATAGGGGCACCCAAGCCTTTCCTGCCTCAGGCTGTATTAGGAAGCAGGATGCCTAATGCACCTATCCCTCTATAAAACTAGGGGTCTCTTTCCAAGGAACGAGTGTCTGTGTCCAGTGGGTGGAGGAAGGGCAAGAGGTGTACACAGATAATTACGTACAAATTGACAGGATGGCAAAAGAGATCAACAAAAAAGATGATTGTAGAATACATAACAGACGGCTCCAAAAGGGGGAAGCAGATAAGTGAACACTAATGACTGCAGTGCATAGACAAAGAGGGGCACAGCATTGCCTGTGTCATACAAGACCATTAATGAAAATAAAAAGGAGCAGTGTGGTACGGTAGCCAATGGGAGGGGGGGGAATAATGCAGTGTTGTGCTGAAGGTTTGGGTGGGATTCGAAAAAAACATGGTGTCAAAAATAAACAATAGCTGTAAGGAAGTGTGGGGGACATATGTGCATACATTGACTTGGATTAGTGGCACTCAACCAGTTGTCATCTAGAGCTTTACACGATTCCCTTTGTGTTTTGGCTCAAGTGGGTCCATCCATTTGGGAACTAAGCTAAGGTGATGAAGAGTGCGGCGCTGACGCAGGGGACAGCTGTTTTCATGCCCCTGTGGATCGAAGGCCTATGCCCAGCTTATGCCTGATTGGAGTGGGGTTTGTGCGATCGCTACACTGCACAGCACTGCCCTGGTAGTGCCTCGAAACAGCAGTGCCATGGGGCTTGCACTAAAGGAGCAGTCAATCGAGCTAAACAAAAAGGTGGTGCAGCAAAGCAAGGAGCAAACATTAAAAAGCAGGCAGAGAAGAACTCATAATCACTCGTCCAAAAAGAGCGTTGAAAATGTTGCCGCTATTTCTATGAATTCTGACTATTTTCCAAGGCTGCCACTTTCTTTACGTCTTTACTGCATCCAGGTGTGCAAGCTGCAGCCAATGCTAAGTGGTTTCAGCAGACAAGTTACAAGTTGCTGCAACTGGCCCAATGAAAAGCAAAAGGCCTAATTTCAGTAAAGGAGAGTTGTGAGCACTACGTTTAGTGGCTCGCCAGAATAGGCATGTACTGAACCTTCTTAATGCTATAGAAGTAGAAGTGTACGTCAAGTTCGGGAGCAGTTGCTGCATGGTGGTACCGATGCAGGAGCCTCAAATGGAACATTGAAAGCTATCGGTGAAATACAGACCCTCCACGAAAGGATGACCAGTGAAGTTAGTGGGGTGCAGCCAAACAACTGGCTGGGCAGCATTTTCACATGGGTGCCCACCTGGCTTTCTGGAGTATTTAGAGCGACTGTCCCCAGGCTGGTCCTCCTGCGGGTCACCTTTGGCAAAGAGGAAAGTTCCTGCTGCCCCTGAATGTTGACGGTGTAAATGTAAACAGGAACACACTAACAAACTAACCAAAGATGAGAACATTGATGATGAAGTGGACTGGGTAACAACATCAACCCACTGACATGAAACACTATGAGGCCTACTGGATTTCATGTGATAAGGATGGGCTGGGGTGTATTATCATAAAGGGACCATTGAAACATTGGGAGGAGGATGGAGGCGATATGACTAGACTAAAAAGAGCATGGATCCCTAAAAAGACAGTAGCCAGTAGCAGAGTGGGGGTTGGGGGAGGAACATTTGTTATTGAAGGATCAATAAAAGGGGGGAATAATGTGTTAAAAATGCAAGTTCAACACAGTAAAGAGGCACAAACTTATCAGCTGCGGGATTAGCCCACTAAATGGAGGCTTGGTTCATAGCCACACAGTCCTACCAATGCACTAAGCTGAACACAACGAATTGTGTTCTAGATAAATAACCTGTAGGTAGTATAACTTGCATTATAGGTAAGTATGTAAGCCTGCTTTCATTAGAAATTAATTTGCATTTGATTAATCTGGCAAGCAGCCATAGAAGCTACGTGCACATTGCAAACTACACGTTCCCAGGATCATGTTGTAAGAGATGAGCAGCCTTTGATACCTTCGAGCTCAGGAAGCGAAGATCGTGGGTGCTGTGCCGGGGAAGGCATTGAATGCACAAGCATTTTATAATTCGGCATATTAGTTTATTAAACTGTTCTACTGTCCGTTTCCAAGTGTCCCATGGTGGGTCCAAATTGCCCGTAGCACATCTCAGCCTAGGAAGTGGTCCAAAGAGTTCCTAAGATGCAACCTTACACCGGTAACTTGTCAACAGATAAAGGGTCTTGTATTGTCATGATCGATTGTGTTCCCATGTGAAACGGATGGAGATGACCAGCGGCAGATGAATAAAGATCAGCTGGTCATTTCTAATGTCTCAATGTATTGGCACTATATTGTGGGAATGGTGGGCTGGACTGTGACGTCATAGAGGGGGCCAAGGGTGGTGTGGTAAGGTTTATCTATATCGCCACATGCCAATGGGCCTCAGAGCACACATGAAGGAGACAAGAAAATGACAGACAAAAGTCAGTTGCCAGGGGGTGTAATAGGGGCGGCACCGTACTTAACCTGGATTAAGATTAAACAAGTGAGTTTTGACTTGTTTCTTGAACAGTGCGAGGTTGTTGGCAAGTCGTATGGACCCAGGAAGCGTGTTCCAATGTATGGGACCCTGGATGTCAAATGATGTCCCCCCCGAAACGTGCTAGCTTGTATCTGGGCTGCACGAGGGTGGGGTAGACAGAGGACCGAAGTTGTCTCCCTAATGTGTGAGCCTTCACATGGTCCTTTAAGTATGTTGGGCTGGCATTAGACTGGCATTTAAATGACAGCATAAGAATCTTGTGGGTGATCCTGTTTTACTAGTAACCAGTGTAATGTCCTTCGTGCATAAGATACATGGGAGCGCTTGGACATGCCATAAATGGCACGAATTGCGCTGTTCTGTGCAACCTGTAGCTATTGCGTGTTTGAGAGTGCGGTTCCAGCCAGCAGGCTGTTACAGTAATCGAGTCTAGAATTAAATAATGCTGAAGCTAGCAGCGCGCAGTTCTTGACTGAAAGCAATGGGCAAATGTAATTAAGTAGCTTGAAGATTAAGCCACAGGAAGATTGAATGTAAGAGACATGTGGTTTCATGGTCAGTTCGGCATCAAGAATAACCCCTAGTGTTTTGACTTTTTGGACACATTGATGATGTTGCCGGCAATACAAAGTTGGCATAGGCCGGGTCCCATTTTTTTAAAGATGGGAGCTGAATGCTACGATCAGGAGCTTAGTTTTGTCGCAGTTCAAGGCAAATTAGTTGCCTGCCATCCAGGTCTAGACTGCCATCATAGATTTTATTTATGGCAGCTGAGTCCTGTTCATACTTCTCGCTCAGCTCAAGAATTACCAGTGTCTCGTCAGCATAATTCATATACTGTACACCCAGGGCATCCAGCAGGTCGAGCAGGGGCCTAATATAGTCATTGAACAGGGTTGGTAAAATACAAGAGCCCTGGGGGACACCACATGTTTGAAGAACAGGGGAGGAGCTTGCTTTGCCCACTGCTACCCGAACATACCTAAGGTCAAGGAACAAAGAGATCTATTGTGTCGCCAGCTCGGAGCAATGTGCTAAATCCCTGAGCCTTGTCACCAGAAGAGAATAGTCCACTAGATCGAAGGCTGCAGAGAGATCTGGGCGCATCAGCACTGTGGGAGGACCCCTATCCACTATGCTGGGCCAAGGTGGAGTTAAGATCCAGCGTAGCGGTTTCCGTCCCATGCTGAGCTCTGAAGCCAGATTGACGTGACCCCAAGATGTAATGATCTAAGCCCATTTGTCCATGATCTTGAGAATAAAAGGGACGTTTGTGATGATAGTTGCAAGTCATTCGAGGATCTGCATTGGTCTTGGGACTAAGCCTTCGTCAAAGGATAGATGAGCTTTGTCATCCAAGGGACCAGAAGCTCGAGTGAGCCCTTGAAAAAGTCTGACGGGCAGCAATCGCTGAGGCATGATGTACGTTTCAGATTGTGGATAACTTTAAAGACTTGGTCCTGTGTGCAGGGAACACATTTAAAGATAGGGACCTTGTTGGGTACGGGAACAGAGACCTGAGCAGCACTTGCATGGGTGGGACACCCCCTGTGATAGTACCTGCACATTGCTAATTGTCTGCTTATGAACTGAGATTTTAGCTAGGAACCCATCATGGATTTCCTGACACCAGGTGGAATCCTTGATCAGATCATGGTTAGAAGAGGGGGGATTCTGAAAATCAGTCAAGATTTTAAAAAGTTCACTTGTGCTAAATCAAGCGTTCTTGATCCGATAGTTAAAGTAGGTGGATTTGGCGGCATTAATGGCGGTTTTGAAATCCTTCACTGCCTCTTTATATTGGGCTAATGTAAGGCGGCTGGGATTCTTACGCCATGCCCACTTTGTCTGCCTGGCTATGATGATGTCATCAGTAAACCACATTTCTGTGGGCTTCAGGTTTAGGTATTTTGTTTTTTAGCAGTGCTAGAACTGTAACGACTGTTTTATGGTGGTAGTAAGATGTTCCAGCAATTGAGTGGAGTCAGAAAAGCTTGTAAGAGGCTCTAAACCAGATGAGAGATGCACTGTAAATTTGGCAGGAGCGACATTTTTAAGGTTGCTTGGTCGTTTAACTCTTGTACTGCGTTCAGTCTCTCTGGTGGTGCAGGGAAATGCACAATGGCGTAAACCAAAGAATGATCCGACCACACACAGGGCGTGACCACAAGGCTGGACATGTGAGTGATGGGATGCCAACCAGTCCAGCGTGTGACCCCACCCCACCCCCGTGTGTGAACTCCTTCACCCATTGTGTAAACCCCATAGTGTCTAGGGAGGCCATGAGCAAGGATGCCTGTTTAGCTGAAGGATCATCAGCCCAGTGGTTGAAGTCACCCAGGATAATCAACAGGGATTCTTAGTGATGCGAGTAAGCAGCTCCAAGAGTTGCTCCTCAAAGCATGGTATTTCTCTAGGGGGTCTATAGAGGGTCAAGATACGTAAGGAGGTGTTAGCAGAAGTCGTCATCTTGACCCATAAATATTCAGTCATCTGGGCAGGTATGAGTGATGATATGGCAGTCAAGGTGGTTTTTACACATTAGAGTCACCCCACCACCTTTGTTGTCCAATCGGTCAGACCGGAAGGTTTTCTGGACCCACTCATTTCAAGATAATGTATGTCCTTCTATAAGGGAATTATACGACATCACCAATCAGATTCATATAGAGGACAATCCTAATGTTGCAATATGTGTTGATGCTAATTAGTTTGTATGATTATAAAAGCTTTGGTGTTTGGGGCGTATCTTTGACAGCGCTTTTCATGCAGTTCTGCTCCGCATTCCCAGCTGTATCTGAGGCCAGAATAAATTGTGCGACCTCTTGCCTGGTGTACACTCCTTTTTAGAGTACTTTTCTAATTTTTTACTGGCGAGTTCCGAGGCGACCTGCAGTACAATACTACCAGCGGTTCTGTCACTGAGGCATAAAACTTCAAAAGAGCATCAACAAGGAAGCTGGAGCGCTGCAAAGAAAACCAGACTTTAATAATGACCCACGGGTACAATTTGAATTGAGATTGGGCAAAATTAACTTCAGCTCAATAAGAAATGCAGATGGATCCAGGAAAGGGGGCTGAGCTATAAACACTGCCGTATGCAGATGAAGACGGGCCAGAGCATCAGTCAGGGGGACCAAGGGGAAAGGGTTTGGGCCTGGGAATACGCTTTCATGTTACAACAAAATCTTTAGAGGAGATACAATAGGTTCTAGATGAAGAGAGATAGGATGCGCCTATGGCACATGCTGGGATCTTCTGTCTGCACAGAAGAAGGAGCGTACTTAAGTCTAATCTGGCACTTGGCGTTGGTTTCCTACTCTATTTTTTATGTATTGAATATTTGTAAGGCGCCTAAACAACCAATGGTGTTTCAAGGCACCACAAAACAAAAAAAGGGGTGGTGGGGGAGACAAGGGAGAAAGATAAGAATAATGGTCCTACTAGGCCTTGTCACATTCGGATAGTGCAAGTGCAGGGGTGCCGGTCAGCACGAAATACTAAGTGCTAGGGTAAAAAGGGAGGTGCAGGGTAAATAGGAGAGTGCAACAGAAGGGGGTGTAGAGGAGGGATGGGAAGAGGGGCTAGGTGGGTGCTAAGGAGAGGTCAGGAGGGCCAGTGTTCGGTATTTCATGGGGTGAGGGTCCACTTGCTAAGTGTGAGGAGGGCGTGGACTGGGCAGAGAGGGGGCCTGGTGTCCTGTAGAACTCAGAGGGAACCAGGCAGCCAGTCACTGCAGCAGACAGGGGTGTTAGCAGGGGAGAAGGAAGGAAGAAGAGAAAAGGAGGCTCTTGAGGAGCTTCTGGAACTAAAGGAAATCCAGCTCAAGCCTGAGAGGGGCAGGGAGACCATTCCAGAGGGAGGCTCCTGCAGAGGATAGAGATCTACCCCCTACCTCACTCTCTGCTTAGAGAAGCGTCTGATATGCAGAGAGTTGGAGCTAGAAGACCGAAGGGCACTAGCAGGGAGGTATTTAGGGAGAGAGAGAGAGTTGGATGTAGCGGGCCCCAGAAAGCCTTGTGGGTGATGCAGAGGGTCTTGAACTTGATACCAGCAGCAACCAGGAGCCAGTGGAGAAATTGTAGGGTTGGAGAGATGCGGTCCATGGAGAGATGTGGTCCCTGGGCTTGAGGCCAAGGATAAGTATTGCAACCCTATTCTGGATTAGTTGAAGGGGGAGAAGGGAGGAAGGAGGAAGAGGATTGACGAAGAGGCTGACGCAGTAGTCCAGCCTAGAGAAGAGCAGAGCTCTGGAGACATTGAGGGCCTGATTCACCGAGAATTTTCCAATGGGATTTCGCCATTATAAAATGCTTCTGTGAATCAGGGCCTGAGTTTCTTGGGGAAGGTGAGGAAAGGGAGAATGTCTCTAAAGAGGTGCAGCTGATAGTGGCAAGGTCCACGATGTGAGGAGAGGATAGAGAAGAGTCAAAAAGGACACCAAGGTTTGCCTCACAAGATGGGGAGGGGACCCATAGAGGGCAGCCAGTGGGTAGGATGGAGCTGGGGTCCCAATGAGAAGGATCTCATTCTTACTGGCATTAAAAGCAGAGATTATTGGCACCACACAATGCCTGAATAGCAAGCCGACAGTCAGGGATGAGAGAGAAGTAAGAGGAGGCAGTAGAGAAGAGCTTGAAGGAGAGCTGCGTGTCATCTGCCTAACACTGGAAGTGAGGAAAGAAGGGGAGATCCGGTGAGCCTTAGAGGCAACGTAGATGTTGAAGTGCCACGGCGAGAAGGATAGAGCCTTGAAGGATGCCGCAGGTGGAGGATGTGATAGGGTAGAGAAAAGGGCCCAGTTGAACCTTCATTTAACATTGCGCCACTCCACCAAATCCCCTACTTCTTGACACCCATAGTCCTCTCCCCTCCGACTCCCTTACACATTCTAGCTACCTCTGCAACCCCTGCACACAACCTGTAGCTCCCTGGGTGCGTACCAGTGCTCCACTGCTTGCCAGCTAGATATGCTCAAAAACATATAGCTATACGCCAGGGTAACCCCAAGCTCAGCACACTTAGAACTCCATACAGCAGAGAAATGTGGCAATTTAGCTTTTTGTTACTAAGAAGACTGCAATTGGTGCACTCACTGAATGTGCTTTGTGTGTAAGGCTGCCCACAAGCAAGACATAGCATCAGAAAATAATGAGAAACCGGCCTTGTGGACAACACATTGTTTGAAATTCACATTGAGTGAAATCAAGCTCAAAGCTTTTGAATTTCAAACTCTGGAAAATATTTTATTTTTAGGAAGATGAATACATTTCTTCTACACTTCACTCCTCAAAAATGATTTATAATGACTAGGTAATAGTAATATGTTCATTGAAGACTACACTTTCAGTTCATTACAATTCCTGTAACCAAGTAGCACATAAGGAACAAGTTACTTACCTGTAACTGTTGTGCTCCAGCATGGGTCTGGCATGGATTCACATGCTCATTAATATTCCCCGTCGTCAGGCTGGGAATCCTCGGTAAAGAAAAAATCAGTTTCATTTTCATTTCTGAACTGTCTTTCTCCTAAAAACCAATCACTGGTCTCTGTCATTACTGCCCCCAGCCAATGACTGCCTCTACCCAAGCCCCTCCTCTGGCAGCCATCTTCAGATTTGATAGCACGTAAAGTAGCAGTAGGACCAAGAGAAGAGCCGCAGAGGGGTAGGCAGGAGGGTTCGCATGTAAATCAATGCCAGACCCATGCTGGAGAACAACAGTTACAGGTAAGTTACTTGTTCCTTCTCCAGCATGGGGTCTGGCATGGATTAACATGCTCATGAATAAAGAATACATAGCAGTACACACATGCACAACCACGGGAGGTGGCAAGGCTCACCATAATCATCTCTTACCTCACTAGGCTCACCTTCAAGCGAACAGGTAGCGCAGCACTGCTTGGCCGACTCTGGACTCCTCCCTTGAATCCCTGTCGATGCAGTAGAATTTCGTGAAGGTGTGCCTCGACCTCCACGTAGCAGCCCTGCAGATGTCCAGCAGGGGCATACCAGACAGGAACGCCGTAGTTGCAGCGATCGCTCGGGTCGAATGGGCTCTCGGACAGACAGGCAACGGTCGGTTCGTCAACCGGTGACAATGGGTGATGCAGCCGGTGAGCCACCTGGAAATTGAAGCCTTGGAGAGGGTCTTCCCATGGTTCACAGGGCCAAAGTTCACAAAAAGTTGCAACGTCTTCCGGAAACTCTTTGTGCGGTCCACATAGAACTTCAGCACTCTAGCCACATCCAGCGAGTGCAAAATCCTTTCAGCCGGCGACAAAGGCGTCGGAAAAAACCCAGGTAACACCAAGGGCTCATTTTAGATGAACGGCACCTTGGGCATGAAGGAGGGATGCGTCCGTAGCACTACCCTTGTCTCGTGGAATGTCAAGTAAGGTGGTTTACATGAGAGGGCCTGGATCTCTCCCACTCATCGTGCGTAGGTGATGGGCACAAGAAAAGCTGTTTTCCATGACAAAAACTTCAGTGGTACCAAATGCATAGGCTCGAACGGAGGTCCAATGAGCCTAGTCAGCACCACATTGAGTTCCCATGCCGGGGCTGGAGCCTTCACCGGCGGGAACGAGCGGAACAGTCCTTTGATGAACTCCTTAATCAGACGGTGTGACCATATCGACGACCGTCCCGGAGATCTGGTGTAGCAGGAGATAGCCGCCAGATGAACTTTGATGGAAGCATGGGCCGGTCCAGTCTTGGCCAACGACAGCAAATACAGCAGTACCTGCGAGCCGTGACTCGTAGAGGGTCGATCTGTGCACGGCACCAAACGGTGAACCTATTCCATTTATGTCCATAGCATTTTAGAGTAGACTATGCCCTGGCCTTGGCAAGCACCTCCTTGCAGTCTGCTGGGAGATCGTAGCCCCCGAACTCTAACACTGCAGGACCAGGCCTTCAGGTTCAGCGATCCTGGGTTGTGGTGCAGAATTGCACCTCTTTCCCTGGCGAGAAGGTCTGCAACCACTGGAAGCTTGACTGGAGGGGACGCTGAAATGCTGAGAAGGTCCGGGTACCAAATCTGCCTCGGCCACGCCGGTGTAATGAGGATTATCGGGCACCGGGACCGTTTGAGTTGATTGATGAGTCGAAGAAGCAACGGCAGCGGAGGAAACGCATACAGAAACAGGCCGTCCCAGGGGAATGAGAATGCGTCCTCCATGCTCCCCGGCTGGGGAAACCAGCTGGCCAACCTCCGGCACTTGGTGTTCGTCGCCATCACAAACAGATCGATCTGGGGATTGCCCCATTTGCAGAAAAGGTGATCCACTTGGTCCTGCCGAAGTTCCCACTCCTGGCAAGAGCGCAGTTCCCTGCTGAGAGTCTCGGCAACAGTGTTCTTCACTCCTGCCAGATGAAATGGGATGAGGAACATCCCCTGGGCTATGGTGCAGTGCCATAGGTCCTGCGCCTCTTTGGAGAGCGCCGGGGATCTGGTGCCCCCCCGATTCCTGATGTAAAACATTGTTGTGGTATTGTCCGTGAAGACCCGCACCACCTTGTCCTTGAGGGACGGAAGGAAGGACTTGAGGGCCAAAAACACTGCTCGCAGCTCCAGAATGTTGATGTGCAACGTCTTCTCCTCTTCTGTGTGAGCTTCTGTGTGAGCTCCCCAACCTTCCAGAGAGGCGTCCGTCGTGACCGTCTCCTGGTGCGGCAGGGTCTGAAATTCTGCGCCTCCTGAAAGATGTGAGCGAACTCCCCACTACCGTATTGCTAGACGGAAGTTCTCGTTGAGAGTGATCTTGTCCTGGAAGCTTCCCGACACTTGTATCCAACGGTCGTCGAGGAACTCCTGCAGTGGACGCATCCAGAGCCTGCATAGTCGGATGAGGTAGATGCATGACGACATCATGCCGAGCAGAGACTTGATGGTCCTCACTGTGGCTACCTTCAGTGCCAACAGCCGTTGCAACTTGCCCAAGATGGCCGCTATCCTTTCCTCCGACGGAAACGCCAGGCATGACACTGAGTTGAGTCGGGATCCCAGAAACAGCGCGTCCTGCGATGGAGTCAAGCAGGACTTTGCATAGTTCACCGAGAACCCCAGATCCGTCAGAAGGTGGACGGTCCTCGCTGTGTGGTCGACGGCAATGTCTTTCGAGTTGGCCCAAATGAGCCAGTTGTCCAGGTAAGGGTAGATGTGGATCCCTTGTAGATGCAGCTGCGCCGCCACAGGCGCCAGGCACTTGGTGAAAACCCTTGGCGCCGACTTCAATCTGAAGGGAAGGACATTGAATTGGTAATGTTGCCCTTGAACCACAAAGCGCAGAAACTTGCGGTGCCCCTTGTGGATGGGGAAGTAAGCATCCTCCAAATCCAGCGACGACAGAAAGTCCCCTTCTAGTTGCCCGAGCACATGTTGAAGAGTCACCATCTGGAACTTTTGGGACTTGATATACTTGTTTAGAGGACGGAGGTCTAGGATGGGCCTCCAGCTGCCGGTCTTCTTTCTCACAAGGAAGTAACAAGAGGACACTCCGGAGCTCCGGAACCTCTTTGGTGTCGAACTGGAAATCATATCATGCCTCCTATAGTCCTATATTGTATATGTTGGTCTAACCCCAGTCGCTCTGCGAAGAAATCTGCGTTGCAAGGTCCTGACCTTAGATCAGGTTAGCCGCCATTTTAGGTTCATCTGCCATTTTGATCCCTATTCCAAAGTCGCCCTGCGTTCTAAGATGGTGGACAGCGTTGTTCAGTTTGTAACATGGTCGTCTTGACCGCCAAACGCAAAAACTGCCTGTAGGCCAAATGTTAGGGTCATGCACTGAGACCTCGTCCTTCGTTGACCTGTGGATAAAGGATTACCTATACCAACAATACTAATCCATGAACATATATTATGTACAATACTGTTCGAGCATTCAATGTGAACACTTGTTTGACTACATTGTATAAGAATGTATACGAAGGTTTAATGTATAATCTAAAGACAAACTGTTGCCATTGTAACCTATTGGAATATGTATTAAGGATAATCCATAAATGTATAGATGCACAAATTAGGAACGAACTCGGCATGAACCCCTAGCCGTAAGAAATGGTTAACCTACAAATGGGCTGGACATCAGATTATGTATTGTATAAAAGTCACAACCATTCTGATGTACAGTCCCACTCACTACGCACACCTAACAGGGCTGGTACTCGCGGTGTCGTACTGGGGGCCTGATAGCTATCTGTTGTTTTGTCCTTTGAAAACTGTTCAGTTGTAGAATAAAGATCTGTGTATCTTTATAAACCCGTGTTGGTGCATTTCCTTTTGGGGTACTCAGCCTCAATATTCTCTTTTTGCTTTCACAGATGGCGCCCGAATAGGGACCCTCAAGATTGATGCCAGCTCGTTGAAGGTTGACGCGGCTATCAGACCGGGATCAGACAGTGTAAAGGGGCCCCTTTTCTGAACGAGACGCGACACCTCAGCAGCGCTGCACGGCCCGATCCCTGGACGGTGAGCATGCGGTCTGAGTCGGCATCTTGACGAGGGTCCACATATCGAGGCGGGCAGATTTTCCAAAATCACCAAACACGAGGTAAACTTTGTTAGAAAAATTTGAAAACCGATCGGACCTCCTTAGGAGTGAGACGTGACCCGATTCTTAAGTATCATGGTAATTTGTTTTGGGGCATTGCACTCGCGAGTACAATTATTGACCAGGTAACACCAGTAATCTGATATGCCTGAGAAATTGTATGCCTGCTTCAGGGCATTATTCCGCAAGGACAATCTTTGGAATTTGGCTGACCGGCACCAATGGAGGGGTCGCCGGCATGTACTATGTACTGTAAGCACGGCATTGGTAGTATAGTGTTTAATGATATATGGCACAGGCAAACTAGACATGCTTCCGAACTTCAGTGGCCAATCAATGGTAGTTTTGAAATCCCTCGTATTGAGTACTTAGAATCTATATTATTGAAGAAAAAGGCTAGACCTGCAGCATTTGACGTATTACAGAATTGGAAGAAAGAAGCTTTGCAGCAGCTTAAGAGTAGAGAAAAGCATGTGCGCCGTCATAAGACGAATGCCGAAAAAGCGTTGTTTGTATGACCAAAATAAACAGTGTGAGTCAGCTAGGAATATGGATAGGGCTTTCTCACTTGGTATCCAGAAAATCTATCCTTCTAAAGACTTTCATGTTTCTGACGAACTTATTGATAAATTGTTAAATGAATGAAGGCCTGGTGCCACTGCGCCACCTCCGTATGTTCCTCTTCCTGCTGTTATACCTCCTCCTGCTCCTCCTGATGCTCCTATCGTTCCTCTTGCTGGTCCTCCTCCTCCAGTTGTTGTTCCTCCTTTTGTCGCTTCTCCTCTACCTGTTCCTCCACTCTTGCCCGTTGTACCAGGTGTAGCTCCTCCGTTGAACTTACCTACTCTCCCTCTTCCAAGTGGTTCTACACCGCTTGTAGTAGATCGGGGAGCGGGATCGAGGGTTGTCACTCGTAATACTGTTTCTCCAGAGAAGAAATGTGAGTCACTTGCATGGGCTACACATTGTATGGAGAAGGGTGATCAAGCTAATGTTTTTGCCACAATTTCTAACATGGACAATTTTCCTGAGAAAAATGTTTTTATTGAGGGATTAGGGATTCATTTGTGTGTAATGTGGGACAGGTTAAAAGATACAGATCTCCTACAGGGGTTGAGGGATCTGAACACTTTAGCGTTCTCTAGAGACACTGCGGAGAAAGTACAAGAGCATGTTGAGAGGGTATTTGAGTATAGGAAGGTCTTGGAAAGATTACGGAATGAAGATGAAGATGGAGATAGTTTGGACATTATGTTTGTACAGAAACGGTTCCTTCCTTGTCGGAAATCGATAACTGAGGAAACGCAAATTTGTACGAAAGACGCAATTAGGTGGATCTCAGATATGACGATAACTCCCGTTGAAGTATATGGCAC
This sequence comes from Ambystoma mexicanum, assembly GCF_040938575.1. Lineage (NCBI taxonomy): Eukaryota > Metazoa > Chordata > Amphibia > Caudata > Ambystomatidae > Ambystoma > Ambystoma mexicanum. Next base: position 1,282,976,603 of record NC_090928.1, read on the forward strand.
GTATAGTCAGTATACGCCAGAAATGCAAAGGAAAGTGATACAGGTAATGGTAGAATACCTACAGGATGAGTGTGTAAAAAGAAAGATTTGTTGTCCCGCAGAGTTATTGGGTATTTACAAGAGAGCTTTTTCATTTGACACTTCTTCGGCTGCTTTAGCGCTCGATTTGGCTCTGTTGCTTAGTAAGCGTTCGGAGTTGCCTACTTCTCAGTTGCCTATGAGAGAGGTTCCTCCGACACTTGTCCCAAAAGTCGAGGTTCCAGCAGATATCGGAACGGGTGCGCAAGCCTATGACATTCCTGCACACTATGTGTCACAGTTCGTTCATGTCCCGTTCTCGAGGCAGGAAGTGAACACCATTAGATAATCTATTCCCGACATTAGGAAGAATCCGACAGGGTTCTACAAAGAAATAGAGTCTGTTTTACAATCCTCAGTATTCACTTTAAGTGATATTGACCTGTTATTTCCTGTACTTCTGCCCGTAGATTTGTGGAAACATGTTAGAACTATAGACGATGTAGGAGGGCTAGGAGATACATGGGCTAACATAATTAGACTCGATGGAGAAAGGCCAGCTGGCGAAAGACCGCCTCAGGTGATACTAACTTTGCCTGACAGAATAGTTGCGAAATTGAAAACGATAATTCCCGAAAACAGAATTATTTGGGACAAGCTTACTGCCCGTGTCCAAGGGAAATCTAAGGGTGCTACCGAGTTCTTTAATCGGTTCGAACAGGTATTTTCGGATTTCAGTGGACAGGACTTAGGCACAGAGTCTGGGAAAAGACTATTTGTCGACAAATTTGTGCGTGGATTACTGCCTGACATCCACTCGCAAATTATGTCTTCCGAGAGCGCTTGGCAAGCGAAGTCTCAATCAGAAGTACTGCATATGGCTCAGTACTACGAGAATCGTGTCAATAATGAAAAGGAAAGAGTCGAAAAGAGGAAATGTGATTTGAAGACAAAAGTACTATTACAGCAGATTGTTAGAGGCCCTAGAGAGGGTAATTCACAAATTAGAGGTCAGTATGTTCCACAGGGTAATGCGCCCTTGGGTCCTGTAAACATTAACCAGTGTGCTTATTGTAGACAAGAGGGTCATTGGCGTGCACAATGCCCGATCCTCCAACAGAGGTCAAATAACACATTTGGGAATATGGGTAGACGATGCAAAGGCCACCCAGGTGTAGAGGGTCCTGGTAGAGGTCAGTTTTCACTGGATTCACATGTCAGGCTGAGAGGTCCTGTATCCGCGGAAGCTGCTGAACCCCCGACAATCCCCCTGAGATGTATTTCCCAGAACTAGTTTTCAATACAGCTCTGTAAACTACACCCCAAAGGGAAAGGGGGAATGGGACAACAAAACAACACCAGGCAGACTGCGTCAAGGCTAATCAGTGCTGAACCTGCAGAGGATAAAGAATAACATATACACTTCCTTAATTCACTTACTTAACCTTATGAATGGGAAGACATTAATCCTTAACTAATAATTGAGAATCCTACCTGGTTCTTCTCTTGAAATTTCTTAGAGAAGCGGTTAAGAAGCTGAAAATCTCTCTTACTTGCGATATTTGAAATTCCCAGCAACTTCTTACATTAGGCAAAACTGGAAGTCTTAGTTCTTTGTTTGTCTTTTTTCCAACATGCACTGGTAGTTCAATTAGATTGTCTTTAAAATGTTCTTTCTTGACATTTCAAAACTTTTCAAACTATTTATAATTATCTTGAGTCTTTGAATCCTTGAAGAAAGAGGAAACACGTGCTAACTGCACACGCAGGTTATTTCCATTAAAATTATCGATGAACTTCACATAGAAATCTTCCTGGTTGAAGAACACGCGCAAACGGATGAAGACGCGCGATCAAAATAATCCACACGCGCAAAAAATCACACGCGCAATAGTCCACACGCGCAATGATTCACACGCGCAATAGTCCACACGCGCAATAATGTTCTCCTGCGAGACACGCGAAATAAGAACACCCGCGCTATTGAGTTCAAACGCAACGAAGTGATTCTCACGCGCAAAATCACTCGCGATGGAAAAAACACACGCGCACTCACTTGGCACGCGACGAACAGATTCTCGCACTTTGTACACCCGCGCTAAAAATCACACGCGCTTTGTATTTCACACGCGCTTTGTACACCCGCGCTAAAAATCACACGCGCTTAGTATTTCACACGCGCTTTGTATTTCACACGCGCTTTGTAGTTCTCACGCAGCGTATAGCTTTTCGCGCAAAGGATCACCCGCGCAATAAAACACACGCGCATTTAAAATGGCACGAGACCAACCTCTACTCGCGCTCGGAATACACACGCTAGAAAGCACGCGCTCACTTGAATACGCACGCGACAGTCAAAATCTCGCGCTAAGGAACACCGCACTGGAAACACAAGCGCACTCCGATATTTCAATAGTTTTAGTAGAAACACTACTTTTAACGAATTTTCAAGGAGAATGTTATTAAGATGAACAGATTTACAGTAGAAATAAAGTCACTTATCTCCTGAGCGAATTCACAAAGATTTCCTGCTTTTCCTATCTTCCAAAACGAATTCCTGCCAGCTGAAGACTTCTCCTGAACCCCCAAGAAAGTAGCCGCTCAACTGCTGAGATCTGAAGGATAAAATCCACCAGGCCTAATACTAAAGCAGGAGCAGCCACTGAACACGTCCTCTCAGATGGGGTTTTGATGATGAAAGGCACAGAGTGACAGTTTAGAATGTTCATTGTTGTTCAGCATTGTCTTCTAGCCAATCAGAGCTGTCACTGTGAGGCTCCATCTTGCCTTGGGTCAGAACCAGGATTCTGAATCAACAAGTTAAGGCCTAACCAACTATAATGGAAAACTTCCCACCCACACAAAGCTAATCTGAAAAGGATAATAATAAAAAGGAAACTTGAATAAGAGAAGGAAACCTGACATCACAGCAACCTTTTTCACAGGAAAAACAGGCATTGAATGTGGATAGTAGAAATATTTTTGACCATCCTTCTGCCGCTTACCTCTCTGAAGAACTTCCTTTCGACGACATTTTGTTTCGCTAGGATTGCCCGAAGCAGGGTTTGGAACCAACGCCTATTCACGTTAATCAGAAAGGTCCATACGTTGAGATGATAGTGGGAAATAGGAAACATCTATTCTTGATAGATACAGGGGCACAGAAGTGTTCCATTGATCATTCACGGGTTCCAAACATTCCACTGTCAGGGCAAACCAATGTTTCTGTAGGGTTTTCTGGCACACCAGTTGTCTGTCCGGTTTCTTCGTCGGTACCTATTTCTATGGGTCCGTTTACGGATCATTGTCCATTTCTTTTGACTTCAAATTGTGGAGAGAATTTGTTGGGGTTGAATCTGTAGAAGGAATTAATTGCGGTTATTCATTGTTCTCCTGATGGAGTGCGTTTGACAATTTCACCACAGCAACTTTCTGTCTCTCAATTCTTGACCAGACCTTTGCCACCAGAATTTATTGAGGTTCTGGAGTGTTTATGGGCTATTGACGACAATGATGTTGGTGTTTTGCAAATTGAACCTGTTAAAATTGTCTTGAAACATGGAGTAAAGCTGCCACGTATTCTACAGTATAAGATCTCGGTCGATGGTGAGCAAGCTTTGAAATGCATAGTCTCTGATTTTGTGCATCGAGGGGTGATTGAGGAAATTGCAGGTAGTTTGTGCAATAGTCCGATTTTGCCCGTGTACAAAAAAGGCGACAATGCAATTCCTTTTCGTTTCATAATTGATCTGCGTGCCATCAATAAGATCGTCGCACCACAATTTCCAATTGTGCCTGATGTGACGACGATATTAACTATGATCCCGGCTTCAGCTACTTACTTTAGTGTTGTGGATTTAAAGAACGCTTTCTTTAGTATTCCTGTGCACAAAGACAGTAGATACTTGTTTGCGTTCACCTTAGGGGGAGGCTCGTTTACCTTCACCCGTGCACCACAAGGTTACACGGAAAGTCCAAGCATCTATAGTAGGGATCCGAAAGAGCAGCTCGACACCTTTGAGTTGCCCTCTACTTGTACACTGCTTCAATATGTTGATGACTTGCTTTAAGCTGCTGGCTCAGAGAGCGCTTGTAAGGAGGGCACTGTGTTGTTGCTTATTCACCTGGCTAAACATGGACATAAAGCTTAGCTTAAAAAAGGTCAATATTGTTGTCAGGAGGTCGCCTATTTAGGCTATCTCCTGTCAAAGGAGGGAAGAAGGTTGACGCCTGAACAGATAAAACTCATTTCTAGCATGTCTGTCCCAAATACGCAGAAAGAAGTTAGAGCCTTCATAGGAATGGCTTCTTACTGTAGGTTGTGGATCCCGAACTTTCGCTAACTATTAAGCCGATGTTGGCTCTGACGAAGAAGGGCATTTCTTCGCCATTGCCGTGGAGCATGGAGCACCAGCGTGCATTTGATTTGCTCAAGAATGCATTGTGCTCGGCACCGGTTTTGGGCACACCAAACTATGAAAAGGCTTTTGTGTTGTTTGTGCATGAATGTGATGGATGTGCTTTGGCTGTATTAACGTAGGAACATGGAGGGAAGAATAGGGCGTGCAGCTACTTTTCTTCCGCCCTTGATCCTGTAGCATGCGCTTTGCCAAGATGGTTGCGAGCTGTCGCTGCTGCTGCGTATGTAAAGCAGAGTGAGGGAATGGTCCTAGGCCATGCTTTAACTTTGATGGTACCTCACTCTGTAGATGTTCTACTGAACAGAACTCAAACGCAAAACCTCACTTCAGCACGGTTGACGAGATATGAATTGATCTTGTTTGTGCCACCTATACAAATTCGGAGGTGTTGTGTTCTTAATCCGGCTGAACTCTTACCTTTCCCGCAAGGTACTGCTTGCAGTGACGAAGAGTCACATGACTGCCTTTACACTACCGAACAAGAGACAAAGGGTAGAATTGATCTGAAGGATACTCCTCTGAACAACCCACAAGGGGAGCTGTTTTGCGATGGCTCCTGCTTCAAACTTCTGGATGGTACATCCACAGCTGCTTATGCAATCACTACATTGAGCACGGTCGTGGAAACCAAGAGAATCACGCATAACTCCGCGCAGGCCGCAGAGATTATAGCATTGACGCGCGCTTGTGAACTTTCCGAAGGGCTTACCGTGAATATATATACTGACAATCAGTATGCCTTTGAGGTGGTTCACAACTTTGGGAGACTTTGGTCAGAAAGAGGGTTCTTGACTTCACATGGTACAAAGATTCAGCACGGCTCCTTGATAGTACGGCTACTCTCAGCACTTGCACTCCCTACTCAGCTAGCTATCATAAAATGCACAGCGCATCGGAAGATTGTAGATGATGTAGGAAAAGGGAACGCTTTTGCTGATTAGATAGCTAAATAGACTGCCACTGATTTCGCTTCAGCTATGTATACTTTGAGGGAAGCCACAAATGCCTGTACTATGGATGAGGGTATTGATTCCGTAAAGGATATCCAAGCCGATGCCACGTTAGAAGAGTCCAATAAATGGGCTGAGGGCTTGGGAAAACTTGATGATGATGGGTGTTGGGTGGACAGAGTTGAAGGAAAATGGCTACTTCCCGACGCCTACATTATGATGATGGTTGTTATGGCTCATGGTCCTACACACATCTGTGCTCATAAAATCACAAAAATGTTGGGAAAAGTATGGGTAAATGATAAAATCTCTAAGGTAGCTGAACGTTTTGTTCAGGGATGTATGGTTTGTTTGCAGCATAATGTGGGAAAGGGCACATCAACTGCTACGGGTAGTTTTGGTCTGCCTTCTGTCCCCTTCGAGGTCATCCATTTTGATTTTATTGAGATGGAACGGTGTAATAATCTAAAATATGTGTTAGTTGTCATCTGTGCTTTTAGCAAATGGGTCGAGGCTTTTCCTGTTAAAGACGCTACAGCCATGACTACTGCAAAGACTATGTTAAAGGAGTACTTCCCTAGATTTGGGGTACCAAGAGTTATCTGGTCGGACAATGGTCCGCATTTTATCGCTGCTGTAATTTGGCAGATATGTGCAGGGTTACAGATCGATAAACGGTTCCATTCGGCTAGACACGCTCAGAGTGCTGGATTAGTGGAAAGACACAACGGCATCATCAAAAACAAGCTTGCTAAGATGTGTACCGATCGTGTTGCTAGCAATGCGGACAACCCCTCAAACTAAGACTGGGCTCACTCCCTTTGAGGTGGTTATGGGGAGGCCTGCTAATATCTGCAACGTTCCGAAATGTCGTTCACTGCGAAATGTTGACAATGTACTTCTTTCAGATTACTGTAGCCAGTTGACTAAAAACTTGTATTTGATTTATCACCAAGTGCGAGAGGCTTTACCTCTATGGTACGAGGGTCCCGGTCACAGCATACGGCCGGGTGACTGGATACTTACGAAATCCTTTGAGCGACCCTCTTGCCTCGCACCTCGTTGGCGGGCCCCTACCAAGTCCTACTGGTCACACAGACTGCGGTGCAGGTGGCAGGCTGGAAAAATTGGATCCATGCGACGCACACCAAGAAGATTCCACACCCAGTGCCACACGATACAGAAGAAGCAGAACCCCTCATCAGTACTGCAACCAACGATCCTGAAGCAGTAAATATCATTGAAAGTGTGACGGGGATTCTCCCTGATCCTGTGAGGTCTGGGGAAACAGCCACTTACTCCCCACAATCTCCGACCATTTTGTTTTCGGAAGTGATCCCCAAATGTGCCTCTGACCTTGCTTCCGCTCATTCGCTGCTTCCAGTGGGAAGTGACGACATGTTGTTCACGGATCAGTCAGTACCAGGGATCACAAGGTACGATCTACGTCCAAGGAAATAGACTTACGGCACGGTTCGGCTGTGCGCTCAGAGAAGAAAAAAGTCATCAAGGGCTTGTCTTTTTGGCCTGATGAATTGTTTGAAAAGGGGATTCTGTTGGCTAGGGTTTGTGGAAGGACTAAGAAGACGCTCGGCCTGGAGGTCGCCAGCAAACTAACATTGGCGCTTTCATTTAAAGATCATAATGCCTGCTACCGCTCCCGCTCGTACTGGACTGATAAGCGAACGTGTGACCAGCTGTGAAAACGGACAATTTGTTGCATGGGCCCCGAAAACATACTGCTGTTTTGTAATAATGTTAATTGGTTTTATAATAGTCATTGTTTTGGGCTTCTGGTATCTAGAAGAAGTACATCCGCTTGAGAACTTGTTGGCGACTGAAAATGTACCTACTGCTTCTACTCCTTTTGTGCATCTGCACACTATCTCCTAGAGACTCTCAGCACAGACAGAAATACCATAATAATACACTATTACTCATCATGAATGCTACACATGCCATCTTTAACAAGTCCAACTGCTGGGTCTGTTCACATTTACCGCAACACAGGGATGAGGGGCTAGGTTGTTATATTCATCATTTACCTTTGACATCTGCATGTTATGCTTCTCTCAGAGCACTATTATCTTTTGTCGCTGGAACAATAGCATCTCAGGGAACTTTGATGGGACTAATTTGAATCAGTCTGAAAAACGTGTTTTGACTCCCTTGGGATGCTTGCTCATCGCGAATAGGAGTAAGCTCAATGTTGTTTCTATTAGGCCTTCTGATAGACTGTCCCGTCCATTTCAATCTTTGATTTCTTTTAAAATGGCTCCTATAGGCAATAAGGATGCCACGCCTCCTTCCTACACTGTCAACCATAGCCCCGATTCAGTTTCTTTCTGCATACAGGGGATTGGTACTCAGTCAATGGGTGATTTTAAAGGTTGCGCCAATGTTGCCAATTTGACTGGTGAGGACAGACCTTTGTATGTAGGTGAACCTGTCTACTTTGTTTGTGGTAATGTAGCATTTCCATGGTTACCCAGGGATTGGCAGGGAACCTGTTATTTAGGGATTCTGTTACCCGGGGTATTCGTAGCCAGCACTGTAGAGGTTTCAAAGGCTCGTCTATGGCGGGACGAGAATGGTGATACTTCAGCACAAATTCTGGGTGATGTAGCTAAATCCTTTGTGCCATTTTGGGGGCAAATAATGAACTCAGAGGATATCAGGAGACTAGCGAGAGTACTGGAGAGAACCATCAACCAGACCACTGACATACTCTATAATATGACCCTAGAACAGAAAGCAATAAGGTTAGTAGCACTTCAGAACCGGATGGCATTAGATGTCATCCTGGCTGAACGTAGTGGGGTATGTCAATTAGTGGGGTCCGCTTGCTGTGTTTTCGTGCCAGTTTCCTCCCCTACTATCTTCGAGGCAATACAGAACTTGCATGTCTTAAATTCAGAAGAGGGAAACTGGGATCTTAGTGCTTGGTTCTGGGACTTCTTGCGATCTTGGGGTTGGAGGCTACTTTCAGTCTTGCTGATCATCTTAGGAATTCTGCTGTTTTTATGTTGTTGTATACAATGTCTTCCTGGTATATGTTCGATGCTAGGAGGATGTTGCGCACAGGCGATGGGTACATTAAGACACAAGATATACGCCCCAGAGAAGAACTCCAATGAATACGTGCTGAAAGAAATAACTGATCTCATGGCAATTGATATCTCCGATAGTGATTCAGGGTGTATGGACGTTGAGACGTGGAGTTATTCGTAAAGTGACTAGAAGTAGTTTAGCACTTGGCTTAGGCCAAAAGGAGGGTTTGTCGAACGGGAAATCATATCATGCCTCCTATATTGTATATGTTGGCCTAAACCCAGTCGCTCTGCGAAGAAATCCGTGTTGCAAGGTCCTGACCTTAGATCAGGTTAGCCACCATTTTAGGTTCATCCGCCATTTTGATCCCTATTCCAAAGTCACCCTGTGTTCTAAGATGGTGGACAGCGTTGTTCAGTTTGTAACATGGTCGTCTTGACCTCCAGATGCGAGTTAATACATAAACTGCCCGTAGGCCAAATGTTAGGGTCATGCACTGAGACCTCGTCCTTCGTTGACCTGTGGATAAAGGATTACCTATACCAATGATACTAATCCATGAACATATATTATGTACAATACTGTTCGAGCATTCAATGTGAACACTCGTTTGACTACATTGTATAAGAATGTATACGAAGGTTTAATGTATAATCTTAAGACACACTGTTGCCATTGTAACCTATTGAAATATGTATTAAGGATAATCCATAAATGTATAGATGCATAAATTAGGAACGAACTCGGCATGAACCCCTAGCCCTAAGAAATGGTTAACCTACAAATGGGCTGGACATCAGATTATGTATTGTATAAAAGTCACGACCATTCTGATGTGTGACTCCCACTCACTACGCACCCCGAACAGGGCTGGTACTCGCTGTGTCGTACTGGGGGCCTGATAGCTATCTGTTTTGTCCTTTGAAAACTGTTCAGTTGTAGAATAAAGATCTGTGTATCTTTATAAACCTGTGTTGGTGCATTTCCTTTTGGGGTACTCAGCCTCGATATTCTCTTTTTACTTTCACATTGACATTCACAAACAAACATTGGGACAAGCTATATCGCGCCCTTTTTAGCATGGCCCGCACCTCCAGCGGCAGCTGAGGGACGTCGTTTTCCTGCCAGGCCACTGGTGGCATAGAGGGACACTTCCATTGAAATTCCAGGGTGTGTCCGTGGGCGAGAGCGTCCAGCACCCAGCGGTCGGTGGAGAGGTCTTCCACACGCTGACTAAATCCACCAGGCGGTCTTCCCCGGTGTGGGCCCGACCCCACAGCCTGTTCGATCCTGCTTGGATGTCGATGCGCCGCCTTCCGTCTTGGTGGCTTGAAGCGACTCATGTACGGCCTTCCCGAGCAAATTGTCCCCGTCGAAGGGCATATCCAACATCCTCGAATGAACGTCCTGGCGAAAATTGTTGTCCCTAAACCAGCCCTGTCGACCAAGGCAAACACTGTTGCCCATTTGACGGAATCCCGTGTCGGCGATATCCGTGGCCACCGTGATGGCATGGTCCAACGCCACCTCGCCTTCCTGCAGGATCTCCAAAGCTTCAAACCTCTTGTCGAGAAGGAAGTGCAGGAGGGGAGCAATCTTAAACCACAGCTCCCGGTCATAATGCGCCACATGAGAGCGTTGGCGGCTTTGATGGTAGTCACTGCTGACGAGATAACTCGTTGCCTCAGGTCATCCAGCTTCTTCCCCTCTCTGTCCAGGGGGGTGGAGGCCACCAAAGAGGATGAGCCCGAAGACTTCTTCTTGGCTGCTGCCGATACTACAGAGTCTGACAACAGTTGGGTCCGCAAGCACTTGAGCGCAGAGTCTGGCACCCTGTACTACTTCTCATAACCGTCCCTCTTCACCAGGGCCATGAAAGGGTTCTTCATGAGGGCCAATCCCTCGTCCCAAATGTCATCCAGGAGTGGGACCCAGAGGACAGTCTTCCTCTTGGCCTCGCAGCGCTGGTATAGGAATCCATCTTCTCCTCAGGACCGAGCTGGAAGAGCTCTGAAGCCCTGGAGATCATGGCGTGAAACGAGCCTATATCGTCAGGTGGTGAAGATTTGGGCGGTGGAGACGGGAGGTCCCCCAACCCACCGTAGTCATCCATGCCAGTGCCCGTCGTCATCGTTTCTGGATGTGTCTCATCCCTTGCGCAGGACAGGGGGGGCGACGGGTGGCAAGGGGGTGGATGGTGAACTTTCCTCTTCTTGGCCGGTAGGTCCCCCGTCGGCACCGGCACCGTTGGAGGGGCCGCCAGTGCAACAAGCATCCTCGTCTGGATCTCCGAGACCAGAGTATGCAAAACAGAGAATGTCCGCTGAGATATCTCCAGGTGGCCACTGAGGCAGCTGTGGCGACGGTGAAACCAGTAACTGCGGCGTAGGCTGGTCGCCCAAGTCCTCACCACTCTGCTGTTCCTCGGTCTCCTCGTCGTCGCCTTCATCGTCCTGCTCTCGACGCACTGCTCCTCCTGGATGGTCTGGAGGCAGGTAAGCTCCTCCTCTGAGGAGCTATCGGTGCCCTGGAGCATTACTGTGCCTCCCCCCCCTTTCTCTGCGACCAGGGGGGGACGGTTTCGGTGAAATGATTGGCATCATCTTCTCCGTTGTCTTCTCTATGGGCTGAAAAGAGGACTCCCTCCTGGCAGGCAGTGATACTCTTGCCTACTGGGGTTTGTTTGTTTGTTTTATTAATTCGTAAGGCGCTCCGAACCCGTAGGCAACTGGGCGCAACAAGTACAAGAATACTCACAGCTTAGGTTACACAGTAATTTAGTTCTCTTTTTCAAAAGTAAATTCCTCGTGGACAACCAAACCTTTTGACCCACTTGACAGTGCGGTCCCTCTTAACGCTTCCGGTCTGCAAAAGCCTTAAACTTTAATTTACTCTTCTCTAAGACCTCCTTAACTTTCACCAGACCGTCCCTTATACAGGTTAATCTGTGCTCAACCACTGGATTTGAGTACTTGATGGTAAAACGTCTTTTAAAAATCAGGGATGGAAACCATAGTTAACTAAAATCTGCCAACCATCAAAGATCTACCCAGCTCCTCTTCTCCTGCCAATAAGCTCTAATGTACTGCTTTAGTTCCCGATTTATCCGCTCAGTCTGACCATTAGTTTGTGGATGATAACCTGAAGAAAGCTGTACCTTTATTCCAAACTCTCTACAAAAAGCCCGCCAAAACTTAGAGATGAACTGAGCCCATCGATCCGACACAATTTGTGTAGGTAACCCATGCAGTCACACCACCTCCCGCAGAAAACTCCTTGCAAGATTCCTTGCTGAGGCCTCTCCTTTAACAAAAATGAAATGCCCAGCCTTGATCAGCAAATCTACCACAACTAAAATTGTGGTACAACCATGATCCTTAGGTCAATCTACTATATAATCCATAGAGATGGTAAACCAAGGACTGGGAGGTACTGGTAACTGATTAAATAACCCAAATGGTTTCCCTCCTCCAGATTTTGACGGAGCACAAACTTCACAGGTCTTCACATAGTCTTCTATATCCTGTCTCAGCCTTCACACCAGAATCTTCTCTCCAACAAATCTGTTTTACGAATTCCAGGATGCCCAACCAACTCTGATGCAATTGCTGGCTCAGGAAGTAACTTGCCATCAACTTCTTCAGAAGAACGCTGTCGAGATAAAGCATCTGCTTTACCATTCAACCGAACTGGCTTGAAAGTTATAACAAAATCATAATCAGAGAAAAATAGTGACCATCTAAGCTTTCGAGGTGACAATGTTCTGGCAGATTTTAAAAATAGAAGATTCCTATGGTCAGTTAAAACCGTTACTGTGAATCTTGCTCCCAATAGATAATGCCTCCACTCCTGAAAAGCGTTCTTAATTGCCAGAAGTTCTCTATCTGTAATCGTGAGGTTCATCTCTGCTGGAAGCAACTTCTTAGCTAAATAAGCCACTGGATGTAATTGGCCAGTCTCAGGATGTCTTTGAGGAAGTACAGCTCCAATTGCCAAATTAGAAGCATCTGCCTCAACAAAAAACGGTTGACTAGAATCTGGATCTAATAAGATTGGTCCTGAAGTAAAACTCTTCTTCAATTCTTTGAAAGCCTGATAAGCTTCCTCCGTCCACCCAAATTGAATCCCCTTTGTTAGGGAGAATTCTCCAGAATGGCTAATTTCCCTTACCTACTGAGTCCCCCAGCAGCTTTGCTGGATTTCTGGGATTTATTTTTTCACCTGTGAGCCCTTTTTCCCCACTCTTAGATGTGTTTTGCTGTGTGTGTTGAACATTATTTTGTGTTCATAGACTGTGGAGCCTCACCTACTCCTTAGGCTTCCCAACTCCGACTCCATTTTCTGGGGCTCACTACTGTCTCCCAGAACATGTAAAGTTGCCATTGACTATTAGTCTCTTTTAAAACTCACAGACCCAGTACAAACTATCTTAAATAGAGTTCTGGAAAGGGTTAAATACTTATCTCTTTTTGTCTGTTTCTCTTGGAGCACTGTTTCGCTCCCTTTTCATTAAGACTTGGCTGGTGGCAGTGGTAACTACCCTATTTCTCCTACTGCAGTTATCTTAAATAGCCCTGGTATTGTTTTAGACTATCTTGGTAGCCTCGAACTTAAACCCGCTAGACCATATATGTTTTTATACAGTTCCGGCTGGGTTTATTCACCATTTCTTTTTGTAAAAGTCTCTCGTGTTTTTCTCTGCGCGCCAAACCAGATTTGGTTCCTTTGTTCACCGTCCTTTCGCGGGCTTCTACACAGAAGCGCTCCTTAGGCGCCTGTATGTCTGGGGGGGGGGGGGAATAGGATGTGAGGGAGAGGTTTAGGACTCCCTGCATAGGGTCTCCCTGGAGACCCATGTCGCACTCTGATCTGATTGGTTGTGGTGACTGTCCTGGCGGGACAGCCACCCTGCTGTGTGATTGACAGCCAGGCTGTGTGAATGGGGGAAAACTGCATAAAAAGCAGGTCTCTGGGGCTGGAAAGGCAGGGTCACCACTGGAAGGAAAGAACTGAAGAGGAGCCGACAGAAGAGGACCCCTACAACGACTGAACCGCCAGGTGAAGCCCTGCTGCAGGTCTGAATCTTCATACTCCAACGACAGGGAAGATCTTTAAGGAATCTTCTCCCCTTGAGCTGGTGGGAACAAACAGTTTACCAAACTGCTCACCAGGTCTCCCTTCTCTGGTCGAATTTGCTGTACAGAGATACAGTGAACTGGATAGCCAGGACGAACGGACCCTGCTTGCGTTTTAAGGAGTGCACCTTTTATTCGTTGCTTTGCTTTGCTGCTGGTTTCTTCCCTGGGCAGTGCAGGACCCTCCAGTCTTCCTACTTCGTGTCAGTCCGACAGTCGCTTCAGGAACCGTGAGCCTGCAGGACCTGCCAGGAACATCCGCCTCAGCTACAGCCTTCTTCTCCATTTAAGGTACTGTTCAAATCCGGTTGTCTGTTTCATTCAGCCGCGGTGAATGTGTGTGAAACCTTTTGCCAATCCGAGGGCTTGTCCTTCTCCATTCTTTAAACTAACTTTTCTGCCGACCAACTTCATCTTGAACTCTTGGCAAAGACTTAACTGCAAACTACCCTGAACTGTGTGATCTTGAGCAAAGACTTTGGTCCATTGACTTTGGGGCAGGCCCCCTTGAATTTGATTTCCTCACTGCAGTTCCTTTTTCTAGATTGCGCTGCTTACTTACTTGTGGGTGTTGTTCAATTCTTGCCTAACTTTGTCTTTCCCTCCCTTTTAAATTGCTGGAGTGCCATTTTGCTCACACTTCATTTTGAGCCTAACTTGTCCAGAATCTATTGGGTGTGGTGTAGTGTATTAAGAGTGGGATTTTTCAACTGCTTAACTTTAGGGAAATGTTTTACAACTGATGTGTTAATAAATGTATATTCTTTTACTTAGAAACTTTGAGTCAGTGTTTGTTTGAATCATAGCAATTGCTGTCCTTTGTGTAACTATTGATACTGCTCACTTACTCTTGAGATAAGTCTGGCTGCTCAGCCATCGCTACCACTTTACTTTGTAGTACAGGCTTGTACCAAAGGTGAATTTGTACTGTCACTTGTAGTCTTAATTGTGTGTGGTGTTCCCAAAGGGTACTGCATATAACTCTGCCTAACACCCTTCTTCAATAATTTGGTGATAGGAGAAACAGTCTGAGAATTTTTTTAAATAAATCTCCTGTCAAAATTTGCAAAGCCAAGGAAGCTTTGAATATCTTTTACACAGACTGGTGATGGCCACTCCTTCACTGCTTTAATCTTCTTCATGTCAGTCTCTAAACCTTTGGGCGAAATGATAAAACCCAGCAAATAAAAAATAGCAAATAACTTATTCTCTCTTAATCGCTGTAAAACTTTCTTAACACGTACCTCATGCTGCTGTAAATCCTTGGAAAAAATGAGAATGTTATCAATGTACACCACTACAAAAATGGTTATGAAATCCGGCAATACCTCGTTAATAAAGAATTGAAAGGCTGCCGGGGTGTTGCACAAACCAAATGGCATTACTTGATATTCAAATAGACCAAATTTAGTTCGGAATGCTGTCTTCCACTGATCCCATTGACGCACCTACACTAAATGAGAGGCTCCACGAAGATCTAATTTTGAAAACAATGAAGCCCCCTGAATTTGATGCAAAATTACCAAAATTAAAGGAAGCGGGTATCTATTTTTGATTGTCATCTTATTCAGTGCCCTATAATCAATACATGTTTGTAAAGTGCCTTCCTTCTTGGGCACAAAACAATGGAGAGGCCGCAGGGGACTGGGAATGCCTGATAAATCCTTTCGCCAAAATCTCTTGAACATAGTCTTTCAAATGTTCATTCTCCTTCTCTGTCAGGGCATAGATGCGACTGCAAGGAATATGAGCCCCTGGCTCTAAATCGATCTTACAATCGTACTCACGATGAGGAGGTAATTCATTAGCTTCCTTTTCACTGAAAACATCATTGCAATCTTGGTAACACCCTGGTAATTCCCCAACTGCTGCCCCAATAGAATACACTATGGCTCCCAACTTCACCAATCCATCCGCTATCTCCGAACACCTACTGGAACCACCTTCCTGAACTCCTTCAGGAAAAAAAATTCTGCACAAAATGGAGAATCCAATTTCACTACTCTCCTTCCCCAATCAATCTGAGGGTTATGATACGTCAACCAGGGCATCCCCAAAATTACCTTTAACTGTGGAGTATTAATTAATTCAAACACAATCTCCTCCCAATGTCCAACTGAAATTTCCATTTCCAATGAAATTGTTTCATGTGTGATCAACCCTGATGTAAGCCGAGACCCATCAACCGCTCTCACCTGCTCAGCGCTATCCTTTAAAATGTAAAGTACATCATAGCCTTGACTACATTCCAATTCATGAAATTTCCAGAGTCAATAACTACCGGACTACTTCCCTTTAAATGTATCCTTATTCATAAAAGGGGAGTTAAAGTAATATGTGGAACCGCAGCTTGAACTGTATTAGCCACTTCTTGATTTCTGGAACTGCTGGCAGATGAAGTGGACTTTGGGAACCAAGGACAATTTCCTACAAAATGCCCTGACCTACCACAGTACAGACACAAATTATTCTGTCTTCGCCTATCCTTCTCATCCTTAGTTAAAGGACCTCTAAGCTTACTAACCTTTTCCGCATTTCCTGTCCTCAAATATCTATTAGTGGATTCTACCTTCCTTCTGTCCATTCTAGAAAAAGCTCCGGGCTGTTCCACACCTCCCCTTCTACGTTCAGCCTTGCGCTCCCCTAACCTGTAATCTATTTGCATGACTAAATCCATTAAGGCTTCGCATGAGGTAGGTCTGTGCACTATGGTAGCTAAAGCATCCTTTAATTCTTTCCTCAGGCCCCGATAGAACAGCAATGCTTGTTTCTCTTCTGGCCTATTACTCTCCAATACTAGAGATCTAAACTGTGTGATGTAAGTCACTAACTCCCTTGTTCCTTGCTTTAACTCTAATAATTCCCCATCAACTTCCTGGGATAATTGTCTCCTGTCAAACATGTTTTTAAATTTTAATTGAAAGGCTAAAAAATCCTTTAGCAATGAACTCTCTTGACCTACCAGTAACACTGACCAAGCCACCGCCTCACTGGTAAAACAAGACAGCATAAAAGCTATTTTAGAAGTATCTGTGTTAAAAGCTTCAGGTCTACAAAGGAAATGAAGTTCACATTGGGTAAGAAAAATTTGGCACTTCTTAGCATCCCCTCCAAAACGTTCTGGCGGTGCTAAGGGACTGGACCAAGCGTCAATTTCATACTTCCCCTATTTCTCTCTAAAAGCCCAGCTCCTTCACTTAAATCCTCTCTAATTAACAAAGGAAGTTCTCTTCCTCTACTAGGACTCCCTGATTCCCTAGTATCTAAAGAAGTATCCTCACCCCTAAGGGTTACTTTGGAACTTAATTCTTCAAATCTGACTTGTAAATCTTGGTTCTCCTTCCTCACAGCCCGCATCTCTTCCCTTAACTCTGAAAACATGTCCCTAATGGAACTCGTTAAGGCCTTTGTGGGATCCATTTCAGCTCAGGTGGAAAGAATTATCGTGGACCTTTCATCCTGTCAGGGTCCGCTTGCCAAGTTCCACTGGAGCTGATGGTGGTCCCCACAGACCCTCACCTTGAGTTCCCTTCTCAACCTATTCTCTTACAGCTGAGTCGAGAACCCCAAGAAAGGGGAAAGGGTATTGGAGAAAATAACAAATGAGTTACAGCTGACTCTCAACCTTCCGGTCGTCTCTGGTATCTGTAGTGAAAGACAAATGTGTTTGATTATTTATTCATTATATAAATTGTTACTGTAAAATAATTCCACTATATGCTAACTCTTACCTACTTAACCTCTGCTATGGCTTAGAGGTTCAGGGAAACAACTTGGAACTGTTCTCTGAGTCAGGCATAGACTTTTGAAAAGTTCCTTCAGAAGCTTGAAGTAGAAAAACCTTGATCTTCTGAAATAATGCGCCTTAATTTACCCAAAAACAGGCAACAAGCAGTTTATCAAACCCAAGTGCAATTAGTCTGACTGATGCCTTAATAGTTCTTGGTTACTTTACCTGGTGTTCACTGTAATTAAATGCTCTTTAGAAAATCTGCTAACATAGTGAAGTTGCTGCAGGTTTCTCAATAGCACTACATTGAATTACTGGGGAAGACTCCTTTGTTTCCTGGTTTGCTTGCCCCTTAATGTCTTTCTATATCCATGAATAACCTCACATGCTCCTTGCAAGAAAGGCTGATTAACCAATAACTGCTTTAATAAGCAATGAGTTAGTCTTTTGGCCAGAACTCTTATGAAACAAAACCAAAGTCACTTTTAAGTTACACTGGCTCCAGCGTACGCATGTGTTTACGCGCTATGAAACACCCGCGCAAACAGTATCTGCAGTCTCGTCTTGTTTGACACAAGCGCGTATGAAAATCCGTTACCGCTACTCACCGTGCCTTTACACGCGCTGACCGAAGCTACTCACCGCGCCTTTACACTCGCTGACCCGACGCTTACTTTTACTACACGACTCGCACTCCTGTCAATACTCCGCGCTCGCTCCCTTAATTTCACGGCTCGCGCATAAAAGGGAACTAAGTGCGCTCCGTTGCTCCCCGTAACTCGCACCTCCAATTACCGAAGCTGCTGGGACATTTAACGTTTGCGCTCGTATACGTCGCGACTGCCTTGCGCGCTACGTTTCTAGCAGCAATTATCTTTTCAAACTGAGATTTCTTAATATGAATTATTTTCAGTCTTAATCTTAAATTGCTGCCTTCTATTGAAATTGTTAAAAAATTCTCATGTAGCGCAGCCATTAAACAAGTCTTTCCACAAGTTTTAGTCACTAGTCTCTTGGCACAATGCACGCAAATGAGAGTTCTTCAGTAACAATTATATACAGAACATACATACAGTTTTCATCAAAATTGTACATGTCATACAGTAAAAGACTTCCTTCCCACTTACTCTTTTCACCAAGCTCTCTCTCAGCATTAATGGTTTTCTTAATTTTGAAAATCCTCTTAAGTCTTTAGATTTTAAAAATGAACACTTTCACCTGAGGTCTTCTGAACTCCCTCAGTACTGCAATCAATCTTCTTACTTCTTCATTGGGTTCTCTGGATTCTGGAAAGGCCTAAATTAAGGAGCTTAACAAATGTACACCTGGACTCTGAATTACTATGGATGAAAGGCAGTTTAGAATCGTGCTTCACCTACCAAGTACCCAAACCATTGTCCTGCCTACCAATCAGATAAGGCCTACATAGCATTGTTATTCCAACCAAATAAAGTTTACTTCCCTCCATCATGACTTGGGCAACAAACAATGCTTATACCTAAAGAAACAACTTCCAATCCTGTGAACCACTACAGGCCTCCTCCTGCTACCAGTCCACTTACTCCAACCAGCCCTGACAGTCCTGACAATAAGGTTACATGGTGAAGCAGGGGGGCATTAGAACGCATACAATGGAAATACAGCAGAATTGTACAGTACGTGGCACATAGCAAATAACTGCTTTCCTCCTATATCTATAGGGTACCACGTCCTTTCATCGCCTGCCTGTTCATCCCCAGTCTTTGTAACGTGCACATCTAATTTTTTAGGGGGGGTGGGAAAGGGCAGCTAAGGGTTTGGGCGGGTGGTCAATAGCAAAAAATAAGTGTGGGAGGTGGTTTGGGGGGGTAGCCCCCTAAAAAAAAAAATCAAACGAAAAATAAAACGATGAGCACATTTAATGGAATGTGCACATTAAAAAGCCTGGGGATGAACAGGCAGGCGATGAAATGACATGGAACCATCTATTGTTGGTTACCTTTATTATTTGATTTGTGTGACATTTAACCAGGGTACAGTTGATCCACTTTAATGAAATCTGATAATAATTGTGGTACCACTTAGAACTGTATATATTTGCCATTGTAGATTAACGGAGCACAAAGTGAGTTATTGTGATTGTGTATATAACCCGGTACCTTAATTATTTAAAGACTGTGTTTTAACTAATACAGTGTGCAGACATTCCTTTGTGGGTGCTTGGGGACTACACTGTACTTAAGTACCAGCCCGCATCACCTCCGAAGCTAGGCCTTGATTGCTCGTCCATTGCTACCAACAATAGAGCATCTTGGCTGGGGTCCTCTGTGCCTCTCCTCTACCATATAGAGAGCATGAGTACAGACACCGCCCTCCAGTCTTTACACTCCCCAATGACATTAAAGGACGTCTTCATTTTAAGATATTTTTCCCAGCACCCTGAATAAGTAGTAATTCTGTAATATGCTAGTTTTCCATGTGATTTTTAGACGAATGTAAAGAGATAAGTGCATGTTTCTAGCACTTGGTGAACTGAAATGGCCAGGAAAGATGCATTTCTGGCTGAAATATAAATGGGACAAATAGTGAACTTGGGGGAAAGATGCAAAATGTAATTATGAACATGTGCAATCATTGGCAGAAATTGTACGATTATGCATTTCATGAAAAGGGCCAAAATGTGCCAAAGGGCGATGCTACCTCGGACAGAGCCGGCGATCGGATTGTCCAATTCCCTGTGACCCATTGAATCTGCATATCTACTTCTTATGACGGTGGCTAGTATAAGTTTGAAGTTTTGATCCATAACTCATTGTTGTTAAAAAGTAGCCTGGGAGACAAAGAAAGGTCATAAATACAAACAGACAAATGATGCCCTTTCACCTGCACCAATAGGCCCAGGGGGAGAGGAGTGGTAGACTGTCCTATCATAGGATAGGGGTAATTTCAGAGTACTCCCCCCCCCCAGATTGTAAAATTGATTATGTCATTTTGGCTATATAAGGGGGACACAGAGAGACACAAGGGGTCAATCAATCCATCCTGCCATCCATCCATCCATCTACAGCAAGATACACAGATTCCAGATCCAGGTACACAAGAATCCAGGGAGAAAGGAGAGGAGGCAGCTAATCCCATTCAAGAGAGTGCAGAGACCAGAACTTGCCTAGCTGACCCCATCAAGCTGTCCAGAATCCCATCCAGGAGAGTACAGTGACCAGATCCATTGGCCTAGCTATCCAGAGTAACCAGATCCCTTGGCCTAGCTGTCCAGAGTGACCAGAGACCTCACTGGCTTTCCAGAATCCCAAACTCCAGTTTACATTGTAAGTAGCAAATAGCCCCAGTCCCAAACTGCATATCCTACTCTTTTGACTCTTGCATCCCATTGAAAATCCCATTCAAAACCCCAAATTGCCAGTATAATCCATTCACCTTTCCATAGACGAATCTGTATTAGCCTGTGTATGTTCGGGTATTCCTTTTAGAAGTCATTCAGTTGTCCGTATAAGTCTGTAGTATAATTTTGAAGTAAATCAAATTCCCCTATAAAGAGATTGACAGTGTGGGTTGGTTGAAATTTGAAATTAACCACCTTGTGCCAAGTGCCTTTCTTTAATAATTATAGCCATTAAAGTATAGCCTCAACAGAATTAGTCTTTATGTAACAAAAACCGAATTTGCCTGTGTATTGTGTACCTTCCCACAAATTCCTAATTTGCATCTGTCCCATAGAAAACCCCAAATCATAGTCCCATTCAGAATCTCTTTGTCAGAATCCTATCCGTTATGTGCCTTTGTCCTTCTCTTTGAAACCGATTTCTGATTTGTAACAGCTAAGCTCTCTTTTTGGCTGCCTGTCATCACCCATCTCGTGTGAAAACGAATTTCCATTCTGCCGCGTGTATTTTCCTTCTGCATTATTTTCTGTCACAAAATCGACGTTCTTACCTTGTGTTCATGTTGCCTTGGTGCCCTGCTTAGTAGTCTGTAAGCTTCCATATCTCTCGAGTGTAGCAACACAAGTTTCTTTTCTAACTGTCCCACCGCAGTTGTACGCTGCTGTGCGAGTAATAAGTGAAATCCGATTATGCCGTTGCTCAAAAATCGGGTTTTCATTTTCCTTTCTGGCTTTCTATCTTGCGGTGGTGGGCTGAATTATAAAATCTTTACCTCTTTTTCCTGACTCCTTGCCACTGCCTTCCATCCAAAAAGAATTAAGTTAGATGTTTGGGGGTGAGTGTTGCAGAGGGAGTGCTTAACCTTAAGTACCATCACATGCTGTGAAATCATTTTTCCGGTTTTGCCATTAAAGATTCTTGTACATTGTGGGGATTTTGAACTAACTGTGTTGTAGGAATCTTTGCATCTGTATTGCCACAACATTGGTGGTTGCTGTCCAATTGTTTGATTTTGCTTTTACTTTCATTGAACCATAACATTAATAAATATCATATTGATACACACAGGCCTGTTTCCTCGTCCACTGTGACACGGGGTATTTGTGAAGGTTGGGTGTGAGACGGGTTCGGGGCCTACTCAAATAAAACAACCTGTGGTTGATTAAAGATAAAAAAGTATTTTTATTTTGCGCCACATTCATTGTCAGGGAAAGGAGCCCCTGGCTAGAGTGTGCCATGTTATAAAACCATTACAATTTCCACCCCTAGATATTGAAAGATTGAACTCCTTCGAGTCGTTCTTTTGCTATGGATCACTTGAATTAAGAATTGCTCTTCTTGCCATTATTAAGCACTAGAACTTTTGATTTTGTGACATTTAATTGCAGATCTAACACTGCAAAATATTCTTTGGTCGCTGTTAGGGCCCTCTGGAGGACTATGGGTGTCAGATCGAACAAGACAATATCATTGGCGTACACCAAGTAATCCATTGATAAGAAACTTCCCTGCAGGACTGGGGAGCCTATCTGTTTAAAGGTCTTTCCCAAGTCGCAGGTATACAAGCTATATAGAAAAGGTGCCAACATGCATCCCTGCCAAAACCGACA
The DNA here is from genome assembly GCF_040938575.1 of Ambystoma mexicanum. Classification (NCBI taxonomy): domain Eukaryota; kingdom Metazoa; phylum Chordata; class Amphibia; order Caudata; family Ambystomatidae; genus Ambystoma; species Ambystoma mexicanum. The sequence goes on from NC_090928.1 coordinate 1,282,998,898, forward strand.
TCGACGGGGCACTCACCTTGTTTATTTACCCTTTTGGTCCAAGCACACTCTCACCATTGCATCTATGTGTAAAGCCATCACAATGTCCACCAATAGCACCGGGCATTCCATCTCCCTGAGATTTTCCCACAGGCATTGTCGGTTCACCCGATCAAAAGCCTTTGAGATGTCCAGGAAGGCAGAGTAAATTGCCCTTTGTTCCTGTTTGGCTTGTATCTGCAAGAGGTTAATTGCAAAACAATTGTGTGCAGTACTCAGTCCCTGTCGAAAGCCGGATTGAAATGAGTCGATTATGGTATTGTTATGTACCCACTCCTGCAATTGCCCCAGAATAATAGCCACAAAGATTTTACTAGGAGCATCTATAAGCGAAACAGGCGATAGTTGGATGGATCAGTCCTGTTTCCCTTTTTATAAATTACTACTATATAAGCCTTTTTCTAAGAGGAGGGTAAGGATTTTGTCCTAACAGTTTCAGTAAATAGGACATATAAAAAGATTGCCCCGAGGCTGGGGTTTGACTTAAGTGTAGCATTTGCTAAGTCATCCGGTCCTGGGGCATTTGAAGACTTGCTTTTCATAATCGCTACCCTTATTTTCTGCAGGTCGATTTTTACCTGCACTACCCAGTTACTATTGCTAGCAGTTGATTCCTCCACACCATCACTTGAGCGATAGAGTACAGAAATGAGATTCCCACTCAACTGACGGGATAGGTTGGCTTTGCAGAGAGCACTGGTTCTTTGGATCTTTAATAACTCTCCAAAAGGAGGCTGAGTTTTTGCAGGTAAGTGAGTACAGCATTCCCTCCAAATCTTTTATATAGAGCAAGAACCAATGTCCCCTTACCCAAGTTTTATACTCGAGTCTCAATAATCTTGCTCTATCTTTATAGTCAGATGGACTTTTTCTTAATTGTCTCAACGCCTTATTTAGTTACCCCTTTCGATCTTCCAAGATGGTATCATATTTATGTTTATACCCCTGCTTCTGTTTGGTCTTCTTGCCATTGTCCCCATATGGTCGATATAAATTTCCCAAAGCCTGTTGCATCGCTTTATCATAGGGTGCAGGATTAAATGGGTCACCTTCGTCTTTTGAGCCCATGTGAAAGATACTCTCATTGAATCGATTCTGTAATGAGGGCTTCCACACTAATGCACGGTTCCCCAAGTTGACCTCTACTGCCACTTTGCAATTATTGTTTTGGTGTCATCTACTGATTCCTGCAAAGTCAGAACTAGCATGTGATGGGCACTAGCTTTTAGAAGAGTTACTCCCAAGGTTGTTGCTTTTCCAAAATAAGGACTCAGATAAAAATATATAGTCCAAAGTAGATCTCATGGGGCCATTTTCCCAGTACATTCTGGAGGAATATCTTCCCCCAAGTTTCCATTAACTATAGTAAAGTCCCAAGATTTAAGTTCAGATCTTATTAACCTCCCTCTTCTCCTCACCATTTGGGAAGCCCCCCACCTGGACACATCAGAATACCACCTTGGGTCCAGACATTCACTATTGAAGTCGCCTAATGCAATTCTTTTGGCATCCTCTTTTTCGAAGGCATTTGCAACGAGGGCTGAAAGCACTTCCAAAAAGCATTAATTCGATACAGATTTCGGGTTGAAATATACATTACAAACATAGCAGCATCGGTTTGACACTTTTACTATGTTTATGTCCCTTCTATGTGTCTCTATATTAACAATTTTTAGACCTATGCCATTTTTCACAGCACAAAAGAGGCCCCCTGCAGGGCGACCCTGTGCTCCCTGAGAGCGTCTACTGTTAAAACAACATAGTCGTCTATTATGGGGCATACTGTCAACGATGACTCCTGTAGACATAATAAGGCACCTTCTAGCAGAAAAATCTGATTCCACAAATGTATGGCCTCTAGTTCCACAAGGCCAAGCTGAGGACCACCCATCATCTACTGAAGGGCTGGGGATTTCCCCCTCCATGTAACACAGATAAGACCATGGAACAATCATACTCAGGCCATGGTCTGTCTGGATGTTCCTTAATGGTTCTGCTCTTCTCAGGTTTTTGGATGTTTATGACTACTGAGAGTGGATTTAAGGTAGTCAATTCTTGAATGAACATTGAGGGTCGGAGGGTTGAGATAACACAAACTCGTTGGGGGCTGGTTTTGGGTCCATCAAGGACTGCACCACATCATATCCCAAGGATAAAAACAATTCTAGTTCTGACAAAACCAGTACCCTGGTTTGTGACAACAAGTGGAGTTTAGCCAGATTTAAACTACCGCTTACTGGAAATTGGTCCGTCGCTATGTCGCAGGAGGCAATAAGCCTCAGGCTAGGGATCTCCTAAAACAAGGCCAGGATTTGAGGTCGATTTAATGTCAGCGAGACTCCATTTGGGAAGGATTAACATATGCTCTTTCAGCAGATTTTCCCCTAAGTACTTAGTCTCTTTTTTGCCTTTTTCGAAGAGATTTAATTTAGGTGCCAACCCTGATCGTATAAGCTGGTATTAGTCTTCCCCTTTCGCTCCTTCCCAAGCAGCTCAAGGGGGTGATGCAGAGAAGCTAGAGAAGCCCAATTTCCTTTTGGAGCAGACTCCAGCATAGTCTGTTCCCTATCCGGGGATATAGGACACATTGAATCCTCCTTGTTGTTATGGCACGATTTGAGGCTCCTCTATTGTAATGTCAAGAAGGGGCTCTGTGTTTGATTTCTTTGAGAGCCCATTTGTTTCCCCCCCAAGTAGGCCAGTGCGCTCGGTTTATAGTCATTCCATCGACAGCCAAGGCATCTGCCATACCGTCTATAAAAAAATTTTAAAAAACATCTAATGCATTATTTTTTCATTTAATGGTGGGGGGGTCCCCCCTAACCCCCTTTTTTTAAACCTTAAAACCGCGTTTTTATTAAACTAAACCCTTTACCATCTAAAAAAAATGCATTAGATTCTTTTCTTTTGCTCATTGGTTTGGCTGTCGATGCTTTGGTCGTCAATGCAATAACCGGATACCGGTGCACTCATTTGATTTCCTGGAAATCGCGATTCCGCTATTTGCGCATCAGAGCGCTGGGGTTTAGGAGACTAGTTGCATGTAGGCTATCTCAACTAACCCGGGCCTGGATCCAGTTGCAATTTGGGCCCCAGATCCCGTATTTGGAAAATTGGCACCAGTTGCTGAGCCCTCCTCTGTAATCTGATCTGGCTTTCCTCTGGGTGTTCCAATTGCTGCTGCTCGTGTGTTTACCAATGCAGAGGTTGGTGAAAAATATTCCATATAAGCCAAGCTTAGGTCAGCTGGTTCACCCACACTCTCCATGTCCGAATACGCTTCAATGATGCTGTGATCCAAACTTGACCGATTTTCCAGTGGGTTTTACCAACTTGTCAATTGGGCCCTATAGCCCTTCCGCTGAGCCCTTTGTTTGCTTATTTAACTTCTTTGCCTTCTCAGGGGGCACACGATGGCTCTTTGCTTGCATGTACAGCAGCTGTTAGATTTGGCGGGTTGTTAGTTACAACCTCCTTGATTCTAAGGGACTGGCTTTGGTTTGGTCTGCAAACATCCTCCTCCATTGTAGGGGGGAGACCTACTATGCCATAAGTTCCTCATGAAACTCAGTGAGCACTTTGCCCTCGTTTTGGGAGAATCCTCTGATTTTTGGGATGCGTTGGTTTTAAACTGAACCATTATGTTTCCGTCCCCACTGTGTTTACTGCCTTGGTCTCCATTTTTCGCTGCTCAGTTCTTTCAGTTTCTTTCTTTTTTGGAGCGAGGGGCTGAAGGCCAGAAATAGTACGAGCTTCTTGATCCACACTCCTCCTGACTGTGGTACCCATACTTTGCCTTAACGTTCATCTTGGTATTGAACCCTTCGATGGATGAAACCCTCCAGAAAGTCCAATTTGGAGGACAATGTAGTTAGGAGGGCACGCTGTTTGCGACATTCCTCTGAGATTGAGTCGTATGGATTCCCCATCCAGGAAAGGGTAAAGTTCAGAGCATGAAGGGCAGAGACTTGTTCGGTACGTTGTGTGTGGTAGTATGCATGTGGATGGATCCCTCTTTGTTTTGAGAGGAATCTTGCAGTGGAAGGTCCAGAGGTGAAGGCATTTGCTTAGGGTCCAAGGACTCTTAGGCAAAAAACAGTGGGGATTGGGACAAGTTTTCATCTGTCACAAATTGAGGCCGTGGAGAAAAAGAAACACGTTGTGTTTCCAAGATTGGCTCAATCAGTTGTGGCAAAGCATTTTCCTTCTGGATGATCTCTTTGTGCACTAGCTCTGCGGGGGTCTCTATCATATTTTTGTTCGTAATAATACAAGATAGTTATAGGAACGCAGTGTCTGTCAAAGGGGGGAAGCACTGGAGAAGCAGGGGGGACAGGGGGATTTGTTTCTGAATGTCTGCCTCCTGATCAGTTATCCCAATGTGTGCAGCCAGGTTTTCGGTCTGGGAGATCTTTGCACCACTCCTTACAGAGTATATACTCATTTGTGACAGGCTGGGTGGATTGAGCAAGTCCGTACAGAGGGAGAAAATAGAAATAAAAGCTTCATATCGATGCAAGGAGCACTTGCTATGCTAAGAGTACAAGAATAGTTCAGCAGGCACAGCACACCTGTGTGACTCACTTTACTCACCAGCAAGCGCTCCTTCTCTCCCCTGGCTTACATCCACTGCCTCTTTGACAACGTCGGCTCGAATGTCCCCTAGGGTGATGTAACTTTTCCATAGAGCAGGGCTGGGAACATCATGGAACCAGCAGGTAACACACTTGCAGCAATCCACTTCACTGTAGCTGCAGGTTCTAGCGTGGTTGCTCCGCCTTCACACAGATAGAGACTGTAGAAAGACTTTGGTTTGGACTGTCAGTGTAGAGCTACAATAACAGTAAACCCACTTGCTGCACTTCCTGGTCTAACTTTTAATTTGTGTCCATTGATCATTGATACTAAAGTTCCTATTTTCAGACCCTTGATTGGCATTTATGACTTTTATTTTGACACCACTCTACTATTGTTTGTGCTGCAACTTTATTAGCTCACACCTCTCGTGAAGATAAAGCCCATCCTCAGGCCACGTTAGCAAAAGAGGTGAAGGTGATGTACCTATAAGGCTGTGCCCGTTTCACCTTTAAGATTTGGATCACTGCTGGTTTAGAAGCAATGTCGGGCCGAGTAGACAGTTTAGCCGGTACTCATCCCTGTACTCATGCAGAGCAGGAGTCATTTTATTGCAGTAATGAAGAGGCATGGTTTGAAGAGAACTTTTGTTGTTGACCCAAGGGAACGCCAAGAACTGTTCTTCGCACCCGGTGTTAGGGAGAATTCTCTGTTTAGACTGAATTTCCTAACCTAATGAGTCCCCCAGCAGCTTTGCTGGATTTTTGGGGTTTATTTTTTTTCTCCTGCCAAGAGTGAGACTCTTCTACCCTCACTCTTGGACATGACTTGAGAGTGTTTCTGTGACTTGCTATGTGCTTATGGGCTATTTTCTCCCCATAGGCTATCATTGGTTTTTGAATGTGTGTTACACAGCACCCTCAGTGCAGTAACAAAGGGGTGTCATAGTGAGCCCCAAACATAGACTCCACACCCTGGGACTGACTACTGTCTCCCTGGGTCTGTAAAGTCACCATTGATTTTACTAGTCTTAACTTAGGAACTTAACCAGTACAAACCATCATACTGTGGAAGTACTGGTAGGGGCAATTAGATTGCCCCTGGGTCTGTTGTCGAGGGGGTACTGTCCCGCCCCCCCTCGCCGAGTTTCTGGCTGGTGGCAGTGGATACCACAGAAATATTCCACCGGAATATTTCCCAATGGGATTTCCCATGGATTTTAATGCACCACTTTTTGGTGCAATGTTAAAGATACCGCCGGTTTATTTATTTAATATAAATTCACCGGTTGGGATTTTTTGCCAGAACTCGCCGCCAAAATGGCATCTAGGTTCACTTCAGTACCCCTGAACCCGAGTCGAGCCTTTGTTCCACTTTTGGCGGGCTTCTGCACAGAAGCCCTCCAAAGTGGTGCCATTCTGTCTGGGTACCACAGAGGGTGTGGGAGGGGGTTTAGACACCCTGGACTGAGTTGCCTTGCCAACTCATGTCGCACTCTGGTGTGATTGGCCCAAGTGGTGAGCCGCCCCGCTCACCACTTAGCATGTTTGAGTGACAGCTAGGCTGTATGAATGGGGGTTTGCTGCATAAAAGCAGGGTTTTTGGGACTGGTTCTTCAGAAGTCGCCACAGGACCTAAGAAGCCGAAGAGGGAGAAGCCGAACCGACCTGCCAAGACGACACCACCGGTGGAGCCCTCCGGAACCGTCTCACCACTTTTCCCAACGACAGAGGAGATCTCCAGGCGGAGAGTCTTCTTCCCTTGACTGGTGGGGACAACCAGTTTCTGCCTTCTTTTCGCCGCCCTGAAGCAACTCGTGGCCGCCTTGCCTGTGCCAAGCACCCCGGCAACCGGGATACCACTTTTTACCTCAACCGCGAAAGAAGGGTAACATCCTTTTAACCGGAAAACTCCACGGCTGGTTTCTTCCCTGGTAGTGCAAGGACCTTCAGCTTTCCTCCACGTCGAGACCTGCTCTTCCTCTGGACAACGCCGCGACTTGCACCCACTACCAGGAACAACTGCCGTCGCTGGAGGATCCTTTCCACTTTTAAAAGGTACTGTGTTCCGCCCGGCTTCCCTTGCCACCGATTGTACGGGGTAGATTTAGCCCTCGGCTCTCGAACCTGGGTAAGCCTGGGACACCCTAACTAAACTTTTCTAAACTTAGTAACACCTTTTCTACTCACCTGTAAAGACTTGTGACATTGTGTGATCTGGCTCTCCCTAAAGTGGGCCTGGCAACCGAACTTCCTTGCTCACCAATAGACTGCCTCTCTAAAACTACTGTGAACCTCTGAAAAGTGTTTTACCTTGCTGTTTCCAGTTCTTCTGCCTTTTTCCCTCCCTTTTTAACTAACTTGTTGGAGTGCCATCTAACGTTAAGCGCTCACCTCTGTCTGGAAATAAGTGGTGTTAACTTAGACTTGTCCAACAAATAACTAGGGATGTACATATGAGTAATAGTGACTGTGTTTTGACTTACTTACCTTTTTCTGTGCTAGTGTAATTTATGAGTGTGTCTTTTAAATAAATAATTATATACTTTAGCACCTAGCTCTGGTCAGTGTTTGCTTGTACTACTGTGCCTCTGTACCTATTGTGTATGCTCTATATACTGCCTAACTCTTCTTGAGGGAAGTCTGACTGCTCAGCCACAGCTACCAGGTAAATCTGGGTGGTGCAGACTGCTACCAAGTGGGTTTACTGCCAAACACCTGTAGACTTAAATCTTTTGCAGTGGTCCCAGAGGGAACTGCACAGGTTTCTGCCTAACACCCGGGAAAGACTGTCTGACCAATCAGAATCCACCTTTCCCGGGTGAGATTCTGCCGTCACGGCCATTATCGAACATATTTTCAATGGCCGCTGTCATCCAAAAATTGACCTAATCCATCTTCGATTTTAAGGAAGGCTGCCCTTTTGTTTTCTCTGTCAGGAGGTGCCCTCACGCAGAGTGGATCTCCCGTCAGGCAAAAAAAAAAACTATCCGTGCTAACGGCGCATAGCTCAGGCCTACAAAGCTCAGGCTGAAATGCCACATCCGCCCCAGCGGCAGGGCATGAATGCTATATATGTAACCCAAAAAAAAAGGGATGAAGAATTCAGGGGAAGGGAAGAACCTCTGGAGCAAGGATGCCCAGACTTGAAAGACTTCTTTTTTGTGGGAGTTTTCTTTTGAACATTTATAAAACACTCAAGGCCAAACACATTACCCTTTTCACCTTAGAATTCATTTGTTTAGAGTGCAAGGGTCAGAATAGTACTTTGGACACAGGATGGTTTGGTTTTGAATTAGTTCTGAGTTTAGGAGGGGAAACCTCCACTAGTGCAGGGACAGCAAGGCCTTTTCCCCAACTTAGTTGTTGTTATAACAAAATGCTTCAGCCAAAATCCTATCTAACATTTGTCCCAGTATCATTCCTGACTCCTCAATTCTATGGAAAAGAAAGTTCATCCATCAATTTTGTTGTAAGAAAAGTGGCAGGTCATGCTAGCAAATATTCATACAAAGACAGGAAATGTAGAATGTGGGTTTAATTCACTGGATCAATTACTCAATTTTGTATCAATTCATTGATTTGTGAACACATCTTAATTTCCTCCATTTTTTCTTTAATGCCATATCTCACTTAGCTGAGTGTTAAGGTATGGAAGGGAACTCCCTGCAGATTTGAACACCACCTCCTCCGTCACTACCACCTCACCATGTTCACCACTTTCCCACCCATCCACTGAAACCATTACTACCTCCTTCTCTTTACTCCACCTCCTCGGTCACGACCAGCTCCCTCCATGGTCCCCTCTTTCCCCACCTCGCTTACCCCCACCTCCTCTGTCTCTACCTACTCCCCCTCCATGGTCATGACAAGAAAGTTTAAAAAGTGGACAATAACATTAATTCCAGCATTAAACTGGAATAGAGGTGGTCACCCCACTAATTAAAACAAATTAATCGCCTCTGTTCCAGGACACAGTTTACACAAAAAGTCAGGGAAAAGGATTTAACACAAATGGAGTTACTAACAATGTATTTGTGATGTTAACACAGTGACATATTGGCTGAAGCTCAATATTCATTTCATCAGCATTTCACTCAGTGTATGAATCACAGTGGGGAACTTTTACATTAGACATGTCAGTTTATCCAAGACCAGCTTTATTTTGTAAACATTTATTCCACTATTCCTTCTTGGAATTTAGAGAACAGCTGTGATATCATTACACCCACAGCTCATTTCAGACAGAAAGGCACCATTTAATTTCCAAATTTACATGACTTTTATTGTCTCAAAACACAGATGATGTCTATTCCACTTGCTCTTTCGGCTCTATTCACAAAATATCAGTTTTCTTAAATACACGTCCACATAATTTAACAGAAGACTTGACATCTTCTCTGGGCCCTTCACATGAAACCAATCTCTTAGAAGATAGTGCTTTAATAGTGGGCATGCACCCTCCCTTGTGTAATTGCACCACCACATGTCGATCCCAGGCTAGGGAACCATCTACTAATCCTAAATGCTGCAATAGAGATAGGCAATAGTGTAATATACTAGAGGGGATCCTGGGGAGGAAAGGAAACTAGTGCTGTAGAACATGATTCACAAAGTAGAAACACTGCAGCATTCAGCGAGGATGGCACTCCTGCGGAGGCATGCATTTCTTGGAAACAGACTTAGGGAGTAATATTTTTATGGGTGCCACTTCTCCATGTTTTCACCATTGCAAAACAGTCTTGGCACGTGTTGTGCCAAGTTTAGTCCAATTGCCATATGAGAAAAAAATTACTCCCAGTAGTGACTACCTTACTACTAGTCCATAGTCCCCTTTCCTCCATACTTCTGGGACATTCCTCCATCCTGTGGGACGGGACCAGAGCACTTTGTAAAAAGCATCCAATTTTTCAAAAATGTGTCCTTCCCCTCTTTTTATGCGGGGTACCGCATGTGGCCGTAAACTCGCCAGCTCCGCCCAGCACATCACCCATCAGTCCTTTTCTATCGCCCGTCTGAGACCTTTAAGCAATAACAGAGGAACCTTATTAGAGGGGATGGCGGCCGTGCGCATGGAGGAAAGGTGACTAGGAGTAAGATAGGCACTACAGTGAATAACTTTATTATACTCCTACGTCCCTTCCCCTTTCCTCCATACTTATGGGAGATTGCCAAGCACTCCTCACAGGAATTACGGGTGGATGGAAACCCCTTACTGAAACAGGTTCTTAAGCACAGCTTGACCGAACTGAGCATCAGCCCTGGAGTTCAGGTCCAGACAGTAATGCTTACAAAAAGCCGATGGGGAGACCCACGTAGCCACTTTTGCAATGCTCTCACAGGGAACGTATTTTTGGAAGGCAACGGCAGCTGCATTGCCCCGGACAAGATGAGCACGAATTCCCTTTGGGGGCTGAAGACCCTGAATGGTATATGCGTCAGAAATACAGGCAGCAATCCATCGGGAGATGGTTGCTGTCGAGGCCGGCTTTCCTTGCAGATTTCCAAAGGTCACAAAAAGTTGAAAAGAGTTCCTAAACTCAGATGTTCTGTCCAGATAGAACTTAAGAGCTCTTCTAACGTCCAGACAATGCTAAACCCTTTCGGCCTCTGAGGCCAGGTCTGGAAATAAGACAGGCAAGGAAACTGATTCAGATAAACATCAGTGACCACTTTTGGAAGAAAGGAAGGATTCGTCCGAAAGGACAACCTTATCCTTATGAAAAACCAGGAAAGGATGTTCTACCGACAAGGCTTGGAGCTCACTCACCGCCTTGCCAAAGTCACAGTAATCAAAAAGGACACTTTCCACAAAAAGGTACTTAAAATCAACAGTAGCCATGTGCTCAAAATGATTATGGCACAAGGCCGTAAGGACCATTAAAATACAACCTTCGATGCAGGTGGCGAACAGGAGGGTAAAGATGCATGAGGCCCACAAAGTGTCTTTTAATCACTGGATTTGTCAGTGAAGGCGAAAACTGGTCTGTGGACAAATAAGTGGCAACAGCCGATAAATAAGTCCTGCAGGACAAGACATGAATGCCAGACTCTGCCAGATGGGAGACAGACAGAATCATGTCGATAGTAGCCTCCCTGGGTCCAGCTGCCTAGCCAAACACCAGTGGCAGAACCGTAGCCATTTACTTCTATACCGAGATCTTGTCGAGGGTTTCCTGGCCACCTTAATAATGCGCATGTCATCCGAGGACAAATTGAAACGCTCTAAAGAACTGAACTCAGGCACCAGGCCGCCAAGCTGAACGATTGTGGGGAGGGGTGCCATAGCTGCTGACCGCTCTGGTGAAGCAGATCGGGGACCAGCAGAAGCTTGAGTGGCGGGCAGACCGACAGATGCTGAAGCTCCGAAAACCAAAACATGGCCGGCCACCAACAGGCTATGAACAGCAGGGAGAAATTCAGCGTGTTCCTCAGCTTGCAAAGCACCCGATGGATCAGAGGAAAAGCATAGGCCCTCATGTTGTGAAATGGAATCTCGAGAGCAGCCCCCACTGAAGAGGCTCCGAGCCTGTTCCTGGAGGCATACAGGGGAAGCTTGCTGTTTGTAGAAGTCGCAAAGAGGTCCACTTCTGGGGTGCCCCAACAGCGAAAAATATCCAAGAGGATCTCTGTGTTCAGTTCCCACTCGTAGCTGACAATTGACCATCGGCTGAGGGCATCTGCAGTGACATTCAGCTGGCTCAGGATGTGTATGCTACCAGCTAGATACCATGCTGAATGGCCCATTCCCAAATCTGAATGGCAAGATCCACAAGAGGAGGAGACCTGGCACCCTCCTCCCCGCTGCTTGTTGATATAGAACATGGACACCGCATTGTCCATGCGGACACGGACTACCTTGTTGACATGCCTGATTTGAACGCTTCTCAGCACCAGGAATATCGACATAGTTTATATGAAGCGGTCTGTCCTGTGGTGACCAAAGATCTGAAACCTTAATATGATCCAATGTTTCAGCCCAACTCAGAAGGGAGGAATCCGCCTTGACAGTCAACAATGGACAGGGGTCCTGAAAAGGAGCACCCAGCGACAGATTTTCTGAGAGACAACCACCACAGGAGGTCCGTCCTTATGAAAGGTGGAACCAATATTATTTTGGAATCTGGATCCACTGCTTGAAGCCACGAGCTTCAAACAGCCATCTGCATTCTCATCTTGAGAAGTGGAAGAGCCAGCAGGCACGAGGCCATGAGGGCCAGAAGCCTCTGGAACCACCAGGCCGACATGCTCTCCGACTGCATAAACGCCTTACTAGTGTAAATAGTAAAATGCAATATATGATAGCGATCTTATATGCAAAATTGCAACGGTTAAATAATGGCACATTGGTGGTCGAATTAATTTCGGCATATGCAAAGATGGAAAAGAAACAGGTTATGACTGTTGTATACCTGGGATAAAATATTCGCCAAATGGGCATTTGATTTTAGTGATAGTTGCTTATTACATTCTATGTATAAGATTAAATCGCTATTGAAAAAAGGTATACATAACCTAGATCATGATAAAAATATAGTTAATTTATCCATGAAAGTTAACAGTGGCGTATACCTAGAATTGTATTCTAATACATTAGGCAGACCAGCTTATCAGATGGCATACCCTGATAGTCGAAGAATGCAGAGATATCTATTGTTTAAATGTAATCAGTGTAAGAGGTGTTGCCAGTTGCCCTTCTGTAGAGAGGACTTTATCTGACAGGGGGTGATCATCTTGAATTTCTCTTGGGGAAGAGAATGGTTGAACTGGGAAAGGTCTAGAATGGTGCGCATGCCAGCCTGGTTGGGTTTGGGCACCGTAAACCGACAGGAGTAGAAGCCCTCCCCTCGCTCCCCTATGGGAACGGGTTCCACCGCCTTGAGATCCAGAAGCTTCTGGACCTCAGCTCTGATGGAGGGCGTCCCAGACTGTTGGAAGGGAGGATTGATGGGTGGGGTAGAGGGAAGGGGCAAGCGGAAGCCTGCCCAACCAACGGACAAGACCCACTGGTCCTCGGTGATAGTCTGCAATGCCTCCCAGTGAGACTAAATGTGCCCTCCCACCGGGGTCTGATGTGAGCGCCGAAAACCCTCATTTAACAGGTTTCTCGGTGGCGGGACCACCTGATCCTGAGGAGGCAAAGGATCGAGAGAAAAACCGGCTTCGCTGCTGACGCCGACGGGAGTTTCCAACTGCAGGATCTTTCGATCCTACGATCGAAAGAGCTACGTGTCTTTCGATCCAGAAGCCCCCGAAAACCAGAGGAGGGCGAGGCTGTGAGGGCATTCTCTGAGCCCTGAAAGGTGGTTTCACCAGAACGGACAGGGACTTGGCTGAGTGCTGTCCTTCGTCTTGGTCAGCTCTACATCTGTTGACCAATGGAACAGTTCTTTGCCGTCAAAAGGCAGGTCCAGAACTTTATCCTGAACCTCCTTGGAAAACTTTGTGGCATGAAGCCAAGCCTGACGAGAGGTGTCCACACCAAGCATGAGGCCCCGAGCCGAGGTGTTGACATGATGCGCCGTAGCCTGAATCATATCCTGCGCCAGGACTCTGGCATCTGACATGCCAGCCTTAAAATCGTCCAGCTTGTCAGTGGGAATGAACTCCTCAAATTCCGACAGACCTTTCCACATTTTCATATTTGCCCCCGCTAATATGAGCTCTGCGTTCACCCGACCCAACTGCAGGGCCGAATTAGCAAACATCTTCCTCCCCAAAGAGTCAATAAGTGTGTCCTCTTTGGCCAGGACCTGAGCTGCCACTTTAGACGACGTTGAAGCCGGTCTGTAATGTAGCATGGCAGCCGCCACCACTGTGGAGGAAGGGAGCGGGCAAGACGCTAAGGCTACCTCCTCCGAAGTATGAAGCCTATAATGAGTGTCAATCTTTTTGTTGTCCAGTCCAGAGTGTGGTTTATCCCAGACCTTGCGGACCTCGGCCAAAATGTCGTCCTTCTGGAAGAACAAGCCGGTACGCTCCTGAGGAGACAAGGTGAATGTCCCAGAGAGCACCCCTTCTTGCAGAGCGGGTGCCTCAGGTACTGGAACATCCAGAAGACACATTTCCAGCACCCGGTCATGGAATGCCCTAACAGAGCAGGGCTGGTCATCGCTATCCTGATCTCCCTGCGTGTAATCCAACGCGTCCGGTGGTCATCGCTATCTTGATCTCCCTGCGTGTCATCCAACGCGTCCGGATCGACCCGCGTCACATCTGGCTCTGCCGAAGACTTGTCTACTGAAGTCAAGGGAGGCAGGGGCGGAAGGGCCGGTGGTGGGCCAACCGGTAGAGGTGGAACAGCTGCCGGGACAACCAGTGCCACAGTAGGAACCGCCGGCACGGGAGGGCAGATTTACCTCAAAAGACGGCAGATACTACTTCATGGGGTCAGAATGCATACGCTCAGACACTAGGGCAGGCAGATGTCTTTCATGAGAGGAGTAGCTCCAGGGTTGTAAGGGAGAGGCCTGCCGAGAAGGGCCCTCACCAGCTGGATTAACGTAGATCAAAGGTGCAGATGTGGCAGGAAGCGAGACCGTGTGTGGCAAAGGCAACCGAGCATTCCAGTCATAAACTGGACGAAAGGGATTTGCACAAGGAAATCGATGTTCACCTGAAAAAACAATCCCAGCACCTAAAGCTGATGGCGTAGGTATAAGGGAGGAATCCAAAATGGCCATTGTGGTCTTGGCAGGAACGGCCGCCATTTTGTCAGTGCCTGAGGAGAACTGCGTCACATGGGAGAGTGAGGCAGGGGTTGCCACAGACGGGTCAGGGGTCTTTTAGCCTTGACACAGGAACCTCGGCAGAGCCGGTACTATGTGGCCTAGGATGTTTCTGAGACATACTATCAGCCAAATTAGCCTCTAACAGAGGAACCTCGGCAACGCCGGTAGAAGAGGAATTACCGTCAGCAACCTCACTCTATGTCCCCTCGACAGAACCGGTATCACCGCCAAGCGCGGGAATGATGAGGAATCCACCTCACTGTTAAGACCTTAACAGGCCCGTCAGTCACCTTAGCCTCAGAGGAACCTTGGACCAGAGTCCAGTAACAGCTCGCTCACGAGGGGCCTCAAACTTTGGTTCGGTACAGAAAGCCTCTACCGAGGCATTGGGGCACGCCCCGCTGTCTGTATGGGAAGCTCCAGACAAGGAGACCTTTAAGCAAGCTCCGGTACCCACCACCTCAGTAGAACTGGGCCGTTGAATAGTCCCCACAGGAGGGGCCTCAGTGTAGGCAGGCCCCTTACGGTGGCCCTCGGAGAAAACTCTGGTACCTTTTTTTTTAGGTCTGAAAGGCACCTCAGGGGAAACCCGGTAACAGAGCTTTTGAGTCGGGGTGCCCTAAAAACTAAAGAACTTACCGGGCGTCTCTTTTCGTTGATGAAACTGAAAATGCAGGGGAGGAACTTGCTGAAACACCTCCCACCGCTCCAGACGACGTTGAAGTGACCGGACCGAAAGGGATTCGCACCGGTAATCCATACCCAAACACTCTAAAACAAAGAGGATGGGGATCCGCCCTAGCGAAGCGTCACTCGCAGGATGAACAAGAAGGAAAATCTAACCAAACCGGCATAGACTGACTACTACGCGACCGCTAAACCGGAGCAGGAGAGAAGGACACTAAAAAAATCTCAACGTGGTATCCAGAGTTGTTGGACAGGCCCATCTGCCCTCCCTTGCGCCAATGAGAAGATTTGCTCTCCCAGTCAGAGGGGTGCGTTCTCCACATGAACCTCAGCAGCCTTAACCTTCATGCTGGACTACGGAGGTGCTATGATACAAGGAGGAGTCCTTTCAACTCTGAGGCCAGCTACAAACTCCATTTATGCCTGCAGGTGGCATACATTTTCACTGGGCACGAAGAGGGTCCTGGATCCTTTATCCTGTCCTCTGCCCCATGCGTTGGATTTTCTGTTTTCCTTGGCCCAAGTAAGCCTGCAGATTGACACTTGGAAGGGTTACCTTGCCACCATTTCGGTGTTCAAGAGGTCCCTAGAAAAGGGCTTGTTTTTCACAATCAACACTGTTATGCAGTTCTTGTGGGGTTCGTATAACCAGTTACCTCCCTACCAGTTTGTACTTCCAGTGTGGAATTTGAATTTAGTTTTAACTTTTCTTATGGGCGCTCCATTTGGGCCCTTTCATTCCTGTACCATTGCTCACCCTTATGTGATTTTCCTGGTTGCCATCACATCCACGAGATGGGTGAGTGAGCTCCATACTTAGTTTTACCTCTGCATTTGTCACCCCCCCCCCCCCCCCCCAGGAGAATGTGACTGGGAGCAAGACCCTCCTTTCGGCCAAAAAGGGTCCCAGATTTCCATCTCTCAGACCCATCTTCCTGCATTCTTCCCTCCACCTCACCCTTTTAAGGCAGAGGAAAGATTTCATTGATTGGATTCAATACGGTTCCTTCATTTCTATGTCCCTCATACTCAAAAGGCTAGGCAGGATGACCAGATTTTAGTTGGCAGCGCTGGTGCGGGAAGGGCTGTGACCAAACGGACCCTGTCCAGGTGGATCATACTCTGCATCTCAGAATGCTATGATCTGGGTGTGAAGGGCGTGGGCGAGGGTATCTGGGCTCATTCTACCAGGAGGGGCTGCCACCTTTGTCCTGCAGAGGGGGGGTCCCTTGTCCTGGACATTTGCCAGGCAGCAACGTGGGCATCCCTGCACACGCTCGGTAAGAATTACTACTTGGATTCCCTCGCGGGCCCGGATCCCAGTTTGGATAGGGCAGTCCTTCAGAGTTTTGTGGTTTAGGTGGTGTGCTTGCTTTCCTCCCTCCACCAGATTACGTACTGCTTTGGGAGTCCTTCATAGATGAGGAATCCATGGCAGGAGGAAATCTATTAGTAGAACAAATTACTTTCCTCTCAGTAATGTTCCTTCTGATGGATGTTCCTGCCACAGATTCCTCATTTCACTTCCTACCTGCCCCTCTTCTGGGAAACTAGTGCACCATCAGTTCGACAGTCCCACAGCATCAAGAGTGGTAGGAAAGGAGGGGGGTGGAACTGAGGTCTGGTGCACAGCACCACTACTTATACTGGCCCAGACATCATTTTGGTGCAAGGTGCGAAGAGTTGGACTGATACAGAGCTGTGCAGCAACCCCCATTGGCAGAATGGTTTCTGGATAACAGCTGCACAAGGATATGGAAATCAAAGATGAGGAATCTATGGCAGGTATATCCATTAGAAACAACATTACAGAGAGGCAAGTCATTTGTTCTTTTTACTTCAGTAGAAAGAAATTGCAACTTTTTAATTCACACTTCTTTATGACTAGCAATTAATGTAAAATGAAATATAATGAAGGAAAGGCAACAAGGACACCAGCTCCTCATCTAGAGGAATGAAGGTTCAGGGAGGAAGGATCCAATGCAGAAAGGGGAGACCTTTGCCATAAAAGGCACAATGAGTTAGACAAAGCACCTTAAACCCAATCTGAGAGGTCACACATTCCAAGGAGCACAAAAAAATGGCACTGCCATAGTCAAATGTGGAAATAATTAGGGTTATAACAACTGACAGAGGATGAAGGTTGAGAAGCATTTAGAAAAGGGTTGGCTGACTTGCTGAGGCGATGCTACGGTGGGATCCCGTCAGAGGGAGTCATGATTGGGTTAGTATTACAATGGGGTTTGCTTGACTGAATAATGTACTAATTTTGCTATGCATTGAACATTATGATATACAATGAAATGTATTGCTTGATGTATGGTTATTTGCCATTGGATAGGTTTAACGAGCCTATACAAGCTATCACTTTAGGTAACACTTTGTGATGTGCCTTTAGAAATGCAATGCCATTTTATACATATTGATTCAGTGATCAAGCAGGTCTATTGGAACTATTGGGACTATGATTTTCCTGAAGCAGAAGGTAGAAGGCTGGACAGGACTTGTGTCTTTGTCAATGGAAAGGGCATTTTAAACCCAGGTGGTGTTGGGCAGGGGTTTATATGCTTGGCATGTATTTGAATGTCCTTGACAAAAGAAGTGATATAAATTAATTTGATTACAGAAGATGAGAATTCTTATCAGACAAACAAATGTGTTTGAATTCTATGTGAACGTGGAAAGTTGGAATATTGTGTTATTCTAGAAGGAAAGTATGAGGGGATTTGTATATGTGTAAACAAATACTTCCTTTTTACATTCTTGGCTCTAAGACGTTGGTACAGTGAAATGCAAATTGATAACACTTATGTAATGAATATTATGCTTCACTCCCGGAAGCCTTTCTGTTTTGTGAAAACCTTCTCTAGCCCTATATACATGCATTAGATGCAACAGGAACTGCCGTGGAGGTGTTGCAGAGTAAGTTGTAAGGGTTGTACGTTGATAGAGCTGTGCAATGGAGTTGGGAAGGGAAATGCACCCTGAGCCCCTCCGAATCCACTTTTATAATCTATGTAGCAAGAGCATACTATCAGTAGTGAAAAAGATAAGATGCCCTCTGGGTTCCATTTCAGTAGATGGGAGCTTCCCTGTTGCATGAGGAGGGTGCTAGACCCTAGCTGAGCCGAGAGATGGGGGGGTGGGGGAGGGGGAAGACCTCTACTTAAGGTCAGAGCCCTTATTAGCTGCTGGAGTCCCAAGGGGCACCTCATATATCCTGAGGTTTTATAGTTATTGATTCAACCACTGACTCCAAGCTTTTCCAAAATGATGTTGTCCATTAATTTGCATGAGGTCCTTAGGCAATGTGTTCCATAGGATGGTTACCTTAATACAGAAGGTACAGTCTCCATTCTGAATATTCCAGAAGGGATGCATTTCAAACAGCAGTGATTCAACAATCATAATCAGCCATCATTTGTGTGCCAAAGGAAACCGGGAACCGCTGTGGAGGCAGGTTCTTCACAGTATTAGTCAGCCATGCCAAACTCAGTAGCATTATAGAGGCACCTCCTATCAGAAGCACCAATTGTAGAAGAGATTTCACCACCTACACGTCCTGTCTCATTGCAAATAAGGACATCCTGGGTACTGAACTATTCACTAAACTGAAATTGACCCAGGCATGCAGGTTTTGTCTGGTGCATACTAAGTTGACTGTTCAGACTGAAGCATTTTCCACATTCAGTGCACTCATAAGGTTTCTCACCTGTATGTGTTCTCTGGTGGTGTGTAAGATGTCCCCTTCTAGCAAACCCTTTCCCACATTCGGTGCACTCATAAGGTTTCTCACCTGTATGTGTGCTCCAGTGGCTAGTAAGCTCTTGCTTTGTAGAAAACCCTTTCCCACACAGTGCACTCATAAGGTTTCTCACCTGTATGTGTTCTCTGGTGGCCTGTAAGCTCTCCCTTTGTAGCAAACCCCATCCCACATTCAGTGCACTCATAAGGTTCCTCACCTGTATGTGTTCTCTGGTGGTGTGTAAGATGTCCCCTTCTAGCAAACTCTTTCCCACATTCGGTGCACTCATAAGGTTTCTCACCTGTATGTGTTCTCTGGTGGCGTGTAAGAACTCCCTTTGTAGCAAACCCTTTCCCACACTCCGTGCACTCATAAGGTTTTTCACCTGTATGTGTTCTCTGGTGTCGTATAAGATCTCCCTTTGTAGCAAACCCTTTCCCACATTCAGTGCACTCATAAGGTTTCTCACATGTATGTTTTAACTGGTGGCGTGTAAGCTGTCCCTTTCTAACAAACACTTTCCCACATTCAGTGCACTCATAAGGTTTCTCACCTGTATGTGTTCTCTGGTGGCTAGTAAGCTCTCCCTTTGTAGCAAACCCTTTCCCACATTCAGTGCACTCATAAGGTTTCTCACCTGTATGTTTTAACTGGTGGCGTGTAAGCTGTCCCTTTCTAGCAAACACTTTCCCACATTCAGTGCACTCATAAGGTGTCTCACCGGTATGCTTTCTCTGGTGGCTAGTAAGCTCTCCCTTTGTAGCAAACCCTTTCCCACATTCAGTGCACTCATAAAGTTTCCTACCTGTATGTGTTCTCTGGTGGCTAGTAAGCTCTCCCTTTGTAGCAAACCCTTTCCCACATTCAGTGCACTCATAAGGTGTCTCACCTGTATGCTTTCTCTGGTGGCGTGTAAGCTCTTCCTTTCTAGCAAACCCTTTCCTACATTCAGTGCACTCATAAGGTTTCTCACCTGTATGCTTTCTCTGGTGGCGTGTAAGCTCTTCCTTTCTAGCAAACCCTTTCCCACATTCAGTGCACTCATAAGGTTTCCCACCTGTATGTTTGCTCTGATGGCATGTAAGATTTCCCCTTCTGGCAAACCCTTTCCCACATTCAGTGCACTCATAAGGTGTCTCACCTGTATGTGTGCTCCAGTGGCTAGTAAGCTCTTGCTTTGTATAAAACCCTTTCCCACACTCAGTGCACTCATAAGGTTTCTCACCTGTATGTGTTCTCTGGTGGCGTGTAAGCTCTCCCTTTCTAGCAAACCCTTTCCCACATTCAGTGCACTCATAAGGTTTCTCACCTGTATGTGTTCTCTGGTGGCATGTAAGATTTCCCTTTGTAGCAAACCTTTTTCCACATTCAGTGCACTCATAAGGTTTCTCACCTGTATGTGTGCTCCAGTGGCTAGTAAGCTCTTGCTTTGTAGAAAACCCTTTCCCACACTCAGTGCACTCATAAGGTTTCTCACCTGTATGTGTTCTCTGGTGGCGTGTAAGATGTGCCTTTATAGCAAACCCTTTCCCACATTCAGTGCACTCATAAGGTTTCTCACCTGTATGTGTTCTCTGGTGGCATGTAAGATGTCCCTTTGTAGCAAACCCTTTCCCACATTCTGTGCACTCGTAAGGTTTCTCACCTTTATTCATTTGCTGGTTGCTGATAACTGTATCATGCAAATGGGTGACATTATCAAATTCAGTGCACTGATATGGGATGTCACCCATGTCCTCATGTGGGCAATAAGTATGTTCTTGAGATGGCAATTGTTCCCACATTTTGTGCACGTTTAAAGTGTCTGGCCAGTTTATTTTGTCAGGTGCCTTGTCTCAAGAGAAGCCTTTTCAATTAACCTTTTCCCAAATTCAGAGCACAAACGAGAAATGCTTTTCTTACTGCACATAAAATTCTGTCATGGTCGTGCTAGATATCCCTCTCCCCCAGGATTTACAGCATCAACATGCTTGGTTACTGGATGCTACCACAAAGAGGTTGCATGGACGGAAGGCATCATGTATCAACAGGCTTCGCAATCCCAGTTCCTGAATACTCTGAAAAGGCAAATGGACACCAAACTTGCACTCTTCTAAGATGCTTGGAAATTGCACATTCTAACAATGAAGCTTTTCCCTGCGATAGTCCAGGGAATCTAAATCACTGTTGCATTTCTGGGGCATCAGTCACCTATTAAGATAAAATGAGACACACATTATTAGTTTCAACATGTTCACAATCACAGGCAGCACACGTAATAAGACTACTCAGTAGTAACTCCTCACATAGTAACTTATTTGACTTTGAAGTGCCATCTATTGGGGAAAGGCATCCTAATAGGTGGCAGAGAAGTGGTGCTCCAATGGGAACACTTAGTGGAACAGAGGTAACGTGCAGCAGGAATAATGCATTATTTTTATTTAGAAATGTCTTGCATCCAAAACACTAGGAACAAACATTTTAATCATAAGGAACATGTATATGTTCTACCAATATATTTATTCAGACATGACTAAATACCACATGGATGCTCACAATTTCCATACACAAATGAAAGGCACCAATCGGAGGCCTGCTTGACCAGTCCATTGTGTAATAACTGATGACTTGTGTATTGGCCAAAACATGAATAATATAATCAACAGCACCATCGAGGAAACAGGGACAGAGCTGTGAGGGAAAGCGCCAATCTCTTCCCATGGTGAGAATGGCACAGGCCATGCTGCCACTACATGAAAACATCGACTTTAAACTTAGATAAGCTTGTTTTTCTGTCAATCCTGGAGATGGGGGATGAGTTTATGTCAGAGACCAAAAGAATAAAGTATAGGAGAGGCTCCACTAACTCCACATCACCCCATTTGCCTTCCTAATTTTATATAGTGCCCCATCTCCAGGTACTAAATTTAATTGGCCAGAGGGATCCGACTTCACTTCTGTTTCCGTGTTCAGAAAATACCCCAGTGCAGTTTTCAGGAGGTGGCACACCCTATGTTTTACTGTTAAGGAGTGGGTGTAAATGGGTCTGTTACTTACCAAACTCCCATAACATGACACCTTTTTGAGGATTCTGATCCTTGCACCTTAGGTTGAATCTCAGCATGCCCCTGTACCCAAGAACTACTCTCATCACATCCCGAGTAACCAATGGGGATGTTGCCCCATCTCTACAAATATCCACAAATTGATGCTGCCATTTAGTGATGACACATGATTCCCAATGACCTACTGTGGAGATTCTACTCACCCTACTCCAGGGGAACCCGCTCAACATAATCCTGCATATCCGAAGGGTGAGAATTTCATTGCCAGCATCTCTTGCAACCCATATGGCAGCGACCCTGGAATAAGATGCATTTGCGTGTGAATAGTATGCATAGACCAACCACAATGTGCAACTGTCCATCTGTCAGGCCTACATTTATTGTGTGTCTAGTGTAGGTCGCTATCACAACAGTATATGCAAGTACCATTGATCGGTCCAGTATGGGGGACAAACACCAGTTTGAGGTGACACAATTAACATTTTTTTGGGAGTGCTACATGTTCTGAGGGGATAATCCTTAGAAGACGAGCTCAGGTGCGTTGTCTGTGCAGCCACCACCTTAGGCGGTGTGAGCTTGACCACCCTCCAGAAGCAACAACTCTAGGATTTCACGGCCCACAATATTTAACAATCTTGGTCTAACCATATCCTTGTGTGGCGCATATCGATTTCGAGTACCCTTTGAATCCAATGTCCGTGCTCCCCAAAAGTTGATCCATTTATTTTGCCACAATGTACTATAATAAGCGATTGCAATAAAAAGTAGAATGCCCCGCTGTACCTCAACACCCGCCATCCTAGTCTCTACATCCGTGCTTCTGAACTCGCTGAGTGGAAACCAATTAAAAACTCCATCATTGAGGTTCTTTACTAAGATGCAGAATGAGCCAGAGTCCTGCCCTTGGCCAGTAGCCCTCCCGACATAGCAAAGTCTATTGATTCATTCACAAGACATATCTTTATCATCTTCCTCTACCAAAAATGTAATGCACATGTTTCCCAGATGTTTGCATTGTTTCACAAGTTGGTGAACTGTTTCAGCTGGGATGTCAGGAACCTACAGCTGAACACTACCACACGCTGGCAATGTAATTCTAGCAGGAGTAAAGGCTGTGCATGGCCCAGGCCCTCCACTTCCCTGCTTCATTAATTTTGCCATCCGCTTGCCGTGATACTGTGAATGACTTTGCCTGCCAGTGCTTGGTCTATTAAACCAAACCTTGCTGCTGCCTTCAGCCATGCCCATCTCTCTGTACTCTAGTACCTGGCTATCATCCTCAATGCTTCCCTTTCCCTGGTGGTCTGCCCAATGGACCATCCCACCATGGTAGGGCTGAACCTGCAGGAGGCCTGAGCAACTGGTCGGTGGGAGGACTTGAGAAGGCCTGACATGGATTGCTTCTTGGTTCTCTCCTCTGCCTCAAAGGTGTCGTATTGTGCTGTTGCCTTCCACACGCCCTCCTCCTCTGCATGGGGTATGCGTGAGGCACGAGGCATACTCAGATCCAGTCCAGATGACCCATGTTCACTTGCCTTTCCAACATGCATCTGCTGGGTAGTGTTGGAAAGTGTGGGAGTCTGTGCAGACTCACACAAGATGCCATTTTGGCAAGCATATGGTCTAAGAGACGGTGTATATGCAGAACCTATCATAGTATACAATAAGTGGCAAGCACTAACGTCACTTGAGAAACTAAAAACCAAACTGGGGTGACATTAATGAGCAAATCTTATTAATGTTGGTCTCAAATTAATGTATATGCCCCCATCACCACTGCTGTTCGCATTGGCGATAGAACCGTTGGCAGAGGCGATCAGGGAAAGTCACCTACACAGGGGGATCCAACTATGCAAACACAGGGTGGTGATATCCTTGAATGCCGACATGGGGATTCATGTATCTAACCCTGATCACAACCTTAATCCAATAAGGCGGGATTTACTTAAATTCGGGGAGGGGCCAGGGCTTAAAATAAATCTGACCATCCGTCCTTCCCAATGACGGATGGTGTAGTTCAATTTGCAGATGAGTGGGGGGTTGCAATGGCACATGGAGCATACTAGATACCTAGGGGTCAACATGTCCCGTAATCCGGCAACCATGTACATCTGAATTTCTACACCCTCTAACACCGAGTGCTGATATTTCAACCGAACGACCCAGACCCAACATTAACTCATTGGTGCTCATGGCAATATCGCCCACTTCGGGCGATCTCTAGGCATCCACACATTGAAGAAACATCATTTAATTGTTCAAAGTCCACCTGTGTATAGTGAATCTATGGAATGCTGCAACAACGTCTGTGGCAAATTGTATTTGTGTTTATCGGTAAGAGCGGTACCTGCAATAGTACCATGTAGCGTATATTCCCTCTTGATAATCAGGCATTCTATTGTGCAAGCTACGAGTGGTCATCCACCTTTAAATAGTTTGAATGAATAGGATGTTGAGATTCAGATGAACAAATAAAAATCATTAGGTTTTCATGTCAAACTTTGAATTTTTATTAAACTGAGCGCCCTAACATCTTGGGGTGTTTTATTATTGAAAATACCAAAGTCCTGGATCTTTGGCAGATATAGAGGGAGAGTGTTCCATAGTTTTGGTCCAGCTACAGAAAAAAAAAAAACTCTACCGCCACCTCTTTCCAGCCGGTAGGATGGAATTTTCAAAAGGCATTGGGAGGCTGAAAAGAACGAGCATTTCGTCCAATACGGAGTGATTTTCACCTGTAAAGCCAGGCGCCCTCTGCCCTGAAGTGCTTAATGAATAATACACAGCGATTTAAATTTAATCCAGGCCAGACCACAAGCCAAAAGAGGCTTCGTCAAGCTGATGAAATAGCGGTTCAACATAAATATTAAAAAGAGGGGGGGTAAGAGAGCAGACCGCTGATGGACCCAACAAGAAGTCTGTAGTGGGATTGCACTTCACTAACCACGACATTCCTAGTATGATCGTAAACTGGGGTGCTGCAATTAATCCAAGCAATATGCTTTCTTCACGATTAGGTAATCATGCTCACTTATTAGTCCGTGGATTGCACAGGTTCAATGAGCTTCTTGGGTTGTAATGGCATCAAAGCTTGCACATATTCTACAGCAGTAAAATTACCTGTAACCCCAGAATCAATCATTGCTGAAGCAGTGACAATGATGTCCTCAAAGACTAAAAGTGACTGATACAGAGATATGTACTCTACTGAAAGAGGCACTTTAGGGATATACGTAGGGGGTGAGTACCCTTACTCCTGACACTCCCCACCCCTACACTACACTACTTTTACCGACTCCAAACTTTTCCTGAAGGACATGGCATTGCGCCCCCTCCCCCCCTCCCCCAAGGACAGTCAGGCATTTCCTATTACTTCTCCTTTAATCCTTTTCCTCTGGACTAGGAGGTCCAGGAATAGGTTCTCCCTCACTCATTCGTTTTTTACATACCTTATGCAAGCAGTCACCTCCTTCCTCTGTTCCCCTTTTCTTTCTATAAACCTTAAAGTCAGGTCAACCAAATCAGCACAAGACAGCATCCTTCAGATCATCCTCAGTCCTTTCTTCACAATGTACTGTCTGCCCATCTGAAGAGCTATATGGCGGATCAACGCGGCAGGGAATCCACCCAACTTTGGATGCACAAGGAGCCCTGTTGATAGAGATGGGGGCCTTTGCTCAGTACAGGCCTGCGACCACACAGAGGCCACTGGTACGCTGTGAGATCTGAGGCGAGGCTCTGCAGTACAACAAAGGGACGATTTACAGTAGCACACAGCACAATAACCATACCAGTCTGCAAGGCACTGAGAGAAGTGTCTAGGAGCAGACGGACGTCCCCTGCAGCGTTGTTACAGCAACACACTGTGGGAGGCACCTCTCGTCTGCCACGGAAGTAGATGCAGATGAACCGCCTTCCCCTTTATTCCGTTAAAATGCCCTAGGTCGTCTGAAACATCGTCCCGGTGATTTCAAACAGATTAAAAATGAAAAAGCCGAAAAATCATGGAAATCGGGAGACCTGGCCCATAGCCTCAATAGGGGCCCAGGACAGATGATAGAAGGGAAAGACTTAAGGTGGGGGGTGAGTGGGGCCAGAAACTGTTTTTTTCTTCAAAAAGGGGGTGGGGAGGGCTCAGTATGCAAAAGTTTGAAGACCACTGTACTAGAGTGATCGGATTGGGAAAAGGACGCCTAACCGTACACACTTTAAGGGCAATGGGTCTACGCATCTTAACACGGAAAGACTAAGAGGGTTTATTTTTATGATTGGGGGTTTACGATTAAACGGCTGAGCTACATAAAACGTCCCATAGCCATACGAAGGACTACAAAGATGGCATACACATTCATAATCCTTAGACGGCGTACTGGTCACATATTAAGCACATCCTAAAGCTGTGATCCACAGTGCTTAGGGCACTGCAGGAACCTGCCCGACTGACCATAAGATTAGTATCAATAAGCCAGGTTTGTCAATACATCTTTATCATATATTAGTCGAACAGAGATATCGGACAGTAGTTCCCTGGTAGATCCCTTTTTTTTAAAAAAATCAGTACGATCTCTGCCTGCGCTCAAGAGACGGGAACAACATTCATTTGTACAACAGAGATAAACAGCCTAGTCAAATATGGAACACATGCCAGGTAAAAATGAATAGGGACCCTAACCAGCCCACTGCCTTGCCTAATTTCTGCTTCTTTATTTATTTTCATTTGTTGAGCGCACAGCAGACCGAAGACATTGTGGCGCTAGTTACAGTGTTGCTTATACTTAGTTACATACAGTTCTTGTCCATACAGTTACATTGGACGAAATATACATTGGAGATACGGCGGTTGTAGGCTTCAGATTTAGCAAGGAAGATTGCGTCTTTGTATTTTTTTGCTATGGATTAGAAGTTAGCTTTTAGTGGTATCGCAGAGGTTAAACTACCAATTTTTGCCGCTAAGCGTAAAGTCTGGAGTTCCTCTGAACCATGAATTGGAGTGGAAGGATTTTTTCTTGTTTGTTTTCCAGTGGGGCAACGGTGTTGACAGCCGTTGTGATGGTGTCTTTGAATATTTCTGCGAGGATGTTGGGGGGTCAGCGGAAAACGAGGGCGCTAGGCATGGCAGATTGAGGAGTGCACTGATATTGTCAGCGGTGAGTTTTTAGGCACTTCTGGCTAAGGTTGCCGGTGCTTTGGTACGCACTTTAGCGCTTAGTGAGACAGGGATGTCAAATAGGAGAAGGTTGTGGTCTGTCCATGGGAGGCTAGTATTGGAGGTGATGGCTGTGTTACAGTTGTGGTCTATAATCCAATCTAGGATGCGTCCTTTTGCATGAGTAGGTGAAGTGTTCTTTTGAGAGAAGCCTAGGTCTTGGAGGTCTTTGGCTAGAGAGATAGCAGTTTTGTCCTTAGAGTCGTTGAATCCTAGGTTAAGGTCACCTATAAGTAGTGATTTTGTGGATTTTTTTAAGGTTGTTTCCTAAGAGGTGATTGACTTGACCTATGAAATTGGTGGTTGGGCCGGGTGGACGGTATGAATATTTATTGTGCTATTTGGAGAGAGTGACTATTTTCTTCCTCTTGGTGGGCTAAGGTTCTGATAGAGAGTGTTTCTTTGTGAATAATGGCTACCCCCCCTCCTGTTCTGGCTATCCTATCTTGTCCAAGGATGGCATACCCTTGTGGTAGGGCTAGTGAGATGGGTGGGCCGGAAGCTTTGTTGAGCCATGTCTCTGTGATCGCGAGTAAGTCTAGATTTTGGGTAGTTATTAGGTCATTTACTTCTAATGCGTGGGCATTGAGTGATCGTACATTGATTAAGGCACATTTGTATAGCGTTGGCCAAGAGATTTTTGTGGGTATGGTGTGGGTGTCTGCTTTAGGTACAGCGGTACATTGAGAGTAGGAGTTACCGCTAGGTGTAGTAAGCGTGGGTTTGAATTTGTAAGTTTGAATTTGTGGCATATAGAGTTATTAACACGGTGGTGGGGTGTGGTGCGTGAGCTAAGTCTGCAATTTGTGTGTGGTATGTGTGTAGGGGTGGCATGGCGGTGGATAGGGAGGGTGCGGGCTCCGAGTCTGTCTAATCTGAGGCTGAGGCTAGGTATCAGTGCTGTGTTATTTGGAATGTGTGAGGGCTTGGGCAGGCAGTCCATCGTGTGTCCTCGATGACGCGAGGTGATTTGATAGTGGTGGAGGTACTTTAATGTAGAAGGGTGAGGTGTGGTCATAAAGGTGACTAGCGTGCCAACTATGCAGGTGAGGACGGCAGAGTACATATTGTGCGCGAGTTCATTTGCTCATATGCTCGGGGCATGTATTACTGTTGAGCGAGATAAAGATTACACAATATTGGCCTGGAGGGCAGAACGCATAATACACTATATTGGCCTGAAGGCTGGGCTGTGGCCAACAAATGACTAGATTCGAATGGCAGTGTAACACAACAAATGGCTAGATTCGAGTGGCAGTGTAACACAACAAATGGCTAGATTCGAGTGGCAGAGTAACACAATAAATGGCTAGATTCGAATGGCAGAGTAACACAACAAAACTCAGATATACTGCAACCTAGATTCGAGATTTAGCAAATGGGGCAAAATCAACATGCAGTCAGCTGTTACCATTGATGGCAGTTAGGCACTGAGCACATATATACCGCTGGATTAGACTAGGCTAAAATGCACGGAGTAGGTGCAAAATCGGCTGAGGCTTAAAGAGCATTGGTTCTGTAGAGCTCTGCTAACTTCCTCACAGGAGATGACAAAGGATGCATCAGTGAGGTCAATTACACATGGAGTGCCGGTCAGGGGTCCTACTGTATCCTGGACAAAGGATCTATTCTTGTATAGTTCCATAAAATGATCGACCCACACAGATTCAGGAACACAGCCCTGCTGATTACTACTGGTATTCTCACAGCATAAGCCCACGATTACCCAGAAAATCCATAAATCCCCCCTGCCAATAGCAGTTAGTTCCAAATATCTTCAGACCATGCTTGTTTTTTCTATGCTTTCCTGGTCTCTTGGATAATCGAGCTAAAAGGTGCATTGGAGCTAACGTGTAGAATTAAAGCTTGTTTTGCTCCTCTACTGACAGCACCGTACCAAGGGGTTCGGGCAATCGTAAGGAAAGTAACGACTTTGCAATTTAGAGAAAAACGAGTCAGGTTTCCTCATCAGGTCTGCATGGACCTTCTGTACCATTAGATGTGCAGTACTCTCTAAAGTGGTCAAATGTTCTAAAAGAGGAAGAATGTCCCCATAATCCAATGGAGGGACCTGTGGTAGATAACATTAATCCACTTGATATTACGCCGGCCATCACCCATAAAGCCAGCGGAATACTCATGTCAGTACAATCAGTCACTTTCAATGCCCAGAACGACTCTTAAGACCAGCGGATGATCACTTCGCTTCTCTTGTGTATGTAGAAATGTGTTACAGGTGGACTATCTTGGCAAATGTAGAGGCGTAGCTATTTAACTGCACGAGTGGACGTTATCGAATGGCTCAATGGCCAGCACATCCCGAGGCAAACGGCCATTACAGGCCTCAAGGCTAAACCCCCCCCCCCACCCACCCAAATCAGCAAAATTGCATCCTCCTCCACCAGCCTATACTGCATCTTGGGCTCAATTGAATTTAAAACATTTATAAAGACAATGGCGATCAATCATAATTAGAAGAGGCACATGGATCCGAGGTGGCAGACCAGCTTGCTGGTGCGGTCGTTACAGTGAAGAACACGGTTCCACAGAAAATCAAGAAAATAAGGTTAACAATTGTTTGGGCTGGTGTCTTCACAACATGCTTTTTTTTTAAATCTAAAGTGCCTTATACTGTATGTTGGATTTACATTGAACATGTTTTTAGAACCCATCTCCTAGAGGCCCAGAAGAAAAAGTATGAAAAGACAGACAAATGAAGCCAAAGATGCTGCTTGACAAATTCATCATGGAGCAACTATTATTTGAGGAGCTGCGTAGTCCAGTCAATAAGCAGAATCGAGATGCTTATGCCCAATGGCAAGAAAATGAATTGAATGTGACCGGCTAAGCAAGCAAAGTGTTTTTGGACCATTGCTACAGTGTGAGAACTCGACAAGATGAAGAAGAAACTGAACACAAGGAAGATGCTTTTAAATTACTCCATGACCACTTCACACAATCTACAGCCGCTGATGCCTCAACGCAATTGACAGAGGAACTTGCCAAGATCTCAACTTCAGTGTGTCCTGTTCGGCAGATATGCCCACCACAGTTGAGTCAAACCACATTCATGCAGGACGATAGTCTAACAAGGAGCACAAATGCATTCTATCCCGACAACTGCCTAATACTGATGCTGAAATGCGTCCATCCAGGGAGGGGGTGGAGTATGCGGGCAGCCATTGGTGAATGTGACTAGTGTATCACAAGGCACTAACCTGAAAATCCAAGCCACCTGTGGCCAGCTCCATTCTACATTTTCATGGCCCGCTCAACCGATGCTGGGCAAAGTGCCAGCTGGAAATATACTGTGTGAAGCAGCTTTATTTTTCAGTGGCTCTACTTTTAGTAAGTTGTCCAGTTTCTGTCAATTTGTGGGACTCCAGTTCCTTTCTAAAACGCAGTATTACAAATAAAAACGAGAATATTTAACACCTGCTATTAGTGAAGCTTGGATAATTGACCAAATGTCAATTGAGGGGACTTTCTCCGACAAACGGTTCAGGCTAGATGGCGATGGACAGTGCGACATCCCCGGATTTTCAACAAAGTACTGCACATACCACTTTCAGGACATGGAAAGTAAAAGAAATGCGAGTTTGGTGTCGTGCAGGTGTCCGAATGTAAATTCTCAGTGGCCACGGAGAAACATGGTTCCCTGGAAGATCTCCAGTCAAGGGGAATGCAAATAGACCTCATAGCCACCGACAGACATAACAGCCAAGGCCATGAGAGATCAGTTTCCAATCATTCCCGCCAATGTGATGTATGGCACGTTGCCAAATCAAATAAATTTTTTTTTTAAAAAACGGGTTCTGAAAATATTTCAGTGGTCCCAGTCTTTGAGCAACCATCTTTGGCGGGGCTCAAAAACTTGTGGTGGGTTTGTGGAAATTCTACTTGAAAAATGGCGCTCATTAATGCACCACTGTTCCAACGTTCACTCTTGGGACAGAAAACATACATTTTCACTAATGTGCACATGGACCGTTATCGGAGGAGCAGGAACACAAGAAGAAGTGGTTGGTACCATCTTCACCTCCACACAAAGCTCTTGAGAAGATTGTGTTTGATAAAACTCTAACAAGCGATCTGATGGTACTCACAGAATTCTGTCAAACGGGAGATTTGGAGGTGTTCCATAATATGTGCCTAAAGTACAGGCCCAAGAGATTGCATTTCGGCATAGACAGGAAGCAATAGCGAACATTACTAGCATTATTAGCGCATAACGACAACATAGGGAGAGAAACAATCTAGTACTGCAGGAAACTACACAATGGCCTTTACAAAAAGCAAAAAAAAAAAAAATGGGTGGTCAAGCCAATATACCAGGAAATGGAATTAGATTTTGTGAAAGATCTCACTTAGACTACGTTGGACATGCATACTCATGGAATCGCTCATGATTTTGTTCCAAGGACACATACATTGCCACAAAACATTACAAACGTGCCCTGTCCCTGTCTTCATTTCCCGGTTCAAATGATTAGCAACTTATTTGTTCAACAATGTTTATATAAATTGTCTAAATAAAGCATCCGAGTTGTCTTTAGAAACGTATCCCCTTTGTCCATTTTTTTTGCGAGAAGTGCCTTTTTGAAGGTGCCATACAGTGTAACGCTGTGCTTTCACACTTCCCGCTTTTGTCAAGCTCTTGTGGGTCCTTCACTGATCGGAGGAGGGTCAGATGGATATCAGCATGAAACCAACTTTGGGAACCAACTTTGGGGTTCCGCAGTTGCCTTACCAAGCACGTGTTCAAACAGCTGAATAAATATGCGTCCCACAAAGGAATGAGACCTAGGCTACATAAGAAACTTGGCACGCAAGAACTACTGACTGTAAGCAAAACAGCGCATCAAAGGGGGTTGTTGGTGAAAAATTCGGACCTATATTTTTATGGGGGCATGTGTTAAGGCATCTGATAGCAACGACCCCCATCAGAGGGGCCGATCTTTGATATGGGGCCTTTGGTGTCTTACGATTTCAAACGCAGTGAGGATAGGTGTCAGCGTTACCAAAATATACTCCTGATTAGGTATGTGGGAGGTTAATTTGAGGTGATGCGGGGGTAGGTCCTGGTGACCAGATGCGCTCAAAGGGAACAGGGGTCATGGGTCCAGGGGACTGCGGCCTGGCAGGAGGGGGTTGTAGATGGCATGAGTCGGTGAGCAGAGAGGGATTGTGCACTAAGGTTGGAGCAGGGCTTGCTCCAACATTCTCTTACGAGCACATTTTGTCAGGACTTGAGACCCGCTACTTGCAAAAATAATTAGCTGCATTGCCGTGAGAACAGGAGACGGGCTGAGCCGACATGTGGTGGGGGCTGGCTGTGCGAGGCGCTGGGAGAGTGAGCAGTTCAACAGAGGGACACTAAAAATAAGGCATTTGGAAGTAAACCAACTGTTTTCATTTAAAAAAGTTAATCACTAGAAATTTTGCGCGGCATTAGTGGATGCCAGCAAACAGTTTGTTTTTCAAAAATATTTGCCACATTGGTCTGCAAGGCTATTCGCTCCCATGGGAATGAAGGTCAATGCGTTTGAATTTTGCTTGTGAGCTGTGCACACCCACACATCCTACACAGTTTGATTGTTTTTCGTCCTTGGAAGAACGAGAGGATTTGGAATGGAAAGAATGAAGGGAGGTGTGTAATGCTGTCAAATACGATAAGGTTCACCATTCCAAAACTGGACAAAGGAACATGCGGTTTCATTTTATGAAAATGTGTTGATCTGAACGGACGCTCTGCATTACGCCGAGTGAATGGAAATGCCGAATATTGTGTAAGTTTTTACCGTAGACTAGTTTATAGATGAACAGATCAAGGCTTCATTTTCTGACCGGTATAGTTGGCATACATTGTAATGGGTGTTTGTGATTCTAAGCTAATATTACGTTAAAATGCTGTATGTGTTCTTCGAATTCTTCCGTCAGCTTCTGCATCCCATTGTGAGCTAAACATAAGCCATAGCACAAACCTCTCAAGCACATCGTAGACTCCACTTTCCACGATATTTGCTCTGTGTTTCTATTGTTTCCAGTTTGAGTTCATTAGTTTTCACACGGTGCAGAATTAATGGGTAAATTGATAAATTAGAATAAACAACAGCTACTGAGACAGTTCTGATATTTTCTACAAAGCTACATCCTGCCATTCTGCGAATGTCATCTTTTCTAGATACCAATTGATGACTTCTTCAGCCGGCAGCTGCAGATACACTTGAATGGCTGGATTACAATCACGCTGTTTTGGGATGATCGCACTGTCCCGATATGCCCTTTCGCAGTACCAGAGAAAAGGAGCAACCCGACATCATTTACGTTGGCCTAGTGCCAAGCTGATGCCAAAACCTTGCGATTTACGGTGCGTCCAATGCGCTTCATGTACCCAAAGGAACACCATGTGACTCACGATTAACATTTGTGGATCGAGAACAAAAAGAAAGAAATTACCAATGTGGTTGAATAAGGAAATCGGCAGATGTTCTCAGAGCGTTTATTGGGAAATAAAAGTGCATTATAAATTGCAGAGTATTGCGGTTTCCTTTAAAAAATAATGTTTTGTATTCAAAATTGGGACGCGCTGTGTTGTGAGAGAATGTGTATTGATATTCCGGGTTATGCGTCAACTGACGTCAACACGTAGTTGATGACTGGGCGCGTTTGGCTACGCTGCCCAGTAAGCTGCATTTCAAGCCGGAGATCGAGGGAGGTGTCGTTGGAAAGGGGAGATTATCCCCTTTTCAACGACACCCTGTTTGACAGCATTGCTGCCTGCGGATCGGGCGCAGAGTGCTCGATGCGCGGGCAGCAATGCACACTAGACACCAGGGAAACGTTTGTGATGTGGGGGGGGGGGGCTGCTTACCGTATGCAGCCCTTGCCCCCCATGGCCCCCAAAGTATGGGGGCACATGTGTACAACCTTGGGGGCAGATGGCTGATCTGCCCCCAGGTAAGGGGGCAAAAAAATAAAATTAAAATAAAAAAAACGGAAAGCAACGGGGATGGGGTGCCTGGGATTTTTTGCCCCCAAAATGGTGGTGGCCCTCCCACACCAAGTGGAAAGGGGGGGGCACCCCTTGTAGCCCTCCCTGGGGGCAGATTTATGCCCCTAGGCAGGAGTACATGAGGTGGCCCCCCATCCAATTGGGGTGTGTGGGGGGAGGGCCACCAGGAATTAGTGTGCAGGCCCCCCAAAGGATGGGGCCTGCAGGTTAGGCCCCCCCGGGGGGCAGATGGCTGGTCATTTGCCCCCAGGGAAGGGGACAAAACAAACAAACAATTGAAAATAACAAAGGGATTTTTGGGTGGGATTGGGGGGCCACTAGCCACCAGGGATATATTTTACAAAAAGGGGGGTGGCCCTCTCCCCTCACCCCAAGGGGAAATGGGGGAACCCCTTGTAGCCCTCCCCTGGGCAGATATCTGCTCCTAGGAAGGGGCATCTGTCCCCAGGAGGGCTGAATGAGATGCCCCCCCAATTTGGTGTGGGGGGTAGAGGGTCACCCCCCCATTACATTAGAAAATTACCTGGCGGTTTAGAGTGCCCCTCAGCCCACCCTAAAGTGTAGTGTACCTTTTCAATTTTTTTCTTTGTTTACGAAACTTGCCATGGCGCAGAGGGGCACACTGGAGGGGCCTGTCCAACCATTTTTGGGGGCCCTCTCCCCCCTCCCCAAATGGAGGGATGTGTACTTCACGCAGCCGTTTGTAGGAGGCCCAGGGAGGCCTGCATGAGGTGCTCCTGCCACCCATTTGGCAAGAGGGCCCCCAGAAATGGTGGGACAGGCCCCCCCCAGTGGGTGGGGCAGTAAGGTTTGGGCACCCCTGGGCCAGATTGGCACATCAATGTGCCTCTCTGCACCAAGGGGAGTTGGGTTACCAAATGAAAAAAATGGAACACTTTTTAGGGGGGCGGTGGGGCACCCCAAAGGGTCGGGGATTTTTTTTTTTTTTTAATGGGATGGGGCATTGACCAACTCCCTCCCCCCACCCCCAATGGAGTGGATGCCATGTCATGCAGCCCTCCCTGGGAACAGATATCTGCTACTAGGAAGGGACGCCTGACCCCAAGGAGGAGTGCAGGACACCC
Source organism: Ambystoma mexicanum (assembly GCF_040938575.1). Taxonomy (NCBI): domain Eukaryota; kingdom Metazoa; phylum Chordata; class Amphibia; order Caudata; family Ambystomatidae; genus Ambystoma; species Ambystoma mexicanum. The sequence goes on from NC_090928.1 coordinate 1,283,034,024, forward strand.
CCCCCCCTTATCTTCCCCCGGAGGGGGGGGGGCTACATTTTGCTGGTGTGACCGTAGGTAACATGTTTTTTGTTTTGTTTACAGCTTTTTCTACCCGAGCAGCTGCAACGTTATGGGAGTACTGTTTTTTATTATTCTATGGTTAGTGAGACTGGGGCTGGATTGTTGGTGGTGTGGGTGGTAATGGCCCGTCTGGGCAGATCACCTCAACTGTCCTGGAGTTGCGGCTGGGCTGCATTGGCACACTGCCGAGACTCCTTGGTGGGGAGAAGCTGTAACGCAGGGCAGCCAGGGATCCAGCAAAGTCGGCGGTAATATCCCTGGCCTTGAGCACCCTTCTCCCATGTGGGTCTTTGCTGGGGGTTCTGGGTAATAAATTCTGGGCCGATTTGCGCAAGTCAGTGTGTTTCGGTGGGTGGCCAGAGCGAAACGTCTGAGAATGGTCTTCATTTCCAGCCAATTTCAGAGACATTTCCCTGTGCACACTCACCGAAACACGTCGCCAATAACAGATGTCATACCTTCTCGCGTTCCCACAGGTGTCCTGACGAAAAAGGTACCTCGTGTGTGGGTGCACCTACCGGGGGCGCAAAAGGAAAAGGATAACCTGCTGGTAACCCCAAGCCTTTCGCCACTGACCATTTTGTTCATAAGGGCAACCTACAGATTTGGGCCTGGGGTGTCGAAGCCAGCAAGGAAAACAGTGAACCCCATGCATTTCCCAAAAGAGGACACCCGTGGGAATCCACAAAGGTCTGCCTTGCGCAAATTGCCCCAGTTTTTATTAGCCACAATCCCTGACAAAGTGTGATATTTGATGGGGGAAAAAACACAATGTTCACTTTGTCTGGGGTTCACCAATATAGCTGCAAAGGGAAAAGGCTAACCCACTGGTTACAAAAAAACAACAAAAGGGTTGGGGAGTTAACCTACAGATTTGGGCATAGGGTGTCCAAGCCACCAAGCAAAACTGGGAACCTCATGCATTTCTGAAAAGAGGGCACCAGTAGGAATCCACAGAGGTCCAACTTGCGCGAAGGGGACCAGAATGTATTTCCCAGAACCCCCGACAAATGTGTGCTTTCCTAACTGCAAGAGTCGGGGGAATGTAGCGTAGCATTGCTTTTCTCAAAATTCATAGAAGCCATTGCCGTACCAAGCCAACCATGCCCAACGCATATCTTTTTTTCGGTCATTTCCCCGCTTTTCCCCCAATCTAGTGTTTGCCTGACCTAAGCAAATCACCCCTTCCTAAACTTGGAATTTTGTCTACTTTTCAGAAATATGCATTCCTGTCCTCCAATTCGGCTTTCCCACCATGCATATCCAATTGGCAAAAATGGCCAAAATCGCCTACCTCTCACAAAACAGTTGATAACCACATCAAAATTTTTCTTCATTTCCACTCAACCTGTTCTTCAAAGCCAGGAAATTGGGGAATTCAGTACAGCAAACCATTTGTTCCTAGCTCTTACAAGGAAAAAACCACAGGCTTCTTCCTTTTCGCTTATTTTCTCTCACCCCTCTACAGCAACCTAGGATTCCTGGGTGGCGTTACGACCGCCTACATGTGGGGAAAAAAAAAGGAGCCAAATTTGGCCGAGATATCTCATGTAACAAAAAAGTTACAAGCCATTGAATGGCCACATACTGAAATCACCAAAAAAGGCTCTGGAACTGGGGGGGAAAATACCTATGGCACTTAAAGGGTTAATCACTGCTATACAAACCAAGTAGATTTTATTACATTGTGACTCAAGAACACGCTGAGCCTCCTTTAGCCACCCCCCCACCATCTTTCTCGCCCTTTCCTCTTTTCTCCCACGACTATGTCGCTAGACAAGTCGATTTATGAAAGCCTTGTCAAAAAAGGTTCATCCATGTTCTTCTACAACCATCAGGGACCACATGGACACCCTCGCTCCGCCCTTGCGGATTGTTTGCAACTACTCTTTGCCTCAGGATTCTTACCGTCCCCTCTGAAGCACTCCCTTGTGCATCGTCATCTCAAGAAATCCACAGCTCATCCTTCTTGTCCAGCTAACTATCGCCCAATTTCCAAACTCCTGGAAAAGTTGGCCATCTCTCAGCTTAACCTTCATTACAATTAGGTTGGCTGTCTCCATGACCACCAGTCTTGTTTCAGAGCTGCCAGAAGCACGGAAACTGCTCTCCTGAACACCCGTGAAGATATGCTCTCCAACGACTAACATTCCCTCTGTCCTCACCCCCCCCCCCCTCGATCATTCTTCTGCCTTCGACACGGTCAACAATACCATCCTGCGCAACCGTCTTCGTGATAACCTGGGTATCACTCTTCGTGATAACCTGGGTATCACTGATCAGGCTCTGGCCTGGCTGACCTCTCTCCGATCGACCCTCCCAGGTCAAACTTGGGTCCTTCCTATCATCCAACTTGCTCTCTACCTATGGTGTTCCCCAGGGGTCTAACCTCTCACCCTGGCTTTTCAACCAATACCTGGCAAGTCTCGCCCACTGCATTGCCATTTTCTGCTCAAATTTCCCATGCTACGCTGATGACACTCTTTCAGGCTGCCCTCGGCCACCTCCTCTCCCCCTCATCTCGGATTGCCCAAATCCCATTCAAGATTGGCGTGCCGCCAATGATCTTTGTCTGAATGCCAGCAAGACTGAGATCCTCCTCATCGGCACACCTTCACCATCTGGCCGGCCTCCCCTGGTCCTCCTCCTACCCCCACCTGTCAGGCTAAGAACCTCAGGGTCATCTTTGACTCCACACTTTCCTTCGACGCCCACATCTCTGATGTCTCTAAAAAGTCAAACTTCCTACTGCACCTCCTCAGAGGTAATCTGCCTTTCCTCTCCCTCCTGCCTCCAGAAGCTCATGGTCTTCCAAGCTCTGGTTCTCTGTAGGTTCGAATATTGTAAGGGCCTCTTTCTAAATCTACCTGCCTCTACTCTCCGCCCTCTGCAACTAATACAGAACAGGACTGCGAGACATGTCCTTGGCCTCAAGGCCTGGGATCGTATCGCTACAGCTCGGAAATCCCTCCATTGGCTCCCAGTGGATGCAAGGATTAAATTCAAAACCGTCTGCATTGTCCACAAGGCTTTCTGGAGCCTGGGTCCAAAATACCTTCAACTATCCTCCGCAAATACCTCCCCTCTCGAGCGTTTTGCTCCTCTAACCTCAAACTCCCTCAGGGTCAGTCGTTTTTCAAAGAAAGCAAGACCTTCCTCTTTTTCTGCCTTTGCCCCCCCCTCTCCCCTGCTGATGTGTTCTCTCTTGGCACCATGCACCAGGCCCTGCTCACCACCCGCAACTGCCCCCCCAGGCCACCCCTTGCACTGGTGTCTGTAGCTGTACCCATACAGCCGCCGCCCCCCCCCCCCTTTTCTTCCTGCACTTATCAGAGCTACCCTGTCTGCTGCCTTAACCCTAGCAACTTGCCAATGCTGGCTGCACTACCACTGTTTGTTGCCTTTATAATATTATTTATTATTATGTTATCTGTTTCTCCTTTGCTTCGTACTTTCCACTTCTCCCCTCCCCCATGCACTTGCGTATTCTCACTGTCACTGGGCCTAGTAAGATCGTTTTGTTCTCCCCCGTTCCCCCGCCTTGCCGCGCTCCGAATACGAGTGCGATAGAAATAAAATATCTATATCAAAAAACGCTAAATGCTAGTGCGTGCCGGTTTTTTTGGTCAAAGTACTCCACTTCGATTAATTAATTTTTGTTATGCAACTACTAGTTATGACCAGTGTTGCTGAATAAATATCCTTTAAAGCAAACAATTGGCATTGCGTTTGAACAGACCCCCCCCTCCACTCATTGGGCACTATTCAAACAGCCCGTCACAAAAATAATGAATTGCCATTTGCAAATATGGGCCACTTTTACGTGGTGCCCGAGCTAATATTATGCCCCAGTCCGACCCTGGTTGCTGTCAAAAGTGAGCCGCTGAGGTTGTATTCCCAGGGCAGGTGCGGATGGTGGGGAGCACCGTGTGCAAAAAAGTAATCAGAGAAAAATGATAGGAAGCCGGAGAAGTAGCCTGACCGGGCCCAGGCACCATTCAGCCCTCCCGGGGTCCACACAGGTGGGTTCTGCAAATGCCTATCTCGGACAGAGATACCCATGGCACCCCCCCATACAGATGCACAACTCCATATAGAGCTGAGCTACCCACTGCATACCCACCTTACAGACTGCACAGCCCCCGTACAGATGCACACTGCAGAGCCCCCCCATACAGATGCACACTGCACAACTCCATATAGAGCTGCCCACGGCATACCCCCTTTGCAGAAGCCCACTGTACAGCACCTGCAGATGCCCACTGCATAGTGCCCCCTTGCAGAAGCCCACAGCACAGTCCTCTGCACAGGCGCACACTCCACAGCCACATGTAGACCTGCATATTGCCCCCTTCCCTTGCAGACACCCACAGTACAGACAGCCCTGTGATCCTCTGAGGTTGTATTCCCAGCAGGGCAGATGCGGATGGTGCAGAGCACTGTGCGCAAAAAAACAATAGGATGCATTAGAGGCCAGTGCAGATCTCCTGGGGACCTCACATGTGTACAGACGCCCACAGCACAGCCCCATGTAGAGCTGGAGACCCCCATGAAAGGACAATGCACTGCACTCTTGATGCTAGGAAACAGGATAGGCCGGGGCAGTGGCCTGGCCAGGCACCATTCAAGGGGGGGGCATGTAGAGCTGTAGGACCCTCATGAAAGGACAATGCACCGCACTCTGGATGCTAGGAAACAGGAGAGGCCGGGGCACTGGCCTGGCCAGGCACCATTCAGGCGGGGGACATGTGGAGCTGTAGGACCCCCATGAAAGGACAATGCACCGCACTCTGGATGCTAGGAAACAGGAGAGGCCGGGGCAGTGGCCTGGCCAGGCACCATTCAGGCGGGGGACATGTGGAGCTGTAGGACCCCCATGAAAGGACAATGCACCGCACGCTGGATGCTAGGAAACAGGAGAGGCCGGGGCAGTGGCCTGGACAGGCACCATTCAGCCGGTGGGGGGGGGGGGGGGGCATGTAGAGCTGTAGGACCCCCATGAAAGGACAATGCACCGCACTCTGGATGCTAGGAAACAGGAGAGGCCGGGGCAGTGGCCTGGCCAGGCACCATGTAGGACCCTACGAAAGGACAAAGCAACACAGGCCGGATGTTGGTTCTACGCAACCAAACGTGGCTTCTTACCTGCTTATGGCCGCGCATGGAGCCTTCCTTCCCGCGCTTCCTGCTACTCTGGCGCCCAGAGCCTTCCCAAGGAGTTCCAGCTGGAGCCAGAGGGACGCAGAGTCCCGGTCACTTGCACCGGCAGCCAGAGTCCCGGTCCCACTTTCCGGCTCAGCGCTCACTGAAATTAACCCGGAAATGCTTCAATGCTCCGGAAAAGAACATTGATGACGTCGGTAGTCACGTGGATAAGAGTGGGCGGGCCGTTGCTATGGTCCTTTTCTCAGATTGGCCCTAGCAAGGGCCGTAGGAAGTCACGTTGAGAAGAGTGGGTGGTGCCTCGCGCGAGTTCCCAGCTGTACGCGCGCGCAGGACTCGTGATCCTTTCCCTCTGGATGATCTGGTGCTTCGTGTTTGACCGTTTGTATGTTTGTCACCTCGACGTGGGACGTCACGTGTTCACTGAGCATGCGCGGGTATACCCGCGCTCGGCTCCTGACTATTTACCTGCGCATGCGCTGCTGATCGGTGTCTCAGCAGAGCGTGGACGGGCTTCTTTCTGTCTCGGTTGATACTAGTTCCCATCCGAGAAACGGACCATCGGTCGTTAGGGCCATTTCTCAGATGGGAAATAGCTGCTTCAGTGTGAGTGGGCTAGTTCCCATTAGAGAACTGGCCCTTTTTGGCCTTAGTGGCCAAGTCCTTCATAATAATGGGAACTAGCCCACTCACACTGAGAAGGCTAGTTCCCATTAGAGAAATGGCCCTTTTTACTCCCCTAGAGGCCAAGTCCTGCATAATGATGGGAACTAGCCCACTCACACTGAGAAGGCTAGTTCCCATTAGAGAAATGGCCCTTTTTGGCCTTAGTGGCCAAGTCCTGCATAATAAAGGGAACTAGCCCACTCACACTGAGAAGGCTAGTTCCCATTAGAGAAATGGCCCTTTTTGCTTCCCTAGAGGCCAAGTCCTGCATAATAAAGGGCACTAGCCCACTCACACGGAGAAGGCTAGTTCCCATTAGAGAAATGGCCCTTTTTGGCCTTAGTGGCCAAGTCCTGCATAATAATGGGAACTAGCCCACTCACACTGAGAAGGCTAGTTCCCATTAGACAAATGGCCCTTTTTGCTCCTCTAGAGGCCAAGTCCTGCATAATAAAGGGAACTAGCCTACTTACACTGAGAAGGCTAGTTCACATTAGACAAATGGCCCTTTTTGCCCCTAGTGGCCAAGTTCTGCTATTTCCCATTAGAGAAATGGTCCTTTTTGGCCCTAGTGGCCAAGTCCTGCATAATAATGGGAACTAGCCTACTCACACTGAGAAGGTTAGTTCCCATTAGTGAAATGGCCCTTTTTGCTCTCCTAGAGGCCAAGTCCTGCATAATAAAGGGAACTAGCCCACTCACACTGAGAAAGCTAGTTCACATTAGACAAATGGCCCTTTTTGCCCCTAGTGGCCAATCCTGCTATTTCCCATTAGAGAAATGGTCCTTTTTGGCTCTAGTGGCCAAGTCCTGCATAATAATGGGAACTAGCCTACTCACACTGAGAAGGCTAGTTCCCATTAGATAACTGGCCCTTTTTGGCCTTAGTGGCCAAGTCCTGCATAATAATGGGGACTGGCCTACTCACACGGAGAAGGCTAGTTCCCATTAGAGAAATGGCCCTTTTTGCTCCACTAGGAGCCAAGTCCTGCATAATAAAGGGAACTAGCCCACTCACACTGAGAAGGCTAGTTCCCATTAGATAAATGGCCCTTTTTGCTCCCCTAGAGGCCAAGTCCTGCATAATAAAGGGAACAAGCCCACTCACACTGAGAAGGCTAGTTCACATTAGACAAATGGCCCTTTTTGCCCCTAGTGGCCAAGTCCTGCTATTTCCCATTAGAGAAATGGCCCTTTTTGGCCATAGTGGCCAAGTCCTGCATAATAATGGGAACTAGCCCACTCACACTGAGAAGGCTAGTTCACATTAGATAACTGGCCCTTTTTGCTCCCCTAGAGGCCAAGTCCTGCATAATAATGGGAACTAGCCTACTCACACTGAGAAGGCTAGTTCACATTAGAGAACTGGCCCTTTGAGCTCCCCTAGTGGCCAAATGCTGCATAATAATGGGAACTGGCCTACTCACACGGAGAAGGCTAGTTCCCATTAGAGAAATGGCCCTTTTTGCTCCACTAGAGGCCAAGCCCTGCATAATAATGGGAACTAGCCCACTCACAATGAGAAGGCTAGTTCACATTAGAAAACGGACCCTTTTTGCTCCCCTAGAGGCCATGTCCTGCATAATAAAGGGAACTAGCCCACTCACACAGAGAAGGCTAGTTCCCATTAGACAAATGGCCCTTTTGGTCCCAGTAGCCAAGTCCTGCATAATAATGGGAACTAGCCCACTCACACTGAGAAGGCTAGTTCCCATTAGAGAAATGGCCCTTTTTGCTCCACTAGAAGCCAAGTCCTGCATAATAAAGGGAACTAGCCCACTCACACTGAGAAGGCTAGTTCCCATTAGAGAAATGGCCCTTTTTGCCCCTAGTGGCCAAGTTCTGCTATTTCCCATTAGAGAAATGGTCCTTTTTGGCCCTAGTGGCCAAGTCCTGCATAATAATGGGAACTAGCCTGCTCACACTGAGAAGGCTAGTTCCCATTAGAGAAATGGCCCTTTTTGCTCCCCTAGAGGCCAAGTCCTGCATAATAAAGGGAACTAGCCCACTCACACTGAGAAGGCTAGTTCACATTAGACAAATGGCCCTTTTTGCCCCTAGTGGCCAATCCTGCTATTTCCCATTAAAGAAATGGTCCTTTTTGGCCCTAGTGGCCAAGTCCTGCATAATAATGGGAACTAGCCTACTCACACTGAGAATGCTAGTTCCCATTAGAGAACTGGCCCTTTTTGGCCTTAGTGGCCAAGTCCTGCATAATAATGGGGACTGGCCTACTCACACGGAGAAGGCTAGTTCCCATTAGAGAAATGGCCCTTTTTGGCCTTAGTGGCCAAGTCCTGCATAATAATGGGAACTAGCCCACTCACACGGAGAAGGCTAGTTCCCATTAGAGAAATGGCCCTTTTTGGCCTTAGTGGCCAAGTCCTGCATAATAATGGGAACTAGCCCACTCACACTGAGAAGGCTAATTCCCATTAAACAAATGGCCCTTTTGCCCCCAGTGGCCAAGTCCTGCATAATAAAGGGAACTAGCCCACTCACACTGAGAAGGCTAGTTCCCATTAGACAAATGGCCCTTTTGATCCCAGTAGCCAAGTCCTGCATAATAATGGGAACTAGCCCACTCACACTGAGAAGGCTAGTTCCCATTAGAGAAAATGCCCTTTTTGCTCCACTAGAAGCCAAGTCCTGCATAATAAAGGGAACTAGCCCACTCACACTGAGAAGGCTAGTTCCCATTAGAGAAATGGCCCTTTTTGCTCCCCTAGAGGCCAAGTCCTGCACAATAAAGGGAACTAGCCCACTCACACTGAGAAGGCTAGTTCACATTAGACAAATGGCCCTTTTTGCCCCTAGTGGCCAAGTTCTGCTATTTCCCATTAGAGAAATGGTCCTTTTTGGCCCTAGTGGCCAAGTCCTGCATAATAATGGGAACTAGCCTACTCAAACTGAGAAGGCTAGTTCCCATTAGAGAAATGGCCCTTTTTGCTCCCCTAGAGGCCAAGTCCTGCATAATAAAGGGAACTAGCCCACTCACACTGAGAAGGCTAGTTCACATTAGACAAATGGCCCTTTTTGCCCCTAGTGGCCAAGTCCTGCTATTTCCCATTAGAGAAATGGTCCTTTTTGGCCCTAGTGGCCAAGTCCTGCATAATAATGGGAACTAGCCTACTCACACTGAGAAGGCTAGTTCCCATTAAAGAACTGGCCCTTTTTGGCCTTAGTGGCCAAGTCCTGCATAATAATGGGGACTGGCCTACTCACACGGAGAAGGCTAGTTCCCATTAGAGAAATGGCCCTTTTTGCTCCACTAGAAGCCAAGTCCTGCATAATAAAGGGAACTAGCCCACTCACACTGAGAAGGATAGTTCCCATTAGAGAAATGGCCCTTTTTGCTCCCCTAGAGGCCAAGTCCTGCATAATAAAGGGAACTAGCCCACTCACACTGAGAAGGCTAGTTCACATTAGACAAATGGCCCTTTTTGCCCCTAGTGGCCAAGTCCTGCTATTTCCCATTAGAGAAATGGCCCTTTTTGGCCATAGTGGCCAAGTCCTGCATAATAATGGGAACTAGCCTACTCACACTGAGAAGGCTAGTTCCCATTAGACAAATGGCCCTTTTGCCCCTAGTGGCCAAGTCCTGCATAATAATGGGAACTAGCCCACTCACACTGAGAAGGCTAGTTCACATTAGAGAACTGGCCCTTTTTGCTCCCCTAGAGGCCAAGTCCTGCATAATAATGGGAACTAGCCTACTCACACTGAGAAGGCTAGTTCACATTAGAGAACTGGCCCTTTGAGCTCCCCTAGTGGCCAAATGCTGCATAATAATGGGAACTGGCCTACTCACACGGAGAAGGCTAGTTCCCATTAGAGAAATGGCCCTTTTTGCTCCACTAGAGGCCAAGCCCTGCATAATAATGGGAACTAGCCTACTCACAATGAGAAGGCTAGTTCCCATTAGAGAAATGGCCCTTTTTGCTCCCCTAGAGGCCATGTCCTGCATAATAATGGGAACTAGCCTACTCACACTGAGAAGGGTTGTTCCCATTAGAGAAATGGCCCTTTTTGCTCCCCTAGAGGCCAAGTCCTGCATAATAATGGGAACTAGCCTACTTACACTGAGAAGGCTAGTTCACATAAGAGAACTGGCCCTTTTTGCTCCCCTAGAGGCCAAGTCCTGCATAATAAGGGGAACAAGCCCACTCACACTGAGAAGGCTAGTTCACATTAGAGAACTGTCCCTTTGAGCTATCCTAGTGGCCAAATGGGGCATAATAATTGGAACTGGCCTACTCACACGGAGAAGGCTAGTTCCCATTAGAGAAATGGCCCTTTTTGCTCCACTAGAGGCCAAGTCCTGCATAATAAAGGGAACTAGCCCACTCACACTGAGAAGGCTAGTTCCCATTAGACAAATGGCCCTTTTGCCCCTAGTGGCCAAGTCCTGCATAATAATGGGAACTAGCCCACTCACACTGAGAAGGCTAGTTCCCATTAGATAAATGGCCCTTTTTGCTCCCCTAGAGGCCAAGTCCTGCATAATAAAGGGAACTAGCCCACTCACACTGAGAAGGCTAGTTCCCATTAGAGAAATGGCCCTTTTTGCTCCCCAAGAGGCCAAGTCCTGCATAATAAATGGAACTAGCCCACTCACTCTGAGAAGGCTAGTTCACATTAGACAAATGGCCCTTTTTGCCCCTAGTGGCCAAGTCCTGCTATGTCCCATTAGAGGAATGGCCCTTTTAGGCCCTAGTGGCCAAGTCCTGCATAATAATGGGAACTAGCCCACTCACACTGAGAAGGCTAGTTCCCATTAGACAAATGGCCCTTTTGGTCCCAGTAGCCAAGTCCTGCATAATAAAGGGAACTAGCCCACTCACACTGAGAAGGCTAGTTCCCATTAGAGAAATGGCCCTTTTTTCTCCCCTAGAGGCCAAGTCCTGCATAATAATGGGAACTAGCCCACTCACACTGAGAAGGCTAGTTCCCATTAGACAAATGGCCCTTTTGGTCCCAGTAGCCAAGTCCTGCATAATAATGGGACCTAGCCCACGCACACTGAGAAGGCTAGTTCCCATTAGAGAAATGGCCCTTTTTGCTCCACTAGAAGCCAAGTCCTGCATAATAAAGGGAACTAGCCCACTCACACTGAGAAAGCTAGTTCCCATTAGAGAAATGGCCCGTTTTGCTCCCCTAGAGGCCAAGTCCTGCATAATAATGGGAACTAGCCCACTCACACTGAGAAGGCTAGTTCCCATTAGAGAAATTGCCCTTTTTGCTCCACTAGAAGCCAAGTCCTGCATAATAAAGGGAACTAGCCCACTCACACTGAGAAGGCTAGTTCCCATTAGAGAAATTGCCCTTTTTGCTCCCCTAGAGGCCAAGTCCTGCATAATAATGGGAACTAGCCCACTCACACTGAGAAGGCTAGTTCCCATTAGAGAAATGGCCCTTTTTTCTCCCCTAGAGGCCAAGTCCTGCAGAATAATGGGAACTAGCCCACTCACACTGAGAAGGCTAGTTCCCATTAGAGAAATGGCCCTTTTTGCTCCCCTAGAGGCCAAGTCCTGCATAATAATGGGAACTAGCCCACTCACACTGAGAAGGCTAGTTCCCATTAGAGAAATTGCCCTTTTTGCTCCACTAGAAGCCAAGTCCTGCATAATAATGGGAACTAGCCTACTTACACTGAGAAGGCTAGTTCACATAAGAGAACTGGCCCTTTTTGCTCCCCTAGAGGCCAAGTCCTGCATAATAAGGGGAACAAGCCCACTCACACTGAGAAGGCTAGTTCACATTAGAGAACTGTCCCTTTGAGCTATCCTAGTGGCCAAATGCTGCATAATAATTGGAACTGGCCTACTCACACGGAGAAGGCTAGTTCCCATTAGAGAAATGGCCCTTTTTGCTCCACTAGAGGCCAAGTCCTGCATAATAAAGGGAACTAGCCCACTCACACTGAGAAGGCTAGTTCCCATTAGACAAATGGCCCTTTTGCCCCTAGTGGCCAAGTCCTGCATAATAATGGGAACTAGCCCACTCACACTGAGAAGGCTAGTTCCCATTAGATAAATGGCCCTTTTTGCTCCCCTAGAGGCCAAGTCCTGCATAATAAAGGGAACTAGCCCACTCACACTGAGAAGGCTAGTTCCCATTAGAGAAATGGCCCTTTTTGCTCGCCAAGAGGCCAAGTCCTGCATAATAAATGGAACTAGCCCACTCACTCTGAGAAGGCTAGTTCACATTAGACAAATGGCCCTTTTTGCCCCTAGTGGCCAAGTCCTGCTATGTCCCATTAGAGGAATGGCCCTTTTTGGCCCTAGTGGCCAAGTCCTGCATAATAATGGGAACTAGCCCACTCACACTGAGAAGGCTAGTTCCCATTAGACAAATGGCCCTTTTGGTCCCAGTAGCCAAGTCCTGCATAATAAAGGGAACTAGCCCACTCACACTGAGAAGGCTAGTTCCCATTAGAGAAATGGCCCTTTTTGCTCCCCTAGAGGCCAAGTCCTGCATAATAATGGGAACTAGCCCACTCACACTGAGAAGGCTAGTTCCCATTAGACAAATGGCCCTTTTGGTCCCAGTAGCCAAGTCCTGCATAATAATGGGACCTAGCCCACTCACACTGAGAAGGCTAGTTCCCATTAGAGAAATGGCCCTTTTTGCTCCACTAGAAGCCAAGTCCTGCATAATAAAGGGAACTAGCCCACTCACACTGAGAAAGCTAGTTCCCATTAGAGAAATGGCCCTTTTTGCTCCCCTAGAGGCCAAGTCCTGCATAATAATGGGAACTAGCCCACTCACACTGAGAAGGCTAGTTCCCATTAGAGAAATTGCCCTTTTTGCTCCACTAGAAGCCAAGTCCTGCATAATAAAGGGAACTAGCCCACTCACACTGAGAAAGCTAGTTCCCATTAGAGAAATGGCCCTTTTTGCTCCACTAGAAGCCAAGTCCTGCATAATAAAGGGAACTAGCCCACTCACACTGAGAAAGCTAGTTCCCATTAGAGAAATGGCCCTTTTTGCTCCCCTAGAGGCCAAGTCCTGCATAATAATGGGAACTAGCCCACTCACACTGAGAAGGCTAGTTCCCATTAGAGAAATTGCCCTTTTTGCTCCAATAGAAGCCAAGTCCTGCATAATAAAGGGAACTAGCCCACTCACACTGAGAAAGCTAGTTCCCATTAGAGAAATGGCCCTTTTTGCTCCCCTAGAGGCCAAGTCCTGCATAATAAAGGGAACTAGCCCACTCACACTGAGAAGGCTAGTTCACATTAGACAAATGGCCCTTTTTGCCCCTAGTGGCCAAGTTCTGCTATTTCCCATTAGAGAAATGGTCCTTTTTGGCCCTAGTGGCCAAGACCTGCATAATAATGGGAACTAGCCTACTCACACTGAGAAGGCTAGTTCCCATTAGAGAAATGGCCCTTTTTGCTCCCCTGGAGGCCAAGTCCTGCATAATAAAGGGAACTAGCCCACTCACACTGAGAAGGCTAGTTCACATTAGACAAATGGCCCTTTTTGCCCCTAGTGGCCAAGTCCTGCTATTTCCCATTAGAGAAATGGGCCTTTTTGGCCCTAGTGGCCAAGTCCTGCATAATAATGGGAACTAGCCCACTCACACTGAGAAGGCTAGTTCCCATTAGAGAAATGGCCCTTTTTGCTCCCCTAGAGGCCAAGTCCTGCATAATAAAGGGAACTAGCCTACTCACACTGAGAAGGCTAGTTCCCATTAGACAAATGGCCCTTTTGCCCCTAGTGGCCAAGTCCTGCATAATAATGGGAACTAGCCTACTCACGCTGAGAAGGCTAGTTCCCATTAGACAAATGGCCCTTTTGCCCCTAGTGGCCAAGTCCTGCATAATAATGGGAACTAGCCCACTCACACTGAGAAGGCTAGTTCACATTAGAGAACTGGCCCTTTTTGCTCCCCTAGAGGCCAAGTCCTGCATAATAATGGGAACTAGCCTACTCACACTGAGAAGGCTAGTTCACATTAGAGAACTGGCCCTTTGAGCTCCCCTAGTGGCCAAATGCTGCATAATAATGGGAACTGGCCTACTCACACGGAGAAGGCTAGTTCCCATTAGAGAAATTGCCCTTTTTGCTCCACTAGAGGCCAAGCCCTGCATAATAATGGGAACTACCCTACTCACACTGAGAAGGCTAGTTCACATTAGAAAACTGACCCTTTTTGCTCCCCTAGAGGCCATGTCCTGCATAATAAAGGGAACTAGCCCACTCACACAGAGAAGGCTAGTTCCCATTAGAGAAATGGCCCTTTTTGCTCCCCTAGAGGCCAAGTCCTGCATAATAATGGGAACTAGCCTACTCACACTGAGAAGGGTAGTTCCCATTAGAGAAATGGCCCTTTTTGGCCCTAGTGGCCAAGTCCTGCATAATAATGGGAACTAGCCTACTCACACTGAGAAGGCTAGTTCCCATTAGACAAATGGCCCTTTTGCCCCTAGTGGCCAAGTCCTGCATAATAATGGGAACTAGCCCACTCACACTGAGAAGGCTAGTTCCCATTAGAGAAATGGCCCTTTTTGCTCCCCTAGAGGCCAAGTCCTGCATAATAAAGGGAACTAGCCCACTCACACTGAGAAGGCTAGTTCCCATTAGAGAAATGGCCCTTTTTGCTCCCCAAGAGGCCAAGTCCTGCATAATAAATGGAACTAGCCCACTCACTCTGAGAAGGCTAGTTCACATTAGACAAATTGCCCTTTTTGGCCCTAGTGGCCAAGTCCTGCTATGTCCCATTAGAGAAATGGCCCTTTTTGGCCCTAGTGGCCAAGTCCTGCATAATAAAGGGAACTAGCCCACTCACACTGAGAAGGCTAGTTCCCATTAGAGAAATGGCCCCTTTTGCTCCCCTAGAGGCCAAGTCCTGCAAATAATGGGAACTAGCCCACTCACACTGAGAAGGCTAGTTCCCATTAGACAAATGGCCCTTTTGGTCCCAGTAGCCAAGTCCTGCATAATAATGGGAACTAGCCCACTCACACTGAGAAGGCTAGTTCCCATTAGACAAATGGCCCTTTTTGCTCCACTAGAAGCCAAGTCCTGCATAATAATGGGAACTAGCCCACTCACACTGAGAAGGCTAGTTCCCATTAGAGAAATGGCCCTTTTTGCTCCCCTAGAGGCCAAGTCCTGCATAATAAAGGGAACTAGCCCACTCACACTGAGAAGGCTAGTTCACATTAGACAAATGGCCCTTTTTGCCCCTAGTGGCCAGGTCCTGCTATTTCCCATTAGAGAAATGGTCCTTTTTGGCCCTAGTGGCCAAGTCCTGCATAATAATGGGAACTAGCCTACTCACACTGAGAAGGCTAGTTCCCATTAGAGAACTGGCCCTTTTTGGCCTTAATGGCCAAGTCCTGCATAATAATGGGGACTGGCCTACTCACACGGAGAAGGCTAGTTCCCATCAGAGAAATGGCCCTTTTTGCTCCACTAGAAGCCAAGTCCTGCATAATAAAGGGAACTAGCCCACTCACACTGAGAAGGCTAGTTCCCATTAGAGAAATGGCCCTTTTTGCTCCCCTAGATGCCAAGTCCTGCATAATAAAGGGAACTAGTCCACTCACACTGAGAAGGCTAGTTCACATTAGACAAATGGCCCTTTTGCCCCTATTGGCCAAGTCCTGCTATTTCCCATTAGAGAAATGGCCCTTTTTGGCCATAGTGGCCAAGTCCTGCATAATAATGGGAACTAGCCTACTCATGCTGAGAAGGCTAGTTCCCATTAGACAAATGGCCCTTTTGCCCCTAGTGGCCAAGTCCTGCATAATAATGGGAACTAGCCCACTCACACTGAGAAGGCTAGTTCACATTAGAGAACTGGCCCTTTTTGCTCCCCTAGAGGCCAAGTCCTGCATAATAATGGGAACTAGCCTACTCACACTGAGAAGGCTAGTTCACATTAGAGAACTGGCCCTTTGAGCTCCCCTAGTGGCCAAATGCTGCATAATAATGGGAACTGGCCTACTCACACGGAGAAGGCTAGTTCCCATTAGAGAAATGGCCCTTTTTGCTCCACTAGAGGCCAAGCCCTGCATAATAATGGGAACTAGCCTACTCACACTGAGAAGGCTAGTTCACATTAGAAAACTGACCCTTTTTGCTCCCCTAGAGGCCATGTCCTGCATAATAAAGGGAACTAGCCCACTCACACAGAGAAGGCTAGTTCCCATTAGAGAAATGGCCCTTTTTGCTCCCCTAGAGGCCAAGTCCTGCATAATAATGGGATCTAGCCTACTCACACTGAGAAGGGTAGTTCCCATTAGAGAAATGGCCCTCTTTGCTCCCCTAGAGGCCAAGTCCTGCATAATAATGGGAACTAGCCTACTTACACTGAGAAGGCTAGTTCACATTAGAGAACTGGCCCTTTTTGCTCCCCTAGAGGCCAAGTCCTGCATATTAATGGGAACAAGCCCACTCACACTGAGAAGGCTAGTTCACATTAGAGAACTGGCCCTTTGAGCTCCCCTAGTGGCCAAATGCTGCATAATAATTGGAACTTGCCTACTCACACGGAGAAGGCTAGTTCCCATTAGAGAAATTGACCTTTTTGCTCCACTAGAGGCCAAGTCCTGCATAATAAAGGGAACTAGCCCACTCACACTGAGAAGGCTAGTTCCCATTAGAGAAATGGCCCTTTTTGCTCCCCTAGAGGCCACGTCCTGCATAATAAAGGGAACTAGCCCACTCACACTGAGAAGGCTAGTTCACATTAGACAAATGGCCCTTTTTGTCCCTAGTGGCCAAGTGCTGCTATTTCCCATTAGAGAAATGTCCCTTTTTGGCCCTAGTGGCCAATTCCTGCATAATAATGGGAACTAGCCTACTCACACTGAGAAGGCTAGTTCCCATTAGACAAATGGCCCTTTTGCCCCTAGTGGCCATGTCCTGCATAATAATGGGAACTAGCCCACTCACACTGAGAAGGCTAGTTCCCATTAGAGAAATGGCCCTTTTTGCTCCCCTAGAGGCCAGGTCCTGCATAATAAAGGGAACTAGCCCACTCACACTGAGAAGGCTAGTTCCCATTAGAGAAATGGCCCTTTTTGCTCCCCAAGAGGCCAAGTCCTGCATAATAAAAGGAACTAGCCCACTGAGAAGGCTAGTTCACATTAGACAAATGGCCCTTTTTGCCCCTAGTGGCCAAGTCCTGCTATGTCCCATTAGAGAAATGGGCCTTTTTGGCCCTAGTGGCCAAGTCCTGCATAATAATGGGAACTAGCCCACTCACACTGAGAAGGCTAGTTCCCATTAGACAAATGACCCTTTTGGTCCCAGTAGCCAAGTCCTGCATAATAAAGGGAACTAGCCCACTCACACTGAGAAGGCTAGTTCCCATTAGAGAAATGGCCCTTTTTGCTCCCCTAGAGGCCAAGTCCTGCATAATAAAGGGAACTAGCCCACTCACACTGAGAAGGCTAGTTCACATTAGACAAATGGCCCTTTTTGCCCCTAGTGGCCAAGTTCTGCTATTTCCCATTAGAGAAATGGTCCTTTTTGGCCCTAGTGGCCAGGTCCTGCATAATAATGGGAACTAGCCTACTCACACTGAGAAGGCTAGTTCCCATTAGAGAAATGGCCCTTTTTGCTCCCCTAGAGGCCAAGTCCTGCATAATAAAGGGAACCAGCCCACTCACACTGAGAAGGCTAGTTCACATTAGACAAATGGCCCTTTTTGCCCCTAGTGGCCAAGTCCTGCTATTTCCCATTAGAGAAATGGTCCTTTTTGGCCCTAGTGGCCAAGTCCTGCATAATAATGGGAACTAGCCTACTCACACTGAGAAGGCTAGTTCCCATTAGAGAGCTGGCCCTTTTTGGCCTTAGTGGCCAAGTCCTGCATAATAATGGGGACTGGCCTACTCACACGGAGAAGGCTAGTTCCCATTAGAGAAATGGTCCTTTTTGCTCGACTAGAAGCCAAGTCCTGCATAATAAAGGGAACTAGCCCACTCACACTGAGAAGGCTAGTTCCCATTAGAGAAATGGCCCTTTTTGCTCCCCTAGAGGCCAAGTCCTGCATAATAAAGGGAACTAGCCCACTCACACTGAGAAGGCTAGTTCACATTAGACAAATGGCCCTTTTTGCCCCTAGTGGCCAAGTCCTGCTATTTCCCATTAGAGAAATTGCCCTTTTTGGCCATAGTGGCCAAGTCCTGCATAATAATGGGAACTAGCCTACTCACGTTGAGAAGGCTAGTTCCCATTAGACAAATGGCCCTTTTGCCCCTAGTGGCCAAGTCCTGCATAATAATGGGAACTAGCCCACTCACACTGAGAAGGCTAGTTCACATTAGAGAACTGGCCCTTTTTGCTCCTCTAGAGGCCAAGTCCTGCATAATAATGGGAACTAGCCTACTCACACTGAGAAGGCTAGTTCCCATTAGAGAAATGGCCCTTTTTGCTCCACTAGAAGCCAAGTCCTGCATAATAATGGGAACTAGCCCACTCACACTGAGAAGGCTAGTTCCCATTAGAGAAATGGCCCTTTTTGCTCCCCTAGAGGCCAAGTCCTGCATAATAAAGGGAACTAGCCCACTCACACTGAGAAGGCTAGTTCCCATTAGACAAATGGCCCTTTTGGTCCCAGTAGCCAAGTCCTGCATAATAATGGGAAGTAGCCTACTCACACTGAGAAGGCTAGTTCCCATTAGAGAAATTGCCCTTTTTGCTCCACTAGAAGCCAAGTCCTGCATAATAATGGGAACTAGCCCACTCACACTGAGAAGGCTAGTTCCCATTAGAGAAATGGCCCTTTTTGCTCCCCTAGAGGCCAAGTCCTGCATAATAAAGGGAACTAGACCACTCACACTGAGAAGGCTAGTTCACATTAGACAAATGGCCCTTTTTGCCCCTAGTGGCCAAGTTCTGCTATTTCCCATTAGAGAAATGGTCCTTTTTGGCCCTAGTGGCCAAGTCCTGCATAATAATGGGAACTAGCCTACTCACACTGAGAAGGCTAGTTCCCATTAGAGAAATGGCCCTTTTTGCTCCCCTAGAGGCCAAGTCCTGCATAATAAAGGGAACTAGCCCACTCACACTGAGAAGGCTAGTTCACATTAGACAAATGGCCCTTTTTGCCCCTAGTGGCCAATCCTGCTATTTCCCATTAGAGAAATGGTCCTTTTTGGCCCTAGTGGCCAAGTCCTGCATAATAATGGGAACTAGCCTACTCACACATAGAAGGCTAGTTCCCATTAGAGAACTTTTTGCTTTTTGGCCTTAGTGGCCAAGTCCTGCATAATAATGGGGACTGGCCCACTCACACGGAGAAGGCTAGTTCCCATTAGAGAAATGCCCCTTTATGCTCCACTAGAAGCCAAGTCCTGCATAATAATGGGAACTAGCCCACTCACACTGAGAAGGCTAGTTCCCATTAGAGAAATGGCCCTTTTTGCTCCCCTAGAGGCCAAGTCCTGCATAATAAAGGGAACTAGCCCACTCACACTGAGAAGGCTAGTTCCCATTAGACAAATGGCCCTTTTGGTCCCAGTAGCCAAGTCCTGCATAATAATGGGAAGTAGCCTACTCACACTGAGAAGGCTAGTTCCCATTAGAGAAATTGCCCTTTTTGCTCCACTAGAAGCCAAGTCCTGCATAATAATGGGAACTAGCCCACTCACACTGAGAAGGCTAGTTCCCATTAGAGAAATGGCCCTTTTTGCTCCCCTAGAGGCCAAGTCCTGCATAATAAAGGGAACTAGACCACTCACACTGAGAAGGCTAGTTCACATTAGACAAATGGCCCTTTTTGCCCCTAGTGGCCAAGTTCTGCTATTTCCCATTAGAGAAATGGTCCTTTTTGGCCCTAGTGGCCAAGTCCTGCATAATAATGGGAACTAGCCTACTCACACTGAGAAGGCTAGTTCCCATTAGAGAAATGGCCCTTTTTGCTCCCCTAGAGGCCAAGTCCTGCATAATAAAGGGAACTAGCCCACTCACACTGAGAAGGCTAGTTCACATTAGACAAATGGCCCTTTTTGCCCCTAGTGGCCAATCCTGCTATTTCCCATTAGAGAAATGGTCCTTTTTGGCCCTAGTGGCCAAGTCCTGCATAATAATGGGAACTAGCCTACTCACACTGAGAAGGCTAGTTCCCATTAGAGAACTTTTTGCTTTTTGGCCTTAGTGGCCAAGTCCTGCATAATAATGGGGACTGGCCCACTCACACGGAGAAGGCTAGTTCCCATTAGAGAAATGCCCCTTTATGCTCCACTAGAAGCCAAGTCCTGCATAATAATGGGAACTAGCCCACTCACACTGAGAAGGCTAGTTCCCATTAGAGAAATGGCCCTTTTTGCTCCCCTAGAGGCCAAGTCCTGCATAATAAAGGGAACTAGCCCACTCACACTGAGAAGGCTAGTTCCCATTAGACAAATGGCCCTTTTGGTCCCAGTAGCCAAGTCCTGCATAATAATGGGAAGTAGCCTACTCACACTGAGAAGGCTAGTTCCCATTAGAGAAATTGCCCTTTTTGCTCCACTAGAAGCCAAGTCCTGCATAATAATGGGAACTAGCCCACTCACACTGAGAAGGCTAGTTCCCATTAGAGAAATGGCCCTTTTTGCTCCCCTAGAGGCCAAGTCCTGCATAATAAAGGGAACTAGACCACTCACACTGAGAAGGCTAGTTCACATTAGACAAATGGCCCTTTTTGCCCCTAGTGGCCAAGTTCTGCTATTTCCCATTAGAGAAATGGTCCTTTTTGGCCCTAGTGGCCAAGTCCTGCATAATAATGGGAACTAGCCTACTCACACTGAGAAGGCTAGTTCCCATTAGAGAAATGGCCCTTTTTGCTCCCCTAGAGGCCAAGTCCTGCATAATAAAGGGAACTAGCCCACTCACACTGAGAAGGCTAGTTCACATTAGACAAATGGCCCTTTTTGCCCCTAGTGGCCAATCCTGCTATTTCCCATTAGAGAAATGGTCCTTTTTGGCCCTAGTGGCCAAGTCCTGCATAATAATGGGAACTAGCCTACTCACACTGAGAAGGCTAGTTCCCATTAGAGAACTTTTTGCTTTTTGGCCTTAGTGGCCAAGTCCTGCATAATAATGGGGACTGGCCCACTCACACGGAGAAGGCTAGTTCCCATTAGAGAAATGCCCCTTTATGCTCCACTAGAAGCCAAGTCCTGCATAATAAAGGGAACTAGCCCACTCACACTGAGAAGGATAGTTCCCATTAGAGAAATGGCCCTTTTTGCTCCCCTAGAGGCCAAGTCCTGCATAATAAAGGGAACTAGCCCACTCAAACTGAGAAGGATAGTTCCCATTAGACAAATGGCCCTTTTGGTCCCAGTAGCCAAGTCCTGCATAATAATGGGAAGTAGCCTACTCACACTGAGAAGGCTAGTTCCCATTAGAGAAATTGCCCTTTTTGCTCCACTAGAAGCCAAGTCCTGCATAATAATGGGAACTAGCCCACTCACACTGAGAAGGCTAGTTCCCATTAGAGAAATGGCCCTTTTTGCTCCCCTAGAGGCCAAGTCCTGCATAATAAAGGGAACTAGACCACTCACACTGAGAAGGCTAGTTCACATTAGACAAATGGCCCTTTTTGCCCCTAGTGGCCAAGTTCTGCTATTTCCCATTAGAGAAATGGTCCTTTTTGGCCCTAGTGGCCAAGTCCTGCATAATAATGGGAACTAGCCTACTCACACTGAGAAGGCTAGTTCCCATTAGAGAAATGGCCCTTTTTGCTCCCCTAGAGGCCAAGTCCTGCATAATAAAGGGAACTAGCCCACTCACACTGAGAAGGCTAGTTCACATTAGACAAATGGCCCTTTTTGCCCCTAGTGGCCAATCCTGCTATTTCCCATTAGAGAAATGGTCCTTTTTGGCCCTAGTGGCCAAGTCCTGCATAATAATGGGAACTAGCCTACTCACACTGAGAAGGCTAGTTCCCATTAGAGAACTTTTTGCTTTTTGGCCTTAGTGGCCAAGTCCTGCATAATAATGGGGACTGGCCCACTCACACGGAGAAGGCTAGTTCCCATTAGAGAAATGCCCCTTTATGCTCCACTAGAAGCCAAGTCCTGCATAATAAAGGGAACTAGCCCACTCACACTGAGAAGGATAGTTCCCATTAGAGAAATGGCCCTTTTTGCTCCCCTAGAGGCCAAGTCCTGCATAATAAAGGGAACTAGCCCACTCAAACTGAGAAGGATAGTTCCCATTAGAGAAATGGCCCTTTTTGCTCCCCAAGAGGCCAAGTCCTGCATAATAAAAGGAACTAGCCCACTGAGAAGGCTAGTTCACATTAGACAAATGGCCCTTTTTGCCCCTAGTGGCCAAGTCCTGCTATGTCCCATTAGAGAAATGGCCCTTTTTGGCCCTAGTGGCCAAGTCCTGCATAATAATGGGAACTAGCCCACTCACACTGAGAAGGCTAGTTCCCATTAGACAAATGGCCCTTTTGGTCCCAGTAGCCAAGTCCTGCATAATAAAGGGAACTAGCCCACTCACACTGAGAAGGCTAGTTCCCATTAGAGAAATTGCCCTTTTTGCTCCCCTAGAGGCCAAGTCCTGCATAATAATGGGAACTAGCCCACTCACACTGGGAAGGCTAGTTCCCATTAGACAAATGGCCCTTTTGGTCCCAGTAGCCAAGTCCTGCATAATAATGGGAACTAGCCCACTCACACTGAGAAGGCTAGTTCCCATTAGAGAAATGGCCCTTTTTGCTCCACTAGAAGCCAAGTCCTGCATAATAAAGGGAACTAGCCCACTCACACTGAGAAGGCTAGTTCCCATTAGAGAAATGGCCCTTTTTGCTCCCCTAGAGGCCAAGTCCTGCATAATAAAGGGAACTAGCCCACTCACACTGAGAAGGCTAGTTCACATTAGACAAATGGCCCTTTTTGCCCCTAGTGGCCAAGTTCTGCTATTTCCCATTAGAGAAATGGTCCTTTTTGGCCCTAGTGGCCAAGTCCTGCATAATAATGGGAACTAGCCTACTCACACTGAGAAGGCTAGTTCCCATTAGAGAAATGGCCCTTTTTGCTCCCCTAGAGGCCAAGTCCTGCATAATAAAGGGAACCAGCCCACTCACACTGAGAAGGCTAGTTCACATTAGACAAATGGCCCTTTTTGCCCCTAGTGGCCAAGTCCTGCTATTTCCCATTAGAGAAATGGTCCTTTTTGGCCCTAGTGGCCAAGTCCTGCATAATAATGGGAACTAGCCTACTCACACTGAGAAGGCTAGTTCCCATTAGAGAGCTGGCCCTTTTTGGCCTTAGTGGCCAAGTCCTGCATAATAATGGGGACTGGCCTACTCACACGGAGAAGGCTAGTTCCCATTAGAGAAATGGTCCTTTTTGCTCGACTAGAAGCCAAGTCCTGCATAATAAAGGGAACTAGCCCACTCACACTGAGAAGGCTAGTTCCCATTAGAGAAATGGCCCTTTTTGCTCCCCTAGAGGCCAAGTCCTGCATAATAAAGGGAACTAGCCCACTCACACTGAGAAGGCTAGTTCACATTAGACAAATGGCCCTTTTTGCCCCTAGTGGCCAAGTCCTGCTATTTCCCATTAGAGAAATGGCCCTTTTTGGCCATAGTGGCCAAGTCCTGCATAATAATGGGAACTAGCCTACTCACGTTGAGAAGCCTAGTTCCCATTAGACAAATGGCCCTTTTGCCCCTAGTGGCCAAGTCCTGCATAATAATGGGAACTAGCCCACTCACACTGAGAAGGCTAGTTCACATTAGAGAACTGGCCCTTTTTGCTCCTCTAGAGGCCAAGTCCTGCATAATAATGGGAACTAGCCTACTCACACTGAGAAGGCTAGTTCCCATTAGAGAAATGGCCCTTTTTGCTCCACTAGAAGCCAAGTCCTGCATAATAATGGGAACTAGCCCACTCACACTGAGAAGGCTAGTTCCCATTAGAGAAATGGCCCTTTTTGCTCCCCTAGAGGCCAAGTCCTGCATAATAAAGGGAACTAGCCCACTCACACTGAGAAGGCTAGTTCCCATTAGACAAATGGCCCTTTTGGTCCCAGTAGCCAAGTCCTGCATAATAATGGGAAGTAGCCTACTCACACTGAGAAGGCTAGTTCCCATTAGAGAAATTGCCCTTTTTGCTCCACTAGAAGCCAAGTCCTGCATAATAATGGGAACTAGCCCACTCACACTGAGAAGGCTAGTTCCCATTAGAGAAATGGCCCTTTTTGCTCCCCTAGAGGCCAAGTCCTGCATAATAAAGGGAACTAGACCACTCACACTGAGAAGGCTAGTTCACATTAGACAAATGGCCCTTTTTGCCCCTAGTGGCCAAGTTCTGCTATTTCCCATTAGAGAAATGGTCCTTTTTGGCCCTAGTGGCCAAGTCCTGCATAATAATGGGAACTAGCCTACTCACACTGAGAAGGCTAGTTCCCATTAGAGAAATGGCCCTTTTTGCTCCCCTAGAGGCCAAGTCCTGCATAATAAAGGGAACTAGCCCACTCACACTGAGAAGGCTAGTTCACATTAGACAAATGGCCCTTTTTGCCCCTAGTGGCCAATCCTGCTATTTCCCATTAGAGAAATGGTCCTTTTTGGCCCTAGTGGCCAAGTCCTGCATAATAATGGGAACTAGCCTACTCACACTGAGAAGGCTAGTTCCCATTAGAGAACTTTTTGCTTTTTGGCCTTAGTGGCCAAGTCCTGCATAATAATGGGGACTGGCCCACTCACACGGAGAAGGCTAGTTCCCATTAGAGAAATGCCCCTTTATGCTCCACTAGAAGCCAAGTCCTGCATAATAAAGGGAACTAGCCCACTCACACTGAGAAGGATAGTTCCCATTAGAGAAATGGCCCTTTTTGCTCCCCTAGAGGCCAAGTCCTGCATAATAAAGGGAACTAGCCCACTCAAACTGAGAAGGATAGTTCCCATTAGAGAAATGGCCCTTTTTGCTCCCCAAGAGGCCAAGTCCTGCATAATAAAAGGAACTAGCCCACTGAGAAGGCTAGTTCACATTAGACAAATGGCCCTTTTTGCCCCTAGTGGCCAAGTCCTGCTATGTCCCATTAGAGAAATGGCCCTTTTTGGCCCTAGTGGCCAAGTCCTGCATAATAATGGGAACTAGCCCACTCACACTGAGAAGGCTAGTTCCCATTAGACAAATGGCCCTTTTGGTCCCAGTAGCCAAGTCCTGCATAATAAAGGGAACTAGCCCACTCACACTGAGAAGGCTAGTTCCCATTAGAGAAATTGCCCTTTTTGCTCCCCTAGAGGCCAAGTCCTGCATAATAATGGGAACTAGCCCACTCACACTGGGAAGGCTAGTTCCCATTAGACAAATGGCCCTTTTGGTCCCAGTAGCCAAGTCCTGCATAATAATGGGAACTAGCCCACTCACACTGAGAAGGCTAGTTCCCATTAGAGAAATGGCCCTTTTTGCTCCACTAGAAGCCAAGTCCTGCATAATAAAGGGAACTAGCCCACTCACACTGAGAAGGCTAGTTCCCATTAGAGAAATGGCCCTTTTTGCTCCCCTAGAGGCCAAGTCCTGCATAATAAAGGGAACTAGCCCACTCACACTGAGAAGGCTAGTTCACATTAGACAAATGGCCCTTTTTGCCCCTAGTGGCCAAGTTCTGCTATTTCCCATTAGAGAAATGGTCCTTTTTGGCCCTAGTGGCCAAGTCCTGCATAATAATGGGAACTAGCCTACTCACACTGAGAAGGCTAGTTCCCATTAGAGAAATGGCCCTTTTTGCTCCCCTAGAGGCCAAGTCCTGCATAATAAAGGGAACCAGCCCACTCACACTGAGAAGGCTAGTTCACATTAGACAAATGGCCCTTTTTGCCCCTAGTGGCCAAGTCCTGCTATTTCCCATTAGAGAAATGGTCCTTTTTGGCCCTAGTGGCCAAGTCCTGCATAATAATGGGAACTAGCCTACTCACACTGAGAAGGCTAGTTCCCATTAGAGAGCTGGCCCTTTTTGGCCTTAGTGGCCAAGTCCTGCATAATAATGGGAACTAGCCCACTCACACTGAGAAGGCTAGTTCACATTAGAGAACTGGCCCTTTTTGCTCCTCTAGAGGCCAAGTCCTGCATAATAATGGGAACTAGCCTACTCACACTGAGAAGGCTAGTTCCCATTAGAGAAATGACCCTTTTTGCTCCACTAGAAGCCAAGTCCTGCATAATAATGGGAACTAGCCCACTCACACTGAGAAGGCTAGTTCCCATTAGAGAAATGGCCCTTTTTGCTCCCCTAGAGGCCAAGTCCTGCATAATAATGGGAACTAGCCCACTCACACTGAGAAGGCTAGTTCCCATTAGAGAAATGGCCCTTTTTGCTCCACTAGAAGCCAAGTCCTGCATAATAATGGGAACTAGCCCACTCACACTGAGAAGGCTAGTTCCCATTAGAGAAATGGCCCTTTTTGCTCCACTAGAAGCCAAGTCCTGCATAATAATGGGAACTAGCCCACTCACACTGAGAAGGCTAGTTCCCATTAGAGAAATGGCCCTTTTTGCTTCCCTAGAGGCCAAGTCCTGCATAATAAAGGGAACTAGCCCACTCACACTGAGAAGGCTAGTTCCCATTAGACAAATGGCCCTTTTGGTCCCAGTAGCCAAGTCCTGCATAATAATGGGAACTAGCCTACTCACACTGAGAAGGCTAGTTCCCATTAGAGAAATTGCCCTTTTTGCTCCACTAGAAGCCAAGTCCTGCATAATAATGGGAACTAGCCCACTCACACTGAGAAGGCTAGTTCCCATTAGAGAAATGGCCCTTTTTGCTCCCCTAGAGGCCAAGTCCTGCATAATAAAGGGAACTAGACCACTCACACTGAGAAGGCTAGTTCACATTAGACAAATGGCCCTTTTTGCCCCTAGTGGCCAAGTTCTGCTATTTCCCATTAGAGAAATGGTCCTTTTTGGCCCTAGTGGCCAAGTCCTGCATAATAATGGGAACTAGCCTACTCACACTGAGAAGGCTAGTTCCCATTAGAGAAATGGCCCTTTTTGCTCCCCTAGAGGCCAAGTCCTGCATAATAAAGGGAACTAGCCCACTCACACTGAGAAGGCTAGTTCACATTAGACAAATGGCCCTTTTTGCCCCTAGTGGCCAATCCTGCTATTTCCCATTAGAGAAATGGTCCTTTTTGGCCCTAGTGGCCAAGTCCTGCATAATAATGGGAACTAGCCTACTCACACTGAGAAGGCTAGTTCCCATTAGAGAGCTGGCCCTTTTTGGCCTTAGTGGCCAAGTCCTGCATAATAATGGGAACTAGCCCACTCACACTGAGAAGGCTAGTTCACATTAGAGAACTGGCCCTTTTTGCTCCTCTAGAGGCCAAGTCCTGCATAATAATGGGAACTAGCCTACTCACACTGAGAAGGCTAGTTCCCATTAGAGAAATGGCCCTTTTTGCTCCACGAGAAGCCAAGTCCTGCATAATAATGGGAACTAGCCCACTCACACTGAGAAGGCTAGTTCCCATTAGAGAAATGGCCCTTTTTGCTCCCCTAGAGGCCAAGTCCTGCATAATAATGGGAACTAGCCTACTCACACTGAGAAGGCTAGTTCCCATTAGAGAAATAGCCCTTTTTGCTCCCCTAGAGGCCAAGTCCTGCATAGTAAAGGGAACTAGCCCACTCACACTGAGAAGGCTAGTTCATATTAGACAAATGGCCCTTTTTGCCCCTAGTGGCCAATCCTGCTATTTCCCATTAGAGAAATGGTCCTTTTTGGCCCTAGTGGCCAAGTCCTGCATAATAATGGGAACTAGCCTACTCACACTGAGAAGGCTAGTTCCCATTAGACAAATGGCCCTTTTGCCCCTAGTGGCCAAGTCCTGCATAATAATGGGAACTAGCCCACTCACACTGAGAAGGCTAGTTCACATTAGAGAACTGGCCCTTTTTGCTCCCCTACAGGCCAAGTCCTGCATAATAATGGGAACTAGCCTACTCACACTGAGAAGGCTAGTTCACATTAGAGAACTGGCCCTTTGAGCTCCCCTAGTGGCCAAATGCTGCATAATAATGGGAACTGGCCTACTCACACGGAGAAGGCTAGTTCCCATTAGAGAAATGGCCCTTTTTGCTCCACTAGAGGCAAAGCCCTGCATAATAATGGGAACTAGCCTACTCACAATGAGAAGGCTAGTTCCCATTAGAGAAATGGCCCTTTTTGCTCCCCTAGAGGCCAAGTCCTGCATAATAATGGGAACTACCCTACTCACACTGAGAAGGGTAGTTCCCATTAGAGAAATGGCCCTTTTTGCTCCCCTAGAGGCCAAGTCCTGCATAATAATGGGAACTAGCCTACTTACACTGAGAAGGCTAGTTCACATAAGAGAACTGGCCCTTTTTGCCCCCCTAGAGGCCAAGTCCTGCATAATAAGGGAAACAAGCCCACTCACACTGAGAAGGCTAGTTCACATTAGAGAACTGTCCCTTTGAGCTATCCTAGTGGCCAAATGCTGCATAATAATTGGAACTGGCCTACTCACACGGAGAAGGCTAGTTCCCATTAGAGAAATGGCCCTTTTTGCTCCACTAGAGGCCAAGTCCTGCATAATAAAGGGAACTAGCCCACTCACACTGAGAAGGCTAGTTCCCATTAGACAAATGGCCCTTTTGCCCCTAGTGGCCAAGTCCTGCATAATAATGGGAACTAGCCCACTCACACTGAGAAGGCTAGTTCCCATTAGATAAATGGCCCTTTTTGCTCCCCTAGAGGCCAAGTCCTGCATAATAAAGGGAACTAGCCCACTCACACTGAGAAGGCTAGTTCCCATTAGAGAAATGGCCCTTTTTGCTCCCCAAGAGGCCAAGTCCTGCATAATAAATGGAACTAGCCCACTCACTCTGAGAAGGCTAGTTCACATTAGACAAATGGCCCTTTTTGCCCCTAGTGGCCAAGTCCTGCTATGTCCCATTAGAGGAATGGCCCTTTTTGGCCCTAGTGGCCAAGTCCTGCATAATAATGGGAACTAGCCCACTCACACTGAGAAGGCTAGTTCCCATTAGACAAATGGCCCTTTTGGTCCCAGTAGCCAAGTCCTGCATAATAAAGGGAACTACCCCACTCACACTGAGAAGGCTAGTTCCCATTAGAGAAATGGCCCTTTTTGCTCCCCTAGAGGCCAAGTCCTGCATAATAATGGGAACTAGCCCACTCACACTGAGAAGGCTAGTTCCCATTAGACAAATGGCCCTTTTGGTCCCAGTAGCCAAGTCCTGCATAATAATGGGAACTAGCCCACTCACACTGAGAAGGCTAGTTCCCATTAGAGAAATGGCCCTTTTTGCTCCCCTAGAGGCCAAGTCCTGCATAATAAAGGGAACTAGCCCACTCACACTGAGAAGGCTAGTTCACATTAGACAAATGGCCCTTTTTGCCCCTAGTGGCCAAGTTCTGCTATTTCCCATTAGAGAAATGGTCCTTTTTGGCCCTAGTGGCCAAGACCTGCATAATAATGGGAACTAGCCTACTCACACTGAGAAGGCTAGTTCCCATTAGAGAAATGGCCCTTTTTGCTCCCCTAGAGGCCAAGTCCTGCATAATAAAGGGAACTAGCCCACTCACACTGAGAAGGCTAGTTCACATTAGACAAATGGCCCTTTTTGCCCCTAGTGGCTAAGTCCTGCTATTTCCCATTAGAGAAATGGGCCTTTTTGGCCCTAGTGGCCAAGTCCTGTATAATAATGGGAACTAGCCCACTCACACTGAGAAGGCTAGTTCCCATTAGAGAAATGGCCCTTTTTGCTCCACTAGAGGCTAAGTCCTGCATAATAAAGGGAACTAGCCCACTCACACTGAGAAGGCTAGTTCACATTAGACAAATGGCCCTTTTTGCCCCTAGTGGCCAAGTCCTGCTATTTCCCATTAGAGAAATGGCCCTTTTTGGCCATAGTGGCCAAGTCCTGCATAATAATGGGAACTAGCCTACTCACGCTGAGAAGGCTAGTTCCCATTAGACAAATGGCCCTTTTGCCCCTAGTGGCCAAGTCCTGCATAATAATGGGAACTAGCCCACTCACACTGAGAAGGTTAGTTCACATTAGAGAACTGGCCCTTTTTGCTCCCCGAGAGGCCAAGTCCTGCATAATAATGGGAACTAGCCTACTCACACTGAGAGGGCTAGTTCACATTAGAGAACTGGCCCTTTGAGCTCCCCTAGTGGCCAAATGCTGCATAATAATGGGAACTGGCCTACTCACACGGAGAAGGCTAGTTCCCATTAGAGAAATTGCCCTTTTTGCTCCACTAGAGGCCAAGCCCTGCATAATAATGGGAACTAGCCTACTCACACTGAGAAGGCTAGTTCACATTAGAAAACTGACCCTTTTTGCTCCCCTAGAGGCCATGTCCTGCATAATAAAGGGAACTAGCCCACTCACACAGAGAAGGCTAGTTCCCATTAGAGAAATGGCCCTTTTTGCTCCCCTAGAGGCCAAGTCCTGCATAATAATGGGAACTAGCCTACTCACACTGAGAAGGGTAGTTCCCATTAGAGAAATGGCCCTTTTTGGCCCTAGTGGCCAAGTCCTGCATAATAATGGGAACTAGCCTACTCACACTGAGAAGGCTAGTTCCCATTAGACAAATGGCCCTTTTGCCCCTAGTGGCCAAGTCCTGCATAATAATGGGAACTAGCCCACTCACACTGAGAAGGCTAGTTCCCATTAGAGAAATGGCCCTTTTTGCTCCCCTAGAGGCCAAGTCCTGCATAATAAAGGGAACTAGCCCACTCACACTGAGAAGGCTAGTTCCCATTAGAGAAATGGCCCTTTTTGCTCCCCAAGAGGCCAAGTCCTGCATAATAAATGGAACTAGCCCACTCACTCTGAGAAGGCTAGTTCACATTAGACAAATTGCCCTTTTTGCCCCTAGTGGCCAAGTCCTGCTATGTCCCATTAGAGAAATGGCCCTTTTTGGCCCTAGTGGCCAAGTCCTGCATAATAATGGGAACTAGCCCACTCACACTGAGAAGGCTAGTTCCCATTAGACAAATGGCCCTTTTGGTCCCAGTAGCCAAGTCCTGCATAATAAAGGGAACTAGCCCACTCACACTGATAAGGCTAGTTCCCATTAGAGAAATGGCCCTTTTTGCTCCCCTAGAGGCCAAGTCCTGCATAATAATGGGAACTAGCCCACTCACACTGAGAAGGCTAGTTCCCATTAGACAAATGGCCCTTTTGGTCCCAGTAGCCAAGTCCTGCATAATAATGGGAACTAGCCCACTCACACTGAGAAGGCTAGTTCCCATTAGAGAAATGGCCCTTTCTGCTCCCCTAGAGGCCAAGTCCTGCATAATAAAGGGAACTAGCCCACTCACACTGAGAAGGCTAGTTCACATTAGACAAATGGTCCTTTTTGCCCCTAGTGGCCAAGTTCTGCTATTTCCCATTAGAGAAATGGTCCTTTTTGGCCCTAGTGGCCAAGTCCTGCATAATAATGGGAACTAGCCTACTCACACTGAGAAGGCTAGTTCCCATTAGAGAAATGGCCCTTTTTTCTCCCCTAGAGGCCAAGTCCTGCATAATAATGGGAACTAGCCCACTCACACTGAGAAGGCTAGTTCACATTAGACAAATGGCCCTTTTTGCCCCTAGTGGCCAAGTCCTGCTATTTCCCATTAGAGAAATGGCCCTTTTTGGCCATAGTGGCCAAGTCCTGCATAATAATGGGAACTAGCCTACTCAAGCTGAGAAGGCTAGTTCCCATTAGACAAATGGCCCTTTTGCCCCTAGTGGCCAAGTCCTGCATAATAATGGGAACAAGCCCACTCACACTGAGAAGGCTAGTTCACATTAGAGAACTGACCCTTTTTGCTCCCCTAGAGGCCAAGTCCTGCATAATAATGGGAACTAGCCTACTCACACTGAGAAGGCTAGTTCACATTAGAGAACTGGCCCTTTGAGCTCCCCTAGGGGCCAAATGCTGCATAATAATGGGAACTGGCCTACTCACACGGAGAAGGCTAGTTCCCATTAGAGAAATGGCCCTTTTTGCTCCACTAGAAGCCAAGTCCTGCATAATAATGGGAACTAGCCCACTCACACTGAGAAGGCTAGTTCCCATTAGAGAAATGGCCCTTTTTGCTCCCCTAGAGGCCAAGTCCTGCATAATAAAGGGAACTAGCCCACTCACACTGAGAAGGCTAGTTCACATTAGACAAATGGTCCTTTTTGCCCCTAGTGGCCAAGTTCTGCTATTTCCCATTAGAGAAATGGTCCTTTTTGGCCCTAGTGGCCAAGTCCTGCATAATAATGGGAACTAGCCTACTCACACTGAGAAGGCTAGTTCCCATTAGAGAAATGGCCCTTTT
Source organism: Ambystoma mexicanum (assembly GCF_040938575.1). Classification (NCBI taxonomy): domain Eukaryota; kingdom Metazoa; phylum Chordata; class Amphibia; order Caudata; family Ambystomatidae; genus Ambystoma; species Ambystoma mexicanum. The sequence goes on from NC_090928.1 coordinate 1,283,066,188, forward strand.
TGCTCCCCTAGAGGCCAAGTCCTGCATAATAAAGGGAACTAGCCCACTCACACTCAGAAGGCTAGTTCACATTAGACAAATGGCCCTTTTTGCCCCTAGTGGCCAGGTCCTGCTATTTCCCATTAGAGAAATGGTCCTTTTTGGCCCTAGTGGCCAGGTCCTGCATAATAATGGGAACTAGCCTACTCACACTGAGAAGGCTAGTTCCCATTAGAGAACTGGCCCTTTTTGGCCTTAGTGGCCAAGTCCTGCATAATAATGGGGACTGGCCTAATCACACGGAGAAGGCTAGTTCCCATCAGAGAAATGGCCCTTTTTGCTCCACTAGAAGCCAAGTCCTGCATAATAAAGGGAACTAGCCCACTCACACTGAGAAGGCTAGTTCCCATTAGAGAAATGGCCCTTTTTGCTCCCCTAGAGGCCAATTCCTGCGTAATAAAGGGAACTAGCCCACTCACGCTGAGAAGGCTAGTTCACATTAGACAAATGGCCCTTTTGCCCCTAGTGGCCAAGTCCTGCTATTTCCCATTAGAGAAATGGCCCTTTTTGGCCATAGTGGCCATGTCCTGCATAATAATGGGAACTAGCCTACTCATGCTGAGAAGGCTAGTTCCCATTAGACAAATGGCCCTTTTGCCCCTAGTGGCCAAGTCCTGCATAATAATGGGAACTAGCCCACTCACACAGAGAAGGCTAGTTCACATTAGAGAACTGGCCCTTTTTGCTCCCCTAGAGGCCAAACCCTGCATAATAATGGGAACTAGCCTACTCACACTGAGAAGGCTAGTTCACATTAGAGAACTGGCCCTTTGAGCTCCCCTAGTGGCCAAATGCTGCATAATAATGGGAACTGGCCTACTCACACGGAGAAGGCTAGTTCCCATTAGAGAAATGGCCCTTTTTGCTCCACTAGAGGCCAAGCCCTGCATAATAATGGGCACTAGCCTACTCACACTGAGAAGGCTAGTTCACATTAGAAAACTGACCCTTTTTGCTCCCCTAGAGGCCATGTCCTGCATAATAAAGGGAACTAGCCCACTCACCCAGAGAAGGCTAGTTCCCATTAGAGAAATGGCCCTTTTTGCTCCCCTAGAGGCCAAGTCCTGCATAATAATGGGATCTAGCCTACTCACACTGAGAAGGGTAGTTCCCATTAGAGAAATGGCCCTTTTCGCTCCCCTAGAGGCCAAGTCCTGCATAATAATGGGAACTAGCCTACTTACACTGAGAAGGCTAGTTCACATTAGAGAACTGGCCATTTTTGCTCCCCTAGAGGCCAAGTCCTGCATATTAATGAGAACAAGCCCACTCACACTGAGAAGGCTAGTTCACATTAGAGAACTGGCCCTTTGAGCTCCCCTAGTGGCCAAATGCTGCATAATAATTGGAACTGGCCTACTCACACGGAGAAGGCTAGTTCCCATTAGAGAAATTGCCCTTTTTGCTCCACTAGAGGCCAAGTCCTGCATAATAAAGGGAACTAGCCCACTCACACTGAGAAGGCTAGTTCCCATTAGAGAAATGGCCCTTTTTGCTCCCCTAGAGGCCAAGTCCTGCATAATAAAGAGAACTAGCCCACTCACACTGAGAAGGCTAGTTCACATTAGACAAATGGCCCTTTTTGTCCCTAGTGGCCAAGTCCTGCTATTTCCCATTAGAGAAATGTCCCTTTTTGGCCCTAGTGGCCAATTCCTGCATAATAATGGGAAATAGCCTACTCACACTGAGAAGGCTAGTTCCCATTAGACAAATGGCCCTTTTGCCCCTAGTGGCCATGTCCTGCATAATAATGGGAACTAGCCCACTCACACTGAGAAGGCTAGTTCCCATTAGAGAAATGGCCCTTTTTGCTCCCCTAGAGGCCAGGTCCTGCATAATAAAGAGAACTAGCCCACTCACACTGAGAAGGCTAGTTCCCATTAGAGAAATGGCCCTTTTTGCTCCCCAAGAGGCCAAGTCCTGCATAATAAATGGAACTAGCCCACTCACTCTGAGAAGGCTAGTTCACATTAGACAAATGGCCCTTTTTGCCCCTAGTGGCCAAGTCCTGCTATGTCCCATTAGAGAAATGGCCCTTTTTGGCCCTAGTGGCCAAGTCCTGCATAATAATGGGAACTAGCCCACTCACACTGAGAAGGCTAGTTCCCATTAGACAAATGGCCCCTTTGGTCCCAGTAGCCAAGTCCTGCATAATAAAGGGAACTAGCCCACTCACACTGAGAAGGCTAGTTCCCATTAGAGAAATGGCCCTTTTTGCTCCCCTAGAGGCCAAGTCCTGCATAATAATGGGAACTAGCCCACTCACACTGAGAAGGCTAGTTCCCATTAGAGAAATGGACCTTTTTGCTCCACTAGAAGCCAAGTCCTGCATAATAATGGGAACTAGCCCACTCACACTGAGAAGGCTAGTTCCCATTAGAGAAATGGCCCTTTTTGCTCCCCTAGAGGCCAAGTCCTGCATAATAAAGGGAACTAGCCCACTCACACTGAGAAGGCTAGTTCACATTAGACAAATGGTCCTTTTTGCCCCTAGTGGCCAAGTTCTGCTATTTCCCATTAGAGAAATGGTCCTTTTTGGCCCTAGTGGCCAAGTCCTGCATAATAATGGGAACTAGCCTACTCACACTGAGAAGGCTAGTTCCCATTAGAGAAATGGCCCTTTTTTCTCCCCTAGAGGCCAAGTCCTGCATAATAATGGGAACTAGCCCACTCACACTGAGAAGGCTAGTTCACATTAGACAAATGGCCCTTTTTGCCCCTAGTGGCCAAGTCCTGCTATTTCCCATTAGAGAAATGGCCCTTTTTGGCCATAGTGGCCAAGTCCTGCATAATAATGGGAACTAGCCTACTCACGCTGAGAAGGCTAGTTCCCATTAGACAAATGGCCCTTTTGCCCCTAGTGGCCAAGTCCTGCATAATAATGGGAACTAGCCCACTCACACTGAGAAGGCTAGTTCACATTAGAGAACTGACCCTTTTTGCTCCCCTAGAGGCCAAGTCCTGCATAATAATGGGAACTAGCCTACTCACAATGAGAAGGCTAGTTCACATTAGAGAACTGGCCCTTTGAGCTCCCCTAGGGGCCAAATGCTGCATAATAATGGGAACTGGCCTACTCACATGGAGAAGGCTAGTTCCCATTAGAGAAATGGCCCTTTTTGCCCCTAGTGGCCAAGTTCTGCTATTTCCCATTAGAGAAATGGTCCTTTTTGGCCCTAGTGGCCAAGTCCTGCATAAAAATGTGTTTCTCATCCTCCACCCGACATCCAACATGGCCGCCGATTCTGTAGCCAGAAATCGCCCACTCCGTGATCCTGAGGAAACCAATTCCAAGATGGCCGCCGCAGCGGTAACCATCGCAAACGCACAGCACAGGCTAGTTGTTCTCTCCCAGGAAGCCTCTCAATCTTCCACCTTAACTTCCTGTTTACCTCCTTATAACCCAGCAACTTCAGAAGGGAGAGGCGTTGCTACTCTCACAGGAGCCGGCACACGCTTCGTAAGTCCGCTTGCTAGAATTACGAAAAGCTCTCTCTTCCAAACAATTCCTCTACTCCATACTCACGTTCTTGTTTTCCTCTCCTCCCTTTGATTTCAGAAGGTATTACGGAACCCTTCTTTTTCATTTCCGGGATCGGATTTTCATCTAAGCACGCTTAGAACCGGAATCCTCTTCATACCTCCTTCTAGTGAGTTCCTAGGTACAATCTGTGGTCCATCTTGTTTTCGGTGATCAGACTTCGGATCTTCATTCTTCATCCTTCCTTTCTAGCGATATCCTGTTGGAATTCTTTGGACGCTTCTTTTCTACTCAGGCTGGCTCAAAAAAGACTTGAAAGAGAAAGGGTAGGGTTACCTCCTTATCCATCCCGCTATTTCAGGACTATATTCATTTATCCTAATCTTATGGGTTCTCTCTTTCTACCATTATAGAATCACTTACCTTTTACTTTCCAACGGAGATCCTTTACCTCTCCGCACTCTTCCTGTTAGACGCATGGTAAGCTTCTAAAACCTTTCTATAGGTATTCCTTTTTTCACCAGACTATCAGGATTAACTGTGTTTCTTTTACTTACTACATGTAGCCCAGTAACTAAAACAACTCGCCTAAATCAGCAGGAAATCAGCCAGAAGAATACCCAGATCAACTTTCCTCGCCTGGTCTTCACAGGGAAACAACGTACCCCAGCAGCTCTTCAAGGGTTTTATTCCCCACGAGGGTTTCCCTCAGGGTTTCACTGAGGACAAGCTCTTGCAGGTCCTTTGAGAAATCCTCAGGAGAATTTCTCTTATTCTTCAAAGGATCACACCTATTCGTAGAAACACCAGGGGTTCTTCGGGTACCTGTTCATCCTGCAAGATCCCAGGTAGGTGGTCTTTGCTTCTTTTCCAGAGTATTTTGGAACAAATTTGTTGTCGATTCTTAAACAACCATAATAGTCATAACAGTTAGCAACGCCCGAGTGTACATTTGTTCCTTTTACGCTGGGCAAGAGGCATAAGAATCACAAATCATGGATTCACAACAGCAGCAACAGCAACAGCAAATCCAACAGCTGATTGCTGCCGTTCAATCCTTAACTACTGAAGTACAGCAGTTAAAACATGAGAATAATTCCTTAAGACAACTCCAACAGCAAACGGCCCAACAGGCTGCAGCCCCTCGTACCCCACACTGCTCAGAAGTTCCTCCAGGACCCTTACCTGGAGGACAGTTTGATGGTAACCCGCATAAGGTTAAGGAGTTCTTAGACTCCTGTACTGTGCAATTTGCCTTTAAAGCAGCGTATTTTCATACCGATAGAGATCGTGTGGGATATATGGTCGCACAAATGACTGGACCAGCACTGGCTTGGGCCACACCATTAATCACTAACAATAATCCCATTTTAGATTCTCATACTGCATTTTGCAATAGCATCCGTACCATGTTTGGCCGTCAAGAGATTCGTGTGGCTTCACAGGAACACCTCCTAGATCTAAAACAAGGAAGTTTAGACATTTTGGCTTATATAACCAAATTCAAGCAGATGGCAAGTGAAACCACATGGTCAGATGACGCTCAAGTCACACTCTTCAGAAGGGGATTATCTGAAGACCTCAAAGACGAGGTGTCTCGGGTCCCACGCCCCACTACACTATCTGAATTCATTGCATTGGTAATGCAAATTGATTACCGCATGAAGGAAAGAGTACTAGAGAGAAAGAAGGGAAGGAATACACGAATTACGTTCGCTCCTTCTTCCCGTTCACAGTCTAACGATGAACCTATGCAATTGGGTACAACAGCTCGAGGTCCTTTGACTCCCGAAGAAAGAAACCGTAGGAGGACCTTGGGTTTATGTATGTACTGCGGTTCGAATAACCACATGGTACAGGATTGCCCAATTACACCACCTAGGCGTTCGGGAAACGCCAGCTCCCGGCCGTAAGAGGAACCACGGTACGGGAACCAGCATGTAAACAAGGTTCCTCTCCAACATCCTTCTCATCCTTCTGTACCAGTCAGAGTAATTCTCAGATGGTGGTACTCATGGTATCCTTCTCTTTTGGTAATCGTCTGCTTCAAAACATACCAGCTCTAGTGGACAGTGGAGCAGCCGGAAATTTTATTGATGATCAATGGGCCATTTCACACGGTATTCCTAGGTCCTCAAAGGTAGAGCCCATTCCAGTGGAAAGTGTGGATGGTAGTCCCTTGATTTCCGGGCCCATCAAGGATCATACCAACCCCTTCATGATGATCATCTCAACTCATCAAGAGATTCTTACATTGGACATTATTCGAACAGCCCATCATCCGGTAATTCTAGGATTACCGTGGTTAAAGAAACATAACCCGTTTATTAACTGGACAGCTGGATCTTTCTTTCTGGGATCTGAATACTGTATCACCCATTGTGTCAAGAATCAGCAAACGGTGAGGGTTGATTCGGCTCCAGTACCCTTGAACAACCAATGGGTAACCTCTCTTAACCAGGTTTCTGGTCTTCCAGAATGTTATCATAAATTCCAGGAAGTTTTCTCTGTCTCAGAATACACTCAACTACCCCCTCACCGTAGGGATGACTGTTCAATTGAGCTGGTTCCTGACCAGCCATTACCTTTTGGACGAATGTACATCTTGTCTGAGAACGAAAAGGAGGTTCTTCGTGAATATCTCAGAACCCATCTAAAAAATGGACTGATTACCGAATCCACTTCACCTGCTGCTGCCTCTCTGTTTTTCGTTTCTAAAAGAAACTCCAAGGAACTCCGTCCGTGCATAGATTTCCGTGGACTGAACAAAATCACAGTTCCAGATAAATACCCTATGCCATTAATACCCGACATCCTTGAAGCAGTCAAAGGGGCCAACATCTATACCAAATTAGATCTCAAGGGTGCATATCATCTCATCCGGATAAAACCGGGTGACGAATGGAAGACGGCATTTCGAACTCCGTTTGGACATTTTCAATACAGAGTAATGCCTTTTGGTTTGTCCAACGCCCCGGCTATTTTCCAGAGGTTTATGGATCATATCTTTGCAGACCTGTTACTCCACAATATGGTCGTCTATCTAGATGATATCTTGATATTCTCTTTCAATGTCCAAGAACATCAGAAACATGTTGAAGAGGTGTTACGGCGGCTCCAACAAAATCATTTGTATTGCAAGATAGAGAAATGCTCCTTCCATCAAACTCAGGTTACCTACCTAGGATATGTTCTTTCGGCCAGAGGAATGGAAATGGACCCTGAAAAGGTTTCTGCAGTTCAAAACTGGCCCACTCCCTCTTCCGGCAAAGACATCCAACGCTTTGTTGGATTCGCAAATTTTTATCGAAGGTTTATTCCCGAATTTTCAAGGCTCACCCAACCTTTGACAAATCTGCTCAAAAAGGGAATAAAGTTTTCATGGTCCCCTACTACAGATCAAGCATTCAACAAACTTAAGGAGTTGTTTACTTCAGCCCCTATCCTGTTGACACCGGATCAATCCCGCAGGTTCATTGTTGAAACTGATGCCTCTCAGTACGCCCTAGGTGCTGTTCTGCTTCAACTTGATAATTCTAATCAAGAACGCCCTGTAGCGTATTTATCCAAGACACTTGCCCCTGCTGAACTGAACTATACAGTTCTGGAAAAAGAACTCCTTGCCATCAAGCGAGCCTTTGAAGAATGGCGCCATTTACTCTTAGGGGCCAAACATCCAGTTGAAGTCAGGACGGATCATCATAACCTTCGGATCCTTCAATATGCACAAACCTGCAATAGCCGCCAGGCTCGTTGGGCTCATTTCTTTTCTCCATACAGAATTACTTTTTCATTTATCCCTGGAAGGGACAATTCAAAAGCTGATGCTCTTTCACGCAAGGAACACCTTCCCAACGAACCATTTAAAGCAGAACCCATCTTTCCCCTTACGGCTTCAGGGCTACAAACCACATCAGATTTTTTGTCACGACTCAAGATTCAATCTAGACACATTACCAAGGACCAATTATCACGTGCCAATAGAATGACCTTGACCAAGGTTGATGATTGCTATTTTCATGGAAATAAAGCTTTCATCCCCACTCGACCCCTCCAAAAAGAAGTCTTGGACATGTGTCACTCTTCATTGACAGCGGGACACCGTGGGTTCCTATCAACTCTGGAATTGATGTCACGTTATTTCTGGTGGCCGACATTCCGGAAGGATGTCAAAGAATATGTTGGATCCTGCCCTGTCTGCTTACAAACCAAGGTTCCTCGAAAAGCACCTCTTGGAGAATTGGTAAAGATGCCATTACCCTCTCGCCCTTGGCAGATAATATCAACGGATTTTATCGTTGACCTCCCACCTTCCGGGGGTTGCTCCACTATAATGGTAACCATCGATACCCTGACTAAGATGGCTCACTTCACTCCACTTGTAGGATTACCATCGGCAGCACGGATGGCTCGCATCTTTATCAGTAACATCTTCACGTTACATGGTTTACCCGAAACTATCATCTCTGACAGAGGGTCACAGTATACCTCACGATATTGGAAGCTTATCTGTTCCCATCTTGGTATTTCTCGGGCTCTCAGTTCCGGCTATCACCCCCAATCCAATGGCCAGACCGAGAGACTTAATCAAACACTGGAAGGATATCTCCGAAGTTATGTATCAGCAGCTCAAGACAACTGGAAAGAACTTCTACCCATGGCCGAGTTCACATATAATAACTCATACCATTCTGCCATTAAAACAACTCCTTTTAATTGTACTTATGGATTCAACCCCACATCTTTCCCCACTATGAAGAAATCTGAAACCAAATTTCCAGATGTGGACTCTCTAATGCTTCAGATACGTCACGGGCATAGTTCAGCCTTGACAGCACTACAAAATTCTCAAAACAAAAGAAAGTATTTTGCAGATCGACACAGAACCCCAGCTCCAGTGATTAAAAAAGGAGATTGGGTATGGCTATCCTCTAGGTTCCTTCCTCGCCATCTAGTACCATCCAAACTCTCTCCACGATTCTTTGGTCCATTTCGGGTCATTTCAACTATTGGTACAGCTGCCTTTAAACTCCGACTTCCGGTCTCCTGGTTCCGGATTCATCCGGTCTTTCACGTCTCACAATTAAAACCTGACAATCGAAGTACTTTTCATCCTGTGGTCTCGGTTCGCCCTCCCCCAGAAATGTGTAAAACCGGACCAGAATATGAAGTTAAAGAAATTTGTGACTCCAGATATCATCGGGGTCGGCTACAGTACCTTGTGGACTGGAAGGGATATTCTCCTGCCGACCGCACATGGGAACCTGAAGCTGCAATTCATGCTCCTCGCCTCGTTAAGAAATTTCACCTCAAACACCCGTCTAAACCGGGAGGAAGCAGGTCTAAAAAGGGGCATACTGTGATGATTCCAAATGTGTTTCTCATCCTCCACCCGACATCCAACATGGCCGCCGATTCTGTAGCCAGAAATCGCCCACTCCGTGATCCTGAGGAAACCAATTCCAAGATGGCCGCCGCAGCGGTAACCATCGCAAACGCACAGCACAGGCTAGTTGTTCTCTCCCAGGAAGCCTCTCAATCTTCCACCTTAACTTCCTGTTTACCTCCTTATAACCCAGCAACTTCAGAAGGGAGAGGCGTTGCTACTCTCACAGGAGCCGGCACACGCTTCGTAAGTCCGCTTGCTAGAATTACGAAAAGCTCTCTCTTCCAAACAATTCCTCTACTCCATACTCACGTTCTTGTTTTCCTCTCCTCCCTTTGATTTCAGAAGGTATTACGGAACCCTTCTTTTTCATTTCCGGGATCGGATTTTCATCTAAGCACGCTTAGAACCGGAATCCTCTTCATACCTCCTTCTAGTGAGTTCCTAGGTACAATCTGTGGTCCATCTTGTTTTCGGTGATCAGACTTCGGATCTTCATTCTTCATCCTTCCTTTCTAGCGATATCCTGTTGGAATTCTTTGGACGCTTCTTTTCTACTCAGGCTGGCTCAAAAAAGACTTGAAAGAGAAAGGGTAGGGTTACCTCCTTATCCATCCCGCTATTTCAGGACTATATTCATTTATCCTAATCTTATGGGTTCTCTCTTTCTACCATTATAGAATCACTTACCTTTTACTTTCCAACGGAGATCCTTTACCTCTCCGCACTCTTCCTGTTAGACGCATGGTAAGCTTCTAAAACCTTTCTATAGGTATTCCTTTTTTCACCAGACTATCAGGATTAACTGTGTTTCTTTTACTTACTACATGTAGCCCAGTAACTAAAACAACTCGCCTAAATCAGCAGGAAATCAGCCAGAAGAATACCCAGATCAACTTTCCTCGCCTGGTCTTCACAGGGAAACAACGTACCCCAGCAGCTCTTCAAGGGTTTTATTCCCCACGAGGGTTTCCCTCAGGGTTTCACTGAGGACAAGCTCTTGCAGGTCCTTTGAGAAATCCTCAGGAGAATTTCTCTTATTCTTCAAAGGATCACACCTATTCGTAGAAACACCAGGGGTTCTTCGGGTACCTGTTCATCCTGCAAGATCCCAGGTAGGTGGTCTTTGCTTCTTTTCCAGAGTATTTTGGAACAAATTTGTTGTCGATTCTTAAACAACCATAATAGTCATAACATTGCTCCACTAGAAGCCAAGTCCTGCATAATAATGGGAACTAGCCCACTCACACTGAGAAGGCTAGTTCCCATTAGAGAAATGGCCCTTTTTGCTCACCTAGAGGCCAAGTCCTGCATAATAAAGGGAACTAGCCCACTCACACTGAGAAGGCTAGTTCACATTAGACAAATGGTCCTTTTTGCCCCTAGTGGCCAAGTTCTGCTATTTCCCATTAGAGAAATGGTCCTTTTTGGCCCTAGTGGCCAAGTCCTGCATAATAATGGGAACTAGCCTACTCACACTGAGAAGGCTAGTTCCCATTAGAGAAATGGCCCTTTTTGCTCCCCTAGAGGCCAAGTCCTGCATAATAAAGGGAACTAGCCCACTCACACTGAGAAGGCTAGTTCACATTAGAGAACTGACCCTTTTTGCTCCCCTAGAGGCCAAGTCCTGCATAATAATGGGAACTAGCCTACTCACACTGAGAAGGCTAGTTCACATTAGAGAACTGGCCCTTTGAGCTCCCCTAGGGGCCAAATGCTGCATAATAATGGGAACTGGCCTACTCACACGGAGAAGGCTAGTTCCCATTAGAGAAATGGCCCTTTTTGCTCCACTAGAAGCCAAGTCCTGCATAATAATGGGAACTAGCCCACTCACACTGTGTCAGATATCCTTAAGCACGGCTCCTTGTTGACCCGTTGTGAAGAAAATATTTCTTCCTATCAATGTGTCTCTCAGGGGTACAAAAGGACAGACTGAGAGACTAATTGATCGGAAGATGATGATGTAGAGTCGTTGGTATCGGGAGAGTTGTGCGGACCTCAGGCTTCACGACATCCAGTAACCTTCCAACAACTGCAGAAGACGATAACTGATTAACAACCACATATACCCTCTCTCTGATAAGGACAAATATTGCTAAACCCCAACAGGTAATTTACCTTCCAACAACTTGCATGAGACAGGCTTGACCCAGAAGCATTTCACATAAGACATCCTCTAGACTGTTGGATTCTGGAGACCATAAGAAAGAAAATATGCAATCAGTACCAGATAGCGAGAAACAGAGAATGGTAAGGAAGGTAAGGTATCTTACCCTGGTTCTCTAGAGGTTGTCGTTTCCGATGTATCCCCTTCCAGTCTTCCCGTTGCATACGTGTGAAGTTAATCCTCCGCTGGTCCAGACGGCACGAAGGTTTAGAGGCAGTCTTTAATCCATCACCCAGCCTATTCCCGCCGGCACGAGGACGCCTATGGGGTGCTCAGGAAGTCTCTAGTCCAGCACCAAGCCTATTCCCGCCGGCACGAGGACGCCTATGAGGCCTAAGACTACCCAGGAAGGGAGGACAGGAAAGCAGAGGAAGGGGAAAGGAAGGAACAATAGGGAAAAAAGGCAGGAGGTCTCCCAACCTCCCAGGTCCAAACTCTACTTAATCAAAATCACTAGGCAAGAATATCCAAGAACAATCCGAGGTCAATAATCCGAGACAAATAAGGGCAATCCGAGAGCGTATCCAAAAGACGTAATCCAAGGTCAAAAACAAACAGCAAAATCCAAGCAAGAGAAAAGCCACTGCCAAGAAACGATCAGAAGCAGCGAGTAACTGGCGCCGGATAGTTAAGTACCCAAACTACCGGCAACAAGACGATCACATGACCCAGTGCGTGCGCTATCAGGTGGAAGACTACGCACCCACTGACGTAACCTCCAAGGCATCTTCCACGCAAAGCGTCGGAACCGCAGTTTCCGACGAACACGACTGCACCGAGCCACACGTGGAGAACCCGACTCCGCCCCCTGTCCGTCATTCGATCGTAAAAGACGCTTCTGTCTACGGGGGGACAGAGTAACTGGGGGGGGGTACCACGAGACCTGAAGCGTTTTCTGACAGTATCCTCCCCCAAAGAAACCCCATGCCCCCGAGAGGCCAGAAACTGGGAGACCAATAACGGAGCATGCACATTTCTCTCTGGTTCCCATGTCCGATCTTCCGGACCGTATCCTTTCCAGTCCACCAGAAAATATCTGGTACCACGAGAAATTCTAGAATCAAGAATAGCATTGACTTCATATTCTTCCACCCCTTGAACCAAGACTGGGGACGGAGGAGCAACTATCCTGGTACAATCGACACAAGGTTTAATCATGGATACATGAAAAACAGGATGTATCTTCCAAGAACACGGTAAATCTAACCTGACAACCAATGGACTCAAGACATCCTTGACAACATAAGGACCGACAAAACGTGGTATTAGACACCGACGCCCTGGAATACGTAAATTCTTGGTGGAAAGCCATACCCGCGAACCTGGAACGTAAACAGGTGAAGGACGGCGATTCCGATCAGCATATTTTTTGGCCTGCTCTTGGGCTTGTACTAGATGTTCCGAAACCCTGGCATGGACTAAAGACAGATCTTTAATGCAAGATTGCACTGCCGGGCAATCTTCAGGAAGTTGCCAATCAAGGGGGAGAGTGCGTGGATGTTGCCCATATAGGGCAAAAAACGGAGATGTTCCCGTAGACGAATGGCTGGAATTATTATATGCAAATTCCGCTAACGGAAGAACGGCTAACCAGGATTCTTGATACTGAAGGATGAGACACCTGAGGTACTGCTCCATCGTCGCGTTAACCCGCTCAGTTTGACCATCCGTCTGCGGATGGAACGCTGTAGAGCAACGTTCATCAACACCCAACGCGGACATAAGATGCCTCCAAAAACGTGACGTAAACTGGGACCCCCTGTCAGAAACCACAATTTCCGGCAACCCAAAGACCCGAAAGACGTGTCGTAAGAACAATTCAGCCAGCTTGGAAGCGGAAGGCAGACCTTGGCAAGGGATGAATAAAGACATTTTCGTAAAACTGTCCACCACCACCCATACGGTATCAAAACCATCGACCAAAGGTAACTCCACTACAAAATCCATCGTAATCATAGCCCATGGTCTCGCCGGTACTGGCAATGGCTGAAGCAACCCCATAGGTTTCCCAGAATGGGATTTACATTGGGCACAAATGGCGCAAGTCGATATATATTGCGAGACATCCCTTCGCATAGAAGGCCACCAGCACCAACGTTGGAGTAGTTCGAGAGTTTTCTGTGAACCCGGATGAGCGGCAATAGCAGCATCATGACACAAGGCAATAGCTGCACACCGGGTCTCCTGATCAGGCATAAAAACACGACCTTGGACATACGGTAAACCATGCACAACATCCATGTTGTAATCTGCCAATTCCGCAGGACCTTTATCAACCCAGGTTTTGAGCGTCGACTTCAAGGGAGGCTGTAAAACACAACTACAAACCACCTGTGTTGGTAACAACAACGACCCCTCCTGTGGACGTGAAACACAATCCCCAAAACTTCTGGACAGAGCGTCAGCTTTGGAATGTAGAACACCTGGCCGATAAGTCAACGTAAAGTTGTACATAGAAAAGAACTCATGCCAGCGGGCATGTCTCGCAGTAGTGCAAGTCAAGGACTGTAAGGCCAACAAGTTTCTGTGATCAGTATATACCTGGACTGGTACTTTAGTACCAAGTAGATGGTGTCGCCAGACCGTAAATGCGTCCCTAATAGCCAACAATTCTCGTTCAGTAACAGTATAATTCCGCTCATAGGGCGTTAACTTACGTGAATGATAAGCGACTGGATGTAACTCCCCAGTATCAGCACAAGACTGAGACAAAATAGCTCCTACCGCAACATCAGAGGCATCTGCTTCGACAAAGAAAGGATATTCGGCATTAGGATGCAACAAGACAGGAGCAGTAGTGAACGCAGCCTTTAAGAAATCAAACGCAGTTTGAGCGCTATCATTCCACAAATATGGTTTCTTGCTGCTGGTCAATTCGGTGAGAGGTGCAGAAATAGTGGAGAACTGTCTAATGAACCGCCGATAGAAGTTGGAAAACCCCAAAAACGACTGCAACTCCTTCCTGGTAGTAGGTATCGGCCAGTTCAAAACGGCTTTCACCTTACTGCTACTCATCTGCACTCCCTTATTAGTGATGTCGTATCCCAAGAACTCGACATGAGTTGTATGGAACACACATTTTTCCAACTTGACAAAGAGATGATGATCACGCAAGCGTTGTAAAACTTCCGAAACATGGCGCACATGGTATTCCATAGATGGGGAGTAGACGAGTATGTCATCCAGGTAAACGATAACAAACCTGTCGATCATGTCTCGGAGAACATCATTGATGAAATTCTGAAAAGTAGCCGGAGCATTACATAGCCCGAACGGCATTACCAAATACTCGAACAAACCATATCTGGTCTTGAAGGCGGTTTTCCATTCGTCCCCACGCCGTATCCTGACTAAGTTGTAGGCTCCCCTAAGGTCCAATTTAGTAAAGAATTCTGAAGACCCTAACTGATCTAGTAAGACCGAGATTAAGGGAATCGGGTACTGATTTCTGATAGTACCTGCATTTAGCTCTCGGTAGTCAATACAGGGTCTTAATTCACCCTCCTTCTTGGGTACAAAGAATAATGGAGAAGCAAATGGAGAATGGGATGGTCGAATAAAACCCAACTCTAAGGCTTTATCCAGATATTCTTTAAGGACGACGTCTTCTTTTTGGGTAAGGGAATAAATGCGTCCTGATGGTACCTTGGCATTTGGTATAAGATCGATTGGACAATCGTATGGCCGATGCGGTGGCAGATTTTCAGCTTTCCCTTTATCAAAAACATCCGTATAACTTGTATACTCGACAGGCAGTACGATGCTAGCAACTGCTCCAATAGTGACCACAGAATCCAACAAAGCCCGACTAGGAGCTGCAGACATAGACCCCGCTGGATTGCATGACTGAAGACATTGCTGAGAGTTGAAGGTAATAGCCCCGGTTCCCCAGTTAATGACCGGATTGTGGAGCTTAAGCCACGGTAAACCCAGAATCAGTTTGTATTGGGGTGCCATAATGACGTCAAACGTGATGGTTTCTGTATGCTCAATCCCAATAGTTAACTGCAAAGGCATAGTATGCTCTGTAACAAGCCCAGACAGAAGGGTAGAACCATCAACGGCATTCACCACCTCTGGAACATCCTTTGGCAAGAGGGG
The DNA here is from genome assembly GCF_040938575.1 of Ambystoma mexicanum. Classification (NCBI taxonomy): domain Eukaryota; kingdom Metazoa; phylum Chordata; class Amphibia; order Caudata; family Ambystomatidae; genus Ambystoma; species Ambystoma mexicanum. The sequence continues at coordinate 1,283,081,365 of NC_090928.1, forward strand.
AATACCCCACTTCTGAACATATTGGGCATCAATGTAGTTACCAGTAGCCCCTGAGTCTAGGACCGCTTCAGCACTCCAGGGCGCGACCTGATCATAACTGAGAGAAATGTCTACATAAAAGGGCATAGACAACAAGGAACCCTGCATGGGAGAGCTCGGAGTAGGGGTTCCTTCTACTGCCGGGCTTTGCGTTTCCCGACTTGCGGGGTCTTTTTGGACAAGAACTAAGTAGATGATTAGCGGAACCGCAATAAAAGCACAAATTGTTCCGTCTGCGATTTTCTCTTTCCTCAGCAGATAACGGGCCCCTAACTGCCCCGATCTGCATAGGCTCATCTACACCAGAAACAGGAACTGAGGAAACGGCAGGATTAACCGGGTTTACTCTCCTCTCCCCTTTTCTTTCAGCCCGTCGGGCATCAATCTGGAGTACTAAATCCAAGAAATCGGGAAAGGACGTAGGAACCACCGGAACCGTGGCTACGGTATCCTTCAATGAGTCAGACAAACCTTTATAGAATAAGGCTGCCTTCTTATCTTCCGGCCAACCGGTTTCAGCAACCAACTGGTTAAACTTAGCCAAGTAAGACAATAACGAAGCATCCCCCTGACGGAGATTTAACAATTCCAAATCAGTGGCCTGAGTTTTATAACGAGTATCAAATACCCTTGTCATAGCACTAATCAATGCATCACAATCAAACAATAATGGACTGCCCTGCTCCAACAAAGGGTTCGCCCAAACAGCGGCCATACCGCCCAGATTCGATAACACAAAGGCCGCTTTTGTAGTTGCATCAGGAAACGAGGTAGGCCGACACAAAAAATGTAACCTACATTGGTTAATAAAGGTCCGAAAAGATTTAGGATCTCCAGTAAACCTTTCCGGGGGAGCAAGCGGGAACTGAGCGGCCATATAAACATGCGTAGAATCTGGTCTGGCTGAAGACCCTGCCTGACCTGGAGCAGAAGCGGAGGCCAACGACGGTGATCCTGTAACCACTTCCCTGATACCAGCCTGCATTTCATCAATGCGCCGATGGGTATCAGCCTGAGCTGCCGACATATCGGCACGTAGGTCGGCCACTAATTGCACCATAACGGCCAACGGGTCATTAGCAACATCCATGATAAGGGCTTCTGATTCTGTCAGATATCCTTAAGCACGGCTCCTTGTTGACCCGTTGTGAAGAAAATATTTCTTCCTATCAATGTGTCTCTCAGGGGTACAAAAGGACAGACTGAGAGACTAATTGATCGGAAGATGATGATGTAGAGTCGTTGGTATCGGGAGAGTTGTGCGGACCTCAGGCTTCACGACATCCAGTAACCTTCCAACAACTGCAGAAGACGATAACTGATTAACAACCACATATACCCTCTCTCTGATAAGGACAAATATTGCTAAACCCCAACAGGTAATTTACCTTCCAACAACTTGCATGAGACAGGCTTGACCCAGAAGCATTTCACATAAGACATCCTCTAGACTGTTGGATTCTGGAGACCATAAGAAAGAAAATATGCAATCAGTACCAGATAGCGAGAAACAGAGAATGGTAAGGAAGGTAAGGTATCTTACCCTGGTTCTCTAGAGGTTGTCGTTTCCGATGTATCCCCTTCCAGTCTTCCCGTTGCATACGTGTGAAGTTAATCCTCCGCTGGTCCAGACGGCACGAAGGTTTAGAGGCAGTCTTTAATCCATCACCCAGCCTATTCCCGCCGGCACGAGGACGCCTATGGGGTGCTCAGGAAGTCTCTAGTCCAGCACCAAGCCTATTCCCGCCGGCACGAGGACGCCTATGAGGCCTAAGACTACCCAGGAAGGGAGGACAGGAAAGCAGAGGAAGGGGAAAGGAAGGAACAATAGGGAAAAAAGGCAGGAGGTCTCCCAACCTCCCAGGTCCAAACTCTACTTAATCAAAATCACTAGGCAAGAATATCCAAGAACAATCCGAGGTCAATAATCCGAGACAAATAAGGGCAATCCGAGAGCGTATCCAAAAGACGTAATCCAAGGTCAAAAACAAACAGCAAAATCCAAGCAAGAGAAAAGCCACTGCCAAGAAACGATCAGAAGCAGCGAGTAACTGGCGCCGGATAGTTAAGTACCCAAACTACCGGCAACAAGACGATCACATGACCCAGTGCGTGCGCTATCAGGTGGAAGACTACGCACCCACTGACGTAACCTCCAAGGCATCTTCCACGCAAAGCGTCGGAACCGCAGTTTCCGACGAACATGACTGCACCGAGCCACACGTGGAGAACCCGACTCCGCCCCCTGTCCGTCATTCGATCGTAAAAGACGCTTCTGTCTACGGGGGGACAGAGTAACTGGGGGGGTACCACGAGACCTGAAGCGTTTTCTGACACACTGAGAAGGCTAGTTCCCATTAGAGAAATGGCCCTTTTTGCTCCCCTAGAGGCCAAGTCCTGCATAATAAAGGGAACTAGCCCACTCACACTGAGAAGGCTAGTTCACATTAGACAAATGGTCCTTTTTGCCCCTAGTGGCCAAGTTCTGCTATTTCCCATTAGAGAAATGGTCCTTTTTGGCCCTAGTGGCCAAGTCCTGCATAATAATGGGAACTAGCCTACTCACACTGAGAAGGCTAGTTCCCATTAGAGAAATGGCCCTTTTTGCTCCCCTAGAGGCCAAGTCCTGCATAATAAAGGGAACTAGCCCACTCACACTGAGAAGGCTAGTTCACATTAGACAAATGGCCCTTTTTGCCCCTAGTGGCCAGGTCCTGCTATTTCCCATTAGAGAAATGGTCCTTTTTGGCCCTAGTGGCCAGGTCCTGCATAATAATGGGAACTAGCCTACTCACACTGAGAAGGCTAGTTCCCATTAGAGAACTGGCCCTTTTTGGCCTTAGTGGCCAAGTCCTGCATAATAATGGGGACTGGCCTAATCACACGGAGAAGGCTAGTTCCCATCAGAGAAATGGCCCTTTTTGCTCCACTAGAAGCCAAGTCCTGCATAATAAAGGGAACTAGCCCACTCACACTGAGAAGGCTAGTTCCCATTAGAGAAATGGCCCTTTTTGCTCCCCTAGAGGCCAATTCCTGCGTAATAAAGGGAACTAGCCCACTCACACTGAGAAGGCTAGTTCACATTAGACAAATGGCCCTTTTGCCCCTAGTGGCCAAGTCCTGCTATTTCCCATTAGAGAAATGGCCCTTTTTGGCCATAGTGGCCAAGTCCTGCATAATAATGGGAGCTAGCCTACTCATGCTGAGAAGGCTAGTTCCCATTAGACAAATGGCCCTTTTGCCCCTAGTGGCCAAGTCCTGCATAATAATGGGAACTAGCCCACTCACACAGAGAAGGCTAGTTCACATTAGAGAACTGGCCCTTTTTGCTCCCCTAGAGGCCAAGTCCTGCATAATAATGGGAACTAGCCTACTCACACTGAGAAGGCTAGTTCACATTAGAGAACTGGCCCTTTGAGCTCCCCTAGTGGCCAAATGCTGCATAATAATGGGAACTGGCCTACTCACACGGAGAAGGCTAGTTCCCATTAGAGAAATGGCCCTTTTTGCTCCACTAGAGGCCAAGCCCTGCATAATAATGGGCACTAGCCTACTCACACTGAGAAGGCTAGTTCACATTAGAAAACTGACCCTTTTTGCTCCCCTAGAGGCCATGTCCTGCATAATAAAGGGAACTAGCCCACTCACACAGAGAAGGCTAGTTCCCATTAGAGAAATGGCCCTTTTTGCTCCCCTAGAGGCCAAGTCCTGCATAATAATGGGATCTAGCCTACTCACACTGAGAATGGTAGTTCCCATTAGAGAAATGGCCCTTTTCGCTCCCCTAGAGGCCAAGTCCTGCATAATAATGGGAACTAGCCTACTTACACTGAGAAGGCTAGTTCACATTAGAGAACTGGCCATTTTTGCTCCCCTAGAGGCCAAGTCCTGCATATTAATGGGAACAAGCCCACTCACACTGAGAAGGCTAGTTCACATTAGAGAACTGGCCCTTTGAGCTCCCCTAGTGGCCAAATGCTGCATAATAATTGGAACTGGCCTACTCACACGGAGAAGGCTAGTTCCCATTAGAGAAATTGCCCTTTTTGCTCCACTAGAGGCCAAGTCCTGCATAATAAAGGGAACTAGCCCACTCACACTGAGAAGGCTAGTTCCCATTAGAGAAATGGCCCTTTTTGCTCCCCTAGAGGCCAAGTCCTGCATAATAAAGAGAACTAGCCCACTCACACTGAGAAGGCTAGTTCACATTAGACAAATGGCCCTTTTTGTCCCTAGTGGCCAAGTCCTGCTATTTCCCATTAGAGAAATGTCCCTTTTTGGCCCTAGTGGCCAATTCCTGCATAATAATGGGAAATAGCCTACTCACACTGAGAAGGCTAGTTCCCATTAGACAAATGGCCCTTTTGCCCATAGTGGCCATGTCCTGCATAATAATGGGAACTAGCCCACTCACACTGAGAAGGCTAGTTCCCATTAGAGAAATGGCCCTTTTTGCTCCCCTAGAGGCCAGGTCCTGCATAATAAAGGGAACTAGCCCACTCACACTGAGAAGGCTAGTTCCCATTAGAGAAATGGCCCTTTTTGCTCCCCAAGAGGCCAAGTCCTGCATAATAAATGGAACTAGCCCACTCACTCTGAGAAGGCTAGTTCACATTAGACAAATGGCCCTTTTTGCCCCTAGTGGCCAAGTCCTGCTATGTCCCATTAGAGAAATGGCCCTTTTTGGCCCTAGTGGCCAAGTCCTGCATAATAATGGGAACTAGCCCACTCACACTGAGAAGGCTAGTTCCCATTAGACAAATGGCCCCTTTGGTCCCAGTAGCCAAGTCCTGCATAATAAAGGGAACTAGCCCACTCACACTGAGAAGGCTAGTTCCCATTAGAGAAATGGCCCTTTTTGCTCCCCTAGAGGCCAAGTCCTGCATAATAATGGGAACTAGCCCACTCACACTGAGAAGGCTAGTTCCCATTAGACAAATGGCCCTTTTGGTCCCAGTAGCCAAGTCCTGCATAATAATGAGAACTAGCCCACTCACACTGAGAAGGCTAGTTCCCATTAGAGAAATGGCCCTTTTTGCTCCACTAGAAGCCAAGTCCTGCATAATAAAGGGAACTAGCCCACTCACACTGAGAAGGCTAGTTCCCATTAGAGAAATGGCCCTTTTTGCTCCCCTAGAGGCCAAGTCCTGCATAATAAAGGGAACTAGCCCACTCACACTGAGAAGGCTAGTTCACATTAGACAAATGGCCCTTTTTGCCCCTAGTGGCCAAGTTCTGCTATTTCCCATTAGAGAAATGGTCCTTTTTGGCCCTAGTGGCCAAGTCCTGCATAATAATGGGAACTAGCCTACTCACACTGAGAAGGCTAGTTCCCATTAGAGAAATGGCCCTTTTTGCTCCCCTAGAGGCCAAGTCCTGCATAATAAAGGGAACTAGCCCACTCACACTGAGAAGGCTAGTTCACATTAGACAAATGGCCCTTTTTGCCCCTAGTGGCCAAGTCCTGCTATTTCCCATTAGAGAAATGGTCCTTTCTGGCCCTAGTGGCCAAGTCCTGCATAATAATGGGAACTAGCCTACTCACACTGAGAAGGCTAGTTCCCATTAGAGAGCTGGCCCTTTTTGGCCTTAGTGGCCAAGTCCTGCATAATAATGGGGACTGGCCTACTCACACGGAGAAGGCTAGTTCCCATTAGAGAAATGGCCCTTTTTGCTCCACTAGAAGCCAAGTCCTGCATAATAAAGGGAACTAGCCCACTCACACTGAGAAGGCTAGTTCCCATTAGAGAAATGGCCCTTTTTGCTCCCCTAGAGGCCAAGTCCTGCATACTAAAGGGAACTATCCCACTCACACTGAGAAGGCTAGTTCACATTAGACAAATGGCCCTTTTTTCCCCTAGTGGCCAAGTCCTGCTATTTCCCATTAGAGAAATGGCCCTTTTTGGCCATAGTGGCCAAGTCCTGCATAATAATGGGAACTAGCCTACTCACGTTGAGAAGGCTAGTTCCCATTAGACAAATGGCCCTTTTGCCCCTAGTGGCCAAGTCCTGCATAATAATGGGAACTAGCCCACTCACACTGAGAAGGCTAGTTCACATTAGAGAACTGGCCCTTTTTGCTCCCCTAGAGGCCAAGTCCTGCATAATAATGGGAACTAGCCTACTCACACTGAGAAGGCTAGTTCCCATTAGAGAAATGGCCCTTTTTGCTCCACTAGAAGCCAGGTCCTGCATAATAATGGGAACTAGCCCACTCACACTGAGAAGGCTAGTTCCCATTAGAGAAATGGCCCTTTTTGCTCCCCTAGAGGCCAAGTCCTGCATAATAAAGGGAACTAGCCCACTCACACTGAGAAGGCTAGTTCACATTAGACAAATGGCCCTTTTTGCCCCTAGTGGCCAAGTCCTGCATAATAATGGGAACTAGCCCACTCACACTGAGAAGGCTAGTTCCCATTAGAGAACTGGCCCTTTTTGCTCCCCTAGAGGCCAAGTCCTGCATAATAATGGGAACTAGCCCACTCACACTGAGAAGGCTAGTTCACATTAGACAAATGGCCCTTTTTGCCCCTAGTGGCCAAGTCCTGCTATTTCCCATTAGAGAAATGGCCCTTTTTGGCCATAGTGGCCAAGTCCTGCTATTTCCCATTAGAGAAATGGCCCTTTTTGGCCATAGTCGCCAAGTCCTGCATAATAATGGGAACTAGCCTACTCACACTGAGAAGGCTAGTTCCCATTAGACTAATGGCCCTTTTGCCCCTAGTGGCCAAGTCCTGCATAATAATGGGAACTAGCCCACTCACACTGAGAAGGCTAGTCCACATTAGAGAACTGGCCCTTTTTGCTCCCCTAGAGGCCAAGTCCTGCATAATAATGGGAACTAGCCCACTCACACTGAGAAGGCTAGTTCACATTAGACAAATGGCCCTTTTTGCCCCTAGTGGCCAAGTCCTGCTATTTCCCATTAGAGAAATGGCCCTTTTTGGCCATAGTGGCCAAGTCCTGCATAATAATGGGAACTAGCCTACTCACGCTGAGAAGGCTAGTTCCCATTAGACAAATGGCCCTTTTGCCCCTAGTGGCCAAGTCCTGCATAATAATGGGAACTAGCCCACTCACACTGAGAAGGCTAGTTCACATTAGAGAACTGGCCCTTTTTGCTCCCCTAGAGGCCAAGTCCTGCATAATAATGGGAACTAGCCTACTCACACTGAGAAGGCTAGTTCACATTAGAGAACTGGCCCCTTGAGCTCCCCTAGGGGCCAAATGCTGCATAATAATGGGAACTGGCCTACTCACACGGAGAAGGCTAGTTCCCATTAGAGAAATGGCCCTTTTTGCTCCACTAGAGGCCATGTCCTGCATAATAAAGGGAACTAGCCCACTCACACAGAGAAGGCTAGTTCCCATTAGAGAAATGGCCCTTTTTGCTCCCCTAGAGGCCAAGTCCTGCATAATAATGGGAACTAGCCTACTCACACTGAGAAGGGTAGTTCCCATTAGAGAAATGGCCATTTTTGGCCCTAGTGGCCAAGTCCTGCATAATAATGGGAACTAGCCTACTCACACTGAGAAGGCTAGTTCCCATTAGACAAATGGCCCTTTTGCCCCTAGTGGCCAAGTCCTGCATAATAATGGGAACTAGCCCACTCACACTGAGAAGGCTAGTTCCCATTAGAGAAATGGCCCTTTTTGCTCCCCTAGAGGCCAAGTCCTGCATAATAAAGGGAACTAGCCCACTCACACTGAGAAGGCTAGTTCCCATTAGAGAAATGGCCCTTTTTGCTCCCCAAGAGGCCAAGTCCTGCATAATAAATGGAACTAGCCCACTCACTCTGAGAAGGCTAGTTCACATTAGACAAATTGCCCTTTTGCCCCTAGTGGCCAAGTCCTGCTATGTCCCATTAGAGAACTGGCCCTTTTTGCTCCCCTAGAGGCCAAGTCCTGCATAATAATGGGAACTAGCCCACTCACACTGAGAAGGCTAGTTCACATTAGACAAATGGCCCTTTTTGCCCCTAGTGGCCAAGTCCTGCTATTTCCCATTAGAGAAATGGCCCTTTTTGGCCATAGTGGCCAAGTCCTGCATAATAATGGGAACTAGCCTACTCACGCTGAGAAGGCTAGTTCCCATTAGACAAATGGCCCTTTTGCCCCTAGTGGCCAAGTCCTGCATAATAATGGGAACTAGCCCACTCACACTGAGAAGGCTAGTTCACATTAGAGAACTGACCCTTTTTGCTCCCCTAGAGGCCAAGTCCTGCATAATAATGGGAACTAGCCTACTCACACTGAGAAGGCTAGTTCACATTAGAGAACTGGCCCCTTGAGCTCCCCTAGGGGCCAAATGCTGCATAATAATGGGAACTGGCCTACTCACACGGAGAAGGCTAGTTCCCATTAGAGAAATGGCCCTTTTTGCTCCACTAGAAGCCAAGTCCTGCATAATAATGGGAACTAGCCCACTCACACTGAGAAGGCTAGTTCCCTTTAGAGAAATGGCCCTTTTTGCTCCACTAGAGGCCAAGTCCTGCATAATAATGGGAACTAGCCCACTCACACTGAGAAGGCTAGTTCACATTAGACAAATGGTCCTTTTTGCCCCTAGTGGCCAAGTTCTGCTATTTCCCATTAGAGAAATGGTCCTTTTTGGCCCTAGTGGCCAAGTCCTGCATAATAATGGGAACTAGCCTACTCACACTGAGAAGGCTAGTTCCCATTAGAGAAATGGCCCTTTTTGCTCCCCTAGAGGCCAAGTCCTGCATAATAAAGGGAACTAGCCCACTCACACTGAGAAGGCTAGTTCACATTAGACAAATGGCCCTTTTTGCCCCTAGTGGCCAGGTCCTGCTATTTCCCATTAGAGAAATGGTCCTTTTTGGCCCTAGTGGCCAGGTCCTGCATAATAATGGGAACTAGCCTACTCACACTGAGAAGGCTAGTTCCCATTAGAGAACTGGCCCTTTTTGGCCTTAGTGGCCAAGTCCTGCATAATAACGGGGACTGGCCTACTCACACGGAGAAGGCTAGATCCCATCAGAGAAATGGCCCTTTTTGCTCCACTAGAAGCCAAGTCCTGCATAATAAAGGGAACTAGCCCACTCACACTGAGAAGGCTAGTTCCCATTAGAGAAATGGCCCTTTTTGCTCCCCTAGAGGCCAAGTCCTGCATAATAATGGGAACTAGCCTACTCACACTGAGAAGGCTAGTTCCCATTAGAGAAATGGCCCTTTTTGCTCCACTAGAAGCCAAGTCCTGCATAATAATGGGAACTAGCCCACTCACACTGAGAAGGCTAGTTCCCATTAGAGAAATGGCCCTTTTTGCTCCCCTAGAGGCCAAGTCCTGCATAATAAAGGGAACTAGCCCACTCACACTGAGAAGGCTAGTTCACATTAGACAAATGGCCCTTTTTGCCCCTAGTAGCCAAGTCCTGCTATTTCCCATTAGAGAAATGGCCCTTTTTGGCCATAGTCGCCAAGTCCTGCATAATAATGGGAACTAGCCTACTCACACTGAGAAGGCTAGTTCCCATTAGACAAATGGCCCTTTTGCCCCTAGTGGCCAAGTCCTGCATAATAATGGGAACTAGCCCACTCACACTGAGAAGGCTAGTTCACATTAGAGAACTGGCCCTTTTTGCTCCCCTAGAGGCCAAGTCCTGCATAATAATGGGAACTAGCCCACACACACTGAGAAGGCTAGTTCACATTAGACAAATGGCCCTTTTTGCCCCTAGTGGCCAAGTCCTGCTATTTCCCATTAGAGAAATGGCCCTTTTTGGCCATAGTGGCCAAGTCCTGCATAATAATGGGAACTAGCCTACTCACGCTGAGAAGGCTAGTTCCCATTAGACAAATGGCCCTTTTGCCCCTAGTCGCCAAGTCCTGCATAATAATGGGAACTAGCCCACTCTCACTGAGAAGGCTAGTTCACATTAGAGAACTGACGCTTTTTGCTCCCCTAGAGGCCAAGTCCTGCATAATAATGGGAACTAGCCTACTCACACTGAGAAGGCTAGTTCACATTAGAGAACTGGCCCTTTGAGCTCCCCTAGGGGCCAAATGCTGCATAATAATGGGAACTGGCCTACTCACACGGAGAAGGCTAGTTCCCATTAGAGAAATGGCCCTTTTTGCTCCACTAGAAGCCAAGTCCTGCATAATAATGGGAACTAGCCCACTCACACTGAGAAGGCTAGTTCCCATTAGAGAAATGGCCCTTTTTGCTCCCCTAGAGGCCAAGTCCTGCATAATAAAGGGAACTAGCCCACTCACACTGAGAAGGCTAGTTCACATTAGACAAATGGTCCTTTTTGCCCCTAGTGGCCAAGTTCTGCTATTTCCCATTAGAGAAATGGTCCTTTTTGGCCCTAGTGGCCAAGTCCTGCATAATAATGGGAACTAGCCTACTCACACTGAGCAGGCTAGTTCCCATTAGAGAAATGGCCCTTTTTGCTCCCCTAGAGGCCAAGTCCTGCATAATAAAGGGAACTAGCCCACTCACACTGAGAAGGCTAGTTCACATTAGACAAATGGCCCTTTTTGCCCCTAGTGGCCATGTCCTGCTATTTCCCATTAGAGAAATGGTCCTTTTTGGCCCTAGTGGCCAGGTCCTGCATAATAATGGGAACTAGCCTACTCACACTGAGAAGGCTAGTTCCCATTAGAGAACTGGCCCTTTTTGGCCTTAGTGGCCAAGTCCTGCATAATAATGGGGACTGGCCTACTCACACGGAGAAGGCTAGTTCCCATCAGAGAAATGGCCCTTTTTGCTCCACTAGAAGCCAAGTCCTGCGTAATAAAGGGAACTAGCCCACTCACACTGAGAAGGCTAGTTCCCATTAGAGAAATGGCCCTTTTTGCTCCCCTAGAGGCCAATTCCTGCATAATAAAGGGAACTAGCCCACTCACACTGAGAAGGCTAGTTTACATTAGACAAATGGCCCTTTTGCCCCTAGTGGCCAAGTCCTGCTATTTCCCATTAGAGAAATGGCCCTTTTTGGCCATAGTGGCCAAGTCCTGCATAATAATGGGAACTAGCCTACTCATGCTGAGAAGGCTAGTTCCCATTAGACAAATGGCCCTTTTGCCCCTAGTGGCCAAGTCCTGCATAATAATGGGAACTAGCCCACTCACACAGAGAAGGCTAGTTCACATTAGAGAACTGGCCCTTTTTGCTCCCCTAGAGGCCAAGTCCTGCATAATAATGGGAACTAGCCTACTCACACTGAGAAGGCTAGTTCACATTAGAGAACTGGCCCTTTGAGCTCCCCTAGTGGCCAAATGCTGCATAATAATGGGAACTGGCCTACTCACACGGAGAAGGCTAGTTCCCATTAGAGAAATGGCCCTTTTTGCTCCACTAGAGGCCAAGCCCTGCATAATAATGGGCACTAGCCTACTCACACTAAGAAGGCTAGTTCACATTAGAAAACTGACCCTTTTTGCTCCCCTAGAGGCCAAGCCCTGCATAATAATGGGAACTAGCCCACTCACACAGAGAAGGCTAGTTCCCATTAGAGAAATGGCCCTTTTTGCTCCCCTAGAGGCCAAGTCCTGCATAATAATGGGATCTAGCCTACTCACACTGAGAAGGGTAGTTCCCATTAGAGAAATGGCCCTTTTCGCTCCCCTAGAGGCCAAGTCCTGCATAATAATGGGAACTAGCCTACTTACACTGAGAAGGCTAGTTCACATTAGAGAACTGGCCATTTTTGCTCCCCTAGAGGCCAAGTCCTGCATATTAATGGGAACAAGCCCACTCACACTGAGAAGGCTAGTTCACATTAGAGAACTGGCCCTTTGAGCTCCCCTAGTGGCCAAATGCTGCATAATAATTGGAACTGGCCTACTCACACGGAGAAGGCTAGTTCCCATTAGAGAAATTGCCCTTTTTGCTCCACTAGAGGCCAAGTCCTGCATAATAAAGGGAACTAGCCCACTCACACTGAGAAGGCTAGTTCCCATTAGAGAAATGGCCCTTTTGCTCCCCTAGAGGCCAAGTCCTGCATAATAAAGAGAACTAGCCCACTCACACTGAGAAGGCTAGTTCACATTAGACAAATGGCCCTTTTTGTCCCTAGTGGCCAAGTCCTGCTATTTCCCATTAGAGAAATGTCCCTTTTTGGCCCTAGTGGCCAATTCCTGCATAATAATGGGAACTAGCCTACTCACACTGAGAAGGCTAGTTCCCATTAGACAAATGGCCCTTTTGCCCCTAGTGGCCATGTCCTGCATAATAATGGGAACTAGCCCACTCACACTGAGAAGGCTAGTTCCCATTAGAGAAATGGCCCTTTTTGCTCCCCTAGAGGCCAGGTCCGGCATAATAAAGGGAACTAGCCCACTCACACTGAGAAGGCTAGTTCCCATTAGAGAAATGGCCCTTTTTGCTCCCCAAGAGGCCAAGTCCTGCATAATAAATGGAACTAGCCCACTCACTCTGAGAAGGCTAGTTCACATTAGACAAATGGCCCTTTTTGCCCCTAGTGGCCAAGTCCTGCTATGTCCCATTAGAGAAATGGCCCTTTTTGGCCCTAGTGGCCAAGTCCTGCATAATAATGGGAACTAGCCCACTCACACTGAGAAGGCTAGTTCCCATTAGACAAATGGCCCTTTTGGTCCCAGTAGCCAAGTCCTGCATAATAAAGGGAACTAGCCCACTCACACTGAGAAGGCTAGTTCCCATTAGAGAAATGGCCCTTTTTGCTCCCCTAGAGGCCAAGTCCTGCATAATAATGGGAACTAGCCCACTCACACTGAGAAGGCTAGTTCCCATTAGACAAATGGCCCTTTTGGTCCCAGTAGCCAAGTCCTGCATAATAATGGGAACTAGCCCACTCACACTGAGAAGGCTAGTTCCCATTAGAGAAATGGCCCTTTTTGCTCCACTAGAAGCCAAGTCCTGCATAATAAAGGGAACTAGCCCACTCACACTGAGAAGGCTAGTTCCCATTAGAGAAATGGCCCTTTTTGCTCCCCTAGAGGCCAAGTCCTGCATAATAAAGGGAACTAGCCCACTCACACTGAGAAGGCTAGTTCACATTAGACAAATGGCCCTTTTTGCCCCTAGTGGCCAAGTTCTGCTATTTCCCATTAGAGAAATGGTCCTTTTTGGCCCTAGTGGCCAAGTCCTGCATAATAATGGGAACTAGCCTACTCACACTGAGAAGGCTAGTTCCCATTAGAGAAATGGCCCTTTTTGCTCCCCTAGAGGCCAAGTCCTGCATAATAAAGGGAACTAGCCCACTCACACTGAGAAGGCTAGTTCACATTAGACAAATGGCCCTTTTTGCCCCTAGTGGCCATGTCCTGCTATTTCCCATTAGAGAAATGGTCCTTTTTGGCCCTAGTGGCCAGGTCCTGCATAATAATGGGAACTAGCCTACTCACACTGAGAAGGCTAGTTCCCATTAGAGAACTGGCCCTTTTTGGCCTTAGTGGCCAAGTCCTGCATAATAATGGGGACTGGCCTACTCACACGGAGAAGGCTAGTTCCCATCAGAGAAATGGCCCTTTTTGCTCCACTAGAAGCCAAGTCCTGCATAATAAAGGGAACTAGCCCACTCACACTGAGAAGGCTAGTTCCCATTAGAGAAATGGCCCTTTTTGCTCCCCTAGAGGCCAATTCCTGCATAATAAAGGGAACTAGCCCACTCACACTGAGAAGGCTAGTTTACATTAGACAAATGGCCCTTTTGCCCCTAGTGGCCAAGTCCTGCTATTTCCCATTAGAGAAATGGCCCTTTTTGGCCATAGTGGCCAAGTCCTGCATAATAATGGAAACTAGCCTACTCATGCTGAGAAGGCTAGTTCCCATTAGACAAATGGCCCTTTTGCCCCTAGTGGCCAAGTCCTGCATAATAATGGGAACTAGCCCACTCACACAGAGAAGGCTAGTTCACATTAGAGAACTGGCCCTTTTTGCTCCCCTAGAGGCCAAGTCCTGCATAATAATGGGAACTAGCCTACTCACACTGAGAAGGCTAGTTCACATTAGAGAACTGGCCCTTTGAGCTCCCCTAGTGGCCAAATGCTGCATAATAATGGGAACTGGCCTACTCACACGGAGAAGGCTAGTTCCCATTAGAGAAATGGCCCTTTTTGCTCCACTAGAGGCCAAGCCCTGCATAATAATGGGCACTAGCCTACTCACACTGAGAAGGCTAGTTCACATTAGAAAACTGACCCTTTTTGCTCCCCTAGAGGCCAAGCCCTGCATAATAATGGGAACTAGCCCACTCACACAGAGAAGGCTAGTTCCCATTAGAGAAATGGCCCCTTTTGCTCCCCTAGAGGCCAAGTCCTGCATAATAATGGGATCTAGCCTACTCACACTGAGAAGGGTAGTTCCCATTAGAGAAATGGCGCTTTTCGCTCCCCTAGAGGCCAAGTCCTGCATAATAATGGGAACTAGCCTACTTACACTGAGAAGGCTAGTTCACATTAGAGAACTGGCCATTTTTGCTCCCCTAGAGGCCAAGTCCTGCATATTAATGGGAACAAGCCCACTCACACTGAGAAGGCTAGTTCACATTAGAGAACTGGCCCTTTGAGCTCCCCTAGTGGCCAAATGCTGCATAATAATTGGAACTGGCCTACTCACACGGAGAAGGCTAGTTCCCATTAGAGAAATTGCCCTTTTTGCTCCACTAGAGGCCAAGTCCTGCATAATAAAGGGAACTAGCCCACTCACACTGAGAAGGCTAGTTCCCATTAGAGAAATGGCCCTTTTTGCTCCCCTAGAGGCCAAGTCCTGCATAATAAAGAGAACTAGCCCACTCACACTGAGAAGGCTAGTTCACATTAGACAAATGGCCCTTTTTGTCCCTAGTGGCCAAGTCCTGCTATTTCCCATTAGAGAAATGTCCCTTTTTGGCCCTAGTGGCCAATTCCTGCATAATAATGGGAACTAGCCTACTCACACTGAGAAGGCTAGTTCCCATTAGACAAATGGCCCTTTTGCCCCTAGTGGCCATGTCCTGCTTAATAATGGGAACTAGCCCACTCACACTGAGAAGGCTAGTTCCCATTAGAGAAATGGCCCTTTTTGCTCCCCTAGAGGCCAGGTCCGGCATAATAAAGGGAACTAGCCCACTCACACTGAGAAGGCTAGTTCCCCTTAGAGAAATGGCCCTTTTTGCTCCCCAAGAGGCCAAGTCCTGCATAATAAATGGAACTAGCCCACTCACTCTGAGAAGGCTAGTTCACATTAGACAAATGGCCCTTTTTGCCCCTAGTGGCCAAGTCCTGCTATGTCCCATTAGAGAAATGGCCCTTTCTGGCCCTAGTGGCCAAGTCCTGCATAATAATGGGAACTAGCCCACTCACACTGAGAAGGCTAGTTCCCATTAGACAAATGGCCCTTTTGGTCCCAGTAGCCAAGTCCTGCATAATAAAGGGAACTAGCCCACTCACACTGAGAAGGCTAGTTCCCATTAGAGAAATGGCCCTTTTTGCTCCCCTAGAGGCCAAGTCCTGCATAATAATGGGAACTAGCCCACTCACACTGAGAAGGCTAGTTCCCATTAGACAAATGGCCCTTTTGGTCCCAGTAGCCAAGTCCTGCATAATAATGGGAACTAGCCCACTCACACTGAGAAGGCTAGTTCCCATTAGAGAAATGGCCCTTTTTGCTCCACTAGAAGCCAAGTCCTGCATAATAAAGGGAACTAGCCCACTCACACTGAGAAGGCTAGTTCCCATTAGAGAAATGGCCCTTTTTGCTCCCCTAGAGGCCAAGTCCTGCATAATAAAGGGAACTAGCCCACTCACACTGAGAAGGCTAGTTCACATTAGACAAATGGCCCTTTTTGCCCCTAGTGGCCAAGTTCTGCTATTTCCCATTAGAGAAATGGTCCTTTTTGGCCCTAGTGGCCAAGTCCTGCATAATAATGGGAACTAGCCTACTCACACTGAGAAGGCTAGTTCCCATTAGAGAAATGGCCCTTTTTGCTCCCCTAGAGGCCAAGTCCTGCATAATAAAGGCAACTAGCCCACTCACACTGAGAAGGCTAGTTCACATTAGACAAATGGCCCTTTTTGCCCCTAGTGGCCATGTCCTGCTATTTCCCATTAGAGAAATGGTCCTTTTTGGCCCTAGTGGCCAGGTCCTGCATAATAATGGGAACTAGCCTACTCACACTGAGAAGGCTAGTTCCCATTAGAGAACTGGCCCTTTTTGGCCTTAGTGGCCAAGTCCTGCATAATAATGGGGACTGGCTTACTCACACGGAGAAGGCTAGTTCCCATCAGAGAAATGGCCCTTTTTGCTCCACTAGAAGCCAAGTCCTGCATAATAAAGGGAACTAGCCCACTCACACTGAGAAGGCTAGTTCCCATTAGAGAAATGGCCCTTTTTGCTCCCCTAGAGGCCAATTCCTGCATAATAAAGGGAACTAGCCCACTCACACTGAGAAGGCTAGTTTACATTAGACAAATGGCCCTTTTGCCCCTAGTGGCCAAGTCCTGCTATTTCCCATTAGAGAAATGGCCCTTTTTGGCCATAGTGGCCAAGTCCTGCATAATAATGGGAACTAGCCTACTCATGCTGAGAAGGCTAGTTCCCATTAGACAAATGGCCCTTTTGCCCCTAGTGGCCAAGTCCTGCATAATAATGGGAACTGGCCCACTCACACAGAGAAGGCTAGTTCACATTAGAGAACTGGCCCTTTTTGCTCCCCTAGAGGCCAAGTCCTGCATAATAATGGGAACTAGCCTACTCACACTGAGAAGGCTAGTTCACATTAGAGAACTGGCCCTTTGAGCTCCCCTAGTGGCCAAATGCTGCATAATAATGGGAACTGGCCTACTCACACGGAGAAGGCTAGTTCCCATTAGAGAAATGGCCCTTTTTGCTCCACTAGAGGCCAAGCCCTGCATAATAATGGGCACTAGCCTACTCACACTGAGAAGGCTAGTTCACATTAGAAAACTGACCCTTTTTGCTCCCCTAGAGGCCAAGCCCTGCATAATAATGGGAACTAGCCCACTCACACAGAGAAGGCTAGTTCCCATTAGAGAAATGGCCCTTTTTGCTCCCCTAGAGGCCAAGTCCTGCATAATAATGGGATCTAGCCTACTCACACTGAGAAGGGTAGTTCCCATTAGAGAAATGGCCCTTTTCGCTCCCCTAGAGGCCAAGTCCTGCATAATAATGGGAACTAGCCTACTTACACTGAGAAGGCTAGTTCACATTAGAGAACTGGCCATTTTTGCTCCCCTAGAGGCCAAGTCCTGCATATTAATGGGAACAAGCCCACTCACACTGAGAAGGCTAGTTCACATTAGAGAACTGGCCCTTTGAGATCCCCTAGTGGCCAAATGCTGCATAATAATTGGAACTGGCCTACTCACACGGAGAAGGCTAGTTCCCATTAGAGAAATTGCCCTTTTTGCTCCACTAGAGGCCAAGTCCTGCATAATAAAGGGAACTAGCCCACTCACACTGAGAAGGCTAGTTCCCATTAGAGAAATGGCCCTTTTTGCTCCCCTAGAGGCCAAGTCCTGCATAATAAAGAGAACTAGCCCACTCACACTGAGAAGGCTAGTTCACATTAGACAAATGGCCCTTTTTGTCCCTAGTGGCCAAGTCCTGCTATTTCCCATTAGAGAAATGTCCCTTTTTGGCCCTAGTGGCCAATTCCTGCATAATAATGGGAACTAGCCTACTCACACTGAGAAGGCTAGTTCCCATTAGACAAATGGCCCTTTTGCCCCTAGTGGCCATGTCCTGCATAATAATGGGAACTAGCCCACTCACACTGAGAAGGCTAGTTCCCATTAGAGAAATGGCCCTTTTTGCTCCCCTAGAGGCCAGGTCCGTCATAATAAAGGGAACTAGCCCACTCACACTGAGAAGGCTAGTTCCCATTAGAGAAATGGCCCTTTTTGCTCCCCAAGAGGCCAAGTCCTGCATAATAAATAGAACTAGCCCACTCACTCTGAGAAGGCTAGTTCACATTAGACAAATGGCCCTTTTTGCCCCTAGTGGCCAAGTCCTGCTATGTCCCATTAGAGAAATGGCCCTTTTTGGCCCTAGTGGCCAAGTCCTGCATAATAATGGGAACTAGCCCACTCACACTGAGAAGGCTAGTTCCCATTAGACAAATGGCCCTTTTGGTCCCAGTAGCCAAGTCCTGCATAATAAAGGGAACTAGCCCACTCACACTGAGAAGGCTAGTTCCCATTAGAGAAATGGCCCTTTTTGCTCCCCTAGAGGCCAAGTCCTGCATAATAATGGGAACTAGCCCACTCACACTGAGAAGGCTAGTTCCCATTAGACAAATGGCCCTTTTGGTCCCAGTAGCCAAGTCCTGCATAATAATGGGAACTAGCCCACTCACACTGAGAAGGCTAGTTCCCATTAGAGAAATGGCCCTTTTTGCTCCACTAGAAGCCAAGTCCTGCATAATAAAGGGAACTAGCCCACTCACACTGAGAAGGCTAGTTCCCATTAGAGAAATGGCCCTTTTTGCTCCCCTAGAGGCCAAGTCCTGCATAATAAAGGGAACTAGCCCACTCACACTGAGAAGGCTAGTTCACATTAGACAAATGGCCCTTTTTGCCCCTAGTGGCCAAGTTCTGCTATTTCCCATTAGAGAAATGGTCCTTTTTGGCCCTAGTGGCCAAGTCCTGCATAATAATGGGAACTAGCCTACTCACACTGAGAAGGCTAGTTCCCATTAGAGAAATGGCCCTTTTTGCTCCCCTAGAGGCCAAGTCCTGCATAATAAAGGGAACTAGCCCACTCACACTGAGAAGGCTAGTTCACATTAGACAAATGGCCCTTTTTGCCCCTAGTGGCCAAGTCCTGCTATTTCCCATTAGAGAAATGGTCCTTTCTGGCCCTAGTGGCCAAGTCCTGCATAATAATGGGAACTAGCCTACTCACACTGAGAAGGCTAGTTCCCATTAGAGAGCTGGCCCTTTTTGGCCTTAGTGGCCAAGTCCTGCATAATAATGGGGACTGGCCTACTCACACGGAGAAGGCTAGTTCCCATTAGAGAAATGGCCCTTTTTGCTCCACTAGAAGCCAAGTCCTGCATAATAAAGGGAACTAGCCCACTCACACTGAGAAGGCTAGTTCCCATTAGAGAAATGGCCCTTTTTGCTCCCCTAGAGGCCAAGTCCTGCATAATAAAGGGAACTAGCCCACTCACACTGAGAAGGCTAGTTCACATTAGACAAATGGCCCTTTTTGCCCCTAGTGGCCAAGTCCTGCTATTTCCCATTAAAGAAATGGCCCTTTTTGGCCATAGTGGCCAAGTCCTGCATAATAATGGGAACTAGCCTACTCACGTTGAGAAGGCTAGTTCCCATTAGACAAATGGCCCTTTTGCCCCTAGTGGCCAAGTCCTGCATAATAATGGGAACTAGCCCACTCACACTGAGAAGGCTAGTTCACATTAGAGAACTGGCCCTTTTTGCTCCCCTAGAGGCCAAGTCCTGCATAATAATGGGAACTAGCCTACTCACACTGAGAAGGCTAGTTCCCATTAGAGAAATGGCCCTTTTTGCTCCACTAGAAGCCAAGTCCTGCATAATAATGGGAACTAGCCCACTCACACTGAGAAGGCTAGTTCCCATTAGAGAAATGGCCCTTTTTGCTCCCCTAGAGGCCAAGTCCTGCATAATAAAGGGAACTAGCCCACTCACACTGAGAAGGCTAGTTCACATTAGACAAATGGCCCTTTTTGCCCCTAGTAGCCAAGTCCTGCTATTTCCCATTAGAGAAATTGCCCTTTTTGGCCATAGTCGCCAAGTCCTGCATAATAATGGGAACTAGCCTACTCACACTGAGAAGGCTAGTTCCCATTAGAGAAATGGCCCTTTTTGCTCCCCTAGAGGCCAAGTCCTGCATAATAAAGGGAACTAGCCCACTCACACTGAGAAGGCTAGTTCACATTAGACAAATGGCCCTTTTTGCCCCTAGTGGCCAAGTTCTGCTATTTCCCATTAGAGAAATTGTCCTTTTTGGCCCTAGTGGCCAAGTCCTGCATAATAATGGGAACTAGCCTACTCACACTGAGAAGGCTAGTTCCCATTAGAGAAATGGCCCTTTTTGCTCCCCTAGAGGCCAAGTCCTGCATAATAAAGGGAACTAGCCCACTCACACTGAGAAGGCTCGTTCACATTAGAGAACTGGCCCTTTGAGCTCCCCTAGGGGCCAAATGCTGCATAATAATGGGAACTAGCCCACTCACACTGAGAAGGCTAGTTCCCATTAGAGAAATGGCCCTTTTTGCTCCCCTAGAGGCCAAGTCCTGCATAATAAAGGGAACTAGCCCACTCACACTGAGAAGGCTAGTTCACATTAGACAAATGGTCCTTTTTGCCCCTAGTGGCCAAGTTCTGCTATTTCCCATTAGAGAAATGGTCCTTTTTGGCCCTAGTGGCCAAGTCCTGCATAATAATGGGAACTAGCCTACTCACACTGAGAAGGCTAGTTCCCATTAGAGAAATGGCCCTTTTTGCTCCCCTAGAGGCCAGGTCCTGCATAATAAAGGGAACTAGCCCACTCACACTGAGAAGGCTAGTTCACATTAGACAAATGGCCCTTTTTGCCCCTAGTGGCCAGGTCCTGCTATTTCCCATTAGAGAAATGGTCCTTTTTGGCCCTAGTGGCCAGGTCCTGCATAATAATGGGAACTAGCCTACTCACACTGAGAAGGCTAGTTCCCATTAGAGAACTGGCCCTTTTTGGCCTTAGTGGCCAAGTCCTGCATAATAATGGGGACTGGCCTAATCACACGGAGAAGGCTAGTTCCCATCAGAGAAATGGCCCTTTTTGCTCCACTAGAAGCCAAGTCCTGCATAATAAAGGGAACTAGCCCACTCACACTGAGAAGGCTAGTTCCCATTAGAGAAATGGCCCTTTTTGCTCCCCTAGAGGCCAATTCCTGCGTAATAAAGGGAACTAGCCCACTCACACTGAGAAGGCTAGTTCACATTAGACAAATGGCCCTTTTGCCCCTAGTGGCCAAGTCCTGCTATTTCCCATTAGAGAAATGGCCCTTTTTGGCCATAGTGGCCAAGTCCTGCATAATAATGGGAACTAGCCTACTCATGCTGAGAAGGCTAGTTCCCATTAGACAAATGGCCCTTTTGCCCCTAGTGGCCAAGTCCTGCATAATAATGGGAACTAGCCCACTCACACAGAGAAGGCTAGTTCACATTAGAGAACTGGCCCTTTTTGCTCCCCTAGAGGCCAAGTCCTGCATAATAATGGGAACTAGCCTACTCACACTGAGAAGGCTAGTTCACATTAGAGAACTGGCCCTTTGAGCTCCCCTAGTGGCCAAATGCTGCATAATAATGGGAACTGGCCTACTCACACGGAGAAGGCTAGTTCCCATTAGAGAAATGGCCCTTTTTGCTCCACTAGAGGCCAAGCCCTGCATAATAATGGGCACTAGCCTACTCACACTGAGAAGGCTAGTTCACATTAGAAAACTGACCCTTTTTGCTCCCCTAGAGGCCATGTCCTGCATAATAAAGGGAACTAGCCCACTCACACAGAGAAGGCTAGTTCCCATTAGAGAAATGGCCCTTTTTGCTCCCCTAGAGGCCAAGTCCTGCATAATAATGGGATCTAGCCTACTCAGACTGAGAAGGGTAGTTCCCATTAGAGAAATGGCCCTTTTCGCTCCCCTAGAGGCCAAGTCCTGCATAATAATGGGAACTAGCCTACTTACACTGAGAAGGCTAGTTCACATTAGAGAACTGGCCATTTTTGCTCCCCTAGAGGCCAAGTCCTGCATATTAATGGGAACAAGCCCACTCACACTGAGAAGGCTAGTTCACATTAGAGAACTGGCCCTTTGAGCTCCCCTAGTGGCCAAATGCTGCATAATAATTGGAACTGGCCTACTCACACGGAGAAGGCTAGTTCCCATTAGAGAAATTGCCCTTTTTGCTCCACTAGAGGCCAAGTCCTGCATAATAAAGGGAACTAGCCCACTCACACTGAGAAGGCTAGTTCCCATTAGAGAAATGGCCCTTTTTGCTCCCCTAGAGGCCAAGTCCTGCATAATAAAGAGAACTAGCCCACTAACACTGAGAAGGCTAGTTCACATTAGACAAATGGCCCTTTTTGTCCCTAGTGGCCAAGTCCTGCTATTTCCCATTAGAGAAATGTCCCTTTTTGGCCCTAGTGGCCAATTCCTGCATAATAATGGGAAATAGCCTACTCACACTGAGAAGGCTAGTTCCCATTAGACAAATGGCCCTTTTGCCCCTAGTGGCCATGTCCTGCATAATAATGGGAACTAGCCCACTCACACTGAGAAGGCTAGTTCCCATTAGAGAAATGGCCTTTTTTGCTCCCCTAGAGGCCAGGTCCTGCATAATAAAGGGAACTAGCCCACTCACACTGAGAAGGCTAGTTCCCATTAGAGAAATGGCCCTTTTTGCTCTCAAAGAGGCCAAGTCCTGCATAATAAATGGAACTAGCCCACTCACTCTGAGAAGGCTAGTTCACATTAGACAAATGGCCCTTTTTGCCCCTAGTGGCCAAGTCCTGCTATGTCCCATTAGAGAAATGGCCCTTTTTGCCCCTAGTGGCCAAGTCCTGCATAATAATGGGAACTAGCCCACTCACACTGAGAAGGCTAGTTCCCATTAGACAAATGGCCCCTTTGGTCCCAGTAGCCAAGTCCTGCATAATAAAGGGAACTAGCCCACTCACACTGAGAAGGCTAGTTCCCATTAGAGAAATGGCCCTTTTTGCTCCCCTAGAGGCCAAGTTCTGCATAATAATGGGAACTAGCCCACTCACACTGAGAAGGCTAGTTCCCATTAGACAAATGGCCCTTTTGGTCCCAGTAGCCAAGTCCTGCATAATAATGGGAACTAGCCCACTCACACTGAGAAGACTAGTTCCCATTAGAGAAATGGCCCTTTTTGCTCCACTAGAAGCCAAGTCCTGCATAATAAAGGAACTAGCCCACTCACACTGAGAAGGCTAGTTCCCATTAGAGAAATGGCCCTTTTTGCTCCCCTAGAGGCCAAGTCCTGCATAATAAAGGGAACTAGCCCACTCACACTGAGAAGGCTAGTTCACATTAGACAAATGGCCCTTTTTGCCCCTAGTGGCCAAGTTCTGCTATTTCCCATTAGAGAAATGGTCCTTTTTGGCCCTAGTGGCCAAGTCCTGCATAATAATGGGAACTAGCCTACTCACACTGAGAAGGCTAGTTCCCATTAGAGAAATGGCCCTTTTTGCTCCCCTAGAGGCCAAGTCCTGCATAATAAAGGGAACTAGCCCACTCACACTGAGAAGGCTAGTTCACATTAGACAAATGGCCCTTTTTGCCCCTAGTGGCCAAGTCCTGCTATTTCCCATTAGAGAAATGGTCCTTTCTGGCCCTAGTGGCCAAGTCCTGCATAATAATGGGAACTAGCCTACTCACACTGAGAAGGCTAGTTCCCATTAGAGAACTGGCCCTTTTTGGCCTTAGTGGCCAAGTCCTGCATAATAATGGGGACTGGCCTACTCACACGGAGAAGGCTAGTTCCCATCAGAGAAATGGCCCTTTTTGCTCCACTAGAAGCCAAGTCCTGCGTAATAAAGGGAACTAGCCCACTCACACTGAGAAGGCTAGTTCCCATTAGAGAAATGGCCCTTTTTGCTCCCCTAGAGGCCAATTCCTGCATAATAAAGGGAACTAGCCCACTCACACTGAGAAGGCTAGTTTACATTAGACAAATGGCCCTTTTGCCCCTAGTGGCCAAGTCCTGCTATTTCCCATTAGAGAAATGGCCCTTTTTGGCCATAGTGGCCAAGTCCTGCATAATAATGGGAACTAGCCTACTCATGCTGAGAAGGCTAGTTCCCATTAGACAAATGGCCCTTTTGCCCCTAGTGGCCAAGTCCTGCATAATAATGGGAACTAGCCCACTCACACAGAGAAGGCTAGTTCACATTAGAGAACTGGCCCTTTTTGCTCCCCTAGAGGCCAAGTCCTGCATAATAATGGGAACTAGCCTACTCACACTGAGAAGGCTAGTTCACATTAGAGAACTGGCCCTTTGAGCTCCCCTAGTGGCCAAATGCTGCATAATAATGGGAACTGGCCTACTCACACGGAGAAGGCTAGTTCCCATTAGAGAAATGGCCCTTTTTGCTCCACTAGAGGCCAAGCCCTGCATAATAATGGGCACTAGCCTACTCACACTGAGAAGGCTAGTTCACATTAGAAAACTGACCCTTTTTGCTCCCCTAGAGGCCAAGCCCTGCATAATAATGGGAACTAGCCCACTCACACAGAGAAGGCTAGTTCCCATTAGAGAAATGGCCCTTTTTGCTCCCCTAGAGGCCAAGTCCTGCATAATAATGGGATCTAGCCTACTCACACTGAGAAGGGTAGTTCCCATTAGAGAAATGGCCCTTTTCGCTCCCCTAGAGGCCAAGTCCTGCATAATAATGGGAACTAGCCTACTTACACTGAGAAGGCTAGTTCACATTAGAGAACTGGCCATTTTTGCTCCCCTAGAGGCCAAGTCCTGCATATTAATGGGAACAAGCCCACTCACACTGAGAAGGCTAGTTCACATTAGAGAACTGGCCCTTTGAGCTCCCCTAGTGGCCAAATGCTGCATAATAATTGGAACTGGCCTACTCACACGGAGAAGGCTAGTTCCCATTAGAGAAATTGCCCTTTTTGCTCCACTAGAGGCCAAGTCCTGCATAATAAAGGGAACTAGCCCACTCACACTGAGAAGGCTAGTTCCCATTAGAGAAATGGCCCTTTTGCTCCCCTAGAGGCCAAGTCCTGCATAATAAAGAGAACTAGCCCACTCACACTGAGAAGGCTAGTTCACATTAGACAAATGGCCCTTTTTGTCCCTAGTGGCCAAGTCCTGCTATTTCCCATTAGAGAAATGTCCCTTTTTGGCCCTAGTGGCCAATTCCTGCATAATAATGGGAACTAGCCTACTCACACTGAGAAGGCTAGTTCCCATTAGACAAATGGCCCTTTTGCCCCTAGTGGCCATGTCCTGCATAATAATGGGAACTAGCCCACTCACACTGAGAAGGCTAGTTCCCATTAGAGAAATGGCCCTTTTTGCTCCCCTAGAGGCCAGGTCCGGCATAATAAAGGGAACTAGCCCACTCACACTGAGAAGGCTAGTTCCCATTAGAGAAATGGCCCTTTTTGCTCCCCAAGAGGCCAAGTCCTGCATAATAAATGGAACTAGCCCACTCACTCTGAGAAGGCTAGTTCACATTAGACAAATGGCCCTTTTTGCCCCTAGTGGCCAAGTCCTGCTATGTCCCATTAGAGAAATGGCCCTTTTTGGCCCTAGTGGCCAAGTCCTGCATAATAATGGGAACTAGCCCACTCACACTGAGAAGGCTAGTTCCCATTAGACAAATGGCCCTTTTGGTCCCAGTAGCCAAGTCCTGCATAATAAAGGGAACTAGCCCACTCACACTGAGAAGGCTAGTTCCCATTAGAGAAATGGCCCTTTTTGCTCCCCTAGAGGCCAAGTCCTGCATAATAATGGGAACTAGCCCACTCACACTGAGAAGGCTAGTTCCCATTAGACAAATGGCCCTTTTGGTCCCAGTAGCCAAGTCCTGCATAATAATGGGAACTAGCCCACTCACACTGAGAAGGCTAGTTCCCATTAGAGAAATGGCCCTTTTTGCTCCACTAGAAGCCAAGTCCTGCATAATAAAGGGAACTAGCCCACTCACACTGAGAAGGCTAGTTCCCATTAGAGAAATGGCCCTTTTTGCTCCCCTAGAGGCCAAGTCCTGCATAATAAAGGGAACTAGCCCACTCACACTGAGAAGGCTAGTTCACATTAGACAAATGGCCCTTTTTGCCCCTAGTGGCCAAGTTCTGCTATTTCCCATTAGAGAAATGGTCCTTTTTGGCCCTAGTGGCCAAGTCCTGCATAATAATGGGAACTAGCCTACTCACACTGAGAAGGCTAGTTCCCATTAGAGAAATGGCCCTTTTTGCTCCCCTAGAGGCCAAGTCCTGCATAATAAAGGGAACTAGCCCACTCACACTGAGAAGGCTAGTTCACATTAGACAAATGGCCCTTTTTGCCCCTAGTGGCCATGTCCTGCTATTTCCCATTAGAGAAATGGTCCTTTTTGGCCCTAGTGGCCAGGTCCTGCATAATAATGGGAACTAGCCTACTCACACTGAGAAGGCTAGTTCCCATTAGAGAACTGGCCCTTTTTGGCCTTAGTGGCCAAGTCCTGCATAATAATGGGGACTGGCCTACTCACACGGAGAAGGCTAGTTCCCATCAGAGAAATGGCCCTTTTTGCTCCACTAGAAGCCAAGTCCTGCATAATAAAGGGAACTAGCCCACTCACACTGAGAAGGCTAGTTCCCATTAGAGAAATGGCCCTTTTTGCTCCCCTAGAGGCCAATTCCTGCATAATAAAGGGAACTAGCCCACTCACACTGAGAAGGCTAGTTTACATTAGACAAATGGCCCTTTTGCCCCTAGTGGCCAAGTCCTGCTATTTCCCATTAGAGAAATGGCCCTTTTTGGCCATAGTGGCCAAGTCCTGCATAATAATGGAAACTAGCCTACTCATGCTGAGAAGGCTAGTTCCCATTAGACAAATGGCCCTTTTGCCCCTAGTGGCCAAGTCCTGCATAATAATGGGAACTAGCCCACTCACACAGAGAAGGCTAGTTCACATTAGAGAACTGGCCCTTTTTGCTCCCCTAGAGGCCAAGTCCTGCATAATAATGGGAACTAGCCTACTCACACTGAGAAGGCTAGTTCACATTAGAGAACTGGCCCTTTGAGCTCCCCTAGTGGCCAAATGCTGCATAATAATGGGAACTGGCCTACTCACACGGAGAAGGCTAGTTCCCATTAGAGAAATGGCCCTTTTTGCTCCACTAGAGGCCAAGCCCTGCATAATAATGGGCACTAGCCTACTCACACTGAGAAGGCTAGTTCACATTAGAAAACTGACCCTTTTTGCTCCCCTAGAGGCCAAGCCCTGCATAATAATGGGAACTAGCCCACTCACACAGAGAAGGCTAGTTCCCATTAGAGAAATGGCCCCTTTTGCTCCCCTAGAGGCCAAGTCCTGCATAATAATGGGATCTAGCCTACTCACACTGAGAAGGGTAGTTCCCATTAGAGAAATGGCGCTTTTCGCTCCCCTAGAGGCCAAGTCCTGCATAATAATGGGAACTAGCCTACTTACACTGAGAAGGCTAGTTCACATTAGAGAACTGGCCATTTTTGCTCCCCTAGAGGCCAAGTCCTGCATATTAATGGGAACAAGCCCACTCACACTGAGAAGGCTAGTTCACATTAGAGAACTGGCCCTTTGAGCTCCCCTAGTGGCCAAATGCTGCATAATAATTGGAACTGGCCTACTCACACGGAGAAGGCTAGTTCCCATTAGAGAAATTGCCCTTTTTGCTCCACTAGAGGCCAAGTCCTGCATAATAAAGGGAACTAGCCCACTCACACTGAGAAGGCTAGTTCCCATTAGAGAAATGGCCCTTTTTGCTCCCCTAGAGGCCAAGTCCTGCATAATAAAGAGAACTAGCCCACTCACACTGAGAAGGCTAGTTCACATTAGACAAATGGCCCTTTTTGTCCCTAGTGGCCAAGTCCTGCTATTTCCCATTAGAGAAATGTCCCTTTTTGGCCCTAGTGGCCAATTCCTGCATAATAATGGGAACTAGCCTACTCACACTGAGAAGGCTAGTTCCCATTAGACAAATGGCCCTTTTGCCCCTAGTGGCCATGTCCTGCATAATAATGGGAACTAGCCCACTCACACTGAGAAGGCTAGTTCCCATTAGAGAAATGGCCCTTTTTGCTCCCCTAGAGGCCAGGTCCGGCATAATAAAGGGAACTAGCCCACTCACACTGAGAAGGCTAGTTCCCCTTAGAGAAATGGCCCTTTTTGCTCCCCAAGAGGCCAAGTCCTGCATAATAAATGGAACTAGCCCACTCACTCTGAGAAGGCTAGTTCACATTAGACAAATGGCCCTTTTTGCCCCTAGTGGCCAAGTCCTGCTATGTCCCATTAGAGAAATGGCCCTTTCTGGCCCTAGTGGCCAAGTCCTGCATAATAATGGGAACTAGCCCACTCACACTGAGAAGGCTAGTTCCCATTAGACAAATGGCCCTTTTGGTCCCAGTAGCCAAGTCCTGCATAATAAAGGGAACTAGCCCACTCACACTGAGAAGGCTAGTTCCCATTAGAGAAATGGCCCTTTTTGCTCCCCTAGAGGCCAAGTCCTGCATAATAATGGGAACTAGCCCACTCACACTGAGAAGGCTAGTTCCCATTAGACAAATGGCCCTTTTGGTCCCAGTAGCCAAGTCCTGCATAATAATGGGAACTAGCCCACTCACACTGAGAAGGCTAGTTCCCATTAGAGAAATGGCCCTTTTTGCTCCACTAGAAGCCAAGTCCTGCATAATAAAGGGAACTAGCCCACTCACACTGAGAAGGCTAGTTCCCATTAGAGAAATGGCCCTTTTTGCTCCCCTAGAGGCCAAGTCCTGCATAATAAAGGGAACTAGCCCACTCACACTGAGAAGGCTAGTTCACATTAGACAAATGGCCCTTTTTGCCCCTAGTGGCCAAGTTCTGCTATTTCCCATTAGAGAAATGGTCCTTTTTGGCCCTAGTGGCCAAGTCCTGCATAATAATGGGAACTAGCCTACTCACACTGAGAAGGCTAGTTCCCATTAGAGAAATGGCCCTTTTTGCTCCCCTAGAGGCCAAGTCCTGCATAATAAAGGCAACTAGCCCACTCACACTGAGAAGGCTAGTTCACATTAGACAAATGGCCCTTTTTGCCCCTAGTGGCCATGTCCTGCTATTTCCCATTAGAGAAATGGTCCTTTTTGGCCCTAGTGGCCAGGTCCTGCATAATAATGGGAACTAGCCTACTCACACTGAGAAGGCTAGTTCCCATTAGAGAACTGGCCCTTTTTGGCCTTAGTGGCCAAGTCCTGCATAATAATGGGGACTGGCTTACTCACACGGAGAAGGCTAGTTCCCATCAGAGAAATGGCCCTTTTTGCTCCACTAGAAGCCAAGTCCTGCATAATAAAGGGAACTAGCCCACTCACACTGAGAAGGCTAGTTCCCATTAGAGAAATGGCCCTTTTTGCTCCCCTAGAGGCCAATTCCTGCATAATAAAGGGAACTAGCCCACTCACACTGAGAAGGCTAGTTTACATTAGACAAATGGCCCTTTTGCCCCTAGTGGCCAAGTCCTGCTATTTCCCATTAGAGAAATGGCCCTTTTTGGCCATAGTGGCCAAGTCCTGCATAATAATGGGAACTAGCCTACTCATGCTGAGAAGGCTAGTTCCCATTAGACAAATGGCCCTTTTGCCCCTAGTGGCCAAGTCCTGCATAATAATGGGAACTGGCCCACTCACACAGAGAAGGCTAGTTCACATTAGAGAACTGGCCCTTTTTGCTCCCCTAGAGGCCAAGTCCTGCATAATAATGGGAACTAGCCTACTCACACTGAGAAGGCTAGTTCACATTAGAGAACTGGCCCTTTGAGCTCCCCTAGTGGCCAAATGCTGCATAATAATGGGAACTGGCCTACTCACACGGAGAAGGCTAGTTCCCATTAGAGAAATGGCCCTTTTTGCTCCACTAGAGGCCAAGCCCTGCATAATAATGGGCACTAGCCTACTCACACTGAGAAGGCTAGTTCACATTAGAAAACTGACCCTTTTTGCTCCCCTAGAGGCCAAGCCCTGCATAATAATGGGAACTAGCCCACTCACACAGAGAAGGCTAGTTCCCATTAGAGAAATGGCCCTTTTTGCTCCCCTAGAGGCCAAGTCCTGCATAATAATGGGATCTAGCCTACTCACACTGAGAAGGGTAGTTCCCATTAGAGAAATGGCCCTTTTCGCTCCCCTAGAGGCCAAGTCCTGCATAATAATGGGAACTAGCCTACTTACACTGAGAAGGCTAGTTCACATTAGAGAACTGGCCATTTTTGCTCCCCTAGAGGCCAAGTCCTGCATATTAATGGGAACAAGCCCACTCACACTGAGAAGGCTAGTTCACATTAGAGAACTGGCCCTTTGAGATCCCCTAGTGGCCAAATGCTGCATAATAATTGGAACTGGCCTACTCACACGGAGAAGGCTAGTTCCCATTAGAGAAATTGCCCTTTTTGCTCCACTAGAGGCCAAGTCCTGCATAATAAAGGGAACTAGCCCACTCACACTGAGAAGGCTAGTTCCCATTAGAGAAATGGCCCTTTTTGCTCCCCTAGAGGCCAAGTCCTGCATAATAAAGAGAACTAGCCCACTCACATGAGAAGGCTAGTTCACATTAGACAAATGGCCCTTTTTGTCCCTAGTGGCCAAGTCCTGCTATTTCCCATTAGAGAAATGTCCCTTTTTGGCCCTAGTGGCCAATTCCTGCATAATAATGGGAACTAGCCTACTCACACTGAGAAGGCTAGTTCCCATTAGACAAATGGCCCTTTTGCCCCTAGTGGCCATGTCCTGCATAATAATGGGAACTAGCCCACTCACACTGAGAAGGCTAGTTCCCATTAGAGAAATGGCCCTTTTTGCTCCCCTAGAGGCCAGGTCCGTCATAATAAAGGGAACTAGCCCACTCACACTGAGAAGGCTAGTTCCCATTAGAGAAATGGCCCTTTTTGCTCCCCAAGAGGCCAAGTCCTGCATAATAAATGGAACTAGCCCACTCACTCTGAGAAGGCTAGTTCACATTAGACAAATGGCCCTTTTTGCCCCTAGTGGCCAAGTCCTGCTATGTCCCATTAGAGAAATGGCCCTTTTTGGCCCTAGTGGCCAAGTCCTGCATAATAATGGGAACTAGCCCACTCACACTGAGAAGGCTAGTTCCCATTAGACAAATGGCCCTTTTGGTCCCAGTAGCCAAGTCCTGCATAATAAAGGGAACTAGCCCACTCACACTGAGAAGGCTAGTTCCCATTAGAGAAATGGCCCTTTTTGCTCCCCTAGAGGCCAAGTCCTGCATAATAATGGGAACTAGCCCACTCACACTGAGAAGGCTAGTTCCCATTAGACAAATGGCCCTTTTGGTCCCAGTAGCCAAGTCCTGCATAATAATGGGAACTAGCCCACTCACACTGAGAAGGCTAGTTCCCATTAGAGAAATGGCCCTTTTTGCTCCACTAGAAGCCAAGTCCTGCATAATAAAGGGAACTAGCCCACTCACACTGAGAAGGCTAGTTCCCATTAGAGAAATGGCCCTTTTTGCTCCCCTAGAGGCCAAGTCCTGCATAATAAAGGGAACTAGCCCACTCACACTGAGAAGGCTAGTTCACATTAGACAAATGGCCCTTTTTGCCCCTAGTGGCCAAGTTCTGCTATTTCCCATTAGAGAAATGGTCCTTTTTGGCCCTAGTGGCCAAGTCCTGCATAATAATGGGAACTAGCCTACTCACACTGAGAAGGCTAGTTCCCATTAGAGAAATGGCCCTTTTTGCTCCCCTAGAGGCCAAGTCCTGCATAATAAAGGGAACTAGCCCACTCACACTGAGAAGGCTAGTTCACATTAGACAAATGGCCCTTTTTGCCCCTAGTGGCCAAGTCCTGCTATTTCCCATTAGAGAAATGGTCCTTTCTGGCCCTAGTGGCCAAGTCCTGCATAATAATGGGAACTAGCCTACTCACACTGAGAAGGCTAGTTCCCATTAGAGAGCTGGCCCTTTTTGGCCTTAGTGGCCAAGTCCTGCATAATAATGGGGACTGGCCTACTCACACGGAGAAGGCTAGTTCCCATTAGAGAAATGGCCCTTTTTGCTCCACTAGAAGCCAAGTCCTGCATAATAAAGGGAACTAGCCCACTCACACTGAGAAGGCTAGTTCCCATTAGAGAAATGGCCCTTTTTGCTCCCCTAGAGGCCAAGTCCTGCATAATAAAGGGAACTAGCCCACTCACACTGAGAAGGCTAGTTCACATTAGACAAATGGCCCTTTTTGCCCCTAGTGGCCAAGTCCTGCTATTTCCCATTAAAGAAATGGCCCTTTTTGGCCATAGTGGCCAAGTCCTGCATAATAATGGGAACTAGCCTACTCACGTTGAGAAGGCTAGTTCCCATTAGACAAATGGCCCTTTTGCCCCTAGTGGCCAAGTCCTGCATAATAATGGGAACTAGCCCACTCACACTGAGAAGGCTAGTTCACATTAGAGAACTGGCCCTTTTTGCTCCCCTAGAGGCCAAGTCCTGCATAATAATGGGAACTAGCCTACTCACACTGAGAAGGCTAGTTCCCATTAGAGAAATGGCCCTTTTTGCTCCACTAGAAGCCAAGTCCTGCATAATAATGGGAACTAGCCCACTCACACTGAGAAGGCTAGTTCCCATTAGAGAAATGGCCCTTTTTGCTCCCCTAGAGGCCAAGTCCTGCATAATAAAGGGAACTAGCCCACTCACACTGAGAAGGCTAGTTCACATTAGACAAATGGCCCTTTTTGCCCCTAGTAGCCAAGTCCTGCTATTTCCCATTAGAGAAATTGCCCTTTTTGGCCATAGTCGCCAAGTCCTGCATAATAATGGGAACTAGCCTACTCACACTGAGAAGGCTAGTTCCCATTAGAGAAATGGCCCTTTTTGCTCCCCTAGAGGCCAAGTCCTGCATAATAAAGGGAACTAGCCCACTCACACTGAGAAGGCTAGTTCACATTAGACAAATGGCCCTTTTTGCCCCTAGTGGCCAAGTTCTGCTATTTCCCATTAGAGAAATTGTCCTTTTTGGCCCTAGTGGCCAAGTCCTGCATAATAATGGGAACTAGCCTACTCACACTGAGAAGGCTAGTTCCCATTAGAGAAATGGCCCTTTTTGCTCCCCTAGAGGCCAAGTCCTGCATAATAAAGGGAACTAGCCCACTCACACTGAGAAGGCTCGTTCACATTAGAGAACTGGCCCTTTGAGCTCCCCTAGGGGCCAAATGCTGCATAATAATGGGAACTAGCCCACTCACACTGAGAAGGCTAGTTCCCATTAGAGAAATGGCCCTTTTTGCTCCCCTAGAGGCCAAGTCCTGCATAATAAAGGGAACTAGCCCACTCACACTGAGAAGGCTAGTTCACATTAGACAAATGGTCCTTTTTGCCCCTAGTGGCCAAGTTCTGCTATTTCCCATTAGAGAAATGGTCCTTTTTGGCCCTAGTGGCCAAGTCCTGCATAATAATGGGAACTAGCCTACTCACACTGAGAAGGCTAGTTCCCATTAGAGAAATGGCCCTTTTTGCTCCCCTAGAGGCCAGGTCCTGCATAATAAAGGGAACTAGCCCACTCACACTGAGAAGGCTAGTTCACATTAGACAAATGGCCCTTTTTGCCCCTAGTGGCCAGGTCCTGCTATTTCCCATTAGAGAAATGGTCCTTTTTGGCCCTAGTGGCCAGGTCCTGCATAATAATGGGAACTAGCCTACTCACACTGAGAAGGCTAGTTCCCATTAGAGAACTGGCCCTTTTTGGCCTTAGTGGCCAAGTCCTGCATAATAATGGGGACTGGCCTAATCACACGGAGAAGGCTAGTTCCCATCAGAGAAATGGCCCTTTTTGCTCCACTAGAAGCCAAGTCCTGCATAATAAAGGGAACTAGCCCACTCATACTGAGAAGGCTAGTTCCCATTAGAGAAATGGCCCTTTTTGCTCCCCTAGAGGCCAATTCCTGCGTAATAAAGGGAACTAGCCCACTCACACTGAGAAGGCTAGTTCACATTAGACAAATGGCCCTTTTGCCCCTAGTGGCCAAGTCCTGCTATTTCCCATTAGAGAAATGGCCCTTTTTGGCCATAGTGGCCAAGTCCTGCATAATAATGGGAACTAGCCTACTCATGCTGAGAAGGCTAGTTCCCATTAGACAAATGGCCCTTTTGCCCCTAGTGGCCAAGTCCTGCATAATAATGGGAACTAGCCCACTCACACAGAGAAGGCTAGTTCACATTAGAGAACTGGCCCTTTTTGCTCCCCTAGAGGCCAAGTCCTGCATAATAATGGGAACTAGCCTACTCACACTGAGAAGGCTAGTTCACATTAGAGAACTGGCCCTTTGAGCTCCCCTAGTGGCCAAATGCTGCATAATAATGGGAACTGGCCTACTCACACGGAGAAGGCTAGTTCCCATTAGAGAAATGGCCCTTTTTGCTCCACTAGAGGCCAAGCCCTGCATAATAATGGGCACTAGCCTACTCACACTGAGAAGGCTAGTTCACATTAGAAAACTGACCCTTTTTGCTCCCCTAGAGGCCATGTCCTGCATAATAAAGGGAACTAGCCCACTCACACAGAGAAGGCTAGTTCCCATTAGAGAAATGGCCCTTTTTGCTCCCCTAGAGGCCAAGTCCTGCATAATAATGGGATCTAGCCTACTCAGACTGAGAAGGGTAGTTCCCATTAGAGAAATGGCCCTTTTCGCTCCCCTAGAGGCCAAGTCCTGCATAATAATGGGAACTAGCCTACTTACACTGAGAAGGCTAGTTCACATTAGAGAACTGGCCATTTTTGCTCCCCTAGAGGCCAAGTCCTGCATATTAATGGGAACAAGCCCACTCACACTGAGAAGGCTAGTTCACATTAGAGAACTGGCCCTTTGAGCTCCCCTAGTGGCCAAATGCTGCATAATAATTGGAACTGGCCTACTCACACGGAGAAGGCTAGTTCCCATTAGAGAAATTGCCCTTTTTGCTCCACTAGAGGGCAAGTCCTGCATAATAAAGGGAACTAGCCCACTCACACTGAGAAGGCTAGTTCCCATTAGAGAAATGGCCCTTTTTGCTCCCCTAGAGGCCAAGTCCTGCATAATAAAGAGAACTAGCCCACTAACACTGAGAAGGCTAGTTCACATTAGACAAATGGCCCTTTTTGTCCCTAGTGGCCAAGTCCTGCTATTTCCCATTAGAGAAATGTCCCTTTTTGGCCCTAGTGGCCAATTCCTGCATAATAATGGGAAATAGCCTACTCACACTGAGAAGGCTAGTTCCCATTAGACAAATGGCCCTTTTGCCCCTAGTGGCCATGTCCTGCATAATAATGGGAACTAGCCCACTCACACTGAGAAGGCTAGTTCCCATTAGAGAAATGGCCTTTTTTGCTCCCCTAGAGGCCAGGTCCTGCATAATAAAGGGAACTAGCCCACTCACACTGAGAAGGCTAGTTCCCATTAGAGAAATGGCCCTTTTTGCTCCCAAAGAGGCCAAGTCCTGCATAATAAATGGAACTAGCCCACTCACTCTGAGAAGGCTAGTTCACATTAGACAAATGGCCCTTTTTGCCCCTAGTGGCCAAGTCCTGCTATGTCCCATTAGAGAAATGGCCCTTTTTGCCCCTAGTGGCCAAGTCCTGCATAATAATGGGAACTAGCCCACTCACACTGAGAAGGCTAGTTCCCATTAGACAAATGGCCCCTTTGGTCCCAGTAGCCAAGTCCTGCATAATAAAGGGAACTAGCCCACTCACACTGAGAAGGCTAGTTCCCATTAGAGAAATGGCCCTTTTTGCTCCCCTAGAGGCCAAGTTCTGCATAATAATGGGAACTAGCCCACTCACACTGAGAAGGCTAGTTCCCATTAGACAAATGGCCCTTTTGGTCCCAGTAGCCAAGTCCTGCATAATAATGGGAACTAGCCCACTCACACTGAGAAGACTAGTTCCCATTAGAGAAATGGCCCTTTTTGCTCCACTAGAAGCCAAGTCCTGCATAATAAAGGAACTAGCCCACTCACACTGAGAAGGCTAGTTCCCATTAGAGAAATGGCCCTTTTTGCTCCCCTAGAGGCCAAGTCCTGCATAATAAAGGGAACTAGCCCACTCACACTGAGAAGGCTAGTTCACATTAGACAAATGGCCCTTTTTGCCCCTAGTGGCCAAGTTCTGCTATTTCCCATTAGAGAAATGGTCCTTTTTGGCCCTAGTGGCCAAGTCCTGCATAATAATGGGAACTAGCCTACTCACACTGAGAAGGCTAGTTCCCATTAGAGAAATGGCCCTTTTTGCTCCCCTAGAGGCCAAGTCCTGCATAATAAAGGGAACTAGCCCACTCACACTGAGAAGGCTAGTTCACATTAGACAAATGGCCCTTTTTGCCCCTAGTGGCCAAGTCCTGCTATTTCCCATTAGAGAAATGGTCCTTTCTGGCCCTAGTGGCCAAGTCCTGCATAATAATGGGAACTAGCCTACTCACACTGAGAAGGCTAGTTCCCATTAGAGAGCTGGCCCTTTTTGGCCTTAGTGGCCAAGTCCTGCATAATAATGGGGACTGGCCTACTCACACGGAGAAGGCTAGTTCCCATTAGAGAAATGGCCCTTTTTGCTCCACTAGAAGCCAAGTCCTGCATAATAAAGGGAACTAGCCCACTCACACTGAGAAGGCTAGTTCCCATTAGAGAAATGGCCCTTTTTGCTCCCCTAGAGGCCAAGTCCTGCATACTAAAGGGAACTAGCCCACTCACACTGAGAAGGCTAGTTCACATTAGACAAATGGCCCTTTTTTCCCCTAGTGGCCAAGTCCTGCTATTTCCCATTAGAGAAATGGCCCTTTTTGGCCATAGTGGCCAAGTCCTGCATAATAATGGGAACTAGCCTACTCACGTTGAGAAGGCTAGTTCCCATTAGACAAATGGCCCTTTTGCCCCTAGTGGCCAAGTCCTGCATAATAATGGGAACTAGCCCACTCACACTGAGAAGGCTAGTTCACATTAGAGAACTGGCCCTTTTTGCTCCCCTAGAGGCCAAGTCCTGCATAATAATGGGAACTAGCCTACTCACACTGAGAAGGCTAGTTCCCATTAGAGAAATGGCCCTTTTTGCTCCACTAGAAGCCAGGTCCTGCATAATAATGGGAACTAGCCCACTCACACTGAGAAGGCTAGTTCCCATTAGAGAAATGGCCCTTTTTGCTCCCCTAGAGGCCAAGTCCTGCATAATAAAGGGAACTAGCCCACTCACACTGAGAAGTCTAGTTCACATTAGACAAATGGCCCTTTTTGCCCCTAGTGGCCAAGTCCTGCATAATAATGGGAACTAGCCCACTCACACTGAGAAGGCTAGTTCGCATTAGAGAACTGGCCCTTTTTGCTCCCCTAGAGGCCAAGTCCTGCATAATAATGGGAACTAGCCCACTCACACTGAGAAGGCTAGTTCACATTAGACAAATGGCCCTTTTTGCCCCTAGTGGCCAAGTCCTGCTATTTCCCATTAGAGAAATGGCCCTTTTTGGCCATAGTGGCCAAGTCCTGCTATTTCCCATTAGAGAAATGGCCCTTTTTGGCCATAGTCGCCAAGTCCTGCATAATAATGGGAACTAGCCTACTCACACTGAGAAGGCTAGTTCCCATTAGACAAATGGCCCTTTTGCCCCTAGTGGCCAAGTCCTGCATAATAATGGGAACTAGCCCACTCACACTGAGAAGGCTAGTTCACATTAGAGAACTGGCCCTTTTTGCTCCCCTAGAGGCCAAGTCCTGCATAATAATGGGAACTAGCCCACTCACACTGAGAAGGCTAGTTCACATTAGACAAATGGCCCTTTTTGCCCCTAGTGGCCAAGTCCTGCTATTTCCCATTAGAGAAATGGCCCTTTTTGGCCATAGTGGCCAAGTCCTGCATAATAATGGGAACTAGCCTACTCACGCTGAGAAGGCTAGTTCCCATTAGACAAATGGCCCTTTTGCCCCTAGTGGCCAAGTCCTGCATAATAATGGGAACTAGCCCACTCACACTGAGAAGGCTAGTTCACATTAGAGAACTGGCCCTTTTTGCTCCCCTAGAGGCCAAGTCCTGCATAATAATGGGAACTAGCCTACTCACACTGAGAAGGCTAGTTCACATTAGAGAACTGGCCCTTTGAGCTCCCCTAGTGGCCAAATGCTGCATAATAATGGGAACTGGCCTACTCACACGGAGAAGGCTAGTTCCCATTAGAGAAATGGCCCTTTTTGCTCCACTAGAGGCCAAGCCCTGCATAATAATGGGAACTAGCCTACTCACACTGAGAAGGCTAGTTCACATTAGAAAACTGACCCTTTTTGCTCCCCTAGAGGCCATGTCCTGCATAATAAAGGGAACTAGCCCACTCACACAGAGAAGGCTAGTTCCCATTAGAGAAATGGCCCTTTTTGCTCCCCTAGAGGCCAAGTCCTGCATAATAATGGGAACTAGCCTACTCACACTGAGAAGGGTAGTTCCCATTAGAGAAATGGCCCTTTTTGGCCCTAGTGGCCAAGTCCTGCATAATAATGGGAACTAGCCTACTCACACTGAGAAGGCTAGTTCCCATTAGACAAATGGCCCTTTTGCCCCTAGTGGCCAAGTCCTGCATAATAATGGGAACTAGCCCACTCACACTGAGAAGGCTAGTTCCCATTAGAGAAATGGCCCTTTTTGCTCCCCTAGAGGCCAAGTCCTGCATAATAAAGGGAACTAGCCCACTCACACTGAGAAGGCTAGTTCCCATTAGAGAAATGGCCCTTTTTGCTCCCCAAGAGGCCAAGTCCTGCATAATAAATGGAACTAGCCCACTCACTCTGAGAAGGCTAGTTCACATTAGACAAATTGCCCTTTTGCCCCTAGTGGCCAAGTCCTGCTATGTCCCATTAGAGAACTGGCCCTTTTTGCTCCCCTAGAGGCCAAGTCCTGCATAATAATGGGAACTAGCCCACTCACACTGAGAAGGCTAGTTCACATTAGACAAATGGCCCTTTTTGCCCCTAGTGGCCAAGTCCTGCTATTTCCCATTAGAGAAATGGCCCTTTTTGGCCATAGTGGCCAAGTCCTGCATAATAATGGGAACTAGCCTACTCACGCTGAGAAGGCTAGTTCCCATTAGACAAATGGCCCTTTTGCCCCTAGTGGCCAAGTCCTGCATAATAATGGGAACTAGCCCACTCACACTGAGAAGGCTAGTTCGCATTAGAGAACTGACCCTTTTTGCTCCCCTAGAGGCCAAGTCCTGCATAATAATGGGAACTAGCCTACTCACACTGAGAAGGCTAGTTCACATTAGAGAACTGGCCCCTTGAGCACCCCTAGGGGCCAAATGCTGCATAATAATGGGAACTGGCCTACTCACACGGAGAAGGCTAGTTCCCTTTAGAGAAATGGCCCTTTTTGCTCCCCTAGAGGCCAAGTCCTGCATAATAATGGGAACTAGCCCACTCACACTGAGAAGGCTAGTTCACATTAGACAAATGGTCCTTTTTGCCCCTAGTGGCCAAGTTCTGCTATTTCCCATTAGAGAAATGGTCCTTTTTGGCCCTAGTGGCCAAGTCCTGCATAATAATGGGAACTAGCCTACTCACACTGAGAAGGCTAGTTCCCATTAGAGAAATGGCCCTTTTTGCTCCCCTAGAGGCCAAGTCCTGCATAATAAAGGGAACTAGCCCACTCACACTGAGAAGGCTAGTTCACATTAGACAAATGGCCCTTTTTGCCCCTAGTGGCCAGGTCCTGCTATTTCCCATTAGAGAAATGGTCCTTTTTGGCCCTAGTGGCCAGGTCCTGCATAATAATGGGAACTAGCCTACTCACACTGAGAAGGCTAGTTCCCATTAGAGAACTGGCCCTTTTTGGCCTTAGTGGCCAAGTCCTGCATAATAATGGGGACTGGCCTACTCACACGGAGAAGGCTAGTTCCCAACAGAGAAATGGCCCTTTTTGCTCCACTAGAAGCCAAGTCCTGCATAATAAAGGGAACTAGCCCACTCACACTGAGAAGGCTAGTTCCCATTAGAGAAATGGCCCTTTTTGCTCCACTAGAAGCCAAGTCCTGCATAATAATGGGAACTAGCCCACTCACACTGAGAAGGCTAGTTCCCATTAGAGAAATGGCCCTTTTTGCTCCCCTAGAGGCCAAGTCCTGCATAATAAAGGGAACTAGCCCACTCACACTGAGAAGGCTAGTTCACATTAGACAAATGGCCCTTTTTGCCCCTAGTAGCCAAGTCCTGCTATTTCCCATTAGAGAAATGGCCCTTTTTGGCCATAGTCGCCAAGTCCTGCATAATAATGGGAACTAGCCTACTCACACTGAGAAGGCTAGTTCCCATTAGACAAATGGCCCTTTTGCCCCTAGTGGCCAAGTCCTGCATAATAATGGGAACTAGCCCACTCACACTGAGAAGGCTAGTTCACATTAGAGAACTGGCCCTTTTTGCTCCCCTAGAGGCCAAGTCCTGCATAATAATGGGAACTAGCCCACTCACACTGAGAAGGCTAGTTCACATTAGACAAATGGCCCTTTTTGCCCCTAGTGGCCAAGTCCTGCTATTTCCCATTAGAGAAATGGCCCTTTTTGGCCATAGTGGCCAAGTCCTGCATAATAATGGGAACTAGCCTACTCACGCTGAGAAGGCTAGTTCCCATTAGACAAATGGCCCTTTTGCCCCTAGTCGCCAAGTCCTGCATAATAATGGGAACTAGCCCACTCTCACTGAGAAGGCTAGTTCACATTAGAGAACTGACCCTTTTTGCTCCCCTAGAGGCCAAGTCCTGCATAATAATGGGAACTAGCCTACTCACACTGAGAAGGCTAGTTCACATTAGAGAACTGGCCCTTTGAGCTCCCCTAGGGGCCAAATGCTGCATAATAATGGGAACTGGCCTACTCACACGGAGAAGGCTAGTTCCCATTAGAGAAATGGCCCTTTTTGCTCCACTAGAAGCCAAGTCCTGCATAATAATGGGAACTAGCCCACTCACACTGAGAAGGCTAGTTCCCATTAGAGAAATGGCCCTTTTTGCTCCCCTAGAGGCCAAGTCCTGCATAATAAAGGGAACTAGCCCACTCACACTGAGAAGGCTAGTTCACATTAGACAAATGGTCCTTTTTGCCCCTAGTGGCCAAGTTCTGCTATTTCCCATTAGAGAAATGGTCCTTTTTGGCCCTAGTGGCCAAGTCCTGCATAATAATGGGAACTAGCCTACTCACACTGAGAAGGCTAGTTCCCATTAGAGAAATGGCCCTTTTTGCTCCCCTAGAGGCCAAGTCCTGCATAATAAAGGGAACTAGCCCACTCACACTGAGAAGGCTAGTTCACATTAGACAAATGGCCCTTTTTGCCCCTAGTGGCCATGTCCTGCTATTTCCCATTAGAGAAATGGTCCTTTTTGGCCCTAGTGGCCAGGTCCTGCATAATAATGGGAACTAGCCTACTCACACTGAGAAGGCTAGTTCCCATTAGAGAACTGGCCCTTTTTGGCCTTAGTGGCCAAGTCCTGCATAATAATGGGGACTGGCCTACTCACACGGAGAAGGCTAGTTCCCATCAGAGAAATGGCCCTTTTTGCTCCACTAGAAGCCAAGTCCTGCATAATAAAGGGAACTAGCCCACTCACACTGAGAAGGCTAGTTCCCATTAGAGAAATAGCCCTTTTTGCTCCCCTAGAGGCCAATTCCTGCATAATAAAGGGAACTAGCCCACTCACACTGAGAAGGCTAGTTTACATTAGACAAATGGCCCTTTTGCCCCTAGTGGCCAAGTCCTGCTATTTCCCATTAGAGAAATTGCCCTTTTTGGCCATAGTGGCCAAGTCCTGCATAATAATGGGAACTAGCCTACTCATGCTGAGAAGGCTAGTTCCCATTAGACAAATGGCCCTTTTGCCCCTAGTGGCCAAGTCCTGCATAATAATGGGAACTAGCCCA
Source organism: Ambystoma mexicanum (assembly GCF_040938575.1). Taxonomy (NCBI): domain Eukaryota; kingdom Metazoa; phylum Chordata; class Amphibia; order Caudata; family Ambystomatidae; genus Ambystoma; species Ambystoma mexicanum. The sequence goes on from NC_090928.1 coordinate 1,283,123,006, forward strand.
CTCACACAGAGAAGGCTAGTTCACATTAGAGAACTGGCCCTTTTTGCTCCCCTAGAGGCCAAGTCCTGCATAATAATGGGAACTAGCCTACTCACACTGAGAAGGCTAGTTCACATTAGAGAACTGGCCCTTTGAGCTCCCCTAGTGGCCAAATGCTGCATAATAATGGGAACTGGCCTACTCACACGGAGAAGGCTAGTTCCCATTAGAGAAATGGCCCTTTTTGCTCCACTAGAGGCCAAGCCCTGCATAATAATGGGCACTAGCCTACTCACACTGAGAAGGCTAGTTCACATTAGAAAACTGACCCTTTTTGCTCCCCTAGAGGCCAAGCAATGCATAATAATGGGAACTAGCCCACTCACACAGAGAAGGCTAGTTCCCATTAGAGAAATGGCCCTTTTTGCTCCCCTAGAGGCCAAGTCCTGCATAATAATGGGAACTAGCCCACTCACACTGAGAAGGCTAGTTCCCATTAGAGAAATGGCCCTTTTTGCTCCCCTAGAGGCCAAGTCCTGCATAATAAAGGGAACTAGCCCACTCACACTGAGAAGGCTAGTTCCCATTAGAGAAATGGCCCTTTTTGCTCCCCAAGAGGCCAAGTCCTGCATAATAAATGGAACTAGCCCACTCACACTGAGAAGGCTAGTTCACATTAGAGAACTGGCCCTTTGAGCTCCCCTAGTGGCCAAATGCTGCATAATAATTGGAACTGGCCTACTCACACGGAGAAGGCTAGTTCCCATTAGAGAAATTGCCCTTTTTGCTCCACTAGAGGCCAAGTCCTGCATAATAAAGGGAACTAGCCCACTCACACTGAGAAGGCTAGTTCCCATTAGAGAAATGGCCCTTTTTGCTCCCCTAGAGGCCAAGTCCTGCATAATAAAGAGAACTAGCCCACTCACACTGAGAAGGCTAGTTCACATTAGACAAATGGCCCTTTTTGTCCCTAGTGGCCAAGTCCTGCTATTTCCCATTAGAGAAATGTCCCTTTTTGGCCCTAGTGGCCAAATCCTGCATAATAATGGGAACTAGCCTACTCACACTGAGAAGGCTAGTTCCCATTAGACAAATGGCCCTTTTGCCCCTAGTGGCCATGTCCTGCATAATAATGGGAACTAGCCCACTCACACTGAGAAGGCTAGTTCCCATTAGAGAAATGGCCCTTTTTGCTCCCCTAGAGGCCAGGTCCGGCATAATAAAGGGAACTAGCCCACTCACACTGAGAAGGCTAGTTCCCATTAGAGAAATGGCCCTTTTTGCTCCCCAAGAGGCCAAGTCCTGCATAATAAATGGAACTAGCCCACTCACTCTGAGAAGGCTAGTTCACATTAGACAAATGGCCCTTTTTGCCCCTAGTGGCCAAGTCCTGCTATGTCCCATTAGAGAAATGGCCCTTTTTGGCCCTAGTGGCCAAGTCCTGCATAATAATGGGAACTAGCCCACTCACACTGAGAAGGCTAGTTCCCATTAGACAAATGGCCCTTTTGGTCCCAGTAGCCAAGTCCTGCATAATAAAGGGAACTAGCCACTCACACTGAGAAGGCTAGTTCCCATTAGAGAAATGGCCCTTTTTGCTCCCCTAGAGGCCAAGTCCTGCATAATAATGGGAACTAGCCCACTCACACTGAGAAGGCTAGTTCCCATTAGACAAATGGCCCTTTTGGTCCCAGTAGCCAAGTCCTGCATAATAATGGGAACTAGCCCACTCACACTGAGAAGGCTAGTTCCCATTAGAGAAATGGCCCTTTTTGCTCCACTAGAAGCCAAGTCCTGCATAATAAAGGGAACTAGCCCACTCACACTGAGAAGGCTAGTTCCCATTAGAGAAATGGCCCTTTTTGCTCCCCTAGAGGCCAAGTCCTGCATAATAAAGGGAACTAGCCCACTCACACTGAGAAGGCTAGTTCACATTAGACAAATGGCCCTTTTTGCCCCTAGTGGCCAAGTTCTGCTATTTCCCATTAGAGAAATGGTCCTTTTTGGCCCTAGTGGCCAAGTCCTGCATAATAATGGGAACTAGCCTACTCACACTGAGAAGGCTAGTTCCCATTAGAGAAATGGCCCTTTTTGCTCCCCTAGAGGCCAAGTCCTGCATAATAAAGGGAACTAGCCCACTCACACTGATAAGGCTAGTTCACATTAGACAAATGGCCCTTTTTGCCCCTAGTGGCCAAGTCCTGCTATTTCCCATTAGAGAAATGGTCCTTTCTGGCCCTAGTGGCCAAGTCCTGCATAATAATGGGAACTAGCCTACTCACACTGAGAAGGCTAGTTCCCATTAGAGAGCTGGCCCTTTTTGGCCTTAGTGGCCAAGTCCTGCATAATATTGGGGACTGGCCTACTCACACGGAGAAGGCTAGTTCCCATTAGAGAAATGGCCCTTTTTGCTCCACTAGAAGCCAAGTCCTGCATAATAAAGGGAACTAGCCCACTCACACTGAGAAGGCTAGTTCCCATTAGAGAAATGGCCCTTTTTGCTCCCCTAGAGGCCAAGTCCTGCATAATAAAGGGAACTAGCCCACTCACACTGAGAAGGCTAGTTCACATTAGACAAATGGCCCTTTTTGCCCCTAGTGGCCAAGTCCTGCTATTTCCCATTAAAGAAATGGCCCTTTTTGGCCATAGTGGCCAAGTCCTGCATAATAATGGGAACTAGCCTACTCACGTTGAGAAGGCTAGTTCCCATTAGACAAATGGCCCTTTTGCCCCTAGTGGCCAAGTCCTGCATAATAATGGGAACTAGCCCACTCACACTGAGAAGGCTAGTTCACATTAGAGAACTGGCCCTTTTTGCTCCCCTAGAGGCCAAGTCCTGCATAATAATGGGAACTAGCCTACTCACACTGAGAAGGCTAGTTCCCATTAGAGAAATGGCCCTTTTTGCTCCACTAGAAGCCAAGTCCTGCATAATAATGGGAACTAGCCCACTCACACTGAGAAGGCTAGTTCCCATTAGAGAAATGGCCCTTTTTGCTCCCCTAGAGGCCAAGTCCTGCATAATAAAGGGAACTAGCCCACTCACACTGAGAAGGCTAGTTCACATTAGACAAATGGCCCTTTTTGCCCCTAGTAGCCAAGTCCTGCTATTTCCCATTAGAGAAATGGCCCTTTTTGGCCATAGTCGCCAAGTCCTGCATAATAATGGGAACTAGCCTACTCACACTGAGAAGGCTAGTTCCCATTAGAGAAATGGCCCTTTTTGCTCCCCTAGAGGCCAAGTCCTGCATAATAAAGGGAACTAGCCCACTCACACTGAGAAGGCTAGTTCACATTAGACAAATGGCCCTTTTTGCCCCTAGTGGCCAAGTTCTGCTATTTCCCATTAGAGAAATTGTCCTTTTTGGCCCTAGTGGCCAAGTCCTGCATAATAATGGGAACTAGCCTACTCACACTGAGAAGGCTAGTTCCCATTAGAGAAATGGCCCTTTTTGCTCCCCTAGAGGCCAAGTCCTGCATAATAAAGGGAACTAGCCCACTCACACTGAGAAGGCTAGTTGACATTAGACAAATGGCCCTTTTTGCCCCTAGTGGCCAGGTCCTGCTATTTCCCATTAGAGAAATGGTCCTTTTTGGCCCTAGTGGCCAAGTCCTGCATAATAATGGGAACTAGCCTACTCACACTGAGAAGGCTAGTTCCCATTAGAGAACTGGCCCTTTTTGGCCTTAGTGGCCAAGTCCTGCATAATAATGGGGACTGGCCTACTCACACGGAGAAGGCTAGTTCCCATTAGAGAAATGGCCCTTTTTGCTCCACTAGAAGCCAAGTCCTGCATAATAAAGGGAACTAGCCCACTCACACTGAGAAGGCTAGTTCCCATTAGAGAAATGGCCCTTTTTACTCCCCTAGAGGCCAAGTCCTGCATAATAAAGGGAACTAGCCCACTCACACTGAGAAGGCTAGTTCACATTAGACAAATGGCCCTTTTTGCCCCTAGTGGCCAAGTCCTGCTATTTCCCATTAGAGAAATGGCCCTTTTTGGCCATAGTGGCCAAGTCCTGCATAATAATGGGAACTAGCCTACTCATGCTGAGAAGGCTAGTTCCCATTAGACAAATGGCCCTTTTGTCCCTAGTGGCCAAGTCCTGCATAATAATGGGAACTAGCCCACTCACACTGAGAAGGCTAGTTCACATTAGAGAACTGGCCCTTTTTGCTCCCCTAGTGGCCAAGTCCTGCATAATAATGGGAACTAGCCTACTCACACTGAGAAGGCTAGTTCACATTAGAGAACTGGCCCTTTGAGCTCCCCTAGTGGCCAAATGCTGCATAATAATGGGAACTGGCCTACTCACACGGAGAAGGCTAGTTCCCATTAGAGAAATGGCCCTTTTTGCTCCACTAGAGGCCAAGCCCTGCATAATAATGGGCACTAGCCTACTCACACTGAGAAGGGTAGTTCACATTAGAAAACTGACCCTTTTTGCTCCCCTAGAGGCCATGTCCTGCATAATAAAGGGAACTAGCCCACTCACACAGAGAAGGCTAGTTCCCATTAGAGAAATGGCCCTTTTTGCTCCCCTAGAGGCCAAGTCCTGCATAATAATGGGATCTAGCCTACTCACACTGAGAAGGGTAGTTCCCATTACAGAAATGGCCCTTGTTGCTCCCCTAGAGGCCAAGTCCTGCATAATAATGGGAACTAGCCTACTTACACTGAGAAGGCTAGTTCACATTAGAGAACTGGCCCTTTTTGCTCCCCTAGAGGCCAAGTCCTGCATAATAATGGGAACAAGCCCACTCACACTGAGAAGGCTAGTTCACATTAGAGAACTGGCCCTTTGAGCTCCCCTAGTGGCCAAATGCTGCATAATAATTGGAACTGGCCTACTCACACGGAGAAGGCTAGTTCCCATTAGAGAAATTGGCCTTTTTGCTCCACTAGAGGCCAAGTCCTGCATAATAAAGGGAACTAGCCCACTCACACTGAGAAGGCTAGCTCCCATTAGAGAAATGGCCCTTTTTGCTCCCCTAGAGGCCAAGTCCTGCATAATAAAGGGAACTAGCCCACTCACACTGAGAAGGCTAGTTCACATTAGACAAATGGCCCTTTTTGTCCCTAGTGGCCAAGTCCTGCTATTTCCCATTAGAGAAATGTCCCTTTTTGGCCCTAGTGGCCAATTCCTGCATAATAATGGGAACTAGCCTACTCACACTGAGAAGGCTAGTTCCCATTAGACAAATGGCCCTTTTGCCCCTAGTGGCCATGTCCTGCATAATAATGGGAACTAGCCCACTCACACTGAGAAGGCTAGTTCCCATTAGAGAAATGGCCCTTTTTGCTCCCCTAGAGGCCAAGTCCTGCATAATAAAGGGAACTAGCCCACTCACACTGAGAAGGCTAGTTCCCATTAGAGAAATGGCCCTTTTTGCTCCCCAAGAGGCCAAGTCCTGCATAATAAATGGAACTAGCCCACTCACTCTGAGAAGGCTAGTTCACATTAGACAAATGGCCCTTTTTGCCCCTAGTGGCCAAGTCCTGCTATGTCCCATTAGAGAAATGGCCCTTTTTGGCCCTAGTGGCCAAGTCCTGCATAATAATGGGAACTAGCCCACTCACACTGAGAAGGATAGTTCCCATTAGACAAATGGCCCTTTTGCCCCTAGTGGCCAAGTCCTGCATAATAAAGGGAACTAGCCCACTCACACTGAGAAGGCTAGTTCCCATTAGAGAAATGGCCCTTTGAGCTCCCCTAGTGGCCAAATGCTGCATAATAATTGGAACTGGCCTACTCACACGGAGAAGGCTAGTTCCCATTAGAGAAATGGCCCTTTTTGCTCCACTAGAGGCCAAGTCCTGCATAATAAAGGGAACTAGCCCACTCACACTGAGAAGGCTAGTTCCCATTAGAGAAATGGCCCTTTTTGCTCCCCTAGAGGCCAAGTCCTGCATAATAATGGGAACTAGCCTACTCACACTGAGAAGGCTAGTTCCCATTAGACAAATGGCCCTTTTGCCCCTAGTGGCCAAGTCCTGCATAATAATGGGAACTAGCCCACTCACACTGAGAAGGCTAGTTCCCATTAGAGAAATGGCCCTTTTTGCTCCCCTAGAGGCCAAGCCCTGCATAATAAATGGAACTAGCCCACTCACTCTGAGAAGGCTAGTTCACATTAGACAAATGGCCCTTTTTGCCCATAGTGGCCAAGTCCTGCTATGTCCCATTAGAGAAATGGCCCTTTTTGGCCCTAGTGGCCAAGTCCTGCATAATAATGGGAACTAGCCCACTCATACTGAGAAGGCTAGTTCCCATTAGACAAATGGCCCTTTTGGTCCCAGTAGCCAAGTCCTGCATAATAAAGGGAACTAGCCCACTCACACTGAGAAGGCTAGTTCTCATTAGACAAATGGCCCTTTTTGCCCCTAGTGGCCAAGTCCTGATATTTCCCATTAGAGAAATGGCCCTTTTTGGCCTTAGAGGCCAAGTCCTGCATAATAATGGGAACTAGCCTACTCACACTGAGAAGGCTAGTTCCCATTAGACAAATGGCCCTTTTGCCCCTAGTGGCCAGGTCCTGCATAATAATGGGAACTAGCCCACTCACACTGAGAAGGCTAGTTCCCATTAGAGAAATGGCCCTTTTTGCCCCTAGTTGCCAAGTCCTGCTATTTCCCATTAGAGAAATGGCCCTTTTTGTTCCCCTAGAGGCCAAGTCCTGCATAATAAAGGGAACTAGCCCACTCACACTGAGAAGGCTAGTTCCCATTAGAGAAATGGCCCTTTTTGCTCCCCAAGAGGCCAAGTCCTGCATAATAAATGGAACTAGCCCACTCACTCTGAGAAGGCTAGTTCACATTAGACAAATGGCCCTTTTTGCCCCTAGTGGCCAAGTCCTGCTATGTCCCATTAGAGAAATGGCCCTTTTTGGCCCTAGTGGCCAAGTCCTGCATAATAATGGGAACTAGCCCACTCATACTGATAAGGCTAGTTCCCATTAGACAAATGGCCCTTTTGGTCCCAGTAGCCAAGTCCTGCATAATAAAGGGAACTAGCCCACTCACACTGAGAAGGCTAGTTCCCATTAGAGAAATGGCACGTTTTGCTCCACTAGAAGCCAAGACCTGCATAATAATGGGAACTAGCCTACTCACACTGAGAAGGCTAGTTCCCATTAGAGAAATGGCCCTTTTTGCTCCCCTAGAGGCCAAGTCCTCCATAATAAAGGGAACTAGCCCACTCACACTGAGAAGGCTAGTTCACATTAGACAAATGGCCCTTTTTGCCCCTAGAGGCCAAGTCCTGCTATTTGCCATTAGAGAAATGGTCCTTTCTGGCCCTAGTGGCCAATTCCTGCATAATAATGGGAACTAGCCTACTCACACTGAGAAGGCTAGTTCCCATTAGAGAACTGGCCCTTTTTGGCCTTAGTGGCCAAGTCCTGCATAATAATGGGGACTGGCCTACTCACACGGAGAAGGCTAGTTCCCATTAGAGAAATGGCCCTTTTTGCTCCACTAGAAGCCAAGTTCTGCATAATAAAGGGAACTAGCCCACTCACACTGAGAAGGCTAGTTCCCATTAGAGAAATGGCCCTTTTTGCTCCCCTAGAGGCCAAGTCCTGCATAATAAAGGGAACTAGCCCACTCACACTGAGAAGGCTAGTTCACATTAGACAAATGGCCCTTTTTGCCCCTAGTGGCCAAGTCCTGCTATTTCCCATTAGGGAAATGGCCCTTTTTGGCCATAGTGGCCAAGTCCTGCATAATAATGGGAACTAGCCTACTCACGCTGAGAAGGCTAGTTCCCATTAGACAAATGGCGCTTTTGCCCCTAGTGGCCAAGTCCTGCATAATAATGGGAACTAGCCCACTCACACTGAGAAGGCTAGTTCACATTAGAGAACTGGCCCTTTTTGCTCCCCTAGAGGCCAAGTCCTGCATAATAATGGGAACTAGCCTACTCACACTGAGAAGGCTAGTTCACATTAGAGAACTGGCCCTTTGAGCTCCCCTAGTGGCCAAATGCTGCATAATAATGGGAACTGGCCTACTCACACGGAGAAGGCTAGTTCCCATTAGAGAAATGGCCCTTTTTGCTCCACTAGAGGCCATGTCCTGCATAATAAAGGGAACTAGCCCACTCACACAGAGAAGGCTAGTTTCCATTAGAGAAATGGCCCTTTTTGCTCCCCTAGAGGCCAAGTCCTGCATAATAATGGGAACTAGCCTACTCACACTGAGAAGGGTAGTTCCCATTAGAGAAATGGCCCTTTTTGGCCCTAGTGGCCAAGTCCTGCATAATAATGGGAACTAGCCTACTCACACTGAGAAGGCTAGTTACCATTAGACAAATGGCCCTTTTGCCCCTAGTGGCCAAGTCCTGCATAATAATGGGAACTAGCCCACTCACACTGAGAAGGCTAGTTCCCATTAGAGAAAGGCCCTTTTTGCTCCCCTAGAGGCCAAGTCCTGCATAATAAAGGGAACTAGCCCACTCACACTGAGAAGGCTAGTTCCCATTAGAGAAATTGCCCTTTTTGCTCCCCAAGAGGCCTAGTCCTGCATAATAAATGGAACTAGCCCACTCACCCTGAGAAGGCTAGTTCACAGTAGTCAAATTGCCCTTTTTGCCCCTAGTGGCCAAGTCCTGCTATGTCCCATTAGAGAAATGGCCCTTTTGGCCCTATTGGCCAAGTCCTGCATAATAATGGGAACTAGCCCACTCACACTGAGAAGGCTAGTTCCCATTAGACAAATGGCCCTTTTGGTCCCAGTAGCCAAGTCCCGCATAATAAAGGGAACTAGCCCACTCACACTGAGAAGGCTAGTTCCCATTAGAGACATGGCCCTTTTTGCTCCCCTAGAGGCCAAGTCCTGCATAATAATGGGAGCTAGCCCACTCACACCGAGAAGGCTAGTTCCCATTAGACAAATGGCCCTTTTGGTCCCAGTAGCCAAGTCCTGCATAATAATGGGAACTAGCCCTCTCACACTGAGAAGGCTAGTTCCCATTAGAGAAATGGCCCTTTTTGCTCCACTAGAAGCCAAGTCCTGCATAATAATGGGAACTAGCCCACTCACACTGAGAAGGCTAGTTCCCATTAGAGAAATGGCCCTTTTTGCTCCCCTAGAGGCCAAGTCCTGCATAATAAAGGGAACTAGCCCACTCACACTGAGAAGGCTAGTTCACATTAGACAAATGGCCCTTTTTACCCCTAGTGGCCAAGTTCTGCTATTTCCCATTAGAGAAATTGTCCTTTTTGGCCCTAGTGGCCAAGTCCTGCATAATAATGGGAACTAGCCTACTCACACTGAGAAGGCTAGTTACCATTAGAGAAATGGCCCTTTTTGCTCCCCTAGAGGCCAAGTCCTGCATAATAAAGGGAACTAGCCCACTCACACTGAGAAGGCTAGTTCACATTAGACAAATGGCCCTTTTTGCCCCTAGTGGCCAGGTCCTGCTATTTCCCATTAGAGAAATGGTCCTTTTTGGCCCTAGTGGCCAAGTCCTGCATAATAATGGGAACTAGCCTACTCACACTGAGAAGGCTAGTTCCCATTAGAGAACTGGCCCTTTTTGGCCTTAGTGGCCAAGTCCTGCATAATAATGGGGACTGGCCTACTCACACGGAGAAGGCTAGTTCCCATTAGAGAAATGGCCCTTTTTGCTCCACTAGAAGCCAAGTCCTGCATAATAAAGGGAACTAGCCCACTCACACTGAGAAGGCTAGTTCCCATTAGAGAAATGGCCCTTTTTGCTCCCCTAGAGGCCAAGTCCTGCATAATAAAGGGAACTAGCCCACTCACACTGAGAAGGCTAGTTCACATTAGACAAATGGCCCTTTTTGCCCCTAGTGGCCAAGTCCTGCTATTTCCCATTAGAGAAATGGCCCTTTTTGGCCATAGTGGCCAAGTCCTGCATAATAATGGGAACTAGCCTACTCATGCTGAGAAGGCTAGTTCCCATTAGACAAATGGCCCTTTTGTCCCTAGTGGCCAAGTCCTGCATAATAATGGGAACTAGCCCACTCACACTGAGAAGGCTAGTTCACATTAGAGAACTGGCCCTTTTTGCTCCCCTAGAGGCCAAGTCCTGCATAATAATGGGAACTAGCCTACTCACACTGAGAAGGCTAGTTCACATTAGAGAACTGGCCCTTTGAGCTCCCCTAGTGGCCAAATGCTGCATAATAATGGGAACTGGCCAACTCACACGGAGAAGGCTAGTTCCCATTAGAGAAATGGCCCTTTTTGCTCCACTAGAGGCCAAGCCCTGCATAATAATGGGCACTAGCCTACTCACACTGAGAAGGCTAGTTCACATTAGAAAACTGACCCTTTTTGCTCCCCTAGAGGCCATGTCCTGCATAATAAAGGGAACTAGCCCACTCACACAGAGAAGGCTAGTTCCCATTATAGAAATGGCCCTTTTTGCTCCCCTAGAGGCCAAGTCTTGCATAATAATGGGCTCTAGCCTACTCACACTGAGAAGGGTAGTTCCCATTAGAGAAATGGCCCTTTTTGCTCCCCTAGAGGCCAAGTCCTGCATAATAATGGGAACTAGCCTACTTACACTGAGAAGGCTAGTTCACATTAGAGAACTGGCCCTTTTTGCTCCCCTAGAGGCCAAGTACTGCATAATAATGGGAACAAGCCCACTCACACTGAGAAGGCTAGTTCACATTAGAGAACTGGCCCTTTGAGCTCCCCTAGTGGCCAAATGCTGCATAATAATTGGAACTGGCCTACTCACACGGAGAAGGCTAGTTCACATTAGACAAATGGCCCTTTTTGCTCCCCTAGAGGCCAAGTCCTGCATAATAAAGGGAACTAGCCCACTCACACTGAGAAGGCTAGTTCACATTAGACAAATGGCCCTTTTTGTCCCTAGTGGCCAAGTCCTGCTATTTCCCATTAGAGAAATGTCCCTTTTTGGCCCTAGTGGCCAATTCCTGCATAATAATGGGAACTAGCCTACTCACACTGAGAAGGCTAGTTCCCATTAGACAAATAGCCCTTTTGCCCCTAGTGGCCATGTCCTGCATAATAATGGGAACTAGCCCACTCACATTGAGAAGGCTAGTGCCCATTAGAGAAATGGCCCTTTTTGGCCTTAGTGGCCAAGTCCTGCATAATAATGGGGACTGGCCTACTCACACGGAGAAGGCTAGTTCCCATTAGAGAAATGGCCCTTTTTGCTCCACTAGAAGCCAAGTTCTGCATAATAAAGGGAACTAGCCCACTCACACTGAGAAGGCTAGTTCCCATTAGAGAAATGGCCCTTTTTGCTCCCCTAGAGGCCAAGTCCTGCATAATAAAGGGAACTAGCCCACTCACACTGAGAAGGCTAGTTCACATTAGACAAATGGCCCTTTTTGCCCCTAGTGGCCAAGTCCTGCTATTTCCCATTAGGGAAATGGCCCTTTTTGGCCATAGTGGCCAAGTCCTGCATAATAATGGGAACTAGCCTACTCACGCTGAGAAGGCTAGTTCCCATTAGACAAATGGCGCTTTTGCCCCTAGTGGCCAAGTCCTGCATAATAATGGGAACTAGCCCACTCACACTGAGAAGGCTAGTTCACATTAGAGAACTGGCCCTTTTTGCTCCCCTAGAGGCCAAGTCCTGCATAATAATGGGAACTAGCCTACTCACACTGAGAAGGCTAGTTCACATTAGAGAACTGGCCCTTTGAGCTCCCCTAGTGGCCAAATGCTGCATAATAATGGGAACTGGCCTACTCACACGGAGAAGGCTAGTTCCCATTAGAGAAATGGCCCTTTTTGCTCCACTAGAGGCCATGTCCTGCATAATAAAGGGAACTAGCCCACTCACACAGAGAAGGCTAGTTTCCATTAGAGAAATGGCCCTTTTTGCTCCCCTAGAGGCCAAGTCCTGCATAATAATGGGAACTAGCCTACTCACACTGAGAAGGGTAGTTCCCATTAGAGAAATGGCCCTTTTTGGCCCTAGTGGCCAAGTCCTGCATAATAATGGGAACTAGCCTACTCACACTGAGAAGGCTAGTTACCATTAGACAAATGGCCCTTTTGCCCCTAGTGGCCAAGTCCTGCATAATAATGGGAACTAGCCCACTCACACTGAGAAGGCTAGTTCCCATTAGAGAAAGGCCCTTTTTGCTCCCCTAGAGGCCAAGTCCTGCATAATAAAGGGAACTAGCCCACTCACACTGAGAAGGCTAGTTCCCATTAGAGAAATTGCCCTTTTTGCTCCCCAAGAGGCCTAGTCCTGCATAATAAATGGAACTAGCCCACTCACCCTGAGAAGGCTAGTTCACAGTAGTCAAATTGCCCTTTTTGCCCCTAGTGGCCAAGTCCTGCTATGTCCCATTAGAGAAATGGCCCTTTTGGCCCTATTGGCCAAGTCCTGCATAATAATGGGAACTAGCCCACTCACACTGAGAAGGCTAGTTCCCATTAGACAAATGGCCCTTTTGGTCCCAGTAGCCAAGTCCCGCATAATAAAGGGAACTAGCCCACTCACACTGAGAAGGCTAGTTCCCATTAGAGACATGGCCCTTTTTGCTCCCCTAGAGGCCAAGTCCTGCATAATAATGGGAGCTAGCCCACTCACACCGAGAAGGCTAGTTCCCATTAGACAAATGGCCCTTTTGGTCCCAGTAGCCAAGTCCTGCATAATAATGGGAACTAGCCCACTCACACTGAGAAGGCTAGTTCCCATTAGAGAAATGGCCCTTTTTGCTCCACTAGAAGCCAAGTCCTGCATAATAATGGGAACTAGCCCACTCACACTGAGAAGGCTAGTTCCCATTAGAGAAATGGCCCTTTTTGCTCCCCTAGAGGCCAAGTCCTGCATAATAAAGGGAACTAGCCCACTCACACTGAGAAGGCTAGTTCACATTAGACAAAAGGCCCTTTTTACCCCTAGTGGCCAAGTTCTGCTATTTCCCATTAGAGAAATTGTCCTTTTTGGCCCTAGTGGCCAAGTCCTGCATAATAATGGGAACTAGCCTACTCACACTGAGAAGGCTAGTTACCATTAGAGAAATGGCCCTTTTTGCTCCCCTAGAGGCCAAGTCCTGCATAATAAAGGGAACTAGCCCACTCACACTGAGAAGGCTAGTTCACATTAGACAAATGGCCCTTTTTGCCCCTAGTGGCCAGGTCCTGCTATTTCCCATTAGAGAAATGGTCCTTTTTGGCCCTAGTGGCCAAGTCCTGCATAATAATGGGAACTAGCCTACTCACACTGAGAAGGCTAGTTCCCATTAGAGAACTGGCCCTTTTTGGCCTTAGTGGCCAAGTCCTGCATAATAATGGGGACTGGCCTACTCACACGGAGAAGGCTAGTTCCCATTAGAGAAATGGCCCTTTTTGCTCCACTAGAAGCCAAGTCCTGCATAATAAAGGGAACTAGCCCACTCACACTGAGAAGGCTAGTTCCCATTAGAGAAATGGCCCTTTTTGCTCCCCTAGAGGCCAAGTCCTGCATAATAAAGGGAACTAGCCCACTCACACTGAGAAGGCTAGTTCACATTAGACAAATGGCCCTTTTTGCCCCTAGTGGCCAAGTCCTGCTATTTCCCATTAGAGAAATGGCCCTTTTTGGCCATAGTGGCCAAGTCCTGCATAATAATGGGAACTAGCCTACTCATGCTGAGAAGGCTAGTTCCCATTAGACAAATGGCCCTTTTGTCCCTAGTGGCCAAGTCCTGCATAATAATGGGAACTAGCCCACTCACACTGAGAAGGCTAGTTCACATTAGAGAACTGGCCCTTTTTGCTCCCCTAGAGGCCAAGTCCTGCATAATAATGGGAACTAGCCTACTCACACTGAGAAGGCTAGTTCACATTAGAGAACTGGCCCTTTGAGCTCCCCTAGTGGCCAAATGCTGCATAATAATGGGAACTGGCCAACTCACACGGAGAAGGCTAGTTCCCATTAGAGAAATGGCCCTTTTTGCTCCACTAGAGGCCAAGCCCTGCATAATAATGGGCACTAGCCTACTCACACTGAGAAGGCTAGTTCACATTAGAAAACTGACCCTTTTTGCTCCCCTAGAGGCCATGTCCTGCATAATAAAGGGAACTAGCCCACTCACACAGAGAAGGCTAGTTCCCATTATAGAAATGGCCCTTTTTGCTCCCCTAGAGGCCAAGTCTTGCATAATAATGGGCTCTAGCCTACTCACACTGAGAAGGGTAGTTCCCATTAGAGAAATGGCCCTTTTTGCTCCCCTAGAGGCCAAGTCCTGCATAATAATGGGAACTAGCCTACTTACACTGAGAAGGCTAGTTCACATTAGAGAACTGGCCCTTTTTGCTCCCCTAGAGGCCAAGTACTGCATAATAATGGGAACAAGCCCACTCACACTGAGAAGGCTAGTTCACATTAGAGAACTGGCCCTTTGAGCTCCCCTAGTGGCCAAATGCTGCATAATAATTGGAACTGGCCTACTCACACGGAGAAGGCTAGTTCACATTAGACAAATGGCCCTTTTTGCTCCCCTAGAGGCCAAGTCCTGCATAATAAAGGGAACTAGCCCACTCACACTGAGAAGGCTAGTTCACATTAGACAAATGGCCCTTTTTGTCCCTAGTGGCCAAGTCCTGCTATTTCCCATTAGAGAAATGTCCCTTTTTGGCCCTAGTGGCCAATTCCTGCATAATAATGGGAACTAGCCTACTCACACTGAGAAGGCTAGTTCCCATTAGACAAATAGCCCTTTTGCCCCTAGTGGCCATGTCCTGCATAATAATGGGAACTAGCCCACTCACATTGAGAAGGCTAGTGCCCATTAGAGAAATGGCCCTTTTTGCTCCCCAAGAGGCCAAGTCCTGCATAATAAATGGAACTAGCCCACTCACTCTGAGAAGGCTAGTTCACATTAGACAAATGGCCCTTTTTGCCCCTAGTGGCCAAGTCCTGCTATGTCCCATTAGAGAAATGGCCCTTTTTGGCCCTAGTGGCCAAGTCCTGCATAATAATGGGAACTAGCCCACTCACACTGAGAAGGCTAGTTCCCATTAGACAAATGGCCCTTTTGGTCCCAGTAGCCAAGTCCTGCATAATAAAGGGAACTAGCCCACTCACACTGAGAAGGCTAGTTCCCATTAGAGAAATGGCCCTTTTTGCTCCCCTAGAGGCCAAGTCCTGCATAATAATGGGAACTAGCCCACTCACACTGAGAAGGCTAGTTCCCATTAGACAAATGGCCCTTTTGGTCCCAGTAGCCAAGTCCTGCATAATAATGGGAACTAGCCCACTCACACTGAGAAGGCTAGTTCCCATTAGAGAAATGGCCCTTTTTGCTCCACTAGAAGCCAAGTCCTGCATAATAAAGGGAACTAGCCCACTCACACTGAGAAGGCTAGTTCCCATTAGAGAAATGGCCCTTTTTGCTCCCCTAGAGGCCAAGTCCTGCATAATAAAGGGAACTAGCCCACTCACACTGAGAAGGCTAGTTCACATTAGACAAATGGCCCTTTTTGCCCCTAGTGGCCAAGTTCTGCTATTTCCAATTAGAGAAATGGTCCTTTTTGGCCCTAGTGGCCAAGTCCTGCATAATAATGGGAACTAGCCTACTCACACTGAGAAGGCTAGTTCCCATTAGAGAACTGGCCCTTTTTGGCCTTAGTGGCCAAGTCCTGCATAATAATGGGGACTGGCCTACTCACACGGAGAAGGCTAGTTCCCATTAGAGAAATGGCCCTTTTTGCTCCACTAGAAGCCAAGTCCTGCATAATAAAGGGAACTAGCCCACTCACACTGAGAAGGCTAGTTCCCATTAGAGAAATGGCCCTTTTTGCTCCCCTAGAGGCCAAGTCCTGCATAATAAAGGGAATTAGCCCACTCACACTGAGAAGGCTAGTTCACATTAGACAAATGGCCCTTTTTGCCCCTAGTGGCCAAGTCCTGCTATTTCACATTAGAGAAATGGTCCTTTTTGGCCATAGTGGCCAAGTCCTGCATAATAATGGGAACTAGCCTACTCACGTTGAGAAGGCTAGTTCCCATTAGACAAATGGCCCTTTTGCCCCTAGTGGCCAAGTCCTGCATAATAATGGGAACTAGCCCACTCACACTGAGAAGGCTAGTTCCCATTAGAGAACTGGCCCTTTTTGGCCTTAGTGGGCAAGTCCTGCATAATAATGGGGACTGGCCTACTCACACGGAGAAGGCTAGTTCCCATTAGAGAAATGGCCCTTTTTGCTCCACTAGAAGCCAAGTTCTGCATAATAAAGGGAACTAGCCCACTCACACTGAGAAGGCTAGTTCCCATTAGAGAAATGGCCCTTTTTGCTCCCCTAGAGGCCAAGTCCTGCATAATAAAGGGAACTAGCCCACTCACACTGAGAAGGCTAGTTCACATTAGACAAATGGCCCTTTTTGCCCCTAGTGGCCAAGTCCTGCTATTTCCCATTAGAGAAATGGCCCTTTTTGGCCATAGTGGCCAAGTCCTGCATAATAATGGGAACTAGCCTACTCACGCTGAGAAGGCTAGTTCCCATTAGACAAATGGCGCTTTTGCCCCTAGTGGCCAAGTCCTGCATAATAATGGGAACTAGCCCACTCACACTGAGAAGGCTAGTTCACATTAGAGAACTGGCCCTTTTTGCTCCCCTAGAGGCCAAGTCCTGCATAATAATGGGAACTAGCCTACTCACACTGAGAAGGCTAGTTCACATTAGAGAACTGGCCCTTTGAGCTCCCCTAGTGGCCAAATGCTGCATAATAATGGGAACTGGCCTACTCACACGGAGAAGGCTAGTTCCCATTAGAGAAATGGCCCGTTTTGCTCCACTAGAGGCCAAGCCCTGCATAATAATGGGAACTAGCCTACTCACACTGAGAAGGCTAGTTCACATTAGAAAACTGACCCTTTTTGCTCCCCTAGAGGCCATGTCCTGCATAATAAAGGGAACTAACCCACTCACACAGAGAAGGCTAGTTTCCATTAGAGAAATGGCCCTTTTTGCTCCACTAGAAGCCAAGTTCTGCATAATAAAGGGAACTAGCCCACTCACACTGAGAAGGCTAGTTCCCATTAGAGAAATGGCCCTTTTTGCTCCCCTAGAGGCCAAGTCCTGCATAATAAAGGGAACTAGCCCACTCAAACTGAGAAGGCTAGTTCACATTAGACAAATGGCCCTTTTTGCCCCTAGTGGCCAAGTCCTGCTATTTCCCATTAGAGAAATGGCCCTTTTTGGCCATAGTGGCCAAGTCCTGCATAATAATGGGAACTAGCCTACTCACGCTGAGAAGGCTAGTTCCCATTAGACAAATGGCGCTTTTGCCCCTAGTGGCCAAGTCCTGCATAATAATGGGAACTAGCCCACTCACACTGAGAAGGCTAGTTCACATTAGAGAACTGGCCCTTTTTGCTCCCCTAGAGGCCAAGTCCTGCATAATAATGGGAACTAGCCTACTCACACTGAGAAGGCTAGTTCACATTAGAGAACTGGCCCTTTGAGCTCCCCTAGTGGCCAAATGCTGCATAATAATGGGAACTGGCCTACTCACACGGAGAAGGCTAGTTCCCATTAGAGAAATGGCCCGTTTTGCTCCACTAGAGGCCAAGCCCTGCATAATAATGGGAACTAGCCTACTCACACTGAGAAGGCTAGTTCACATTAGAAAACTGACCCTTTTTGCTCCCCTAGAGGCCATGTCCTGCATAATAAAGGGAACTAACCCACTCACACAGAGAAGGCTAGTTTCCATTAGAGAAATGGCCCTTTTTGCTCCCCTAGAGGCCAAGTCCTGCATAATAAAGGGAACTAGCCCACTCACACTGAGAAGGCTAGTTCACATTAGAGAAATTGCCCTTTTTGCTCCCCAAGAGGCCAAGTCCTGCATAATAAATGGAACTAGCCCACTCACCCTGAGAAGGCTAGTTCACAGTAGTCAAATTGCCCTTTTTGCCCCTAGTGGCCAAGTCCTGCTATGTCCCATTAGAGAAATGGCCCTTTTTGGCCCTATTGGCCAAGTCCTGCATAATAATGGGAACTAGCCCACTCAAACTGAGAAGGCTAGTTCCCATTAGACAAATGGCCCTTTTGGTCCCAGTAGCCAAGTCCCGCATAATAAAGGGAACTAGCCCACTCACACTGAGAAGGCTAGTTCCCATTAGAGAAATGGCCCTTTTTGCTCCCCTAGAGGCCAAGTCCTGCATAATAATGGGAGCTAGCCCACTCACACCGAGAAGGCTAGTTCCCATTAGACAAATGGCCCTTTTGGTCCCAGTAGCCAAGTCCTGCATAATAATGGGAACTAGCCCACTCACACTGAGAAGGCTAGTTCCCATTAGAGAAATGGCCCTTTTTGCTCCACTAGAAGCCAAGTCCTGCATAATAATGGGAACTAGCCCACTCACACTGAGAAGGCTAGTTCCCATTAGAGAAATGGCCCTTTTTGCTCCCCTAGAGGCCAAGTCCTGCATAATAAAGGGAACTAGCCCACTCACACTGAGAAGGCTAGTTCACATTAGACAAATGGCCCTTTTTGCCCCTAGTGGCCAAGTTCTGCTATTTCCCATTAAAGAAATTGTCCTTTTTGGCCCTAGTGGCCAAGTCCTGCATAATAATGGGAACTAGCCTACTCACACTGAGAAGGCTAGTTCCCATTAGAGAAATGGCCCTTTTTGCTCCCCTAGAGGCCAAGTCCTGCATAATAAAGGGAACTAGCCCACTCACACTGAGAAGGCTAGTTCACATTAGACAAATGGCCCTTTTTGCCCCTAGTGGCCAGGTCCTGCTATTTCCCATTAGAGAAATGGTCCTTTTTGGCCCTAGTGGCCAAGTCCTGCATAATAATGGGAACTAGCCTACTCACACTGAGAAGGCTAGTTCCCATTAGAGAACTGGCCCTTTTTGGCCTTAGTGGCCGAGTCCTGCATAATAATGGGGACTGGCCTACTCACACGGAGAAGGCTAGTTCCCATTAGAGAAATGGCCCTTTTTGCTCCACTAGAAGCCAAGTCCTGCATAATAAAGGGAACTAGCCCACTCACACTGAGAAGGCTAGTTCCCATTAGAGAAATGGCCCTTTTTGCTCCCCTAGAGGCCAAGTCCTGCATAATAAAGGGAACTAGCCCACTCACACTGAGAAGGCTAGTTCACATTAGACAAATGGCCCTTTTTGCCCCTAGTGGCCAAGTCCTGCTATTTCCCATTAGAGAAATGGCCCTTTTTGGCCATAGTGGCCAAGTCCTGCATAATAATGGGAACTAGCCTACTCACGCTGAGAAGGCTAGTTCCCATTAGACAAATGGCGCTTTTGCCCCTAGTGGCCAAGTCCTGCATAATAATGGGAACTAGCCCACTCACACTGAGAAGGCTAGTTCACATTAGAGAACTGGCCCTTTTTGCTCCCCTAGAGGCCAAGTCCTGCATAATAATGGGAACTAGCCTACTCACACTGAGAAGGCTAGTTCACATTAGAGAACTGGCCCTTTGAGCTCCCCTAGTGGCCAAATGCTGCATAATAATGGGAACTGGCCTACTCACACGGAGAAGGCTAGTTCCCATTAGAGAAATGGCCCGTTTTGCTCCACTAGAGGCCAAGCCCTGCATAATAATGGGAACTAGCCTACTCACACTGAGAAGGCTAGTTCACATTAGAAAACTGACCCTTTTTGCTCCCCTAGAGGCCATGTCCTGCATAATAAAGGGAACTAACCCACTCACACAGAGAAGGCTAGTTTCCATTAGAGAAATGGCCCTTTTTGCTCCCCTAGAGGCCAAGTCCTGCATAATAAAGGGAACTAGCCCACTCACACTGAGAAGGCTAGTTCACATTAGAGAAATTGCCCTTTTTGCTCCCCAAGAGGCCAAGTCCTGCATAATAAATGGAACTAGCCCACTCACCCTGAGAAGGCTAGTTCACAGTAGTCAAATTGCCCTTTTTGCCCCTAGTGGCCAAGTCCTGCTATGTCCCATTAGAGAAATGGCCCTTTTTGGCCCTATTGGCCAAGTCCTGCATAATAATGGGAACTAGCCCACTCAAACTGAGAAGGCTAGTTCCCATTAGACAAATGGCCCTTTTGGTCCCAGTAGCCAAGTCCCGCATAATAAAGGGAACTAGCCCACTCACACTGAGAAGGCTAGTTCCCATTAGAGAAATGGCCCTTTTTGCTCCCCTAGAGGCCAAGTCCTGCATAATAATGGGAGCTAGCCCACTCACACCGAGAAGGCTAGTTCCCATTAGACAAATGGCCCTTTTGGTCCCAGTAGCCAAGTCCTGCATAATAATGGGAACTAGCCCACTCACACTGAGAAGGCTAGTTCCCATTAGAGAAATGGCCCTTTTTGCTCCACTAGAAGCCAAGTCCTGCATAATAATGGGAACTAGCCCACTCACACTGAGAAGGCTAGTTCCCATTAGAGAAATGGCCCTTTTTGCTCCCCTAGAGGCCAAGTCCTGCATAATAAAGGGAACTAGCCCACTCACACTGAGAAGGCTA
This sequence comes from Ambystoma mexicanum, assembly GCF_040938575.1. NCBI lineage: Eukaryota > Metazoa > Chordata > Amphibia > Caudata > Ambystomatidae > Ambystoma > Ambystoma mexicanum. Next base: position 1,283,143,392 of record NC_090928.1, read on the forward strand.
GTTCACATTAGACAAATGGCCCTTTTTGCCCCTAGTGGCCAAGTTCTGCTATTTCCCATTAAAGAAATTGTCCTTTTTGGCCCTAGTGGCCAAGTCCTGCATAATAATGGGAACTAGCCTACTCACACTGAGAAGGCTAGTTCCCATTAGAGAAATGGCCCTTTTTGCTCCCCTAGAGGCCAAGTCCTGCATAATAAAGGGAACTAGCCCACTCACACTGAGAAGGCTAGTTCACATTAGACAAATGGCCCTTTTTGCCCCTAGTGGCCAGGTCCTGCTATTTCCCATTAGAGAAATGGTCCTTTTTGGCCCTAGTGGCCAAGTCCTGCATAATAATGGGAACTAGCCTACTCACACTGAGAAGGCTAGTTCCCATTAGAGAACTGGCCCTTTTTGGCCTTAGTGGCCGAGTCCTGCATAATAATGGGGACTGGCCTACTCACACGGAGAAGGCTAGTTCCCATTAGAGAAATGGCCCTTTTTGCTCCACTAGAAGCCAAGTCCTGCATAATAAAGGGAACTAGCCCACTCACACTGAGAAGGCTAGTTCCCATTAGAGAAATGGCCCTTTTTGCTCCCCTAGAGGCCAAGTCCTGCATAATAAAGGGAACTAGCCCACTCACACTGAGAAGGCTAGTTCACATTAGACAAATGGCCCTTTTTGCCCCTAGTGGCCAAGTCCTGCTATTTCCCATTAGAGAAATGGCCCTTTTTGGCCATAGTGGCCAAGTCCTGCATAATAATGGGAACTAGCCTACTCATGCTGAGAAGGCTAGTTCCCATTAGACAAATGGCCCTTTTGTCCCTAGTGGCCAAGTCCTGCATAATAATGGGAACTAGCCCACTCACACTGAGAAGGCTAGTTCACATTAGAGAACTGGCCCTTTTTGCTCCCCTAGAGGCCAAGTCCTGCATAATAATGGGAACTAGCCTACTCACACTGAGAAGGCTAGTTCACATTAGAGAACTGGCCCTTTGAGCTCTCCTAGTGGCCAAATGCTGCATAATAATGGGAACTGGCCTACTCACACGGAGAAGGCTAGTTCCCATTAGAGAAATGGCCCTTTTTGCTCCACTAGAGGCCAAGCCCTGCATAATAATGGGCACTAGCCTACTCACACTGAGAAGGCTAGTTCACATTAGAAAACTGACCCTTTTTGCTCCCCTAGAGGCCATGTCCTGCATAATAAAGGGAACTAGCCCACTCACACAGAGAAGGCTAGTTCCCATTATAGAAATGGCCCTTTTTGCTCCCCTAGAGGCCAAGTCTTGCATAATAATGGGATCTAGCCTACTCACACTGAGAAGGGTAGTTCCCATTAGAGAAATGGCCCTTTTTGCTCCCCTAGAGGCCAAGTCCTGCATAATAATGGGAACTAGCCTACTTACACTGAGAAGGCTAGTTCACATTAGAGAACTGGCCCTTTTTGCTCCCCTAGAGGCCAAGTACTGCATAATAATGGGAACAAGCCCACTCACACTGAGAAGGCTAGTTCCCATTAGAGAAATGGCCCTTTTTGCTCCACTAGAGGCCACGCCCTGCATAATAATGGGAACTAGCCTACTCACACTGAGAAGGCTAGTTCACATTAGAAAACTGACCCTTTTTGCTCCCCTAGAGGCCATGTCCTGCATAATAAAGGGAACTAGCCCACTCACACTGAGAAGGCTAGTTCACATTAGACAAATGGCCCTTTTGTCCCTAGTGGCCAAGTCCTGCTATTTCCCATTAGAGAAATGTCCTTTTTTGGCCCTAGTGGCCAATTCCTGCATAATAATGGGAACTAGCCTACTCACACTGAGAAGGCTAGTTCCCATTAGACAAATGGCCCTTTTGCCCCTAGTGGCCATGTCCTGCATAATAATGGGAACTAGCCCACTCACACTGAGAAGGCTAGTGCCCATTAGAGAAATGGCCCTTTTTGCTCCCCTAGAGGCCAAGTCCTGCATAATAAAGGGAACTAGCCCACTCACACTGAGAAGGCTAGTTCCCATTAGAGAAATGGCCCTTTTTGCTCCCCAAGAGGCCAAGTCCTGCATAATAAATGGAACTAGCCCACTCACTCTGAGAAGGCTAGTTCACATTAGACAAATGGCCCTTTTTGCCCCTAGTGGCCAAGTCCTGCTATGTCCCATTAGAGAAATGGCCCTTTTTGGCCCTAGTGGCCAAGTCCTGCATAATAATGGGAACTAGCCCACTCACACTGAGAAGGCTAGTTCCCATTAGACAAATGGCCCTTTTGGTCCCAGTAGCCAAGTCCTGCATAATAAAGGGAACTAGCCCACTCACACTGAGAAGGCTAGTTCCCATTAGAGAAATGGCCCTTTTTGCTCCCCTAGAGGCCAAGTCCTGCATAATAATGGGAACTAGCCCACTCACACTGAGAAGGCTAGTTCCCATTAGACAAATGGCCCTTTTGGTCCCAGTAGCCAAGTCCTGCATAATAATGGGAACTAGCCCACTCACACTGAGAAGGCTAGTTCCCATTAGAGAAATGGCCCTTTTTGCTCCACTAGAAGCCAAGTCCTGCATAATAAAGGGAACTAGCCCACTCACACTGAGAAGGCTAGTTCCCATTAGAGAAATGGCCCTTTTTGCTCCCCTAGAGGCCAAGTCCTGCATAATAAAGGGAACTAGCCCACTCACACTGAGAAGGCTAGTTCACATTAGACAAATGGCCCTTTTTGCCCCTAGTGGCCAAGTTCTGCTATTTCCAATTAGAGAAATGGTCATTTTTGGCCCTAGTGGCCAAGTCCTGCATAATAATGGGAACTAGCCTACTCACACTGAGAAGGCTAGTTCCCATTAGAGAACTGGCCCTTTTTGGCCTTAGTGGCCAAGTCCTGCATAATAATGGGCACTGGCCTACTCACACGGAGAAGGCTAGTTCCCATTAGAGAAAAGGCCCTTTTTGCTCCACTAGAAGCCAAGTCCTGCATAATAAAGGGAACTAGCCCACTCACACTGAGAAGGCTAGTTCCCATTAGAGAAATGGCCCTTTTTGCTCCCCTAGAGGCCAAGTCCTGCATAATAAAGGGAATTAGCCCACTCACACTGAGAAGGCTAGTTCACATTAGACAAATGGCCCTTTTTGCCCCTAGTGGCCAAGTCCTGCTATTTCACATTAGAGAAATGGTCCTTTTTGGCCATAGTGGCCAAGTCCTGCATAATAATGGGAACTAGCCTACTCACGTTGAGAAGGCTAGTTCCCATTAGACAAATGGCCCTTTTGCCCCTAGTGGCCAAGTCCTGCATAATAATGGGAACTAGCCCACTCACACTGAGAAGGCTAGTTCACATTAGAGAACTGGCCCTTTTTGCTCCCCTAGAGGCCGAGTCCTGCATAATAATGGGAACTAGCCTACTCGCACTGAGAAGGCTAGTTCCCATTAGAGAAATGGCCCTTTTTGCTCCACTAGAAGCCAAGTCCTGCATAATAATGGGAACTAGCCCACTCACACTGAGAAGGCTAGTTCCCATTAGAGAAATGGCCCTTTTTGCTCCCCTAGAGGCCAAGTCCTGCAAAATAAAGGGAACTAGCCCACTCACACTGAGAAGGCTAGTTCACATTAGACAAATGGCCCTTTTTGCCCCTAGTGGCCAAGTCCTGCTATTTCCCATTAGAGAAATGGCCCTTTTTGGCCATAGTCGCCAAGTCCTGCATAATAATGGGAACTAGCCTACTCACACTGAGAAGGCTAGTTCCCATTAGACAAATGGCCCTTTTGCCCCTAGTGGCCAAGTCCTGCATAATAATGGGAACTAGCCCACTCACACTGAGAAGGCTAGTTCACATTAGAGAACTGGCCCTTGTTGCTCCCCTAGAGGCCAAGTCCTGCATAATAATGGGAACTAGCCTACTCACACTGAGAAGGCTAGTTCACATTAGAGAACTGGCCCTTTGAGCTCCCCTAGTGGCCAAATGCTGCATAATAATGGGAACTGGCCTACTCACACGGAGAAGGCTAGTTCCCATTAGAGAAATGGCCCTTTTTGCTCCACTAGAGGCCAAGCCCTGCATAATAATGGGAACTAGCCTACTCACAATGAGAAGGCTAGTTCACATTAGAATACTGACCCTTTTTGCTCCCCTAGAGGCCATGTCCTGCATAATAAAGGGAACTAGCCCACTCACACAGAGAAGGCTAGTTCCCATTAGAGAAATGGCCCTTTTTGCTCCCCTAGAGGCCAAGTCCTGCATAATAATGGGAACTAGCCTACTCACACTGAGAAGGGTAGTTCCCATTAGAGAAATGGCCCTTTTTGCTCCCCTAGAGGCCAAGTCCTGAATAATAATAGGAACTAGCCTACTTACACTGAGAAGGCTAGTTCACATAAGAGAACTGGCCCTTTTTGCTCCCCTAGAGGCCAAGTCCTGCATAATAATGGGAACAAGCCCACTCACACTGAGAAGGCTAGTTCACATTAGAGAACTGGCCCTTTGAGCTCCCCTAGTGGCCAAATGCTGCATAATAATTGGAACTGGCCTACTTACACGGAGAAGGCTAGTTCCCATTAGAGAAATGGCCCTTTTTGCTCCACTAGAGGCCATGTCCTGCATAATAAAGGGAACTAGCCCACTCACACTGAGAAGGCTAGTTCCCATTAGAGAAATGGCCCTTTTTGGCCATAGTCGCCAAGTCCTGCATAATAATGGGAACTAGCCTACTCACACTGAGAAGGCTAGTTCCCATTAGACAAATGGCCCTTTTGCCCCTAGTGGCCAAGTCCTGCATAATAATGGGAACTAGCCCACTCACACTGAGAAGGCTAGTTCACATTAGAGAACTGGCCCTTTTTGCTCCCCTAGAGGCCATGTCCTGCATAATAATGGGAACTAGCCTACTCACACTGAGAAGGCTAGTTCACATTAGAGAACTGGTCCTTTGAGCTCTCCTAGTGGCCAAATGCTGCATAATAATGGGAACTGGCCTACTCACACGGAGAAGGCTAGTTCCCATTAGAGAAATGGCCCTTTTTGCTCCACTAGAGGCCAAGCCCTGCATAATAATGGGAACTAGCCTACTCACACTGAGAAGGCTAGTTCACATTAGAAAACTGACCCTTTTTGCTCCCCTAGAGGCCATGTCCTGCATAACAAAGGGAACTAGCCCACTCACACAGAGAAGGCTAGTTCCCATTAGAGAAATGGCCCTTTTTGCTCCCCTAGAGGCCAAGTCCTGCATAATAATTGGAACTAGCCTACTCACACTGAGAAGGGTAGTTCCCATTAGAGAAATGGCCGTTTTTGCTCCCCTAGAGGCCAAGTCCTGCATAATAATGGGAACTAGCCTACTTACACTGAGAAGGCTAGTTCACATTAGAGAACTGGCCCTTTTTGCTCCCCTAGAGGCCAAGTCCTGCATAATAATGGGAACAAGCCCACTCACACTGAGAAGGCTAGTTCACATTAGAGAACTGGCCCTTTGAGCTCCCCTAGTGGCCAAATGCTGCATAATAATTGGGACTGGCCTACTCACACGGAGAAGGCTAGTTCCCATTAGAGAAATGGCCCTTTTTGCTCCACTAGAGGCCATATCCTGCATAATAAAGGGAACTAGCCCACTCACACTGAGAAGGCTAGTTCCCATTAGAGAAAAGGCCCTTTTTGCTCCCCTAGAGGCCAAGTCCTGCATAATAAAGGGAACTAGCCCACTCACACTGAGAAGGCTAGTTCACATTAGACAAATGGCCCTTTTTGCCCCTAGTGGCCAAGTCCTGCTATTTCCCATTAGAGAAATGGCCCTTTTTGGCCCTAGTGGCCAAGTCCTGCATAATAATGGGAACTAGCCTACTCACACTGAGAAGGCTAGTTCCCATTAGACAAATGGCCCTTTTGCCCCTAGTGGCCAAGTCCTGCATAATAATGGGAACTAGCCCACTCACACTGAGAAGGCTAGTTCACATTAGAGAACTGGCCCTTTTTGCTCCCCAAGAGGCCAAGTCCTGCATAATAAATGGAACTAGCGCACTCACTCTGAGAAGGCTAGTTCCCATTAGACAAATGGCCCTTTTGGTCCCAGTAGCCAAGTCCTGCATAATAATGGGAACTAGCCCACTCACACTGAGAAGGCTAGTTCCCATTAGAGAAATGTCCCTTTTTGCTCCACTAGAAGCCAAGTCCTGCATAATAAAGGGAACTAGCCCACTCACACTGAGAAGGCTAGTTCCCATTAGAGAAATGGCCCTTTTTGCTCCCCTAGAGGCCAAGTCCTGCATAATAAAGGAAACTAGCCCACTCACACTGAGAAGGCTAGTTCACATTAGACAAATGGCCCTTTTTGCCCCTAGTGGCCAAGTTCTGCTATTTCCCATTAGAGAAATGGTCCTTTTTGGCCCTAGTGGCCAAGTCCTGCATAATAATGGGAACTAGCCTACTCACACTGAGAAGGCTAGTTCCCATTAGAGAAATGGCCCTTTTTGCTCCCCTAGAGGCCAAGTCCTGCATAATAAAGGGAACTAGCCCACTCACACTGAGAAGGCTAGTTCACATTAGACAAATGGCCCTTTTTGCCCCTAGTGGCCAAGTCCTGCTATTTCTCATTAGAGAAATGGTCCTTTTTGGCCCTAGTGGCCAAGTCCTGCATAATAATGGGAACTAGCCTACTCACACTGAGAAGGCTAGTTCCCATTAGAGAACTGGCCCTTTTTGGCCTTAGTGGCCAAGTCCTGCATAATAATGGGGACTGGCCTACTCACACAGAGAAGGCTAGTTCCCATTAGAGAAATGGCCCTTTTTGCTCCACTAGAGGCCAAGTCCTGCATAATAAAGGGAACTAGCCCACTCACACTGAGAAGGCTAGTTCACATTAGACAAATGGCCCTTTTTGCCCCTAGTGGCCAAGTCCTGCTATTTCCCATTAGAGAAATGGCCCTTTTTGGCCATAGTCGCCAAGTCCTGCATAATAATGGGAACTAGCCTACTCACACTGAGAAGGCTAGTTCCCATTAGAAAAATGGCCCTTTTGCCCCTAGTGGCCAAGTCCTGCATAATAAAGGGAACTAGCCCACTCACACTGAGAAGGCTAGTTCCCATTAGAGAAATGGCCCTTTTTGCTCCCCTAGAGGCCAAGTCCTGCATAATAAAGGGAACTAGCCCACTCACACTGAGAAGGCTAGTTCACATTAGACAAATGGCCCTTTTTGCCCCTAGTGGCCAAGTCCTGCTATTTCCCATTAGAGAAATGGCCCTTTTTGGCCATAGTCGCCAAGTCCTGCATAATAATGGGAACTAGCCTACTCACACTGAGAAGGCTAGTTCCCATTAGACAAATGGCCCTTTTGCCCCTAGTGGCCAAGTCCTGCATAATAATGGGAACTAGCCCACTCACACTGAGAAGGCTAGTTCACATTAGAGAACTGGCCCTTTTTGCTCCCCTAGAGGCCAAGTCCTGCATAATAATGGGAACTAGCCTACTCACACTGAGAAGGCTAGTTCACATTAGAGAACTGGCCCTTTGAGCTCCCCTAGTGGCCAGATGCTGCATAATAATGGGAACTGGCCTACTCACACGGAGAAGGCTAGTTCCCATTAGAGAAATGGCCCTTTTTGCTCCACTAGAGGCCAAGCCGTGCATAATAATGGGAACTAGCCTACTCACACTGAGAAGGCTAGTTCACATTAGAAAACTGACCCTTTTTGCTCCCCTAGAGGCCATGTCCTGCATAATAAAGGGAACTAGCCCACTCACACAGAGAAGGCTAGTTCCCATTAGAGAAATGGCCCTTTTTGCTCCCCTAGAGGCCAAGTCCTGCATAATAATGGGAACTAGCCTACTTACACTGAGAAGGCTAGTTCACATTAGAGAACTGGCCCTTTTTGCTCCCCTAGAGGCCAAGTCCTGCATAATAATGGGAACAAGCCCACTCACACTGAGAAGGCTAGTTCACATTAGAGAACAGGCCCTTTGAGCTCACCTAGTGGCCAAATGCTGCATAATAATTGGGACTGGCCTACTCACACGGAGAAGGCTAGTTCCCATTAGAGAAATGGCCCTTTTTGCTCCACTAGAGGCCAAGTCCTGCATAATAAAGGGAACTAGCCCACTCACACTGAGAAGGCTAGTTCCCATTAGAGAAATGGCCCTTTTTGCTCCCCTAGAGGCCAAGTCCTGCATAATAAAGGGAACTAGCCCACTCACTCTGAGAAGGCTAGTTCCCATTAGACAAATGGCCCTTTTGGTCCCAGTAGCCAAGTCCTGCATAATAAAGGGAACTAGCCCACTCACACTGAGAAGGCTAGTTCACATTAGACAAATGGCCCTTTTGGTCCCAGTAGCCAAGTAATGCATAATAAAGGGATCTAGCCCACTCACACTGAGAAGGCTAGTTCACATTAGACAAATGGCCCTTTTTGCCCCTAGTGGCCAAGTCCTGCTATTTCTCATTAGAGAAATGGTCCTTTTCGGCCCTAGTGGCCAAGTCCTGCATAATAATGGGAACTAGCCTACTCACATTGAGAAGGCTAGTTCCCATTAGAGAACTGGCCCTTTTTGGCCTTAGTGGCCAAGTCCTGCATAATAATGGGGACTGGCCTACTCACACGGAGAAGGCTAGTTCCCATTAGAGAAATGGCCCTTTTTGCTCCACTAGAAGCCAAGTCCTGCATAATAAAGGGAACTAGCCCACTCACACTGAGAAGGCTAGTTCCCATTAGAGAAATGGCCCTTTTTGCTCCCCTAGAGGCCAAGTCCTGCATAATAAAGGGAACTAGCCCACTCACACTGAGAAGGCTAGTTCACATTAGAGAAATGGCCCTTTTTGCTCCCCTAGAGGCCAAGTCCTGCATAATAATGGGATCTAGCCTACTCACACTGAGAAGGGTAGTTCCCATTAGAGAAATGGCCCTTTTTGCTCCCCTAGAGGCCAAGTCCTGCATAATAATGGGAACTAGCCTACTTACACTGAGAAGGCTAGTTCACATTAGAGAACTGGCCCTTTTTGCTCCCCTAGAGGCCAAGTCCTGCATAATAATGGGAACAAGCCCACTCACACTGAGAAGGCTAGTTCACATTAGAGAACTGGCCCTTTGAGCTCCCCTAGTGGCCAAATGCTGCATAATAATTGGAACTGGCCTACTCACACGGAGAAGGCTAGTTCCCATTAGAGAAATTGCCCTTTTTGCTCCACTAGAGGCCAAGTCCTGCATAATAAAGGGAACTAGCCCACTCACACTGAGAAGGCTAGTTCCCATTAGACAAATGGCCCTTTTTGTCCCTAATGGCCAAGTCCTGCTATTTCCCATTAGAGAAATGTCCCTTTTTGGCCCTAGTGGCCAATTCCTGCATAATAATGGGAACTAGCCTACTCACACTGAGAAGGCTAGTTCCCATTAGACAAATGGCCCTTTTGCCCCTAGTGGCCATGTCCTGCATAATAATGGGAACTAGCCCACTCACACTGAGCAGGCTAGTTCCCATTAGAGAAATGGCCCTTTTTGCTCCCCTAGAGGCCAAGTCCTGCATAATAAAGGGAACTAGCCCACTCACACTGAGAAGGCTAGTTCCCATTAGAGAAATGGCCCTTTTTGCTCCCCAAGAGGCCAAGTCCTGCATAATAAATGGAACTAGCCCACTCACTCTGAGAAGGCTAGTTCACATTAGACAAATGGCCCGTTTTGCCCCTAGTGGCCAAGTCCTGCTATGTCCCATTAGAGAAATGGCCCTTTTTGGCCCTAGTGGCCAATTCCTGCATAATAATGGGAACTAGCCCACTCACACTGAGAAGGCTAGTTCCCATTAGACAAATGGCCCTTTTGGTCCCAGTAGCCAAGTCCTGCATAATAAAGGGAACTAGCCCACTCACACTGAGAAGGCTAGTTCCCATTACAGAAATGGCCCTTTTTGCTCCCCTAGAGGCCAAGTCCTGCATAATAATGGGAACTAGCCCACTCACACTGAGAAGGCTAGTTCCCATTAGACAAATGCCCCTTTTGGTCCCAGTAGCCAAGTCCTGCATAATAATGGGAACTAGCCCACTCACACTGAGAAGGCTAGTTCCCATTAGATAAATGGCCCTTTTTGCTCCACTAGAAGCCATGTTCTGCATAATAAAGGGAACTAGCCCACTCACAATGAGAAGGCTAGTTCCCATTAGAGAAATGGCCCTTTTTGCTCCCCTAGAGGCCAAGTCCTGCATAATAAAGGGAACTAGCCCACTCACACTGAGAAGGCTAGTTCACATTAGACAAATGGCCCTTTTTGCCCCTAGTGGCCAAGTTCTGCTATTTCCCATTAGAGAAATGGTCCTTTTTGGCCCTAGTGGCCAAGTCCTGCATAATAATGGGAACTAGCCTACTCACACTGAGAAGGCTAGTTCCCATTAGACAAATGGCCCTTTTTGCTCCCCTAGAGGCCAAGTCCTGCATAATAATGGGAACTAGCCCACTCACACTGAGAAGGCTATTTCCCATTAGAAAAATGGCCCTTTTGCCCCTAGTGACCAAGTCCTGCATAATAATGGGAACTAGCCCACTCACACTGAGAAGGCTAGTTCCCATTAGACAAATGGCCCTTTTTGCTCCCCTAGAGGCCAAGTCCTGCATAATAAAGGGAACTAGCCCACTCACATTGAGAAGGCTAGTTCACATCATTAGACAAATGGCCCTTTTTGGCCCAAGTGGCCAAGTCCTGCTATTTCCCATTAGAGAAATGGCCTTTTTTGGCCCTAGTGGCCAAGTCCTGCATAATAATGGGAACTAGCCCACTCACACTGAGAAGGCTAGTTCCCATTAGAGAAATGGCCCTTTTTGCTCCCCTAGAGGCCAAGTCCTGCATAATAAAGGGAACTAGCCCACTCACACCGAGAAGGCTAGTTCCCATTAGACAAATGGCCCCTTTTGCCCCTAGTGGCCAAGTCCTGCTATTTCCCATTAGAGAAATGGCCCTTTTTGGCCCTAGTGGCCAAGTCCTGCATAATAATGGGAACTAGCCTACTCACACTGAGAAGGCTAGTTCCCATTAGACAAATGGCCCTTTTTGCTCCCCTAGAGGCCAAGTCCTGCATAATAATGGGAACTAGCCCACCCACACTGAGAAGGCTATTACCCATTAGAAAAATGGCCCTTTTGCCCCTAGTGACCAAGTCCTGCATAATAATGGGAACTAGCCCACTCACACTGAGAAGGCTAGTTCCCATTAGACAAATGGCCCTTTTTGCTCCCCTAGAGGCCAAGTCCTGCATAATAAAGGGAACTAGCCCACTCACATTGAGAAGGCTAGTTCACATCATTAGACAAATGGCCCTTTTTGGCCCAAGTGGCCAAGTCCTGCTATTTCCCATTAGAGAAATGGCCCTTTTTGGCCCTAGTGGCCAAGTCCTGCATAGTGATGGGAATTAGCCCACTCATACTGAGAAGGTTAGTTCCCATTAGAGAAATGGCCCTTTTGCCCCTAGTGGCCAAGTCCTGCATAATAATGGGAACTAGCCCACTCACAGTGAGAAGGCTAGTTCCCATTAGAGAAATTGCCCTTTTTGCTCCCCTAGCAGCCAAGTCCTGCATAATAATGGGAACTAGCCCACTCACAGTGAGAAGGCTAGTTCCCATTAGAGAAATGGCCCTTTTTACCCTAGTGTCCAAGTCCTACTATTTCCCATTAGAGAAATGGCCCTAGTAGCCAAGTCCTGCATAATAATGGGAACTAGACCACTCACACAGAGAAGGCTAGTTCCCATTAGAGAAATTGCCCTTTTTGCTCCCCTAGTGGCCAAGTCCTGCATAATAATGGTAACTAGCCTACTCACACTGAGAAGGCTAGTTCCCATTAGGCAAATGGCCCTTTTGCCCCTAGTGGCCAAGTCCTGCATAATAATGGGAACTAGCCCACTCACATTGAGAAGGCTAGTTCCCATTCGACAAATGGCCCCTTTGCCCCTAGTGGCCAAGTCCTGCATAACAATGGGAAGTAGCCCACTCACGCTGTGAACGCTAGTTCCCATTATAAAAATGGCCCTTTTGCCCCTAGTGGCCAAGTCCTGCATAATAATGGGAACTAGCCCACTCACGCTGTGAACGCTAGTTCCCATTATAAAAATAGCCCTTTTGCCCCTAGTGGCCAAGTCCTGCATAATAATGGGAACTAGCCCACTCACGCTGACAAGGCTAGTTCCCATTATAAAAATGGCCCTTTTGCCCCTAGTGGCCAAGTCCTGCATAATAATGGGAACTAGCCCACTCACACTGACAAGGCTAGTTCCCATTATAAAAATTGCCCTTTTTGCTCCCCTAGTGGCCAAGTCCTGCATAATAATGGGAACTAGCCCACTCACACTGAGAAGGCTAGTTCCCATTAGACAAATGGCCCCTTTGCCCCCAGTGGCCAATAATGGGAACTAGCCCACTGACGGCAAGCGTCCCCAACCAGCACGATCCTCCCCGCAATGAGAGACAATGATGGACTCTCCCAGGATGGGAATAAGGCCAAGACAAAGTGCGGGTGAGCGTAAATGGGAGTTTATCAATCAGAATAGGGCATGCAAAGAACTCTGCAATGCAACTCTTGAATGAAGAATTGACACGGATTATGCCTGAACGATGACAAAACTGAGCTCATGATTCTAGGCACCCCGACATTCATATCCAAACTCAGCCCTAACTATGCCAATTTCATTATCGACGGGAATACATAAAAAGTAGCTAAGGCAGTGAAGACCCTAGGTTTTTACCTAGATGCCACCTTGAACTTTGCTAAAATGTTAACTCTCTAGCCTCAACTACTGCATACACATGCAAACTCATCAGAGCTAGCAAACAATTCCTCTCTACAGACAGTTGCATCACGCTCGCCAGAGCCCTTATACTTTCCAAACTGGATTATTGTAATGGACTATACATTGGGGCCAATAAACAGACGATACATAAAATCCATGTCCTCCAGAATAATGCCTTGAGAGCAGCTCTCAAGATTAACAGAAATGAGCATATATCCTCGGTAAGAAGAGAATACAAATGGCTAACTACTTCTGATAAAATTCAACTCAAAATTGCCTCCCTGACCCACAAGTGCCTCAACAACAAAGGACCACCCTACCTCAAGGATAGGCTACATCTAAGAACCTCGACCAGACCCACAAGAACAGCAAACGCAAACTGCTTACAAGTCCCGCGATTCAAACTCGCTACCATAGGAGGACATAGATTCCCAGTCAAGGCTGCGCAGCTATGGAACTCATTACCCCATGGCATTAGAGAACCCCAGCCTTTTGTGAAATTCAGACAGAACTTGACCAATTGGATGAGAGCTAATGGCACCTAACTACCCTGACTTGCTTGTATCCGCTGACGCACTAACCTGAAGTTCTACTTGCACCCCATTACCAGGCTATTCGAATCCGCCTCTTTCTTCCTGCAATGGAATGTTCCTGGTGCCTGTATTTTATCACTGTGTATATTATTATTATTTTATATTCCTCTCAAGAATACCTCCATATGTAAAACTTTATTTCAGGACCTAGATCCTGCCTTGTATATATCTACCTACTGTAAATTGTCTGATGTTCCTACTTACCATGTACCTGTATCTAAGCTGAGCATATTCTTGTCTTGTGCGCCCTGATGCCCCAGGGTCTGGCGCGCTCTATAAATAATAAACTAAACTAAACTAAACATTGAGGGTGGGAGGGTTGAGATAGCACAAATTCGTTGGGGGCTGGTTTTGGGTCCATCAAGGACTGCACCACATCATATCCCAAGGATAAAAACAATTCTAGTTCTGACAAAACCATTGCCCTGGTCATTTGTGACAACAAGTGGAGTTTAGCCAGATTTAAACTACCGCTTACTGGAAATTGGTCCGTCGCTATGTCGCAGGAGGCAATAAGCCTCAGGCTAGGGATCTCCCAAAACAAGGCCAGGATTTGAGGTCGATTTAATGGCAGTGAGACTCCATTAGGGAACACCTCGGAGAGGATTAATGTGTGCTTTTCCCGCAGATTTTCCCTAGGCACTTAGTCTCTTTTTTTGCCTTTTTCTAAGAGATCTAGTTGAGGTGCCAACCCTGATCATATATGCTGGTATTCGATTCCCCTTTTGCTCCTTTTTGTTCGGGGTTTACAGAAACCATTGGCTCAGGTGCTCAAGGGGGCGATGCAGAGAAGCTACAGAAACCAAACTCACCTTTGGAGCCAACTCCGGCATAGTCTGCCCCCTATCCAGGGATATAGGACACATTTAGTCCTTGTTATTATGGCACGATTTGAGCCTTGTTTCTTCTAAAGTCAAGAAGGGGCTCTGTTTTTGATTTATCTGAGAGCCCATTCATTTCCCCAAGTAGGCCGGTGTGCTCATTTGATTTCCAAGGCATCGCGATTCTGCTCTTTGAATATCTGAGTGCTTTGGTTTAGGAGACTGACAGTCGTTTGTAGGCTGTCTCAACTTACCAGGGTTTGGTTCCAGTGGGAAATGTGTCCCCAGTTGCTGTATTTGAAAAATTGGCGCCAGTTGCTGAGCCCTCTTATGTAATCTGTTCTGGCTTTCCACTGGGAGTTCCAATTGCTGCTACTCTGCCTTGGTCCAGACGTTTACCAATGAAGACGTTGGTGGAAAATCTTCCATATAAGCCAAGCTTAAGTCAGCTGGTTCACTCACACACTCTCCATGTCCGAATACACTGCCATGATGCTGTGATCCGAGTTTTTGACAGATTTTCCGGTGGGTTTTACAAACTTGTCAATTGGGCCTTTTAGCCCTTCCGCTGAGCCCTTTGTTTGCTTATTTGACTTCTTCTTTGCCTTCTTTGCTGGCTTTTTGTTTGTGTGTTTAGCAGGGGCTAGATTTGGCGGGTTGGTAGTTACGACCTCCTCAATTGTAAGGGACTGGCTTTGGTTTTGTCTGCAAACATCCTCCTCTATTGTAGGGGGGAGACTGACTACACCATTGGTTCCTCATGAAACTCTACGAGCCGTTTCACTCTCGTTTTGGGAGAATCGTCTGATTTTTGGGATGCTTTGATTTTAAACTGACCCATTTTGTTTCTGTCCCTACTGTGTTTACTGCCTTGTTCTCTGTTTTTCACTGCTCGGTTCTGTCGATTTCCTTCTTTTTTGGCAGAGGGGCTCAAGGTCAGAACTAGTACAGGCTTCTTGATCCCCACTCCTCCTGACTGTGGGACCCCTACTTTGCCAGAATGTTCATCTTAGCATTGAACCCTTCCTTGATGAAACCCTCCAGAAACGCCAATTTGGAGGACATTTTAGTTAGGAGGGCACGTTGTTTGTGAAATTCCTTCGAGACTGAGTCGTATGAATTCCCCATCCGGGAAAGGGTAAAGGTCAGAGCATGAAGGGCAGAGCCCAGTGTGTTCGGTACGTCGTGTATGGTAGTATGCATGTGGATGGATCCCTCTTCATTTTGAGAGGAATCCTGCAGTGGAAGGTCCAGAGGTGAAGGCATTTGCTTAGGGTCCAAGGACTCTGAGGTAAACAACGTTGGGGATTGGGACACGTTTTCATCCGTCACAAATTGAGGCCCTGGAGAAAAAGAAATATGCAGTGTTTCCAAGATTGGCTCAATTTGTTTTGGCAAAGCATTTTTTTCTGGATGATCACTTCTTGCACTGACTCTGCGGGGGTCTCTATCATATTTTTGTTTGTAATAATACAAGATAGTTGTAGGAACGCAGTGTCTGTCAAAGGGGGAAGCACTGGAGACGCAGGAGGGCTTTGTTTCTGAAAGTCTGCCTCCTGATCAGTTATCCCAATGTGTGTCGCCAGATTTTCTTAGGAGCTGGATGTAAAGAGTAACTTGTAGAGCTCAAAGAACAGAGACTTAAGGAACTCATCTGATAGAGGGGATCAAGGGGATGTTGTGGCATGCCAGGAGGAGAAAAACTGGCATTTCAGTAAGTAGGTAGCAATACACGCTTGGGCACTGCCCTGCAAGCCGTGGTGCAACAGTCAAAAAGGAAGAAGTTGGCAACAGAAATCCAAGAGATTGGTCGGAGTGGTGATCAGGTTTGAAGCATGGGCGAGTGCTGTTTCACTGTGGAATTCAAATGGGATTCGGGTGTTAATGTGTTAAGGTGAGGGTGCTGCTGAGTCCATGCAACCCAATTTATGACGATGCAGCTGAGCACCATGTGCGCATGAAATCTGAAATAGCTGAGAAGTGTGACATGATGTGTTAAGCAGAGTTTATGGCATCAGCTGTTATGTATTTAACGTTATCTCCCCAGCCCCCGCTGTGGGAGATCTTTGCACTGCTCCTTAAAGAGTATATACTCGTTTGTGACACGCTGGGTGGATTGAGCAAGTCAGTACGGAGGAAGAAAATACAAATAAACGCTCACTTCTGTTTACAACCTTCATATCGATGCAAGGAGCGCTAGCTACGCTAAGAGTACAAGAACCGTTTAGCAGGCACAGCGTACCCGTGTGACTCACTTTACTCACCAGCAAGTGCTCCTTCTCTCCCCTGGCTGCCGTCCATTGCCTCTTTGACAACACCAGCTCAAGCTGTCTCCAGGGTGATGTAACTTTTGTTTCATACAGCAGTGCTGGGAACCAGCAGGAAACACAGTAAACACACTTGCAGCAATCTGCTTTGCTGTGGCTCCAGGTTTTAGTGTGGTTGCTCTGCCTTCACACAGATGGAAGCTGTAGAACGACTCAGTTTTGGACTGTCAGTGTAGCGCTCCAGTAACAGTAAACACAGTCGAAGCACTCCCTGGTCTAACTGTTTTAATTTGTTGTGTCCATTGATCATTGTGTTACTTAAGTTCCTATTTTCAGAACCTTGATTGACATTCTTTTATTTTGACACCACTGCACTATTGTCTGTGTTGCATCTTTTTCAGCTCACACCCCTCCTGAAGATAAAGCCGATCCTCAGGCCACGTCAGCAAACGAGGTGAAGGTGCGGTACCTATAAGGCTCTGCCCGTTTCACCTTTAGGATTTGGATCACTGCTGGTTTAGTAGCAATGTCGGGCCAAGTAGACAGTTTAGCCAGCACTCATCCCTGTACTCATGCAGAGGATTCATTTCTTCACAGCCATGAAGAGCCATGGTACAGTCGGTATCATTAATGCAGCTTGTATGTTAGGTACTGCCACATACCATGAAATGATATATATAGGTCATTCGTAACATGCCTGTACACAAGTGTTTCTATAAATAACTCCCTCAACTCTCAGCCTTACAAGTTATCAAGGTCCCCCAGTCCATTCTTGCCACCCCAATTTCCTGCGCTCTACTCCCCTCCCCTCGATGACAGTCTACTACTGCTCTACTAAAGATCAGTGGCACTCTCCCCAACACACTTACACACCCCCTTCTCATTTTCGCCAATCTCTTTTTTACCCCCACTACCGTAGCAGGAAAAGCACTAGTCCTTTGGCCTGCTGACACTTCCCATGCTTCTTTCGATCCATTGTCACCCAGGATCAGTAAAGGTGGCGACACCCCTGCCCTCACATGTTCAACATGTTCCGGTTCACTGAAATCTTCCTAACTTACAATAGGTTGCCTGCTGTTCTACTCTGTCACTACTTCTGATGGGGGGGGGGTATAAGGGTAAATACATAACAGCTGATGTGTAAACTCTGCTTAACACGTCATGTCTCACTGCTCCCTATTTCAGATTTCTTGAGCACATGGTGTTCAGCTTCATCGTCATAAATTGGGATGCATGACTCAGCAGCACCCTCACCCTAACACATTAACACCCGAATCCCATGTGAATTCCACAGTGAAACAGCACTCGCCCATGCTTCAAACCTCCTCACCACTCCCACCAGTCCCTCGGATTTCTGATGCCTTCTGCACTGTTGCCAACTTCTCCTTCCTTTTTGACTGTAGCATCTCGGCTTGCAGGGTAGTGCCCGTTCCTGTATTGCTACCTACTTACTGAAATGCCAGTTTTTCTCCTCCTGGGATGCCACAACATCCCCTTGATCCCCTCTATCAGATGAGTTCCTTAAAACTCTATTCTTTGAGCTCTACAAGTTCCTCTTTACATCCAGCTCCTAGGCAAGAGCATCTCCTGATGGGGGTTCCCTTACCAGCTCTTATCCAAATACTTTTATTGTTCCCTCCTTTACCCAGAACTTCCCACAGCACTGATTACCTGTGTAAAATTCACCATTGCACGACAATTTACCACCCGATACTCAATTTCTCCAAAACTCAGGTCATCACCACCAGCGCCTTTGCTCAAATTTTCCTCTCTTTCCATCAGCCATGACAGGCTCACATTCCCCATGACTGGGAACCCAGAGTGACCTTTCTGACTCCAATAGGAAAACAGATGGATTCTGGGTGGGCACACTGTTTTATGCCCTGAATGAGGCAGGAGGTTGAAACATGTTTAGGTATGAGTTCTGTCAGCAGGTGGAGCACCTTGATGAGAAAGCACTGGGACAAGGAACTGCTACTCTATTTTATTTTATTCATTGTTTGCTTGTTAGGTGCTTATACAGCAAATTATGTCTGCTTAAAAGCACCCACAGGGCAACAGAGGGGGTGGGGGGATATGGGATTGAAGTACATTAAAAACACAAATATAAATATAGCGGGGGAAGGAACGGTCGAACCTACGATGCCTTGTGAATATTCAGAACGTGCAAGTGCAGGAAGAGGGCAGAGGAGTAGGTGCTGGGGTGTCCGTGCTCATGGGTGTCTATATGGAGGTAATGCAGACTCCCGTGCAAAACAACACCAGAGGAATCACTGTCCCGTGCAAAAAAAAACACCAGAGGAATCACTATCCCGTGCAAAAAGCACAAGTTATGTGATTAATCTGATGGTATCATCACTCCTTTACCAGGGGTGATCTCCTCCCATGTGGCCAGTGGATGGCCGTCGCTACCTGAACCTGACCCTGGGGGCAGTTATATGAGGGAAGATCACATGGGGGAGATAGCCTCCAGGAGATGGTTATGGTGTCATTGGGTGAGACATGGTATCCCCATTTCCTTTCTGAAGATACATCCGAAGATACATCTCCAATTCCCCATAGCCTATTGTAACACGTTCCCTCTTTGCCCCATGGAGAGTAGTACAAATCTTGTTACACCCCGAAGGCCACCTCTGAAAATCTAAATGGCCTTGTAAAATTACAAAACACTTTTTCCAACTCCACCTACTCTTCTTCCAAACGCAGTTTGCCTTTAAAACTTATTGCAAACATTCCTACAGTGTATTCAGGAAGGCACCACTATTCCCACAACACTGGGATGAGGAAGAGGAGTAGAGTAATGCAGAGCACAGGTATCCACAAGCACAGGCGGCACTCTAGTGGCAGCAAGCACACACCTGTGTCCTGTAAGGAAGGTATGGCATCAAAGTAAGACAGATACAAGTGATCACAGTTCAAGGGTGTTTATTCAACTGTAAAAAACGGGTGAGATAAATGCCTAATCTAAACCTTAATCTAAGATGGGAGAAAGCTAAAACTATCAAACAATAATAATACAGTCCTAGTGGAGTCTAGTCAAATAAAAAGGGCCTATACTAAAATAAAAAAAACTATTGCCAATCCTTACCGCTATGCTACAAAATAGTATGGGATAATGTTCACAAGAAAAGTAAGAGTGTTCACAAAATGATAAGTCAGCATGCCAAAGCCGGGGTCTCCCTTCCCCACATTTTTAGCACAGGACAAGGCGGGACTCTCGAGCGCAGCACACTTTAGGGTCTTTCCAGCAGGAGCTTACAATTCCTTTCCACAATATCAGGGCCTTCTGTACCCAAGTCTAGCTCAGGCAAAGTCTCTTGCTTCAAAGGGCTTGACAGTTAATCACAAAACAAAAGTTCCTTCTGTTAATCTTCACGTCGGGCGATTATTCTTCACCCTTGGATCTCCCTCAGCCGGGAACTGATCCTTTTCTCAATGTAAGCTCCCTCGATCGGGCTCAGACCATCAAATCACTGTGGCATCCCTCAATCGGGTTCATGCTTGTCATCACAATGTTCACGGTTATCTTACTACTTACCCAATTTGCGGGCATCCCACAGTCGGGTTCATGTTTTCCAATTATAACAGTTCACTTCATTTTCACAACGTGTCAAAGACTTTCGACTGTACGAGGGATTTGGCTTGACCCTTGTATGACCACTTTGACACTTCACCCTGGCCTCCCTAGGCCTCTTGGTCTCTGTAGTTTCACTATGAGAAAAAATGAGAAAACCCTTGCTAGAGAACAATGCTCAAAGGCAAATATATGATTGGACTAGTTCAGGTATTTGGGCTGGTCCAAGAGGTTCAATAACGGAGGTCGGTCTGCTTAGTGGCAGGTCCAAACAAGGAGTCAAAGAAATGTACAAAGTGCTCACTGTGTTCAAAGGAATTATGTACAAAGAATTCAAAAAAATCCAAAAGCAAAGATTTATTTACTCATACAGACTAACATATAGTGCGTAAATTATAAAACAATGCTGTGAAATACAACATACAGATGTAAAAGCAACAATATTACAGAATGACATCAAATAACATAGAAAAAATGTAATATATACAACTTGGTGAGAATGGAGACCTATATGTTGAGTATACAGGTAGAGTTCAACAATTCCATTGTTGTAAGACAGTATGCAAGTCCTTATAGAACTGTGAATGTTTTTTGTGAAAACAATCCAAAACTGAAAAATTCGAAAAAATTGGAAACAAGAGGGGCTAAGGGGCTACCCAAACTACTAAAGAAAATCCTCATTCATTGGGGATTTCTTGTTTCTAATATGTATTTCTTCTGATTATGACAATGAATGTTCCAGGGTCATAGAAAAAACTAGATATCTATTAAGCCTAGATATCTTTTAAGCCCCTGTATTCGATGTTCCTACTGGAGGATTTGTACTGGTAGGGTCAAAGAAGTAAGGACCAGAAATGGTGTCCTGGATTTGCTGACCTGTGAAACTCTAGGACTGACTTTCTGTCATGCCAAGGCAGCTAGGGGAAGAGTAAATTATGTTAATAAATGTTATCACGCTCTGTGGAGTTGGTCCAGATACTCAGAGGCCTCAGGAGTGGTTGAGAAACCGAGAAAGTGTAATTATACTTGGGAGAGAAAATTAGTATAAAGCTAGAAAAACAGGGGCAAAGGACTACAGTTCGTGGTCATACAGACCTAGGTCCTAGTGAGATATAAACAGGAACCCTAAAGCAACAAGGTTGCCAAAATTGGTAACAAAAAGAACCCGTAGGGTAATAGGGTTGGGCTTGGTTCGGCAAGGGTACTGAGCCGCGAAATATAACAGAACTCTGTAGTTTCACTAAACAAAAAGTTCTTAGTTCAATACTTTCTCTTTCTTTCAGAAGAGGGGTACCAGCTTGAGTCTTTTGAACGAGCACCCACGTGGCAGCGGATCACTCTGTTGCTGGTACTGATTTCACTCACAAAAGACCTCTGTCTATTATCTTCACGTACAATGTTGCCAATGCAACCTTGAGCCGAACACAGTCTGGTCTATGTCTCACTGGCTGTGCTATAACCGTTGGCGTTTCCTTCGGCACTGGAGTCAAGGACGGTACCACAATGGCAACCACTTCTCCCAGCCCTGGCAATCAGTGCGAAAGGTTTCCACGTACCGCTGACATCCAACACCACTTGCCAGCTGTGATTCCCAGTCTTATGTTTCCTTTCACGGAGGCTTCGCAGGTCTGGGTTGAAAAGGGCACGGGTAATTCCCTCCTGGTCGTCCTTTCAGATCTCTAAGCCTTTCTCCTCTGTTTTAAATGCCGTCCTGGAATGTCTGCTTCCTCGTGCATTCGGCCTTCCTCAAGTGTGCTCTCATGCTCCGCCTTTTATCCCAGTGGGGAAGGGAAAGGGCAGTAAGGTGTGTATAGTTATCAGCAATTGCCTGACTCTGCCTGACCATTGTGTTGGGACAGGTCAGGTAAACCACTCAGGTGTTAGTCCATTGTCTTTCACAGTGTGAGAAATTATTCAGGTTGGAAAAGGGGGCAGGGTAGAGTTTCTACCTATCTTATGGGGTAGGATGGGGAAAAGGTGTCATAAGGAAAGTGATCCTGCATCTCACCCTTCAGTGTCTCACTTCCACTCCCCGAAGCCCCTCCGGCACCCCATCCACGTGATCCTCCCACAATGGTCCACCCCCAGGAACTGGATCCAATAGCAATGGCCTTTTCCTGGCCACCTGGATGACAGATACTCGGGGACTAGCGGGCGAGACACCTTTAGATTTCTCACAGTCTGGGACATTTAAATCACTGAAGCAAGAAACACAAGCAGGCTGTAGGCAGGAGGGAGTTGCTTGTCTCAGTGCAAAGTGAGATCTGGAAGGAAGTTGGTGAAGCTAACCTGTTCAGGAACCTGATGGGAGAAGGCTGCTATAATCGGATGAGACAGCGAGAATGTCAAAAGCCAGTGGAGGGCACCTGGGCACTTGCTGGCATTGGAGCAGAGCGCTTTGCTCACTGGAATCCCAAGCGAAGCAGACAAGCACAGCAGAAGCTTCAGGAAGCATGTCACAAGCAGAAAGCAGCAGGAGACCATCAACAACGGACCGTAGATGAAACGAGATGCCATCAAGAACCGGCGCGTCCATAAAGGGACAGAGAAAACCAGGGTGTATTGGCGGCCGCACCAAACTTAAATTACTTATAGCAAAACCAAGAAAGAGAGAAAAGGAACGGTTTCTAAAACCAGAGAAAGACTGAAGGAGCAGTTTTCTAAGAGATACTTTCAAGTTTGTCAATGCATACTGCAAGCATATAAGAGACAAAGAGACCATATATAAGAAACCAATTATTTTAGCCAAGGAGGCAAAAAAGCAGAACCACCAAAAGGTGGGAGAGTGGGTAGGAGTTCACATATGAAAAGCCCTGGCAGGAGAGTATACCAGGTATCCGAATCACACATAAGAAGGAAGCCAACAAGTTTGAAGAGAACGTTTGTTGTTGACCCAATGCAACGCCAAGAACTGTTCTTCGCACCTGGGAAAGACGGTCTGACCAATCAGAACCCACCTTTCCTGGGCGAGATTCTGCCTTCACTGCCCGCAGATCCGGTCCCATAACTTTTAATGGCCGCCGTCATCCCACCTAGTCCATCTTCCATTTTAAGGGCGGCCGCCATTTTTTATGTAATTTGTTTTCTCGGTCAGGAGATGCGCTCACGCGGAGTGCATCCCCAGTCAGGCACAAAAAAAAAGCTATCCATACGCTGGTTTAACAGGACACAGCTCGGGCCTACAAAGCTCAGGCTGGTGGACTGTTAAACGGCACATCCGCCCCGGCGGCAGGGTGTGAAAAATATATTTGTAACCCAAAAAAAAGTGATGACGAATACAGGGGCAGGGAAGAACGCTCTCGAGCAAGGATGCCCATACTTGAAAGACTACTTTTCGTGGGAGTTATACATTTTTCCTTTCTTTTGAACATTTATAAAACACTCAATGCCAATGACATCCTTTTCACTTTTGAATTCATTTATTTAGAGTGTGAGTCTCAGAATAATACTTTGGACACAGGATGGTTTTGTTTTGAACTTCTGACACCGACAGACACTTAGTTTTGAGTTTAGGTAGGGTAACTACGCTAGTGCAGGGACAGCGAGGCCTTTTCCAAACTTAGTTGTTATTATAACAAAAGTCTTCAACTAAAATCCTGTCTAACTTGTGTTCCAGTATCATTCCTGACTCCTCAGTTATCACAATCCTATGGAAAAGAAAGTTCATCCATCACTTTTGTCGTAAGAAAAGTGACAGGTCATGCTATCAAATGTTTATACAAAGACAGGAAATGTAGAATGTGGGCTTAATTCACTGGATTGATTACTCAATGTTGTATCAATCCATTGATTTGTGAACACATTTATCATAAATTTCTCAATTTTTTCTTTATTGCCATATCTCATTTAGCTGAGGGTTAAGGTATGGAAGGGCATGCCCTGCAGATTTTAACACCAGCACCTCCTTCTCTTTACCCCACCTCCTCTGTCACGACCAGCTCCCTCCATGTTCACCTCTTTCCCACCCATCCACTGAACCCATTACCACCTCCTTCTCTTTACCCCACCTCCTCGGTCTCGACCAGCTCCCTCCATGTTCACCTATTTCCCACCCCTCTTACCCCACCTTCTCTGTCACTACCCACTCCCCCTCCATGGTCATGACAAGAACGTTTAAAAAGTGGACAATAACATTCATTCCAGCATAAAACTGGAATAGTGGTGCTCACCCCACTAATTAAAAGAAATTAATCGCCTCCGTTCCAGGACGCAGTTTACACAAAAAGTAATGGAAAAAGATTTAACACAAATGGAGTTACTAACAATGTATTTTTGATGTTAACACAGTGACATATTGGCTGAAGTTCAATATTCATTTCATCAGCATTTCACTCAGTGTATGAATCCCGGTGGGAGACTTTTTACATTAGACATGTAAGTTTATCAAAGACCAGCTTGATTTTGTAGACATTGATGTCCACTGTTCCTTCTTGGAATTTAGAGAACAGTTGTGATATCATTAAACCCACAACTCTCATTTCAGACAGAAAGGCACCATTTCATTTCCAAATTTGCATGAGTTTTATTGTCTCACAACACAGACGATGTCTATTCCACTTGCTCTTTCGACTCTATTCCCAAAATGTCCGTTTTCTAAAATACATGTCCACATAATTTAACGGAACACTTGACATCTTCTCTGAGCCCTTTACATCAAACCAATCTCTTATAAGATAGTGCTTTAATAGTGGGCATGCACCCTCCCTTGTGTAATTGCACCTCCACATGTCGATCCCAGGCTAGGGAACCATCTACTAATCCTAAATGCTCCAATAGAGACAGGCAATAGTGTAATATACTAGAGGGGATCCTGGGGAGAAAAGGAAACTAGTGCTGTAGAACATGATTCACAAAGTGGAAACACTGCAGCATTCAGCGAGGATGGCACTCCTGCGGAGGCATGCATTTCTTGGAAACTGACTTCTGGAGTAATATTGGAGATTCCAGTTTTATGGATGCCATTATCCATGTTTTCCCTTTGCAAAACAGTCTTTGCACGTGTTCTGCCAAGCATAGTCTTATTGCCATGTGAGAATATAGCCTTCTCCATTTTTATTATTCAGGAAGCTCCAGATGATTTAAATTTGGGATATTTTAATCTCTATGTGTTGATGTTGAAAGTAAAACTACTTTATGGGGGTGTACAAAAAGAATTCCCAGTAGAGGCATTTTTAAAGGATTCCTTCCTTCCACGGATTCCTCATCTATGATATCCATATCCTAGCACAGCTGTTCTCTAGAAACATTTCTGCAGTCAGGGGGTTTGTCCTGGCTCTGTGTCGGGTCAGTCCAAAGCCTCTATGTGCTTTGCACCAGAAACGACATTTTGGCCAGTATAAGTAGTGGAGCCACGCCCCATGACCTCAGTTCCTTTTTTCCTCACATTCACGCTTCAACAGCGCCGCACCATGGACTCCGCAGGAATATGTCCCACTTCCCATCGACACTTTTATGTTGAAAAAGTATGACATTTACAACGAGGAAAGCAACGAGATCCCATGGGTTCTAGAGAGGAGAGACTTCCCTGAGGAGTTCTATGGGAATGGCGATATTGTCAGGGATGGCACTCTATTAAGAGTGGCACAGGACACCCAGAAAGGGTTTGGGTGGTTGTGCCAAATAATGTGGACAGATAAGAACACACACAGCGGAAAGGAAAGAGAACGAAGAGTAGGCAAGAGTAGCAAGGGAAAAGATACAGAATGAATACCCTCTTGGGGTGTATGCAGATATAGGAAAAGAGTATTCCACGAACCTTGGAAATACTCTAGCCTTCTGCACAGTTTGCTATAACAGAGGCCCACGCTGTTTGCTCATGACTTGGAACAGCAGCTATGGGTGTCTGTAATGTAGAAACGAGACAAGGGAAGGGGCAGAGGTTGACTGATGGGAACCAACAGACAAGCTCTGTACAAAAGGGTCTACAAACAGTACAAGAGAAGATACTACAGACAAATCCAGGAAAGGAGGTGATAGCAAACTAGCAGAAGGAAATGAAGGGAAAGTCGTGTAACAGGATAGAATAGCAGAGGACAGTAAGGAACAAGGTTGAGAGCTCAGAGGAGCAGGAAAGCAATGAGTAAGCCCACAGGAGTAGGACTGTAAGGTAGAAAGCCCAGAGGAAAAGGGCTTAGGGCAGCAGAGTAAAGCAGACTGCACGGCAAGGATCCCAGAAGGGCCGGGCAGTAAGGAGTGAACCCTGAGGGGCAAAGGCCGCTGAACGTAGAAGGTAGCAGAGGACTGTAGAGGGCTGCTAGGCCAAGAACCCAGCGGAAAAGGTAGGTAGTAGGCAGCGAAGCGTGATAAGCTGCAAAGTAGGAAGGCCCAGAGGACAAGGGCTGTAGGTAGCCGGAGTGAGGTAGGCTGCAGAGCAGGGAGCCCAGAGGACAAGGGCTAAGGCAGCCGGAGTGAGGCAGGCTGCAGAGCAGGGAGCCCAGAAGACAAGGGCTGAAGGCAGCCGGAGTGAGGCAGGCTGCAGAGCAGGGAGCCCAGAGGACAAGGGCTGAGGCTGGAAAGCAGCAGAGCGTGATCAGCTGCAATGTAGAGAGCCCGCAGGGCAAGGGCGGAGGCTGGAAGGCAGCAGAGCGTGATCGGCTGCAATGTGGAGAGCCCGGCAGGGCAAGGGCGGAGGCTGGAAGGCAGCAGAGCGTGATCGGCTGCAATGTGGAGAGCCCGGCAGGGCAAGGGCGGAGGCTGGAAGGCAGCAGAGCGTGATCGGCTGCAATGTGGAGAGCCCGGCAGGGCAACGGCGGAGGCTGGAAGGCAGCAGAGCGTGATCAGCTGCAATGTGGAGAGCCCAGAGGAGCAGGGCTGTGAGGCAGGGAGCCTGGAAGGCTATGGCTGGAGGCAGCAGGGTGGAGCAAGCAACAAGGCAGGGTCCAAGCAGGAGTGAAGGTAAACAGCATACAAGATCCGTAGGAAGACGCGAAAGGTGGAGGAAGGACTCTCAATGCAAGAGGCTGAGCCACTGCAGGCAGTAGCCTTATATACTGCCTAGCCCAGCACAGAGGCAGGCTAATTGGTTGCACCTGGCAAAGCACACCTGCAGGCAATCGGCCACCTCCCTTTCTGTTCCTGGGCTGGTGGAAGCAGAGCAAATCCCTACGGCTTCTGGGGGGTGTAGTTCCTTTGATGACCAATAGGAACAGCCAGGAATCGATGCTTGTAGCCAAGTGCATTATGGTATGCGTAGTTTGTTGGAAAAAATAATAAAGCACCAAAGTCTCGCAAATGGGAAATAAAGTCCCCAAAGTAAATATAGATGGATCCAAGAGTCTGTTGTAAATAAATGATAAACAAATAGTCCATATTGAGCGCAAATGGATGCGCCCATGGCGCAGGCATGACAGATATGCTGAACCTGGCAGCTGACCTGTCTGGGGCAAGCGGTCTGGAGTTGGACATTCTATTTGGACTTTGATTTTCCTGAAGCAGAAGGGATAAGGCTGGACAGGACTTTTGTGTCTTTGCCAATTGAAAGGTGATTTAAAACCCAGGTGGAGTTGGACAGGGCTTATATACTTGACATGTATTTGAATGTCCTTGACTAAAGAAGCAATGTAGATTGATTTGATTACAGCCGATGAGACTTGATGCTTATCAGACAAGCAAATGTGTTTGAATTCCATGTGAATGTGGAGAGTTGGAATATTGTGTTATTCTAGAGAGAAAGTATTAGAGATTTGTATATGTTTAAATAAATACTTCCTTTTTACAAAGTTATTCATTCTTGGCTCTAAGACGTTGGTACAGTGAAATGCTAATTGATAACACAGCTATGTAATGCATATTATGCCTCTCTCCCGCAAGCCTTTCTGTTTTGTGAAAACCTTCTCTATCCCTATATATATGCATTAGATGCAACAGGAACTGCGGTGGACGCGTTATAGAACCTGAGAGTAAGTTGTAAGGGTTGTACGTTGATAGAGCTGTGCAATGGAGTTGGGAAGGGAAATGCAGGCAAAGTGTTCCATAGGATGGTTACCGTAATACAGAAGGTACAGTCTCCCTTCTGAATATTCCAGAAGGGATGCATTCCAAACAGCAGTGATTCAATAATCCTATTCAGCCATCATTCGTAACCGAAAACAGCTAGGGAGGCAGGTTTTTCACTGTATTAGTCAACAGCCATGCCAAACTCAGTAGCATTGTAGAAGGACCTCCTTCTCTCAGAAGCACCTTCAGTAGCAGAAGAGATTTCACCACCTACCTGTCCTGTCTCATGGCAGATAAGAACATCCTGTGTACTGAAAATAGACCCAGGCATGCACGTTTTGTCTGGTGCCTAATAGGGTGACTGTTCCGGCTGAAGCATTTTCCACATTCAGTGCACCGATAAGGTTTCACACCTGTATGTATCCTCCGGTGGCAAAGGCAAATACGATCACTCTCCCAAAAGAAGCTCTTCCTACATTCACTATGTTAGGGAGAATTCTCTGTTTAGGCTGAATTGCCTAACCTAGTGAGTCCCCCAGCAGCTTTGCTGGATTTCTGGAGTTTGTTTTTTCTCCTGCCAAGAGTGAGACTCTTTTTATTCCCACTCTTGGACATGATTTGTGGTGTTCCTTTGGATGTTAATGTGTTTTATGGGCTATGGGGTCTTTTACTCCATAGGGTCTCATGTATTTTTACTATGTGTGTTACACAGCACCCTCAGTGCAGTGACACAGGGGTGTCATAGTGACACCCCACCATAGACTCCATACCCTGGGACTGACTACTGTCTCCCAGGGCATGTAAAGTCACCATTGGCTTTACTAGTCCCAAATTACTAACAGAACCAGTACCAACCATCATATTGTGGACTTACTGGTCGGGGCAATTCGATTGCTCATGGGTCTGTTATGCGAGGGGGCACTGTCCCGTCCCCCCTTGTCGAATTTTGGCTGGTGGCAGTGGCTACTACTTTTTATATTCAACCGCAAATCTATCTCTATGGGATTTTCCCATTGTTCGAGGCTAATACTTTTTTTAACATAGCCTCTAACATACCGCCGGTTTATTTATTTAATATTAATTCACCGGTTGGTATTTTCTGCCAAAACTCGGTTTTAAAATGGCGTTTGTGTTCGCCTCTGTAACTCCAAACCAAAGGTCGAGCCCTTTGTTCCACTTTTGGCGGGCTTCTACACAGAAGCCCTCCAAAGTGGTGCCACTCTGTCTGGGTAGCACAGGGGGTGTGGGAGGGGGTTTAGGCTCCCTGGACTGAGTTACCTTGGTAACTCAAGTCACACTCTTGTGAGATTGGCCCAAGTGGTGAGCTGCCCGGCTCTCCACTTAGCATGTTTGATTGACAGCTAGGCTGAGTGAATGGGGGTGTGCTGCATAAAAGCAGGGCTTTTGGGACTGGAACTTCAGAAGTCGCCACAGGACTTGAAAATCCGAAGAGGGAGAAGCTGAGCCGACCTGCTACGACGACACCACCAGTGGAGCCCTGCTGAACCGACTCACCACTTCCCAACGACAGAGGAGATCTCCCTGCTGGAGAGTCTTTTTTCCTTGACTGGTGGGCACAACCAGTTTACCTTCTTTTTCTTCGCTTCCAAGACGTCCAAGTGGTCGAATTGCCCGTGCCAAGCACCCCGGCAACCGGATAGCCACTTACCCTTGAACCGCGAATAAAAGGACCGCTCCTTTCAATTGAGAACTCCGCGGCTGGTTTCTTCCCTGGCAGTGCAACGGACTCCTGCTCTCCTCCTCGATGAGATCCTCTCTTCCTCCGGACGAAGCACCGACTTGCAATCACTGCCAGGAACAACTGCCCCCGCTGGAGCGTTCTCACCATTTTAAGGTACCGTGTCCGCCAGGCCTCCCTTTGTAAAGATTGCTACGAGGTAATAATAATCCCTTAACCTTCTGGACTGGGCTGGCCGCCTTGACCATCTAACTGGTCCCTTTCTGTTGATCCAACTCCTTTCGGAACTTTTTGCGAGACTTTTGTGCACTTTCAAACCGTGTGACCTTGGACACATTTCGTCCGGAGCCTCTTAAAGTGGGTCCGGCCTTGTTAACTTTGACTTTACGGTTTTAACTTGCCTTCTTCTCCTACTGTGTGCTTACGAAAGTGTTGGGATCTGTTTCTATCTTTGATCTGCCTTTCTCTCCCTTGTAAGCGATTGATTAGAGTGCCATCTTCGCTAAGCGCTCACCGCTGTCTGAAAATAAGTGTTGCTTTACTGAAGACTTGTCTAATCATCGTTGAAGGGAGTGTGTATCTTTTAGTGACCGTGTTTTTGAACTGCTTAAAATTAGTGCCAGTGTGTTTTATTAGATGTGGTTTTTAAATAAATAATTATATCTCTTTTACACCAAGCTCTGGTCAGTGTTTGCTTGTCCTACTGTGTTCTTTTGACCTATTGTGAATACTCTGTATACTGCCTAACTCTTCTTGAGAGAGATCTGACTGCTCTGCCACAGCTACCAGGTAAATCTGGGTGGTGCAGACTGCTACCAATTGGGTTTACTGCCAACACCTGTAGTCTTAAATCTTTTGCAGTGGTCCCAGAGGGAACTGCACAGGTTTCTGCCTAACACACTACACTTATGAGGTTTCTCACCTGTATGTAAGGACTGATGGTAAATAAGACCTACCTTATGACTAAACCAGTTCCCACACTCAAGGCAGTTATGCGCTTTTTCACCTGTATGTGTTCTCTGGTGGATAATAATATACCCTTTCCGAGAAAACCCATTCCCACATTCAGTGCACTCATAAGGCTTCTCACATATATGTACACTCTGTTGGATAGTAAACTCTCCCTTTGTAGCAGACCCTTTCCCACATTCAGTGCACTCATAAGGCTTCTCACATATATGTAAACTCTGTTGGATAGTAAACTCTCCCTTTGTAGCAGACCCTTTCCCACATTCAGTGCACTCATAAGGCTTCTCACATATATGTAAACTCTGTTGGATAGTAAACTCTCCCTTTGTAGCAGACCCTTTCCCACATTCAGTGCACTCATAAGGCTTCTCACATATATGTAAACTCTGTTGGATAGTAAACTCTCCCTTTGTAGCAGACCCTTTCCCACATTCAGTGCACTCATAAGGCTTCTCACATATATGTAAACTCTGTTGGATAGTAAACTCTCCCTTTGTAGCAGACCCTTTCCCACATTCAGAGCACTCATAAGGCTTCTCACATATATGTAAACTCTGTTGGATAGTAAACTCTCCCTTTGTAGCAGACCCTTTCCCACATTCAGTGCACTCATAAGGCTTCTCACATATCTGTAAACTCTGTTGGATAGTAAACTCTCCCTTTGTAGCAGACCCTTTCCCACATTCAGTGCACTCATAAGGCTTCTCACATATATGTAAACTCTGTTGGATAGTAAACTCTCCCTTTGTAGCAGACCCTTTCCCACATTCAGTGCACTCATAAGGCTTCTCACATATATGTAAACTCTGTTGGATAGTAAACTCTCCCTTTGTAGCAGACCCTTTCCCACATTCAGTGCACTCATAAGGCTTCTCACATATATGTAAACACTGTTGGATAGTAAACTCTCCCTTTGTAGCAGACCCTTTCCCACATTCAGTGCACTCATAAGGCTTCTCACATATATGTAAACTCTGTTGGATAGTAAACTCTCCCTTTGTAGCAGACCCTTTCCCACATTCAGTGCACTCATAAGGCTTCTCACATATTGTAAACTCTGTTGGATAGTAAACTCTCCCTTTGTAGCAGACCCTTTCCCACATTCAGTGCACTCATAAGGTTTCTCACTTGTATGCATTTCCTGGTGGCTGATAACTGTATCATGCAAATGGACACCATTATCAAATTCAGTGCACTGATCAGAGTGTTCACCCATGTCCTCATGTGGGCAATAAGTATGTTCTTGAGATGGCAATTGTTCCCACATTTTGTCCACGTGTAAAGCGTCTTGCCAGTTTATTTTGTCAGGTGACTTGACTTAAGAGGAGCCTTTGCAATTAACATTTTCTCAAATTCAGAGCACAAATGAGAAATGCTTTTCTTACTGCACATAACACATTGTCAGTTCAGTGCTAGATATCCCTCTCCCGAGGATTGTAGTATGATCAAGCTTGGTTACTGGATGTTACCACAAAGGTGGTGCATGGGCGGAAGCCATCATGTATCCAACGCTCTTCTCAATCTCAGTTCCTGAATACTCTGAAAAGGCAACTGGACCTCAAACGTGCACTCTTCTAAAATGCTGGGAAATTGCATAGTCTAACAATGAAGCTTTTCACTGCGACATTCCATAGAATCTAAATCACTGTTGCATTTCTGGGGCATCAGTCACCTATTAAAATAAAAGGAGATACACATTATTAGCTTCAACATGTTCACAATCACAGGCAGCACACGTAATAAGACTACTCAGTAGTAACTCCTCACATAGTAACTTATTTGACTTTGAAGTGCCATCTATTGGGGAAAGGCATCCTAATAGGTGGTAGAGAAGTGGTGCTCCAATGGGAACACTTAGTGGAACAGAGGTAACGTGCAGCAGGAATAATGCGATTCATTTTTATTTAGAAATGTTGTGCATCCACAACACTAGGAAAAACGCAGGCTGGGTGAACAAACATTTGAAATGCATATTTTATTCATCAGGAACATGTATATATGTTCTACCAATATATCTATTCTGACATGACTAAATTCACACATGAAAGCTCCCAATTTCCATACACAAATGATAAAAGGCAGGAGTTTGCCACCAATCGGACGCCAGCTTGTCCAGTCCATTGTGTAATAACTGATGACTTGTGTATTGGCCCAAACATGAATAATATAACCAACAGCACCATCGAGGAGACAGGGACAGAGCTGCGATTTAAAGGGAAAGCGCCACTCTCTTCCCATGGTGAGAATGGCACAGGCCATGCTGCCACTACATTCAAACAAGGACTTTAATCCTAGATAATCTTGTATTTCTGTCAATCCTGGAGATGAGGGATGGTTTTGGAGTTTGTGGCAGAGACCAAAAGAAAGTGTATGAGAGTCTACATAAACTCCACAATATCACCCCATTTGCCTTCCTAATTTTTAATATAAATGCCCATTGCCAGGTACTAAATGTAATTGGCCAGAGGGATCCCACTTCCGTTTCCCTGTTCAAAATACCGCCGTGCAGTTTTCAGGAGGTGGTACAGACTCCGTTTTACTGTTAAGGAGTGGGTGTAAATGGGTCTGTTACCAGGATCCCATAACCCGACCCAGACCCCTTTTTTAGGTTGAATCTCAGCATGCCCCTGTGCCCTCACAACCCTAGTAACCAATGGGGAAGTTGCCCCATCACTGTCAATATTCACAAATTGATGCCAGCATTTAGTGATTACACACAAGATTTCCGATGATCTACTGTGGAGATTCTACTCACCCTACTCCAGGGGGATCCGCGCAACATAATCCCACAGATCCATGATTTGAAATGGCATGAATTCCATTGCCAGCATCTCTTGCAACCCATATGGCAGTGACCCTGGAATAAGATGCACGTGCATGTGAATAGTATGCATAGTCACCCCACAATGCACGAGATACTAACTGTCCACCCGTGTGTCTGTCAGTCCTACATTTATTGTGTGCCTAGTGTAGGTAGCGATCACAACAGTATATGCGAGAACCTTTCAGCGTTCCAGTATGGGGGAAAAACACCAATTTGAGGTGACACGGTGAAATCATTTTTTGGGAGTGCTCTATGCTCGGAGTGGATAATCCTTAGAAGACAAGCTCCCCCTCATCTGTTCTCAGGTGCGCTGTCTGTGCAGCCACCACCTTAGGCTGTGTGAGCTTAACCATCCTCCAGAAGCAACACCTCTTTTTAGGATGTCATGGCCCACAATATTTAACAATCTTGGCCTAACCATATCCTTGTGTGGCACGTATCAATCTCGAGCCCCCTTTGAACACAATTTCCATGCTCCACAAATGTTGATCCATTTATCTGGCCACAATGTACTATAATAAGCAATTAAATATAAGGTAGAAAGCCCTGCTGTTCCTCAACACCCTCCATCCTAGTCTCTACATGCATGCTTTTGAACTCGCTAAGTGAAAACTAAACTCCATCTTTGAGGTTCTTTACCAAGAAGCAGAATGAGCCATATTCCTGCCCTTGACCCAGTACCCCTCAATACATAGCAAAGTCCATTGATTCATTCATGAGACACAATCATCTTCATCTACCAAATATGTGATGCTCATGTTGTTCCAGATCCTTCCATTGTTTCACAAGTTGGTGAACTGTTTCAGCTGGGCTGTCAGGACCCTACAGCTGAACACTACCACACGCTGGCAATGTAATTCTAGCAGGAGTAAAGGCTGTGCATGGCCCAGGCCCTCCACTTCCCTGCTTCATTAATTTTGCCATCAGCCTGCCGTGATACTATGAAAGACTTTGCCTGCCAGTGCTTGGTCTATTAAACCAAACCTTGCTGCTGCCTTCAGCCATGCCCATCTCTCTGTACTCTAGTACCTGGCTGTCATCCTCAATGCTTCCCTTTCCCTGGTGGTCTGCCCAATGGACCATCCCACCATGGTAGGGCTGAACCTGCAGGAAGACCGAAAAACTGGTTGGTGGGAGGACTCTGGGAAGCCTAGATATGGATTGCTCCTTAGTTCTCTCCTCGGCCTCGCAGGTGTTGCATTGTGCTGTTGCCTTCCACACACACTCCTCCTCTGCATGGGGTATGTGTGAGGCAAGAGGCATACTCCTCTCCAGTCCCGATGATCCCTGTCCACTTGCCTTTCCAACATTCATCTGCTGGGTAGTGTTGAAGGAGTAGGAGTCTGTGCAGACTCACACGAGATGCCATTTTGGCAAGCATATAGTATAAGAGACAGTGTATATGCAGAACCTATCATAGTATACAATAAGTGGCGAGCACTAACGTTGCTTGAGGAACTAAAAACCAAACAGGGGGGACATCTGGGAAGCAAATCTTATTAATGTTGGTCTCAAATGAATGTATTTCTATGCAAATTATATGGACCCTGTTCCCGCTAATTGTTGGCTCTGTTAAGCCCAAATTGTCTAGTTATTGCATACAATCTATTACTGCTGTGGTTTTCGTTACAAGTATGCAAGATCATGAATTATTAACATATTTCCTAAAACCTAAAACCTAAAAACCCACATTACCTCAGTGTTTTGTTTAAATCATCCATGTTAATTGATGCGCACTAGAAAAGGTAAACTCAGAACAAAGATCGATGAAGTACCTCGACACCACAGGACCAACCACTTGTAAAAACACAAAGTCAAGACAAACTACATTTTTACTGAATGATTCAATGATCTTTCTTTAATAGAGCAGGCCCCAAAGTCTCCCCTAATCCATCATTCTGGGATGAGCTAGATCAACCCTAACTTTCCCAAAAACACACACACACACTTAAGGCTAATCAAATAATGCCCAATATGTCAGCACAACTCTATTACAAAAATACATTTTTTTATTTAGAACAAAACAATGTAAAAATACAAAATCTTAACAATTCATTTTGTTGAAATACCATGGGAACCCATGTGTGCATCATGGTGCCAGCTGTTTAGCATAATAGACTTCACCGCAAATCAATGGACACAATTGAGGACACTAATGAGATCGTTATATTTAATGTGACATTGATATCTAATCGGTTGTCTGTCGACACTCTGTGTTGTCGTCAGTGTGTGCCAAATGTCTATCCTATACACAAGCCAAAAGTGTTGGCTTTGCCAGAGCTTTTTTTTTTTTAACAGGTCTTCAATGCAAGGAACAGATGTGAGGCTGCCTTATGCTGTTGTGGCACGGAAACCACACCACAAATTGTGCCAGGACCCCCACCCCCTCCCTTGGTGGTGGGGAAGCAACTATTTTCCCCCAGGCAGTGCCAGGGCTACTGTGCACGTACCAATGCACAACAGTGTGAATGTGCATGGGAGCACATGCAATAATATGCAGCACCCATGTGCTCTGAGAAAGGACAAGTGCCAAAGTGGAGCCTCCCCCCCCCCACCCAGGACACCCATACATACAGACCACCTTGCCAGCACAAGAGGCAAAGAGCACATGCCAATGAGGTGTACACCCTCAGCAGACACTAGCATCACCCTGCTGTGGCCATATGCATTGGCCTGCAATCAACCATACCATTAAAACCACATGTACAATGCCCCTCCACCATGCAGCGCATGTGTGACTAGACACCCCCCATACAAGTACGCACAATGACTAACAGGTTCACAGGTGACGGAGGAGGAGGACGATGTATGCTCAGCTACATCCCGTGGCCAGGCCTCCAGGGCAACGCCAACAGCCACCACCCCTGCACCGCCATTCGGTGTGAAGGGAATGGGCAGAATTGTGAGAGCAGGGCCCAGTGGCACCGCACATGCCAGTGCATGCACAGCACCAGAGAGCAGCAATCATGACACAGCTGGTATGGCTCCTGCAACCGCCCGCCCACAAACCCTGCAATAACAGCCAGTCACTGCGGACATGACACAGGAGACAGATGCTGGCAGTCGCACAGAAGTCACTGTGCACGCATCCACCATCTTACCCATCCACTTGACCCACGATACCCCCTTGTCACCTGAGTGGGGCACCCAGGCACATTGTCACTGTAGCCAAGTGATACCAATGGCAAGTCGTACAGCTCAAGCTGCTTCCGCCCCACCCCTACCCATGGCCCTCAAACCAAAACCCCATGCATCTCAGGATGCTAAATGGAAGAGGCTGGATGCTATGGATCGGCACCAGGAGAGCATGAAACCCTTGCGGACACACAGGTCCAAAACCTTCAGACCATCAGTGGGCCTCATTACGACGCTGGCATTAACCATGGCGCTATTAGCACCATTGTTGACGCCGGTAAATTACCAACTCCGCCATGGTGAATGGCAGAATTACCACCCCATTCCAAGGTTGGCGGGGCGGTAATTCCCCATTCACCATGGGCCCTTCCCCATTCCCATTTTTGCCCCCATAGGGCTCAATGGGAATGGGGAAGGCGCTAATTACGGCACCGTAAATTATGGTGCCGTAATTAGCTCCTAGGTCCCTTTGCGGGTTGGTTTTTTAACGGCTGCTAAAAGCAGGCGTTAAAGTGCAACCCGCAAAGGGACCTCGTAATCAGGCGTTAAGGGTTTAACGGCACCGACACCTTTTATGGTGCCGTTAACCCCTTAACGCCTGGGTTGTAATGAGGCCCAGTGTCTTAGTTCAGGGCGCCTCACAGAGGATAGCAAGCGACAGGGACTGGGACAGACGACAATTACCTGTAACATCTGCCACCCTGACTGTCATCAGACAGAGGGTGAGGGAGAGGACGGAGCATCATGGCCTTTGCCGAGGCAATGCAGGCCAGCATGCTCTCAACAATGCAATGCATCCGGGGGTCTCAGTCAGACCAGTCCTCCGTCACCCAGAGAGATCTTTCCCCAGCACCCAAAGTGCAATTTTGCGTGCAATCTGGCTCCAAAGGTGCTGGAGGAGACTAGTAGGGTTAAGGGGTAAGAGGCCATGCAAGTGACTGTACATGTGTGTATAGGCACAAGGGAAGTGGGGTTTCTATTGGGGATGGCATTGTGGGGAGGAGGAAGGCGGGGAGGGTGTTTGCACATTTCAAGATTAAATAATAGTTCACTTGAAGTAATGCTAAGACATTCCTTATTGTGTACACAGTGTACCTGCAGTATTTTCTACTCATATCATACCTGCCATCCTCACATTCCCCACAGTTAGGGAACCCCCATGAGGGCTACCATGAGCCACTGAAGCCCCCACACCGACCCGCCCCTTTAACAATATTGCCTCCTCGTCCAGCAGCAAGATCTAGTCAGTCTTCCAAGAGCCTGGCTCCTGGCTCCACTGGAATATGTAATAAGGACGCAGGCAAAGCCCAAAGATGCCAGGTTGCATTGGGATCTGTACCAGGTGAAGAAGAGATGAGGAACTGGCCCTTAAGGGATGCATTTGCACCCGACCGCAGAAGGACTGCAAGTCAGGACAGACACACACAAAGGATTTGCGCAAATCCAGTGGTTCAGGCAACAATTAATGAGTAAACCTCTTTTGGACAGTCTTATACCTCTGGGCTTCTGATGAAGGCATACAAACGTTTGAAAATCAATTCAGATTTTGGGCTATATGTCTGATGGAAATTGTGTGAAGATTTGATGAATGGCACCAAAGTCATAAATCATGCAAAGTTATTTTCCTATGTCATATCAGACTTGAGCTTAACCAGTGTTATGACTATACTAATGTTACATTTAACTACATAGGGACATATGGTACTAGACATGGGTAAGGCCCCCCCGCCACC
Source organism: Ambystoma mexicanum (assembly GCF_040938575.1). Taxonomy (NCBI): domain Eukaryota; kingdom Metazoa; phylum Chordata; class Amphibia; order Caudata; family Ambystomatidae; genus Ambystoma; species Ambystoma mexicanum. The sequence continues at coordinate 1,283,181,651 of NC_090928.1, forward strand.
ACCTGCACTGCCAGCCTTCTTCTCCTTCATTTCAAAGCAAGTGTCAGACCCTGTGTTTGCCGCCACCTTCACTCCCCCTCCTACTCCTGACTCTGACTCTCACCCTGACGCAGCCCTCACCTTCATCTCTCCATTTCCAACACTCTGGACATCCTTGCTCGTGCCATGAGGACCTGCATGAAGCCAGCCTCTAAGTGCAACTTCACGTACGACTCCTGCCTGGCTGCTCTGAAATGCAAGTGCAGAGCGGTTGAGCGGAAGTGGCAGGCTTCTAGCACATCCTCTGACAAACTGGCCTGCTGCCTACTCCAAAGGCAATACCGACTCTCCAGCTGCTCGAAGAAGAGAACCTTTATCCAAGCCTGCATCTCTGCGGCCTAACAACTCGCCAGAAGTTTTCTCTCTCTCGCGCTCTCTCTCACTCTCTCTCATATCTCGGTTCTCATCCTTCTTGATCTTTCCTCACCCTTTAAGATGGTCAATCATGCCACCCTAATAAATAGACTCCATGACACACTTGGCATCACAGACTTGGTTCTGGACTGGTTGACCTCACTCCTCTCTGATCGACCTTCCCAAGGTCACCTGGGCCCCATTTTCTCCTCCATCTCAGTCTCCACCTGTGGTGTCCCGCGGGGCTCCATCCTCTCTCTCCCTGGCTCTTCAATATCTACTTGGCATTTGATCTGCACCTTCTCTCCTGACATCCAGTGTTCTGCAGATGACATGCAGCTCTCTTTCCAACTACCCTCACCTGCCCCCTTCCCTCACTCATTCCTGAATACCTCTCTGCTATTCAGGCTTGGTGCACTACCAATGATCCCTGCCTTAGTGCCAGTAAGACACAGATCTTTCTCATTGAGAGCCCTACTGCCTCTTTCTCCCACACTCTGGCCACCATCCATGGGCCACCTCACCCTCCTGTGAAGCTTAAAACCTTGGTGTTATCTTCAACTCCTCCCTTTCCATCTCCAACTTTGACAAGAAGGCTCACTTTCAACAGTGCCTTTTCAAAGGCATGCTACCTTTCCTCACCTTCCCCCAGAAACTCGATGTCTCCAGAACTCTGGTTCTTTCCAGGCTGGACTACTGTAACAGCCTCTTTCGCAGTATGCCTAACTCTGCCCTCCACCCCCTTCAACTAATCCAGAATAGGACTGCAAGACTTATCCTTGGGTTCAAGTCCATGGACCGCATCTCTCCAGCCCTAAAATTTCTCCCCAGGCTCCCGGTTGCTGCAAGGATTAAATTCAAGACCCTCTGCATCAACCACAAGGCTTTCTGGGGTGTGGGACCCCGCAAATCCAACTTCCTCTCCCGAAATACCTCCCTGCAAGAGCCCTTCGGTCACTGAGCTCCAACTCTCTGCAGATCATATGTTTCCCCAAGCCGAGAGTACGAGGGGTAGAGCTCTCCTTACTCTGGAATGCTCCTTGCCCCTCAGGTGTGAGCCGGATTTCCTTAAGTTCCGGAAGCTTCTCAAGAGCCTCCTTTTCTTCTTCCCTCCCGCTCCCACTCCCCTGCCACAGTGACTCAAGACCTTCCTTTTTCTCCTCTTCCATCCCTCTTCCCAGCCAATTTTACCCCTCTGCCCTGGACAGGCAGCCTGGTTCCTTCAGAGTCATACAGGGCAGCAGCCACCCCTCCCCCCTTGTCTAGTCTACCCTACACTTGGTTTCCACTGACCCACTCCTCATCTGCACTTGCCCTCACGGGCCCCCCTGCCTGAACATGACTGGATGGCCCTGATCCATTCCAGCCCTTTCCATTGCACTTAGCTTTGTTCCCCCTTCCCCTTCTCTTCCCCGGCCCTGTCCTCCTGGCCTCCTCACGGGCCCAACCGCCCTGTTCCACATTCCGCCACTCCTCCTGCACTTCTGGTTACTGCACTTGCACAATCTCAATGTCACAAGGCCTAGTAAGATCACGTTTTGTCTCTCCTGTTTCTCCCCCTCCTCCCCCGAGCCTTGTTGCGCCTCGAATCACTTGTGTATAGGCGCATTACAAATAAGCAATATCCAGAACTACCGATTTGCTACCGCTATACTTACAGTTACATGAAACTACATAGGGAAATATGGTTCCCCGACGTCACCAGAACAGCCAGGTCTTTGGCTCAGTGGACTAAAGCATCCACTACAGGGGCCTTTGTTTGACCTCATGGTCACAGGTTCAAATCCCTCCAGGTTCACTCAGCCCTTCTTCCTTCTGAGTTCAATAAAAGGAGTACTATTAAGTTGGGTAACAATAAACATCTGTTATTAGCGCCAAGATGCCCCTTTGAGGGTGAACGTGTGCTTCATAAATACACCAGTTATGTTACAAAGTTGCTAGCGCTATACTTAACATTACTCGGCATAGTGAAGTACGGTACCCAGCATAACCATAACTACTGAGTTGTGTGGCGAGTCGGAAGAAGGAGTCGGACCTGCTGAGGAAATATTTAATGAAATTATAAATAAAAGGCCTAACTTTCCCTAGTGCTAGAGGGAACACGCTACCCATCTAAAGGAACGTGCTAGTCAGTTGTCAGGAAGTCCAAAGTAAATGTGTCCTCCTTCCAAACTACTATCTGACCCTACCACTATATCCAACGACATTAAATAGTCCAGGAGAGTTTCTTCTATTCACCTGGTCTTCTCTTCGGATACTCTCTCTATTTATAACCTTTCTCTGTGGTACAGATATATCTTTACATGGGGCCTCATTCCGAAGGTAGGAGGTACCCATGCCGCTATTTGCGGCATGGCTACCCCTTTACCGGGTACCGGGTACGGGTTCCTTGAATGAGGAATTACCGGGCCATTCCGACCTTGGAGGGCCCGGTCATTCCTCATTCAAGGAAGCCATCCCCATTCCCATTCGAGCCCCCATAGTTTTACCAGGCGGCCTTTGTGGGTCCCGCAAGCAGACTCGTAATAGGGCGGTAAGGGGTTCACGAAGCAACTCTCTTGTGAATTTTGCATCTAATATTTTATACTTTTATCCTTGACTACTGAGCATTAATTAGGAGCAATACTGTGTGTTACACTCTGTTGTGGTTTTATTTTGCCTGCATGAAAGAAGGATCACTATGATCAGAATGACTGTCACGGGTCGCTCGCGTTAGGCAGCGCCGTGTTCTTTTATCCCTCCTGTTACTTAGACGACTCCTGGAGTCCTCTTTCTTTGTTCATTGCTCACTGGCCCTGCCCTCTGCCTCGCTCCCATCCCGATTCCCACACTTATGTGCTGGACTGGTCGCCCAGCCAGCGCGCCAAAGGCGCGCTTAAGGCAAGCCCGTCTGTGCCCGTCCATGCCGGGAAGGGCCGCAAGGAGCCGTTAGATAAAGACTTTCTGATCTCTCTGGCTCCCCCTGATACTAAATGGCCCACTGGTTGGAAGACCCATATATCCAATACTAGTCTGCCCCCCACTGTCATGGAACCTGTGAGAGCCGCCCATACTCTATGCCTCTTAAACACTAGATCCCTCCCAGCTCACGCAGGTGAGATCTGGGACCTGCTCTCATACAGGCAATCAGACTTTTTATGCCTGACAGAAACCTGGCTCACTCCGAGCTCGGCACCTGCCATAGTCCAAGCTCTCCCCTCAAATTACCGTATCCTACACCAGGACTGTCCTCCCCCTAAGCGTGGTGGAGGCATTGCTGTTATTTTTAAAGACACATTCACGGTTACCCAGCTACCTTGTCCTTCCGCATCTAGTATGGAAGCCCTCCTGTGTCGATGCATACTTTCTCCTTCTAGTATTATTCACCTCCTGCTCATTTACCGCCCCCCACGGTCCCATTGGTCGCTTTGGGCCAGACTTTGCCGATCTCGCTGCCAACCTTAATTTGCAGTACTCCAATCTGGTGATACTAGGTGATTTTAATCTACATTTCAATCTACCCAGATCAGATGAACTCAACTCCTTCTTTGACAGCCTTTCTGATCTTCACTTCTGCCAACTGATCCAAGCCCCCACCCACCTTCATGGCAATATCCTTGACCTGATATTTGTAAAGGATACCTTGCTGTCCCCGGACCGATTGAGCCTGTGACCTGGTCTGACCATCACCTGGTCACATGCTCACTTCAGTTAGTCCCCCCTCCCTGCAAGATTCTACCCTCCAAGAAGCTTCTCCGCTCCTGGCGCTCGGTCGATCCTAAAGCACTTAGTGCCCTGATAGCTTCTAATTGTATCTCCCTGTAACCCCTTTCACTTGCCGCACTTTCTCAGACACTGATGACTGCCGCCAATCATCATGCTCCATTGAAACTTACTCAAGGCCGCAGACTACCGTCTCAACCCAGGTTTACTGATCTACTAAAAAATGCTCGCCTCCAACTCGGACAAGCCGAACGCAAATGGCGGACTAGCTACAATCCAGCGCTTAGAGACCTGTACAAGATCAATCTCTCCACCTACTTATCCAGCGTTAAACTCGCCAAATCAACATTTTTTGCCCAGAAAATCGAAAATGCTTTACTTAAACCAAAAACCCTATTTTCTATTGTTCACTCCCTTGCTTCCTCAGAGTCGCTGACCTCTATGGTTAAGCCATCTCAAAAACCATGCAATGACCTTGCATCCTTTTTCACCACCAAAATTGATGTGATTAGATCTAACATTGCTAAATCTCTGACGACACTGTCCCCTGACACCATCGACTTTGTGCCACCCCCCCCCTACTGATTTGTCTCCTAGTTGGTCGACCTTCCCTCTGTTTAGTGAGGAAGAAGTCATGGCAGCCATACCAAAGATTAAATCCTCTTCCCCTGAGGACGCCATCCCTGCTATCATTATGAAAACAATCGCCCCAGACATTCTGGCTGAAATTATTGCGCTCATTAACAACTCCTGCCAAACGGGACTGGTCCCCCCTGAACTGAAATCTGCCAGGGTCATTCCCCTCCTCAAGAAGCCTTCTCTTGATCCCACCGTCCCTGCCAATTTCCGTCCGATCTCTCTTCTTCCATTCCTGGCTAAACTCTTGGAATCTCTGGTTTCACCCCTTCTGTCTTTCTTCTTGGAATCTTCTAATATTTTTGACCATGCACAGGCTGGCTTCAGACCTGGTAGAGGGACGGAAAGTGTACTTATCTCCGTACAAGATGATATGTCCAGACTGGTAGATGCGGGCGGAGTAGGGACCGTAATCCTGCTGGATCTATCTGCCGCATTCGACACGGTGGACCATTCCATCCTTCTATCACGTCTCGCACAGATTGGGATCTCCGGTTCTGTTCTCGCTTGGTTCACTTCCTTTCTTTCTGACCGCACCCAGACTCTCGCCATGCCTCCCTTTCTTTCTGCCCCTTGTGCCCTCACCTGTGGTGTTCCCCAGGGATCCTCTCTTTCTCCGATCCTGTTCAACATTTATATCTGGGCACTGGTGTGCCTTATTCGCTCCTACGGACTTAATTGTTATTCCTATGCGGATGACACACAGATCCTGATCCGGCTTGATCAGGATCAATCTGTGGTCGCAGCACGTCTTCATGATTGCCTCAAGTCAGTCGGTATTTGGATGGACCAAAATTGGCTCAAACTTAATGGTGATAAAATGGAAGTAATGCTTGTTGGCTCCCCTCCTAACCCGTCATTATGGACCACTGCTTTCTGGCCCACATCGTTGGGTCCACTACCCTGTCCTGTGAACAAGGTAAAGAATCTGGGGGTTATCCTCTCTGCCTCCCTTTCTATGTCAAATCAGGTCTCGCCTGTCTGTCAGTCTGCACACCACCAGATCAGGGTTCTAAAGAAGGTGCTACCTATGATCCCAGAAACCATGCGTCCCCCGGTGGTGGCGGCACTGGTTCTCTCATGGCTGAACTATTGTAATTCCTTGTACTTATCCCAACCGACGGGTCTGCTACAACGCCTCCAACGTATGCAAAATCTGGCAGCCAGACTGGCCACTGGGTCCCCCTATGGCGCCCACATCTCACCTTTACTTCGCCGTCTCCACTGGCTCCCGGTGGCACAGCGTGTTAAGTTTAAGTCTTTATGCATTGTCCACCGGGCAATTCATGGCTTAGGAGCGGAATTCCTTCAAGCTAAATTTTCCCGATATATCCCGGATCGTCACCTTCGCTCCTCTACAACCAACCTTCTTAAGGTCCCCAGGTTCAACCGGGAAAGACATGGCGGCAGAGCCTTTTCTATTACTGCAGCCAAGCTCTGGAACACTCTGCCACTATCACTTAAATCCTCGGCTAATCATCTGGCTTTCAGGAAAGCTCTGAAGACCACCCTGTTCTAACGTCTCTGTCCTTATTGTGTTCCCTGAGCTCGCAGCTTCCCTACCAGCGTCATGATGCCTCTGGGCGACCGTTCGCTATACAAATATATATAACATAACATAACGGCTCCGGCATCTTTACCGGTGCCATTAACCCCTTACCGCCAACCTCGGAATGAGGCCCATAGTTTCCTTGAATAGTCTCAGAGGCCAGTTCTTTTAGTTCTTCAAAGACGCTCTTGGTTTTTGTGCTTTCTGTGGTCCTATATTTAGAATGTTTTCTCTGGCAGTGGTTCTTCACATTCTCGTCGTCCCTTGTAGACACTTCCCAGTCTTTAATTTCAGGCTTTCACGAGTTGGGGCATCTTGAACGCTTTTCAGGCTTTCCTAGTTATGAATTGACTGTCTAAAACTCCCTTCTCTTTAATCCCGTTCATACAGGATCTTCCCTACCTCCAAGGGGACTTGTTTCTACTCTCTGCGTGTTCCCTACCTGGTTTGGGTAATGCCCTTTTATATATTCTTTTCACTTCTCTTGTTAACTGGCTTCTTTTTACTATTTTGTCCTCAGAACTGGGGCAAGTTTCTCTCTTCTGATAATAACCCTCTAGTATTAAAATAATTGATGAGCAGAGCAGGCTTTTCGAATATGATAAGTCATTTATGACGCGCCTGTACACAAGTGTTTCTAGGCGCAAAAAAGACAAGGAAGGGAGGACAAAACAACAATCTTACTAGGCCTTGTGCCATTCAGAATGCCCAAGTTCAGGGGGAAGGGAGTGGGAGAAATGCCAAGGGGGGTTGGGGGAGCAAGGGGGGGGGAGAGTGCAAGTAAATATGAAGTGCTGCTGGGAAGTGGCTCATATGTGCAGGGGTCAGGGGACTGTAGGGTTGCAGATAAAGTCCCTTAAGTGGCCAGGAAGCCGGGAGCAGTGCAGGGGCAACTGGTCATGCAGGAGCCTGGACCTGTAATTTCAGAGGGTGACCAGGTAGCCAGTATGCGCAGCAGTCAGGGACATCAACAAGGAAGAGATAGAGAGAAAGCGGAAGTGAAAAGGAAAGTCTTGACTTGTTGACGGATCCTTAGGTAGTCCTGCTCAAGTTTGAGAGAGGCAGGGATGCTGTACCAGAGGGAGGCCCCGCAGAGGACAGAGATCTACCCCCAACTCTCTGCTTGGAAAAGCGTCTGACCCTCAGAGAGTTGGAGGTGGATGAGCAAAGGGCTCAAGAAGGAAGATGTTTAGGAAGAGAACGTTGGATGTAGTGTGGTCCCTGGCCCCAGAAAGCCTTGTGGACGATGCTGAGAGTCTTGAACTTGATCCTTCCAGCCATAGAGAGACAGTGGAGAGATTTCAGGGCTGGAGAGATATGATCCCTGGGCTTGAGGCCAAGGACAAGTCTTGCAGTCTTGTTCTGGATAGGCCCTAGACGCCCTCAAAGTTTTTTGTTTTCATGAATGTACAAGTATGCCCAGGATAGAACTGGTGGCAGCAGTTACTTTTAAAGCATGTTTGACTCTTTTCTATGGTCCAAACTGCGTTTGGCCCATGACAGTGGCCAGTGCCTAAATTGGCCATACCACAAGGTCCTTTGTTCTGTCCTTTGGCCATCTTGTCCCTTTGCCTTCCCTAGGTCAAGCCGACCCGGGAAATTCCTTATTTGGTCATGCAGACCCCCATGCAAACCGAACCTTTCGCGGGCTTCGGTATGACTTGTGTGTGTGTAACCAGGATGTGGGCTGGTGCTGTCTAGTTCCAACACACATCCTGTGTGCCAGGATGTCTGTGATGAGTGGGACCACCATGGTCTGTGATTGGTCCACGTCTGGGATGGCTCAATGTGAGCAGATCTCTTATTGGTTTCTCTTTGTTTTGGCACGAAGGAGACGGTGGATAAGACAAGGCACTCTACACCCATTCCAGGTCAATCTTCTGAGTTTACAGCAAATTTAGCAAAGGAGGCAAGTATCCTGAACTGAAGAAGCAGATCCGTGGAACCGCTGGTGACCCCCCCTGGAAGGTTTGGCACCCTGACCTGCTGTTGTCCCATCAGAGCCCCTGTTTCTCATTGATCATAGAAGGCCTGCAAGGGCGCTTCGACTCATTGGAGTAGTGGGACTAACTACTCTCGACACCTCCTGCTTAACCTATAAGCGAGCCTTTTTGGAAGTGTTCGTGGACCGGCCAGTGAACTGACTAGCTCGTATGGGACCTTTGCCCTGGAAACGCTGCAGTCTCAAGTTTCGACTCGAGTCTTTGGCGACCGTAAGATCCTGGTAGAAGGCACTCTCCTGCAGAGTTTCATACACCTAGCATTTCTAGGTCTGGAATTAGGAGAGTCCGCCTGAACCCAAGCATACGCGGTTCCCGTGTCACCCCGCTGTGGTAACGATCTTTGTGGGTGCCTTGCTTCTGTGCCCCAAGACAAGCTGCCAGTAGAATTGGCCCGATCCCTTCACCAGAAGCAGAGCAATCACCACTGTACCCGCCGTGGACTGAGGACCCGGAACGCAGCCCCTGAAAGTCACAGAGATGTTCAACTGCAGGTTTTGTACCTGTGAACGAACATTGATTTGACTTGTGAAGTTTGGTCCGGAGTGCGCCGAGGATCAGTAAGTACTTGCAACCCTTACCGGTGGCCCCTGGCACATGCATAGTATGCAAGACGTCCCCCTAGGGCCACTCTCCTTTGTGTAGGTAGCCTGTGCTACTAAACTATTCCTGATTCTTGGAAATCGCTCTGCCCTCTTGTGAAGACCCTCTTCAAATAGTGGGTCTTTCTTTTTCATCACCTCACCTACCTTCCTGAGTCACTACAGCCCCTTGAAGTGACCCGTTTTGAACTTAACCGCACTATCGAGGGCTCCGGCACTGAATGTGCTTTTGAGTGCAAGACTCCACTCATCGTAGGGACTTAGACTGCCTATTAGTTAGGTTTTGTGTTGTTGAAGGACTGCCTAAAGTATGTTTACCCTGTATGACCCCTTTTTGTTGCATGTTGTGGATCTCTACGTGTGTAATATCCATTTAGGCCAATAGTTACTGTGTAAATGTTTCCAAATTAGTGTTTTGTTAATATTGCTGAGTTTTACTTTGTGTTTTGTGTTTGAGTTAAAAGGCCTTTGATAAATGTATATGTATTTTTGATACATACACCTGACAGAGTAATTTGTGGTGTTGTTTACTGTGTGTGCTCATTGTGGGCTTTCAATCACCCTCACCCCTCCGGATACCTAGTCTTGACCACCGCCAAAAATCTAGGCTGTACTTCTGAACCTTTGCCCACTAGGTCAGAGTTCAGAAATCCATCTTAACAGCGATTAAGCAGGATAGTGTGGTTGGCTAGGTCGAAAGCAAAGAATGATAGATCAAGGATAATGAGGACAGAAGGCAGGTTAGAGTCGAGATTGGAGCGCAAGTCTTCACAGGTGTTCAGGAGAGTAGATTCCGTGCTTCTGGCAGCTCTGAAGCCAGACTGGTGGTCGTGGAGACAACCAACAGATTCAGTATGTAGATTAAGCTGGCAGATGGCAAGTTATATTGATCAGCAAACAAACTTGTTTAATAGTTTATACTGACATTTTTAATTTCACTGGAAGTTATTTGTACCCAAGACATACAGTGAGCAACAATGACACATTTTATGTACCTGTGAAGTAGGAGGACGTTTGTGAGATGAGTGTCTGTGAATGTAAAGGTTAGCTACATGAATTGACGCAAACAGGAATGTTTAAAAGGCTCTGAAAATAGCTGGAGTCCAAGTATTGTGGTGTGGTGGAGTAAGGAGGCGGACAACGGGATGGTATTTTGGCTACAGACTTCTGTTGTAAAATAACGAAAATAACCTGTCTTTCCCTGTTCCTAATTTGTAACACCCTGCCCAGACAAGGAGTCAAAAGTGGCTCGTGTCAACTGTTTGTTTCAAGCTAACCAGCTCCCCTTAACTAGAACCGGGAGGTAAATAGCTCCCAACTCTGGGCAATTTCAAACCCTGCAGAATTGCTGTCAAAATAATAATAGCCATCCTCAATCCAAAACTCACCTACTCTAACCCAAGGCATAAATTCGTTTTCAAAAATTGATTTGCAGAATTTGATGCATTTTTATTGTTTGGCAAACAACATTCTTTTTTTAGCAATTTGTTCCCAATATTTTAAATATCACCAGAAGTTAGTTGTACCCAAAGACTTGCTAGCAATAAGCCACGCAATCAGGGACAGTGTCCGGGCCCTTCAACCCTTTTTATTTATTTATTTATTGATTTATTTTAATTCTTGTAATGCGCTGAATGCCCGTGGGCCTCAGGGCGCACAAAACAACAAAGACAAGACAACAAAAGAAAGCCAGTAGGAGCAGAAAAGGGTTCATAAAAGATTACTCCAGGTAAAAAGGTAAGTTTTTATGGCTTTTTTGAATAGGAGGTAGTTTTGGATCTGTCGTAGCCCAGCCGCCAGGGCATTCTACAGTAGAGGGCCCTGAACGTCAAAAGTGGTGCCACCAAATTTAGCAGTCTTAAATCTGGGGGGAGCAAGGACTGTGGCAGAGGAGGAGCGAAGGTTTCTTCCATTGCTCTTGATGTTAATGCGTTCAGACAAGTAGATGGGGCTGCTGAAAGGGAGGCATTTATGTGTTGTTGTAAGCATTTTGTGTGTAATACGATGTTTAAGAGGAAGCCAATGAAGCTTCTTCCTGAAGATGGAGATATGGGAGCGACGAGATTGATTGAAAATGGTCCGCACGGCATTGTTCTGGGCCACTTGTAAGGATTGAATATTTGCGGCAGTAGTGCCAGACAATAGGCTGTTGCAATAGTCTAGTCTGGAGTTTATCAGCGCCGTGGACAGAAGAGCACAGTTTTCTGCTGTTAAAAATGGACGGATGTAATTGATTCACTTATTGATCAGTCGCAGCTGGACCTGATGTTAGAGACATGCGGCTTCATGGATAATTTGTCGTCTAAGACAACTCCCAGAGTTTTTACCTTCCTCTGGACAGTAATGATGTTGTCTGCAATAGGGAAATAGGAGTAGTCAGTATCTAGTTTGCTCCGGGTATTCTTGGAGGATACCATAATTAGTTTGGTTTTGTTGTTGTTTAAAGCTAGAGAGTTACAAGCCATCCAATCCTGGATGGCTTTGTAGATGTTATTGATGGCATCAACATAATTTCTGTACTGACCGCTTAGCTGGATGACGACCTGTGTGTCGTCTGCGTAGTTAGTATACTGAACACCTGGCTTGTTTAAGAGGTCCAGAAGAGGTTGAATGTACAGATTAAAAAGTAATGGTGACAGGCAGGAGCCTTGTGGGACACCACAGATTTGAGAGATATTAGTGGAGTGATGACTACCTACACTAACCCTAACCATGCGAGGGCCCAAGAAGGAGGCGATCCATTTTGATGCCATCGAGGAACAATTTGCGACCACTCCGAGTCTTGTCACTAGTAAGCTGTGATCTACCAGATCAAAAGCTGCGGAGAGGTCAAGTAGCATCAGTAGTGCGGCTTGATTCTTGTCAGCAATGTTCGCCAGGGTGGACTTGAGGTTGAGCATGGCTGTTTCAGTTCCATGCCGAGCCCTATATCCTTACTGTCGAGTGCCGAGGATCTTGTGTTTTTCAACATGAGCCTGGAGTTGTTTATATGCCAATTTGTCCAGTATCTTCAATATAAAAGGCACGTTATTGGCCTATAATTATCCTTGTTGGCAGGGTCTAGATTTTCTTTTTTCAGCAAGGGTGTTATCCAGGCGGATTTGAGTGCAACTGGTACCACACCTTCGTCAAAAGATACATTTATCAACTTAGTGATCTAGGGTACTAGTAAGTCAGTCGATTCTTTGAAAATGTTCGTGGGACAGTTATCACCAGGGCAGGAGGTAGTTTTAAGATCTTGTATAACTTTAAGCACTTCCTTTTCAGAATAGTCGGAAAAAGGAGAATTGGGGTATTCCACCTTGAGTGTTAGTAGGATGTATGATATATTTTGTGGGTAGTGGTTGTGCTACATTGATAAGGGCTTTATTGATTTTTTCTGTATGGGAGTCGATCTTTGAGAGGAAAGCATTGTGGATGTCTTGGCACCATTTAGAGTCTGTAGTTATGTTATTGGAAGGTGGAGGCTGATCCTGAAAATCAGTTAAGATTTTAAACAGTTCACCGACATTGGATTGAGCGTTTGTAATTCTTTTATTGTAGTGTGTGGCTTAGGCATTAATGATAAGTTTTTTGTATTCATGCGTGGATGTTTTGTAGGCATCTAGTGTGTTGTTGTTAGGGTCCTTTCTCCAGGATCTTTCAAGAGCCCTTTTGTTTTGTCTGGCTCTAACAATATCGTCTGAGAACCAGGTGTTTTTAGTAGCTTCAGACTTGATAGATTTCATTTTCATGGGCTCAAGTTCATTCACAGCTTGTTTGATAGAGTGAGTCAAGTGGTTAACTAAGGCGGAAGAGTCCGCTAAGTTAGATATAGGTTGTAGCTAGAATTCTACTAGGGATGATAATTTAGAAGATGTAATGTTTTTCAAATTTCCAATGAAAAAGTCATTGAGCCTCAGCGTTTGGGCCCAGCAACTGCCCATACAAACAGTTGTTGCCAACAGGAAACCCCTATGCACTCTGATGGGGTCGGCTGACCTCAAAAATGTCTTGGGTTACATAAAATATATATGCGTTATTCAATATTTTCAATCACAGGAGGTATTGTCCATTGCATCAATCGAAGTAACAATACAACTAATCTCCATATGGCTTGAAACCAATTTTACTCGAATTCAAACAAAATTTCAAACAAAACTTTCAGTGTCGATGGTTCAAAGTCACCATCCAAAATTACAGTAATATTCTTTTCAAAACAATAGATTGCCACAATACAATACTAATACAATTTCTGTTTCATAAAACAATCAGACTCATTCCCCTTGATACAGTGGTGAAACCATGTGTAGTTTTGATCTGAGTTCAATCATTCAACATTTAGTCGAGGCGTTTCGGATACATAATCAATCATCAGGGCTTGTTCAACAGTAATTTATCATTGATACATTAGTTCACGTTCTTCTGTATTTCTGAAATTGATAATGATATATGTTTTAGTGTTGGTAATGTTATATTAGCCAACCTAGGTTAATTAGAGAAGTACCAACTTAACTAACCTTCTTGGTTCATACTTCAATGGAACTCTGACTTGTAGCTCTAGTGCTTCTTTAACCAATCTTCCTCCTTCCTCACACTATTGAGTAACCTACATAAAACAATAACATACATCACTTTTAGGATATAGTCAGTGATCGTGATCCATTGGTGAGGCCTTATGTGAAGCCTAAGATGTATCTATGCTGCAAGTTTTACCTGGGCATGAATACTGCGGTATGCAGCCACTGCTATTGGTATCTCCCACTCCGATCACCAACTTCGGTAAGTACAGTAAATCCGGATACTTGTCTCACCGTAGGAGTTGTCCTAGGAGACATGAAAGGTGTCTCATCAGTGTCTGAGACATACTCTGAATTAACATCTTTTCAATCCACACGAGTTAGTTGGCATAAAAACCCACTCCCGTGATTGTACTGTGTGGGTATTTCATCAAGGTTGTCCGTTGACCCACCCCATGTATTATACCTAGACGTAGTGTCACTAGAGGTCCAGCAGCATTTATCCCCGGGCCTTGAATTGAAGCCCCCCCATTGTTACGTTAACGTGTGTCAATCGCAGCATTTTTAAAGCTCAAAGCTCGCCTGTGGGACTGGTGCTGTAATGGAGTTGTTCCTTTCCCTTTCACTCGTGTTGTTTGAACGAATCCAGCCCCCTGCTATGTGCAACAGAGTCAAGTGAGTCATAAGGATTCTAACCCTTACTTTTCCTAGTACCTTCCTGTCTAAATTCTTACCTCACAGACGGTTGGTGCAGTGTATGCTCGGCATGCAGAACTGGACAGAAGAAAGCCACCCCAACCTGCTACACGCGAAGATAAACACTCGGTTGTCATGGACACCACGAGCATGCGCATTGGTGACCACAGCACTGCGTGTAAGCCATCTTGCTTGGGGATAGGACATACTAATGTTTTAGGTATCTAACCTAGAAGAAGGCTGATATTTAAATGCGAATGTACTTGTGGTTCCTAAGGGTGTGGTGGTCTAGTGTGTATGGGGCCGAGGGAAACAGATGCTATCCCAATCTAATGCCTCCCACTTTCTAAATAAGTATTACAAAGAAAAAGAAAGGTTAAGGACCAGTTGGTTCGCCTTATCACTTTTGCATTCAGCAAGAGGCGGGGCAGGGGACAGTCTGTTGACAACGACCTCGTGCCCCCACCTCTCACAATTTTCCGGATCACCCAAGATAACCAATGGGTATTTCGTAAAATGGATTTTATGATTGCACAACCTTTGCAATTTTCAAAAATCACCAATACTTCTTAGATTTCGAGTTGAACAGTGTTAACCCCAACCACATATCCGTTACACTTTCCATACGCTACAGGGCCGTTTACGCTGTGTACTAAAATAAATTTCAAGTGACAGTACCCACAAATTATACATATCCTATACAAATTGCTCACAGGTAAATATGATAGACCTTCTCATAGATGTTATCTCAGTCTGTCCAACATGGTAGCTCACAATCTCTAGGCCTGAGGTCATCAAGCCCCCATTGGTACAAAATCCATAGATGTGCCTAACATGTCTGGGTGAAGTGCTTATGAAATACTTCATATGAGACATGTTCACCAAAGAAAGGAGACCCCTGTTTCGGTAGGCCTCTTCATACGTTTTATCTCAACACTACGTCTGTCTGTCCAATGTAGTGGCTCACATTCTTTTGGCCTGAAAATTGCCAATCCCCCAGAAATTAGAATTACATGAAAGTTCAAAAGAACTAGGGTATTGTATGTGTCATGAGTACTAGCATGGGAACCTACACCTCAGGAACACAATCTCATGGGGTAAAGCCTGAGACACAAGTAGGGGCTAGATGGGTGAAAGCCCAGCAAGCAAAACATGCACTGAGGAACTGTTAATATGAACACCTTCTTATAAGCCTCGTTTTCCAGCCACTTCATGTGCTCCTAACATGGATGCCTGGGGACATCCAGGAACCTTGAGAAACTGTAAGGCACGCTCTAGTGTTTGGGTGTGGCTGCCTATATAAGCCACACCCAAGAATTGGTCCATGCTTCGTGCGCCTCTGCTGCCTTGTGCACACGTTCACCGTCGCCTGCATTTCTGCTTGTTTCAGCCGCTCTGCAGCTGGGAGTGAGCCTACCTGTTTCCTCTCTCCCATCGCTCTGATATCCTGGGATCACCGTCAGCTGTTTTCCTTCGCGATCAAGGTGAATCTCTGCTCTTCCGCGCATCCGGACCCGATCTTCATTTCTCCAGCACTCCGGACCCGGTCTGCAGCTCTCCAGCGCTCCGGACCCGCACTGCAGCTCTTCCGTGCTCTGGACCAGTCCTACAGAAGAAAGAATAAAGCAAGTCAGAACAAGTAAGCGCGCGCATGTAAAATAAACCCTCAGTTTCCCACGCGACCACAGAACTTACCTTTTGAGGCAAGGCTAGCGAAACTCTTCTCTTCTACGCCCGCAACCAGCTGGCAGCCCGCTTGAGACCTGAAAAAGACAATAAAACTTCAGTTGGACTTACCTGTGGGCCTTCATTCATTGAACCTATGGACATACCCACTGCTGTAACTAGGCAAACTCTGGAAAGTGCACTCGCACACATATCTGCCTGAAGCTAGTGAAGCAACTAGCTCTGAGATCCCAGACTTCAGCGCCCCTCCAGATGCCGGATGGAGAGCGCTGCACTCTAAGTGAGCCACACCCCAGTAAGGAAAGACATCCCACAGGGGCACAGGAAGGGCGGAGGGACGTTTAGAAAGCCTATTTACAAAAACCCCTCCAAACACCTATTCTCTTAGCAGGTCTGCTTTCCAGTCCTGAGGTTACGAGAGGAAGGATCCGGAGGACTCCATTGCTCCCGCAGAGACCCAGGTGAGCGTGACAGAACACGAAGCCTACCGTAAACCACTCTGGATGAGCAATGGAAACCTTGGAAGTGGATCAGTTGTCCCAGCTTCTGGGGGAGTTGCGAGCTGAAGTGCATGCAGCCCGCGTTGAGACAAATTCCCTGAGACACGAGTCGGTAGTCAACAGACACAAGACTGATGAGATAGCCCGGCAACTGCTCCAAACCCAGGCAGGGCTGTCACCATTACCTGGAGGAGCTGCTGCTCCCTCAATCCCACAGACTCAATCTGTAACCCCTGTACAGGTGGTACTTCCTGGTAATATCCCATTAGCACCACCAGAGAGATTCGTGGGAGACCCAAAGAAATTTGGAACCTTTATGAACCAGTGCCGTTTGCATTTTTTGTGCAAACCCGGGTTGTCCCCAACGATCAGTCCAAGGTGGCCTTTGTGCTATCATATCTAGGGGGCCATGTAGCGGACTGGTCTGTGCCATTAGTAAGTAGGGACTATCCCTTATTACGTGATTACGCTGGTTTCCATCATGAGATGGAGAAGCTCTTTGCCCGTTGCAAGCAAGGTCAGGACTTAGGTGATGAACTGTTATCACTCCGACAGGGTAGTCAGGATCTTCTGGCTTATGTGGCCATGTTCAACCGGCAAGTTGCAGAGACAAATTGGCCAGAAGAAAAACAAGTTACTTTGTTTTATAGGGGTTTACGTGGGGAACTGAAAGATGTACTTGCACAGGTGGTAAACCCCCCCGGAGGGTTACCTGAGTACATAGATCTAGCTCTCCAGCTTGATCATCGGCTACAAAATCGGAAAACAGACCGTACCCGTTCCGAGAGCAGAACATTCTATGTACGGCCTAAGGAGTCGGCCCGGCCCTCTGCAGAAACACATCCTGAACCCATGCAATTAGGCATAGTACGGGGCCCTCTCACTAATTCGGAGCGGGACAGAAGGCGACAAGAACAGCTATGCCTATACTATGGTCAGTCAGGTAATTTCCTCCGCAACTGCCCACCAAAACCGCCTCGGAAGACAATAGGGGCCATGGATGGAAATAAAGGCACGGAGGAAACGGAAAACTCCAACGCCGGCCGACATAGAGGTCGGTTTGTCGAGCATAGTAAAGACCCCCTCAGACCTCCCACTTTGCTATTCCAGTTATCTTGAATCCACCACACTCGCCCAAGATGCATGCAATCGAGGCCTTCATCTACAGTGGGGCCACAGGCAATTACATGAACCTAGAAACTGCCGACAGGATGGGTTATCAGATAGCCCAAAGACAATAGCCAACAACCTGACGGTGGTAGATGGTTCCCAACTACTTTCTGGCCCAGTTACTCATCGCACTACGGATGTCACACTCCTCTGCCAAGATGGTCACAGAGAAATAATCTCCTTCGATTTAATTAAGGCTCCACAATTCCAGGTGATTCTCGGAATGCCTTGGTTGGAGGCTCACAACCCCCATATAGATTGGCGAGCAAGAACTCTAGCCTTCTCAGAGGACTGCGGAATGCCTTGGTTGGAGGCTCAAAACCCCCGTATAGATTGGTGAGCAAGAACTCTAGACTTCTCAGAGGACTACAGATGCTGTTATGAAAAATCCCAATCCTCAGAGTACCCGCTGCTAGCGTCCCCTAAATCAGTGCCAGTGCTAGGGATAATTGGAGTCCTTCCACCTGAATATCAGGAATTCCAAGATGTGTTCGCTAAAGAACAAGCTAATACTCTTCCACCTCATCGATTGTATGACTGCCAAATTGACTTACTATCTGAAGCCCAAGTACCATGCAGTCGAATCTACGTCTTGACTGAAGAAGAAAACACCCATTTTAGGAAGTATCTGGATCAATATCTAGCAAACGGATTCATCCGTCCTTCAAAGTCACCTGCAGCTTCACCATTATTCTTCGTCCCAAGAAGGAGGGTGATCTCCGCACATGTATAGACTACCGGGCATTGAATCAGGTCACTATAAAAAACAGTTACCCGCTGCCAGTCTTTACAAAACTAGACTTACGAGGAGCCTATCACCTGGTGCACGTTAAAAGAGGTGATGAATGGAAGACCGTGTTCCGCACCAGGTACAGCTTATACGAATACCAAGTAATGCCATTCGGGCTATGTAATGCCCCAGCGGCATTTCAACATTTAATTAACAATGTTTTACGGGAGTTACTTGACGTGTGTGCTGTAGTGTATATCAACGATATTCTCATCTATTCGTCCAACGTGCAAGAACACATCACGCATGTGCATGCGGTACTCCGTAAACTGCGTGAGAACCATCTTTACGCCAAGCTCGAAAAATACTCGTTCCATGTCACGGAGGTGGAATTCTTGGGGTTCGTGTTGTCCCCGCAAGGCATCAGGATGGACAACAGAAAGGTTGAGGCCATACTTACTTGGCCTTCACCCACATCTCTAAAAGGCGTACACAGCTTTTTAGGCTTTTCAAATTTATATCGACGCTTCATACCTGGCTTTTCACACCTGGTGCATCCGATTACCTCACTTCTCCGTAAACACCGAAAGTTCGAGTGGACCCCAGCTTCAGAAGAAGCCTTCCGTGCATTGAAAGACAGGTTCACCTCAGCCCCTGTGTTACAGCACCCCCAACCAGATCTCCCTTACATCGTGGAAACCAACACGTCCAGTGTAGCCATGGGACCAGTCCTATCTAAGCGGAATCCAGCAACAGGCCACTTACATCCAGTGGCATTCTGGTCAAGGACATTTTCTCCAGTGGAACTAAACTATGCCATTACAGACAAAGAGCTCTTAGCAATCAAGGAGGCTCTCAAAGAGTGGAGGCACTATTTACTCGGCGCTAAGCACACTATCACAATCATAACTGATCATCGGACTCTACAACACCTACTGTCAGCTAAGGCCCAATCATCACGACAGCTTAGTTGGACATTGTTCCTGACTGAATATGACTTCGAAATCACTTATCGGCCAGGAATCAAGAACGGCAAGGCAGACGCATTATCCCGCATCGGCAAAGGAGAAGAGGCCTACAACAAGCCAGATCCAGTGGACATAATCCCCAGTGAGAAGATCCTAGGCATTTCTCTCACCGCTGGATACACTCAAGAAAGAAGTGAAGAACTGTATTCCCGCTGAAGAGCTAAGGACTTGGGACCAAAAGGGAACTCAGTTTTCCATACAGGACGAGCTCCCCTATTTTCAGAGGCGCCTATACCTACCTAGACGTGCTCTTCAAAAAGAGATCCTCACCAGTTACCACAGTTCGCCCCTGGAAGGTCACCAACGGAGGGGCTAAGACGCTGGCCAAAGTAACGAGACACTATTGGTGGCCAACCTGGCAGAACAACACACTGAATTTTGTGAACTCATGTGTGCTATGCGCTCAAAATAAGGCGTCTAGGCAAAGACCAGCTGGCCTGCTACAACCCCTAACTATACCCCCAGCTCCTTGGCACAGGGTGTCGATGGATTTTTTCACGGATCTACCTTCCTGTTCTGGGTACACCACCATCCTGGTGGTAGTTGATCTTTTTTCCAAAATGGCCCAGTTTATACCTTTAAAGGGAATACCTTCGGCTGAAGTTTTGGCCCAGAAGTTCCTGGGAATGCTGTGCGTTAGCAGGGGTAGAAATCTGCTTATCCACCAGTCACCACCCACAGACCGACGGGCAGACGGAACGCACAAACCAAACTCTAGAGCAATACCTTCGCTGTCTGCTACACCAAACAAACCATGCTTGGTTGGAGATCTTATGGATGGCAGAATATGCATACAACAACTCAACACATGCTTCTACTCAACTGACTCCATTCTATACTTTATACGGAGGGAACCCACAAACTTCAAAATACGACCCACCGAAAGCAATTGAAATGCCTGCGGTCAAGACCTGGCATGAAAATATCACCCAAGCTGCCAAGGAGGCAGTGACACATTTACAAGTTGCCAAAGAAACACAAAAAAGGTATGCAAATCAACACCGAGAGAAGGCCCCAAACTATCAGATTGGAGATTTTGTGTGGCTGGCATCAAAATATATAGCACTAAGAGGCCCAAGGAAATTTCAACCTAAGTTCTTAGGCCCTTTTACAATCGAAGCTGTAATCTCCCCAGTCGCAATGAAGCTAACCTTACCACACGCATGCACATACATCCGGTGTTTCACGTTTCACTGCTGAAAGCTGTGCGCCCAGATACAAGAGTAACAACACCTCCTGCTCTAATAGTAGTAGAAGGTGACAAACCAGAATATGAAGTCAAAAGTATTTTGGACTCTAAGATAACAAAAGGATCCCTATACTATCTAGTAGACTGGAAAGGATATGGGCCACAGGATAGGTAATGGGAACCAAGTGAGAACATTCATGCCCCCCGGTCACTACGTAGGTTCCATCGGGATAACCCCACCAAACCTGGACCAGGAAAAACACCATTGGGTGGGGCCTTGAGGGGAGGACTGCCATGAGTACTAGCATGGGAACCCACACCTCAGGAACACAATCTCATGGTGTAAAGCCTGAGACACAAGTAGGGGCTAGATGGGTGAAAGCCTGGCAAGCAAAACATGCACTGAGGAACTGTTAATATGAACACCTTCTTATAAGCCTTGTTTTCCAGCCACTTCATGTGCTCCTAACATGGATGCCTGGAGAACATCCAGGAACTGTGAGAATGTGTAAGGCACGCTCTAGTGTTTGGGTGTGGCTGCCTATATAAGCCACACCCAAGAATTGGTCAATGCTTCGTGTGCCTTCTGTTGGCTTGTGCACGCGTTCATCGTCGCCTGAATTCCTGCTTGTTTCAGCCACTCTGCAGCTGGGAGCGAACGTACCCGTTTCCTCTCTCCCATCGCTCGGATATCCTGGGATCACCGTCAGCTGTTTTCCTTCACGATCAAGGTGAATCTCCGCTCTTCTGCGCATCCGGACCCGATCTTCATTTCTCCAGCGCTCCGGACCCGATCTGCAGCTCTCCAGCACTCCGGACCCGCTCTGCAGCTCTTCCGTGCTCCGGACCAGTCTTACGGAAGAAAGAAGAAAACAAGTCAGAACAAGTAAGCACGCGCATGCAAAACGAAGCTTCAGTTTCCTGCGCGAACACAGAACTTACCTTTTGAGGCGAGGCAAGCAGAACTCTTCTCTTCTACGCCCGCAATCAGCTGGCAGCCCGCTTGAGAGCTGAAAAAGACAATAAAACTTCATTACAACTGTCAGCTTTCCCCAATCAACCGCCCACCTTAAAGAACCACACGCAGTCCAGTAAAGCAACTGGTTGAACTTACCACTCAAAGTTGGACGTACCTGTGGGCTCTTCATTCATTGAACTTACGGACATGCACAGTGCTGTAACTGGGCGAACTCTGGAAAGTGCGCTCGCACACATATCTGCTTGAACCTAGTGAAGCAACTAGCTCTGAGATCCCAGACTTCAGCGCCCCTGCAGATGCAGGATGGAGAGCGCGCCCCTCTAATTCAAAAGGTGAGCCACACCCCAGTAAGGAAAGACATTCCACAGGGGTACAGGAAGGGCGGAGGGAGGTTTAGAAAGCCTATTTACAAATACCCCTCTAAACACCTATTCTCTTGGCAGGTCTGCTTTCCAGTCCCGAGGTTACGAGAGGAAGGATCCGGAGGACTCCATTGCTCCCGCAGAGACCCAGGTGAGCGTGACAGTATGTGTTGAATACCTGGTACAGGGTTTATGAACCCATCATAAGAAACGCATCAGGTCGAATTCACATTTCATCCCCCTGGGTGAGAGGGAGTCTAGTCTTTCGATCCATGCTATCTCTTTTTGTAGAGGTTTTTTGTTGATGTCACCCCCTCTGTTACTAACATTCACTTGTTCTAGGATTACACATTTCATTTGTGCAATGTTGTGCCTCGCTTCCATGAAATAGGTAGAAACTGGTGATGTTAGGCTTTTAGTCCTTATGTTTGATTTGTGCTCCGTCCATCTTGTTTTCACTTTCCGTGTTGTTATTCCTACATAAAACAATCGACATGGACATTTCAGAGCATAAACGACCTTGCAGGTGCAAGAGTGGTTCAATTTAATAGCTTGCCCTGAGTACGGGTGCCTGATTTCATTCCCCTTCATGATGTTATCACAATGTTGGCAATTTAAGCATGTTACTGTGCCTTTGGCGCACCAGCAAAGTACTGACAAGTACTGTTTGCTTAGGACTGCCACAGGACTGTCTCTTGCTGCCGGACCTCTTTGCTAACGTGCTACTGATTTCTCGCGCTACGCCTCCTCACTGCCGCCGCAGCGGCTTCAAAGAATTGGGACTGCTTCGCCTGGAGGACGTCTTACAGAGCAACACCCAGCTTGCCTGGCCCTGTTCGCCGGATAGAGGAGGCTATCTTCGCGAGGGAGGCTCCGCCCCCCTCGTTGTGGGATGCTCTTCCAGCACCTATTTAGCCCAACCTCTCTGCGCACCCGCGCCGTGCACCAGCAAAGTACTGACAAGTACTGTTTGCTTAGGACTGCCACAGGACTGTCTCTTGCTGCCGGACCTCGTTGCTAACGCGCTGCTGATTTCTTGCGCTACGCCGCCTCACTGCTGCCGGAGCGACTTCAAAGAACTGGGACTGCTTCGCCTGGAGGACGTTTTACAGAGCAACACCCAGCTTGTGGCCCTTGTTCGCCGGGTAGAGGAGGTGATTGATTGCCCCCTTTGAACTGAACTCCCCCCTTTGATCTGAACTGCCCCCATTGCCAGTCTATATTAGTGTTACTTGATAGGTGGTGTGCCTAATACCCCTTTGTATTTTTCTTTTCTTTCAAGGCTATCTTCGCGAGGGAGGCTCCACCCCCCCTCGTTGTGGGACACCCTTCCAGCCTCTATTTAGCCCAACCTCTCTGCGCACCCGCGCCGCGCACCAGCAAAGTACTGACAAGTACTGTTTGCTTAGGACTGCCACAGGACTGTCTCTTGCTGCCGGACCTCTTTGCTAACGCGCTGCTGATTTCTCGCGCTACGCCTTCTCACTGCTGCCGGAGCGGCTTCAAAGAACTGGGACTGCTTCGCCTGGAGGACGTCTTACACAGCAACACCCAGCTTGCCTGGCCCTGTTCGCCGGGTAGAGGAGGTGATTGATTGCCCCCTTTAAACTGAACTGCCCCCATTGAACTGAACTCCCCCCTTTGATCTGAACTGCCCCCATTGCCAGTCTATATTAGTGTTACTTGATAGGTGGTGTGCCTAATACCCCTTTGTATTTTTCTTTTCCTTCAAGGCTATCTTCGCGAGGGAGGCTCCGCCCCCCCTCGTTGTGGGATGCCCTTCCAGCCTCTCTTTAGCCCAACCTCTCTGCACACCCGCGCACCAGCAAAGTACTGACAAGTACTGTTTGCTGTTTGTGGGTCGCGGGGAGCCCTGAGTGGGTCTGTGGGGCGATCCAAGCTTCTTTGACAGGAAACCCCAGTTCCTGCTTGCCTCTTGGGGGAAGACACATGCGGGTGTGGAGCACGCCTAGGAAATAGTCAGTAGGGAGTGCTTCTCAACCTCGCCTCACTGTCTCCCGGTATTTTCCTTCCTTTTTGTATTGAGTGCTGGTGCTTCAGCGAAGGAATGTTAGTTTAATCTTTGCTATTATCTATTACCTGGTAATCTGACCCAGCTCAGAGTAGAGTGCGCGTAAGCTGTTTTTGCTAGAGGGTCTATTGGGCACCTCTTTTTCCACCCTTGGTTGTCCCCCCCCACAGGAGACTGCGGGCTGTATGCCTTTGATCCTGGGGGATTGGTGTGGAAATTCAGTGTACTCAAAGTGTCTAGTTTACACTTTTAAGTGTTCTGAGATGGTTGAAATCTTTTTCTCTTGGATAGCTAGTTGTGGCCAATGATTTTTGGCCAAATTTTCAGCAGGTTTTATGGTATGATCACCTGTCAAGTTGTTGTTAACTCCACTCACCTGCTAGGCGTACTGCAATTGACTAGAAAATGTCTTCAAATGAGCTGTGTCAAATTGTCCTACCCTTGTACATTTTGTGTTTAGACCCTTAGTTTAGTCACAGTTGCTTTTCAGAGTGGTTGAGAGGGAAGGGGAGGCGGTTCAAGTATTCCCTCTTGGTTGCTGTGGAAGGTTGCATCCTTCTTCCCCTTGATCCCTTTGGTTTGTGATTTCCTACACAGTGAGGGTCTGTACCACTATTTTGTATTAGAGGTGAGAACAGTTGTTGAGTATGAGCCCAACTCTAAGAAGTGGCTGTAAAACAGGTTCTCCATCGAAAGCAAAGACGATGCATGCAGGGAACAAAACTCACAACAGTACCCTCCCCCTGCTACCTACGTACAAAAAGTCTCTTCTATCTATGTCCATTTCGTCGGAGGAGAGGGCTGTTGGGCCAGTTCAGGAAGGGGGATCTGAGAGTCCCATAGTGGAAGTACCTGCTTCTTGCAAGGATGTTCCCATGCTTGGCCCTCCTTCAGCCTTATCACTGCCAACCTTTTCTGTCCAGGAAGCTAATGAGAATGACGGGGGGGTAGGGAGTGCTGTTGTCCATGTACACGACACAAATTGCACCCCACTGCATGAGCATGAAGGATTCCCCACATTTCAGATACTTCATTGCTGGCACCCACGATTATGAGTGAATTAGGAAAAAGAGTGCGGCTTTCATTGGGCCCCTCTTCTCCAGCATCGAGTTAATTTCCCTTTCGGGAACAAGTCCACTTCCATCTTCCTGTTGTAAAAAGCTGTAAATAATTTGGTGATCATGTAAGTGACCTTCCAGCTACTCTGACGAGGGGCTTGGAAGGGGGTATATCTTCTATGACAACTTTCAGGTTGATGAGGTACTGCCATCAGAGATTTTCCTTCCACTTGGAGTGGACGCCTTTTCCCTAGGCAGTGATGAAGCCGATTTGTCGGCCCCAAAGGGTGAAGTAAGATCAGCTTCCACTCCGGAAGACTCTTCTTCTGCCACCCATCCAAATGAGCCCTTCAATTTTCCAGTATTCTCGCGTATCCTTAATCTCTTGGACAAGGGTCATGAGTTGACCCATTGTTCAATAAGGGAAATGCAGGGCTCTCTTGCGCTCATGAAAGACAAGATGGCTAGATTGGAAGGTTTCATTCTAGCAGAAGAACAATCTAAACCCTTCTATCTGGCCCAATTTGATAAAATGTTGGCGAGTGTTGCTTCCACCTCGGAACATTCTCTGCCCAGCAACTCTACTCGATCACAAGGCTCCCAAACGGAATCTGGGCTCCTCCCCTCACATCTGTCAAAACAATCTTACTCACAAGTATTGCAAGGTGACAAGAGGATTGGACTGGAGCTCGGCGACTCTGACGCCATTGATTTGTTGGAAGTAGCCAAACTCCAGCATGACCGTCTCTTGCAGGTGGAACAACTTTTATACAAGCTGGTTGTGACCCACCACCCTTTGGATCCGACAGTTTACCCGGGCGATGGAACTGAGGTTGCTGAGGAGATTGTCGTTCCTCCTGACAGTCCCTCTCCCTTGACGGATATCATCAATGCTCAGCCCACCCTCCACACAGTGGCTCCTCATTTGCCTGTGGAAGTTGATGAGGGACCAGTATTGCATGAAGGAAGACATTTCATCTCTCGCAAGGCAAGGAAGTCCTTCTTAAGAGCACAAAAACGATTAAATCACAGTAAGGCCATGCAGAAGGAAGTGTCAAACAAAGCATCCCTTGTTACATGTTCGCAGGTGCAAACAGATTCCAGCTCATCTCTAAATCCCAAAAATGTTACCAACCAAGATGACCTGGTTCTGGACCTCAGTGACCTTAATGACGAAAGTAAAAAACATCTACAGATTGCAGCCCTGAAAAGTGGCAATGTCCAGCTTTCGTCACGTTCTATTCCGAGGGTTCCAACGGCAAAGAAGCAATCTAAGCTCCACTGTTTTTTTCCAAATATCGAATCAAAAAAAGTGCTTACCGGGTTGCCCGCTGAATCAAGGGGACACCCGTTCAGAAATCAGCAAGTGTCTCTTTGCCTTTGGCATCGTCATCCGGAGGTCAGGTCGTTGACCTAGCTACACCGGCAACTGTCTCTTCATTAAGTGAAGAGCAGGAGGTGATTGCCTCTCGACCAGAGGTTGAGCAGGTCGTTCTGGTCTCGTTGCGGTTTGTCCACATTGAGGAAGTGCCATGTCGTCAACCACCTTCTGTGGAGGTCTCGACTGACGTATTGTCCTTCTCGCAAACTCCAAAGGACATGAAACTAATCCTTGGTTGGGTTAGAAATCCTGACATTAACGGCCCAGCGCGGATCAATAGGTCCTTTTTGATGAATTCATTCTTTCAGATCCCTGCACTAAGGAATCTATCCACAAAGGACTTAGATTGGGTAAAACTAGCGGCCCATAATAACCACAGAGTGCTGTGTAGAGTCCAATCACAGATTATATCCAAAATGCTTATGGACTTCACAGATGATTTCAACTCCATTGGTCTTGTGCCTTGTTTATTTGCGGACATGGAGAGTGCATGGGCTTTTCTTGACTGGGTACCTAAACGCCAAAAAGAATACTCTGAAGGTCCAGCATTGGCCCCCTTTGAGTCTCATGCTAACCAATTATCTTCACAATTGGCTTTGCTTCCGCATGCTCTCAGCGACTTATCTTGGTTGGAGCCCTTGATTAAAGTGGCTGTATCTATGAAAGTAGCAACCCCTGACTCATAACTGCCCAGCATTGCCGTTGCCTCCTGGAATTGCTGTGGTATAAGCAACCTCAGGGTATGGCATAGACGGGTCGGGTTGGAGCACAAACCAGATATTCTATTGCTACAGGAAACAATGGCATTAGGCGATATTGTGCTAGACGGATTTACCTGTTTTTCTGTTCCGGCACGTTGCGTGCTAGCTGGCCGTCCTTCTGGTGGTATTGCTATTCTTATTAACAACAGCTTGAAGGTGGCGTCATGTCTTCTAGATAAATCTGAGTCATGCATATTGGTGGAATTGTCGCTTGCCCATGGTAACGTCCCGTCTCTTCTTATGTTGTCTATATATTGGAACCCGAAGGTTGCGTCCCTGAATTCGGTCTTAGAGGAATTGGATCGAATCTTAGGCCATGTCTCTGTTTCTTGTCCCAACCATGAAATTGTGATTGCAGGTGACCTGAATTCGTACTTAGAACTTTACAACTCTGCGCGGCCCTCTTGCCACTCTTCATCATATGTCCAACAAGCTTTTCACAGAGGAAACCAATGGGTATCCTTTTTCGAAGCATGGGGTATTTATCCAATCCAACTTGAGCCACATTCTATTAAAACCTCTTGGAAGCGTGGAACAGCTTCATCTCTTATTGATAACTTACTGGCGTCAAGAGTGTGTACTGGTTTGCTCGACCCAATTTCAGTTTTGGATTTGGGAGTGAGCGACCATCATATGCTATTTTCTCGCTTACATTTGGGAATTGTAGCATATGAACCCCCTGCCCCCGCTGGTATGGTGGAAAGCGACAGGCATACCATATCTGTCAAATGGCACCCCTCCGTTTGCAGGAAATTGGTATTTTTGGTGAACAGGGACCTCCTTGTGTGCCACGAGGAAGATCTTTCTGTGGATAACGTTGAAAAAATCAACAAAATAAACCTGACAATGATTCATAGGCATCTGCTTAGCCTAGTGAAAGATTCCTCGGCTAAGGACCACCCCCAGGATGTCCACTCGAACCTGTTCTTGGTTGCAAATCTAATAAAAACAAAAAAATAGTGACCTTCGGAAGGTAAGACGTATGTCTCATAGCCTGCCAAATTATATCAGAGAAAAAAATCACATTGTTGCTCGTTTCAAGCAGCAGTTGAAGATTCTCCGCCAGGCTGCTTACAATTTAGCCAACCAACACATGATTGAGTTGCTATGCAAAAACAAAACCACGGACCTATGGGCTATACTAAGAAATCCGACTGGAAAGGTAGACAAACGTATGGTTGCAACCATTTCTGGTACTGAATGGGAGCAGTTTTTTCGTCAAAAATATGCGCTGCCGGAAACTCACGCTAATTTAGAATCAGTTAATTTGCAGTTGTCCCCTTCCTGCGTTTGCCCGTGGGAAATTAAAGACATTATATGGGCAATTTCACAGCTGAAATTTTCAAAAGTGGCTGGTCCAGATGGGCTCCCACCGTGTGTCTTCAAGGACGACCTCAACTTTTGGGCCAGGTATCTGCTTGCTCGTTACCAGCTGATTTATCAATCTGGTAGAATTTCAAAATCATGGCTGTTGGCAATTGTAATTCCGATCCACAAAAAGGGTGCACTAAGTAACCTGTTAAACTTTAGGCCAATTGCCTTAATAGACACAGCTGCAAAAAATTTTGCACGGCTGGTCTTGTGTGATCTGGAAGCCCACGTACGTGCCTCGAACATCCTTTCAAAAGCACAGGTCGGCTTTCGGCGGGCTATGGGCATGCTGTTAAATGCAGCGATACTTGCCCATCTTCTGCGGATAGCGCACTCTAAGCCAAACGGTACGATCTATATGGCATCATTGGATCTATCAGCCGCATTTGATAATATCTTATGAAATCGCCTTTGGCAAAAGATGTTGTCATATGGTATCCCTTCTGAGTTGGCGGCAATAATTGCTGCGTTGCACCAAAATACCTCATATAGGGTCCGTATTAATTCTGAGGGGCTCTTAACTGATAACATGCCTACGCGAATTAGCGTGAACCAGATTTGCAATTTGCGTTGGCATTTACGGATGACGTCATCCTATTCGATAGGGTCCCCTTTGGACTCCAAAATAAATTAAATATCTTCCACGACTACTGTGTGTTGAACAATATGACTATTAATCCAGCTAAATCTCACATTATAGTTCTTACAGCTAAAAAAAAATACCTAGGTTTAATTGTGTCATCAACGCACAACCTATCATGAGAAAAGAAGAGATAATCTATTTGGGGTACCATCTATCGAATGGGATGTCTGTCGGCAGATGGCGTACTGTGCTGAATGCCAAGCTTAATCCCTTGTCTGCCCAAATGCGAATGATCTTCTTAAAGTACTGCAGATATTCGCTCATGCCCCTCCTGCACTATTACACTCTGAAAGTAGAGCCCATCTTACTTTATGCTCTGGACGCTTGTCTGTTGAAGTCGGGGCCTTTATTAAATCTCATGCAAGGCAAACTTTGGAAAAGAATCTTAGGCCTACCTGGATACTTACCTAATGCTATCATCGTACATGAACTGGGCTTATACCCCTTAGCAGACAAATTTGACTGGCGGATGGTAAATGCTTTTAGTAAAATGATTTCGACCCCTCTGAATTCTCTCTATGAGGACTTTAAGTCAATGCTCACACAAGAGTGTCCTGCTTCGATTGCTGAATTTAAAGAGCGAATATATGCCATTCTATCGTCGTTGAATATGTCCCAGCAGGATCTAATTGACTCCCCAAGCAAAGTTATAATTTGATTCTTTAAAAATGCATGGGCACGCAATTCAGACCTGATCGCAGGTTACTCCTCATTTACCAACTATGCAATATTCAGGCATGCTGTTACACCTCGGCTGCCTCATCTATTATGCTTTCCTGACAAAAATGCAAGAAGGACATATATGCGATTCCACCTGGATCTTATCCATACGGGTTCCTGGATTAGGAACTGGTCTGGATATAGGGAATTGGGGCAGTGGGATTGCTGTAGATTCTGTTTAAAGCCTGCTAAGATTGAAACCTTAGAACACTTGTTTATGCATTGCAATTTCTTTGACCACCACATGCGAGGATGCCTGGGCGCATTTTTGGTTTCCTATTCCTTTTTCGAATGCCATCTAGTTTGGCTTTGTTGTATGTGGGGAGAATCCAACTCTATCATGCTAGCAACTGTTAGACTTGTTTTGATGATTGAGGAGCACCTGCTCCCACTAAATAATGCCATCTTTAGTGGGCAGATCTTGGATCGTTCATTTCCATCTAACTAGCAATTGCCTATCAACTTGAACGCTTTTGGTTTCCGATTGTTTGACTCCTTTTGCTTTTCCTTTCTTTTTTCTTTTCTTTCCATTATGAAGAGCTCCAATTGAAGCTTCTGTGTATATATGTAGACATCTATTTTGTATGATTAATGAATGTTGGGTGGTGCTTTCTATTCTTGAAGTTATGTGTATCTTTCAAATGTTTTTAAATTTTTTAAGAATGTTTTTGATTATGCATGATTATCGTTTATTATTCGTTAATAACTGATAATTAAATTTGTAAAGGTGTAAATTAATTTTTGCTACCAAAAACAAATAAACAATTTTAAAAATAAAAATAAAAAATAAATAAAAAGAAGGAGAGCAGTTCTCGGTTGTTACACTGTGCCTTTGTATTTTGTACCTGCCATTTTTCTGTCAGTCATTTCTGCCCTGACCAGTGTGTTTTGCGAAGTGCCTGGCTGTTACGAAAGGCCAATGTGGGCACTTCTGGTAGGGTCCTTTCAAAAACGGGATCCATCTTGAATAGCAGCCAGTTTTTCTTTATGATTTCTTTGATTTTACTGCTTTGTAGCGAGTGCGTGGTGATACACACCAACAATTTCTCTCCTCCTTTTTGTTTTGGTTTCAATAAGGACTCTTACATCTTTGCTACTTTCTCTGCTACTTTTTATATATGTTCTTTTTTATCACTTCTCTGATGGGCTGTCTAGTCAAATGGTCGACAGACAAATGGTCGACAGACAAATGGTCGACCCAATTTGGTCGAATTACAATTTAGTCGAATGGTCAAATGATCGAAATGCATTCATTTTGGTCGAAATTGGTACAAGCATACACTTTACAGGTTTCAAACATTCACTTTATTTTGTTATTGTAGTGTTATTCATTTATTATTGTACATATATTTGTTGTATCTTTTTAAACATTTTATAGTTTTTAAACATTTAAAAAATGTTATAGTTAACTTTCTATATAAATATAGTATTATTGTGCTGTTATTTACTAAATAATTAAATCTAACAAATGTTTTTGTTCACGGATAAAAGGTTTGTAAGAATATATTTCTTTTCTAACACTAGATGGTGGTATTGCATCATTTTTGAAAAGTATAGTAACATTAAACTGTTCAAAGTTTGTAACGCATGACGTGTTACGTTTTCTACGTCGACGTAGACGCCATTTTTGAAGTTCCTTGCTCGCAGTTTGGATACCTGTTGCTCGCGCTCCCTCTTTTCTTGGATTTTATGATGGATTTTTCTTTTTTCCTGGATTTTTGGATGGTTTTTATCATGGATTTCCCCCGTTTGGATGCTTTTTTCGTCGGATCATGTCGTGGATGTTTTTTTTTTTTGGACAATATGTTCATGGATTTGGGTTTTTCACTGCAACGAATGTCGTTTTTGCAAAGCGAGGATTTCTGTTTTTCCTGGTTTTTTATGGAGTACGCTTTTTAGGGATTCTGGTTTTTTCTACCATGGATGGATTTAGCATCGAGTCCCTATTTGGATTTGGTTTCCTGCAGTTGGTGAATGGTTTTCGTGCTTGGAGCTGGTGTATTTTTTCCGGTGAGTTTTATTTTTATTTATTATTAACATTTCAAATTGTAATCTACTGCTTCTAGGAACTGTATAGGTTCTGTACTTTTAAAATTGTTTACTATGCTTGCAATTCTTTCTTCATGGTCTCTGTATTTTTTTTGGTTATTGTTTGTTTTCCAGTGATAGTGTTTGGGATAGTTTTATTTCTTGTCTATTTTGTTCACATTTGAGACTTTTGATGAAGTGCCATAGTGTCGGGTTGTTAGAATTGAATTCTTTATTTATCTTGCTGTGCCAACCTTCCTGCACGTTGTTTGTTCTTGGGCATTTTTTTATCACCGATGTATAGCAATTCCATATTTCTATGTCATATTTTCGGTTTCGTCTGGTCCCATGTCTAGTAAATTCCCCAATCCATGTGTTTTCCATATAGTCCAGTAAATTACATAATTGTTCTTCATGATTAGTGTAGTAATCAGATGCAATCAAAGTGTCATAATATTTATCAACCATGTCCTCTTTCACAAATGCTAAAGCGTATAATCTCTTGATCTGGTGCTGACATTCGGTGTCCTCTATGTATAATGTCCGTAATCCTAATTTTTGAATTCGTCTCCACAATGATTGACTAAAATGAAAAAAGCAACCTTGAATATGAGTTTCTGGATACATTTTTGAAAATGCTTTCATTTGTCCCTGTTCATAGTCCATGACTATTGTTTCTGTTTTTTTTTTCCGGCAATGATTTGTGAATTAATTTGTATATACAGCTGTACAGTTCTTCCGTTTTTCCTGGCATTAAAACGAAAATCAGAGGTGTCACTGTTTCATTTATTGTTCCATGAATGCTATAAAACTGAAGAAATGGTGTTGGACAGGTTTTAAACGTAGCGTCTCCATGCCAAGTGTTTGAATTTCCCAAGTGTGTTATATTTTGAAAAGTTGTAAAAATTAACATTTTCTCATTCTTTATTTCTAATGATTTCCATAGAAACTGCTCTCCCTTTTCTGTTTTTTGTAATACCTCCGGTATAATCATGTTTACATAACTTTGTGGTGCCATGGGTACGTTTTCTTTTAGTTGTTTTTGTCTATTTACATTCCGTTTTACTGTTTTCGTATTTGGCATTTGTGCTGTTATATGCAGCGGTAACCTCTCATATGCTTTGGTTACTAGCGAAGTTGATGCTTCATTTTTATTCATTTCTACATTTTCTTTCAATTCGTTAAGTGTTTTCTTTATCAAAACTGTCGTAGTGTCCGACATATGGTTATGCTCGCAAGTTAATTGTATGTTTTCTCCTTCCGTTATTGCTCTGCCGTTGCATGTATTTTTTTTGTACTCCTTACACTTCCAATAGCTCTTTTCTTGTTGTGTGCATTCCTTGTTGTATATATATCCTTCATATGTTAATTGCGCTGCGCCCCTTTGCGATTTTATGAATTCCATTTTTTTTTATCGATCTGTATCTGAAATAGCAAATTTTAAAAATTAATCCACCCACTCTGTTATTATTTTTGGTAAACGAGTGTGCAGTTAAAGTTTTCTTTCCTAAAATTATAATATGGAATATCTAAATGGTAAAACAACGATCGAATTGTAATTTTATTTCTGAGAGGGTTCGCATTTCTAAAAAAAGATTTAAAAAAAGATTGGGGGTTTGGGGGGAATCCCCCCATTTCTAATATAAAACTGTGTGAACCACTCTTTAATTCGCTTATTTAGTGTGTTTAACTCACTGTTTTTCCAGTCGCGTATACGTATACGCTATTCACGTGCGTGTTTTGATCAGCTGTTCTCTCTGTCACTTTCCTGACGCACTGACAGTTTGTTTTTAACCGTCAGCTGTGATCATTGATCTAATACAAGGTACTTTACTCTTCATTTAATGTCATCTCCTGTGACCCTTTTTTATTTTCATGGTCATTTGAATGGGCTTCCATTTTCTGTCGATCAAATGACCC
This sequence comes from Ambystoma mexicanum, assembly GCF_040938575.1. NCBI lineage: Eukaryota > Metazoa > Chordata > Amphibia > Caudata > Ambystomatidae > Ambystoma > Ambystoma mexicanum. The sequence continues at coordinate 1,283,215,286 of NC_090928.1, forward strand.
GTGTATATTATTTATGTGTTTGTCGATCATTTGTCTTTCGATCTTTGTGTTTCGATCTAATGACCTGTTTACATTATGTATATGGGCTGTCGACCATTTGACTTTCGACCATTTGCTTTCGATCAATTTGTCTGTCGATCGTTTGTTTTCGATCAGTTGACCTATAACCCTCTGATGGAACTTTAACTTCAATGTTACCACTTGCCTTCCGTATTCTCCCTCCGCCGAGATATGTCTTCAGTATCGCATGAATGTGTTTCTTGTTCTGCTTGTTTGTCACTGTTATCTGTTGTCTGCTTTCTCTCCCTCTTTTGTGAGCGCCCTGAGACCTTTGGGTTAGTGGCGCAATACAAGAACGTAGATAGATAGATAGATAGATAGATAGATAGATAGATAGATAGATAGATAGATAGATAGATAGATAGTCTATTGTCCTTTTAGGGTGGAAGCTGGTAGCTATTAGTAAGCTATTCCTGTCCGTAGGTTTGGTAAAAATTTTAGTGTATAAGCTCTTTGTCGGTACTGTAAATTTCTACGTCCAAAGAATTTGGACTTGCTGTGTTCTGTGGTGAATTTTATGCGTGGATGCATCAGATTCATCATCTGGAAGAATTCTAATTCCCTCTCCGATCCATTCCAGACCTCAAAAATGTCATCGATGTATTTGACGTACATCGTAAGGTGTTTTAACCATCTGGTGGAATTGAGCACATGTTCTGTCTCAAGATACAACATATAGGTATTAACATAGCATGGGGCCATAGCTGCCCGCATGCTTGTGCCTGATACCTGTAAATAGAAGTCACCCCCCCTTCTCGCACACAGGTGTTTCCTGTTTTGCTTGATTCTTCTACCCTGCTCCCCCTCAACCTCCTCCAGCCTACTTCTGCAGGAGTCTGTCCTGATACATTCTGGTTTCACCATCACCGTCTTGTGGCCAATGCTGGATTTGACTTTTATGGACTTCATTCATTCACGGTGCGTCACTCTTTCTCAACTCTCATGCTGGACTTCCTTTGCATCTTGTACTCATGGTGGCCCTGACTCATGCTGTTCCCATCTTAATCTTGTATCCTGGCTTGCACCATTATGTGTTACTACTGACTTCTGCAATTGTATTCGCTCTCCACTCTTGCTTCTCCACTCTTTTTGACTGCTTACTCTCTGTTCTCTCCTGCTTTCCCTTCTCCCTTTTCCTATCTCCTCCACTTACTTTCTTCTGTGCACTTACTCTATCAGAATTGTCCCTGTACCTAATATGACAGTAACCTCGTCAGTTTCCTTCACCCTCCCATTATGCTTTCTTTCCTCCCCACAGCCCCTCCAGCACTATCTGAAATGTTGTCAGGCCTAGTATGATAGTCGCTTGTTTTGTTCCTCCCCTCCCTTTCTGCACCCCTCTCCCTCACCTTTTGTTTTTCTCCGGCTCTACCAGAAATATCGTCAGGCCTAGTACGGTAGTTGCCTGTCTGTTTCCATTTCCTTCCCACTCTCCCCCTCCCTTCCTTATCTATGTCTTTGCTCTTGCACTATCTGAAATGTCGTCAGGCCGAGTACGATAGTTAATTTCTCATCCTTACTGTTCATGGCCTGTAAGAATGTCATTATATTTTCCCTTGTTCCCTCCCTTGCCTTGAAGCGCTTTTAGCAGCCGTTAAAATCCATGGCGCTAACCTGCCATGATGCTAATTACGCCACCGTAATTTACAGTGGCGTAATTAGCGCCTTCCCCACTCCCATTATGCCCTATGGGGCAAAAATGGGAATGGGGAAGGGAAAATGGGAAATGGGGATTTACTAAGGGCACGGCTGCCGCTGGTAATGCTTTTTTACTGGGTCCAAGAAAAGGGCAATAACCGGGTTTTACCGAACTTGGTGGACCCGGTAATTGCCCTTTTCTTGGATCCGGTAAAAATCAATCCCCATTCCCATTTGAGCCTGATAGGGCTCAACAGGAATGGGGAGCATGCTAACAGCGGGCCCGTTAATGACGGGCCCGTTGTTAGCATGCTGGCCCCCTCGCGGGACCCACTAAGGACGTCTGGTAAAACCAGACGTCCAGAGTGGGTCCCGCAAGGGGACATCGTAATAGGGCATCCCGTAATGAACGGTGCCGGTCCTGTACCGGAACCGTTCATTACGAGTGCGCCAGGGTCGTAATGAGGCCCTAGGTCTCAGGAGGGGTGAGGGTGACTGAAAGATGTCAATGAGCACACAGAGTAATGGACACTTACAAATCACTCCCAGTCAGGTGTAGATATATTAAAAACACAAATACATGTATTTCAAGGCCTTTGAAAGTTCACCACACAATCACAATCACAATAATAGTTTTAGATCAATACAATCCTATCTAAATACATATATACAAGACCAATGGGGTCTAAATGGGGTCCCGCTTTCTGGGGATCATAGTAAGGACACAGAGTTGGTGAACAGGGTATATCCTATCATCCAGGCTTGGATGGCTACTCAAGGCCTGTGCCTGAACGATGATAAGACGGAGTTGATATTCATGGGCACACACGCCAACATCAAAAAACTAGGGCAGGAATTTTCTTCATTCAATAGCGACGGGAATACCATAAAAGTCGCCAAGGAAGTAAAAACCCTTGGTTTCTACTTGGACTCCACTTTGTCTTTTGATAAACAGGTCAAATCCTTGGCCTCTATCACGGCCTACACCTGCAAGCTGATAAGAGCTGGCAAGCCATTCCTCTCCAACGACAGTTGCCTGATCCTGGCCAGAGCCTTAATACTATCCAGAATTGACTACTGTAATGCCCTATACAGTGGTGCTAACAAAACCACCATCTGGAGGCTCTGAACATTACAAAGTAATGCCTTGAGAGCAGCACTTGGAATAAACAAAAGAACCCATATCTTCTCCATTAGACGCCATCACAAATGGCTGTCTACTGGCGACAAAATTCAGCTTAAGACATTATCACTGACTCACAAAGCACTAAACAATGCGGCCCCTAGTTACCTTACAGAGAAACTTCACAGAAGAATCTCTCTCAGACCTACTAGAGCTGGCAACACCAACTGCCTGGCCATACCTTGATACAAGCTCACCACAATTAGCGGCAAAAGTTTCCCAGTGAAGGCTGCCAAATTATGGAACTCATTGCCACTAGACATAAGAGCAGACCAACCCTACCTACACTTCAGAAAAAACGCCATCAAACACCTTATCTCTACTGACCCCTTGTCTCCCACCCTGGCCTACACTGTACCTAGATCACCTTTTCTCACTTGTACAACTCTCCTTGTTAAACTCTGCAACACTTTGTTACTTGCATATCTGCACACCATTTATGGCTGTGTAACCATAAATGCCTCTGAAGTGTATATTTTGTTTACTTTGTAACTATGTAAGCCTTTATATTGTATATTGTGTATATTTTGTAACGTTGTAAGCCCTGCATCTTCTTACTGCTGCGCCCTGTTACCTAAGGGTCTGGTGCGCAAAAAAAGTGAATAAACAAACAAACAAACAATAAAGGGTTAATGCACAAAATCGGTCCGTACCTAAAAGGGGAAGGAAACAGACAGGCAGTCCAGTCCCTAAGAAGAGTGGAACCTATTGCTCAAATGTACTTGCAATGCTGACGCACGCAGTAATGAAGATGGGCAAAACAGGGTCTCTTCAAGGGTCTGTAGCAGCTCAGGAAGGTAGATGAGGCAATGAAGAATAAATTCCCATTATTCGTGGAGGGTCTCCTCAACAGGGCAGAACAGGTTCCAGAGCTCGGGAATGGTTTGCTAGTTCGCACTAGTAGTGGAAAGGAGAGGAGACCTCAGGGGCCACTTGTGCGTAAAAATGGATGGAGGCGCTAGGTGCCACTGGTTAGGGTTGTAATTACTCACCAACCCCCGGCGCACTCAGGACCAAATTTCGGCAGTCGAGTCCACTTTGGTTGCAGGTTCAAGTGCAGCAATTTGGTGGCTCTGCGGCTTTCAGCTACAAAGATACAGTCATGATGCCCAAACGGGACAATGATGATCTCTCCACTCCTGGTGCATGGATCAGGCCAGTTTAAATGCAGCAAGCTTCAGGGGCAAGAGGGGCACAAAAGCAGCGCACCTGCAATGTTCGTCACCATGGCTGGGCGACCGGTAACCGTGTATACTCCAGTTCGGGCGCACTCACTTTACTCCAGACCTGGGAACACCAAGTGTACAAAATTCGGTGTGAGAGTGCCGCAAACACAGAGCTAGCGACGTACCAAGTTTCAAGTGTCTCCTCGAAACAGCGATGATATCAGGGCAAAGGTCCTGCGTAAACTGGTCAGCCCACTGGTTGGCCCAGGGACGCTTCCGAGAAGGCTTACTTGCCGGGTTTGATGAAGATGCCGAGAATAGTTGATCCCACTATTCCAATGGGTCGAAGCCTCTTTGCAGACCTTCTAGGACGACCAGACGCAGAGCGGTCCAGCGAGAAGACAGTAGGCTCAGGGTGCCAAACCTTCCAGCAGGTCACCAGCGATTCCCCGGCTTAGCTTTTTAGTTTCAGGATACTTGGATCCTGTCCTGCGTTCAGTGAGAACTCCAGAGATCGACATGGTATGGCTGTGTGGGCCCTTCTCTTATCCAGAATGAAGAGGACCCAATGGGAGATCTGCTCACATTCAGGCTTACCATACGTGGACCAATCACGGACCACGGTGGTCCCAGGCATTCACAGTACTCCAGACTCTCTGGCAACCAGGATGTGTATTGGGGTCAGACATCCCAGCCCACATTCTGGAGGCACACACACAAGGCATGCAGAAGCCTGTGAAAGCTTTACGTTTCGCGGGAGAATGCATGCCCAAATAAGGACTGACCTGGATTGGCTCGACCTGGGGAAGGTGAAGGGGCAAGATGGCCAAAGGACAAGACAAAGAACCGTGTGGCATGGCCATTTTGGAGCCAGGCCACCAGTCTGTGCCAAACGCGGTTAATGCAGTTTACTTGGCAGGAAAGGGTTAAAAATATATGAAAAGATAAACTGCTCCCAGCCCTGTCCGTGACACATCTTCACATCTCCTAAAAAATCCTTTGAGAGTATCTAGGGCCTTTGGAAATGACTATTAGACCCAAGTGCACTGGACTGTAAGGTAGATTGTACAAATGTTTCAGAAAAGTTGCAACATTGGAAAGGACTTAGGGAAACAAAGTCTCCCAGTACTTACTTTCTTTAAGGGTATGTCATTTTCCCCAGAATGAAGTGAGCAAAAAGCCCAGAGGAGCGCAGCAGAAGGCTGGGCTCCTCTGGTAAAGTCAGACTATGGTGTTTAAACAAAGCAAAAAGTTGGGGGGGTTCACAACTAGAGGGAACATTACACATAAATGGAAATCTTTCCTAACAGTTATGACTCGACAACACAGCTACGACCAAGAGAATGACCCCCTTCTCCTGGTCTGTCTGGATCAACCTTGAGGGTCTTTGTACAGTCATTTGAAATAAGGTTTTAAGAATCCCTTGTTTCATTGTCCTTTTCAATCTTCTCTTCATTGGCACTGATACATTAGAGTTTCTTGTTCCTTTATTAGTCTCTTATTGTTGGGGAGATTACTCCCAGACAGTTAGTCCTTTAACACCAGTTTCAACCTTGTTTATGGACCCACTATGACGAGGGAGAGGACTCCTGAGCCACTCTCATCTTTCCCAGTTTTTTAGATCATCGCTAGGACGAGGGAGATGACTCCAGAGTACTTCTTGGCTCTTGGTTTGAGTAGAGTACCTCCCCAGACCAGACTCGGGTTACCTGCGGCTTCCATTACCTTGATTATGGCTGGGGCACGGCAACGGTTCCAGGGACTTGGGTCGGCTTTTCTTCTGCATGCGTCCATGTGTCTTTCTTTGGATTCTTGTTGCTGCTGCTTTGGCGATCTCGGCACAGTTTATGGACCACAAGGTCCATCTCCTAGAGGTTGCTTAACCACCTGGTTTCTTGCAGCTGGGCCAATCAGGACGGAGTGCGACTTGAGTTACCAAGGTAACTCAGTCCAGGGTGCCTAAATCCCCCTCCACCCCTCCTAAGCACCCCAGACAGAGTGGCACCACTTTGGAGGGCTTCTGTGGAGAAGCCCGCCAAAAGTGGAACAAAGGGCTCCACTTTGGGTCAGAGTTACAGAGGCGAACGCCAACGCCATTTTAGAATCAAGTTTTGGAAAAAATCCCAACCGGAGTTATAATAATAAATATATAAACCGGCGGTATGTTTGAGGCTACCGTAAATAAATAAATAAATGTATTAGCCTAAAACAATGGGAAATCCCATAGGAAAATATTTGCGGTTGAATTTAAAAAGTAGTTTCCACTGCCACCAGCCAAAACTCGATCAGGGGGGACGGAGACGTGCCCCCTCGACTAACAGACCCTGGGGCAATCAAATTGCCCCAGCCAGTACGTCCACAATATGATGGTTTGTACTGGTTCTGTTCAGGATTTAAGACTAGTAAAGTCATTGGTGACTTTACATGCCCTGGGAGACAGTAGTCAGTCCCAGGGTATGGAGTCTATGTTGGGGAGTCCCTAGGACACCCCTGGGTTACTGCACAGAGGGTGCTGTGTAACCCACATCACAAAAATACATGAGGCCCTATGGGGTAAAAGACCCCATAGCCCATTCAACAAAAGGGAAACCAAAGAAACATACTTCAAACATGCCCAAGAGTGAGGGTAAAAGTGTCTCACTCTTGGCAGGAGAAAAAAAGAAACCCCAGAAATCCAGCAAAGCAGCTGGGGGACTCACTAGGTAGGGAAATTCAGCCTAAACAGAGAATTCTCCCAAACACTCGCCCCCCCCCAGACTAAGGGACAGGAGGAGTTAATCCACTCCTGGATGAACCTCATACCTCTAGTCGATGATATACATCCTAGAGAGTCCATCAGCATTTTGATGGTGACACCCTGACCTGTGCTCAATGGTGAAATCAAACCCTTGCAGGCAGATTGACCATCTCAATAGTTTTGGATTTTCCCCTTTCATTTGCATTAACCATCTCAAGGGTTGGTGGTCAGTCTGAATAACAAAAGTAGAACCATACAAGTATGGCCTAAACTTCTTCAGTGCCCACACAATAGCAAAGCATTCTCTTTCGATTGTTGCCCACCTTGTCTCAGGATCCTTCAGTTTCCTACTGATGAAGCAAATGGGGTGCTCCCTACCCTTCTCATCCAGTTGGCTTAGAACTGCACCTATACCTACATTGGAAGCATCAGTTTGTACAATGAAAGTTTGGTGGTAGTCAGGAGCTTTTAGTACTGGAGCTTGGCAAAGAGCTTTCTTCAGTTTTTCAAAGGCCTGATTGCACTCCTCATTCCATTTTACCTTTTTAGGGAATTTAGGAGAGGAGATTACATTCAGTGGAGAAGCTATGGTCCCATAGTTCTCAATGAAATTCCTGTAATACCCAGTGAGGCCTAGGAAGGCTCTCACTTGGGTTTGAGTAGTTGGTGTTGTCCAATTTTGCACAGCTTCAATCTTGCTGAGCAATGGCCTTATTTCTCCAGCTCCTACCTCATGCCCAAGGTAGACCACTTTACTTTGACCAATCTGGCACTTACTGGCTTTGATTGTCAAATGGGCCTGTTCAAGAGCCTGCAACACATGTCCTAGGTGGTTCACATGTTCCTCCCAGGAGTGGCTGAAGACTGCAATGTCATCCAAGTATGCCATGCAGAAATCTTCCATCCCAGCCAGAACTTGGTTCACCATCCTCTGGAATGTGGCAGGTGCATTTTTTAATCCAAAAGGCATGACCTTAAACTGGTACAAGCCAACTGGGATGGAAAATGCAGTTTTCTCCTTGGCATGGTCTGTCAGGGCTATTTGCCAATAGCCTGACGTAAGGTCAAATGTGCTGAGGTACTTGGCTGCACCAAGTTTATCCACCAACTCATCTGTCCTTGGCAAAGGGTGGGCATCAGTCTTGGTGACTGCATTTAGAGCTCTATAGTCCACACAGAATCTCAAGTCTTTGGATCCTGCCTTTGGTACTAACACAACTGGGCTAGACCATGGACTAGTAGAGGGCTCTATTACCCCAAGATCAAGCATCTTCTTGACCTCTCCTTTGATGTGGGTTCTGATATGTTCTGACATTCTGTACCCTCTGCTTTTGACTGGCAGACAGTCACCAGTGAGTATATCATGCTGGCCCCAAGGGGTCAAGCCTGGTGAAAGTGAGAACAGGGAGGCAAACTGATTTAACATAGATTTGCACTCCTCTTGTTGCTCAGGTGTCAGGTCTGAAGAGAGATTGACTCCTTCAACTTTTTCATCTAAAGGCACACCTCTAAGGAGATCAGGGAGAGATTCACTCTCTTCTTCCTCTGCAGCTGAAGCTAGGAGCAAGGCCCCTACTTCAGGTCTGGAGATGTATGATTTTAGTCTGTTGGTGTGGAAGACTCTAGGAGCTTCCCTGGGTCTGCCCAGATCCACCAGATAGTTGACCTCTCCAAGTTTTCCCACAATCTTGAAGGGTCCCATCCATTTGTCTTGCAAGGCCCTCTGCCTTGTTGGGAGCATAACTAGAACTAGCTGGTCTTGAGTAAACTCAACCATGTTAGCCTTCTGGTCATGCCAATGTTTGACCAGAGCTTGACCAGCTTTCAAGTTGTCACTTGCTTCTGCCATCATGTGTGACATTCTCCTCCGGAGACCTATCACATAGTCAGTCACTCTGACTGGTTTGAGGGGAGGAGCTCCTTCCAATCCCTCCTTAATCAGGGCCAATGGACCTCTGACTGGATGGCCATAGAGAAGCTCAAAGGGAGAATAACCTACTCCCTCCTGAGGGACTTCTCTATAAGCAAAGAGAAGGCATGGCAGTAGAAGGTCCCACTTCTTTTTAAGGGGTTCCTCTAAAGCACCTATCACGCTCTTCATGGTTCTGTTGAACCTCTCAACCAACCCGTTTGTCTGAGGGTGGTATGCTGTTGAGAACTTGTAAGTAACTCCACCGGTTTTCCACATGGCTTTCATGTAGTGGGACATAAAGTTTGACCCCCTGTCAGAGATTACTTCCTTAGGAAACCCAACCCTGGTAAAAATACCAAGGAGGGCCTTAGCCACAGCCGGAGCTGTAACAGTCCTCATAGGAATTGCCTCAGGGTACCTAGTAGCATGGTCTACTACAACAAGTATAAACCTGTTGCCTGAGGAGGTTGGGGGATCAAGGGGACCAACAATGTCAATCCCTACCCTCTCAAATGGGACTCCCACAACTGGGAGAGGCACTAAAAGTGCCACATTCTTGGAACCAACCTTACCAGAAGTCTGGCAGGTATGGCAGCTCTTACAATATCTATCTACTTCAGCCCCCATCTTTGGCCAATAAAAGTAGAGAGAGAGCCTTTCCTTGGTCTTCTTGAAACTCAAGTGACCAGCCAAAGGTATCTCATGGGCTAGTTGTAAGAACTGTTGTCTGTTCTCTTGGGGGACTACAAGGCGCTTGTAGTCTCCAGGTTCAGACTCAGTTGGTTCACTGTAGAAGAGGCCATCTTCCCAGTGCAACCTATACTTCCCAGGCTCTTGCCCATCAGCCTGAGAAGCTGCCTGGTGGCGGAGGCCTTCCAGAGTTGGACATTCTCTTTGCCCCTTACGAAAAGCTGCCCTGCTAGGCCCACCTTCTGCCAGTAAAGACTGCAGCTCAGGATGGTCCTCAGGGTCCAAATCTCCAATAAGGTTTGGGCCTCCTTCTAGCTCTTCTTCAGAGTCTAGCTCAACCACACAGGGTTGTACCTCCCTCTCAGCCTCAGCTGGAGGTGGAGTTACAGGTGTAACTTTGGACAACCTAGGGGAAGTCCTTGTTGGAAACACCGGAGTGCTTGCTGCTGGCTTTTTCCTAGGAGTCTTGGGTTGCCCCTTTGCTCCTGATCTGGTAGTTACTGCAGTAAGTTGCTCCAGTGGGAGAGGAGTGATCTCTGTCATCATCTCCTGAGATAACCCCCTCAGGGTTTTCTCCCTTGCAGGTTTTGTGAGCTCCTGTAACCTTTTACTAGGTGGTCTGGGGGTATGTGACACAACTCCAAGAGCTTTGAGGTCATTACCCAACAGAACCCTACCTGGCACTTCACATTGTACACTGACCGGTATTTTCACAGCCATATCATTACACTGGATGAGAACTGGTAACTGGGGACACATCTGCACAGGCCCACCAGCTAACTTGGTGAGGCATTTGGGTGCCTTAGCAACATCCTCTGCCTTGAGAAATGATTCATCCACCACAGTTATGCTGGCTCCAGTGTCCCTAATGGCAGAAGTCTCCTGACCATTCACCTGGACACTGTCCTTATAATACTCTTTAGTATTATCTGGGATAGAGTTATAGACATCTAAATTCTGTTGTTCCCACAACCCCAGAGAGACTAAAGAAACACTAGCTGAGACTCCAGTGGGTTCATCAGCCAGTAATAGAAAGTTTCCACTTGCCATATGTACTTCCTCTTCTGGAGCGAAGGCTAAGGAGGCAAGCTGGACCCCTGAAGGTTTACCTTTACATCTGGGATCTCCTTTCACATGGTCAGTAGCCTTACAAACAAAGCATGAGCCAAAGGCTCGCTGGAATGGAGGCTTGTTCTGACCTCCTTCTGGTCTGGGACCAGAAGGTACACTAGCCTGATTCGGTTTCCCTTGTGGCTTACCCTTATGGTTTTGTTTGGGGCCCTCTTTGGAATTTGTAGTATTAGAATTCTCTTTGGAGTCCTTTTTAGGCTGTTTTTCCCCATCCTTCTTCTGAGTTACCCCAGAATCCTTGTGAGTGGCCCTGTTGGCAACCCACAAGTCAGCAGCCTTAGCTAGTTTCTGGGAATCTAATTCCTTGGAATCAGCCAAGTGTTGTCTGAGCTCAGGAGAGCAGGCATCATAAATAGTCTCCAACATAAACAAATTCTTCATACCCTCATAAGTGTTCACCTTGTAACCCTTAATCCATCCCTCTAAGTTTTTCAACCCTTCACTCACCCAGGTAGCCCAAGGGGTACCATCATGCTTTTTGAGGCTCCTAAACCTCTTAAGATACTGGGAAGGGGTCTTCCCAAACCTAGCTATCAAAGCTATTTTCACACATTCATAGTCCTTCTTATCCTCCTCCCCCATCTCCATTACCACATCAGTTGCAACAGGGGGAAGTCTAGAGGACAACCAGGTGAGTAAGTCATTTCCTGTGATGTTCTGGAGCCCATGATTATATTCAAACAGAGACAACCAATCCAACACATCCAACTTAGGCTCATACATACCAACCAATTCTTTAGGCATCCGGGGTCTTTTAGGACTGGAACTTCTAGAGGAGCCAGAGAGAGAAGCATTCTCAACAGACAATTTCTTCATTTCTAGCTCATGCTTGAGCTCCATTTCCCTTAGCCTTAGTTCTTTTTCAGTTTGAGCATTAAGTTTTTTATACTCCAATTCTAGTTTCATTTTCTCCAGTTCATAGTACTGAGGACTAAATGTGGGACCTGGTAAAGGCCCAGTAGGTACAGCAGGTAGAGCCGGCAGAGGCCTAGGGGGGACAGTCACAACAGCCTCACCCTCCTCTTCTGACTCTTCCTCAAAATCATCAACATTTTGTTCTATGTCAATTTCAATACTGTCATCTACATTTGCTGGAGTGGTAGGTTCCTCTGAACCATCACCCAGACTTTGGTTAGCTAACAATCTTTCAATCAGCTCCATTTTCTTGCCCTTAGTCATGAGATCTTTATGTTTACAGAGCACTCTTAAACAATCAGCAGTTTTTGCTGCAAGGGACTCTTGACTATAGCTTTCTATAACTGACATGTTAAAGGATTACTTTTACAGTGCTAGGCTTTGTGGTTAGTTGCACTAAAGTATCTAAACCACATTAAAATGTATACTCAATACAAATCCCACCGCTGTACACCAGTGTTAGGCAGAAACCTGTGCAGTTCCCTTGGGGAACACTGCAAAAGATTTAAGACTACAGGTATAGCAGTAAACCCACTTGGTAGCAGTCTGTACCACCCAGATTTACCTGGTAGCTGTGGCTGAGCAGTCAAGACTTCCCTCAAGAAGAGTTAGGCAGTATGCAAAGTATACACAATATGTACTCAAACACAATAGTACAAGCAAACACTGACCAGAGCTTGGTTTCAAAAGTATATAGTTATTTATTTTTAAGAACACATAAGTTGAAAACACTCTAGCAATATATAGTAAAACACTCCAAACACAGTTATATGGAAAGCAGTCCCAACCCTTATTCCTAACTAGACAACTCTTGGTTAACACCACATAATTCAAACAGAGGTGAGTGCTTAACTTTAGATGACACTCTAGTAGGTTCAAAGAAGGGGGGGAAAAATAGCAGAAATAGGATAAACACACCACTCTAAGGTCAAGAACACTTTTTGTAAGTTCAAGGAAGCACAAAGTCACAGGTGAGCAAAAGTCACTAGGCAGGGCCCACTCTTAGAGCAGACAGAGCGAAAATGTGCCCAAGATCACACAGTTATTAGGGATTCAGAGTCTTGCAAAAGAGTTCGGAAAGAGTTTAAAGAGGCTTAGAAAGTTTAGCCAGGGTGTCCCAGGCAATCCCAGGTTCGAAAGCCGGGGGCTAAAACTACCCCGTACAGTCGGTGGCAAGGGAAGCCAGGCGGAACACGGTACCTTAAACGGGAAGGATCCTCCAGCGGTGGCAGTTGTTCCAGGCAGTGGCAGCAAGGCTCGACGTCGGTCAGAGAAGAAGAAGATCTCGCTGAAGAGCAGAAGAGGAAGGTCGTTGCACTGCCCGGGAAGAAACCAGCCGCGGAGTCCTCCGGTTAAAGGGTTGTACCGACTTTCGCGGTTGTGGTAAAAGTGTGGTATTCCGGTTGCCGGGGTGCTTGGCAATGGCAAGGCGGCCACGAGATACCTCGAAGAAGCGGAAAGAAGGTGAAAACTGGTTGTCCCCACCAGTCAAGGAAGGAGACACTCTGTTAAGAGCTCTCCTCGGTCGTTGGGAAAAGTGGTGAGACGGTTCAGCAGGGCTCCACCGGTGGTGTCGTCGTAGCAGGTCGGCTCAGCTCTTCCCTCGTCGGATTCTTAGGTCCTGTGGCGACTTCTAAAGTTCCAGTCCCCAAAGCCCTGCTTTTATGCAGCAAACCCCCATTCACCCAGCCTAGCTGTCACTCAAACATGCTAAGTGGTGAGCCGGCCGGCTCACCACTTGGGCCAATCAGGACGGAGTGCGACTTGAGTTACCAAGGTAACTCAGTCCAGGGTGCCTAAATCCCCCTCCACCCCTCCTAAGTACCCCAGACAGAGTGGCACCACTTTGGAGGGCTTCTGTGGAGAAGCCCGCCAAAAGTGGAACAAAGGGCTTCACTTTGGGTCAGAGTTACAGAGGCGAACGCCAACGCCATTTTAGAATCAAGTTTTGGCAAAAAATCCCAACCGGAGTTATAATAATAAATATATAAACCGGCGGTATGTTTGAGGCTACCGTAAATAAATAAATAAATGTATTAGCCTAAAACAATGGGAAATCCCATAGGAAAATATTCGCGGTTGAATATAAAAAGTAGTTTCCACTGCCACCAGCCAAAACTCGATCAGGGGGGATGGAGACGTGCCCCCTCGACTAACAGACCCTGGGGCAATCGAATTGCCCCAGCCAGTACATCCACAATATGATGGTTTGTACTGGTTCTGTTCAGGATTTAAGACTAGTAAAGTCATTGGTGACTTTACATGCCCTGGGAGACAGTAGTCAGTCCCAGGGTATGGAGTCTATGTTGGGGAGTCCCTAGGACACCCCTGGGTTACTGCACAGAGGGTGCTGTGTAACCCACATCACAAAAATACATGAGGCCCTATGGGGTAAAAGACCCCATAGCCCATTCAACACAAGGTAAACCAAAGAAACATACTTCAAACATGCCCAAGAGTGAGGGTAAAAGTGTCTCACTCTTGGCAGGAGAAAAAAAGAAACCCCAGAAATCCAGCAAAGCTGCTGGGGGACTCACTAGGTAGGGAAATTCAGCCTAAACAGAGAATTCTCCCTAACACCCCCCACCCTTATCATCTGGTCCGATCACTTCATTGTCCCTTTCAACATTCGCTCACCCGCCCCGCTCCCTGTACCCGTACCAGAACCTCTAAATCTACACACATCGTGGAAGAAACTAAAAATCCTTCCCGACCTAGCTGACGCGCTCCTACAGTCTCCTCCCCCTACCTCCCCACGCAATGAACACTTGACCACCGACGCCTTTCACTGATGGCTCAATACATCATTAATCCCGCTCACCCCCACTTGCCAATCATCTGCTCGCCATGGCCCTTTTCCAAGATGGTTTACACCAGAACTGAAGACTGCAAAACAATTATATAAATCCCTCGAACGCAAATGGTGGAAAGATAAAACCACCCTGAGCAGATCCACCTTGGCCCGGCACCATCGCCACTTCAAAGCCGAAATCCAGAAAGCAAAAAAAGCCCATTACAACTCTTGAATCCTCAACTGTGAAAACCCCAGCAAGGAACTCCACAAAATCATCTCTGACTTCACCAAACCAAATCATCTCTGACTTCACCAAACCATCATGTACCACCAACAATTAACCCCTTCTCAGTCACTCTGCAACTCACTCTCTCTCCACGTCTACACCACTGCTCTCAAAAGAACAAACTCCCTAATCAACAAACTGGCAATCTTGCACCCACCACACAATCCATCCACCCCACCTGCCAACCCACCGCCTGCAACTGTAACCCACCCGACCTTTGTCTCGTTCACTCCAAGATCAACTGAACAATTTCTCAAATCTCTCTCTGCTCGGAAACCTTCCGGGCTCCCACTAGACCCCTGCCCAGCCTCAACCCTCAAAGAAATATTTACATCTACCTGCGCAGGAGAATACGCGAGAACCATCATAAACGACTCCCTCTCCTCAGGAATTTTTCCCGACGCGTTCAAAACTGCTCATGTCAAGCCCCTTCTAAAAAAACCTTCCCTCGACCCTCTTGACCCCAAAAACTACCGCCCCATCTCAAACACCAGGTTCCTTGCTAAACTCATCGATCAAACCGCTTACTCCCAACTAAATGCCTTTGTCGAAGCCAACAATCTCCTAGAGCACGCTCAATCAGGTTTCAGACCACGACACGGAACCGAAACCACCCTGATCTCAATCTGGGAGGACCTTAAAAACACTGCAGACTCTGCGGCATGCGCTGCACTAATCCTTCTTGACCTATCCGCCGCCTTGGACACAATCAACCACTCAATCCTCCTTGACCGCCTCCACTCCCTAGGAATTCGTGAAAACGCTCTCAAGTGGATAACATCCTTCCTCAACAATAGGAACCAAATAACCCTCCTCTCCTTCTTTGTTTCCGCCGCCCGACCAGACAATACCGGAGTTCCACAAGGAGTGTGCCTATCAGCCCTCCTGTTTAACCTCTATATGTCCACGCTCCCACGAATAATCCGCTCGCACAATATCCTGTACTACAACTACACCGACGGCACCCAACTAATCCTAAAACTCCTTAACTCAAAACCCAGCTGCCAGCCCGACCTCGCTGCCTGCCTCCTTGACATTGATCACTGGATGACCACAACCACCTCCTTTTAAACCCCACCAAAACTGAAATCCTGATGTGTGGCAACACCTAACTTCTTTCACCCCCTCTACCCCGGCCATCATCCATGGGAAATCCCTCGACAACCTCAACCTCAGTAAATAACCTTGGATGCACTCTCGACTCTGACCTAACCCTCTCGCACCAAGTCAACAAAGTCTCCAAGTCCTGCCACTACCACCTCAAAATTCTTAGGTGCATTTTTCCATACCTCTCCTTTCCCAACAGATTCGCTGCAGTCCAATCAATTGTAATGTCAAGACTGGACTATGCTAACTCCCTCTACCTCGGAGTCCAAGCATACCACCTGACTAAACTACAAAGAGCACAAAATGCAGCAGCCAAACTGCTACTAGCACTTGGCCCAAGAGACCACACCTCCCCAGCTCTCAAAACCACTGGCTCCCGGTTGGACGAAGGGTGACCTTCAAAATCTTATGCATCTCTCACCAAGCAATGCATAAAACCAGACCTCAATACCTTCAAGGTAGTACAGATAAAACCCTACCATCCACCGCGCACTCTAAGATCAAGCTCTTCCCGCCACCTAGTGATACCAAACACCAACTCAGTCAGGTTAGTTGGATCATCATTCTCAGCCTTGGTCCCCACTCTGTGGAACTCACTTCCACCCCACATTCGACTCACCGAAGACCTCATGTCTTTCCGCAAATTACTGAAAACGTGGCTCTTCCCTTAAAAATCGACTCTTAGCACAAACAGAATAAACAACCACAATAAACAGAAACCCAAGGTTGTTAAATCAAATATAACAATCCAGCATAGAGACCTGATCGGACAAACAGAAAACTAAAACGGCCAGTGTAAATAAAACAGATAAACTGAGTAGAACTAATGAAGTGGATGAAACGGATGAAGTGGATGAAACGGATGAAGTGGATGAAACGGATGAAGTGGATGGAACGGATGAAGTGGATAGAACGGATCAAGTAGATGAAACGGATGAAGTGGATGAAGCAGGTGGAACGGACGAAGTGGATGAAATGGACAAAGTGGATGAAACGGACTAAGTGGATGAAACGGACAAAGTGGATGAAGCAGGTGGAACGGACGAAGTGGATGAAACAGACGAAGTGGATGAAACGGACGAAGTGGATGAAACGGACAAAGTGGATGAAATGGAAGAATTGGATGGGATGAAAGAAGAATTGGATGGAACGGAAGAACTGGAGGGAATGGAAGAACTGGAGGGAACGGAAGAACTGGAGGGAACGGAAGAAGAGGGGGAATAGAAGAAGTATCCTGAACAGACGAAATATAAGGAACGGATGAAATATAAAAAGATGGAATGGGAGAATTGGATGGAACGGAAGAACTGGAGGGAACGGAAGAAGAGGAGGAATAGAAGTACCCTGAACAGATGAAATGTAAGCAACAGATGAAATATAACAAACAGATGAAATATAAAGAACGGATGAAGTAGACAAAACGGAAAAGCAGATCGAACGTGTGGAAAGGATGGAGTGGATGGATAAAGTGGATAAAGGAATGGAGGGAGTAGATGGAACAGGTGGAGTGGATAGAATGAATGGAATGGATGGAACGGATAGAACGGACGGAACAGATTGAGTGAATGAAACAGATAGAGTGAATGAAACGGATGGAACGGATGGAAAGGAGAGCTGGTTGGACTGAGTCTACTTGTCAGAATGAACGGTTGGAGAGGATGGAGAGGATGGAGCAGATGGAGCGGATGGAGCAGATGAAACAGATGGAACAGAGTGGACATACTGGCTGGAGTGGATGGAACGGAGTGCTAGCTCAAGTGGATGCACTGGCCGGAACGGATGGAACCGACTGAGCGAATGGAACAGACGAAACAGATGGAACGGAGTGGACGTACTGGTTCGAATTAATGGAACGGATGGTATAGATGGAACAAAAGGAATAGATGGGACGAATGGAAGTCGGAACAGATGGGGCAGATGGGAACGGAAGAAATGGATGAAACACGCAGACTGGATGGAACGGATGGAGTAGATGCAACGGATGGAGTGGATGGAACGGATGGAGTGGATGGAACGGACAGAGTGGATGGAACGGACGGAGTAGATGGTAGGGATGGAACGGATAGAACAGATGAGTGGATGGAACGGATGAGACGAACAAGCAGATTGAACGGATGGAAAGGATGAGTAGTTTTAACAAATGGAACAAATCGAGTGGATGCAACGCATGCAGTGGATGAAACGGATACAGTAGACAGACCAGATGGAGTTGATGAAACAAATGGAGTGGATGGAACAGATGGAGTGGATGGAACAGATAGCGTGGATGGAACAGATAGAGTGGATGGAACGGATGAGTGGATAGAACACATGGAGTAGATGGTAGGGATGGAACGGATAGAGCGGATGAGTGGATGGAACGGATGAGACAAACGAGCATATTGAACAGATGGAAAGGATGGGTAGTTTTAACGAATGGAACTGATGGAACGAATCGAGTGGATGGAACGGATGCAGTGGATGAAACGGATACAGTAGACAGAGCAGATGGAGTTGATGAAACAAATGGAGTGGATGGAACAGATGGAGTGGATGGAACAGGTAGAGTGGATGGAACAGGTAGAGTGGATGGAACAGGTAGAGTGGATGGAACTGATGGAGTGGTTGGAACTGATGGAGTGGTTGGAACTGATGGAGTGGATGGAACGAATATAGAAGATGGAACGAATTAGAGCAGATGGAGTAGATGGAACAGATGGCGTGGATGGAACGGATAGAGCAGATGGAACTAATGGAGTGGATGGAACGGATAGAGCGGATGGAACACACAGAGTGGATCGAATAAATAGGAAGGATGGAACAGATAGAACACATTAAACGGATGGGAAGGATGAAATGGGTCTACGGAATGGATGGAGTATATCATGTGGATGAAGGGTTGAGTCGATGGAATCGATGGAAGGACTAATAGATTAAATGGATGAAACAGACGAAATGGATGAACAGACGAAGGGGAATGAACAGACAGAGTAAATAAAACGGATAGAATAGATGGTACAGATGGAGTGCTTGATCTCAAGCGCCTTACCGATAACCACCATATCACACTACCATGCTTACTCTCTCCTATACACCACCACTCAATTAGAACACAGCGATACTATGACACATTCGGTATAAGCTGTTCTCATGCTAACACCCGCCACATACTCCTCATCATCCTAAGTAAACACAGCTAGCAGAGAACACACCGCTAGCTTAAGCGTCTCCTCGGGCCTAACGCAGCCAGAAATCAGTCTGGGGCCCTCATTGCAAGGTGGGCGGTAAGGGCACCGGTGCCGGTAATCCCTTACCGCCCTACTACGAGTTCCCTTAGCGGGACCCGCAAAGGGACTTTGGAGCTAATAACGGTACCGTAATTAACGGTACAGTTATTAGCACCTTCCCCATTCCCATTGAGCCCTATGGGACTGAAATGGGAATGGGGAAGGGCCCTGGTGAATGGGGAATTACCGGTCCCGCCAACCTTGGAATGGAACGGTAATTGCTCCATTCACCAGGGAGGAGTCGGTAGGGTTTTGGAGGCAGCCATGGAGCTAATAGCTCCATGGTTACCTCCAACCTCGTAATGACGCCCTGGGTGTCAATCCTCCAGAATGAACACATATACCTGACCTCCCAAACACCACACCTACCGCTAAGAAGCAGCTATCATGCAACTGCCACACCGGCTGCACACATATCCAGTGCACCCATGCACCTTATGATTCTCTCTCTACTGACTTGAACTACGGTTCCCGAGGGCGTTCAACCTACCAGCGCTTTGAGATCATACCTATGATACTTAAGGCGCTATATAAATGCCAAGTAACATAACATAATATAACAATAAGTACAGGACATGGGGCATTCCTATGCTGAATCATTTGACAAGGAATGCACACCTCCAATATCATTTCGCCATCAATATCGGCATCTTCAAAACTGCCCAATCGATACCCCACTCAATGGCTGAACAGGGTCAATACACAAAACAGTCCACCACTAACCTTCCTCTTCATCTCGGTCTATGAGAACTATCGTGAAATTCGCAATGTGCTCCCCCTTCAAATCTAGCCTGAAAATAGTACATGGGACATGGTCTTTGGGCAGAGCTGGTCCGAAAGAAAAGTCAGACGGCACTCTCCATAGCTTGCTGTGAACGCCTGTTACCCAACTCAACAACGCTGTTACTGCACGGGTACTCCCCTAGTAGCGCCGTCACTGAACATTGCTCTCGTTATCGCCAAAACTGTCATAACAGATTCCTGGCATTGAACCCATTACCCTTTCTTTGGAGAACAAACCCTTTCTTTGGAGAACAAAATGGTCATATTCAGTTTGCTTAACAAATCCCTTCCCAACAAGTTTACTGGTGTCAACTTTGAAATCAATAGTGGTGCTCTGGGCTGAAGGAGGACAAGAACAGTGGGCGGGGTCAACAATATCCCAGCCCTCAGTGGCAACATGGAGGCCCGTAGTGAGGAAGAGGGGGGTTTCGAGGAGGAGGTGGTTTTGGACCCGGGTTGTTGGTTTCAGACAAGAGGGTTGGACTGTTAGGAATGGACAGGGACAGATGTGAGTGGCGCCCAGTGCGCTGTGTAGATGCAACGGTACACCTAAAGGAAATTATGATGACAAATTGTTTGAAAAAAACGACAAAGATGGGGTCATTATCCTAGAGATCTGTAACCCCTGTGACATAATGATACAGTACCGAAGAGTGCAGTGTCCCTTGATGGCAGCATTAACTCCACCTCTACTTACAAGAGAACTTACAACACGTGCCTTGACAGTTGTGGACTACAAATCCACATGATGTTGGGTTATTGAAAGACGTGACCCCTGTGCGCATAACACTAAAGCCAGTTGCCGTGCTGCCCAGGGTAAAACATTATCCATTATCGAGGGAGGCAGAGGAAGGTATTAGAAAGACAATACCGGCCCTACTGGACCAGGGGATCATCGTGCCATCTACGTCCCTGGGTAACACAGTGATATACCCGGTCACAAAATCAACGCAATTGGACAGTGAACGGCAAAAATGATCAAACAGTTTGACGACTTAAAAGAAGTCATTAGTTCGGCATCCGTACTAGCCACCACACATTACACGCAGGAATTTTACTTGTTTTCACATTCGGATGGCCATCTTATGACGGCGGTATTAACTCAGAAGAGCACTATATGCCATAAGCCATTGGCCCATTATAGCAGCACTTTGGATACAGTGATGCAAGGGCAGTTTGCATGCGAACAAGCTTTAGCAGCTGCTGCTTTTGCAATAGAGAAAAGTTCTACAATTGTAATGGTGTTCAGTCATGTTGTATGTGGAACATTCTTTGTTTGCCATTCTAGAAACGTCAAAATCTGCTCTGACTGTGCAAAGGTCTTCCGCATATGAGATATCATTTCTAAACCCCATATTCAGGTGGTTAGCTATAAAACAGTGAACCCTGCCACCTTTTTAACAGACATGCCTACAACAGAGGACTGATGAGGGGGAGGAGGATGACATTCCCAAAGCAAGGGACTGTGCATGACAGAGGGTGAGGTACTTTTTGTTGACGGCTCTTCCACAATTGATCAGGAGGTTGGGCAAAGATGGACAGGGGCAGCAGTAGTATGACTTGTGGAAGGAGAGTATAAGACAGTGTTTATGAAAAGGTTGCCCATGCATTATTCTGCACAGGCTGCGTAACTCACAGCGCTCATTGAAGCATTAAGAGCGTCTAAAGGGCCCATCTCCCAGATTATCGAACTTCAAGGAAGAGAACCTGTGTGGTCACAGAGAGGCTGTAAGCAATCCCGACAGATCTGTTAACGTAGCATTTAAGGTTCCAGGGAGACAAAAAGGGGACCGTCCACCCAGGGTAGTTTCTAGTCCATGTGGTGCCCACGCTGAAAAACTACATTGCGACCCCCAGCCCCATGCTCAGCATGAGTGCCACTCCCAAACTACACCCCACGTTAGGCAACTCCTACCCAGTGTCAATAAATCACTGCTATACAAATGAAACAGGTTTTATTACATTGCGAGTCAAGAACTTTGCAAAAACGCTAAATGCTAGTGTGGGACCGTTTTGTTTGGTTTAAGTGTGCCACTTTCATGAGTTACTGCACTATGCAACTAGTAGTTTTGAGCATTGTTGCTGAATAAATAACCTTTAAATCGCACAATTTGCATTACATTTTATCAAAAACCTAATGTAAATTGTCCAAGCCATTTGCAACTATGAGCCAAGTTTTCATTGGTGCCCGAGCCAATTTTATGCCCCAGTCCGACCCTGGTGGCTGTCAAAAGTGAGCCACTGAGGTTGTATTCCCAGGGCAGGTGCGGATGATGGGAAGCACTTTGTACAAAAAAAGTAATCATAGAAAAGGGATCAGGAACAGGAGAGGCCGGAGGAGTAGCATGGCCGGGCCTAGGCATCATTCAGCCCTCCCGGGGACCTCCCGGGTGGGTGCTGCAAATGCCCATCTCTCAGCCCCTCATACAGATGCCCACTGCACAGCCCCATGTATAGCTGCCCACTGCATAATCCCCATTTGCAGACACCCACTGCATAGCAACCGAACAAATGCCCACTGCATATTGCCTCCTTGCAGACACCCACAGCACAGTCCCATGTAGAGCTGCCCACTGCATATCCCCCCTTGCAGACGTCCACTTCATAACCCCCTTAGCAGACATCCACTGCACAGAACCCGTACAGATGCACACTGCAGAGTCCCCCATACAGATGACCACTGCATAGCCCCCCTTGCAGACGCTCACATCAGAGACCCTTGTACAGATGCCCACTGCACAGATGCCCACTGCATATTGCCCCCTTGCAGACACCCACTGCACAGTACATGTAGAGCTGCCCACTGCATATCCTCCCCTTGTAGAGGCCAAAAGCACAGTCTTCTGCACAGGTGACAACTAAACAGACCCCGGTACAGATGCCCACAGTACAACCCCCTGTACAGGCACCCACTGCACAGCCCCCAGACGCTCACATCAGAGACCCCTGTACAGATGCCCACTGCACAGATGCCCACTGCATATTGCCCCCTTGCACACACCCACTGCACAGTACATGTAGAGCTGCCCACTGCATATCCTCCCCTTGTAGAGGCCAAAAGCACAGTCTTCTGCACAGGTGACAACTAAACAGACCCTGGTACAGATGCCCACAGTACAGCCCTCTGTTCAGATGCCCACAGCACAGCCCCCATACAGACGCCCACTGCACAGCCCTCTGTATAGATGCCCACAGCATATCCCGCTGTATGAATGCCCATCTCACAGCACCAGTGGTGGAGAGGCCTACGGGGAACTCCTGCGATTTCCTGGTGGGCCTCTGTACCATGGGCCACTTTTCAGTGGGATGAAGTCACAAATTTGTTACAAAATTTCCAATATATGTTACCATGGGGCCACTTGGAAACACATTTCCAGGGCCACATTTGGTTCCATTGCACAGCACCCTGCACTGGTGCCCACTACACAGGCCCTTGTGTAGATGCCCATTACACCCCCACCCCGTGCAGATGCCCACCACTGGGCCCTTGTGTAAGATGCCCAATACACCCCCACCCCGTGCAGATGTCCACTACACCCCCACCCCATGCAGAAGGCCCATTACACCCCCGCCCCGTGCAGAGGCCCAGTACACGGCCCTTGTGTAGATGCCCATTACACTCCCACCCCGTACAGATGCCCACTACATGGCCCTTGTGTAGATGCCCATTACACCCCCACCCCGTGCAGATGCCCACTGCACAGCCCTTGTGTAGATGCCCATTACACCCCACCCCCTGCAGATTCCCACTGCACAGCCCTTGTGTAGATGCCCATTACACTCCCACCCCGTACAGATGCCCACTACATGGCCCTTGTGTAGATGCCCATTACACCCCCACCCTGTGCAGATGCCCACTGCACAGCCCTTGTGTAGATGCCCATTACACCCCACCCCCTGCAGATGCCCACTGCACAGCCCTTGTGTAGATGCCCATTACACCCCCACCCCGTGCAGATGGCCACTACACCCCCACCCCGTGCAGATGGTCACTACACCCCCACCCCGTGCAGATGCCCAATGCACAGCCCTTGTGTAGATGCCCATTACACCCCCACCCCCTGCAGATGCCATTACACCCCACCCCCTGCAGATGCCATTACACCCCCACCCCGTAGAGATGTCCATTACACCCCCACCCCGTGCAGATGCCCACTACACCCCCACCCCGTGCAGATGCCCACTGCACAGCCCTTGTGTAGATGCCCATTACACCCCCACCCTCTGCAGATGCCATTACACCCACACCCCGTACAGATGTCCACTACATGGCCCTTGTGTAGATGCCCATTACACCCCCACCCAGTGCAGATGCCCACTACACCCCCACCCCATGCAGATGCCCACTACACCCCCACCCCGTGCAGATGGCCTAACACCAAGTGTGTGGGATCTGATGTTTGCATTGGGGAGCGGGAGGGGAACCCACAGATACTGTGAGCGATCAGAGCGTTGCTAGAGAATGACCCGTTATTAATTGTACATGCATGATGTATAGCGCTGCGACACAGCCGTGGCGCTTAAAGGCGCTGTAGAACCCTATGGCAGGTAATGGGGCCCAGTCCAGGCTGCATGTGCAACTCCGTAATGTATGTAAGAGGCGGCACCTCAGGGCAGTCGGGGAATGACTGCAGATTGGCCGGACCCGGGGCGCAAAACCAAAGAACAGATTGAGA
Organism: Ambystoma mexicanum; assembly: GCF_040938575.1. Taxonomy (NCBI): domain Eukaryota; kingdom Metazoa; phylum Chordata; class Amphibia; order Caudata; family Ambystomatidae; genus Ambystoma; species Ambystoma mexicanum. Next base: position 1,283,239,630 of record NC_090928.1, read on the forward strand.
CACTGCTCACTAGAGCGTGCGCAGTAGGGCAGGAACCACGTAGCAAACTGCGCATGCTCAGGGGCCAAGAACCAAGACACCCATAACTCATGCAGAGCACTGGGACACTAATCACAAAAGTATGCACAGGGAACGTGTGATGAGCTGCGCATGCGTACATAATGGAACACCATGCGCATGCTCAATGATTGCGCATTGTGCTATGCTGCGCACGAGAGCCACCAGTAGAGCATGCGCAGCATAGCACAGAGGGATGCTCCGGGAGAACAATGCACAGACAGAATACTTATCACTGGAGCATGCGCAGTAAAAGGATGTCCTGTATTCAACACCCAGTGCCGAGACACTGGTCACTAGAGCATTCACAGGAAAGGACGAGAGGCACAGGCGGCAGTACGAACCAGCGGAGCATGCGCAGTGAAAGGATGTCAACCAGCGGAGCATGCGCAGTGAAAGGATGTGAACCAGCGGAGCATGCGCAGTAAACGGATGCTCAGCAATCATATCTTAAGCAGATGCCGAGAGCTGAGACATTACCTCCACGTCCACTCTTCCTCGTCCCAGTACTTACTTCATGAGGCACCCGCCTCCGACACAGGACCTTCTTCTATTTCTTTAAATCCCTATAACTCCTCCCCCACATCCATGTCACTCAGTTTAAATTTTTCCTGCCTCCGGCAGGTTGGACTTTTTCTTCCCGGTGCGGGGCACTGGGGAGCACCGATTGCTGGCCCCCTGGGGGGGGCTGTGTGGCGGGGCCCTCGCCTCCCTCAGGTGCGGCACTGCTCCTGGGCCCCCTGCGGGGCTTGGGGTCACAGTTGAGCTGGATTGCCTCGCTCGGTTCTTTGCTGGGCTCCGGACCGCAGCGTGAGCATTGTGTCCCAGGTCCTGCACGGCCCGGGGGAAGGTAAGGAGAGGGGAGGACTGGGCTTGATGTTTTTCCCCTCTCCTCCTGTTTTGGCCATCTTGATTCGACTTGGCAGTATGGGCTAGCCTTCCCTTTTGTTGTGAGGCCTCTCTGCTTCTTGTCGTGGGGTGACAGTGGCAGAGAGTCTTTGGGAGTGCGGGGGCTCTGTTCTGTCGCAGGCATGTCACATACCACCCGCTCCTCAGACACACACAGCACAGGATGCACCGGATGTTAGCTGCATTATCTGGGGGAAGGTAAGGAGAGGGGAGGACTGTGCTTGATATTTTTCCCCTCTCCTGCTGGTGTGGCCATCTTGACTCCTTCAACATGCCGTTTTCCTCGTGCTTTGTGTGCACATCTTTATTGGAAATGATGGCAAGCACTTGGCAGTATGGGCTAAGCCTTCCCTTTTGTTGTGAGGCCTCTCTGCTTCTTGTCGTGGGGTGACTGTGACAGAGTATTTGAAAGTGCGGGGGCTCTGTTCTGTCGCAGGCATGCCACATACCACCCGCTCCTCAGAGACACACGGCCCAGGATGCACCGGATGTCAGCTGCATTCTCTGGGGGAAGGTAAGGAGAGGGGAGGCCTGTGCTTGATGTTTTCCCCTCTCTTGCTGGTATGGCCATCTTGACTCCTTTGAAAGGCCGTTACCTCGTGCTCTGTGTACACATCTTTATTGGAAATGATGGCAAGCACTTGGCAGTATGGGCTAGCCTTCCTTTTTTGCTGTGAGGACTCTCTGCTTCTTGTCGTGGGGTGACTGTGACAGAGTATTTGAAAGTGCGGGGCTCTGTTCTGTCACAGACATGTCACATACCACCAGCTCCTCAGACACACACAGCCCAGTATGCACCGGATGTTGGCTGCATTCCTTGCGTGCTGCCTGTGAATACGGCGCAGATTTTGGAACCATCTGCAAGCGGCCGGAAGGGTACCGGCCTGGCATAGTCTACACTTCGGGTTCGAGTCTCAGTGGTGCTGACTCGGTCCTTCATCCTTGACCGATGCATTGGAACGATTTAGAGCATGGGGCTACCAGCTACTGGATACAGGGCTCAAGCCACCTCTCAGTCATGTGGTGTGTTTGGGTCTGTGCTAGCTATGGACGCAGACTCCTTGTCCTGTCCTCTTCCTCTAAACTGCGCAAGGGAAAGTCAAAGGAGTTGATTTGCTTTTCCCTTGTCCGGCATGGGATTATGGAAAATGATCATGGAAGTAACGGCCATGCAGGGGGTTCCCAGTGTCTCTTCTTTTAGGCCCTAGGTCCTCCGGTGCTGACGTGTTGCTTTCACGCCTCCTCTCAGACTTGTGGGAAGTGATAGGGCACATGGTGGCACATGTCTGTGCTTAGAGGGGTTCTCAGAGCCCCTGGTGCCGGTGGGGGGGATGTCACTTCAGTGGGTTTTCCAGTATAGGCATACCTCAGGTAGGGGGTTGCCTTTGATGTCGGCTATCCGGGATGGATTGCTTTGCCCCGCTTTGTGACAGTACTCTGCCCTTTTGACGCCAGCCTGGTGGCTCCTCTGTCGGCTGAGGGGGCCATAGTCTGCTGGACTTCTGGGCTGTCCAGTATCTTCCTTTTGATAGGTCAAATCTTTTTGTGGGCTGACAAGCATGCTGTTATATTGTGGCGCAGGCCTGTTTCAACGTCCTGTGATTTCCCTCTGGTGCAAGTGCAGTGACTGGCGGTTTTCCCTGGCTCCTCGTCTCTATCTTCTCGGAGGTGTATGGGACCGGTGGGGTTCGGCTTCCTGGGTAATGGGATCCGTCTGGAGGGGGTATCAGTTGCCGTTCCTGTCTCCTCCTGTCCAGGTTTGCATGGTTAGGACTTTGGTACCCAGCTCACGGTCCAAGTGGTTGGCCATGGGATCCGTTCTCTCCGAACGGTTGTTGTGGGTTACCGTCTTGCCCGTTCCTCTCCCTGTTCAGGGTCAAGTTTTCTACTTGCGGGTGTTCCTGGTCCCAATGCCTTCTAGGATGTGTCACCTGCTTATGGGTCTCAAGACCCTGCACTGCTTGTCCGGACGTCTGGGGAGAGCGTACTCTGGATGTTGTGCAGGGGGGGCGCTTGCTGGCTGTTCTGGGCTGGGTTCTCAGAAGGCAGTATGTCTCGACTCACCTGTTGCTGAAGTTACGGGGCACGTGGCGTCTTGCATGTTTTCCAGTTCCTTGAGCCTGTCTTCGGTTACGTCTCCTGGTGTCTTATACTCTCTCCCACTGGCTCCCGACATCTCGGCTTTCGTAGTTTTGTTTTCAGTGTCCCCAGCGCTGCGAGTGTCCCTGCTATGGTGGCGGGGGGTTTCAGGTCTACAGGCTGAGGTGTGCATGGTCCTTCCTCCTGTGACCTCTCCTACTACCAACACCAGCAGAAAGGGTATACATTGGGGGTCCTCTCAGCTCAAGGGTTGTGAGATCTGGGGAGAGCCGGTGATCATCCAATTGGCAAGAGTTGTGCCATTGTGCAAGCTCTGGTGTACTTCGAGGAGTTGCTGGACGGTCGGCGGTTTTTGGTCCGATCGGACAATACGACGGCCTTGGCATATGTGAACTGCAAAAGGGGTTCCGGCTGTTCCTTGAATGCTCTGACAGCGCTGATAGGCACCTGGAAGGAATCTCATCTGGTGTATCTGCTGGCCTCACGGATCAGAAGGGTGGACAATGTTCAAGCGGATCTTCTCAGACGCCGGTTTTCACTCCTCTGCAGAACTGGTCCTGTTGGCCCAGGTCTTTGCGGTGACCTGTGTCAGATTAGGGTCCTTGGTTCTAGACCTGTTTGCATCCCCGGCCTCAGCAGAAGTTCCCCTCTTCTGCTCTCGGTTTCAGGTTGAGGGGATTGGGGGATGGACGCCCTCTCTGTACAGTGGCCTTGGGGTTTTCCTTTATGCCTTTCCGCCTATTCCCCTTCTGCCCCGGGTGGTTTGGCGCATCTGAGTGTCCAGGGTGACTGTGTTGTTGTTGGCTCTGTTCTGGTGCCGCCAGAGTTGGCTCCCCTCTCTGTTGGAGCTTCGTTCCTAGGAACCTTGGCTGGTTCCGAGGTGGCCGTGTCCCCTTCAAGGGGATCTGCGGTTAGAATTCCACCGGATGCAATGGGCGGTGTGGCTATTGCTCAGTCTAGGTTGATATCTCAGGGGTTCTCAGATCCTGTAGTTGAGTCCAAATGGATGCTCTTAGACCCTCCACTCTGAAGGTGTTGGGCAGACATTGGGGCCATTTCCGAGACTGGTATGGGCAGTCTGGGATCCCTCCCCTGCGTTCTGGCCTCTGCTATCCTTCGGTTCCTCCAGGAGGGGTTTTGACAGGGGCCTGGCAGTTTTTCCAGGCTTTGCTCTCAGCGGGCCTCCATGAAATTCCTTTTGGGGGACTCTGACGGTCACTTGGATGGGGAGGTGTTGGTGGGGAAGTTGATCCAGGGTTTTTCTTCTTCCCTTCCTTGTGCTGATAAAGGGCTTTCCTTTTGGGATCTCCCTCTTGTATTACGGTTCCTTCATGGGCCTCCTTTTGAGCCCATTTCCGAGATTGATATCAAACATCTTACACTGAAATCTGCTTTTCTTATTGCCCTCACTTCTGCCCGTAGGCTTGGGGAGATTGGGGCTCTCTTATGTCACGCTCCTTTCCTGAGGGTGCTGCCAGACTCGGTGGTGCCGGGGTGTGGTCCGAAGTTTCTCCCTTCAGTTGTCTCTCGGGTTTCACACCTCTCAGGGTCTGGTTCTCCCTGACTTCTTTCATGATCCAAGAACGCCTGAGGAGGTGGCTCGGCTTAACATTGATGTCCGGCGGGACGCGTTGGAGTATTTGGCTTGGTTTGCCTTTTCCACCAATCTGATAGTCTTCTGATTGCTTGTGGTCTGGCTGGGGCTGGGCATAACGCATCTGTGGTTTCCATTTTCCGGTGGTTCCGGGTTGTGATCTCTAGGGCCTGTGTGGCTTCTGGCCTGCCTGTGCCTGCGCACAATCAGGGGCGGTCTACCAGGGGTTTCGCGGCTTCCTGGCCCGATGTAAGGAGGGTTTTTCTCTGCAAGAGATTTGTATGGCTGCCGCCTTGGCTGGTCTAGGCATTTTCATCAACCGCTATGGGTTGAGTTTCTCCCACTCGGGGGTTGGTTCCTTCGTGGTTGGAGTTTTTGTCTGTGGGGATGTGATTTAAGAGTTATTGTGGGTGTGTTTTGCTGCACTGTTTTTGGCTCTGTCTCATTGGGACCTTTTCCCCGTTGATGCTTTGGTATACCTCATGAAGTAAGTACTGGGACGAGGAAGAGTGGACGTGGAGGTAATGCTCTGATTACTTACCGGTAATCTTCATTACTCCTAGTCCTACTCTTCCTCGTCACAGTACTGACGACCCTCCTCACCCTCCCTGCGGGGATGGTCCCATGCTCCGGCTTGGTAATATGAAACTGAGTGACATGGATGTGGGGGAGGAGTTATAGGGATTTAAAGAAATAGAAGAAGGTCCTGTGTCGGAGGCGGGTGCCTCATGAAGTAAGTACTGTGACGAGGAAGAGTAGGACTAGGAGTAATGAAGATTACCGGTAAGTAATCAGAGCACTAATCACAGGAAAGGTCAGAGGTCTGCTCCGGGCATACTTGCTTACATTTGAAAATCAAAAACTCTATAGCCACACAAGAGTCCACCCAATTACACAAGGCTCCGCCCACATGTCAAAAAGGTAAACTATACTGAACGGGTGATCAGCTATGTGCACAGAACTGCATCAAATTTACCTGTGCCCGCAAAAAACCCGTTTACCATTTTTACAGTGACCTTTTGCATTTGAAAGCATTATGCTAAATCAGATAAAGGCATTTTTGGTAACAGACAGGTCTTCTCAGCTGCAGGCAAGAGGACCTACAAACATCATGCACACCCACACACCATTCCATTCAGAGACGGGCTTCCAGCCTCTTTAAGTTGATTCTGCGAATATTACCCTGGTTTCCCCGTTATAACTACAAGACTACGAGTCCCAGAATGCAGTTCAGTCATTTCACACTGGCATGCATCTTGTTATGCAGGACGTAAATAAAATTTGCAATGCCTCATATGATATGATGTGATGTGGCATTTATAACACACATGGGGCCTCATTACGAGTTTGGCGGCAGCCATGGAGCTAATGCTGCCGTTAAACCAGGCTCTTTACCGGGTTCCCAGAATGGGGAATTACTGGGCCATTCCGAGTTCGGAGGGCCCGGTCATTCCTCCCTCTGGGAACCCGGGTCCGGACCTTCCCTATTCCCATCTGTGCCCCCATAGGGCTCAATGGGAATGGGAGAGGGAGCTAACAACAGGCTGATTACGACAGGCCTGTTGTCAGCTCCCTCTTCCCCTCGCAGGACCCGGTAACGACACCTGGTTTTACCAGGCGTCCTTACCGGGTCCCACAAGGGGACCTCGTAATTTCGCGGTACGGGATTATCTGGTCCGCCTCCATAAGCCGAGCCCGTAAACCAGTTCCGCGAATCTTATAATGAGGCCCATGTACTCAAGTGTTTCTAGGCGCGACAAGACAAGGAGGCGGAAAGGGAGGACAAAATAACAATCTTACTAGCCCTTGTGTCATTCAGATTGTGCAAGTGCAGGGAAAAGCGAAGGGGAGTAGTGCCAGGTGTTAGGCAGAAACCTGTGCAGTTCCCTCTGGGACCACTGCAAAAGATTTAAGACTACAGGTGTTGGCAGTAAACCCAATTGGTAGCAGTCTGTACCACCCAGATTTACCTGGTAGCTGTGGCTGAGCAGTCAGACTTCTCTCAAGAAGAGTTAGGCAGTATACAGAGTATTCACAATAGGTCAAAAGAACACAGTAGAACAAGCAAACACTGACCAGAGCTTAGTTTAAAAGAGATATAATTATTTATTTAAAAACCACATCTAATAAAACACACTGGCACTAATATTAAGCAGTTCAAAAACACGGTCACTAAAAGATACACACTCCCTTCAACGATTATTAGACAAGTCTTCAGTAAAGCAACACTTATTTTCAGACAGCGGTGAGCGCTTAGCGAAGATGGCACTCTAATCAATCGGCTTACAAGGGAGAGAAAGGCAGAGCAAAGATAGAAACAGATCCCAACACTTTCTTAAGAACACAGTAGGAGAAGAAGGCAGGTTAAAACCGTAAAGTCAAAGTTAACAAGGCCGGATCCACTTTAAGAGGCTCCGGACGAAATGTGTCCAAGGTCACACGGTTTGAAAGTGCACAAAAGTCTCGCAAAAAGCGAGTTGAATGGGAAAATGAAAGGGACATACTCACATGGGGAAGGAAAGATGGGAAGTGACGTGTTTTATATGGAAGGCCGTAATGGCACCAAAAAACCCCTCTGGTGTACTTTGCCTTATTTGAGATTGTGTCCCATCTCCTGCATTAACATCCTTGTTATTTGCAGGTTGCTCAGTGCCTCACCAGAACAGGTGGACTGGGATGGTGGGTGGTTACAGTGGGGTACATCTCTGGCCCAGAGTATTTTGGAATACTGTGCCCTCCTGGGCCAAGAAAAAAACCAGGGGCTACAGTAACAAAATTCAACATCTCTAAAAGGTTTTTACAATTATTTCTAATTTCATACATTTGTAGATGTTCTAAGAAATAAATCCATTATTTTTCCTTAAAGTGTCTTTAATCTTTAAGAGAAACGGAGAATGCCAAGGAATTGACCAGTCAATGATGTGATCAATTATTTCCATCGCTTTACCTCTCCGTCGAGAACTTCCACAATTGCTGAATATGTGGCGTGCCAAATATTTCAAAAAGGGACAGGCATTTTCCACTTGTGGAGGACACAAACAATAATTTTGAAGGGAAAAGAGGTGCCATTGGTAGGCCCAGGCTTGCCTTGGTAGGGTTGGGCTTGCCTTACTTTGTCTTAGCTTGCCTTAATAGGACTGGGCTTCCCTTAATAGGGCTGACCTTGACTTAATAGGAGTGGGTTTGCCTTGCTAGGGTTGGGCCTGCCTTAATAGGGCTGAACTTGCCTCGATAGGGCTGGGCTTGCCTCGAAAGGGCAGAGCATGACTTAATGGGGCTGAGTTTGACTAAATAGGACTCAGCTTGGCTTAATAGGACTCAGCTTGACTTAATGGGGCTTGGCTTTCTTTGTAAGGGATTGAGGGATGGGCTTGCCCTGATTGGGCTGTGCTTTTCTTGATAGGGATAGGCTTGGATTGCATTAATCGGATTGGGCTTGCCTTTCATAGGTCTGAGCTGCCATTAATAGGGCTGGGCTTCCCTTGATAGGGCTGTGCTTTTGTGGAAGGGATGTACGGATGGGCTTGACTTAATAGGGGTGACTCACCTTGATAGGACTTGGCTTGGATTGATAGGGATGGCCTTGCCTTGATATGCCTTGACTTGCCATAATATGGCAGACCTTGCCTTAATAGGGATGGGCTTGTCACCGTAGGGCTGGGCTCGCCTTGATAGGGATGGGCTCACCTTTATAGGGCTGAGCTCCCCTTGATAGGGCTGGGCATGCCTAGATAGGGATAGACCTGCCATAATAGGGTTGGCCTTGTCTTGATAGGGCTGACCTTGCCTTGCTAGGGCTGAGCTTGCCTTGATTGGGCTGGGCTTGCCTTGATAGGGATAGACCTGCCATAATAGGGTTGGCCTTGTCTTGATAGGGCTCAGCTTGCCATGATAGGGCTGAGCTTTCCTTGTGTGGTAGGTCAGAAGGAGGCAGAGCAGTATGGTTGATTCCTACCAAGGTTGTATTAAAATAATGAGTGGAATGCCCTTCTGTACCTAATCTATGGGTTTCCCTAACTAACCAAATCTAACTAGTGTGCTCATCATCTGCTGCAAGTCCAAATAAGTAGTCTGTCCTCCATTCAAGAAAGTTAATCTATCCTGACCCACCCACTAAGATAGAATAAAAAAAAGTCCAGGAGAATGACTCGCTTCTCCTGGACAGACTTCCCTAGCCTCAGTATACAATCTTGAGATAGTCTTCTGCCATCTTTAGGACCAGTCGGTTTAGTTCCTTCAGGGGATTTCCCCACAACGTTGGCTCCCCTTTTAAGTCTGTTGATGAACCTCTTCTCCTCTAGGTTCCAGTATTTGTAATTCTTCTTGCAATCTTTTCACTAAGTGTCTCTGAAAATCCCTCTTTATCTAATGTCCTTAATATATATTGAATCTTTCTTCTCTTTATTCTTTTCGTTCAAGAGTTCACGACAGAAGACCTCATTTTTATATATATTTTCTTTTCTCCACTGTTTTTCTGCTCGTGAATACCATGGTAGACAAAAGGGGTTCTCTTGTTCTCCCCTTCTCTTCTTATTTGAATTCCCAATACCTATCTCTTTCTTTGCTTTGTTTCTTATTACTGTGAAGAATAGACTGAATCCTCAAGCATGTATCACTCTCCCAAAGTGTGTATGGTTTTCTGAATTTCAACCTTTTCACTGGAACGAGTAGGCTGAGTCCCAGGGTCTGACCACTCTCTTGGATCTTGTTCTTTCCACTGGGATGAGTAGGCGGAGTCCAAGAGTGTTGACCACCCTGATCTTTCCACCAGGAAGAGTGGGCTGAGGTTTAGAGTGATGACCACTCTATCGGATCGTGACCTTTCCACTGGGGCAAGTAGGCTGTGGGTCAGAGTGTTGACCACCCTTATTAATCACTGCCCTATCACTGGGAGGGCTAGGCTGATGGAATTCTTTATTCTCTTGCTCCCTCCCAAATCGTCTGCCGTTCCAGTTACCTTGGTTCCTACAGGTTGGCATCACAGGGCCTGCTCGTAGGATCAGGGCTTTACTACTCATCAGGATTGCTTCTGCTTGCATTTTGGTTTCTTCTTGCCTGCAGCTCCACGGGATCAACAATGCAACCGTAACTGGTTTCTTTTCTAGGTGTTTCCTTCCCCTATAGTCTTTAGCCCTCAGCACGTTTGGTGTCTTCTCCTAATGACGTTGCCTTGAGAGGGCTGGGCTCTCCTTGATAAGTATGTGCGTGGCTAAATACTGCTCTGCTTGCCTTGATAGGGATGGACTTTCCTTGATATGGTTGAGCTTGTCTTGATAAGGCTGAGATTGCCCTGTTAGGGATAAACTTACCTTAATTAGTGATATGCTCACCTTGATAAGCCTGGGGTCACCTTGATAAGCCTGGGCTCGCCATGATTGGGCTGAGCTTGCTGTGATTGGCCTGTGCCTCACTGGATAATGTTGGGCTGTTGATTTACCCAGGACAGCAGCTCTAGGGATACCTGTGGGAAGAATCATTGCCCCCTTGAAAGGATCACTGTGAGGATTGTGACTGCTCCCCCTATGGTGGATCCCTGTGAAGAGTGTGATTGCTCCCAGAGAAGAGAAGATTGGGATTGCACCCAGGGTGGGCATGCCTGTGAGGATTATCATTGCCCCCTCAAAGAGATCACAATGAGGATTCCAATGGCACCCAAGGTGGTATATCTGTGGGGATTATCATTGCCCCTTTGCAATGATCACTGTGAGGATTTTGATTGCTCCCACTAGGATGTATCCCTGTGAAGATTAGGATTGCTCCCTGAGAAGAGAAGATTGTTTTTGCACCCAGGGTGGGGCACCTGTGAGGATTATCATTTCCCCCTCAAATGGATCACTATGAGGGTTCTGATTGCACTCAGGGTGGGATACCTGTGAGGATTATCATTGCCCCCTTTAAGAGTTCAATATGAGAATTTTGATAGATCCAACTAGCTACGTGGATTAAGTAGGAACACTTTAGATAGCCGGAGAAGAGACTGCTTTTTGGCTATTACTGTAGAAATTAGACAGTAGGGGGGGCAATAAGCTCTAGATACTTATCTGGGGGATAAGGATGCCTTGGCAAGGGTGGAAATAGGTTCACCAAGAAGAGAGCGAGGGATGGCCCTAGCACTCTACCTGAACATTTAATAAAAACCCTTGAAACATCTACGGGAGTTAGAGTGCTCTTTCAGCATTTGTGACAACTGGGCATTCATCTAGCACCTCTTGTTGCACTGTTGGGACTCTCAAAACATCTGGCACTTCACAATACCAGATGGGTCTTTATTTAAATATCAGGATCCTCAGCATTTAGGGATGGCCTTTGGTTTCTGAGCATTTAGTATTCTGGTATCTCCCAGACCTCAGGTTTCTCACCACTCGCATCTCTACCACACCTCTGGTTTCCTGGCATTTATTTTAAGCACTCTCCCAGACCTCTGGTTTCCAAGCATTTAGTTTGCAGGTCTTTTATAGACATCTTGTTTGTCAGCATTTACTTGTTCGGTCTCTATTAGACCACTGGCAGTAGTCGTATCCTTGTACCAGTGTCCAGGATGCAAGTAGGATTTCCAGGAAAGTGGCCACCTTGTAACACGTGAGCGGGTCTCTAACTCGACAAGGATCAGCTGCCCCCTTCCCGGTTCACTTCGGTCACTGCTAGTATCAAACAACCTATTTCATAATGTTTCAGTCATGCATGTATTTGTGTTGCCCCTTCTGATAGATTGAGACTGCCGGGTTGTTGTGTCATTTATTTGTGTTGGGCTATTTCCATGGTTTCCCTTAACTGACCCCAAAACTTGTAACCAGCAACTTCTCTTCAATGGTAAATTGCAGTATTAGTCTCACTTGGCAATGTCAGCAAAGTAATGGATTTATTCTTGCATCCCTACATGTTGTCACTTCTCCCCGAGCGGGAACTCCTTCCCATGATGCAAGGGTAGTGATGCCACTACCCCATAGCCCACCTGGGGGTGGTATAATGAGGGAGGATCTCATGGAAAGAAGCTCCCCCCATGGGAAAAAGGACGACCATCTAGGACAGGGGTGCACAACTGATATTGACAGAGGGCCGAAAGTACCTTTCATGAGGGCTATAGTGGGCCGAAAAGTAAAAGTGGGCGGGGAGGTAGGCGGGACTTTTTTAACCCCCAATTTGTAATAAACACATGGAAAAAGAATATGTTTTTGAGGGGTCACGATTTTTATTGCATTCCAAACTTACATTTTGTACTACACATTTTCCATTATTATCATTTATTTCAATGTAGTTATTGTATATCGTCTGTTTAATGAAATTATATATATTTTATTGACCCTTGATTGGACATTCTGTTATTTTGGACTGCTATAGTTTGCTGTTTGGGTTGCCCATGAGGAGTATGGCCTTCGTTGAGTCAGGTTTCCTCAAAAAGCAAAGGATGCACATCTCCTAACTGCCTGTTTTAGCTTTATTATTGGGTTCACTCTTGGAGTGCAACACTATGCCCCATGGCTCCCACCCCCAACCAAACACTATGCCCCATGGCTCCCACAACCAGACACTATGCCCCATGGCCCCCTCACCACCCCCAACCAAACACTATGCCCCATGGCTCCCTCAACCCCCAACCAAACATTAAGGCCCATGGGCCCCGACACGCAACCAAACACTATGCCCCATGGCTCCCACCCCCAAGCAAACACTATGCCCCATGGCCCCCTCACCCCCATCCAAACACTATGCCCCATGGCTCCCTCACCACCAACCAAACACTGTGCCCCATGGCCCCCACCCCCAACCAAACACTATGCCCCATGGCCCCCACCCCCCAACCAAACACTATGCCCCCTGTCCCTCACCCCCCAAGCAAACACTATGCCCCCTGTCCCTCACCCCCAAGCAAACACTATGCCCCCTGTCCCTCACCCCCCAAGCAAACACTATGCCACATGGCCCCCTCACCCCCAACCAAACACTATGCCCCATGGCTCCCTCACCCCCAACCAAACACTATGCCCCATGGCCCCCTCACCCCCAACCAAACACTATGCCCCATGGCCCCCTCACCCCCAACCAAACACTATGCCCCATGGATCCTACCCCCAAGCAAACACTATGCCCCATGGCCCCCTCACCCCCAACCAAACACTATGCCCCATGGCTCCCTCACCCCCAACCAAACACTATGCCCCATGGCCCCCTCACTCCCAACCAAACACTATGCCCATGCCCCCCTCACCCCAACCAAACACAACGCCCCATGGCTCCCTCACCCCCAACCAAACACTATGCCCCATGGCCCCCACCCCCAACCAAACACTATGCCCACTGTCCCTCACCCACCAAGCAAACACTATGCCCTATGGCCCCCTCACCCCCAACCAAACACTATGCCCCATGGCCCCCTCACCCCCAACCAAACACTATGCCCCATGGCCCCCTCACCCCCAACCAAACACTATGCCCCATGGCCCCCACCCCCAACCAAACACTATGCCCCCTGTCCCTCACCCCCCAAGCAAACACTATGCCCCCTGTCCCTCACCCCCCAAGCAAACACTTTGCCCCATGGCCCCCTCACCCCCAACCAAACACTATGCCCCATGGCTCCCTCACCCCCAACCAAACACTATGCCCCCTGTCCCTCACACCCAACAAAACACTATGCCCCATGGCTCCCTCACCCCCAACCAAACACTATGCCCCAAACACACTCAAGCATGCACCCATAAAGACCCGAACCCCCCAAATCAGCACACTCTCAAACATGCACCCATACAGACCCGAACCCCCACCCTCCAACTCAGCACAAACACTCTCAAACATGCACCCATACAGACCCAAACCCCCCAACTCAGCACACAAACTCTGAAGCATGTACCCATACATGCATCTCAACATACACAACACAAACATACATAAACAAACATTCATGCACACCCGAACCCCCCACCCCCCAACTCAGCACACACACTCTCAAACATGCACCCATACAGACCCAAACCCCCCACCCCCCAAATCAGCACACTCAAACATGCACCCATACAGACCCGAACCCCCCAACCCCCAAATCAGCACACTCTCAAACATGCACCCATACAGACCCGAACCCCCCACCCCCCAAATCAGCACACTCTCAAACATGCACCCATACAGACCCGAACCCCCCACCCCCCAAATCAGCACACTCTCAAACATGCACCCATACAGACCCGAACCCCCCACCCCCCAACTCAGCACACACTCTCAAGCATACACCATGAACCCATACAGACCGGAACCCCCCACCCCCCAACTCAGCACACACACTCTCAAACATGCACCCATACAGACACGAACCCCCCACCCCCCAAATCAGCACACTCTCAAACATGCACCCATACAGACCCGAACCCCCCACCCCCCAACTCAGCACACACTCTCAAGCATACACCATGAACCCATACAGACCGGAACCCCCCACCCCCCAACTCAGCACACACACTCTCAAACATGCACCCATACAGACACGAACCCCCACCCCCCAAATCAGCACACTCTCAAACATGCACCCATACAGACCCGAACCCCCCACCCCCCAACTCAGCACACACTCTCAAGCATACACCATGAACCCATACAGACCGGAACCCCCCACCCCCCAACTCAGCACACACACTCTCAAACATGCAACCATACAGACCCAAACCCCCCCAACTCATTACACAAACTCTGAAGCATGCACCCATACATGCATCTCAACATACACAACACGAACACTCAAAAACAAACATTCATACACATCCGACACGCCCCACCACCCCCATCTCAACATACACAACACAAACACTCAAAAACAAACATTCATACACATCCGACACAGCCCCCACCCCCCCATCTCAACATACACAACACAAACACTCAAAAACAAACATTCATACTCATCCGACACCCCCCACCCCCCATCTCAACATACACAACACAAACACTCAAAAATAAACATTCATACACATCCGACACACCCCCCACCCTCCATCTCAACATACACAACACAAACACTCAAAAACAAACATTCATACACATCCGACACACCCCCCACCCCTCCATCTCAACATACATAACACAAACACTCAAAAACAAACATTCATACACATCTGACACGCCCCCCCCACCACCCCATCTCAACATACACAACACAAACACTCAAAAACAAACATTCATACACATCCGACACACCCCCCCACCCCCCATCTCAACATACACAACACAAACACTCAAAAACAAACATTCATACACATCCGACACACCCCCCACCCCTCCATCTCAACATACACAACACAAACACTCAAAAGCAAACATTCATACACATCCGACACGCCCCCCCCCACCACCCCATCTCAACATACACAACACAAACACTCAAAAACAAACATTCATACATATCCGACACGCCCCCACCCCCCCATCTCAACATACACAACACAAACACTCAAAAACAAACATTCATACACATCCGACACACCCCCCACCCCCCATCTTAACATACACAACACAAACACTCAAAAACAAACATTCATACACATCCGACACGCCCCCCCACCCCATCTCAACATACACAACACAAACACTCAAAAACACACATTCATACACATCCGACACGCCCCCCCACCCCCCATCTCAACATACACAACACAAACACTCAAAAGCAAACATTCATACACATCCGACACACCCCCCACCCCCCATCTTAACATACACAACACAAACACTCAAAAACAAACATTCATACACATCCGACACGCCCCCCCACCCCATCTCAACATACACATCGACACGCCCCCCCACCCCCGCATCTCAACATACACAACACAAACACTCAAAAGCAAACATTCATACACATCCGACACCCCCCACCCCCATCTCAACATACACAACACAAACACTCAAAAACAAACATTCATACACATCCGACACGCCCCCCCACCACCCCATCTCAACATACACAACACAAACACTTAAAAACAAACATTCATACACATCCGACACACCCCCCACCCCCATCTCAACATACACAACACAAACACTCAAAAACAAACATTCATACACATCCGACACGCCCCCCCCACCCCCCCATCTCAACATACACAACACAAACACTCAAAAACAAACATTCATACACATCCGACACACACCCCCCACCCCCCCATCTCAACATACACAACACAAACACTCATAAACAAACATTCATACACATCCGACACGCCCCCCCACCACCCCATCTCAACATACACAACACAAACACTCAAAAACAAACATTCATACACATCCGACACACTCCCCACCCCCCCATCTCAACATACACAACACAAACACTCAAAATCAAACATTCATACACATCCGACACGCCGCCCCACCCCCGCATCTCAACATACACAACACAAACACTCAAAAACAAACATTCATACACATCCGACACGCCCCCACCACCCCCATCTCAACATACACAACACAAACACTCAAAAACAAACATTCATACACATCCGACACGCCCCCCCCACCCCCATCTCAACATACACAACACAAACACTCAAAAACAAACATTCATACACATCTGACACCCCCCCACCCCCCATCTCAACATACACAACACAAACACTCAAAAACAAACATTAATACACATCCGACTCGCCCCCACCCCCCCATTTCAACATACACAACACAAACACTCAAAAACACACATTCATACACATCCGACACGCCCCCCCACCACCCCATCTCAACATATACAACACAAACACTCAAAAACAAACATTCATACACATCCGACACACCCCCCCACCACCCCATCTCAACATACACAACACAAACACTCAAAAACAAACATTCATACACATCCGACACCCCCCACCCCCCCATCTCAACATACACAACACAAACACTCAAAAACAAACATTCATACACATCCGACACCCCCCCACCCCCATCTCAACATACACAACACAAACACTCAAAAACAAACATTCACATATATCCGACTCGCCCCCACCCCCCCATTTCAACATACACAACACAAACACTCAAAAACAAACATTCATACACATCCGACACGCCCCCACCACCCCATCTCAACATACACAACACAAACACTCAAAAACAAACATTCATACACATCCGACACCCCCCACCCCCCACCCCCCATCTCAACATACACAACACAAACACTCAAAAACAAACATTCATACACATCCGACACCCCCCACCCCCCATCTCAACATACACAACACAAACACTCAAAAACAAACATTCATACACATCCGACACGCCCCCCCACCACCCCATCTCAACATACACAACACAAACACTCAAAAACAAACATTCATACACATCCGACACACCCCCCACCCCCCATCTCAACATACACAACACAAACACTCAAAAACAAACATTCATACACATCCGACACACCCCCCACCCCTCCATCTCAACATACACAACACAAACACTCAAAAACAAACATTCATACACATCCGACACACCCCCCACCCCCCATCTCAACATACACAACACAAACACTCAAAAACAAACATTCATACACATCCGACACCCCCCACCCCCCATCTCAACATACACAACACAAACACTCAAAAACAAACATTCATACACATCCGACACGCCCCCCCACCCCCATCTCAACATACACAACACAAACACTCAAAAACAAACATTCATACACATCCGACACCCCCACCCCATCTCAACATACACAACACAAACACTCAAAAACAAACATTCATACACATCCGACACGCCCCCACCCCCCCATCTCAACATACACAACATGAACACTCAAAAACAAACATTCATACACATCCGACACCCCCCACCCCCCCATCTCAACATACACAACACAAACACTCAAAAACACACATTCATACACATCCGACACGCCCCCCCCACCCCCCCATCTCAACATACACAAAACAAACACTCAAAAACAAACGTTCATACACATCCGACACCCCCCACCCCACCCCCCCATCTCAACATACACAACACAAACACTCATAAACAAACATTCATACACATCCGACACGCCCCCCCACCACCCCATCTCAACATACACAACACAAACACTCAAAAACAAACATTCATACACATCCGACACGCCCCCACCACCCCCATCTCAACATACACAACACAAACACTCAAAAACAAACATTCATACACATCCGACACCCCCCCCACCCCCCATCTCAACATACACAACACAAACACTCAAAAACAAACATTCATACACATCCGACACACTCCCCACCCCCCATCTCAACATACACAACACAAACACTCAGAAACAAACATTCATACACATCCGACACGCCGCCCCACCCCCGCATCTCAACATACACAACACAAACACTCAAAAACAAACATTCATACACATCCGACACGCCCCCACCACCCCATCTCAACATACACAACACAAACACTCAAAAACAAACATTCATACACATCCGACACGCCCCCCCACCCCCATCTCAACATACACAACACAAACACTCTAAAACAAACATTCATACACATCTGACACCCCCCCACCCCCATCTCAACATACACAACACAAACACTCAAAAACAAACATTCATACACATCCGACTCGCCCCCACCCCACCATTTCAACATACACAACACAAACACTCAAAAACAAACATTCATACACATCCGACACGCCCCCACCACCCCATCTCAACATACACAACACAAACACTCAAAAACAAACATTCATACACATCCGACACACCCCCCCCACCACCCCATCTCAACATACACAACACAAACACTCAAAAACAAACATTCATACACATCCGACACCCCCCACCCCCCATCTCAACATACACAACACAAACACTCAAAAACAAACATTCATACACATCCGACACCCCCCACCCCCCATCTCAACATACACAACACAAACACTCAAAAACAAACATTCATACACATCCGACACGCCCCCCCCACCCCATCTCAACATACACAACACAAACACTCAAAAACAAACATTCATACACATCCGACACCCCCACCCCATCTCAACATACACAACACAAACACTCAAAAACAAACGTTCATACACATCCGACACCCCCCACCCCACCACCCCATCTCAACATACACAACACAAACACTCAAAAACACACATTCATACACATCCGACAACGCCCCCCCACCCCCCCATCTCAACATACACAACACAAACACTCATAAAACAAACGTTCATACACATCCGACACCCCCCACCCCACCACCCCATCTCAACATACACAACACAAACACTCAAAAACAAACATTCATACACATCCGACACACCCCGCACCCCCCATCTCAACATACACAACACAAACACTCAAAAACAAACATTCATACACATCCGACACCCCCCACCCCACCACCCCATCTCAACATACACAACACAAACACTCAAAAACAAACATTCATACACATCCGACATGCCCCCACCACCCCCATCTCAACATACACAACACAAACACTCAAAAACAAACATTCATACACATCCGACACGCCCCCACGCCCCATCTCAACATACACAACACAAACACTCAAAAGCAAACATTCATACACATCCGACACGCCCCCCCACCACCCCATCTCAACATACACAACACAAACACTCAAAAACAAACATCCATACACATCCGACACCCCCCCCACCCCTCCATCTCAACATACACAACACAAACACTCAAAAACAAACATTCATGCACATCCGACACGCCTCCCCACCCCCATCTCAACATACACAACACAAACACTCAAAAACAAACATTCATGCACATCCGACACGCCTCCCCCACCACCCCATCTCAACATACAGTACACAAACACTCAAAAACAAACATTCATACACATCCGACACCCCCCCACCCCTCCATCTCAACATACACAACACAAACACTCAAAAACAAACATTCATACACATCCGACACCCCCCACCCCCCATCTCAACATACACAACACAAACACTCAAAAACAAACATTCATGCACATCCGACACGCCTCCCCACCCCCATCTCAACATACACAACACAAACACTCAAAAACAAACATTCATGCACATCCGACACGCCTCCCCCACCACCCCATCTCAACATACACAACACAAACACTCAAAAACAAACATTCATACACATCCGACACCCCCCCACCCCTCCATCTCAACATACACAACACAAACACTCAAAAACAAACATTCATGCACATCCGACACGCCTCCCCACCCCATCTCAACATACACAACACAAACACTCAAAAACAAACATTCATACACATCCGACACCCCCCCACCCCTCCATCTCAACATACACAACACAAACACTCAAAAACAAACATTCATACACATCCGACACCCCCCCACCCCTCCATCTCAACATACACAACACAAACACTCAAAAACAAACATTCATACACATCCGACACCCCCCCACCCCTCCATCTCAACATACACAACACAAACACTCAAAAACAAACATTCATGCACATCCGACACGCCTCCCCCACCACCCCATCTCAACATACACAACACAAACACTCAAAAACAAACATTCATACACATCCGACACCCCCCCACCCCTCCATCTCAACATACACAACACAAACACTCAAAAACAAACATTCATACACATCCGACACCCCCCACCCCATCTCAACATACACAACACAAACACTCAAAAACAAACATTCATACACATCCGACACCCCCCACCCCCCATCTCAACATACACAATACAAACACTCAAAAACAAACATTCATACACATCCGACACACCCCCCACCCCCCATCTCAACATACACAACACAAACACTCAAAAACACACATTCATACACATCCGACACACCCCCCACCCCCCATCTCAACATACACAACACAAACACTCAAAAACACACATTCATACACATCCGACACACCCCCCACCCCCCATCTCAACATACACAACACAAACACTCAAAAACAAACATTCATACACATCCGACACGCCCCCAGCCCCCCATCTCAACATACACAACACAAACACTCAAAAACAAACATTCATGCACATCCGACACGCCTCCCCACCCCCATCTCAACATACACAACACAAACACTCAAAAACAAACATCCATACACATCCGACACCCCCCACCCCCCATCTCAACATACACAACACAAACACTCAAAAACAAACATTCATACACATCCGACACGCCCCCCCACCCCCATCTCAACATACACAACACAAACACTCAAAAACAAACATTCATACACATCCGACACGCCCCCCACCCCATCTCAACATACACAACACGAACACTCAAAAACAAACATTCATACACATCCGACACGCCCCCCCACCCCCCCATCTCAACATACACAACACAGTCAAAAACAAACATTCATACACATCCGACACCCCCCACCCCACCACCCCATCTCAACATACACAACACAAACACTCAAAAACAAACATTCATACACATCCGACACACCCCCACCCCCCATCTCAACATACACAACACAAACACTCAAAAACAAACATTCATACACATCCGACACACCCCCCACCCCTCCATCTCAACATACACAACACAAACACTCAAAAACAAACATTCATGCACATCCGACACGCCTCCCCACCCCCCATCTCAACATACACAACACAAACACTCAAAAACAAACATTCATGCACATCCGACACGCCTCCCCCACCACCCCATCTCAACATACACAACACAAACACTCAAAAACAAACATGCATACACATCCGACACCCCCACCCCCCATCTCAACATACACAACACAAACACTCAAAAACAAACATTCATACACATCCGACACGCCCCCCACCCCCATCTCAACATACACAACACAAACACTCAAAAAAACACATTCATACACATCCGACACGCCCCCACCACCCCATCTCAACATACACAACACAAACACTCAAAAACAAACATTCATACACATCTGACACGCCCCCCCACCACCCCATCTCAACATACACAACACAAACACTCAAAAACAAACATTCATACACATCCGACACACCCCCCCACCACCCCATCTCAACATACACAACACAAACACTCAAAAACAAACATTCATACACATCCGACACACCCCCCACCCCCCCATCTCAACATACACAACACAAACACTCAAAAACACACATTCATACACATCCGACACACCCCCCACCCCCCATCTCAACATACACAACACAAAAACTCAAAAACACACATTCATACACATCCGACACACCCCCCACCCCCCATCTCAACATACACAACAGAAACACTCAAAAACAAACATTCATACACATCCGACACGCCCCCAGCCCCCCATCTCAACATACACTACACAAACACTCAAAAACAAACATTCATGCACATCCGACACGCCTCCCCACCCCCCATCTCAACATACACAACACAAACACTCAAAAACAAACATTCATACACATCCGACACCCCCCACCCCCCATCTCAACATACACAACACAAACACTCAAAAACAAACATTCATACACATCCGACACGCCCCCCCACCCCCATCTCAACATACACAACACAAACACTCAAAAACAAACATTCATACACATCCGACACGCCCCCCACCCCATCTCAACATACACAACACGAACACTCAAAAACAAACATTCATACACATCCGACACGCCCCCCCACCCCCCCATCTCAACGTACACAACACAAACAGTCAAAAACAAACATTCATACACATCCGACACCCCCCACCCCACCACCCCATCTCAATATACACAACACAAACACTCAAAAACAAACATTCATACACATCCGACACACCCCCCACCCCCCATCTCAACATACACAACAAAAACACTCAAAAACAAACATTCATACACATCCGACACACCCCCCACCCCTCCATCTCAACATACACAACACAAACACTCAAAAACAAACATTCATGCACATCCGGCACGCCTCCCCACCCCCCATCTCAACATACACAACACAAACACTCAAAAACAAACATTCATGCACATCCGACACGCCTCCCCCACCACCCCATCTCAACATACACAACACAAACACTCAAAAACAAACATTCATACACATCCGACACCCCCACCCCCCATCTCAACATACACAACACAAACACTCAAAAACAAACATTCATACACATCCGACACGCCCCCCACCCCCATCTCAACATACACAACACAAACACTCAAAAACACACATTCATACACATCCGACACGCCCCCACCACCCCATCTCAACATACACAACACAAACACTCAAAAACAAACATTCATACACATCCGACACCCCCCCCACCACCCCATCTCAACATACACAACACAAACACTCAAAAACAAACATTCATACACATCCGACACACCCCCCACCCCTCCATCTCAACATACACAACACAAACACTCAAAAACAAACATTCATGCACATCCGACACGCCTCCCCACCCCCCATCTCAACATACACAACACAAACACTCAAAAACAAACATTCATACACATCCGACACGCCCCCCCACCACCCCCATCTCAACATACACAACACAAACACTCAAAAACAAACATTCATACACATCCGACACCCCCCACACCCCATCTCAACATACACAACACAAACACTCAAAAACAAACATTCATACACATCCGACACGCCCCCCCACCCCCCATCTCAACATACACAACACAAACACTCAAAAACAAACATTCATACACATCCGACACCCCCCACCCCCATCTCAACATACACAACACAAACACTCAAAAACAAACATTCATACACATCCGACACGCCCCCCCACCCCATCTCAACATACACAACACAAACACTCAAAAACAAACATTCATACACATCCGACCCCCCCACCCCATCTCAACATACACAACACAAACACTCAAAAACAAACATTCATACACATCCGACACGCCCCCCACCCCATCTCAACATACACAACACGAACACTCAAAAAAACATTCATACACATCCGACACGCCCCCCCACCCCCCCATCTCAACATACACAACACAAACAGTCAAAAACAAACATTCATACACATCCGACACCCCCCACCCCACCACCCCATCTCAACATACACAACACAAACACTCAAAAACAAACATTCATACACATCCGACACGCCCCCCCACCCCCATCTCAACATACACAACACAAACACTCAAAAACAAACATTCATACACATCCGACACGCCCCCCACCCCATCTCAACATACACAACACGAACACTCAAAAACAAACATTCATACACATCCGACACGCCCCCCACCCCCCCATCTCAACATACACAACACAAACAGTCAAAAACAAACATTCATACACATCCGACACCCCCCACCCCACCACCCCATCTCAACATACACAACACAAACACTCAAAAACAAACATTCATACACATCCGACACACCCCCCACCCCCCATCTCAACATACACAACAAAAACACTCAAAAACAAACATTCATACACATCCGACACACCCCCCACCCCTCCATCTCAACATACACAACACAAACACTCAAAAACAAACATTCATGCACATCCGACACGCCTCCCCACCCCCCATCTCAACATACACAACACAAACACTCAAAAACAAACATTCATGCACATCCGACACGCCTCCCCCACCACCCCATCTCAACATACACAACACAAACACTCAAAAACAAACATTCATACACATCCGACACCCCCACCCCCCATCTCAACATACACAACACAAACACTCAAAAACAAACATTCATACACATCCGACACGCCCCCCACCCCCATCTCAACATACACAACACAAACACTCAAAAACACACATTCATACACATCCGACACGCCCCCACCACCCCATCTCAACATACACAACACAAACACTCAAAAACAAACATTCATACACATCTGACACGCCCCCCCCACCACCCCATCTCAACATACACAACACAAACACTCAAAAACAAACATTCATACACATCCGACACACCCCCCCACCACCCCATCTCAACATACACAACACAAACACTCAAAAACAAACATTCATACACATCCGACACACCCCCACCCCTCCATCTCAACATACACAACACAAACACTCAAAAACAAACATTCATGCACATCCGACACGCCTCCCCACCCCCCATCTCAACATACACAACACAAACACTCAAAAACAAACATTCATGCACATCCGACACGCCCCCCCACCACCCCCATCTCAACATACACAACACAAACACTCAAAAACAAACATTCATACACATCCGACACCCCCCACACCCCATCTCAACATACACAACACAAACACTCAAAAACAAACATTCATACACATCCGACACGCCCCCCCCACCCCCCATCTCAACATACACAACACAAACACTCAAAAACAAACATTCATACACATCCGACACCCCCCACCCCCATCTCAACATACACAACACAAACACTCAAAAACAAACATTCATACACATCCGACACGCCCCCCCACCCCATCTCAACATACACAACACAAACACTCAAAAACAAACATTCATACACATCCGACCCCCCCACCCCATCTCAACATACACAACACAAACACTCAAAAACAAACATTCATACACATCCGACACGCCCCCACCCCCCTATCTCAACATACACAACACGAACACTCAAAAACAAACATTCATACACATCCGACATGCCCCCCCACCACCCCATCTCAACATACACAACACAAACACTCAAAAACACACATTCATACACATCCGACACGCCCCCCCATCCCCCATCTCAACATACACAACACAAACACTCAAAAACAAACGTTCATACACATCCGACACCCCCCACCCCACCACCCCATCTCAACATACACAACACAAACACTCAAAAACAAACATTCATACACATCCGACACACCCCCCACCCCCCATCTCAACATACACAACACAAACACTCAAAAACAAACATTCATACACATCCGACACCCCCCACCCCACCACCCCATCTCAACATACACAACACAAACACTCAAAAACAAACATTCATACACATCCGACATGCCCCCACCACCCCCATCTCAACATACACAACACAAACACTCAAAAACAAACATTCATACACATCCGACACGCCCCCCCACCACCCCATCTCAACATACACAACACAAACACTCAAAAACAAACATTCATACACATCCGACACGCCCCCACCACCCCCATCTCAACATACACAACACAAACACTCAAAAACAAACATTCATACACATCCGACACGCCCCCACCCCCCCATCTCAACATACACAACACAAACACTCAAAAGCAAACATTCATACACATCCGACACGCCCCCCCACCACCCCATCTCAACATACACAACACAAACACTCAAAAACAAACATTCATACACATCCGACACACCCCCAACCCCTCCATCTCAACATACACAACACAAACACTCAAAAACAAACATTCATGCACATCCGACACGCCTCCCCACCCCCATCTCAACATACACAACACAAACACTCAAAAACAAACATTCATGCACATCCGACACGCCTCCCCCACCACCCCATCTCAACATACACAACACAAACACTCAAAAACAAACATTCATACACATCCGACACCCCCCACCCCTCCATCTCAACATACACAACACAAACACTCAAAAACAAACATTCATACACATCCGACACCCCCCACCCCCATCTCAACATACACAACACAAACACTCAAAAACAAACATTCATACACATCCGACACCCCCCACCCCCCATCTCAACATACACAACACAAACACTCAAAAACAAACATTCATACACATCCGACACACCCCCCACCCCCCATCTCAACATACACAACACAAACACTCAAAAACACACATTCATACACATCCGACACACCCCCCACCCCCCATCTCAACATACACAACACAAACACTCAAAAACACACATTCATACACATCCGACACACCCCCCACCCCCATCTCAACATACACAACACAAACACTCAAAAACAAACATTCATACACATCCGACACGCCCCCAGCCCCCCATCTCAACATACACAACACAAACACTCAAAAACAAACATTCATGCACATCCGACACGCCTCCCCACCCCCCATCTCAACATACACAACACAAACACTCAAAAACAAACATTCATACACATCCGACACCCCCCACCCCCATCTCAACATACACAACACAAACACTCAAAAACAAACATTCATACAAATCCGACACGCCCCCCCACCCCCATCTCAACATACACAACACAAACACTCAAAAACAAACATTCATACACATCCGACACGCCCCCCACCCCCCCATCTCAACATACACAACACAAACACTCAAAAACAAACATTCATACACATCCGACACCCCCCACCCCACCACCCCATCTCAACATACACAACACAAACACTCAAAAACAAACATTCATACACATCCGACACACCCCCCACCCCCATCTCAACATACACAACACAAACACTCAAAAACAAACATTCATACACATCCGACACACCCCCCACCCCTCCATCTCAACATACACAACACAAACACTCAAAAACAAACATTCATGCACATCCGACACGCCTCCCCCACCACCCCATCTCAACATACACAACACAAACACTCAAAAACAAACATTCATACACATCCGAAACCCCCCCGCACCCCTCCATCTCAACATACACAACACAAACACTCAAAAACAAACATTCATGCACATCCGACACGCCTCCCCACCCCCCATCTCAACATACACAACACAAACACTCAAAAACAAACATTCATACACATCCGACACGCCCCCCCACCACCCCCATCTCAACATACACAACACAAACACTCAAAAACAAACATTCATACACATCCGACACGCCCCCACCCCCCATCTCAACATACACAACACAAACACTCAAAAACAAACATTCATGCACATCCGACACGCCTCCCCCACCACCCCATCTCAACATACACAACACAAACACTCAAAAACAAACATTCATACACATCCGACACCCCCCCGCACCCCTCCATCTCAACATACACAACACAAACACTCAAAAACAAACATTCATGCACATCCGACACGCCTCCCCACCCCACATCTCAACATACACAACACAAACACTCAAAAACAAACATTCATACACATCCGACACGCCCCCCCACCACCCCCATCTCAACATACACAACACAAACACTCAAAATCAAACATTCATACACATCCGACACGCCCCCACCCCCCATCTCAACATACACAACACAAACACTCAAAAGCAAACATTCATACACATCCGACACGCCCCCCCACCACCCCATCTCAACATACACAACACAAACACTCAAAAACAAACATTCATACACATCCGACACACCCCCCACCCCTCATCTCAACATACACAACACAAACACTCAAAAACAAACATTCATGCACATCCAACACGCCTCCCCACCCCCATCTCAACATACACAACACAAACACTCAAAAACAAACATTCATGCACATCCGACACGCCTCCCCCACCACCCCATCTCAACATACACAACACAAACACTCAAAAACAAACATTCATACACATCCGACAACCCCCCCACCCCTCCATCTCAACATACACAACACAAACACTCAAAAACAAACATTCATACACATCCGACACCCCCCACCCCCCATCTCAACATACACAACACAAACACTCAAAAACAAACATTCATACACATCCGACACCCCCAGCCCCCATCTCAACATACACAACACAAACACTCAAAAACAAACATTCATACACATCCGACACACCCCCCACCCCATCTCAACATACACAACACAAACACTCAAAAACACACATTCATACACATCCGACACACCCCCCACCCCCATCTCAACATACACAACACAAACACTCAAAAACACACATTCATACACATCCGACACACCCCCCACCCCCATCTCAACATACACAACACAAACACACAAAAACAAACATTCATACACATCCGACACGCCCCCAGCCCCCCATCTCAACATACACAACACAAACACTCAAAAACAAACATTCATGCACATCCGACACGCCTCCCCACCCCCCATCTCAACATACACAACACAAACACTCAAAAACAAACATTCATACACATCCGACACCCCCCACCCCCCATCTCAACATACACAACACAAACACTCAAAAACAAACATTCATACAAATCCGACACGCCCCCCCACCCCCATCTCAACATACACAACACAAACACTCAAAAACAAACATTCATACACATCCGACACGCCCCCCCACCCCCCCATCTCAACATACACAACACAAACACTCAAAAACAAACATTCATACACATCTGACACCCCCCACCCCACCACCCCATCTCAACATACACAACACAAACACTCAAAAACAAACATTCATACACATCCGACACACCCCCCACCCCCCATCTCAACATACACAACACAAACACTCAAAAACAAACATTCATACACATCCGACACACCCCCCACCCCTCCATCTCAACATACACAACACAAACACTCAAAAACAAACATTCATGCACATCCGACACGCCTCCCCACCCCCCATCTCAACATACACAACACAAACACTCAAAAACAAACATTCATGCACATCCGACACGCCTCCCCCACCACCCCATCTCAACATACACAACACAAACACTCAAAAACAAACATTCATACACATCCAACACCCCCCCGCACCCCTCCATCTCAACATACACAACACAAACACTCAAAAACAAACATTCATGCACATCCGACATGCCTCCCCACCCCCCATCTCAACATGCACAACACAAACACTCAAAAACAAACATTCATACACATCCGACAGGCCCCCCCACCACCCCCATCTCAACATACACAACACAAACACTCAAAAACAAACATTCATACACATCCGACACAGCCCCCACCCCCATCTCAACATACACAACACAAACACTCAAAAACAAACATTCATACACATCCGACACACCCCCCCCACCACCCCATCTCAACATACACAACACAAACACTCAAAAACAAACATTCATACACATCCGACACCCCCCACCCCCATCTCAACATACACAACACAAACACTCAAAAACAAACATTCATACACATCCGACACCCCCCACCCCCATCTCAACATACACAACACAAACACTCAAAAACAAACATTCATACACATCCGACACCCCCCACCCCCCATCTCAACATACACAACACAAACACTCAAAAACAAACATTCATACACATCCGACACGCCCCCCCCCACCACCCCATCTCAACATACACAACACAAACACTCAAAAACAAACATTCATACACATCCGACACCCCCCACCCCCCATCTCAACATACACAACACAAACACTCAAAAACACACATTCATACACATCCGACACACCCCCCACCCCCATCTCAACATACACAACACAAACACTCAAAAACAAACATTCATACACATCCGACACGCCCCCAGCCCCCCATCTCAACATACACAACACAAACACTCAAAAACAAACATTCATGCACATCCGACACGCCTCCCCACCCCCCATCTCAACATACACAACACAAACACTCAAAAACAAACATTCATACACATCCGACACCCCCCACCCCCCATCTCAACATACACAACACAAACACTCAAAAACAAACATTCATACAAATCCGACACGCCCCCCACCCCCATCTCAACATACACAACACAAACACTCAAAAACAAACATTCATACACATCCGACACGCCCCTCCACCCCCCCATCTCAACATACACAACACAAACACTCAAAAACAAACATTCATACACATCCGACACCCCCCACCCCACCACCCCATCTCAACATACACAACACAAACACTCAAAAACAAACATTCATACACATCCGACACACCCCCCACCCCCATCTCAACATACACAACACAAACACTCAAAAACAAACATTCATGCACATCCGACACGCCTCCCCAACCCCCATCTCAACATACACAACACAAACACTCAAAAACAAACATTCATACACATCCGACACGCCCCCCACCACCCCCATCTCAACATACACAACACAAACACTCAAAAACAAACATTCATACACATCCGACACGCCCCCACCCCCCCATCTCAACATACACAACACAAACACTCAAAAACAAACATTCATGCACATCCGACACGCCTCCCCCACCACCCCATCTCAACATACACAACACAAACACTCAAAAACAAACATTCATACACATCCGACACCCCCCCGCACCCCTCCATCTCAACATACACAACACAAACACTCAAAAACAAACATTCATGCACATCCGACACGCCTCCCCACCCCACATCTCAACATACACAACACAAACACTCAAAAACAAACATTCATACACATCCGACACGCCCCCCCACCACCCCCATCTCAACATACACAACACAAACACTCAAAAACAAACATTCATACACATCCGACACGCCCCCACCCCCCCATCTCAACATACACAACACAAACACTCAAAAGCAAACATTCATACACATCCGACACGCCCCCCCACCACCCCATCTCAACATACACAACACAAACACTCAAAAACAAACATTCATACACATCCGACACACCCCCCACCCCTCATCTCAACATACACAACACAAACACTCAAAAACAAACATTCATGCACATCCGACACGCCTCCCCACCCCCATCTCAACATACACAACACAAACACTCAAAAACAAACATTCATGCACATCCGACACGCCTCCCCCACCACCCCATCTCAACATACACAACACAAACACTCAAAAACAAACATTCATACACATCCGACACCCCCCCACCCCTCCATCTCAACATACACAACACAAACACTCAAAAACAAACATTCATACACATCCGACACCCCCCACCCCCCATCTCAACATACACAACACAAACACTCAAAAACAAACATTCATACACATCCGACACCCCCCAGCCCCCATCTCAACATACACAACACAAACACTCAAAAACAAACATTCATACACATCCGACACACCCCCCACCCCCATCTCAACATACACAACACAAACACTCAAAAACACACATTCATACACATCCGACACCCCCCCACCCCCATCTCAACATACACAACACAAACACTCAAAAACACACATTCATACACATCCGACACACCCCCCACCCCATCTCAACATACACAACACAAACACACAAAAACAAACATTCATACACATCCGACACGCCCCCAGCCCCCCATCTCAACATACACAAAACAAACACTCAAAAACAAACATTCATGCACATCCGACACGCCTCCCCACCCCCCATCTCAACATACACAACACAAACACTCAAAAACAAACATTCATACACATCCGACACCCCCCACCCCCCATCTCAACATACACAACACAAACACTCAAAAACAAACATTCATACAAATCCGACACGCCCCCCCACCCCCATCTCAACATACACAACACAAACACTCAAAAACAAACATTCATACACATCCGACACGCCCCCCCACCCCCCATCTCAACATACACAACACAAACACTCAAAAACAAACATTCATACACATCCGACACCCCCCACCCCACCACCCCATCTCAACATACACAACACAAACACTCAAAAACAAACATTCATACACATCCGACACACCCCCCACCCCCCATCTCAACATACACAACACAAACACTCAAAAACAAACATTCATACACATCCGACACCCCCCACCCCCCATCTCAACATACACAACACAAACACTCAAAAACAAACATTCATACACATCCGACACGCCCCCCCCAACACCCCATCTCAACATACACAACACAAACACTCAAAAACAAACATTCATACACATCCGACACCCCCCACCCCCCATCTCAACATACACAACACAAACACTCAAAAACACACATTCATACACATCCGACACACCCCCCACCCCCATCTCAACATACACAACACAAACACTCAAAAACAAACATTCATACACATCCGACACGCCCCCAGCCCCCCATCTCAACATACACAACACAAACACTCAAAAACAAACATTCATGCACATCCGACACGCCTCCCCACCCCCCATCTCAACATACACAACACAAACACTCAAAAACAAACATTCATACACATCCGACACCCCCCACCCCCCATCTCAACATACACAACACAAACACTCAAAAACAAACATTCATACAAATCCGACACGCCCCCCCACCCCCATCTCAACATACACAACACAAACACTCAAAAACAAACATTCATACACATCCGACACGCCCCCCACCCCCCCATCTCAACATACACAACACAAACACTCAAAAACAAACATTCATACACATCCGACACCCCCCACCCCACCACCCCATCTCAACATACACAACACAAACACTCAAAAACAAACATTCATACACATCCGACACACCCCCCACCCCCATCTCAACATACACAACACAAACACTCAAAAACAAACATTCATACACATCCGACACACCCCCCACCCCTCCATCTCAACATACACAACACAAACACTCAAAATCAAACATTCATGCACATCCGACACGCCTCCCCACCCCCCATCTCAACATACACAACACAAACACTCAAAAACAAACATTCATGCACATCCGACACGCCTCCCCCACCACCCCATCTCAACATACACAACACAAACACTCAAAAACAAACATTCATACACATCCGACACCCCCCCGCACCCCTCCATCTCAACATACACAACACAAACACTCAAAAACAAACATTCATGCACATCCGACACGCCTCCCCACCCCCCATCTCAACATACACAACACAAACACTCAAAAACAAACATTCATACACATCCGACACGCCCCCCCACCACCCCCATCTCAACATACACAACACAAACACTCAAAAACAAACATTCATACACATCCGACACGCCCCCACCCCCCCATCTCAACATACACAACACAAACACTCAAAAACAAACATTCATGCACATCCGACACGCCTCCCCCACCACCCCATCTCAACATACACAACACAAACACTCAAAAACAAACATTCATACAAATCCGACACGCCCCCCCACCCCCATCTCAACATACACAACACAAACACTCAAAAACAAACATTCATACACATCCGACACGCCCCCCCACCCCCCCATCTCAACATACACAACACAAACACTCAAAAACAAACATTCATACACATCTGACACCCCCCACCCCACCACCCCATCTCAACATACACAACACAAACACTCAAAAACAAACATTCATACACATCCGACACACCCCCCACCCCCCATCTCAACATACACAACACAAACACTCAAAAACAAACATTCATACACATCCGACACACCCCCCACCCCTCCATCTCAACATACACAACACAAACACTCAAAAACAAACATTCATGCACATCCGACACGCCTCCCCACCCCCCATCTCAACATACACAACACAAACACTCAAAAACAAACATTCATGCACATCCGACACGCCTCCCCCACCACCCCATCTCAACATACACAACACAAACACTCAAAAACAAACATTCATACACATCCAACACCCCCCCGCACCCCTCCATCTCAACATACACAACACAAACACTCAAAAACAAACATTCATGCACATCCGACATGCCTCCCCACCCCCATCTCAACATGCACAACACAAACACTCAAAAACAAACATTCATACACATCCGACAGGCCCCCCCACCACCCCCATCTCAACATACACAACACAAACACTCAAAAACAAACATTCATACACATCCGACACAGCCCCCACCCCCATCTCAACATACACAACACAAACACTCAAAAACAAACATTCATACACATCCGACACACCCCCCCCACCACCCCATCTCAACATACACAACACAAACACTCAAAAACAAACATTCATACACATCCGACACCCCCCACCCCCATCTCAACATACACAACACAAACACTCAAAAACAAACATTCATACACATCCGACACCCCCCACCCCCATCTCAACATACACAACACAAACACTCAAAAACAAACATTCATACACATCCGACACCCCCCACCCCCCATCTCAACATACACAACACAAACACTCAAAAACAAACATTCATACACATCCGACACGCCCCCCCCACCACCCCATCTCAACATACACAACACAAACACTCAAAAACAAACATTCATACACATCCGACACCCCCCACCCCCCATCTCAACATACACAACACAAACACTCAAAAACACACATTCATACACATCCGACACACCCCCCACCCCCATCTCAACATACACAACACAAACACTCAAAAACAAACATTCATACACATCCGACACGCCCCCAGCCCCCCATCTCAACATACACAACACAAACACTCAAAAACAAACATTCATGCACATCCGACACGCCTCCCCACCCCCCATCTCAACATACACAACACAAACACTCAAAAACAAACATTCATACACATCCGACACCCCCCACCCCCCATCTCAACATACACAACACAAACACTCAAAAACAAACATTCATGCACATCCGACACGCCTCCCCCACTACCCCATCTCAGCATACACAACACAAACACTCAAAAACAAACATTCATACAAATCCGACACGCCCCCCCACCCCCATCTCAACATACACAACACAAACACTCAAAAACAAACATTCATACACATCCGACACGCCCCCCCACCCCCCCATCTCAACATACACAACACAAACACTCAAAAACAAACATTCATACACATCTGACACCCCCCACCCCACCACCCCATCTCAACATACACAACACAAACACTCAAAAACAAACATTCATACACATCCGACACACCCCCCACCCCCCATCTCAACATACACAACACAAACACTCAAAAACAAACATTCATACACATCCGACACACCCCCCACCCCTCCATCTCAACATACACAACACAAACACTCAAAAACAAACATTCATGCACATCCGACACGCCTCCCCACCCCCCATCTCAACATACACAACACAAACACTCAAAAACAAACATTCATGCACATCCGACACGCCTCCCCCACCACCCCATCTCAACATACACAACACAAACACTCAAAAACAAACATTCATACACATCCAACACCCCCCCGCACCCCTCCATCTCAACATACACAACACAAACACTCAAAAACAAACATTCATGCACATCCGACATGCCTCCCCACCCCCATCTCAACATGCACAACACAAACACTCAAAAACAAACATTCATACACATCCGACAGGCCCCCCCACCACCCCCATCTCAACATACACAACACAAACACTCAAAAACAAACATTCATACACATCCGACACAGCCCCCACCCCCATCTCAACATACACAACACAAACACTCAAAAACAAACATTCATACACATCCGACACACCCCCCCCACCACCCCATCTCAACATACACAACACAAACACTCAAAAACAAACATTCATACACATCCGACACCCCCCACCCCCATCTCAACATACACAACACAAACACTCAAAAACAAACATTCATACACATCCGACACCCCCCACCCCCATCTCAACATACACAACACAAACACTCAAAAACAAACATTCATACACATCCGACACCCCCCACCCCCCATCTCAACATACACAACACAAACACTCAAAAACAAACATTCATACACATCCGACACGCCCCCCCCACCACCCCATCTCAACATACACAACACAAACACTCAAAAACAAACATTCATACACATCCGACACCCCCCACCCCCCATCTCAACATACACAACACAAACACTCAAAAACACACATTCATACACATCCGACACACCCCCCACCCCCATCTCAACATACACAACACAAACACTCAAAAACAAACATTCATACACATCCGACACGCCCCCAGCCCCCCATCTCAACATACACAACACAAACACTCAAAAACAAACATTCATGCACATCCGACACGCCTCCCCACCCCCCATCTCAACATACACAACACAAACACTCAAAAACAAACATTCATACACATCCGACACCCCCCACCCCCCATCTCAACATACACAACACAAACACTCAAAAACAAACATTCATACAAATCCGACACGCCCCCCACCCCCATCTCAACATACACAACACAAACACTCAAAAACAAACATTCATACACATCCGACACGCCCCTCCACCCCCCCATCTCAACATACACAACACAAACACTCAAAAACAAACATTCATACACATCCGACACCCCCCACCCCACCACCCCATCTCAACATACACAACACAAACACTCAAAAACAAACATTCATACACATCCGACACACCCCCCACCCCCATCTCAACATACACAACACAAACACTCAAAAACAAACATTCATGCACATCCGACACGCCTCCCCAACCCCCATCTCAACATACACAACACAAACACTCAAAAACAAACATTCATACACATCCGACACGCCCCCCACCACCCCCATCTCAACATACACAACACAAACACTCAAAAACAAACATTCATACACATCCGACACGCCCCCACCCCCCCATCTCAACATACACAACACAAACACTCAAAAACAAACATTCATGCACATCCGACACGCCTCCCCCACCACCCCATCTCAACATACACAACACAAACACTCAAAAACAAACATTCATACACATCCGACACCCCCCCGCACCCCTCCATCTCAACATACACAACACAAACACTCAAAAACAAACATTCATGCACATCCGACACGCCTCCCCACCCCACATCTCAACATACACAACACAAACACTCAAAAACAAACATTCATACACATCCGACACGCCCCCCCACCACCCCCATCTCAACATACACAACACAAACACTCAAAAACAAACATTCATACACATCCGACACGCCCCCACCCCCCATCTCAACATACACAACACAAACACTCAAAAGCAAACATTCATACACATCCGACACGCCCCCCCACCACCCCATCTCAACATACACAACACAAACACTCAAAAACAAACATTCATACACATCCGACACACCCCCCACCCCTCATCTCAACATACACAACACAAACACTCAAAAACAAACATTCATGCACATCCGACACGCCTCCCCACCCCCATCTCAACATACACAACACAAACACTCAAAAACAAACATTCATGCACATCCGACACGCCTCCCCCACCACCCCATCTCAACATACACAACACAAACACTCAAAAACAAACATTCATACACATCCGACACCCCCCCACCCCTCCATCTCAACATACACAACACAAACACTCAAAAACAAACATTCATACACATCCGACACCCCCCTCCCCCCATCTCAACATACACAACACAAACACTCAAAAACAAACATTCATACACATCCGACACCCCCCAGCCCCCATCTCAACATACACAACACAAACACTCAAAAACAAACATTCATACACATCCGACACACCCCCCACCCCCATCTCAACATACACAACACAAACACTCAAAAACACACATTCATACACATCCGACACCCCCCCCACCCCCATCTCAACATACACAACACAAACACTCAAAAACACACATTCATACACATCCGACACACCCCCCACCCCATCTCAACATACACAACACAAACACACAAAAACAAACATTCATACACATCCGACACGCCCCCAGCCCCCCATCTCAACATACACAACACAAACACTCAAAAACAAACATTCATGCACATCCGACACGCCTCCCCACCCCCCATCTCAACATACACAACACAAACACTCAAAAACAAACATTCATACACATCCGACACCCCCCACCCCCCATCTCAACATACACAACACAAACACTCAAAAACAAACATTCATACAAATCCGACACGCCCCCCCACCCCCATCTCAACATACACAACACAAACACTCAAAAACAAACATTCATACACATCCGACACGCCCCCCCACCCCCCATCTCAACATACACAACACAAACACTCAAAAACAAACATTCATACACATCCGACACCCCCCACCCCACCACCCCATCTCAACATACACAACACAAACACTCAAAAACAAACATTCATACACATCCGACACACCCCCCACCCCCCATCTCAACATACACAACACAAACACTCAAAAACAAACATTCATACACATCCGACACCCCCCACCCCCCATCTCAACATACACAACACAAACACTCAAAAACAAACATTCATACACATCCGACACGCCCCCCCCAACACCCCATCTCAACATACACAACACAAACACTCAAAAACAAACATTCATACACATCCGACACCCCCCACCCCCCATCTCAACATACACAACACAAACACTCAAAAACACACATTCATACACATCCGACACACCCCCCACCCCCATCTCAACATACACAACACAAACACTCAAAAACAAACATTCATACACATCCGACACGCCCCCAGCCCCCCATCTCAACATACACAACACAAACACTCAAAAACAAACATTCATGCACATCCGACACGCCTCCCCACCCCCCATCTCAACATACACAACACAAACACTCAAAAACAAACATTCATACACATCCGACACCCCCCACCCCCCATCTCAACATACACAACACAAACACTCAAAAACAAACATTCATACAAATCCGACACGCCCCCCCACCCCCATCTCAACATACACAACACAAACACTCAAAAACAAACATTCATACACATCCGACACGCCCCCCACCCCCCCATCTCAACATACACAACACAAACACTCAAAAACAAACATTCATACACATCCGACACCCCCCACCCCACCACCCCATCTCAACATACACAACACAAACACTCAAAAACAAACATTCATACACATCCGACACACCCCCCACCCCCATCTCAACATACACAACACAAACACTCAAAAACAAACATTCATACACATCCGACACACCCCCCACCCCTCCATCTCAACATACACAACACAAACACTCAAAATCAAACATTCATGCACATCCGACACGCCTCCCCACCCCCCATCTCAACATACACAACACAAACACTCAAAAACAAACATTCATGCACATCCGACACGCCTCCCCCACCACCCCATCTCAACATACACAACACAAACACTCAAAAACAAACATTCATACACATCCGACACCCCCCCGCACCCCTCCATCTCAACATACACAACACAAACACTCAAAAACAAACATTCATGCACATCCGACACGCCTCCCCACCCCCCATCTCAACATACACAACACAAACACTCAAAAACAAACATTCATACACATCCGACACGCCCCCCCACCACCCCCATCTCAACATACACAACACAAACACTCAAAAACAAACATTCATACACATCCGACACGCCCCCACCCCCCCATCTCAACATACACAACACAAACACTCAAAAACAAACATTCATGCACATCCGACACGCCTCCCCCACCACCCCATCTCAACATACACAACACAAACACTCAAAAACAAACATTCATACACATCCGACACCCCCCCGCACCCCTCCATCTCAACATACACAACACAAACACTCAAAAACAAACATTCATGCACATCCGACACGCCTCCCCACCCCACATCTCAACATACACAACACAAACACTCAAAAACAAACATTCATACACATCCGACATGCCCCCCCACCACCCCCATCTCAACATACACAACACAAACACTCAAAAACAAACATTCATACACATCCGACACGCCCCCACCCCCCCATCTCAACATACACAACACAAACACTCAAAAGCAAACATTCATACACATCCGACACGCCCCCCCACCACCCCATCTCAACATACACAACACAAACACTCAAAAACAAACATTCATACACATCCGACACACCCCCCACCCCTCATCTCAACATACACAACACAAACACTCAAAAACAAACATTCATGCACATCTGACACGCCTCCCCACCCCCATCTCAACATACACAACACAAACACTCAAAAACAAACATTCATGCACATCCGACACGCCTCCCCCACCACCCCATCTCAACATACACAACACAAACACTCAAAAACAAACATTCATACACATCCGACACCCCCCAGCCCCCATCTCAACATACACAACACAAACACTCAAAAACAAACATTCATACACATCCGACACACCCCCCACCCCCATCTCAACATACA
The DNA here is from genome assembly GCF_040938575.1 of Ambystoma mexicanum. Lineage (NCBI taxonomy): Eukaryota > Metazoa > Chordata > Amphibia > Caudata > Ambystomatidae > Ambystoma > Ambystoma mexicanum. Next base: position 1,283,280,472 of record NC_090928.1, read on the forward strand.
CAACACAAACACTCAAAAACACACATTCATACACATCCGACACACCCCCCACCCCCATCTCAACATACACAACACAAACACTCAAAAACACACATTCATACACATCCGACACACCCCCCACCCCCATCTCAACATACACAACACAAACACACAAAAACAAACATTCATACACATCCGACACGCCCCCAGCCCCCCATCTCAACATACACAACACAAACACTCAAAAACAAACATTCATGCACATCCGACACGCCTCCCCACCCCCCATCTCAACATACACAACACAAACACTCAAAAACAAACATTCATACACATCCGACACCCCCCACCCCCCATCTCAACATACACAACACAAACACTCAAAAACAAACATTCATACAAATCCGACACGCCCCCCCACCCCCATCTCAACATACACAACACAAACACTCAAAAACAAACATTCATACACATCCGACACGCCCCCCACCCCCCCATCTCAACATACACAACACAAACACTCAAAAACAAACATTCATACACATCCGACACCCCCCACCCCACCACCCCATCTCAACATACACAACACAAACACTCAAAAACAAACATTCATACACATCCGACACACCCCCCACCCCCCATCTCAACATACACAACCCAAACACTCAAAAACAAACATTCATACACATCCGACACACCCCCCACCCCTCCATCTCAACATACACAACACAAACATTCAAAAACAAACATTCATGCACATCCGACACGCCTCCCCACCCCCCATCTCAACATACACAACACAAACACTCAAAAACAAACATTCATGCACATCCGACACGCCTCCCCCACCACCCCATCTCAACATACACAACACAAACACTCAAAAACAAACATTCATACACATCCAACACCCCCCCGCACCCCTCCATCTCAACATACACAACACAAACACTCAAAAACAAACATTCATGCACATCCGACATGCCTCCCCACCCCCCATCTCAACATACACAACACAAACACTCAAAAACAAACATTCATACACATCCGACACGACCCCCCACCACCCCCATCTCAACATACACAACACAAACACTCAAAAACAAACATTCATACACATCCGACACAGCCCCCACCCCCATCTCAACATACACAACACAAACACTCAAAAACAAACATTCATACACATCCGACACACCCCCCCACCACCCCATCTCAACATACACAACACAAACACTCAAAAACAAACATTCATACACATCCGACACCCCCCACCCCCATCTCAACATACACAACACAAACACTCAAAAACAAACATTCATACACATCCGACACCCCCACCCCCCATCTCAACATACACAACACAAACACTCAAAAACAAACATTCATACACATCCGACACGCCCCCCCCACCACCCCATCTCAACATACACAACACAAACACTCAAAAACAAACATTCATACACATCCGACACCCCCCACCCCCCATCTCAACATACACAACACAAACACTCAAAAACAAACATTCATACACATCCGACACGCCCCCCCACCCCCATCTCAACATACACAACACAAACACTCAAAAACAAACATTCATACACATCCGACACCCCCACCCCATCTCAACATACACAACACAAACACTCAAAAACAAACATTCATACACATCCGACACGCCCCCACCCCCCCATCTCAACATACACAACACGAACACTCAAAAACAAACATTCATACACATCCGACACACCCCCCACCCCCATCTCAACATACACAACACAAACACTCAAAAACAAACATTCATACACATCCGACACGCCCCCCCACCCCCCATCTCAACATACACAACACAAACACTCAAAAACAAACGTTCATACACATCCGACACCCCCCACCCCACCACCCCATCTCAACATACACAACACAAACACTCAAAAACAAACATTCATACACATCCGACACACCCCCCACCCCCCATCTCAACATACACAACACAAACACTCAAAAACAAACATTCATACACATCCAACACCCCCCACCCCACCACCCCATCTCAACATACACAACACAAACACTCAAAAACAAACATTCATACACATCCAACATGCCCCCACCACCCCCATCTCAACATACACAACACAAACACTCAAAAACAAACATTCATACACATCCGACACGCCCCCCCACCACCCCATCTCAACATACACAACACAAACACTCAAAAACAAACATTCATACACATCCGACACGCCCCCACCACCCCCATCTCAACATACGCAACACAAACACTCAAAAACAAACATTCATACACATCCGACACGCCCCCACCCCCCCATCTCAACATACACAACACAAACACTCAAAAGCAAACATTCATACACATCCGACACGCCCCCCCACCACCCCATCTCAACATACACAACACAAACACTCAAAAGCAAACATTCATACACATCCGACACGCCCCCCCACCCCTCCATCTCAACATACACAACACAAACACTCAAAAACAAACATTCATGCACATCCGACAGGCCTCCCCACCCCCATCTCAACATACACAACACAAACACTCAAAAACAAACATTCATGCACATCCGACACGCCTCCCCCACCACCCCATCTCAACATACACAACACAAACACTCAAAAACAAACATTCATACACATCCGACACCCCCCCACCCCTCCATCTCAACATACACAACACAAACACTCAAAAACAAACATTCATACACATCCGACACCCCCCACCCCCATCTCAACATACACAACACAAACACTCAAAAACAAACATTCATACACATCCGACACGCCCCCCCACCCCTCCATCTCAACATACACAACACAAACACTCAAAAACAAACATTCATGCACATCCGACAGTTCTCCCCACCCCCATCTCAACATACACAACACAAACACTCAAAAACAAACATTCATGCACATCCGACACGCCTCCCCCACCACCCCATCTCAACATACACAACACAAACACTCAAAAACAAACATTCATACACATCCGACACCCCCCCACCCCTCCATCTCAACATACACAACACAAACACTCAAAAACAAACATTCATACACATCCGACACACCCCCCACCCCCCATCTCAACATACACAACACAAACACTCAAAAACACACATTCATACACATCCGACACACCCCCCACCCCCCATCTCAACATACACAACACAAACACTCAAAAACAAACATTCATACACATCCGACACGCCCCCAGCCCCCCATCTCAACATACACAACACAAACACTCAAAAACAAACATTCATGCACATCCGACACTCCTCCCCACCCCCATCTCAACATACACAACACAAACACTCAAAAACAAACATTCATACACATCCGACACCCCCCACCCCCCATCTCAACATACACAACACAAACACTCAAAAACAAACATTCATACACATCCGACACGCCCCCCCCACCCCCATCTCAACATACACAACACAAACACTCAAAAACAAACATTCATACACATCCGACACGCCCCCCACCCCATCTCAACATACACAACACGAACCCTCAAAAACAAACATTCATACACATCCGACACGCCCCCCCACCCCCCATCTCAACATACACAACACAAACACTCAAAAACAAACATTCATACACATCCGACACCCCCCACCCCACCACCCCATCTCAACATACACAACACAAACACTCAAAAACAAACATTCATACACATCCGACACACCCCCCACCCCCATCTCAACATACACAACACAAACACTCAAAAACAAACATTCATACACATCCGACACACCCCCCACCCCTCCATCTCAACATACACAACACAAACACTAAAAAACAAACATTCATGCACATCCGACACGCCTCCCCACCCCCCATCTCAACATACACAACACAAACACTCAAAAACAAACATTCATGCACATCCGATTCGCCTCCCCCACCACCCCATCTCAACATACACAACACAAACACTCAAAAACAAACATTCATACACATCCGACACCCCCCCGCAGCCCCCATCTCAACATACACAACACAAACACTCAAAAACAAACATTCATACACATCTGACACCCCCCACCCCCCATCTCAACATACACAACACAAACACTCAAAAACAAACATTCATACACATCCGACACACCCCCCACCCCCATCTCAACATACACAACACAAACACTCAAAAACACACATTCATACACATCCGACACGCCCCCACCACCCGATCTCAACATACACAACACAAACACTCAAAAACAAACATTCATACACATCCGACACGCCCTCCCACCACCCCATCTCAACATACACAACACAAACACTCAAAAACAAACATTCATACACATCCGACACGCCCCCCCACCACCCCATCTCAACATACACAACACAAACACTCAAAAACAAACATTCATACACATCCGACACACCCCCCACCCCTCCATCTCAACATACACAACACAAACACTCAAAAACAAACATTCATGCACATCCGACACGCCTCCCCACCCCCCATCTCAACATACACAACACAAACACTCAAAAACAAACATTCATACACATCCGACACGCCCCCACCACCCCCATCTCAACATACACAACACAAACACTCAAAAACAAACATTCATACACATCCGACACAGCCCCCACCCCCCATCTCAACATACACAACACAAACACTCAAAAACAAACATTCATACACATCCGACACGCCCCCCCACCACCTCATCTCAACATACACAACACAAACACTCAAAAACACAGATTCATACACATCTGACACCCCCCACCACCCCCATCTCAACATACACAACACAAACACTCAAAACCAAACATTCATACACATCCGACACACTCCCCATCCCCCCATCTCAACATACACAACACAAACACTCAAAAACAAACATTCATACACATCCGACACGCCCCCCCACCCCCGCATCTCAACATACACAACACAAACACTCAAAAACAAACATTCATACACATCCGACACGCCGTCCCACCCCCCATCTCAACATACACAACACAAACACTCAAAAACAAACATTCATACACATCCGACACGCCTCCCCACCCCCATCTCAACATACACAACACAAACACTCAAAAACAAACATTCATACACATCCAACACACTCCCCACCCCCCCATTTCAACATACACAACACAAACACTCAAAAACAAACATTCATACACATCCGACACGCCCCCACCCCCCCATCTCAACATACACAACACAAACACTCAAAAACAAACATTCATACACATCCGACACGCCCCCACCACCCCCATCTCAACATACACAACACAAACACTCAAAAACAAACATTCATACACATCCGACACACCCCCCACCCCCCCATCTTAACATACACAACACAAACACTCAAAAACACACATTCATACACATCCGACACACCCCCCAACCCCCATCTCAACATACACAACACAAACACTCAAAAACACACATTCATACACATCCAACACGCCCCCCCGCCACCCCATCTCAACATACACAACACAAACACTCTAAAACAAACATTCATACACATCCGACATGCCCCCACCACCCCCATCTCAACATACACAACACAAACACTCAAAAACAAACATTCATACACATCCGACACGCCTCCCCCACCCCCCCATCTCAACATACACAACACAAACACTCAAAAACAAACATTCATACACATCCGACACGCCCCCCCACCACCCCATCTCAACATACACAACACAAACACTCAAAAACAAACATTCATACACATCCGACACGCCCCCACCACCCCCATCTCAACATACACAACACAAACACTCAAAAACAAACATTCATACACATCCGACACGCCCCCACCACCCCCATCTCAACATACACAACACAAACACTCAAAAACAAACATTCATACACATCCGACACCCCCCCACCCCATCTCAACATACACAACACAAACACTCAAAAGCAAACATTCATACACATCCGACACCCCCCACCCCATCTCAACATACACAACACAAACACTCAAAAACAAACATTCATACACATCCGACACGCCCCGCCCACCACCCCATCTCAACATACACAACACAAACACTCAAAAACAAACATTCATACACATCCGACACGCCCCCACCACCCCCATCTCAACATACACAACACAAACACTCAAAAACAAACATTCATACACATCCGACACGCCCCCCCACCACCCCATCTCAACATACACAACACAAACACTCAAAAACACACATTCATACACATCCGACATGCCCCCCCACCCCCCCATCTCAACATACACAACACAAACACTCAAAAACAAACATTCATACACATCCGACACGCCCCCACCACCCCATCTCAACATACACAACACAAACACTCAAAAACAAACATTCATACACATCCGACACGCCCCCCCACCACCTCATCTCAACATACACAACACAAACACTCAAAAACAAACATTCATACACATCCGACACGCCCCCCCCACCCCCCCATCTCAACATACACAACACAAACACTCAAAAACAAACATTCATACACATCCGACACGCCCCCACCACCCCCATCTCAACATACACAACACAAACACTCAAAAACAAACATTCATACACATCCGACACGCCCCCCCACCACCTCATCTCAACATACACAACACAAACACTCAAAAACACACATTCATACACATCTGACACGCCCCCCCACCCCCCATCTCAACATACACAACACAAACACTCAAAAACAAACATTCATACACATCCGACACCCCCCCACCCCCCATCTCAACATACACAACACAAACACTCAAAAACAAACATTCATACACATCCGACACGCCCCCCCACCACCCCATCTCAACATACACAACACAAACACTCAAAAACAAACATTCATACACATCCGACACCCCCCACCCCCCATCTCAACATACACAACACAAACACTCAAAAACAAACATTCATATACATCCGACACGCCCCCACCCCCCATCTCAACATACACAACACAAACACTCAAAAACAAACATTCATACACATCCGACACGCCCCCCCACCACCCCATCTCAACATACACAACACAAACACTCAAAAACAAACATTCATACACATCCGACACGCCCCCCCACCACCCCATCTCAACATACACAACACAAACACTCAAAAACACACATTCATACACATCCGACACACCCCCCACCCCCCATCTCAACATACACAACACAAACACTCAAAAACAAACATTCATACACATCCGACACGCCCCCCCACCCCATCTCAACATACACAACACAAACACTCAAAAACAAACATTCATACACATCCGACACACCCCCACCCCCCATCTCAACATACACAACACAAACACTCAAAAACAAACATTCATACACATCCGACACGCCCCCCCACCACCCCATCTCAACATACACAACACAAACACTCAAAAACAAACATTCATACACATCCGACACGCCCCCACCCCCCCATCTCAACATACACAACACAAACACTCAAAAACAAACATTCATACACATCCGACACGCCCCCACCCCCCCCATCTCAACATACACAACACAAACACTCAAAAACACACATTCATACACATCCGACACACCCCCCACCCGCCCCCTCCATCTCAACATACACAACAAAAACATACAGTAGAACAGACCCGACACACAAACACAAACACAGACCACTTACCGGAGACGTGCTGGAAGGCAGGTAAGCAGGAACGCTGGCGAGGTAGGTGGAATCGTACTACGGCTGGCGTGGCAAGCAAGGCTGAAATGCCTTCCGGCATCAAGCCTTACTGGCCACGCCAGCCGTAGTGCTGGCCCTCCATTGGTGCAGCACACACGCACTACGTGGCTCGTGGGAGCGACGTGGTGCGTGTGTGCTGAGCCAATGAGGGCCAGTGTTTTGTCCGGCCCGGAAGACAACAAAGACTTTCCTAATGGAGGGCGGCGATGCCGCTTGCGGGCCGCCCTCCATTAGGAAAGTCTTTGTGCCTCGCATGCCGGACAAAAGAGCATGGCGGGCTGCAACTGGCCCGCGGGCCGTATGTTGTGCACCCATGATCTAGGGTATGGCCCAGGACAACAAACCAAACCCACGCACCCTCACTCTACTCGCTAGCTCCTGAGAAATCTGTATCTAGTAAAGAGATGTATCATGGCAATACTCAAGACCTTGTCTATCTTGAAAGTACTGGGACGAAAAAGGACATACCAGACTTAAATGGCTCTAGGAGTAGATGAGTTGGCCCGGCGGAACCATGAAGATCACACCTGGGAGACAGAAGACGAACTAGCTCTTTAAGTCAAACCAATACTTCAATCTTGTTATAGAGTTTGACAAGGGACTAGACCAGGTGTATGTGTTCTCCAACGTGGAAGATCTGCATCCTGTCCAGAAGCCGATGTCGAGAGGAGAATTCCAGTGAGGAGCCGCAAGAGTTCCTGGAGGGCTTGGCATGAGTGGAGCAAAGACAAGAGCTCAGGAGCAGGCAAACTGAGCTGCACAACACCCATAGATGCCAGACAACTGCTGCAGCAGCAGCAGAGGAGAGCCCAGAGAAGCAGTGTCCATCCCCAGAAAGCCCCGGCAAGGTACCGAGTCCTGAAGCAAAGTAACAGGTGATCTGGGAAGATTGTATGCGTTATCGGGACAGTCACCAGGCAGACACAGACTGCACCCTCGGGGACTGGTAGTAACAGCATGCAACAACCTCAACAGAGGGGCCAGAAGGTGCTGGGGTATCATGCAAAATACTAGTGAGGGGTAGAGCAAAACCCCACAAACGGAAAAGACTGGTCTGGGACCCACACCAAACCCAGGAGAAAGATCCAAGTCAGTCAACCTGCCAAGGATGGCACTCTGTCAAGAGTGGCACAGGGCACCCAGGTAAGGTTTGAGTGGCTGTGCTGATGTAAGGTGACAGATAAGCACACACACAGCAGGAAGCTCAACAAGAACGAAGAGTAGGCAACTGTAGCAGGAAATACAAAGGTACAAACAAACTGGATTCCCTCTTGGGGTGTATGCAGAAATGGGAAAGTGTTCCACGGACCTTAGGAAACTCCAGCCTTCTGCACAGATTGCTATTACAGGGGCCACGCTGTATGCTCATGGCTGGGAACAACAGCAGTGGGTGTCTGTAACACTGAAACACGACAAGGGAAGGGGCAGAGGTTGCCTGCCGGAAACCAACAGTCAAGCTCTGTACAAAGGGATCTACATACGATACAAGAGAAGACAAGAATATAAATATCCAGGGAAAAGGAAGTCAATGAGCAATCTAGCAGAAGTAAACGAAGGAAAAGCAGTATAACTGAAATGGGTAACCTAAGGGAAGGACAGAGGACTCAAGGAAGAGAAGGAGAGGGATCAAGAACAGGGGGTTGCAAACAAGGAAGAGAGCAAGGGAGGAGCCGCCAGGAAACAGGGGGGCTGCAAACAGGGAAGCAGGGCTGCAGTAACGGATGGCACAAGGTGCAGGTAAACTGTTGTGGACTGCAGAGGACTGTAGTAGGCTGCAAGGCTGGGAGCCCAGAGGAGCAGGGCAGAGAGCTGTAGTAGACGGCAGACAGAGAACCCAGAGGAGCAGGGCAGCAAGGAGCGAGCCCAAAGGAGCAGGGCTGGAAGTCAGGGAGCCCAGAGGACAAGGGCTGTAGGCAAGGAGCCCAGAGGACAAGGGCTGAAGGCAGAGGAGTGTAGCAAGCTGCAAGGCAGGGGGCTCAGAGGACAAGGGCTGTAGGCAGTGGAGTGAAGCAGGCTGCAAGGCAGGGAGCCCAGAGGAGCAGGGTAGCAAGGAGCGAACCCGGAGGAGCAGGGCTGCGAGGCAGGGAGCCCAGAGGACAAGGGATTTTGGCAGCGGAGTGAAGCAGACTGCAAGGCAGGGAGCCCAGAGGACAAGGGCTGTTGGCAGCGGAGTGAAGCAGGCTGCAAGGCAGGGAGCCCAGAGGAGCAGGGCAGCGAGGAGCGAACCCGGAGAAGCAGGGCTGCGAGGCAGGGAGCCCAGAGGACACAGTCTGTTGGCAGCGGAGTGAAGCAGGCTGCAAGGCAGGGAGCCCAGAGGACAAGGGCTGTAGGCAGCGTAGTGAAGCAGGCTGCAAGGCAAGGAGCCCAGAGAACAAGGGCTGTTGGCAGCGGGGTGAAGCAGGCTGCAAGGCAAGGAGCCCAGAAGAGCAGGGCAGCAAGGAGTGAGCCCAGAGGACAAGGCTGTAGGTAGAAGGCAGCAGAGCGTGATCGGCTGCAAGGCAGGGAGCCCGGAAAGAACACTGGATCAAAAGCAGGATAAAGCAGTAACAGCATACAGAATCGTGGCTAAAGGCAAAAAGGGGCTGGGAGACTCTTGATGCAAGAGACTGGGCTCCTGCAGGCAGATTCTTTTATACAGCCCTGCCCTGTACTGGGGCAGGCTAATTGGCAGCACCTGGAGCAGCACACCTGAAGATAATCTGCCTCCTCCCTCTCTGATCCTGAGATGGTGGAAGCAGCACTGATCGCTAGGTCTTCTGGGGATTGTGGTTCCAATAGTGATGAATGGGAATGGCCAGGAATTGATAGCTGTAGCAAGGTGCATTATGGTACATGAAGTTAGCTGAATTAAATAAGAAAGCACCAAAGTTGCGCAAATGGGAATTAAGGACCAAAGTGTGAATAGGGGTTGTTCGAAGAGTATTATGAAGATAAATGAACAACAATTAGTCCATGATGGTTGCCAATGAGTGCGCCCGTGGCGCAGGCATGACACAACCCTTTACCCCACTCTAAATACATTCGATTTAATGGTTTTCAAGGCAAACAATTTGATATAAATGTCATTCAATATAAAATATTCAGTATAAACACTGCTGTGGCATGTATTTACCCACTCAGCAGTACTTCCCCACATCAGCAAGCTGCACTTCAGCAGAACCAGCAAAATGGCTGCGCTGGCTTCTGTGAGCAACACTGCCTCACAGCAAAACTGTGTTTTGCAACTACAAAAAGATGGCTGCACATCCTGCCAAGCACATATTGAGCACGATGAAACAAGGGGGCACACTGAGGAAGCCTGCCAGTGTGTTGCTTTCATATACAAAAGAAATAGAGTGAAAAAGCAGCGCTGCTTTGCTGCAAGCCCAAAGATCCCATTGAAAAAGGGAATATTTCACCTTTAAAATGATGCCGCTCTGATGCTATTTTCCCCCGTTCTTCATCACACTACCTTCATCAGTATGACGCTGCCTTGCCCATTCATATTCACATTGTGCTCCATCCGAAAAGATCATGATTGCTGAGTGGCAGACTGTGCCAACCAAATGCTTGCCATGTGTCAAAATTGACCTTAACAAACAAGAAAAAAATGCCTGTTTTAAAAGTACCATGTTGAATGAAAGCTTGTCCGTGCCTAGCAATGTAAAGGGGTTTGTTGCTGGAAAACATATATGGGCTGTTTTATTCAACAGGCTTGTTTTTGATTCAGGACAAAATAAAAGAAAATAAAACAGTTAAACTGCATTGGCTGGACTTCCCCCAAACATCATAAACTTTCAGGACACTTGGCTGATAATTACTAGGTTGGAAAACTTTGACTGGCCAAGACAAAGAAAGTTCACATACTCATCAGACTTTGGTCTAGGATGAGCCATCTTACAATGGAACCTCTGGGACACGGATGTGCGAAGTGAAAAATCACACCTACCCATGAATTGTAGAGGAAGCTTCAAAGAACATCTCCGTGACAACCCTGGATTAAGAGGGGTAGCCTTGGAAGCTATGCCCATATATGGGGAACAGACTGAACATTTGCCTCCAAAGACTATGGGCCTCATTATAAGTTTGGCGGGTACAGTGTCAATGGTCCCGGTAAGGCACTGGCACCGTTCACACCGTACCGCCAAACTACGGGTTTTGCTCGTGGGTGCCTGACAGCCCGCCAGGTCTGACCTGGCAGGCTGTGCGGCAATCGCGAACAAAACCCACGGATGCACCGGCACCGTTATTAACGGTGCCGGTGTATCCATGCTCCCCATCCCCATTCTGCCCAACGGTGCAGAATGGGGATTGGGAGCCCGGTAATACCGCCACCCACGAATGGGTGATTATCGGGCTGTCAGACTCGTGATGGCCCGGTAATTATCCATTCGCGGGTGGCGGTGCCGGATGCGAGTTTGGCGGTAGCTGTATCTCTTTTACAGGCACGGCTACCGGCAAACTCGTAATGAGGCCCAATGGATTAATAAAAATTGTAAAACTTTTATCATTGCCATAGGACTTTGCAAAAATCTGAAAACTTAACAGTTTAACTGTGATTTCATGGACTTTAATTTAAGACATCATAGACTTCACTGCCACATAGGGAAAAGAAATGGCATAGAATTGGGTATTATAAGGAAAGTATTCATGATGCCACTGCAAATTTTAATTCTGACATCCCTTATGATAATCCACACACATGTGTAAAGTTATGGAATTTTAGGCCGAATATTTCATACTCAAAATGACTAAAAAGTATCAGAAGGGCAAAACAATGCCTTACAGACTACAGAGTTGGACTGCTATGTTCTACATAAAATATGAAACCTGCTTATGTAATTTGTGAAGATGCCCCAACTGTACAAATGTGCCATGTATGTCCAAACTGGGTTGTGGCAAAATTAACTGTGTGAAGTCTTTTCACCTCACAAAATTCAACCTCATAAACTAGAGGCTAGAGGAGGCAACCAACATTGATTGTCCTATCCAGTTGTTTAGAGGCGTGCTCAGCTAAACCTGCCCCACCATATAGTCTATGATGTCACTATGCATTATGAAAAAGAGTCCCTGTCAGAACTCTAGACACTCTCTCCTGAAAGTCCTGTGCTGTGTTCCTGATCTGCTACATTCATCTTGCTGATTTCAGATTTCACTACAGGGCCAAAGCTTTGCTGATCCTATCCCCATCAAGGCCTCAATTCTGAAATCCCACTGAAATCCCAAATAACCAAAGGGATAAAGCTGTGGTATTCTTTTGGGAAGCATCCTGAGACCAGCCTGGCTTGCTGCCCACTAACTGCTTGCCCACTAACTGCATCCAGCGGTACCTGTGCTATCCAGTGACCCGAATTGCCCAGCGGTCCTCGCCATCCGGTGACCAGACCTTGCCCAGCTGTCTTTTGCCAGGCGCGCCCGCCGTGTGGTGACCAGACCCAGTTGGCTGTTCTAAAATTCCAAACCTAAGCGTGGAATGTGAGCATCTCCCCATCACAGAGACACACATAGTCTCCTCATCTTAACTTTTGTCTTTATCCCACTCCCTAAGCAGTCCTATTCATAACTTGGTAACTTGTTAAAGCTGTTACAATTCTCGGTGCACCCTGTCCTTGATTTCTAAGTGCTAGTGCCATCTCTTTATTAATTGTGTCTTGTGTAAATCCTAAGCCCTTAGTCATATTTTGAGTGATCAGACTAATTTCCGCTTAAAGTTGAACGCTGGGGTGACAGGGTTGACGTTGCAAATCACCCTTGGATCTTACTGTGTCCCTCTTTGTCGGTATAGTCTGAATACTCTAGTTTAAAGCAAACCTGTTCTTTTTTCAGTTGATTTTCTTTCCTCTTGCACGGCTTCATTTTGCTAAAATCGAACCTCCTTTCATCTTGCAAATCTCCTCCAAATCTTCAACTACCACCATCCATTCACTTCTGTATTGTCCCTGTAATATACATCTGTCTACCAACCCAAAAACCGCACTGAAAATCCAAGTATTTAACCTGTTCTTCATAGAAACAGGTTCTGTCATTTTAAATTGGAATTTAAAACAAATACAATTTTCCAACGTGTCATTCGGCTGCAGCGTGTTCTAACTTTCCACTTGTTTTCGAATTGTATGCTTTTTATTGATCCATTGCCTTGTGATTGCCAATGTTTATTTATTATTGTTGTTGTGAGAAATCATACTTGCCTCAACAATTTAACCACACATTAATTCATAATTTAAGAATTTGATTAAGTGTGGGTTGAGGGAATATTGCAGGGGGAAACCTTACCTTGGATGCTATCTATCGTAATTCAAAAAGTGCTCCTATTCAGTTGTGCTTTGGATATGTTCTGCTAGAAGGTTAACCAAGTGCTTTGCTTACATTTACATTGTAATTATCTCCCCATTGGTGATTGCTGCCCCACAGTAAAATTGTATGATTTCTTTGAACTTAAAAAATAAATATATATTGTATTTTCACCAACCGGCCTGGTTCATGGTCCATTGTGACCCGGGGTATTTGTAAAAGGGGGTGTGAAATGGGTCGGGTACCGGCTCAATAAGAATTAATTGAAATTAAAGAAAAAGCATTCCCGTTGAGCCCCACATCCCTGGCTAAAACCAAGTGTCCTGGTCCAGTGTGTGACGCCCGATTGGTATCCTTAACAATGTATACCGTCTGGGATCCAAACCCAAGAGAAAGATCCAAGTCATCTTCCTCGTGGCAGTACTTGGAAGGTGAGTGAACCAAGTCTGCCAAAGTGCCAGAATAGTAAAGTACCAGTCTGGGACCCGCACCGAAAGATAGAGAGGGAGAGAGAAAGAGACAAGTCGTCTTCCTCGTGGCAGTACAAGGCAGAGTAGTATAGCAAGTTGGCCAACATCATGAAATGGGGAGACCGGGGTCAGGGACCTTCAATGCATTTTGATATGTAACTGTGTCCTAAAGGACGGATCAAAGATACAAGGGGAAGGGAGTCATTCACCCTGGTTTTGTCCAACTGTAAAACATGAGATACCAGGAGAAGGGAGTCATTCTCCTGGTAGCTTGTAGTCTGAAGAGTGCATCCAACGGTCTGGGGAAGGGAGTAATTCCCCCAGACTACTAAAAAGCAGAAGACCAAGAGAAGGGAGTCATTCTCTTGGCTATTGAAGAAACTCGCCTCAAAGTCTACAACCAGGAGAAGGAAGTCCTTTCTCCTGTTATTTATAATGGACTTTCAGATACCAAGTGTTCGAACATTGGAAGACTATTTTGTGAAAACTTTTGTCCAGGGGAAGGGAGTCAATCCCCTTGGTGAGAACATTTTAGTTTGAATTGAACTCTGAACAACAGCCCAGTAGAAGGGAGCCATACTCCTGGACAACAAACACTTTATTTGCCTTTAGTTTAATACAAGTGTGAGGGACAGAAGTAGGGATCTTGACACAGGACGATGGACGTTTAAGTTGATCGGGCATTCTGACACAATCCTTGGTATTTTAGTTGAAGCTGGGAAACCCCTCATAGAAGTAGAGACAGATAGGTTTTCTTCCATTCATTTAAGACTAAATAAAAGTCTATAGCCAAAACCATGCCACCTGCATGTCTGTCTCCTCCTTCTGCACCCTTACCAATGGTGTCAGCCGTGAGATTGGACCTAGTTGCCATAAACTGGGGGACCCTAAAATTCTCAAAGTTAAGTGACTGAGCCTCCAAATCCTATTTACCTACCAGTGAGTATATAGGGTTTGACCTCTCCAGTAGCTGAGATATCACTATAGAGCCTGTAGAGTGACAACTGATACCCAAGAGGACTAGTTTTAGCAGCTCCCAAGGCACGTACATCCGCTTAGTATACAAGTTCGGTCTTGCCTGGAAACATGGCTTGGACGGTATGGCCAGCGTAATAGATTCAGACTATAGAGGGGATATCTAAATTCTAATCCAAAATAACAGGAAATGTGCTTATCACGTCAAGACTGGGAAAAAGATTGCCATGGGAACCTTAGAGAATGCCCTATTTCCCAAACTCTTGGAGGTACCTGAAGAAGATTTAACAGACAGGGGAACTAAGGGCTTTGGAGACGCTGCCCAAGATCCAGACCCGATCATGGAGACCCCCAGAACAACGTACAGAAGAGAAAGAACCCGAGATCATTCCTGATCTAGCACTTGCTCAACGCAATGACCTTGTTTTAGGCTTCCTCAAAGTTACTGATGAGGAAGAAGGAAGAACAAAAGATGGTCTATTCTTTTTCTTAAAACAGGGATTGCTTTACCAGGGAGATACCACTAATGAGGGGGGCCCTAGAACCCAGCTAGTGGTACAGAAAAGCCATTGAAGAGTTGTTAGAAATCGCCCACACCCACTTAAATTCAGGACACCTGGGGATGGGCAAAACCCAAGGGCAAGTGGTCAGTAGGCTCCACTGGCCGGGGGTGAATGCTGAAATGAAAAAACATTGTTGCGACATGGCCCCTGTGCCAAACGACCACCCCACCTAACCTTCCAACAGCACCTTTGGAACCTTTACACATAATAGATGTTCCTTTCCTCCAAATAGGGATGGACACGGTTGGCCCATTCAAACCATCTAGACTAGAAATCAAATATATCTTGGTCATCTTAGATTATGCTACATGATACTCTGATGCCTTCACAATGAGGAGCAACACATCACAACAGATCCTCAAACACCTTATCCCTCCTATCTGACCTTTTGGTTTCCTGAAGGAGATATTAATCAACCAAAAATTTGCTAAAATTATGCCAGAGGTTAAACAAATCTTACAAATTAAAACTCTGAGTACCTTTGCGTATCATCCCCAGACAGATGGCCTAGTGGAATTCTTTATTAAAACCCTCAAAAGCATACTAAACAATTTAGTAGAAGCCGACAGTCGAAACTGGGACATGATGGTGCCCTGGGCAGTATTCACCATTCAGAAAACTCCCCAAGCTTCCCTCGGATTTTCACTTTTCAAACTCTTTTATGGGCGAGATCCTAAGGATGCCTTGGACATGTTGAGGGAGAAATGGGAAGAAAGGGAGGGGGCTATATTACCCCTATACCAAACTGCACAGTGGATTAAGGAACCCATGGCTGAGGTGAGAGATATAGTCCACTCCCAACTCAAGAAGGTACAGGAACAACAACAGCCACTATATGATAAAAAGGCAGTCAGTTTGTCTTTTTCAGTGGGATAAAAGGTCTTAGTGCTACTTCCCACATCAGAACACAAATGCTGCCTCTCTGGCATGGCCCCTATGAGGTATTAGAAAGAAGGGGCCCGGATTCCCAGATGGCTGCCGTGCACTGAGGATTTGTGCCGATGGAGCTCTTCCTGAAGCGTTGATAAAGGGCACATGGAAAGGTGTTTGTCAGATGGCCTGCTCTCTCAATTAAGGTCTGGGCCGCACTGAGGTGTGGTACTTCCCCTGGACTTAACTTGGTTTGAATTTGGAGCCGAATTCAGAGGCTCAAGGGGGTATACGCGTTTTGACCATGCCCGCGAATTTACTATGCAGGCCGACTCCATAACAAGCATCGGTTGTGCTCAACATATGGCCCATATAAGCTAAGCATGTGGAGCTGCATTGAGTTCTGCACAGACTTCTAGAGACAGATTGGTGGGCAAAATAATAAGTCGGCATGATGCACTGAAAGAACCTCTTCTCCCACCGAGGCACACCAGAGGATTAAGCGGACTCTTCAGGGGGATGCAACCTGCCCTCATAAAAAACGGAAAACATTGTCGCGCTGCATGCACGGTTTAAGTGGTGCACTGGTGGTTCCAGGTGTCAGTTGTGGTGGTTAAATTGTGCATTGGCATTGGTGGTCAATATTGGTGCTACGGTTGGCCTCACAAAAATGCACTAGGTGAATGGCAGTTACACCGGATACCATCTCACGGTTCACGGTCATGGGCGCAACGGATTGTGAGACGTGGCGGTAGACGGCCCCGGGCGGAAGCTGGACATGCAAAGGCGGTGGCCTGCGAGAAAGCCAAACAGTTTTTCCTTCAGAGACTGGGTGGGCGTTTCCTGCAGGTTTGGGAGACCTGCTTGTAGCAGTAGTGTGGTCCTTATTGGCACGGAAAGCCATTCATCGTAAGCAGCGAGCGTGATCCATATTCTTAATTACATGTAAGTATTTCAAGAGGCTTCTGCATCGTGCTGTGTGCCCAAAATACGGCAATGCTAGTCACTTCCACTGTTTTCCCAGTATAGGAAAAGTCGGTTGATGGTGGCATGGTACACTGGCAGATTTAATAAACACAGGCCTGGAGGCCCCCCGATCTGTAAGGATTAGTAGGATTATTCAGACATCTGTTTAAAACACGACCACCCATGAAAGAAGTCTACCTTGACCCCAAGCTAATACCACCTACAAGGATACGATAAGGCTACAAAGAGTGGATGATCCCCGATGAACCTTGGCATAGCACATATATGCCATGCCGTTTTGAGGTCTGGAAGCTCACAAGCCTATTGGATGCCTAGTCACAGGTTTCTAGTATCTCTGCCAGTATCTATTTAGGACTGTCAGTTCCCCCCTTGCGTCATTAAACCTCTAGGGGCGGATCTGAAGCTTTAGTTTGTTCTGGGTAAATAACAGACAACTGGTCGGCCCTAGGGTGGGAAGGGTACACAATTCCGGGATTTTCGCTGTCGTTGTTTTTATACTGTGTAATCACACCCTCAGAGATTGTGCCAACTGCTTCTGCATGGATGGAAAACTACAGACAGATTAGGGTTTGGGGTCAACTGTCGGGGAAAGATAGCTAAGTGCGCTGTCGAGTAGTACCACCAAGAAGCGCTGGGGCGGGTCAGATCCTATTTACACTGCCTTGCCACAAGCTTAATATAACGGGGAATATCCCACTAGTAGTAGGCACCATATGCCGGGGATAAAAAATAAAGTCCGTGTGCCTGGCCAATCTACGCCCCAAGAAAATCAGGTCAGTGCATTGCAGGACATCTGTGCCAGGACCTCCAGGCTTCAGCAACCCAGAACTCCCACTTCTCCGACAATCCCCTAGCAATGGCGGGAGCTAAAGAATATTTCGCAAAGAGTTTTCAAGACTTTCAATGCTCATTTACTGTCTCATTCCACACGCAATTTAGGGCATTCACTTCGGAGATCAAACAAATGATTACCGACTTTAAGAAAGACCTGGGGGAATGTACGGAAGCAAACAAAAGGGCGATAGAGGAACTCACTCAAGACAACAGACAAATGGAGGAACTTGTGGACCATTTGGCGAGAACAACGCGTAATTTAGAGAGGTGTCCGGTTAAAGGATCGAATCAAAAGGATCGAATGACCTTTTTTTTAATCCAAAATGACCCGGAAAAAAAGGTCGCATTTTTAAAATATATTTATTTATATATTTTTTAAGTTTAGTGTACATAAAAAGTTATTTATCAAAATAAAAAAAAATCGACCCTTTTTTTTTGGTCATTTTGGTGTCGAACCTTTGACCTACAACCATTTAGAGATACAGTAAGAAAACTTAGAGAACAGGTCCCGCAGGGCAAATATCAGAGTTAGAAACCTTTCAGAAACTGGGTTCAGATTAAGAAGGGACAGTACCAATAGATTGCATCCATAGGGTGGTCCCAAAAAGATTGGGTCCTAGAACGCGCCCTATGATATGATATGGCTTTTATAATGCGCTTATAACCACGTGCTTCAAAGCGCCCGAGACGTCCTGGTGGCATGCAGAGACTATCCACAAAAGGAAAGAATACTGAGGGTTATAGGGCAAAGGTTCGAATCAAAAGGTTCGAAATACAATAGGTTTGAATCAAAAGGACCGAAAACAAAAGGTTCGAAATTTTTATTTATTTATTTTTTTTAAAATATATATATTTTTGGGGGGTCCCCCCCAACCGCCGCTTTTGTGGTAAAAACCATTTTTTTACCTAGGTTTACTAAGTGAAACTGATTGAGAGGGGGAAAGGAATCGCATGAGCATTGTGCCAGATATGCAACAAAACTACAGGTTCGGGTTGAGTTACTCCAACTTGAAATCAGTGGTTTGGAGCTGAAGAGGGTGCCAATATACCCTAGTGGGGTCCCTGGAGGAAGAGATGACCCAAAGCGGAGGAGTGATGTTGTAGGTACTTTAGGTACAATGGGTCACACCAGGGAGGGGGTTCAATATTTGGGGTTTGGGGTGGGGGGACACCACAGTTGTTTACTGATACATGACCAGGGAGCAAGGTCTGAGATTAGAGCAGTGTACACATTTTGGAATTAAAATGTAAAAACTTTCAAATATATATTCCTTAATATTCAGGGGCTTAATAGCCCAGTAAAATGCAAGAAATTGGATGTGCTCCTATCATGTCATCGACCAGACTTTTTAGGTTTACAGCAAACCCATATACAACAACAGGACATGTCCCGACTTTATATTAGAATATTTCCCATTATCATCCAAACAAATACCCAGAAGAAAACAGCAAGTGTTTTAATCACATTATGAAGGAGGCACAATTCAAATTAAATAATACTAAGGCAGATTTGAAGGGCCTATATTTATTTATCATAGCTGAATTAGAAGTAACAATGGTAACTCTGTTATCTCTCTAAGCCCCAAACACTGGCCAAGATAGGTTTCTGAGGAAGACTCTAGCCGAGGTGGAATCCTATATGGTTGGTGAACGGTTAATATTCTGGGATTTTAATCTAGCATGGGAGCCTCTCGAAGACGGAAGCATGAGTCCCCAATATGGACTCTTAGCACCATGGCTACCCCCTTACCGCATACCAGGTCCGGGTTCTCGGAATGGGTACTTACCGGGTCATTCCAACCTTGGAGGACCCGGTAAGTCCCCATTCTGAGAACCATTCCCCATTCCCATTTGAGACCTCATAGGGCTCAATGGGAATGGGGAAGTAGCTAATAAGGGTACCGCAATTTGCGGTACCGTTATTAGCTCTGAAGTCCCTTAGCGGGTCCCGTCCTTAACACCTGGTCAGAACAGGCGTTAAGGAAGGGACCCGCTAAGGGACCTCGGAATATGCAGGTAAGGGAATACCGGCACCGGTGCCAGTAATCCCTTACCACCTACCTCGTAATGAGGCACAATCTATGTATAGAGTCAACTTTCCCCATATTCTTTTAGAACTTGGACAATTATTTTTGCCCTGGGGGCCCTTTAATGATGTTGTGGTTGGTGCGGATAAAGGTGGTGAAAATGTCTATTTTGCCTCAGGAGCGGTATTTATTGCAGGCATTTCGGTTCCGCGAGTGTTCTTTTGGGAGTTACACAGCATGATATTGAAATTCATTTGGACCAAAAAATAAACACAGGTAGCAATGAAAACGATGATGATTCCCACAAATAAGGGGGGTTTGGGACTTCCTAATTTCGTAAGATATTATCAGGCAGCACACTTACGAGTGCTGAGAGAATGGTTTTCCTCATAGTCAGAGAAAATATGGGCCAGAATGGAAAAAGCTATTTGAGGCCCCTATATTGTGGAATTGCTTTTGCTCACTAAACACGATTGTCCAAAGAATATGTACACCAGCCAGATCTCCAATCCAGTTGAGAATATATGGGACAACTCAGGAAAACACTATCATAACTACAAATCCTTCCCCTTTTTCACCAATATTTAATAACCCGCAATTTAAACCAGGCCTGGAAACAGGTTCCTTTTGTAAATAGAAGAAAACAAATTGCAATAAATTCAAGGCTGCATGTGCATGTTTATGCACCAATCCTCACGCCGTCCAGGCGCACGCCGGCCTCAGCACAAAGGCACCGGCATCAAGGCTTACACCCTTGTCCTGAGCCTGTCCAGAGAATGGCCAGAGGCTAAGGCGTACCCTCCCTGCTGAACAACCTTTCTTCTGCAGACCCGGTAAGCTGCACAGCTGTAATCCAAGCAGCATTAATGCACACCGAACCTTTTAAGCGAACTAACATTCATTGCACCTTTAATTCAACCTGCTTGATTTCGATCTGACATCCTATCTTGCCTGCCCACAACTGCATGGCCTCGTTCCTATTCTCAAAGTTGCCACTTGGCTCACCCAAAATAGAGAATATATACCACCTACCCCCCCTCCCCGCACACTGCCTTCGCAACTAACACTGTAATCTAATCTTGAACCATTGCTGCCTATTTGTTCCTATAGTGCTACCCGGCTGCATCCGAGTCATTTGTGCCTATATCAAATTTAGATGCTGCCCTTTGCATTCTAGTCAACTGTGCTGATTTCAAATTTAGATGTTACCCTTTGCATTCTAGTCAACTGTGCTGATTTCAAATTTAGATGTTACCCTTTGCATTCTAGTCAACTGGGCTGATTTCAAATTTAGATGTCGCCCTTTGCATTCTAGTCAACTGTGCTGGTTTCAAACTAGTTGTTGCCCTTTGCATTCTAGTCAACTGTGCTGATTTCAAATTTAGTTGTTGCCCTTTACATTCTAGTCAACTGTGTTGGTTTCAAACTAGTTGTTTCCCTCTGCACTCTAGTCAACTGTGCTGATTTCAAACTAGTTGTTGCCCTTTCAATTCTAGTCAACTGTGCTGGTTTCAAACTAGTTGTTGCCCTTTGCATTCTAGTCAACTGTGCAGGTTTCAAACTAGTTGTTTCCCTCTGCACTCTAGTCAACTGTGCTGATTTCAAACTAGTTGTTGCCCTTTGCATTCTAGTCAACTGTGCTGATTTCAAATTTAGATGTCGCCCTTTGCATTCTAGTCAACTGTGCTGGTTTCAAACTAATTGTTGCCCTTTGCATTCTAGTCAACTGTGCTGATTTCAAATTTAGATGTTGCCCTCTGCACTCTAGTCAACTGTGCTGATTTCAAACTAGTTGTTGCCCTTTGCATTCTAGTCAACTGTGCTGATTTCAAATTTAGATGTTGCCCTCTGCACTCTAGTCAACTGTGCTGATTTCAAAGTAGTTGTTGCCCTTTGCATTCTAGTCAACTGTGCTGGTTTCAAACTAGTTGTTGCCCCTTGCATTCTAGTCAACTGTGCTGGTTTCAAACTAGTTGTTGCCCTTTGCATTCTAGTCAACTGTGCGGGTTTCAAACTAGTTGTTTCCCTCTGCACTCTAGTCAACTGTGCTGATTTCAAACTAGTTGTTGCCCTTTGCATTATAGTCAACTGTGCTGGTTTCAAACTAGTTGTTGCCCTTTGCATTCTAGTCAACTGTGCTGATTTCAAATTTAGATGTCGCCCTTTGCATTCTAGTCAACTGTGCTGGTTTCAAACTACTTGTTGCCCTTTGCATTCTAGTCAACTGTGCTGGTTTCAAATTTAGATGTCGCCCTTTGCATTCTAGTCAACTGTGCTGGTTTCAAACTAGTTGTTGCCCTTTGCATTCTAGTCAACTGTGCTGGTTTCAAATTTAGATGTTGCCCTCTGCACTCTAGTCAACTGTGCTGGTTTCAAACCAGTTGTTGCCCTTTGCATTCTAGTCAACTGTGCTGGTTTCAAACTAGTTGTTGCCCTTTGCATTCTAGTCAACTGTGCTGGTTTCAAACTAGTTGTTGCCCTTTGCATTCTAGTCAACTGTGCTGGTTTCAAACTAGTTGTTGCCCTTTGCATTCTAGTCAACTGTGCTGGTTTCAAACTAGTTGTTGCCCTTTGCATTCTGTGCTGATTTCAAACCTAGTTGCCTCCCATCTGCATTTGAGTCTACTGGGCCCACCTCTAATTCACATGTCAGCATACTCTGCACATATCCTACCTAATATGGTATCTGATCAGCTACTGATGCAGTGTACCAAGTACCAATGTGCCATGCTGTGCCTGACGCCTGACATCTTACATCTGAATTGCCTTAAATCTAGGTGTTACTGTTAGGGAGAATTCTCTGTTTAAGCTGAATTTCCTAACCTAGTGAGTCCCCCAGCAGCTTTGCTGGATTTTTGGGGTTTATTTTTTTCTCCTGCCAAGAGTGAGACTCTTTTACCCTCACTCTTGGGCCTGATTTGAGTGTGTTTCTTTGTATCTAGATGTGTTTAATGGGCTATGGGGTCTTTTACTCCATAGGGTTTCATGTGTTTTTGTGATGTGTGTTACACAGCACCCTCTGTGCAGTAACACAGGGGTGTCATAGTGACCCCCCAGTATAGACTCCATACCCTGGGACTGACTACTGTCTCCCAGGGCATGTAAAGTCACCATTGGCTTTACTAGTCCCAAAATTACTAACAGAACCAGTAAAAACCATCATATTGTGGAAGTACTGGTAGGGGTAATTATATTGCCCCTGGGTCTGTTGTTCGAGGGGGCACTTTCCCGTCCCCCCTTGTCGAGTTTCTGGCTGGTGGCAGTGGTTACCACGCGTAATATTCCTTAAGAATATTTACTATGGGATTTTTCCATTAATTTTAAATGCACCACTTTTTGGTGCAATGTTAAAAGATACTGCCGGGTTATTTATTTAATATCTATTCCCCGGTGGGGTCTTTTTTCCAGAACTCGGTTCTAAAATGGCGTTTGTGTCGTCTCTGTAACTCCAAACCAAAGGTCGAGCCCTTTGTTCCACTTTTGGCGGGCTTCTACACAGAAGCCCTCCAAAGTGGTGCCACTCTGTCTGGGTACCACAGAGGGTGTGGGAGGGGGTTTAGGCACCCTGGACTGAGTTGCCTCGGCAACTTAAGTCACACTCTTGTGTGATTGGCCCAGTGGTGAGCCGCCCGGCTCACCACTTAGCATGTTTGAGTGACAGCTAGGACTGATGAATGGGGGTTTGCTGCATAAAAGCAGGGCTTTGGGGACTGGAACTTCAGAAGTCGCCACAGGACCTAAGAATCCGACGAGGGAGAAGCTGAGCTGACCTGCAACGACGACACCACCGGTGGAGCCCTGCTGAACCGACTCACCACTTCTTCCAACGACAGAGGAGATCTTCAATCCGAAGAGTCTTCTTCCTTTGACTGGTGGGGATAACCAGTTTTGCCCGCCTTTTCACCTTCAAGGATCATCTCGTGGCTGCCTTGCCTGTGCCAAGCACCCCGGCAGCCGGGATACCACATTTTACCACGACCGCGAATAAAAGGGTAGTACCTTTTAACCGGAGAACTCCACGGCTGGTTTCTTCCCTGCAGTGCAACGACCTTCTGCTTTCCTCCACGTCGAGATCTTCTCTTCCTCTGGACGACGCCGTGACTTGCACCCGCTGCCAGGAACAACTGCCCCCGCTGGAGGATCCTCTCCACTTTAAAGGTACTGTGTCCGCCTGGCCTCCCTCGCACCAGTCTGTGTGGGGTGTCTTAAATCCTCGCACTACCACTTGGGTTGGACCTAGGCTGGCTAACTGAACTTTTCTGAGTTGATCACCTTCCTTTTGAACTCTCTGCAAGACTTTTCAAGACTTTTAAGCTGTGTGATCCTGGGCACATCTGTGTCCTACTCTCTCCAAAAGGGAGCCGGGCCTCTGAACTTTTTTGGCTCACCAGTAGACTTTGACTTTCCTGCCTTGCTGAGTATTCTAAAGTGCTGTGTTGTGTGCTGTTCTAATTTCTGCCTTCCCTCCCTTTTTTGGTAACTTATTGGAGTGCCATCTTTAGTTAAGCGCTCACCTCTGTCTGGAAATAAGTGGTGTTAACTAAGACGTGTCTAATAAGGAATAAGGGAGGTGTATATAGTTCTATGTGACTGTGTTTAGATCTTGCTTGCCATAATAGTGTTAGTGTATTTTCCAAGTGTGTTTTTAAATAAATAACTATATACTTTATACCAAAGCTCTGGTCAGTGTTTGCTTGTGCTATTGTATTTCGGTACCTAATGTGTATACTCTACATACTGTCTAACTCTTCTTGAGAGAAGTCTGACTGCTCAGCCACAGCTACCAGGTAAATCTGGGTGGTACAGACTGCTACCAATTGGGTTTACTGCCAACACCTGTAGTCCTAAGCCTTTTGCAGTGGTCCCTAAGGGAACTGCACAGGTTTCTGCCTAACAGTTACTAGCCAGCAACATTACCTTATCCCAAACTGAGGTGCTTCTCAATGCCTCGCAGCTAATTCGTTTAACTCTATTCAGGTGTTACCTAATATATTTCAGCCCTATTGTGATATTCCAACCTAGGTGCCTTACCAATGCACACCGGGGTCTTTCCGGTGTTAACCAAACCAACTCCCTGGCCACCCAACACTCCTGCCACTACCACTGAGCATGTGTCCACTACTTACCAATTTGCTCATCTGCATCCTAATCCTCTACAACACTGCACCACGGCCTAGCATGGCTCCTCAGCTACCTCAGCCACCTAACATGCTATATTCAGCTATGCCTAATACCGAGTCCTCATACCCAGATATAAATGACCCTCAATCACTGCAATGTACCAGTTTCCCTCGCTCCACTATCAATCGGAACCTAGGACTTAGAGCGAGATTAGCCAAAATCTATGAGCCCCTTGCCCGCTCACTGCCCACCTCGCAGAACTCCAAAACTATACCTAGTTCCTTGACAAAAAAATCCAATTTACCCCAAAACCCCAACTTTAAATCTTCACTCAGCTCCCCTATTCAGGCGACCCCTGATTCAACACAGGACAGGTGCCACACTACTACCGCTAAAAATACAACCAGCCCCAAAATAAAGGGAGCTTTGATCAACGCTAGATCACTAGTAGCTCACGCCACAGAAATCGCTGACTTGATCCTCAAAGACGACCTTGCCCTTCTGGCCATTACTGAGACCTGGCTACACCCAGCAGCAGATCCCATGTTTATGTTGGCAGTCCCAGATAATTACTCTATCCTGAGACAAGACCGTCCCAATTCCAGAGGAGGAGGTGTTGCCATCATTCACAAATGCAGTCTTACCTTGAGACTAGCAAAACCATCCAATGTCCTATCATGCGAAACACTCTCAGTTAAAGTTCCCCTTACCAACACCCAAACTGTTAACATCCATTTGATCCACCGCCCGCCAGGCCCCATTGGCACCTTTGACGAAGATATTAACACTATTCTTTCCAGTAACCTTACAAGCACTACCCAAGTTCTTACCTTGGGCGACTTCAATATGGGTTACAATGATCCTGAAGACCACTCCGCCAGCACCATAGTCAACACTCTTTCGGAACTAGGTTTCACGCAAAGAAGTATGTCACCTACACACTCCAAAGGCAGAACACTCGATTGGGTAGCCGATCACAACTGTCTAGCGAATATCACAAATATCTCACCACTAGCCTGGACCGACCACCACCTGGTCTCGTTCCTGCTTTCGACGGATAGACCCCCACCCCCACCCATCATCAGGGCCCTGCCTACTCTCACAAGAAACAAGAAGAAAATGACAGCTGAAAGACTCATCCCGAATCTACTCCCTACACTCAACACACTCCCAGACAACCTGGACCCAGAGACCCTGGTTGAAGAATGTAATAAGATCATGGCCACCTCACTGGACCTAATTGCCCCCGTCAAACAGAGACCAAGCAAACCGAATACACACCTAAACAAATGGTACACACCATTCCTCAAAAACTTAAGGCAGTAAAAAAGGAACTGTGAGGCCATTTGGAAAAAATCCCCTTCAGCCGCAAATAAACTCAAACTCTCAAAATTAGCCACACTCTACAAAAAATAAATTTACATGGCTAAACGTATCTCCTATGACTCTCGCATATCCCATGCAAAATCAAACATGAAGGAACTATTCTCCATGCTGAAAGAAGTAGAAACCCCCATAGTACCTCCTGACACCTGTACTAAAGACAAAAACTGGTGCTCAGAAATCCAAAGCGCCCTAGCAAACAAAATTGCAACCCTCCAAAGTAAAATTGCCTGTAAAAAAGTATCTCTCAATGACACCCTCCCTTCAAAATTACCAGACAAGCCTATGCTTACAGATCTCACTCGCTTCAACTTCTCTAAAGTCATAATTCTTGAAGTAGAAAACATCATACTATCTCTGAAACCGTCCAATTGTCAGGGAGACCTGTGCCCGGCACAGCTCATCAAGGATGCCGCCCGTGACCTCTCCCCCTTCATCACAAAACTAATTAATGCCTCCTTCACCACTGGCTCCATCCCCACCAATCTGAAACAATCCTGGGTACTTCCACTTTTTAAAAAAAACACACTTGATCCAGCCACTCCCACTAATTACAGACCCATAACAACCGTTCCCTTTCTACTAAAAATCCTGGACAAGGTTGCCTATGTACAAATTCAGAAGTACCTGGAAGAACACCATCTATTAGGCTCCAGACAATCAGGGTTCCGCCCTCAACATGGGACTGAAACTGCTCTCATTGACCTGAAAGCTCCGATCGATACGCTTAGAGACAACGGCCAAGTTGCCCTACTCCTCCTCCTCGATCTGTCTGCAGCTTTCGAACAGGTCGATCACTCTGTCCTTTGCACACACCCCCACACATCAGCTCATTTCTCTGCAGAGGCCATCACCTGGATTACCTCCTTTCTTAACGGTAGAACCATGAGGGTCTTCTCACCCACTGCGGCGGCAGACCCCATACCAATCACTTGTGGCATCCCACAGGGCTCCTGTGTCTCTCCCACACTGTACAACATATTTACCAAGCCCCTTTTCGATGATTTGGATCATCTCGGTATCACCTACACTAACTATGCAGATGATACCCAGATCCTCCTTCCGCTTACTGGAGATTATGGAAAGGATTTGGCCTTGCTAAATAGAGTGTACATCATCATCCAGGCATGGATGGCCATTCACGGACTATGCCTGAATGATGAGAAAACGGAACTTATCATCCTAGGCACTACGTCCAGTTTAAAGAAACTTGGCCCGCCTATAACTCTTTCATGATCGATGGTAACAACATCAAGGTCGGACAAGACGTCAAAACTTTGGGTTTTTACCTGGACTCGAATTTCTCCTTCAGAAGACAGGTGAGCTCCCTGGCCTCCTCCATGGCCTATACGTGTAAATTAATCTGCACAGCTAAACCATTTCTGTCTGACACTAGTTGCCTTACCCTCGCTAGAGCCCTTATACTGTCCTGCCCGGACTATTGCAATGCCCTCTATCTGGGATCCTCTAAGGCCACCACTAGCAAACTACAAACCCTTCAGAATAATGCTCTTAGAGCGGCTCTGGGCATCTCCAGAAGAGAGCACATTTCAGGACTCAGTCAACAGTACAACTGGCTTTCCATCAACGACAAAATTCTCTTAAAAACTGCATCGCTCACTCACAAATCCCTTAATAACGCTGCCCCCACTTACCTGATCAACAGATTCCATAGACAGTCCTCCCTGAGACCTACCAGAACCGCCTACAAAGACTGCCTCTCTGTCCCTAACTTTAAACGTGACACCATAGGGGGCAACAGCTTCCCAGTGAAAGCAGCCAAACTGTGGAATTCCCTACCACCTAATCTCAGAGTGGACCTGCCCTACCAGAATTTCCGATCCAAGGTAGTTTCATGGTTGAAAACGTAGGCCGTCTAAGTTACTCCACGGACAGGCTGTCTCATTTTCATGCTACCCACACACAATGTAACCACGTGTGCCCACTTGTTTATATGTATATAATAACCGTGTACCTCAATGTTGAAATGTATTTTTTATAAGTGTACCTTACTGTCTCTTTGTATACCCTATGACCTGTAACCAAGCTTCGCAAATTCTTGTAAAGGCTGCGCCCTGATACCCTCGGGTACGCTCGCGCATTATAAATAATAAAACAAACAACAAACAAGCAAGGATATGTTGAAAAGAGTTGGGGCTAACAGAAATAGACAAACACCAATATTTTCTGGTTAGACACTGGTTGTTGCCCCCTGCCCCGAATAAAGAGGCGGCCATTAGACCATTAACAGCATTTGAGAAGTTTTTATTATCAAACCCAGGAGAAAAAGCCCTTATCTCTAATCTATATGGTTTCTTGCAAGAGGAGCTCCAAGGTGGGAACTTGAAATATGTTCAGAATTGGCAAGGAATTTCGGGAATATCGATCTTTACCAGAGAATGGCAAACATTATGGAGGGATATTCTGAAATGTACACGTTCCCTACAGATTAGAGAATCATGGTACAAGGCTATGCTGCAATGGATTACACTCTGCACAGGTTATACAAGATGAAATGAACTGACACAGACCAATGCTGGAGGGAATGGGGATTGGTTACAGGTCTGGTGGGACTGTCTGAAGCTGTCTAATTAATGGGGAACTATTAACAAGCATATTCAATCAATGTTAGGAAAGGGGTCGCAGGCCCATACAAAGGACATTCTTCTGGGTATTGCATCATTGGAGCAACTTAAATGGCCTAAACATAAACGTAAAGCTCATATTATTCTGAAGATGGCAGCATTAGAGGTTATCGCTCAACGTTGGAAAGATAAACATCCTCCACATGTTCATGATTGGTTTGTTAAGATTTGGAACGTTGTTGCTTTAGAAAAGTTGACTTATGTTATCCAGGGAGCGCAACAGGCTTTCTTGAAAGAATGGGAAATTGTGCTAAAATGTCTGCAGGATGATTACGTTGTTGCACATTGTCCACAGAATCTGTGAATTTTAGGCATTGCATAGACTTTATTCCTCGGTAGACATTATTATACTGCAGTGGGGGTCGGGAGGAAGGGTTAGGTTATTGGGGTAGGGGGGTAAGGTAGGGGTTATCGTTATGTATGTAAAATTTGATATGCTAATAAAAAAAAGAAAAAAAAGAAAGAAGTGGCCCGTGCAACTATCGGATTGCACGACCCGATACAAGGCTTATGTCCCAGATATACCACATTAACCTCTTGAAGGAATGGAAAGAAGACCCTGTTGAGTCTTCCTCTGTGGTCATGGAAGCTTGTTGTCAGAAGAGAGATGGACAGAAATAGCTTGGTACCCTCAGATCTTCCCTTGCACTGCCAGGCCTTGAAACTTGTGTATAGGTGTGTTATAAATGCCATATCATATCAAGAAGACATCCAAGACCGCTTGGAACAATTTCCTGATGTCTTTAATGGCGATCCCCATAGAGTGAAAGGAATCTTCCATCAAATCCACACACCCTCTGGGAAAGTTGTTAATTTGAAACCATTTAGGATCCCAGAGATCCAAAAAGAAAGTCCTCCAAGAAATAGAGAGAATGGTGGCCGGTGATTGTAATTGTCTAGAAACCTCCTCAGGTGTGAGGCGGGAGAGGGAGGAGAGAAGAGGGAGAAGAGAAGAGGGGGAGTGGTGGGTGCAGCCAAGGGGGGCCCAAGAGATGATGGTGCATGAGTGGGTGCAGAGGAGAGCGTTTTAGTGGTGAAGTGTGCAGACAGGGCCCCGCAAAGGCCATGGGTGGGTGCAATAGAGGCTGAGGCTGCACTAGGGTTGGCCAGTTTCTTGTAGAATTTGAAAAGTTTGGCCATGTTGTTGGATGCCGCAGAGATGCAGGTTTGAATATGGACTCTTTTCTTATACCGGATGCAAGTCTATATTGCCTTTGCAGAAGGTGGCAGGGCAGCTTGTCAGAGGGTGCACCTGAAGATCCCTATTTCCATTCAGCTGCCCTGCACTTGCGTTTAAGGTCAGCCAAGTCAGAGTTGTACCAAGAGTTGCACTTTTGGCAGGCTTCAAAGCCCTCATGACAGGGGCCAGAATGTCGAGAATGTTGGAGATAAAAGGTGAGAGTTGGAGAGGGCTGTGTCAGGGTGGGAGTCAGCCACAATAGTAGGAGGAAGAGAGTAGGTGGAGGCAAAGGCAGCCACTGATACATTTCATGGGTTGGGTAAACTTAAAGGTGGGAGGAAGTGCAAGCTCTGCCAATGCTTAAGGAGAAGAAAGCTTCAAGTGAGAGGAGAGAATAGAGTGATCAGTCCAGGAGACTGAGGTAGTGAGAGGATAGAGAGAGGGATGTCTGTGGAGATTAAGGCATCCAAGGTGTGGCCAGCTATGTGCGTCGGACCAGTAGGTAGAATGGAGAGAGAGAGAGTCGCATAGGTTGTGGAAAGCTCCTGAAGAGTCAGGAGAGTCGAGATGGATGTTAAGATCCCCCAGCAGGAGGAGTTGTAAGGATGAGGAAAGGAGAGAAGATGCCAGGTCTGCCCATTTCGAGAGGAAGAGGGTGGACTGGCCCAGGGCCGATATAAGGTGGCCAGGGTAAGAGAGGAGACAGGAGAGAGAGCCTGCAGAACAGACATTCGAAAGAAGAATAGGCATGAGTGGGAATAATGGAAACAGGGATCCACTCTGGAAAGATCATGGCAACTCCCCCTGCTGGCCTGTTTGGCTTGGGCTCACAGAGGATCTTGTAGCCTTCAGGGAGAAGTGTGTCAAACCTTGTGACAGTGCCGTCCTTAAACCATGTCTCAGTGATAGCAAGAACATCAAGGTCCATATGTTCAAGGAGGTGGCAGATGTCAGAGCCAGTGAACGAGGGGCCAAGGGAGCTCCATATGCATCAGCATGGACTGGCAAGGGCACCAGAGTGGGAGAGGCTGACAACATTGGAATTGTAGAGAGTGTGGGCAAGGGAGCCAGTCTAGTAGAAGGTGGTATAGGAGCCACAGTAAGAGAGGGAGTGTGACCAGGCAGAGGCAAGGAGGCCAAGGTGGGCCTAGCAGGCAAGGGAGCCAGGGAGGCCATATGTGCAGATGGCAAGGGAGCCAGCAAGGAGGAAGGTGGAAAGTTGATAAGGTGAGGGAGGAGCCTATCAAAAAGAAGGAGGTTGGGTTGAGGCGCCTGTACCATTTTGATAGACATTTATGATGACCCTGGAGGTCAAGAAGAAGGCAAGAAGGACCTCCCAGCGGGTGACACCATTGATGTGTGAGGAAGAGTAGGGAGAGAGCAGAGCGACCATGTGTAGAGTCCAAAGGTCAGGGGAGAAGGAACGACAAACAGGATGTCGGTGTCATGATGCCTGCCCCCGGGCATCCAGACCAAGTCCATCAACCCAGAAAGCAAGCATCATGTCATCTGGAGCAATCCCAGCAACCCCTGTTAGGGGCCATCTGGGTACAGTCCTGGCGCCTGTGGCGCCAGGCTCATATGGGACATCAGTCCTGGCGCCATAGGCGCCAAGCTCATATGTTTAAACTTACCTGATGCAGACCATGCTGCAAGGAATCCAAGCCCTTATGAGGCTTGGAAGGGACTACTTTACCTAGGGAACTGTTTTGTTACTTGGGCGTGGTTGTGGAGGAATACGTGGTTGTGGAGGAATACTACCTGGAACTACTTTGGAGGCTATTTAAACCACACCCAAAGAGCAGCACATGCTTCGCGTTATTCTGCATCCTGCAGCGTGACGCTCACCGTGCCTGCAGTCAGCATCCAGCATCCTGCCACGCCCGCTTCGAGTCCAGAGCGCCTAGAAAGGAGGAGAAAGAAGAAGAAAGGTTAGAACAAGAACATTACTGGATTTCTTACCTGATTTCGGATTCAACTCATCTTTGAACCAGAAAAAGACTTCATTTTAAACGCGTCGCTTCGCCAGCAGCAGCGCCGCTCCATACTTACCGTTCCTCGCAGCACCACCACAGTCTGGCGCTGTCTCCATCACTTGGTTACCACATTCCAGCACCTAAGGGGGAACAAGGAAAAAATGACAAGGTGAGCCAAGGGCACAAATAAGGACAATCTCTTTCCATCATATATTTACCTGATTTTGCCGCCGGAGGTATTAATCACCAGAACGCCAAATCCTCTTTCGCCGCACCTGCATGAAAAGAGAAAGCAGCAAGTTTAACCTTGGCAACTTTTACCGGATAGTGTTGGATAACACAGACTCTTACCTGATCGCTTTCAGCTGCCACAAGACGATCTTCTTTAGGATCTAAGCTGCAACAGAAAACAAAAGAATTGGACAGAGTGATTACTCAGACATTGTGAACTCTTTAGAACTCTTCCAATATCTTCAAGCCAGTGAGGTAACTGGCCATCAACGCGCCCCTGCATTCGTCGCAGGATGGAGAGCTCATCATTCAAAACTATAAGGAGACTAATTCCACGGGTCAAGCAGACGAAGCTAGGTGGGCCCGTCCAGTCAGTCATCTCTGCACTACGCATCACACTGGTGGAGACCGTGGGAGTCCAGTTCCGTCCGACACCCCTGTGGGAGACAGGTGAGCGTAACAGTCGGTGAGAGTCTCTCTGGCAGATGCACTGACGTATGTGTCAGCGATAGGATGGCCTGGGCTGGAGCCAAGTGTGTTCTTCTTAGGTTAATTCCTGCCAGATTTAGTGAGCGGTGAAGGATAGGAGATGGAGAAACAGTTAGAGAAGATCAGAGAGATAGAGAGCACCATTGTGAGGAGGCACAGTGTGTGGTGTACTTAACCAGGCTGAACAGCTGAGGCACAGGGGGGAGTTGACAGCATGGCGCAAACGCACAGGCAGTACACAAAAGGGCCAGTAAAAGACGAGGGCTAAGGGGGCAGAGGGGGTGCGAAGGAGCAAAACATAAACAATACAAGGACAAGGGAGTATGTTGAATTTTTGATTAGCAGACAACAAAGCAGTGCAAGGTGAGAACAGACCTAATGTGTTTTTTGGCTAACATACACAACAACACCTGAATTTGATTTTTGTCTAACAAACACAAGAACACCTACAATTGATTTTTGGTTAACATACACAAGAACACCACAATACACAACACCATACACAGAAACATCACAAAATCCATGCTCCTCCACAGTAGTCCTGTTAGCCAAACCCGATTAATCATGGAAGTTTTGCATAGACTTTAGGGAAGCTCAGTGCCATATCCCAGTTCGATAACTACTCGAGGCCTCGGTTTGACGACCTCATTGATCAAATGCAATCAGCTGTCTATCCCTCCACTATTGATCGTACCACAGGCTATTGGCAGGTCCCCTTAAATCCAGCAGACAAAGAAAAGACGCCATTCTCCACTCCTAGACAACTATTTCATTTTAAAGTGCTTCCATTTGGGCTTCATGGCACTCCTGCTACTTTCCAGAGATTAATGAACCAGATTGTGTGGCCCTCCTGCAGCTTTTGTGGAACATAAATGGATGATATAGTCATTCACAGCCAATCCTGACAAGAGCATATGTTCCACCTGTATTAAATAACCAGAGCCCTGTTACAAGCAGGCCAAACCGCCAACCCCACTTGGCCAAGTCAGCAGTGAAATATTTGTTTTTTGTTGTTGTGGGAAATAGATTAGTCCAACCCAAACTAGAAAAGGTTTGTTCTGTCCAAGGAACACCAGCCCCAAAGACTAAGTAGGATCTGAGAGCCTTCTTAGGGCTTACTGGATATTACAGGAAGTTAATTCCAACTTATTCAGCCATCACCTCCTGTTCGACCGATAAATTAAAGAACATAGAACCACAAAACATATGATGGAAAAAGAAGACCAAACTTGTTTTGACACTCTCAAATCAATCCTTTGTAGTGTGCCTGTGTTGAAGGTTTCCAACCTTAATAAGGACCTCATACTCCAGACAGATGCCTCCAAGGTGGGGATAAGGGCCGTTCTCTCACAAGAGTACAAGGACGTGGAACATACCGTGCTATAGATCAGCCGGGAACTATTCCCTCAGGAACGGAATTATGCCACCATCGGATTAGAGGCACAAGTGATTAAATCGTCGTGGATTACTTGAGGTACTTCTTGACGGGTAGGAAGTTTAAATTAATCACAGACCATTCGCTCCTTAGTTGGCTCATTCTTGGAAAGGACACCAACCCGAGGATAACGCGCTGTTTTTTTTTTATTCTGCAGCTCTTTTGCTTTAGTGTGGAACATAGAAAGGGAAAAGGTCAAGGGAACGTTGATTTCCTATCAAGCGAGAGATGGGGACACCAGCAGAATTAGGGGAAGGGTATGTGACAAATCCCTAGAGGATGTCACTTCTCCCTGAGGCCAGGGTGGTGAGGCCTCTACCCGATAGTCCCCCCGGGGTGGTATAGTGAGGATGGGGATGGACTCGACTTCTGGGAACAGAGATGACTATCTAGGGTATGGCCTGGGACAGCACACCGAAACAACACACCCTTACTCTCCTTTTCTATCTCCTGAGAACTCAGTATCTAGTAAAGAGATGTGTTATTGTAATACTCAAGACCTTGTCTATCTTGAAAGTACTGGGATGAAAAAGAACATACAGACTTCCGTGTATCTAGGACTGAGATGAGTTGGCCCTCCTGTTCCATAATCCTTAATGCTGAAAAAACCATCCTTAGTCTTTTCTGGAGGTGGTGATGAAACATCTGCCTTTCCTTATAACAAATCGACACAATCAAAAACATCCATAAGAATCTTGTGTTAGAGAGATTCCCCTTGCAGCCCATGGGGCCAGGGTGTTTAGGGGCATCTTTCTGACTACGGTACTGCTGGTGACTTCCTCAAGCTCACCAAGCTCTCTAAGTGGGGGTGGCAACAGAGAAGCCCTGGATTGGCTATCAGGAGCCGAGTGGGTGGTTCACAAGTACAGTGCACACTCTCCAAAATTAGCACCATGAGAGAGAGCGTCCACACACTATTATTCAAAATATGATTTTTATCTAAAAACACACCACACTTTACAGGGAAGTAAACTTCGAAAAAGAAAGTGCCACAATGTATCAGGCACAAAGATAAATTCAAGAAGAGCGATTCGAGAAAAGTCTCTTTACTGGAAGGAAATATGCAGTAATAGGTAACAAAAGGGCCTACCTAGGTCAGCATTTCTAAGGTAGGACGAGGGAGGTCACTTGTGCGAATAGGGACAGTCTTTGGCAGGACAGGGCTACCTTTAGCAAAATTGTTTGAAAAGAGCATTTTTGGAGTGCCAGCGAGCAGGGGTGAGGACTAAAATAGCAGTTCTAAGGAGGGTGTTTCCCAAAGGCTGTTCCTGTGCATGTTGTTTTGGGACTTCCTTAGGCTCCAGCGAAGAAACACTGGGGCAGGATGGATCCCAGGCACTTAGAAGAGAAATTATTGAAGACTGCGATACCGAGGTCCAGTCTCCAGGCCACAGGAGTGGAAATCCAGAACAGCTGCGTTCAGCCTCCGGCACATGAGGGGGCTTCCACTGCTGGGGGTTGTGGAGAGCAGACCCCGGTGAAGAAAGATCATTGAAAACTTGCTGGTAGAGTCACAGGAGAGATGTACCAGCCACAGAAGAAAGACAGGGAGGAGAGCTCACTGGTGACGTGCAGGATCGAAGGCAGCACAGGACATTGCAGCTTCCCACACAGGTGAGATGGAACCAGGGTGCTTACGTCCTGGGATGAAGAAATTCTCAGGTCGGTTCAGCAAGTCAGATACCTTGCACCCCCTTCTGGTTCAAGCGATGCACGCTTCAATAGTGTTTGTATGTGGCATTGTAGTTTTTTTCTTTGCTTTTGTATCAATTTTTTATATGTGTGTAATGATATGTGGTTTCGCTTCTGTGGAGTTTTATACATGTTTTTTGAAAATATTGTCCTTTTTATTGACCCTGACCTAATGTAATTGCTGATTTATATATAGCAATTTTGGAACCATTACTCTAATTCTGACCCCCAATTGTGTGGAAAGATGGGGTAGCCTGTGAGAGCTTGTCTTGTTATATTGCTCACTTTTTCCTCAACTCACAAGTTTCCTATTATCAAAAAAGAGGTGGCATCAGGGATATTCTCTACCTTGGGAAGACTAATCCCACAAAATCCTCCTGTTTCCCTGGAGCCATTCTCCTCCCAGTGATCCTTCGGGCTAATACCAGCCCCAGAGTCAGGAAGCTTATGCCATTCCCTGGTCACCTTGGAGGAGATTTTAGGTAGGGTTTTTGTGAGGACTCTGCAGGATTCCTCACATTAGGAGGTAGGCTTTTCGTTTGCTTTTGAAGAAATCCATGTGGACTGTTTCTCAGATGTCCTGGGGAAGAGAATTCCCTACAAGTGAAGCAAGAAAAGAGAGGGGAAGGAAAGGGTGGGTGTGGAGCCACAATGGTAGTGAAGGATGCAGAACAGAGATTGCAAGAAGGCTTGTGGAGTTGGATAGAGGAGGATAGGTACACTGGTGCCTTACTGTGGATAGATTTGTGAACCAGGAGAAGAGAATTAAATATGGTCCTGTTTTGCATCATCAGCCATACAGCCTGGTGACGGTATGAGGAAGTAGGTGTGAAGTGAAGGAGTTCAAAGAGAGTCCTGGTAGCAAAGTTATTGATCTTGTCGGGTGGGCAGAAAGCATAGTTCGGGAGACCCAAGAGGATCCTGGCACAGTTGTCCACTAATGTGCAGCGCTTTGGTGTAAAGCGCTATATAAACTTAATAAATACAAAATACAAATACAAGAGTGGTGAAGAGATTGCTTGGCGGGGTTGAAAGGAAGGAGGTGCCCCAATTTGCCTACTTTTTAGAAAGTTGAGGCACACTGCTGTTCCAGTTTTGGAGATGAAAAAAGAGACCTTGTGAGAAGGGTCATAGATGATGATGAGAGGTAAGCACCTCGACACCCAGGTGTGATTTATCCTCAAAAATGTTCTATGCATGTGGGAGTAAAAAGTATATCCCTGCGCATTCCCCCACAGTTCTCTCCACACGTCCACTAGTGACAGAGTTGTCATTTTTCCTTTCAACTCCTCTGATAGTTTGCCCTGATTGTGAAGGACCCTCACGCTCCTGTCCTCACAGGGGTCCCACACCATGTTGAAGTCCCCTACTAGTATTATGCTGCCTTCTGCAAAGACCTCCAGCTTATTTGTTGTTGTCCTCAGAAACCTGTCTTGCCCCACGTTGGGAGCATATACCTCTGCCAAAGTGTATGGCCCCCACATCCTTGAAAGGTTATTGCTAGGTACCAACCTTCTAGGTTCCTGTCTTTGGCGGTGACTTGAAGGCCCGAGGTATCACGCAGAGCTATCAGCATCCCTCCCGTCTTCCCCGCTACGTTACATTGGAAGAATTTACAGTATCCCCTTAATCACACCTTATGTTTGTCTTGGTTTTGGATCTGAGTTTCCTGGACGGCTATCAGCCCTGGCCCATCCCGCCCCAAGAATTGCTCTATTTTTTCCTTTTCACCAGGAAGTGTTATCCCACTGATATTCAGAGCGATAACCCTAAGCGTCTCCCTCTTAGCCATTGTCATGGTGCGCCCCTTGGAATGCATCTGTGGTTGACAGCCTTCGATTGGGACCCCCATCTCCTCCCCCACTTCCATGTTTCCATTCCGCCTACCCCACACCTCTCCACTGTGCGGGCTCAACCAGCCTCTAGCCCCCCACCGACCCTCTGTCTTGCGAGTTGAGCCCTAGCTCCATCCCAGCGTATTTCTGTGCTGGTACCCTTGACCTATGAAATATTCCAAGATAGCCTTTTCTCTTAACCCTTCCCCGGTGCCTCCTTCTAAACACTCAACCCAGGTGGGCCTTATGCACGATCCTGTGGGACCAAAATCAATCACTTTGTAGCATTCTTGGACACCGTCGGGGCGGTCCCATCTCCCTCCGAACCTCTGTGTGAGCCATTTGTAACACGTTTCTTCTTAGAGCGCTTCGATGTGTGTTTAGTCCACTCCGATGACTTCCTCTTGACCGGCACCCTTTGTCGATTTCTGGGTCCAGCCGTGGTCTCCTTCCTCTTCAATTCCAAGAGTCTCATTCCTTCTTCATATGAGGTGAACCTGTGCAGCCTCCCTTCCCATTCAAGCAAGAGACGGAATGGAAATGTCCATCTGTACCATATCTCATTTTTCCTCAGTTCTCTGACCACTGGACCCATCATCTGTCCCTTTGTCAAGGTGATCTGTGCTAGATCCTGATAAAGTTGTAGACAGGATCCGTTATACCTTATTTCCTTTCCTCTTCTTGCCGCTGCCAACACTCTCTCTTTTTGCTCGCAGTTATGCAGTGCGACCAGCACATCCCTGGGTCTTGCACCCGGTTTGCTCCTCTTGGGTCCAATCCACTGTTATCTCTGTACCATCTTGCAGCTCTATTAATTGCTCAAACACTTGTTTGGCCATCAAGCTCAGGTCATTGTGGCGCACTTCTTCTGCCATCCTTATGTTATGTTAGACTGTCTTGATCAATTTGCGAGGTCCTCAATTTGGATCTCTATGGCTGCGTAACCCTGGACAGGTTCTCTACGAGTATATCAATCTTCTATGTGTCCTCGGCTAGATCCTTCACTGCAGTTTCCATCATCTCGACTCTCTCCACAAGCTTACTCATGCCCCCCTTAACCTCTTGCAGAGCTGAAGAGAAGTGATATCTCATCTTACTCATTTGCGTCTGCAGGTTGTTCGCAATTTTGTCCCCAAAGTCCTGGAAGCACTAGCAAAGGACCTCTTGAGTAACTACCTGGTCATTTGCTGCTTGTCTCGGACCCCACCTCCATTGGTCCTTCCTGGTCCCCTGCTCGCCCTCCAACAGATGTCCATCATCTTTACGCCACAGTTTCTGCAAGTTGCCCTCTTGTTTTTTTGTGTGGATTTCGTTAGATTTTGGGCTTCTTCTCCTTTATTGTTAGACATCTTATCCAGCGATGGCAGGGGGAGGTATTGGTGGTCCTCATAGTGGTTGAGGATCCATAGGCTAGACCCTGCAGAGTCAGGGTGTGTGCCAAGGGCTGGCCCTCAGTGAACTGTGATCCTAGCTCTTGAACCTGTCTTCTCCGGGGTGGGATGTCTATTTCTTCTTGCTGTTTCAGGCCAACCCTGCCGAACCCTGTCTGTGGGCGAGGGGTCTCCCCTAGTCCTCTGGCCACCCGGGTCCCGGCACCCTCACCGGCGCATTCTCTGTGCTGGCTACTCAACTCGCCAGTGACCAGGGGCTGGATATCCAACAGCTTGCGGTGCCCCAGCGGTGCCGGTCTGCCACTGCTCCACAAGTTTTGTCATTGATCTAGGTGTGGGGCTAGGGGGTCCTCCTCTCCCCCCCCGGTCTGCTCCGCACCCGAGTGCTTCTTAGCTTTCCCTGCGCCAGGCCCGGTTGGGTCTTAGTGTCCTTTTCTGCCTTCTGGTGTCCTTTGTACGCAGATTACACATGTCCCAATGTCATTCCTAAGTTTTGTTTTGCCGATGACTGTAGAATTTGGCGGGCCACTGAGGGCATTAGATCTTATAACGGAGTGAGTGCCGTGAAGTTATGGGTAAATGGCAGCACAT
The DNA here is from genome assembly GCF_040938575.1 of Ambystoma mexicanum. Lineage (NCBI taxonomy): Eukaryota > Metazoa > Chordata > Amphibia > Caudata > Ambystomatidae > Ambystoma > Ambystoma mexicanum. Next base: position 1,283,321,189 of record NC_090928.1, read on the forward strand.
TCCGAGAATGATGCTGTATTGTGCAGTGGTAAAAGCAGATTGCTCGCTAGTGACTGCGTCAGGTGTTTGCCGGGATGGGAATGAAACTGGTGATCGCGTCAAAGCTGAATGCCGGTGGTCACGTTGGGTGCTGGAGCTGTTATCTTGTCCGTTTGCTCACTGGTGTTCGCCTTTCGCTCCATTGAGATTCTGGGCAAGCGGATTGTTGATTGTGGTGAACCATGGCAGGCTCCCTGCTGGTGCCGGCAACAGGACTTTGGTAAACCCCAGCTTCCTCCCAGGCTCTTCATGCTCTGTGCGGCTGGTTCCACATGGCTATCTCGCTCTTTTTGGCGCACCTCCACAAGTTTCGTCGTAGAACGAGGTGAGGGGATGGGAGTGCCCCTGCTCAGCTCCAAACCCGGCAGCTTCCCAGTGACTCTCATATAGGAGCCATGTGTGCCGTGTCGAGCCCCCCCCAGTTCCCTCAACAGGGGTCTTACAGTATCTCAGATGCTGCTGGACTGCTGTCCCCACGAGCGGGCCTCTGGGGCTACTCCTCTCCAGTTTCCCTTGTGGCCACGCTGCAACCGTGGGAGGGCCCTGCACACATGCCTGACTCTATTGCTTGCCCATTCACTGCTGTGTTGCCAGCCCCCTGGCACCGCTCTGGGCAGTATGCACTCTCTTTCGTGCCAGTGGTGCTGTGGAAACACTTGTGTATAGGTGCGTTATAAATGCCTTATCATATCATATCATATCATCACCTGGCGGTGATACCATCCCTAGCCTGGGGAGGGATCAGCTTGTGAAATCCCTATGTATTAGGCCCGAGGGGGAAGGAGCACTCTGTTTACACAGTTCTCCTCATGGCAGCCATCTTGGGAATCCCCTGATAAGAGATTTGAATCTCACCTCTTAATATGGGTCTCACATAACAGATTTTAAGGTCATCTTCCCATGCAAACTTGACTGCCAGACTTTCAAAGTTTAAAAAAAAGTTGGCCAAATCCTCCCCTTCATGGTATAGTTGTAAACGCCCTTGTGGAAGACAGGGTCTGGTTTGTATTGCAATAAGTTGTTCTAACCCAGTTTGTAAGCGAGTTTTGGCCTGTAATTGGTGAGCAGCCAAACAGATGTCGGCGTTCTCTGGGGAGGCCATGTCAAAACCTGGAGTTAAAGGGCCTCATCAGACTCGCTTCTGAATTCTGAACAAACTGAAAGAGACTGAAGTTTATCCTCTGCTTCACACTCAAGAATGAAATCTGATTGCTCTAAATCCTAATCAGTTTTATGAGGGGAGGATTGATCTTTTACCTCAGTAAAAAATGTTTTAGAATTTGAAGGTAGGTTGATGCCAAAGAGTTTTCCTTGCCAGTGCGATCGCTAAAGCGCTGGGTTTTATATAAGCTTGGTGAGCTCTGATTTTTAGAACAACATGGTCCCACTGTTGTTAAGGCAGAATTCTAGGCAGCACCCTCTGGGAGCACTACACAGGATTAAGCTCACAGGTGTTAGCACAAAGTCACCTTTGGTACAAGCCCGTGCCACACAGGAAAGTGGTAGCGAGGTCGAGTGGCCAGACCTATCTCAAGAGTGCGATGAGCAGTACAGGGGATTACACATGAGTACGTCAATTACCCTGGTTCAGATAGACACTTACAAGGTTACTTTGTATAAGAATATATATTTATTTCTTTCGGACAAGTATTTCCGAACAGGTCACTTAGAAAAGCAGTTAAATTCAGAATAGTCAAAAATGTAACTTCGAAACACACTTCTAATGATTGTAGACAAGTCTATAGTCCCAAGCAAGGAGACCTATAAATGGCACTCTACAATCCTATCTATGGAAGGGTTAAAACAAGATAAGGCAAAGCAAGGTAAAACGAAAAGATCAGTCCTAATGAATCGAGGCAGCACAATCTAATAAGGGCATTAACCAACAGGGTAGATCTACAAAAAGGCCTATGCCAAAGTCAATGGTACAAGTCAATTTGCCCAAGATCACATGGTTCTCTGTAATAACGAATAAGTCTTTGTGCAGGCGAAAAACGAATTGGACTGTAGCGGATAATGTTAGTCGAGGTGAAAGCAGCACACCAGCCTTTCCGAAAATGAAAGGCGGGAGCGACTTCCTTCGCGTTAGCTCCAAGAAGCCAACAAGGGTGTACAGTACCTTATAATGACAACGAAGGTTCCAACTGCGTCAGAGGTCCAGGTGGGTTTCCTGCAGGCTCCGGTGTCCACCACTCAACTCGCTTTCAAGAGAGGAGGCAGACTGGAGGGTCCTGCGCCACACGGGATGGTAGTTTGCAGCAGGGGTTAAGCGTTGGCAAAAAAGAAATGCTCCGGTACCTTAAGTGCGGTCTGGGGTCTCTCCCACTGGCTATCCGGCGATGGCAAGACGTTACCAAAGTTCGACCAGGGTGAAGAGGGTCCGGGTTTGAAGATTCTGATGAAGAGCTTCTGTCGTTGGAGATCAGGAATTCGAACCTGCAGCAGGGCTCCACCGGTGTAGATGTCGTCTGCAACTGTCCTCTCCGTCTCTCCTCGTCGGGTCCTACGATCCAGTGGCGACTCTGTCTTCCATTCCAAAGTGGTGGGTATTTAAGCTAAATTCCCCCATTCAGACAGCCTGGCTGTCAATCATGCAGCAGGGGGTCACTGTCCAGGCCGGACAGTGCCCCAACCAATCACACCAAAGTGCGACTTGGTTCCCAAGGGAACCAAGGGCAGGGGGTCTCAAACCCCTCCCTCACATCCTGCCTACGCTAGACTTCCAGGCGCCTTTGGCAGGGCTTCTGTTCAGAAGCCCGCCAAAAACGTCAAACAAAGAAAAACCAAAGGTGAGTGAAACTCATGAAGGAAGACTTGAGAAGGAACCCCCAGCAAAGAAAATGGCGAAAAACACGACCGGCGTCAAGTTATTAACAATATGACCCAGCGGGGTTTAGGGTTAGAGCTAACATGTAGCTTTTACCGTTACCCCGTATAAAGGTAATACGGTAAAGAAAGAAAGTGTAGTAGTACCACTGACACCAGCCAATTTTTTTATCTATGGGTGCCAACTGTAAGTCAAAAAGGAGTTTAGGCAAAGGAGGCACGAAGTGACCCCTTTAGCACTCTATGAAAGATAGGGTGTGCTGAGTCTGGTAATTTGTAAAAAGCCTGATAAAGTTAATGGCAACTTTACCTTTGCTGGGGGACTGTAGTCAGCGCCAGCAATGGAGTTTTGGGAAGTCGAAAAGACAACCCAGTGTCACTGCACGGAGGGTGCGGTGTGACACACTGAAAAAGATGATGCCCCCAGAGTTGGTTAGCCTCTGGGTCCATGAGACACATAAAAAGAACAACACTTATCACAAAAATGCAGGTAAGAGTGGAAATAAAAAGGTTCACACTCTTAACATGGAATAATAACCCCTGAAATCCAGCAAAGCTGCTGAGGGACTCACTAGGTGAGGGAAATTAGCCACTATGGAGAATTCCTCCCTAACAACTGTTTCAACTGGAAATGGGAAATAGGAAGAGTATCCCACAGTATTTGAGACCAGAAAAATAAGTCCTGGTCTCTTATGGGAATATGGGTCTGTAAGAAGATTGATTGTTTGATGGCTTGTATCCTGTCTGTGCTCTCAATATTTACAAGAATTATTTCCCCAACTGGAGGCAATATAATTAGAAGCATAGATTCCTCAACTTGTTTCAGTTGAGCCGCATCCCACTGCTGACACCATATGTGAGGCATGCATGGTATCACAAGTGAAGACACAGAAACAAAAGGTTCAACATTTATTAAGTTTGACTGGGGGTGGAGACTTCCTATCTGGCCCTAACTCTATAATGAGAGTAGTCTCGAACATCAAAGTAAACCAAATAATCCAAGTCAGTCAGTCAAACAAAAAGAATAGTCTGTGTCATAAACCTATACTTACCCTCATGCTTTGCAATAACTAAGTGTGGGTAAATGAATGTAAAAATAAAAGAGTGTATTCAAAATAATGTCAGAATGGCTGACAAAATGGCCCTCCACTGCTTTCCCCAAGTTAGGTTCACTGGGGTATTCACAAAGTTCTTCAAGGTAGTCGGAATGCGCAATTCATCAGTTTCTCACAAGTTCCATAGGATTCCTCTGCCTATGCTGCTTAACAGTTCAATACTTGACAATGGTAATTTCACTTGACTTTTTCTGGGCTTCCCTCGCTCACGTGACGTTTCTCAAACATTATGTTCCTTTTCTTATTATTCGCTCAGGCAAATTACTTAATTCACAATGGTTCAAAACCAACACACATCTGTCTGTGCATCACACTGTTCTTCAAGTTAGCACCACCTCGTAGAGCTTGAGAAAAAATCCTTTCCCCAACCTTTATACTTTTCATCTGTTTGAGAACTTCGCAACTGCATGGTACTATCACCCCCATATGTGACCACTCCAACAGCAGAGTTCAAATAAGGTTCAATAGCAGCAAAAAACCCACCAGAGTCATCACAATCCCATACATAGGAAACACCAGAGTAATCACAATCCCCTGCAAGAAAAAAACACCACAGTAATCACAATCCCATACAAAAGAAACACCAGAGTAATAAAAATCCTGTGTAAAAAAACACCAGAGTAATCACACTTCTGTGCAAAAGAAACACCAGAGTAATCACAATCCTTTGCAAAAGAAACACCAGAGTAATCATAATCCCATGCAAAGAAAAACACCAGAGTAATCACAATCCCATGCAAAGAAAAACTAGAGTAATCAAAATCCCATGAAAGAAAAACACCAGAGTAATCACAATCCCATACAAAATAAACACCAGAGTAATCACAATCCTGTGCAAAAGAAACACCATAGTAATCAAAATCCCATGAAAGAAACACCAGAGTAATCACAATCCTGTGCAAAAGAAACACCATAGTAATCAATCCTGTGAAAAAGAAACAACAGAGTAATCACTATCCCATACAAAAGAAACACGAGAGTAATCACAATCCATGCAAATGTAACAGAGTAATCACAATCCCATGCAAAAAAACACCAGAGTAATCACAATCCCATACAAAAGAAACACCAGAGTAATCACAATCCTGTGCAAAAGAAACACCAGAGTAATCACAATCCCATGCAAAAAAACACCAGAGTAATCACAATCCCATACAAAAGAAACACCAGAGTAATCACAATCCTGTGCAAAAGAAACACCAGAGTAATCACAATCCCATACAAAAGAAACACCAGAGTAATCACAATCCCATGCAAAAAAACACCAGAGTAATCACAATCCTGTACAAAAGAAACACCTGAGTAATCACAAACCCGTGCAAAATAAACACCAGAGTAATCACAATTCTGTACAAAAGAAACACCAGAGTAATGACAATCCCATGCAAAAATACACCAGAGTTATCACAATCCCATGCAAAAAAAACACCAGAGTAATCACAATCCAATACAAACGAAACACCAGAGTAATCACAATCCCATACAAATGAAACACCAGAGTAATCACAATCCTGTGCAAAAGAAACACCAGAGTAATCACAATCCTATACAAAGAAAAACACCAGAGTAATCACAATCCCATACAAAGAAAGACACCAGAGTAATCACAATCCCATACAAAGAAAAACACCAGAGTAATCACAATCCCATACAAAAGAAACACCAGAGTAATCACAATCCCATACAAAAGAAACACCAGAGTAATCACAATCCCATACAAAGAAAAACACCAGAGTAATCACAATCCTGTGCAAAAGAAACACCAGAGTAATCACAATCCCATACAAAGAAAAACACCAGAGTAATCACAATCCCATACAAATGAAACACCAAGTAATCACAATCCCATGCAAAAGAAACACCAGAGTAATCACAATCCTGTGCAAAAGAAACACCAGAGTAATCACAATCCCATACAAAAGAAACACCAGAGTAATCACAATCCCATGCAAAAAAACACCAGAGTAATCACAATCCTGTACAAAAGAAACACCTGAGTAATCACAAACCCGTGCAAAATAAACACCAGAGTAATCACAATTCTGTACAAAAGAAACACCAGAGTAATGACAATCCCATGCAAAAATACACCAGAGTTATCACAATCCCATGCAAAAAAAACACCAGAGTAATCACAATCCAATACAAACGAAACACCAGAGTAATCACAATCCCATACAAATGAAACACCAGAGTAATCACAATCCTGTGCAAAAGAAACACCAGAGTAATCACAATCCTATACAAAGAAAAACACCAGAGTAATCACAATCCCATACAAAGAAAGACACCAGAGTAATCACAATCCCATACAAAGAAAAACACCAGAGTAATCACAATCCCATACAAAAGAAACACCAGAGTAATCACAATCCCATACAAAAGAAACACCAGAGTAATCACAATCCCATACAAAGAAAAACACCAGAGTAATCACAATCCTGTGCAAAAGAAACACCAGAGTAATCACAATCCCATACAAAGAAAAACACCAGAGTAATCACAATCCCATACAAAAGAAACACCAGAGTAATCGCAATCCCATACAAAGAAAAACACCAGAGTAATCACAATCCCATACAAAGAAAAACACCAGAGTAATCACAATCCCATATAAAAGAAACACCAGAGTAATCACAATCCCATACAAAGAAAAACACCAGAGTAATCACAATCCCATACAAAGAAAAACACCAGAGTAATCACAATCCCATACAAAAGAAACACCAGAGTAATCACAATCCCATACAAAGAAAAACACCAGAGTAATCACAATCCCATACAAAAGAAACACCAGAGTAATCACAATCCCATACAAAAGAAACACCAGAGTAATCACAATCCCATACAAAAGAAACACCAGAGTAATCACAATCCCATACAAAAGAAACACCAGAGTAATCACAATCCCATACAAAAGAAACACCAGAGTAATCACAATCCTGTGCAAAAGAAACACCAGAGTAATCACAATCCCATACAAAGAAAAACACCAGAGTAATCACAATCCCATACAAAAGAAACACCAGAGTAATCACAATCCAATACAAAGAAAAACACCAGAGTAATCACAATCCCATACAAAAGAAACACCAGAGTAATCACAATCCCATACAAAGAAAAACACCAGAGTAATCACAATCCCATACAAAGAAAAACACCAGAGTAATCACAATCCCATACAAAAGAAATACCAGAGTAATCACAATCCCATACAAAGAAAAACACCAGAGTAATCACAATCCCATACAAAAGAAACACCAGAGTAATCACAATCCCATACAAAGAAAAACACCAGAGTAATCACAATCCCATACAAAAGAAACACCAGAGTAATCACAATCCCATACAAAAGAAACACCAGAGTAATCACAATCCCATACAAAAGAAACACCAGAGTAATCACAATCCCATACAAAAGAAACACCAGAGTAATCACAATCCCATACAAAGAAAAACACCAGAGTAATCACAATCCCATACAAAAGAAACACCAGAGTAATCAAAATCCCAAACAAAAGAAAGTTCATCCATTGCTTTTGTTCAGAGTGTAAGAAACGTGGCAGGTCCTGCTAGCAAATGTTTAAAAAAAGACAGGAAATGTAGAGTGTGGGTTTAATTCACTGGATTGATTACTCAATTTTGTATCAATCCATTGATTTGTGAGCACATTTATCTTGATTTCCTCCATTTTTTCTTTAATGCCATATCTCATTTAGCTGAGGGTTAAGGTATGGAAGGGCACACCCTGGGGATTTGAACATCAGCACCTCCTTCTCTTTACCTCTCCTCCTCCGTCACTACCACCTCCCACCATGTTCACCTCTTTCCCACCCGTCCACTGAACCCAATACCACCTCCTTCTCTTTACCCCACCTCCTCCGTCACTACCACCTCCCACCATGTTCACCTCTTTCCCACCCGTCCACTGAACCCAATACCACCTCCTTCTCTTTACCCCACTTCCTCCGTCACTACCACCTCCCACAATGTCCACCTCTTTCCCACCCATCCACTGAACCCATTACCACCACCTTCTCTTTACCCCACCTCCTCAGTCACGACCAGCTCCTTCCATTTTCATGGCAATAAAGTTTAAAAAGTGGACAATAACATTCATTCCAGCATAAACCTGGAATAGAGGTGGTCACCCCACTAATTAAAACAAATGAATCACCTCTGTTGCAGGAAGAAAACAGAAAAGTGAAGCCAGAAAAAAAGAGATTTGACACATGAATTGAGTTATTACTAACAATGTATTTTTCATGTTAACACAGTGACATATTGGCTGAAGTTCAATATTCATTTCATCAGCATTTCACTCAGTGTATGAATCCCGGTGGGAGACTTTTTACATTAGACCTGTAAGTTTATCAAAGACCAGCTTGATTTTGTAGACATTGATGTCCACTGTTCCTTCTTGGAATTTAGAGAACAGCTGTGAAATCATTAAACCCACAACTCTTTCATTCCAGACAGAAAGGCACCATTTCATTTCCCAATTTGCATGAGTTTTATTGTTTCCCAACACAGTGGATAGTTCTATTCCACTTGCCCTTTCTACTCTATTCCCAAAATGCAACTTATCCTATGAGGGCCGAGAGTTATGGATTCAGCCACTGAGTCTTTAACCTTTTCCAAACTGTTGGTGCCCATTCATTTGCAAGTTTTCATAGGATGGTTACCTAAACACAGAAGGTGAATATTCTAGAAGGGATGCATTTCAAACTGCAGGGATTCAACAATCATAATCAGCCATCGTTCGTGTGAGCACTCACTTTGACATCTGTGCAGAGCCTGTCGATGCAGGTTCGAATCCCGGCAGGGCCAAACTCAGCTTTTCATCCTTCCGAGGCCGATAAATGAGCACCTCACACCATGGGTAATAATAAGCAGCGCTCCGATACCTGAGGGTTCGTAGGGCTATATAAATGCTAAATTATTATTATTATTATTAAATAGACCCAGGCATGCATGTTTTGTCAGGTGCCTAATAAGGTGACTGTTCCGACTGAAGCATTTTCCACATTTAGTACACCGATAAGGTTTCCCACCCGTATGTTTTCTACAGTGGCGAATAAGATCTCTCTTCCCAAAGAAGTTCTTCCTACATTCACTACATGCCCTCTCTCATGGCAGATAAGAACATCCTGTGTGCTGAAGTATTCGCCACATTCACTACACTTACGAGGTCTCTCGAGGACTGATGATAAATAAGACCTCACTTATGGCTAAACCATTTCCCACACTAAACACTGTTATGAAGTTTTTCACCTATGTGTGTTCTCTGGTGGCTAATCAGACGTCTCTTCTGAGTAATTACTTTCCCACATTCCATGCACTTGTAAGTTTTCTAACCTGTATGTGATCTCTAGTGGCGAATAAAATGTCCCATGTAAACAAACCCTTTACCACATTTATGGCACTCATAAGGTTTCTCACCTGTATGTGTTCTCTGGTGGATAGTAAGCTCTCCTTTTGTAGCAAACCCTTTCCCACATTCAGTGCCTCATGAGGTGTCCCACCTGTATGTCTTCTCTAGTGTCTAATAAGATGCATCTTCCTAGTAAACCCCTTCCCACATTCAATGCACTCATATGGTTTCCCACCTGTATGTGTTCTCTGGTGGCGAATACGAAGTCCCTTCCGAGCAAACTCTTTCCCACATTCAATGCACTCATAAGGATTCTCACATGAATGTTTTTTTAGGTGGAGAGTAATATATTGCTTTTGTGCAAACCCTTTCCCACATTCAATGCACTCATACAGTTTCTCACCTATATGTGTTCTCTGGTGGCTAATAAGATGTCCCTTCTGAGCAAACCTTTTCCCACATTCAGTGCACAGAAACAGCTTCTCACCTGTATGTGTTCTCTGGTGGCTAATAAGATGTCCCTTTGTAGCAAACCTTTTTCCACATTCCGTGCAGACATGTGGTTTCTCACCTTTTTGCATTTGCTCGTGGCAGAGAAGTGTATCATGCAAATGGACGCCATTATCAAATTCTGTGCACTGATACGTTTTTTCACCTATGTCCTCATGTGGGCAATAAGTATGTTCTTGACATGGCAATTGTTCCCACATTCTGCACACGTGTACAGTTACCTGCCAGTTTATGTTGTCAGGTGCTTAATGACAGGACCCTTTTCACTGAACTTTTTCCAAATTCAGAGCAAATGAGAAATGCTTTTATTACTGCACATAACAGAATGTCATTTTCGTGCTAAATATCCCTCTCCACCAGAATTGACAGAATGAACAGGCTTGGTTACTGGATGTTACCACAAAGGTGTTGCATGGATGGAAGCCATCATGTTTCCAACAAGCTTCTCAATCCCAGTTCCTGAATACTCTGAAAATACAAATGGACCCCAAACTTGCACACTTCTAAGATGCATGGAAATTGCATATTCTAACAATGAAGCTTTTCACTGCGATAGTCCAAGGAATCTATCACTGATGTTGCATATCTGGGGCATCAGTCACCTATTACCATAAAAGGAGATGCACATTATTAGTTTCAACACGTTCACAATCGCAGGCAGCACATGTAATAAGACTCTACTCAGCAGTAGTGATGTTAACTCGCGTAGTAACTTATACAACTCTGAAGTGCCATCTATTGGGGAAAGGCACCCCAATAGGTGGCAGAGTAGTGGTGCTCCAATGAGAACATTTAACAGGACTGAGGTAACACGCAGCAGGAATAGTGTGATTCATTTTTATTTAGAAAATGTTAGCATCCAAAAGATCAGGGAAAAAACAATTTTAAATGGATATTTTAATCATCAGGAACATGTATATACGTTCTACTATTTTATTTATTCAGTACCTGGAAGCTCCCAATTTCAATATACACATGATAAAGGAGTTTGACACTAGGTCAGCTGTTTGCCACCAATCGAACACCTGCTTGACCAGTCCATTGTGTAACCACTGATGACTTGTGTATTGGCCCAAACATAAGTAATATAACTAACAGCACCATCGAGGAAACAAGGACAGCATTGTGATTTAAAGGGAAAGCGCCAATCTCTTGCCACAGTGAGAATGGCACACGCCACGCTGGCACTACATTCAAACATGGACCTTAAACCTAGATAAACTCCAAACCCATTCCTCTCCCCCATGTGAGAAGCCTGAAGGGTTCTCCCTAGCTAGTCCCCGGTGATTTGTCATCCAGCTGGCCAGGACATGGCCATCGCTATTGGATCCAGTTCCTGGGGGTGGACCAGGGAGGGAGGATCACCTGGAAGGGGGTCCTCGGGGAGTGGGACACCGACGGGTGAGATGTGGTATCCCCCTACCTTTGTTACCTTTTCCCTATCCTCTCCCATCGGACATTCCAAACCTCTGACCCCCCTCACCCTCCTTTCCAACAAAAACACTTTTTCACAACACAAAGGACAACGGACTAACACCAGAGCCGTTCATCTGACATGCCCCAATACAAGTGTCAGGCAAAGTCAGACAATTGATCAGAATCACACACACCTGACGGCCCTTTCCCTGCCCTACAGGGGTAAAGGTGGAGCCAGAGAGCACAGTACGAACCCGGCACACAGCACAACGAGACAGCTAATCAGGCTCAGCAGTCAGTAATCGAGAGGGTGGTGAGGAGAGAAGTGGCCATGCCCTTTTCGTCCAAGACCCGTGGAACCTTTGTGGAGGAGAGCTTAAGACTGCGAACAATAGCACAAGTGTATTGCAGCAGATGTCAACGGTGCACAGGGCAAGCCTACACCGATAAGCAGGAGCGAGGGAAGCTCCCATGCCCGTGGTACCAGCATTGACCCCAGAAACGGCCAAAGCCACGCAGTTCATCACAGCCAGTGAGTCAAGGGGAGAATCGAGAACAAACCGGGCTGTGTTGCGTGACAGAATTGCAAAATGGAAAGTTTGAACCAAGTTCGAGGAACTGTGAAAGAACTGTAAAAGTGTTAAGAGGAGACCAGCTGCAGAGGGAAACCAGCACCACGTGGGTACTAACACAAGAGACTCTGGTCGATCCCCCTCTGAGAGAAACTACAGATACAAGAAGGCCATACGAGAGCCAGCCGAATACGTCAAATTGGTCATACTGAGGGTGAAGCAAAATCCCAGTACAATCAAAAGACTTCGATCTATAAACTGTGTAAGAGCACGGGAAGTGAACCCCACAGTGAGAGGAAACCAGGGAAGTGAACCCCAATAGGGGCAAAAGTCTAAAGTCCCAAGAAACAGAGTGTTGACAGACGTAAAACCCGACAGAGATGTCCACTGTGAACTGTTTGAAAAGACATTGAGAAACCAATGGAAGTGAATCCTGCTGAAGAGAGAAGGTTAGCGCCTAGAAGAGGTGGACCCAGGGGTGAAGCCATCACCCTGTGTAAAACTGTGGTAAACAATTGAGAAGGGTCAGCGCCTAGAACAGGGGGACCCAGGGGTGAACCTATCACCCAGTGAACATTGGAAACTAAACTTCATTTGTTTGTTAAAGGAACATTTGTTTCAGGTTAGTTGATCGCGTCAGGCCCCGAAGGCAAGAGACTTTCAAAGGAAACAAGACATGGCTATCGACGGTCCTAAGAACTGCCATTGGAATTGTCGTCTCATCCTGGAGAAGCCTGAGACTGTACTGTGCTCCAGACTCCCATCTTACCCTGTGCACAAAACATGGGGAAGGGAGGCCCAGGCTACCGCATCCTGACATGGAGAACACGTCTTTCTTTTCTTGAGAACTATCCCACACCCCTTTTTTTGTATTAGTTGTGAGGTTTGGCAATAGGTTTCTTTGAATAGGCCTTTTATTTTGACACAACGCCACTAGGACTACCTTATTTTTCATTTGATGGTCGACACTCGGTTCCATCTTAGATTTAGGTTTAGATTAGGCATTTTTGTCATCAGTGCTTCTGGGTCTATTCAGGAATAACGGCACTAGGTATATTGGAAAATGCATGCCTGCAGCACCACAGGAATGTCACAGGTATGCTGATGACATTTTGTTTAGGACAGTTTTTCTAAAGTCCACACAAGGTGCTTTATAAAATGGTACCTTAGGCAATATAGTAAACTCCAACTCTTTGTATAGACCTGCCCTTCATAATATAGTAGCGTAGACATAGCCGTCAGGACTATTTTAAGAGGGTGAGAGGGCTGTAGATAGGTATGAAGAACCTGTAGCATGTATAGGTTCAAAGAACACTGATCCAATAATATATTGTAAACATAATGGTTTATTGTACAGATACACAGGCAAAGATAATTCTTTAGAAAGGTAAGTACTATTATCATTCATAAACACAATTATAACATCCAACACAACACTTATGGTATGCACACCATAAATATAAACCTTATTTAAAAAGCAGTATGCAGTTTAAGGTAAGTAAACCCTATTGGTAAACGTTCACACTTATCCAGTCTCAGGAATAATAAAGTAACACCAATATTGTAAGAAGTAAGTACCTGGCCACTTTTATACATCATTCTCACGTAGGAATAATACAATTATACCAGCAACCAAACAGGTAAGCACTTGCCAACATATATAACATCTTTCAGGAATGATACAGTCATACCAACATCACTTTTCAGAATAGTGGAACACAATTCTAAGGTAAGCAAGAACGTATGAATTAATTTTCAGAGGGGCAGTATTAACTTCATGGATAAGTAAGAACTCGGGATATACATTTAGAATGGCAGTGAGCAATTCAAGGTGAGTGAAACCCCTATTGGGAGACTTCTACACTTACTCAGTTTCAGGATTAATAAAGTAATACCAACTCGGTTACTTCCTAGAATAGTGGAACAACTCAAAGGAAGATAATTACTACCTACCTTGCGGCCCTACACTGGAATGCCCTCCCCACTGCCCTACGAGCTGAACCTTCTCTGACCACCTTCCGCCAAACCTTGCAAACCACCCTGTTTGCTTGATTCTCTACCGTTTCTCATGTACACCCGCCATATGTATATTGGACCCGTGCACGCCTGCATGCATAGTATGTGTTACACCTATGTGCCCAATGCTGTCACCTATGCATAATGCAACTAACTTTTCTGCAAGTAACAGCGCCACAATGCCCTTGGGCTGCCTGCGCGCTATAAAAATGTAAAAAATTAAAAAATTAAAAAAAATATTAGTATTGTATACTTTTCTGAATGACCGTAAGCAATTCACAGGTAAGAACTGTGCAACCTATTCTATTTCAGAGATGCAGTTACAGCACTAACACCTTTAGCAAGTAAGTACTTTGCAACACTTTTATAATTTCTAATCAGGGTCATATACTTTGGAAGTCCTTCCCTATTTTAAGGCACAAGTGATCTCAGAGGCAGAAGCGGGCACTGGAGGTCTAGTAGCAAACAGTAGGCAGGTCAGGATAGGCACAGATGCAGGAAAGTCAGAGTTCCAGAGGATTTCTCGTCCAACAAGTAAGTATAGACTTCAGAGTTAGTAGAAAGTATTCTGGGACTTCGTAGAAGGCTCCCTAGATGCGTTCCAGAGTTAGGCCTCAGCGAACGGTATAGGCTAACTCCCAAACACACAAATCACTCACTCGGCCACACAGGAGCGAGACAAGACTTTAGGTAAGTACTGACCCCAGCCACACAGTACCTCAGCAGTGAAGCGCTTGCAGACCGACGCCTTCATGATGAAGCAGCACAGGACCCAGTCTCTGGATTCTTGGTGGTTGTGACAAAAGAATGGACACTGGATGGGAACTTGCAGCAGCAGATGACAGAAAGGGCTCCCAACGAATGATTCTTCGGTGCTCGTGCAGCTCTGTGGATTTGGCACACTTTTAAAGGAACCAAATGAAGGACGGTCATCGCTGTTCAGATTCTTCTCGATATCTCGGTCCAGCACTCTGGTGAGGTGACTTCAAGGAGCCAAGTCGTGTCTCTGGAAGTCCCGCAGGAGTCCACCAAAGTTGGAGCAGAATTCATTCTTCAGAGAACATTGCACAGCACTCAGGCTAGAGTTCCCAGGGTACTGGCGGTTTGCAGCCCAGGAAGGTCACAGCTCATCGTGGAATGGCCCAGAATGCAGGTAGTCTCAAGACTGATGGACCCCAATAGTCTCTGGGTCGGAGTCTTCATCTTCGGGACTCCTCTGCTGCTTCAAAGTTGGGGTCAGCACAGGCAGTGGTTACACAGCAGGCATCTCAGCTCGCTGAAAGTAGCTAGAACATTATTCTCCTGTTCTTCTTCAACGGATCTTCTGTTCCAGTGGTCGACTGGTCTTCAGCTCCAAGATCCTGGCCAGATATACAGGAACCCGGACAACTTCTTTGAACTCTCCTTGCAGTTTAAAGAAAGGGGCAGGTGGCTGTCCAATCTGGACAGCCAGCCCCCAGAGGGAACTGGGGTCTCTCAGGCACACCAGAAGACAAAGGTGAGCAGTGTTTCGGACTCCTCCCTCACTTCCTGCCTTTACAGACATGCTGGAGCCTTGGCAGGCTACACAAAGGGCTCCTGCCAAAGACAAAAGAACACCCAGCTACTCCTCTACCCAGAAGGACAGAAGGTCCACGAAAGGACAAGGACACTAAAAATGGCATAACAAAAAGGGTGAATAAAGAAAGAAGCCACCATTCCAGCAGAATGGCGACCTTTCTGTGCATTATCATGGCTGGTTGTACAGCCTGCGTGCAGTAATTACAAAAAAGTCAGTAAACTGCCACCAGCCATAATAGTAAGCTTGTCACTGTGACAGAAATGTTACAGAACAGTGAGAAAGGGGATACCATGCATCTCCCCAGCACTCCACATAAGGTGGGGTGTGCTGATCTCACAATATTAAATTCAAAGGGGAAATGGAAACCTCTCTACCCTTGAGAACATCTGTTTTGCAAGGTACGTCAAGAGAAAATAAAAAGGGAAGCCCAAGGGGCCACCCAGCAACACTGCACAGAAAGTGCTGTGTGCTGCAATAATACATTGTAGATGCCCACAAAGTTATAGGAAAGGATAGGTCCAAAAACACACTGTGGAGAGCCAGAAAAACGGCACCCATAAAAAGAGTAAAAGAAAGGGTGAGTGGGGAAAAATGTTACCACTCACTCAGGAACATAGGAAAAGAATTCCAAAGTCCAGCATGAAGTGCTAGGGGTCTCACAGGGGAGGGAGATTTAGCATAGAAATGATAATCTAACCCAACAGTCTTGCGTGCTGGGTAATGCCATCAGGGCGGCCCTCAATGTCCCAAGGAGATCTCATATCTCTGACACAAGACGCAATCTACACTGGCTCCCTGTTGCACATCGCATATCACTCAAAACCCCTGCATTAACACACAAGGCCCTGAACAACTTGGCACCTGCATACTTGACCAATCGGTTCACGCGACACACAGCAATCAGACCACTGAGGTCTGCCCATGTACACACTCTGACTATACCTAGTTACAAGCTTCAGACAGCTGGGGGAACTAGCTTCTCTGTCCTCGGGTCCAAACTTTGGAACACCCTGCCCACCACTCTCAGAACAGAACCATTTGCCCACTCCTTTAAGAACAAAACCAAATTTTGGCTTCACAAACTTGACGGCTCGGCCTCTTCTTCCTAAACCCACTGGCCTTATGGGAATGCTTGACCTTCACACAACTATCCACACACCAAAATGCATTGCACATATAGCCTCTTCTGTTGGCAAACGCTTTAGTATACCAAATACGCCAGGAATCTCTTGTAACCTCACTATTGGTTGGTTCTCTGTATACTCTGCTTATCTATTTATCTCCGTAAACTGCTTTTGTATTCCCATGTTTGGTTCTTTCCCCACGGAAAGCTGTTTTGATTGTATGTAACCATTACCTTCTATTATGCGCCCAGATGCCCCAGGGCAAGGCGCGCAATACAAATAAAATAAATACAGGAGATGGGAGGGGTCACCCGCGTCACCCCGAAACCAATTTCTGTATCAAAAAGGAAAGAAACACTGCAAGTATGTTTATTACTGTGGTTCTCTCAGGTTTATAGCAGATAGTTAAAGGCTTTGCTAAATCTCTTTCCTCATTGGCTCATTAAATGCCACTAAAATTATCTAATCAGTTCATCATTCTGGTCTTCCTACTGTGCGCATCTCCTTGCATGTTCGGAGTTAGGAAGCTGTTCTCTCCTTTGTTTTTTATAGTCTGTTGTTGCCTGGTTGACGTACAGATCACGTGACAGATGTCATGCTTTCATATTACGTAACCCTTGCGAGTCTCTCAAACGCGCTGGAAAACCTTCCATGTACGCCTCCACCATCTTGGAGTGGACTCAAGTAATGAGAAAACAATTCAACATAGTTTCTATATTGCTCCATTACTTTAATGTCCAAAGTCTATCCCATGCTGTTGAGCATTTTCAGGAGGTGGTAAATGGCCTCCAGTCTATATCTGGATATTGTTTGTGTATTTCTGGGAAGTGTTAAATGCCCTCCAGTCTAGATCTGAATGCGGTTGAGTATTTTAGGGAGGTGGTAAATGCTCTCCACTCTAGATCTGGATGTAGGATCATAGGTAAAGTCCTCTGGTAAGTACAATTTGGTTTTCTTCTTGTAGTGAGACCTCTGTTCACAGATGGTACCGTGCATGGCCTCCTGTTTATTTGGTTATTTGTTTGAACTTATAAAATTCATGATAGATTATAGGGGGCTATGTGGGCCATCACCTGGTTCCTGAATAGAAATCAGGAAAGCATAGGGTAAAGTCCAGATGCAGGGCCCTAGTCTCAGATAGGTATCGTCCTAAGTGTGTAGGATTGCCAAGTCGTGCCAATGAATTGCTTCATTTAGACCCTGCATGTCAGTATGAAGTCTAACAATCCACTTCTGCTACTTCTTAAGAAGAATGGCTCCAAGTTTACTGCCTCTCTTTGGCATCTGGATCTTTTCCAGAAAAATTTATTTTAACTGGTATTCTGCGTCTTTTTTTCTACAAAATATTCTACGAGTGGTGCAGAGAGTTTCTTTGTTCCGATACAAGTTTTCTTCTTGATGATTCTTTTCTTAATTGGTCTCAGTGTCATCCTTATGTATCTTAGGTTGCATGGACGTGTTATGGTGTATATAACATACATACAACATACATATCTGCAAGACTATGCACCTGGTTTGGTGTGTGTAACAGAAACATGGTTTTCTGCTGCCTCTGGCCCTGATATGGTGCACATTTTACCTGAAGTCTACTCTATTTTACACATTGATCGCAATGCCAAACAACCTGGTGATGGCGTCACCTTCATTTTTAAAAACAACCTCATTTGTTCAATTTTACCTCAGACTCTGGATATAGAAATGGTATCTATGTTAGTGAGAATTTCGGCTTCTCCTGTCATGACCACTGCCCCTGGCCCTGGCAGTCGGGGCCCCTGGACCACACCATGGTGTCCCTTCAAGGCCCCAAGGGCCCAATCATGTCCCCAAAGACTCTCTTGTAGTCAGTCCTGGTGCCTCTGGCGCCAGGCTCATATGGCAGAAGGGAGAGCTGGAACTCCCAATGGTAGTGTCACAACATGGATACCCCCACATGGTTCAGCTCCAGAACTGAACAATGCGGTCTAACATTTAGGGTGTGGTCGGGCCTGAAGGCACCTGGGATACCTGCAGGCTATATAAGCCACGCCCAAGCTGGAGAACACGCTTCGCGTTGTTCTGCTCTCGCAGCGTGACGTTCACCATGGTTTGTGAGTTCTTCCTCAGCATTCCGGGCCGACACCTGCAAGAAGTAGAACACCATTAGTTACTCTTACCCGTTAGCGAGCCAGCTCCGGTCATCCACTCCAGTGTCCCGAACATCCAGCATCTCGGCAAACGCTCGCTCTCTCCTGGAAGCTGCAACCTGGGAAAATAGAAAAGCAGTATTCGTAAGTGTTTATTCTTCACATTTAAACAACATTCGGAAGGCTCACGCTTACCTGAGTTGAACTTGCTGTTGGTTGATGCCCATTCCGGCCTTTCAACAACCTGCAAGAGAAAAGGGCAAAGCTGATTAACACGCATAATTACTCGACAGTGATTCGAACAACATCTACTCACCGCTCTGCATCCTCTCGGCAGTTTATCACCTGGAACATCGCAGCGGCCTGCAAGAGAGTGACAACACAGGTTAGCACACCGCAAGAAAAGCACATAGCTCCACGCACCACGCTTTCACTTACTATCTCGAGCACAGACCCAGCCAGCACTGCATCTTCAGAACTCCTTCCGCACCTAAGAAAAGAAGGAAAGACATTAACAGGGACAATTACAATTAAGGACAAGCTGTCAAAACAACAGACTTAACTGAAGAACTGAGTCGCAGCAGGTCTGGACTCACAGGGCCTGCACCAGTGAAGCAACTCGGTGGCGACGCGCCCATCCACGATGCACCCCTGCACAGAACAGCAGGACGGAGAGCGCACCATACCAAAACCCAAGACTAGATTCTCGGGGCTCTGTTGGGCTTTGCAGACTTTTACCGCGATTCATCCCGGGATTTTCTCAAATAGTACATCCAATCACATCTTTATTGAGGAAGTGCAACAAAAAAATCCAGTGCACGGAAGAGGCAGAAAAGGCCTTTCAAGAACTCAAGAAGAGATTCACTTTCGCTACGATCTTACGACACCCTCGCCCGGATCTTCCGTATGTGGTAGAAACGGATGCCTCCAGTATGGCGATGGGTGCTGTTCTATCGCAAAGGGACCCACAAACCGGCCAGTTACATCCAGTAGCCTTCTGGTTGCGTACGTTTTCACCACCTGAACTCAATTATGCCATCACAGACAAAGAGCTCCTGGCCATAAAATCAGCCTTCAAGACCAGGCGACATTATCTGCTAGGTGCCAGGCACACTATCACCGTGATAACTGACCATCGAAATCTACAATACTTAAAAAGTGCAAAGGCTCAATCCTCACGAGAACTACGCTGGGCCCTTTTCTTTGCAGAGTATGATTATGTAATCACGTTTCGACCCAGGGTCAAAAATGGAAAAGTCGATGCCCTTTCGTGCATGGGTACAGATGAACTGGTATACACGACCCCCGATTCCGTGGCCATCATCCCGAGTGACAAACTCCTGGGCATTACAACCACGATGACACAAGACGAATTGCTGCAAGGAATCCGACAGGTGATGTCTCCTGAATTGTTGCAAGAATGGGATTCGCGGGGAGAACACTATGCAGTTAAGGACCAACTACCATACTTCAGGAACCGTCTTTTCTTGCCCAAGAGAGAACTTCAGGAACAGGTCATCTCAGGATATCATGACTCCCTCATTGAAGGCCACCCTGGGATTGCTAAGACTCTAGCCAAAGTGAAACGTAGCTACTGGTGGCCCACGTGGCGTAAAGACGTCATTCAATTTATTATCTCTTGTGGTATTTGTGCACAAAATAAATCATCTAAGCAGAAACCAGCTGGACTCCTCAGACCATTGGAAATTCCGCCAGCTCCCTGGCATACATTATCTCTTGACTTTATCACCGACCTACCATCCAGTCAAGGATACAATACCATTCTAGTGGTTGTAGACTTGTTTTCTAAAATGGCCCACTTCTTGCCGTTTAAAGGTCTCCCAAATGCATCTAGCCTGGCGAAGACATTCCTTGAAAACATCGTAAAGCTCCATGGGTTCCTGTTAGTACTTATCTCGGATCGAGGTACCCAATTCGTATCCAACTTCTGGAGAAAATGTTGTTCAATGGCTCAAATCGACATTAGACTATCCACTAGCCACCACCCCCAAACGGATGGTCAAAAAGAAAGAACAAACCAAACACTCGAACAGTACTTGCGCTGTATGCTCCATCAAGTGGAAGGGAATTGGAAAGACTTGTTGTGGATTGCCGAGTATACTTATAATAATTCCCAGCACAGCAGTACTGGAAAGACCCCATTTTATACAATATACGGCAGACACCCACGCATGTCCGAACTGGACGTCCCCAGAGCTCTGGAAATGCCGGCCATCAAAACCTTACATACCATCATTTCTCAGGCTTCACAAGAGCCATCGAACATTTACGTCAAGCCAAAGACCGCCAAAAGAAATACGCAGACCAGCGTCGTGAAAGGGCTCCCAACTACCAGGTGGGAGACAAAGTTTGGTTGCCATCAAAGCATGTCCCTATAAAAGGGACCCGGACATTTTGCCCACGATACCTCGGACCTTTCATCATTGATTCTATTATAAACCCAGCTGCAGTTAAACTGGCCCTGCTGACCAACATGCATATTCACCCTGTGTTCCATGTGTCTCTCTTAAAACCAGCTCAGCCTGGAACGCGGGTAACCACACCACCCGAAACAGTAATGGTCAGTGGAGAACCAGAATTTGAGGTCAAGAACATCCTGGACTCAAAGTACGTCAGAACAAAACTATATTACCTAGTGGACTGGAAGGGATATGGTCCGCAAGACAGGACATGGGAACCCTGTGATTACATCCATTCACCACATTTAATACAACATTTCCATCGTGATTATCCCACCAAACGAGGACCAGACAGAAGAACCACCCAAGAGGGGCCTTGGGGGGGAGTGCTGTCATGACCACTGCCCCTGGCAGTCGGGGCCCCTGGACCACACCATGGTGTCCCTTCATGGCCCCAAGGGCCCAATCATGTCCCCCAAGAATCTCTTTAGTCAGTCCTGGCGCCTCTGGCGCCCGGCTCATATGGCAGAAGGGAGAGCTGGAGCTCCCAATGGCAGTGTCACAACATGGATGCCCCAACATGGTTCAGTTCCAAAACTGAACGATGCGGTCTAGCTTTTAGGGTGTGGTCGGGCCTGAAGGCACCTGGGATACCTGCAGGCTATATAAGCCACGCCCAAGCTGGAGAACACGCTGTGCGTTGTTCTACTCTCGCAGCGTGACGTTCACCACGGTTTGTCGGATCTTCCTCAGCATTCCGGGCTGACACCTGCAAGGAGAAGAAAAACACCATTAGTTACTCTTAACTGTTAGCGAGCCAGCTCCGGTCATCCGCTCCAGTGTCCCGAACATCCAGCATCTCGGCGAACGCTTGTTCTCTCTCCTGGAAGCTGCAACCTGGGAAAATAGAAAAGCAGTATTAGTAAGCGTTTATTCTTCACATTTAAACAACATTCGGAAGGCTCACACTTACCTGAGTTGAATTTGCTGTTGGTTCATGCCCATTCCGGCATTCCGACAACCTGCAAGAGAAAAGGGTAAGGCTGATTAACACGCATAATTACTCGACAGTGATTCGAACAACATCTACTCACCGCTCTGCATCCTCTCGGCAGCTTATCACCTGGAAGATCACGGCGGCCTGCAAGAGAGGGACATCACAGGTTAGCACACTGCAA
The DNA here is from genome assembly GCF_040938575.1 of Ambystoma mexicanum. NCBI lineage: Eukaryota > Metazoa > Chordata > Amphibia > Caudata > Ambystomatidae > Ambystoma > Ambystoma mexicanum. The sequence goes on from NC_090928.1 coordinate 1,283,343,463, forward strand.
GAAAAGCACATAGCGCTGCGCTCCGCACTTTCACTTACCATCTCGAGCACAGCCCCAGCCAGCACGGCATCTTCAGAACTCCTTCCGCACCTAAGAAGAGAAGGAAAGACATTAACAGGGGCAATTACAATTAAGGACAAGCTGTCAAAACAACAGACTTACCTGAAGAACTGGGTCGCAGCAGGTCTGGACTCACAGGGCCCGCACCAGTGAAGCAGCTCGGTTGCAACGCGCCCATCCACGAAGCACCCCTGCACAGAACAGCAGGACAGAGAGTGCACCATACCAAAATCCAAGACTAGGTCCTCGGCAGAACAAAAACCTGAGGGAGTGGGCCCAGGTCGGAAGCAGTCCAGCTAGATTGGGTGGTGTCCCTGTGGATACCAGTTGAGTGTTACATCTCCCTCTTACACTTCACTTTTTGATTGAATATAGCCCACCTTCATTTAGCTTGACGACCGTTGAAAAGGTGTTTTTTTCAAACGTATCGGCTTTGGCTCTTTCCCATAACCATCTGTGTATTTTAAGAGGTTTTAATTTCAGGCATGACCCTTCTGCTTCTCCAGATGTATGCTGTGTTTCTTCAGGGCATTTCTTGCCATGGACGGATCATGTGTTGATCCCTTTTAAGATTGCTCTTCCTTACACCTGCTAAAAGGCCGCCTCAGCCCAGAGTATTGCAGAGAGCTTGGCACCATATCGAACCATTGGTGCTTGCACAACAACTTCAAATTACCCCTGACTCTACCATGGTCTCTGCTTATTACTGCTTGCTCGGCAGCTGCAAATTAATTGGCACCTTTAAAATTGGTAAAGAAAGCAGCACGTCCCTCAGCTCCCTGGCTCTCGCCTAAACTCCAGTCATGGCAGGCAACTGTCCACAGAGCTGAGCGGAAATGGAGCATACTTTTTAGCCTCATATCATTTTGGGATAAAGGCTGGAAAAAAATCTTACTTTGGCAGTATTATTCAATCGGCTGTCAATACTCCAAAACAACTTTTCCAAACAGTGAAAGATCTTTCTGCTCTGACGCTGGCATTGGTAGTCCTAACGCTTCAGATACTTTGCAACAATCTGTTCTTTCTCCCACAAATAAAATCAAGGTTATTAGGGATAACATCAGAAAGCAAGTGTCCTCTACATCTGTGCTGCATCTTCTGTACCTCCTTCCCAGGGTGTGGTGTGTCCTATACATCTGTGCTGTAGCCTCCTGCACCTCCTTCCCAGGGTGTGGTGTGTCCTATACATCTGTGCTGTAGCCTCCTGCACCTCCTTCCCAGGGTGTGGTGTGTCCTCTACATCTGTGCTGCAGCCTTATGTACCTCCTTCCCAGGGTGTGGTGTGTCCTCTACATCTGTGCTGCAGCCTCCTGCACCTCCTTCCCAGGGTGTGGTGTGTCCTCTACATCTGTGCTGCAGCCTTCTGTACCTCCTTCCCAGGGTGTGGTGTGTCCTCTACATCTGTGCTGCAGCCTTATGTACCTCCTTCCGAGGTTGTGGTCTATACAATTTATTAGCACACCGATAGCAGTAAACGCTGTGCTTGGTCTAAAATCGGCCTCTCCTCTAGATGAGATTCCTCTTTCCATCTTTAGCCAACGAGAAAGTCGAGCCGCTTGCTGAAACCCTCAATTCTTCTCTTGTGCATGGTTTCTTTCCTGCCACTCTGAAACATGCGTTGGTTATCCCACTATTGAAGAAACAATCTTTGGATGCTACAGTGCTAGCAAACTACAGCCTTATTTCTTTACTCCCTTTGTTTTTTAAATTGTTGGAGTTGATAGTCACTCCGCAGATTAGGCCTTTTTTGGAAGGCCAGCAACTTCTGGATCCAGCATGTTAGGGAGAATTCTCTTATAAGGCTAATTTCCCAAACCTAGTGAGTCCCCCAGCAGCTTTGCTGGATTTCTGGGGTTTGTTTTTTTCTCCTGCTAAGAGTGAGACTCTTTTCCTCCCACTCTTGGACATGATTTGAGGTATGTCTTGACTATTAGTGTGCTTATGGGCTATGGGGTCTTTTACTCCATAGGGCATCATCTGTTTTATTGTGTGTGTTACACAGCACCCTCAGTGCAGTAACACAGGGGTGTCATAGTGACCCCCAAACATAGACTCCATACCCTGGGACTGACTACTATCTCCCAGGGCATGTAAAGTCACCATTGACTTTACTAGTCCAAAGTTGTGAACAGAACCAGTACAAACTATCATATTGTGGAAGTACTAGAAGGGGTTAATTAGATTGCCCCTGGGTCTGTTTCCAAGGGGGCACTGTCCAGTGCCCCCTTGTCGAGTTTCTGGCTGGTGGCAGTGGTTACCACGCAAAATATTCCCCCGGAATATTTCCTATGGGATTTTCCCATTCATTTTAAACGCACCACTTTTTGGTGCAATGTTAAAGATACTGCCGGTTTATTTATTTAATATAAAATCAATGGTTGTGTCTTTTCACCAGAACTCATTCCCAAAATGGCGTTTGTGTCCGTCTCTGTAACTCCAACCAAGGTCGGGCCCTTTGTTCCACTTTTTGGCAGGCTTCTCCACAGAAGCCCTCCAAATGGTGCCACTCTGTCTGGGTTCCACAGGATGTGTGGGTGGGGGAATTGGCACCCCGGACTGCGTTGCCTCAGCAACACTAGTCGCACTCTGTTCTGAATGGCCCAGTGGTGAGCCGCCCGGCTCACCACTTAGCATGTATGAGTGACAGCTAGGCTGTTGAATGGAGGTTTTTCTGCATAAAAAGCAGGGCTTTGGGGACTGGAACTTCAGAAGTCTCCACAGGACCTAAGAAATCCAAAGAGGGGAGAAGCTGAGCCATCTGCAACGATGACACCACTGGTGGAGCCCTGCTGAAACGACCTCACCACTTTCCCGACGACAAGAGGAGATCTTATGCTGGAAGAGTCTTCTCCCTTTGAGCTGGTAGGATCAACCAGTTCGCCATTCGCCTTCCAGGACATCTGTTGGTCGAATCGCCCGTGCCAAGCACCCCGGCGGCCGGATAGCCAAGCTTCACCACTGTGACCGCGAATAAAAGGAACGCACCTTTTAACTGACGAACTCCGCGGCTGGTCTCTTCCCTGGGCAGTGCACGACTCCAAGGTTTCCTCCTCGACGAGATCATCTCTTCCCCTGGTCGAAACAATGAACTGCACCCGCTGCCAGGAACAACTGCCACCGCTGGAGCTTCCTCACTCTTCAAGGTACTGTGTTCCGCCTGGCCTCCCTTTCACCGGATTGCTAAAGGTGACCCTTAAGTCCTTGGCTTTCCAACTGGGTTGGCCCCAGACCTTCTTACTTTATCTTTCGTCCCAAACCAACCTCTTTTGAACATTTCTGCAAAGACTTTAGTGCATTTTAAACTGTGATCTTGGACACATTTCGCCTTGCTCCCTTTACAGTGGGCCTGGCCTATGAACTTTGGCTCTACAGTAGACTCTGCCTTCACTAACTTGCTGGGGTCTTTTAAAAGTGTTGGGAACTGTCTTATTTTCATGACCTGCCTTTTTCTCTCCCTTTAACTGAATTATTGGAGTGCCATCTAAGTTACGCGCTCACATCTGTTTTGACAAATAGTGGTGTGCTGACTTAGACTTGTCTAATAACTATTAAGGGAGGTGTGTTTACTTGTGTTGATTGTGTTTAACTTGCTTTGCCATATAGTGCTAGTGTATTTTCTAAAGTGTGTGTTAAATAAATAATTATATACTTTTTATACCAAAGCTCTGGTCAGTGTTTGCTTGCTCTACTGTGTTTTTAGCCCTATTGTGTATGCTCTGTATACTGCCCTACTCATCTTCAGAGAGGTCTGACTGCTCAGCCACAGCTACCAGGTAAATCTGGGTGGTGCAGACTGCTACCAATTGGGTTTACTGCTTAATCCTGTAGTCTGTATTGGTCTTTGTCCTGGATGATCTAGGCAGAATTAAAGATCAGGGCGGTGTGGAAGGCCTTATTTTATTGGACTGGTGTGCCGCCTTTGATACCAGTGATCATGAAATGCTTTTAGCTAGACTCTGTTGCATCGTATCTCTGGTAGTGTTTATGATCAGTTCAAATCATTTTTGGACTCCCGCAAACAGTCTGTCTCGCTGGATTCCTTTACGTCATCTCCAGTGGCTGTTTCTTGTGGGGTCTCTCAGGGGTCTGCTCTTTCTCCCCTTCTTTTTAATATTTATGCTCAACCTTTGGCTTCTCTGATCCGTGCTTTTAATTTGTTTCTTTTGTCATGCTATTGACACTCTGATTTTATTTCTTTTTTCGATTGGATATTGAGCGAGACAGCACTCCTGACTGCTTAAAAACCTGTTTTACAGCAGTCACCAGCTGGGCAGGTCAAAAGTGGCTCAAGCATGGAGGAAAAACAGAGGTGCTAGTGGTGGGAACCCCGGCCTCAACCAAGTCCTGGACATCAGACTTTCAGCCGACTGATCCTGGCCCTCTGCCTTCTCCTGTGAAAGCTGTAAAAAAAAACTAGGCGTGAAGATCATGCCTCCCTGTCACTGGAGGCTTCGGTCTGCTCTATTTCTAGCGCAGGCGCTCTCAAATGAAAGCAATTGAAAAATGTTCTGCCCTATATTCCCTGTTTTCCATGTGGCAGTCATTACTGCCTCAATTAACGGCAGTCGACTACTAAAATGCCATCCTTCTAGCTCAGCCCACTTATCTACTCAACCGGATGTAAATGCTGCAAAATACAGCAGTGCGACTGGCTAAGGGCATTCCTTATGGAACGCCTATTTCTGAAGCTCAACAAAGCCTCCATTGGCTTCCAGTCGGGGCCCAAATTCAATCAAAATCATTGTGTATTATTCATCAAGCACTTCAGGGCAGAGGCTGCCTGGCATTACAGGAGAAAATCACTCCGTATTATCTAAATCGCCCGTTACATTCGGCCTCCCAATGTCTTTTGAAAATTCCATCCTATCGGTTGGATAGAGTTTGCGGTCAAGACTTTTCTGTAGCTGTCCCAAAACTATGCAACTCTCTCCCTCTATCGCTACGAAAGATTCAGGACTTTGGTCTTTTCAATAATAAAAAACCCCAAGATGTTAGTGCGCTCAGCTTAACTCATGCTTCGAGGAATTTCTGAATGGCCAGGAGTGTGGTTTCCTGAGGTAATAGTACAGTGCCGACCTGGCCAACATTTCGGGATTACTTGGTAGTTGGTCATCAATGAGCCTATACATGATTAATTCAAACAAGGCCGAGCTAGGGCGCGGAGACAGAGCGAGGACCGGACAAACAGATTTGCACAGCCTAGAACATTCAAGGTCAAGGAAGTGAAAGAGCGCAAGCAGGAAGTGCGAGGGGGGGCTAGGGGGACAAGTGCGCCCCGTCTGCAGGGGCCTGGGTTAAGTGCAGAGTGGGTGGCCCTCTCATAGAGCATATTGAAGTAGTGCCTGGCTAAGTGCGGAGGCCCGGAGGCAAGTGCAGGACTGGTGGGGGAGCCTAGGACCTGTTAGGCTCTCGAGGTGCACCAGGCGACCAGTCAGGAAACTGAGCAGGTTGGGGAAGAGAATGAGGGAGGGAAGGAAGCGAGGAGAAAAGAGGTTAGCAGGGGAGAGGGAGGGAGAAGGAGGAGGAGAAGAGGTAGGTCTTGAAGAGTTTCCAGAATTTAAAGAGGTCAGGCTCAAGACGGAGGGAAGTTGGTAGGCTGTTCCACAGTGAGGCACCTGCAAAGGATAAGGATCTACCCCCAAATCTCTGTTTGGATAAAAGGCTCACCCGCAGAGAGTTGGAGGAGGCCGAGCGGAGGTCTCTAAATGGAGAGTATTTAGGAAGAGAGCGTTGTAGACAGTAAATGGATTCTATGTCTAAAAGTTGTGTCACACTTCCAATGGATAAATGTTGGGTAGATTGAGCATGGCCGTGGAGTCTTTCACGTACCATTTCATTTTTGGAATTTCAAACTGTACGATAAAGTCTATATATTGGGATAAGGGGTCTAGGACTGAACCAATGCCTACTTATAAGCCCCTGTTCCATGAATTGCAATTTCCACCCCCGTCATAGAAATGTGAAGATGACTTGATTTATTCCAACTTTAAAGAGGAACGTACTTACTAATATCATTATAAAAGGTGCCAGAGGTTCATTCATTAGAAGGAACTGTTCCATTTAATAAGCTGTGATTTTTAAATGTTTTTATTCTTTGCTTAGGAATAGATTTGAACAGTTATAAAGTTTTGTTATAACTTGGGGGATCACTGTGGGGCACAATAGGTGCTGGGGTGCGGGTAATCAATTGAACTGCTAATTGTGCTTCGAGTCTGTAGCAGAACGCATACAACTTTACTTTGGGAGTGACAAGGAGCATCGAGACTCCATTTCCCAGGCTCCTTACTGAAAACTTATTACGGACAAAAAACACTGATTTATTTTATTTTTGATTTTGCCCCCACAACCCACCAATTTTCTACCCTTATAACGCAACGCCACCCCAACCCCATGCTGATCCATGTTAAGCCCTTTGCACTACTACCCTTTATTTATTTAATGTTTGCAGTATTATTTATTTAATGTTTGCAGTGTTTTTCGGTATTATGATCCACTCTGAAATGTACCACTCTAATGTTTTAGATAGATTGACTGGATACCGTAATTTTGTGGAGGGCTAAAAACCAACTTCAGCTGAACGCTTAAAAATCGGAGCTCGTCTTGTTTGAACCTACACATCTTGTTAAGGCTGTCAAAGAATAGTTTGTTCCATGCATCCCAGGTGGACATTTGTATTTTGCCTCCAAGATGAAGAATTTATGCTGTATTTGGTGGGAGAATCTTGGATGTGAGGCACAAGTGAGTGCTAAGGTTCAGGCCGTCTTCTATTCACTACGCATACTTCGTCAAGTGCTACCATTTATTGCTAATGAGGACCATGTAATGGTGGTATGTGTCCTAACCAATGCCCACTTAGACTATGGTTATAGTCTTCTGACGGGCATCACTGCAAAACAAATGCACTGGCTTCAAAAAGCCCAGACTGATTGGCCATCTAAAGAAAACATATCACGTTTCTTCCTCTGGCAGATCACTACCCTGGCTAGCGGTAGAAGAGCGCATTACATGCAAGCTGGCATGTTTGATTTTTAAATGTCTGAATGGTTTGGCTCCGGAGTATCTGAGAGACAAGATCCACCATTACTGACCTCCTAAGTCCTCTAGATCTAAAGATCAGCTGCTTCTAAAGGTTCCTCGAGCGGCATGTGTTACTAGAGGAGACAGAAGGATTGCTGTACTTGGCCCTACACTCTGGAACAGCTTGCCTATTAAGATTAGGACTAGCGGCAAGATCCACCATTACTTACCTCCTAACTCCGCTAGATCTAAAGATCAGCTGCTTCTAACCGTTCCTCGGATGGCATGTGTTACTAGAGGAGATATCTGCCCTTATCTTCCCTGAGTGGATTCCTGCCTCTGTCACTCCTACGCAGACCTACTCCTCTTTTGAATGCCTTGTCTGCCGACTCTCTCTCTCTCCTAGCCATTCCCTTACTATGGCTACTATCTATCGGCCACCTGGTCAGATTTCTTCCTTCCTCTCAGAGTGGGCGGACCTCGCCTCCTCACTCTTGGCCTCAACCACTCAACTCCTCTTTCTTGGAGACTTCAACATCCACCTGGATGTCTCCTGTCCCCCCACGGGACTCTTTCGTGACCTCTGCGACTCTCTCTCACTCTCTATTCTCCCGTCTGGACCTACTCACTCTGCAGGGCACACTCTTGATGCTCTGATCTCTTCTGACCTTCCCCTCTCCGTCCCTCTCTCCACTCCTCTCTCCTGGAGTGATCACTTTCTCCTATCCTCCCACCTCACCCTCCCTACCCCACAGGCAAAGTCACCTTCATCACTGCCACCCTCCTTCTCGGTCACCCGACCCATGAAGCGCGTGTCAGTTGAGGCTTTCGCTGCCATCTTCTCACCCCCCTCCCCCTTTGGCTGACTCTCACCCTGACACAGCCCTCTCCACGCTCCACTCTGCTATATCTGATACTCTTGATATCCTTGCCCCTGTCATGAGAATCCGCCTGAAGTCCAAGGCCAAGTGTAACTCCTGGGATGACTCAGATCTTGTCACCCTTAAACGCAAGTGCAGGGTGGCTGAGAGGAAATGGCGTGCTTCATGTTCATCCTCTGACATAATGGCCTGCCGCCTGCTCCAAAGGCAATACCGTCTCTCCGTTCTCACTAAGAAGAGAGCCCTTATCCAAGCCCGCATCTCTGCGGCATCTAACAACTCGGCTGTACTCTTTAAAATCTTCAAGGAACTGGCCAATCCTGCCGCAGTCTCTACCTCTCCTGTCCCCTCCCAGGTCCTCTGCACGACACTGGCTTCTCACTTCATTTCAAAAACTCAGGACATCCTGTCCTCACTCTCCTCCTATCACCTCCCTCCCTCTATTCCCTGATCTTCCTCTGGCCCTTCTGCAGCCACCCCTCCTCCCTCCTTCCCTGCCTTTCCCCTTTTCTCTGCTGACAAGGTTTCCAGACAAGTCCGATCTATGAAAGTCTTGTCGAAACAGGTTCACCCCTGTTCCTCCAAAACTATCAAGGACCACATCGACTCCCTAGTTCCTGCCCTGGCTGACTTCTGCAATCACTCCTTCGCCACTGGAGTCTTCCCATCCCCCCTTAAGCACTCCCTTGTGCACCCTCTTCTTAAGAAACCATCTTCCGACCCCTCCTGCCCGGCTAACTATCGCCCAATCTCCATCACTCCTTCCTGGGCAAGCTCCTGGAGAAACTGGCCATCTCCCAGCTTAATCTCCATGCTGAATCTGTGGGTTGTCTTCATGACCATCACTCTGGCTTCAGACTGCCAACATTCTGTGACCAAAAAGATGTAGGAATTTTCAAGTTTCAAAAATAATAATTCGCATAACAATGACATCACAAGAAAATACAAAGCATACCTTGTTGGCACCATTGAAGTATTCTAAAATACACAATCCATCAAACAGCACAACATGGAAAGATGTCGAAATGTTAAAAATGTATAATTCTGAACGGTAGGTTAATACCAAATTCCATTACCTAACTTCAAGTCACACAGAGCTAGTAGCAACATTTGCTACTGTTCTGTAGCAGCAGTCTGGGCAATACATATATATTCCTGCAGTGCAAGTTGAATACTGAATGACATGGAGACTAATACCCACCTCTGTCTGATGGGCAGATGCTGTGTGATGGTGTTACGCTCTGCCACTTGCCTTCACTGGTCGTTGACCTAACGGTTGTACCGGCCAGAGTGCAGGACAGAGTCATGTAGCTGTCAGGTCAGTGGATTGGTCTGAGCCCAATCAAAGTACTCACATACCAGCCCACTGTACAGACAGACTAATGTGGTGCATGCTTTGTCCTGCAGCCTGCCTTAGAGACACACACATTACCTGCCACTGTAAAAAGCAGTAAGATCTGTCACCCAAATCTGTAGGTGGTAGGACTGCTTAAAAAGCAGTATTCTACTGCCTAAATCTGTAGGGTTGGCAAGTGTGTAAAAGATCCCACTCGGAATGCTGGATACTCACAGCCTGAACATCTGCTGCTGCTCTCAAGCTAGGTCTGTGTTTAAAACAAATAAAATATGGTTCTTTAAGAGGCAAGGTAGAAGCCACAGGGCAGCTGGTGTGGACACTGGTGCTGGAGAGGTGGGGCAGATGGTAAACGGCACGGAGGTTGTGTGTGCAGGTTTGGGGAAACGTATGCGTGGGACATACAGGACATCTTGGTTGGTTCGTACCGATGCATATAGAAGTGCACCTGCGGCTGATCTTTTATTTGTGGCTATTTAAGACCACCAGTGGGCCTGTAGAATGATAAGAACAGGACTTGGTCCTTGACTCATTGATGCCCCATCTGGCTGACCATAAGAGATGCATTCACCTGGTAGCAGCCTTCTTTCACTTTGGGGAAAGCAGGAGTCAAACACCCTTGTCTAGCTCTTTAGAGATACATGGGGGTGGGAAGAGCACACAGCGGAACCAGAGCTTTACAGGAAGTGGTATTCAATAAACAAGGTACAACTGGAGGCTATTTATAAAAAGGCAAATCACCCAATTATTGCCTTTTAGCAAGCAACATACAGTAGTAAGGAGTATGTTGCTTACCTGTAACGCCTGTTCTCCAGCGTTGGCATCTTTCATAGATTCACATGCTGTGAAGATTCCCCGGTGTCAAGCTGGGAATCCTCAGTTACCTCATAGATCCCATTTTCTAAGTGCATTTTTAAGTGCAAAAGCTAAGTGCATTTTTGTATGCTATCCCCCTTGTTATGTGTGCTTTGGGCCCATCCAATGGGATATCGAGTAGCAGGCTCCTCCTCCCCAGCCGTCCTCAGATTCTGACTAGTCATACTGGATCTTGTAGTGGATTCTGAGGCCTTTTACCTGGCCGTGATGGAAGGAAGGCACTTTTGAATCTATGAAAGATACCAATGCTGGAGAACAGAAGTTAAAGGTAAGCAATTTACTCCTTCTCCAGCATTGGATCTTTCATAGTTTCACAGGCTGTGAATTGATTGCATAGCAGTATCGACTAGGCAGTTGCAGGCAGGTAAAAAAGGACTCCTTTATTGAAACAGACGCTGCAGAACTGCTCTTCCCGTCTGTAAGTCTGCTGCATGCTGCTTTTCCAAACAATAATGTTTGGTAAATGTATGGGGCACCTTCCATGTTGTCGCCTGTTAAATGTCGCCCGGCGGCACCCCTGACTATAGTGCTGCTAATGCAGCCGTGGTTCGTGTAGAATGCGATTGAGGCGCACCCTGGAGCACTTTTCCTGCTTCTGCGTGGAAGAAAGAAATAGTTGACGTAATCCATCAAGACAAACTATACTTGATTATTGCTTTACCCCTATTTCCTGGGCCGAACGCCACAAAGAGTGCGTGGACCTCCTAAATGGTTTTGTTCTGTGCAAGTAGTATTTGATGGCCGTGCAACACCACTTCCGCGGGCGTAGTGGGTTGCGGGAAAAACACAGGTGGTGCTTTGTTGGCATTTTTGTGAAATTCCGTCGGCACTTTAGGAATGAATTTTGGATTGGTCATCAGTAGCACTTTATCTTTACAGTAGCACAGGTATGGTTTGTTGATCGCTAATGCCTGTAACTCAGATACCCTGCTGGCTGACGTGACCGCTTCTAGGAAGGCGACCTTCCAGGATACATGCTTTATGTTCGCCAGTGGCCAATGGCTCAAATGGCTTTTTCATGAGCCTGTGAGGACTGTAGTTAAGCTCCAATCCGGCAGAGTTGCCGTTGATGGCGGGAAAACCCTAAAACGTCCTTTTAGGAAGTGCTTGATTAGCCAGTTGCTAAATAAGGCGGTTCAAATTCTTTTCCTTGTATATCTGGAAATGGCCGCTAAGTGTACCTTGATGGATGAGTGATTGAGACCATCCTTTGCCAATGAGGGAAGTTGCTCGGGATTTAGATAGAGTGGCTCAGGGACGTCATTTAGGGGTTGCCAGAGGTCACAACTGTGACCTCTGATGTCTCCCTTGCGACCTATGTGGTCTCCCTTGTGACCTTGTGACCTCTGTTTTTTATTTTTTATTTTCTTTAATGCAAGCTTGTGGGCTGTGGCCAGCACCATGTGGCTCTTTACTTCTGGAGTGGCTGGCTTTCCTGTTCAGCTCCCTTAAAAAAAAGAAGAAAATAAGAACAGGAGTGCCAAAAGTCGAACACTTTCAGCACTGACCCGAAATAAGAAAGAGTAGGAATACCAAATAATGTGTCTTTGTGGAATTCTATACAAGAATTGCTAGACTCATTAAAGGTTTATTTCAGGCACACTTCAGGGTGTGAGTCACTGAATTAGTCTGTTCTTAAACACCTCAACTCAGCCTTTCATCCTTCTGAGGTCGATAAATGAGTACCAACACAGATTGGGTGATATGGGGTGTATATTCTTTGTATATAAATCGCTTAAGCGTAAGTGCTATATAATAACGCATCATTATCATTTGGTCATGGACGTCTGCTTGCATTCACAGTAATTTGGTAATATGGGCCTATACACACTGATCTTAACGATAGATATATGGCGATCCATTCTTGTATGAAATGTACATCACATTATAGTGATATCGTAACCATATTTTTCGTAGTATACAATGCTATGTGATGCCACTTCCTGTTTTGTCAACAGGTGAAAGGTCGTGTTCCATCGCTTCCCGCGATATCACTTCGGGTGAGGTCAAATGACATCACTTCCTGTGATGTCATCAGGGGGTCAAGGGTTGTGTGGTGTCACTTCCGCTACCCCTGGCATTTTGGTGAAATGACGTCCCTGGAGTGGCTCGAGCCCTTCCTGTGTTTGGCACCAGCCACAGAATCTTTTGCACTTGAGGCGATACAATCGCCTCGTGGTGGGTGCCCTAGCTGCCTCTAGGATGTTTCTACAGTCCTGCGGAATTGCTAGTTGTTCAAATTCTGTAAGTCAGGAGCCATGCTGTTAACCATAGGGACTGTGGGTCGTGATGTAGGACCCTTCTGTGATTTTGAGAAATGATGTCCGGTTGCTTGAACAGCCTTATCGACGGATCTGCCTCCAGCTGGAGTAGGTCGGAGTATCACGTCTGACTTTGCAAGGGTGTGTCATGATCATCTCAATTGTCCAATGTATGATTGGAATAGGTGGAAAAGCGTAGGCAAAGAGGTCCGTCTATGTGAACGAGAATGCATCTCCCTTGGACCTGCGCTGCAGGGTTCTGCTTGCGTAGACTGGCCATTTTTGTTGCTGGCAGAGGCAAAGAGGTCTATGGCCGGTCAACCTCACTACTTGAACACTCTCTGCAGTTGTTGAAGGTTGATCTCCCACTGGTGCTGCGATTGTGCTTTTTGCCTGCTTAGGCTGTCCACTATGCTGTTTTGGACTCCTGGGAGGGGTAATGCCTGTAGTTGCATCTGCTTGGATATTGCCCATTTCCAAATGTGCTGTGCTTCGCGGGGCAATATCGGTGACTTTGTACCCCCTTGTTTTCAGATATAAAACATTGTTGTCATGGTGTCTGTCAGTATTTTCACTGTGCACCCCTGCAGTACTGGTAAGAAGGACTTGAGGGCCCTTAGCTGTAGCACAGTGTGGCTTCTTGCATCGTCCAAACTCCCCTTACGTGCAAGCGATCGATGAGTGTGGCCCCAGCCAGTCACCGAGGCATCTGTGATCATTCTCTTGTGGGGACTCGGCTCTTGGAATGGGTTCTCTTTCGTGAGGTTGCTTCTGTCTGTCCACCTTTGTAGTTTGCGTACAATGCTTTGTGTGATGAGAATTTTGTCCTCCCAAGTTCCTGCTACCTGTGATCAGTTTTTGGCTATGAACACTTGTAGGGGCCGCATGTAGAGCCTGCAGTTTGGTATGAGAACGATGCACAATGACATTGTGCCGAGTAGACTTGTGTACTTGCGTACTGAAACAAAATGCCTTGGCTTGAGTGTTGGCACTAGCACACACAATACTTGTATCCTCTGGGATGAGGCCCTCACCCTTTTTTTCCTCTGTGGCAAAGTGTGCTCCCAGAAACACCAAGTTCTTGGATGGCTTCAGCAAAGATTTTTTTGTAGTTTATTGAAAACCCTAGATCCTGGAGCATTTGTACTGTTTCTGACATGGAGTGGTGGGCCTTGAAGAATGTTGGCGCTCTCACTAACCAATCGTCTAAATAGGGGTAGACGTGGTGACCTTTTCTGCAAAGGGCTGCTGCGATGGGTGCCAGGCATTTGGTAAATGTTCACGGAGCTGACTTTAGGCCAAACGGCAGCACCCGGAACTGATAATGGTTGTTGTGCACTACGGACCTTAGGTACTGCCTGTGTTTGGGGTGTATGGAAATGTGGAAGTACGCATCCCGTAGATCCAGGGATCCTAGAAGTCGTGCTGCCGAATGGTGGTGATTACTCGCTGCAGCGTTACCATTTGGAACTTTTGTCTTTATGAATTTGTTAAGACTGCATAGGTCCAGTATGGGACACCACTTGCCATTGTTTATTTTCATAACGAAGTACCTGGAGTACACCCCATGCCCTCTTAGATTTTTTGGCACCCTTTCAAGTTTTTTTCTTTTAGCATTTGCTTGACCGCTTGAAGCAGCGCCATTAGGGGACCTTGAGTGTGAGGTGGCAGGGGGCCGCTTCATGAATTCTAGCAGGTGTCCGTAAGTGATTGATTGTAGGACCCACCTGTCTGCAGTTATGCAGCGCTACTGACGAATGTGATTGGATACATTTCCCCTGTCTTGCCCCTGTTTTAGGGCATAGTCACAGCAATTGCTTTACTTGTCTCCCTCTTTGAGGGTTAGTTTGTTTTCGCCTTTGTGACTGATGGAAATCCTTCGATTTCTTGTATCCTTGGAAGGACCTTTTGTATCCTTGGGAGTATTTTTGTATTTTATTTATTTGTATAGCGCACCAAGCCCTCAGGCATCTGGGTGCATTACTTTGGTTATATAGGTGCAAAGTTATAGTGGCAGGGTAAATAAGCAAGGGAGCGATACAGAAACATTGTATACAGTCAAGACATAGGGACAAGTAGGCAGGTTGTATCGGCAAAGTGCAGTAATTACAAACAGTGATGCAGCAGCAGTTTATACAGTTGGGAGGAAAACGTTAGTTTCCTGTTAGTCAGTTTCCTGGGAAGAGAGCCAGTAGTACTTCCCCTTCGAATATGTCGGACCACTTTTGTTGGATGAGGTAGGATAGTTTCTTCCAGATGCCCCTCTAAAGGGATGACATTTTTTCCTCGTGTGTAGGCTGGTGAGTAATCGGGCCGGTCTCTGTGTCTGTTTTAATTGCCTTCAGTGCCTCATCAATTTTGTGGCCAAAGAGGTCATCACCCTCGAAAGGCATGCACTACTTTGTGTTGAACTTCAGGCCTAAAATATGTGCACCATAACCAGCCATGTCTTCTCATTGCTACTCTGGTTTAGATTTGCTTAAAACCGGTTTTGGACAGATCTACCACCATATATGTGTTTTGGTTGGCGGCTTCTTCCCCCTCTCTTAGTATTGCCATTGCTGATTTTTTCTTATCCTGTGGCAGGTGTTCCAGCAAGGGAGCAATTCTATGCCTCATTTCACGGTCGCAGCGAGACATTATCGCCAACGAGTTAGCCGCTTTAACTGTGCTTGCTGCAATTTTAACTACTTTTTTCCCGAATGACTAACCTGCAGCCTTCGTTATCCGGTGGCACAGCGCATTGTTGTACCTGCTAATCTGCCTTCCTACCTGCCACTGCAGACACAACGGATTCTGCCGTGGGCTGTCAAGTTAGGCAATTCGTTGTGGAGTCTGGCGTCTTAAACTTGTTATCCCATCTGCCCTTGGCGGCTGGCTCTGTAAAGGGATACTTTAAAGTACGCAGCCCCGTTTCCCAGATATGGTCCAACATCAGGATGGACACCGGTAACTTCCTCTTTTTTCCCCTTGTGGTCAAATAAGAAACATTATTTTTATCCTCCACTGGTACCAGGCTAAATTCCTGACAGGCTTTTGAGATTGTAGCATGAAAAGCTACTATGTCATCCCGAGGTGAGAAGTTTGGAGTTTCGTTCTGTTGGTCATCCACCGGGATGTCAGTGTCCAAATAGGTGTGTGCGGGTGATGCCATTGTGGTGGAATCACTGTTTTGAGGACCTTCTGTGACCATGTCCAGAAGCTCACCTTCCTCCTACTCCCTGAACCTGATCGAGGGCATTGGCTGGGGTACTGCCAATGACCTTGGCAACACAGGCCGTGGGGTCTCTTGCTGTGTGGAGACCCTTCTTTTAAACTTGCCCTGCAAGTACTGGCAGTGTTCTGTTGACCTGTGCGATGACCTTGACTCTCCCGTGATGGTCTCATAGATTGTGACATACGCGCAGAGTGTGGTGCCAACTCTACCGTTGACCTGGTTAGAGGTCTGAGCGGGGAGACAGGCAGATGTACGTCTGGCTGGAGTGATTGGGCAGGTGGCAGCCTAACATGTAACTGTGACAACACCGCTAGCAAGCATGAGAGGTCCTGAAGCGATCAAGCTTGTGGGTTTAGTAGTGATTGGGCAGGCTGGGGTGTGTGTGCACACCCAGGCTTATGACCCACTATATATGTAGTTGCCGGCAGGTGGGTTCCTGTGGTTTCAACTGCATCTGAAACCTTCCAGGCGTGGGTGGCAGTCACAGAGATCGTGAATGGCTGACCACTGACTGTCCCGAATCTGAAAAGTGTCAGGAATGTGTTTGCTGGGCCATGAAATCTGAATCGCTTTCATGCTGCAGGATATCTTCTGGCATCACATTGGAATACATGATTGGAGAGACCAGTGAGGTGTACACCTGCATCTGCTCCTCTGCCTGACTTGATTCTCTTTTGCCTTCTGCCTGTGTGCCTGCGCATTCTGTGAGGTTGGTTTGAGCTCCCTTGGTTCCCTTGGTTCTGGTCGCTATGTTTTCCTCCAGCCTTTGAGGAGTTCTTTCTGTCATGGGCGTGGTCGACATCGTCAATGACTACGCTGGAATTTCCTCTGCGTGAGAAATGTTTCCACCCGTCGATGAGGGAGCTCATCTCAATTCTACATCAGTCGACAGTCTTGTAGCCTCTGTTTTTTCCTTTGGCTTGACCAAGCTGACCGTCAATTATTTTTTCATGGATTTCGCCCTCGAGCTCATGGACGATGTGCCTCTGGTCAAAGAGTGCATGTTGGGCTTTTTGGCCATCGACGGGGTTAGTAGACGGGGCACTCTGGGATTCCGAATGCATAGATGCCCCTCCTCCTACAATTTGTCTTAGTCAACGAGTGTGTGGTTGACAGGCTCGTGGACGAGCGCTCTTTTTGTGTTGGACGGTTGGGCTGTCAACTATAATAGCAGAATTGTCAAAACCAAATCTAATTCACAGGAGCTTTTTATAATTCTCTGTGAACTTGAGGGAAAGAAAAAGAGGTGAGAAATTGCGATGGGCCATGCTTGGTGTCAGGAAATTCAGAATGAGTTTGTTGGAACGGTTTCCGTCCATCAGCAAAGTATTGCATCCCGCCAAGTATCTCTCAATCTCACTCCATTGCAACCTGCTAATTCTGGTGCGATTACTGTGCCATCGCCTTCCTCAGGGCAAGCCTTGTTTGCTTTCCATCAAGTGACGGAAGATGAAGGGCTTCTGATCCTGAGGGGTATGCAATCTCCCTCATGCTTAGGGGATATATGTTCTGCCAGTATTATGAAGGACTCCAAGACCCTCATCCCTTGCATCACAAAATCATACATTCTTCCTTTGCCAAGTCCTTACTCCCTGCTTCCATTAAGGAGGCGTGGATTACACCACTTTAAAAAAATAAATAAACTTGGACCCTTTGATAGTAGGGAACTACAGTTCAATCAATCATGTCCCTTTTTTGTTGAAAATATTGGACAGAGAAGCATTTCTTCAACTTCAAGACTTTCTGGAATCTCACAACTTGATTGGGACACGTCAGTCCGGTTTTTCGAGCCAGATATGGGAAAGGAACTATTCTTGATTGGAAATCTAACATTGTAAATATCATTGACCAGGGTCATACTGCATTATTGATGCTGTTGGACTTGTCTGCAGCATTCGACTTGGTAGACAATTCCCTGCTTATGGAGAGACTTTTGGAAATAGGCAGATGTTCCAAACCTCCAGCAGATATTGGATACACTCCTTTGTGGGTCCTCAGAAAGCTAGAGTAGCAGTTGGGAATTTTCAGGCTGCTTCAATAGAACTTACTTGTGGTGTACCTCAAGGCTCCTGCCTTTCCCCCATGATCTTTCAGATATATACCAGACCACTGCTTGATCTGCTTGACGACATGAAGGTCTGCTATGCCAACTAGCCAGATGATACCCAGGTATTGTTGGCATTGCCCGGTGACTACAGCCAGATATCTATTCTGCCATCTGATATAGAGATATGTACTCTACTCAAAGAGGCACTTTAGGGGTATATGTAGGGGCATGTACCCTTCCTCCTGACCGTTCTCCTCTCCACACTACACTAATTTCCCTGACTTCAAACCTTTCCTAAAGGACATGCCACCCCTTTAGGACAGTCAAGCACTGCTTATGCCTTCTCCTTTAATCCTTTTCTTCTTGACTCAGAGGTCCAGGAATACTTCCTATTTGGATAGATTCTCCCTCACTCGTTTGGTTTTTGAGTACTGCACGTACCTTATCTAACCGTATGCATGCGGTCATCTCCTTCCTCTGTTCGCCTTTTCTTTCCATAGACCCATAATCTAACCTTAAAGTCAGGTCAACCAAATCAGTACAAGAACAGGTTTGCGGATCTACCGGAGACACAGAATCCTTCAGATAATCTTCAGTCCTTGGTAAAGCAGTTGCCATTTCACTGCGGACCAATCTCCTTCCATTACTAAGCGATTGAACTGTGTAACATGCACTATTAAATCCTTCGACTCTGTTCTTGAAGTCAACAATAAAGTCAAGGAGTGGACAGAGCCGGATGTTCTAACTGAAACCATAGCCACCTTTGTGTTCCGGAAACACCTTGGAATTATTCCCTGAAGTACTGTGTAAAACCTCTCAGGAGCAACGCCAGGTGATACATAGGGTTATGTGGAAGTTGTGGAAACTTTCAGTGATCAAAACCTCCCAAAGTAAGTTGTCATACCAGTACTCTGGAGGCGGACTAATGAAGTGGAGGGTCTAATGGTTGGACAAAAAAAAAAGGGGTACCTGGGAGTAAGTCCCAAAGGAGGAGAGCTGGTACGGGGCTGAGCTGGTTTGGGGCAAAAGCAGAGGAGGGTCGGAAGTTTAGAAAGGCGCACTTATCTAGAAACTGGTGAGAGAGTCCAACGGGTGCACCTGAAAGTTGGTCTGAGGAAGGAGGCCTGAAGTGGGGTATGTTGGGGGCTAACTTAAGTCAGAGATCTCATTATAAAGTGGTTTAATCTAGAGGGTTCTAGAAAGGGCAAGTCTGAGACCACTGCAGGGTGGCTCTGATGTGGGCAACACCTAAGAGAGGATTCGTCGGGGGGGGGGGACAACTGAACGTGTCTGGGGGAGGGGTCAGATAGGGTGGCTAATGGAGAGGAAGTATGATTAAGAGGGATCAGGTGAGAATATGAAGAGGCCCAATGATGCAGGGGGAAGAGGGCACATTTGGAAGGGGGTTTAGCCCTAGCACCCCTCTGAAAACCCCGGAGTGGCTAATGCCTAGCCACAACACTGTAGCCCTGGAGCATAAAATGAGCAAAGAAAATCAGCTGGGCTGAGGTGTGATGTGGAGTGTGCCCCCGGCATCTGAGTTGCCTGCAGTGAGTGGCGCAAAGGATTTGGATAGTGGGCACCAGTGCTACAGCCTCCCTCATCAGTTCCCCAGGGGTCGAAATTAATATTGCAAACGCAGGAGCTAAAAGCAGCTCCTGAGCTTCCATCATACGCCAGTTCTGCAAATCTAGCATACTCATACAATGCAAAAACTAAACATTGTGGCTTTTATGTATTACCCTTATGCTTTAAATGTTGGATAAATGTTTAATAACGTGCATTTATTAATTGTCCCAAAGGCACACAGTTAAACATAGATGTTGTTTGTTCGCCATCAGTTGGCTTAGGGAGCTAAAAGTAGCTCCCGTTAACTGTCAGTATCAAGTTAACCTCTTGTAGGGTACATGCAGGCGATAAATAGCTCCCAGCTCCCCTCGATTTGGAATCCTACAGTGTGTGCTTCTGCATCCATCCCTCAGTGCTCCGGCGCTGTGGCGTCTGTAGTAGCCGACTCTCGCTATTGAGAGTAGGTGTGAAGATCCCAGTCATACTGGCCTCCCTCTGTACACCAGATTGCCTTCAATGCAGCAATCAAGTAGGTGCAAGAGGAGGGACCTGCTGCCCACTGCCTATCGGCTTGAGTTCCCCCTCCCCCTGCCCGTCAGCAGTCTTTCTGGCAATCCTGCTGCCAGACACTTAACTAACCCAATACCCATCTACCATTTATGTGGTGACAAGGTGTCGGGTGGAGGCCAGAGAGAGTAGTGAGCAGAGATCAGGTCAGAGAAGGAAAGTAAGACTTCCCATTTGCATTTGGGGTACGGGGAGTCACTCAGCTTTAAAGTCAGAAAGACTGCTGCCCCCAAGTAGAGTTCATGTGATCATCTATTCTCTTGACCTTTTGTGGAACTCCCACACATCTCTTCTAAACTTTGCTATTGTTCCCTCAGATCTCTGTGGCCTTTATTATTGGCGCTGTCTGATGTCTGATATTAGGCCATTTTCTGCCTCCACGAATTGTGCAGGGTGAAAGGAATCATGGGATGACGTCACTTCTCCCCAGAGGGGAGCACTTCCCTCTGGGGCTAGGGAGGTGAGGCTGCTAACAGATATTCCCCCTAGGGGTGGTAAAATACGGGTGGACCTCACAGGGCGAGACTCCCCTCTTGGGGATAGGGACTCCCTTTCAGTAGTGAACCCCACCATCATGTATTGTAATGTTCCTACTTGTACTCCTGTAAACTTTGACAAAGCCAAGGTGACAAACAGCCAGGGTCACGCTCAAGCACTTTCCCAAAGTACTGAGATGAGGAGGCCCCAAGGAGGCGTAAAGATCACACCATGAAAAGCGAGAAAACACTGACAGTCTGCTTGAGAGGAACCAGCTACACAGTATAAAAAGAGATGAAGGACTATAATCAGGGAGAGACCAGCTTTACAAACATTGAAGAGAGCATAAGGAGTAATCTCCCTTGTTCCAGTTGCCCCATCAAAACAACTGACATTGAAGAAGGCATCAGGAGTAATCTCCCTCGTCCCAGTAGCCCCATCAAAGCTATTGACATTGAAGAAGGCATCAGGAGTAATCTCCCTCGTCCCAGTAGCCCCATCAAAGCTACTGACATTGAAGAAGGCATCAGGAGTAATCTCCCTCGTCCCAGAAGCCCCATCAAAGCTACTGGCTTTAAAGGAACTGGAGAGTACATCGGGAGTAGTCTTGCTCGACACAGTAGCTCCATCAAAGCTGTTCACTGTGAGAAGTACATCGGGAGTGATCTCCCTCAGAATGATTGTAAAAAACAACAAAAGCCCAAGGGTAAAGACTGTCACTCCCCTGCTCTAAGAAGGGATGGCAAGAACTGGATGGGAGAAGGTCAAGTCGGGAGTGGCCTTCCTAGTTTCAGTGGATTAACTGCATGTTGTTGCTGCTGTTATTTGAAAGGCATTGAACTGTCAAAAGAGAACAGGATTAAATCTTCTAAGAGGATTACAAGAAGGGAAGAGAAGTCCAAGTTAACCTGAAAGAAGTTTGGAAAGAGCTACAGGTGCTCCTAAGAAGTGTTGTGTGATCTCGGAGTAAAACTACTTGGACCAGGAGAAGGGAGTCATTCTCCTGTTTGGTAAATCAAACTCTAAAGTAACGGAACAAAGTTCTGAATTAAGAAGGACTAAAAGAAGACAAATCTTGTTGATTTCAAGTTTGTCAAAAGTGGAATGAAGACCGTTATCCTTAGTGGAAATGGTGGTACCTGGAGAAGTGAGTCATTCTCATGGCCCCTCCCCCTTCATGAACTTGAACTGTTTATTCATTGAGCATGTGTAGGGCGCCTACACAGCAAAAGGTGTAACAAGACAAGGGGGGGAGGGGTCACAGGAGAAAAACAACAATAGGGGTCCTACTAGGACATGTGTAGTTCGGATCCTGCAGGTGCAGTAACAGGAAGTGCAAGGGGAGGAGGCAGGTCAGAGAGGAAGGATGGGATAAGGGAAGGGGGAGAAGTGCAGGAGGGAGGAGGCCCAAGGGACAGGGCAAGTGCTAAAAGGAGCCCAAGGTGGCAAGTGCCCAGGGAATGAGAGATGAGGGTCAACTAGTGTGAGGATGGGGGTTGACCAGACAAGGCTAGTCAGGCAAGGATACCCATGGGCAAGCGTTCATTTATAGGGGAAGACTGGTTGAGGAGGGCCTGGGCCCTGTAAAACTCATTAGGGGCCAAGCACCAATCGCAGCAACAGGAGGAGAAAAGAAAAGACTTAAGAAGCTTCCGGAAACTTATGGAGATCTGGATTAAATCAGAGAGGGGCAGGGAGGCCATTCCAGAGGGAGGCTCCTGCTGAAGAAAGATCTACCCCCCACTTTCTGCTTGGAGAAACATCTGATCTGCGGAGAGTTGGAGCTAGAGGACCAAAGGACTCTAGAAGAGAGGTGTTTAAGGAGAGAGAGTTGGATGTAGCAAGGTCCCAGGCCCCAGAAGACCTTGCAGAGGGTCTTGAAGCGCCGGGGAGCCAATGGAGAGATTTTAGGGCTTGAGGCCAAGTATAAGTCGTGCAGTTCTATTCTGGATTAGTTGAAGAGGGTGGAGGAAGGAGAGATGTAGATTTAGGAAGAGGCTGGAGGCTGTTGCAGTAGTCCAGCTTGGAGAGAACCAGAGCTCTGGAGACATTGAGTTTCTGGGGGAAGGTGAGGAAAGGGAGATAGCCTCTGAGGAGGTGAAGCTGAAAGTGGGCCCTCTTGGCAAGGTCCACAATATGAGGCAAGAAGGAGAGAGGAATTGAAGATGACACCCAGGTTTTTTGCCTCACACAACGGTGCGGTGAAGCAGCCCAAGGGGGAGCGGCCAGAAAGTAGGAGGGAAGAAGGGGAAGTCGTCCCAATGAGGAGGATCTCCATTTTACGGCCATTAAGGCAGAGATCATTAGCAGAACACCATGCCTGAATAGCAGTCAGACAGTCAGGAATGAAAGAGGAAGTAGAAGAGGTAGAGGAGGGAAGCTTAAAGGAAAGCCATGTGTCATCAGCATAACACTGGAATTGAGGAGAGAAGGTGAAGATCAAATAGGTACGAGGGGCAGGGTAGATATTGAAGCAACGGCGACAGGATAGAGCCATAAGGCATGCTGCAAGTACAGAGTGAGGTGGAGGAGAGAAAAGGGCCCAGTTGAGCGTAGGATGGCTGGTGTCAGAAACAAAAGAGGTCATCCAGTCCAGTGCCCGGTCCGTGATGCCAAGGGTATCACAGATCCGATTTATGAGGGTGGCATGATTGACAGTGTCAAAAGCAGAGGGCATGTCGAAAAGGATGAGAACGAAAGGAGAGTTTGAGAGCAAATCTTCATGGTTGTGTTCAGGAGAGCAGTTTCGATGCATCTGGCTGCTCTGAAGCCAGATTGGTGGTTGTGGAGACAGCCAACAGATTCAGTGTGATGGATTAGTTGTATGGCCAACTTCTCCAGGAGTTTGCCCAAGAAGGGGGTAGTGGGGATGGGGTGGTAGTTACCCAGGCAGGAAGGGGCTGCAAACAGCTTTTTTAGGTGGGATGTACAAGAGAGTGCTCGAGAGGTAGTGGGAAGGAGCCAGTGGCAAAGGAGTGGTTGCAGAACTCAGCCAAGGAGGGAGCGAGGGAGGCAATGTTGTCCTTGATAGTTCTGGAGGAGCAGGGAAGCACCTGTTTGGAGGAGCCTTTCTTGGAGATCTGTCTTGGACTGTCTTGGAGATCTCCTCTGGTGCTTTGGGTGAGAAGGAGGAGAGGAGGGAAGGAGGGAGGGGGGTCAAGGGAGGCCTGAGAGCAGGTCTAGGAGGAGGGGGGTCGGGGAGAGGACAGGATATCCTGGTTTTAAATGTGAAATGGGAGGCCAAAGCAGTGCAGAGGGTCTAGGAAGGAAGAGGAGAAGTGGAGACTGCAGTAGGATTGGTGAGATCCTTACAGATGTTGAAAAGGTCAGCTGTGTTGTTGGTGGTATCAGAGATGCGGGCGTGGATATGGCCCCACTTCTTGGAACGGATGGAGAATCTGTATTGCCTTTGGAACGGGCGATAGGCCAAACAAGGGTCACTCCGCCGCCCGAACAGTTAGGCCTGGGCTTGGAGAGGATCTTGTAAACCTCAGGAAGGAGAGTGTCAAAAGCAGTGACAGAGCTAGCTTTGAACCACGTCTTAGTGAGGGCGAGGGCATCAAGGTCAAAGTTTTCAAGGAGTTGACATATGTCAGAGGAATGTTTAACAGCAGAGCAAGAGTTGAGGGTAGCTAAGTGACGCTGGTTGCCACCTTTAAAGACCTTCTGAGGAGGGGTACAGGTACAAGGTATACCCGTTGGTGGGGGTGAAGAGGCCAGCAGGGTGGCAGACGGAGGAGTGGCAGGAGAAGGGAGGAAGCTAATGAGAGACGGGAGGCTCCTGTCAAGAAGGAGGAGGAGGTTGGGCTGATAGCCCTGGGCCATGATAGTGCCATTCTGGTAGGCATAAGTGATGCACCTGGATCATGAAGTGAACCAAGAGCACTTCCCATCTGGTTCCACCATTAATGATCGAAGAAGAGAAAGGGGCGACGACCAAGACCATATGGGGAGTTCATAGGTCCAGTGATGGAACGACAAAGAGGATGTCAGTAATAGTCTGCCTGGAGGAAACATTGACATAGGTGTCGGCAAAGGGATGATCTAGGTTAGATACCAGGAGACCGTTCTTAAACCTTTTCCTTTTCCTAGCCAATAGGGGGTCCCAACACCTAACAATGCCAGATGGTCATTATTTCCCATAACTGGTGACAGGAAGTTAATAAATAAAGGGATACAGATGATTTCAGGAGCATGCATTGCTCGGATCACCTGACTTGCTAACCGGTCACAAACGTGTGCAAGTGGGCATGTCACTGTCCTTGACTCACCTGCCTTCACAAGCATGAGAAAGGTGCTTCCTTTTCAAACACCTCATGTTGTGACTGCTCTAGCGGGTGGGCAGGCAAGGGGAGTGTGTGTGTCTGTGATACTTCTGCACTCCATACCATCCTTTCCATCGACTCCACCTCATGCTCTCAATTCCTCCCTGCCGAGTAAGGTTTTACCATCAATCCCTTGCTCCCCAGGTGATCAGCAAAGAGAACAACCAACACTAGGCGTAGCTACCAATGTGCTTATTTAACTCACTTTTACAACTCCACTCCTCCACCCCTATAGAAAAGTGCGGAGATCCGACATACAGGTCCAATAGCGAATTACCAATTGAGTTTACTAGGAAGGCACAGAGTAAGGGATTGGCCTAACATAATAGGTGCATTTGTAGAGTGCACCCCTCAGCCCCACACACACACTGATGTAGATTGGTATTATAGACAGAAGGTAACAGATGTTCATTGTTACACAACTCAGTGGTACTCATTCGGTTCATCTTGCATGGATGAAGGGCTGGGTGGACCTGTGGGGATTCAAACCAGTGACTATGAGGTCACCCGCATGGCTCCTTCTAGAGAATGCAGTAGTGCACTGGGGCACAGTCCTGGACCCTAAACCTGGATCTGGACACCACTTCCAGGAAGAGGCAGGAGAGAGAAATGGAGACAAGACAGGAGAGAAGGGCACATGAAGGGTCCAGGGACGCAGGGCGGGAGACAGGCTATCTCAGAAGCATAGAGCAACCTGTGCAGAGAAACACACTACAGCAGTTATTTACCTTTCGCTGCCTGTGCTTCTTACGTTGTGCAGAGTAGGATGACACAATAGTGTGTTTAGATCTAGAAATGGAAGACATTATTATGTTATTAAATACTACAAACACAAGACATCATATAACGATATATAATCAAAACATCCAAAGATGAGCTGCCGTGCCCCTCTCCCCGCCAGTAATGCATCCTCCATCACATACACACAAGACAGGTTTAACTGGAGGTTTATGAAGAACAAGTGGAGACAATTCAACACTTGGCCAAAACAGATGATCACTTTCTCACCAAAAGAGGAGTGAATAGTCGTTGGCCACTCAACTACAGCAAACGTTTCCCCAATTCCCCAATTATTCCCTAAAAGACATATTTCACATTTAAAAACGTAGCATTTGAGGTCCCAGCGAGACAAAAAGGAGCGCATCCAGCCAGGGTATTTTCTAGTCCATGTGGTGCCCAGGGTGAAACACTACAATGCGCCCCCATGCTCGGCATACGCCACTCCCAAACTACACTCCACGGTTAAGTAACTCCTACCCAATGTCAATAAATCACTGCTATACAAATGAAACAGGTTTTATTACATCGTGATTCACGGAACTTCGCAAAAACGCTAAATGCTAGTGTGGGACCATTTTTTGGTTGAAGTACGCCACTGATGTGTTACTGCACTATGCAACTAGTAGTTTTTACCATTGTTGCTGAATAAATATCCTTTAAATCGCACAATTTGCATTACATTTGATAAAAAACATAATAATTCTCCGAGGCATTTGCAACTATGGGCCATGTTTTCATTGGTGCCTGAGACAATTTTATGTCCTGTCCGCCCCTGGTGGCTGCCAAGAGTGAGCTACTGAGGTTGTATTCCCAGGGCAGGTGCGGGTGATGGGGAGCACCAGGAGCAAAAAAGTAATCATAGAAAAGGGATCGGGAGCAGGAGAGGCCGGGGCAGTAGCCTGGCCGGGCCCAGGCACCACTCAGCTCTCCCGGGGACCACCCAGGTGGGTACTGCAAATGCCCATCTCTCAGCCCCTCGGACAGATGCCCACTGCACAGCCCCATGCAGAGCTCCCCACTGCATAACTCCATTTGCAGACACCCCCATGCACAGCACCCGCACAGATGCACACTGCGGAGGCCCCATACAGATGCCAGTGCACATCCCCCATACAGATGTCCACTGCATATTGCCTCCTTGCAGACACCCACAGCACAGTCCCATGTAGAACTGACCACTGCATAGTGCCCCCTTGCATATGCCCACAGCAAAGACGCCCGCTGTACATCCCCCTTGCAGTGGTGCCCACTGTGCACCCCCCTTGCAGAGCTGCCCACTGTACACCCCCTTAGTTTAGTTTAGTTTAGTTTGTTTATTTATAAAGTGCGTCCGAACCCTCAGGTAGCTGGGCGCATAATCATGTGCACAGCAGAGTTACATATCGTTACACAAACATCTTAATACAACAGACACAGCATACATTAGTCCAGGCTCTGAATGTTTACATACAAGAGTAGAATATACCGAGAATAGAATGTACAGAGAATAGGCACCAAATAGTTACAGTGGCGAGTGAGGACCGGGTTACAGGTTGGTCCTGAATAGGCTGTAGATAGAGTAAACATTACTGCAGGTAGAGAGCGGCGGCTGGCCGGTCGTGTCGGTGAGAGTCTAGATGTTTAGGCTAGTAGCCATGATTTTACCATGGCTCTGAATGGCCAGAACGCAGTTTCCGATCTAATTGTAGGAGGGAGGGAGTTCCAACATTGTGCTGCGAGCACTGGGAAACTGGAGCCTCCTGCCGTTTTTAGGTTATAGTTAGGGATCTTTAGTTGGTGCAGGTAAGGAGTTCTGGTGGGTCTAATGGGGCAGTGTCTAGAGTATTTGTCTGAAAGGTAACGTGGGTAGTACGTGACAGGCACTTGTGGGTGATGACCAGGGTTCTTAGCTTAATTCTGTCGCGGATCGGGAGCCAGTGGACTTCTTTGCTAACCGTGGATATGTGCGCCTTGCGTGGGAGGTTGAGGGCACATCTTAGTGCATTATTTTGCAGGATCTGGAGCCTGTTCAAATTTTTTGTGGTAGTGCCTAAGTAGAGTGTGTTGCAATAGTCTAATTTAGACAATATCAGCGCTCTAGATAGGGTGAGGCAGCTAGAGGTGGAGAGAAAAGGCCTACAGGCATTGATCAATTTATTGGTGTATGTGGTAGCTGAGATGGTAGAGTTTATTTGTTTCTTTAGTGACAAGGTAGAGTCGAGGTTTACACCTAGTGTTTTGACCTCTTTGGATACTTTTATGATGTTGCAATCAATGGTAAAGGATTGGTACCTTTGGTCCAGTTTGTTGAGGCGAGCCTGGGAGCCTACGATAAGCAATTCTGTCTTATCGTCGTTTAGGCAAAGACTGTGTGTGGCCATCCAGGCTTGGATTTCTAAGTAGATATCATTAAGCTTTGCAACATCTTCTTCATAGCTACCAGTGAGCGTGATGAGGACCTGGGTGTGGTCGTGCAGAGCTGCCCACTGCACATCCCCCTTTCAGATGGCCACTGCACATCCCCCTTTCAGATGGCCACGGTGCACCCCGCTTTCAGATGGCCACTGTACATCCCCCTGCAGAGCTGCCCACTGCACATCACCCTTGCATAGTTGCCCACTGCACATCCCCCTTTCAGATGGCCACTGCACACACCCCTTTCAGATGGCCACTGTACATCCCCCTTGCAGAGCTGTCCACTGCACATCATCCTTGCAGAGCTGTCCACTGCACATCCCCCTTTCAGATGGCCACTGTACATCCCCCTTGCAGAGCTGCCCACTGCACATCACCCTTGCATAGTTGCCCACTGCACATCCCCCTTTCAGATGGCCACTGCACACCCCCCTTTCAGATGGCCACTGTACATCCCCCTTGCAGAGCTGTCCACTGCACATCATCCTTGCAGAGCTGTCCACTGCACATCCCCCTTGCAGAGCTGCCCACTGCACATCACCCTTGCATAGCTGCCCACTGCACATCACCCTTGCATAGCTACCCACTGCATATCCCCCTTTCAGATGGCCACTGCATATCCCCCTTTCAGATGGCCACTGCACATCCCCCATTCATATGGCCACTGTACATCCCCCTTGCAGAGCTGCCCACTGCACATCCCCCTTGCAGAGCTGTCCACTGCACATCACCCTTGCAGAGCTGCCCACTGCACATCCCCCTTTCAGATGGCCACTGCACCCCCCTTTCAGATGGCCACTACACATCCTCCTTTCAGATGGGCACTGCACCCCCCCATTCAGATGGCCACTGCACATCCTCCCCTTTCAGATGGCCACTGCACAACCCCCCCTTTCAGATGGCCACTACACATCCACCTTTCAGATGGCCACTGCACAACCCCCCCTTTCAGATGGCCACTGCACATCCCCCTTTCAGGTGGATGGCCATAGCACATCCCCCCCTTTCAGATGGCCACTGCACAACCCCCCCTTTTAGATGACCACTGCACAACCCCCCCTTTCAGATGACCACTGAACATCCACCTTTCAGATGGCCACTGCACATCCCCCTTTCAGATGGCCACTGTACACCCCCCTTGCAGAGCTTCTCACTGCACATCCCCATTTCAGATGTCCACTGCATTTCCCCTATTTCAGATGGTCACTGCACATCCCCCTTTCAGATGGTCACTGCACATCCCCCTTTCAGATGGTCACTGCACATCCCCCTTTCAGATGGCCTCTGCACATCCCCCTTGCAGAGCTGCCCACTGTGCACCCCCCTTGCAGAGTTGCCCACTGCACACCCCCTTTCAGATGTCCACTGCACACCCCTTTTTCAGATGGCCACTGCAATCCCCCTTTTAGATGGCCACTGCACATCCCCCCCTTTCAGATGGCCACTGCACATCCCGCCCTTTCAGATGGCTACTGCACATCCCCCTTTCAGATGGTCGCTGCACATCCCCCTTGCAGAGCTGTCCACTGCAACCCCCTTTCAGATGTCCACTGTGCAACCCCCTTTCAGATGGCCACGCACTGTACATTCCACTTGCAGAGCTGATGACTGCACATCCCCCTTTCAGATGGCCAATGCACCCCCCCTTTCAGATGGCCACTGCACATCCCCCCCTTTCAGATGGTCACTGCACATCCCCCCGTTTCAGATGGCCACTGCACAACCCCCCCCTTTCAGATGGCCACTGCACATCCACCTTTCAGATGGACACTGCACAACCCCCCCCTTTTCAGATGGCCACTGCACATCCCCCTTTCAGATGGCCACTGCACATCCCCATTTCAGATGGCCACTGCACATCCCCTCATTAAGATGTCCACTGCACATCCCCCCATTCAGATGGCCACTGCACAACCCCCCCTTTCAGATGGCCACTGCACATCCCCCTTTCAGATGGATGGCCATAGCACATCCCCCCCTTTCAAATGGCCACTGCACAACCCCCCCTTTTAGATGGCCGCTGCACAACCCCCCTTTTCAGATGACCACTGCACATCCACCTTTCAGATGGCCAATGCACATCCCCCTTTCAGATGGCCACTGTACATCCCCCTTGCAGAGCTTCCCACTGCACATCCCCATTTCAGATGGCCACTGCACATCCCCCCTTTCAGATGGGCACTGCACATCCCCCCTTTCAGATGGCCACTGCACATCCCCCTTTCAGATGGCCACTGCACATCCCCCTTGCAGATCTGCCCACTGTGCACCCTCCTTGCAGAGCTTCCCACTGCACATTCCCATTTCAGATGGCCACTGTACATCCCCCTTGCAGAGCTGCCTACTGCACATCCCCCTTGCAGAGCTGTCCACTGCAACCCCCCTTTCAGATGGCCACTGCGCACCCCCCTTTTAGATGGCCACTGTACATCCCCCTTGCAGAGCTGCCTACTGCACATCCCCCTTGCAGAGCTGTCCACTGCAACCCCCCTATCAGATGGCCACTGTACATCCCCCTTGCAGAGCTGCCTACTGCACATCCCCCTTGCAGAGCTGTCCACTGCAACCCCCCTTTCAGATGGCCACTGTACATCCCCCTTGCAGAGCTGCCTACTGCACATTCCCCTTGCAGAGCTGTCCACTGCAACCCCCCTTTCAGATGGCCACTGCACACCCCCTTTCAGATGGCCACTGCACATCCCCCCTTTCAGATGGCCACTGTACACCCCCCTTGCAGAGCTGCCTACTGCACATCCCCCTTGCAGAGCTGTCCACTGCAACCCCCCTTTCAGATGGCCACTTTACATCCCCCTTGCAGAGCTGCCTACTGCACATCCCCCTTGCAGAGCTGTCCACTGCAACCCCCCTTTCAGATGGCCACTGCGCACCCCCCTTTCAGATGTCCACTGCACATCCCCCTTGCAGAGCTGCCCACTGCACAGCCCCCTTTCAGATGGCCACTGCACATCCCCCCCTTTCAGATGGCCACTGCACAACCCCCCCTTTCAGATGACCACTGCACATCCCCCTTTCAGATGGCCACTGAACATCCCCCTTGCAGATGGCCATAGCACAGCCACCTGTACAGCTCCCCAAGCCCACATCACACTCCCCTTGCAGATGCCCACAGCACAGTACCTCACTGCACAGGCACCCACTGCACAGCCCACTCCATACAGACGTCCACTGCGCAGACCCCTGTACTTTACAGATGCCCACTGCATATCCCCCTTGCAGACGCCCACAGCACAGTACCCCACTTCACAGGCACCCACTGCACAGCCCACCCCATACAGACGTCCACTGTGCAGACCCCTGTACAGATGGCCACTGCGCAGACCCCTGTACTGTACAGATGCCCACAGGATATCCCCCTGTGTGAATGCCCATCTCACAGCACCAGTGGGGGAGTGGCCTACGGGGAAGTCAAGTTACAAAACTTCCAATATATGTTACCATGGGGCCACTTGGAAACACATTTCCGGGGCCACTTTTGGTTCCAGTGCACAGCACCCGGCACTGATGGCCACTATACTCCGACCCCCTGCACTGATGCCCACTACACTCCCACCACTGCAGATGCCCATTACACCCCCACCCCGTGCAGAGGCCCATTACACCCCCACCCCGTGCAGAGGCCCATTACACCCCCACCCCGTGCCGATGCCCATTACACCCCCACCCCGTGCCGATGCCCATTACACCCCCACCCCCTGCAGATGCCCACCACACGGCCCTTGTGTAGATGCCCATTACACCCCCACCCTCTGCAGATGCCATTACACCCCCACCCCCTGCAGATGCCCACCACACGGCCCTTGTGTAGATGCCCACTACACCCCCACCCCGTGCAGATGCCCATTACACCCCCAAACCCTGAAGATGCCCACTACACCCCCACCCCCTGCAGATGCCCACTACACCCCCACCCCTGCAGATGCCCATTACAACCCCAACCCCTGCAGATGCCCACTACACCCCACCCCCTGCAGATGCCCACTACACCCCCGCCCCGTGCAGATGCCCATTACAACCCCAACCCCTGCAGATGCCCACTACACCCCCACCCCCTGCAGATGCCCACTGCAAGGCCCTTGTGTAGATGCCATTATACCCCCACCCCGTGCAGATGCCCACAACACCCCCACCCCGTGCAGATGCCCACCACATGGCCCTTGTGTAGATGCCCATTACACCCCCACCCCGTGCAGATGCCCGTTACACCCCCACCCCGTGCAGATGCCCATTACACCCCCACCCCGTGCAGATGCCCACTACACCCCCACCCCGTGCAGATGCCCATTACACCCCCACCCCGTGCAGATGCCCACCACACGGCCCTTTTGTAGATGCCCACTACACCCCCACCCCGTGCAGATGCCCACCACATGGCTCTTGTGTAGATGCCATTATACCCCCACCCCCTGCAGATGCCCATTCCACCCCCACCCCCTGCAGATGCCCACTACACGGCCCTTGTGTAGATGCCCATTACACCCCCACCCCCTGCAGATGCCCACTACACCCCCACCCCGTGCAGATGCCCATTACACCCCCACCCCGTACAGATGCCCACCACACGGCCCTTGTGTAGAAGCCCATTACAGCCCCACCCCGTACAGATGCCCACTACATGGCCCTTGTGTAGATGCCCACTACACCCCCACCCCTGCAGATGCCCACTACATGGCCCTTGTGTAGATGCCCATTACACCCCCACCCCGTACAGATGCCCACCACACGGCCCTTGTGTAGAAGCCCATTACAGCCCCACCCCGTACAGATGCCCACTACATGGCCCTTGTGTAGATGCCCACTACACCCCCACCCCCTGCAGATGCCCATTACATGGCCCTTGTGTAGATGCCCACTACACCCCCACCCCCTGCAGATGCCCACTACATGGCCCTTGTGTAGATGCCCACTACACCCCCACCCCCTGCAGATGCCCACTACATGGTCCTTGTGTAGATGCCCATTACACCCCCACCCCCTGCAGATGCCCACTACACCCCCACCCCGTGCAGATGCCCATTACACCCCCACCCCGTGCAGATGCCCACTACAAGGCCCTTTTGTAGATGCCCACTACACCCCCACCCCCTGCAGATGCCCATTACACCCAACCCCCTGCAGGTGGCCTTTCCAACACCCTGTGAGTGGGAGCTGATCATGTCTATTGGACCGTTTCACCATGTATTGGGTTGTGCTGTTATCTTCAGAGGCCGCCTGCGCCCATCGCCCATCTGCCCTGCTCATCTGCCCTGCTTCTCTGCCTGGTGCCCATCTGCCTGGTGCCCATCTGCCCGACGCCCATCTTCTGGCGCCCATCTGCCTGTCGCCCATCTGCCCTGCTCATCTGCCCTGCTTATCTGCCTGACTTATCTGTCCAGTTTATCTGACCCGGCTTATCTGACCCGGCTTGTCTGCCCAGCTTATCTGCCCAGCTTATCCACCCAGTTTATCCGCCCAGTTTATCCGCCCGGCTTATCTGCCTGGCTTATCTGCTCGGCGCCAATCTGCCCTGCGTCCATCTGCCCGGCGCACATCTGCCCTGCTTATCTGCCCGACGCCCATCTGCCCTGCCCGACTTATCTGCCCTGCTTATCTGCCTGGCTTATCTGCTCAGCGCCAATCTGCCCCGCGTCCATCTGCCCCGCGTCCATCTGCCCGGCGCCCATCTGCCGTGCTCATCTGCCGTGCTCATCTGCCGTGCTTATCTGCCCAGCTTATCTGCCTGGCTTATCTGGCTGACTTATCTGCCTGGTGCCCATCTGCCCGTTGCCCATCTGCCCGTTGCCCATCTGCCCTGCTCATCTGCCCTGCTTATCTGCCCGACGCCCATCTGCCCTGCCCGACTTATCTGCCCTGCTTATCTGCCTGGCTTATCTGCTCAGCGCCAATCTGCCCCGCGTCCATCTGCCCCGCGTCCATCTGCCCGGCGCCCATCTGCCGTGCTCATCTGCCGTGCTCATCTGCCCTGCTTATCTGCCTGGCTTATCTGGCTGGTTTACCTGCTCGGCGTCCATCTGCCCGACGCCCATCTGCCCGACGCCCATCTGCCCGGCACCCATCTGTCTTGCTTATCTGCTCTGCTTATCTGCCCAGCTTATTTGCCCTGCTTATCTGGCCGGCTTATCTGCCTGGTTTACCTGCCCGGTACCCATCTGCCAGACGGCCATCTTCCTGGCGGCCATCTGCCCGTTGCCCATCTGCCCTGTTTATCTGCCCTGCTTATCTGCCTGACTTATCTGCCCGGCGCTTATCTGCCTGGCTTATCTGCCTGGCACTCATCTGCCCTGCTCATCTGCCCTGCATATCAGCCTGGCTTATCTGCCCGCGTTATCTGCCCGGCTTATCTGCCTTGCTTATCTGCCCAGCTTATCTGCTCAGCGTCAAACAGCCCCGCGCCAATCATCCCTGCGTCCATCTGCCCGGCGTCCATCTGCCCGGTGCCCATCTGCCGTGCTCATCTGCCCTGCTTATCTGCCTGGCTTATCTGGCTGGCCCATCTGCCCGACGCCCATCTGCCCGGCACCCATCTGCCCGGTGCCCATCTACCCGTCGCCCATCTGCCCTGCTCATCTACCCTGCTCATCTGCCCAGCTTATCTGCCCTGCTTATCTGCCTGGATTATCTGCCCAGCGCCAATCTGCCCCGCGTCCATCTGCCCAGCACCCATCTGTCCTGCTTATCTGCTCTGCTTATCTGCCCAGCTTATCTGCCCAGCTTATCTGCCCAGCTTATCTGCTCTGCTTATCTGGCCGGCTTATCTGACTGGCTTACCTGCCGGTGCCCATCTGCCAGACGCCCATCTTCGCGGCGGCCATCTGCCCTGTTTATCTGCCTGACTTATCTGCCCTGCTTTTCTGCCCGGTGCTTATCTGCCTGGCTTATCTGCCTGGTTTATCTGCCCGGTGCCGAACTGCCCGGTGCCCATCTGCCCGGTGCCCATCTGCCCGGTGCCCATCTGCCCTGCCCATCTGTCCTGCTTATCTGTCCTGCTTATCTGCCCTGCCCCCATCTGCCCAGCCCCCATCTGCCCGGCGCCCATCTGCCCGGCGCCCATCTGCCCGGCGCCCATCTGCCCGGCGCCCATCTGCCCTGCCCATCTGCCCAGCCCATCTGCCCAGCCCATCTGCCCATCTTATCTGCATGGCTAATCTGCCATGCCCATCTGCCCAATTTATCTGCCCGGTTTATCTGTCCTGTTCATCTTCCCTGCTTATCTGCCTGGATTATCTGCCCGGATTATCTGCCCGGATTATCTGCCTGATTTATCTGCCTGATTTATCTGCCCTGCTTATCTGCTCAGCGCCAATCTGCCCCGCGTCCATCTGCCCGGCGCCCATCTGTCCGGCGCCCATCTGCCGTGCTCGTCTGGCCTGCTTCTCTGCCTGGCTTATCTGGCTGGCTTATCTGCTCAGCGCCCATCTGCCCGACGCCCATCTGCCCGACGCCCATCTGCCCGGCACCCATCTCCCTGCGCCTATCTGCCCGGCACCCATCTGTCCTGCTTATCTGCTCTGCTTATCTGCCCTGCTTATCTGGCTGGCTTATCTGCCTGTCTTACCTGCCCGGTGCCCATCTGCCAGACGCCCATCTTCCCGGTGGCCATCTGCACGTCGCCCATCTGCCCTGTTTATCTGCCCTGCTTATCTGCCTGATTTATCTGCCCTGGCTTATCTGCCTGATTCATCTGCCCTGGCTTATCTGCCTGGCGCTCATCTGCCCTGCTCATCTGCCCTGCATATCTGCCCGGCTTATCTGCCCTGCTTATCTGCCCGGCTTATCTGCCCTGCTTATCTGCCCGGCTTATCTGCTCAGCGCCAATCTGCCCCGCGTCCATCTGCCCGGCGCCCATCTGCCGTGCTCATCTGCCCTGTTTATCTGCCCTGCTTATCTGCCCTGTTTATCTGCCCTGCTTATCTGCCCTGCTTATCTGCCTGGCTTATCTGGCTGGCTTATCTGCTCTGCGCCCATCTGCCCGACGCCCATCTGCCCGACGCCCATCTGCCCGGCGCCCATCTGCCCTGCTCATCTACCCTGCTTATCTGCCCTGCTTATCTGCTCGGATTATCTGCTCGAATTATCTGCCCAGTTTATCTGCTCAGCGCAAATCTGCCCTGCGTCCATCTGCCCGGCACCCATCAGTCCTGCTTATCTGCTCTGCTTATCTGCCCATCTTATCTGCCCTGCTTATCTGGCCGGTTTATCTGCCTGGCTTACCTGCCCGGTGCACATCTGCCAGAGGCCCATCTTCCCGGTGGCCATTTGCCCGTCGCCCATCTGCCTGACTTATCTGCCTGACTTATCTGCCTGGCTTATCTGCCTGGCGCTTATCTGCCTGGCGCTTATCTGCCTGGAGCTCATATTCCCTGCATATCTGCCTGGTTTATCTGCCCTGCTTATCTGTCCTACTCATCTTCCCTGCGTATCTTCCCAGCTTATCTGCCTGTCATATCTGCCTGGCTTATCTGCCCGGCTTATCTGCCCGGTTTATCTGCCCGGTTTATCTGCCCGGTGCCCATCTGCCCGGTGCCCATCTGCCCGGTGCCCATCTATCCTGGTTATCTGCCCTGGTTATCTTCCCTGGTTATCTGCCCTGGTTATCTGCCCTGCCCATCTTCCCAGCGCCCATCTGCCCGGCGCTCATCTCCCCTGCTCATCTGCCCTGCCCATCTGCCCAGCTTATCTGCCCATCTTATCTGCCTGGCTAATCTGCCATGCCCATCTGACAATTTATCTGCCCGGGTTATCTGTCCTGCTCATCTTCCCTGCTTATCTGCCTGGATTATCTGCCCGATTTATCTGCCCTGCTTATCTGCCCGGATTATCTGCCCAGTTTATCTGCTCAGCGCCAATCTGCCCTGCGTCCATCTGCCCGGCACCCATCTGTCCTGCTTATCTGCTCTGCTTATCTGCCCAGCTTATCTGCCCAGCTTATCTGCCCAGCTTATCTACCCAGCTTATCTGGCCGGCTTATCTGCCTGGTTTACCTGCCCGGTGCCCATCTGCCAGACGCCCATCTTCCCGGCGGCCATCTGCCCATCGCCCATCTGCCCTGTTTATCTGCCCTGCTTATCTGCCTGACTTATCTGCCCTGCTTATCTGCCCGACTTATCTGCCCTGCTTATCTGCCCTGCTTATCTGCCTGGTGCTCATCTGCCCTGCATATCTGCCTGGTTTATCTGCCCTGTTTATCTGCCCTGCTTATCTGCCCTGCTTATCTGTCCTGCTCATCTTCTCTGCGTATCTTCCCTGCGTATCTTGCCGGTCTTATCTGCCCGTCTTATCTGCCCGTGTTATCTGCCCGGTTTATCTGCCCTGCTTATCTGCCTGGCTTATCTGCCCGGTGCCCATCTGCCCGGCGCCCATCTGCCCGGCGCCCATCTGCCCGGCGCCCATCTGCCCTGCCCATCTGTCCTGCTTATATGTCCTGGTTATCTGCCCTGGTTATCTGCCCTGGTTATCTGCCCTGTCCATCAGCCCTGTCCATCTGCCCAGCGCCCATCTGCCCTGCTCATCTGCCCTGCCCATCTGCCCAGCTTATCTGCCCAGTTTATCTGCCTGGCTAATCTGCCATGCCCATCTGCCCAATTTATCTGCCCGGCTTATCTGTCCTGCTCATCTTCCCTGCTTATCTGCCTGGATTATCTGCACGGATTATCTGCCCGGATTATCTGTCCTGCTTATCTGCCTGGTTTATCTGACCGGTTTATCTGCCCATCTCATCTGCCTGGCGTATCTGCCCGGCGCTCATCTGCCCTGCTCATCTGCCCTGCGTATTTGCCCGGTTCATCTGCCCATTTTATCTGCCCAGTTTATCTGCCCTGCTTGCATTGGTTGCAATCATAGCTTGCAGCATTTTTCCTATAGCGCCGATCGGGGTCTGGCCGGAAGGTTTTTCTGTGCTGATAAAGAGCTTGGATCTTTTCATTCACTTTCACGTTTTGGAAAACAGCCCCTTTGGAAAGTGCTGCTTGTCACTTGTTATGGGGTGAAATGAAAGTCTGGACGCCCAGGTAGGGAAGTGAACTTCTTTACTAAGTTCCAGGTGATACAGTAAATACAACAGGTAAGTCCAAAGGTAAGTAAGTAGGAAGATATAGGAGAGGCATCCACAGGCCTCCACTCCAGCTGGCATTCATGGAATTTACAGGGGCACTCACACCACAACATTCCACAAGCAAGCATCCATGCAGGGCCAAGGCATGGGGGGGCATAAAACATAACATATCTCCCTCCTCAACAGACACCAAGGTACAGGGCACTCACAGCACAACATTCCACAGGCACTCTCTCAAGCAAGCATCCATGCGGGACCAAGGCATGGGGGGGCATAAGACATAACATATCTCCCTCCTCAACAGACACCAAGGTACAGGGCACGGAAGGAAGCACCGGGGAAAACCACACGGTAATGCGAACAAAGCATAAAACCAACAACAGTCTGGCCACAACCAACCTCCCAACTCCAAACCAAATCCCACGCACTCCATTCCAGAGAACAAGGAGCCACGCTCTGCACTGCATTCGGACCCCGTCACTGCGTGTTCCAGCAACTCAACACCAGCTGCATGGCAAAGCACCTCAGGGGAGCTGCGCAGAAGAAGGCGGGTCAGCTCGGAACCTGCGCAGAAGAAGGCGGGTCAGCTGGGAACCTGCACAGAAGAAGGCGGGTCAGCAGGGAACTTGCACAGAAGAAGGCGGGTCAGCTGGGAACATGCGCAGAAGAAGGCAGGTCAGCTGGGAGCCTGCGCAGAAGGCGGGTCAGCTGGGAACCTGCACAGAAGAAGGCGGATCAGCTGGGAACATGTGCAGAAGAAGGCTGGTCAGCAGAGAACCTGCGCAGAAGAAGGCGGGTCAACTGGGAACCTGCACAGAAGGTGGGTCAGCAGGGAACCTACGCAGAAGAAGGCGGGTCAGCTCGGAACATGCGCAGAAGAAGGCAGGTCAGCTGGGAACCTGCCCAGAAGAAGGCGGGTCAGCTGGGAACATGTGCAGAAGAAGGCTGGTCAGCAGGGAACCTGTGCAGAAGAAGGCGGGTCAACTGGGAACCTGCACAGAAGGCGGGTCAGCAGGGAACCTGCCCAGAAGAAGGCAGGTCAGCTGGGAACATACGCAGAAGAAGGCGAGTAAACTGGGAGCCTGCGCAGAAGAAGACGAGTCAGCTGGGAACCTGTGCAGAAGAAGGCGAGTAAACTGGAAGCCTGCGCAGAAGAAGGCGGGTCAGCTGGGAACCTGCGCAGAAGAAGGCAAGTAAACTGGGAGCCTGCGCAGAAGAAGACGGGTCAGCTGGGAACCTGTGCAGAAGAAGGCGGGTCAGCTGGGAACCTGCGCAGTAGAAAGTGGGTCAGCTGAGAACCTGCACAGAAGAAGGCGGGTCAGCTTAGAACCTGCACAGAAGAAGGCGGGTCAGCTGGGAGCCTGCGCCGAAGAAGGTGGGTCAGCAGGGAACCCTTGCAGAAGAAGGCAGGTCAGCTGGGAACCTGCGCAGAAGAAGGCAGGTCAGCTGGTAGCCTGCGCTGAAGAAGGCGGGTCAGCAGGGAACCTGCGCAGAAGAAGGCGGGTCAGCTGGGAGCTTGCGCAGAAGAAGGCAGGTCAGCAGGGAACTTTCGCAGAAGAAGGCAGGTCAGCTGGGAACCTGTGCAGAGGAAGGCGGATCAGCTGGGAATCTGCACAGAAGATGGCGGGTCAGCATGGAACTTGAGCAGAAGAAGGTGGGTCAGCTGGGAGCCTGCGCAGAAGAAGGCGGATCATCTGGGAACCTGTGCAGAAGAAGGCTGGTCAGCTGGGAACCTGCGAGAAGAAGGCGGGTCAGCTGGGAACCTGCGCAGTAGAAAGTGGGTCAGCTGAGAACCTGCACAGAAGAAGGCGGGTCAGCTGAGAACCTGCACAGAAGAAGGCGGGTCAGCTGGGAGCCTGCGCCGAAGAAGGTGGGTCAGCAGGGAACCTGCGCAGAAGAAGGCGGGTCAGCTGGGAACCTGCGCAGAAGAAGGCGGGTCAGCTGGTAGTCTGCGCTGAAGAAGGCAGGTCAGCAGTGAACCTGCTCAGAAGAAGGCGGGTCATCTGGGAGCTAGCGCAGAAGAAGGCGGGTCAGCTGGGAACCTGTGCAGAAGAAGGCGGGTCAGCTGGGAACCTGCGCAGAAGAAGGCAGGTCAACTGGGAACCTGCTTAGAAGAAGGGGGGTCAGAAGGGAACCTGCGCAGAAGAAGGCGGGTCAGCTGGGAACATGCGCAGAAGAAGGCTGGTCAGCTGGGAGCCTGCGCAGAAGGCGGGTCAGCTGGGAACCTGCACAGAAGAAGGCGGATCAGCTGGGAACATGTGCAGAAGAAGGCTGGTCAGCAGGGAACCTGCGCAGAAGAAGGCGGGTCAACTGGGAACCTGCACAGAAGGTGGGTCAGCAGGGAACCTGCGCAGAAGAAGGCAGGTCAACTGGGAACCTGCACAGAAGGTGGGTCAGCAGGGAACCTGCGCAGAAGAAGGCGGGTCAGCTGGGAACATGCGCAGAAGAAGGCAGGTCAGCTGGGAACCTGCCCAGAAGAAGGCGGGTCAACTGGGAACCTGCACAGAAGAAGGCGGGTCAGAAGGGAACCTGCGCAGAAGAAGGCGGGTCAGCTGGGAACATGCGCAGAAGGAGGCGGGTCAGCAGGGAACCTGCGCAGAAGAAGGCAGGTCAGCTGGGACCATGCGCAGAAGAAGGCAGGTCAGCTGGGAACCTGCACAGAAGAAGGCGGGTCAGCAGGGAACCTGCCCAGAAGAAGGCAGGTCAGCTCGGAACATGCGCAGAAGAAGGCGAGTAAACTGGGAGCCTGCGCAGAAGAAGACGGGTCAGCTGGGAACCTGCGCAGAAGAAGGCGAGTAAACTGGAAGCCTGCGCAGAAGAAGGCGGGTCAGCTGGGAACCTGCGCAGAAGAAGGCGAGTAAACTGGGAGCCTGCGCAGAAGAAGACGGATCAGCTGGGAACCTGTGTAGAAGAAGGCGGGTCAGCTGGGAACCTGCGCAGTAGAAAGTGCGTCAGCTGAGAACCTGCACAGAAGAAGGCGGGTCAGCTGAGAACCTGCACAGAAGAAGGTGGGTCAGCTGGGAGCCTGCGCCGAAGAAGGTGGGTCAGCAGGGAACCCTTGCAGAAGAAGGCGGGTCAGCTGGGAACCTGCGCAGAAGAAGGCGGGTCAGCTGGGAACCTGCGCAGAAGAAGGCGGGTCAGCTTGTAGCCTGCGCTGAAGAAGGCTGGTCAGCAGGGAACCTGCGCAGAAGAAGGCGGGTCAGCTGGGAGCTTGCGCAGAAGAAGGCGGGTCAGCAAGGAACCTGCGCAGAAGAAGGCAGGTCAGCAGGGAACTTTCGCAGAAGAAGGCGGGTCAGCTGGGATCCTGTGCAGAGGAAGGCGGATCAGCTGGGAATCTGCGCAGAAGATGGCGGGTCAGCATGGAACTTGAGCAGAAGAAGGTGGGTCAGCTAGGAACCTCCGAGAAGAAGGCGGGTCAGCTGGGAACCTGCGCAGTAGAAAGTGGGTCAGCTGAGAACCTGCACAGAAGAAGGCGGGTCAGCTGAGAACCTGCACAGAAGAAGGCGGGTCAGCTGGGAGCCTGCGCCGAAGAAGGTGGGCCAGCAGGGAACCTGCGCAGAAGAAGGCGGGTCAGCTGGTAGTCTGCGCTGAAGAAGGCGGGTCAGCAGGGAACCTGCGCAGAAGAAGGCGGGTCAGCTGGGAGCTAGCGCAGAAGAAGGCGGGTCAGCTGGGAACCTGTGCAGAAGAAGGCGGGTCAGCTGGGAACATGCGCAGAAGAAGGCAGGTCAGCTGGGAACCTGCACAGAAGAAGGCGGGTCAGCAGGGAACCTGCGCAGAAGAAGGCGGGTCAGCTGGGAACATGCGCAGAAGAAGGCAGGTCAGCTGGGAACCTGCACAGAAGAAGGCGGGTCAGCAGGGAACCTGCCCAGAAGAAGGCGGGTCAGCTGGGAACATGCGCAGAAGAAGGCAGGTCAGCTGGGAGCCTGCGCAGAAGAAGACGGTCAGCTGAGAACCTGTGCAGAAGAAGGCGGGTCAGCTGGGAACCTGCGAGAAGAAGGCGGGTCAGCTGGGAACCTGCGCAGTAGAAAGTGGGTCAGCTGGGAACCTGCGCAGAAGAAGACAGGTCAGCTGAGAACCTGCACAGAAGAAGGCGGGTCAGCTGGGAACCTGCGCCGAAGAAGGTGGGTCAGCAGGGAACCTGCGCAGAAGAAGGCGGGTCCGCTGGGAACCTGCGCAGAAGAAGGCGTGTCAGCTGGGAACCTACGCAGAAGAAGGCGGGTCAGCAGGTAGCCTGCACTGAAGAAGGCGGGTCAGCAGGGAACCTACGCAGAAGAAGGAGGGTCAGCTGGGAGCTTGCGCAGAAGAAGGCGGGTCAGCAAGGAACCTGCGCAGAAGAAGGCGGGTCAGCTGGTAGCCTGCGCTGAAGAAGGCGGGTCAGCTGGGAGCCTGCGCAGAAGAAGGCGGGTCAGCTGGGAACCTGCGCAGAAGAAACCGGGTCAGCTGGCAACCTGCGCAGAAGAAAGCGGGTCAGCTGGGAACATGCGCAGAAGAAGGCGGGTCAGAAGGGAACCTGCGCAGAAGAAGGCGGGTCAGCTGGGAACATGCGCAGAAGAAGGCGGGTCAGCTGGGAGCTAGCGCAGAAGAAGGCGAGTCAGCTGGGAACCTGTGCAGAAGAAGGCGGGTCAGCTGGGAACCTACGAGAAGAAGGCGGGTCAGCTGGGAACCTGCGCAGTAGAAAGTGGGTCAGCTGAGAACCTGCACAGAAGAAGGCGGGTCAGCTGGGAGCCTGCGCCGAAGAAGGTGGGCCAGCAGGGAACCTGCGCAGAAGAAGGCGGGTCAGCTGGGAACCTGCGCAGAAGAAGGCGGGTCAGCTGGTAGTCTGCGCTGAAGAAGGCGGGTCAGCAGGGAACCTGCGCAGAAGAAGGCGGGTCAGCTGGGAGCTAGCGCAGAAGAAGGCGGGTCAGCTGGGAACCTGTGCAGAAGAAGGCGGGTCAGCTGGGAACCTGCGCAGAAGAAGGCGGGTCAACTGGGAACCTGCTTAGAAGAAGGGGGGTCTGAAGGGAACCTGCCCAGAAGAAGGCGGGTCAGCTGGGAACATGCGCAGAAGAAGGCAGGTCAGCTGGGAACCTGCACAGAAGAAGGCGGGTCAGCAGGGAACCTGCCCAGAAGAAGGCGGGTCAGCTGGGAACATGCGCAGAAGAAGGCAGGTCAGCTGGGAGCCTGCGCAGAAGAATACGGTCAGCTGAGAACCTGTGCAGAAGAAGGCGGGTCAGCTGGGAACCTGCGAGAAGAAGGCAGGTCAGCTGGGAACCTGCGCAGTAGAAAGTGGGTCAGCTGGGAACCTGCGCAGAAGAAGACAGGTCAGCTGAGAACCTGCACAGAAGAAGGCGGGTCAGCTGGGAACCTGCGCCGAAGAAGGTGGGTCAGCAGGGAACCTGCGCAGAAGAAGGCGGGTCAGCTGGGAACCTGCGCAGAAGAAGGCTTGTCAGCTGGGAACCTACGCAGAAGAAGGCAGGTCAGCAGGTAGCCTGCGCTGAAGAAGGCGGGTCAGCAGGGAACCTGCGCAGAAGAAGGAGGGTCAGCTGGGAGCTTGCGCAGAAGAAGGCGGGTCAGCAAGGAACCTGCGCAGAAGAAGGCGGGTCAGCTGGTAGCCCGCGCTGAAGAAGGCGGGTCAGCTGGGAACCTGCGCAGAAGAAAGCGGGTTAGCTGGGAACTTGCTCAGAAGAAAGCGGGTCAGCTGGGAACCTGTGCAGAGGAAGGCGGGACAGCTGGGAACCTGTGCAGAGGAAGGCGGATCAGCTGGGAATCTGCGCAGAAGATAGCGGGTCAGCATGGAACTTGAGCAGAAGAAGGTGGGTCAGCTGGGAGCCTGCGCAGAAGAAGGCGGGTCAGCTGGGAACCTGCGCAGAAGAAAGCGGGTCAGCTGGGAACCTGCGCAGAAGAAAGCGGGTCAGCTGGGAACATGCGCAGAAGAAGGCGGGTCAGCTGGTAGCCTGCGCCGAAGAAGGCGGGTCAGCAGGGAACCTGCGCAGAAGAAGGCGGGTCAGCTTGAAGCCTGCGCAGAAGATGACGGGTCAGCTGGGAGCTTGCGCAGAAGAAGGCGGGTCAGCAGGGAACCTGTGCAATCCTGTCGGAAGGAAGGTGACTGGGAGTGGAGGAGGATAGGACATAATAGCAAGGGAAGAGCAGATGGGAAGGGCAGATAGCTAGATTGATGTTGCAACACTATTTTTCTTTCTTCTCCTTTTGCACTGTACTGTTTTTTATAGAGGGGTGCACATGTATTTTTCCAGACATGGGAAGAGATTTTTGCTGGATCACAGATCTGGGAAATCTGGATCGACGCCAACACTTTCTTTAGGGTGCTCTTAGACCCAAGCCCAATGGAATTTGGGCCCCCCTTATCACAAACCTGGCCCACCCGGATGAATATTCTTGGAGCCGGGCCTGGCGCCCGAGTGCTCAGCTCCATTCACACGCTCCGGCAAGTGCCCGGCAGTCGCTTGCACCATTAAGGAAAAAGAGAATCACTCTGCAGTGCACGTACAGTCATGCTCTGCAGTGCATATACAGTCTTGCTCTGCAGTGCACGTACAGTCATGCTCTGCAGTGCACATATATACAGTCATGCTCTGTGGTGCCCGTACAGTCATGCTCTGCAGTGCACATAGAGTCATGCTCTGCAGTGTATGTAGTTGTGCTCTGCAGTGCACATATATACAGTTGTGCTCTGCAGTGCACGTAGTCATGCTCTGCTGTGTACATACAGTCATGCTCTGCAATGCACGTACAGTCATGCTCTGCAGTGCACGTACAGTCATGCTCTGTTGTGCACATAGTCATGCTCTGTTGTGCACATAGTCATGCTCTGCAATGCACATACAGTCATGCGCTGCAGTGCACCTACAATCATGCTCTGCAGTGCACATACAGCCATGCTCTGCAGTGTACGTACAGCCATGCTCGGCAGTGCACGTACAGCCATGCTCTGCAGTGCACATACAGCCATGCTCTGC
Organism: Ambystoma mexicanum; assembly: GCF_040938575.1. Classification (NCBI taxonomy): domain Eukaryota; kingdom Metazoa; phylum Chordata; class Amphibia; order Caudata; family Ambystomatidae; genus Ambystoma; species Ambystoma mexicanum. The sequence goes on from NC_090928.1 coordinate 1,283,388,313, forward strand.
AGTGCACATAAGTCATGCTCTGCAGTGCACATACAGTAATACTCTGCAGTGAACATACAGTCATACTCTGCAGTGCACATAGAGCCATGCTCTGCAGTGCATATACAGTCATGCTCTGCAGTGCACATAGAGTCATGCTCTGCAGTGCATGTATAGCCATGCTCTGCAGTGCACACATAGTCATGCTCTGCAGTGCACATACAGTCATGCTCTGCAGTGCACATACAGTCATGCTCTGCAGTAGACATACAGCCATGATCAGCAGTGCACGTACAGCCATGCTCTGCAGTGCATATACAGCCATGCTCTGCAGTGCACGTGCAGCCATGCTCTGCAGTGCATACACAGCCATGCTCTGCAGTGCATATACAGCCATGCTCTGCAGTGCATGTGCAGCCATGCTCTGCAGCTGCTTTTAACATTTCCGGCACCCTTTTTAGGCCGCGCCATTCACTCCCATGTTGTCGCAGCCGCCCTGTCACAGACGAGGGCCCCCAGCTGCCCCTTGCCTGCCTCTTCCACCCTGCTATGATGTGCTCACCCTGGGTGGGGGGGGGGGTTTATTGGGGGGGTGGGGCGCAGATAACCTTTACTAACTCAGGATGACAGCAGCACCCGTGTAATTGGTCTGAGAAGGTTGAAAGGCGGAGCAGACCGGTGTTAGACCCCCCCCCCCTCATGGGGGTGCTTCAGGCCCATTCAATAATCAAACAGGAGCCAGTGTGTACTTACAACCTTCCCTTTATTCCTCCATGTCGTTACTGTTTTCCCTCTTACCTTGCCCCTCCCTTTCCTCCCGCTTCCTGCTCCCTCCCATAGTCTTTGGCTCCCCTCTTAAAGGGGCTCTGTCCTTTTTCCCTTACAACACCTCCCCCTTGCTTAACATGAGACTTCCCACGTTACATTTGCTCGATGAGCTGTTGGGGTCTCTTTGTGGTTCGATGGGGCCTGCTTGGTTGCTCGTGGGTCTCCTCTGCACTCTCTCGTTGCGGCGTTTCATGAATCTCCTCTCTCTCTTTTTCCTCCATCTCGATCACCTCCCTTTCCGTTGGTTCATGCTCTTCAAAGTATAACTCGTGGAGGAGGGAGTCATTTGGCGTCATTTTGCCGTAGTTCCTTGTCATACTTGTCACTTGTTCTTTGTCCCCTGTCGCTAGGATGGGATCTGCGCTGTTCGTCTGTCCTTTAGCTTTGCTTGTCTCTCCAGCATCTTGCTCGGGCACGTGGTCCTTCTTGTGGGTTACTTTGAATGACCTATAGTGGACACTGATGAGTGCGTGCTGTAGTGCTGTCCGGTTACTGAGACGGCTGTGTCCTCTGGCGGGACTCGGTATCATGCGGATGGTGTCCAGCACTCTGCGTTCTCCTTGGGTTGGGTCACGTTGTGACCGTCCTTTAGGCTGCTCTGTCTGTGCCGTCCTCCATTGACCGGCATGGTCTTGGAGTTTGTCTAGGGGGTATTCTTCCGCCCTTGCCTGGTACTGTTGCCTGGTCCTGACGTTTTTTGTGACTTCCATTCCCCCCCCCCCCGGACGCTATTTCAAAGGGTACTGGGCAGTTGCGAATGCCATAGTCCTCACGCAGAACGAGTGGGGTTTGTGTGCCAAGTGTCGGTCTGTCCCCTTTGTGGTGGGCTAGCTCAGGGTAGAGGGGGTGTGCATCCCTGAGACCTCTGGGTGGGCTGGTGTTCATGTCCTTGATGTCTTTCCTGATGTCTAACCGTGCTCTAGGTGTACTCGGGTGTCTTGCCTGGGGCGTGGGTTGGCATGCCGAGCTTGTGGGTGGTCCTGTTCTGCACATTCTCTGAAGGAGACCTTCCTGGCCACAGCGCCAGCATGTTCGTCCAAAGGCTGGGTATGGTTGTCTGTGGGTGTGTTTCCACCCTCGCCCGTGGCGTTGCTCTATGCTCGGACTTTCTTGCCAGTGTCTTCTCAGTTTCCTCCTTCTCCAGGGTCGAGTGGGCTCAGAGTATTGCGGTTGCTCTTCCGTGAGGGCCGCGATGGCGTCGCGTTCACCTTTCCTTTCAATGGCTGCTGCCTGTGCGTCAACTCACTCGTATGTTTTTGCCATATTGAGTATTTTCGCTAGGGGTAGGGGCTTTATGAGAAGATGTTTTCTGAACGTTGACAAGGTGCACCCTTCTATGATCCTTAGTCTTATAGCATCTTCATCATTGAAGTTGGCGAAGTCGCAGTCTCCTATCCTCTGCTGGAGACGTATGACGAACTCTCCAATCGATTCGTGTGGACGCTGCCTGTGTTGGTTGATAGCAAGGCGTTCGTAGTCTTTGTTGGATCCTACTATGAGTTTGTCGTTGATTGCATCGAGGAGACGTTGGTACGTGGTTTTGTCTGTAGCTGGGATTGTCTTGATGATGTCCTTTACCCCTTTCCCTACTAAGTTCCTAAATATGCTGAGTTTGTTTGGTGGGTCTTTGTTCCCAATAGCACCTAGAAAGTCCTCAAATTCTTCGACCCATTCCTCCCATCTTGTTCCTTGGTCATGGTGCGAGAACAAGGCGAATGGGTTGGGTCTTCTCATGATGGTGGCATATGACGTGGGGCCCACGTCTGCTAGGGCTTGCGCACTTGCGTCGGCATCTACTTGCTCTAGGTCAGTCATGGTGGCCGGTGTTTAGTTTGGGTATGGAGTCGCTGTGTTTCGGTCCTTCAGTTTGTATGGGTGGTATTGCTTTTACTTTTGCTGTTGCCGGTCCTATCTGGTACGGGTCTTCTCTGCTGCTGGTACGCATGAGTTTGGGCAGCTTTCCATGTCTGTCTTCTATTTATTTCCTGTGCGTGTCCTTGTGGTGGTGTTTGACCTGTGACGCACTGTCATCATGTGTGTAGTCCTCGCTGTGGGCCTGTGTGGTCTTCGGTTGCCTACCTTTCATATTGTGTTTGGGGTGGCTCCCCGGACCTGTTCAGATGGCTATTGTTGGCTGCCATGTTTGGGGCAGGCGAGGCGGCCCTACTCGCGGTGGTGTTTGCCACTGGAAAATCACTGTTCCTGCCCTGGATGTCTGACGTGGGCTTAGGCACTGTGGCGTGCGATGCACTCTGCGTGGTGCGTGTATGCTCCTTGGATGGCTAGGGCCATCTATAGTATTGACCCGCTCTTTTCTGTTCTTTTATAACGACGAAATGTAACTAAATGGGAGACACAGGGTCTTGTGACCTGGGCTGGGTGTGATGTAGTTACTTAAGTGTCACGTGGGCACCGGTCAGAGTTGTTTCTTGAGGCACTGTGGTCACTTGTTTAGTGTGCCATACTACGTCTTTTCCTTATAGGTAACTTCTACCTGCTGGTTTGGTAGGGTAGGGCCGTAGGGATAATCTTTTATTTTCACTGTCACGCTTGTGCTTATTCTTATTTTCTTTCTTTTTTTCAGTGTCACTGGGTGGAAGACACAGGGTTAATGCTGCTGGGCTATACGTTTCAGCATTATTATTTTTTCCAATGTCACTTGTGGGGGGACACGGGGTTAATGCTGCTGGGCTACACGTTTCATCTTTATAATTTTTTTCCAATGTCACTTGTGGGAGACAAGGGGTTTCCCTTATTTGCCGTAGCTCTATTATTTTGAATTTCACTTGTAGGGAGACACGGGGATTCCCTTTTCCTTTTCCGAATGTCACTTCCTTTGTGGGAGACACAGGGATTCCCCTTTCCTTTTTTCAAATGTCACTGCGTGGGAGACACAGGGATTCCCTTTCTTTTTACCGACTGTCACTGTGCGGGAGATGCAGGGTTTGGTACCTGCAGTAGCCGCGTACTCCTCCCTGCATCTCGCTCTCGCCGTTGGGGCTGCTCCTGGTGGCGGCTCCTCCTTCAGCTGGGCTGCGTCTGGCGGTCCTCTCTGTTGCCGGGTGGGCTCCCGCGGCTCCTCCTTCTGCTGGGCTACGTTAGCGGTCCTCTCGGTTGTCGGGGTGGGCTCCCGCAACGTCTTCCTTCTGCTGGGCTCAAGGGCCCTCCTCCGGAGTACCTCACAGGTCGTTTTCTGTTGCGGGCGCATGGGGCCTCCGTCGCCTCCGCTGCTGGGCACACGAGCCCCTCTTCGCTGCGGGCACACGGGCCCCGGGATGCTGCTGGGCGCACAGGCCCTCTGCCTACTCTGCTGCTGGGCGCACGGGCCTTGCAAGCTGCTGGGCACTCAGTCCCACCTTTACGGGCCTCTGGCAGGTCTCTTCCTCCAGAGGCACCCAGGCCTCGAGGTTGATGCCGGGCACACGGGCCTCTTCTTTCTCGTGGGGCACACGGGCCTCTGCGCTGCTGCAGGGCGCACGGGCCTCTGCTCTCTCGTGGGGGCACACGTCCTCCACACTGCGGGCACACGGGCCCCGGGATGCTGCTGGGCGCACGTGCCCTACTTCACTTTGGGCACACGGGCCCTGCGAAACTGCTGGGCACTTGGCCTCACCTTCACTGTGGGCGCACAGGCCCTCGATCACTGCGGGCACTCGGGCCCCCGGGTGTTGCTGGGCACACATTCTTCTGCCGGGTCGGGTCTGCTGCACCCTCCTTTATGCTGGGCTCCTTCATGCGGCTGGGCTGGCCTCTGTCATGGCGCTGCAGGGGCTCGTTTCCCTTTGTCGCCAGTTGTTAGACCCCCCCTCATGGGGGTGCTTCAGGCCCATTCAATAATCACACAGGAGCCAGTATGTACTTACAACCTTCCCTTTATTCCTCCATGTCGTTACTGTTTTCCCTCTTCCCTTGCCCCTCCCTTTCCTTTCGCTTCCCGCTCCCTCCCATAGTCTTTGGCTCCCCTCTTAAAGGGGCTCTATCCTTTTTCCCTTACAACAACCGGGACTCTTCCGGGATTCCAACTTGTGACCTACAAATGAATAATGTGCAAATCACCAACGGTCTGGAGGTGAATGACCCTCGGCCCTGACACCGACCCACAGACACCGCCAGTCCGCCACACACACACAGACCCTCCACCCCGACACACATGCACATTCAGCCCCGACACACACACACACCGCTATACAGGCACACAGTCACACCGCCACACACACACACAGACCCTCAGCCCCGACACACACTTACACTCAGCCCCGACACACACACACACACACACACTCAGCACCGACCCACAGACACCGCCAGTCTGCCACACACACACAGACCCTCCACCCCGACACACACGCACACTCAGCCCCGACACACACACACACCACTACACAGGCACACAGTCACACCGCCACACACACACAGACCCTCAGCCCCGACACACACTTACACTCAGCCCCGACACACACACACACACACACACACCGCTACACAGGCACACAGTCACACCGCCACACACGCACAGACCCTCAGCCCCGACACACACACACACACACACACTCAGCACCGACCCACAGAAACCGCCAGTCTGCCACACACACACAGACCCTCCACCCCGACACACACGCACACTCAACCCGACACACACACACACACTCAGCACCGACCCACAGACACCGCCAGTCCGCCACACACACACCCTCCGCACCGGCACCCACACACTCAGCACCGAGTCACAGGCCAAGAGAATCGGAATATATGGTGGTGAAGGACCCCAGACCTCCCCCTCTGGCCCTCATCTTCTAATCCACGAGGAAAACACCCGATCCAGGTGGAGGGGTCCTGCACTCCCGGGCAGTGCCCTCCTCCTCTGCCTCCAGCTGCTGCCAGCACTGTGACGTCCCCACCCATTTACCAACGCAAGTGGGTTCTGACTCCCTCTCCCACTCTGAGCTTTACCCAATGAGGCATCCCCGCCCTCCAATCCATCCCCGTTTGCTCCACCCCATCTCTGCCTCCCCTGGCGCATACCCAGCCTGGCACCTGCCCATGCCCCTCACCTATGGATCCTCACGTTCCTGCCCTCCACCCCCCGCAGCTGCCCATACCCATCACTAAGGGATCCTCACGTTCCTGCCCTCCCCACACACCCCCGCACCTGCCCATGCCCATCACTAAGGGGTCCTCATGTTCCTGCCCCCCCGCACCTGCCCATGCCCCTCACGTGTTCTCCCTCAACTCATCATTCAATAAACATTGTGTTTAAAGATAACCTTGGACACCCTGATGTATCGCTGTGGACTTCTAGGGATTTACTTTGCAAAACTTGACACGAAAAGGACCTTTCTGCCAAAGTAAACATGGTGTCATTCAGGGCTGGGGGGTTAGTCTGGGGGCATTTATACGCCTAGAATTCGGGCCTTTTAAGGGATAAACGGCATTTGTACATTCATACCCATAAGCCAATAAGCACCATTTTCGCTCATTCTTCTGTTTCCCTCTGTACCCTTAGTAAAATAGCAGAATGAGACAGTTCTTCCAAAATGGCAAACTTGGCCGCAGATTTATTTCCACACATAAAAGAATCACTGCACACATTCGTGAAAATTAGTCTGTGAGTGTGGCGCCTGCTCTGTGTCCAACACCTGCTTCCCCCTATTCCTTTGCACCAAGTCCATAGTAGGCCAACTCTCCCAACCCTTTGTGCCTGAGCCCCAGCTGCCCTTGCAGGTGTTTGTGGGTGGAGAGAGCGCCGTTTCTTCGGGGGAAGCTGAGCCCTTGTTATTACCACCAGACGCCCCTGCCGTTAGGCTCCCAAGAGGCGCTGGTCCGAGAAGAGCGAAGACCCTTCGGGCTTCCTCCTAGCTCATTCGGAGTCTGTCTCTTGTGCTTGGTCGCCCAAACACCGCCACGCGACACGTGGGTTACCGTCCACCGTGGCTCCCCCCTTTCGCTTATCTTACAATTCCAAGAGTTTTGTACACAAGTTCCAATAAAAAAGCTCCATCCCGGAGAGGCCACCAGGGGGCGCACAGGTGATGGCTGCCTGAGCGTCGTGCTCCCGCTGAGGCTGGGCCATTGACGGGGACTGAGCCCCCCCTGGACCCCCAGGCGGATTCACTCGCTCGACCTGAGCTGGCGAGCCCCCCGTGACGCCCCCGCCAAAAAGAACGGCACTCGAGCTCCCCCGAGAGCCTGAGAACGGGCCGTGTCGGAGGAGCGGCGAAGAGCGCATCGGCACCAGGGAAGGAGGAGAGGCTCGCGTGAGAGCCTTTTGCCGGCGAGCCCATCCCCCAGCACCCATCCACCCCCCCGCTCTCACGGGGGGCCCACAAGATTTTGGGACAGCGGCCCCCGGTGGGGGATTCGGGCCTTCACCGCCCCCCCACCCCCCTGGGCCATGACGAGCCCCTGGCGGGGCGGGCCACAGCGAGCACATTGTGCAAGCCATCTCGGCCACGGCAACCAGGGCCTGATTGGGGAGGTTCCAGGCCCCGACCCCCCCTCGGAGCGGGAGAGCGGGGTCGGGGCGCGTGGGGGCCGCACAACACCACACCCCCCCAAATAATTTTTTTTTTTTTTAAAACTCACCCTCAGAGCACAATAACCGCCGGAGCGGAAACGCAACCCCCCTCTCTCGAGGGGTCCCAGAATCGCTGCAGTCTGCACTCGCATTGAGGACACGCAGAGGGGCCTAGCTCGCCCGCACCAGACTTCTACAGGTGGTGGCCCCTGGGCCCATTCCCAGGGCGTGTGCCCGCCTGACACCCCCTTGGAAGGGGAACGCGACCTCAGACGGCGACAGTGGGATGGGACGGACGGTCACCCCCCCCTGAAGAGGAACGCCAACATCTCGAAGGAAACCAGGTGTGAGGCCCCCATCCGGCGCTGGAGGGGCGTGTGCCCGCCTGGGAGCTGCCCCCCTCCACGGAAAGACACCAGCCTCCCATGGTTATCCCTGGGACATCACAGCCTGGGGACCTCAGGCCGGGTCCTCGAGGAGACTCCCTAAAGCCACCGGACCGCAGCGGTCCCCGCAGTGGGCACAGTGGAAGACCGCATGAGCTGGCAAGTGGCACTGCAGGCATATCGCTTTAAAGGAATGGAGAGTGCGGTCAGCGGCCCCACTGACGCCGGGGACATGGCATAGCCGGAGGCCTGAATGCAGTCCACGACAGCGATGGAGAGGGGCTTTGCCTCTATCCTACAGGAAATCAGGGACATGCGTTAGGATATCGCCCAGAAATTCGAAAAGATCGATCAAAGGGTGGACAAGGTCGAGGACAGACTCCTGCAAGTGGAAACCAACCAGTCATCAATGGCAGCCCAGGAGGTGCAAACTGAGTTGAGGCCCGTAGCCCTGGAGAAGAGGGACGAGGAAAGGGCTAGACAGATGGATGACTATGAAAACAGGGAAAGGAGAAATAACCTTAGATTTTTTGGGATCCCTGAAACGGAGGGCGAAACGGAGAGAGACTTGATCCGAGTGGTGAGAGACATTATCACACTTTTGTTTTCAGAGGAGATGACCACAGAGCTCACGTTTGACCGAGTGCATAGGGCTGGGGGTAGGGCAGGGGGCCCCCGGTCGGTCCTGGCCTGGTTCCACTACTACTCGGAAAAGACTAAGGTGCTCTAGGAAGCAAGGAAGGCAGGGGTGGTGACCTATAACAGCGGTCAGATCACCATTTATCAGGACTTTTCCGCATAAACCCTGGCCAAGTGCAGGATGTGCCGTTCCCCTAACGTAGTTACTAAAGGAAAAGGGGATGCGATACAGGTGTGGGTACCCCTTCTCTCTGGCCTTCGAATACATGGGCCAACGGACAATGCTGATTACAGAAGACGACATATGGGGAGCCATCCGGGATTACGTGGCGGAGTCCACCCCCCGGAGGGGCCCTGTGGGTCCGGAGGCCTTTGGAAGGGGCGGCCCTAGCCAGCCGGGTGCCAGAAGAAAGAAAACCAGTTCGAGAAAATTCAAAAAATTGAACACCCCGCCGCCCGCATTGTAAAGCGAACACGTCGACTCGGAGGGCTGACGGTGGTGATGCCCCGACCCGCAGCGGGTCAGAAAAAGGAAGTTCCTGAGGTTTCTCAGAACACAGAGTCCCCTTGAACAGCAAGTATAACGGGGTCAACTGAAGGGACGAAGCAGCAGGGGGGAGGGGGGCTTATAGACACGAGCACTGTACTGATTGCCTAGCCGAGGAAGGTAGGCTGGTGGTCCGGCCAAATGCCAGCAATGGTGGAACTACCTGGCTGGACGCCGGGGTGGGGGGAGGGGGAGTACGAACTAGTTGGGGTTTGTTTGTTGGGAGAAGGGTTTGGGGGCAGTTGGGGGAACGTTCCAAAAGTGTCCAAAAGGTGAAACAAGGGGAGCAAGGAGGGAGTGATGATGCGATATCATTGGCTAACAGAGAGGAAAACATAGATCATGGCTGATGCCCGTCCGGCCCTGGGTGTGGGTACCCTTAACGTGCGAGGGCTGAACACCCCCACAAAGAGGTCCCTGGTTCATAGGGAGTTTAGGAGGGCGAAACTGGACCTGCTCTTTCGGCAGGAGACACATTGGGCAAAGGGGAAAGAGCCTAGAATGCGATGGGAAGGAATTGGGGAGGTCTTTCACGCCTCCCACAAGGCCTAAAAAAGAGGGGTGGCCATATTGGTGGCAAGGGACATGGACTTCGAGAAGGAGGCCATCCAGAGGGACCCCGAGGGTCGGTACCTGATGGTGCGGGGTTCCCTGCAGGGCTCCCCCTTGACTCTAGCAGTAGTGTGTAGTCCTAACGAAGGTCAGGCCCAATTCTGGGAGGAGGTAGGAGACAGGCTGAGGTTGTTCGTGCAGGGCCCACTAGTGGTGGGGGGGATTTTAACATGGTCCTAGACCCAACTATAGACAGAAGACGGGTTGGCCCCCATAGCCTCAGACCCGCGGATGAAGCCATGGCGCAGAACTTTCAGAGGGTTAATGGGGACCTGGGACTGTCAGATATGATCCCAACCCCCAGATCAGGGACCCCCTCCTTTACCTACTACTCAGCCATTCACAACTCGTTTTTGAGAATAGACCACATTTTGGTGGACGAGGTCCTCACTCCATATGTAGCGTGTATAGGATAGACCCAGTCCCCCTGGTCGGACCACAACATGGTCCGAGTCACCTTAACGATGGGCTGGTGTGAAGAACGTAGAGGGCGCTGGAAATGCAATGATGCCCTATTGAGAGAGGAGGCACTCGCCCAGGAGATCCTGGACTCCATAGCGGAGTTCTTTGAGTTTAATGATAACAGAGAGGTGGCCATGCACACACTTTGGGATGCCTTTAAGGCAACCCTACGAGGAGTCCTCATAAAAATAGGCTCCATGAAAAAGAGGGAGAGGGAGGCACAGGAGAAAGCCCTGCGGGGTAAAATAGCCTGTCTCCAGCCGGGGGGATCCCCAGACCAGGCTTTAGAGCATGACCATGTGGCTGCACTGGAGGACTACAGGCTCCAACTGAAAGATCTGCTCCTACATAAAACTGAGAGGAGCCTCCTAATGGTAAAACAAAAATACTATGAGAAGGGGGACAAAGCGGATAAGATCCTAGCCTGGAAGCTAAGGGAGGTCCAGAGAAGTAGAAGGGAGAAGGAGGTGAGGGATACCCAGGGGCATCTCGGCTGTGACTCCTCACATATTGGAGAGGCCTTTCGCCAATGTTACAAAACCCTCTACTCCTCGGAGTATGACGGGGACGACACCCAGATAGAGGATTTCCTGAACTCCATACAGATCCCATCCCTTTCGCGTGAGATGGCTGAGGGGTTGGAGGGTCCGGTGACCGAGGATGAGATTGACAAGGTGATAGGTGGGATGAAGGTGGGAACCTCACCCGGAGATGACGGCTTCTCCGTCTACTTCTATAAAAGATTCTGCTCCACCCTGGCCCCGTTCTTAGTGAGAGTCTTCAACGCTGTGCTGGAGGATGGCATCCTCCCGAGTCCATGATGGGGGCCATAATAGCAGTCCTGCCCAAGGAAGGGAGGGACCCCGTGGAATGCTCCTCTTATCGTCCCATATCTCTGTTAAATATCGACGTCAAGATCCTGGCCAAGGTGGTGGGGAGGCGGATGGAGGGAATCATGCCAAAGCTAATCCATGGCGACCAAGTGGGCTTTATCACGGGAAGGCAAGGGTCAGACAATATACGCAAAACAATAGACCTGCTCCACTTTGTCCAAACGTCGGGGTTAAACGCATGTGTCCTCTCCCTAGACTCGGAGAAGGCCTTCGACAGGGTTGAGTGGCGATACATGGGTCTCCTCCTCCAGAGGATGGGCTTCGGGCCTCACATCATGAGCTGGGTGACCGCCCTCTACAGGGTACCCACGGCAAGGGTTCAGGTGAACGGGAGGCTGTCCGAACCATTCCCCCTCTCCCGAGGGACAAGGCAGGGATGCCCTCTCTCCCCCCTGATATACGTCCTCACGATGGAGGCATTGACAATAGCGATTAGAGCTCACCTGGACATCAGGGGGATCAGAAGGGGTGATGTTGAATTCAAAGTTTCCCTGTTTGCGGATGACATCTTGGCCTATCTGGTGGACCCTGTAGTATCACTTCCCCCCTTCCTGGCGCTGGTGGCCTCGTTCGGTCGCTTCTCAGGTCTGAAGATCAACGCCGCAAAATCTGTTCTGCTCCCTATGAGGACATTAGACCCGGGGCTCGACCCTCTGGACTGGTTTCACGGGATTAAAGTGGAGAAGGCCGCTGTACGGTATCTGGGGGTACCTCACCAGAGACATATCGAAATTGAGCGCCGCCAACTATGACCCCATGATGGCAGAGATCAAATCAGATTTGAGGAGATGGGTTAAGATGATCCTGTCGTGGTATGGCCGAATGACTGCAGTAAAAATGAATATACTACCACGGCTTCTCTACCTTTTCACGGCACTCCCAACCAACATCACAGCGCAGACTTTCAGAGAGCTACAAAAGGGGGTTTGAGACTTTGTGTGGCAGGGGAAAACCCCGAGGATAGGAAGGACCACCTTGACTCTGCCTAGGGAGGAGGGGGGATTTGGGCTCCCGGACTTTCACCTCTACTTTTGTGCCGCCCAACTGCGCGTCCTACTGGAGCATATGAAAGAGGGAATGGGGACGTATTGGTCATACTTGGAAGATATGGATGCCCATCCCCTGAAGGTCCGAGACCTTTTGTGGGCCCCTCGCGGGTCGGTTCCGCAACACTTAAGGTCCCACCCGACCCTGGGAGTCCTCTGGGACATCTGGAGAGATGGCCCCCGGACTGCTCACCTCACCACTTGGCCGTCCCCGATGACCTCTCTCTGGGGCCATCCCCTTAGATTGGGAGGCAGAGGGTTCCGGCACTCTCAGGAATGGTCGGACAAGGGAATGGAATGGGCGGGGCAGCTGTTCAGAGAAGGGGAATTCCTAACCTACGAGGACCTGAGAGACGCTCTCGGAAGAGATTCGCTATCCATCTTCGAATACCTCCGCCTGAAGGGCATCCTCTGCAACCCGACATGGGGCAGTGACCTGAGGAGACAGCTGACCCCCTTCGAGAAATTCCTCGATCTGGCGACCTCAAGGAAGGGGGTGGTGTCCAGCATGTACAAAATCTTAAACACCTACGACTTTCAAGGCAGAAGGAACTTTCGTATGTTTTGGAACAACCTAGCAGGGGAAGAGATTTCCGAGGACTCCTGGGCCGGAATCACCAAGATAGCATTTCACGGAAATTTGTTTACCTCGGACATGGAGCATAACTTTAAGGTGTTACAGGGGTGGCACAGGTATCCCGCGAAGTTGTCGAGGATGTTCACGGGGTCTCGCCTAGGTGCCCGAGAGGATGCGGACAGACTGGCACCAGAGGCCACATGTGGTGGCTCTGCCCGAAAGTTCAGGACTACTGGGGTTCAAGCATGGAAAAGGGTCTCTGAAAGTCCGAGTCATTTCCGTGGTCATTGCTCTTTGATGCATCCGATCACAGGCCCGATTGCGGGTAGGACTATCAGAGACTTCTTCAACTATACACCGGTGGTAAGAAAGTTGGTGGGGATAAAAACTACTGCACGGCCGCACAGGACTCATAATAATGAGGTGCACAATCTGAGCCTAATTAAACATATGGAATCTATCTCCTGAGAAGCAACAAATACTATAGTGAATAGGACGTGTGACCCGTCGATGCAAGGCTCACCTTCAGACCTTACCTTATTGACTTCTTGGAAAATAGAAGCGAGAAAGTACGTTCCATGCAGAGACAACAGGGTAGCGATCAAGAGGAGAATAGCAACATTCATCACACCCTGAAAGAAGTTGATGATAGTACTCGCCTAAATTCTCCCACCCTGTCGGCCTTAAACGTGTTTTTGAGTTCATTTGTGACATCGTATGATAACATATGGGATGAGGTGCGGGTACATTCGATAAGGGTAGGAAATATTAGTGCAAGAGTAGATGAATTAACCATGTTGCAGTATCCGCTGCCTGGGACCATTGAAGAGGTAGGGGACGAATCTTGTGTTTGGGTGTCTACTGAAAAAACCGTGCCCCACCGATTTTGTGTGGTATGAAGGTGGGTACCGACGAAGAACTAAGAAAGAGTCCAGAGACAACGAGTGAAGAATATATAGCCTTGAAGCACTGTACACTGAATAACCCGGTGTACACTGAATAACCCAGTATACACTGAATAACCCGGTGTACACTGAATAACCCGGTGTACACTGAATAACCCGGTATACACTGAATAAACCGGTGTACACTGAATAACCCGGTACTTCAGGTGGTGGCAAAACATTGAATAAGCTGAAAAATGTCAAAATTAAAAATGCAATGACACACTCTTTTTTCAGAAATTGTCACTGGTGGCCTTTAGGGGAACAGAAAGGTGGAGGGCCTAGGAATAAGAGAAGAGGATCATCTTCCCTCATTGATAGAACACTTAATGCCAGGGGTTCAATCATCTGCAGAACTGAGACCAAAGGTAAATACTGACCCTAACAGTAGGAAACAGGACAATGAAGATGCTGTACCCGGTAATATACTAATATATTAAGAGGGCCCAATCTAAGGGCCTTAATGCAGTGGCTGAGAGAAAAAAGACTAGTGCTCTGTAGGCAAGCACTACAGTAGGGATATCGACTCCAATGGGTCTAGATCTGTGGGGCTTGCTTGGTCCAGGCAGAGTTGTACTAAACCCAAAAATGCAAGACCTTCAAACTGTTGGTCAGGATGGAGCAGGAATAAGGACTGATATCAGTCAGATGATTGCAAAGCGTGATGCCCAGAACCAAGTGGGTGGGAGACCCAGAGAGGTGGAGGATGGGCGGTATTGGGTGCAAAATGAGAAGTTAAAAGAAACAGAATGTGTAAGGGAGGAGGGATAGGATAGTGGGCAACCTTCTCAACATATGAGGACGTGGGAGGAGGAAAACAATGGAAATGATCAGAGGGCGAGGGCTAGTGGGAAGGAGAGGGTGGCAAAGCAGATAAAGGAAGGTAGGACACAGTTGACGGGAAGTCTGAGGGAGAGGGGCGAGGGAAGGGGGCGAGGATGGTCTGAAGTTCAACATGTAAATAAGAGAAGAGAGTGTTTGTCAAGAGGGCTGAGCACTGAGGAATCAAGAGAAGCCCCTTCACTGGGTGGATGGACTCAAAATATAAAGGAAAGCATGAATCTGGGTGAGGTGTTGAATCATATGTATAAACCTGCAGAGGTGGACAACAAAAAGGTCCAGGGACATGGGCACCAGTGAATTCAACAAGAGACCCCCAGAAAGGAAGAGAATAGTCTGGGGATTGGGAGAAATGGAAGAGACAATGAGACGCAACATGAGAGATACCCTACCCTCGAAGGTATGAGAGAGAGCTCTGGAAACAATGATTTGCAGCTTATGATCACCCACACGTCTGAAGGAGAAAGAACCTATGTTTAAATAGAGGCAACGTATTGTTGATCCTGGCACAGATTCCGAATTTAAGAGCAATATGTACGAAAGATATTGTGAGGGTGGAATTACCGGACAGAAAGGATGTTCACTGCTCAATAGTGCACTTTAACTCAAAACTAGTTTTTGAGTTAGTGCTCTCTGAGAGTGAAAAGCTGCGTAACCAAGGATGTATAGTGATACCGGTTGATATGAGAAAGATAGAAAAATGGGAATTAGATGGAGATTTGGAAAATGGAGGCAGTAGGCCCTCTATGAGCAGAGAGAGCTAGTTGGAGCTTGGACAAATTGACTGGCTGAGGATGATTAAAGCCCTAGAGCAGGAGCAGGGCGGCAGATATCAGGATTCAGGACGAAATCAGAACCCGTAGCCCAAAGGAGTCGGATGCTGAGCCATTCCAGTAATACCTAACTTTAGTTACATGGAATGTTAGGGGTTTCGGTAAACTAATGAATAGTACAAATGTAACTGACTCCTGAAAGACTACACAATAGTCTGCCTACAGGAAGCGTGTGCGATGGAAGCCC
This sequence comes from Ambystoma mexicanum, assembly GCF_040938575.1. Lineage (NCBI taxonomy): Eukaryota > Metazoa > Chordata > Amphibia > Caudata > Ambystomatidae > Ambystoma > Ambystoma mexicanum. The sequence continues at coordinate 1,283,403,600 of NC_090928.1, forward strand.
TCTGTTGGGATGGCTACCATTGCTTTCAACAAATGGCCCAATGACGGCCGACCATTTGGGGGATTGTGCATATTTATCAAGCAGGGGGTGGCCATTAAAGGAACTGTGATCAATAATGATTAGAGAGGCCTTTGGAATTCTGTGCAAATGTGGAATGTAAGAACATTTTAGTGATAAATGTATATTGGCTGTGGTCCCATTGTGATATCATTGTAATTATGTCAGCCCTGGACGACATGATAGGAACCTTCAAAGCTAAACATACTATCTCAGAGGTACTTATGGTTGGAGATTTGAACTCTCATTGCTTGCCCCGACCCGTAGAGGCGGAGGGGAAGTGGAGCTTGGAAAGCCCATATGCAGCATTACAGGCGGAACATGGTACCTAATGGAGAGATTTCTGGAAAGGTTGAGGTTTGTCAATTCTAAATGGCCATACAGTGGGAGATATTCCAGTACAACCAACATGGCACAGAAATGCCCTGATATCGTGATTAGATTATGGCGTAGATTCTGACGGCTTAGCTCGTAAGATCACAAGGCTAGGGGTAATCAGTAGCCGAGTTAGTGACCACGATAAAATAACCATAAAAATCAACTTAAAGATCCATCTGCCAGATAAGACTAATTATAAGAACATAGTAGTCAACACCCAAAAGAACAGGCCAGGGTGGAGCCATAGGGGCATGGAGTGGATGAACAGTCTTATTAGGGACTTATGGGTTTCTACTACAGTGTAAACACAATTCTAAGATTTGGGAGTTGAGGCCTTCCCAATATTTATCACAGGATGAACAGATCTATGCTTACAGCCGACAGGGAGAGGTGGGCACTCTAACCAGAGGGAGGTGGGCACTCTAACCAGGGAGAGGCAGGCACTCGAACCAGGGAGAGGCGGGCACTCGAACCAGGGAGAGGCGGGCACTCTAACCAGGGAGAGGTGGGCACTCTAACCAGGGCGAGGTGGGCACCCTAACTGGGGAGAGGTGGGCACTCTAACCTGGGAGAGGCAGGAACTCTAACCAGGGAGAGGTGGGCACTCTAACCGTGGAGAGGTGGGCACTCTAACTGGGGAGACGCAGGAACTCTAACTGGGGAGACTCAGGAACTCTAACCATGGATATTTGTGCACTGTAACCGGGGAGAGGTGGGCACTCTAACCATGGAGAGGTGGGCACTCTAACCATGGAGAGGTGGGCACTCTAACCAGAGGGAGATGGGCACTCTAACCAGGGAGAGGCAGACACTCGAACCAGGGAGAGGCGGGCACTCTAACCAGAGGGAGAGGCAGGCACTCTAACCAGGGAGAGGTGGGCACTCTAACCGGGGAGAGGTGGGCCCCCTAACTGGGGAGAGGTGGGCACTCTAACCGGGGAGAGGTGGGCACTCTAACCGTGGAGAGGTGGGCACTCTAACTGGGGAAACGCAGGAACTCTAACTGGGGAGACGCAGGAACTCTAACCAGGGATATCTGTGCACTGTAACCGGGGAGAGGTGGGCACTCTAACCAGGGAGTGGTGGGCACTCTAACCAGAGGGAGGTGGGCACTCTAACCAGGGAGAGGCAGGCACTCGAACCAGGGAGAGGCGGGCACTCTAACCAGGGAGAGGCGGGCACTCTAACCAGGGAGAGGTGGGCACTCTAACCACGGCGAGGTGGGCACCCTAACTGGGGAGAGGTGGGCACTCTAACCGGGGAGAGCCAGGAACTCTAACCAGGGAGAGGTGGGCACTCTTACCAGAGAGAGGTGGGCACTCTAACCAGGGAGAGGTGGGCGCTCTAACCAGGGAGAGGCAGGCACCCGAACCAGGGAGAGGCAGGCACTCTAGCGGCACTCTAACCGACCGCATGCATATGCAGATGAGATCCAACTGGAAAAAAGAGCAAAGAGAAGCATGGTTAAGAAAATGAATTCCTCCAAGATAGAAGACATCACTAAAAGGTGCCTAATAAAAAAAGTAAATCAAAGATATAAAAATTGGTTGAAATGCAACAAATACGTGATGTTGCAACACGATGGTGAAGTAATGTTAAAAGCAGCACTGACTAAAAATAGTAAAAACCTTTGGACCCTGATAAATCAACAAAAGGGGAAGCAAGACCAACCCATGTCAAACCCAATCTCGGACGAGGTTTGGGTAAACCATTTTTCTAAGTTGTATGGAGGTACACATTCCAGAGACAATAAACAGTTAAATATAGAATGGCATTTACACATCTCGGTGGAGAACCTTGAAGCCATCATAAAAGCGGGATTAAATTCTCGTGCTCTTGGCCCAAATGGTCTGTGTAATGTCATTCTGAAATATGAGGCATGAGTATGGGCAAAGGTTCTCGACATTCTGTTCCAAAATGTCCTCCATTATAAAATTATCCCTCCAGCCTGGACCTTATCAATAATTGTCCCAACATACAAAAAAGGAACGTGATCCAACAAACTACCGGCCGATAGCCTTGAAGGATATTGAGAGTAAAATCTTTGCATGATGTATCTTCAGAGTTAGAGGCATGGTGTAAAGACAAGGAAATACTCTCAAAATTCCAGACAGGCCTTAGGCGTGGCACAGGTACGGATGCGAGTGGGCTCCGTATCCAATCCTTAATCGATCAGGCGTGCAAGGTATGTCAAGATACATGGTATGTGGTCTGTATAGATCTGAGTCTGGCACTTAACTCTGTGGACAGATTAAGACTTTGGAATAAACTTTGGGATTGGAGTATACCTCCACACATGTTAGACATATTCAATAAATGCACAAAGGTACGATAGTTAAAGTAAGGTTAAATCAAAATGGTGAAGTTTCTGTACCCATAAGTACATACTCTGGGCTGATGCAGCATTGTGTACTGGCCCCTTGCCTTTTTAATATGTATATGGCCAACTTGTGGGATTTCTTGACGCGAGTATCTTATATTCCCCCGAAGTTGAATGGCGTGAGATGTCTCTGTGTGACCTACGCTGATGATATGTTGTTATTAGAGAAAACTCCAGTGGGTCTCCGGAGGCTACTGTCTAGATTTGAGGCATAAGCAAAACTAAATGGCCTGACAATCAACCCAAAAAAATCAAATATTATGTGCTACAAAGGAGCCAGAGACAAAATAACAGGAAATAAGTGGTTATTGGACGGGCAGACCATTTGGGTTTTCTTCTAACAAGACCAAAAGAGGTGAAATCTATTTCATCGCAAACAAATACTGCCGGTTCTCACTTAAGCCTCTTGTGCAGTTCTACAAAAGAAAGGTGATTCCAGTTCTAGTTTATGGCCTAGATATATTTTTGGCCATAAATAAATTGAAGCTAGACAAATTAGAAGGCCTAATATGGATAAAAGCTTTAAGATTACCAAATTCTGTCCCCCTGATGTTTGTTACTTTCGAACTAGGGTTGAATTTTCTCCCGGCCATTGTACAGTTGTCGAATATCCTATTATTTTGTAAATTCTTGGTAGGTGGAAGGATCTCAATCTACGCTATATTGGCGAAGCAGGTGACAAACTGTGCAGTGGGAGGTATTCAAGGAGAAATGTGAGTCGATTATGGAGAATTATGAGCTGCCTATAGAATTATTGTTGCAAAATTCAGGCCAAGTAAAGATGCAAATGATGGAAAAAGACTGGATATGGATTGGAGATAAGTGTTGAGCGCACAAAGAGGGGAACACTTTAGAAGTACTTTACATAGTGCCCTGATAGCCGATACAGGGAAACATTTTTAAGGTTTTGATTCAATCTGTTATCGACTGGAGAGGTGAGGCTGGCACGTGGCCTTAGAGAAACAGCATTGTGTCGGTTCTGTGGCTCCCAGAAGGAACGCTTAAGCACTTATTTGTTGCTTGTGAGGCTCTACAGAAGGAACTCCTAAGCACTCACTCATTGCTTGTGAGGCTCTACATAAGGAACTCTTAAGCAATTATCCATTGCTTGTGAGGCTCTACAGAAGTTGAGAGAAGAGCTTTTTGGTGCATTTGTTCATGCAACCGCCCCCACTAAATACAGAAAATGATTGGGAATTTATAAAGCAAGTGTCAGACGACGAGTCTTTGGAAGTCTCAATCTGCTGTTTGAACCCTGTGAAGAGAGTGCTTGGCAACAGTTCTCTTTTGCTGACTATTAACCTTCAAATACCGACCCCCGCTGCAGAGCGGCCGCAGAGTGGGACGACAAGTCTTTGGGAGTCTCAGTCTGCTGTTTGAACCCTGTGAAGGGAGTGCTTGGCAACAGTCCTCTTTTGCTGACTATTAACCTTCAAATACCTCCGCGGAGCGGCCGCAGAGTTGGACGACGAGTGTTTGGGTCTTCGGGCCTGCAGGAGCGCAGCTACAAGGAAAACTACCAGCCTTAATTAAGCATTTCAGGGTGTTTAAGAAAATGCCTGATGTTGCAGATTCACGTACCCGGCAGAAACTACATCAGCGTCTTCGCTTGGAACCTGACACAGTTACATCCCCCGTAACACGCAGCAATAGAGGTGAGTGTGAATTGGAATCTGAACTCGAACTGATTAACCGAGATGGCGAGTCCGTGCCAACCCCCGCCCCCTTTGTGTTTCCCCCTTCCTCATTGCCCGCCTTGGCACCCTTTATTAAGTCCACTCTAGTTCCTTCACAAATCACTTTGCTCATACAAGAAAAGAAGTTGTTTAATCCATCATACGACAACAGAAATGAGATTCTTCTTGTAGAAACAAACTCAAGATTCGATATCACCGATTTAGAATTAATGGAAATGGGTGAGCCTGCTGAGTCAAATCAAAGCAGGGGTGGGCGAACAGGGGCCATGAAGCGAATAGCAAATGCTGAGATGATCGTGTTTGCCTCAATTTCACAATTAGCAAACGCTTCAAGGACTGTTGGAGATGTCGATACATTGGATGTGGATATGGCTATTCGACCTACTATAACAAATCTAATGATTAAAGCCTCGATTGATGTCCTGACAAAAGATCAAGAAAACAATCAAGTCATTGAAGTGGTTAAAACGATTCAAAATATTGATAATGAGAAACCCAGTCATGAATTGTCACACAAAGAAAGGAGAAGCTTAGTTGAGTCTAAAATGAGCGACAAGCTGCAGAATGGAATGGACAGAAATGACAGGCATCGGCAAAGTGATAAGTTCATTGAGAGAGATGCTATCTCTGCTGTAATTACAAAGGCGAAAGTCAGACTTGATTCGACATCTCCTCGTCACAATTATTCCGATTTGGCTGCAAGAGAAGCCCACCTGACAGAACACCTCAAGTCTGACTTCTTGAATTGAAAGGAGAAGCTCAATGCCAGTTGCGAGATTTCAGCTGGCGCAAGATAACGCAGCACTTTTCCTGGCAGTATCTCACTCTAATCAAGTATAAAAATACCAGAGCTAGAAATGCTGAATAGGAATAAGCCAGAGTTATCACAGCCACATAAGGACTTGACAAGTACAATGTAGCCAGGGAAATTCATTCATGCGGCTAAAACAAGCAGACAGGTGCCATCACCTCAAAAAATTACAAAAGCAAATGTAAACATCGGAAAAGGCATATCTCAGAGAGAGGAGTGTCCGTGTGCCGAAAATTGCGTCTGCAATTCAAACACACAATTGCCAATTGAAGAAATCAGCGAACCAAATAACAAACCACCTTTGTCAATGGCAGCTGTTCTTCAAATTCAGAACAACGTGTTGGCAGCCACATCAATCTCTATGATACCATTTGTTAAACTATATGAGTCGCTCAATGAAACACTGAAGGATCAGGGTTCATTGCTCGCGACGATCAACTCCAAACGTAGTGCATTGGAGACATTTACCAAACACATCCATAAAAGGCTTGACTGTGAAGTTGAAACGTCTTCTAAAGGGCAGAACAGATTAAGCGACCTAGCAAGGAACGAGACAGTCGAAAAATCCAAGCTAATGGAAGCTGTAATTGACTGTACAAAGTGGATGAGGCATAACTTCCACAACATGTTGCCAAATGTTGAGACAATTTCCTGTAATTACAGAAAGAAGCTGAGTCTAGAAGTGGCCGAATGTAATAAGCCCCCCAATGAATTATCCTAAATGTTTTCATCTGACAAACTGGTCTTGGAGGAGCCGTGAGACAAAGAAAAATCTAAAGCTGAGATACACTCCACAAAGGACATTTTTGGAAGTTTATGTCAACCAATGCCAGAGGTGGTAGAAAATGCAATAAAACTTGCTGGATTGCATCCAGCTGCAACTTTGAAGGTTTCTTCACAAACTGTTACGCTCACCTGGTTTCCACAGGGGCGCCGAACGAAGCTGGACTGTGGCGGTCTCCACCAGCGTGACTCGTAGCGAAGTGATGAGTGACTGCACCTGCCCCTTTAGTTTCGTCAGTTGGGCACGAAGGAAGATTTGCCTAAAATGGTGAAAGTGATAAATTAACTCCCCGTAAGGAGAAGGGCCAACTTCCACCTCTGCGACCTCCCAATGTCCCTTCACTGTGTCTCACCTTAATGTTGCAGGGGTGCATCGAGATTCAGGGATCCAGTTCACTTCACTATTCCTGTAGCCTTATGGCAGGGTTCCAGACAACAATGACTCTGAGGTAAGTCTTTATGCCAATCCTGTGTAGCGTGAAATGCTTTAGAGTTCTGGTTGTCTTAAGTTCACTCCTGTACCTTTCTTTGCAGATTCCCCTTTGAGGTACTCCCGAAGAAAGACGGCTCCCCTCCGGATAAGATGAGGTAATGCCAAGGTAAGTTTCAATACTTGCACGATTCAAAAATGTCCAACAAGTGATATTGTTCTTTCGTGCTATTAATCTGCTGTCTCCTTTTATTTCTGCAGGTGCGGCACCACCGGAGCGAAGGTCGTGTAATGGTGACTTGCGGAACCGCAAGTGAAAACTGCTTCTGGTGAGTATTATGCTGAGCGAGATTGAATGTCCTTTAGCGAAGCGCAGCTCACCTGTTGTTTTCTTTCCTTGTTCTGCAGATGCGGCTGCACCGGGACGGCGATCGCGTGTTAATGCCTTGTTGGATCACATGGACGTACAGCGCTTAAGTGAGTATCACGCTGCGCTATGCTAATTGTCTTTAAGACGGTTCTTACATAGTGTGGTTAACTGTTGTTGCTTTTTCTGCAGATGCGGAGACTCCCGAGTGATGGTGATGGAGTATCAGGTAAAGCTCTTGTTCTAATCTGTGATCTCTCCTTCCTTTGCAGGCGCGGATCGCGATGAACAGGACGGGCGTGGCTGCAGACAGGACTAGAGCTGCAGGCACAGTGAGCGTTACGCTGCAGGAGTGCAGAATAACGCAAAGCGTGTTCTGTTCTTCGGGCGTGGTTTAAATAGCTTCCCAGAAGTAGTTCCCAGGTGAAGTAGTCCCTGCACCACACCTTATCAAATAGTCCCCAGATAAAGTAGTCCCTTCAACCAACCTCAGACTGGGCTGTACATGGTTCTGTTACTTGATGACCTGTCTTGCCTGAAAAGGCAGTAGGAGCCTGGCGCCAACGGCGCCAGGACTGAGTCCAGGAAGCTCTTAGGCAATCCTTTGGGGCCTTAAAGGTCCCCATGGGTGCCAGTACTCTGGCTCTACTGGTCTGCTCCTGATGTCTGGCGGCAGGCGCCGTGACACAAACACAAGGCAATGAAATCACCCAAAAAGTCAACATATTTTCGCTCGGAAAACACATAGCGCCTCAAACGAAGTCCAGAAGTCCTTTGACGTCAAATGTGACAACAAAAACAACTGCGTTTGGAATTTATACTGTATCAAAAAAGTGTCGATTCAAGGCATTCAAGGCACTCATATCAAGATTCCTTCGCAAACTAATGGTCCAACTAAGGCCAGGACCGGAAAAATAGATGCGAGAGCAAAGTGCAAATCCAACAGCTCAAAAATGTTCATTAGAAACCTAACGACCCTTCCACCAACGTCAATATTTGAACAAGCTACTCAAAAAATGAAAAAAAACAAAAACAAGCCTGCTTAGGACATAGAGATAACGTCAAAAGTGTCACCAAAACTGACTAGTAATGCCAATAAACATCCAAGAGTAGACATTGATGAGCCGGAACATAGTGACACGATTACATCAGCCGACTTGGCCAACTTGTCTACATGTTTCATCGAAGACGATGAGTGGAGCACCTCTGTTTATGAGTTGCGAGATGGTCTTGAGAAAAGTGATACAACCTTGGAAGCATCACTTGACTTTGGTAAGGACAAGGAGGTGGATAGTCCTCCACGAACCAAATTTGGGATTGGAATCCGTAAACTTGACGTTAAAGTCTTCAACGGTATGACCTCGCCCGAACACAAAAGAAAAGCCCCAAGATCACCAAAGGAAGCTCAAACTATTGATCTCATCTCAAAGCAGAACCCTAAATTTACCTCAGCGGAGGCTCTGAAGAAAGGAGTAAAAAACGTCCACATAAATTCTTCAAGAAGAGACAAACCATATTCTTCCAGGAAATTACAACTGGAAAATATCCTGTGCGAAAACAATGAGGTAAATCTTAAAAGAAGGAACACCATGAGACTTCTCCACTGTGTGTCTTCATTGGGTACAATCAAAATGGAATACATCGACATAGTGGAATACGCGTCTGTAAATCGGTCTGACTGGGTGATCCTTCATATACACTCTCAATTGATTGGGAATGCATTAAGAGCTGCCAGAAACAAACTGCTAACATTCGGTTATGAGCTAAGTGGCTATATTGAGCCCGAAAAGCGACAAACAATAAAAGTTCTGAGCACCAGAGCATTAAATGGGAACAAGCCGACTGAGAATGAACAAAGAAGACAAAATCTCAAGGATAGGTATGAGAGTAAAAGGACTGAGCACATTGTTGACAGTTTCTATGATGATAAGCTGCAAAGATAAACCATCTTGAAACAAAGACGATTAGACCAACATTAGCCAAAAACATCCATCTTTCATGATGAGTGTTTGCTAATATCCTGTAACACGCAAGGTTTCTTGCATTTATTTCATGATGACGAATTAAAGAAAGAAAACTATTCACTAATATGCCTCCAGGAAACTTGGTTGTGCGAAACTCCTGTCTGTGATGGTTACACAGTCCTCCTTAATGCAGCAATGAAAAACATGACCGGCCATCCCTTATCTGGTCTCTTGACCATGATAAAAAATAACGTGAATAGGGTAGTCATCTAATCGTCAAACCCAAACATATTTGTCCAAGGAACGACCATACAAATCACCCATCATGGTAATATCAAAGGTGAACAGCTTCTGGTGGTGAACGCTTATTGGAATCCAGCTAAAATATCATCTGGGAAGTTCATCTCCGCAGTCATGTCATTGATCGACGATTGCATGCTGGAATTCCACAATCCACATATTATTGTATGCAGAGACTTGAACTTTTCATGGGTCGACGATAACGGGCTTCTAAAAGATATGAATAGAAACCAGCAAGATGGTTGTGGTAAACGTTGGATGCATGCATTGGCCACAAGGAACTGTGAAATGTTGAACAGCCAGACAAGAGGCGTTATTCCGGCAAGGCACAATTGGCACAGGAATGGAAGCCATAAAACACTCGATTACATTTGGTCTTCAATTGTAATCGAAACTTTGGAAACTTTTCTCACAAAATTAAAAAGTTGGTAATAATTGAGATGAAAAACAGTGACCAAAATGCAGTAAAATTGACTTGGGAAATAAAGCAAACCCTAGCTGGAGTCCGTCACGAGTGCGACTTGACAGCAAAACTATCAGTCGGCAATCCCAATGGCGTACAAATTCTTCACTATGGTCCGTTACTATCACAATTCAAAAGAGCAAGAAGTGGCTTTAGAGCCGACCATCACAAGAACAGATATCCCTATAACAAAAAAGTCACTGATGAGAGGAACAAAATGCAGCATGACACCAAGATGTTAAAGTCATGCAACTCTGTGCAGTTGAATCTTGAAATAAAGAAGCGCCACCAAAAATATTGTAATTGGCTCATTTCATTTAAAATGATCTGAGACCAAGAGCGAGCAGAAGATGTGTTAAAATTGATATGTGCCCGATGGAGCAGAGAAACCTGGGCAATAATAAACAAGGGCTCCTTAACTCAAAAAGCAAACATGAGTAGCGGAGTGAATGCAGACGTGTGGGTGAAACATTTTATGAGCGTGTTTAAAAATGTAACACCATTAGACGTCGATGAATGTTTGGAGAAGAAAGTTCCCTGGAACGTCTGTGTCAGCTCAACAACACCGGCAAGATTTTCACCTCATTCTTACAAAAAAGATTAGCCAAATGGGCTAATGAGGTTGGAATTATAGACGCCAGACAAACAGGATTCACTAAGGGAGTTGGGGTTGAGTAGAACTTGACTATGTTGAATATGCTGAAACTTGAAACGATCAAAGGAGGCAGAAATCTATTTATTGCGTTTGTTGATCTACGTCAGGCCTTCGAAAGTGTGAACAGAACCATTATGTGGCAAAAACTAAAGAAGTGGCATTGTCCCTTGCACCTATCACAAGCCATTAAATTACTCCACTCTGACACATCAATTCGAGTGAGAATTAACACCGAAGGTGAATTGACAGATAAAATAACAACCAAAAAATGTGTTAAGCAGGGATGCCCACTGGCAGCATTCATTTTCAAATTGTATATTGCGGATCTGCCAGCAGCACTACTGGAGTTTAACTTCGTTCCTCCAGAGAAAATGGACACCAGATAAGCTGGGCAACATACGCCGACGATTTGGTGCTTGTCGACACCACACAAGTAGGCCTTCAGTGACTGTTGAACAACTTCGAGGCATATTTGCAAAAAAATGATCTGGTCGAAAAAGTCTAAAATTATCACCTTTGGCTTGCATCTTGGAAAGAAAGATAAAAACTATAAATGGTATACAGCTGGCAAACAACTAGAAAGCACAGATATCATTTGATATCTGGGCAGTCTCTTTAATAAATCAATAAGAGAATGGCAGTGGACTGAAGACCTGAAAAGAAGAATGAAGAGCCTAATGTCACACGGTGCAAAATTACACGCAGAGTTTGGCAAATTCACACTTAAACCAGTGATAATGTTAAACCGGCAAAAGGTAGTGGCTGTGATAACCTTTGGGAGTGAAGCTGTCTTTAACGTCAGTAGAGCCACCTGGAATGAGTTAGAAGGGCAATTCTGGTGTAAGGTTCTTCGCTTGCCAAAAAATATATCGATCTTTGCCATCCGCTAGAAACTCGGGTTGCAGTCCTTGTTCAACACTGTACTTTGGAAATCAGTGACAATGATGAGGAAAATGACATTGAAGCCATCAGCTATTCCTTATCAAATCCTGAACACAACTCCCGGAAAGCCTTATCAAGGCCTTCTGATGGAATAATCAGAAAAGATTTCCACTTACGTGGCGTATGCCGGAACCAATATAGAGACACTTTGGACTAATCCATGTGCTGTAAAGAAAAGGTTCACATACAGTTACTGCATCAACACGGTCAACAGCAGATTTAAACTTGCCTCCAGTTTAGATCTTGCTGGCGAAGCCCATGGAGTAAATCATATCTCGAAATATCTGACAAAGTTCTCACTGAGATACCATTGACATCAATTTTTGCGACTGCGTTGAAACTCACTTCCAATTAAGGAGATGTTATTCCTGAAACACGATGAGAACACCTTAGACAACCATTGCCGGTTTTGTAACACCACAGTTTAGACTTTAAAACATTTGGTTATCGAATGTGTGGTCTTAAAAACCCAAAGAAGTGTATTTTTGGGGACGTTTGCTCCCTTAAATGGAAACATGGAAGAGTGGTGGTTTGCTCTCATGACTGGCAAGAATTTTATGTTGATTTGTGCAGTAGTTGATTATTTGGATACACTTTTTAACGATGTTCTCATTTGATTTTTTATGGTTGTATTATAAACGTGTATTTAAAAGGATGACGATTATCATTAGGTGGGTATTTGCATTATGAATTATGAACTATAAATTTAAAATGTAAACATTATTTTATGAGTTATTAGATAAAATGTATGTGTTTTGTCGGATCGAGTTGTATAAGGTTTGTAATAAACCATTTTTACAATACATTAAACTATTACTTCTACTACTAATGAATCACAGGCATAAGGCAAGTGAAAACCACAATGTACTTGCAAAATGGAATTTTTTTTTCATGGTAAGAAGGAATTTAGTGACCTAACCAGTTTCTATGGCACAAACTGAAGAGTCAATAGTACTTTCTTTTTATTTGTTTTATTTTTTTATTTATTAACATTAGTATTGCAAATGAAAAACAAACTTTTTTGTCAAACCATATCTCTTTCCACTACAACTCAGGTTTTCTTGAAGGACGAAGAAGAAGAACGGAGAGAAGAAAAAAGAAAGCAAAGAAAGAAAAAAAAGAAAAGGAACAGAAGAAAAAAACCAAGTACCAAAATAACAGAATGTTTCTATGTCGTCTCACCTCTCAAGAGACTCAAATCAAATAGGTATTTGGTAAAATCAAGTCCATAAAATTAATGGTTGCAGTTAATTGAGCATTTATCCCTGAGATTAAATAGCTCCACCACTCAACCATGTTTCCATTTTTTTGGGGCAAATCGTGCAAGATGTAGTGAACGTTGGTTAACAATTTTCGGGCACTCGGTTATTAGATGTTTGATCGATTCCACATCTATCGAACAAAACCGGCAAATGTCGCTCTTGATCGCCAAGTCTATCCTTCTCATCAAGACCTCATGTGTGTTATAAAGGTTTAGCCGTAATCTTAATAACTGGTTACGATGATATCAGGAAGGAAATTTAGAAAGATACCTCGGCAGTTCGCCCAATCTATGCGTCGGCGTTCCCAGGTCTAATGAAGAAATTAAAGAGCTCCGTTTTTCCATGGTGGTGATCCAGTTCCATTGGCGGAATTTTGTTTTTCGCTACTTGCGGAATTTGCAGTACCAGGGACATACTTATGTCGGCTTCTCGTAGAATTGACTTCAATTTGTCCTCCCATCGATTTAGTAGGAAGGCTGATGGGTCGTTACTTTTTTCATTCAAAATCAGGTAAGGTTTTGCTGCCGGCGTCAGACACATTTTTCGAAGAGCTAATATTGATTTCCACACCACAAGGGAGTGTAAAGAATCTAGACCCAGTTCGTGTCTGATTGCTACTATTGGCACACTCTGTGGCAATTTAAGAACTTTTTGCCAGAAAGTCCCCTCCAGTTGAGGCCAAAAACCAGTGTCGATGTTCCAGCCAGCTTCACTCCCAAAGCAAACAACTGGCGATACTTTCTGTAAATAAAAAGTTATTACAGGCTGCAAGGTAAATTTGCCGTATTTTGCGTGTAGTTTCGCTCCTTGTTGTGCAAAAATCTTAATTCGAGACAAGACATCATGGGTTCAACTCCACTCTCTTATTGAGATGTTAAACGACACTCCCAGGTAGCGGATGGCTTCGGTTTTGTTTAGAGCCTCATTGTTCACTTTCCACTTAAACACTTCTTTCTTTGTTTGCGTCCTAGGACCGAAGGCAATAAATTTTGCCTTTTTTACGTTTATTGCCAGATGATTTTGAACAAGGTAGACTTGTAAAGTTGCCAGCAGTCTTTGGAGCCCAATTGCGGTGGAGTCAAGTAAGACTACGTCATCTGCGTAGATTAACCAATTTAGGTGTTTGCCATTCACGTTTGGTGGAAATGACCTTGTTTGTAACAAGGCTGCAGGCAGGTCTGATATGAAAAGTTTAAATAACAAGGCAGCTAACGGGCAGCCATGTTTCACTCCTTTAGTTGTTTTTATTTCTTCTGTTAAGTCTCCTTCTGTATTCAATCGCACCCGAATGGTGGTATTCGAGTATAATGCCATCAAAGGAATCAATAGCTGATGTTGACAGCCCCAGGCGTTGAGTTTCTTTCCATAGGAGTTGACGATTAATGCTGTCGAACGCCTGATTTAGTTCAACGAAAGTAAGAAACAACCTTTTCTTGCATCTTAAGGCGTCCAGTTTTACCAAATTTAGGAGCATCAGGTTTAACTCGACTCCTACACCTTTTGTAAAGCCAGTTTGCCTTTCGTCGACTAGATTAGCTCCTTCGGCCCACCTTGCGATTTTTTTGTGCAGAAAGGTGGCAAATATTTTCCCCGTTGTGTCTAGCAACGCTATGGGGCGGTAGTTCTCCGGGTCTTCACGGTTTACCTTTTTGAACACCGGGACTATCACTGCGCTTTTCCACGAGACCGGGATCGCCAACGTCGATGCTATGTTGTCAAATAGGACTTTGATGAATTGCGCCCAGTTTTCTTTGTTAGCTTTTAGCATTGAATTTGATATGCCATCCGGCCCCGCGGCCCTCGAACTCTTTAGATTTCGAATGGCATTTTCGATGTCTTCTACTGTTTCGATGACATTCCATTCGCAGTTCTCAACCACTATTTTGGCGGTGTCTTCAGGATCTTGACTAGTAAAGACTGCTGTGTAGTGTGTTACCCAGCTTGCAGCGTTCACACCGTTTGCTAGTGCGAACACTTGCTTTAGGTGACCGGTCTTAATGATTTGCCAGATGTTTCTGCTATCTTTTTAGATTATTAGACATAGCATTAATTCAGCTTGTTCTTGATCCCGGATGATGTTAAATGATTTTAACCAATTTCAATAGCGTTGAGGTCTATTCGCAATGAGGGAACTTATGTTTTTCTCGCCAGATTTCTTTAACAGACGGAGATCCTTTTTAGCATGTTCTTAGCTTCACTTATTTCGGAGCTGAATGGATGTTTATTTTGTGTTACTTTTATGTTATGCCTGTTAGAACGTAAAGTGAATTGCGAAAGTAAGGACACATAGTCCGTCTGGACTCTAGTCTTATTTGAGCAGATCAAGTCAGCTGTCAATATGTCAATATGCTTGCTGTTTATCCTCAATCAATTTTGAGCACTGTTGATGGTTAATGGTGTTTTATAGCATGGCTGGGTTCTGTTATGGTGCCACTCCCAGAATAGCACCAGGGGATCATGATCACGTTTTGATGATTTAATTGTTGTCAACTTAGAAATGTGACAATGCAAGTTTTCTGACACCCAAATGTAGTCTAGGTTTTTTTTTTAATCTCCTCGGTGCCAGGTGTCCGCTGCCGGGATGTCGCCCCTAGTACAACCATTCAACATCACGCAGTGACGTAAGGTTAGTTCGTATTACCATTTGAGGCCACGATCTGCTGATTCAGTTGGAACTTTAAGCAAATTCGGTGTGTTTCGCACTTTTTCTTTGTCGAACCATGAATAGTTCAGGTCGCCGCATATCAGAACAAATGGGTCGTCAAATGAAGAAAGGCAGGCATATATTTGGGCTGTAATTGATGCTAAGTAAGCAGATTCAGTGATCATTACAGGGTTCCAATACGTATTTATAATCAAAAAATGTTTTTTTTCTTTTAGGTGTTTCTTCCAGGATTGATTCTAAAGTTAGTGCTTGAACAAACAGATTAGGATTTGAGATGTTTATCACTTCCCATCTGAATGAATTCTTTATCATCGTAAGTAATCCAGAAAAAGGACGGCCAAATAGATGTTCACCGGCTGCATTTAGGAATACCGAATAGCCATCACAGGAAGGCGTTTCACGCAGCCACGTTTCTTCCAAGCAAATTATTGGGCACCTTATCTTCTGGGAGGAACCTTGAAACAAGTGAACAAATCCTCGTGTATTCCACGAAGTTAACAACTGTGTCAAGCTTCTTGACCCCATGTTGTCCTAGACGTTCTTAACATGATTATTCGCGTTAAGTGGAAGAGTGGACTGCTGTTTAAGTTGTTTCCACAAATCGTCTCTTTTGATTTTATTAGGAACGGTATTCTGATGATCTTCTACCGCTAAGACTTGAGATGACAACTGATCTTCGCACAATGTTAGATCAAAGCCAAAAAACAATAGATCTTCCTTGGCATCAAGTAGCAGCTTTGCTAGGTTCTTTGATTTCATGTGTAGAATGACCCAATCAGTTCTTAGTTCAGATTTGCATTCTACTATTGCTATATCATCAGATCTTATGTTCTGTAACGCTGGGACGTGATGTAACAACCTCATTATATTGGCTCGGTTTAGATTTACCTCATTTTTTTCTTCTAAGATGTTTTCCAGTTCCAATTTCCACCAGCCCGATAATGATGACATGGTTAGCAAATTTCTTGCTTTTGTCTTTTGGTGTATTTGTTTTTGATAGTGGGCTGAAGTTTGTTTCGGATTAAACCTCAATGAAGCATTTCCTTCCAGTTTTGTTATTTTGCTTCTTTCATGGTGTTGATCGTCAGAAGCGGCCGACGGCCCTTTTTCATTTGATTTTGCCCTGTCCCTGGTGGGCTCATGTTGCCTAGTGCCATGTTGCCTTGACTTTTGTATTTCAACTTTTGCTGAATTCCCGGGACTGTTCATGGAATGTTCCTCTCCCATGCTCTCAAATGTCTCCAAGACGTCGTCATCATCGATTGAGTAAGTTGAAAGGTTACACAGATCAGTCGAGGCGTTTGAGGATGTTTCCTCAGACGAGATTGAATCTTCTCGCAGTCGCTTGGTGGATGTTTGCGGTAAACTCCCTGCCTCCTTGGAAGTTTCACGTTTCTCTTTCAACTTTTCTGAACTAGCTATCGTGGGACGTTTTATGGCCACTTCAAGACGTGCAGGAGTTGTCATATTTCGTATGAATTTCTTTGCACCATTTGATCGTAGCCGTTTCAGTGGGGGTGCTTTCATTATTGATTTCAATCCATTAGTTTTTTTCTCCTTAAGTAGTGAAAGGCAGCGGCCCAAAAAGCGTATCCCCCTTATTGGGAGACAATAATGGAAACAGCCAAAATGGGAATAAAACCAGGACCAGGTTCGGGTGAAGTAAAAGGGTTTTTATCTAAAGTCAAAAGTAGAGCATGCAAAGGACTCTGCAAACTCCGAGAGCGCTCTGTCTGACAATCGCAAAGACAGGGTACTTATTACACAATGTTGTTACAAATGACGTAATCTATGGGGGCACATAGAAAAGGGGATTGGGTGCTGGTGGCTAAACTATTTACAATATGGGCGATTGCTGCTCGAGGATTGGTGGTTGTCCGCACGAAGCCACGTGGGGTGGAGAGGTCAGCTGGGCTCATCGGGGTGGAGCGCTGGGCCGGACACAGCTTGTAGTGATGATTGGTGGCTGAGCTAACATTTGCCCTACTGGCCACACATTCGCATCCATTCATCCCTATACAGTTACAGTTGTCCTGTAAAACTTGAAAGCTTATGAGAGACATGAACCTTAGGTCAGAAGAGACATGAGTGAAATACGGGTTTGTCAGGAAGTACTTTAACACAATTGTGGAGTTAACACCTTACCCTTAACCCTTCTGACCCCCTGGGTCCTGGTATGGGGGGATCTGGGGTTACTTGATCCATATTCTGATGGGTGCCGTGAGGGATGGCAGTATGGTCTATTGATGCAGGAGTGACTGCCCCTTCTTCGGGGGCCATTAATCTTGGGTTAGCTGGTGTGTCAAAGGACCCTGGGGGCAAGTATTCTGTAGTCAGGGGGATTTAGGACCAGGTAGCTCATAATTCACAGGGTTCAGTGGTGGCGGCCTCGACCATGGGAGAGGTGAATGCATGAAGTCGGTCCAGCACGATTGGGAGGGGAGGAGAGGTTGTGCTGTTCGGGCTCCGGCTATTCTTCATGGGCATGGGAGGGAGACGGGGGAGATGGCCTTGCTGCGCGGAGTGCGCCTGCTCTGCTCAGAGCAGTGTCTTTGGCGGGCGGGGGGCTGGTGACAGCAGTTTGAGCTTTAGCAAATGCATACAATATTTACACATATATTGGAGGATGCATATCGGTTGAAGGCTTCATTCTTCTTGACACAATATTAGATATTAGCAATTGGCATATGATCATGAGGTAGCATTGGGTTGAGTGGTGTACGTGAGAGGGCAATGTATTTTGCACGTATCATACTTTACAATTCATCATCATCATAGTAAATACAGGGACTATCGAGGTACTATTAAGGTTCGCAACCTTTGTTATGTCCACTCTCCTTTGTACTAGCAGCACGAGTTAATCAATGCACATGCATACATCGCAAGAATGATCACGCAATCTATTCGGGGGGTCTCAGTTTCAGGAGGGGGTGGAGAGACGCCACATAGTCTGGTTTACTTTTGGGGGCTCGGTGCAGGGTCAGGGCACCCAAGTTTGGGATGGTTTCAATTTCTTCTACTGCATGGCTGGAGCAATGATGTACGGCGCAAGGCTAACTGATACAGTGTTTAGTTTGTTGTTTGTTCGCGTCTGGAGGCTCGTGAGAACGGGCCTGCAGCGGATCTACCATGAGGTGGAGGCAGGGTAAGATTGAGAGCCTCCTGTGTGCTCGGTCAAGTGGGGGTCAGGCTGCAGCTTTCTGCATGTGCGACAAAGCCTTTCTCGTCTCTGGGCTTCTGGCTCCCCTGACAAGATGGAGTCGATTGAATACAAAATGGAGTCTTATACTATTCCACATAATGTGGTTGTGTCGCCTCACGTGTCGATCCACAGCCATCCCGCCACCTGGGCCCTGGGGCAGGTGGGCTGTTGACGAGTCATGAGCCTCCACATAAGTACGAGATGTGGGGTAGGAGAGCCCTAATGACCCGTCCTTCCCTACATTTCCCACCTTTCGTTACTTAAGTAACGAATACTTTAATTCTCCTAATCGTGCGCGCTCCTTTTCCTCCATAACTGCTTCTTCCCATGCTGGGGTCCCTTTTATTGGCATCCATGCTCTACATACCCCCCGGAAGCTGTGTCCTCTTCTAGCATATTCATCTGGGGTACAGGTCATGTATATGCAATCTCCATCACCCTCTAGTTCTACCCATACCTCTGTGTGCCATTTTAATTCTGCGGGCTCCTTTATGGTTGTATGATATAACCTATCCACTACATCCCCATCATAGTATATCGGTACCATTCTAAATTTTGGCTCAGAATTCTCACCAGTCTGTACTTGTACTTCCTGCTGCATTCGTGCCACTCCTCTGCCATTGCCCATTGTCACCATCATCATTGTCCCATTGGGAATTGCTCCTGAGCAGCACCGAAGACCCAGCTGGCACACGCAAAAGTTTTGCAGTAAAAATACGATGAGGGGCATCAGCATCCTGAAGGCGAGTCCCATCCATGAAGGCACCCAAGAAAAAAGATTGTCGAACCAGGTACTTGACGCTGCTCCTCCTTCCGTTTTCATGCGTTCCCCCAAGTTGTGCACTGCTGAAATTACATGCGATAGTGTCCCATTATCTGCGTCTTCAGAAGGTACCCATGTGCAACATGCGCTCCCGATTTTTCGGCAAAACCCGCCGTCCATTGCCGTTAACAGGTCCAGGACATACCTGTTCTGCATGGTCATAAGTCCCAGTGCCCTCAGCTCCACTTTGATTACGTTGAACCCCTCTTCAGTGTCGTTAGCTAGTTGTATCAGCTCCCAGCGCGTGATCTGCAGCCATTTCGCATTTGCTCGTGCCTGGATGATTGGGACGAGGAAGGCAAAGAACGTTTCCGCGGAGTTAAACAGCCGGTACCTGTCTGGAATTTGTGCCAGGAGTTCTGAGGAGGCTTTCGATATATAGTTTGATGACCTTCGTTTTCTGGATACGGTCTCAGCCCCATTGCTCTCCGATAGTGCATAAAGTGGTGCTTCCTCTGTGGGTGGGGCACGGGCTACTGCTTGGGTCATGGCCCTTCCTCCCGACCTCTCCGGGATCACCATTAACGCTGAGTGGAGTGTGGCTAGGGAACACGTGCCCCTCCATGATGGTGGGAGGTGCATGTACGCCCGCTTACCACAAACCCAGTAAGTGTCCATTAATGCGGCTGTGCCTTTTTTCATGTCAGGTATCACAATTGTCTTGTTGCATCTTGAGTTTCTTCCCATGTCGATTCTTCCCTCCCCCAGGAAGCAGAGTTCATTCGATGTCTCTTTCTGTAGCTTGAATGGTTTTTCTATGGCGCTTACCCAGGTCAGTTTTGCAATATGTTCAGTCCAAATGGTTGTGCACGTTTTCTCGATCCACTGCAGCTTTTCAGTTGGCAACCCTCGTAGCGCCTCAGCCTTGCATGTTATCACATCGTCCTTCCATTTGTTGTCAGCGAACAATGTTCCTTTTAAAACAAAAAAGGGTTCTTTCAAACATACCACTCCTTTGACTCTCGAGTAGCATGTTTTTTCATTCTGCATCATTTCAAAAGATACCATGTGTGCCTGGAAGGTGTTCTTGATTCTGCACAGAGTGAGATGAAGGAGACATTGGGCATTTGAGAGAGGCAGTTCCTGCGGCATTAGAACTTTGGGTGTACCTGATGCATGGGGAATCAATGAGCAGACATAACAGCTCTCGTTTGTTGTTTGTTTAGCCGTTGAGCTCATGTCTGCGTACCATTTATTAGACTGGTGGGGGTGCCTGGGGTCCTCTATTGTATCCAGCCCTAACCCATAATATTCATTGTACTTTTTCCTCTCTAATTCCCTTCTCTTTATGCTCGATTTGAGGAACCTCTTGGCCTGCCTTGCCGCCCGTGCCAACCTTTCTCTTTCTCTTAGCCCTTCCTTTTCCCATTCTTCATGTATGTTCATAAAGTTACTGGCCATTTCTGTGTTTTCTTCCAACCTACCAGAGGTATATTCATGTTCTTGGGGAATACTAGGTGTTGTTGCTATGGGCGGGGTGACAGTGGTGTTGTACAGCCATGACATAACAGTATGGTTTCAATCATTCATTTCATAAATACTAACATTTGTAGCATTAATTTGGGGTCTTTTGGCAGTGGCATTTTCGGTCTTTGTCTGGTTGGGATGTGGATTATAGCCCCAAACCAGCTGGAAACCGCCCCAGACCAAATAGTCTCCCTCCTTGACTATGTTAGTGGCATTTGCTATGGTGCTTCCATTCCCCGTCCCATTCCCCCTTCCCTCCTCATTCATCTCAATCGAGATGAATGCAATAAGCCAATATGTACCTTGGCCAAACATTATTGTAAAAAATATAATTGCACACACAGTCAGACCGCATTCATATGAATAAGTGCATATATTAAACGTAACATGACTATCAATCTCATCCCTAATTCTTGTCGTTGCAGGCTGCCTGGTCGTTGCCATGGTTCTCCTGTATTTTGAAACATGAAAGGGTGTTTAAGCAAACAAATAAGTTTGATATTTTGTCGAGAAGAGTATAGGGAGACTAAAAGGAGGCAAATGGCGAGAATAGAGAAAGAAAAAGATTGAGAGATTGAGCCAGAGAGACGAACGAGAACAAGAAGGAGAGAGGGAGAGAGAGAGAGAGAGAGAAAGAGAGAAAGAGAGAGAGAGAGAGAGAGAGAGAGAGAGAGAGAGAGAATAGGGAAAGAGTAGGAGCAGATGTGATAGGAGAAAAAGAAAGGGCATAATAAAAAGAAACGGATATTGAACAGGAGAGTGAGCTGAGGGAAGAGAAGAACGAGAACAGAGGAGCATATAGAATCAGACGAGGATATCGGCAATAGAACATTTCTTCATGGTTCACTTTTATGGTAAATACTGCATATATGTATGTACATTTATTTGCTTCTTGACGTATAGCATTGTATTGTTTTTCTTCTACACATATCATATTATTATGTACATATTCTTACAGTGTATGCAAAAGTTCGGTCTTATTCTTTTATTCTTTGGGATCCTGTGTCTGTTCGTTTTCTCTGTCGTCTAGCTGGGACACTTTGTCATATGCCCTTCGGACGTCGGTTAAATGTATCCAATACCTCATGCCCTTTACTTTTACAGCTGTTGGTGTGCAAAACACCACCTCGTATGGGCCATGAAATCTTGGGGCATTCCACCATTGCACAAAGCTTCTGACATACACCATTTCTCCTGGTTCTAATTGGCCGGTTGTGGTCCCTGTTTCTGCAGTCTGTGCTGTAATTTCATTCTCACGTGTGTATGGTGGTGCGATCTGTCTGGCAATCGTGCGGGCAGCCCTAGTGAGTTTTGTGAGGTATTCATTAAATTCTTCACCTAACACGGTGGCGCTTCTGTGAGCATCAGATTGTCTGCAGAGGGGTGAGTTTGCCGTGTGCATTCGTCTCCCAGTCACGATCTCATGTGGTGACAAATGGTGGTCCTTGCTTGGCTGATTCCTCAGCTCGAACAGGGCCAACGGGAGACAGTGCACCCAGTTCCTTTTAAGGGTAAAGCACAGTTTTGACAGTCTCCCCTTTAGGAGTCCGTTGATTTTTTCCACTACGCCGTTACTTTGCGGGTGATAAATCGAACATAGTTTGTGTGTTATCCCTAACATTAATGTCACTTCCTTGAAGCGGTCGTTGACAAAGTGGGTGCCGTTGTCTGACCGGATCACATCGCAGATTTCCCAGCGCGGGAATACTTCCCGCACCAAGAACTTCGCTGCGCATTTGGCGTCTGGCCGAGCACAGGGACCAGCCTCCACCCACTTCAAGAAGGGGCATACTACCACTATCATGTATCTCGCACCATTACACCTTTCCCCCATATCCGCATAATCTATATGCAGTTCTCTGAATGGGCCAAATGGCTACGATATTGTCCCTCTTAGTGTTCTCAGAGTCATGCCTGAGTTTTATATCTGGCAAGTTGTGCATTCCATTGCTAACCTTGTGAGCTGTTCCTGTAACCCCGGGATAAACCAGTGTTCCTGTATTTCTGCAGCGATGTGTTGTTTTGCATTGTGTGCTGGAAAGTGCAGCTGTTGGAACGCTATTTCGAGCAGTTTGACTGGCATCACTAACTTGCCCGTGTTGTTTTGTCTCCACAGTAAGTCGGTGGCTGACTGACTACAACCTCTCTTTTACCACACTTATTTCTCCTCCGCTGTTGCTTCGTCTTGTAATTCTATTATTTGCGTCACAGGCAGTGTATTGTATCCATCCGGTAACTCCTCTGTTACTTCTTTCCTTAGTAAGTACTCACCTGTTCTTTCCTTAACCAAGTACGAAGCCTCCTTGGCGGCAGCGTCTGCTGCGGCATTTCCCAATGAGATAAAATCTGTGTTGTGTGTATGGGCCTGGCATTTCACTATGGCTACCATGGTGGGCTCTTTTAAGGCTTCAATCAAATCTCTCAATAGTTCGGCATGTTGTACAGGGGATCCATCTGCTCTATTGAACCCTCTTCTACCCCATCTGGCGAGACCGCCATGTACTGTCGTTGCCATGTATGCTGAGTCAGTGTAAATTGTGACTGCACATCCTTTTGCAGCACGCAGAGCTTCGATGAGAGCTATGAGCTCCGCTGCTTATGCTGAAAAGTGGGCGGGCAGGCGTTGTTGTAATAGCACCTCGTACTCACCTTCCTCCAGATGTACGACCACCACCCCCACATGTTTTTCTCCTGTTTCTTGATTTATTGAGGCTGACCCATCAATAAAGAATGTTTCACCTTCTGCTAGCGCGTTTTCACTTACTATTGTGGCTCCATTCTCTTCCCCTTGATACGTAGCACAGTCTTGCGCTTGCATATCTTCTAAAGTGCATGGTTCAGAAATAAAACGTGCAGGGTTTACCACTTTACATCGTACCACGTGAATGTTTGCGCTTGACAGGATCACCTCATAGGCTGTGGCTCTCTGTGTAGTTAGGGTACTCTTGGATCTTTCCAATATTGCGAACAGGGAGTATTCCACGTATAGGGTCACTGAGCACCCCATCACTATGGTGGCGCTTTTCTCAATTGCGAACGCGGCAGCTGCGAGGGCCTGTTCGCACGCGAAGTGGCCCTGCATTACTGCGTCCAATGTTCCACTGTAATAGGCCAGTGGTTTGTGTCCCAGTGATGTTTTTTTGTGTTAGGACGGCTGCCATGAGTGTCCCTTTGCAGTGTGAGAATAAGTAAAACTCGCGTTCATAATCAGGGTTCGCGAGTACTGGCGCGCTTGATATCAGTTCTTTGAGTGATGTAAATGCATCACATACTTCTGAACTCCAGTGTATATCTGTGTTTTCTTTCTGTGCTTCTTTTAGTGCTTGGAGTAGTGGGCGGGTGTGCGCAGCGTAGTCTAGGATCCATGCACGTCAGTAATTGCACATTCCCAGGTATTTTTGCATGTCTTTCACTGTGTATGATATCTTTACAGCTGAAATTGCTGCTACTTTATCCGGAATTATTCTCTTCCCATCTTTTCATATCAGCTGTCCTAGATACAGGACTTCGCGCTGACAGTATTGCAATTTCTCCTTGTCGACTTTATACCCCTTGTTTTGCGAGCAGAGTCAGGAGAGCAATTGAATCTTGTCTACATTCTGCTTCATTTTTGCTGCAGATCGTCCACGTACTGGATTATCGTGCTCTCTGCTGTTATGTTTCCAAGATCTTCATGCAAGATTCTATTGAATATGCTGGGGCTCTCGCAGTAACCTTGTGGCAATCTACAATGTTCGTACCTCCTCCCCCCTAGAGTGAATGCTGTCAGGTATCTGCATTCTTCTGCAAGTGGTATTGAGAAGAATGCATTCTTCAAGTCCACCACGGTGAAGTGGGATGCATCTTTTGGGATACTGCACAAAATGGATGCGGGATTAGGGACCAGAGGGAACTCTTTCTGAATTACGTCATTGAGTGGGCAGAGATCTTGGATCATCCTCCACGCCCCTCCCTTCGCTTTTTTGATGGGATAGATGCACGTGTTGCATGGGGAATTCGATGGCCCTATTATCCCCTGCGTCAGTAAGGCATTTATCGTATCTTTTATCCCTTCCTCAGCTTCTCATGATAGTGGGTATTGCTTCACTCGCGGTAGTATGGCGCCAGGTTTGAGTGTAATTTTCACTGGGGCCACTCCGTGCAGTAAACCTACATCATGTGGTCCTGATGTCCACAATTTGTAGGGCACCGTCTGCATGTCATCATTAAAAAAGGATGGTGGGACCCCCACTACTGCCAATAAGTCTACTGGCACTTGTCTTTGTTGTATGTGTGTGAGAACAATTTCACTTGGAGCTCAAATCTGTTATTACATCAGAGGATGCATATTGGGGAGAGGCTATACCAATGCACAAAGTGCAGGGGAAACTTCAATTACAGCTCTAATCTATGCAGGCATCAAAAGCTTCAGACCGGAGAGTGACCAACCCAGTGCATGAAGGGTGAGAGAAGCTGCCATCACATCAGATGCTGCATACATGGGTGAAACCATACGAGTGCAAGAAAGGCCTCAGTCCCAGTTCTCATCTGCACAGGCATCACATACTGCATACTGAAGAGAAACTGTAACAGCATACAACATGCATGCAACATGCATGCAAAGCTTCACTCTGGGCTCTGACCTGTACAAACATCCAATGGTCCACACTGGCGAGCGACTGAACCAGAGCACACAGTGCAAGTAAAACTTTGCTCAGAGGTCTGCTTCGTGCCGCTGTCAGACAATCACTCCTAGTGAGAAATTTGAATAGCGTACGAAATGGAAGACAAGTTCCTCTCCAAGCTGTGACTTTTATTAACATTAGAAAAGCCTCTGAGGTGGGATTTTGAGCGTCATCAGAAGATCCATTCAAGGGGGGAAACATACCCCACTTGTAAACATTCCCGGACGGCTCATGGAGTAAGCAGTGAGGAGAACATGTACAGATAACCTGAAAATTAGAATGCAAATAAAACCAGGACTGGACGAGCGGCCCACCCCTGACATGGATCACGAGTGCTGCAGTGTATTAAACAGTGTAAATGTATGTTCACATAATGCATCATCAATTGCTTCATTCTGTCTCTCATGTCATTAAATTGATTTGCCAATTACAGCTGGTATTTCAGTGCCATTCTGCATAGAAATAGCAAGTGTGCAATACTCTCTCGAGTACAGAAATGCCAACTTTGACAAATAAAATCTTCATTTTGTGCTTCTTTAAAAGGATTTAAAAACAATGCAAAAATTAGATGACTGTAACCCCTGGCCCAAATGAGGCCCTTACAGATAGGGGGTTATGGAAAAATATATAAATATATAAGAAAAGACAAGCCACAAGAAGGAATTTTAAAGCTTTTATTGAATGTGTATGTGTGCAACATGAATTTACCTGACTGTACCACGATCCCCACCAGGGGAGAAACATGGAACCTTGAGGCTGAGAGACAATGGGAAGGCCTCCCCTGCCAACAGACAGAGACATGGACTGGAATTGCCTGAAGAGGACAGAAAGAAAGGAAAGAGCTGCACTCCCTGGGGGGTCACAGGCTTGAGCAGCCCTACCCCTGGGACTCCTGAAGGGGTCGAGCTGGGCTGCGGGCTGGGCCAGAGCAGAGAAGGTGAAAGCCCTGGGCCGCTTGTGCAGTGCAGCCTGGGTGAAGAGTAACGCCTGTGCCTGAGGCCGTGGGTGAAGATAATGCCTCAGTCTGGGGCCACGGGTCACTGTGACCTGACCCAGAGCGTGGCCTGAGGGGAATGTGGCAAACGGTGGCCAATCCGGGCACACCAGAGAAGGTGGAAGCCCCGGGCCACGTCTGCTGTGTGGCCCGAGTGAATAAATGGCAGCAAGGGATCCTCCCGACGGCTCGCGCTTGGCTGCCAGTGGCCTGAAAGCAATGTCCCTGCCAGCATTAAGTGGCAGGTTGCCACCACAGGAAGGAAGGGGCACATCAAGCCACTTCAGTTTTACAACCACCACCACCACCACAGAGGAAAGCAGAATGAGGGGCTTTCAAAGTCCTTGAAACAACAGTCTAAAGCCACCAACACATAGGGGAGCAGAATGAGGGGCTTTCAAAGCCCTGGAAGCAACACCACCACCATGGGGGAAGTCAGGGCTCCAGAACGCCTATAGGGACTCGGGGCTCCCAAAGCACTATGTGAGCACAGGGCTCCCAAAGCCCAGGAAGTGCAGACAAGTGTCCTGTGACAGCCACCCACAGCGGGGGTTGGAGATAAACCTCAGAGGCGCCCCAGCACGGATGCTGCTGCGAGAAGGTACTGCGCACTATTGACCTGTTACGTTATGTGACTGACTGATATAGACTGATAAGAAGACTGGGATTTAAATGTAAGTGATGGCAGTCTGCAGCTGCCAGGTTTGTGAAAAAAGGGGAAATGCATTAAATGTTGGCAAGGGGCTAATGGAAGGGTTGGCATGGAGGTGTGAGACCCAGGGTATGTATAATTAGGAACCTGGTCAAAATTCATATGTTGCAGGGCTGATTCACATGCTATCTTCTAGCGAGTTGAATGGTTAAATGAAAGGGACAAACTCACATGGGGAAGTGGCGTGTTTTAGATGAAAGCCCGTAAGGGCCACAGAACTCCCCTCTGGTGTACGTTGCCTTATTTGAGATCATGGCCCATCCCCTGAATTAAGATCCTTGTTATTTGCAGGTTGCTCCGTGCCTCACCAGAACAGGTGGACTGGGATGGTTCCAGTGGGGTCCATCTCTGGCCCAGAGCATTTTTAAATACTGTGCGCTCCTGAGATAGGAAATACATCCATTATTTTCCCTGAAAGTGCCTTTCATCTTTAAGAGAAACAGAGAATGCCAAGGAATTGACCAGTCAAAAATGTGATCAATTATTTCAGTCGCTTTACTTCTCCGTCAAAAACTTCCACCATTGCTGAATACGTGGCGTGCCGAAGATTTCAAGAAGGGACAGGCATTTTCCACTTGTGGAGGACACAAAAAATACTTTTGGAGGGAAAAGAGGTGCCATTGGTAGGCCCAGGCTTGCCTTGGTAGGGTTGGGCTTGCCTTAATAGAGCTGAGCTTTCCTTAACAGGCCTGAGCTTCCCTTAATAGGGCTGACCTTGACTTAATATGACTGGTTGTGCCTCGTTAGGGCTGGGCTTGCCTTAATAGAGCTGAGCTTTCCTTAATAGGGCTGAGCTTGCCTTGATAAGGCGGAGATTTCCTTGATAGGGCAGAGCATGACTTAATAGAACAAAGCTTGACTTAATAGAACAAAGCTTGACTTAATGGGGCTGGGCTTGCATTGTTAGGGATGGAGGGATGGACTTTCCCTGATTGGGATGTGCTTTTCTTGACAGGGATGAGCTTGGGTTTTATTAATAAGATTTGGCTTGCTTTCATAGGTCTGAGCTGTCATTAATAGGGCTGGGCATCCCTTGATAGGGCTGTGCTTTTGTGGAAGTGATGTACCGATTGGCTTGACTTAATAGGGGTGCACTCCCCTTCATAGGGCTTGGCTGAGATTGATAGGGTGGCATTGCCTTGATATGACTTGACATGGCTTAATAAAGCAGACCTTGCCTTAATAGGGATGGGCTTGCCTTTATATGGCTAGGTGTGCCTTGATATGGCTGGGCCTGCCTTGACAGGGCTGGGCTCGCTGTGATAGGGCTGAGCTTTCCTTGATAGGGCTGGGCTTACCTTAGTAGAACTAGGCTCACCTGGAGAATGTGGGGCTTGGCTTAATAGTACTGGGCTCACCTTGAATGAGCTGGGCTCGCCTTGATAGGGCTGGGACTGCCTTGATAGGGATAGACTTGACATAACATGGTTGAGCTTGCCTTCATAGGGCTGGGCTTACCTTAGTAGAACTAGGCTCACCTGGATAATGTGGGGCTTGGCTTAATAGTACTGGGCACACCTTGAATGAGCTTGGCTCACCTCGATTGGGCTGGGAAGGCCTTGATAGGGATAGACCTGCCATAATATGGTTGAGCTTGTCTTGATAGGGCTTAGGTTGCTTTGATAGGGCTGAGCTTGCCTTGTGTGGTAGGTCAGAAGAAGGAGGCAGACCAGTATGCTTGATCCATACAAAGGTGTTATTCAAAGCCTATCCCTGATCTATGGGTTTCCCTAACTAACCAAAATTCACTAGTGTGCTTGTCCTCTGGTGAAAGTCCAAATAAATAGTCTGTCCTCCATCCAAGAAAACTAATCTATCCTGACCCTATCACTAAGATAGAATAAAATAAAGTCCAGGAGAATGACTCGTTTCTCCTGGATAGGATTCCCCAGGCTGAGTTTACAATCTTGAGATAGTCTTCTACTATTTGCAATCTTTTCACTGTGTCTCAGAAAATCTCTCTGTATGGAATGTCCTTTCAGATATTGAATCTTTCTTCTTTTCATTCTTTTGGTTCTTGAGTTCACGACAGAAGACCTAATTTCATATAGATTTCTTTTCTCCACTGTTTTTCTGCTCGGGACTATTTCGGTAGACAAAAAGGGTTCTCTTGTTCTCTCCTTCTCTTCTTATTTTAATTCCCAATACCTATGTCTTTCTTGGCTTTCTTTCTTATTACTGTGATGAATAGACTGATTCCCTGAGCATTTATCACCATCTCAGTTTTCAGACTTTCTACTGGGACGAGTAGGGCGAGTCCCAGAGTGTTTATGGCTTTCTGAATTTCAACCTTTTCACTGGAACGTGTAGGCAGAGTTCCAGAGCTCTGACCACTCTCTTGGAACTTGTTCTTTCCATTGGGATGAGCAGGCTGAATCCCTGAGTGTTGACCACCCTGATCTTTCCACTAGGATGAGTGGGCTGAGGTTTGAAATGCTGACCACTCTCTTGGATTGTGTTCTTTCCACTGGGACGAGTAGGTTGAGGATCAGAGTGCTTATCACCCTTCTTAATCACTGCCCCATCCCTGGGACTGGTAGGCTGATAGTATTCTTTCTTCTGAGGATCAGAGTGCTTATCACCCTTCTTAATCACTGCCCCATCCCTGGGACTGGTAGGCTGATAGTATTCTTTCTTCTGAGGATCAGAGTGCTTATCACCCTTCTTAATCACTGCCCCATCCCTGGGACTGGTAGGCTGATAGTATTCTTTCTTCTGAGGATCAGAGTGCTTATCACCCTTCTTAATCACTGCCCCATCCCTGGGACTGGTAGGCTGATAGTATTCTTTCTTCTGAGGATCAGAGTGCTTATCACCCTTCTTAATCACTGCCCCATCCCTGGGACTGGTAGGCTGATAGTATTCTTTCTTCTGAGGATCAGAGTGCTTATCACCCTTCTTAATCACTGCCCCATCCCTGGGACTGGTAGGCTGATAGTATTCTTTCTTCTGAGGATCAGAGTGCTTATCACCCTTCTTAATCACTGCCCCATCCCTGGGACTGGTAGGCTGATAGTATTCTTTCTTCTGAGGATCAGAGTGCTTATCACCCTTCTTAATCACTGCCCCATCCCTGGGACTGGTAGGCTGATAGTATTCTTTCTTCTGAGGATCAGAGTGCTTATCACCCTTCTTAATCACTGCCCCATCCCTGGGACTGGTAGGCTGATAGTATTCTTTCTTCTGAGGATCAGAGTGCTTATCACCCTTCTTAATCACTGCCCCATCCCTGGGACTGGTAGGCTGATAGTATTCTTTCTTCTGAGGATCAGAGTGCTTATCACCCTTCTTAATCACTGCCCCATCCCTGGGACTGGTAGGCTGATAGTATTCTTTCTTCTGAGGATCAGAGTGCTTATCACCCTTCTTAATCACTGCCCCATCCCTGGGACTGGTAGGCTGATAGTATTCTTTCTTCTGAGGATCAGAGTGCTTATCACCCTTCTTAATCACTGCCCCATCCCTGGGACTGGTAGGCTGATAGTATTCTTTCTTCTGAGGATCAGAGTGCTTATCACCCTTCTTAATCACTGCCCCATCCCTGGGACTGGTAGGCTGATAGTATTCTTTCTTCCGAGGATCAGAGTGCTTATCACCCTTCTTAATCACTGCCCCATCCCTGGGACTGGTAGGCTGATAGTATTCTTTCTTCTCTGGCTTCCTCCCGGGTCTTCTGCCATCCCTGTTACCTTTGTTCCTACAGGTTGTCATCACTGGGACTGCTCTCAGGATCGGAGCTTTACTCCTCATCAGGATTGCTTCTCCTTACGTTTCGGTTTCTTCTTCTTACCCGCAGCTCAGTGGGATGAATGATACAACAGACTGTCGAATCTATCATTAATGGGTCATGCCACCTCTCTTAACTGGTTTAGTTTCTAGGGGTTTCCTTCCCCTACAGTCTTCAGCCCTCTGCACATTCAGTGTCTTCTTCTAATGATGTTGCCTTGAGAGGGCTGGCATGCCTTGATAGGACTGGGTTTATCTTGATTAGTTTGGGCTTGTGATGGGGGTGGACTTGCCTTGATAGGGCAGGGCTTGCCGTGATTGGGATGGGTTTGCCGTGATTGGGATGGGCTTGCTGTGATTGGGATGGGCTTGCCTCGATAGGGATGTGCCTCCCTTGATAAGGCAGATCTAGGGATACCTGTGAGAATTATCATTGCTCCCTCAAAGGGATCACTATGAGGGTTCTGATTGCACTCATGGTGGGATACCTGTGAGGATTATCATTTCCCCCTTGAAGAGTTCACTATGAGGATTCTGATAGATCCAACTAGCTACGTGGATTGAGTAGGGCCATTTTAGATAGCCCGAGAGGGGGCTTAGACAGAGGAGGCGACTGCTTTTTGGCCCTTACTGTAGAAATTAGACAGTAGAGGGGCAATACACTCTATATACTAACCAGGGGGAAAAGGACGCCTGGGTGAGGGTGGAAAAGGCTTCCTCAAGACGAGAGTGAGGGATGGCCCTAGCATTCTGCCTGAACATTTAATAAAATCTCTTGAACCCCCTCGGAGGTAGAGTGCTCTTTCAGCATCTGTGACAGCTGGGCATTCATCTAGCACTTCTTGTTGCACTGTTGGGACTCTCCAAACATTTTGCACTTCACAATACCAGAATACCAGATGGGTCTTTATTTAGATATCAGGATCATCAGCATTCAGGGATGGCCTCTGGTTTCTCAGAATGTAGTATTCAGGTCTCTCCCAGGCTGCTGGTTTCCAAGTATTTAGTTTGCAGGTCTACTGTAGACATCATCCTTGTCAGCATTCACTTGTCAGGTCTCTTCTAGACCACTTGCAGTAGTCACACCCTTGTTTCAGGGTCCAGGATGCAAGTTTGATCTCCAGCAAAGTGGCCTCCTTGTACCATGTGAGCTTGTCTCTAACTCGCCAGGTGTCAGCTGTCCCCTACCTGGTTTACTGCTGCCACTGCTAGTATCACCCAACCTATTTCATAATGTTTCAGCCATGCATGTATTGTGTTGCCCCTTCTGATAGGCTGAGACTGCCAGAGTGTTGTGTCATTTACTTGGGTTGGGCTATTTCCATGGTTTTCCTTAACTGGCCCCCAAAACCTGTAACCAGCAACTTCCCTTCAATGGTAAATTGCAGTATTAGTCTCACCTGGCAGTTCTGTGTTATAAGTGCAATGCACTGTTGGCAATGTCATGGATATCTGCTTGCATCCCTAAATGTTGTCACTGGAACACCTTTCCCATGATGCCAGGTTAGTGAGGCCACTACCCAATAGTCCACCTGGGGGTGGTATAATGAGGGAGGATTTCATGGGAAGGGCTGCACCCCCCGTGGGAACAGGGACAACCATCTAGGGTATGTCCCGGGACAACACACCCAAACACCATCACTCTCCTCTCTATCGCCTGAGAAATCTGTACCTAGTAAAGAGATGTGTTATTGTAGACCTCAAGACCTTGTCTATCTTGAAAGTACTGTGATGAAAAAGCCAATTACAAAAAACCCCACTAAACAGCTTCCTTCCCTTACCGTGCTGAGTGAACCAACTTAGATGTATGTGTACTTAATTTTTGCATACTTAAACCTAAACAAAAGGGCACTTCACCTCTTAATTATCGAAAAATATTCATATTTTATTGTTTATCACACCATATTGACAATTCTAATATACACAATTAAAAATATTCCAAACACATATTCAACAATAAATCATTGTATGTACATCTTTCTTCATTACAAATGAAGGCATAGACATATCTACTTAGACAAACCTTTTATATGCCTTACTGGGGGTGTGTTCTCTTTTATAGAACGAACCCCACTCTTATTTCTGCCCTTCCTAATTTCTCTGGGCAAAGCGGACTGTGCCAACACTTTTATAAAAATGTGTTTCTAGGACCAGCATGGAAATATATCTTTAAGAATAGGCTAGGTCAGTAATCCCTATGGCGAATCCTGCTGGTACTGTCTTCAGGGCACATAGGCTTAGTTCATATAGTGGTTTTCACCCACTTAATGGTTTGTCGTAATTTGCAATCTTTCTAAAAGACAAATAAAACAGTAGCATTTTAAAATAAGGTTAAAATAAAACATTTTTTATGCAAAAAACGAAATACATCAGTTAACGTTTCAACTCTGTTGGCATTATAGACAGCAGGGATACATAATTGGTTAAGTGGTCTAGATTATTGTCCACTACCACACTTCATCTTATATTCAACATGATTTAATCTCTTCATTTAATGTGTCTGCAAAAGTGCATTTTACCCTTTGAAACTTGATTTCCTTGGGCTGACCGTCTTTTTCCAACACATATTTGTTAAAAGACTTCTTCTAAGCGGGGGGGGGGGGAGGGGGGAAGGGGGAAAAAAGGGGGGGGGAGGGGGGAGAGAGAAGGGAGGGGGGAAGGAGAGAAAAGGGGGATATCACATGTCTCTGTATGATAATATATCACCCTATTCTCAGTATAAGTAAGCTGAACGCTCACCTTTCGCTAGATCTTCAATCTTTTCTCGTGCGGGCTAGTTCCTGTTAGCACTGTGCGGGCACTGTTGCTGCCCAATGGAGTTCTCTTTGTCTAAGGAACGGGGCGTCTCCCTACTAGTATGTGGCTTTGCTCTGTAACAGAAGAAATAAGCCATTGTTACTTGTCAAGACGATGTCAGTGGTCACCTCCACACCCTCTTTTTGGAAATGAGGTTTGTCAGAGTGATAAAATCTACTACCTTCAAATTTCCTTCATTTCTATAGGGGGACTTCATCTCTCATCGCCGTTCATGCGGCCACCCGAGGCATGTTCTAATTAAAACAGAATCATATAGTGAAAAACGGGGGGAACGACATTAGATATCTCTATAATGGATCCCACACTATATACTTTGTCCCTTCGTCTCACCTCATGGGTCTGTGTACCGACTGATATCCCGTGCACAGTGTGTCTGCAGTCGAGCGTGCCGCTCGCGGAAAAACGTCTGCTGCTCGGTCGTGCTACGAGCCTACTAACGCTCTTGTTTCATTTTAAGCAGATAGTGTGTCACATGATATTTGTGCGTACCTGCGTCTCGTGATGTAACGTGACCCGCAATCCTTCTCTTAAAGGTATACCTATACTGTTTAAGTGTCGCTGCTCTTAACATGACGTGTAAATATACGATTTCCAAATGTTACACGTTAGGAAGTTTAGCGTCTCTAATGCGCTCTGTCATGGTACAATTGGCATATGCCATGCCGTTTTGTGCTATTCACTTATTCTCTTATAAGATGTTTGATTTCACAGACAGGGTGCATGTTGTAGAAAAACTTCTAACCCAGATGTCTTGTTCATGTTTTGTCATGTATGAAAAGGGACCATTCAATGGAAATATTTAATCCGTTTCTTACAGTGTCTAGGGAATATATCCATTTCTGTTCTGTTTGTCTTAGCTTTAGATCTCTATTACCTCCTCTTGGTTGCGCAGTTATTACTTCTATAATGAACCAATGGATGTCATGTACTCCATGGTGGGCGCTTCTAAAATGAGCCACTAGAGGTTTTTCGGGAACCTGGTTCTTCACACAGGATCTGTGTTCACAGATTCTCTGACGAATGGGTCTCTTGGTTTTGCCAATATATAACAGGCCACATGGGCATCTAATGCCATAAACTACCCACTTAGAGTTACAATTCGTGAAATGTTTCAATACCCATTTTCTCCCTTTGAGGTCTACCTCTTTCATGTTAGATGTTAATTCACACACAGAGCAACCGCCACATCTGAAGTGACCTACCACCGGAGGTAGATTCCACAATGTCGATTGATTAGTGGGCTTATCCTTAGACGATGGTTTATATGTGTGTACAAGTTTGTCTCTCAAGTTGGGCATACGACGAAACGCAAAGCGAGGTTTACTGATTGAGAAATCTTCGGTGTTAATAATGTTCCAGTTCTTCAATATACATCTCCGCAGATCGTTACTTATCGGAGAGAATGTGGAGACACAAGTGATCTTTTCCTCTATGACTCGTGGTTGTGGTGTCAAGCACCTATGTCTTGGAGTATTTTTGGCTCTTCTCATAGATCTCCGTACTATGTGAGAAGGGTAGCCCCTTGCCCTCAGTCTAGTCGTTAAATCTTTGCTGTGGATTTCAAATTCTTCCTTATGGGTACAGTTCCTTCTAACCCGTAGGAACTGTCCAAATGGTAAATTTTGTCGCAGAGATTGGGGATGGAAGCTATCAAACAGTAGCAGAGTATTTTTATCTGTAGCCTTCCTGAACAGAGTGGTGCCTAATTTGTTCTCTGCGTCTTTGAAGATCTCTAAATCTAGAAAAGGGATCTTTTCTTGGTTGAAGGTCATGGTGAAGTTAATACATTCATCTTGGTCATTGACCCAGGTAATGAACGAATTTAGTTCTATTTCAGTTCCTCCCCACAACATGAACACATCGTCAATATAACGCACCCATGTTTTCATGAGGTGCTTAAAAGGATTATGGTCTGCATAGACTGAACGTGTCTCTAAATCATCCATAAAGAGGTTCGCAAGATCTGGTGCGAAACTGGAGCCCATGCTTGTACCATGTTGTTGCAGGTAAAACCTGTCTTCTTCAATGAAAAAATTGTTGGTGAGAGCAAGTCTGATACACTCCTGAATAAATGATGTTGGTACTGTCTTGTCCCTCCTTTTCTCTAGGTATTGACCCATAATTCTGACACACTTCATCTGGGGAATGCTTGTATACAGTGCTTCCACATCCAAGGTAACTAAGATGTCTGTGGGACCCACCACTATTGTGTCTAGTATTTTGATCATTTGGGTTGTATCTTGGACATATGAGCGCATCATTTTCACAAATGGCCTTAAGATAAAGTCAGAATATATCGACAAAGGTTCGAGAATAGATCCGATGGCTGCCACGATGGGCCGCCCCGGAGGCACCTCACGATGTTTATGAATTTTCGGTAGACAGTAGAAAGCTGGTGTGATCGGGTGAGCTTGTAGCAAAAAAGCTTTCTCATCGGTGTCGATCCACCCTTCACTTTCTGCATGGTCCATAAGACTAGATATTTCATCTCGAATTCTTGGTGTAGGATCGCATGGTAAGGGTTTGTAGAAGGTGATTCTTTCGAGTTGTTTCTTTACTTCAGCCCGGTATAGCTCTATACCCCATAGGACTACTCCTCCACCCTTATCTGCAGGTTTAATCACAAACAATTCATTGTCAGCTAGATTTTTTAAAGCTGTCCTTTCCACTTTAGACAAATTGTCCCTGTGCTTATTTTTAGTTTGGACAAGATTTTTCATTTTACTTATGATCTTGTTCTCAAAACTGATGATTTCTGGTGAAACCATCGAGGTGAGAGGGGTGAAGGTAGATGGTGGTTTCAAACCCGAAGTGCTTTTGTCTCTGGGTCTTTGATCATCGTGATCTTTAAAGAAATACTTTAATCGAATCATGCGGAAAAAGTTCCGCATTTCTATTTCTGTGGTGAACTGGTCGGCTTTATTCACTGGAAAAAAAGACAGCCCTTTACTCAGAACACGAATTTCCGCTTCTGTGAGGATGTGTTGACTTAAATTAAAGATGGGGATCACCAAGTCGGCGGACCCGGCTGCCACTGTCGGGTCCGCATCCCGTGGTTGCCTGGTTGGCGGTTCCTCCCTCGTCTGCCCCGGTTCTGAAAAGGGCCCCTTTGTGGATTGCCTGTGGTGGCCCCCTCAGTGCTTGAACCACCGTCACTACTATTGGAAGAATTTGAAAAGGTTACGAACTTTCTAAAGGAGCGTTTCCTATTCCCACCTTGGCTATGGCCTGGGTTCGTGTTCATCTGTGTGAAAAAACTTGGCACCAGGTACGGATAGGTCACCTCTTCCTTATAGTACTGAACATCTTTTTTAAATTTCCACAATTTCTTGTCCATGGTGAAAGTTTTGAACTTCCCCATGTCCTCTTCTATTTTTTCCAATAGAGCTTTGGCATTAGGTATTATTGAATCCTCTTTGATTTTCTTTTCTAATTCCGCTAGATCCAATTTTTGTTTTTTTGCTTCCTCATTTGCCGTCGTTATCACTAGGATAATCCAATCCCGGGAACACTTATTCCCTACGCCACTGAAATTTGCCATGAATTTGGGGTTATCCAGAAATACCCGGGGTATATTTTTAACTTGAAGACCCTCCGGGATGATCCCTGCTTTTAGGTATTCGACCATTAACTGGCCGTGGGATTCAGTACGTATTAGTTTCTTCACTTTCTGAGTAAGTAAATCCAGATCATTGGTGTTAGATGGAGTGGGATTGGCTGTTGCCGGGCTGGACTGTCCCAGAATCGACGGCAGTTCAAAGAACTCTTTGAACTGATCCTCCGAAAAGGAAACTATATTTACATTTTCCATTTTATCAAGCTAATTAGCTCTACCAACCAACGGGTTGTCCTATAGCATTGAATATTACTTGAGCTGTACCTATCCTCTTTTTAGGGGCTGAGTGGGTGAGGATAATGGAACACCAATTACAGAAAATCCCACTAAACAGCTTCCTTCCCTTACCGTGCTGAGTGAACCAACTTAGATGTATGTGTACTTAATTTTTGCATACTTAAACCTAAACAAAAGGGCACTTCACCTCTTAATTATCGAAAAATATTCATATTTTATTGTTTATCACACCATATTGACAATTCTAATATACACAATTAAAAATATTCCAAACACATATTCAACAATAAATCATTGTATGTACATCTTTCTTCATTACAAATGAAGGCATAGACATATCTACTTAGACAAACCTTTTATATGCCTTACTGGGGGTGTGTTCTCTTTTATAGAACGAACCCCACTCTTATTTCTGCCCTTCCTAATTTCTCTGGGCAAAGCGGACTGTGCCAACACTTTTATAAAAATGTGTTTCTAGGACCAGCATGGAAATATATCTTTAAGAATAGGCTAGGTCAGTAATCCCTATGGCGAATCCTGCTGGTACTGTCTTCAGGGCACATAGGCTTAGTTCATATAGTGGTTTTCACCCACTTAATGGTTTGTCGTAATTTGCAATCTTTCTAAAAGACAAATAAAACAGTTGCATTTTAAAATAAGGTTAAAATAAAACATTTTTTATGCAAAAAACGAAATACATCAGTTAACGTTTCAACTCTGTTGGCATTATAGACAGCAGGGATACATAATTGGTTAAGTGGTCTAGATTATTGTCCACTACCACACTTCATCTTATATTCAACATGATTTAATCTCTTCATTTAATGTGTCTGCAAAAGTGCATTTTACCCTTTGAAACTTGATTTTCTTGGGCTGACCGTCTCTTTCCAACACATATTTGTTAAAAGACTTCTTCTAAGCGGGGGGGGGGGAGGGGGGAAGGGGGAAAAAAGGGGGGGGAGGGGGGAGAGAGAAGGGAGGGGGGAAGGAGAGAAAAGGGGGATATCACATGTCTCTGTATGATAATATATCACCCTATTCTCAGTATAAGTAAGCTGAACGCTCACCTTTCGCTAGATCTTCAATCTTTTCTCGTGCGGGCTAGTTCCTGTTAGCACTGTGCGGGCACTGTTGCTGCCCAATGGAGTTCTCTTTGTCTAAGGAACGGGGCGTCTCCCTACTAGTATGTGGCTTTGCTCTGTAACAGAAGAAATAAGCCATTGTTACTTGTCAAGACGATGTCAGTGGTCACCTCCACACCCTCTTTTTGGAAATGAGGTTTGTCAGAGTGATAAAATCTACTACCTTCAAATTTCCTTCATTTCTATAGGGGGACTTCATCTCTCATCGCCGTTCATGCGGCCACCCGAGGCATGTTCTAATTAAAACAGAATCATATAGTGAAAAACGGGGGGAACGACATTAGATATCTCTATAATGGATCCCACACTATATACTTTGTCCCTTCGTCTCACCTCATGGGTCTGTGTACCGACTGATATCCCGTGCACAGTGTGTCTGCAGTCGAGCGTGCCGCTCGCGGAAAAACGTCTGCTGCTCGGTCGTGCTACGAGCCTACTAACGCTCTTGTTTCATTTTAAGCAGATAGTGTGTCACATGATATTTGTGCGTACCTGCGTCTCGTGATGTAACGTGACCCGCAATCCTTCTCTTAAAGGTATACCTATACTGTTTAAGTGTCGCTGCTCTTAACATGACGTGTAAATATACGATTTCCAAATGTTACACGTTAGGAAGTTTAGCGTCTCTAATGCGCTCTGTCATGGTACAATTGGCATATGCCATGCCGTTTTGTGCTATTCACTTATTCTCTTATAAGATGTTTGATTTCACAGACAGGGTGCATGTTGTAGAAAAACTTCTAACCCAGATGTCTTGTTCATGTTTTGTCATGTATGAAAAGGGACCATTCAATGGAAATATTTAATCCGTTTCTTACAGTGTCTAGGGAATATATCCATTTCTGTTCTGTTTGTCTTAGCTTTAGATCTCTATTACCTCCTCTTGGTTGCGCAGTTATTACTTCTATAATGAACCAATGGATGTCAT
This sequence comes from Ambystoma mexicanum, assembly GCF_040938575.1. NCBI lineage: Eukaryota > Metazoa > Chordata > Amphibia > Caudata > Ambystomatidae > Ambystoma > Ambystoma mexicanum. The sequence continues at coordinate 1,283,443,082 of NC_090928.1, forward strand.
GTACTCCATGGTGGGCGCTTCTAAAATGAGCCACTAGAGGTTTTTCGGGAACCTGGTTCTTCACACAGGATCTGTGTTCACAGATTCTCTGACGAATGGGTCTCTTGGTTTTGCCAATATATAACAGGCCACATGGGCATCTAATGCCATAAACTACCCACTTAGAGTTACAATTCGTGAAATGTTTCAATACCCATTTTCTCCCTTTGAGGTCTACCTCTTTCATGTTAGATGTTAATTCACACACAGAGCAACCGCCACATCTGAAGTGACCTACCACCGGAGGTAGATTCCACAATGTCGATTGATTAGTGGGCTTATCCTTAGACGATGGTTTATATGTGTGTACAAGTTTGTCTCTCAAGTTGGGCATACGACGAAACGCAAAGCGAGGTTTACTGATTGAGAAATCTTCGGTGTTAATAATGTTCCAGTTCTTCAATATACATCTCCGCAGATCGTTACTTATCGGAGAGAATGTGGAGACACAAGTGATCTTTTCCTCTATGACTCGTGGTTGTGGTGTCAAGCACCTATGTCTTGGAGTATTTTTGGCTCTTCTCATAGATCTCCGTACTATGTGAGAAGGGTAGCCCCTTGCCCTCAGTCTAGTCGTTAAATCTTTGCTGTGGATTTCAAATTCTTCCTTATGGGTACAGTTCCTTCTAACCCGTAGGAACTGTCCAAATGGTAAATTTTGTCGCAGAGATTGGGGATGGAAGCTATCAAACAGTAGCAGAGTATTTTTATCTGTAGCCTTCCTGAACAGAGTGGTGCCTAATTTGTTCTCTGCGACTTTGAAGATCTCTAAATCTAGAAAAGGGATCTTTTCTTGGTTGAAGGTCATGGTGAAGTTAATGCATTCATCTTGGTCATTGACCCAGGTAATGAACGAATTTAGTTCTATTTCAGTTCCTCCCCACAACATGAACACATCGTCAATATAACGCACCCATGTTTTCATGAGGTGCTTAAAAGGATTATGGTCTGCATAGACTGAACGTGTCTCTAAATCATCCATAAAGAGGTTCGCAAGATCTGGTGCGAAACTGGAGCCCATGCTTGTACCATGTTGTTGCAGGTAAAACCTGTCTTCTTCAATGAAAAAATTGTTGGTGAGAGCAAGTCTGATACACTCCTGAATAAATGATGTTGGTACTGTCTTGTCCCTCCTTTTCTCTAGGTATTGACCCATAATTCTGACACACTTCATCTGGGGAATGCTTGTATACAGTGCTTCCACATCCAAGGTAACTAAGATGTCTGTGGGACCCACCACTATTGTGTCTAGTATTTTGATCATTTGGGTTGTATCTTGGACATATGAGCGCATCATTTTCACAAATGGCCTTAAGAAAAAGTCAGAATATATCGACAAAGGTTCGAGAATAGATCCGATGGCTGCCACGATGGGCCGCCCCGGAGGCACCTCACGATGTTTATGAATTTTCGGTAGACAGTAGAAAGCTGGTGTGATCGGGTGAGCTTGTAGCAAAAAAGCTTTCTCATCGGTATCGATCCACCCTTCACTTTCTGCATGGTCCATAAGACTAGATATTTCATCTCGAATTCTTGGTGTAGGATCGCATGGTAAGGGTTTGTAGAAGGTGATTCTTTCGAGTTGTTTCTTTACTTCAGCCCGGTATAGCTCTATACCCCATAGGTCTACTCCTCCACCCTTATCTGCAGGTTTAATCACAAACAATTCATTGTCAGCTAGATTTTTTAAAGCTGTCCTTTCCACTTCAGACAAATTGTCCCTGTGCTTATTTTTAGTTTGGACAAGATTTTTCATTTTACTTATGATCTTGTTCTCAAAACTGATGATTTCTGGTGAAACCATCGAGGTGAGAGGGGTGAAGGTAGATGGTGGTTTCAAACCCGAAGTGCTTTTGTCTCTGGGTCTTTGATCATCGTGATCTTTAAAGAAATACTTTAATCGAATCATGCGGAAAAAGTTCCGCATTTCTATTTCTGTGGTGAACTGGTCGGCTTTATTCACTGGAACAAAAGACAGCCCTTTACTCAGAACACGAATTTCCGCTTCTGTGAGGATGTGTTGACTTAAATTAAAGATGGGGATCACCAAGTCGGCGGACCCGGCTGCCACTGTCGGGTCCGCATCCCGTGGTTGCCTGGTTGGCGGTTCCTCCCTCGTCTGCCCCGGTTCTGAAAAGGGCCTCTTTGTGGATTGCCTGTGGTGGCCCCCTCAGTGCTTGAACCACCGTCACTACTATTGGAAGAATTTGAAAAGGTTACGAACTTTCTAAAGGAGCGTTTCCTATTCCCACCTTGGCTATGGCCTGGGTTCGTGTTCATCTGTGTGAAAAAACTTGGCACCAGGTACGGATAGGTCACCTCTTCCTTATAGTACTGAACATCTTTTTTAAATTTCCACAATTTCTTGTCCATGGTGAAAGTTTTGAACTTCCCCATGTCCTCTTCTATTTTTTCCAATAGAGCTTTGGCATTAGGTATTATTGAATCCTCTTTGATTTTCTTTTCTAATTCCGCTAGATCCAATTTTTGTTTTTTTGCTTCCTCATTTGCCGTCGTTATCACTAGGATAATCCAATCCCGGGAACACTTATTCCCTACGCCACTGAAATTTGCCATGAATTTGGGGTTATCCAGAAATACCCGGGGTATATTTTTAACTTGAAGACCCTCCGGGATGATCCCTGCTTTTAGGTATTCGACCATTAACTGGCCGTGGGATTCAGTACGTATTAGTTTCTTCACTTTCTGAGTAAGTAAATCCAGATCATTGGTGTTAGATGGAGTGGGATTGGCTGTTGCCGGGCTGGACTGTCCCAGAATCGACGGCAGTTCAAAGAACTCTTTGAACTGATCCTCCGAAAAGGAAACTATATTTACATTTTCCATTTTATCAAGCTAATTAGCTCTACCAACCAACGGGTTGTCCTATAGCATTGAATATTACTTGAGCTGTACCTATCCTCTTTTTAGGGGCTGAGTGGGTGAGGATAATGGAACACCAATTACAAAAAATCCCACTAAACAGCTTCCTTCCCTTACCGTGCTGAGTGAACCAACTTAGATGTATGTGTACTTAATTTTTGCATACTTAAACCTAAACAAAAGGGCACTTCACCTCTTAATTATCGAAAAATATTCATATTTTATTGTTTATCACACCATATTGACAATTCTAATATACACAATTAAAAATATTCCAAACACATATTCAACAATAAATCATTGTATGTACATCTTTCTTCATTACAAATGAAGGCATAGACATATCTACTTAGACAAACCTTTTATATGCCTTACTGGGGGTGTGTTCTCTTTTATAGAACGAACCCCACTCTTATTTCTGCCCTTCCTAATTTCTCTGGGCAAAGCGGACTGTGCCAACACTTTTATAAAAATGTGTTTCTAGGACCAGCATGGAAATATATCTTTAAGAATAGGCTAGGTCAGTAATCCCTATGGCGAATCCTGCTGGTACTGTCTTCAGGGCACATAGGCTTAGTTCATATAGTGGTTTTCACCCACTTAATGGTTTGTCGTAATTTGCAATCTTTCTAAAAGACAAATAAAACAGTTGCATTTTAAAATAAGGTTAAAATAAAACATTTTTTATGCAAAAAACGAAATACATCAGTTAACGTTTCAACTCTGTTGGCATTATAGACAGCAGGGATACATAATTGGTTAAGTGGTCTAGATTATTGTCCACTACCACACTTCATCTTATATTCAACATGATTTAATCCCTTCATTGATGAAAAAGAACATACCAGACTTAAGTGGATCTAGAGAGGAGTTGAACCATGAAGATCACACCCGGGAGACAGAAGAAGGACTTGCACTTTAATCCAAACCAATAGTTCAATCTTGGTATAAAGTTGACAAGGGACTAGACCAGTTGTCTAATCCAGCCAAAGGAGGCAGCCGGTGTACGTGATCTCCAACATAGAAGATCTGCATCCTGTCCAGAAGCTGACGTGGAGCGGGGGACCCCACCGGGGAGCCATGAGAGTTCCTGGAGGGCTCAGCATGAGTGGAGCCATGCCATATTTTCACCCAGTTCCAGCAAATTGAGTCGCAAGTCTCTGTGAATGAAAAGGTGCACACAGAATGCATGAACAACCTGCCAAATGATTTCAATTCCTACAAATTTAACACTGATCGTACATGGGCAGAAATTAAATCTACAATTCTTGCCCAAAATAATTGTGACATCAACTCTCGAGTCCATTCGACACATCCTCCTCGGGTGTCATTTTTCAATGATGACACACCGTTATCTGCATCTGTGATGGAAGAGTTTATTCATTTGGCTCAGACGGTTGATGAGCAAGCTTTATCTGATGAGGCATGTCCTGGTACTGAGATGAAGTCATCAGAGATTTTTAATTCTTCTTCTCTGCGAAAGATAAAATCAGGCAGTTAAGTACTGATATATTAAATTCTGTTCCCAACCTGCAATCTGATGTGGCACTTATTGATGATCAGCCTTCTCTCACTGCCAATATTTAAAAAGAAAAAAGAAAAAGAATAATCTCAAGCCGGTATCGGCTATTAATGATGATTTGGATCCCAAACAAAATCCCCAAAGTCAGTTCAAAAATAGCAAACAAAAAAAAAGCTGGAAAAAATAACTTTTTGAAAGCTTTTGATAACATTTCTCAAGAAGCCGTCAAAAAGATCTAATGGTTTGAAAGTGACTGTAAAGAAAGTTAGCCAGCAAGTGGCGGAGGAAGCAGAGTCCCCTGTGTTGTCTGATCCGGGTATTAGTCTTCCCACAGCATCTGATTCAAGTAACGTAAGAGCGAAATCCACAACAGCTTCCCAGACTGATACAATCCCACCTCAAGATCCAGCTCCTGTTAAACCTGTGAAATTAGCTCCGTTTTTTTGTAGATAAAAACATTTGAAGTCGACAGACACATTTGTGAAATCTGATTCAACAACTGAGTCCACTGCAATACCATTCATCTCTTCTTTGCCTGAAGTATCTAATAATAGCTCACAACCGTCTCCCATACAAACTGCTAAACCAACTGACCTATCAATGTGTGAAATGCCATTTGCTGCCCCAAAATTATGGCTCAAACAATGTAAGCAAAAAAAAGGGCAGACTGCACTAAATCGAAGTGCTAGTCTTTCACATACCAAACAGATGTCAGATCTTTACTTGTTCTCGTCAAATGACATTGACAGACTCATTCCACAATGAGTACAATACACAAATTGTGGAATTTATCTTAAAACTGAATGTCGGTGTGCAAGCCCTAGTTTCTGCAGCAATGGATCTTAAAAAAATAGGAATCTAGATATCTCCAACTCTTCCACTCTTGCTGCATAATGGAAATCTCCATGGCACAACAACTTTGCTTGATGAAGGCAGATCAACTGTACCCCCCCCCCCCGTAGTGTGATTCCTGTTATAGGTACAGCTTACCCTCAAGTCAAAGACAAAGTGGCAGAAAATAACGATAAGTTAAAGTTAATGTCCTTGTTACCGGACATTATTACTGAGGTTTTCCAACATTTTATTGTTTCCGACAATACACTCTAGGCAAAAGACCGGATAAAGTTCTTCAGTTGGAACATTCGCAGACCCCCGTCATTCAGACATGGGGCCACAAGGGAGCTGATCTTTGCAGACTTCGATTTTGTTTTCTTTCAGGAAACTTGGCTTATAACTGAGATATACCTGGATGCTTTTACTATTCTTTCTCCATTAGCAATCTGTGCTATGGCGGTCGCCCTTCTGGTGGCCTTATGATCGCTATTCGTAATTCTATAGGATCTCACGTTCTGTGCTTCAGTAATGACATCCGTGGTATCTTAGTCCTGAGATGTATGTATGGTTGGATGGGGTTCAGTTACTCGCAGCTTACTTTTATGAAATATATACTGGAATCCTGAAATCTGTGATCTTTCCTCTTTCATGGAATAATTTTCGGCCATTTTGACAGACCTGAAAATCCATTTCCCCGACAACCTTTTATTTATTTGGTGGGGGACTTTAATGCCTGTTGTGTTCCTTCTGTAAGGCGTGTATCTAAATCTAAGCTCAGTAATAGTAATGGAGAAATGTGGGACCTCTTTTTTAAGGAATGGAATTTAATCATTGTTAATGGCAACATTCCTTCCGATTGCCCTCCTGCTTGGACTTGGTCTAATTCTAAAAGTTCTTCCACAATAGATAATATCATTGTTTGCAATTACCTGTTTCAGCATTGCCAATAGTTAAATATGGTTTTTATGTCACACAGTGACCATTTTTCTTTGCAATCTGCTTTTTCGATTGACCCTTATGAGCCTATAACATCTTATGATACTAAAGTATCTGTGAATATGCAAGGGAATAGGGTTGCTTGTTTTTAAAAATGTGGTCGGTTGCTGAATGACAAATTGGATTCCATTGTAAATTACGGCCAAGAATGTGATTTGGAAAGGTTGTGTTCCTCAGATGATTTTGTGAACTTCATTTGGCACCTGAATCCACCTAGATGTATTGCAGTGACTCATGTAAAAACCCATATACACACATTTGATGAAATGACCCATATCAAAAAAAGCTTTGAAAAAGAATCTGCCTGACCTAAAAATTGCACAGCATGATAAAAATATGTACTTTTCAGAGAAGTCTAAATTATCTAACTACTACAAACATTGGTCACATGGCCACAGAATATTAAGTAATATCCAAGATGGGCAAAATATGTGAACATCTCTTTTGCCTCTACATGCAAGAATTTCTGGGCCCTGATTAATACTAAAAATGAGCCCAAGGTTCACACCAAACAACGATAATTTCTTCATAGACGTGGGAGACATATTTCATTGATAATACACAGACAGATTCCTCCTCTGAAATCATCCATGAGCATAAAACACTATGGTCCTTAAAGATTGTATAAGGAGCATAATCATACATTCATCTCAATCCCGTGCTGCACGTCCCAACGGACCCACAAATGTCATCTTTCAAGTTCAAGCTGATCCAACCATTTGGGCAGTCATACTTAGTCATCTTTTTAGACAGATAGGTGAGACCCAGCGATTCCTAACTTCTTGGAAACAAGCTATAATTATACCTATCTATAAGAAGGGCCTTAGAACAGATCCTGCAAACTACTGAACGATTGACTGAATATTGTCTAAACACCAAGTCGGTTTTCGCAAAGGCCTCTCCACACTGCTTAATGGTACAATAACTAATACCTTAAAGGCTCAGTCCCAAATGAAAAATGCACAACCAACATACATCGCACTGATTTATCGAAAGCCTTTGATCTGGTCAATAGGTCAAAACTTTGGCAAAAATCACAATCTTGGGGCATTCTTGATGACCTATTTCATGAGAACACCACAATTAAGATCTTACTAAATCAAAACGGGTCGATTTATCTTCCTCTATCCCCATAGCCAAAGGGGTAAGGCAAGGCTGTCTTTTGGCTGCTCTTCTTTTCAATCTATACCTATCTGATCTGGCTTCTTTTCTACAAAACGTCACCTTTGTGTTCCCAATCAGACTCAAATGCAAAACCCATTTCTCTGCATATGTGGATGATATTGCCCTCATTGATAATACTCCTGTATGGCGGCAACATCTTCTTAATGCTCTCGAGGAGTAAGCAACTAAAAACGAGCTTGTTGTTAATCCAAACAAATCTGCCATGCTTGTGTTTGACAAAGCTCGTAAGAAGACACCCAAGTGACCCTGGTCATTAATTCACCAGACCAGAGAAGCACATTAGGTATTTGGGATTTAACATTCGAGCTAATCATTCAGTGCTGGACCTGACTAGAGAACTTGAGAATAAGGTTTTACAATTCACTTGTCAGATGAAGACATTATTTAATTCCTTCTGTAGATTCTCATTAATGCCTCTTATTAGATTCCACAAGGGCAAGATCCTCCCCTGGATGTTAAACGGCATGGAATGTAATCCCTGTGCCAATCAAATCAATTGGCATCGGCTAGAAGGCCGTATATGGAAGAACTCTTTATTGCTACCGATGTCCTTACCAATTGCAAAATTAAGATAGGAGTTGGGTCTTCACTCCCTGCAATCATATTACCATTGGAAGGTTCTCGCTCTTTATAGACTCATCTTGACTCATCTTAATTCCAAAAGAATGCTCTCTGTATGCAGATCTTCATGAGGAACATTTCACACATCAGAATACTTATTGGACACCCTTACACAATGATGCCGAAATGATTCTTCAAAACTCTGATTGCACCCATGACACTCTCAGAAAATCCAGATAAGGTAAAGCGTGCCTTGCTGCGTGCCGATTGGATTCATACTACAGCACTAATCAGCACTCTGAAGTACACCAAAAAATACACACCCTGTGAAAAATCTAGTAAATATGTCCTCCCATACATCAGACGCTTTCCAAATCCAGCTTGGCAAGCCGAATTATTAGGTTTTTGATTAAATTTGATTAAGACCAACGAAATGCAATGTATTTGGCAAAAATTAGATCCTTCTGCTGCAGAATGTACTCTCTGCTCTGAGGGGTTGATACAGGATTCTCGACATTTGTCAATATCCTGCTCTGCCACCTACCCCCTCAGAGTAAAATACTTTGCACAATTTGTCCATGACCCCACCTGGCTTATTACTCAAGCTTTTTGGTACAGGATATCATCTGGTAAAAAGATTGCATTATCTATTGCTTTTCTAAAATTCCTTAATGAACAGAATTTCATCAAAATATCTGTGTGATTGAAAGTTGAAACTTGAACTTGTTTGTGTACCTATTTAGTTGGATTTTATTTCATTTGCTATACAAGATTGTAATTTTCTTTGTTTTATTTTTTGTATCATGCTTGGTTTTGTTTAAAGAATGTGTAGAAAGTCCTCTCATGTGACTAATGCACAATAAAAAATTTGTTTTAAAAATGGGAACTGCAGCCACACGCTTTGCATCACTGATCTGGCTCGAGGTACATCAGCACTCCTTGATGTGTTTTGGTCTTGTGTACAGTTTGCATATCAACAATTACCTCCAGCCTGGTGAAGGGTGAGCAGTCTCGCTACATTACACGTGCCTGTCCTTATTGTTCCCTCCGAACATCTGACACTTGCCCGCCCAACCCCTAATGCTGCGTCTGTGCCTGTTTTGTCCCCTGTGTCCCTTGCATCACCAGACATGGACACTTTGTTGACTTTGCCTGAATGTGGAGGAGTGAAATTGTTGACTAAAACTAAGAGATCAAATTACATATCCCCAGCATCTACAGAAGCTCTGATGAACATTCCCAAGCAGTATCATCTAAGAGGCGACTAGTCAACAGAACTGAGATGTTATTTTCTTGATGTTCAAGCAATTGCAAATTTAAAGGGGCTTTAGGTCACCCGCTACAAGCTTTTACTATTTGTAAATACTTTGGAAGCAGCTTTCAGTGCAATAAAAGTAGAACTGAGGGCCCTGAGGCTCATGGCTCTATAGAACAGGTACACCTACGACCTACTCACAGCTATGGAGGGGAGGGCGTGTGCCAGAGATTGGTAGCACATGCTGTACCTTTGTGTCTCCTAACGAATCAGAAAATAGGATTCTTACATAAACAATCGCAGCATTACATCATCTAAGCGGGGTCATGGAGAAGGAAACAGAAATCACACATTACCCTTCGTTGGACTCTCTTTTCTCTTGGGCGCCATTATGGATGAGCATAGCTGTGAAGATCCTCATGCCACTTTTTTTTGTTTTTGTTTTATTGATTATCTTTTATACCTGTCAGAAGCTCTGACGATACTGTTCTGCTAAGATACCAACAGCAGCTGCCATGATGACTGTGACACTGTCCAAGGATAGGAGCAAGGCTAGGACCACTGCCATTACATAGCACATGGGTACTCGGAGTCAGAGATGGATCTAGGGTTGGTTGGGACTCCAGGAGCGGCCTTATGTCCTCCACCAAACTGGCATGAGCAGCGTGTATATTGTGGAACTGGTAGGGGGCGGGGGGGGATGAGCTGGGTTTGGTCAGTGGAGGAGTATGTCCGCAGGGGGACTAGTATGAGAAATGTTTGTTTGGTCTTGTTTCCCCAAGAAGATGTTTTAGAAGTGCAAGCAATTGGTGCATTAGTTAATGAATTAACTAAAGGAGAAAATGTTGGGGTGGTCAATAAAGTTTAATAGAGAAGAAGGGTGTGTGTTGCGCATGCCATATTGGTGACTGGGGTAGACACGATGTTAGCGGCACGTATCTAGTGTATTTAATGGGAATGAAAGGAGTGCTACTATTAGTGTTATTTTGTGTATAATTGATACATTTTAGATTCACCCACACGTAGCAACATAATGACAAGTCTGCTGATACAATGTCAACATAATGTAATCGTGTGGCGTGCAATGCAAAACCTAAAATATGGGAAGCGCGGAACTTCATATGCAAACAGTTTGGGACTGTTGGAGGAACAAGGGGTACATAGCGAATGCATGAATCTGGATACGGTGCCATAATTGGATTTGGTGTAAGCCACAGAAACCTGGAGTGGCGAGATGAACTCTGTGTGACCTGGGATGCTGGTTGATAGAGTACGAAGGCTAAGGAGAAGCTGCAAACTGCATTCAGGCATTTGCGAGAACATCAAATGGTCACTTGCAGCCATGCAAGGGTTAACGACTTGGTGCTATTGTGGAGATGAGATGAAATCTTATATATATATATATATATATTTGCATTTCTAAAGCGCTCACACAGCCTGTGGGTATCGAGGCGCTGTTACAGGAATTGTTTTCTCTTTCTTTTGTTGCATAATTGTTTGTCTTAGTTGCGTATTTATAACACGCTTAAATACCCAGCGGTTTCTAAGCACGGACCCGGGGATCGAACCTGTGTTGCTTTGTGTCATCTTGCTTCCAAGGCGAGCATATTGCCGCTGAGCTACCCTCCCGGGACATTCCTGAGTACATTGGAGTTTGTTATTCTCTTCCGGCCTGAAATCCCTGCACTGGCTCCTAGTGGCAGCGAGGATTAAGTTCAAGACCCTCTGCATTGTCCACAAGGGATTCTGGGGTCTGGGGCCTCAACACCTTCAACTCGCTCTTCCTAAATATCTTCCGTCTTGAGCTCTTCGCTCATCCGCCTCCAACTCCCTCATGGTCAGTCGCTTCTCCAAGCAGCGAGTTGGTGGTCGATCTTCTGCTGGGGCCTCTCTCTGGAATAGCCTCTCTGAAACTTGAGGAGAACCGTCTCCGGTTCCGGAAGCACCTCAAGACCATCCTCTTTTTCTTCTGCTTTCTCTCCTCCTCTCCTATGTTGATCTCCTGGCTGAATCTGAAATTGCACTGGTTACCTGGCTACCCTCTGAACTCGTGCCCAGGTCCCCTCCCCGCCCAGTTACACACCTGCACTGCCCCCCAGGCAACCCTTGCTCTCTGGAAATGTTTCTGTATCCCTACAGCCCCTACCAACACTTGCCCCTGATATCTGCACTTGTCATCATACTTTTATTTATTGTATTTATTTTTTTACCGTTATCCTATGCACTGCACCCTGCCCTTCCCACCCACTTTTTTCCCCTTCCACCCTCCACTGCACTTGCGCAATCTCAATGTCACCTGGCCTAGTAGGATCATTGTCTCTGTCTTGCCTTTGTTTCCCCTCCCTTGCCTCGTTGCACCTTGAAACACTTGTGTATAGGCACGTTATTAATGCCATATCATTCAGTGATAATGGAAGTCAGGCCACCTGGTAGGGTCGTCTTGAGGCCAGTTAATAATCCTGGTGCAAAGGGTGCTTAAGGGCAGAGTTAGTCAATGTTTTATGGGTGGCAATCAGGTTCTCAGAAATTACTAGGATGTGGCCAGAAGTCATGCATGCTGAAATGGTAGTCATAATAAATTAGTGTGAAATAGGAGATCCCAGGGACGCCAGCAAGTCTGGGCAGATAAAATGGCTACCAACAGTCCAAAGGGAACGTGTTTGTCTCGCCCCGCCTCATATTTTAGAAGTGTCCTTGTCAAGCCATGTGCATCACGACCGGGCTTAGAGGTCCCCAACCAGATGGGACTTGTAATAAATTAGGTTTGTTGTGCGTGAATATGTAATAATGTCCCTGCTGACTACAGAAAGATCCCAAAAGTTCATGCAAATATGTATTGAAAAGAGTTGAATGTATCATATGGGAATACGGGAACTTGGGGGGGGGGGGGGGATTAGATTTCTTTGTATAGGTTTGAACAATCATGTTTGGAGGGATGACTTTGTAATAAAATATGTGAGTGTGTGTTAAATGTTGCAAAATGTATATAATGTGCAACCTTTGTGTGGTTCAGAGAGAATCAGGTTATTTTGACTACAGCATAATCTAGCCCCTGCCAGCCGTTTTTACAATAAGCTTGCTTTACGGACAAATGTGCACTTGCTTCTTATGAGGTGGGTCTATTTTGAGCCAGAAGATCGGAGGTTCACCCACACACCCTCCCCAAACACCCCATAGGCACAATGTGAATTTGAGTGTCCGGCCAAGTGTCATTTGCGCTGCCTCTTCAGCACGTGGTACTTGGCTGGCCCAGATGTTGATGAAAGCCAATGGGAGCGGTGCCCTAGGCTTCCATGCGCCGAGCTCCCAGGGGAGTGGTGGTCAATGGTGGGTCAAACTCCTGGTCCCGCAAGTGTGCAAGAGTAAATTGCAGGGAGTGCACGAGGGACTCGGACATAGCTTAAATCCCCTCATTTCCCTCATGGACCCTTTGGGACAGAATGATTAGGGCAGAGGTGGTACAGCCTTGTGCCTGTGCACTCCTGCGGCTGCTGGCCTGGGTGCACTCACGCAGCAGCCTCAACTCAGTGAGTGAGCTGCTGCTGGGCGAGAGTGGTCATTGCCCCATGCCTGTCCTCCATTGCACATAGTCACGCATCCATGTCGTGGATGCTGGGCGTGGGTGGAGGAGGGGGATGTGCAGTGTTGCCAGGCTGAAAGACTGGGTTGGGTAGGGGGTGTGGTGGTAATTCTCCATGCTGTACCTTCCACAATGGCCTGGTGTCTACTGGCCTTTAACCTTCAAGACTGTACAATACCGAATAAAGAAAATCTTATTGCCCCTTCCATGTCAACCAGGAATAAAAAAAAATATTACAGTGGATAAACATTTGCCTTTCCTCCATCCCCTACTTAAGCCCTCCTTAGCCTCCTCTGACCCATCAGAATTGGTGGACCTTTATAACAAAACCTTGACTACATCGCTTGATAGCATTGCCCCTTTAAAATGAGCAAAAACAAACCTAAAGCACACCTGAACTCGTGGTTCACCCCCAAACTCAAAGCTTTAAGAAATGAAAAAGGGAAATGCAAACCATCCTGGAGAAACACACCCTCCATAGCCAATAAAGACATCATGCTCAAAATCTCAGCCAGCTACAAAGACATTCTGCTAGCAAAAAGGGATACTTATAACAATAGGATTGAAAAGGCAAGTTCAAGTTCTAGAACTATTTACTATTCTAAGAGAACTTGAATCCCCCATCCCTACCATTGAGAACTGCAGCAAGGACAAGACTTGGTGCACCAAAATTTAAGAAGCTCTAATCAATAAAACCACTCTGCTTCAAAAGAAAATAGCAGCCAAAAAGCAGAACCTGATACCTCAGCCTGCTAAACCTAAACCTACCCCTATCCTCCCGAAACCACAGCAACGCTTCAATTTCACATCAGTGTCCACCCAGGAAGTAATTAACATTATTGCCTCACTTAAACCCTCCAACTGCCCAGGAGATTCCTAACCAGCATCCGTCATCAAAGATGCAGCCAAAGAACTCGCCCCATTTATCACCACTCTCATTAATGCCTCCTTTCACACAGGCACCATTCCAACTAACCTGAAGAACTCATGGGTACTCCCACTCTTAAAAAAAAAAAACACATTAGACCTTAGCATCCTCACTAATTTTAGATCCATCCCACTGAACCCTTATTTCTTAAAATCATTGATAAGGCTGCCTACAACCAGACTCAAATGTACCTAGAGACCCATAAGCTACTCGGACTAAGACAATCTGGATTCAGACCCCAACATGGGACAGAAACGGCCCTGATCGATTTGAAGATCCAAATCAATGACCTGAAGGACAAAGGGAAACCTGCTCTCTAGCTTCTGTTGGATCTGTCGGCCGCCTTTGATCTGGAAGATCACAAGGTGCTTTGCAGACACTTATCCACTGCGGCCCACTTTTCAACAGAGGCAACAGCGTGGATCCAATCCTTCCTAAACTATAGATCCATGAGAGTCTTCTCAGCCTCAGCAGCAGCGGAACCTATCCCCATCTCATGCGATGTCCCACAAGGTTCATGTGTTTCACCGACTGTGTATAACGTGTTCACCAAACCATTGTTTGATGATCTGGACCATTGTGTCACCAACTATGCAGATGACAGCCAGATCCGCCTTCCCCTAACAGGAGATTACGACAAGGATCTTGCTCTTGTCAATAAAATCTACCTCATCATTCAGGCCTGGATGGCCACTCACGGCCTGTGCCTGAATTATGAGAAGACTGAATTACCCCTTTTGGCCTCTCCTGCCAACATGGAGAAACTGAGTAACCAGCACCTATCTTTTAACATTGATGGGAATGACATAAAGCTGGTTAATGTAGTTAAAACCTTGGGTTTTACCTAGACTCCTCCCTGAGTTTGCGTAAACAGATTAGTGCAACAGCCTCAACATCATACACTTGCAAGCTTATTCATTCTTACAAACGCTTTCTCTCCTCGAAATGTTACATCACCCTAGCTCGAGCGCTTGTCTTATCAAAAAATGATTACTGCAATGCACTTTACCTAGGTGCCAGCAAGTACATCAACAACAAACTACAGATCCTGTTGTATAATATCCTTACAACGGCCCTGGGTATCTCCAGACGGCAACATATCTCAACCACCAGACGCAATAACAATTGGCTTTCCATACAAGAAAGAATCCAACTCAAAACCGCGTCGCCGATTTATAAATGCCTTAACTTCACTACCCCTCAATACCTGGCAGGTACATTCTCCTAAAGAAACCCCATTAGACCCACAAGGACGTCCAATTCAGGCTGCCTAAGGTTGCCGAGGTACAAATCTAAAAGAGCGGGGGGTAGCAGCTCCCAGTTATGGCTGCCCAACTATGGAACTCCCTCCCCCACCACTACAAACAGACAAATCCTTTTAGAAATTCAGAAAAGGCACCAAACAATGGCTGATCCCCAAAGACGCCCCGCAACAGACCCCTAACTCGGTCCATGTATAGTCATACTATACCTGGTTACTCCCACCCCTGCCTGCAGGGACCGACTATGCACTCACCTGTGCGCTATATGACGAGGGAAGTTTAGACCCTCTTTTCCTATACCCCATTCCTGCCTTTACACTTGTATTTAATTATATATATCCATCGTCAGTAATTTTGTATGTACATACCTTGCCTCAGTTCAAGTTGTGTATCGCTATGGATGTACCCTGCCTTTTTGTATATATTACTCTATGTACTGCCTACTCTATAACCATGAATATGCATATTCTTGTAATGAGCCTTAGGCTGTGGCGCGCACTATAAATAAACAAACATCTAATTTTTGCATTTGGTGGGTTTGAGCTGTTTAATGATATTATCCAGTTCCTTTAGTGAGATTGTCGTAAAGTTAAAAACAGGAACGGAAGAGGATTTCTCATAAACCCACTTTGATGTTGCATTTTCTTGACTCAGGTTATTCTCAGTAGTTGTGTTTATGATTTTTCTTCAGTTTATCCTACAACGCTTGTTGCATCAAGTCACACCAGACAGTGTTATTTTTAATACATTTTTCAGTAGTGGTGTGGTTAGTTAGTTCCTGCTCCTTTAGGATGCTAAAAGGCGCTTTAGTAGCCCACTGGGCATTTCTAAACCTGGTATTTTTTCTTTGCTTCCAGAATTGCCAGTTTGTCATTTTCTGTAGCACTCTTATAAGTTCCAAGGGAATCCATCGTTCTGTGGATTTTCCAAGTATGGAAATACTTCAGAGTAAGGGCTTTCATGCATTGTAATTCTGGTGAGAACCATGCATTCCGCTTGCGCTCTGCCTTCGGTGTCTTTTTCTTGAATGGTGCTATGATATCAGCGATACTGATGAGATTAGAAGAGCTAGCCCTCTTCGATCTGTTTGCTCTGATGTGTGCTTCTACATGTAGATCTCACCAACTCCCTGCCCACTGCCTAAAAGAAGGTGAGCACCTTGGTGCCATTTGAAAACACTGATACCTAAATATTTGTTCTCCTTGTTACCTTCGTATTATCCACCAGCACCAAGCACCGTGAGCCTGCCCTAAAATGGCCGCTCCACATAACACGAGGAAGGGGTCACGTTGCTAGGCAACGGAGCCCCTTAAAAATCTGTGCACATCCACCGACCAGGCGGAAGCCGACCCGCAGCAGTGAAGGCCTGCATAAGAAAGGCCCTGTTTTTTGCCCGTTTGCGTGGCGTGGCCCAGTCTCTCTGAACAAATTACATCAAGGTAGGCTTTTCACCTGCTGTCTCCCATCCGAACCACTTGCCTAACTTTTCAGACTCGAAGGCCTTAACCATCCTCAATCTGTTCCGCTGCAAGGGCCGTCCTACAGGCTAACATATCTGGCTGAATGATGAAATAGACCTGCGCTGATTCGTCCTCCAGATATTTTATTCACTCACATGCAGACATACTGTAAAAATGCAGCACTGTGTCCGGCCCTCACTCCTTTGTGTGGAGTGTGCATCGTACCAATAACCGCCATGCTTATTTTAATACTTGTGTAAACCACATTGCCATGCAGGAACGCAACTCACTCTGCCCCTGCTCTTAACGGTCCGCTCCTAGGGTTCACCGAGCACACCTCATCAAATTACGTATGATTACTATGCACTTTGCATATTAGCAGCATATTACTAGCCTACTCAATCTATCACACTGACTGTATGCCTTATCCTGTGCCACAGCACTGCGCCCAGCCTGGTCTGGTCTGCGCCACTGCCAATACTGCCGGATCGTGTTACTTGTCTTACTCGGTGCGCCCAGCCAGGTCTGAGCCACTGCCAATACTGCCTGATTGTAAGACTTGCCTTATTCTCTGTGCCCAGCCAGGTCTGAGCCGCTGCTGATACTGCCCGATTGTGTTACTTGCCTTATTCTGTGCACCCAGCCAGGTCTGCGCCACTGCCAATATTGCCCGATTGTAAGACTTGCCTTATTCTCTGCCACACAGCACTGCGCCCAGCCAGGTCTGCGCCTCTGCCAATCCTTTGTCCTGATTCACCGCTCCTCCCCCTTCTGTGCTGCCCCATCCTTCAAATGCATACAAGCACTACTCCTAGGCCGACTCCCTCACTCCATCGCACACACAACCACTATACTCTGTACCCAGAATATCACTCTTATCCAAATTCTCCTCCTTACAGCCCTTTCGCTCACCAACATAATGCTACCCACTAACTCCTACACCCTGTGCTCCCCGAGTAGCGTCTACTGTTAAAACAACATAGTCGTCTATTATGAGGCATACTGTCAACCATGACTCATGTAGACATAACAAGGCACATTCTGGCAGTGAAGAAAAATCTGATTCCAAGAATGTATGGCCTCTAGTTCCACAAGGCCAAGCTGAGGACCACCCATCATCTACTGAAGGGCTGGGGATTTCCCCCTCCATGTAACACAGATAAGACCATGGAACAATCATACTCAGGCCATGGTCTGTCTGGATGTTCCTTAATGGTTCTTCTCTTCTCATGTGTTTGCATGTTTATGACTACTGAGAGTGGATTTAAGGTAGTCAATTCTTGAATGAACATTGAGGGTCGGAGGGTTGAGATAGCACAAATTTGTTGGGGGCTGGTTTTGGGTCCATCAAGGACTGCACCACATCATATCCCAAGGATAAAAACAATTCTAGTTCTGACAAAACCAGTGCCCTGGTCATTTGTGACAACAAGTGGAGTTTAGCCAGATTTAAACTACCGCTTACTGGAAATTGGACCGTCGCTATGTCGCAGGAGGCAATAAGCCTCAGGCTAGGGATCTCCCAAAACAAGGCCAGGATTTGAGGTCGATTTAATGTCAGCAAGACTCCATTTGGGAAGGATTAACGTATGCTCTTTCAGCAGATTTTCCCAAAGTACTTAGTCTCTTTTTTTGCCTTTTTCGAAGAGATTTAATTTAGGTGCCAACCCTGATCGTATAAGCTGGTATTAGTCTTCCCCTTTCGCTCCTTCCCAAGCAGCTCAAGGGGGTGATGCAGAGAAGCTAGAGAAGCCCAATTTCCATTTGGAGCAGACTCCAGCATAGTCTGTCCCCTATCCGGGGATATAGGACACATTGAATCCTCCTTGTTGTTATGGCACGATTTGAGGCTCCTCTATTGTAATGTCAAGAAGGGGCTCTGTTTTTGATTTCTTAATCCCCTTTTTTTTCAACCATAAAACCCCATTTTTATTAAACTAAACCCTTTACCATCTAAAAAAAAATGCATTAGATGCTTTTTTTTTTTTAGTTGGTTTGGCTGTTGATGCTTTGGTTGTCAATGCAATAACCGGATACCGGTGCACTCATTTGATTTCCTGGGCATCACGATTCTGCTATTTGCACATCAGAGCGCTGGGGTTTTTGGAGACTAGTTGCATGTAGGCTATCTCAACTAACCCGGGCCTGGATCCAGTTTCAATTTTCAATTTGGGCTCCAGATCCCGTATTTGTAAAATTGGCACCAGTTGCTGAGCCCTCCTCTGTAATCTGATCTGGCTTTCCTCTGGGTGTTCCAATTGCTGCTGCTCGTGCGTTTACCAATGCAGAGGTTGGCGAAAAATATTCCATATAAGCCAAGCTTAAGTCAGCTGGTTCACCCACACTCTCCATGTCCGAATACACTTCCATGATGCTGTGATCCAAACTTGACAGATTTTCCAGTGGGTTTCACAAACTTGTCAATTGGGCCCTATAGCCCTTCCGCTGAGCCCTTTGTTTGCTTATTTAACTTCTTTGCCTTCTCAGGGGGCACATGATGGCTCTTTGCTTGCATGTTCAGCAGCTGTTCGATTTGGCGGGTTGTTAGTTACAACCTCCTTGATTCTAAGGGACTGGCTTTGGTTTGGTCTGCAAACAACCTCCTCCATTTTAGGGGGGAGACCTACTATGCCATAAGTTCCTCATGAAACTCAGTGAGCACTTTGCCCTCGTTTTGGGAGAATCCTCTGATTTTTGGAATGCGTTGGTTTTAAACTGAACCATTATGTTTCCGTCCCCACTGTGTTTACTACCTTGTTCTCCATTTTTCGCTGCTCAGTTCTTTCAGTCTTTCTTTTTTGGAGCGAGGGGCTGAAGGCCAGAACTAGTACGGGCTTCTTGATCCACACTCCTCCTGACTGTGGTACCCCTACTTTGCCTTAACGTTCATCTTGGTATTGAACCCTTCGATGGATGAAACCCTCCAGAAAGGCCAATTTGGAGGACAAAGAAGTTAGGAGGGCACGCGGTTTGCGAAATTCCTCTGAGATTGAGTCATATGGATTCCCCATCCAGGAAAGGGTAAAGTTCAGAGCATGAAGGGCAGAGACTTGTTCGGTACGTTGTGTATGGTAGTATGCATGTGGATGGATCCCTCTTTGTTTTGAGAGGAATCCTGCAGTGGAAGGTCCAGAGGTGAAGGCATGTGCTTAGGGTCCAAGGACTCTTAGGCAAAAAACAGTGGGGATTGGGACAAGTTTTAATCTGTCACAAATTGAGGCCGTGGAGAAAAAAAACACGCTGTGTTTCCAAGATTGGCTCAATCTGTTGTGGCAAAGCATTTTCCTTCTGGATGATCTCTTTGTGCACTAGCTCTGCGGGGGTCTCTATCATATTTTTGTTCGTAATAATACAAGATAGTTGTAGGAACGCAGTGTCTGTCAAAGGGGGGGGAAGCACTGGCGAAGCCGGGGGGACAGGGGGATTTGTTTCTGAAAGTCTGCCTCCTGATCAGTTATCCCAATGTGTGCAGCCAGGTTTTCGGTATGGGAGATCTTTGCACCACTCCTTACAGAGTATATACTCATTTGTGACAGGCTGGGTGGATTGAGCAAGTCCGTACAGAGGGAGAAAATAGAAATAAAAGCTTCATATCGATGCAAGGAGTACTTGCTATGCTAAGAGTACAAGAATAGTTCAGCAGGCACAGCGCACCTGTGTGACTCACTTTACTCACCAGCAAGCGCTCCTTCTCTCCCCTGGCTTACATCCACTGCCTCTTTGACAACGTCGGCTCGAATGTCCCCTAGGGTGATGTAACTTTTCCATAGAGCAGGGCTGGGAACATCATGGAACCAGCAGGTAACACACTTGCAACAATCCACTTCACTGTAGCTGCAGGTTCTAGCGTGGCTGCTCCGCCTTCACACAGAGACTGTAGAAAGACTTTGGTTTGGACTGTCAGTGTAGAGCTACAATAACAGTAAACCCACTTGCTGCACTTCCTGGTCTAACTTTTAATTTGTGTCCATTGATCATTGATACTAAAGTTCCTATTTTCAGACCGTTGATTGACATTTATGACTTTTATTTTGGCACCACTGTACTATTGTTTGTGTTGCAACTTTATTAGCTCACACCTCTCGTGAAGTTAAAGCCCATCCTCAGGCCACGTTAGCAAAAGAGGTGAAGGTGATGTACCTATAAGGCTGTGCCCGTTTCACCTTTAAGATTTGGATCACTGCTGGTTTAGAAGCAATGTCGGGCCGAGTAGACAGTTTAGCCGGTACTCATCCCTGTACTCATGCAGAGCAGGAGTCATTTTATTGCAGTAATGAAGAGGCATGGTTTGAAGAGAACTTTTGTTGTTGACCCAAGGGAACGCCAAGAACTGTTCTTCGCACCCGGGAAAGACTGTCTGACCAATCAGAATCCACCTTTCCCGGGTGAGATTCTGCCGTCACGGCCATTATCGAACATATTTTCAATGGCCGCTGTCATCC
This sequence comes from Ambystoma mexicanum, assembly GCF_040938575.1. Classification (NCBI taxonomy): domain Eukaryota; kingdom Metazoa; phylum Chordata; class Amphibia; order Caudata; family Ambystomatidae; genus Ambystoma; species Ambystoma mexicanum. The sequence goes on from NC_090928.1 coordinate 1,283,464,029, forward strand.
AAAAATTGACCTAATCCATCTTCGATTTTAAGGAAGGCTGCCCTTTTGTTTTCTCTGTCAGGAGATGCCCTCACGCAGAGTGGATCTCCCGTGAGGCAAAAAAAAAAAAAAAACCTATCCGAGCTAACGGCGCATAGCTCAGGCTGAAATGCCACATCCACCCCAGCGGCAGGGCATGAATGCTATATATGTAACCGGAAAAAAAAAAGGGATGATGAATCCAGGGGAAGGGCCCAGACTTGAAAGACTTCTTTTTTGTGGGAGTTTTCTTTTGAACATTTATAAAACACTCAAGGCCAAACACATTATCCTTTTCACCTTAGAATTCATTTGTTTAGAGGGCAAGGGTCAGAACAGTACTTTGGACACAGGATGGTTTGGTTTTGAATTTCTGATACCGACAGATCCTTAGTTCTGAGTTTAGGAGGGGAAACCTCCACTAGTGCAGGGACAGCAAGGCCTTTTCCCAACTTAGTTGTTGTTATAACAAAATGCTTCAGCCAAAATCCTATCTAGCATTTGTCCCAGTATCATTACCGACTCCACAGTTATTACAATTCTATGGAAAAGAAAGTTCATCCATCAATTTTGTTGTAAGAAAAGTGGCAGGTCATGCTAGCAAATATTCATACAAAGACATGAAATGTAGAATGTGGGTTTAATTCACTGGATCAATTACTCAATTTTGTATCAATTCATTGATTTGTGAACACATCTTAATTTCCTCCATTTTTTCTTTATTGCCATATCTCACTTAGCTGAGTGTTAAGGTATGGAAGGGAACTCCCTGCAGATTTGAACACCACCTCCTCCGTCACTACCACCTCACCATGTTCACCACTTTCCCACCCATCCACTGAAACCATTACTACCTCCTTCTCTTTACTCCACCTCCTCGGTCACGACCAGCTCCCTCCATGGTCCCCTCTTTCCCCACCTCTCTTACCCCCACCTCCTCCGTCTCTACCTACTCCCCCTCCATGGTCATGACAAGAAAGTTTAAAAGTGGACAATAACATTAATTCCAGCATTAAACTGGAATAGAGGTGTTTAAAACAAATTAATCGCCTCTGTTCCAGGACACAGTTTACACAAAAAGTCAGGGAAAAAGATTTAACACAAATGGAGTTACTAACAATGTATTTTTGATGTTAACACAGTGACATATTGGCTGAAGCTCAATATTCATTTCATCAGCATTTCACTCAGTGTATGAATCACAGTGGGGGACTTTTACATTAGACATGTCAGTTTATCCAAGACCAGCTTTATTTTGTAAACATTTATTCCACTGTTCCTTCTTGGAATTTAGAGAACAGCTGTGATATCATTACACCCACAACTCTCATTTCAGACAGAAAGGCACCATTTCATTTCCAAATTTACATGACTTTTATTGTCTCAAAACACAGACGATGTCTATTCCACTTGCTCTTTCGACTCTATTCACAAAATGTCCGTTTTCTAAAATACACGTCCACATAATTTAACAGAAGACTTGACATCTTCTCTGGGCCCTTCACATGAAACCAATCTCTTAGAAGATAGTGCTTTAATAGTGGGCATGCACCCTCCCTTGTGTAATTGCACCACCACATGTCGATCCCAGGCTAGGGAACCATCTACTAATCCTAAATGCTGCAATAGAGATAGGCAATAGTGTAATATACTAGAGGGGAACCTGGGAAGGAAAGGAAACTAGTGCTGTAGAACATGATTCACAAAGTAGAAACACTGCAGCATTCAGCGAGGATGGCACTCCTGCGGAGGCATGCATTTCTTGGAAACAGACTTAGGGAGTAATATTTTTTTGGATGCCACTTCTCCATGTTTTCACCATTGCAAAACAGTCTTGGCACGTGTTGTGCCGAGTTTAGTCCAATTGCCATATGAGAAAAAAATTACTCCTAGTAGTGACTACCTTACTACTAGTCCATAGTCCCTTTCCTCCATACTTCTGGGACATTCCTCCATCCTGTGGGACGGGACCAGAGCACTTTGTAACAAGCATCCAATTTTTTCAAAAATGTGTCCTTCCCCTCTTTTTACGCGGGGTACCGCATGCGGCCGTAAACTCGCCAGCTCCGCCCAGCACATCACCCATCAGTCCTTTTCTATCGCCCGGTCTGAGACCTTTAAGCAATAACAGAGGAACCTTATTAGAGGGGATGGCGGCCGTGCGCATGGAGGAAAGGTGACTATGGACTAGGAGTAAAATAACTGTATTATACTCCTACGTCCCGCCCCCTTTCCTCCACACTTATGGGAGATTGCCAAGCACTCCTCACAGCAATTACGGGTGGATGGAAACCCCTTACTGAAACAGGTTCTTAAGCACAGCTTGACCGAACTGAGCATCAGCCCTGGAGCTCAGGTCCAGACAGTAATGCTTACAAAAAGCCGATGGGGAGACCCACGTAGCCCCTTTTGTAATGCTCTCACAGGGAACGTATTTTTGGAAGGCAACGGCAGCCGCCTTGCCCCGGACAAGATGAGCACGAATTCCCTTTGGGGGCTGAAGACCCTGAATGGTATATGCGTCAGAAATACAGGCAGCAATCCATCGGGAGATGGTTGCTTTCGAGGCCGGCTTTCCTTGCGGATTTCCAAAGGTCACAAAAAGCTGAAAAGAGTTCCTAAACTCAGATGTTCTGTCCAGATAGAACTTAGGAGCTCTTCTAACGTCCAGACAATGCTAAACCCTTTCAGCCTCTGAGGCCAGGTCTGGAAATAAGACAGGCAAGGAAACTGATTCAGATGAAAATCAGTGACGACTTTTGGAAGAAAGGAAGGATTCGTCCGAAAGGGCATCCTTATCCTTATGAAAAACCAGGAAAAGATGTTCTAACGACAAGGCTTGGAGCTCACTCACCGCCTTGCCAAAGTCACAGTAATCAAAAAGGACACTTTCCACGAAAAGGTACTTAAAATCAACAGTAGCCATGGGCTCAAAATGATTATGGCACAAGGCCGTAAGGACCATTAAAATACAACCTTGGATGCAGGTTGCGAACAGGAGGGTAAAGATGCATGAGGCCCGCAAAGTGTCTTTTAATCACTGGATTTGTCAGTGAAAGCGACCACTGGTCTGTGGACAAATAAGTGGCAACAGCCGATAAATAAGTCCTGCAGGACAAGACATGAATGCCAGACTCTGCCAGATGGGAGACAGACAGAATCATGTCGATAGTAGCCTCCCTGGGTCCAGCTGCCTAGCCAAACACCAGTGGCAGAACCGTAGCCATTTACTTCTATACCGAGATCTTGTCAAGGGTTTCCTGGCCACCTTAATAATGCGCATGTTATCCGAGGACAAATTGAAACGCTCTAAAGATCTGAACTCAGGCACCAGGCCGCCAAGCTGAACGATTGTGGGGAGGGGTGCCATAGCTGCTGACCGCTCTGGTGAAGCAGATCGGGGACCAGCAGACGCTTGAGTGGCGGGCAGACTGACAGATGCTGAAGCTCCGAAAACCAAAACATGGCCGGCCACCAACAGGCTATGAACAGCAGGGAGAAATTCAGCGTGTTCCTCAGCTTGCAAAGCACCCGATGGATCAGAGGAAAAGCGTAGGCCCTCATGTTGTGAAATGGAATCTCGAGAGCAGCCCCCACTGAAGAGGCTCCGAGCCCGTTCCTGGAGGCATACAGGGGAAGCTTGCTGTTTGTAGAAGTCGCAAAGAGGTCCACTTCTGGGGTGCCCAACAGCGAAAAATATCCAAGAGGATCTCTGTGTTCAGTTCCCACTCGTAGCTGACAATTGACCGTCGGCTGAGGGCATCTGCAGTGACATTCAGCTGGCTCAGGATGTGTACTGCTACCAGCTAGATACCATGCTGAATGGCCCATTCCCAAATCTGAATGGCAACATCCACAAGAGGAGGAGACCTGGAACTCCCCCCCCTGCTTGTTGATATAGAACATGGACACTGCATTGTCCATGCGGACACGGACCACCTTGTTGACATGCCTGATTTGAACGCTTTCAGCACCAGGAATATCGACATAGTTTATATGAAGCGGTCTGTCCTGTGGCGACCAAAGATCTGAAACCTTAATATGATCCAATGTTGCACCCCAACCCAGAAGGGAGGAATCCGCCTTGACAGTCAACAGTGGTCCTGAAAAGGAGCACCCAGCGACAGATTTTCTGAGAGACAACCACCACAGGAGGTCCGTCCTCATGAAAGGTGGAACCAATATTATTTTGGAATCTGGATCCACTGCTTGAAGCCACGAGCTTCAAACAGCCATCTGTGTTCTCCTCATCTTGAGGCGAGGAAGAGCCAGCAGGCATGAGGCCCAGAAGCCTCTGGAACCACCAGGCCGACATGCTCTCCGACTGCATAAACGCCTTACTAGTGTAAATAGTAAAATGCAATATATGTTAGCGATCTTATATGCAAAATTGCAACGGTTAAATAATGGCACATTTGTGGTCGAATTAATATCGGCATATGCAAAGATGGAAAAGAAACAGGTTATGACTGTTGTATACCTGGGATAAAATATTCGCCAAATGGGCATTTGATTTTAGTGATAGTTGCTTATTACATTCTATGTATAAGATTAAATCGCTATTGAAAAAAGGTATACATAACCTGGATCGTGATAAAAATTTATCCATGAAAGTTAACAGTGGAGTATACCTAGAATTTTATTCTAATACATTAGGCAGACCAGCTTATCAGATGGCATACCCTGATAGTCGAAGTATGCAGAGATATCTATTGTTTAAATGTAATCAGTGTAAGAGGTGTTGGAACCCAAAGTTGATATACCTCTAACAGAGAGATATTGTAGACTATGTGGTATGAATATAATAGAGTCAGCCAAATATCTTATCTGTGACTGATTCTTTATTATCTCTTAGACTTAAATATTTACATGCCTATGATAACACAATGAATGTAGAAAGTATAAGTGTTAGCTGGGAAAATATGTTGGTGGGAAGCGATGAGAATTTGATTCATCATATGATGCGATTTTATGAGATGTGTGTTTTAGAAAAAATTGTCATATGGAATTTTGTTTTTTAAATAGGAAATTTTAGCATTAATAGTGTTTTTAAATCAAATTTATCATGTGATAGAAGATGAATTTTGTGTGTATATATATATATATATATATAAAATAAACGCCTAACACATGGCCAACAGACCCGCCATTCTGTCCCCAGTCAGGTACAATCTGCAATAGATCGTGTTCCAACGAAAACCCAGGAAAATCAAGTCTGAGAGATCGAGGTGGAACAGGAGCTGGAGGAGAGACTGAAGGTTGCTCGAGGCTTTCAGTGGACAAGGACTGTGCAGCAGCCAATCGTCCAAATACGGATACACATGGATACCCTGTAGCCGAAGATTAGCTACGATGACCGACATCTTTGTAAAGACACGCAGCGCCGAGCTGGGACCAAACGGGAACACACGAAACTGGAAATACTCCTCTCCCATGGAAAACCGTAGGTATTTCCGATGCAGGCTCCAAATGAGGATATGCATATAAGCATGCTGAAGGTCCACCACGTTGAGCCAGTCGCCCTTCTGTAGAGAGGACTTTATCTGACAGGGGGTGATCATCTTGAATTTCTCTTGGGGAAGAGAATGGTTGAACTGGGAAAGGTCTAGAATGGTGCGCATGCCAGCCTGGTTGGGTTTGGGCACCGTAAACAGCCAGGAGTAGAAGCCCTCCCCTCGCTCCCCTATGGGAACGGGTTCCACCGCCTTGAGATCCAGAAGCTTCTGGACCTCAGCTCTGATGGAGGGCGCCCCAGACTGTTGGAAGGGAGGATTGATGGGTGGGGTAGAGGGAAGGGGCAAGCAGAAGCCTGCCCAACCAACGGACAAGACCAACCGGTCCTCGGTGATAGTCTGCAATGCCTCCCAGTGAGACTAAATGTGCCCTCCCACCGGGGACTCATGTGAGCGATGAAAACCCTCATTTAACAGGTTTCTCGGTGGTGGGACCACCTGATCCTGAGGAGGCAAAGGATCGAGAGAAAAACCGGCCTCGCTGCTGACGCCGACGGGAGTTTCCAGCTGCAGGATCAACTCTACGTGTCTTTCGATCCAGAAACCCCCGAAAACCAGAGGAGGGCGAGGCAGTGAGGGCATTCTCTGAGCCCTGAAAGGTGGTTTCACCAGAACGGACAGAGACTTGGCTGAGTGCTGTCCTTCGTCTTGGTCAGCTCTACATCTGTTGACCAATGGAACAGTTCTTTGCCGTCAAAAGGCAGGTCCAGAACTTTATCCTGAACCCCCTTGGAAAACTTTGTGGCATGAAGCCAAACCTGACGAGAGGTGTCCACACCAAGCAGGAGGCCCCGAGCCGAGGTGTTGACATGATGCGCCGTAGCCTGAATCATATCCTGTGCCAGGACTCTGGCATCTGACATGCCAGCCTTTAAAAACGTCCAGCTTGTCAGCGGGAACGAACTCCTCAAATTCCGACAGACCTTTCCACATGTTCATATTTGCCCCTGCTAATATGAGCTCTGCGTTCACCCGACCCAACTGCAGGGCCGAATTAGCAAAGATCTTCCTCCCCAAAGAGTCAATAAGTGTGTCCTCTTTGGCCAGGACCTGAGCTGCTGCTTTAGACGACGTTGAAGCCGGTCTGTAATGTAGCATGGCAGCCGCCACCACTGTGGAGGAAGGGAGCGGGCAAGACGCTAAGGCTACCTCCTCCGAAGTATGAAGCCTATAACGAGTGTCAATCTTTTTGTTGTCCAGTCCAGAGTGTGGTTTATCCCAGACCTTGCGGACCTCGGCCAAAACGTCCTTCTGGAAGAACAAGCCGGAACGCTCCTGAGGAGACAAGGTGAACGTCCCAGAGAGCACCCCTTCTTGCAGAGCGGGTGCCTCAGGTACTGGAACATCCAGAAGACACATTTCCAGCACCCGGTCATGGAATGCCCTAACAGAGCAGGGCTGGTCATCGCTATCCTGATCTCCCTGCGTGTCATCCAACGCGTCCGGATCGACCCGCGTCACATCTTAGCTCTGCCGAAGACTTGTCTACTGAAGACAAGGGAGGCAGGGGCGGAAGGGCCGGCGGTGGGCCAACCGGTAGAGGTGGAACAGCTGCCGGGACAACCAGTGCCACAGTAGGAACCGCCAGCACGGGAGGGCAGATTTACCTCAAAAGATGGCAGATACTACTTCATGGGGTCAGAATGCATACGCTCAGACACTAGGGCGGGCAGATGTCTTTCATGAGAGGAGTAGCTCCAGGGTTGTAAGGGAGAGGCCTGCCGAGAAGGGCCCTCACCAGCTGGATTAACGTAGATCAAAGGTGCAGATGTGGCAGGAAGCGAGACCGTGTGCGGCAAAGGCAACCGAGCATTCCAGTCATAAACTGGATGAAAGGGATTCGCACAAGGAAATCGATGTTCACCTGAAAAAACAATCCCAGCACCTAAAGCTGATGGCGTAGGAATCCAAAATGGCCATTGTGGTCTTGGCAGGAAAGGCCACCATTTTGTCAGTGCCTGAGGAGAACTGCGTCAGATGGGAGAGTGAGGCAGGGGTTGCCACAGACGGGTCAGGGGTATTTTATCCTTGACACAAGGAACCCCGGCAGAGCCGGTACTATGTGGCCTAGGATGTTTCTGAGACATACTACCAGCCAAATTAGCCTCTAACAGAGGAACCTCGGCAACGCCGGTAGAAGAGGAATTACCGTCAGCAACCTCACTCTATGTCTCCTCGACAGAACCGGTATCACCGCAAGCGCGGGAATGATGAGGAATCCACCTCACTGACAAGACCTTAACAGGCCTCTCAGTTCTGTCAGTCACCTTAGCCTCAGACAGAGGAACCTTGGACCAGAGTCCGGTAACAGCTCACGAGGGGCCTTAAACCTTGGTTCGGTACAGAAAGCCTCTACCGAGGCATTGGGGCAGGCCCCGCTGTCTGTATGGGAAGCTCCAGACAAGGAGACCTTTAAGCAAGCTCCGGTACCCACCACCTCAGTAGAACTGGGCCGTTGAATAGTCCCCACAGGAGGGGCCTCAGTGTAGTCAGGCCCCTTACGGTGGCCCTCGGAGAAAACTCTGGTACCTTTTTTTAGGTCTGAAAGGCACCTCAGGGGAAACCTGGTAACAGAGCTTTTGAGTCGGGGTGCCCTAAAAACTAAAGAACTTACCGGGCGTCTCTTTTCGTTGATGAAACTGAAAATGCGGGGGAGGAACATGCTGAAACACCTCCCACCGCTCCAGACGACGTTGAAGTGACCGGACCGAAAGGGATTCGCACCGGCAATCCAGACCCAAACACTCTAAACAAAGAGGATGGGGATCCGCCCTAGCGAAGCGTCACTCGCAGGATGAACAAGAAGGAAAATCTAACCGAACCGGCATAGACGGACTACTACGCGACCGCTAAACCGGAGCAGGAGAGAAGGACACTAAAAAAATCTTCCGAAGATGCAAGTGCGTCCAGTCCCGATCGTGCAGAGAAAAGGACTGATGGGCGATGCGCTGGGCGGAGCTAAGGAGGGCAGGGTTACGGCCACATGCGGCACTCCGCGTAAAAAGAGAGGGACATATTTTTTTTAAAATGTGATGCTTTTTACAAAGTGCTCCGCTCCCGTCCCACAGGACAGAGGAATGTCCCCCAAGTATGGAGGAAAGGGGACGGAACGTAAGAGTATAGCATTCTCCATTTGTATTATAAATGAGTGCTACAGATAATTTAAATTTGGGGTATTTTAATCTCTATGTGTTGATGTTGAAAGTAAAACTACTTTATGGGGGTGTACAAAAAGAATTCCCAGTAGAGGCATTTTTAAAGGATTCCTTCCTTCCACGGATTCCTCATCTATGATATCCATATCCTAGCACAGCTGTTCTCTAGAAACATTTCTGCAGTCAGGGGGTTTTTCCCGGCTCTGTGTCGGGTCAGTCCAAAGCCTCTATGCGCTTTGCACCAGAAACGACATTGAGGCCAGTATAAGTAGTGGAGCCACACCCCATGACCTCAGTTCCTTTTTTCCACGCATTCACACTTTAACAACACCGCACCACGGACTCCACGAGAATATGTGCCACTTCTCATCGACACTTTTATGTCAAAAAAGTATGACATTTACGAGATCCCCTAGGTTTGGAGCCCATGGATTCTAGAGAGGAGACACTTCCCGAGTAGTTCTATGGGAGTGGCGACATGCTGGACCAGGGGTAAGCAGGCTGGACAATTCCCTGTAGTTGGGACATTCTACCAGCACCAACCCCACTTAAACCTCAACCTGCTTTTTAGTGCCTGATGGCAAAGGTGGTCGATACCCTGGGTTCCTCTGTGCTGCCCAGGTCCAGAGTGCAATACAAACTCTGCAACATTCTGGACGATGCACCAAAGAGGCACTGCTGCCCTTCAACGTGGTGGTAGAGGCACCAGTGTTAGAAGCGTGGGAAATACCTGCCTCCGTCACCCCCAATGGACAAGGATATAGCATGGAAGCATTGTCCTGCACCTTCTGACCCGCCGACGCATTACCTGAAAGCCTGGTGGTACAGGCCACTACAGTGAGCCTGAAAACCTCTACCTTTTCCCTCCCTTACACCGGACAGGTAAAGCAAAGGGCTGGACGCATGAGGCAAGGAAGTGTTCGCGTCAGGCAGCCTAGTGGTGAAAGCCATGAATGCATTTTGTGCCATGGTGAACTTCTCCTTGGGCCTCTGGTCAGCTGTAGTCCGTGTGGCAGAGCATGCTCCAGAGGGCAGAGAAGCAATGAGACTGTGGTTCTGGAGAACTAGGTGTCCCCGACGGCGGCTCATCAGGCCACACGGGAGAACATCACAGCAGATGCATTGAGCAGCCAAACCTCGGCCTACCACAAATGGGAGCTCCGTCAAGAAGTTCGGGAGGCGATCTCTCTTTATGGGCGGGGGGAGGTGACTCATCAATTGGACCTCTTCGCTTCCAGCGTCAATCGGAAGTGAGTTCTACTGCAGGGAATTTACTCAGTAGGGAGCTTTGCGGGGCGCACTGACCGTCAAGTGGACTTTTGACCTCCTTTATGAGTGCCCACCGATCCCAGTCATCCCGCTGGCCCTCAACGTGGTATCCAGAGTTGTTGGACAGGCCCATCTGCCCTCCCTTGCGCCAATGAGATTTGCTCTCCCAGTCAGAGAGGTGTGTTCTCCACATGAACCTCAGCAGCCTTAACCTTCATGCTGGACTACGGAGGTGCTATGATACAAGGAGTCCTCCTTTCAACTCTGAGGCCAGCTACAAACTCCATTTATGCCTGCAGGTGGCATACATTTTCACTGGGCACGGAGATTGATTGGACTCAATACGGTTCCTTCATTTCTATGTCCCTCATACTCGAGACGCTAGGCAGGATGACCAGATTTTTGTTGGCTGCGCTGGTGCGGGAAGGGCTGTGACCAAACGGACCCTGTCCAGGTGGATCATTCTCTGCATCTCAGAATGCCATGATCTGGGTGTGAAGGGCGTGGGCGAGGGTATCTGGGCTCATTCTACCAGGAGGGGCTGCCACCTTTGCCCTGCAGAGGGGGGTCCCTTGTCCTGGACATTTGCCAGGCAGCAACGTGGGCATCCCTGCACACGCTCGGTAAGAATTACTGCTTGGATTCCCTCACGGGCCCGGATCCCAGTTTGGATAGGGCAGTCCTTCAGAGTTTTGTGGTTTAGGTGGTGTGCTTGCTTTCCTCCCTCCGACAGATTACGTACTGCTTTGGGAGTCCTTCTTAGATGAGGAATCCATGGCAGGAGGAAATCTATTAGCAGAACAAATTACTTTCCTCTCAGTAATGTTCCTTCTGATGGATGTTCCTGCCACAGATTCCTCATTTCACTTCCTACCTGCCCCTCTTCTGGGAAACTAGTGCACCATCAGTTCCACAGTCCCTCAGCATCAAGAGTGGTAGGAAAGGAGGGGGTGGAACTGAGGTCTGGTGCACAGCACCACTACTTATACTGGCCCAGACATCATTTTGGTGCAAGGTGCGAAGAGTTGGACTGATACAGAGCTGTGCAGCACCCCCTATCGGCAGAATGGTTTCTGGATAACAGCTGCACAAGGATATGGAAATCAAAGATGAGGAATCTATGGCAAGTATATCCATTAGAAACAACATTGCAGAGAGGCAAGTAATTTGTTCTTTTTACTTCAGTAGAAAGAAATTGCAACTTTTTAATTCACACTTCTTTATGACTAGCAATTAATGTAAAATAAAATATACATTACTTCATAGTTGCTCTACATATCAAGCAGAAATCCCTGTAAACCACCATCCACTGGTACTGCCTGGCTGGTATCACTGAGTGTTTGCTAATTCTTGGAGAGTAAATGGTTAATACACTGCTTATCTGTAGGGTTGCATTAAGAGTTACCTTTTATTTTTTTATTAAGAAAATCTTTCTCTATGGCACTTATTCACCTAAAGGTTTATGGGTTCTAAGAGCAAGTGGGCATTGAAACATCAAGACAATCTACAAAAATGAAGGAAAGACAAACCAGTGAGCTTAGACAGAGGGTGTTCCAGATATAGGGAGCAAAAAACAAAAAGGACACCAGCTCATCTAGAGGAATGAAGGTACAGGGAGGACCAGGGTGGAAGGATCCAATGCAGAAAGGGGAGACCTTTGTCATAAAAGGCACAATGAGTTAGACAAAGCACCTTAAACCCAATCAGAGGTCACACATTCCAAGGAGCACAAAAAAAATGGCACTGCCATAGTCAAATGTGGAAATAATTAGGGTTATAACAACTGACAGAGTATGAAGGTTGAGAAGCATTTAGACAAGGGTTGGCTGACTTGCTGAGGCGATGCTACGCTGGGATCCTGTCAGAGGGAGTCATGATTGGGTTAGTATTACAATGGGGTTTGCTTGACTGAATAATGTACTAATTTTGCTATGCATTGAACATTATGATATACAATGAAATGTATTGCTTGATGTATGGTTATTTGCCATTGGATAGGTTTAACGAGCCTATACAAGCTATCACTTTAGGTAACACTTTGTGATGTGCCTTTAGAAATGCAATGCCATTTTATACATATTGATTCAGTGATCAAGCAGGTCTATTGGGACTATGATTTTCCTGAAGCAGAAGGTATAAGGATGGACAGGACTTGTGTCTTTGTCAATGGAAAGGGCATTTAAAACCCAGGTGGTGTTGGACAGGGGTTTATATGCTTGGCATGTATTTGAATGTCCTTGACAAAAGAAGTGATATAAATTAATTTGATTACAGAAGATGAGAATTCTATATGAACGTGGAAAGTTGGAATATTGTGTTATTCTAGAAGGAAAGTATGAGGGGATTTGTATATGTGTAAACAAATACTTCCTTTTTACATTCTTGGCTCTAAGACGTTGGTACAGTAAAATGCAAATTGATAACACTTATGTAATGAACATTATGCTTCACTCCCGGAAGCCTTTCTGTTTTGTGAAAACCTTCTCTAGCCCTATATACATGCATTATATGCAACAGGAACTGCCGTGGAGGTGTTGCAGAGTAAGTTGTGTAGGTTGTACGTTGATAGAGCTGTGCAATGGAGTTGGAAAGGGAAATGCACCCTGAGCCCCTCCAAATCCACTTTTATAATCTATGTAGCAAGAGCATACTATCAGTACTGAAAAAGATAAGATGCCCTCTGGGTTCCATTTCAGTAGATGGGAGCTTCCCTGTTGCATGAGGAGGGTGCTAGACCCTAGCTGAGCCGAGAGATGGGGGGGGGGGGAGACCTCCGCTTAAGGTCAGAGCCCTTATTAGCTGCTGGAGTCCCAAGGGGCACCTAATATATCCGGAGGTTCTATAGTAATTGATTCAACCACTGACTCCAAGCTTTTCCAAAATGTTGTTGTCCATTAATTTGCATGAGGTCCTTTGTGTTCCATAGGATGGTTACCTTAATACAGAAGGTACAGTCTCCATTCTGAATATTCCAGAAGGGATGCATTTCAAACAGCAGTGATTCAACAATCATAATCAGCCATCATTTGTGTGCCAAAGGAAACTGGGAACCGCTGTGGAGGTAGGTTCTTCACAGTATTAGTCAGCCATGCCAAACTCCGTAGCATTATAGAAGCACCTCCTCTCAGAAGCACCAATTGTAGAAGAGATTTCACCACCTACACGTCCTCTCTCATTGCAAATAAGGACATCCTGGGTACTGAACTATTCACTAAACTGAAATTGACCCAGACATGCAGGTTTTGTCTGGTGCATACTAAGTTGACTGTTCGAACTGAAGCATTTTCCACATTCAGTGCACTCATAAGGTTTCTCACCTGTATGTGTTTTCTGGTGGTGTGTAAGATGCCCCCTTCTAGCAAACCCTTTCCCACATTCGGTGCACTCATAAGGTTTCTCACCTGTGTGTGTTCTCTGGTGGTGTGTAAGATGTCCCCTTCTAGCAAACCCTTTCCCACATTCGGTGCACTCATAAGGTTTCTCGCCTGTATGTGTGCTCCAGTGGATAGTAAGCTCTTGCTTTGTAGAAAACCCTTTCCTACACAGTGCACTCATAAGGTTTCTCACCTGTATGTGTTCTCTGGTGGCGTGTAAGATCTCCCTTTGTAGCAAACCCTTTCCCACATTCAGTGCACTCATAAGGTTTCTCACCTGTGTGTGTTCTCTGGTGGTGTGTAAGATGTCCCCTTCTAGCAAACCCTTTCCCACATTCGGTGCACTCATAAGGTTTCTCGCCTGTATGTGTGCTCCAGTGGCTAGTAAGCTCTTGCTTTGTAGAAAATCCTTTCCCACACTCAGTGCACTCATAAGGTTTCTCACCTGTATGTGTTCTCTGGTGGCGTGTAAGATCTCCCTTTGTAGCAAACCCTTTCCCACATTCAGTGCACTCATAAGGTTTCTCGCCTGTATGTTTTAACTGGTGGCGTGTAAGCTGTCCCTTTCTAGCAAACACTTTCCCACATTCAGTGCACTCATAAGGTTTCTCACCTGTATGTGTTCTCTGGTGGCTAGTAAGCTCTCCCTTTGTAGCAAACCCTTTCCCACATTCAGTGCACTCATAAGGTTTCTCACCTGTATGTGTTCTCTGGTGGTGTGTAAGAAGTTCCTTCTGAACAAACCCTTTCCCACACTCAGTGCACTCATAAGGTTTCTCACCTGTATGTGTGCTCCAGTGGATAGTAAGCTCTCCCTTTGTAGCAAACCCTTTCCCACATTCAGTGCACTCATAAGGTTTCTCTCCTGTATGTTTTCTCTGGTGGCGTGTAAGCTCTCCCTTTCTAGCAAACCCTTTCCCACATTCAGTGCACTCATAAGGTGTCTCACCTGTATGTGTGCTCCAGTGGATAGTAAGCTCTGCCTTTGTAGCAAACCCTTTCCCACATTCAGTGCACTCATAAGGTTTCTCACCTGTATGTTTTCTCTGGTGGCGTGAAAGCTCTTCCTTTCTAGCAAACCCTTTCCCACATTCAGTGCACTCATATGGTTTCTCACCTGTATGTTTTCTCTGGTGGAGGGTAAGCTTTTCCTTTCTAGCAAACCCTTTCCCACATTCAGTGCACTCATAAGGTTTCTCACCTGTATGTTTGCTCTGGTGGCATGTAAGATTTCCCTTTCTCGCAAACCCTTTCCCACATTCAGTGCATTCATAAGGTGTCTCACCTGTATGTGTGCTCCAGTGGCTAGTAAGCTCTTGCTTTGTAGAAAACCCTTTCCCACACTCAGTGCACTCATAAGGTTTCTCACCTGTATGTGTTCTCTGGTGGCGTGCAAGCTGTCCCTTTCTAGCAAACCCTTTCCCACATTCAGTGCACTCATAAGGTTTCTCACCTGTATGTGTTCTCTGGTGGCATGTAAGATGTCCCTTTGTAGCAAACCTTTTCCCACATTCAGAGCACTCATACGGTTTCTCACCTGTATGTGTGCTCCAGTGGCTAGTAAGCTCTTGCTTTGTAGAAAACCCTTTCCCACACTCAGGGCACTCATAAGGTTTCTCACCTGTATGTGTTCTCTGGTGGCATGTAAGATGTCCCTTTGTAGCAAACCCTTTCCCACACTCAGTGCACTCATAAGGTTTCTCACCTCTATGTGTTCTCTGGTGGCGTGTAAGATGTCCCTTTATAGCAAACCCTTTCCCACATTCTGTGCACTCATAAGGTTTCTCACCTTTATTCATTTGCTGGTTGCTGATAACTGTATCATGCAAATGGGTGACATTATCAAATTCAGTGCACTGATATGGGATGTCACCCATGTCCTCATGTGGGCAATAAGTATGTTCTTGAGATGGCAATTGTTCCCACATTTTGTGCACGTTTAAAGTGTCTGGCCAGTTTATTTTGTCAGGTGCCTGGTCTCAAGAGAAGCCTTTTCAATTAACCTTTTCCCCAAATTCAGAGCACAAACGAGAAATGCTTTTCTTGCTGCACATAAAATTCTGTCATGGTCGTGCTAGATATCCCTCTCCCCCAGGATTTACAGCATCAACATGCTTGGTTACTGGATGCTACCACAAAGAGGTTGCATGGACGGAAGGCATCATGTATCAACAGACTTCGCAATCCCAGTTCCTGAATACTCTGAAAAGGCAAATGGACACCAAACTTGCACTCTTCTAAGATGCTTGGAAATTGCACATTCTAACAATGAAGCTTTTTCCCTGCGATAGTCCAGGGAATCTAAATCACTGTTGCATTTCTGGGGCATCAGTCACCTATTAAGATAAAATGAGACACACATTATTAGTTTCAACATGTTCACAATCGCAGGCAGCACACGTAATAAGACTACTCAGTAGTAACTCCTCACATAGTAACTTATTTGACTTTGAAGTGCCATCTATTTGGGAAAGGCATCCTAATAGGTGGCAGAGAAGTGGTGCTCCAATGGGAACACTTAGTGGAACAGAGGTAACGTGCAGCAGGAATAATGCATTATTTTTATTTAGAAATGTTTTGCATCCAAAACACTAGGAACAAACATTTTAATCATAAGGAACATGTATATGTTCTACCAATATATTTATTCAGAAATGACTAAATACCACATGGATGCTCCCAATTTCCATACACAAATGATAAAGGCACCAATCGGACGCCTGCTTGACCAGTCCATTGTGTAATCACGGATGACATGTGTATTGGCCAAAACATGAATAATATAATCAACAGCACCATCGAGGAAACAGGGACAGAGCTGTGAGGTAAAGCGCCAATCTCTTCCCATGGTGAGAATGGCACAGGCCATGCTGCCACTACATTCAAACATCGACTTTAAACTTAGATAAGCTTGTTTTTCTGTCAATCCTGGAGATGAGGGATGAGTTTGTGTCAGAGACCAAAAGAATAAAGTGTAGGAGAGGCTCCACAAACTCCACATCACCCCATTTGCCTTCCTAATTTTTTATATAGTGCCCCATCTCCAGGTACTAAATTTAATTGGCCAGAGGGATCCCACTTCACTTCTGTTTCCCTGTTCAGAAAATACCCCAGTGCAGCTTTCAGGAGGTGGCACACCCTATGTTTTACTGTTAAGGAGTGGGTGTAAATGGGTCTGTTACTTACCAAACTCCCATAACATGACACCTTTTTGAGGATTCTGATCCTTGCACCATAGGTTGAATCTCAGCATGCCCCTGTACCCAAGAACTACTCTCATCACATCCCGAGTAACCAATGGGGATGTTGCCCCATCTCTACAAATATCCACAAATTGATGCTGCCATTTATTGATAACACATGATTCCCAATGATCTACTGTGGAGATTCTACTCACCCTACTCCAGGGGAACCCGCTCAACATAATCCTGCATATCCGAAAGGGTGAGAATTTCATTGCCAGCATCTCTTGCAACCCATATTGCAGCGACCCTGGAATAAGATGCATTTGCGTGTGAATAGTATGCATAGACCAACCACAATGTGCAACTGTCCATCTGTCAGGCCTACATTTATTGTGTGTCTAGTGTAGGTAGCTATCACAACAGTATATGCAAGTACCATTGATCGGTCCAGTATGGGGGACAAACACCAGTTTGAGGTGACACAATTAATATTTTTTTGGGAGTGCTACATGTTCTGAGGGGATAATCCTTAGAAGACGAGCTCAGGTGCGTTGTCTGTGCAGCCACCACCTTAGGCGGTGTGAGCTTGACCACCCTCCAGAAGCAACAACTCTAGGATTTCAAGGCTCACAATATTTAACAATCTTGGTCTAACCATATCCTTGTGTGGCACATATCGATTTAGAGTACCCTTTGAATACAATGTCCGTGCTCCCCAAAAGTTGATCAATTTATTTTGCCACAATGTACTATAATAAGCGATTGCAATAAAAAGTAGAATGCCCCGCTGTACCTCAACACCCGCCATCCTAGTCTCTACATCCCTGCTTCTGAACTCGCCAAGTGGAAACCAATTAAAAACTCCATCATTGAGGTTCTTTACTAAGATGCAGAATGAGCCAGAGTCCTGCCCTTGCCCAGTACCCCTCCCGACATAGCACCCCTCCCGACATAGCAACGTCCATTGATCCATTCACAAGACATATCTTTATCATCTTCCTATACCAAAAATGTAATGCACATGTTTTCCCAGATGTTTGCATTGTTTCACAAGTTGGTGAACTGTTTCAGCTGGGCTGTAAGGAACCTACAGCTGAACACTACCACACGCTGGCAATGTAATTCTAGCAGGAGTAAAGGCTGTGCATGGCCCAGGCCCTCCACTTCCCTGCTTCATTAATTTTGCCATCCGCTTGCCGTGATACTGTGAATGACTTTGCCTGCCAGTGCTTGGTCTATTAAACCAAACCTTGCTGCTGCCTTCAGCCATGCCCATCTCTCTGTACTCTAGTACCTGGCTATCATCCTCAATGCTTCCCTTTCCCTGGTGGTCGGCCCAATGGACCATCCCACCATGGTAGGGCTGAACCTGCAGGAAGCCTGAGCAACTGGTCGGTGGGAGGACTCGAGAAGGCCAGACATGGATTGCTTCTTGGTTCTCTCCTCTGCCTCAAAGGTGTCGTATTGTGCTGTTGCCTTCCACACGCCCTCCTCCTCTGCATGGGGTATGCGTGAGGCAAGAGGCATACTCCTATCCAGTCCAGATGACCCATGTTCACTTGCCTTTCCGACATGCATCTGCTGGGTAGTGTTGGAAAGTGGGGGAGTCTGTGCAGACTCACACGAGATGCCATTTTGGCAAGCATATGGTCTAAGAGACGGTGTATATGCGACCCTATCATAGTATACAATAAGTGGCAAGCACTAACGTCACTTGAGAAACTAAAAACCAAACTGGGGTCACATTAATGAGCAAATCTTATTAATGTTGGTCTCAAATTAATGTATATGCCCCCGTCACCACTGCTGTTCGCATTGGCGATAGAACCGTTGGCAGAGGCGATCAGGGAAAGTCACCTACACAGGGGGATCCAACTATGCAAACACAGGGTGGTGATATCCTTGAATGCCGACATGGGGATATTTGTATCTAACCCTGAGCACAACCTTAATCCAATAAGGTGGGATTTACTTAAATTCGGGGAGGTGTCAGGGCTTAAAATAAATCTGACAATCCGTCTTTCCCAATGACGGAAGGTGTAGTTCAATTTGCAGACGAGTTGGGGGGGTTGCAATGGCACATGGAGCATACTAGATACATAGGGGTCAACATGTCCCGTAATCCGGCAACCATGTACACCTGAATTTCTACACCCTCTAACACTGAGTGCTGATATTTCAACCGAACGACCCAGACCCAACATTAACTCATTGGTGCTCATGGCAATATCGCCCACTTCGGGCGATCTCTAGGCATCCACACATTGAACAATTAAATGATGTTTCTTCAAAGTCCACCTGTGTATAGTGAATCTATCGAATGATGCAACGTCTGTGGCAAATTGTATTTGTGTTTATTGGTAAGAGCGGTACCTGCAATAGTACCATGTAGCGTATATTCCCTCTTGATAATCAGGCATTCTATTGTGCAAGCTACGAGTGGTCATCCACCTTTAAATAGTTTGAATGAATGAATAGGCTGTTGAGATTCAGATGAACAAATAAATTAGGTTTTCATGTCAAACTTTGAATTTTTATTAAACTGAGCGCACTAACATCTTGGGGTGTTTTATTATTGAAAATACCAAAGTCCTGGATCTTTGGCAGATATAGAGGGAGAGTGTTCCATAGTTTTGGTCCAGCTACAGAAAGAAAAAAAAACTCTACCGCCACCTCTTTCCAGCCCGTAGGATGGAATTTTCAAAAGGCATTGGGAGGCTGAAAAGAACGGGCAATTCGTCCAATACGTAGTGATTTTCACCTGGAAAGCCAGGCACCCTCTGCCCTGAAGTGCTTAATGAATAATACACAGCGATTTAAATTTAATCCAGGCCAGACCAGAAGCCAAAAGAGGCTTCGTCAAGCTGATGAAATAGAGGTTCAACATAAATATTAAAAAGAGGGGGGGGGGGGGGGTAAGAGATCAGACCGCTGATGGACCCCAACAAGAACTCGTGGGATTGCACTCCACTAACCAGGACATTCCTAGTATGATCGTAAACTGGGGTGCTGCAATTAATCCAAGCAATATGCTTTCTTCACGATTAGGTAATCATGCTCACTTATTAGTCCGTGGATTGCACAGGTTCAATGGGCTTCTTGGGTTGTAATGGCATCAAAGCTTGCACATATTCTACAGCAGTAAAATTACCTGTAACCCCAGAATCAATCATTGATGAAGCAGTGACAATGATGTCCTCAAAGACTAAAGTGATTGATACAGAGATATGTACTCTACTCAAAGAGGCACTTTAGGGATATACGTAGGGGGTGAGTACCCTTACTCCTGACACTCCCCACCCCTACACTACACTACTTTTACTGACTCCAAACTTTTCCTGAAGGACATGGCATTGTCCCCCCTCCCCCCAGGACAGTCAGGTATTGCCTATTACTTCTCCTTTAATCCTTTTCCTCTGGACTAGGAGGTCCAGGAATAGGTTCTCCCTCACTCGTTCGTTTTTTACATACCTTATCTAACCTTATGCAAGCAGTCACCTCCTTCCTCTGTTCCCCTTTTCTTTCTATAAACCTTAAAGTCAGGTCAACCAAATCAGCACAAGACAGCATCCTTCAGATCATCCTCAGTCCTTTCTTCACAATGTACT
Source organism: Ambystoma mexicanum (assembly GCF_040938575.1). Lineage (NCBI taxonomy): Eukaryota > Metazoa > Chordata > Amphibia > Caudata > Ambystomatidae > Ambystoma > Ambystoma mexicanum. Next base: position 1,283,484,151 of record NC_090928.1, read on the forward strand.
GTCTGCCCATCTAAAGAGCAATATGGCGGATCAACGCGGCAGGGAATCCACCCAACTTTGGATGCACAAGGAGCTCTGTTGATAGAGATGGGGGCCTTTGCTCAGTACAGGCCTGCGACCACACCGAGGCCACTGGTACGCTGTGAGATCTGAGGCGAGGTGCTGCAGTACAACAAAGGGACGATTTACAGCAGCACAATAACCATACCAGTCTGCAAGGCACTGAGAGAAGTGTCTAAGAGCAGACGGACGTCCCCTGCAGCGTTGTTACAGCAACAGACTGTGGGAGGCACCTCTCGTCTGCCACGGAAGTAGATGCAGATGAACCGCCTTCCCCTTTATTCCGTTAAAATGCCCTAGGTCGTCTGAAACATCGTCCCAGTGATTTCAAACAGATTAAAAATGAAAAAGCCTAAAAATCATGGAAATCGGGAGACCTGGCCGGCTCAAAAGGGGCCCAGGACAGGTGATAGAAGGGAAAGACTTAAGGTGGGGTGTGAGTGGGGCCAGAAACTGTTTTTTCTTCAAAAAGGGGGTGGGGAGGGCCCAGTATGCAAAAGTTTGAAGACCACTGTACTAGAGTGATCGGATTGGGAAAAGGACGCCTAACCGTACACACTTTTCTTTCATCACTGGATATTCTTGGAACTTAAGGGCAATGGGTCTACGCATCTTAACACGGAAAGACTAAGAGGGTTTATTTGTATGATTGGCGGTTTACGATTAAACGGCTGAGCTACATAAAACATCCCATAGCCATACGAAGGACTACTACAAAGATGGCATACACATTCATGATCCTTAGACGGCGTACTGGTCACATATTAAGCACATCCTAAAGCTGTGATCCACAGTGCTTAGGGCACTGCAGGAACCTGCCCGACTGACCATAAGATTAGTATCAATAAGCCAGGTTTGTCAATACATCATTATCATATTTTAGTCGAACAGATATATCGGACAGTAGTTCCCTGGTAGATCCCTTTTTTAAAAAATCAGCACGATCTCTGCCTGCGCTCAAGAGACGGGAACAACATTCATTTGTACAACAGAGATAAACAGCCTAGTCAAATATGGAACACATGCCAGGTGAAAATGAATAGGGACCCTAAACAGCCCGCTGCCTTGCCTAATTTCTGCTTCTTTATTTATTTATTTGCATTTGTTGAGCGCACAGCAGACCGAAGACATTGTGGCGCGAGTTACAGTGTTGCTTATACTTAGTTGCATACAGTTCTTGTCCATACAGTTACATTGGACGAAATAACTTTTTTTTTTTTTTTAACAGATATGCAAGAGCAGCAGGAGCACATGAGAACGGGTTTAGTTGAATAGGGCAGTTTTGAGGTTTTTTTTTCTTCGGAAGGAGAAGAGAGGTGCCTCAGCTCTGAGGTCAGTAGGTAGGGAATTCCAGAGTTTAGGTGCGGGGAAGGGGAAGCCTATGCCTCCTGCTTTGGTTCTGTTGATGCGAGGTATTGCTAGTTGATTTGTGTATTGTGCTCTTCTCAGTCTCGTGGATTGATATCTTCCTATCGTGTCAGATAGGTAAGAGGGAGCTGTGAGGTTGATGCATTTATGGGTGGTTGTGAGAATTTTGAAGGCGATACAGTCTGACTGGGAGCCAGTGAGCTGCCTTTCTGGCTTGTGTGATGTGTTCTCTTTTTGGTATGCTGAGGGCTGCCCTGAGAGCCTTGTTTTGGGTTGTTTGGAGCCTAGATACGTTTTTTTTTTTTGGAGGTGCCAGCTAGGAGCGCATTACAATAGTCTAGTTTGGCTCCTATAGTTGCTCGGGCGATGGAGAGGCAGCTATCCTTGGTTAGGAATGGTTTTATTGAGTTAATGAGTTTAGTACTCAGTGCTGAGGCCGGGACTATGGCGCTGACTTGTTTGTCCATGGATAGCGCGGCGTCTATGTGAACCCCCAGTGTTTTGACTGAGGATAGGACTGGGATGATACAATTGTCTATGTTGAAATTGATGTACAGTGGGTTGAGGTTGGAGAGGGTGGATTTCTGTCCTAGAATGAGAATTTCGGTCTTGTCCACGTTCAAGCAGAGGCCGTTAGTAGCCATCCATGCTTGTATGGTAGAGTAGATTTGCTGTAGGGTAGAGGCATCCTGGTAATAATTCCCTGTCAGGGGGAGGAAAACCTGCGTGTCGTCGGCATCATTTGTGTAGGTGATCCCCAGCGCGTCTAGTTTATCAAATAGTGGCTTGGTAAAAAGATTATAGAGCGTGGGGGCAGTACAGGAACCTTGTGGCACACCACAGGGGATGATGGAGGGTGCTGCATGTGCTCTGTTAGAGAACACTTTCATAGCTCTACCCTCTAAGAATGATGTTACCCAGGATGCTGCGTCATTTGAGAAGTGTGCAGAGTGCGTCAGGTGACTGGTAAGTGTAGTGTGGTCTACCAGATCAAACGCAGCTGAAAGGTCAAGGAGAAGGAGGAGAGCAGGCTTGCCTTTCTCTAGGATGTTGGTAATTTCATTTTTTTAAGTCTAGAAGGGCAGTTTTCAGTTCTGTGTCCCTTGCAGAACCCAGATTGTCTTTTTCCTAGGATTGCGTTCGATTCAAGGTATAGTTGAATCTGTTTGTGGGCGGCCTTGTCAAGTAGTTTCAGGAGGAATTAGACTGGTTATGGGTCAGTAGTCGTTAGGGTTAGCAGGGTCTAGCGTCGTTTTTTTTTTTAAAGAGAGGGCGTACCCAGGCCTCTTTAAAGCTGTCTGGGACTATGCCATTTTGAAGGATGCATTAATGAAGGCTGTGAGAAGAGGGGCGAGTGGTTCTGCGTAATCTTTGATGATTTTAGGGGGGCATACATCACCCTTGCATTGTGAGGGTTTGATGTGTCTGAGGATGTCAGTGACCTCGGCTTCGGAGATTTCGGTAAATGCAAATCTGGGTATGTTTTTTACTTTTACATTAGGTTTTATCTGTGCATGTGCACTTTGCTTTGGTAAGGTATTGAAGTGGTGGGATATTTTGTTTTGGAGGAGGTTTATTTTTGTAAGCATGGCTGATTGAATGCCTGTACACCATGCCTCGTCTTTGACGATCTCATCAGGGCATGTAGGTGGTAAGGTTAGTTCTTTGAATATATTCAAAAGTTCTTTAGAGTGGGAGTTGCCATTGGAGATGCGGCGGTTGTAGGCTTCAGATTTAGCAAGGAAGATTGCGTCTTTGTATTTTTTTGCTATGGATTTGAAGTTAGCTTTTAGTGGTATCGCAGAGGTTAAACTGCCAATTTTTGAGCGCTAAGCGTTAAGTCTGGAGTTCCTCTGAACCATGAATTGGAGTGGAAGGATTTTATCTTTTTTGTTTTCCAGTGGGGCAACGGTGTTGACAGCCGTTGTGATGGTGTCTTTGAATATTTCTGCGAGGGTGTTGGGGTCAGCGGAAAACGAGGGCGCTAGGCATGGCAGATTGAGGAGTGCACTGAAATTGTCAGCGGTGAGTTTTTTGGCACTTCTGGCTAAGGTCGCCGGTGCTTTGGTAGGCACTTTAGCGCTTAGTGAGACAGGGATGTCAAATAGGAGAAGGTTGTGGTCTGTCCATGGGAGGCTAGTATTGGAGGTGATGGCTGTGTTACAGTTGTGGTCTATAATCCAATCTAGGATGCGTCCTTTAGCATGAGTAGGTGAAGTGTTCTTTTGAGAGAAGCCTCGGTCTTGGAGGTCTTTGGCTATAGAGATAGCAGTTTTGTCCTTAGAGTCGTTGAATCCTGTGTTAAGGTCACCTATAAGTAGTGATTTTGTGGATTTTTTAAGGTTGTTTCCTAGGAGGTGATTGACTTGACCTATGAAATTGGTGGTTGGGCCGGGTGGACGGTATACGGTATAAATATTTATTGTGCTATTTGGAGAGAGTGCTAATTTGACTATTTTCTTCCTCTTGGTGGGGTAAGGTTCTGATAGAGAGTGTTTCTTTGTGAATAATGGCTACCCCCCCCCTCCTGTTCTGGCTATCCTATCTTGTCTAAGGATGGCATACCCTTGTGGTAGGGCTAGTGAGATGGGTGGGCCGGAAGATTTGTTGAGCCATGTCTCTGATCGCGAGTAAGGCTAGATTTTGGGTAGTTATTAGGTCATTTACTTCTAATGCATGGGCATTGAGTGATCGTACATTGATTAAGGCACATTTGTATAGCGTTGGCCAAGAGATTTTTGTGGGTATGGTGTGGGTGTTTGCTTTAGGTACAGCGGTACATTGAGAGTAGGAGTTACCGCTATGTGGTTTGAATTTGTGGGTTTGAATTTGTGGCATATAGAGGTATTAACACGGTGGTGGGGTGTGGTGCGTGAGCTAAGTCTGCAATTTATGTGTGGTATGTGTGTAGGGGTGGCATGGCGGTGGATAGGGAGGGTGCGGGCTCAGAGTCTGTCTAATCTGAGGCTGAGGTTAGGTATCAATGCTGTGTTATTTGGAGTGTGTGAGGGCTTGGGCAGGAGGTCCATCGTGTGTCCTCGATGACGCTAGGTGATTTGATAGTGGTGGAGGTACTTTAATGTAGAAGGGTGAGGTGTGGTCATAAAGGTGACTAGCGTGCCAACTATGCAGGTGAGGACGGGCAGAGAGTACATATTGTGCAAGAGTTCATTTTGCTCATATGCTCGGGGCATGTATTACTGTTGAGCGAGATAAAGATTACACAATATTGGCCTGGAGGGCAGAATGCACAATACACTATATTGGCCTGAAGGCTGGGCTGTGGCCAACAAATGGCAGTGTAACACAACAAATGGCTAGATTCGAATGGCAGAGTAACACAATAAATGGCTAGATTCGAGTGGCAGAGTAACACAATAAATGGCTAGATTCGAATGGCAGAGTAACACAACAAAACTCAGATATACTGCAACCTAGATTCGAGATTTAGCAAATGGGGCAAAATCAACATGCAGTCAGCTGTTACCATTGATGGCAGTTAGGCACTGAGCACATATATACCGCTGGATTAGACTAGGCTAAAATGCACGGAGTAGGTGCAAAATCGGCTGAGGCTTAAAGAGCATTGGTTCTGTAGAGCTCTGCTAACTTCCTCACAGGAGATGACAAAGGATGCATCAGTGATGTCAATTACACATGGAGTGCCGGTCAGGGGTCCTTGTGTATCCTGGACAAAGGATCTATTCTTGTATAGTTCCATAAAATGATCAACCCACACAGATTCAGGAACACAGCCCTGCTGATTACTACTGGTATTCTCACAGCATAAGCCCTTGATTACCCAGAAAACCCATAAATCCCCCCTGCCAATAGCAGTTAGTTCCAAATATCTTCAGACCATGCTTGTTTTTTCTATGTTTTCCTGATGTCTTGGATAATCGAACTAAAAAGTGCATTGGAGCTAGCGTGTAGAATTAAAGCTTGTTTTGCTCCTCTACTGACAGCACCGTACCAAGGGGTTCGGGCAATCGTAAGGAAAGTAACGACTTTGCAATTTAGAGAAAAACGAGTCAGGTTTCCTCATCAGGTCTGCATGGACCTTCTGTACCATTAGATGTGCAGTACTCTCTAAAGTGGTCAAATGTTCTAAAAGAGGAAGAATGTCTCCATAATCCAATGGAGGGACCTGTGGTAGATAACATTAATCCACTTGATATTACGCCGGCCATCACCCACTAAAGCCAGCGGAATACTCATGCCAGTACAATCAGTCACTTTCAATGCCCAGAACGACTCTTAAGACCAGCGGATAATCACTTCGCTTCTCTTGTGTATGTAGAAATGTGTTACAGGTGGACTATCTTGGCAAATGTAGAGGCGTGGCTATTTTACTGCACGAGTGGACGTTATCGAATGGCTCAATGGCCAGCACATCCCGAGGCAAACGGCCATTACAGGCCCTAAGGCTAAACCCCCCCGCCCCCACCCAAATCAGCAACATTGCAGCCTCCTCCACCAGCCTATACTGCATCTTGGGCTCAATTGAATTTAAAACATTTATAAAGACAATGGCGATCAATCATAATTAGAAGAGGCACATGGATCCGAGGTGGCGGACCAGCTTGCTGGTGCGGTCGTTACAGTGAAGAACACGGTTCCACAGAAAATCAAGAAAACAAGGTTAACAATTGTTTGGGCTGGTGTCTTCACAACATGCTTTTTTTTAAAAAAAATGTAAAGTGCCTTATACTGTATGTTGGATTTACATTGAACATGTTTTTTACAACCCATCTCCTAGAGGCCCAGAAGAAAAAGTATGAAGACACAGACAACAAATGAAGCCAAAGATGCTGCTTGACAAATTCATCATGGAGCAACTATTATTTGAGGAGCTGCGTAGTCCAGTCAATAAGCAGACTCGAGATGCTTATGCCCAATGGCAAGAAAATGAATTGAATGTGACAGATAAGCAAGCGTTTTTTGGACCATTGCTACAGTGTGAGAACTCGACAAGATGAAGAAGAAACTGAACACAAGGAAGATGCTTTTAAATTACTCAATGACCACTTCACACAATCTACAGCCGCTGATGCCTCAACGCAATTGACAGAGGAACTTGCCAAAGATCTCGACTTCAGTGTGTCCTGTTCAGCTGATATCCCCACCACAGTCGAGTCAAACCACATTCATGCAGGATGATAGTCTAACAAGGAGCACAAATGCATTCTATCCCGACAACTGCCTAATACTGATGCTGAAATGTGTCCATCCAGGGAGGGGGTGGAGTATGCGGGCAGCCATTGGTGAATGTGACTAGTGTATCACAAGGCACTAACCTGAAAATCCAAGCCACCTGTGGCCAGCTCCATTCTACATTTTCATGGCCCGCTCAACCGATGCTGGGCAAAGTGCCAGCTGGAAATATACTGTGGGAAGCAGCTTTACTTTTCAGTGGCTCTACTTTTAGTAAGTTGTCCAGTTTCTGTCAATTTGTGGGACTCCAGTTCCTTTCTAAAACGCAGTATTACAAATAAAAACGAGAATATTTATTCCCTGCTATTAGTGAAGCTTGGATAATTGACCAAATGTCAATTGAGGGGACATTCTCCGACAAACGGTTCAGGCTAGCTGGCGATGGACAGTGCGACAGCCCCGGATTTCCAACAAAGTACTGCACATACCACTTTCAGGACATGGAAAGTAAAAGAAATGCGAGTTTGGTGTCGTGCAGGTGTCCGAATGTAAATTCTCAGTGGCCATGGAGAAACATGGTTCCCTGGAAGATCTCCAGTCAAGGGGAATGCAAATAGACCTCATAGCCTCCGACAGACATAACAGCCAAGGCCATGAGAGATCAGTTTCCAAACATTCCCATCAATGTGATGTATGGCACGTTGCCAAATCAAATTTAAAAAAATTAAAAAACGGGTTCTGAAAATATTTCAGTGGTCCCAGTCTTTGAGCAACCATCTTTGGCGGGGCTCAAAATCTTGGCGGGTTTGTGGAAATTCTACTTGAAAAATGGCGCTCATTAATGCACCACTGTTCCAACGTTCACTCTTGGGACAGAAAACATACATTTTCACCAATGTGCACATGGACCTTTATCGGAGGAGCAGGAACACAAGAAGAAGTGGTTGGTTCCATCTTCACCTCCACACAAAGCTCTTGAGAAGATTGTGTTTGATAAAACTCTAACAAGCGATCTGATGGTACTCACAGAATTCTGTCACACGGGAGATTTGGAGGTGTTCCATAATATGTGCCTAAAGTACAGGCCCAAGAGATTGCATTTCGGCATAGACAGGAAGCAATAGCGAACATTACTAGTGTTATTAGCGCATAACGACAACATAGGGAGAGAACAATCTAGTACTGCAGGAAACTACACAATGGCCTTTACAAAAAAAAAAAATATGGGTGGTCAAGCCAATATTCCAGGAAATGGAATTAGATTTTGTGAAAGATCTCACTTTGACTGCGTTGGACATGCATACTCATGGAATCACTCATGATTTTGTTCCAAGGACACATACATTGCCACAAAACATTACAAACGTGCCCTGTCCACCGAAAGTACACCTCGTGTAACAGTTCATTTCCCGGTTCAAATGATTAGCAGCTTATTTGTTCAACAATGTTTATATAAATTGTCTAAATAAAGCATCCAAGTCGTCTTTAGAAACGTATCCTCTTTGTCCATTTTTTTTTTTTGCGAGAAGTGCCTTTTTGAAGGTGCCATACAGTGTAACGCTGTGCTTTCACACTTCCCGCTTTCGTCAAGCTCTTGTGGGTCCTTCACTGATCGGAGGAGGGTCAGATGGATATCAGCATGAAACCAACTTTGGGAACCAACTTTGGGGCTCTGCAGTTGCCTTACCAAGCACGTGTTCAACTTACCAAGCACGTGTTCAAACAGCTGAATAAATATGCGTCCCACAAAGGAATGAGACCTAGGCTACATAAGAAACTTGGCACGCAAGAACTACTGACTGTAAGCAAAACAGCGCATCAAAGGGGGTTGTTGGTGAAAAATAGGTGCATTCTGACCTATATTTTTATGGGGGCATGTGTTAAGGCATCTGATAGCAACGACCCCTATCAGAGGGATATGCGGCCTTTGGTGTCTTGCGATTTCAAACGCAGTGGGGATAGGTGTCAGCGTTACCAAAATATACTCCTGATTAGGTATATGGGAGGTTAATTTGAGGTGATGCGGGGGTAGGTCCTGGGGACCAGATGTGTTCAAAGGGAACAGGGGTCATGGGTCCAGGGGACTGCGGCCTGGCAGGAGGGGGGGGGGTGTAGATGGCATGAGTCAGTGAGCAGAGAGGGATTGTGCACTAAGGTTGGAGCAGGGCTTGCTCCGACATTCTCTTATGAGCACAGTCAGGACTTGAGACCCGCTACTTGCAAAAATCATTAGCTGCATTGCCATGAGAACAGGAGACGGGCTGAGCCGACATGTGGTGGGGGCTGGCTGTGCGAGGCGCTGGGAGAGTGAGCAGTTCAACAGAGGGACACTAAAAAGAAGGCATTTGGAAGTAAACCATTCATTTAAAAAAGTTTAATCACTAGAAATTTCGCGCTGCATTAGTGGATGCCATCAAACAAGTTTGTTTTTCAAAAATATTTGCCACATTGGTCTGCAAGGCTATTCGCTCCCATGGGAGTGAAGGTCAACGCGTTTGAATGTTGCTTGTGAGCTGTACACATACACCCTAAACAGTTTGATTGTTTTTCGTCCTTGGAAGAACGGGAAGATTTGGAATGGAAAGAATGAAGGGAGGTGTGTAATACTGTCAAATACGATAAGGTTCACCATTCCAAAACTGGACAAAGGAACATGCAGTTTCATTTAATGAAAATGTGTTGATCTGAACGGACGCTCTGCATTACGCCGAGTGAATGGAAATGCCGAATATTATGTAAGTTTTTACTGTAGACTAGTTTATAGATGAACGGATCAAGGCTTCATTTTCTGACCGGTATAGTTGGCATACATTGTAATGGGTGTTTGTGATTCTACGCTAATATTACGTTAAAATGCTGTCTATGTGTTCTTCGAATTCTTCTGTCAGCTTCTGCATCCCATTGTGAGCTAAACATACGCCATAGCACAAACCTCTCAAGCACATCGTAGACTCCACAATGTTTGCTCTGTGTTTCTATTGTTTCCAGTTTGAGTTCATCATTAGTTTTCACACGGTGCAGAATTAATGGGTACATTGATATTAGAATAAACAACGGCTACTGAGACATTTCTGATATTTTCTACAAAAGCTACATTCTGCGAATGTCATCTTTTCTAGATACCAATTGATGACTTCTTCAGCCGGCAGCTGCAGATAGACTTGAATGGCTGGATTACAATCACGCCGTTTTGGGATGATGGCACTGTCCCGATATGCCCTTTCGCAGTACCAGCGATAAGGAGCAACCTGACATCGTTTACGTTGGCCTAGTGCCAAGCTGATGCCAAAACCTTGCGATTTACGGTGCGCTTCATGTACCCAAAGGAACACCATGTGACTCACGATAAACTTTTGTGGATCGAGAACAAAAAGAAAGAAATTACCAATGTGGTTGAATATGGAAATCGGCAGATGTTCTCAGAGCGTTTATTGTGAAATAAATGTGCATTATAAATTGCAGAGTATTGCGGTTTCCTTTAAAAGTAATGTTTTGTATTCAAAATTGGGATACGCTGTGTTGTGAGAGAATGTGTGTTGATATTCCGGGTTATGCGTCAACTGACGTCAACACGTAGTTGATGACTGGGCGCGTTTGGCTACGCTGCCCAGTAAGCTGTATTTCAAGCTGGAGATCCGACACCCTGTTTGACAGCATTGCTGCCCGCGGATCGGGCGCAGAGGGCTCGATGCGCGGGCAGCAATGCACACTAGACACCAGGGAAACGTTTGTGATGTGGGGGGGGGGCTGCTTACAGTATGCAGCCCTTGCCCCCCCCCGGCCCCCAAAGTATGGGGGCACATGTGTACAACCCTGGGGGCAGATGGCTGATCTGCCCCCAGGTAAGGGGGCAAAAAAATAAAATTAAAAAAACGGAAAGCAACGGGGATGGGGGGGGGGGGTGCCAGGGATTTTATGCCCCCAGGCAGGAGTACATGAGGTGGCCCCCCATCCAATTGGGGTGTGTGGGGGAGGGCCACCAGGAATTTGTGTGCAGGCCCCCCAAAGGATGGGGCCTGTAGGTTAGCCCCCCCCCCCCGGGGGCAGATGGCTGATCTGCCCCCAGGGAAGGGGGCAAAACAAAAAAAAATTGAAAATAAGGGAATTTTGGGTGGGATTGGGGGGCCACTAGGCACCAGGGATATATTTTACAAAAAGGGGGGTGGCCCTCTCCCCTCACCCAAAGGGGAAATAGGGGCACCCCTTGTAGCTCTTCCTGGGGTCAGATATCTGGCTCTTAGGAAGGGGCATCTGCCCGCAGGAGGGCTGAATGAGATGCCCCCCCAATTTGATGTTGGGGGTAGAGGGTCACCCCCCCCCCCCCCCCCCATTACATTAGAAAATTACCTGGCGGTTTAGGGTGCCCCTCAGCCCACCCTAAAGTGTAGTGTACCTTTTCAATTTTTTTCTTCGTTTACGAAACTTGCCATGGCGCAGAGGGGCACACTAGGGGGCCTGTCCAACCATTTTTGGGGGCCCTCTCCCCCCCTCCCCAAATGGAGGGATGTGTACCTCACGCAGCCGTTTGTAGGAGGCCCAGGGAGCCCCTGCCACCCATTTGGCACGAGGGCCCCCAGAAATGGTGGGACAGGCCCCCCCAGTGGGTGGGGCAGTAAGGTTTGGGCACCCCAGGGCCAGATTGGCACATCAATGTGCCTCTCTGCACCAAGGGGAGTTGGGTTACCAAATGAAAATGGTGGAACACTTGTTAGGGGGGCAGTGGGGCACCCCAAAGGGTCGGGGAATTTTTTTTAATGGGATGGGGCGTTGACCCCAGCCCTTCCTGGGAACAGATATCTGCTACTAGAAGGGACGCCTGACCCCAAGGAAGAGTGCAGGACAGCCCCCCCCTTATCTGCCCCCGGAGGGGGGGGGGCTACATTTTGCTGGTGTGAGCGTAGGTAACATGTTTTTTGTTTACAGCTTTTTCTACACGAGCAGCTGCAACGTTATGGGAGTAGTGTTTTTTATTATTCTATGGTTAGTGAGACGGGCTGGATTGTTGGTGGTGTGGGTGGTAATGGCCCGTCTGGGCAGATCACCTCAACTATCCTGGAGTTGCGGCTGGGCTGCATTACAGCTTTTCCCTTCGGGGAGGTATTGGCACACTGCCGAGACTCCTTGGTGGGGAGAAGCTGTAACGCAGGGCAGCCAGGGATCCAGCAAAGTCGCGGTAATATCCCTGGCCTTGAGCACCCTTCTCCCATGTGGGTCTTTGCTGGGGGTTCTGGGTAATAAATTCTGGGCCGATTTGCACAAGTCAGTGTGTTTCGGTGGGTGGCCAGAGAGAAATGTCTGAGAATGGTCTTCATTTCCAGCCAATTTCAGAGACATTTCCCTGTGCCCACTCACTGAAACACGTCGCCAATAACAGATGTCATACCTTCTCGCGTTCCCACAGGTGTCCCGACGAAAAAGGTACCTCACGTGTGGGTGCACCTACCGGGGGCGCAAAAGGAAAAGGATAACCTGCTGGTAACCCCAAGCCTTTCGCCACTGACCATTTTGTTCATGAGGGCAACCTACAGATTTGGGCCTGGGGTGCCGAAGCCAGCAAGGAAAACAGTGAACCCCATGCATTTCCCAAAAGAGGACACCCGTGGGAATCCACAAAGGTCTGCCTTGCGCAAATTGCCCCAGTTTTTATTAGCCACAATCCCCGACAAAGTGTGATATTTGGTGGGGAAAAAACACAATGTTCACTTCGTCTGGGGTTCACCAAAATAGCTGCAAAGGGAAGAGGCTAACCCACTGGTAACCACAAAAGGGTTGGGGAGTTAACCTACAGATTTGGGCATAGGGTGTCCAAGCCACCAAGCAAAACTGGGAACCCCATGCATTTCTGAAAAGAGGGCACCAGTAGGACTCCACAGAGGTCCAACTTGCGCGAAGGGGACCAGAATGTTTTACCCAGAACCCCCGTCAAAGTGAAAAATGTGGGTTTTTGCGACACATTTCGGACTTTGCCGGGGCTCCTGGGTAATAAATTCTGGGCCGATTTGCGCAAATCATACCTCTGCGGATTCCCACGGGTGTCCTCTTTTTGGAAATGCATGGGGTTCCCTGTTTTCCTTCGTGGCTTGGACACCCGAGGCCCATATCTGTATGGTGTGCCGGTCGGCAGAGAGTCAAACTCAGGTGTCCAAACAGACTTGGGGTTACTTGTGTTTTAGGCTTTCCCCCCTTGGCGCCCAGGTGGGTGCACCCACACATGTGAGGTACCGTTTTCATCGGGACACCTGTGGGAACACGGTATTGTTGTGTTTGTGTGGTTTTCATAACGTTTTGACCCATTTGCTGGTGCCCTTTGTCACACAACCCTTTCATTTCCCAAATGTGACCTACATTAATCGCTGCTTTAGGCACCATACACTTTTGTAACCTGCACAAGTCACCTACCCTTGAAAAGGTCTGCCTGTGCTCTTTCAAAATTGTATGCTTGCCGTTCCTCACCACATTGGTTTTCCCGATTTACACATGCTAAGTGCGTCTGTTCAGACCGTGAGCGTAAAACTCCTGTGTACCATGGCCCAGTGTTTGGCTTGTGGTAATGCTGGTTTTGTAAAACACTACAAAAAATGTGTGCTTTCCTAACTGCAAGAGTCGGGGGAATGTAGCGTAGCATTGCTTTTCTCAAAATTCATAGAAGCCATTGCCGTACCAAGCCAACCATGTCCAACGCATATCTTTTTTTCGGTCATTTCCCCGCTTTTCCCCCAATCTATGGCATTTTCCCCTATCTAGTGTTTGCCTGACCTAAGCAAATCACCCCTTCCTAAACTTGGAATGGTGTCTACTTTTCAGAAATATGCCTTCCTGTCCTCCAATTCGGCTTTCCCACCATGCATGTCCAATTGGCAAAAATGGCCAAAATCGCCTACCTCTCACAAAACAGTTGATAACCACATCAAAATAATTTTTCTTCATTTCCACTCAACCTGTTCTTGAAAGCCAGGAAATTGGGGAATTCAGCACAGCAAACCATTTGTTCCTAGCTCTTACAAGGAAAAAAACCAAAGGCTTCTTCATTTTATTGGTATTTTTTTTAAAAAACCTTCGGTCTTTTGGCTTATTTTCTCTCACCCCTCTATAGCAACCTAGCATTCCTGGGTGGCGTTACGACCGCCTACATGTGGGAAAAAAAGGAGCCAAATTTGGCCGAGATATCTCATGTAACAAACGTTACAAGCCATTGAATGGCCACATACCGAAATCACCAAAAAAGGCACTGGCGGGAAAATACCCATGGCACTTAAAGGGTTAATCACTGCTATACAAATTAAGTAGGTTTTATTACATTGTGACTCAAGAACGCGCGGACCCTCCTTTAGCCACCCCCCCCACCATCTCGCCCTTTCCTCTTTTCTCCCCCGACTATGTCGCAAGACAAGTCCGATCTATGAAAGCCTTCAAACAGGTTCATCCATGTTCTTCTACAACCATCAGGGACCACATTGACACCCTCGCTCTCGCCCTTGCAACTACTCTTTGCCTCAGGATTCTTACCGTCCCCTCTGAAGCACTCCCTTGTGCATCGTCATCTCAAGAAATCCACAGCTCATCCTTCTTGTCCAGCTAACTATCACCCAATTTCCAAACTCCTGGAAAAGTTGGCCATCTCTCAGCTTAACCTTCATTACAATTAGGTTGGCTGTCTCCATGACCACCAGTCTTGCTTCAGAGCTGCCAGAAGCACGGAAACTGCTCTCCTGAACACCCGTGAAGATCTGCTCTCCAACGACTAACATTCCCTCTGTCCTCACCCCCCCTCGATCATTCTTCTGCCTTCAACACGGTCAACCATACCATCCTGCGCAACCGTCTTCGTGATAACCTGGGTATCACTCTTCGTGATAACCTGGGTATCACTGATCAGGCTCTGGCCTGGCTGACCGCTCTCCGATCGACCCTCCCAGGTCCAACTTGGGTCCTTCCTATCATCCAACTTCCTCTCTACCTGTGGTGTTCCCCAGGGGTCTAACCTCTCACCCTGGCTTTTCAACCAATACCTGGCAAGTCTCGCCCACTGCATTGCCATTTTCTGCTCAAATTTCCATGCTACGCTGATGACACTTTTTCAGGCTGCCCTCGGCCACCTCCTCTCCCCCTCATCTCGGATTGCCCAAATCCCATTCAAGATTGGCGCGCCGCCAATGATTTTTGTCTGAATGCCAGCAAGACGGAGATCCTCATCGGCACACCTTCACCATCCTTTCCCCCATCTGGCCGGCCTCCCTTGGCCCTCCTCCTACCCCCACCTGTGAGACTAAGAACGTCAGGGTCATCTTTGACTCCACACTTTCCTTCGACGCCCACATCTAGGATGTCTCTAAAAAGCCAAACTTCCTACTGCACCTCCTCAGAGGTAATCTGCCTTTCCTTTCCCTCCTTCCTCCAGAAGCTCGTGGTCTTCCAAGCTCTGGTTCTCTGTAGGTTCGACTATTGTAAGGGCCTCTTTCTAAATCTACCTGCCTCTACTCTCCGCCCTCTGCAACTAATACAGAACAGGACTGCGAGACATGTCCTTGGCCTCAAGGCCTGGGATCGTACCTCTACAGCTCTGAAATCCCTCCATTGGCTCCCAGTGGATGCAAGGATTAAATTCAAAACCGTCTGCATTGTCCACAAGGCTTTCTGGAGCCTGGGTCCAAAATACCGTCAACTATCCTCCGCAAATACCTCCCCTCTCGAGCTTTTTGCTCCTCTAACCTCCAACTCCCTCAGGGTCAGTCGTTTTTCAAAGAAAGCAAGACCTTCCTATTTTTCTGCCTTTGCTCCCCCTCTCCCCTGCTGATGTGTTCTCTCTTGGCACCATGCACCGGGCCACCCTCTGGCCTCCAGGCCCTGCTCACCCTCCGCAACTGTCCCCCAGGCCACCCCTTGCACTGGTGTCTGTAGCTGTACCCATACAGCCCCCCCTTTTCTTCCTGCACTTATCAGACCTACCCTGTCTGCTGCCTTAACCCTAGCAACTTGCCAATGCTGGCTGCACTACCACCGTTTGTTGCCTTTATAATATTTATTATTATGTTATCTGTTTCTCCTTTGCTTCGTACTTTCCACTTCTCCCCTCCCCCATGCACTTGCGCATTCTCACTGTCACTGGGCCTAGTAAGATCGTTGTTTTGTTCTCCCCCGTTCCCCTCCCTTGCCGCGCTCTGAATACGAGTGCGATAGAAATAAAATGTCTATATCAAAAAACGGTAAATGCTAGTGCATGCCAGATTTTTTGGTCAAAGTACTCCACTTTGATGAGTTACTTTTTTTATGCAACTACTAGTTTTGACCAGTGTTGCTGAATAAATATCCTGTAAAGCAAACAATTGGCATTGCGTTTGAACAGAACCCCCCCCCCCAAAAAACTCATTGGGCACTATTCAAACAGCCCGTCACAAAAATAATGAATTGCCATTTGCAAATATGGGCCACTTTTACATGGTGCCCGAGCCAATATTATGCCCCAGTCCGACCCTGGTTGCTGTCAAAAGTGAGCCGCTGAGGTTGTATTCCCAGGGCAGGTGCGGATGGTGGGGAGCACCGTGTGCAAAAACGTAATCAGAGAAAAATGATAGGAAGCCGGAGAAGTAGCCTGACCGGGCCCAGGCACCATTCAGCCCTCCCGGGGTCCACACAGGTGGGTTCTGCAAATGCCTATCTCAGACAGAGATACCCAGGGCCACCCCCCATACAGATGCACAACTCCATATAGAGCTGAGCTACCCACCTTACAGACTGCACAGCCCCCGTACAGATGCACACTGCAGAGCACCCCCATACAGATGCACACTGCACAACTCCATATAGAGCTGCCCACGGCATACCCCCTTTGCAGAAGTCCACTGTACAGCACCTGCAGATGCCCACTGCATAGTGCCCCCTTGCAGAAGCCCACAGCACAGTCCTCTGCACAGGCACCCACTCCACAGCCACATGTAGACCTGCATATTGCCCCCTTCCCTTGCAGACACCCACAGTACAGACAGCCCTGTGATCCTCTGAGGTTGTATTCCCAGCAGGGCAGATGCGGATGGTGCAGAGCACTGTGCGCAAAAAAACAATAGGATGCATTAGAGGCCAGTGCAGGCCCATGCAGGTCTCCTGGGAACCTCACATGCGTACAGACGCCCACAGCACAGCCCCATGTAGAGCTGGAGACCCCCATGAAAGGACAATGCACCGCACTCTGGATGCTAGGAAAAAGGAGAGGCCGGGGCAGTGGCCTGGCCAGGCACCATTCAGCTGGTGGGGGGGGGGGGGCGGGGCATGTAGAGCTGTAGGACCCCATGAAAGGACAATGCACTGCACTCTGGATGCTAGGAAACAGGAGAGGCGGGGGCAGTGGCCTGGACAGGCACCATTCAGCCCGGGGGGGGGGGGGGCATGTAGAGCTGTAGGACCCCCATGAAAGGACAATGCACCATACTCTGGATGCTAGGAAACAGGAGAGGCCGGGGCAGTGGCCTGGCCAGGCACCATTCAGCTGGTGGGGGGGGGGGGGGGGCATGTAGAGCGGTAGGACCAATATGAAAGGACAATGCACCACACTCTGGATGATAGGAAACAGGAGAGGCCGGGGCAGTGGCCTGGCCAGGCACCATTCAGGCAGGGGGGTGAGGGGGGGGCATGTAGAGCTGTAGGACCCCCATGAAAGGACAATGCACCGCACTCTGGATGCTAGGAAACAGGAGAGGCCGGGGCAGTGGCCTGGCCAGGCACCATTCAGCCAGTGGGGGGGGGGGGGGGCGCATGTAGAGCTGTAGGACCCCCATGAAAGGACAATGCACCGCACTCTGGATGCTAGGAAACAGGAGAGGCCGTGGCAGTGGCCTGGCACCATTCAGCCGGTGGGGGCGGGGGCATGTAGAGGTGTAGGACCCTATGAAAGGACAATGCACCGCACTCTGGATGCTAGGAAACAGGAGAGGCCGGGGCAGTGGCCTTGCCAGGCACCATTCAGCTGGTGGGGGGGGGGGGCATGTAGAGCGGTAGGACCAATATGAAAGGACAATGCACCACACTCTGGATGATAGGAAACAGGAGAGGCCGGGGCAGTGGCCTGGCCAGGCACCATTCAGGCAGGGGGGTGAGGGGGGGGGGCATGTAGAGCTGTAGGACCCCCATGAAAGGACAATGCACCGCACTCTGGATGCTAGGAAACAGGAGAGGCCGGGGCACTGGCCTTGCCAGGCACCATTCAGCCGGTGGGGGGGGGGGGGGGTATGTAGAGCTGTAGGACCCCCATGAAAGGACAATGCACCGCACTCTGGATGGTAGGAAACAGGAGAGGCCGTGGCAGTGGCCTGGCCAGGCACCATTCAGCCGGTGGGGGGGGGGGCATGTAGAGCTGTAGGACCCCCATGAAAGGACAACGCACCGCACTCTGGATGCTAGGAAACAGGAGAGGCCGGGGCAGAGGCCTGGCCAGGCACCATTCAGCTGGTGGGGGGGGGGCGGGGCATGTAGAGCTGTAGGACCCCCATGAAAGGACAATGCACCGCACTCTGGATGCTAGGAAACAGGAGAGGCCGGGGCAGTGGCCTGGCCAGGCACCACGTAGGACGCTACGAAAGGACAAAGCAACACAGGCCGGATGTTGGTTCTACGCAATGAAACGTGGCTTCTTACCTGCTTATGGCCGCGCACGGAGCCTTCCTTCCCGCGCTTCCTGCTACTCTGGCGCCCAGAGCCTTCCCGAGGAGTTCCAGCTGGAGCCAGAGGGACGCAGAGTCCCGGTCACTTGCACCGGCAGCCAGAGTCCCGGTCCCGCTTCCCGGCTCAGCGCTCACTGAAATTAACCCGGAAACGCTTCATTGCTCCGCAAAAGAACATTGATGACGTCGGAAATCACGTGGATAAGAGTGGGCGGGCCGTTGCTATGGTCCTTTTCTCAGATTGGCCCTAGCAAGGGCCGTAGGAAGTCACGTTGAGAAGAGTGGGTGGTGCCTCGCGCGAGTTCCCAGCTGTACACGCGCGCAGGACTCGTGATCCTTTCCCTCTGGATGATCTGGTGCTTCGTGTTTGAACGTTTGTATGTTCGTCACCTCGACGTGGGACGTCACGTGTTCACTGAGCATGCGCACGTATACCCGCGCTCGGCTCCTATTTACCTGCGCATGCGCTGCTGATCGGTGTCTCAGCAGAGCGTGGACGGGCTTCTTTCTGTCTCGGTTGATACTAGTTCCCATCCGAGAAACGGACCATCGGTCGTTAGGGCCATTTCTCAGATGGGAAATAGCTGCTTCAGTGTGAGTGGACTAGTTCCCATTAGAGAAATGGCCCTTTTTGCTTCCCTAGAGGCCAAGTCCTGCATAATAAAGGGCACTAGCCCACTCACACGGAGAAGGCTAGTTCCCATTAGAGAAATGGCCCTTTTTGGCCTTAGTGGCCAAGTCCTGCATAATAATGGGAACTAGCCCACTCACACGGAGAAGGCTATTTCCCATTAGAGAAATGGCCCTTTTTGCTCCCCTAGAGGCCAAGTCCTGCATAATAAAGGGAACTAGCCTACTTACACTGAGAAGGCTAGTTCCCATTAGAGAAATGGCCCTTTTTGGCCTTAGTGGCCAAGTCCTGCATAATAATGGGAACTAGCCCACTCACACTGAGAAGGCTAGTTCACATTAGAGAACTGGCCCTTTGAGCTCCCCTAGTGGCCAAATGCTGCATAATAATTGGAACTGGCCTACTCACACGGAGAAGGCTAGTTCCCATTAGACAAATGGCCCTTTTTGCTCCACTAGAAGCCAAGTCCTGCATAATAAAGGGAACTAGCCCACTCTCACTGAGAAGGGTAGTTCCCATTAGAGAAATGGCCCTTTTTGCTCCCCTAGAGGCCAAGTCCTGCATAATAAAGGGAACTAGCCCACTCACACTGAGAAGGCTAGTTCCCATTAGAAAAATGGCCCTTTTTGCTCCCCTAGAGGCCAAGTCCTGCATAATAATGGGGACTGGCCTACTCACACTGAGAAGGCTAGTTCCCATTAGAGAAATGGCCCTTTGAGCTCCCCTAGTGGCCAAATGCTGCATAATAATGGGAACTAGCCTACTCACACAGAGAAGGCTAGTTCCCATTAGAGAAATGGCCCCTTTTGGCCTTAGTGGCCAAGTCCTGCATAATAATGGGGACTGGCCTACTCACACGGAGAAGGCTAGTTCCCATTAGAGAAATGGCCCTTTTTGCTCCACTAGAAGCCAAGTCCTGCATAATAAAGGGAACTAGCCCACTCACACTGAGAAGGCTAGTTCCCTTTAAAGAAATTGCCCTTTTTGCTCCCCTAGAGGCCAAGTCCTGTATAATAAAGGGAACTAGCCCACTCACATTGAGAAGGCTAGTTCACATTAGACAAATGGCCCTTTTTGCCCCTAGTGGCCAAGTCCTGCTATTTCCCATTAGAGAAATGGCCCTTTTTGGCCCTAGTGGCCAAGTCTTGCATAATAATGGGAACTAGCCTACTCACACTGAGAAGGCTAGTTCCCATTAGAGAAATGGCCCTTTTTGCTCCCCTAGAGGCCAAGTCCTGCATAATAAAGGGAACTAGCCCACTCACACTGAGAAGGCTAGTTCACATTAGACAAATGGCCCTTTTTGCCCCTAGTGGCCAAGTCCTGCTTATTTCCCATTAGAGAAATGGTCCTTTTTGGCCCTAGTGGCCAAGTCCTTCATAATAATGGGAACTAGCCTACTCACACTGAGAAGGCTAGTTCCCATTAGAGAACTGGCCCTTTTTGGCCTTAGTGGCCAAGTCCTGCATAATAATGGGGACTGGCCTACTCACACGGAGAAGGCTAGTTCCCATTAGAGAAATGGCCCTTTTTGCTCCACTAGAAGCCAAGTCCTGCATAATAAAGGGAACTAGCCCACTCACACTGAGAAGGCTAGTTCCCATTAGAGAAATGGCCCTTTTTGCTCCCCTAGAGGCCAAGTCCTGCATAATAAAGGGAACTAGCCCACTCACACTGAGAAGGCTAGTTCACATTAGACAAATGGCCCTTTTTGCCCCTAGTGCCAAGTCCTGCTATTTCCCATTAGACAAATGGCCCTTTTGCCCCTAGTGGCCAAGTCCTGCATAATAATGGGAACTAGCCTACTCACACTGAGAAGGCTAGTTCACATTAGAGAACTGGCCCTTTTTGCTCCCCTAGAGGCCAAGTCCTGCATAATAATGGGAACTAGCCTACTCACACTGAGAAGGCTAGTTCACATTAGAAAACTGACCCTTTTTGCTCCCCTAGAGGCCATGTCCTGCATAATAAAGGGAGCTAGCCCACTCACACAGAGAAGGCTAGTTCCCATTAGAGAACTGGCCCTTTGAGCTCCTAGTGGCCAAATGCTGCATAATAATGGGAACTGGCCTACTCACACGGAGAAGGCTAGTTCCCATTAGAGAAATGGCCCGTTTTGCTCCACTAGAGGCCAAGCCCTGCATAATAATGGGAACTAGCCTACTCAGCCTGAGAAGGCTAGTTCACATTAGAAAACTGACCCTTTTTGCTCCCCTAGAGGCCATGTCCTGCATAATAAAGGGAACTAGCCCACTCACACAGAGAAGGCTAGTTCCCATTAGAGAAATGGCCCTTTTTGCTCCCCTAGAGGCCAAGTCGTGCATAATAATGGGAACCAGCCTACTCACACTGAGAAGGGTAGTTCTCATTAGAGAAATGGCCCTTTTTGCTCCCCTAGAGGCCAAGTCCTGCATAATAATGGGAACTAGCCTACTTACACTGAGAAGGCTAGTTCACATTAGAGAACTGGCCCTTTTTGCTCCCCTAGAGGCCAAGTCCTGCATAATAATGGGAACTAGCCCACTCACACTGAGAAGGCTAGTTCACATTAGAGAACTGGCCCTTTGAGCTCCCCTAGTGGCCAAATGCTGCATAATAATTGGAACTGGCCTACTCACACGGAGAAGGCTAGTTCCCATTAGATAAATGGCCCTTTTTGCTCCACTAGAGGCCAAGTCCTACATAATAAAGGGAACTAGCCCACTCACACTGAGAAGGCTAGTTCCCATTAGAGAAATGGCCCTTTTTGCTCCCCTAGAGGCCAAGTCCTGCATAATAAAGGGAACTAGCCCACTCACACTGAGAAGGCTAGTTCACATTAGACAAATGGCCCTTTTTGCCCCTAGTGGCCAAGTCCTGCTATTTCCCATTAGAGAAATGGCCCTTTTTGGCCCTAGTGGCCAAGTCCTGCATAATAATGGGAACTAGCCTACTCACACTGAGAAGGCTAGTTCCCATTAGACAAATGGCCCTTTTGCCCCTAGTGGCCAAGTCCTGCATAATAATGGGAACTAGCCCACTCACACTGAGAAGGCTAGTTCCCATTAGAGAAATGGCCCTTTTTGCTCCCCTAGAGGCCAAGTCCTGCATAATAAAGGGAACTAGCCCACTCACACTGAGAAGGCTAGTTCACATTAGAGAACTGGCCCTTTTTGCTCCCCTAGAGGCCAAGTCCTGCATAATAATGGGAACTAGCCCACTCACACTGAGAAGGCTAGTTCACATTAGAGAACTGGCCCTTTGAGCTCCCCTAGTGGCCAAATGCTGCATAATAATTGGAACTGGCCTACTCACACGGAGAAGGCTAGTTCCCATTAGATAAATGGCCCTTTTTGCTCCACTAGAGGCCAAGTCCTACATAATAAAGGGAACTAGCCCACTCACACTGAGAAGGCTAGTTCCCATTAGAGAAATGGCCCTTTTTGCTCCCCTAGAGGCCAAGTCCTGCATAATAAAGGGAACTAGCCCACTCACACTGAGAAGGCTAGTTCACATTAGACAAATGGCCCTTTTTGCCCCTAGTGGCCAAGTCCTGCTATTTCCCATTAGAGAAATGGCCCTTTTTGGCCCTAGTGGCCAAGTCCTGCATAATAATGGGAACTAGCCTACTCACACTGAGAAGGCTAGTTCCCATTAGACAAATGGCCCTTTTGCCCCTAGTGGCCAAGTCCTGCATAATAATGGGAACTAGCCCACTCACACTGAGAAGGCTAGTTCCCATTAGAGAAATGGCCCTTTTTGCTCCCCTAGAGGCCAAGTCCTGCATAATAAAGGGAACTAGCCCACTCACACTGAGAAGGCTAGTTCACATTAGACAAATGGCCCTTTTTGCCCCTAGTGGCCAGTCCTGCTATTTCCCATTAGAAAAATGGCCCTTTTTGGCCCTAGTGGCCAAGTCCTGCATAATAATGGGAACTAGCCCACACACACTGAGAAGGCTAGTTCCCATTAGAGAAATGGCCCTTTTTGCTCCCCTAGAGGCCAAGTCCTGCATAATAAAGGGAACTAGCCCACTCACACCGAGAAGGCTAGTTCCCATTAGACAAATGGCCCCTTTTGCCCCTAGTGGCCAAGTCCTGCTATTTCCCATTAGAGAAATGGCCCTTTTTGGCCCTAGTGGCCAAGTCCTGCATAATAATGGGAACTAGCCTACTCACACTGAGAAGGCTAGTTCCCATTAGACAAATGGCCCTTTTTGCTCCCCTAGAGGCCAAGTCCTGCATAATAATGGGAACTAGCCCACTCACACTGAGAAGGCTATTTCCCATTAGAAAAATGCCCTTTTGCCCCTAGTGACCAAGTCCTGCATAATAATGGGAACTAGCCCACTCACACTGAGAAGGCTAGTTCCCATTAGACAAATGGCCCTTTTTGCTCCCCTAGAGGCCAAGTCCTGCATAATAAAGGGAACTAGCCCACTCACACTGAGAAGGCTAGTTCACATTAGACAAATGGCCCTTTTTGGCCCTAGTGGCCAAGTCCTGCTATTTCCCATTAGAGAAATGGCCCTTTTTGGCCCTAGTGGCCAAGTCCTGCATAATAATGGGAACTAGCCTACTCACACTGAGAAGGCTAGTTCCCATTAGACAAATGGCCTTTTTTGCTCCCCTACTGGCCAGGTCCTGCATAGTGATGGGAATTAGCCCACTCATACTGAGAAGGTTAGTTCCCATTAGAGAAATGGCCCTTTTGCCCCTAGTGGCCAAGTCCTGCATAATAATGGGAACTAGCCCACTCACAGTGAGAAGGCTAGTTCACATTAGAGAAATGGCCCTTTTTACCCTAGTGGCCAAGTCCTACTATTTCCCATTAGAGAAATGGCCCTAGTAGCCAAGTCCAGCATAATAATGGGAACTAGCCCACTCACACAGAGAAGGCTAGTTCCCATTAGAGAAATTGCCCTTTTTGCTCCCCTAGTGGCCAAGTCCTGCATAATAATGGGAACTAGCCCACTCACACAGAGAAGGCTAGTTCCCATTAGAGAAATTGCCCTTTTTGCTCCCCAAGAGGCCAAGTCCTGCATAATAAATGGAACTAGCCCACTCACTCTGAGAAGGCTAGTTCACATTAGACAAATTGCCCTTTTGCCCCTAGTGGCCAAGTCCTGCATAATAATGGGAACTAGCCTACTCACACTGAGAAGGCTAGTTCCCATTAGACAAATGGCCCTTTTGCCCCCAGTGGCCAAGTCCTGCATAATAATGGGAACTAGCCCACTGACGGCAAGCGTCCCCAACCAGCACGATCCTCCCCGCAATGAGAGACAATGATGGACTCTCCCAGGATGGGAATAAGGCCAAGACAAAGTGCGGGTGAGCGTAAATGGGAGTTTATCAATCAGAATAGGGCATGCAAAGAACTCTGCAATGCAACTCTTGAATGAAGAATTGACACGGATTATGCCTGAACGATGACAAAACTGAGCTCATGATTCTAGGCACCCCGACATTCATATCCAAACTCAGCCCTAACTATGCCAATTTCATTATCGACGGGAATAACATAAAAGTAGCTAAGGCAGTGAAGACCCTAGGCTTTTACCTAGATGCCACCTTGAACTTTGCTAAACAAGTTAACTCTCTAGCCTCTGCTACTGCATACACATGCAAACTCATCAGAGCTAGCAAACAATTCCTCTCTACAGACAGTTGCATCACGCTCGCCAGAGCCCTTATACTTTCCAAACTGGATTATTGTAATGGACTATACATTGGGGCCAATAAACAGACGATACATAAAATCCAGGTCCTCCAGAATAATGCCTTGAGAGCAGCTCTCAAGATTAACAGAAATGAGCATATATCCTCGGTAAGAAGAGAATACAAATGGCTATCTACGTCTGATAAAATTCAACTCAAAATTGCCTCCCTGACCCACAAGTGCCTCAACAACAAAGCACCACCCTACCTCAAGGATAGGCTACATCTAAGAACCTCGACCAGACCCACAAGAACAGCAAACGCAAACTGCTTACAAGTCCCGCGATTCAAACTCACTACCATACGAGGACATAGATTCCCAGTCAAGGCTGCGCAGCTATGGAACTCATTACCCCATGGCATTAGAGAACCCCAGCCTTTTGTGAAATTCAGACAGAACTTGACCAATTGGATGAGAGCTAATGGCACCTAACTACCCTGACTTGCTTGTATCCGCTGACGAACTAACCTGAAGTTCGACTTGCACCTCATCACCAGGCTATGTGTATCCGCCTCTTTCTTTATGCACTTGAATGTTCCGGGTGCCCGTATTTTATCACTGTGTATATTATTATTATTTTATATTCCTCTCAAGAATACCTCCACATGTAAAACTTTATTTCAGGACCTAGATCCTGCCTTGTATATATCTACCTACTGTAAATTGTCTGATGTTCCTACTTACCATGTACCTGTATCTAAGCTGAGCATATTCTTGTCTTGTGCGCCCTGATGCCCCAGGGTCTGGCGCGCTCTATAAATAATAAACTAAACAAAACATTGAGGGTGGGAGGGTTGAGATAGCACAAATTCGTTGGGGGCTGGTTTTGGGTCCATCAAGGACTGCACCACATCATATCCCAAGGATAAAAACAATTCTAGTTCTGACAAAACCAGTGCCCTGGTCATTTGTGACAACAAGTGGAGTTTAGCCAGATTTAAACTACCGCTTACTGGAAATTGGTCCGTCGCTATGTCGCAGGAGGCAATAAGTCTCAGGCTAGGGATCTCCCAAAACAAGGCCAGGATTTGAGGTCGATTTAATGGCAGTGAGACTCCATTAGGGAACACCTCGGAGAGGATTAATGTGTGCTTTTCCCGCAGATTTTCCCTAGGCACTTAGTCTCTTTTTTTGCCTTTTTCTAAGAGATCTAGTTGAGGTGCCAACCCTGATCATATATGCTGGTATTCGATTCCCCTTTTGCTCCTTTTTGTTCGGGGTTTACAGAAACCATCGGCTCAGGTGCTCAAGGGGGCGATGCAGAGAAGCTACAGAAGCCAAACTCACCTTTGGAGCCAACTCCGGCATAGTCTGCCCCCTATCCAGGGATATAGGACACATTTAGTCCTTGTTATTATGGCACGATTTGAGCCTTGTTTCTTCTAAAGTCAAGAAGGGGCTCTGTTTTTGATTTATTTGAGAGCCCATTCATTTCCCCAAGTAGGCCGGTGTGCTCATTTGATTTCCAAGGCATCGCGATTCTGCTCTTTGAATATCTGAGTGCTTTGGTTTAGGAGACTGACAGTCGTTTGTAGGCTGTCTCAACTTACCAGGGTTTGGTTCCAGTGGGAAATGTGTCCCCAGTTGCTGTATTTGAAAAATTGGCGCCAGTTGCTGAGCCCTCTTATGTAATCTGTTCTGGCTTTCCACTGGGAGTTCCAATTGCTGCTACTCTGCCTTGGTCCAGATGTTTACCAATGAAGACGTTGGTGGAAAATCTTCCATATAAGCCAAGCTTAAGTCAGCTGGTTCACTCACACACTTTCCATGTCCGAATACACTTCCATGATGCTGTGATCCAAGTTTTTGACAGATTTTCCGGTGGGTTTTACAAACTTGTCAATTGGGCCCTTTATCCCTTCCGCTGAGCCCTTTGTTTGCTTATTTGACTTCTTCTGTTACTCACCGAACGGGAGTGGACAAGACAGGAGGCCAAATCAGCGAGACTATGTGTTGATTGAAGAGCTCGGGTTGGAGCCTCCACCCGAGCCTCCTCTCTATGAGGGAAAAATGACCTTTCTGATGATATGACCCACTGCTGATATGTATGCCAGACAGAGGGACCGATCACCCGAAAGAGCGGGGAGAAAACGCGCCGCCACGGACCCAGCTGCAAGAAACAACACACTATTAATCACTTGGAATAACAGCAACTATCAATAGATGGAGATGGGACAGGATAGTACCTGAACAACCCAGTCCTTGGAGCCTGATACCACAATGCTCTGGTAATCCCTTAGGAAGCCACAGTCCTTTACTCCAGGATACAGAACACAACGACAGTGCAAAATAATAAACTGGGAATGTTAGTAGGGTAACTAGTCCCGGGCGGAACGAGGGACGCACTAGATCCGGGTAGGTGCACTACTGCAAGGCCTCCCCAAAGTGCACTTAAAGGGCGGAATCCGAAACAACCAATGTCCTTGAACAGTTGAGCCAAATGGAAAGATTTGGTACACAGGCGAGCAAGAGGGTAACAGAATCAGCAGGCAGACAGTCCTTATAACAATCCACAAGTCGGTACACGAGCGAGCAGGAAAGTAACAGAATCAGCAGGCAGACAGTCCTTATAACAATCCACAAGTTGGTACACGAGCGAGCAGGAAGGTAACAGAATCAGCAGGCAGATTGGCAGTCCTTAGTTCAAAAGAGGGTTCGTTACCTGAGCACGGAATGAAGGAGAAGGAACAGGAATCCACTGAGCAGAATAGAACAGTAAAGAGGAGCTTCAGAAACAGGGCGATAAGAAGGAACTTAAGCGCCGGTTGTAACATTCAAACAGAAGCAGCGTCCTCCGGGCTGCAGCCGCTTAAATCAATGAGGAGGTGGAGCCAAGTGAGTGGAGACCACGTGATGTTAAGGACTACGAATTCCCTTAGGTTTCATGGGAATCGTAGTTCGGAAACGTCTGGCTGGTGCAGTAGTCGTTAGCCTCCAGGGCATTTTCCACTTCATCAGGAATGGCGCTGCAGAATGCCGAAGAGAACGGCGCAGCGCAATAGTTTTGTCAGATGTCTTTATCCGCAGCCGGCCCTGAGGTAAGTATGAAGTATGAACCCAATTTATGACGATGCAGCTGAGCACCATGTGCTCATGAAATCTGAAATAGCTGAGAAGTGTGACATGATGTGTTAAGCAGAGTTTATGGCATCAGCTGTTATGTATTTAACGTTATCTCCCCAGCCCCCGCTGTGGGAGATCTTTGCACTGCTCCTTAAAGAGTATATACTCGTTTGTGACACGCTGGGTGGATTGAGCAAGTCAGTACGGAGGAAGAAAATACAAATAAACGCTCACTTCTGTTTACAACCTTCATATCGATGCAAGGAGCGCTAGCTACGCTAAGAGTACAAGAACCATTTAGCAGGCACAGCGTACCTGTGTGACTCACTTTACTCACCAGCAAGTGCTCCTTCTCTCCCCTGGCTGCCGTCCATTGCCTCTTTGACAACACCAGCTCAAGCTGTCTCCAGGGTGATGTAACTTTTGTTTCATAGAGCAGTGCTGGGAACCAGTAGGAAACACAGTAAACACACTTGCAGCAATCTGCTTTGCTGTGGCTCCAGGTTTTAGTGTGGTTGCTCTGCCTTCACACAGATGGAAGCTGTAGAACGACTCAGTTTTGGACTGTCAGTGTAGCGCTCCAGTAACAGTAAACACAGTCGAAGCACTCCCTGGTCTAACTGTTTTAATTTGTTGTGTCCATTGATCATTTTGTTACTTAAGTTCCTATTTTCAGAACCTTGATTGACATTCTTTTATTTTGACACCACTGCACTATTGCCTGTGTTGCATCTTTTTCAGCTCACACCCCTCCTGAAGATAAAGCCGATCCTCAGGCCACGTCAACAAACGAGGTGAAGGTGCGGTACCTATAAGGCTCTGCCCGTTTCACCTTTAGGATTTGGATCACTGCTGGTTTAGTAGCAATGTCGGGCCAAGTAGACGGTTTAGCCAGCACTCATCCCTGTACTCATGCAGAGGATTCATTTCTTCACAGCCATGAAGAGCCATGGTACAGTCGGTATCATAAATGCAGCTTGTATGTTAGGTACTGCCACATACCATGAAATGATATATATAGGTCATTCGTAACACGCCTGTACACAAGTGTTTCTATAAATAACTCCCTCAACTCTCAGCCTTGCAAGTTATCAAGGTCCCCCAGTCCATTCTTGCCACCCCAATTTCCTGCGCTCTACTCCCCTCCCCTCGATGACAGTCTACTACTGCTCTACTAAAGATCAGTGGCACTCTCCCCAACACACTTACACACCCCCTTCTCATTTTCACCAATCTCTTTTTTACCCCCACTACCGTAGCAGGAAAAGCACTAGTCCTTTGGCCTGCTGACACTTCCCATGCTTCTTTCGATCCATTGTCACCCAGGATCAGTTAAGGTGGCGACACCCCTGCCCTCACATGTTCAACATGTTCCGGTTCACTGAAATCTTCCTAACTTACAATAGGTTGCCTGCTGTTCTACTCTGTCACTACTTCTGATGGGGGGGCGGTATAAGGGTAAATACATAACAGCTGATGTGTAAACCCTGCTTAACACGTCATGTCTCACTGCTCCCTATTTCAGATTTCTTGAGCACATGGTGTTCAGCTTCATCGTCATAAATTGGGATGCATGACTCAGCAGCACCCTCACCCTAACACATTAACACCCGAATCCCATGTGAATTCCACAGTGAAACAGCACTCGCCCATGCTTCAAACCTCCTCACCACTCCCACCAGTCTCTCGGATTTCTGATGCCTTCTGCACTGTTGCCAACTTCTCCTTCCTTTTTGACTGTAGCATCTCGGCTTGCAGGGTAGTGCCTGTTCCTGTATTGCTACCTACTTACTGAAATGCCAGTTTTTCTCCTCCTGGGATGCCACAACATCCCCTTGATCCCCTCTATCAGATGAGTTCCTTAAAACTCTATTCTTTGAGCTCTACTAGTTCCTCTTTACATCCAGCTCCTAGGCAAGAGCGTCTCCTGATGGGGGTTCCCTTAGCAGCTCTTATCCAAATACTTTTATTGTTCCCTACTTTACCCAGAACTTCCCACAGCACTGATTACCTGTGTAAAATTCACCATTGCACGACAATTTACCACCCGATACTCAATTTCTCCAAAACTCAGGTCATCACCACCAGCGCCTTTGCTCAAATTTTCCTCTCTTTCCATCAGCCATGACAGGCTCACATTCCCCATGACTGGGAACCCAGAGTGACCTTTCTGACTCCAATAGGAAAACAGATGGATTCTGGGTGGGCACACTGTTTTATGCCCTGAATGAGGCAGGAGGTTGAAACATGTTTAGGTATGAGTTCTGTCAGCAGGTGGAGCACCTTGATGAGAAAGCACTGGGACAAGGAACTGCTACTCTATTTTATTTTATTCATTGTTTGCTTGTTAGGTGCTTATACAGCAAATTATGTCTGTTTAAAAGCACTCACAGGGCAACAGAGGGGGTGGGGGGATATGGGATTGAAGTACATTAAAAACACAAATATAAATATAGCGGGGGAAGGAACGGTCGAACCTACGATGCCTTGTGAATATTCAGAACGTGCAAGTGCAGGAAGAGGGCAGAGGAGTAGGTGCTGGGGTGTCCGTGCTCATGGGTTTCTATATGGAGGTAATGCAGACTCCCGTGCAAAACAACACCAGAGGAATCACTGTCCCGTGCAAAAAAAAACACCAGAGGAATCACTATCCCGTGCAAAAAGCACAAGTTATGTGATTAATCTGATGGTATCATCACTCCTTTACCAGGGGTGATCTCCTCCCATGTGGCCAGTGGATGGCCGTCGCTACCTGAACCTGACCCTGGGGGCAGTTATATGAGGGAAGATCACATGGGGGAGATAGCCTCCAGGAGATGGTTATGGTGTCATTGGGTGAGACATGGTATCCCCATTTCCTTTCTGAAGATACATCTGAAGATACATCTCCAATTCCCCATAGCCTATTGTAACACCTTCCCTCTTTGCCCCATGGAGAGTAGTACAAATCTTGTTACACCCCGAAGGCCACCTCTGAAAATCTAAATGGCCTTGTAAAATTACAAAACACTTTTTCCAACTCCACCTACTCTTCTTCCAAACGCAGTTTGCCTTTAAAACTCATTGCAAACATTCCTACAGTGTATTCAGGAAGGCACCACTATTCCCACAACACTGGGATGAGGAAGAGGAGTAGAGTAATGCAGAGCACAGGTATCCACGAGCACAGGCGGCACTCTAGTGGCAGCAAGCACACACCTGTGTCCTGTAAGGAAGGTATGGCATCAAAGTAAGACAGACACAAGTGTTCACAGTTCAAGGGTGTTTATTCAACTGTAAAAAAGGGGTGAGATAAATGCCTAATCTAAACCTTAATCTAAGATGGGAGAAAGCTAAAACTATCAAACAATAATTATACAGTCCTAGTGGAGTCTAGTCAAATAAAAAGGGCCTATACTAAAATAAAAAAACTATTGCCAATCCTTACCGCTATGCTACAAAATAGTATGGGATAATGTTCACAAGAAAAGTAAGAGTGTTCACAAAATGATAAGTCAGCATGCCAAAGCCGGGGTCTCCCTTCCCCACATGTTTAGCACAGGACAAGGCGGGACTCTTGAGCGCAGCACACTTTAGGGTCTTTCCAGCAGGAGCTTACAATTCCTTTCCACAATATCAGGGCCTTCTGTACCCAAGTCTAGCTCATGCAAAGTCTCTTGCTTCAAAGGGCTTGACAGTTAATCACAAAACAAAAGTTCCTTCTGTTAATCTTCACGTCGGGCGATTATTCTTCACCCTTGGATCTCCCTCAGCCGGGAACTGATCCTTTTCTCAACGTAAGCTCCCTCGATCGGGCTCAGACCATCAAATCACTGTGGCATCCCTCAATCGGGTTCATGCTTGTCATCACAATGTTCACGGTTATCTTACTACTTACCCAATTTGCGGGCATCCCACAGTCGGGTTCATGTTTTCCAATTATAACAGTTCACTTCATTTTCACAACGTGTCAAAGACTTTCGACTGTACGAGGGATTTGGCTTGACCCTTGTATGACCACTTTGACACTTCACCCTGGCCTCCCTAGGCCTCTTGGTCTCTGTAGTTTCACTATGAGAAAAAATGAGAAAACCCTTGCTAGAGAACAATGCTCAAAGGCAAATATATGATTGGACTAGTTCAGGTATTTGGGCTGGTCCAAGAGGTTCAATAACGGAGGTCGGTCTGCTTAGTGGCAGGTCCAAACAAGGAGTCAAAGAAATGTACAAAGTGCTCACTGTGTTCAAAGGAATTATGTACAAAGAATTCAAAAAAATCCAAAAGCAAAGATTTATTTACTCATACAGACTAACATATAGTGCGTAAATTATAAAACAATGCTGTGAAATACAACATACAGATGTAAAAGCAACAATATTACAGAATGACATCAAATAACATAGAAAAAATGTAATATATACAACTTGGTGAGAATGGAGACCTATATGTTGAGTATACAGGTAAAGTTCAACAATTCCATTGTTGTAAGACAGTATGCAAGTCCTTATAGAACTGTGAATGTTTTTTGTGAAAACAATCCAAAACTGAAAAATTCGAAAAAATTGGAAACAAGAGGGGCTAAGGGGCTACCCAAACTACAAAAGAAAATCCTCATTCATTGGGGATTTCTTGTTTCTAATATGTATTTCTTCTGATTATGACAATGAATGTTCCAGGGTCATAGAAAAAACTAGATATCTATTAAGCCTAGATATCTTTTAAGCCCCTGTATTCGATGTTCCTACTGGAGGATTTGTACCGGTAGGGTCAAAGAAGGAAGGACCAGAAATGGTGTCCTGGATTTGCTGATCTGTGAAACTCTAGGACTGACTTTCTGCCAAGGCAGCTAGGGGAAGAGTAAACTATGTTAATAAATGTTATCACGCTCTGTGGAGTTGGTCCAGATACTCAGAGGCCTCAGGAGTGGTTGAGAAACCGAGAAAGTGTAATTATACTTGGGAGAGAAAATTAGTATAAAGCTAGAAAAACAGGGGCAAAGGACTACAGTTCGTGGTCATACAGACCTAGGTCCTAGTGAGATATAAACAGGAACCCTAAAGCAACAAGGTTGCCAAAATTGGTAACAAAAAGAACCCGTAGGGTAATAGGGTTGGGCTTGGTTCGGCAAGGGTACTGAGCCGCAAAATATAACATAACTCTGTAGTTTCACTAAACAAAAAGTTCTTAGTTCAATACTTTCTCTTTCTTTCAGAAGAGGGGTACCAGCTTGAGTCTTTTGAACGAGCACCCATGTGGCAGCGGATCACTCTGTTGCTGGTACCGATTTCACTCACAAAAGACCTCTGTCTATTATCTTCACGTACAATGTTGCCAATGCAACCTTGAGCCGAACACAGTCTATGTCTCACTGGCTGTGCTATAACCGTTGGCGTTTCCTTCGGCGCTGGAGTCAAGGACGGTACCACAATGGCAACCACTTCTCCCAGCCCTGGCAATCAGTGCGAAAGGTTTCCACGTACCGCTGACATCCAACACCACTTGCCAGCTATGATTCCCAGTCTTATGTTTCCTTTCACGGAGGCTTCGCAGGTCTGGGTTGAAAAGGGCACGGGTAATTCCCTCCTGGTCGTCCTTTCAGATCTCTAAGCCTTTCTCCTCTGTTTTAAATGCCGTCCTGGAATGTCTGCTTCCTCGTGCATTCAGCCTTCCTCAAGTGTGCTCTCATGCTCCGCCTTTTATCCCAGTGGGGAAGGGAAAGGGCAGTAAGGTGTGTATAGTTATCGGCAATTGCCTGACTCTGCCTGACCATTGTGCTGGGACAGGTCAGGTAAACCGCTCAGGTGTTAGTCCATTGTCTTTCACAGTGTGAGAAATTATTCAGGTTGGAAAAGGGGGCAGGGTAGAGTTTCTACGTATCTTATGGGGTAGGATGGGGAAAAGGTGTCATAAGGAAAGTGATCCTGCATCTCACCCTTCAGTGTCTCACTTCCTCTCCCCGAAGCCCCTCCGGCACCCCATCCAGGTGATCCTCCCGCAATGGTCCACCCCCAGGAACTGGATCCAATAGCAATGGCCTTTTCCTGGGCACCTGGATGACAGATACTCGGGCACTAGCGGGCGAGACACCTTTAGATTTCTCACAGTCTGGGACATTTAAATCACTGAAGCAAGAAACACAAGCAGGCTGTAGGCAGGAGGGAGTTGCTTGTCTCAGTGCAAAGTGATATCTGGAAGGAAGTTGGTGAAGCTAACCTGTTCAGGAACCTGATGGGAGAAGGCTGCTATAATCGGATGAGACAGCGAGAATGTCAAAAGCCAGTGGAGGGCACCTGGGCACTTGCTGGCATTGGAGCACAGCGCTTTGCTCACTGGAATCCCAAGCGAAGCAGACAAGCACAGCAGAAGCTTCAGGAAGCATGTCACAAGCAGAAAGCAGCAGGAGACCATCAACAACGGACCGTAGATGAAACGAGATGCCATCAAGAACCGGCGTGTCCATAAAGGGACAGAGAAAACCAGGATGTATTGGTGGCCGCACCAAACTTAAATTACTTATAGCAAAACCAAGAAAGAGAGAAAAGGAACGGTTTCTAAAACCAGAGAAAGACTGAAGGAGCAGTTTTCTAAGAGATACTTTCAAGTTTGTCAATGCATACTGCAAGCATATAAGAGACAAAGAGACGATATATAAGAAACCAATTATTTTAGCCAAGGAGGCAAAAAAGCAGAACCACCAAAAGGTGGGAGAGTGGGTAGGAGTTCACATATGAAAAGCCCTGGCAGGAGAGTATACCAGGTATCCGAATCACACATAAGAAGGAAGCCAACAAGTTTGAAGAGAACGTTTGTTGTTGACCCAATGCAACGCCAAGAACTGTTCTTCGCACCTGGGAAAGACGGTCTGACCAATCAGAACCCACCTTTCCTGGGCGAGATTCTGCCTTCACTGCCCGCAGATCCGGTCCCATAACTTTTAATGGCCGCCGTCATCCCACCTAGTCCATCTTCCATTTTAAGGGCGGCCGCCATTTTTTATGTAATTTGTTTTCTCGGTCAGGAGATGCGCTCACGCGGAGTGCATCCCCAGTCAGGCACAAAAAAAAAGCTATCCATACACTGGTTTAACAGGACACAGCTCGGGCCTACAAAGCTCAGGCTGGTGGGCTGTTAAACGCCACATCCGCCCCGGCGGCAGGGTGTGAAAAATATATTTGTAACCCAAAAAAAAGTGATGAAGAATACAGGGGCAGGGAAGAACGCTCTCGAGCAAGGATGCCCATACTTGAAAGACTACTTTTCGTGGGAGTTATACATTTTTCCTTTCTTTTGAACATTTATAAAACACTCAATGCCAATGACATCCTTTTCACCTTTGAATTCATTTATTTAGAGTGTGAGTCTCAGAATAATACTTTGGACACAGGATGGTTTTGTTTTGAACTTCTGACACCGACAGACACTTAGTTTTGAGTTTAGGTAGGGTAACTACGCTAGTGCAGGGACAGCAAGGCCTTTTCCAAACTTAGTTGTTATTATAACAAAAGTCTTCAACTAAAATCCTGTCTAACTTGTGTTCCAGTATCATTCCTGACTCCTCAGTTATCACAATCCTATGGAAAAGAAAGTTCATCCATCACTTTTGTCGTAAGAAAAGTGACAGGTCATGCTATCAAATGTTTATACAAAGACAGGAAATGTAGAATGTGGGCTTAATTCACTGGATTGATTACTCAATGTTGTATCAATCCATTGATTTGTGAACACATTTATCATAAATTTCTCAATTTTTTCTTTATTGCCATATCTCATTTAGCTGAGGGTTAAGGTATGGAAGGGCATGCCCTGCAGATTTTAACACCAGCACCTCCTTCTCTTTACCCCACCTCCTCTGTCACGACCAGCTCCCTCCATGTTCACCTCTTTCCCACCAATCCACTGAACCCATTACCACCTCCTTCTTTCACTCAGTGTATGAATCCCGGTGGGAGACTTTTTACATTAGACATGTAAGTTTATCAAAGACCAGCTTGATTTTGTAGACATTGATGTCCACTGTTCCTTCTTGGAATTTAGAGAACAGCTGTGAAATCATTACACCCACAACTCTTTCATTCCAGACAGAAAGGCACCATTTTATTTCCAAATTTGCATGAGTTTTATGGTTTCCCAACACAGTGGATAGTTCTATTCCACTTGCCCTTTCTACTCTATTGACAAAATGCAACTTATCCTATGAGGGCCGATAGTTATTGATTCAACCACTGAGTCTTTAACCTTTTCCAAACTGTTGGTGCCCATTAATTTGCAAGTTTTCATAGGATGGTTACCTAAACACAGAAGGTACAGTCCCCCTTCTGAATATTCTAGAAGGGATGCATTTCAAACTGCAGTGATTGAACAATCATAATCAGCCATCGTTCGTGTGAGCACTCACTTTGACATCTGTGCAGAGCCTGTCGATGCAGGTTCGAATCCCGGCAGGGCCAAACTCAGCTTTTCATCCTTCCGAGGCCGATAAATGAGCACCTCACACCATGGGTAATAATAAGCAGCGGTCCGATACCTGAGGGTTCGTAGGGCTATATAAATGCTAAATTATTATTATTATTATTAAATAGACCCAGGCATGCATGTTTTGTCAGGTGCCTAATAAGGTGACTGTTCCGACTGAAGCATTTTCCACATTTAGTACACCGATAAGGTTTCTCACCCGTATGTTTTCTACAGTGGCGAATAAGATCTCTCTTCCCAAAGAAGTTCTTCCTACATTCACTACATGCCCTCTCTCATGGCAGATAAGAACATCTTGTGTTCTGAAGTATTCGCCACATTCACTACACTTACGAGGTCTCTCGAGGACTGATGATAAATAAGACCTCACTTATGGCTAAACCATTTCCCACACTAAACACAGTTATGAAGTTTTTCACCTATGTGTGTTCTCTGGTGGCTAATCAGACGTCTCTTCTGAGTAATTACTTTCCCACATTCCATGCACTTGTAAGTTTTCTAACCTGTATGTGTTCTCTGGTGGCGAATAAAATGTCCGATGTAAGCAAACCCTTTACCACATTTATGGCACTCATAAGGTTTCTCACCTGTATGTGTTCTCTGGTGGATAGTAAGCTCTCCTTTTGTATCAAACCCTTTCCCACATTCAGTGCACTCATGAGGTGTCCCACCTGTATGTCTTCTCTAGTGTCTAATAAGATGCATCTTCCTAGTAAACCCCTTCCCACATTCAATGCACTCATATGGTTTCCCATCTGTATGTGTTCTCTGGTGGCGAATAAGAAGTCCCTTCCGAGCAAACCCTTTCCTACATTCAATGCACTCATACGGTTTCTCACCTATATGTGTGCCTTGGTGGCTAATAAGATGTTTCTTCTGAGCAAACCCTTTCCCACATTCAATGCACTCATAAGGTTTCTCACATGAATGTTTTCTTAGGTGGAGAGTAATATATTGCTTTTGTGCAAACCCTTTCCCACATTCAATGCACTCATACGGTTTCTCACCTATATGTGTGCCTTGGTGGCTAATAAGATGTTTCTTCTGAGCAAACCCTTTCCCACATTCAATGCACTCATAAGGTTTCTCACCTGTTTGTGTTCTCTGGTGGCTAATAAGATGTCCCTTCTGAGCAAACCTTTTCCCACATTCAGTGCACAGAAACAGCTTCTCACCTGTATGTGTTCTCTGGTGGCTAATAAGATGTCCCTTTGTAGCAAACCTTTTCCCACATTCAGTGCAGACATGTGGTTTCTCACCTTTTTGCATTTGCTTGTGGCAGAGAAGTGTATCATGCAAATAGACGCCATTATCAAATTCTGTGCACTGATACATTTTTTCACCTATGTCCTCATGTGGGCAATAAGTATGTTCTTGAGATGGCAATTGTTCCCACATTCTGCACACGTGTACAGTTGCCTGCCAGTTTATGTTGTCAGGTGCTTAATGACATGACCCTTTTCACTGAACTTTTTCCAAATTCAGAGCAAATGAGAAATGCTTTTATTACTGCACATAACACAATGTCATTTTCGTGCTAAATATCCCTCTCCACCAGAATTGACAGAATGAACAGGCTTGGTTACTGGATGTTACCACAAAGGTGTTGCGTGGATGGAAGCCATCATGTTTCCAACAAGCTTCTCAATCCCAGTTCCTGAATACTCTGAAAATACAAATGGACCCCAAACTTGCACACTTCTAAGATGCATGGAAATTGCATATTCTAACAATGAAGCTTTTCACTGCGATAGTCCAAGGAATCTATCACTGATGTTGCATATCTGGGGCATCAGTCACCTATTACCATAAAAGGAGATGCACATTATTAGTTTCAACACGTTCACAATCGCAGGCAGCACATGTAATAAGACTCTACTCAGCAGTAGTGATGTTAACTCGCGTAGTAACTTATACAACTCTGAAGTGCCATCTATTGGGGAAAGGCACCCCAATAGGTGGCAGAGTAGTGGTGCTCCAATGAGAACATTTAACAGGACTGAGGTAACACGCAGCAGGAATAGTGTGATTCATTTTTATTTAGAAAATGTTAGCATCCAAAAGATCAGGGAAAAAACAATTTTAAATGGATATTTTAATCATCAGTAACATGTATATACGTTCTACTACTTTATTTATTCAGTACCTGGAAGCTCCCAATTTCAATATACACATGATAAAGGAGTTTGACACTAGGTCAGCTGTTTGCCACCAATCGAACACCTGCTTGACCAGTCCATTGTGTAACCACTGATGACTTGTGTATTGGCCCAAACATAAGTAATATAACCAACAGCACCATCGAGGAAACAAGGACAGAATTGTGATTTAAAGGGAAAGCGCCAATCTCTTGCCACAGTGAGAATGGCACACGCCACGCTGGCACTACATTCAAACATGGACCTTAAACCTAGATAAACTCCAAACCCATTCCTCTCCCCCATGTGAGAAGCCTGAAGGGTTCTCCCTAGCTAGTCCCCGGTGATTTGTCATCCAGCTGGCCAGGACATGGCCATCGCTATTGGATCCAGTTCCTGGGGGTGGACCAGGGAGGGAGGATCACCTGGAAGGGGGTCCTCGAGGAGTGGGACACCGACGGGTGAGATGTGGTATCCCCCTTCCTTTGTTACCTTTTCCCTATCCTCTCCCATCGGACATTCCAAACCTCTGACCCCCCTCACCCTCCTTTCCAACAAAAACACTTTTTCACAACACAAAGGACAACGGACTAACACCAGAGCTGTTCATCTGACATGCCCCAATACAAGTGTCAGGCAAAGTCAGACAATTGATCAGAATCACACACACCTGACGGCCCTTTCCCTGCCCTACAGGGGTAAAGGTGGAGCCAGAGAGCACAGTACGAACACGGCACACAGCACAACGAGACAGCTAATCAGGCTCAGCAGTCAGTAATCGAGAGGGTGGCGAGGAGAGAAGTGACCATGCCCTTTTCGTCCAAGACCCGTGGAACCTTTGTGGAGGAGAGCTTAAGACTGCGAACAATAGCACAAGTGTATTGGACATAGATGTCAACGGTACACAGGGCAAGCCTACACCGATAAGCAGGAGCGAGGGAAGATACCATGCCCGTGGTACCAGCATTGACCCCAGAAACGGCCAAAGCCACGCAGTTCATCACAGCCAGTGAGTCAAGGGGAGAATCGAGAACAAACCGGGCTATGTTGCGTGACAGAATTGCAAAATGGAAAGTTTGAACCAAGTTTGAGGAACTGTGAAAGAACTGTAAAAGTGTTAAGAGGAGACCAGCTGCAGAGGGAAACCAGCACCACGTGGGTACTAACACAAGAGACTCTGGCCGATCCCCCTCTGAGAGAAACTACAGATACAAGAAGGCCATACGAGAGCCAGCCGAATACGTCAAATTGGTCATACTGAGGGTGAAGCAAAATCCCAGTACAATCAAAAGACTTCGATCTATAAACTGTGTAAGAGCATGGGAAGTGAATCCCACAGTGAGAGGAAACCAGGGAAGTGAACCCCAATAGGGGCAAAACTCTAAAGTCCCAAGAAACAGAGTGTTGACAGACGTAAAACCCGACAGAGAGATGTCCACTGTGAACTGTTTGAAAAGACATTGAGAAACCAATGGAAGTGAATCCCGCTGAAGAGAGAATGGTCAGCGCCTAGAAGAGGTGGACCCAGGGGTGAAGCCATCACCCTGTGTAAAACTGTGGTAAACAATTGAGAAGGGTCAGCGCCTAGAAGAGGGGGACCAAGGGGTGAACCTATCACCCAGTGAACATTGGAAACTAAACTTCATTTGTTTGTTAAAGGAACATTTGGTTCAGGTTAGTTGATCGCGTCACGCCCCGAAGGCAAGAGACTTTCAAAGGAAACGAGACATGGCTATCGACGGTCCTAAGAACTGCCATTGGAATTGTCGCCTCATCCTGGAGAAGCCTGAGACTGTACTGTGCTCCAGACTCCCATCTTACCCTGTGCACAAAACATGGGGAAGGGAGGCCCAGGCTACCACATCCTGACATGGAGAACACGTCTTTCTTTTCTTGAGAACTATCCCACACCCCTTTTTTTGTATTAGTTGTGAGGTTTGGCAATAGGTTTCTTTGAATAGGCCTTTTATTTTGACACAATGCCACTAGGACTACCTTATTTTTCATTTGATGGTCGACACTCGGTTCCATCTTTTTTAGGTTTAGATTAGGCATTTTTGTCATCAGTGCTTCTGGGTCTATTCAGGAATAACGGCACTAGGTATATTGGAAAATGCATGCCTGCAGCACCACAGGAATGTCACAGGTATGCTGATGACATTTTGTTTAGGACAGTTTTTCTAAAGTCCACACAAGGTGCTTTATAAAATGGTACCTTAGGCAATATAGTAAACTCCAACTCTTTGTATAGACCTGCCCTTCATAATATAGTAGCGTGGACATAGCCGTCAGGACTATTTTAAGAGGGTGAGAGGGTGTAGATAGGTATGAAGAACCTGTAGCATGTATAGGTTCAAAGAACACTGATCCAATAATATATTGTAAACATAATGGTTTATTGTACAGATACACAGGCAAAGATAATTCTTTAGAAAGGTAAGTACTATTATCATTCATAAACACAATTATAACATCCAACACAACACTTATGGTATGCAAACCATAAATATAAACCTTATTTAAAATAGCAGTATGCAGTTTAAGGTAAGTAAACCCTATTGGTAAACGTTCACACTTATCCAGTCTCAGGAATAATAAAGTAACACCAATATTGTAACAAGTAAGTACCTGGCCACTTTTATACATCATTCTCACGTAGGAATAATACAATTATACCAGCAACCGAACAGGTAAGCACTTGCCAACATATATAACATCTTTCAGGAATGATACAGTCATACCAACATCACTTTTCAGAATAGTGGAACACAATTCTAAGGTAAGCAAGAACGTATGAACTAATTTTCAGAGGGGCAGTATTAACTTCATGGATAAGTAAGAACTCGGGATATACATTTAGAATGGCAGAGAGCAATTCAAGGTGAGTGAAACCCCTATTGGGAGACTTCTACACTTACTCAGTTTCAGGATTAATAAAGTAATACCAACTCGGTTACTTCCTAGAATAGTGGAACAATTCAAAGGAAGATAATTACTACCTACCTTGCGGCCCTACACTGGAATGCCCTCCCCACTGCCCTACGAGCTGAACCTTCTCTGACCACCTTCCGCCAAACCTTGCAAACCACCCTGTTTGCTTGATTCTCTACCGTTTCTCATGTACACCCGCCATATGTATATCGGGCCTGCATGCATAGTATGTGTTACACCTATGTGCCCAATGCTGTCACCTATGCATAATGCAACTAACTTTTCTGCAAGTAACAGCGCCACAAGGCCCTTGGGCTGCCTGCGCGCTATACAAAAGTAAAAAATAAAAAAATAAAATAAATCATTAGTATTGTATACTTTTCAGAATGACAGTAAGCAATTCACAGGTAAGAACTGTGCAACCTATTCTATTTCAGAGATGCAGTTACAGCACTAACACCTTTAGCAAGTAAGTACTTTGCAACACTTTTATAATTTCTAATCAGGGTCATATACTTTGGAAGTCCTTCCCTATTTTAAGGCACAAGTGATCTCAGAGGCAGAAGCGGGCACTGGAGGTCTAGTGGCAAACAGTAGGCAGGTCAGGATAGGCACAGATGCAGGAAAGTCAGAGTACCAGAGGATTTCTCGTCCAACAAGCAAGTATAGACTTCAGAGTTAGTAGAAAGTATTCTAGGACTTCGTAGAAGGCTCCCTAGATGCGTTCCAGCGTTAGGCCTCAGCGAACGGTATAGGCTAACTCCCAAACACACAAATCACTCACTCGGCCACACAGGAGCGAGACAAGACTTTAGGTAAGTACTGACCCCAGCCACACAGTACCTCAGCAGTGAAGCGCTTGCAGACCGACGCCTTCATGATGAAGCAGCACAGGACCCAGTCTATGGATTCTTGGTGGTTGTGACAAAAGAATGGACACTGGATGGGAACTTGCAGCAGCAGATGACAGAAAGGGCTCCCAACGAATGATTCTTCGGTGCTCGTGCAGCTCTGTGGATTTGGCACACTTTTAAAGGAACCAAATGAAGGACAGTCATCGCTGTTCAGATTCTTCTCGATATCTCGGTCCAGCACTCTGGTGAGGTGACTTCAAGGAGCCAAGTCGTGTCTCTGGAAGTCCCGCAGGAGTCCACCAAAGTTGGAGCAGAATTCATTCTTCAGAGAACATTGCACAGCACTCAGGCTAGAGTTCCCAGGGTACTGGCGGTTTGCAGCCCAGGAAGGTCACAGCTCATCGTGGAATGGCCCAGAATGCAGGTATTCTCAAGACTGATGGACCCCAATAGTCTCTGGATCGGAGTCTTCATCTTCGGGACTCCTCTGTTGCTTCAAAGATGGGGTCAGCACAGGCAGTGGTTACACAGCAGGCATCTCAGCTCGCTGGAAGTAGCTAGAACATTATTCTCCTGTTCTTCTTCAACGGATCTTCTGTTCCAGTGGTCGACTGGTCTTCAGCTCCAAGATCCTGGCCAGATATACAGGAACCCGTACAACTTCTTTGAACTCTCCTTGCAGTTTACAGAAAGGGGCAGGTGGCTGTCCAATCTGGACAGCCAGCCCCCAGAGGGAACTGGGGTCTCTCAGGCACACCAGAAGACAAAGATGAGCAGTGTTTCGGACTCCTCCCTCACTTCCTGCCTTTACAGACATGCTGGAGCCTTGGCAGGCTACACAAAGGGCTCCTGCCAAAGACAAAAGAACACCCAGCTACTCCTCTACCCAGAAGGACAGAAGGTCCAAGATAGGACAAGCACACTAAAAATGGCATAACAAAAAGGGTGAATAAAGAAAGAAGTCACCATTCCAACAGAATGGCGACCCTTCTGTGCATTATCATGGCTGGTTGTACAGCCTGCGTGCAGTAATTACAAAAAAGTCAGTAAACTGCCACCAGCCATAATAGTAAGCTTGTCACTGTGACAGAAATGTTACAGAACAGTGATAAAGGGGATACCATGTATCTCCCTAGCACTCCACATAAGGTGGGGTGTGCTGATCTCACAATATTAAATGCAAAGGGGAAATGGAAACCTCTCTACCCTTGAGAACATCTGTTTTGCAAGGTACGTCAAGAGAAAATAAAAAGGGAAGCCCAAGGGGCCACCCAGCAACACTGCACAGAAAGTGCTGTGTGCTGCAATAATACATTGTAGATGCCCACAAAGTTATAGGAAAGGATAGATCCAAAAACACACTGTGGAGAGCCAGAAAAACGGCACCCATAAAAAGAGTAAAAGAAAGGGTGAGTGGGGAAAAATGTTACCACTCACTCAGGAACATAGGAAAAGAATTCCAAAGTCCAGCATGAAGTGCTAGGGGTCTCACAGGGGAGGGAGATTTAGCATAGAAATGATCATCTAACCCAACAGTCTTGCGTGCTGGGTAATGCCATCAGGGCGGCCCTCAATGTCCCAAGGAGATCTCATATCTCTGACACAAGACACAATCTACACTGGCTCCCTGTTGCACATCGCATATCACTCAAAACCCTTGCATTAACACACAAGGCCCTGAACAACTTGGCACCTGCATACTTGACCAATCGGTTCACGCGACACACAGCAATCAGACCGCTGAGGTCTGCCCATGTACACACTCTGACTATACCTAGTTACAAGCTTCAGACAGCTGGGGGAACTAGCTTCTCTGTCCTCGGGTCCAAACTTTGGAACACCCTGCCCAC
Source organism: Ambystoma mexicanum (assembly GCF_040938575.1). Taxonomy (NCBI): domain Eukaryota; kingdom Metazoa; phylum Chordata; class Amphibia; order Caudata; family Ambystomatidae; genus Ambystoma; species Ambystoma mexicanum. The sequence continues at coordinate 1,283,528,002 of NC_090928.1, forward strand.
CACTCTCAGAACACAACCATCTGACCACTCCTTTAAGAACAAAACCAAATTTTGGCTTCACGAACTTGACGGCTCGGCCTCTTCTTCCTAAACTAAAGCCTTATGGGAATGCTTGACCTTCACACAACTATCCACACACCAAAATGCATTGCACATATAGCCTCTTCTGTTGGCAAACGCTTTAGTATACCAAATACGCCAGGAATCTCTTGTAACATCACTATTGGTTGGTTCTCTGTATACTCTGCTTATCTATTTATCTCCGTAAACTGCTTTTGTATTCCCATGTTTGGTCCTTTCCCCACGGAAAGCTGTTTTGATTGTATGTAACCATTACCTTCTATTATGCGCCCAGATGCCCCAGGGCAAGGCGCGCAATACAAATAAAATAAATACAGGAGATGGGAGGGGGTCACCCGCGTCACCCCGAAACCAATTTCTGTATCAAAAAGGAAAGAAACACTGCAAGTATGTTTATTACTGCGGTTCTCTCAGGTTTATAGCAGATAGTTAAAGGCTTTGCTAAATCTCTTTGCTCAATGGCTCATTAAATGCCACTAAAATGATCTAATCAGTTCATCATTCCGGTCTTCCTACTGTGCGCATCTCCTTGCGTGTTCGGAGTTAGGAAGCTGTTCTCTCCTTTGTTTTTTATAGTCTGTTGTTGCCTGGTTGACGTACAGATCACGTGACAGATGTCATGCTTTCATATTACGTAACCCTTGCGAGTCTCTCAAACGCGCTGGAAAACCTTCCATGTACGCCTCCACCATCTCGGAGTGGACTCGTGTAATGAGAAAACAATTCAACATAGTTTATATATAACTCCATTACTTTAATGTCCAAAGTCTATCCCATGCTGTTGAGCATTTTCAGGAGGTGGTAAATGGCCTCCAGTCTATATCTGGATATTGTTTGTGTATTTCTGGGAAGTGTTAAATGCCCTCCAGTCTAGATCTGAATGCGGTTGAGTATTTTAGGGAGGTGGTAAATGCTCTCCACTCTAGATCTGGATGTAGGATCATAGGTAAAGTCCTCTGGTAAGTACAATTTGGTTTTCTTCTTGTAGTGAGACCTCTGTTCACAGATGGTACCGTGCATGGCCTCCTGTTTATTTGGTTATTTGTTTGAACTTATAAAATTCATGATAGATTATAGGGGGCTATGTGGGCCATCACCTGGTTCCTGAATAGAAATCAGGAAAGCATAGGGTAAAGTCCAGATGCAGGGCCCTATTCTCAGATAGGTATCGTCCTAAGTGTGTAGGATCGCCAAGTCGTGCCAATGAATTGTTTCATTTAGACCCTGCATGTCAATATGAAGTCTAACAATCCACTTCTGCTACTTCTTAAGAAGAATGGCTCCAAGTTTACTGCCTCTCTTTGGCATCTGGATCTTTTCCAGAAAAATTTATTTTAACTGGTATTCTGCATCTTTTCTTTCTACAAAATATTCTATGAGTGGTGCCATGAGTTTCTTTGTTCCGATACAAGTTTTGTGCTTGATGATTCTTTTCTTAATTGGTCTCAGTGTCATCCTTATGTATCTTAGGTTGCATGGACGTGTTATGGTGTATATAACATACATACAACATACATATCTGCAAGACTATGCGCCTGGTTTGGTGTGTGTAACAGAAACATGGTTTTCTGCTGCCTCTGGCCCTGATATGGTGCACATTTTACCTGAAGTCTACTCTATTTTACACATTGATCGCAATGCCAAACAACCTGGTGATGGCGTCACCTTCATTTTTAAAAACAACCTCATTTGTTCAATTTTACCTCAGACTCTGGATATAGAAATGGTATCTATGTTAGTGAGAATTTTGGCTTCTCCTGTCATGACCACTGCCCCTGGCCCTGGCAATCGGGGCCCCTGGACCACACCATGGTGTCCCTTCAAGGCCCCAAGGGCCCAATCATGTCCCCAAAGACTCTCATGTAGTCAGTCCTGGTGCCTCTGGCGCCAGGCTCCTATGGCAGAAGGGAGAGCTGGAGCTCCCAATGGTAGTGTCACAACATGGATACCCCCACATGGTTCAGCTCCAGAACTGAACCATGCGGTCTAACATTTAGGGTGTGGTCGGGCCTGAAGGCACCTGGGATACCTGCAGGCTATATAAGCCACGCCCAAGCTGGAGAACACGCTTCGCGTTGTTCTGCTCTCGCAGCGTGACGTTCACCATGGTTTGTGAGTTCTTCCTCAGCCGACACCTGCAAGAAGTTGAACACCATTAGTTACTCTTACCTGTTAGCGAGCCAGCTCCGGTCATCCACTCCAGTGTCCCGAACATCCAGCATCTCGGCAAACGCTCGCTCTCTCTCCTGGAAGCTGCAACCTGGGAAAATAGAAAAGCAGTATTAGTAAGCATTTATTCTTCACATTTAAACAACATTCGGAAGGCTCACGCTTACCTGAGTTGAACTTGCTGTTGGTTGATGCCCATTTCGGCCTTTCGACAACCTGCAAGAGAAAAGGGCAAGGCAGATTAACACGCATAATTACTCGACGGTTATTCGAACAACATCTACTCACCGCTCTGCATCCTCTCGGCAGCTTATCACCTGGAACATCGCGGCGGCCTGCAAGAGAGTGACAATACAGGTTAGCACATCGCAAGAAAAGCACATAGCAGCGCGCACCGCGCTTTCACTTACTATCTCGAGCACAGCCCCAGCCAGCACGGCATCTTCAGAACTCCTTCCGCTCCTAAGAAGAGAAGGAAAGACATTAACAGGGGTAATTACAATTAAGGACAAGCTGTCAAAACAACAGACTTAACTGAAGAACTGAGTCGCAGCAGGTCTGGACTCACAGGGCCTGCACCAGTGAAGCAACTCGGTTGCGACGCGCCCATCCACGACGCACCCCTGCACAGAACAGCAGGACGGAGAGCGCACCATACCAAAAACCAAGACTAGATCCTCGGCAGAACAAAAACCTGAGGGAGTGGGTCCAGGTCGGAAGCAGTCCAGCCAGATTGGGTGGCGTCCCTGTGGATACCAGGTGAGCGTTACAGAACGCGAAGCCTCACAACCACAATCCACCCGGGCGTCAAGCATGGAAACCTCAGAAAGCGACCAGTTAGCTCAGGTGCTGGGGCAGTTATGCGCTGAGGTGCATTCAGCCAGGCAGGAGACCAACGCCTTGGGGAGAGAATTAATAGTGGGCAAAGAACAAACTGATGACTTAAGTAGACAACTCCTTCAATCACAGGCTGGACAAGCCCCATTGCCTGGGACCATTCCATCGATGTCAGCACCGCTGATCAATCCGGTGCAGATCACCCTCCCTGGAGCAGTTCCTTTAGCCCCACCGGAGCATTTCACGGGGGATCCTAGGAAGTATGCAACCTTCATGAACCAGTGTCGCCTCCATATTCTTTGCAGATCTGGGGCCTTTCCTAATGATCAATCACGGGTGGCCTTCATGTTGTCTTATTTGAGTGGCAGTGCTGCAGACTGGTCTGTACCTTTCGTTAGTCGGGATGACCCACTGCTACATGACTTTGGGGGCTTCCAGCAGGAGATGGAAAAGCTCTTCGCCCGTCGTACTCATGGACAGGCATTAGACAACGAACTCTTGTCCCTCCGTCAAGGAAACCAAGACCTATGGACATATATAGCGACCTTCAACATGCTCGTGGTTGAAGCAGGGTGGCTGGAGGAAAAGAGAACCACACTATTTCACCAGGGCCTAAGGGGTGAGCTAAAGGATGTTCTTGCCCAAGTAGTGGATCCACCAAAAGACTGTGCCGAGTTTATCAACCTTGTGGCTCAACTTGATCACAGGTTGCAAGACCGAAGAGCAGATCGGAGCAGACCAGACATCCGTCCTATGTTCGTGCACTTTAGGACCATGTTTCACAAGGGGCAGACACTTTCATGGAACCAATGCAACTAGGAGGGGTAAGACCTCCTTTAACCAAAGCTGAAAGGGACAAGAGGAGGGAACAGCAGCTATGCCTATACTGCGGAAAAGCAGGTCATTTCCTCAAGTGGAGTGTCCAGTAAAGCCACCAAGGAGAACCGTAGGAGCGACGGATAAAGAAAAAACAAGTGAGGAGTCGGAAAACTACCAAGCCCGGCAAATGTAGGGGTCCATTTGTCGAGCGTAGAAAGTCAACTACAGACTCCAATTTTGCGTTGCCTGTGATCCTAATCAACCACCAACAGCCGTCTAAGATGCATACGGTAGAAGCATACATCGACAGCGGAGCCGTTGGGAATTACATGGACCAGGATCTTGCAGCAAAGATGGGGCTCTCTCTCTGCCCTAAGTCAACCACTGAGACTGTGACCACCGTAGACAGTACAAAAATCGCTTCCAGCCCAGTATCTAAATGCACAACAGTTCTAACCCTCCTATGTCAGGACGGCCACCGAGAATCTATCGCTTTTGATCTCATCAAGGCACCCCAGTTCCGGTTGATCCTAGGGATGCTGTGGTTGGTCGCACACAATCCGCATATCGATTGGCGTGCAAGGGAACTGGTCTTTTCCGAAGACTGTACACGCACTTGCTATTATAATGGAAGGAAGTCAACAAACACAAGTTCGTCTGTCCAGTAAAAAGCGGCGATTGCCCTAGGTGTGATCGGTACCCTACCAAGTGAATATCAAGACTTTCAAGATGTGTTTCAAAAGGAACAAGCTAACACCTTGCCACCACACAGACCCTATAATTGCCAGATCGATCTGGTACCTGGTGCACAAATCTCTTGTGGTTGAATCTATGCGCTTACAGAACCAGAGAATCAACATTTGAAGTCCTACTTAGAACAATATCTGTCTAACAGTTTTATCCGCCCCTCGAAGTCACCTGCTGCATCTCCCCTATTCTTCGTGCCGAAGAAGGAAGGAGATTTGAGGACTTGCATTGATTATCGCGTAGTGAACCAAATCACCGTTGAAAATCGTTACCCCTTGCCCCTTATTCCGGAATTGTTAGACCAAGTCAAAGACGCCCAAATCTACACGAAATTGGACCTTACAGGGGCATACCATCTTGTCCGAATTAAAAAGGCGGACGAATGGAAGACCGCGTTTCATACCAAATATGGTTTATATGAATACCAGGTGATGCCATTTGGCCTTTGCAATGCCCCCGCCGCATTTCAGTATTTCATGAACAATGTCTTAAGAGAACTGATTGACGTTTGTGCCCTGGTCTATATAGACGATATCTTAGTATACTCGGCCTCAAACAGGACCACGTTCAAGTATGTTTGTTCCGTCCTTACCAAGCTCCGCCAACATCACCTCTATGCCAAGCTCGAAAAAATGTCATTCCACGTCACCGAGGTAGGGTTCCTTGGGTTCATCCTCACTCCAAAGGGAATCCGAATGGATGTGCACAAGGTTGACGCCATTCTAGACTGGCCAGCCCCAAGTTCATTCAAAGGGATCCAGAGCATGTTGGGCTTTGCAAACTTTTACCGCGATTCATCCCGGGATTTTCTCAAATAGTACATCCAATCACATCTTTATTGAGGAAGTGCAACAAAAAATTCCAGTGCACGGAAGAGGCAGAAAAGGCCTTTCAAGAACTCAAGAAGAGATTCACTTCCGCTACGATCTTACGACAACCTCGCCCGGATCTTCCGTATGTGGTAGAAACGGATGCCTCCAGTATGGCGATGGGTGCTGTTCTACCGCAAAGGGACCCACAAACCGGCCAGTTACATCGAGTAGCCTTCTGGTTGCGTACGTTTTCATCACCTGAACTCAATTATGCCATCACGGACAAAGAGCTCCTGGCCATAAAATCAGCCTTCAAGACCAGGCGACATTATCTGCTAGGTGCCAGGCACACTATCACCATGATAACTGATCATCGAAATCTACAATACTTAAAAAGTGCAAAGGCTCAATCCTCACGACAACTACGCTGGGCCCTTTTCTTTGCAGAGTATGATTACGTAATCACGTTTCGACCCGGGGTCAAAAATGGAAAAGCCGATGCCCTTTCGCGCATGGGTACAGATGAACTGGTATACACGACCCCTGATCCCGTGGCCATCATCCCGAGTGACAAACTCCTGGGCATTACAACCACAATGACACAAGACGAATTGCTGCAAAGAATCCGACAGGTGATGTCTCCTGAATTGTTGCAAGAATGGGATTCGCGGGGAGAACACTATGCAGTTAAGGACCAACTACCATACTTCAGGAACCGTCTTTTCTTGCCCAAGAGAGAACTTCAGGAACAGGTCATCTCAGGATATCATGACTCCCTCATTGAAGGCCACCCTGGGATTGCTAAGACCCTAGCCAAAGTGAAACGTAGCTACTGGTGGCCCACGTGGCGTAAAGACGTCATTCAATTTATTATCTCTTGCGGTATTTGTGCACAAAATAAGTCATCTAAGCAGAAACCAGCTGGACTCCTCAGACCATTGGAAATTCCGCCGGCTCCCTGGCATACATTATATCTTGACTTTATCACCGACCTATCATCCAGTCAAGGATACAATACCATTCTAGTGGTTGTAGACTTGTTTTCTAAAATGGCCCACTTCTTGCCATTTAAAGGTCTCCCAAATGCATCTAGCCTGGCGAAGACATTCCTTGAAAACATCGTAAAGCTCCATGGGTTCCTGTTGGTACTTATCTCGGATCGAGGTACCCAATTCGTATCCAACTTCTGGAGAAAATGTTGTTCAATGGCTCAAATCGACATTAGACTATCCACTAGCCACCACCCCCAAACGGATGGTCAAAAGGAAAGAACAAACCAAACACTCGAACAGTACTTGCGCTGTATGCTCCATCAAGTGGAAGGGAATTGGAAAGACTTGTTGTGGATTGCCGAGTATACTTATAATAATTCCCAGCACAGCAGTACTGGACAGACCCCATTTTATACAATATACGGCAGACACCCACGCACGTCCGAACTGGACGTCCCCACAGCTCTGGAAATGCCGGCCATCAAAACCTTACATACCATAATTTTTCAGGCCTTCACAAGAGCCATCGAACATTTACGTCAAGCCAAAGACCGCCAAAAGAAATACACAGACCAGCGTCGTGAAAGGGCTCCCAACTACCAGGTGGGAGACAAAGTTTGGTTGCCATCAAAGCATGTCCCTATAAAAGGGACCCAGACATTTCGCCCACGATACCTCGGCCCTTTCATCATTGATTCTATTATAAACCCAGCTGCAGTTAAACTGGCCCTGCCGACCAACATGCATATTCACCCTGTGTTCCATGTTTCTCTCTTAAAACCAGCTCAGCCTGCCACACGGGTAACCACACCACCCGAAACAGTAATGGTCAGTGGAGAACCATAATTTGAGGTCAAGAACATCCTGGACTCAAAGTACGTCAGAACAAAACTATATTACCTAGTGGACTGGAAGGGATATGGTCCGCAAGACAGGACATGGGAACCCTGTGATTACATCCATTCACCACGTTTAATACAACGTTTCCATCGTGATTATCCCACCAAACGAGGACCAGACAGAAGAACCACCCAAGAGGGGCCTTGGGGGGGAGTGCTGTCATGACCACTGCCCCTGGCCCTGGCAGTCGGGGCCCCTGGACCACACCATGGTGTCCCTTCATGGCCCCAAAGGCCCAATCATGTCCCCCAAGACTCTCTTGGAGTCAGTCCTGGCGCCTCTGGCGCCAGGCTCATATGGCAGAAGGGAGAGCTGGAGCTCCCAATGGCAGTGTCACAACATGGATGTCCCCACATCGTTCAGTTCCAGAACTGAACCATGCGGTTTAGCTTTTAGGGTGTGGTCGGGCCTGAAGGCACCTGGGATACCTGCAGGCTATATAAACCACGCCCAAGCTGGAGAACACGCTTCGCGTTGTTCTGCTCTCGCAGCGTGACGTTCACCACGGTTTGTGAGTTCTTCCTCAGCATTCCGGGCCGACACCTGCAAGAAGTAGAACACCATTAGTTACTCTTACCTGTTAGCGAGCCAGCTCCGGTCATCCACTCCAGTGTCCCGAACATCCAGCATCTCGGCAAACGCTCGCTCTCTCTCCTGGAAGCTGCAACCTGGGAAAATAGAAAAGCAGTATTAGTAAGCGTTCATTCTTCACATTTAAACAACATTCGGAAGGCTCACGCTTACCTGAGTTGAACTTGCTGTTGGTTCATGCCCATTCCGGCCTTCCGACAACCTGCAAGAGAAAAGGGTAAGGCTGATTAACACACATAATTACTCGACGGTGATTCGAACAACATCTACTCACCGCTCTGCATCCTCTCGGCAGCTTATCACCTGGAAGATCGCGGCGGCCTGCAAGAGAGGGACAACACAGGTTAGCACACTGCAAGAAAAGCACATAGCGCTGCGCTCCGCGCTTTCACTTACCATCTCGAGCACAGCCCCAGCCAGCACGGCATCTTCAGAACTCCTTCCGCACCTAAGAAGAGAAGGAAAGACATTAACAGGGGCAATTACAATTAAGGACAAGCTGTCAAAAAAACAGACATACCTGAAGAACTGGGTCGCAGCAGGTCTGGACTCACAGGGCCCGCACCAGTGAAGCAGCTCGGTTGCGACGCGCCCATCCACGAAGCACCCCTGCACAGAACAGCAGGACAGAGAGTGCACCATACCAAAATCCAAGACTAGGTCCTCGGCAGAACAAAAACCTGAGGGAGTGGGCCCAGGTCGGAAGCAGTCCAGCTAGATTGGGTGGTGTCCCTGTGGATACCAGTTGAGTGTTACATCTCCCTCTTACACTTCACTTTTTGATTGCATATAGCCCACCTTCATTTAGCTTGACGACCGTTGAAAAGGTGTTTTTTTCAAACGTATCGGCTTTGGCTCTTTCCCATAACCATCTGTGTATTTTAAGAGATTTTAATTTCAGGCATGACCCTTCTGCTTCTCCAGATGTATGCTGTGTTTCTTCAGGGCATTTCTTGCCATGGACGGATCATGTGTTGATCCCTTTTAAGATTGCTCTTCCTTACACCTGCTAAAAGGCCGCCTCAGCCCAGAGTATTGCAGAGAGCTTGGCACCATATCGAACCATTGGTGCTTGCACAACAACTTCAAATTACCCCTGACTCTACCATGGTCTCTGCTTATTACTGCTTGCTCGGCAGCTGCAAATTAATTGGCACCTTTAAAATTGGTAAAGAAAGCAGCACGTCCCTCAGCTCCCTGGTTCTCGCCTAAACTCCAGTCATGGCAGGCAACTGTCCGCAGAGCTGAGCGGAAATGGAGCATACTTTTTAGCCTCATATCATTTTGGGATAAAGGCTGGAAAAAAATCTTACTTTGGCAGCATTATTCAATCGGCAGTCAATACTCCAAAACAACTTTTCCAGACAGTGAAAGATCTTTCTGTTCTGACTCTAGCATTGGTAGTCCTAGCGCTCCAGAAACTTTGCAACAATCTGTTCTTTCCCCCACAAATAAAATCAAGGTTATTAGGGATAACATCAGAAACCAAGTGCCCTCTACATCTGTGCTGCAGCCTTCTTCACCTCCTTCCGAGGGTGTGGTGTGTCCTATACATCTGTGCTGTAGCCTCCTGCACCTCCTTCCCAGGGTGTGGTGTGTCCTCTACATCTGTGCTGTAGCCTCCTGCACCTCCTTCCCAGGGTGTGGTGTGTCCTCTACATCTGTGCTGCAGCCTCCTGTACCTCCTTCCCAGGGTGTGGTGTGTCCTCTACATCTGTGCTGCAGCCTTCTGTACCTCCTTCCCAGGGTGTGGTGTGTCCTCTACATCTGTGCTGCAGCCTTATGTACCTCCTTCCGAGGTTGTGGTCTATACAATTTATTAGCACACCGATAGCAGTAAACGCTGTGCTTGGTCTAAAATCGGCCTCTCCTCTAGATGAGATTCCTCTTTCCATCTTTAAATGTATAGCCAACGAGAAAGTCGAGCCGCTTGCTGAAACCCTCAATTCATCTCTTGTGCATGGTTTCTTTCCTGCCACTCTGAAACATGCGTTGGTTATCCCACTATTGTAGAAACAATCTTTGGATGCTACAGTGCTAGCAAACTACAGCCTTATTTCTTTACTCCCTTTGTTTTTTAAATTGTTGGAGTTGATAGTCACTCCGCAGTTTAGGCCTTTTTTGGAAGGCCAGCAACTTCTGGATCCAGCATGTTAGGGAGAATTCTCTTATAAGGCTAATTTCCCAAACCTAGTGAGTCCCCCATCAGCTTTGCTGGATTTCTGGGGTTTGTTTTTTTCTCCTGCTAAGAGTGAGACTCTTTTCCTCCCACTCTTGGACATGATTTGAGGTATGTCTTGACTATTTGTGTGCTTATGGGCTATGGGGTCTTTTACTCCATAGGGAATAATCTGTTTTATGGTGTGTGTTACACAGCACCCTCAGTGCAGTAACAAAGGGGTGTCATAGTAACCCCCAAACATAGACTCCATACCCTGGGACTGACTACTGTCTCCCAGGCCATGTAAAGTCACCATTGGCTTTATTAGTCCAAAATTGTGAACAGAACCAGTACAAACCATCATATTGTGGACGTACTGGAAGGGGTAATTAGATTGCCCCTGGGTCTGTTTCCAAGAGGGCACTGTCCAGTTCCCCCTAGTCGAGTTTCTGGCTGGTGGCAGTGGTTTTCACGCGAAATATTCTCCCGGGATTTTCCCATTCATTTTAAACGCACCACTTTTTGGTGCAATGTTAAAGATACTGCCGGTTTATTTATTTAATATAAAATCACCGGTTGTGTCTTTTCACCAGAACTCATTCCCAAAATGGCATTTGTGTCCGTCTCTGTAACTCCAACCAAGGTCGGGCCCTTTGTTCCACTTTTTGGCAGGCTTCTCCACAGAAGCCCTCCAAATGGTGCCACTCTGTCTGGGTTCCACAGGATGTGTGGGTGGGGGAATTGGCACCCTGGACTGCGTTGCCTCAGCAACACTAGTCGCACTCTGTTCTGAATGGCCCAGTGGTGAGCCGCCCGGCTCACCACTTAGCATGTATGAGTGACAGCTAGGCTGTTGAATGGAGGTTTTTCTGCATAAAAAGCAGGGCTTTGGGGACTGGAACTTCAGAAGTCGCCACAGGACCTAAGAAATCCGAAGAGGGGAGAAGCTGAGCCATCTGCAACGATGACACCACTGGTGGAGCCCTGCTGAAACTACCTCAGCACTTTCCCGACGACAAGAGGAGATCTTATGCTGGAAGAGTCTTCTCCCTTTGAGCTGGTAGGATCAACCAGTTCGCCATTCGCCTTCCAGGACATCTGTTGGTCGAATCGCCCGTGCCAAGCACCCCGGCGGCCGGATAGCCAAGCTTCACCACTGTGACCGCGAATAAAAGGAACGCACCTTTTAACTGACGAACTCCGCGGCTGGTCTCTTCCCTGGGCAGTGCACGACTCCAAGGTTTCCTCCTCGACGAGATCATCTCTTCCCCTGGTCGAAACAATGAACTGCACCCGCTGCCAGGAACAACTGCCACCGCTGGAGCTTCCTCACTCTTCAAGGTACTGTGTTCCGCCTGGCCTCCCTTTCACCGGATTGCTAAAGATGACCCTTAAGTCCTTGGCTTTCCAACTGGGTTGGCCCCAGACCTTCTAACTTTATCTTTCGTCCCAAACCAACCTCTTTTGAACATTTCTGCAAAGACTTTAGTGCATTTTAAACTGTGATCTTGGACACATTTCGCCTTGCTCCCTTTACAGTGGGCCTGGCCTATGAACTTTGGCTCTACAGTAGACTCTGCCTTCACTAACTTGCTGTGGTCTTTTAAAAGTGTTGGGAACTGTCTTATTTTCATGACCTGCCTTTTTCTCTCCCTTTAACTGAATTATTGGAGTGCCATCTAAGTTACGCGCTCACATCTGTTTTGACAAATAGTGGTGTGCTGACTTAGACTTGTCTAATAACTATTAAGGGAGGTGTGTTTACTTGTGTTGATTGTGTTTTAACTTGCTTTGCCATATAGTGCTAGTGTATTTTCTAAAGTGTGTGTTAAATAAATAATTATATACTTTTTATACCAAAGCTCTGGTCAGTGTTTGCTTGCTCTACTGTGTTTTTAGCCCTATTGTGTATGCTCTGTATACTGCCTAACTCATCTTCAGAGAGGTCTGACTGCTCAGCCACAGCTACCAGGTAAATCTGGGTGGTGCAGACTGCTACCAATTGGGTTTACTGCTTACTCCTGTAGTCTTAATCTTCTTGCAGTGTTCCCCAAGGGAACTGCACAGGATTCTGACTAACACAGCACAATTGGGTTTCCGCCCACTTATTGGCACTGAGTCTGTATTGGTCTTTGTCCTGGATGATCTAGGCAGAATTAAAGATCAGGGCGGTGTGGAAGGCCTTATTTTATTGGACTGGTTTGCCGCCTTTGATACCAGTGATCATGAAATGCTTTTAGCTAGACTCTGTTGCATCGCATCTCTGGTAGTGTTTATGATCAGTTCAAATCATTTTTGGACTCCCGCAAACAGTCTGTCTCGCTGGATTCCTTTACGTCATCTCCAGTGGCTGTTTCTTGTGGGGTCTCTCAGGGGTCTGCTCTTTCTCCCCTTCTTTTTAATATTTATGCTCAACCTTTGGCTTCTCTGATCCGTGCTTTTAATTTGTTTCTTTTGTCATGCCGATGACACTCTGATCTTATTTCTTATTTCGATTGGATCTTGAGCGAGACAGCACTCCTGACTGCTTAAAAACCTGTTTTACAGCAGTCAGCAGCTGGACAGGTCAAAACTGGCTCAAGCATGGAGGAAAAACAGAGGTGCTAGTGGTGGGAACCCCGGCCTCAACCAAGTCCTGGACATCAGACATTCAGCCGACTGATCTTGGCCCTCTGCCTTCCATGTGGCAGTCATTACTGCCTCAATTAACGGCAGTCGACTACTAAAATGCCATCCTTCTAGCTCAGCCCACTTATCTACTCAACCGGATGTAAATGCTGCAAAATACAGCAGTGCGACTGGCTAAGGGCATTCCTTATGGAACGCCTATTTCTGAAGCTCAACAAAGCCTCCATTGGCTTCCGGTCGGGGCCCAAATTCAATCAAAATCATTGTGTATTATTCATCAAGCACTTCAGGGCAGAGGCTGCCTGGCATTACAGGAGAAAATCACTCCGTATTATCCAAATCGCCCGTTACATTCGGCCTCCCAATGTCTTTTGAAAATTCCATCCTATCGGTTGGATAGAGTTTGCGGTCAAGACTTTTCTGTAGCTGTCCCAAAACTATGCAACTCTCTCCCTCTATCTCTACGAAAGATCCAGGACTTTGGTCTTTTCAATAATAAAAAACCCCAAGATGTTAGTGCGCTCAGCTTAACTCATGCTTCGAGGAATTTCTGAATGGCCAGGAGTGTGGTTTCCTGAGGTAATAGAACAGTGCCGACCTGGCCAACATTTCGGGATTACTTGGTAGTTGTTCATCAATGAGCCTATGCATGAGTAATTCAAACAAGGCCGAGCTAGGGCGCGGAGACAGAGCGAGGACCGGACAAACAGACTTGCACAGCCTAGAACATTCAAGGTCAAGGAATTGAAAGAGCGCAAGCAGGAAGTGCGAGGGGGGGCTAGGGGGGCAAGTGCGCCCCGTCTGCAGGGGCCTGGGTTAAGTGCAGAGTGGGTGGCCCTCTCATAGAGCATATTGAAGTAGTGCCTGGCTAAGTGCGGAGGCCCGGAGGCAAGTGCAGGACTGGTGGGGGAGCCTAGGACCTGTTAGGCTCTCGAGGTGCGCCAGGCGACCAGTCAGGAAACTGAGCAGGTTGGGGAAGAGAATGAGGGAGGGAAGGAAGCGAGGAGAAAAGAGGTTAGCAGGGGAGAGGGAGGGAGAAGGAGGAGGAGAAGAGGTAGGTCTTGAAGAGTTTCCGGAATTTAAAGAGGTCAGGCTCAAGACGGAGGGAAGTTGGTAGGCTGTTCCACAGGGAGGCACCTGCAGAGGATAAGGATCTACCCCCAAATCTCTGTTTGGATAAAAGGCTCACCCGCAGAGAGTTGGAGGAGGCCGAGCGGAGGTCTCTAGATGGAGAGTATTTAGGAAGAGAGCGTTGTAGACAGTAAATGGATTCTATGTCTAAAAGTTGTGTCCCACTTCCAATGGATAAATGTTGGGTAGATTGAGCATGGCCGTGGAGTCTTTCACGTACCATTTCATTTTTGGAATTTCAAACTGTACGATAAAGTCTGCATATTGGGATAAGGGGTCTAGGACTGAACCAATGCCTACTTATAAGCCCCTGTTCCATGAATTGCAATTTCCACCCCTGTCATAGAAATGTGAAGATGACTTGATTTATTCCAACTTTAAAGAGGAACGTACTTACTAATATTATTATAAAAGGTGCTAGAGGTTCATTCATTAGAAGGAACTGTTCCATTTAATAAGCTGTGATTTTTAAATGTTTTTATTCTTTGCTTAGGAATAGATTTGAACAGTTATAACGTTTTGTTTTAACTTGGGTGATCACTGTGGGGCACAATAGGTGCTGGGGTGTGGGTAATCAATTGAACTGCTAATTGTGCTTCGAGTCTGTAGCAGAACGCATACAGCTTTACTTTGGGAGTGACAAGGAGCATCGAGACTCCATTTCCCAGGCTCCTTACCGAAAATATATTACGGACAAAAAAACACTGATTTATTTTAGTTTTGATTTTGCCTTCACAACCCACCAATTTTCTACCCTTATAACGCAACGCCACCCCAACCCCATGCTGATCCATGTTAAGCCCTTTGCACTACTACCCTTTATTTATTTAATGTTTGCAGTATTATTTATTTAATGTTTGCAGTGTTTTTCGGTATTATGATCCACTCTGAAATGTACCACTCTAATGTTTTAGATAGATTGACTGGACACCGTAATTTTGTGGAGGGCTAAAAACCAACTTCAGCTGAACGCTTAAAAATCGGAGCTCATCTTGTTTGAACCTACACATCTTGTTAAGGCTGTCAAAGAATAGTTTGTTCCATGCATCCCAGGTGAACATTTGTATTTTGCCTCCAAGATGAAGAATTTATGCTGTATTTGGTGGGAGAATCTTGGATGTGAGGCGCAAGTGAGTGCTAAGGTTCAGGCCGTCTTCTATTCACTACGCATACTTCGTCAAGTGCTACCATTTATTGCTAATGAGGACCATGTAATGGTGGTATGTGTCCTAACCAATGCCCACTTAGACTATGGTTATAGTCTTCTGACGGGCATCACTGCAAAACAAATGCACTGGCTTCAAAAAGCCCAGACTGATTGGCCGTCTAAAGAAAACATATCACGTTTCTTCCTCTGGCAGATCACTACCCTGGCTAGCGGTAGAAGAGCGCATTACATGCAAGCTGGCATGTTTGATTTTTAAATGTCTGAATGGTTTGGCTCCGGAGTATCTGAGAGACAAGATCCACCATTACTGACCTCCTAAGTCCTCTAGATCTAAAGATCAGCTGCTTCTAAAGGTTCCTCGAGCAGCATGTGTTACTAGAGGAGACAGAAGGATTGCTGTACTCGGCCCTACACTCTGGAACAGTCTGCCTATTAAGATTAGGACTAGCAGCAAGATCCACCATTACTTACCTCCTAACTCTGCTAGATCTAAAGATCAGCTGCTTCTAACCGTTCCTCGGATGGCATGTGTTACTAGAGGAGATATCTGCCCTTATCTTCCCTGAGTGGATTCCTGCCTCTGTCACTCCTACGCAGACCTACTCCTCTTTTGAATGCCTTGTCTGCCGACTCTCTCTCTCTCCTAGCCATTCCCTTACTGTGGCTACTATCTATCAGCCACCTGGTCAGATTTCTTCCTTCCTCTCAGAGTGGGCGGACCTCGCCTCCTCACTCTTGGCCTCAACCACTCAACTCCTCTTTCTTGGAGACTTCAACATCCACCTGGATGTCTCCTGTCCCCCCACGGGACTCTTTCGTGACCTCTGCGACTCTCTCTCACTCTCTATTCTCCCGTCTGGACCTACTCACTCTGCAGGGCACACTCTTGATGCTCTGATCTCTTCTGACCTTCCCCTCTCCGTCCCTCTCTCCACTCCTCTCTCCTGGAGTGATCACTTTCTCCTATCCTCCCACCTCACCCTCCCTACCCCACAGGCAAAGCCACCTTCATCACTGCCACCCTCCTTCTCGGTCACCCGACCCATGAAGCGCGTGTCAGTTGAGGCTTTCGCTGCCACCTTCTCACCCCGCTCCCCCTTTGGCTGACTCTCACCCTGACACAGCCCACTCCACTCTCCACTCTGCTATATCTGATACTCTTGATACCCTTGCCCCTGTCATGAGAATCCGCCTGAAGTCCAAGGCCAAGTGTAACTCCTGGTATGACTCAGATCTTGTCACCCTAAAACGCAAGTGCAGGGTGGCAGAGAGGAAATGGCGTGCTTCATGTTCATCCTCTGACATAATGGCCTGCCGCCTGCTCCAAAGGCAATACCGTCTCTCCGTTCTCACTAAGAAGAGAGCCCTTATCCAAGCCCGCATCTCTGCGGCATCTAACAACTCGGCTGAACTCTTTAAAATCTTCAAGGAACTGGCCAATCATGCCGCAGTCTCTACCTCTCCTGTCCCCTCCCAGGCCCTCTGCAGGACACTGGCTTCTCACTTAATTTCAAAAACTCAGGACATCCTGTCCTCACTCTCCTCCTATCACCTCCCTCCCTCTATTCCCTGCTCTTCCTCTGGCCCTTCTGCAGCCACCCCTCCTCCCTCCTTCTCTGCCTTTCCCCTTTTCTCTGCTGACAAGGTTTCCAGACAAGTCCGATCTATGAAAGTCTTGTCGAAACAGGTTCACCCCTGTTCCTCCAAAACTATCAAGGACCACATCGACTCCCTGGTTCCTGCCCTGGCTGACTTCTGCAATCACTCCTTCACCACTGGAGTCTTCCCATCCCCCCTTATGTGCACCCTCTTCTTAAGAAACCATCTTCCGACCCCTCCTGCCCGGCTAACTATCGCCCAATCTCCATCACTCCTTCCTGGGCAAGCTCCTGGAGAAACTGGCCATCTCCCAGCTTAATCTCCATGCTGAATCTGTGGGTTGTCTTCATGACCATCAGTCTGGCTTCAGACTGCCAACATTCTGTGACCAAAAAGATGTAGTAATTTTCAAGTTTCAAAAATAATAATTCGCATAACAATGACATCACAAGAAAATACAAAACTTACCTTGTTGGCACCATTGAAGCATTCTAAAATACACAACCCATCAAACAGCACAACATGGAAAGATGTCGAAATGTTAAAAATGTATAATTCTGAACGGTAGGTTAACACCAAATTCCATTACCTAACTTCAAGTCACACAGAGCTAGTAGCAACATTTGCTACTGTTCTGTAGCAGCAGTCTGGGCAATACATATATATTCCTGCAGTGCAAGTTGAATACTGAATGACATGGAGACTAATACCCACCTCTGTCTGATGGGCAGATGCTGTGTGATGGTGTTACGCTCTGCCACTTGCCTTCACTGGTCGTTGACCTAACGGTTGTACCGGCCAGAGTGCAGGACAGAGTCATGTAGCTGTCAGGTCAGTGGATTGGTCTGAGCCCAATCAAAGTACTCACATACCAGCCCACTGTACAGACAGACTAATGTGGTGCATGCTTTGTCCTGCAGCCTGCCTTAGAGACACACACATTACCTGCCACTGTAAAAAGCAGTAGGATCTGTCACCCAAATCTGTAGGTGGTATCCTACTCCTAAATCTGCAGGGTTGGCAAGTGTGTAAAAGATGCCACTCGGAATGCTGGATACTCACACCCTGAACATCCGCTGCTGCTCTCAAGCTAGGTCTGTGTTTAAAACAATAAAATATGGTTCTTTAAGAGGCAAGGTAGAAGCCACAGGGCAGCTGGTGTGGACACTGGTGCTGGAGAGGTGGGGCAGATGGTAAACGGCAGGGAGGTTGTGTGTGCAGGTTTGGGGAAAAGTATGCGTGGGACATACAGGACATCTTGCTTGGTTCGTACCGATGCATATAGAAGTGCACCTGCGGCTGATCTTTTATTTGTGGCTATTTAAGACCACCAGTGGGCCTGTAGAATGATAAGAACAGGACTTGGTCCTTGACTCATTGATGCCCCATCTGACTGACCATAAGAGATGCATTCACCTTGTAGCAGGGAAAGCAGGAGTCAAACACCCTAGTCTAGCTCTTTAGAGATACATGGGGGTGGGAAGAGCACACAGCAGAACCAGAGCCTTACAGGAAGTGGTATTCAATAAACAAGGTACAACTGGAGGCTATTTATAAAAAGGCAAATCACCCAATTATTGCCTTTTAGCAAGCAACATACAGTAGTAAGGAGTATGTTGCTTTCCTGTAACGCCTGTTCTCCAGTGTTGGCATCTTTCATAGATTCACATGCTGTGAAGATTCCCCGGTGTCAAGCTGGGAATCCTCAGTTACCTTATAGATCCCATTTTCTAAGTGCATTTTTAAGTGCAAAAGCTAAGTGCATTTTTGTATACTATCCCCCTCGCTATGGGTGCTTTGGGCCCATCCAATGGGATATCGAGTAGCAGGCTCCTCCTCCCCAGCCGTCCTCAGATTCTGACTAGTCATACTGGATCTTGTACTGGATTCTGAGGCCTTTTACCTGGCCGTGGTGGAAGGAAGTCCCTTTTGAATCTATGAAAGATACCAATGCTGGAGAACAGAAGTTAAAGGTAAGCAATGTACTCCTTCTCCAGCATTGGATCTTTCATAGTTTCACAGGCTGTGAATTGATTGCATAGCAGTATCGACTAGGCGGTTGCAGGCAGGTAAAAAAGGACTCCTTTATTGAAACAGACGCTGCAGAACTGCTCTTCCAGTCTGTAAGTCTGCTGCATGCTGCTTTTCCAAACAATAATGTTTGGTAAATGTATGGGGCACCTTCCATGTTGCCGCCTGTTAAATGTCTCCCGGCGGCACCCCTGACTATAGTGCTGCTGATGCAGCCGTGGTTCGTGTAGAATGCGATTGAGGCGCACCCTGGAGCACTTTTCCTGCTTCTGCGTGGAAGAAAGAAATAGTTGACGTAATCCATCAAGACAAACTATACTTGATTATTGCTTTACCCCTATTTCCTGGGCCGAAAGCCACAAAGAGTGCGTGGACCTCCTAAATGGTTTTGTTCTGTGCAAGTAGTATTTGATGGCCGTGCAACACCACTTCCGCGGGCGTAGTGGGTTGCGGGAAAAACACAGGTGGTGCTTTGTTGGCATTTTTGTGAAATTCCGTCGGCACTTTAGGAATGAATTTTGGATTGGTCATCAGTAGCACTTTATCTTTACAGTAGCACAGGTATGGTTCGTTGATCGCTAATGCCTGTAACTCAGATACCCTCCTGGCTGACGTGACCGCTTCTAGGAAGGTGACCTTCCAGGCTACATGCTTTATGTTCGCCAGTGGCCAATGGCTCAAATGGCTTTTTCATGAGCCTGTGAGGACTGTAGTTAAGCTCCAATCCGGCAGAGTTGCCGTTGATGGCGGGAAAACCCTAAAAAGTCCTTTTAGGAAGTGCTTGATTAGCCGGTTGCTAAATAAGGCGGTTCAAATTCTTTTCCTTGTATATCTGGAAATGGCCGCTAAGTGTACCTTGATGGATGAGTGATTGAGACCATCCTTTGCCAATGAGGGAAGTTGCTCTGGATTTAGATAGAGTGGCTCAGGGACGTCATTTAGGGGTTGCCAGAGGTCGCAACTGTGACCTCTGAGGTCTCCCTTGCGACCTCTGTGGTCTCCCTTGTGACCTCTAAAAAAAAAAACTAAAAAAAACGTGTTTTTTATTTTTTATTTTCTTTAATGCAAGCTTGTGGGCTGTGGCCAGCACCATGTGGCTCTTTACTTCTGGAGTGGCTGGCTTTCCTGTTCAGCTCCCTTAAAAAAAAGAAGAAAATAAGAACAGGAGTGCCAAAAGTCGAACACTTTCAGCACTGACCCGAAATAAGAAAGAGTAGGAATACCAAATAATGTGTCTTTGTGGAATTCTATACAAGAATTGCTAGACTCATTAAAGGTTTATTTCAGGCACACTTCAGGGTGTGAGTCACTGAATTAGTCTGTTCTTAAACACCTCAACTCAGCCTTTCATCCTTCTGAGGTCGATAAATGAGTACCAACACAGGATGGGTGATATGGGGTGTATATTCTTTATATATAAATCGCTTAAGCGTAAGTGCTATATAATAACGCATCATTATCATTTGTTCATGGACGTCTGCTTGCATTCACAGTAATTTGGTAATATGGGCATATACACACTGATCTTAACGATAGATATATGGCGATCCATTCTTGTATGAAATGTACATCACATTATAGTGATATCGTAACCATATTTTTCGTAGTATACAATGCTATGTGATGCCACTTCCTGTTTTGTCAACAGGTGAAAGGTCGTGTTCCATCGCTTCCCGCGATATCACTTCGGGTGAGGTCAAATTACATCACTTCCTGTGATGTCATCAGGGGGTCAAGGGTTGTGTGGTGTCACTTCCGCTACCCCTGGCATTTTGGTGAAATGACGTCCTGGAGTGGCTCGAGCCCTTCCTGTGTTTGGCACCAGCCACAGAATCTTTTGCACTTGAGGCGATACAATCGCCTCGTGGTGGGTGCCCTAGCTGCCTCTAGGATGTTTCTACAGTCCTGCGGAATTGCTATTTGTTCAAATTCTGTAAGTCAGGAGCCATGCTGTTAACCATAGGGACTGTGGGTCGTGATGTAGGACCCTTCTGTGATTTTGAGAAATGATGTCCGGTTGCTTGAACAGCCTTATCGGCGGATCTGCCACCAGCTGGAGTAGGTCGGAGTATCACGTCTGTCGCGGCCAGTCTGGCGCGATGAAAATGACTTTGCAAGGGTGTGTCATGATCATCTCAATTGTCCAATGTATGATTGGAATAGGTGGAAAAGCGTAGGCAAAGAGGTCCGTCTATGTGAACGAGAATACATCTCCCTTGGACCTGCGCTGCAGGGTTCTGCTTGCGTAGACTGGCCATTTTTGTTGCTGGCAGAGGCAAAGAGGTCTATGGCCGGTCGGCCTCACTACTTGAACACTCTCTGCAGTTGTTGAAGGTTGATCTCCCACTGGTGCTGCGGTTGCGCTTATTGCCTGCTTAGGCTGTCCACTATGCTGTTTTGGACTCCTGGGAGGCGTAATGCCTGTAGTTGCATCTGCTTGGATATTGCCCATTTCCAAATGTGCTGTGCTTCGCGGGGCAATATCGGTGACTTTGTACCCCCTTGTTTTCAGATATAAAACATTGTTGTCATGGTGTCTGTCAGTATTTTCACTGTGCACCCCTGCAGTACTGGTAAGAAGGACTTGAGGGCCCTTAGCTGTAGCACAGTGTGGCTTCTTGCATCGTCCAAACTCCCCTTACGTGCAAGCGATCGATGAGTGTGGCCCCAGCCAGTCATCGAGGCATCTGTGATCATTCTCTTGTGGGGACTCGTCTCTTGGAATGGGTTCTCTTTCGTGAGGTTGCTTCTGTCTGTCCACCTTTGTAGTTTGCGTACAAAGCTTTGTGTGATGAGAATTTTGTCCTCCCAAGTTCCTGCTACCTGTGATCAGTTTTTGGCTATGAACTCTTGTAGGGGCCGCATGTAGAGCCTGCCGTTTGGTATGAGAACGATGCACAATGACATTGTGCCGAGTAGACTTGTGTACTTGCGTACTGAAACAAAATGCCTTGGCTTGAGTGTTGGCACTAGCACACACAATACTTGTAACCTCTGGGATGAGGCCCTCACCCTTTTTTTTCCTCTGTGGCAAAGTGTGCTCCCAGAAACACAAAGTTCTTGGATGGCTTCAGCAAAGATTTTTTTGTAGTTTATTGAAAACCCTAGATCCTGGAGCATTTGTACTGTTTCTGACATGGAGTGTTGGGCCTTGAAGAATGTTGGCGCTCTCACTAACCAATCGTCTAAATAGGGGTAGACGTGGTGACCTTTTCTGCAAAGGGCTGCTGAGATGGGTGCCAGGCATTTGGTAAATGTTCACGGAGCTGACTTTAGGCCAAACGGCAGCACCCAGAACTGATAATGGTTGTTGTGCACTACAAACCTTAGGTCCTGCCTGTGTTTGGGGTGTATGGAAATGTGGAAGTACGCATCCCGTAGATCCAGGGATCCTAGAAGTCGTGCTGCCGAATGGTGGTGATTACTCGCTGCAGCGTTACCATTTGGAACTTTTGTCTTTATGAATTTGTTAAGACTGCATAGGTCCAGTATGGGACACCACTTTCCATTGTTTATTTTCATAATGAAGTACCTGGAGTACACTCCATGCCCTCTTAGCCTTTTTGGCACCCTTTCAAGTTTTTTTCTTTTAGCATTTGCTTGACCGCTTGAAGCAGCGCCATTAGGTGAACTTGAGTGTGAGGTGGCAGGGGGCCGCTTCATGAATTCTAGCAGGTGTCCGTAAGTGATTGATTGTAGGACCCACCTGTCTGCAGTTATGCAGCGCTACTGACGAATGTGATTGGATACATTTCCCCTGTCTTGCCCCTGTTTTAGGGCATAGTCACAGCAATTGCTTTACTTGTCTCCCTCTTTGAGGGTTAGTTTGTTTTCGCCTTTGTGACTGATGGAAATCCTTCGATTTCTTGTATCCTTGGAAGGACCTTTTGTATCCTTGGGAGTATTTTTGTATTTTATTTATTTGTATAGCGCACCAAGCCCTCAGGTATCTGGGCGCATTACTTTGGTTATATAGGGGCAAAGTTATAGTGGCAGGGTAAATAAGCAAGGGAGCGATACAGAAACATTGTATACAGTCAAGACATAGGGACAAGTAGGCAGGTTGTATCGGCAAAGTGCAGTAATTACAAACAGTGATGCAGCGACAGTATATACAGTTGGGAGGAAAATGTTAGTTGCATGTTAGTCAGTTTCCTGGGATGAGAGGCAGTAGTACTTCCCCTTCGACTATGTCGGACCACTTTTGTTGGATGAGGTAGGATAGTTTCTTCCAGATGCCCCTCTAAAGGGATGACATTTTTTCCTCGTGTGTAGGCTGGTGAGTAATCGGGCCGGTCTCTGTGTCTGTTTTAATTGCCTTCAGTGCCTCATCAATTTTGTGGCCAAAGAGGTCATCACCCTCGAAAGGCATGCACTACTTTGTGTTGAAATTCAGGCCTAAAATATGTGCACCATAACCAGCTGTGTCTTCTCATTGCTACTCTGGTTTAGATTTGCTTAAAACCGGTTTTGGACAGATCTACCACCATATATGTGTTTTGGTTAGCGGCTTCTTCCCCCTCTCTTAGTATTGCCATTGCTGCTTTTTTCTTATCCTGTGGCAGGTGTTCCAGCAAGGGAGCAATTCTATGCCTCATTTCAAGGTCGCAGCGAGACATTATCGCCAACGAGTTAGCCGCTTTAACTGTGCTTGCTGCAATTTTAACTAACCTGCAGCCTTCGTTATCCGGTGGCACGGCGCATTGTTGTGCCTGCTAATCTGCCTTGCTACCTGCCACTGCAGACACAACGGATTCTGGCGTGGGCTGTCAAGTTAGGCAATTTGTTGTGGAGTCTGGCGTCTTAAACTTGTTATCCCATCTGCCCTTGGCGGCTGGCTCTGTAAAGGGATACTTTAAAGTACGCAGCCCCGTTTCCCAGATATGGTCCAACATCAGGATGGACACCGGTAACTTCCTCTTGTTTCCCCTTGTGGTCAAATAAGAAACATTATTTTTATCCCCCACTGGTACCAGGCTAAACTCCGAACAGGCTTTTGAGATTGTAGCATGAAAAGCTCCTATGTCATCCCGAGGTGAGACGTTCGGACTTTCGTTCTGTTGGTCATCCACCGAGGTGTCGGTGTCCCAATAGGTGTGTGCGGGGGATGCCATTGTGGTGAAATCAGTGTCTTGAGGACCTTCTGTGTCCATGTCCAGAAGCTCACCTTCCTCCTACTCCCTGAACCTGATCGAGGGCATTGGCTGGGGTACTGCCAATGACCTTGGCAACACAGGCCGTGGGGTCTCTTGCTGTGTGGAGACCCTTCTTTTAAACTTGCCCTGCAAGTACTGGCAGGGTTCTGTTGACCTGTGCGATGACCTTGACTCTCCCGTGATGGTCTCATAGATTGTGACATACGCGCAGAGTTTGGTGCCAACTCTACCGTTGACCTGGTTAGAGGTCTGAGCGGGGAGACAGGCAGATGTACGTCTGGCTGGTGTGATTGGGCAGGTGGCAGCCTAACATGTAACTGTGACAACACCGCTAGCAAGCATGAGAGGTCCTGAAGCGATCAAGCTTGTGGGTTTAGTAGTGATTGGGCAGGCTGGGGTGTGTGTGCACACCCAGGCTTATGACCCACTATATATGCAGTTGCCGGCAGGCGACTGGTTGCCCCTGAAGTGGTGGGTTCCTGTGGTTTCAACTGCATCTGAAACCTTCCAGGCGTGGGTGGCAGTCACAGAGATCGTGAATGGCTGACCACTGACTGTCCCGAATCTGAAAAGTGTCAGGAATGTGTTTGCTGGGCCATGAAATCTGAATCGCTTTCATGCTGCAGGATATCTTCTGGCATCACATTGGAATACATGATTGGAGAGACCAGTGAGGTGTACACCTGCATCTGCTCCTCTGCCTGACTTGATTCTCTTTTGCCTTCTGCCTGTGTGCCTGCGCATTCTGTGAGGTTGGTTTGAGATCCCTTGGTTCCCTTGGTTCTGGTCGCTATGTTTTCCTCCAGCCTTTGAGGAGTTCTTTCTGTCATGGGCGTGGTCGACATCGTCAATGACTAAACTGGAATTTCCTCTGCGTGAGAAATGTTTCCACCCGTCGATGAGGGAGCTCATCTCAATTCTACATCAGTCGACAGTCTTGTAGCCTCTGTTTTTTCCTTTGGCTTGACCAAGCTGACCGTCAATTATTTTTTCATGGATTTCGCCCTCGAGCTCATGGACGATGTGCCTCTGGTCAAAGAGTGCATGTTGGGCTTTTTGGCCATCGACGGGGTTAGTAGACGGGGCACTCTGGGATTCCGAATGCATAGATGCCCCATCTCGTACAATTTGTCTTAGTCGACGAGTGTGTGGTTGACAGGCTCGTGGACGAGCGCTCTTTTTGTGTTGGACGGTTGGGCTGTCAACTATAATAGCAGAATTGTCCAAGCCAAATCTAATTCACAGGAGCTTTTTATAATTCTCTGTGAACTTGAGGGAAATAAAAAGAGATGAGAAATTGCGATGAGCCATGCTTGGTGTCAGGAAATTCAGAATGAGTTTGTTGGAACGGTTTCCGTCCATCAGCAAAGTATTGCATCCCGCCAAGTATCTCTCAATCTCACTCCATTGCAACCTGCTAATTCTGGTGCGATTACTGTGCCATCGCCTTCCTCAGGGCAAGCCTTGTTTGCTTTCCATCAAGTGACGGAAGATGAAGGGCTTCTGATCCTGAGGGGTATGCAATCTCCCTCATGCTTAGGGGATATATGTTCTGCCAGTATTATGAAGGACTCCAAGACCCTCATCCCTTGCATCACAAAATCATACATTCTTCCTTTGCCAAGTCCTTACTCCCTGCTTCCATTAAGGAGGCGTGGATTACACCACTTTAAAAAAATAAATAAACTTGGACCCTTTGATAGTAGGGAACTACAGTTCAATCAATCATGTCCCTTTTTTGTTGAAAATATTGGACAGAGAAGCATTTCTTCAACTTCAAGACTTTCTGGAATCTCCGGTTTTTCGAGCCAGATATGGGAAAGGAACTATTCTTGATTGGAAATCTAACATTGTAAATATCATTGACCAGGGTCATACTGCATTATTGATGCTGTTGGACTTGTCTGCAGCATTCGACTTGGTAGACAATTCCCTGCTTATGGAGAGACTTTTGGAAATAGGCAGATGTTCCAAACCTCCAGCAGATATTGGATACACTCCTTTGTGGGTCCTCAGAAAGCTAGAGTAGCAGTTGGGAATTTTCAGGCTGCTTCAATAGAACTTACTTGTGGTGTACCTCAAGGCTCCTGCCTTTCCCCCATGATCTTTCAGATATATACCAGACCACTGCTTGATCTGCTTGACGACATGAAGGTCTGCTATGCCAACTAGCCAGATGATACCCAGGTATTGTTGGCATTGCCCGGTGACTACAGCCAGATATCTATTCTGCCATCTGATATAGAGATATGTACTCTACTCAAAGAGGCACTTTAGGGGTATATGTAGGGGCATGTACCCTTCCTCCTGACCGTTCTCCTCTCCACACTACACTAATTTTCCTGACTTCAAACCTTTCCTAAAGGACATGCCACCCCTTTAGGACAGTCAAGCACTGCTTATGCCTTCTCCTTTAATCCTTTTCTTCTTGACTCAGAGGTCCAGGAATACTTCCTATTTGGATAGATTCTCCCTCACTCGTTCGGTTTTTGAGTACTGCACGTACCTTATCTAACCGTATGCATGCGGTCATCTCCTTCCTCTGTTCGCCTTTTCTTTCCATAGACCCATAATCTAACCTTAAAGTCAGGTCAACCAAATCAGTACAAGAACAGGTTTGCGGATCTACCGGAGACACAGAATCCTTCAGTTAATCTTCAGTCCTTGGTAAAGCAGTTGCCATTTCACTGCGGACCAATCTCCTTCCATTACTAAGCGATTGAACTGTGTAACATGCACTATTAAATCCTTCAACTCTGTTCTTGAAGTCAACAATAAAGTCAAGGAGTGGACAGAGCCGGATGTTCTAACTGAAACCATAGCCACCTTTGTGTTCCGGAAACACCTTGGAATTATTCCCTGAAGTACTGTGTAAAACCTCTCAGGAGCAAAGCCAGGTAATACATAGGGTTATGTGGAAGTTGTGGTAACTTTCAGTGATCAAAACCTCCCAAAGTAAGTTGTCATACCAGTACTCTGGAGGCGGACTAATGAAGTGGAGGGTCTAATGGTTGGAGAAAAAAAAAAGGGGTACCTGGGAGTAAGTCCCAAAGGAGGAGAGCTGGTACGGGGCTGAGCTGGTTTGGGGCAAAAGCAGAGGAGGGTCGGAAGTTTAGAAAGGCGCACTTATCTAGAAACTGGTGAGAGAGTCCAACGGGTGCACCTGAAAGTTGGTCTGAAGAAGGAGGCCTGAAGTGGGGTATGTTGGGGGCTAACTTAAGTCAGAGATCTCATTATAAAGTGGTTTAATCTAGAGGGTTCTAGAAAGGGCAAGTCTGAGACCACTGCAGGGTGGCTCTGATGTGGGCAACACCTAAGAGAGGATTCGTCGGGGGGGAGGGGACAACTGAACGTGTCTGGGGGAGGGGTCAGATAGGGTGGCTAATGGAGAGGAAGTATGATTAAGAGGGATCAGGTGAGAATATGAAGAGGCCCAATGATGCAGGGGGAAGAGGGCACATTTGGAAGGGGGTTTAGCCCTAGCACCCCTCTGAAAACCCCGGAGTGGCTAATGCCTAGCCACAACACTGTAGCCCTGGAGCATAAAATGAGCAAAGAAAATCAGCTGGGCTGAGGTGTGATGTGGAGTGTGCCCCCGGCATCTGAGTTGCCTGCAGTGAGTGGCGCAAAGGATTTGGATAGTGGGCACCAGTGCTACAGCCTCCCTCATCAGTTCCCCAGGGGTCGAAATTAATATTGCAAACGCAGGAGCTAAAAGCAGCTCCTGAGCTTCCATCATACGCCAGTTCTGCAAATCTAACATACTCATACAATGCAAAAACTAAACATTGTGGCTTTTATGTATTACCCTTATGCTTTAAATGTTGGATAAATGTTTAATAACTTGCATTTATTAATTGTCCCAAAGGCACACAGTTAAACATAGATGTTGTTTGTTCGCCATCAGTTGGCTTGGGGAGCTAAAAGTAGCTCCCGTTAACTGCCAGTATCAAGTTAACCTCTTGTAGGGTACATGCAGGAGATAAATAGCTCCCAGCTCCCCTCGATTTGGAATCCTACAGTGTGTGCTTCTGCATCCATCCCTCAGTGCTCCGGCGCTGTGGCGTCTGTAGTAGCCGACTCTCGGTATTGAGAGTAGGTGTGAAGATCCCAGTCATACTGGCCTCCCTCTGTACACCAGATTGCCTTCAATGCAGCAATCAAGTAGGTGCAAGAGGAGGGACCTGCTGCCCACTGCCTATCGGCTTGAGTTCCCCCTCCCCCTGCCCGTCAGCAGTCTTTCTGGCAATCCTGCTGCCAGACACTTAACTAACCCAATCCCCATCTACCATTTATGTGGTGACAAGGTGTCGGGTGGAGGCCAGAGAGAGTAGTGAGCAGAGATCAGGTCAGAGAAGGAAAGCAAGACTTCCCATTTGCATTTGGGGTACGGGGAGTCACTCAGCTTTAAAGTCAGAAAGACTGCTGCCCCCAAGTAGAGTTCATGTGATCATCTGTTCTCTTGACCTTTTGTGGAACTCCCACACATCTCTTCTAAACTTTGCTATTGTTCCCTCAGATCTCTGTGGCCTTTATTATTGGCGCTGTCTGATGTCTGATATTACGCCATTTTCTGCCCCCACGAATTGTGCAGGGTGAAAGGAATCATGGGATGACGTCACTTCTCCCCAGAGGGGAGCACTTCCCTCTGGGGCTAGGGAGGTGAGGCTGCTAACAGATATTCCCCCTAGGGGTGGTAAAATACAGGTGGACCTCACAGGGCGAGACTCCCCTCTTGGGGATAGGGACTCCCTTTCAGTAGTGAACCCCACCATCATGTATTGTAATGTTCCTACTTGTACTCCTGTAAACTTTGACAAAGCCAAGGTGACAAACAGCCAGGGTCACGCTCAATCACTTTCCCAAAGTACTGAGATGAGGAGGCCCCAAGGAGGCGTAAAGATCACACCATGAAAAGCGAGAAAACACTGACAGTCCGCCTGAGAGGAACCAGCTACACAGTATAAAAAGAGACGAAGGACTATAATCAGGGAGAGACCAGCTTTACAAACATTGAAGAGAGCATAAGGAGTAATCTCCCTTGTTCCAGTTGCCCCATCAAAACAACTGACATTGAAGAAGGCATCAGGAGTAATCTCCCTCGTCCCAGTAGCCCCATCAAAGCTACTGACATTGAAGAAGGCATCAGGAGTAATCTCCCTCGTCCCAGTAGCCCCATCAAAGCTATTGACATTGAAGAAGGCATCAGGAGTAATCTCCCTCGTCCCAGTAGCCCCATCAAAGCTACTGACATTGAAGAAGGCATCAGGAGTAATCTCCCTCGTCCCAGTAGCCCCATCAAAGCTACTGGCTTTAAAGGAACTGAAGAGTACATCGGGAGTAGTCTTGCTCGACACAGTAGCTCCATCAAAGCTGTTCACTGTGAGAAGTACATCGGGAGTGATCTCCCTCAGAATGATTGTAAAAAACAACAAAAGCCCAAGGGTAAAGACTGTCACACTCCCCTGCTCTAAGAAGGGATGGCAAGAACTGGATGGGAGAAGGTCAAGTCGGGAGTGGCCTTCCTAGTTTCAGTGGATTAACCGCATGTTGTTGCTGCTGTTATTTGAAAGGCATTGAACTGTCAAAAGAGAACAGGATTAAATCTTCTAAGAGGATTACAAGAAGGGAAGAGAAGTCCAAGTTAACCTGAGAGAAGTTTGGAAAGAGCTACAGGTGCTCCTAAGAAGTGTTGTGTGATCTCGGAGTAAAACTACTTGGACCAGGAGAAGGGAGTCATTCTCCTGTTTGGTAAATCAAACTCTAAAGTAACGGAACAAAGTTCTGAATTAAGAAGGACTAAAAGAAGACAAATCTTGTTGATTTCAAGTTTGTCAAAAGTGGAATGAAGACCGTTATCCTTAGTGGAAATGGTGGTACCTGGAGAAGTGAGTCATTCTCATTGCCCCTCCCCCTTCATGAACTTGAACTGTTTATTCATTGAGCATGTGTAGGGCGCCTACACAGCAAAAGGTGTAACAAGACAAGGGGGGGAGGGGTCACAGGAGAAAAATAACAATAGGGGTCCTACTAGGACATGTGTAGTTCGGATCCTGCAGGTGCAGTAACAGGAAGTGCAAGGGGAGGAGGCAGGTCAGAGAGGAAGGATGGGATAAGGGAAGGGGGAGAAGGAGAAGTGCAGGAGGGAGGAGGCCCAAGGGACTGGGCAAGTGCTAAAAGGAGCCCAAGGTGGCAAGTGCCCAGGGAATGAGAGGTGAGGGTCAACTAGTGTGAGGATGGGGGTTGACCAGACAAGGCTAGTCAGGCAAGGATACCCATGGGCAAGCGTTCATTTATAGGGGAAGACTGGTCGAGGAGGGCCTGGGCCCTGTAAAACTCATTAGGGGCCAAGCACCAATCGCAGCAACAGCTGGGGAATTAGCAATGGAGGGGGAGAGGGAAGGAGGAGGAGAAAAGAAAAGACTTAAGAAGCTTCCGGAAACTTATGGAGATCTGGATTAAATCAGAGAGGGGCAGGGAGGCCATTCCAGAGGGAGGCTCCTGCTGAAGAAAGATCTACCCCCCACTTTCTGCTTGGAGAAACATCTGATCTGCGGAGAGTTGGAGCTAGAGGACCAAAGGACTCTAGAAGAGAGGTGTTTAAGGAGAGAGAGTTGGATGTAGCAAGGTCCCAGGCCCCAGAAGACCTTGCAGAGGGTCTTGAATTTGAAGCGCCGGGGAGCCAATGGAGAGATTTTAGGGCTTGAGGCCAAGTATAAGTCGTGCAGTTCTATTCTGGATTAGTTGAAGAGGGTGGAGGAAGGAGAGATGTAGATTTAGGAAGAGGCTGGAGGCTGTTGCAGTAGTCCAGCTTGGAGAGAACCAGAGCTCTGGAGACATTGAGTTTCTGGGGGAAGGTGAGGAAAGGGAGATAGCCTCTGAGGGGGTGAAGCTGAAAGTGGGCCCTCTTGGCAAGGTCCACAATATGAGGCAAGAAGGAGAGAGGAATTGAAGATGACACCCAGGTTTTTTCCTCACACAACGATGAGGTGAAGCAGCCCAAGGGAGAGCGGCCAGAAAGTAGGAGGCAAGAAGGGGCAGGCGTCCCAATGAGGATATCCATTTTACAGGCATTAAGGCAGAGAACATTAGCAGAACACCATGCCTGAATAGCAGTCAGACAGTCAGGAATAAAAGAGGAAGTAGAAGAGGTAGAGGAGGGAAGTTTAAAGGAAAGCCGTGTGTCATCAGCATAACACTGGAAGTGAGGAGAGAAGGTGGAGATCAAATGGGTACGAGGGGCAGGGTAGATATTGAAGCAACGGCGACAGGATAGAGCCATAAGGCATGCTGCAAGTACAGAGTGAGGTGGAGGAGAGAAAAGGGCCCAGTTGAACGTAGGAGGGCCGGTCAGAAACAAAAGAGGTCATCCAGTCCAGTGCCCGGTCCGTGATGCCAAGGGTATCACGGGTCCGATTTATGAGGGTGGCATGACTGACAGTGTCAAAAGCAGAGGGCATGTC
The DNA here is from genome assembly GCF_040938575.1 of Ambystoma mexicanum. NCBI lineage: Eukaryota > Metazoa > Chordata > Amphibia > Caudata > Ambystomatidae > Ambystoma > Ambystoma mexicanum. Next base: position 1,283,559,287 of record NC_090928.1, read on the forward strand.
GAAAAGGATGAGAACGAAAGGAGAGTTTGCGAGCAAATCTTCATGGTTGTGTTCAGGAGAGCAGTTTCGATGCATCTGGCTGCTCCGAAGCCAGATTGGTGGTTGTGGAGACAGCCAACAGATTCAGTGTGATGGATTAGTTGTATGGCCAACTTCTCCAGGAGTTTGCCCAAGAAAGGGGTAGTGGGGATGGGGTGGTAGTTACCCAGGCAGGAAGGGGCTGCAAACAGCTTTTTTAGGTGGGGTGTACAAGAGAGTGCTCGAGAGGTAGTGGGAAGGAGCCAGTGGCAAAGGAGTGGTTGCAGAACTCAGCCAAGGAGGGAGCGAGGGAGGCAATGTTGTCCTTGATAGTTCTGGAGGAGCAGGGAAGCACCTGTTTGGAGGAGCCTTTCTTGGAGATCTGTCTTGGACTGTCTTGGAGATTTCCTCTGGTGCTTTGGGTGAGAAGGAGGAGAGGAGGGAAGGAGGGAGGGGGGTCAAGGGAGGCCTGAGAGCAGGTGTAGGAGGAGGGGGGTTGGGGAGAGGACAGGATATCCTGGTTTTAAATGTGAAATGGGAGGCCAAAGCAGTGCAGAGGGTCTAGGAAGGAAGAGGAGAAGTGGAGACTGCAGTAGGATTGGTGAGATCCTTACAGATGTTGAAAAGGTCAGCTGTGTTGTTGGTGGCACCAGAGATGCGGGCGTGGATATGGCCCCACTTCTTGGAACGGATGGAGAATCTGTATTGCCTTTGGAACAGGCGATAGGCCAAACAAGGGTCACTCCGCCGCCCGAACAGTTAGGCCTGGGCTTGGAAAGGATCTTGTAGCCCTCAGGAAGGAGAGTGTCAAAAGCAGTGACAGAGCTAGTATTGAACCACGTCTTAGTGAGGGCGAGGGCATCAAGGTCAAAGTTTTCAAGGAGTTGACATATGTCAGAGGAATGTTTAACAGCAGAGCAAGAGTTGAGGGTAGCTAAGTGAAGCTGGTTGCCACCTTTAAAGATCTTCTGAGGAGGGGTACAGGGACAAGGTATACCCGTTGGTGGGGGTGAAGAGGCCAGCAGGGTGGCAGACGGAGGAGTGGCAGGAGAAGGGAGGAATCTAATGAGAGACGGGAGGCTCCTGTCAAGAAGGAGGAGGAGGTTGGGCTGATAGCCCTGGGCCATGATAGTGCCATTCTGGTAGGCATAAATTATGCACCTGGATCATGAAGTGAACCAAGAGCACTTCCCATCTGGTTCCACCATTAATGATCGAAGAAGAGAAAGGGGCGACGACCAAGACCATATGGGGAGTTCATAGGTCCAGTGAGGGAACGACAAAGAGGATGTCAGTAATAGTCTGCCTGGAGGAAACATTGACATAGGTGTCGGCAAAGGGATGATCTAGGTTAGAGACCAGGAGAACGTTCTTAAACCTTTTCCTTTTCATAGCCAATAGGGGGTCCCAACACCTAACAACGCCAGATGGTCATTATTTCCCATAACTGGTGACAGGAAGTTAATAAATAAAGGGATACAGATGATTTCAGGAGCATGCATTGCTCGGATCACCTGACTTGCTAACCGGTCATGAACGTGTGCAAGTGGGCATGTCACTGTCCTTGACTCACCTGCCTTCACAAGCATGAGAAAGGTGCTTACTTTTCAAACACCTCACGTTGTGACTGCTCTAGCGGGTGGGCAGACAAGGGGAGTGTGTGTGTCTGTGATACTTCTGCACTCCATACCATCCTTTCCATCGACTCTACCTCAGGCTCTCAATTCCTACCTGCCGAGTAAGGTTTTACCATCAATCCCTTGCTCCCCAGGTGATCAGCAAAGAGAACAACCAACACTAGGCGTAGCTACCAATGTGCTTATTTAACTCACTTTTACAACTCCACTCCTCCACCCCTATAGAAAAGTGCAGAGATCCGACATACAGGTCCAATAGCGAATTACCAATTGAGTTTAATAGGAAGGCACAGAGTAAGGGATTGGCCTAACATAATAGGTGCATTTGTAGAGTGCACCCCTCAGCCCCACACACACACTGATGTAGATTGGTATTATAGACAGAAGGTAACAGATGTTCATTGTTACACAACTCAGTGGTACTCATTCGGTTCATCTTGCATGGATGAAGGGCTGGGTGGACCTGCAGGGATTCAAACCAGTGACTATGAGGTCACCCGCATGGCTCCTTCTAGAGAATGCAGTAGTGCACTGGGGCACAGTCCTGGACCCTAAACCTGGATCTGGACACCACTTCCAGGAAGAGGCAGGAGAGAGAAATGGAGACAAGACAGGAGAGAAGGGCACATGAAGGGTCCAGGGACGCAGGGCGGGAGACAGGCTATCTCAGAAGCATGGAGCAACCTGTGCTGAGAAACACACTACAGCAGTTATTTACCTTTCGCTGCCTGTGCTTCTTACGTTGTGCAGAGTAGGATGACACAATAGTGTGTTTAGATCTAGAAATGGAAGACATTATTATGTTATTAAATACTACAAACACAAGACATCATATAACGATATATAATCGAAACATCCAAAGATGAGCTGCCGTGCCCCTCTCCCCGCCAGTAATGCATCCTCCATCACATACACACAAGACAGGTTTAACTGGAGGTTTGTGAAGAACAAGTGGAGACAATTCAACACATGGCCAAAACAGATGATCACTTTCTCACCAAAAGAGGAGTGAATAGTCGTCGGCCACTCAACTACAGCAAACGTTTCCCCAATTCCCCAATTATTCCCTAAAAGACATATTTCACATTTAAAAACGTAGCATTTGAGGTCCCAGGGAGACAAAAAGGAGCCCATCCAGCCAGGGTATTTTCTAGTCCATGTGGTGCCCAGGGTGAAACACTACAATGCGCCCCCATGCTCGGCATACGCCACTCCCAAACTACACTCCACGGTTAAGTAACTCCTACCCAATGTCAATAAATCACTGCTATACAAATGAAACAGGTTTTATTACATCGTGATTCACGGAACTTCGCAAAAACGCTAAATGCTAGTGTGGGACCATTTTTTGGTTGAAGTACGCCACTGATGTGTTACTGCACTATGCAACTAGTAGTTTTTACCATTGTTGCTGAATAAATATCCTTTAAATCGCACAATTTGCATTACATGTGATAAAAAACGTAATAATTGTCCGAGGCATTTGCAACTATGGGCCATGTTTTCATTGGTGCCTGAGACAATTTTATGCCCTGTCCGGCCCTGGTGGCTGCCAAGAGTGAGCTACTGAGGTTGTATTCCCAGGGCAGGTGCGGGTGATGGGGAGCACCAGGAGCAAAAAAAGTAATCATAGAAAAGGGATCGGGAGCAGGAGAGGCCGGGGCAGTAGCCTGGCCGGGCCCAGGCACCATTCAGCTCTCCCGGGGACCACCCAGGTGGGTACTGCAAATGCCCATCTCTCAGCCCCTCGGACAGATGCCCACTGCACAGCCCCATGCAGAGCTGCCCACTGCATAACTCCATTTGCAGACACCCCCATGCACAGCACCCGCACAGATGCACACTGCGGAGGCCCCATACAGATGCCAGTGCACATCCCCCATACAGATGTCCACTGCATATTGCCTCCTTGCAGACACCCACAGCACAGTCCCATGTAGAACTGACCACTGCATAGTGCCCCCTTGCATATGCCCACAGCAAAGACGCCCGCTGTACATCCCCCTTGCAGTGGTGCCCACTGTGCACCCCCCTTGCAGAGCTGCCCACTGTACACCCCCTTAGTTTAGTTTAGTTTAGTTTGTTTATTTATAAAGCGCGTCCGAACCCTCAGGTAGCTGGGCGCATAATCATTGACACAGCAGAGTTACATATCGTTACACAAACATCTTAATACAACAGACACAGCATACATTAGTCCAGGCTCTGAATGTTTACATACAAGAGTAGAATATACCGAGAATAGAATGTACAGAGAATAGGCACCAAATAGTTACAGTGGCGAGTGAGGACCGGGTTACAGGTTGGTCCTGAATAGGCTGTAGATAGAGTAAACATTACTGCAGGTAGAGAGCAGCGGCTGGCCGGTCGTGTCGGTGAGAGTCTAGATGTTTAGGCTAGTAGCCATGATTTTACCATGGCTCTGAATGGCCAGAACGCAGTTTCCGATCTAATTGTAGGAGGGAGGGTGTTCCAACATTGTGCTGCGAGCACTGGGAAACTGGAGCCTCCTGCTGTTTTTAGGTTATAGTTAGGGATCTTTAGTTGGTGCAGGTAAGGAGTTCTGGTGGGTCTAATGGGGCAGTGTCTAGAGTATTTGTCTGAAAGGTAACGTGGGGTAGTACGTGACAGGCACTTGTGGGTGATGACCAGGGTTCTTAGCTTAATTCTGTCGTGGATCGGGAGCCAGTGGACTTCTTTGCTAACCGTGGATATGTGCGCCTTGCGTGGGAGGTTGAGGGCACATCTTAGTGCATTATTTTGCAGGATCTGGAGCCTGTTCAAATTTTTTGTGGTAGTGCCTAAGTAGAGTGTGTTGCAATAGTCTAATTTAGACAATATCAGCGCTCTAGATAGGGTGAGGCAACTAGAGGTGGAGAGAAAAGGCCTACAGGCATTGATCAATTTATTGGTGTATGTGGTAGCTGAGATGGTAGAGTTTATTTGTTTCTTTAGTGACAAGGTAGAGTCGAGCTATACGCCTAGTGTTTTGACCTCTTTGGATACTTTTATGATGTTGCAATCAATGGTAAAGGATTGGTACCTTTGGTCCAGTTTGTTGAGGCGAGCCTGGGAGCCTACGATAAGCAATTCTGTCTTATCGTCGTTTAGGCAAAGACTGTGTGTAGCCATCCAGGCTTGGATTTCTAAGTAGATATCATTAAGCTTTGCAACATCTTCTTCATAGCTGCCAGTGAGCGTGATGAGGACCTGGGTGTCGTCGTGCAGAGCTGCCCACTGCACATCCCCCTTTCAGATGGCCACTGCACATCCCCCTTTCAGATGGCCACGGTGCACCCCGCTTTCAGATGGCCACTGTACATCCCCCTTGCAGAGCTGCCCACTGCACATCACCCTTGCATAGTTGCCCACTGCACATCCCCCTTTCAGATGGCCACTGCACACCCCCCTTTCAGATGGCCACTGTACATCCCCCTTGCAGAGCTGTCCACTGCACATCATCCTTGCAGAGCTGTCCACTGCACATCCCCCTTGCAGAGCTGCCCACTGCACATCACCCTTGCATAGCTGCCCACTGCACATCCCCCTTGCATAGCTACCCACTGCACATCCCCCTTTCAGATGGCCACTGCACATCCCCCTTTCATATAGCCACTGCACACCCCCCTTTCAGATGGCCACTGTACATCCCCCTTGCAGAGCTGCCCACTGCACATCCCCCTTGCAGAGCTGTCCACTGCACATCACCCTTGCAGAGCTGCCCACTGCACATCCCCCTTTCAGATGGCCACTGCACCCCCCTTTCAGATGGCCACTACACATCCTCCCCTTTCAGATGGCCACTGCACAACCCCCCCTTTCAGATGGCCACTACACATCCACCTTTCAGATGGACACTGCACAACCCCCCCTTTCAGATGGCCACTGCACATCCCCCTTTCAGGTGGATGGCCATAGCACATCCCCCCTTTCAGGTGGCCACTGCACAACCCCCCCTTTTAGATGACCACTGCACAACCCCCCCTTTCAGATGACCACTGCACATCCACCTTTCAGATGGCCACTGCACATCCCCCTTTCAGATGGCCACTGTACACCCCCCTTGCAGAGCTTCCCACTGCACATCCCCATTTCAGATGTCCACTGCATATCCCCTCTTTCAGATGGTCACTGCACATCCTCCTTTCAGATGGTCACTGCACATCCCCCTTTCAGATGGCCACTGCACATCCCCCTTTCAGATGGCCACTGCACATCCGCCTTGCAGAGCTGCCCACTGTGCACCCCCCTTGCAGAGTTGCCCACTGCACACCCCCTTTCAGATGTCCACTGCACACCCCTTTTTCAGATGGCCACTGCAATCCCCCTTTCAGATGGCCACTGCACATCCCCCCCTTTCAGATGGCCACTGCACATCCCGCCCTTTCAGATGGCTACTGCACATCCCCCTTTCAGATGGTCGCTGCACATCCCCCTTGCAGAGCTGTCCACTGCAACCCCCCTTTCAGATGTCCACTGTGCAACCCCCTTTCAGATGGCCACGCACTGTACATTCCACTTGCAGAGCTGATGACTGCACATCCCCCTTTCAGATGGCCAATGCACCCCCCCTTTCAGATGGTCACTGCACATCCCCCCCTTTCAGATGGTCACTGCACACCCCCCCGTTTCAGATGGCCACTGCACAACCCCCCCCTTTCAGATGGCCACTGCACATCCACCTTTCAGATGGACACTGCACAACCCCCCCTTTCAGATGGCCACTGCACATCCCCCTTTCAGGTGGCCACTGCACATCCCCATTTCAGATGGCCACTGCACATCCCCTCATTAAGATGTCCACTGCACATCCCCCATTCAGATGGCCACTGCACAACCCCCCCTTTCAGATGGCCACTGCACATCCCCCTTTCAGATGGATGGCCATAGCACATCCCCCCCTTTCAAATGGCCACTGCACAACCCCCCCTTTTAGATGGCCGCTGCACAACCCCCCTTTTCAGATGACCACTGCACATCCACCTTTCAGATGGCCACTGCACATCCCCCTTTCAGATGTCCACTGTACATCCCACTTGCAGAGCTTCCCACTGCACATCCCCATTTCAGATGGCCACTGCACATCCCCCCTTTCAGATGGGCACTGCACATCCCCCCTTTCAGATGGCCACTGCACATCCCCCTTGCAGATCTGCCCACTGTGCACCCCCTTGCAGAGCTTCCCACTGCACATTCCCATTTCAGATGGCCACTGCACATCCCCCCTTTCAGATGGCCACTGCACATCCCCCCTTTCAGATGGTCACTGTACATCCCCCTTGCAGAGCTGCCTACTGCACATCCCCCTTGCAGAGCTATCCACTGCAACCCCCCTTTCAGATGGCCACTGTGCACCCCCTTTTCAGATGGCCACTGTACATCCCCCTTGCAGAGCTGCCCACTGCACATCCCCCTTTCAGATGGCCACTGCACATCCCCCCTTTCAGATGGCCACTGCACATCCCCCCTTTCAGATGGCCACTGTACATCCCCCTTGCAGAGCTGCCTACTGCACATCCCCCTTGCAGAGCTGTCTACTGCAACCCCCCTTTCAGATGTCCACTGCGCACCCCCCTTTCAGATGGCCACTGTACATCCCCCTTGCAGAGCTGCCCACTGCACATCCCCCCTTTCAGATGTCCACTGCACAACCCCCCCTTTCAGATGACCACTGCACATCCCCCTTTCAGATGGCCACTGAACATCCCCCTTGCAGAGCTTCCCACTGCACATCCCCCCTTTCAGATGGCCACTGCACATCCCCCCTTTCAGATGGCCACTGCACATCCCCTTTTCAGATGGCCACTGCACATCCCCTTTTCAGATGGCCACTGCACATCCCCCTTGCAGAGCTGCCCACTGTGCACCCCCCTTACAGAGTTGCCCACTGCACAATCCCCTTTCAGATGGCCACTGCACACCCCTCTTTCAGATGGCCACTGCACATCCCCCTTTCAGATGGCCACTGCACACCCCCCCTTTCAGATGGCCACTGCACATCCCCCTTGCAGAGCTGTCCACTGTAACCCCCCTTTCAGATGGCCACTGTGCACCCCCTTTCAGATGGCCACTGTACATCCCCCTTGCAGAGCTGCCTACTGCACATCCCCCTTGCAGAGCTGCCCACTGCACATCCCCCTTTCAGATGGCCACTGCACATCCCCCTTTCAGATGGCCACTGCACATCCCCCTTGCAGAGCTGCCCACTGTGCACCCCCCTTGCAGAGCTTTCCACTGCACATTCACATTTCAGATGGCCACTGCACATCCCCCCTTTCAGATGGCCACTGCATATCCCCCCTTTCAGATGGCCACTGTACATCCCCCTTGCAGAGCTGCCTACTGCACATCCCCCTTGCAGAGCTGTCCACTGCAACCCCCTTTAAGATGGCCACTGTACATCCCCCTTGCAGAGCTGCCTACTGCACATCCCCCTTGCAGAGCTGTCCACTGCAACCCCCCTTTCAGATGGCCACTGCGCACCCCCCTTTTAGATGGCCACTGTACATCCCCCTTGCAGAGCTGCCTACTGCACATCCCCCTTGCAGAGCTGTCCACTGCAACCCCCCTATCAGATGGCCACTGTACATCCCCCTTGCAGAGCTGCCTACTGCACATCCCCCTTGCAGAGCTGTCCACTGCAACCCCCCTTTCAGATGGCCACTGTACATCCCCCTTGCAGAGCTGCCTACTGCACATTCCCCTTGCAGAGCTGTCCACTGCAACCCCCCTTTCAGATGGCCACTGCACACCCCCCTTTCAGATGGCCACTGCACATCCCCCCTTTCAGATGGCCACTGTACACCCCCCTTGCAGAGCTGCCTACTGCACATCCCCCTTGCAGAGCTGTCCACTGCAAACCCCCTTTCAGATGGCCACTTTACATCCCCCTTGCAGAGCTGCCTACTGCACATCCCCCTTGCAGAGCTGTCCACTGCAACCCCCCTTTCAGATGGCCACTGTACATCCCCCTTGCAGAGCTGCCTATGGCACATCCCCCTTGCAGAGCTGCCCACTCCACAGCCCCCTTTCAGATGGCCACTGCACATCCCCCCCTTTCAGATGGCCACTGCACAACCCCCCCTTTCAGATGACCACTGCACATCACCCTTTCAGATGGCCACTGAACATCCCCCTTGCAGATGGCCATAGCACAGCCACCTGTACAGCTCCCCAAGCCCACATCACACTCCCCTTGCAGACGCCCACAGCACAGTACCTCACTGCACAGGCACCCACTGCACAGCCCACTCCATACAGACGTCCACTGCGCAGACCCCTGTACAGATGTCCACTGCGCAGACCCCTGTACTTTACAGATGCCCACTGCATATCCCCCTTGCAGACGCCCACAGCACAGTACCCCACTTCACAGGCACCCACTGCACAGCCCACCCCATACAGACGTCCACTGTGCAGACCCCTGTACAGATGCCCACTGCGCAGACCCCTGTACTGTACAGATGCCCACAGGATATCCCCCTGTGTGAATGCCCATCTCACAGCACCAGTGGGGGAGTGGCCTACGGGGAAGTCAAGTTACAAAACTTCCAATATATGTTACCATGGGGCCACTTGGAAACACATTTCCAGGGCCACTTTTGGTTCCAGTGCACAGCACCCGGCACTGATGGCCACTACACTCCGACCCCCTGCACTGATGCCCACTACACTCCCACCACTGCAGATGCCCATTACACCCCCACCCTCTGCAGATGCCCATTACACCCCCACCCCGTGCAGATGCCCATTACACCCCCACCCCTGCAAATGCCCATTACACCCCCACCCCGTGCCGATGCCCATTACACCCCCACCCCCTGCAGAAGCCCACCACACGGCCCTTGTGTAGATGCCCATTACACCCCCACCCTCTGCAGATGCCATTACACCCCCACCCCCTGCAGATGCCCACCACACGGCCCTTGTGTAGATGCCCACTACACCCCCACCCCGTGCAGATGCCCATTACACCCGCACCCCCTGCTGATGCCCATTACACCCCCACCCCCTGCAGATGCCCATTACACCACCAAACCCTGAAGATGCCCACTACACCCCCACCCCCTGCAGATGCCCACTACACCCCCACCCCCTGCAGATGCCCACTACACCCCCACCCCATGCAGATGCCCACTACACCCCCACCCCCTGCAGATGCCCACTACACCCCCACCCCGTGCAGATGCCCATTACAACCCCAACCCCTGCAGATGCCCACTACACCCCCACCCCCTGCAGATGCCCACTACACCCCCGCCCCGTGCAGATGCCCATTACAACCCCAACCCCTGCAGATGCCCACTACACCCCCAGCCCCGTGCAGATGCCCACTGCAAGGCCCTTGTGTAGATGCCATTATACCCCCACCCCGTGCAGATGCCCACAACACCCCCACCCCGTGCAGATGCCCACCACATGGCCCTTGTGTAGATGCCCATTACACCCCCACCCCGTGCAGATGCCCACTACACCCCCACCCCGTGCAGATGCCCACCACATGGCCCTTGTGTAGATGCCCACTACACCCCCACCCCGTGCAGATGCCCACTACACCCCCACCCCATGCAGATGCCCATTACACCCCCACCCCGTGCAGATGCCCACCACACGGCCCTTTTGTAGATGCCCACCACACACCCACCCCGTGCAGATGCCCACCACATGGCTCTTGTGTAGATGCCATTATACCCCCACCCCCTGCAGATGCCCATTCCACCCCCACCCCCTGCAGATGCCCACTACACGGCCCTTGTGTAGAAGCCCATTACAGCCCCACCCCGTACAGATGCCCACTACATGGCCCTTGTGTAGATGCCCACTACACCCCCACCCCCTGCAGATGCCCACTACATGGCCCTTGTGTAGATGCCCATTACACCCCCACCCCGTGCAGATGCCCACTACACCCCCACCCCGTGCAGATGCCCACCACATGGCCCTTGTGTAGATGCCCACTACACCCCCACCCCGTGCAGATGCCCACTACACCCCCACCCCATGCAGATGCCCATTACACCCCCACCCCGTGCAGATGCCCACCACACGGCCCTTTTGTAGATGCCCACCACACACCCACCCCGTGCAGATGCCCACCACATGGCTCTTGTGTAGATGCCATTATACCCCCACCCCCTGCAGATGCCCATTCCACCCCCACCCCCTGCAGATGCCCACTACACGGCCCTTGTGTAGAAGCCCATTACAGCCCCACCCCGTACAGATGCCCACTACATGGCCCTTGTGTAGATGCCCACTACACCCCCACCCCCTGCAGATGCCCACTACATGGCCCTTGTGTAGATGCCCATTACACCCCCACCCCGTACAGATGCCCACCACACGGCCCTTATGTAGAAGCCCATTACAGCCCAACCCCGTACAGATGCCCACTACATGGCCCTTGTGTAGATACCCACTACACCCCCACCCCCTGCAGATGCCCACTACATGGCCCTTGTGTAGATGCCCACTACACCCCCACCCCCTGCAGATGCCCACTACATGGCCCTTGTGTAGATGCCCATTACACCCCCACCCCCTGCAGATGCCCACTACACCCCCACCCCGTGCAGATGCCCATTACACCCCCACCCCCTGCAGATGCCCATTACACCCCCACCCCCTGCAGATGCCCATTACACCCCCACCCCGTGCAGATGCCCATTACACCCCCACCCCGTGCAGATGCCCACTACACGGCCCTTGTGTAGATGCCCACTACACCCCCACCCCCTGCAGATGCCCATTACACCCCACCCCCTGCAGGTGGCCTTTCCAACACCCAGTGAGTGGGAGCTGATCATGGTTATTGGACCGTTTCACCATGTATTGGGTTGTGCTGTTATCTTCAGAGGCCGCCTGCGCCCATCGCCCATCTGGCCTGCTTCTCTGCCTGGTGCCCATCTGCCGGGCGCCCATCTGCCGGGCGCCCATCTGCCGGGCGCCCATCTGCCGGGCGCCCATCTGCCGGGCGCCCATCTGCCCTGCTCATCTGCCCTGCTTATCTGCCTGACTTATCTGTCCAGTTTATCTGACCCGGCTTATCTGACCCGGCTTGTCTGCCCAGCTTATCTGCCCAGTTTATCCGCCCGGCTTATCTGCCCAGTTTATCCGCCCGGCTTATCTGCTCGGCGCCAATCTGCCCTGCGTCCATCTGCCCGGCGCACATCTGCCCTGCTTATCTGCCCAGCTTATCTGCCTGGCTTATCTGGCTGGCTTATCTGCCTGGTGCCCATCTGCCCGTTGCCCATCTGCCCGTTGCCCATCTGCCCTGCTCATCTGCCCTGCTTATCTGCCCGACGCCCATCTGCCCTGCCCGACTTATCTGCCCTGCTTATCTGCCTGGCTTATCTGCTCAGCGCCAATCTGCCCCGCGTCCATCTGCTCCGCGTCCATCTGCCCGGCGCCCATCTGCCGTGCTCATCTGCCCTGCTTATCTGCCTGGCTTATCTGGCTGGTTTACCTGCTCGGCGCCCATCTGCCCGACGCCCATCTGCCCGACGCCCATCTGCCCTGCTTATCTGCTCTGCTTATCTGCCCAGCTTATCTGCCCTGCTTATCTGGCCGGCTTATCTGCCTGGTTTACCTGCCCGGTACCCATCTGCCAGACGCCCATCTTCCCGGCGGCCATCTGCCCGTTGCCCATCTGCCCTGTTTATCTGCCCTGCTTATCTGCCTGACTTATCTGCCCGGCGCTTATCTGCCTGGCTTATCTGCCTGGCACTCATCTGCCCTGCTCATCTGCCCTGCATATCAGCCTGGCTTATCTGCCCTGCTTATCTGCCCAGCTTATCTGCTCAGCGTCAATCAGCCCCGCGCCAATCATCCCCGCGTCCATCTGCCCCGCGTCCATCTGCCCGGTGCCCATCTGCCGTGCTCATCTGCCCTGCTTATCTGCCTGGCTTATCTGGCTGGCCCATCTGCCCGACGCCCATCTGCCCGGCGCCCATCTGCCCGGTGCCCATCTGCCCGTCGCCCATCTGCCCTGCTCATCTACCCTGCTTATCTGCCCAACTAATCTGCCCTGCTTATCTGCCCGGATTATCTGCCCAGCGCCAATCTGCCCCGCGTCCATCTGCCCAGCACCCATCTGTCCTGCTTATCTGCTCTACTTATCTGCTCTGCTTATCTGCCCAGCTTATCTGCCCAGCTTATCTGCTCTGCTTATCTGGCCGGCGGCCATCTGCCCTGTTTATCTGCCTGACTTATCTGCCCTGCTTATCTGCCCGGTGCTTATCTGCCTGGCTTATCTGCCTGGTTTATCTGCCTGGCGCTCATCTGCCCTGCATATCTGCCTGGTTTATCTGCCCTGCATATCTGCCTGGTTTATCTGCCCTGCTTATCTGTCCTGCTCATCTTCCCTGCGTATCTTCCCTGCTTATCTGCCTGTCTTATCTGCCTGGTTTATCTGCCCGGTGCCCATCTGCCCGGTGCCCATCTGCCCGGTGCCCATCTGCCCGGTGCCCATCTGCCCGGTGCCCATCTGCCCTGCTTATCTGCCCTGCTTATCTGTCCTGCTTATCTGCCCTGCCCCCATCTGCCCAGCCCCCATCTGCCCGGCGCCCATCTGCCCCGCTCATCTGCCCTGCCCATCTGCCCAGCCCATCTGCCCAGCCCATCTGCCCATCTTATCTGCATGGCTAATCTGCCATGCCCATCTGCCCAATTTATCTGCCCGGTTTATCTGTCCTGCTCATCTTCCCTGCTTATCTGCCTGGATTATCTGCCCGGATTATCTGCCCGATTTATCTGCCTGATTTATCTGCCCTGCTTATCTGCTCAGCGCCAATCTGCCCCGCGCCCATCTGCCCGGCGCCCATCTGCCGTGCTCGTCTGGCCTGCTTCTCTGCCTGGCTTATCTGGCTGGCTTATCTGCTCAGCGCCCATCTGCCCGACGCCCATCTGCCCGGCACCCATCTCCCTGCGCCTATCTGCCCGGCACCCATCTGTCCTGCTTATCTGCTCTGCTTATCTGCCCTGCTTATCTGGCTGGCTTATCTGCTTGGCTTACCTGCCCGGTGCCCATCTGCCAGACGCCCATCTTCCCGGCGGCCATCTACACGTCGCCCATCTGCCCTGTTTATCTGCCCTGCTTATCTGCCTGATTTATCTGCCCTGGCTTATCTGCCTGGCGCTCATCTGCCCTGCTCATCTGCCCTGCATATCTGCCCGGCTTATCTGCCCTGCTTATCTGCCCTGCTTATCTGCCCGGCTTATCTGCCCTGCTTATCTGCCCAGTTTATCTGCTCAGCGCCAATCTACCCCGCGTCCATCTGCCCGGCGCCCATCTGCCGTGCTCATCTGCCCTGCTTATCTGCCCTGCTTATCTGCCCTGCTTATCTGCCTGGCTTATCTGGCTGGCTTATCTGCTCGGCGCCCATCTGCCCGACGCCCATCTGCCCGACGCCCATCTGAACGACGCCCATATGCCCGGCGCCCATCTGCCCTGCTCATCTATCCTGCTTATCTGCCCTGCTTATCTGCTCGGATTATCAGCTCGAATTATCTGCCCAGTTTATCTGCCCTGCTTATCTGCCTGGCTTATCTGGCTGGCTTATCTGCTCGGCGCCCATCTGCCCGACGCCCATCTGCCCGACGCCCATATGCCCGGCACCCATCAGTCCTGCTTATCTGCTCTGCTTATCTGCCCATCTTATCTGCCCTGCTTATCTGGCCGGTTTATCTGCCTGGCTTACCTGCCCGGTGCACATCTGCCAGAGGCCCATCTTCCCGGCGGCCATCTGCCCGTCGCCCATCTGCCCTGCTTATCTGCCTGACTTATCTGCCCTGCTTATCTGCCTGGCTTATCTGCCTGGTGCTTATCTGCCTGGCTTATCTGCCTGGAGCTCATCTTCCCTGCATATCTGCCTGGTTTATCTGCCCTGCTTATCTGTCCTGCTCATCTTCCCTGCGTATCTTCCCAGCTTATCTGCCTGTCTTATCTACCTGTCTTATCTGCCTGGCTTATCTGCCAGGCTTATCTGCCCGGTTTATCTGCCCGGTTTATCTGCCTGGCTTATCTGCCCGGTGCCCATCTGCCCGGTGCCCATCTGCCCGGTGCCCATCTATCCTGGTTATCTGCCCTGGTTATCTGCCCTGGTTATCTGCCCTGGTTATCTGCCCTGCCCATCTTCCCAGCGCCCATCTGCCCGGCGCCCATCTCCCCTGCTCATCTGCCCTGCCCATCTGCCCAGCTTATCTGCCCATTTTATCTGCCTGGCTAATCTGCCATGCCCATCTGCCCAATTTATCTGCCCGGGTTATCTGTCCTGCTCATCTTCCCTGCTTATCTGCCTGGATTATCTGCCAGATTTATCTGCCCTGCTTATCTGCCCGGATTATCTGCCCAGCTTATCTGCTCAGCGCCAATCTGCCCTGCGTCCATCTGCCCGGCACCCATCTGTCCTGCTTATCTGCTCTGCTTATCTGCCCAGCTTATCTGCCCAGCTTATCTGGCCGGCTTATCTGCCTGGTTTACCTGCCCGGTGCCCATCTGCCAGACGCCCATCTTCCCGGCGGCCATCTGCCCATCGCCCATCTGCCCTGTTTATCTGCCCTGCTTATCTGCCTGACTTATCTGCCCTGCTTATCTGCCCGACTTATCTGCCTGACTTATCTGCCTGGCGCTCATCTGCCCTGCATATCTGCCTGGTTTATCTGCCCTGCTTATCTGCCCTGCTTATCTGCCCTGCTTATCTGTCCTGCTCATCTTCCCTGCGTATCTTCCCTGCGTATCTTCCCTGCGTATCTTCCCTGCTTATCTGCCCGGCTTATCTGCCCTGTTTATCTACCCTGCTTATCTGCCTGGCTTATCTGCCTGGTTTATCTGCCCGGCGCCCATCTGCCCGGCGCCCATCTGCCCGGCGCCCATCTGCCCTGCTTATCTGTCCTGGTTATCTGCCCTGGTTATCTGCCCTGTCCATCAGCCCTGCCCATCTGCCCAGCGCCCATCTGCCCTGCTCATCTGCCCTGCCCATCTGCCCAGCTTATCTGCCCAGTTTATCTGCCTGGCTAATCTGCCATGCCCATCTGCCCAATTTATCTGCCCGTCTTATCTGTCCTGCTCATCTTCCCTGCTTATCTGCCTGGATTATCTGCCCGGATTATCTGTCCTGCTTATCTGCCTGGTTTATCTGACCGGTTTATCTGCCCATCTCATCTGCCTGGCGTATCTGCCCGGCGCTCATCTGCCCTGCTCATCTGCCCTGCGTATTTGCCCGGTTCATCTGCCCATTTTATCTGCCCAGTTTATCTGCCCTGCTTGCATTGGTTGCAATCATAGCTTGCAGCATTTTTCCTATAGCGCCGATCGGGGTCTGGCCGGAAGGTTTTTCTGTGCTGATAAAGAGCTTGGATCTTTTCATTCACTTTCACGTTTTGGAAAACAGCCCCTTTGGAAAGTGCTGCTTGTCACTTGTTATGGGGTGAAATGAAAGTCTGGACGCCCAGGTAGGGAAGTGAACTTCTTTACTAAGTTCCAGGTGATACAGTAAATACAACAGGTAAGTCCAAAGGTAAGTAATTAGGAAGATATAGGAGAGGCATCCACAGGCCTCCACTCCAGCTGGCATTCATGGAATTTACAGGGGCACTCACACCACAACATTCCACAAGCAAGCATCCATGCAGGGCCAAGGCATGGGGGGGGGCATAAAACATAACATATCTCCCTCCTCAACAGACACCAAGGTACAGGGCACTCACAGCACAACATTCCACAGGCACTCTCTCAAGCAAGCATCCATGCGGGACCAAGGCATGAGGGGGCATAAGACATAACATATCTCCCTCCTCAACAGACACCAAGGTACAGGGCACGGAAGGAAGCACCGGGGAAAACCACACGGTAATGCGAACAAAGCATAAAACCAACAACAGTCTGGCCACAACCAACCTCCCCACTCCAAACCAAATCCCACGCACTCCATTCCAGAGAACAAGGAGCCACGCTCTGCACTGCATTCGGACCCCGTCACTGCGTGTTCCAGCAACTCAACACCAGCTGCATGGCACAGCACCTCAGGGGAGCTGCGCAGAAGAAGGCGGGTCAGCTCGGAACCTGCGCAGAAGAAGGCGGGTCAGCTGGGAACCTGCACAGAAGAAGGCGGGTCAGCAGGGAACTTGCACAGAAGAAGGCGGGTCAGCTGGGAACATGCGCAGAAGAAGGCAGGTCAGCTGGGAGCCTGCGCAGAAGGCGGGTCAGCTGGGAACCTGCACAGAAGAAGGCGGATCAGCTGGGAACATGTGCAGAAGAAGGCTGGTCAGCAGGGAACCTGCGCAGAAGAAGGCGGGTCAACTGGGAACCTGCACAGAAGGTGGGTCAGCAGGGAACCTACGCAGAAGAAGGCGGGTCAGCTCGGAACATGCGCAGAAGAAGGCAGGTCAGCTGGGAACCTGCCCAGAAGAAGGCGGGTCAGCTGGGAACATGTGCAGAAGAAGGCTGGTCAGCAGGGAACCTGTGCAGAAGAAGGCGGGTCAACTGGGAACCTGCACAGAAGGTGGGTCAGCAGGGAACCTACGCAGAAGAAGGCGGGTCAGCTCGGAACATGCGCAGAAGAAGGCAGGTCAGCTGGGAACCTGCCCAGAAGAAGGCGGGTCAACTGGGAACCTGCACAGAAGACGGCGGGTCAGAAGGGAACCTGCCCAGAAGAAGGCGGGTCAGCTGGGAACATGCGCAGAAGAAGGCGGGTCAGCTGAGAACCTGCGCAGAAAAAGGCAGGTCAGCTGGGAACATGCGCAGAAGAAGGCAGGTCAGCTGGGAACCTGCACAGAAGAAGGCGGGTCAGCAGGGAACCTGCCCAGAAGAAGGCAGGTCAGCTGGGAACATACGCAGAAGAAGGCGAGTAAACTGGGAGCCTGCGCAGAAGAAGACGAGTCAGCTGGGAACCTGCGCAGAAGAAGGCGAGTAAACTGGAAGCCTGCGCAGAAGAAGGCGGGTCAGCTGGGAACCTGCGCAGAAGAAGGCAAGTAAACTGGGAGCCTGCGCAGAAGAAGACGGGTCAGCTGGGAACCTGTGCAGAAGAAGGCGGGTCAGCTGGGAACCTGCGCAGTAGAAAGTGGGTCAGCTGAGAACCTGCACAGAAGAAGGCGGGTCAGCTTAGAACCTGCACAGAAGAAGGCGGGTCAGCTGGGAGCCTGCGCCGAAGAAGGTGGGTCAGCAGGGAACCCTTGCAGAAGAAGGCAGGTCAGCTGGGAACCTGCGCAGAAGAAGGCAGGTCAGCTGGTAGCCTGCGCTGAAGAAGGCGGGTCAGCAGGGAACCTGCGCAGAAGAAGGCGGGTCAGCTGGGAGCTTGCGCAGAAGAAGGCGGGTCAGCAAGGAACCTGCGCAGAAGAAGGCAGGTCAGCAGGGAACTTTCGCAGAAGAAGGCGGGTCAGCTGGGAACCTGTGCAGAGGAAGGCGGATCAGCTGGGAATCTGCACAGAATATGGCGGGTCAGCATGGAACTTGAGCAGAAGAAGGTGGGTCAGCTGGGAGCCTGCGTAGAAGAAGGCGGATCATCTGGGAACCTGTGCAGAAGAAGGCTGGTCAGCTGGGAACCTGCGAGAAGAAGGCAGGTCAGCTGGGAACCTGCGCAGTAGAAAGTGGGTCAGCTGAGAACCTGCACAGAAGAAGGCGGGTCAGCTGAGAACCTGCACAGAAGAAGGCGGGTCAGCTGGGAGCCTGCGCCGAAGAAGGTGGGTCAGCAGGGAACCTGCGCAGAAGAAGGCGGGTCAGCTGGGAACCTGCGCAGAAGAAGGCGGGTCAGCTGGTAGTCTGCGCTGAAGAAGGCAGGTCAGCAGTGAACCTGCGCAGAAGAAGGCGGGTCGTCTGGGAGCTAGCGCAGAAGAAGGCGGGTCAGCTGGGAACCTGTGCAGAAGAAGGCGGGTCAGCTGGGAACCTGTGCAGAAGAAGGCAGGTCAACTGGGAACCTGCTTAGAAGAAGGGGGGTCAGAAGGGAACCTGCGCAGAAGAAGGCGGGTCAGCTGGGAACATGCGCAGAAGAAGGCTGGTCAGCTGGGAGCCTGCGCAGAAGGCGGGTCAGCTGGGAACCTGCACAGAAGAAGGCGGATCAGCTGGGAACATGTGCAGAAGAAGGCTGGTCAGCAGGGAACCTGCGCAGAAGAAGGCTGGTCAACTGGGAACCTGCACAGAAGGTGGGTCAGCAGGGAACCTGCGCAGAAGAAGGCAGGTCAACTGGGAACCTGCACAGAAGGTGGGTCAGCAGGGAACCTGCGCAGAAGAAGGCGGGTCAGCTGGGAACATGCGCAGAAGAAGGCAGGTCAGCTGGGAACCTGCCCAGAAGAAGGCGGGTCAACTGGGAACCTGCACAGAAGAAGGCGGGTCAGAAGGGAACCTGCGCAGAAGAAGGCGGGTCAGCTGGGAACATGCGCAGAAGGAGGCGGGTCAGCAGGGAACCTGCGCAGAAGAAGGCAGGTCAGCTGGGACCATGCGCAGAAGAAGGCAGGTCAGCTGGGAACCTGCACAGAAGAAGGCGGGTCAGCAGGGAACCTGCCCAGAAGAAGGCAGGTCAGCTGGGAACATGCGCAGAAGAAGGCGAGTAAACTGGGAGCCTGCGCAGAAGAAGACGGGTCAGCTGGGAACCTGCGCAGAAGAAGGCGAGTAAACTGGAAGCCTGCGCAGAAGAAGGCGGGTCAGCTGGGAACCTGCGCAGAAGAAGGCGAGTAAACTGGGAGCCTGCGCAGAAGAAGACGGGTCAGCTGGGAACCTGTGCAGAAGAAGGCGGGTCAGCTGGGAACCTGCGCAGTAGAAAGTGGGTCAGCTGAGAACCTGCACAGAAGAAGGCCGGTCAGCTGAGAACCTGCACAGAAGAAGGCGGGTCAGCTGGGAGCCTGCGCCGAAGAAGGTGGGTCAGCAGGGAACCCTTGCAGAAGAAGGCGGGTCAGCTGGGAACCTGCGCAGAAGAAGGCGGGTCAGCTGGTAGCCTGCGCTGAAGAAGGCTGGTCAGCAGGGAACCTGCGCAGAAGAAGGCGGGTCAGCTGGGAGCTTGCGCAGAAGAAGGCGGGTCAGCAAAGAACCTGCGCAGAAGAAGGCAGGTCAGCAGGGAACTTTCGCAGAAGAAGGCGGGTCAGCTGGGAATCTGCGCAGAAGATGGCGGGTCAGCATGGAACTTGAGCAGAAGAAGGTGGGTCAGCTGGGAACCTACGAGAAGAAGGCGGGTCAGCTGGGAACCTGCGCAGTAGAAAGTGGGTCAGCTGAGAACCTGCACAGAAGAAGGCGGGTCAGCTGAGAACCTGCACAGAAGAAGGCGGGTCAGCTGGGAGCCTGCACCGAAGAAGGTGGGCCAGCAGGGAACCTGCGCAGAAGAAGGCGGGTCAGCTCGGAACCTGCGCAGAAGAAGGCGGGTCAGCTGGGAACCTGCACAGAAGAAGGCGGGTCAGCAGGGAACTTGCACAGAAGAAGGCGGGTCAGCTGGGAACATGCGCAGAAGAAGGCAGGTCAGCTGGGAGCCTGCGCAGAAGGCGGGTCAGCTGGGAACCTTCACAGAAGAAGGCGGATCAGCTGGGAACATGTGCAGAAGAAGGCTGGTCAGCAGGGAACCTGCGCAGAAGAAGGCGGGTCAACTGGGAACCTGCACAGAAGGTGGGTCAGCAGGGAACCTACGCAGAAGAAGGCGGGTCAGCTCGGAACATGCGCAGAAGAAGGCAGGTCAGCTGGGAACCTGCCCAGAAGAAGGCGGGTCAGCTGGGAACATGTGCAGAAGAAGGCTAATCAGCAGGGAACCTGTGCAGAAGAAGGCGGGTCAACTGGGAACCTGCACAGAAGGTGGGTCAGCAGGGAACCTACGCAGAAGAAGGCGGGTCAGCTCGGAACATGCGCAGAAGAAGGCAGGTCAGCTGGGAACCTGCCCAGAAGAAGGCGGGTCAACTGGGAACCTGCACAGAAGAAGGCGGGTCAGAAGGGAACCTGCCCAGAAGAAGGCGGGTCAGCTGGGAACATGCGCAGAAGAAGGCGGGTCAGCTGGGAACCTGTGCAGAAGAAGGCAGGTCAGCTGGGAACATGCGCAGAAGAAGGCAGGTCAGCTGGGAACCTGCACAGAAGAAGGCGGGTCAGCAGGGAACCTGCCCAGAAGAAGGCAGGTCAGCTGGGAACATACGCAGAAGAAGGCGAGTAAACTGGGAGCCTGCGCAGAAGAAGACGAGTCAGCTGGGAACCTGCGCAGAAGAAGGCGAGTAAACTGGAAGCCTGCGCAGAAGAAGGCGGGTCAGCTGGGAACCTGCGCAGAAGAAGGCAAGTAAACTGGGAGCCTGCGCAGAAGAAGACGGGTCAGCTGGGAACCTGTGCAGAAGAAGGCGGGTCAGCTGGGAACCTGCGCAGTAGAAAGTGGGTCAGCTGAGAACCTGCACAGAAGAAGGCGGGTCAGCTTAGAACCTGCACAGAAGAAGGCGGGTCAGCTGGGAGCCTGCGCTGAAGAACGTGGGTCAGCAGGGAACCCTTGCAGAAGAAGGCAGGTCAGCTGGGAACCTGCGCAGAAGAAGGCAGGTCAGCTGGTAGCCTGCGCTGAAGAAGGCGGGTCAGCAGGGAACCTGCGCAGAAGAAGGCGGGTCAGCTGGGAGCTTGCGCAGAAGAAGGCGGGTCAGCAAGGAACCTGCGCAGAAGAAGGCAGGTCAGCAGGGAACTTTCGCAGAAGAAGGCGGGTCAGCTGGGAACCTGTGCAGAGGAAGGCGGATCAGCTGGGAATCTGCACAGAAGATGGCGGGTCAGCATGGAACTTGAGCAGAAGAAGGTGGGTCAGCTGGGAGCCTGCGCAGAAGAAGGCGGATCATCTGGGAACCTGTGCAGAAGAAGGCTGGTCAGCTGGGAACCTGCGAGAAGAAGGCGGGTCAGCTGGGAACCTGCGCAGTAGAAATTGGTTCAGCCGAGAACCTGCACAGAAGAAGGCGGGTCAGCTGAGAACCTGCACAGAAGAAGGCGGGTCAGCTGGGAGCCTGCGCCGAAGAAGGTGGGTCAGCAGGGAACCTGCGCAGAAGAAGGCGGGTCAGCTGGGAACCTGCGCAGAAGAAGGCGGGTCAGCTGGTAGTCTGCGATGAAGAAGGCAGGTCAGCAGTGAACCTGCGCAGAAGAAGGAGGGTCATCTGGGAGCTAGCGCAGAAGAAGGCGGGTCAGCTGGGAACCTGTGCAGAAGAAGGCAGGTCAGCTGGGAACCTGCGCAGAAGAAGGCAGGTCAACTGGGAACCTGCTTAGAAGAAGGGGGGTCAGAAGGGAACCTGCGCAGAAGAAGGCGGGTCAGCTGGGAACATGCGCAGAAGAAGGCTGGTCAGCTGGGAGCCTGTGCAGAAGGCGGGTCAGCTGGGAACCTGCACAGAAGAAGGCGGATCAGCTGGGAACATGTGCAGAAGAAGGCTGGTCAGCAGGGAACCTGCGCAGAAGAAGGCGGGTCAACTGGGAACCTGCACAGAAGGTGGGTCAGCAG
Source organism: Ambystoma mexicanum (assembly GCF_040938575.1). Lineage (NCBI taxonomy): Eukaryota > Metazoa > Chordata > Amphibia > Caudata > Ambystomatidae > Ambystoma > Ambystoma mexicanum. The sequence continues at coordinate 1,283,581,356 of NC_090928.1, forward strand.
GGAACCTGCGCAGAAGAAGGCAGGTCAACTGGGAACCTGCACAGAAGGTGGGTCAGCAGGGACCCTGCACAGAAGAAGGCGGGTCAGCTGGGAACATGCGCAGAAGAAGGCAGGTCAGCTGGGAACCTGCCCAGAAGAAGGCGGGTCAACTGGGAACCTGCACAGAAGAAGGCGGGTCAGAAGGGAACCTGCGCAGAAGAAGGCGGGTCAGCTGGGAACATGCGCAGAAGGAGGCGGGTCAGCAGGGAACCTGCGCAGAAGAAGGCAGGTCAGCTGGGACCATGCGCAGAAGAAGGCAGGTCAGCTGGGAACCTGCACAGAAGAAGGCGGGTCAGCAGGGAACCTGCCCAGAAGAAGGCAGGTCAGCTGGGAACATGCGCAGAAGAAGGCGAGTAAACTGGGAGCCTGCGCAGAAGAAGACGGGTCAGCTGGGAACCTGCGCAGAAGAAGGCGAGTAAACTGGAAGCCTGCGCAGAAGAAGGCGGGTCAGCTGGGAACCTGCGGAGAAGAAGGCGAGTAAACTGGGAGCCTGCGCAGAAGAAGACGGGTCAGCTGGGAACCTGTGCAGAAGAAGGCGGGTCAGCTGGGAACCTGCGCAGTAGAAAGTGGGTCAGCTGAGAACCTGCACAGAAGAAGGCCGGTCAGCTGAGAACCTGCACAGAAGAAGGCGGGTCAGCTGGGAGCCTGCGCCGAAGAAGGTGGGTCAGCAGGGAACCCTTGCAGAAGAAGGCGGGTCAGCTGGGAACCTGCGCAGAAGAAGGCGGGTCAGCTGGTAGCCTGCGCTGAAGAAGGCTGGTCAGCAGGGAACCTGCGCAGAAGAAGGCGGGTCAGCTGGGAGCTTGCGCAGAAGAAGGCGGGTCAGCAAGGAACCTGCGCAGAAGAAGGCAGGTCAGCAGGGAACTTTCGCAGAAGAAGGCGGGTCAGCTGGGAACCTGTGCAGAGGAAGGCGGATCAGCTGGGAATCTGCGCAGAAGATGGCGGGTCAGCATGGAACTTGAGCAGAAGAAGGTGGGTCAGCTGGGAACCTACGAGAAGAAGGCGGGTCAGCTGGGAACCTGCGCAGTAGAAAGTGGGTCAGCTGAGAACCTGCACAGAAGAAGGCGGGTCAGCTGAGAACCTGCACAGAAGAAGGCGGGTCAGCTGGGAGCCTGCGCCGAAGAAGGTGGGCCAGCAGGGAACCTGCGCAGAAGAAGGCGGGTCAGCTGGGAACCTGCGCAGAAGAAGGCGGGTCAGCTGGTAGTCTGCGCTGAAGAAGGCGGGTCAGCAGGGAACCTGCGCAGAAGAAGGCGGGTCAGCTGGGAGCTAGCGCAGAAGAAGGCGGGTCAGCTGGGAACCTGTGCAGAAGAAGGCGGGTCAGCTGGGAACCTGCGCAGAAGAAGGCGGGTCAACTGGGAACCTGCTTAGAAGAAGGGGGGTCAGAAGGGAACCTGCGCAGAAGAAGGCGGATCATATGGGAACCTGTGCAGAAGAAGGCTGGTCAGCTGGGAACCTGCGAGAAGAAGGCGGGTCAGCTGGGAACCTGCGCAGTAGAAAGTGGGTCAGCTGAGAACCTGCACAGAAGAAGGCGGGTCAGCTGAGAACCTGCACAGAAGAAGGCGGGTCAGCTGGGAGCCTGCGCCGAAGAAGGTGGGTCAGCAGGGAACCTGCGCAGAAGAAGGCGGGTCAGCTGGGAACCTGCGCAGAAGAAGGCGGGTCAGCTGGTAGTCTGCGCTGAAGAAGGCAGGTCAGCAGTGAACCTGCGCAGAAGAAGGCGGGTCATCTGGGAGCTAGCGCAGAAGAAGGCGGGTCAGCTGGGAACCTGTGCAGAAGAAGGCGGGTCAGCTGGGAACCTGTGCAGAAGAAGGCAGGTCAACTGGGAACCTGCTTAGAAGAAGGGGGGTCAGAAGGGAACCTGCGCAGAAGAAGGCGGGTCAGCTGGGAACATGCGCAGAAGAAGGCTGGTCAGCTGGGAGCCTGCGCAGAAGGCGGGTCAGCTGGGAACCTGCACAGAAGAAGGCGGATCAGCTGGGAACATGTGCAGAAGAAGGCTGGTCAGCAGGGAACCTGCGCAGAAGAAGGCGGGTCAACTGGGAACCTGCACAGAAGGTGGGTCAGCAGGGAACCTGCGCAGAAGAAGGCAGGTCAACTGGGAACCTGCACAGAAGGTGGGTCAGCAGGGAACCTGCGCAGAAGAAGGCGGGTCAGCTGGGAACATGCGCAGAAGAAGGCAGGTCAGCTGGGAACCTGCCCAGAAGAAGGCGGGTCAACTGGGAACCTGCACAGAAGAAGGCGGGTCAGAAGGGAACCTGCGCAGAAGAAGGCGGGTCAGCTGGGAACATGCGCAGAAGGAGGCGGGTCAGCAGGGAACCTGCGCAGAAGAAGGCAGGTCAGCTGGGACCATGCGCAGAAGAAGGCAGGTCAGCTGGGAACCTGCACAGAAGAAGGCGGGTCAGCAGGGAACCTGCCCAGAAGAAGGCAGGTCAGCTGGGAACATGCGCAGAAGAAGGCGAGTAAACTGGGAGCCTGCGCAGAAGAAGACGGGTCAGCTGGGAACCTGCGCAGAAGAAGGCGAGTAAACTGGAAGCCTGCGCAGAAGAAGGCGGGTCAGCTGGGAACCTGCGCAGAAGAAGGCGAGTAAACTGGGAGCCTGCGCAGAAGAAGACGGGTCAGCTGGGAACCTGTGCAGAAGAAGGCGGGTCAGCTGGGAACCTGCGCAGTAGAAAGTGGGTCAGCTGAGAACCTGCACAGAAGAAGGCCGGTCAGCTGAGAACCTGCACAGAAGAAGGCGGGTCAGCTGGGAGCCTGCGCCGAAGAAGGTGGGTCAGCAGGGAACCCTTGCAGAAGAAGGCGGGTCAGCTGGGAACCTGCGCAGAAGAAGGCGGGTCAGCTGGTAGCCTGCGCTGAAGAAGGCTGGTCAGCAGGGAACCTGCGCAGAAGAAGGCGGGTCAGCTGGGAGCTTGCGCAGAAGAAGGCGGGTCAGCAAAGAACCTGCGCAGAAGAAGGCAGGTCAGCAGGGAACTTTCGCAGAAGAAGGCGGGTCAGGTGGGAACCTGTGCAGAGGAAGGCGGATCAGCTGGGAATCTGCGCAGAAGATGGCGGGTCAGCATGGAACTTGAGCAGAAGAAGGTGGGTCAGCTGGGAACCTACGAGAAGAAGGCGGGTCAGCTGGGAACCTGCGCAGTAGAAAGTGGGTCAGCTGAGAACCTGCACAGAAGAAGGCGGGTCAGCTGAGAACCTGCACAGAAGAAGGCGGGTCAGCTGGGAGCCTGCACCGAAGAAGGTGGGCCAGCAGGGAACCTGCGCAGAAGAAGGCGGGTCAGCTCGGAACCTGCGCAGAAGAAGGCGGGTCAGCTGGGAACCTGCACAGAAGAAGGCGGGTCAGCAGGGAACTTGCACAGAAGAAGGCGGGTCAGCTGGGAACATGCGCAGAAGAAGGCAGGTCAGCTGGGAGCCTGCGCAGAAGGCGGGTCAGCTGGGAACCTTCACAGAAGAAGGCGGATCAGCTGGGAACATGTGCAGAAGAAGGCTGGTCAGCAGGGAACCTGCGCAGAAGAAGGCGGGTCAACTGGGAACCTGCACAGAAGGTGGGTCAGCAGGGAACCTACGCAGAAGAAGGCGGGTCAGCTCGGAACATGCGCAGAAGAAGGCAGGTCAGCTGGGAACCTGCCCAGAAGAAGGCGGGTCAGCTGGGAACATGTGCAGAAGAAGGCTGGTCAGCAGGGAACCTGTGCAGAAGAAGGCGGGTCAACTGGGAACCTGCACAGAAGGTGGGTCAGCAGGGAACCTACGCAGAAGAAGGCGGGTCAGCTCGGAACATGTGCAGAAGAAGGCAGGTCAGCTGGGAACCTGCCCAGAAGAAGGCGGGTCAACTGGGAACCTGCACAGAAGAAGGCGGGTCAGAAGGGAACCTGCCCAGAAGAAGGCGGGTCAGCTGGGAACATGCGCAGAAGAAGGCGGGTCAGCTGGGAACCTGTGCAGAAGAAGGCAGGTCAGCTGGGAACATGCGCAGAAGAAGGCAGGTCAGCTGGGAACCTGCGCAGAAGAAGGCGGGTCAGCTGGGAACATGCGCAGAAGGAGGCGGGTCAGCAGGGAACCTGCGCAGAAGAAGGCAGGTCAGCTGGGACCATGCGCAGAAGAAGGCAGGTCAGCTGGGAACCTGCACAGAAGAAGGCGGGTCAGCAGGGAACCTGCCCAGAAGAAGGCAGGTCAGCTGGGAACATGCGCAGAAGAAGGCGAGTAAACTGGGAGCCTGCGCAGAAGAAGACGGGTCAGCTGGGAACCTGCGCAGAAGAAGGCGAGTAAACTGGAAGCCTGCGCAGAAGAAGGCGGGTCAGCTGGGAACCTGCGGAGAAGAAGGCGAGTAAACTGGGAGCCTGCGCAGAAGAAGACGGGTCAGCTGGGAACCTGTGCAGAAGAAGGCGGGTCAGCTGGGAACCTGCGCAGTAGAAAGTGGGTCAGCTGAGAACCTGCACAGAAGAAGGCCGGTCAGCTGAGAACCTGCACAGAAGAAGGCGGGTCAGCTGGGAGCCTGCGCCGAAGAAGGTGGGTCAGCAGGGAACCCTTGCAGAAGAAGGCGGGTCAGCTGGGAACCTGCGCAGAAGAAGGCGGGTCAGCTGGTAGCCTGCGCTGAAGAAGGCTGGTCAGCAGGGAACCTGCGCAGAAGAAGGCGGGTCAGCTGGGAGCTTGCGCAGAAGAAGGCGGGTCAGCAAGGAACCTGCGCAGAAGAAGGCAGGTCAGCAGGGAACTTTCGCAGAAGAAGGCGGGTCAGCTGGGAACCTGTGCAGAGGAAGGCGGATCAGCTGGGAATCTGCGCAGAAGATGGCAGGTCAGCATGGAACTTGAGCAGAAGAAGGTGGGTCAGCTGGGAACCTACGAGAAGAAGGCGGGTCAGCTGGGAACCTGCGCAGTAGAAAGTGGGTCAGCTGAGAACCTGCACAGAAGAAGGCGGGTCAGCTGAGAACCTGCACAGAAGAAGGCGGGTCAGCTGGGAGCCTGCGCCGAAGAAGGTGGGCCAGCAGGGAACCTGCGCAGAAGAAGGCGGGTCAGCTGGGAACCTGCGCAGAAGAAGGCGGGTCAGCTGGTAGTCTGCGCTGAAGAAGGCGGGTCAGCAGGGAACCTGCGCAGAAGAAGGCGGGTCAGCTGGGAGCTAGCGCAGAAGAAGGCGGGTCAGCTGGAAACCTGTGCAGAAGAAGGCGGGTCAGCTGGGAACCTGCGCAGAAGAAGGCGGGTCAACTGGGAACCTGCTTAGAAGAAGGGGGGTCAGAAGGGAACCTGCGCAGAAGAAGGCGGATCATCTGGGTACCTGTGCAGAAGAAGGCTGGTCAGCTGGGAACCTGCGAGAAGAAGGCGGGTCAGCTGGGAACCTGCGCAGTAGAAAGTGGGTCAGCTGAGAACCTGCACAGAAGAAGGCGGGTCAGCTGAGAACCTGCACAGAAGAAGGCGGGTCAGCTGGGAGCCTGCGCCGAAGAAGGTGGGTCAGCAGGGAACCTGCGCAGAAGAAGGCGGGTCAGCTGGGAACCTGCGCAGAAGAAGGCGGGTCAGCTGGTAGTCTGCGCTGAAGAAGGCAGGTCAGCAGTGAACCTGCGCAGAAGAAGGCGGGTCATCTGGGAGCTAGCGCAGAAGAAGGCGGGTCAGCTGGGAACCTGTGCAGAAGAAGGCGGGTCAGCTGGGAACCTGTGCAGAAGAAGGCAGGTCAACTGGGAACCTGCTTAGAAGAAGGGGGGTCAGAAGGGAACCTGCGCAGAAGAAGGCGGGTCAGCTGGGAACATGCGCAGAAGAAGGCTGGTCAGCTGGGAGCCTGCGCAGAAGGCGGGTCAGCTGGGAACCTGCACAGAAGAAGGCGGATCAGCTGGGAACATGTGCAGAAGAAGGCTGGTCAGCAGGGAACCTGCGCAGAAGAAGGCGGGTCAACTGGGAACCTGCACAGAAGGTGGGTCAGCAGGGAACCTGCGCAGAAGAAGGCAGGTCAACTGGGAACCTGCACAGAAGGTGGGTCAGCAGGGAACCTGCGCAGAAGAAGGCGGGTCAGCTGGGAACATGCGCAGAAGAAGGCAGGTCAGCTGGGAACCTGCCCAGAAGAAGGCGGGTCAACTGGGAACCTGCACAGAAGAAGGCGGGTCAGAAGGGAACCTGCGCAGAAGAAGGCGGGTCAGCTGGGAACATGCGCAGAAGGAGGCGGGTCAGCAGGGAACCTGCGCAGAAGAAGGCGGGTCAGCTGGGACCATGCGCAGAAGAAGGCAGGTCAGCTGGGAACCTGCACAGAAGAAGGCGGGTCAGCAGGGAACCTGCCCAGAAGAAGGCAGGTCAGCTGGGAACATGCGCAGAAGAAGGCGAGGAAACTGGGAGCCTGCGCAGAAGAAGACGGGTCAGCTGGGAACCTGCGCAGAAGAAGGCGAGTAAACTGGAAGCCTGCGCAGAAGAAGGCGGGTCAGCTGGGAACCTGCGCAGAAGAAGGCGAGTAAACTGGGAGCCTGCGCAGAAGAAGACGGGTCAGCTGGGAACCTGTGCAGAAGAAGGCGGGTCAGCTGGGAACCTGCGCAGTAGAAAGTTGGTCAGCTGAGAACCTGCACAGAAGAAGGCCGGTCAGCTGAGAACCTGCACAGAAGAAGGCGGGTCAGCTGGGAGCCTGCGCCGAAGAAGGTGGGTCAGCAGGGAACCCTTGCAGAAGAAGGCGGGTCAGCTGGGAACCTGCGCAGAAGAAGGCGGGTCAGCTGGTAGCCTGCGCTGAAGAAGGCTGGTCAGCAGGGAACCTGCGCAGAAGAAGGCGGGTCAGCTGGGAGCTTGCGCAGAAGAAGGCGGGTCAGCAAAGAACCTGCGCAGAAGAAGGCAGGTCAGCAGGGAACTTTCGCAGAAGAAGGCGGGTCAGCTGGGAACCTGTGCAGAGGAAGGCGGATCAGCTGGGAATCTGCGCAGAAGATGGCGGGTCAGCATGGAACTTGAGCAGAAGAAGGTGGGTCAGCTGGGAACCTACGAGAAGAAGGCGGGTCAGCTGGGAACCTGCGCAGTAGAAAGTGGGTCAGCTGAGAACCTGCACAGAAGAAGGCGGGTCAGCTGAGAACCTGCACAGAAGAAGGCGGGTCAGCTGGGAGCCTGCACCGAAGAAGGTGGGCCAGCAGGGAACCTGCGCAGAAGAAGGCGGGTCAGCTCGGAACCTGCGCAGAAGAAGGCGGGTCAGCTGGGAACCTGCACAGAAGAAGGCGGGTCAGCAGGGAACTTGCACAGAAGAAGGCGGGTCAGCTGGGAACATGCGCAGAAGAAGGCAGGTCAGCTGGGAGCCTGCGCAGAAGGCGGGTCAGCTGGGAACCTTCACAGAAGAAGGCGGATCAGCTGGGAACATGTGCAGAAGAAGGCTGGTCAGCAGGGAACCTGCGCAGAAGAAGGCGGGTCAACTGGGAACCTGCACAGAAGGTGGGTCAGCAGGGAACCTACGCAGAAGAAGGCGGGTCAGCTCGGAACATGCGCAGAAGAAGGCAGGTCAGCTGGGAACCTGCCCAGAAGAAGGCGGGTCAGCTGGGAACATGTGCAGAAGAAGGCTGGTCAGCAGGGAACCTGTGCAGAAGAAGGCGGGTCAACTGGGAACCTGCACAGAAGGTGGGTCAGCAGGGAACCTACGCAGAAGAAGGCGGGTCAGCTCGGAACATGCGCAGAAGAAGGCAGGTCAGCTGGGAACCTGCCCAGAAGAAGGCGGGTCAACTGGGAACCTGCACAGAAGAAGGCGGGTCAGAAGGGAACCTGCCCAGAAGAAGGCGGGTCAGCTGGGAACATGCGCAGAAGAAGGCGGGTCAGCTGGGAACCTGTGCAGAAGAAGGCAGGTCAGCTGGGAACATGCGCAGAAGAAGGCAGGTCAGCTGGGAACCTGCACAGAAGAAGGCGGGTCAGCAGGGAACCTGCCCAGAAGAAGGCAGGTCAGCTGGGAACATACGCAGAAGAAGGCGAGTAAACTGGGAGCCTGCGCAGAAGAAGACGAGTCAGCTGGGAACCTGCGCAGAAGAAGGCGAGTAAACTGGAAGCCTGCGCAGAAGAAGGCGGGTCAGCTGGGAACCTGCGCAGAAGAAGGCAAGTAAACTGGGAGCCTGCGCAGAAGAAGACGGGTCAGCTGGGAACCTGTGCAGAAGAAGGCGGGTCAGCTGGGAACCTGCGCAGTAGAAAGTGGGTCAGCTGAGAACCTGCACAGAAGAAGGCGGGTCAGCTTAGAACCTGCACAGAAGAAGGCGGGTCAGCTGGGAGCCTGCGCCGAAGAAGGTGGGTCAGCAGGGAACCCTTGCAGAAGAAGGCAGGTCAGCTGGGAACCTGCGCAGAAGAAGGCAGGTCAGCTGGTAGCCTGCGCTGAAGAAGGCGGGTCAGCAGGGAACCTGCGCAGAAGAAGGCGGGTCAGCTGGGAGCTTGCGCAGAAGAAGGCGGGTCAGCAAGGAACCTGCGCAGAAGAAGGCAGGTCAGCAGGGAACTTTCGCAGAAGAAGGCGGGTCAGCTGGGAACCTGTGCAGAGGAAGGCGGATCAGCTGGGAATCTGCACAGAAGATGGCGGGTCAGCATGGAACTTGAGCAGAAGAAGGTGGGTCAGATGGGAGCCTGCGCAGAAGAAGGCGGATCATCTGGGAACCTGTGCAGAAGAAGGCTGGTCAGCTGGGAACCTGCGAGAAGAAGGCGGGTCAGCTGGGAACCTGCGCAGTAGAAAGTGGGTCAGCTGAGAACCTGCACAGAAGAAGGCGGGTCAGCTGAGAACCTGCACAGAAGAAGGCGGGTCAGCTGGGAGCCTGCGCCGAAGAAGGTGGGTCAGCAGGGAACCTGCGCAGAAGAAGGCGGGTCAGCTGGGAACCTGCGCAGAAGAAGGCGGGTCAGCTGGTAGTCTGCGATGAAGAAGGCAGGTCAGCAGTGAACCTGCGCAGAAGAAGGAGGGTCATCTGGGAGCTAGCGCAGAAGAAGGCGGGTCAGCTGGGAACCTGTGCAGAAGAAGGCAGGTCAGCTGGGAACCTGCGCAGAAGAAGGCAGGTCAACTGGGAACCTGCTTAGAAGAAGGGGGGTCAGAAGGGAACCTGCGCAGAAGAAGGCGGGTCAGCTGGGAACATGCGCAGAAGAAGGCTGGTCAGCTGGGAGCCTGCGCAGAAGGCGGGTCAGCTGGGAACCTGCACAGAAGAAGGCGGATCAGCTGGGAACATGTGCAGAAGAAGGCTGGTCAGCAGGGAACCTGCGCAGAAGAAGGCGGGTCAACTGGGAACCTGCACAGAAGGTGGGTCAGCAGGGAACCTGCGCAGAAGAAGGCAGGTCAACTGGGAACCTGCACAGAAGGTGGGTCAGCAGGGACCCTGCGCAGAAGAAGGCGGGTCAGCTGTGAACATGCGCAGAAGAAGGCAGGTCAGCTGGGAACCTGCCCAGAAGAAGGCGGGTCAACTGGGAACCTGCACAGAAGAAGGCGGGTCAGAAGGGAACCTGCGCAGAAGAAGGCGGGTCAGCTGGGAACATGCGCAGAAGGAGGCGAGTCAGCAGGGAACCTGCGCAGAAGAAGGCAGGTCAGCTGGGACCATGCGCAGAAGAAGGCAGGTCAGCTGGGAACCTGCACAGAAGAAGGCGGGTCAGCAGGGAACCTGCCCAGAAGAAGGCAGGTCAGCTGGGAACATGCGCAGAAGAAGGCGAGTAAACTGGGAGCCTGCGCAGAAGAAGACGGGTCAGCTGGGAACCTGCGCAGAAGAAGGCGAGTAAACTGGAAGCCTGCGCAGAAGAAGGCGGGTCAGCTGGGAACCTGCGGAGAAGAAGGCGAGTAAACTGGGAGCCTGCGCAGAAGAAGACGGGTCAGCTGGGAACCTGTGCAGAAGAAGGCGGGTCAGCTGGGAACCTGCGCAGTAGAAAGTGGGTCAGCTGAGAACCTGCACAGAAGAAGGCCGGTCAGCTGAGAACCTGCACAGAAGAAGGCGGGTCAGCTGGGAGCCTGCGCCGAAGAAGGTGGGTCAGCAGGGAACCCTTGCAGAAGAAGGCGGGTCAGCTGGGAACCTGCGCAGAAGAAGGCGGGTCAGCTGGTAGCCTGCGCTGAAGAAGGCTGGTCAGCAGGGAACCTGCGCAGAAGAAGGCGGGTCAGCTGGGAGCTTGCGCAGAAGAAGGCGGGTCAGCAAGGAACCTGCGCAGAAGAAGGCAGGTCAGCAGGGAACTTTCGCAGAAGAAGGCGGGTCAGCTGGGAACCTGTGCAGAGGAAGGCGGATCAGCTGGGAATCTGCGCAGAAGATGGCGGGTCAGCATGGAACTTGAGCAGAAGAAGGTGGGTCAGCTGGGAACCTACGAGAAGAAGGCGGGTCAGCTGGGAACCTGCGCAGTAGAAAGTGGGTCAGCTGAGAACCTGCACAGAAGAAGGCGGGTCAGCTGAGAACCTGCACAGAAGAAGGCGGGTCAGCTGGGAGCCTGCGCCGAAGAAGGTGGGCCAGCAGGGAACCTGCGCAGAAGAAGGCGGGTCAGCTGGGAACCTGCGCAGAAGAAGGCGGGTCAGCTGGTAGTCTGCGCTGAAGAAGGCGGGTCAGCAGGGAACCTGCGCAGAAGAAGGCGGGTCAGCTGGGAGCTAGCGCAGAAGAAGGCGGGTCAGCTGGGAACCTGTGCAGAAGAAGGCGGGTCAGCTGGGAACCTGCGCAGAAGAAGGCGGGTCAACTGGGAACCTGCTTAGAAGAAGGGGGGTCAGAAGGGAACCTGCGCAGAAGAAGGCGGGTCAGCTGGGAACATGCGCAGAAGAAGGCAGGTCAGCTGGGAACCTGCGCAGAAGAAGGCGGGTCAGCAGGGAACCTGCCCAGAAGAAGGCGGGTCAGCTGGGAACATGCGCAGAAGAAGGCAGGTCAGCTGAGAACCTGTGCAGAAGAAGGCGGGTCAGCTGGGAACCTGCGAGAAGAAGGCGGGTCAGCTGGGAACCTGCGCAGTAGAAAGTGGGTCAGCTGGGAACCTGCGCAGAAGAAGACGGGTCAGCTGAGAACCTGCACAGAAGAAGGTGGGTCAGCTGGGAACCTGCGCCGAAGAAGGTGGGTCAGCAGGGAACCTGCGCAGAAGAAGGCGGGTCAGCTGGGAACCTGCGCAGAAGAAGGCGTGTCAGCTGGGAACCTACGCAGAAGAAGGCGGGTCAGCAGGTAGCCTGCGCTGAAGAAGGCGGGTCAGCAGGGAACCTGCGCAGAAGAAGGCGGGTCAGCTGGGAGCTTGCGCAGAAGAAGGCGGGTCAGCAAGGAACCTGCGCAGAAGAAGGCGGGTCAGCTGGTAGCCTGCGCTGAAGAAGGCGGGTCAGCTGGGAACCTGCGCAGAAGAAAGCGGGTTAGCTGGGAACCTGCTCAGAAGAAAGTGGGTCAGCTGGGAACCTGTGCAGAGGAAGGCGGGACAGCTGGGAACCTGTGCAGAGGAAGGCGGATCAGCTGGGAGCCTGCGCAGAAGAAGGCAGGTCAGCATGGAACTTGAGCAGAAGAAGGTGGGTCAGCTGGGAGCCTGCGCAGAAGAAGGCGGGTCAGCTGGGAACCTGCGCAGAAGAAAGCGGGTCAGCTGGGAACCTGCGCAGAAGAAAGCGGGTCAGCTGGGAACATGCGCAGAAGAAGGCGGGTCAGCTGGTAGCCTGCGCAGAAGAAGGCGGGTCAGCTGGTAGCCTGCGCTGAAGAAGGCGGGTCAGCAGGGAACCTGCGCAGAAGAAGGCGGGTCAGCTTGAAGCCTGCGCAGAAGATGACGGGTCAGCTGGGAGCTTGCGCAGAAGAAGGCGGGTCAGCAGGGAACCTGTGCAATCCTGTCGGAAGGAAGGTGACTGGGAGTGGAGGAGGATAGGACATAATAGCAAGGGAAGAGCAGATGGGAAGGGCAGATAGCTAGATTGATGTTGCAACACTATTTTCCTTTCTTCTCCTTTTGCACTGTACTGTTTTTTATAGAGGGGTGCACATGTATTTTTCCAGACATGGGAAGAGATTTTTGCTGGATCACGGATCTGGGAAATCTGGATCGACGCCAACACTTTCTTTAGGGTGCTCTTAGACCCAAGCCCAATGGAATTTGGGCCCCCCTTATCACAAACCTGGCCCACCCGGATGAATATTCTTGGAGCCGGGCCTGGTGCCCGAGTGCTCAGCTCCATTCACACGCTCCGGCAAGTGCCCGGCAGTCGCTTGCACCATTAAGGAAAAAGAGAATCACTCTGCAGTGCACGTACAGTCATGCTCTGCAGTGCATATACAGTCTTGCTCTGTAGTGCACATACAGTCATGCACTGCAGTGCACGTACAGTCATGCTCTGCAGTGCACATATATACAGTCATGCTCTGTGGTGCACGTACAGTCATGCACTGCAGTGCCCGTACAGTCATGCTCTGCAGTGCACATAGAGTCATGCTCTGCAGTGTATGTAGTTGTGCTCTGCAGTGCACATATATACAGTTGTGCTCTGCAGTGCACGTAGTCATGCTCTGCTGTGTACATACAGTCATGCTCTGCAATGCACGTACAGTCATGCTCTGCAGTGCACGTACAGTCATGCTCCGTTGTGCACATATGGAACAAAGAGAAAGCTCCACCCACAGATTTTTTTATCATCACACTCTCCTAATGTCGGAGTGTTTTAGGTAATATTATTTTTAAGCAACTTAGATTCAAAGCTTCAAAATGTAAGCTCAATTCCCTTTAAACATTATTTGTTAAATCAACAAAGCAAAGCAAAAAAAGGAAAACCAAAAAAAAGGAGAGAGAGAGGTTAACAAATAACTTCTGCTTGGTAATATTTAAGTACCATTTATTGATTTTATGATTTTACCAACAATAGAGAGAATAATAATAGATATATATTCCAAATTAGTTTCATTCCTAAACAAAAAAGGTAAAATATAGATACAACACTGTTAATTGTTTGCACAGTAGATGGAATTAGTGTCATCTAGTGGAGAAATGGAAAGAAAAAAATAAACAACAAATGCATATGGAACAATAAACCACAATACAATTTTTGTCTTTTTGATGGTTGCAGAAAAATGATAATCACATTATTCTTTGACAAAAATTCCAATAAATGTCCATGTAAATTAACAAAGTCATCAGAGGACCAAAACCATCGGTCAAATGTGCTTGGCCTTAGGGCGTTTCGGCTAGAGAGTGGAGCGCCTTCATCTGGGCCTCAGGTTTGGAGATCTCTGTGGGTGTGTTCACCGGACTTCACCGCAGTGGGAAGAGTTCCAATCCTATTCTGGAGCCCTTTGAGTCACTGGGAGGTATGATAACATTTGTAGAATTATCTATGTGTGGATGGCAGTATATCCTACTGTCGTCTGGATAGGGAATCACCAGATGAAAAAGTCTGGCACGGCTCTTGGCATACCGAATGCCCTGATATTGTCCCAGCATACAGAGGGGCTGGTAAGGGGCCAGAGGAGAGATACAATCTTTAGTTCTTGATGTCGAACAGTCACTGGAGGCAGGTATAATGAAGACAGGTAACAAATCTTGTCTTTGGTACAGCCGGAGTTAATCCTGGTCGTGTGCACATAGTCATGCTCTGCTGTGCACATAGTCATGATCTGCAATGCACATACAGTCATGCGCTGCAGTGCACCTACAATCATGCTCTGCAGTGCATATACAGCCATGCTCTGCAGTGCACGTGCAGCCATGCTCTGCAGTGCATACACAGCCATGCTCTGCAGTGCATATACAGCCATGCTCTGCAGCTGCTTTTAACATTTCCGGCACCCTTTTTAGGCCGCGCCATTCACTCCCATGTTGTCGCAGCCGCCCTGTCACAGAGGAGGGCCCCCAGCTGCCCCTTGCCTGCCTCTTCCACCCTGCTATGATGTGCTCGCCCTGGGTGGGGGGGAGGTTTATTGGGGGGGTGGGGCGCAGATAACCTTTACTAACTCAGGATGACAGCAGCACCCGTGTAATTGGTCTGAGAAGGTTGAAAGGCGGAGCAGACCGGTGTTAGACCCCCCCTCATGGGGGTGCTTCAGGCCCATTCAATAATCAAACAGGAGCCAGTGTGTACTTACAACCTTCCCTTTATTCCTCCATGTCGTTACTGTTTTCCCTCTTACCTTGCCCCTCCCTTTCCTCCCGCTTCCTGCTCCCTCCCATAGTCTTTGGCTCCCCTCTTAAAGGGGCTCTATCCTTTTTCCCTTACAACACCTCCACCTTGCTTAACATGAGACTTCCCACGTTACATTTGCTCGATGAGCTGTTGGCGTCTCTTTGTGGTTCGATGGGGCTTGCTTGGTTGTTCGTGGGTCTCCTCTGCACTCTCTCGTTGCGGCGTTTCATGAATCTCCTCTCTCTCTTTTTCCTCCATCTCGATCACCTCCCTTTCCGTTGGTTCATGCTCTTCAAAGTATAACTCGTGGAGGAGGGAGTCATTTGGCGTCATTTTGCCGTAGTTCCTTGTCATACTTGTCACTTGTTCTTTGTCCCCTGTCGCTAGGATGGGATCTGCGCTGTTCGTCTGTCCTTTAGCTTTGCTTGTCTCTCCAGCATCTTGCTCGGGCACGTGGTCCTTCTTGTGGGTTACTTTGAATGACCTATAGTGGACACTGATGAGTGCGTGCTGTAGTGCTGTCCGGTTACTGAGACGGCTGTGTCCTCTGGCGGGACTCGGTATCATGCGAATGGTGTCCAGCACTCTGCGTTCTCCTTGGGTTGGGTCACGTTGTGACCGTCCTTTAGGCTGCTCTGTCTGTGCCGTCCTCCATTGACCGGCATGGTCTTGGAGTTTGTCTAGGGGGTATTCTTCCGCCCTTGCCTGGTACTGTTGCCTTGTCCTGACGTTTTTTGTGACTTCCATTCCCCCCCCCCCGCTATTTCAAAGGGTACTGGGCGGTTGCGAATGCCATAGTCCTCACGCAGAACGAGTGGGGTTTGTGTGCCAAGTGTCGGTCTGTCCCCTTTGTGGTGGGCTAGCTCAGGGTAGAGGGGGTGTGCATCCCTGAGACCTCTGGGTGGGCTGGTGTTCATGTCCTTGATGTCTTTCCTGATGTCTAACCGTGCTCTAGGTGTACTCGGGTGTCTTGCCTGGGGCGTGGGTTGGCATGCCGAGCTTGTGGGTGGTCCTGTTCTGCACATTCTCTGAAGGAGACCTTCCTGGCCACAGCGCCAGCATGTTCGTCCAAAGGCTGGGTATGGTTGTCTGTGGGTGTGTTTCCACCCTCGCCCGTGGCGTTGCTCTATGCTCGGGCTTTCTTGCCAGTGTCTTCTCAGTTTCCTCCTTCTCCAGGGTCGAGTGGGCTCAGAGTATTGCGGTTGCTCTTCCGTGAGGGCCGCGATGGCGTCGCGTTCACCTTTCCTTTCAATGGCTGCTGCCTGTGCGTCAACTCTCTCGTATGTTTTTGCCATATTGAGTATTTTCGCTAGGGGTAGGGGCTTTATGAGAAGATGTTTTCTGAACGTTGACGAGGTGCACCCTTCTATGATCCTTAGTCTTATAGCATCTTCATCATTGAAGTTGGCGAAGTCGCAGTCTCCTATCCTCTGCTGGAGACGTATGACGAACTCTCCAATCGATTCGTGTGGACGCTGCCTGTGTTGGTTGATAGCAAGGCGTTCGTAGTCTTTGTTGGATCCTACTATGAGTTTGTCGTTGATTGCATCGAGGAGACGTTGGTAGGTGGTTTTGTCTGTAGCTGGGATTGTCTTGATGATGTCCTTTACCCCTTTCCCTACTAAGTTCCTAAATATGCTGAGTTTGTTTGGCGGGTCTTTGTTCCCAATAGCACCTAGAAAGTCCTCAAATTCTTCGACCCATTCCTCCCATCTTGTTCCTTGGTCATGGTGCGAGATCAAGGCGAATGGGTTGGGTCTTCTCATGACGGTGGCATATGACGTGGGGCCCACGTCTGCTAGGGCTTGCGCACTTGCGTCGGCATCTACTTGCTCTAGGTCAGTCATGGTGGCCGGTGTTTAGTTTGGGTATGGAGTCGCTGTGTTTCGGTCCTTCAGTTTGTATGGGTGGTATTGCTTTTACTTTTGCTGTTGCCGGTCCTATCTGGTATGGGTCTTCTCTGCTGCTGGTACGCATGAGTTTGGGCAGCTTTCCATGTCTGTCTTCTATTTATTTCCTGTGCGTGTCCTTGTGGTGGTGTTTGACCTGTGACGCACTGTCATCATGTGTGTAGTCCTCGCTGTGGGCCTGTGTGGTCTTCGGTTGCCTACCCTTCATATTGTGTTTGGGGTGGCTCCCCGGACCTGTTCAGATGGCTATTGTTGGCTGCCATGTTTGGGGCTGGCGAGGCGGCCCTACTCGCGGTGGTGATTGCCACTGGAAAATCACTGTTCCTGCCCTGGATGTCTGACGTGGGCTTAGGCACTGTGGCGTGCGATGCACTGTGCGTGGTGCGTGTATGCTCCTTGGATGGCTAGGGCCATCTATAGTATTGACCCGCTCTTTTCTGTTCTTTTATATCGACGAAATGTAACTAAATGGGAGACACAGGGTCTTGTGACCTGGGCTGGGTGTGATGTAGTTACTTAAGTGTCACGTGGGCACCGGTCAGAGTTGTTTCTTGAGGCACTGTGGTCACTTGTTTAGTGTGCCATACTACGTCATTTCCTTATAGGTAACTTCTACCTGCTGGTTTGGTAGGGTAGGGCCGTAGGGATAATCTTTTATTTTCACTGTCACGCTTGTGCTTATTCTTATTTTCTTTCTTTTTTTCAGTGTCACTGGGTGGAAGACACAGGGTTAATGCTGCTGGGCTATACGTTTCAGCATTATTATTTTTTCCAATGTCACTTGTGGGGGACACAGGGTTAATGCTGCTGGGCTACACGTTTCATCTTTATTATTTTTTTCCAATGTCACTTGTGGGAGACACGGGGTTTCCCTTATTTGCCGTAGCTCTATTATTTTGAATTTCACTTGTAGGGAGACACGGGGATTCCCTTTTCCTTTTCCGAATGTCACTTCCTTTGTGGGAGACACAGGGATTCCCCTTTCCTTTTTTCAAATGTCACTGCGTGGGAGACACAGGGATTCCCTTTCTTTTTACCGACTGTCACTGTGCGGGAGACGTAGGGTTTGGTACCTGCAGTAGCCGCGTACTCCTCCCTGCATCTCGCTCTTGCCGTTGGGGCTGCTCCTGGTGGCGGCTCCTCCTTCAGCTGGGCTGCGTCTGGCGGTCCTCTCTGTTGCCGGGTGGGCTCCCGCGGCTCCTCCTTCTGCTGGGCTACGTCAGCGGTCCTCTCTGTTGTCGGGGTGGGCTCCCGCAACGTCTTCCTTCTGCTGGGCTCAAGGGCCCTCCTCCGGAGTACCTCACAGGTCGTTTTCTGTTGCGGGCGCATGGGTCCTCCGTCGCCTCCGCTGCTGGGCGCACGAGCCCCTCTTCGCTGCGGGCACACGGGCCCCGGGATGCTGCTGGGCGCACAGGCCCTCTGCCTACTCTGCTGCTGGGCGCACGGGCCTTGCAAGCTGCTGGGCACTCGGTCCCACCTTTACGGGCCTCTGGCAGGTCTCTCCCTCCAGAGGCACCCAGGCCTCGAGGTTGCCTACTCTGCTGCTGGGCACACGGGCCTCTTCTTTCTCGTGGGGCACACGGGCCTCCGCGCTGCTGCAGGGCGCACGGGCCTCTGCTCTCTCGTGGGGGCACACGTCCTCCACACTGCGGGCACACGGGCCCCGGGATGCTGCTGGGCGCACGTGCCCTACTTCACTCTGGGCACACGGGCCCTGCGAAACTGCTGGGCACTTGGCCTCACCTTCACTGTGGGCGCACAGGCCCCTCGATCACTGCGGGCACTCGGGCCCCCGGGTGTTGCTGGGCACACATTCTTCTGCCGGGTCGGGTCTGCTGCACCCTCCTTTATGCTGGGCTCCTTCATGCGGCTGGGCTGGCCTCTGTCATGGCGCTGCAGGGGCTCGTTTCCCTTTGTCGCCAGTTGTTAGACCCCCCCTCATGGGGGTGCTTCAGGCCCATTCAATAATCACACAGGAGCCAGTATGTACTTACAACCTTCCCTTTATTCCTCCATGTCGTTACTGTTTTCCCTCTTCCCTTGCCCCTCCCTTTCCTTCCGCTTCCCGCTCCCTCCCATAGTCTTTGGCTCCCCTCTTAAAGGGGCTCTATCCTTTTTCCCTTACAACAACCGGGACTCTTCCGGGATTCCAATTTGTGACCTACATATGAATAATGTGCAAATCACCAACGGTCTGGAGGTGAATGACCCTCGGCCCTGACACCGACCCACAGACACCGCCAGTCCGCCACACACACACACACAGACCCTCCACCCCGACACACATGCACATTCAGCCCCGACACACACACACCGCTACACAGGCACACAGTCACACCGCCACACACACACACAGACCCTCAGCCCCGACACACACTTACACTCAGCCCTGACACACACACACACACACACACTCAGCACCGACCCACAGACACCGCCAGTCTGCCACACACACACAGACCCTCCACCCCGACACACACGCACACTCAGCCCCGACACACATACACACCACTACACAGGCACACAGTCACACCGCCACACACGCACAGACCCTCAGCCCCGACACACACTTACACTCAGCCCCGACACACACACACACACACACCGCTACACAGGCACACAGTCACACAGTCACACCGCCACACACGCACAGACCCTCAGCCCCGACACACACACACACACACTCAGCACCAACCCACAGAAACCGCCAGTCTGCCACACACACACAGACCCTCCACCCCGACACACACGCACACTCAGCCCGACACACACACACACTCAGCACCGACCCACAGACACCGCCAGTCCGCCACACACACACCCTCCGCACCGGCACCCACACACTCAGCACCGAGTCACAGGCCAAGAGAATCGGAATATATGGTGGTGAAGGACCCCAGACCTCCCCCTCTGGCCCTCATCTTCTAATCCACGAGGAAAACACCCGATCCAGGTGGAGGGGTCCTGCACTCCCGGGCAGTGCCCTCCTCCTCTGCCTCCAGCTGCTGCCAGCACTGTGACGCCCCCACCCATTTACCAACGCAAGTAGGTTCTGACTCCCTCTCCCACTCCGAGCTTTACCCAATGAGGCATCCCCGCCCTCCAATCCCTCCCCGTTTGCTCCACCCCATCTCTGCCTCCCCTGGCGCATACCCAGCCTGGCACCTGCCCATGCCCCTCACCTATGGATCCTCACGTTCCTGCCCTCCCCCCCCGCAGCTGCCCATACCCATCACTAAGGGGTCCTCACGTTCCTGCCCTCCCCACACACCCCCGCACCTGCCCATGCCCATCACTAAGGGGTCCTCATGTTCCTGCCCCCCCGCACCTGCCCATGCCCCTCACGTGTTCTCCCTCAACTCATCATTCAATAAACATTGTGTTTAAAGATAACCTTGGACACCCTGATGTATCGCTGTGGACTTCTAGGGATTTACTTTGCAAAACTTGACACGAAAAGGACCTTTCTGCCAAAGTAAACATGGTGTCATTCAGGGCTGGGGGGTTAGTCTGGGGGCATTTATATGCCTAGAATTCGGGCCTTTTAAGGGATAAACGGCATTTGTCCATTCGTACCCATAAGCCAATAAGCACCATTTTCGCTCATTCTTCTGTTTCCCTCTGTACCCTTAGTAAAATAGCAGAATGAGACAGTTCTTCAAAATGGCAAACTTGGCCGCAGATTTATTTCCACACATAAAAGAATCACTGCACACATTCGTGAAAATTAGTCTGTGAGTGTGGCGCCTGCTCTGTGTCCAACACCTGCTTCCCCCTATTCCTTTGCACCAAGTCCATAGTAGGCCAACTCTCCCAACCCTTTGTGCCTGAGCCCCAGCTGCCCTTGCAGGTGTTTGTGGGTGGAGAGAGCGCCGTTTCTTCGGGGGAAGCTGAGCCCTTATTATTACCACCAGACGCGCCTGCCGTTAGGCTCCCAAGAGGCGCTGGTCCGAGAAGAGCGAAGACCCTTCGGGCTTCCTCCTGGCTCATTCGGAGTCTGTCTCTTGTGCTTGGTCGCCCAAACACCGCCACGCGACACGTGGGTTACCGTCCACCGTGGCTCCCTCCTTTCGCTTATCTTACAATTCCAAGAGTTTTGTACACAAGTTCCAATAAAAAAGCTCCATCCCGGAGAGGCCACCAGGGGGCGCACAGGTGATGGCTGCCTGAGCGTCGTGCTCCCGCTGAGGCTGGGAAATTGACGGGGACTGAGCCCCCCCCGGACCCCCTGGGCGGATTCACTCGCTCGACCTTAGCTGGCGAGCCCCCCGTGACGCCCCCGCCAAAAAGAACGGCACTCGAGCTCCCCCGAGAGCCTGAGAACGGGCCGTGTCGGAGGAGCGGCGAAGAGCGCATCGGCACCAGGGAAGGAGGAGAGGCTCGCGGGAGAGCCTTTTGCCGGCGAGCCCATCCCCCAGCACCCATCCACCCCCCCGCTCTCACGGGGGGCCCACAAGATTTCGGGACAGCGGCCCCCGGTGGGGGATTCGGGCCTTCACTGCCCCCCCACCCCCCTGGGCCATGACGAGCCCCTGGCGGGGCGGGCCACAGCGAGCACATTGTGCAAGCCATCTCGGCCACGGCAACCAGGGCCTGATTGGGGAGGTTCCAGGCCCCGACCCCCCCTCGGAGCGGGAGAGCGGGGTCAGGGCGCGTGGGGGCCGCACAACACCACACCCCCCCCCAAATAATTTTTAAAACTCACCCTCAGAGCACAATAACCGCCGGAGCGGAAACGCAACCCCCCCTCTCTCGAGGGGTCCCAGAATCGCTGCAGTCTGCACTCGCATTGAGGACACGCAGAGGGGCCTAGCTCGCCCGCACCAGACTTCTACAGGGCGTGTGCCCGCCTGACACCCCCTTGGAAGGGGAACGCGACCTCAGACGGCGACAGTGGGACGGGACGGACGGTCACCCCCCCCTGAAGAGGAACGCCAACATCTCGAAGGAAACCAGGTGTGAGGCCCCCATCCGGCGCTGGAGGGGCGTGTGCCCGCCTGGGAGCTGCCCCCCCCCACGGAAAGACACCAGCCTCCCACGGGTATCCCTGGGACATCACAGCCTGTGGACCTCAGGCCGGGTCCTCGAGGAGACTCCCTAAAGCCACCGGACCGCAGCGGTCCCCGCAGTGGGCACAGTGGAAGACCGCATGAGCTGGCAAGTGGCACTGCAGGCATATCGCTTTAAGGGAACGGAGAGTGCGGTCAGCGGCCCCACTGACGCCGGGGACATGGCATAGCCGGAGGCCTGAATGCAGTCCACGACAGCGATGGAGAGGGGCTTCGCCTCTATCCTACAGGAAATCAGGGACATGCGTTCGGATATCGCCCAGAAATTCAAAAAGATCGATCAAAGGGTGGACAAGGTCGAGGACAGACTCCTGCAAGTGGAAACCAACCAGTCATCAATGGCAGCCCAGGAGGTGCAAACTGAGTTGAGGCCCGTAGCCCTGGAGAAGAGGGACGAGGAAAGGGCTAGACAGATGGATGACTATGAAAACAGGGAAAGGAGAAATAACCTTAGATTTTTTGGGATCCCTGAAACGGAGGGTGAAACGGAGAGAGACTTGATCCGAGTGGTGAGAGACATTATCACACTCTTGTTTTCAGAGGAGATGACCACAGAGCTCACGTTTGACCGAGTGCATAGGGCTGGGGGTAGGGCAGGGGGCCCCCGGTCGGTCCTGGCCTGGTTCCACTACTACTCGGAAAAGACTAAGGTGCTCGAGGAAGCAAGGAAGGCAGGGGTGGTGACCTATAACAGCGGTCAGATCACCATTTATCAGGACTTTTCCGCATACACCCTGGCCAAGCGCAGGATGTGCCGTTCCCCTAACGTAGTTACTAAAGGAAAAGGGGGTGCGATACAGGTGGGGGTACCCCTTCTCTCTGGCCTTCGAATACATGGGCCAACGGACAATGCTGATTACAGAAGACGACATATGGGGAGCCATCCGGGATTACGTGGCGGAGTCCACCCCCCGGAGGGGCCCTGTGGGTCCGGAGGCCTTTGGAAGGGGCGGCCCTAGCCAGCCGGGTGCCAGAAGAAAGAAAACCAGTTCGATAAAATTCAAAAAATTGAACACCCCGCCGCCCGCATTGGAAAGCGAACACGTCGACTCGGAGGGCTGACGGTGGTGATGCCCCGACCCGCAGCGGGTCGGAAAAAGGAAGTTCCTGAGGTTTCTCAGAACACAGAGTCCCCTTGAACAGCAAGTATAACGGGGTCAACTGAAGGGACGAAGCAGCAGGGGGGAGGGGGGCTTATAGACACGAGCACTGTACTGATTGCCTAGCCGAGGAAGGTAGGCTGGTGGTCCGGCTAAATGCCAGCAATGGCGGAACTACCTGGCTGGATGCCGGGGTGGGGGGAGGGGGAGTACGAACTAGTTGGGGTTTGTTTGTTGGGAGAAGGGTTTGGGGGCAGTTGGGGGAACGTTCCAAAAGTGTCCAAAAGGTGAAACAAGGGGAGCAAGGAGGGAGTGATGATGGGATATCATTGGCTAACAGAGAGGAAAACATAGATCATGGCTGATGCCCGTCCGGCCCTGGGTGTGGGTACCCTTAACGTGCGAGGGCTGAACACCCCCACGAAGAGGTCCCTGGTTCATAGGGAGTTTAGGGGGGCGAAACTGGACCTGCTCTTTCGGCAGGAGACACATTGGGCAAAGGGGAAAGAGCCTAGAATGCGAGGGGAAGGAATTGGGGAGGTCTTTCACGCCTCCCACAAGGCCTAAAAAAGAGGGGTGGCCATATTGGTGGCAAGGGACATGGACTTCGAGAAGGAGGCCATCCAGAGGGACCCCGAGGGTCGGTACCTGATGGTGCGGGGTTCCCTGCAGGGCTCCCCCTTGACTCTAGCAGTAGTGTGTAGTCCTAACGAAGGTCAGGCCCAATTCTGGGAGGAGGTAGGAGACAAGCTGAGGTTGTTCGTGCAGGGCCCACTAGTGGTGGGGGGGATTTTAACATGGTCCTAGACCCAACTATAGACAGAAGACGGGTTGGCCCCCATAGCCTCAGACCCGCGGATGAAGCCATGGCGCAGAACTTTCAGAGGGTTAATGGGGACCTGGGACTGTCAGATACGATCCCAACCCCCAGATCAGGGACCCCCTCCTTTACCTACTAATCAGCCATTCACAACTCGTTTTTGAGAATAGACCACATTTTGGTGGACGAGGTCCTCACTCCATATGTAGCGGGCTATAGGATAGACCCAGTCCCCTGGTCGGACCACAACATGGTACGAGTCACCTTAACGATGGGTTGGTGTGAAGAACGTAGAGGGCGCTGGAAATGCAATGATGCCCTATTGAGAGAGGAGGCACTCGCCCAGGAGATCCTGGACTCCATAGCGGAGTTCTTTGAGTTTAATGATAACAGAGAGGTGGCCATGCACACACTTTGGGATGCCTTTAAGGCAACCCTACGAGGAGTCCTCATAAAAATAGGCTCCATGAAAAAGAGGGAGAGGGAGGCACAGGAGAAAGCCCTGCGGGGTAAAATAGCCTGTCTCCAGCCGGGGGGATCCCCGGACCAGGCTTTAGAGCATGACCATGTGGCTGCACTGGAGGACTACAGGCTCCAACTGAAAGATCTGCTCCTACATAAAACTGAGAGGAGCCTCCTAATGGTAAAACAAAAATACTATGAGAAGGGGGACAAAGCGGATAAGATCCTAGCCTGGAAGCTAAGGGAGGTCCAGAGAAGTAGAAGGGTGAAGGAGGTGAGGGATACCCAGGGGCATCTCGGCTGTGACTCCTCACATATTGGAGAGGCCTTTCGCCAATGTTACAAAACCCTCTACTCCTCGGAGTATGACGGGGACGACACCCAGATAGAGGATTTCCTGAACTCCATACAGATCCCATCCCTTTCGCGTGAGATGGCTGAGGGGTTGGAGGGTCCGGTGACCGAGGATGAGATTGACAAGGTGATAGGTGGGATGAAGGTGGGAACCTCCCCCGGAGATGACGGCTTCTCCGTCTACTTCTATAAAAGATTCTGCTCCACCCTGGCCCCGTTCTTAGTGAGAGTCTTCAACGCTGTGCTGGAGGATGGCATCCTCCCGAGTCCATGATGGGGGCCATAATAGCAGTCCTGCCCAAGGAAGGGAGGGACCCCGTGGAATGCTCCTCTTATCGTCCCATATCTCTGTTAAATATCGACGTCAAGATCCTGGCCAAGGTGGTGGGGAGGCGGATGGAGGGAATCATGCCAAAGCTAATCCATGGCGACCAAGTGGGCTTTATCACGGGAAGGCAAGGGTCAGACAATATACGCAAAACAATAGACCTGCTCCACTTTGTCCAAACGTCGGGGTTAAACGCATGTGTCCTCTCCCTAGACTCGGAGAAGGCCTTCGACAGGGTTGAGTGGCGATACATGGGTCTCCTCCTCCAGAGGATGGGCTTCGGGCCTCACATCATGAGCTGGGTGACCGCCCTCTACAGGGCACCCACGGCAAGGGTTCAGGTGAACGGGAGGCTGTCCGAACCATTCCCCCTCTCCCGAGGGACAAGGCAGGGATGCCCTCTCTCCCCCCTGATATACGTCCTCACGATGGAGGCATTGACAATAGCGATTAGAGCTCACCTGGACATCAGGGGGATCAGAAGGGGTGATGTTGAATTCAAACTTTCCCTGTTTGCGGATGACATCTTGGCCTATCTGGTGGACCCTGTAGTATCACTTCCCCCCTTCCTGGCGCTGGTGGCCTCGTTCGGTCGCTTCTCAGGTCTGAAGATCAACGCCGCAAAATCTGTTCTGCTCCCTATGAGGACATTAGACCCGGGGCTCGACCCTCTGGACTGGTTTCACGGGATTAAAGTGGAGAAGGCTGCTGTACGGTATCTGGGGGTACCTCACCAGAGACATATCGAAATTGAGCGCCGCCAACTATGACCCCATGATGGCAGAGATCAAATCAGATTTGAGGAGATGGGACAAGATGATCCTGTCGTGGTATGGCCGAATGACTGCAGTAAAAATGAATATACTACCACGGCTTCTCTACCTTTTCACGGCACTCCCAACCAACATCACAGCGCAGACTTTCAGAGAGCTACAAAAGGGGGTTCGAGACTTTGTGTGGCAGGGGAAAACCCCGAGGATAGGAAGGACCACCTTGACTCTGCCTAGGGAGGAGGGGGGATTTGGGCTCCTGGACTTTCACCTCTACTTTTGTGCCGCCCAACTGCGCGTCCTACTGGAGCATATGAAAGAGGGAATGGGGACGTATTGGTCATACTTGGAAGATATGGATGCCCATCCCCTGAAGGTTCGAGACCTTTTGTGGGCCCCTCGCGGGTCGGTTCCGCAACACTTAAGGTCCCACCCGACCCTGGGAGTCCTCTGGGACATCTGGAGAGATGGCCCCCGGACTGCTCACCTCACCACTTGGCCGTCCCCGATGACCTCTCTCTGGGGCCATCCCCTTAGATTGGGAGGCAGAGGGTTCCGGCACTCTCAGGAATGGTCGGACAAGGGAATGGAATGGGCGGGGCAGCTGTTCAGAGAAGGGGAATTCCTAACCTACGAGGACCTGAGAGACGCTCTCGGAAGAGATTCGCTATCCATCTTCGAATACCTCCGCCTGAAGGGCATCCTCTGCAACCCGACATGGGGCCCGAACCTGAGGAGACAGCTGACCCCCTTCGAGAAATTCCTCGATCTGGCGACCTCAAGGAAGGGGGTGGTGTCCAGCATGTACAAAATCTTAAACACCTACGACTTTCAAGGCAGAAGGAACTTTCGTATGTTTTGGAACAACCTAGCAGGGGAAGAGATTTCCGAGGACTCCTGGGCCGGAATCACCAAGATAGCATTTCACGGAAATTTGTTTACCTCGGACATGGAGCATAACTTTAAGGTGTTACAGGGGTGGCACAGGTATCCCGCGAAGTTGTCGAGGATGTTCACGGGGTCTCGCCTAGGTGCCCGAGAGGATGCGGACAGACTGGCACCAGAGGCCACATGTGGTGGCTCTGCCCGAAAGTTCAGGACTACTGGGGTTCAAGCATGGAAAAGGGTCTCTGAAAGTCCGAGTCATTTCCGTGGTCATTGCTCTTTGACGCATCCGATCACAGGCCCGATTGCGGGTAGGACTATCAGAGACTTCTTCAACTATACACCGGTGGTAAGAAAGTTGGTGGGGATAAAAACTACTGCACGGCCGCACAGGACTCATAATAATGAGGTGCACAATCTGAGCCTAATTAAACATATGGAATCTATCTCCTGAGAAGCAACAAATACTATAGTGAATAGGACGTGTGACCCGTCGATGCAAGGCTCACCTTCAGACCTTACCTTATTGACTTCTTGGAAAATAGAAGCGAGGAAGTACGTTCCATGCAGAGACAACAGGGTAGCGATCAAGAGGAGAATAGCAACATTCATCATACCCTGAAAGAAGTTGATGATAGTACTCGCCTAAATTCTCCCACCCTGTCGGCCTTAAACGTGTTTTTGAGTTCATTTGTGACATCGTATGATAACATATGGGATGAGGTGCGGGTACATTCGATAAGGGTAGGAAATATTAGTGCAAGAGTAGATGAATTAACCATGTTGCAGTATCCGCTGCCTGGGACCATTGAAGAAGTAGGGGACGAATCTTGTGTTTGGGTGTCTACTGAAAAAACCGTGCCCCACCGATTTTGTGTGGTATGAAGGTGGGTACCGACGAAGAACTAAGAAAGAGGCCAGAGACAACGAGTGAAGAATATATAGCCTTGAAGCACTGTACACTGAATAACCCGGTGTACACTGAATAACCCGGTATACACTGAATAACCCGGTGTACACTGAATAACCCGGTATACACTGAATAACCCGGTATACACTGAATAAACCGGTGTACACTGAATAACCCGGTACTTCAGGTGGTGGCAAAACATTGAAAAAGCAGAAAAATGTCAAAATTAAAAATGCAATGACACACTCTTTTTTCAGAAATTGTCACTGGTGGCCTTTAGGGGAACAGAAAGGTGGAGGGCCTAGGAATAAGAGAAGAGGATCATCTTCCCTCATTGGTAGAACACTTAATGCCAGGGGTTCAATCATCTGCAGAACTGAGACCAAAAGTAAATACTGGCCCTAACAGTAGGAAACAGGACAATGAAGATGCTGTACCCGGTAATATACTAAGGCAGAGCATTAAGAGGGCCCAATCTAAGGGCCTTAATGCAGTGGCTGAGAGAAAAAAGACTAGTGCTCTGTAGGCAAGCACTACAGTAGGGATATCGACTCCAACGGGTCTAGATCTGTGGGGCTTGCTTGGTCCAGGCAGAGTTGTACTAAACCCAAAAATGCAAGACCTTCAAACTGTTGGTCAGGATGGAGCAGGAATAAGGACTGATATCAGTCAGATGATTGCAAAGCGTGATGCCCAGAACCAAGTGGGTGGGAGACCCAGAGAGGTGGAGGATGGGCGGTATTGGGTGCAAAATGAGAAGTTAAAAGAAACAAAATGTGTAAGGGAGGAGGGATAGGATAGTGGGCAACCTTCTCAACATATGAGGACGTGGGAGGAGGAAAACAACGGAAATGATCAGAGGGCTAGTGGGAAGGAGAGGGTGGCAAAGCAGATAAAGGAAGGTAGGACACAGTTGACGGGAAGTCTGAGGGAGAGGGGCGAGGGAAGGGGGCGAGGATGGTCTGAAGTTCAACATGTAAATAAGAGAAGAGAGTGTTTGTCAAGAGGGCTGAGCACTGAGGAATCAAGAGAAGCCCCTTCACTGGGTGGATGGACTCAAAATATAAAGGAAAGCATGAATCTGGGTGAGGTGTTGAATCATATGTATAAACCTGCAGAGGTGGACAACAAAAAGGTCCAGGGACATGGGCACCAGTGAATTCAACAAGAGACTCCCAGAAAGGAAGAGAATAGTCTGGGGATTGGGAGAAATGGAAGAGACAATGAGACGCGACATGAGAGATACCCTACCCTCGAAGGTATGAGAGAGAGCTCTGGAAACAATGATTTGCAGCTTATGTTCACCCACACGTCTGAAGGAGAAAGAACCTATGTTTAAATAGAGGCAACGTATTGTTGATCCTGGCACAGATTCCGAATTTAAGAGCAATATGTACGAAAGATATTGTGAGGGTGGAATTACCGGACAGAAAGGATGTTCACTGCTCAATAGTGCACTTTAACTCAAAACTAGTTTTTGAGTTAGTGCTCTCTGAGAGTGAAAAGCTGCGTAACCAAGGATGTGTAGTGATACCGGTTGATATGAGAAAGATAGAAAAATGGGAATTAGATGGAGATTTGGAAAATGGAGGCAGTAGGCCCTCTATGAGCAGAGAGAGCTAGTTGGAGCTTGGACAAATTGACTGGCTGAGGATGATTAAAGCCCTAGAGCAGGAGCAGGGCGGCAGATATCAGGATTCAGGACGAAATCAGAACCCGTAGCCCAAAGGAGTCGGATGCTGAGCCATTCCAGTTATACCTAACTTTAGTTACATGGAATGTTAGGGGTTTCGGTAAACTAATGAATAGTACAAATGTAACTGACTCCTGAAAGACTACACAATAGTCTGCCTACAGGAAGCGTGTGCGATGGAAGCCCTCTGTTGGGATGGCTACCATTGCTTTCAACAAATGGCCCAATGACGGCCGACCATTTGGGGGATTGTGCATATTTATCAAGCAGGGGGTGGCCATTAAAGGAACTGTGATCAATAATGATTAGAGAGGCCTTTGGAATTCTGTGCAAATGTGGAATGTAAGAACATTTTAGTGATAAATGTATATTGGCTGTGGTCCCATTGTGATATCATTGTAATTATGTCAGCCCTGGACGACATGATAGGAACCTTCAAAGCAAAACATACTATCTCAGAGGTACTTATGGTTGGAGATTTGAACTCTCATTGCTTGCCCCGAACCGTAGAGGCGGAGGGGAAGTGGAGCTTGGAAAGCCCATATGCAGCATTAGAGGCGGAACATGGTACTTAATGGAGAGATTTCTGGAAAGGTTGAGGTTTGTCAATTCTAAATGGCCATACAGTGGGAGATATTCCAGTACAACCAACATGGCACAGAAATGCCCTGATATCGTGATTAGATTATGGCGTAGATTCTGACGGCTTAGCTCGTAAGATCACAAGGCTAGGGGTAATCAGTAGCCGAGTTAGTGACCACGATAAAATAACCATAAAAATCAACTTAAAGATCCATCTGCCAGATAAGACTAATTATAAGAACATAGTAGTCAACACCCAAAAGAACAGGCCAGGGTGGAGCCATAGGGGCATGGAGTGGATGAACAGTCTTATTAGGGACTTATGGGTTTCTACTACAGTGTAATCAAAATTCTAAGATTTGGGAGTTGAGGCCTTCCCAATATTTATCGCAGGATAAACAGATCTATGCTTACAGCCGACAGGGAGAGGTGGGCACTCTAACCAGGGGGAGGTGGGAACTCTAACCAGAGGGAGGTGGGCACTCTAACCAGGGAGAGGCAGGCACTCGAACCAGGGAGAGGCGGGCACTCGAACCAGGGAGAGGCGGGCACTCTAACCAGGGAGAGATGGGCACTCTAACCAGGGCGAGGTGGGCACCCTAACTGGGGAGAGGTAGGCACTCTAACCGGGGAGAGGCAGGAACTCTAACCAGGGAGAGGTGGGCACTCTAACCGTGGAGAGGTGGGCACTCTAACTGGGGAGACGCAGGAACTCTAACTGGGGAGACGCAGGAACTCTAACCATGGATATCTGTGCACTGTAACCCGGGGAGAGGTGGGCACTCTAACCATGGAGAGGTGGGCACTCTAACCAGAGGGAGATGGGCACTCTAACCAGGGAGAGGCAGACACTCGAACCAGGGAGAGGCGGGCACTCTAACCAGACGGAGAGGCAGGCACTCTAACCAGGGAGAGGTGGGCACTCTAACCAGGGAGAGGTGGGCACCCTAACTGGGGAGAGGTGGGCACCCTAACTGGGGAGAGGTGGGCACTCTAACCGTGGAGAGGTGGGCACTCTAACTGGGGAAACGCAGGAACTCTAACTGGGGAGACGCAGGAACTCTAACCATGGATATCTGTGCACTGTAACCGGGGAGAGGTGGGCACTCTAACCAGGGAGAGGTGGGCACTCTAACCAGAGGGAGGTGGGCACTCTAACCAGGGAGAGGCAGGCACTCGAACCAGGGAGAGGCGGGCACTCTAACCAGGGAGAGGCGGGCACTCTAACCAGGGAGAGGTGGGCACTCTAACCAGGGCGAGGTGGGCACCCTAACTGGGGAGAGGTGGGCACTCTAACCGGGGAGAGGCAGGAACTCTAACCAGGGAGAGGTGGGCACTCTAACCAGAGAGAGGTGGGCACTCTAACCAGGGAGAGGTGGGCGCTCTAACCAGGGAGAGGCAGGCACCCGAACCAGGGAGAGGCAGGCACTCTAGCGGCACTCTAACCGACCGCATGCATATGCAGATGAGATCCAACTGGAAAAAAGAGCAAAGAGAAGCATGGTTAAGAAAATGAATTCCTCCAAGATAGAAGACATCACTAAAAGGTGCCTAATAAAAAAAGTAAATCAAAGATATAAAAATTGGTTGAAATGCAACAAATACGTGATGTTGCAACATGATGGTGAAGTAATGTTAAAAGCAGCACTGACTAAAAATAGTAAAAACCTTTGGACCCTGATAAATCAACAAAAGGGGAAGCAAGACCAACCCATGTCAAACCCAATCTCGGACGAGGTTTGGGTAAACCATTTTTCTAAGTTGTATGGAGGTACACATTCCAGAGACAATAAACAGTTAAATATAGAATGGCATTTACACATCTCGGTGGAGAACCTTGAAGCCATCATAAAAGCGGGATTGAATTCTCGTGCTCTTGGCCCAAATGGTCTGTGTAATGTCATTCTGAAATATGAGGCATGAGTATGGGCAAAGGTTCTCGACATTCTGTTCCAAAATGTCCTCCATTATAAAATTATCCCTCCAGCCTGGACCTTATCAATAATTGTCCCAACATACAAAAAAGGAACGTGATCCAACAAACTACCGGCCGATAGCCTTGAAGGATATTGAGAGTAAAATCTTTGCATGATGTATCTTCAGAGTTAGAGGCATGGTGTAAAGACAAGGAAATACTCTCAAAATTCCAGACAGGCCTTAGGCGTGGCACAGGTACGGATGCGAGTGGGCTCCGTATCCAATCCTTAATCGATCAGGCGTGCAAGGTATGTCAAGATACATGGTATGTGGTCTGTATAGATCTGAGACTGGCATTTAACTCTGTGGACAGATTAAGACTTTGGAATAAACTTTGGGATTGGAGTATACCTCCACACATGTTAGACATATTCATTTAAATGCACAGAGGTACGATAGTTAAAGTAAGGTTAAATCAAAATGGTGAAGTTTCTGTACCCATAAGTACATACTCTGGGCTGATGCAGCGTTGTGTACTGGCCCCTTGCCTTTTTAATATGTATATGGCCAACTTGTGGGATTTCTTGACGCGAGTATCTTATATTCCCCCGAAGTTGAATGGCGTGAGATGTCTCTGTGTGACCTACGCTGATGATATGTTGTTATTAGAGAAAACTCCAGTGGGTCTCCGGAGGCTACTGTCTAGATTTGAGGCATATGCAAAACTAAATGGCCTGACAATCAACCCAAAAAAATCAAATATTATGTGCTACAAAGGAGCCAGAGACAAAATAACAGGAAATAAGTGGTTATTGGACGGGCAGACCATTTGGGTTTTCTTCTAACAAGACCAAAAGAGGTGAAATCTATTTCATCGCAAACAAATACTGCCGGTTCTCACTTAAGCCTCTTGTGCAGTTCTACAAAAGAAAGGTGATTCCAGTTCTAGTTTATGGCCTAGATATATTTTTGGCCATAAATAAATTGAAGCTAGACAAATTAGAAGGCCTAATATGGATAAAAGCTTTAAGATTACCAAATTCTGTCCCCCTGATGTTTGTTAATTTCGAACTAGGGTTGAATTTTCTCCCGGCCATTGTACAGTTGTCGAATATCCTATTATTTTGTAAATTCTTGGTAGGTGGAAGGATCTCAATCTACGCTATATTGGCGAAGCAGGTGACAAACTGTGCAGTGGGAGGTATTCAAGGAGAAATGTGAGTCGATTATGGAGAATTATGAGCTGCCTATAGAATTATTGTTGCAAAATTCAGGCCAAGTAAAGATGCAAATGATGGAAAAAGACTGGATATGGATTGGAGATAAGTGTTGAGCGCACAAAGAGGGGAACACTTTAGAAGTACTTTACATAGTCCCTGATAGCCGATACAGGGAAACATTTTTAAGGTTTTGATTTAATCTGTTATCGACTGGAGAGGTGAGGCTGGCACGTGGCCTTAGAGAAACAGCATTGTGTCGGTTCTGTGGCTCCCAGAAGGAACACTTAAGCACTTATTTGTTGCTTGTGAGGCTCTACAGAAGGAACTCCTAAGCACTCACTCATTGCTTGTGAGGCTCTACATAAGGAACTCTTAAGCAATTATCCATTGCTTGTGAGGCTCTACAGAAGTTGAGAGAAGAGCTTTTTGGTGCATTTGTTCATGCAACCGCCCCCACTAAATACAGAAAATGATTGGGAATTTATAAAGCAAGTGTCAGACGACGAGTCTTTGGAAGTCTCAGTCTGCTGTTTGAACCCTGTGAAGAGAGTGCTTGGCAACAGTTCTTTTTTGCTGACTATTAACCTTCAAATACCGACCCCCCGCTGCAGAGCGGCCGCAGAGTGGGACGACAAGTCTTTGGGAGTCTCAGTCTGCTGTTTGAACCCTGTGAAGGGAGTGCTTGGCAACAGTCCTCTTTTGCTGACTATTAACCTTCAAATACCTCCGCGGAGCGGTCGCAGAGTTGGACGACGAGTCTTTGGGTCTTCGGGCCTGCAGGAGCGCAGCTACAAGGAAAACTACCAGCCTTAATTAAGCATTTCAGGGCGTTTAAGAAAATGCCTGATGTTGCAGATTCACGTACCCGGCAGAAACTACATCAGCGCCTTCGCTTGGAACCTGACACAGTTACATCCCCCGTAACACGCAGCAATAGAGGTGAGTGTGAATTGGAATCTGAACTCGAACTGATTAACCGAGATGGCGAGTCCGTGCCAACCCCCGCCCCCTTTGTGTTTCCCCCTTCCTCATTGCCCGCCTTGGCACCCTGTATTAAGTCCACTCTAGTTCCTTCACAAATCACTTTGCTCATACAAGAAAAGAAGTTGTTTAATCCATCATACGACAACAGAAATGAGATTCTTCTTGTAGAAACAAACTCAAGATTCGATATCACCGATTTAGAATTAATGGAAATGGGTGAGCCTACTGAGTCAAATCAAAGCAGGGGGGGCGAACAGGGACCATGAAGCGAATAGCAAATGCTGAGGTGATCGTGTTTGCCTCAATTTCACAATTAGCAAACGCTTCAAGGACTGTTGGAGATGTCGATACATTGGATGTGGATACGGCTATTCGACCTACTATAACAAATCTAATGATTAAAGCCTCGATTGATGTCCTGACAAAAGATCAAGAAAACAATCAAGTCATTGAAGTGGTTAAAACGATTCAAAATATTGATAATGAGAAACCCAGTCATGAATTGTCACACAAAGAAAGGAGAAGCTTAGTTGAGTCTAAAATGAGCGACAAGCTGCAGAATGGAATGGACAGAAATGACAGGCATCGGCAAAGTGATAAGTTCATTGAGAGAGATGCTATCTCTGCTGTAATTACAAAGGGGAAAGTCAGACTTGATTCGACATCTCCTCGTCACAATTATTCCGATTTGGCTGCAAGAGAAGCCCACCTGACAGAACACCTCAAGTCTGACTTCTTGAATTGAAAGGAGAAGCTCAATGCCAACTGCGAGATTTCAACTGGCGCAAGATAACGCAGCACTTTTCCTGGCAGTATCTCACTTTAATCAGGCATAAAAATACCAGAGCTAGAAATGCTGAATAGGAATAAGCCAGAGTTATCACAGCCACATAAGGACTTGACAAGTACAACGTAGCCAGGGAAATTCATTCATGCTGCTAAAACAAGTAGACAGGTGCCATCACCTCAAAAAATTACAAAAGCAAATGTAAACATCGGAAAAGGCATATCTCAGAGAGAGGAGTGTCCTTGTGCCGAAAATTGCGTATGCAATTCAAACACACAATTGCCAATTGAAGAAATCAGCGAACCAAATAACAAACCACCTTTGTCAATGGCAGCTGTTCTTCAAATTCATAACAACGTGTTGGCAGCCACATCAATCTCTATGATACCATTTGTTAAACTATATGAGTCGCTCAATGAAACACTGAAGGATCAGGGTTCATTGCTGGCGACGATCAACTCCAAACGTAGTGCATTGGAGACATTTACCAAACACATCCATAAAAGGCTTGACTGTGAAGTCGAAACGTCTTCTAAAGGGCAGAACAGATTAAGCGACCTAGCAAGGAACGAGACAGTCGAAAAATCCAAGCTAATGGAAGCTGTAATTGACTGTACAAAGTGGATGAGGCATAACTTCCACAAAATGTTGCCAAATGTTGAGACAATTTCCTGTAATTACAGAAAGAAGGGGAGTCTAGAAGTGGCCGAATGTAATAAGCCCCCCAATGAATTATCCTAAATGTTTTCATCTGACAAACTGGTCTTGGAGGAGCCGTGAGACAAAGAAAAATCTAAAGCTGAGATACACTCCACAAAGGACATTTTTGGAAGTTTATGTCAACCAATGCCAGAGGTGGTAGAAAATGCAATAAAACTTGCTGGATTGCATCCAGCTGCAACTTTGAAGGTTTCTTCACAAACTGTTACGCTCACCTGGTTTCCACAGGGGTGCCGAACGAAGCTGGACTGTGGCGGTCTCCACCAGCGTGACTCGTAGCGAAGTGATGAGTGACTGCACCTGCCCCTTTAGTTTCGTCAGTTGGGCACGAAGGAAGATTTGCCTAAAATGGTGAAAGTGATAAATTAACTACCCGTAAGGAGAAGGGCCCACTTCCACCTCCGCGACCTCCCAATGCCCCCTCACTGTGTCTCACCTTAATGTTGCAGTGGTGCATCGAGATTCAGGGATCCAGTTCACTTCACTATTCCTGTAGCCTTATGGCAGGGTTCCAGACAACAATGACTCTGAGGTAAGTCTTTATGCCAATCCTGTGTAGCGTGAAATGCTTTAGAGTTCTGGTTGTCTTAAGTTCACTCCTGTACCTTTCTTTGCAGATTCCCCTTTGAGGTACTCCCGAAGAAAGACGGCTCCCTTCCGGATAAGATGAGGTAATGCCAAGGTAAGTTTCAATACTTGCACGATTCAAAAATGTCCAACAAGTGATATTGTTCTTTCGTGCTATTAATCTGCTGTCTCCTTTTATTTCTGCAGGTGCGGCACCACCGGAGCGAAGGTCGTGTAATGGTGACTTGCGGAACCGCAAGTGAAAACTGCTTCTGGTGAGTATTATGCTGAGCGAGATTGAATGTCCTTTAGCGAAGCGCAGCTCACCTGTTGTTTTCTTTCCTTGTTCTGCAGATGCGGCTGCACCGGGACGGCGATCGCGTGTTAATGCCTTGTTGGATCACATGGACGTACAGCGCTTAAGTGAGTATCACGCTGCGCTATGCTAATTGTCTTTAAGCTGGTTTTTACATAGTGTGGTTAACTGTTGTTGCTTTTTCTGCAGATGCGGAGACTCCCGAGTGATGGTGATGGAGTATCAGGTAAAGCTCTTGTTCTAATCTGTGATCTCTCCTTCCTTTGCAGGCGCGGATCGCGATGAACAGGACGGGCGTGGCTGCAGACAGGACTAGAGCTGCAGGCACAGTGAGCGTTACGCTGCAGGAGTGCAGAATAACGCAAAGCGTGTTCTGTTCTTCGGGCGTGGTTTAAATAGCTTCCCAGAAGTAGTTCCCAGGTGAAGTAGTCCCTGCACCACACCTTATCAAATAGTCCCCAGATAAAGTAGTCCCTTCAACCAACCTCAGACTGGGCTGTACATGGTTCTGTTACTTGATGACCTGTCTTGCCTGAAAAGGCAGTATGAGCCTGGCGCCAACGGCGCCAGGACTGAGTCCAGGAAGCTCTTAGGCAATCCTTTGGGGCCTTAAAGGTCCCCATGGGTGCCAGTACTCTGGCTCTACTGGTCTGCTCCTGATGTCTGGCGGCAGGCGCCGTGACACAAACACAAGGCAATGAAATCACCCAAAAAGTCAACATATTTTCGCTCGGAAAACACATAGCGCCTCAAACGAAGTCCAGAAGTCCTTTGACGTCAAATGTGACAACAAAAACAACTGCGTTTGGAATTTATACTGTATCAAAAAAGCGTTGATTCAAGGCATTCAAGGCACTCATATCAAGATTCCTTCGCAAACTAATGGTCCAACTAAGGCCAGGACCGGAAAAATAGATGCGAGAGCAAAGTGCAAATCCAACAGCTCAAAAATGTTCATTAGAAACCTAACGACCCCTCCACCAACGTCAATATTTGAACGAGCTACTCAAAAAATGAAAAAAAACAAAAACAAGCCTGCTTAGGACATAGAGATAACGTCAAAAGTGTCACCAAAACTGACTAGTAATGCCAATAAACATCCAAGAGTAGACATTGATGAGCCGGAACATAGTGACACGATTACATCAGCCGACCTGGCCAACTTCTCTACATGTTTCATCGAAGACGATGAGTGGAGCACCTCTGTTTATGAGTTGCGAGATGGTCTTGAGAAAAGTGATACAACCTTGGAAGCATCACTTGACTTTGGTAAGGACAAGGAGGTGGATAGTCCTCCACGAACCAAATTTGGGATTGGAATCCGTAAACTTGACGTTAAAGTCTTCAACGGTATGACCTCGCCCGAACACAAAAGAAAAGCCCCAAGATCACCAAAGGAAGCTCAAACGATTGATCTCATCTCAAAGCAGAACCCTAAATTTACCTCAGCGGAGGCTCTGAAGAAAGGAGTAAAAAACGTCCACATAAATTCTTCAAGAAGAGACAAACCATATTCTTCCAGGAAATTACAACTGGAAAATATCCTGTGCGAAAACAATGAGGTAAATCTTAAAAGAAGGAACACCATGAGACTTGTCCACTGCGTGTCTTCATTGGGTACAATCAAAATGGAATACATCGACATAGTGGAATACGCGTCTGTAAATCGGTCTGACTGGGTGATCCTTCATATACACTCTCAATTGATTGGGAATGCATTAAGAGCTGCCAGAAACGAACTGCTAACATTCGGTTATGAGCTAAGTGGCTATATTGAGCCCGAAAAGCGACAAACAATAAAAGTTCTGAGCACCAGAGCATTAAATGGGAACAAGCCGACTGAGAATGAACAAAGAAGACAAAATCTCAAGGATAGGTATGAGAGTAAAAGGACTGAGCACATTGTTGACAGTTTCTATGATGATAAACTGCAAAGATAAACCATCTTGAAACAAAGACGATTAGACCAACATTAGCCAAAAACATCCATCTTTCATGATGAGTGTTCGCTAATATCCTGTAACACGCAAGGTTTCTTGCATTTATTTCATGATGACGAATTAAAGAAAGAAAACTATTCACTAATATGCCTCCAGGAAACTTGGTTGTGCGAAACTCCTGTCTGTGATGGTTACACAGTCCTCCTTAATACAGCAATGAAAAACATGACCGGCCATCCCTTATCTGGTCTATTGACCATGATAAAAAATAACGTGAATAGGGTAGTCATCTAATCGTCAAACCCAAACATATTTGTCCAAGGAACGACCATACAAATCACCCATCATGGTAATATCAAAAGTGAACAGCTTCTGGTGGTGAACGCTTATTGGAATCCAGCTAAAATATCATCTGGGAAGTTCATCTCCGCAGTCATGTCATTGATCGACGATTGCATGCTGGAATTCCACAATCCACATATTATTGTATGCAGAGACTTGAACTTTTCATGGGTCGACGATAACGGGCTTCTAAAAGATATGAATAGAAACCAGCAAGATGGTTGTGGTAAACGTTGGATGCATGCATTGGCCACAAGGAACTGTGAAATGTTGAACAGCCTGACAAGAGGCGTTATTCCGGCAAGGCACAATTGGCACAGGAATGGAAGCCATAAAACACTCGATTACATTTGGTCTTCAATTGTAATCGAAACTTTGGAAACTTTGCTCACAAAATTAAAAAGTTGGTAATAATTGAGATGAAAAACAGTGACCAAAATGCCGTAAAATTGACTTGGGAAATAAAGCAAACCCTAGCTGGAGTCCGTCACGGGTGCGACTTGACAGCAAAACTATCAGTCGGCAATCCCGATGGCGTACAAATTCTTCACTATGGTCCGTTACTATCACAATTCAAAAGAGCAAGAAGTGGCTTTAGAGCCGACCATCACAAGAACAGATATCCCTATAACAAAAAAGTCACTGATGAGAGGAACAAAATGCAGCATGACACCAAGATGTTAAAGTCACGCAACTCTGTGCAGTTGAATCTTGAAATAAAGAAGCGCCACCAAAAATATTGTAATTGGCTCATTTCATTTAAAATGATCTGAGACCAAGAGCGAGCAGAAGATGTGTTAAAATTGATATGTGCCCGATGGAGCAGAGAAACCTGGGCAATAATAAACAAGGGCTCCTTAACTCAAAAAGCAAACATGAGTAGCGGAGTGAATGCAGACGTGTGGGTGAAACATTTTATGAGCGTGTTTAAAAATGCAACACCATTAGAGGTCGATGAATGTTTGGAGAAGAAAGTTCCCTGGAACGTCTGTGTCAGCTCAACAACACCGGCAAGATTTTCACCTCATTCTTACAAAAAAGATTAGCCAAATGGGCTAATGAGGTTGGAATTATAGACGCCAGACAAAAAGGATTCACTAAGGGAGTTGGGGTTGAGTAGAACTTGACTATGTTGAATATGCTGAAACTTGAAACGATCAAAGGAGGCAGAAATCTATTCATTGCGTTTGTTGATCTACGTCAGGCCTTCGACAGTGTGAACAGAACCATTATGTAGCAAAAACTAAAGAAGTGGCATTGTCCCTTGCACCTATCACAAGCCATTAAATTACTCCACTCTGACACATCAATTCGAGTGAGAATTAACACCGAAGGTGAATTGACAGATAAAATAACAACCAAAAAATGCAGCATTCATTTTCAAATTGTATATTGCGGATCTGCCAGCAGCACTACTGGAGTTTAACTTCGTTCCTCCAGAGAAAATGGACACCAGATAAGCTGGGCAACATACGCCGACGATTTGGTGCTTGTCGACACCACACAAGTAGGCCTTCAGTGACTGTTGAACAACTTCGAGGCATATTTGCAAAAAAATGATCTGGTCGAAAAAGTCTAAAATTATCACCTGCATCTTGCATCTTGGAAAGAAAGATAAAAACTATAAATGGTATACAGCTGGCAAACAACTAGAAAGCACAGATATCATTTGATATCTGGGCAGTCTCTTTAATAAATCAATAATAGAATGGCAGTGGACTGAAGACCTGAAAAGAAGAATGAAGAGCCTAATGTCACACGGTGCAAAATTACACGCAGAGTTTGGCAAATTCACACTTAAACCAGTGATAATGTTAAACCGGCAAAAGGTAGTGGCTGTGATAACCTTTGGGAGTGAAGCTGTCTTTAACGTCAGTAGAGCCACCTGGAATGAGTTAGAAGGGCAATTCTGGTGTAAGGTTCTTCGCTTGCCAAAAAATATATCGATCTTTGCCATCCGCTAGAAACTCGGGTTGCAGTCCTTGTTCAACACTGTACTTTGGAAATCAGTGACAATGAGGAGGAAAATGACATTGAAGCCATCAGCTATTCCTTATCAAATCCTGAACACAACTCCCGGAAAGCCTTATCAAGGCCTTCTGATGGAATAATCAGAAAAGATTTCCACTTAC
Source organism: Ambystoma mexicanum (assembly GCF_040938575.1). Lineage (NCBI taxonomy): Eukaryota > Metazoa > Chordata > Amphibia > Caudata > Ambystomatidae > Ambystoma > Ambystoma mexicanum. Next base: position 1,283,621,151 of record NC_090928.1, read on the forward strand.
GTGGCGTATGCCGGAACCAATATAGAGACACTTTGGACTAATCCATGTGCTGTAAAGAAAAGGTTCACATACAGTTACTGCATCAACACGGTCAACAGCAGATATAAACTTGCCTCCAGTTTAGATCTTGCTGGCGAAGCCCATGGAGTAAATCATATCTCGAAATATCTGACAAAGTTCCCACTGAGATACCATTGACATCAATTTTTGCGACTGCGTTGAAACTCACTTCCAATTAAGGAGATGTTATTCCTGAAACACGATGAGAACACCTTAGACAACCATTGCCGGTTTTGTAACACCACAGTTGAGACTTTAAAACATTTGGTTATCGAATGTGTGGTCTTAAAAACCCAAAGAAGTGTATTTTTGGGGACGTTTGCTCCCTTAAATGGAAACATGGAAGAGTGGTGGTTTGCTCTCATGACTGGCAAGAACTTTATGTTGATTTGTGCAGTAGTTGATTATTTGGATACACTTTTTAACAATGTTCTCATTTGATTTTTTATGGTTGTATTATAAACTTGTATTTAAAAGGATGACGATTATCATTAGGTGGGTATTTGCAATTATGAATTATGAACTATAAATTTAAAATGTAAACATTATTTTATGAGTTATTAGATAAAATGTATGTGTTTTGTCGGATCGAGTTGTATAAGGTTTGTAATAAACCATTTTTACAATACATTAAACTATTACTTCTACTACTAATGAATCACAGGTATAAGGCAAGTGAAAACCACAATGTACTTGCAAAATGGAATTTTGTTTTCATGGTATGAAGGAATTTAGTGACCTAACCAGTCTCTATGGCCCAAACTGAAGAGTCAATAGCACTTTCTTTTTATTTGTTTTATTTTTTTTATTTATTAACATTAGTATTGCAAATGAAAAACAAACTTTTTTGTCAAACCATATCTCTTTCCACTACAACTCAGGTTTTCTTGAAGGACGAAGAAGAAGAACGGAGAGAAGAAAAAAGAAAGAAAAGAAAGAAAAAAAAAGAAAAGGAACAGAAGAAAAAAACTGAGTACCAAAATAACAGAATGTTTCTATGTCGTCTCACCTCTCAAGAGACTCAAATCAAATAGGTATTTGGTAAAATCAAGTCCATAAAATTAATGGTTGCAGTTAATTGAGCATTTATCCCTGAGATTAGATAGCTCCACCACTCAACCATGTTTCCATTTTTTTGGGGCGAATCGTGCAAGATGTAGTGAACGTTGGTCAACAATTTTCGGGCACTCGGTTATTAGATGTTTGATCGATTCCACATCTATCGAACAAAACCGGCAAATGTCGCTCTTGATCGCCAAGTCTATCCTTCTCATCAAGACCTCATGTGTGTTATAAAGGTTTAGCCGTAATCTTAATAACTGGTTACGATGATATCAGGAAAGAAATTTAGAAAGATACCTCGGCAGTTCGCCCAATCTATGCGTCGGCGTTCCCAGGTCTAATGAAGAAATTAAAGAGCTCCGTTTTTCCATGGTGGTGATCCAGTTCCATTGGCGGAATTTTGTTTTTCGCTACTTGCGGAATTTGCAGTACCAGGGACATACTTATGTCGGCTTCTCGTAGAATTGACTTCAATTTGTCCTCCCATCGATTTAGTAGGAAGGCTGATGGGTCGTTACTTTTTTCATTCAAAATCAGGTAAGGTTTTGCTGCCGGCGTCAGACGCATTTTTCGAAGAGCTAATATTGATTTCCACACCACAAGGGAGTGTAAAGAATCTAGACCCAGTTCGTGTCTGATTGCTACCATTGGCACACTCTGTGGCAATTTAAGTACTTTTTGCCAGAAAGTCCCCTCCAGTTGAGGCCAAAAACCAGTGTCGATGTTCCAGCCAGCTTCACTCCCAAAGCAAACAACTGGCGATACTTTCTGTAAATAAAAAATTATTACAGGCTGCAAGGTAAATTTGCCGTATTTTGCATGTAGTTTCGCTCCTTGTTGTGCAAAAATCTTAATTCGAGACAAGACATCATGGGTTCAACTCCACTCTCTTATTGAGATGTTAAACGACACTCCCAGGTAGCGGATGGCTTCGGTTTTGTTTAGAGCCTCATTGTTCACTTTCCACTTAAACACTTCTTTCTTTGTTTGCGTCCTAGGACCGAAGGCAATAACTTTTGACTTTTTTACGTTTATTGCCAGATGATTTTGAACAAGGTAGACTTGTAAATCTGTCAGCAGTCTTTGGAGCCCAATTGCGGTGGAGTCAAGTAAGACTACGTCATCTGCGTAGATTACCCAATTTAGGTGTTTGCCATTCACGTTTGGTGGAAATGACCTTGTTTGTAACAAGGCTGCAGGCAGGTCTGATATGAAAAGTTTAAACAACAAGGCAGCTAACGGGCAGCCATGTTTCACTCCTTTAGTTGTTTTTATTTCTTCTGTTAAGTCTACTTCTGTATTCAATCGCACCCGAATGGTGGTATTCGAGTATAATGCCATCAAAGGAATCAATAGCTGATGTTGACAGCCCCAGGCGTTGAGTTTCTTTCCATAGGAGTTGACGATTAATGCTGTCGAACGCCTGATTTAGTTCAACAAAAGTAAAAGAAACAACCTTTTCTTGCATCTTAAGGCGTCCAGTTTTACCAAATTTAGGAGCATCAGGTTTAACTCGACTCCTACACCTTTTGTAAAGCCAGTTTGCCTTTCGTCGACTAGATTAGCTCCTTCGGCCCACCTTGCGATTTTTTTGTGCAGAAAGGTGGCAAATATTTTCCCCGTTGTGTCTAGCAACGCTATGGGGCGGTAGTTCTCCGGGTCTTCACATTTTACCTTTTTGAACACCGGGATTATCACTGCGCTTTTCCACGAGACCGGGATCGCCAACGTCGATGCTATGTTGTCAAATAGGACTTTGATGAATTGCGCCCAGTTTTCTTTGTTAGCTTTTAGCATTGAATTTGATATGCCATCCAGCCCCGCGGCCCTCAAACTCTTTAGATTTCGAATGGCATTTTCGATGTCTTCTACTGTTTCGATGACATTCCATTCGCAGTTCTCAACCACTATTTTGGCGGTGTCTTCAGGATCTTGACTAGTAAAGACTGCTGTGTAGTGTGTTACCCAGCTTGCAGCGTTCACATCGTTTGCTAGTGCGAAAACTTGCTTTAGGTGACCGGTCTTAATGATTTGCCAGATGTTTCTGCTATCTTTTTAGATTATTAGACATAGCATTAATTCCGCTTGTTCTTGATCCCGGATGATGTTAAATGATTTTTTTTTTTTTTTAAACTTTTATTTTTTCAGCTTGGCAACACAGATACAGGTGAGCATCAGCAGAGCATATAAAATCAAGCAATTACAACATCGCATAATCACACTACAAGTGGAGGGGCTCGCCCCGTGGGCAATGGAGAGTAGCAGGACAATGTGAGACCCGATGGAGGGCCATTCAGGGGGCTGCAGGGGATTGACGAGAAGAGGTTGCTGGGGATGTAGGACCTGAGTTGGTGTCAGGGGGGGACATGAATAATCGGAACTTGAGCCAGATGTTCCTGGGTCTAGAGCAGGCGGGCTGTTGTACCGCCCATGATTCCTCCGTATCGGAGGCCCAAGTGACTGCTCTGAGCCACTGTGCGTGAGTCGGGGTGGTAGGCCTAAGCCAACAGAGTAGTATTGCCCGCACAGCCAGAAGCATACAGAGGCCGGCCAGTCTCCTAGAATCTCTGTGTAAGTCAGGAAAGTCATGGAACAAGCATTTCATCGGTGTAGGGGAAATAGGGTGGTCGAGAATGGACGAGATGGTGGAGCAAACAGTGTCCCAAAATTGGGTAAGGTTGGGACATGACCAGATCATGTGGAAATAGTCAGCTCTATCGTGGCCGCATCTAGGGCATCTAGGGGAGAGACTATTAGAAATACGATGTAGTCTAATTGGGGTGTAGTGGTATCTGTGGAGTAGTTTGAATTGAATTAACTTGAATCGGGAATTGAAGGAGACCCTCTGGATACGTGAGCACATTTGGGTCCAACGGTCTTCGGTCATTTCCACTCCAAGATCAGACTCCCAAGCGAGCTTTAATTTAGAGAATGAAGGGGGCGATCTGGATTGTACCAGGGTATATAGTCTAGAAGTTTTCCCCCTCATAGGGAATGGAGAAGTCAATTCAGTGATCGCCAGCTCGTCCGGCGGTAATGCGGGAAGCATGGGTACTTATGTTTGAGGGTTCTATGGAGAGATGAGTATTGAAGCCACACTGAGGGACGCTGTCTGAGGGACGGTGGGAGGTCAGGCCATTCTATGAAATTACCATCTACAAATATGTCTCGGAGCAATTCAAATCCCGCCTCAGCCCATGTGCGAACAACCGATGGGGGGATCTGTGGGATTCCCGGGAGAAAGTTCCAGATCGGGAAGTTACCATGAAAGGGATGGGTGGTGCCCAGTAATTGCCATGTTTTGGATAAAGCCAGGGATGTGCACCGCAACGGGTCTAATGTGCCCGAGTCTGTTGGCATGGGTGCGATCACCAGGGATCTGATGTCGCGGTCACCAACCGATAACTTCTCTAGTCTGACATGGGGAGGGGGATCAGATATGTTGAACCAGTGTGCGATGTGTTGGAGCTGGGCTGCCAGCCAGTACTTGAGAAAGTCGGGTGCACCGAAGCCACCCATCTCCATCGGAGAAGCAAGGGTTTCAAACTTGAGGCGGACTGCACCAGAGTGCCAGAGAAAGGTATTGAGGGTGCGTGTCAATGTCTGGAAGAACTCAGTTCCCGGCCATTGCGGGATATTAACAAATCTATACAGTAGCTGGGGGAGCACCACCATCTTTAGTATTCCCACCCTACCTGCCAGTGAGATCGGGAGTTTGTCCCAACCCTGAATTTTTTGCGTTAGGTTTGTAAGGTATGCTTGATAGTTCTTCTCGAAAACTCGATCGATATGTCGCGATACCACTACCCCCAAGTAGGTGAACTCAGCCTGGGCCCAAGTGAACCCAAGAGTATCGGGAGGGGGGAGCGTGATGGGGGTGAGCGGGAAAAGAGTTGATTTAGCGCAGTTTACTGTCAGGCCAGACATGCGGCCAAAGAGAGCAACATCCTCCAGTATTGGGGCAAGGTTGATTTCAGGGGAGCGTATAAAGAGTAGAGCATCGTCAGCGTATAGGGAAACGATATCGGAGATCCCTGCTGTACGTAGACCTCTATGGGAATGAGATTGGCGAAGCATATCTGCGAATGGCTCCAGCGCTACAGCGAAGATTAATGGAGAGAAGGGACAACCTTGTCTAGTGCCTCTAGCTATTTGGAAGAGGGAAGAGCACCGGTCCTCGGTACGGACCCTTGCCACGGGGTTTGAATATAGCAGCTTGACCCAGGAGAGAAATGTGGGGCCGAATTTACATTTATTAAGTACCCGCCAAAGGTACCTCCAAGAGACGGAATCAAAAGCTTTTTGCATATCAAGTGTGGCGGCCACAGCGTGAATGTCCGGTCGCACCCTGCTTATGATATTAAAGAGCCGTCTAAGATTCAGGGAGGTAGAGCGTCCCAGAATAAACCCCGCCTGGTCTGGATGAATGATATGTTGCATGAAGGGGGCCAGACGTAAAGCAAGTAGCTTAGCATAAATCTTGACGTCGGAGTTGATTAGCGAGAGTGGGCGGTAAGAGCCACATTGCGTGGGGGATTTACCCGGTTTTAACAGGACAGTTATGGTGGCTTCGCGGAGCGTGGGAGGGAGCTGGCCCGTCTCTAACGATTCTTCCCAAAGAGCGACCAGGTGAGGAAGTAGAAGAGACTTAAAGCGCTTGTAGAATTCAACCGGTATACCGTCCGATCCCGGGGATTTGCCTGATGAGAGAGAGTCTATGGCCTCCGAGAGTTCCGAGGAAGAGAATGGACTCTCGAGGGCTCCGATGGTATCGGGGGAGAGAACCGACAGGGGGAGCCTGTCAAGGAAAACATCTATTTCTGCTATAGTGGCATTATCTGCGTTAGCATAAAGGGATTGGTAGAAGGAGAGGAATTCGGAATTGATATCACCGGGGGAAGTGGCAAGGGATCCATCAGGTCTCTCAACGCCAGGAATGGGAGGAGCGCCAAACTCACGGCAGAGAAGCCTAGCTAGAAGACGAGATGGGCGTTCACCCTCACCATATCTCCTCGCCAGCCCAGGGTTGTCGAGAAACCTCTGCTCTCGGTCCGCAAGAGCACGGAAGGTGTCCAGCTCCGTGCCGATCAGTGCAAGGGTATCAGGAGTGTGATTTAATGCATATTGGGCTTCCAGTTCGGATAGTGTGGCCTCGCTCTCAGCAATCTCTCTACGGATAGTTCTAAGGATGCCATTTTCTTTAGAGAGGGCGATGCCTCTGATATAGGCTTTAAAAGTTTCCCAGAGGGTGGCTTGTGATGAGACGGAGCCGGTATTGGTCTCAAAAAATTCCTCGATCGCCGACTCCAGCTCCGAACTGAAAACCGGGTCGAGGAGGGAAAGTGGTTTCATCCTCCACTGTCTAGAACGATCGTGATCCGAGCCCCAGGATAGGGTAATAGTTACTGGTGAATGATCGGAGAGAGTCCTGTGGAGAATCGACAAGCTTGAGATGTTCCTTATGAGTATGTCAGAGACTAGCCATCTATCAATCCGGGAGAAGGAATCATGTACCGAGGAGTAGAAGGAGAAGGCGCGAGAGTCAGGGTAGAGAAGCCTCCATGCGTCGAACAGGGCCAGGCGAGGGAGTGAAGACAGTGTAGAATATGCGGCCCTAGTGAGGTGACGGGGACGAGAGCCAGATCTGTCGAGATCCACATCGAATATTGTGTTAAAATCGCCTCCCCAGAGAATAGGTACCAGTGGGAAGCCATCGAGGAGGGACGTGAGATGTGTGAAAAATTCAGGATCGTCAATGTTGGGACCGTAGATATTCAGTAGGACCACTTCCCTATTCTGTAGGATGCAATGAAGTAAAACGTATCTGCCCAGAGGGTCTATTGTCGTGGCAATGGGGGTAAATCTAATACTCTTATGAATAAGGGTCATAACTCCGCGGCTCTGTGTGGAATAGGAAGTATAGTATCTCTGTGGTCCCCATGTTTTAGCAAACTTCTCACAGTGATCAGTTATCGCATGTGTCTCCTGAAGAAACAGGATCCTAGTTCCATGCCGTTCAGCCTGGAGCTGTAGCAATCTCATTTTCTTGAAGTTCCCCAGCCCACGCACATTCCAACTCAGGAACGTAAGGGTTTCCTCACCCGACACATTCATGGCAGACATGGAAATAGACCGGTGGATGGAACAGTGCCCCCCACAAGCGGGCCCCATTGCCGTCAGATCTGTAATGGCATAGCGACCCTGGTTTCCCGAACTCTACCTTCTCTGCAGTTACCAAGCCTTTTTTAACATTAACTCCCCTACCCCCCACCCCCTCCCACATCCCTCCCCCAATCAGAGAGATGAACAACCCATATGCAACCAACAAAGTCAACAACATTGGCATCAACGCCTGGGGGGCCTGTACGTCGGCCTGGCGGCGATGCTCCGAACCTTGAGGCAATTTGAGGATAAACTTAATGCCTGGCAATGAGAGCAAAAATACATACGGGGGTGAACCCGCGGGGGGGAAGGGGGAAGGAACGATCGACAATTATGACCAATGTAGCGAAATAAAATGGAGCAACCCTCCGTCAGCTTGAATGGGATGGTGTATGTGTACAGGTCGGATATCAGGAACTGGGGATTACCACAGTGTTTCAGAATAATCAAACGGGCGAATGGTGTATTATGGTGGGTAGCTGGGACGCGCAGACGGCAAGAAGTCGGTGCCGTCCTCAGATCAGCAGCCAATTCCCATAGCATCACAGCCCAACACCAACAAATGCATCGCTTAGAAAAAAAATAGAGACATAAACATGCACAATCATAACACCAACAGGATGAGATGTGCAGCATCACTCCAGCCCAGGAGTCCACGCAGTACCGCAGCAAAGAATGATGGGGCGCCACTAGACCAGTCGAGTTCTGGGCTAGGGCTCAATGGTGGCGACCCCGCAGTGAGAGCATGTTGTGGTAGAGCAAAAGTACAGCGAATGGACAATGGAGCAGGGCCTGAGCAATGGGAGAGATCGTTATAAGTATAGTTCAGCCGGGAAAATGTTCATCTATGAACCTGGAGGCCTCCTCCGGTAGTGTGAAGAAGTATACTCGATTCGCGTGCTCGATCCGGAGTTTGGCGGGGTATAGCATAGCGTATTTAACCTGAAGCTCACGCAATCGTCTCTTCACCGCCAGGAAGGATTTTCGCTCATGCTGAACCGCCATCGAGAAGTCCGGGTATAGGTGGATTCTGGCCGCGCCCAACAAAAGGTCTCCCTTGACTCTCGCCGCCCTGAGCAGGGCATCCCGGTCGCGGAAATTAAGGACCCTGGCTATAATCGGGCGAGGAGGAGCGCCAGGCCTAGGCTTCGCCGTAAGTGCACGGTGTGCTCTCTCGATTGCAAACTGTGAGGAGAGCTTTGGGGAATCGAGGAGTCGAAGTAGCAAGCTCTCGACGTAGTCCTCCATGGGTTCTTGTATGCCATCCTCGGGTACCCCGATTATACGGAGGTTGTTGCGTCTTGAGCGAGACTCAAGATCCTCATTTTTCTTCTCCACCTCTGTTACGCGTGCGGATAATGTGGAGACCTCTGCCCGAAGGGAGCCCAGGCCGTCCTCAGCGGTGCTAACACGTGACTCAAACTCAGTTACACGGCCATCAGTTCTCTCCATGTGTGCCTTAATGGAGGATATCGTACCGTTCATATCGTCTAGTTTGCTATGGATCGCGGTGAACCCTTCTCGGATGTATTCCATCATTTTCTGAGATTCGGATGGTTCCAGCTCTTGTGCAGTGGATGGTTCCTGTGTAGGTGTCTCCGCGCCAGATCCTCCCGGAGGCTTCGCAAACATGTTGATAGAGGATTGCTTCTTTCCCATCCTCGTTGACATGTTGTCAGTGAAAGGTAAGACAAGTCTAGTGGATCGGAGGGTAGGAGGACGAGAGGGACGCCAAGAGAGAGCGCCAGGTATGTGTGTGGCTACAGCCGGCTGGCAATACGAGATGCGGTGTTTCAAATCAGACGGGGGAAACCAATCTATGTTGGGTCGCTAGGGCAGCCGATGTATGTGGTGGTCAGTGAACCACGAGAGCTCCCCCGAGAACCTGAGAATGCAAGGGCCAAGGAGGCAACAACCAATAAGAGAGACAAGAGGAACCTCCAGCAGCTATTGCGGCGAGATGGAATAGCCAGGTGGTTAGCACTTTAGTGAGCAATAAGGCAGGTATGATTCAGCTCGGCGGTGCCTCCGTACAATGGACTCGAGGGTCAAAGCATTCCACGGTGCAGTAACATGAGCAGTATTAGGTAGGCTGGGGAGATGCCGCTGCCCCGCGCCGCTCCTATGGATCCAGGGAGCGGCGCGGTCGATGATGAGATGGAACAGTTAGGTGGCTAGGGCTCCAATAGAGCAAAAGGTGGGTATGATACAATCCGGTGGTGTCACCATGCAGCAGATCCGTGGGGGTCAGGGCACACCACGGCCCAGCGAAGTGCGCAGTGTAAGATGAGTGGGGGGGGTCGATGTCTCGTGCCGCCCCCACGGGCACAGTGTGCGGCTGAGGATGAGATTCGCCGGGGGATGGGCTCCGGAGGAACCCGCCCCCCCCCCGCAGGGTATCAGGATGCAGGGGGGATGTATTAATTATCCCGGGGCCGAAATCGTGTGAGCGATTCTGTTGAGCCGCGGCTCGAGGCCGCTAGTCAATGCGGAGAGTGGCGCGGAGGTCAGGGGCCCCACTCACCGCCTGGATCCACGGACTGGGTGGCACGACTCACAACAGCACGCCGCCTAGGATAGGGCAGCGGAGCGAAACGCTCTCGGATTCAGCCTGCCGCTCCTCCCGAAGTCAGCTAAGAGCGGTCGCGCAGGGCGGGAAGGGCGCCCCTCCCCTCACGGAAGGCCGCAAGCCGCGGAACACGGCCGCGGTCCCCTGGAGCCCTGCAGGGGATCGGAGGAAGCGCCTGCTCCCGGTCCTCACGCAGGGGCCAGCAGCTCCGCAGCAAAAGGAGTTAGGAAGGCGGGACGGGGCCAGCAGGATCACGGACACACCAGCTTCCCCCTCTGGCAGTTACGAGCTAAAGCGCCGAGGCAAACGGGAGGATTTCGGCTCAAGGAGCGCCTCTCGGCTCGGAGCTGATCAGCAGGCAGCCATCTTCGTCGAGCGCAACAGCGCCCCCCGTTAAATGATTTTAACCAATTTCAATAGCGTTGACGTCTATTCGCAATCAGGGAACTTATGTTTTTCTCGCCAGATTTCTTTAACAGACGGAGATCCTTTTTAGCATGTTCTTAGCTTCACTTATTTCGGAGCTGAATGGATGTTTATTTTGTGTTACTTTTATGTTATGCCTGTTAGAACCTAAAGTGAATTGCGAAAGTAAGGACACATAGTCCGTCTGGACTCTAGTCTTATTTGAGCAGATCAAGTCAGCTGTCAATATGTCAATCTGCTTGCTGTTTATCCTCAATCAATTTTGAGCACTGTTGATGGTTAATTGTGTTTTATAGCATGGCTGGGTTCTGTTATGGTGCCACTCCCAGAATAGCACCAGGGGATCATGATCACGTTTTGATGATTTAATTGTTGTCAACTTAGAAATGTGACAATGCAAGTTTTCTGACACCCAAATGTAGTCTAGGTTTTTTTTTTTATCTCCTCGGTGCCAGGTGTCCGCTGCCGGGATGTCGCCCCTAGTACAACCATTCAACATCACGCAGTGACGTAAGGTTAGTTCGTATTCCCATTTGAGGCCACGATCTGCTGATTCAGTTGGAACTTTAAGCAAATTTGGTGTGTTTCGCACTTTTTCTTTGTCGAACCATGAATAGTTCAGGTCGCCGCATATCAGAACAAATGGGTCGTCAAATGAAGAAAGGCAGGCATCTATTTGGGCTGTAATTGATGCTAAGTAAACAGATTCAGTGATCATTACAGGGTTCCAATACGTATTTATAATCAAAAAATGTTTTTTTTCTTTTAGGTGTTTCTTCCAGGATTGATTCTAAAGTTAGTGCTTGAACAAACAGATTAGGATTTGAGATGTTTATCACTTCCCATCTGAATGAATTCTTTATCATCGTAAGTAATCCAGAAAAAGGACGGCCAAATAGATTTTCACCGGCTGCATTTAGGAATACCGAATAGCCATCACAGGAAGGCGTTTCACGCAGCCACGTTTCTTCCAAGCAAATTATTGGGCACCTTATCTTCTGGGAGGAACCTTCTTGAAACAAGTGAACAAATCCTCGTGTCTTCCACAAAGTAAGCAACTGTGTCAAGCTTCTTGACCCCATGTTGTCCTAGACGTTCTTAACATGATTATTCGCGTTAAGTGGAAGAGTGGACTGCTGTTTAAGTTGTTTCCACAAATCGTCTCTTTTGATTTTATTAGGAACGGTATTCTGATGATCTTCTACCGCTAAGACTTGAGATGATAACTAATCTTCGCACAATGTTAGATCAAAGCCAAAAAACAATAGATCTTCCTTGGCATCAAGTAGCAGCTTTGCTAGGTTCTTTGATTTCATGTGTAGAATGACCCAATCAGTTCTTAGTTCAGATTTGCATTCTACTATTGCTATATCATCAGATCTTATGTTCTGTAACGCTGGGACGTGATGTAACAACCTCATTATATTGGCTCGGTTTAGATTTACCTCATTTTTTTCTTCTAAGATGTTAATGATGACACGGTTAGCGAATTTCTTGCTTTTGTCTTTTGGTGTATTTGTTTTTGATATTGGGCTGAAGTTTGTTTCGGATTAAACCTCAATGAAGCATTTCCTTCCAGTTTTGTTATTTTGCTTCTTTCATGGTGTTGATCGTCAGAAGCGGCCGACGGCCCTTTTTCATTTGATTTTGCCCTGTTCCTGGTGGGCTCATGTTGCCTAGTGCCATGTTGCCTTGACTTTTGTATTTCAACTTTTGCTGAATTCCCGGGACTGTTCATGGAATGTTCCTCTCCCATGCTCTCAAATGTCTCCAAGACGTCGTCATCATCAATTGAGTAAGTTGAAAGGTTACACAGATCAGTCGAGGCGTTTGAGGATGTTTCCTCAGACGAAATTGAATCTTCTCGCATTTGCTTGGTGGATGTTTGCGGTAAACTCCCTGCCTCCTTGGAAGTTTCACGTTTCTCTTTCAACTTTTCTGAACTAGCTATCGTGGGACGTTTTATGGCCACTTCAAGACGTGCAGGAGTTGTCATATTTCGTATGAATTTCTTTGCACCATTTGATCGTAGCCGTTTCAGTGGGGGTGCTTTCATTATTGATTTCAATCCATTAGTTTTTTTCTCCTTAAGTAGTGAAAGGCAGCGGCCCAAAAAGCGTATCCCCCTTATTGGGAGACAATAATGGAAACAGCCAAAATGGGAATAAGACCAGGACCAAGTGCGGGTGAAGTAAAAGGGTTTTTATCTAAAGTCAAAAGTAGGGCATGCAAAGGACTCTGCAAACTCCGAGAGCGCTCTGTCTGACAATCGCAAAGACAGGGTACTTATTACACAATGTTGTTACAAATGACGTAATCTATGGGGGGCACATAGAAAAGGGGATTGGGTGCTGGTGGCTAAACTATATACAATATGGGCGATTGCTGCTCGAGGATTGGTGGTTGTCCGCACAAAGCCACGTGGGGTGGAGAGGTCAGCTGGGCTCATCGGGGTGGAGCGCTGGGCCGGACACAGCTTGTAGCGATGATTGGTGGCTGAGCTAACATTTGCCCTACTGGCCACACATTCGCATCCATTCATCCCTATACAGTTACAGTTGTCCTGTAAAAGTTGAAAGCTTATGAGAGACATGAACCTTAGGTCAGAAGAGACATGAGTGAAATACGGGTTTGTCAGGAAGTACTTTAACACAATTGTGGAGTTAACACCTTACCCTTAACCCTTCTGACCCCCTGGGTCCTGGGATGGGGGGATCTGGGGTTACTTGATCCATATTCTGATGGGTGCCGTGAGGGATGGCAGTATGGTCTATTGATGCAGGAGTGACTGCCCCTTCTTCGGGGGCCATTAATCTTGGGTTAGCTGGTGTGTCAAAGGACCCTGGGGGCAAGTATTCTGTAGTCAGGGGGATTTAGGACCAGGTAGCTCATAATTCACAGGGTTCAGTGGTGGCGGCCTCGACCATGGGAGAGGTGAATGCATGAAGTCGGTCCAGCACGATTGGGAGGGGAGGCGAGGTTGTGCTGTTCGGGCTCCGGCTATTCTTCATGGGCATGGGAGGGAGACGGGGGAGATGGCCTTGCTGCGCGGGGCGCGCCTGCTCTGCTCAGAGCAGTGTCTTTGGCGGGCGGGGGGCGGGTGACAGCAGTTTGAGCTTTAGCAAATGCATACAATATTTACACATATATTGGAGGATGCATATCGGTTGAAGGCTTCATTCTTCTTGACACAATATTAGATATTAGCAATTGGCATATGATCATGAGGTAGCATTGGGTTGAGTGGTGTACGTGAGAGGGCAATGTATTTTGCACGTATCATACTTTACAATTCATCATCATCATAGTAAATACAGGGACTATCGAGGTACTATTAAGGTTCGCAACCTTTGTTATGTCCACTCTCCTTTGTACTAGCAGCACGAGTTAATCAATGCACATGCATACATCGCAAGAATGATCACTCAATCTATTCGGGGGGTCTCAGTTTCAAGAGGGGGTGGAGAGACGCCACATAGTCTGGTTTACTTTTGGGGGCTCGGTCAGGGTCAGGGCACCCAAGTTTGGGATGGTTTCAATTTCTTCTACTGCATGGCTGGAGCAATGATGTACTGCGGAAGGCTAACTGATACAGTGTTTAGTTTGTTGTTTGTTCGCGTCTGGAGGCTCGTGAGAACGGGCCTGCAGCGGATCTACCATGAGGTGGAGGCAGGGTAAGATTGAGAGCCTCCTGTGTGCTCGGTCAAGTGGGGGTCAGGCTGCAGATTTCTGCATGTGCGACAAAGCCGTTCTCGTCTCTGGGCTTCTGGCTCCCCTGACAAGATGGAGTCGATTGAATACAAAATGGAGTCTTATACTATTCCACATAATGTGGTTGTGTCGCCTCACGTGTCGATCCACAGCCATCCCGCCACCTGGGCCCTGGGGCAGGTGGGCTGTTGACGAGTCATGAGCCTCCACATAAGTATGAGATGTGGGGCAGGAGAGCCCTAATGACCCGTCCTTCCCTACATTTCCCACCTTTCGTTACTTAAGTAACGAATACTTTAATTCTCCTAATCGTGCGCGCTCCTTTTCCTCCATAACTACTTCTTCCCATGCTGGGGTCCCTTTTATTGGCATCCATGCTCTACATACCCCCCGGAGGCTGTGTCCTCTTCTAGCATATTCATCTGGGGTACAGGTCATGTATATGCAATCTCCATCACCCTCTAGTTCTACCCATACCTCTGTGTGCCATTTTAATTCTGCGGGCTCCTTTATGGTTGTATGATATAACCTGTCCACTACATCCCCATCATAGTATATCGGTACCATTCTAAATTTTGGCTCAGAATTCTCACCAGTCCGTACTTGTACTTCCTGCTGCATTCGTGCCACTCCTCTGCCATTGCCCATTGTCACCATCATCATTGTCCCATTGGGAATTGCTCCTGAGCAGCACCGAAGACCCAGCTGGCACATGCAAAAAATTAGCAGTAAAAATACGATGAGGGGCATCAGCATCCTGAAGGCGAGTCCGATCCATGAAGGCACCCAAGAAAAAAGATTGTCGAACCAGGTACTTGACGCTGCTCCTCCTTCCGTTTTCATGCGTTCCCCCAAGTTGTGCACTGCTGAAATTACATGCGATAGTGTCCCATTATCTGCGTCTTCAGAAGGTACCCATGTGCAACATGCGCTCCCGATTTTTCGGCAAAAACCGCCATCCATTGCCGTTAACAGGTCCAGGACATACCTGTTCTGCATGGTCATAAGTCCCAGTGCCCTCAGCTCCACTTTGATTACGTTGAACCCCTCTTCAGTGTCGTTAGCTAGTTGTATCAGCTCCCAGCGCATGATCTGCAGCCATTTCGCATTTGCTCATGCCTGGATGCTTGGGACGAAGAAGGCAAAGAACGTTTCCGCGGAGTTAAACAGCCGGTACCTGTCTGGAATTTGTGCCAGGAGTTCTGAGGAGGCTTTCGATATATAGTTTGATGACCTTCGTTTTCTGGATACGGTCTCAGCCCCATTGCTCTCTGATAGTGCATAAAGCGGTGCTTCCTCTGTGGGTGGGGCACGGGCTACTGCTTGGGTCATGGCCCTTCGTCCCGATCCAATGTGGCTCTCCGGGATAACCATTAACGCTGAGTGGAGTGTGGCTAGGGAACACGTGCCCCTCCATGATGGTGGGAGGTGCATGTACGCCCGCTTACCACAAACCCAGTAAGTGTCCATTAATGCGGCTGTGCCTTTTTTCATGTCAGGTATCACAATTGTCTTGTTGCATCTTGAGTTTCTTCCCATGTCGATTCTTCCCTCCCCCAGGAAGCAGAGTTCATTCGATGTCTCTTTCTGTAGCTTGAATGGTTTTTCTATGGCGCTTACCCAGGTCAGTTTTGCAATATGTTCAGTCCAAATGGTTGTGCACGTTTTCTCGATCCACTGCAGCTTTTCAGTTGGCAACCCTCGTAGCGCCTCAGCCTTGCATGTTATCACATCGTCCTTCCATTTGTTGTCAGCGAACAATGTTCCTTTTATAACAAAAAAGGGTTCTTTCAAACATACCACTCCTTTGACTCTCGAGTAGCATGTTTTTTCATTCTGCATCATTTCAAAAGATACCATGTGTGCCTGGAAGGTGTTCTTGATTCTGCACAGAGCGAGATGAAGGAGACATTGGGCATTTGAGAGAGGCAGTTCCTGCGGCATTAGAACTTTGGGTGTACCTGATGCATGGGGAATCAATGAGCAGACATAACAGGTCTCGTTTGTTGTTTGTTTAGCCGTTGAGCTCATGTCTGCGTACCATTTATTAGACTGGTGGGGGTGCCTGGGGTCCTCTATTGTATCCAGCCCTAACCCATAATATTCATTGTACTTTTTCCTCTCTAATTCCCTTCTCTTTCTGCTCGATTTGAGGAACCTCTTCGCCTGCCTTGCCGCCCGTGCCAACCTTTCTCTTTCTCTTAGCCCTTCCTTTTCCCATTCTTCATGTATGTTCATAAAGTTACTGGCCATTTCTGTGTTTTCTTCCAACCTACCAGAGGTATATTCATGTTCTTGGGGAATACTAGGTGTTGTTGCTATGGGCGGGGTGACAGTGATGTTGTACAGCCATGACATAACAGTATGGTTTCAATCATTCATTTCATAAATACTAACATTCGTAGCATTATTTTGGGGTCTTTTGGCAGTGGCATTTTCGGTCTTTGTCTGGTTGGGATGTGGATTATAGCCCCAAACCAGCTGGAAACCGCCCCAGACCAAATAGTCTCCCTCCTTGACTATGTTAGTGGCATTTGCTATGGTGCTTCCATTCCCCGTCCCATTCCCCCTTCCCCCCTCATTCATCTCAATCGAGATGAATGCAATAAGCCAATATGTACCTAGGCCAAACATTATTGTAAAAAATATAATTGCACACACAGTCAGACCGCATTCATATGAATAAGTGCATATATTAAACGTAACATGACTATCAATCTCATCCCTAATTCTTGTCGTTGCAGGCTGCCTGGTCGTTGCCATGGTTCTCCTGTATTTTGAAACATGAAAGGGTGTTTAAGCAAACAAATAAGTTTGATATTTTGTCGAGAAGAGTATAGGGAGACTAAAAGGAGGCAAATGGCGAGAATAGAGAAAGAAAAAGATTGAGAGATTGAGCCAGAGAGACAAACGAGAACAAGAAGGAGAGAGGGAGAGAGAGAGAGAGAGAGAGAGAGAGAGAGAGAGAGAGAGAGAGAGAGAGAGAGAGAGAGAGAATAGGGAAAGAGTAGGAGCAGATGTGATAGGAGAAAAAGAAAGGGCATAATAAAAAGAAACGGAAATTGAACAGGAGAGTGAGCTGAGGGAAGAGAAGAACGAGAACAGAGGAGCATATAGAATCAGACGAGGATATCGGCAATAGAACATTTCTTCATGGTTCACTTTTATGGTAAATACTGCATATATGTATGTACATTTATTTGCTTCTTGACGTATAGCATTGTATTGTTTTTCTTCTACACATATCATATTATTATGTACATATTCTTACAGTGTATGCAAAAGTTCGGTCTTATTCTTTTAATCTTTGGGATCCTGTGTCTGTTCGTTTTCTCTGTCGTCTAGCTGGGACACTTTGTCATATGCCCTTCAGACGTCGGTTAAATGTATCCAATACCTCATGCCCTTTACTTTTACAGCTGTTGGTGTGCAAAACACCACCTCGTATGGGCCATGAAATCTTGGGGCATTCCACCTTTGCACAAAGCTTCTGACATACACCATTTCTCCTGGTTCTAATTGGCCGGTTGTGGTCCCTGTTTCTGCAGTCTGTGCTGTAATTTCATTCTCACCTGTGTATGGTGGTGCGATCTGTCTGGCAATCGTGCGGGCAGCCCTAGTGAGTTTTGTGAGGTATTCATTAAATTCTTCACCTAACACGGTGGCGCTTCTGTGAGCATCAGATTGTCTGCAGAGGGGTGAGTTTGCCGTGTGCATTCGTCTCCCAGTCACGATCTCATGTGGTGACAAATGGTGGTCCTTGCTTAGCTGATTCCTCAGCTCGAACAGGGCCAACGGGAGACAGTGCACCCAGTTCCTTTTAAGGGTGAAGCACAGTTTTGACAGTCTCCCCTTTAGGAGTCCGTTGATTTTTTCCACTACGCCGTTACTTTGCGGGTGATAAATCGAACATAGTTTGTGTGTTATCCCTAACATTAATGTCACTTCCTTGAAGCGGTCGTTGACAAAGTGGGTGCCGTTGTCTGACCGGATCACATCGCAGATTTCCCAGCGCGGGAATACTTCCCGCACCAAGAACTTCGCTGCGCATTTGGCGTCTGGCCGAGCACAGGGACCAGCCTCCACCCACCTCAAGAAGGGGCATACTACCACTATCATGTATCTCGCACCGTTACACCTTTCCCCCATATCCGCATAATCTATATGCAGTTCTCTGAACGGGCCAACTGGCTACGATATTGTCCCTCTTAGTGTTCTCAGAGTCATGCCTCAGTTTTATATCTGGCAAGTTGTGCATTCCATTGCTAACCTTGTGAGCTGTTCCTGTAACCCCGGGATAAACCAGTGTTCCTGTATTTCTGCAGCGATGTGTTGTTTTGCATTGTGTGCTGGAAAGTGCAGCTGTTGGAACGCTATTTCGAGCAGTTTGACTGGCATCATTACCTTGCCTGTGTTGTTTTGTCTCCACAGTAAGTCAGTGGCTGACTGACTACAACCTCTCTTTTCCCACACTTCTTTCTCCTCCGCTGTTGCTTCGTCTTCTAATTCTATTATTTGCGTCACAGGCAGTGTATTGTATCCATCCGGTAAATCCTCTGTTACTTCTTTCCTTAGTAAGTACTCACCTGTTCTTTCCTTAACCAAGTACGAAGCCTCCTTGGCGGCAGCGTCTGCTGCGGCATTTCCCAATGAGATAAAATCTGTGTTGTGTGTATGGGCCTGGCATTTCACTATGGCTACCATGGTGGGCTCTTTTAAGGCTTCAATCAAATCTCTCAATAGTTCTGCATGTTGTACAGGGGATCCATCTGCTCTATTGAACCCTCTTCTACCCCATCTGGCAAGGCCGCCATGTACTGTCATTGCCATGTATGCTGAGTCAGTGTAAATTGTGACTGCACATCCTTTTGCAGCACGCAGAGCTTCGATGAGAGCTATGAGCTCCGCTGCTTATGCTGAAAAGTGGGCGGGCAGGCGTTGTTGTAATAGCACCTCGTACTCACCTTCCTCCAGATGTACGACCACCACCCCCACATGTTTTTCTCCTGTTTCTTGATTTATTGAGGCTGACCCATCAATAAAGAATGTTTCACCTTCTGCTAGCGCGTTTTCACTTACTATTGTGGCTCCATTCTCTTCCCCTTGATACGTAGCACAGTCGTGCGCTTGTATATCTTCTAAAGTGCATGGTTCAGAAATAAAACGTGCAGGGTTTACCACTTTACATCGTACCACGTGAATGTTTGCGCTTGACAGGATCACCTCATAGGCTGTGGCTCTCTGTGTAGTTAGGGTACTCTTGGATCTTTCCAATATTGCGAACAGGGAGTATTCCACGTATAGGGTCACTGAGCACCCCATCACTATGGTGGCGCTTTTCTCAATTGCGAACGCGGCAGCTGCGAGGGCCTGTTCGCACGCGCAGTGGCCCTGCATTACTGCATCAAATGTTCCACTGTAATAGGCCAGTGGTTTGTGTCCCAGTGATGTTTTTTGTGTTAGGACGGCTGCCATGAGTGTCCCTTTGCAGTGTGAGAATAAGTAAAACTCGCGTTCATAATCAGGGTTCGCGAGTACTGGCGCGCTTGATATCAGTTCTTTGAGTGATGTAAATGCATCACATACTTCTGAACTCCAGTGTATATCTGTGTTTTCTTTCTGGGCTTCTTTTAGTGCTTGGAGTAGTGGGCGGGTGTGCGCAGCGTAGTCTAGGATCCATGCACGACAGTAATTGCACATTCCCAGGAATTTTTGCATGTCTTTCACTGTGTATGGTATCTTTACAGCTGAAATTGCTGCTACTCTATCCGGAATTATTCTCTTCCCATCTTTTGATATCAGCTGTCCTAGATACAGGACTTCGCGCTGACAGTATTGCAATTTCTCCTTGTCGACTTTATACCCCTTGTTTTGCGAGCAGAGTCAGGAGAGCAATTGAATCTTGTCTACATTCTGCTTCATTTTTGCTGCAGATCAGCAGATCGTCCACGTACCGGATTATCGTGCTCTCTGCTGTCATGTTTCCAAGATCTTCATGCAAGATTCTATTGAATATGCTGGGGCTCTCACAGTAACCTTGTGGCAATCTACAATGTTCGTACCTCCTCCCCCCTAGAGTGAATGCCGTCAGGTATCTGCATTCTTTTGCAAGTGGTATTGAGAAGAATGCATTCTTCAAGTCCACCACGGTGAAGTGCGATGCATCTTTTGGGATACTGCACAAAATGGATGCGGGATTAGGGACCAGAGGGAACTCTTTCTGAATTACGTCATTGAGTGGGCAGAGATCTTGGATCATCCTCCACGCCCCTCCCTTCGCTTTTTTGATGGGATAGATGCACGTGTTGCATGGGGAATTCGATGGCACTATTATCCCCTGCGTCAGTAAGGCATTTATCGTATCTTTTATCCCTTCCTCAGCTTCTCGTGATAGTGGGTATTGCTTCACTCGCGGTAGTATGGCGCCAGGTTTGAGTGTAATTTTCACTGGGGCCACTCCGTGCAGTAAACCTACATCATGTGGTCCTGATGTCCACAATTTGTAGGGCACCGTCTGCATGTCATCATTAAAAAAGGATGGTGGGACCCCCACTACTGCCAATAAGTCTACTGGCACTTGTCTTTGTTGTATCATAATTTCACAGGTGATTGCTATTTCCATTATGATTTCTCCATCACTTTCTGAATCGGAGAAGAGGTCTTCATCTGACAAGTCCCGGAGTGCGATGTCAGCGTTTATGCACAGCACTGTATGCCACTCACACCCGTGCATGTCTCTGGCAATTACAGCTATCCTTTTTGCTGACACTTGAACTGCATGTATGTCTAGTGACATCACTGTCCCTGTCACTATCTCAGGACGTGCAATGGGGCGGAAAACAAACTCTGCTGGTACCCGCCATTCTAATCTTTTCAATTGTGGGACCACTCGAGCCAATGTTTTTAATCCGTGGAGAAACATGTCTGGATCTAACGGTATGCCGCGTATTTCAGGGCACGTTGCTCGCGAATAGACCACCAACATTGCGCGCAATGTGCACATTCCTGGCGTTGACCAGACAATCCCTCCTCTTTTTGTAAATGAGAAAGTCATGTTGAGCTTGCTGAGGAGGTCTCTCCCCAGCAAGTTGACAGGTGAATGTTCGTAATACAACAGGGGTGCCCTCACTGTTTTTCCCCCTACTGTTACATCTAAATCTTCTGTAGAAGGAACTTCGACCACCGCCCCAGAGAACCCCTGCGTCTCCACTTTCTGGTTAGATAGCGGAAACCGTCCCTCACGTATACATGATTTTTCGGCTCCAGAATCTACCGTGAAGATGAATTGTTTATTCCCTATCTCTGCCCCTATCAATGGTTCCTCTGCTGCATTGTAGGTTGTCGATAGGATTGGACACGTAAGTGCTCCCTGTGGGCTGTCCTATGCTGGGTGTCTCGTTGTCCCTCCTTGGCTGCACACGTTGCCTCCCACTACCGCTACTCCTCCAAACGGTGCAGGAGCACCATTTGCGGAAAAAGTGAAGGGATTATGTTGTGTGTAGCTCATGTGATCACTTGCTTGGGTTTGCTGCTGTGCATTCTGTGGGCGCCCCCTATACTGTTCTTGCCCTCTATTGTCACGTTGTTCTTGCCCCCTCTCTCTCGGTGCTTCTCGGGGGCTTCCTGGATGTGGGTCTACACTGTACCGGTCATCTTGGTATGCTATGTTCTGTCTGTCTCTACATTCACGTGAAAAGTGTCCCCACCTCCCGCAATTCCAACAGTTCCCCTGTCCTCCTCTCGGCCCCTGCCCCCCGTACCCGCCATTTCCCCCATATCCTTGTCCACCTCCTCTGCGCCCTCTATGTCCACCTCCTCTGCGCCCTCTATACCCACCTCGGCGGTTGTTGGGGCTCCACGCGTGCCACTGGAATCCTCCGTGCTCTTCCTGTTCATTCCACTGCCTCCTCTGGCCGTTGTCTGCACAGTTAGCGGCCATCCTCCCCTGTTTCGCTACCATTCCCTCCTCCTCCTCCGTATCTCTATCTTGGGGGAGTGCAGCTATTGCTGTGGCGACCTTCACTAACTTCGTCTGTATTCACTTCGCCTCGTCCGCCTGTCTTTTTTGTATTAATTTCTTCTCTCGCTCCTTAATTCTTTTGCAATGGTGCACTATTATACTCTATATTTCCGGCCACCCTTTTGCTTCAATCCCCGCTATTTTGTCCAGTGCCTTCTGCACTTCTTTCAGTAGTCCCTTCTTTATTATGAAGTAGAAGAGTGATGTTGACTGATCATAGGATGTTCCCGTTTCAGCTCTCCACATCTCCTGTATCCTGAAAATATAATCCATGGCTTCCTCCCCGTCATTCATTGTACATTGCATCACGGATTGTAGGTCTGGTGTGTCCGGGAACGTTTCCCTTAATGCGTCCCATATGCGTGCTCGCACTGTGTTAAACGCTGCACCGTCATGTCTATCACTAGCCAATGTTATTCCAGGAAACCCTGCTTTGGTCCATACCCTCTCTGCCTGGTCGCCTACTGCTGACACTAGTAAGCTCTTTACATCTCCAATGGCCAGGGGGACCCCCGCTGTGTTTTTCTCGAATGCATATATCCATTTACTAGCCCCCCCCTGACAGTGGTGGTAAGGATTTCAATAAGTTTGCCTTGTCCATCTGAGCCCATGGTATGTAATTTGGCCTTCCTGCTCCCCGGTGTATCAGTGGGAGTGTAGACGTCCTCTACTCCCTCTTCCCACACTTACCTTTGACCCTCCTTTGCCTGTCATGGCTACTGTTCCTATCCTCTCTCGCAGTCTCCCTGTCCATTCTTGCTCCGCTGCTCTCCCCCATGGTGGTTCTCCGACCCCTACCATGTCTCCTCCTGCTGCCATTCCTAGCCTTCCTCGTTCCCTCTCATCTTCATCCACATCGCAACATAAGTCTTCCCTCCCTGCCTCTGCTTCTCCTTCTTCCTCTGCAATGTCTTCAAGGTTCGGTGTTCCTAGCTCCACTATTCTGGTGGGCTCCTCCTGTATCCGGAACAGTATCTCCCCCTTTTTCCATCCTTCATCTGTCGATTTGTCTAGGGTATGTGACCTGGACTGTCGCTCTGATTTCGAGGTACCTGGCTCGCTTCCCTCACATATGCTTTGTATTCTTGATAATTCTTCTCTTGCTATTGTGAGTCTGGAATCTAGGTCCTCCGTTAACTTACACACGTCTACTTGTGGTGTACTTACCTGTCCACGTGTTCGTGTAACTTCATATGGCGGTGGTGCTGTAGGTCTAGCTGTGGGGGCAGGTGTACTAATGGGCACGTATGTGGGGTCGCTAAACCCTTCGGCAGGCACCAGCTTTGGTAGGAGAGGGTACAATCTAGTCACCTCTATGTGTCCCTCTTCTCCCCCTCCAGTACTCTCTGCTTTTACCGAGGGGGTGGCCGTAAGGGTGGGTTGGTCTCGGGAGGTGTCTGTTTTTTTAGGCGGGGGTATTTCTTCAAATAGTCGCCATAAATCTAATATTTCCTTCCTGTTATGAAACTGTTTGCCTTTATATTTAAGGAATATGCACGTTGCTACCATATCCAAGATGCTTTTATAAAATGATCCTCCTTGGGGCCATACCTGAGGAACACCCTCCCCTTTTAACTCTGTGACCCACTGCTCATGATATTTGGTTATCCTGTCTGCATGTCCCGGCAGGTTTCTACAAATGTGTGTCAGTGGCGTTTCCCCTCCCATTTGTTCTTTACTTTTCCTCTTGTGTTATCCTGGGTGGGTTTTCTTCCCCTCCCCCCTCTAACTGCATGTATGCAACCGCCTGTATATCGAACTTACACTCTATTCACTTGCAGGTTGTTAAAATCCTTTGTGTTTTACTCAAAGACAAATATTTCTCTTTTAGATTTTACCAGGTCACACCTACATTGACCCTGCCACCTCAGAGTCATACAAATTAATGCCAACGATTGCAATCAGTTACACGTAAACACTAACACATAAATGACACAATGTGCACAACAACATGCGTTAACACACAACATGAAACATCTACCCTCCTTCTCTATGCCTGCGCCTCTCCCTAGCGCAGTGATCCCCCTCCCCTTTTTCACTCTCCCTCCAGATTCTTTTTACTTCTATTCACCTACCCCCTTATGCACCTCTCTTTAGGTTTAACCTTAAAGAAAAAATATCAGAAAGAAAGAATAAGAAAAAGCTAGTATCTAACGTATTCACCGTGTCTCTTACTCAGACACCTTATTTTTACCTTTTTATTTATTCCCAGCACTAGTCGAGATAGCACTACGCGGCGCCGCCTTCTACCCCCTTGCAGTTAGGTTCCTGTCCTCTTTTTATCTTAACACCTTTTTAATATATCACGTCGATGGGGTCACCACTGAAAGGCAGCGTCCCCAAAGCGCACCCCCGTTAGTGGGAGACAATAATGGACACACCCAAAATGGGAATAAGACCAGGACCAAGTGCGGGTGAAGTAAAAGGGTTTTTATCTAAAGTCAAAAGTAGGGCATGCAAAGGACTCTGCAAACTCCGAGAGCGCTCTGTCTGACAATCGCAAAGACAGGCTACTTATTACACAATGTTGTTACAAATGACGTAATCTATGGGGGGCACATAGAAAAGGGGATTGGGTGCTGGTGGCTAAACTATATACAATATAGGCGATTGCTGCTCGAGTATTGGTGGTTGTCCGCACGAAGCCACGTGGGGTGGAGAGGTCAGCTGGGCTCATCGGGGTGGAGCGCTGGGCCGGCCACAGCTTGTAGCGATGATTGGTGGCTGAGCTAACATTTGCCCTACTGGCCACACATTCGCATCCATTCATCCCTATACAGTTACAGTTGTCCTGTAAAACTTGAAAGCTTATGAGAGACATGAACCTTAGGTCAGAAGAGACATGAGTGAAATACGGGTTTGTCAGGAAGTACTTTAACACAATTGTGGAGTTAACACCTTACCCTTAACCCTTCTGACCCCCTGGGTCCTGGTATGGGGGGATCTGGGGTTACTTGATCCATATTCTGATGGGTGCCGTGAGGGATGGCAGTATGGTCTATTGATGCAGGAGTGACTGCCCCTTCTTCGGGGGCCATTAATCTTGGGTTAGCTGGTGTGTCAAAGGACCCTGGGGGCAAGTATTCTGTAGTCAGGGGGATTTAGGACCAGGTAGCTCATAATTCACAGGGTTCAGTGGTGGCGGCCTCGACCATGGGGGAGGTGAATGCTTGAAGTCGGTCCAGCACGATTGGGAGGGGAGGCGAGGTTGTGCTGTTCGGGCTCCGGCTATTCTTCATGGGCATGGGAGGGAGACGGGGGAGATGGCCTTGCTGCGCGGGGCGCGCCTGCTCTGCTCAGAGCAGTGTCTTTGGCGAGCGGGGGGCGGGTGACAGCAGTTTGAGCTTTAGCAAATGCATACAATATTTACACATATATTGGAGGATGCATATCGGCTGAAGGCTTCATTCTTCTTGACACAATATTAGATATTAGCAATTGGCATATGATCATGAGGTAGCATTGGGTTGAGTGGTGTACGTGAGAGGGCAATGTATTTTGCACGTATCATACTTTACAATTCATCATCATCATAGTAAATACAGGGACTATCGAGGTACTATTAAGGTTCGCAACCTTTGTTATGTCCACTCTCCTTTGTACTAGCAGCACGAGTTAATCAATGCACATGCATACATCGCAAGAATGATCACTAGATCTATTCGGGGGGTCTCAGTTTCAGGAGGGGGTGGAGAGACGCCACATAGTCTGGTTTACTTTTGGGGGCTCGGTGCAGGGTCAGGGCACCCAAGTTTGGGATGGTTTCAATTTCTTCTACTGCATGGCTGGAGCAATGATGTACTGCGGAAGGCTAACTGATAGAGTGTTTAGTTTGTTGTTTGTTCGTGTCTGGAGGCTCGTGAGAACGGGCCTGCAGCGGATCTACCATGAGGTGGAGGCAGGGTAAGATTGAGAGCCTCCTGTGTGCTCGGTCAAGTGGGGGTCAGGCTGCAGCTTTCTGCATGTGCGAAAAAAGCCTTTCTCGTCTCTGGGCTTCTGGCTCCCCTGACAAGATGGAGTCGATTGAATACAAAATGGAGTCTTATACTATTCCACATAATGTGGTTGCGTCGCCTCACGTGTCAATCCACAGCCATCCCGCCACCTGGGCCCTGGGGCAGGTGGGCTGTTGACGAGTCATGAGTCTCCACATAGGTAGGAGATGTGGGGGAGGGGGGCCCTAATGACCTGTCCTTCCCTACAGTAGGGCCGGCTTTGCGCTTGCAGGTTTTATTGATTTGGCCGGTTCTGAAAAAATGCCAAACAAGACATTTTGTATCGCTATGACTCCGGTTTCATTTTGTGGTCTTTGAGATATTATCTCAATAACTTGATCTGCGTCATCGTCCGGAGGTTTTTGCAATTTCACTGCATCTGGTACTTTTGGTTGAGGGTCAGCTGCAATGGTCAGGAGCGCCACTGCCGTTGCAGCTTCCAACTCAGGTGGTTGTATTTTGTCCGGCACAGGTCCTTTTTTTTTTTAAATTTCATTCTCTTTTGTATGCTCATTCTCGTTCTGTTGGACAGCCGCTGGCCGTGAGTCAGAATTGGTCGATTGGCCCGATGGTGCGCAACATGGTTCGGCTGCTAGGAGGTCTTTTCTGGTGGCAGTTGAGTGCTGCATCCATTTTACTGCTAACAGTAGCCCATCCGTTAAGGTGTCGTTCTGGCAATGGTGTCGAGCAGCTAGGTCACTCAACCGCTCTTGCCATCTTGATGTATGTTCGGCTTCTTGGTTTAGCTGAGTCTGCAGAAAGGAGGTCACAGCTTCAAATTTTTCCATCTTTTCTTTTAAGCTTATTATAAGCGAGGTCTGGTCTTTAAAGGCCTCATGCAAGTATTCGTACATCTTTAAAATGGAAGCAGGGCAGCTGAAGAGGCCGCTAGAACGTTGTTATAAATCTGCATCGCTGCCGCAGAAGAGAGACTGGGTTTAGATTAAGACCCAAGATTTTCATCCGAGCATAAACGTATGCTATTTGTTGTCTCTGAGTGTGCGTCACTACAAGTGGATGTGTTTTCTGTTGGAGTAGCGGTAATGTCTCTCAGTAGATGTACTGATTTTGTGCGTGAACCTACAATTCTGGGGGTACTGGCTAGATCCTTTCTGTTTTGGTGCAAGATAGTATTGGGGTTATTTACTTGCAGGGTTGCATCCGCAGGACAGCGTATGTTTCTTCCTTCGTGTGGCAACACTCCCAGACTAGTGCACTTTACCGACAGGGATTGAGGAATTTCATCCAGCCGCACCGCTGGACTCTGCATGCCGGGCACGATGCTAGTATGATGATGTACTACTTGGGTTCGCAACCGAGCCAAGCAGTCGACACCAACGAAGGAGGGACGTGGCAACCCATGTGCCTCGACAGCTATCTGTTGCGGTTGTTTTGGCTCTTCCGTTTTCTTTTTAAGCGGCGTATTCGTTGAACTGATGGAATGTGTTGAGATACTAAAGTCAGCCTTCCTAATAGGCCGATGCTTGTCGTCAACGGCAACCGAAGGGCTGCAGTCCGCCACTTCGGATTCTGCAGGTTCTTGCTGGCACTCATTTCCGTCATCACATTGTGAGGCTTCTATTAGCTCTGCGTCCGTGAATTCAAATGGGGAGAAGAACTTGTCAGCAGTTTAGTACTTTCTAAGGTTTATTGTCTGTTCTATAGCATCAAACCAGGTTTTGTGTGCTGTTCCAGCAGTTCAACCTTTGTTCGACTGATTCAGCGGTTTTGTTCCAGTCCAGCAGTAGTTGCCATCTGCTTATGAAGACCTGCAGTGAAAATGCTTGCAGTTGAAGGAGGAGGTTTTAAGAAAGTGGGTACAACAAGGAGCTTCATGTTCTAGCTGGGCGGTGACACGCTCAACCGGCGAAGTACGATGGTGAACTGGTTCGAGGATGCAGTTCAGAAGTTCAGTAGCAGCAGTCACATTGTTCTTCGCAATGAGCGGTGTTCAGCTGGATTTGAACAGGCGTTCTCTGCATTTCAAACATAATGCTTGAGAAGGGCGAATCGGAAGTGCCACCAGGGCAGGTTCAACAGTTGGTTTTATTGCAAAGATGCTGTGGACTGGATCCGCATTTCTGCTTGATCAGTTTGATTAAGCACTTGGGGAGCTGTGGATGGTACAGGCCATCAGGATTAGTTTGATGGCTGGTTTGTCGGCAAAGATGCTGGAGACTGGATTCACAGTACTTTTTGAGCAGCGTACAATGTCATGACTTGATGAGCCACCAGGGTCGGGTCCATGACGATGGCAATTGGCAGGGGAGATGCTTATGGTTTGATCAGTGGTTCAAAGGCGGCAGATGCAATTACGGCCAAAAGACACACTTGGCTAACTTGGTGTGGCACTTAACAGATTCGAACATGCGGGACAGTGGTTCCATGAGGTAGAGTGCCAACAGCAGCTTGATGAGTTGTATGGATTTGAGGGAATAGAACGGTCTTGATTCACAGCTCTAATTGGTTCAACGTTATGAACGCATGTTTCCTAGCTGTCTTGTTACTCTGGTTGCTGTGAGTCGATGGTCTCAAGGATAAGGTTTGGACCTTGTTTTTGTACTTCCAAGCACTAGGGGTACTGGTCAACAACTTCAGGAGTCCTACAATGCAGTGAGGTCATGGGTACTGTCTTGGCTGGAAGAGAGGCAGGTCTTATCCCAGCAGCATATCATCCTCAATGGTTCTTTGTTTTGGTTAGAGGACAGCGCTCGCCTCTGAATTGGATGCTCAATCCTCTCCTCACTGGCAGAAGACTTAGGAGAGATCAACTCTCCCAACAGATGTCAAATTAATTCTATGTCAGGTTTATGTTCAAAAGCGAATCAAAGATGTGGCGGGAAACCCCTTCTCTTAAAAGTAAACATCTGCAGGTGATTGGATTAAAGCTAGCCCTCCTTAGTGGTCCAAACTCTGTTTGTGAAATCAGTTGACTATGCCTTTGTAACATCAAACCCAAAGTGCTTTACTCTACAAGAAGACGAAGGGACAAGAAGGAGAGAGAGAGAGGGAGAGGAAAACAGGATGGTGGAAGTATTCCACCACTGTACACAGCCGTCATGACTACTCTAGCCCCACCCTCTTCATGCTCACTAGGATGAAAAGCCCTTTAGAAAGGAAGGAAGCAGCCTGGTGTGAGGATACTCCCTTTGAATTGATGCCTCGGTCCAGTATAGCTGACTGGGGTGCAGCTAACTCTGGGCGAGGGTGTTACCTACTCTCAGCAAGAGCAGAAAGAAGAGTTATAGCCATTTGTCCCCTACTGACACAGTCCCACATTGAGTCCCCAGACCAGTCCTGTGTGTCCCCTACTGACACAGTCCCACATTGAGTCCCCAGACCAGTCCTGTGTGTCCCCTACTGACACGGTCCCACATTGAGTCCCCAGAACAGTCCTGTGTGTCCCCTACTGACACAGTCCCACATTGAGTCCCCAGACCTGTCCTGTGTGTCACCTACTGACACGGTCCCACATTAACTCCCCAGACCAGTCCTGTGTGTCCCCTACTGTCACAGTCCCACATTTAGTCCCCAGACCAGTCC
Source organism: Ambystoma mexicanum (assembly GCF_040938575.1). Classification (NCBI taxonomy): domain Eukaryota; kingdom Metazoa; phylum Chordata; class Amphibia; order Caudata; family Ambystomatidae; genus Ambystoma; species Ambystoma mexicanum. The sequence goes on from NC_090928.1 coordinate 1,283,650,699, forward strand.
TGTGTGTCCCCTACTGACACAGTCCCACATTGAGTCCCCAGACCAGTCCTGTGTGTCCCCTACTGACACAGTCCCACATTGAGTCCACAGAGCAGTCCTGTGTGTCCCCTACTGACACAGTCCCACATTGAGTCCCCAGAGCAGTCCTGTGTGTCCCTTACTGACACAGTCCCACATTGAGTCCCCAGACCAATCCTGTGTATCCCCTACTGACACAGTCCCGCATTGAGTCCCCAGAGCAGTCCTGTGTGTCCCCTACTGACACAGTCCCACATTGAGTCCCCAGACCAGTCCTGTGCATCCACTTCTGACATAGTCCCGCATTGAGTCCTCAGACTAGTCCTTTGTATCCCCTACTGACACAGTCCCACATTGAGTCCCCAGACCAGTCCTGTGTGTCTCCTGCTGACACAGTCCCACATTGAGTCCTCAGAGCAGTCCTGTGCGTCCCCTACTGACACAGCCCCACATTGAGTCCTCAGATCAGTCCTTTGTATCCCCTACTGACACAGTCCCACATTGAGTCCCCAGACCAGTCCTGCGTGTCTCCTGCTGACACAGTCCCACATTGAGTCCTCAGAGCAGTCCTGTGCGTCCCCTACTGACACAGTCCCACATTGGGTCCCCAGACCAGTCCTGTGTGTCTCCTGCTGACACAGTCCTACATTGAGTCCCCAGAGCAGTCCTGTGTGTCCCCTACTGACACAGTCCCACACTGAGTCCTCAGACCAGTCCTGTGTGTCCCCTACGGACATAGTCCCACATTGAGTCCCCAGAGCAGTCCTGTGTGTCCCCTATTGACACAGTCCCAACTTGACTCCCCAGAGCAGTCCTGTGTGTCCCCTATTGACACAGTCCAACTTGACTCCCCAGAGAAGTCCTGTGTGCTCTCTACTGAAACAGTCCCACATTGAGTCCCAGACCATTTCTGTGTGTCCCCCACTGACACAGTCCCACATTGAGTCCCCAGAGCAGTCCTGTGTGTCCCCTACTGACACAGTCCCACATTGAGTCCCCGGAGCAGTCCTGTGTGTCCCCTACTGAGACAGTCCCACATTGAGTCCCAGACCATTCCTGTGTGCCCCCTACTGACACAGCCTCACATTGGGTCCCCAGACCAGTCCTGTGTGTCCCCTACTGTACTCACTAAAGCACATGTGCAGCCCTTTGCAGGGCCACATTTTAATTTAAACCCCAATAACTTAACTTTATGCAAAACTCGCCTTAAAAAATACACCATAGACGGCTCCACACTACAATACTGCTCGACCATATATTGAATCCCATAATGTTGGGCTCCCAGTTCTATTTTGTCCATCTCAATGGTTGCGTTTCATTTCATTTCAACCCAGCCAGGGAGGGAACTGTATTCCCACTTTAGCGTCCAGAGACGTAATACTCTCTTGGAACACAGTCTATTGCTCTCTATGTAGGTGAGTCCGATTGGAGTCAAGAGCCATGCATTTACATGGTATGGTCAGATTTCATTCTTGCTTACTGAGTGATTTATCATCCCAATTTCATCTACAGATGCTTAATGCTCCCATGGCAAACAGTCTCTCTTTTAGTGAGGTCCACCAAGTCACACATCTACCAGACATGGAACTGCCAATGGCTGTAAATGAAGAAATACCAGCTCCTGACTACATGACAAAAATCCACGTATGTATAAAATGAAGCCCTGTATTATTGCCCCACACTAAAATTACATTTGGTTTTGGGACATTTTGTATCTGCTGCTTTTACTCTTCTAGTCCTTCGAGTGCGCCTACTGCTGCCGTGTCTTAGATGATTGCCATCTCTGCCCGCATTCTGGTCAGCTGTGAGGTCCTCAACAATAAAACGGACTTGGGAATCTATAGTGCGGCGCCGGCCAAGCAGCAAGATACGCTTACTTTATTTTTTAATAACACACTCTTAGCACCTGCCTAGGAAACTACACGGGTGCTAAGAGGTGGGGGGGGTGGAAGGAAAGGAGTATAGCCACTGTATTAATATCAGCTGTATTTTTCAGTATAGCAACTGAATTTATCTGCATCTCGGAGTATAGTGTGATGAATCCCTCAATGTCGTCACTTCTCCCCGGGAGAAGCCAGGGAGGTGAGGCCACTACCCGATAGTCCCCCTGGGGGTGGAACTCAGTGGGAGGATCCCTAGGAGGGGACCCTTCCCCTGGGGCCAGGCAGGTGAGGCCACTACCCGATAGTCCCCTGGGGGGTGGAACTCAGTGGGAGGAGCACTGGGAGGGGACCCTTCCCCTGGGGCCAGGGAGGTGAGGCCACTACCCGATAGTCCCCCTGGGGATGGTACTCAGTGGGAGGATCCCTGGGAGGGGGACCCTTCCCCTGGGGCCAGGGAGGTGAGGCCACTACCCGATAGTCCCCCTGGGGATGGTACTCAGTGGGAGGATCCCTGGGAGGGGGACCCTTCCCCTGGGGCCAGGGAGATGAGGCCACTACCCGATAGTCCCCCTGGGGGTGGTACTCAGTGGGAGGATCCCTGGGAGGGGGACCTTTCCCTTGGGGCCAGGGAGGTGAGGCCACTACCCGATAGTCCCCTTGGGGGTGGAACTCAGTGGGAGGATCCCTGTGAGGGGGACCCTTCCCTTGGGGCCACGGAGGTGAGGCCACTACCCGATAGTCCCCCTGGGGTGGTACTCAGTGGGAGGATCCCTGGGAGGGGGACCCTTCCCCTGGGGCCAGGCAGGTGAGGCCACTACCCGATAGGCCCCTTGGGGGTGGAACTCAGTGGGAGGAGCACTGGGAGGGGACCCTTCCCCTGGGGCCAGGGAGGTGAGGCCACTACCCGATAGTCCCCCTGGGGGTGGTACTCAGTAGGAGGATCCCATGGGTGGGCCCCCACTCTGGGAGAGGTGAGGACTGTTGAGGGAGAAGGCGGTATACACACCATCATGCTGTTAGACATGAGGCATCCAGCCATATAGGTAGGACTCGGATACCCCATCCCCTCTTTCTCCTCCTGCTTCCACTAAGTTCCTTATACATAGTAATTGTGCTTATCAAGCAAATAACACTACGACGAGGAAGAGTGAGGGAAGAGTGAATATGGATAACTTCAAAAGTACTGTCACAAGGAAGAGCGCGGTGTTGCAGAGCCCTACGCGGAACAGATACGAGCTTGCTAGCTATTGGAAGATAGAAAGCAGTCAGGACATAAGCACTGACAAGGGACTCCCCCGGTGTCTATCCGGCCACAGAGTAGAGGAAGAGTGAGGGAAGAGTGACTATGGATATCTTCAAAAGTACTGTCACAAGGAAGAGCGGGCTGCTGCAGAGCCCTGTGCGGAACAGATACGAGCTTTCCAGCTATTGGAAGATAGAAATCAGTCAGGACATAAGCACTGACAAGGGACTCCCCCGGAGTCTATCCTGCCACAGAGTAGCTTCCCACCAGCGAGTGGAACGTAGAGGAGAGGACCCTTGGCAGACCCGGACGCCCGGAACAGAGAGGCGTAGAACGGCAAGGCAGTGAAAGCACCATGACTGACCTCATTGTGGGAACCGGGGTCAGGTGGCAGAGGCAAAGCTGCCTGAGCGGTCCAGGCGAGAGCCGACGCGCAGAGAGAAAACAGTGTTGTACAGCTGGCGAACACTGAACGAAGACCGCGAGAGCCCAGGGGAAGCCACAGAAGCTGTCTGGGTTTGCTGAGGACTCGAACCCTCGCAGAACAAGTACTATGGTACGTGGGGGGGGACCGGGAAGGCACAGAGATACCCTGGAGGATGTGGTTTTGAAGAAGTACAGGTTTATAACGGAGGAGGTGAAAGAGTGCCCCAAAGAGACTGAAAGAGAGGCCTGGCAGGATATTGAACCGGGCCTAGCGAAAAGAGATTGCAAAACTGACTGAGGGGTCAAGGACCCAAATATCAAGAAAATCAAGTTTAGAACGGAGGGGGTGACAGAGCCCCCCAGAGAGGCTGAAAGAGAGGCTTGGCAGGTTAGTGAACTGGGCCAAGTTAAGATACATTACAGAGTTGAAAAGGGGGTCTGGGACCCACAGAACGAGACGAGAAGTCCAGGGGAAAAGAACCTTCGTCATAAAGTACAAGACGTCCAGAGGTAAAGAACCTTTGGCATAAAGTACAAGACGTCCAGAGGTAAAGAACCTTTGGCACAAAGCACGATAACTCAGATGAAGAAAACCTTTGGCATATGTTATGAGAAGACCTGGGGCAAAGAACCTTTGGCACAAGTTGCGAGAAGTCCAAGGGAAGAGCCTCTTTGGCACAAGTCACGGAAAGCCCAAAGGGGAAAGAAAGACCATAAAACCAGAGGAAGGGAGCCATATCCTTTGGCAGAAGACAGAACTGTGATAAAGAGACTATTGATAAAGAGAACCAGAGGAACGCTTGTGGAAGGGAGACGCCTTCCCAATATTGTTTTGTAACTTTGAACTACCTAAAGCACCCTGAAGAAGGGAGTCATCCGGTTCTAAGCAGCGTGTAGTTTAGGTTTAGGTTTTCTGTTGAAGTGTAAGGCTTGGCAATATGTCTAGGACACAGGACAGTGGACTTTATACTCCTGAAGAAGGGAGTCATCCAGTTCTAAGCAGGGTGTAGCTTAGTTTTAGGTTTTCTGTTGAAGTGTAAGGCTTGGCAATAGGTCTAGGACACAGGACAGTGGACTTTATACTCCTGAAGAATGGAGTCATCCTGTTCTAAGCAGGGTGTAGCTTAGTTTTAGGTTTTCTGTTGAAGTGTAAGGCTTGGCAATAGGTCTAGGACACAGGACAGTGGACTTTATACTCTTGAAGAAGGGAGTCATCCGGTTCTAAGCAGGGTGTAGCTTAGTTTTAGGTTTTCTGGTGAAGTGTAAGGCTTGGCAATAGGTCTAGGACACAGGACAGTGGACTTTATACTCCTGAAGAAGGGAGTCATCCTGTTCTAAGCAAGTTGTAGCTTAGTTTTAGGTTTTCTGTTGAAGTGTAAGGCTTGGCAATAGGTCTAGGACACAGGACAGTGGACTTTATACTCCTGAAGAAGGGAGTCATCCTGTTCTAAGCAGGGTGTAGCTTAGTTTTAGGTTTTCTGTTGAAGTGTAAGGGGTGGCAATAGGTCTAGGACACAGGACAGTGGACTTTATACTTTGAGAAGGACATTCTGACATTATCCTTAGTTTGCTTGAGGCAGGGACAGCCCTCTTAGTCATAGGGACAGGTTGGGCTCTTCCTTATTTTCTGTCCAATAAAAGTCTTTTTTTTCTTTTTATTTGCATTTTAGTTTGTTAAAACCTTTAGCAAAATTATGATCACATTTCGTTCCCATTCATCTGATCCTTCAAATCTGGTCCAAATTAATCATTAAAGTTCAAGTTAAAATGTAACGTTTCTCCTGGTCCTCTTTTCCCAGACATTCTTTTAGGTATTTAATTGAGGCGATCACCAAGGAAGTGTTCTCCCCCTCATCAGATACTTCCACCATTCCTCAGTGGAGACAGTAGGTGCAGCCTCCAGAAAATGGGAGAAGAATCTGGTACTTGTCTCTGTCAATGCCGTACAGGTCGTGAACATACGCTGCACATTTTCCAGTACACGTCATGTTTACAAAAACTACACATAATGTTTCTGGGTCCATTTTGGTTTCTCACTGATAGCACCTCCTTCGTTTCATGCATATTTAGTCTTAACGTCATAAATTGTGTCCTGTAACGAGGATCTGGGAATATTCTTATATAGGAAGGTATGCTTGCCAAGGCTTTTATTTCTGTTGCTAATTTCCGAAACATTTTGTATCGGTTTGTTTTGTCGCAGGTTTGTATCCAGCCAGGCTCTTGGAGTTTCTTTCTCACTTTAGTTGGGTTGGTGTGCATCTCCTCTTACGTAGCGTTAGGCTGATCTAACAGGGCTCTGCAGCTCTTTAGCCAGTTTTGCACTGGTTTTTCTGGTCCTTGTTCCAGTTCTGTTTCTATTATTGCCAAGATTGGCACCACGTCATCTTTCATACATTTTCCTTAGAAAGTCAAGGGGGTCATTACGAGTGTGGCGGTAAGGGGTTAACAGCGCTGGTAAAGGTGCCGGAGCCATCAACCTCTTACCGCCGCATTACGAGTCTGCTCGCGAGAACCCGCTAAGGACGCCTGGTTTTACCAGGCACCCTTATCGGGTCCTGCGAGCAGACCAGGATGCTAACAACAGGCTCGTTATTAACGGCCCCTTGTTAGCACCCTCCCCATTCCCATTGAGCCCTATGGGGGCTCGAATGGGAATGGGGATGGGTTCCTTGAATGAGGAATTACCGGGCCCTCCAAGGTCAGAATGGGCCGGTAATTCCTCATTCAAGGAACCCGGACACGGTCCCTTAGGGGCTCCCGCTAAGGGCGGCTCGTAAAACCAGGCGCCCATAGTGGGACCCGCTAAGGGACCTCGGAATACGGAGGTAAGGGGTTACCAGCACCGGAACCCTTAACGGTGCCGGTAACCCCTTACCTCCTACCTCGTACTGAGGCCCAAGGTGTTCTGTGTTTCAACTAGACTTTTGCTGATGATCATTCCTAGGTATTTAAATGACTCTACTTTTTCCGACAGGAGACCACCCAATTGCCATGTGAAGGTTTGGGATTTCTTACCCCCTCTGCCATTTAAGCATAGTATTATTAGTATGTTAGAATGTTAGTTTTGTGGGAGTTGACTGTTAAGCCATTCTCTGCGGCGTAGTCCTCAAGTCTCTTCAGCTGTCTTTGCAGATCGATTTCTGTGTGGTCTAATAAGACCAAATTGTCTGCGTAGAGAAGGCGGCTCATGTGGACACCCCCAACTTCACAGTTTTCCATGAAGGCACCTAGGTCGGAGAGGTATAGGTTGAAAAGAGCCAGGGCTAACGAGCAGCCTTGCCGATCTCATCTGTTAGCTGTCCTTCTTTATTTAAACATACCCTCATGGAGGTATCTGTATATGGAGCCCTGATTTGCGCCACTAGGTCTTCCGGGCAGTTCCAGTTCCTCATCTTGTTCCATAGCCGTTGTCTGTTTATGGTGTCAAAGGCTTTTGCTAGATCTACAAAAGCTGGGAAAATGTTGCTGGATTTCCTTCTAGATTGTTCTTTTATTACTGACAACAAGAAAATCGGAGGAGTCGTGCCGAGGCCCTTAATAAATCCACTCATATCTTTCCGCTCTGTGTGTCTACTTGTTTAACCTTCTCAACAAGAGTGAGGCATAGATCTTTCCCATCACATCTAAGAGGGCAATAGGGGATCGTCTTTACTGCCACTCTTAAAGATTGGGATCACGTTTGCTGTCTTCCATGAGTTAAGAATATTTTGTGCCCTTCTTACATTTCCCATGATCTGGTATATCAATGTCGCCCATTGAACAGGATTCATCATGTAGTTGGAAATGCCATCTGGGTCTGGTGCACGCAAGGAACTTGCCCATTTTATGGGGTTCACGACATCGTCCAGATCATGGTCAATTCGCCAGGGCACTGTGGAGCTTGGTGAGCAAGGGACCTTTGGGGTATGAGCTGCGAATAGGGTTTTAAAATGGTTTTTCGACGCTGACTAGTGGAACAGTGAAAGGGACGACTTCCCGTTTAACAGGACCCCATTTTAATATAACCAAATATAGTCTAACTACGGGGGCGTGGCCAGCATGCGAGCAGCAAGGACGTGAGCCCTGTGAGCTCCCTCTGGCCACCCGCGATATCCTGCTGTAACATCCGCTTAGACGGAAAATATATGCTTTTCAAAGACACCCACAGATGCGGTGTGGAGTGTGGCACAAATCGACAAACTATCAGCTTGGGATCCTCCTTTGCGGCGTAGATTTTCGAAAGGAAACCCGTTGCCGAAGTTGAGCGAGGTAGAGCCCGCCAAAATGGCTGCCGCGGGTTACCCTTGAAGTCATAGAAGGAGGCGGAGAGGGAACTCTGCGACACACGCCCAAGCCCAGGAGGGACATAAGAGATCACGGCATATCGGTACAGGCCAGAACTACCAGTAATCACCGGAGACGAGCGGTCAACGGCAGCAGCGGACGGTGACATCGAAAGCTGCAGGCAATCAGAGGGAAGAGGAATGGGCCGCCGCAGTGGCGCGAGGTAGGACGGGTGCTGAGCACTGCGCGAGTCCTGCGGCCGCCCCTCTGCACCGGGTCCCGGAAGAGACTCCCCGTCCTCCCACCCCTCCTCCCGCTGCGTCGAGGACCATAGTGAGTCCATGGGGAAAGTAACCCTGCGACACACGTCCAGGCCCAGAGAACACACGAAGATATAAGGGGTTACGGCGGACTGTTACTGACCGAACCACCAGAAACCCCATAATTGGTGGAACCGAGCTGACATCGACAGCAGCGGACCGCGTCACGAAAGACTGCGGGCACTCGGAAGGAAGAGGCACGGACCGATAACGCAGGGTGAGACAGGCACTGCAGCACCACGTGAGTCCTGTGACCACCCCTCTGCACCGGGCCCAAGACCCGAAAGAAACATCCCCCCGCTGCATCGAGGCCCGGAGAGAGCCCACGAAGGACTGCCCCCTGCGCAATTGTTAACGGACCTCACCTCGCGGCTGGCGGTGAGCGTGGGGAGGCGGTGGAGGTGGCCTGTAGTGCCTGGAGAAAGCAAGATTGTCGTAGTGCAGCGTGCTGGACAGCACACGGCCAACTCCCGCTGAACACTCAGAAAGGACATAATGGATAACACAGTACTGTACGTGTGAGTTGGCCTGCGCCCAGCCTCAGAACACACTTAACTAGTGTGCACTTGTATATCTAAAGGGTACACCTCAACCGAGCCAAATAGAAAACGAAGCCCGCATCCTACGCTTAATACGTTTACATACAACGCACCGTAATCCTCAAAGGGCACACCATGTGAATGCAATCACCTCTGTCAGCTAACACCAGGACATTGAACTGAATAAAGAGAGGTGCAAGACCCTACTATCTCCAAACAATACCCCCTACTAGAGGTGTAGAAGAACACCAGGCGCACGGCAAACAGACCAGGAGAAGCAGTGCCCGACACCAACTTAACGTGCAAGACCGGGGAAAAGAGACTCAACATCCACAGCAAGAAACCTCACCTCAGGTGACGCGCTAATCTACAACATGGGGAAGGACAAAATCAAAAGGGGGACCATGCAGTGTACAATGGACCAGTTTGCAACAAACTGCCCCAACGCAATGAAGGCCACGGAACTACCGGCAGCTTCTTCCCCTGAGGCTGAGTCCCTAACACTGAAGGACATGATGGCAATTGAAAACTCCCGTTCCTCAACGGAAAAGAAAATAGATGGCATATCAGCGGAGGTGTCTCTCCTCCGACACGACCTCCACAAGCTATCCTCACGTACAGGAGAAGTTGAACAGCGAGTATCAAATGTGGAGGACGATCATGGCGGGGTCCAACGGCAACTAACGCAGGCGCTGACATGCTTAAAGACCCTGGAGGAACGAGTGGAAGAAGGAGAAGGGAGATCACGCCGCAATAACGTTCGCATTTTAGGCCTGCCAGAAATCATCGAAGGCTCGAGCATGGAACTCTTTTTGGAACAATGGCTAGCGGATCTCGTAGCACCTAAATCCTTTTCCAACTTTTTCTCTATTGAAAGGGCGCACAGAGTGCCAACAGGACGCCCGGTGCCGGGTGCCCCTCCAAGAACTGTTGTGGCAAAGCTGTTAAACTATCGTGACAGAGATGCAATACTACAGATGGCAAGAACAGAGGGTTCAATTACATACAACGGCTCAAAGATTGCGTTCTTTCCCGACTACACCTGGGAGGTGCAAAAAGCGAGGCAATCCTTGAACATCTCAAAAGAAAACTACGCTCTATGAATGTCAAATATGGTCTGCTCTTTCCGGCACAACTCAAGATCTACCATAACGGCACCACTGTACACTTCACAGATCCGAAGGAGGCCTGGAATTGGGCTGAAACCCACATCAATGGAGACTGGGACCCAAGAAATCCAGGCCCTGGGGCTAGACCCAGACCTCGGAGAAACCAGGACAGACCGGCACGACCCCCCAACCACCAGAACGGGACGAACCAGTACAAGAAGAAGATGAGTAAAGTGCTGTGGCAGAGTCTTTAATGCTGGAACCCAGGAGGGTCACAACGGAACACATGCAAGACACCTATGAATAAGTACTGCGTGTCCCGCCAATACTCTACTTTAAATCCGTCAAAGGAACACGATGTAAGTAGCGGCCCCCAAGAGCCACCACCAAGGACCCCGAGCTTCGCGAGGACTGGGGACATTGCAGGTGGCGTAACAGTACAAGCAGAAGTAAAGGAATTTGGGTAATGGTTATTAGTTAATGAGTTAACTGTCCTTTTTGGCAGGGTGTTTAGTTGTTATATTGGGCGACAGATGCTTCAAGTTGGGTGGAGTATAGGGTGGGGGTGGGAGGGTCAAAGTTGTTATGTTAAGAACCGCATCAATCCCAATACGCGCATGGTAAAATTTTCCATGCAAATGAGTCACATAAAACCAAGGGGCAAGCGAGTCCCGACAAATAATCAACCTATGTATGATCACAACCAAACCCTACCCGGATTGTTGGATCATGAAACACCCTCAGATAGGCAATATACCGACACCACATATACACAGTTTAAATGGCACAGATCACCAACGTAAATAATAACAGAACCATCCGAGTGATGACATGGAATGTAAATGGGCTCGGAAATCGCATTAAAAGGCGTTTAGTCCTACAGGCACTGAACCGTCACTCCCCGGACGTAGCCTTCCTAACGGAGACACACCTGGCTGGCACGAGGTGTACATTGTTTAAACGTACAAACTATCGGCTAGCGTTTCACGTCAGATTTACCATGGGATCACGTGGGGTATTAATCCTAGTACATAAAAGACTTCCCTATAGCCCTACTACGGTCACTCAGGACCAGGGAGCCAGATTTGTACACACGACAGGAACCCTCCGGGAACGCACTACATCTATGATAGCTGTATATTCACCACCTAATCTACTAACCCCCCTGACTAATGACATTACGCCCCTAATCGCTAACAACCCTGAAGACCTCACATTGATTGGAGGAGACTTCAATGAAGTCATGAACATAGACCTTGATAGGACACATGTACGAACCAGGAACCCTGACATACGCACTAAGCTTGCTACATTCACTAATGCACTGGGGTTACAAGACATATGGAGATTGCTACGTCCCAACACAAGAGAATATTCGTAACATTCTTGTGCACATGCCTCACTGTCCAGGCTGGACTATTTCTTTCTACCGATAAGTAACATACATGAAGCATGTGAAGCCCAACTACTCCCCAGAGGTATATCGGACCATTCCCCACTTACGATAATGATTAGAACCAACAGACCAATCCCCCCACCCAGCTGGAGATTAAATAGCTACTACCTAGGATTCCCAGAACTGGTGGAGAATATACAAAAAGCCACTGAAACATACCTTGAAATAAACACTTACTCTGTAGACAGCCCAACAACACTATGGGAAGCGCTAAAAACAGTACTAAGGGGTGAGATCATAGCCTGGACCACAGCCCACAAGAAAAAACATCTTGAAGCGATACGTGAAGCTAAAGCAAAGGTACAGAACGCAGAGGCTGATCACCTATCCCACGACCAACCCGAGACACAACGCGCGCTACAACTAGCACAAAAACAACTACAACACATAGCCTTGGACAACGCAAAACAAGCGCACGCAGCAATGCGAGCGAAAGTATACGAAACAGGGGACAAGGTGGGGAAAATACTGGCATGGTTAGAGCGCAGAGACTTGGGCCTCACCCAAGTCAGGAAACTAATGACGGGAGACCCAGAACCACTAGCAACAGATAAGGACATAGCAGAGGGGTTCGCAGAGTATTATGCAGAATTATACAGTGCACCATCCTCACCGCCACCGACCGATATTCTAGATGAAATCACCTTCCCTACCCTAAATGAGCAACAGGCTGTCCTATTAGAACAAGAAATTACAGAGGAAGAAGTAACTTGGGCAATGTCAGAACTCAGAGTCCGGCTGAGTCCCAGTTTGCCCAGAACCCCTCGTGTGTGCCTGTGAGGAGCTGCAGCGACTGGTCTCTGTGTCCTGTTTCTACCTCTACTGTTTTTGTTTAAAAACACTTTTTCCGAGCGGAGCGCGGCGCGGAGTCCGGCTGAGTCCCAGTTTGCTCAGTTCGCCCAGGCGCGCACGGCGCCGGAACGCCGGCATGGCCGTTCCCTTGAAAGCGTCCCTACTGAGTGGCCCACAGACTCGTCATAAGACCTTGCAGCAGCGTTGCATGCTAAACCCTTGGACTGCGCTGCCTGACACGTCTGCCACCGGCCATAAGGTAAGCAAGTTAGCTGTGCAAGATGTGTCGGATGCGTCGGTTACCCCGACTCTGAATTTGAATTTGACTAGTGCCCAAGTACATCAGGATGTCTCTAACGTTCCCATTGACTCTTCTTGCCATTCTGCAAACCCTACAGCACCGGAGGCAGTTGACCTTTTAGTCAGTCAACCAAGTACTGTTCCATGTGAAAACTCGATAAGACCTCTGGTGCTGCTCTCTCTTGATGATTTGGAGCCGATCACGAACGAAGAAGGAGAAGTGGTCGCTCAACCAAAACAAATTGCTTTCCAAGAAAAATATTTCTCTCCATTCGACTTAACGGATGCAGAAATTATAAGTGCCTCGGTTGATGCACATGAGATACCTGATGAGATACCTGATGAAAGCTTAGCCGCGCCACTCAGTAAAAATGATGGACTTGTAACCTCAGGTGTAAGCGAGCGATTAGCTACAACTGTACCAGAGGGCATTAGGGGGATCTCGCCCGCAAAACCTGATGAGCGATCCAGCTATAACTAGGCCGCTGCAGACCTGACAACTCAAACAGCGATCAGCAGTAGACCTATGCCCTCAACCACATCTTTGTCAGTAGTGTCACACACGCCGATTGAGGAACTGTGACCACCTGTGTCCTCCTTACCAATAAGTCTGACTTGTTCCTCGCGAACCAACATTGGTTTATCTTACCCTCTTAATATGCTACTTTCCCTCTCAGGATGTCTCCGCGCCCTGATGCCTGCGGGCTGTCGGCGCGTTACAAACACATAGAAATAGAAAATAGAAAGTCTGGCAGCAGCAAGTGACATCGGCTCCTTTAAAAATCCAAGTTTAAGTCTCCTGCAACATGAGGCTGTTTTGGCGTCAGGGAGCCAAAACTCCAGCTACACGTCAGGAAAGCCAGCAAATGGCTGTGTAATCAACCACCTTGAAATACCAATTCAAGCACAACCACAAAATGACGTACACAAAGTAACGTCTAATCAGCAACACCGAAAGAGCGAGCGATTGCCTCCGAACTCTCCTCAATTTATTTGGAACCAAAAGAACACGGAGCAATCACAACCTACAATGCTAGCTCCAGCCTTGACGACCTCTCTGTTAATGCCACGAAATGGCCAACAAGAAAAAGACAAAGCTTCAAGTTTGCTGTTCATGTCAAAACAGGCAGAAGGTCGTCCTAGTGGAAAAAAGTCAACTGCTGCAGTCCTCCCAGCAACTCCATCGAAGTTTCCCACTTCAATTACTGAGCCGTCAATTGCCCCAAGTCCAGGAAAAGACTGTCAGAGCACACCACACTCAAAAATCAATCTTCCAGTGGGTGCCGCAATTCAGCTGCACAATAATGTGCTTGCGGCATCCTCTCAAGCGATGATTCCCGTCGTAAAATTATATGAATCATTGAACGAAACGATTCGAGACCAAGGGGCAGTCCTATCAAATCTCTCAACAAAAGTAGATGAAATAGACAATTTCACCAAGCTTTTACATGAACAGATGAAAGAAGAAAAGGACACAAGCTTGAAGTGGCAAACGCGCCTCGGCGACTTAGTAGCAACTCAACAGGAATGACATGAGCTCCAGATAAAATGTCTGCTCGAGGTGCTAAGAGAGCTTGCTCCCCTGCTAACCACGGACCGGTGTTCAAACGATTCTGGAGGAGCTACACGGGTTCCCGATTCATCCTCCAGTACTTTCTCCGGATCGCAAGTCTCAGAGGAAAATGCAGTAATCCTTCTTCAAAAACCGGCTCAAAATGAGTGCCTTTTAGTCCAATTCAATGAAAGCGTAAGCGCTCAAAATACTGCAGAAAGACCTACAAAAACTACATCTGACAGTGTTCCTCTGCAAGTCTTGCCAGTCATTGACCTGTCTACCGTGGCTGCAGGTGCTTCCACCAATGAAGAGAGTCAACCACTACAAGTTGCACCACAAGTGGTCCCTCAAGGAGCTGCTTTTTCATCATTTGGTATTTTCTCTGGCCCAGCAAAAACAGGTGCAGTGGGATGCCCATTAAAAACGACAGCTGTCACAACAGAAGTTAAGTATCCGCCACAAGCCAAAAAAACAAAATCCATTAGAACAGAGAAGAAAGTAAAGCGGCCGACTCACTCGTCCACAAAAAGCTTCTTAAGAAACCTTACTATGCCGCCGCGGCTGGGACTTTTCAAGCGACACCTAGATGGCGATAAGGAGCTCCCAGCATCCCGAAAAAATGGCAATGTGATGTTCTCGAAACCTGGAGCAAAATGGCGTCGCATAAATTCAGATGACTGTCCATCGGTCACTTCAGTCAACTCAGCATCAACCGATTTATGTGATCTATCTACGTACTCGAATTCAGATGACGAAGAGAAGTCTCACATCTCTAGCGAAGAAAATCCGCCCTGCTTGCGTCCCCCATCTCGAGCTACAAATGCCATGATGACTTCCTCTGCCTCTAACTCACAAGTAGCTGAAGTAACGCGGTCAACCCCTCCCAATAAAGAGGAGATGAAATTGAATGTGGTAGTATCGAGCTTGAATCCCAAATTAACCACAAATCAACGCAAACAGCAAGTCTGATTTACATAGAAGGTTAAAAAATCTCAAACAAATTGAGCTGCCGAGTACAATTGCAAACTAAGACTAGAAAACATCCATAAAGACGACAATGAGTTGAACCTAAATCGAGCAAATGTATTGAGATTATTCAAACACATTCCACCTCTGCGCCTGATCAACTCCGACGATATTAAAATTGTTGAATATGCAACCGAGCAATGCTCTGATGCTGTTCTGCTACATATTGAATCGGCAGGAGTTTGAAACACTCTACTTAAAGCGGCTGATGATCTATTGATGTTTGGATTCGATATCGCAATTGAACCTGAAAAACACTATCGGAACAAAAACTCTGAGAATTCTGCCTTCAGTACAGCAGGAAACAAAGCAGTTGATGTGAACCAATTACGCAGTAGTTTAACGGTGGAAGCGAGAAAAGGTCAAACAAGTCATCAATACGAAAAGCAAGGAACTCGCCCGAGACGGCAAGTACAAGATTAGCCATGATTGAAACACCAGGATGCTCCTTTCTACATCGTTTCCTGGAATACGAGAGGATTCCATCACCTCTTTCAAGGATTTGACATACCATTAGACAATGTTTTTGCCATCTGCCTACAAGAGACTTGGCTTTCTGAAGCTCCTATGAGAGATGGATACTCAATCCTAGTCAATACTGCAATCAAAAACACACAATGACGTCCAAGTGCAGGCCCATTGACTATGGTGCGTCTGTCTGAAAATTGGTCCACACCAACATGTTTAAACCCAAATCCTTTTGTTCAAGGCTCAATCATGCACTTAACGACCGACACCTCAAAGGCAAAATCATCACTGCTGATTATCAACTGCTACTGGAATCCTGCTAAAATAAACGAAAAGGTCTTCACCACTGCAATCTATGCTCTTATGGATGAGGCAATTCTCAAATATAATAACTTGTCGATCATATGCTGCGTTGATCTAAACTGCACATGGTTTAACTACGACTCAAACATCCAAAGCTATAGACAACTCGCCTATGAAGAACTGGGCATGAAAGAGCAAAGTTGGTTGGACGCAATGGAGATGCGGGACTGTGTGCTGCTGAACGGGGCAGTCTGAGGTGACATACCGGCACAACCGACCTGGCACCGACAGTCATCGCATAGTATCCTCGACTATTTTTGGGTGTCCAGGAATTTTGAGCTGAAGGTAACTACTCTTCAATCCTTGAAAATGCCTAATAGCGACCATGTGCTATTAAAACTTGGATGCTTATTGGCAGCTTCTGATTCAGCCCTGCGATATTCTACACCAGTGGAGGCGAATATTAGCGGCAATCGTATTCGGCTGAGCGCGAACAAAATTGGTAGCCTAACTGAAAGACTACTGAACTCACCAAATGGTGTGGATTACGTCCCCCTTTTGTCAATCTACGTAACAAATAAAAATGACCCATCTCAACAACATAAAAGCCATAAACATCTATTTAGTAAAGTGATGGATGATAAAAAGAAAGAGCTAAGGAGAGATGTGCATCTAATAAAAAAGAAGAAAAACATTCCCAACTCTCAACTGCTTGAAGAAGTAAAAGCAAGAAGTGCGGTGTGTTGTTGCTGTTGGAGTGTTTAGTGTAAGAGCATTTTAAAGAAACTGCCTATTTTTTTAAACCAGCACTGCGAGCCAGGATTCTGCTCTTGCTGGGATTTAATTCTCCGTGTTGCTTCCTGGAGGAGGCTGGGCTCGAGGACAACACGTGACGTATCACGTGACCCACACGGACCATTTAAACTCCCGTGGAGCGCCCGAGCGGGGTGTTGCTGTTGGAGTGTTTAGTGTAAGAGCATTTTAAAGAAACTGCCTATTTTTTTAAACCAGCACTGCGAGCCAGGATTCTGCTCTTGCTGGGATTTAATTCTCCGTGTTGCTTCCTGGAGGAGGCTGGGCTCGAGGACAACACGTGACGTATCACGTGACCCACACGGACCATTTAAACTCCCGTGGAGCGCCCGAGCGGGGTGTTGCTGTTGGAGTGTTTAGTGTAAGAGCATTTTAAAGAAACTGCCTATTTTTTTAAACCAGCACTGCGAGCCAGGATTCTGCTCTTGCTGGGATTTAATTCTCCGTGTTGCTTCCTGGAGGAGGCTGGGCTCGAGGACAACACGTGACGTATCACGTGACCCACACGGACCATTTAAACTCCCGTGGAGCACTCTTGCGGCGATAAGTCCGGCAGCGAAAAGGGCGCTGTATTTCTGTTGGGCTGTTGGGCGGTGAAGAGGTAAAGAGGGAAACCACAATATTATATACTTCTACGATACTGCAAGAGGGCTGTATATGGTTTCTTGGGATCCAGGCACTCAGAAGAAGCTTGGAAATTGCTCTCAAATAGTAACATTCCGTGCACGTACCAGTGAAAGCCGAGTGGTAGATATATAACATATTGTTCTATTGTGTATTTATTAGTATTGGACTTCTCAGGTGTAACCTAACTTCTATTTTTAAAATATATTCTCTCCTTTTTTTTTTTTTTTTTTTTTTTTTTTTTTTCCTTTTCTAAATATTTTTTCAGATATACGTGGTTAGTATATTTGCCCTTTACATTTCATTATGGTGGACAAAAGAGGTACAATCTATAACCTGTGCACGGATATGCCTTGCCCTTCACGCCTACGTGTGTATTCAGATTGTTTAAAGGGAACTAGCCTCGTTACAGCCCCAAAATTAACTCGCCCTTTGTTAAAGGGCCTTCAGTCGGACAAACGAGCTGGAAGAAAGCGTACTCGCCCTACTACACCGGCTGGCGATATTCGAGATTTTGGGTTTGGAGTACTGCATGCTAGTCGTTCGTTAGCAAAGATGCCAGAGCTAACAAACCTAAGTGTATCAAATGTGGAAGCCCAACCGATTTCTGTTAGCCAAGTCTCCTTGGTTGAAAAACAACCATTAATGAGTTCGCCAACCATATTGGATGCAAATGCTATTAACAAAGGCTGTGAACATCCCTGTAATATCTCACTGTCAGACACTATGATACTTCAGAATGCCCGTACAGGCAATGTTATGAGCCTGGTAAAAAAGTCTAAAGCTGTTGTTGATGTTGTGGATGATGCTATTATTGATCTTCATTCATCGGCTTCTTGCTTTTCGGCTGGGGATAATAATCATGATCTCTCCAAATCCCCTATATTATTTCAGAATGAAAGCACTTCTGATTCAGAAACCTCCATTTCATTTATTCCACCAACACCACGAAGACCTAATCGAGTGAAACCTATTACAGCTGAAGAGCCACTTTTGGAAAAATCCCCAATTATAATGCTGGAGGTGATGAATATTGCAATTACATCTCTTGCTAAACTGTTCGAAATGCTTGACTCAAAGGTAAATTTTATTACTGATAATCTTAAAAATACCGTTATATGGCAAAAATCGATAGCTGATTCCCTGGCCCAGAGGCAAGTGCTTGATGACAAAGTTGCTATGACATCCTTAAGTCAAATACTGGAAACTGTAACTCTATTAAAAGTGTCTATTGATCAGATTGGATCACAATGCACTCGTGGTACAACTAACAAGTCCAAATCATGTCCCAAGGTTGTTGTCCCTTTCATAGAGGGAATAATTCGTGAAATTTCTACTGAAATTCCTATCACAGTAACCTCAATACCATTGGAACCAATAGTTGAACTATCCATGGTTTCTCCGTTAAAGACTTCTTGTATAGTAGAAAATGTGCCGGCACAGAAAGAAGCATATATGATTTTTGATAAAAGTAACAAGAAACACGGATCTGAATCTATTAGATCTATTAAGAAAACAAAAAATCAAAAAAATAAGAGAGCTCCATCTACTGCTCACACTAAACAGTTCATAAAATCGCTTCCAAAGCCAGTTAGTGGTTTAAGATTGGTATCTAATGCTATAACTAAAAAATACACCAATCTAGTACAAGAAAAGAAAAAAAATATAAAAGATGGGGTGAACCACCCGCAGATAAATTTAAATCATTCACCATTAGATGAGCTACTGCAGGTGGTAGAGACTTGTGAAAGCGAGTGCGAGATTTTGCCTGTCGAAGTGCAGGTAACAGCACCATCCAACCTGGTTTCTGAAAATAACTTTGATCAATCTGTACATTCATCTAACCACGCAGAAATCAAGAAAGCAGTAGAGGACTATATGAGTCAATTTCAATTAAGTCCAGTCATATCTCATCCGTTGTCTTCCGTTATGCCCAAAACTCTGATTAAAAGTGCTGAATCTATTACGAATCCAATCAGTCTGTTGCCTCAAAATGAAGTACATGCGAAAATTACTAAATGTGTGCCTGATACACCAGCTATATCGGTAGAACAGACAAACATCCAAACTGATATTCTATCTTCGATTAAGGATTGTTTGGTGGCTCTAACTTTAGAGCAAAAGGCAGTTAAATCTGCTCTGAAATCATCTAATGGTAACCTTAGTTGCAATTCTTCAAAAATTGCAGATCAGGGAGTGAATTCTAGAAATGTTACATTCAAACTGCCAGAGGCAAATGACAGACCAAATACTATTTTAGAAGCATTACATACAGGGAAAGTGACCCCAATGTCCTTGGGGACTGGTAATCAGAAGAAATTGCCCCAATTATATTCAGTATTCCTTAGTTGTCGAGGAGGATCCTTTACAAAATGTACTATGAATAGGCGAAGTATTATGGAAATATTCTCGGATATTCCAATGTTGGAGTGTCTGGCCTCAGGAGATATTGATCGGATAGAATTTCCTGATGAAAATGATCTAACTGTCTCCTGTCTTTGGATCAAATCGCGTGCAATTTTTAATATTATATGGTCCGCAAGATTGGAGCTTTTTGAGTTAGGATTTAAACTAATTCCCACTCAGGGTGAAGATCCTTCAATGGAAGATATGCAACATCTAGGAAGAGCGGTGGCTGGGGGAGAAATTCCCGCCACCGCCCCCAAAGAAAGTACAGTTTCTGTAGCTAAGGCTAGTAGTTGCTGTTGTTGCAGGGATGCGTAACTAGCTTATGACGAATCGTGTCCTCTGACACAGAAAATTAGAATCCTTAGCTGGAACACTAGAGGTTATAAGCATTTATTGAATGATGCAAATTGCAAATTAAAAAAATTTGATGTAGTGCTTCTACAAGAGACCTGGTTAATGACTCCACCATCTTGGGACAACCATCACATTCATTTAGTCCCTGCGTTTAAAGGCCAGAAAGGTAGACCAATGTCTGGTTTGGCAATAATATCGGATCTGACTACTATAGTCAATGAAGCTGACTGTCCCTCTCCGAATTCCTTTATGCAATGGTCCATAATCTCAATTGGGAATGTAAAAATAGCGATCATCAATCTTTATTGGAATCCCGTAGCTATATTAACTTCTACTTTCATAAAAGATCTTAATACAATTATGGAGAACATTGCAGGTTCCTCTAACATTGCACATATTATTCTTGCTGGAGACTTAAATATTCATCTTCTCTCTCCAAATAAAAAAGGAAATTTGGAACGGGTCACTCAGTGGTCTTGCTTTGTTAAAACCTGGGACTTGTTAATGTTAAATGGTGCTTATAAAACTGATAATCCAGCCTCCCATACTTGGTCAAGCGGGTCATATAAAGCAACTATTGATTATGTCTATGTAGACCGATTGTTATTTGATCAGATTCCAAAATTTGACGTTATGCCTACTGTAGATAGTGATCATCTGATGCTGACATTTGAAATTAGGCTTCAGGGTCATAGCAGGAAACAGCAATGTCAACATCAGATAAAAAATTTGAATATTAACTCACAGCTTACTAGATTAAGTTGGTCGCATTCTGCTTTGGAAGCGTTAAACAAAGATCTTATGAGAGAACAGTGTTTTCCTTCAGATGCAACACACGATTCATTGGAATATCATGATAAGATACATATGTTTGCCACTGCTAATACATCTTGTCATAAATTACCTAATAATATGCGCCCTACTCATGTATTCGATCAATTGGTCAGAAATAGAAAGATCCTATTTAGGAAACAGAAAAGACAATCATTGCTTCTGTTGCCGAAATATCGCGACTTAGCTTTAAGAAAGATAAAGACTGATTATAAAAATTGGATTAGTGCGTATAAAGCTAAAATGTATCAAAAAGATGGTGAGCAATGGCTTCAGGTAGCACAAACGAAAAATACCTCTCAGATCTGGAAGTTAATTAATGCAGGTACAGTGTCATCTCAACTCTCATCTCAAAGTAATGATGTACCTGAAAAATGTTGGGTCGAATATTTTTCAAATATGTATGCTCTACCACAAAATAACTATCATGATACAACATTGAGATCGGCTAACTCCAGGTTCTTTCTTAAATTCGATCGTGATGATATATTGCTCTATATTAATAGAGCAAGTTCATCTAGAGCCCCAGGGCCAGATAGCCTGTCGAATTACATTCTGAAATTAAATCCGGAACTGTGGGCTAGTATTTTATATTCCTTGTTTTCCTCTATCCAGGCAAAGCAATGTATTCCTTCCTCTTGGTGTAGAGCTGTGGTAGTCCCTATTTACAAAAAGGGGAACCGCACGGACCCAGCGAGCTATCGCCCCATAGCACTTCTTGATGCCCCTGGGAAAATTTTTGCCAGAATTATTTTGAGAGACCTAAATATTTGGTCCTTCAAAGAAAATTGTCGTGATCCATTTCAGACAGGATTTGTTGCGGGCTTAGGTACTGCTATTAACATAACTATACTTAATGCTATTAAAATAGCTTATGCAGTCAAGCAACAACCTCTTTACCTTGCCTTTGTTGACTTCCGAGTCGCATTTGACTCTGTTGATCGACAATTATTACTCAACAAATTAACGAATTATGGCTGTCCGCCTTCTCTCATCTCGTTAATAGGGTTATTACATACTAATACCTCAATGCAGGTTAAACTTAACTTAAATGGGTTGTTATCTGAAATTATTCATACAAAACGCGGCCTTAAACAAGGCTGCATTCTTGCTTCCACACTATTTAATTTGTTTATTTTTGATTTAGGTGTCGAATTTTTAAAAGTAATCAATGATGCACCAAAGCTCGGTAATCAAGTTATTACCTGGCTTTTGTATGCCGATGATTTAGTTCTAATTTCGCAAACGCCCAGCGGATTGCAGTTGCTACTCAATCAGCTGGGTTCTTATGTTACCAAAAATAACCTAATACTTAATTTGGAAAAAACCCAAGTAATGGAATTGAAAAATACCAACTTGAAACATTGGAAACATAATGAATGGCTATTACAAGAGCAGAAATTAACTCTAATAAATGAATATAAATATCTTGGCATCATGTTTAGCAACTCAGGCTTGAATAAGCCCCAGCAAAACAGTATATCTGGGAAGCTTTTTTCATTGACTTCACAGGCTAAAATACTTTTAGCCAAGTTTGGCAAATTCTCATGTAGCCATGTTATAACATTCTATTCACAGAAGGTAATTCCTGTAATTGCCTATGGGGCTGAAACTTGGATTCCCCAAAACCGATCATACTGGGACAGAATTGAAGCTCAATTCTGGAAGAAAGTACTTAATCTCCCTAATTCTACCCCTAATGTGCTGTTACGGTTTGAATTAGGTAATCTCTCGCTTCACATACAAGTAGTATGGAAAAGATGCAGTCTCCTTCGGAAATGTCTTTTGGGTCTGTCGGCAAAAAATGTGCTAGCGACATTGGCGGATTACCTACTTCGCTCTGAACATCTATTTCCGAAAAAGTGGAGAACCGCAGTTTTTGATGATCTGAATATGGCAAACATCTCAATAGACTTACTGTTAAATAATCCGAACAGGGCCAAATTAAAGCTGCACCAATATGATTGGCAATACACACAACAAAAATGTCTAGGACTAAAAGACTTCGACAGAACTCTATTTGGTCATAAAAAATTTCGACAAGCAGCTGACTATCTTTTGAAATGTCCTTCATTTAAACTTCGAACTCAAATTTTAAGATTTCGTATGAATCTTTGGCCAACGAATCAGATTTTATTAAGGAGAGGTATAATAAAACCAGAAGTTGCGTATTGTCGATTCTGTAAAATTGTCGGAATGGAAGAGACTCTTAAACACTTATTAATTGTCTGTGTCTCATTAAAGAAACAAAGAGAAACAATCTTACAAAAACTAACACACTTACATTATATAGTTCGCTCTGATAATGAATTATGGTGCGAATTATTTGCAACATCTAAAATCTCAATAAGAATAGCCACAATGCAGTTTTTGGAATCGGCAATGCAATCAGTTGACCGCCCTTGTATGATGACTCGCTATAATAATGAGAATTAACAGCTACCTATTCTGGAGTGTTTTATTCATGGCCTTTTGAGATTTTATAAATTAATTAATTAAATCTTACTGCAGGTAATATTGATGTACATCTATGCAAGTATATCCCTCTAATGGAGATTTTTTGTAACTCTGTTTCATCTCTGATTGCCTGTGATTAATTAAATTAATGTATAATGTGAAAGGAAATTTATAGTTATATACGTACTGATCTGCTTATGTAAATGTTTGTTTTGAAAGGTTATTTAATTTTAACCAACCAAAATAAAAGAAAAAAAAAAAAAAAAAAAGCAAGAAGAGCGAGCTTCAGAAACTGGGTAAGATCCCATAAAATCATTGTGGAGCAAGACCGTGTGGAACTAATGACGAAGCTTCTGATCACCAAGAACACACGTGACATCTGGCAAATCCTGAATATGGGACACGCATACAGCCGAAATACAACTCAGAAGTCAATCTCTGGGGGGGCGCTGTTGCGCTCGAAGCAAGATGGCCGCCTGATTCATCGCTCCGTCCCGTGCGGCAACCTCACGCTGAAAATCTCCTGATTGCCCCGGCACAACGCGAAGCTGGTCCCCGGCGCGGGTCATTAACCGGACGGGGAATCTACTGTGCGAGTTTCGATCTCCGGACCTTCTCCATTGCGGAGTTTTGGACCTCTACGTGCTGGGCGGGGCCGCCGGCCTGCTGATCCCCATAACCGGCTCCAGGGCCCTTCACTCGAGCCCCGCGGCGTGCGGCCTACTGTGTGGGGGAGGGGCGCCCCGCGCTCGGCGTGCGGCTCCCTCTCCGGACTCCTGAGCGTGCCGCTCCGCTGCCCCATCCAGGGCGGTGTGCTGTCTGCTATCCGACCTTCAGCGCCTTATACTGAGTCCCATCGACTACGCATAGGGCGGCCCCCCTTCAACCGTAACGCGGTTTTTCAGCCGAATCCTTCCCGCCGGCCACCTTGATCTCGCACGGGCCGATACACCCGTTGCTCGGCGCGACCTGGGCCTACCCCTGCATCGGCGACATGTCGACACGGACCGGCAAGAAGCAATCCTCCATCAACATGTTCGCTAAACCCCCGACCCCCCTTGCAGGGGAGACATCTACACAAGACGCCTCACTCACCCCGGTACCACCCGATTCCCAGAAAATGTTGGAGTTTATCCGCGAAGGGTTTACCACTATACACAGTAAGCTCGACGATATGAATGGCACGATATCCTCCATCAAGGCGCACATGGAGAGAACCGATGGTCGAGTGACCGAGATTGAGGAGCGGGTGAGCACTGCCGAGGACGGCCTGGGTTCTCTCCGCGCAGAGGTGTCTACGCTATCCACCCGAGTTGCCGAAGTGGAGAAGAAAAATGAAGACTTGGAGTCTCGCTCGAGACGCAACAACCTCCGCATTGTCGGGGTTCCGGAGGATGGTCTGCAAGGACCTATGGAGGACTATGTGGAGAGTATGCTGCTTCAACTCCTCGACTCCCCGAAACTCTCCCCGCAGTTTGCGATCGAGAGGGCCCATCGCTCTCTCGCGGCGAAACCAAAACCTGGAGCGCCTCCACGCCCGATAATTGCTAGGCTTTTAAACTTTCGAGATCGGGACACTCTCCTCAGGGCGGCGAGGGCCAAGGGAGATCTCCTCCTGGGTGGTGCCAGGATCCATCTTTATCCGGACTTTTCGATAGCAGTACAACGGGAGCGCAGGACTTTCCTTGCAGTGAAGAAGAGATTACGCGACCTCCAGGTGAAATACTCTATGCTGTATCCCGCTAAGTTACGTGTTGAACACGCCAGTCGTGTTTATTTTTTTACGTTGCCTGAGGAAGCCTCTAGGTTCATAGACGAACGCTTTCCTGGTTGAAACAATCTGCTAGCGAACACTATCACTGGCACACTATTGTTTTAGAACATTCGATCAGCGGATACCTCTCTATCCTACTTCGGCACTGCTTTGGCCCATCAGCACTTTGTCATTGTCCTATGGTATCCCGACGAGAACACTTGACTGCACCTAATTAAGCCAGTTGCTTTCTTGTTGTGTTTCTTTTGCCTATGTTGTCTGCTGCACATTGTTTTATACTACGTAGTCGGCTTTCCCCGATAGATTGATTTACATTGTGTTTGCCATAACTGCCCCCGCCCTCACGGGACCTCCTTTAGAGGGATATGGACACTAAGAACGGGCATATACAGCTATCCGTTCACTGCCTCACGGTTCGGAGCATCACCGCCAGGCCACCTCACAGGCCCCCCAGGCGTTGATGCCGCTGTTTTTGTTTTTCCTGTTGGGGTATAGGGCGGTCATCCCTCCGTTTGGGGGAGGAATGTGGGAGGGGGAGGGGGGAATGGGGTTTTATGTTAAAAAAAGCTTGGTGTTCACAGGGAAGGTTGAGTACGAACTACTATGCCCCCAGTGGCAATACAGATTTGCGCGCACTGGGAGACGTCCATGGGGTGCATACTTTCATACACCCGTGTTTTTCGATGGCTACTGATGGAGGGATTGGTGAGGATCCTTTGACGTTCATGAGTTGGAATGTAAGGGGGTTGGGAAACCACAAAAAGATGAGGTTGTTACAACTTCAGGCCGAACGACACCGGGCTAAAGTTCTGTTCCTTCAGGAAACGCATGCACGCACAGAGTTTTGTGATAAGTTCGCAAGATCATGGGGCCCACAGAGGTACTTCACTACATACTCCACCCAGAGCCGCGGGGTCATGACCCTCATTCATAGGAGCCTTAGATTTATCCCCACTACTACCCTAATCGACCCCCAGGGCAGGTACGTTCTTCTCCATGGTGTTCTACAAAACAGAGAGATTGTATTGCTCAATATATATGGCCCTAACATTGATGATCCCGACTTTTATACTGATCTCATAAATCTCCTAGCAGGTTTCCCCCTGATCCCGATACTCTGGGGAGGTGACTTCAATACGATATTTGATGTCGATCTTGATAGATCCGGTTCCAGACCTCGTCAACTCTCTAGAGCAGCATACACCGCACTCTCCTCACTTCCTCGTCTATCCTTGTTTGATGCCTGGAGGTTCCTATACCCAGACTCCCGCTCCTATTCTTTTTACTCCTCGGTTCACGATTCCTTCTCCCGGATTGATAGATGGTTGTTATCTGGCGACCTACTTAAGACCGTGACTAATATGGCGATTCTTCCTAGGACCCTATCGGACCACTCCCCGGTGACTGTCACCCTGTGCTGGGGCCTCGATCGGGATCGGGCCAGGTACTGGAGGATGAAACCCCTCTCTCTCCTCGACCCGGTCTTTTGCTCGGAGATGGAGTCGGCAATTGAGGAGTTCTTCAGGATCAACACTGATTCAGTTTCCTCGCAAGCCATACTATGGGAGGCCTTCAAGGTCTATATCAGAGGCATCGCCCTCTCCAAGGAGAACGGTATCCTTAAGACTATCCGGAGGGAAATCGCTGGGAGTGAGGCCACACTATCTAGGTTGGAAACCCAGTACACCTCGGACCCGAATCCGGAAATCCTTGCGTTAATTGGCACGGAGCTGGACACCTTTCGCTCGCTCGCTGACCGCGAGCTGAAGTTCCTGGACAGCCCCGGTCAGGCAAGAAGATACGGAGAGGGTGAGCGCCCCAGCCGGCTCTTGGCTAGACTGCTTCGCCGAGAATTCGGCCCCACATCCATTCCCGGGATTGAGAGACCGGATGGGTCGCTGGCCACTTCCTCTGGAGAGGTCAATGCTGAATTCCTCTCCTTTTATCAATCCCTGTACGCTCACTCCGACGTTGCCACTACGGCCGAAATTGATGCTTACCTTGACAAACTTCCCCTCTCGGCCCTCTCTCCCGCCACTATTGGAGCCCTCGAGAGCTCGCTCACCCCTCAGGAGTTCTCGGAGGCCATGGACTCCCTGGCTTCAGGCAAATCCCCAGGCTCGGATGGTATACCCATCGAGTTCTATAAACGCTTTAAATCGCTCCTGCTCCCCCATCTGACGGCACTCTGGGAGGAGTCTGTGGAAATGGGTCGGTTTCCCCCCTCACTCCGTGAAGCTACTATCACAGTTCTGCTCAAACCTAACAAACCCTCTACCCAATGCGGCTCTTACCGCCCGCTTTCATTGATTAACTGTGATGTCAAGATATATGCTAAGGCACTCGCTCTGCGGCTTATCTCCCTTATGCCACACATCATCCACCCAGACCAGTCGGGTTTTATCCCGAACCGTTCCACCTCCTTGAACTTGAGACGTCTATTTAGCATTATAAGTAGAGTAAGCCCTGATGTACATGCGGTGACCGCGGCCCTAGATATGCAAAAGGCCTTTGACTCGGTCTCATGGAACTACTTGTGGCGGGTACTTGACAGGTGCAAATTCGGCCCCACATTTGTGTCTTGGATAAAACTACTCTACTCCGATCCAGTGGCCAGAGTCCGCACCGAGGGCCGCTGTTCCCCTCTTTTCCACGTTGCCAGGGGCACTAGACAGGGTTGTCCCCTTTCGCCCTTAATCTTTGCTTTAGCGATGGAGCCGTTCGCCGACATGCTGCGCCAGAACCATTCCCACAGGGGCCTGCGCACAGCCGGCTCCTCGGATATAGTCTCTCTGTATGCTGATGACGCCCTCCTTTATATCCGTTCCCCTGAGATTAACCTGGCCCCTATACTGGAGGATGTTGCCCTATTCGGTCGTATCTCTGGTCTCACGGTAAACTGCTCCAAATCAACCCTTTTCCCGCTCACTCCTAGCACTCTTCCGCCTCCTGATACCATGGGATTCGCATGGGCCCAATCTAAGTTCACTTACTTGGGCGTGGTGGTGTCCAGGCATGCCGAACGGGTCCTACAGGAAAACTACCAGTCATACCTAGTGAACCTTGCAGTTAAAATACAGGGCTGGGATAAACTTCCGATCTCATTGGCGGGTAGGATAGGAGTTCTGAAGATGGTGGTACTTCCACAGCTACTGTATAAGTTTGCCAACATCCCCCAGTGGCCGGGAACAGATTACTTCCAGATGTTGTCTCGCACCCTGAACTCATTCCTTTGGCATTCTGGTGCAGTCCGCCTAAAACTTGAGACGCTTTCTGCTCCGATGGAAACTGGTGGATTTGGTGCACCGGACTTCTTTAGGTATTGGTTGGCTGCACAACTCCAACACACTGCGCATTGGTTCGCTATCCCAGACTCCCCTCCTCATGTTAGGCTGGAGAGACTGTCAGTCAGCGACCGCGACATTCGATCTCTTGTGATCTCACCCATCCCAATGGTACCGGGCTCCATGGACCCTGCGACGTGCACATCGCTGGCCTTGTCCAAACTATGGCGGATACTAGGTGTTACTCACCCCTTTCATGGCAATCTCCCGATCTGGAACTTTTACCCTGAGGTCCCACGGGTTCCTCCTTCCGTGGTTCGTTGCTGGGCCGACGCCGGGTATGAACTACTCCGTGACCTCTTTGATCAAGGCATTTTTATTGAGTGGCCTGACCTCCCGGCTTCTCTCAGACAGAGACCTTCTATTTGGCTTCAATATTCTTCACTCCGTAGGGTACTCAAACACAAGTACACATGCTTCCCGGCGTTACCTCCTGACGAACCTGCAGTTGCTGAATTAACCTCTCCCGTCCCCCTGAGGGGCAAAATCTCGAGATTATACTCTCTCCTCCAAACTAGGTCGCCCCCCACATTCTCTAAACTCCGGCACTATTGGGAGATCGACCTTGGACTCGAGATGACTGACGAACGCTGGGCCCACATGTGCTCACGCACCCGGGATGTCTCTTTCAACTCCCGGTTTAAATTAATCCAATTCAAGGTACTTCATAGATACCACTACACTCCGGCCAGACTGCATCGCATTTCAAACGACTCCCCCCCTGGGTGCCCCAGATGCGCATGCGAGAATGCAGACTATCTTCACATGCTGTGGTCTTGCCCCCGGCTTGCCCAATTCTGGACCTCGGTGTGCTCTACCATGTCCTCTATCCTTGATTCCCACATCCCCTTGTCCCCAATGACATGTTTGTTCCATGACTTCCCCGACCTCCACCGTGACTCCAGAAAACTTGCTGGACTGTGCATGCTACTTGCTGTGCGCACAGTTCTGCTTTGTTGGCTTCGGCCTTACACCCCCACCCACGCACAATGGCTTAGGGCAGTGACATGGGCCTCTGATACGGAGGAGGTCTGGGCGGCACAGCAGCCCACTCATTCCAGGCCTAGGGATATATGGCTGCAGTTTCGTTTATTTATGTCCTCCATTGAATCTGACTCGGATCCGGGGTCTTCTCCTACCTCTGCTTGACCCACCCCCCATACTGTTTTCAAGATTCCCCGTTGAATTATCTCCCTCATGTATGGGTGGTCCGACCTCCCATGGGCCCTCACGTGCGTATGCACCCAACTCCTTTCTTTTTGGCCGTTTTTTTTTTTTTTTTTTTTTTTTTTTTTTCTTCTGATGCTTTGCTTGTATAAATTATGCGTATTCATATTGTTTGATTACTGTTTACCCTGTATGGTTTATGTTGACTCACCTGTACTTGTGTCACCGAGCTGAATAAATAAAAGTTAAAAAAAAAGAAGTCAATCTCTGGCGACATTTGGTGCAAACATTTCTCGGCAGTGTTTAACAGCAAAAGCAACGAGATCAAACCAGCTCCGGCGACTGAAATAATGCCCTGGGATGCACAAATGTAACGGCCCGATATTGTCAGAGCTATTAAGCTGCTAAAAAATTCTCGTGCGGCAGGCCCAGATATGGTTAGTAACATGATGCTAAAAAAAGCATACTGCAATGGGCACCCTTCATCGAATGTCTCTTCAAGAAAATTGCCATTTCCAAGAAATTACCTGATTCTTGGTTAACCGCAATAGGGGTCCCGATCCACAAGAAGGGCAGCTGGGAAGCTCCAGAAAACTATCGCCCCATAGCCCTTCTGGACTCAATCGGCAAACTCTTCGGCTCGAACCTAAGGATGAAATTGGTAAACTGTGCGAAACATGCCGGAATCCTTGACATTCGTCAAACAGGTTTCTCGAAGGGAACAGGAGTGGATGTCAATCTTGCAATACTAACAACTCTGAAACTAGATGCTATAAAAACAGGATCTAAAATGTATCTAGCTTTCATTGATATGAAGCAAGCCTTTGATGGCGTCAATCGTGATTTGCTCTGGTCAAAACTCCGCAAGTGGAATTGCCCGGCTGGGATCTTTAATCCAGTACTGGCTCGTCTCAACAAGCTCGGAGAGTTATCAAATACCATTCTTACAACAAGGGGAGTCAAGCAGGGTTGCCCACTCGCAGCAGACTTATTCAAATTATTCCTGGCGGATCTTCCGACTTATCTCGAGCAGGCCTACAGCTTTCCTCCAAAAATAAATAAGACCTTGGTAAGATATATTGCATACGCAGACGATTTGGTCTTGATGGACAGAACGCAGATTGGACTACAACGCCTGCTATGCTGCCTCTACGAGTACCTATCCATCAATGAACTCACCATCAATACAGATAAAACGAAAATACTGTCTATCGGACATGTGACCGGCAGAAAAGATTGTGCATTCAAGTGGGTGGTTGATAGCCAGCTCCTAACCTCAGTCAAATCAATCCGATATCTGGGAATCCAGTTCAATACTTCAATTTGTGAAGATCAATGGGTGAAAGACCTAAAATTGAAATCCACAAGATTAGCATTGCAAGCGGCTAAGCTAAATAAAGGCTTTGGTAAATTCTCCCTAACGCCTGTGCTAATGTTCTACCAACAAAAGGTAGTACCTATTCTAACGTTTGGCGCAGAAGCCGGTTGGAACATCAGCGAGCAAAAATGGAATCAACTTGAGGGTCAATTCTGGAGACGTGTACTCAACCTTCCGTCTTGTGTACCAATGGTATTGATACGACATGAGCTATCACTGAACTCACTGTTTAGTCATGTAATCTAGAAATCCATCTCATTGATGCGAAAGATAAAAGAGACTGGTGGAGCTCCATCTTATCAGATATTTGCGACCAATGACGAACCGAAAGACGGCTGTCTGTTGAGCAAATGGTACTCAAGAGTGCAAGAATGGATCGACGCAGCAGAAATTAGCAACTTTGATCTTTTCTCTCGCCCGCAACATGCCAAAAGAAAATTTGAAGCCTGGGCATGGATCGTCAACTCAGAGAAACGTGAAAAGCTGGCTGCATTCAACTGGCTAGGCAATGCACAAAAAAAACTAAACACGCAGCCACAATATCTGACACAATGTTATTCTCGTTACTACCGAGAACAATTCCTCCGATTCCCTCTAAACATTTTGCAATCGAAGGAAATTCTATGGCAAAGGAAAAATCCATCCACAAATAACAACTGCTGCCGTTTTTGCCTTGACTCGGTGGAATCTTTGAAACATCTAATTTTAGACTGCCAGGCAATCTGTGACCTTCGTTCTAAACATCTGGGCAAATTTGCCCCCTTGGACGGAGATATGGCAGCATGGTGGTACATGATTTCATCTGGCAACAACACGAAACATGTCTGCGCAATTGTGAACTACCTGAATGCGCTCCTGAAATGTCCTTTCTAACCTGATGTATGCATAACAGCTTTGAAGATTTCAAGAGTTTGCTATCGACAAACAACAGTTACTACATCTAATGTGAAGAAATGGAGCATTCTTTTTTTCTTGTGTTGAAACAAAAGTTTTTTCTTTATGTTAAAACTGTAGCATTTAAAAAAAAAAAAAAATGTCAGAACTCCAATCAGGGAAAACCCCAGGCCCGAACGGCTTTCCCGTCGAAACATGGAAATAAATAGGCGCAAATGTAATCTCCCCACAACTACTGCGCCTATTTCAACACTCACATGCGCAGGGTTGCCTCCCCCCAGACCTCGGGAAAGCCACAATAATAGTCTTGCCAAAAGCAGATAAACCACCTGACAAGTGCAGTTCCTACAGACCCATCTCCCTTATAAACTGCGAGGTCCAAATACTTGCGAAGGTATTGGCCAATCGGCTGCAGCAAGTCATACACACACTGGTGCACCCAGACCAATGTGGGTTCATGCCACAAAGATCCACCAGGCAAAATATATATAGACTGCATACGGCATTAGAAAAACTACCTAGACTACAGAACCCCCTGGCCTTGCTGTCCATAGATTTTGAAAAGGCTTTTGATTCTGTGCATTGGGAAGCAATTTGGGAAATTATGCGACAAATGGGTATAGGCCCATACTTCATGAGCTGGGTCAAGCTACTATATCACCTTCCAGTAGCTGTAACAAAAGTGAACGGGTGCATTTCAAAACCCTTCCAATTAGGTAAAGGCACGAGACAAGGCTGTCCCCTATCAGCTTTGATCTTCGCGTTAGCAATCAAACCTTTAGCAATCCTGTTAAGATCCACACAAACATGGAGTGGCTTCAGGTGGGCGGACGGCTGGGAAGACAAGGTGTCCTTATTCGCAGATGACCTGTTAATATACCTGGCGATCCCACGAGTTTCCTGCCCTGTTGTGTCGCATCTACTAGAAAGATACGGCATGTTCAGCGGACTTCGTGTCAACTGGTCAAAATCCATACTATTCCTAGTGAAGCAGATAGATAACGCAATACCAGACGAATGACCCTCCCGCATTGAAAGGGAACAATTCAGATACCTAGGTATACAAATTACGCATAAAGTAACAGACTATGTGGAAAAAAACTTGCACCCGATAACGACCAGGTTCAAAGATGATGTCCGCCACTGGATGTCCTTAGCACTCACATTATTGGGACGCACTGCACTTTTCAAAATGATGGCTCTTCCCCGTTTTCTCTACATATTACAAAATGCACCGCTACCCATAGCGCCCAATGAGTTCCATAGGATAGACCAAACACTCAGGAAATTGTTATGGAACGGGGTAACCCACGACTAGCCCTTACTACCCTACAAAGATCCATATGGGAGGGAGGAATGGGACTCCCCCGGCTACAAACCTACTACTGGGCCAGTCAAATGGCAATAGTAAATGATAAACTGCATGGGGACACCACACTACCACAAACAAAATACAGGACCCCGACACACATGAAAGGCCCATCACGAACCTCCTCTACCGGAAAAAGGACCGATCTTTTACCCCATCCATGCTGACACATATAACCCTAGTCTGGACAGATACACACAAATACTTAGGCTGGGACAAGAAACTAACCCTAGCACAACCACTGTGGAATAATAGACACCTCCCGGAAGTGAACAAACTCCCTAAATGGCAATCATGGGCCCAACTAGGTATTACGAAGATTGGAGATGTAATAAAAGAAAATGAAATAATATCATTCGTGGATCTAGCTGCCACCTTTGCACTTCCTCCTAATGAGCAATACCATTATATGCAATTCAAACACGCGCTGCAGGCCCACCTCCCTGAATTGATTGACATGCCTGACTATTCCCCGTTGGAACGAAATCTATTCCCAGATTTGCTCAAACACAAAGTCACGTCCTCTATGTACAGCGTCATAAACTCCTTTGCTGCGAAAGAACTGTCTGGTTTGAAAGCCAAGTGGGAGAGGGAGGTAGGGGCCATACTTCCAGAGGAATGGGTAACCGTATTAATGTACCCCAGAGAATCGACTATTTCCTCCAGGCTTAGATTGATTCAGCTGAAGATATTACATAGAATTTACTATCCAAGGGTGGCATTGTTCAGTTGGGGAAAAACCACTGACCCATACTGTCTGAGATGTAAGAGGGAGGAAGGCTCCTTCTACCACATACTGTGGGAATGTGTCATCATTCAACAATACTGGCAGCAGTGCTGCAACGAACTGTCAAGGGTAATGGGTAAGAGGATACATGTAAGTCCAAAGCAATTATTGCTGGGAATAGAAGAAGACATTGAGCTAACATGGTACGAAAAGGCGTTCTTCTCCACCACCACTGCGATACTCAAGAGGAATATAGCGCAACTTTGGGGCTCAGAAAGGTCACTGAGCTATGAACAATGGATCACGGATGTGGATATCTGTATCGCAATGGAAAAAAGGGTTTACACTGCCAGAGGGTGCCCTGAGAAAGCTCAGAAAATATGGCAACACGGGGAAGATGCGCATTGAAAAGTAATCTATAACAATAAACCGAAGTGCCACCCAAGGATTTGCAAATGAATCAGGTTGTGTGATATTAAATAACAAAGTGTCGGGACATGTAAAAGGCTCCTTAGTATAAGTTCATAGCAGGGAATTATTGGCGGGTGGGAAAGGGAAGTTTTGATTACCCCGTTGCACGAGGCTGTATGTTTTTCGTGTTATCAAAAAACAATAAAATATTTTATTAAAAAAAATATATATAGTCTAACTACATGGTGTGGCCCAAAGTGTGAGCGGCATCGTTATTTTGTGTAGATATTATTAATCATCGGTAGAAGGGAAGGACTGTGCGGTAAATGCAGCATCGCAAGACCACAGAAATCTCTAGCCATGTCCGAGGTACCAGTAGGACAGCTCACAACCCCAACTGCCACAACATCTATTCATTGTTCCAAAAGTGTTGCAAAGATGTGTTCTTCACCCAAGAAGAATGCGCCCTGCAAGGCCGCGATCAGAGATCGGCGCCTGATGTGCATGTTATCTCACACTGGCCAAAGCAGGACCCGCCTCATTCCCGGGTGACCACGAGTTATGGCCCATATAACTGACTAAACCCAAGATCCCTGAATTCCATGGAGCCAGGTGCCCTTCGACCACCAACCCCAAAGTAACAAGTCCAGAAATATTCAAAGAGGACGAACAGGGCATATCATTGAAACAACAATTGTGTGATTTGTATAGCGAGGTGCTAGGAGGGATACATTATAGTTCAAAATGAGGGTGGAGACTTTGGAGACGGATGGGGCAGAGGGGAGTGAGTGAAATGTGTGAGTGTGAAGGTTAGATGCCCCATAACCTCCATTGTGTCCATCTTAAGGCCAGCCAAGAGCACAGTATGAGTGATAAAACAAGCTATATAGTAGCAGTATAATTAATTTGTTTTCTGACCTTCGACGTGAGAAGAAGATGAACCCTGCAGGGCCCACGTGATGAAAGACAGACGGACTCGGCTGGGACCAATAGACTGGCATCACTTATGGATAAAGGTGGTACATGTATACTGCCTCATCACGGGTTTGGCGGTAACCCTTAAATGCAGCGGTACGGTAATGCTATTACCGCCGAATTTAAGGGTCTGCCAAATCATGGGCTTGGTGGATTTACCCCCAGCCCTCAGCTGGGGGCAAATCCGTGGCGATTTTGCCGATTTTCAGCACTATTACCGCCAGCAGTAATACCACTGGCGGTAATAGTGCGAACATTTCCCATTGGGCCCAATGGGGAATGGGGAATTCCCAAATGGGCCCAATGGGAAATGGGGACTTACTGTTCCGCCAAACCCATGATCCGGCGCTAATAGCACTGGGGCGTTTGGTGGTAACGCTAATAGCCCCAGCGGTAATACTGCCAGGGTTACAGCCCAACTCGTTATAAGGCCCATAGTGTCCATTCAATCAGCCAGGTGGATTTTTACTGTATGTTGTTGCGTCATCATGACGCTGTGTACCTTTAAAAGTTTCTGCTTGTGCCTTTCTTTGGCAGAACATTCTTAGCAGCAGAGTTCTTTGCTGTTGCTCTCATCTGTGTATGAGATTAAAATGTGTTATCCTTATAAGATCGACTTGGGCCCTTCTTCACTAGCAGGTTGTATTCTCTCTAGTGTGAGAGTTTAGGGGCATGCCTTCAATGTTTAAGCCATGGCCCAAGCAGCGGACAAATAACAGGGAGATACTGAGTGTAAGGAACTCATGGTGGCAACAGTAAAGACAGACACAAGTGATCATCGTTCAAGGGTGTTTATTGAACAATAAATGCATGGGGTGAAAAACGCCTAAGCTAAACCAAAATCTAAGATTGGAGCAAGCATCGTCCATCACATGAAAAACAACGCAGTTCTAGTGTTGTGTCAAAATAAAAGGGCCTATACTAAGAAAAACCTATTGCCAACTCCTTACAACTAATCATGGAAAGAGTGTAGGAAAACTATTCTCTTTACGTAAGGTTCCATCTATCAGCTAGGAATGACTAACCCCTGACCCATTGCATAAAACTGTGCCAATGTATTTATGTACTGATTTGTAAATGTGTCCCACAACTGTTACCACCTCTGTAACTCTGTAACTAAGTTCTTGCTAGTAACAGCGCCTTGATGCCCGTGGGCTGCTTGTGTGCTATATAAATGTAATAAATAAATAAATAAATGTTGTTTCAATAAATAAAAGAAGTGTTCCATATAATAAGTTAGTATGTGATTGCCAGGAGTCTTTCTTTCCCACGTTTTCGTCATGGGACAAGGTGGGACCTTGGAGCACAGCAAACACTCAATCTTTCTCAGCGCGAGCCAACAGTTCTGTACCAGCTCTCAGGTTCTTCGATGGTAAAGTCTCTTTTCATTAAAAAGTCTCGTGCCTTTGAGGTCTGAACAAACAAACAAACAAAACATGCTATTCCACAGTTCACGGTGGGTGATGGCTTCACCCCTGGGTCCCCCTCTTCTGGGAGTAGACCCGACAAACAGTTATTTATCGATATCAGGACCTTCGGCGGCTGTGTCTCCTGCTTCAGAGGGTCTGATAGTTCCAAAAGTAACAAAACAACACAATAATCAAAATTTCCTTTCGGATTGCACTCAAGGTGAGGATTCGTCACACCTTGATCCCCGTCTTCTGGGCATAGACCCTTCCTAAATCTCAGCCTCCCTATGCCGGGTTCACTGTGGCTTATTCCCTCATTCTAGGGTGATGGTTCTTCACCACTGGGGCCCCCTCTTCCGGGCATGGACCCCTTTTGAATATTTGTCTTGGTTCTCAGCCTCCCTCATCTGGGTTCACTATGGCTTTGCACAAAGATAGTTCACCTTTTAACTTTCAGCAGTCTTAATGTCTTTTCAAACAATTATCGTGGGCATCCCTCTACCGGGTTCACTTTTGTCAACACACTGTTTCTCGAGACTTAAGACTTTGCTCCTCTCGATTGGCATCCCTTTACCGTGTTCACTCTTGCCACCTCTCAATTTCCTTTTACTTTTTATGATTGCGAGATTCACTTCCCTTGCTTTGTTAATAGTTTGCTGGTCAAAGACTTTCCATTACACAGGGATTTTGCTAAACCTCCTGTATGACCACTTTGACCTCTTTTCGCCTCTTCCCAAGGACTTCTGGATACAGTAGTTTCTACCATCGGGTAATCACACATAGTTTCCTGCTTGAGCACCCACGTGGTGTCAGCCTCCTCTGTCGCTGGCTTTCCCACTCTTTATTCAACCGTATCTTTACAATTTCAAAGTTCAAATTAGCCGTTGGCTACTTTTCGTTCAAGACAGTTTGGTTTCTTATTGATTCACCCCTCGACTCTCCAGCTGTGATGAACCGCTTGCCTTTCTTTGTGCTTGCAGTGAAGGTCAGTACCTCTGAGATCAGCGTCCTTCCCTGGGTTTGTTATCAGCTGAGGAGGCTATCACGTACCGTAGAGATCTGCTGCAACACATGCTGGCTATTGTTTGCGGTCTTATATTTTCTGCAGAGTTTTCACAGGCCTTGGTCAGAATAGGCAAGGTTGCTTCTCTCCTTGTCACCCTCTCTGTCTGCGCCGTCTTTCTCCTCCTTTTGAACTGCTGTGCTGAGTTAGCTCCCAGCTCGTGCGGTCTGCCTTGCTCGTCTTGGGCTCTTGTGCTCCACCTTTTTTCCCTGTGGGGAAGGTGAAGGGCATCAGGTGTCTGTGATTCTGGTGAATTGCCTGACTTTGCCTGACCCTTGTATTGGAAGAAGTTGGGTAAATGGCTCTGGTGTTAGTCTGTTGTCTTCGGTGCTGTGCGAAAGTGTTTGTGTCAGGAAAGGGAGGGGCAGTGTTTTAGAATATCCCACGTGATAGGATGGGAAAAAGGTGTTGAAAGAATGGGGATAGCGCATCTCACCATTCGGTGTCCCACTCCTACTCCCCAAGGACCCCTTATCCAGGTGATCCTCCCTCACTAGTCCACCCCAGGAACTGGATCCAATAGCGATGGTCGTGTCCTGGCCACCTGGATGACAGATCCCAGATGACTAGCATGGGAGACACCTTCAGGTTTCTCACATACCCTTCCCCTATGTGGATATACCTGGTTTTCGGTTGGATTCCCTGTTAAGATTGGCAAAAGAACAGGGGTGAGAGATGTCCAGGCACTCTTGCATATTCCACTGATTGATTTTAACCTGGATGACAGACCCCCGGGGACTAGCCAGGGAGACACCTTCAGGTTTCTCACATGAGCCATATGGAGACGTTTTTGACAGCTCAATATACGGGAAGAAAACTGAAGAATAGAAAGGAAGTATTAGAATTATGGAAAATTGTTGAAGACTTAGAGGATGGGTCCACCAATTTGCTGAGGATGGTATGTGAAGAGATTACTGTGTGTAGTACAACTACTACTGTGGCTACTCTCCTGAGTGCCCCTGTGGCCCCTATTGAAACAGATTGGTGTCCCCTGTTGCGGTGTTACCCTACACGTACTGCATCAGAATATACAAATCCTATGCATGTTCCATTTCCTGCCACGGCTACCCCGCCACCCACGCCGGCACAATACCAGAATCTCCCTAACCGCACTGTGCCAGCCGCTGTGTCGTCAAAGGGATCGGCGGAAAT
Organism: Ambystoma mexicanum; assembly: GCF_040938575.1. Lineage (NCBI taxonomy): Eukaryota > Metazoa > Chordata > Amphibia > Caudata > Ambystomatidae > Ambystoma > Ambystoma mexicanum. The sequence continues at coordinate 1,283,689,551 of NC_090928.1, forward strand.
GATACAAAGCCACAAAAAGAGTTGATATATGCATTAAGGAAGGTGGAGGTTGAATTGGGTGCGACTAAAAGTAGAGAGGAGGGATGGACAGCAGACGTTTGTACGGGTGGATGAACGGAGAGCAGGAGATATTTCATTATGGATAGATAGTGCAGCTATCAACGATGTGCATATTTAGAAGTAAAGAGGAGATAGGAGGTGAGAGGACAGTGTGGAGGATGGCGCGAGGTCAGAGGAAGAGAATTATTATACACACGATGAAGACGAGGAGTGGGATACCGTAGATGAGTTAGAAGGGGAAGAACAGCCACGTGTGATTTCCCCACGAGTAGAAAGTTTATGGGGACCGAGGTAACTGAATAGGTTTGGGTGGATCGCAGTAACCAAGAGATTGGTGGTGGGAAAGAAGAAAGCTGGGAAAGCGGTAGGAACACAGTTTCCATTACTACATAAGGGACTGGGGAGAGCGCAGTGTATACCATGGGCACATATGGACAAAAATAACCATATAAAGGTACTTCTGTCCCTCACAGTTAGGGCAGGTAAGTGGATATACGCATTTGAGAAGCATACCGTGGGTACTACCTCGGTTGTAGGAGATTTGAAATGTTTTTTGTATCAATTCTGGGAAATCAGGCTAATGACATCTGGGCTATAGCAGGGTATCTGGGTGTGAAGTTAGGTGATGATAGTTATGATGGGGCCCATTTTAATGACATCAGGCCTCAAGTATGGGTGACATTAAAGCGTGCGTACCCGGATACACCGGATCTCCAGTCAATCATGCAAAGAACAATGCGTGATTATGAGGACCCTGCTCAATATACACTGCACATACAAGAGATGTGGTGGGCAGAGGCGGGAGAATCATGGGACTGCAGCATTCAATTTTTCTTATTTTGTGGTCAAAAGAGGCCTTCCAAAAGAGATACACAAGGTGCTCGACAAGATAGTGGGGATTGAGGTGAAGGGTTGGGCTTTAATTCAATCTATTATTATCCATCACTGTAAATGGTTGAAGGAGACGGAAACTGCGTGGCGAGTGCAAGCAAAGAAAGCAAAACTGGTCCAAAAGAAATTAGCAAAGGTCGTGTTGGAAGGGGCCGTAGAAACAGTGCAAATGGAAGGGTTGGTTGATTTGAGGGCAATTCAGGCTGACGTGTGAGCAGCACCTGCCCCTACGTGGGGAGGAGAAAATTATTGAGTAGGTGGGTATCAACCTCAGTACCAAGGAGGATTTCCGGGGGGGGTTGCAGGGAAGAGGGGGGATTTTGGGTACCAGAGGAGGGTTCCAATGTATGGGGTCATGAGTAGGAGAGGGTCAGTGCTGGATGTGTGGGAGAATGGGTAATTTCCGAGGGAATGTAGGAGTAGACAAGTATATGCATAACCTCAACAACAGATGTACCACTATTCTCAGGGAGGTCTGGTCTCATATCCCCAGCAGTATGGACAGTTCCCTCTGGCAGCCCCTTACGGTGTGCAAGCGCCCAGGAGCCCAACTGCTCCCCCGCCATCTTTTCCACAGTTACTACCTCCTAGTTCCAGCAATGTACCGTCTTATGCAGTGCATCAAGGGCAACAACCAGGCCCCCATATTCCAAACAACACTACTGTCCTGGGTGGCATGGTAACCGAGTATCAGGGGGCAACAGTGGTCAGAGGAAACCCCTTCATCTTTCCAGGGACAAATACGTATCCAGACTAGGACAGCCCACAGAGAGCCTTAGCATGTCTAGTCCTATCTGTCACTGCCAACCCAGAAGAGGAACCCTTGGTGGGCATGGAGAAATGAAACAAACCAGTAATTATTATGGTAGATACAGGTGTGACCAAATCGTGTATCAGTGAGGGAGGATTGCCTTTATCAGATGAGGTCATAGAAACACAGGGCTTCCCTCGGGCAGTTCAATCGGGTTCCTTTTACAAAGAAATTATCCATCAAGATAGGGGGCAGAAAGCTTTGGGCCCCTTTCTTGTACTCTGCGGCAACTCCAATCAACTTGGTAGGGCGGGACATTTTGAGTAAGCTCAACATGACCATCTTGTTTACAGAAAGAGGTGTGGTCTGTTTGAAACCCAAGATGTGTGCCATGAGGGTAATGTTGACCTTGGTGGGTACCTTACGAGTTTCTGTTCAGGCCCACCCACCCCAGGGAGATTGTCTCGGCACCCATTATTGAGCTTGATATAGAGGGAGTGCTAGTGGCAGAAGACAGGATTGTGCTGGTAGCAGTTGATTCAAATAAAGGAGAGTGGCATACAGTTCTGTGTATTGACCTGACGATTTCAACGAAAACATTTTCAGAAGCAGGCTTATTTGAAAATAGAGAGAACAAACAGGAAATAATTTTGGGAGTGTGTGTTCCATGTGAAATTATAATACAATACAGACATGTCACGTGCCCATGTTACTGGTAGGGAATGTTCCCTCTTTCGCTTCCGCAGATTTGTCTCAAGTACCTGATAAATTGTGGGTGAGTAACAACAACCGCACCAGCTGCACACATATCCGGTGCGCCCACGCACTATACTACACTCTCTTTCTCTACTGACTTGAACTGCTGTTCCTGAGGGTGTTCAACCTACCAGTGCTTTGAGGTCATACCAATGATACATAAAGCGCTTTATAAATGGCAAGTAACATAACATAACATGATGTGGGCCTGTTACGAAGTGTCACAATAATACGTATCACTCTGAAACCTGGCGTTGTGCTGCCTCAAGTAAAGCAATATCCTTTATCAAAAGCAGCAGAGGAGGGAATCTATGACACTATAATGGCTCTTTTGCATCAGGGTATAATAGCACCGTCTAATGCCAGTCACTTCAGTGTAGTGGACTTGAAGAATGCCTTCTTTTCAGTACCCCTGCATCCTCATTCACAGTATCTTACCATGTTTACTTTTGCCGGGAGCAGATTTCAAAACACTAGACATCCTCAAGGGTACTATGAGTCCCAATGTATTTTCAATAGAGTGCTACATGAAGATATGGGCAATATTGTTGTTCCCAATACTATAAGTCAATGGGCCTCATTACGACTATGCAGGTAGCCATGCTGCTTTTAGCGGCATGGCTACCCCCATCCCGGCTACCGGGTCCGGGTTCCCTGAATGGGGAAATACCGGGCCATTTCGACCTTGCAGGGCCTGGTATTTCCCCATTCAAGGAACCCAGACCCGGTACATCCCCATTCGAGCCCCCATAGGGCTCAATGGGAATGGGGCGGATGCTAACAACGGGCCCGTTAATGACGGGCCCGTTGTTAGCATCCTGGTCTGCTCGCGGGACCCGCTAAGGACGCCTGGTTTTGCCAGGCATCCTTAGCGGGACCCGCAAGCAGACCTCGTAATGAGGCGGTAGGGGGTTTACGGCGCCGGCAGCTCTACCGGCGCTGTTAACCCGCTACCACCAGGGTCATAATGAGGCCCAATATGTGGATGATCTGTTGGTATGCAGCACTAAAGAGCAGCAGTGTAGGAGGATTATGTTACCCTGTTGCGATTGTTGGATGACAAGGGGTATAAGGTGGATAGAGCACAATTGCATAATTCTCAGCAAGAGGAGTTGTATTTGGGACAATTCAGTGAACGGTAAGAGAGTAAACCCTGAGCATGCAGTAGCAGTACACGCTACCCCTCAACCAGTGACGGTTAAGGATACGGAGACATTTCTGGGCTTGTGTAACTACTGCAGAGCATGGGTATTTGACTGTATGTCATACACTAAACCACTGCTCCAGGCCCTCAAGGAAGCACAACAAACAAAGAATACTATTATTTGGACTAATGAGATGGTTATGAAATTTCAGGCGTTAAAAGATGTCATTTCTACTGCTGCTGTATTGGCCACCCCTGATTACACTAAAGAATTGTACCTATGCTTCTGCAAATGAAATGATTCTTTCAAGCCTGTCTGTTCATATTGTCTGCTGCAAGACAGTGAATCCAGCAACCTTTTTGACTGAGCCCATTACTGACAATGATGAGGTGCATGGCTGTATTATGTCTATATTTATTTTATCGTGCATTTGTAAGGCGCTTATACATCAAGTAAATTGTGTTTCAAAGCACCCACAGGACAACAGGGAGGGAACATGGGAGAGAACATCAAATATGACAATGAAAGATAGAGGTGGACCTACTAGGCCTTGTGAGCATTCAGAACATGCAGGTGCAGTGATTACCTATGAGGGCCTTTAGTGTGGTATTCTCATGGTACGTGATTATGCCCTGGATGATGGAGAAGTATTTTTCATTGACGGTTCATCAACTATTGATCGAGAGACAGGCCAGAGACATACTGCGGTGGCAGTGGTGCCGTTAGTACATGGGGAATATGAGGTATTTTTGACTCAGAGGCTTCCGGGTCATTACTCCGCACAAGCAGTAGAATTAATTGCTCTGATTGAAGCACTTGAGGGAGCGCAATGGTCCTGAGTAACAATTTATTCTGACTCAGCATATTTAACAACAACTGTTCATTCAGGATTGTCAAGATGGATGAGGAGAGGATTCTGTAGGGCTAATTGATCTCTGGTGCATAATGCAGCTTTGCTAGATCGATTGGAGCTCTTTCTGATCCTTTGCTTGCTGCAGTGGTTAGGTGCGCCGCCCACACTTGTGGTGTAGACTTCGCTCCTCTCGGGAACCAAGCAGCAGATTAAAAGGCCAAAGAAGCTGCATATTTACTGCTTCACGAAATCCCTGAACATCCTGTTTTTGCAGAAATGCAGTTGCAGTTGCAAGTACCATATACAGCCCTTCCTGTGGCCGAAATGATTAAGATTCAGGGCCAGGCACCACAAAATGAGAAGTTGGTGTGGCAAAGAAGAGTCTATGTGCAGTCTCTAACTGATTTAGTATGGAAGCTGATGAGTACAGGAAAGATAGTGATGCCTCAAGCTTTGGCGTTAGTGGCATTTGACCAACTTCACTACCCTGCCCATGGATCTAACATATTGTGCAGATATGTACCCAACATTCAGGAATTACTATCTGTGTTTATATCTAGCTGTGTAGTGTGTCAGACATACAGTACGGGGCAGACGCTAAAGACGTTGAGGGGTACTTTGCCTCATCCAATTGGCCCATTCCGCAATGTACATATTGCTTTTGCTGACATGGGATAAAGATGTACCTTTTCGCCATTGGTAGTTTGTCCTTTCTCCCGTTGGATTGAGGCTCGTCCATGTACACATCCTGATGATAAATCGCCTGCCAGTTTTTTGGTGAGACAAGTGTTTCCATGATGGGGATTGTGCCATACTATTAGAAGTGACAATGACACCCACTTTTTCAATGAGCTGCTTAAGGATATTACAGCTCTTTTGGGAATAACGAATAAGTTGTGTTCTTTTTATCTTCCCAGGCCAACAGATTTATAGAGAGGCTGAACGGATTGCTTAAAACAAAGTTGCCATAGCGCTGTGTCACAATGGAGAGGAACTGGGTGCATTGCCTCCATTTGGCCTTGTTCAGTTTGAGGACTGAGCGCTGTAAGGACCATCACTGCTCCCCTCATGTATTAGTGATGGGGAGACGTATGCACACGCCACTATCCCCTGTGCAGAGTGCTTCAGCTGGTCAAAAGGCTACATCGATTCTGGCAGATGAGTTCCATTCGTATTTAACTCAGTTAACAAGGTGTATTAAATACCTTTCCCAACAGATAGAATTTCGTGCAGAGGAGGAGTGAACCTCATTACAACGGTCCTTACACCGTTGTGTATGGTACTCCACCTGCTGTCAAAGTAAAAGAATTACGCTATTGGGCGCATTTGTCTGATGTTAGAAAAGCATCACTAACACTGCCGCCAACTGTCAGTATTTTATCTGAGTGATTTTAATTCCAGTACATCATTTTGAAATATTGTTTTAGGATACTATAATGAGAACTGCATTTTAGTGTTCATTAAGTTGTGTTCTGTTTTTCTTTTCTTTTTCCAGTATTTATTTTAAAGTTTGTAGATTTTGGAGGTCTATCATGATTTTACACAAAAAGATGATTTACACTAGTATTAAACATGCCTATTTGAAACATACGTGTATTCAAATATTGCTTCCACTTATGTGCGGTTTCATGAGGTTATATGGGTTGGCCATATGAAGGGGTTGTGGGGTGTAGTTTTTCTTTAAAGGAATGTACGTAGGTTCAATTGTTTAACAAATTGTTTGAAGCCACAACACCAAGTGATGAACATTTAACTACAGTGGTTAATTTTAAGCGGACGCATATACATGACGCCCTTATATGGATGTTACAAATGCGAGTGAGGATGGTTTGGAGGAGGAGAAGGAATACAACCAGTACAAAGGTGTAGTGTTTGATACAATGTCTAATATGTGGTATAGTTACATGAGCTCAGTGGGGAAACAGAGTTACAATAGGAGTTGTTATGTCTGCTCCCTCATCCCCCACGCATCTGGTGCACCAGAAATGTTAGTACCTCAAGAAATATTGTCTTTAGAGGCTCAGTGCTTGGTGCACTTAGCGCTATTTCGGATCTGCAGTCTATTTCAAGGGCACAAGGTGCAAGTGGTGCTAATTGACAGAGATGAAGAGAAATGTGCCAAGGACGACAGTGCCCCCCATTGAAAGCCACATGCCATGTTAAAACTGGAAGGAGTGTTGTTTGTGTGAAACAGAGGTATCATGTAATATTATCCCCACCAAAAATATCGCCGTACATATGGTCGTCGGGTCCCCAGCTCCCTTTAAAAATATATGGAGGTTGCGGGGGTGTCCCCCGCAGGATCCATGGGGTAATATCGCCGCAAAAATATGGCGAAACTTTTGTATGCCGATATTTTTGCGGGGATATTATCACATGGAACCGAAACAGATGGGAGAAAGCAGTGGTGAGCTGTGTAGACGGGGGTTTGGCAGGGTATGGAGAAGAGATTCTATGGAACATTAATAAGAACTGTTTTGCGATATGGAATGCCATATACCTAAACTAACATGGATTAAATCACGTGAAACCCCAGTAAAAGTGCAACAAGTAGATGAATATCAGTTTTGTTTTTGAGGGCATGGAAATGTTCCAGTAGGCACTAACACTAAGTGCAACAAGACAATGTTCATTCCAGACCTGGCAAAAGGGACAGCTGCATTAATGGACATGGGTATGTGGCCAACAAGCATACCTGCATCTTCCACCTTCCTGGCGAGGTATATGAGCACTCGCAACCTTGCGCTCAGCTATTTTGGGGGTACCAGAAGTACATTTGACAATAGCATCTAAGCATGGGCTATCACAAACCATTTCACCCTCTATCCAACCCCCCCCAAATGAAGACGAAGAAGCAGATGGTGAAGATAAGAAGGAAGAGATTGAATGATCTGTTGGAAGCATCCTCCAAATAGCTTAAAGTGATCCCAGACAAATACCAGTTGTACACTAAAACAGACGTGTTTTTTTAATCACTCTTGACTCCAGGAATCCAGGTCGCCGCAAATGCAAAGTGGCTGCAAATCATCGATTGGAAGTGATCCAGTTGGCAAATGATATGGAACACGGCCTCCACACTATAAAGAGTGAGCTTATTCTGAGGAGAAATCCTTAGCTCCAGAGGGTGATTCCCTTCCCCTGGACCTGGACCTTTAGGTAAAACAGTAAAACATATTTTCTAAACAACAGTTTCTTGATGTTCATAGAGGACGGCAAAAGCGTCTTTTTCTTTTCAAACAACAATCTCCTTGGGTCTGTAACTCAGATTCAAAAGGTTCTTGTGCAAACAATATATTCCATCCCATTTAACTCTTTCTTGGTTTCTTTGTACTGAGTTCATAAGAGTTCTTATTTATTTGATAAGTTTTACAATACGCTTCCGTTTTACAGCTTTGGTGGATCCCCTGGTATACTCCCCTGTCAGGAATCCTCTTATGGGTTTGTCAGATTCCATGGTATACTCCCCTGCCAGGTATCCTCTTATGGGTTTGTCAGATCCCCTGGTATACTCCCCTGCCAGGAATCCTCTTATGGGTTTTTCAGATCCCCTGGTATACTCCCCTGCCAGGTATCCTCTTATGGGTTTGTCAGATCCCCTGGTATACTCCCCTGTCAGGAATCCTCTTATGGGTTTGTCAGATTCCATGGTATACTCCCCTGCCAGGTATCCTCTTATGGGTTTGTCAGATCCCCTGGTATACTTCCCTGCCAGGTATCCTCTTATGGGTTTGTCAGATCCCCTGGTATACTCCCCTGCCAGGTATCCTCTTATGGGTTTTACAAATCCCCTGGTATACTCCCCTGCCAGGAATCCTCTTATGGGTTTTTCAGATCCCCTGGTATACTCCCCTGCCAGGTATCCTCTTATGGGTTTGTCAGATCCCCTGGTATACTCCCCTGTCAGGAATCCTCTTATGGGTTTGTCAGATTCCATGGTATACTCCCCTGCCAGGTATCCTCTTATGGGTTTGTCAGATCCCCTGGTATACTCCCCTGCCAGGTATCCTCTTATGGGTTTTACAGATCCGCTGGTATACTCCCCTGCCAGGAATCCTCTTATGGGTTTTTCAGATCCCCTGGTATACCATCCTGCCAGGAATCCTCTTATGGGTTTGTCAGATTCCATGGTATACTCCCCTGCCAGGTATCCTCTTATGGGTTTGTCAGATCCCCTGGTATACTCCCCTGCCAGGTATCCTCTTATGGGTTTTACAGATCCCCTGGTATACTCCCGTGCCAGGAATCCTCTTATGGGTTTGTCAGATCCCCTGCTATAAATACCTTCCAGTTATCCTCTTATGGGTTTGTCAGATCCCCTGGTATACTCCCCTGCCAGGAATCCTCTTATGGGTTTGTCAGATCCCCTGCTATAAATACCTTCCAGTTATCCTCTTATGGGTTTGTCAGATGCCCTGGTATAGTCCTCTGCCAGGTATACTCTTATGGGTTCATCGTATCCCCTCGTATACTCCCTGCCAGGTATCCTCTTATGCGTTTTTCAGATCCCCGGTATATTCCCCTGCCAGGTATCCTCTTATGGGTTTGTCAGATCCCCTGGTATACTCCCCTGCCAGGAATCCTCTTATGGGTTTGTCAGATCTCCTCGTATACTCCCCTGCCAGGTATCATCTTATGGGTTCGTCAGATCCCCTGGCATACTCCCCTACCAGGTATCCTCTTACAGGTTCATCAGATCCTCTGGTATACTCCCCTGCCAGGTAGGAAACACACAGGTTTGGCAGAACAAGTCAAACTCCACAGCGCTTGTACACTGAAGAAATTAAGTAGGCACTAAAGCTGCAGGTGACTGAGGGGTGTGGGAGCACTGCCAGATGCCACCCACAGTTAAGAACCTAAATGAACACAGACAGTTCTCAGTCTCACTGCGCTGAACAGTGCAATAGTGACAGGGGTTCCAAGTAATTCAAAGAAGGGGGGATTTCTCATGAGTCCAATGAGTTTAATAACGAAGTAGCCTGACACGTGTTTCGAGTCATCACCGACTCTTCATCTGAGGCTAAACATAATGCACAACACAATGATGAACAAAAATTGTACAGCACAAAATAAACAGTTTGAATGAAAGACGTCCATTGTGGAAAAATAAATAAAAATTGATAAGGACATTAGTGAGGACATTCAACCAAAAGGGCAAACACAAGTGCAGGTAGGCCAAAAAAACGGCAGTTACAGCATATGTATTAAGATAAAATCAAATAGCAACAAACGAAAATAATAAAAAAATGTTTGCTAAATAAGATTGCCACAGTACCATATTAGGAGGGGATTGAATTGAGTGGGGAATCCATATGTTACGGGATGCATGTAAGAAATACGGGTAAAAAACAAACAAGTTGCAAGGAGTTAGTGATAATGCATCCACGGAACAACTATAACAGGGCAGTCAAAGGGGCAAAAGCCGCCAAAAATTCCCAAAAATGCAATCATAAATAAAAGGTACCTTGAAGTTTCAAGAGCTAGCATAACCAATTAAGTATATTGTGGCCTGTGCCAGATGCACTTTCTAAAAAGAAAGAGAGAAGAAAAGATTTTTATTTTATATGAAGTGTTGTTGAAGCACAAATGTGAAAATTAAGGAAGAAAAGGGGAGTGTGAGATTAAATGACAAATCATACCTCACTTCTTCGCAATTGCGGAACTCTGTAAGGGAAAAGAAATTCCCTCAGCATCACTTAAACATGGACAAATTACCGTAACAAATGTACTTGCTAAAATGCAGCTACCCGGAGTGCCAGAGGAAACCCAAAACTCAAAAGCATGGCGTGCGGCGCAAATAAGAATGTGCAAAAGCTAAAAATTGACTTTCTCTAAACTTAATTGAGACGTGCTGATGCACTAATTAGAAGTATCATAGTGGCCAGGGGGTAGTAAAAAAACGTCTTACCTGTGCAATGCTGCTGAACTGAATGAAATGAAAGTAAGCCCAGACCATAGAGATAGAAACTAGGACTATTTAAATACCCAAGGTATTTTAGAACATGGCCGATTAGGTCAGGAAAGAAAGCCGCCATCTTGGAATGATGGAAATGTAATGAATGCCTCAGGAATGAATTTGCCCCAAAAGGGAAGGAGCTTACCAAACGCCGCAAAAGGCAGAGATTAACCTGTTCTGAATTAAAACAAAATAACAGGGCTAGAATTCCACAAAAATGTATATGAAGTGCGGTGCACAGCAAAAAATGTACTAATTTCAAAAACTGGAGCCCCGGAGGGCGCCAGCCAGGTATCCTGTTATGGGTTCGTCAGATCCCCTGGTATACTCCCCTGCCAGGTATCCTCTTATGGGTTTGTCAGGTCCCCTGGTATACTCCCCTGCCAGGTATCGTCCCACAATTTTAAAGTTCTTGTTTTCAATTTCAAACTGCCTGGTATATTTGGTTGCCAGGGCTTTCTGTATAGACTTATTGGATCCATGGCATACTTTCTCTGCCAGGTATTGTGTCATCACACGTCTTATAACTTTCAATTCTCTTGGTGGATTGCCTCGTATACTCCCCTGCCAGGAATCCTTCTCTGGGGTCTTGCAGATCCCCTGGTGTATTTCTCTGCCAGGTATTTTCCTCCTTAAATGTCAACTGCCTGGCACTCCTTTCACCGGGACTTCTCATAAATGTCAATGGGCCTCATTATGAGGAAGGCGGTAGGGGGTTAACGGGGCCGGTAGAGCTTGCGGGACCCGCTAAGGACACCTGGTTTTATCGGGCGGGTCTCGCGAGCGGACCAGCATGCTAACAATGGGCCCGTCATTAACGGGCTCGTTGTTAGCATGCTCCACATTCCCATTGAGCCCTATGGGGGCTCAAATGTGAATGGGGAAATACCGGCCCTCCAAGGTCCAAATGGCCCGATAATTGCCCATTCAGGTAACCCAGAACTGGTACCCGGAATGGGGGTAGCCATGGCGCAAAATGTGGCATGGCTACCTCCTTCCTCGTAATGAGGCACAAGGGGGTCATTCTGAGTATGGTGGTAGCCATGGAGCAATTAGCTCCATGGCTGCCTCCCATACCGGTACCGACTCCGGTTTGGTACAATGGGGACTTACCGGTCCATTTTCGACCCTGGAGGGACCGTTAAGTCCCCATTGACCAAACCAATCCCCATTCCCATTTGAGCCCCCATAGGGCTCAATGGGAATGGGGAGGGCGCAAATAACAGGCTCGTTAATGGCAAGCCCGTTATTTGTGCCCTGGTCCCCTAATGGGACCCGTAAGGTACTTTTGGTCCAACCAAACGTCCCTTACGGTTCCCGTTAGGGGACCACGGAATCGGGCGGTAGGGGATTACCGGCACCGGCCTCCTTACCGGTGCCCGGTATCCCCTACCGCCCGACTCGGAAATGACCCCCAATGTCCTTTAAAAGTACCACAATTGTATTACTTCGCTGGGTTTCTTTCTGCTTGCTTAAGATAATGCTTGTTTCATCTTTCCCCACATTGACATTTCACACATATGGACTTATTCTTGTTGTGTCGATCTTTTTATATTATTGCTATTTATTGGCTTTGGGGAACACTTACTCCAGCTTTTCCCACATTGACATCTCACGCATTGGGACTTATTTAAGTATTGCCTTGCACTTTATTTTCCGGTATTCAAATGTTCTTAATTCAGTTACTTTGTTTTATGCCTGTCAGTACGACCCAGGTCCCCAATGGATCTGGGTCGACTCACTGGTACGCTGCATTGTTACCCACCCGTGACATGTCCCTGTGAGGCAGCTTCCCTTCTGGCCCAGCCTCCTCTGAACTCTGGACCTTCCTCCAGCGTTCCTGTCAGCTCTGCGCTCACCCGCCAGCTTCTCACCGTGACCTTGGCTGGAGACTGCTGCTTCTCTGCACAGTCATTTCTCAGGGAGCTCCTCTGTTGCTCCTGATACTCTGACGGTCCTCAAAAGGTATGAGGTGCCTCTTCTCCCTTTTCACCACACTGGTAAGTGATTCTCACGTTTGTGAGCAGCTGCATGGATGTGCCTCTCCTCTTGACTTCCTCTGGCACGGTCCTCTCCCATTTTGCTTCTGATGCGCATGCCAATTTTAAATGTCCAGCGCATTTGTTATTTAGTCAAACAACTAGTCTGCACATTCAGTTTTGGGCTTCTTTCAATCTGCATCAACTCCTTCCTCCTCTTCATCGTCTCAGTACTTGAGGCTTTATGGGAGTTGGAGTCCCTAATGTTTATAGGTTTTCTAAAGTAATGTTGCTTATCATACGTTTTCTAAAGTAATGTTGCTTAGGAGTTGTATTTAGAGTTGTAGTTAGAAAAACAACAGACACAGGAAGGGTAGGGGTGTGTGTGGTATGATGGCGGTATTAAGATCTCTTAAAGGAAGTGGTTTTGGGGTTCTACAAAAGGGAGGAATTGTAGGGTGACAACAAACCATCAAAAATTCAGGGATTATAAGAACCTCTTCATCAGGAGGGGGAGAATACTGGGTCTCATCCGATGGCGTCACCACCTTCCCCCGACAGCCATTCCTTCCCATGTGATCCTCCCTCATATCACTGACCCCCAGGGTCAGGATCAAGTAGCGGCTGCTCTCCCCTCCCATGTGATCCTCATATCACCACCCCCAGGGTCAGGATCAGGTAGCGGCTGCCGACCCCTGGCCACATGAGAAGAGATTGTCAGGGAATTAATGAAGTTCCATAGGACTCATCACAGTGCAAAGGAGATCTTTATCAGTACAGCACCTGATCACTTCAAAAACAGGATCGCAAAAGAGATCCATGGATTTAGCAACAAAGGGATCCACGAATAGGTCCACGCTGAAGGGTTTAGGTCTAAATATCACAAGATAAAAATGTGAACTAACACTAATAATCCTGAACTGCAGAGAGCACATCAGAGCACAGCAAAAGAAAACACAGCGACCAAATACACAAACACAGGATAAAAATAACACATAAAATAGAAGCAATTAGAGGAAGGGCTGACAATGGCCCCATCTGGATCTGCCAACGAAATCCAAACCATGAGGAATCTGAGCTAGAACAAAACCGGTGTGGGAAAAATAAGGAGTTTTTTTATATAGCGCCTGCTACTGCTGCATTTGCAGCTAGTGTCATTTTATAGCGCTGTAAATAATAGCTGTTACTATTACCACATATACTGGTACCCACATCTAGATGATAAAATGCTGAGTCCATCCTGTCATGACACTCCTCTGTAATCTAGAGGATGAACGCAGAGCTCAACAGCAAGTGTTTCACCCACTGAGTAATATGTCCACCTGGAGACATGATCAAAGAAAACCTCACACAGAATCAGATGATACACTGACAGGGTTAAACCTCCAAAGACCATTCAACCCCCAATCACAGGCCACTGACTGTGGGGGAATTAGATAACACCCCAAAAGTGCTCATAGACAAGCATATACTAGCTGAGCAAACAAGATCGGGCCAACTGGTAGGAAAGAGGTACTGTTATCAATACCACAAACCTTGTGTCGCAGAATCACTGCAACACAAGCATTAGGAAACAACCCAATTGGCATATTCAGGTCATCAGCAGGACATGCAGCTGTAAATAGGTAAATGTTGACTCAGCAGCTCGGCACAGTTCCACCTATCACAGCCCCTTGAGCTTCTATGTAATTTACCATAACAATGCAATCACAATGGGGGGCGTGGCTAGATGGCTACGTGAAGGGTCGCTCTTCTCCGGAGCTCCCGTTGATTCAGCACTGATCCTGTTAATATTTGGGGAAAGCGGGCGACAAAATGGACTGGCAGCACGCCCTATGAGGTTTGAAGTTCCAGTGTCTCTGCCGACCGAAGTGCGATGCTGAACGGACGAACATGAGGGGAGCCACGGCCGTGAAAGGAAAGCCGGGCACCCGACATGTGAGGATGACCAAAATGGCGGACTGCCAACAAAGGGTCATAAACTGACCACTACAGTGCGGCGGCGGCGGCGGTGGATAGGGACCTGCTGCAGCTTTGTGGTCTGTGCGGGGCCCTGCGGTGCATGCTCTGCGCTGGGAGTTGCTCAGAGTGGCCGGTCGGGCCGAACGAGGAGCTCCGGCATCTGCATGGGCAGCAGGTGGCCATGACCTGTACCGCCATCAGGGCAGGGGCAGAAGGCAGAGGCGGGTGGCCTTGGTGGCATCGCCTCCAACACACACAGCGCTGGAAGGCGGCTCGCGCCGGGCTTGCCAGGAGGCACTGGAGCTCCAGCTAAGGAGGTGCCGAGTGGGCCATCGAGGGAGCAGAGGACGGTCCCCGGTCAGAGCCCGGTACGCCTGAACCGGACAGAGGGCTGCCGGGGCTGGTGCTGGGTGGCACAGCAGGAGCCGGGCGCTCCGTGAGGTGGCGGCGGGCATCGGCCCGCCGTGCATATACATTAGCCCATACTGGCGGTGCGCTAGGAGGACCGAGCACACCCCGGGGCGCCAGCCCCACAGGGCAAACTAATCCCCCGGCGGGGGACTGAGGGGCCCCAGTGGCCCGGAGCGCACCGGAGGAGCCCCCCCGGATGCGGAGGGGACACCCAACACAGGCGGGGAGGGGCTGAGGAAGCCCTGTGAAGCGCTGCAGAACGTGGCTCCCCCGCACGGCGCTTCAGGCATTGGGAAAGCGCGAGGAAGACAATGGATACATGTAACAAAATGAATGATGAACGTTCCGGGCGCATTGTGGCGCTGTAGTCTGAGAGCCATGCATACAGGCTCAAAAGAATAGGCGGCCCTGATAAGAACTGAGCTCTGGGAGCTCCCACTATTGAGGAGCAGGGCAGAACTGAGCTAGGGTCAGCATTGGGCAGGCCAGTGGTGCCAGGGACACGTCTGCGGGCCTGGAGGAGGTAGAACCTGGACTGGCCCTGGCGTAAAAAGAAGGGGAGTCTGAGGAATTGCCTGAACACTGGGGGGTCGGCGGAGCAAAGCCAAGCGGACGCAAAATACGTGGGAGGACAGCGGGGGGGGGTATCAGATTTGCCCCCCGAACCTTGTGGCACCGACGGAATCCACTACAGGCTTCAGGGGAAGGATTGAGGAAGAGACTCATCCCAGAGCACTTGGTGGGTCCTAGGAAAGTATAAGGCAGCCCCTGTAGCTGAGAAACCGAGGAGAGCACTTGGGGTGGGCCTGCAGGCTGGACGGCCTTTGCGCCAGCGGAGCGCCGGGGTGGAGGAGTGCGGGGTCAGCGAGGGTGCCTGACCGCCGGCCACTGCAGGAGACACGGCTGGGGACGGCGGAGCGGCACTGCGTGGCCACAGGCCCGGGAGGGGACACAGCCCAATCCCAGACACGGCTGAAGCGACCCCAAAATGCCACGAGTGGCCCGGCGCCACATTGACTGTTGCGTGTAGGGTGGCGCGGCTGGCCCACACCCGGACTGCACTTTATAATGTCTAACAAAATTGTCAGACCCAGGACCAAACAGCCCACGCTGGAAGCCTACGCCAAGACACCCCCAGGGGCAGAAGTGGGCAAGTGCAAAGACAATACCGCCACGGCAGCAGAGGAGACACCGGGCACGATCCAGGAGGTGCTAGCAGCGATCGCGGACCTGAAAGTTGCCTGGGAGACCAAACTGGAACCAAAAGAAGATAGAGCTGCTACTGCCCAGGTTAATCTCCAATTATTGCCAATAAATGAAACAATTTTGTAGTAAGTATTGGAAAACCTGGTGTATTGGTACTAATGGATGAAATCCCTAAGTTTATAACCCATGGGATTGTCCAGAAAGAAAAAAAGGTTTGAACAAGGAAACTCACATACAACAAAGGCTGTGAACATACGTGGTTTGTATTAAAACAAAAACATTAAGACAAGAAGCATTTGTAGACATCATACATGTGGCAAAATTCAACAATCTTGGAAAAAATAAAGACTAAAACAAAAGTTTTGCTTCAGTACATAAGTAAATTTGAAGTACTGAACATACACCATACGGGCTCTTTAGTGCTTATTAAATGGAAAGTACAAAACATCTCCCGTAAGGAAAAGGTACACAGGTGAATGTAAGTGTCAAACCTAACCCATGTGGAACACATGTAGAAATCCAACAAACATTATGTTCAATAGAGTAGCTAATATTCAAAAAATCATCTCATCTAGCAGGTGCCAACGTGACAGGGGAAACCTAGTCAGATTCTCGTTGTCGAGTACTGGCCTGACAGTAAATGATTCTTAGTGTCTTTGGTTTGTGTTAGGCAGAAACCTGTGCAGTTCCCTCTGGGAACACTGCAAAAGATTTAAGACTACAGGTATAGCAGTAAACCCACTTGGTAGCAGTCTGTACCACCCAGATTTACCTGGTAGCTGTGGCTGAGCAGTCAGACTTCCCTCAAGAAGAGTTAGGCAGTATGTAAAGTATACACAATAGGTACTCCAACACAATAGCACAAGCAAACACTGACCAGAGCTTGGTTTCAAAAGTATATTGTTATTTATTTAAAGAACACATAAGTTTAGAAACCTTCTAGCAAAATATAGTAAAAACACTTTAAACACAGTTATAAGAAAAGTAAGTTCCACCCTTATTCCTATCTAGACAACTCTAGGTTAACACCACATAATTCAAACAGAGGTGAGTGCTTAACGTTAGATGACACTCTAGTAGATTCAAGGAAGGGATAGAAAAAGCAGAAATAGGTTAAAACACTCCACTCTAAGGTCCAGAACACTTGCAATAGGCTTAAAGAAGTACAAAGTCACAGGTGAGCAAAAGTCACTAGGCAGGGCCCACTCTTAGAGCAGCCGGAGCGAAAATGTGCCCAAGATCACACTGTTATTAGGGATTCAAAGTCTTGCAAAGAGTTAGAAAGAGTTTAGAGTGGCTCAGAAAGTTTAGCCAAAGTGTCCCAGGCACTCCCAGGTTCGAAAGCCGGGGACTAAAACTACCCCGTACAGTCGGTGGCAAGGGAAGCCAGGCGGAACACGGTACCTTAAGCGGAAAGGATCCTCCGGCGGTGGCAGTTGTTCCAGGCAGTGGCAGCAAGGCTCGATGTCGGTCAGGGGAGAAGGAAATCTCGCTGAAGAGAAGAAGAGGAAGGTCGTTGCACTGCCCGGGAAGAAACCAGCCGCGGAGTCCTCCGGTTAAAGGGTTGTACCGACTTTCACGGTTGGGGTAAAAGTGTGGTATTCCGGTTGCCGGGGTGCTTGGCACGGGCAAGGCGGCCACGAGATACCTCGAAGAAGCGGAAAGAAGGCGAAAACTGGTTGTCCCCACCAGTCAAGGGAAGGAGCCACTCCGTTAAGAGTTCTCCTCGGTCGTTGGGAAAAGTGGTGAGACGGTTCAGCAGGGCTCCACCGGTTGGTGTCGTCGAAGCAGGTTGGCTCAGCTCTTCCCTCGTCGGATTCTTGGTCCTGTGGCGACTTCTGAAGTTCCAGTCCCCAAAGCCCTGCTTTTATGCAGCAAACCCCCATTCACCCAGCCTAGCTGTCACTCAAACATGCTAAGTGGTGAGCCGGCCGGCTCACCACTTGGGCCAATCAGGACGGAGTGCGACTTGAGTTACCAGTGTAACTCAGTCCAGGGTGCCTAAATCCCCCTCCACCCCTCCTAAGTACCCCAGACAGAGTGGCACCACTTTGGAGGGCTTCTGTGGAGAAGCCCGCCAAAAGTGGAACAAAGGGCTCCACTTTGGGTCAGAGTTACAGAGGCGAACGCCAACGCCATTTTAGGATCACGTTTTGGCAAAAAATCCCAACCGGAGTTATAAAAATAAATATATAAACCGGCGGTATGTTTAAGGCTACCGTAAATAAATAATTAAATGTGTTAGCCTAAAACAATGGGAAATCCCATTGGAAAATATTTGCGGTTGAATATAAAAAGTAGTTTCCACTGCCACCAGCCAAAACTCGATCAGGGGGGACGGAGACGTGCCCCCTCGACTAACAGACCCTGGGGCAATCGAATTGCCCCAGCCAGTACGTCCACACTATGATGGTTTGTACTGGTTCTGTTCAGGATTTAAGAATAGTAAAGTCTTTGGTGACTTTACATGCCCTGGGAGACAGTAGTCAGTCCCAGGGTATGGAGTCTATGTTGGGGAGTCCCTAGGACACCCCAGGGTTACTGCACAGAGGGTGCTGTGTAACCCACATCACAAAAATACATGCGGCCCTATGGGGTAAAAGACCCCATAGCCCATTCAACACAAGGTTTGTCCAAGAGAACACAGTTCAACATGTCGAAGAGTGAGGGTAAAAGAGTCTCACTCTTGGCAGGAGAAAAAATTAAACCCCAGAAATCCAGCAAAGCTGCTGGGGGACTCACTAGGTAGGGAAATTCAGCCTAAACAGAGAATTCTCCCTAACACTCGCCCCCCCCAGACTAAGGGACAGGAGGATTTAATCCACTCCTGGATGAAAATCATACCTCTAGTCGATGATATACATCCTAGAGAGTCCATCAGCATTTTGATGGTGACACCCTGATCTGTGCTCAATGGTGAAATCAAACCCTTGCAGGCAGATTGACCATCTCAATAGTTTTGGATTTTCCCCTTTCATTTGCATTAACCATCTCAAGGGTTGGTGGTCAGTCTGAATAACAAAAGTAGAACCATACAAGTATGGCCTAAACTTCTTCAGTGCCCACACAATAGCAAAGCATTCTCTTTCGATTGTTGCCCACCTTGTCTCAGGATCCTTCAGTTTTCTACTGATGAAGCAAATGGGGTGCTCCCTACCCTTCTCATCCATTTGGCTTAGAACTGCACCTATACCTACATTGGAGGCATCAGTTTGTACAATGAAAGTTTGTTGGTAATCAGGAGCTCTCAATACTGGAGCTTGTCAAAGAGCTCTCTTCAGTTTTTCAAAGGCCTGATTGCACTCCTCATTCCATTTTACCTTTTTAGGGAATTTAGGAGAGGAGATTACATTCAGTGGAGAAGCTATGGTTCCATAGTTCTCAATGAAATTCCTGTAATACCCAGTGAGGCCTAGGAAGGCTCTCACTTGGGTTTGAGTAGTTGGTGTTGTCCAAGTTTGCACAGCTTCAATCTTGCTGAGCAAAGGCCTTATCTCTCGACCTCCTACCTCATGTCCAAGGTAGACCACTTTACTTTGACCAATCTGGCACTTACTGGCTTTGATTGTCAAATGGGCCTGTTCAAGGGCCTGCAACACATGTCCTAGGTGGTTCACATGTTCCTCCCAGGAGTGGCTGAAGACTGCAATGTCATCCAAGTATGCCATGCAGAAATCTTCCATCCCAGCTAGAACTTGGTTCACCATCCTTTGGAATGTGGCAGGTGCATTTTTTAGTCCAAAAGGCATGACCTTAAACTGGTACAAGCCAACTGGGGTTGAAAATGCAGTTTTCTCCTTGGCATGGTCTGTCAGGGCTATTTGCCAATAGCCTGACGTGATATCAAATGTGCTGAGGTACTTGGCTGCACCAAGTTTATCCACCAACTCATCTGTCCTGGGCAAAGGGTGGGCATCAGTCTTGGTGACTGCATTTAGAGCTCTATAGTCCACACAGAATCTCAAGTCTTTGGATCCTGCTTTTGGTACTAACACAACTGGGCTAGACCATGGACTAGTAGAGGGCTCTATTACCCCGAGATCAAGCATCTTCTTGACCTCTCCTTTGATGTGGGTTCTGATGTGTTCTGACATTCTGTACCCTCTGCTTTTGACTGGCAGACAGTCACCAGTGAGTATATCATGCTGGCCCCAAGGGGTCAAGCCTGGTGATAGTGAGAACAGGGAGGCAAACTGATTTAACATGGATTTGCACTCCTCCTGTTGCTCAGGTGTCAGGTCTGAAGAGAGATTGACTCCTTCGACTTTTTCATCTAAAGGCACACCTCTGAGGAGATCAGGGAGGGTTTCACTCTCTTCTTCCTTTGCAGCTGAAGCTAGGAGCAAGGCTCCTACGTCAGGTCTGGAGATGTATGCTTTTAGTCTGTTGGTGTGGAAGACTCTAGGAGCTTCCCTGGGTCTGCCCAGATCCACCAGATAGTTGACCTCTCCAAGTTTTCCCACAATCTTGAAGGGTCCCATCCATTTGTCTTGCAAGGCCCTCTGCCTTGTTGGGAGCATAACGAGAATTAGCTGGTCTTGAGTAAACTCAACCATGTTAGCCTTCTGGTTATGCCAATGTTTGACCAGAGCTTGACCAGCTTTCAAGTTGTCACTTGCTTCTGCCATCATGTGTGACATTCTCCTCCGGAGACCTATCACATAGTCAGTCACTCTGACTGGCTTGAGGGGAGGAGCACCTTCCAATCCCTCCTTAATCAGAGCCAATGGACCTCTGACCGGATGGCCATAGAGAAGCTCAAAGGGAGAATACCCTACTCCCTCCTGAGGGACTTCTCTATAAGCAAAGAGAAGGCATGGCAGTAGAAGGTCCCACTTCTTTTTAAGGGGTTCCTCTAAAGCACCTATCATGCTCTTCATGGTTCTGTTGAACCTCTCAACCAACCCGTTTGTCTGAGGGTGGTATGCTGTTGAGAACTTGTAAGTAACTCCACAGGTTTTCCACATGGCTTTCATGTAGTGGGGCATAAAGTTTGACCCCCTGTCAGAGATTACTTCCTTAGGAAACCCAACCCTGGTAAAAATACCAAGGAGGGCCTTAGCCACAGCCGGAGCTGTAACAGTCCTCATAGGAATTGCCTCAGGGTACCTAGTAGCATGGTCTACTACAACAAGTATAAACCTGTTGCCTGAGGAGGTTGGGGGATCAAGGGGACCAACAATGTCAATCCCTACCCTCTCAAATGGGACTCCCACAACTGGGAGAGGCACTAAAGGTGCCACATTCTTGGAACCAACCTTACCAGAAGTCTGGCAGGTATGGCAGCTCTTACAATGTCTATCTACTTCAGCCCCCATCTTTGGCCAATAAAAGTAGAGAGAGAGCCTTTCCTTGGTCTTCTTGAAACTCAAGTGACCAGCCAAAGGTATCTCATGGGCTAGTTGTAAGAACTGTTGTCTGTTCTCTTGTGGGACTACAAGGCGTTTGTAGTCTCCAGGTTCAGACTCAGTTGGTTCACTGTAGAAGAGGCCATCTTCCCAGTGTAACCAATACTTCCCAGGCTCTTGCCCATCAGCCTGAGAAGCTGCCTGGTGGCGGAGGCCTTCCAGAGTTGGACATTCTCTTTGCCCCTTACGAAAAGCCGCCCTGCTAGGCCCACCTTCTGCCAGTAAAGACTGCAGCTCAGGATGGTCCTCAGGGTCCAAATCTCCAATAAGGTTTGGGCCTCCTTCTAGCTCTTCCTCAGAGTCTAGCTCAACCACACAGGGTTGTACCTCCCTCTCAGCCTCAGCTGGAGGTGGAGTTACAGGTGTAACTTTGGACAACCTAGGGGAAGTCCTTGTTGGAAGCACTGGAGTGCTTGCTGCTGTATTTTTCCTAGGAGTCTTGGGTTGCCCCTTTGCTCCTGATCTGGTTGTTACTGCAGTAAGTTGCTCCAGTGGGAGAGGAGTGATTTCTGTCATCATCTCCTGAGATAACCCTCTCAGGGTTTTCTCTCTTGCAGGTTTTGTGAGCTCCTGTAACCTTTTGCTAGGGGGTCTGGGGGTATGAGACCCAACTCCAAGAGCTTTGAGGTCGTTACCCAACAGAACCCTACCTGGCACTTCACATTGTACACTGACAGGTATGTTTACAGCCATATCATTACATTGGATGAGAACTGGTAACTGGGGACACATCTGCACAGGCCCACCAGCTAACTTGGTGAGGCATTTGGGTGCCTTAGCAACATCCTCTGCCTTGAAAAATGATTCATCCACCACAGTTATGCTGGCCCCAGTGTCCCTAATGGCAGGAGTCTCCTGACCATTCACCTGGACACTGTCCTTATAATACTCTTTAGTATTATCTGGGATAGAGTTATAGACATCTAAATTCTGTTGTTCCCACAACCCCAGAGAGACTAAAGAAACACTAGCTGAGACTCCAGTGGGTTCATCAGCTAGTAATAGAAAGTTTCCACTTGCCATATGTACTTCCTCCTCTGGAGCGAAGGCTAAGGAGGCAAGCTGGACCCCTGAAGGTTTACCCTTACATCTGGGATCTCCTTTCACATGGTCAGTAGCCTTACAAACATAGCATGAGCCAAAGGCTCGCTGGAATGGAGGCTTGTTCTGACCTCCTTCTGGTCTGGGACCAGAAGGTACACTAGCCTGATTTGGTTTCCCTTGTGGCTTACCCTTATAGTTTTGTTTGGGGCCCTCTTTGGAATTTGTAGTATTAGAATTCTCTTTGGAGTCCTTCTTAGGCTGTTTCTCCCCATCCTTTTTCTGAGTTACCCCAGAATCCTTGTGAGTGGCCCTGTTGGCAACCCACAAGTCAGCAGCCTTAGCTAGTTTCCGGGAATCCAATTCCCTGGAATCAGCCAAGTGTTGTCTGAGCTCAGGAGAGCAGGCATCATAAATAGTCTCCAACATAAACAAATTCTTCATACCTTCATAAGTGTTCACCTTGTAACCCTTAATCCATCCCTCTAAGTTTTTCAACCCTTCACTCACCCAGGTAGCCCAAGGGGCACCAAGGTTCCTAAACCTCTTAAGATACTGGGAAGGGGTCTTCCCAAACCTAGCTATCAAAGCTAGTTTTACACATTCATAGTCCTTCTTATCCTCCTCCCCCATCTCCATTACCACATCAGTTGCAACAGGGGGAAGCCTAGAGAACAACCAGGTGAGTAAGTCATTTCCTGTGATGTTCTGGAGCCCATGATTATATTCAAACAGAGACAACCAATCCAACACATCCAACTTAGGCTCATACATACCAACCAATTCTTTAGGCATCCGGGGTCTTTTAGGACTGGAACTTCTAGAGGAGCCAGAGAGAGAAGCATTCTCAACAGATAATTTCTTCATTTCTAGCTCATACTTGAGCTCCATTTCCCTTAACCTTAGTTCTTTGTCAGTTTGAGCATTAAGTTTCTTATACTCCAATTCTAGTTTCATTTTCTCCAGTTCAAAGTACTGAGGATGAAATGTGGGGCCTGGTAGAGGCCCAGTAGGTACAGCAGGTAGAGCAGGCAGAGGCCTAGGGGGGACAGTCACAACAGCCTCACCCTCCTCTTCTGACTCTTCCTCAGAATCATCAACATTTTGCTCCATGTTAATTTCTATACTGTCATCTACAGTTGCTGGAGTGGTAGGTTCCTCTGAACCATCACCCAGACTTTGGTTAGCTAACAATCTTTCAATCAGCTCAATTTTCTTGCCCTTAGTCATGAGATCCTTATGTTTACAGAGCATTCTTAAACAATCAGCAGTTTTTGCTGCAAGGGACTCTTGACTATAGCTTTCTATAACTGACATGTTAGAGGATTACTTTTACAGTGCTAGGCTTTGTGGTTAGTTGCACTAAGGTATCTAAAGCACACTAAAATGTATACTCAATACAAATCCCACCGCTGTACACCAGTGTTAGGCAGAAACCTGTGCAGTTCCCTTGGGGAACACTGCAAAAGATTTAAGACTACAGGTATAGCAGTAAACCCACTTGGTAGCAGTCTGTACCACCCAGATTTACCTGGTAGCTGTGGCTGAGCAGTCAGACTTCCCTCAAGAAGAGTTAGGCAGTATGTAAAGTATACACAATAGGTACTCCAACACAATAGCACAAGCAAACACTGACCAGAGCTTGGTTTCAAAAGTATATTGTTATTTATTTAAAGAACACATAAGTTTAGAAACCTTCTAGCAAAATATAGTAAAAACACTTTAAACACAGTTATAAGAAAAGTAAGTTCCACCCTTATTCCTATCTAGACAACTCTAGGTTAACACCACATAATTCAAACAGAGGTGAGTGCTTAACGTAAGATGACACTCTAGAAGATTCAAGGAAGGGATAGAAAAAGCAGAAATAGGTTAAAACACTCCACTCTAAGGTCCAGAACACTTGCAATAGGCTTAAAGAAGTACAAAGTCACAGGTGAGCAAAAGTCACTAGGCAGGGCCCACTCTTAGAGCAGCCGGAGCGAAAATGTGCCCAAGATCACACTGTTATTAGGGATTCAAAGTCTTGCAAAGAGTTAGAAAGAGTTTAGAGTGGCTCAGAAAGTTTAGCCAAAGTGTCCCAGGCACTCCCAGGTTCGAAAGCCGGGGACTAAAACTACCCCGTACAGTCGGTGGCAAGGGAAGCCAGGCGGAACACGGTACCTTAAGCGGAAAGGATCCTCCGGCGGTGGCAGTTGTTCCAGGCAGTGGCAGCAAGGCTCGACGTCGGTCAGGGGAGAAGGAAATCTCGCTGAAGAGAAGAAGAGGAAGGTCGTTGCACTGCCCGGGAAGAAACCAGCCGCGGAGTCCTCCGGTTAAAGGGTTGTACCGACTTTCGCGGTTGGGGTAAAAGTGTGGTATTCCGGTTGCCGGGGTGCTTGGCACGGGCAAGGCGGCCACGAGATACCTCGAAGAAGCGGAAAGAAGGCGAAAACTGGTTGTCCCCACCAGTCAAGGGAAGGAGCCACTCCGTTAAGAGTTCTCCTCGGTCGTTGGGAAAAGTGGTGAGACGGTTCAGCAGGGCTCCACCGGTTGGTGTCGTCGAAGCAGGTTGGCTCAGCTCTTCCCTCGTAGGATTCTTGGTCCTGTGGCGACTTCTGAAGTTCCAGTCCCCAAAGCCCTGCTTTTATGCAGCAAACCCCCATTCACCCAGCCTAGCTGTCACTCAAACATGCTAAGTGGTGAGCCGGCCGGCTCACCACTTGGGCCAATCAGGACGGAGTGTTACTTGAGTTACCAGTGTAACTCAGTCCAGGGTGCCTAAATCCCCCTCCACCCCTCCTAAGTACCCCAGACAGAGTGGCACCACTTTGGAGGGCTTCTGTGGAGAAGCCCGCCAAAAGTGGAACAAAGGGCTCCACTTTGGGTCAGAGTTACAGAGGCGAACGCCAACGCCATTTTAGGATCACGCTTTGGCAAAAAATCCCAACCGGAGTTATAAAAATAAATATATAAACCGGCGGTATGTTTAAGGCTACCGTAAATAAATAATTAAATGTGTTAGCCTAAAACAATGGGAAATCCCATTGGAAAATATTCGCGGTTGAATATAAAAAGTAGTTTCCACTGCCACCAGCCAAAACTCGATCAGGTGGGACGGAGACGTGCCCCCTCGACTAACAGACCCTGGGGCAATCGAATTGCCCCAGCCAGTACGTCCACACTATGATGGTTTGTACTGGTTCTGTTCAGGATTTAAGACTAGTAAAGTCTTTGGTGACTTTACATGCCCTGGGAGACAGTAGTCAGTCCCAGGGTATGGAGTCTATGTTGGGGAATCCCTAGGACACCCCTGGGTTACTGCACAGAGGGTGCTGTGTAACCCTCATCACAAAAATACATGCGGCCCTATGGGGTAAAAGACCCCGTAGCCCATTCAACACAAGGTTTGTCCAAGAGAACACAGTTCAACATGTCGAAGAGTGAGGGTAAAAGAGTCTCACTCTTGGCAGGAGAAAAAATTAAACCCCAGAAATCCAGCAAAGCTGCTGGGGGACTCACTAGGTAGGGAAATTCAGCCTAAACAGAGAATTCTCCCTAACAGTTTGAAACCCCCCCCTTGCACATGGTACACGTTTCGGCGGAAGGATTATCCGACTTCTTATTACATCAGTGGGATAAGTGTTTTTTTCTATACAAGGACCACCTTCATCAGGGCAAATAGGTGGCCCCACTGAAACCTTGTCATGAATCTCGCTGTGAGGTAGGCACCCCGAACAGTCCAGACCAAACAATCAGCACTGTTCGTTGTTAGTAGTGGCAAAAAAGGTGGTTGGTCCTAACCAGCACAGATGGGTAGTCCGAGGGCCAGTTTGCTCTATTTGGTAATGTAGAGGATCTATAGCAAACCAATTTCAAACGGTGAATTGCAGTGTATGCCAGCTTGTAGGTTAGATTCAGAAAAGTGTGTTGGCACAAGTTCCAAACGTGCAGCAGTGTGAACTGCTATGCAAGCCTCCCGTGGCTATCTGCACGAGGGAAAGTTTGAGATGAGGCTGTGCAAAAGTCCGGAAATATTACTTTTGTTCCGTCTACGGTGACCATCTAGAATTAGTTAGTGAAAAAGTCTAGCTGCGTTTGTCTTAGTGCACAAATGACGTATATTGCTTAAAATGCAGGGAACAGTCCACACGGCAAAATTGGAGACCAAACTGGGCTTGGCAATGAATGAACTAAAGGTGGGACTGGATCTTAAGATCGGAGCGGTCCAGGAAGAAGTCAATTTGTTGAGAAAGGACGTGAGGATGCTCGCAGAGCGCACTGAAACTTGGAGAAGGAGATGGCCCCAAACACGGCGGCATGCGCCGCCCACGGATCAGAACTCCATGACCTTGTGCAGCGTGTGGGTAACCTGGAAAGCGGAGCTGAGGAGGCAGAAGGGCACGCTAGACGCAATAACATCCGCATTGTTGGACTGCCTGAAGGAATGGAGGGGCCTAACCCTACAGAATATGTGGAATCCATGCTTCTGCAGGAAATAACCGATGGAGCACTGACTCAAGTGTTTGCAGTTGAAAGGGAGCATAGGGCCTTGGCGAGAAGACCGCCCCCGGAAGCCCCCCTGCGGCCGCTGATTGCTAAGATTCTAAATTACCGGGACCGGGAGAAGAAGATACTCGAATTCTTCTGGAAGGGAGGAACGATCGAAAGGGGGCCGGCGAAAATCACAGCATAGCTCGACTATACCTTACACGTACAGCGCAGTAGGATGAACTTTGGAGCGTTGAAAAGGAGGTTGAAAGAGGCTGGCCAGATATACATGTTGCTTTATCCGGCCAAACTGAAAGTGTTCTATAAGAATAAAACCTTGTTTTTCGAGACGCCGGAGGATGCTATGGAATGGCTGGACATGCTGGGCCGCCCCCAAGAGCCGGGTATCCAGACGGGAGCCGCAGAAGATAAGTAGCATGCAGCCGGGTCATCTCTGGTGACATAACACATGACACTGGGACTTGAATATAGTATTAACCAGAGCCTATGGGGAATGTGTTGCAGAAAGTACATGTTTGCAAGATCCGCTAGAAGCTATAATCCCAACCAGATAAGTGGGAGCTCCTGGGAGACATCCCTTGAACCCCATAGCACTACGCTTAGTTAGGTCACCGTTAGTCTGGTGACACCCCGCGGGGTCCTAGCCCTCGTTCACGAGACAGGACCAGACGCGGGTGGGCCTGAGATCCAGGGATGGAGCTGGGCATTTGTTGGGGTTGGGTAGGGAGGGGGGGGAAGGTTGTGTGCAGTGGGGGAAAGTTAGGAAAAAGGGGTGGAGGGAAGTTGTTGAGGGGGGAGGGATAAGAGTCGTGAAACGGCCCATCGAGGTAGACATCAGGGGGGAGCGGAGAGGGGAAGAATTTCAAGTCAATGGCATCGGGTAATCTCAGGGTCGTGACCTGGAATGTGCGGGCCTCAATAACTACCTAAAACGTAATAAGGTGATGATGTATCTAAAGAGGATGCGGATTGACATAGCTCTGTTACAGGAGACCCACCTCACCAAGGAGAAGTTGGAGGTGGTCAGGAGAAAATGGAGGGGTACTGTCATAGGGGCCACATACTCGGTATATGCAAGAGGGGTGATTACGTGGGTGGCACCGCATGTGCCATTTCGGCTGCTCAGCTCGACGACAGACCCAGAAGGCAAAATGGTGGTGGTGGCGGGACTCCTAGAAAATAGAGAAGTGAGCATCATAAACTTGTACGCCCCTAACCATGATACAGCGACATACTTTAGGTCCCTATATAGCAAAATTAGCCCTCTGGCGGGTGGCGCAATGGTGTGGGGAGGGGATTTTAATTGTACCCTGAACCCCAAGATAGACAGGTCAGATGGCAGATTAGAAAAGCCAGCGCCACCAGCCAAGGCGCTAAGGACCCTGTTGACAGATCTTGGCCTAGAGGATGTGTGGAGGCGATTGCACCCAGTGGAAAGGCAATACTCGCACTATGCAGCGCCACAAGACCTACATGCAAGGTTGGACTATGTGTTTGCTGCTGAAGAGATAGTGGGAGAAATGATGGGCGTGGAATACAAGGCCCGGGTGCTGTCCGACCATTCGCCTTTAGTCGTAGAGTGGCGACATCAATCCCCAGAGCGCGAATCCCAACTTGGAAGCTCAGAACTGAGGCTCTACAAGATACATGATTTCTGGAGGACTTGAGGGAGGCCATTGAGGAATATTTTGAAATTAACACAGGCAGTGTACGCTCTGTGGGGACAGTATGGGAGACATTCAAGGTGGTAGTGCAGGGGGTGGCCATATCGAAATCCAAAGGGCTCCAAGGGGGTATTGAACGGGAACTGCAGGAAATAGAAAGAGAGTTAGAGGACTTGATAAAATGTGGGGGGGACTACCCGAGAGGGTAGTGCCAAGATAAAGGACTTACAGATGGCTTGTGGTGAACTCTGGGACAGATTATGTAAACTAAATTATAAGAAATATACTGAGAGGCTACATGCAGGGGAGGATAAGCCGGGTAGATTGCTGGCCTGGCTATACAAAAATGAGACCCCCCGCCCGGTGATCAGAGAGGTCAGGGATGCGGAAGGTCAAATCTATAACGCCCAGGAAGGGGTTAACGGGAGTTCCTCAGGTATTACAGGCGACTATATGAGGACACAGGAGAAGAAATAAGCCATGAAATACAGGAAACAATAGGGGATATGCGGCTGCCCACCTTGGATGACCTAGAACGCGCAGATCTAGACGCCCCCATCAACGCAGATGAACTGGAGGTGGTGATTCAACACCTACCCACATGTAAAGTGCCGGGGTCGGATGGGTTACCCAGCGAGTTTTATAAAACGTATAATGAGAAGCTACTCCAGCCGCTGCTTGCCACATATAATGAAGCTTATGAGCGGGGGGAACTGCCGGCGTCTCTCCGTGAAGCAGTGATCATCCCGCTCTTGAAACCAGGCAAGCCAGTTACGGAGTGTGGGTCTTATAGGCCCTTGTCTATGCTGAATCAGGACAGCAAAATACTTACGGCAGTGCTGGCTAACAGGCTAAAGAGGGTAATTGGCAAGTTGATAAACCCGGACCAAACAGGCTATGTCCCTGGTAGAAATATCACAGACAACCACAGGAGGCTGCACTATATCATTGATCAAGTCGATGGGGACCCGGGCGAGCTGGCCATCGTGTCATTGGACGCGGTCAAAGCCTTTGATTCAGTGCGGTGGCCGTGGTTGAAGGCGACCCTGAAGGGATACGGGATGGGGCCAGGATATATCAGATGTGTCCAGATGTTATATAGCTCCCCGACGGCGAGAGTTAAAACGGGAGCCATAATCTCAGATAAGTGGCAGCTCAGCAGGGGGACCATGCAGGGATGCCCCTGGTCGCCCATGTTATATATCTTGGCATTAGAGCCGCTGGCAATTTGCCTGCGGCAAAAATACGGGGAGGTGGGGATCCGTACGACAGCAGGCACACACCTGATATCACTGTATGCAGATGATATGCTACTCTACTTGTGCCACCCGGAGGAGAACCTGCAATATGTGCTGGAGGTGATGGATCGTTATGCCACCCTCTCGGGCATATCGGTGAACCCCAGGAAGTCCAGCTTGTTGCCCTTGGGAAGGTATAAGAGCACACCATTGGAGAGACTACCCATCCTGCAAATACCCTGGCAGCCCGTGACATTCAGGTACCTGGGCGTAAACATTTACCACAAAATAGAGACAGAGCACAAAAATAACACAGCGAAAGCAATTGAGGGAATCAAGAACAGCATGGTGTTCTGGTCTCGATTACCCCTAGCCATGATGGGAAGAGCAGCTCTACTCAAAATGGTGGTTCTGCCCATACTCTTGCATTTTTTTGTGAATGTCCCATACTTGATCCCCAGACGATTTTTTGTGAGACTTCATGGCATGTGCAGGGGCTTCTTATGGGGCAACTCCAGGAACAGGGTGGCCCTGTGGAAACTACAGAACACATGTGATAAGGGGGGGCATAAACCTGCCGAATTTTGAATTATATTACTTGGCGGGACAGCTGTTGTATGTGGCTAGGTGGTTGTCCGCAGAGGACTTGGCTGAAGCTAGGCTTTTGCAGGGTGATACAGCTCCATACTTTCTAAGGGAGACAGTGTGGCTGCATAAAACTAAAATGGCGGAGATGGGAAGATTGTTGGTGCTGGGCTGGGAAGTCTGGCGCAGGGCATGGAGAACTGTGGGCGACCCAGACCCGCTTTCTCAGCAGGTCCCGCTGGTGGTGTTAAGCGGGAATGACTCCCAACTGTTCAAAGGGGTCCGCAGATACTGGGAACTGGTGGGCTTAGCTACCCTCAGAGACATATGGCAGGAGGGGGAGGCACTGGAATTTGAGAGGCTGCAGGAGGAGACCGGGTTGCATAGAGGCCAATACATTACTTATACCAGGCTCATGAGACGGGTGAGGGAGAGGTGGCCGGAGACGGTACTAGCGGAGGAACCTGATGCCTCCCTGGAAATGATGTATGATGTCTCAGAGGGTGGGCAGGAAATATCTAGGATATATGAGCTCCTGAGGGCGAAGGCGGAGAAGGAGCTGCTCCAATTGAGGAAGGACTGGGAGGAGGAGGTGGGAGAACCCATGACAGAGGGACAGTGGGAGAGAGCTCAAAGGTATCACAAAAAGGTGTCCCGGAATGCGAGACTCCAGCAGATCCAACTGTATGTCACCCACAGGGCCTATTTGACCCCCTGGAAGAATAGCCAAGTTTGGAGGCTCGGCCATTCAGAAATGCCCCAGGTGCAGGGAGGAAGAGGCAGGGTTGCTGCATATGTTCTGGTCCTGCCCCGAGGTGCAGCGATTCTGGGAAGAAATAAGGACGAGGATGGCCAGCGGGGTGGTGGTGCTTGACGTGAGGTCTACTTGGGCATGCATGCTTGGGGGTTTCTCCAGGCCACGTAACTCAAAGCACGTCAGCAAGATGAAAGACCTGGCCTACATCTTAGCCAAACATAGAAAAGCAATGTGTTGGAAGGCGGCCCATAGGCCCAGAGTGGAGATGTGGTGGGCGGAGCTCCTGAGATGGGCAGAAGCAAAAACTGTGGTATGGTTTGAAGCTGTCACTAGGGGGGGGAGAGGAGGAAGTGGGCCCCCTTATAGCCTGGAGGCAACTGGTGGCCTCAATGGCAAATCCCCACCAGGCCATTCATGAAACAAAAGACTCAGATGAGTTGACAAGCACTGAGATTCCGGAAAATGTTCACGTAGATGGCACGGATGAGACGGCTCGAGTTTGTGGGGAGGGAGGGGGAAGGACAGAGAATAACACTGTATAATATGATGCTATCTTGCTGCTTGGCTGCCTGGTGAGTACATTGTGCAGTTCCTCGTCTCTCTCTCCCCCCCTTCCATCTCTCTGCCCTTTGCCTCCATGGTGCTCTCCATCAGCCTTACTTACTCTAACTGCTACTCTATCACCTATCCTACCTCTCTTTCATAGTCTGGAAGGAAAAAGTTCAAGAAAGACTTCCCTGTCCCCTTCGCCACCTCCAACGGGTGAACTACATCCCTCTACCCCTTCTCGGAAGACCTACAAAGGTGACATCCTTCACCTAGCTACCCTCAACTCTCGCTCTGCCATTAAACACTCTGACCTCTGTCACCACCTTGAAGACGTTGACCCATACATCCTCGCTCTCACTGAGAGGTGGTTCACTGCCAGCTTGCTCACTGTCTTTGACATACCCCTCCCTGAGGGCTACAAGATCCTCTCTGAGCCCAGGCCTAAACGGCCTGGCAGCCGGGTGGCCCTGATCTTCCCTGAATGGATCCCTGATACTATCATACCCATACAGCTGTACTCTTCCTTTGAATGCCTCGTCTGCAGGCTGGGTGTCTCTCTGATCCTCACGCTGACTCTCGCCACCATCTACAGGACCCCTGGTCTGATCTCCCACTTGCTTTCGGAGTGGTCTGACCTCCCCTCTTCGCTCCTGGCCTTTACCTCCATACCTCTCTTCCTTAGCGACTTCAATATTCACTGTGACTCTCCTGATGCAGCCACTGGACTCTTCTGCAGCCCCTGCGACTCCCTTTCCTTCACCATTCTACCGTGCGGTCCGACCCACTCAGCCAAACATACCTTGGATGCTCTCATCTCAGCAGATATCCCAATCTCCATAATCTCTCATTACACCTCTCTCCTGGTCTGACCGTGCTCTCCTGTCCTCTCATGTAGATCTCTTGGGTCCACCAGCTAAGCCTCTGTCCGCACTGTCAGTCTCCTTCTCCGTCATTCAACGAAATGAGTCAGTTGCTGCATTTGTTGCCACTTTCATTCCCCCTCCAACTCCAGCCACTGACTCTCACACTGACACAGCCCTTGCTAACCTTCACCTCTCTATCTTCAACACCCTGGACCTCCTTGCCCCGTAATGCAGATCCGCAAGAAGCCTGCTTCTAAGCGCAACACCTGGTATGATTCCGAACTAGCCTCTCTGAAATGCAAGTGCAGAGTTGCTGAATGGAAGTGGCTGGCTTCAAACACATCCACTGACAGACTGGCCTGCTGCCTGGTCCAAAGACAATACAGACTCGCCATCCGCACGAAGCAGAGGTCCCATATCCAGGTTTGAATCTCCAGGGCCATCAACAACACGGCTGAACTGTTCAAAATCTGAAAAGAATTTGCCAATCCAACTGCAGTCTCTGCCATCCGGTTCTATGTGATTATAACAAATTAAAACAGAGAGGGGTATTTTATAACCAAGCTTTTACAATGATAAAATACTGAATATTCTTTTTTATTTGGGGGTTCCACCGAAGCCCCCCTTTTCCATATGTTTTTAACCCCATCCCAAACCCCTCCCCACACGTTTTAACCCCTTGCCCCACCCCATATATATATTTAATTGAAATGTGTTTTTTTTGTTGTAAATGTTTTCGTTTTTAAATAACTCTCTGTTTTTCATTCAATATAATCACTGGATACCCTGCCATCCCAGGCCCTCTGCACTGCACTGGTCTTCCACTTCATACCAAAACCCAGGACATCCTGTCCTCACTCTCCTCTACTCCCTTCCATCCTCCTTCACCTGCTCTCAGGCCTCCTTTAGCCCACCCTCCCCTTCCCTCCTACTCTCCTCCTTCTCACCCACTGGATGAGGTCTCTAAACAAGTCCTCTCTATGAAAGTCTCTGCCAAACAGGTGTTCCCCTGCTCCTCCCGAACTGTTAAGGACAACATTGCCTCCCTTTCTTCAGCCTTGGCTGATTTCAACATTCTTTCCTTTGCCACTGGCTCCTTCCCTCTACCCCTCAAACACTGCCTTGTGCACCCTCTCCTTAAAAACCTTCTGCCGAACCTTCCTCCCTGGCTAACCACTGCCCTTTCTCCCTCCATTATCCATTTCCTGGGCAAACTCTTGGAGAAATTGGTCATCTCCCAACTGGTCCACCACACTGAATCTGGTGGTTGTCTCCACACCAACTGGTTTGGCTTCAGAGCAGCCAGAGGCATGGAAACTGGTCACCTGAACACCTGTGTTGACCTCCTCTCAAATCGCGATTCCAACACTTTCTCAGTTCTCATCCTTCTCGTTCTTTCTTCAGCCTTTGACACGGTCAATCATGCCACCCTTATAAATCGGCTCTGCTCTCCTCCACCACACTCTCCACCTGCTGCGTCCCTTAGGACTCTATCCACTCACCATAGCTATTCAACATCTACCATGCCCCTCTAGCCTACCTGATCTCCACCTTTTCTCCTCATTTCCAGTATTATACAGACGACACACAGCTCTCCTTTATGAATCCCTCCACTTCTTCTTTTTCATCATTTCTGACTGCAATTCAGGCATGGGTTGCTGCTAACAATCTCTGCCTTAATACCAGTAAGACTGAGATCCTTCTGATCAGGACCTCTGCTTCCCCCTTGCCTCCTACTCTCTGGCCGCCCTCCATGGCTCCCCTACCCTGACCCTCTTGTGAGGCTAAACACCTTGGTGCCATCTTCGACCCATCTCTCTCCTTCTCTTGTCCCATTGTGGACCTTGGCAAGAAGGCCCACTTTAAGCTGCACCTCCTCAGAGGCATTCTCCCTTTCCTCACCTTCCCCTTTAAACTCAATGGGCCTCATTACGACCCTGGCGCTCCCGTAATGAAGGGGGCCGGTACGGGACCGGCCCCCTTCATTACAGGAGCGCCGATTACGAGTTTCCCTTTGCATGACCCGGATCAGACGTCTGGTAAAACCAGATGTCTTTTCCGGGTCCTGCGAGGGGAAGAGGGAGGTAACAACGGGACACTTGTAATGTGCCCGTTGTTACCTCCCTCCCCATTCCCATTGAGCCATATGGGGGCTCCAATGGGAATGGGGAATGGTTCCTGCAAGGAGGAATTACCGGGTCCTCCTATGTCGGAATGACCCGGTAAGTCCCCATTGCAGGAACCCGGTAATGGAGCCCGGTTTGGAGGCCCAATGTCTCAAGAGCTCTGGTCCTTTCTAAGCTCAACTACTGCAACAGCCTCTTTCTCAATCTACCTGTATCCTCCATTTGCCCCTGAAACTAATCCAGAATTGGACTGTGAGACGTACTCTTGGCCTCAAGCCCAGGGACTGCATCTCTACAGCCCTAAAATCTCTCCACCGGCACCCAGTGGCTGCAAGGATCAAGTTCAATACCCTCTGAATCATCCACAGGACTCTCTGGGGCCCGGGACCCCATTACATCCTACTCTCTCTCCCTAAATACCTCCCTGCTAGAGCCCTTCAGTCTTCTAGCTCCAACTCTCTGAAGATCAGGTGCTTTTCCAAGCAGAGAGTGGGGGTGGATCTCTCTCTTTGGTCGGCAGCCTCTCTGTGGAATGGCCTCCCTACCCCCCTTAGGCTTGAGCTGGATCTCCTTAAGTTCCAGAAGCTCCTCAAGATCCTCCTTTTCTCTTCTTCCTTCCCTCTCCCCGTCCCATGCTAATGCCCCTTTCCGCCGCATTGACTGGCTGCCTGGTCCCTTCTGACTCCTACAGGGCACCAGGCTCTCCTCGTCCATTCTATCCCAGCACCCCAGTCTACCCCAGCACCACGGTCCACCTGCCCCTCCCGCTTAACCTCCACTTGCCCTTCCGGCCCCCCTTCCTCCTGATTAGCCTGCGGGTGTGCATCCCCACCGAGCGTGGTCCACCTTGCCCATGCAATTAGCATGTGGTACTCACACCCGGCACTCCCTGCAACCCCTGGCAATTGCCCACCTTGCCTCCCCTTAGCACTTCCCTTCCCTCCGGGGGCCTCATCCTCCCCTCCTGCACCCCCCTGCACTTGTATTCTGCCACGTTTGCCCCCCACTTTCCTCCCACCCTAGCATTTTTCCCTTCCACCCGACCGGCACTCCCCTCCACCACTGCACCTCTTGTTACTGCACTTGCTCGATCCGAATGACACAAGGCATAGTAGGACCGTTATTGTTGATTGTTGTTTTCTCCCCTGCCCCTCCCCCTTTTTTTGTCTGGTGGCGCCTTAAAACACATACAGAGGTACGTAGAGGTGGGGAGTACAACTGAATGTTAAGGTCATTTAAGGAGCAAGTTTTACCAAATTAAAAATCTAGAAGTATGTAGTGATAAAATCACAGTGTTCAAAATTATCCTTAAACACGCTTATTGCAT
The DNA here is from genome assembly GCF_040938575.1 of Ambystoma mexicanum. Lineage (NCBI taxonomy): Eukaryota > Metazoa > Chordata > Amphibia > Caudata > Ambystomatidae > Ambystoma > Ambystoma mexicanum. The sequence continues at coordinate 1,283,725,567 of NC_090928.1, forward strand.
TATGAGTTCAGGGCGAACCGTTTTATGTGAGGGCCCCTTATTAATGAGGCGGCAAGGCAGGGATCTCAGGGACAGTTTGGGGTGGTCAAAATTGAAGGGATCTGAAGAAGGCCATCATTGGGTAAAACAAGGAGTGGGAGGGGGTGTCGGAGCCAACTTGCTTCTAAAAAGGGGTAGGAGCTTCACAGTGCTGCCAGCCGCTGCAAGCAGAGAAGGGGTCACCCGAGGAAGGAGTCACCAGCAGAGGTGGGGTGCCCACTGCCCAGCAGCAGAGAGGGGCGCGCAGAGGAAGGGGGCTAGCAGCAGAGGAGGGGTGCCCAGGAAAGGGCCCACTGCCCAGCAGGAGAGGAGGGGGCCAGAGGAAGGAGGCTAGCAGCAGAGGAGGGGTGCCCAGGAAAGGGCCCACTGCCCAGCAGGAGAGGAGGGGGCCAGAGGAAGGAGGCTAGCAGCAGAGGAGGGGTGCCCAGGAAAGGGCCCACTGCCCAGCAGGAGAGGAGGGGGCCAGAGGAAGGGGGCTAGCAGCAGAGGAGGGGTGCCCAGGAAAGGGCCCACTGCCCAGCAGGAGAGGAGGGGGCCAGAGGAAGGGGGCTAGCAGCAGAGGAGGGGTGCCCAGGAAAGGGCCCACTGCCCAGCAGGAGAGGAGGGGGCCAGAGGAAGGGGGCTAGCAGCAGAGGAGGGGTGCCCAGGAAAGGGCCCACTGCCCAGCAGGAGAGGAGGGGGCCAGAGGAAGGGGGCTAGCAGCAGAGGAGGGGTGCCCAGGAAAGGGCCCACTGCCCAGCAGGAGAGGAGGGGGCCAGAGGAAGGGGGCTAGCAGCAGAGGGGGGGTGCCCAGGAAAGGGCCCACTGCCCAGCAGGAGAGGAGGGGGCCAGAGGAAGGGGGCTAGCAGCAGAGGAGGGGTGCCCAGGAAAGGGCCCACTGCCCAGCAGGAGAGGAGGGGGCCAGAGGAAGGAGGCTAGCAGCAGAGGAGGGGTGCCCAGGAAAGGGCCCACTGCCCAGCAGGAGAGGAGGGGGCCGGCCCACTGCCCAGCAGGAGAGGAGGGGGCCAGAGGAAGGAGGCTAGCAACAGAGGAGGGGTGCCCAGGAAAGGGCCCACTGCCCAGCAGGAGAGGAGGGGGCCAGAGGAAGGGGGCTAGCAGCAGAGGAGGGGTGCCCAGGAAAGGGCCCACTGCCCAGCAGGAGAGGAGGGGGCCAGAGGAAGGAGGCTAGCAGCAGAGGAGGGGTGCCCAGGAAAGGGCCCACTGCCCAGCAGGAGAGGAGGGGGCCAGAGGAAGGGGGCTAGCAGCAGAGGAGGGGTGCCCAGGAAAGGGCCCACTGCCCAGCAGGAGAGGAGGGGGCCTGAGGAAGGAGGCTAGCAGCAGAGGAGGGGCGCCCAGGAAAGGGCCCACTGCCCAGCAGGAGAGGAGGGGGCCAGAGGAAGGGGGCTAGCAGCAGAGGAGGGGTGCCCAGGAAAGGGCCCACTGCCCAGCAGGAGAGGAGGTGGCCAGAGGAAGGAGGCTAGCAGCAGAGGAGGGGTGCCCAGGAAAGGGCCCACTGCCCAGCAGGAGAGGAGGGGGCCAGAGGAAGGGGGCTAGCAGCAGAGGAGGGGTGCCCAGGAAAGGGCCCACTGCCCAGCAGGAGAGGAGGGGGCCGGCCCACTGCCCAGCAGGAGAGGAGGGGGCCAGAGGAAGGAGGCTAGCAGCAGGTAAGGACTGGCATTATCCCGCAGGGTGGAGGGCAGATGTTTAAACTCATAGATCCATGTGTGACCTTTTCCCATAATGTACCATCTCTCTACAGCCCCAGGGCCCTTCTACAGAGCATTAAGAGAGTGTCTCCATGTGCTAAGCACCCACTATCCAGGGCATCACTGTGTGCCCAGGACACTGCCTGTATGTAAGTCCACTCTTTATTGTACTGCGCAGTGGAGGACTGAGAGACATTTGTATGTCAGCATGAGGCTGGCAGAGAATGAATTACATGACTGAATAGCGGACTTAAGTTTGCGCCCCCATGCCCAGCACACCCTGTCACATCTGAGTGTGCCAGCAGGCCTTTTCACAGTATCCAAGTGCACCAAGCCTCCTACTTGCTACAATCCTCTGATCCCAGCCCCCTCCATGCTACAGCCCGCCGAGCCCAGCGTTCTCCTTGCAAACCCCACTGAGCCAGCCCCCCTCCTTGCTACAATTCCGCTGAACCCAGCCTCCTCCATGCTACAATCGCATGAGCTCAGCCCCCTCCTTGCTTAATCCCACTGAGACCAGCCCCATCCTTGCTAAAATCCACCTGAGCCCAGCACCCTCCTTGCTACAATCCTGCTGAGCCAATCCTTGTAGTACCAGCACCAGCAGCCCAACTGCTGGTGAGGGGAGGGGGCAGGCGGAGCTCATTACCAAGTCTGAGTGAAAAACCCACCCATTGGTACACACGTTTACCTGCAGTGGACTGCATACAAGTGTATAAAAGAGTTTCACACTCAAGTTCTTGTGCTTTTTCTGTGCTTTTCATAAATAACAATATACAGGGCCTCGTTATGACCCTGGCGGTCCCGTAATGAACGGTGCCGGTACGGGAACGGCACCATTCATTACGGATGCCCTATTACAAGGTTCCCTTGCGGGACCCGCTCAGAACGTCTGGTCAGACCAGACGTCCTTAGCGGGTCCTGCAAGGGGACCAGGGAGCTAATAACGGGCCCATTATTAACGGGCCCGGTATTAGCTCCCTCCCCATTCCCATTGAGCCCTATGGGGGCTCAAATGGGAATGGGGATGGGTTTTTTCAATGAGGAATTACCGGGTCCAACAAAGGTAGCAGGCGCCCCTCTCTCGGAAGAACAAGGCATGATAACCTGTTCAGTGGTTCTTAACCACATTGAGAGTTCGCAGCCATCTGCTTTTTGCTCACTGTACCTTTCACAGATGGGAAATATCCATTTGCATATCAGTCTTTGTCCCGCCCACATGGGCAGTCCAGCACTGAAATGCTATGGCAATTCCTCTCTGACCAAGAGTACCAACAGCAACCCCATACACGTGTTTCAGCCTTGTTGGGCATCATCAGTGAGGTGAAGCTGAGCCTCTCTAAGCACAGTGAGCAGGGAGTCCACGTCTGGTTGCCCCCAGCTAACCTAGGGTAACCAACCTCAAGTTCCTTCAATGAATTCAACAAAGGTAGCAGGCACCCCTCTCTCGGAAGAACAAGGCATGATAACCTGTTCAGTGGTTGTTAACCACATTGAGAGTTTGCAGCCATCTGCTTTTTGCAGGGTTGGAATGGCCCGGTAATTCCTCATTGAAGGAACCCGGAGCTGGAACCCAGTTTGGAGGCAGCCATGCCCTTATTAAGGGCATGGCTGCCTCCATACTCGTAATGAGGCCCACAGTATTGAAAACAAGGAATTCCAATTTCTCCCAAAAATAAACTCTCAAAGTAAAACCGTATTATGAGGGGTTCCCTTCCCCAAGCTTCATGCCTTGATGCACAAAACAACAATGTTCCATAGGAGCTCAGTGGGTCTCTCTTCCCCAAGCTACATCGTGTTTAAAACTTGTTTTCACGCTTCTCCTGGTTCTGTTGGGGCATCCTGGTCCCAGCGAAGTTAACAGGCTGCACGGCCCACCCGCTACAGGTCACGCCACCAGTTGCCCAGCTTTCTGCCACCTTGGCAGTTTTCAAGGTCTCACAAGTTCATAGATCAAGTGTTTGCTTTTCTGGATACTTCTTTGGCTCTGTTTTTTATAATGTACTTGGTTGGCTTTCGTTTACAGCCTTCTTTTGCCCGATCAGCATTTTGCTCGCACTTCACTGGCTCCCCTCGGTTTTCTCGCTCATAGCTTTCATTGTTTTATTCATAGTATTCTTATTTTCGTGATCCTTTTTTACTGTCCGTAGTTAATCAGAGACTTTTGAATGCGTAGCGCTTTAACGTAACCACTCCAACCCAAAGTTTCTTTACAATCCATTACAAACATTGCATTTCTCATAATTCAATAATTTAACTTCGCTCTGAGACTTTTGAGAACGTACAAACCGCACACGATCACTCCGATACAATATGATTCATTCACTTTCATATGCGCACCGGGTTTCCTCGCATTCTCTTGAAACTCACTGGTTGCAGCGTACCTTTCTTCAGTTCCTTTGATAAGGTGCTTTCTGATAGTTGAGGTCAGGTTCTCACAGTCTGCCCCTCAGGCACCACTGGATGGGCAAAATATGTGAACATCTCTTTTGCCTCTGCATGCAAGAATTTCTGGGCCCTGATTAATATTAAAAATGAGCCCACGGTTCACACCAAACAACGATTATTTCTTCATAGACGTGGGAGACATATTTCATTGATAATACACAGACAGATTCCTCCTCTGAAATCACCCATGAGCATAAAACACTATGGCCCTTAAAGATTGTAGAAGGAGATATAAGGAGCATAATCATACATTCATCTCAATCCCGTGCCGCACGTCCCAACGGACCCACAAATGTCATCTTTCAAGTTCAAGCTGATCCAACCATTTGGGCAGTCATACTTAGTCATCTTTTTAGACAGATAGGTGAGACCCAGCGATTCCTAACGTCTTGGAAACAAGCTATAATTATACCTATCTATAAGAAGGGCCTTAGAACAGATCCTGCAAACTACTGAACGATTGCCTGAATATTGTCTAAACACCAAGTCGGTTTTCGCAAAGGCCTCTCCACACTGCTTAATGGTACAATAACTAATACCTTAAAGGCTCAGTTCCAAATGAAAAATGCACAACCAACATACATCGCACTGATTTATCGAAAGCCTTTGATCTGGTCAATAGGTCAAAACTTTGGCAAAAATCACGATCTTGGGGCATTCTTGATGACCTATTTCAAATCATAAGCGCCATTCATGAGAACACCACAATTAAGATCTTACTAAATCAAAACGGGTCGATGTATCTTCGGTAGGGGTAAGGCAAGGCTGTCTTTTGGCTGCTCTTCTTTTCAATATTTACCTATCTGATCTGGCTTCTTTTCTACAAAACGTCACCTTTGTGTTCCCAATCAGACTCAAATGCAAAACCCATTTCTTGGCATATGTGGATGATATTGCCCTCATTGATAATACTCCTGTATGGCTGCAACCTCTTCTTAATGCACTCGAGGAGTAAGCAACTAAAAAACAAGCTTGTTGTTAATCCAAACAAATCTGCCATACTTGTGTTTGACAAAGCTCGTAAGAAGACACCCAAGTTACCCTGGTCATTAATTCACCAGACCAGAGAAGCACATTAGGTATTTGGGATTTAACATTCGAGCTAATCATTCAGTGCTGGACCTGACTAGAGAACTTGAGAGTAAGGTTTTACAATTCACTTGTCAGATGAAGACATTATTTCATTCCTTCTGTAGATTCTCATTAATGCCTCTTATTAGATTCCACAAGGGCAAGATCCTCCCCTGGATGTTAAACGGCATGGAATGTAATCCCTGTGCCAATCAAATCAATTGGCATCGGCTAGAAGGCTGTATATGGAAGAACTCTTTATTGCTACGGATGTCCTTACCAATTGCAAAATTAAGATAGGAGTTGGGTCTTCACTCCCTGCAATCATATTACCATTGGAAGGTTCTCGCTCTTTATAGACTCATCTTGACTCATCTTAATTCCAAAAGAATGCTCTCTGTATGCAGATCTTCAAGAGGAACATTTCACACATCAGAATACTTATTGGACACCCTTACACAATGATGCCGAAATGATTCTTCAAAACTCTGATTGCACCCATGACACTCTCAGAAAATCCGGATAAGGTAAAGCGTGCCTTGCTGCGTGCCGATTGGATTCATACTACAGCACTAATCAGCACTCTGAAGTACACCAAAAAATACACACCCTGTGAAAAATCTAGTAAATATGTCCTCCCATACATCAGATGCTTTCCAAATCCAGCTTGGCAAGCCAAATTATTAGGTTTTTGATTCAATTTGATTAAGACCAATAAAATGCAATGTATTTGGCAAAAATTAGATCCTTCTGCTGCAGAATGTACTCTCTGCTCTGAGGGGTTGATACAGGATTCTCAACATTTGTCAATATCCTGCTCTGCCACCTACCCCCCTCAGAGTAAAATACTTTGCACAATTTGTCCATGACCCCACCTGGCTTATTACTCAAGCTTTTTGGTACAGGATATCATCTGGCAAAAAGATTCCATTATCTATTGCTTTTCTAAAATTCCTTAATGAACAGAATTTCATCAAAATATCTGTGTGATTGAAATTTGAAACTTGAACTTGTTTGTGTACCTATTTAGTTGGATTTTATTTCATTTGCTATACAAGATTGTAATTTTCTATGTTTTATTTTTTGTATCATGCTTGGTTTTGTTTTAAGAATGTGTAGAAAGTCCTCTCATGTGACTAATGCACAATAGAAAATCTGTTTTAAAAATGGGAACTGCAGCCACACGCTTTGCATCACTGATCTGGCTCGAGGTACATCAGCACTCCTTGATGTGTTTTGGTCTCGTGTACAGTTTGCATATCAACAATTACCTCCAGCCTGGTGAAGGGTGAGCAGTCTCGCTACATTACACGTGCCTGTCCTTATTGTTCCCTCCGAACATCTGACACTTGCCCGCCGCCCAACCCCTAATGCTTCGTCTGTGGCTGTTTTGTCCCCTGTGTCCCTTGCATCACCAGACAGGGACACTTTGTTGACTTTGCCTGAATGTGGAGGAGTGAAATTGTTGACTAAAACTAAGAGATCAAATTACATATCCCCCAGCATCTACAGAAGCTCTGATGAACATTCCTAAGCAGTATCATCTAAGAGGCGACTATTCAACAGAACTGAGATGTTATTTTCTTGGTGTTCAAGCAATTGCAAATATAAAGGGGCTTTAGGTCACCCGCTACAAGCTTTTACTGTTTGTAAATACTTTGGAATCAGCTTTCAGTGCAATAAAAGTAGATCTGAGGGCCCTGAGGCTCATGGCTCTGTAGAACAGGTACACCTACGACCTCCTCACAGCTATGGAGGGGAGGGCGTGTGCCAGAGATTAGTAGCACATGCTGTACCTTTGTGTCTCCTAACGAATCAGAAAAAAGGATTCTTACATAAACAATCGCAGCATTACATCATCTAAGCTGGGCCATGGAGAAGGAAGCAGAAATCACACATTACCCTTCGTTGGACTCTCTTTTCTCTTGGGCGCCATTATGGATGAGCATAGCTGTGAAGATCCTCATGCCAATTTTTGTTTTTTTGTTTTATTGATTATCTTTTATACCTGTCAGAAGCTCTGACGATACTGTTCTGCTAAGATACCAACAGCAGCTGCCATGATGACTGTGACACTGTCCAAGGATAGGAGCAAGGCTAGGACCACTGCCATTACATATCACATGGGTACTCGGAGTCAGAGATGGATCCAGGGTTGGTTGGAACTCCAGGAGCGGCCTTATGTCCTCCACCAAACTGGCATGAGCAGCGTGTATATTGTGGAACTGGTAGGGGGGAGGGGATGAGTTGGGTTTGTCGGGGGAGGGGATGAGCTGGGTTTGGTCAGTGGAGGAGTATGTCCGCAGAGGGACTAGTATGAGAAACGTTTGTTTGGTCTTGTTTCCCCAAGAAGATGTTTTAGAAGTGCAAGCGATTGGTGCATTAGTTAATGAATTAACTAAAGGGGAAAATGTTAGGGTAGTCAATAAAGGTTTAATAGAGAAGAAGGGTGTGTGTTGCACATGCCATATTGGTGACTGGGGTAGACACGATGTTAGCGGCACGTATCTAGTGTATTTAATGGGAATGAAAGGAGTGCTACTATTAGTATTATTTTGTGTATACGTGATACATTTTAGATTCACCCACACGTAGCAACATAATGACAAGTCTGCTGATACAATGTCAATATAATGTAATCGTGTGACGTGCAATGCAAAACCTAAAATATGGGAAGCGCGGAACATCAAATGCGAACAGTTTGGGACTGTTGGAGGAACAAGGGGTACATAGCGAATGCATGAATCTGGATACGGTGCCATAATTGGATTTGGTGTAAGCCACAGAAACCTGGAGTGGCAAGATGAACTCTGTGTGACCTGGGATGCTGGTTGATAAGAGTACGAAGGCTAAGGAGAAGCGGCAAACTGCATTCAGGCATTTGCGAGAACATCAAATGGTCACTTGCAGCCATGCAAGGGTTAACGACTTGGTGCTATTGTGGAGATGAGATGAAATCTTTATATTTATTTATATATATATATATATATATATATATATATATATATATATACATATTTGCATTTCTAAAGCGCTCACACAGCCTGTGGGCATCGAGGCGCTGTTACAGGAATTTTCTCTTTCTTTCGTTGCATAATTGTTTTTGTCTTAGTTGCATATTTATAACACGCTTAAATACCCAGAGGTTTCTAAGCACGTACCCGGGGATGGAACCTGTGTTGCTTTGTGTCATCTTGCTTCCAAGGCGAGCACATTGCCGCTGAGCTACCCTCCCGGGACATTCCGGAGTACATTGGAGTTTGTTATTCTCTTCAGGCCTGAAATCCCTGCACTGGCTCCTAGTGGCAGCGAGGATTAAGTTCAAGACCCTCTGCATTGTCCACAAGGGCTTCTGGGGTCTGGGGCCTCAACACCTTCAACTCGCTCTTCCTAAATATCTTCCGTCTTGAGCTCTTCGCTCATCCGCCTCCAACTCCCTCATGGTCAGTCGCTTCTCCAAGCAGCGAGTTGGTGGTCGATCTTCTGCTGGGGCCTCTCTCTGAAATAGCCTCTCTGAAACTTGAGAACCATCTCCGGTTCCGGAAGCACCTCAAGACCATCCTCTTTTTCTTCTGCTTTCTCTCCTCCTCTCCTATGTTGATCTCCTGGCTGAATCGGAAATTGCACTGGTTACCTGGCTACCCTCTGAACTCGGGCCCAGGTCCCCTCCCCGCCCAGTTACACACCTGCACTGCCCCCCAGGCAACCCTTGCTCTCTGGAAATGTTTCTGTATCCCTACAGCCCCTACCAACACTTGCCCCTGATATCTGCACTTGTCACCGTACTTTTATTTATTGTATTTATTTTTTTACCGTTATCCTATGCACTGCACCCTGCCCTTCCCACCCACACTTTTTCCCACCCACACTTTTCCCCTTCCACCCTCACCTGCACTTGCGCAATCTCAATGTCACCTGGCCTAGTAGGATCATTGTCTCTGTCTTGCCTTTGTTTCGCCTCCCTTGCCTCGTTGCACCTTGAAACACTTGTGTATAGGCACGTTATTAATGCCATATCATTCAGTGACAATGGAAGTCAGGCCACCTGGTAGGGTCGTCTTGAGGCCAGGTAATAATCCTGGTGCAAAGGGTGCTTAAGGGCAGAGTTAGTCAATGTTTTATGGGTGGCAATCAGGTTCTCAGAAATTACTAGGATGTGGCCAGAAGTCATGCGTGCTGAAATGGTAGTCATAATAAATTAGTGCAAAATAGGAGATCCCAGGGACGCCAGCAAGTCTGGGCAGATAAGATGGTTACCAACAGTTCAAAGGAAACGTGTTTGTCTCGCCCCGCCTCATATTTTAGAAGTGTCCTTGTCAAGCCATGTGCATCACGACCCGGCTTAGAGGTCCCCAACCAGATGGAACTTGTAATAAATTAGGTTTGTTGTGCGTGAATATGTAATAATGTCCCTGCTGACTACAGAAAGATCCCAAAAGTTCATGCAAATATGTATTGAAAAGAGTTGAATGTATCATATGGGAATACGGGAACTTGGGGGGGGATTAGATTTCTTTGTATAGGTTTGAACAATCATGTTTGGAGGGATGACTTTGTAATAAAATATGTGAGTGTGTGTTAAATGTTGCAAAATGTATATAATGTGCAACCTTTGTGTGGTTCAGAGAGAATCAGGTTAGTTTGACTACAGCATCATCTAGCCCCTGCCAGCCGTTTTTACAATAAGCTTGCTTTACGGACAAATGTGCACTTGCTTCTTATGAGGTGGGTCTATTTTGAGCCAGAAGATCGGAGGTTCACCCACACACCCTCCCCAAACACCCCATAGGCACAATGTGAATTTGAGTGTCCGGCCAAGTGTCATTTGCGCTGCCTCTTCAGCACGTGGTACTTGGCTGGCCCAGATGTTGATGAAAGCCAATGGGAGCGGTGCCCTAGGCTTCCATGCGCCGAGCTCCCAGGGGAGTGGTGGTCAATGGTGGGTCAAACTCCTGGGCCCGCAAGTGTGCAAGAGTAAATTGCAGGGAGTGCACGAGGGACTCGGACATAGCTTAAATCCCCTAATTTCCCTCATGGACCCTTTGGGACAGGATGATTAGGGCAGAGGTGGTACAGCCTTGTGCCTGTGCACTCCTGCGGCTGCTGGCCTGGGTGCACTCACGCAGCAGCCTCAACTCAGTGAGTGAGCTGCTGCTGAGCGAGAGTGGTCATTGCCCCATGCCTATCCTCCATTGCACATAGTCACGCATCCATGTCCTGGATGCTGGGCGTGGGTGGAGGAGGGGGGATGTGTAGTGTTGCCAGGCTGAAAGACTGGGTCCGGTAGGGGGTGTGGTGGTAATCCTCCATGCTGTACCTTCCACAATGGCCTGGTGTCTACTGGCCTTTAACCTTCAAGACTGTACAATACCGAATAAAGAAAATCTTATTGCCCCTTCCATGTCAACCAGGAATAAAAAAAATATTACAGTGGATAAACATTTGCCTTTCCTCCATCCCCTACTTAAGCCCTCCTTAGCCTCCTCTGACCCATCAGAATTGGTGGACCTTTATAACAAAACCTTGACTACAGCGCTTGATAGCATTGCCCCTTTAAAAATGAGCAAAAACAAACCTAAAGCACACCTGAACTCGTGGTTCACCCCCAAACTCAAAGCTTTAAGAAATGAAAAAGGGAAATGCAAACCATCCTGGAGAAACAGCCCCTCCATAGCCAATAAAGACATCATGCTCATAATCTCAGCCAGCTACAAAGAAGAAATTCTGCTAGCAAAAAGGGATACTTATAACAATAGGATTGAAAAGGCAAGTTCAAGTTCTAGAACTATTTACTATTCTAAGAGAACTTGAATCCCCCATCCCTACCATTGAGAACTGCATCAAGGACAAGACTTGGTGCACCAACATTTAAGAAGCTCTAACCAATAAAATCACTCTGCTTCAAAAGAAAATAGCAGCCAAAAAGCAGAACCTGATACCTCAGCCTGCTACACCTACACCTAACCCTATCCTCCCGAAACCACAGCAACGCTTCAATTTCACATCAGTGTCCACCCAGGAAGTAATTAACATTATTGCCTCACTTAGACCCTCCAACTGCCCAAGAGATTCCTGACCAGCATCCGTCATCAAAGATGCAGCCAAAGAACTCGCCCCATTTATCACCACTCTCATTAATGCCTCCTTTCACACAGGCACCATTCCAACTAACCTGAAGAACTCATGGGTACTCCCACTCTTAAAAAAAAAACACATTAGATCTTAGCATCCTCACTAATTTTAGATCCATCCCACTGAACCCTTATTTCTTAAAATCATTGATAAGGCTGCCTACAACCAGATTCAAATGTACCTAGAGACCCATAAGCTACTCGGACTAAGACAATCTGGATTCAGACCCGAACATGGGACAGAAACGGCCCTGATCGATTTGAAGATCCAAATCAATGACCTGAAGGACAAAGGGAAACCTGCTCTCTAGCTTCTGTTGGATCTGTCGGCCGCCTTTGATCTGGAAGATCACAAGGTGCTTTGCAGACACTTATCCACTGCGGCCCACTTTTCAACAGAGGCAACAGCGTGGACCCAATCCTTCCTAAACTATAGATCCATGAGAGTCTTCTCAGCCTCAGCAGCAGCGGAACCTATCCCCATCTCATGCGATGTCCCACAAGGTTCATGTGTTTCACCGACTGTGTATAACGTGTTCACCAAACCATTGTTTGATGATCTGGACCATTGTGTCACCAACTATGCAGATGACAGCCAGATCCGCCTTCCCCTAACAGGAGATTACGACAAGGATCTTGCTCTTGTCAATAAAATCTACCTCATCATTCAGGCCTGGATGGCCACTCACGGCCTGTGCCTGAATTATGAGAAGACTGAATTACCCCTTTTGGCCTCTCCTGCCAAGATGGAGAAACTGAGTAACCAGCACCTATCTTTTAACATTGATGGTAATGACATAAAGGTGGTTAATGTAGTTAAAACCTTGGGTTTTACCTAGACTCCTCCCTGAGTTTGCGTAAACAGATTAGTGCAACAGCCTCAACATCATACACTTGCAAGCTTATTCATTCTTGCAAACGCTTTCTCTCCTCGAAATGTTACATCACCCTAGCTCGAGCGCTTGTCTTATCAAAAAATGATTACTGCAATGCACTTTAATCCTGTTGAATAATATCCTTACAACGGCCCTGGGTATCTCCAGACGGCAACATATCTCAACCACCAGACGCAATAACAATTGTCTTTCCATACAAGAAAGAATCCAACTCAAAACCGCGTCGCTGATTTATAAATGCCTTAACTTCGCTACCCCTCAATACCTGGCAGGTACATTCTCCTAAAGAAACCCCATTAGACCCACAAGGACGTCCAAGTCAGGCTGCCTAAGGTTGCCGAGGTACAAATCTAAAAGACCGGGGGGTAGCAGCTCCCAGTTATGGCTGCCCAACTATGGAACTCCCTCCCCCACCACTACAAACAGACAAATCCTTTTAGAAATTCAGAAAAGGCACCAAACAATGGCTGATCCCCAAAGACACCCCGCAACAGACCCCTAGCTCGGTCCATGTATAGTCATACTATACCTGGTTACTCCCACCCCTGCCTGCAGGGACCGACTATGCACTCAATTGTGCGCTATATGATGAGGGAAGCTTACACCCTCTTTTCCTATACCCCATTCCTGCCTTTACACTTGTATTTAGTTATATATATCCATCGTCAGTAATTTTGTATGTACATACCTTGCCTCAGTTCAAGTTGTGTATCGCTATGGATGTACCCTGCCTTTTTGTATATATTACTCTATGTACTGCCTACTCTATAACCATGAATATGCATATTCTTGCAATGAGCCTTAGGCTGTGGCGCGCACTATAAATAAACAAACATCTAATTTTTGCATTTGGTGGGTTTGAGCTGTTTAATGATATTATCCAGTTCCTTTAGTGAATTTGTCGTAAAGTTAAAAACAGGAACGGAAGAGGATTTCTCATAAACCCACTTTGATGTTGCATTTTCTTGACTCAGGTTATTCTCAGTAATTGTGTTTATGATTTTTCTTCAGTTTATCCTACAACGCTTGTTGCATCAAGTCACACCAGACAGTGGTACTTTTAATACATTTTTCAGTAGTGGTGTGGTTAGTTAGTTCCTGCTCCTTTAGGATGCTAAAAGGCGCTTTAGTATCTCACTGGGCATTTCTAAACCTGGTATTTTTTCTTTGCTTCCAGAATTGCCAGTTTGTCATTTTCTGTAGCACTCTTATAAGTTCCAAGGGAATCCATCGTTCTGTGGATTTTCCAAGTATGGAAATACTTCAGAGTAAGGGCTTTCATGCATTGTAATTCTGGTGAGAACCATGCATTCCGCTTGCGCTCTGCCTTCGGTGTCTTTTTCTTGAATGGTGCTATGATATCAGCGATATTGATGAGATTAGAAGAGCTAGCCCTCTTCGATCTGTTTGCTATGATGTGTGCTTCTACATGTAGATCTCACCAACTCCCTGCCCACTGCCTAAAAGAAGGTGAGCACCTTGGTGCCATTTGAAAACACTGATACCTAAATATTTGTTCTCCTTGTTACCTTCGTATTATCCACAAGCACCAAGCACCGTGAGCCTGCCCTAAAATGGCCGCTCCACATAACACGAGGAAGGCGTCACGTTGCTAGGCAACGGAGCCCCTTAAAAATCTGTGCACATCCACCGACCAGGCGGAAGCCGACCCGCAGCAGTGAAGGCCTGAATGGGAAAGGCCGTTTTTTGCCCGTTTGCGTGCTGATGCGTGGCGTGGCTCAGTCTCTCTGAACAAATTACATCAAGGTAGGCTTTTCACCTGCTGTCTCCCATCCGAACCACTTGCCTAACTTTTCAGACTCGAAGGCCTTAACCATCCTCAATCTGTTCCGCTGCAAGGGCCGTTCTACAGGCTAACATATCTGGCTGAATGATGAAATAGACCTGCGCTGATTCGTCCTCCAGATATTTTATTCACTCACATGCAGACATACTGTAAAAATGCAGCACTGTGTCCGGCCCTCACTCCTTTGTGTGGAGTGTGCATCGTACCAATAACCGCCATGCTTATTTTAATACTTGTGTAAACCACATTGCCATGCAGGCACGCAACTCACCTCTGCCCCTGCTCTAAACGGTCCGCTCCTAGGGTTCACCAAGCACACCTCATCAAATTACGTATGATTACTATGCACTTTGCATATTAGCAGCATATTACTAGCCTACTCAATCTATCACACTGACTGTATGCCTTATCCTGTGCCACAGCACTGCGCCCAGCCTGGTCTGCACCACTGCCAATACTGCCGGATTGTGTTACTTGTCTTGCTCTGTGCGCCCAGCCAGGTCTGAGCCACTGCCAATATTGCCTGATTGTGAGACTTGCCTTATTCTCTGTGCCCAGCCAGGTCCGAGCCGCTGCTGATACTGCCCGATTGTGTTACTTGCCTTATTCTGTGCACCCAGCCAGGTCTGCGCCACTGCCAATATTGCCCGATTGTAAGACTTGCCTTATTCTCTGCCACACAGCACTGCGCCCAGCCAGGTCTGCGCCTCTGCCAATCCTTTGTCCTGATTCACCGCTCCTCCCCCTTCTGTGCTGCCCCATCCTTCAAACGCATACAAGCACTACTCCTAGGCCGACTCCCTCACTCCATCGCACACACAACCACTATACTCTGTACCCAGAATATCACTCTTATCCAAATTCTCCTCCTTACAGCCCTTTCGCTCACCAACATAATGCTACCCACTAACTCCTACACCCTGTGCTCCCCGAGTAGTGTCTACTGTTAAAACAACATAGTCGTCTATTATGAGGCATACTGTCAACCATGACTCATGTAGACATAACAAGGCACAGTCTGGCAGTGAAGAAAAATCTGATTCCAAGAATGTATGGCCTCTAGTTCCACAAGGCCAAGCTGAGGACCACCCATCATCTACTGAAGGGCTGGGGATTTCCCTGTCAGAAAACAGTCCCGGTTTCGTGGCATCCCTCCAGTTACCTTGCCCTCTCGTAGGCAGCAGCGGTTGTCGTTTTCTGATCTTCGACAGGGGGCGGTGTCGTCTTCTCCACGATCTGCTCGGTACAGACGTGTTCGTAGGAAACTGTGTTTCCGACGTTTTGTGTGGAAGTTACCATGGAGATTACGGCAGTGGGCGTGTCGTCTCCCACGTGATCCTGCACGCACTGGGTCACGTGAACGTCTTGTTACCGGTAGTTTGGGTACTTAACTATCCATCGCCCTCCAGTCGCTGCTTCTGATCGTTTCTTGACAGCGGCTTTGTTTCATGTTTGGATATTTGGTGTTTTGACCTTGGATTACGTCTTTGGATACTCTCTCGGATTGCCCTTTCATATTGTTCTTGGATTTAGACCTCGGATCGTTCTTGGATATTCTTGCCCAGCGATTTTGTTTACATTTACTTTGGACCTCGGAGGTTGGGAGACCTCTTCCCTCTTATTACTTGATTTCTACTTCTTCCCTATCTCTCTTGTAACCTGTCCTTTTCTCTCTGTGTAGTCTTAGGCGTCCTTGTGCCGACGGGCACAGGTTTGGGTGCTGGACTAGAGACTTCCTGAGCACTTTTTAGGCGTCCTCGTGCCGGCGGGAATAGGCTGAGGTGCTGGACTAGAGACTGCCTTGGCACCATAGGCGTCCTCGTGCCGTCGGGACAGGTGATTGGAGACTTCACACTGGTAGAACTGGAGTGGATTCATCAGAGAGGACAAGGACAAGTACTCGCCTGAAATCTCCATGTCTAGAGAACCCTGGTAAGAAGCATTTCTTTCCTTGCCATTCTCTGTACCTCTTGCTATCTTGTACTGATTACCTTTTCTTTTCTTATGGTCTCCAGAGCTCAACAGTCTTGAGGATTATCTTGTATGAAACATATCTGGTTTATGCCCGTTTCTCTGCAGGTTAGTCTGTTGAATATTGTAATTCTTTCATAGAAGTGGTCATATTTGGTTGGTAATCAGTTGTACGTTTCTCTGCAGTCGTTAAAAGGAACCTGGATGTCATCATTCTCGTGAAGCAGTTGCAATTCCCACGACTCTACAGATTCCAACGACTCTACAACATCTTCCGATCAATTAGTCTCTCAGTCTGTCCTTTCGTACCCCTGAGAATCACATTGATAGGAAGAAATATTTACTTCACGACGTGTCAACAAGGAGTACTGGCCTAAGGAATTCTGACATTCCCCCTCCATGTAACACAGATAAGACCATGGAACAATCATACTCAGGCCATGGTCTGTCTGGATGTTCCTTAATGGTTCTGCTCTTCTCACGTGTTTGCATGTTTATGACTACTGAGAGTGGATTTAAGGTAGACAATTCTTGAATGAACATTGAGGGTCGGAGGGTTGAGATAGCACAAATTCGTTGGGGGCTGTTTTTGGGTCCATCAAGGACTGCACTACATCATATCCCAAGGATAAAAACAATTTTAGTTCTGACAAAACCAATGCCCTGGTCATTTGTGACAACAAGTGGAGTTTAGCCAGATTTAAACTACCGCTTACTGGAAATTGGACCGTCGCTATGTCGCAGGAGGCAATAAGCCTCAGGCTAGGGATCTCCCAGAACAAGGCCAGGATTTGAGGTCGATTTAATGTCAGTGAGACTCCATTTGGGAAGGATTAACGTATGCTCTTTCAGCAGATTTTCCCTAAGTACTTAGTCTCTTTTTTTGCCTTTTTTGAAGAGATTTAATTTAGGTGCCAACCCTGATCGTATAAGCTGGTATTAGTCTTCCCCTTTCGCTCCTTCCCAAGCAGCTCAAGGGGGTGATGCAGAGAAGCTAGAGAAGCCCAATTTCCTTTTGGAGCAGACTCCAGCATAGTCTGTCCCCTATCCGGGGATATAGGACACATTGAATCCTCCTTGTTGTTATGGCACGATTTGAGGCTCCTCTATTGTAATGTCAAGAAGGGGCTCTGTTTTTGATTTCGTAACCCCCTTTTTTAAACCTTAAAACCCCATTTTTATTAAACTAAACCCTTTACCATCTAAAAAAAATGCATTAGATGCTTTTTTTTTTTTTAGTTGGTTTGGCTGTTGATGCTTTGGTTGTCAATGCAATAACCGGTTACCGGTGCACTCATTTGATTTCCTGGGCATCGCGATTCCGCTATTTGCACATCAGACCGCTGGGGTTTTTGGAGACTAGTTGCATGTAGGCTATCTCAACTAACCCGGGCCTGGATCCAGTTGCAATTTGGGCTCCAGATCCCGTATTTGGAAAATTGGCACCAGTTGCTGAGCCCTCCTCTGTAATCTGATCTGGCTTTCCTCTGGGTGTTCCAATTGCTGCTGCTCGTGCGTTTACCAATGCAGAGGTTGGCAAAAAATATTCCATATAAGCCAAGCTTAGGTCAGCTGGTTCACCCACACTCTCCATGTCCGAATAGACTTCCATGATGCTGTGATCCAAACTTGACCGATTTTCCAGTGGGTTTTACCAACTTGTCAATTGGGCCCTATAGCCCTTCCGCTGAGCCCTTTGTTTGCTTATTTAACTTCTTTGCCTTCTCAGGGGGCACATGATGGCTCTTTGCTTGCATGTTCAGCAGCTGTTCGATTTGGCGGGTTGTTAGTTACAACCTCCTTGATTCTAAGGGACTGGCTTTGGTTTGGTCTGCAAACATCCTCCTCCATTGTAGGGGGGAGACCTACTATGCCATAAGTTCCTCATGAAACTCAGTGAGCACTTTGCCCTCGTTTTGGGAGAATCCTCTGATTTTTGGGATGCGTTGGTTTTAAACTGAACCATTATGTTTCCGTCCCCACTGTGTTTACTGCCTTGTTCTCCATTTTTCGCTGCTCAGTTCTTTCAGTCTTTCTTTTTTGGAGCGAGGGGCTGAAGGCCAGAACTAGTACGGGCTTCTTGATCCACACTCCTCCTGACTGTGGTACCCCTACTTTGCCTTAACGTTCATCTTGGTATTGAACCCTTCGATGGATGAAACCCTCCAGAAAGGCCAATTTGGAGGACAATGCAGTTAGGAGGGCACGCTGTTTGCGAAATTCCTCTGAGATTGAGTCGTATGGATTCCCCATCTAGGAAAGGGTAAAGTTCAGAGCATGAAGGGCAGAGACTTGTTCGGTACGTTGTGTATGGTAGTATGCATGTGGATGGATCCCTCTTTGTTTTGAGAGGAATCCTGCAGTGGAAGGTCCAGAGGTGAAGGCATTTGCTTAGGGTCCAAGGACTCTTAGGCAAAAAACAGTGGGGATTGGGACAAGTTTTCATCTGTCACAAATTGAGGCCGTGGAGAAAAAAAAACACGCTGTGTTTCCAAGATTGGCTCAATCTGTTGTGGCAAAGCATTTTCCTTCTGGATGATCTCTTTGTGCACTAGCTCTGCGGGGGTCTCTATCATATTTTTGTTCGTAATAATACAAGATAGTCATAGGAACGCAGATAGTCATAGGAACGCAGTGTCTGTCAAAGGGGGGGAAGCACTGGAGAAGCAGGGGGGACAGGGGGATTTGTTTCTGAAAGTCTGCCTCCTGATCAGTTATCCCAATGTGTGCAGCCAGGTTTTCGGTCTGGGAGATCTTTGCACCACTCCTTACAGAGTATATACTCATTTGTGACAGGCTGGGTGGATTGAGCAAGTCCGTACAGAGGGAGAAAATAGAAATAAAAGCTTCATATCGATGCAAGGAGCACTTGCTATGCTAAGAGTACAAGAATAGTTCAGCAGGCACAGCGCACCTGTGTGACTCACTTCACTCACCAGCAAGCGCTCCTTCTCTCCCCTGGCTTACATCCACTGCCTCTTTGACAACGTCGGCTCGAATGTCCCCTAGGGTGATGTAACTTTTCCATAGAGCAGGGCTGGGAACATCATGGAACCAGCAGGTAACACACTTGCAGCAATCCACTTCACTGTAGCTGCAGGTTCTAGCGTGGCTGCTCCGCCTTCACACAGATAGAGACTGTAGAAAGACTTTGGTTTGGACTGTCAGTGTAGAGCTACAATAACAGTAAACCCACTTGCTGCACTTCCTGGTCTAACTGATCATTGATACTAAAGTTCCTATTTTCAGACCCTTGATTGACATTCATGACTTTTATTTTGACACCACTGTACTATTGTTTGTGTTGCAACTTTATTAGCTCACACCTCTCGTGAAGTTAAAGCCCATCCTCAGGCCACGTCAGCAAAAGAGGTGAAGGTGATGTACCTATAAGGCTGTGCCCGTTTCACCTTTAAGATTTTGATCACTGCTGGTTTAGAAGCAATGTCGGGCCGAGTAGACAGTTTAGCCGGTACTCATGCAGAGCAGGAGTCATTTTATTGCAGTAATGAAGAGGCATGGTTTGAAGAGAACTTTTGTTGTTGACCCAAGGGAACGCCAAGAACTGTTCTTCGCACCCGGGAAAGACTGTCTGACCAATCAGAATCCACCTTTCCCGGGCAAGATTCTGCCGTCACGGCCATTATCGAACATATTTTCAATGGCCGCTGTCATCCAAAAATTGATCTAATCCATCTTTGATTTTAAGGAAGGCTGCCCTTTTGTTTTCTCTGTCAGGAGATGCCCTCACGCAGAGTGGATCTCCCGTGAGGCAAAAAAAAAAAAACTATCTGTGCTAACGGCGCATAGCTCAGGCCTACAAAGCTCAGGCTCAAATGCCACATCCGCCTCAGCGGCAGGGCATGAATGCTATATATGTAACCGAAAAAAAAAAGGGATGAAGAATCCAGGGGAAGGGAAGAACCTCTGGAGCAAGGATGCCCAGACTTGAAAGACTTATTTTTTGTGGGAGTTTTCTTTTGAACATTTATAAAACACTCAAGGCCAAACACATTATCCTTTTCACCTTAGAATTCATTTGTTTAGAGTGCAAAGGTCAGAACAGTACTTTGGACACAGGATGGTTTGGTTTTGAATTTCTGATACCGACAGATCCTTAGTTCTGAGTTTAGGAGGGGAAACCTCCACTAGTGCAGGGACAGCAAGGCCTTTTCCCAACTTAATTGTTGTTATAACAAAATGCTTCAGCCAAAATCCTATCTAGCATTTGTCCCAGTATCATTCCTGACTCCTCAGTTATTACAATTCTATGGAAAAGAAAGTTCATCCATCAATTTTGTTGTAAGAAAAGTGGCAGGTCATGCTAGCAAATATTCATACAAAGACAGGAAATGTAGAATGTGGGTTTAATTCACTGGATCAATTACTCAATTTTGTATCAATTCATTGATTTGTGAACACATCTTAATTTCCTCCATTTTTTCTTTAATGCCATATCTCACTTAGCTGAGTGTTAAGGTATGGAAGGGAACTCCCTGCAGATTTGAACACCACCTCCTCCGTCACTACCACCTCACCATGTTCACCACTTTCCCACCCATCCACTGAAACCATTACTACCTCCTTCTCTTTACTCCACCTCCTCGGTCACGACCAGCTCCCTCCATGGTCCCCTCTTTCCCCACCTCTCTTACCCCCACCTCCTCTGTCTCTACCTACTCCCCCTCCATGGTCATGACAAGAAAGTTTAAAAAGTGGACAATAACATTAATTCCAGCATTAAACTGGAATAGAGGTGGTCACCCCACTAATTAAAACAAATTAATCGCCTCTGTTCCAGGACACAGTTTACACAAAAAGTCAGGGAAAAAGATTTAACACAAATGGAGTTATAACAATGTATTTTTGATGTTAACACAGTGACATATTGGCTGAAGCTCAATATTCATTTCATCAGCATTTCACTCAGTGTATGAATCACAGTGGGGGACTTTTACATTAGACATGTCAGTTTATCCAAGACCAGCTTTATTTTGTAAACATTTATTCCACTATTCCTTCTTGGAATTTAGAGAACAGCTGTGATATCATTACACCCACAGCTCATTTCAGACAGAAAGGCACCATTTCATTTCCAAATTTACATGACTTTTATTGTCTCAAAACACAGAGGATGTCTATTCCACTTGCTCTTTCGACTCTATTCACAAAATGTCCGTTTTCTTAAATACATGTCCACATAATTTAACAGAAGACTTGACATCTTCTCTGGGCCCTTCACATGAAACCAATCTCTTTTAAGATAGTGCTTTAATAGTGGGCATGCACCCTCCCTTGTGTAATTGCACCACCACATGTCGATCCCAGGCTAGGGAACCATCTACTAATCCTAAATGCTGCAATAGAGATAGGCAATAGTGTAATAACTAGAGGGGATCCTGGGGAGGAAAGGAAACTAGTGCTGTAGAACATGATTCACAAAGTAGAAACACTGCAGCATTCAGCGAGGATGGCACTCCTGCGGAGGCATGCATTTCTTGGAAACAGACTTAGGGAGTAATATTTTTATGGATGCCACTTCTCCATGTTTTCACCATTGCAAAACAGTCTTTGCACGTGTTGTGCCGAGTTTAGTCCAATTGCCATATGAGAATAAAATTACTCCTAGTAGTGACTACCTTACTACTAGTCCATGGTCCCCTTTCCTCCATACTTCCGGGACATTCCTCCATCCTGTGGGACGGCACCAGAGCACTTTGTAAAAAGCATCACATTTTTTCAAAAATGTGTCCTTCCCCTCTTTTTATGCGGGGTACCGCATGTGGCCGTAAACTCACAAGCTCCGCCCAGCACATCACCCATCAGTCCTTTTCTATCGCCCGTCTGAGACCTTTAAGCAATAACAGAGGAACCTTATTAGAGGGGATGGCGGCCGTGCGCATGGAGGAAAGGTGACTAGGAGTAAGATAGGCACTACAGTGAATAACTTTATTATACTCCTACGTCCCGTCCCCTTTCCTCCACACTTATGGGAGATTGCCAAGCACTCCTCACAGGAATTACGGGTGGATGGAAACCCCTTACTGAAACAGGTTCTTAAGCACAGCTTGACCGAACTGAGCATCAGCCCTGGAGCTCAGGTCCAGACAGTAATGCTTACAAAAAGCCGGTGGGGAGACCCACGTAGCCACTTTTGCAATGCTCTCACAGGGAACGTATTTTTGGAAGGCAACGGCAGCCGCCTTGCCCCGGACAAGATGAGCACGAATTCCCTTTGGGGGCTGAAGACCCTGAATAGTATATGCGTCAGAAATACAGGCAGCAATCCATCGGGAGATGGCTGCTTTCGAGGCCGGCTTTCCTTGCGGATTTCCAAAGGTCACAAAAAGCTGAAAAGAGTTCCTAAACTCAGATGTTCTGTCCAGATAGAACTTAAGAGCTCTTCTAACGTCCAGACAATGCTAAACCCTTTCGGCCTCTGAGGCCAGGTCTGGAAATAAGACAGGCAAGGAAACTGATTCAGATGAAAATCAGTGACCACTTTTGGAAGAAAGGAAGGATTCGTCCGAAAGGACAACCTTATCCTTATGAAAAACCAGGAAAGGATGTTCTACCGACAAGGCTTGGAGCTCACTCACCGCCTTGCCAAAGTCACAGTAATCAAAAAGGACACTTTCCACGAAAAGGTACTTAAAATCAACAGTAGCCATGGGCTCAAAATGATTATGACACAAGGCCGTAAGGACCATTAAAATACAACCTTGGATGCAGGTTGCGAACATGAGGGTAAAGATGCATGAGGCCGGCAAAGAGTCTTTTAATCACTGGATTTGTCAGTGAAAGCGAGCACTGGTCTGTGGACAAATAAGTGGCAACAGCCGATAAATAAGTCCTGCAGGACAAGACATGAATGCCAGACTCTGCCAGATGGGAGACAGACAGAATCATGTCGATAGTAGCCTCCCTGGGTCCAGCTGCCTAGCCAAACACCAGTGGCAGAACCGTAGCCATTTACTTCTATACCGAGATCTTGTCGAGGGTTTCCTGGCCACCTTAATAATGCGCATGTTATCCGAGGACAAATTGAAACGCTCTAAAGATCTGAACTCAGGCACCAGGCCGCCAAGCTGAACGATTGTGGGGAGGGGCGCCATAGCTGCTGACCGCTCTGGTGAAGCAGATCGGGGACCAGCAGAAGCTTGAGTGGCGGGCAGACCGACAGATGCTGAAGCTCCGAAAACCAAAACATGGCCGGCCACCAACAGGCTATGAACAGCAGGGAGAAATTCAGCGTGTTCCTCAGCTTGCAAAGCACCCGATGGATGAGAGGAAAAGCGTAGGCCTTCATGTTGTGAAATGGAACCTCGAGAGCAGCCCCCACTGAAGAGGCTCCGAGCCCGTTCCTGGAGGCATACAGGGGAAGCTTGCTGTTTGTAGAAGTCGCAAAGAGGTCCACTTCTGGGGTGCCCCAACAGCGAAAATATCCAAGAGGATCTCTGTGTTCAGTTCCCACTCGTAGCTGACAATTGGCCGTCGGCTGAGGGCATCTGCAGTGACATTCAGCTGGCTCAGGATGTGTACTGCTACCAGCTAGATACCATGCTGAATGGCCCATTCCCAAATCTGAATGGCAAGATCCACAAGAGGAGGAGACCTGGTACCCCCCCTCCCCCCTGCTTGTTGATATAGAACATGGACACCGCATTGTCCATGCGGACATGGACCACCTTGTTGACATGCCTGATTTGAACGCTTTCAGCACCAGGAATATCGACATAGTTTATATGAAACGGTCTGTCCTGTGGCGACCAAAGATCTGAAACCTTAATATGATCCAATGTTGCACCCCAACCCAGAAGGGAGGAATCCGCCTTGACAGTCAACAGTGGACAGGGGTCCTGAAAAGGAGCACCCAGCGACAGATTTTCTGAGAGACAACCACCACAGGAGGTCCATCCTCATGAAAGGTGGAACCAATATTATTTTGGAATCTGGATCCACTGCTTGAAGCCACAAGCTTCAGCCATCTGCGTTCTCCTCATCTTGAGGCGAAGAAGAGCCAGCAGGCACAAGGCCATGAGGCCCAGAAGCCTCTGGAACCAAAAGGCCGACATGCTCTCCGACTGCATAAACGCCTTACTAGTGTAAATAGTAAAATGCAATATATGATAGCGATCTTATATGCAAAATTGCAACGGTTAAATAATGGCACATTTGTGGTCGAATTAATATCGGCATATGCAAAGATGGAAAAGAAACAGGTTATGACTGTTGTATACCTGGGATAAAATATTCGCCAAATGGGCATTTGACTTTAGTGATAGTTGCTCATTACATTCTATGTATAAGATTAAATCGCTATTGAAAAAAGGTATACATAACCTGGATCGTGATAAAAATATAGTTAATTTATCCATGAAAGTTAACAGTGGAGTATACCTAGAATTTTATTCTAATACATTAGGCAGACCAGCTTATCAGATGGCATACCCTGATAGTCGAAGAATGCAGAGATATCTATTGTTTAAATGTAATCAGTGTAAGAAGTGTTGGAACCCAAAGTTGATATACCTCTAACAGAGAGATATTGTAGACTATGTGGTATGAATATAATAGAGTCAGCCAAACATCTTATCTGTGACTGATTCTTTATTATCTCTTAGACTTAAATATTTACATGCCTATGATAACACAATGAATGTAGAAAGTATAAGTGTTAGCTGGGAAAATATGTTGGTGGGAAGCGATGAGAATTTGATTCATCATATGATGCGATTTTATGAGATGTGTGTTTTAGAAAAGATTGTCATATGGAATTTTGTTTTTTAAAATAGGAAATTTTAGCATTAATAGTGTTTTTAAACAGACCCGCCATTCTGTCCCCAGTCAGGTACAATCTGCAATAGATTGTGTTCCAACGAAAACCCAGGAAAATCAAGTCTGAGAGATCGAGGTGGAACAAGAGCTGGAGGAGAGACTGAAGGTTGCTCGAGGCTTTCAGTGGACAAGGACTGTGCAGCAGCCAATCGTCCAAATACGGATACACATGGATACTCTGTAGCCGAAGATTAGCTACGATGACCGACATCTTTGTAAAGACACCCAGCGCCGAGCTGGGACCAAACGGGAGCACACGAAACTGGAAATACTCCTCTCCCATGGAAAACCGTAGGTATTTCCGATGCAGGCTCCAAATGAGGATATGCATATAAGCATCCTGAAGGTCCTCCACGTTGAGCCAGTCGCCCTTCTGTAGAGAGGACTTTATCTGACAGGGGGTGATCATCTTGAATTTCTCTTGGGGAAGAGAATGGTTGAACTGGGAAAGGTCTAGAATGGTGCGCATGCCAGCCTGGTTGGGCACCGTAAACAGACAGGAGTAGAAGCCCTCCCCTCGCTCCCCTATGGGAACGGGTTCCACCGCCTTGAGATCCAGAAGCTTCTGGACCTCAGCTCTGATGGAGGGCATCCCAGACTGTTGGAAGGGAGGATTGATGGGTGGGGTAGAGGGAAGGGGCAAGCAGAAGCCTGCCCAACCAACGGACAAGACCAACCGGTCCTCGGTGATAGTCTGCAATGCCTCCCAGTGAGACTAAATGTGCCCTCCCACCGGGGTCTCATGTGAGCGGCGAAAACCCTCATTTAACAGGTTTCTCGGTGGCGGGACCACCTGATCCTGAGGAGGCAAAGGATCGAGAGAAAAACCGGCCTCGCTGCTGACGCCGACGGGAGTTTCCAGCTGCAGGATCGACTCTACGTGTCTTTCGATCCAGAAACCCCCGAAAACCAGAGGAGGGTGAGGCTGTGAGGGCATTCTCTGAGCCCTGAAAGGTGGTTTCACCAGAACGGACAGGGACTTGGCTGAGTGCTGTCCTTCGTTTTGGTCAGCTCTACAGCTGTTGACCAATGGAACAGTTCTTTGCCGTCAAAAGGCAGGTCCAGAACTTTATCCTGAACCTCCTTGGAAAACTTTGTGGCATGAAGCCAAGCCTGACGAGAGGTGTCCACGCCAAGCATGAGGACCCGAGCCGTTGACATGATGCGCCATAGCCCGAATCATATCCTGCGCCAGGACTCTGGCATCTGACATGCCAGCCTTAAAATCGTCCAGCTGGTCAGCGGGAAAGAACTCCTCAAATTCGGACAGACCTTTCCACATTTTCATATTTGCCCCCGCTAATATGAGCTCTGCGTTCACCCGACCCAACTGCAGGGCCGAATTAGCAAAGATCTTCCTCCCCAAAGAGTCAATAAGTGTGTCCTCTTTAGCCAGGACCTGAGCTGCTGCTTTAGACGACGTTGAAGCCGGTCTGTAATGTAGCATGGCAGCCGCCACCACTGTGGAGGAAGGGAGCGGGCAAGATGCTAAGGCTACCTCCTCCGAAGTATGAAGCTGATAACGAGTGTCAATCTTTTTGTTGTCCAGTCCAGAGTGTGGTTTATCCCAGACCTTGCGGACCTCGGCCAAAACGTCCTTCTGGAAGAACAAGCCGGAACGCTCCTGAGGAGACAGGTGAACGTCCCAGAGAGCACCCCTTCTTGCAGAGCGGGTGCCTCAGGTACTGGAACATCCAGAAGACACATTTCCAGCACCCGGTCATGGAATGCCCTAACAGAGCAGGGCTGGTCATCGCTATCCTGATCTCCCTGCGTGTCATCCAACGCGTCCGAATCAACCCGCGTCACATCTGGCTCTGCCAAAGACTTGTCTACTGAAGACAAGGGAGGCAGGGGCAGAAGGGCCGGCGGTGGGCTAACCTGTAGAGGTGGAACAGCTGCCGGGACAACCAGTGCCACAGTAGGAACTGCCGGCACGGGAGAGCAGATTTACCTCAAAAGACGGCAGATAATACTTCATGGGGTCAGAATGCATACTCTCAGACACTAGGGCGGGCAGAAGTCTTTCATGAGAGGAGTAGCTCCAGGGTTGTATGGGAGAGGCCTGCCGAGAAGGGCCCTCACCAGCTGGATTAACGTAGATCAAAGGTGCAGATGTGGCAGGAAGCGAGACCGTGTGCGGCAAAGGCAACCAAGCATTCCAGTCATAAACTGGACGAAAGGGATTCGCACAAGGAAATCGATGTTCACCTGAAAAAACAATCCCAGCACCTAAAGCTGATGGCGTAGGTGTAAGGGAGGAATCCAAAATGGCCATTGTGGTCTTGGCAGGAACGGCTGCCATTTTGTCAGTGCCTGAGGAGAACTGCGTCACATGGGAGAGTGAGGCAGGGGTTGCCACAGACGGGTCAGGGGTCTTTTAGCCTTGACACAAGGAACCTCGGCAGAGCCGGTACTATGTATGTGGCCTAGGATGTTTCTGAGACATACTATCAGCCAAATTAGCCTCTAACAGAGGAACCTCGGCAACGCCGGTAGAAGAGGAATTGCCGTCAGCAACCTCACTCTATGTCCCCTCGACAGAACCGGTATCACCGCAAGCGCGGGAATGATGAGGAATCCACCTCACTGACAAGACCTTAAGAGGCCTCTCAGTTCTGTCAGTCACCTGAGCCTCAGACAGAGGAACCTTGGACCAGAGTCCGGTAACAGCTCGCTCACGAGGGGCCTTAA
The DNA here is from genome assembly GCF_040938575.1 of Ambystoma mexicanum. Classification (NCBI taxonomy): domain Eukaryota; kingdom Metazoa; phylum Chordata; class Amphibia; order Caudata; family Ambystomatidae; genus Ambystoma; species Ambystoma mexicanum. The sequence goes on from NC_090928.1 coordinate 1,283,753,147, forward strand.
ACCTTGGTTCGGTACAGAAAGCCTCTACCGAGGCATTGGGGCACGCCCCGCTGTCTGTATGGGAAGCTCCAGACAAGGAGACCTTTAAGCAAGCTCCGGTACCCACCGCCTCAGTAGAACTGGGCTGTTGAATAGTCCCCACAGGAGGGGCCTCAGTGTAGGCAGGCCCCTTACGGTGCCCCTCGGAGAAAACTCTGGTACCTTTTTTTAGGTCTGAAAGGCACCTCAGGGGAAACCCGGTAACAGAGCTTTTGAGTCGGGGTGCCCTAAAAACTAAAGAACTTACCAGGCGTCTCTTTTCGTTGATGAAACTGAAAATGCGGGGGAGGAACATGCTGAAACACCTCCCACCGCTCCAGACGACGTTGAAGTGACCGGACCGAAAGGGATTCGCACCGGTAATCCAGACCCAAACACTCTAAACAAAGAGGATGGGGATCCGCCCTAGCGAAGCGTCACTCGCAGGATGAACAAGAAGGAAAATCTAACCGAACCGGCATAGACGGACTACTACGCGACCGCTAAACCGGAGCAGGAGAGAAGGACACTAAAAAAATCTTCCGAAGATGCAAGTGTGTCCAGTCCCGATCGTGCAGAGAAAAGGACTGATGGGCGATGCGCTGGGCGGCGCTAAGGAGGGCAGGGTTACGGCCACGTGCAGTACTCCGCGTAAAAAGAGAGGGACATATTTTTTTTTTAAATGTGATGCTTTTTACAAAGTGCTCCGCTCCCGTCCCACAGGACGGAGGAATGTCCCCCAAGTATGGAGGAAAGGGGACGGAACGTAAGAGTATAGCATTCTCCATTTGTATTATAAATGAGTGCTACAGATAATTTAAATGTGAGGTATTTTAATCTCTATGTGTTGATGTTGAAAGTAAAACTACTTTATGGGGGTGTACAAAAAGAATTCCCAGTAGAGGCATTTTTAAAGGATTCCTTCCTTCCACGGATTCCTCATCTAGGATATCCATATCCTAGCACAGCTGTTCTCTAGAAACATTTCTGCAGTCAGGGGGTTTTTCCCGGCTCTGTGTCGGGTCAGTCCAAAGCCTCTATGCGCTTTGCACCAGAAACGACATTGAGGCCAGTATAAGTAGTGGAGCCACGCCCCATGACCTCAGTTCCTTTTTTCCACGCATTCACACTTTAACGACACCGCACCACGGACTCCACGGGAATATGTGACACTTCTCATCGACACTTTTATGTCGAAAAAGTATGACATTTACGAGATCCCCTAGGTTTGGAGCCCATGGATTCTAGAGAGGAGACACTTCCCGAGTAGTTCTATGGGAGTGGCGACATGCTGGACAATTCCCTGTAGTTGGACATTCTACCAGCACCAACCCCACTTAAACCTCAACCTGCTTTTTAGTGCCTGATGGCAAAGGTGGTCGATACCCTGGGTTCCTCTGTGCCGCCCAGGTCCAGAGTGCAATACAAACTCTGCAACATTCTGGACGATGCACCAAAGAGGCACTGCTGCCCTTCAATGTGTAGGTAGAGGCACCAGTGTTAGAAGCGTGGGAAAAACCTGCCTCTGTCACCCCCAATGGACACGGATATAGCATGGAAGCATTGTCCTGCACCTTCCGACCCGCCGACGCATTACCTGAAAGCCTGGTGGTACAGGCCACTACAGTGAGCCTGAAAACCTCTACCTTTTCCCTCCCTTACACCGGACAGGTAAAGCAAAAGGCTGGACACATGAGGCAAGGAAGTGTTCGCATCAGGCAGCCTAGTGGTGAAAGCCATGAATGCATCTTGTGCCATGGTGAACTTCTCCTTGGGCCTCTGGTCAGCTGTAGTCCGTGTGGCAGAGCATGCTCCAGAGGGCAGAGAAGCAATGAGACTGTGGTTCTGGAGAACTAGGTGTCCCCGACGGCGGCTCATCAGGCCACACGGGAGAACATCACAGTAGATGCATTGAGCAGCCAAACCTCGGCCTACCACAAATGGGAGCTCCGTCAAGAAGTTCGGGAGGCAATCTCTCTTCATGGGCGGGGGGAGGTGACTCATCAATTGGACCTCTTCGCTTCCAGCGTCAATCGGAAGTGAGTTCTACTGCAGGGAATTTACTCAGTAGGGAGCTTTGCGGGGCGCATTGACCGTCAAGTGGACTTTTGACCTCCTTTATGAGTGCCCACCGATCCCAGTCATCCCGCTGGCCCTCAACGTGGTATCCAGAGTTGTTGGACAGGCCCATCTGCCCTCCCTTGCGCCAATGAGAAGATTTGCTCTCCCAGTCAGAAGGGTGTGTTCTCCACATGAACCTCAGCAGCCTTAACCTTCATGGTGGACTACGGAGGTGCTATGATACAAGGAGTCCTCCTTTCAACTCTGAGGCCAGCTACAAACTCCATTTATGCCTGCAGGTGGCATACATTTTCACTGGGCACGGAGAGGGTCCTGGATCCTTTATCCTGTCCTCTGCCCCATGCGTTGGATTTTCTGTTTTCCTTGGCCCAAGTAAGCCTGCAGGTTGACACTTGGAAGGGTTACCTTGGCACCATTTCGGTGTTCAAGAGGTCCCTAGAAAAGGGCGTTTTTCACAATCAACACTGTTATGCAGTTCTTGTGGGGTTCGTATAACCAATTACCTCCCTACCAGTTCATAGTTCCAGTGTGGAATTTGAATTTAGTTTGAACTTTTCTTATGGGCGCTCCATTTGGGCCCTTTCATTCCTGTACCATTGCTCACCCTTATGTGATTTTCCTGGTTGCCATCACATCCGCGAGATGGGTGAGTGAGCTCCATACTTAGTTTTACCTCTGCATTGGTCCCTTCCCCCACCCCCAGGAGAATGTGACTGGGAGCAAGACCCTCCTTTCTGCCAAAAAGGGTCTCAGATTTCCATCTCTCAGACCCATCTTCCTGCATTCTTCCCTCCACCTCACCCTTTTAAGGCAGAGGAAAGATTTCATTGATTGGACTCAATACGGTTCCTTCATTTCTATGTCCCTCATACTCGAGAGGCTAGGCAAGATGACCAGATTTTAGTTGGCTGCGCTGGTGCGGGAAGGGCTGTGACCAAACAGACCCTGTCCAGGTGGATCATTCTCTGCATCTCAGAATGCTATGCTCTGGGTGTGAAGGGCGTGGGCGAGGGCATCTGGGCTCATTCTACCAGGAGGGGCTACCACCTTTGCCCTGCAGAGGGGGGTCCCTTGTCCTGGACATTTGCCAGGCAGCAACGTGGGCATCCCTGCACACGCTCGGTAAGAATTACTGCTTGGATTCCCTCGCGGGCCAGGATCCCAGTTTGGATAGGGCAGTCCTTCTGCGTTTTGTGGTTTAGGTGGTGTGCTTGCTTTCCTCCCTCCGACAGATTAAGTACTGCTTTGGGAGTCCTTCATAGATGAGGAATCCATGGCAGGAGGAAATCTATTAGCAGAACAAATTACTTTCCTCTCAGTAATGTTCCTTCTGATGAATGTTCCTGCCACAGATTCCTCATTTCACTCCCTACCTGCCCCTCTTCTGGGAAACTAGTGCACCATCAGATCCACAGTCCCTCAGCATCAAGAGTGGTAGGAAAGGAGGGGGTGGAACTGAGGTCTGGTGCACAGCACCACTACTTATACTGGCCCAGACATCATTTTGGTGCAAGGTGCGAAGAGTTGGACTGATACAGAGCTGTGCAGCACCCCCTATTGGCAGAATGGTTTCTGGATAACAGCTGCACAAGGATATGGAAATCAAAGATGAGGAATCTATGGCAGGTATATCCATTAGAAACAACATTACAGAGAGGCAAGTAATTTGTTCTTTTTACTTCAGTAGAAAGAAATTGCAACTTCCAAGGAGCACAAAAAAATGGCACTGCCATAGTCAAATGTGGAAATAATTAGGGTTATAACAACTGACAGAGTATGAAGGTTGAGAAGCATTTAGACAAGGATTGGCTGACTTGCTGAGGCGATGCTACGCTGGGATCCCGTCAGAAGGAGTCATGATTGGGTCAGTATTACAATGGGGTTTGCTTGACTGAATAATGTACTCATTTTGCTATGCATTGAGCATTAGGATATACAATGAAATGTATTGCTTGATGTATGGTTATTTGCCATTGGATAGGTTTAACGAGCCTATACAAGCTATCACTTTGTGATGTGCCTTTAGAAATGCAATGCCATTTTATACATATTGATTCAGTGATCAAGCAGGTCTATTGGAACTATGATTTTCCTGAAGCAGAAGGTATAAGGATGGACAGGACTTGTGTCTTTGTCAATGGAAAGGGCATTTAAAACCCAGGTGGTGTTGGACAGGGGTTTAGATGCTTGGCATGTATTTGAATGTCCTTGACAAAAGAAGTGATATAAATTAATTTGATTACAGAAGATGAGAATTCTTATCAGACAAACAAATGTGTTTGAATTCTATATGAACGTGGAAAGTTGGAATATTGTGTTATTCTAGAAGGAAAGCATGAGGGGATTTGTATATGTGTAAACAAATACTTCCTTTTTACATTCTTGGCTCTAAGACGTTGGTACAGTGAAATGCAAATTGATAACACTTATGTAATGAACATTATGCTTCACTCCCGGAAGCCTTTCTGTTTTGTGAAAACCTTCTCTAGCCCTATATACATGCATTAGATGCAACAGGAACTGTCGTGGAGGTGTTGCAGAGCAAGTTGTATGGGTTGTACGTTGATAGCGCTGTGCAATGGAGTTGGGAAGGGAAAGACACCCTGCGCCCCTCCAAATCCACTTTTATAATCTATGTAGCAAGAGCATACTATCAGTACTGAAAAAGATAAGATACCCTCTGGGTTCCATTTCAGTAGATGGGAGCTTCCCTGTTGCATGAGGAGGGTGCTAGACCCTAGCTGAGCCGAGAGATGGGGGGGAGACCTGCGCTTAAGGTCAGAGCCCTTATTAGCTGCTGGAGTCCCAAGGGGCACCTCATATATCCTGAGGTTCTATAGTTATTGATTCAACCACTGACTCCAAGCTTTTCCAAAATGTTGTTGTCCATTAATTTGCATGAGGTCCTTAGGCAATGTGTTCCATAGGATGGTTACCTTAATACAGAAGGTACAGTCTCCATTCTGAATATTCCAGAAGGGATGCATTTCAAACAGCAGTGATTCAACAATCATAATCAGCCATCATTTGTGTGCCAAAGGAAACCGGGAACAGCTGTGGAGGCAGGTTCTTCACAGTATTAGTCAGCCATGCCAAACTCCGTAGCATTATAGAAGCGCCTCCTATCAGAAGCACCAATTGTAGAAGAGATTTCACCACCTACACGTCCTCTCTCATTGCAAATAAGGACATCCTGGGTACTGAACTATTCACTAAACTGAAATTGACCCAGGTATGCAGGTTTTGTCTGGTGCATACTAAGTTGACTGTTCGGACTGAAGCATTTTCCACATTCAGTGAACTCATTAGGTTTCGCACCTGTATGTGTTCTCTGGTGGCGTGTAAAATCTCCCTTTGTAGCAAACCCTTTCCCACATTCAGTGCACTCATAAGGTTTCTCACCTGTATGTGTTCTCTGGTGGCGTGTAAAATCTCCCTTTGTAGCAAACCCTTTCCCACATTCAGTGCACTCATAAGGTTTCTCACCTGTATGTTTTAACTGGTGGCGTGTAAGCTGTCCCTTTGTAGCAAACAATTTCCCACATTCAGTGCACTCATAAGGTTTCTCACCTGTATGTGTTCTCTGGTGGTGTGTAAGAAGTTTCTTAAGAACAAACCCTTTCCCACACTCAGTGCACTCGTAAGGTTTCTCCCCTGTATGTTTTCTCTGGTGGCATGTAAGCTCTCCCTTTCTAGCAAACCCTTTCCCACATTCGGTGCACTCATAAGGTTTCTCACCTGTATGTGTGCTCCAGTGGATAGTAAGCTCTCCCTTTCTAGCAAACCCTTTCCCACATTCGGTGCACTCATAAGGTTTCTCACCCATATGTCTGCTCCAGTGGATAGTAAGCTCTGCCTTTGTAGCAAACCCTTTCCCACATTCAGTGCACTCATATGGTTTCTCACCTGTATGTTTTCTCTGGTGGTGGGTAAGCTCTTGCTTTGTAGAAAACCCTTTCCCACAATCAGGGCACTCATATGGTTTCTCACCTGTATGTTTTCTCTGGTGGCGGGTAAGCTCTTGCTTTGTAGAAAACCCTTTCCCACACTCCGTGCACTCATAAGGTTTCTCACCTGTATGTGATCTCTGGTGGCGTGTAAGATGTCCCTTTGTAGCAAACACTTTCCCACATTCAGTGCACTCATAAGGTTTCTCACCTGTATGTGTTCTCTGGTGGCATGTAAGCTGTCCCCTTCTAGCAAACCCTTTCCCACATTCAGTGCACTCATAAGGTTTCTCACCTGTATGTGTTCTCTGGTGGCATGTAAGCTGTCCCTTTGTAGCAAACCCTTTCCCACATTCAGTGCACTCATATGGTTTCTCACCTGTATGTGTTCTCTGGTGGCGGGTAAGCTCTTCCTTTGTAGAAAACCCTTTCCCACACTCCGTGCACTCATAAGGTTTCTCACCTGTATGTGTTCTCTGGTGGCATGTAAGCTGTCCCTTTGTAGCAAACCCTTTCCCACATTCTGTGCACTCATAAGGTTTCTCGCCTTTATTCATTTGCTGGTTGCTGATAATGTCACCCATTTGCATGATACAGTTATCAAATTCAGTGCACTGATATGGGATGTCACCCATGTCCTCATGTGGGCAATAAGTATGTTCTTGAGATGGCAATTGTTCCCACATTTTGTGCACGTTTAAAGTGTCTGGACAGTTTATTTTTTCAAGTGCCTGGTCTCAAGAGAAGCCTTTTCAATTAACCTTTTCCCAAATTCAGAGCACAAACGAGAAATGCTTTTCTTACTGCACATAAAATTCTATCATGGTCGTGCTAGATATCCCTCTCCCCCAGGATTTACAGCATCAACATGCTTGGTTACTGGATGCTACCACAAAGAGGTTGCATGGACGGAAGGCATCATGTATCAACAGGCTTCGCAATCCCAGTTCCTGAATACTCTGAAAAGGCAAATGGACACCAAACTTGCACTCTTCTAAGATGCTTGGAAATTGCACATTCTAACAATGAAGCTTTTCCCTGCGATAGTCCAGGGAATCTAAATCACTGTTGCATTTCTGGGGCATCAGTCACCTATTAAGATAAAATGAGACACACATTATTAGTTTCAACTTGTTCACAATCACAGGCAGCACACGTAATAAGACTACTCAGTAGTAACTCCTCACATAGTAACTTATTTGACTTTGAAGTGCCATCTATTGGGGAAAGGCATCCTAATAGGTGGCAGACAAGTGCTGCTCCAATGGGAACACTTAGTGGAACAGAGGTAACGTGCAGCAGGAATAATGCATTATTTTTATTTAGAAATGTTTTGCATCCAAAACACTAGGAACAAACATTTTAATCATAAGGAACATGTATATGTTCTACCAATATATTTATTCAGACATGACTAAATACCACATGGATGCTCACAATTTCCATACACAAATGAAAGGCACCAATCGGAGGCCTGCTTGACCAGTCCATTGTGTAATAACGGATGACATGTGTATTGGCCAAAACATGAATAATATAATCAACAGCACCATCGAGGAAACAGGGACAGAACTGTGAGGTAAAGCGCCAATCTCTTCCCATGGTGAGAATGGCACAGGCCATGCTGCCACTACATTCAAACATCGACTTTAAACTTAGATAAGCTTGTTTTTCTGTCAATCCTGGAGATGAGGGATGAGTTTGCGTCAGAGACCAAAAGAATAAAGTGTAGGAGAGACTCCACAAACTCCACATCACTCCATTTGCCTTCCTAATTTTTTATATAGTGCCCCATCTCCAGGTACAAAAATATATGGGCAAAGAAACCCTCTTTTTTAGGGGGGCCTGACTCTTGAGGGTAGAAAAGATACACAATTATAAGGGGGTAGAGTCAACAGGCTTCCCTAGCCAGTAGCGTGATGGGTGGTCGGTAGGACCTTGCAAGAGAACTACTGTATTGACAGTTAGCCACAGACAAAAATCACCATAGTGTGCATGAAACAATGATCAGCATTTATTTCCAAAGAGAGAGAAGAAGTTTTGTCTGAAGGAATTCTTATGTGCCGTGGCACAACACAAGTACATTTAAAAGTGCATGTATACTCTGCACGGTGGTGGATTAGTAAAAAGTGGTTACAGAACATTCAGTGTATCGCCATTGTACAGTGAACATTGTTAAATTGATAACGATCTCTTGTACATATTGTTCAAGGTCACAATATATCAAACAGTGTCGACACTTAGATGTGTGTTTCTGGTTCAGTAGTTGGTTGGCGGGGCGCAGGGCTGGTGAACATAAGACAGCGCTGCAAGATGGATACCGAACTGTCTTCAGGACGTGTGCATCAGTGTTCAAAATATGGCGTCATCCAGGCAGTGAATTAGTTAACGATCTGGCTGTAGTCCATAGGTGGGGGCAGCTGCTTAAGGTGCGGATCTGCATATGTCAGGCGCTCGAGTCTTTGGTTGACCCAAGTGAGCTGTGTCAGATTTCGATTGCAGCGCTGTCTCATGTTTACCAGCCCTGCGCCCCGCCAACCAACTACCGAACCAGAAACACACATCTAAGTGTCGACACTGTTTGATATATTGTGACCTTGAACAATATGTATAAGAGATCGTTATCAATTTAACAATGTTCACTGTACAATGGCGATACACTGAATGTTCTGTAACCACTTTTTACTAACCCACCACTGTGCAGAGTATACATGCACTTTTATATGTACTTGTGTTGTGCCACGGCACATAAGAATTCCTTCAGACAAAACTTCTTCTCTCTCTTTGGAAATAAATGCTGATCATTGTTTCATGCACACTATGGTGATTTTTGTCTGTGGCTAACTGTCAATACAGTAGTTCTCTTGCAAGGTCCTACCGACCACCCATCACGCTACTGGCTAGGGAAGCCTGTTGACTCTACCCCCTTATAATTGTCCATCTCCAGGTAGGTACTAAATTTAATTGGCCAGAGGGATCCCACTTCACTTCTGTTTCCCTGTTCAGAAAATACCCCAGTGCAGTTTTCAGGAGGTGGCACACCCTATGTTTTACTGTTAAGGAGTGGGTGTAAATGGGTCTGTTACTTACCAAACTCCCATAACATGACACCTTTTTGAGGATTCTGATCCTTGCACCTTAGGTTGAATCTCAGCATGCCCCTGTACCCAAGAACTACTCTCATCACATCCCGAGTAACCAATGGGGATGTTTCCCCATCTCTACAAATATCCACAAATTGATGCTGCCATTTAGTGATAACACATGATTCCCAATGATCTACTGTGGAGATTCTACTCACCCTACTCCAGGGGAACCCGCTCAACATAATCCTGCATATCCGAAGGGTGAGAATTTCATTGCCAGCATCTCTTGCAACCCATATGGCAGCGACCCTGGAATAAGATGCATTTGCGTGTGAATAGTATGCATAGACCAACCACAATGTGCAACTGTCCATCTGTCAGGCCTACATTTATTGTGTGTCTAGTGCAGGTCGCTATCACAACAGTATATGCAAGTACCATTGATCGGTCCAGTATGGGGGGACAAACACCAGTTTGAGGTGACACAATTAACATTTTTTTGGGAGTGCTACATGTTCTGAGGGGATAATCCTTAGAAGACGAGCTCAGGTGCATTGTCTTCTGAGGGGATAATCCTTAGAAGACGAGCTCAGGTGCATTGTCTGTGCAGCCACCACCTTAGGCGGTGTGAGCTTGACCACCCTCCAGAAGCAACAACTCTAGGATTTCAAGGCCCACAATATTTAACAATCTTGGTCTAACCATATCCTTGTGTGGCGCATATCGATTTCGAGTACCCTTTGAATCCAGTGTCCGTGCTCCCCAAAAGTTGATCAATTTATTTTGCCACAATGTACTATAATAAGCGATTGCAATAAAAAGTAGAATGTGCCGCTGTACCTCAACACCCGCCATCCTAATCTCTACATCCGTGCTTCTGAACTCGCCGAGTGGAAACCAATTAAAATCTCCATCATTGAGGTTCTTTACTAAGATGCAGAATGAGCCAGAGTCCTGCCCTTGGCCAGTACCCCTCCCGACATAGCACCCCTCCCGACATAGCAAAGTCCATTGATCCATTCACAAGACATATCTTTATCATCTTCCTCTACCAAAAATGTAATGCACATGTTTTCCCAGATGTTTGCATTGTTTCACAAGTTGGTGAACTGTTTCAGCTGGGCTGTAAGGAACCTACAGCTGAACACTACCACACGCTGGCAATGTAATTCTAGCAGGAGTAAAGGCTGTGGATGGCCCAGGCGCTCACTTCCCTGCTTCATTAATTTTGCCATCCGCTTGCCGTGATACTGTGAATGACTTTGCCTGCCAGTGCTTGGTCTATTAAACCAAACCTTGCTGCTGCCTTCAGCCATGCCCATCTCTCTGTACTCTAGTACCTGGCTATCATCCTCAATGCTTCCCTTTCCCTGGTGGTCTGCCCAATGGACCATCCCACCATGGTAGGGCTGAACCTGCAGGAAGCCTGGACAACTGGTCGGTGGGAGGACTCGAGAAGGCCAGACATGGATTGCTTCTTGGTTCTCTCCTCTGCCTCAAAGGTGTTGTATTGTGCTGTTGCCTTCCACACGCCCTCCTCCTCTGCATGGGGTATGCGTGAGGCAAGAGGCATACTCCTATCCAGTCCAGATGACCCATGTTCACTTGCCTTTCCGACATGCATCTGCTGGGTAGTGTTGGAAAGTGTGGGAGTATGTGCAGACTCACACGAGATGCCATTTTGGCAAGCATATGGTCTAAGAGACGGTGTATATGCAGAACCTATCATAGTATACAATAAGTGGCAAGCACTAACGTCACTTGAGAAACTAAAAACCAAACTGGGGTGACATTAATGAGCAAATCTTATTAATGTTGGTCTCAAATTAATGTATATGCCCCCGTCACCACTGCTGTTCGCATTGGCGATAGAACCGTTGGCAGAGGCGATCAGGGAAAGTCACCTACACAGGGGATCCAAATATGCAAACACAGGGTGGTGATATCCTTGAATGCCGACATGGGGATATTTGTATCTAACCCTGAGCACAACCTTAATCCAATAAAGTGGGATTTACTTAAATTCGGGGAGGTGTCAGGGCTTAAAATAAATCTGACAATCCGTCCTTCCCAATGACGGAAGGTGTAGTTCAATTTGCAGACGAGTGGGGGGTTGCAATGGCACATGGAGCATACTAGATACCTAGGGGTCAACATGTCCCGTAATCCAGCAACCATGTACACCTGAATTTCTACACCCTCTAACACTGAGTGCTGATATTTCAACCGAACGACCCAGACCCAACATTAACTCATTGGTGCTTATGGCAATATCGCCCACTTCGGGCGATCTCTAGGCATCCACACATAGAAGAAACATCATTTAATTGTTTAAAGTCCACCTGTGAATAGTGAATCTATCGAATGATGCAACGTCTGCGGCAAATTGTATTTGTGTTTATTGGTAAGAGCGGTACCTGCAATAGTACCATGTAGCGTATATTCCCTCTTGATAATCAGGCATTCTATTGTGCAAGCTACGAGTGGTCATCCACCTTTAAATAGTTTGAATGAATGAATAGGCTGTTGAGATTCAGATGAACAAATAAAAATCATTAGGTTTTCATGTCAAACTTTGAATTTTTATTAAACTGAGCGCACTAACATCTTGGGGTGTTTTATTATTGAAAATACCAAAGTCCTGGATCTTTGGCAGATATAGAGGGAGAGTGTTTGGTCCAGCTACAGGAAAAAAAAAAAAAAAAAAAAAAAAAAAAACAAAAAAAACTCTACCGCCACCTCTCTCCAGCCCGTAGGATGGAATTTTCAAAAGGCATTGGGAGGCTGAAAAGAACGGGCAATTCGTCCAATACGTAGTGATTTTCACCTGGAAAGCCAGGCACCCTCTGCCCTGAAGTGCTTAATGAATAATACACAGCGATTTAAATTTAATCCAGGCCAGACCAGAAGCAAAAAGATGCTTCGTCAAGCTGATGAAATAGAGGTTCAACATAAATATTAAAAAGAGGGGGGGGGGGGGTAAGAGAGCAGACCGCTGATGGACCCCAACAAGAACTCTATAGTGGGATTGCACTCCACTAACCAGGACATTCCTAGTATGATCATAAACTGGAGTGCTGCAATTAATCCAAGCAATATGCTTTCTTCACGATTAGGTAATCATGCTCACTTATTAGTCCGTGGATTGCACAGGTTCAATGAGCTTCTTGGGTTGTAATGGCATCAAAGCTTGCACATATTCTACAGCAGTAAAATTACCTGTAACCCCAGAATCAATCATTGCTGAAGCAGTGACAATGATGTCCTCAAAGACTAAAGTGACTGATACAGAGATATGTACTCTACTCAAAGAGGCACTTTAGGGATATACGTAGGGGGTGAGTACCCTTACTCCTGACACTCCCCACCCCTACACTACACTACACTACTTTTACTGACTCCAAACTTTTCCTGAAGGACATGGCATTGTCCCCCCCCCCCCCCCCCCCAGGACAGTCAGGTATTGCCCATTACTTCTCCTTTAATCCTTTTCCTCTGGACTAGGAGGTCCAGGAATAGGTTCTCCCTCACTCGTTCGTTTTTTACATACCTTATCTAACCTTATGCAAGCAGTCACCTCCTTCCTCTGTTCCCCTTTTCTTTCTATAAACCTTAAAGTCAGGTCAACCAAATCAGCACAAGACAGCATCCTTCAGATCATCCTCAGTCCTTTCTTCACAATCTACTGTCTGCCCATCTGAAGAGCTATATGGCGGATCAACGCGGCAGGGAATCCACCCAACTTTGGATGCACAAGGAGCCCTGTTGATAGAGATGGGGGCCTTTGCTCAGTACAGGCCTGCGACCACACAGAGGCCACTGGTACGCTGTGAGATCTGAGGCGAGGCGCTGCAGTACAACAAAGGGACGATTTACAGCAGCACAATAACCATACCAGTCTGCAAGGCACTGAGAGAAGTGTCTAAGAGCAGACGGACGTCCCCTGCAGCGTTGTTACAGCAACACACTGTGGGAGGCACCTCTCGTCTGCCACGGAAGTAGATGCAGATGAACCGCCTTCCCCTTTATTCCGTTAAAATGCCCTAGGTCGTCTGAAACATCGTCCCGGTGATTTCAAACAGATTAAAAATGAAAAAGCCTAAAAATCATGGAAATCGGGAGACCTGGCCGGCTCAAAAGGGGCCCAGGACAGGTGATAGAAGGGAAAGACTTAAGGTGGGGGGTGAGTGGGGCCAGAAACTGTTTTTTTCTTCAAAAAGGGGGTGGGGAGGGCTCAGTATGCAAAAGTTTGAAGACCACTGTACTAGAGTGATCGGATTGGGAAAAGGACGCCTAACCGTACACACTTTTCTTTCATCACTGGATATTCTTGGAACTTAAGGGCAATGGGTCTACGCACCTTAACACGGAAAGACTAAGAGGGTTTATTTGTATGATTGGCAGTACGATTAAACGGCTGAGCTACATAAAACATCCCATAGCCATACGAAGGACTACAAAGATGGCATACACATTCATGATCCTTAGACTGCGTACTGGTCACATATTAAGCACATCCTAAAGCTGTGATCCACAGTGCTTAGGGCACTGCAGGAACCTGCCCGACTGACCATAAGATTAGTGTCAATAAGCCAGGTTTGTCAATACATCATTATCATATTTTAGTCGAACAGATATATCGGACAGTAGTTCCCTGGTAGATCCTTTTTTTAAAAATCAGCACGATCTCTGCCTGCGCTCAAGAGACGGGAACAACATTCATTTGTACAACAGAGATAAACAGCCTAGTCAAATATGGAACACATGCCAGGTAAAAATGAATAGGGACCCTAAACAGCCCGCTGCCTTGCCCAATTTCTGCTTCTTTATTTATTTATTTGCATTTGTTGAGCGCACAGCAGACCGAAGACATTGTGGCGCTAGTTACAGTGTTGCTTATACTTAGTTACATATAGTTCTTGTCCATACAGTTACATTGGACGAAATATACTTTTATTTTTTTTATTTTATTTTTACAGATATGCAAGAGCAGCAGGAGCACATGAGAACAGGGTTAGTTGAATAGGGCAGTTTTGAGTTTTTTTTTTCTTCGGAAGGAGAAGAGAGGTGCCTCAGCTCGGAGGTCAGTAGGTAGGGAATTCCAGAGTTTAGGTGCGAGGAAGGGGAAGCCTATGCCTCCTGCTTTGGTTCTGTTGATGCGAGGTATTGCTAGTTGATTTGTGTATTGTGCTGTTCTCGGTCTCGTGGATTGATATCTTCCTATCGTGTCAGATAGGAAAGAGGGAGCTGTTAGGTTGATGCATTTATGGGTGGTTGTGAGAATTTTGAAGGCGATACAGTCTGACTGGGAGCCAGTGAGCTGCCTTTCTGGCTTGTGTGATGTGTTCTCTTTTTGGTATGCTGAGGGCTGCCCTGAGAGCCTTGTTTTGGGTTGTTTGGAGCCTAGATAAGTTTTTTTTTCTTTGGAGGTGCCAGCTAGGAGCGCATTACAATAGTCTAGTTTGGCTCCTATAGTTGCTCGGGCAATGGAGAGGCAGCTATCCTTGGTTAGGAATGGTTTTAATGAGTAAATGAGTTTAGTACTCAGTGCTGAGGCCGGGACTATGGCGCTGACTTGTTTGTCCATGGATAGCATGGCTATGTGAACCCCCAGTGTTTTGACTGAGGATAGGACTGTACATGTAAATCTATTGTATTATCAGCGCGTATATTATTTGTTAACATGATATGACAGGCGTTATAATTCGAGCGCGCGCTCGGTAGTAAGGAATGAAAACGAACGCGAGATTTCTTTGAGTTAATAGTACAGGTAGGAGGGAAGCAGTGCCCCGCGAGCGTCATCGCGCGCACTAGGGGCCCGCCCACCTCCTCAGCGCATTATCAGCAATCTCCTCAGGCCGACGCGGCTGTGACGCCGTGGGATTCAGGCGCGCATTTTTCGCCGCATGCGCACAAAAGAGTTCGATTCAGTTAACGGTCGAATTTCTACGCGAGTGTCGGAGGCATTTCCCCAGTGCAGGAGGCTCGTTTTTTTCGTCGGAACTAGCTCCGCTACGTTCCTCAGCCGCTTCCCAGAGGCAGTATAAAAAAAAAATTTTAAAAAAAAGAAAGAAAAGTTGATATACTTTTCGAAACTTGCGGCTCCATTTACCCGGAGATAGCTCCTGCGGAGTGGCTTCCTGGAAGGAGACTCCCATAACCCAGTGCGGCCGTTCAAGCAAGTACTATGGCATGCGACAGAGAAGAATACTTGGAAGAAGAATGAGCATGAAGGGGAAATGCATGAGGAAGAGAGAGACCTCTCTCAGTTTCAAGAGAGTTCTAGGAGACTCTCTGACTAGAGCTGTAGCTCAAGGTGTTCAACCACTACAAGATAGACTCCAGATATTGGAGGGTTTACTGGGCACTAAAGCTGGCATTGAGGAAGACCCAGGGGAAGGGACCTCCACAAGACCTCTGGTGAAAGACGATAGGGGGTGTAAAGCGGCCCGGAAGAGAAAGCACTCTTCTACCCCCCCCCCGGGCTCCATCAGGGGACTAGATGAACAGCCCCAGGAGGCAGCTGACGCTTTCTTTAGGCTTAAAAAAGCTTTTTCGGCGAGATCAGCAGTGCCAAGCCTCGTACCCCATTCCCCAGGGGCAGATAATGTGGGGAAAGAGGGTTACTCGTCGGTTAGTGAAGAGGAAGTGGAGGGCGACGAGAGCAACCCAGGCACAGAGAAAACTCTGACCCAACCCAGTTCAAGAAAGAGTACAGCCAGCTAAGTGGAGGTCACCCCTGAGGAGGACATATCAGATATGTTCGAGCCGGAGACGATTAGGCACCCGCGCTCTACGGAATGGACCCCTTCTCCAAGAGTAGCCATTTATATGGCTCAGAAGATACGCAAACCGCTTGAAAAAGAAACGAGATTTCGCCTCAGGTCGGAATGCCCCAGGCCAGATTTGAGCAGGAAGGTGGCCGAGACACCCGAGCTAGACCCGAAAATGCTCACATTCGTGACCAAAGCGAATAAGGATGTTAGGAAGGGCATGGACCGGGCCTGGCGCTCCTGCCAAGATAAGGTTCTGGACCTTACAGTGCCCATTGCGAAGATTGTGGATCTCGCGAAGAGGGCTAAGGACACTGGAGAGCCCGTAGATCCGTACGTTCTAGCTAATTGGGCTCAGCGAGCCGTGTGCCTTTTGGGCAACGCTAATGCAGCACTTTCAGCAGAAAGGAGACGATCGACGCTGCTCAAGATAGATAGCAAACTAAGTGACTTAGCTTCATACGAAGCAGGAGAGAGCGCTCAGGGCCTCCTCTTTGGCAATTCATGAAGGAAATGAGCAGGTTCGTGGGCACATACACGGCCCTCGAGAAAGCCCAGACGGCTATTAAAGTTTTTCCCGGGCGTGTTTTTGCCGGGGCCGGTCGATACAGAGGCCGCTCGACCGGCCGGTTTAGTTACAACAGAAGGCCGCAGGGACCGAGAGCGCAGTATTGGGAATCGCAACAGCAGGACGCCTTTTTCCCCAAACAGAGGCAGTAGAGGAAGACGCGGAAGAGGCTACTCCAGACATCAGTCTAATAACTCAGGTGAGAGTTCCCAAAGCAGTATACCCACCGGTAGGGGGCAGGACAGCGCTTTTTATGCACAGCTGGCGAGAGCTTTCAGCAGACGCTTGGGTTCTCCAGAACGCGCAAGGCTACAGGCTAGACTTTATAAAAGTCACCCCTGTCAGAAGGGATTCCCACCGCGCTTGCTTTGTTCAGCGGCCGAGGCGACATTGCTAGACAAGGAATTGCGAGAGCTAGCCCAGAAACAAGCCATAGAGAAAGCACCGCCTCATTCGTCAGGTTTCTTGAGCAACATGTTTTTGGTCCACAGGAAGGGCAAGGTCCGACCCGTGATAAATTTGAAGGAGCTGAACAGCTGGCTAGTATACAAACATTTCAAGATGGAGGGAGTCCATCTGCTCGCAGATATGCTCAGAACGGGGGACTGGTTAGCGCTATTAGACCTGAAGGACGCATATCTAACAGCTCCCGTGGCCCCTCAGGACCGCACGTTTCTTCAGTTTACTTGGAGGAAGCAGTTCAAGACATTGCCGTTCGGCCTAGCATCAGCCCTGCGGGCTTTTACGAAGCTAATGAGACCTCTAGCGGCAGCCCTCAGAGACAGAGGTATTGGGATGATCATCTATCTAGACGACATCCTTTTCATGTCCGAAAAAGGCGAGAGAGGCTAGTCAGCCAGGTTCAATGGGCAAGCTAACGCATCGCAGAATTAGGTTTCCTCATCAATGTAGAAAAGTCGGAGCTAGTACCAAGCAGAAGGATAGAGTTCCTAGGTTTCGTGATAGACGCGAGGAAAGCTTCCCTGGAACTTCCCGTAGCCAAGATCAGAGCGATAAAGAGAGACCTGAGGGCAGCTCTGAAGAAGCCGGTTATATCGCTTCGCAATCTAGCCAGGATAGTGGGCCTCCTAGCAGCATCTATACAAGCGATATTTCCGGGCCCCTTACATTATCGAGCCCTTCAGAGGCTCAAGATTCAATTCCTTCAGAAAGGTTGGAGGTATCACCGCCTAGTCCCGCTGGACGCAGACAGCAAAGCGGAGATTCAATGGTGGCTCTGCAATATGGAAGCCTGGAACGGCAGAGCGATTTTCGGAGACACCCCAGAGATGGTCATAGAGTCGGACGCCAGCAGATCCGGCTGGGGAGCGAGATGCGGTCTCATCGAGACCGGAGGAAAATGGTCAAAGGGAGAGTTGGACATGCACATAAACTGCCTAGAGCTGTTAGCGGGCTCTTTCGCAGTAAAAGCATTTACCAAGGATCGAGCGAGAAGCTGCATCCTGCTGCGCATGGACAATATATCAGCTGTGAGGTACATCAACAAACTAGGGGGCACGAGATCCAGGATGCTAGCCGAATTAGCAAAGGATTTCTGGCATGCTTGCCTGGAGAAGGAGATAGCAGTAAAGGCGGAATATCTTCCGGGAGCAAAGAATACAGTCGCAGACTGGAACTCCCGATACCTAACAGATTCCAGCAACTGGAAACTGCACGAATCAGTCTTCAAGAAATTGCAACAGAAGTGGGGTCCCTTAGGTATAGATCTGTTTGCTTCGAGACTGAATGCCCAACTGCCGAAGTTTTTCAGCTGGAGACTGGACCCGGAGGCATCCGGGACGGATGCGTTCATGCAGGACTGGAAGGGACAAGTTCTTTATGCCTTTCCCCCCTTTGTGATGCTGGCGAGGGTCATAGCGAAGACGCGCAGAGAGAGAGCGGAGCTAGTGATAGTGACACCAGAATGGAAATCGCAAGCTTGGTTTCCAGTTCTGATGGAACTTTCTATGGATTTCCCGCTGAGGATTTCCCACAGGACAGCTCTCCTAGTCAATCCGAGGGGCGAATATCATCCGCTGATCCAGAACAAGACGCTGCATCTCCTAGCGTGCAGAATTTCAGGCGCAGGTGGTGCTTGCCAGGCCTTTCAGAACAAGCTACAGAGCTTATCAAGATTTCATGGGCCGCTTCCACAATCAGGAGCTATGATTCCGCTTGGAGAGCCTGGGCCAGATGGTGCAGGGGGAGGAGTATTTCTCCCATTTCAGCTCCTATAGAACATGTATTGAACTTTCTAGCAGCTTTGACAACCAGCGGTAGAGCTTTCAGGACAGTGGGAGTGTACAGGTCAGCCATTTCGGCGGGGCACGAGCACATAGACAGGAAATCCAGTAGGGGAACATCCAGCGATAACTAGGCTCCTTAAAAAGGAGTGAAACTTACGAAACCTCCTTTACCTAAATATGCAGCTCTTTGGGACGTTAACAAGGTCCTACAATTATTCGAGCTGTGGCCCCAGAACGACCTTTTGTCGAGCAAACAGCTATCAGGCAAGTTAGCTACTCTGCTTAGTATCCTGCAGGAGAGTATCAGACGTGAAGGTCCTAGAGGTAGATAGAAAGATCTTCTATCAAGAGGGCATAGCATTTAACCTGGCGCAGCGTACCAAGACGAATTCTAAAGTAATTAATTACCCATATTTTCCAGATAATAGCAAGCTTTGCGTAGCGCGATGCATTAAGTGCTACGAGGCGGCGACAGCAGCGCTTAGGCCGCATGGCGTCACCCAGCTGCTTATTGCGCGAAAAAAGCCCTTTAAAGCAGTAGCAGCGTCGACTATCGCCAGATGGGTGAGAGAGATTATGGATCTAGCTGGCATAGACATTTCTGTCTTCGGGGCTCATTCGACCAGGGGGTCAATGGCTTCGAGAGCTTTTGCAGCCGGAGTTCCACTGCAGGAGATCCTCAAAGCGGCGGACTGGTCGAGTGATTCAGTTTTCAGAACTTTCTATTTCAAGCCTCTAGAGAACATGACATCAGTGGTGATTGAAAGCTTTGAACAAGCATAATGATCGCATCCGGTCTTGTCATAGAATAAAGATTGCCAAAGCGCATAGCGCAGGAAGTCTTGATTCTATTAAAGACACGGAGGCGATCATTATCCCTCCCTAAATGAATGTCGCACTGTATAATTTGACAGTTGTTTCATTAACCTGATGTTTCTCCGTAAGAATAGGAAGCGAATTCCCCACCCTAACATGTCTTTTTGATTTTGTTTAAGGGGAAGAGATGAAAAGTTCAAGAGAGTGATGCCAGGGCAGGAGAGTAAGACTGTTAAGGACAAATGCAGGAAGAGCATCAGAAAAGAAGAGGAAAGGACCTAGGCAGAGGAGGACTTATGCTAGGGAGTGGTTTCCTATTGGTTGTTCACATGGAGGCTGGGACTACAGGATGCCTAGAGTCTCATGGGACTTGTAGTAGAAACAGACCGTGATCCAGTTATAAGGATACATGTTGAGAAAAGAAAGAAAAAAAATGTGAGTTGGTTTTTACATTTAAAAAAAAAATGAACATGATTTGAAAAGCTGTGTTAAGCAGTATTAAAGAAGATAAAGCACAATGATCGCCTCCGTGTCTTTAATAGAATCAAGACTTCCTGCGCTATGCGCTTTGGCAATCTTTATTATAGAGCGTGGGTGGCAGTACAGGAACCTTGTGGCACACCACAGTGGATGATGGAGGGTGCTGAACACTTTCATAGCTCTACCCTCTAAGAATGATGTTACCCAGAATTCTGCGTCATTTGAGAAGTGTGCAGCGTGTGTCAGGTGACTGGTAAGTGTAGTGTGGTCTACCAGATCAAACCCAGCTGAAAGGTCAAGGAGAAGGAGGAGAGCGGGCTTGCCTTTCTCTAGGATGTTGGTAATTTCGTTTTTTTTAAGTCTAGAAGGGCAGTTTTCAGTTCTGTCCCCCTTGCGGAACCCAGATTGTCTTTTTCCTAGGATTGCGTTTGATTCAAGGTATAGTTGAATCTGTTTGTGGGCGGCCTTGTCAAGTGGTTTCAGGAGGAATGGGACTGTGGTTATGGGTCAGTAGAGGGGCGAGTGGTTCTGCGTAATCTTTGATGATTTTAGGGGGGGCATACATCACCCTTGCATTGTGAGGGTTTGAGGTGTCTGAGGATGTCAGTGACCCCGGCTTCGGAGATTTCGGTAAATGCAAATCTGGGCATGTTTTTTACTTATACATTAGGTTTTATCTGTGCATGTGCACTTTGCTTTGGTAAGGTATTGAAGTGGTGGGATATTTTGTTTTGGAGGAGGTTTATTTTTGTAAGCATGGCTGATTGAATGCCTGTACACCATGCCTCGTCTTTGACCATCTCATCAGGGCATGTAGGTGGTAAGGTTAGTTCTTTGAATATATTCAAAAGTTCTTTAGAGTGGGAGTTGGCATTGGAGATGCGGTGGTTGTAGGCTTCAGATTTAGCAAGGAAGATTGCGTCTTTGTATTTTTTTGCTATGGATTTGAAGTTAGCCACGCCTCTACATTTGCTATTTAACTGCACAAGTGGACGTTATCGAATGGCTCAATGGCCAGCACATCCCAAGGCAAACAGCCAGTACAGGCCCTAAGGCTAAACACCCCCCCACCCACCCAAATCAGCAAAATTGCATCCTCCTCCACCAGCCTATACTGCATCTTGGGCTCAATTGAATTTAAAACATTTATAAAGACAATGGTGATCAATCATAATTAGAAGAGGCACATGGATCCGAGGTGGCAGACCAGCTTGCTGGTGCGATCGTTACAGTGAATAACACGGTTCCACAGAAAATCAAGAAAACAAGGTTAACAATTGTTTGGGCTGGTGTCTTCACAACATGCTTTTTTTAAAAAAAAATCTAAAGTGCCTTATGCTGTATGTTGGATTTACATTGAACATGTTTTTTACAACCCATATCCTAGAGGCCCAGAAGAAAAAGTATGAAGACACAGACAACAAATGAAGCCAAAGATGCTGCTTGACAAATTCATCATGGAGCAACTATTATTTGCGGAGCTGCTTTGTCCAGTCAATAAGCAGACTCGAGATGCTTATGCCCAATGGCAAGAAAATGAATTGAATGTGACCAGCTAAGCAAGCAAAGTGTTTTTGGACCATTGCTACAGTGTGAGAACTCGACAAGATGAAGAAGAAACTGAACACAAGGAAGATGCTTTTAAATTACTCAATGACCACTTCACACAATCTACAGCCGCTGATGCCTCAACGCAATTGACAGAGGAACTTGCCAAGATCTCAACTTCAGTGCGTCCTGTTCAGCAGATATGCCCACCACAGTTGAGTCAAACCACATTCATGCAGGACGATAGTCTAACAAGGAGCACAAATGCATTCTATCCCGACAACTGCCTAATACTGATGCTGAAATGTGTCCATCCAGGGAGGGGGTGGAGTATGCGGGCAGCCATTGGTGAATGTGACTAGTGTATCACAAGGCACTAACCTGAAAATCCAAGCCACCTGTGGCCAGCTCCATTCTACATTTTCATGGCCCGCTCAACCGATGCTGGGCAAAGTGCCAGCTGGAAATATACTGTGTGAAGCAGCTTTACTTTTCAGCGGCTCTACTTTTGGTAATTTGTCCAGTTTGTCAATTTGTGGGACTCCAGTTCCTTTCTAAAACACAGTATTACAAATAAAAACGAGAATATTTATTCCCTGCTATTAGTGAAGCTTGGATAATTGACCAAATGTCAATTGAGGGGACATTCTCCGACAAACGGTTCAGGCTAGCTGGCGATGGACAGTGCGACAGCCCCGGATTTCCAACAAAGTACTGCACATACCACTTCCAGGACATGGAAAGTAAAAGAAATGCGAGTTTGGTGTCGTGCAGGTGTCCGAATGTAAATTCTCAGTGGCCATGGAGAAACATGGTTCCCTGGAAGATCTCCAGTCAAGGGGAATGCAAATAGACCTCATAGCCACCGACAGACATAACAGTCAAGGCCATGAGAGATCAGTTTCCAAACATTCCCATCAATGTGATGTATGGCACGTTGCCAAATCAAATTAAAAAAAAATTTAAAAACGGGTTCTGAAAATATTTCAGTGGTCCCAGTCTTTGAGCAAACATCTTTGGCGGGGCTCAAAAACTTGGTGGGTTTGTGGAAATTCTACTTGAAAAATGGCGCTCATTAATGCACCACTGTTCCAACGTTCACTCTTGGGACAGAAAACATACATTTTCACCAATGTGCACATGGACCTTTATCGGAGGAGCAGGAACACAAGAAGAAGTGGTTGGTTCCATCTTCACCTCCACACAAAGCTCTTGAGAATATTGTGTTTGATAAAACTAACAAGCGATCTGATGGTACTCACAGAATTCTGTCAAACGGGAGATTTGGAGGTGTTCCATAATATGTGCCTAAAGTACAGGCCCAAGAGATTGCATTTCGGCATAGACAGGAAGCAATAGCGAACATTACTAGCGTTATTAGCGCATAACGACAACATAGGGAGAGAACAATCTAGTACTGCAGGAAACTACACAATGGCCTTTCCAAAAAAAAAAAAAGAAAAAAAAAATGGGTGGTCAAGCCAATATACCAGGAAATGGAATTAGATTTTGTGAAAGATCTCACTGTGACTGCGTTGGACATGCATACTCATGGAATCGCTCATGATTTTGTTCCAAGGACACATACATTGCCACAAAACATTACAAACGTGCCCTGTCCACCGAAAGTACACCTCGTTTAACAGTTCAGGAGGATTTGGAATGGAAAGAAGGGAGGTGTGTAATACTGTCAAATACGATAAGGTTCACCATTCCAAAACTGGACAAAGGAACATGCAGTTTCATTTTATGAAAATGTGTTGATCTGAACGGACGCTCTGCATTACGCCGAGTGAATGGAAATGCCGAATATTATGTACGTTTTTACTGTAGACTAGTTTATAGATGAACGGATCAAGGCTTCATTTTCTGACTGGTATAGTTGGCATACATTGTAATGGGTGTTTGTGATTCTACGCTAATATTACGTTAAAATGCTGTCTATGTGTTCTTCGAATTCTTCCGTCAGCTTCTGCATCCCATTGTGAGCTAAACATATGCCATAGCACAAACCTCTCAAGCACATCGTAGACTCCACTTTCCACAATGTTTGCTCTGTGTTTCTATTGTTTCCAGTTTGAGTTCATCATTAGTTTTCACACGGTGCAGAATTAATGGGTACATTGATAAATTAGAACAAACAATGGCTACTGAGACATTTCTGATATTTTCTACAAAGCTACATTCTGCGAATGTCATCTTTTCTAGATACCAATTGATGACTTCTTCAGCCGGCAGCTGCAGATAGACTTGAATGGCTGGATTACAATCACGCCGTTTTGGGATGATGGCACTGTCCCGATATGCCCTTTCGCAGTACCAGCGATAAGGAGCAACCTGACATCGTTTACGTTGGCCTAGTGCCAAGCTGATGCCAAAACCTTGCGATTTACGGTGCGTCCAATGCGCTTCATGTACCCAAAGGAACACCATGTGACTCACGATAAACATTTGTGGATCGAGAACAAAAAGAAAGAAATTACCAATGTGGTTGAATATGGAAATCGGCAGATGTTCTCAGAGCGTTTATTGTGAAATAAATGTGCATTATAAATTGCAGAGTATTGCGGTTTCCTTTAAAAGTAATGTTTTGTATTCAAAATTGGGACGCGCTGTGTTGTGAGAGAATGTGTGTTGATATTCCGGGTTATGCGTCAACTGACGTCAACACGTAGTTGATGACTGGGCGTGTTTGGCTACGCTGCCCAGTAAGCTGTATTTCAAGCCGGATATCGAGGGAGGTGTCGTTGGAAAGGGGAGATTATCCCCTTTCCAACGACACCCTGTTTGACAGCATTGCTGCCCGCGGATCGGGCGCAGAGTGCTCGATGCGCGGGCAGCAATGCACACTAGACACCAGGGAAACGTTTGTGATGTGGGGGGGTATGCAGCCATTGCCCCCCCGACCCCCAAAGTATGGGGGCACATGTGTACAACCCTGGGGGCAGATGGCTGATCTGCCCCCAGGTAAGGGGGCAAAAAAATAAAAAAAACGGAAAGCAACGGGGATGGGGGGGGGGGGGGCCTGGGATTTTTTTGCCCCCTGAAATGGTGGTGGCCCTCTCACACCAAGTGGAAAGGGGGGGCACCCCTTGTAGCCCTCCCTGGGGGCAGATTTATGCCCCCAGGCAGGAGTACATGAGGTGGCCCCCCATCCAATTGGGGTGTGTGGGGGAGGGCCACCAGGAATTCGTGTGCAGGCCCCCCAAAGGATGGGGCCTGCAGGTTAGGCCCCCCCGGGGGCAGATGGCTGATCATCTGCCCCCAGGGAAGGGGGCAAAACAAAAACACACACAAAAAAAATTGAAAATAAAGGGAATTTTGGGTGGGATTGGGGGGCCACTAGCCACCAGGGATATATTTTACAAAAAAGGGGGTGGCCCTCTCCCCTCACCCAAAGGGGAAATGGGGGCACCCCTTGTAGCCCTCCCTGGGGGCAGATATCTGGTCCTAGGAAGGGGCATCTGCCCCCAGGAGGGCTGAATGAGATGCCCCCTCCCAATTTGATGTGGGGGGTAGAGGGTCACCCCCCCCCATTACATTAGAAAATTACCTGGCGGTTTAGGGTGCCCCCCAGCCCACCCTAAAGTGTAGTGTACCGTTTCAATTTTTTTTTTGTTTACGAAACTTGCCATGGCGCAGAGGGGCACAGTGGGGGGCCTGTCCAACCATTTTTGGGGGCCCTCTCCCCCCCTCCCCAAATGGAGGGATGTGTACTTCACGCAGCCGTTTGTAGGAGGCCCAGGGAGGCCTGCATGAGGTGCCCCTGCCACCCATTTGGCAAGAGGGCCCCCAGAAATGGTGGGGCAGTAAGGTTTGGGCACCCCAGGGCCAGATTGGCACATCAATGTGCCTCTCTGCACCAAGGGGAGTTGGGTTACCAAATGAAAATGGTGGGCGGTGGGGCACCCCAAAGGGTCGGGGAATTTTTTTTAATGGGATGGGGCGTTGACCCCCTCCCTCCCCCCACCCGCAATGGAGTGCAGCCCTCACTGGGAACAGATATCTGCTACTAGAAGGGACGCCTGACCCCAAGGAAGAGTACAGGACAGCCCCCCCTTATCTGCCCCCGGAGGGGGGGGGGGGGGGGGGGGGGAGAGGGGGGGGCTACATTTTGCTGGTGTGAGCGTAGGTAACATGTTTTTTGTTTTGTTTACAGCTTTTTCTAACCGAGCAGCTGCAACGTTATGGGAGTACTGTTTTTTATTATTCTATGGTTAGTGAGACTGGGGCTGGATTGTTGGTGGTGTGGGTGGTAATGGCCCGTCTGGGCAGATCACCTCAACTGTCCTGGAGTTGCGGCTGGGCTGCATTACAGCTTTTCCCTTCGGGGAGGTATTGGCACACTGCCGAGACTCCTTGGTGGGGAGAAGCTGTAACGCAGGGCAGCCAGGGATCCAGCAAAGTCGCGGTATTATCCCTGGCCTTGAGCACCCTTCTCCCATGTGGGTCTTTGCTGGGGGTTCTGGGTAATAAATTCTGGGCCGATTTGCACAAGTCAGTGTGTTTCGGTGGGTGGCCAGAGCGAAATGTCCGAGAATGGTCTTCATTTCCAGCCAATTTCAGAGACATTTCCCTGTGCCCACTCACCGAAACACGTCGCCAATAACAGATGTCATACCTTCTCGCGTTCCCACAGGTGTCCCGACGAAAAAGGTACCTCACACGGGGGCGCAAAAGGAAAAGGATAACCTGCTGGTAACCCCAAGCCTTCGCCACTGACCATTTTGTTCATGAGGGCAACCTACAGATTTGGGCCTGGGGTGTCAAAGCCAGCAAGGAAAACAGTGAACCCCATGCATTTCCCAAAAGAGGACACCCGTGGGAATCCACAAAGGTCTGCCTTGCGCAAATTGCCCCAGTTTTTATTAGCCACAATCCCCGACAAAGTGTGATATTTGGTGGGGAAAAAAAACACAATGTTCGCTTCGTCTGGGGTTCACCAATATAGCTGCAAAGGGAAAAGGCTAACCCACTGGTAACCACAAAAGGGTTGGGGAGTTAACCTACAGATTTGGGCATAGGGTGTCCAAGCCACCAAGCAAAACTGGGAACCCCATGCATTTCTGAAAAGAGGGCACCAGTAGGACTCCACAGAGGTCCAACTTGCGCGAAGGGGACCAGAATGTTTTACCCAGAACCCCCGTCAAAGTGAAAAATGTGGGTTTTTTCGACACATTTCGGACTTTGCCAGGGCTCCTGGGTAATAAATTCTGGGCCGATTTGCGCAAATCATACCTCTGCGGATTCCCACGGCTGTCCTCTTTTTGGAAATGCATGGGGTTCCCTGTTTTCCTTAGTGGCTTGGGCACCCGAGGCCCATATCTGTATGGTGTGCCGGTCGGCAGAGAGTCTGAAACTCAGGTGTCCAAACAGACTTGGGGTTACTTGTGTTTTAGGCTTTCTCCCCTTGGCGCCCAGGTGGGTGCACCCACACATGTGAGGTACCGTTTCATCGGGACACTTGTTTTTTGAAAAAATACTGTCCAAATGTCACACAGTGCACTGTATGTACTAAAAAATGAAGAAAAAAAGAAAAATGTACAGTATCACACAGAAAGTAACAAAATAAAACATCGGCCTATGAGTCGTTCCATTGCCCGAGTGATGCAAAAATATTACTGTTCCTTCCATTCAATGTGAAGAGGCGTAAAGAAGCAAAAAAGAATGATTAGGAAGGAGAAGTCTTCCCGCCCTCCCACCCTCTGCAGGCTGGGGCGATGATGGACCAGGGGATTGCAGCAGGATAGTCCAGAGAGGGCAGCAGGAAGGGTGGGAAGAACTGGCACTTATCCAATTCTGTTCCATCATCTGCCAACAACTAATGTATTGTTGAAGGACAGCATGTTCATTGATAGTTGGGGACCGCCACTTCTTTTTCAATGGGCAGATTTGTATTCTAAATAACGCTGACTGGTTCATTTCAGAATCTCAGAGATAATACATCCATATTAAAGAGGTTAACAGTTCTTTTCAGGGTTTCCATTTTCACAACCTCACGATTTAATAGCCCAACTCTAATATTTGAACTTTGTGTTCAGAACTAAAGACCTGCCTTAATGGCTGAGACAAAGAGGTCTTTGTAAGTGACAGAGCCTTGAGCTAGTGCCCCCCTGTTTTGACAGGGCAGGAATGAGGCTACACCTTGGCTGTACGTTTCTTGTAAAATGTGTTAAAGAGGTGCCAAGGATCACATAATCAGCTCTACATGCCCATCGCACTCTGGATGCTAGGAAACAGGAGAGGCCGGGGCAGTGGCCTGGCCAGGCACCATTCAGGCAGTGGGGGGGGGGCATGTAGAGCTGTAGGACCCCCATGAATGGACAATGCACTGCACTCTGGATGCTAGGAAACAGGAGAGGCCGGGGCAGTGGCCTGGCCAGGCACCATTCAGCTGGTGGGGGGGGGGGTTGGGGCAGGGCACGAAGAGCTGTAGGACCCCCATGAAAGGACAATGCACCGCACTCTGGATGCTAGGAAACAGGAGAGGCCGGGGCAGTGGCCTGGCCAGGCACCATTCAGCTGGTGAGGGGGAGGGGGGGGGGGAGGGGTTGGGGCAGGGCACGAAGAGCTGTAGGACCCCCATGAAAGGACAATGCACTGCACTTTGGATGCTAGGAAACAGGAGAGGCCGGGGCAGTGGCCTGGCCAGGCACCATTCAGCTGGTGGGGGGGGGGGTTGGGGCAGGGCACGAAGAGCTGTAGGACCCCCATGAAAGGACAATGCACCGCACTCTGGATGCTAGGAAACGAGAGGCCGGGGCAGTGGCCTGGCCAGGCACCATTCAGCTGGTGGGGGGGGGGGGTTTGGGGCAGGGCACGAAGAGCTGTAGGACCCCCATGAAAGGACAATGCACTGCACTTTGGATGCTAGGAAACAGGAGAGGCCGGGGCAGTGGCCTGGCCAGGCACTATTCAGGCGGTGGGGGGGGGTGGTCATGTAGAGCTGTAGGACCCCCATGAAAGGACAACGCACCGCACTCTGGATGCTAGGAAACAGGAGAGGCCGGGGCAGTGGCCTGGCCAGGCACCATTCAGGCAGTGGGGGGGGGGGGGCATGAAGAGCTGTAGGACCACCATGAAAGGACAATGCACCGCACTCTGGATGCTAGGAAACAGGAGAGGCCGGGGCAGTGGCCTGGCCAGGCACCATTCAGGTCGGGGGGGGGGGGGGGCATGTAGAGCTGTAGGACCCCTATGAAAGGACAATGCACCGCACTCTGGATGCTAGGAAACAAGAGAGGCCGGGGCAGTGGCCTGGCCAGGCACCATTGAGGCGGTTGGGGGCATGTAGAGCTGTAGGACCCCCATGAAAGGACAACGCACCGCACTCTGGATGCTAGGAAACAGGAGAGGCCGGGGCAGTGGCCTTGCCAGGCACCATTCAGCCGGTGGTGGGGGGGGGGGGCATGTAGAGCTGTAGGACCCTATGAAAGGACAACGCACCGCACTCTGGATGCTAGGAAACAGGAGAGGCCGGGGAAGTGGCCTGGCCAGGCACCATTCAGGCGGTAGGGGGGGGGGGGGGGCATGGGACAATGCACCGCACTCTGGATGCTAGGAAACAGGAGAGGCCGGGGCAGTGGCCCGGCCAGGCACCATGCAGGCGGTGGGGGGGGGGCATGTAGAGCTGTAGGACCCCCATGAAAGGACAATGCACCACACTCTGGATGCTAGGAAACAGGAGAGGCCGGGGCAGTGGCCTGGCCAGGCACCATTCAGGTAGGGGGGGGGGGGCATGTAGAGCTGTAGGACCCCCATGAAAGGACAATGCACCGCACTCTGGATGCTAGGAAACAGGAGAGGCCTGGGCAGTGGCCCGGCCAGGCACCATGCAGGCGGTGGGGGGGGGGGGGGCATGTAGAGCTGTAGGACCCCCATGAAAGGACAATGCACCACACTCTGGATGCTAGGAAACAGGAGAGGCCGGGGCAGAGGCCTGGCCAGGCACCATTCAGGCGGTGGGGGGGGGCGCATGTAGAGCTGTAGGACCCCCATGAAAGGGCAATGCACCGCACTCTGGATGCTAGGAAACAGGAGAGGCCGGGGCAGTGGCCTGGCACATTCAGGCAGGGGGGTGAGGTGGGGGGGCATGTAGAGCTGTAGGACCCTCATGAAAGGACAATGCACCGCACTCTGGATGCTAGGAAACAGGAGAGGCGGGGGCAGTGGCCTGGCCAGGCACCATTTAGGCGGTGGGGGGGGCATGTAGAGCTGTAGGACCCCCATGAAAGGACAATGCACCGCACTCTGGATGCTAGGAAACAGGAGAGGCCAGGGCAGTGGCCTGGACAGGCACCACTTAGGCGGTGGGGGAGTGGGGGCATGTAGAGCTGTAGGACCCTATGAAAGTACAATGCACCGCACTCTGGATGGTAGGAAACAGGAGAGGCCGGGGCAGTGGCCTGGCCAGGCACCATTCAGGTAGGGGGGGGGGGGCATGTAGAGCTGTAGGACCCCCATGAAAGGACAATGCACCGCACTCTGGATGCTAGGAAACAGGAGAGGCCGGGGCAGTGGCCTGGCCAGGCACCATTCAGGCAGTGGGGGGGGGGGGATGAAGAGCTGTAGGACCACCATGAAAGGACAATGCACCGCACTCTGGATGCTAGGAAACAGGAGAGGCCGGGGCAGTGGCCTGGCCAGGCACCATTCAGGTCGGGGGGGGGGGCATGTAGAGCTGTAGGACCCCTATGAAAGGACAATGCACCGCACTCTGGATGCTAGGAAACAAGAGAGGCCGGGGCAGTGGCCTGGCCAGGCACCATTGAGGCGGTTGGGGGCATGTAGAGCTGTAGGACCCCCATGAAAGGACAACGCACCGCACTCTGGATGCTAGGAAACAGGAGAGGCCGGGGCAGTGGCCTTGCCAGGCACCATTCAGCCGGTGGTGGGGGGGGGGGGCATGTAGAGCTGTAGGACCCTATGAAAGGACAACGCACCGCACTCTGGATGCTAGGAAACAGGAGAGGCCGGGGAAGTGGCCTGGCCAGGCACCATTCAGGCGGTAGGGGGGGGGGGGGCATGGGACAATGCACCGCACTCTGGATGCTAGGAAACAGGAGAGGCCGGGGCAGTGGCCCGGCACCATGCAGGCGGTGGGGGGGGGCATGTAGAGCTGTAGGACCCCCATGAAAGGACAATGCACCACACTCTGGATGCTAGGAAACAGGAGAGGCCGGGGCAGTGGCCTGGCCAGGCACCATTCAGGTAGGGGGGGGGGGGGTATGTAGAGCTGTAGGACCCCCATGAAAGGACAATGCACCGCACTCTGGATGATAGGAAACAGGAGAGGCCGGGGCAGTGGCCTGGCCAGGCACCATTCAGGCGGTGGGGGGGGCGCATGTAGAGCTGTAGGACCCCCATGAAAGGACAATGCACCGCACTCTGGATGCTAGGAAACAGGAGAGGCCGGGGCAGTGGCCTGGCACATTCAGGCAGGGGGGTGAGGTGGGGGGGCATGTAGAGCTGTAGGACCCTCATGAAAGGACAATGCACCGCACTCTGGATGCTAGGAAACAGGAGAGGCCGGGGCAGTGGCCTGGCCAGGCACCACGTAGGACGCTACGAAAGGACAAAGCAACACAGGCCGGATGTTGGTTCTACGCAATGAAACGTGGCTTCTTACCTGCTTATGGCCGCGCACGGAGCCTTCCTTCCCGCGCTTCCTGCTACTCTGGCGCCCAGAGCCTTCCCGAGGAGTTCCAGCTGGAGCCAGAGGGACGCAGAGTCCCGGTCACTTGCACCGGCAGCCAGAGTCACGGTCCCACTTCCCTTCCCGGCTCAGCGCTCACTGAAATTAACCCGGAAACGCTTCATTTCTCCTCAAAAGAACATTGATGACGTCGGAAGTCACGTGGATAAGAGTGGGCGGGCCGTTGCTATGGTCCTTTTCTCAGATTGGCCCTAGCAAGGACCGTAGGAAGTCACGTTGAGAAGAGTGGGTGGTGCCTCGCGCGAGTTCCCAGCTGTACGCGCGCGCAGGACTCGTGATCCTTTCCCTCCGGATGATCTGGTGCTTCGTGTTTGAACGTTTGTATGTTCGTCACCTCGACGTGGGACGTCACGTGTTCACTGAGCATGCGCGCGTATACCCGCGCTCGGCTCCTGACTATTTACCTGCGCATGCGCTGATGATCGGTGTCTCAGCAGAGCGTGGACGGGCTTCTTTCTGTCTCGGTTGATACTAGTTCCCATCCGAGAAACAGACCATCGGTCGTTAGGGCCATTTCTCAGATGGGAAATAGCTGCTTCAGTGTGAGTGGGCTAGTTCCCATTAGAGAAATGGCCCTTTGAGCTCCCCTAGTGGCCAAGTCCTGCATAATAATGTGAACTAGCCCACTCACACTGAGAAGGCTAGTTCCCATTAGAGAACTGGCCCTTTGAGCTCCCCTAGAGGCCAAGTCCTGCATAATAAAGGGAACTAGCCCACTCACACTGAGAAGGCTAGTTCCCATTAGACAAATGGCCCTTTTGGTCCCAGTAGCCAAGTCCTGCATAATAAAGGGAACTAGCCCACTCACACTGAGAAGGCTAGTTCCCATTAGAAAAATGGCCCTTTTCGCTCCCCTAGAGGCCAAGTCCTGCATAATAATGGGAACTAGCCCACTCACACTGAGAAGGCTATTTCCCATTAGAGAAATGGCCCTTTTTGCTCCATTAGAAGCCAAGTCCTGCATAATAAAGGGAACTAGCCCACTCACACTGAGAAGGCTAGTTCCCATTAGAGAAATGGCCCTTTTTGCTCTACTAGAAGCCAATTCCCGCATAATAAAGGGAACTAGCCCACTCACACTGAGAAGGCTAGTTCCCATTAGAGAACTGGCCCTTTGAGCTCCCCTAGTGGCCAAATGCTGCATAATAATGGGAACTAGCCTACTCACACGGAGAAGGCTAGTTCCCATTAGAGAAATGGCCCTTTTTGGCCTTAGTGGCCAAGTCCTGCATAATAATGGGAACTAGCCCACTCACACTGAGAAGGCTAGTTCCCATTAGAGAAATGGCCATTTTTGCTCCACTAGAAGCCAATTCCTGCATAATAAAGGGAACTAGCCCACTCAAACTGAGAAGGCTAGTTCCCATTAGAGAACTGGCCCTTTGAGCTCCCCTAATGGCCAAATGCTCCATAATAATGGGAACTAGCCTACTCACACGGAGAAGGCTAGTTCCATTAGAGAAACGTCCCTTTTTGGCCTTAGTGGCCAAGTCCTGCATAATAATGGGAACTAGCCCACTCACACTGAGAAGGCTAGTTCCCATTAGAGAAATGGCCCTTTTTGCTCCACTAGAAGCCAATTCCTGCATAATAAAGGAAACTAGCCCACTCACACTGAGAAGGCTAGTTCCCATTAGAGAACTGGCCCTTTGAGCTCCCCTAATGGCCAAATGCTGCATAATAATGGGAACTAGCCTACTCACACGGAGAAGGCTAGTTCCCATTAGAGAAATGGCCCTTTTTGGCCTTAGTGGCCAAGTCCTGCATAATAATGGGAACTAGCCCACTCACACTGAGAAGGCTAGTTCCCATTAGACAAATGGCCCTTTTTGCTCCCCTAGAGGCCAAGTCCTGCATAATAATGGGAATTAGCCCACTCACACTGAGAAGGCTAGTTCCCAGTAGAGAAATGGCCCTTTTTGGCTTTAGTGGCCAAGTCCTGCATAATAATGGGAACTAGCCCACTCACACTGAGAAGGCTAGTTCCCATTAGAGAAATGGCCCTTTTTGGCCTTAGTGGCCAAGTCCTGCATAATAATGGGAACTAGCCCACTCACACTGAGAAGGCTAGTTCCCATTGGACAAATGACCCTTTTTGCTCCCCTAGTTGCCAAGTCCTGCATAATAATGGGAACTAGCCCACTCACACTGAGAAGGCTAGTTCCCATTAGAAAAATGGCCCTTTTGCCCCCAGTGGCCAAGTCCTGCATAATAATGGGAACTAGCCTACTCACACTGAGAAGGCTAGTTCCCATTAGACAAATGGCCCTTTTGGTCCCAGTGGCCAAGTCCTGCATAATAATGGGAACTAGCCCACTCACACTGAGAAGGCTAGTTCCCATTAGAAAAATGGCCCTTTTGCCCCCAGTGGCCAAGTCCTGCACAATAATCGGAACTAGCCCACTCACACTGAGAAGGCTAGTTCCCATTAGAAAAATGGCCCTTTTGCCCCCAGTGGCCAAGTCCTGCATAATAATGGGAACTAGCCCACTCACACTGAGAAGACTAGTTCCCATTAGACAAATGGCCCTTTTGGTCCCAGTAGCCAAGTCCTGCATAATAATGGAAGCTAGCCCACTCACACTGAGAAGGCTAGTTCCCATTAGAAAAATGGCCCTTTTGCCCCCAGTGGCCAAGTCCTGCATAGTAATGTGAACTAGCCCACTCACACAGAGAAGGCTAGTTCCCATTAGAGAAATGGACCTTTTTGCTCCCCTAGAGGCCAAGTCCTGCATAATAATGGGAACTAGCCTACTCACACTGAGAAGGCTAGTTCACATTAGAGAACTGGCCCTTTTTGCTCCCTTAGAGGCCAAGTCCTGCATAATAATGGGAACTAGCCCACTCACACTGAGAAGGCTAGTTCACATTAGAGAACTGGCCCTTTTTGCTCCCCTAGAGGCCAAGTCCTGCATAATAATGGCAACTGGCCTACTCACACTGAGAGGGCTAGTTCACATTAGAGAACTGGCCCTTTGAGCTCCCCTAGTGGCCAAATGCTGCATAATAATGGGAACTGGCCTACTCACACGGAGAAGGATAGTTCCCATTAGAGAAATGGCCCTTTTTGCTCCACTAGAGGCCAAGTCCTGCATAATAAAGGGAACTAGCCCACTCACACTGAGAAGGCTAGTTCCCATTAGAGAAATGGCCCTTTTTGCTCCCCTAGAGGCCAAGTCCTGCATAATAAAGGGAACTAGCCCACTCACCCTGAGAAGGCTAGTTCACATTAGACAAATGGCCCTTTTTGGCCTTAGTGGCCAAGTCCTGCATAATAATGGGAACTAGCCCACTCACACTGAGAAGGCTAGTTCCCATTAGAGAATTTGCCCTTTTTGCTCCCCTAGAGGCCAAGTCCTGCATAATAAAGGGAACTAGCCCACTCACACTGAGAAGGCTAGTTCCCATTAGAGAAATGGCCCTTTTTGGCCTTAGTGGCCAAGTCCTGCATAATAATGGGAACTAGCCCACTCACACTGAGAAGGCTAGTTCCCATTAGAGAATTTGCCCTTTTTGCTCCCCTAGAGGCCAAGTCCTGCATAATAAAGGGAACTAGCCCACTCACACTGAGAAGGCTAGTTCCCATTAGAGAAATGGCCCTTTTTGGCCTTAGTGGCCAAGTCCTGCATAATAATGTGAACTAGCCCACTCACACTGAGAAGGCTAGTTCCCATTAGAGAAATGGCCCTTTTTGCTCCCCTAGAGGCCAAGTCCTGCATAATAATGGGAACTAGCCCACTCACACTGAGAAGGCTAGTTCCCATTAGAGAAATGGCCCTTTTTGCTCCCCTAGAGGCCAAGTCCTGCATAATAAAGGGAACTAGCCCACTCACACTGAGAAGGCTAGTTCACATTAGACAAATGGCCCTTTTTGCCCCTAGTGGCCAAGTCCTGCTATTTCCCATTAGAGAAATGGCCCTTTTTGGCCCTAGTGGCCAAGTCCTGCATAATAATGGGAACTAGCCCACTCACACTGAGAAGGCTAGTTCCCATTAGACAAATGGCCCTTTTGGTCCCAGTAGCCAAGTCCTGCATAATAAAGGGAACTAGCCCACTCACACTGAGAAGGCTAATTCCCATTAGAAAAATGGCCCTTTTCGCTCCCCTAGAGGCCAAGTCCTGCATAATAATGGGAACTAGCCCACTCACACTGAGAAGGCTATTTCCCATTAGAGAAATGGCCCTTTTTGCTCCATTAGAAGCCAAGTCCTGCATAATAAAGGGAACTAGCCCACTCACACTGAGAAGGCTAGTTCCCATTAGAGAAATGGCCCTTTTTGCTCCACTAGAAGCCAATTCCCGCATAATAAAGGGAACTAGCCCACTCACACTGAGAAGGCTAGTTCCCATTAGAGAACTGGCCCTTTGAGCTCCCCTAGTGGCCAAATGCTGCATAATAATGGGAACTAGCCTACTCACACGGAGAAGGCTAGTTCCCATTAGAGAAATGGCCCTTTTTGGCCTTAGTGGCCAAGTCCTGCATAATAATGGGAACTAGCCCACTCACACTGAGAAGGCTAGTTCCCATTAGAGAAATGGCCATTTTTGCTCCACTAGAAGCCAATTCCTGCCTAATAAAGGGAACTAGCCCACTAAAACTGAGAAGGCTAGTTCCCATTAGAGAACTGGCCCTTTTAGCTCCCCTAATGGCCAAATGCTCCATAATAATGGGAACTAGCCTACTCACACGGAGAAGGCTAGTTCCATTAGAGAAACGTCCCTTTTTGGCCTTAGTGGCCAAGTCCTGCATAATAATGGGAACTAGCCCACTCACACTGAGAAGGCTAGTTCCCATTAGAGAAATGGCCATTTTTGCTCCACTAGAAGCCAATTCCTGCATAATAAAGGAAACTAGCCCACTCACACTGAGAAGGCTAGTTCCCATTAGAGAACTGGCCCTTTGAGCTCCCCTAATGGCCAAATGCTGCATAATAATGGGAACTAGCCTACTCACACGGAGAAAGCTAGTTCCCATTAGAGAAATGGCCCTTTTTGGCCTTAGTGGCCAAGTCCTGCATAATAATGGGAACTAGCCCACTCACACTGAGAAGGCTAGTTCCCATTAGACAAATGGCCCTTTTTGCTCCCCTAGAGGCCAAGTCCTGCATAATAATGGGAACTAGCCCACTCACACTGAGAAGGCTAGTTCCCAGTAGAGAAATGGCCCTTTTTGGCTTTAGTGGCCAAGTCCTGCATAATAATGGGAACTAGCCCACTCACACTGAGAAGGCTAGTTCCCATTAGAGAAATGGCCCTTTTTGGCCTTAGTGGCCAAGTCCTGCATAATAATGGGAACTGGCCCACTCACACTGAGAAGGCTAGTTCCCATTGGACAAATGACCCTTTTTGCTCCCCTAGTGGCCAAGTCCTGCATAATAATGGGAACTAGCCCACTCACACTGAGAAGGCTAGTTCCCATTAGAAAAATGGCCCTTTTGCCCCCAGTGGCCAAGTCCTGCATAATAATGGGAACTAGCCTACTCACACTGAGAAGGCTAGTTCCCATTAGACAAATGGCCCTTTTGGTCCCAGTGGCCAAGTCCTGCATAATAATGGGAACTAGCCCACTCACACTGAGAAGGCAAGTTCCAATTAGAAAAATGGCCCTTTTGCCCCCAGTGGCCAAGTCCTGCACAATAATCGGAACTAGCCCACTCACACTGAGAAGGCTAGTTCCCATTAGAAAAATGGCCCTTTTGCCCCCAGTGGCCAAGTCCTGCATAATAATGGGAACTAGCCCACTCACACTGAGAAGACTAGTTCCCATTAGACAAATGGCCCTTTTGGTCCCAGTAGCCAAGTCCTGCATAATAATGGAAGCTAGCCCACTCACACTGAGAAGGCTAGTTCCCATTAGAAAAATTGCCCTTTTGCCCCCAGTGGCCAAGTCCTGCATAGTAATGTGAACTAGCCCACTCACA
The DNA here is from genome assembly GCF_040938575.1 of Ambystoma mexicanum. Classification (NCBI taxonomy): domain Eukaryota; kingdom Metazoa; phylum Chordata; class Amphibia; order Caudata; family Ambystomatidae; genus Ambystoma; species Ambystoma mexicanum. Next base: position 1,283,790,347 of record NC_090928.1, read on the forward strand.
CAGAGAAGGCTAGTTCCCATTAGAGAAATGGACCTTTTTGCTCCCCTAGAGGCCAAGTCCTGCATAATAATGGGAACTAGCCTACTCACACTGAGAAGGCTAGTTCACATTAGAGAACTGGCCCTTTTTGCTCCCTTAGAGGCCAAGTCCTGCATAATAATGGGAACTAGCCCACTCACACTGAGAAGGCTAGTTCACATTAGAGAACTGGCCCTTTTTGCTCCCCTAGAGGCCAAGTCCTGCATAATAATGGGAACTGGCCTACTCACACTGAGAGGGCTAGTTCACATTAGAGAACTGGCCCTTTGAGCTCCCCTAGTGGCCAAATGCTGCATAATAATGGGAACTGGCCTACTCACACGGAGAAGGATAGTTCCCATTAGAGAAATGGCCCTTTTTGCTCCACTAGAGGCCAAGTCCTGCATAATAAAGGGAACTAGCCCACTCACACTGAGAAGGCTAGTTCCCATTAGAGAAATGGCCCTTTTTGCTCCCCTAGAGGCCAAGTCCTGCATAATAAAGGGAACTAGCCCACTCACCCTGAGAAGGCTAGTTCACATTAGACAAATGGCCCTTTTTGCCCCTAGTGGCCAAGTCCTGCTATTTCCCATTAGAGAAATGGCCCTTTTTGGCCTTAGTGGCCAAGTCCTGCATAATAATGGGAACTAGCCCACTCACACTGAGAAGGCTAGTTCCCATTAGAGAAATGGCCCTTTTTGGCCTTAGTGGCCAAGTCCTGCATAATAATGGGAACTAGCCCACTCACACTGAGAAGGCTAGTTCCCATTAGAGAATTTGCCCTTTTTGCTCCCCTAGAGGCCAAGTCCTGCATAATAAAGGGAACTAGCCCACTCACACTGAGAAGGCTAGTTCCCATTAGAGAAATGGCCCTTTTTGGCCTTAGTGGCCAAGTCCTGCATAATAATGTGAACTAGCCCACTCACACTGAGAAGGCTAGTTCCCATTAGAGAAATGGCCCTTTTTGCTCCCCTAGAGGCCAAGTCCTGCATAATAATGGGAACTAGCCCACTCACACTGAGAAGGCTAGTTCCCATTAGAGAAATGGCCCTTTTTGCTCCCCTAGAGGCCAAGTCCTGCATAATAAAGGGAACTAGCCCACTCACACTGAGAAGGCTAGTTCACATTAGACAAATGGCCCTTTTTGCCCCTAGTGGCCAAGTCCTGCTATTTCCCATTAGAGAAATGGCCCTTTTTGGCCCTAGTGGCCAAGTCCTGCATAATAATGGGAACTAGCCTACTCACACTGAGAAGGCTAGTTCCCATTAGACAAATGGCCCTTTTGCCCCTAGTGGCCAAGTCCTGCATAATAATGGGAACTAGCACACTCACACTGAGAAGGCTAGTTCCCATTAGAGAAATGGCCCTTTTTGCTCCCCTAGAGGCCAAGTCCTGCATAATAAAGGGAACCAGCCCACTCACACTGAGAAGGCTAGTTCCCATTAGAGAAATTGCCCTTTTTGCTCCCCTAGAGGCCAAGTCCTGCATAATAATGGGAACTAGCCCACTCACACTGAGAAGGCTAGTTCCCATTAGAGAAATGGCCCTTTTTGCTCCCCTAGAGGCCAAGTCCTGCATAATAAAGGGAACTAGCCCACTCACACTGAGAAGGCTAGTTCACATTAGACAAATGGCCCTTTTTGCCCCTAGTGGCCAAGTCCTGCTATTTCCCATTAGAGAAATGGCCCTTTTTGGCCCTAGTGGCCAAGTCCTGCATAATAATGGGAACTAGCCTACTCACACTGAGAAGGCTAGTTCCCATTAGACAAATGGCCCTTTTGCCCCTAGTGGCCAAGTCCTGCATAATAATGGGAACTAGCACACTCACACTGAGAAGGCTAGTTCCCATTAGAGAAATGGCCCTTTTTGCTCCCCTAGAGGCCAAGTCCTGCATAATAAAGGGAACCAGCCCACTCACACTGAGAAGGCTAGTTCCCATTAGAGAAATTGCCCTTTTTGCTCCCCTAGAGGCCAAGTCCTGCATAATAAAGGGAACTAGCCCATTCACACTGAGAAGGCTAGTTCCCATTAGACAAATGGCCCCTTTTGCCCCTAGTGGCCAAGTCCTGCTATTTCACATTAGAGAAATGGTCCTTTTTGGCCCTAGTGGCCCTACAGCCCCCCCCTTCCCCAGCACTTGTTCTGCACTTACCTTGCACTTGCCACCAGCTGGCCCTTTTCATTTATTACTTTACGCCACTGTCATGCATGTTGGACGCTACGCTCGTAGGACAGCTAGACCGTTCTACTCCAAATGGAGGCTATTCGATACGTTACCGGGAAAACGACGTTTGCACTTTTCACGTCGCTAACTTCACGTGACTTTTGCTTCGTCACGTGAACTACGGTATTACGTATTTAAGCAGCGTAGAAACTTTACTCGCTGCTTCTGATCGTCTCTTTTGGCGTTGTGTAGCTGAACCTCTGATCTACATCCTGGCATAATCCTACAGCTACTTTTGGGCCTTCGATAGCGTGTGTTCCGCCACACGCTGATTCCTGGAGCTATCCCTTCGCGTGATAATTCACACGCGTTCTCTGTCTTCAAGCGCGGCTGGCCAAGGCTGCGTGAATCCTGCCCGCGTGTAAAATCCACACGCGCTCTTTGTCTTCACACGCGGCTGGCCAAGGCTGCATGAATCCTGCCCGCGTGTAAAATCCACACGCGCTCTTTGTCTTCACACGCGGCTGGCCAAGGCTGCGTGAATCCTGCCCGCGTGTAAAATCCACACGCGCTCTTTGTCTTCACACGCGGCTGGCCAAGGCTGCGTGAATCCTGCCCGCGTGTAAATCCACACGCGCACGTTGTCTTCAAACGCTATTTTCTTCTAACTCCTGCATCTGTGGAATTAACAGAAGGATTGATCCCTATAGTGGGAAGGAAGCCTTTCAAGGATTATTGGAAGTGACTTTGAACTGAACTTTGGACGCTATCCTGTGGTGAATTCAACCCGTATCTAGCGTGAGCCTCGTTCCGTTCGGGATAAGTCTCCCTTACTAATTTTCCCTTCCCTGTCGTTTGTTCTGCATTCAAATCCATCAAGAGACTTCTGGATTATTCTACCCAGAGATACAGGTCAGTGTGATCATTCCTGTCATTATCTAATTCATCATACTCAGGTTGGAGCAGTTATTCATGATACTTTAATTTGTCCTAGGCTGGATTACTATACCTTACCCACGCCCTTTCCAGTGATCCATCGCTCTGCCTGTTTTATCAGCCAGAGGGTTGTATCATTTGGAAGGTCTTTATTGACTTCACGACTATCAAATCGTGTGAACCAGGATCCGGAAGACCCTACCTCCTGTATCCTTTTGAGTATTGTATCCTTTTCAGTTAATACTTTGGTACATTCTGACAGCCACTTACCTTACTGCACTTCCCCCCTCCCCTTCCCCTTGCACTTTTTCCCCCTCCCCCACCCCTGCACTTGCACGATCTGAATGACACCTGGCCTAGTAGGATCGTTGTATGTCTCCCCTTGTTCCTCCCCTCCCTGCCTCGTTGCGCCTTGAAACACCTGTGTATAGGCGCGTTACAAATACCATATCATATCATATCATATCATAAGGCTAGTTCACATTAGAGAACTGGCCCTTTTTGCTCCCCTAGAGGCCAAGTCCTGCATAATAATGGGAACTGGCCTACTCACACTGAGAAGGCTAGTTCACATTAGAGAACTGGCCCTTTGAGCTCCCCTAGTGGCCAAATGCTGCATAATAATGGGAACTGGCCTACTCACACGGAGAAGGCTAGTTCCCATTAGAGAAATGGCCCTTTTTGCTCCACTAGAGGCCAAGTCCTGCATAATAAAGGGAACTAGCCCACTCACACTGAGAAGGCTAGTTCCCATTAGAGAAATGGCCCTTTTTGCTCCCCTAGAGGCCAAGACCTGCATAATAAAGGGAACTAGCCCACTCACACTGAGAAGGCTAGTTCACATTAGACAAATGGCCCTTTTTACCCCTAGTGGCCAAGTCCTGCTATTTCCCATTAGAGAAATGGCCCTTTTTGGCCCTAGTGGCCAAGTCCTGCATAATAATGGGAACTAGCCTACTCACACTGAGAAGGCTAGTTCCCATTAGACAAATGGCCCTTTTGCCCCTAGTGGCCAAGTCCTGCATAATAATGGGAACTAGCACACTCACACTGAGAAGGCTAGTTCCCATTAGAGAAATGGCCCTTTTTGCTCCCCTAGAGGCCAAGTCCTGCATAATAAAGGGAACCAGCCCACTCACACTGAGAAGGCTAGTTCCCATTAGAGAAATTGGCCTTTTTGCTCCCCTAGAGGCCAAGTCCTGCATAATAAAGGGAACTAGCCCATTCACACTGCGAAGGCTAGTTCCCATTAGACAAATGGCCCCTTTTGCCCCTAGTGGCCAAGTCCTGCTATTTCCCATTAGAGAAATGGTCCTTTTTGGCCCTAGTGGCCAAGTCCTGCATAATAATGGGAACTAGCCTACTCACACCGAGAAGGCTAGTTCCATTAGACAAATGGCCCTTTTTGCTCCCCTAGAGGCCAAGACCTGCATAATAAAGGGAACTAGCCCACTCACACTGAGAAGGCTATTTCTGTCAGAAAACGGTCCCGGTTTCGCGGCATCCCTCCAGTTACCTTGTCCTCTCGTAGGCAGCAGCGGGTGCTATTATCTGATGAAAGACAGGGGGCGGCGTTGTCTTGTCCACGACCTGCCCGGTACAGACGCGTTCGTCGGAAACCGTGTTTCCGACGCTTTGTTTGGAAGTTACCATGGAGATTACGGCAGTGGGCGCGTCGTCTCCCACGTGATTCTTCACGCACTGGATCACGTGACCGTCTTATTGCAGGTAGTATGGTATTTAACTCTCCATCGCCCTCCAGTCGCTGCTTCTGATCGTATTTTGACAGCAGCTTTTGTTCATGTTTGGATCTTCTGGTATTTTGACCTTGGATTACGTTTTTGGATATTACCATTTGGATTGCCCCTTCAATTTGTTCTTGAATTATTCTTGCCCAGTGATTTGGTTTTGGTTAAGTTTGGACCTCGGAGGTTGGGGGACCTTCTCCCTTCTGATATTTTCTGCTGGTTCTCCTCTTTCTGGGACTTGTACTTGCTTTCTCGTTTCTTTCTTTCCTATCTCTCTTGTACCCCTGTCCACTTCACTCCGTACTGTTCTTAGGCGTCCTCGTGCCGGCGGGCACAGGTTAAGATGCTGGACTAGAGACTTCCTGAGCACTTTTAGGCGTCCTCGTGCCGGCGGGTACAGGCTGAGGTGCTGGACTAGAGACTGCCTTGGCACCATAGGCGTCCTCGTGCCGTCGGGACAGGTAATTGGTGATCTTCACACTACTTGAACTGGAGTGGATTCCTGAGATACGACAAGCATAAGTACTCGCCTGAAACCTCTATGTCCGGAGAACCCTGGTAAGAAGTCTTACTTTTCTTGCCATTTTCTGTATCTCTTGTTACCTTTTACTGATTACCTTTTCCTTCTTATGGTCTCCAGAACTCAACACTCATGAGGATTACTTGTATGGAACTTATCTGGTTAATGCCCCGTTTCTCTGCAGGTTAGTCTTTTGAATATTGTAATTCTTGCATAGAGAGGTCATATTGGTTGGTAAACAGTTGTACTTTTCTGCAGTGGTTGAAAGGAACCTGGAGGTCATCGTTATCGTGAAGCAGACGCGATTCCAACGACTCTACAACATCTTCCGATCAATTAGGTTCTCAGTCTGTCCTTTTGTACCCCTGAGAATCACATTGGTAGGAAGAATTATTTACTTCACGACGAGTCAACAAGGAGTATTTGCCTAAGGATTTCTGACAGAATCAGAAGCCTTCCTTATGGATACTGCTAATGACCCGTTGGCCGTCTTAGTGCAATTAGTGGCCGACCTACGTGCTGATATGACGGCGGCCCATGCTGACACCCACCGACGCATTGATGAAATGCAGGCTGGGATCAGGGAAGTGGCCATAGGTTCACCGTCTTTGGCTTCCGCGAGTACCTCAGGTCAGGCAGGGTCTTCAGCTAGACCAGATTCTGCGCCTGTTTATATGGCCGCCCAGTTTCCGCTGGCTCCTCCCGAAAGATTTACTGGAGATCCTAAAACATTTCGGACCTTCATTAACCAATGTAGGTTACATTTTTTGTGTCGCCCTACCTCGTTTCCTGATGCAACTACGAAAGCAGCCTTTGTGTTATCGAATCTTGGAGGCATGGCCGCAGTTTGGGCGAACCCTTTGTTGGAACAGGGCAGCCCGCTATTGTTTGACTGTGATGCATTGATTAATGCTATGACGCGGGTATTTGATACTTGTTATAAGACTCAGGCCACTGATTTGGAGTTATTAAACCTCCGCCAGGGGGATGCTCCTTTATTATCTTACTTGGCTAAATTTAATCAGTTGTCTGCTAAAACCGGCTGGCCAGAAGAAAAGAAGGCAGCCTTGTTTTATAAGGGGTTATCTGACTCATTGAAGGATACTATAGCCACGGTTCCGGTGGTTCCCACATCTTTTCCTGACTTCTTAGATTTAGTACTCCAGATTGACTCCCGACGGGCAGAAAGAAAAGGGGAAAGGAGAGTAACCCTGGCTAACCCTGCTGGTTCCACGGTTCCTGTTACGGGCGTTGATGAACCCATGCAAATTGGTGCAGTTAGGGGCCCGCTATCAACGGAAGAAAGAGAAAATCGCAGACAAAATAATTTGTGCTTTTACTGTGGTTCTGCTAACCATTTACTTCGTGCTTGCCCTAAGAAACCCCGCAAGTCGGAAAAACGCCAAAGCCCGGCAGTAGAAGGAACCCCTACGCCGAGCTGTTCTATGCAGGGTTCCTGTTTTTCTATGCCTTTTTATGTTGGCATTTCTCTGAGTTATAATCAGACCGTTCCATGGAGTTCTGAAGCGGTCTTGGACTCAGGGGCTACTGGAAATTATATTGATGCTCAATATGTTCGGACGTGGGGTATACCTCTCCTGCCAAAGAAAATTCCAGAGGTGGTGAATGCAGTTGATGGTTCTACTCTTCTATCCGGACTAGTTACTGAACATACCATACCTTTGCAGTTAACCATTGGTGTCGAGCATTCGGAAACTATCATGTTTGATGTCATTATGGCACCCCAATATAAACTGATTTTGGGTTTACCTTGGCTCAAGCTCCACAATCCGGTAATTAACTGGGAGACTGGGGCTATTGCCTTTAGCTCCCAGCAATGTCTTCAGGTTTGTAACATGGCGGGATCTATATTTGCAGCTCCTAGTCGGCCCTTATTGGATTCTGTAGTCACTATTGGAGCAGTTGTTAACCCTGTCCTGCCTGTCGAATATACACAATACATGGATGTTTTCGATAAGGGTAAAGCTGAGATTTTGCCACCTCATCGGCCATACGATTGCCCGATTGATCTCAAACCAGATGCTAAGGTACCATCGGGACGGATTTATTCTCTTACCCAAAAGGAGGATGCTGTCCTTAAAGAATATTTGGATAAGGCTCTTGAGTTAGGTTTTATATGACCTTCTCACTCTCCATTTGCTTCTCCGTTGTTCTTTGTGCCTAAGAAGGAGGGTGAATTAAGACCTTGTATCGATTACCGAGAGCTAAATGCAAGCACTATACGAAATCAGTACCCTATTCCCTTGATATCTGTCTTACTAGATCAGTTGGGTTCTTCAGAGTTCTTTACTAAATTAGACCTTAGAGGAGCTTACAACTTAGTGAGGATTCGTCGTGGCGATGAATGGAAAACAGCCTTCAAGACCAGATATGGCTTGTTTGAGTATCTGGTAATGCCATTCGGGCTTTGTAACGCCCCGGCCACTTTTCAGAATTTCATCAACGATGTTCTTCGTGACATGATTGACAGGTTTGTTATCGTTTACCTTGACGACATACTCATTTACTCCTCGTCCATGGAATTGCATGTGCACCACGTACCGGAAGTGTTACAACGCTTACATGATCATCATCTTTTTGTCAAATTAGAGAAGTGCGTTTTTCATGTGACTCATGTCGAGTTCCTTGGATATGACATCACCAATAAAGGAGTGCAGATGAGTAGAAGTAAGGTCAAAGCTGTTCTGGATTGGCCTACACCTTCTTCCAGGAAGGAGTTGCAGTCGTTTTTGGGCTTCTCTAACTTTTACCGTCGTTTCATCAGGCAGTTCTCTTCTATATCCGCACCTCTCACCGAACTGACCAGTAACAAGAAGCCTTATTTATGAAACGATAACGCTCAACGAGCATTTGAGTCTTTGAAAGCAGCTTTTACCTCTGCACCTGTTTTGTTGCATCCTAACGTCAAGCAACCTTTCTACGTCGAAGCAGATGCCTCAGATGTTGCTGTAGGAGCAGTTCTATCCCAGCCTTGCTCTGATCCTGGCGATCTGCATCCAGTCGCCTATCATTCACGAAAGTTAACACCTTATGAGCAAAACTATACCATCACCGAACGTGAATTGTTGGCAATTAGAGACGCATTTACGGTCTGGCGGCATCATCTTCTTGGTACTGAAATACCGGTTCAAGTATATACCGACCACAGAAACCTGTTGGCCTTGCAATCTCTGACTTGTACTACTGCCAGGCATGCCCGCTGGCATGAATTTTTTTCTATGTACAACTTTACTTTAACTTATCGTCCAGGGGTTCTACATTCCAAAGCCGACGCTCTATCCAGAAGTTTTGGGGGTTCTGTTTCACGTCTACAGGATGGGTCGTTGATGTTACCAACACAAGTGGTGTGTGGATGTGTGTTACAGCCCACTTTGAAGACGACGCTCCAATCCTGGGTTGATAAAGAGCCAGCGGAATTGGCAGAATACAACATGGATGTTGTGCATGGTCTGCCTTACGTCCAGGGACGCGTTTATATGCCTGATCATGACACTCGCTGTGCGGCTATTGCCTTGTGTCATGACGCTGCTATTGCAGCTCATCCTGGTTCACAGAAAACTCTTGAACTCCTCAAACGTTGGTGCTGGTGGCCTTCTATGCGGCGAGATGTCTCGCAATATATATCAACTTGCGCTATTTGTGCCCAATGTAAATCCCATTCTGCGAAGCCTATGGGGCTACTACAGCCATTGCCAGTACCGGTGAAACCATGGGCGATGATTACTATGGATTTTGTATTAGAGTTACCTTTGATCGATGGTTATGATACCGTATGGGTGGTGGTGGACAGTTTTTCAAAAATGTCCTTGTTTGTCCCTTGCCAAGGTCTGCCTTCCGCTTCTAAGCTTGCAGAGTTGTTTTTGCGACACGTCTTTCGATTTTTTGGGTTACCTGAGATCGTGGTTTCTGACAGGGGGTCCCAGTTTACGTCACGTTTTTGGAGGCATCTCATGTTCTCGTTGGGGGTGGATGATCGTTGTTCCACAGCCTTCCATCCGCAAACAGATGGTCAAACTGAGCGTGTTATTGCTACTATGGAACAGTACCTCAGGTGTCTCATCCTCCAACATCAAGAGTCCTGGTTAACAGTTCTTCCCATGGCGGAATTCGCATATAACAATTCCAGCCATTCATCTACAGGAACGTCACCTTTTTTTGCCTTATATGGGCAGCACCCACGCACTCTACCTCTTGACTGGAAACTTCCTGCGGATTGCCCGGCTGTGCAATCTTGTATCAAGAATCTGTCTGTGGTCCATGCTAGTGTTTTGGAACACCTAGTACAAGCTCAGAAGCAGGCCAAAATATATGCAGATCGTAACCGCCGACCTTCGCCCGATTACGTTCCAGGGTCGCGGGTCTGGCTTTCCACGAAGAACCTACGCATTCCGGGGCGGCGGTGTCTACTACCACGTTTTGTTGGTCCCTATGTTATCAAGGATGTCTTGAGTCCGTTGGTGGTCAGATTGGACTTACCATGTTCTTGGAAGATACATCCAGTATTTCATGTATCCATGATTAAACCTTGTGTCGACCATACGAGGGTAGTTGCCCCACCGTCTCCGGTACTCGTTCAAGGTGTAGAAGAATACGAAGTAAACGCTATACTTGATTCTAAGGTTTCTCGTGGTACCAGATATTTTTTGGTGGATTGGAAGGGGTACAGTCCGGAAGAACGTACATGGGAACCTGAGCGTAATGTACATGCCCCTTTGTTGGTTTCCCAGTTTTTGGCCTCTCGGGAGCATGGGGGTTCTTTGGGGGAGGATACTGTCAGAAAACGGTCCCGGTTTCGCGGCATCCCTCCAGTTACCTTGTCCTCTCGTAGGCAGCAGCGGGTGCTATTATCTGATGAAAGACAGGGGGCGGCGTTGTCTTGTCCACGACCTGCCCGGTACAGACGCGTTCGTCGGAAACCGTGTTTCCGACGCTTTGTTTGGAAGTTACCATGGAGATTACGGCAGTGGGCACGTCGTCTCCCACGTGATTCTTCACGCACTGGATCACGTGACCGTCTTATTGCAGGTAGTATGGTACTTAACTCTCCATCGCCCTCCAGTCGCTGCTTCTGATCGTATTTTGACAGCAGCTTTTGTTCATGTTTGGATCTTCTGGTATTTTGACCTTGGATTACGTTTTTGGATATTACCATTCGGATTGCCCCTTCAATTTGTTCTTGAATTATTCTTGCCCAGTGATTTGGTTTTGGTTAAGTTTGGACCTCGGAGGTTGGGGGACCTTCTCCCTTCTGATACTTTCTGCTGGTTCTCCTCTTTCTGGGACTTGTACTTGCTTTCTCGTTTCTTTCTTTCCTATCTCTCTTGTACCCCTGTCCACTTCACTCCGTACTGTTCTTAGGCGTCCTCGTGCCGGCGGGCACAGGTTAAGGTGCTGGACTAGAGACTTCCTGAGCACTTTTAGGCGTCCTCGTGCCGGCGGGTACAGGCTGAGGTGCTGGACTAGAGACTGCCTTGGCACCATAGGCGTCCTCGTGCCGTCGGGACAGGTGATTGGTGATCTTCACACTACTTGAACTGGAGTGGATTCCTGAGATGCGACAAGCATAAGTACTCGCCTGAAACCTCCATGTCCGGAGATCCCTGGTAAGAAGTCTTACTTTTCTTGACATTTTCTGTATCTCTTGTTACCTTTTACTGATTACCTTTTCCTTCTTATGGTCTCCAGAACTCAACACTCATGAGGATTACTTGTATGGAACTTATCTGGTTAATGCCCCGTTTCTCTGCAGGTTAGTCTTTTGAATATTGTAATTCTTGCATAGAGAGGTCATATTGGTTGGTAAACAGTTGTACTTTTCTGCAGTGGTTGAAAGGAACCTGGAGGTCATCGTTATCGTGAAGCAGACGCGATTCCAACGACTCTACAACATCTTCCGATCAATTAGGTTCTCAGTCTGTCCTTTTGTACCCCTGAGAATCACATTGGTAGGAAGAATTATTTACTTCACGACGAGTCAACAAGGAGTATTTGCCTAAGGATTTCTGACAATTTCCCATTAGAAAAATGGCCCTTTTGTCCCTAGTGACCAAGTCCTGCATAATAATGGGAACTAGCCCACTCACACTGAGAAGGCTAGTTCCCATTAGAGAAATGGCCCTTTTTGCTCCCCTAGAGGCCAAGTCCTGCATAATGATGGGAACTAGCCCACTCACACTGAGAAGGCTAGTTCACATTAGAGAAATGGCCCTTTTTGCTCCCCTAGAGGCCAAGTCCTGCATAATAATGGGAACTAGCCCACTCACACTGAGAAGGCTAGTTCCCATTAGAGAAATGGCCCTTTTGCCCCCAGTGGCCAAGTCCTGCATAATAATGGGAACTAGCCCACTCACACAGAGAAGGCTAGTTCCCATTAGAGAAATGGCCCTTTTTGCTCCCCTAGAGGCCAAGTCCTGCATAATAATGGGAACTAGCCTACTCACACTGAGAAGGCTAGTTCACATTAGAGAACTGGCCCTTTTTGCTCCCTTAGAGGCCAAGTCCTGCATAATAATGGGAACTAGCCCACTCACACTGAGAAGGCTAGTTCACATTAGAGAACTGGCCCTTTTTGCTCCCCTAGAGGCCAAGTCATGCATAATAATGGGAACTGGCCTACTCACACGGAGAAGGCTAGTTCACATTAGAGAACTGGCCCTTTGAGCTCCCCTAGTGGCCAAATGCTGCATAATAATGGGAACTGGCATACTCACACGGAGAAGGCTAGTTCCCATTAGAGAAATGGCCCTTTTTGCTCCACTAGAGGCCAAGTCCTGCATAATAAAGGGAACTAGCCCACTCACACTGAGAAGGCTAGTTCCCGAGAAATGGCCCTTTTTGCTCCCCTAGAGGCCAAGTCCTGCATAATAAAGGGAACTAGCCCACTCACACTGAGAAGGCTAGTTCACATTAGACAAATGGCCCTTTTTGCCCCTAGTGGCCAAGTCCTGCTATTTCCCATTAGAGAAATGGCCCTTTTTGGCCTTAGTGGCCAAGTCCTGCATAATAATGGGAACTAGCCCACTCACACTGAGAAGGCTAGTTCCCATTAGAGAAATGGCCCTTTTTGGCCTTAGTGGCCAAGTCCTGCATAATAATGGGAACTAGCCCACTCACACTGAGAAGGCTAGTTCCCATTAGAGAATTTGCCCTTTTTGCTCCCCTAGAGGCCAAGTCCTGCATAATAAAGGGAACTAGCCCACTCACACTAAGAAGGCTAGTTCCCATTAGAGAAATGGCCCTTTTTGGCCTTAGTGGCCAAGTCCTGCATAATAATGTGAACTAGCCCACTCACACTGAGAAGGCTAGTACCCATTAGAGAAATGGCCCTTTTTGCTCCCCTAGAGGCCAAGTCCTGCATAATAATGGGAACTAGCCCACTCACACTGAGAAGGCTAGTTTCCATTGGACAAATGACCCTTTTTGCTCCCCTAGTGGCCAAGTCCTGCATAATAATGGGAACTAGCCCACTCACACTGAGAAGGCTAGTTCCCATTAGAAAAATGGCCCTTTTGCCCCCAGTGGCCAAGTCCTGCATAATAATGGGAACTAGCCCACTCACACTGAGAAGGCTAGTTCCCATTAGACAAATGGCCCTTTTGGTCCCAGTGGCCAAGTCCTGCATAATAATGGGAACTAGCCCACTCACACTGAGAAGGCTAGTTCCCATTAGAAAAATGGCCCTTTTGCCCCCAGTGGCCAAGTCCTGCACAATAATCGGAACTAGCCCACTCACACTGAGAAGGCTAGTTCCCATTAGAGAATTTGCCCTTTTTGCTCACCTAGAGGCCAAGTCCTGCATAATAAAGGGAACTAGCCCACTCACACTGAGAAGGCTAGTTCCCATTAGAGAAATTGCCCTTTTTGGCCTTAGTGGCCAAGTCCTGCATAATAATGTGAACTAGCCCACTCACACTGAGAAGGCTAGTTCCCATTAGAGAAATGGCCCTTTTTGCTCCCCTAGTGGCCAAGTCCTGCATAATAATGGGAACTAGCCCACTCACACTGAGAAGGCTAGTTCCCATTAGAAAAATGGCCCTTTTGCCCCCAGTGGCCAAGTCCTGCATAATAATGGGAACTAGCCTACTCACACTGAGAAGGCTAGTTCCCATTAGACAAATGGCCCTTTTTGTCCCAGTGGCCAAGTCCTGCATAATAATGGGAACTAGCCCACTCACACTGAGAAGGCTAGTTCCCATTAGAAAAATGGCCCTTTTGCCCCCAGTGGCCAAGTCCTGCACAATAATCGGAACTAGCCCACTCACACTGAGAAGGCTAGTTCCCATTAGAAAAATGGCCCTTTTGCCCCCAGTGGCCAAGTCCTGCATAATAATGGGAACTAGCCCACTCACACAGAGAAGGCTAGTTCCCATTAGAGAAATGGCCCTTTTTGCTCCCCTAGAGGCCAAGTCCTGCATAATAATGGGAACTAGCCTACTCACACTGAGAAGGCTAGTTCACATTAGAGAACTGGCCCTTTTTGCTCCCTTAGAGGCCAAGTCCTGCATAATAATGGGAACTAGCCCACTCACACTGAGAAGGCTAGTTCACATTAGAGAACTGGCCCTTTTTGCTCCCCTAGAGGCCAAGTCCTGCATAATAATGGGAACTGGCCTTCTCACACGGAGAAGGCTAGTTCACATTAGAGAACTGGCCCTTTAAGCTCCCCTAGTGGCCAAATGCTGCATAATAATGGGAACTGGCATACTCACACGGAGAAGGCTAGTTCCCATTAGAGAAATGGCCCTTTTTGCTCCACTAGAGGCCAAGTCCTGCATAATAAAGGGAACTAGCCCACTCACACTGAGAAGGCTAGTTCCCATTAGAGAAATGGCCCTTTTTGCTCCCCTAGAGGCCAAGTCCTGCATAATAAAGGGAACTAGCCCACTCACACTGAGAAGGCTAGTTCACATTAGACAAATGGCCCTTTTTGCCCCTAGTGGCCAAGTCCTGCTATTTCCCATTAGAGAAATGGCCCTTTTTGGCCTTAGTGGCCAAGTCCTGCATAATAATGGGAACTAGCCCACTCACACTGAGAAGGCTAGTTCCCATTAGAGAATTTGCCCTTTTTGCTCCCCTAGAGGCCAAGTCCTGCATAATAAAGGGAACTAGCCCACTCACACTAAGAAGGCTAGTTCCCATTAGAGAAATGGCCCTTTTTGGCCTTAGTGGCCAAGTCCTGCATAATAATGTGAACTAGCCCACTCACACTGAGAAGGCTAGTACCCATTAGAGAAATGGCCCTTTTTGCTCCCCTAGAGGCCAAGTCCTGCATAATAATGGGAACTAGCCCACTCACACTGAGAAGGCTAGTTTCCATTGGACAAATGACCCTTTTTGCTCCCCTAGTGGCCAAGTCCTGCATAATAATGGGAACTAGCCCACTCACACTGAGAAGGCTAGTTCCCATTAGAAAAATGGCCCTTTTGCCCCCAGTGGCCAAGTCCTGCATAATAATGGGAACTAGCCCACTCACACTGAGAAGGCTAGTTCCCATTAGACAAATGGCCCTTTTGGTCCCAGTGGCCAAGTCCTGCATAATAATGGGAACTAGCCCACTCACACTGAGAAGGCTAGTTCCCATTAGAAAAATGGCCCTTTTGCCCCCAGTGGCCAAGTCCTGCACAATAATCAGAACTAGCCCACTCACACTGAGAAGGCTAGTTCCCATTAGAAAAATGGCCCTTTTGCCCCCAGTGGCCAAGTCCTGCATAATAATGGGAACTAGCCCACTCACACTGAGAAGACTAGTTCCCATTAGACAAATGGCCCTTTTGGTCCCAGTAGCCAAGTCCTGCATAATAATGGGAGCTAGCCCACTCACACTGAGAAGGCTAGTTCCCATTAGAAAAATGGCCCTTTTGCCCCCAGTGGCCAAGTCCTGCATAATAATGTGAACTAGCCCACTCACACAGAGAAGGCTAGTTCCCATTAGAGAAATGGCCCTTTTGCTCCCCTAGAGGCCAAGTCCTGCATAATAATGGGAACTAGCCTACTCACACTGAGAAGGCTAGTTCACATTAGAGAACTGGCCCTTTTTGCTCCCTTAGAGGCCAAGTCCTGCATAATAATGGGAACTAGCCCACTCACACTGAGAAGGCTAGTTCACATTAGAGAACTGGCCCTTTGAGCTCCCCTAGTGGCCAAATGCTGCATAATAATGGGAACTGGCCTACTCACACGGAGAAGGATAGTTCCCATTAGAGAAATGGCCCTTTTTGCTCCACTAGAGGCCAAGTCCTGCATAATAAAGGGAACTAGCCCACTCACACTGAGAAGGCTAGTTCCCATTAGAGAAATGGCCCTTTTTGCTCCCCTCGAGGCCAAGTCCTGCATAATAAAGGGAACTAGCCCACTCACACTGAGAAGGCTAGTTCACATTAGACAAATGGCCCTTTTTGCCCCTAGTGGCCAAGTCCTGCTATTTCCCATTAGAGAAATGGCCCTTTTTGGCCTTAGTGGCCAAGTCCTGCATAATAATGGGAACTAGCCCACTCACACTGAGAAGGCTAGTTCCCATTAGAGAAATGGCCCTTTTTGGCCTTAGTGGCCAAGTCCTGCATAATAATGGGAACTAGCCCACTCACACTGAGAAGGCTAGTTCCCATTAGAGAATTTGCCCTTTTTGCTCCCCTAGAGGCCAAGTCCTGCATAATAAAGGGAACTAGCCCACTCACACTGAGAAGGCTAGTTCCCATTAGAGAAATGGCCCTTTTTGGCCTTAGTGGCCAAGTCCTGCATAATAAAGGGAACTAGCCCACTCACACTGAGAAGGCTAGTTCCCATTAGAGAAATGGCCCTTTTTGCTCCCCTAGAGGCCAAGTCCTGCATAATAATGGGAACTAGCCCACTCACACTGAGAAGGCTAGTTCACATTAGAGAATTGGCCCTTTTTGCTCCCCTAGAGGCCAAGTCCTGCATAATAATGGGAACTGGCCTACTCACACTGAGAAGGCTAGTTCACATTAGAGAACTGGCCCTTTGAGCTCCCCTAGTGGCCAAATGCTGCATAATAATGGGAACTGGCCTACTCACACGGAGAAGGCTAGTTCCCATTAGAGAAATGGCCCTTTTTGCTCCACTAGAGGCCAAGTCCTGCATAATAAAGGTAACTAGCCCACTCGCACTGAGAAGGCTAGTTCCCATTAGAGAAATGGCCCTTTTTGCTCCCCTAGAGGCCAAGTCCTGCATAATAAAGGGAACTAGCCCACTCACACTGAGAAGGCTAGTTCACATTAGATAAATGGCCCTTTTTGCCCCTAGTGGCCAAGTCCTGCTATTTCCCATTAGAGAAATGGCCCTTTTTGGCCCTAGTGGCCAAGTCCTGCATAATAATGGGAACTAGCCTACTCACACTGAGAAGGCTAGTTCCCATTAGACAAATGGCCCTTTTGCCCCTAGTGGCCAAGTCCTGCATAATAATGGGAAATAGCACACTCACACTGAGAAGGCTAGTTCCCATTAGAGAAATGGCCCTTTTTGCTCCCCTAGAGGCCAAGTCCTGCATAATAAAGGGAACCAGCCCACTCACACTGAGAAGGCTAGTTCCCATTAGAGAAATGGCCCTTTTTGCTCCCCTAGAGGCCAAGTCGTGCATAATAAAGGGAACTAGCCCATTCACACTGAGAAGGCTAGTTCCCATTAGACAAATAGCCCCTTTTGCCCCTAGTGGCCAAGTCCTGCTATTTCCCATTAGAGAAATGGTCCTTTTTGTCCCTAGTGGCCAAGTCCTGCATAATAATGGGAACTAGCCTACTCACACTGAGAAGGCTAGTTCCATTAGACAAATGGCCCTTTTTGCTCCCCTAGAGGCCAAGTCCTGCATAATAAAGGGAACTAGCCCACTCACACTGAGAAGGCTATTTCCCATTAGAAAAATGGCCCTTTTGTCCCTAGTGACCAAGTCCTGCATAATAATGGGAACTAGCCCACTCACACTGAGAAGGCTAGTTCCCATTAGAGAAATGGCCCTTTTTGCTCCCCTAGAGGCCAAGTCCTGCATAATAAAGGGAACTAGCCAACTCACACTGAGAAGGCTAGTTCAAATTAGACAATTGGCCCTTTTCGGCCCTAGTGGCCAAGTCCTGCTATTTCCCATTAGAGAAATGGCCCTTTTTGGCCCTAGTGGCCAAGTCCTGCATAATAATGGGAACTAGCCTATTCACACTGAGAAGGCTAGTTCCCATTAGACAAATGGCCCTTTTGCCCCTAGTGGCCAAGTCCTGCATAATAATGGGAACTAGCACACTCACACTGAGAAGGCTAGTTCCCATTAGAGAAATGGCCCTTTTTGCTCCCCTAGAGGCCAAGTCCTGCATAATAAAGGGAACCAGCCCACTCACATTGAGAAGGCTAGTTCCCATTAGAGAAATGGCCCTTTTTGCTCCCCTAGAGGCCAAGTCCTGCATAATAAAGGGAACTAGCCCACTCACACTGAGAAGGCTAGTTCACATTAGACAAATGGCCCTTTTTGGCCCTAGTGGCCAAGTCCTGCATAATAATGGGAACTAGCCCACTCACACTGAGAAGGCTAGTTCCCATTAGAGAAATGGCCCTTTTTGCTCCCCTAGAGGCCAAGTCCTGCATAATAAAGGGAACCAGCCCACTCACATTGAGAAGGCTAGTTCCCATTAGAGAAATGGCCCTTTTTGCTCCCCTAGAGGCCAAGTCCTGCATAATAAAGGGAACTAGCCCACTCACACTGAGAAGGCTAGTTCACATTAGACAAATGGCCCCTTTTGCCCCTAGTGGCCAAGTCCTGCTATTTCCCATTAGAGAAATGGTCCTTTTTGGCCCTAGTGGCCAAGTCCTGCATAATAATGGGAACTAGCCTACTTACACTGAGAAGGCTAGTTCCATTAGACAAATGGCCCTTTTTGCTCCCCTAGAGGCCAAGTCCTGCATAATAAAGGGAACTAGCCCACTCACACTGAGAAGGCTATTTCCCATTAGAAAAATGGCCCTTTTGTCCCTAGTGACCAAGTCCTGCATAATAATGGGAACTAGCCCACTCACACTGAGAAGGCTAGTTCCCATTAGAGAAATGGCCCTTTTTGCTCCCCTAGAGGCCAAGTCCTGCATAATAAAGGGAACTAGCCCACTCACACTGAGAAGGCTAGTTCCCATTAGAGAAATGGCCCTTTTTGCTCCCCTAGAGGCCAAGTCCTGCATAATAATGGGAACTAGCCCACTCACACTGAGAAGGCTAGTTCACATTAGAGAACTGGCCCTTTTTGCTCCCCTAGAGGCCAAGTCCTGCATAATAATGGGAACTGGCCTACTCACACTGAGAAGGCTAGTTCACATTAGAGAACTGGCCCTTTGAGCTCCCCTAGTGGCCAAATGCTGCATAATAATGGGAACTGGCCTACTCACACGGAGAAGGCTAGTTCCCATTAGAGAAATGGCCCTTTTTGCTCCACTAGAGGCCAAGTCCTGCATAATAAAGGGAACTAGCCCACTCACACTGAGAAGGCTAGTTCCCATTAGAGAAATGGCCCTTTTTGCTCCCCTAGAGGCCAAGTCCTGCATAATAAAGGGAACTAGCCCACTCACACTGAGAAGGCTAGTTCACATTAGACAAATGGCCCTTTTTGCCCCTAGTGGCCAAGTCCTGCTATTTCCCATTAGAGAAATGGCCCTTTTTGGCCCTAGTGGCCAAGTCCTGCATAATAATGGGAACTAGCCTACTCACACTGAAAAGGCTAGTTCCCATTAGACAAATGGCCCTTTTGCCCCTAGTGGCCAAGTCCTGCATAATAATGGGAACTAGCACACTCACACTGAGAAGGCTAGTTCCCATTAGAAAAATGGCCCTTTTTGCTACCCTAGAGGCCAAGTCCTGCATAATAAAGGGAACCAGCCCACTCACATTGAGAAGGCTAGTTCCCATTAGAGAAATGGCCTTTTTTGCTCCCCTAGAGGCCAAGTCCTGCATAATAAAGGGAACTAGCCCACTCACACTGAGAAGGCTAGTTCCCATTAGACAAATGGCCCCTTTTGCCTCTAGTGGCCAAGTCCTGCTATTTCCCTTTAGAGAAATGGTCCTTTTTGGCCCTAGTGGCCAAGTCCTGCATAATAATGGGAACTAGCCTACTCACACTGAGAAGGCTAGTTCCATTAGACAAATGGCCCTTTTTGCTCCCCTAGAGGCCAAGTCCTGCATAATAAAGGGAACTAGCCCACTCACACTGAGAAGGCTATTTCCCATTAGAAAAATGGCCCTTTTGTCCCTAGTGACCAAGTCCTGCATAATAATGGGAACTAGCCCACTCACACTGAGAAGGCTAGTTCCCATTAGAGAAATGGCCCTTTCTGCTCCCCTAGAGGCCAAGTCCTGCATAATAAAGGGAACTAGCCCACTCACACTGAGAAGGCTAGTTCAAATTAGACAATTGGCCCTTTTCGGCCCTAGTGGCCAAGTCCTGCTATTTCCCATTAGAGAAATGGCCCTTTTTGGCCCTAGTGGCCAAGTCCTGCATAATAATGGGAACTAGCCTACTCACACTGAGAAGGCTAGTTCCCATTAGACAAATGGCCCTTTTGCCCCTAGTGGCCAAGTCCTGCATAATAATGGGAACTAGCACACTCACACTGAGAAGGCTAGTTCCCATTAGAGAAATGGCCCTTTTTGCTCCCCTAGAGGCCAAGTCCTGCATAATAAAGGGAACCAGCCCACTCACATTGAGAAGGCTAGTTCCCATTAGAGAAATGGCCCTTTTTGCTCCCCTAGTGGCCAAGTCCTGCATAATAAAGGGAACTAGCCCACTCACACTGAGAAGGCTAGTTCACATTAGACAAATGGCCCTTTTTGCCCCTAGTGGCCAAGTCCTGCTATTTCCCATTAGAGAAATGGCCCTTTTTGGCCCTAGTGGCCAAGTCCTGCATAATAATGGGAACTAGCCCACTCACACTGAGAAGGCTAGTTCCCATTAGAGAAATCGCCCTTTTTGCTCCCCTAGACGCCAAGTCCTGCATAATAAAGGGAACTAGCCCATTCACACTGAGAAGGCTAGTTCCCATTAGACAAATGGCCCCTTTTGCCCCTAGTGGCCAAGTCCTGCTATTTCCCATTAGAGAAATGGCCCTTTTTGGCCCTAGTGGCCAAGTCCTGCATAATAATGGGAACTAGCCTACTCACACTGAGAAGGCTGGTTCCCATTAGACAAATGGCCCTTTTTGCTCCCCTAGAGGCCAAGACCTGCATAATAAAGGGAACTAGCCCACTCACACTGAGAAGGCTATTTCCCATTAGAAAAATGGCCCTTTTGTCCCTAGTACCAAGTCCTGCATAATAATGGGAACTAGCCCACTCACACTGAGAAGGCTAGTTCCCATTACAGAAATGGCCCTTTTCGCTCCCCTAGAAGACAAGTCCTGCATAATAAAGGGAACTAGCCCACTCACACTGAGAAGGCTAGTTCAAATTAGACAATTGGCCCTTTTTGGCCCTAGTGGCCAAGCCCTGCTATTTCCCATTAGAGAAATGGCCCTTTTTGGCCCTAGTGGCCAAGTCCTGCATAATAATGGGAAATAGCCTACTCACACTGAGAAGGCTAGTTCCCATTAGACAAACGGCCTTTTTTGCTCCCCTACTGGCCAGGTCCTGCATAGTGATGGGAATTAGCCCACTCATACTGAGAAGGTTAGTTCCCATTAGAGAAATGGCCCTTTTGCCCCTAGTGGCCAAGTCCTGCATAATAATGGGAACTAGCCCACTCACGGTGAGAAGGCTAGTTCCCATTAGACAAATTGCCCTTTTTGCTCCCCTAGCGGCCAAGTCGTGCATAATAATGTGAACTAGCCCACTCACACTGAGAAGGCTAGTTCCCATTAGAGAAATGGTCCTTTTTGCCCCTAGTGGCCAAGTCCTGCTATTTCCCATTAGATAAATGGCCCTAGTAGCCAAGTCCTGCATAATAATGGGAACTAGCCCACTCACACTGAGAAGGCTAGTTCCCATTAGAGAAATGGCCCTTTTTGCTCCCCTAGAGGCCAAGTCCTGCATATTAAAGGGAACTAGCCCATTCACACTGAGAAGGCTAGTTCCCATTAGACAAATGCCCCCTTTTGCCCCTAGTGGCCAAGTCCTGCTATTTCCCATTAGAGAAATGGCCCTTTTTGGCCCTAGTGGCCAAGTCCTGCATAATAATGGGAAGTAGCCTACTGTAACGCTCACCTGATTCTCGCAGAGGCGCCGGTCTTGACTGGGCGACTACCGTATCTTCAAAGGTGATGTGCAGCACCCGGTTGGCTCTTTGGGCTGGACCTCTGTGCACTGTATGCCTGACGTGTAGAGTAAGATGTCTTAGGTAAGTGAATGCCGAGCTCTCCATCTGCCTCGGGGCAGGGTGCTGTAACCAGTTTCCTCACTGGATAGGTAGCGCAGGCCTCTTGACTTCAGAGGACTGCTGTCCGTCGTTTACTGCACGAATGGTAAGTTTCGAGTAACTCAAATGTCTTTAAAGTCTTTAATAATGATGTCTCTTGTTTTGCAGGGTTCCGGCGATGGCGGATGACGGGCTGAATTGAGTTGAAGATGGAGCCCGTGTGAGGAATAGAAGCGCCTGGAAGCACGTAAGTAAGCGCTTGTTGCCAGCTTCACGATGCGCTCTAACTGTCTTTTTATTTTGCAGGTACGAGTTCGGTGCGGCTGCAGGGTGCCGGAATACCCACTGGGTTAGATGTGGAAAGGAGTATTGGCACGTGAGTATTAAAGTTCCCCAATGTATTTAAACGCACCTTGTTTTGTCTTTCAGATGCGGGATGCAGCGCCGACGGCCTCCGGAGCGTGCGAAGAGTTGGTAAGCTTTTGTCTTTCAGATGCCGGAATGCAGTGTGAAGACCTCCGGAACGCACGAAGAGTAGGTAAGCCTTTGCCTTTCAGATGCCGGAATGCTAACCTGTTCTTTCTTGTCTTTATAGGTGTTGCTGAAGACTGGAGTCAGGATGGTAAGCCTTTTTCCTTAGGCCCAGGACCGGATGCAGAAGACACGATGAGCGTTCTGCTGCAGAGGGTGCAGAATAACGCAAAGCAAGATTCATCCACCGGGTGTGGTTTAAATAGCCTCCTGTAGTGCTTAGGTGTCTCCTTCCACAGCCACGCCTAGGTAAGAAAAGAGTTCCTGGTAAGAAAAGAGTTCCTGCCTTCCAGAAGAGTTCCAGTGTTCTGAATCTAGGGAGTGGCTCCAGCCCCACCCAACAGGAAAAGTAGTTCCAAACAGAAGAGGATCAGAGGCTCAACTGGCAGGCAAGTAAGCAGCATGGTCTGCTGCAGGTAAGTCCACCCAAGCATTATGAGCCCGGCGCTTCCAGCGCTGGGACTGGGCATATTTATGAGCCTGGTGCCACTGGCGCCAGGACTGGGTCCAAAAGGTCCCAATTGGGACTGGTTGGCACTCGGAACCTGGGTTATGGATCTGCTTCCAAGGGAGTTGGGAAAACCCTGACCTTTTGGAAGCAGAGATCATGACACCTACTCACACTGAGAAGACTAGGTCCCATTAGACAAATGGCCCTTTTTGCTCCCCTAGAGGCCAAGACCTGAATAATAAAGGGAACTAGCCCACTCACACTGAGAAGGCTATTTCCCATTAGAAAAATGGCCCCTTTGTCCCTAGTGACCAAGTCCTGCATAATAATGGGAACTAGCCCACTCACACTGAGAAGGCTAGTTCCCATTAGAGAAATGGCCCTTTTTGCTCCCCTAGAGGCCAAGCCCTGCATAATAAAGGGAACTAGCCCACTCACACTGAGAAGGCTAGTTCAAATTAGACAATTGGCCCTTTTTGGCCCTAGTGGCCAAGTCCTGCTATTTCCCATTAGAGAAATGGCCCTTTTTGGCCATAGTGGCCAAGTCCTGCATAATAATGGGAACTAGCCTACTCACACTGAGAAGGCTAGTTCCCATTAGACAAATGGCCTTTTTTGCTCCCCTACTGGCCAGGTCCTGCATAGTGATGGGAATTAGCCCACTCATACTGAGAAGGTTAGTTCCCATTAGAGAAATGGCCCTTTTGCCCCTAGTGGCCAAGTCCTGCATAATAATGGGAACTAGCCCACTCACAGTGAGAAGGCTAGTTCCCATTAGACAAATTGCCCTTTTTGCTCCCCTAGCGGCCAAGTCCTGCATAATAATGTGAACTAGCCCACTCACACTGAGAAGGCTAGTTCCCATTAGAGAAATGGTCCTTTTTGCCCCTAGTGGCCAAGTCCTGCTATTTCCCATTAGATAAATGGCCCTAGTAGCCAAGTCCTGCATAATAATGGGAACTAGCCCACTCACACAGAGAAGGCTAGTTCCCATTAGAGAAATTGCCCTTTTTGCTCCCCTAGTGGCCAAGTCCTGCATAATAATGGTAACTAGCCTACTCACACTGAGAAGGCTAGTTCCCATTAGGCAAATGGCCCTTTTGCCCCTAGTGGCCACGTCCTGCATAATAATGGGAACTAGCCCACTCACACTGAAAAGGCTAGTTCCCATTAGACAAATGGCCCTTTTGCCCCTAGTGGCCAAGTCCTGCATAATAATGTGAACTAGCCCACTCACACTGAGAAGGCTAGTTCCCATTAGACAAATGGCCCTTTTGCCCCTAGTGGCCAAGTCCTGCATAATAATGGGAACTAGCCCACTCACGCTGAGAACACTAGTTCCCATTATAAAAATGGCCCTTTTGCCCCTAGTGGCCAAGTCCTGCATAATAATGGGAACTAGCCCACTCACACTGACAAGGCTAGTTCCCATTATAAAAATGGCCCTTTTGCCCCTAGTGGCCAAGTCCTGCATAATAATGGGAACTAGCCCACTCACACTGAGAAGGCTAGTTCACATTAGACAAATGGCCCTTTTGCCCCTAGTGGCCAAGTCCTGCATAATAATGGGAACTAGCCCACTGACGGCAAGCGTCCCCAACCAACACGATCCTCCCCGCAATGAGAGACAATGATGGACTCTCCCAGGATGGGAATAAGGCCAAGACAAAGTGCGGGTGAGCGTAAATGGGAGTTTATCAATCAGAATAGGGCATGCAAAGAACTCTGCAAACTCTGAGAGCGCTCTGTCTGACAATAGCAAAGACAGGCGTATATATTTACAAAAAACGTCATCAGAACCTACATACTATAGGGGGCACAAGTTCAATGGGATTGGGTGGCGACGACTAGCTATAGGTGCTGCTGTGATGTGGTTGGCCTTGGCTGGAGGACGTCACTGGTCAGCCTCGTAGGTTGGGCTGGGCCTGGCGGGTCAGCTGGGTTCATCCGGGCGGTGTCGTTGTGCCACTGTGGCCAGTGTCAGAGATGAATGTCTTTTCCTGACTTCTTTGCCCTAGGCCATGCACACCGCAGTCATTCAGTCATTTGCAATATTATCCTCTTTAGTAAATCTTCCAATAGGTTATTCTACAGGTTAATGCAACACAGGAGGAATGCACCTCGAGAGGGGTTTGATGGCGATTCATCAGTACATGGTTACCAGTGTCCTGTTGACCGGGTACCATAGGTCGTGGGGCTGGGGCTCAGGGCATGGGACAGGCGGTACATGTCATTTTGTCCTGTTAGAAGTCATTATGAATGTGTTGCTGTAATGTTGCCATAATAATGGGTGTCCTAATTTTACAGGGGCCATTAACCTAAGGTGATCCGGTGGGTCGTGGGGCTTAAGAGAGGGCGCCTCAAGGATTTGTGTTTTCAGGCGAAGGTTTACTGCCGGGCTGTAAATAATACAGGTGGCGGGCCGTGGCCTTGGGTGCTGCAGAGGGAACTACAAATGTTTGAAGTGGCTCCAGCCGAGTTGGGGAAGGTGGAGCAGCGCGGCGCGGGCCTCTGCTCTCTCGTCTGCCGGGCTTCGCTGGGAGGGAGGGGGAATGGCCTTGCATATGCTCACAAAGGTACCTTCCTCGTGTGTTGCCGATTTTAGGTGAAAGTATCATAAACATTCAAATATTATACAATACTAATTGAGTCGTTCCGAAGCTCACATTCTAATATTGCTAATGCTTCTCAAATATAGCCAGTCCAAGCACATTATTTCTACACTATGTTTTAACAACTACAACATTTTGTTATATGCATATACATTTGCAGTAAGTGAGGTAGTAGTGAGGTTGGTGGAGCGCATAGAAACGACTCGCCACTGTACGTGACGGTAGTGGCACATTAGGGGCTTGGACTTGTACACATGGAGGGTGCATTCTCGCGCGTCCTTTACATGAGCCCTCAATATGGTTGCATTTGTCTTTCTCTGCACTCTAGCAGCATTAGTTCGGTTATGGCGCGGGACCGTGGGGTGTAAACTTTTCAATGATACGCATAACAGATAACCCCCCGCCCACCCAGGGACGCTTTTACTATTTGCACATAACTGCAGTGGTGTGGTTGCTTCATTGCTAATGCCATATGAACATGCATTCTGCCATATCTATACATTTTACAGGTTTTTTAGCCAAAGAGGTTTGTGGAGAAAATGCGCCCATCGCAGGTAGTTTTGTCATTAGTATTTGGGAACTTTTGCTTTTATCTGATGGCCATTTTACAGTTCTTTTTCCACCCAGGCTCTGCTGGCCGGGTCATGCTGGGAGCAGTGATACACTGCGGAAGGTGAAATGTTACAGTGTTGGTATCTTACACTAGCTCATGTTCGTCTTGTTCGTGGGAACGGGCTCACAGCGGATCTGCCAGGGAGCTGCGGCCATGGGGATAATTGAAACTCTCCAAAGGTGGGGGCCGCACTGCAGTGGGCCGGGCTCACACCATCTTTATTAAACAAAATGGTTTCTGAGGCCTTCAGTAGGTTTGGGCAATGTCTTCAGCAGGTGAGCCATCCACCACCTGGGCCCTGGTGGTAAGGAGGGGACGCCTGACGAGCCATGGCCCTCACCGGGGGAGGGGATGTGGGCGAGGGGGGGTCTTTTGGACCAATCCTCCCCTACATTTCCCCCCTTTCGTTACTTAAGTAACGAATTCTTTAAATCCTCCAATCTCCTGCACTCTTCCTCGTCAATTATTGCGTCATCCCATGCAGGTGTGCCTTTTATGGGCATCCATGCTCTGCACACCCCCCTCAAGCTCTCATCTCTCCTAGCATATTCATCTGGGGTACAAGTCAGGTATATACATCCGCTCCCTGCTTCCAAGTCTACCCATACCTCCTCGTACCATTCTAGTATACGGGGCTCTCTAATGGTAGTATGCCACAATTTATCTACTATATCCTTGTCGTGATACCTAGGCACTAGCTGATATCTCGGTGTGTCATCAGTTCCTGTTTGTACCTGCATTTCCTGCATAGCTTGTATTGTACCACGGGTGTTGCCCATTGTCACCATCATCATTGCACCATTCGGTACTGCGTTAGCACAACATCAAAGACCCACCTGGCACAGGCAAAAAATAAAGAGGAGGAACACCACAGCCGGCATCAAAAATTCCCAGCCATGATGGAACCCAGGAGAAGATATTGTCGAACCACGTGCTTTCTTCCGCTCCACCTTCCATTCTCATTCTTTCTCCTAGGTTATGTACTGCTTCGATCACATGGGACAGGGAGCCATTGTCTGCGTCTTCCGAAGGTACGAAAGTGCAGCAGGCACTTCCGATTTTTCGGCAAACACCTCCATCCATCGCTGTCAACAGGTCCAAGACATACCTGTTTTGCATGGTCATCAGATGTAATGCTCTTAGTTCCACTTTTATTACGTTGAACCCTTCTTCAGTGTCATTTGCCAGCTGGATCAGCTCCCAACGTGTTATTTGGAGCCATTTTGCATTTGCTCGCGCCTGGATACTTGGGATGAGTGAGGCGAAGAATGTTTCTGCAGAGCTGAATAATCGATACCTGTCCGGGATCTGTGCCAGCAATTCTGACGATGCCTTTGATATGTAGTTCGATGATCATCTGTTTCGGGACAGCACCTCTTCCTTGTTCCCTGAAGACAGGACATACACTTGCGGTTCTACAGTTGGCCGGCCCGCACTCTGTTGGGTGTTTCCTCGCGTCCTTTTGCTCCCATCAATGTGGCTTTCCGGGATTACCATTAGTGCTGAGTGCAGAGTGACCATCGAGCAGCTGCCACTCCAGGATTGTGGGAGGTGCAGGTATGCCTAGTTGCCACATACCCAATACGTGTCCATGAGGGCCGCTGTCCCTTTTCTTAAATCTGGGATGGTGAGGGTCTTGTTACAGTTCTTGTTTGCCCCCATGGAGGCTTTCCCCTCTCCTTTAAAGCACAGTTCATAGTCTATTTCCTTCTGCAGCTTGAAGGGTTTTTCAATGGCTGTTACCCAGGTTAGTTTCGAGATGTGTTCCTTCCATACTGGTGTGCACGTTTCTTCTATCCATTGCAGTTTCTCTGGTGCCACACCCCTCAGCGCTTCAGCCTTACACATTACTTCTTCGTCCTTCCACTTGTTGTCTGAAAAAAGTGTCCCTTGTATTATAAACAATGGTTCTTCCAGACATACCAGACATACCACTCCTACTGTCTTTGGATAGGAGGTTTTCTCGTTCTGCAGCATTCTAAAAGTAACTTCATGTGCCTGGAAGGTGTTCTTAATTCTGCACAACGTGAGATGAAGGAGACATTGGGAGACATTGGGCATTGGGCATCTACAATAGGCAACTCTTTGGGTAACAATACTTTGGGTGTGCCTGAAGCATGGGGAATGAGGGAGCAGACATAACAGCTCTCGTTTGTTGTTTGCTTAGCTGTTGCACTCATATCCGCATACCATTTATTTGTCTGGTGGGGGTGTCGCGGGTCTTCCATTTTGTCTAGTCCTAACCCATAATACTCATCATACTTCCTCCTCCCCGCCTCCCTTTTTCGTCTGTTATTTCTTTTCCTAATGTACTTCCCGGCTTCATGGGCGATGGACGAAGTGGGCCCCCCTTTCTCCTTCCCACCCCCCTTTGCCCAATCATCATATAATATTTCATGTGTTGCTGTCATTTTTTCATTTTCTTCCTTTATGTTATCTAACAGTGTGTTCTTGGTTACGAGGGCAGGCTGGCTGGTGGGGGTGTTATACAACCAGGATATGGCGGAGGGGTTTCGGTCATTTAGACTGCAGGCATTGTAATTAGATATTTTTGGCAGGGACACTGTGTTGTTTTGCATTTTTCCCTGCAGACATTCATTTTTCGAGACGACAGCAGTGGATGGTGTCGTATAATATCCCCATACAAGTTTAGTTCCATCCCATACCAAAAAATCACCTTCTTTAGTATTTACACTTGCTGTTGCATTAGTTACATTAGTGCTGTTAATCCCTCCCCCCTCGTTCATCTCGATAGAGATGAACGCTATGAACCAATACGTAACTAAGCCAAACATGATTGTAAAAAACAATGTAATGCACACAGATAATCCACACTCATACGAATATCTGCATCTCCCAGTTAACAACTCTCTATATTTAATAAATCTATCCATTGCAGGCTGCCCGTTAGATGTCATGGTAGCTCCTGTTTGAGATATAAAAGTGCATTAAGTGCATGCATGTAAACATTTTGTTGGCACGTGCCAAGTTATATTGAAAGGGAATGGGAGTGGGTAGGGCAGTAGTGTTGGAGATGTACAGACAAGGGAGCAGATGCTATACATTTTTATGACATTATTATTACATATAAGTTCACATTTTTTTAAATATTTTTTTTATAACACCTTTAAATGTAATTATTCTGGTCAACACTTTCTCAATCAGGTGCATTTCCGCCACACACACATGTTCATATTCACTCATTATTTTCACTCGCAGTGTTTGCTGTTGTCTGTGCCCCCTCATCCACCTCTTCCTGCACACTATTATATGCTCTTCGTACATCTGTCAAATGTATCCAATATTTTAGGCCCTTCACTTTTACAGCCGTAGGGGTGCAAAACACCACTTCGTATGGGCCATGGAACCGTGGTGCATTCCATCGGCGTACAAAGCTCCGGACATAAATGAATTCACCCGGCGTCAGTTGTACCTGTTTTTCAGGCTCCATAACTGACCCTGTTGTGTTCCCCTCTTCTCTCGTGAATGGTGGTGAAAACTGCTTTGATATTGCGCGCGCTGCCCTTGTTAATTTTTCCAAGTAGTCTGTGAACTCATCTCCCAATATTGCAGCGCTTCTGTGTGCATCTGAGTGTTCACACAGTGGGGAGTGTGCTGTGTGCATTCGTCTCCCAGTCACGATTTCGTGCGGGGACAAATGGTGGTCCTTGCTTGGCTGATTTCTCAGCTCAAACAGCGCCAGAGGCAAACAGTAAATCCAGTTCTTTTTTAATGAGAAGCATAGTTTCGACAATCTTCCTTTTAACAGGCCGTTCATTTTTTCTACTACGCCATCACTTTGAGGATGATAAATCGAGCACAATTTATGCTTTATTCCCAACAGTGTCGTTACTTCCTTGAAGAGTTCGTTCACAAAGTGAGTGCCGTTGTCTGAGCAAATCACGTCACAAATTCCCCAGCGTGGAAATACTTCCCTCACTAGGAACTTTGCAGCGCTTTTAGCATCAGGTCGTGCACATGGGCCTGCTTCCACCCATCTTGAAAATGGGCACACAACCACAATCATGTAACGTGCCCCATTACACCTTTCTCCCATGTCCGCGTAGTCGATGTGTAGTTCTCTGAATGGCCCAATCGGTTTTGGAATTGTTCCCCTGAGTGTAAGTAATGTCATTCCTGAACTGTATATCTGGCATGTTGTGCACTCCAGTGTCAATCTTGATAAGTGCTCCTGAAGACAGGGCACGAACCACTCTTCCTGTATCTCTGCTGCAATGTGTTGTTTCGTGTTGTGTGCGGGGAAGTGTAGTTGTTGAAACGCTATTTCTAATAACTTTACTGGCATTACCACTTTTCCTGAGTTATTTTGTCGCCAGAGTAAGTGTGTTGCTGATTGGCTGCACCCTCGTTTCACCCACACCACCTTTTCATCGGCACTTGCTCCTTCCTGTAACTCTAGTATTTGTGATATAGGCATTGTATTGTACCCTTCTGGAAGCTCCTCGTTTGTCTTGTGCTGCAGCATGTACTCACCTGCTTCACATTTCTCAAAATATGAGGCTTCTTTGGCAGCCGCGTCCGCTGCTGCGTTTCCCAAAGACACAACGTCCGTGTTGGACGTATGTGCTTGGCATTTCACTATTGCTACCACTGTGGGATCTCGTAGGGCTTCAATTAATTCCTTCAGTAATTCTGCATGTTGCACTGGAGTCCCATCTGCTCGTCGAAACCCCCTCCGCCCACATCTTGCCAGACCTCCATGTACCGTTGTCGTCATGTAAGCTGAATCTGTGTAAATTGTCACTGCGCACCCTTTAGCTGCATGTAATGCTTCTATTAGGGCAATGAGTTCTGCTGCTTGTGCTGAGAAATGTGATGGAAGGCGGTACTGTACTAGTGTCTCATACTCACCGTCTTCTAATCTCACCACTGCCATACCCACATGTTTTTCTCCTGTGTCCACGTCAATTGATGCTGACCCGTCTACAAAGTACACTTCCCCCTTGCTCAGGGCATTCTCGCACACCACTGTGCCCTCCCCTCTTTCTCCTGTGTAAATTGCATAATCATGTTCCTGCATGTCCTCTAGTGTGCATGCTTCTGTAATAAATGTTGCTGGATTCACTGTCCTGCATCGCACCACATGGATATTGGCGCTGGACAATATTATTTCATAGGCGGTTGCCCGCTGTGTGGTCAGTGTACTCTTTGGCCTCTCGAGTATTGCAAATAATAAATGCTCCACAAACAATGTTACAGGGCATCCCATTACTATTGTGGCACTTTTCTCAATTGCGAATGCGGCTGCAGCGAGCGATTGCTCGCACGCAAAATGTCCTTGCATCACCGCATCCAAAGTGCCACTATAGTAAGCCAATGGTTTGTGCCCTAGGGAAGTCTTCTGCGTCACTACAGCTGTCATTAGTGTCCCTTTGCAGTGTGAGAATAGGTAAAATTTGCGTCCGTAATCAGGATGGCGAGCACTGGAGCGCTCAAAATCAACTCTTTTAACGATTTGAATGAGGTGCTCATTTCTTCTGGCCATTCTATTTTCTTGTTCTCTTGTTGTGCCTCCTTGAGTGCTTGCAGTAATGGTCTGGTGTATGCTGCATAATCTAATATCCATGCTCTACAATAGTTGCACATTCCCAAGAATTTCTGCATCTCCTTCACTGTTGTGGGTTCTCTTACTGATCTTATTGCTTCTACCCTGTCGGGGATTATTCTTTTTCAGTCTCTTGATATTAGCTGCCCCAAGTATAGTACTTCTGTCAGACAATATTGTGCCTTTTCTTTGTCTACTTTGTACCCCTTATTTGCCAACAGAGTCAGGAGCGTTATCGGATCTTTTCGGCATGTCTCTTCATCCTGTGCACAGATTAGTAAATCGTCTACGTACTGAATGATTGTGCTTTCAACTGATAAGTTTCCTAAGTCCTCATGTAGTATGCGGTTGAATATGCTTGGGCTCTCACAGTATGCCTGTGGTAATCTACAATGTTCATATCTATTTCCCCCTAGTGTAAATGCTGTCAGGTATCTGCTCTCTTCTGCCAAGGGGATGGAGAAGAATGCGTTTTTCAAATCGACCACTGTGAAATGTGATGCCGTTTTTGGGATGCTGCATAATATTGATGCAGGGTTCGGGACCAGAGGGAACTCTTTTTGTATTACATCATTTAGGGGGCGTAAATCCTGGATCATCCTCCAAGCCCCTCCCTTTGCTTTTTTAATCGGGTAAATACATGTGTTACATCGGGAGTTTGAAGGCACTATTATCCCTTGTGCTAGTAGTGCATTTATTGTCTCTTTTATCCCTTCTTCAGCTTCGCGGGACAATGGATATTGTTCCACTCGGGGTAGAATCGCCCCTTGTTTGAGCTTTATTATCACTGGTTGTACTCCATGCAATAATCCTACGTCATGGGGGCCTGTTGTCCACAAATTATTTGGTACTAATCTCATGTCATCATCGAAAAATGACGGTGGTGCTCCCACCACCGCCATCAGCTGGACAGCAATCTCTCTAGCCTGAATCAAAATGTCACATGGCATTGCTATTTCCATTACTATTTCGCCATCGCCTTCTAAATCTGAAAAGAGATCTTCATCAGTTAAGTCCCACAGGGCAATATTGGCATTGGAACACAGTACTGTGCGCCACTCACATCCGTCTATGTCCATTCCAATCACAGAGATCCTTTTTGCGGATACCTGTACAGCATGCAAGTCTAATGATACCACTGATCCTGGTGCTATGTCAGGGTGCACTATTGGGCGGAAGAGGAACTCAGCTGGTATTCTCCAATCCATTCTTTTCAGCTCAGGAACTATGAGAGCCAGCGTCTTTAGTCCTTCAATAAACTTCCTCTCGTCCACTGGCAAACCACGTATTTCCGGTGCGGTTGTGTGAGCCTGTACTACCAGCATTACACGTAATGGGCATATTCCTGGTGTTGAACACACTATACCTCTCTCAGTGAATGATATCGTCATGTTGAGTTTGCTAAGAAGATCCCTCCCTAGTAAATTTATTGGCGAATGTTCATAATACAGTAAGGGTGTTTTTACAGTTTTACCCCCTACCGTCACATCCAATGCTTCTGTGTAAGGAACTTCAATTACAGCCCCAGAGAACCCCTGCGTCTCTAACTTCCGGTTAGATAACGGGAACCGGCCCTCCCTAATACATGATTTCTCCGCTCCCGAATCCACCATGAATATGAACTGCTTGTCTCCTATCTGCGCCCCTACCAATGGTTCCTCTGCTGCATCGTAGGTGGTAGATAGAACTGGACACGCTAGTGTTCTCTGTGGGCTGTCCTATGCGGGGTGTCTCATTGCCCCCCCTTGGTTGAACACACTCCCTGAAACCACTGACACGCCACTATAGGGGGCTGGTGCTGGGGCTCCGTTTGCTGTTGTCGCGAAAGGGTTGCCTGGCATGTAGTGCATAGTGTCATTGTTTTGTGGGTGATTCTGTGTTCTGTATTGGTGTCCCTGCTGTTGCTCATTGTACCCCTGCCCTGGGTTCCTTTGTGGTTGTCCCATTGGGAGACCATATGGGCTCCCCAGATGGGGATGGCCATAGTGTTCTACCTCTGGAAATCCGCTGTTTGGTCTGCTTCTGCACTCCCTAGAGTAATGCCCCCACCTCCCGCAGTTCCAACAGCTCCCTTGCGCACCTCTGGGACCCTGCCATCCATTTCCTCCCATTCCCCCATACCCTTGTCCACCTCCTCTTCGGCCCCTGTACCCACCTCGTCCCCCTCGAGGGGCCCACTCTTGCCACTGCGGACCTCTGCCCTGCTCCTGCTCGTTCCACTGCCGCTGTCCTGCTCCTGCCCAATTAGTTGCCATCCTTCCTTGTATTGCTACCAGCCCCTCCTCTTCCTCATCTCCCTCCCTGCTGTGTGGGAGCACGGCTACTGCTGCTGCGACCTTCACCAACTTTGTTTGTACTAGTTTCGCTTCATCTGCCAATCTCCTCTGCGCCACCTCCTCCTCCCTTTCTTTTATTCGCTTACAGTGGTGCACTATTATGCTCTGAATTTCAGGCCATCCTTTCGCTTCAATACCTGCTATTTTGTCGAGCGCTTTTTGCACCTCTTTTGGGAGCCCCCTCTTTATAATGAAGTAAAATAATGATGTCGATTGATACCAAGGCGTGCCCGTTTCTGCTCTCCACATCTCTTGGACCCGAAAAATGTAATCCATAGCATCTTCCCCGTCATTCATTGTACATTGCATTACTGACTGCAAATCTGGGGTATCTGGAAATGTTTCCCGCAAAGCATCCCACACCCTTGCACGCACTGTGTTGAAGGAGGCACCGTCGTGGCGATCGCAGTCTAACGTTACTCCGGGGAAACCAGCTTTGACCCATACTCTGTCAGCCTGATCCCCGACTGCTGATACTAACAAGCTCTTCACGTCCCCTATTGCTAGCGGTACCCCGGCTGTGTGTTTCTCAAAGGCATATATCCACTTGCTCGCCCCTCCTGATAACGGGGGCAATAACTTTAGTAAGTTGGCCTTATCCATCTGAGCCCAGGGGATGTAATTCGGCCTCCCTCCTCCCCTATGTATTAGTGGGAACTGCAACTTTCCCTTCGTCGTCGTATCTGTACTCACCTTCATTCCTGATTTTCCTAATGATGCCATTTTCCCCAACCGGTTCCACAATCGCCCCGTCCACTCATCATCCAGTGTTCTCATTGAGCATGCACCATCCAACCCTTCGCTTCCCCCTCCCATTGCCATACTTAGCCTTTCGCTTTCTTCCAAATCATCCCTTATATCACATAGTAGCTCCTCCCTGCCTCCCATGGGCCTTTCTTCATTGTCAGT
This sequence comes from Ambystoma mexicanum, assembly GCF_040938575.1. Lineage (NCBI taxonomy): Eukaryota > Metazoa > Chordata > Amphibia > Caudata > Ambystomatidae > Ambystoma > Ambystoma mexicanum. The sequence continues at coordinate 1,283,825,097 of NC_090928.1, forward strand.
ACATCCCTCTCTTTCCTCTAGTTCAATTATTCGTGTTGGTTCTTCCTGTATTCTGAACAGTATCTCGCCTTTTTTCCACCCTTCTTCAAATGTTCTACTCTCGCTCTGCGCTCTGTACGCATGCTCTTATCTGGCTGCATTAAGTGCAGTCCGCTCACATATGCTTTTTATCCTCGAGAGCTCATCTTTGGCTATAGAGAGCCTTGATTCTAGATCGTCTGTTAATTTTTCTATGTCCACCCTTGGTGTGCTCACCTGAGCTCGCTCCCTATGACTCTCGTATGGAAGGGGTGCTGTTGGCCCTTGGGTTGTGATAGTTGTCGGTGGGGGCACATAAGTAGGGTCACTGTATCCCTCTGCGGGCACTGGCTTGTTTAGTATTGGGTACAACCTGGTCACCTCTATCGTTGGCTCTTCTTCTGGCAATACCTTATCATCTTTTTGTATCATTAGTGGATTATCAGTGGTAGATGGTAGATCAGGATCTAATTCCCTTGCCTTAGGCGGCGGTATCTCTTCAAACAGTCTCCAGAGGTCTAATATTTCTCTCCTATTATGCAACTGCTTCCCCTTGTATTTCAAACAAATGCATGTGGCTACCATATCTAGGACACTCTTGTCAAATGAACCGCCTTCGGGCCATATCTGAGGCAACCCCTCCCCCTTCAACTCTGTGATCCATTGGTCATGATATTTCTTAATGCGCTCCGCGTACCCAGGTAGGTTTTTGCAAATATGTGACAAGGGTGTTTCTGCCCCCATACTTTGTGCCCACCTGGTACTTATGTATCTCTATGTATCTCGATATCTCAATATAAACGTATCACCATGTGAGTCCACGTATTTTATGTCTTACTGAATCGTGGGGACCTTCGTGTTTCTCCCTCCGCCTGCACACCATAAGAACGGCTACGCACAGCCTCTATTCTATCCTCTGTGGGGGCACGTACAAGAGCAAACCGTCAGTAATCTCAACAATGTTACCCCACAAATCAAAAAGGTACACACTCACTTCACCACATCACTCTTGTCTTTATGGTACTTTGTCTGGTCTCACTTACCATGACCATTCAAAGGCTATACATTTCTGACCACTTTCACACAACCATTATACCAAATTATGTCCTGACACATACGATGTTCACACACCCCTATGTAGCACTCTATTCACAGTTCAGTTTGTCCTCCCTATCCTCCCTAGCCGGCTGTCCCTGTCCGTTTTATTCAGTTATATGTATATATATGGGTTTGTTCCTCAATTTTAGAGTAAAACTCACTTTCTCTTTAATTTAACTCTTTGGTTTTGTACTAACCCACTTTTATTTTTCCCGTAAACCTAAAGAAAAGAATAGAAAGAATAGCAGTCACTAATATACTCTCCGTGTCTCCCTTTGCCAGACACCTTTATCTTATTTTCTACTTCTTCATATATTCCCAGTACTAGTCAAGATAGCACTATGCGGCGCCGCCTTCCACCCCCTCTCGGAGCTAGGTTCCCGTCACTTTTATCTCTTATTCACCTCTTAATCCTAATGGCCATATGCAAAGAAAAAGCAAAGAAAGTTTAAGATGGTCCTTAGTAGACCCAATGTGCCCCTTTTTACCCCGCCTCGTTCCCTGTCCTAAATTTCCTCCTCTACTCCCTTTATGATCGCTCGCACTCAATACTCACGTGCCCGTCTTGAACCGAGAGTCTCCGAAACTGGGTCCGTCCAGGCAGTGCTGCTTTACGCTCTACAGTCAGCCCCGGCTCCGGCGAGCGGTACTCAAAGGGGATTTTTCAACCAGGATCCCGTACCCTCTCTCTGTTGAGTGCGCACTTCTGAGTGTTCCGGTCGCCGTTGGCGGGCAGCCTCCCGGAGCCGGCGCACCGTGCATATCCCTTTTCGACCAGAGATTTTCATGCCAAAGGGGATGGTAGGGATATGTTGGGAGAAAATAATAATCACGCTTTCGGGGTCACCACTGACGGCAAGCATCCCCAACCAGCACGATCCTCCCCGCAATGAGAGACAATGATGGACACTTCCAGGATGGGAATAAGGCCAAGACAAAGTGCGGGTGAGCGTAAATGGGAGTTTATCAATCATAATAGGGCATGCAAAGAACTCTGCAAACTCTGAGAGCGCTCTGTCTGACAATAGCAAAGACAGGCATATATATTTACAAAAAACGTCATCAGAACCTACATACTATAGGGGGCACAAGTTCAATGGGATTGGGTGGCGACGACTAGCTATAGGTGCTGCTGTGATGTGGTTGGCCTTGGCTGGAGGACGTCACTGGTCAGCCTCGTGGGTTGGGCTGGGCCTGGCGGGTCAGCTGGGTTCATCCGGGCGGTGTCGTTGTGCCACTGTGGCCAGTGTCAGAGATGAATGTCTTTTCCTGACTAGGCCATGCACACCGCAGTCATTCAGTCATTTGCAATATTATCCTCTTTAGTAAATCTTCCAATAGGTTATTCTACAGGTTAATGCAACACAGGAGGAATGCACCTAGAGCGGGGTTTGATGGCGATTCATCAGTACATGGTTACCAGTGTCCTGTTGACCGGGTACCATAGGTCGTGGGGCTGGGGCTCAGGGCATGGGACAGGCGGTACATGTCATTCTGTCTTGTTAGAAGTCATTATGAATGTGTTGCTGTAATGTTGCCATAATATTGGGTGTCCTAATTTTACAGGGGCCATTAACCTAAGGTGATCCGGTGGGTCGTGGGGCTTAAGAGAGGGCGCCTCTGGATTTGTGTTTTCAGGCGAAGGTTTACTGCCGGGCTGTAAATAATACAGGTGGCGGGCCGTGGCCTTGGGTGCTGCAGAGGGAACTACAAATCTTTGAAGTGGCTCCAGCCGAGTTGGGGGAAGTGGAGCCGCGCGGCGCGGGCCTCTGCTCTCTCGTCTGCCGGGCTTCGCTGGGAGGGAGGGGGAATGGCCTTGCATATGCTCACAAAGGTACCTTCCTCGTGTGTTGCCGATTTTAGGTGAAAGTATCATAAACATTCAAATATTATACAATACTAATTGAGTCGTTCCGAAGCTCACATTCTAATATTGCTAATGCTTCTCAAATATAGCCAGTCCGAGCACATTATTTCTACATTATGTTTTAACAACTACAACATTTTGTTATATGCATATACATTTGCAGTAAGTGAGGTAGTAGTGAGGTTGGTGGAGCGCATAGAAACGACTCTCCACTGTACGTGACGGTAGTGGCACATAAGGGGCTTGGATATACACACATGAAGGGTATATTTTCGTGCACCCTTTACATGAGCCCTCAATATGGTTGCATTTGTCTTTCTCTGCACTCTAGCAGCATTAGTTCGGTTATGGCGCGGGACTGTGGGGTGTAAACTTTTCAATGATACGCATAACAGATAACCCCCCGCCCACCCAGGGACGCTTTTACTATTTGCACATAACTGCAGTGTTGTGGTTGCTTCATTGCTAATGCCATACGAACATGCATTCTGCCATATCTATACATTTTACAGATTTTTTAGCCAAAGAGGTTTGTGGAGAAAATGCGTCCATCGTGTGGAAACAGAGAAATTGATATGAGGCCGGGAAGCCCAAAGGAAACACACCAACACAGGTTACAAAGGACATACAAAGCGCTTTATTCAAAGATACAACAATTACCAAAAGTCAATTGACATACGGATAGCTATTCGGCCCTCAGAGTAACAGAATGAACTATCAACGGTAGTTCGCCGTGTTAGTGTGAGAGACCGTACATTGGGATACTCGTGCTTTTATACTTTTTATCTAGCTCTGGCCAACCCCCTCGCGGGTTAACCATTCCTAGAACCAGGCCTAGAGTTCGTTGCCAGGTCGATCCCATAATGTATGCATTTCGATCAGTTTCGCTGATACAGTTGTTCATTTACACATAGGTCAGGGATAGGACAAGGTCTCAGTTCGCGACCCCAACAAGTGGCCTGCAGGCATATTACTTATTCATGTGTGCAGAGGTCACAACGGCCAGAATCCCACTCGAAATGTCATTCGGCCTCCATTTTGATGTTCAGGGTGACTTCCACACTACAAGAGAACCTAAAATGGTGGCTAAATCCAAGATGGCGATTTACACAATACATTAAGGTCAAGACCTTGCAGCGGAATCTATTTACACAATGTTTTTAGACAACTTGGCGTAGGCCAACACACATTCAAACAATGCGATAGGAGGTATAATATTATTTCGATTTCGACAGACCCTCCTTTTGGCCTATGCCAAGTGCTAAACATCATCCCTAATACATTCGAAAATAACTCCATGTATTATCATCCATAGATTCTGCATCATTGTCTGTAATGTCTATAGCTATTAGGTTGTTCATAAAAACCTCTTGTAACATAAATTCTTTAGATGCTGTATCTGGGGCATATATTTTATGCCCTATTGCGCTCACTGCTTGAGCACAACACCCCCCTATCATTCCACACATACTTGGGAGGCATTGAAAACAGCAACAAAGGAATAAAAGAATCCCTAAAATAACCATAATAACAGAAAGCACCTTCCAACCCCAAGATCGCAAAGAATCCCAGAACCAAGTACTAAGGTTCCAGTCTCCTACAGGGATATGGACTTCAGAACTGAGAGTATGCAAGTTCTGAATTGCTTTAAAAATTGTTGGTGAGGAGTCTGGTACGAAAACACAACAAGCGGACCCCACTAATTTGCATACTCCACCTCGTTCCGCCAAAATGACATCTAATGCCATCCGATTTTGAAGTGCTACCAATCTTATTGCCTTTTGCTCTAAGGTCATATTGTAGAGTATGTCCGTGGTCCGGTTGATTGTTCTCTCCAGTACCCTTGCTAATCCCCTAATGTTCTCTGAGTCTGTTATTTGTCCCCAAAAGGGCACAACTGATTTCGCTATGTCCCCCAATACTTGCCCAGGGGTATCTCCGTTGTCGTCTCGCCGCGGGCGAGCCTTAGAAATCTCTAATGTACTTGCTACAAATACCCCGGGTAACAATATTTCTAAATAACAGGTTCCCTGCCAATCCTTGGGTAACCAGGGAAATGCTTAACTACCACAAACAAAATAAACAGGCCCCCCCTACATACAGAGGCCTGTTTTCCCCAGTCAAATTTACAATGTTTTTACAAGCTTCAAAATCTCCCATTGGCCTAGTGCCATTTCTCTGTACACAGAAGGGAACCGAGTCAGGACTATGATTTATAGAATAAGAAGGAGGTACAGCGTCCTTATTGCCTATCGGAGCCATTTTAAAGGAAATCAGAGTTTGAAAAGAAAGAGATAGTTTGTCAGACGGCCTAATAGAAGCGACGTTAGGTTTACTTCTATTTGCGAAAAGCGAGCATCCCAGGGGAGTCAATTTACGTTTCTCGAAATCATTCAGATTAGTTCCATCAAAGTTCCCTGAGATGCTATCATTCCATCGGCCAAAGAATAGTGCTCGAAAAGAGGCATAGCAAGCAGTCGTTAAAGGTAGAGGATGTATATACCATCCCAGTCCCTTGTTCCCATGTTGCGGTAAATGAGTACAAATCCAACAATTACTCTTATTAAAAATGGCATGAGTAGCATTCATTACTATCATCAGAGTGTTATTATGATACTTTTGTCTATGTTGGGAGTCTCTAGGGGACAGAGTGTGAAGGTGTACAGAGGGAGTCAAAACAGTTGGTACGATCTCGGTCGGTAATAAAGGTTTCAAAGGATAGATTTCTTCAAAATACCAAAGTCCTACAGCAGCAGTTGCAAAAATAACAATAATCATTATCAAAACACAACAGTACGTTTTCGGGGCCCAGGCACATTGTTCGATTTGGTCACCCCCTTATTTACAAGTCCAGTGCGGGGAGCAGCTGTGAAGGTGGCAGGCATCGTAGTTTCTCAATCGACGGCCCCAATGTTCGTTGCTGGCGACTCTACGGTCGCGTGATTTCTTAGTCCTTCCCAACCCTAGCCAGCATAATCCCTTTGTTCAACAAAACTTTCTCATAACAAGACAATTTTCAATCACTTCCTTTTTTCCAGATGCACCAAACTTGTGCCGTAGTTCTATTTCCTTGGTCGAAGGTTGTACCTGATGGTACCCAAAATTGTCTGGTCCGGAAGCAAAGTATCGTCACTTCCTGAGGGAAGCGACGTGTCGGAGGCGACGGAAGTCGCAGAGCTCGAAACAGTGTTTTCCGGAAGTGATTTTTCAAAAGAGTGCGGAGATGAAATGGACTGTTCCCCAAGCTCCACAGGCTCAGAGAACTTCTCCGACGCACTCGCAGCGCTGCTTGCTACTCCAAGATCAGAGACTGTAGCGTCAGCGAGGGGTTCTGCTTCTTCTGTAACGTGTGGCGTCGGGTGAGGAAGTTTCTTGACATGCGTCGCGTGAATCCAGTTCTTCTTTCCAGCCACCCGCACTGCTGTCCTGGTGACCAATAACACCTGATGGGGTCCCCGCCAGCGAGGCGCGAGACAGGAAGACCTCTCGTAGGCCTTCACTAAGACCCAACTTCCGGGCTGTACATCGTGTCCTGGGCCCGTGAATCGTACAGGTAAAGCTGAGTAAAGCTGGTGATAAATGAAATACAGGTTTTTAGTTAACTGGTTACAGTAGTCTACAAGCAATACATTTTCCACCTCTCTCAGGGCTTTAGGTTTCGGGAGACCCCAAATGTTAGCAGGTCTCCCCATCACTACTTCAAATGGAGAAAGCCCAGTTCTAGTCTGAGGTGTGGTATGCATAGCTAATAACACAATAGGTAAGGCATCTGGCCATTTTAGTTTGGTATCAGCACATGTTTTCGCAAGTTTATTCTTTAAAATACCATTGTGTCTTTCCACCAACTCAGCGCTTTGAGGATGTCTAGCTGAATGAAATCGTTTCTCAATACATAGGGCTGCACATATTTGCAAAATTACTGCTGCGATAAAGTGAGGACCATTACCCGACCAGATTATCCTCGGGAGCCCAAATCGAGGAAAGAATTCTTTTACCATAATCTTTGCAGTAGTCATGGCGGTAGCATCTTTGACGGGGAAAGCCTCGACCCATTTACTGAAGGCACAAATAATTACAAGAACATATTTTAGATTATTACATCGCTCCATCTCAATAAAATCAAAGTGAATAACCTCAAAGGGGACAGAAGGGGGCCCAAAACTTCCCCTTGGAGTCACTGTCCCCTTACCCACATTGTGCTGCAGGCAGATCATACAGTTCTGGACGTGCCTCTTTGCAGTGTCCAGAATCTGGTCATTTACCCAAACTTGTTCTAACATTTCCGTAATCTGCTGGGCACACACATGCGTAGGACCGTGTGCCATCGTAACCATTGCCAATACATAAGAATCAGGAAGCAACCATTTCCCTTCGGATGTATCCACCCAACACCCTTCGTCATCCAGTTTCCCCATTCCTTCAGCCCACCTTTTAGATTCTTCTATTGTGGCATCAGTTTGAATATCTCGCACAGACCCAATACCTTCATCCATTATGCAAGCATCTCTCATTTCCCTCGAAGCATACATGTCTAAGGTCTGTGTCCGTTTGTCTGGCTATCAAATCCACAAAAGCGTTCCCTTTGCCCACATCATCTATAACTTTCCGATGTGCTGCACATTTTATAATCGCTAACTGTTTAGGGAGTGAGAGCGCCGAGAGTAATTGCACTATCAAGGGGCCATGCTGGATCTTGGTCCCATGTGAGGTCAGGAACCCTCTTTCCGACCAAAGCTTTCCAAAGTTGTGAGCCACCCCAAATGCGTACTGACTATCAGTATATATATTTACTCTATGCCCTTGGGAAAGTTCACAAGCTCGGGTCAACGCTATAATCTCTGCGGCCTGCGCGGAGTTATGCGAAATTCTCTTAGTTTCGACAACTTTGCTCAATGTAGTGACTGCATAAGCAGCTGTAGATGTACCATTCGAAAGTTTGAAGCAGGAGCCATCACAAAACAGCTCCCCTTCTACATTATCCAAAGGAGTATCTATGAGATCTATCCTGCCCTTCGTTTCTTGCTCAGTGGTATACAGGCAGTCATGTAATTCTTCGTCACCGCAAACAGTATTTTGCGGGAAAGGTAAGAGTTCAGCCGGATTAAGAACACAACACCTCTCAATTTGAATATGCGGGGCAAACAGAATTAGTTCATACCTTGTTAACCGCGCAGAGGTGAGGTGTTGCGTTTGGGTTTTGTTCAATAGAATATCAACAGAGTGAGGTACCATCAAAATCAAATCATAGCCTAGGACCATTCCCTCACTCTGTTTTACAGATGCGGCAGCAGCAGCGACAGCGCACAAACATCTTGGCAAAGCGCATGCGACAGGATCAAGGGTGGAGGAGTAGTAGCCGCACGGCCTATTCTTCCCTCCGTGTTCCTGTGTTAACACAGCCAAAGCACATCCATCACATTCATGCACAAACAACACAAAGGCCTTGTCATAATTTGGAGTACCCAGAACCGGTGCCGAACATAGCGCGGTTTTGAGAAGCTCAAATGATCGTTGATGTTCCGATTCCCATGGCAGTGGCAGAGAAATGCCCTTCCTCGTCAAAGCCAACATCGGTTTTATCACTAGTGCGAAATTCGGGATCCACAACCTACAGTAAGAAGCCATACCTATCAGGGCTCTGACTTCCTTCTGTGTATTTGGAACAGACATGCCAGAAATGTGTTTTATTCTTTCAGGTCTCAATCTTCTCCCCTCCTTTGACAGGAGGTAGCCTAAATAGGCAACTTCCTGTCAACAATATTGAAATTTTTTAACCGAAGCTTTGTGACCATTTTTAGCTAGATGAACAAGCAACAAAACAGTGCCTTCTTTACAGGCACTCTCAGAGTCTGCAGCCAAAAGGAAATCGTCAACATATTGAAGCAGCGTGCAAGTAGGTGGCAATTCAAGGGTGTCGAGCTGCTCTTTCAAGGCTCTACTATAAATGCTGGGACTTTCAGTATAACCTTGGGGTGCCCTTGTAAATGTAAATGAGCGTCCCCCCAAGGTGAACACAAACAGATATCTGCTTTCTTTATGTATAGGAATACTAAAGAAGGCGTTTTTCAGATCCACAACGCTAAAGTGCGTAGCCGTAGCAGGGATCATTGTCAATATCGTCGTCACATCAGGCACAATAGGAAATTGTGGGGCAACCACTCTGTTAATAGCACGGAGATCGATTATGAACCGGTATGGAATTGCATTGTCGCCTTTCTTATATACAGGCAAGATCGGACTGTTACATAAACTACCTGTAATCTCCTCGATCACCCCACGATGCACAAAATCGGAGACAATGCATTTCAAAGCACGTTCGCCTTCTACTGATATTTTATACTGCGGGATGCGTGGCAGTTTCACTCCATGTTTCAGAACTATTTTAATGGGCTCAATCTGTAACACTCCGACATCATTGTCGTCCACTGCCCACAAACATTCCGGGACAATGCTAAACTCGGGAGGTAAAGGTCGAATCAGAAACTGAGAATTAGGAAGTTGCTGTGGTGAAACCGTCAGCCGTACTCCATCCGAAGAACAATGAATTACTGCGTTCAATTTCTTTAACAAATTCAACCCCAGCAAATTCTCTCCACAGTTTGAAGTGAGAAGAAAAGGGCAATGGTCCGTAAAGGGACCCAAAGAAACGGATACCGGTGCAGAAACCGGACAGACAGTTGGTATACCAGAAAACCCTACGGAAACCTTTGTTTGCCCTGACAGTGGAATGTTTAGAACCCGAGAATGATCAATGGAGCACTTCTGTGCTCCAGTATCAATCAAAAACTGGTGTTTCCTATTCCCTACTAATAATTCAACGTAGGGGCCTTTCTGATTAACGGGAATAAGCGAAGGTTCCAAACCCTGCTTCGGGCAATCCTAATGGAACAGAGCCTCGTCAGGAGGAAGCTCTTCAGAAAGGTAGGCAGCAGAAGGGTGATCAAATATGTTTCTCGAGTCCATAATGTGGAAAAAACATTAACTTGATCACCTTTCTCCATGCAATGCTTAGCCCATGCAAACAATTCCTGTTTCTTATCTGCAGAAACAGTACTACGAGTCACAATCTTTGATCCTGCACCTAGATCGACTTCAGTCAATACGGCGCCACTCGGGAGCGGAGGTATAGGTAAATTTAATAAAGGTGCAACTATCGGTACAAAAGGAAGGGGCGGCGCGATAGGCGGAGGAACAACAACCAAAGGACTAGGAACAATAGTCTGTATAGGGGGAACAGGAATAACAACAGGAGCGACAACAGGAACGGGCAGAGCGCCCAAAATAGGGGCATACGGAGGTGGCGCTGAAGCACCAGGCCTGCGTTCATTTAATAACTTCTCAATAAATTCCTCAGAAACATGGAAATTTTTAGAGGGGTACATTTTCTGCATTTCGAGTGAAAAGGCTCTATCCATATTTTTAACTGATTCTGACCGCTTTTCTTTATCATATAATAATGCCTTTTCAGCGTTTGTTTTATGACGACGTACATGTTTATCCCTACTTTTAAGCTGCTGTAATGCTTCTTTCTTCCAATTCTGTAACACATCAAAGGCTGCTGGTCTGGCCTTTTTCTTTAACAAGATCGATTCTAAGTATTCAATACGGGGCATCTCAAAACTACCGTTGATTGGCCACTGAAATTCGGAGGCATGTCTGGTCTGTCTGTGCCAAATATCATTAAATACTATACTTCCAATGCCATACTTACAGTACATAGTACACGCCGGCGACCCCTCCTGTGGTGCGGGGCGGCTAAATTCCAAGGATTGTCGATCGCTGCGGAACAGAGCCCTAAAGCAGCTAGACAATTTCCCAGGCATTTCACAAAAAATTGGTGTTAACTGGTTCAATAATTGTGTCTGCAGATACAATACGCCAAATTCGAATTGTCAGGGTTAAATTAAGAGCCGGGTCACGACTGCACCTGACCAAACCTAAGGAGGACCGTACAGTTTACCAAAGAACTTACCTAACGAATTTTACTTTGTGTTTGGTGGTTTCGGCAAATCTGCCCGCCTCAAAATTGGACCCTCGTCAAGATGCCGTGTCAGACCACACGACTATTGTCCAAGGATCGGATCGTGCAGCGCTGGCGAGGTATCGCGTCTCGATCGGTCGGGCCCCCAGAATCATACCGTCCGATCCCGGTTCGATAGTCTGCGTCAACCTTCAATGATCCGGCATCAATCTTGAGGGTCCCTATTCGGGCGCCAACTGTGGAAACAGAGAAATTGATATGAGGCCGGGAAGCCCAAAGGAAACACACCAACACAGGTTACAAAGAACATACAAAGTGCTTTATTCAAAAGCTACAACAATTACCAAAAAGTCAATTGACAAACGGATAGCTATTCGGCCCTCAGAGTAACAGAACAAACTATCAACGGTAGTTCGCCGTGTTAGTGTGAGAGACCGTACATTGGGATACTCGTGCTTTTATACTTTTTATCTTGATCTGGCCAACCCCCTCGCGGGTTAACCATTCCTAGAACCAGGCCTAGAGTTCGTTGCCAGGTCGATCCCATAATGTATGCATTTCGATCAGTTTTGCTGATACAGTTGTTCATTTACACATAGGTCAGGGATAGGACAAGGTCTCAGTTCGCGACCCCAACAAGTGGCCTGCAGGCATATTACTTATTCATGTGTGCGGAGGTCACAACGGCCAGAATCCCACTCGAAATGTCATTCGGCCTCCATTTTGATGTTCAGGGTGACTTCCACACTACAAGAGAACCTAAAATGGCGGCTAAATCCAAGATGGCAATTTACACAATACATTAAGGTCAAGACCTTGCCGCGGAATCTATTTACACAATGTTTTAAGACAACTTGGCGTAGGCCAACACACATTCAAACAATGCGATAGGAGGTATAATATTATTTCGATTCCGACAATCGCAGGTAGTTTTGTCATTAGTATTTGGGAACTTTTGCTTTTATCCGAGGGCCATTTTACAGTTCTCTTTCCACCCAGGCTCTGCTGGCCGGGTCATGCTGGGAGCAGCGATACACTGCGGAAGGTGAAATGTTACAGTGTTGGTACCTTACACTAGCTCATGTCCGTCTTGTTCGTGGGAACGGGCTCACAGCGGATCTGCCAGGGAGCTGCGGCCACGGGGATAATTGAAACTCTCCAAAGGTGGGGGCCGCGCTGCAGTGCGCCGGGCTCACACCATCTTTATTAAACAAAATGGTTTCTGAGGCCTAGCTAAATTCAATAGGTTTGGGCAATGTCTTCAGCAGGTGAGCCATCCACCACCTGGGCCCTGGTGGTAAGGAGGGGACGCCTGACGAGCCATGGCCCTCACCGGGGGAGGGGATGTGGGCAAGGGGGGTCTTTTGGACAAATCCTCCCCTACACCACTCACACTGAGAAGGCTAGTTCCCATTAGAAAAATGGCCCTTTTGCCCCTAGTGGCCAAGTCCTGCATAATAATGTGAACTAGCCCACTCACACTGAGAAGGCTAGTTCCCATTAGAAAAATGGCCCTTTTGCCCCTAGTGACCAAGTCCTGCATAATAATGGGAACTAGCCCACTCACACTGAGGAGGCTAGTTCCCATTAGACAAATGGCCCTTTTTGCTCCCCTAGAGGCCACGTCCTGCATAATAAAGGGAACTAGCCCACTCAAACTGAGATGGCTAGTTCCCATTAGAGAAATGGCCCTTTTGCCCCTAGTGGCCAAGTCCTGCTATTTCCCATTAGAGAAATGGCCCTTTTTGGCCCTGGTGGCCAAGTCCTAGCATAATAATGGGAACTAGCCTATTCACACTGAGAAGGCTAATTCCCATTAGACAAATGGCCCTTTTTGCTCCCCTAGCGGCCAAGTCCTGCATAATAAAGGGAACTAGCCCACTCACACTGAGAAGGCTATTTCCCATTAGAAAAATGGCCCTTTTGCCCCTAGTGACCAAGTCCTGCATAATAATGGGAACTAGCCCACTCACACTGAGAAGGCTAGTTCCCATTAGACAAATGGCCTTTTTTGCTCCCCTACTGGCCAGGTTCTGCATAGTGATGGGAATTAGCCCACTCATACTGAGAAGGTTAGTTCCCATTAGCGAAATGGCCCTTTTGCCCCTAGTGGCCAAGTCCTGCATAATAATGGGAACTAGCCCACTCACAGTGAGAAGGCTAATTCCCATTAGACAAACTGCCCTTTTTGCTCCCCTAGTGGCCAAGTCCTGCATAATAATGTGAACTAGCCCACTCACACTGAGAAGGCTAGTTCCCATTAGAGAAATTGCCCTTTTTGCCCCTAGTGGCCAAGTCCTGCTATTTCCCATTAGAGAAATGGCCCTAGTGGCCAAGTCCTGCATAATAATGGGAACTAGCCCACTCACACAGAGAAGGCTAGTTCCCATTAGAGAAATTGCCCTTTTTGCTCCCCTAGTGGCCAAGTCCTGCATAATAATGGTAACTAGCCTACTCACACTGAGAAGGCTAGTTCCCATTAGGCAAATGGCCCTTTTGCCCCTAGTGGCCAAGTCCTGCATAATAATGGGAACTAGCCTACTCACACTAAGAAGGCTAGTTCCCATTAGGCAAATGGCCCTTTTGCCCCTAGTGGCCAAGTCCTGCATAATAATGGGAACTAGCCCACTCACACTGAGAAGGCTAGTTCCCATTAGAGGAATGGCCCTTTTTGCTCCCCTAGAGGCCAAGTCCTGCATAATAAAGGGAACTAGCCCACTCACACTGAGAAGGCTAGTTCACATTAGACAAATGGTCCCTTTTGCCCCTAGTGGCCAAGTCCTGCTATTTCCCATTAGAGAAATGGCCCTTTTTGGCCTTAGTGGCCAAGTCCTGCCTAATAATGGGAACTAGCCCACTCACACCGAGAAGGCTAGTTCCCATTAGACAAATGGTCCCTTTTGCTCCCCCAGTGGCCAAGTCCTGCATAATAAAGGGAACTAGCCCACTCAAACTGAGAAGGCTATTTCCCATTAGAAAAATGTCCCTTTTGCCCCTAGTGACCAAGTCCTGCATAATAATGGGAACTAGCCCACTCACACTGAGAAGGCTAGTTCCCATTAGACAAATGGCCCTTTTTGCTCCCCTACAGGTCAAGTCCTGCATAATAATGGGAACTAGCCTACTCACACTGAGAAGGCTAGCTCCCATTAGACAAATGGCCTTTTTTGCTCCCCTACTGGCCAGGTCCTGCATAGTGATGGGAATTAGCCCACTCATACTGAGAAGGTTAGTTCCCATTAGAGAAATTGCCCTTTTGCCCCTAGTGTCCAAGTCCTGCATAATAATGGGAACTAGCCCACTCACAGTGAGAAGGCTAGTTCCCATTAGACAAATTGCCCTTTTTGCTCCCCTAGTGGCCAAGTCCTGCATAATAATGTGAACTAGCTCACTCACACTGAGAAGGCTAGTTCCCATTAGAGAAATGGCCCTTTTTGCCCCTAGTGGCCAAGTCCTACTATTTACCATTAGAGAAATGGCCCTAGTAGCCAAGTCCTGCATAATAATGGGAACTAGCCCACTCACACAGAGAAGGCTCGTTCCCATTAGAGAAATTGCCCTTTTTGCTCCCCTAGTGGCCAAGTCCTGCATAATAATGGTAACTAGCCTACTCACACTGAGAAGGACAGTTCCCATTAGGCAAATGGCCCTTTTGCCCCTAGTGGCCAAGTCCTGCATAATAATGGGAACTAGCCCACTCACACTGAGAAGGCTAGTTCCCATTAGTGAAATGGCCCTTTTTGCCCCTAGTGGCCAAGTCCTGCTATTTCCCATTAGAGAAATGGCCCTTTTTGGCCCTAGTGGCCAAGTCCTGCATAATAATGGGAACTAGCCTACTTACACTGAGAAGGCTAATTCCCATTAGACAAATGGCCCTTTTTGATCCCCTAGCGGCCAAGTCCTGCATAATAAAGGCAACTAGCCCACTCACACTGAGAAGGCTAGTTCCCATTAGAGAAATGGCCCTTTTTGCCCCTAGTGGCCAAGTCCTGCTATTTCCCATTAGAGAAATGGCCCTAGTGGCCAAGTCATGCATAATAATGGGATCTAGCCCACTCACACTGAGAAGGCTAGTTCCCATTAGACAAATGGCCTTTTTTGCTCCCCTACTGGCCAGGTCCTGCATAGTGATGGGAATTAGGCCACTCATACTGAGAAGGTTAGTTCCCATTAGAGAAAAGGCCCTTTTGCCCCTAGTGGCCAAGTCCTGCATAATAATGGGAACTAGCCCACTCACAGTGAGAGGGCTAGTTCCCATTAGACAAATGGCCCTTTTTGCTCCCCTAGAGGCCACGGCCTGCATAATAAAGAAAACTAGCCCACTCACACTGAGAAGGCTAGTTCCCATTAGAGAAATGGCCCTTTTTGCCCCTAGTGGCCAAGTCCTGCTATTTCCCATTAGAGAAATGGCCCTAGTGGCCAAGTCCTGCATAATAATGGGAACTAGCCCACTCACACAGAGAAGGCTAGTTCCCATTAGAGAAATTGCCCTTTTTGCTCCCCTAGTGGCCAAGTCCTGCGTAATAATGGGAACTAGCCTACTCACACTGAGAAGGCTAGTTCCCATTAGGCAAATGGCCCTTTTGCCCCTAGTGGCCAAGTCCTGCATAATAATGGGAACTGGCCCACTCACGCTGAGAAGGCTAGTTGCAAATGGCCCTTTTGCCCCTAGTGGCCAAGTCCTGCATAATAATGGGAACTAGCCCACTCACGCTGAGAAGGCTAGTTCCCATTAGACAAATGGCCCTTTTTGCTCCCCTAGAGGCCACGTCCTGCATAATAAAGGGAACTAGCCCACTCAAACTGAGATGGCTAGTTCCCATTAGAGAAATGGCCCTTTTTGCCCCTAGTGGCCAAGTCCTGCTATTTCCCATTAGAGAAATGGCCCTTTTTGGCCCTAGTGGCCAAGTCCTGCATAATAATGGGAACTAGCCTACTCACACTGAGAAGGCTAATTCCCATCATACAAATGGCCCTTTTTGCTCCCCTAGCGGCCAAGTCCTGCATAATAAAGGGAACTAGCCCACTCACACTGAGAAGGCGTTTTCCCATTAGAAAAATGGCCCTTTTGCCCCTAGTGACCAAGTCCTGCATAATAATGGGAACTAGCCCACTCACACTGAGAAGGCTAGTTCCCATTAGACAAATGGCCTTTTTTGCTCCCCTACTGGCCAGGTTCTGCATAGTGATGGGAATTAGCCCACTCATACTGAGAAGGTTAGTTCCCATTAGCGAAATGGCCCTTTTGCCCCTAGTGGCCAAGTCCTGCATAATAATGGGAACTAGCCCACTCACAGTGAGAAGGCTAATTCCCATTAGACAAACTGCCCTTTTTGCTCCCCTAGTGGCCAGGTCCTGCATAATAATGTGAACTAGCCCACTCACACTGAGAAGGCTAGTTCCCATTAGAGAAATGGCCCTTTTTGCCCCTAGTGGCCAAGTCCTGCTATTTCCCATTAGAGAAATGGCCCTAGTGGCCAAGTCCTGCATAATAATGGGAACTAGCCCACTCACACAGAGAAGGCTAGTTCCCATTAGAGAAATTGCCCTTTTTGCTCCCCTAGTGGCCAAGTCCTGCATAATAATGGTAACTAGCCTACTCACACTGAGAAGGCTAGTTCCCATTAGGCAAATGGCCCTTTTGCCCCTAGTGGCCAAGTCCTGCATAATAATGGGAACTAGCCTATTCACACTAAGAAGGCTAGTTCCCATTAGGCAAATGGCCCCTTTGCCCCTAGTGGCCAAGTCCTGCATAATAATGGGAACTAGCCCACTCACACTGAGAAGGCTAGTTCCCATTAGAGAAATTGCCCTTTTTGCTCCCCTAGAGGCCAAGTCCTGCATAATAAAGGGAACTAGCCCACTCACACTGAGAAGGCTAGTTCACATTAGACAAATGGCCCCTTTTGCCCCTAGTGGCCAAGTCCTGCTATTTCCCATTAGAGAAATGGCCCTTTTTGGCCTTAGTGGCCAAGTCCTGCATAATAATGGGAACTAGCCCACTCACACCGAGAAGGCTAGTTTCCATTAGACAAATGGCCTTTTTTGCTCCCCTACTGGCCAGGTCCTGCCTAGTGATGGGAATTAGCCCACTCATACTGAGAAGGTTAGTTCCCATTAGAGAAATTGCCCTTTTGCCCCTAGTGGCCAAGTCCTGCATAATAATGGGAACTAGCCCACTCACAGTGAGAAGGCTAGTTCCCATTAGACAAATTGCCCTTTTTGCTCCCCTAGTGGCCAAGTCCTGCATAATAATGTGAACTAGCTCACTCACACTGAGAAGCATAGTTCCCATTAGAGAAATTGCCCTTTTTGCCCCTAGTGGCCAAGTCCTGCTATTTACCATTAGAGAAATGGCCCTAGTAGCCAAGTCCTGCATAATAATGGGAACTAGCCCACTCACACAGAGAAGGCTCGTTCCCATTAGAGAAATTGCCCTTTTTGCTCCCCTAGTGGCCAAGTCCTGCATAATAATGGTAACTAGCCTACTCACACTGAGAAGGACAGTTCCCATTAGGCAAATGGCCCTTTTGCCCCTAGTGGCCAAGTCCTGCATAATAATGGGAACTAGCCCACTCACGCTGAGAAGGCTAGTTCCCATTAGAAAAATGGCCCTTTTGCCCCTAGTGACCAAGTCCTGCATAATAATGGGAACTAGCCCACTCACACTGAGAAGGCTAGTTCCCATTAGTGAAATGGCCCTTTTTGCCCCTAGTGGCCAAGTCCTGCTATTTCCCATTAGAGAAATGGCCCTTTTTGGCCCTAGTGGCCAAGTCCTGCATAATAATGGGAACTAGCCTACTCACACTGAGAAGGCTAATTCCCATTAGACAAATGGCCCTTTTTGCTCCCCTAGTGGCCAAGTCCTGCATAATAAAGGGAACTAGCCCACTCACACTGAGAAGGCTAGTTCCCATTAGACAAATGGCCTTTTTTGCTCCCCTACTGGCCAAGTCCTGCATAGTGATGGGAATTAGCCCACTCATACTGAGAAGGTTAGTTCCCATTAGAGAAATGGCCCTTTTGCCCCTAGTGGCCAAGTCCTGCATAATAATGGGAACTAGCCCACTCACAGTGAGGAGGCTAGTTCCCATTAGACAAATGGCCCTTTTTGCTCCCCTAGAGGCCACGTCCTGCATAATAAAGGGAACTAGCCCACTCACACTGAGAAGGCTAGTTCCCATTAGAGAAATGGCCCTTTTTGCCCCTAGTGGCCAAGTCCTGCTATTTCCATTAGAGAAATGGCCCTTTTTGGCCCTAGTGGCCAAGTCCTGCATAATAATGGGAACTAGCCTACTCACACTGAGAAGGCTAATTCCCATTAGACGAAATGGCCCTTTTTGCTCCCCTAGCGGCCAAGTCCTGCATAAGAAAGGGAACTAGCCCACTCACACTGAGAAGGCTAGTTCCCATTAGACAAATGGCCTTTTTTGCTCCCCTACTGGCCAGGTCCTGCATAGTGATGGGAATTAGCCCACTCATACTGAGAAGGTTAGTTCCCATTAGAGAAATGGCCCTTTTGCCCCTAGTGGCCAAGTCCTGCATAATAATGGGAACTAGCCCACTCACAGTGAGAAGGCTAGTTCCCATTAGACAAAATGCCCTTTTTGCTCCCCTAGTGGCCAAGTCCTGCATAATAATGTGAACTAGCCCACTCACACTGAGAAGGCTAGTTCCCATTAGAGAAATGGCCCTTTTTGCCCCTAGTGGCCAAGTCCTGCTATTTCCCATTAGAGAAATGGCCCTAGTGGCCAAGTCCTGCATAATAATGGGAACTAGCCCACTCACACAGAGAAGGCTAGTTCACATTAGAGAAATTGCCCTTTTTGCTCCCCTAGTGGCCAAGTCCTGCATAATAATGGGAACTAGCCTACGCACACTGAGAAGGCTAGTTCCCATTAGGCAAATGGCCCTTTTGCCCCTAGTGGCCAAGTCCTGCATAATAATGGGAACTAGCCCACTCACGCTGAGAAGGCTAGTTCCCATTGGACAAATGGCCCTTTTGCCCCTAGTGGCCAAGTCCTGCATAATAATGGGAACTAGCCCACTCACGCTGAGAAGGCTAGTTCCCATTAGACAAATGGCCCTTTTGCCCCTAGTGGCCAAGTCCTGCATAATAATGGGAACTAGCCCACTCACACTGAGAACGCTAGTTCCCATTATAAAAATGGCCCTTTTGCCCCTAGTGGCCGAGTCCTGCATAATAATGGGAACTAGCCCACTCACACTGAAAAGGCTAGTTCACATTAGACAAATGGCCCTTTTGCCCCTAGTGGCCAAGTCCTGCATAATAATGTGAACTAGCCCACTCACACTGAGAAGGCTAGTTCCCATTAGAAAAATGGCCCTTTTGCCCCTAGTGACCAAGTCCTGCATAATAATGGGAACTAGCCCACTCACACTGAGAAGGCTAGTTCACATTAGACAAATGGCCCCTTTTGCCCCTAGTGGCCAAGTCCTGCTATTTCCCATTAGAGAAATGGCCCTTTTTGGCCTTAGTGGCCAAGTCCTGCATAATAATGGGAACTAGCCCACTCACACCGAGAAGGCTAGTTTCCATTAGACAAATGGCCTTTTTTGCTCCCCTACTGGCCAGGTCCTGCCTAGTGATGGGAATTAGCCCACTCATACTGAGAAGGTTAGTTCCCATTAGAGAAATTGCCCTTTTGCCCCTAGTGGCCAAGTCCTGCATAATAATGGGAACTAGCCCACTCACAGTGAGAAGGCTAGTTCCCATTAGACAAATTGCCCTTTTTGCTCCCCTAGTGGCCAAGTCCTGCATAATAATGTGAACTAGCTCACTCACACTGAGAAGCATAGTTCCCATTAGAGAAATTGCCCTTTTTGCCCCTAGTGGCCAAGTCCTGCTATTTACCATTAGAGAAATGGCCCTAGTAGCCAAGTCCTGCATAATAATGGGAACTAGCCCACTCACACAGAGAAGGCTCGTTCCCATTAGAGAAATTGCCCTTTTTGCTCCCCTAGTGGCCAAGTCCTGCATAATAATGGTAACTAGCCTACTCACACTGAGAAGGACAGTTCCCATTAGGCAAATGGCCCTTTTGCCCCTAGTGGCCAAGTCCTGCATAATAATGGGAACTAGCCCACTCACGCTGAGAAGGCTAGTTCCCATTAGAAAAATGGCCCTTTTGCCCCTAGTGACCAAGTCCTGCATAATAATGGGAACTAGCCCACTCACACTGAGAAGGCTAGTTCCCATTAGTGAAATGGCCCTTTTTGCCCCTAGTGGCCAAGTCCTGCTATTTCCCATTAGAGAAATGGCCCTTTTTGGCCCTAGTGGCCAAGTCCTGCATAATAATGGGAACTAGCCTACTCACACTGAGAAGGCTAATTCCCATTAGACAAATGGCCCTTTTTGCTCCCCTAGTGGCCAAGTCCTGCATAATAAAGGGAACTAGCCCACTCACACTGAGAAGGCTAGTTCCCATTAGACAAATGGCCTTTTTTGCTCCCCTACTGGCCAAGTCCTGCATAGTGATGGGAATTAGCCCACTCATACTGAGAAGGTTAGTTCCCATTAGAGAAATGGCCCTTTTGCCCCTAGTGGCCAAGTCCTGCATAATAATGGGAACTAGCCCACTCACAGTGAGGAGGCTAGTTCCCATTAGACAAATGGCCCTTTTTGCTCCCCTAGAGGCCACGTCCTGCATAATAAAGGGAACTAGCCCACTCACACTGAGAAGGCTAGTTCCCATTAGAGAAATGGCCCTTTTTGCCCCTAGTGGCCAAGTCCTGCTATTTCCATTAGAGAAATGGCCCTTTTTGGCCCTAGTGGCCAAGTCCTGCATAATAATGGGAACTAGCCTACTCACACTGAGAAGGCTAATTCCCATTAGACGAAATGGCCCTTTTTGCTCCCCTAGCGGCCAAGTCCTGCATAAGAAAGGGAACTAGCCCACTCACACTGAGAAGGCTAGTTCCCATTAGACAAATGGCCTTTTTTGCTCCCCTACTGGCCAGGTCCTGCATAGTGATGGGAATTAGCCCACTCATACTGAGAAGGTTAGTTCCCATTAGAGAAATGGCCCTTTTGCCCCTAGTGGCCAAGTCCTGCATAATAATGGGAACTAGCCCACTCACAGTGAGAAGGCTAGTTCCCATTAGACAAAATGCCCTTTTTGCTCCCCTATTGGCCAAGTCCTGCATAATAATGTGAACTAGCCCACTCACACTGAGAAGGCTAGTTCCCATTAGAGAAATGGCCCTTTTTGCCCCTAGTGGCCAAGTCCTGCTATTTCCCATTAGAGAAATGGCCCTAGTGGCCAAGTCCTGCATAATAATGGGAACTAGCCCACTCACACAGAGAAGGCTAGTTCACATTAGAGAAATTGCCCTTTTTGCTCCCCTAGTGGCCAAGTCCTGCATAATAATGGGAACTAGCCTACGCACACTGAGAAGGCTAGTTCCCATTAGGCAAATGGCCCTTTTGCCCCTAGTGGCCAAGTCCTGCATAATAATGGGAACTAGCCCACTCACGCTGAGAAGGCTAGTTCCCATTGGACAAATGGCCCTTTTGCCCCTAGTGGCCAAGTCCTGCATAATAATGGGAACTAGCCCACTCACGCTGAGAAGGCTAGTTCCCATTAGACAAATGGCCCTTTTGCCCCTAGTGGCCAAGTCCTGCATAATAATGGGAACTAGCCCACTCACACTGAGAACGCTAGTTCCCATTATAAAAATGGCCCTTTTGCCCCTAGTGGCCGAGTCCTGCATAATAATGGGAACTAGCCCACTCACACTGAAAAGGCTAGTTCACATTAGACAAATGGCCCTTTTGCCCCTAGTGGCCAAGTCCTGCATAATAATGTGAACTAGCCCACTCACACTGAGAAGGCTAGTTCCCATTAGAAAAATGGCCCTTTTGCCCCTAGTGACCAAGTCCTGCATAATAATGGGAACTAGCCCACTCACACTGAGAAGGCTAATTCCCATTAGACAAATGGCCCTTTTTGCTCCCCTAGAGGCCACGTCCTGCATAATAAAGGGAACTAGCCCACTCACACTAAGAAGGCTATTTCCCATTAGAAAAATTGCCCTTTTGCCCCTAGTGACCAAGTCCTGCATAATAATGGGAACTAGCCCACTCACACTGAGAAGGCTAGTTCCCATTAGACAAATGGCCATTTTTGCTCCCCTAGAGGCCAAGTCCTGCATAATAAAGGGAACTAGCCCACTCACGCTGAGAAGGCTAGTTCACATTAGACAAATGGCCTTTTTTGCCCCTAGTGGCCAAGTCCTGCTATTTCCCATTAGAGAAATGGCCCTTTTTGGCCCTAGTGGCCAAGTCCTGCATAATAATGGGAACTAGCCTACTCACACGGAGAAGGCTAGTTCCCATTAGTCAAATGGTAGTTTTTGCTCCCCTACTGGCCAGGTCCTGCATAGTGATGGGAATTAGCCCACTCATACTGAGAAGGTTAGTTCCCATTAGACAAATGGCCCTTTTGCCCCTAGTGGCCAAGTCCTGCATAATAATGGGAACTAGCCCACTCACACTGAGAAGGCTAGTTCCCATTAGACAAATGGCCCTTTTTACTCCCCTAGTGGCCAAGTCCTGCATAATAATGTGAACTAGCCCACTCACACTGAGAAGTCTAGTTCCCATTAGAGAAATGGCCCTTTTTGCCCCTAGTGGCCAAGTCCTGCTATTTCCCATTAGAGAAATGGCCCTAGTGGCCAAGTCCTGCATAATAATGGGAACTAGCCCACTCACACTGAGAAGGCTAGTTCCCATTATAAAAATGGCCCTTTTGCCCCTAGTGGTCAAGTCCTGCATATAATGGGAACTAGCCCACTCACGCTGAAAAGGCTAGTTCCCATTATAAAAATGGCCCTTTTGCCCCTAGTGGCCAAGTCCTGCATAACAGTGGGAACTAGCCCACTCACGCTGACAAGGCTAGTTCCCATTATAAAAATGGCCCTTTTTGCCCCTATTGGCTAAGTCCTGCATAATAATGGGAACTAGCCCACTCACACTGAGAAGGCTAGTTCACATTAGACAAATGGCCCTTTTGCCCCTAGTGGCCAAGTCCTGCATAATAATGGGAACTAGCCCACTCACACTGAGAAGGCTAGTTCCCATTAGACAAATGGCCCTTTTGCCCCCAGTGGCCAAGTCCTGCATAATAATGTGAACTAGCCCACTCACACTGAGAAGGCTAGTTCCCATTAGACAAATGGCCCTTTTTGCTCCCCTAGAGGCCAAGTCCTGCATATAAAGGGAACTAGCCCACTCACACTGAGAAGGCTAGTTTTCATTAGAGAAATGGCCCTTTTTGCCCCTAGTGGCCAAGTCCTGCTATTTCCCATTAGAGAAATTGCCCTTTTTGGCCCTAGTGGCCAAGTCCTGCATAATAATGGGAAATAGCCTACTCACACTGAGAAGGCTAGTTCCCATTAGACAAATGGCCCTTTTTGCTCCCCTAGATGCCAAGTCCTGCATAATAAAGGGAACTAGCCCACTCACACTGAGAAGGCTATTTCCCATTAGAAAAATGGCCCCTTTGCCCCTAGTGACCAAGTCCTGCATAATAATGGGAACTAGCCCACTCACACTGAGAAGGCTAGTTTTCATTAGAGAAATGGCCCTTTTTGCCCCTAGTGGCCAAGTCCTGCTATTTCCCATTAGAGAAATTGCCCTTTTTGGCCCTAGTGGCCAAGTCCTGCATAATAATGGGAACTAGCCTACTCACACTGAGAAGGCTAGTTCCCATTAGACAAATGGCCCTTTTTGCTCCCCTAGAGGCCAAGTCCTGCATAATAAAGGGAACTAGCCCACTCACACTGAGAAGGCTATTTCCCATTAGACAAATGGCCCTTTTTGCCCCTAGTGGCCAAGTCCTGCTATTTCCCATTAGAGAAATGGCCCTTTTTGGCCCTAGTGGCCAAGTCCTGCATAATAATGGGAACTAGCCCACTCACACTGAGAAGGCTAGTTCTCATTAGACAAATGGCCCTTTTTGCCCCTAGTGGCCAAGTCCTGCTATTTCCCATTAGAGAAATGGCCCTAGTGGCCAAGTCCTGCATAATAATGGGAACTAGCCCACTCACACTGAGAAGGCTAGTTCCCATTATAAAAATGGCCCTTTTGCCCCTAGTGGTCAAGTCCTGCATATAATGGGAACTAGCCCACTCACGCTGACAAGGCTAGTTCCCATTATAAAAATGGCCCTTTTGCCCCTAGTGGCCAAGTCCTGCATAACAGTGGGAACTAGCCCACTCACGCTGACAAGGCTAGTTCCCATTATAAAAATGGCCCTTTTGCCCCTAGTGGCTAAGTCCTGCATAATAATGGGAACTAGCCCACTCACACTGAGAAGGCTAGTTCCCATTAGACAAATGGCCCTTTTGCCCCTAGTGGCCAAGTCCTGCATAATAATGGGAACTAGCCCACTCACACTGAGAAGGCTAGTTCCCATTAGACAAATGGCCCTTTTGCCCCCAGTGGCCAAGTCCTGCATAATAATGGGAACTAGCCCACTCACACTGAGAAGGCTAGTTCCCATTAGAAAAATGGCCCTTTTGCCCCCAGTGGCCAAGTCCTGCATAATAATGTGAACTAGCCCACTCACACTGAGAAGGCTAGTTCCCATTAGAAAAATGGCCCTTTTGCCCCTAGTGACCAAGTCCTGCATAATAATGGGAACTAGCCCACTCACACTGAGAAGGCTAGTTCCCATTAGAAAAATGACCCTTTTTGCTCCCCTAGAGGCCAAGTCCTGAATAATAAAGGGAACTAGCCCACTCACACTGAGAAGGCTAGTTTTCATTAGAGAAATGGCCCTTTTTGCCCCTAGTGGCCAAGTCCTGCTATTTCCCATTAGAGAAATGGCCCTTTTTGGCCCTAGTGGCCAAGTCCTGCATAATAATGGGAACTAGCCTACTTACACTGAGAAGGCTAGTTCCCATTAGACAAATGGCCCTTTTTGCTCCCCTAGAGGCCAAGTCCTGCATAATAAAGGGAACTAGCCCACTCACACTGAGAAGGCTATTTCCCATTAGAAAAATGGCCCTTTTGCCCCTAGTGACCAAGTCCTGCATAATAATGGGAACTAGCCCACTCACACTGAGAAGGCTAGTTCCCGTTAGACAAATGGCCCTTTTTGCCCCTAGTGGCCAAGTCCTGCTATTTCCCATTAGAGAAATGGCCCTTTTTGGCCCTAGTGGCCAAGTCCTGCATAATAATGGGAACTAGCCTACTCACACTGAGAAGGCTAGTTCCCATTAGACAAATGGCCTTTTTTGCTCCCCTACTGGCCAGGTCCTGCATAGTGATGGGAATTAGCCCACTCATACTGAGAAGGTTAGTTCCCATTAGAGAAATGGCCCTTTTGCCCCCAGTGGCCAAGTCCTGCATAATAATGGGAACTAGCCCACTCACACAGAGAAGGCTAGTTCCCATTAGACAAATGGCCTTTTTTGCTCCCTTAGTGGCCAAGTCCTGCATAATCATGTGAACTAGCCCACTCACACTGAGAAGGCTAGTTCCCATTAGAAAAATTGCCCTTTTGCCCCTAGTGACCAAGTCCTGCATAATAATGGGAACTAGCCCACTCACACTGAGAAGGCTAGTTCCCATTAGACAAATGGCCCTTTTTGCTCCCCTAGAGGCCAAGTCCTGCATAATAAAGGGAACTAGCCCACTCACACTGAGAAGGCTAGTTTTCATTAGAGAAATGGCCCTTTTTGCCCCTAGTGGCCAAGTCCTGCTATTTCCCATTAGAGAAATGGCCCTTTTTGGCCCTAGTGGCCAAGTCCTGCATAATAATGGGAACTAGCCTACTCACACTGAGAAGGCTAGTTCCCATTAGACAAATGGCCCTTTTTGCTCCCCTAGGGGCCAAGTCCTGCATAATAAAGGGAACTAGCCCACTCACACTGAGAAGGCTATTTCCCATTAGAAAAATGGCCCTTTTGCCCCTAATGACCAAGTCCTGCATAATAATGGGAACTAGCCCACTCACACTGAGAAGGCTAGTTCCCATTAGACAAATGGCCCTTTTTGCCCCTAGTGGCCAAGTCCTGCTATTTCCCATTAGAGAAATGGCCCTTTTTGGCCCTAGTGGCCAAGTCCTGCATAATAATGGGAACTAGCCTACTCACACTGAGAAGGCTAGTTCCCATTAGACAAATGGCCTTTTTTGCTCCCCTACTGGCCAGGTCCTGCATAGTGATGGGAATTAGCCCACTCATACTGAGAAGATTAGTTCCCATTAGAGTAATGGCCCTTTTGCCCCCAGTGGCCAAGTCCTGCATAATAATGGGAACTAGCCCACTCACACTGAGAAGGCTAGTTCCCATTAGACAAATGGCCTTTTTTGCTCCCCTAGTGGCCATGTCCTGCATAATAATGTGAACTAGCCCACTCACACTGAGAAGGCTAGTTCCCATTATAGAAATGGCCCTTTTTGCCCCTAATGGCCAGGTCCTGCTATTTCCCATTAGAGAAATTGCCCTAGTGGCCAAGTACTGCATAATAATGGGGACTAGCCCACTCACACAGAGAAGTCTAGTTCCCATTAGAGAAATTGCCCTTTTTGCTCCCCTAGTGGCCAAGTCCTGCATAATAATGGTAACTAGCCTACTCACACTGAGAAGGCTAGTTCCCATTAGGCAAATGGCCCTTTTGCCCCTAGTTGCCAAGTCCTGCATAATAATGGGAACTAGCCCACTCACACTGAGAAGGCTAGTTCCCATTAGAAAAATGGCCCTTTTGCCCCTAGTGGCCAAGTCCTGCATAATAATGGGAACTAGCCCACTCACACTGAGAACGCTAGTTCCCATTATAAAGATGTCCCTTTTGCCCCTAGTGGCCAAGTCCTGCATAATAGTGGGAATTAGCCCACTCACGCTGAGAAGGCTAGTTCCCATTAGAGAAATGGCCCTTTTTGCCCCTAGTGGCCAAGTCCTGCTATTTCCCATTAGAGAAATGGCCCTAGTGGCCAAGTCCTGCATAATAATGGGAACTAGCCCACTCACACTGAGAAGGCTAGTTCCCATTATAAAAATGGCCCTTTTGCCCCTAGTGGTCAAGTCCTGCATATAATGGGAACTAGCCCACTCACGCTGACAAGGCTAGTTCCCATTATAAAAATGGCCCTTTTGCCCCTAGTGGCCAAGTCCTGCATAACAGTGGGAACTAGCCCACTCACGCTGACAAGGCTAGTTCCCATTATAAAAATGGCCCTTTTGCCCCTAGTGGCTAAGTCCTGCATAATAATGGGAAATAGCCCACTCACACTGAGAAGGCTAGTTCACATTAGACAAATGGCCCTTTTGCCCCTAGTGGCCAAGTCCTGCATAATAATGGGAACTAGCCCACTCACACTGAGAAGGCTAGTTCCCATTAGACAAATGGCCCTTTTGCCCCCAGTGGCCAAGTCCTGCATAATAATGGGAATTAGCCCACTCACACTGAGAAGGCTAGTTCCCATTAGAAAAATTGCCCTTTTGCCCCCAGTGGCCAAGTCCTGCATTATAATGTGAACTAGCCCACTCACACTGAGAAGGCTAGTTCCCATTAGAAAAATGGCCCTTTTGCCCATAGTGACCAAGTCCTGCATAATAATGGGAACTAGCCCACTCACACTGAGAAGGCTAGTTCCCATTAGACAAATGGCCCTTTTTGCTCCCCTAGAGGCCAAGTCCTGCATAATAAAGGGAACTAGCCCACTCACACTGAGAAGGCTAGTTTTCATTAGAGAAATGGCCCTTTTTGCCCCTAGTGGCCAAGTCCTGCTATTTCCCATTAGAGAAATGGCCCTTTTTGGCCCTAGTGGCCAAGTCCTGCATAATAATGGGAACTAGCCTACTCACACTGAGAAGGCTAGTTCCCATTAGACAAATGGCCCTTTTTGCTCCCCTAGAGGCCAAGTCCTGCATAATAAAGGGAACTAGCCCACTCACACTGAGAAGGCTATTTCCCATTAGAAAAATGGCCCTTTTGCCCCTAGTGACCAAGTCCTGCATAATAATGGGAACTAGCCCACTCACACTGAGAAGGCTAGTTCCCATTAGACAAATGGCCCTTTTTAACCCTAGTGGCCAAGTCCTGCTATTTCCCATTCGAGAAATGGCCCTTTTTGGCCCTAGTGGCCAAGTCCTGCATAATAATGGGAACTAGCCTACTCACACTGAGAAGGCTAGTTCCCATTAGACAAATGGCCTTTTTTGCTCCCCTACTGGCCAGGTCCTGCATAGTGATGGGAATTAGCCCACTCATACTGAGAAGGTTAGTTCCCATTAGAGAAATGGCCCTTTTGCCCCCAGTGGCCAAGTCCTGCATAATAATGGGAACTAGCCCACTCACACTGAGAAGGCTAGTTCCCATTAGACAAATGGCCTTTTTTGCTCCCCTAGTGGCCAAGTCCTGCATAATAATGTGAACTAGCCCACTCACACTGAGAAGGCTAGTTCCCATTTGAAAAATTGCCCTTTTGCCCCTAGTGACCAAGTCCTGCATAATAATGGGAACTAGCCCACTCTCACTGAGAAGGCTAGTTCCCATTAGACAAATTGCCCTTTTTGCTCCCCTAGAGGCCAAGTCCTGCATAATAAAGGGAACTAGCCCACTCACACTGAGAAGGCTAGTTTGCATTAGAGAAATGGCCCTTTTTGCCCCTAGTGGCCAAGTCCTGCTATTTCCCATTAGAGAAATGACCCTTTTTGGCCCTAGTGGCCAAGTCCTGCATAATAATGGGAACTAGACCACTCACACTGAGAAGGCTAGTTCCCATTAGACAAATGGCCCTTTTGCCCCCAGTGGCCAAGTCCTGCATGATAATGGGAACTAGCCCACTCACACTGAGAAGGCTAGTTCCCATTATAAAAATGGCCCTTTTGCCCCTAGTGGCTAAGTCCTGCATAATAATGGGAACTAGCCCACTCACACTGAGAAGGCTAGTTCCCATTAGACAAATGGCCCTTTTGCCCCTAGTGGCCAAGTCCTGCATAATAATGGGAACTAGCCCACTCACACTGAGAAGGCTAGTTCCCATTAGACAAATGGCCCTTTTGCCCCCAGTGGCCAAGTCCTGCATAATAATGGGAACTAGCCCACTCACACTGAGAAGGCTAGTTCCCATTAGAAAAATGGCCCTTTTGCCCCCAGTGGCCAAGTCCTGCATAATAATGTGAACTAGCCCACTCACACTGAGAAGGCTAGTTCCCATTAGAAAAATGGCCCTTTTGCCCCTAGTGACCAAGTCCTGCATAATAATGGGAACTAGCCCACTCACACTGAGAAGGCTAGTTCCCATTAGAAAAATGACCCTTTTTGCTCCCCTAGAGGCCAAGTCCTGAATAATAAAGGGAACTAGCCCACTCACACTGAGAAGGCTAGTTTTCATTAGAGAAATGGCCCTTTTTGCCCCTAGTGGCCAAGTCCTGCTATTTCCCATTAGAGAAATGGCCCTTTTTGGCCCTAGTGGCCAAGTCCTGCATAATAATGGGAACTAGCCTACTTACACTGAGAAGGCTAGTTCCCATTAGACAAATGGCCCTTTTTGCTCCCCTAGAGGCCAAGTCCTGCATAATAAAGGGAACTAGCCCACTCACACTGAGAAGGCTATTTCCCATTAGAAAAATGGCCCTTTTGCCCCTAGTGACCAAGTCCTGCATAATAATGGGAACTAGCCCACTCACACTGAGAAGGCTAGTTCCCGTTAGACAAATGGCCCTTTTTGCCCCTAGTGGCCAAGTCCTGCTATTTCCCATTAGAGAAATGGCCCTTTTTGGCCCTAGTGGCCAAGTCCTGCATAATAATGGGAACTAGCCTACTCACACTGAGAAGGCTAGTTCCCATTAGACAAATGGCCTTTTTTGCTCCCCTACTGGCCAGGTCCTGCATAGTGATGGGAATTAGCCCACTCATACTGAGAAGGTTAGTTCCCATTAGAGAAATGGCCCTTTTGCCCCCAGTGGCCAAGTCCTGCATAATAATGGGAACTAGCCCACTCACACAGAGAAGGCTAGTTCCCATTAGACAAATGGCCTTTTTTGCTCCCTTAGTGGCCAAGTCCTGCATAATCATGTGAACTAGCCCACTCACACTGAGAAGGCTAGTTCCCATTAGAAAAATTGCCCTTTTGCCCCTAGTGACCAAGTCCTGCATAATAATGGGAACTAGCCCACTCACACTGAGAAGGCTAGTTCCCATTAGACAAATGGCCCTTTTTGCTCCCCTAGAGGCCAAGTCCTGCATAATAAAGGGAACTAGCCCACTCACACTGAGAAGGCTAGTTTTCATTAGAGAAATGGCCCTTTTTGCCCCTAGTGGCCAAGTCCTGCTATTTCCCATTAGAGAAATGGCCCTTTTTGGCCCTAGTGGCCAAGTCCTGCATAATAATGGGAACTAGCCTACTCACACTGAGAAGGCTAGTTCCCATTAGACAAATGGCCCTTTTTGCTCCCCTAGGGGCCAAGTCCTGCATAATAAAGGGAACTAGCCCACTCACACTGAGAAGGCTATTTCCCATTAGAAAAATGGCCCTTTTGCCCCTAATGACCAAGTCCTGCATAATAATGGGAACTAGCCCACTCACACTGAGAAGGCTAGTTCCCATTAGACAAATGGCCCTTTTTGCCCCTAGTGGCCAAGTCCTGCTATTTCCCATTAGAGAAATGGCCCTTTTTGGCCCTAGTGGCCAAGTCCTGCATAATAATGGGAACTAGCCTACTCACACTGAGAAGGCTAGTTCCCATTAGACAAATGGCCTTTTTTGCTCCCCTACTGGCCAGGTCCTGCATAGTGATGGGAATTAGCCCACTCATACTGAGAAGATTAGTTCCCATTAGAGTAATGGCCCTTTTGCCCCCAGTGGCCAAGTCCTGCATAATAATGGGAACTAGCCCACTCACACTGAGAAGGCTAGTTCCCATTAGACAAATGGCCTTTTTTGCTCCCCTAGTGGCCATGTCCTGCATAATAATGTGAACTAGCCCACTCACACTGAGAAGGCTAGTTCCCATTATAGAAATGGCCCTTTTTGCCCCTAATGGCCAGGTCCTGCTATTTCCCATTAGAGAAATTGCCCTAGTGGCCAAGTACTGCATAATAATGGGGACTAGCCCACTCACACAGAGAAGTCTAGTTCCCATTAGAGAAATTGCCCTTTTTGCTCCCCTAGTGGCCAAGTCCTGCATAATAATGGTAACTAGCCTACTCACACTGAGAAGGCTAGTTCCCATTAGGCAAATGGCCCTTTTGCCCCTAGTTGCCAAGTCCTGCATAATAATGGGAACTAGCCCACTCACACTGAGAAGGCTAGTTCCCATTAGAAAAATGGCCCTTTTGCCCCTAGTGGCCAAGTCCTGCATAATAATGGGAACTAGCCCACTCACACTGAGAACGCTAGTTCCCATTATAAAGATGTCCCTTTTGCCCCTAGTGGCCAAGTCCTGCATAATAGTGGGAATTAGCCCACTCACGCTGAGAAGGCTAGTTCCCATTAGAGAAATGGCCCTTTTTGCCCCTAGTGGCCAAGTCCTGCTATTTCCCATTAGAGAAATGGCCCTAGTGGCCAAGTCCTGCATAATAATGGGAACTAGCCCACTCACACTGAGAAGGCTAGTTCCCATTATAAAAATGGCCCTTTTGCCCCTAGTGGTCAAGTCCTGCATATAATGGGAACTAGCCCACTCACGCTGACAAGGCTAGTTCCCATTATAAAAATGGCCCTTTTGCCCCTAGTGGCCAAGTCCTGCATAACAGTGGGAACTAGCCCACTCACGCTGACAAGGCTAGTTCCCATTATAAAAATGGCCCTTTTGCCCCTAGTGGCTAAGTCCTGCATAATAATGGGAAATAGCCCACTCACACTGAGAAGGCTAGTTCACATTAGACAAATGGCCCTTTTGCCCCTAGTGGCCAAGTCCTGCATAATAATGGGAACTAGCCCACTCACACTGAGAAGGCTAGTTCCCATTAGACAAATGGCCCTTTTGCCCCCAGTGGCCAAGTCCTGCATAATAATGGGAATTAGCCCACTCACACTGAGAAGGCTAGTTCCCATTAGAAAAATTGCCCTTTTGCCCCCAGTGGCCAAGTCCTGCATTATAATGTGAACTAGCCCACTCACACTGAGAAGGCTAGTTCCCATTAGAAAAATGGCCCTTTTGCCCATAGTGACCAAGTCCTGCATAATAATGGGAACTAGCCCACTCACACTGAGAAGGCTAGTTCCCATTAGACAAATGGCCCTTTTTGCTCCCCTAGAGGCCAAGTCCTGCATAATAAAGGGAACTAGCCCACTCACACTGAGAAGGCTAGTTTTCATTAGAGAAATGGCCCTTTTTGCCCCTAGTGGCCAAGTCCTGCTATTTCCCATTAGAGAAATGGCCCTTTTTGGCCCTAGTGGCCAAGTCCTGCATAATAATGGGAACTAGCCTACTCACACTGAGAAGGCTAGTTCCCATTAGACAAATGGCCCTTTTTGCTCCCCTAGAGGCCAAGTCCTGCATAATAAAGGGAACTAGCCCACTCACACTGAGAAGGCTATTTCCCATTAGAAAAATGGCCCTTTTGCCCCTAGTGACCAAGTCCTGCATAATAATGGGAACTAGCCCACTCACACTGAGAAGGCTAGTTCCCATTAGACAAATGGCCCTTTTTAACCCTAGTGGCCAAGTCCTGCTATTTCCCATTCGAGAAATGGCCCTTTTTGGCCCTAGTGGCCAAGTCCTGCATAATAATGGGAACTAGCCTACTCACACTGAGAAGGCTAGTTCCCATTAGACAAATGGCCTTTTTTGCTCCCCTACTGGCCAGGTCCTGCATAGTGATGGGAATTAGCCCACTCATACTGAGAAGGTTAGTTCCCATTAGAGAAATGGCCCTTTTGCCCCCAGTGGCCAAGTCCTGCATAATAATGGGAACTAGCCCACTCACACTGAGAAGGCTAGTTCCCATTAGACAAATGGCCTTTTTTGCTCCCCTAGTGGCCAAGTCCTGCATAATAATGTGAACTAGCCCACTCACACTGAGAAGGCTAGTTCCCATTTGAAAAATTGCCCTTTTGCCCCTAGTGACCAAGTCCTGCATAATAATGGGAACTAGCCCACTCTCACTGAGAAGGCTAGTTCCCATTAGACAAATTGCCCTTTTTGCTCCCCTAGAGGCCAAGTCCTGCATAATAAAGGGAACTAGCCCACTCACACTGAGAAGGCTAGTTTGCATTAGAGAAATGGCCCTTTTTGCCCCTAGTGGCCAAGTCCTGCTATTTCCCATTAGAGAAATGACCCTTTTTGGCCCTAGTGGCCAAGTCCTGCATAATAATGGGAACTAGACCACTCACACTGAGAAGGCTAGTTCCCATTAGACAAATGGCCCTTTTGCCCCCAGTGGCCAAGTCCTGCATGATAATGGGAACTAGCCCACTCACACTGAGAAGGCTAGTTCCCATTAGAAAAATGGCCCTTTTGCCCCCAGTGGCCAAGTCCTGCATAATAATGTGAACTAGCCCAATCACACTGAGAAGGCTAGTTCCCATTAGACAAATGGCCCTTTTTGCTCCCCTAGAGGCCAAGTCCTGCATATAAAGGGAACTAGCCCACTCACACTGAGAAGGCTAGATTTCATTAGAGAAATGGCCCTTTTTGCCCCTAGTGGCCAAGTCCTGCTATTTCCCATTAGAGAAATTGCCCTTTTTGGCCCTAGTGGCCAAGTCCTGCATAATAATGGGAACTAGCCTACTCACACTGAGAAGGCTAGTTCCCATTAGACAAATGGCCCTTTTTGCTCCCCTAGAGGCCAAGTCCTGCATAATAAAGGGAACTAGCCCACTCACACTGAGAAGGCTATTTCCCATTAGAAAAATGGCCCCTTTGCCCCTAGTGACCAAGTCCTGCATAATAATGGGAACTAGCCCACTCACACTGAGAAGGCTAGTTTTCATTAGAGAAATGGCCCTTTTTGCCCCTAGTGGCCAAGTCCTGCTATTTCCCATTAGAGAAATTGCCCTTTTTGGCCCTAGTGGCCAAGTCCTGCATAATAATGGGAACTAGCCTACTCACACTGAGAAGGCTAGTTCCCATTAGACAAATGGCCCTTTTTGCTCCCCTAGAGGCCAAGTCCTGCATAATAAAGGGAACTAGCCCACTCACACTGAGAAGGCTATTTCCCATTAGACAAATGGCCCTTTTTGCCCCTAGTGGCCAAGTCCTGCTATTTCCCATTAGAGAAATGGCCCTTTTTGGCCCTAGTGGCCAAGTCCTGCATAATAATGGGAACTAGCCCACTCACACTGAGAAGGCTAGTTCCCATTAGACAAATGGCCCTTTTTGCCCCTAGTGGCCAAGTCCTGCTATTTCCCATTAGAGAAATGGCCCTAGTGGCCAAGTCCTGCATAATAATGGGAACTAGCCCACTCACACTGAGAAGGCTAGTTCCCATTATAAAAATGGCCCTTTTGCCCCTAGTGGTCAAGTCCTGCATATAATGGGAACTAGCCCACTCACGCTGACAAGGCTAGTTCCCATTATAAAAATGGCCCTTTTGCCCCTAGTGGCCAAGCCCTGCATAACAGTGGGAACTAGCCCACTCACGCTGACAAGGCTAGTTCCCATTATAAAAATGGCCCTTTTGCCCCTAGTGGCTAAGTCCTGCATAATAATGGGAACTAGCCCACTCACACTGAGAAGGCTAGTTCACATTAGACAAATGGCCCTTTTGCCCCTAGTGGCCAAGTCCTGCATAATAATGGGAACTAGCCCGCTCACACTGAGAAGGCTAGTTCCCATTAGACAAATGGCCCTTTTGCCCCCAGTGGCCAAGTCCTGCATAATAATGGGAACTAGCCCACTCACACTGAGAAGGCTAGTTCCCATTAGAAAAATGGCCCTTTTGCCCCCAGTGGCCAAGTCCTGCATAATAATGTGAACTAGCCGACTCACACTGAGAAGGCTAGTTCACATTAGAAAAATGGCCCTTTTGCCCCTAGTGACCAAGTCCTGCATAATAATGGGAACTAGCCCACTCACACTGAGAAGGCTAGTTCCCATTAGAAAAATGGCCCTTTTTGCTCCCCTAGAGGCCAAGTCCTGAATAATAATGGGAACTAGCCCACTCACACTGAGAAGGCTAGTTTTCATTAGAGAAATTGCCCTTTTTGCCCCTAGTGGCCAAGTCCTGCTATTTCCCATTAGAGAAATGGCCCTTTTTGGCCCTAGTGGCCAAGTCCTGCATAATAATGGGAACTAGCCTACTTACACTGAGAAGGCTAGTTCCCATTAGACAAATGGCCCTTTTTGCTCCCCTAGAGGCCAGGTCCTGCATAATAAAGGGAACTAGCCCACCCACACTGAGAAGGCTATTTCCCATTAGAAAAATGGCCCTTTTGCCCCTAGTGACCAAGTCCTGCATAATAATGGGAACTAGCCCACTCACACTGAGAAGGCTAGTTCCTATTAGACAAATGGCCCTTTTTGCCCCTAGTGGCCAAGTCCTGCTATTTCCCATTAGAGAAATGGCCCTTTTTGGCCCTAGTGGCCAAGTCCTGCATAATAATGGGAACTAGCCTACTCACACTGAGAAGGCTAGTTCCCATTAGACAAATGGCCTTTTTTGCTCCCCTACTGGCCAGGTCCTGCATAGTGATGGGAATTAGCCCACTCATACTGAGAAGGTTAGTTCCCATTAGAGAAATGGCCCTTTTGCCCCCAGTGGCCAAGTCCTGCATAATAATGGGAATTAGCCCACTCACACTGAGAAGGCTAGTTCCCATTAGACAAATGGCCTTTTTTGCTCCCTTAGTGGCCAAGTCCTGCATAATCATGTGAACTAGCCCACTCACACTGAGAAGGCTAGTTCCCATTAGAAAAATTGCCCTTTTGCCCCTAGTGACCAAGTCCTGCATAATAATGGGAACTAGCCCACTCACACTGAGAAGGCTAGTTCCCATTAGAAAAATGGCCCTTTTTGCTCCCCTAGAGGCCAAGTCCTGCATAATAAAGGGAACTAGCCCACTCACACTGAGAAGGCTAGTTTTCATTAGAGAAATGGCCCTTTTTGCCCCTAGTGGCCAAGTCCTGCTATTTCCCATTAGAGAAATGGCCCTTTTTGGCCCTAGTGGCCAAGTCCTGCATAATAATGGGAACTAGCCTACTCACACTGAGAAGGCTAGTTCCCATTAGACAAATGGCCCTTTTCGCTCCCCTAGGGGCCAAGTCCTGCATAATAAAGGGAACTAGCCCACTCACACTGAGAAGGCTATTTCCCATTAGAAAAATGGCCCTTTTGCCCCTAATGACCAAGTCCTGCATAATAATGGGAACTAGCCCACTCACACTGAGAAGGCTAGTTCCCATTAGACAAATGGCCCTTTTTGCCCCTAGTGGCCAAGTCCTGCTATTTCCCATTAGAGAAATGGCCCTTTTTGGCCCTAGTGGCCAAGTCCTGCATAATAATGGGAACTAGCCTACTCACACTGAGAAGGCTAGTTCCCATTAGACAAATGGCCCTTTTCGCTCCCCTAGGGGCCAAGTCCTGCATAATAAAGGGAACTAGCCCACTCACACTGAGAAGGCTATTTCCCATTAGAAAAATGGCCCTTTTGCCCCTAATGACCAAGTCCTGCATAATAATGGGAACTAGCCCACTCACACTGAGAAGGCTAGTTCCCATTAGACAAATGGCCCTTTTTGCCCCTAGTGGCCAAGTCCTGCTATTTCCCATTAGAGAAATGGCCCTTTTTGGCCCTAGTGGCCAAGTCCTGCATAATAATGGGAACTAGCCTACTCACACTGAGAAGGCTAGTTCCCATTAGACAAATGGCCTTTTTTGCTCCCCTACTGGCCAGGTCCTGCATAGTGATGGGAATTAGCCCACTCATACTGAGAAGATTAGTTCCCATTAGAGTAATGGCCCTTTTGCCCCCAGTGGCCAAGTCCTGCATAATAATGGGAACTAGCCCACTCACACTGAGAAGGCTAGTTCCCATTAGACAAATGGCCTTTTATGCTCCCCTAGTGGCCAAGTCCTGCTATTTCCCATTAGAGAAATTGCCCTTTTTGGCCCTAGTGGCCAAGTCCTGCATAATAATGGGAACTAGCCTACTCACACTGAGAAGGCTAGTTCCCATTAGACAAATGGCCCTTTTTGCTCCCCTAGAGGCCAAGTCCTGCATAATAAAGGGAACTAGCCCACTCACACTGAGAAGGCTATTTCCCATTAGAAAAATGGCCCCTTTGCCCCTAGTGACCAAGTCCTGCATAATAATGGGAACTAGCCCACTCACACTGAGAAGGCTAGTTTTCATTAGAGAAATGGCCCTTTTTGCCCCTAGTGGCCAAGTCCTGCTATTTCCCATTAGAGAAATTGCCCTTTTTGGCCCTAGTGGCCAAGTCCTGCATAATAATGGGAACTAGCCTACTCACACTGAGAAGGCTAGTTCCCATTAGACAAATGGCCCTTTTTGCTCCCCTAGAGGCCAAGTCCTGCATAATAAAGGGAACTAGCCCACTCACACTGAGAAGGCTATTTCCCATTAGACAAATGGCCCTTTTTGCCCCTAGTGGCCAAGTCCTGCATAATAATGGGAACTAGCCCACTCACACTGAGAAGGCTAGTTCCCATTAGACAAATGGCCCTTTTTGCTCCCCTAGAGGCCAAGTCCTGCATAATAAAGGGAACTAGCCCACTCACACTGAGAAGGCTATTTCCCATTAGAGAAATGGCCCTTTTTGGCCCTAGTGGCCAAGTCCTGCATAATAATGGGAACTAGCCCACTCACACTGAGAAGGCTAGTTCTCATTAGACAAATGGCCCTTTTTGCCCCTAGTGGCCAAGTCCTGCTATTTCCCATTAGAGAAATGGCCCTAGTGGCCAAGTCCTGCATAATAATGGGAACTAGCCCACTCACACTGAGAAGGCTAGTTCCCATTATAAAAATGGCCCTTTTGCCCCTAGTGGTCAAGTCCTGCATATAATGGGAACTAGCCCACTCACGCTGACAAGGCTAGTTCCCATTATAAAAATGGCCCTTTTGCCCCTAGTGGCCAAGTCCTGCATAACAGTGGGAACTAGCCCACTCACGCTGACAAGGCTAGTTCCCATTATAAAAATGGCCCTTTTGCCCCTAGTGGCTAAGTCCTGCATAATAATGGGAACTAGCCCACTCACACTGAGAAGGCTAGTTCCCATTAGACAAATGGCCCTTTTGCCCCTAGTGGCCAAGTCCTGCATAATAATGGGAACTAGCCCACTCACACTGAGAAGGCTAGTTCCCATTAGACAAATGGCCCTTTTGCCCCCAGTGGCCAAGTCCTGCATAATAATGGGAACTAGCCCACTCACACTGAGAAGGCTAGTTCCCATTAGAAAAATGGCCCTTTTGCCCCCAGTGGCCAAGTCCTGCATAATAATGTGAACTAGCCCACTCACACTGAGAAGGCTAGTTCCCATTAGAAAAATGGCCCTTTTGCCCCTAGTGACCAAGTCCTGCATAATAATGGGAACTAGCCCACTCACACTGAGAAGGCTAGTTCCCATTAGAAAAATGACCCTTTTTGCTCCCCTAGAGGCCAAGTCCTGAATAATAAAGGGAACTAGCCCACTCACACTGAGAAGGCTAGTTTTCATTAGAGAAATGGCCCTTTTTGCCCCTAGTGGCCAAGTCCTGCTATTTCCCATTAGAGAAATGGCCCTTTTTGGCCCTAGTGGCCAAGTCCTGCATAATAATGGGAACTAGCCTACTTACACTGAGAAGGCTAGTTCCCATTAGACAAATGGCCCTTTTTGCTCCCCTAGAGGCCAAGTCCTGCATAATAAAGGGAACTAGCCCACTCACACTGAGAAGGCTATTTCCCATTAGAAAAATGGCCCTTTTGCCCCTAGTGACCAAGTCCTGCATAATAATGGGAACTAGCCCACTCACACTGAGAAGGCTAGTTCCCGTTAGACAAATGGCCCTTTTTGCCCCTAGTGGCCAAGTCCTGCTATTTCCCATTAGAGAAATGGCCCTTTTTGGCCCTAGTGGCCAAGTCCTGCATAATAATGGGAACTAGCCTACTCACACTGAGAAGGCTAGTTCCCATTAGACAAATGGCCTTTTTTGCTCCCCTACTGGCCAGGTCCTGCATAGTGATGGGAATTAGCCCACTCATACTGAGAAGGTTAGTTCCCATTAGAGAAATGGCCCTTTTGCCCCCAGTGGCCAAGTCCTGCATAATAATGGGAACTAGCCCACTCACACAGAGAAGGCTAGTTCCCATTAGACAAATGGCCTTTTTTGCTCCCTTAGTGGCCAAGTCCTGCATAATCATGTGAACTAGCCCACTCACACTGAGAAGGCTAGTTCCCATTAGAAAAATTGCCCTTTTGCCCCTAGTGACCAAGTCCTGCATAATAATGGGAACTAGCCCACTCACACTGAGAAGGCTAGTTCCCATTAGACAAATGGCCCTTTTTGCTCCCCTAGAGGCCAAGTCCTGCATAATAAAGGGAACTAGCCCACTCACACTGAGAAGGCTAGTTTTCATTAGAGAAATGGCCCTTTTTGCCCCTAGTGGCCAAGTCCTGCTATTTCCCATTAGAGAAATGGCCCTTTTTGGCCCTAGTGGCCAAGTCCTGCATAATAATGGGAACTAGCCTACTCACACTGAGAAGGCTAGTTCCCATTAGACAAATGGCCCTTCTTGCTCCCCTAGGGGCCAAGTCCTGCATAATAAAGGGAACTAGCCCACTCACACTGAGAAGGCTATTTCCCATTAGAAAAATGGCCCTTTTGCCCCTAATGACCAAGTCCTGCATAATAATGGGAACTAGCCCACTCACACTGAGAAGGCTAGTTCCCATTAGACAAATGGCCCTTTTTGCCCCTAGTGGCCAAGTCCTGCTATTTCCCATTAGAGAAATGGCCCTTTTTGGCCCTAGTGGCCAAGTCCTGCATAATAATGGGAACTAGCCTACTCACACTGAGAAGGCTAGTTCCCATTAGACAAATGGCCTTTTTTGCTCCCCTACTGGCCAGGTCCTGCATAGTGATGGGAATTAGCCCACTCATACTGAGAAGATTAGTTCCCATTAGAGTAATGGCCCTTTTGCCCCCAGTGGCCAAGTCCTGCATAATAATGGGAACTAGCCCACTCACACTGAGAAGGCTAGTTCCCATTAGACAAATGGCCTTTTTTGCTCCCCTAGTGGCCATGTCCTGCATAATAATGTGAACTAGCCCACTCACACTGAGAAGGCTAGTTCCCATTATAGAAATGGCCCTTTTTGCCCCTAATGGCCAAGTCCTGCTATTTCCCATTAGAGAAATTGCCCTAGTGGCCAAGTACTGCATAATAATGGGGACTAGCCCACTCACACAGAGAAGTCTAGTTCCCATTAGAGAAATTGCCCTTTTTGCTCCCCTAGTGGCCAAGTCCTGCATAATAATGGTAACTAGCCTACTCACACTGAGAAGGCTAGTTCCCATTAGGCAAATGGCCCTTTTGCCCCTAGTTGCCAAGTCCTGCATAATAATGGGAACTAGCCCACTCACACTGAGAAGGCTAGTTCCCATTAGAAAAATGGCCCTTTTGCCCCTAGTGGCCAAGTCCTGCATAATAATGGGAACTAGCCCACTCACACTGAGAACGCTAGTTCCCATTATAAAGATGTCCCTTTTGCCCCTAGTGGCCAAGTCCTGCATAATAGTGGGAATTAGCCCACTCACGCTGAGAAGGCTAGTTCCCATTAGAGAAATGGCCCTTTTTGCCCCTAGTGGCCAAGTCCTGCTATTTCCCATTAGAGAAATGGCCCTAGTGGCCAAGTCCTGCATAATAATGGGAACTAGCCCACTCACACTGAGAAGGCTAGTTCCCATTATAAAAATGGCCCTTTTGCCCCTAGTGGTCAAGTCCTGCATATAATGGGAACTAGCCCACTCACGCTGACAAGGCTAGTTCCCATTATAAAAATGGCCCTTTTGCCCCTAGTGGCCAAGTCCTGCATAACAGTGGGAACTAGCCCACTCACGCTGACAAGGCTAGTTCCCATTATAAAAATGGCCCTTTTGCCCCTAGTGGCTAAGTCCTGCATAATAATGGGAAATAGCCCACTCACACTGAGAAGGCTAGTTCACATTAGACAAATGGCCCTTTTGCCATTAGTGGCCAAGTCCTGCATAATAATGGGAACTAGCCCACTCACACTGAGAAGGCTAGTTCCCATTAGACAAATGGCCCTTTTGCCCCCAGTGGCCAAGTCCTGCATAATAATGGGAATTAGCCCACTCACACTGAGAAGGCTAGTTCCCATTAGAAAAATTGCCCTTTTGCCCCCAGTGGCCAAGTCCTGCATTATAATGTGAACTAGCCCACTCACACTGAGAAGGCTAGTTCCCATTAGAAAAATGGCCCTTTTGCCCATAGTGACCAAGTCCTGCATAATAATGGGAACTAGCCCACTCACACTGAGAAGGCTAGTTCCCATTAGACAAATGGCCCTTTTTGCTCCCCTAGAGGCCAAGTCCTGCATAATAAAGGGAACTAGCCCACTCACACTGAGAAGGCTAGTTTTCATTAGAGAAATGGCCCTTTTTGCCCCTAGTGGCCAAGTCCTGCTATTTCCCATTAGAGAAATGGCCCTTTTTGGCCCTAGTGGCCAAGTCCTGCATAATAATGGGAACTAGCCTACTCACACTGAGAAGGCTAGTTCCCATTAGACAAATGGCCCTTTTTGCTCCCCTAGAGGCCAAGTCCTGCATAATAAAGGGAACTAGCCCACTCACACTGAGAAGGCTATTTCCCATTAGAAAAATGGCCCTTTTGCCCCTAGTGACCAAGTCCTGCATAATAATGGGAACTAGCCCACTCACACTGAGAAGGCTAGTTCCCATTAGACAAATGGCCCTTTTTAACCCTAGTGGCCAAGTCCTGCTATTTCCCATTCGAGAAATGGCCCTTTTTGGCCCTAGTGGCCAAGTCCTGCATAATAATGGGAACTAGCCTACTCACACTGAGAAGGCTAGTTCCCATTAGACAAATGGCCTTTTTTGCTCCCCTACTGGCCAGGTCCTGCATAGTGATGGGAATTAGCCCACTCATACTGAGAAGGTTAGTTCCCATTAGAGAAATGGCCCTTTTGCCCCCAGTGGCCAAGTCCTGCATAATAATGGGAACTAGCCCACTCACACTGAGAAGGCTAGTTCCCATTAGACAAATGGCCTTTTTTGCTCCCCTAGTGGCCAAGTCCTGCATAATAATGTGAACTAGCCCACTCACACTGAGAAGGCTAGTTCCCATTAGAAAAATTGCCCTTTTGCCCCTAGTGACCAAGTCCTGCATAATAATGGGAACTAGCCCACTCTCACTGAGAAGGCTAGTTCCCATTAGACAAATTGCCCTTTTTGCTCCCCTAGAGGCCAAGTCCTGCATAATAAAGGGAACTAGCCCACTCACACTGAGAAGGCTAGTTTGCATTAGAGAAATGGCCCTTTTTGCCCCTAGTGGCCAAGTCCTGCTATTTCCCATTAGAGAAATGACCCTTTTTGGCCCTAGTGGCCAAGTCCTGCATAATAATGGGAACTAGACCACTCACACTGAGAAGGCTAGTTCCCATTAGACAAATGGCCCTTTTGCCCCCAGTGGCCAAGTCCTGCATGATAATGGGAACTAGCCCACTCACACTGAGAAGGCTAGTTCCCATTAGAAAAATGGCCCTTTTGCCCCCAGTGGCCAAGTCCTGCATAATAATGTGAACTAGCCCAATCACACTGAGAAGGCTAGTTCCCATTAGACAAATGGCCCTTTTTGCTCCCCTAGAGGCCAAGTCCTGCATATAAAGGGAACTAGCCCACTCACACTGAGAAGGCTAGATTTCATTAGAGAAATGGCCCTTTTTGCCCCTAGTGGCCAAGTCCTGCTATTTCCCATTAGAGAAATTGCCCTTTTTGGCCCTAGTGGCCAAGTCCTGCATAATAATGGGAACTAGCCTACTCACACTGAGAAGGCTAGTTCCCATTAGACAAATGGCCCTTTTTGCTCCCCTAGAGGCCAAGTCCTGCATAATAAAGGGAACTAGCCCACTCACACTGAGAAGGCTATTTCCCATTAGAAAAATGGCCCCTTTGCCCCTAGTGACCAAGTCCTGCATAATAATGGGAACTAGCCCACTCACACTGAGAAGGCTAGTTTTCATTAGAGAAATGGCCCTTTTTGCCCCTAGTGGCCAAGTCCTGCTATTTCCCATTAGAGAAATTGCCCTTTTTGGCCCTAGTGGCCAAGTCCTGCATAATAATGGGAACTAGCCTACTCACACTGAGAAGGCTAGTTCCCATTAGACAAATGGCCCTTTTTGCTCCCCTAGAGGCCAAGTCCTGCATAATAAAGGGAACTAGCCCACTCACACTGAGAAGGCTATTTCCCATTAGACAAATGGCCCTTTTTGCCCCTAGTGGCCAAGTCCTGCTATTTCCCATTAGAGAAATGGCCCTTTTTGGCCCTAGTGGCCAAGTCCTGCATAATAATGGGAACTAGCCCACTCACACTGAGAAGGCTAGTTCCCATTAGACAAATGGCCCTTTTTGCCCCTAGTGGCCAAGTCCTGCTATTTCCCATTA
Source organism: Ambystoma mexicanum (assembly GCF_040938575.1). NCBI lineage: Eukaryota > Metazoa > Chordata > Amphibia > Caudata > Ambystomatidae > Ambystoma > Ambystoma mexicanum. Next base: position 1,283,868,622 of record NC_090928.1, read on the forward strand.
GAGAAATGGCCCTAGTGGCCAAGTCCTGCATAATAATGGGAACTAGCCCACTCACACTGAGAAGGCTAGTTCCCATTATAAAAATGGCCCTTTTGCCCCTAGTGGTCAAGTCCTGCATATAATGGGAACTAGCCCACTCACGCTGACAAGGCTAGTTCCCATTATAAAAATGGCCCTTTTGCCCCTAGTGGCCAAGCCCTGCATAACAGTGGGAACTAGCCCACTCACGCTGACAAGGCTAGTTCCCATTATAAAAATGGCCCTTTTGCCCCTAGTGGCTAAGTCCTGCATAATAATGGGAACTAGCCCACTCACACTGAGAAGGCTAGTTCACATTAAACAAATGGCCCTTTTGCCCCTAGTGGCCAAGTCCTGCATAATAATGGGAACTAGCCCGCTCACACTGAGAAGGCTAGTTCCCATTAGACAAATGGCCCTTTTGCCCCCAGTGGCCAAGTCCTGCATAATAATGGGAACTAGCCCACTCACACTGAGAAGGCTAGTTCCCATTAGAAAAACGGCCCTTTTGCCCCCAGTGGCCAAGTCCTGCATAATAATGTGAACTAGCCCACTCACACTGAGAAGGCTAGTTCACATTAGAAAAATGGCCCTTTTGCCCCTAGTGACCAAGTCCTGCATAATAATGGGAACTAGCCCACTCACACTGAGAAGGCTAGTTCCCATTAGAAAAATGGCCCTTTTTGCTCCCCTAGAGGCCAAGTCCTGAATAATAATGGGAACTAGCCCACTCACACTGAGAAGGCTAGTTTTCATTAGAGAAATTGCCCTTTTTGCCCCTAGTGGCCAAGTCCTGCTATTTCCCATTAGAGAAATGGCCCTTTTTGGCCCTAGTGGCCAAGTCCTGCATAATAATGGGAACTAGCCTACTTACACTGAGAAGGCTAGTTCCCATTCGACAAATGGCCCTTTTTGCTCCCCTAGAGGCCAAGTCCTGCATAATAAAGGGAACTAGCCCACTCACACTGAGAAGGCTATTTCCCATTAGAAAAATGGCCCTTTTGCCCCTAGTGACCAAGTCCTGCATAATAATGGGAACTAGCCCACTCACACTGAGAAGGCTAGTTCCCATTAGACAAATGGCCCTTTTTGCCCCTAGTGGCCAAGTCCTGCTATTTCCCATTAGAGAAATGGCCCTTTTTGGCCCTAGTGGCCAAGTCCTGCATAATAATGGGAACTAGCCTACTCACACTGAGAAGGCTAGTTCCCATTAGACAAATGGCCTTTTTTGCTCCCCTACTGGCCAGGTCCTGCATAGTGATGGGAATTAGCCCACTCATACTGAGAAGGTTAGTTCCCATTAGAGAAATGGCCCTTTTGCCCCCAGTGGCCAAGTCCTGCATAATAATGGGAATTAGCCCACTCACACTGAGAAGGCTAGTTCCCATTAGACAAATGGCCTTTTTTGCTCCCTTAGTGGCCAAGTCCTGCATAATCATGTGAACTAGCCCACTCACACTGAGAAGGCTAGTTCCCATTAGAAAAATTGCCCTTTTGCCCCTAGTGACCAAGTCCTGCATAATAATGGGAACTAGCCCACTCACACTGAGAAGGCTAGTTCCCATTAGACAAATGGCCCTTTTTGCTCCCCTAGAGGCCAAGTCCTGCATAATAAAGGGAACTAGCCCACTCACACTGAGAAGGCTAGTTTTCATTAGAGAAATGGCCCTTTTTGCCCCTAGTGGCCAAGTCCTGCTATTTCCCATTAGAGAAATGGCCCTTTTTGGCCCTAGTGGCCAAGTCCTGCATAATAATGGGAACTAGCCTACTCACACTGAGAAGGCTAGTTCCCATTAGACAAATGGCCCTTTTCGCTCCCCTAGGGGCCAAGTCCTGCATAATAAAGGGAACTAGCCCACTCACACTGAGAAGGCTATTTCCCATTAGAAAAATGGCCCTTTTGCCCCTAATGACCAAGTCCTGCATAATAATGGGAACTAGCCCACTCACACTGAGAAGGCTAGTTCCCATTAGACAAATGGCCCTTTTTGCCCCTAGTGGCCAAGTCCTGCTATTTCCCATTAGAGAAATGGCCCTTTTTGGCCCTAGTGGCCAAGTCCTGCATAATAATGGGAACTAGCCTACTCACACTGAGAAGGCTAGTTCCCATTAGACAAATGGCCTTTTTTGCTCCCCTACTGGCCAGGTCCTGCATAGTGATGGGAATTAGCCCACTCATACTGAGAAGATTAGTTCCCATTAGAGTAATGGCCCTTTTGCCCCCAGTGGCCAAGTCCTGCATAATAATGGGAACTAGCCCACTCACACTGAGAAGGCTAGTTCCCATTAGACAAATGGCCTTTTATGCTCCCCTAGTGGCCATGTCCTGCATAATAATGTGAACTAGCCCACTCACACTGAGAAGGCTAGTTCCCATTATAGAAATGGCCCTTTTTGCCCCTAATGGCCAAGTCCTGCTATTTCCCATTAGAGAAATTGCCCTAGTGGCCAAGTACTGCATAATAATGGGGACTAGCCCACTCACACAGAGAAGTCTAGTTCCCATTAGAGAAATTGCCCTTTTTGCTCCCCTAGTGGCCAAGTCCTGCATAATAATGGTAACTAGCCTACTCACACTGAGAAGGCTAGTTCCCATTAGGCAAATGGCCCTTTTGCCCCTAGTTGCCAAGTCCTGCATAATAATGGGAACTAGCCCACTCACACTGAGAAGGCTAGTTCCCATTAGAAAAATGGCCCTTTTGCCCCTAGTGGCCAAGTCCTGCATAATAATGGGAACTAGTCCACTCACACTGAGAACGCTAGTTCCCATTATAAAGATGTCCCTTTTGCCCCTAGTGGCCAAGTCCTGCATAATAGTGGGAATTAGCCCACTCACGCTGAGAAGGCTAGTTCCCATTAGAGAAATGGCCCTTTTTGCCCCTAGTGGCCAAGTCCTGCTATTTCCCATTAGAGAAATGGCCCTAGTGGTCAAGTCCTGCATAATAATGGGAACTAGCCCACTCACACTGAGAAGGCTAGTTCCCATTATAAAAATGGCCCTTTTGCCCCTAGTGGCCAAGTCCTGCATAACAGTGGGAACTAGCCCACTCACGCTGACAAGGCTAGTTCCCATTAGACAAATGGCCCTTTTCGCTCCCCTAGGGGCCAAGTCCTGCATAATAAAGGGAACTAGCCCACTCACACTGAGAAGGCTATTTCCCATTAGAAAAATGGCCCTTTTGCCCCTAATGACCAAGTCCTGCATAATAATGGGAACTAGCCCACTCACACTGAGAAGGCTAGTTCCCATTAGACAAATGGCCCTTTTTGCCCCTAGTGGCCAAGTCCTGCTATTTCCCATTAGAGAAATGGCCCTTTTTGGCCCTAGTGGCCAAGTCCTGCATAATAATGGGAACTAGCCTACTCACACTGAGAAGGCTAGTTCCCATTAGACAAATGGCCTTTTTTGCTCCCCTACTGGCCAGGTCCTGCATAGTGATGGGAATTAGCCCACTCATACTGAGAAGATTAGTTCCCATTAGAGTAATGGCCCTTTTGCCCCCAGTGGCCAAGTCCTGCATAATAATGGGAACTAGCCCACTCACACTGAGAAGGCTAGTTCCCATTAGACAAATGGCCTTTTATGCTCCCCTAGTGGCCATGTCCTGCATAATAATGTGAACTAGCCCACTCACACTGAGAAGGCTAGTTCCCATTATAGAAATGGCCCTTTTTGCCCCTAATGGCCAAGTCCTGCTATTTCCCATTAGAGAAATTGCCCTAGTGGCCAAGTACTGCATAATAATGGGGACTAGCCCACTCACACAGAGAAGTCTAGTTCCCATTAGAGAAATTGCCCTTTTTGCTCCCCTAGTGGCCAAGTCCTGCATAATAATGGTAACTAGCCTACTCACACTGAGAAGGCTAGTTCCCATTAGGCAAATGGCCCTTTTGCCCCTAGTTGCCAAGTCCTGCATAATAATGGGAACTAGCCCACTCACACTGAGAAGGCTAGTTCCCATTAGAAAAATGGCCCTTTTGCCCCTAGTGGCCAAGTCCTGCATAATAATGGGAACTAGTCCACTCACACTGAGAACACTAGTTCCCATTATAAAGATGTCCCTTTTGCCCCTAGTGGCCAAGTCCTGCATAATAGTGGGAATTAGCCCACTCACGCTGAGAAGGCTAGTTCCCATTAGAGAAATGGCCCTTTTTGCCCCTAGTGGCCAAGTCCTGCTATTTCCCATTAGAGAAATGGCCCTAGTGGTCAAGTCCTGCATAATAATGGGAACTAGCCCACTCACACTGAGAAGGCTAGTTCCCATTATAAAAATGGCCCTTTTGCCCCTAGTGGTCAAGTCCTGCATATAATGGGAACTAGCCCACTCACGCTGACAAAGCTAGTTCCCATTATAAAAATGGCCCTTTTGCCCCTAGTGGCCAAGTCCTGCATAACAGTGGGAACTAGCCCACTCACGCTGACAAGGCTAGTTCCCATTATAAAAATGGCCCTTTTGCCCCTAGTGGCTAAGTCCTGCATAATAATGGGAAATAGCCCACTCACACTGAGAAGGCTAGTTCACATTAGACAAATGGCCCTTTTGCCCCTAGTGGCCAAGTCCTGCATAATAATGGGAACTAGCCCACTCACACTGAGAAGGCTAGTTCCCATTAGACAAATGGCCCTTTTGCCCCCAGTGGCCAAGTCCTGCATAATAATGGGAACTAGCCCGCTCACACTGAGAAGGCTAGTTCCCATTAGAAAAATTGCCCTTTTGCCCCCAGTGGCCAAGTCCTGCATAATAATGTGAACTAGCCCACTCACACTGAGAAGGCTAGTTCCCATTAGAAAAATGGCCCTTTTGCCCCTAGTGACCAAGTCCTGCATAATAATGGGAACTAGCCCACTCACACTGAGAAGGCTAGTTCCCATTAGACAAATGGCCCTTTTTGCTCCCCTAGAGGCCAAGTCCTGCATAATAAAGGGAACTAGCCCACTCACACTGAGAAGGCTAGTTTTCATTAGAGAAATGGCCCTTTTTGCCCCTAGTGGCCAAGTCCTGCTATTTCCCATTAGAGAAATGGCCCTTTTTGGCCCTAGTGGCCAAGTCCTGCATAATAATGGGAACTAGCCTACTCACACTGAGAAGGCTAGTTCCCATTAGACAAATGGCCCTTTTTGCTCCCCTAGAGGCCAAGTCCTGCATAATAAAGGGAACTAGCCCACTCACACTGAGAAGGCTATTTCCCATTAGAAAAATGGCCCTTTTGCCCCTAGTGACCAAGTCCTGCATAATAATGGGAACTAGCCCACTCACACTGAGAAGGCTAGTTCCCATTAGACAAATGGCCCTTTTTAACCCTAGTGGCCAAGTCCTGCTATTTCCCATTCGAGAAATGGCCCTTTTTGGCCCTAGTGGCCAAGTCCTGCATAATAATGGGAACTAGCCTACTCACACTGAGAAGGCTAGTTCCCATTAGACAAATGGCCTTTTTTGCTCCCCTACTGGCCAGGTCCTGCATAGTGATGGGAATTAGCCCACTCATACTGAGAAGGTTAGTTCCCATTAGAGAAATGGCCCTTTTGCCCCCAGTGGCCAAGTCCTGCATAATAATGGGAACTAGCCCACTCACACTGAGAAGGCTAGTTCCCATTAGACAAATGGCCTTTTTTGCTCCCCTAGTGGCCAAGTCCTGCATAATAAAGGGAACTAGCCCACTCACACTGAGAAGGCTAGTTCCCATTAGAAAAATTGCCCTTTTGCCCCTAGTGACCAAGTCCTGCATAATAATGGGAACTAGCCCACTCTCACTGAGAAGGCTAGTTCCCATTAGACAAATTGCCCTTTTTGCTCCCCTAGAGGCCAAGTCCTGCATAATAAAGGGAACTAGCCCACTCACACTGAGAAGGCTAGTTTGCATTAGAGAAATGGCCCCTTTTGCCCCTAGTGGCCAAGTCCTGCTATTTCCCATTAGAGAAATGACCCTTTTTGGCCCTAGTGGCCAAGTCCTGCATAATAATGGGAACTAGCCTACTCACACTGAGAAGGCTAGTTCCCATTAGACAAATGGCCCTTTTTGCTCCCCTAGGGGCCAAGTCCTGCATAATAAAGGGAACTAGCCCACTCACACTGAGAAGGCTATTTCCCATTAGAAAAATGGCCCTTTTGCCCCTAATGACCAAGTCCTGCATAATAATGGGAACTAGCCCACTCACACTGAGAAGGCTAGTTCCCATTAGACAAATGGCCCTTTTTGCCCCTAGTGGCCAAGTCCTGCTATTTCCCATTAGAGAAATGGCCCTTTTTGGCCCTAGTGGCCAAGTCCTGCATAATAATGGGAACTAGCCTACTCACACTGAGAAGGCTAGTTCCCATTAGACAAATGGCCTTTTTTGCTCCCCTACTGGCCAGGTCCTGCATAGTGATGGGAATTAGCCCACTCATACTGAGAAGATTAGTTCCCATTAGAGAAATGGCCCTTTTGCCCCCAGTGGCCAAGTCCTGCATAATAATGGGAACTAGCCCACTCACACTGAGAAGGCTAGTTCCCATTAGACAAATGGCCTTTTTTGCTCCCCTAGTGGCCATGTCCTGCATAATAATGTGAACTAGCCCACTCACACTGAGAAGGCTAGTTCCCATTAGAGAAATGGCCCTTTTTGCCCCTAGTGGCCAAGTCCTGCTATTTCCCATTAGAGAAATTGCCCTAGTGGCCAAGTCCTGCATAATAATGGGGACTAGCCCACTCACACAGAGAAGTCTAGTTCCCATTAGAGAAATTGCCCTTTTTGCTCCCCTAGTGGCCAAGCCCTGCATAATAATGGTAACTAGCCTACTCACACTGAGAAGGCTAGTTCCCATTAGGCAAATGGCCCTTTTGCCCCTAGTTGCCAAGTCCTGCATAATAATGGGAACTAGCCCACTCACACTGAGAAGGCTAGTTCCCATTAGACAAATGGCCCTTTTGCCCCTAGTGGCCAAGTCCTGCATAATAATGGGAACTAGCCCACTCACACTGAGAACGCTAGTTCCCATTATAAAAATGTCCCTTTTGCCCCTAGTGGCCAAGTCCTGCATAATAGTGGGAACTAGCCCACTCACGCTGACAAGGCTAGTTCCCATTATAAAAATGTCCCTTTTGCCCCTAGTGGCCAAGTCCTGCATAATAGTGGGAACTAGCCCACTCACGCTGACAAGGCTAGTTCCCATTATAAAAATGTCCCTTTTGCCCCTAGTGGACAAGTCCTGCATAATAGTGGGAACTAGCCCACTCACGCTGACAAGGCTAGTTCCCATTATAAAAATGGCCCTTTTGCCCCTAGTGGCCAAGTCCTGCATAATAATGGGAACTAGCCCACTCACACTGAGAAGGCTAGTTCCCATTAGACAAATGGCCCTTTTGCCCCTAGTGGCCAAGTCCTGCATAATAATGGGAACTAGCCCACTCACACTGAGAAGGCTAGTTCCCATTAAACAAATGGCCCTTTTGCCCCCAGTGGCCAAGTCCTGCATAATAATGTGAGCTAGCCCACTCACACTGAGAAGGCTATTTCCAATTAGAAAAATGGCCCTTTTGCCCCTAGTGACCAAGTCCTGCATAATAATGGGAACTAGCCCACTCACACTGAGAAGGCTAATTCCCATTAGACAAATGGCCCTTTTTGCTCCCCTAGAGGCCAAGTCCTGCATAATAAAGGGAACTAGCCCACTCGCACTGAGAAGGTTAGTTTTCATTATAGAAATGGCCCTTTTTGCCCCTAGTGGCCAAGTCCTGCTATTTCCCATTAGAGAAATGGCCCTTTTTGGCCCTAGTGGCCAAGTTCTGCATAATAATGGGAACTAGCGTACTCACACTGAGAAGGCTAGTTCCCATTAGACAAATGGCCCTTTTTGCTCCCCTAGAGGCCAAGTCCTGCATAATAAAGGGAACTAGCCCACTCACACTGAGAAGGCTATTTCCCATTAGAAAAATGGCCATTTTGCCCCTAGTGACCAGGTCCTGCATAATAATGGGAACTAGCCCACTCACACTGAGAAGGCTAGTTCCCATTAGACAAATGGCCCTTTTTGCCCCTAGTGGCCAAGTCCTGCTATTTCCCATTAGAGAAATGGCCCTTTTTGGCCCTAGTGGCCAAGTCCTGCATAATAATGGGAACTAGCCTACTCACACTGAGAAGGCTAGTTCCAATTAGACAAATGGCCTTTTTTGCTCCCCTACTGGCCAGGTCCTGCATAGTGATGGGAATTAGCCCACTCATACTGAGAAGGTTAGTTCCCATTAGAGAAATGGCCCTTTTGCCCCCAGTGACCAAGTCCTGCATAATAATGGGAACTAGCCCACTCACACTGAGAAGGCTAGTTCCCATTAGACAAATGGCTTTTTTTGCTCCCCTAGTGGCCAAGTCCTGCATAATAATGTGAACTAGCCCACTCACACTGAGAAGGCTAGTTCCCATTAGAGAAATGGCCCTTTTTGCCCCTAGTGGCCAAGTACTGCACTTCCCATTAGAGAAATTGCCCTAGTGACCAAGTCCTGCATAATAATGGGAACTAGCCCACTCACACAGAGAAGGCTAGTTCCCATTAGAGAAATTGCCCTTTTTGCTCCCCTAGTGGCCAAGTCCTGCATGATAATGGTAACTAGCCTACTCACACTGAGAAGGCTAGTTCCCATTAGGCAAATGGCCCTTTTGCCCCTAGTGGCCAAGTCCTGCATAATAATGGGAACTAGCCCACTCACACTGAGAAGGCTAGTTCCCATTAGACAAATGGCCCTTTTGCCCCTAGTGGCCAAGTCCTGCATAATAATGGGAACTAGCCCACTCACACTGAGAAGGCTAGTTCCCATTAGAAAAATGGCCCTTTTGCCCCTAGTGGCCAAGTCCTGCATAATAATGGGAACTAGCCCACTCACACAGAGAAGGCTCGTTCCCATTAGACAAATGGCCCTTTTGCCCCCAGTGGCCAAGTCCTGCATAATAATGTGAGCTAGCCCGCTCACACTGAGAAGGCTAATTCCCATTAGGCAAATGGCCCTTTTTGCTCCCCTAGAGGCCAAGTCCTGCACAATAAAGGCAACTAGCCCACTCACACTGGGAAAGCTAGTTCACATTAGAGAAATGGCCCTTTTTGCCCCTAGTGGCCAAGTCCTGCTATTTCCCATTAGAGAAATGGCCCTTTTTGGCCCTAGTGGCCAAGTCCTGCATAATAATGGGAACTAGCCCACTCACTCAGAGAAGGCTAGTTCCCATTAGAGAAATCGCCCTTTTTGCTCCCCTAGTGGCCAAGTCCTGCATAATAATGGTAACTGGCCCACTCACACTGAGAAGGCTAGTTCCCATTAGGCAAATGGCCCTTTTGCCCCTAGTGGCCAAGTCCTGCATAATAATGGGAACTAGCCCACTCACGCTGAGAAGGCTAGTTCCCATTATAAAAATGGCCCTTTTGACCCTAGTTGCCAAGTCCTGCATAATAGTGGGAACTAGCCCACTCACGCTGACAAGGCTAGTTCCCATTATAAAAATGGTCCTTTTGCCCCTAGTGGCCAAGTCCTGCATAATAGTGGGAACTAGCCCACTCACGCTGACAAGGCTAGTTCCCATTATAAAAATGGCCCTTTTGCCCCTAGTGGCCAAGTCTTGCATAATAATGGGAACTAGCCCACTCACACTGAGAAGGCTAGTTCACATTAGACAAATGGCCCTTTTTGCTCCCCTAGTGGCCAAGTCCTGCATAATAATGGTAACTAGCCCACTCACACTGAGAAGGCTAGTTCCCATTAGGCAAATGGCCCTTTTGCCCCTAGTGGCCAAGTCCTGCATAATAATGGGAACTAGCCCACTCACGCTGAGAAGGCTAGTTCCCATTATAAAAATGGCCCTTTTGCCCCTAGTTGCCAAGTCCTGCATAATAGTGGGAACTAGCCCACTCACGCTGACAAGGCTAGTTCCCATTATAAAAATGGTCCTTTTGCCCCTAGTGGCCAAGTCCTGCATAATAGTGGGAACTAGCCCACTCACGCTGACAAGGCTAGTTCCCATTATAAAAATGGCCCTTTTGCCCCTAGTGGCCAAGTCTTGCATAATAATGGGAACTAGCCCATTCACACTGAGAAGGCTAGTTCACATTAGACAAATGGCCCTTTTGCCCCTAGTGGCCAAGTCCTGCATAATAATGGGAACTAGCCCACTCACACTGAGAAGGCTAGTTCCCATTAGACAAATGGCCCTTTTGCCCCCAGTAGCCAAGTCCTGCATAATAATGGGAACTAGCCCATTCACACTGAGAAGGCTAGTTCCCATTAGAAAAACTGCCCTTTTGCCCCCAGTGGCCAAGTCCTGCATAATAATGTGAACTAGCCCACTCACACTGAGAAGGCTAGTTCCCATTAAAACAATTGCCCTTTTGCCCCTAGTGACCAAGTCCTGCATAATAATGGGAACTAGCCCACTCACACTGAGAAGGCTAGTTCCCATTAGATAAATTTCCCTGTTTGCCCCTAGTGGCCAAGTCCTGCTATTTCCCATTAGAGAAATGGCCCTAGTGGGCAAGTCCTGCATAATAATGGGAACTAGCCCACTCACACAGAGAAGTCTAGTTCCCATTAGAGAAATTGCCCTTTTTACTCCCCTAGTGGCCAAGTCCTGCATAATAATGGTAACTAGCCTACTCACACTGAGAAGGCTAGTTCCCATTAGAAAAATGGCCCTCTTTGCTCCCCTGGTGGCCAAGTCCTGCATAATAATGGGTACTGGCCTACTTACACTGAGAAGGCTAGTTCCCATTAGAGAAATGGCCCCTTTTGCTCCCCTAGTGGCCAAGTCCTGCATAATAAAGGGAACTAGCCCACTCACACTGAAGCAGCCTTTTCCCATTAGAGATATGGATTTTTGGGGTTTATTTTTTTCTCCTGCCAAGATTGAGACTCTTTTACCCTCACTCTTGGGCATGATTTGAGTGTGTTTCTTTGAATCTAGATGTGTTTAATGGGCTATGGGGTCTTTTACTCCATAGGGCTTCATGTGTTTTTGTGATGTGTGTTACACAGTACCCTCAGTGCAGTAACCCAGGGGTGTCATAGTGACCCCCCAGTATAGACTCCATACCCTGGGACTGACTACTGTCTCCCAGGGCATGTAAAGTCACCATTGACTTTACTAGTCTTAAATTCTGAACAGAACCAGTACAAACCATCATATTGTGGACGTACTGGCTGGGGCAATTCAATTGCCCCGGGGTCTGTTAGTCGAGGGTGTACGCCTCCGTCCCCCCTGATCGAGTTTTGGCTGGTGGCAGTGGATACTACTTTTTATATTTAACCGCGAATATTTTCCTCTGGGATTTCCAATTGTTTTAGGCTACTATCTTTATTTAATTATTTACGGTAGCCTCGAACATACCGCCGGTTTATTTAATTAATATTAATTCTCCAGTTGGTATTTTTTGCCAAAACCTGATTCTAAAATGGCGTTTGTGTTCTCTTCTGTGACTCCAACCCAAGTCGAGCCCTTTGTTCCACTTTTTGGCGAGCTTCTCCACAGAAGCCCTCCAAAGTGGTGTCACTCTGTCTGGGGTACTTAGGAGGGGTGGAGGGAAATTTAGGCACCCTGGACTGAGTTGCCTAGGCAACTCAAGTCGCACTCCATCCTGAGTGGCCCAAGTGGTGAGCCGACCGGCTCACCACTTAGCATGTTTGAGTGACAGCTAGGCTGAGTGAATGGGGGTTTGCTGCATAAAAGCAGGGCTTTGGGGACTGGAACTTCAGAAGTCGCCACAGGACCTAAGAATCCGACGAGGGAGAAGCTGAGCCGACCTGCCACGACACCACCACCGGTGGAGCCCTGCTGGACAGCCTCACCACTTTTCCCAACGACAGAGGAGATCTCCCGCCGGAGAGTCTTCTTCCTTTGACTGGTGGGGATAACCAGTTTCACCGTCTTTTCGCTTTCCCGACGTACCTCGTGACCGCCTTGCCCGTGCCAAGCACCCCGGCAACCGAGATACCACGTTTTACCACAACCGCGAAACAAAGGTACCACCTTTAACCGGAAAACTCTGCGGCTGGTTTCTTCCCTGGTAGTGCAACGACCTTCATCTTTCCTCCAAGTCGAGATCTTCTCTTCCCCTGGACGATGACGCAACTTGCACCCACTACCAGGAACAACTGCCACTGCTGGAGGATCCTTCCCACTTAAGGTACCGTGTCCCGCCTGGCTTCCCTTGCTACCGACTGTACGGAGTAGATTTAGCCCCCGGCTTTCGAACCTGGGTTAGTCTGAGACACCCTGGCTAAACTTTCCTAAGGCCTCTCTAAACTCTTTTTGAACCCTCTGCAAGACTTTATAAGCCTAGTGTAACTGTGTGATCTTGGGCGCATTTGTGTTCTGCTCTCTCTAAGAGTGGGCCCAGCCTTTGGACTTTGGCTCACCAGTGACTTTTGCTCTTCTGCCTTGCTAACAGTGTTCCTGAATCTTAGAGTGGTGTACCTTTCCATATTCTGTCTTTTCCCTCCCTTTCTCACAAACTTATTGGAGTGCAATCTAGTTAAGTGCTCACCTCTGTATGAAAATAAGTGGTGTTTTACTGTGACTTATCTGATAAGGAAAAAGGGGTGTATATATTACAATAGTAACTGTGTTTAGAATATTTTACAATAAGAGTGCTGGAGTGTTTCAACTGTATGTTTTTAAATAAATAATGATATACTTTGATACCAAAGCTCTGGTCGGTGTTTGCTTGTATTATTGTATCTGAGTGCCTATTGTGTATACTTTGCATACTGCCTAACTCTTCTTGAGGGAAGTCTGACTGCTCAGCCACAGCTACCAGGTAAATCTGGGTGGTGCAGGCTGCTACCAAGTGGGTTTACTGCCAACACCTGTAGTCTTAAATCTTTTGCAGTGGTCCCTAAGGGAACTGCACAGGTTTCTGCCTAACACTGGTGTACAGCGGTGGGATTTGTATTGAGTATACACTTTAGAGTGCTTTAGGATACCTTAGTACAACTAACCACAAAGCTTAGCACTGAAAAAGTAATCTTTCTAGCATATCAACTATGGAAACTTATAGTCAAGAGTCCCTTGCTACAAAAACTGCTGATTGTTTAAGAGTATTATGTAAGCATAAGAACTCCTGACTAAAGGCAAGACAATGGAATTAATAGAAAGGTTGTTAGCTAACCAAGGTCTGGATGATGGGTCTGAGGAACCTACCATGCCAGAAAATGTAGATAACAGTATAGAAATGGATATTGATCAAAATATTGATAATCTTGAGGAAGAGTCAGAAGAGGAGGGCGAGGCTGCTGTGACTGTCCCCCCTAGGCCTCTGTCTGCTCTACCTGCTGTACCTACTGGACCTTTGCCAAGTCCCACACTAAGTCCTCAATATCTCGAATTAGAGAAAATGAAACTTGAACTAGAGTTCAAGAGACTGAATACTCTGGCTGAACAGAGACATCAGGAAATGAATCAAGAACTAAGGATAAGGGAAATGGAGCTCAAGGATGAGCTAGAAATGAAGAAATTATCTTTCGAAAATGCTTCTCTCTCTGGCTCCTCTAGAAGTTCCAGTCCTAAAAGACCCTGCATGCCTAAAGAATTGGTTGGTATGTCTGAGCCTAAATTGGATGTGTTGGATTGGTTGTCTCTGTTTGAATATAATCATGGGCTCCAGAACATCACAGGAAATGACTTACTCAGCTGGTTGTTCTCTAGGCTTCCCCCTGTTGCAACTGATGTGGTAATGGAGTTGGGGGAGGAGGATAGGAAAGAGTATGAATGTGTGAAACTAGCTCTGACCCCTTCCCAGTATTTTAAGAGGTTTAGAACCCTCAAAAAGAATGATGGTACCCCTTGGGCTACCTGGGTGAGTGAATGTTTGAAAAACTTAGAGGGATGGATTAAGGGTTACAAAGTGAACACTTATGAAGGTATGAAGAATCTTTTTATGTTGGAGTCAATTTATGATGCCTGCTCTACTGAGCTCAGACAGCACTTGGCTGATTCAAAAGAATTAGATTCCAGAAAACTAGCTAAGGCTGCTGACTTGTGGGTTGCCAACAGGGCCACTCACAAGGATTCAGGGGTCACTCAGAAAAAGGATGAGGGAAAGCAGCCACCTAAAGTGAATCCAGAGAATTCTAATACCTCCCATACCAAAGAGGGCCACAAACAACAACATAGCCAGTGTAAGCCCCAGGGTAAACCGAATCAGGCTAGTGTACCTTCTGGTCAACAACCAGAAGGAGGTCAGAACAAGCCACCCTTTTAGAGAGCATTTGGACAATGCTATATCTGTAAGGCTACTGACCATATCAAAGGGGATCCCAGATGCAAGGGTAAACCTGCAGGGATCAGCACAGTCTTCTTAGCCTTCACTCCTGAGGATTTAGTACAGATGGCTAGTGCCCACTTTGAACTCTTTGCTGAAGAACCCTTGGGTCTTCAAGCAACTGTAAACTTAGAGCCTATGGGTCTGGTTAGTCCCCAGAATAGGGTTGTGTATAACTCCCTACCTGTTAACTCTAAGGTGTATTATGTGGACAGTGTTCTTGTCAATGGCCAGGACACTCCTGCCAGGAGAGACACTGGGGCCAGCAGAACAGTAGTGGATGAAAGCTTCTTTCAACCTGAGGATGTAGCAAAAGCACCCAAAGGTCCCACTAAGATGTCTGGAGGCCCTGTCCAAATGGTTCCTATTCTACCAGCCCTCATTCAGTGTAACAACATGACAGTGAGGATCCCTGTCAGTGTTCAGACTGAGGTGCCTGGGAAAGTCCTGTTGGGGAATGACCTGAGAACTCTAGGAGTAGTGCCACATACCCCCAGGACTCCCAGTATGGAGAACCAGAACCTAACCAAATTGGCTAGAGAGGCCACCTTAAGGGACCACTCTAAGCCTGTGGGAACCTCTACTGAGACCCCCACTACAAGCCACAGCTACCAGGTAAATCTGGGTGGTGCAGACTGCTACCAAGTGGGTTTACTGCCAACACCTGTAGTCTTAAATCTTTTGCAGTGGTCCCTAAGGGAACTGCACAGGTTTCTGCCTAACACCCATTAGAGAAACGGCCCTCTGACCTGCAGAGGCAGAAAGGTCCTCTCGCCTAATGGGAACTAGCCCATTCACACTGAAGCAGCTATTTCCCATTAGAGAAACGGCCCTCTGACCTGCATAGGCAGAAAGGTCCTCTCGTCTAATGGGAACTAGCCCACTCACACTGAAGCAGCTATTTCCCATTAGAGAAACGGCCATCTGACCTGCAGAGGCAAAAAGGTCCGTTTGTCTAATGGGAACTAGCCCACTCACACTGAAGCAGCAATTTCCCATTAGAGAAACGGCCCTCCGACCTGCAGAGGCAGAAAGGTCCTCGCGTCTAATGGGAACTAGCCCACTCACACTGAAGCAGCTATTTCCCATTAGAGAAACGGCCCTCTGACCTGCAGAGGCAGAAAGGTCCTCTCGTCTAATGGGAACTAGCCCATTCACACTGAAGCAGCTATTTCCCATTAGAGAAACGGCTGTCTGACCTGCAGTGGCGGAAAGGTCCTCTCGTCTAATGGGAACTAGCCCATTCACACTGAAGCAGCTAATTCCCAGTAGAGAAACGGCCCTCTGACCTGCAGAGGCAGAAAGGTCCTCTCGTCTAATGGGAACTAGCCCATTCACACTGAAGCAGCTAATTCCCAGTAGAGAAACGGCCCTCTGACCTGCAGAGGCAGAAAGGTCCTCTCGTCTAATGGGAACTAGCCCACTCACACTGAAGCAGCTATTTCCCATTAGAGAAACGGCCCTCTGACCTGCAGAGGCAGAAAGGTCCTCTCGTCTAATGGGAAGTAGCCCACTCACACTGAAGCAGCTATTTCTCATTAGAGAAACGGCCCTCCGACCTGGAAAGGCAGAAAGGTCCTCTCGTCTAATGGGAACTAGCCCATTCACACTGAAGCAGCTATTTCCCATTAGAGAAACGGGCCCCCGACCTGCAGAGGCAGAACGGTCCTCTCGTCTAATGGGAACTAGCCCATTCACACTGAAGCAGCTATTTCGCATTAGAGAAACGGCACTCCGACCTGCAGATGCAGAAAGGTCCTCTCATCTAATGGGAACTAGCCCGCTCAAACTGAAGCAGCTATTTCCCATTAGAGAAACGGCCCTCCGACCTGCAGAGGCAGAAAGGTCTTCTCGTATAACGGGAACTAGCCAACTCAAACTGAAGCAGCTATTTCCCATTAGAGAAACAGCCCTCCGACCTGCAGAGGCAGAAAGAACCTTTTGTCTAATGGGAACTAGCCCACTCACACTGGAGCAGCTATTTCCCATTAGAGAAACGGCCCTCTGACCTGCAGAGGCAGAAAGGTCCTCTCGTCTAATGGGAACAAGCCCATTCACACTGAAGCAGCTATTTCCCATTAGAGAAACGGCCCTCTGACCTACAGAGGCAGAAAGGTCCTCTCGCCTAATGGGAACTAGCCCATTCACACTGAAGCAGCTATTTCCCATTAGAGAAACGGCCCTCCGACCTGCAGAGGCAGAAAGGCCCTCTCGCCTAATGGGAACTAGCCCACTCACACTGAAGCAGCTATTTCCCATTAGAGAAACGGCCCTCAGACATGCAGAGGCAGAAAGGTCATCTCGTCTAATGGGAACTAGCCCACTCACACTGAAGCAGCTATTTCCCATTAGAGAAACAGCCCTCTGACCTGCAGAGGTAGAAAGTTCCTCTCATCTAATGGGAACTAGCCTACTCACACTGAAGCAGCTATTTCCCATTAGAGAAACGGCCATCTGACCTGCAGAGGCAAAAAGGTCCGTTTGTCTAATGGGAACTAGCCCACTCACACTGAAGCAGCTATTTCCCATTAGAGAAACGGCCCTCTGACCTGCAAAGGCAGATAGGTCCTCTCGTATAAGGGGAACTAGCCCACTCACACTGAAGCAGCCATTTCCCATTAGAGAAACGGCCGTCTGACCTGCAGAGGCAGAAAGGTCCTCTCGTCTAATGGGAACTAGCCCATTCACACTGAAGCAGCTATTTCCCATTAGAGAAACGGGCCCCCGACCTGCAGAGGCAGAACGGTCCTCTAGTCTAATGGGAACTAGCCCATTCATACTGAAGCAACTATTTCCCATTAGAGAAACGGGCCCCCGACCTGCAGAGGCAGAACGGTCCTTTCGTCTAATGGGAACTAGCCCACTCACACTGAAGCAGCTATTTCCCATTAGAGAAACAGCCCTCCGACCTGCAGATGCAGAAAGGTCCTCTCATCTAATGGGAACTAGCCCGCTCAAACTGAAGCAGCTATTTCCCATTAGAGAAACGGCCCTCCAACCTGCAGAGGCAGAAAGGTCCTCTCGTATAATGGGAACTAGCCAACTCAAACTGAAGCAGCTATTTCCCATTAGCGAAACGGCCCTCCGACCTGCAGATGCAGAAAGGTCCTCTAGTCTAATGGGAACTAGCCTGCTCAAACTGAAGCAGCTATTTCCCATTAGAGAAACAGCCCTCCGACCTGCAGAGGCAGAAAGGTGCTCTCGTCTAATGGGAACAAGCCCATTCACACTAAAGCAGCTATTTCCCATTAGAGAAAGGGCCCTCTGACCTGCAGAGGCAGAAAGGTCCTCTCGTCTAATGGGAACTAGCCCACTCACACTGAAGCAGCTATTTCCCATAAGAGAAACGGCCCTCTGACCTGCAGAGGCAGAAAAGTCCTCTCGTCTAATGGGAACTAGCCCATTCACACAGGAGCAGCTATTTCCCATTAGAGAAACGGCCCGCCGAACTGGAAAGGCAGAACGGTCCTCTCGTCTAATGGGAACTAGCCCATTCACACTGAAGCAGCTATTTCCCATTAGAGAAACTGGCCCCCGACCTGCAGAGGCAGAACGGTCCTTTCGTCTAATGGGAACTAGCCCACTCACACTGAAGCAGCTATTTCCAATTAGAGAAACGGATCTCCGACCTGCAGATGCAGAAAGGTCCTGTCATCTAATGGGAACTAGCCCGCTCAAACTGAAGCAGCTGTTTCCCATTAAAGAAACGGCCCTCCGACCTGCAGAGGCAGAAAGGTCCTCTCGTATAATGGGAACTAGTCAACTCAAACTGAAGCAGCTATTTCCCATTAGAGAAACGGCCCTCCAACCTGCAGATGCAGAAAGGTCCTCTAGTATAATGGGAACTAGCCCGCTCAAACTGAAGCAGCTATTTCCCATTAGAGAAACGGCCCTCCTACCTGCAGAGGTAGAAATGTCCTTTTGTCTAATGGGAACTAGCCCACTCACACTGAAGCAGCAATTTCCCATTAGAGAAACGGCCCTCCGACCTGCAGAGGCAGAAAGGTCCTCTTGTCTACTGGGTAGTAGCCCACTAACACTGAAGCAGTTATTTCCCATTAGAGAAACGGCCCTCCGACCTGGAAAGGCAGAAAGGTCCTCTCGTCTAATGGGAACTAGCCCATTCACACTGAAGCAGCTATTTCCCATTGGAGAAACGGCCCTCTAACCTGCAGAAGCAGAACGGTCCTTTCGTCTAATGGGAACTAGCCCGCTCACACTGAAGCAGCTATTTCCCATTAGAGAAACGGCCCTCTGACCTGCAGAGGCAGAACGGTCCTTTCGTCTAATGGGAACTAGGCCGCTCAAACTGAAGCAGCTATTTCCCATTAGAGAAACGGCCCTCCGACCTGCAGAGGCAGAAAGGTCCTCTCGTCTAATGGGAACTAGCCCGCTCAAACTGAAGCAGCTATTTCCCATTAGAGAAACGGCCCTCCGACCTGCAGATGCAGAAAGGTCCTCTCGTCTAATGGGAACTAGCCCGCTTAAACTGAAGCAGCTATTTCCCATTAGAGAAACGGCCCTCCGACCTGCAGATGCAGAAAGGTCCTCTCGTCTAATGGGAACTAGCCCGCTCAAACTGAAGCAGCTATTTCCCATTAGAGAAACGGCCCTCCGACCTGCAGAGGCAGAAATTTCCCCTCGTCTAATGGGAACTAGCCCGCTCGCACTGAAGCAGCTATTTAACATTAGAGCAATGAATCTCTGACCTGCAGAGGCAGAAAGGTCCTCTCGTCTAATGCGAAGTAGCCCAGTAACACTGAAGCAGCTTTTTACCATTAGAGAAACGGCCCTCCGACCTGCAGAGACAGAAAGGTCCTCTCGTCTAATGGGAACTAGCCCACTCACACTGAAGCAGCTATTTCCCATTAGAGAAACGGCCCTCAGACCTGCAGAGGCAGGAAGGTCCTCTCGTCTAATGGGAACTAGCCCATTCACACTGAAGCAGCTATTTCCCATTAGAGAAACGGCCCTCCGACCTGGAAAGGCAGAAAGGTCCTCTCGTCTAATGGGAACTAGCCCATTCACACTGAAGCAGCTATTTCCCATTAGAGAAACGGCCCTCTGACCTGCAGAAGCAGAACGTTCCTTTCGTCTAATGGGAACTAGCCCTCTCACACTGAAGCAGCTATTTCCCATTAGAGAAACGGCCCTCTGACCTGCAGAGGCAGAACGGTCCTTTCGTCTAATGGGAACTAGGCCGCTCAAACTGAAGCAGCTATTTCCCATTAGAGAAACGGCCCTCCGACCTGCAGAGGCAGAAAGGTCCTCTCGTCTAATGGGAACTAGCCCGCTCAAACTGAAGCAGCTATTTCCCATTAGAGAAACGGCCCTCCGACCTGCAGATGCAGAAAGGTCCTCTCGTCTAATGGGAACTAGCCCGCTTAAACTGAAGCAGCTATTTCCCATTAGAGAAACGGCCCTCCGACCTGCAGATGCAGAAAGGTCCTCTCGTCTAATGGGAACTAGCCCGCTCAAACTGAAGCAGCTATTTCCCATTAGAGAAACGGCCCTCCGACCTGCAGAGGCAGAAAGGTCCCCTCGTCTAATGGGAACTAGCCCGCTCGCACTGAAGCAGCTATTTCACATTAGAGCAATGACCCTCTGACCTGCAGAGGCAGAAAGGTCCTCTCGTCTAATGCGAAGTAGCCCAGTAACACTGAAGCAGCTTTTTACCATTAGAGAAACGGCCCTCCGACCTGCAGAGACAGAAAGGTCCTCTCGTCTAATGGGAACTAGCCCACTCACACTGAAGCAGCTATTTCCCATTAGAGAAACGGCCCTCAGACCTGCAGAGGCAGGAAGGTCCTCTCGTCTAATGGGAACTAGCCCATTCACACTGAAGCAGCTATTTCCCATTAGAGAAACGGCCCTCCGACCTGGAAAGGCAGAAAGGTCCTCTCGTCTAATGGGAACTAGCCCATTCACACTGAAGCAGCTATTTCCCATTAGAGAAACGGCCCTCTGACCTGCAGAAGCAGAACGGTCTTTTCGTCTAATGGGAACTAGCCCGCTCACACTGAAGCAGCTATTTCACATTAGAGAAACGGCCCTCTGACCTGCAGAGGCAGAACGGTCCTTTCGTCTAATGGGAACTAGCCCGCTCAAACTGAAGCAGCTATTTCCCATTAGAGAAACGGCCCTCCGACCTGCAGAGGCAGAAAGGTCCTCTCGTCTAATGGGAACTAGCCCGCTCAAACTGAAGCAGCTATTTCCCATTAGAGAAACGGCCCTCCGACCTGCAGATGCAGAAAGGTCCTCTCGTCTAATGGGAACTAGCCCGCTCAAACTGAAGCAGCTATTTCCCATTAGAGAAATGGCTCTCCGACCTGCAGATGCAGAAAGGTCCTCTCGTCTAATGGGAACTAGCCCGCTCAAACTGAAGCAGCTATTTCCCATTAGAGAAACGGCCCTCCGACCTGCAGAGGCAGAAAGGTCCTCTCGTCTAATGGGAACTAGGCCACTCGCACCTAAGCAGCTATTTCCCATTAGAGAAACGGCCCTCCGACCTGCAGAGGTAGAAACGTCCTTTCGTCTAATGGGAACTAGCCCACTCACACTGAAGCAGCTATTTCCCATTAGAGAAACGGCCCTCCGACCTGCAGAGGCAGAAAGGTCCTCTCGCCTAATGGGAACTCTCCACTAACACTGAAGCAGCTATTTCCCATTAGAGAAAGGGCACTCCGACATGCAGAGACAGAAAGGTCCTCTCGTCTAATGGGAACTAGCCCACTCACACTGAAGCAACTATTTCCCATTAGAGAAACGGCCCTCCGACCTGCAGAGGCAGAAAGGTCCTCTCATCTAATGGGAACTAGCCCACTCACACTGAAGCAGCTATTTCCCATTAGAGAAACGGCCCTCTCACCTGCAGAGGCAGAAAGTCCTCTCGTCTAATGGGAAGTAGCCCACTCACACTGAAGCAGCTATTTTCCAATAGAGAAACGGCCCTCTGACCTGCAGAGGCAAAAAGGTCCTTTCGTCTAATGGGAACTAGCCCACTCACACTGAAGCAGCTATTTCCCATTAGAGAAACGCCCTCCGACATGCAGAGGCAGAAAGGTCCTTTCGTCTAATGGGAACTAGCCCACTCACACTGAAGCAGCTATTTCCCATTAGAGAAACGGCCCTCCGACCTGCAGAGGCAGAAACGTCCTCTTGTCTAATGGGAACTAGCCCACTCACACTGAAGCAGCTATTTCCCATTAGAGAAACGGCCCTCTGACCTGCAGAGGCAGAAAGGTCCTCTCGTCTAAGGGGAACTAGCCCACTCACACTGAAGCAGCCATTTCCCATTAGAGAAACGGCCGTCTGACCTGCAGAGGCAGAAAAGTCCTCTCGTCTAATGGGAACTAGCCCATTCACACTGAAGCAGCTATTTCCTATTAGAGAAACGGCCCTCTGACCCGTAGAGGAAGAAAGGTCCTCTCGTTTAATGGGAACTAGCCCATTCACACTGAAGCAGCTGTTTTCCATTAGAGAAAATTCCCTCTGACCCGCAGAGGCAGAAAGGTCCTCTCGTCTAATGGGAACTAGCCCATTCACACTGAAGCAGATATTTCCCATTAGAGAAACGGCCCTATGACCTGCAGAGGCAGAAAGGTCACTCCTCTAATGGGATCTAGCCCACTCACACTGAAGCAGCTGTTTCCCATTAGAGAAACGGCCCTCTGACCTGCAGAGGCAGAAAGGTCCTCTCGTCGAATGGGAACTAGCCCACTCACATTGAAGCAGCTATTTCCCATTAGAGAAATGGCCCTCTGACCTGCAGAGGCAGAAAGGTCCTCTCGTCTAATGGGAACTAGCCCACTCACACTGAAGCAGCTATTTCCCATAAGAGAAACGGCCCTCTGACCTGCAGAGGCAGAAAAGTCCTCTCGTCTAATGGGAACTAGCCCATTCACACAGAAGCAGCTATTTCCCATTAGAGAAACGGCCCTCCGAACTGGAAAGGCAGAACGGTCCTCTCGTCTAATGGGAACTAGCCCATTCACACTGAAGCAGCTATTTCCCATTAGAGAAACTGGCCCCCGACCTGCAGAGGCAGAACGGTCCTTTCGTCTAATGGGAACTAGCCCACTCACACTGAAGCAGCTATTTCCAATTAGAGAAACGGATCTCCGACCTGCAGATGCAGAAAGGTCCTGTCATCTAATGGGAACTAGCCCGCTCAAACTGAAGCAGCTGTTTCCCATTAAAGAAACGGCCCTCCGACCTGCAGAGGCAGAAAGGTCCTCTCGTATAATGGGAACTAGTCAACTCAAACTGAAGCAGCTATTTCCCATTAGAGAAACGGCCCTCCAACCTGCAGATGCAGAAAGGTCCTCTAGTATAATGGGAACTAGCCCGCTCAAACTGAAGCAGCTATTTCCCATTAGAGAAACGGCCCTCCGACCTGCAGAGGTAGAAATGTCCTTTTGTCTAATGGGAACTAGCCCGCTCACACTGAAGCAGCAATTTCCCATTAGAGAAATGGCCCTCCGACCTGCAGAGGCAGAAAGGTCCTCTTGTCTACTGGGTAGTAGCCCACTAACACTGAAGCAGTTATTTCCCATTAGAGAAACGGCCCTCCGACCTGGAAAGGCAGAAAGGTCCTCTCGTCTAATGGGAACTAGCCCATTCACACTGAAGCAGCTATTTCCCATTGGAGAAACGGCCCTCTAACCTGCAGAAGCAGAACGGTCCTTTCGTCTAATGGGAACTAGCCCGCTCACACTGAAGCAGCTATTTCCCATTAGAGAAACGGCCCTCTGACCTGCAGAGGCAGAACGGTCCTTTCGTCTAATGGGAACTAGGCCGCTCAAACTGAAGCAGCTATTTCCCATTAGAGAAACGGCCCTCCGACCTGCAGAGGCAGAAAGGTCCTCTCGTCTAATGGGAACTAGCCCGCACAAACTGAAGCAGCTATTTCCCATTAGAGAAACGGCCCTCCGACCTGCAGATGCAGAAAGGTCCTCTCGTCTAATGGGAACTAGCCCGCTTAAACTGAAACAGCTATTTCCCATTAGAGAAACGGCCCTCCGACCTGCAGATGCAGAAAGGTCCTCTCGTCTAATGGGAACTAGCCCGCTCAAACTGAAGCAGCTATTTCCCATTAGAGAAACGGCCCTCCGACCTGCAGAGGCAGAAATTTCCCCTCGTCTAATGGGAACTAGCCCGCTCGCACTGAAGCAGCTATTTCACATTAGAGCAATGAATCTCTGACCTGCAGAGGCAGAAAGGTCCTCTCGTCTAATGCGAAGTAGCCCAGTAACACTGAAGCAGCTTTTTACCATTAGAGAAACGGCCCTCCGACCTGCAGAGACAGAAAGGTCCTCTCGTCTAATGGGAACTAGCCCACTCACACTGAAGCAGCTATGTCCCATTAGAGAAACGGCCCTCAGACCTGCAGAGGCAGGAAGGTCCTCTCGTCTAATGGGAACTAGCCCATTCACACTGAAGCAGCTATTTCCCATTAGAGAAACGGCCCTCCGACCTGGAAAGGCAGAAAGGTCCTCTCTTCTAATGGGAACTAGCCCATTCACACTGAAGCAGCTATTTCCCATTAGAGAAACGGCCCTCTGACCTGCAGAAGCAGAACGGTCCTTTCGTCTAATGGGAACTAGCCCGCTCACACTGAAGCAGCTATTTCCCATTAGAGAAACGGCCCTCTGACCTGCAGAGGCAGAACGGTCCTTTCGTCTAATGGGAACTAGGCCGCTCAAACTGAAGCAGCTATTTCCCATTAGAGAAACGGCCCTCCGACCTGCAGAGGCAGAAAGGTCCTCTCGTCTAATGGGAACTAGCCCGCTCAAACTGAAGCAGCTATTTCCCATTAGAGAAACGGCCCTCCGACCTGCAGATGCAGAAAGGTCCTCTCGTCTAATGGGAACTAGCCCGGTTAAACTGAAGCAGCTATTTCCCATTAGAGAAACGGCCCTCCGACCTGCAGATGCAGAAAGGTCCTCTCGTCTAATGGGAACTAGCCCGCTCAAACTGAAGCAGCTATTTCCCATTAGAGAAACGGCCCTCCGACCTGCAGAGGCAGAAAGGTCCCCTCGTCTAATGGGAACTAGCCCGCTCGCACTGAAGCAGCTATTTCACATTAGAGCAATGACCCTCTGACCTGCAGAGGCAGAAAGGTCCTCTCGTCTAATGCGAAGTAGCCCAGTAACACTGAAGCAGCTTTTTACCATTAGAGAAACGGCCCTCCGACCTGCAGAGGCAGAAAGGTCCTCTCGCCTAATGGGAACTCTCCACTAACACTGAAGCAGCTATTTCCCATTAGAGAAACGGCTATCCGACATGCAGAGGCAGAAAGGTCCTCTCGTCTAATGGGAACTAGCCCACTCACACTGAAGCAACTATTTCCCATTAGAGAAACGGCCCTCCGACCTGCAGAGGTAGAAAGGTCCTCTCATCTAATGGGAACTAGCCCACTCACACTGAAGCAGCTATTTCCCATTAGAGAAACGGCCCTCTCACCTGCAGAGGCAGAAAGTCCTCTCGTCTAATGGGAAGTAGCCCACTCACACTGAAGCAGCTATTTTCCAATAGAGAAACGGCCCTCTGACCTGCAGAGGCAAAAAGGTCCTTTCGTCTAATGGGAACTAGCCCACTCACACTGAAGCAGCTATTTCCCATTAGAGAAACGGCCCTCCGACATGCAGAGGCAGAAAGGTCCTTTCGTCTAATGGGAACTAGCCCACTCACACTGAAGCAGCTATTTCCCATTAGAGAAACGGCCCTCCGACCTGCAGAGGCAGAAACGTCCTCTTGTCTAATGGGAACTAGCCCACTCACACTGAAGCAGTTATTTCCCATTAGAGAAACGGCCCTCTGACCTGCAGAGGCAGAAAGGTCCTCTCGTCTAAGGGGAACTAGCCCACTCACACTGAAGCAGCCATTTCAGATTAGAGAAACGGCCGTCTGACCTGCAGAGGCAGAAAAGTCCTCTCGTCTAATGGGAACTAGCCCATTCACACTGAAGCAGCTATTTCCCATTAGAGAAACGGCCCTCTGACCCGTAGAGGAAGAAAGGTCCTCTCGTTTAATGGGAACTAGCCCATTCACACTGAAGCAGCTGTTTTCCATTAGAGAAAATTCCCTCTGACCCGCAGAGGCAGAAAGGTCCTCTCGTCTAATGGGAACTAGCCCATTCACACTGAAGCAGATATTTCCCATTAGAGAAACGGCCCTCCGACCTGCTGAGGCAGAAAGGTCCACTCGTCTAAGGGGAACTAGACCACTCGCACTGAAGCAGCTATTTCCCATTAGAGAAACGGCCATCCGACCTGCAAAGGCAGAAAGGACCTCTCGTCTAATGGGAACTAGCCCATTCGCACTGAAGCAGCTATTTCCCATTAGAGAAACGGCCCTATGACCTGCAGAGGCAGAAAGGTCACTCCTCTAATGGGATCTAGCCCACTCACACTGAAGCAGCTGTTTCCCATTAGAGAAACGGCCATCTGACCTGCAGAGGCAGAAAGGTCCTCTCGTCGAATGGGAACTAGCCCACTCACATTGAAGCAGCTATTTCCCATTAGAGAAATGGCCCTCTGACCTGCAGAGGCAGAAAGGTCCTCTCGTCTAATGGGAACTAGCCCACTCACACTGAAGCAGCTATTTCCCATAAGAGAAACGGCCCTCTGACCTGCAGAGGCAGAAAAGTCCTCTCGTCTAATGGGAACTAGCCCATTCACACAGAAGCAGCTATTTCCCATTAGAGAAACGGCCCTCCGAACTGGAAAGGCAGAACGGTCCTCTCGTCTAATGGGAACTAGCCCATTCACACTGAAGCAGCTATTTCCCATTAGAGAAACTGGCCCCCGACCTGCAGAGGCAGAACGGTCCTTTCGTCTAATGGGAACTAGCCCACTCACACTGAAGCAGCTATTTCCAATTAGAGAAACGGATCTCCGACCTGCAGATGCAGAAAGGTCCTGTCATCTAATGGGAACTAGCCCGCTCAAACTGAAGCAGCTGTTTCCCATTAAAGAAACGGCCCTCCGACCTGCAGAGGCAGAAAAGTCCTCTCGTATAATGGGAACTAGTCAACTCAAACTGAAGCAGCTATTTCCCATTAGAGAAACGGCCCTCCAACCTGCAGATGCAGAAAGGTCCTCTAGTATAATGGGAACTAGCCCGCTCAAACTGAAGCAGCTATTTCCCATTAGAGAAACGGCCCTCCGACCTGCAGAGGTAGAAATGTCCTTTTGTCTAATGGGAACTAGCCCACTCACACTGAAGCAGCAATTTCCCATTAGAGAAACGGCCCTCCGACCTGCAGAGGCAGAAAGGTCCTCTTGTCTACTGGGTAGTAGCCCACTAACACTGAAGCAGTTATTTCCCATTAGAGAAACGGCCCTCCGACCTGGAAAGGCAGAAAGGTCCTCTCGTCTAATGGGAACTAGCCCATTCACACTGAAGCAGCTATTTCCCATTGGAGAAACGGCCCTCTAACCTGCAGAAGCAGAACGGTCCTTTCGTCTAATGGGAACTAGCCCGCTCACACTGAAGCAGCTATTTCCCATTAGAGAAACGGCCCTCTGACCTGCAGAGGCAGAACGGTCCTTTCGTCTAATGGGAACTAGGCCGCTCAAACTGAAGCAGCTATTTCCCATTAGAGAAACGGCCCTCCGACCTGCAGAGGCAGAAAGGTCCTCTCGTCTAATGGGAACTAGCCCGCTCAAACTGAAGCAGCTATTTCCCATTAGAGAAACGGCCCTCCGACCTGCAGATGCAGAAAGGTCCTCTCGTCTAATGGGAACTAGCCCGCTTAAACTGAAGCAGCTATTTCCCATTAGAGAAACGGCCCTCCGACCTGCAGATGCAGAAAGGCCCTCTCGTCTAATGGGAACTAGCCCGCTCAATCTGAAGCAGCTATTTCCCATTAGAGAAACGGCCCTCCGACCTGCAGAGGCAGAAATTTCCCCTCGTCTAATGGGAACTAGCCCGCTCGCACTGAAGCAGCTATTTCACATTAGAGCAATGAATCTCTGACCTGCAGAGGCAGAAAGGTCCTCTCGTCTAATGCGAAGTAGCCCAGTAACACCGAAGCAGCTTTTTACCATTAGAGAAACGGCCCTCCGACCTGCAGAGACAGAAAGGTCCTCTCGTATAATGGGAACTAGCCCACTCACACTGAAGCAGCTATTTCCCATTAGAGAAACGGCCCTCAGACCTGCAGAGGCAGGAAGGTCCTCTCGTCTAATGGGAACTAGCCCATTCACACTGAAGCAGCTATTTCCCATTAGAGAAACGGCCCTCCGACCTGGAAAGGCAGAAAGGTCCTCTCGTCTAATGGGAACTAGCCCATTCACACTGAAGCAGCTATTTCCCATTAGAGAAACGGCCCTCTGACCTGCAGAAGCAGAACGGTCCTTTTGTCTAATGGGAACTAGCCCGCTCACACTGAAGCAGCTATTTCCCATTAGAGAAACGGCCCTCTGACCTGCCGAGGCAGAACGGTCCTTTCGTCTAATGGGAACTAGGCCGCTCAAACTGAAGCAGCTATTTCCCATTAGAGAAGCGTCCCTCCGACCTGCAGAGGCAGAAAGGTCCTCTCGTCTAATGGGAACTAGCCCGCTCAAACTGAAGCAGCTATTTTCCATTAGAGAAACGGCCCTCCGACCTGCAGATGCAGAAAGGTCCTCTCGTCTAATGGGAACTAGCCCGCTCAAACTGAAGCAGCTATTTCCCATTAGAGAAATGGCTCTCCGACCTGCAGATGCAGAAAGGTCCTCTCGTCTAATGGGAACTAGCCCGCTCAAACTGAAGCAGCTATTTCCCATTAGAGAAACGGCCCTCCGACCTGCAGAGGCAGAAAGGTCCCCTCGTCTATTGGGAACTAGCCCGCTCGCACTGAAGCAGCTATTTCACATTAGAGAAACGACCCTTTGACCTGCAGAGGCAGAAAGGTCCTCTCGTCTAATGGGAACTAGGCCACTCGCACTGAAGCAGCTATTTCCCATTAGAGAAACGGCCCTCCGACCTGCAGAGGTAGAAACGTCCTTTCGTCTAATGGGAACTAGCCCACTCACACTGAAGCAGCTATTTCCCATTAGAGAAACGGCCCTCCGACCTGCAGAGGCAGAAAGGTCCTCTCGCCTAATGGGAACTCTCCACTAACACTGAAGCAGCTATTTCCCATTAGAGAAACGGCCCTCCGACATGCAGAGGCAGAAAGGTCCTCTCGTCTAATGGGAACTAGCCCACTCACACTGAAGCAACTATTTCCCATTAGAGAAACGGCCCTCCGACCTGCAGAGGCAGAAAGGTCCTCTCATCTAATGGGAACTAGCCCACTCACACTGAAGCAGCTATTTCCCATTAGAGAAACGGCCCTCTCACCTGCAGAGGCAGAAAGTCCTCTCGTCTAATGGGAAGTAGCCCACTCACACTGAAGCAGCTATTTTCCAATAGAGAAACGGCCCTCTGACCTGCAGAGGCAAAAAGGTCCTTTCGTCTAATGGGAACTAGCCCACTCACACTGAAGCAGCTATTTCCCATTAGAGAAACGGCCCTCCGACATGCAGAGGCAGAAAGGTCCTTTCGTCTAATGGGAACTAGCCCACTCACACTGAAGCAGCTATTTCCCATTAGAGAAACGGCCCTCCGACCTGCAGAGGCAGAAACGTCCTCTTGTCTAATGGGAACTAGCCCACTCACACTGAAGCAGCTATTTCCCATTAGAGAAACGGCCCTCTGACCTGCAGAGGCAGAAAGGTCCTCTCGTCTAAGGGGAACTAGCCCACTCACACTGAAGCAGCCATTTCCCATTAGAGAAACGGCCGTCTGACCTGCAGAGGCAGAAAAGTCCTCTCGTCTAATGGGAACTAGCCCATTCACACTGAAGCAGCTATTTCCCATTAGAGAAACGGCCCTCTGACCCGTAGAGGAAGAAAGGTCCTCTCGTTTAATGCGAACTAGCCCATTCACACTGAAGCAGCTGTTTTCCATTAGAGAAAATTCCCTCTGACCCGCAGAGGCAGAAAGGTCCTCTCGTCTAATGGGAACTAGCCCATTCACACTGAAGCAGATATTTCCCATTAGAGAAACGGCCCTCCGACCTGCTGAGGCAGAAAGGTCCACTCGTCTAAGGGGAACTAGACCACTCGCACTGAAGCAGCTATTTCCCATTAGAGAAACGGCCATCCGACCTGCAAAGGCAGAAAGGACCTCTCGTCTAATGGGAACTAGCCCATTCGCACTGAAGCAGCTATTTCCCATTAGAGAAACGGCCCTATGACCTGCAGAGGCAGAAAGGTCACTCCTCTAATGGGATCTAGCCCACTCACACTGAAGCAGCTATTTCCCATTAGAGAAACGGCCCTCTGACCTGCAGAGGCAGAAAGGTCCTCTCGTCGAATGGGAACTAGCCCACTCACATTGAAGCAGCTATTTCCCATTAGAGAAACGGCCCTCTGACCTGCAGAGGCAGAAAGGTCCTCTCGTCTAATGGGAACTAGCCCACTCACACTGAAGCAGCTATTTCCCATTAGAGAAACGGCCGTCTGACCTGCAGAGGCAGAAAGGTCCTCTCGTCTAATGGGAACTAGCCCATTCACACTGAAGCAGCTATTTCCCATTAGAGAAACGGCCCTCTGACCTGCAGAGGCAGAAAGGTCCTCTCGTCTAATGGGAACTAGCCCACTCACACTGAAGCAGCTATTTCCCATTAGAGAAACGGCCCTCTGACCTGCAGAGGCAGAAAGGTCCTCTCGTCTAATGGGAACTAGCTCACTCACACTGAAGCAGCTATTTCCCATTAGAGAAACGGCACTCTGACCTGCAGAGGCAGAAAGGTCCTCTCGTCTAATGGGAACTAGCCCACTCACACTGAAGCAGCTATTTCCCATTAGAGAAACAGCCCTCTGACCTGCAGAGGCAGAAAGGTCCTCTCGTCTAATGGGAACTAGCCCACTCACACTGAAGCAGCTATTTCCCATTAGAGAAACGGCCCTCTGACCTGCAGAGGCAGAAAGGTCCTCTCGTCTAATGGGAACTAGCCCACTCACACTGAAGCAGCTATTTCCCATTAGAGAAACGGCCCTATGACCTGCAGAGGCAGAAAGGTCACTCCTCTAATGGGATCTAGCCCACTCACACTGAAGCAGCTATTTCCCATTAGAGAAACGGCCCTCTGACCTGCAGAGACAGAAAAGTCCTCTCGTCTAATGGGAACTAGCCCATTCACACTGAAGCAGCTATTTCCCATTAGAGAAACAGCCCTCTGACCCGTAGAGGAAGAAAGGTCCTCTCGTTTAATGCGAACTAGCCCATTCACACTGAAGCAGCTGTTTTCCATTAGAGAAAATTCCCTCTGACCCGCAGAGGCAGAAAGGTCCTCTCGTCTAATGGGAACTAGCCCATTCACACTGAAGCAGATATTTCCCATTAGAGAAACGGCCCTCCGACCTGCTGAGGCAGAAAGGTCCACTCGTCTAAGGGGAACTAGACCACTCGCACTGAAGCAGCTATTTCCCATTAGAGAAACGGCCATCCGACCTGCAAAGGCAGAAAGGACCTCTCGTCTAATGGGAACTAGCCCATTCGCACTGAAGCAGCTATTTCCCATTAGAGAAACGGCCCTATGACCTGCAGAGGCAGAAAGGTCACTCCTCTAATGGGATCTAGCCCACTCACACTGAAGCAGCTATTTCCCATTAGAGAAACGGCCCTCTGACCTGCAGAGGCAGAAAGGTCCTCTCGTCGAATGGGAACTAGCCCACTCACATTGAAGCAGCTATTTCCCATTAGAGAAACGGCCCTCTGACCTGCAGAGGCAGAAAGGTCCTCTCGTCTAATGGGAACTAGCCCACTCACACTGAAGCAGCTATTTCCCATTAGAGAAACGGCCGTCTGACCTGCAGAGGCAGAAAGGTCCTCTCGTCTAATGGGAACTAGCCCATTCACACTGAAGCAGCTATTTCCCATTAGAGAAACGGCCCTCTGACCTGCAGAGGCAGAAAGGTCCTCTCGTCTAATGGGAACTAGCCCACTCACACTGAAGCAGCTATTTCCCATTAGAGAAACGGCCCTCTGACCTGCAGAGGCAGAAAGGTCCTCTCGTCTAATGGGAACTAGCCCACTCACACTGAAGCAGCTATTTCCCATTAGAGAAACGGCACTCTGACCTGCAGAGGCAGAAAGGTCCTCTCGTCTAATGGGAACTAGCCCACTCACACTGAAGCAGCTATTTCCCATTAGAGAAACAGCCCTCCAACGTGGAAAGGCAGAATGGTCCTCTTGTCTAATGGGAACTAGCCCACTCACACTGAAGCAGCTATTTCCCATTAGAGATCGGCCCTCTGACCTGCAGATGCAGAAAGGTCCCCTCGTCTAATGGGAACTAGCCCGCTCACACTGAAGCAGCTATTTCCCATTAGAGATCGGCCCTCTGACCTGCATATGCAGAAAGGTCCTCTCATCTAATGGGAACTAGCCCGCTCAAACTGAAGCAGCTATTTCCCATTAGAGAAACGGCCCTCCGACCTGCAGAGGCAGAACGTTCCTCTCGTATAATGGGAACTAGCCCACTCACACTGAAGCAGCTATTTCCCATTAGAGATCGGCCCTCCGACCTGTAGATGCAGAAAGGTCCTCTCATCTAATGGGAACTAGCCCGCTCAAACTGAAGCAGCTATTTCCCATTAGAGAAACGGCCCTCCGACCTGCAGATGCAGAAAGGTCCTCTAGTCTAATGGGAACTAGCCCACTCAAACTGAAGCAGCTATTTCCCATTAGAGAAACGGCCCTCCGACCTGCAGAGGCAGAAAGGTCCTTTTGTCTAATGGGAACTAGCCCACTCACACTGAAGCAGCTATTTCCCATTAGAGAAACAGCCCTCCGACCTGCAGATGCAGAAAGGTCCTCTGGTCTAATGGGAACTAGCCCACTTACACTGAAGCAGCTATTTCCCATTAGAGAAACGGCCCTCTGACCTGCAGAGGCAGAAAGGTCCTCTCATCTAACGGGAACTAGCCCACTCACACTGAAGCAGCTATTTCCCATTAGAGAAATGGCCATCTGACCTGCAGAGGTAAAAAGGTCCATTTGTCTAATGGGAACTAGCCCACTCACACTGAAGCAGCTATTTCCCATTAGAGAAACGGCCCTCTGACCTGCAAAGGCAGATAGGTCCTCTCGTCTAAGGGGAACTAGCCCACTCACACTGAAGCAGCCATTTCCCATTAGAGAAACGGCCATCTGACCTGCAGAGGCAGAAAGGTCCTCTCGTCTAATGGGAACTAGCCCATTCACACTGAAGCAGCTATTTCCCATTAGAGAAACGGCCCTCTGACCTGCAGAGGCAGAAAGGTCCTCTCGTCTAATGGGAACTAGCCCACTCACACTGAAGCAGCTATTTCCCATAAGAGAAACGGCCCTCTGACCTGGAAAGGCAGAAAGGTCCTCTCGTCTAATGGGAACTAGCCCATTCACACTGAAGCAGCTATTTCCCATTAGAGAAACGGGCCCCCGACCTGCAGAGGCAGAACGGTCCTCTCGTCTAATGGGAACTAGCCCATTCACACTGAAGCAGCTATTTCCCATTAGAGAAACGGGCCCCCGACCTGCAGAGGCAAAACGGTCCTTTAGTCTAATGGGAACTAGCCCACTCACACTGAAGCAGCTATTTCCCATTAGAGAAATGGCCCTCCGACCTGCAGATGCAGAAAGGTCCTCTCATCTAATGGGAACTAGCCCGCTCAAAATGAAGCAGCTATTTCCCATTAGAGAAACGGCCCTCCGACCTGCAGAGGCAGAAAGGTCCTCTCATCTAATGGGAACTAGCCCGCTCAAACTGAAGCAGCTATTTCCCATTAGAGAAACGACCCTCCGACCTGCAGAGGCAGAAAGGTCCTCTCGTATAATGGGAACTAGCCAGCTCAAACTGAAGCAGCTATTTCCCATTAGAGAAACATCCCTCCGACCTGCAGATGCAGAAAGGTCCTCTAGTCTAATGGGAACTAGCCCGCTCAAACTGAAGCAGCTATTTCCCATTAGAGAAACGGCCCTCCGACCTGCAGAAGCAGAAAGGTCCTTTTGTCTAATGGGAACAAGCCCACTCACACTGAAGCAGCTATTTCCCATTAGAGAAACGGCCCTCCGACTTGCAGAGGCAGAAAGGTCCTCTCGTCTAATGGGAACAAGCCCATTCACACTGAAGCAGCTATTTCCGATTAGAGAAAGGGCCCTCTGACCTGCAGAGGCAGAAAGGTCCTCTCGTCTAATGGGAACTAGCCCACTCACACTGAAGCAGCTTTTTACCATTAGAGAAACGGCCCTCCGACCTGCAGAGACAGAAATGTCCTCTCGTCTAATGGGAACTAGCCCACTCACACTGAAGCAGCTATTTCCCATTAGAGAAAATGCCCTCAGACCTGCAGAGGCAGGAAGGTCCTCTCGTCTAATGGGAACTAGCCCATTCACACTGAAGCAGCTATTTCCCATTAGAGAAACGGCCCTCCGACCTGGAAAGGCAGAAAGGTCCTCTCGTCTAATGGGAACTAGCCCATTCACACTGAAGCAGCTATTTCCCATTAGAGAAACGGCCCTCTGACCTGCAGAAGCAGAACGGTCCTTTCGTCTAATGGGAACTAGCCCGCTCACACTGAAGCAGCTATTTCACATTAGAGAAACGGCCCTCTGACCTGCAGAGGCAGAACGGTCCTTTCGTCTAATGGGAACTAGCCTGCTCAAACTGAAGCAGCTATTTCCCATTAGAGAAGCGAACCTCCGACCTGCAGAGGCAGAAAGGTCCTCTCGTCTAATGGGAACTAGCCCGCTCAAACTGAAGCAGCTATTTCCCATTAGAGAAACGGCCCTCCGACCTGCAGATGCAGAAAGGTCCTCTCGTCTAATGGGAACTAGCCCGCTCAAACTGAAGCAGCTATTTCCCATTAGAGAAACGGCTCTCCGACCTGCAGATGCAGAAAGATCATCTTGTCTAATGGGAACTAGCCCGCTCAAACTGAAGCAGCTATTTCCCATTAGAGAAACGGCCCTCCGACCTGCAGAGGCAGAAAGGTCCCCTTGTCTATTGGGAACTAGCCCGCTCGCACTGAAGCAGCTATTTCACATTAGAGAAACGACCCTTTGACCTGCAGAGGCAGAAAGGTCCTCTCGTCTAATGGGAACTAGGCCACTCGCACTGAAGCAGGTATTTCCCATTAGAGAAACGGCCCTCCGACCTGCAGAGGTAGAAACGTCCTTTCGTCTAATGGGAACTAGCCCACTCACACTGAAGCAGCTATTTCCCATTAGAGAAACGGCCCTCCGACCTGCAGAGGCAGAAAGGTCCTCTCGCCTAATGGGAACTCTCCACTAACACTGAAGCAGCTATTTCCCATTAGAGAAACGGCCCTCCGACATGCAGAGGCAGAAAGGTCCTCTCGTCTAATGGGAACTAGCCCACTCATACTGAAGCAACTATTTCCCATTAGAGAAACGGCCCTCCGACCTGCAGAGGCAGAAAGGTCCTCTCATCTAATGGGAACTAGCCCACTCACACTGAAGCAGCTATTTCCCATTAGAGAAACGGCCCTCTCACCTGCAGAGGCAGAAAGTCCTCTCGTCTAAAGGGAAGTAGCCCACTCACACTGAAGCAGCTATTTTCCAATAGAGAAACGGCCCTCTGACCTGCAGAGGCAAAAAGGTCCTTTCGTCTAATGGGAACTAGCCCACTCACACTGAAGCAGCTATTTCCCATTAGAGAAACGGCCCTCCGACATGCAGAGGCAGAAAGGTCCTTTCGTCTAATGGGAACTAGCCCACTCACACTGAAGCAGCTATTTCCCATTAGAGAAACGGCCCTCCGACATGCAGAGGCAGAAACGTCCTCTCGTCTAATGGGAACTAGCCCACTCACACTGAAGCAGCTATTTCCCATTAGAGAAACGGCCCTCTGACCTGCAGAGGCAGAAAGGTCCTCTCGTTTAAGGGGAACTAGCCCACTCACACTGAAGCAGCCATTTCCCATTAGAGAAACGGCCGTCTGACCTGCAGAGGCAGAAAAGTCCTCTCGTCTAATGGGAACTAGCCCATTCACACTGAAGCAGCTGTTTTCCATTAGAGAAAATTCCCTCTGACCCGCAGAGGCAGAAAGGTCCTCTCGTCTAATGGGAACTAGCCCATTCACACTGAAGCAGATATTTCCCATTAGAGAAACGGCCCTCCGACCTGCTGAGGCAGAAAGGTCCACTCGTCTAATGGGAACTAGACCACTCGCACTGAAGCAGCTATTTCCCATTAAAGAAACGGCCATCCGACCTGCAAAGGCAGACAGGACCTCTCGTCTAATGGGAACTAGCCCATTCGCACTGAAGCAGCTATTTCCCATTAGAGAAACGGCCCTATGACCTGCAGAGGCAGAAAGGTCACTCCTCTAATGGGATCTAGCCCACTCACACTGAAGCAGCTATTTCCCATTAGAGAAACGGCCCTCTGACCTGCAGAGGCAGAAAGGTCCTCTCGTCGAATGGGAACTAGCCCACTCACATTGAAGCAGCTATTTCCCATTAGAGAAACGGCCCTCTGACCTGCAGAGGCAGAAAGGTCCTCTCGTCTAATGGGAACTAGCCCACTCACACTGAAGCAGCTATTTCCCATTAGAGAAACGGCCGTCTGACCTGCAGAGGCAGAAAGGTCCTCTCGTCTAATGGGAACTAGCCCATTCACACTGAAGCAGCTATTTCCCATTAGAGAAACGGCCCTCCGACCTGCAGATGCAGAAAGGTCCTCTAGTCTAATGGGAACTAGCCCACTCAAACTGAAGCAGCTATTTCCCATTAGAGAAACGGCCCTCCGACCTGCAGAGGCAGAAAGGTCCTTTTGTCTAATGGGAACTAGCCCACTCACACTGAAGCAGCTATTTCCCATTAGAGAAACAGCCCTCCGACCTGCAGATGCAGAAAGGTCCTCTGGTCTAATGGGAACTAGCCCACTTACACTGAAGCAGCTATTTCCCATTAGAGAAACGGCAATCTGACCTGCAGAGGCAGAAAGGTCCTCTCATCTAACGGGAACTAGCCCACTCACACTGAAGCAGCTATTTCCCATTAGAGAAATGGCCATCTGACCTGCAGAGCTAAAAAGGTCCATTTGTCTAATGGGAACTAGCCCACTCACACTGAAGCAGCTATTTCCCATTAGAGAAACGGCCCTCTGACCTGCAAAGGCAGATAGGTCCTCTCGTCTAAGGGGAACTAGCCCACTCACACTGAAGCAGCCATTTCCCATTAGAGAAACGGCCATCTGACCTGCAGAGGCAGAAAGGTCCTCTCGTCTAATGGGAACTAGCCCATTCACACTGAAGCAGCTATTTCCCATTAGAGAAACGGCCCTCTGACCTGCAGAGGCAGAAAGGTCCTCTCGTCTAATGGGAACTAGCCCACTCACACTGAAGCAGCTATTTCCCATTAGAGAAACGGCACTCTGACCTGCAGAGGCAGAAAGGTCCTCTCGTCTAATGGGAACTAGCCCACTCACACTGAAGCAGCTATTTCCCATTAGAGAAACAGCCCTCCAACGTGGAAAGGCAGAATGGTCCTCTCGTCTAATGGGAACTAGCCCACTCACACTGAAGCAGCTATTTCCCATTAGAGAAACGGCCCTCCGACCTGCAGAGGAAGAAAGGTCCTCTCGTCTAATGAGAATTAGACCACTCACACTGAAGCAGCTATTTCCCATTAGAGATCGGCCCTCTGACCTGCAGATGCAGAAAGGTCCCCTCGTCTAATGGGAACTAGCCCGCTCACACTGAAGCAGCTATTTCCCATTAGAGATCGGCCCTCTGACCTGCAGATGCAGAAAGGTCCTCTCATCTAATGGGAACTAGCCAGCTCAAACTGAAGCAGCTATTTCCCATTAGAGAAACGGCCCTCCGACCTGCAGAGGCAGAACGTTCCTCTCGTATAATGGGAACTAGCCCACTCACACTGAAGCAGCTATTTCCCATTAGAGATCGGCCCTCTGACCTGCAGATGCAGAAAGGTCCTCTCATCCAATGGGAACTAGCCCGCTCAAACTGAGGCAGCTATTTCCCATTAGAGAAACGGCCCTCCAACCTGCAGATGCAGAAAGGTCCTCTAGTCTAATGGGAACTAGCCCGCTCAAACTGAAGCAGCTATTTCCCATTAGAGAAAGGGCCGTCCGACCTGCAGAGGCAGAAAGGTCCTTTTGTCTAATGGGAACTAGCCCACTCACACTGAAGCAGCTATTTCCCATTAGAGAAACAGCCCTCCGACCTGCAGATGCAGAAAGGTCCTCTGGTCTAATGGGAACTAGCCCACTTACACTGAAGCAGCTATTTCCCATTAGAGAAACGGCCCTCTGACCTGCAGAGGCAGAAAGGTCCTCTCATCTAACGGGAACTAGCCCACTCACACTGAAGCAGCTATTTCCCATTAGAGAAATGGCCATCTGACCTGCAGAGGTAAAAAGGTCCATTTGTCTAATGGGAACTAGCCCACTCACACTGAAGCAGCTATTTCCCATTAGAGAAACGGTCCTCTGACCTGCAAAGGCAGATAGGTCCTCTCGTCTAATGGGAATTAGCCCATTCACACTGAAGCAGCTATTTCCCATTAGAGAAACGGCCCTCTGACCTGCAGAGGCAGAAAGGTCCTCTCGTCTAATGGGAACTAGCCCACTCACACTGAAGCAGCTATTTCCCATAAGAGAAACGGCCCTCTGACCTGGAAAGGCAGAAAGGTCCTCTCGTCTAATGGGAACTAGCCCATTCACACTGAAGCAGCTATTTCCCATTAGAGAAACGGGCCCCCGACCTGCAGAGGCAGAACGGTCCTCTCGTCTAATGGGAACTAGCCCATTCACACTGAAGCAGCTATTTCCCATTAAAGAAACGGGCCCCCGACCTGCAGAGGCAAAACGGTCCTTTAGTCTAATGGGAACTAGCCCACTCACACTGAAGCAGCTATTTCCCATTAGAGAAACGCCCCTCCGACCTGCAGATGCAGAAAGGTCCTCTCATCTAATGGGAACTAGCCCGCTCAAACTGAAGCAGCTATTTCCCATTAGAGAAACGGCCCTCCGACCTGCAGAGGCAGAAAGGTCCTCTCATCTAATGGGAACTAGCCCGCTCAAACTGAAGCAGCTATTTCCCATTAGAGAAACGACCCTCCGACCTGCAGAGGCAGAAAGGTCCTCTCGTATAATGGGAACTAGCCAGCTCAAACTGAAGCAGCTATTTTCCATTAGAGAAACATCCCTCCGACCTGCAGATGCAGAAGAGTCCTCTAGTCTAATGGGAACTAGCCCGCTCAAACTGAAGCAGCTATTTCCCATTAGAGAAACGGCCCTCCGACCTGCAGAAGCAGAAAGGTCCTTTTGTCTAATGGGAACAAGCCCACTCACACTGAAGCAGCTATTTCCCATTAGAGAAACGGCCCTCCGACCTGCAGAGGCAGAAAGGTCCTCTCGTCTAATGGGAACATGCCCATTCACACTGAAGCAGCTATATCCAATTAGAGAAAGGGCCCTCTGACCTGCAGAGGCAGAAAGGTCCTCTCGTCTAATGGGAACTAGCCTACTCACACTGAAGCAGCTATTTCCCATAAGAGAAACGGCCCTCTGACCTGCAGAGGCAGAAAAGTCCTCTCGTCTAATGGGAACTTGCCCATTCAAACAGAAGCAGCTATTTCCCATTAGAGAAACGGCCCTCTGACCTGGTAAGGCAGAAAGGTCCTCTCGTCTAATGGGAACTAGCCCATTCACACTGAAGCAGCTATTTCCCATTAGAGAAACGGGCCCCCGACCTGCAGAGGCAGAACGGTCCTTTCGTCTAATGGGAACTAGCCCGCTCACACTGAAGCAGCTATTTCCAATTAGAGAAACGGCCCTCCGACCTGCAGATGCAGAAAGGTCCTCTCATCTAATGGGAACTAGCCCACTCAAACTGAAGCAGCTATTTCCCATTAGAGAAACGGCCCTCCGACCTACAGAGGCAGAAAGGTCCTTTCGTATAATGGGAACTAGCCAACTCAAACGGAAGCATCTATTTCCCATTAGAGAAACGGCCCTCCGACCTGCAGATGCAGAAAGGTCCTCTAGTCTAATGGGAACTAGCCCGCTCAAACTGAAGCAGCTATTTCCCATTAGAGAAACGGCCCTCCGACCTGCAGAGGCAGAAAGGTCCTCTCGTCTAATGGGAACTAGCCCACTCACACTGAAGCAGCTATTTCCCATAAGAGAAACGGCCCTCCGACCTGCAGAGGTAGAAAAGTCCTCTCGTCTAATGGGAACTAGCACATTCACACTGAAGCAGCTATTTCCCATTAGAGAAACGGCCCTCTGACCTGCAGAGGCAGAAAGGTCCTCTCGTCTAATGGGAACTAGCCCACTCACACTGAAGCAGCTATTTCCCATTACAGAAACGGCCCTCTGACCTGCAGAGGCAGAAAGGTCCTCTCGTCTAATGGGAACTAGCCCACTCACACTGAAGCAGCTATTTCCCATTAGAGAAACGGCCCTCCGACCTGGAAAGGCAGAAAGGTCCTCTCGTCTAATGGGAACTAGCCCATTCACACTGAAGCAGCTATTTCCCAATAGAGAAACGACCCTCTGACCTGCAGAAGCAGAACGGTCCTTTCGTCTAATGGGAACTAGCCCGCTCACACTGAAGCAGCTATTTCCCATTAGAGAAACGGCCCTCCGACCTGCAGAGGCAGAAAGGTCCTCTGTTCTGATGGGAACTAGCCCGCTCAAACTGAAGCAGTAATTTCCCATTAGAGAAACGGTCCTCCGACCTGCAGATGCAGAAAGGTCCTCTCGTCTAATGGGAACTAGCCCACTCACACTGAAGCAGCTATTTCCCATTAGAGAAACAGCCCTCCAACCTGGAAAGGCAGAAAGGTCCTCTCGTCTAATGGGAACTAGCCCACTCACATTGAAGCAGCTATTTCCCATTAGAGATCGGCCCTCTGACCTGCAGAGGCAGAAAGGTCCTCTCATCTAATGGGAACTAGCCCGCTCAAACTGAAGCAGCTATTTCCCATTAGAGAAACGGCCCTCCGACCTGCAGATGCAGAAAGGTCCTCTAGTCTAATGGGAACTAGCCCGCTCAAACTGAAGCAGCTATTTCCCATTAGAGAAACGGCCCTCCGACCTGCAGAGGCAGAAAGGTCCTTTTGTCTAATGGGAACTAGCCCACTCACAATGAAGCAGCTATTTCGCATTAGAGAAACAGCCCTCCGACCTGCAGATGCAGAAAGGTCCTCTAGTCTAATGGGAACTAGCCCAGTTACACTGAAGCAGCTATTTCCCATTAGAGAAACGGCCCTCTGACCTGCAGAGGCAGAAAGGTCCTCTCATCTAACGGGAACTAGCCCACTCACACTGAAGCAGCTATTTCCCATTAGAGAAACGGCCATCTGACCTGCAGAGGTAAAAAGGTCCATTTGTCTAATGGGAACTAGCCCACTCACACTGAAGCAGCTATTTCCCATTAGAGAAACGGCCCTCTGACCTGCAGAGGCAGATAGGTCCTCTCGTCTAAAGGGAACTAGCCCGGTCAAACTGAAGCAGCTATTTCCCATTAGAGAAACGACCATCCGACCTGCAGAGGCAGAAAGGTCCTCTCGTATAATGGGAACTAGCCAGCTCAAACTGAAGCAGCTATTTCCCATTAGAGAAACAGCCCTCCGACCTGCAGATGCAGAAAGGTCCTCTAGTCTAATGGGAACTAGCCCGCTCAAACTGAAGCAGCTATTTCCCATTAGAGAAACGGCCCTCCGACCTGCAGAGGCAGAAAGGTCCTTTCGTCTAATGGGAACTAGCCCACTCACACTGAAGTAGCTATTTCCCATTAGAGAAACGGCCCTCCGACATGCAGAGGCAGAAAGGTCCTCTCGTCTAATGGGAACTAGCCCACTCACACTGAAGCAACTATTTCCCATTAGAGAAACGGCCCTCCGACCTGCAGAGGCAGAAAGGTCCTCTCATCTAATGGGAACTAGCCCACTCACACTGAAGCAGCTATTTCCCATTAGAGAAACGGCCCTCTCACCTGCAGACGCAGAAAGGTCCTTTCGTCTAATGGGAAGTAGCCCACTCACACTGAAGCAGCTATTTCCCATTAGAGAAACGGCCCTCCGACCTGCAGAGGCAGAAAGGTCCTCTCGTCTAATGGGAACTAGCCCACTCACACTGAAGCAGCGATTTCCCATTAGAGAAACGGCCTTCTGACCTGCAGAGGCAGAAAGGTCCTCTCGTCTAAGGGGAACTAGCCCACTCACACTGAAGCAGCCATTTCCCATTAGAGAAACGTCCGTCTGACCTGCAGAGGCAGAAAAGTCCTCTCGTCTAATGGGAACTAGCCCATTCACACTGAAGCAGCTATTTCCCATTAGAGAAACGGCCCTCTGACCCGCAGAGGAACAAAGGTCCTCTCGTTTAATGGGAACTAGCCCATTCACACTGAAGCAGCTATTTCCCATTAGAAAAACGGCCCTCCGACATGCAGAGGCAGAAAGGTCCTTTCGTCTAATGGGAACTAGCCCACTCACACTGAAGCAGCTATTTCCCATTAGAGAAACGGCCCTCCGACCTGCAGAGGCAGAAACGTCCTCTCGTCTAATGGGAACTAGCCCACTCACACTGAAGCAGCTATTTCCCATTAGAGAAACGGCCCTCTGACCTGCAGAGGCAGAAAGGTCCTCTCGTTTAAGGGGAACTAGCCCACTCACACTGAAGCAGCCATTTCCCATTAGAGAAACGGCCGTCTGACCTGCAGAGGCAGAAAAGTCCTCTCGTCTAATGGGAACTAGCCCATTCACACTGAAGCAGCTATTTCCCATTAGAGAAACGGCCCTCTGACCCGTAGAGGAAGAAAGGTCCTCTCGTTTAATGGGAACTAGCCCATTCACACTGAAGCAGCTGTTTTCCATTAGAGAAAATTC
Source organism: Ambystoma mexicanum (assembly GCF_040938575.1). Classification (NCBI taxonomy): domain Eukaryota; kingdom Metazoa; phylum Chordata; class Amphibia; order Caudata; family Ambystomatidae; genus Ambystoma; species Ambystoma mexicanum. Next base: position 1,283,910,812 of record NC_090928.1, read on the forward strand.
CCTCTGACCCGCAGAGGCAGAAAGGTCCTCTCGTCTAATGGGAACTAGCCCATTCACACTGAAGCAGATATTTCCCATTAGAGAAACGGCCCTCCGACCTGCTGAGGCAGAAAGGTCCACTCGTCTAATGGGAACTAGACCACTCGCACTGAAGCAGCTATTTCCCATTAAAGAAACGGCCATCCGACCTGCAAAGGCAGACAGGACCTCTCGTCTAATGGGAACTAGCCCATTCGCACTGAAGCAGCTATTTCCCATTAGAGAAACGGCCCTATGACCTGCAGAGGCAGAAAGGTCACTCCTCTAATGGGATCTAGCCCACTCACACTGAAGCAGCTATTTCCCATTAGAGAAACGGCCCTCTGACCTGCAGAGGCAGAAAGGTCCTCTCGTCGAATGGGAACTAGCCCACTCACATTGAAGCAGCTATTTCCCATTAGAGAAACGGCCCTCTGACCTGCAGAGGCAGAAAGGTCCTCTCGTCTAATGGGAACTAGCCCACTCACACTGAAGCAGCTATTTCCCATTAGAGAAACGGCCGTCTGACCTGCAGAGGCAGAAAGGTCCTCTCGTCTAATGGGAACTAGCCCATTCACACTGAAGCAGCTATTTCCCATTAGAGAAACGGCCCTCCGACCTGCAGATGCAGAAAGGTCCTCTAGTCTAATGGGAACTAGCCCACTCAAACTGAAGCAGCTATTTCCCATTAGAGAAACGGCCCTCCGACCTGCAGAGGCAGAAAGGTCCTTTTGTCTAATGGGAACTAGCCCACTCACACTGAAGCAGCTATTTCCCATTAGAGAAACAGCCCTCCGACCTGCAGATGCAGAAAGGTCCTCTGGTCTAATGGGAACTAGCCCACTTACACTGAAGCAGCTATTTCCCATTAGAGAAACGGCAATCTGACCTGCAGAGGCAGAAAGGTCCTCTCATCTAACGGGAACTAGCCCACTCACACTGAAGCAGCTATTTCCCATTAGAGAAATGGCCATCTGACCTGCAGAGCTAAAAAGGTCCATTTGTCTAATGGGAACTAGCCCACTCACACTGAAGCAGCTATTTCCCATTAGAGAAACGGCCCTCTGACCTGCAAAGGCAGATAGGTCCTCTCGTCTAAGGGGAACTAGCCCACTCACACTGAAGCAGCCATTTCCCATTAGAGAAACGGCCATCTGACCTGCAGAGGCAGAAAGGTCCTCTCGTCTAATGGGAACTAGCCCATTCACACTGAAGCAGCTATTTCCCATTAGAGAAACGGCCCTCTGACCTGCAGAGGCAGAAAGGTCCTCTCGTCTAATGGGAACTAGCCCACTCACACTGAAGCAGCTATTTCCCATTAGAGAAACGGCACTCTGACCTGCAGAGGCAGAAAGGTCCTCTCGTCTAATGGGAACTAGCCCACTCACACTGACGCAGCTATTTCCCATTAGAGAAACAGCCCTCCAACGTGGAAAGGCAGAATGGTCCTCTCGTCTAATGGGAACTAGCCCACTCACACTGAAGCAGCTATTTCCCATTAGAGAAACGGCCCTCCGACCTGCAGAGGAAGAAAGGTCCTCTCGTCTAATGAGAATTAGGCCACTCACACTGAAGCAGCTATTTCCCATTAGAGATCGGCCCTCTGACCTGCAGATGCAGAAAGGTCCCCTCGTCTAATGGGAACTAGCCCGCTCACACTGAAGCAGCTATTTCCCATTAGAGATCGGCCCTCTGACCTGCAGATGCAGAAAGGTCCTCTCATCTAATGGGAACTAGCCAGCTCAAACTGAAGCAGCTATTTCCCATTAGAGAAACGGCCCTCCGACCTGCAGAGGCAGAACGTTCCTCTCGTATAATGGGAACTAGCCCACTCACACTGAAGCAGCTATTTCCCATTAGAGATCGGCCCTCTGACCTGCAGATGCAGAAAGGTCCTCTCATCCAATGGGAACTAGCCCGCTCAAACTGAGGCAGCTATTTCCCATTAGAGAAACGGCCCTCCAACCTGCAGATGCAGAAAGGTCCTCTAGTCTAATGGGAACTAGCCCGCTCAAACTGAAGCAGCTATTTCCAATTAGAGAAAGGGCCGTCCGACCTGCAGAGGCAGAAAGGTCCTTTTGTCTAATGGGAACTAGCCCACTCACACTGAAGCAGCTATTTCCCATTAGAGAAACAGCCCTCCGACCTGCAGATGCAGAAAGGTCCTCTGGTCTAATGGGAACTAGCCCACTTACACTGAAGCAGCTATTTCCCATTAGAGAAACGGCCCTCTGACCTGCAGAGGCAGAAAGGTCCTCTCATCTAACGGGAACTAGCCCACTCACACTGAAGCAGCTATTTCCCATTAGAGAAATGGCCATCTGACCTGCAGAGGTAAAAAGGTCCATTTGTCTAATGGGAACTAGCCCACTCACACTGAAGCAGCTATTTCCCATTAGAGAAACGGTCCTCTGACCTGCAAAGGCAGATAGGTCCTCTCGTCTAATGGGAACTAGCCCATTCACACTGAAGCAGCTATTTCCCATTAGAGAAACGGCCCTCTGACCTGCAGAGGCAGAAAGGTCCTCTCGTCTAATGGGAACTAGCCCACTCACACTGAAGCAGCTATTTCCCATAAGAGAAACGGCCCTCTGACCTGGAAAGGCAGAAAGGTCCTCTCGTCTAATGGGAACTAGCCCATTCACACTGAAGCAGCTATTTCCCATTAGAGAAACGGGCCCCCGACCTGCAGAGGCAGAACGGTCCTCTCGTCTAATGGGAACTAGCCCATTCACACTGAAGCAGCTATTTCCCATTAAAGAAACGGGCCCCCGACCTGCAGAGGCAAAACGGTCCTTTAGTCTAATGGGAACTAGCCCACTCACACTGAAGCAGCTATTTCCCATTAGAGAAACGCCCCTCCGACCTGCAGATGCAGAAAGGTCCTCTCATCTAATGGGAACTAGCCCGCTCAAACTGAAGCAGCTATTTCCCATTAGAGAAACGGCCCTCCGACCTGCAGAGGCAGAAAGGTCCTCTCATCTAATGGGAACTAGCCCGCTCAAACTGAAGCAGCTATTTCCCATTAGAGAAACGACCCTCCGACCTGCAGAGGCAGAAAGGTCCTCTCGTATAATGGGAACTAGCCAGCTCAAACTGAAGCAGCTATTTTCCATTAGAGAAACATCCCTCCGACCTGCAGATGCAGAAGAGTCCTCTAGTCTAATGGGAACTAGCCCGCTCAAACTGAAGCAGCTATTTCCCATTAGAGAAACGGCCCTCCGACCTGCAGAAGCAGAAAGGTCCTTTTGTCTAATGGGAACAAGCCCACTCACACTGAAGCAGCTATTTCCCATTAGAGAAACGGCCCTACGACCTGCAGAGGCAGAAAGGTCCTCTCGTCTAATGGGAACAAGCCCATTCACACTGAAGCAGCTATATCCAATTAGAGAAAGGGCCCTCTGACCTGCAGAGGCAGAAAGGTCCTCTCGTCTAATGGGAACTAGCCTACTCACACTGAAGCAGCTATTTCCCATAAGAGAAACGGCCCTCTGACCTGCAGAGGCAGAAAAGTCCTCTCGTCTAATGGGAACTTGCCCATTCAAACAGAAGCAGCTATTTCCCATTAGAGAAACGGCCCTCTGACCTGGTAAGGCAGAAAGGTCCTCTCGTCTAATGGGAACTAGCCCATTCACACTGAAGCAGCTATTTCCCATTAGAGAAACGGGCCCCCGACCTGCAGAGGCAGAACGGTCCTTTCGTCTAATGGGAACTAGCCCGCTCACACTGAAGCAGCTATTTCCAATTAGAGAAACGGCCCTCCGACCTGCAGATGCAGAAAGGTCCTCTCATCTAATGGGAACTAGCCCACTCAAACTGAAGCAGCTATTTCCCATTAGAGAAACGGCCCTCCGACCTACAGAGGCAGAAAGGTCCTTTCGTATAATGGGAACTAGCCAACTCAAACGGAAGCATCTATTTCCCATTAGAGAAACGGCCCTCCGACCTGCAGATGCAGAAAGGTCCTCTAGTCTAATGGGAACTAGCCCGCTCAAACTGAAGCAGCTATTTCCCATTAGAGAAACGGCCCTCCGACCTGCAGAGGCAGAAAGGTCCTCTCGTCTAATGGGAACTAGCCCACTCACACTGAAGCAGCTATTTCCCATAAGAGAAACGGCCCTCCGACCTGCAGAGGTAGAAAAGTCCTCTCGTCTAATGGGAACTAGCACATTCACACTGAAGCAGCTATTTCCCATTAGAGAAACGGCCCTCTGACCTGCAGAGGCAGAAAGGTCCTCTCGTCTAATGGGAACTAGCCCACTCACACTGAAGCAGCTATTTCCCATTACAGAAACGGCCCTCTGACCTGCAGAGGCAGAAAGGTCCTCTCGTCTAATGGGAACTAGCCCACTCACACTGAAGCAGCTATTTCCCATTAGAGAAACGGCCCTCCGACCTGGAAAGGCAGAAAGGTCCTCTCGTCTAATGGGAACTAGCCCATTCACACTGAAGCAGCTATTTCCCAATAGAGAAACGACCCTCTGACCTGCAGAAGCAGAACGGTCCTTTCGTCTAATGGGAACTAGCCCGCTCACACTGAAGCAGCTATTTCCCATTAGAGAAACGGCCCTCCGACCTGCAGATGCAGAAAGGTCCTCTCGTCTAATGGGAACTAGCCCACTCACACTGAAGCAGCTATTTCCCATTAGAGAAACAGCCCTCCAACCTGGAAAGGCAGAAAGGTCCTCTCGTCTAATGGGAACTAGCCCACTCACATTGAAGCAGCTATTTCCCCTTAGAGATCGGCCCTCTGACCTGCAGAGGCAGAAAGGTCCTCTCATCTAATGGGAACTAGCCCGCTCAAACTGAAGCAGCTATTTCCCATTAGAGAAACGGCCCTCCGACCTGCAGATGCAGAAAGGTCCTCTAGTCTAATGGGAACTAGCCCGCTCAAACTGAAGCAGCTATTTCCCATTAGAGAAACGGCCCTCCGACCTGCAGAGGCAGAAAGGTCCTTTTGTCTAATGGGAACTAGCCCACTCACAATGAAGCAGCTATTTCGCATTAGAGAAACAGCCCTCCGACCTGCAGATGCAGAAAGGTCCTCTAGTCTAATGGGAACTAGCCCAGTTACACTGAAGCAGCTATTTCCCATTAGAGAAACGGCCCTCTGACCTGCAGAGGCAGAAAGGTCCTCTCATCTAACGGGAACTAGCCCACTCACACTGAAGCAGCTATTTCCCATTAGAGAAACGGCCATCTGACCTGCAGAGGTAAAAAGGTCCATTTGTCTAATGGGAACTAGCCCACTGACACTGAAGCAGCTATTTCCCATTAGAGAAACGGCCCTCTGACCTGCAGAGGCAGATAGGTCCTCTCGTCTAAAGGGAACAAGCCCGGTCAAACTGAAGCAGCTATTTCCCATTAGAGAAACGACCATCCGACCTGCAGAGGCAGAAAGGTCCTCTCGTATAATGGGAACTAGCCAGCTCAAACTGAAGCAGCTATTTCCCATTAGAGAAACAGCCCTCCGACCTGCAGATGCAGAAAGGTCCTCTAGTCTAATGGGAACTAGCCCGCTCAAACTGAAGCAGCTATTTCCCATTAGAGAAACGGCCCTCCGACCTGCAGAGGCAGAAAGGTCCTTTCGTCTAATGGGAACTAGCCCACTCACACTGAAGTAGCTATTTCCCATTAGAGAAACGGCCCTCCGACATGCAGAGGCAGAAAGGTCCTCTCGTCTAATGGGAACTAGCCCACTCACACTGAAGCAACTATTTCCCATTAGAGAAACGGCCCTCCGACCTGCAGAGGCAGAAAGGTCCTCTCATCTAATGGGAACTAGCCCACTCACACTGAAGCAGCTATTTCCCATTAGAGAAACGGCCCTCTCACCTGCAGACGCAGAAAGGTCCTTTCGTCTAATGGGAAGTAGCCCACTCACACTGAAGCAGCTATTTCCCATTAGAGAAACGGCCCTCCGACCTGCAGAGGCAGAAAGGTCCTCTCGTCTAATGGGAACTAGCCCACTCACACTGAAGCAGCGATTTCCCATTAGAGAAACGGCCTTCTGACCTGCAGAGGCAGAAAGGTCCTCTCGTCTAAGGGGAACTAGCCCACTCACACTGAAGCAGCCATTTCCCATTAGAGAAACGTCCGTCTGACCTGCAGAGGCAGAAAAGTCCTCTCGTCTAATGGGAACTAGCCCATTCACACTGAAGCAGCTATTTCCCATTAGAGAAACGGCCCTCTGACCCGCAGAGGAACAAAGGTCCTCTCGTTTAATGGGAACTAGCCCATTCACACTGAAGCAGCTGTTTTCCATTAGAGAAAATTCCCTCTGGCCCGCAGAGGCAGAAAGGTCCTCTCGTCTAATGGGAACTAGCCCATTCACACTGAAGCAGATATTTCCCATTAGAGAAACGGCCCTCCGACCTGCTGAGGCAGAAAGGTCCACTCGTCTAATGGGAACTAGACCACTCGCACTGAAGCAGCTATTTCCCATTAGAGAAACGGCCATCCGACCTGCAAAGGCAGAAAGGACCTCTCGTCTAATGGGAACTAGCCCATTCGCACTGAAGCAGCTATTTCCCATTAGAGAAACGGCCCTATGACCTGCAGAGGCAGAAAGGTCATCTCGTCTAATGGGATCTAGCCCACTCACACTGAAGCAGCTATTTCCCATTAGAGAAACGGCCCTCTGACCTGCAGAGGCAGAAAGGTCCTCTCGTCGAATGGGAACTAGCCCACTCACATTGAAGTAGCTATTTCCCATTAGAGAAACGGCCCTCTGACCTGCAGAGGCAGAAAGGTCCTCTCGTCTAATGGGAACTAGCCCGCTCAAACTGAAGCAGCTATTTCCCATCAGAGAAACGGCCCTCCGACCTGCAGAGGCAGAAAGGTCCTCTCATCTAATGGGAACTAGCCCGCTCAAACTGAAGCAGCTATTTCCCATTAGAGAAACGACTATCCGACCTGCAGAGTCAGAAAGGTCCTCTCGTATAATGGGAACTAGCCAGCTCAAACTGAAGCAGCTATTTCCCATTAGAGAAACGGCCCTCTGACCTGCAGAGGCAGAAAGGTCCTCTCGCCTAATGGGAACTCTCCACTAACACTGAAGCAGCTATTTCCCATTAGAGAAACGGCCCTCCGACATGCAGAGGCAGAAAGGTCCTCTCGTCTAATGGTAACTAGCCCACTCACACTGAAGCAACTATTTCCCATTAGAGAAACGGCCCTCCGACCTGCAGAGGCAGAAAGGTCCTCTCATCTAATGGGAACTAGCCCACTCACAAAGAAGCAGCTATTTCCCATTAGAGAAACGGCCCTCTCACCTGCAGAGGCAGAAAGGTCCTTTCGTCTAATGGGAAGTAGCCCACTCACACTGAAGCAGCTATTTCCCATTAGAGAAACGGCCCTCCGACCTGCAGAGGCAGAAAGGTCCTCTCGTCTAATGGGAACTAGCCCACTCACACTGAAGCAGCGATTTCCCATTAGAGAAACGGCCCTCTGACCTGCAGAGGCAGAAAGGTCCTCTCGTCTAAGGGGAACTAGCCCACTCACACTGAAGCAGCCATTTCCCATTAGAGAAACGGCCGTCTGACCTGCAGAGGCAGAAAAGTCCTCTCGTCTAATGGGAACTAGCCCATTCACACTGAAGCAGCTATTTCCCATTAGAGAAACGGCCCTCTGACCCGCAGAGGAAGAAAGGTCCTCTCGTTTAATGGGAACTAGCCCATTCACACTGAAGCAGCTGTTTTCCATTAGAGAAAATTCCCTCTGACCCGCAGAGGCAGAAAGGTCCTCTCGTCTAATGGGAACTAGCCCATTCACACTGAAGCAGATATTTCCCATTAGAGAAACGGCCCTCCGACCTGCTGAGGCAGAAAGGTCCACTCGTCTAATGGGAACTAGACCACTCGCACTGAAGCAGCTATTTCCCATTAGAGAAACGGCCATCCGACCTGCAAAGGCAGAAAGGACCTCTCGTCTAATGGGAACTAGCCCATTCGCACTGAAGCAGCTATTTCCCATTAGAGAAACAGCCCTATGACCTGCAGAGGCAGAAAGGTCATCTCGTCTAATGGGATCTAGCCCACTCACACTGAAGCAGCTATTTCCCATTAGAGAAACGGCCCTCTGACCTGCAGAGGCAGAAAGGTCCTCTCGTCGAATGGGAACTAGCCCACTCACATTGAAGCAGCTATTTCCCATTAGAGAAACGGCCCTCTGACCTGCAGAGGCAGAAAGGTCCTCTCGTCTAATGGGAACAAGCCCACTCACACTGAAGCAGCTATTTCCCATTAGAGAAACGGCCGTCTGACCTGCAGAGGCAGAAAGGTCCTCTCGTCTAATGGGAACTAGCCCATTCACACTGAAGCAGCTATTTCCCATTAGAGAAACGGCCTCTGACCTGCAGAGGCAGAAAGGTCCTCTCGTCTAATGGGAACTAGCCCACTCACACTGAAGCAGCTATTTCCCATTAGAGAAACAGCCCTCTGACCTGCAGAGGCAGAAAGGTCCTCTCGTCTAATGGGAACTAGCCCACTCACACTGAAGCAGCTATTTCCCATTAGTGAAACGGCACTCTGACCTGCAGAGGCAGAAAGGTCCTCTCGTCTAATGAGAATTAGGCCACTCACACTGAAGCACCTATTTCCCATTAGAGAAACGGCCCTCCAACCTGCAGAGGCAGAAAGGTCCTCTCATCTAATGGGAACTAGCCCGCTCAAACTGAAGCAGCTATTTCCCATTAGAGAAACGACCATCCGACCTGCAGAGGCAGAAAGGTCCTCTCGTATAATGGGAACTAGCCAGCTCAAACTGAAGCAGCTATTTCCCATTAGAGAAACGGCCCTCCGACCTGCAGAGGCAGAAAGGTCCTCTCGCCTAATGGGATCTTTCCACTAACACTGAAGCAGCTATTTCCCATTAGAGAAACGGCCCTCCGACATGCAGAGGCAGAAAGATCCTCTCGTCTAATGGGAACTAGCCCACTCACACTGAAGCAACTATTTCCCATTAGAGAAACGGCCCTCCGACCTGCAGAGGCAGAAAGGTCCTCTCATCTAATGGGAACTAGCCCACTCACACTGAAGCAGCTATTTCCCATTAGAGAAACGACCCTCTCACCTGCAGAGGCAGAAAGGTCCTTTTGTCTAATGGGAAGTAGCCCACTCACACTGAAGCAGCTATTTCCCATTAGAGAAACGGCCCTCCGACCTGCAGAGGCAGAAAGGTCCTCTCGTCTAATGGGAACTAGCCCACTCACACTGAAGCAGCGATTTCCCATTAGAGAAACGGCCCTCTGACCTGCAGAGGAAGAAAGGTCCTCTCGTCTAAGGGGAACTAGCCCACTCACACTGAAGCAGCCATTTCCCATTAGAGAAACGGCCGTCTGACCTGCAGAGGCAGAAAAGTCCTCTCGTCTAATGGGAACTAGCCCATTCACACTGAAGCAGCTATTTCCCATTAGAGAAACGGCCCTCTGACCCGCAGAGGAAGAAAGATCCTCTTGTTTAATGGGAACTAGCCCATTCACACTGAAGCAGCTGTTTTCCATTAGAGAAAATTCCCTCTGACCCGCAGAGGCAGAAAGGTCCTCTCGTCTAATGGGAACTAGCCCATTCACACTGAAGCAGATATTTCCCATTAGAGAAACGGCCCTCCGACCTGCTGAGGCAGAAAGGTCCACTCGTCTAATGGGAACTAGACCACTCGCACTGAAGCAGCTATTTCTCATTAGAGAAACGCCATCCGACCTGCAAAGGCAGAAAGGACCTCTCGTCTAATGGAAACTAGCCCATTCGCACTGAAGCAGCTATTTCCCATTAGAGAAACGGCCCTATGACCTGCAGAGGCAGAAAGGTCATCTCGTCTAATGGGATCTAGCCCACTCACACTGAAGCAGCTATTTCCCATTAGAGAAACGGCCCTCTGACCTGCAGAGGCAGAAAGGTCCTCTCGTCGAATGGGAACTAGCCCACTCACATTGAAGCAGCTATTTCCCATTAGAGAAACGGCCCTCTGACCTGCAGAGGCAGAAAGGTCCTCTCGTCTAATGGGAACTAGCCCACTCACACTGAAGCAGCTATTTCCCATTAGAGAAACGGCCGTCTGACCTGCAGAGGCAGAAAGGTCCTCTCGTCTAATGGGAACTAGCCAATTCACACTGAAGCAGCTATTTCCCATTAGAGAAACGGCCTCTGACCTGCAGAGGCAGAAAGGTCCTCTCGTCTAATGGGAACTAGCCCACTCACACTGAAGCAGCTATTTCCCATTAGAGAAACGGCCCTCTGACCTGCAGAGGCAGAAAGGTCCTCTCGTCTAATGGGAACTAGCCCACTCACACTGAAGCAGCTATTTCCCATTAGAGAAACAGCCCTCCAACCTGGAAAGGCAGAAAGGTCCTCTCGTCTAATGGGAACTAGCCCACTCACACTGAAGCAACTATTTCCCATTAGAGAAACGGCCCTCCGACCTGCAGAGGCAGAAAGGTCCTCTCATCTAATGGGAACTAGCCCACTCACACTGAAGCAGCTATTTCCCATTAGAGAAACGACCCTCTCACCTGCAGAGGCAGAAAGGTCCTTTTGTCTAATGGGAAGTAGCCCACTCACACTGAAGCAGCTATTTCCCATTAGAGAAACGGCCCTCCGACCTGCAGAGGCAGAAAGGTCCTCTCGTCTAATGGGAACTAGCCCACTCACACTGAAGCAGCGATTTCCCATTAGAGAAACGGCCCTCTGACCTGCAGAGGAAGAAAGGTCCTCTCGTCTAAGGGGAACTAGCCCACTCACACTGAAGCAGCCATTTCCCATTAGAGAAACGGCCGTCTGACCTGCAGAGGCAGAAAAGTCCTCTCGTCTAATGGGAACTAGCCCATTCACACTGAAGCAGCTATTTCCCATTAGAGAAACGGCCCTCTGACCCGCAGAGGAAGAAAGATCCTCTTGTTTAATGGGAACTAGCCCATTCACACTGAAGCAGCTGTTTTCCATTAGAGAAAATTCCCTCTGACCAGCAGAGGCAGAAAGGTCCTCTCGTCTAATGGGAACTAGCCCATTCACACTGAAGCATATATTTCCCATTAGAGAAACGGCCCTCCGACCTGCTGAGGCAGAAAGGTCCACTCGTCTAATGGGAACTAGACCACTCGCACTGAAGCAGCTATTTCTCATTAGAGAAACGCCATCCGACCTGCAAAGGCAGAAAGGACCTCTCGTCTAATGGGAACTAGCCCATTCGCACTGAAGCAGCTATTTCCCATTAGAGAAACGGCCCTATGACCTGCAGAGGCAGAAAGGTCATCTCGTCTAATGGGATCTAGCCCACTCACACTGAAGCAGCTATTTCCCATTAGAGAAACGGCCCTCTGACCTGCAGAGGCAGAAAGGTCCTCTCGTCGAATGGGAACTAGCCCACTCACATTGAAGCAGCTATTTCCCATTAGAGAAACGGCCCTCTGACCTGCAGAGGCAGAAAGGTCCTCTCGTCTAATGGGAACTAGCCCACTCACACTGAAGCAGCTATTTCCCATTAGAGAAACGGCCGTCTGACCTGCAGAGGCAGAAAGGTCCTCTCGTCTAATGGGAACTAGCCCATTCACACTGAAGCAGCTATTTCCCATTAGAGAAACGGCCTCTGACCTGCAGAGGCAGAAAGGTCCTCTCGTCTAATGGGAACTAGCCCACTCACACTGAAGCAGCTATTTCCCATTAGAGAAACGGCCCTCTGACCTGCAGAGGCAGAAAGGTCCTCTCGTCTAATGGGAACTAGCCCACTCACACTGAAGCAGCTATTTCCCATTAGAGAAACAGCCCTCCAACCTGGAAAGGCAGAAAGGTCCTCTCGTCTAATGGGAACTAGCCCACTCACACTGAAGCAGCTATTTCCCATTAGAGAAACGGCCCTCCGACCTGCAGAGGCAGAAAGGTCCTCTCGTCTAATGGGAACTAGCCCACTCACACTGAAGCAGCTATTTCCCATTAGAGATCGGCCCTCTGACCTGCAGATGCAGAAAGGTCCCCTCGTCTAATGGGAACTAGCCCGCTCACACTGAAGCAGCTATTTCCCATTAGAGATCGGCCCTCTGACCTGCAGATGCAGAAAGGTCCTCTCATCTAATGGGAACTAGCCCGCTCAAACTGAAGCAGCTATTTCCCATTAGAGAAACGGCCCTCCGACCTGCAGAGGCAGAAAGTTCCTCTCGTATAATGGGAACTAGCCCACTCACACTGAAGCAGCTATTTCCCATTAGAGAAACAGTCCTCCAGCCTGGAAAGGCAGAAAGGTCCTCTCGTCTAATGGGAACTAGCCCACTCACACTGAAGCAGCTATTTCCCATTAGAGAAACGGCCCTCCGACCTGCAGAGGCAGAAAGGTCCTCTCGTCTGATGGGAACTAGCCCGCTCAAACTGAAGCAGCTATTTCCCATTAGAGAAACGGCCCTCCGACCTGCAGATGCAGAAAGGTCCTCTCGTCTAATGGGAACTAGCCCACTCACACTGAAGCAGCTATTTCCCATTAGAGAAACAGCCCTCCAACCTGGAAAGGCAGAAAGGTCCTCTCGTCTAATGGGAACTAGCCCACTCACACTGAAGCAGCTATTTCCCATTGGAGAAACAGCCCTCCAACCTGGAAAGGCAGAAAGGTCCTCTCGTCTAACGGGAACTAGCCCACTCACACTGAAGCAGCTATTTCCCATTAGAGAAACGGCCCTCTGACCTGCAGAGGCAGAAAGGTCCTCTCGTCTAATGAGAACTAGGCCACTCACACTGAAGCAGCTATTTCCCATTAGAGATCGGCCTCTGACCTGCAGAGGCAGAAAGGTCCTCTCATCTAATGGGAACTAGCCCGCTCAAACTGAAGCAGCTATTTCCCATTAGAGAAACGGCCCTCCGACCTGCAGAGGCAGAAAGGTCCTTTTGTCTAATGGGAACTAGCCCACTCACAATGAAGCAGCTATTTCGCATTAGAGAAACAGCCCTCCGACCTGCAGATGCAGAAAGGTCCTCTAGTCTAATGGGAACTAGCCCACTTACACTGAAGCAGCTATTTGCCATTAGAGAAACGGCCCTCTGACCTGCAGAGGCAGAAAGGTCCTCTCATCTAACGGGAACTAGCCCACTCACACTGAAGCAGCTATTTCCCATTAGAGAAACGGCCATCTGACCTGCAGAGGTAAAAAGGTCCATTTGTCTAATGGGAACTAGCCCACTCACACTGAAGCAGCTATTTCCCATTAGAGAAACGGCCCTCTGACCTGCAAAGGCAGATAGGTCCTCTCGTCTAAGGGGAACTAGCCCACTCACACTGAAGCAGCCATTTCCCATTAGAGAAACGGCCATCTGGCCTGCAGAGGCAGAAAGGTCCTCTCGTCTAATGGGAACTAGCCCATTCACACTGAAGCAGCTATTTCCCATTAGAGAAACGGCCCTCTGACCTGCAGAGGCAGAAAGGTCCTCTTGTCTAATGGGAACTAGCCCACTCACACTGAAGCAGCTATTTCCCATAAGAGAAACGGCCCTCTGACCTGCAGAGGCAGAAAAGTCCTCTCGTCTAATGGGAACTAGCCCATTCACACTGAAGCAGCTATTTCCCATTAGAGAAACGGCCCTCCGACCTGGAAAGGCAGAAAGGTCATCTCGTCTAATGGGAACTAGCCCATTCACACTGAAGCAGCTATTTCCCATTAGAGAAACGGCCCTCCGACCTGCAGATGCAGAAAGGTCCTCTAGTCTAATGGGAACTAGCCCGCTCAAACTGAAGCAGCTATTTCCCATTAGAGAAACGGCCCTCCGACCTGCAGAGGCAGAAAGGTCCTTTTGTCTAATGGGAACTAGCCCGCTCAAACTGAAGCAGCTATTTCCCATCAGAGAAATGGCCCTCCGACCTGCAGATGCAGAAAGGTCCTCTAGTCTAATGGGAACTAGCCCACTTACACTGAAGCAGCTATTTCCCATTAGTGAAACGGCCCTCTGACCTGCAGAGGCAGAAAGGTCCTCTCATCTAACGGGAACTAGCCCACTCACACTGAAGCAGCTATTTCCCATTAGAGAAACGGCCATCTGACCTGCAGAGGTAAAAAGGTCCATTTGTCTAATGGGAACTAGCCCACTCACACTGAAGCAGCTATTTCCCATTAGAGAAACGGCCCTCTGACCTGCAAAGGCAGATAGGTCCTCTCGTCTAATGGGAACTAGCCCACTCACACTGAAGCAGCCATTTCCCATTAGAGAAACGGCCATCTGACCTGCAGAGGCAGAAAGGTCCTCTCGTCTAATGGGAACTAGCCCATTCACACTGAAGCAGCTATTTCCCATTAGAGAAACGGCCCTCTGACCTGCAGAGGCAGAAAGGTCCTCTTGTCTAATGGGAACTAGCCCACTCACACTGAAGCAGCTATTTCCCATAAGAGAAACGGCCCTCTGACCTGCAGAGGCAGAAAAGTCCTCTCGTCTAATGGGAACTAGCCCATTCACACTGAAGCAGCTATTTCCCATTAGAGAAACGGCCCTCCGACCTGGAAAGGCAGGAAGGTCCTCTCGTCTAATGGGAACTAGCCCATTCACACTGAAGCAGCTATTTCCCATTAGAGAAACGGGTCCCCGACCTGCAGAGGCAGAACGGTCCTCTCGTCTAATGGGAACTAGCCCATTCACACTGAAGCAGCTATTTCCCATTAGAGAAACGGGCCCCCGACCTGCAGAGGCAGAACGGTCCTTTCGTCTAATGGGAACTAGCCCACTCACACTGAAGCAGCTATTTCCCATTAGAGAAACGGCCCTCCGACCTGCAGATGCAGAAAGGTCCTCTCATCTAATGGGAACTAGCCCGGTCAAACTGAAGCAGCTATTTCCCATTAGAGAAACGGCCCTCCGATCTGCAGAGGCAGAAAGGTCCTCTCATCTAATGGGAACTAGCCCGCTCAAACTGAAGCAGCTAATTCCCATTAGAGAAACGACCATCCGACCTACAGAGGCAGAAAGGTCCTCTCGTATAATGGGAACTAGCCAGCTCAAACTGAAGCAGCTTTTTCCCATTAGAGAAACAGCCCTCCGACCTGCAGATGCAGAAAGGTCCTCTAGTCTAATGGGAACTAGCCCGCTCAAACTGAAGCATCTATTTCCCATTAGAGAAACGGCCCTCCGACCTGCAGAGGCAGAAAGGTCCTTTCGTCTAATGGGAACTAGCCCACTCACACTGAAGCAGCTATTTCCCATTAGAGAAACGGCCCTCCGACCTGCAGATGCAGAAAGGTCCTCTCGCCTAATGGGAACTCTCCACTAACACTGAAGCAGCTATTTCCCATTAGAGAAACGGCCCTCCGACATGCAGAGGCAGAAAGGTCCTCTCGTCTAATGGGAACTAGCCCACTCACACTGAAGCAACTATTTCCCATTAGAGAAACGGCCCTCCGACCTGCAGAGGCAGAAAGGTCCTCTCATCTAATGGGAACTAGCCCACTCACACTGAAGCAGCTATTTCCCATTAGAGAAACGGCCCTCTCACCTGCAGAGGCAGAAAGGTCCTTTCGTCTAATGGGAAGTAGCCCACTCACACTGAAGCAGCTATTTCCCATTAGAGAAACGGCCCTCCGACCTGCAGAGGCAGAAAGGTCCTCTCATCTAATGGGAACTAGCCCACTCACAAAGAAGCAGCTATTTCCCATTAGAGAAACGGCCCTCTCACCTGCAGAGGCAGAAAGGTCCTTTCGTCTAATGGGAAGTAGCCCACTCACACTGAAGCAGCTATTTCCCATTAGAGAAACGGCCCTCCGACCTGCAGAGGCAGAAAGGTCCTCTCGTCTAATGGGAACTAGCCCACTCACACTGAAGCAGCGATTTCCCATTAGAGAAACGGCCCTCTGACCTGCAGAGGCAGAAAGGTCCTCTCGTCTAAGGGGAACTAGCCCACTCACACTGAAGCAGCTATTTCCCATTAGAGAAACGACTATCCGACCTGCAGAGTCAGAAAGGTCCTCTCGTATAATGGGAACTAGCCAGCTCAAACTGAAGCAGCTATTTCCCATTAGAGAAACGGCCCTCTGACCTGCAGAGGCAGAAAGGTCCTCTCGCCTAATGGGAACTCTCCACTAACACTGAAGCAGCTATTTCCCATTAGAGAAACGGCCCTCCGACATGCAGAGGCAGAAAGGTCCTCTCGTCTAATGGTAACTAGCCCACTCACACTGAAGCAACTATTTCCCATTAGAGAAACGGCCCTCCGACCTGCAGAGGCAGAAAGGTCCTCTCATCTAATGGGAACTAGCCCACTCACAAAGAAGCAGCTATTTCCCATTAGAGAAACGGCCCTCTCACCTGCAGAGGCAGAAAGGTCCTTTCGTCTAATGGGAAGTAGCCCACTCACACTGAAGCAGCTATTTCCCATTAGAGAAACGGCCCTCCGACCTGCAGAGGCAGAAAGGTCCTCTCGTCTAATGGGAACTAGCCCACTCACACTGAAGCAGCGATTTCCCATTAGAGAAACGGCCCTCTGACCTGCAGAGGCAGAAAGGTCCTCTCGTCTAAGGGGAACTAGCCCACTCACACTGAAGCAGCCATTTCCCATTAGAGAAACGGCCGTCTGACCTGCAGAGGCAGAAAAGTCCTCTCGTCTAATGGGAACTAGCCCATTCACACTGAAGCAGCTATTTCCCATTAGAGAAACGGCCCTCTGACCCGCAGAGGAAGAAAGGTCCTCTCGTTTAATGGGAACTAGCCCATTCACACTGAAGCAGCTGTTTTCCATTAGAGAAAATTCCCTCTGACCCGCAGAGGCAGAAAGGTCCTCTCGTCTAATGGGAACTAGCCCATTCACACTGAAGCAGATATTTCCCATTAGAGAAACGGCCCTCCGACCTGCTGAGGCAGAAAGGTCCACTCGTCTAATGGGAACTAGACCACTCGCACTGAAGCAGCTATTTCCCATTAGAGAAACGGCCATCCGACCTGCAAAGGCAGAAAGGACCTCTCGTCTAATGGGAACTAGCCCATTCGCACTGAAGCAGCTATTTCCCATTAGAGAAACGGCCCTATGACCTGCAGAGGCAGAAAGGTCATCTCGTCTAATGGGATCTAGCCCACTCACACTGAAGCAGCTATTTCCCATTAGAGAAACGGCCCTCTGACCTGCAGAGGCAGAAAGGTCCTCTCGTCGAATGGGAACTAGCCCACTCACATTGAAGCAGCTATTTCCCATTAGAGAAACGGCCCTCTGACCTGCAGAGGCAGAAAGGTCCTCTCGTCTAATGGGAACAAGCCCACTCACACTGAAGCAGCTATTTCCCATTAGAGAAACGGCCGTCTGACCTGCAGAGGCAGAAAGGTCCTCTCGTCTAATGGGAACTAGCCCATTCACACTGAAGCAGCTATTTCCCATTAGAGAAACGGCCTCTGACCTGCAGAGGCAGAAAGGTCCTCTCGTCTAATGGGAACTAGCCCACTCACACTGAAGCAGCTATTTCCCATTAGAGAAACAGCCCTCTGACCTGCAGAGGCAGAAAGGTCCTCTCGTCTAATGGGAACTAGCCCACTCACACTGAAGCAGCTATTTCCCATTAGTGAAACGGCACTCTGACCTGCAGAGGCAGAAAGGTCCTCTCGTCTAATGAGAATTAGGCCACTCACACTGAAGCACCTATTTCCCATTAGAGAAACGGCCCTCCGACCTGCAGAGGCAGAAAGGTCCTCTCATCTAATGGGAACTAGCCCGCTCAAACTGAAGCAGCTATTTCCCATTAGAGAAACGACCATCCGACCTGCAGAGGCAGAAAGGTCCTCTCGTATAATGGGAACTAGCCAGCTCAAACTGAAGCAGCTATTTCCCATTAGAGAAACGGCCCTCCGACCTGCAGAGGCAGAAAGGTCCTCTCGCCTAATGGGATCTTTCCACTAACACTGAAGCAGCTATTTCCCATTAGAGAAACGGCCCTCCGACATGCAGAGGCAGAAAGATCCTCTCGTCTAATGGGAACTAGCCCACTCACACTGAAGCAACTATTTCCCATTAGAGAAACGGCCCTCCGACCTGCAGAGGCAGAAAGGTCCTCTCATCTAATGGGAACTAGCCCACTCACACTGAAGCAGCTATTTCCCATTAGAGAAACGACCCTCTCACCTGCAGAGGCAGAAAGGTCCTTTTGTCTAATGGGAAGTAGCCCACTCACACTGAAGCAGCTATTTCCCTTTAGAGAAACGGCCCTCCGACCTGCAGAGGCAGAAAGGTCCTCTCGTCTAATGGGAACTAGCCCACTCACACTGAAGCAGCGATTTCCCATTAGAGAAACGGCCCTCTGACCTGCAGAGGAAGAAAGGTCCTCTCGTCTAAGGGGAACTAGCCCACTCACACTGAAGCAGCCATTTCCCATTAGAGAAACGGCCGTCTGACCTGCAGAGGCAGAAAGGTCCTCTCATCTAATGGGAACTAGCCCGCTCAAACTGAAGCAGCTATTTCCCATTAGAGAAACGACCATCCGACCTGCAGAGGCAGAAAGGTCCTCTCGTATAATGGGAACTAGCCAGCTCAAACTGAAGCAGCTATTTCCCATTAGAGAAACGGCCCTCCGACCTGCAGAGGCAGAAAGGTCCTCTCGTCTAATGAGAATTAGGCCACTCACACTGAAGCACCTATTTCCCATTAGAGAAACGGCCCTCCGACCTGCAGAGGCAGAAAGGTCCTCTCATCTAATGGGAACTAGCCCGCTCAAACTGAAGCAGCTATTTCCCATTAGAGAAACGACCATCCGACCTGCAGAGGCAGAAAGGTCCTCTCGTATAATGGGAACTAGCCAGCTCAAACTGAAGCAGCTATTTCCCATTAGAGAAACGGCCCTCCGACCTGCAGAGGCAGAAAGGTCCTCTCGTCTAATGGGAACTAGCCCACTCACACTGAAGCAGCTATTTCCCATTAGAGAAACAGCCCTCCAACCTGGAAAGGCAGAAAGGTCCTCTCGTCTAATGGGAACTAGCCCACTCACACTGAAGCAACTATTTCCCATTAGAGAAACGGCCCTCCGACCTGCAGAGGCAGAAAGGTCCTCTCATCTAATGGGAACTAGCCCACTCACACTGAAGCAGCTATTTCCCATTAGAGAAACGACCCTCTCACCTGCAGAGGCAGAAAGGTCCTTTTGTCTAATGGGAAGTAGCCCACTCACACTGAAGCAGCTATTTCCCATTAGAGAAACGGCCCTCCGACCTGCAGAGGCAGAAAGGTCCTCTCGTCTAATGGGAACTAGCCCACTCACACTGAAGCAGCGATTTCCCATTAGAGAAACGGCCCTCTGACCTGCAGAGGAAGAAAGGTCCTCTCGTCTAAGGGGAACTAGCCCACTCACACTGAAGCAGCCATTTCCCATTAGAGAAACGGCCGTCTGACCTGCAGAGGCAGAAAAGTCCTCTCGTCTAATGGGAACTAGCCCATTCACACTGAAGCAGCTATTTCCCATTAGAGAAACGGCCCTCTGACCCGCAGAGGAAGAAAGATCCTCTTGTTTAATGGGAACTAGCCCATTCACACTGAAGCAGCTGTTTTCCATTAGAGAAAATTCCCTCTGACCAGCAGAGGCAGAAAGGTCCTCTCGTCTAATGGGAACTAGCCCATTCACACTGAAGCATATATTTCCCATTAGAGAAACGGCCCTCCGACCTGCTGAGGCAGAAAGGTCCACTCGTCTAATGGGAACTAGACCACTCGCACTGAAGCAGCTATTTCTCATTAGAGAAACGCCATCCGACCTGCAAAGGCAGAAAGGACCTCTCGTCTAATGGGAACTAGCCCATTCGCACTGAAGCAGCTATTTCCCATTAGAGAAACGGCCCTATGACCTGCAGAGGCAGAAAGGTCATCTCGTCTAATGGGATCTAGCCCACTCACACTGAAGCAGCTATTTCCCATTAGAGAAACGGCCCTCTGACCTGCAGAGGCAGAAAGGTCCTCTCGTCGAATGGGAACTAGCCCACTCACATTGAAGCAGCTATTTCCCATTAGAGAAACGGCCCTCTGACCTGCAGAGGCAGAAAGGTCCTCTCGTCTAATGGGAACTAGCCCACTCACACTGAAGCAGCTATTTCCCATTAGAGAAACGGCCGTCTGACCTGCAGAGGCAGAAAGGTCCTCTCGTCTAATGGGAACTAGCCCATTCACACTGAAGCAGCTATTTCCCATTAGAGAAACGGCCTCTGACCTGCAGAGGCAGAAAGGTCCTCTCGTCTAATGGGAACTAGCCCACTCACACTGAAGCAGCTATTTCCCATTAGAGAAACGGCCCTCTGACCTGCAGAGGCAGAAAGGTCCTCTCGTCTAATGGGAACTAGCCCACTCACACTGAAGCAGCTATTTCCCATTAGAGAAACAGCCCTCCAACCTGGAAAGGCAGAAATGTCCTCTCGTCTAATGGGAACTAGCCCACTCACACTGAAGCAGCTATTTCCCATTAGAGAAACGGCCCTCCGACCTGCAGAGGCAGAAAGGTCCTCTCGTCTAATGGGAACTAGCCCACTCACACTGAAGCAGCTATTTCCCATTAGAGATCGGCCCTCTGACCTGCAGATGCAGAAAGGTCCCCTCGTCTAATGGGAACTAGCCCGCTCACACTGAAGCAGCTATTTCCCATTAGAGATCGGCCCTCTGACCTGCAGATGCAGAAAGGTCCTCTCATCTAATGGGAACTAGCCCGCTCAAACTGAAGCAGCTATTTCCCATTAGAGAAACGGCCCTCCGACCTGCAGAGGCAGAAAGTTCCTCTCGTATAATGGGAACTAGCCCACTCACACTGAAGCAGCTATTTCCCATTAGAGAAACAGTCCTCCAGCCTGGAAAGGCAGAAAGGTCCTCTCGTCTAATGGGAACTAGCCCACTCACACTGAAGCAGCTATTTCCCATTAGAGAAACAGCCCTCCGACCTGCAGAGGCAGAAAGGTCCTCTCGTCTGATGGGAACTAGCCCGCTCAAACTGAAGCAGCTATTTCCCATTAGAGAAACGGCCCTCCGACCTGCAGATGCAGAAAGGTCCTCTCGTCTAATGGGAACTAGCCCACTCACACTGAAGCAGCTATTTCCCATTAGAGAAACAGCCCTCCAACCTGGAAAGGCAGAAAGGTCCTCTCGTCTAATGGGAACTAGCCCACTCACACTGAAGCAGCTATTTCCCATTGGAGAAACAGCCCTCCAACCTGGAAAGGCAGAAAGGTCCTCTCGTCTAATGGGAACTAGCCCACTCACACTGAAGCAGCTATTTCCCATTAGAGAAACGGCCCTCTGACCTGCAGAGGCAGAAAGGTCCTCTCGTCTAATGAGAACTAGGCCACTCACACTGAAGCAGCTATTTCCCATTAGAGATCGGCCTCTGACCTGCAGAGGCAGAAAGGTCCTCTCATCTAATGGGAACTAGCCCGCTCAAACTGAAGCAGCTATTTCCCATTAGAGAAACGGCCCTCCGACCTGCAGATGCAGAAAGGTCCTCTAGTCTAATGGGAACTAGCCCGCTCAAACTGAAGCAGCTATTTCCCATTAGAGAAACGGCCCTCCGACCTGCAGAGGCAGAAAGGTCCTTTTGTCTAATGGGAACTAGCCCACTCACAATGAAGCAGCTATTTCGCATTAGAGAAACAGCCCTCCGACCTGCAGATGCAGAAAGGTCCTCTAGTCTAATGGGAACTAGCCCACTTACACTGAAGCAGCTATTTGCCATTAGAGAAACGGCCCTCTGACCTGCAGAGGCAGAAAGGTCCTCTCATCTAACGGGAACTAGCCCACTCACACTGAAGCAGCTATTTCCCATTAGAGAAACGGCCATCTGACCTGCAGAGGTAAAAAGGTCCATTTGTCTAATGGGAACTAGCCCACTCACACTGAAGCAGCTATTTCCCATTAGAGAAACGGCCCTCTGACCTGCAAAGGCAGATAGGTCCTCTCGTCTAAGGGGAACTAGCCCACTCACACTGAAGCAGCCATTTCCCATTAGAGAAACGGCCATCTGGCCTGCAGAGGCAGAAAGGTCCTCTCGTCTAATGGGAACTAGCCCATTCACACTGAAGCAGCTATTTCCCATTAGAGAAACGGCCCTCTGACCTGCAGAGGCAGAAAGGTCCTCTTGTCTAATGGGAACTAGCCCACTCACACTGAAGCAGCTATTTCCCATAAGAGAAACGGCCCTCTGACCTGCAGAGGCAGAAAAGTCCTCTCGTCTAATGGGAACTAGCCCATTCACACTGAAGCAGCTATTTCCCATTAGAGAAACGGCCCTCCGACCTGGAAAGGCAGAAAGGTCATCTCGTCTAATGGGAACTAGCCCATTCACACTGAAGCAGCTATTTCCCATTAGAGAAACGGCCCTCCGACCTGCAGATGCAGAAAGGTCCTCTAGTCTAATGGGAACTAGCCCGCTCAAACTGAAGCAGCTATTTCCCATTAGAGAAACGGCCCTCCGACCTGCAGAGGCAGAAAGGTCCTTTTGTCTAATGGGAACTAGCCCGCTCAAACTGAAGCAGCTATTTCCCATCAGAGAAATGGCCCTCCGACCTGCAGATGCAGAAAGGTCCTCTAGTCTAATGGGAACTAGCCCACTTACACTGAAGCAGCTATTTCCCATTAGTGAAACGGCCCTCTGACCTGCAGAGGCAGAAAGGTCCTCTCATCTAACGGGAACTAGCCCACTCACACTGAAGCAGCTATTTCCCATTAGAGAAACGGCCATCTGACCTGCAGAGGTAAAAAGGTCCATTTGTCTAATGGGAACTAGCCCACTCACACTGAAGCAGCTATTTCCCATTAGAGAAACGGCCCTCTGACCTGCAAAGGCAGATAGGTCCTCTCGTCTAATGGGAACTAGCCCACTCACACTGAAGCAGCCATTTCCCATTAGAGAAACGGCCATCTGACCTGCAGAGGCAGAAAGGTCCTCTCGTCTAATGGGAACTAGCCCATTCACACTGAAGCAGCTATTTCCCATTAGAGAAACGGCCCTCTGACCTGCAGAGGCAGAAAGGTCCTCTTGTCTAATGGGAACTAGCCCACTCACACTGAAGCAGCTATTTCCCATAAGAGAAACGGCCCTCTGACCTGCAGAGGCAGAAAAGTCCTCTCGTCTAATGGGAACTAGCCCATTCACACTGAAGCAGCTATTTCCCATTAGAGAAACGGCCCTCCGACCTGGAAAGGCAGGAAGGTCCTCTCGTCTAATGGGAACTAGCCCATTCACACTGAAGCAGCTATTTCCCATTAGAGAAACGGGTCCCCGACCTGCAGAGGCAGAACGGTCCTCTCGTCTAATGGGAACTAGCCCATTCACACTGAAGCAGCTATTTCCCATTAGAGAAACGGGCCCCCGACCTGCAGAGGCAGAACGGTCCTTTCGTCTAATGGGAACTAGCCCACTCACACTGAAGCAGCTATTTCCCATTAGAGAAACGGCCCTCCGACCTGCAGATGCAGAAAGGTCCTCTCATCTAATGGGAACTAGCCCGGTCAAACTGAAGCAGCTATTTCCCATTAGAGAAACGGCCCTCCGATCTGCAGAGGCAGAAAGGTCCTCTCATCTAATGGGAACTAGCCCGCTCAAACTGAAGCAGCTAATTCCCATTAGAGAAACGACCATCCGACCTACAGAGGCAGAAAGGTCCTCTCGTATAATGGGAACTAGCCAGCTCAAACTGAAGCAGCTTTTTCCCATTAGAGAAACAGCCCTCCGACCTGCAGATGCAGAAAGGTCCTCTAGTCTAATGGGAACTAGCCCGCTCAAACTGAAGCAGCTATTTCCCATTAGAGAAACGGCCCTCCGACCTGCAGAGGCAGAAAGGTCCTTTCGTCTAATGGGAACTAGCCCACTCACACTGAAGCAGCTATTTCCCATTAGAGAAACGGCCCTCCGACCTGCAGATGCAGAAAGGTCCTCTCGCCTAATGGGAACTCTCCACTAACACTGAAGCAGCTATTTCCCATTAGAGAAACGGCCCTCCGACATGCAGAGGCAGAAAGGTCCTCTCGTCTAATGGGAACTAGCCCACTCACACTGAAGCAACTATTTCCCATTAGAGAAACGGCCCTCCGACCTGCAGAGGCAGAAAGGTCCTCTCATCTAATGGGAACTAGCCCACTCACACTGAAGCAGCTATTTCCCATTAGAGAAACGGCCCTCTCACCTGCAGAGGCAGAAAGGTCCTTTCGTCTAATGGGAAGTAGCCCACTCACACTGAAGCAGCTATTTCCCATTAGAGAAACGGCCCTCCGACCTGCAGAGGCAGAAAGGTCCTCTCGTCTAATGGGAACTAGCCCACTCACACTGAAGCAGCGATTTCCCATTAGAGAAACGGCCCTCTGACCTGCAGAGGCAGAAAGGTCCTCTCGTCTAAGGGGAACTAGCCCACTCACACTGAAGCAGCCATTTCCCATTAGAGAAACGGCCGTCTGACCTGCAGAGGCAGAAAATTCCTCTCGTCTAATGGGAACTAGCCCATTCACACTGAAGCAGCTATTTCCCATTAGAGAAACGGCCCTCTGACCCGCAGAGGAAGAAAGGTCCTCTCGTTTAATGGGAACTAGCCCATTCACACTGAAGCAGCTGTTTTCCATTAGAAAAAAATTCCCTCTGACCCGCAGAGGCAGAAAGGTCCTCTCGTCTAATGGGAACTAGCCCATTCACACTGAAGCAGATATTTCCCATTAGAGAAACGGCCCTCCGACCTGCTGAGGCAGAAAGGTCCACTTGTCTAATGGGAACTAGACCACTCGCACTGAAGCAGCTATTTCCCATTAGAGAAACGGCCATCCGACCTGCAAAGGCAGAAAGGACCTCTCGTCTAATGGGAACTAGCCCATTCGCACTGAAGCAGCTATTTCCCATTAGAGAAACGGCCCTATGACCTGCAGAGGCAGAAAGGTCATCTCGTCTAATGGGATCTAGCCCACTCACACTGAAGCAGCTATTTCCCATTAGAGAAACGGCCCTCTGACCTGCAGAGGCAGAAAGGTCCTCTCGTCGAATGGGAACTAGCCCACTCACATTGAAGCAGCTATTTCCCATTAGAGAAACGACCATCCGACCTGCAGAGGCAGAAAGGTCCTCTCGTCTAATGAGAATTAGGCCACTCACACTGAAGCACCTATTTCCCATTAGAGAAACGGCCCTCCGACCTGCAGAGGCAGAAAGGTCCTCTCATCTAATGGGAACTAGCCCGCTCAAACTGAAGCAGCTATTTCCCATTAGAGAAACGACCATCCGACCTGCAGAGGCAGAAAGGTCCTCTCGTATAATGGGAACTAGCCAGCTCAAACTGAAGCAGCTATTTCCCATTAGAGAAACGGCCCTCCGACCTGCAGAGGCAGAAAGGTCCTCTCGCCTAATGGGATCTTTCCACTAACACTGAAGCAGCTATTTCCCATTAGAGAAACGGCCCTCCGACATGCAGAGGCAGAAAGATCCTCTCGTCTAATGGGAACTAGCCCACTCACACTGAAGCAACTATTTCCCATTAGAGAAACGGCCCTCCGACCTGCAGAGGCAGAAAGGTCCTCTCATCTAATGGGAACTAGCCCACTCACACTGAAGCAGCTATTTCCCATTAGAGAAACGACCCTCTCACCTGCAGAGGCAGAAAGGTCCTTTTGTCTAATGGGAAGTAGCCCACTCACACTGAAGCAGCTATTTCCCTTTAGAGAAACGGCCCTCCGACCTGCAGAGGCAGAAAGGTCCTCTCGTCTAATGGGAACTAGCCCACTCACACTGAAGCAGCGATTTCCCATTAGAGAAACGGCCCTCTGACCTGCAGAGGAAGAAAGGTCCTCTCGTCTAAGGGGAACTAGCCCACTCACACTGAAGCAGCCATTTCCCATTAGAGAAACGGCCGTCTGACCTGCAGAGGCAGAAAGGTCCTCTCATCTAATGGGAACTAGCCCGCTCAAACTGAAGCAGCTATTTCCCATTAGAGAAACGACCATCCGACCTGCAGAGGCAGAAAGGTCCTCTCGTATAATGGGAACTAGCCAGCTCAAACTGAAGCAGCTATTTCCCATTAGAGAAACGGCCCTCCGACCTGCAGAGGCAGAAAGGTCCTCTCGTCTAATGAGAATTAGGCCACTCACACTGAAGCACCTATTTCCCATTAGAGAAACGGCCCTCCGACCTGCAGAGGCAGAAAGGTCCTCTCATCTAATGGGAACTAGCCCGCTCAAACTGAAGCAGCTATTTCCCATTAGAGAAACGACCATCCGACCTGCAGAGGCAGAAAGGTCCTCTCGTATAATGGGAACTAGCCAGCTCAAACTGAAGCAGCTATTTCCCATTAGAGAAACGGCCCTCCGACCTGCAGAGGCAGAAAGGTCCTCTCGTCTAATGGGAACTAGCCCACTCACACTGAAGCAGCTATTTCCCATTAGAGAAACAGCCCTCCAACCTGGAAAGGCAGAAAGGTCCTCTCGTCTAATGGGAACTAGCCCACTCACACTGAAGCAACTATTTCCCATTAGAGAAACGGCCCTCCGACCTGCAGAGGCAGAAAGGTCCTCTCATCTAATGGGAACTAGCCCACTCACACTGAAGCAGCTATTTCCCATTAGAGAAACGACCCTCTCACCTGCAGAGGCAGAAAGGTCCTTTTGTCTAATGGGAAGTAGCCCACTCACACTGAAGCAGCTATTTCCCATTAGAGAAACGGCCCTCCGACCTGCAGAGGCAGAAAGGTCCTCTCGTCTAATGGGAACTAGCCCACTCACACTGAAGCAGCGATTTCCCATTAGAGAAACGGCCCTCTGACCTGCAGAGGAAGAAAGGTCCTCTCGTCTAAGGGGAACTAGCCCACTCACACTGAAGCAGCCATTTCCCATTAGAGAAACGGCCGTCTGACCTGCAGAGGCAGAAAAGTCCTCTCGTCTAATGGGAACTAGCCCATTCACACTGAAGCAGCTATTTCCCATTAGAGAAACGGCCCTCTGACCCGCAGAGGAAGAAAGATCCTCTTGTTTAATGGGAACTAGCCCATTCACACTGAAGCAGCTGTTTTCCATTAGAGAAAATTCCCTCTGACCAGCAGAGGCAGAAAGGTCCTCTCGTCTAATGGGAACTAGCCCATTCACACTGAAGCATATATTTCCCATTAGAGAAACGGCCCTCCGACCTGCTGAGGCAGAAAGGTCCACTCGTCTAATGGGAACTAGACCACTCGCACTGAAGCAGCTATTTCTCATTAGAGAAACGCCATCCGACCTGCAAAGGCAGAAAGGACCTCTCGTCTAATGGGAACTAGCCCATTCGCACTGAAGCAGCTATTTCCCATTAGAGAAACGGCCCTATGACCTGCAGAGGCAGAAAGGTCATCTCGTCTAATGGGATCTAGCCCACTCACACTGAAGCAGCTATTTCCCATTAGAGAAACGGCCCTCTGACCTGCAGAGGCAGAAAGGTCCTCTCGTCGAATGGGAACTAGCCCACTCACATTGAAGCAGCTATTTCCCATTAGAGAAACGGCCCTCTGACCTGCAGAGGCAGAAAGGTCCTCTCGTCTAATGGGAACTAGCCCACTCACACTGAAGCAGCTATTTCCCATTAGAGAAACGGCCGTCTGACCTGCAGAGGCAGAAAGGTCCTCTCGTCTAATGGGAACTAGCCCATTCACACTGAAGCAGCTATTTCCCATTAGAGAAACGGCCTCTGACCTGCAGAGGCAGAAAGGTCCTCTCGTCTAATGGGAACTAGCCCACTCACACTGAAGCAGCTATTTCCCATTAGAGAAACGGCCCTCTGACCTGCAGAGGCAGAAAGGTCCTCTCGTCTAATGGGAACTAGCCCACTCACACTGAAGCAGCTATTTCCCATTAGAGAAACAGCCCTCCAACCTGGAAAGGCAGAAATGTCCTCTCGTCTAATGGGAACTAGCCCACTCACACTGAAGCAGCTATTTCCCATTAGAGAAACGGCCCTCCGACCTGCAGAGGCAGAAAGGTCCTCTCGTCTAATGGGAACTAGCCCACTCACACTGAAGCAGCTATTTCCCATTAGAGATCGGCCCTCTGACCTGCAGATGCAGAAAGGTCCCCTCGTCTAATGGGAACTAGCCCGCTCACACTGAAGCAGCTATTTCCCATTAGAGATCGGCCCTCTGACCTGCAGATGCAGAAAGGTCCTCTCATCTAATGGGAACTAGCCCGCTCAAACTGAAGCAGCTATTTCCCATTAGAGAAACGGCCCTCCGACCTGCAGAGGCAGAAAGTTCCTCTCGTATAATGGGAACTAGCCCACTCACACTGAAGCAGCTATTTCCCATTAGAGAAACAGTCCTCCAGCCTGGAAAGGCAGAAAGGTCCTCTCGTCTAATGGGAACTAGCCCACTCACACTGAAGCAGCTATTTCCCATTAGAGAAACAGCCCTCCGACCTGCAGAGGCAGAAAGGTCCTCTCGTCTGATGGGAACTAGCCCGCTCAAACTGAAGCAGCTATTTCCCATTAGAGAAACGGCCCTCCGACCTGCAGATGCAGAAAGGTCCTCTCGTCTAATGGGAACTAGCCCACTCACACTGAAGCAGCTATTTCCCATTAGAGAAACAGCCCTCCAACCTGGAAAGGCAGAAAGGTCCTCTCGTCTAATGGGAACTAGCCCACTCACACTGAAGCAGCTATTTCCCATTGGAGAAACAGCCCTCCAACCTGGAAAGGCAGAAAGGTCCTCTCGTCTAATGGGAACTAGCCCACTCACACTGAAGCAGCTATTTCCCATTAGAGAAACGGCCCTCTGACCTGCAGAGGCAGAAAGGTCCTCTCGTCTAATGAGAACTAGGCCACTCACACTGAAGCAGCTATTTCCCATTAGAGATCGGCCTCTGACCTGCAGAGGCAGAAAGGTCCTCTCATCTAATGGGAACTAGCCCGCTCAAACTGAAGCAGCTATTTCCCATTAGAGAAACGGCCCTCCGACCTGCAGATGCAGAAAGGTCCTCTAGTCTAATGGGAACTAGCCCGCTCAAACTGAAGCAGCTATTTCCCATTAGAGAAACGGCCCTCCGACCTGCAGAGGCAGAAAGGTCCTTTTGTCTAATGGGAACTAGCCCACTCACAATGAAGCAGCTATTTCGCATTAGAGAAACAGCCCTCCGACCTGCAGATGCAGAAAGGTCCTCTAGTCTAATGGGAACTAGCCCACTTACACTGAAGCAGCTATTTGCCATTAGAGAAACGGCCCTCTGACCTGCAGAGGCAGAAAGGTCCTCTCATCTAACGGGAACTAGCCCACTCACACTGAAGCAGCTATTTCCCATTAGAGAAACGGCCATCTGACCTGCAGAGGTAAAAAGGTCCATTTGTCTAATGGGAACTAGCCCACTCACACTGAAGCAGCTATTTCCCATTAGAGAAACGGCCCTCTGACCTGCAAAGGCAGATAGGTCCTCTCGTCTAAGGGGAACTAGCCCACTCACACTGAAGCAGCCATTTCCCATTAGAGAAACGGCCATCTGGCCTGCAGAGGCAGAAAGGTCCTCTCGTCTAATGGGAACTAGCCCATTCACACTGAAGCAGCTATTTCCCATTAGAGAAACGGCCCTCTGACCTGCAGAGGCAGAAAGGTCCTCTTGTCTAATGGGAACTAGCCCACTCACACTGAAGCAGCTATTTCCCATAAGAGAAACGGCCCTCTGACCTGCAGAGGCAGAAAAGTCCTCTCGTCTAATGGGAACTAGCCCATTCACACTGAAGCAGCTATTTCCCATTAGAGAAACGGCCCTCCGACCTGGAAAGGCAGAAAGGTCATCTCGTCTAATGGGAACTAGCCCATTCACACTGAAGCAGCTATTTCCCATTAGAGAAACGGCCCTCCGACCTGCAGATGCAGAAAGGTCCTCTAGTCTAATGGGAACTAGCCCGCTCAAACTGAAGCAGCTATTTCCCATTAGAGAAACGGCCCTCCGACCTGCAGAGGCAGAAAGGTCCTTTTGTCTAATGGGAACTAGCCCGCTCAAACTGAAGCAGCTATTTCCCATCAGAGAAATGGCCCTCCGACCTGCAGATGCAGAAAGGTCCTCTAGTCTAATGGGAACTAGCCCACTTACACTGAAGCAGCTATTTCCCATTAGTGAAACGGCCCTCTGACCTGCAGAGGCAGAAAGGTCCTCTCATCTAACGGGAACTAGCCCACTCACACTGAAGCAGCTATTTCCCATTAGAGAAACGGCCATCTGACCTGCAGAGGTAAAAAGGTCCATTTGTCTAATGGGAACTAGCCCACTCACACTGAAGCAGCTATTTCCCATTAGAGAAACGGCCCTCTGACCTGCAAAGGCAGATAGGTCCTCTCGTCTAATGGGAACTAGCCCACTCACACTGAAGCAGCCATTTCCCATTAGAGAAACGGCCATCTGACCTGCAGAGGCAGAAAGGTCCTCTCGTCTAATGGGAACTAGCCCATTCACACTGAAGCAGCTATTTCCCATTAGAGAAACGGCCCTCTGACCTGCAGAGGCAGAAAGGTCCTCTTGTCTAATGGGAACTAGCCCACTCACACTGAAGCAGCTATTTCCCATAAGAGAAACGGCCCTCTGACCTGCAGAGGCAGAAAAGTCCTCTCGTCTAATGGGAACTAGCCCATTCACACTGAAGCAGCTATTTCCCATTAGAGAAACGGCCCTCCGACCTGGAAAGGCAGGAAGGTCCTCTCGTCTAATGGGAACTAGCCCATTCACACTGAAGCAGCTATTTCCCATTAGAGAAACGGGTCCCCGACCTGCAGAGGCAGAACGGTCCTCTCGTCTAATGGGAACTAGCCCATTCACACTGAAGCAGCTATTTCCCATTAGAGAAACGGGCCCCCGACCTGCAGAGGCAGAACGGTCCTTTCGTCTAATGGGAACTAGCCCACTCACACTGAAGCAGCTATTTCCCATTAGAGAAACGGCCCTCCGACCTGCAGATGCAGAAAGGTCCTCTCATCTAATGGGAACTAGCCCGGTCAAACTGAAGCAGCTATTTCCCATTAGAGAAACGGCCCTCCGATCTGCAGAGGCAGAAAGGTCCTCTCATCTAATGGGAACTAGCCCGCTCAAACTGAAGCAGCTAATTCCCATTAGAGAAACGACCATCCGACCTACAGAGGCAGAAAGGTCCTCTCGTATAATGGGAACTAGCCAGCTCAAACTGAAGCAGCTTTTTCCCATTAGAGAAACAGCCCTCCGACCTGCAGATGCAGAAAGGTCCTCTAGTCTAATGGGAACTAGCCCGCTCAAACTGAAGCAGCTATTTCCCATTAGAGAAACGGCCCTCCGACCTGCAGAGGCAGAAAGGTCCTTTCGTCTAATGGGAACTAGCCCACTCACACTGAAGCAGCTATTTCCCATTAGAGAAACGGCCCTCCGACCTGCAGATGCAGAAAGGTCCTCTCGCCTAATGGGAACTCTCCACTAACACTGAAGCAGCTATTTCCCATTAGAGAAACGGCCCTCCGACATGCAGAGGCAGAAAGGTCCTCTCGTCTAATGGGAACTAGCCCACTCACACTGAAGCAACTATTTCCCATTAGAGAAACGGCCCTCCGACCTGCAGAGGCAGAAAGGTCCTCTCATCTAATGGGAACTAGCCCACTCACACTGAAGCAGCTATTTCCCATTAGAGAAACGGCCCTCTCACCTGCAGAGGCAGAAAGGTCCTTTCGTCTAATGGGAAGTAGCCCACTCACACTGAAGCAGCTATTTCCCATTAGAGAAACGGCCCTCCGACCTGCAGAGGCAGAAAGGTCCTCTCGTCTAATGGGAACTAGCCCACTCACACTGAAGCAGCGATTTCCCATTAGAGAAACGGCCCTCTGACCTGCAGAGGCAGAAAGGTCCTCTCGTCTAAGGGGAACTAGCCCACTCACACTGAAGCAGCCATTTCCCATTAGAGAAACGGCCGTCTGACCTGCAGAGGCAGAAAATTCCTCTCGTCTAATGGGAACTAGCCCATTCACACTGAAGCAGCTATTTCCCATTAGAGAAACGGCCCTCTGACCCGCAGAGGAAGAAAGGTCCTCTCGTTTAATGGGAACTAGCCCATTCACACTGAAGCAGCTGTTTTCCATTAGAAAAAAATTCCCTCTGACCCGCAGAGGCAGAAAGGTCCTCTCGTCTAATGGGAACTAGCCCATTCACACTGAAGCAGATATTTCCCATTAGAGAAACGGCCCTCCGACCTGCTGAGGCAGAAAGGTCCACTTGTCTAATGGGAACTAGACCACTCGCACTGAAGCAGCTATTTCCCATTAGAGAAACGGCCATCCGACCTGCAAAGGCAGAAAGGACCTCTCGTCTAATGGGAACTAGCCCATTCGCACTGAAGCAGCTATTTCCCATTAGAGAAACGGCCCTATGACCTGCAGAGGCAGAAAGGTCATCTCGTCTAATGGGATCTAGCCCACTCACACTGAAGCAGCTATTTCCCATTAGAGAAACGGCCCTCTGACCTGCAGAGGCAGAAAGGTCCTCTCGTCGAATGGGAACTAGCCCACTCACATTGAAGCAGCTATTTCCCATTAGAGAAACGGCCCTCTGACCTGCAGAGGCAGAAAGGTCCTCTCGTCTAATGGGAACTAGCCCGCTCAAACTGAAGCAGCTATTTCCCATTAGAGAAACGGCCCTCCGACCTGCAGAGGCAGAAAGGTCCTCTCATCTAATGGGAACTAGCCCGCTCAAACTGAAGCAGCTATTTCCCATTAGAGAAACGACCATCCGACCTGCAGAGGCAGAAAGGTCCTCTCGTCTAATGGGAACTAGCCCACTCACACTGAAGCAGCTATTTCCCATTAGAGAAACGGCCCTCTGACCTGCAGAGGCAGAAAGGTCCTCTCGTCTAATGGGAACTAGCCCACTCACACTGAAGCAGCTATTTCCCATTAGAGAAACAGCCCTCCAACCTGGAAAGGCAGAAAGGTCCTCTCGTCTAATGGGAACTAGCCCACTCACACTGAAGCAGCTATTTCCCATTAGAGAAACGGCCCTCTGACCTGCAGAGGCAGAAAGGTCCTCTCGTCTAATGGGAACTAGCCCACTCACACTGAAGCAGCTATTTCCCATTAGAGATCGGCCCTCTGACCTGCAGATGCAGAAAGGTCCCCTCGTCTAATGGGAACTAGCCCGCTCACACTGAAGCAGCTATTTCCCATTAGAGATCGGCCCTCTGACCTGCAGATGCAGAAAGGTCCTCTCATCTAATGGGAACTAGCCCGCTCAAACTGAAGCAGCTATTTCCCATTAGAGAAACGGCCCTCCGACCTGCAGAGGCAGAAAGTTCCTCTCGTATAATGGGAACTAGCCCACTCACACTGAAGCAGCTATTTCCCATTAGAGAAAAAGTCCTCCAGCCTGGAAAGGCAGAAAGGTCCTCTCGTCTAATGGGAACTAGCCCACTCACACTGAAGCAGCTATTTCCCATTAGAGAAACGGCCCTCCGACCTGCAGAGGCAGAAAGGTCCTCTCGTCTGATGGGAACTAGCCCGCTCAAACTGAAGCAGCTATTTCCCATTAGAGAAACGGCCCTCCGACCTGCAGATGCAGAAAGGTCCTCTCGTCTAATGGGAACTAGCCCACTCACACTGAAGCAGCTATTTCCCATTAGAGAAACAGCCCTCCAACCTGGAAAGGCAGAAAGGTCCTCTCGTCTAATGGGAACTAGCCCACTCACACTGAAGCAGCTATTTCCCATTAGAGAAACAGCCCTCCAACCTGGAAAGGCAGAAAGGACCTCTCGTCTAATGGGAACTAGCCCATTCGCACTGAAGCAGCTATTTCCCATTAGAGAAACGGCCCTATGACCTGCAGAGGCAGAAAGGTCATCTCGTCTAATGGGATCTAGCACACTCACACTGAAGCAGCTATTTCCCATTAGAGAAACGGCCCTCTGACCTGCAGAGGCAGAAAGGTCCTCTCGTCGAATGGGAACTAGCCCACTCACATTGAAGCAGCTATTTCCCATTAGAGAAACGGCCCTCTGACCTGCAGAGGCAGCAAGGTCCTCTCGTCTAATGGGAACGAGCCCACTCACACTGAAGCAGCTATTTCCCATTAGAGAAACGGCCGTCTGACCTGCAGAGGCAGAAAGGTCCTCTCGTCTAATGGGAACTAGCACATTCACACTGAAGCAGCTATTTCCCATTAGAGAAACGGCCTCTGACCTGCAGAGGCAGAAAGGTCCTCTCGTCTAATGGGAACTAGCCCACTCACACTGAAGCAGCTATTTCCCATTAGAGAAACGGCCCTCTGACCTGCAGAGGCAGAAAGGTCCTCTCGTCTAATGGGAACTAGCCCACTCACACTGAAGCAGCTATTTCCCATTAGAGAAAGGGCACTCTGACCTGCAGAGGCAGAAAGGTCCTCTCGTCTAATGGGAACTAGCCCACTCACACTGAAGCAGCTATTTCCCATTAGAGAAACAGCCCTCCAACCTGGAAAGGCAGAAAGGTCCTCTCGTCTAATGGGAACTAGCCCACTCACACTGAAGCAGCTATTTCCCATTAGAGAAACGGCCCTCTGACCTGCAGAGGCAGAAAGGTCCTCTCGTCTAATGAGAATTAGGCCACTCACACTGAAGCAGCTATTTCCCATTAGAGAAACGGCCCTCCGACCTGCAGAGGCAGAAAGGTCCTCTCATCTAATGGGAACTAGCCCGCTCAAACTGAAGCAGCTATTTCCCATTAGAGAAACGACCATCCGACCTGCAGAGGCAGAAAGGTCCTCTCGTATAATGGGAACTAGCCAGCTCAAACTGAATTAGCTATTTCCCATTAGAGAAACGGCCCTCCGACCTGCAGAGGCAGAAAGGTCCTCTCGCCTAATGGGAACTTTCCACTAACACTGAAGCAGCTATTTCCCATTAGAGAAACTGCCCTCCGACATGCAGAGGCAGAAAGGTCCTCTCGCCTAATGGGAACTTTCCACTCACACTGAAGCAACTATTTCCCATTAGAGAAACGGCCCTCCGACCTGCAGAGGCAGAAAGGTCCTCTCATCTAATGGGAACTAGCCCACTCACACTGAAGCAGCTATTTCCCATTAGAGAAACGGCCCTCTCACCTGCAGAGGCAGAAAGGTCCTTTCGTCTAATGGGAAGTAGCCCACTCACACTGAAGCAGCTATTTCCCATTAGAGAAATGGCCGTCCGACCTGCAGAGGCAGAAAGGTCCTCTCGTCTAATGGGAACTAGCCCACTCACACTGAAGCAGCGATTTCCCATTAGAGAAACGGCCCTCTGACCTGCAGAGGCAGAAAGGTCCTCTCGTCTAAGGGGAACTAGCCCACTCACACTGAAGCAGCCATTTCCCATTAGAGAAACGGCCGTCTGACCTGCAGAGGCAGAAAAGTCCTCTCGTCTAATGGGAACTAGCCCATTCACACTGAAGCAGCTATTTCCCATTAGAGAAATGGCCCTCTGACCCGCAGAGGAAGAAAGGTCCTCTTGTTTAATGGGAACTAGCCCATTCACACTGAAGCAGCTGTTTTCCATTAGAGAAAATTCCCTCTGACCCGCAGAGGCAGAAAGGTCCTCTCGTCTAATGGGAACTAGCCCATTCACACTGAAGCAGATATTTCCCATTAGAGAAACGGCCCTCCGACCTGCTGAGGCAGAAAGGTCCACTCGTCTAATGGGAACTAGACCACTCGCACTGAAGCAGCTATTTCCCATTAGAGAAAAGGCACTCTGACCTGCAGAGGCAGAAAGGTCCTCTCGTCTAATGGGAACTAGCCCACTCACACTGAAGCAGCTATTTCCCATTAGAGAAACAGCCCTCCAACCTGGAAAGGCAGAAAGGTCCTCTCGTCTAATGGGAACTAGCCCGCTCAAACTGAAGCAGCTATTTCCCATTAGAGAAACGGCCCTCGGACCTGCAGAGGCAAAAAGTTCCTCTTGTATAATGGGAACTAGCCCACTCCCACTGAAGCAGCTATTTCCCATTAGAGAAACAGCCCTCCAGCCTGGAAAGGCAGAAAGGTCCTCTCGTCTAATGGGAACTAGCCCACTCACACTGAAGCAGCTATTTCCCATTAGAGAAACGGCCCTCTGACCCGCAGAGGCAGAAAGGTCCTCTCGTCTAATGGGAACTGGCCCGCTCACACTGAAGCAGCTATTTCCCATTAGAGATCGGCCCTCTGACCTGCAGATGCAGAAAGGTCCTCTCATCTAATGGGAACTAGCCCGCTCAAACTGAAGCAGCTATTTCCCATTAGAGAAACGGCCCTCCGACCTGCAGATGCAGGAAGGTCCTCTAGTCTAATGGGAACTAGCCCGCTCAAACTGAAACAGCTATTTCCCATTAGAGAAACGGCCCTCCGACCTGCAGAGGCAGAAAGGTCCTTTTGTCTAATGGGAACTAGCCCACTCACACTGAAGCAGCTATTTCCCATTAGAGAAACAGCCCTCCGACCTGCAGATGCAGAAAGGTCCTCTCATCTAACGGGAACTAGCCCACTCACACTGAAGCAGCTATTTCCCATTAGAGAAACGGCCATCTGACCTGCAGAGGTAAAAAGGTCCATTTGTCTAATGGGAACTAGCCCACTCACACTGAAGCAGCTATTTCCCATTAGAGAAACGGCCCTATGACCTGCAAAGGCAGATAGGTCCTCTCGTCTAAGGGGAACTAGCCCACTCACACTGAAGCAGCCATTTCCCATTAGAGAAACGGCCATCTGACCTGCAGAGGCAGAAAGGTCCTCTCGTCTAATGGGAACTAGCCCATTCACACTGAAGCAGCTATTTCCCATTAGAGAAACGGCCCTCTGACCTGCAGAGGCAGAAAGGTCCTCTCGTCTAATGGGAACTAGCCCACTCACACTGAAGCAGCGATTTCCCATAAGAGAAACGGCCCTCTGACATGCAGAGGCAGAAAGGTCCTCTCGTCTAATGGGAACTAGCCAATTCACACTGAAGCAGCTATTTCCCATTAGAGAAACGGCCCTATGACCTGCAAAGGCAGATAGGTCCTCTCGTCTAAGGGGAACTAGCCCACTCACACTGAAGCAGCCATTTCCCATTAGAGAAACGGCCATCTGACCTGCAGAGGCAGAAAGGTCCTCTCGTCTAATGGGAACTAGCGCATTCACACTGAAGCAGCTATTTCCCATTAGAGAAACGGCCCTCTGACCTGCAGAGGCAGAAAGGTCCTCTCGTCTAATGGGAACTAGCCCACTCACACTGAAGCAGCGATTTCCCATAAGAGAAACGGCCCTCTGACATGCAGAGGCAGAAAAGTCCTCTCGTCTAATGGGAACTAGCCAATTCACACTGAAGCAGCTATTTCCCATTAGAGAAACGGCCCTCCGACCTGGAAAGGCAGAAAGGTCCTCTCGTCTAATGGGAACTAGCCCATTCACACTGAAGCAGCTATTTCCCATTAGAGAAACGGGCCCCCGACCTGCAGAGGCAGAACGGTCCTCTCGTCTAATGGGAACTAGCCCATTCACACTGAAGCAGCCATTTCCCATTAGAGAAACGGCCATCTGACCTGCAGAGGCAGAAAGGTCCTCTCGTCTAATGGGAACTAGCCCATTCACACTGAAGCAGCTATATCCCATTAGAGAAATGGCCCTCTGACCTGCAGAGGCAGAAAGGTCCTCTCGTCGAATGGGAACTAGCCCACTCACACTGAAGCAGCGATTTCCCATAAGAGAAACGGCCCTCTGACATGCAGAGGCAGAAAAGTCCTCTCGTCTAATGGGAACTAGCCAATTCACACTGAAGCAGCTATTTCCCATTAGAGAAACGGCCCTCCGACCTGGAAAGGCAGAAAGGTCCTCTCGTCTAATGGGAACTAGCCCATTCACACTGAAGCAGCTATTTCCCATTAGAGAAACGGGCTCCCGACCTGCAGAGGCAGAACAGTCCTCTCGTCTAATGGGAACTAGCCCATTCACACTGAAGCAGCTATTTCCCATTAGAGAAACGGGCCCCCGACCTGCAGAGGCAGAACGGTCCTTTCGTCTAATGGGAACTAGCCCACTCACACTGAAGCAGCTATTTCCCATTAGAGAAACGGCCCTCCGACCTGCAGATGCAGAAAGGTCCTCTCATCTAATGGGAACTAGCCCGCTCAAAATGAAGCAGCTATTTCCCATTAGAGAAACGGCCCTCCGACCTGCAGAGGCAGAAAGGTCCTCTCATGTAATGGGAACTAGCCCGCTCAAACTGAAGCAGCTATTTCCCATTAGAGAAACGACCCTCCGACCTGCAGAGGCAGAAAGGTCCTCTCGTATAATGGGAACTAGCCAGCTCAAACTGAAGCAGCTATTTCCCATTAGAGAAACAGCCTTCCGACCTGCAGATGCAGAAAGGTCCTCTAGTCTAATGGGAACTAGCCCGCTCAAACTGAAGCAGCTATTTCCCATTAGAGAAACGGCCCTCCGACCTGCAGAGGCAGAAAGGTCCTTTTGTCTAATGGGAACAAGCCCACTCACACTGAAGCAGCTATTTCCCATTAGAGAAACGGCCCTCCGACCTGCAGAGGCAGAAAGGTCCTCTCGTCTAATGGGAACAAGCCCATTCACACTGAAGCAGCTATTTCCGATTAGAGAAAGGGCCCTCTGACCTGCAGAGGCAGAAAGGTCCTCTCGTCTAATGGGAACTAGCCCACTCACACTGAAGCAGCTATTTCCCATAAGAGAAACGGCCCTCTGACCTGCAGAGGCAGAAAAGTCCTCTCGTCTAATGGGAACTAGCCCATTCAAACAGAAGCAGCTATTTCCCATTAGAGAAACGGCCCTCTGACCTGGAAAGGCAGAAAGGTCCTCTCGTCTAATGGGAACTAGCCCATTCACACTGAAGCAGCTATTTCCCATTAGAGAAACGGGCCCCCGACCTGCAGAGGCAGAATGGTCCTTTCGTCTAATGGGAACTAGCCCGCTCACACTGAAGCAGCTATTTCCAATTAGAGAAACGGCCCTCCGACCTGCAGATGCAGAAAGGTCCTCTCATCTAATGGGAACTAGCCCGCTCAAACTGAAGCAGCTATTTCCCATTAGAGAAATGGCCCTCCGACCTGCAGAGGCAGAAAGGTCCTCTCGTATAATGGGAACTAGCCAACTCAAACTGAAGCAGCTATTTCCCATTAGAGAAACGGCCCTCCGACCTGCAGATGCAGAAAGGTCCTCTAGTCTAATGGGAACTAGCCCGCTCAAACTGAAGCAGCTATTTCCCATTAGAGAAACGGCCCTGACCTGCAGAGGCAGAAAGGTCCTTTTGTCTAATGGGAACTAGCCCACTCACACTGAAGCAGCTATTTCCCATTAGAGAAACGGCCCTCCGACCTGCAGAGGCAGAAAGGTCCTCTCGTCTAATGGGAACTAGCCCACTCACACTGAAGCAGCTATTTCCCATAAGAGAAACGGCCCTCCGACCTGCAGAGGTAGAAAAGTCCTCTCGTCTAATGGGAACTAGCCCATTCACACTGAAGCAGCTATTTCCCATTAGAGAAACGGCCCTCTGACCTGCAGAGGCAGAAAGGTCCTCTCGTCTAATGGGAACTAGCCCACTCACACTGAAGCAGCTATTTCCCATTAGAGAAACGGCACTCTGACCTGCAGGGGCAGAAAGGTCCTCTTGTCTACTGGGAAGTAGCCCACTAACACTGAAGCAGCTATTTCCCATTAGAGAAACGGCCCTCCGACCTGGAAAGGCAGAAAGGTCCTCTCGTCTAATGGGAACTAGCCCATTCACACTGAAGCAGCTATTTCCCATTAGAGAAACGACCCTCTGACCTGCAGAAGCAGAACGGTCCTTTCGTCTAATGGGAACTAGCCCGCTCACACTGAAGCAGCTATATCCCATTAGAGAAACGGCCCTCTGACCTGCAGAGGCAGAACGGTCCTTTCGTCTAATGGGAACTAGCCCGCTCAAACTGAAGCAGCTATTTCCCATTAGAGAAACGGCCCTCCGACCTGCAGAGGCAGAAAGGTCCTCTCGTCTAATGGGAACTAGCCCGCTCAAACTGAAGCAGCTATTTCCCATCAGAGAAACGGCCCTCCAACCTGCAGATGCAGAAAGGTCCTCTCGTCTAATGGGAACTAGCCCACTCACACTGAAGCAGTTATTTCCCATTAGAGAAACAGCCCTCCAACCTGGAAAGGCAGAAAGGTCCTCTCGTCTAATGGGAACTAGCCCACTCACACTGAAGCAGCTATTTCCCATTAGAGAAACGGCCCTCTGACCTGCAGAGGCAGAAAGGTCCTCTCGTCTAATGAGAACTAGGCACTCACACTGAAGCAGCTATTTCCCATTAGAGATCGGCCCTCTGACCTGCAGTTGCAGAAAGGTCCCCTCGTCTAATGGGAACTAGCCCGCTCACACTGAAGCAGCTATTTCCCATTAGAGATCGGCCCTCTGACCTGCAGAGGCAGAAAGGTCCTCTCATCTAATGGGAACTAGCCCGCTCAAACTGTAGCAGCTATTTCCCATTAGAGAAACGGCCCTCCGACCTGCAGATGCAGAAAGGTCCTCTAGTCTAATGGGAACTAGCCCGCTCAAACTGAAGCAGCTATTTCCCATTAGAGAAACGGCCCTCCGACCTGCAGAGGCAGAAAGGTCCTTTTGTCTAATGGGAACTAGCCCACTCACGCTGAAGCAGCTATTTCCCATTAGAGAAACAGCCCTCCGACCAGCAGATGCAGAAAGGTCCTCTAGTCTAATGGGAACTAGCCCACTTACACTAAAGCAGCTATTTCCCATTAGAGAAACGGCCCTCTGACCTGCAGAGGCAGAAAGGTCCTCTCATCTAACGGGAACTAGCTCACTCACACTGAAGCAGCTATTTCCCATTAGAGAAACGGCCATCTGACCTGCAGAGGTAAAAAGGTCCATTTGTCTAATGGGAACTAGCCCACTCACACTGAAGCAGCTATTTCCCATTAGAGAAACGGCCATCTGACCTGCAAAGGCAGATAGGTCCTCTCGTCTAAGGGGAACTAGCCCATTCACACTGAAGCAGCCATTTCCCATTAGAGAAACGGCCATCTGACCTGCAGAGGCAGAAAGGTCCTCTCATCTAATGGGAACTAGCCCGCTCACACTGAAGCAGCTATTTCCCATTAGAGATCGGCCCTCTGACCTGCAGAGGCAGAAAGGTCCTCTCATCTAATGGGAACTAGCCCGCTCAAACTGTAGCAGCTATTTCCCATTAGAGAAACGGCCCTCCGACCTGCAGATGCAGAAAGGTCCTCTAGTCTAATGGGAACTAGCCCGCTCAAACTGAAGCAGCTATTTCCCATTAGAGAAACGGCCCTCCGACCTGCAGAGGCAGAAAGGTCCTTTTGTCTAATGGGAACTAGCCCACTCACGCTGAAGCAGCTATTTCCCATTAGAGAAACAGCCCTCCGACCAGCAGATGCAGAAAGGTCCTCTAGTCTAATGGGAACTAGCCCACTTACACTAAAGCAGCTATTTCCCATTAGAGAAACGGCCCTCTGACCTGCAGAGGCAGAAAGGTCCTCTCATCTAACGGGAACTAGCTCACTCACACTGAAGCAGCTATTTCCCATTAGAGAAACGGCCATCTGACCTGCAGAGGTAAAAAGGTCCATTTGTCTATTGGGAACTAGCCCACTCACACTGAAGCAGCTATTTCCCATTAGAGAAACGGCCATCTGACCTGCAAAGGCAGATAGGTCCTCTCGTCTAAGGGGAACTAGCCCACTCACACTGAAGCAGCCATTTCCCATTAGAGAAACGGCCATCTGACCTGCAGAGGCAGAAAGGTCCTCTCGTCTAATGGGAACTAGCCCATTCACACTGAAGAAGCTATTTCCCTTTAGAGAAACGGCCCTCTGACCTGCAGAGGCAGAAAGGTCCTCTCGTCTAATGGGAACTAGCCCACTCACACTGAAGCAGCTATTTCCCATAAGAGAAATGGCCCTCTGACCTGCAGAGGCAGAAAAGTCCTCTCGTCTAATGGGAACTAGCCCATTCACACTGAAGCAGCTATTTCCCATTAGAGAAACGGCCCTCCGACCTGGAAAGGCAGAAAGGTCCTCTCGTCTAATGGGAACTAGCCCACTCACACTGAAGCAGCTATTTCCCATTAGAGAAACGGCCCTCCGACCTGCAGACGCAGAAAGGTCCTCTCATCTAATGGGAACTAGCCCGCTCAAACTGAAGCAGCTATTTCCCATTAGAGAAACGGCCCTCCGACCTGCAGAGGCAGAAAGGTCCGCTCATCTAATGGGAACTAGCCCGCTCAAACAGAAGCAGCTATTTCCCATTAGAGAAACGACCCTCCGACCTGCAGAGGCAGAAAGGTCCTCTCGTATAATGGGAACTAGCCAGCTCAAACTGAAGCAGCTATTTCCCATTAGAGAAACAGCCCTCCGACCTGCAG
The DNA here is from genome assembly GCF_040938575.1 of Ambystoma mexicanum. Lineage (NCBI taxonomy): Eukaryota > Metazoa > Chordata > Amphibia > Caudata > Ambystomatidae > Ambystoma > Ambystoma mexicanum. The sequence goes on from NC_090928.1 coordinate 1,283,953,081, forward strand.
ATGCAGAAAGGTCCTCTAGTCTAATGGGAACTAGCCCGCTCAAACTGAAGCAGCTATTTCACATTAGAGAAACGGCCCTCCGACCTGCAGAGGCAGAAAGGTCCTTTTGTCTAATGGGAACAAGCCCACTCACACTGAAGCAGCTATTTCCCATTAGAGAAACGGCCCTCTGACCTGCAGAGGCAGAAAGGTCCTCTCGTCTAATGGGAACAAGCCCATTCACACTGATGCAGCTATTTCCCATTAGAGAAAGGGCCCTCTGACCTGCAGAGGCAGAAAGGTCCTCTCGTCTAATGGGAACTAGCCCACTCACACTGAAGCAGCTATTTCCCATAAGAGAAACGGCCCTCTGACCTGCAGAGGCAGAAAAGTCCTCTCGTCTAATGGGAACTAGCCCATTCAAACAGAAGCAGCTATTTCCCATTAGAGAAACGGCCCTCTGACCTGGAAAGGCAGAAAGGTCCTCTCGTCTAATGGGAACTAGCCCATTCACACTGAAGCAGCTATTTCCCATTAGAGAAACGGGCCCCCGACCTGCAGAGGCAGAACGGTCCTTTCGTCTAATGGGAACTAGCCCGCTCACACTGAAGCAGCTATTTCCAATTAGAGAAACGGCCCTCCGACCTGCAGATGCAGAAAGGTCCTCTCATCTAATGGGAACTAGCCCGCTCAAACTGAAGCAGCTATTTCCCATTAGAGAAACGGCCCTCTGACATGCAGAGGCAGAAAGGTCCTCTCGTATAATGGGAACTAGCCAACTCAAACTGAAGCAGCTATTTCCCATTAGAGAAACGGCCCTCCGACCTGCAGATGCAGAAAGGTCCTCTAGTCTAATGGGAACTAGCCCGCTCACACTGAAGCAGCTATTTCCCATTAGAGAAACGGCCCTCCGACCTGCAGAGGCAGAAAGGTCCTTTTGTCTAATGGGAACTAGCCCACTCACACTGAAGCAGCTATTTCCCATTAGAGAAACGGCCCTCCGACCTGCAGAGGCAGAAAGGTCCTTTTGTCTAATGGGAACTAGCCCACTCACACTGAAGCAGCTATTTCCCATTAGAGAAACGGCCCTCCGACCTGCAGAGGCAGAAAGGTCCTCTCGTCTAATGGGAACTAGCCCACTCACACTGAAGCAACTATTTCCCATAAGAGAAACGGCCCTCCGACCTGCAGAGGTAGCAAAGTCCTCTCGTCTAATGGGAACTAGCCCATTCACACTGAAGCAGCTATTTCCCATTAGAGAAACGGCCCTCTGACCTGCAGAGGCAGAAAAGTCCTCTCGTCTAATGGGAACTAGCCCACTCACACTGAAGCAGCTATTTCCCATTAGAGAAACGGCCCTCTGACCTGCAGGGGCAGAAAGGTCCTCTTGTCTACTGGGAAGTAGCCCACTAACACTGAAGCAGCTATTTCCCATTAGAGAAACGGCCCTCCGACCTGGAAAGGCAGAAAGGTCTTCTCGTCTAATGGGAACTAGCCCATTCACACTGAAGCAGCTATTTCCCATTAGAGAAGCGGCCCTCTCACCTGCAGAAGCAGAATGGTCCTTTCATCTAATGGGAACTAGCCCGCTCACACTGAAGCAGCTATTTCCCATTAGAGAAACGGCCCTCTGACCTGCAGAGGCAGAACGGTCCTTTCGTCTAATGGGAACTAGCCCACTCACACTGAAGCAGCTATTTCCCATTAGAGAAACGGCCCTCTGACCTGCAGAGGCAGAAAGGTCCTCTCGTCTAATGGGAACTATCCCACTCACACTGAAGCAGCTATTTCCCATAAGAGAAACGGCCCTCTGACCTGCAGAGGCAGAAAAGTCCTCTCGTCTAATGGGAACTAGCCCATTCACACTGAAGCAGTTATTTCCCATTAGAGAAACGGCCCTCCGACCTGGAAAGGCAGAAAGGTCCTCTCGTCTAATGGGAACTAGCCCACTCACACTGAAGCAGCTATTTCCCATTAGAGAAACGGCCCTCCGACCTGCAGACGCAGAAAGGTCCTCTCATCTAATGGGAACTAGCCCGCTCAAACTGAAGCAGCTATTTCCCATTAGAGAAACGGCCCTCCGACCTGCAGAGGCAGAAAGGTCCGCTCATATAATGGGAACTAGCCCGCTCAAACTGAAGCAGCTATTTGCCATTAGAGAAACGACCCTCCGACCTGCAGAGGCAGAAAGGTCCTCTCGTATAATGGGAACTAGCCAGCTCAAACTGAAGCAGCTATTTCCCATTAGAGAAACAGCCCTCCGACCTGCAGATGCAGAAAGGTCCTCTAGTCTAATGGGAACTAGCCCGCTCAAACTGAAGCAGCTATTTCCCATTAGAGAAACGGCCCTCCGACCTGCAGAGGCAGAAAGGTCCTTTTGTCTAATGGGAACAAGCCCACTCACACTGAAGCTGCTATTTCCCATTAGAGAAACGGCCCTCTGACCTGCAGAGGCAGAAAGGTCCTCTCGTCTAATGGGAACAAGCCCATTCACACTGACGCAGCTATTTCCCATTAGAGAAAGGGCCCTCTGACCTGCAGAGGCAGAAAGGTCCTCTCGTCTAATGGGAACTAGCCCACTCACACTGAAGCAGCTATTTCCCATAAGAGAAACGGCCCTCTGACCTGCAGAGGCAGAAAAGTCCTCTCGTCTAATGGGAACTAGCCCGCTCACACTGAAGCAGCTATTTCCCATTAGAGAAACGGCCCTCTGACCTGCAGGGGCAGAAAGGTCCTCTTGTCTACTGGGAACTAGCTCATTCACACTGAAGCAGCTATTTCCCATTAGAGAAACGGGCCCCCAACCTGCAGAGGCAGAACTGTCCTTTCGTCTAATGGGAACTAGCCCGCTCACACTGAAGCAGCTATTTCCAATTAGAGAAACGGCCCTCCGACCTGCAGATGCAGAAAGGTCCTCTCATCTAATGGGAACTAGCCCGCTCAAACTGAAGCAGCTATTTCCCATTAGAGAAACGACCCTCCGACCTGCAGAGGCAGAAAGGTCCTCTCGTATAATGGGAACTAGCCAGCTCAAACTGAAGCAGCTATTTCCCATTAGAGAAACAGCCCTCCGACCTGCAGATGCAGAAAGGTCCTCTAGTCTAATGAGAACTAGCCCGCTCAAACTGAAGCAGCTATTTCCCATTAGAGAAACGGCCCTCCGACCTGCAGAGGCAGAAAGGTCCTTTTGTCTAATGGGAACAAGCCCACTCACACTGAAGCAGCTATTTCCCATTAGAGAAACGGCCCTCTGACCTGCAGAGGCAGAAAGGTCCTCTCGTCTAATGGGAACAAGCCCATTCACACTGACGCAGCTATTTCCCATTAGAGAAAGGGCCCTCTGACCTGCAGAGGCAGAAAGGTCCTCTCGTCTAATGGGAACTAGCCCACTCACACTGAAGCAGCTATTTCCCATAAGAGAAACGGCCCTCTGACCTGCAGAGGCAGAAAAGTCCTCTCGTCTAATGGGAACTAGCCCATTCAAACAGAAGCAGCTATTTCCCATTAGAGAAACGGCCCTCTGACCTGCAGAGGCAGAAAGGTCCTCTCGTCTAATGGGAACTAGCCCACTCACACTGAAGCAGCTATTTCCCATTAGAGAAACGGCCCTCTGACCTGCAGGGGCAGAAAGGTCCTCTCGTCTAATGGGAACTAGCTCATTCACACTGAAGCAGCTATTTCCCATTAGAGAAACGGCCCTCCGACCTGCAGAGGCAGAAAGGTCCTTTTGTCTAATGGGAACTAGCCCGCTCAAACTGAAGCAGCTATTTCCCATTAGAGAAACGGCCCTCCGACCTGCAGAGACAGAAAGGTCCTTTTGTCTAATGGGAACTAGCCCACTCACACTGAAGCAGCTATTTCCCATTAGAGAAACGGCCCTCCGACCTGCAGAGGCAGAAAGGTCCTTTTGTCTAATGGGAACTAGCCCACTCACACTGAAGCAGCTATTTCCCATTAGAGAAACGGCCCTCCGACCTGCAGAGGCAGAAAGGTCCTCTCGTCTAATGGGAACTAGCCCACTCACACTGAAGCAGCTATTTCCCATAAGAGAAACGGCCCTCCGACCTGCAGAGGTAGAAAAGTCCTCTCGTCTAATGGGAACTAGCCCATTCACACTGAAGCAGCTATTTCCCATTAGAGAAACGGCCCTCTGACCTGCAGAGGCAGAAAGGTCCTCTCGTCTAATGGGAACTAGCCCACTCACACTGAAGCAGCTATTTCCCATTAGAGAAACGGCCCTCTGACCTGCAGAGGCAGAAAGGTCCTCTCGTCTAATGGGAACTAGCCCACTCACACTGAAGCAGCTATTTCCCATTAGAGAAAGGGCACTCTGACCTGCAGAGGCAGAAAGGTCCTCTCGTCTAATGGGAACTAGCCCACTCACACTGAAGCAGCTATTTCCCATTAGAGAAACAGCCCTCCAACCTGGAAAGGCAGAAAGGTCCTCTCGTCTAATGGGAACTAGCCCACTCACACTGAAGCAGCTATTTCCCATTAGAGAAACGGCCCTCTGACCTGCAGAGGCAGAAAGGTCCTCTCGTCTAATGAGAATTAGGCCACTCACACTGAAGCAGCTATTTCCCATTAGAGAAACGGCCCTCCGACCTGCAGAGGCAGAAAGGTCCTCTCATCTAATGGGAACTAGCCCGCTCAAACTGAAGCAGCTATTTCCCATTAGAGAAACGACCATCCGACCTGCAGAGGCAGAAAGGTCCTCTCGTATAATGGGAACTAGCCAGCTCAAACTGAATTAGCTATTTCCCATTAGAGAAACGGCCCTCCGACCTGCAGAGGCAGAAAGGTCCTCTCGCCTAATGGGAACTTTCCACTAACACTGAAGCAGCTATTTCCCATTAGAGAAACTGCCCTCCGACATGCAGAGGCAGAAAGGTCCTCTCGCCTAATGGGAACTTTCCACTCACACTGAAGCAACTATTTCCCATTAGAGAAACGGCCCTCCGACCTGCAGAGGCAGAAAGGTCCTCTCATCTAATGGGAACTAGCCCACTCACACTGAAGCAGCTATTTCCCATTAGAGAAACGGCCCTCTCACCTGCAGAGGCAGAAAGGTCCTTTCGTCTAATGGGAAGTAGCCCACTCACACTGAAGCAGCTATTTCCCATTAGAGAAATGGCCGTTCGACCTGCAGAGGCAGAAAGGTCCTCTCGTCTAATGGGAACTAGCCCACTCACACTGAAGCAGCGATTTCCCATTAGAGAAACGGCCCTCTGACCTGCAGAGGCAGAAAGGTCCTCTCGTCTAAGGGGAACTAGCCCACTCACACTGAAGCAGCCATTTCCCATTAGAGAAACGGCCGTCTGACCTGCAGAGGCAGAAAAGTCCTCTCGTCTAATGGGAACTAGCCCATTCACACTGAAGCAGCTATTTCCCATTAGAGAAATGGCCCTCTGACCCGCAGAGGAAGAAAGGTCCTCTTGTTTAATGGGAACTAGCCCATTCACACTGAAGCAGCTGTTTTCCATTAGAGAAAATTCCCTCTGACCCGCAGAGGCAGAAAGGTCCTCTCGTCTAATGGGAACTAGCCCATTCACACTGAAGCAGATATTTCCCATTAGAGAAACGGCCCTCCGACCTGCTGAGGCAGAAAGGTCCACTCGTCTAATGGGAACTAGACCACTCGCACTGAAGCAGCTATTTCCCATTAGAGAAAAGGCACTCTGACCTGCAGAGGCAGAAAGGTCCTCTCGTCTAATGGGAACTAGCCCACTCACACTGAAGCAGCTATTTCCCATTAGAGAAACAGCCCTCCAACCTGGAAAGGCAGAAAGGTCCTCTCGTCTAATGGGAACTAGCCCGCTCAAACTGAAGCAGCTATTTCCCATTAGAGAAACGGCCCTCGGACCTGCAGAGGCAAAAAGTTCCTCTTGTATAATGGGAACTAGCCCACTCCCACTGAAGCAGCTATTTCCCATTAGAGAAACAGCCCTCCAGCCTGGAAAGGCAGAAAGGTCCTCTCGTCTAATGGGAACTAGCCCACTCACACTGAAGCAGCTATTTCCCATTAGAGAAACGGCCCTCTGACCCGCAGAGGCAGAAAGGTCCTCTCGTCTAATGGGAACTGGCCCGCTCACACTGAAGCAGCTATTTCCCATTAGAGATCGGCCCTCTGACCTGCAGATGCAGAAAGGTCCTCTCATCTAATGGGAACTAGCCCGCTCAAACTGAAGCAGCTATTTCCCATTAGAGAAACGGCCCTCCGACCTGCAGATGCAGGAAGGTCCTCTAGTCTAATGGGAACTAGCCCGCTCAAACTGAAACAGCTATTTCCCATTAGAGAAACGGCCCTCCGACCTGCAGAGGCAGAAAGGTCCTTTTGTCTAATGGGAACTAGCCCACTCACACTGAAGCAGCTATTTCCCATTAGAGAAACAGCCCTCCGACCTGCAGATGCAGAAAGGTCCTCTCATCTAACGGGAACTAGCCCACTCACACTGAAGCAGCTATTTCCCATTAGAGAAACGGCCATCTGACCTGCAGAGGTAAAAAGGTCCATTTGTCTAATGGGAACTAGCCCACTCACACTGAAGCAGCTATTTCCCATTAGAGAAACGGCCCTATGACCTGCAAAGGCAGATAGGTCCTCTCGTCTAAGGGGAACTAGCCCACTCACACTGAAGCAGCCATTTCCCATTAGAGAAACGGCCATCTGACCTGCAGAGGCAGAAAGGTCCTCTCGTCTAATGGGAACTAGCCCATTCACACTGAAGCAGCTATTTCCCATTAGAGAAACGGCCCTCTGACCTGCAGAGGCAGAAAGGTCCTCTCGTCTAATGGGAACTAGCCCACTCACACTGAAGCAGCGATTTCCCATAAGAGAAACGGCCCTCTGACATGCAGAGGCAGAAAGGTCCTCTCGTCTAATGGGAACTAGCCAATTCACACTGAAGCAGCTATTTCCCATTAGAGAAACGGCCCTATGACCTGCAAAGGCAGATAGGTCCTCTCGTCTAAGGGGAACTAGCCCACTCACACTGAAGCAGCCATTTCCCATTAGAGAAACGGCCATCTGACCTGCAGAGGCAGAAAGGTCCTCTCGTCTAATGGGAACTAGCGCATTCACACTGAAGCAGCTATTTCCCATTAGAGAAACGGCCCTCTGACCTGCAGAGGCAGAAAGGTCCTCTCGTCTAATGGGAACTAGCCCACTCACACTGAAGCAGCGATTTCCCATAAGAGAAACGGCCCTCTGACATGCAGAGGCAGAAAAGTCCTCTCGTCTAATGGGAACTAGCCAATTCACACTGAAGCAGCTATTTCCCATTAGAGAAACGGCCCTCCGACCTGGAAAGGCAGAAAGGTCCTCTCGTCTAATGGGAACTAGCCCATTCACACTGAAGCAGCTATTTCCCATTAGAGAAACGGGCCCCCGACCTGCAGAGGCAGAACGGTCCTCTCGTCTAATGGGAACTAGCCCATTCACACTGAAGCAGCCATTTCCCATTAGAGAAACGGCCATCTGACCTGCAGAGGCAGAAAGGTCCTCTCGTCTAATGGGAACTAGCCCATTCACACTGAAGCAGCTATTTCCCATTAGAGAAATGGCCCTCTGACCTGCAGAGGCAGAAAGGTCCTCTCGTCGAATGGGAACTAGCCCACTCACACTGAAGCAGCGATTTCCCATAAGAGAAACGGCCCTCTGACATGCAGAGGCAGAAAAGTCCTCTCGTCTAATGGGAACTAGCCAATTCACACTGAAGCAGCTATTTCCCATTAGAGAAACGGCCCTCCGACCTGGAAAGGCAGAAAGGTCCTCTCGTCTAATGGGAACTAGCCCATTCACACTGAAGCAGCTATTTCCCATTAGAGAAACGGGCTCCCGACCTGCAGAGGCAGAACAGTCCTCTCGTCTAATGGGAACTAGCCCATTCACACTGAAGCAGCTATTTCCCATTAGAGAAACGGGCCCCCGACCTGCAGAGGCAGAACGGTCCTTTCGTCTAATGGGAACTAGCCCACTCACACTGAAGCAGCTATTTCCCATTAGAGAAACGGCCCTCCGACCTGCAGATGCAGAAAGGTCCTCTCATCTAATGGGAACTAGCCCGCTCAAAATGAAGCAGCTATTTCCCATTAGAGAAACGGCCCTCCGACCTGCAGAGGCAGAAAGGTCCTCTCATGTAATGGGAACTAGCCCGCTCAAACTGAAGCAGCTATTTCCCATTAGAGAAACGACCCTCCGACCTGCAGAGGCAGAAAGGTCCTCTCGTATAATGGGAACTAGCCAGCTCAAACTGAAGCAGCTATTTCCCATTAGAGAAACAGCCTTCCGACCTGCAGATGCAGAAAGGTCCTCTAGTCTAATGGGAACTAGCCCGCTCAAACTGAAGCAGCTATTTCCCATTAGAGAAACGGCCCTCCGACCTGCAGAGGCAGAAAGGTCCTTTTGTCTAATGGGAACAAGCCCACTCACACTGAAGCAGCTATTTCCCATTAGAGAAACGGCCCTCCGACCTGCAGAGGCAGAAAGGTCCTCTCGTCTAATGGGAACAAGCCCATTCACACTGAAGCAGCTATTTCCGATTAGAGAAAGGGCCCTCTGACCTGCAGAGGCAGAAAGGTCCTCTCGTCTAATGGGAACTAGCCCACTCACACTGAAGCAGCTATTTCCCATAAGAGAAACGGCCCTCTGACCTGCAGAGGCAGAAAAGTCCTCTCGTCTAATGGGAACTAGCCCATTCAAACAGAAGCAGCTATTTCCCATTAGAGAAACGGCCCTCTGACCTGGAAAGGCAGAAAGGTCCTCTCGTCTAATGGGAACTAGCCCATTCACACTGAAGCAGCTATTTCCCATTAGAGAAACGGGCCCCCGACCTGCAGAGGCAGAATGGTCCTTTCGTCTAATGGGAACTAGCCCGCTCACACTGAAGCAGCTATTTCCAATTAGAGAAACGGCCCTCCGACCTGCAGATGCAGAAAGGTCCTCTCATCTAATGGGAACTAGCCCGCTCAAACTGAAGCAGCTATTTCCCATTAGAGAAATGGCCCTCCGACCTGCAGAGGCAGAAAGGTCCTCTCGTATAATGGGAACTAGCCAACTCAAACTGAAGCAGCTATTTCCCATTAGAGAAACGGCCCTCCGACCTGCAGATGCAGAAAGGTCCTCTAGTCTAATGGGAACTAGCCCGCTCAAACTGAAGCAGCTATTTCCCATTAGAGAAACGGCCCTGACCTGCAGAGGCAGAAAGGTCCTTTTGTCTAATGGGAACTAGCCCACTCACACTGAAGCAGCTATTTCCCATTAGAGAAACGGCCCTCCGACCTGCAGAGGCAGAAAGGTCCTCTCGTCTAATGGGAACTAGCCCACTCACACTGAAGCAGCTATTTCCCATAAGAGAAACGGCCCTCCGACCTGCAGAGGTAGAAAAGTCCTCTCGTCTAATGGGAACTAGCCCATTCACACTGAAGCAGCTATTTCCCATTAGAGAAACGGCCCTCTGACCTGCAGAGGCAGAAAGGTCCTCTCGTCTAATGGGAACTAGCCCACTCACACTGAAGCAGCTATTTCCCATTAGAGAAACGGCACTCTGACCTGCAGGGGCAGAAAGGTCCTCTTGTCTACTGGGAAGTAGCCCACTAACACTGAAGCAGCTATTTCCCATTAGAGAAACGGCCCTCCGACCTGGAAAGGCAGAAAGGTCCTCTCGTCTAATGGGAACTAGCCCATTCACACTGAAGCAGCTATTTCCCATTAGAGAAACGACCCTCTGACCTGCAGAAGCAGAACGGTCCTTTCGTCTAATGGGAACTAGCCCGCTCACACTGAAGCAGCTATATCCCATTAGAGAAACGGCCCTCTGACCTGCAGAGGCAGAACGGTCCTTTCGTCTAATGGGAACTAGCCCGCTCAAACTGAAGCAGCTATTTCCCTGTTAGGGAGAATTCTCTGTTTAGGCTGAATTTCCCTACCTAGTGAGTCCCCCAGCAGCTTTGCTGGATTTCTGGGGTTTAATTTTTTTCTCCTGCCAAGAGTGAGACTCTTTTACCCTCACTCTTGGACATGTTGAAGTGTGTTTTCTTGGTTAAACCTTGTGTTGAATGGGCTATGGGGTCTTTTACTCCATAGGGCCTCATGTATTTTTGTGATGTGGGTCACACAGCACCCTCTGTGCCGTGACCCAGGGGTGTCCTAGGGACTCCCCAACATAGACTCCATACCCTGGGGCTGACTACTGTCTCCCAGGGCATGTAAAGTCACCAAAGACTTTGCTAGTCTTGAATCCTGAACAGAACCAGTACAAACCATCATATTGTGGACGTACTGGCTGGGGCAATTCGATTGCCCCAGGGTCTGTTAGTCGAGGGGGCACGTCTCCGTCCCCCCTGATCGAGTTTTGGCTGGTGGCAGTGGAAACTACTTTTTATATTCGACCGCGAATATTTCCCTATGGGATTTCCCATTGTTTTAGGCTAACACATTTAATTATTTATTTACGGTAGCCTTAAACATACCACCGGTTTATATATTTATTTTTATAACTCCGGTTGGGACTTTTTGCCAAAACTTGATTCTAAAATGGCGTTGGTGTTCGCCTCTGTAACTCTGACCCAAAGTGGAGCCCTTTGTTCCACTTTTGGCGGGCTTCTCCACAGAAGCCCTCCAAAGTGGTGCCACTCTGTCTGGGGTACTTAGGAGGGGTGGAGGGGGATTTAGGCACCCTGGACTGAGTTACCTTGGTAACTCAAGTCGCACTCCGTCCTGATTGGCCCAAGTGGTGAGCCGCCCGGCTCACCACTTAGCATGGTTGAGTGACAGCTAGGCTGGGTGAATGGGGGTTTGCTGCATAAAAGCAGGGCTTTGGGGACTGGGACTTCAGAAGTCGCCACAGGACCAAGAATCCGACGAGGGAAGAGCTGAGCCGACCTGCTTCGACGACACCACCCGGTGGAGCCCTGCTGAACCGTCTCACCACTTTTTTTTTCCCGACGACCGAGGAGAACTCTTAACGGAGTGGCTCCTTCCCTTGACTGGTGGGGACAACCAGTTTTCGCCTTCTTTCCGTTCTTTGAGGTATCTCGTGGCCGCCTTGCCTGTGCCAAGCACCCCGGCAACCGGAATACCCCACTTTACCCCCATACCGCGAAAGTCGGCACCAACCCTTTAACCGGAGGACTCCGCGGCTGGTTTCTTCCCGGGCAGTGCAACGACCCTCTTCTTCTGCTCTTCAGCGAGAACTTCTTCTCCCCTGACCGACGTCGAGCCCTGCTGCCACTGCCTGGAACAACTGCCACCGCTGGAGGATCCTTTCCGCTTAAGGTACTGTGTTCTGCCTGGCTTCCCTTGCTACCGACTGTACGGGGTAGATTTAGTCCCCGGCTTTCGAACCTGGGAGTGCCTGGGACACTTTGGCTAAACTTTCTGAGCCACTCTAACCTCTTTTTGACTCTTTGCAAGACTTTGAATCTCTAACTAACAGTGTGATCTTGGGCACATTTTCGCTCCGGCTACTCTAAGAGTGGGCCCTGCCTAGTGACTTTTGCTCACCTGTGACTTTATTCTTCTGTAAGCCTATTGCAAGTGTTCTGGACCTTAGAGTGGTGTGTTTAACCTATTTCTGCTTTTTCTCTCCCTTTCTTGGAAACTACTAGAGTGTCATCTAACGTTAAGCACTCACCTCTGTTTTAATTAAGTGGTGTTTTACCTAGAGTTGTCTAGATAGGAGAAAGGATTGAATCTACTTTCATTATAACTGTGTTGAAGTACTTTTACTATATTTTTGCTAGAGTGTTTTTAACTTATGTGTATTTTAAATAAATAACTATATACTTTTGAAACCAAGCTCTGGTCAGTGTTTGCTTGTGCTATTGTGTTTTGGTACATATTGTGTATACTTTACATACTGCCTAACTCTTCTTGAGAGAAGTCTGACTGCTCAGCCACAGCTACCAGGTAAATCTGGGTGGTACAGACTGCTACCAAAGGGGTTTACTGCTCTACCTGTAGTCTTAAATCTTTTGCAGTGTTCCCCAAGGGAACTGCACAGGTTTCTGCCTAACACTGGTGTACAGCGGTGGGATTTGTATTGAGTATACATTTTATTGTGCTTTAGATACCTTAGTGCAACTAACCACAAAGCTTAGCACTGAAAAAGTAAAACCTCTAACATGTCAGTTATAGAAAGCTATAGTCAAGAGTCCCTTGCAGCCAAAACTGCTGATTGTTTAAGAGTGCTCTGTAAACATAAGGATCTCCTGACTAAGGGCAAGAAAATGGAGCTGATTGAAAGATTGTTAGCTAACCAAAGTCTGGGTGATGGTTCAGAGGAACCTACCACTCCAGCAACTGTAGATGACAGTGTTGAAATTAACATGGAGCAAAATGTTGATGATTCTGAGGAAGAGTCAGAAGAGGAGGGTGAGGCTGTTGTAACTGTCCCCCCTAGGCCTCTGCCTGCTCTACCTGCTGTGCCTACTGGACCTTTACCAGGTCCCACATTTAGTCCTCAGTACTTTGAACTGGAGAAAATGAAGCTAGAATTGGAGTATAAGAAACTTAATGCTCAAACTGACAAAGAACTAAGGCTAAGGGAAATGGAGCTCAAGTATGACTTAGAAATGAAGAAATTATCTGTTGAGAATGTTTCTCTCTCTGGCTCCTCTAGAAGTTCCAGTCCTAAAAGACCCCGGATGCCTAAAGAATTGGTTGGTATGTATGAGCCTAAGTTGGATGTGTTGGATTGGTTGTCTCTGTTTGAATATAATCATGGGCTCCAGAACATCACAGGAAATGACTTACTCACCTGGTTGTTCTCTAGGCTTCCCCCTGTTGCAACTGATGTGGTAATGGAGATGGGGGAGGAGGATAGGAAGGACTATGAATGTGTGAAACTAGCTTTGATAGCTAGGTTTGGGAAGACCCCTTCCCAGTATCTTAAGAGGTTTAGGAACCTCAAAAAGCATGATGGTACCCCTTGGGCTACCTGGGTGAGTGAATGTTTGAAAAACTTAGAGGGATGGATTAAGGGTTACAAGGTGAACACTTATGAAGGTATGAAGAATTTATTTATGTTGGAGACTATTTATGATGCCTGCTCTCCTGAGCTCAGACAGCACTTGGCTGATTCACAGGAATTGGATCCTAGGAAGCTAGCTAAGGCTGCTGACTTGTGGGTTGCCAACAGGGCCACTCACAAGGATTCTGGGGTAACTCAGAAGAAGGATGGGGAGAAACAGCCAAAAAAAGACTCCAAAGAGAATTCCAATAATTCCTATCCCAAAGAGGGCCCCAAACCACAAAATAACCAGGGTAAGCCACATGGGAAACCTAGTCAGGCTACTGTACCTTCTGGCCACAAGCCAGAAGGAGGTCAGAACAAGCCACCCTTCCAGAGAGCATTTGGACAATGCTATGTCTGTCAGGGTACTGACCATATCAAAGGAGATCCCAAGTGCAAGGGTAAACCTGCAGGGATCAGCACAGTCTCCTTAGCCTTCACTCCTGAGGATGAAGTACAGATGGCTAGTGCCCACTTTGAACTCTTTGCTGAAGAACCCTTGGGTCTTCAAGCAACTGTAAACTTAGAGCCTATGGGTCTGGTTAGTCCCCAGAATAGGGTTGTGTATAACTCCCTACCTGTTAACTCTAAGGTGTATTATGTGGACAGTGTTCTTGTCAATGGCCAGGATACTCCTGCCAGGAGAGACACTGGGGCCAGCAGAACAGTAGTGGATGAAAGCTTCTTTCAACCTGAGGATGTGGCCAAAGCACCCAAAGGTCCCACTAAGATGTCTGGAGGCCCTGTCCAAATGGTTCCTATTCTACCAGCCCTCATTCAATGTAACAACATGACAGTAAGGATCCCTGTCAGTGTTCAGGCTGAGGTACCTGGGAAGGTCCTGTTAGGGAATGACCTAAGAACTCTAGGAGTAGTGTCACATACCCCCAGGCCTCCCAGTATGGAGAAGCAGAACTTAACCAAATTGGCTAGACAGGCTACCTTGAAGGACCCTTCTAAGCCTGTGGGACCCTCTACTGAGAACCCCACTACAAGCCCTGGGTTTAGTAAGTTGACCTCTGACCCAGGCACCTTTCAGGATAGTATGCTAGGAACATGGGAGCCCCAACCAAGCCCCATCATTGTTCCCCTAGTCTCAGAGTCTCTGACTCCCCCTGCTTCTGAGGAAGAGGTGGATAGACCAACTAGGCCCCTATCTGGACCTGAGAGAACTGGTAATTCTCAGTGCTGGTGGAAAACCAGAAAAGAAAAGTCTAAGGCCAAAAACCTTCAGACTGTTGGCCCTTCTACTGAAGAACCCAACTCAAATCCTAATATTAGGGGGGAAACTCCTAAAATAGGTAAGGGTAGATCTAAGAGGAAGGGGAAGCAGGTACATTGCCTAACCCCAACCCCTCCAACCAAGAGGCCTAAGACCCAACCTGCTCCCACAAGAGAGGTGGTGAGGAACCTTGGAGGCCCCTCTAGATCTAAGGGAATCCTTTATAAGGACCCCTTGAAAAAGCCTAACATAGGTTCAGAAGTTGTACCAACTTCTGAGGGACTGGTCAACCAGATCCCCTATAACAAAAAGACTGATGTTCCTCAAAGGGTCTGTAGGTCCGTTAGCTTGCAAAAGAAAACCTTTGAGTTCTCCATTGAACATAGGTCAAGGTGTCACCATCAAAATGCTGATGGACTCTCTAGGATGTATATCATCGACTAGAGGTATGAGGTTCATCCAGGAGTGGATTAAATCCTCCTGTCCCTTAGTCTGGGGGGGGCGAGTGTTAGGGAGAATTCTCTGTTTAGGCTGAATTTCCCTACCTAGTGAGTCCCCCAGCAGCTTTGCTGGATTTCTGGGGTTTAATTTTTTTCTCCTGCCAAGAGTGAGACTCTTTTACCCTCACTCTTGGACATGTTGAAGTGTGTTTTCTTGGTTAAACCTTGTGTTGAATGGGCTATGGGGTCTTTTACTCCATAGGGCCTCATGTATTTTTGTGATGTGGGTCACACAGCACCCTCTGTGCCGTGACCCAGGGGTGTCCTAGGGACTCCCCAACATAGACTCCATACCCTGGGGCTGACTACTGTCTCCCAGGGCATGTAAAGTCACCAAAGACTTTGCTAGTCTTGAATCCTGAACAGAACCAGTACAAACCATCATATTGTGGACGTACTGGCTGGGGCAATTCGATTGCCCCAGGGTCTGTTAGTCGAGGGGGCACGTCTCCGTCCCCCCTGATCGAGTTTTGGCTGGTGGCAGTGGAAACTACTTTTTATATTCGACCGCGAATATTTCCCTATGGGATTTCCCATTGTTTTAGGCTAACACATTTAATTATTTATTTACGGTAGCCTTAAACATACCACCGGTTTATATATTTATTTTTATAACTCCGGTTGGGACTTTTTGCCAAAACTTGATTCTAAAATGGCGTTGGTGTTCGCCTCTGTAACTCTGACCCAAAGTGGAGCCCTTTGTTCCACTTTTGGCGGGCTTCTCCACAGAAGCCCTCCAAAGTGGTGCCACTCTGTCTGGGGTACTTAGGAGGGGTGGAGGGGGATTTAGGCACCCTGGACTGAGTTACCTTGGTAACTCAAGTCGCACTCCGTCCTGATTGGCCCAAGTGGTGAGCCGCCCGGCTCACCACTTAGCATGGTTGAGTGACAGCTAGGCTGGGTGAATGGGGGTTTGCTGCATAAAAGCAGGGCTTTGGGGACTGGGACTTCAGAAGTCGCCACAGGACCAAGAATCCGACGAGGGAAGAGCTGAGCCGACCTGCTTCGACGACACCACCCGGTGGAGCCCTGCTGAACCGTCTCACCACTTTTTTTTTCCCGACGACCGAGGAGAACTCTTAACGGAGTGGCTCCTTCCCTTGACTGGTGGGGACAACCAGTTTTCGCCTTCTTTCCGTTCTTTGAGGTATCTCGTGGCCGCCTTGCCTGTGCCAAGCACCCCGGCAACCGGAATACCCCACTTTACCCCCATACCGCGAAAGTCGGCACCAACCCTTTAACCGGAGGACTCCGCGGCTGGTTTCTTCCCGGGCAGTGCAACGACCCTCTTCTTCTGCTCTTCAGCGAGAACTTCTTCTCCCCTGACCGACGTCGAGCCCTGCTGCCACTGCCTGGAACAACTGCCACCGCTGGAGGATCCTTTCCGCTTAAGGTACTGTGTTCTGCCTGGCTTCCCTTGCTACCGACTGTACGGGGTAGATTTAGTCCCCGGCTTTCGAACCTGGGAGTGCCTGGGACACTTTGGCTAAACTTTCTGAGCCACTCTAACCTCTTTTTGACTCTTTGCAAGACTTTGAATCTCTAACTAACAGTGTGATCTTGGGCACATTTTCGCTCCGGCTACTCTAAGAGTGGGCCCTGCCTAGTGACTTTTGCTCACCTGTGACTTTATTCTTCTGTAAGCCTATTGCAAGTGTTCTGGACCTTAGAGTGGTGTGTTTAACCTATTTCTGCTTTTTCTCTCCCTTTCTTGGAAACTACTAGAGTGTCATCTAACGTTAAGCACTCACCTCTGTTTTAATTAAGTGGTGTTTTACCTAGAGTTGTCTAGATAGGAGAAAGGATTGAATCTACTTTCATTATAACTGTGTTGAAGTACTTTTACTATATTTTTGCTAGAGTGTTTTTAACTTATGTGTATTTTAAATAAATAACTATATACTTTTGAAACCAAGCTCTGGTCAGTGTTTGCTTGTGCTATTGTGTTTTGGTACATATTGTGTATACTTTACATACTGCCTAACTCTTCTTGAGAGAAGTCTGACTGCTCAGCCACAGCTACCAGGTAAATCTGGGTGGTACAGACTGCTACCAAAGGGGTTTACTGCTCTACCTGTAGTCTTAAATCTTTTGCAGTGTTCCCCAAGGGAACTGCACAGGTTTCTGCCTAACATTCCCATTAGAGAAACGGCCCTCCGACCTGCAGAGGCAGAAAGGTCCTCTCGTCTAATGGGAACTAGCCCGCTCAAACTGAAGCAGCTATTTCCCATCAGAGAAACGGCCCTCCAACCTGCAGATGCAGAAAGGTCCTCTCGTCTAATGGGAACTAGCCCACTCACACTGAAGCAGTTATTTCCCATTAGAGAAACAGCCCTCCAACCTGGAAAGGCAGAAAGGTCCTCTCGTCTAATGGGAACTAGCCCACTCACACTGAAGCAGCTATTTCCCATTAGAGAAACGGCCCTCTGACCTGCAGAGGCAGAAAGGTCCTCTCGTCTAATGAGAACTAGGCACTCACACTGAAGCAGCTATTTCCCATTAGAGATCGGCCCTCTGACCTGCAGTTGCAGAAAGGTCCCCTCGTCTAATGGGAACTAGCCCGCTCACACTGAAGCAGCTATTTCCCATTAGAGATCGGCCCTCTGACCTGCAGAGGCAGAAAGGTCCTCTCATCTAATGGGAACTAGCCCGCTCAAACTGTAGCAGCTATTTCCCATTAGAGAAACGGCCCTCCGACCTGCAGATGCAGAAAGGTCCTCTAGTCTAATGGGAACTAGCCCGCTCAAACTGAAGCAGCTATTTCCCATTAGAGAAACGGCCCTCCGACCTGCAGAGGCAGAAAGGTCCTTTTGTCTAATGGGAACTAGCCCACTCACGCTGAAGCAGCTATTTCCCATTAGAGAAACAGCCCTCCGACCAGCAGATGCAGAAAGGTCCTCTAGTCTAATGGGAACTAGCCCACTTACACTAAAGCAGCTATTTCCCATTAGAGAAACGGCCCTCTGACCTGCAGAGGCAGAAAGGTCCTCTCATCTAACGGGAACTAGCTCACTCACACTGAAGCAGCTATTTCCCATTAGAGAAACGGCCATCTGACCTGCAGAGGTAAAAAGGTCCATTTGTCTAATGGGAACTAGCCCACTCACACTGAAGCAGCTATTTCCCATTAGAGAAACGGCCATCTGACCTGCAAAGGCAGATAGGTCCTCTCGTCTAAGGGGAACTAGCCCATTCACACTGAAGCAGCCATTTCCCATTAGAGAAACGGCCATCTGACCTGCAGAGGCAGAAAGGTCCTCTCATCTAATGGGAACTAGCCCGCTCACACTGAAGCAGCTATTTCCCATTAGAGATCGGCCCTCTGACCTGCAGAGGCAGAAAGGTCCTCTCATCTAATGGGAACTAGCCCGCTCAAACTGTAGCAGCTATTTCCCATTAGAGAAACGGCCCTCCGACCTGCAGATGCAGAAAGGTCCTCTAGTCTAATGGGAACTAGCCCGCTCAAACTGAAGCAGCTATTTCCCATTAGAGAAACGGCCCTCCGACCTGCAGAGGCAGAAAGGTCCTTTTGTCTAATGGGAACTAGCCCACTCACGCTGAAGCAGCTATTTCCCATTAGAGAAACAGCCCTCCGACCAGCAGATGCAGAAAGGTCCTCTAGTCTAATGGGAACTAGCCCACTTACACTAAAGCAGCTATTTCCCATTAGAGAAACGGCCCTCTGACCTGCAGAGGCAGAAAGGTCCTCTCATCTAACGGGAACTAGCTCACTCACACTGAAGCAGCTATTTCCCATTAGAGAAACGGCCATCTGACCTGCAGAGGTAAAAAGGTCCATTTGTCTATTGGGAACTAGCCCACTCACACTGAAGCAGCTATTTCCCATTAGAGAAACGGCCATCTGACCTGCAAAGGCAGATAGGTCCTCTCGTCTAAGGGGAACTAGCCCACTCACACTGAAGCAGCCATTTCCCATTAGAGAAACGGCCATCTGACCTGCAGAGGCAGAAAGGTCCTCTCGTCTAATGGGAACTAGCCCATTCACACTGAAGAAGCTATTTCCCTTTAGAGAAACGGCCCTCTGACCTGCAGAGGCAGAAAGGTCCTCTCGTCTAATGGGAACTAGCCCACTCACACTGAAGCAGCTATTTCCCATAAGAGAAATGGCCCTCTGACCTGCAGAGGCAGAAAAGTCCTCTCGTCTAATGGGAACTAGCCCATTCACACTGAAGCAGCTATTTCCCATTAGAGAAACGGCCCTCCGACCTGGAAAGGCAGAAAGGTCCTCTCGTCTAATGGGAACTAGCCCACTCACACTGAAGCAGCTATTTCCCATTAGAGAAACGGCCCTCCGACCTGCAGACGCAGAAAGGTCCTCTCATCTAATGGGAACTAGCCCGCTCAAACTGAAGCAGCTATTTCCCATTAGAGAAACGGCCCTCCGACCTGCAGAGGCAGAAAGGTCCGCTCATCTAATGGGAACTAGCCCGCTCAAACAGAAGCAGCTATTTCCCATTAGAGAAACGACCCTCCGACCTGCAGAGGCAGAAAGGTCCTCTCGTATAATGGGAACTAGCCAGCTCAAACTGAAGCAGCTATTTCCCATTAGAGAAACAGCCCTCCGACCTGCAGATGCAGAAAGGTCCTCTAGTCTAATGGGAACTAGCCCGCTCAAACTGAAGCAGCTATTTCACATTAGAGAAACGGCCCTCCGACCTGCAGAGGCAGAAAGGTCCTTTTGTCTAATGGGAACAAGCCCACTCACACTGAAGCAGCTATTTCCCATTAGAGAAACGGCCCTCTGACCTGCAGAGGCAGAAAGGTCCTCTCGTCTAATGGGAACAAGCCCATTCACACTGATGCAGCTATTTCCCATTAGAGAAAGGGCCCTCTGACCTGCAGAGGCAGAAAGGTCCTCTCGTCTAATGGGAACTAGCCCACTCACACTGAAGCAGCTATTTCCCATAAGAGAAACGGCCCTCTGACCTGCAGAGGCAGAAAAGTCCTCTCGTCTAATGGGAACTAGCCCATTCAAACAGAAGCAGCTATTTCCCATTAGAGAAACGGCCCTCTGACCTGGAAAGGCAGAAAGGTCCTCTCGTCTAATGGGAACTAGCCCATTCACACTGAAGCAGCTATTTCCCATTAGAGAAACGGGCCCCCGACCTGCAGAGGCAGAACGGTCCTTTCGTCTAATGGGAACTAGCCCGCTCACACTGAAGCAGCTATTTCCAATTAGAGAAACGGCCCTCCGACCTGCAGATGCAGAAAGGTCCTCTCATCTAATGGGAACTAGCCCGCTCAAACTGAAGCAGCTATTTCCCATTAGAGAAACGGCCCTCTGACATGCAGAGGCAGAAAGGTCCTCTCGTATAATGGGAACTAGCCAACTCAAACTGAAGCAGCTATTTCCCATTAGAGAAACGGCCCTCCGACCTGCAGATGCAGAAAGGTCCTCTAGTCTAATGGGAACTAGCCCGCTCACACTGAAGCAGCTATTTCCCATTAGAGAAACGGCCCTCCGACCTGCAGAGGCAGAAAGGTCCTTTTGTCTAATGGGAACTAGCCCACTCACACTGAAGCAGCTATTTCCCATTAGAGAAACGGCCCTCCGACCTGCAGAGGCAGAAAGGTCCTTTTGTCTAATGGGAACTAGCCCACTCACACTGAAGCAGCTATTTCCCATTAGAGAAACGGCCCTCCGACCTGCAGAGGCAGAAAGGTCCTCTCGTCTAATGGGAACTAGCCCACTCACACTGAAGCAACTATTTCCCATAAGAGAAACGGCCCTCCGACCTGCAGAGGTAGCAAAGTCCTCTCGTCTAATGGGAACTAGCCCATTCACACTGAAGCAGCTATTTCCCATTAGAGAAACGGCCCTCTGACCTGCAGAGGCAGAAAAGTCCTCTCGTCTAATGGGAACTAGCCCACTCACACTGAAGCAGCTATTTCCCATTAGAGAAACGGCCCTCTGACCTGCAGGGGCAGAAAGGTCCTCTTGTCTACTGGGAAGTAGCCCACTAACACTGAAGCAGCTATTTCCCATTAGAGAAACGGCCCTCCGACCTGGAAAGGCAGAAAGGTCTTCTCGTCTAATGGGAACTAGCCCATTCACACTGAAGCAGCTATTTCCCATTAGAGAAGCGGCCCTCTCACCTGCAGAAGCAGAATGGTCCTTTCATCTAATGGGAACTAGCCCGCTCACACTGAAGCAGCTATTTCCCATTAGAGAAACGGCCCTCTGACCTGCAGAGGCAGAACGGTCCTTTCGTCTAATGGGAACTAGCCCACTCACACTGAAGCAGCTATTTCCCATTAGAGAAACGGCCCTCTGACCTGCAGAGGCAGAAAGGTCCTCTCGTCTAATGGGAACTATCCCACTCACACTGAAGCAGCTATTTCCCATAAGAGAAACGGCCCTCTGACCTGCAGAGGCAGAAAAGTCCTCTCGTCTAATGGGAACTAGCCCATTCACACTGAAGCAGTTATTTCCCATTAGAGAAACGGCCCTCCGACCTGGAAAGGCAGAAAGGTCCTCTCGTCTAATGGGAACTAGCCCACTCACACTGAAGCAGCTATTTCCCATTAGAGAAACGGCCCTCCGACCTGCAGACGCAGAAAGGTCCTCTCATCTAATGGGAACTAGCCCGCTCAAACTGAAGCAGCTATTTCCCATTAGAGAAACGGCCCTCCGACCTGCAGAGGCAGAAAGGTCCGCTCATATAATGGGAACTAGCCCGCTCAAACTGAAGCAGCTATTTGCCATTAGAGAAACGACCCTCCGACCTGCAGAGGCAGAAAGGTCCTCTCGTATAATGGGAACTAGCCAGCTCAAACTGAAGCAGCTATTTCCCATTAGAGAAACAGCCCTCCGACCTGCAGATGCAGAAAGGTCCTCTAGTCTAATGGGAACTAGCCCGCTCAAACTGAAGCAGCTATTTCCCATTAGAGAAACGGCCCTCCGACCTGCAGAGGCAGAAAGGTCCTTTTGTCTAATGGGAACAAGCCCACTCACACTGAAGCTGCTATTTCCCATTAGAGAAACGGCCCTCTGACCTGCAGAGGCAGAAAGGTCCTCTCGTCTAATGGGAACAAGCCCATTCACACTGACGCAGCTATTTCCCATTAGAGAAAGGGCCCTCTGACCTGCAGAGGCAGAAAGGTCCTCTCGTCTAATGGGAACTAGCCCACTCACACTGAAGCAGCTATTTCCCATAAGAGAAACGGCCCTCTGACCTGCAGAGGCAGAAAAGTCCTCTCGTCTAATGGGAACTAGCCCGCTCACACTGAAGCAGCTATTTCCCATTAGAGAAACGGCCCTCTGACCTGCAGGGGCAGAAAGGTCCTCTTGTCTACTGGGAACTAGCTCATTCACACTGAAGCAGCTATTTCCCATTAGAGAAACGGGCCCCCAACCTGCAGAGGCAGAACTGTCCTTTCGTCTAATGGGAACTAGCCCGCTCACACTGAAGCAGCTATTTCCAATTAGAGAAACGGCCCTCCGACCTGCAGATGCAGAAAGGTCCTCTCATCTAATGGGAACTAGCCCGCTCAAACTGAAGCAGCTATTTCCCATTAGAGAAACGACCCTCCGACCTGCAGAGGCAGAAAGGTCCTCTCGTATAATGGGAACTAGCCAGCTCAAACTGAAGCAGCTATTTCCCATTAGAGAAACAGCCCTCCGACCTGCAGATGCAGAAAGGTCCTCTAGTCTAATGAGAACTAGCCCGCTCAAACTGAAGCAGCTATTTCCCATTAGAGAAACGGCCCTCCGACCTGCAGAGGCAGAAAGGTCCTTTTGTCTAATGGGAACAAGCCCACTCACACTGAAGCAGCTATTTCCCATTAGAGAAACGGCCCTCTGACCTGCAGAGGCAGAAAGGTCCTCTCGTCTAATGGGAACAAGCCCATTCACACTGACGCAGCTATTTCCCATTAGAGAAAGGGCCCTCTGACCTGCAGAGGCAGAAAGGTCCTCTCGTCTAATGGGAACTAGCCCACTCACACTGAAGCAGCTATTTCCCATAAGAGAAACGGCCCTCTGACCTGCAGAGGCAGAAAAGTCCTCTCGTCTAATGGGAACTAGCCCATTCAAACAGAAGCAGCTATTTCCCATTAGAGAAACGGCCCTCTGACCTGCAGAGGCAGAAAGGTCCTCTCGTCTAATGGGAACTAGCCCACTCACACTGAAGCAGCTATTTCCCATTAGAGAAACGGCCCTCTGACCTGCAGGGGCAGAAAGGTCCTCTCGTCTAATGGGAACTAGCTCATTCACACTGAAGCAGCTATTTCCCATTAGAGAAACGGCCCTCCGACCTGCAGAGGCAGAAAGGTCCTTTTGTCTAATGGGAACTAGCCCGCTCAAACTGAAGCAGCTATTTCCCATTAGAGAAACGGCCCTCCGACCTGCAGAGACAGAAAGGTCCTTTTGTCTAATGGGAACTAGCCCACTCACACTGAAGCAGCTATTTCCCATTAGAGAAACGGCCCTCCGACCTGCAGAGGCAGAAAGGTCCTTTTGTCTAATGGGAACTAGCCCACTCACACTGAAGCAGCTATTTCCCATTAGAGAAACGGCCCTCCGACCTGCAGAGGCAGAAAGGTCCTCTCGTCTAATGGGAACTAGCCCACTCACACTGAAGCAGCTATTTCCCATAAGAGAAACGGCCCTCCGACCTGCAGAGGTAGAAAAGTCCTCTCGTCTAATGGGAACTAGCCCATTCACACTGAAGCAGCTATTTCCCATTAGAGAAACGGCCCTCTGACCTGCAGAGGCAGAAAGGTCCTCTCGTCTAATGGGAACTAGCCCACTCACACTGAAGCAGCTATTTCCCATTAGAGAAACGGCCCTCTGACCTGCAGGGGCAGAAAGGTCCTCTTGTCTACTGGGAAGTAGCCCACTAACACTGAAGCAGCTATTTCTCATTAGAGAAACGGCCCTCCGAACTGGAAAGGCAGAAAGGTCTTCTCGTCTAATGAGAACTAGCCCATTCACACTGAAGCAGCTATTTCCCATTAGAGAAACGGCCCTCTCACCTGCAGAAGTAGAACGGTCCTTTGATCTAATGGGAACTAGCCCGCTCACACTGAAGCAGCTATTTCCCATTAGAGAAACGGCCATCTGACCTGCAGAGGCAGAAAGGTCCTCTCATCTAATGGGAACTAGCCCACTCACACTGAAGCAGCTATTTCCCATTAGAGAAACGGCCCTCTGACCTGCAAAGGCAGATAGGTCCTCTCGTCTAAGGGGAACTAGCCCACTCACACTGAAGCAGCTATTTCCCATTAGAGAAACGGCCCTCTGACCTGCAAAGGCAGATAGGCCCTCTCGTCTAAGGGGAACTAGCCCACTCACACTGAAGCAGCCATTTCCCATTAGAGAAACGGAGATCTGACCTGCAGAGGCAGAAAGGTCCTCTCGTCTAATGGGAACTAGGCCATTCACACGGAAGCAGCTATTTCCCATTAGAGAAACGGCCCTCTGACCTGCAGAGGCAGAAAGGTCCTCTCGTCTAATGGGAACTAGCCCACTCACACTGAAGCAGCTATTTCCCATAAGAGAAACGGCCCTCTGACCTGCAGAGGCAGAAAAGTCCTCTCGTCTAATGGGAACTAGCCCATTCACACTGAAGCAGCTATTTCCCATTAGAGAAACGGCCCTCTGACCTGGAAAGGCAGAAAGGTCCTCTCGTCTAATGGGAACTAGCCCATTCACACTGTAGCAGCTATTTCCCATTAGAGAAACGGGCCCCCGACCTGCAGAGGCAGAACGGTCCTCTCGTCTAATGGGAACTAGCCCATTCACACTGAAGCAGCTATTTCCTATTAGAGAAACGGGCCCCCGACCTGCAGAGGCAGAACGGTCCTTTCGTCTAATGGGAACTAGCCCACTCAAACTGAAGCAGCTATTCCCCATTAGAGAAACGGCCCTCCGACCTGCAGATGCAGAAAGGTCCTCTCATCTAATGGGAACTAGCCCGCTCAAACTGAAGCAGCTATTTCCCATTAGAGAAACGGCCCTCTGACCTGCAGAGGCAGAAAGGTCCTCTCGTCTAATGGGAACAAGCCCATTCACACTGAAGCAGCTATTTCCCATTAGAGAAAGGGCCCTCTGACCTGCAGAGGCAGAAAGGTCCTCTCGTCTAATGGGAACTAGCCCACTCACACTGAAGCAGCTATTTCCCATTAGAGAAACGACCCTCTGACCTGCAGAAGCAGAACGGTCCTTTCGTCTAATGGGAACTAGCCCGCTCACACTGAAGCAGCTATATCCCATTAGAGAAACGGCCCTCTGACCTGCAGAGGCAGAACGGTCCTTTCGTCTAATGGGAACTAGCCCGCTCAAACTGAAGCAGCTATTTCCCATTAGAGAAACGGCCCTCCGACCTGCAGAGGCAGAAAGGTCCTCTCGTCTAATGGGAACTAGCCCGCTCAAACTGAAGCAGCTATTTCCCATCAGAGAAACGGCCCTCCGACCTGCAGATGCAGAAAGGTCCTCTCGTCTAATGGGAACTAGCCCACTCACACTGAAGCAGCTATTTCCCATTAGAGAAACAGCCCTCCAACCTGGAAAGGCAGAAAGGTCCTCTCGTCTAATGGGAACTAGCCCACTCACACTGAAGCAGCTATTTCCCATTAGAGAAACGGCCCTCTGACCTGCAGAGGCAGAAAGGTCCTCTCGTCTAATGAGAACTAGGCACTCACACTGAAGCAGCTATTTCCCATTAGAGATCGGCCCTCTGACCTGCAGTTGCAGAAAGGTCCCCTCGTCTA
Source organism: Ambystoma mexicanum (assembly GCF_040938575.1). NCBI lineage: Eukaryota > Metazoa > Chordata > Amphibia > Caudata > Ambystomatidae > Ambystoma > Ambystoma mexicanum. The sequence goes on from NC_090928.1 coordinate 1,283,978,529, forward strand.
ATGGGAACTAGCCCGCTCACACTGAAGCAGCTATTTCCCATTAGAGATCGGCCCTCTGACCTGCAGAGGCAGAAAGGTCCTCTCATCTAATGGGAACTAGCCCGCTCAAACTGTAGCAGCTATTTCCCATTAGAGAAACGGCCCTCCGACCTGCAGATGCAGAAAGGTCCTCTAGTCTAATGGGAACTAGCCCGCTCAAACTGAAGCAGCTATTTCCCATTAGAGAAACGGCCCTCCGACCTGCAGAGGCAGAAAGGTCCTTTTGTCTAATGGGAACTAGCCCACTCACGCTGAAGCAGCTATTTCCCATTAGAGAAACAGCCCTCCGACCAGCAGATGCAGAAAGGTCCTCTAGTCTAATGGGAACTAGCCCACTTACACTGAAGCAGCTATTTCCCATTAGAGAAACGGCCCTCTGACCTGCAGAGGCAGAAAGGTCCTCTCATCTTACGGGAACTAGCTCACTCACACTGAAGCAGCTATTTCCCATTAGAGAAACGGCCATCTGACCTGCAGAGGTAAAAAGGTCCATTTGTCTAATGGGAACTAGCCCACTCACACTGAAGCAGCTATTTCCCATTAGAGAAACGGCCATCTGACCTGCAAAGGCAGATAGGTCCTCTCGTCTAAGGGGAACTAGCCCACTCACACTGAATCAGCCATTTCCCATTAGAGAAACGGCCATCTGACCTGCAGAGGCAGAAAGGTCCTCTCGTCTAATGGGAACTAGCCCATTCACACTGAAGAAGCTATTTCCCTTTAGAGAAACAGCCCTCTGACCTGCAGAGGCAGAAAGGTCCTCTCGTCTAATGGGAACTAGCCCACTCACACTGAAGCAGCTATTTCCCATAAGAGAAACGGCCCTCTGACCTGCAGAGGCAGAAAAGTCCTCTCGTCTAATGGGAACTAGCCCATTCACACTGAAGCAGCTATTTCCCATTAGAGAAACGGCCCTCCGACCTGGAAAGGCAGAAAGGTCCTCTCGTCTAATGGGAACTAGCCCACTCACACTGAAGCAGCTATTTCCCATTAGAGAAACGGCCCTCCGACCTGCAGACGCAGAAAGGTCCTCTCATCTAATGGGAACTAGCCCGCTCAAACTGAAGCAGCTATTTCCCATTAGAGAAACGGCCCTCCGACCTGCAGAGGCAGAAAGGTCCGCTCATCTAATGGGAACTAACCCGCTCAAACTGAAGCAGCTATTTCCCATTAGAGAAACGACCCTCCGACCTGCAGAGGCAGAAAGGTCCTCTCGTATAATGGGAACTAGCCAGCTCAAACTGAAGCAGCTATTTCCCATTAGAGAAACAGCCCTCCGACCTGCAGATGCAGAAAGGTCCTCTAGTCTAATGGGAACTAGCCCGCTCAAACTGAAGCAGCTATTTCACATTAGAGAAACGGCCCTCCGACCTGCAGAGGCAGAAAGGTCCTTTTGTCTAATGGGAACAAGCCCACTCACACTGAAGCAGCTATTTCCCATTAGAGAAACGGCCCTCTGACCTCCAGAGGCAGAAAGGTCCTCTCGTCTAATGGGAACAAGCCCATTCACACTGATGCAGCTATTTCCCATTAGAGAAAGGGCCCTCTGACCTGCAGAGGCAGAAAGGTCCTCTCGTCTAATGGGAACTAGCCCACTCACACTGAAGCAGCTATTTCCCATAAGAGAAACGGCCCTCTGACCTGCAGAGGCAGAAAAGTCCTCTCGTCTAATGGGAACTAGCCCATTCAAACAGAAGCAGCTATTTCCCATTAGAGAAACGGCCCTCTGACCTGGAAAGGCAGAAAGGTCCTCTCGTCTAATGGGAACTAGCCCATTCACACTGAAGCAGCTATTTCCCATTAGAGAAACGGGCCCCCGACCTGCAGAGGCAGAACGGTCCTTTCGTCTAATGGGAACTAGCCCGCTCACACTGAAGCAGCTATTTCCAATTAGAGAAACGGCCCTCCGACCTGCAGATGCAGAAAGGTCCTCTCATCTAATGGGAACTAGCCCGCTCAAACTGAAGCAGCTATTTCCCATTAGAGAAACGGCCCTCTGACATGCAGAGGCAGAAAGGTCCTCTCGTATAATGGGAACTAGCCAACTCAAACTGAAGCAGCTATTTCCCATTAGAGAAACGGCCCTCCGACCTGCAGATGCAGAAAGGTCCTCTAGTCTAATGGGAACTAGCCCGCTCACACTGAAGCAGCTATTTCCCTTTAGAGAAACGGCCCTCTGACCTGCAGAGGCAGAAAGGTCCTTTTGTCTAATGGGAACTAGCCCACTCACACTGAAGCAGCTATTTCCCATTAGAGAAACGGCCCTCCGACCTGCAGAGGCAGAAAGGTCCTTTTGTCTAATGGGAACTAGCCCACTCACACTGAAGCAGCTATTTCCCATTAGAGAAACGGCCCTCCGACCTGCAGAGGCAGAAAGGTCCTCTCGTCTAATGGGAACTAGCCCACTCACACTGAAGCAGCTATTTCCCATAAGAGAAACGGCCCTCCGACCTGCAGAGGTAGCAAAGTCCTCTCGTCTAATGGGAACTAGCCCATTCACACTGAAGCAGCTATTTCCCATTAGAGAAACGGCCCTCTGACCTGCAGAGGCAGAAAAGTCCTCTCGTCTAATGGGAACTAGCCCACTCACACTGAAGCAGCTATTTCCCATTAGAGAAACGGCCCTCTGACCTGCAGGGGCAGAAAGGTCCTCTTGTCTACTGGGAAGTAGCCCACTAACACTGAAGCAGCTATTTCCCATTAGAGAAACGGCCCTCCGACCTGGAAAGGCAGAAAGGTCTTCTCGTCTAATGGGAACTAGCCCATTCACACTGAAGCAGCTATTTCCCATTAGAGAAGCGGCCCTCTCACCTGCAGAAGCAGAATGGTCCTTTCATCTAATGGGAACTAGCCCGCTCACACTGAAGCAGCTATTTCCCATTAGAGAAACGGCCCTCTGACCTGCAGAGGCAGAACGGTCCTTTCGTCTAATGGGAACTAGCCCACTCACACTGAAGCAGCTATTTCCCATTAGAGAAACGGCCCTCTGACCTGCAGAGGCAGAAAGGTCCTCTCGTCTAATGGGAACTAGCCCACTCACACTGAAGCAGCTATTTCCCATAAGAGAAACGGCCCTCTGACCTGCAGAGGCAGAAAAGTCCTCTCGTCTAATGGGAACTAGCCCATTCACACTGAAGCAGCTATTTCCCATTAGAGAAACGGCCCTCCGACCTGGAAAGGCAGAAAGGTCCTCTCGTCTAATGGGAACTAGCCCACTCACACTGAAGCAGCTATTTCCCATTAGAGAAACGGCCCTCCGACCTGCAGACGCAGAAAGGTCCTCTCATCTAATGGGAACTAGCCCGCTCAAACTGAAGCAGCTATTTCCCATTAGAGAAACGGCCCTCCGACCTGCAGAGGCAGAAAGGTCCGCTCATATAATGGGAACTAGCCCGCTCAAACTGAAGCAGCTATTTCCCATTAGAGAAACGACCCTCCGACCTGCAGAGGCAGAAAGGTCCTCTCGTATAATGGGAAATAGCCAGCTCAAACTGAAGCAGCTATTTCCCATTAGAGAAACAGCCCTCCGACCTGCAGATGCAGAAAGGTCCTCTAGTCTAATGGGAACTAGCCCGCTCAAACTGAAGCAGCTATTTCCCATTAGAGAAACGGCCCTCCGACCTGCAGAGGCAGAAAGGTCCTTTTGTCTAATGGGAACAAGCCCACTCACACTGAAGCAGCTATTTCCCATTAGAGAAACGGCCCTCTGACCTGCAGAGGCAGAAAGGTCCTCTCGTCTAATGGGAACAAGCCCATTCACACTGACGCAGCTATTTCCCATTAGAGAAAGGGCCCTCTGACCTGCAGAGGCAGAAAGGTCCTCTCGTCTAATGGGAACTAGCCCACTCACACTGAATCAGCTATTTCCCATAAGAGAAACGGCCCTCTGACCTGCAGAGGCAGAAAAGTCCTCTCGTCTAATGGGAACTAGCCCATTCAAACAGAAGCAGCTATTTCCCATTAGAGAAACGGCCCTCTGACCTGGAAAGGCAGAAAGGTCCTCTCGTCTAATGGGAACTAGCTCATTCACACTGAAGCAGCTATTTCCCATTAGAGAAACGGGCCCCCGACCTGCAGAGGCAGAACTGTCCTTTCGTCTAATGGGAACTAGCCCGCTCACACTGAAGCAGCTATTTCCAATTAGAGAAACGGCCCTCCGACCTGCAGATGCAGAAAGGTCCTCTCATCTAATGGGAACTAGCCCGCTCAAACTGAAGCAGCTATTTCCCATTAGAGAAACGGCCCTCCGACCTGCAGAGGCAGAAAGGTCCTCTCGTATAATGGGAACTAGCCAACTCAAACTGAAGCAGCTATTTCCCATTAGAGAAACGGCCCTCCGACCTGCAGATGCAGAAAGGTCCTCTAGTCTAATGGGAACTAGCCCGCTCAAACTGAAGCAGCTATTTCCCATTAGAGAAACGGCCCTCCGACCTGCAGAGACAGAAAGGTCCTTTTGTCTAATGGGAACTAGCCCACTCACACTGAAGCAGCTATTTCCCATTAGAGAAACGGCCCTCCGACCTGCAGAGGCAGAAAGGTCCTTTTGTCTAATGGGAACTAGCCCACTCACACTGAAGCAGCTATTTCCCATTAGAGAAACGGCCCTCCGACCTGCAGAGGCAGAAAGGTCCTCTCGTCTAATGGGAACTAGCCCACTCACACTGAAGCAGCTATTTCCCATAAGAGAAACGGCCCTCCGACCTGCAGAGGTAGAAAAGTCCTCTTGTCTAATGGGAACTAGCCCATTCACACTGAAGCAGCTATTTCCCATTAGAGAAACGGCCCTCTGACCTGCAGAGGCAGAAAGGTCCTCTCGTCTAATGGGAACTAGCCTACTCACACTGAAGCAGCTATTTCCCATTAGAGAAACGGCCCTCTGACCTGCAGGGGCAGAAAGGTCCTCTTGTCTACTGGGAAGTAGCCCACTAACACTGAAGCAGCTATTTCTCATTAGAGAAACGGCCCTCCGAACTGGAAAGGCAGAAAGGTCTTCTCGTCTAATGAGAACTAGCCCATTCACACTGAAGCAGCTATTTCCCATTAGAGAAACGGCCCTCTCACCTGCAGAAGCAGAACGGTCCTTTCATCTAATGGGAACTAGCCCGCTCACACTGAAGCAGCTATTTCCCATTAGAGAAACGGCCATCTGACCTGCAAAGGCAGATAGGTCCTCTCGTCTAAGGGGAACTAGCCCACTCACACTGAAGCAGCTATTTCCCATTAGAGAAACGGCCCTCTGACCTGCAAAGGCAGATAGGTCCTCTCGTCTAAGGGGAACTAGCCCACTCACACTGAAGCAGCCATTTCCCATTAGAGAAACGGCGATCTGACCTGCAGAGGCAGAAAGGTCCTCTCGTCTAATGGGAACTAGGCCATTCACACTGAAGCAGCTATTTCCCATTAGAGAAACGGCCCTCTGACCTGCAGAGGCAGAAAGGTCCACTCGTCTAATGGGAACTAGCCCACTCACACTGAAGCAGCTATTTCCCATAAGAGAAACGGCCCTCTGACCTGCAGAGGCAGAAAAGTCCTCTCGTCTAATGGGAACTAGCCCATTCACACTGAAGCAGCTATTTCCCATTAGAGAAACGGCCCTCCGACCTGGAAAGGCAGAAAGGTCCTCTTGTCTAATGGGAACTAGCCCATTCACACTGTAGCAGCTATTTCCCATTAGAGAAACGGGCCCCCGACCTGCAGAGGCAGAACGGTCCTCTCGTCTAATGGGAACTAGCCCATTCACACTGAAGCAGCTATTTCCTATTAGAGAAACGGGCCCCCGACCTGCAGAGGCAGAACGGTCCTTTCGTCTAATGGGAACTAGCCCACTCAAACTGAAGCAGCTATTTCCCATTAGAGAAACGGCCCTCCGACCTGCAGATGCAGAAAGGTCCTCTCATCTAATGGGAACTAGCCCGCTCAAACTGAAGCAGCTATTTCCCATTAGAGAAACGGCCCTCTGACCTGCAGAGGCAGAAAGGTCCTCTTGTCTAATGGGAACAAGCCCATTCACACTGAAGCAGCTATTTCCCATTAGAGAAAGGGCCCTCTGACCTGCAGAGGCAGAAAGGTCCTCTCGTCTAATGGGAACTAGCCCACTCACACTGAAGCAGCTATTTCCCATAAGAGAAACGGCCCTCTGACCTGCAGAGGCAGAAAAGTCCTCTCGTCTAATGGGAACTAGCCCATTCAAACAGAAGCAGCTATTTCCCATTAGAGAAACGGCCCTCTGACCTGGAAAGGCAGAAAGGTCCTCTCGTGTAATGGGAACTAGCCCATTCACACTGAAGCAGCTATTTCCCATTAGAGAAACGGGCCCCCGACCTGCAGAGGGAGAACGGTCCTTTCGTCTAATGGGAACTAGCCCGCTCACACTGAAGCAGCTATTTCCAATTAGAGAAACGGCCCTCCGACTTGCAGATGCAGAAAGGTCCTCTCATCTAATGGGAACTTGCCCGCTCAAACTGAAGCAGCTATTTCCCATTAGAGAAACGGCCCTCCGACCTGCAGAGGCAGAAAGGTCCTCTCGTATAATGGGAACTAGCCAACTCAAACTGAAGCAGCTATTTCCCATTAGAGAAACGGCCCTCTGACCTGCAGGGGCAGAATGGTCCTCTTGTCTACTGGGAAGTAGCCCACTAACACTGAAGCAGCTATTTCCCATTAGAGAAACGGCCCTCCGACCTGGAAAGGCAGAAAGGTCTTCTCGTCTAATGGGAACTAGCCCATTCACACTGAAGCAGCTATTTCCCATTAGAGAAACGGCCCTCTCACCTGCAGAAGCAGAACGGTCCTTTCATCTAATGGGAACTAGCCCGCTCACACTGAAGCAGCTATTTCCCATTAGAAAAACGGCCCTCTGACCTGCAGAGGCAGAACGGTCCTTTCGTCTAATGGGAACTAGCCCGCTCAAACTGAAGCAGCTATTGCCCATTAGAGAAACGGCCCTACCACCTGCAGAGGCAGAAAGGTCCTCTCGTCTAATGGGAACTAGCCCACTCACACTGAAGCAGCTATTTCCCATTAGAGAAACGGCCCTCCGACCTGCAGAGGCAGAAAGGTCCTCTCGTCTAATGGGAACTAGCCCACTCACACTGAAGCAGCTATTTCCCATAAGAGAAACGGCCCTCCGACCTGCAGAGGTAGAAAAGTCCTCTCGTCTAATGGGAACTAGCCCATTCACACTGAAGCAGCTATTTCCCATTAGAGAAACGGCCCTCTCACCTGCAGAAGCAGAACGGTCCTTTCATCTAATGGGAACTAGCCCGCTCACACTGAAGCAGCTATTTCCCATTAGAGAAACGGCCCTCTGACCTGCAGAGGCAGAACGGTCCTTTCGTCTAATGGGAACTAGCCCGCTCAAACTGAAGCAGCTATTTCCCATTAGAGAAATGGCCCTACGACCTGCAGAGGCAGAAAGGTCCTCTCGTCTAATGGGAACTAGCCCGCTCAAACTGAAGCAGCTATTTCCCATTAGAGAAACGGCCCTCCGACCTGCAGATGCAGAAAGGTCCTCTCGTCTAATGGGAACTAGCCCGCTTAAACTGAAGCAGCTATTTCCCATTAGAGAAACGGCCCTCCGACCTGCAGATGCAGAAAGGTCCTCTCGTCTAATGGGAACTAGCCCACTCACACTGAAGCAGCTATTTCCCATAAGAGAAACGGCCCTCCGACCTGCAGAGGTAGAAAAGTCCTCTCGTCTAATGGGAACTAGCCCATTCACACTGAAGCAGCTATTTCCCATTAGAGAAACGGCCGTCTGACCTGCAGGGGCAGAAAGGTCCTCTTGTCTACTGGGAAGTAGCCCACTAACACTGAAGCAGCTATTTCCATTAGAGAAACGGCCCTCCGACCTGGAAAGGCAGAAAGGTCTTCTCGTCTAATGGGAACTAGCCCATTCACACTGAAGCAGCTATTTCCCATTAGAGAAACGGCCCTCTCACCTGCAGAAGCAGAACGGTCCTTTCATCTAATGGGAACTAGCCCGCTCACACTGAAGCAGATATTTCCCATTAGAGAAACGGCCCTCCGACCTGGAAAGGCAGAAAGGTCTTCTCGTCTAATGGGAACTAGCCCATTCACACTGAAGCAGCTATTTCCCATTAGAGAAACGGCCCTCTCACCTGCAGAAGCAGAACGGTCATTTCATCTAATGGGAACTAGCCCGCTCACACTGAAGCAGCTATTTCCCATTAGAGAAACGGCCCTCTGACCTGCAGAGGCAGAACGGTCCTTTCGTCTAATGGGAACTAGCCCGCTCAAACTGAAGCAGCTATTTCCCATTAGAGAAATGGCCCTACGACCTGCAGAGGCAGAAAGGTCCTCTCGTCTAATGGGAACTAGCCCGCTCAAACTGAAGCAGCTATTTCCCATTAGAGAAACGGCCCTCCGACCTGCAGATGCAGAAAGGTCCTCTCGTCTAATGGGAACTAGCCCGCTTAAACTGAAGCAGCTATTTCCCATTAGAGAAACGGCCCTCCGACCTGCAGATGCAGAAATGTCCTCTCGTCTAATGGGAACTAGCCCGCTCAAACTAAAGCAGCTATTTCCCATTAGAGAAACGGCCCTACCACCTGCAGAGGCAGAAAGGTCCTCTCGTCTAATGGGAACTAGCCCACTTACACTGAAGCAGCTATTTCCCATTAGAGAAACGGCCCTCCGACCTGCAGAGGCAGAAAGGTCCTCTCGTCTAATGGGAACTAGCCCACTCACACTGAAGCAGCTATTTCCCATAAGAGAAACGGCCCTCCGACCTGCAGAGGTAGAAAAGTCCTCTCGTCTAATGGGAACTAGCCCATTCACACTGAAGCAGCTATTTCCCATTAGAGAAACGGCCGTCTGACCTGCAGGGGCAGAAAGGTCCTCTTGTCTACTGGGAAGTAGCCCACTAACACTGAAGCAGCTATTTCCCATTAGAGAAACGGCCCTCCGACCTGGAAAGGCAGAAAGGTCTTCTCGTCTAATGGGAACTAGCCCATTCACACTGAAGCAGCTATTTCCCATTAGAGAAACGGCCCTCTCACCTGCAGAAGCAGAACGGTCCTTTCATCTAATGGGAACTAGCCCGCTCACACTGAAGCAGCTATTTCCCATTAGAGAAACGGCCCGCTGACCTGCAGAGGCAGAACGGTCCTTTCGTCTAATGGGAACTAGCCCGCTCAAACTGAAGCAGCTATTTCCCATTAGAGAAATGGCCCTACGACCTGCAGAGGCAGAAAGGTCCTCTCGTCTAATGGGAACTAGCCCGCTCAAACTGAAGCAGCTATTTCCCATTAGAGAAACGGCCCTCCGACCTGCAGATGCAGAAAGGTCCTCTCGTCTAATGGGAACTAGGCCGCTTAAACTGAAGCAGCTATTTCCCATTAGAGAAACGGCCCTCCGACCTGCAGATGCAGAAAGGTCCTCTCGTCTAATGGGAACTAGCCCGCTCAAACTAAAGCAGCTATTTCCCATTAGAGAAACGGCCCTCCGACCTGCAGAGGCAGAAAGGTCCCCTCATCTAATGGGAACTAGCCCGCTCGCACTGAAGCAGCTATTTCACATTAGAGCAATGACCCTCTGACCTGCAGAGGCAGAAAGGTCCTCTCGTCTAATGGGAACTAGGCCACGTGCACTGAAGCAGCTATTTCCCATTAGAGAAACGGCCCTCCGACCTGCAGAGGCAGAAATGTCCTTTCGTCTAATGGGAACTAGCCCACTCACACTGAAGCAGCTATTTCCCATTAGAGAAACGGCCCTCCGACCTGCAGAGGCAGAAAGGTCCTCTCGCCTAATGGGAACTCTCCACTCACACTGAAGCAGCTATTTCCCATTAGAGAAACAGCACTCCGACATGCAGAGGCAGAAAGGTCCTCTAGTCTAATGGGAACTAGCCCACTCACACTGAAGCAACTATTTCCCATTAGAGAAACGGCCCTCTAACCTGCAGAGGCAGAAAGGTCCTCTCATCTAATGGGAACTAGCCCACTCACACTGAAGCAGCTATTTCCCATTAGAAAAACAGCCCTCCGACCTGCAGATGCAGAAAGGTCCTCTAGTCTAATGGGAACTAGCCCACTCACACTGAAGCAGCTATTTCCCATTAGAGAAACGGCCCTCTGACCTGCAGAGGCAGAAAGGTCCTCTCATCTAATGGGAACTAGCCCACTCACACTGAATCAGCTATTTCCCAATAGAGAAACGGCCATCTGACCTGCAGAGGTAAAAAGGTCCATTTGTCTAATGGGAACTAGCCCACTCACACTGAAGCAGCTATTTCCCATTAGAGAAACGGCCCTCTGACCTGCAAAGGCAGATAGGTCCTCTCGTCTAAGGGGAACTAGCCCACTCACACTGAAGCAGCCATTTCCCATTAGAGAAACTGGCATCTGACCTGCAGAGGCAGAAAGGTCCTCTCGTCTAATGGGAACTAGCCCATTCACACTGAAGCAGCTATTTCCCATTAGAGAAACGGCCCTCTGACCTGCAGAGGCAGAAAGGTCCTCTTGTCTAATGGGAACTAGCCCACTCACACTGAAGCAGCTATTTCCCATAAGAGAAACGGCCCTCTGACCTGCAGAGGCAGAAAAGTCCTCTCATCTAATGGGAACTAGCCCATTCACACTGAAGCAGCTATTTCCCATTAGAGAAACGGCCCTTCGACCTGGAAAGGCAGAAAGGTCCTCTCGTCTAATGGGAACTAGCCCATTCACACTGAAGCAGCTATTTCCCATTAGAGAAACGGGCCCCCGACCTGCAGAGGCAGAACGGTCCTCTCGTCTAATGGGAACTAGCCCATTCACACTGAAGCAGCTATTTCCTATTAGAGAAACGGGCCCCCGACCTGCAGAGGCAGAACGGTCCTTTCGTCTAATGGGAACTAGCCCACTCAAACTGAAGCAGCTATTTCCCATTAGAGAAACGGCCCTCCGACCTGCAAATGCAGAAAGGTCCTCTCATCTAATGGGAACTAGCCAGCTCAAACTGAAGCAGCTATTTCCCATTAGAGAAACGGCCCTCCGACCTGCAGAGGCAGAAAGGTCCTCTCATCTAATGGGAACTAGCCCGCTCAAACTGAAGCAGCTATTTCCCATTAGAGAAACGACCCTCCAACCTGCAGAGGCAGAAAGGTCCTCTCGTATAATGGGAACTAGCCAGCTCAAACTGAAGCAGCTATTTCCCATTAGAGAAACAGCCCTCCGACCTGCAGATGCAGAAAGGTCCTCTAGTCTAATGGGAACTTGCCCACTCACACTGAAGCAGCTATTTCCCATTAGAGAAACGGCCCTCTGACCTGCAAAGGCAGATAGGTCCTCTCGTCTAAGGGGAACTAGCCCACTCACACTGAAGCAGCCATTTCCCATTAGAGAAACGGACATCTGACCTGCAGAGGCAGAAAGGTCCTCTCGTCTAATGGGAACTAGCCCATTCACACTGAAGCAGCTATTTCCCATTAGAGAAACGGCCCTCTGACCTGCAGAGGCAGAAAGGTCCTCTCGTCTAATGGGAACTAGCCCACTCACACTGAAGCAGCTATTTCCCATAAGAGAAACGGCCCACTGACCTGCAGAGGCAGAAAAGTCCTCTCGTCTAATGGGAACTAGCCCATTCACACTGAAGCAGCTATTTCCCATTAGAGAAACGGCCCTCCGACCTGGAAAGGCAGAAAGGTCCTCTCGTCTAATGGGAACTAGCCCATTCACACTGAAGCAGCTATTTCCCATTAGAGAAACGGCCCTCCGACCTGGAAAGGCAGAAAGGTCCTCTCGTCTAATGGGAACTAGCCCATTCACACTGAAGCAGCTATTTCCCATTAGAGAAACGGGCCCCCGACCTGCAGAGGAAGAACGGTCCTCTCGTCTAATGGGAACTAGCCCATTCACACTGAAGCAGCTATTTCCTATTAGAGAAACGGGCCCGCGACCTGCAGAGGCAGAACGGTCCTTTCGTCTAATGGGAACTAGCCCGCTCAAACTGAAGCAGCTATTTCCCATTAGAGAAACGGCCCTCCGACCTGCAAATGCAGAAAGGTCCTCTCATCTAATGGGAACTAGCCCGCTCAAACTGAAGCAGCTATTTCCCATTAGAGAAACGGCCCTCCGACCTGCAGAGGCAGAAAGGTCCTCTCATCTAATGGGAACTAGCCCGCTCAAACTGAAGCAGCTATTTCCCATTAGAGAAACGACCCTCCGACCTGCAGAGGCAGAAAGGTCCTCTCGTATAATGGGAACTAGCCAGCTCAAACTGAAGCAGCTATTTCCCATTAGAGAAACAGCCCTCCGACCTGCAGATGCAGAAAGGTCCTCTAGTCTAATGGGAACTAGCCCGCTCAAACTGAAGCAGCTATTTCCCATTAGAGAAACTGCCCTCCGACCTGCAGAGGCAGAAAGGTCCTTTTGTCTAATGGGAACAAGCCCACTCACACTGAAGCAGCTATTTCCCATTAGAGAAATGGCCCTCTGACCTGCAGAGGCAGAAAGGTCCTCTCGTCTAATGGGAACAAGCCCATTCACACTGAAGCAGCTATTTCCCATTAGAGAAAGGGCCCACTGACCTGCAGAGGAAGAAAAGTCCTCTCGTCTGATGGGAACTAGCCCATTCAAACAGAAGCAGCTATTTCCCATTAGAGAAACGGCCCTCTGACCTGGAAAGGCAGAAAGGTCCTCTCGTGTAATGGGAACTAGCCCATTCACACTGAAGCAGCTATTTCCCATTAGAGAAGCGGGCCCCCGACCTGCAGAGGCAGAACGGTCCTTTCGTCTAATGGGAACTAGCCCGCTCACACTGAAGCAGCTATTTCCAATTAGAGAAATGGCCCTCCGACCTGCAGATGCAGAAAGGTCCTCTCATCTAATGGGAACTAGCCCGCTCAAACTGAAGCAGCTATTTCCCATTAGAGAAACGGCCCTCCGACCTGCAGAGGCAGAAAGGTCCTCTCGTATAATGGGAACTAGCCAACTCAAACTGAAGCAGCTATTTCCCATTAGAGAAACGGCCCTCCGACCTGCAGATGCAGAAAGGTCCCCTAGTCTAATGGGAACTAGCCCGCTCAAACTGAAGCAGCTATTTCCCATTAGAGAAACGGCCCTCCGACCTGCAGAGGCAGAAAGGTCCTTTTGTCTAATGGGAACTAGCCCACTCACACTGAAGCAGCTATTTCCCATTAGAGAAACGGCCCTCCGACCTGCAGAGGCAGAAAGGTCCTCTCGTCTAATGGGAACTAGCCCACTCACACTGAAGCAGCTATTTCCCATAAGAGAAACGGCCCTCCGACCTGCAGAGGTAGAAAAGTCCTCTCGTCTAATGGGAACTAGCCCATTCACACTGAAGCAGCTATTTCCCATTAGAGAAACGGCCCTCTGACCTGCAGAGGCAGAAAGGTCCTCTCGTCTAATGGGAACTAGCCCACTCACACTGAAGCAGCTATTTCCCATTAGAGAAACGGCCCTCTGACCTGCAGAGGCAGAAAGGTCCTCTCGTCTAATGGGAACTAGCCCACTCACACTGAAGCAGCTATTTCCCATTAGAGAAACGGCCCTCTGACCTGCAGGGGCAGAAAGGTCCTCTTGTCTACTGGGAAGTAGCCCACTAACACTGAAGCAGCTATTTCCCATTAGAGAAACGGCCCTCCGACCTGGAAAGGCAGAAAGGTCCTCTCGTCTAATGGGAACTAGCCCATTCACACTGAAGCAGCTATTTCCCATTAGAGAAACGGCCCTCTGACCTGCAGAAGCAGAACGGTCCTTTCGTCTAATGGGAACTAGCCCGCTCACACTGAAGCAGCTATTTCCCATTAGAGAAACGGCCCTCTGACCTGCAGAGGCAGAACGGTCCTTTCGTCTAATGGGAACTAGCCCGCTCAAACTGAAGCAGCTATTTCCCATTAGAGAAACGGCCCTCTGACCTGCAGAGGCAGAAAGGTCCTCTCGTCTAATGGGAACTAGCCCGCTCAAACTGAAGCAGCTATTTCCCATTAGAGAAACGGCCCTCCGACCTGCAGAGGCAGAAAGGTCCTCTTGTCTACTGGGAAGTAGCCCACTAACACTGAAGCAGCTATTTCCCATTAGAGAAACGGCCCTCCGACCTGGAAAGGCAGAAAGGTCCTCTCGTCTAATGGGAACTAGCCCATTCACACTGAAGCAGCTATTTCCCATTAGAGAAACGGCCCTCTGACCTGCAGAAGCAGAACGGTCCTTTCGTCTAATGGGAACTAGCCCGCTCACACTGAAGCAGCTATTTCCCATTAGAGAAACGGCCCTCTGACCTGCAGAGGCAGAACGGTCCTTTCGTCTAATGGGAACTAGCCCGCTCAAACTGAAGCAGCTATTTCCCATTAGAGAAACGGCCCTCTGACCTGCAGAGGCAGAAAGGTCCTCTCGTCTAATGGGAACTAGCCCGCTCAAACTGAAGCAGCTATTTCCTATTAGAGAAACGGCCCTCCGACCTGGAAAGGCAGAATGGTCCTCTCGTCTAATGGGAACTAGCCCATTCACACTGAAGCAGCTATTTCCCATTAGAGAAACGGCCCTACGACCTGCAGAGGCAGAAAGGTCCTCTCGTCTAATGGGAACTAGCCCGCTCAAACTGAAGCAGCTATTTCCCATTAGAGAAACGGCCCTCTGACCTGCAGATGCAGAAAGGTCCTCTCGTCTAAAGGGAACTAGCCCGCTTAAACTGAAGCAGCTATTTCCCATTAGAGAAACGGCCCTCCGACCTGCAGATGCAGAAAGGTCCTCTCGTCTAATGGGAACTAGCCCGCTCAAACTAAAGCAGCTATTTCCCATTAGAGAAACGGCCTGTTGTAGGTCAAGCTGAAGGTGTCGCGAGGCACTTCGCAGTAAGCAGGACGCGCTGTACTCATTAAATGAAGCAGGCCAATAAATCAGGAGCGGAGACAGATACGTCTTGACTGGACTTTAATATAACTCGAACTGCCGAACTGGCGGTAAGCCCGCCTTCATAACCACGTGGGTCGCAGCCCACCCGTAACTGCAATAGAGAGAGGACTGTCCCCTTCAAGTACATTAATAACAATGAACATAGGACATTACATCTCCCCCCCCTTATCACACACTTTACCAGTGTTCAGTTGGCCTCCTCAATCCATCGTGTGGGTTTGCAAATGAGCCGTTTGGATGGGCTGCGCAAACGAGGGACCTGGTTTACTTCCGGGCCGTCACTATCACTGCGGCTGTCGTCAGCATCTCTGTCCTCTTCCTGATACTCGGAGTCTGTCTCTGAAGAGTCATCTGGCAAGGTTGTTGGAGTGTTGATGGGGTTGTCCGTGTTGTCAAATGTTCTAAAGAAAGATGAATTCCGGGTGACTGTACCTCGTGCATTTGCTGCCGTTATCATCGAGCCCTGGATGTGGGTTATGTTAGGCAGAAACCTGTGCAGTTCCCTTGGGGAACACTGCAAAAGATTTAAGACTACAGGTATAGCAGTAAACCCACTTGGTAGCAGTCTGTACCACCCAGATTTACCTGGTAGCTGTGGCTGAGCAGTCAGACTTCCCTCAAGAAGAGTTAGGCAGTATGCAAAGTATACACAATAGGTACCAAAACACAATAGTACAAGCAAACACTGACCAGAGCTTGGTTTCAAAAGTATATAGTTATTTATTTTTAAGAACACATACGTTGAAAACACTCTAGCAATATATATAGTAAAATACTCTAAACACAGTTATATGGAAAGCAGTCCCAACCCTTATCCCTATCTAGAAAACTCTAGGTTAACACCACATAATTCAAACAGAGGTGAGTGCTTAACTTTAGATGACACTCTAGTAGGTTCAAAGAAGGGAGAGAAAAGGCAGAAATAGGCTAAACACACCACTCTAAGGTCAAGAACACTTTCAATAGGCTCAAAGAAGCACAAAGTCACAGGTGAGCAAAAGTCACTAGGCAGGGCCCACTCTTAGAGCAGACAGAGCGAAAATGTGCCCAAGATCACACCGTTATTAGGGATTCAGAGTCTTGCAAAGAGTTCAGAAAGGGTTTAGAGAGGCTTAGAAAGTTTAGCCAGGGTGTCCCAGGCACTCCCAGGTTCGAAAGCCGGGGGCTAAAACTACCCCGTACAGTCGGTGGCAAGGGAAGCCAGGCGGAACACGGTACCTTAAACGGGAAGGATCCTCCAGCGGTGGCAGTTGTTCCAGGCAGTGGCAGCAAGGCTTGACGTCGGTCAGGGAAGAAGAAGTTCTCGCTGAAGAGCAGAAGAAGAAGATCGTTGCACTGCCCGGGAAGAAACCAGCCGTGGAGTCCTCCGGTTAAAGGGTTGTACCGACTTTCGCGGGTGTGGTAAAAGTGTGGTAGTCCGGTTGCCGGGGTGCTTGGCACGGGCAAGGCGGCCACGAGATACCTCAAAGAAGCGGAAAGAAGGTGAAAACTGGTTGTCCCCACCAGTCAAGGGAAGGAGCCACTCCGTTAAGAGTTCTCCTCGGTCGTTGGGAAAAGTGGTGAGACGGTTCAGCAGGGCTCCACCGGGTGGTGTCGTCGTAGCAGGTCGGCTCAGCTCTTCCCTCGTCGGATTCTTGGTCCTGTGGCGACTTCTGAAGTTCCAGTCCCCAAAGCCCTGCTTTTATGCAGCAAGCCCCCATTCACCCAGCCTAGCTGTCACTCAAACATGCTAAGTGGTGAGCCGGCCGGCTCACCACTTGGGCCAATCAGGACGGAGTGCGACTTGAGTTACCAAGGTAACTCAGTCCAGGGTGCCTAAATCCCCCTCCACCCCTCCTAAGTACCCCAGACAGAGTGGCACCACTTTGGAGGGCTTCTGTGGAGAAGCCCGCCAAAAGTGGAACAAAGGGCTCCACTTTGGGTCAGAGTTACAGAGGCGAACGCCAACGCCATTTTAGAATCAAGTTTTGGCAAAAAATCCCAACCGGAGTTATAATAATAAATATATAAACCGGCGGTATGTTTGAGGCTACCGTAAATAAATAATTAAATGTGTTAGCCTAAAACAATGGGAAATCCCATAGGAAAATATTTGCGGTTGAATATAAAAAGTAGTTTCCACTGCCACCAGCCAAAACTCGATCAGGGGGGACGGAGACGTGCCCCCTCGACTAACAGACCCTGGGGCAATCGAATTGCCCCAGCCAGTACGTCCACAATATGATGGTTTGTACTGGTTCTGTTCAGGATTTAAGACTAGTAAAGTCTTGGGGGACTTTACATGCCCTGGGAGACAGTAGTCAGTCCCAGGGTATGGAGTCTATGTTGGGGAGTCCCTAGGACACCCCTGGGTTACTGCACAGAGGGTGCTGTGTAACCCACATCACAAAAATACATGAGGCCCTATGGAGTAAAAGACCCCATAGCCCATTCAACACAAGGTTTAACCAAGAAAACACACTTCAAACATGCCCAAGAGTGAGGGTAAAAGAGTCTCACTCTTGGCAGGAGAAAAAAAGAAACCCCAGAAATCCAGCAAAGCCGCTGGGGGACTCACTAGGTAGGGAAATTCAGCCTAAACAGAGAATTCTCCCTAACACGCGCCCCCCCCCAGACTAAGGGACAGGAGGACTTAATCCACTCATGGATGAACCTCATACCTCTAGTCGATGATATACATCCTAGAGAGTCCATCAGCATTTTGATGGTGACACCCTGACCTGTGCTCAATGGTGAAATCAAACCCTTGCAGGCAGATTGACCATCTCAATAGTTTTGGATTTTCCCCTTTCATTTGCATTAACCATCTCAAGGGTTGGTGGTCAGTCTGAATAACAAAAGTAGAACCATACAAGTATGGCCTAAACTTCTTCAGTGCCCACACAATAGCAAAGCATTCTCTTTCGATTGTTGCCCACCTTGTCTCAGGATCCTTCAGTTTTCTACTGATGAAGCAAATGGGGTGCTCCCTTCCCTTCTCATCCAGTTGGCTTAGAACTGCACCTATACCTACATTGGAAGCATCAGTTTGTACAATGAAAGTTTGGTGGTAGTCAGGAGCTCTTAATACTGGAGCTTGGCAAAGAGCTCTCTTCAGTTTTTCAAAGGCCTGATTGCACTCCTCATTCCATTTTACCTTTTTAGGGAATTTAGGAGAGGAGATTACATTCAGTGGAGAAGCTATGGTCCCATAGTTCTCAATGAAATTCCTGTAATACCCAGTGAGGCCTAGGAAGGCTCTCACTTGGGTTTGAGTAGTTGGTGTTGTCCAATTTTGCACAGCTTCAATCTTGCTGAGCAAAGGCCTTATTTCTCCACCTCCTACCTCATGTCCAAGGTAGACCACTTTACTTTGACCAATCTGGCACTTACTGGCTTTGATTGTCAAATGGGCCTTTTCAAGGGCCTGCAACACATGTCCTAGGTGGTTCACATGTTCCTCCCAGGAGTGGCTGAAGACTGCAATGTCATCCAAGTATGCCATGCAGAAATCTTCCATCCCAGCCAGAACTTGGTTCACCATCCTTTGGAATGTGGCAGGTGCATTTTCTAATCCAAAAGGCATGACCTTAAACTGGTACAAGCCAACTGGGGTTGAAAATGCAGTTTTCTCCTTGGCATGGTCTGTCAGGGCTATTTGCCAATAGCCTGACGTAAGGTCAAATGTGCTGAGGTACTTGGCTGCACCAAGTTTATCCACCAACTCATCTGTCCTGGGCAAAGGGTGGGCATCAGTCTTGGTGACTGCATTTAGAGCTCTATAGTCCACACAGAATCTCAAGTCTTTGGATCCTGCCTTTGGTACTAACATAACTGGGCTAGACCATGGACTAGTAGAGGGCTCTATTACCCCGAGATCAAGCATCTTCTTGACCTCTCCTTTGATGTGGGTTCTGATGTGTTCTGACATTCTGTACCCTCTGCTTTTGACTGGCAGACAGTCACCAGTGAGTATATCATGCTGGCCCCAAGGGGTCAAGCCTGGTGACAGTGAGAACAGGGAGGCAAACTGATTTAACATAGATTTGCACTCCTCTTGTTGCTCAGGGGTCAGGTCTGAAGAGAGATTGACTCCTTCAACTTTTTCGTCTAAAGGCACACCTCTAAGGAGATCAGGGAGAGATTCACTCTCTTCTTCCTCTGCAGCTGAAGCTAGAAGCAAGGCTCCTACGTCAGGTCTGGAGATGTATGCTTTTAGTCTGTTGGTGTGGAAGACTCTAGGAGCTTCCCTGGGTCTGCCCAGATCCACCAGATAGTTGACCTCTCCAAGTTTTCCCACAATCTTGAAGGGTCCCATCCATTTGTCTTGCAAGGCCCTCTGCCTTGTTGGGAGCATAACTAGAACTAGATGGTCTTGAGTAAACTCAACCATGTTAGCCTTCTGGTCATGCCAATGTTTGACCAGAGCTTGACCAGCTTTCAAGTTGTCACTTGCTTCTGCCATCATGTGTGACATTCTCCTCCGGAGACCTATCACATAGTCAGTCACTCTGACTGGCTTGAGGGGAGGAGCACCTTCCAATCCCTCCTTGATCAGGGCCAATGGACCTCTGACCGGATGGCCATAGAGAAGCTCAAAGGGAGAATAACCTACTCCCTCCTGAGGGACTTCTCTATAAGCAAAGAGAAGGCATGGCAGTAGAAGGTCCCACTTCTTTTTAAGGGGCTCCTCTAAAGCACCTATCATGCTCTTCATGGTTCTGTTAAACCTTTCAACCAACCCGTTGGTCTGAGGGTGGTATGCTGTTGAGAACTTGTAAGTAACTCCACAGGTTTTCCACATGGCTTTCATGTAGTGGGACATAAAGTTTGACCCCCTGTCAGAGATTACTTCCTTAGGAAAGCCAACCCTGGTAAAAATACCAAGGAGGGCCTTAGCCACAGCCGGAGCTGTAACAGTCCTCATAGGAATTGCCTCAGGGTACCTAGTAGCATGGTCTACTACAACAAGTATAGACCTGTTGCCTGAGGAGGTTGGGGGATCAAGGGGACCAACTATGTCAATCCCTACCCTCTCAATTGGGACTCCCACAACTGGGAGAGGCACTAAAGGTGCCACATTCTTGGAACCAACCTTACCAGAAGTCTGGCAGGTATGGCAGCTCTTACAATATCTATCTACTTCAGCCCCCATCTTTGGCCAATATAAGTAGAGAGAGAGCCTTTCCTTGGTCTTCTTGAAACTCAAGTGACCAGCCAAAGGTATCTCATGGGCTAGTTGTAAGAACTGTTGTCTGTTCTCTTGGGGGACTACAAGGCGCTTGTAGTCTCCAGGTTCAGACTCAGTTGGTTCACTATAGAAGAGGCCATCTTCCCAGTGTAACCTATACTTCCCAGGCTCTTGCCCATCAGCCTGAGAAGCTGCCTGGTGGCGGAGACCTTCCAGAGTTGGACATTCTCTTTGCCCCTTACGAAAAGCCGCCCTGCTAGGCACACCTTCTGCCAGTAAAGACTGCAGCTCAGGATGGTCCTCAGGGTCCAAATCTCCAATAAGGTTTGGGCCTCCTTCTAGCTCTTCCTCAGAGTCTAGCTCAACCACACAGGGTTGTACTTCCCTCTCAGCCTCAGCTGGAGGTGGAGTTACAGGTGTAACTTTGGACAACCTAGGGGAAGTCCTTGTTGGAAGCACTGGAGTGCTTGCTGCTGGCTTTTTCCTAGGAGTCTTGGGTTGCCCCTTTGCTCCTGATCTGGTTGTTACTGCAGTGAGTTGCTCCAGTGGGAGAGGAGTGATTTATGTCATCATCTCCTGAGATAACCCTCTCAGGGTTTTCTCTCTTGCAGGTTTTGTGAGCTCCTGTAACCTCTTGCTAGGTGGTCTGGGGGTATGTGACACAACTCCAAGAGCTTTGAGGTCATTACCCAACAGAACCCTACCTGGCACTTCACATTGTACACTGACAGGTATTTTTACAGCCATATCATTACATTGGATGAGAACGGGTAACTGGGGACACATCTGCACAGGCCCACCAGCTAACTTGGTGAGGCATTTGGGTGCCTTAGCAACATCCTCTGCCTTGAAAAATGATTCATCCACCACAGTTATGCTGGCTCCAGTGTCCCTAATGGCAGGAGTCTCCTGACCATTCACCTGGACACTGTCCTTATAATACTCTTTAGTATTATCTGGGATAGAGTTATATACATCTAAGTTCTGTTGTTCCCACAACCCCAGAGAGACTAAAGAAACACTAGCTGAGACTCCAGTGGGTTCATCAGCCAGTAATAGAAAGTTTCCACTTGCCATATGTACTTCCTCTTCTGGAGCGAAGGCTAAGGAGGCAAGCTGGACCCCTGAAGGTTTACCCTTACATCTGGGATCTCCTTTCACATGGTCAGTAGCCTTACAAACAAAGCATGAGCCAAAGGCTCGCTGGAATGGAGGCTTGTTCTGACCTCCTTCTGGTCTGGGACCAGAAGGTACACTAGCCTGATTTGGTTTCCCTTGTGGCTTACCCTTATAGTTTTGTTTGGGGCCCTCTTTGGAATTTGTAGTATTAGAATTCTCTTTGGAGTCCTTTTTAGGCTGCTTTTCCCCATCCTTTTTCTGAGTTACCCCAGAATCCTTGTGAGTGGCTCTGTTGGCAACCCACAAGTCAGCAGCCTTAGCTAGTTTCCGGGAATCTAATTCCTTGGAATCAGCCAAGTGTTGTCTGAGCTCAGGAGAGCAGGCATCATAAATAGTCTCCAACATAAACAAATTCTTCATACCTTCATAAGTGTTCACCTTGTAACCCTTAATCCATCCCTCTAAGTTTTTCAACCCTTCACTCACCCAGGTAGCCCAAGGGGTACCATCATGCTTTTTGAGGCTCCTAAACCTCTTAAGATACTGGGAAGGGGTCTTCCCAAACCTAGCTATCAAAGCTAGTTTCACACATTCATAGTCCTTCTTATCCTCCTCCTCCATCTCCATTACCACATCAGTTGCAACAGGGGGAAGCCTAGAGAACAACCAGGTGAGTAAGTCATTTCCTGTGATGTTCTGGAGCCCATGATTATATTCAAACAGAGACAACCAATCCAACACATCCAACTTAGGCTCATACATACCAACCAATTCCTTAGGCATCCGGGGTCTTTTAGGACTGGAACTTCTAGAGGAGCCAGAGAGAGAAGCATTCTCAACAGACAATTTCTTCATTTCTAGCTCATGCTTGAGCTCCATTTCCCTTAGCCTTAGTTCTTTTTCAGTTTGAGCATTAAGTTTTTTATACTCCAATTCTAGTTTCATTTTCTCTAGTTCATAGTACTGAGGGCCAAATGTGGGACCTGGTAAAGGTCAAGTAGGCACAGCAGGTAGAGCAGGCAGAGGCCTAGGGGGGACAGTCACAACAGCCTCACCCTCCTCTTCTGACTCTTCCTCAAAATCATCAACATTTTGTTCTATGTCAATTTCAATACTGTCATCTACATTTGCTGGAGTGGTAGGTTCCTCTGAACCATCACCCAGACTTTGGTTAGCTAACAATCTTTCAATCAGCTCCATTTTCTTGCCCTTAGTCATGAGATCCTTATGTTTACAGAGCACTCTTAAACAATCAGCAGTTTTGGCTGCAAGGGACAGTTGACTATAGCTTTCTATAACTGACATGTTAGAGGATTACTTTCACAGTGCTAAGCTTTGTGGTTAGTTGCACTTAGGTATCTAAAGCACACCAAAATGTATACTCAATACAAATCCCACCACTGTACACCAGTGTTAGGCAGAAACCTGTGCAGTTCCCTTGGGGAACACTGCAAAAGATTTAAGACTACAGGTATAGCAGTAAACCCACTTGGTAGCAGTCTGTACCACCCAGATTTACCTGGTAGCTGTGGCTGAGCAGTCAGACTTCCCTCAAGAAGAGTTAGGCAGTATGCAAAGTATACACAATAGGTACCAAAACACAATAGTACAAGCAAACACTGACCAGAGCTTGGTTTCAAAAGTATATAGTTATTTATTTTTAAGAACACATAAGTTGAAAACACTCTAGCAATATATATAGTAAAATACTCTAAACACAGTTATATAGAAAGCAGTCCCAACCCTTATCCCTATCTAGACAACTCTAGGTTAACACCACATAATTCAAACAGAGGTGAGTGCTTAACTTTAGATGACACTCTAGTAGGTTCAAAGAAGGGAGAGAAAAGGCAGAAATAGGCTAAACACACCACTCTAAGGTCAAGAACACTTTCAATAGGCTCAAAGAAGCACAAAGTCACAGGTGAGCAAAAGTCACTAGGCAGGGCCCAATCTTAGAGCAGACAGAGCGAAAATGTGCCCAAGATCACACCGTTATTAGGGATTCAGAGTCTTGCAAAGAGTTCAGAAAGGGTTTAGAGAGGCTTAGAAAGTTTAGCCGGGGTGTCCCAGGCACTCCCAGGTTCGAAAGCCGGGGGCTAAAACTACCCCGTACAGTCGGTGGCAAGGGAAGCCAGGCGGAACACGGTACCTTAAACGGGAAGGATCCTCCAGCGGTGGCAGTTGTTCCAGGCAGTGGCAGCAAGGCTCGACGTCGGTCAGGGAAGAAGAAGTTCTCGCTGAAGAGCAGAAGAAGAAGATCGTTGCACTGCCCGGGAAGAAACCAGCCGCGGAGTCCTCCGGTTAAAGGGTTGTACCGACTTTCGCGGGTGTGGTAAAAGTGTGGTAGTCCGGTTGCCGGGGTGCTTGGCACGGGCAAGGCGGCCACGAGATACCTCGAAGAAGCGGAAAGAAGGTGAAAACTGGTTGTCCCCACCAGTCAAGGGAAGGAGCCACTGCGTTAAGAGTTCTCCTCGGTCGTTGGGAAAAGTGGTGAGACGGTTCAGCAGGGCTCCACCGGGTGGTGTCGTCGTAGCAGGTCAGCTCAGCTCTTCCCTCGTCGGATTCTTGGTCCTGTGGCGACTTCTGAAGTTCCAGTCCCCAAAGCCCTGCTTTTATGCAGCAAGCCCCCATTCACCCAGCCTAGCTGTCACTCAAACATGCTAAGTGGTGAGCCGGCCGGCTCACCACTTGGGCCAATCAGGACGGAGTGCGACTTGAGTTACCAAGGTAACTCAGTCCAGGGTGCCTAAATCCCCCTCCACCCCTCCTAAGTACCCCAGACAGAGTGGCACCACTTTGGAGGGCTTCTGTGGAGAAGCCCACCAAAAGTGGAACAAAGGGCTCCACTTTGGGTCAGAGTTACAGAGGCGAACGCCAGCGCCATTTTAGAATCAAGTTTTGGCAAAAAATCCCAACCGGAGTTATAATAATAAATATATAAACCGGCGGTATGTTTGAGGCTACCGTAAATAAATAATTAAATGTGTTAGCCTAAAACAATGGGAAATCCCATAGGAAAATATTCGCAGTTGAATATAAAAAGTAGTTTCCACTGCCACCAGCCAAAACTCGATCAGGGGGGACGGAGACGTGCCCCCTCGACTAACAGACCCTGGGGCAATCGAATTGCCCCAGCCAGTACGTCCACAATATGATGGTTTGTACTGGTTCTGTTCAGGATTTAAGACTAGTAAAGTCTTGGGGGACTTTACATGCCCTGGGAGACAGTAGTCAGTCCCAGGGTATGGAGTCTATGTTGGGGAGTCCCTAGGACACCCCTGGGTTACTGCACAGAGGGTGCTGTGTAACCCACATCACAAAAATATATGAGGCCCTATGGAGTAAAAGACCCCATAGCCCATTCAACACAAGGTTTAACCAAGAAAACACACTTCAAACATGCCCAAGAGTGAGGGTAAAAGAGTCTCACTCTTGGCAGGAGAAAAAAAGAAACCCCAGAAATCCAGCAAAGTCGCTGGGGGACTCACTAGGTAGGGAAATTCAGCCTAAACAGAGAATTCTCCCTAACAGGTTACTGTCAGGGGGTCTGGCTTGAAAGCAGGCATGCCCTTCGTGATTTGTTTTTGTCTTACCAAGACTTGATCCCCTACTCCGATTTGACTTTGTCTGGCCTGTCTTCTGGCGTCTGCATACTTTTTCATTTTGTCTTTGCTCTCTCTGTCCTTGCTTCTGGCCTTCCTTGTGTGCAGGTCTTCAGCCTTGGCTCGTGTGTAGTGAGGGAGTCTCATTTTGATGACTCGCCCGAACATTAACATTGATGGACATTCCCCTGTTGAACTGTGAGGCGTGTTCCGGTATTCTCGCAGCAAAGTGCAGATGGCTTGCATGAACGACCCATTTGTGATGGAGCAGATCTGGAGCGTGCGTTTGAGGTTTCCCATAAAGCGTTCCACCATTCCATTTGCTTGTGGCCACAGTGGTGTGACTTTGTGGTGCTGAAATCCTAGGTGTTCCGCAAACATTGCAAAGTCATGTCCAGTGAAGGGGGGTCCATTGTCTGATTTGACTCTGGATGGAATGCCATAGTCTGCAAAGGTCTTGTCCAGTGCTGGTATGACTGCTTGTGCACTAGTCGAGTGAATCAGGTGAACCTCTGGGAATCTTGACATTTCATCTATGATCACTAGCACGTATTTGCCGTTTGCCAGTGGCCCAAACATGTCCACTGCGACTTCGTCCCACACTTGTAGAGGCATCACAGATGCTTGAACTGGTTCCGGAAATGTGCGAGGTGCCACTGCGTGGCATGGTAGACATTTCTTTAGTAATTGTTCCACCCTCTCGTCTATGGATGGGAACCATACTTTTGTTCTTAATTGTCTTTTGGTTGATACTATTCCCCTGTGTCCCGCATGTGCAATGTCTAATATCTGGTCTTGCAGGGCAGCAGGGATGACTATTCTGTTGTCTTTGAGCAGTAGGCCTTCCGGCGATGTGGACAGGGTGTCACGGACAAGTTTGAATGTGCGAAAGTGTTGTTCCTCTTCCGCGGACAAGGGTGATGCACCTCTTTGTCTGTTCTGCCACTGGTTGGATTTTAGGCACGTTTGTATCATTTGCTGTGCTGTGGTAACGGACTTGGGTAGAGCACTGTTGATTTCGTTTTGAAAGATTTCTGCAGCTGACGATACCCCAAAGCTGAGTCTTTTATATCTGAATAGACCTAAGTGGGTTGAGAAGGTGGTGATATATCTTGAGTCGGGGTGTAACTCCAGCTGGTGGTACCCTTTATTCAAGTCTAGCTTGGAAAATACTTTGGAGCCGTGTAATAGGTGCATCATATCGGTCATTCTTGGAGCCAGGTGTCGTTCCCGCTCTATGGCCATGTTAGGGGCCCTCATGTCAACGCATATGCGAATGCTGTCCTTGCTGTCCTTTTTCGGCACCGGCACGATGGGGGACACCCACGGAGTTGGTCCCGATGCTGGCTCTATGATGTCCTGATTTAACAGCGATTGAATTTCATCTTCTACATGCTTTTGTATGTTGAGGGGAATGCCCCTATAATGTTGTGCTGTAGGCGGGATCTGCGGGTTGATATGCAACTTGACTTGTTTGTCCTTCAGTTTTCCTAAACCTCTGAATAGGGACGGGAACATTTTTGTCATCATGTCCTTTGGGCTCGTTGTGTATGCTGACATTATTTGATACATTATTTGAATGAGGCCCATTTGAATTGCTGATTTGAAACTTAGAATGCTGCCACCTGGTACCTCCCCTTTTATGACGTAAATTTTGATCCTTTGACTTTTGTCCTTATATTGACAGTGGGCCGTAAACATCCCTTGACAATTGAGCGGCTTGTTGGAGCCGTATGGATATATTAATGTGTCTGCTTCTTTCAGAGCCTTCTTGTGGGTGAGTAATTTGTATGTTTCATCGTTTATGACATTGACTGTCGCTCCCGTATCGGTCAGGAATTCTCTGTTTTGTCCATTAACTTGTAGTAGCAGAGTGGGGCTATATTATGCGGCAATGCTATTTCCAATAGCGTGTACATATCCCCTTTTTCTGTCTCCGCTGGAGGAGGACGACTGAGACTCCCTTCTTCTGTGAGGCGAATCTTCTAGATATCTGATTTTTTGTCAGGAGTGTCGTCGTTGTGAGTCATGTCTGGTGCTGGCGTGTCTTGAATACTCTCTTCTTTCTTCCCGACTTTTCTCCTCCCGAGGGGTGTCCCTTGACGAATATCGAGAGTCGTGTCTGGAGACTGTGGGTGAATGTCTCTTGCGGGATCTTGAGCTTTCCCTTACCGGATATTGATCCTGCTGCCTCCGTGTGTCCCTGTTTGTGTCCCCTGACTGGGAGAAATTGATGTTTCTGCATACTGATTTAAAATGATTTTCACCACCGCACTTGTCGCAGTTGTGTCTGATGGCGGGACATGGACCAACATGTGGAAATTTAAAGCCACACCTGTAGCACTTTTTTTGTTCCGCAGGGTAAGGGTCCCTTGATGTCCTGATGGGGCATACTGAGGCAGTGGAGGCAGACTGAGTAATTTTGATGTTACCTAGGGATTCCGTCTGCTGCATGAGCGCGGAGTCAGCCCGTGCGAGTTGTAGAATTTCTTCAAGTGTTCTGCTTTTCTGAAGTAGCTTTCTCCTGAATTCATGAGACGCGCAGCCGGCAATGGTTTGAGATTTTAGGGCTTCATCCGTCGAATATCTGTCGAAGTCACAATACTTTGCTCTTTTCCTTAGGCGCATTACAAAATTGTCCATGGTTTCGCCGCTCTCTTGTGTCGACCTGTGGAAAATATGTCGTTCGTAATCAACGTTTCGCAGTGGTGCAAAGTAGGCGTTCAGAGCGTCAATGATGCCTTGGAATGTGTCCGTGTTAGATTCAGGCATTTCGAAGACAATGTCCCGTACCACCGGGCCTAGCGAATGGAGCAGGATGCCTCTCAGACGGCGTTCCTCCCTCACCCCCGATGCATCAATGTAGATGTGTAGTTCTTTCAGCCATCTGTTCCATCTAGGAGCAAGGCTACTAGTGTCCGCCATGTCAAACGGTGGCACCGCTTGTAGTTGTAAAGATTCTGAACCGCTATCGCCCACGTGAGCGGCTTGGCGAGGTGTGGAGCTGGAGAAAGGGCTCAGGGTTCCGCTGTCTGGATTGTCGTCCGACATGCTTGGTTGCTCACGGATGGCAATGAGGCCTTATACGCACGCGTATTGATACGCCAGTTCCCACGTGCGTTACGCGGCGGGTGTAGCACGTTAATCTCTTGGCACAGGCCGCAGCGCGGATGCCGTTAGACAGGCGGTGACTCTTACTTGTGCAAAATTTTGCGTTGCGTGGGTTGGAAACAGCTCCGGATGCTGATTCAAACGTAAAAGCGGTGTTGGTGGCTATGCGACTCTCTGGGCTCCGGTGCTGTTCAGCAGAAAACTCGTCGCCATTGTTGTAGGTCAAGCTGAAGGTGTCGCGAGGCACTTCGCAGTAAGCAGGACGCGCTGTACTCATTAAATGAAGCAGGCCAATAAATCAGGAGCGGAGACAGATACGCCTTGACTGGACTTTAATATAACTCGAACTGCCGAACTGGCGGTAAGCCCGCCTTCATAACCACGTGGGTCGCAGCCCACCCGTAACTGCAATAGAGAGAGGACTGTCCCCTTCAAGTACATTAATAACAATGAACATAGGACATTACACGGCCCTCCGACCTGCAGAGGCAGAAAGGTCCCCTCGTCTAATGGGAACTAGCCCGCTCGCACTGAAGCAGCTATTTCACATTAGAGCAATGACCCTCTGACCTGCAGAGGCAGAAAGGTCCTCTCGTCTAATGGGAAGTAGGCCACTTGCACTGAAGCAGCTATTTCCCATTAGAGAAACGGCCTTCCGACCTGCAGAGGCAGAAATGTCCTTTCGTCTAATGGGAACTAGCCCACTCACACTGAAGCAGCTATTTCCCATTAGAGAAATGGCCCTCCGACCTGCAGAGGCAGAAAGGTCCTCTCGCCTAATGGGAACTCTCCACTCACACTGAAGCAGCTATTTCCCATTAGAGAAACAGCACTCCGACATGCAGAGGCAGAAAGGTCCTCTAGTCTAATGGGAACTAGCCCACTCACACTGAAGCAACTATTTCCCATTAGAGAAACGGCCCTCTGACCTGCAGAGGCAGAAAGGTCCTCTCATCTAATGGGAACTAGCCCACTCACACTGAAGCAGCTATTTCCCTTTAGAGAAACGGCCATCTGACCTGCAGAGGTAAAAAGGTCAATTTGTCTAATGGGAACTAGCCCACTCACACTGAAGCAGCTATTTCCCATTAGAGAAACGGCCCTCTGACCTGCAAAGGCAGATAGGTCCTCTCGTCTAAGGGGAACTAGCCCACTCACACTGAAGCAGACATTTCCCATTAGAGAAACGGGCATCTGACCTGCAGAGGCAGAAAGGTCCTCTTGTCTAATGGGAACTAGCCCACTCACACTGAAGCAGCTATTTCCCATAAGAGAAACGGCCCTCTGACCTGCAGAGGCAGAAAAGTCCTCTCGTCTAATGGGAACTAGCCCATTCACACTGAAGCTGCTATTTCCCATTAGAGAAACGGCCCTCCGACCTGGAAAGGCAGAAAGGTCCTCTCGTCTAATGGGAACTAGCCCATTCACACTGAAGCAGCTATTTCCCAAATAGCCATGGGATGGAAGAATTGTCAGAGGCCACGGGTGGAGGTATGGTGGCGTGACCTCCAGAAATGGGCTGCCGCCGAGACGACAGCATGGTGGGAGGCCAGCAGGGCGGGAGGGGAGGGAGAGGTGAGCTCCCTCACGGCATGGAAGGTGCTATTGGCTGAACTGTTTAGTACGGGGTCGACCTCGGCTGGATCTGAGAGCGACGGAACCCCACCACACGGAACGGACAATGATGGTGGACACCCTACATGCTCATAGGGGGGAGGGAAGGGGATTGTTAAGTTAATTCTGTTCTGTTTTTTTTCTTTCTTTTCTTTTTCATATCTGTTGTTTGGCCTTTGTTGTGGCTTGATGTGTTCTAGTTATGTTCTGTTGCACTGTGTGGTCGTTATAAAATAAAATACATTTAAAAAAAAAAAAAAAGCAGCTATTTCCCATTAGAGAAACGGGCCCCCGACCTGCAGAGGCAGAACGGTCCTCTCGTCTAATGGGAACTAGCCCATTCACACTGAAGCAGCTATTTCCTATTAGAGAAACGGGCCGCCGACCTGCAGAGGCAGAACGGTCCTTTCATCTAATGGGAACTAGCCCACTCAAACTGAAGCAGCTATTTCCCGTTAGAGAAACGGCCCTCCGACCTGCAGATGCAGAAAGGTCCTCTCATCTAATGGGAACTAGCCCGCTCAAACTGAAGCAGCTATTTCCCATTAGAGAAACTGCCCTCCGACCTGCAGAGGCAGAAAGGTCCTCTCATCTAATGGGAACTAGCCCGCTCAAACTGAAGCAGCTATTTCCCATTAGAGAAACGACCCTCCGACCTGCAGAGGCAGAAAGGTCCTCTCGTATAATGGGAACTAGCCAGCTCAAACTGAAGCAGCTATTTCCCATTAGAGAAACAGCCCTCCGACCTGCAGATGCAGAAAGGTCCTCTAGTCTAATGGGAACTAGCCCGCTCAAACTGAAGCAGCTATTTCCCATTAGAGAAACTGCCCTCCGACCTGCAGAGGCAGAAAGGTCCTTTTGTCTAATGGGAACAAGCCCACTCACACTGAAGCAGCTATTTCCCATTAGAGAAACGGCCCTCCGACCTGCAGAGGCAGAAAGGTCCTCTCGTCTAATGGGAACAAGCCCATTCACACTGAAGCAGCTATTTCCCATTAGAGAAAGGGCCCTCTGACCTGCAGAGGCAGAAAGGTCCTCTCGTCTAATGGGAACTAGCCCGCTCACACTGAAGCAGCTATTTCCAATTAGAGGAACGGCCCTCCGACCTGCAGATGCAGAAAGGTCCTCTCATCTAATGGGAACTAGCCCGCTCAAACTGAAACAGCTATTTCCCATTAGAGAAACGGCCCTCCGACCTGCAGGTGCAGAAAGGTCCTCTAGTCTAATGGGAACTAGCCCGCTCAAACTGAAGCAGCTATTTCCCATTAGAGAAACGGCCCTCCGACCTGCAGAGGCAGAAAGGTCCTTTTGTCTAATGGGAACTAGCCCACTCACACTGAAGCAGCTATTTCCCATTAGAGAAACGGCCCTCCGACCTGCAGAGGCAGAAAGGTCCTCTCGTCTAATGGGAACTAGCCCACTCACACTGAAGCAGCTATTTCCCATAAGAGAAACGGCCCTCCGACCTGCAGAGGTAGAAACGTCCTCTCGTCTAATGGGAACTAGCCCATTCACACTGAAGCAGCTATTTCCCATTAGAGAAATGGCCCTCTGACCTGCAGAGGCAGAAAGGTCCTCTCGTCTAATGGGAACTAGCCCACTCACACTGAAGCAGCTATTTCCCATTAGAGAAACGGCCCTCTGACCTGCAGGGGCAGAAAGGTCCTCTCGTCTAATGGGAACTAGCCCACTCACACTGAAGCAGCTATTTCCCATTAGAGAAACGGCCCTCTGACCTGCAGGGGCAGAAAGGTCATCTTGTCTACTGGGAAGTAGCCCACTAACACTGAAGCAGCTATTTCCCATTAGAGAAACGGCCCTCCGACCTGGAAAGGCAGAAAGGTCCTCTCGTCTAATGGGAACTAGCCCATTCACACTGAAGCAGCTATTTCCCATTAGAGAAACGGCCCTCTGACCTGCAGAAGAAGAACGGTCCTTTTGTCTAATGGGAACTAGCCCGCTCAAACTGAAGCAGCTATTTCCCATTAGAGAAACGGCCCTCTGACCTGCAGAGGCAGAAAGGTCCTCTCGTCTAATGGGAACTAGCCCGCTCAAACTGAAGCAGCTATTTCCCATTAGAGAAACGGCCCTCCGACCTGCAGATGCAGAAAGGTCCTCTCGTCTAATGGGAACTAGCCCGCTTAAACTGAAGCAGCTATTTCCCATTAGAGAAACGGCCCTCCGACCTGCAGATGCAGAAAGGTCCACTCGTCTAATGGGAACTAGCCCGTTCAAACTGAAGCAGCTATTTCCCATTAGAGAAACGGCCCTCCGACCTGCAGAGGCAGAAAGGTCCCCTCGTCCAATGGGAACTAACCCGCTCGCACTGAAGCAGCTATTTCACATTAGAGAAACGACCCTCTGACCTGCAGAGGCAGAAAGGTCCTCTCGTCTAATGGGAACGAGGCCACTCTCACTGAAGCAGCTATTTCCCATTAGAGAAACGGCCCTCCGACCTGCAGAGGTAGAAATGTCCTTTCGTCTAATGGGAACTAGCCCACTCGCACTGAAGCAGCTATTTCCCATTAGAGAAACGGCCCTCCGACCTGCAGAGGTAGAAATGTCCTTTCGGCTAATGGGAACTAGCCCACTCACACTGAAGCAGCTATTTCCCATTAGAGAAACGGCCCTCCGACCTGCAGAGGCAGATAGGTCCTCTTGTCTACTGGGAAGTAGCCCACTAACACTGAAGCAGCTATTTCCCATTAGAGAAACGGCCCTCTGACCTGGAAAGGCAGAAAGGTCCTCTCGTCTAATGGGAACTAGCCCATTCACACTGAAGCAGCTATTTCCCATTAGAGAAACGGCCCTCTGACCTGCAGAAGCAGAACGGTCCTTTCGTCTAATGGGAACTAGCCCGCTCACACTGAAGCAGCTATTTCCCATTAGAGAAACGGCCCTCTGACCTGCAGAGGCAGAACGGTCCTTTCGTCTAATGGGAACTAGCCCGCTCAAACTGAAGCAGCTATTTCCCATTAGAGGAACGGCCCTCCGACCTGCAGAGGCAGAAAGGTCCTCTCGTCTAATGGGAACTAGCCCGCTCAAACTGAAGCAGCTATTTCCCATTAGAGAAACGGCCCTCCGACCTGCAGATGCAGAAAGGTCCTCTCGTCTAATGGGAACTAGCCCGCTTAAACTGAAGCAGCTATTTCCCATTAGAGAAACGGCCCTCCGACCTGCAGATGCAAAAAGGTCCTCTCGTCTAATGGGAACTAGCCCGCTCAAACTGAAGCAGCTATTTCCCATTAGAGAAACGGCCCTCTGACCTGCAGAGGCAGAAAGGTCCCCTCGTCTAATGGGAACTAGCCCGCTCGCACTGAAGCAGCTATTTCACATTAGAGCAATGACCCTCTGACCTGCAGAGGCAGAAAGGTCCCCTCGTCTAATGGGAACTAGCCCGCTCGCACTGAAGCAGCTATTTCACATTAGAGCAATGACCCTCTGACCTGCAGAGGCAGAAAGGTCCTCTCGTCTAATGGGAACTAGGCCACTTGCACTGAAGCAGCTATTTCCCATTAGAGAAACGGCCCTCCGACCTGCAGAGGCAGAAATGTCCTTTCGTCTAATGGGAACTAGCCCACTCACACTGAAGAAGCTATTTCCCATTAGAGAAACGGCCCTCCGACCTGCAGAGGCAGGAAGGTCCTCTCGCCTAATGGGAACTCTCCACTCACACTGAAGCAGCTATTTCCCATTAGAGAAACAGCCCTCCGACATGCAGAGGCAGAAAGGTCCTCTAGTCTAATGGGAACTAGCCCACTCACACTGAAGCAGCTATTTTCCATTAGAGAAACGGCCCTCTGACCTGCAGAGGCAAAAAGGTCCTTTCGTCTAATGGGAACTAACCCGCTCGCACTGAAGCAGCTATTTCACATTAGAGAAACGACCCTCTGACCTGCAGAGGCAGAAAGGTCCTCTCGTCTAATGGGAACGAGGCCACTCTCACTGAAGCAGCTATTTCCCATTAGAGAAACGGCCCTCCGACCTGCAGAGGTAGAAATGTCCTTTCGTCTAATGGGAACTAGCCCACTCGCACTGAAGCAGCTATTTCCCATTAGAGAAACGGCCCTCCGACCTGCAGAGGTAGAAATGTCCTTTCGTCTAATGGGAACTAGCCCACTCACACTGAAGCAGCTATTTCCCATTAGAGAAACGGCCCTCCGACCTGCAGAGGCAGATAGGTCCTCTTGTCTACTGGGAAGTAGCCCACTAACACTGAAGCAGCTATTTCCCATTAGAGAAACGGCCCTCCGACCTGGAAAGGCAGAGAGGTCCTCTCGTCTAATGGGAACTAGCCCATTCACACTGAAGCAGCTATTTCCCATTAGAGAAACGGCCCTCTGACCTGCAGAAGCAGAACGGTCCTTTCGTCTAATGGGATCTAGCCCGCTCACACTGAAGCAGCTATTTCCCATTAGAGAAACGGCCCTCTGACCTGCAGAGGCAGAACGGTCCTTTCGTCTGATGGGAACTAGCCCGCTCAAACTGAAGCAGCTATTTCCCATTAGAGGAACGGCCCTCTGACCTGCAGAGGCAGAAAGGTCCTCTCGTCTAATGGGAACTAGCCCGCTCAAACTGAAGCAGCTATTTCCCATTAGAGAAACAGCCCTCCGACCTGCAGATGCAGAAAGGTCCTCTCGTCTAATGGGAACTAGCCCGCTTAAACTGAAGCAGCTATTTCCCATTAGAGAAACGGCCCTCCGACCTGCAGATGCAAAAAGGTCCTCTCGTCTAATGGGAACTAGCCCGCTCAAACTGAAGCAGCTATTTCCCATTAGAGAAACGGCCCTCTGACCTGCAGAGGCAGAAAGGTCCCCTCGTCTAATGGGAACTAGCCCGCTCGCACTGAAGCAGCTATTTCACATTAGAGCAATGACCCTCTGACCTGCAGAGGCAGAAAGGTCCTCTCGTCTAATGGGAACTAGGCCACTTGCACTGAAGCAGCTAGTTCCCATTAGAGAAACGGCCCTCCGACCTGCAGAGGCAGAAATGTCCTTTCGTCTAATGGGAACTAGCCCACTCACACTGAAGCAGCTATTTCCCATTAGAAAAACGGCCCTCCGACCTGCAGAGGCAGGAAGGTCCTCTCGCCTAATGGGAACTCTCCACTCACACTGAAGCAGCTATTTCCCATTAGAGAAACAGCCCTCCGACATGCAGAGGCAGAAAGGTCCTCTAGTCTAATGGGAACTAGCCCACTCACACTGAAGCAACTATTTCCCATTAGAGAAACGGCCCTCTGACCTGCAGAGGCAGAAAGGTCCTCTCATCTAATGGGAACTAGCCCACTCACACTGAAGCAGCTATTTTCCATTAGAGAAACGGCCCTCTGACCTGCAGAGGCAAAAAGGTCCTTTCGTCTAATGGGAACTAGCCCACTCACACTGAAGCAGCTATTTCCCATTAGATAAACGGCCCTCCGACCTGCAGAGGCAGAAAGGTCCAGGGGAACTAGCCCACTCACACTGAAGCAGCCATTTCCCATTAGAGAAACGGCCCTCTGACCTGCAGAGGCAGAAAGGTCCCCTCGTCTAATGGGAACTAGCCCGCTCGCACTGAAGCAGCTATTTCACATTAGAGCAATGACCCTCTGACCTGCAGAGGCAGAAAGGTCCTCTCGTCTAATGGGAACAAGCGTCTTGCACTGAAGCAGCTATTTCCCATTAGAGAAACGGCCCTCCGACCTGCAGAGGCAGAAATGTCCTTTCGTCTAATGGGAACTAGCCCACTCACACTGAAGCAGCTATTTCCCATTAGAGAAACGGCCCTCCGACCTGCAGAGGCAGGAAGGTCCTCTCGCCTAATGGGAACTCTCCACTCACACTGAAGCAGCTATTTCCCATTAGAGAAACAGCCCTCCGACATGCAGAGGCAGAAAGGTCCTCTAGTCTAATGGGAACTAGCCCACTCACACTGAAGCAACTATTTCCCATTAGAGAAACGGCCCTCTGACCTGCAGAGGCAGAAAGGTCCTCTCATCTAATGGGAACTAGCCCACTCACACTGAAGCAGCTATTTTCCATTAGAGAAACGGCCCTCTGACCTGCAGAGGCAAAAAGGTCCTTTCGTCTAATGGGAACTAACCCGCTCGCACTGAAGCAGCTATTTCACATTAGAGAAACGACCCTCTGACCTGCAGAGGCAGAAAGGTCCTCTCGTCTAATGGGAACGAGGCCACTCTCACTGAAGCAGCTATTTCCCATTAGAGAAACGGCCCTCCGACCTGCAGAGGTAGAAATGTCCTTTCGTCTAATGGGAACTAGCCCACTCGCACTGAAGCAGCTATTTCCCATTAGAGAAACGGCCCTCCGACCTGCAGAGGTAGAAATGTCCTTTCGTCTAATGGGAACTAGCCCACTCACACTGAAGCAGCTATTTCCCATTAGAGAAACTGCCCTCCGACCTGCAGAGGCAGATAGGTCCTCTTGTCTACTGGGAAGTAGCCCACTAACACTGAAGCAGCTATTTCCCATTAGAGAAACGGCCCTCCGACCTGGAAAGGCAGAAAGGTCCTCTCGTCTAATGGGAACTAGCCCATTCACACTGAAGCAGCTATTTCCCATTAGAGAAACGGCCCTCTGACCTGCAGAAGCAGAACGGTCCTGTCGTCTAATGGGAACTAGCCCGCTCACACTGAAGCAGCTATTTCCCATTAGAGAAACGGCCCTCTGACCTGCAGAGGCAGAACGGTCCTTTCGTCTAATGGGAACTAGCCCGCTCAAACTGAAGCAGCTATTTCCCATTAGAGGAACGGCCCTCCCACCTGCAGAGGCAGAAAGGTCCTCTCGTCTAATGGGAACTAGCCCGCTCAAACTGAAGCAGCTATTTCCCATTAGAGAAACGGCCCTCCGACCTGCAGATGCAGAAAGGTCCTCTCGTCTAATGGGAACTAGCCCGCTTAAACTGAAGCAGCTATTTCCCATTAGAGAAACGGCCCTCCGACCTGCAGATGCAAAAAGGTCCTCTCGTCTAATGGGAACTAGCCAGCTCAAACTGAAGCAGCTATTTCCCATTAGAGAAACGGCCCTCTGACCTGCAGAGGCAGAAAGGTCCCCTCGTCTAATGGGAACTAGCCCGCTCGCACTGAAGCAGCTATTTCACATTAGAGCAATGACCCTCTGACCTGCAGAGGCAGAAAGGTCCTCTCGTCTAATGGGAACTAGGCCACTTGCACTGAAGCAGCTATTTCCCATTAGAGAAACGGCCCTCCGACCTGCAGAGGCAGAAATGTCCTTTCGTCTAATGGGAACTAGCCCATTCACACTGAAGCAGCTATTTCCCATTAGAGAAACGGCCCTCCGACCTGCAGAGGCAGGAAGGTCCTCTCGCCTAATGGGAACTCTCCACTCACACTGAAGCAGCTATTTCCCATTAGAGAAACAGCCCTCCGACATGCAGAGGCAGAAAGGTCCTCTAGTCTAATGGGAACTAGCCCACTCACACTGAAGCAACTATTTCCCATTAGAGAAACGGCCCTCTGACCTGCAGAGGCAGAAAGGTCCTCTCATCTAATGGGAACTAGCCCACTCACACTGAAGCAGCTATTTTCCATTAGAGAAACGGCCCTCTGACCTGCAGAGGCAAAAAGGTCCTTTCGTCTAATGGGAACTAGCCCACTCACACTGAAGCAGCTATTTCCCATTAGATAAACGGCCCTCCGACCTGCAGAGGCAGAAAGGTCCAGGGGAACTAGCCCACTCACACTGAAGCAGCCATTTCCCATTAGAGAAACGGCCGTCTGACCTGCAGAGGCAGAAAAGTCCTCTCGTCTAATGGGAACTAGCTCATTCAAACAGAAGCAGCTGTTTCCCATTAGAGAAACGGCCCTCCGTCATGGAAAGGCAGAAAGGTCCTCTTGTCTAATTGGAACTAGCCCATTCACACTGAAGCAGCTATTTCCCATTAGAGAAACGGCCCTCTGACCTGCAGAGGCAGAAAGGTCCTCTGGTCTAATGGGAACTAGCCCACTCAAACTGAAGCAGCTATTTCCCATTAGAGAAACAGCCCTCCGACCTGCAGATGCAGAAAGGTCCTCTCGTCTAATGGGAACTAGCCCACTCACACTGAAGCAGCTATTTCCCATTAGAGAAACAGCCCTCCAACCTGGAAAGGCAGAAAGGTCCTCTCGTCTAATGGGAACTAGCCCACTCACACTGAAGCAGCTATTTCCCATTAGAGAAACGGCCCTCTGACCTGCAGATGCAGAAAGGTCCCCTCGTCTAATGGGAACTAGCCCGCTCAAACTGAAGCAGCTATTTCCCATTAGAGAAACGGCACTCCGACCTGCAGATGCAGAAAGGTCCTCTCGTCTAATGGAACTAGCCCACTCACACTGAAGCAGCTATTTCCCATTAGAGAAACAGCCCTCCAACCTGGAAAGGCAGAAAGGTCCTCTCGTCTAATGGGAACTAGCCCACTCACACTGAAGCAGCTATTTCCCATTAGAGAAACGGCCCTCTGACCTGCAGAGGCAGAAAGGTCCTGTCATCTAATGGGAACTAGCCCGCTCAAACTGAAGCAGCTATTTCCCATTAGAGAAACGGCCCTCCGACCTGCAGATTCAGAAAGGTCCTCTAGTCTAATGGGAACTAGCCCGCTCAAACTGAAGCAGCTATTTCCCATTAGAGAAACGGCACTCCGACCTGCAGAGGCAGAAAGGTCCTTTTGTCTAATGGGAACTAGTCCACTCACACTGAAGCAGCTATTTCCCATTAGAGAAACAGCCCTCCGACCTGCAGATGCAGAAAGGTCCTCTAGTCTAATGGGAACTAGCCCACTTACACTGAAGCAGCTATTTCCCATAAGAGAAGCAGCCCTCTGACCTGCAGAGGCAGAAAGGTCCTCTCATCTAACGGGAAGTAGCCCACTCACACTGAAGCAGCTATTTCCCATTATAGAAACGGCCATCTGACCTGCAGAGGTAAAAAGGTCCATTTGTCTAATGGGAACTAGCCCACTCACACTGAAGCAGCTATTTCCCATTAGAGAAACGGCCCTCTGACCTGCAAAGGCAGATAGGTCCTCTCGTCTAAGGGGAACTAGCCCACTCACACTGAAGCAGACATTTCCCATTAGAGAAACTGCCATCTGACCTGCAGAGGCAGAAAGGTCCTCTCGTCTAATGGGAACTAGCCCATTCACACTGAAGCAGCTATTTCCCATTAGAGAAACGGCCCTCTGACCTGCAGAGGCAGAAAGGTCCTCTCGTCTAATGGGAACTAGCCCACTCACACTGAAGCAGCTATTTCCCATAAGAGAAACGGCCCTCTGACCTGCAGAGGCAGAAAAGTCCTGTCGTCTAATGGGAACTAGCCCATTCATACTGAAGCAGCTATTTCCCATTTCACACTGAAGCAGCTATTTCCCATTAGAGAAACGGCCCTCCGACCTGCAGAGGCAGAACGGTCCTCTCGTCTAATGGGAACTAGCCCATTCACACTGAAGCAGCTATTTCCCATTAGAGAAACGGGCCCCCGACCTGCAGAGGCAGAACGGTCCTTTCGTCTAATGGGAACTAGCCCGCTCACACTGAAGCAGCTATTTCGCATTAGAGAAACGGCCCTCCGACCTGCAGATGCAGAAAGGTCCTCTCATCTAATGGGAACTAGCCCGCTCAAACTGAAGCAGCTATTTCGCATTAGAGAAACGGACCTCTGACCTGCAGAGGCAGAAAGGCCCTCTCATCTAATGGGAACTAGCCCGATCAAACTGAAGCAGCTATTTCCCATTAGAGAAACAGCCCTCCGACCTGCAGATGCAGAAAGTTCCTCTAGTCTAATGGGAACTAGCCCGCTCAAACTGAAGCAGCTATTTCCCATTAGAGAAACGGCCCTCCGACCTGCCGAGGCAGAAAGGTCCTTTTGTCTAATGGGAACAAGCCCACTCACACTGAAGCAGCTATTTCCCATTAGAGAAACGGCCCTCTGACCTGCAGAGGCAGAAAGGTCCTCTCGTCTAATGGGAACAAGCCCATTCACACTGAAGCAGCTATTTCCCATTAGAGAAAGGGCCCTCTGACCTGCAGAGGCAGAAAGGTCCTCTCGTCTAATGGGAACTAGCCCACTCACACTGAAGCAGCTATTTCCCATTAGAGAAACGGCCCTCTGCCCTGCAGAGGCAGAAAAGTCCTCTCGTCTAATGGGAACTAGCCCATTCAAACAGAAGCAGCTATTTCCCATTAGAGAAACGGCCCTCTGACCTGGAAAGGCAGAAAGGTCCTCTCGTCTAATGGGAACTAGCCCATTCACACTGAAGCAGCTATTTCCCATTAGAGAAACGGCCCTCCGAACTACAGATGCAGAAAGGTCCTCTCATCTAATGGGAACTAGCCCGCTCAAACTGAAGCAGCTATTTCCCATTAGAGAAACGGCCCCCGACCTGCAGAGGCAGAACGGTCCTTTCGTCTAATGGGAACTAGCCCGCTCACACTGAAGCAGCTATTTCCAATTAGAGAAACGGCCCTCCGAACTACAGATGCAGAAAGGTCCTCTCATCTAATGGGAACTAGCCCGCTCAAACTGAAGCAGCTATTTCCCATTAGAGAAACGGCCCTCCGACCTGCAGAGGCAGAAAGGTCCTTTTGTCTAATGGGAACTAGCCCACTCACACTGAAGCAGCTATTTCCCATTAGAGAAACGGCTCTCCGACCTGCAGAGGCAGAAAGGTCCTCTCGTCTAATGGGAACTAGCCCACTCACACTGAAGCAGCTATTTCCCATAAGAGAAACGGCCCTCCGACCTGCAGAGGTAGAAAAGTCCTCTTGTCTAATGGGAACTAGCCCATTCACACTGAAGCAGCTATTTCCCATTAGAGAAACGGCCCTCTGACCTGCAGAGGCAGAAAGGTCCTCTCGTCTAATGGGAACTAGCCCACTCACACTGAAGCAGCTATTTCCCATTAGAGAAAAACGGCCCTCTGACCTGCAGAGGCAGAAAGGTCCTCTCGTCTAATGGGAACTAGCCCACTCACACTGAAGCAGCTATTTCCCATTAGAGAAATGGCCCTCTGACCTGCAGGGGCAGAAAGGTCCTCTTGTCTACTGGGAAGTAGCCCACTAACACTGAAGCAGCTATTTCCCATTAGAGAAACGGCCCTCCGACCTGGAAAGGCAGAAAGGTCCTCTCATCTAATGGGAACTAGCCCATTCACACTGAAGCAGCTATTTCCCATTAGAGAAACGGCCCTCTGACCTGCAGAAGCAGAACGGTCCTTTCGTCTAATGGGAACTAGCCCGCTCACACTGAAGCAGCTATTTCCCATTAGAGAAACGGCACTCTGACCTGCAGAGGCAGAACGGTCCTTTCGTCTAATGGGAACTAGCCCGCTCAAACTGAAGCAGCTATTTCCCATTAGAGAAACGGCCCTCCGACCTGCAGAGGCAGAAAGGTCCTCTCGTCTAATGGGAACTAGCCCGCTCAAACTGAAGCAGCTATTTCCCATTAGAGAAACGGCCTTCCGACCTGCAGATGCAGAAAGGTCCTCTCGTCTAATGGGAACTAGCCCGCTCAAACTAAAGCAGCTATTTCCCATTAGAGAAACGGCCCTCCGACCTGCAGAGGCAGAAAGGTCCCCTCGTCTAATGGGAACTAGCCCGCTCGCACTGAAGCAGCTATTTCACATTAGAGCAATGACCCTCTGACCTGCAGAGGCAGAAAGGTCCTCTCGTCTAATGGGAACTAGGCCACTCGCACTGAAGCAGCTATTTCCCATTAGAGAAACGGCCCTCCGACCTGCAGAGGCAGAAATGTCCTTTCGTCTAATGGGAACTAGCCCACTCACACTGAAGCAGCTATTTCCCATTAGAGAAACGGCCCTCCGACCTGCAGAGGCAGAAAGGTCCTCTCGCCTAATGGGAACTCTCCACTCACACTGAAGCAGCTATTTCCCATTAGAGAAACAGCACTCCGACATGCAGAGGCAGAAAGGTCCTCTAGTCTAATGGGAACTAGCCCACTCACACTGAAGCAACTATTTCCCATTAGACAAACGGCCCTCTGACCTGCAGAGGCAGAAAGGTCCTCTCGTCTAATGGGAACTAGCCCACTCACACTGAAGCAGCTATTTCCCATTAGAGAAACGGCCCTCCGACCTGCAGATGCAGAAAGGTCCTCTCGTCTAATGGGAACTAGCCCGCTTAAACTGAAGCAGCTATTTCCCATTAGAGAAACGGCCCTCCGACCTGCAGATGCAGAAAGGTCCTCTCGTCTAATGGGAACTAGCCCGCTCGCACTGAAGCAGCTATTTCACATTAGAGCAATGACCCTCTGACCTGCAGAGGCAGAAAGGTCCTCTCGTCTAATGGGAACTAGGCCACTCGCACTGAAGCAGCTATTTCCCATTAGAGAAACGGCCCTCCGACCTGCAGAGGCAGAAATGTCCTTTCGTCTAATGGGAACTAGCCCACTCACACTGAAGCAGCTATTTCCCATTAGAGAAACGGCCCTCCGACCTGCAGAGGCAGAAAGGTCCTCTCGCCTAATGGGAACTCTCCACTCACACTGAAGCAGCTATTTCCCATTAGAGAAACGGCACTCCGACATGCAGAGGCAGAAAGGTCCTCTAGTCTAATGGGAACTAGCCCACTCACACTGAAGCAACTATTTCCCATTAGAGAAACGGCCCTCTGACCTGCAGAGGCAGAAAGGTCCTCTCATCTAATGGGAACTAGCCCACTCACACTGAAGCAGCTATTTCCCATTAGAGAAACAGCCCTCCGACCTGCAGATGCAGAAAGGTCCTCTAGTCTAATGGGAACTAGCCCACTCACACTGAAGCAGCTATTTCCCATTAGAGAAACGGCCCTCTGACCTGCAGAGGCAGAAAGGTCCTCTCGTCTAATGGGAACTAGCCCACTCACACTGAAGCAGCTATTTCCCATAAGAGAAACGGCCTTCTGACCTGCAGAGGCAGAAAAGTCCTCTCGTCTAATGGGAACTAGCCCATTCACACTGAAGCAGCTATTTCCCATTAGAGAAACGGCCCTCCGACCTGGAAAGGCAGAAAGGTCCTCTCGTCTAATGGGAACTAGCCCATTCACACTGAAGCAGCTATTTCCCATTAGAGAAACGGGCCCCCAACCTGCAGAGGCAGAAAGGTCCTCTCGTCTAATGGGAACTAGCCCGCTCAAACTGAAGCAGCTATTTCCCATTAGAGAAACGACCCTCCGACCTGCAGAGGCAGAAAGGTCCTCTCGTATAATGGGAACTAGCCAGCTCAAACTGAAGCAGCTATTTCCCATTAGAGAAACAGCCCTCCGACCTGCAGATGCAGAAACGTCCTCTAGTCTAATGGGAACTAGCCCGCTCAAACTGAAGCAGCTATTTCCCATTAGAGAAAGGGCCCTCTGACCTGCAGAGGCAGAAAGGTCCTCTCGTTTAATGGGAACTAGCCCATTCACACTGAAGCAGCTATTTTCCATTAGAGAAAATTCCCACTGACCTGCAGAGGGAGAAAGGTCCTCTCGTCTAATGGGAACTAGCCCATTCACACTGAAGCAGATATTTCCCATTAGAGAAACGGCCCTCCGACCTGCAGCAGCAGAAAGGTCCTCTCGTCTAATGGGAACTAGCCCGCTCAAATTGAAGCAGCTATTTCCCATTCGAGAAACGGCCCTCCGACCTGCAGAGGCAGAAAGGTCCCCTCGTCTAATGGGAACTAGCCCGCTCACACTGAAGCAGCTATTTCCCATTAGAGATCGGCCCTCTGACCTGCAGAGGCAGAAAGGTCCTCTCGTCTAATGGGAACTAGCCCACTCACACTGAAGCAGCTATTTCCCATTAGAGAAACGGCCCTCCGACCTGCAGAGGCAGAAAGGTCCTCTCGTCTAATGGGAACTAGCCCACTCGCACTGAAGCAGCTATTTCCATTAGAGAAACGGCCTTCCAACCTGCAGAGGCAGAAAGGTCCTCTCGTCTAATGGGAACTAGCCCATTCACACTGAAGCAGCTATATCCCATTAGAGAAACGGCCCTCCGACCTGCAGAGGCAGAAAGGTCCTCTCGCCTAATGGGAACTAGCCCATTCACACTGAAGCAGCTATTTCCCATCAGAGAAACGGCCCTCCGACCTGCAGAGGCAGAAAGGTCCTCTCGTCTAATGGGAACTCTCCACTCACACTGAAGCAGCTATTTCCCATTAGAGAATCGGCCCTCCGACATGCAGAGGCAGAAAGGTCATCTCGTCTAATGGGAACTAGCCCA
Source organism: Ambystoma mexicanum (assembly GCF_040938575.1). Taxonomy (NCBI): domain Eukaryota; kingdom Metazoa; phylum Chordata; class Amphibia; order Caudata; family Ambystomatidae; genus Ambystoma; species Ambystoma mexicanum. The sequence continues at coordinate 1,284,022,258 of NC_090928.1, forward strand.
CTCACACTGAAGCAGCTATTTCACATTAGAGAAACGGCCCTCCGACCTGCAGAGACAGAAAGGTCCTCTCGTCTAATGGGAACTAGCCCACTCACACTGAAGCAGCTATTTCCCATTAGATAAACGGCCCTCTGACCTGCAGAGGCAGAAAGGTCCTCTTGTCTAATGAGAACTAGCCCACTCACACTGAAGCAGCTATTTCCCATTAGAGAAACAGCCCTCTGACCTGCAGCGGCAAAAAGGTCCTTTCGTCTAATGGGATCTAGCCCACTCACACTGAAGCAGCTATTTCCCATTAGAGAAACGGCCCTCCGACCTGCAGAGGCAGAAAGGTCCTCGCGTCTAATGGGAACTAGCCCACTCACACTGAAGCAGCTATTTCCCATTAGAGAAACGGCCCTCCGAACTGCAGAGGCAGGAAGGTCCTCTCGTCTAAGGGGAACTAGCCCACTCACACTGAAGCACCTATTTACCATTAGAGAAACGGCCGTCCGACCTGCAGAGGCAGGAAGGTCCTCTCGTCTAATGGGAACTAGCCCATTCACACTGAAGCACCTATTTCCCATTAGAGAAACGGCCCTCTGACCTGCAGAGGCAGAAAAGTCCTCTCGTCTAATGGGAACTAGCCCATTCACACTGAAGCACCTATTTCCCATTAGAGAAACGGCCCTCTGACCTGCAGAGGCAGAAAGGTCCTCTCGTCTAATGGGAACTAGCCCATTCACACTGAAGCAGCTATTTCCCATTAGAGAAACGGCCCTCTGACCTGCAGAGGCAGAAAGGTCCTCTTGTCTAATGGGAAGTGGCCCACTCACAGTGAAGCAGCTAATTGCCATTAGAGAAACGGCCCTCCGACCTTGAAAGGCAGAAAGGTCCTCTCGTCTAATGGGAACTAGCCCATTCACACTGAATCAGCTATTTCCCATTAGAGAAACGGCCCTCCGACCTGCAGAGGCAGAAAGGTCCTCTCGTCTAATGGGAACTAGCCCACTCACACTGAAGCAGCTATTTCCCATAAGAGAAACGGCCCTCCGACCTGCAGAGGCAGAAAGGTCCTCTCGTCTAATGGGAACTAGCCCACTCACACTGAAGCAGATATTTCCCATTAGAGAAACCGCCCTCTGACCTGCAGAGGCAGAACGGTCCTTTCGTCTAATGGGAACTAGCCCACTCACACTGAAGCAGCTATTTCCCATTAGAGAAACGGCCCTCCGACCTGCAGAGACAGAAAGGTCCTCTCGTCTAATGGGAACTAGCCCACTCACACTGAAGCAGCTATTTCCCATTAGAGAAACGGCCCTCCGACCTGCAGAGGCAGAAAGGTCCTCTCGTCTAATGAGAACTAGCCCACTCACACTGAAGCAGCTATTTCCCATTAGAGAAACGGCCCTCTGACCTGCAGAGGCAAAAAGGTCCTTTCGTCTAATGGGAACTAGCCCGCTCACACTGAAGCAGCTATTTCCCATTAGAGAAACGGCCCTCTGACCTGCAGAGGCAGAACGGTCCTTTCATATAATGGGAACTAGCCCGCTCAAACTGAAGCAGCTATTTCCCATTAGAGAAACGGCCCTCCGACCTGCAGAGGCAGAAAGGTCCTCTCGTCTAATGGGAACTAGCCCGCTCAAACTGAAGCAGCTATTTCCCATTAGAGAAACGGCCCTCCGACCTGCAGATGCAGAAAGGTCCTCTCGTCTAATGGGAACTAGCCCGCTCAAAATAAAGCAGCTATTTCCCATTAGAGAAACGGCCCTCCGACCTGCAGAGGCAGAAAGGTCCCCTCGTCTAATGGGAACTAGCCCGCTCGCACTGAAGCAGCTATTTCACATTAGAGCAATGACCCTCGGACCTGCAGAGGCAGAAAGGTCCTCTCGTCTAATGGGAACTAGGCCACTCGCACTGAAGCAGCTATTTCCCATTAGAGAAACGGCCCTCCGACCTGCAGAGGCAGAAATGTCCTTTCGTCTAATGGGAACTAGCCCACTCACACTGAAGCAGCTATTTCCCATTAGAGAAACGGCCCTCCGACCTGCAGAGGCAGAAAGGTCCTCTCGCCTAATGGGAACTCTCCACTCACACTGAAGCAGCTATTTCCCATTAGAGAAACAGCACTCCGACATGCAGAGGCAGAAAGGTCCTCTAGTCTAATGGGAACTAGCCCACTCACACTGAAGCAACTATTTCCCATTAGAGAAACGGCCCTCTGACCTGCAGAGGCAGAAAGGTCCTCTCATCTAATGGGAACTAGCCCACTCACACTGAAGCAGCTATTTCCCATTAGAGAAACAGCCCTCCGACCTGCAGATGCAGAAAGGTCCTCTAGTCTAATGGGAACTAGCCCACTCACACTGAAGCAGCTATTTCCCATTAGAGAAATGGCCCTCTGACCTGCAGAGGCAGAAAGGTCCTCTCATCTAATGGGAACTAGCCCACTCACACTGAAGCAGCTATTTCCCATTAGAGAAACGGCCATCTGACCTGCAGAGGTAAAAAGGTCCATTTGTCTAATGGGAACTAGCCCACTCACACTGAAGCAGCTATTTCCCATTAGAGAAACGGCCCTCTGACCTGCAAAGGCAGATAGGTCCTCTTGTCTAAGGGGAACTAGCCCACTCAAACTGAAGCAGCCATTTCCCATTAGAGAAACGGCCATCTGACCTGCAGAGGCAGAAAGGTCCTCTCGTCTAATGGGAACTAGCCCATTCACACTGAAACAGCTATTTCCCATTAGAGAAAGGGCCCTCTGACCTGCAGAGGCAGAAAGGTCCTCTCATCTAATGGGAACTAGCCCGCTCAAACTGAAGCAGCTATTTCCCATTAGAGAAACGGCCCTCCGACCTGCAGAGGCAGAAAGGTCCTCTCATCTAATGGGAACTAGCCCGCTCAAACTGAAGCAGCTATTTCCCATTAGAGAAACGACCCTCCGACCTGCAGTGGCAGAAAGGTCCTCTCGTATAATGGGAACTAGCCAGCTCAAACTGAAGCAGCTATTTCCCATTAGAGAAACAGCCCTCCGACCTGCAGATGCAGAAACGTCCTCTAGTCTAATGGGAACTAGCCCGCTCAAACTGAAGCAGCTATTTCCCATTAGAGAAACTGCCCTCCGACCTTCAGAGGCAGAACGGTCCTTTTGTCTAATGGGAACAAGCCCACTCACACTGAAGCAGCTATTTCCCATTAGAGAAACGGCCCTCTGACCTGCAGAGGCAGAAAGGTCCTCTCGTCTAATGGGAACAAGCCCATTCACACTGAAGCAGCTATTTCCCATTAGAGAAAGAGCCCTCTGACCTGCAGAGGCAGAAAGGTCCTCTCGTCTAATGGGAACTAGCCCACTCACACTGAAGCAGCTATTTCCCATAAGAGAAAGGGCCCTCTGACCTGCAGAGGCAGAAAAGTCCTCTCGTCTAATGGGAACTAGCCCATTCAAACAGAAGCAGCTATTTCCCATTAGAGAAACGGCCCTCTGACCTGGAAAGGCAGAAAGGTCCTCTCGTGTAATGAGAACTAGCCCATTCACACTGAAGCAGCTATTTCCCATTAGAGAAACGGGCCCCCGACCTGCAGAAGCAGAACGGTCCTTTCGTCTAATGGGAACTAGCCCGCTCACACTGAAGCAGCTATTTCCAATTAGAGAAACGGCCCTCCGACCTGCAGATGCAGAAAGGTCCTCTCATCTAATGGGAACTAGCCCGCTCAAACTGAAGCAGCTATTTCCCATTAGAGAAACGGCCCTCCGACCTGCAGAGGCAGAAAGGTCCTCTCGTATAATGGGAACTAGCCAACTCAAACTGAAGCAGCTATTTCCCATTAGAGAAACGGCCCTCCGACCTGCAGATGCAGAAAGGTCCTCTAGTCTAATGGGAACTAGCCCGCTCAAACTGAAGCAGCTATTTCCCATTAGAGAAACGGCCCTCCGACCTGCAGAGGCAGAAAGGTCCATTTGTCTAATGGGAACTAGCCCACTCACACTGAAGCAGCTATTTCCCATTAGAGAAACGGCCCTCCGACCTGCAGAGGGAGAAAAGTCCTCTCGTCTAATGGGAACTAGCCCATTCACACTGAAGCAGCTATTTCCCATTAGAGAAAGGGCCCTCTGACCTGCAGAGGCAGAAAGGTCCTCTCGTCTAATGGGAACTAGCCCACTCACACTGAAGCAGCTATTTCCCATTAGAGAAACGGCCCTCTGACCTGCAGAGGCAGAAAGGTCCTCTCGTCTAATGGGAACTCGCCCACTCACACTGAAGCAGCTATTTCCCATTAGAGAAACGGCCCTCTGACCTGCAGGGGCAGAAAGGTCCTCTTGTCTACTGGGAAGTAGCCCACTAACACTGAAGCAGCTATTTCCCATTAGAGAAACGGCCCTCCGACCTGGAAAGGCAGAAAGGTCCTCTCGTCTAATGGGAACTAGCCCATTCACACTGAAGCAGCTATTTCCCATTAGAGAAACGGCCCTCTGACCTGCAGAAGCAGAAAGGTCCTTTCGTCTAATGGGAACTAGCCCACTCACACTGAAGCAGCTATTTCCCATTAGAGAAACGACCCTCCGACCTGCAGAGGCAGAAAGGTCCTCTCGTATATTGGGAACTAGCCAACTCAAACTGAAGCAGCTATTTCCCATTAGAGAAACGGCCCTCCGACCTGCAGATGCAGAAAGGTCCTCTAGTCTAATGGGAACCAGCCCGCTCAAACTGAAGCAGCTATTTCCCATTAGAGAAACGGCCCTCCGACCTGCAGAGGCAGAAAGGTCCATTTGTCTAATGGGAACTAGCACACTCACACTGAAGCAGCTATTTCCCATTAGAGAAACGGCCCTCCGACCTGCAGAGGCAGAAAGGTCCTCTCGTCTAATGGGAACTAGCCCACTCACACTGAAGCAGCTATTTCCCATAAGATAAACGGCCCTCCGACCTGCAGAGGTAGAAAAGTCCTCTCGTCTAATGGGAACTAGCCCATTCACACTGAAGCAGCTATTTCCCATTAGAGAAACGGCCCTCTGACCTGCAGAGGCAGAAAGGTCCTCTCGTCTAATGGGAACTAGCCCACTCACACTGAAGCAGCTATTTCCCATTAGAGAAACGGCCCTCTGACCTGCAGAGGCAGAAAGGTCCTCTCGTATAATGGGAACTAGCCAGCTCAAACTGAAGCAGCTATTTCCCATTAGAGAAACAGCCCTCCGACCTGCAGATGCAGAAACGTCCTCTAGTCTAATGGGAACTATCCCGCTCAAACTGAAGCAGCTATTTCCCATTAGAGAAAATGCCCTCCGACCTGCAGAGGCAGAACGGTCCTTTTGTCTAATGGGAACAAGCCCACTCACACTGAAGCAGCTATTTCCCATTAGAGAAACGGCCCTCTGACCTGCAGAGGCAGAAAGGTCCTCTCGTCTAATGGGAATAAGCCCATTCACACTGAAGCAGCTATATCCCATTAGAGAAAGGGCCCTCTGACCTGCAGAGGCAGAAAGGTCCTCTCGTCTAATGGGAACTAGCCCACTCACACTGAAGCAGCTATTTCCCATAAGAGAAACGGCCCTCTGACCTGCAGAGGCAGAAAAGTCCTCTCGTCTAATGGGAACTAGCCCATTCAAACAGAAGCAGCTATTTCCCATTAGAGAAACGGCCCTCTGACCTGGAAAGGCAGAAAGGTCCTCTCGTGTAATGGGAACTAGCCCATTCACACTGAAGCAGCTATTTCCCATTAGAGAAACGGGCCCCCGACCTGCAGAGGCAGAACGGTCCTTTTGTCTAATGGGAACTAGCCCGCTCACACTGAAGCAGCTATTTCCAATTAGAGAAACGGCCCTCCGACCTGCAGATGCAGAAAGGTCCTCTCATCTAATCGGAACTAGCCCGCTCAAACTGAAGCAGCTATTTCCCATTAGAGAAACGGCCCTCCGACCTGCAGAGGCAGAAAGGTCCTCTCGTATAATGGGAACTAGCCAACTCAAACTGAAGCAGCTATTTCCCATTAGAGAAACGGCCCTCCGACCTGCAGATGCAGAAAGGTCCTCTAGTCTAATGGGAACTAGCCCGCTCAAACTGAAGCAGCTATTTCCCATTAGAGAAACGGCCCTCCGACCTGCAGAGGCAGAAAGGTCCATTTGTCTAATGGGAACTAGCCCGCTCACACTGAAGCAGCTATTTCCCATTAGAGAAACGGCCCTCCGACCTGCAGAGGCAGAAAGGTCCTCTCGTCTAATGGGAACTAGCCCACTCACACTGAAGCAGCTATTTCCCATAAGAGAAACGGCCCTCCTACCTGCAGAGGGAGAAAAGTCCTCTCGTCTAATGGGAACTAGCCCATTCACACTGAAGCAGCTATTTCCCATTAGAGAAACGGCCCTCTGACCTGCAGAGGCAGAAAGGTCCTCTCGTCTAATGGGAACTAGCCCACTCACACTGAAGCAGCTATTTCCCATTAGAGAAACGGCCCTCTGACCCGCAGAGGCAGAAAGGTCCTCTCGTCTAATGGGAACTAGCCCACTCACACTGAAGCAGCTATTTCCCATTAGAGAAACGGCCCTCTGACCTGCAGGGGCAGAAAGGTCCTCTTGTCTACTGGGAAGTAGCCCACTAACACTGAATCAGCTATTTCCCATTAGAGAAACGGCCCTCCGACCTGGAAAGGCCGAAAGGTCCTCTCGTCTAATGGGAACTAGCCCATTCACACTGAAGCAGCTATTTCCCATTAGAGAAACGGCCCTCTGACCTGCAGAAGCAGAACAGTCCTTTCGTCTAATGGGAACTAGCCCGCTCACACTGAAACAGCTATTTCCCATTAGAGAAACGGCCCTCCGACCTGCAGAGGCAGAAAGGTCCTCTCGTATATTGGGAACTAGCCAACTCAAACTGAAGCAGCTATTTCCCATTAGAGAAACGGCCCTCCGACCTGCAGATGCAGAAAGGTCCTCTAGTCTAATGGGAACCAGCCCGCTCAAACTGAAGCAGCTATTTCCCATTAGAGAAACGGCCCTCGGACCTGCAGAGGCAGAAAGGTCCATTTGTCTAATGGGAACTAGCCCACTCACACTGAAGCAGCTATTTCCCATTAGAGAAACGGCCCTCCGACCTGCAGAGGCAGAAAGGTCCTCTCGTCTAATGGGAACTAGCCCACTCACACTGAAGCAGCTATTTCCCATAAGAGAAACGGCCCTCCGACCTGCAGAGGTAGTAAAGTCCTCTCGTCTAATGGGAACTAGCCCATTCACACTGAAGCAGCTATTTCCCATTAGAGAAACGGCCCTCTGACATGCAGAGGCAGAAAGGTCCTCTCGTCTAATGGGAACTAGCCCACTCACACTGAAGCAGCTATTTCCCATTAGAGAAACGGCCCTCTGACCTGCAGAGGCAGAAAGGTCCTCTCGTCTAATGGGAACTAGCCCACTCACACTGAAGCAGCTATTTCCCATTAGAGAAACGGCCCTCTGACCTGCAGGGGCAGAAAGGTCCTCTTGTCTACTGGGAAGTAGCCCACTAACACTGAAGCAGCTATTTCCCATTAGAGAAACGGCCCTCCGACCTGGAAAGGCAGAAAGGTCCTCTCGTCTAATGGGAACTAGCCCATTCACACTAAAGCAGCTATTTCCCATTAGAGAAACGGCCCTCTGACCTGCAGAAGCAGAACGGTCCTTTCGTCTAATGGGAACTAGCCCGCTCACACTGAAGCAGCTATTTCCCATTAGAGAAACGGCCCTCTGACCTGCAGAGGCAGAACGGTCCTTTCGTCTAATGGGAACTAGCCCGCTCAAACTGAAGCAGCTATTTCCCATTAGAGAAACGGCCCTCCGACCTGCAGAGGCAGAAAGGTACTCTCGTCTAATGGGAACTAGCCCGCTCAAACTGAAGCAGCTATTTCCCATTAGAGAAACGGCCCTCGGACCTGCAGAGGCAGAAAGGTCCATTTGTCTAATGGGAACTAGCCCACTCACACTGAAGCAGCTATTTCCCATTAGAGAAACGGCCCTCCGACCTGCAGAGGCAGAAAGGTCCTCTCGTCTAATGGGAACTAGCCCACTCACACTGAAGCAGCTATTTCCCATAAGAGAAACGGCCCTCCGACCTGCAGAGGTAGTAAAGTCCTCTCGTCTAATGGGAACTAGCCCATTCACACTGAAGCAGCTATTTCCCATTAGAGAAACGGCCCTCTGACCTGCAGAGGCAGAAAGGTCCTCTCGTCTAATGGGAACTAGCCCACTCACACTGAAGCAGCTATTTCCCATTAGAGAAACGGCCCTCTGACCTGCAGGGGCAGAAAGGTCCTCTTGTCTACTGGGAAGTAGCCCACTAACACTGAAGCAGCTATTTCCCATTAGAGAAACGGCCCTCCGACCTGGAAAGGCAGAAAGGTCCTCTCGTCTAATGGGAACTAGCCCATTCACACTAAAGCAGCTATTTCCCATTAGAGAAACGGCCCTCTGACCTGCAGAAGCAGAACGGTCCTTTCGTCTAATGGGAACTAGCCCGCTCACACTGAAGCAGCTATTTCCCATTAGAGAAACGGCCCTCAGACCTGCAGAGGCAGAACGGTCCTTTCGTCTAATGGGAACTAGCCCGCTCAAACTGAAGCAGCTATTTCCCATTAGAGAAACGGCCCTCCGACCTGCAGAGGCAGAAAGGTACTCTCGTCTAATGGGAACTAGCCCGCTCAAACTGAAGCAGCTATTTCCCATTAGAGAAACGGCCCTCCGACCTGCAGATGCAGAAAGGTCCTCTCGTCTAATGGGAACTAGCCCGCTTAAACTGAAGCAGCTATTTCCCATTAGAGAAACGGCCCTCCGACCTGCAGAGGCAGAAAGGTCCCCTCGTCTAATGGGAACTAGCCCGCTCGCACTGAAGCAGCTATTTCACATTAGAGCAATGACCCTCTGACCTGCAGAGGCAGAAAGGTCCTCTCGTCTAATGGGAACTAGGCCACTCGCACTGAAGCAGCTATTTCCCATTAGAGAAACGGCCCTCCGACCTGCAGAGGCAGAAATGTCCTTTCGTCTAATGGGAACTAGCCCACTCACACTGATGCAACTATTTCCCATTAGAGAAACGGCCCTCCGACCTGCAGAGGCAGAAAGGTCCTCTCGCCTAATGGGAACTCTCCACTCACACTGAAGCAGCTATTTCCCATTAGAGAAACAGCCCTCCGACATGCAGAGGCAGAAAGGTCCTCTAGTCTAATGGGAACTAGCCCGCTCAAACTGAAGCAGCTATTTCCCATTAGAGAAACGGCCCTCCGACCTGCAGAGGCAGAAAGGTCCTCTAGTCTAATGGGAACTAGCCCGCTCAAACTGAAGCAGCTATTTCCCATTAGAGAAACGGCCCTCCGACCTGCAGAGGCAGAAAGGTCCTCTAGTCTAATGGGAACTAGCCCGCTCAAACTGAAGCAGCTATTTCCCATTAGAGAAACGGCCCTCCGACCTGCAGAGGCAGAAAGGTCCTCTCGTCTAATGGGAACTAGCCCGCTCAAACTGAAGCAGCTATTTCCCATTAGAGAAACGGCCCTCCGACCTGCAGATGCAGAAAGGTCCTCTCGTCTAATGGGAACTAGCCCGCTTAAACTGAAGCAGCTATTTCCCATTAGAGAAACGGCCCTCCGACCTGCAGAGGCAGAAAGGTCCCCTCGTCTAATGGGAACTAGCCCGCTCGCACTGAAGCAGCTATTTCACATTAGAGCAATGACCCTCTGACCTGCAGAGGCAGAAAGGTCCTCTCGTCTAATGGGAACTAGGCCACTCGCACTGAAGCAGCTATTTCCCATTAGAGAAACGGCCCTCCGACCTGCAGAGGCAGAAATGTCCTTTCGTCTAATGGGAACTAGCCCACTCACACTGAAGCAGCTATTTCCCATTAGAGAAACGGCCCTCCGACCTGCAGAGGCAGAAAAGTCCTCTCGCCTAATGGGAACTCTCCACTCACACTGAAGCAGCTATTTCCCATTAGAGAAACAGCCCTCCGACATGCAGAGGCAGAAAGGTCCTCTAGTCTAATGGGAACTAGCCCACTCACACTGAAGCAGCTATTTTCCATTAGAGAAACGGTCCTCTGACCTGCAGAGGCAAAAAGGTCCTTTCGTCTAATGGGAACTAGCCCACTCACACTGAAGCAGCTATTTCCCATTAGAGAGACAGCTCACCTACCTGCAGAGGCAGAAAGGTCCTCTCGTCTAATGGGAACTAGCCCACTCACACTGAAGCAGCTATTTCCCATTAGAGAAACGGCCCTCTGACCTGCAGAGGCAGAAAGGTCCTCTCGTCTAAGGGGAACTAGCCCACTCACACTGAAGCAGCCATTTCCCATTAGAGAAACGGCCGTCTGACCTGCAGAGGCAGAAAAGTCCTCTTGTCTAATGGGAACTAGCCCATTCAAACAGAAGCAGCTGTTTCCCATTAGAGAAACGGCCCTCCGACCTGGAAAGGCAGAAAGGTCCTCTCGTCTAATGGGAACTAGCCCATTCACACTGAAGCAGCTATTTCCCATTAGAGAAACGGGCCCCCGACCTGCAGAGGCAGAAAGGTCCTCTCATCTAATGGGAACTAGCCCGCTCAAACTGAAGCAGCTATTTCCCATTAGAGAAACGGCCCTCCGACCTGCAAAGGCAGAAAGGTCCTCTCGTATAATGGGAACTAGCCAACTCAAACTGAAGCAGCTATTTCCCATTAGAGAAACGGCCCTCCGACCTGCAGATGCAGAAAGGTCCTCTCGTATAATGGGAACTAGCCCGCTCAAACTGAAGCAGCTGTTTCCCATTAGAGAAACAGCCCTACGACCTGCAGATGCAGAAAGGTCCTCTAGTCTAATGGGAACTAGCCCGCTCAAACTGAAGCAGCTATTTCCCATTAGAGAAACGGCCCTCCGACCTGCAGAGGCAGAAAGGTCCTTTTGGCTAATGGGAACTAGCCCACTCACACTGAAGCAGCTATTTCCCATTAGAGAAACGGCCCTCCGACCTGCAGAGGCAGAAAGGTCCTCTCGTCTAATGGGAACTAGCCCACTCACACTGAAGCAGCTATTTCCCATAAGAGAAACGGCCCTCCGACCTGCAGAGGCAGAAAGGTCCTTTTGGCTAATGGGAACTAGCCCACTCACACTGAAGCAGCTATTTCCCATTAGAGAGACAGCTCACCTACCTGCAGAGGCAGAAAGGTCCTCTCGTCTAATGGGAACTAGCCCACTCACACTGAAGCAGCTATTTCCCATTGGAGAAACGGCCCTCTGACCTGCAGAGGCAGAAAGGTCCTCTCGTCTAAGGGGAACTAGCCCACTCACACTGAAGCAGCCATTTCCCATTAGAGAAACGGCCGTCTGACCTGCAGAGGCAGAAAAGTCATCTTGTCTAATGGGAACTAGCCCATTCAAACAGAAGCAGCTGTTTCCCATTAGAGAAACGGCCCTCTGACCTGGAAAGGCAGAAAGGTCCTCTCGTCTAATGGGAACTAGCCCATTCACACTGAAGCAGCTATTTCCCATTAGAGAAACGGGCCCCCGACCTGCAGAGGCAGAAAGGTCCTCTCATCTAATGGGAACTAGCCCGCTCAAACTGAAGCAGCTATTTCCCATTAGAGAAACGGCCCTCCGACCTGCAAAGGCAGAAAGGTCCTCTCGTATAATGGGAACTAGCCAACTCAAACTGAAGCAGCTATTTCCCATTAGAGAAACGGCCCTCCGACCTGCAGATGCAGAAAGGTCCTCTCGTATAATGGGAACTAGCCCGCTCAAACTGAAGCAGCTGTTTCCCATTAGAGAAACAGCCCTACGACCTGCAGATGCAGAAAGGTCCTCTAGTCTAATGGGAACTAGCCCGCTCAAACTGAAGCAGCTATTTCCCATTAGAGAAACGGCCCTCCGACCTGCAGAGGCAGAAAGGTCCTTTTGGCTAATGGGAACTAGCCCACTCACACTGAAGCAGCTATTTCCCATTAGAGAAACGGCCCTCCGACCTGCAGAGGCAGAAAGGTCCTCTCGTCTAATGGGAACTAGCCCACTCACACTGAAGCAGCTATTTCCCATAAGAGAAACGGCCCTCTGACCTGCAGAGGCAGAAAAGTCCTCTCGTCTAATGGGAACTAGCCCATTCACACTGAAGCAGCTATTTCCCATTAGAGAAACGGCCCTCTGACCTGCAGAGGCAGAAAGGTCCTCTCGTCTAATGGGAACTAGCCCACTCTCACTGAAGCAGCTATTTCCCATTAGAGAAACGGCCCTCTGACCTGCAGAGGCAGAAAGGTTCTCTTGTCTACTGGGAAGTAGCCGACTAACACTGAAGCAGCTATTTCCCATTAGAGAAACGGCCCTCCGACCTGGAAAGGCAGAAAGGTCCTCTCATCTAATGGGAACTAGCCCATTCACACTGAAGCAGCTATTTCCCATTAGAGAAACGGCCCTCTGACCTGCAGAAGCAGAACGGTCCTTTCGTCTAATGGGAACTAGCCCGCTCACACTGAAGCAGCTATTTCCCATTAGAGAAACGGCCCTCTGACCTGCAGAGGCAGAACGGTCCTTTCGTCTAATGGGAGCTAGCCCGCTCAAACTGAAGCAGCTATTTCCCATTAGAGAAACGGCCCTCCGACCTGCAGAGGCAGAAAGGTCCTCTCGTCTAATGGGAACTAGCCCGCTCAAACTGAAGCAGCTTTTTCCCAATAGAGAAACGGCCCTCCGACCTGCAGATGCAGAAAGGTCCTCTCGTCTAATGGGAACTAGCCCGCTTAAACTGAAGCAGCTATTTCCCATTAGAGAAGCGGCCCTCCGACCTGCAGATGCAGAAAGGTCCTCTCGTCTAATGGGAACTAGCCCGCTCAAACTGAAGCAGCTATTTCCCATTAGAGAAATGGCCCTCCGACCTGCAGAGGCAGAAAGGTCCCCTCGTCTAATGGGAACTAGCCCGCTCGCACTGAAGCAGCTATTTCACATTAGAGAAACGGCCCAACGACCTGCAGAGGCAGAAAGGTCCTCTCGTCTAATGGGAACTAGCCCACTCACACTGAAGCAGCTATTTCCCATTAGAGAAACGGCCCTCTGACCTGCAGAGGCAGAAAGGTCCTCTCGTCTAATGGGAACTAGCCCACTCACACTGAAGCAGCTATTTCCCATTAGAGAAACGGCCCTCTGACCTGCAGGGGCAGAAAGGTCCTCTTGTCTACTGGGAAGTAGCCCACTAACACTGAAGCAGCTATTTCCCATTAGAGAAACGGCCCTCCGACCTGGAAAGGCAGAAAGGTCCTCTCGTCTAATGGGAACTAGCCCATTCACACTGAAGCAGCTATTTCCCATTAGAGAAACGGCCCTCTGACCTGCAGAAGCAGAACGGTTCTTTCGATTAATGGGAACTAGCCCGCTCACACTGAAGCAGCTATTTCCCATTAGAGAAACGGCCCTCTGACCTGCAGAGGCAGAACGGTCCTTTCGTCTAATGGGAACTAGCCCGCTCAAACTGAAGCAGCAATTTCCCATTAGAGAAACGGCCCTCCGACCTGCAGAGGCAGAAAGGTCCTCTCGTCTAATGGGAACTAGCCCGCTCAAACTGAAGCAGCTATTTCCCATTAGAGAAACGGCCCTCCGACCTGCAGATGCAGAAAGGTCCTCTCGTCTAATGGGAACTAGCCCGCTCAAACTGAAGCAGCTATTTCCCATTAGAGAAACGGCCCTCCGACCTGCAGAGGCAGAAAGGTCCCCTCGTCTAATGGGAACTAGCCCGCTCGCACTGAAGCAGCTATTTCACATTTTTCACATTAGAGCAATGACCCTCTGACCTGCAGAGGCAGAAAGGTCCTCTCGTCTAATGGGAACTAGGTCACTCGCACTGAAGCAGCTATTTCCCATTAGAGAAACGGCCCTCCGACCTGCAGAGGCAGAAATGTACTTTCGTTTAATGGGAACTAGCCCACTCACACTGAAGCAGCTATTTCCCATTAGAGAAACGGCCCTCCGACCTGCAGAGGCAGAAAGGTCCTCTCGCCTAATGGGAACTCTCCACTCGCACTGAAGCAGCTATTTCCCATTAGAGAAACAGCCCTCCGACATGCAGAAGCAGAAAGGTCCTCTAGTCTAATGGGAACTAGCCCGCTCAAACTGAAGCAGCTATTTCCCATTAGTGAAACGGCCCTCCGACCTGCAGAGGCAGAAAGGTCCTCTCGTCTAATGGGAACTAGCCCACTCACACTGAAGCAGCTATTTCCCATTAGAGAAACGGCCCTCTGACCTGCAGAGGCAGAAAGGTCCTCTCGTCTAATGGGAACTAGCCCACTCACACTGAAGCAGCTATTTCCCATTAGAGAAACGGCCCTCTGACCTGCAGGGGCAGAAAGGTCCTCTTGTCTACTGGGAAGTAGCCCACTAACACTGAAGCAGCTATTTCCCATTAGAGAAACGGCCCTCCGACCTGGAAAGGCAGAAAGGTCCTCTCGTCTAATGGGAACTAGCCCATTCACACTGAAGCAACTATTTCCCATTAGAGAAACGGCCCTCTGACCTGCAGAAGCAGAACGGTCCTTTCGTCTAATGGGAACTAGCCCGCTCACACTGAAGCAGCTATTTCCCATTAGAGAAACGGCCCTCTGACCTGCAGAGGCAGAACGGTCCTTTCGTCTAATGGGAACTAGCCCGCTCAAACTGAAGCAGCTATTTCCCATTAGAGAAACGGCCCTCCGACCTGCAGAGGCAGAAAGGTCCTCTCGTCTAATGGGAACTAGCCCGCTCAAACTGAAGCAGCTATTTCCCATTAGAGAAACAGCCCTCCGACCTGCAGATGCAGAAAGGTCCTCTCGTCTAATGGGAACTAGCCCGCTTAAACTGAAGCAGCTATTTCCCATTAGAGAAACGGCCCTCCGACCTGCAGAGGCAGAAAGGTCCCCTCGTCTAATGGGAACTAGCCCGCTCGCACTGAAGCAGCTATTTCACATTAGAGCAATGACCCTCTGACCTGCAGAGGCAGAAAGGTCCTCTCGTCTAATGGGAACTAGGCCACTCGCACTGAAGCAGCTATTTCCCATTAGAGAAACGGCCCTCCGACCTGCAGAGGCAGAAATGTCCTTTCGTCTAATGGGAACTAGCCCACTCACACTGAAGCAGCTATTTCCCATTAGAGAAACGGCCCTCCGACCTGCAGAGGCAGAAAGGTCCTCTAGCCTAATGGGAACTCTCCACTCACACTGAAGCAGCTATTTCCCATTAGAGAAACAGCCCTCCGACATGCAGAGGCAGAAAGGTCCTCTAGTCTAATGGGAACTAGCCCGCTCAAACTGAAGCAGCTATTTCCCATTAGAGAAACGGCCCTCCGACCTGCAGAGGCAGAAAGGTCCTCTCTCCTAATGGGAACTAGCCCGCTCAAACTGAAGCAGCTATTTCCCATTAGAGAAACGGCCCTCTGACCTGCAGATGCAGAAAGGTCCTCTCGTCTAATGGGAACTAGCCCGCTTAAACTGAAGCAGCTATTTCCCATTAGAGAAACGGCCCTCCGACCTGCAGAGGCAGAAAGGTCCCTTCGTCTAATGGGAACTAGCCCGCTCGCACTGAAGCAGCTATTTCACATTAGAGCAATGACCCTCTGACCTGCAGAGGCAGAAAGGTCCTCTCGTCTAATGGGAACTAGGCCACTCGCACTGAAGCAGCTATTTCCCATTAGAGAAACGGCCCTCCGACCTGCAGAGGCAGAAATGTCCTTTCGTCTAATGGGAACTAGCCCACTCACACTGAAGCAGCTATTTCCCATTAGAGAAACAGCCCTCCGACCTGCAGAGGCAGAAAAGTCCTCTCGCCTAATGGGAACTCTCCACTCACACTGAGGCAGCTATTTCCCATTAGAGAAACAGCCCTCCGACATGCAGAGGCAGAAAGGTCCTCTAGTCTAATGGGAACTAGCCCACTCACACTGAAGCAGCTATTTTCCATTAGAGAAACGGTCCTCTGACCTGCAGAGGCAAAAAGGTCCTTTCGTCTAATGGGAACTAGCCCACTCACACTGAAGCAGCTATTTCCCATTAGAGAAACAGCCCACCTACCTGCAGAGGCAGAAAGGTCCTCTCGTCTAATGGGAACTAGCCCACTCACACTGAAGCAGCTATTTCCCATTAGAGAAACGGCCCTCTGACCTGCAGAGGCAGAAAGGTCCTCTCGTCTAAGGGGAACTAGCCCACTCACACTGAAGCCGCCATTTCCCATTAGAGAAACGGCCGTCTGACCTGCAGAGGCAGAAAAGTCCTCTTGTCTAATGGGAACTAGCCCATTCAAACAGAAGCAGCTGTTTCCCATTAGAGAAACGGCCCTCCGACCTGGAAAGGCAGAAAGGTCCTCTCGTCTAATGGGAACTAGCCCATTCACACTGAAGCAGCTATTTCCCATTAGAGAAACGGGCCCCCGACCTGCAGAGGCAGAAAGGTCCTCTCATCTAATGGGAACTAGCCCGCTCAAACTGAAGCAGCTATTTCCCATTAGAGAAACGGCCCTCCGACCTGCAGAGGCAGAAAGGTCCTCTCGTATAATGGGAACTAGCCCGCTCAAACTGAAGCAGCTGTTTCTCATTAGAGAAACAGCCCTCCGACCTGCAGATGCAGAAAGGTCCTCTAGTCTAATGGGAACTAGCCCGCTCAAACTGAAGCAGCTATTTCCCATTAGAGAAACGGCCCTCCGACCTGCAGAGGCAGAAAGGTCCTTTTGTCTAATGGGAACTAGCCCACTCACACTGAAGCAGCTATTTCCCATTAGAGAAACGGCCCTCCGACGTGCAGAGGCAGAAAGGTCCTCTCGTCTAATGGGAACTAGCCCACTCACACTGAAGCAGCTATTTCCCATAAGAGAAACGGCCCTCTGACCTGCAGAGGCAGAAAAGTCCTCTCGTCTAATGGGAACTAGCCCATTCACACTGAAGCAGCTATTTCCCATAAGAGAAACGGCCCTCTGACCTGCAGAGGCAGAAAAGTCCTCTCGTCTAATGGGAACTAGCCCATTCACACTGAAGCAGCTATTTCCCATTAGAGAAACGGCCCTCTGACCTGCAGAGGCAGAAAGGTCCTCTCGTCTAATGGGAACTAGCCCACTCTCACTGAAGCAGCTATTTCCCATTAGAGAAACGGCCCTCTGACCTGCAGAGGCAGAAAGGTTCTCTTGTCTACTGGGAAGTAGCCCACTAACACTGAAGCAGCTATTTCCCATTAGAGAAACGGCCCTCCGACCTGGAAAGGCAGAAAGGTCCTCTCGTCTAATGGGAACTAGCCCATTCACACTGAAGCAGCTATTTCCCATTAGAGAAACGGCCCTCTGACCTGCAGAAGCAGAACGGTCCTTTCGTCTAATGGGAACTAGCCCGCTCACACTGAAGCAGCTATTTCCCATTAGAGAAACGGCCCTCTGACCTGCAGAGGCAGAACGGTCCTTTCGTCTAATGGGAACTAGCCCGCTCAAACTGAAGCAGCTATTTCCCATTAGAGAAACGGCCCTCCGACCTGCAGAGGCAGAAAGGTCCTCTCGTCTAATGGGAACTAGCCCGCTCAAACTGAAGCAGCTATTTCCCAATAGAGAAACGGCCCTCCCACCTGCAGATGCAGAAAGGTCCTCTCGTCTAAAGGGAACTAGCCCGCTTAAACTGAAGCAGCTATTTCCCATTAGAGAAGCGGCCCTCCGACCTGCAGATGCAGAAAGGTCCTCTCGTCTAATGGGAACTAGCCCGCTCAAACTGAAGCAGCTATTTCCCATTAGAGAAATGGCCCTCCGACCTGCAGAGGCAGAAAGGTCCCCTCGTCTAATGGGAACTAGCCCGCTCGCACTGAAGCAGCTATTTCACATTAGAGAAACGGCCCAACGACCTGCAGAGGCAGAAAGGTCCTCTCGCCTAATGGGAACTAGCCCACTCACACTGAAGCAGCTATTTCCCATTAGAGAAACCACCCTCTGACCTGCAGAGGCAGAACGGTCCTTTCGTCTAATGGGAACTAGCCCGCTCACACTGAAGCAGCTATTTCCCATTAGAGATCGGCCCTCTGACCTGCAGAGGCAGAAAGGTCCTCTCGTCTAATGGGAACTAGCCCACTCACACTGAAGCAGCTATTTCCCATTAGAGAAACGGCCCTCTGACCTGCAGAGGCAGAAAGGTCCTCTCGTCTAATGGGAACTAGCCCATTCACACTGAAGCAGCTATTTCCCATTAGAGAAACGGCCCTCCGACCTGCAGAGGCAGAAAGGTCCTCTCATCTATGAGAACTAGCCCACTCACACTGAAGCAACTATTTCCCATTAGAGAAACGGCCCTCTGACCTGCAGAGGCAAAAAGGTCCTTTTGTCTAATGGGAACTAGCCCACTCACACTGAAGCAGCTTTTTCCCATTAGAGAAACGGCCCTCCGACCTGCAAAGGCAATAAGGTCCTCTCGTATAAGGGGAACTAGCCCACTCACACTGAAGCAGCCGTTTCCCATTAGAGAAACGGCCGTCCGACCTGCATAGGCAGAAAGGTCCTCTCGTCTAATGGGAACTAGCCCACTCACACTGAAGCAGCTATTTCCCATTAGAGAAACGGCCCTCAGACCACGACCCTCTGACCTGCAGAGGCAGAAAGGTCCTCTTGTCTAATGGGAACTAGCCCACTCACACTGAAGCAGCTATTTCCCATTAGAGAAACGGCCCTCCGACCTGCAGAGGCAGAAAGGTCCTCTCGTCTAAGGGGAACTAGCCCACTCACACTGAAGCAGCTATTTCCCATTAGAGAAACGGCCCTCAGACCTGCAGAGGCAGAAAGGTCCTCTCGTCTAAGGGGAACTAGCCCACTCACACTGAAGCAGCCATTTCCCAATAGAGAAACGGCCTTCTGACCTGCAGAGGCAGAAAAGTCCTCTCGTCTAATGGGAACTAGCCCACTCACACTGAAGCAGTCATTTCCCATTAGAGAAACGGCCGTCTGACCTGCAGAGGCAGAAAAGTCCTCTCGTCTAATGGGAACTCGTCCGTTCACACTGAAGCAGCCATTTCCCATTAGAGAAACGGCCCTCTGACCTGCAGAGGCAGGAAGGTCCTCTCGTCTAATTGGAACTAGCCCACTCAAACTGAAGCAGCTATTTCCCATTAGAGAAACGGCCCACTGACTTGCAGAGGCAGAAAAGTCCTCTCGTCTAATGGGAACTATCCCACTCACACTGAAGCAGCTATTTCCCATTAGAGAAACGCCCCTCCGACCTGGAAAGGCAGAAAGGTCCTCTCGTCTAATGGGAACTAGCCCATTCACACTGAAGCAGCTATTTCCCATTAGAGAAACGGCCCTCCGACCTGCAGAGACAGAACAATCCTTTCGTCTAATGAAAACTAGCCCGCTCACACTGAAGCAGCTATTTCCCATTAGAGAAACGGCCCTCTGACCTGCAGAAGCAGAACGGTCCTTTCGTCTGATAGGAACTAGCCCGCTCACACTGAAGCAGCTATTTCCCATTAGAGAAACGGCCCTCTGACCTGCAGAGGCAGAAAGGTCCTCTCGTCTAATGGGAACTAACCCACTCACACTGAAGCAGCTATTTCCCATTAGAGAAACGGCCGTCTGACCTGCAGAGGCAGAAAGGTCCTCTCGTCTAATGGGAACTAGCCCATTCACACTGAAGCAGCTATTTCCCATTAGAGAAACGGCCCTCTGACCTGCAGAGGCGGAAAGGTCCTCTCGTCTAATGGGAAGTAGCCCATTCACACTGAAGCAGCTATTTCCCATTAGAGAAACGGCCCTCCGACCTGCAGAGGCAGAAAGGTCCTCTCATCTATGAGAACTAGCCCACTCACACTGAAGCA
This sequence comes from Ambystoma mexicanum, assembly GCF_040938575.1. NCBI lineage: Eukaryota > Metazoa > Chordata > Amphibia > Caudata > Ambystomatidae > Ambystoma > Ambystoma mexicanum. The sequence goes on from NC_090928.1 coordinate 1,284,041,996, forward strand.
ACTATTTCCCATTAGAGAAACGGCCCTCTGACCTGCAGAGGCAAAAAGGTCCTTTCGTCTAATGGGAACTAGCCCACTCACACTGAAGCAGCTTTTTCCCATTAGAGAAACGGCCCTCCGACCTGCAAAGGCAGTAAGGTCCTCTCGTATAAGGGGAACTAGCCCACTCACACTGAAGCAGCCATTTCCCATTAGAGAAACGGCCGTCCGACCTGCATAGGCAGAAAGGTCCTCTCGTCTAATGGGAACTAGCCCACTCACACTGAAGCAGCTATTTCCCATTAGAGAAACGGCCCTCAGACCACGACCCCCTGACCTGCAGAGGCAGAAAGGTCCTCTCGTCTAATGGGAACTAGCCCACTCACACTGAAGCAGCCATTTCCCAATAGAGAAACGGCCGTCTGACCTGCAGAGGCAGAAAAGTCCTCTCGTCTAATGGGAACTAGCCCACTCACACTGAAGCAGTCATTTCCCATTAGAGAAACGGCCGTCTGACCTGCAGAGGCAGAAAAGTCCTCTCGTCTAATGGGAACTCGTCCGTTCACACTGAAGCAGCCATTTCCCATTAGAGAAACGGCCCTCTGACCTGCAGAGGCAGGAAGGTCCTCTCGTCTAATTGGAACTAGCCCACTCAAACTGAAGCAGCTATTTCCCATTAGAGAAACTGCCCACTGACCTGCAGAGGCAGAAAAGTCCTCTCGTCTAATGGGAACTATCCCACTCACACTGAAGCAGCTATTTCCCATTAGAGAAACGGCCCTCCGACCTGGAAAGGCAGAAAGGTCCTCTCGTCTAATGGGAACTAGCCCATTCACACTGAAGCAGCTATTTCCCATTAGAGAAACGGCCCTCCGACCTGCAGAGGCAGAACAATCCTTTCGTCTAATGGAAACTAGCCCGCTCACACTGAAGCAGCTATTTCCCATTAGAGAAACGGCCCTCTGACCTGCAGAAGCAGAACGGTCCTTTCGTCTGATAGGAACTAGCCCGCTCACACTGAAGCAGCTATTTCCCATTAGAGAAACGGCCCTCCGACCTGCAGAGGCAGAAAGGTCCTCTCGTCTAATGGGAACTAACCCACTCACACTGAAGCAGCTATTTCCCATTAGAGAAACGGCCGTCTGACCTGCAGAGGCAGAAAGGTCCTCTCGTCTAATGGGAACTAGCCCATTCACACTGAAGCAGCTATTTCCCATTAGAGAAACGGCCCTCTGACCTGCAGAGGCGGAAAGGTCCTCTCGTCTAATGGGAAGTAGCCCACTCACACTGAAGCAGCTATTTCCCATTAGAGAAACGGCCCTCTGACCTGCAGAGGCAGAAAGGTCCTCTCGTCTAAGGGGAACTAGCCCACTCACACTGAAGCAGTAATTTCCCATTAGAGAAACGGCCGTCTGACCTGCAGAGGCAGAAAAGTCCTCTCGTCTAATGGGAACTAGCCCATTCAGACTGAAGCAGCTAATTCCCATTAGAGAAACGGCCCTCTGACCTGCAGAGGAAGAAAGGTCCTCTCGTTTAATGGGAACTAGCCCATTCACACTGAAGCAGCTATTTTCCATTAGAGAAAATTCCCACTGACCTGCAGAGGGAGAAAGGTCCTCTCGTCTAATGGGAACTAGCCCATTCACACTGATGCAGATATTTCCCATTAGAGAAACGGCCCTCCGACCTGCAGCAGCAGAAAGGTCCTCTCGTCTAATGGGAACTAGCCCGCTCAAATTGAATCAGCTATTTCCCATTAGAGATCGGCCCTCCGACCTGCAGAGGCAGAAAGGTTCCCTCGTCTAATGGGAACTAGCCCGCTCACACTGAAGCAGCTATTTCCCATTAGAGAAACGGCCCTCCGACCTGCAGAGGCAGAAAGGTCCTCTCGTCTAATGGGAACTAGCCCACTCACACTGAAGCAGCTATTTCCCATTAGAGAAACGGACCTCCGACCTGCAGAGGCAGAAAGGTCCTCTCGTCTAATGGGAAATAGCCCATTCACACTGAAGCAGCTATATCCCATTAGAGAAATGGCCCTCCGACCTGCAGAGGCAGAAAGGTCCTCTCGTCTAATGGGAACTAGCCCACTCACACTGAAGCAGCTATTTCCCATTAGAGAAACGGCCCTCTGACCTGCAGAGGCAGAAAGGTCCTCTCGTCTAATGAGAACTAGCCCACTCACACTGAAGCAGCTATTTCCCATTAGAGAAACGGCCCTCTGACCTGCAGGGGCAGAAAGGTCCTCTTGTCTACTGGGAAGTAGCCCATTAACACTGAAGCAGCTATTTCCCATTAGAGAAACGGCCCTCCGACCTGGAAAGGCAGAAAGGTCCTCTCGTCTAATGGGAACTAGCCCATTCACACTGAAGCAGCTATTTCCCATTAGAGAAACGGCCCTCTGACCTGCAGAAGCAGAACGGTCCTTTCGTCTAATGGGAACTAGCCCGCTCACACTGAAGCAGCTATTTCCCATTAGAGAAACGGCCCTCTGACCTGCAGAGGCAGAACGGTCCTTTCGTCTAATGGGAACTAGCCCGCTCAAACTGAAGCAGCTATTTCCCATTAGAGAAACGGCCCTCCGACCTGCAGAGGCAGAAAGGTCCTCTCGTCTAATGGGAACTAGCCCGCTCAAACTGAAGCAGCTATTTCCCATTAGAGAAACGGCCCTCCGACCTGCAGATGCAGAAAGGTCCTCTCGTCTAATGGGAACTAGCCCGCTTAAACTGAAGCAGCTATTTCCCATTAGAGAAACGGCCCTCCGACCTGCAGAGGCAGAAAGGTCCCCTCGTCTAATGGGAAATAGCCCGCTCGCACTGAAGCAGCTATTTCACATTAGAGCAATGACCCTCTGACCTGCAGAGGCAGAAAGGTCCTCTCGTCTAATGGGAACTAGGCCACTCGCACTGAAGCAGCTATTTCCCATTAGAGAAACGGCCCTCCGACCTGCAGAGGCAGAAATGTCCTTTCGTCTAATGGGAACTAGCCCACTCACACTGAAGCAGCTATTTCCCATTAGAGAAACGGCCCTCCGACCTGCAGAGGCAGAAAGGTCCTCTCGCCTAATGGGAACTCTCCACTCACACTGAAGCAGCTATTTCCCATTAGAGAAACAGCCCTCCGACATGCAGAGGCAGAAAGGTCCTCTAGTCTAATGGGAACTAGCCCGCTCAAACTGAAGCAGCTATTTCCCATTAGAGAAACGGCCCTCCGACCTGCAGATGCAGAAAGGTCCTCTCGTCTAATGGGAACTAGCCCGCTTAAACTGAAGCAGCTATTTCCCATTAGAGAAACGGCCCTCCGACCTGCAGAGGCAGAAAGGTCCCTTCGTCTAATGGGAACTAGCCCGCTCGCACTGAAGCAGCTATTTCACATTAGAGCAATGACCCTCTGACCTGCAGTGGCAGAAAGGTCCTCTCGTCTAATGGGAACTAGGCCACTCGCACTGAAGCAGCTATTTCCCATTAGGGAAACGGCCCTCCGACCTGCAGAGGCAGAAATGTCCTTTCGTCTAATGGGAACTAGCCCACTCACACTGAAGCAGCTATTTCCCATTAGAGAAACGGCCCTCCGACCTGCAGAGGCAGAAAAGTCCTCTCGCCTAATGGGAACTCTCCACTCACACTGAAGCAGCTATTTCCCATTAGAGAAACAGCCCTCCGACATGCAGAGGCAGAAAGGTCCTCTAGTCTAATGGGAACTAGCCCACTCACACTGAAGCAGCTATTTTCCATTAGAGAAACGGTCCTCTGACCTGCAGAGGCAAAAAGGTCCTTTCGTCTAATGGGAACTAGCCCACTCACACTGAAGCAGCTATTTCCCATTAGAGAAACAACCCACCTACCTGCAGAGGCAGAAAGGTCCTCTCGTCTAATGGGAACTAGCCCACTCACACTGAAGCAGCTATTTCCCATTAGAGAAACGGCCCTCTGACCTGCAGAGGCAGAAAGGTCCTCTCGTCTAATGGGAACTAACCCACTCACACTGAAGCAGCTATTTCCCATTAGAGAAACGGCCGTCTGACCTGCAGAGGCAGAAAGGTCCTCTCGTCTAATGGGAACTAGCCCACTCACACTGAAGCAGCTATTTCCCATTAGAGAAACGGCCCTCTGACCTGCAGAGGCAAAAAGGTCCTTTCGTCTAATGGGAACTAGCCCACTCACACTGAAGCAGCTTTTTCCCATTAGAGAAACGGCCCTCCGACCTGCAAAGGCAGTAAGGTCCTCTCGTATAAGGGGAACTAGCCCACTCACACTGAAGCAGCCATTTCCCATTAGAGAAACGGCCGTCCGACCTGCATAGGCAGAAAGGTCCTCTCGTCTAATGGGAACTAGCCCACTCACACTGAAGCAGCTATTTCCCATTAGAGAAACGGCCCTCAGACCACGACCCCCTGACCTGCAGAGGCAGAAAGGTCCTCTCGTCTAATGGGAACTAGCCCACTCACACTGAAGCAGCCATTTCCCAATAGAGAAACGGCCGTCTGACCTGCAGAGGCAGAAAAGTCCTCTCGTCTAATGGGAACTAGCCCACTCACACTGAAGCAGTCATTTCCCATTAGAGAAACGGCCGTCTGACCTGCAGAGGCAGAAAAGTCCTCTCGTCTAATGGGAACTCGTCCGTTCACACTGAAGCAGCCATTTCCCATTAGAGAAACGGCCCTCTGACCTGCAGAGGCAGGAAGGTCCTCTCGTCTAATTGGAACTAGCCCACTCAAACTGAAGCAGCTATTTCCCATTAGAGAAACTGCCCACTGACCTGCAGAGGCAGAAAAGTCCTCTCGTCTAATGGGAACTATCCCACTCACACTGAAGCAGCTATTTCCCATTAGAGAAACGGCCCTCCGACCTGGAAATGCAGAAAGGTCCTCTCGTCTAATGGGAACTAGCCCATTCACACTGAAGCAGCTATTTCCCATTAGAGAAACGGCCCTCCGACCTGCAGAGGCAGAACGATCCTTTCGTCTAATGGAAACTAGCCCGCTCACACTGAAGCAGCTATTTCCCATTAGAGAAACGGCCCTCTGACCTGCAGAAGCAGAACGGTCCTTTCGTCTGATAGGAACTAGCCCGCTCACACTGAAGCAGCTATTTCCCATTAGAGAAACGGCCCTCTGACCTGCAGAGGCAGAAAGGTCCTCTCGTCTAATGGGAACTAACCCACTCACACTGAAGCAGCTATTTCCCATTAGAGAAACGGCCGTCTGACCTGCAGAGGCAGAAAGGTCCTCTCGTCTAATGGGAACTAGCCCATTCACACTGAAGCAGCTATTTCCCATTAGAGAAACGGCCCTCTGACCTGCAGAGGCGGAAAGGTCCTCTCGTCTAATGGGAAGTAGCCCACTCACACTGAAGCAGCTATTTCCCATTAGAGAAACGGCCCTCTGACCTGCAGAGGCAGAAAGGTCCTCTCGTCTAAGGGGAACTAGCCCACTCACACTGAAGCAGTCATTTCCCATTAGAGAAACGGCCGTCTGACCTGCAGAGGCAGAAAAGTCCTCTCGTCTAATGGGAACTAGCCCATTCAGACTGAAGCAGCTAATTCCCATTAGAGAAACGGCCCTCTGACCTGCAGAGGAAGAAAGGTCCTCTCGTTTAATGGGAACTAGCCCATTCACACTGAAGCAGCTATTTTCCATTAGAGAAAATTCCCACTGACCTGCAGAGGGAGAAAGGTCCTCTCGTCTAATGGGAACTAGCCCATTCACACTGATGCAGATATTTCCCATTAGAGAAACGGCCCTCCGACCTGCAGCAGCAGAAAGGTCCTCTCGTCTAATGGGAACTAGCCCGCTCAAATTGAATCAGCTATTTCCCATTAGAGATCGGCCCTCCGACCTGCAGAGGCAGAAAGGTTCCCTCGTCTAATGGGAACTAGCCCGCTCACACTGAAGCAGCTATTTCCCATTAGAGAAACGGCCCTCCGACCTGCAGAGGCAGAAAGGTCCTCTCGTCTAATGGGAACTAGCCCACTCACACTGAAGCAGCTATTTCCCATTAGAGAAACGGCCCTCCGACCTGCAGAGGCAGAAAGGTCCTCTCGTCTAATGGGAAATAGCCCATTCACACTGAAGCAGCTATATCCCATTAGAGAAATGGCCCTCCGACCTGCAGAGGCAGAAAGGTCCTCTCGTCTAATGGGAACTAGCCCACTCACACTGAAGCAGCTATTTCCCATTAGAGAAACGGCCCTCTGACCTGCAGAGGCAGAAAGGTCCTCTCGTCTAATGAGAACTAGCCCACTCACACTGAAGCAGCTATTTCCCATTAGAGAAACGGCCCTCTGACCTGCAGGGGCAGAAAGGTCCTCTTGTCTACTGGGAAGTAGCCCATTAACACTGAAGCAGCTATTTCCCATTAGAGAAACGGCCCTCCGACCTGGAAAGGCAGAAAGGTCCTCTCGTCTAATGGGAACTAGCCCATTCACACTGAAGCAGCTATTTCCCATTAGAGAAACGGCCCTCTGACCTGCAGAAGCAGAACGGTCCTTTCGTCTAATGGGAACTAGCCCGCTCACACTGAAGCAGCTATTTCCCATTAGAGAAACGGCCCTCTGACCTGCAGAGGCAGAACGGTCCTTTCGTCTAATGGGAACTAGCCCGCTCAAACTGAAGCAGCTATTTCCCATTAGAGAAACGGCCCTCCGACCTGCAGAGGCAGAAAGGTCCTCTCGTCTAATGGGAACTAGCCCGCTCAAACTGAAGCAGCTATTTCCCATTAGAGAAACGGCCCTCCGACCTGCAGATGCAGAAAGGTCCTCTCGTCTAATGGGAACTAGCCCGCTTAAACTGAAGCAGCTATTTCCCATTAGAGAAACGGCCCTCCGACCTGCAGAGGCAGAAAGGTCCCCTCGTCTAATGGGAAATAGCCCGCTCGCACTGAAGCAGCTATTTCACATTAGAGCAATGACCCTCTGACCTGCAGAGGCAGAAAGGTCCTCTCGTCTAATGGGAACTAGGCCACTCGCACTGAAGCAGCTATTTCCCATTAGAGAAACGGCCCTCCGACCTGCAGAGGCAGAAATGTCCTTTCGTCTAATGGGAACTAGCCCACTCACACTGAAGCAGCTATTTCCCATTAGAGAAACGGCCCTCCGACCTGCAGAGGCAGAAAGGTCCTCTCGCCTAATGGGAACTCTCCACTCACACTGAAGCAGCTATTTCCCATTAGAGAAACAGCCCTCCGACATGCAGAGGCAGAAAGGTCCTCTAGTCTAATGGGAACTAGCCCGCTCAAACTGAAGCAGCTATTTCCCATTAGAGAAACGGCCCTCCGACCTGCAGAGGCAGAAAGGTCCTCTCGTCTAATGGGAACTAGCCCGCTCAAACTGAAGCAGCTATTTCCCATTAGAGAAACGGCCCTCCGACCTGCAGATGCAGAAAGGTCCTCTCGTCTAATGGGAACTAGCCCGCTTAAACGGAAGCAGCTATTTCCCATTAGAGAAACGGCCCTCCGACCTGCAGAGGCAGAAAGGTCCCTTCGTCTAATGGGAACTAGCCCGCTCGCACTGAAGCAGCTATTTCACATTAGAGCAATGACCCTCTGACCTGCAGAGGCAGAAAGGTCCTCTCGTCTAATGGGAACTAGGCCACTCGCACTGAAGCAGCTATTTCCCATTAGGGAAACGGCCCTCCAACCTGCAGAGGCAGAAATGTCCTTTCGTCTAATGGGAACTAGCCCACTCACACTGAAGCAGCTATTTCCCATTAGAGAAACGGCCCTCCGACCTGCAGAGGCAGAAAAGTCCTCTCGCCTAATGGGAACTCTCCACTCACACTGAAGCAGCTATTTCCCATTAGAGAAACAGCCCTCCGACATGCAGAGGCAGAAAGGTCCTCTAGTCTAATGGGAACTAGCCCACTCACACTGAAGCAGCTATTTTCCATTAGAGAAACGGTCCTCTGACCTGCAGAGGCAAAAAGGTCCTTTCGTCTAATGGGAACTAGCCCACTCACACTGAAGCAGCTATTTCCCATTAGAGAAACAACCCACCTACCTGCAGAGGCAGAAAGGTCCTCTCGTCTAATGGGAACTAGCCCACTCACACTGAAGCAGCTATTTCCCATTAGAGAAACGGCCCTCTGACCTGCAGAGGCAGAAAGGTCCTCTCGTCTAAGGGGAACTAGCCCACTCACACTGAAGCCGCCATTTCCTATTAGAGAAACGGCCGTCTGACCTGCAGAGGCAGAAAAGTCCTCTTGTCTAATGGGAACTAGCCCATTCAAACAGAAGCAGCTGTTTCCCATTAGAGAAACGGCCCTCCGACCTGGAAAGGCAGAAAGGTCCTCTCGTCTAATGGGAACTAGCCCATTCACACTGAAGCAGCTATTTCCCATTAGAGAAACGGGCCCCCGACCTGCAGAGGCAGAAAGGTCCTCTCATCTAATGGGAACTAGTCCGCTCAAACTGAAGCAGCTATTTCCCATTAGAGAAACGGCCCTCCGACCTGCAGAGGCAGAAAGGTCCTCTCGTATAATGGGAACTAGCCCGCTCAAACTGAAGCAGCTGTTTCCCATTAGAGAAACAGCCCACCGACCTGCAGATGCAGAAAGGTCCTCTAGTCTAATGGGAACTAGCCCGCTCAAACTGAAGCAGCTATTTCCCATTAGAGAAACGGCCCTCCGACCTGCAGAGGCAGAAAGGTCCTTTTGTCTAATGGGAACTAGCCCACTCACACTGAAGCAGCTATTTCCCATTAGAGAAACGGCCCTCCGACCTGCAGAGGCAGAAAGGTCCTCTCGTCTAATGGGAACTAGCCCACTCACACTGAAGCAGCTATTTCCCATAAGAGAAACGGCCCTCTGACCTGCAGAGGCAGAAAAGTCCTCTCGTCTAATGGGAACTAGCCCATTCACACTGAAGCAGCTATTTCCCATTAGAGAAACGGCCCTCTGACCTGCAGAGGCAGAAAGGTCCTCTCGTCTAATGGGAACTAGCCCACTCTCACTGAAGCAGCTATTTCCCATTAGAGAAACGGCCCTCTGACCTGCAGAGGCAGAAAGGTTCTCTTGTCTACTGGGAAGTAGCCCACTAACACTGAAGCAGCTATTTCCCATTAGAGAAACGGCCCTCCGACCTGGAAAGGCAGAAAGGTCCTCTCGTCTAATGGGAACTAGCCCATTCACACTGAAGCAGCTATTTCCCATTAGAGAAACGGCCCTCTGACCTGCAGAAGCAGAACGGTCCTTTCGTCTAATGGGAACTAGCCCGCTCACACTGAAGCAGCTATTTCCCATTAGAGAAACGGCCCTCTGACCTGCAGAGGCAGAACGGTCCTTTCGTCTAATGGGAACTAGCCCGCTCAAACTGAAGCAGCTATTTCCCATTAGAGAAACGGCCCTCCGACCTGCAGAGGCAGAAAGGTCCTCTCGTCTAATGGGAACTAGCCCGCTCAAACTGAAGCAGCTATTTCCCAATAGAGAAACGGCCCTCCCACCTGCAGATGCAGAAAGGTCCTCTCGTCTAATGGGAACTAGCCCGCTCAAACTGAAGCAGCTATTTCCCATTAGAGAAATGGCCCTCCGACCTGCAGAGGCAGAAAGGTCCCCTCGTCTAATGGGAACTAGCCCGCTCGCACTGAAGCAGCTATTTCACATTAGAGAAACGGCCCAACGACCTGCAGAGGCAGAAAGGTCCTCTCGCCTAATGGGAACTAGCCCACTCACACTGAAGCAGCTATTTCCCATTAGAGAAACCGCCCTCTGACCTGCAGAGGCAGAACGGTCCTTTCGTCTAATGGGAACTAGCCCACTCACACTGAAGCAGCTATTTCCCATTAGAGAAACGGCCCTCCGACCTGCAGATGCAGAAAGGTCCTCTCGTCTAATGGGAACTAGCCCGCTCAAACTGAAGCAGCTATTTCCCATTCGAGAAACGGCCCTCCGACCTGCAGAGGCAGAAAGGTCCCCTCGTCTAATGGGAACTAGCCTGCTCACACTGAAGCAGCTATTTCCCATTAGAGATCGGCCCTCTGACCTGCAGAGGCAGAAAGGTCCTCTCGTCTAATGGGAACTAGCCCACTCACACTGAAGCAGCTATTTCCCATTAGAGAAACGGCCCTCTGACCTGCAGAGGCAGAAAGGTCCTCTCGTCTAATGGGAACTAGCCCATTCACACTGAAGCAGCTATTTCCCATTAGCAAACGGCCCTCCGACCTGCAGAGGCAGAAAGGTCCTCTCATCTATGAGAACTAGCCCACTCACACTGAAGCAACTATTTCCCATTAGAGAAACGGCCCTCTGACCTGCAGAGGCAAAAAGGTCCTTTCGTCTAATGGGAACTAGCCCACTCACACTGAAGCAGCTTTTTCCCATTAGAGAAACGGCCCTCCGACCTGCAAAGGCAGTAAGGTCCTCTCGTATAAGGGGAACTAGCCCACTCACACTGAAGCAGCCATTTCCCATTAGAGAAACGGCCGTCCGACCTGCATAGGCAGAAAGGTCCTCTCGTCTAATGGGAACTAGCCCACTCACACTGAAGCAGCTATTTCCCATTAGAGAAACGGCCCTCAGACCACGACCCTCTGACCTGCAGAGGCAGAAAGGTCCTCTCGTCTAATGGGAACTAGCCCACTCACACTGAAGCAGCTATTTCCCATTAGAGAAACGGCCCTCCGACCTGCAGAGGCAGAAAGGTCCTCTCGTCTAAGGGGAACTAGCCCACTCACACTGAAGCAGCTATTTCCCATTAGAGAAACGGCCCTCAGACCTGCAGAGGCAGAAAGGTCCTCTCGTCTAAGGGGAACTAGCCCACTCACACTGAAGCAGCCATTTCCCAATAGAGAAACGGCCTTCTGACCTGCAGAGGCAGAAAAGTCCTCTCGTCTAATGGGAACTAGCCCACTCACACTGAAGCAGTCATTTCCCATTAGAGAAACGGCCGTCTGACCTGCAGAGGCAGAAAAGTCCTCTCGTCTAATGGGAACTCGTCCGTTCACACTGAAGCAGCCATTTCCCATTAGAGAAACGGCCCTCTGACCTGCAGAGGCAGGAAGGTCCTCTCGTCTAATTGGAACTAGCCCACTCAAACTGAAGCAGCTATTTCCCATTAGAGAAACGGCCCACTGACCTGCAGAGGCAGAAAAGTCCTCTCGTCTAATGGGAACTATCCCACTCACACTGAAGCAGCTATTTCCCATTAGAGAAACGGCCCTCCGACCTGGAAAGGCAGAAAGGTCCTCTCGTCTAATGGGAACCAGCCCATTCACACTGAAGCAGCTATTTCCCATTAGAGAAACGGCCCTCCGACCTGCAGAGGCAGAACGATCCTTTCGTCTAATGGAAACTAGCCCGCTCACACTGAAGCAGCTATTTCCCATTAGAGAAACGGCCCTCTGACCTGCAGAAGCAGAACGGTCCTTTCGTCTGATAGGAACTAGCCCGCTCACACTGAAGCAGCTATTTCCCATTAGAGAAACGGCCCTCTGACCTGCAGAGGCAGAAAGGTCCTCTCGTCTAATGGGAACTAACCCACTCACACTGAAGCAGCTATTTCCCATTAGAGAAACGGCCGTCTGACCTGCAGAGGCAGAAAGGTCCTCTCGTCTAATGGGAACTAGCCCATTCACACTGAAGCAGCTATTTCCCATTAGAGAAACGGCCCTCTGACCTGCAGAGGCGGAAAGGTCCTCTCGTCTAATGGGAAGTAGCCCATTCACACTGAAGCAGCTATTTCCCATTAGAGAAACGGCCCTCGGACCTGCAGAGGCAGAAAGGTCCTCTCATCTATGAGAACTAGCCCACTCACACTGAAGCAACTATTTCCCATTAGAGAAACGGCCCTCTGACCTGCAGAGGCAAAAAGGTCCTTTCGTCTAATGGGAACTAGCCCACTCACACTGAAGCAGCTTTTTCCCATTAGAGAAACGGCCCTCCGACCTGCAAAGGCAGTAAGGTCCTCTCGTATAAGGGGAACTAGCCCACTCACACTGAAGCAGCCATTTCCCATTAGAGAAACGGCCGTCCGACCTGCATAGGCAGAAAGGTCCTCTCGTCTAATGGGAACTAGCCCACTCACACTGAAGCAGCTATTTCCCATTAGAGAAACGGCCCTCAGACCACGACCCTCTGAACTGCAGAGGCAGAAAGGTCCTCTCGTCTAATGGGAACTAGCCCACTCACACTGAAGCAGCTATTTCCCATTAGAGAAACGGCCCTCCGACCTGCAGAGGCAGAAAGGTCCTCTCGTCTAAGGGGAACTAGCCCACTCACACTGAAGCAGCTATTTCCCATTAGAGAAACGGCCCTCAGACCTGCAGAGGCAGAAAGGTCCTCTCGTCTAAGGGGAACTAGCCCACTCACAATGAAGCAGCCATTTCCCAATAGAGAAACGGCCGTCTGACCTGCAGAGGCAGAAAAGTCCTCTCGTCTAATGGGAACTAGCCCACTCACACTGAAGCAGTCATTTCCCATTAGAGAAACGGCCGTCTGACCCGCAGAGGCAGAAAAGTCCTCTCGTCTAATGGGAACTCGTCCGTTCACACTGAAGCAGCCATTTCCCATTAGAGAAACGGCCCTCTGACCTGCAGAGGCAGGAAGGTCCTCTCGTCTAATTGGAACTAGCCCACTCAAACTGAAGCAGCTATTTCCCATTAGAGAAACTGCCCACTGACCTGCAGAGGCAGAAAAGTCCTCTCGTCTAATGGGAACTATCCCACTCACACTGAAGCAGCTATTTCCCATTAGAGAAACGGCCCTCCGACCTGGAAAGGCAGAAAGGTCCTCTCGTCTAATGGGAACTAGCCCATTCACACTGAAGCAGCTATTTCCCATTAGAGAAACGGCCCTCCGACCTGCAGAGGCAGAACGATCCTTTCGTCTAATGGAAACTAGCCCGCTCACACTGAAGCAGCTATTTCCCATTAGAGAAACGGCCCTCCGACCTGCAGAAGCAGAACGGTCCTTTCGTCTGATAGGAACTAGCCCGCTCACACTGAAGCAGCTATTTCCCATTAGAGAAACGGCCCTCTGACCTGCAGAGGCAGAAAGGTCCTCTCGTCTAATGGGAACTAACCCACTCACACTGAAGCAGCTATTTCCCATTAGAGAAACGGCCGTCTGACCTGCAGAGGCAGAAAGGTCCTCTCGTCTAATGGGAACTAGCCCATTCACACTGAAGCAGCTATTTCCCATTAGAGAAACGGCCCTCTGACCTGCAGAGGCGGAAAGGTCCTCTCGTCTAATGGGAAGTAGCCCACTCACACTGAAGCAGCTATTTCCCATTAGAGAAACGGCCCTCTGACCTGCAGAGGCAGAAAGGTCCTCTCGTCTAAGGGGAACTAGCCCACTCACACTGAAGCAGTCATTTCCCATTAGAGAAACGGCCGTCTGACCTGCAGAGGCAGAAAAGTCCTCTCGTCTAATGGGAACTAGCCCATTCACACTGAAGCAGCTAATTCCCATTAGAGAAACGGCCCTCTGACCTGCAGAGGAAGAAAGGTCCTCTCGTTTAATGGGAACTAGCCCATTCACACTGAAGCAGCTATTTTCCATTAGAGAAAATTCCCACTGACCTGCAGAGGGAGAAAGGTCCTCTCGTCTAATGGGAACTAGCCCATTCACACTGATGCAGATATTTCCCATTAGAGAAACGGCCCTCCGACCTGCAGCAGCAGAAAGGTCCTCTCGTCTAATGGGAACTAGCCCGCTCAAATTGAAGCAGCTATTTCCCATTCGAGAAACGGCCCTCCGACCTGCAGAGGCAGAAAGGTTCCCTCGTCTAATGGGAACTAGCCCGCTCACACTGAAGCAGCTATTTCCCATTAGAGATCGGCCCTCTGACCTGCAGAGGCAGAAAGGTCCTCTCGTCTAATGGGAACTAGCCCACTCACACTGAAGCAGCTATTTCCCATTAGAGAAACGGCCCTCCGACCTGCAGAGGCAGAAAGGTCCTCTCGTCTAATGGGAACTAGCCCACTCGCACTGAAGCAGCTATTTCCCATTAGAGAAACGGCCCTCCGACCTGCAGAGGCAGAAAGGTCCTCTCGTGTAATGGGAAATAGCCCATTCACACTGAAGCAGCTATATCCCATTAGAGAAACGGCCCTCCGACCTGCAGAGGCAGAAAGGTCCTCTCGTCTAATGGGAACTAGCCCACTCACACTGAAGCAGCTATTTCCCATTAGAGAAACGGCCCTCTGACCTGCAGAGGCAGAAAGGTCCTCTCGTCTAATGAGAACTAGCCCACTCACACTGAAGCAGCTATTTCCCATTAGAGAAACAGCCCTCTGACCTGCAGCGGCAAAAAGGTCCTTTCGTCTAATGGGAACTAGCCCACTCACACTGAAGCAGCTATTTTCCATTAGAGAAACGGCCCTCCGACCTGCAGAGGCAGAACGATCCTTTCGTCTAATGGAAACTAGCCCACTCACACTGAAGCAGCTCTTTCCCATTAGAGAAACGGCCCTCTGACCTGCAGAAGCAGAACGGTCCTTTCGTCTGATGGGAACTAGCCCGCTCAAACTGAAGCAGCTATTTCCCATTAGAGAAACGGCCCTCCGACCTGCAGAGGCAGAAAGGTCCTCTCGTCTAATGGGAACTAGCCCGCTCAAACTGAAGCAGCTATTTCCCATTAGAGAAACGGCCCTCCGACCTGCAGAGGCAGAAAAGTCCTCTCGCCTAATGGGAACTCTCCACTCACACTGAAGCAGCTATTTCCCATTAGAGAAACAGCCCTCCGACATGCAGAGGCAGAAAGGTCCTCTAGTCTAATGGGAACTAGCCCACTCACACTGAAGCAGCTATTTTCCATTAGAGAAACGGTCCTCTGACCTGCAGAGGCAAAAAGGTCCTTTCGTCTAATGGGAACTAGCCCACTCACACTGAAGCAGCTATTTCCCATTAGAGAAACAACCCACCTACCTGCAGAGGCAGAAAGGTCCTCTCGTCTAATGGGAACTAGCCCACTCACACTGAAGCAGCTATTTCCCATTAGAGAAACGGCCCTCTGACCTGCAGAGGCAGAAAGGTCCTCTCGTCTAAGGGGAACTAGCCCACTCACACTGAAGCCGCCATTTCCTATTAGAGAAACGGCCGTCTGACCTGCAGAGGCAGAAAAGTCCTCTTGTCTAATGGGAACTAGCCCATTCAAACAGAAGCAGCTGTTTCCCATTAGAGAAACGGCCCTCCGACCTGGAAAGGCAGAAAGGTCCTCTCGTCTAATGGGAACTAGCCCATTCACACTGAAGCAGCTATTTCCCATTAGAGAAACGGGCCCCCGACCTGCAGAGGCAGAAAGGTCCTCTCATCTAATGGGAACTAGTCCGCTCAAACTGAAGCAGCTATTTCCCATTAGAGAAACGGCCCTCCGACCTGCAGAGGCAGAAAGGTCCTCTCGTATAATGGGAACTAGCCCGCTCAAACTGAAGCAGCTGTTTCCCATTAGAGAAACAGCCCACCGACCTGCAGATGCAGAAAGGTCCTCTAGTCTAATGGGAACTAGCCCGCTCAAACTGAAGCAGCTATTTCCCATTAGAGAAACGGCCCTCCGACCTGCAGAGGCAGAAAGGTCCTTTTGTCTAATGGGAACTAGCCCACTCACACTGAAGCAGCTATTTCCCATTAGAGAAACGGCCCTCCGACCTGCAGAGGCAGAAAGGTCCTCTCGTCTAATGGGAACTAGCCCACTCACACTGAAGCAGCTATTTCCCATAAGAGAAACGGCCCTCTGACCTGCAGAGGCAGAAAAGTCCTCTCGTCTAATGGGAACTAGCCCATTCACACTGAAGCAGCTATTTCCCATTAGAGAAACGGCCCTCTGACCTGCAGAGGCAGAAAGGTCCTCTCGTCTAATGGGAACTAGCCCACTCTCACTGAAGCAGCTATTTCCCATTAGAGAAACGGCCCTCTGACCTGCAGAGGCAGAAAGGTTCTCTTGTCTACTGGGAAGTAGCCCACTAACACTGAAGCAGCTATTTCCCATTAGAGAAACGGCCCTCCGACCTGGAAAGGCAGAAAGGTCCTCTCGTCTAATGGGAACTAGCCCATTCACACTGAAGCAGCTATTTCCCATTAGAGAAACGGCCCTCTGACCTGCAGAAGCAGAACGGTCCTTTCGTCTAATGGGAACTAGCCCGCTCACACTGAAGCAGCTATTTCCCATTAGAGAAACGGCCCTCTGACCTGCAGAGGCAGAACGGTCCTTTCGTCTAATGGGAACTAGCCCGCTCAAACTGAAGCAGCTATTTCCCATTAGAGAAACGGCCCTCCGACCTGCAGAGGCAGAAAGGTCCTCTCGTCTAATGGGAACTAGCCCGCTCAAACTGAAGCAGCTATTTCCCAATAGAGAAACGGCCCTCCCACCTGCAGATGCAGAAAGGTCCTCTCGTCTAATGGGAACTAGCCCGCTCAAACTGAAGCAGCTATTTCCCATTAGAGAAATGGCCCTCCGACCTGCAGAGGCAGAAAGGTCCCCTCGTCTAATGGGAACTAGCCCGCTCGCACTGAAGCAGCTATTTCACATTAGAGAAACGGCCCAACGACCTGCAGAGGCAGAAAGGTCCTCTCGCCTAATGGGAACTAGCCCACTCACACTGAAGCAGCTATTTCCCATTAGAGAAACCGCCCTCTGACCTGCAGAGGCAGAACGGTCCTTTCGTCTAATGGGAACTAGCCCACTCACACTGAAGCAGCTATTTCCCATTAGAGAAACGGCCCTCCGACCTGCAGATGCAGAAAGGTCCTCTCGTCTAATGGGAACTAGCCCGCTCAAACTGAAGCAGCTATTTCCCATTCGAGAAACGGCCCTCCGACCTGCAGAGGCAGAAAGGTCCCCTCGTCTAATGGGAACTAGCCCGCTCACACTGAAGCAGCTATTTCCCATTAGAGATCGGCCCTCTGACCTGCAGAGGCAGAAAGGTCCTCTCGTCTAATGGGAACTAGCCCACTCACACTGAAGCAGCTATTTCCCATTAGAGAAACGGCCCTCTGACCTGCAGAGGCAGAAAGGTCCTCTCGTCTAATGGGAACTAGCCCATTCACACTGAAGCAGCTATTTCCCATTAGCAAACGGCCCTCCGACCTGCAGAGGCAGAAAGGTCCTCTCATCTATGAGAACTAGCCCACTCACACTGAAGCAACTATTTCCCATTAGAGAAACGGCCCTCTGACCTGCAGAGGCAAAAAGGTCCTTTCGTCTAATGGGAACTAGCCCACTCACACTGAAGCAGCTTTTTCCCATTAGAGAAACGGCCCTCCGACCTGCAAAGGCAGTAAGGTCCTCTCGTATAAGGGGAACTAGCCCACTCACACTGAAGCAGCCATTTCCCATTAGAGAAACGGCCGTCCGACCTGCATAGGCAGAAAGGTCCTCTCGTCTAATGGGAACTAGCCCACTCACACTGAAGCAGCTATTTCCCATTAGAGAAACGGCCCTCAGACCACGACCCTCTGACCTGCAGAGGCAGAAAGGTCCTCTCGTCTAATGGGAACTAGCCCACTCACACTGAAGCAGCTATTTCCCATTAGAGAAACGGCCCTCCGACCTGCAGAGGCAGAAAGGTCCTCTCGTCTAAGGGGAACTAGCCCACTCACACTGAAGCAGCTATTTCCCATTAGAGAAACGGCCCTCAGACCTGCAGAGGCAGAAAGGTCCTCTCGTCTAAGGGGAACTAGCCCACTCACACTGAAGCAGCCATTTCCCAATAGAGAAACGGCCTTCTGACCTGCAGAGGCAGAAAAGTCCTCTCGTCTAATGGGAACTAGCCCACTCACACTGAAGCAGTCATTTCCCATTAGAGAAACGGCCGTCTGACCTGCAGAGGCAGAAAAGTCCTCTCGTCTAATGGGAACTCGTCCGTTCACACTGAAGCAGCCATTTCCCATTAGAGAAACGGCCCTCTGACCTGCAGAGGCAGGAAGGTCCTCTCGTCTAATTGGAACTAGCCCACTCAAACTGAAGCAGCTATTTCCCATTAGAGAAACGGCCCACTGACCTGCAGAGGCAGAAAAGTCCTCTCGTCTAATGGGAACTATCCCACTCACACTGAAGCAGCTATTTCCCATTAGAGAAACGGCCCTCCGACCTGGAAAGGCAGAAAGGTCCTCTCGTCTAATGGGAACCAGCTCATTCACACTGAAGCAGCTATTTCCCATTAGAGAAACGGCCCTCCGACCTGCAGAGGCAGAACGATCCTTTCGTCTAATGGAAACTAGCCCGCTCACACTGAAGCAGCTATTTCCCATTAGAGAAACGGCCCTCTGACCTGCAGAAGCAGAACGGTCCTTTCGTCTGATAGGAACTAGCCCGCTCACACTGAAGCAGCTATTTCCCATTAGAGAAACGGCCCTCTGACCTGCAGAGGCAGAAAGGTCCTCTCGTCTAATGGGAACTAACCCACTCACACTGAAGCAGCTATTTCCCATTAGAGAAACGGCCGTCTGACCTGCAGAGGCAGAAAGGTCCTCTCGTCTAATGGGAACTAGCCCATTCACACTGAAGCAGCTATTTCCCATTAGAGAAACGGCCCTCTGACCTGCAGAGGCGGAAAGGTCCTCTCGTCTAATGGGAAGTAGCCCATTCACACTGAAGCAGCTATTTCCCATTAGAGAAACGGCCCTCCGACCTGCAGAGGCAGAAAGGTCCTCTCATCTATGAGAACTAGCCCACTCACACTGAAGCAACTATTTCCCATTAGAGAAACGGCCCTCTGACCTGCAGAGGCAAAAAGGTCCTTTCGTCTAATGGGAACTAGCCCACTCACACTGAAGCAGCTTTTTCCCATTAGAGAAACGGCCCTCCGACCTGCAAAGGCAGTAAGGTCCTCTCGTATAAGGGGAACTAGCCCACTCACACTGAAGCAGCCATTTCCCATTAGAGAAACGGCCGTCCGACCTGCATAGGCAGAAAGGTCCTCTCGTCTAATGGGAACTAGCCCACTCACACTGAAGCAGCTATTTCCCATTAGAGAAACGGCCCTCAGACCACGACCCTCTGAACTGCAGAGGCAGAAAGGTCCTCTCGTCTAATGGGAACTAGCCCACTCACACTGAAGCAGCTATTTCCCATTAGAGAAACGGCCCTCCGACCTGCAGAGGCAGAAAGGTCCTCTCGTCTAAGGGGAACTAGCCCACTCACACTGAAGCAGCTATTTCCCATTAGAGAAACGGCCCTCAGACCTGCAGAGGCAGAAAGGTCCTCTCGTCTAAGGGGAACTAGCCCACTCACAATGAAGCAGCCATTTCCCAATAGAGAAACGGCCGTCTGACCTGCAGAGGCAGAAAAGTCCTCTCGTCTAATGGGAACTAGCCCACTCACACTGAAGCAGTCATTTCCCATTAGAGAAACGGCCGTCTGACCCGCAGAGGCAGAAAAGTCCTCTCGTCTAATGGGAACTCGTCCGTTCACACTGAAGCAGCCATTTCCCATTAGAGAAACGGCCCTCTGACCTGCAGAGGCAGGAAGGTCCTCTCGTCTAATTGGAACTAGCCCACTCAAACTGAAGCAGCTATTTCCCATTAGAGAAACTGCCCACTGACCTGCAGAGGCAGAAAAGTCCTCTCGTCTAATGGGAACTATCCCACTCACACTGAAGCAGCTATTTCCCATTAGAGAAACGGCCCTCCGACCTGGAAAGGCAGAAAGGTCCTCTCGTCTAATGGGAACTAGCCCATTCACACTGAAGCAGCTATTTCCCATTAGAGAAACGGCCCTCCGACCTGCAGAGGCAGAACGATCCTTTCGTCTAATGGAAACTAGCCCGCTCACACTGAAGCAGCTATTTCCCATTAGAGAAACGGCCCTCCGACCTGCAGAAGCAGAACGGTCCTTTCGTGTGATAGGAACTAGCCCGCTCACACTGAAGCAGCTATTTCCCATTAGAGAAACGGCCCTCTGACCTGCAGAGGCAGAAAGGTCCTCTCGTCTAATGGGAACTAACCCACTCACACTGAAGCAGCTATTTCCCATTAGAGAAACGGCCGTCTGACCTGCAGAGGCAGAAAGGTCCTCTCGTCTAATGGGAACTAGCCCATTCACACTGAAGCAGCTATTTCCCATTAGAGAAACGGCCCTCTGACCTGCAGAGGCGGAAAGGTCCTCTCGTCTAATGGGAAGTAGCCCACTCACACTGAAGCAGCTATTTCCCATTAGAGAAACGGCCCTCTGACCTGCAGAGGCGGAAAGGTCCTCTCGTCTAAGGGGAACTAGCCCACTCACACTGAAGCAGTCATTTCCCATTAGAGAAACGGCCGTCTGACCTGCAGAGGCAGAAAAGTCCTCTCGTCTAATGGGAACTAGCCCATTCACACTGAAGCAGCTAATTCCCATTAGAGAAACGGCCCTCTGACCTGCAGAGGAAGAAAGGTCCTCTCGTTTAATGGGAACTAGCCCATTCACACTGAAGCAGCTATTTTCCATTAGAGAAAATTCCCACTGACCTGCAGAGGGAGAAAGGTCCTCTCGTCTAATGGGAACTAGCCCATTCACACTGATGCAGATATTTCCCATTAGAGAAACGGCCCTCCGACCCGCAGCAGCAGAAAGGTCCTCTCGTCTAATGGGAACTAGCCCGCTCAAATTGAAGCAGCTATTTCCCATTCGAGAAACGGCCCTCCGACCTGCAGAGGCAGAAAGGTTCCCTCGTCTAATGGGAACTAGCCCGCTCACACTGAAGCAGCTATTTCCCATTAAAGATCGGCCCTCTGACCTGCAGAGGCAGAAAGGTCCTCTCGTCTAATGGGAACTAGCCCACTCACACTGAAGCAGCTATTTCCCATTAGAGAAACGGCCCTCCGACCTGCAGAGGCAGAAAGGTCCTCTCGTCTAATGGGAACTAGCCCACTCGCACTGAAGCAGCTATTTCCCATTAGAGAAACGGCCCTCCGACCTGCAGAGGCAGAAAGGTCCTCTCGTCTAATGGGAAATAGCCCATTCACACTGAAGCAGCTATATCCCATTAGAGAAACGGCCCTCCGACCTGCAGAGGCAGAAAGGTCCTCTCGTCTAATGGGAACTAGCCCACTCACACTGAAGCAGCTATTTCCCATTAGAGAAACGGCCCTCTGACCTGCAGAGGCAGAAAGGTCCTCTCGTCTAATGAGAACTAGCCCACTCACACTGAAGCAGCTATTTCCCATTAGAGAAACAGCCCTCTGACCTGCAGCGGCAAAAAGGTCCTTTCGTCTAATGGGAACTAGCCCACTCACACTGAAGCAGCTATTTTCCATTAGAGAAACGGCCCTCCGACCTGCAGAGGCAGAACGATCCTTT
Organism: Ambystoma mexicanum; assembly: GCF_040938575.1. Lineage (NCBI taxonomy): Eukaryota > Metazoa > Chordata > Amphibia > Caudata > Ambystomatidae > Ambystoma > Ambystoma mexicanum. The sequence goes on from NC_090928.1 coordinate 1,284,063,178, forward strand.
CGTCTAATGGAAACTAGCCCACTCACACTGAAGCAGCTCTTTCCCATTAGAGAAACGGCCCTCTGACCTGCAGAAGCAGAACGGTCCTTTCGTCTGATGGGAACTAGCCCACTCACACTGAAGCAGCTATTTCCCATTAGAGAAACGGCCCTCCGACGTGCCGAGGCAGAAAGGTCCTCTTGTCTAATGGGACCTAGCTAGCTCAAACTGAAGCAGCTATTTCCAATTAGAGAAACGGTCCTCCGGCCTGCAGATGCAGAAAGGTCCTCTTGTCTAATGGGAACTAGCCCGCTCAAACTGAAGCAGCTATTTCCCATTAGAGCAACGTCCCTCTGACCTGCATAGGCAAAAAGGTCCCCTCGTCTAATGGGAACTAGCCCACTCACACTGAAGCAGCTATTTCCCATTATAGAAACGGCCCTTTACCTGCAGAGGCAGAAAGGTCCTCTCGTCTAATGGGAACTAGCCCACTCACACTGAAGAAGCTATTTCCCATTAGAGAAACGGCCATCTGACCTGCAGAGGCAGAAAGATCCTCTCGTCTAATGGGAACTAGCCCATTCACACTGAAGAAGCTATTTCCCATTAGAGAAACGGCCCTCTGACCTGCAGAGGCAGAAAGGTCCTCTTGTCTAATGGGAACTAGCCCACTCACACTGAAGCAGCTATTTCAGATTAGAGAAACGGCCCTCTGACCTGCAGAGGCAGAAAGATCCTCTTGTCTCATTGGAACTAGCCCACTCACACTGAAGCAGCTATTTCCCATTAGAGAAAGGGCCCTCCGACCTGGAAAGGCAGAAAGGTCCTCTCGTCTAATGGGAACTAGCCCATTCACACTGAAGCAGCTATTTCCCATTAGAGAAACGGCCCTCTGACCTGCAGAGACAGAAAGGTCCTCTCGCCTAATGGGAACTAGCCCATTCACACTGAAGCAGATATTTCCCATTAGAGAAATGGCCCTCCGACCTGCAGAGGCAGAAAGGTCCACTCATCTAATGGGAACTAGCCCACTCACACTGAAGCAGTTATTTCCCATTAGAGAAAAGGCTGTATGACCTGCAGAGGCAGAAAGGTCCTCTCGTCTAATGGGAACTAGCCCATTCACACTGAAACAGCTATTTCCCATTAGAGAAACGGCCCTCCGACCTGCAGAGGCAGAAAGGTTCTCTTGTCTACTGGGAAGTAGCCCACTAACACTGAAGCAGCTATTTCCCATTAGAGAAACGGCCCTCCGACCTGGAAAGGCAGAAAGGTCCTCTCGTCTAATGGGAACTAGCCCGCTCAAACTGAAGCAGGTATTTCCCATTAGAGAAACGGCCCTCCGACCTGCAGATGCAGAAAGGTCCTCTCGTCTAATGGGAACTAGCCCGCTTAAACTGAAGCAGCTATTTCCCATTAGAGAAACGGCCCTCCGACCTGCAGAGGCAGAAAGGTCCCCTCGTCTAATGGGAACTAGCCCGCTCGCACTGAAGCAGCTATTTCACATTAGAGCAATGACCCTCTGACCTGCAGAGGCAGAAAGGTCCTCTCGTCTAATGGGAACTAGGCCACTCGCACTGAAGCAGCTATTTCCCATTAGAGAAACGGCCGTCCGACCTGCAGAGGCAGAAATGTCCTTTCGTCTAATGGGAACTAGCCCACTCACACTGAAGCAGCTATTTCCCATTAGAGAAACGGCCCTCCGACCTGCAAAGGCAGAAAGGTCCTCTCGCCTAATGGGAACTCTCCACTCACACTGAAGCAGCTATTTCCCATTAGAGAAACAGCCCTCCGACATGCAGAGGCAGAAAGGTCCTCTAGTCTAATGGGAACTAGCCCACTCACACTGAAGCAGCTATTTTCCATTAGAGAAACGGCCCTCTGACCTGCAGAGGCAAAAAGGTCCTTTCGTCTAATGGGAACTAGCCCACTCACACTGAAGCAGCTATTTCCCATTAGAGAAACAGCACACCGACCTGCAGAGGCAGAAAGGTCCTCTCGTCTAATGGGAACTAGCCCACTCACACTGAAGCAGCTATTTCCCATTAGAGAAACGGCCCTCTGACCTGCAGAGGCAGAAAGGTCCTCTCGTCTAAGGGGAACTAGCCCACTCACACTGAAGCAGCCATTTCCCATTAGAGAAACGGCCGTCTGACCTGCAGAGGCAGAAAAGTCCTCTCGTCTAATGGGAACTAGCCCATTCAAACAGAAGCAGCTGTTTCCCATTAGAGAAACGGCCCTCCGACCTGGAAAGGCAGAAAGGTCCTCTTGTCTAATGGGAACTAGCCCATTCACACTGAAGCAGCTATTTCCCATTAGAGAAACGGGCCCCCGACCTGCAGAGGCAGAAAGGTCCTCTCATCTAATGGGAACTAGCCCGCTCAAACTGAAGCAGCTATTTCCCATTAGAGAAACGGCCCTCCGACCTGCAGAGGCAGAAAGGTCCTCTCGTATAATGGGAACTAGCCAACTCAAACTGAAGCAGCTATTTCCCATTAGAGAAACGGCCCTCCGACCTGCAGATGCAGTAAGGTCCTCTCGTATAATGGGAACTAGCCCGCTCAAACTGAAGCAGCTATTTCCCATTAGAGAAACAGCCCTCCGACCTGCAGATGCAGAAAGGTCCTCTAGTCTAATGGGAACTAGCCCGCTCAAACTGAAGCAGCTATTTCCCATTAGAGAAACGGCCCTCCGACCTGCAGAGGCAGAAAGGTCCTCTCGTATAATGGGAACTAGCCAACTCAAACTGAAGCACCTATTTCCCATTAGAGAAACGGCCCTCCGACCTGCAGAGGCAGAAAGGTCCTCTCGTCTAATGGGAACTAGCCCACTCACACTGAAGCAGCTATTTCCCATTAGAGAAACAGCCCTCCGACCTGCAGATGCAGAAAGGTTCTCTTGTCTAATGGGAACTAGCCCATTCACACTGAAGCAGCTATTTCCCATTAGAGAAACGGCCCTCTGACCTGGAAAGGCAGAAAGGTCCTCTCGTCTAATGAGAACTAGCCCATTCACACTGAAGCAGCTATTTCCCATTAGAGAAACGGCCCTCTGACCTGCAGAGGCAGAAAGGTTCTCTTGTCTACTGGGAAGTAGCCCACTAACACTGAAGCAGTTATTTCCCATTAGAGAAACGGCCCTCCGACCTGGAAAGGCAGAAAGGTCCTCTCGTCTAATGAGAACTAGCCCATTCACACTGAAGCAGCTATTTCCCATTAGAGAAACGGCCCTCTGACCTACAGAAGCAGTACGGGCCTTTCGTCTAATGGGAACTAGCCCGCTCACACTGAAGCAGCTATTTCCCATTAGAGAAACGGCCCTCTGACCTGCAGAGGCAGAAAGGTCCTCTCGTCTAATGGGAACTAGCCTGCTCAAACTGAAGCAGCTATTTCCCAATAGAGAAACGGCCCTCCGACCTGCGGATGCAGAAAGGTCCTCTCGTCTAATGGGAACTAGCCCGCTTAAACTGAAGCAGCTATTTCCCATTAGAGAAGCGGCCCTCCGACCTGCAGATGCAGAAAGGTCCTCTCGTCTAATGGGAACTAGCCTGCTCAAACTGAAGCAGCTATTTCCCAATAGAGAAACGGCCCTCCGACCTGCGGATGCAGAAAGGTCCTCTCGTCTAATGGGAACTAGCCCGCTTAAACTGAAGCAGCTATTTCCCATTAGAGAAGCGGCCCTCCGACCTGCAGATGCAGAAAGGTCCTCTCGTCTAATGGGAACTAGCCCGCTCAAACTGAAGCAGCTATTTCCCATTAGAGAAACGGCCCTCCGACCTGCAGAGGCAGAAAGGTCCCCTCGTCTAATGGGAACTAGCCCGCTCGCACTGAAGCAGCTATTTCACATTAGAGAAACGACCCTCCGACCTGCAGAGGCAGAAAGGTCCTCTCGTCTAATGGGAACTAGCCCACTCACACTGAAGCAGCTATTTCCCATTAGAGAAACCGCCCTCTGACCTGCAGAGGCAGAACGGTCCTTTCGTCTAATGGGAACTAGCCCACTCACACTGAAGCAGCTATTTCCCATTAGAGAAACGGCCCTCTGACCTGCAGAGGCAGAAAGGTCCTCTCGTCTAATGGGAACTAGCCCATTCACACTGAAGCAGCTATTTCCCATTAGAGATCGGCCCTCTGACCTGCAGAGGCAGAAAGGTCCTCTCGTCTAATGGGAACTAGCCCACTCACACTGAAGCAGCTATTTCCCATTAGAGAAACGGCCCTCTGACCTGCAGAGTCAGAAAGGTCCTCTCGTCTAATGGGAACTAGCCCATTCACACTGAAGCAGCTATTTCCCATTAGAGAAACGGCCCTCCGACCTGCAGAGGCAGAAAGGTCCTCTCATCTAATGGGAAATCTCCACTCACACTGAAGCAGCTATTTCCCATTAGAGAAACGGCCCTCTGCCATGCAGAGGCAGAAAGGTAATCTTGTCTAATGGGAACTAGCCCACTCACACTGAAGCAGCTATTTCCCATTAGAGAAACGGCCCTGCGACCTGCAGAGACAGAAAGGTCCTCTCGTCTAATGGGAACTAGCCCACTCACACTGAAGCAGCTATTTCCCATTAGAGAAACAGCCCTCCGACCTGCAGAGGCAGAAAGGTCCTCTCATCTATTGAGAACTAGCCCACTCACACTGAAGCAGCTATTTCCCATTAGAGAAACGGCCCTCTGACCTGCAGAGGCAAAAAGGTCCTCTCGTCTAAGGGGAACTAGCCCACTCACACTGAAGCAGCCATTTCCCATTAGAGAAACGGCCGTCCGACCTGCATAGGCAGAAAGGTCCTCTCGTCTAATGGGAACTAGCCCATTAACACTGAAGCAGCTATTTCCCATTAGAGAAACGGCCCTCCGACCTGGAAAGGCAGAAAGGTCCTCTCGTCTAATGGGAACTAGCCCATTCACACTGAAGCAGCTATTTCCCATTAGAGAAACGGCCCTCTGACCTGCAGAAGCAGAACGGTCCTTTCGTCTAATGGGAACTAGCCCGCTCACACTGAAGCAGCTATTTCCCATTAGAGAAACGGCCCTCTGACCTGCAGAGGCAGAACGGTCCTTTCGTCTAATGGGAACTAGCCCGCTCAAACTGAAGCAGCTATTTCCCATTAGAGAAACGGCCCTCCGACCTGCAGAGGCAGAAAGGTCCTCTCGTCTAATGGGAACTAGCCCGCTCAAACTGAAGCAGCTATTTCCCATTAGAGAAACGGCCCTCCGACCTGCAGATGCAGAAAGGTCCTCTCGTCTAATGGGAACTAGCCCGCTTAAACTGAAGCAGCTATTTCCCATTAGAGAAACGGCCCTCCGACCTGCAGAGGCAGAAAGGTCCCCTCGTCTAATGGGAACTAGCCCGCTCGCACTGAAGCAGCCATTTCACATTAGAGCAATGACCCTCTGACCTGCAGAGGCAGAAAGGTCCTCTCGTCTAATGGGAACTAGGCCACTCGCACTGAAGCAGCTATTTCCCATTAGAGAAACGGCCCTCCGACCTGCAGAGGCAGAAATGTCCTTTCGTCTAATGGGAACTAGCCCACTCACACTGAAGCAGCTATTTCCCATTAGAGAAACGGCCCTCCGACCTGCAGAGGCAGAAAGGTCCTCTCGCCTAATGGGAACTCTCCACTCACACTGAAGCAGCTATTTCCCATTAGAGAAACAGCCCTCCGACATGCAGAGGCAGAAAGGTCCTCTAGTCTAATGGGAACTAGCCCGCTCAAACTGAAGCAGCTATTTCCCATTAGAGAAACGGCCCTCCGACCTGCAGAGGCAGAAAGGTCCTCTCGTCTAATGGGAACTAGCCCGCTCAAACTGAAGCAGCTATTTCCCATTAGAGAAACGGCCCTCCGACCTGCAGATGCAGAAAGGTCCTCTCGTCTAATGGGAACTAGCCCGCTTAAACTGAAGCAGCTATTTCCCATTAGAGAAACGGCCCTCCGACCTGCAGAGGCAGAAAGGTCCCTTCGTCTAATGGGAACTAGCCCGCTCGCACTGAAGCAGCTATTTCACATTAGAGCAATGACCCTCTGACCTGCAGAGGCAGAAAGGTCCTCTCGTCTAATGGGAACTAGGCCACTCGCACTGAAGCAGCTATTTCCCATTAGGGAAACGGCCCTCCGACCTGCAGAGGCAGAAATGTCCTTTCGTCTAATGGGAACTAGCCCACTCACACTGAAGCAGCTATTTCCCATTAGAGAAACGGCCCTCCGACCTGCAGAGGCAGAAAAGTCCTCTCGCCTAATGGGAACTCTCCACTCACACTGAAGCAGCTATTTCCCATTAGAGAAACAGCCCTCCGACATGCAGAGGCAGAAAGGTCCTCTAGTCTAATGGGAACTAGCCCACTCACACTGAAGCAGCTATTTTCCATTAGAGAAACGGTCCTCTGACCTGCAGAGGCAAAAAGGTCCTTTCGTCTAATGGGAACTAGCCCACTCACACTGAAGCAGCTATTTCCCATTAGAGAAACAACCCACCTACCTGCAGAGGCAGAAAGGTCCTCTCGTTTAATGGGAACTAGCCCACTCACACTGAAGCAGCTATTTCCCATTAGAGAAACGGCCCTCTGACCTGCAGAGGCAGAAAGGTCCTCTCGTCTAAGGGGAACTAGCCCACTCACACTGAAGCCGCCATTTCCTATTAGAGAAACGGCCGTCTGACCTGCAGAGGCAGAAAAGTCCTCTTGTCTAATGGGAACTAGCCCATTCAAACAGAAGCAGCTGTTTCCCATTAGAGAAACGGCCCTCCGACCTGGAAAGGCAGAAAGGTCCTCTCGTCTAATGGGAACTAGCCCATTCACACTGAAGCAGCTATTTCCCATTAGAGAAACGGGCCCCCGACCTGCAGAGGCAGAAAGGTCCTCTCATCTAATGGGAACTAGTCCGCTCAAACTGAAGCAGCTATTTCCCATTAGAGAAACGGCCCTCCGACCTGCAGAGGCAGAAAGGTCCTCTCGTATAATGGGAACTAGCCCGCTCAAACTGAAGCAGCTGTTTCCCATTAGAGAAACAGCCCACCGACCTGCAGATGCAGAAAGGTCCTCTAGTCTAATGGGAACTAGCCCGCTCAAACTGAAGCAGCTATTTCCCATTAGAGAAACGGCCCTCCGACCTGCAGAGGCAGAAAGGTCCTTTTGTCTAATGGGAACTAGCCCACTCACACTGAAGCAGCTATTTCCCATTAGAGAAACGGCCCTCTGACCTGCAGAGGCAGAAAGGTCCTCTCGTCTAATGGGAACTAGCCCACTCACACTGAAGCAGCTATTTCCCATAAGAGAAACGGCCCTCTGACCTGCAGAGGCAGAAAAGTCCTCTCGTCTAATGGGAACTAGCCCATTCACACTGAAGCAGCTATTTCCCATTAGAGAAACGGCCCTCTGACCTGCAGAGGCAGAAAGGTCCTCTCGTCTAATGGGAACTAGCCCACTCTCACTGAAGCAGCTATTTCCCATTAGAGAAACGGCCCTCTGACCTGCAGAGGCAGAAAGGTTCTCTTGTCTACTGGGAAGTAGCCCACTAACACTGAAGCAGCTATTTCCCATTAGAGAAACGGCCCTCCGACCTGGAAAGGCAGAAAGGTCCTCTCGTCTAATGGGAACTAGCCCATTCACACTGAAGCAGCTATTTCCCATTAGAGAAACGGCCCTCTGACCTGCAGAAGCAGAACGGTCCTTTCGTCTAATGGGAACTAGCCCGCTCACACTGAAGCAGCTATTTCCCATTAGAGAAACGGCCCTCTGACCTGCAGAGGCAGAACGGTCCTTTCGTCTAATGGGAACTAGCCCGCTCAAACTGAAGCAGCTATTTCCCATTAGAGAAACGGCCCTCCGACCTGCAGAGGCAGAAAGGTCCTCTCGTCTAATGGGAACTAGCCCATTCACACTGAAGAAGCTATTTCCCATTAGAGAAACGGCCCTCTGACCTGCAGAGGCAGAAAGGTCCTCTTGTCTAATGGGAACTAGCCCACTCACACTGAAGCAGCTATTTCAGATTAGAGAAACGGCCCTCTGACCTGCAGAGGCAGAAAGATCCTCTTGTCTCATTGGAACTAGCCCACTCACACTGAAGCAGCTATTTCCCATTAGAGAAAGGGCCCTCCGACCTGGAAAGGCAGAAAGGTCCTCTCGTCTAATGGGAACTAGCCCATTCACACTGAAGCAGCTATTTCCCATTAGAGAAACGGCCCTCTGACCTGCAGAGACAGAAAGGTCCTCTCGCCTAATGGGAACTAGCCCATTCACACTGAAGCAGATATTTCCCATTAGAGAAATGGCCCTCCGACCTGCAGAGGCAGAAAGGTCCACTCATCTAATGGGAACTAGCCCACTCACACTGAAGCAGTTATTTCCCATTAGAGAAAAGGCTGTATGACCTGCAGAGGCAGAAAGGTCCTCTCGTCTAATGGGAACTAGCCCATTCACACTGAAACAGCTATTTCCCATTAGAGAAACGGCCCTCCGACCTGCAGAGGCAGAAAGGTTCTCTTGTCTACTGGGAAGTAGCCCACTAACACTGAAGCAGCTATTTCCCATTAGAGAAACGGCCCTCCGACCTGGAAAGGCAGAAAGGTCCTCTCGTCTAATGGGAACTAGCCCGCTCAAACTGAAGCAGGTATTTCCCATTAGAGAAACGGCCCTCCGACCTGCAGATGCAGAAAGGTCCTCTCGTCTAATGGGAACTAGCCCGCTTAAACTGAAGCAGCTATTTCCCATTAGAGAAACGGCCCTCCGACCTGCAGAGGCAGAAAGGTCCCCTCGTCTAATGGGAACTAGCCCGCTCGCACTGAAGCAGCTATTTCACATTAGAGCAATGACCCTCTGACCTGCAGAGGCAGAAAGGTCCTCTCGTCTAATGGGAACTAGCCCACTCACACTGAAGCAGCTATTTCCCATTAGAGAAACGGCCCTCCGACCTGCAAAGGCAGAAAGGTCCTCTCGCCTAATGGGAACTCTCCACTCACACTGAAGCAGCTATTTCCCATTAGAGAAACAGCCCTCCGACATGCAGAGGCAGAAAGGTCCTCTAGTCTAATGGGAACTAGCCCACTCACACTGAAGCAGCTATTTTCCATTAGAGAAACGGCCCTCTGACCTGCAGAGGCAAAAAGGTCCTTTCGTCTAATGGGAACTAGCCCACTCACACTGAAGCAGCTATTTCCCATTAGAGAAACAGCACACCGACCTGCAGAGGCAGAAAGGTCCTCTCGTCTAATGGGAACTAGCCCACTCACACTGAAGCAGCTATTTCCCATTAGAGAAACGGCCCTCTGACCTGCAGAGGCAGAAAGGTCCTCTCGTCTAAGGGGAACTAGCCCACTCACACTGAAGCAGCCATTTCCCATTAGAGAAACGGCCGTCTGACCTGCAGAGGCAGAAAAGTCCTCTCGTCTAATGGGAACTAGCCCATTCAAACAGAAGCAGCTGTTTCCCATTAGAGAAACGGCCCTCCGACCTGGAAAGGCAGAAAGGTCCTCTCGTCTAATGGGAACTAGCCCATTCACACTGAAGCAGCTATTTCCCATTAGAGAAACGGGCCCCCGACCTGCAGAGGCAGAAAGGTCCTCTCATCTAATGGGAACTAGCCCGCTCAAACTGAAGCAGCTATTTCCCATTAGAGAAACGGCCCTCCGACCTGCAGAGGCAGAAAGGTCCTCTCGTATAATGGGAACTAGCCAACTCAAACTGAAGCAGCTATTTCCCATTAGAGAAACGGCCCTCCGACCTGCAGATGCAGTAAGGTCCTCTCGTATAATGGGAACTAGCCCGCTCAAACTGAAGCAGCTATTTCCCATTAGAGAAACAGCCCTCCGACCTGCAGATGCAGAAAGGTCCTCTAGTCTAATGGGAACTAGCCCGCTCAAACTGAAGCAGCTATTTCCCATTAGAGAAACGGCCCTCCGACCTGCAGAGGCAGAAAGGTCCTCTCGTATAATGGGAACTAGCCAACTCAAACTGAAGCACCTATTTCCCATTAGAGAAACGGCCCTCCGACCTGCAGAGGCAGAAAGGTCCTCTCGTCTAATGGGAACTAGCCCACTCACACTGAAGCAGCTATTTCCCATTAGAGAAACAGCCCTCCGACCTGCAGATGCAGAAAGGTTCTCTTGTCTAATGGGAACTAGCCCATTCACACTGAAGCAGCTATTTCCCATTAGAGAAACGGCCCTCTGACCTGGAAAGGCAGAAAGGTCCTCTCGTCTAATGAGAACTAGCCCATTCACACTGAAGCAGCTATTTCCCATTAGAGAAACGGCCCTCTGACCTGCAGAGGCAGAAAGGTTCTCTTGTCTACTGGGAAGTAGCCCACTAACACTGAAGCAGTTATTTCCCATTAGAGAAACGGCCCTCCGACCTGGAAAGGCAGAAAGGTCCTCTCGTCTAATGAGAACTAGCCCATTCACACTGAAGCAGCTATTTCCCATTAGAGAAACGGCCCTCTGACCTACAGAAGCAGTACGGGCCTTTCGTCTAATGGGAACTAGCCCGCTCACACTGAAGCAGCTATTTCCCATTAGAGAAACGGCCCTCTGACCTGCAGAGGCAGAAAGGTCCTCTCGTCTAATGGGAACTAGCCTGCTCAAACTGAAGCAGCTATTTCCCAATAGAGAAACGGCCCTCCGACCTGCGGATGCAGAAAGGTCCTCTCGTCTAATGGGAACTAGCCCGCTTAAACTGAAGCAGCTATTTCCCATTAGAGAAGCGGCCCTCCGACCTGCAGATGCAGAAAGGTCCTCTCGTCTAATGGGAACTAGCCTGCTCAAACTGAAGCAGCTATTTCCCAATAGAGAAACGGCCCTCCGACCTGCGGATGCAGAAAGGTCCTCTCGTCTAATGGGAACTAGCCCGCTTAAACTGAAGCAGCTATTTCCCATTAGAGAAGCGGCCCTCCGACCTGCAGATGCAGAAAGGTCCTCTCGTCTAATGGGAACTAGCCCGCTCAAACTGAAGCAGCTATTTCCCATTAGAGAAACGGCCCTCCGACCTGCAGAGGCAGAAAGGTCCCCTCGTCTAATGGGAACTAGCCCGCTCGCACTGAAGCAGCTATTTCACATTAGAGAAACGACCCTCCGACCTGCAGAGGCAGAAAGGTCCTCTCGTCTAATGGGAACTAGCCCACTCACACTGAAGCAGCTATTTCCCATTAGAGAAACCGCCCTCTGACCTGCAGAGGCAGAACGGTCCTTTCGTCTAATGGGAACTAGCCCACTCACACTGAAGCAGCTATTTCCCATTAGAGAAACGGCCCTCTGACCTGCAGAGGCAGAAAGGTCCTCTCGTCTAATGGGAACTAGCCCATTCACACTGAAGCAGCTATTTCCCATTAGAGATCGGCCCTCTGACCTGCAGAGGCAGAAAGGTCCTCTCGTCTAATGGGAACTAGCCCACTCACACTGAAGCAGCTATTTCCCATTAGAGAAACGGCCCTCTGACCTGCAGAGTCAGAAAGGTCCTCTCGTCTAATGGGAACTAGCCCATTCACACTGAAGCAGCTATTTCCCATTAGAGAAACGGCCCTCCGACCTGCAGAGGCAGAAAGGTCCTCTCATCTAATGGGAAATCTCCACTCACACTGAAGCAGCTATTTCCCATTAGAGAAACGGCCCTCTGCCATGCAGAGGCAGAAAGGTAATCTTGTCTAATGGGAACTAGCCCACTCACACTGAAGCAGCTATTTCCCATTAGAGAAACGGCCCTGCGACCTGCAGAGACAGAAAGGTCCTCTCGTCTAATGGGAACTAGCCCACTCACACTGAAGCAGCTATTTCCCATTAGAGAAACAGCCCTCCGACCTGCAGAGGCAGAAAGGTCCTCTCATCTATTGAGAACTAGCCCACTCACACTGAAGCAGCTATTTCCCATTAGAGAAACGGCCCTCTGACCTGCAGAGGCAAAAAGGTCCTCTCGTCTAAGGGGAACTAGCCCACTCACACTGAAGCAGCCATTTCCCATTAGAGAAACGGCCGTCCGACCTGCATAGGCAGAAAGGTCCTCTCGTCTAATGGGAACTAGCCCATTAACACTGAAGCAGCTATTTCCCATTAGAGAAACGGCCCTCCGACCTGGAAAGGCAGAAAGGTCCTCTCGTCTAATGGGAACTAGCCCATTCACACTGAAGCAGCTATTTCCCATTAGAGAAACGGCCCTCTGACCTGCAGAAGCAGAACGGTCCTTTCGTCTAATGGGAACTAGCCCGCTCACACTGAAGCAGCTATTTCCCATTAGAGAAACGGCCCTCTGACCTGCAGAGGCAGAACGGTCCTTTCGTCTAATGGGAACTAGCCCGCTCAAACTGAAGCAGCTATTTCCCATTAGAGAAACGGCCCTCCGACCTGCAGAGGCAGAAAGGTCCTCTCGTCTAATGGGAACTAGCCCGCTCAAACTGAAGCAGCTATTTCCCATTAGAGAAACGGCCCTCCGACCTGCAGATGCAGAAAGGTCCTCTCGTCTAATGGGAACTAGCCCGCTTAAACTGAAGCAGCTATTTCCCATTAGAGAAACGGCCCTCCGACCTGCAGAGGCAGAAAGGTCCCCTCGTCTAATGGGAACTAGCCCGCTCGCACTGAAGCAGCCATTTCACATTAGAGCAATGACCCTCTGACCTGCAGAGGCAGAAAGGTCCTCTCGTCTAATGGGAACTAGGCCACTCGCACTGAAGCAGCTATTTCCCATTAGAGAAACGGCCCTCCGACCTGCAGAGGCAGAAATGTCCTTTCGTCTAATGGGAACTAGCCCACTCACACTGAAGCAGCTATTTCCCATTAGAGAAACGGCCCTCCGACCTGCAGAGGCAGAAAGGTCCTCTCGCCTAATGGGAACTCTCCACTCACACTGAAGCAGCTATTTCCCATTAGAGAAACAGCCCTCCGACATGCAGAGGCAGAAAGGTCCTCTAGTCTAATGGGAACTAGCCCGCTCAAACTGAAGCAGCTATTTCCCATTAGAGAAACGGCCCTCCGACCTGCAGAGGCAGAAAGGTCCTCTCGTCTAATGGGAACTAGCCCGCTCAAACTGAAGCAGCTATTTCCCATTAGAGAAACGGCCCTCCGACCTGCAGATGCAGAAAGGTCCTCTCGTCTAATGGGAACTAGCCCGCTTAAACTGAAGCAGCTATTTCCCATTAGAGAAACGGCCCTCCGACCTGCAGAGGCAGAAAGGTCCCTTCGTCTAATGGGAACTAGCCCGCTCGCACTGAAGCAGCTATTTCACATTAGAGCAATGACCCTCTGACCTGCAGAGGCAGAAAGGTCCTCTCGTCTAATGGGAACTAGGCCACTCGCACTGAAGCAGCTATTTCCCATTAGGGAAACGGCCCTCCGACCTGCAGAGGCAGAAATGTCCTTTCGTCTAATGGGAACTAGCCCACTCACACTGAAGCAGCTATTTCCCATTAGAGAAACGGCCCTCCGACCTGCAGAGGCAGAAAAGTCCTCTCGCCTAATGGGAACTCTCCACTCACACTGAAGCAGCTATTTCCCATTAGAGAAACAGCCCTCCGACATGCAGAGGCAGAAAGGTCCTCTAGTCTAATGGGAACTAGCCCACTCACACTGAAGCAGCTATTTTCCATTAGAGAAACGGTCCTCTGACCTGCAGAGGCAAAAAGGTCCTTTCGTCTAATGGGAACTAGCCCACTCACACTGAAGCAGCTATTTCCCATTAGAGAAACAACCCACCTACCTGCAGAGGCAGAAAGGTCCTCTCGTCTAATGGGAACTAGCCCACTCACACTGAAGCAGCTATTTCCCATTAGAGAAACGGCCCTCTGACCTGCAGAGGCAGAAAGGTCCTCTCGTCTAAGGGGAACTAGCCCACTCACACTGAAGCCGCCATTTCCTATTAGAGAAACGGCCGTCTGACCTGCAGAGGCAGAAAAGTCCTCTTGTCTAATGGGAACTAGCCCATTCAAACAGAAGCAGCTGTTTCCCATTAGAGAAACGGCCCTCCGACCTGGAAAGGCAGAAAGGTCCTCTCGTCTAATGGGAACTAGCCCATTCACACTGAAGCAGCTATTTCCCATTAGAGAAACGGGCCCCCGACCTGCAGAGGCAGAAAGGTCCTCTCATCTAATGGGAACTAGTCCGCTCAAACTGAAGCAGCTATTTCCCATTAGAGAAACGGCCCTCCGACCTGCAGAGGCAGAAAGGTCCTCTCGTATAATGGGAACTAGCCCGCTCAAACTGAAGCAGCTATTTCCCATTAGAGAAATGGCCCTCCGACCTGCAGAGGCAGAAAGGTCCCCTCGTCTAATGGGAACTAGCCCGCTCGCACTGAAGCAGCTATTTCACATTAGAGAAACGGCCCAACGACCTGCAGAGGCAGAAAGGTCCTCTCGCCTAATGGGAACTAGCCCACTCACACTGAAGCAGCTATTTCCCATTAGAGAAACCGCCCTCTGACCTGCAGAGGCAGAACGGTCCTTTCGTCTAATGGGAACTAGCCCACTCACACTGAAGCAGCTATTTCCCATTAGAGAAACGGCCCTCCGACCTGCAGATGCAGAAAGGTCCTCTCGTCTAATGGGAACTAGCCCGCTCAAACTGAAGCAGCTATTTCCCATTCGAGAAACGGCCCTCCGACCTGCAGAGGCAGAAAGGTCCCCTCGTCTAATGGGAACTAGCCCGCTCACACTGAAGCAGCTATTTCCCATTAGAGATCGGCCCTCTGACCTGCAGAGGCAGAAAGGTCCTCTCGTCTAATGGGAACTAGCCCACTCACACTGAAGCAGCTATTTCCCATTAGAGAAACGGCCCTCTGACCTGCAGAGGCAGAAAGGTCCTCTCGTCTAATGGGAACTAGCCCATTCACACTGAAGCAGCTATTTCCCATTAGCAAACGGCCCTCCGACCTGCAGAGGCAGAAAGGTCCTCTCATCTATGAGAACTAGCCCACTCACACTGAAGCAACTATTTCCCATTAGAGAAACGGCCCTCTGACCTGCAGAGGCAAAAAGGTCCTTTCGTCTAATGGGAACTAGCCCACTCACACTGAAGCAGCTTTTTCCCATTAGAGAAACGGCCCTCCGACCTGCAAAGGCAGTAAGGTCCTCTCGTATAAGGGGAACTAGCCCACTCACACTGAAGCAGCCATTTCCCATTAGAGAAACGGCCGTCCGACCTGCATAGGCAGAAAGGTCCTCTCGTCTAATGGGAACTAGCCCACTCACACTGAAGCAGCTATTTCCCATTAGAGAAATGGCCCTCAGACCACGACCCTCTGACCTGCAGAGGCAGAAAGGTCCTCTCGTCTAATGGGAACTAGCCCACTCACACTGAAGCAGCTATTTCCCATTAGAGAAACGGCCCTCCGACCTGCAGAGGCAGAAAGGTCCTCTCGTCTAAGGGGAACTAGCCCACTCACACTGAAGCAGCTATTTCCCATTAGAGAAACGGCCCTCCGACCTGCAGAGGCAGAAAGGTCCCCTCGTCTAATGGGAACTAGCCCGCTCGCACTGAAGCAGCTATTTCACATTAGAGCAATGACCCTCTGACCTGCAGAGGCAGAAAGGTCCTCTCGTCTAATGGGAACTAGGCCACTCGCACTGAAGCAGCTATTTCCCATTAGAGAAACGGCCCTCCGACCTGCAGAGGCAGAAATGTCCTTTCGTCTAATGGGAACTAGCCCACTCACACTGAAGCAGCTATTTCCCATTAGAGAAACGGCCCTCCGACCTGCAGAGGCAGAAAAGTCCTCTCGCCTAATGGGAACTCTCCACTCACACTGAAGCAGCTGTTTCCCATTAGAGAAACGGCCCTCCGACCTGGAAAGGCAGAAAGGTCCTCTCGTCTAATGGGAACTAGCCCATTCACACTGAAGCAGCTATTTCCCATTAGAGAAACGGGCCCCCGACCTGCAGAGGCAGAAAGGTCCTCTCATCTAATGGGAACTAGTCCGCTCAAACTGAAGCAGCTATTTACCATTAGAGAAACGGCCCTCCGACCTGCAGAGGCAGAAAGGTCCTCTCGTATAATGGGAACTAGCCCGCTCAAACTGAAGCAGCTGTTTCCCATTAGAGAAACAGCCCACCGACCTGCAGATGCAGAAAGGTCCTCTAGTCTAATGGGAACTAGCCCGCTCAAACTGAAGCAGCTATTTCCCATTAGAGAAACGGCCCTCCGACCTGCAGAGGCAGAAAGGTCCTTTTGTCTAATGGGAACTAGCCCACTCACACTGAAGCAGCTATTTCCCATTAGAGAAACGGCCCTCTGACCTGCAGAGGCAGAAAGGTCCTCTCGTCTAATGGGAACTAGCCCACTCACACTGAAGCAGCTATTTCCCATAAGAGAAACGGCCCTCTGACCTGCAGAGGCAGAAAAGTCCTCTCGTCTAATGGGAACTAGCCCGTTCACACTGAAGCAGCTATTTCCCATTAGAGAAACGGCCCTCTGACCTGCAGAGGCAGAAAGGTCCTCTCGTCTAATGGGAACTAGCCCACTCTCACTGAAGCAGCTATTTCCCATTAGAGAAACGGCCCTCTGACCTGCAGAGGCAGAAAGGTTCTCTTGTCTACTGGGAAGTAGCCCACTAACACTGAAGCAGCTATTTCCCATTAGAGAAACGGCCCTCCGACCTGGAAAGGCAGAAAGGTCCTCTCGTCTAATGGGAACTAGCCCATTCACACTGAAGCAGCTATTTCCCATTAGAGAAACGGCCCTCTGACCTGCAGAAGCAGAACGGTCCTTTCGTCTAATGGGAACTAGCCCGCTCACACTGAAGCAGCTATTTCCCATTAGAGAAACGGCCCTCTGACCTGCAGAGGCAGAACGGTCCTTTCGTCTAATGGGAACTAGCCCGCTCAAACTGAAGCAGCTATTTCCCATTAGAGAAACGGCCCTCCGACCTGCAGAGGCAGAAAGGTCCTCTCGTCTAATGGGAACTAGCCCGCTCAAACTGAAGCAGCTATTTCCCAATAGAGAAACGGCCCTCCCACCTGCAGATGCAGAAAGGTCCTCTCGTCTAATGGGAACTAGCCTGCTCAAACTGAAGCAGCTATTTCCCATTAGAGAAATGGCCCTCCGACCTGCAGAGGCAGAAAGGTCCCCTCGTCTAATGGGAACTAGCCCGCTCGCACTGAAGCAGCTATTTCACATTAGAGAAACGGCCCAACGACCTGCAGAGGCAGAAAGGTCCTCTCGCCTAATGGGAACTAGCCCACTCACACTGAAGCAGCTATTTCCCATTAGAGAAACCGCCCTCTGACCTGCAGAGGCAGAACGGTCCTTTCGTCTAATGGGAACTAGCCCACTCACACTGAAGCAGCTATTTCCCATTAGAGAAACGGCCCTCCGACCTGCAGATGCAGAAAGGTCCTCTCGTCTAATGGGAACTAGCCCGCTCAAACTGAAGCAGCTATTTCCCATTCGAGAAACGGCCCTCCGACCTGCAGAGGCAGAAAGGTCCCCTCGTCTAATGGGAACTAGCCCGCTCACACTGAAGCAGCTATTTCCCATTAGAGATCGGCCCTCTGACCTGCAGAGGCAGAAAGGTCCTCTCGTCTAATGGGAACTAGCCCACTCACACTGAAGCAGCTATTTCCCATTAGAGAAACGGCCCTCTGACCTGCAGAGGCAGAAAGGTCCTCTCGTCTAATGGGAACTAGCCCATTCACACTGAAGCAGCTATTTCCCATTAGAAAACGGCCCTCCGACCTGCAGAGGCAGAAAGGTCCTCTCATCTATGAGAACTAGCCCACTCACACTGAAGCAACTATTTCCCATTAGAGAAACGGCCCTCTGACCTGCAGAGGCAAAAAGGTCCTTTCGTCTAATGGGAACTAGCCCACTCACACTGAAGCAGCTTTTTCCCATTAGAGAAACGGCCCTCCGACCTGCAAAGGCAGTAAGGTCCTCTCGTATAAGGGGAACTAGCCCACTCACACTGAAGCAGCCATTTCCCATTAGAGAAACGGCCGTCCGACCTGCATAGGCAGAAAGGTCCTCTCGTCTAATGGGAACTAGCCCACTCACACTGAAGCAGCTATTTCCCATTAGAGAAACGGCCCTCAGACCACGACCCTCTGACCTGCAGAGGCAGAAAGGTCCTCTCGTCTAATGGGAACTAGCCCACTCACACTGAAGCAGCTATTTCCCATTAGAGAAACGGCCCTCCGACCTGCAGAGGCAGAAAGGTCCTCTCGTCTAAGGGGAACTAGCCCACTCACACTGAAGCAGCTATTTCCCATTAGAGAAACGGCCCTCCGACCTGCAGAGGCAGAAAGGTCCCCTCGTCTAATGGGAACTAGCCCGCTCGCACTGAAGCAGCTATTTCACATTAGAGCAATGACCCTCTGACCTGCAGAGGCAGAAAGGTCCTCTCGTCTAATGGGAACTAGGCCACTCGCACTGAAGCAGCTATTTCCCATTAGAGAAACGGCCCTCCGACCTGCAGAGGCAGAAATGTCCTTTCGTCTAATGGGAACTAGCCCACTCACACTGAAGCAGCTATTTCCCATTAGAGAAACGGCCCTCCGACCTGCAGAGGCAGAAAAGTCCTCTCGCCTAATGGGAACTCTCCACTCACACTGAAGCAGCTATTTCCCATTAGAGAAACAGCCCTCCGACATGCAGAGGCAGAAAGGTCCTCTAGTCTAATGGGAACTAGCCCACTCACACTGAAGCAGCTATTTTCCATTAGAGAAACGGTCCTCTGACCTGCAGAGGCAAAAAGGTCCTTTCGTCTAATGGGAACTAGCCCACTCACACTGAAGCAGCTATTTCCCATTAGAGAGACAGCTCACCTACCTGCAGAGGCAGAAAGGTCCTCTCGTCTAATGGGAACTAGCCCACTCACACTGAAGCAGCTATTTCCCATTAGAGAAACGGCCCTCTGACCTGCAGAGGCAGAAAGGTCCTCTCGTCTAAGGGGAACTAGCCCACTCACACTGAAGCAGCCATTTCCCATTAGAGAAACGGCCGTCTGACCTGCAGAGGCAGAAAAGTCCTCTTGTCTAATGGGAACTAGCCCATTCAAACAGAAGCAGCTGTTTCCCATTAGAGAAACGGCCCTCCGACCTGGAAAGGCAGAAAGGTCCTCTCGTCTAATGGGAACTAGCCCATTCACACTGAAGCAGCTATTTCCCATTAGAGAAATGGGCCCCCGACCTGCAGAGGCAGAAAGGTCCTCTCATCTAATGGGAACTAGCCCGCTCAAACTGAAGCAGCTATTTCCCATTAGAGAAACGGCCCTCCGACCTGCAAAGGCAGAAAGGTCCTCTCGTATAATGGGAACTAGCCAACTCAAACTGAAGCAGCTATTTCCCATTAGAGAAACGGCCCTCCGACCTGCAGATGCAGAAAGGTCCTCTCGTATAATGGGAACTAGCCCGCTCAAACTGAAGCAGCTGTTTCCCATTAGAGAAACAGCCCTACGACCTGCAGATGCAGAAAGGTCCTCTAGTCTAATGGGAACTAGCCCGCTCAAACTGAAGCAGCTATTTCCCATTAGAGAAACGGCCCTCCGACCTGCAGAGGCAGAAAGGTCCTTTTGGCTAATGGGAACTAGCCCACTCACACTGAAGCAGCTATTTCCCATTAGAGAAACGGCCCTCCGACCTGCAGAGGCAGAAAGGTCCTCTCGTCTAATGGGAACTAGCCCACTCACACTGAAGCAGCTATTTCCCATAAGAGAAACGGCCCTCCGACCTGCAGAGGCAGAAAGGTCCTTTTGGCTAATGGGAACTAGCCCACTCACACTGAAGCAGCTATTTCCCATTAGAGAGACAGCTCACCTACCTGCAGAGGCAGAAAGGTCCTCTCGTCTAATGGGAACTAGCCCACTCACACTGAAGCAGCTATTTCCCATTAGAGAAACGGCCCTCTGACCTGCAGAGGCAGAAAGGTCCTCTCGTCTAAGGGGAACTAGCCCACTCACACTGAAGCAGCCATTTCCCATTAGAGAAACGGCCGTCTGACCTGCAGAGGCAGAAAAGTCATCTTGTCTAATGGGAACTAGCCCATTCAAACAGAAGCAGCTGTTTCCCATTAGAGAAACGGCCCTCCGACCTGGAAAGGCAGAAAGGTCCTCTCGTCTAATGGGAACTAGCCCATTCACACTGAAGCAGCTATTTCCCATTAGAGAAACGGGCCCCCGACCTGCAGAGGCAGAAAGGTCCTCTCATCTAATGGGAACTAGCCCGCTCAAACTGAAGCAGCTATTTCCCATTAGAGAAACGGCCCTCCGACCTGCAAAGGCAGAAAGGTCCTCTCGTATAATGGGAACTAGCCAACTCAAACTGAAGCAGCTATTTCCCATTAGAGAAACGGCCCTCCGACCTGCAGATGCAGAAAGGTCCTCTCGTATAATGGGAACTAGCCCGCTCAAACTGAAGCAGCTGTTTCCCATTAGAGAAACAGCCCTACGACCTGCAGATGCAGAAAGGTCCTCTAGTCTAATGGGAACTAGCCCGCTCAAACTGAAGCAGCTATTTCCCATTAGAGAAACGGCCCTCCGACCTGCAGAGGCAGAAAGGTCCTTTTGGCTAATGGGAACTAGCCCACTCACACTGAAGCAGCTATTTCCCATTAGAGAAACGGCCCTCCGACCTGCAGAGGCAGAAAGGTCCTCTCGTCTAATGGGAACTAGCCCACTCACACTGAAGCAGCTATTTCCCATAAGAGAAACGGCCCTCTGACCTGCAGAGGCAGAAAAGTCCTCTCGTCTAATGGGAACTAGCCCATTCACACTGAAGCAGCTATTTCCCATTAGAGAAACGGCCCTCTGACCTGCAGAAGCAGAACGGTCCTTTCGATTAATGGGAACTAGCCCGCTCACACTGAACCAGCTATTTCCCATTAGAGAAACGGCCCTCTGACCTGCAGAGGCAGAACGGTCCATTCGTCTAATGGGAACTAGCCCGCTCAAACTGAAGCAGCTATTTCCCATTAGAGAAACGGCCCTCCGACCTGCAGAGGCAGAAAGGTCCTCTCGTCTAATGGGAACTAGCCCGCTCAAACTGAAGCAGCTATTTCCCATTAGAGAAACGGCCCTCCGACCTGCAGATGCAGAAAGGTCCTCTCGTCTAATGGGAACTAGCCCGCTCAAACTGAAGCAGCTATTTCCCATTAGAGAAACGGCCCTCCGACCTGCAGAGGCAGAAAGGTCCCCTCGTCTAATGGGAACTAGCCCGCTCGCACTGAAGCAGCTATTTCACATTTTTCACATTAGAGCAATGACCCTCTGACCTGCAGAGGCAGAAAGGTCCTCTCGTCTAATGGGAACTAGGTCACTCGCACTGAAGCAGCTATTTCCCATTAGAGAAACGGCCCTCCGACCTGCAGAGGCAGAAATGTACTTTCGTTTAATGGGAACTAGCCCACTCACACTGAAGCAGCTATTTCCCATTAGAGAAACGGCCCTCCGACCTGCAGAGGCAGAAAGGTCCTCTCGCCTAATGGGAACTCTCCACTCGCACTGAAGCAGCTATTTCCCATTAGAGAAACAGCCCTCCGACATGCAGAAGCAGAAAGGTCCTCTAGTCTAATGGGAACTAGCCCGCTCAAACTGAAGCAGCTATTTCCCATTAGTGAAACGGCCCTCCGACCTGCAGAGGCAGAAAGGTCCTCTCGTCTAATGGGAACTAGCCCACTCACACTGAAGCAGCTATTTCCCATTAGAGAAACGGCCCTCTGACCTGCAGAGGCAGAAAGGTCCTCTCGTCTAATGGGAACTAGCCCACTCACACTGAAGCAGCTATTTCCCATTAGAGAAACGGCCCTCTGACCTGCAGGGGCAGAAAGGTCCTCTTGTCTACTGGGAAGTAGCCCACTAACACTGAAGCAACTATTTCCCATTAGAGAAACGGCCCTCTGACCTGCAGAAGCAGAACGGTCCTTTCGTCTAATGGGAACTAGCCCGCTCACACTGAAGCAGCTATTTCCCATTAGAGAAACGGCCCTCTGACCTGCAGAGGCAGAACGGTCCTTTCGTCTAATGGGAACTAGCCCGCTCAAACTGAAGCAGCTATTTCCCATTAGAGAAACGGCCCTCCGACCTGCAGAGGCAGAAAGGTCCTCTCGTCTAATGGGAACTAGCCCGCTCAAACTGAAGCAGCTATTTCCCATTAGAGAAACGGCCCTCCGACTTGCAGATGCAGAAAGGTCCTCTCGTCTAATGGGAACTAGCCCGCTTAAACTGAAGCAGCTATTTCCCATTAGAGAAACGGCCCTCCGACCTGCAGAGGCAGAAAGGTCCCCTCGTCTAATGGGAACTAGCCCGCTCGCACTGAAGCAGCTATTTCACATTAGAGCAATGACCCTCTGACCTGCAGAGGCAGAAAGGTCCTCTCGTCTAATGGGAACTAGGCCACTCGCACTGAAGCAGCTATTTCCCATTAGAGAAACGGCCCTCCGACCTGCAGAGGCAGAAATGTCCTTTCGTCTAATGGGAACTAGCCCACTCACACTGAAGCAGCTATTTCCCATTAGAGAAACAGCCCTCCGACATGCAGAGGCAGAAAGGTCCTCTAGTCTAATGGGAACTAGCCCGCTCAAACTGAAGCAGCTATTTCCCATTAGAGAAACGGCCCTCCGACCTGCAGAGGCAGAAAGGTCCTCTCGTCTAATGGGAACTAGCCCGCTCAAACTGAAGCAGCTATTTCCCATTAGAGAAACGGCCCTCCGACCTGCAGATGCAGAAAGGTCCTCTCGTCTAATGGGAACTAGCCCGCTTAAACTGAAGCAGCTATTTCCCATTAGAGAAACGGCCCTCCGACCTGCAGAGGCAGAAAGGTCCCTTCGTCTAATGGGAACTAGCCCGCTCGCACTGAAGCAGCTATTTCACATTAGAGCAAAGACCCTCTGACCTGCAGAGGCAGAAAGGTCCTCTCGTCTAATGGGAACTAGGCCACTCGCACTGAAGCAGCTATTTCCCATTAGAGAAACGGCCCTCCGACCTGCAGAGGCAGAAATGTCCTTTCGTCTAATGGGAACTAGCCCACTCACACTGAAGCAGCTATTTCCCATTAGAGAAACAGCCCTCCGACCTGCAGAGGCAGAAAAGTCCTCTCACCTAATGGGAACTCTCCACTCACACTGAGGCAGCTATTTCCCATTAGAGAAACAGCCCTCCGACATGCAGAGGCAGAAAGGTCCTCTAGTCTAATGGGAACTAGCCCACTCACACTGAAGCAGCTATTTTCCATTAGAGAAACGGTCCTCTGACCTGCAGAGGCAAAAAGGTCCTTTCGTCTAATGGGAACTAGCCCACTCACACTGAAGCAGCTATTTCCCATTAGAGAAACAGCTCACCTACCTGCAGAGGCAGAAAGGTCCTCTCGTCTAATGGGAACTAGCCCACTCACACTGAAGCAGCTATTTCCCATTAGAGAAACGGCCCTCTGACCTGCAGAGGCAGAAAGGTCCTCTCGTCTAAGGGGAACTAGCCCACTCACACTGAAGCCGCCATTTCCCATTAGAGAAACGGCCGTCTGACCTGCAGAGGCAGAAAAGTCCTCTTGTCTAATGGGAACTAGCCCATTCAAACAGAAGCAGCTGTTTCCCATTAGAGAAACGGCCCTCCGACCTGGAAAGGCAGAAAGGTCCTCTCGTCTAATGGGAACTAGCCCATTCACACTGAAGCAGCTATTTCCCATTAGAGAAACGGGCCCCCGACCTGCAGAGGCAGAAAGGTCCTCTCATCTAATGGGAACTAGCCCGCTCAAACTGAAGCAGCTATTTCCCATTAGAGAAACGGCCCTCCGACCTGCAGAGGCAGAAAGGTCCTCTCGTATAATGGGAACTAGCCCGCTCAAACTGAAGCAGCTGTTTCTCATTAGAGAAACAGCCCTCCGACCTGCAGATGCAGAAAGGTCCTCTAGTCTAATGGGAACTAGCCCGCTCAAACTGAAGCAGCTATTTCCCATTAGAGAAACGGCCCTCCGACCTGCAGAGGCAGAAAGGTCCTTTTGTCTAATGGGAACTAGCCCACTCACACTGAAGCAGCTATTTCCCATTAGAGAAACGGCCCTCCGACGTGCAGAGGCAGAAAGGTCCTCTCGTCTAATGGGAACTAGCCCACTCACACTGAAGCAGCTATTTCCCATAAGAGAAACGGCCCTCTGACCTGCAGAGGCAGAAAAGTCCTCTCGTCTAATGGGAACTAGCCCATTCACACTGAAGCAGCTATTTCCCATTAGAGAAACGGCCCTCTGACCTGCAGAGGCAGAAAGGTCCTCTCGTCTAATGGGAACTAGCCCACTCTCACTGAAGCAGCTATTTCCCATTAGAGAAACGGCCCTCTGACCTGCAGAGGCAGAAAGGTTCTCTTGTCTACTGGGAAGTAGCCCACGAACACTGAAGCAGCTATTTCCCATTAGAGAAACGGCCCTCCGACCTGGAAAGGCAGAAAGGTCCTCTCGTCTAATGGGAACTAGCCCATTCACACTGAAGCAGCTATTTCCCATTAGAGAAACGGCCCTCTGACCTGCAGAAGCAGAACGGTCCTTTCGTCTAATGGGAACTAGCCCGCTCACACTGAAGCAGCTATTTCCCATTAGAGAAACGGCCCTCTGACCTGCAGAGGCAGAACGGTCCTTTCGTCTAATGGGAACTAGCCCGCTCAAACTGAAGCAGCTATTTCCCATTAGAGAAACGGCCCTCCGACCTGCAGAGGCAGAAAGGTCCTCTCGTCTAATGGGAACTAGCCCGCTCAAACTGAAGCAGCTATTTCCCAATAGAGAAACGGCCCTCCCACCTGCAGATGCAGAAAGGTCCTCTCGTCTAAAGGGAACTAGCCCGCTTAAACTGAAGCAGCTATTTCCCATTAGAGAAGCGGCCCTCCGACCTGCAGATGCAGAAAGGTCCTCTCGTCTAATGGGAACTAGCCCGCTCAAACTGAAGCAGCTATTTCCCATTAGAGAAATGGCCCTCCGACCTGCAGAGGCAGAAAGGTCCCCTCGTCTAATGGGAACTAGCCCGCTCGCACTGAAGCAGCTATTTCACATTAGAGAAACGGCCCAACGACCTGCAGAGGCAGAAAGGTCCTCTCGCCTAATGGGAACTAGCCCACTCACACTGAAGCAGCTATTTCCCATTAGAGAAACCGCCCTCTGACCTGCAGAGGCAGAACGGTCCTTTCGTCTAATGGGAACTAGCCCACTCACACTGAAGCAGCTATTTCCCATTAGAGAAACGGCCCTCCGACCTGCAGATGCAGAAAGGTCCTCTCGTCTAATGGGAACTAGCCCGCTCAAACTGAAGCAGCTATTTCCCATTCGAGAAACGGCCCTCCGACCTGCAGAGGCAGAAAGGTCCCCTCGTCTAATGGGAACTAGCCCGCTCACACTGAAGCAGCTATTTCCCATTAGAGATCGGCCCTCTGACCTGCAGAGGCAGAAAGGTCCTCTCGTCTAATGGGAACTAGCCCACTCACACTGAAGCAGCTATTTCCCATTAGAGAAACGGCCCTCTGACCTGCAGAGGCAGAAAGGTCCTCTCGTCTAATGGGAACTAGCCCATTCACACTGAAGCAGCTATTTCCCATTAGAGAAACGGCCCTCCGACCTGCAGAGGCAGAAAGGTCCTCTCATCTATGAGAACTAGCCCACTCACACTGAAGCAACTATTTCCCATTAGAGAAACGGCCCTCTGACCTGCAGAGGCAAAAAGGTCCTTTTGTCTAATGGGAACTAGCCCACTCACACTGAAGCAGCTTTTTCCCATTAGAGAAACGGCCCTCCGACCTGCAAAGGCAGTAAGGTCCTCTCGTATAAGGGGAATTAGCCCACTCACACTGAAGCAGCCGTTTCCCATTAGAGAAACGGCCGTCCGACCTGCATAGGCAGAAAGGTCCTCTCGTCTAATGGGAACTAGCCCACTCACACTGAAGCAGCTATTTCCCATTAGAGAAACGGCCCTCAGACCACGACCCTCTGACCTGCAGAGGCAGAAAGGTCCTCTCGTCTAATGGGAACTAGCCCACTCACACTGAAGCAGCTA
This sequence comes from Ambystoma mexicanum, assembly GCF_040938575.1. Classification (NCBI taxonomy): domain Eukaryota; kingdom Metazoa; phylum Chordata; class Amphibia; order Caudata; family Ambystomatidae; genus Ambystoma; species Ambystoma mexicanum. Next base: position 1,284,089,075 of record NC_090928.1, read on the forward strand.
TTTCCCATTAGAGAAACGGCCCTCCGACCTGCAGAGGCAGAAAGGTCCTCTCGTCTAAGGGGAACTAGCCCACTCACACTGAAGCAGCTATTTCCCATTAGAGAAACGGCCCTCAGACCTGCAGAGGCAGAAAGGTCCTCTCGTCTAAGGGGAACTAGCCCACTCACACTGAAGCAGCCATTTCCCAATAGAGAAACGGCCTTCTGACCTGCAGAGGCAGAAAAGTCCTCTCGTCTAATGGGAACTAGCCCACTCACACTGAAGCAGTCATTTCCCATTAGAGAAACGGCCGTCTGACCTGCAGAGGCAGAAAAGTCCTCTCGTCTAATGGGAACTCGTCCGTTCACACTGAAGCAGCCATTTCCCATTAGAGAAACGGCCCTCTGACCTGCAGAGGCAGGAAGGTCCTCTCGTCTAATTGGAACTAGCCCACTCAAACTGAAGCAGCTATTTCCCATTAGAGAAACGGCCCACTGACTTGCAGAGGCAGAAAAGTCCTCTCGTCTAATGGGAACTATCCCACTCACACTGAAGCAGCTATTTCCCATTAGAGAAACGCCCCTCCGACCTGGAAAGGCAGAAAGGTCCTCTCGTCTAATGGGAACTAGCCCATTCACACTGAAGCAGCTATTTCCCATTAGAGAAACGGCCCTCCGACCTGCAGAGACAGAACGATCCTTTCGTCTAATGAAAACTAGCCCGCTCACACTGAAGCAGCTATTTCCCATTAGAGAAACGGCCCTCTGACCTGCAGAAGCAGAACGGTCCTTTCGTCTGATAGGAACTAGCCCGCTCACACTGAAGCAGCTATTTCCCATTAGAGAAACGGCCCTCTGACCTGCAGAGGCAGAAAGGTCCTCTCGTCTAATGGGAACTAACCCACTCACACTGAAGCAGCTATTTCCCATTAGAGAAACGGCCGTCTGACCTGCAGAGGCAGAAAGGTCCTCTCGTCTAATGGGAACTAGCCCATTCACACTGAAGCAGCTATTTCCCATTAGAGAAACGGCCCTCTGACCTGCAGAGGCGGAAAGGTCCTCTCGTCTAATGGGAAGTAGCCCATTCACACTGAAGCAGCTATTTCCCATTAGAGAAACGGCCCTCCGACCTGCAGAGGCAGAAAGGTCCTCTCATCTATGAGAACTAGCCCACTCACACTGAAGCAACTATTTCCCATTAGAGAAACGGCCCTCTGACCTGCAGAGGCAAAAAGGTCCTTTCGTCTAATGGGAACTAGCCCACTCACACTGAAGCAGCTTTTTCCCATTAGAGAAACGGCCCTCCGACCTGCAAAGGCAGTAAGGTCCTCTCGTATAAGGGGAACTAGCCCACTCACACTGAAGCAGCCATTTCCCATTAGAGAAACGGCCGTCCGACCTGCATAGGCAGAAAGGTCCTCTCGTCTAATGGGAACTAGCCCACTCACACTGAAGCAGCTATTTCCCATTAGAGAAACGGCCCTCAGACCACGACCCCCTGACCTGCAGAGGCAGAAAGGTCCTCTCGTCTAATGGGAACTAGCCCACTCACACTGAAGCAGCCATTTCCCAATAGAGAAACGGCCGTCTGACCTGCAGAGGCAGAAAAGTCCTCTCGTCTAATGGGAACTAGCCCACTCACACTGAAGCAGTCATTTCCCATTAGAGAAACGGCCGTCTGACCTGCAGAGGCAGAAAAGTCCTCTCGTCTAATGGGAACTCGTCCGTTCACACTGAAGCAGCCATTTCCCATTAGAGAAACGGCCCTCTGACCTGCAGAGGCAGGAAGGTCCTCTCGTCTAATTGGAACTAGCCCACTCAAACTGAAGCAGCTATTTCCCATTAGAGAAACTGCCCACTGACCTGCAGAGGCAGAAAAGTCCTCTCGTCTAATGGGAACTATCCCACTCACACTGAAGCAGCTATTTCCCATTAGAGAAACGGCCCTCCGACCTGGAAAGGCAGAAAGGTCCTCTCGTCTAATGGGAACTAGCCCATTCACACTGAAGCAGCTATTTCCCATTAGAGAAACGGCCCTCCGACCTGCAGAGGCAGAACGATCCTTTCGTCTAATGGAAACTAGCCCGCTCACACTGAAGCAGCTATTTCCCATTAGAGAAACGGCCCTCTGACCTGCAGAAGCAGAACGGTCCTTTCGTCTGATAGGAACTAGCCCGCTCACACTGAAGCAGCTATTTCCCATTAGAGAAACAGCCCTCTGACCTGCAGAGGCAGAAAGGTCCTCTCGTCTAATGGGAACTAACCCACTCACACTGAAGCAGCTATTTCCCATTAGAGAAACGGCCGTCTGACCTGCAGAGGCAGAAAGGTCCTCTCGTCTAATGGGAACTAGCCCATTCACACTGAAGCAGCTATTTCCCATTAGAGAAACGGCCCTCTGACCTGCAGAGGCGGAAAGGTCCTCTCGTCTAATGGGAAGTAGCCCACTCACACTGAAGCAGCTATTTCCCATTAGAGAAACGGCCCTCTGACCTGCAGAGGCAGAAAGGTCCTCTCGTCTAAGGGGAACTAGCCCACTCACACTGAAGCAGTCATTTCCCATTAGAGAAACGGCCGTCTGACCTGCAGAGGCAGAAAAGTCCTCTCGTCTAATGGGAACTAGCCCATTCAGACTGAATCAGCTAATTCCCATTAGAGAAACGGCCCTCTGACCTGCAGAGGAAGAAAGGTCCTCTCGTTTAATGGGAACTAGCCCATTCACACTGAAGCAGCTATTTTCCATTAGAGAAAATTCCCACTGACCTGCAGAGGGAGAAAGGTCCTCTCGTCTAATGGGAACTAGCCCATTCACACTGATGCAGATATTTCCCATTAGAGAAACGGCCCTCCGACCTGCAGCAGCAGAAAGGTCCTCTCGTCTAATGGGAACTAGCCCGCTAAAATTGAATCAGCTATTTCCCATTAGAGATCGGCCCTCCGACCTGCAGAGGCAGAAAGGTTCCCTCGTCTAATGGGAACTAGCCCGCTCACACTGAAGCAGCTATTTCCCATTAGAGAAACGGCCCTCCGACCTGCAGAGGCAGAAAGGTCCTCTCGTCTAATGGGAACTAGCCCACTCACACTGAAGCAGCTATTTCCCATTAGAGAAACGGCCCTCCGACCTGCAGAGGCAGAAAGGTCCTCTCGTCTAATGGGAAATAGCCCATTCACACTGAAGCAGCTATATCCCATTAGAGAAATGGCCCTCCGACCTGCAGAGGCAGAAAGGTCCTCTCGTCTAATGGGAACTAGCCCACTCACACTGAAGCAGCTATTTCCCATTAGAGAAACGGCCCTCTGACCTGCAGAGGCAGAAAGGTCCTCTCGTCTAATGAGAACTAGCCCACTCACACTGAAGCAGCTATTTCCCATTAGAGAAACGGCCCTCTGACCTGCAGGGGCAGAAAGGTCCTCTTGTCTACTGGGAAGTAGCCCATTAACACTGAAGCAGCTATTTCCCATTAGAGAAACGGCCCTCCGACCTGGAAAGGCAGAAAGGTCCTCTCGTCTAATGGGAACTAGCCCATTCACACTGAAGCAGCTATTTCCCATTAGAGAAACGGCCCTCTGACCTGCAGAAGCAGAACGGTCCTTTCGTCTAATGGGAACTAGCCCGCTCACACTGAAGCAGCTATTTCCCATTAGAGAAACGGCCCTCTGACCTGCAGAGGCAGAACGGTCCTTTCGTCTAATGGGAACTAGCCCGCTCAAACTGAAGCAGCTATTTCCCATTAGAGAAACGGCCGTCCGACCTGCAGAGGCAGAAAGGTCCTCTCGTCTAATGGGAACTAGCCCGCTCAAACTGAAGCAGCTATTTCCCATTAGAGAAACGGCCCTCCGACCTGCAGATGCAGAAAGGTCCTCTCGTCTAATGGGAACTAGCCCGCTTAAACTGAAGCAGCTATTTCCCATTAGAGAAACGGCCCTCCGACCTGCAGAGGCAGAAAGGTCCCCTCGTCTAATGGGAACTAGCCCGCTCGCACTGAAGCAGCTATTTCACATTAGAGCAATGACCCTCTGACCTGCAGAGGCAGAAAGGTCCTCTCGTCTAATGGGAACTAGGCCACTCGCACTGAAGCAGCTATTTCCCATTAGAGAAACGGCCCTCCGACCTGCAGAGGCAGAAATGTCCTTTCGTCTAATGGGAACTAGCCCACTCACACTGAAGCAGCTATTTCCCATTAGAGAAACGGCCCTCCGACCTGCAGAGGCAGAAAGGTCCTCTCGCCTAATGGGAACTCTCCACTCACACTGAAGCAGCTATTTCCCATTAGAGAAACAGCCCTCCGACATGCAGAGGCAGAAAGGTCCTCTAGTCTAATGGGAACTAGCCCGCTCAAACTGAAGCAGCTATTTCCCATTAGAGAAACTGCCCTCCGACCTGCAGAGGCAGAAAGGTCCTCTCGTCTAATGGGAACTAGCCCGCTCAAACTGAAGCAGCTATTTCCCATTAGAGAAACGGCCCTCCGACCTGCAGATGCAGAAAGGTCCTCTCGTCTAATGGGAACTAGCCCGCTTAAACTGAAGCAGCTATTTCCCATTAGAGAAACGGCCCTCCGACCTGCAGAGGCAGAAAGGTCCCTTCGTCTAATGGGAACTAGCCCGCTCGCACTGAAGCAGCTATTTCACATTAGAGCAATGACCCTCTGACCTGCAGAGGCAGAAAGGTCCTCTCGTCTAATGGGAACTAGGCCACTCGCACTGAAGCAGCTATTTCCCATTAGGGAAACGGCCCTCCGACCTGCAGAGGCAGAAATGTCCTTTCGTCTAATGGGAACTAGCCCACTCACACTGAAGCAGCTATTTCCCATTAGAGAAACGGCCCTCCGACCTGCAGAGGCAGAAAAGTCCTCTCGCCTAATGGGAACTCTCCACTCACACTGAAGCAGCTATTTCCCATTAGAGAAACAGCCCTCCGACATGCAGAGGCAGAAAGGTCCTCTAGTCTAATGGGAACTAGCCCACTCACACTGAAGCAGCTATTTTCCATTAGAGAAACGGTCCTCTGACCTGCAGAGGCAAAAAGGTCCTTTCGTCTAATGGGAACTAGCCCACTCACACTGAAGCAGCTATTTCCCATTAGAGAAACAACCCACCTACCTGCAGAGGCAGAAAGGTCCTCTCGTCTAAGGGGAACTAGCCCACTCACACTGAAGCCGCCATTTCCTATTAGAGAAACGGCCGTCTGACCTGCAGAGGCAGAAAAGTCCTCTTGTCTAATGGGAACTAGCCCATTCAAACAGAAGCAGCTGTTTCCCATTAGAGAAACGGCCCTCCGACCTGGAAAGGCAGAAAGGTCCTCTCGTCTAATGGGAACTAGCCCATTCACACTGAAGCAGCTATTTCCCATTAGAGAAACGGGCCCCCGACCTGCAGAGGCAGAAAGGTCCTCTCATCTAATGGGAACTAGTCCGCTCAAACTGAAGCAGCTATTTCCCATTAGAGAAACGGCCCTCCGACCTGCAGAGGCAGAAAGGTCCTCTCGTATAATGGGAACTAGCCCGCTCAAACTGAAGCAGCTGTTTCCCATTAGAGAAACAGCCCACCGACCTGCAGATGCAGAAAGGTCCTCTAGTCTAATGGGAACTAGCCCGCTCAAACTGAAGCAGCTATTTCCCATTAGAGAAACGGCCCTCCGACCTGCAGAGGCAGAAAGGTCCTTTTGTCTAATGGGAACTAGCCCACTCACACTGAAGCAGCTATTTCCCATTAGAGAAACGGCCCTCCGACCTGCAGAGGCAGAAAGGTCCTCTCGTCTAATGGGAACTAGCCCACTCACACTGAAGCAGCTATTTCCCATAAGAGAAACGGCCCTCTGACCTGCAGAGGCAGAAAAGTCCTCTCGTCTAATGGGAACTAGCCCATTCACACTGAAGCAGCTATTTCCCATTAGAGAAACGGCCCTCTGACCTGCAGAGGCAGAAAGGTCCTCTCGTCTAATGGGAAATAGCCCACTCTCACTGAAGCAGCTATTTCCCATTAGAGAAACGGCCCTCTGACCTGCAGAGGCAGAAAGGTTCTCTTGTCTACTGGGAAGTAGCCCACTAACACTGAAGCAGCTATTTCCCATTAGAGAAACGGCCCTCCGACCTGGAAAGGCAGAAAGGTCCTCTCGTCTAATGGGAACTAGCCCATTCACACTGAAGCAGCTATTTCCCATTAGAGAAACGGCCCTCTGACCTGCAGAAGCAGAACGGTCCTTTCGTCTAATGGGAACTAGCCCGCTCACACTGAAGCAGCTATTTCCCATTAGAGAAACGGCCCTCTGACCTGCAGAGGCAGAACGGTCCTTTCGTCTAATGGGAACTAGCCCGCTCAAACTGAAGCAGCTATTTCCCATTAGAGAAACGGCCCTCCGACCTGCAGAGGCAGAAAGGTCCTCTCGTCTAATGGGAACTAGCCCGCTCAAACTGAAGCAGCTATTTCCCAATAGAGAAACGGCCCTCCCACCTGCAGATGCAGAAAGGTCCTCTCGTCTAATGGGAACTAGCCCGCTCAAACTGAAGCAGCTATTTCCCATTAGAGAAATGGCCCTCCGACCTGCAGAGGCAGAAAGGTCCCCTCGTCTAATGGGAACTAGCCCGCTCGCACTGAAGCAGCTATTTCACATTAGAGAAACGGCCCAACGACCTGCAGAGGCAGAAAGGTCCTCTCGCCTAATGGGAACTAGCCCACTCACACTGAAGCAGCTATTTCCCATTAGAGAAACCGCCCTCTGACCTGCAGAGGCAGAACGGTCCTTTCGTCTAATGGGAACTAGCCCACTCACACTGAAGCAGCTATTTCCCATTAGAGAAACGGCCCTCCGACCTGCAGATGCAGAAAGGTCCTCTCGTCTAATGGGAACTAGCCCGCTCAAACTGAAGCAGCTATTTCCCATTCGAGAAACGGCCCTCCGACCTGCAGAGGCAGAAAGGTCCCCTCGTCTAATGGGAACTAGCCCGCTCACACTGAAGCAGCTATTTCCCATTAGAGATCGGCCCTCTGACCTGCAGAGGCAGAAAGGTCCTCTCGTCTAATGGGAACTAGCCCACTCACACTGAAGCAGCTATTTCCCATTAGAGAAACGGCCCTCTGACCTGCAGAGGCAGAAAGGTCCTCTCGTCTAATGGGAACTAGCCCATTCACACTGAAGCAGCTATTTCCCATTAGCAAACGGCCCTCCGACCTGCAGAGGCAGAAAGGTCCTCTCATCTATGAGAACTAGCCCACTCACACTGAAGCAACTATTTCCCATTAGAGAAACGGCCCTCTGACCTGCAGAGGCAAAAAGGTCCTTTCGTCTAATGGGAACTAGCCCACTCACACTGAAGCAGCTTTTTCCCATTAGAGAAACGGCCCTCCGACCTGCAAAGGCAGTAAGGTCCTCTCGTATAAGGGGAACTAGCCCACTCACACTGAAGCAGCCATTTCCCATTAGAGAAACGGCCGTCCGACCTGCATAGGCAGAAAGGTCCTCTCGTCTAACGGGAACTAGCCCACTCACACTGAAGCAGCTATTTCCCATTAGAGAAACGGCCCTCAGACCACGACCCTCTGACCTGCAGAGGCAGAAAGGTCCTCTCGTCTAATGGGAACTAGCCCACTCACACTGAAGCAGCTATTTCCCATTAGAGAAACGGCCCTCCGACCTGCAGAGGCAGAAAGGTCCTCTCGTCTAAGGGGAAAGGGCCCACTCACACTGAAGCAGCTATTTCCCATTAGAGAAACGGCCCTCAGACCTGCAGAGGCAGAAAGGTCCTCTCGTCTAAGGGGAACTAGCCCACTCACACTGAAGCAGCCATTTCCCAATAGAGAAACGGCCTTCTGACCTGCAGAGGCAGAAAAGTCCTCTCGTCTAATGGGAACTAGCCCACTCACACTGAAGCAGTCATTTCCCATTAGAGAAACGGCCGTCTGACCTGCAGAGGCAGAAAAGTCCTCTCGTCTAATGGGAACTCGTCCGTTCACACTGAAGCAGCCATTTCCCATTAGAGAAACGGCCCTCTGACCTGCAGAGGCAGGAAGGTCCTCTCGTCTAATTGGAACTAGCCCACTCAAACTGAAGCAGCTATTTCCCATTAGAGAAACGGCCCACTGACCTGCAGAGGCAGAAAAGTCCTCTCGTCTAATGGGAACTATCCCACTCACACTGAAGCAGCTATTTCCCATTAGAGAAACGGCCCTCCGACCTGGAAAGGCAGAAAGGTCCTCTCGTCTAATGGGAACCAGCCCATTCACACTGAAGCAGCTATTTCCCATTAGAGAAACGGCCCTCCGACCTGCAGAGGCAGAACGATCCTTTCGTCTAATGGAAACTAGCCCGCTCACACTGAAGCAGCTATTTCCCATTAGAGAAACGGCCCTCTGACCTGCAGAAGCAGAACGGTCCTTTCGTCTGATAGGAACTAGCCCGCTCACACTGAAGCAGCTATTTCCCATTAGAGAAACGGCCCTCTGACCTGCAGAGGCAGAAAGGTCCTCTCGTCTAATGGGAACTAACCCACTCACACTGAAGCAGCTATTTCCCATTAGAGAAACAGCCGTCTGACCTGCAGAGGCAGAAAGGTCCTCTCGTCTAATGGGAACTAGCCCATTCACACTGAAGCAGCTATTTCCCATTAGAGAAACGGCCCTCTGACCTGCAGAGGCGGAAAGGTCCTCTCGTCTAATGGGAAGTAGCCCATTCACACTGAAGCAGCTATTTCCCATTAGAGAAACGGCCCTCCGACCTGCAGAGGCAGAAAGGTCCTCTCATCTATGAGAACTAGCCCAATCACACTGAAGCAACTATTTCCCATTAGAGAAACGGCCCTCTGACCTGCAGAGGCAAAAAGGTCCTTTCGTCTAATGGGAACTAGCCCACTCACACTGAAGCAGCTTTTTCCCATTAGAGAAACGGCCCTTCGACCTGCAAAGGCAGTAAGGTCCTCTCGTATAAGGGGAACTAGCCCACTCACACTGAAGCAGCCATTTCCCATTAGAGAAACGGCCGTCCGACCTGCATAGGCAGAAAGGTCCTCTCGTCTAATGGGAACTAGCCCACTCACACTGAAGCAGCTATTTCCCATTAGAGAAACGGCCCTCAGACCACGACCCTCTGAACTGCAGAGGCAGAAAGGTCCTCTCGTCTAATGGGAACTAGCCCACTCACACTGAAGCAGCTATTTCCCATTAGAGAAACGGCCCTCCGACCTGCAGAGGCAGAAAGGTCCTCTCGTCTAAGGGGAACTAGCCCACTCACACTGAAGCAGCTATTTCCCATTAGAGAAACGGCCCTCAGACCTGCAGAGGCAGAAAGGTCCTCTCGTCTAAGGGGAACTAGCCCACTCACAATGAAGCAGCCATTTCCCAATAGAGAAACGGCCGTCTGACCTGCAGAGGCAGAAAAGTCCTCTCGTCTAATGGGAACTAGCCCACTCACACTGAAGCAGTCATTTCCCATTAGAGAAACGGCCGTCTGACCCGCAGAGGCAGAAAAGTCCTCTCGTCTAATGGGAACTCGTCCGTTCACACTGAAGCAGCCATTTCCCATTAGAGAAACGGCCCTCTGACCTGCAGAGGCAGGAAGGTCCTCTCGTCTAATTGGAACTAGCCCACTCAAACTGAAGCAGCTATTTCCCATTAGAGAAACTGCCCACTGACCTGCAGAGGCAGAAAAGTCCTCTCGTCTAATGGGAACTATCCCACTCACACTGAAGCAGCTATTTCCCATTAGAGAAACGGCCCTCCGACCTGGAAAGGCAGAAAGGTCCTCTCGTCTAATGGGAACTAGCCCATTCACACTGAAGCAGCTATTTCCCATTAGAGAAACGGCCCTCCGACCTGCAGAGGCAGAACGATCCTTTCGTCTAATGGAAACTAGCCCGCTCACACTGAAGCAGCTATTTCCCATTAGAGAAACGGCCCTCCGACCTGCAGAAGCAGAACGGTCCTTTCGTCTGATAGGAACTAGCCCGCTCACACTGAAGCAGCTATTTCCCATTAGAGAAACGGCCCTCTGACCTGCAGAGGCAGAAAGGTCCTCTCGTCTAATGGGAACTAACCCACTCACACTGAAGCAGCTATTTCCCATTAGAGAAACGGCCGTCTGACCTGCAGAGGCAGAAAGGTCCTCTCGTCTAATGGGAACTAGCCCATTCACACTGAAGCAGCTATTTCCCATTAGAGAAACGGCCCTCTGACCTGCAGAGGCGGAAAGGTCCTCTCGTCTAATGGGAAGTAGCCCACTCACACTGAAGCAGCTATTTCCCATTAGAGAAACGGCCCTCTGACCTGCAGAGGCAGAAAGGTCCTCTCGTCTAAGGGGAACTAGCCCACTCACACTGAAGCAGTCATTTCCCATTAGAGAAACGGCCGTCTGACCTGCAGAGGCAGAAAAGTCCTCTCGTCTAATGGGAACTAGCCCATTCACACTGAAGCAGCTAATTCCCATTAGAGAAACGGCCCTCTGACCTGCAGAGTGTTAGGCAGAAACCTGTGCAGTTCCCCATTGAACATAGGTCAAGGTGTCACCATCAAAATGCTGATGGACTCTCTAGGATGTATATCATCGACTAGAGGTATGAGGTTCATCCAGGAGTGGATTAAATCCTCCTGTCCCTTAGTCTGGGGGGGGCGAGTGTTAGGGAGAATTCTCTGGTTAGGCTGAATTTCCCTACCTAGTGAGTCCCCCAGCAGCTTTGCTGGATTTCTGGGGTTTAATTTTTTTCTCCTGCCAAGAGTGAGACTCTTTTACCCTCACTCTTGGACATGTTAAAGTGTGTTTTCTTGGTTAAACCTTGTGTTGAATGGGCTATGGGGTCTTTTACTCCATAGGGCCTCATGTATTTTTGTGATGTGGGTCACACAGCACCCTCTGTGCCGTGACCCAGGGGTGTCCTAGGGACTCCCCAACATAGACTCCATACCCTGGGACTGACTACTGTCTCCCAGGGCATGTAAAGTCACCAAAGACTTTGCTAGTCTTGAATCCTGAACAGAACCAGTACAAACCATCATATTGTGGACGTACTGGCTGGGGCAATTCGATTGCCCCAGGGTCTGTTAGTCGAGGGGGCACGTCTCCGTCCCCCCTGATCGAGTTTTGGCTGGTGGCAGTGGAAACTACTTTTTATATTCGACCGCGAATATTTCCCTATGGGATTTCCCATTGTTTTAGGCTAACACATTTAATTATTTATTTACGGTAGCCTTAAACACACCGCCGGTTTATATATTTATTTTTATAACTCCGGTTGGGACTTTTTGCCAAAACTTGATTCTAAAATGGCGTTGGTGTTCGCCTCTGTAACTCTGACCCAAAGTGGAGCCCTTTGTTCCACTTTTGGCGGGCTTCTCCACAGAAGCCCTCCAAAGTGGTGCCACTCTGTCTGGGGTACTTAGGAGGGGTGGAGGGGGATTTAGGCACCCTGGACTGAGTTACCTTGGTAACTCAAGTCGCACTCCGTCCTGATTGGCCCAAGTGGTGAGCCGCCCGGCTCACCACTTAGCATGTTTGAGTGACAGCTAGGCTGGGTGAATGGGGGTTTGCTGCATAAAAGCAGGGCTTTGGGGACTGGGACTTCAGAAGTCGCCACAGGACCAAGAATCCGACGAGGGAAGAGCTGAGCCGACCTGCTTCGACGACACCACCCGGTGGAGCCCTGCTGAACCGTCTCACCACTTTTTCCCGACGACCGAGGAGAACTCTTAACGGAGTGGCTCCTTCCCTTGACTGGTGGGGACAACCAGTTTTCGCCTTCTTTCCGTCCTTTTGAGGTATCTCGTGGCCGCCTTGCCTGTGCCAAGCACCCCGGCATCCGGAATACCACACTTTACCCCCATACCGCGAAAGTCGGTACCAACCCTTGAACCGGAGGACTCCGCGGCTGGTTTCTTCCCGGGCAGTGCTACGACCTTTCTCTTCTGCTCTTCAGCGAGATATTCTTCTCCCCTGACCGACGTCGAGCCTTGCTGTCGCTGCCTGGAACAACTGCCCCCGCTGGAGGATCCTTTCCGCTTAAGGTACTGTGTTCCGCCTGGCTTCCCCTGCTACCGACTGTACGGGGTAGATTTAGTCCCCGGCTTTCGAACCTGGGAGTGCCTGGGACACTTTGGCTAAACTTTCTGAGCCACTCTAAACTCTTTTTGACTCTTTGCAAGACTTTGAATCTCTAACTAACAGTGTGATCTTGGGCACATTTTCGCTCCGGCTACTCTAAGAGTGGGCCCTGCCTAGTGACTTTTGCTCACCTGTGACTTTATTCTTCGTTAAGCCTATTGCAAGTGTTCTGGACCTTAGAGTGGTGTGTCTAACCTATTTCTGCTTTTTCTCTCCCTTTCTTGGAAACTACTAGAGTGTCATCTAACGTTAAGCACTCACCTCTGTTTTAATTAAGTGGTGTTAACCTAGAGTTGTCTAGATAGGAGAAAGGATTGAATTTACTTTCAGTATAACTGTGTTGAAGTGCTTTTACTATATTTTTGCTAGAGTGTTTTTAACTTATGTGTATTTTAAATAAATAACTATATACTTTTGAAACCAAGCTCTGGTCAGTGTTTGCTTGTGCTATTGTGTTTTGGTACATATTGTGTATACTTTACATACTGCCTAACTCTTCTTGAGAGAAGTCTGACTGCTCAGCCACAGCTACCAGGTAAATCTGGGTGGTACAGACTGCTACCAAAGGGGTTTACTGCTCTACCTGTAGTCTTAAATCTTTTGCAGTGTTCCCCAAGGGAACTGCACAGGTTTCTGCCTAACACTGGTGTACAGCGGTGGGATTTGTATTGAGTATACATTTTATTGTGCTTTAGATACCTTAGTGCAACTAACCACAAAGCTTAGCACTGAAAAAGTAAAACCTCTAACATGTCAGTTATAGAAAGCTATAGTCAAGAGTCCCTGGCAGCCAAAACTGCTGATTGTTTAAGAATGCTCTGTAAACATAAGGATCTCCTGACTAAGGGCAAGAAAATGGAGCTGATTGAAAGATTGTTAGCTAACCAAAGTCTGGGTGATGGTTCAGAGGAACCTACCACTCCAGCAACTGTAGATGACAGTGTTGAAGTTAACATGGAACAAAATGTTGATGTTTCTGAGGAAGAGTCAGAAGAGGAGGGTGAGGCTGTTGTAACTGTCCCCCCTAGGCCTCTGCCTGCTCTACCTGCTGTGCCTACTGGACCTTTACCAGGTCCCACATTTAGTCCCCAGTACTTTGAACTGGAGAAAATGAAGCTAGAATTGGAGTATAAGAAACTTAATGCTCAAACTGACAAAGAACTAAGGCTAAGGGAAATGGAGCTCAAGTATGACTTAGAAATGAAGAAATTATCTGTTGAGAATGTTTCTCTCTCTGGCTCCTCTAGAAGTTCCAGTCCTAAAAGACCCCGGATGCCTAAAGAATTGGTTGGTATGTATGAGCCTAAGTTGGATGTGTTGGATTGGTTGTCTCTGTTTGAATATAATCATGGGCTCCAGAACATCACAGGAAATGACTTACTCACCTGGTTGTTCTCTAGGCTTCCCCCTGTTGCAACTGATGTGGTAATGGAGATGGGGGAGGAGGATAGGAAGGACTATGAATGTGTGAAACTAGCTTTGATAGCTAGGTTTGGGAAGACCCCTTCCCAGTATCTTAAGAGGTTTAGGAGCCTCAAAAAGCATGATGGTACCCCTTGGGCTACCTGGGTGAGTGAATGTTTGAAAAACTTAGAGGGATGGATTAAGGGTTACAAGGTGAACACTTATGAAGGTATGAAGAATTTGTTTATGTTGGAGACTATTTATGATGCCTGCTCTCCTGAGCTCAGACAACACTTGGCTGATTCCAAGGAATTAGATTCCCGGAAACTAGCTAAGGCTGCTGACTTGTGGGTTGCCAACAGGGCCACTCACAAGGATTCTGGGGTAACTCAGAAGAAGGATGGGGAGAAACAGTCTAAAAAGGACTCCAAAGAGAATTCTAATAATTCCTATCCCAAAGAGGGCCCCAAACCACAAAATAACCAGGGTAAGCCACATGGGAAACCTAGTCAGGCTACTGTACCTTCTGGCCACAAGCCAGAAGGAGGTCAGAACAAGCCACCCTTCCAGAGAGCATTTGGACAATGCTATGTCTGTCAGGGTACTGATCATATCAAAGGAGATCCCAAGTGCAAGGGTAAACCTGCAGGGATCAGCACAGTCTCCTTAGCCTTCACTCCTGAGGATGAAGTACAGATGGCTAGTGCCCACTTTGAACTCTTTGCTGAAGAACCCTTGGGTCTTCAAGCAACTGTAAACTTAGAGCCTATGGGTCTGGTTAGTCCCCAGAATAGGGTTGTGTATAACTCCCTACCTGTTAACTCTAAGGTGTATTATGTGGACAGTGTTCTTGTCAATGGCCAGGATACTCCTGCCAGGAGAGACACTGGGGCCAGCAGAACAGTAGTGGATGAAAGCTTCTTTCAACCGGAGGATGTGGCCAAAGCACCCAAAGGTCCCACTAAGATGTCTGGAGGCCCTGTCCAAATGGTTCCTATTCTACCAGCCCTCATTCAGTGTAACAACATGACAGTGAGGATCCCTGTCAGTGTTCAGACTGAGGTACCTGGGAAGGTCCTGTTAGGGAATGACCTAAGAACTCTAGGAGTAGTGTCACATACCCCCAGGCCTCCCAGTATGGAGAAGCAGAACTTAACCAAATTGGCTAGACAGGCTACCTTGAAGGACCCTTCTAAGCCTGTGGGACCCTCTACTGAGAACCCCACTACAAGCCCTGGTGTTAGTAAGTTGACCTCTAACCCAGGCACATTTCAGGATAGTATGCTAGGAACATGGGCGCCCCAACCAAGCTCCACCCTTGTTCCCCTAGTTTCAGAGTCTCTGACCCCCCCTGCTTCTGAGGAAGAGGTGGATAGACCAACTAGGCCCCTATCTGGACCTGAGAGAACTGGTAATTCTCAGTGCTGGTGGAAAACCAGAAAAGCAAAGTCTAAGGCCAAAAACCTTCAGACTGTTGGACCTTCTACTGAAGACCCCAACTCAAATCCTAATATTAGGGGGGAAACTCCTAAAATAGGTAAGGGTAGATCTAAGAGGAAGGGGAAGCAGGTGCATTGCCTAACCCCAACCCCTCCAACCAAGAGGCCTAAGACCCAACCTGCTCCCACAAGAGAGGTGGTGAGGAACCTTGGAGGCCCCTCTAGATCTAAGGGAATCCTTTATAAGGACCCCTTGAAAAAGCCTAACATAGGTTCAGAAGTTGTACCAACTTCTGAGGGACTGGTCAACCAGATCCCCTATAACAAAAAGACTGATGTTCCTCAAAGGGTCTGTAGGTCCGTTAGCTTGCAAAAGAAAACCTTTGAGTTCTCCATTGAACATAGGTCAAGGTGTCACCATCAAAATGCTGATGGACTCTCTAGGATGTATATCATCGACTAGAGGTATGAGGTTCATCCAGGAGTGGATTAAATCCTCCTGTCCCTTAGTCTGGGGGGGGCGAGTGTTAGGGAGAATTCTCTGGTTAGGCTGAATTTCCCTACCTAGTGAGTCCCCCAGCAGCTTTGCTGGATTTCTGGGGTTTAATTTTTTTCTCCTGCCAAGAGTGAGACTCTTTTACCCTCACTCTTGGACATGTTAAAGTGTGTTTTCTTGGTTAAACCTTGTGTTGAATGGGCTATGGGGTCTTTTACTCCATAGGGCCTCATGTATTTTTGTGATGTGGGTCACACAGCACCCTCTGTGCCGTGACCCAGGGGTGTCCTAGGGACTCCCCAACATAGACTCCATACCCTGGGACTGACTACTGTCTCCCAGGGCATGTAAAGTCACCAAAGACTTTGCTAGTCTTGAATCCTGAACAGAACCAGTACAAACCATCATATTGTGGACGTACTGGCTGGGGCAATTCGATTGCCCCAGGGTCTGTTAGTCGAGGGGGCACGTCTCCGTCCCCCCTGATCGAGTTTTGGCTGGTGGCAGTGGAAACTACTTTTTATATTCGACCGCGAATATTTCCCTATGGGATTTCCCATTGTTTTAGGCTAACACATTTAATTATTTATTTACGGTAGCCTTAAACACACCGCCGGTTTATATATTTATTTTTATAACTCCGGTTGGGACTTTTTGCCAAAACTTGATTCTAAAATGGCGTTGGTGTTCGCCTCTGTAACTCTGACCCAAAGTGGAGCCCTTTGTTCCACTTTTGGCGGGCTTCTCCACAGAAGCCCTCCAAAGTGGTGCCACTCTGTCTGGGGTACTTAGGAGGGGTGGAGGGGGATTTAGGCACCCTGGACTGAGTTACCTTGGTAACTCAAGTCGCACTCCGTCCTGATTGGCCCAAGTGGTGAGCCGCCCGGCTCACCACTTAGCATGTTTGAGTGACAGCTAGGCTGGGTGAATGGGGGTTTGCTGCATAAAAGCAGGGCTTTGGGGACTGGGACTTCAGAAGTCGCCACAGGACCAAGAATCCGACGAGGGAAGAGCTGAGCCGACCTGCTTCGACGACACCACCCGGTGGAGCCCTGCTGAACCGTCTCACCACTTTTTCCCGACGACCGAGGAGAACTCTTAACGGAGTGGCTCCTTCCCTTGACTGGTGGGGACAACCAGTTTTCGCCTTCTTTCCGTCCTTTTGAGGTATCTCGTGGCCGCCTTGCCTGTGCCAAGCACCCCGGCATCCGGAATACCACACTTTACCCCCATACCGCGAAAGTCGGTACCAACCCTTGAACCGGAGGACTCCGCGGCTGGTTTCTTCCCGGGCAGTGCTACGACCTTTCTCTTCTGCTCTTCAGCGAGATATTCTTCTCCCCTGACCGACGTCGAGCCTTGCTGTCGCTGCCTGGAACAACTGCCCCCGCTGGAGGATCCTTTCCGCTTAAGGTACTGTGTTCCGCCTGGCTTCCCCTGCTACCGACTGTACGGGGTAGATTTAGTCCCCGGCTTTCGAACCTGGGAGTGCCTGGGACACTTTGGCTAAACTTTCTGAGCCACTCTAAACTCTTTTTGACTCTTTGCAAGACTTTGAATCTCTAACTAACAGTGTGATCTTGGGCACATTTTCGCTCCGGCTACTCTAAGAGTGGGCCCTGCCTAGTGACTTTTGCTCACCTGTGACTTTATTCTTCGTTAAGCCTATTGCAAGTGTTCTGGACCTTAGAGTGGTGTGTCTAACCTATTTCTGCTTTTTCTCTCCCTTTCTTGGAAACTACTAGAGTGTCATCTAACGTTAAGCACTCACCTCTGTTTTAATTAAGTGGTGTTAACCTAGAGTTGTCTAGATAGGAGAAAGGATTGAATTTACTTTCAGTATAACTGTGTTGAAGTGCTTTTACTATATTTTTGCTAGAGTGTTTTTAACTTATGTGTATTTTAAATAAATAACTATATACTTTTGAAACCAAGCTCTGGTCAGTGTTTGCTTGTGCTATTGTGTTTTGGTACATATTGTGTATACTTTACATACTGCCTAACTCTTCTTGAGAGAAGTCTGACTGCTCAGCCACAGCTACCAGGTAAATCTGGGTGGTACAGACTGCTACCAAAGGGGTTTACTGCTCTACCTGTAGTCTTAAATCTTTTGCAGTGTTCCCCAAGGGAACTGCACAGGTTTCTGCCTAACACAGAGGAAGAAAGGTCCTCTCGTTTAATGGGAACTAGCCCATTCACACTGAAGCAGCTATTTTCCATTAGAGAAAATTCCCACTGACCTGCAGAGGGAGAAAGGTCCTCTCGTCTAATGGGAACTAGCCCATTCACACTGATGCAGATATTTCCCATTAGAGAAAAGGCCCTCCGACCTGCAGCAGCAGAAAGGTCCTCTCGTCTAATGGGAACTAGCCCGCTCAAATTGAAGCAGCTATTTCCCATTCG
Organism: Ambystoma mexicanum; assembly: GCF_040938575.1. Classification (NCBI taxonomy): domain Eukaryota; kingdom Metazoa; phylum Chordata; class Amphibia; order Caudata; family Ambystomatidae; genus Ambystoma; species Ambystoma mexicanum. Next base: position 1,284,106,877 of record NC_090928.1, read on the forward strand.
AGAAACGGCCCTCCGACCTACAGAGGCAGAAAGGTTCCCTCGTCTAATGGGAACTAGCCCGCTCACACTGAAGCAGCTATTTCCCATTAGAGATCGGCCCTCTGACCTGCAGAGGCAGAAAGGTCCTCTCGTCTAATGGGAACTAGCCCACTCTCACTGAAGCAGCTATTTCCCATTAGAGAAACGGCCCTCCGACCTGCAGAGGCAGAAAGGTCCTCTCGTCTAATGGGAACTAGCCCACTCGCACTGAAGCAGCTATTTCCCATTAGAGAAACGGCCCTCCGACCTGCAGAGGCAGAAAGGTCCTCTCGTCTAATGGGAAATAGCCCATTCACACTGAAGCAGCTATATCCCATTAGAGAAACGGCCCTCCGACCTGCAGAGGCAGAAAGGTCCTCTCGTCTAATGGGAACTAGCCCACTCACACTGAAGCAGCTATTTCCCATTAGAGAAACGGCCCTCTGACCTGCAGAGGCAGAAAGGTCCTCTCGTCTAATGAGAACTAGCCCACTCACACTGAAGCAGCTATTTCCCATTAGAGAAACAGCCCTCTGACCTGCAGCGGCAAAAAGGTCCTTTCGTCTAATGGGAACTAGCCCACTCACACTGAAGCAGCTATTTTCCATTAGAGAAACGGCCCTCCGACCTGCAGAGGCAGAACGATCCTTTCGTCTAATGGAAACTAGCCCACTCACACTGAAGCAGCTCTTTCCCATTAGAGAAACGGCCCTCTGACCTGCAGAAGCAGAACGGTCCTTTCGTCTGATGGGAACTAGCCCACTCACACTGAAGCAGCTATTTCCCATTAGAGAAACGGCCCTCCGACCTGCCGAGGCAGAAAGGTCCTCTTGTCTAATGGGACCTAGCTAGCTCAAACTGAAGCAGCTATTTCCAATTAGAGAAACGGTCCTCCGGCCTGCAGATGCAGAAAGGTCCTCTTGTCTAATGGGAACTAGCCCGCTCAAACTGAAGCAGCTATTTCCCATTAGAGCAACGTCCCTCTGACCTGCATAGGCAAAAAGGTCCCCTCGTCTAATGGGAACTAGCCCACTCACACTGAAGCAGCTATTTCCCATTATAGAAACGGCCCTTTACCTGCAGAGGCAGAAAGGTCCTCTCGTCTAATGGGAACTAGCCCACTCACACTGAAGAAGCTATTTCCCATTAGAGAAACGGCCATCTGACCTGCAGAGGCAGAAAGATCCTCTCGTCTAATGGGAACTAGCCCATTCACACTGAAGAAGCTATTTCCCATTAGAGAAACGGCCCTCTGACCTGCAGAGGCAGAAAGGTCCTCTTGTCTAATGGGAACTAGCCCACTCACACTGAAGCAGCTATTTCAGATTAGAGAAACGGCCCTCTGACCTGCAGAGGCAGAAAGATCCTCTTGTCTCATTGGAACTAGCCCACTCACACTGAAGCAGCTATTTCCCATTAGAGAAAGGGCCCTCCGACCTGGAAAGGCAGAAAGGTCCTCTCGTCTAATGGGAACTAGCCCATTCACACTGAAGCAGCTATTTCCCATTAGAGAAACGGCCCTCTGACCTGCAGAGACAGAAAGGTCCTCTCGCCTAATGGGAACTAGCCCATTCACACTGAAGCAGATATTTCCCATTAGAGAAATGGCCCTCCGACCTGCAGAGGCAGAAAGGTCCACTCATCTAATGGGAACTAGCCCACTCACACTGAAGCAGTTATTTCCCATTAGAGAAAAGGCTGTATGACCTGCAGAGGCAGAAAGGTCCTCTCGTCTAATGGGAACTAGCCCATTCACACTGAAACAGCTATTTCCCATTAGAGAAACGGCCCTCCGACCTGCAGAGGCAGAAAGGTTCTCTTGTCTACTGGGAAGTAGCCCACTAACACTGAAGCAGCTATTTCCCATTAGAGAAACGTCCCTCCGACCTGGAAAGGCAGAAAGGTCCTCTCGTCTAATGGGAACTAGCCCGCTCAAACTGAAGCAGGTATTTCCCATTAGAGAAACGGCCCTCCGACCTGCAGATGCAGAAAGGTCCTCTCGTCTAATGGGAACTAGCCCGCTTAAACTGAAGCAGCTATTTCCCATTAGAGAAACGGCCCTCCGACCTGCAGAGGCAGAAAGGTCCCCTCGTCTAATGGGAACTAGCCCGCTCGCACTGAAGCAGCTATTTCACATTAGAGCAATGACCCTCTGACCTGCAGAGGCAGAAAGGTCCTCTCGTCTAATGGGAACTAGGCCACTCGCACTGAAGCAGCTATTTCCCATTAGAGAAACGGCCGTCCGACCTGCAGAGGCAGAAATGTCCTTTCGTCTAATGGGAACTAGCCCACTCACACTGAAGCAGCTATTTCCCATTAGAGAAACGGCACTCCGACCTGCAGAGGCAGAAAGGTCCTCTCGCCTAATGGGAACTCTCCACTCACACTGAAGCAGCTATTTCCCATTAGAGAAACAGCCCTCCGACATGCAGAGGCAGAAAGGTCCTCTAGTCTAATGGGAACTAGCCCACTCACACTGAAGCAGCTATTTTCCATTAGAGAAACGGCCCTCTGACCTGCAGAGGCAAAAAGGTCCTTTCGTCTAATGGGAACTAGCCCACTCACACTGAAGCAGCTATTTCCCATTAGAGAAACAGCACACCGACCTGCAGAGGCAGAAAGGTCCTCTCGTCTAATGGGAACTAGCCCACTCACACTGAAGCAGCTATTTCCCATTAGAGAAACGGCCCTCTGACCTGCAGAGGCAGAAAGGTCCTCTCGTCTAAGGGGAACTAGCCCACTCACACTGAAGCAGCCATTTCCCATTAGAGAAACGGCCGTCTGACCTGCAGAGGCAGAAAAGTCCTCTCGTCTAATGGGAACTAGCCCATTCAAACAGAAGCAGCTGTTTCCCATTAGAGAAACGGCCCTCCGACCTGGAAAGGCAGAAAGGTCCTCTCGTCTAATGGGAACTAGCCCATTCACACTGAAGCAGCTATTTCCCATTAGAGAAACGGGCCCCCGACCTGCAGAGGCAGAAAGGTCCTCTCATCTAATGGGAACTAGCCCGCTCAAACTGAAGCAGCTATTTCCCATTAGAGAAACGGCCCTCCGACCTGCAGAGGCAGAAAGGTCCCCTCGTCTAATGGGAACTAGCCCGCTCGCACTGAAGCAGCTATTTCACATTAGAGCAATGACCCTCTGACCTGCAGAGGCAGAAAGGTCCTCTCGTCTAATGGGAACTAGGCCACTCGCACTGAAGCAGCTATTTCCCATTAGAGAAACGGCCGTCCGACCTGCAGAGGTAGAAATGTCCTTTCGTCTAATGGGAACTAGCCCACTCACACTGAAGCAGCTATTTCCCATTAGAGAAACGGCCCTCCGACCTGCAGAGGCAGAAAGGTCCTCTCGCCTAATGGGAACTCTCCACTCACACTGAAGCAGCTATTTCCCATTAGAGAAACAGCCCTCCGACATGCAGAGGCAGAAAGGTCCTCTAGTCTAATGGGAACTAGCCCACTCACACTGAAGCAGCTATTTTCCATTAGAGAAACGGCCCTCTGACCTGCAGAGGCAAAAAGGTCCTTTCGTCTAATGGGAACTAGCCCACTCACACTGAAGCAGCTATTTCCCATTAGAGAAACAGCACACCGACCTGCAGAGGCAGAAAGGTCCTCTCGTCTAATGGGAACTAGCCCACTCACACTGAAGCAGCTATTTCCCATTAGAGAAACGGCCCTCTGACCTGCAGAGGCAGAAAGGTCCTCTCGTCTAAGGGGAACTAGCCCACTCACACTGAAGCAGCCATTTCCCATTAGAGAAACGGCCGTCTGACCTGCAGAGGCAGAAAAGTCCTCTCGTCTAATGGGAACTAGCCCATTCAAACAGAAGCAGCTGTTTCCCATTAGAGAAACGGCCCTCCGACCTGGAAAGGCAGAAAGGTCCTCTCGTCTAATGGGAACTAGCCCATTCACACTGAAGCAGCTATTTCCCATTAGAGAAACGGGCCCCCGACCTGCAGAGGCAGAAAGGTCCTCTCATCTAATGGGAACTAGCCCGCTCAAACTGAAGCAGCTATTTCCCATTAGAGAAACGGCCCTCCGACCTGCAGAGGCAGAAAGGTCCTCTCGTATAATGGGAACTAGCCAACTCAAACTGAAGCAGCTATTTCCCATTAGAGAAACGGCCCTCCGACCTGCAGATGCAGTAAGGTCCTCTCGTATAATGGGAACTAGCCCGCTCAAACTGAAGCAGCTATTTCCCATTAGAGAAACAGCCCTCCGACCTGCAGATGCAGAAAGGTCCTCTAGTCTAATGGGAACTAGCCCGCTCAAACTGAAGCAGCTATTTCCCATTAGAGAAACGGCCCTCCGACCTGCAGAGGCAGAAAGGTCCTCTCGTATAATGGGAACTAGCCAACTCAAACTGAAGCACCTATTTCCCATTAGAGAAACGGCCCTCCGACCTGCAGAGGCAGAAAGGTCCTCTCGTCTAATGGGAACTAGCCCACTCACACTGAAGCAGCTATTTCCCATTAGAGAAACAGCCCTCCGACCTGCAGATGCAGAAAGGTTCTCTTGTCTAATGGGAACTAGCCCATTCACACTGAAGCAGCTATTTCCCATTAGAGAAACGGCCCTCTGACCTGGAAAGGCAGAAAGGTCCTCTCGTCTAATGAGAACTAGCCCATTCACACTGAAGCAGCTATTTCCCATTAGAGAAACGGCCCTCTGACCTGCAGAGGCAGAAAGGTTCTCTTGTCTACTGGGAAGTAGCCCACTAACACTGAAGCAGTTATTTCCCATTAGAGAAACGGCCCTCCGACCTGGAAAGGCAGAAACGTCCTCTCGTCTAATGAGAACTAGCCCATTCACACTGAAGCAGCTATTTCCCATTAGAGAAACGGCCCTCTGACCTACAGAAGCAGTACGGTCCTTTCGTCTAATGGGAACTAGCCCGCTCACACTGAAGCAGCTATTTCCCATTAGAGAAACGGCCCTCTGACCTGCAGAGGCAGAAAGGTCCTCTCGTCTAATGGGAACTAGCCTGCTCAAACTGAAGCAGCTATTTCCCAATAGAGAAACGGCCCTCCGACCTGCGGATGCAGAAAGGTCCTCTCGTCTAATGGGAACTAGCCCGCTTAAACTGAAGCAGCTATTTCCCATTAGAGAAGCGGCCCTCCGACCTGCAGATGCAGAAAGGTCCTCTCGTCTAATGGGAACTAGCCTGCTCAAACTGAAGCAGCTATTTCCCAATAGAGAAACGGCCCTCCGACCTGCGGATGCAGAAAGGTCCTCTCGTCTAATGGGAACTAGCCCGCTTAAACTGAAGCAGCTATTTCCCATTAGAGAAGCGGCCCTCCGACCTGCAGATGCAGAAAGGTCCTCTCGTCTAATGGGAACTAGCCCGCTCAAACTGAAGCAGCTATTTCCCATTAGAGAAACGGCCCTCCGACCTGCAGAGGCAGAAAGGTCCCCTCGTCTAATGGGAACTAGCCCGCTCGCACTGAAGCAGCTATTTCACATTAGAGAAACGACCCTCCGACCTGCAGAGGCAGAAAGGTCCTCTCGTCTAATGGGAACTAGCCCACTCACACTGAAGCAGCTATTTCCCATTAGAGAAACCGCCCTCTGACCTGCAGAGGCAGAACGGTCCTTTCGTCTAATGGGAACTAGCCCACTCACACTGAAGCAGCTATTTCCCATTAGAGAAACGGCCCTCTGACCTGCAGAGGCAGAAAGGTCCTCTCGTCTAATGGGAACTAGCCCATTCACACTGAAGCAGCTATTTCCCATTAGAGATCGGCCCTCTGACCTGCAGAGGCAGAAAGGTCCTCTCGTCTAATGGGAACTAGCCCACTCACACTGAAGCAGCTATTTCCCATTAGAGAAACGGCCCTCTGACCTGCAGAGGCAGAAAGGTCCTCTCGTCTAATGGGAACTAGCCCATTCACACTGAAGCAGCTATTTCCCATTAGAGAAACGGCCCTCCGACCTGCAGAGGCAGAAAGGTCCTCTCATCTAATGGGAAATCTCCACTCACACTGAAGCAGCTATTTCCCATTAGAGAAACGGCCCTCCGCCATGCAGAGGCAGAAAGGTAATCTTGTCTAATGGGAACTAGCCCACTCACACTGAAGCAGCTATTTCCCATTAGAGAAACGGCCCTGCGACCTGCAGAGCCAGAAAGGTCCTCTCGTCTAATGGGAACTAGCCCACTCACACTGAAGCAGCTATTTCCCATTAGAGAAACAGCCCTCCGACCTGCAGAGGCAGAAAGGTCCTCTCATCTATTGAGAACTAGCCCACTCACACTGAAGCAGCTATTTCCCATTAGAGAAACGGCCCTCTGACCTGCAGAGGCAAAAAGGTCCTCTCGTCTAAGGGGAACTAGCCCACTCACACTGAAGCAGCCATTTCCCATTAGAGAAACGGCCGTCCGACCTGCATAGGCAGAAAGGTCCTCTCGTCTAATGGGAACTAGCCCATTAACACTGAAGCAGCTATTTCCCATTAGAGAAACGGCCCTCCGACCTGGAAAGGCAGAAAGGTCCTCTCGTCTAATGGGAACTAGCCCATTCACACTGAAGCAGCTATTTCCCATTAGAGAAACGGCCCTCTGACCTGCAGAAGCAGATCGGTCCTTTCGTCTAATGGGAACTAGCCCGCTCACACTGAAGCAGCTATTTCCCATTAGAGAAACGGCCCTCTGACCTGCAGAGGCAGAACGGTCCTTTCGTCTAATGGGAACTAGCCCGCTCAAACTGAAGCAGCTATTTCCCATTAGAGAAACGGCCCTCCGACCTGCAGAGGCAGAAAGGTCCTCTCGTCTAATGGGAACTAGCCCGCTCAAACTGAAGCAGCTATTTCCCATTAGAGAAACGGCCCTCCGACCTGCAGATGCAGAAAGGTCCTCTCGTCTAATGGGAACTAGCCCGCTTAAACTGAAGCAGCTATTTCCCATTAGAGAAACGGCCCTCCGACCTGCAGAGGCAGAAAGGTCCCCTCGTCTAATGGGAACTAGCCCGCTCGCACTGAAGCAGCTATTTCACATTAGAGCAATGACCCTCTGACCTGCAGAGGCAGAAAGGTCCTCTCGTCTAATGGGAACTAGGCCACTCGCACTGAAGCAGCTATTTCCCATTAGAGAAACGGCCCTCCGACCTGCAGAGGCAGAAATGTCCTTTCGTCTAATGGGAACTAGCCCACTCACACTGAAGCAGCTATTTCCCATTAGAGAAACGGCCCTCCGACCTGCAGAGGCAGAAAGGTCCTCTTGCCTAATGGGAACTCTCCACTCACACTGAAGCAGCTATTTCCCATTAGAGAAACAGCCCTCCGACATGCAGAGGCAGAAAGGTCCTCTAGTCTAATGGGAACTAGCCCGCTCAAACTGAAGCAGCTATTTCCCATTAGAGAAACGGCCCTCCGACCTGCAGAGGCAGAAAGGTCCTCTCGTCTAATGGGAACTAGCCCGCTCAAACTGAAGCAGCTATTTCCCATTAGAGAAACGGCCCTCCGACCTGCAGATGCAGAAAGGTCCTCTCGTCTAATGGGAACTAGCCCGCTTAAACTGAAGCAGCTATTTCCCATTAGAGAAACGGCCCTCCGACCTGCAGAGGCAGAAAGGTCCCTTCGTCTAATGGGAACTAGCCCGCTCGCACTGAAGCAGCTATTTCACATTAGAGCAATGACCCTCTGACCTGCAGAGGCAGAAAGGTCCTCTCGTCTAATGGGAACTAGGCCACTCGCACTGAAGCAGCTATTTCCCATTAGGGAAACGGCCCTCCGACCTGCAGAGGCAGAAATGTCCTTTCGTCTAATGGGAACTAGCCCACTCACACTGAAGCAGCTATTTCCCATTAGAGAAACGGCCCTCCGACCTGCAGAGGCAGAAAAGTCCTCTCGCCTAATGGGAACTCTCCACTCACACTGAAGCAGCTATTTCCCATTAGAGAAACAGCCCTCCGACATGCAGAGGCAGAAAGGTCCTCTAGTCTAATGGGAACTAGCCCACTCACACTGAAGCAGCTATTTTCCATTAGAGAAACGGTCCTCTGACCTGCAGAGGCAAAAAGGTCCTTTCGTCTAATGGGAACTAGCCCACTCACACTGAAGCAGCTATTTCCCATTAGAGAAACAACCCACCTACCTGCAGAGGCAGAAAGGTCCTCTCGTCTAATGGGAACTAGCCCACTCACACTGAAGCAGCTATTTCCCATTAGAGAAACGGCCCTCTGACCTGCAGAGGCAGAAAGGTCCTCTCGTCTAAGGGGAACTAGCCCACTCACACTGAAGCCGCCATTTCCTATTAGAGAAACGGCCGTCTGACCTGCAGAGGCAGAAAAGTCCTCTTGTCTAATGGGAACTAGCCCATTCAAACAGAAGCAGCTGTTTCCCATTAGAGAAACGGCCCTCCGACCTGGAAAGGCAGAAAGGTCCTCTCGTCTAATGGGAACTAGCCCATTCACACTGAAGCAGCTATTTCCCATTAGAGAAACGGGCCCCCGACCTGCAGAGGCAGAAAGGTCCTCTCATCTAATGGGAACTAGTCCGCTCAAACTGAAGCAGCTATTTCCCATTAGAGAAACGGCCCTCCGACCTGCAGAGGCAGAAAGGTCCTCTCGTATAATGGGAACTAGCCCGCTCAAACTGAAGCAGCTGTTTCCCATTAGAGAAACTGCCCACCGACCTGCAGATGCAGAAAGGTCCTCTAGTCTAATGGGAACTAGCCCGCTCAAACTGAAGCAGCTATTTCCCATTAGAGAAACGGCCCTCCGACCTGCAGAGGCAGAAAGGTCCTTTTGTCTAATGGGAACTAGCCCACTCACACTGAAGCAGCTATTTCCCATTAGAGAAACGGCCCTCCGACCTGCAGAGGCAGAAAGGTCCTCTCGTCTAATGGGAACTAGCCCACTCACACTGAAGCAGCTATTTCCCATAAGAGAAACGGCCCTCTGACCTGCAGAGGCAGAAAAGTCCTCTCGTCTAATGGGAACTAGCCCATTCACACTGAAGCAGCTATTTCCCATTAGAGAAACGGCCCTCTGACCTGCAGAGGCAGAAAGGTCCTCTCGTCTAATGGGAACTAGCCCACTCTCACTGAAGCAGCTATTTCCCATTAGAGAAACGGCCCTCTGACCTGCAGAGGCAGAAAGGTTCTCTTGTCTACTGGGAAGTAGCCCACTAACACTGAAGCAGCTATTTCCCATTAGAGAAACGGCCCTCCGACCTGGAAAGGCAGAAAGGTCCTCTCGTCTAATGGGAACTAGCCCATTCACACTGAAGCAGCTATTTCCCATTAGAGAAACGGCCCTCTGACCTGCAGAAGCAGAACGGTCCTTTCGTCTAATGGGAACTAGCCCGCTCACACTGAAGCAGCTATTTCCCATTAGAGAAACGGCCCTCTGACCTGCAGAGGCAGAACGGTCCTTTCGTCTAATGGGAACTAGCCCGCTCAAACTGAAGCAGCTATTTCCCATTAGAGAAACGGCCCTCCGACCTGCAGAGGCAGAAAGGTCCCTTCGTCTAATGGGAACTAGCCCGCTCGCACTGAAGCAGCTATTTCACATTAGAGCAATGACCCTCTGACCTGCAGAGGCAGAAAGGTCCTCTCGTCTAATGGGAACTAGGCCACTCGCACTGAAGCAGCTATTTCCCATTAGGGAAACGGCCCTCCGACCTGCAGAGGCAGAAATGTCCTTTCGTCTAATGGGAACTAGCCCACTCACACTGAAGCAGCTATTTCCCATTAGAGAAACGGCCCTCCGACCTGCAGAGGCAGAAAAGTCCTCTCGCCTAATGGGAACTCTCCACTCACACTGAAGCAGCTATTTCCCATTAGAGAAACAGCCCTCCGACATGCAGAGGCAGAAAGGTCCTCTAGTCTAATGGGAACTAGCCCACTCACACTGAAGCAGCTATTTTCCATTAGAGAAACGGTCCTCTGACCTGCAGAGGCAAAAAGGTCCTTTCGTCTAATGGGAACTAGCCCACTCACACTGAAGCAGCTATTTCCCATTAGAGAAACAACCCACCTACCTGCAGAGGCAGAAAGGTCCTCTCGTCTAATGGGAACTAGCCCACTCACACTGAAGCAGCTATTTCCCATTAGAGAAACGGCCCTCTGACCTGCAGAGGCAGAAAGGTCCTCTCGTCTAAGGGGAACTAGCCCACTCACACTGAAGCCGCCATTTCCTATTAGAGAAACGGCCGTCTGACCTGCAGAGGCAGAAAAGTCCTCTTGTCTAATGGGAACTAGCCCATTCAAACAGAAGCAGCTGTTTCCCATTAGAGAAACGGCCCTCCGACCTGGAAAGGCAGAAAGGTCCTCTCGTCTAATGGGAACTAGCCCATTCACACTGAAGCAGCTATTTCCCATTAGAGAAACGGGCCCCCGACCTGCAGAGGCAGAAAGGTCCTCTCATCTAATGGGAACTAGTCCGCTCAAACTGAAGCAGCTATTTCCCATTAGAGAAACGGCCCTCCGACCTGCAGAGGCAGAAAGGTCCTCTCGTATAATGGGAACTAGCCCGCTCAAACTGAAGCAGCTGTTTCCCATTAGAGAAACTGCCCACCGACCTGCAGATGCAGAAAGGTCCTCTAGTCTAATGGGAACTAGCCCGCTCAAACTGAAGCAGCTATTTCCCATTAGAGAAACGGCCCTCCGACCTGCAGAGGCAGAAAGGTCCTTTTGTCTAATGGGAACTAGCCCACTCACACTGAAGCAGCTATTTCCCATTAGAGAAACGGCCCTCCGACCTGCAGAGGCAGAAAGGTCCTCTCGTCTAATGGGAACTAGCCCACTCACACTGAAGCAGCTATTTCCCATAAGAGAAACGGCCCTCTGACCTGCAGAGGCAGAAAAGTCCTCTCGTCTAATGGGAACTAGCCCATTCACACTGAAGCAGCTATTTCCCATTAGAGAAACGGCCCTCTGACCTGCAGAGGCAGAAAGGTCCTCTCGTCTAATGGGAACTAGCCCACTCTCACTGAAGCAGCTATTTCCCATTAGAGAAACGGCCCTCTGACCTGCAGAGGCAGAAAGGTTCTCTTGTCTACTGGGAAGTAGCCCACTAACACTGAAGCAGCTATTTCCCATTAGAGAAACGGCCCTCCGACCTGGAAAGGCAGAAAGGTCCTCTCGTCTAATGGGAACTAGCCCATTCACACTGAAGCAGCTATTTCCCATTAGAGAAACGGCCCTCTGACCTGCAGAAGCAGAACGGTCCTTTCGTCTAATGGGAACTAGCCCGCTCACACTGAAGCAGCTATTTCCCATTAGAGAAACGGCCCTCTGACCTGCAGAGGCAGAACGGTCCTTTCGTCTAATGGGAACTAGCCCGCTCAAACTGAAGCAGCTATTTCCCATTAGAGAAACGGCCCTCCGACCTGCAGAGGCAGAAAGGTCCTCTCGTCTAATGGGAACTAGCCCGCTCAAACTGAAGCAGCTATTTCCCAATAGAGAAACGGCCCTCCCACCTGCAGATGCAGAAAGGTCCTCTCGTCTAATGGGAACTAGCCCGCTCAAACTGAAGCAGCTATTTCCCATTAGAGAAATGGCCCTCCGACCTGCAGAGGCAGAAAGGTCCCCTCGTCTAATGGGAACTAGCCCGCTCGCACTGAAGCAGCTATTTCACATTAGAGAAACGGCCCAACGACCTGCAGAGGCAGAAAGGTCCTCTCGCCTAATGGGAACTAGCCCACTCACACTGAAGCAGCTATTTCCCATTAGAGAAACCGCCCTCTGACCTGCAGAGGCAGAACGGTCCTTTCGTCTAATGGGAACTAGCCCACTCACACTGAAGCAGCTATTTCCCATTAGAGAAACGGCCCTCCGACCTGCAGATGCAGAAAGGTCCTCTCGTCTAATGGGAACTAGCCCGCTCAAACTGAAGCAGCTATTTCCCATTCGAGAAACGGCCCTCCGACCTGCAGAGGCAGAAAGGTCCCCTCGTCTAATGGGAACTAGCCCGCTCACACTGAAGCAGCTATTTCCCATTAGAGATCGGCCCTCTGACCTGCAGAGGCAGAAAGGTCCTCTCGTCTAATGGGAACTAGCCCACTCACACTGAAGCAGCTATTTCCCATTAGAGAAACGGCCCTCTGACCTGCAGAGGCAGAAAGGTCCTCTCGTCTAATGGGAACTAGCCCATTCACACTGAAGCAGCTATTTCCCATTAGCAAACGGCCCTCCGACCTGCAGAGGCAGAAAGGTCCTCTCATCTATGAGAACTAGCCCACTCACACTGAAGCAACTATTTCCCATTAGAGAAACGGCCCTCTGACCTGCAGAGGCAAAAAGGTCCTTTCGTCTAATGGGAACTAGCCCACTCACACTGAAGCAGCTTTTTCCCATTAGAGAAACGGCCCTCCGACCTGCAAAGGCAGTAAGGTCCTCTCGTATAAGGGGAACTAGCCCACTCACACTGAAGCAGCCATTTCCCATTAGAGAAACGGCCGTCCGACCTGCATAGGCAGAAAGGTCCTCTCGTCTAATGGGAACTAGCCCACTCACACTGAAGCAGCTATTTCCCATTAGAGAAATGGCCCTCAGACCACGACCCTCTGACCTGCAGAGGCAGAAAGGTCCTCTCGTCTAATGGGAACTAGCCCACTCACACTGAAGCAGCTATTTCCCATTAGAGAAACGGCCCTCCGACCTGCAGAGGCAGAAAGGTCCTCTCGTCTAAGGGGAACTAGCCCACTCACACTGAAGCAGCTATTTCCCATTAGAGAAACGGCCCTCAGACCTGCAGAGGCAGAAAGGTCCTCTCGTCTAAGGGGAACTAGCCCACTCACACTGAAGCAGCCATTTCCCAATAGAGAAACGGCCTTCTGACCTGCAGAGGCAGAAAAGTCCTCTCGTCTAATGGGAACTAGCCCACTCACACTGAAGCAGTCATTTCCCATTAGAGAAACGGCCGTCTGACCTGCAGAGGCAGAAAAGTCCTCTCGTCTAATGGGAACTCGTCCGTTCACACTGAAGCAGCCATTTCCCATTAGAGAAACGGCCCTCTGACCTGCAGAGGCAGGAAGGTCCTCTCGTCTAATTGGAACTAGCCCACTCAAACTGAAGCAGCTATTTCCCATTAGAGAAACGGCCCACTGACCTGCAGAGGCAGAAAAGTCCTCTCGTCTAATGGGAACTATCCCACTCACACTGAAGCAGCTATTTCCCATTAGAGAAACGGCCCTCCGACCTGGAAAGGCAGAAAGGTCCTCTCGTCTAATGGGAACCAACCCATTCACACTGAAGCAGCTATTTCCCATTAGAGAAACGGCCCTCCGACCTGCAGAGGCAGAACGATCCTTTCGTCTAATGGAAACTAGCCCGCTCACACTGAAGCAGCTATTTCCCATTAGAGAAACGGCCCTCTGACCTGCAGAAGCAGAACGGTCCTTTCGTCTGATAGGAACTAGCCCGCTCACACTGAAGCAGCTATTTCCCATTAGAGAAACGGCCCTCTGACCTGCAGAGGCAGAAAGGTCCTCTCGTCTAATGGGAACTAACCCACTCACACTGAAGCAGCTATTTCCCATTAGAGAAACGGCCGTCTGACCTGCAGAGGCAGAAAGGTCCTCTCGTCTAATGGGAACTAGCCCATTCACACTGAAGCAGCTATTTCCCATTAAAGAAACGGCCCTCTGACCTGCAGAGGCGGAAAGGTCCTCTCGTCTAATGGGAAGTAGCCCATTCACACTGAAGCAGCTATTTCCCATTAGAGAAACGGCCCTCCGACCTGCAGAGGCAGAAAGGTCCTCTCATCTATGAGAACTAGCCCACTCACACTGAAGCAACTATTTCCCATTAGAGAAACGGCCCTCTGACCTGCAGAGGCAAAAAGGTCCTTTCGTCTAATGGGAACTAGCCCACTCACACTGAAGCAGCTTTTTCCCATTAGAGAAACGGCCCTCCGACCTGCAAAGGCAGTAAGGTCCTCTCGTATAAGGGGAACTAGCCCACTCACACTGAAGCAGCCATTTCCCATTAGAGAAACGGCCGTCCGACCTGCATAGGCAGAAAGGTCCTCTCGTCTAATGGGAACTAGCCCACTCACACTGAAGCAGCTATTTCCCATTAGAGAAACGGCCCTCAGACCACGACCCTCTGAACTGCAGAGGCAGAAAGGTCCTCTCGTCTAATGGGAACTAGCCCACTCACACTGAAGCAGCTATTTCCCATTAGAGAAACGGCCCTCCGACCTGCAGAGGCAGAAAGGTCCTCTCGTCTAAGGGGAACTAGCCCACTCACACTGAAGCAGCTATTTCCCATTAGAGAAACGGCCCTCAGACCTGCAGAGGCAGAAAGGTCCTCTCGTCTAAGGGGAACTAGCCCACTCACAATGAAGCAGCCATTTCCCAATAGAGAAACGGCCGTCTGACCTGCAGAGGCAGAAAAGTCCTCTCGTCTAATGGGAACTAGCCCACTCACACTGAAGCAGTCATTTCCCATTAGAGAAACGGCCGTCTGACCCGCAGAGGCAGAAAAGTCCTCTCGTCTAATGGGAACTCGTCCGTTCACACTGAAGCAGCCATTTCCCATTAGAGAAACGGCCCTCTGACCTGCAGAGGCAGGAAGGTCCTCTCGTCTAATTGGAACTAGCCCACTCAAACTGAAGCAGCTATTTCCCATTAGAGAAACTGCCCACTGACCTGCAGAGGCAGAAAAGTCCTCTCGTCTAATGGGAACTATCCCACTCACACTGAAGCAGCTATTTCCCATAGAGAAACGGCCCTCCGACCTGGAAAGGCAGAAAGGTCCTCTCGTCTAATGGGAACTAGCCCATTCACACTGAAGCAGCTATTTCCCATTAGAGAAACGGCCCTCCGACCTGCAGAGGCAGAACGATCCTTTCGTCTAATGGAAACTAGCCCGCTCACACTGAAGCAGCTATTTCCCATTAGAAAAACCACCCTCCGACCTGCAGAAGCAGAACGGTCCTTTCGTCTGATAGGAACTAGCCCGCTCACACTGAAGCAGCTATTTCCCATTAGAGAAACGGCCCTCTGACCTGCAGAGGCAGAAAGGTCCTCTCGTCTAATGGGAACTAACCCACTCACACTGAAGCAGCTATTTCCCATTAGAGAAACGGCCGTCTGACCTGCAGAGGCAGAAAGGTCCTCTCGTCTAATGGGAACTAGCCCATTCACACTGAAGCAGCTATTTCCCATTAGAGAAACGGCCCTCTGACCTGCAGAGGCGGAAAGGTCCTCTCGTCTAATGGGAAGTAGCCCACTCACACTGAAGCAGCTATTTCCCATTAGAGAAACGGCCCTCTGACCTGCAGAGGCAGAAAGGTCCTCTCGTCTAAGGGGAACTAGCCCACTCACACTGAAGCAGTCATTTCCCATTAGAGAAACGGCCGTCTGACCTGCAGAGGCAGAAAAGTCCTCTCGTCTAATGGGAACTAGCCCATTCACACTGAAGCAGCTAATTCCCATTAGAGAAACGGCCCTCTGACCTGCAGAGGAAGAAAGGTCCTCTCGTTTAATGGGAACTAGCCCATTCACACTGAAGCAGCTATTTTCCATTAGAGAAAATTCCCACTGACCTGCAGAGGGAGAAAGGTCCTCTCGTCTAATGGGAACTAGCCCATTCACACTGATGCAGATATTTCCCATTAGAGAAACGGCCCTCCGACCTGCAGCAGCAGAAAGGTCCTCTCGTCTAATGGGAACTAGCCCGCTCAAATTGAAGCAGCTATTTCCCATTCGAGAAACGGCCCTCCGACCTGCAGAGGCAGAAAGGTTCCCTCGTCTAATGGGAACTAGCCCGCTCACACTGAAGCAGCTATTTCCCATTAGAGATCGGCCCTCTGACCTGCAGAGGCAGAAAGGTCCTCTCGTCTAATGGGAACTAGCCCACTCACACTGAAGCAGCTATTTCCCATTAGAGAAACGGCCCTCCGACCTGCAGAGGCAGAAAGGTCCTCTCGTCTAATGGGAACTAGCCCACTCGCACTGAAGCAGCTATTTCCCATTAGAGAAACGGCCCTCCGACCTGCAGAGGCAGAAAGGTCCTCTCGTCTAATGGGAAATAGCCCATTCACACTAAAGCAGCTATATCCCATTAGAGAAACGGCCCTCCGACCTGCAGAGGCAGAAAGGTCCTCTCGTCTAATGGGAACTAGCCCACTCACACTGAAGCAGCTATTTCCCATTAGAGAAACGGCCCTCTGACCTGCAGAGGCAGAAAGGTCCTCTCGTCTAATGAGAACTAGCCCACTCACACTGAAGCAGCTATTTCCCATTAGAGAAACAGCCCTCTGACCTGCAGCGGCAAAAAGGTCCTTTCGTCTAATGGGAACTAGCCCACTCACACTGAAGCAGCTATTTTCCATTAGAGAAACGGCCCTCCGACCTGCAGAGGCAGAACGATCCTTTCGTCTAATGGAAACTAGCCCACTCACACTGAAGCAGCTCTTTCCCATTAGAGAAACGGCCCTCTGACCTGCAGAAGCAGAACGGTCCTTTCGTCTGATGGGAACTAGCCCACTCACACTGAAGCAGCTATTTCCCATTAGAGAAACGGCCCTCCGACCTGCCGAGGCAGAAAGGTCCTCTTGTCTAATGGGACCTAGCTAGCTCAAACTGAAGCAGCTATTTCCAATTAGAGAAACGGTCCTCCGGCCTGCAGATGCAGAAAGGTCCTCTTGTCTAATGGGAACTAGCCCGCTCAAACTGAAGCAGCTATTTCCCATTAGAGCAACGTCCCTCTGACCTGCATAGGCAAAAAGGTCCCCTCGTCTAATGGGAACTAGCCCACTCACACTGAAGCAGCTATTTCCCATTATAGAAACGGCCCTTTACCTGCAGAGGCAGAAAGGTCCTCTCGTCTAATGGGAACTAGCCCACTCACACTGAAGAAGCTATTTCCCATTTGAGAAACGGCCATCTGACCTGCAGAGGCAGAAAGATCCTCTCGTCTAATGGGAACTAGCCCATTCACACTGAAGAAGCTATTTCCCATTAGAGAAACGGCCCTCTGACCTGCAGAGGCAGAAAGGTCCTCTTGTCTAATGGGAACTAGCCCACTCACACTGAAGCAGCTATTTCAGATTAGAGAAAGGGCCCTCCGACCTGGAAAGGCAGAAAGGTCCTCTCGTCTAATGGGAACTAGCCCATTCACACTGAAGCAGCTATTTCCAATTAGAGAAACGGCCCTCTGACCTGCAGAGACTGAAAGGTCCTCTCGCCTAATGGGAACTAGCCCATTCACACTGAAGCAGATATTTCCCATTAGAGAAATGGCCCTCCGACCTGCAGAGGCAGAAAGGTCCACTCATCTAATGGGAACTAGCCCACTCACACTGAAGCAGTTATTTCCCATTAGAGAAAAGGCTGTATGACCTGCAGAGGCAGAAAGGTCCTCTCGTCTAATGGGAACTAGCCCATTCACACTGAAACAGCTATTTCCCATTAGAGAAACGGCCCTCCGACCTGCAGAGGCAGAAAGGTTCTCTTGTCTACTGGGAAGTAGCCCACTAACACTGAAGCAGCTATTTCCCATTAGAGAAACGGCCCTCCGACCTGGAAAGGCAGAAAGGTCCTCTCGTCTAATGGGAACTAGCCCGCTCAAACTGAAGCAGGTATTTCCCATTAGAGAAACGGCCCTCCGACCTGCAGATGCAGAAAGGTCCTCTCGTCTAATGGGAACTAGCCCGCTTAAACTGAAGCAGCTATTTCCCATTAGAGAAACGGCCCTCCGACCTGCAGAGGCAGAAAGGTCCCCTCGTCTAATGGGAACTAGCCCGCTCGCACTGAAGCAGCTATTTCACATTAGAGCAATGACCCTCTGACCTGCAGAGGCAGAAAGGTCCTCTCGTCTAATGGGAACTAGGCCACTCGCACTGAAGCAGCTATTTCCCATTAGAGAAACGGCCGTCCGACCTGCAGAGGCAGAAATGTCCTTTCGTCTAATGGGAACTAGCCCACTCACACTGAAGCAGCTATTTCCCATTAGAGAAACGGCCCTCCGACCTGCAGAGGCAGAAAGGTCCTCTCGCCTAATGGGAACTCTCCACTCACACTGAAGCAGCTATTTCCCATTAGAGAAACAGCCCTCCGACATGCAGAGGCAGAAAGGTCCTCTAGTCTAATGGGAACTAGCCCACTCACACTGAAGCAGCTATTTTCCATTAGAGAAACGGCCCTCTGACCTGCAGAGGCAAAAAGGTCCTTTCGTCTAATGGGAACTAGCCCACTCACACTGAAGCAGCTATTTCCCATTAGAGAAACAGCACACCGACCTGCAGAGGCAGAAAGGTCCTCTCGTCTAATGGGAACTAGCCCACTCACACTGAAGCAGCTATTTCCCATTAGAGAAACGGCCCTCTGACCTGCAGAGGCAGAAAGGTCCTCTCGTCTAAGGGGAACTAGCCCACTCACACTGAAGCAGCCATTTCCCATTAGAGAAACGGCCGTCTGACCTGCAGAGGCAGAAAAGTCCTCTCGTCTAATGGGAACTAGCCCATTCAAACAGAAGCAGCTGTTTCCCATTAGAGAAACGGCCCTCCGACCTGGAAAGGCAGAAAGGTCCTCTCGTCTAATGGGAACTAGCCCATTCACACTGAAGCAGCTATTTCCCATTAGAGAAACGGGCCCCCGACCTGCAGAGGCAGAAAGGTCCTCTCATCTAATGGGAACTAGCCCGCTCAAACTGAAGCAGCTATTTCCCATTAGAGAAACGGCCCTCCGACCTGCAGAGGCAGAAAGGTCCTCTCGTATAATGGGAACTAGCCAACTCAAACTGAAGCAGCTATTTCCCATTAGAGAAACGGCCCTCCGACCTGCAGATGCAGTAAGGTCCTCTCGTATAATGGGAACTAGCCCGCTCAAACTGAAGCAGCTATTTCCCATTAGAGAAACAGCCCTCCGACCTGCAGATGCAGAAAGGTCCTCTAGTCTAATGGGAACTAGCCCGCTCAAACTGAAGCAGCTATTTCCCATTAGAGAAACGGCCCTCCGACCTGCAGAGGCAGAAAGGTCCTCTCGTATAATGGGAACTAGCCAACTCAAACTGAAGCACCTATTTCCCATTAGAGAAACGGCCCTCCGACCTGCAGAGGCAGAAAGGTCCTCTCGTCTAATGGGAACTAGCCCACTCACACTGAAGCAGCTATTTCCCATTAGAGAAACGGCCCTCCGACCTGCAGATGCAGAAAGGTCCTCTCGTCTAATGGGAACTAGCCCGCTCAAACTGAAGCAGCTATTTCCCATTCGAGAAACGGCCCTCCGACCTGCAGAGGCAGAAAGGTCCCCTCGTCTAATGGGAACTAGCCCGCTCACACTGAAGCAGCTATTTCCCATTAGAGATCGGCCCTCTGACCTGCAGAGGCAGAAAGGTCCTCTCGTCTAATGGGAACTAGCCCACTCACACTGAAGCAGCTATTTCCCATTAGAGAAACGGCCCTCTGACCTGCAGAGGCAGAAAGGTCCTCTCGTCTAATGGGAACTAGCCCATTCACACTGAAGCAGCTATTTCCCATTAGCAAACGGCCCTCCGACCTGCAGAGGCAGAAAGGTCCTCTCATCTATGAGAACTAGCCCACTCACACTGAAGCAACTATTTCCCATTAGAGAAACGGCCCTCTGACCTGCAGAGGCAAAAAGGTCCTTTCGTCTAATGGGAACTAGCCCACTCACACTGAAGCAGCTTTTTCCCATTAGAGAAACGGCCCTCCGACCTGCAAAGGCAGTAAGGTCCTCTCGTATAAGGGGAACTAGCCCACTCACACTGAAGCAGCCATTTCCCATTAGAGAAACGGCCGTCCGACCTGCATAGGCAGAAAGGTCCTCTCGTCTAATGGGAACTAGCCCACTCACACTGAAGCAGCTATTTCCCATTAGAGAAACGGCCCTCAGACCACGACCCTCTGACCTGCAGAGGCAGAAAGGTCCTCTCGTCTAATGGGAACTAGCCCACTCACACTGAAGCAGCTATTTCCCATTAGAGAAACGGCCCTCCGACCTGCAGAGGCAGAAAGGTCCTCTCGTCTAAGGGGAACTAGCCCACTCACACTGAAGCAGCTATTTCCCATTAGAGAAACGGCCCTCAGACCTGCAGAGGCAGAAAGGTCCTCTCGTCTAAGGGGAACTAGCCCACTCACACTGAAGCAGCCATTTCCCAATAGAGAAACGGCCTTCTGACCTGCAGAGGCAGAAAAGTCCTCTCGTCTAATGGGAACTAGCCCACTCACACTGAAGCAGTCATTTCCCATTAGAGAAACGGCCGTCTGACCTGCAGAGGCAGAAAAGTCCTCTCGTCTAATGGGAACTCGTCCGTTCACACTGAAGCAGCCATTTCCCATTAGAGAAACGGCCCTCTGACCTGCAGAGGCAGGAAGGTCCTCTCGTCTAATTGGAACTAGCCCACTCAAACTGAAGCAGCTATTTCCCATTAGAGAAACGGCCCACTGACCTGCAGAGGCAGAAAAGTCCTCTCGTCTAATGGGAACTATCCCACTCACACTGAAGCAGCTATTTCCCATTAGAGAAACGGCCCTCCGACCTGGAAAGGCAGAAAGGTCCTCTCGTCTAATGGGAACCAGCCCATTCACACTGAAGCAGCTATTTCCCATTAGAGAAACGGCCCTCCGACCTGCAGAGGCAGAACGATCCTTTCGTCTAATGGAAACTAGCCCGCTCACACTGAAGCAGCTATTTCCCATTAGAGAAACGGCCCTCTGACCTGCAGAAGCAGAACGGTCCTTTCGTCTGATAGGAACTAGCCCGCTCACACTGAAGCAGCTATTTCCCATTAGAGAAACGGCCCTCTGACCTGCAGAGGCAGAAAGGTCCTCTCGTCTAATGGGAACTAACCCACTCACACTGAAGCAGCTATTTCCCATTAGAGAAACGGCCGTCTGACCTGCAGAGGCAGAAAGGTCCTCTCGTCTAATGGGAACTAGCCCATTCACACTGAAGCAGCTATTTCCCATTAGAGAAACGGCCCTCTGACCTGCAGAGGCGGAAAGGTCCTCTCGTCTAATGGGAAGTAGCCCATTCACACTGAAGCAGCTATTTCCCATTAGAGAAACGGCCCTCCGACCTGCAGAGGCAGAAAGGTCCTCTCATCTATGAGAACTAGCCCACTCACACTGAAGCAACTATTTCCCATTAGAGAAACGGCCCTCTGACCTGCAGAGGCAAAAAGGTCCTTTCGTCTAATGGGA
This sequence comes from Ambystoma mexicanum, assembly GCF_040938575.1. Classification (NCBI taxonomy): domain Eukaryota; kingdom Metazoa; phylum Chordata; class Amphibia; order Caudata; family Ambystomatidae; genus Ambystoma; species Ambystoma mexicanum. Next base: position 1,284,128,010 of record NC_090928.1, read on the forward strand.
ACTAGCCCACTCACACTGAAGCAGCTTTTTCCCATTAGAGAAACGGCCCTCCGACCTGCAAAGGCAGTAAGGTCCTCTCGTATAAGGGGAACTAGCCCACTCACACTGAAGCAGCCATTTCCCATTAGAGAAACGGCCGTCCGACCTGCATAGGCAGAAAGGTCCTCTCGTCTAATGGGAACTAGCCCACTCACACTGAAGCAGCTATTTCCCATTAGAGAAACGGCCCTCAGACCACGACCCTCTGAACTGCAGAGGCAGAAAGGTCCTCTCGTCTAATGGGAACTAGCCCACTCACACTGAAGCAGCTATTTCCCATTAGAGAAACGGCCCTCCGACCTGCAGAGGCAGAAAGGTCCTCTCGTCTAAGGGGAACTAGACACTCACACTGAAGCAGCTATTTCCCATTAGAGAAACGGCCCTCAGACCTGCAGAGGCAGAAAGGTCCTCTCGTCTAAGGGGAACTAGCCCACTCACAATGAAGCAGCCATTTCCCAATAGAGAAACGGCCGTCTGACCTGCAGAGGCAGAAAAGTCCTCTCGTCTAATGGGAACTAGCCCACTCACACTGAAGCAGTCATTTCCCATTAGAGAAACGGCCGTCTGACCCGCAGAGGCAGAAAAGTCCTCTCGTCTAATGGGAACTCGTCCGTTCACACTGAAGCAGCCATTTCCCATTAGAGAAATGGCCCTCTGACCTGCAGAGGCAGGAAGGTCCTCTCGTCTAATTGGAACTAGCCCACTCAAACTGAAGCAGCTATTTCCCATTAGAGAAACTGCCCACTGACCTGCAGAGGCAGAAAAGTCCTCTCGTCTAATGGGAACTATCCCACTCACACTGAAGCAGCTATTTCCCATTAGAGAAACGGCCCTCCGACCTGGAAAGGCAGAAAGGTCCTCTCGTCTAATGGGAACTAGCCCATTCACACTGAAGCAGCTATTTCCCATTAGAGAAACGGCCCTCCGACCTGCAGAGGCAGAACGATCCTTTCGTCTAATGGAAACTAGCCCGCTCACACTGAAGCAGCTATTTCCCATTAGAGAAACGGCCCTCTGACCTGCAGAGGCAGAAAGGTCCTCTCGTCTAATGGGAACTAACCCACTCACACTGAAGCAGCTATTTCCCATTAGAGAAACGGCCGTCTGACCTGCAGAGGCAGAAAGGTCCTCTCGTCTAATGGGAACTAGCCCATTCACACTGAAGCAGCTATTTCCCATTAGAGAAACGGCCCTCTGACCTGCAGAGGCGGAAAGGTCCTCTCGTCTAATGGGAAGTAGCCCACTCACACTGAAGCAGCTATTTCCCATTAGAGAAACGGCCCTCTGACCTGCAGAGGCAGAAAGGTCCTCTCGTCTAAGGGGAACTAGCCCACTCACACTGAAGCAGTTATTTCCCATTAGAGAAACGGCCGTCTGACCTGCAGAGGCAGAAAAGTCCTCTCGTCTAATGGGAACTAGCCCATTCACACTGAAGCAGCTAATTCCCATTAGAGAAACGGCCCTCTGACCTGCAGAGGAAGAAAGGTCCTCTCGTTTAATGGGAACTAGCCCATTCACACTGAAGCAGCTATTTTCCATTAGAGAAAATTCCCACTGACCTGCAGAGGGAGAAAGGTCCTCTCGTCTAATGGGAACTAGCCCATTCACACTGATGCAGATATTTCCCATTAGAGAAACGGCCCTCCGACCTGCAGCAGCAGAAAGGTCCTCTCGTCTAATGGGAACTAGCCCGCTCAAATTGAAGCAGCTATTTCCCATTCGAGAAACGGCCCTCCGACCTGCAGAGGCAGAAAGGTTCCCTCGTCTAATGGGAACTAGCCCGCTCACACTGAAGCAGCTATTTCCCATTAGAGATCGGCCCTCTGACCTGCAGAGGCAGAAAGGTCCTCTCGTCTAATGGGAACTAGCCCACTCACACTGAAGCAGCTATTTCCCATTAGAGAAACGGCCCTCCGACCTGCAGAGGCAGAAAGGTCCTCTCGTCTAATGGGAACTAGCCCACTCGCACTGAAGCAGCTATTTCCCATTAGAGAAACGGCCCTCCGACCTGCAGAGGCAGAAAGGTCCTCTCGTCTAATGGGAAATAGCCCATTCACACTAAAGCAGCTATATCCCATTAGAGAAACGGCCCTCCGACCTGCAGAGGCAGAAAGGTCCTCTCGTCTAATGGGAACTAGCCCACTCACACTGAAGCAGCTATTTCCCATTAGAGAAACGGCCCTCTGACCTGCAGAGGCAGAAAGGTCCTCTTGTCTAATGAGAACTAGCCCACTCACACTGAAGCAGCTATTTCCCATTAGAGAAACAGCCCTCTGACCTGCAGCGGCAAAAAGGTCCTTTCGTCTAATGGGAACTAGCCCACTCACACTGAAGCAGCTATTTTCCATTAGAGAAACGGCCCTCCGACCTGCAGAGGCAGAACGATCCTTTCGTCTAATGGAAACTAGCCCACTCACACTGAAGCAGCTCTTTCCCATTAGAGAAACGGCCCTCTGACCTGCAGAAGCAGAACGGTCCTTTCGTCTGATGGGAACTAGCCCACTCACACTGAAGCAGCTATTTCCCATTAGAGAAACGGCCCTCCGACCTGCCGAGGCAGAAAGGTCCTCTTGTCTAATGGGACCTAGCTAGCTCAAACTGAAGCAGCTATTTCCAATTAGAGAAACGGTCCTCCGGCCTGCAGATGCAGAAAGGTCCTCTTGTCTAATGGGAACTAGCCCGCTCAAACTGAAGCAGCTATTTCCCATTAGAGCAACGTCCCTCTGACCTGCATAGGCAAAAAGGTCCCCTCGTCTAATGGGAACTAGCCCACTCACACTGAAGCAGCTATTTCCCATTATAGAAACGGCCCTTTACCTGCAGAGGCAGAAAGGTCCTCTCGTCTAATGGGAACTAGCCCACTCACACTGAAGAAGCTATTTCCCATTAGAGAAACGGCCATCTGACCTGCAGAGGCAGAAAGATCCTCTCGTCTAATGGGAACTAGCCCATTCACACTGAAGAAGCTATTTCCCATTAGAGAAACGGCCCTCTGACCTGCAGAGGCAGAAAGGTCCTCTTGTCTAATGGGAACTAGCCCACTCACACTGAAGCAGCTATTTCAGATTAGAGAAACGGCCCTCTGACCTGCAGAGGCAGAAAGATCCTCTTGTCTCATTGGAACTAGCCCACTCACACTGAAGCAGCTATTTCCCATTAGAGAAAGGGCCCTCCGACCTGGAAAGGCAGAAAGGTCCTCTCGTCTAATGGGAACTAGCCCATTCACACTGAAGCAGCTATTTCCCATTAGAGAAACGGCCCTCTGACCTGCAGAGACAGAAAGGTCCTCTCGCCTAATGGGAACTAGCCCATTCACACTGAAGCAGATATTTCCCATTAGAGAAATGGCCCTCCGACCTGCAGAGGCAGAAAGGTCCACTCATCTAATGGGAACTAGCCCACTCACACTGAAGCAGTTATTTCCCATTAGAGAAAAGGCTGTATGACCTGCAGAGGCAGAAAGGTCCTCTCGTCTAATGGGAACTAGCCCATTCACACTGAAACAGCTATTTCCCATTAGAGAAACGGCCCTCCGACCTGCAGAGGCAGAAAGGTTCTCTTGTCTACTGGGAAGTAGCCCACTAACACTGAAGCAGCTATTTCCCATTAGAGAAACGGCCCTCCGACCTGGAAAGGCAGAAAGGTCCTCTCGTCTAATGGGAACTAGCCCGCTCAAACTGAAGCAGGTATTTCCCATTAGAGAAACGGCCCTCCGACCTGCAGATGCAGAAAGGTCCTCTCGTCTAATGGGAACTAGCCCGCTTAAACTGAAGCAGCTATTTCCCATTAGAGAAACGGCCCTCCGACCTGCAGAGGCAGAAAGGTCCCCTCGTCTAATGGGAACTAGCCCGCTCGCACTGAAGCAGCTATTTCACATTAGAGCAATGACCCTCTGACCTGCAGAGGCAGAAAGGTCCTCTCGTCTAATGGGAACTAGGCCACTCGCACTGAAGCAGCTATTTCCCATTAGAGAAACGGCCGTCCGACCTGCAGAGGCAGAAATGTCCTTTCGTCTAATGGGAACTAGCCCACTCACACTGAAGCAGCTATTTCCCATTAGAGAAACGGCCCTCCGACCTGCAGAGGCAGAAAGGTCCTCTCGCCTAATGGGAACTCTCCACTCACACTGAAGCAGCTATTTCCCATTAGAGAAACAGCCCTCCGACATGCAGTGGCAGAACGGTCCTCTAGTCTAATGGGAACTAGCCCACTCACACTGAAGCAGCTATTTTCCATTAGAGAAACGGCCCTCTGACCTGCAGAGGCAAAAAGGTCCTTTCGTCTAATGGGAACTAGCCCACTCACACTGAAGCAGCTATTTCCCATTAGAGAAACAGCACACCGACCTGCAGAGGCAGAAAGGTCCTCTCGTCTAATGGGAACTAGCCCACTCACACTGAAGCAGCTATTTCCCATTAGAGAAACGGCCCTCTGACCTGCAGAGGCAGAAAGGTCCTCTCGTCTAAGGGGAACTAGCCCACTCACACTGAAGCAGCCATTTCCCATTAGAGAAACGGCCGTCTGACCTGCAGAGGCAGAAAAGTCCTCTCGTCTAATGGGAACTAGCCCATTCAAACAGAAGCAGCTGTTTCCCATTAGAGAAACGGCCCTCCGACCTGGAAAGGCAGAAAGGTCCTCTCGTCTAATGGGAACTAGCCCATTCACACTGAAGCAGCTATTTCCCATTAGAGAAACGGGCCCCCGACCTGCAGAGGCAGAAAGGTCCTCTCATCTAATGGGAACTAGCCCGCTCAAACTGAAGCAGCTATTTCCCATTAGAGAAACGGCCCTCCGACCTGCAGAGGCAGAAAGGTCCTCTCGTATAATGGGAACTAGCCAACTCAAACTGAAGCAGCTATTTCCCATTAGAGAAACGGCCCTCCGACCTGCAGATGCAGTAAGGTCCTCTCGTATAATGGGAACTAGCCCGCTCAAACTGAAGCAGCTATTTCCCATTAGAGAAACAGCCCTCCGACCTGCAGATGCAGAAAGGTCCTCTAGTCTAATGGGAACTAGCCCGCTCAAACTGAAGCAGCTATTTCCCATTAGAGAAACGGCCCTCCGACCTGCAGAGGCAGAAAGGTCCTCTCGTATAATGGGAACTAGCCAACTCAAACTGAAGCACCTATTTCCCATTAGAGAAACGGCCCTCCGACCTGCAGAGGCAGAAAGGTCCTCTCGTCTAATGGGAACTAGCCCACTCACACTGAAGCAGCTATTTCCCATTAGAGAAACAGCCCTCCGACCTGCAGATGCAGAAAGGTTCTCTTGTCTAATGGGAACTAGCCCATTCACACTGAAGCAGCTATTTCCCATTAGAGAAACGGCCCTCTGACCTGGAAAGGCAGAAAGGTCCTCTCGTCTAATGAGAACTAGCCCATTCACACTGAAGCAGCTATTTCCCATTAGAGAAACGGCCCTCTGACCTGCAGAGGCAGAAAGGTTCTCTTGTCTACTGGGAAGTAGCCCACTAACACTGAAGCAGTTATTTCCCATTAGAGAAACGGCCCTCCGACCTGGAAAGGCAGAAAGGTCCTCTCGTCTAATGAGAACTAGCCCATTCACACTGAAGCAGCTATTTCCCATTAGAGAAACGGCCCTCTGACCTACAGAAGCAGTACGGTCCTTTCGTCTAATGGGAACTAGCCCGCTCACACTGAAGCAGCTATTTCCCATTAGAGAAACGGCCCTCTGACCTGCAGAGGCAGAAAGGTCCTCTCGTCTAATGGGAACTAGCCTGCTCAAACTGAAGCAGCTATTTCCCAATAGAGAAACGGCCCTCCGACCTGCGGATGCAGAAAGGTCCTCTCGTCTAATGGGAACTAGCCCGCTTAAACTGAAGCAGCTATTTCCCATTAGAGAAGCGGCCCTCCGACCTGCAGATGCAGAAAGGTCCTCTCGTCTAATGGGAACTAGCCTGCTCAAACTGAAGCAGCTATTTCCCAATAGAGAAACGGCCCTCCGACCTGCGGATGCAGAAAGGTCCTCTCGTCTAATGGGAACTAGCCCGCTTAAACTGAAGCAGCTATTTCCCATTAGAGAAGCGGCCCTCCGACCTGCAGATGCAGAAAGGTCCTCTCGTCTAATGGGAACTAGCCCGCTCAAACTGAAGCAGCTATTTCCCATTAGAGAAACGGCCCTCCGACCTGCAGAGGCAGAAAGGTCCCCTCGTCTAATGGGAACTAGCCCGCTCGCACTGAAGCAGCTATTTCACATTAGAGAAACGACCCTCCGACCTGCAGAGGCAGAAAGGTCCTCTCGTCTAATGGGAACTAGCCCACTCACACTGAAGCAGCTATTTCCCATTAGAGAAACCGCCCTCTGACCTGCAGAGGCAGAACGGTCCTTTCGTCTAATGGGAACTAGCCCACTCGCACTGAAGCAGCTATTTCCCATTAGAGAAACGGCCCTCTGACCTGCAGAGGCAGAAAGGTCCTCTCGTCTAATGGGAACTAGCCCATTCACACTGAAGCAGGTATTTCCCATTAGAGATCGGCCCTCTGACCTGCAGAGGCAGAAAGGTCCTCTCGTCTAATGGGAACTAGCCCACTCACACTGAAGCAGCTATTTCCCATTAGAGAAACGGCCCTCTGACCTGCAGAGGCAGAAAGGTCCTCTCGTCTAATGGGAACTAGCCCATTCACACTGAAGCAGCTATTTCCCATTAGAGAAATGGCCCTCCGACCTGCAGAGGCAGAAAGGTCCTCTCATCTAATGGGAAATCTCCACTCACACTGAAGCAGCTATTTCCAATTAGAGAAACGGCCCTCCGCCATGCAGAGGCAGAAAGGTAATCTTGTCTAATGGGAACTAGCCCACTCACACTGAAGCAGCTATTTCCCATTAGAGAAACGGCCCTGCGACCTGCAGAGACAGAAAGGTCCTCTCGTCTAATGGGAACTAGCCCACTCACACTGAAGCAGCTATTTCCCATTAGAGAAACAGCCCTCCGACCTGCAGAGGCAGAAAGGTCCTCTCATCTATTGAGAACTAGCCCACTCACACTGAAGCAGCTATTTCCCATTAGAGAAACGGCCCTCTGACCTGCAGAGGCAAAAAGGTCCTCTCGTCTAAAGGGAACTAGCCCACTCACACTGAAGCAGCCATTTCCCATTAGAGAAACGGCCGTCCGACCTGCATAGGCAGAAAGGTCCTCTCGTCTAATGGGAACTAGCCCACTCACACTGAAGCAGCTATTTCCCATTAGAGAAACGGCCCTCAGACCACGACCCTCTGACCTGCAGAGGCAGAAAGGTCCTCTCGTCTAATGGGAACTAGCCCACTCACACTGAAGCAGCTATTTCCCATTAGAGAAACGGCCCTCCGACCTGCAGAGGCAGAAAGGTCCTCTTGTCTAAGGGGAACTAGCCCACTCACACTGAAGCAGCTATTTCCCATTAGAGAAACGGCCCTCAGACCTGCAGAGGCAGAAAGGTCCTCTTGTCTAAGGGGAACTAGCCCACTCACACTGAAGCAGCCATTTCCCAATAGAGAAACGGCCGTCTGACCTGCAGAGGCAGAAAAGTCCTCTCGTCTAATGGGAACTAGCCCACTCACACTGAAGCAGTCATTTCCCATTAGAGAACCGGCCGTCTGACCTGCAGAGGCAGAAATGTCCTCTCGTCTAATGGGAACTCGTCCGTTCACACTGAAGCAGCCATTTCCCATTAGAGAAACGGCCCTCTGACCTGCAGAGGCAGGAAGGTCCTCTCGTCTAATTGGAACTAGCCCACTCAAACTGAAGCAGCTATTTCCCATTAGAGAAACGGCCCCCTGACCTGCAGAGGCAGAAAAGTCCTCTCGTCTAATGGGAACTAGCCCATTCACATTGAAGCAGCTATTTCCCATTAGAGAAATGGCCCTCCGACCTGGAAAGGCAGAAAGGTCCTCTCGTCTAATGGGAACTAGCCCATTCACACTGAAGCAGCTATTTCCCATTAGAGAAACGGCCCTCCGACCTGCAGAGGCAGAACGATCCTTTCGTCTAATGGAAACTAGCCCTCTCACACTGAAGCAGCTATTTCCCATTAGAGAAACGGCCCTCTGACCTGCAGAAGCAGAACGGTCCTTTCGTCTGATAGGAACTAGCCCGCTCACACTGAAGCAGCTATTTCCCATTAGAGAAACGGCCCTCTGACCTGCAGAGGCAGAAAGGTCCTCTCGTCTAATGGGAACTAGCCCACTCACACTGAAGCAGCTATTTCCCATTAGAGAAACGGCCGTCTGACCTGCAGAGGCAGAAAGGTACTCTCGTCTAATGGGAACTAGCCCATTCACACTGAAGCAGCTATTTCCCATTAGAGAAACGGCCCTCTGACCTGCAGAGGCGCAAAGGTCCTCTCGTCTAATGGGAACTAGCCCACTCACAATGAAGCAGCTATTTCCCATTAGAGAAACGGCCCTCTGACCTGCAGAGGCAGAAAGGTCCTCTCGTCTAAGGGGAACTAGCCCACTCAGACTGAAGCAGTCATTTCCCATTAGAGAAACGGCCGTCTGACCTGCAGAGGAAGAAAGGTTCTCTCGTTTAATGGGAACTAGCCGATTCACACTGAAGCAGCTCTTTTCCATTAGAGCAAATTCCCACTGACCTGCAGAGGGAGAAAGGTCCTCTCGTCTAATGGGAACTAGCCCATTTACACTGAAGCAGATATTTCCCAATAGAGAAACGGCCCTCCGACCTGCAGCAGCAGAAAGGTCCTCTCGTCTAATGGGAACTAGCCCATTCACACTGAAGCAGCTATATCCCATTAGAGAAACGGCCCTCCGACCTGCAGAGGCAGAAAGGTCCTCTCGCCTAATAGGAACTAGCCCATTCACACTGAAGCAGCTATTTCCAATTAGAGAAACGGCCCTCCGACCTGCAGAGGCAGAAAGGTCCTCTCGTCTAATGGGAACTCTCCACTCACACTGAAGCAGCTATTTCCCATTAGAGAATCGGCCCTCCGACATGCAGAGGCAGAAAGGTCATCTCGTCTAATGGGAACTAGCCCACTCACACTGAAGCAGCTATTTCACATTAGAGAAACGGCCCTCCGACCTGCAGAGACAGAAAGGTCCTCTCGTCTAATGGGAACTAGCCCACTCACACTGCAGCAGCTATTTCCCATTAGAGAAACGGCCCTCTGACCTGCAGAGGCAGAAAGGTCCTCTCGTCTAATGAGAACTAGCCCACTCACACTGAAGCAGCTATTTCCCATTAGAGAAACGGCCCTCTGACCTGCAGCGGCAAAAAGGTCCTTTCGTCTAATGGGAACTAGCCCACTCACACTGAAGCAGCTATTTGCCATTAGAGAAACGGCCCTCCGACCTTGAAAGGCAGAAAGGTCCTCTTGTTTAATGGGAACTAGCCCATTCACACTGAAGCAGCTATTTCCCATTAGAGAAACGGCCCTCCGACCTGCAGAAGCAGAACGGTCCTCTCGTCTAATGGGAACCAGCCCGCTCACACAGAAGCAGCTATTTCCCATTAGAGAAACGGCCCTCTGACCACGACCCTTTGACTTGCAGAGGCAAAAAGGTCCTCTCGTCTAATGGGAACTAGCCCACTCAGACTGAAGCAGCTATTTCCCATTAGAGAAACGGCCCTTCGACCTGCAGAGGCAGAAAGGTCCTCTCGTCTAGGGGGAACTAGCCCACTCACACTGAAGCAGCCATTTCCCATTAGAGAAACGGCCGTCTGACCTGCAGAGGCAGAAAAGTCCTCTCGTCTAATGGGAACTAGCCCACTCACACTGAAGCAGCCATTTCCCATTAGAGAAACGGCCGTCTGACCTGCAGAGGCAGAAAGGTCCTCTCGTCTAATGGGAACTAGCCCACTCACACTGAAGCAGCCATTTCCCATTAGAGAAACGGCCGTCTGACCTGCAGAGGCAGAAAAGTCCTCTCGTCTAATGGGAACTAGTCCATTCACACTGAAGCAGCCATTTCCCATTAGAGAAACGGCCCTCTGACCTGCAGAGGCAGAAAGGTCCTTTTGTCTAATTGGAACTAGCCCACTCAAACTGAAGCAGCTATTTCCCATTAGAGAAACGGCCTTCTGACCTGCAGAGGCAGAAAAGTCCTCTCGTCTAATGGGAACTAGCCCACTCACACTGAAGCAGCTATTTCCCATTAGAGAAACGGCCCTCTGACCTGCAGAGGCAGAGAGGTCCTCAAGTCTAATGGGAACTAGCCCATTCAAACTGAAGCAGCTATTTCCCATTAGAGAAACGGCCCTCCGACCTGAAGAGGCAGAACGATCCTTTCGTCTAATGGAAACTAGCCCACTCACACTGAAGCAGCTCTTTCCCATTAGAGAAACGGCCCTCTGACCTGCAGAAGCAGAACGGTCCTTTCGTCTGATGGGAACTAGCCCACTCACACTGAAGCAGCTATTTCCCATTAGAGAAACGGCCCTCCGACCTGCAGAGGCAGAAAGGTCCTCTCGTCTAATGGGACCTAGCCAGCTCAAACTGAAGCAGCTATTTCCAATTAGAGAAACGGCCCTCCGGCCTGCAGATGCAGAAAGGTCCTCTTGTCTAATGGGAACTAGCCCGCTCAAACTGAAGCAGCTATTTCCCATTAGAGCAACGTCCCTCTGACCTGCATAGGCAAAAAGGTCCCCTCGTCTAATGGGAACTAGAGCACTCACACTGAAGCAGCTATTTACCATTATAGAAATGGCCCTTTACCTGCAGAGGCAGAAAGGTCCTCTCGTCTAATGGGAACTAGCCCACTCACACTGAAGAAGCTATTTCCCATTTGAGAAACGGCCATCTGACCTGCAGAGGCAGAAAGATCCTCTCGTCTAATGGGAACTAGCCCATTCACACTGAAGAAGCTATTTCCCATTAGAGAAACGGCCCTCTGACCTGCAGAGGCAGAAAAGTCCTCTCGTCTAATGAGAACTAGCCCATTCACACTGAAGCAGCTATTTCCCATTAGAGAAACGGCCCTCTGACCTGCAGAGGCAGAAAGGTCCTCTTGTCTAATGGGAACTAGCCCACTGTTAGGAAAGATTTCGTTATTGTAGGGAACTTTCCTTCCATGTGGCAACCCCTAAACTTTTTGCTATTGTTTTCAACCTGTTTTCTTGACTTTGCCAGAGAAGTGCAGCCTTCTGCCGTACTCCTCTGGGCTTTCGCTCCTTTCTTACGGGGAAACTGACATGCCCTTAAGACAGTCAGTACCGGGGAACGCTGTTTCCCGTAGTTTCTTTTATCGTGTCGCCATTTTTAGTGCAACACGACACAAGAGGGCACTGTAAGCTAAGTTACAGCTCTCTTGGGTCTCTAGCCTTCTACAGACCCTAGACACTCTTGTAGGATGGTTTTTGGATCGGTGCAAGTCATTCAGGGACTGGGCTGGTGGCAGCGATCATTTGGTTTATTTTGAGCTCCTTTTGCCGTTCTGAGCACCTTTTTGCCGCGAACACAAAAGGGTGGCCCGGCTACCCAAAATGGCCGGACCACGAGGCTCCTTTGTCTCGTCCACTGTCCGTCTTGCTCCCTTTACCTTCCCCCGGGTCAGGCGACCCGGGGCCTTCCTTATTTGGGCATGTAGTTTCCCGCGAAACACGGTTGCTTTCGCGGGCTTCTACATGTCGTTTGAGTGCCCCCAGGATGTGGGCTGGGCTGTCTGGTCCCAATACACATCCTGGGTGCCAGAGAGTCTAGGGTGGTGTGAATGCCTGGGACCACTGTGGTCCGTGATTGGTCCACGTATGGTATGTGTGTTGATGAGCGGATCTCCCATTGGCTCCCCTCCGTTTTGGCGCGAAGGGAACCGTGGATAAGAGGGAGCTGGAAACACCACTACCAGGTCGATCTCCTGAGTTCTTACGAACCCAGGGATACAGGAGCCAAGTATCCTGCGAACACGAGGCTGGACCGAGGAATCGCTGGTGACCCCCTGAAGAACTTCTGCTCCTCATTGCTGTCGTCCGGTGAAGCCCTTTCCACCTAAGATCGAACAAGAAGGCCTGTACTGGCGCTTCGACCTATTGGAATAGCAGGACCAGCTATTCCCGGCACCTTCATCAACTCCTGCCGTAAGCCTTCGGAAGTGTCTCTGGGCCATCCAGTTGACTGACCAGCTTACTAAGGAGTCCTGCTCTGTAATCGCCGACAGGTTGGGTGGTATTCTGAGTCCGGGGCACGCTCACACGCTTCGTTTGCTTAGCAACCCTAAGCTAGAGGTGAACGGTGCTCGTTTGGCTTGAATACACCCGGCCGTTCCGTTGCCCTGCCGTGGCGACAAAACTGTGCAGGATTCTTCGATCGGGACGTCTTTTTACTCTGCACAATGACGAGACGTTCCCTGCTCTTCAGAACCTGCCAGAAGCTGCATCTATCGAGGAGAAGCTCGGGCCTGCTTGCTTCGGGGACCGGTGAGTAGATTAGCTAGGATCTGGTCGCCCTCCTGCAGTGCCCCTTGCTTTTCCCCGCTGTAAATACAGCTCCCCTTGTCCGTACTCGCGCCCTACTTCTGCCTCACAGTGGAGGCTGCGCTAGAGTCGCGGACCGTGTTCTCCTTCATTAGGGCACCCTACAGAGCTGTCCAACGTCCTCCGAAGAGCTTCACCTTCTGCCCATTGGCACCGGCGGGTGCAGGTACTTTTGAGCGCTAGGCTCCACTCTTCGTAGGGATTGGACTACCATCTAGTTAGGGGCCTCAGAAGGCGGACATATCACACGCATTGGTTCGCACTGCCTGTTTTCCTTCCCCTGCAGGTGGATAACATATTTCGTGCTGCTAATGCTGTGAAACTGTGTATTCTGTATATATATTGGGTGGATAGTGTATGTGTTGGTTTACTATCGTTGTATATTGCTGCTTTTACTGTGGTTATTAGTTTCAAGGCCTTATAATAAATGTGTATCTATTTTTGATATAAACAACTGTTTGGAGTAGTTTGTAAGCGCTCTTGCTTTGTGTGCTCACTGCGGGCTTTCAGTCACCCTCACCCCTCTTGAGACCTAGTCTTGACCGCCGCGATCGCTACCTTGATTGGTCTGGCTTGTCCAGAGGTTACCCTGTTCCAAGTAATTAGGTTGGCCTTCTGAACTTCTGCGCCACCAGGACAGAGTTCAGAAATCCGTCTTAACAAATTGGTGTACAGCGGTGGGATACGACTGAAGGTATCCAGTGTTGCGCACGAGCTAAGGCGTTTTCAGGTTATTCCAACCAGGACACGCAGTAAAGTATTGAATATAACGTTAAAAAGGCCATAGTCCTATCAACAGTATGGAAACGAATACTTTATTAACCTTAAATGCTTCGAAATCTGAAACATTGAAGAAGATGTGTGCGGAGAGAGGGGTTTCCTCTCAAGGCACTAAATTGGAAATGATCCAGAGAATCGTGGCGTGGCAAGAAGCGCAGCTTGACGCTATAACTTCCGAGGACAGTGCAGAAGGTGGTGGGGCTGCTCTCACTGGCAGAACCGACGGTTCTGCCGCTGCACTGATCCATCACGACCACGAGGACAGGGAGGATGTAATGTCTAACGTTTCCTCTGCCAGTGTTGATGGGGAGGCTATGCTTGAATTCAAGAAGCAAGAGCTGCGGTTTAGGCAGCAGGAGCTTGAATTCAGCATAGCCAAACTGAAAATCGACCAGGCAGAAAAACAAAAAGACAGGGATCACCAGTTGGAACTGGCCAAGCTTCAGTTCGCAAATGGGTCCAAGGGTCCTGGACATGGTTCGGGGGCTTCCTCTCATCCACGGTTTCCAAAAGATCTGCTCAGTGTGTATGAGGAACGAAATGACATTATGGACTGGTTAAATGTGTTTGAGTATGCATGCGAGGTTCAAGAGGTTGATAATGCGGATAAGATTGCATGGTTACTCAGCAGACTGCCCCATTCTGGTTGCAGTGCCATTATGGAAATGTCGAAGGCTGAGCGCGCTGATTTTGCAATGTTGAAGCAGACTCTCATTTTAAAGTTTGGGAAGACTCCGACCCAATACTTGAAAAGGTTTAGAGAGTATAAGAAAAAGGAAGGTGGTACTTGGGTGTCGTATGTAGCTGAGTCCCTGAAAAACTTAACTGGCTGGGTTGAAGGTTATAAGGTTTCTACCTTCGAAGGCATGATCAATCTGGTCATGCTGGAACACATTTTTGCTTCTTCTTCCCCGGAGCTTAAGCAGCATTTGGCCGATTCGAAGGAGATAGATCCTAAGAAGCTGGCCATTGCAGCAGACTTATGGGTGTCACATCGAGTGTCCCATAAGGACAAAACTCATCCTGGTAAGCAGGAGGAAGGGAAAAAGTCCAAAGATATGGAGGGTGGGGAATCTGCTAAATCTTCTTCCCATAAGGGCCACAAAAAGAAAAATAAGGGTAAGCCATACGAGAACTCACAGGGTAGTGGAGGTTCGCCTCCGAAACAGAACTCTGGTTATAATAAGCCTCCCTACGTAAACAGACCCAATGGGGCTTGTTTTTCTTGTGGAGCAACTGACCATGTGAAGGGGGATCCCCGTTGTAAGGTTAGACCTTTGGGGGTCCACTCCGCTAATCTGGCCTTCTCCTCCTACGAGGAAGAAGAGATTACAGGAGCATCCTTCTCCTCAGACTCATTTCCCAGCGGAATAGAGGCTGAGGTAGTTTTAGTGTCCCTGGGTTCCTGGGAGCCTAAAGTCGCAGAGGCGTATGCTAGGATTCCGGATAATACCAAGCACTACTTTAAAGACAGTGTGCTGATCAATGGAGTGGATACTCCAGCTCTTAGGGATAGTGGGTGCAGTCGAACTGTAGTGGATTCTACCTTGGTAGACTCAGAGGAAGTTGCCAGAGCTCCTCTGATGCCCACTAAGTTGGCTGACGGCCCCCTCCGTATGTTTCCCGTGATCCCTGTTAATCTAACTTTAAATGGTACAGCAGTTAGGATTCCAGTGAGCATTCAGAGAAACGTCCCGGGAAAGGTCTTGTTGGGCAATGATCTCAGAGCTCTAGGGCTCGTAGGAGACACTGCCGAAAGACCCTACACACGGTCTCAAGCACGGGCAGCATTGGCCAAGTCCAATACGCCGCCCCAGCCGAAGGGGAAACCCAAGGCGAAAGGAGTCAACAAGTCCCGACGGGGGAAAGAGAATATTCCCCCGAGCTCGCCTACCACTGCGGTGGAGGGAGTTGGTCAATCGCCCGAGCCTGACGAGGAGGTGGCGATGCCTGAAGTGTTCGACCCCAACGACCATCCTGAACTAAAAGACTTGTTAGTTGAAGGAGGTCCTGATAGGGACGACTTCAGTAAGGGCCAACGTGAGTGCCCATCTCTGGAAGGCCTAAGGAGACAGGCCTGCTCCCAGCTTGAGGGTGAACCTCCTGGGAAGCATCGGATTTATTGGGAAGGTGGACTCCTGTACAGTGAGCCCACAGAGTCTACAGAAGGAGACCATAGGAGGTTGGTGGTTCCCCTTTCTGTTAGACCCTTCCTCCTGCAGTTGGCGCATGAAGTTCCCCTTGCTGGTCACCTTGGAATGAAGAGGACCAAGCAAAGGTTATCTATGCACTTCTACTGGCCCAAGATGGGGGTGCAAGTAGAAAGTCACTGCAGGAGTTGTGCCTCCTGCCAGTTGTCTGGTAAGGTTGGCGCGACAATCCAAGCTCCGTTGGTACCGCTCCCAGTTGTGGGGGTACCATTTGAAAGGGTAGGGATCGACATCGTTGGTCCCCTTGACCCGCAAACATCCTCAGGCAATAGGTTTATCCTGGTGCTGGTCGACCATGCAACCAGGTATCCTGAGGCCATCCCATTAAAGACTGTAACTGCCAAGTCAGTTGCAAAAGCTTTACTCGGCATATTTACTAGGGTTGGCTTCCCTAAAGAAGTTGTGTCAGATCGTGGCAGCAACTTTATGTCGAAGTATATGCAGGCTATGTGGAAAGAATGTGGGGTCACCTACAAGTTCTCTTCTGCATACCACCCCCAGACCAATGGTCTGGTGGAGCGTTTCAACAGAACGCTAAAGAGCATGATTGGGGCTCTGGAGGAGCCCCAGAGAAGAAAATGGGATCTTCTCTTACCATGCTTGCTGTTTGCCTACAGAGAGGTACCACAGGAGGGTGTTGGCTTCAGCCCCTTCGAACTTCTGTTCGGTCATCCCGTACGGGGACCCTTAGCCATCGTCAAAGAGGGATGGGAGATGCCCACTCCCCCTGTTACTACCAATGTAGTTGACTATGTGCTAGGGCTCAGAAAACGGATGGTACTCCTGATGGGCTTGGCTAGTGAAAAGTTGAAGGCAGGACAAGCGCTGGTGAAACATTGGTACGACCAGAAAGCTTCCTTAATTCACTTTACCCCTGGTCAGCAAGTCCTGATCATGAACCCTATAAGGCCTCGCGCTTTACAGGACAAATGGTCAGGCCCTTACACAGTGGTGGAGCCCCTGGGTGAGGTGAACTATTTAGTGGACCTTGGAAGGCCTGGACAGGCTCCAAAAGTGTTCCACGTAAATAGGCTGAAGGCTTTCGTCCCAAGAGTCGAAATCGCAGCACTGCTACTGGCGTCAGACGTTGAGGAAGAGGAGTCAGAACCTCTTCCCGACCTGTTCCAAAGCGGTCCTTCAGATAGCTCCGTTGAGGGTGTCCGAGTGGCCCCTCACCTGACTTCTGATCAGCAGGCTGAGGTGAAAAGTTTGCTTAGGCAGTTTTCCCCCCTGTTTTCACAGTCGCCTGGTTTGACACCTTGGTGCAAACATAACATTGACACAGGAGACAGTGTACCTACCAAAAGTAGGGGATACAGGATGTCGGATAAAGTACGGTCTTATATTAAGACCGAGGTCAACAAGATGTTAGACCTTGGGGTGATTGAACCCTCTAGTAGTCCTTGGTCCAGTCCTGTGGTATTGGTTCCAAAGGCAGGCACTTCTGATTTGAGGTTCTGCGTGGATTACAGGGCTCTGAATGCTGTCACCAAGACAGACGCTCACCCCTTGCCTCGAACTGACGAGCTGGTGGATACCTTGGGTGCCTCCAAGTACCTCAGCACGTTTGACCTGACTGCGGGCTATTGGCAAATAGCTTTAGCAGAACATGCCAAGGAGAAGACAGCATTTTCAACTCCCGACGGGCTTTACCAATTCCGGGTAATGCCGTTCGGATTGAAGAATGCACCTGCCACTTTCCAGAGGCTTGTGAATCATGTGTTGAATGGGTTGGACGAATTCTGTCTTGCATACCTAGACGATATAGCAGTTTTCAGTGCCACCTGGGAAGACCATGTGAAACACCTCGGGATTGTGCTCCAGGCTCTTCAGAAAGCCCACTTGACCATAAAGGCGAGTAAATGCCAGATTGGACAAGGCTCAGTGGTTTACCTTGGGCATGAAGTAGGTGGAGGAAGGATACAGCCTCTCCCCAGTAAAGTACAAGCAGTACAAGACTGGCCTACCCCCACTACACAAACCCAAGTGAGAGCCTTCTTAGGACTCACGGGTTATTACCGCAATTTTATGGCAGACTATGGCACCATAGCTGCTCCTCTGACTGCCCTCACAACTCCGAAGAAACCCAAGAAGGTAACTTGGACTGACGAGTGTGAGAAGGCCTTCAATGGCTTGAAAGACTCCTTGTGCCAGGCCCCTGTGCTCAGGGCCCCTGATTATCAAAGACCTTTTATCGTGCAGACGGATGCCTCTGACAATGGGATAGGAGCTGTACTATCACAAGTAGATGAGAAGGGTAAGGAACACCCTATCGGTTTTATTAGTCGCCAGCTTAAGGACAGAGAGCTCAGATGGTCCACGGTAGAGAAAGAATGTTTCTCTGTTGTGTGGGCCCTAAGGAAGCTGCGGCCCTACCTCTATGGGACCCACTTCACTGTGCAGACTGACCATAAGCCGTTAAAGTGGCTAATGAACATGAAGGGGGAGAATCCAAAGTTGCTTAGGTGGTCCATAAGTCTACAAGGCTTCGACTTCACTATTGAGCATAGGCCAGGTGTCCAACATAGCAATGCTGATGGGTTGTCCAGAATGTTTTACCGACCTGAACAAGAGACTCATCCAGGGGTGGATTAGTTCCCCCTGTCCATAGTCTGGGAGGGGCGAGTGTTAGGAAAGATTTCGTTATTGTAGGGAACTTTCCTTCCATGTGGCAACCCCTAAACTTTTTGCTATTGTTTTCAACCTGTTTTCTTGACTTTGCCAGAGAAGTGCAGCCTTCTGCCGTACTCCTCTGGGCTTTCGCTCCTTTCTTACGGGGAAACTGACATGCCCTTAAGACAGTCAGTACCGGGGAACGCTGTTTCCCGTAGTTTCTTTTATCGTGTCGCCATTTTTAGTGCAACACGACACAAGAGGGCACTGTAAGCTAAGTTACAGCTCTCTTGGGTCTCTAGCCTTCTACAGACCCTAGACACTCTTGTAGGATGGTTTTTGGATCGGTGCAAGTCATTCAGGGACTGGGCTGGTGGCAGCGATCATTTGGTTTATTTTGAGCTCCTTTTGCCGTTCTGAGCACCTTTTTGTCGCGAACACAAAAGGGTGGCCCGGCTACCCAAAATGGCCGGACCACGAGACTCCTTTGTCTCGTCCACTGTCCGTCTTGCTCCCTTTACCTTCCCCCGGGTCAGGCGACCCGGGGCCTTCCTTATTTGGGCATGTAGTTTCCCGCGAAACACGGTTGCTTTCGCGGGCTTCTACATGTCGTTTGAGTGCCCCCAGGATGTGGGCTGGGCTGTCTGGTCCCAATACACATCCTGGGTGCCAGAGAGTCTAGGGTGGTGTGAATGCCTGGGACCACTGTGGTCCGTGATTGGTCCACGTATGGTATGTGTGTTGATGAGCGGATCTCCCATTGGCTCCCCTCCGTTTTGGCGCGAAGGGAACCGTGGATAAGAGGGAGCTGGAAACACCACTACCAGGTCGATCTCCTGAGTTCTTACGAACCCAGGGATACAGGAGCCAAGTATCCTGCGAACACGAGGCTGGACCGAGGAATCGCTGGTGACCCCCTGAAGAACTTCTGCTCCTCATTGCTGTCGTCCGGTGAAGCCCTTTCCACCTAAGATCGAACAAGAAGGCCTGTACTGGCGCTTCGACCTATTGGAATAGCAGGACCAGCTATTCCCGGCACCTTCATCAACTCCTGCCGTAAGCCTTCGGAAGTGTCTCTGGGCCATCCAGTTGACTGACCAGCTTACTAAGGAGTCCTGCTCTGTAATCGCCGACAGGTTGGGTGGTATTCTGAGTCCGGGGCACGCTCACACGCTTCGTTTGCTTAGCAACCCTAAGCTAGAGGTGAACGGTGCTCGTTTGGCTTGAATACACCCGGCCGTTCCGTTGCCCTGCCGTGGCGACAAAACTGTGCAGGATTCTTCGATCGGGACGTCTTTTTACTCTGCACGACGACGAGACGTTCCCTGCTCTTCAGAACCTGCCAGAAGCTGCATCTATCGAGGAGAAGCTCGGGCCTGCTTGCTTCGGGGACCGGTGAGTAGATTAGCTAGGATCTGGTCGCCCTCCTGCAGTGCCCCTTGCTTTTCCCCGCTGTAAATACAGCTCCCCTTGTCCGTACTCGCGCCCTACTTCTGCCTCACAGTGGAGGCTGCGCTAGAGTCGCGGACCGTGTTCTCCTTCATTAGGGCACCCTACAGAGCTGTCCAACGTCCTCCGAAGAGCTTCACCTTCTGCCCATTGGCACCGGCGGGTGCAGGTACTTTTGAGCGCTAGGCTCCACTCTTCGTAGGGATTGGACTACCATCTAGTTAGGGGCCTCAGAAGGCGGACATATCACACGCATTGGTTCGCACTGCCTGTTTTTCTTCCCCTGCAGGTGGATAACATATTTCGTGCTGCTAATGCTGTGAAACTGTGTATTCTGTATATATATTGGGTGGATAGTGTATGTGTTGGTTTACTATCGTTGTATATTGCTGCTTTTACTGTGGTTATTAGTTTCAAGGCCTTATAATAAATGTGTATCTATTTTTGATATAAACAACTGTTTGGAGTAGTTTGTAAGCGCTCTTGCTTTGTGTGCTCACTGCGGGCTTTCAGTCACCCTCACCCCTCTTGAGACCTAGTCTTGACCGCCGCGATCGCTACCTTGATTGGTCTGGCTTGTCCAGAGGTTACCCTGTTCCAAGTAATTAGGTTGGCCTTCTGAACTTCTGCGCCACCAGGACAGAGTTCAGAAATCCATCTTAACACCCACTCACACTGAAGCAGCTATTTCAGATTAGAGAAACGGCCCTCTGACCTGCAGAGGCAGAAAGGTCCTCTTGTCTAATGGGAACTAGCCCACTCACACTGAAGCAGCTATTTCCCATTAGAGAAACGGCCCTCTGACCTACAGAGGCAGAAAGGTTCTCTTGTCTACTGGGAAGTAACCCACTAACACTGAAGCAGCTATTTCCCATTTGAGAAACGGCCCTCCGACCTGGAAAGGCAGAAAGGTCCTCTCGTCTAATGGGAACTAGCCCATTCATACTGAAGCAGCTATTTCCCATTAGAGAAACGGCCCTCTGACCTGCAGAAGCAGAACGGTCCTTTCGTCTAATGGGAACTAGCCCGCTCACACTGAAGCAGCTATTTCCCATTAGAGAAACGGCCCTCTGACCTGCAGAGGCAGAACGGTCCTTTCGTCTAATGGGAACTAGCCCGCTCAAACTGAAGCAGCTATTTCCCATTAGAGAAACGGCCCTCCGACCTGCAGAGGCAGAAAGGTCCTCTCGTCTAATGGGAACTAGCCCGCTCAAACTGAAGCAGCTATTTCCCAATAGAGAAACGGCCCTCCGACCTGCAGATGCAGAAAGGTCCTCTCGTCTAATGGGAACTAGCCCGCTTAAACTGAAGCAGCTATTTCCCATTAGAGAAACGGCCCTCCGACCTGCAGATGCAGAAAGGTCCTCTCGTCTAATGGGAACTAGCCCGCTCAAACTGAAGCAGCTATTTCCCATTAGAGAAACGGCCCTCCGACCTGGAGAGGCAGAAAGGTCCCCTCGTCTAATGGGAACTAGCCCGCTCGCACTGAAGCAGCTATTTCACATTAGAGAAACGACCCTCTGACCTGCAGAGGCAGAAAGGTCCTCTCGTCTAATGGGAACTAGCCCACTCACACTGAAGCAGCTATTTCCCATTAGAGAAACCGCCCTCTGACCTGCAGAGGCAGAATGGTCCTTTCGTCTAATGGGAACTAGCCCACTCACACTGAAGCAGCTATTTCCCATTAGAGAAACGGCCCTCCGACCTGCAGATGCAGAAAGGTCCTCTCGTCTAATGGGAACTAGCCCGCTCAAACTGAAGCAGCTATTTCCCATTCGAGAAACGGCCCTCCGACCTGCAGAGGCAGAAAGGTCCCCTCGTCTAATGGGAACTAGCCCGCTTACACTGAAGCAGCTATTTCCCATTAGAGATCGGCCCTCTGACCTACAGAGGCAGAAAGGTCCTCTCGTCTAGTGGGAACTAGCCCACTCACACTGAAGCAGCTATTTCCCATTAGAGAAACGGCCCTCTGACCTGCAGATGCAGAAAGGTCCTCTCGTCTAATGGGCACTAACCCATTCACACTGAAGCAGCTATTTCCGATTAGAGAAACGGCCCTCCGACCTGCAGAGGCAGAAAGGTCCTCTCATCTAATGGGAAATCTCCACTCACACTGAAGCAGCTATTTCCCATTAGAGAAACGGCCCTCCGACATGCAGAGGCAGAAAGGTCATCTTGTCTAATGGGAACTAGCCCACTCACACTGAAGCAGCTATTTCCCATTAGAGAAACGGCCCTGCGACTTGCAGACACAGAAAGGTCCTCTCGTCTAATGGGAACTAGCCCACTCACACTGAAGCAGCTATTTCCCATTAGAGAAACGGCCCTCTGACCTGCAGAGGCAAAAAGGTCCTTTCGTCTAATGGGAACTAGCCCATTCACACTGAAGCAGCTTTTTCCCATTAGAGAAATGGCCCTCCGACCTGCAGAGGCAGAAAGGTCCTCGCGTCTAATGGGAACTAGCCCACTCACACTGAAGCGGCTGTTTCCCATTATTGAAACGGCCCTCCGACCTGCAAAGGCAGTAAGGTCCTCTCGTCTAAGGGGAACTAGCCCACTCACATTGAAGCAGCCATTTCCCATTAGAGAAACGGCCGTCCGACCTGCATAGGCAGAAAGGTCCTCTCGTCTAATGGGAACTAGCCCACTCACACTGAAGCAGCTATTTCCCATTAGAGAAACGGCCCTCAGACCACGACCCTCTGACCTGCAGAGGCAGAAAGGTCCTCTCGTCTAATGGGAACTAGCCCACTCACACTGAAGCAGCTATTTCCCATTAGAGAAACGGCCCTCCGACCTGCAGAGGCAGAAAGGTCCTCTCGTCTAAGGGGAACTAGCCCACTCACACTGAAGCAGCTATTTCCCATTAGAGAAACGGCCCTCAGACCTGCAGAGGCAGAAAGGTCCTCTCGTCTAAGGGGAACTAGCCCACTCACACTGAAGCAGCCATTTCCCATTAGAGAAACGGCCGCCTGACCTGCAGAGGCAGAAAAGTCCTCTCGTCTAATGGGAACTAGCCCACTCACACTGAAGCAGTCATTTCCCATTAGAGAAACGGCCGTCTGACCTGCAGAGGCAGAAAAGTCCTCTCGTCTAATGGGAACTCGTCCGTTCACACTGAAGCAGCCATTTCCTATTAGAGAAACGGCCCTCTGACCTGCAGAGGCAGGAAGGTCCTCTCGTCTAATTGGAACTAGCCCACTCAAACTGAAGCAGCTATTTCCCATTAGAGAAACGGCCCCCTGACCTGCAGAGGCAGAAAAGTCCTCTCGTCTAATGGGAACTAGCCCACTCACACTGAAGCAGCTATTTCCCATTAGAGAAACGGCCCTCCGACCTGGAAAGGCAGAAAGGTCCTCTCGTCTAATGGGAACTAGCCCATTCACACTGAAGCAGCTATTTCCCATTAGAGAAACGGCCCTCCGACCTGCAGAGGAAGAACGATCCTTTTGTCTAATGGAAACTAGCCCGCTCACACTGAAGCAGCTATTTCCCATTAGAGAAACGGCCGTCTGAACTGCAGAGGCAGAAAAGTCCTCTCATCTAATGGGAACTAGTCCATTCACACTGAAGCAGCTATTTCCCATTAGAGAAACGGCCCTCTGACCTGCAGAGGAAGAAAGGTCCTCTCGTTTAATGGGAACTAGCCCATTCACACTGAAGCAGCTATTTTCCATTAGAGAAAATTCCCACTGACCTGCAGAGGGAGAAAGGTCCTCTCGTCTAATGGGAACTAGCCCATTCACACTGAAGCAGATATTTCCCATTAGAGAAACGGCCCTCCGACCTGCAGCAGCAGAAAGGTCCTCTCGTCTAATGGGAACTAGCCCGCTCAAATTGAAGCAGCTATTTCCCATTCGAAAAACGGCCCTCCGACCTGCAGAGGCAGAAAGGTCCCCTCGTCTAATGGGAACTAGCCCGCTCACACTGAAGCAGCTATTTCCCATTAGAGATCGGCCCTCTGACCTGCAGAGGCAGAAAGGTCCTCTCGTCTAATGGGAACTAGCCCACTCACACTGAAGCAGCTATTTCCCATTAGAGAAACGGCCCTCCGACCTGCAGAGGCAGAAAGGTCCTCTCGTCTAATGGGAACTAGCCCACTCGCACTGAAGCAGCTATTTCCCATTAGAGAAACGGCCCTCCGACCTGCAGAGGCAGAAAGGTCCTCTCGTCTAATGGGAACTAGCCCACTCGCACTGAAGCAGCTATTTCCCATTAGAGAAACGGCCCTCCGACCTGCAGAGGCAGAAAGGTCCTCTCATCTAATGGGAACTCTCCACTCACACTGAAGCAGCTATTTCCCATTAGAGAATCGGCCCTCCGACATGCAGAGGCAGAAAGGTCATCTCGTCTAATGGGAATTAGCCCACTCATACTGAAGCAGCTATTTCACATTAGAGAAACGGCCCTCCGACCTGCAGAGACAGAAAGGTCCTCTCGTCTAATGGGAACTAGCCCACTCACAGTGAAGCAGCTATTTCCCATTAGAGAAACGGCCCTCTGACCTGCAGAGGCAGAAAGGTCCTCTCGTCTAATGAGAACTAGCCCACTCACACTGAAGCAGCTATTCCCATTAGAGAAACGGCCCTCTGACCTGCAGCGGCAAAAAGGTCCTTTCGTCTAATGGGAACTAGCCCACTCACACTGAAGCAGCTATTTCCCATTAGAGAAACAGCCCTCCAACCTGCAGAGGCAGAAAGGTCCTCGCGTCTAATGGGAACTAGCCCACTCACACTGAAGCAGCTATTTCCCATTAGAGAAACGGCCCTCTGACCTGCAGAGGCAGGAAGGTCCTCTCGTCTAAGGGGAACTAGCCCACTCACACTGAAGCACCTATTTACCATTAGAGAAACGGCCGTCCGACCTGCAGAGGCAGGAAGGTCCTCTCGTCTAATGGGATAACCCATTCACACTGAAGCACCTATTTCCCATTAGAGAAACGGCCCTCTGACCTGCAGAGGCAGAAAAGTCCTCTTGTCTAATGGGAACTAGCCCATTCACACTGAAGCACCTATTTCCCATTAGAGAAACGGCCCTCTGACCTGCAGAGGCAGAAAGGTCCTCTCGTCTAATGGGAACTAGCCCTCTCACACTGAAGCAGCTATTTGCCATTAGAGAAACGGCCCTCCGACCTTGAAAGGCAGAAAGGTCCTCTCGTCTAATGGGAACTAGCCCATTCACACTGAAGCAGATATTTCCCATTAGAGAAACGGCCCTCCGACCTGCAGAAGCAGAACGGTCCTCTCGTCTAATGGGAACCAGCCCGCTCACACTGAAGCAGCTATTTCCCATTAGAGAAACGGTCCTCTGACCACGACCCTCTGACTTGCAGAGGCAGAAAGGTCCTCTCGTCTAATGGGAACTAGCCCACTCACACTGAAGCAGCTATTTCCCATTAGAGAAACGGCCCTCCGATCTGCAGAGGCAGAAAGGTCCTCTCGTCTAAGGGGAACTAGCCCACTCACACTGAAGCAGCCATTTCCCATTAGAGAAACGGCCGTCTGACCTGCAGAGGCAGAAAAGTCCGCTCGTCTAATGGGAACTAGCCCACTCACACTGAAGCAGCCATTTCCCATTAGAGAAACGGCCGTCTGACCTGCAGAGGCAGAAAAGTCCTCTCGTCTAATGGGAACTAGCCCACTCACACTGAAGCAGCCATTTCCCATTAGAGAAACAGCCGCCTGACCTGCAGAGGCAGAAAAGTCCTCTCGTCTAATGGGAACTAGTCCATTCACACTGAAGCAGCCATTTCCCATTAGAGAAACGGCCCTCTGACCTGCAGAGGCAGAAAGGTCCTCTCGTCTAATTGGAACTAGCCCACTCAAACTGAAGCAGCTATTTCCCATTAGAGAAACGGCCTTCTGACCTGCAGAGGCAGAAAAGTCCTCTCGTCTAATGGGAACTAGCCCACTCACACTGAAGCAGCTATTTCCCATTAGAGAAACGGCCCTCTGACCTGCAGAGGCAGAAAGGTCCTCAAGTCTAATGGGAACTAGCCCACTCACACTGAAGCAGCTATTTCCCATTAGAGAAACGGCCATCCGACCTGGAAAGGCAGAAAGGTCCTCTCGTCTAATGGGAACTAGCCCATTCACACTGAAGCAGCTAGTTCCCATTAGAGAAACGGCCCTCCGACCTGCAGAGGCAGAACGATCCTTTCGTCTAATGGAAACTAGCCCACTCACACTGAAGCAGCTCTTTCCCATTAGAGAAACGGCCCTCTGACCTGCAGAAGCAGAACGGTCCTTTCGTCTGATGGGAACTAGCCCACTCACACTGAAGCAGCTATTTCCCATTAGAGAAACGGCCCTCCGATCTGCAGAGGCAGAAAGGTCCTCTCGTCTAAGGGGAACTAGCCCACTGACACTGAAGCAGCCATTTCCCATTAGAGAAACGGCCGTCTGACCTGCAGAGGCAGAAAAGTCCTCTCGTCTAATGGGAACTAGCCCACTCACACTGAAGCAGCCATTTCCCATTAGAGAAACGGCCGTCTGACCTGCAGAGGCAGAAAAGTCCTCTCGTCTAATGGGAACTAGCCCACTCACACTGAAGCAACCATTTCCCATTAGAGAAACGGCCGTCTGACCTGCAGAGGCAGAAAAGTCCTCTCGTCTAATGGGAACTAGTCCATTCACACTGAAGCAGCCATTTCCCATTAGAGAAACGGCCCTCTGACCTGCAGAGGCAGAAAAGTCCTCTCGTCTAATGGGAACTAGCCCACTCACACTGAAGCAGATATTTCCCATTAGAGAAACGGCCTTCTGACCTGCAGAGGCAGAAAGGTTCTCAAGTCTAATGGGAACTAGCCCACTCACACTGAAGCAGCTAGTTCCCATTAGAGAAACGGCCCTCCGACCTGCAGAGGCAGAACGATCCTTTCGTCTAATGGAAACTAGCCCACTCACACTGAAGCAGCTCTTTCCCATTAGAGAAACAGCCCTCTGACCTGCAGAAGCAGAACGGTCCTTTTGTCTGATGGGAACTAGCCCACTCACACTGAAGCAGCTATTTCCCATTAGAGAAACGGCCCTCCGACCTGCAGAGGCAGAAAGGTCCTCTCGTCTAATGGGACCTAGCCAGCTCAAACTGAAGCAGCTATTTCCAATTAGAGAAACGGCCCTCCGGCCTGCAGATGCAGAAAGGTCCTCTTGTCTAATGGGAACTAGCCCGCTCAAACTGAAGCAGCTATTTCCCATTAGAGCAACGTCCCTCTGACCTGCATAGGCAAAAAGGTCCCCTCGTCTAATGGGAACTAGCCCACTCACACTGAAGCAGCTATTTCCCATTATAGAAACGGCCCTTTACCTGCAGAGGCAGAAAGGTCCTCTCGTCTAATGGGAACTAGCCCATTCACACTGAAGAAGCTATTTCCCATTAGAGAAACGGCCCTCTGACCTGCAGAGGCAGAAAAGTCCTCTCGTCTAATGAGAACTAGCCCATTCACACTGAAGCAGCTATTTCCCATTAGAGAAACGGCCCTCCGACCTGCAGAGGCAGAAAGGTCCCCTCGTCTAATGGGAACTAGCCCGCTCGCACTGAAGCAGCTATTTCACATTAGAGAAACGACCCTCTGACCTGCAGAGGCAGAAAGGTCCTCTCGTCTAATGGGAACTAGGCCACTCCCACTGAAGCAGCTATTTCGCATTAGAGAAACGGCCCTCTGACCTGCAGAGGCAGAAAGGTCCTTTCGTCTAATGGGAACTAGCCCACTCACACTGAAGCAGCTATTTCCCATTAGAGAAACGGCCCTCCGACCTGCAGAGGCAGAAAAGTCCTCTCGCCTAATGGGAACTAGCCCATTCACACTAAAGCAGCTATTTCCCATTAGAGAAACGGCCCTCAGACCTGCAGAGGCAGAAAGGTCCTCTCACCTAATGGGAACTCTCCACTCACACTGAAGCAGCTATTTCCCATTAGAAAAACGTCCCTCCTGCATTCAGAGGCAGAAAGGTCCTCTCATCTAATGGGAACTAGCCCACTCACACTGAAGCAGCTATTTCCCATTAGAGAAACGGCCCTCTGACCTGCAGAGGCAGAAAGGTCCTCTCGTCTAATGGGAACTAGCCCACTCACACTGAAGCAGCTATTTCCCATTAGAGAAACGGCCCTCCGACCTGCAGAGGCAGAAAGGTCCCCTCGTCTTATGGGAACTAGCCCACTGACACTGAAGCAGCTATTTCCCATTAGAGAAACGACCGTCTGACCTGCAGATGCAGAAAGGTCCTCTCGTCTAATGGGAACTAGCCCATTCACACTGAAGCAGCTATTTCCCATTAGAGAAAAGGCCCTCTGACCTGCAGAGGCAGAAAGGTCCTCTCGTCTAATGGGAACTAGGCCACTCCCACTGAAGCAGCTATTTCGCATTAGAGAAACGGCCCTCCAACCCGCAGAGGCAGAAAGGTCATCTCACCTAATGGGAACTTTCCACTCACACTGAAGCAGCTATTTCCCATTAGAGAAACGTCCCTCTGACATTCAGAGGCAGAAAGGTCCTCTCATCTAATGGGAACTAGCCCACTCACACTGAAGCAGCTATTTCCCATTAGAGAAACGGCTCTCTGACCTGCAGAGGCAGAAAGGTCCTCTCGTCTAATGGGAACTAGCCCACTCACACTGAAGCAGCTATTTCCCATTAGAGAAACGGCCCTCTGACCTGCAGAGGCAGAAAGGTCCTTTCGTCTAATGGGAACTAGCCCACTCACACTGAAGCAGCTATTTCCCATTAGAGAAACGGCCCTCCGACCTGCAGAGGCAGAAAGGTCCTCTTGTCTAATGGGAACTAGCCCACTCGCACTGAAGCAGCTATTTCCCATTAGAGAAACGGCCATCCGACCTGCAAAGGCAGAAAGGACCTCTCGTCTAATGGGAACTAGCCCATTCGCACTGAAGCAGCTATTTCCCATTAGAGAAACAGCCCTATGACCTGCAGAGGCAGAAAGGTCATCTCGTCGAATGGGATCTAGCCCACTCACACTGAAGCAGCTATTTCCCATTAGAGAAACGGCACTCTGACCTGCAGAGGCAGAAAGGTCCTCTCGCCGAATAGGAACTAGCCCAGTCACACTGAAGCAGCTATTTCCCATTAGAGAAACGGCCCTCTGACCTGCAGAGGCAGAAAGGTCCTCTCGTCTAATGGGAACTAGCCCACTCACACTGAAGCAGCTATTTCCCATTAGAGAAACGGCCGTCTGACCTGCAGAGGCAGAAAGGTCCTCTCGTCTAATGGGAACTAGCCCATTCACACTGAAGCAGCTATTTCCCATTAGAGAAACGGCCCTCTGACCTGCAGAGGCAGAAAGGTCCTCTCGTCTAATGGGAACTAGCCCGCTCACACTGAAGCAGCTATTTCACATTAGAGAAACGACCCTCTGACCTGCAGAGGCAGAAAGGTCCTCTCGTCTAATGGGAACTAGCCCACTCACACTGAAGCAGCTATTTCCCATTAGAGAAACCGCCCTCTGACCTGCAGAGGCAGAACGGTCCTTTCGTCTAATGGGAACTAGCCCACTCACACTGAAGCAGCTATTTCCCATTAGAGAAACGGCCCTCCGACCTGCAGATGCAGAAAGGTCCTCTCTTCTAATGGGAACTAGCCCGCTCAAACTGAAGCAGCTATTTCCCATTCGAGAAACGGCCCTCCGACCTGCAGAGGAAGAAAGGTCCCCTCGTCTAATGGGAACTAGCCCGCTCACACTGAAGCAGCTATTTCCCATTAGAGATCGGCCCTCTGACCTGCAGAGGCAGAAAGGTCCTCTTGTCTAATGGGAACTAGCCCACTCACACTGAAGCAGCTATTTCCCATTAGAGAAACGGCCCTGCGACCTGCAGAGACAGAAAGGTCCTCTCGTCTAATGGGAACTAGCCCACTCACACTGAAGCAGCTATTTCCCATTAGAGAAACGGCCCTCCGACCTGCAGAGACAGAAAGGTCCTCTCGTCTAATGGGAACTAGCCCACTCACACTGAAGCAGCTATTTCCCATTAGAGAAACGGCCCTCCGACCTGCAGAGGCAGAAAGGTCCTCTCGTCTAAGGAGAACTAGCCCACTCACACTGAAGCAGCTATTTCCCATTAGAGAAACGGCCCTCTGACCTGCAGAGGCAAAAAGGTCCTTTCGTCTAATGGTAACTAGCCCACTCACACTGAAGCAGCTTTTTCCCATTAGCGAAACGCCTCTCCGACCTGCAGAGGCAGAAAGGTCCTCACGTCTAATGGGAACTATCCCACTCACACTGAAGCAGCTATTTCCCATTAGAGAAACGGCCCTCCGACGTGCAAAGGCAGTAAGGTCCTCTCGTCTAAGGGGAACTAGCCCACTCACACTGAAGCAGCCATTTCCCATTAGAGAAACGGCCGTCCGACCTGCATAGGCAGAAAGGTCCTCTCGTTTAATGGGAACTAGCCCACTCACACTGAAGCAGCTATTTCCCATTAGAGAAACGGCCCTCAGACCACGACCCTCTGACCTGCAGAGGCAGAAAAGTCCTCTCGTCTAATGGGAACTAGCCCACTCACACTGAAGCAGCTATTTCCCATTAGAGAAACGGCCCTCTGACCTGCAGAGGCAGAAAGGTCCTCTCGTCTAAGGGGAACTAGCCCACTCACACTGAAGCAGCTATTTCCCATTAGAGAAACGGCCCTCAGACCTGCAGAGGCAGAAAGGTCCTCTCGTCTAAGGGGAACTAGCCCACTCACACTGAAGTAGCCATTTCCCATTAGAGAAACGGCCGTCTGACCTGCACAGGCAGAAAAGTCCTCTCGTCTAATGGGAACTAGCCCACTTTCACTGAAGCAGTCATTTCCCATTAGAGAAACGGCCGTCTGACCTGCAGAGGCAGAAAAGTCCTCTCGTCTAATGGGAACTCGTCCGTTCACACTGAAGCAGCCATTTCCCATTAGAGAAACGACCCTCTGACCTGCAGAGGCAGGAAGGTCCTCTCGTCTAATTGGAACTAGCCCACTCAAACTGAAGCAGCTATTTCCCATTAGAGAAACGGCCCCCTGACCTGCAGAGCAGAAAAGTCCTCTCGTCTAATGGGAACTAGTCCACTCACACTGAAGCAGCTATTTCCCATTAGAGAAACGGCCCTCCGACCTGGAAAGGCAGAAAGGTCCTCTCGTCTAATGGGAACTAGCCCATTCACACTGAAGCAGCTATTTCCCATTCGAGAAACGGCCCTCCGACCTGCAGAGGCAGAACGATCCTTTCGTCTAATGGAAACTAGCCCGCTCACACTGAAGCAGCTATTTCCCATTAGAGAAACGGCCCTCTGACCTGCAGAAGCAGAACGGTCCTTTCGTCTGATAGGAACTAGCCCGCTCACACTGAAGCAGCTATTTCCCATTAGAGAAACGGCCCTCTGACCTGCAGAGGCAAAAAGGTCCTCTCGTCTAATGGGAACTAGCCCACTCACACTGAAGCAGCTATTTCCCATTAGAGAAACGGCCGTCTGACCTGCAGAGGCAGAAAGGTCCTCTCGTCTAATGGGAACTAGCCCATTCACACTGAAGCAGCTATTTCCCATTAGAGAAACGGCCCTCTGACCTGCAGAGGCGGAAAGGTCCTCTCGTCTAATGGGAACTAGCCCACTCACACTGAAGCAGCTATTTCCCATTAGAGAAACGGCCCTCTGACCTGCAGAGGCAGAAAGGTCCTCTCGTCTAAGGGGAACTAGCCCACTCACACTGAAGCAGTCATTTCCCATTAGAGAAACGGCCGTCTGACCTGCAGAGGCAGAAAAGTCCTCTCGTCTAATGGGAACTAGCCCATTCACACTGAAGCAGCTATTTCCCATTAGAGAAACGGCCCTCTGACCTGCAGAGGAAGAAAGGTCCTCTCGTTTAATGGGAACTAGCCCATTCACACTGAAGCAGCTATTTTCCATTAGAGAAAATTCCCACTGACCTGCAGAGGGAGAAAGGTCCTCTCGTCTAATGGGAACTAGCCCATTCACACTGAAGCAGATATTTCCCATTAGAGAAACGGCCCTCCGACCTGCAGCAGCAGAAAGGTCCTCTCGTCTAATGGGAACTAGCCCGCTCAAATTGAAGCAGCTATTTCCCATTCGAGAAACGGCCCTCCGACCTGCAGAGCAGAAAGGTCCCCTCGTCTAATGGGAACTAGCCCGCTCACACTGAAGCAGCTATTTCCCATTAGAGATCGGCCCTCTGACCTGCAGAGGCAGAAAGGTCCTCTCGTCTAATGGGAACTAGCCCACTCACACTGAAGAAGCTATTTCCCATTAGAGAAACGGCCATCCGACATGCAGAGGCAGAAAGGTCCTCTCGTCTAATGGGAACTAGCCCACTCGCACTGAAGCAGCTATTTCCCATTAGAGAAACGGCCCTCCGACCTGCAGAGGCAGAAAGGTCCTCTCGTCTAATGGGAACTAGCCCATTCACACTGAAGCAGCTATATCCCATTAGAGAAACGGCCCTCCGACCTGCAGAGGCAGAAAGGTCCTCTCGCCTAATGGGAACTAGCCCATTCACACTGAAGCAGCTATTTCCCATTAGAGAAACGGCCCTCCGACCTGCAGAGGCAGAAAGGTCCTCTCGTCTAATGGGAACTCTCCACTCACACTGAAGCAGCTATTTCCCATTAGAGAATCGGCCCTCCGACATGCAGAGACAGAAAGGTCCTCTCGTCTAATGGGAACTAGCCCACTCACACTGAAGCAGCTATTTCCCATTAGAGAAACGGCCCTCCGACCTGCAGAGGCAGAAAGGTCCTCTCGTCTAAGGGGAACTAGCCCACTCACACTGAAGCAGCCATTTCCCATTAGAGAAACGGCCGTCTGTCTTGCAGAGGCAGAAACGTCCTCTCGTCTAATGGGAACTAGCCCACTCACACTGAAGCAGCCATTTCCCATTAGAGAAACGGCCGTCTGACCTGCAGAGGCAGAAAAGTACTCTCGTCTAATGGGAACTAGCCC
Organism: Ambystoma mexicanum; assembly: GCF_040938575.1. Classification (NCBI taxonomy): domain Eukaryota; kingdom Metazoa; phylum Chordata; class Amphibia; order Caudata; family Ambystomatidae; genus Ambystoma; species Ambystoma mexicanum. Next base: position 1,284,160,460 of record NC_090928.1, read on the forward strand.
ACTCGCACTGAAGCAGCCATTTCCCATTAGAGAAACGGCCGTCTGACCTGCAGAGGCAGAAAAGTCCTCTCGTCTAATGGGAACTAGTCCATTCACACTGAAGCAGCCATTTCCCATTAGAGAAACGGCCCTCTGACCTGCAGAGGCAGAAAGGTCCTCTCGTCTAATTGGAACTAGCCCACTCAAACTGAAGCAGCTATTTTCCATTAGAGAAACGGCCTTCTGACCTGCAGAGGCAGAAAAGTCCTCTCGTCTAATGGGAACTAGCCCACTCACATTGAAGCAGCTATTTCCCATTAGAGAAACGGCCCTCTGACCTGCAGAGGCAGAAAGGTCCTCAAGTCTAATGGGAACTAGCCCACTCACACTGAAGCAGCTATTTCCCATTAGAGAAACGGCCCTCCGACCTGGAAAGGCAGAAAGGTCCTCTCGTCTAATGGGAACTAGCCCATTCACACTGAAGCAGCTAGTTCCCATTAGAGAAACGGCCCTCCGACCTGCAGAGGCAGAACGATCCTTTCGTCTAATGGAAACTAGCCCACTCACACTGAAGCAGCTCTTTCCCATTAGAGAAACGGCCCTCTGACCTGCAGAAGCAGAACGGTCCTTTCATCTGATGAGAACTAGCCCACTCACACTGAAGCAGCTATTTCCCATTAGAGAAACTGCCCTCCGACCTGCAGAGGCAGAAAGGTCCTCTCGTCTAATGGGACCTAGCCAGCTCAAACTGAAGCAGCTATTTCCAATTAGAGAAACGGCCCTCCGGCCTGCAGATGCAGAAAGGTCCTCTTGTCTAATGGGAACTAGCCCGCTCAAACTGAAGCAGCTATTTCCCATTAGAGCAACGTCCCTCTGACCTGCATAGGCAAAAAGGTCCCCTCGTCTAATGGGAACTAGCCCACTCACACTGAAGCAGCTATTTCCCATTATAGAAACGGCCCTTTACCTGCAGAGGCAGAAATGTCCTCTCGTCTAATGGGAACTAGCCCATTCACACTGAAGAAGCTATTTCCAATTAGAGAAACGGCCATCTGACCTGCAGAGGCAGAAAGATCCTCTCGTCTAATGGGAACTAGCCCATTCACACTGAAGAAGCTATTTCCCATTAGAGAAATGGCCCTCTGACCTGCAGAGGCAGAAAAGTCCTCTCGTCTAATGAGAACTAGCCCATTCACACTGAAGCAGCTATTTCCCATTAGAGAAACGGCCCTCTGACCTGCAGAGGCAGAAAGGTCCTCTTGTCTAATGGGAACTAGCCCACTCACACTGAAGCAGCTATTTCACATTAGAGAAACGGCCCTCTGACCTGCAGAGGCAGAAAGATCCTCTCGTCTCATTGGAACTAGCCCACTCACACTGAAGCAGCTATTTCCCATTAGAGAAAGGGCCCTCCGACCTGGAAAGGCAGAAAGGTCCTCTCGTCTAATGGGAACTAGCCCATTCACACTGAAGCAGCTATTTCCCATTAGAGAAACGGCCCTCTGACCTGCAGAGACAGAAAGGTCCTCTCGCCTAATGGGAACTAGCCCATTCACACTGAAGCAGATATTTCCCATTAGAGAAATGGCCCTCCGACCTGCAGAGGCAGAAAGGTCCACTCGTCTAATGGGAACTAGCCCACTCACACTGAAGCAGTTATTTCCCATTAGAGAAAAGGCTGTATGACCTGCAGAGGCAGAAAGGTCCTCTCGTCTAATGGGAACTAGCCCGCTCAAACTGAAGCAGCTATTTCCCATTAGAGAAACGGCCCTCCGACCTGCAGAGGCAGAAAGGTCCCCTCGTCTAATGGGAACTAGCCCGCTCGCACTGAAGCAGCTATTTCACATTAGAGAAACGACCCTCTGACCTGCAGAGGCAGAAAGGTCCTCTCGTCTAATGGGAACTAGGCCACTCCCACTGAAGCAGCTATTTCGCATTAGAGAAACGGCCCTCCGACCTGCAGAGGCAGAAAGGTCCTTTCGTCTAATGGGAACTAGCCCACTCACACTGAAGCAGCTATTTCCCATTAGAGAAACGGCCCTCCGACCTGCAGAGGCAGAAAGGTCCTCTTGTCTAATGGGAACTAGCCCACTCACACTGAAGCAGCTATTTCACATTAGAGAAACGGCCCTCGGACCTGCAGTGGCAGAAAGATCCTCTCGTCTCATTGGAACTAGCCCACTCACACTGAAGCAGCTATTTCCCATTAGAGAAAGGGCCCTCCGACCTGGAAAGGCAGAAAGGTCCTCTCGTCTAATGGGAACTAGTCCATTCACACTGAAGCAGCTATTTCCCATTAGAGAAATGGGCCTCCAACCTGCAGAGGCAGAACGGTCCTTTCGTCTAATGGGAACTAGCCCACAAACACTGAAGCAGCTATTTCCCATTAGAGAAACGGCCCTCTGACCTGCAGAGGCAGAAAGGTCCTCTCGTCTAATGGGAACTAGCCCATTCACACTGAAGCAGCTATTTCCCATTAGAGAAACGGCCCTCTGACCTGCAGAGACAGAAAGGTCCTCTCGCCTAATGGGAACTAGCCCATTCACACTGAAGCAGCTATTTCCCATTAGAGAAATGGCCCTCCGACCTGCAGAGGCAGAAAGGTCCACTCGTCTAATGGGAACTAGCCCACTCACACTGAAGCAGTTATTTCCCATTAGAGAAAAGGCTGTATGACCTGCAGAGGCAGAAAGGTCCTCTCGTCTAATGGGAACTAGCCCATTCACACTGAAACAGCTATTTTCCATTAGAGAAACGGGCCTCTGACCTGCAGATGCAGAAAGGTCCTCTCGTCTAATGGGAACTAGCCCGCTCAAACTGAAGCAGCTATTTCCCATTAGAGAAACGGCCCTCCGACCTGCAGAGGCAGAAAGGTCCCCTCGTCTAATGGGAACTAGCCCGCTCGCACTGAAGCAGCTATTTCACATTAGAGAAATGACCCTCTGACCTGCAGAGGCAGAAAGGTCCTCTCGTCTAATGGGAACTAGGCCACTCCCACTGAAGCAGCTATTTCGCATAAGAGAAACGGCCCTCCGACCTGCAGAGGCAGAAAGGTCCTTTCGTCTAATGGGAACTAGCCCACTCACACTGAAGCAGCTATTTCCCATTAGAGAAACGGCCCTCCGACCTGCAGAGGCAGAAAGGTCCTCTCGTCTAATGGGAACTAGCCCATTCACACTGAAGCAGCTATTTCCCATTAGAGAAACGGCCCTCCGACCCGCAGAGACAGAAAAGTCCTCTCGCCTAATGGGAACCAGCCCATTCACACTAAAGCAGCTATTTCCCATTAGAGAAACGGCCCTCAGACCTGCAGAGGCAGAAAGGTCCTCTCACCTAATGGGAACTCTCCACTCACACTGAAGCAGCTATTTCCCATTAGAAAAACGTCCCTCCTACATTCAGAGGCAGAAAGGTCCTCTCATCTAATGGGAACTAGCCCACTCACACTGAAGCAGCTATTTCCCATTAGAGAAACGGCCCTCTGACCTGCAGAGGCAGAAAGGTCCTCTCGTCTAATGGGAACTAGCCCACTCACACTGAAGCAGCTATTTCCCATTAGAGAAACGGCCCTCCGACCTGCAGAGGCAGAAAGGTCCCCTCGTCTAATGGGAACTAGCCCGCTCGCACTGAAGCAGCTATTTCCCATTAGAGAAACGGCCTTCCGACCTGCAGAGGCAGAAAGGACCTCTCGTCTAATGGGAACTAGCCCATTCGCACTGAAGCAGCTATTTCCCATTAGAGAAACGGCCCTATGACCTGCAGAGGCAGAAAGGTCATCTCGTCTAAGGGGATCTAGCCCACTCACTCTGAAGCAGCTATTTCCCATTAGAGAAACGGCCCTCTGACCTGCAGAGGCAGAAAGGTCCTCTCACCGAATGGGAACTAGCCCACTCACTCTGAAGCAGCTATTTCCCATTAGAGAAACGGCCCTCCGACCCGCAGAGACAGAAAAGTCCTCTCGCCTAATGGGAACTAGCCCATTCACACTAAAGCAGCTATTTCCCATTAGAGAAACGGCCCTCAGACCTGCAGAGGCAGAAAGGTCCTCTCACCTAATGGGAACTCTCCACTCACACTGAAGCAGCTATTTCCCATTAGAAAAACGTCCCTCCTACATTCAGAGGCAGAAAGGTCCTCTCATCTAATGGGAACTAGCCCACTCACACTGAAGCAGCTATTTCCCATTAGAGAAACGGCCCTCTGACCTGCAGAGGCAGAAAGGTCCTCTCGTCTAATGGGAACTAGCCCACTCACACTGAAGCAGCTATTTCCCATTAGAGAAACGGCCCTCCGACCTGCAGAGGCAGAAAGGTCCCCTCGTCTAATGGGAACTAGCCCGCTCGCACTGAAGCAGCTATTTCCCATTAGAGAAACGGCCTTCCGACCTGCAGAGGCAGAAAGGACCTCTCGTCTAATGGGAACTAGCCCATTCGCACTGAAGCAGCTATTACCCATTAGAGAAACGGCCCTATGACCTGAAGAGGCAGAAAGGTCATCTCGTCTAAGGGGATCTAGCCCACTCACTCTGAAGCAGCTATTTCCCATTAGAGAAACGGCCCTCTGACCTGCAGAGGCAGAAAGGTCCTCTCACCGAATGGGAACTAGCCCAGTCACACTGAAGCAGCTATTTCCCATTAGAGAAACGGCCCTCCAACCTGCAGAGGCAGAAAGGTCCCCTCGTCTAATGGGAACTAGCCCACTGACACTGAAGCAGCTATTTCCCATTAGAGAAACGGCCGTCTGACCTGCAGATGCAGAAAGGTCCTCTCGTCTAATGGGAACTAGCCCATTCACACTGAAGCAGCTATTTCCCATTAGAGAAACGGCCCTCTGACCTGCAGAGGCAGAAAGGTCCTCTCGTCTAATGGGAACTAGGCCACTCCCACTGAAGCAGCTATTTCGCATTAGAGAAACGGCCCTCCGACCTGCAGAGGCAGAAAGGTCCTTTCGTCTAATGGGAACTAGCCCACTCACACTGAAACAGCTATTTCCTTTTAGAGAAACGGCCCTCCGACCTGCAGAGGCAGAAAGGTCCTCTCGTCTAATGGGAACTAGCCCATTCACACTGAAGCAGCTATTTCCCATTAGAGAAACGGCCCTCCAACCCGCAGAGGCAGAAAGGTCCTCTCGCCTAATGGGAACTAGCCCATTCACACTGAAGCAGCTATTTTCCATTAGAGAAACGGCCCTCCGACCTGCAGAGGCAGAAAGGTCATCTCACCTAATGGGAACTCTCCACTCACACTGAAGCAGCTATTTCCCATTAGAGAAACGTCCCTCCGACATTCAGAGGCAGAAAGGTCCTCTCATCTAATGGGAACTAGCCCACTCACACTGAAGCAGCTATTTCCCATTAGAGAAACGGCCCTCTGACCTGCAGAGGCAGAAAGGTCCTCTCGTCTAATGGGAACTAGCCCACTCACACTGAAGCAGCTATTTCCCATTAGAGAAACGGCCCTCTGACCTGCAGAGGCAGAAAGGTCCTTTCGTTTAATGGGAACTAGCCCACTCACACTGAAGCAGCTATTTCCCATTAGAGAAACGGCCCTTCGACCTGCAGAGGCAGAAAGGTCCTCTCGTCTAATGGGAACTAGCCCACTCACACTGAAGCAGCTATTTCCCATTAGAGAAACGGCCATCCGACCTGCAAAGGCAGAAAGGACCTCTCGTCTAATGGGAACTAGCCCATTCGCACTGAAGCAGCTATTTCCCATTAGAGAAACGGCCCTATGACCTGCAGAGGCAGAAAGGTCATCTTGTCTAATGGGATCTAGCCCACTCACACTGAAGCAGCTATTTCCCATTAGAGAAACGGCACTCTGACCTGCAGAGGCAGAAAGGTCCTCTCGCCGAATGGGAACTAGCCCAGTCACACTGAAGCAGCTATTTCCCATTAGAGAAACGGCCCTCTGACCTGCAGAGGCAGAAAGGTCCTCTCGTCTAATGGGAACTAGCCCACTCACACTGAAGCAGCTATTTCCCATTAGAGAAACGGCCGTCTGACCTGCAGAGGCAGAAAGGTCCTCTCGTCTAATGGGAACTAGCCCATTCACACTGAAGCAGCTATTTCCCATTAGAGATACGGCCCTCTGACCTGCAGAGGCAGAAAGGTCCTCTCGTCTAATGGGAACTAGCCCACTCACACTGAAGCAACTATTTCACATTAGAGAAACGACCCTCTGACCTGCAGAGGCAGAAAGGTCCTCTCGTCTAATGGGAACTATCCCACTCACACTGAAGCAGCTATTTCCCATTAGAGAAACGGCCCTGCGACCTGCAGAGACAGAAAGGTCCTCTCGTCTAATGGGAACTAGCCCACTCACACTGAAGCAGCTATTTCCCATTAGAGAAACGGCCCTCCGACCTGCAGAGGCAGAAAGGTCCTCTCATCTAATGAGAACTAGCCCACTCACACTGAAGCAGCTATTTCCCATTAGAGAAACGGCCCTCTGACCTGCAGAGGCAAAAAGGTCCTTTCGTCTAATGGTAACTAGCCCACTCACACTGAAGCAGCTTTTTCCCATTAGCGAAACGGCCCTCCGACCTGCAGAGGCAGAAAGGTCCTCACGTCTAATGGGAACTATCCCACTCACACTGAAGCAGCTATTTCCCATTAGAGAAACGGCCCTCCGACCTGCAAAGGCAGTAAGGTCCTCTCGTTTAGGGGAACTAGCCCACTCACACTGAAGCAGCCATTTCCCATTAGAGAAACGGCCGTCCGACCTGCATAGGCAGAAAGGTCCTCTCGTTTAATGGGAACTAGCCCACTCACACTGAAGCAGCTATTTCCCATTAGAGAAACGGCCCTCAGACCACGACCCTCTGACCTGCAGAGGCAGAAAGGTCCTCTCGTCTAATGGGAACTAGCCCACTCACACTGAAGCAGCTATTTCCCATTAGAGAAACGGCCCTCTGACCTGCAGAGGCAGAAAGGTCCTCTCGTCTAAGGGGAACTAGCCCACTCACACTGAAGCAGCTATTTCCCATTAGAGAAACGGCCCTCAGACCTGCAGAGGCAGAAAGGTCCTCTCGTCTAAGGGGAACTAGCCCACTCACACTGAAGTAGCCATTTCCCATTAGAGAAACGGCCGTCTGACCTGCAGAGGCAGAAAAGTCCTCTCGTCTAATGGGAACTAGCCCACTTACACTGAAGCAGTCATTTCCCATTAGAGAAACGGCCGTCTGACCTGCAGAGGCAGAAAAGTCCTCTCGTCTAATGGGAACTCGTCCGTTCACACTGAAGCAGCCATTTCCCATTAGAGAAACGACCCTCTGACCTGCAGAGGCAGGAAGGTCCTCTCGTCTAATTGGAACTAGCCCACTCAAACTGAAGCAGCTATTTCCCATTAGAGAAACGGCCCCCTGACCTGCAGAGGCAGAAAAGTCCTCTCGTCTAATGGGAACTAGCCCACTCACACTGAAGCAGCTATTTCCCATTAGAGAAACGGCCCTCTGACCTGGAAAGGCAGAAAGGTCCTCTCGTCTAATGGGAACTAGCCCATTCACACTGACGCAGCTATTTCCCATTAGAGAAACGGCCCTCCGACCTGCAGAGGCAGAACGATCCTTTCGTCTAATGGAAACTAGCCCGCTCACACTGAAGCAGCTATTTCCCATTAGAGAAACGGCCCTCTGACCTGCAGAAGCAGAACGGTCCTTTCGTCTGATAGGAACTAGCCCGCTCACACTGAAGCAGCTATTTCCCATTAGAGAAACGGCCCTCTGACCTGCAGAGGCAAAAAGATCCTCTCGTCTAATGGGAACTAGCCCACTCACACTGAAGCAGCTATTTCCCATTAGAGAAACGCCCGTCTGACCTGCAGAGGCAGAAAGGTCCTCTTGTCTAATGGGAACTAGCCCATTCACACTGAAGCAGCTATTTCCCATTAGAGAAACAGCCCTCTGACCTGCAGAGGCGGAAAGGTCCTCTCGTCTAATGGGAACTAGCCCACTCACACTGAAGCAGCTATTTCCCATTAGAGAAACGGCCCTCTGACCTGCAGAGGCAGAAAGGTCCTCTCGTCTAAGGGGAACTAGCCCACTCACACTGAAGCAGTCATTTCCCATTAGAGAAACGGCCGTCTGACCTGCAGAGGCAGAAAAGTCCTCTTGTCTAATGGGAACTAGCCCATTCACACTGAAGCAGCTATTTCCCATTAGAGAAACGGCCCTCTGACCTGCAGAGGAAGAAAGGTCCTCTCGTTTAATGGGAACTAGCCCATTCACACTGAAGCAGCTATTTTCCATTAGAGAAAATTCCCACTGACCTGCAGAGGGAGAAAGGTCCTCTCGTCTAATGGGAACTAGCCCATTCACACTGAAGCAGATATTTCCCATTAGAGAAACGGCCCTCCGACCTGCAGCAGCAGAAAGGTCCTCTCGTCTAATGGGAACTAGCCCGCTCAAATTGAAGCAGCTATTTCCCATTCGAGAAACGGCCCTCCGACCTGCAGAGCAGAAAGGTCCCCTCGTCTAATGGGAACTAGCCCGCTCACACTGAAGCAGCTATTTCCCATTAGAGATCGGCCCTCTGACCTGCAGAGGCAGAAAGGTCCTCTCGTCTAATGGGAACTAGCCCACTCACACTGAAGCAGCTATTTCCCATTAGAGAAACGACCCTTCGACATGCAGAGGCAGAAAGGTCCTCTCGTCTAATGGGAACTAGCCCACTCGCACTGAAGCAGCTATTTCCCATTAGAGAAACGGCCCTCCGACCTGCAGAGGCAGAAAGGTCCTCTCGTCTAATGGGAACTAGCCCATTCACACTGAAGCAGCTATATCCCATTAGAGAAACGGCACTCCGACCTGCAGAGGCAGAAAGGTCCTCTCGCCTAATGGGAACTAGCCCATTCACACTGAAGCAGCTATTTCCCATTAGAGAAACGGCCCTCCGACCTGCAGAGGCAGAAAGGTCCTCTCGTCTAATGGGAACTCTCCACTCACACTGAAGCAGCTATTTCCCATTAGAGAATCGGCCCTCCGACATGCAGAGACAGAAAGGTCCTCTCGTCTAATGGGAACTAGCCCACTCACACTGAAGCAGCTATTTCCCATTAGAGAAACGGCCCTCTGACCTGCAGAGGCAGAAAGGTCCTCTCGTCTAATGAGAACTAGCCCACTCACACTGAAGCAGCTATTTCCCATTAGAGAAACGGCCCTCTGACCTGCAGCGGCAAAAAGGTCCTTTCGTCTAATGGGAACTAGCCCACTCACATTGAAGCAGCTATTTCCCATTAGAGAAACGGCCCTCCGACCTGCAGAGGCAGAAAGGTCCTCGCGTCTAATGGGAACTAGCCCACTCACACTGAAGCAGCTATTTCCCATTAGAGAAACGGCCCTCCGACCTGCAGAGGCAGGAAGGTCCTCTCGTCTAAGGGGAACTAGCCCACTCACACTGAAGCACCTATTTACCATTAGAGAAATGGCCGTCCGACCTGCAGAGGCAGGAAGGTCCTCTCGTCTAATGGGAACTAGCCCATTCACACTGAAGCACCTATTTCCCATTAGAGAAACGGCCCTCTGACCTGCAGAGGCAGAAAAGTCCTCTCGTCTAATGGGAATTAGCCCATTCACACTGAAGCACCTATTTCCCATTAGAGAAACGGCCCTCTGACCTGCAGAGGCAGAAAGGTCCTCTCGTCTAATGGGAACTAGCCCACTCACACTGAAGCAGCTATTTCCCATTAGAGAAACGGCCCTCTGACCTGCAGAGGCAGAAAGGTCCTCTTGTCTAATGGGAAGTAGCCCACTCACACTGAAGCAGCTATTTGCCATTAGAGAAACGGCCCTCCGACCTTGAAAGGCAGAAAGTTCCTCTCGTCTAATGGGAACTAGCCCATTCACACTGAAGCAGCTATTTCCCATTAGAGAAACGGCCCTCCGACCTGCAGAAGCAGAACGGTCCTCTCGTCTAATGGGAACCAGCCCGCTCACACTGAAGCAGCTATTTCCCATTAGAGAAACGGCCCTCTGACCACGACCCTCTGACTTGCAGAGGCCGAAAGGTCCTCTCGTCTAATGGGAACTAGCCCACTCACACTGAAGCAGCTATTTCCCATTAGAGAAACGGCCCTCCGACCTGCAGAGGCAGAAAGGTCCTCTCGTCTAAGGGGAACTAGCCCACTCACACTGAAGCAGCCATTTCCCATTAGAGAAACGGCCGTCTGACCTGCAGAGGCAGAAAAGTCCTCTCGTCTAATGGGAACTAGCCCACTCACACTGAAGCAGCCATTTCCCATTAGAGAAACGGCCGTCTGACCTGCAGAGGCAGAAAAGTCCTCTCGTTTAATGGGAACTGGCTGTCATGATCTCTGCTTCCAAAAGGTCATGGTTTTCCCAACTCCCTTGGAAGCAGATCCATAACCCAGGTTCCGAGTGCCAACCAGTCCCAATTGGGACCTTTTGGACCCAGTCCTGGCGCCAGTGGCACCAGGCTCATAAATATGCCCAGTCCCAGCGCTGGAAGCACCGGGCTCATAATGCTTGGGTGGACTTACCTGCAGCAGACCATGCTGCTTACTTGCCTGCCAGTTGAGCCTCTGATCCTCTTCTGTTTGGAACTACTTTTCCTGTTGGGTGGGGCAGGAGCCACTCCCTAGGTTCAGAACACTGGAACTCTTCTGGAAAGCAGGAACTCTTTTCTTACCTAGGCGTGGCTGTGGAAGGAGACACCTAAGCACTACAGGAGGCTATTTAAACCACACCCGATGGATGAATCTTGCTTTGCGTTATTCTGCATCCTCTGCAGCAGAACGCTCATCGTGTCTTCTGCATCTGATCCTGGGCCTAAGGAAAAAGGCTTACCATCCTGAATCCAGTCTTCAGCAACACCTATAAAGACAAGAAAGAACAGGTTAGCATTACGGTCTTCAGTGACAACGCTTTACTTACCTGACCCATCGGCTGTCACCAACGCCTCGCGCTGCATTCCGGCATCTGAAAGACAAAGGCTTACCTACTCTTCGTGCGCTCCGGAGGTCTTCGCACTGCATTCCGGCATCTGAAAGACAAAAGCTTACCAACTCTTCGCACGCTCCGGAGGCCTTCGGCGCTGCATCCCGCATCTGAAAGACAAAACAAGGTGCGTTTAAAGACATTGGGGAACTTTAATACTCACGTGCCATTACTCCGTTCCACATCTAACCCAGTGGGTATTCCGGCACACTGCAGCCGCTCCGAACTTGTACCTGCAAAAGAAAAAGACAGTTAGAGCGCATCGTGAAGCAGGCAACAAGCGCTTACTTACGTGCTTCCAGGCGCTTCTATTCATCACACAGGCTCCATCTTCAACTCACTTCAGCCCGTCATCCGCCATCGCCGGAACCCTGCAAAACAAGAGACATCATTACTAAAGACTTTTAAAGACATTAGAATTACTCGAAACTTACCGTTCGTGAAGTAAACGACGGACAGCAGTCCTCTGAAGTCAAGAGGCCTGTTCCCCTTATCCAGTGAAGAAACTGGTTACAGCACCCTGCCTCGAAGCAGATGGAGAGCACGGCGTTCACTTACCTAAGGTGAGCGCGTTAACCTTTGGGGGTTCTACAGGAGAAGAGAAAGGGAAGAAGAGAGAGACATTCAATAACCCAGTTCATTAATCCCATATTTTCTATCTGCAGACACCTTACCCTTTGAGTCAGACATACAGTGCACAGGGGTCCAGCCCAAAGAGCCAGCCGTGTGTTGCACATCACCTTTGAAGATACGGTATACGCCCAGTCAAGACCAGCGCCTCTACGGGAATCAGGTGAGCGTTACAGAACGCAAAGACTACCACAAAACTCCCGTCCAGGCGCTATGGAAACCACGGATACCGACCAGCTAGCCCAGTTACTTGGGGAACTAAGGGCAGAAGTGCATGCAGCCCGTCAGGAAACAAACGCTCTAAGAAGGGAACTGATTATTTCCAAGGAGCGAACAGATGATCTCGCTAGACAATTGCTACAGTCACAAGCCGGGCAGACCCCGTTACCCGCATCTGGGGGAAATCTTCCTTCTACATCCTCTATGAATCCAGTGGAGATCAACCTACCTGGGAATGTACCTCTGGCTCCGCCCGAACGATTTTCTGGTGACCCAAAGAGGTTTGCAGTATTTATCAATCAGTGCCGGTTGCATTTCTTATGCCGGCCAGCAGCATTTCCAACTGATCAAGCTAAAGTAGCTTTCGTGCTTTCGTACCTTAGTGGTAATGCGGCAGACTGGTCGATCCCTCTAGTAAATCAAGATGATCCGGTCCTCCATGATTTTCAAGCTTTTCAGCTCAGTATGGAAAAACTGTTCGCAAGACATTCACAGGGGCAGGCCTTGGACAATGAGCTTCTTTCGTTGCGACAAGGTAATCAAGACCTTTTGGCTTATATTGCATCTTTCAACAGACTGATAGTGGAAACTCAATGGCCTGAGGACAAAAGGATTACACTGTTTTATAGAGGTCTACGTGGAGAGCTCAAAGATGTGTTAGCCCAACACAAGATTGTTCGGACTATATAGACTTAGTCGTTAAAATAGATCACAGACTGCAGAACAGGAAGGCCGATCGTTCCAAGTTTGATGCTCGAGTATTTTCCAAACCGCCAACTCCTTCCAAAGGAGTAAACTCCGGGGAACCCATGCAAATAGGGGGCCTGAAAGGTCCTCTAACACAAAAGGAGCGGGAAAGGAGAAAACAGTTGCAATTATGCCTCTATTGCGGAAACTCAGGGCACTTTCTTCGAGACTGTCCGGTGAAACCTGCCAAGAAGGCAGTAGGAGCTGCAGTTACCAAAGTTACAAACTCTGAGCAGGGAAACGACCTCGCCCGACAAGAATAGAGGTCCTCTTGCCGAGCGTGAAAACCAGTTCCGTGACCTCGCATTTCGTGATACCTATGGTCCTCATTAGCCCTGATAATCCGGATCGATTACATGCAATTGAAGCTTACGTCGACAGCGGTGCCATCGGCAATTATGTGGATCATGAAATGGTTTTGAGGATGAATCTAACTCTTTGTCCCAAGGCTGTAAAGGACGTCATTACTACGGTGGATGGGACGGAGATAGCCTCCGGACCAGTAACGCATACCACTCAAGAAGTGACGCTCGTAAGTCAAGATGGACACCATGAGAAGATCGTGTTCGATGTGATCAAGGCCCCTCAGTTTCAGATTATTCTAGGAATACCTTGGTTAGAGAAACACAATCCTCTGATCGATTGGCGAGCAAGAACGGTCCAGTTTCCAGAATGTGTCTCTACTTGTCACCCTCCACCTGGTGTTGCACTGGCAGCAATTTCTTCAGAGACTCCCCAGTTACCTCCCGAATACCTAGAATACCAAGATGTTTTCCGGAAGGATCAGGCTAACTCTCTACCTCCTCATAGGTCTTATGACTGCCAGATAGACCTGATACCTGGATCTACTCCTCCTTGTAGTAGAATTTATGCCCTCACCGAGCCTGAGAACCTTCACCTTCGACAATACCTGGATCACTACCTGGCAAATGGGTTTATTCGTCCTTCCAAGTCCCCTGCTTCTTCAGCTTTGTTCTTCGTTCCAAAAAAGGAAGGAGACCTTAGAACTTGTATAGATTATCGCTCCCTGAACCAGATCACCGTCAAGAATAGATATCCGTTACCTTTGATCCCTGAACTCCTGGATCAGGTCAGAAAAGCATGCATATATACAAAGTTGGATCTTAGAGGAGCCTACCACTTGGTTCGAATAAAAGAGGGCGATGAATGGAAGACGGCCTTCCGCACCAAATATGGGCTATTTGAATATCAGGTCATGCCCTTCGGACTTTGCAATGCCCCGGCCGCCTTTCAATATTTTATGAACGATGTCCTCAGAGAGCTCATAGATGTGTGTGTTGTTGTTTACATTGACGACATCCTCGTTTATTCTTCATCGGAATCTGAACATCGGAAACACATGAAAATGGTCCTCGAAAGATTGCGTCAACACAAACTTTTCGCTAAGTTGGAAAAATGTGTTTTCAACGTGACTGAAGTTGAATTCTTGGGATTCATATTATCACCTAGCGGAGTGCGTATGGATTCAAAGAAGGTCGATGCAGTTCTCAAATGGCCATCACCATCCTCCGTAAAAGGTGTGCAAAGCATGTTAGGCTTCGCTAACTTTTACCGCAGGTTTATCCCCGAATTTTCTCGAATAGTCCAGCCCATCACTGCCTTGTTAAAGAAAAACAAACGTTTTGAATGGTCTACCGAGGCGGAACAAGCTTTCCAGGATTTGAAGACTAAATTTATCTCTGCACCAATCTTAAAACACCCTCGCCCCGAACTCCCCTACATCGTGGAAACTGATGCTTCAAGCCTTGCCATGGGGGCAGTTCTATCACAAAAGGACCCGGTAACCAATCAGTTGCATCCCGTGGCATTTTGGTCCCGCAAATTCTCGCCTCCTGAAATCAATTACACGATTACTGACAAGGAACTTCTGGCTATCAAGTCTGCTTTTAAAGCTTGGCGGCATTATCTGCTGGGGGCCCGACACACCGTTACTGTGATTACGGATCACCGAAACCTGCAATATTTGAAAACTGCAAAAGCCCAATCCTCTAGACAACTCCGTTGGGCATTATTCTTTGCCGAGTTTGACTTCATAATTACCTATCGACCTGGTACAAAAAACAGTAAAGCCGATGCCCTTTCTCGGATGGGAGTGGAAGAACACTTGATCAACCCTAAACCTGTACCAATCATTCCCGAACAAAGAATTCTGGGTGTAATCGCCACACAATCCATAGAGGAAGTTAAGGATAAAGCCAGGCAACTTGTAACTCCAGCAGACATACAGAATTGGCATTTGCAGGGAAAGGACTTTGCAGTAAAGGACAACTTGTTGTATTTCCAAGAACGATTATACCTGCCCAGCACAGATTTACAGAAAAAAGTAATCTCTTGTTATCACGATTCTTTAATGGAAGGACATCCCGGTATAGCCAAGACCTCAGAAAAGATCAAGCGCTACTTCTGGTGGCCATCTTGGAAAAAAGATATCAGAGACTTTATAATGTCCTGTGGAGTATGCGCCCAAAACAAGAGTCAAAAGGAAAGACCAGCAGGCCTCTTACGCCCTATTGACATCCCACCTCGCCCTTGGCATACGCTTTCTATGGACTTCATCACCAATCTACCTCCATGCTCCGGATACAATACGATTCTAGTAATCGTGGATTTATTCTCCAAGATGGCGCATTTCATTCCGCTCAAAGGCTTGCCAACAGCAGAAACTCTGGCCCGAGAATTTCTTGAAAACATCGTCCGACTGCACGGTTTTCCTTCGGTTCTAATATCGGATCGAGGTAGTCAATTTATTTCTCATTTTTGGCGAAGTTGCTGTCGGTCGGCTCAAATTGATGTGAGACTATCGACCAGTCACCACCCTCAGACCGACGGACAAACCGAGAGGACCAATCAAACTCTGGAACAGTATTTACGCTGCATGCTGCAACAAACTGAAAAAACTTGGAAAGACATCCTTTGGAGAGCCGAATATGCCTACAATAACTCTGTCCATTCGGGAACTGGGAAAACCCTGTTTTTTCTTTTATATGGCAGTCACCCTCGAACCTCGGAGTTGGATCCCCTCCAAGATCTTGAAACACCAGCAGTAGACTACCTGCATTCTACAATCACACAAGCCTTTAAGGAAGCTGTTTCTCACCTTCAAAGGGCTAAAGAACAATACAAGAAAGGAGCAGATCAACATCGGAAGGAAGCCCCTCAATATCAAGTAGGGGATCAAGTCTGGTTATCCAACAAATATCTACCTCTAAAAGGGCCACGTACATTCAACCCAACATACCTTGGTCCCTATTCCATCACTACCATAGTAAACCCAGTAGCGGTCAAGTTGGACTTGCCTCCGCACATGAAGATACATCCGGTCTTTCACGTCTCTCTATTAAAACCCGTGCAACCTCAAACCCGACTAACTAAATCTCCAAAACCTATCCTAGTTGATGGAGAACTCGAGTTTGAAGTCAAAAGTATCCTGGACTCCAAGATCTCCAAATCTAAACTATTTTACCTAATTGACTGGAAAGGCTACGGCCCTCAAGAGAGATCCTGAGAACCTGCTGAATATGTCCACGCTCCTCGCCTAATCAAAAGATTTCACCGAACATTTCCTGACAAGCCAAAACCCCCGGAGAAGCCCGGTTTGGGAGGGGCCTTGAGGGGGGGTACTGTCATGATCTCTGCTTCCAAAAGGTCAGGGTTTTCCCAACTCCCTTGGAAGCAGATCCATAACCCAGGTTCCGAGTGCCAACCAGTCCCAATTGGGACCTTTTGGACCCAGTCCTGGCGCCAGTGGCACCAGGCTCATAAATATGCCCAGTCCCAGCGCTGGAAGCGCCGGGCTCATAATGCTTGGGTGGACTTACCTGCAGCAGACCATGCTGCTTACTTGCCTGCCAGTTGAGCCTCTGATCCACTTCTGTTTGGAACTACTTTTCCTGTTGGGTGGGGCAGGAGCCACTCCCTAGGTTCAGAACACTGGAACTCTTCTGGAAAGCAGGAACTCTTTTCTTACCTAGGCGTGGCTGTGGAAGGAGACACCTAAGCACTACAGGAGGCTATTTGAACCACACCCGATGGATGAATCTTGCTTTGCGTTATTCTGCATCCTCTGCAGCAGAACGCTCATCGTGTCTTCTGCATCTGATCCTGGGCCTAAGGAAAAAGGCTTACCATCCTGAATCCAGTCTTCAGCAACACCTATAAAGACAAGAAACAACAGGTTAGCATTACGGTCTTAAGTGACAGCGCTTTACTTACCTGACCCATCGGCTGTCACCAACGCCTCGCGCTGCATTCCGGCATCTGAAAGACAAAGGCTTACCTACTCTTCGTGCGCTCCGGAGGTCTTCGCACTGCATTCCGGCATCTGAAAGGCAAAATCTTACCAACTCTTCGCACGCTCCGGAGGCCTTTGGCGCTTACTGCCCGCATCTGAAAGACAAAACAAGGTGCGTTTAAAGACATTGGGGAACTTTAATACTCACGTGCCATTACTCCGTTCCACATCTAACCCAGTGGGTATTCCGGCACACTGCAGCCGCTCCGAACTTGTACCTGCAAAAGAAAAAGACAGTAGAGAGCGTCGTGAAGCAGGCAACAAGCGCTTACTTACGTGCTTCCAGGCGCTTCTATTCAACACACGGGCTCCATCTTCAACTCACTTCAGCCCGTCAACCGCCATCGCCGGAACCCTGCAAAACAAGAGACATCATTACTAAAGACTTTTAAAGACATTAGAATTACTCGAAACTTACCGTTCGTGAAGTAAACGACGGACAGCAGTCCTCTGAAGTCAAGAGGCCTGTTCCCCTTATCCAGTGAAGAAACTGGTTACAGCACCCTGCCCCGAAGCAGATGGAGAGCACGGCGTTCACTTACCTAAGGTGAGCGCATTAACCTTTGGGAGTTCTACAGGAGAAGAGAAAGGGAAGAAGAGAGAGACATTCAATAACCCAGTTCATTAAACCCATATTTTCTATCTGCAGACACCTTACCCTTCGAGTCAGACATACAGTGCACAGGGGTCCAGCCCAAAGAGCCAGCCGTGTGTTGCACATCACCTTTGAAGATACGGTATACGCCCAGTCAAGACCAGCGCCTCTACGGGAATCAGGTGAGCGTTACACTGGCCCACTCACACTGAAGCAGCCATTTCCCATTAGAGAAACGGCCGTCTGACCTGCAGAGGCAGAAAAGTCCTCTCGTCTAATGGGAACTAGTCCATTCACACTGAAGCAGCCATTTCCCATTAGAGAAACGGCCTTCTGACCTGCAGAGGCAGAAAGGTCCTCTCGTCTAATTGGAACTAGCCCACTCAAACTGAAGCAGCTATTTCCCATTAGAGAAACGGCCCTCCGACCTGGAAAGGCAGAAAGGTCCTCTCGTCTACTGGGAACTAGCCCATTCACACTGAAGCAGCTATTTCCCATTAGAGAAACAGCCCTCTGACCTGCAGAGGCAGAAAGGTCCTCAAGTCTAATGGGAACTAGCCCACTCACACTGAAGCAGCTATTTCCCATTAGAGAAACGGCCCTCTGACCCGCAGAGGCAGAAAGGTCCTCTCGTCTAATTGGAACTAGCCCACTCAAACTGAAGCAGCTATTTCTCATTAGAGAAACGGCCGTCTGACCTGCAGAGGCAGAAAAGTCCTCTCGTCTAATGGGAACTAGCCCACTCACACTGAAGCAGCTATTTCCCATTAGAGAAACGGCCCTCTGACCTGCAGAGGCAAAAAGGTACTCAAGTCTAATGGGAACTAGCCCACTCACACTGAAGCAGCTATTTCCCATTAGAGAAACGGCCCTCCGACCTGAAAAGGCAGAAAGGTCCTCTCGTCTAATGGGAACTAGCCCATTCACACTGAAGCAGCTATTTCCCATTTGAGAAACGGCCCTCCGACCTGCAGAGGCAGAACGATCCTTTCGTCTAATGGAAACTAGCCCACTCACACTGAAGCAGCTCTTTCCCATTAGAGAAACGGCCCTCTGACCTGCAGAAGCAGAACGGTCCTTTCGTCTGATGGGAACTAGCACACTCACACTGAAGCAGCTATTTCCCATTAGAGAAACGGCCCTCCGACCTGCCGAGGCAGAAAGGTCCTCTCGTCTAATGGGACCTAGCCAGCTCAAACTGAAGCAGCTATTTCCAATTAGAGAAACGGCCCTCCGGCCTGCAGATGCAGAAAGGTCCTCTTGTCTAATGGGAACTAGCCCGCTCAAACTGAAGCAGCTATTTCCCATTAGAGCAACGTCCCTCTGACCTGCATAGGCAAAAAGGTCCCCTCGTCTAATGGGAACTAGCCCACTCACACTGAAGCAGCTATTTCCCATTATAGAAACGGCCCTCTACCTGCAGAGGCAGAAAGGTCCTCTCGTCTAATGGGAACTAGCCCACTCACACTGAAGAAGCTATTTCCCATTAGAGAAACGGCCATCTGACCTGCAGAGGCAGAAAGATCCTCTCGTCTAATGGGAACTAGCCCATTCACACTGAAGAAGCTATTTCCCATTAGAGAAACGGCCCTCTGACCTGCAGAGGCAGAAAAGTCCTCTCGTCTAATGAGAACTAGCCCATTCACACTGAAGCAGCTATTTCCCATTAGAGAAACGGCCCTCTGACCTGCAGAGGCAGAAAGGTCTCTTGTCTAATGGGAACTAGCCCACTCACACTGAAGCAGCTATTTCAGATTAGAGAAACGGCCCTCTGACCTGCAGAGGCAGAAAGGTCCTCTCGCCTAATGGGAACTAGCCCACTCACACTGAAGCAGCTATTTCCCATTAGAAGAAGGGCCCTTCGACCTGGAAAGGCAGAAAGGTCCTCTCGTCTAATGGGAACTAGCCCATTCACACTGAAGCAGCTATTTCCCATTAGAGAAACGGCCCTCTGACCTGCAGAGACAGAAAGGTCGTCTCGCCTAATGGGAACTAGCCCATTCACACTGAAGCAGATATTTCCCATTAGAGAAATGGCCCTCCGACCTGCAGAGGCAGAAAGGTCCACTCATCTAATGGGAACTAGCCCACTCACACTGAAGCAGTTATTTCCCATTAGAGAAAAGGCTGTATGACCTGCAGAGGCAGAAAGGTCCTCTCGTCTAATGGGAACTAGCCCATTCACACTGAAACAGCTATTTCCCATTAGAGAAACGGCCCTCTGACCTGCAGAGGCAGAAAGGTTCTCTTGTCTACTGGGAAGTAGCCCACTAACACTGAAGCAGCTATTTCCCATTAGAGATACGGCCCTCCGACCTGGAAAGGCAGAAAGGTCCTCTCGTCTAATGGGAACTAGCCCGCTCAAACTGAAGCAGCTATTTCCCATTAGAGAAACGGCCCTCCGACCTGCAGATGCAGAAAGGTCCTCTCGTCTAATGGGAACTAGCCCGCTTAAACTGAAGCAGCTATTTCCCATTAGAGAAACGGCCCTCCGACCTGCAGATGCAGAAAGGTCCTCTCGTCTAATGGGAACTAGCCCGCTCGCACTGAAGCAGCTATTTCACATTAGAGCAATGACCCTCTGACCTGCAGAGAAAGAAAGGTCCTCTCGTCTAATGGGAACTAGGCCACTCGCACTGAAGCTGCTATTTCCCATTAGAGAAACAGCCCTCCGACCTGCAGAGGCAGAAATGTCCTTTCGTCTAATGGGAACTAGCCCACTCACACTGAAGCAGCTATTTCCCATTAGAGAAACGGCCCTCCGACCTGCAGAGGCAGAAAGGTCCTCTCGCCTAATGGGAACTCTCCACTCACACTGAAGCAGCTATTTCCCATTAGAGAAACAGCCCTCCGACATGCAGAGGCAGAAAGGTCCTCTAGTCTAATGGGAACTAGCCCACTCACACTGAAGCAGCTATTTTCCATTAGAGAAACGGCCCTCTGACCTGCAGAGGCAAAAAGGTCCTTTCGTCTAATGGGAACTAGCCCACTCACACTGAAGCAGCTATTTCCCATTAGAGAAACAGCCCACCGACCTGCAGAGGCAGAAAGGTCCTCTCGTCTAATGGGAACTAGCCCACTCACACTGAAGCAGCTATTTCCCATTAGAGAAACGGCCCTCTGACCTGCAGAGGCAGAAAGGTCCTCTCGTCTAAGGGGAACTAGCCCACTCACACTGAAGCAGCCATTTCCCATTAGAGAAACGGCCGTCTGACCTGCAGAGGCAGAAAAGTCTTCTCATCTAATGGGAACTAGCCCATTCAAACAGAAGCAGCTGTTTCCTATTAGAGAAACGGCCCTCCGACCTGGAAAGGCAGAAAGGTCCTCTCGTCTAATGGGAACTAGCCCATTCACACTGAAGCAGCTATTTCCCATTAGAGAAACGGGCCCCCGACCTGCAGAGGCAGAAAGGTCCTCTCATCTAATGGGAACTAGCCCGCTCAAACTGAAGCAGCTATTTCCCATTAGAGAAACAGCCCTCCGACCTGCAGAGGCAGAAAGGTCCTCTCGTATAATGGGAACTAGCAAACTCAAACTGAAGCAGCTATTTCCCATTAGAGAAACGGCCCTCCGACCTGCAGATGCAGAAAGGTCCTCTCGTATAATGGGAACTAGCCCGCTCAAACTGAAGCAGCTATTTCCCATTAGAGAAACAGCCCTCCGACCTGCAGATGCAGAAAGGTCCTCTAGTCTAATGGGAACTAGCCCGCTCAAACTGAAGCAGCTATTTCCCATTAGAGAAACGGCCCTCCGACCTGCAGAGGCAGAAAGGTCCTTTTGTCTAATGGGAACTAGCCCACTCACACTGAAGCAGCTATTTCCCATTAGAGAAACGGCCCTCCGACCTGCAGAGGCAGAAAGGTCCTCTCGTCTAATGGGAACTAGCCCACTCGCACTGAAGCAGCTATTTCCCATAAGAGAAACGGCCCTCTGACCTGCAGAGGCAGAAAAGTCCTCTCGTCTAATGGGAACTAGCCCATTCACACTGAAGCAGCTATTTCCCATTAGAGAAACGGCCCTCCGACCTGCGGAGGCAGAAAGGTCCTCTCGTCTAATGGGAACTAGCCCACTCACACTGAAGCAGCTATTTCCCATTAGAGAAATGGCCCTCTGACCTGCAGAGGCAGAAAGGTTCTCTTGTCTACTGGGAAGTAGCCCACTAACACTGAAGCAGCTATTTCCCATTAGAGAAACGGCCCTCCGACCTGGAAAGGCAGAAAGTTCCTCTCGTCTAATGGGAACTAGCCCATTCATACTGAAGCAGCTATTTCCCATTAGAGAAACGGCCCTCTGACCTGCAGAAGCAGAACGGTCCTTTCGTCTAATGGGAACGAGCCCGCTCACACTGAAGCAGCTATTTCCCATTAGAGAAACGGCCCTCTGACCTGCAGAGGCAGAACGGTCCTTTCGTCTAATGGGAACTAGCCCGCTCAAACTGAAGCAGCTATTTCCCAATAGAGAAACGGCCCTCCGACCTGCAGATGCAGAAAGGTCCTCTCGACTAATGGGAACTAGCCCGCTTAAACTGAAGCAGCTATTTCCCATTAGAGAAGCGGCCCTCCGACCTGCAGATGCAGAAAGGTCCTCTCGTCTAATGGGAACTAGCCTGCTCAAACTGAAGCAGCTATTTCCCATTAGAGAAACGGCCCTCCGACCTGCAGATGCAGAAAGGTCCCCTCGGCTAATGGGAACTAGCCCGCTCGCACTGAAGCAGCTATTTCACATTAGAGAAACGACCCTCCGACCTGCAGAGGCAGAAAGGTACTCTCGTCTAATGGGAACTAGCCCACTCACACTGAAGCAGCTATTTCCCATTAGAGAAACCGCCCTCTGACCTGCAGAGGCAGAACGGTCCTTTCGTCTAATGGGAACTAGCCCACTCACACTGAAGCAGCTATTTCCCATTAGAGAAACGGCCCTCTGACCTGCAGAGGCAGAAAGGTCCTCTCGTCTAATGGGAACTAGCCCATTCACACTGAAGCAGCTATTTCCCATTAGAGATCGGCCCTCTGACCTGCAGAGGCAGAAAGGTCCTCTCGTCTAATGGGAACTAGCCCACTCACACTGAAGCAGATATTTCCCGTTAGAGAAACGGCCCTCTGACCTGCAAAGCCAGTAAGGTCCTCTCGTCTAAGGGGAACTAGCCCACTCACACTGAAGCAGCCATTTCCCATTAGAGAAACGGCCGTCCGACCTGCATAGGCAGAAAGGTCCTCTCGTCTAATGGGAACTAGCCCACTCACACTGAAGCAGCTATTTCCCATTAGAGAAACGGCCCTCAGACCACGACCCTCTGACCTGCAGAGGCAGAAAGGTCCTCTCGTCTAATGGGAACTAGCCCACTCACACTGAAGCAGCTATTTCCCATTAGAGAAACGGCCCTCCGACCTGCAGAGGCAGAAAGGTCCTCTCGTCTAAGGGGAACTAGCCCACTCACACTGAAGCAGCTATTTCCCATTAGAGAAACCGCCCTCAGACCTGCAGAGGCAGAAAAGTCCTCTCGTCTAATGGGAACTCGTCCGTTCACACTGAAGCAGCCATTTCCCATTAGAGAAACGGCCCTCTGACCTGCAGAGGCAGAAAAGTCCTCTCGTCTAATGGGAACTAGCCCACTCACACTGAAGCAGTCATTTCCCATTAGAGAAACGGCCGTCTGACCTGCAGAGGCAGAAAGGTCCTCTCGTCTAATGGGAACTCGTCCGTTCACACTGAAGCAGCCATTTCCCATTAGAGAAACGGCCCTCTGACCTGCAGAGGCAGGAAGGTCCTCTCGTCTAATGGGAACTAGCCCACTCACAATGAAGCAGCTATTTCCCATTAGAGAAACGGCCCTCTGACCTGCAGAGGCAGAAAGGTCCTCTCGTCTAAGGGGAACTAGCCCACTCACACTGAAGCAGTCATTTCCCATTAGAGAAACGGCCGTCTGACCTGCAGAGGCAGAAAAGTCCTCTCGTCTAATGGGAACTAGCCCATTCACACTGAAGCAGCTATTTCCCATTAGAGAAACGGCCCTCTGACCTGCAGAGGAAGAAAGGTCCTCTCGTTTAATGGGAACTAGCCCATTCACACTGAAGCAGCTATTTTCCATTAGAGAAAATTCCCACTGACTTGCAGAGGGAGAAAGGTCCTCTCGTCTAATGGGAACTAGCCCATTCACACTGAAGCAGATATTTCCCATTAGAGAAACGGCCCTCCGACCTGCAGCAGCAGAAAGGTCCTCTCGTCTAATGGGAACTAGCCCGCTCAAATTGAAGCAGCTATTTCCCATTCGAGAAACGGCCCTCCGACATGCAGAGGCAGAAAGGTCCCCTCGTCTAATGGGAACTAGCCTGCTCACACTGAAGCAGCTATTTCCCATTAGAGATCGGCCCTCTGACCTGCAGAGGCAGAAAGGTCCTCTCGTCTAATGGGAACTAGCCCACTCACACTGAAGCAGCTATTTCCCATTAGAGAAACGGCCCTCTGACCTGCAGAGGCAGAACGATCCTTTCGTCTAATGGGAACTAGCCCACTCACACTGAAGCAGCTATTTCCCATTAGAGAAACGGCCCTCCGACCTGCAGAGGCAGGAAGGTCCTCTCGCGAAGGGGAACTAGCCCACTCACACTGAAGCACCTATTTACCATTAGAGAAACGGCCGTCCGACCTGCAGAGGCAGGAAGGTCCTCTCGTCTAATGGGAACTAGCCCACTCACACTGAAGCACCTATTTCCCATTAGAGAAACGGCCCTCTGACCTGCAGAGGCAGAAAAGTCCTCTCGTCTAATGGGAACTAGCCCATTCACACTGAAGCACCTATTTCCCATTAGAGAAACGGCCCTCTGACCTGCAGAGGCAGAAAGGTCCTCTCGTCTAATGGGAACTAGCCCACTCACACTGAAGCAGCTATTTCCCATTAGAGAAACGGCCCTCTGACCTGCAGAGGCAGAAAGGTCCTCTTGTCTAATGTGAAGTAGCCCACTCACACTGAAGCAGCTATTTGCCATTAGAGAAACGGCCCTCCGACCTTGAAAGGCAGAAAGGTCCTCTCGTCTAATGGGAACTAGCCCATTCACACTGAAGCAGCTATTTCCCATTAGAGAAACGGCCCTCCGACCTGCAGAAGCAGAACGGTCCTCTCGTCTAATGGGAACCAGCCCACTCACACTGAAGCAGCTATTTCCCATTAGAGAAACGGCCCTCTGACCACGACCCTCTGACTTGCAGAGGCAGAAAGGTCCTCTCGTCTAATGGGAACTAGCCCACTCACACTGAAGCAGCTATTTCCCATTAGAGAAACGGCCCTCCGACCTGCAGAGGCAGAAAGGTCCTCTCGTCTATGGGGAACTAGCCCACTCACACTGAAGCAGCCATTTCCCATTAGAGAAACGGCCGTCTGACCTGCAGAGGCAGAAAAGTCCTCTCGTCTAATGGGAACTAGCCCACTCACACTGAAGCAGCCATTTCCCATTAGAGAAACGACAGTCTGACCTGCAGAGGCAGAAAAGTCCTCTCGTCTAATGGGAACTAGCCCACTCACACTGAAGCAGCCATTTCCCATTAGAGAAAAGGCCGTCTGACCTGCAGAGGCAGAAAAGTCCTCTCGTCTAATGGGAACTAGTCCATTCACACTGAAGCAGCTATTTCCCATTAGAGAAACGGCCCTCCGACCTGCAAAGGCAGAAAGGTCCCCTCGTCTAATGGGAACTAGCCCGCTCGCACTGAAGCAGCTATTTCACATTAGAGAAACGGACCTCCGACCTGCAGAGGCAGAAAGGTCCTCTCGTCTAATGGGAACTAGCCCACTCACACTGAAGCAGCTATTTCCCATTAGAGAAACCGCCCTCTGACCTGCAGAGGCAGAACGGTCCTTTCGTCTAATGGGAACTAGCCCACTCACACTGAAGCAGCTATTTCCCATTAGAGAAACGGACCTCTGACCTGCAGAGGCAGAAAGGTCCTCTCGTCTAATGGGAACTAGCCCATTCACACTGAAGCAGCTATTTCCCATTAGAGATCGGCCCTCTGACCTGCAGAGGCAGAAAGGTCCTCTCGTCTAATGGGAACTAGCCCACTCACACTGAAGCAGCTATTTCCCATTAGAGAAACGGCCCTCTGACCTGCAGAGGCAGAAAGGTCCTCTCGTCTAATGGGAACTAGCCCATTCACACTGAAGCAGCTATTTCCCATTAGAGAAACGGCCCTCCGACCTGCAGAGGCAGAAAGGTCCTCTCATCTAATGGGAAATCTCCACTCACACTGAAGCAGCTATTTCCCATTAGAGAAACGGCCCTCCGACATGCAGAGGCAGAAAGGTAATCTCGTCTAATGGGAACTAGCCCACTCACACTGAAGCAGCTATTTCCCATTAGAGAAACGGCCCTGCGACCTGCAGAGACAGAAAGGTCCTCTCGTCTAATGGGAACTAGCCCACTCACACTGAAGCAGCTATTTCCCATTAGAGAAACGGCCCTCCGACCTGCAGAGGCAGAAAGGTCCTCTCATCTAATGAGAACTAGCCCACTCACACTGAAGCAGCTATTTCCCATTAGAGAAACGGCCCTCTCACCTGCAGAGGCAAAAAGGTCCTTTCGTCTAATGGGAAGTAGCCCACTCACAGTGAAGCAGCTTTTTCCCATTAGAGAAACGGCCCTCCGACCTGCAAAGCCAGTAAGGTCCTCTCGTCTAAGGGGAACTAGCCCACTCACACTGAAGCAGCCATTTCCCATTAGAGAAACGGCCGTCCGACCTGCATAGGCAGAAAGGTCCTCTCGTCTAATGGGAACTAGCCCACTCACACTGAAGCAGCTATTCCCATTAGAGAAACGGCCCTCAGACCACGACCCTCTGACCTGCAGAGGCAGAAAGGTCCTCTCGTCTAATGGGAACTAGCCCACTCACACTGAAGCAGCTATTTCCCATTAGAGAAACGGCCCTCCGACCTGCAGAGGCAGAAAGGTCCTCTCGTCTAAGGTGAACTAGCCCACTCACACTGAAGCAGCTATTTCCCATTAGAGAAACGGCCCTCAGACCTGCAGAGGCAGAAAGGTCCTCTCGTCTAAGGGGAACGAGCCCACTCACACTGAAGCAGCCATTTCCCAATAGAGAAACGGCAGTCTGACCTGCAGAGGCAGAAAAGTCCTCTCGTCTAATGGGAACTAGCCCACTCACACTGAAGCAGTCATTTCCCATTAGAGAAACGGCCGTCTGACCTGCAGAGGCAGGAAGGTCCTCTCGTCTAATTGGAACTAGCCCACTCAAACTGAAGCAGCTATTTCCCATTAGAGAAACGGCCCCCTGACCTGCAGAGGCAGAAAAGTCCTCTCGTCTAATGGGAACTAGCCCACTCACACTGAAGCAGCCATTTCCCAATAGAGAAACGGCCGTCTGACCTGCAGAGGCAGAAAAGTCCTCTCGTCTAATGGGAACTAGCCCACTCACACTGAAGCAGTCATTTCCCATTAGAGAAACGGCCGTCTGACCTGCAGAGGCAGTAAGGTCCTCTCGTCTAAGGGGAACTAGCCCACTCACACTGAAGCAGCCATTTCCCAATAGAGAAACGGCCGTCTGACCTGCAGAGGCAGAAAAGTCCTCTCGTCTAATGGGAACTCGTCCGTTCACACTGAAGCAGCCATTTCCCATTAGAGAAACGGCCCTCTGACCTGCAGAGGCAGGAAGGTCCTCTCGTCTAATTGGAACTAGCCCACTCAAACTGAAGCAGCTATTTCCCATTAGAGAAACGGCCCCCTGACCTGCAGAGGCAGAAAAGTCCTCTCGTCTAATGGGAACTAGCCCACTCACACTGAAGCAGCTATTTCCCATTAGAGAAATGGCCCTCCGACCTGGAAAGGCAGAAAGGTCCTCTCGTCTAATGGGAACTAGCCCATTCACACTGAAGCAGCTATTTCACATTAGAGAAACGGCCCTCCGACCTGCAGAGGCAGAACGATCCTTTCGTCTAATGGAAACTAGCCCGCTCACACTGAAGCAGCTATTTCCCATTAGAGAAACGGCCCTCTGACCTGCAGAAGCAGAACTGTCCTTTTGTCTGATAGGAACTAGCCCGCTCACACTGAAGCAGCTATTTCCCATTAGAGAAACGGCCCTCTGACCTGCAGAGGCAGAAAGGTCCTCTCGTCTAATGGGAACTAGCCCACTCACACTGAAGCAGCTATTTCCCATTAGAGAAACGGCCGTCTGACCTGCAGAGGCAGAAAGGTCCTCTCGTCTAATGGGAACTAGCCCACTCACACTGAAGCAGCTATTTCCCATTAGAGAAACGGCCCTCTGACCTGCAGAGGCGGAAAGGTCCTCTCGTCTAATGGGAACTAGCCCACTCACAATGAAGCAGCTATTTCCCATTAGAGAAACGGCCCTCTGACCTGCAGAGGCAGAAAGGTCCTCTCGTCTAAGGGGAACTAGCCCACTCACACTGAAGCAGTCATTTCCCATTAGAGAAACGGCCGTCTGACCTGCAGAGGCAGAAAAGTCCTCTCGTCTAATGGGAACTAGCCCATTCACACTGAAGCAGCTATTTCCCATTAGAGAAACGGCCCTCTGACCTGCAGAGGAAGAAAGGTCCTCTCGTTTAATGGGAACTAGCCCATTCACACTGAAGCAGCTATTTTCCATTAGAGAAAATTCCCACTGACTTGCAGAGGGAGAAAGGTCCTCTCGTCTAATGGGAACTAGCCCACTCACACTGAAGCAGCTATTTCCCATTAGAGAAATGGCCCTCCGACCTGGAAAGGCAGAAAGGTCCTCTCGTCTAATGGGAACTAGCCCATTCACACTGAAGCAGCTATTTCACATTAGAGAAACGGCCCTCCGACCTGCAGAGGCAGAACGATCCTTTCGTCTAATGGAAACTAGCCCGCTCACACTGAAGCAGCTATTTCCCATTAGAGAAACGGCCCTCTGACCTGCAGAAGCAGAACTGTCCTTTTGTCTGATAGGAACTAGCCCGCTCACACTGAAGCAGCTATTTCCCATTAGAGAAACGGCCCTCTGACCTGCAGAGGCAGAAAGGTCCTCTCGTCTAATGGGAACTAGCCCACTCACACTGAAGCAGCTATTTCCCATTAGAGAAACGGCCGTCTGACCTGCAGAGGCAGAAAGGTCCTCTCGTCTAATGGGAACTAGCCCACTCACACTGAAGCAGCTATTTCCCATTAGAGAAACGGCCCTCTGACCTGCAGAGGCGGAAAGGTCCTCTCGTCTAATGGGAACTAGCCCACTCACAATGAAGCAGCTATTTCCCATTAGAGAAACGGCCCTCTGACCTGCAGAGGCAGAAAGGTCCTCTCGTCTAAGGGGAACTAGCCCACTCACACTGAAGCAGTCATTTCCCATTAGAGAAACGGCCGTCTGACCTGCAGAGGCAGAAAAGTCCTCTCGTCTAATGGGAACTAGCCCATTCACACTGAAGCAGCTATTTCCCATTAGAGAAACGGCCCTCTGACCTGCAGAGGAAGAAAGGTCCTCTCGTTTAATGGGAACTAGCCCATTCACACTGAAGCAGCTATTTTCCATTAGAGAAAATTCCCACTGACTTGCAGAGGGAGAAAGGTCCTCTCGTCTAATGGGAACTAGCCCATTCACACTGAAGCAGATATTTCCCATTAGAGAAACGGCCCTCCGACCTGCAGCAGCAGAAAGGTCCTCTCGTCTAATGGGAACTAGCCCGCTCAAATTGAAGCAGCTATTTCCCATTCGAGAAACGGCCCTCCGACATGCAGAGGCAGAAAGGTCCCCTCGTCTAATGGGAACTAGCCCGCTCACACTGAAGCAGCTATTTCCCATTAGAGAAACGGCCCTCCGACCTGCAGAGGCAGAAAGGTCCTCTCGTCTAATGGGAACTAGCCCACTCGCACTGAAGCAGCTATTTCCCATTAGAGAAACGGCCCTCCGACCTGCAGAGGCAGAAAGGTCCTCTCGTCTAATGGGAACTAGCCCATTCACACTGAAGCAGCTATATCCCATTAGAGAAACGGCCCTCCGACCTGCAGAGGCAGAAAGGTCCTGTCGCCTAATGGGAACTAGCCCATTCACACTGAAGCAGCTATTTCCCATTAGAGAAACGGCCCTCCGACCTGCAGAGGCAGAAAGGTCCTCTCGTCTAATGGGAACTCTCCACTCACACTGAAGCAGCTATTTCCCATTAGAGAATCGGCCCTCCGACATGCAGAGGCAGAAAGGTCATCTCGTCTAATGGGAACTAGCCCACTCACACTGAAGCAGCTATTTCACATTAGAGAAACGGCCCTCCGACCTGCAGAGACAGAAAGGTCCTCTCGTCTAATGGGAACTAGCCCACTCACACTGAAGCAGCTATTTCCCATTAGAGAAACGGCCCTCTGACCTGCAGAGGCAGAAAGGTCCTCTTGTCTAATGAGAACTAGCCCACTCACACTGAAGCAGCTATTTCCCATTAGAGAAACGGCCCTCTGACCTGCAGCGGCAAAAAGGTCCTTTCGTCTAATGGGAACTAGCCCACTCACACTGAAGCAGCTATTTCCCATTAGAGAAACGGCCCTCCGACCTGCAGAGGCAGAAAGGTCCTCGCGTCTAATGGGAACTAGCCCACTCACACTGAAGCAGTTATTTCCCATTAGAGAAACGGCCCTCCGACCTGCAGAGGCAGGAAGGTCCTCTCGTCTAAGGGGAACTAGCCCACTCACACTGAAGCACCTATTTACCATTAGAGAAACGGCCGTCCGACCTGCAGAGGCAGGAAGGTCCTCTCGTCTAATGGGAACTAGCCCACTCACACTGAAGCACCTATTTCCCATTAGAGAAACGGCCCTCTGACCTGCAGAGGCAGAAAAGTCCTCTCGTCTAATGGGAACTAGCCCATTCACACTGAAGCACCTATTTCCCATTAGAGAAACGGCCCTCTGACCTGCAGAGGCAGAAAGGTCCACTCGTCTAATGGGAACTAGCCCACTCACACTGAAGCAGCTATTTCCCATTAGAGAAACGGCCCTCTGACCTGCAGAGGCAGAAAGGTCCTCTTGTCTAATGGGAAGTAGCCCACTCACACTGAAGCAGCTATTTGCCATTAGAGAAACGGCCCTCCGACCTTGAAAGGCAGAAAGGTCCTCTTGTCTAATGGGAACTAGCCCATTCACACTGAAGCAGATATTTCCCATTAGAGAAACGGCCCTCCGACCTGCAGAGGCAGAAAGGTCCTCTCGTCTAATGGGAACTAGCCCACTCGCACTGAAGCAGCTATTTCCCATTAGAGAAACGGCCCTCCGACCTGCAGAGGCAGAAAGGTCCTCTCGTCTAATGGGAACTAGCCCATTCACACTGAAGCAGCTATATCCCATTAGAGAAACGGCCCTCCGACCTGCAGAGGCAGAAAGGTCCTGTCGCCTAATGGGAACTAGCCCATTCACACTGAAGCAGCTATTTCCCATTAGAGAAACGGCCCTCCGACCTGCAGAGGCAGAAAGGTCCTCTCGTCTAATGGGAACTCTCCACTCACACTGAAGCAGCTATTTCCCATTAGAGAATCGGCCCTCCGACATGCAGAGGCAGAAAGGTCATCTCGTCTAATGGGAACTAGCCCACTCACACTGAAGCAGCTATTTCACATTAGAGAAACGGCCCTCCGACCTGCAGAGACAGAAAGGTCCTCTCGTCTAATGGGAACTAGCCCACTCACACTGAAGCAGCTATTTCCCATTAGAGAAACGGCCCTCTGACCTGCAGAGGCAGAAAGGTCCTCTTGTCTAATGAGAACTAGCCCACTCACACTGAAGCAGCTATTTCCCATTAGAGAAACGGCCCTCTGACCTGCAGCGGCAAAAAGGTCCTTTCGTCTAATGGGAACTAGCCCACTCACACTGAAGCAGCTATTTCCCATTAGAGAAACGGCCCTCCGACCTGCAGAGGCAGAAAGGTCCTCGCGTCTAATGGGAACTAGCCCACTCACACTGAAGCAGTTATTTCCCATTAGAGAAACGGCCCTCCGACCTGCAGAGGCAGGAAGGTCCTCTCGTCTAAGGGGAACTAGCCCACTCACACTGAAGCACCTATTTACCATTAGAGAAACGGCCGTCCGACCTGCAGAGGCAGGAAGGTCCTCTCGTCTAATGGGAACTAGCCCACTCACACTGAAGCACCTATTTCCCATTAGAGAAACGGCCCTCTGACCTGCAGAGGCAGAAAAGTCCTCTCGTCTAATGGGAACTAGCCCATTCACACTGAAGCACCTATTTCCCATTAGAGAAACGGCCCTTTGACCTGCAGAGGCAGAAAGGTCCACTCGTCTAATGGGAACTAGCCCACTCACACTGAAGCAGCTATTTCCCATTAGAGAAACGGCCCTCTGACCTGCAGAGGCAGAAAGGTCCTCTTGTCTAATGGGAAGTAGCCCACTCACACTGAAGCAGCTATTTGCCATTAGAGAAACGGCCCTCTGACCTTGAAAGGCAGAAAGGTCCTCTCGTATAATGGGAACTAGCCCATTCACACTGAAGCAGATATTTCCCATTAGAGAAACGGCCCTCCGACCTGCAGCAGCAGAAAGGTCCTCTCGTCTAATGGGAACTAGCCCGCTCAAATTGAAGCAGCTATTTCCCATTCGAGAAACGGCCCTCCGACATGCAGAGGCAGAAAGGTCCCCTCGTCTAATGGGAACTAGCCCGCTCACACTGAAGCAGCTATATCCCATTAGAGAAACGGCCCTCCGACCTGCAGAGGCAGAAAGGTCCTGTCGCCTAATGGGAACTAGCCCATTCACACTGAAGCAGCTATTTCCCATTAGAGAAACGGCCCTCCGACCTGCAGAGGCAGAAAGGTCCTCTCGTCTAATGGAAACTCTCCACTCACACTGAAGCAGCTATTTCCCATTAGAGAATCGGCCCTCTGACATGCAGAGGCAGAAAGGTCATCTCGTCTAATGGGAACTAGCCCACTCACACTGAAGCAGCTATTTCACATTAGAGAAACGGCCCTCCGACCTGCAGAGAGAGAAAGGTCCTCTCGTCTAATGGGAACTAGCCCACTCACACTGAAGCAGCTATTTCCCATTAGAGAAACGGCCCTCTGACCTGCAGAGGCAGAAAGGTCCTCTTGTCTAATGAGAACTAGCCCACTCACACTGAAGCAGCTATTTCCCATTAGAGAAACGGCCCTCTGACCTGCAGCGGCAAAAAGGTCCTTTCGTCTAATGGGAACTAGCCCACTCACACTGAAGCAGCTATTTCCCATTAGAGAAACGGCCCTCCGACCTGCAGAGGCAGAAAGGTCCTCGCGTCTAATGGGAACTAGCCCACTCACACTGAAGCAGTTATTTCCCATTAGAGAAACGGCCCTCCGACCTGCAGAGGCAGGAAGGTCCTCTCGTCTAAGGGGAACTAGCCCACTCACACTGAAGCACCTATTTACCATTAGAGAAACGGCCGTCCGACCTGCAGAGGCAGAAAGGTCCTCTCGTCTAATGGGAACTAGCCCACTCACACTGAAGCACCTATTTCCCATTAGAGAAACGGCCCTCTGACCTGC
Organism: Ambystoma mexicanum; assembly: GCF_040938575.1. NCBI lineage: Eukaryota > Metazoa > Chordata > Amphibia > Caudata > Ambystomatidae > Ambystoma > Ambystoma mexicanum. Next base: position 1,284,193,387 of record NC_090928.1, read on the forward strand.
AGAGGCAGAAAAGTCCTCTCGTCTAATGGGAACTAGCCCATTCACACTGAAGCACCTATTTCCCATTAGAGAAACGGCCCTCTGACCTGCAGAGGCAGAAAGGTCCACTCGTCTAATGGGAACTAGCCCACTCACACTGAAGCAGCTATTTCCCATTAGAGAAACGGCCCTCTGACCTGCAGAGGCAGAAAGGTCCTCTTGTCTAATGGGAAGTAGCCCACTCACACTGAAGCAGCTATTTGCCATTAGAGAAACGGCCCTCCGACCTTGAAAGGCAGAAAGGTCCTCTCGTCTAATGGGAACTAGCCCATTCACACTGAAGCAGCTATTTCCCATTAGAGAAACGGCCCTCCGACCTGCAGAAGCAGAACGGTCCTCTCGTCTAATGGGAACCAGCCCGCTCACACTGAAGCAGCTATTTCCCATTAGAGAAACGGCCCTCTGACCACGACCCTCTGACTTGCAGAGGCAGAAAGGTCCTCTCGTCTAATGGGAACTAGCCCACTCACACTGAAGCAGCTATTTCACATTAGAGAAACGGCCCTCCGACCTGCAGAGTCAGAAAGTTCCTCTCGTCTAAGGGGAACTAGCCCACTCACACTGAAGCAGCCATTTCCCATTAGAGAAACGGCCGTCTGACCTGCAGAGGCAGAAAAGTCCTCTCGTCTAATGGGAACTAGCCCACTCACACTGAAGCAGCCATTTCCCATTAGAGAAACGACCGTCTGACCTGCAGAGGCAGAAAAGTCCTCTCGTCTAATGGGAACTAGCCCACTCACACTGAAGCAGCCATTTCCCATTAGAGAAACGGCCGTCTGACCTGCAGAGGCAGAAAAGTCCTCTCGTCTAATGGGAACTAGTCCATTCACACTGAAGCAGCCATTTCCCATTAGAGAAACGGCCCTCTGACCTGCAGAGGCAGAAAGGTCCTTTTGTCTAATTGGAACCAGCCCACTCAAACTGAAGCAGCTATTTCCCATTAGAGAAACGGCCTTCTGACCTGCAGAGGCAGAAAAGTCCTCTCGTCTAATGGGAACTAGCCCACTCACACTGAAGCAGCTATTTCCCATTAGAGAAACGGCCCTCTGACCTGCAGAGGCAGAAAGGTCCTCAAGTCTAATGGGAACTAGCCCACTCACACTGAAGCAGCTATTTCCCATTAGAGAAACGGCCCTCCGACCTGGAAAGGCAGAAAGGTCCTCTCGTCTAATGGGAACTAGCCCATTCACACTGAAGCAGCTATTTCCCATTAGAGAAACGGCCCTCCGACCTGCAGAGGCAGAATGATCCTTTCGTCTAATGGAAACTAGCCCACTCACACTGAAGCAGCTCTTTCCCATTAGAGAAACGGCCCTCTGACCTGCAGAAGCAGAACGGTCCTTTCGTCTGATGGGAACTAGCCCACTCACACTGAAGCAGCTATTTCCCATTAGAGAAACGGCCCTCCGACCTGCAGAGACAGAAAGGTCCTCTCGTCTAATGGGACCTAGCCAGCTCAAACTGAAGCAGCTATTTCCAATTAGAGAAACGGCCCTCCGGCCTGCAGATGCAGAAAGGTCCTCTTGTCTAATGGGAACTAGCCCGCTCAAACTGAAGCAGCTATTTCCCATTAGAGCAACGTCCCTCTGACCTGCATAGGCAAAAAGGTCCCCTCGTCTAATGGGAACTAGCCCACTCACACTGAAGCAGCTATTTCCCATTATAGAAACAGCCCTTTACCTGCAGAGGCAGAAAGGTCCTCTCGTCTAATGAGAACTAGCCCATTCACACTGAAGCAGCTATTTCCCATTAGAGAAACGGCCCTCTGACCTGCAGAGGCAGAAAGGTCCTCTTGTCTAATGGGAACTAGCCCACTCACACTGAAGCAGCTATTTCAGATTAGAGAAACGGCCCTCTGACCTGCAGAGGCAGAAAGGTCCTCTTGTCTAATGGGAACTAGCCCACTCACACTGAAGCAGCTATTTCAGATTAGAAAAACGGCCCTCTGACCTGCAGAGGCAGAAAGATCCTCTCGTCTCATTGGAACTAGCCCACTCACACTGAAGCAGCTATTTCCCATTAGAGAAAGGGCCCTCCGACCTGGAAAGGCAGAAAGGTCCTCTCGTCTAATGGGAACTAGCCCATTCACACTGAAGCAGCTATTTCCCATTAGAGAAACGGCCCTCTGACCTGCAGAGACAGAAAGGTCCTCTCGCCTAATGGGAACTAGCCCATTCACACTGAAGCAGATATTTCCCATTAGAGAAATGGCCCTCTGACCTGCAGAGGCAGAAAGGTCCACTCATCTAATGGGAACTAGCCCACTCACACTGAAGCAGTTATTTCCCATTAGAGAAAAGGCTGTATGACCTGCAGAGGCAGAAAGGTCCTCTCGTCTAATGGGAACTAGCCCATTCACACTGAAGCAGATATTTCCCATTAGAGAAATGGCCCTCTGACCTGCAGAGGCAGAAAGGTCCACTCATCTAATGGGAACTAGCCCACTCACACTGAAGCAGTTATTTCCCATTAGAGAAAAGGCTGTATGACCTGCAGAGGCAGAAAGGTCCTCTCGTCTAATGGGAACTAGCCCATTCACACTGAAACAGCTATTTCCCATTATAGAAACGGCCCTCTGACCTGCAGAGGCAGAAAGGTTCTCTTGTCTACTGGGAAGTAGCCCACTAACACTGAAGCAGCTATTTCCCATTAGAGAAACGGCCCTCCGACCTGGAAAGGCAGAAAGGTCCTCTCGTCTAATGGGAACTAGCCCGCTCACACTGAAGCAGCTATTTCCCATTAGAGAAACGGCCCTCTGACCTGCAGAGGCAGAACGGTCCTTTCGTCTAATGGGAACTAGCCCGCTCAAACTGAAGCAGCTATTTCCCATTAGAGAAACGGCCCTCCGACCTGCAGAGGCAGAAAGGTCCTCTCGTCTAATGGGAACTAGCCCGCTCAAACTGAAGCAGCTATTTCCCAATAGAGAAACGGCCCTCTGACCTGCAGATGCAGAAAGGTCCTCTCGTCTAATGGGAACTAGCCCGCTTAAACTGAAGCAGCTATTTCCCATTAGAGAAACGGCCCTCCGACCTGCAGATGCAGAAAGGTCCTCTCGTCTAATGGGAACTAGCCCGCTCAAACTGAAGCAGCTATTTCCCATTAGAGAAACGGCCCTCCGACCTGGAGAGGCAGAAAGGTCCCCTCGTCTAATGAGAACTAGCCCGCTCGCACTGAAGCAGCTATTTCACATTAGAGAAACGACCCTCTGACCTGCAGAGGCAGAAAGGTCCTCTCGTCTAATGGGAACTAGCCCACTCACACTGAAGCAGCTATTTCCCATTAGAGAAACCGCCCTCTGACCTGCAGAGGCAGAACGGTCCTTTCGTCTAATGGGAACTAGCCCACTCACACTGAAGCAGCTATTTCCCATTAGAGAAACGGCCCTCCGACCTGCAGATGCAGAAAGGTCCTCTCGTCTAATGGGAAATAGCCCGCTCAAAGTGAAGCAGCTATTTCCCATTCGAGAAACGGCCCTCCGACCTGCAGAGGCAGAAAGGTCCCCTCGTCTAATGGGAACTAGCCCGCTTACACTGAAGCAGCTATTTCCCATTAGAGATCGGCCCTCTGACCTGCAGAGGCAGAAAGGTCCTCTCGTCTAATGGGAACTAGCCCACTCACACTGAAGCAGCTATTTCCCATTAGAGAAACGGCCCTCTGACCTGCAGAGGCAGAAAGGTCCTCTCGTCTAATGGGAACTAGCCCATTCACACTGAAGCAGCTATTTCCGATTAGAGAAACGGCCCTCCGACCTGCAGAGGCAGAAAGGTCCTCTCATCTAATGGGAAATCTCCACTCACACTGAAGCAGCTATTTCCCATTAGAGAAACGGCCCTCCGACATGCAGAGGCAGAAAGGTCATCTTGTCTAATGGGAACTAGCCCACTCACACTGAAGCAGCTATTTCCCATTAGAGAAACGGCCCTGCGACCTGCAGAGACAGAAAGGTCCTCTCGTCTAATGGGAACTAGCCCACTCACACTGAAGCAGCTATTTCCCATTAGAGAAACGGCCCTCCGACCTGCAGAGGCAGGAAGGTCCTCTCATCTAATGAGAACTAGCCCACTCACACTGAAGCAGCTATTTCCCATTAGAGAAACTGCCCTCTGACCTGCAGAGGCAAAAAGGTCCTTTCGTCTAATGGGAACTAGCCCACTCACACTGAAGCAGCTTTTTCCCATTAGAGAAACGGCCCTCCGACCTGCAGAGGCAGAAAGGTCCTCGCGTCTAATGGGAACTAGCCCACTCACACTGAAGCAGCTATTTCCCATTAGAGAAACGGCCCTCTGACCTGCAGAGGCAGTAAGGTCCTCTCGTCTAAGGGGAACTAGCCCACTCACACTGAAGCAGCCATTTCCCATTAGAGAAACGGCCGTCCGACCTGCATAGGCAGAAAGGTCCTCTCGTTGTTAAGACGGATTTCTGAACTCTGTCCTGGTGGCGCAGAAGTTCAGAAGGCCAACCTAATTACTTGGAACAGGGTAACCTCTGGACGAGCCAGATCAATCAAGGTAGCGATCGCGGCGGTCAAGACTAGGTCTCAAGAGGGGTGAGGGTGACTGAAAGCCCGCAATGAGCACACAAAGCAAGAGCGCTTACAAACTACTCCAAACAGTTGTTATATCAAAAATAGATACACATTTATTTTAAGGCCTTTAAAACAATGACCGTAGCGAGAAAATCACAATATCACAATATTAAACCAACACATACCATATCAACCCAATATATATACAAATACACAGTCGCAAGCGTTCAAAGCACGAAATATGTAGTCCACCTGAAAGGAAAGGAAAACAGGCAGTGCGATAACGCTTTAGACTCAGTTCGCCTTCAGAGGCACCTAACTAGATGGAAGTCCGAGCCCTGCGAAGAGTGGAGCCTTGTGCTCAAAGTACCTGCCACGCCGGTGCCAACGGGCAAAAGGGGAAGCTCTTCGGAGGAAGTCAGGCAGTTCGGGTTAGTGCACAGCAGAAGGAGAACAGGTTCCGCAACTCAAGCGCAGCCTCCACAGCGGGCAGAAGCAGAGCGCGAGTACGGCAAAAAGGGTGCTGTTTTTACACAGCAGGGAAAAGCAATGGGATACTGCAGGAGGGCGACCAGATCCTAGATATACTACTCACCGGTCCCCGAAGCAAGCAGACCCAGGCTTCTCCACGTTAGTTTCAGCAGCTGGCAGGTTCAGAAGAGCAGGGAACGCCTCGTAGTCGTGTAGAGCAAAAAGACGTCCCAATCGACGAAACCAGCACAGTTTGTTGCCGCAGCAGGACAACGGAGCGGCCGTGTGTATTCAAGACAAATGTACACTCCTCCCTTCAGACTTGGGAACGCCAAGTGTACGAAGCGTGGGAGAGTGACAAGGACTCGAAATACAACACAACCTGGCGGCAGTTACAGAGCAGGACTCCATTGTAAGCTGGTCAGTCAACTGGATGGCCCAGAGACACTTCCGAAGGCTTACTTGGCAGGAGATGATGAAGTCGCCGGGAATAGCTGTTCCTGCTATTCCAAAGGTCGAAGCACCAGTACAGGCCTTCTGGTTCGATCCAAGGAGGAAAGGGTTTCACAGGACGACAGCAGTGCAAAGGAGGATTCCTTCAGCGGGTCACCAGCGATTCCTCGGTCCAGCCTCTTGGTTGCAGGATACTTGGCTCCTGTATTCCTTCGTTCGTGAGAACTCAGGAGATCGACATGGTAGTGGTGTTTCCAGCTCCCTCTTATCCACGGTTCCCTTCGCGCCAAAACGGAGGGGAGCCAATGGGAGATCCACTCATCAACACACATACCATACGTGGACCAATCACGGACCACGGTGGTCCCAGGCATTCACACCACCCTAGACTCTCTGGCACCCAGGATGTGTATTGGGACCAGACATCCCAGCCCACACCCTGGAGGCACACAAACGACATGTAGAAGCCCGCGAAAGCAACCACGTTTCGCGGGAAAGTACATGCCCAAATAAGGAAGGCCCCGGGTCGCCCGACCTGGGGAAGGTGAAGGGAGCAAGACGGTCAGTGGACAGGACAAAGGAGCCTCGTGGTCTGGCCATTTTGGGAGCCAGGCCACCATTTTGGGTTCAGTGCGAAAAACGTGCTCAGAACGCCAAAAGGAGCTCAAAATAAACAAAACGATCGCTGCCACCATTCCAGTCCCTGAATGACTTGCACCGATCAAAATACCATCCTAAAAGAGTATCTAGGGCCTGTAGAAGGCTAGAGACCCAAGAGAGCTGTAACTTAGCTTACAGTGCCCTCTTGTGTCATGTTGCACTAAAGCCGCAACACGATAAAAGAAACTACGGGAAACAGCGTTCCCCGGTACTGACTGTCTTAAGGGCATGTCAGTTTCCCCATAAGAAAAGGAGCGGAAGCCCAGAGGAGTGCGGCAGAAGGCTGCACTTCTCTGGCAAAGTCAAGAACAAGGTGAAAAACAACAGCAAAAAGTTTAGGGGTTGCCACATGGAAGGAAAATTACTTACAATTACGAAATCTTTCCTAACACTCGTCTAATGGGAACTAACCCACTCACACTGAAGCAGCTATTTCCCATTAGAGAAACGGCCCTCAGACCACGACCCTCTGACCTGCAGAGGCAGAAAGGTCCTCTCGTCTAATGGGAACTAGCCCACTCACACTGAAGCAGCTTTTTCCCATTAGAGAAACGGCCCTCCGACCTGCAGAGGCAGAAAGGTCCTCTCGTCTAAGGGGAACTAGCCCACTCACACTGAAGCAGCTATTTCCCATTAGAGAAACGGCCCTCAGACCTGCAGAGGCAGAAAGGTCCTCTCGTCTAAGCGGAACTAGCCCACTCACACTGAAGCAGTCATTTCCCATTACAGAAACGGCCGTCTGACCTGCAGAGGCAGAAAAGTCCTCTCGTCTAATGGGAACTCGTCCTTTCACACTGAAGCAGCCATTTCCCATTAGAGAAACGGCCCTCTGACCTGCAGAGGCAGGAAGGTCCTCTCGTCTAATTGGAACTAGCCCACTCAAACTGAAGCAGCTATTTCCCATTAGAGAAACGGCCCCCTGACCTGCAGAGGCAGAAAAGTCCTCTCGTCTAATGGGAACTAGCCCATTCACACTGAAGCAGCTATTTCCCATTAGAGAAACGGCCCTCCGACCTGCAGAGGAAGAACGATCCTTTCGTCTAATGGAAACTAGCCCGCTCACACTGAAGCAGCTATTTCCCATTAGAGAAACGGCCGTCTGACCTGCAGAGGCAGAAAAGTCCTCTCGTCTAATGGGAACTAGCCCATTCACACTGAAGCAGCTATTTCCCATTAGAGAAACGGCCCTCTGACCTGCAGAGGAAGAAAGGTCCTCTCGTTTAATGGGAACTAGCCCATTCACACTGAAGCAGCTATTTTCCATTAGAGAAAATTCCCACTGACCTGCAGAGGGAGAAAGGTCCTCTCGTCTAATGGGAACTAGCCCATTCACACTGAAGCAGATATTTCCCATTAGAGAAACGGCCCTCTGACCTGCAGCAGCAGAAAGGTCCTCTCGTCTAATGGGAACTAGCCCGCTCAAATTGAAGCAGCTATTTCCCATTCGAGAAACGGCCCTCCGACCTGCAGAGGCAGAAAGGTCCCCTCGTCTAATGGGAACTAGCCCGCTCACAATGAAGCAGCTATTTCCCATTAGAGATCGGCCCTCTGACCGGCAGAGGCAGAAAGGTCCTCTCGTCTAATGGGAACTAGCTCACTCACACTGAAGCAGCTATTTCCCATTAGAGAAACGGCCGCCCGACCTCCAGAGGCAGAAAGGTCCTCTCGTCTAATGGGAACTAGCCCACTCGCACTGAAGCAGCTATTTCCCATTAGAGAAACGGCCCTCCGACCTGCAGAGGCAGAAAGGTCCTCTCGTCTAATGGGAACTAGCCCATTCATACTGAAGCAGCTATATCCCATTAGAGAAACGGCCCTCCGACCTGCAGAGGCAGAAAGGTCCTCTCGTCTAATGGGAACTCTCCACTCACACTGAAGCAGCTATTTCCCATTAGAGAATCGGCCCTCTGACATGCAGAGGCAGAAAGGTCATCTCGTCTAATGGGAACTAGCCCACTCACACTGAAGCAGCTATTTCACATTAGAGAAACGGCCCTCCGACCTGCAGAGACAAATAGGTCCTCTCGTCTAATGGGAACTAGCCCACTCACACTGAAGCAGCTATTTCCCATTAGAGAAACGGCCCTCTGACCTGCAGAGGCAGAAAGGTCCTCTCGTCTAATGAGAACTAGCCCACTCACACTGAAGCAGCTATTTCCCATTAGAGAAACGGCCCTCTGACCTGCAGAGGCAGAACGATCCTTTCGTCTAATGGAAACTAGCCCACTCACACTGAAGCATTAGAGAAACGGCCCTCCGACCTGCAGAGGCAGAAAGGTCCTCGCGTCTAATGGGAACTAGCCCACTCACACTGAAGCACCTATTTACCATTAGAGAAACGGCCGTCCGACCTGCAGAGGCAGGAAGGTCCTCTCGTCTAATGGGAACTAGCCCACTCACACTGAAGCACTTATTTCCCATTAGAGAAACGGCCCTCTGACCTGCAGAGGCAGAAAAGTCCTCTCGTCTAATGGGAACTAGCCCATTCACATTGAAGCACCTATTTCCCATTAGAGAAACGGCCCTCTGACCTGCAGAGGCAGAAAGGTCCTCTTGTCTAATGGGAAGTAGCCCACTCACACTGAAGCAGCTATTTGCCATTAGAGAAACGGCCCTCCGACCTTGAAAGGCAGAAAGGTCCTCTCGTCTAATGGGAACTAGCCCATTCACACTGAAGCAGCTATTTCCCATTAGAGAAACGGCCCTCCGACCTGCAGAAGCAGAACGGTCCTCTCGTCTAATGGGAACCAGCCCGCTCACACTGAAGCAGCTATTTCCCATTAGAGAAACGGCCCTCTGACCACGACCCTCTGACTTGCAGAGGCAGAAAGGTCCTCTCGTCTAATGGGAACTAGCCCACTCACACTGAAGCAGCTATTTCCCATTAGAGAAACGGCACTCCGACCTGCAGAGGCAGAAAGGTCCTCTCGTCTAAGGGGAACTAGCCCACTCACACTGAAGCAGCCATTTCCCATTAGAGAAACGGCCGTCTGACCTGCAGAGGCAGAAAAGTCCTCTCCTCTAATGGGAACTAGCCCACTCACACTGAAGCAGCCATTTCCCATTAGAGAAATGACCGTCTGACCTGCAGAGGCAGAAAAGTCCTCTCGTCTAATGGGAACTAGCCCACTCACACTGAAGCAGCCATTTCCCATTAGAGAAACGGCCGTCTGACCTGCAGAGGCAGAAAAGTCCTCTCTTCTAATGGGAACTAGTCCATTCACACTGAAGCAGCCATTTCCCATTAGAGAAACGGCCCTCTGACCTGCAGAGGCAGAAAGGTCCTTTTGTCTAATTGGAACTAGCCCACTCAAACTGAAGCAGCTATTTCCCATTAGAGAAACGGCCTTCTGACCTGCAGAGGCAGAAAAGTCCTCTCGTCTAATGGGAACTAGCCCACTCACACTGAAGCAGCTATTTCCCATTAGAGAAACGGCCCTCTGACCTGCAGAGGCAGAAAGGTCCTCTCGTCTAATGGGAACTAGCCCACTCACACTGAAGCAGCTATTTCCCATTAGAGAAACGGCCCTCCGACCTGAAAAGGCAGAAAGGTCCTCTCGTCTAATGGGAACTAGCCCATTCACACTGAAGCAGCTATTTCCCATTAGAGAAACGGCCCTCCGACCTGCAGAAGCAGAACGGTCCTCTCGTCTAATGGGAACCAGCCCGCTCACACTGAAGCAGCTATTTCCCATTAGAGAAACGGCCCTCTGACCACGACCCTCTGACTTGCAGAGGCAGAAAGGTCCTCTCGTCTAATGGGAACTAGCCCACTCACACTGAAGCAGCTATTTCCCATTAGAGAAACGGCCCTCCGACCTGCAGAGGCAGAAAGGTCCTCTCGTCTAAGGGGAACTAGCCCACTCACACTGAAGCAGCCATTTCCCATTAGAGAAACGGCCGTCTGACCTGCAGAGGCAGAAAAGTCCTCTCCTCTAATGGGAACTAGCCCACTCACACTGAAGCAGCCATTTCCCATTAGAGAAACGACCGTCTGACCTGCAGAGGCAGAAAAGTCCTCTCGTCTAATGGGAACTAGCCCACTCACACTGAAGCAGCCATTTCCCATTAGAGAAACGGCCGTCTGACCTGCAGAGGCAGAAAAGTCCTCTCTTCTAATGGGAACTAGTCCATTCACACTGAAGCAGCCATTTCCCATTAGAGAAACGGCCCTCTGACCTGCAGAGGCAGAAAGGTCCTTTTGTCTAATTGGAACTAGCCCACTCAAACTGAAGCAGCTATTTCCCATTAGAGAAACGGCCTTCTGACCTGCAGAGGCAGAAAAGTCCTCTCGTCTAATGGGAACTAGCCCACTCACACTGAAGCAGCTATTTCCCATTAGAGAAACGGCCCTCTGACCTGCAGAGGCAGAAAGGTCCTCAAGTCTAATGGGAACTAGCCCACTCACACTGAAGCAGCTATTTCCCATTAGAGAAACGGCCCTCCGACCTGAAAAGGCAGAAAGGTCCTCTCGTCTAATGGGAACTAGCCCATTCACACTGAAGCAGCTATTTCCCATTAGAGAAACGGCCCTCCGACCTGCAGAGGCAGAACGATCCTTTCGTCTAATGGAAACTAGCCCACTCACACTGAAGCAGCTCTATCCCATTAGAGAAACGGCCCTCTGACCTGCAGAAGCAGAACGGTCCTTTCGTCTGATGGGAACTAGCCCACTCACACTGAAGCAGCTATTTCCCATTAGAGAAACGGCCCTCCGACCTGCAGAGGCAGAAAGGTCCTCTCGTCTAATGGGACCTAGCCAGCTCAAACTGAAGCAGCTATTTCCAATTAGAGAAACGGCCCTCCGGCCTGCAGATGCAGAAAGGTCCTCTTGTCTAATGGGAACTAGCCCGCTCAAACTGAAGCAGCTATTTCCCATTAGAGCAACGTCCCTCTGACCTGCATAGGCAAAAAGGTCCCCTCGTTTAATGGGAACTAGCCCACTCACACTGAAGCAGCTATTTCCCATTATAGAAACGGCCCTTTACCTGCAGAGGCAGAAAGGTCCTCTCGTCTAATGGGAACTAGCCCACTCACACTGAAGAAGCTATTTCCCATTAGAGAAACGGCCATCTGACCTGCAGAGGCAGAAAGATCCTCTCGTCTAATGGGAACTAGCCCGTTCACACTGAAGAAGCTATTTCCCATTAGAGAAACGGCCCTCTGACCTGCAGAGGCAGAAAAGTCCTCTCGTCTAATGAGAACTAGCCCATTCACACTGAAGCAGCTATTTCCCATTAGAGAAACGGCCCTCTGACCTGCAGAGGCAGAAAGGTCCTCTTGTCTAATGGGAACTAGCCCACTCACACTGAAGCAGCTATTTCAGATTAGAGAAACGGCCCTCTGACCTGCAGAGGCAGAAAGATCCTCTCGTCTCATTGGAACTAGCCCACTCACACTGAAGCAGCTATTTCCCATTAGAGAAAGGGCCCTCCGACCAGGAAAGGCAGAAAGGTCCTCTCGTCTAATGGGAACTAGCCCATTCACACTGAAGCAGCTATTTCCCATTAGAGAAACGGCCCTCTGACCTGCAGAGACAGAAAGGTCCTCTCGCCTAATGGGAACTAGCCCATTCACACTGAAGCAGATATTTCCCATTAGAGAAATGGCCCTCTGACCTGCAGAGGCAGAAAGGTCCACTCATCTAATGGGAACTAGCCCACTCACACTGAAGCAGTTATTTCCCATTAGAGAAAAGGCTGTATGACCTGCAGAGGCAGAAAGGTCCTCTCGTCTAATGGGAACTAGCCCATTCACACTGAAACAGCTACGGCCCTCTGACCTGCAGAGGCAGAAAGGTTCTCTTGTCTACTGGGAAGTAGCCCACTAACACTGAAGCAGCTATTTCCCATTAGAGAAACGGCCCTCCGACCTGGAAAGGCAGAAAGGTCCTCTCGTCTAATGGGAACTAGCCCGCTCACACTGAAGCAGCTATTTCCCATTAGAGAAACGGCCCTCTGACCTGCAGAGGCAGAACGGTCCTTTCGTCAAATGGGAACTAGCCCGCTCAAACTGAAGCAGCTATTTCCCATTAGAGAAACGGCCCTCCGACCTGCAGAGGCAGAAAGGTCCTCTCGTCTAATGGGAACTAGCCCGCTCAAACTGAAGCAGCTATTTCCCAATAGAGAAACGGCCCTCCGACCTGCAGATGCAGAAAGGTCCTCTCGTCTAATGGGAACTAGCCCGCTTAAACTGAAGCAGCTATTTCCCATTAGAGAAACGGCCCTCCGACCTGCAGATGCAGAAAGGTCCTCTCGTCTAATGGGAACTAGCCCGCTCAAACTGAAGCAGCTATTTCCCATTAGAGAAACGGCCCTCCGACCTGGAGAGGCAGAAAGGTCCCCTCGTCTAATGGGAACTAGCCCGCTCGGACTGAAGCAGCTATTTCCCATTAGAGAAACCGCCCTCTGACCTGCAGAGGCAGAACGGTCCTTTCGTCTAATGGGAACTAGCCCACTCACACTGAAGCAGCTATTTCCCATTAGAGAAATGGCCCTCCGACCTGCAGATGCAGAAAGGTCCACTCGTCTAATGGGAACTAGCCCGCTCAAACTGAAGCAGCTATTTCCCATTCGAGAAACGGCCCTCCGACCTGCAGAGGCAGAAAGGTCCCCTCGTCTAATGGGAACTAGCCCGCTTACACTGATGCAGCTATTTCCCATTAGAGATCGGCCCTCTGACCTGCAGAGGCAGAAAGGTCCTCTCGTCTAATGGGAACTAGCCCACTCACACTGAAGCAGCTATTTCCCATTAGAGAAACGGCCCTCTGACCTGCAGAGGCAGAAAGGTCCTCTCGTCTAATGGGAACTAGCCCATTCACACTGAAGCAGCTATTTCCGATTAGAGAAACGGCCCTCCGACCTGCAGAGGCAGAAAGGTCCTCTCATCTAATGGGAAATCTCCACTCACACTGAAGCAGCTATTTCCCATTAGAGAAACGGCCCTCCGACATGCAGAGGCAGAAAGGTCATCTTGTCTAATGGGAACTAGCCCACTCACACTGAAGCAGCTATTTCCCATTAGAGAAACGGCCCTGCGACCTGCAGAGACAGAAAGGTCCTCTCGTCTAATGGGAACTAGCCCACTCACACTGAAGCAGCTATTTCCCATTAGAGAAACGGCCCTCCGACCTGCAGAGGCAGAAAGGTCCTCTCATCTAATGAGAACTAGCCCACTCACACTGAAGCAGCTATTTCCCATTAGAGAAACGGCCCTCTGACCTGCAGAGACAAAAAGGTCCTTTCGTCTAATGGGAACTAGCCCACTCACACTGAAGCAGCTTTTTCCCATTAGAGAAATGGCCCTCCGACCTGCAGAGGCAGAAAGGTCCTCGCGTCTAATGGGAACGAGCCCACTCACACTGAAGCAGCTATTTCCCATTAGAGAAACGGCCCTCCGACCTGCAAAGGCAGTAAGGTCCTCTCGTCTAAGGGGAACTAGCCCGCTCACACTGAAGCAGCCATTTCCCATTAGAGAAACGGCCGTCCGACCTGCATAGGCAGAAAAGTCCTCTCGTCTAATGGGAACTAGCCCACTCACACTGAAGCAGCTATTTCCCATTAGAGAAACGGCCCTCAGACCACGACCCTCTGACCTGCAGAGGCAGAAAGGTCCTCTCGTCTAATGGGAACTAGCCCACTCACACTGAAGCAGCTATTTCCCATTAGAGAAACGGCCCTCCGACCTGCAGAGGCAGAAAGGTCCTCTCGTCTAAGGGGAACTAGCCCACTCACACTGAAGCAGCTATTTCCCATTAGAGAAACGGCCCTCAGACCTGCAGAGGCAGAAAGGTCCTCTCGTCTAAGTGGAACTAGCCCACTCACACTGAAGCAGCCATTTCCCATTAGAGAAACGGCCGTCTGACCTGCAGAGGCAGAAAAGTCCTCTCGTCTAATGGGAACTAGCCCACTCACGCTGAAGCAGTCATTTCCCATTAGAGAAACGGCCGTCTGACCTGCAGAGGCAGAAAAGTCCTCTCGTCTAATGGGAACTCGTCCGTTCACACTGAAGCAGCCATTTCCCATTAGAGAAACGGCCCTCTGACCTGCAGAGGCAGGAAGGTCCTCTCGTCTAATTGGAACTAGCCCACTCAAATTGAAGCAGCTATTTCCCATTAGAGAAACGGCCCCCTGACCTGCAGAGGCAGAAAAGTCCTCTCGTCTAATGGGAACTAGCCCACTCACACTGAAGCAGCTATTTCCCATTAGAGAAACGGCCCTCCGACCTGGAAAGGCAGAAAGGTCCTCTCGTCTAATGGGAACTAGCCCATTCACACTGAAGCAGCTATTTCCCATTAGAGAAACGGCCCTCCGACCTGCAGAGGAAGAACGATCCTTTCGTCTAATGGAAACTAGCCCGCTCACACTGAAGCAGCTATTTCCCATTAGAGAAACGGCCCTCTGACCTGCAGAGGCAGAAAGGTCCTCTCGTCTAATGAGAACTAGCCCACTCACACTGAAGCAGCTATTCCCATTAGAGAAAAGGCCCTCTGACCTGCAGCGGCAAAAAGGTCCTTTCGTCTAATGGGAACTAGCCCACTCACACTGAAGCAGCTATTTCCCATTAGAGAAACGGCCCTCTGACCTGCAGAGGCAGAAAGGTCCTCGCGTCTAATGGGAACTAGCCCACTCACACTGAAGCAGCTATTTCCCATTAGAGAAACGGCCCTCCGACCTGCAGAGGCAGGGAGGTCCTCTCGTCTAAGGGGAACTAGCCCACTCACACTGAAGCACCTATTTCCCATTAGAGAAACGGCCCTCTGACCTGCAGAGGCAGAAAGGTCCTCTCGTCTAATGGGAACTAGCCCACTCACACTGAAGCACCTATTTCCCATTAGAGAAACGGCCCTCTGACCTGCAGAGGCAGAAAGGTCCTCTCGTCTAATGGGAACTAGCCCACTCACACTGAAGCACCTATTTCCCATTAGAGAAACGGCCCTCTGACCTGCAGAGGCAGAAAGGTCCTTTTGTCTAATTGGAACTAGCCCACTCACACTGAAGCACCTATTTCCCATTAGAGAAACGGCCCTCTGACCTGCAGAGGCAGAAAAGTCCTCTCGTCTAATGGGAACTAGCCCATTCACACTGAAGCACCTATTTCCCATTAGAGAAACGGCCCTCTGACCTGCAGAGGCAGAAAGGTCCTCTCGTCTAATGGGAACTAGCCCACTCACACTGAAGCACCTATTTCCCATTAGAGAAACGGCCCTCTGACCTGCAGAGGCAGAAAGGTCCTTTTGTCTAATTGGAACTAGCCCACTCAAACTAAAGCAGCTATTTCCCATTAGAGAAACGGCCTTCTGACCTGCAGAGGCAGAAAAGTCCTCTCGTCTAATGGGAACTAGCCCACTCACACTGAAGCAGCTATTTCCCATTAGAGAAATGGCCCTCTGACCTGCAGAGGCAGAAAGGTCCTCAAGTCTAATGGGAACTAGCCCACTCACACTGAAGCACCTATTTCCCATTAGAGAAACGGCCCTCTGACCTGCAGAGGCAGAAAGGTCCTTTTGTCTAATTGGAACTAGCCCACTCAAACTAAAGCAGCTATTTCCCATTAGAGAAACGGCCTTCTGACCTGCAGAGGCAGAAAAGTCCTCTCGTCTAATGGGAACTAGCCCACTCACACTGAAGCAGCTATTTCCCATTAGAGAAACGGCCCTCCAAACTGGAAAGGCAGAAAGGTCTTCTCGTCTAATGGGAACTAGCCCACTCACACTGAAGCAGCTATTTCCCATTAGAGAAACGGCCCTCCGACCTGCAGAGGCAGAACGATCCTTTCGTCTAATGGAAACTAGCCCACTCACACTGAAGCAGCTCTTTCCCATTAGAGAAACGGCCCTCTGAACTGCAGAAGCAGAACGGTCCTTTCGTCTGATGGGAACTAGCCCACTCACACTGAAGCAGCTATTTCCCATTAGAGAAACGGCCCTCCGACCTGCAGAGGCAGAAAGGTCCTCTCGTCTAATGGGACCTAGCCAGCTCAAACTGAAGCAGCTATTTCCAATTAGAGAAACGGCCCTCCGGCCTGCAGATGCAGAAAGGTCCTCTTGTCTAATGGGAACTAGCCCGCTCAAACTGAAGCAGCTATTTCCCATTAGAGCAACGTCCCTCTGACCTGCATAGGCAAAAAGGTCCCCTCGTCTAATGGGAACTAGCCCACTCACACATTATAGAAACGGCCCTTTACCTGCAGAGGCAGAAAGGTCCTCTTGTCTAATGGGAACTAGCCCACTCACACTGAAGCAGCTATTTCAGATTAGAGAAACGGCCCTCTGACCTGCAGAGGCAGAAAGATCCTCTCGTCTCATTGGAACTAGCCCACTCACAATGAAGCAGCTATTTCCCATTAGAGAAAGGGCCCTCCGACCTGGAAAGGCAGAAAGGTCCTCTCGTCTAATGGGAACTAGCCCATTCACACTGAAGCAGCTATTTCCCATTAGAGAAACGGCCCTCTGACCTGCAGAGACAGAAAGGTCCTCTCGCCTAATGGGAACTAGCCCATTCACACTGAAGCAGATATTTCCCATTAGAGAAATGGCCCTCTGACCTGCAGAGGCAGAAAGGTCCTCTCGTCTAATGGGAACTAGCCCATTCACACTGAAACAGCTATTTCCCATTAGAGAAACGGCCCTCTGACCTGCAGAGGCAGAAAGGTTCTCTTGTCTACTGGGAAGTAGCCCACTAACACTGAAGCAGCTATTTCCCATTAGAGAAACGGCCCTCCGACCTGGAAAGGCAGAAAGGTCCTCTCGTCTAATGGGAACTAGCCCGCTCACACTGAAGCAGCTATTTCCCATTAGAGAAATGGCCCTCTGACCTGCAGAGGCAGAACGGTCCTTTCGTCTAATGGGAACTAGCCCGCTCAAACTGAAGCAGCTATTTCCCATTAGAGAAACGGCCCTCCGACCTGCAGAGGCAGAAAGGTCCTCTCGTCTAATGGGAACTAGCCCGCTCAAACTGAAGCAGCTATTTCCCAATAGAGAAACGGCCCTCCGACCTGCAGATGCAGAAAGGCCCTCTCGTCTAATGGGAACTAGCCCGCTTAAACTGAAGCAGCTATTTCCCATTAGAGAAACGGCCCTCCGACCTGGAGAGGCAGAAAGGTCCCCTCGTCTAATGGGAACTAGCCCGCTCGCACTGAAGCAGCTATTTCACATTAGAGAAACGACCCTCTGACCTGCAGAGGCAGAAAGGTCCTCTCGTCTAATGGGAACTAGCCCACTCACACTGAAGCAGCTATTTCCCATTAGAGAAACCGCCCTCTGACCTGCAGAGGCAGAACGGTCCTTTCGTCTAATGGGAACTAGCCCACTCACACTGAAGCAGCTATTTCCCATTAGAGAAACGGCCCTCCGACCTGCAGATGCAGAAAGGTCCTCTCGTCTACTGGGAACTAGCCCGCTCAAACTGAAGCAGCTATTTCCCATTCGAGAAACGGCCCTCCAACCTGCAGAGGCAGAAAGGTCCCCTCGTCTAATGGGAACTAGCCCGCTTACACTGAAGCAGCTATTTCCCATTAGAGATCGGCCCTCTGACCTGCAGAGGCAGAAAGGTCCTCTCGTCTAATGGGAATTAGCCCACTCACACTGAAGCAGCTATTTCCCATTAGAGAAACGGCCCTCTGACCTGCAGAGGCAGAAAGGTCCTCTCGTCTAATGGGAACTAGCCCATTCACACTGAAGCAGCTATTTCCGATTAGAGAAACGGCCCTCCGACCTGCAGAGGCAGAAACGTCCTCTCATCTAATGGGAAATCTCCTCTCACACTGAAGCAGCTATTTCCCATTAGAGAAACGGCCCTCCGACATGCAGAGACAGAAAGGTCATCTTGTCTAATGGGAACTAGCCCACTCACACTGAAGCAGCTATTTCCCATTAGAGAAACGGCCCTGCGACCTGCAGAGGCAGAAAGGTCCTCTCATCTAATGAGAACTAGCCCACTCACACTGAAGCAGCTATTTCCCATTAGAGAAACGGCCCTCTGACCTGCAGAGGCAAAAAGGTCCTTTCGTCTAATGGGAACTAGCCCACTCACACTGAAGCAGCTTTTTCCCATTAGAGAAACGGCCCTCCGACCTGCAGAGGCAGAAAGGTCCTCGCGTCTAATGGGAACTAGCCCACTCACACTGAAGCAGCTATTTCCCATTAGAGAAACGGCCCTCCGACCTGCAAAGGCAGTAAGGTCCTCTCGTCTAAGGGGAACTAGCCCACTCACACCGAAGCAGCCATTTCCCATTAGAGAAACGGCCGTCCGACCTGCATAGGCAGAAAGGTCCTCTCGTCTAATGGGAACTAGCCCACTCACACTGAAGCAGCTATTTCCCATTAGAGAAACGGCCCTCAGACCACGACCCTCTGACCTGCAGAGGCAGAAAGGTCCTCTCGTCTAATGGGAACTAGCCCACTCACACTGAAGCAGCTATTTCCCATTAGAGAAACGGCCCTCCGACCTGCAGAGGCAGAAAGGTCCTCTCGTATAAGGGGAACTAGCCCACTCACACTGAAGCAGCTATTTCCCATTAGAGAAACGGCCCTCAGACCTGCAGAGGCAGAAAGGTCCTCTCGTCTAAGCGGAACTAGCCCACTCACACTGAAGCAGCCATTTCCCATTAGAGAAACGGCCGTCTGACCTGCAGAGGCAGAAAAGTCCTCTCGTCTAATGGGAACTAGCCCACTCACACTGAAGCAGTCATTTCCCATTAGAGAAACGGCCGTCTGACCTGCAGAGGCAGAAAAGTCCTCTCGTCTAATGGGAACTCGTCCGTTCACACTGAAGCAGCCATTTCCCATTAGAGAAACGGCCCTCTGACCTGGAAAGGCAGAAAGGTCCTCTCGTCTAATTGGAACTAGCCCACTCAAACTGAAGCAGCTATTTCCCATTAGAGAAACGGCCCCCTGACCTGCAGAGGCAGAAAAGTCCTCTCGTCTAATGGGAACTAGCCCACTCACACTGAAGCAGCTATTTCCCATCAGAGAAACGGCCCTCCGACCTGGAAAGGCAGAAAGGTCCTCTCGTCTAATGGGAACTAGCCCATTCACACTGAAGCAGCTATTTCCCATTAGAGAAAGGGCCCTCCGACCTGCAGAGGAAGAACGATCCTTTCGTCTAATGGAAACTAGCCCGCTCACACTGAAGCAGCTATTTCCCATTAGAGAAACGGCCCTCTGACCTGCAGAGGCAGAAAGGTCCTCTCGTCTAATGAGAACTAGCCCACTCACACTGAAGCAGCTATTCCCATTAGAGAAACGGCCCTCTGACCTGCAGCGGCAAAAAGGTCCTTTCGTCTAATGGGAACTAGCCCACTCACACTGAAGCAGCTATTTCCCATTAGAGAAACGGCCCTCCGACCTGCAGAGGCAGAAAGGTCCTCGCGTCTAATGGGAACTAGCCCACTCACACTGAAGCAGCTATTTCCCATTAGAGAAACGGCCCTCTGACCTGCAGAGGCAGGAAGGTCCTCTCGTCTAAGGGGAACTAGCCCACTCACACTGAAGCACCTATTTACCATTAGAGAAACGGCCGTCCGACCTGCAGAGGCAGGAAGGTCCTCTCGTCTAATGGGAACTAACCCATTCACACTGAAGCACCTATTTCCCATTAGAGAAACGGCCCTCTGACCTGCAGAGGCAGAAAAGTCCTCTCGTCTAATGGGAACTAGCCCATTCACACTGAAGCACCTATTTCCCATTAGAGAAATGGCTCTCTGACCTGCAGAGGCAGAAAGGTCCTCTCGTCTAATGGGAACTAGCCCACTCACACTGAAGCAGCTATTTGCCATTAGAGAAACGGCCCTCCGACCTTGAAAGGCAGAAAGGTCCTCTCGTCTAATGGGAACTAGCCCATTCACACTGAAGCAGCTATTTCCCATTAGAGAAACGGCCCTCTGACCTGCAGAGGCAGAATTGTCCTCTCGTCTAATGGGAACCAGCCCGCTCACACTGAAGCAGCTATTTCCCATTAGAGAAACGGCCCTCCGACCTGCAGAGGCAGAAAGGTCCTCTCGTCTAAGGGGAACTAGCCCACTCACACTGAAGCAGCCATTTCCCATTAGAGAAACGGCCGTCTGACCTGCAGAGGCAGAAAAGTCCTCTCGTCTAATGGGAACTAGTCCATTCACACTGAAGCAGCCATTTCCCATTAGAGAAACGGCCCTCTGACCTGCAGAGGCAGAAAGGTCCTCTCGTCTAATTGGAACTAGCCCACTCAAACTGAAGCAGCTATTTCCCATTAGAGAAACGGCCTTCTGACCTGCAGAGGCAGAAAAGTCCTCTCGTCTAATGGGAACTAGCCCACTCACACTGAAGCAGCTATTTCCCATTAGAGAAACGGCCCTCTGACCTGCAGAGGCAGAAAGGTCCTCAAGTCTAATGGGAACTAGCCCACTCACACTGAAGCAGCTATTTCCCATTAGAGAAACGGCCCTCTGACCTGGAAAGGCAGAAAAGTCCTCTCGTCTAATGGGAACTCGTCCGTTCACACTGAAGCAGCCATTTCCCATTAGAGAAACGGCCCTCTGACCTGCAGAGGCAGGAAGGTCCTCTCGTCTAATTGGAACTAGCCCACTCAAACTGAAGCAGCTATTTCCCATTAGAGAAACGGCCCCCTGACCTGCAGAGGCAGAAAAGTCCTCTCGTCTAATGGGAACTAGCCCACTCACACTGAAGCAGCTATTTCCCATTAGAGAAACGGCCCTCCGACCTGGAAAGGCAGAAAGGTCCTCTCGTCTAATGGGAACTAGCCCATTCACACTGAAGCAGCTATTTCCCATTAGAGAAAGGGCCCTCCGACCTGCAGAGGAAGAACGATCCTTTCGTCTAATGGAAACTAGCCCGCTCACACTGAAGCAGCTATTTCCCATTAGAGAAACGGCCCTCTGACCTGCAGAGGCAGAAAGGTCCTCTCGTCTAATGAGAACTAGCCCACTCACACTGAAGCAGCTATTCCCATTAGAGAAACGGCCCTCTGACCTGCAGCGGCAAAAAGGTCCTTTCGTCTAATGGGAACTAGCCCACTCACACTGAAGCAGCTATTTCCCATTAGAGAAACGGCCCTCCGACCTGCAGAGGCAGAAAGGTCCTCGCGTCTAATGGGAACTAGCCCACTCACACTGAAGCAGCTATTTCCCATTAGAGAAACGGCCCTCTGACCTGCAGAGGCAGGAAGGTCCTCTCGTCTAAGGGGAACTAGCCCACTCACACTGAAGCACCTATTTACCATTAGAGAAACGGCCGCCCGACCTGCAGAGGCAGGAAGGTCCTCTCGTCTAATGGGAACTAACCCATTCACACTGAAGCACCTATTTCCCATTAGAGAAACGGCCCTCTGACCTGCAGAGGCAGAAAAGTCCTCTCGTCTAATGGGAACTAGCCCATTCACACTGAAGCACCTATTTCCCATTAGAGAAACGGCTCTCTGACCTGCAGAGGCAGAAAGGTCCTCTCGTCTAATGGGAACTAGCCCACTCACACTGAAGCAGCTATTTGCCATTAGAGAAACGGCCCTCCGACCTTGAAAGGCAGAAAGGTCCTCTCGTCTAATGGGAACTAGCCCATTCACACTGAAGCAGCTATTTCCCATTAGAGAAACGGCCCTCCGACCTGCAGAGGCAGAATTGTCCTCTCGTCTAATGGGAACCAGCCCGCTCACACTGAAGCAGCTATTTCCCATTAGAGAAACGGCCCTCCGACCTGCAGAGGCAGAAAGGTCCTCTCGTCTAAGGGGAACTAGCCCACTCACACTGAAGCAGCCATTTCCCATTAGAGAAACGGCCGTCTGACCTGCAGAGGCAGAAAAGTCCTCTCGTCTAATGGGAACTAGTCCATTCACACTGAAGCAGCCATTTCCCATTAGAGAAACGGCCCTCTGACCTGCAGAGGCAGAAAGGTCCTCTCGTCTAATTGGAACTAGCCCACTCAAACTGAAGCAGCTATTTCCCATTAGAGAAACGGCCTTCTGACCTGCAGAGGCAGAAAAGTCCTCTCGTCTAATGGGAACTAGCCCACTCACACTGAAGCAGCTATTTCCCATTAGAGAAACGGCCCTCTGACCTGCAGAGGCAGAAAGGTCCTCAAGTCTAATGGGAACTAGCCCACTCACACTGAAGCAGCTATTTCCCATTAGAGAAACGGCCCTCCGACCTGGAAAGGCAGAAAGGTCCTCTCGTCTAATGGGAACTAGCCCATTCACACTGAAGCAGCTAGTTCCCATTAGAGAAACGGCCCTCCGACCTGCAGAGGCAGAACGATCCTTTCGTCTAATGGAAACTAGCCCACTCACACTGAAGCAGCTCTTTCCCATTAGAGAAACGGCCCTCTGACCTGCAGAAGCAGAACGGTCCTTTTGTCTGATGGGAACTAGCCCACTCACACTGAAGCAGCTATTTCCCATTAGAGAAACGGCCCTCCGACCTGCAGAGGCAGAAAGGTCCTCTCGTCTAATGGGACCTAGCCAGCTCAAACTGAAGCAGCTATTTCCAATTAGAGAAACGGCCCTCCGGCCTGCAGATGCAGAAAGGTCCTCTTGTCTAATGGGAACTAGCCCACTCAAACTGAAGCAGCTATTTCCCATTAGAGCAACGTCCCTCTGACCTGCATAGGCAAAAAGGTCACCTCGTCTAATGGGAACTAGCCCACTCACACTGAAGCAGCTATTTCCCATTAGAGAAACGGCCCTCTGACCTGCAGAGACAGAAAGGTCCTCTCGCCTAATGGGAACTAGCCCATTCACACTGAAGCAGATATTTCCCATTAGAGAAATGGCCCTCTGACCTGCAGAGGCAGAACGGTCCTTTCGTCTAATGGGAACTAGCCCGCTCAAACTGAAGCAGCTATTTCCCATTAGAGAAACGGCCCTCCGACCTGCAGAGGCAGAAAGGTCCTCTCGTCTAATGGGAACTAGCCCGCTCAAACTGAAGCAGCTATTTCCCAATAGAGAAACGGCCCTCCGACCTGCAGATGCAGAAAGGCCCTCTCGTCTAATGGGAACTAGCCCGCTCAAACTGAAGCAGCTATTTCCCATTAGAGAAACGGCCCTCCGACCTGGAGAGGCAGAAAGGTCCCCTCGTCTAATGGGAACTAGCCCGCTCGCACTGAAGCAGCTATTTCACATTAGAGAAACGACCCTCTGACCTGCAGAGGCAGAAAGGTCCTCTCGTCTAATGGGAACTAGCCCACTCACACTGAAGCAGCTATTTCCCATTAGAGAAACCGCCCTCTGACCTGCAGAGGCAGAACGGTCCTTTTGTCTAATGGGAACTAGCCCACTCACACTGAAGCAGCTATTTCCCATTAGAGAAACGGCCCTCCGACCTGCAGATGCAGAAAGGTCCTCTCGTCTACTGGGAACTAGCCCGCTCAAACTGAAGCAGCTATTTCCCATTCGAGAAACGGCCCTCCAACCTGCAGAGGCAGAAAGGTCCCCTCGTCTAATGGGAACTAGCCCGCTTACACTGAAGCAGCTATTTCCCATTAGAGATCGGCCCTCTGACCTGCAGAGGCAGAAAGGTCCTCTCGTCTAATGGGAACTAGCCCACTCACACTGAAGCAGCTATTTCCCATTAGAGAAACGGCCCTCTGACCTGCAGAGGCAGAAAGGTCCTCTCGTCTAATGGGAACTAGCCCATTCACACTGAAGCAGCTATTTCCGATTAGAGAAACGGCCCTCCGACCTGCAGAGGCAGAAAGGTCCTCTCATCTAATGGGAAATCTCCACTCACACTGAAGCAGCTATTTCCCATTAGAGAAACGGCCCTCCGACATGCAGAGGCAGAAAGGTCATCTTGTCTAATGGGAACTAGCCCACTCACACTGAAGCAGCTATTTCCCATTAGAGAAACGGCCCTGCGACCTGCAGAGGCAGAAAGGTCCTCTCATCTAATGAGAACTAGCCCACTCACACTGAAGCAGCTATTTCCCATTAGAGAAACGGCCCTCTGACCTGCAGAGGCAAAAAGGTCCTTTCGTCTAATGGGAACTAGCCCACTCACACTGAAGCAGCTTTTTCCCATTAGAGAAACGGCCCTCCGACCTGCAGAGGCAGAAAGGTCCTCGCGTCTAATGGGAACTAGCCCACTCACACTGAAGCAGCTATTTCCCATTAGAGAAACGGCCCTCCGACCTGCAAAGGCAGTAAGGTCCTCTCGTCTAAGGGGAACTAGCCCACTCACACCGAAGCAGCCATTTCCCATTAGAGAAACGGCCGTCCGACCTGCATAGGCAGAAAGGTCCTCTCGTCTAATGGGAACTAGCCCACTCACACTGAAGCAGCTATTTCCCATCAGAGAAACGGCCCTCAGACCACGACCCTCTGACCTGCAGAGGCAGAAAGGTCCTCTCGTCTAATGGGAACTAGCCCACTCACACTGAAGCAGCTATTTCCCATTAGAGAAACGGCCCTCCGACCTGCAGAGGCAGAAAGGTCCTCTCGTCTAAGGGGAACTAGCCCACTCACACTGAAGCAGCTATTTCCCATTAGAGAAACGGCCCTCAGACCTGCAGAGGCAGAAAGGTCCTCTCGTCTAAGCGGAACTAGCCCACTCACACTGAAGCAGCCATTTCCCATTAGAGAAACGGCCGTCTGACCTGCAGAGGCAGAAAAGTCCTCTCGTCTAATGGGAACTAGCCCACTCACACTGAAGCAGTCATTTCCCATTAGAGAAACGGCCGTCTGACCTGCAGAGGCAGAAAAGTCCTCTCGTCTAATGGGAACTCGTCCGTTCACACTGAAGCAGCCATTTCCCATTAGAGAAACGGCCCTCTGACCTGCAGAGGCAGGAAGGTCCTCTCGTCTAATTGGAACTAGCCCACTCAAACTGAAGCAGCTATTTCCCATTAGAGAAACGGCCCCCTGACCTGCAGAGGCAGAAAAGTCCTCTCGTCTAATGGGAACTAGCCCACTCACACTGAAGCAGCTATTTCCCATTAGAGAAACGGCCCTCCGACCTGGAAAGGCAGAAAGGTCCTCTCGTCTAATGGGAACTAGCCCATTCACACTGAAGCAGCTATTTCCCATTAGAGAAACGGCCCTCCGACCTGCAGAGGAAGAACGATCCTTTCGTCTAATGGAAACTAGCCCGCTCACACTGAAGCAGCTATTTCCCATTAGAGAAACGGCCCTCTGACCTGCAGAGGCAGAAAGGTCCTCTCGTCTAATGAGAACTAGCCCACTCACACTGAAGCAGCTATTCCCATTAGAGAAACGGCCCTCTGACCTGCAGCGGCAAAAAGGTCCTTTCGTCTAATGGGAACTAGCCCACTCACACTGAAGCAGCTATTTCCCATTAGAGAAACGGCCCTCCGACCTGCAGAGGCAGAAAGGTCCTCGCGTCTAATGGGAACTAGCCCACTCACACTGAAGCAGCTATTTCCCATTAGAGAAACGGCCCTCTGACCTGCAGAGGCAGGAAGGTCCTCTCGTCTAAGGGGAACTAGCCCACTCACACTGAAGCACCTATTTACCATTAGAGAAACGGCCGTCCGACCTGCAGAGGCAGGAAGGTCCTCTCGTCTAATGGGAACTAACCCATTCACACTGAAGCACCTATTTCCCATTAGAGAAACGGCCCTCTGACCTGCAGAGGCAGAAAAGTCCTCTCGTCTAATGGGAACTAGCCCATTCACACTGAAGCACCTATTTCCCATTAGAGAAACGGCTCTCTGACCTGCAGAGGCAGAAAGGTCCTCTCGTCTAATGGGAACTAGCCCACTCACACTGAAGCAGCTATTTGCCATTAGAGAAACGGCCCTCCGACCTTGAAAGGCAGAAAGGTCCTCTCGTCTAATGGGAACTAGCCCATTCACACTGAAGCAGCTATTTCCCATTAGAGAAACGGCCCTCCGACCTGCAGAGGCAGAATTGTCCTCTCGTCTAATAGGAACCAGCCCGCTCACACTGAAGCAGCTATTTCCCATTAGAGAAACGGCCCTCCGACCTGCAGAGGCAGAAAGGTCCTCTCGTCTAAGGGGAACTAGCCCACTCACACTGAAGCAGCCATTTCCCATTAGAGAAACGGCCGTCTGACCTGCAGAGGCAGAAAAGTCCTCTCGTCTAATGGGAACTAGTCCATTCACACTGAAGCAGCCATTTCCCATTAGAGAAACGGCCCTCTGACCTGCAGAGGCAGAAAGGTCCTCTCGTCTAATTGGAACTAGCCCACTCAAACTGAAGCAGCTATTTCCCATTAGAGAAACGGCCTTCTGACCTGCAGAGGCAGAAAAGTCCTCTCGTCTAATGGGAACTAGCCCACTCACACTGAAGCAGCTATTTCCCATTAGAGAAACGGCCATCTGACCTGCAGAGGCAGAAAGGTCCTCAAGTCTAATGGGAACTAGCCCACTCAAACTGAAGCAGCTATTTCCCATTAGAGCAACGTCCCTCTGACCTGCATAGGCAAAAAGGTCACCTCGTCTAATGGGAACTAGCCCACTCACACTGAAGCAGCTATTTCCCATTAGAGAAACGGCCCTCCGACCTGCAGAGGCAGAAAGGTCCTCTCGTCTAAGGGGAACTAGCCCACTCACACTGAAGCAGCCATTTCCCATTAGAGAAACGGCCGTCTGACCTGCAGAGGCAGAAAAGTCCTCTCGTCTAATGGGAACTAGTCCATTCACACTGAAGCAGCCATTTCCCATTAGAGAAACGGCCCTCTGACCTGCAGAGGCAGAAAGGTCCTCAAGTCTAATGGGAACTAGCCCACTCACACTGAAGCAGCTATTTCCCAATTAGAGAAAAATGGCCCTCCGACCTGGAAAGGCAGAAAGGTCCTCTCGTCTAATGGGAACTGGCCCATTCACACTGAAGCAGCTAGTTCCCATTAGAGAAACGGCCCTCCGACCTGCAGAGGCAGAACGATCCTTTCGTCTAATGGAAACTAGCCCACTCACACTGAAGCAGCTCTTTCCCATTAGAGAAACGGCCCTCTGACCTGCAGAAGCAGAACGGTCCTTTTGTCTGATGGGAACTAGCCCACTCACACTGAAGCAGCTATTTCCCATTAGAGAAACGGCCCTCCGACCTGCAGAGGCAGAAAGGTCCTCTCGTCTAATGGGACCTAGCCAGCTCAAACTGAAGCAGCTATTTCCAATTAGAGAAACGGCCCTCCGGCCTGCAGATGCAGAAAGGTCCTCTTGTCTAATGGGAACTAGCCCACTCAAACTGAAGCAGCTATTTCCCATTAGAGCAACGTCCCTCTGACCTGCATAGGCAAAAAGGTCACCTCGTCTAATGGGAACTAGCCCACTCACACTGAAGCAGCTATTTCCCATTAGAGAAACGGCCCTCTGACCTGCAGAGACAGAAAGGTCCTCTCGCCTAATGGGAACTAGCCCATTCACACTGAAGCAGATATTTCCCATTAGAGAAATGGCCCTCTGACCTGCAGAGGCAGAACGGTCCTTTCGTCTAATGGGAACTAGCCCGCTCAAACTGAAGCAGCTATTTCCCATTAGAGAAACGGCCCTCCGACCTGCAGAGGCAGAAAGGTCCTCTCGTCTAATGGGAACTAGCCCGCTCAAACTGAAGCAGCTATTTCCCAATAGAGAAACGGCCCTCCGACCTGCAGATGCAGAAAGGCCCTCTCGTCTAATGGGAACTAGCCCGCTTAAACTGAAGCAGCTATTTCCCATTAGAGAAACGGCCCTCCGACCTGGAGAGGCAGAAAGGTCCCCTCGTCTAATGGGAACTAGCCCGCTCGCACTGAAGCAGCTATTTCACATTAGAGAAACGACCCTCTGACCTGCGGAGGCAGAAAGGTCCTCTCGTCTAATGGGAACTAGCCCACTCACACTGAAGCAGCTATTTCCCATTAGAGAAACCGCCCTCTGACCTGCAGAGGCAGAACGGTCCTTTTGTCTAATGGGAACTAGCCCACTCACACTGAAGCAGCTATTTCCCATTAGAGAAACGGCCCTCCGACCTGCAGATGCAGAAAGGTCCTCTCGTCTACTGGGAACTAGCCCGCTCAAACTGAAGCAGCTATTTCCCATTCGAGAAACGGCCCTCCAACCTGCAGAGGCAGAAAGGTCCCCTCGTCTAATGGGAACTAGCCCGCTTACACTGAAGCAGCTATTTCCCATTAGAGATCGGCCCTCTGACCTGCAGAGGCAGAAAGGTCCTCTCGTCTAATGGGAACTAGCCCACTCACACTGAAGCAGCTATTTCCCATTAGAGAAACGGCCCTCTGACCTGCAGAGGCAGAAAGGTCCTCTCGTCTAATGGGAACTAGCCCATTCACACTGAAGCAGCTATTTCCGATTAGAGAAACGGCCCTCCGACCTGCAGAGGCAGAAAGGTCCTCTCATCTAATGGGAAATCTCCACTCACACTGAAGCAGCTATTTCCCATTAGAGAAACGGCCCTCCGACATGCAGAGGCAGAAAGGTCATCTTGTCTAATGGGAACTAGCCCACTCACACTGAAGCAGCTATTTCCCATTAGAGAAACGGCCCTGCGACCTGCAGAGGCAGAAAGGTCCTCTCATCTAATGAGAACTAGCCCACTCACACTGAAGCAGCTATTTCCCATTAGAGAAACGGCCCTCTGACCTGCAGAGGCAAAAAGGTCCTTTCGTCTAATGGGAACTAGCCCACTCACACTGAAGCAGCTTTTTCCCATTAGAGAAACGGCCCTCCGACCTGCAGAGGCAGAAAGGTCCTCGCGTCTAATGGGAACTAGCCCACTCACACTGAAGCAGCTATTTCCCATTAGAGAAACG
This sequence comes from Ambystoma mexicanum, assembly GCF_040938575.1. NCBI lineage: Eukaryota > Metazoa > Chordata > Amphibia > Caudata > Ambystomatidae > Ambystoma > Ambystoma mexicanum. Next base: position 1,284,222,242 of record NC_090928.1, read on the forward strand.
GCCCTCCGACCTGCAAAGGCAGTAAGGTCCTCTCGTCTAAGGGGAACTAGCCCACTCACACCGAAGCAGCCATTTCCCATTAGAGAAACGGCCGTCCGACCTGCATAGGCAGAAAGGTCCTCTCGTCTAATGGGAACTAGCCCACTCACACTGAAGCAGCTATTTCCCATCAGAGAAACGGCCCTCAGACCACGACCCTCTGACCTGCAGAGGCAGAAAGGTCCTCTCGTCTAATGGGAACTAGCCCACTCACACTGAAGCAGCTATTTCCCATTAGAGAAACGGCCCTCAGACCTGCAGAGGCAGAAAGGTCCTCTCGTCTAAGCGGAACTAGCCCACTCACACTGAAGCAGCCATTTCCCATTAGAGAAACGGCCGTCTGACCTGCAGAGGCAGAAAAGTCCTCTCGTCTAATGGGAACTAGCCCACTCACACTGAAGCAGTCATTTCCCATTAGAGAAACGGCCGTCTGACCTGCAGAGGCAGAAAAGTCCTCTCGTCTAATGGGAACTCGTCCGTTCACACTGAAGCAGCCATTTCCCATTAGAGAAACGGCCCTCTGACCTGCAGAGGCAGGAAGGTCCTCTCGTCTAATTGGAACTAGCCCACTCAAACTGAAGCAGCTATTTCCCATTAGAGAAACGGCCCCCTGACCTGCAGAGGCAGAAAAGTCCTCTCGTCTAATGGGAACTAGCCCACTCACACTGAAGCAGCTATTTCCCATTAGAGAAACGGCCCTCCGACCTGGAAAGGCAGAAAGGTCCTCTCGTCTAATGGGAACTAGCCAATTCACACTGAAGCAGCTATTTCCCATTAGAGAAACGGCCCTCCGACCTGCAGAGGAAGAACGATCCTTTCGTCTAATGGAAACTAGCCCGCTCACACTGAAGCAGCTATTTCCCATTAGAGAAACGGCCCTCTGACCTGCAGAGGCAGAAAGGTCCTCTCGTCTAATGAGAACTAGCCCACTCACACTGAAGCAGCTATTCCCATTAGAGAAACGGCCCTCTGACCTGCAGCGGCAAAAAGGTCCTTTCGTCTAATGGGAACTAGCCCACTCACACTGAAGCAGCTATTTCCCATTAGAGAAACGGCCCTCCGACCTGCAGAGGCAGAAAGGTCCTCGCGTCTAATGGGAACTAGCCCACTCACACTGAAGCAGCTATTTCCCATTAGAGAAACGGCCCTCTGACCTGCAGAGGCAGGAAGGTCCTCTCGTCTAAGGGGAACTAGCCCACTCACACTGAAGCACCTATTTACCATTAGAGAAACGGCCGTCCGACCTGCAGAGGCAGGAAGGTCCTCTCGTCTAATGGGAACTAACCCATTCACACTGAAGCACCTATTTCCCATTAGAGAAACGGCCCTCTGACCTGCAGAGGCAGAAAAGTCCTCTCGTCTAATGGGAACTAGCCCATTCACACTGAAGCACCTATTTCCCATTAGAGAAACGGCTCTCTGACCTGCAGAGGCAGAAAGGTCCTCTCGTCTAATGGGAACTAGCCCACTCACACTGAAGCAGCTATTTGCCATTAGAGAAACGGCCCTCCGACCTTGAAAGGCAGAAAGGTCCTCTCGTCTAATGGGAACTAGCCCATTCACACTGAAGCAGCTATTTCCCATTAGAGAAACGGCCCTCCGACCTGCAGAGGCAGAATTGTCCTCTCGTCTAATAGGAACCAGCCCGCTCACACTGAAGCAGCTATTTCCCATTAGAGAAACGGCCCTCCGACCTGCAGAGGCAGAAAGGTCCTCTCGTCTAAGGGGAACTAGCCCACTCACACTGAAGCAGCCATTTCCCATTAGAGAAACGGCCGTCTGACCTGCAGAGGCAGAAAAGTCCTCTCGTCTAATGGGAACTAGTCCATTCACACTGAACCAGCCATTTCCCATTAGAGAAACGGCCCTCTGACCTGCAGAGGCAGAAAGGTCCTCTCGTCTAATTGGAACTAGCCCACTCAAACTGAAGCAGCTATTTCCCATTAGAGAAACGGCCTTCTGACCTGCAGAGGCAGAAAAGTCCTCTCGTCTAATGGGAACTAGCCCACTCACACTGAAGCAGCTATTTCCCATTAGAGAAACGGCCATCTGACCTGCAGAGGCAGAAAGGTCCTCAAGTCTAATGGGAACTAGCCCACTCAAACTGAAGCAGCTATTTCCCATTAGAGCAACGTCCCTCTGACCTGCATAGGCAAAAAGGTCACCTCGTCTAATGGGAACTAGCCCACTCACACTGAAGCAGCTATTTCCCATTAGAGAAACGGCCCTCCGACCTGCAGAGGCAGAAAGGTCCTCTCGTCTAAGGGGAACTAGCCCACTCACACTGAAGCAGCCATTTCCCATTAGAGAAACGGCCGTCTGACCTGCAGAGGCAGAAAAGTCCTCTCGTCTAATGGGAACTAGTCCATTCACACTGAAGCAGCCATTTCCCATTAGAGAAACGGCCCTAAGACCTGCAGAGGCAGAAAGGTCCTCTCGTCTAATTGGAACTAGCCCACTCAAACTGAAGCAGCTATTTCCCATTAGAGAAACGGCGTTCTGACCTGCAGAGGCAGAAAAGTCCTCTCGTCTAATGGGAACTAGCCCACTCACACTGAAGCAGCTATTTCCCATTAGAGAAACGGCCCTCTGACCTGCAGAGGCAGAAAGGTCCTCAAGTCTAATGGGAACTAGCCCACTCACACTGAAGCAGCTATTTCCCAATTAGAGAAAAATGGCCCTCCGACCTGGAAAGGCAGAAAGGTCCTCTCGTCTAATGGGAACTAGCCCATTCACACTGAAGCAGCTAGTTCCCATTAGAGAAACGGCCCTCCGACCTGCAGAGGCAGAACGATCCTTTCGTCTAATGGAAACTAGCCCACTCACACTGAAGCAGCTCTTTCCCATTAGAGAAACGGCCCTCTGACCTGCAGAAGCAGAACGGTCCTTTCGTCTGATGGGAACTAGCCCACTCACACTGAAGCAGCTATTTCCCATTAGAGAAACGGCCCTCCGACCTGCAGAGGCAGAAAGGTCCTCTCGTCTAATGGGACCTAGCCAGCTCAAACTGAAGCAGCTATTTCCAATTAGAGAAACGGCCCTCCGGCCTGCAGATGCAGAAAGGTCCTCTTGTCTAATGGGAACTAGCCCACTCAAACTGAAGCAGCTATTTCCCATTAGAGCAACGTCCCTCTGACCTGCATAGGCAAAAAGGTCACCTCGTCTAATGGGAACTAGCCCACTCACACTGAAGCAGCTATTTCCCATTATAGAAACGGCCCTTTACCTGCAGAGGCAGAAAGGTCCTCTCGTCTAATGGGAACTAGCCCATTCACACTGAAGAAGCTATTTCCCATTAGAGAAACGGCCATCTGACCTGCAGAGGCAGAAAGATCCTCTCGTCTAATGGGAACTAGCCCATTCACACTGAAGAAGCTATTTCCCATTAGAGAAATGGCCCTCTGACCTGCAGAGGCAGAAAAGTCCTCTCGTCTAATGAGAACTAACCCATTCACACTGAAGCAGCTATTTCCCATTAGAGAAACGGCCCTCTGACCACGACCCTCTGACTTGCAGAGGCAGAAAGGTCCTCTCGTCTAATGGGAACCAGCCCGCTCACACTGAAGCAGCTATTTCCCATTAGAGAAACGGCCCTCTTACCACGACCCTCTGACTTGCAGAGGCAGAAAGGTCCTCTCGTCTAATGGGAACTAGCCCACTCACACTGAAGCAGCTATTTCCCATTAGAGAAACGGCCCTAAGACCTGCAGAGGCAGAAAGGTCCTCTCGTCTAAGGGGAACTAGCCCACTCACACTGAAGCAGCCATTTCCCATTAGAGAAACGGCCGTCTGACCTACAGAGGCAGAAAAGTCCTCTCGTCTAATGGGAACTAGCCCACTCACACTGAAGCAGCCATTTCCCATTAGAGAAACGGCCGTCTGACCTGCAGAGGCAGAAAAGTCCTCTCATCTAATGGGAACTAGCCCACTCACACTGAAGCAGCCATTTCCCATTAGAGAAACGGCCGTCTGACCTGCAGAGGCAGAAAAGTCCTCTCGTCTAATGGGAACTTGTCCATTCACACTGAAGCAGCCATTTCCCATTAGAGAAACGGCCCTCTGACCTGCAGAGGCAGAAAGGTCCTCTCGTCTAATTGGAACTAGCCCACTCAAACTGAAGCAGCTATTTCCCATTAGAGAAACGGCCTTCTGACCTGCAGAGGCAGAAAAGTCCTCTCGTCTAATGGGAACTACCCCACTCACACTGAAGCAGCTATTTTCCATTAGAGAAACGGCCCTCTGACCTGCAGAGGCAGAAAGGTCCTCAAGTCTAATGGGAACTAGCCCACTCACACTGAAGCAGCTATTTCCCATTAGAGAAACGGCCCTCCGACCTGGAAAGGCAGAAAGGTCCTCTCGTCTAATGGGAACTAGCCCATTCACACTGAAGCAGCTAGTTCCCATTAGAGAAACGGCCCTCCGACCTGCAGAGGCAGAACGATCCTTTCGTCTAATGGAAACTAGCCCACTCACACTGAAGCAGCTCTTTCCCATTAGAGAAACGGCCCTCTGACCTGCAGAAGCAGAACGGTCCTTTCGTCTGATGGGAACTAGCCCACTCACACTGAAGCAGCTATTTCCCATTAGAGAAACGGCCCTCCGACCTGCAGAGGCAGAAAGGTCCTCTCGTCTAATGGGACCTAGCCAGCTCAAACTGAAGCAGCTATTTCCAATTAGAGGAACGGCCCTCCGGCCTGCAGATGCAGAAAGGTCCTCTTGTCTAATGGGAACTAGCCCGATCAAACTGAAGCAGCTATTTCCCATTAGAGCAACGTCCCTCTGACCTGCATAGGCAAAAAGGTCCCCTCGTCTAATGGGAACTAGCCCACTCACACTGAAGCAGCTATTTCCCATTATAGAAACGGCCCTTTACCTGCAGAGGCAGAAAGGTCCTCTCGTCTAATGGGAACTAGCCCATTCACACTGAAGAAGCTATTTCCCATTAGAGAAACGGCCATCTGACCTGCAGAGGCAGAAAGATCCTCTCGTCTAATGGGAACTAGCCCATTAACACTGAAGAAGCTATTTCCCATTAGAGAAACGGCCCTCTGACCTGCAGAGGCAGAAAAGTCCTCTCGTCTAATGAGAACTAGCCCATTCACACTGAAGCAGCTATTTCCCATTAGAGAAACGGCCCTCTGACCTGCAGAGGCAGAAAGGTCCTCTTGTCTAATGGGAACTAGCCCACTCACACTGAAGCAGCTATTTCACATTAGAGAAACGGCCCTCTGACCTGCAGAGGCAGAAAGATCCTCTCGTCTCATTGGAACTAGCCCACTCACACTGAAGCAGCTATTTCCCATTAGAGAAAGGGCCCTCCGACCTGGAAAGGCAGAAAGGTCCTCTCGTCTAATGGGAACTAGCCCATTCACACTGAAGCAGCTATTTCCCATTAGAGAAACGGCCCTCTGACCTGCAGAGACAGAAAGGTCCTCTCGCCTAATGGGAACTAGCCCAGTCACACTGAAGCAGATATTTCCCATTAGAGAAATGGCCCTCCAACCTGCAGAGGCAGAAAGGTCCACTCGTCTAATGGGAACTAGCCCACTCACACTGAAGCAGTTATTTCCCATTAGAGAAAAGGCTGTATGACCTGCAGAGGCAGAAAGGTCCTCTCGTCTAATGGGAACTAGCCCATTCACACTGAAACAGCTATTTCCCATTAGAGAAACGGGATTCTGACCTGCAGATGCAGAAAGGTCCTCTCGTCTAATGGGAACTAGCCCGCTCAAACTGAAGCAGCTATTTCCCATTAGAGAAACGGCCCTCCGACCTGCAGAGGCAGAAAGGTCCCCTCGTCTAATGGGAACTAGCCCGCTCGCACTGAAGCATCTATTTCACATTAGAGAAACGACCCTCTGACCTGCAGAGGCAGAAAGGTCCTCTCGTCTAATGGGAACTAGGCCACTCCCACTGAAGCAGCTATTTCGCATTAGAAAAACGGCCCTCCGACCTGCAGAGGCAGAAAGGTCCTCTCGTCTAATGGGAACTAGCCCACTCACACTGAAGCAGCTATTTCCCATTAGAGAAACAGCCCTCCGACCTGCAGAGGCAGAAAGGTCCTCTTGTCTAATGGGAACTAGCCCACTCACACTGAAGCAGCTATTTCACATTAGAGAAACGGCCCTCTGACCTGCAGTGGCAGAAAGATCCTCTCGTCTCATTGGAACTAGCCCACTCACACTGAAGCAGCTATTTCCCATTAGAGAAAGGGCCCTCCGACCTGGAAAGGCAGAAAGGTCCTCTCGTCTAATGGGAACTAGTCCATTCACACTGAAGCAGCTATTTCCCATTAGAGAAATGGGCCTCCAACCTGCAGAGGCAGAACGGTCCTTTCGTCTAATGGGAACGAGCCCACAAACACTGAAGCAGCTATTTCCCATTAGAGAAACGTCCCTCTGACCTGCAGAGGCAGAAAGGTCCTCTCGTCTAATGGGAACTAGCCCATTCACACTGAAGCAGCTATTTCCCATTAGAGAAACGGCCCTCTGACCTGCAGAGACAGAAAGGTCCTCTCGCCTAATGGGAACCAGCCCATTCACACTGAAGCAGCTATTTCCCATTAGAGAAATGGCCCTCTGACCTGCAGAGGCAGAAAGGTCCACTCGTCTAATGGGAACTAGCCCACTCACACTGAAGCAGTTATTTCCCATTAGAGAAAAGGCTGTATGACCTGCAGAGGCAGAAAGGTCCTCTCGTCTAATGGGAACTAGCCCATTCACACTGAAACAGCTATTTTCCATTAGAGAAACGGGCCTCTGACCTGCAGATGCAGAAAGGTCCTCTCATCTAATGGGAACTAGCCCACTCAAACTGAAGCAGCTATTTCCCATTAGAGAAACGGCCCTCCGACCTGCAGAGGCAGAAAGGTCCCTTCGTCTAATGGGAACTAGCCCGCTTGCACTGAAGCAGCTATTTCACATTAGAGAAACGACCCTCTGACCTGCAGAGGCAGAAAGGTCCTCTTGTCTAATGGGAACTAGGCCACCCCACTGAAGCAGCTATTTCGCATTAGAGAAACGGCCCTCCGACCTGCAGAGGCAGAAAGGTCCTTTCGTCTAATGGGAACTAGCCCACTCACACTGAAGCAGCTATTTCCCATTAGAGAAACGGCCCTCCGACCTGCAGAGGCAGAAAGGTCCTCTCGTGTAATGGGAACTAGCCCATTCACACTGAAGCAGCTATTTCCCATTAGAGAAACGGCCCTCTGACCCGCAGAGGCAGAAAAGTCCTCTCGCCTAATGGGAACTAGCCCATTCACACTAAAGCAGCTATTTCCCATTAGAGAAACGGCCCTCAGACCTGCAGAGGCAGAAAGGTCCTCTCACCTAATGGGAACTCTCCACTCACACTGAAGCAGCTATTTCCCATTAGAAAAACGTCCCTCCGACATTCAGAGGCAGAAAGGTCCTCTCATCTAATGGGAACTAGCCCACTCACACTGAAGCAGCTATTTCCCATTAGAGAAACGGCCCTCTGACCTGCAGAGGCAGAAAGGTCCTCTCGTCTAATGGGAACTAGCCCACTCACACTGAAGCAGCTATTTCCCATTAGAGAAACGGCCCTCCGACCTGCAGAGGCAGAAAGGTCCCCTCGTCTAATGGGAACTAGCCCGCTCGCACTGAAGCAGCTATTTCCCATTAGAGAAACGGCCTTCCGACCTGCAGAGGCAGAAAGGACCTCTCGTCTAATGCGAACTAGCCCATTCACACTGAAGCAGCTATTTCCCATTAGAGAAACGGCCCTCTGAGCTGCAGAGGCAGAAAAGTCCTCTCGTCTAATGGGAACTAGGCCACTCCCACTGAAGCAGCTATTTCGCATTAGAGAAACGGCCCTCCGACCTGCAGAGGCAGAAAGGTCCTTTCGTCTAATGGGAACTAGCCCACTCACACTGAAACAGCTATTTCCCATTAGAGAAACGCCCCTCCGACCTGCAGAGGCAGAAAGGTCCTCTCGTCTAATGGGAACTAGCCCATTCACACTGAAGCAGCTATTTCCCATTAGAGAAACAGCCCTCCAACCCGCAGAGGCAGAAAGGTCCTCTCGCCTAATGGGAACTAGCCCATTCACACTGAAGCAGCTATTTTCCATTAGAGAAACGGCCCTCCGACCTGCAGAGGCAGAAAGGTCATCTCACCTAATGGGAACTCTCCACTCACACTGAAGCAGCTATTTCCCATTAGAGAAACGTCCCTCCGACATTCAGAGGCAGAAAGGTCCTCTCATCTAATGGGAACTAGCCCACTCACACTGAAGCAGCTATTTCCCATTAGAGAAACGGCCCTATGACCTGCAGAGGCAGAAAGGTCATCTCGTCTAAGGGGATCTAGCCCACTCACTCTGAAGCAGCTATTTCCCATTAGAGAAACGGCCCTCTGACCTGCAGAGGCAGAAAGGTCCTCTCACCGAATGGGAACTAGCCCAGTCACACTGAAGCAGCTATTTCCCATTAGAGAAACGTCCCTCTGACCTGCAGAGGCAGAAAGGTCCTCTCGTCTAATGGGAACTAGCCCACTGACACTGAAGCAGCTATTTCCCATTAGAGAAACGGCCGTCTGACCTGCAGATGCAGAAAGGTCCTCTCGTCTAATGGGAACTAGCCCATTCACACTGAAGCAGCTATTTCCCATTAGAGAAACGGCCCTCTGACCTGCAGAGGCAGAAAAGTCCTCTCGTCTAATGGGAACTAGGCCACTCCCACTGAAGCAGCTATTTCGCATTAGAGAAACGGCCCTCCGACCTGCAGAGGCAGAAAGGTCCTTTCGTCTAATGGGAACTAGCCCACTCACACTGAAACAGCTATTTCCCATTAGAGAAACGGCCCTCCGACCTGCAGAGGCAGAAAGGTCCTCTCGCCTAATGGGAACTAGCCCATTCACACTGAAGCAGCTATTTTCCATTAGAGAAACGGCCCTCCGACCTGCAGAGGCAGAAAGGTCATCTCACCTAATGGGAACTCTCCACTCACACTGAAGCAGCTATTTCCCATTAGAGAAACGTCCCTCCGACATTCAGAGGCAGAAAGGTCCTCTCATCTAATGGGAACTAGCCCACTCACACTGAAGCAGCTATTTCCCATTAGAGAAACGGCCCTCTGACCTGCAGAGGCAGAAAGGTCCTCTCGTCTAATGGGAACTAGCCCACTCACACTGAAGCAGCTATTTCCCATTAGAGAAACGGCCCTCTGACCTGCAGAGGCAGAAAGGTCCTTTCGTCTAATGGGAACTAGCCCACTCACACTGAAGCAGCTATTTCCCATTAGAGAAACGGCCCTCTGACCTGCAGAGGCAGAAAGGTCCTCTCGTCTAATGGGAACTAGCCCACTCACACTGAAGCAGCTATTTCCCATTAGAGAAACGGCCATCCGACCTGCAAAGGCAGAAAGGACCTCTCGTCTAATGGGAACTAGCCCATTCGCACTGAAGCAGCTATTTCCCATTAGAGAAACGGCCCTATGACCTGCAGAGGCAGAAAGGTCATCTCGTCTAATGGGATCTAGCCCACTCACACTGAAGCAGCTATTTCCCATTAGAGAAACGGCACTCTGACCTGCAGAGGCAGAAAGGTCCTCTCGCCGAATGGGAACTAGCCCAGTCACACTGAAGCAGCTATTTCCCATTAGAGAAACGGCCCTCTGACCTGCAGAGGCAGAAAGGTCCTCACGTCTAATGGGAACTAGCCCACTCACACTGAAGCAGCTATTTCCCATTAGAGAAACGGCCATCTGACCTGCAGAGGCAGAAAAGTCCTCTCGTCTAATGGGAACTAGCCCATTCACACTGAAGCAGCTATTTCCCATTAGAGAAACGGCCCTCTGACCTGCAGAGGCAGAAAGGTCCTCTCGTCTAATGGGAACTAGCCCACTCACACTGAAGCAGCTATTTCACATTAGAGAAACGGCCCTCTGACCTGCAGAGGCAGAAAGGTCCTCTCGTCTAATGGGAACTAGCCCACTCACACTGAAGCAGCTATTTCCCATTAGAGAAACCGCCCTCTGACCTGCAGAGGCAGAACGGTCCTTTCGTCTAATGGGAACTAGCCCACTCACACTGAAGCAGCTATTTCCCATTAGAGAAACGGCCCTCCGACCTGCAGATGCAGAAAGGTCCTCTCGTCTAATGGGAACTAGCCCGCTCAAACTGAAGCAGCTAATTCCCATTCGAGAAACGGCCCTCCGACCTGCAGAGGCAGAAAGGTCCCCTCGTCTAATGGGAACTAGCCCGCTCACACTGAAGCAGCTATTTCCCATTAGAGATCGGCCCTCTGACCTGCAGAGGCAGAAAGGTCCTCTCGTCTAATGGGAACTAGCCCATTCACACTGAAGCAGCTATTTCCCATTAGAGAAACGGCTCTCCGACCTGCAGAGGCAGAAAGGTCCTCTCATCTAATGGGAAATCTCCACTCACACTGAAGCAGCTATTTCCCATTAGAGAAACGGCCCTCCGACATGCAGAGGCAGAAAGGTCATCTCGTCTAATGGGAACTAGCCCACTCACACTGAAGCAGCTATTTCCCATTAGAGACACGGCCCTGCGACCTGCAGAGACAGAAAGGTCCTCTCGTCTAATGGGAACTAGCCCACTCACACTGAAGCAGCTTTTTCCCATTAGAGAAACAGCCCTCCGACCTGCAGAGGCAGAAAGGTCCTCTCATCTAATGAGAACTAGCCCACTCACACTGAAGCAGCTATTTCCCATTAGAGAAACGGCCCTCTGACCTGCAGAGGCAAAAAGGTCCTTTCGTCTAATGGGAACTAGCCCACTCACACTGAAGCAGCTTTTTCCCATTAGAGAAATGGCCCTCCGACCTGCAGAGGCAGAAAGGTCCTCGCGTCTAATGGGAACTATCCCATTCACACTGAAGCAGCTATTTCCCATTAGAGAAACGGCCCTCCAAACCGCAGAGGCAGAAAGGTCCTCTCGCCTAATGGGAACTAGCCCATTCACACTGAAGCAGCTATTTTCCATTAGAGAAACGGCCCTCCGACCTGCAGAGGCAGAAAGGTCATCTCACCTAATGGGAACTCTCCACTCACACTGAAGCAGCTATTTCCCATTAGAGAAACGTCCCTCCGACATTCAGAGGCAGAAAGGTCCTCTCATCTAATGGGAACTAGCCCACTCACACTGAAGCAGCTATTTCGCATTAGAGAAACGGCCCTATGACCTGCAGAGGCAGAAAGGTCATCTCGTCTAATGGGAACTAGCCCACTCACACTGAAGCAGCTATTTCCCATTAGAGAAACGGCCCTCCGACCTGCAGATGCAGAAAGGTCCTCTCGTCTAATGGGAACTAGCCCACTCAAACTGAAGCAGCTAATTCCCATTCGAGAAACGGCCCTCCGACCTGCAGAGGCAGAAAGGTCCCCTCGTCTAATGGGAACTAGCCCGCTCACACTGAAGCAGCTATTTCCCATTAGAGATCGGCCCTCTGACCTGCAGAGGCAGAAAGGCCCTCTCGTCTAATGGGAACTAGCCCATTCACACTGAAGCAGCTATTTCCCATTAGAGAAACGGCTCTCCGACCTGCAGAGGCAGAAAGGTCCTCTCATCTAATGGGAAATCTCCACTCACACTGAAGCAGCTATTTCCCATTAGAGAAACGGCCCTCCGACATGCAGAGGCAGAAAGGTCATCTCGTCTAATGGGAACTAGCCCACTCACACTGAAGCAGCTATTTCCCATTAGAGACACGGCCCTGCGACCTGCAGAGACAGAAAGGTCCTCTCGTCTAATGGGAACTAGCCCACTCACACTGAAGCAGCTTTTTCCCATTAGAGAAACGGCCCTCCGACCTGCAGAGGCAGAAAGGTCCTCTCATCTAATGAGAACTAGCCCACTCACACTGAAGCAGCTATTTCCCATTAGAGAAACGGCCCTCTGACCTGCAGAGGCAAAAAGGTCCTTTCGTCTAATGGGAACTAGCCCACTCACACTGAAGCAGCTTTTTCCCATTAGAGAAATGGCCCTCCGACCTGCAGAGGCAGAAAGGTCCTCGCGTCTAATGGGAACTATCCCATTCACACTGAAGCAGCTATTTCCCATTAGAGAAACGGCCCTCCAAACCGCAGAGGCAGAAAGGTCCTCTCGCCTAATGGGAACTAGCCCATTCACACTGAAGCAGCTATTTTCCATTAGAGAAACGGCCCTCCGACCTGCAGAGGCAGAAAGGTCATCTCACCTAATGGGAACTCTCCACTCACACTGAAGCAGCTATTTCCCATTAGAGAAACGTCCCTCCGACATTCAGAGGCAGAAAGGTCCTCTCATCTAATGGGAACTAGCCCACTCACACTGAAGCAGCTATTTCCCATTAGAGAAACGGCCCTCTGACCTGCAGAGGCAGAAAGGTCCTCTCGTCTAATGGGAACTAGCCCACTCACACTGAAGCAGCTATTTCCCATTAGAGAAACGGCCCTCTGACCTGCAGAGGCAGAAAGGTCCTCTCGTTTAATGGGAACTAGCCCACTCACACTGAAGCAGCTATTTCCCATTAGAGAAACGGCCCTCCGACCTGCAGAGGCAGAAAGGTCCTCTCGTCTAATGGGAACTAGCCCACTCACACTGAAGCAGCTATTTCCCATTAGAGAAACGGCCATCCGACCTGCAAAGGCAGAAAGGACCTCTCGTCTAATGGGAACTAGCCCATTCGCACTGAAGCAGCTATTTCCCATTAGAGAAACGGCCCTATGACCTGCAGAGGCAGAAAGGTCATCTCGTCTAATGGGATCTAGCCCACTCACACTGAAGCAGCTATTTCCCATTAGAGAAACGGCACTCTGACCTGCAGAGGCAGAAAGGTCCTCTCGCCGAATGGGAACTAGCCCACTCACACTGAAGCAGCTATTTCCCATTAGAGAAACGGCCCTCTGACCTGCAGAGGCAGAAAGGTCCTCTCGTCTAATGGGAACTAGCCCACTCACACTGAAGCAGCTATTTCCCATTAGAGAAACGGCCCTCTGACCTGCAGAGGCAGAAAGGTCCTTTCGTCTAATGGGAACTAGCCCACTCACACTGAAGCAGCTATTTCCCATTAGAGAAACGGCCCTCCGACCTGCAGAGGCAGAAAGGTCCTCTCGTCTAATGGGAACTAGCCCACTCACACTGAAGCAGCTATTTCCCATTAGAGAAACGGCCATCCGACCTGCAAAGGCAGAAAGGACCTCTCGTCTAATGGGAACTAGCCCATTCGCACTGAAGCAGCTATTTCCCATTAGAGAAACGGCCCTATGACCTGCAGAGGCAGAAAGGTCATCTCGTCTAATGGGATCTAGCCCACTCACACTGAAGCAGCTATTTCCCATTAGAGAAACGGCACTCTGACCTGCAGAGGCAGAAAGGTCCTCTCGCCGAATGGGAACTAGCCCAGTCACACTGAAGCAGCTATTTCCCATTAGAGAAACGGCCCTCTGACCTGCAGAGGCAGAAAGGTCCTCTCATCTAATGGGAACTAGCCCACTCACACTGAAGCAGCTATTTCCCATTAGAGAAACGGCCGTCTGACCTGCAGAGGCAGAAAGGTCCTCTCGTCTAATGGGAACTAGCCCATTCACACTGAAGCAGCTATTTCCCATTAGAGAAACGGCCCTCTGACCTGCAGAGGCAGAAAGGTCCTCTCGTCTAATGGGAACTAGCCCACTCACACTGAAGCAGCTATTTCACATTAGAGAAACGGCCCTCTGACCTGCAGAGGCAGAAAGGTCCTCTCGTCTAATGGGAACTAGCCCGCTCACACTGAAGCAGCTATTTCCCATTAGAGAAACTGCCCTCTGACCTGCAGAGGCAGAACGGTCCTTTCGTCTAATGGGAACTAGCCCGCTCACACTGAAGCAGCTATTTCCCATTAGAGAAACGGCCCTCCGACCTGCAGATGCAGAAAGGTCCTCTCGTCTAATGGGAACTAGCCCACTCACACTGAAGCAGCTATTTCGCATTAGAAAAACGGCCCTCCGACCTGCAGAGGCAGAAAGGTCCTCTCGTCTAATGGGAACTAGCCCACTCACACTGAAGCAGCTATTTCCCATTAGAGAAACAGCCCTCCGACCTGCAGAGGCAGAAAGGTCCTCTTGTCTAATGGGAACTAGCCCACTCACACTGAAGCAGCTATTTCACATTAGAGAAACGGCCCTCTGACCTGCAGTGGCAGAAAGATCCTCTCGTCTCATTGGAACTAGCCCACTCACACTGAAGCAGCTATTTCCCATTAGAGAAAGGGCCCTCCGACCTGGAAAGGCAGAAAGGTCCTCTCGTCTAATGGGAACTAGTCCATTCACACTGAAGCAGCTATTTCCCATTAGAGAAATGGGCCTCCAACCTGCAGAGGCAGAACGGTCCTTTCGTCTAATGGGAACGAGCCCACAAACACTGAAGCAGCTATTTCCCATTAGAGAAACGTCCCTCTGACCTGCAGAGGCAGAAAGGTCCTCTCGTCTAATGGGAACTAGCCCATTCACACTGAAGCAGCTATTTCCCATTAGAGAAACGGCCCTCTGACCTGCAGAGACAGAAAGGTCCTCTCGCCTAATGGGAACCAGCCCATTCACACTGAAGCAGCTATTTCCCATTAGAGAAATGGCCCTCTGACCTGCAGAGGCAGAAAGGTCCACTCGTCTAATGGGAACTAGCCCACTCACACTGAAGCAGTTATTTCCCATTAGAGAAAAGGCTGTATGACCTGCAGAGGCAGAAAGGTCCTCTCGTCTAATGGGAACTAGCCCATTCACACTGAAACAGCTATTTTCCATTAGAGAAACGGGCCTCTGACCTGCAGATGCAGAAAGGTCCTCTCATCTAATGGGAACTAGCCCACTCAAACTGAAGCAGCTATTTCCCATTAGAGAAACGGCCCTCCGACCTGCAGAGGCAGAAAGGTCCCTTCGTCTAATGGGAACTAGCCCGCTTGCACTGAAGCAGCTATTTCACATTAGAGAAACGACCCTCTGACCTGCAGAGGCAGAAAGGTCCTCTTGTCTAATGGGAACTAGGCCACCCCACTGAAGCAGCTATTTCGCATTAGAGAAACGGCCCTCCGACCTGCAGAGGCAGAAAGGTCCTTTCGTCTAATGGGAACTAGCCCACTCACACTGAAGCAGCTATTTCCCATTAGAGAAACGGCCCTCCGACCTGCAGAGGCAGAAAGGTCCTCTCGTGTAATGGGAACTAGCCCATTCACACTGAAGCAGCTATTTCCCATTAGAGAAACGGCCCTCTGACCCGCAGAGGCAGAAAAGTCCTCTCGCCTAATGGGAACTAGCCCATTCACACTAAAGCAGCTATTTCCCATTAGAGAAACGGCCCTCAGACCTGCAGAGGCAGAAAGGTCCTCTCACCTAATGGGAACTCTCCACTCACACTGAAGCAGCTATTTCCCATTAGAAAAACGTCCCTCCGACATTCAGAGGCAGAAAGGTCCTCTCATCTAATGGGAACTAGCCCACTCACACTGAAGCAGCTATTTCCCATTAGAGAAACGGCCCTCTGACCTGCAGAGGCAGAAAGGTCCTCTCGTCTAATGGGAACTAGCCCACTCACACTGAAGCAGCTATTTCCCATTAGAGAAACGGCCCTCCGACCTGCAGAGGCAGAAAGGTCCCCTCGTCTAATGGGAACTAGCCCGCTCGCACTGAAGCAGCTATTTCCCATTAGAGAAACGGCCTTCCGACCTGCAGAGGCAGAAAGGACCTCTCGTCTAATGCGAACTAGCCCATTCACACTGAAGCAGCTATTTCCCATTAGAGAAACGGCCCTCTGAGCTGCAGAGGCAGAAAAGTCCTCTCGTCTAATGGGAACTAGGCCACTCCCACTGAAGCAGCTATTTCGCATTAGAGAAACGGCCCTCCGACCTGCAGAGGCAGAAAGGTCCTTTCGTCTAATGGGAACTAGCCCACTCACACTGAAACAGCTATTTCCCATTAGAGAAACGCCCCTCCGACCTGCAGAGGCAGAAAGGTCCTCTCGTCTAATGGGAACTAGCCCATTCACACTGAAGCAGCTATTTCCCATTAGAGAAACAGCCCTCCAACCCGCAGAGGCAGAAAGGTCCTCTCGCCTAATGGGAACTAGCCCATTCACACTGAAGCAGCTATTTTCCATTAGAGAAACGGCCCTCCGACCTGCAGAGGCAGAAAGGTCATCTCACCTAATGGGAACTCTCCACTCACACTGAAGCAGCTATTTCCCATTAGAGAAACGTCCCTCCGACATTCAGAGGCAGAAAGGTCCTCTCATCTAATGGGAACTAGCCCACTCACACTGAAGCAGCTATTTCCCATTAGAGAAACGGCCCTATGACCTGCAGAGGCAGAAAGGTCATCTCGTCTAAGGGGATCTAGCCCACTCACTCTGAAGCAGCTATTTCCCATTAGAGAAACGGCCCTCTGACCTGCAGAGGCAGAAAGGTCCTCTCACCGAATGGGAACTAGCCCAGTCACACTGAAGCAGCTATTTCCCATTAGAGAAACGTCCCTCTGACCTGCAGAGGCAGAAAGGTCCTCTCGTCTAATGGGAACTAGCCCACTGACACTGAAGCAGCTATTTCCCATTAGAGAAACGGCCGTCTGACCTGCAGATGCAGAAAGGTCCTCTCGTCTAATGGGAACTAGCCCATTCACACTGAAGCAGCTATTTCCCATTAGAGAAACGGCCCTCTGACCTGCAGAGGCAGAAAAGTCCTCTCGTCTAATGGGAACTAGGCCACTCCCACTGAAGCAGCTATTTCGCATTAGAGAAACGGCCCTCCGACCTGCAGAGGCAGAAAGGTCCTTTCGTCTAATGGGAACTAGCCCACTCACACTGAAACAGCTATTTCCCATTAGAGAAACGGCCCTCCGACCTGCAGAGGCAGAAAGGTCCTCTCGCCTAATGGGAACTAGCCCATTCACACTGAAGCAGCTATTTTCCATTAGAGAAACGGCCCTCCGACCTGCAGAGGCAGAAAGGTCATCTCACCTAATGGGAACTCTCCACTCACACTGAAGCAGCTATTTCCCATTAGAGAAACGTCCCTCCGACATTCAGAGGCAGAAAGGTCCTCTCATCTAATGGGAACTAGCCCACTCACACTGAAGCAGCTATTTCCCATTAGAGAAACGGCCCTCTGACCTGCAGAGGCAGAAAGGTCCTCTCGTCTAATGGGAACTAGCCCACTCACACTGAAGCAGCTATTTCCCATTAGAGAAACGGCCCTCTGACCTGCAGAGGCAGAAAGGTCCTTTCGTCTAATGGGAACTAGCCCACTCACACTGAAGCAGCTATTTCCCATTAGAGAAACGGCCCTCTGACCTGCAGAGGCAGAAAGGTCCTCTCGTCTAATGGGAACTAGCCCACTCACACTGAAGCAGCTATTTCCCATTAGAGAAACGGCCATCCGACCTGCAAAGGCAGAAAGGACCTCTCGTCTAATGGGAACTAGCCCATTCGCACTGAAGCAGCTATTTCCCATTAGAGAAACGGCCCTATGACCTGCAGAGGCAGAAAGGTCATCTCGTCTAATGGGATCTAGCCCACTCACACTGAAGCAGCTATTTCCCATTAGAGAAACGGCACTCTGACCTGCAGAGGCAGAAAGGTCCTCTCGCCGAATGGGAACTAGCCCAGTCACACTGAAGCAGCTATTTCCCATTAGAGAAACGGCCCTCTGACCTGCAGAGGCAGAAAGGTCCTCACGTCTAATGGGAACTAGCCCACTCACACTGAAGCAGCTATTTCCCATTAGAGAAACGGCCATCTGACCTGCAGAGGCAGAAAAGTCCTCTCGTCTAATGGGAACTAGCCCATTCACACTGAAGCAGCTATTTCCCATTAGAGAAACGGCCCTCTGACCTGCAGAGGCAGAAAGGTCCTCTCGTCTAATGGGAACTAGCCCACTCACACTGAAGCAGCTATTTCACATTAGAGAAACGGCCCTCTGACCTGCAGAGGCAGAAAGGTCCTCTCGTCTAATGGGAACTAGCCCACTCACACTGAAGCAGCTATTTCCCATTAGAGAAACCGCCCTCTGACCTGCAGAGGCAGAACGGTCCTTTCGTCTAATGGGAACTAGCCCACTCACACTGAAGCAGCTATTTCCCATTAGAGAAACGGCCCTCCGACCTGCAGATGCAGAAAGGTCCTCTCGTCTAATGGGAACTAGCCCGCTCAAACTGAAGCAGCTAATTCCCATTCGAGAAACGGCCCTCCGACCTGCAGAGGCAGAAAGGTCCCCTCGTCTAATGGGAACTAGCCCGCTCACACTGAAGCAGCTATTTCCCATTAGAGATCGGCCCTCTGACCTGCAGAGGCAGAAAGGTCCTCTCGTCTAATGGGAACTAGCCCATTCACACTGAAGCAGCTATTTCCCATTAGAGAAACGGCTCTCCGACCTGCAGAGGCAGAAAGGTCCTCTCATCTAATGGGAAATCTCCACTCACACTGAAGCAGCTATTTCCCATTAGAGAAACGGCCCTCCGACATGCAGAGGCAGAAAGGTCATCTCGTCTAATGGGAACTAGCCCACTCACACTGAAGCAGCTATTTCCCATTAGAGACACGGCCCTGCGACCTGCAGAGACAGAAAGGTCCTCTCGTCTAATGGGAACTAGCCCACTCACAGTGAAGCAGCTTTTTCCCATTAGAGAAACAGCCCTCCGACCTGCAGAGGCAGAAAGGTCCTCTCATCTAATGAGAACTAGCCCACTCACACTGAAGCAGCTATTTCCCATTAGAGAAACGGCCCTCTGACCTGCAGAGGCAAAAAGGTCCTTTCGTCTAATGGGAACTAGCCCACTCACACTGAAGCAGCTTTTTCCCATTAGAGAAATGGCCCTCCGACCTGCAGAGGCAGAAAGGTCCTCGCGTCTAATGGGAACTATCCCATTCACACTGAAGCAGCTATTTCCCATTAGAGAAACGGCCCTCCAAACCGCAGAGGCAGAAAGGTCCTCTCGCCTAATGGGAACTAGCCCATTCACACTGAAGCAGCTATTTTCCATTAGAGAAACGGCCCTCCGACCTGCAGAGGCAGAAAGGTCATCTCACCTAATGGGAACTCTCCACTCACACTGAAGCAGCTATTTCCCATTAGAGAAACGTCCCTCCGACATTCAGAGGCAGAAAGGTCCTCTCATCTAATGGGAACTAGCCCACTCACACTGAAGCAGCTATTTCGCATTAGAGAAACGGCCCTATGACCTGCAGAGGCAGAAAGGTCATCTCGTCTAATGGGAACTAGCCCACTCACACTGAAGCAGCTATTTCCCATTAGAGAAACGGCCCTCCGACCTGCAGATGCAGAAAGGTCCTCTCGTCTAATGGGAACTAGCCCACTCAAACTGAAGCAGCTAATTCCCATTCGAGAAACGGCCCTCCGACCTGCAGAGGCAGAAAGGTCCCCTCGTCTAATGGGAACTAGCCCGCTCACACTGAAGCAGCTATTTCCCATTAGAGATCGGCCCTCTGACCTGCAGAGACAGAAAGGCCCTCTCGTCTAATGGGAACTAGCCCATTCACACTGAAGCAGCTATTTCCCATTAGAGAAACGGCTCTCCGACCTGCAGAGGCAGAAAGGTCCTCTCATCTAATGGGAAATCTCCACTCACACTGAAGCAGCTATTTCCCATTAGAGAAACGGCCCTCCGACATGCAGAGGCAGAAAGGTCATCTCGTCTAATGGGAACTAGCCCACTCACACTGAAGCAGCTATTTCCCATTAGAGACACGGCCCTGCGACCTGCAGAGACAGAAAGGTCCTCTCGTCTAATGGGAACTAGCCCACTCACACTGAAGCAGCTTTTTCCCATTAGAGAAACGGCCCTCCGACCTGCAGAGGCAGAAAGGTCCTCTCATCTAATGAGAACTAGCCCACTCACACTGAAGCAGCTATTTCCCATTAGAGAAACGGCCCTCTGACCTGCAGAGGCAAAAAGGTCCTTTCGTCTAATGGGAACTAGCCCACTCACACTGAAGCAGCTTTTTCCCATTAGAGAAATGGCCCTCCGACCTGCAGAGGCAGAAAGGTCCTCGCGTCTAATGGGAACTATCCCATTCACACTGAAGCAGCTATTTCCCATTAGAGAAACGGCCCTCCAAACCGCAGAGGCAGAAAGGTCCTCTCGCCTAATGGGAACTAGCCCATTCACACTGAAGCAGCTATTTTCCATTAGAGAAACGGCCCTCCGACCTGCAGAGGCAGAAAGGTCATCTCACCTAATGGGAACTCTCCACTCACACTGAAGCAGCTATTTCCCATTAGAGAAACGTCCCTCCGACATTCAGAGGCAGAAAGGTCCTCTCATCTAATGGGAACTAGCCCACTCACACTGAAGCAGCTATTTCCCATTAGAGAAACGGCCCTCTGACCTGCAGAGGCAGAAAGGTCCTCTCGTCTAATGGGAACTAGCCCACTCACACTGAAGCAGCTATTTCCCATTAGAGAAACGGCCCTCTGACCTGCAGAGGCAGAAAGGTCCTCTCGTTTAATGGGAACTAGCCCACTCACACTGAAGCAGCTATTTCCCATTAGAGAAACGGCCCTCCGACCTGCAGAGGCAGAAAGGTCCTCTCGTCTAATGGGAACTAGCCCACTCACACTGAAGCAGCTATTTCCCATTAGAGAAACGGCCATCCGACCTGCAAAGGCAGAAAGGACCTCTCGTCTAATGGGAACTAGCCCATTCGCACTGAAGCAGCTATTTCCCATTAGAGAAACGGCCCTATGACCTGCAGAGGCAGAAAGGTCATCTCGTCTAATGGGATCTAGCCCACTCACACTGAAGCAGCTATTTCCCATTAGAGAAACGGCACTCTGACCTGCAGAGGCAGAAAGGTCCTCTCGCCGAATGGGAACTAGCCCACTCACACTGAAGCAGCTATTTCCCATTAGAGAAACGGCCCTCTGACCTGCAGAGGCAGAAAGGTCCTCTCGTCTAATGGGAACTAGCCCACTCACACTGAAGCAGCTATTTCCCATTAGAGAAACGGCCCTCTGACCTGCAGAGGCAGAAAGGTCCTTTCGTCTAATGGGAACTAGCCCACTCACACTGAAGCAGCTATTTCCCATTAGAGAAACGGCCCTCCGACCTGCAGAGGCAGAAAGGTCCTCTCGTCTAATGGGAACTAGCCCACTCACACTGAAGCAGCTATTTCCCATTAGAGAAACGGCCATCCGACCTGCAAAGGCAGAAAGGACCTCTCGTCTAATGGGAACTAGCCCATTCGCACTGAAGCAGCTATTTCCCATTAGAGAAACGGCCCTATGACCTGCAGAGGCAGAAAGGTCATCTCGTCTAATGGGATCTAGCCCACTCACACTGAAGCAGCTATTTCCCATTAGAGAAACGGCACTCTGACCTGCAGAGGCAGAAAGGTCCTCTCGCCGAATGGGAACTAGCCCAGTCACACTGAAGCAGCTATTTCCCATTAGAGAAACGGCCCTCTGACCTGCAGAGGCAGAAAGGTCCTCTCATCTAATGGGAACTAGCCCACTCACACTGAAGCAGCTATTTCCCATTAGAGAAACGGCCGTCTGACCTGCAGAGGCAGAAAGGTCCTCTCGTCTAATGGGAACTAGCCCATTCACACTGAAGCAGCTATTTCCCATTAGAGAAACGGCCCTCTGACCTGCAGAGGCAGAAAGGTCCTCTCGTCTAATGGGAACTAGCCCACTCACACTGAAGCAGCTATTTCACATTAGAGAAACGGCCCTCTGACCTGCAGAGGCAGAAAGGTCCTCTCGTCTAATGGGAACTAGCCCGCTCACACTGAAGCAGCTATTTCCCATTAGAGAAACTGCCCTCTGACCTGCAGAGGCAGAACGGTCCTTTCGTCTAATGGGAACTAGCCCGCTCACACTGAAGCAGCTATTTCCCATTAGAGAAACGGCCCTCCGACCTGCAGATGCAGAAAGGTCCTCTCGTCTAATGGGAACTAGCCCGCTCAAACTGAAGCAGCTATTTCCCATTCGAGAAACGGCCCTCCGACCTGCAGAGGCAGAAAGGTCCCCTCGTCTAATGGGAACTAGCCCGCTCACACTGAAGCAGCTATTTCCCATTAGAGATCGGCCCTCCGACCTGCAGAGGCAGAAAGGTCCTCTCGTCTAATGGGAACTAGCCCACTCACACTGAAGCAGCTATTTCCCATTAGAGAAACGGCCCTCTGACCTGCAGAGGCAGAAAGGTCCTCTCGTCTAATGGGAACTAGCCCATTCAGACTGAAGCAGCTATTTCCCATTAGAGAAACGGCCCTCCGACCTGCAGAGGCAGAAAGGTCCTCTCATCTAATGGGAAATCTCCACTCACACTGAAGCAGCTATTTCCCATTAGAGAAACGGCCCTCCGACATGCAGAGGCAGAAAGGTCATCTCGTCTAATGGGAACTAGCCCACTCACACTGAAGCAGCTATTTCCCATTAGAGAAACGGCCCTGCGACCTGCAGAGACAGAAAGCTCCTCTCGTCTAATGGGAACTAGCCCACTCACACTGAAGCAGCTATTTCCCATTAGAGAAACGGCCCTCCGACCTGCAGAGGCAGAAAGGTCCTCTCATGTAATAAGAACTAGCCCACTCACACTGAAGCAGCTATTTCCCATTAGAGAAACGGCCCTCTGACCTGCAGAGGCAAAAAGGTCCTTTCGTCTAATGGGAACTAGCCCACTCAAACTGAAGCAGCTTTTTCCCATTAGAGAAACGGCCCTCCGACCTGCAGAGGCAGAAAGGTCCTCGCGTCTAATGGGAACTATCCCACTCACACTGAAGCAGCTATTTCCCATTAGAGAAACGGCCCTCCAACCTGCAAAGGCAGTAAGGTCCTCTCGTCTAAGGGGAACTAGCCCACTCACACTGAAGCAGCCGTTTCCCATTAGAGAAACGGCCGTCCGACCTGCATAGGCAGAAAGGTCCTCTCATCTAATGGGAACTAGCCCACTCACACTGAAGCAGCTATTTCCCTTTAGAGAAACGGCCCTCCGACCTGCAGAGGCAGAAAGGTCCTCTCGTCTAAGGGGAACTAGCCCACTCACACTGAAGCAGCTATTTCCCATTAGAGAAACGGCCCTCAGACCTGCAGAGGCAGAAAGGTCCTCTCGTCTAAGGGGAACTAGCCCACTCACACTGAAGCAGCCATTTCCGATTAGAGAAACGTCCGTCTGACCTGCAGAGGCAGAAAAGTCCTCTCGTCTAATGGGAACTAGCCCACTTACACTGAAGCAGTCATTTCCCATTAGAGAAACGGCCGTCTGACCTGCAGAGGCAGAAAAGTCCTCTCGTCTAATGGGAACTCGTCCATTCACACTGAAGCAGCCATTTCCCATTAGAGAAACGGCCCTCTGACCTGCAGAGGCAGGAAGGTCCTCTCGTCTAATTGGAACTAGCCCACTCAAACTGAAGCAGCTATTTCCCATTAGAGAAACGGCCCCCTGACCTGCAGAGGCAGATAAGTCCTCTCGTCTAATGGGAACTAGCCCACTCACACTGAAGCAGCTATTTCCCATTAGAGAAACGGCCCTCCGACCTGGAAAGGCAGAAAGGTCCTCTCGTCTAATGGGAACTAGCCCATTCACACTGAAGCAGCTATTTCCCATTAGAGTAACGGCCCTCCGACCTGCAGAGGCAGAACGATCCTTTCGTCTAATGGAAACTAGCCCGCTCACACTGAAGCAGCTATTTCCCATTAGAGAAACGGCCCTCTGACCTGCAGAAGCAGAACGGTCCTTTCGTCTGATAGGAACTAGCCCGCTCACACTGAAGCAGCTATTTCCCATTAGAGAAACGGCCCTCTGACCTGCAGAGGCAAAAAGGTCCTCTCGTCTAAAGGGAACTAGCCCACTTACACTGAAGCAGCTATTTCCCATTAGAGAAACGCCCGTCTGACCTGCAGAGGCAGAAAGGTCCTCTCGTCTAATGGGAACTAGCCCATTCACACTGAAGCAGCTATTTCCCATTAGAGAAACGGCCCTCTGACCTGCAGAGGCGGAAAGGTCCTCTCGTCTAATGGGAACTAGCCCACTCACACTGAAGCAGCTATTTCCCATTAGAGAAACAGCCCTCTGACCTGCAGAGGCAGAAAGGTCCTCTCGTCTAAGGGGAACTAGCCCACTCACACTGAAGCAATCATTTCCCATTAGAGAAACGGCCGTCTGACCTGCAGAGGCAGAAAAGTCCTCTCGTCTAATGGGAACTAGTCCATTCACACTGAAGCAGCTATTTCCCATTAGAGAAACGGCCCTCTGACCTGCAGAGGAAGAAAGGTCCTCTCGTTTAATGGGAACTAGCCCATTCACACTGAAGCAGCTATTTTCCATTAGAGAAAATTCCCACTGACCTGCAGAGGGAGAAAGGTCCTCTCGTCTAATGGGAACTAGCCCATTCACACTGAAGCAGATATTTCCCATTAGAGAAACGGCCCTCCGACCTGCAGCAGCAGAAAGGTCCTCTCGTCTAATGGGAACTAGCCCGCTCAAATTGAAGCAGCTATTTCCCATTCGAGAAACGGCCCTCCGACCTGCAGAGTCAGAAAGGTCCCCTCGTCTAATGGGAACTAGCCCGCTCACACTGAAGCAGCTATTTCCCATTAGAGATTGGCCCTCTGACCTGCAGAGGCAGAAAGGTCCTCTCGTCTAATGGGAACTAGCCCACTCACACTGAAGCAGCTATTTCCCATTAGAGAAACGGCCCTCCGACCTGCAGAGGCAGAAAGGTCCTCTCGTCTAATGGGAACTAGCCCATTCACACTGAAGCAGCTATATCCCATTAGAGAAACGGCCCTCCGACCTGCAGAGGCAGAAAGGTCCTCTCGCCTAATGGGAACTAGCCCATTCACACTGAAGCAGCTATTTCCCATTAGAGAAACGGCCCTCCGACCTGCAGAGGCAGAAAGGTCCTCTCGTCTAATGGGAACTCTCCACTCACACTGAAGCAGATATTTCCCATTAGAGAAACGGCCCTCCGACCTGCAGCAGCAGAAAGGTCCTCTCGTCTAATGGGAACTAGCCCGCTCAAATTGAAGCAGCTATTTCCCATTCGAGAAACGGCCCTCCGACCTGCAGAGGCAGAAAGATCCCCTCGTCTAATGGGAACTAGCCCACTCACACTGAAGCAGCTATTTCCCATTAGAGATCGGCCCTCTGACCTGCAGAGGCAGAAAGGTCCTCTCGTCTAATGGGAACTAGCCCACTCACACTGAAGCAGCTATTTCCCATTAGAGAAACGGCCCTCCGACCTGCAGAGGCAGAAAGGTCCTCTCGTCTAATGGGAACTAGCCCATTCACACTGAAGCAGCTATATCCCATTAGAGAAACGGCCCTCCGACCTGCAGAGGCAGAAAGGTCCTCTCGCCTAATGGGAACTAGCCCATTCACACTGAAGCAGCTATTTCCCATTAGAGAAACGGCCCTCCGACCTGCAGAGGCAGAAAGGTCCTCTCGTCTAATGGGAACTCTCCACTCACACTGAAGCAGCTATATCCCATTAGAGAATCGGCCCTCCGACATGCAGAGACAGAAAGGTCCTCTCGTCTAATGGGAACTAGCCCACTCACACTGAAGCAGCTATTTCCCATTAGAGAAACGGCCCTCTGACCTGCAGAGGCAGAAAGGTCCTCTCGTCTAATGAGAACTAGCCCACCCACACTGAAGCAGCTATTTCCCATTAGAGAAACGGCCCTCTGACCTGCAGCGGCAAAAAGGTCCTTTCGTCTAATGGGAACTAGCCCACTCACACTGAAGCAGCTATTTCCCATTAGAGAAACGGCCCTCCGACCTGCAGAGGCAGAAAGGTCCTCGCGTCTAATGGGAACTAGCCCACTCACACTGAAGCAGCTATTTCCCATTAGAGAAACGGCCCTCCGACCTGCAGAGGCAGGAAGGTCCTCTCGTCTAAGGGGAACTAGCCCACTCACACTGAAGCACCTATTTACCATTAGAGAAACGGCCGTCCGACCTGCAGAGGCAGGAAGGTCCTCTCGTCTAATGGGAACTAGCCCATTCACACTGAAGCACCTATTTCCCATTAGAGAAACGGCCCTCTGACCTGCAGAGGCAGAAAAGTCCTCTTGTCTAATGGGAACTAGCCCATTCACACTGAAGCACCTATTTCCCATTAGAGAAACGGCCCTCCGACCTGCAGAGGCAGAAAGGTCCTCTCGTCTAATGGGAACTAGCCCATTCACACTGAAGCAGCTATATCCCATTAGAGAAACGGCCCTCCGACCTGCAGAGGCAGAAAGGTCCTCTCGTCTAATGGGAACTCTCCACTCACACTGAAGCAGCTATATCCCATTAGAGAATCGGCCCTCCGACATGCAGAGACAGAAAGGTCCTCTCGTCTAATGGGAACTAGCCCACTCACACTGAAGCAGCTATTTCCCATTAGAGAAACGGCCCTCTGACCTGCAGAGGCAGAAAGGTCCTCTCGTCTAATGAGAACTAGCCCACCCACACTGAAGCAGCTATTTCCCATTAGAGAAACGGCCCTCTGACCTGCAGCGGCAAAAAGGTCCTTTCGTCTAATGGGAACTAGCCCACTCACACTGAAGCAGCTATTTCCCATTAGAGAAACGGCCCTCCGACCTGCAGAGGCAGAAAGGTCCTCGCGTCTAATGGGAACTAGCCCACTCACACTGAAGCAGCTATTTCCCATTAGAGAAACGGCCCTCCGACCTGCAGAGGCAGGAAGGTCCTCTCGTCTAAGGGGAACTAGCCCACTCACACTGAAGCACCTATTTACCATTAGAGAAACGGCCGTCCGACCTGCAGAGGCAGGAAGGTCCTCTCGTCTAATGGGAACTAGCCCATTCACACTGAAGCACCTATTTCCCATTAGAGAAACGGCCCTCTGACCTGCAGAGGCAGAAAAGTCCTCTTGTCTAATGGGAACTAGCCCATTCACACTGAAGCACCTATTTCCCATTAGAGAAACGGCCCTCTGACCTGCAGAGGCAGAATGGTCCTCTCGTCTAATGGGAACTAGCCCACTCACACTGAAGCAGCTATTTCCCATTAGAGAAACGGCCCTCTGACCTGCAGAGGCAGAAAGGTCCTCTTGTCTAATGGGAAGTAGCCCACTCACACTGAAGCAGCTATTTGCCATTAGAGAAACGGCCCTCCGACCTTGAAAGGCAGAAAGGTCCTCTCGTCTAATGGGAACTAGCCCATTCACACTGAAGCAGCTATTTCCCATTAGAGAAACGGCCCTCCGACCTGCAGAAGCAGAACGGTCCTCTCGTCTAATAGGAACCAGCCGGCTCACACTGAAGCAGCTATTTCCCATTAGAGAAACGGCCCTCTGACCACGACCCTCTGACTTGCAGAGGCAGAAAGGTCCTCTCGTCTAAGGGGAACTAGCCCACTCACACTGAAGCAGCCATTTCCCATTAGAGAACCGGCCGTCTGACCTGCAGAGGCAGAAAAGTCCTCTCGTCTAATGGGAACTAGCCCACTCACACTGAAGCAGCCATTTCCCATTAGAGAAACGGCCGTCTGACCTGCAGAGGCAGAAAAGTCCTCTCGTTTAATGCGAACTGGCTGTCATGATCTCTGCTTCCAAAAGGTCATGGTTTTCTCAACTCCCTTGGAAGCAGATCCATAACCCAGGTTCCGAGTGCCAACCAGTCCCAATTGGGACCTTTTGGACCCAGTCCTGGCGCCAGTGGCACCAGGCTCATAAATATGCCCAGTCCCAGCGCTGGAAGCGCCGGGCTCATAATGCTTGGGTGGACTTACCTGCAGCAGACCATGCTGCTTACTTGCCTGCCAGTTGAGCCTCTGATCCTCTTCTGTTTGGAACTACTTTTCCTGTTGGGTGGGGCAGGAGCCACTCCCTAGGTTCAGAACACTGGAACTCTTCTGGAAAGCAGGAACTCTTTTCTTACCTAGGCGTGGCTGTGGAAGGAGACACCTAAGCACTACAGGAGGCTATTTAAACCACACCCGATGGATGAATCTTGCTTTGCGTTATTCTGCATCCTCTGCAGCAGAACGCTCATCGTGTCTTCTGCATCTGATCCTGGGCCTAAGGAAAAAGGCTTACCATCCTGAATCCAGTCTTCAGCAACACCTATAAAGACAAGAAAGAACAGGTTAGCATTACGGTCTTCAGTGACAGCGCTTTACTTACCTGACCCATCGGCTGTCACCAACGCCTCGCGCTGCATTCCAGCATCTGAAAGACAAAGGCTTACCTACTCTTCGTGCGCTCCGGAGGTCTTCGCACTGCATTCCGGCATCTGAAAGGCAAAAGCTTACCAACTCTTCGCACGCTCCGGAGGCCTTCGGCGCTGCATCCCGCATCTGAAAGACAAAACAAGGTGCGTTTAAAGACATTGGGGAACTTTAATACTCACGTGCCATTACTCCGTTCCACATCGAACCCAGTGGGTATTCCGGCACACTGCAGCCGGTCCGAACTTGTACCTGCAAAAGAAAAAGACAGTAGAGAGCGTCGTGAAGCAGGCAACAAGCGCTTACTTACGTGCTTCCAGGCGCTTCTATTCAACACACGGGCTCCATCTTCAACTCACTTCAGCCCGTCAACCGTCATCGCCGGAACCCTGCAAAACAAGAGACATCATTACTAAAGACTTTTAAAGACATTAGAATTACTCGAAACTTAGCGTTCGTGAAGTAAACAACAGACAGCAGTCCTCTGAAGTCAAGAGGCCTGTTCCCCTTATCCAGTGAAGGAACTGGTTACAGCACCCTGCCCCGAAGCAGATGGAGAGCACGGCATTCACTTACCTAAGGTGAGCGCATTAACCTTTGGGGGTTCTACAGGAGAAGAGAAAGGGAAGAAGAGAGAGACATTCAATAACCCAGTTCATTAAACCCATATTTTCTATCTGTAGACACCTTACCCTTCGAGTCAGACATACAGTGCACAGGGGTCCAGCCCAAAGAGCCAGCCGTGTGTTGCACATCACCTTTGAAGATACGGTATACGCCCAGTCAAGACCAGCGCCTCTACGGGAATCAGGTGAGCGTTACACTGGCCCACTCACACTGAAGCAGCCATTTCCCATTAGAGAAACGGCCGTCTGACCTGCAGAGGCAGAAAAGTCCTCTCGTCTAATGGGAACTAGTCCATTCACACTGAAGCAGCCATTTCCCATTAGAGAAACGGCCCTCTGACCTGCAGAGGCAGAAAGGTCCTCTCGTCTAATTGGAACTAGCCCACTCAAACTGAAGCAGCTATTTCCCATTAGAGAAACGGCCCTCCGACCTGGAAAGGCAGAAAGGTCCCCTCGTCTAATGGGAACTAGCCCATTCACACTGAAGCAGCTATTTCCCATTAGAGAAACGGCCCTCTGACCTGCAGAGGCAGAAAGGTCCTCAAGTCTAATGGGAACTAGCCCACTCATACTGAAGCAGCTCTTTCCCATTAGAGAAACGGCCCTCTGACCTGCAGAAGCAGAACGGTCCTTTCGTCTGATGGGAACTAGCCCACTCACACTGAAGCAGCTCTTTCCCATTAGAGCAACGTCCCTCCGACCTGCAGATGCAGAAAGGTCCTCTCGTCTAATGGGAACTAGCCCGCTCAAACTGAAGCAGTTATTTCCCATTCGAGAAACGGCCCTCCGACCTGGAGAGGCAGAAAGGTCCCCTCGTCTAATGGGAACTAGCCCGCTCACACTGAAGCAGCTATTTCCCATTAGAGATCGTCCCTCTGACCTGCAGAGGCAGAAAGGTCCTCTCGTCTAATGGGAACTAGCCCATTCACACTGAAGCAGCTATTTCCCATTAGAGAAACGGCCCTCCGACCTGCAGAGGCAGAAAGGTCCTCTCATCTAATGGGAAATCTCCACTCACACTGAAGCAGCTATTTCCCATTAGAGAAACGGCCCTCCGACATGCAGAGGCAGAAAGGTCATCTCGTCTAATGGGAACTAGCCCACTCACACTGAAGCAGCTATTTCCCATTAGAGAAACGGCCCTGCGACCTGCAGAGACAGAAAGGTCCTCTCGTCTAATGGGAACTAGCCCACTCACACTGAAGCAGCTATTTCCCATTAGAGAAACAGCCCTCCGACCTGCAGAGGCAGAAAGGTCCTCTCATCTAATGAGAACTAGCCCACTCACACTGAAGCAGCTATTTCCCATTAGAGAAACGGCCCTCTGACCTGCAGAGGCAAAAAGGTCCTTTCGTCTAATGGGAACTAGCCCACTCACACTGAAGCAGCTTTTTCCCATTAGAGAAACGGCCCTCCGACCTGCAAAGGCAGTAAGGTCCTCTCGTCTAAGGGGAACTAGCCCACTCACACTGAAGCAGCCATTTCCCATTAGAGAAACGGCCGTCCGACCTGCATAGGCAGAAAGGTCCTCTCGTCTAATGGGAACTAGCCCACTCACACTGAAGCAGCTATTTCCCATTAGAGAAACAGCCCTCAGACCACGACCCTCTGACCTGCAGAGGCCGAAAGGTCCTCTCGTCTAATGGGAACTAGCCCACTCACACTGAAGCAGCTATTTCCCATTAGAGAAACGGCCCTCCGACCTGCAGAGGCAGAAAGGTCCTCTCGTCTAAGGGGAACTAGCCCACTCACACTGAAACAGCTATTTCCCATTAGAGAAACGGCCCTCAGACCTGCAGAGGCAGAAAGGTCCTCTCGTCTAAGGGGAACTAGCCCACTCACACTGAAGCAGCCATTTCCCATTAGAGAAACGGGCGTCTGACCTGCAGAGGCAGAAAAGTCCTCTTGTCTAATGGGAACTAGCCCACTCACACTGAAGCAGTCATTTCCCATTAGAGAAACGGCCGTCTGACCTGCAGAGGCAGAAAAGTCCTCTCGTCTAATGGGAACTTGTCCGTTCACACTGAAGCAGCCATTTCCCATTAGAGAAACGGCCCTCTGACCTGCAGAGGCAGGAAGGTCCTCTCGTCTAATTGGAACTAGCCTACTCAAACTGAAGCAGCTATTTCCCATTAGAGAAACGGCCCCCTGACCTGCAGAGGCAGAAAAGTCCTCTCGTCTAATGGGAACTAGCCCACTCACACTGAAGCAGCTATTTCCCATTAGAGAAACGGCCCTCCGACCTGGAAAGGCAGAAAGGTCCTCTCGTCTAATGGGAACTAGCCCATTCACACTGAAGCAGCTATTTCCCATTAGAGAAACGGCCCTCCGACCTGCAGAGGCAGAACGATCCTTTCGTCTAATGGAAACTAGCCCGCTCACACTGAAGCAGCTATTTCCCATTAGAGAAACGGCCCTCTGACCTGCAGAAGCAGAACGGTCCTTTCGTCTGATAGGAACTAGCCCGCTCACACTGAAGCAGCTATTTCCCATTAGAGAAACGGCCCTCTGACCTGCAGAGGCAGAAAGGTCCTCTCGTCCAATGGGAACTAGCCCACTCACACTGAAGCAGCTATTTCCCATTAGAGAAACGGCCGTCTGACCTGCAGAGGCGGAAACGTCCTCTCGTCTAATGGGAACTAGCCCATTCACACTGAAGCAGCTATTTCCCATTAGAGAAACGGCCCTCTGACCTGCAGAGGCGGAAAGGTCCTCTCGTCTAATGGGAACTCTCCACTCACACTGAAGCAGCTATTTCCCATTAGAGAATCGGCCCTCCGACATGCAGAGGCAGAAAGGTCATCTCGTCTAATGGGAACTAGCCCACTTACACTGAAGCAGCTATTTCACATTAGAGAAACGGCCCTCCGACCTGCAGAGACAGAAAGGTCCTCTCGTCTAAGGGGAACTTGCCCACTCACACTGAAGCAGCTATTTCCCATTAGAGAAACGGCCCTCCGACCTGCAGAGGCAGAAAGGTCCTCGCGTCTAATGGGAACTAGCCCACTCACACTGAAGCAGCTATTTCCCATTAGAGAAACGGCCCTCCGACCTGCAGAGGCAGGAAGGTCCTCTCGTCTAAGGGGAACTAGCCCATTCACACTGAAGCACCTATTTACCATTAGAGAAACGGCCGTCCGACCTGCAGAGGCAGGAAGGTCCTCTCGTCTAATGGGAACTAGCCCATTCACACTAAAGCACCTAATTCCCATTAGAGAAACGGCCCTCTGACCTGCAGAGGCGGAAACGTCCTCTCGTCTAATGGGAACTAGCCCATTCACACTGAAGCAGCTATTTCCCATTAGAGAAACGGCCCTCTGACCTGCAGAGGCGGAAAGGTCCTCTCGTCTAATGGGGACTCTCCACTCACACTGAAGCAGCTATTTCCCATTAGAGAATCGGCCCTCCGACATGCAGAGGCAGAAAGGTCATCTCGTCTAATGGGAACTAGCCCACTCACACTGAAGCAGCTATTTCACATTAGAGAAACGGCCCTCCGACCTGCAGAGACAGAAAGGTCCTCTCGTCTAATGGGAACTAGCCCACTCACACTGAAGCAGCTATTTCCCATTAGAGAAACGGCCGTCTGACCTGCAGAGGCGGAAACGTCCTCTCGTCTAATGGGAACTAGCCCATTCACACTGAAGCAGCTATTTCCCATTAGAGAAACGGCCCTCTGACCTGCAGAGGCGGAAAGGTCCTCTCGTCTAATGGGAACTCTCCACTCACACTGAAACAGCTATTTCCCATTAGAGAAACGGCCCTCCGACCTGCAGAGGCAGAAAGGTCCTTGCGTCTAATGGGAACTAGCCCACTCACACTGAAGCAGCTATTTCCCATTAGAGAAACGGCCCTCCGACCTGCAGAGGCAGGAAGGTCCTCTCGTCTAAGGGGAACTAGCCCACTCACACTGTAGCACCTATTTACCATTAGAGAAACGGCCGTCCGACCTGCGGAGGCAGGAAGGTCCTCTCGTCTAATGGGAACTAGCCCATTCACACTAAAGCACCTATTTCCCATTAGAGAAACGGCCCTCTGACCTGCAGAGGCGGAAACGTCCTCTCGTCTAATGGGAACTAGCCCATTCACACTGAAGCAGCTATTTCCCATTAGAGAAACGGCCCTCTGACGTGCAGAGGCGGAAAGGTCCTCTCGTCTAATGGGAACTCTCCACTCACACTGAAGCAGCTATTTCCCATTAGAGAATCGGCCCTCCGACATGCAGAGGCAGAAAGGTCATCTCGTCTAATGGGAACTAGCCCACTCACACTGAAGCAGCTATTTCACATTAGAGAAACGGCCCTCCGACCTGCAGATAGAGAAACGGCCCTCTGACCTGCAGAGGCAGAAAGGTCCTCTCGTCTAATGAGAACTAGCCCACTCACACTGAAGCAGCTATTTCCCATTAGAGAAACGTCCCTCTGACCTGCAGCGGCAAAAAGGTCCTTTCGTCTAATGGGAACTAGCCCACTCACACTGAAGCAGCTATTTCCCATTAGAGAAACGGCCCTCCGACCTGCAGAGGCAGAAAGGTCCTCGCGTCTAATGGGAACTAGCCCACTCACACTGAAGCAGCTATTTCCCATTAGAGAAACGGCCCTCCGACCTGCAGAGGCAGGAAGGTCCTCTCGTCTAAGGTGAACTAGCCCACTCACACTGAAGCACCTATTTACCATTAGAGAAACGGCCGTCCGACCTGCAGAGGCAGGAAGGTCCTCTCGTCTAATGGGAACTAGCCCATTCACACTGAAGCACCTATTTCCCATTAGAGAAACGGCCCTCTGACCTGCAGAGGCAGAAAAGTCCTCTCGTCTAATGGGAACTAGCCCATTCAAACTGAAGCACCTATTTCCCATTAGAGAAACGGCCCTCTGACCTGCAGAGGCAGAAATGTCCTCTCGTCTAATGGGAACTAGCCCACTCACACTGAAGCAGCTATTTCCCATTAGAGAAACGGCCCTCTGACCTGCAGAGGCAGAAAGGTCCTCTTGTCTAATGGGAAGTAGCCCACTCACACTGAAGCAGCTATTTGCCATTAGAGAAACGGCCCTCCGACCTTGAAAGGCAGAAAGGTCCTCTCGTCTAATGGGAACTAGCCCATTCACACTGAAGCAGCTATTTCCCATTAGAGAAACGGCCCTCCGACCTGCAGAAGCAGAACGGTCCTCTCGTCTAATGGGAACCAGCCCGCTCACACTGAAGCAGCTATTTCCCATTAGAGAAACAGCCCTCTGACCACGACCCTCTGACTTGCAGAGGCAGAAAGGTCCTCTCGTCTAATGGGAACTAGCCCACTCACACTGAAGCAGCCATTTCCCATTAGAGAAACGGCCCTCTGACCTGCAGAGGCAGAAAGGTCCTCTCGTCTAATTGGAACTAGCCCACTCAAACTGAAGCAGCTATTTCCCATTAGAGAAACGGCCTTCTGACCTGCAGAGGCAGAAAAGTCCTCTTGTCTAATGGGAACTAGCCCACTCACACTGAAGCAGCCATTTCCCATTAGAGAAACGGCCCTCTGACCTGCAGAGGCAGAAAGGTCCTCAAGTCTAATGGGAACTAGCCCACTCACACTGAAGCAGCTATTTCCCATTAGAGAAACGGCCCTCCGACCTGGAAAGGCAGAAAGGTCCTCTCGTCTAATGGGAACTAGCCCATTCACACTGAAGCAGCTATTTACCATTATAGAAACGGCCCTCCGACCTGCAGAGGCAGAACGATCCTTTCGTCTAATGGAAACTAGCCAACTCACACTGAAGCAGCTCTTTCCCAATAGAGAAACGGCCCTCTGACCTGCAGAAGCAGAACGGTCCTTTCGTCTGATGGGAACTAGCCCACTCACACTGAAGCAGCTATTTCCCATTAGAGAAACGGCCCTCCGACCTGCAGAGGCAGAAAGGTCCTCTCGTCTAATGGGACCTAGCCAGCTCAAACTGAAGCAGCTATTTCCAATTAGAGAAACGGCCCTCCGGCCTGCAGATGCAGAAAGGTCCTCTTGTCTAATGGGAACTAGCCCGCTCAAACTGAAGCAGCTATTTCCCATTAGAGCAACGTCCCTCTGACGTGCATAGGCAAAAGGTCCCCTCGTCTAATGGGAACTAGCCCACTCACACTGAAGCAGCTATTTCCCATTATAGAAACGGACCTTTACCTGCAGAGGCAGAAAGGTCCTCTCGTCTAATGGGAACTAGCCCATTCACACTGAAGAAGCTATTTCCCATTAGAGAAACGGCCATCTGACCTGCAGAGGCAGAAAGATCCTCTCGTCTAATGGGAACTAGCCCATTCACACTGAAGAAGCTATTTCCCATTAGAGAAACGGCCCTCTGACCTGCAGAGGCAGAAAAGTCCTCTCGTCTAATGAGAACTAGCCCATTCACACTGAAGCAGCTATTTCCCATTAGAGAAACGGCCCTCTGACCTGCAGAGGCAGAAAGGTCCTCTTGTCTAATGGGAACTAGCCCATTCACACTGAAGCAGCTATTTCCCATTAGAGAAACGGCCCTCTGACCTGCAGAAGCAGAACGGTCCTTTCGTCTAATGGGAACTAGCCCGCTCACACTGAAGCAGCTATTTCCCATTAGAGAAACGGCCCTCTTACCTGCAGAGGCAGAACGGTCCTTTCGTCTAATGGGAACTAGCCCGCTCAAACTGAAGCAGCTATTTCCCATTAGAGAAACGGCCCTCCGACCTGCAGAGGCAGAAAGGTCCTCTCGTCTAATGGGAACTAGCCCGCTCAAACTGAAGCAGCTATTTCCCATTAGAGAAACGGCCCTCTGACCTGCAGAAGCAGAACGGTCCTTTCGTCTAATGGGAACTAGCCCGCTCACACTGAAGCAGCTATTTCCCATTAGAGAAACGGCCCTCTTACCTGCAGAGGCAGAACGGTCCTTTCGTCTAATGGGAACTAGCCCGCTCAAACTGAAGCAGCTATTTCCCATTAGAGAAACGGCCCTCCGACCTGCAGAGGAAGAAAGGTCCTCTCGTCTAATGGGAACTAGCCCGCTCAAACTGAAGCAGCTATTTCCCAATTGAGAAACGGCCCTCCGACCTGCAGATGCAGAAAGGTCCTCTCGTCTAATGGGAACTAGCCCGCTTAAACTGAAGCAGCTATTTCCCATTAGAGAAACGGCCCTCCGACCTGCAGAGGCAGAAAGGTCCCCTCGTCTAATGGGAACTAGCCCACTCGCACTGAAGCAGCTATTTCACATTAGAGAAACAACCCTCTGACCTGCAGAGGCAGAAAGGTCCTCTCGTCTAATGGGAACTAGCCCACTCACACTGAAGCAGCTATTTCCCATTAGAGAAACCGCCCTCTGACCTGCAGAGGCAGAACGGTCCTTTCGTCTAATGGGAACTAGCCCACTCACACTGAAGCAGCTATTTCCCATTAGAGAAACGGCCCACCGACCTGCAGATGCAGAAAGGTCCTCTCGACAAATGGGAACTAGCCCGCTCAAACTGAAGCAGCTATTTCCCATTCGAGAAACGGCCCTCCGACCTGCAGAGGCAGAAAGGTCCCCTCGTCTAATGGGAACTAGCCCGCTCACACTGAAGCAGCTATTTCCCATTAGAGATCGGCCCTCTGACCTGCAGAGGCAGAAAGGTCCTCTCGTCTAATGGGAACTAGCCCACTCACACTGAAGCAGCTATTTCCCATTAGAGAAACGGCCCTCTGACCTGCAGAGGCAGAAAGGTCCTCTCGTCTAATGGGAACTAGCCCATTCACACTGAAGCAGCTATTTCCCATTAGAGAAACGGCCCTCCGACCTGCAGAGGCAGAAAGGTCCTCTCATCTAATGGGAAATCTCCACTCACACTGAAGCAGCTATTTCCCATTAGAGAAACGGCCCTCCGACATGCAGAGGCAGAAAGGTCATCTCGTCTAATGGGAACTAGCCCACTCACACTGAAGCAGCCATTTCCCATTAGAGAAACGGCCCTGCGACCTGCAGAGACAGAAAGGTCCTCTCGTCTAATGGGAACTAGCCCACTCACACTGAAGCAGCTATTTCCCATTAGAGAAACGGCCCTCCGACCTGCAGAGGCAGAAAGGTCCTCGCGTCTAATGGGAACTAGCCCACCCACACTGAAGCAGCTATTTCCCATTAGAGAAACGGCCCTCCGACCTGCAAAGGCATTAAGGTCCTCTTGTCTAAGGGGAACTAGCCCACTCACACTGAAGCAGCCATTTCCCATTAGAGAAACGGCCGTCCGACCTGCATAGGCAGAAAATGCCTCTCGTCTAATGGGAACTAGCCCACTCACACTGAAGCAGCTATTTCCCATTAGAGAAACGGCCCTCAGACCACGACCCTCTGACCTGCAGAGGCAGAAAGGTCCTCTCGTCAAATGGGAACTAGCCCACTCACACTGAAGCAGCTATTTCCCATTAGAGAAACGGCCCTCCGACCTGCAGAGGCAGAAAGGTCCTCTCGTCTAAGGGGAACTAGCCCACTCACACTGAAGCAGCTATTTCCCATTAGAGAAACGGCCCTCAGACCTGCAGAGGCAGAAAGGTCCTCTCGTCTAAGGGGAACTAGCCGACTCACACTGAAGCAGCCATTTCCCATTTGAGAAACGGCCGTCTGACCTGCAGAGGCAGAAAAGTCCTATTGTCTAATGGGAACTAGCCCACTCACACTGAAGCAGTCATTTCCCATTAGAGAAACGGCCGTCTGACCTGCAGAGGCAGAAAAGTCCTCTCGTCTAATGGGAACTCGTCCGTTCACACTGAAGCAGCCATTTCCCATTAGAGAAACGGCCCTCTGACCTGCAGAGGCAGGAAGGTCCTCTCGTCTAATTGGAACTAGCCCATTCAAACTGAAGCAGCTATTTCGCATTAGAGAAACGGCCCCCTGACCTGCAGAGGCAGAAAAGTCCTCTCGTCTAATGGGAACTAGCCCACTCACACTGAAGCAGCTATTTCCCATTAGAGAAACGGCCCTCCGACCTGGAAAGGCAGAAAGGTCCTCTCGTCTAATGGGAACTAGCCCATTCACACTGAAGCAGCTATTTCCCATTAGAGAAACGGCCCTCCGACCTGCAGAGGCAGAACGATCCTTTCGTCTAATGGAAACTAGCCCGCTCACACTGAAGCAGCTATTTCCCATTAGAGAAACGGCCCTCTGACCTGCAGAAGCAGAACGGTCCTTTCGTCTGATAGGAACTAGCCCGCTCACACTGAAGCAGCTATTTCCCATTAGAGAAACGGCCCTCCGACCTGCAGAGGCAGAAAGGTCCCCTCGTCTAATGGGAACTAGCCCGCTCACACTGAAGCAGCTATTTCCCATTAGAGATCGGCCCTCCGACCTGCAGAGGCAGAAAGGTCCTCTCGTCTAATGGGAACTAGCCCACTCGCACTGAAGCAGCTATTTCCCATTAGAGAAACGGCCCTCCGACCTGCAGAGGCAGAAAGGTCCTCTCGTCTAATGGGAACTAGCCCATTCACACTGATGCAGCTATATCCCATTAGAGAAACGGCCCTCCGACCTGCAGAGGCAGAAAGGTCCTCTCGCCTAATGGGAACTAGCCCATTCACACTGAAGCAGCTATTTCCCATTAGAGAAACGGCCCTCCGACCTGCAGAGGCAGAAAGGTCCTCTCGTCTAATGGGAACTCTCCACTCACACTGAAGCAGCTATTTCCCATTAGAGAATCGGCCCTCCGACATGCAGAGGCAGAAAGGTCATCTCGTCTAATGGGAACTAGCCCACTCACACTGAAGCAGCTATTTCACATTAGAGAAACGGCCCTCCGACCTGCAGAGACAGAAAGGTCCTCTCGTCTAATGGGAACTAGCCCACTCACACTGAAGCAGCTATTTCCCATTAGAGAAACGGCCCTCCGACCTGCAGATGCAGAAAGGTCCTCTCGTCTAATGGGAACTAGCCCGCTCAAACTGAAGCAGCTATTTCCCATTCGAGAAACGGCCCTCCGACCTGCAGAGGCAGAAAGGTCCCCTCGTCTAATGGGAACTAGCCCGCTCACACTGAAGCAGCTATTTCCCATTAGAGATCGGCCCTCTGACCTGCAGAGGCAGAAAGGTCCTCTCGTCTAATGGGAACTAGCCCACTCACACTGAAGCAGCTATTTCCCATTAGAGAAACGGCCCTCTGACCTGCAGAGGCAGAAAGGTCCTCTCGTCTAATGGGAACTAGCCCATTCACACTGAAGCAGCTATTTCCCATTAGAGAAACGGCCCTCCGACCTGCAGA
This sequence comes from Ambystoma mexicanum, assembly GCF_040938575.1. NCBI lineage: Eukaryota > Metazoa > Chordata > Amphibia > Caudata > Ambystomatidae > Ambystoma > Ambystoma mexicanum. The sequence goes on from NC_090928.1 coordinate 1,284,261,247, forward strand.
GGCAGAAAGGTCCTCTCATCTAATGGGAAATCTACACTCACACTGAAGCAGCTATTTCCCATTGGAGAAACGGCCCTCCGACATGCAGAGGCAGAAAGGTCATCTCGTCTAATGGGAACTAGCCCACTCACACTGAAGCAGCCATTTCCCATTAGAGAAACGGCCCTGCGACCTGCAGAGACAGAAAGGTCCTCTTGTCTAATGGGAACTAGCCCACTCACACTGAAGCAGCTATTTCCCATTAGAGAAACGGCCCTCCGACCTGCAGAGGCAGAAAGGTCCTCGCGTCTAATGGGAACTAGCCCACTCACACTGAAGCAGCTATTTCCCATTAGAGAAACGGCGCTCCGACCTGCAAAGGCATTAAGGTCCTCTCGTCTAAAGGGAACTAGCCCACTCACACTGAAGCAGCCATTTCCCATTAGAGAAACGGCCGTCCGACCTGCATAGGCAGAAAATGCCTCTCGTCTAATGGGAACTAGCCCACTCACACTGAAGCAGCTATTTCCCATTAGAGAAACGGCCCTCAGACCACGACCCTCTGACCTGCAGAGGGAGAAAGGTTCTCTCGTCAAATGGGAACTAGCCCACTCACACTGAAGCAGCTATTTCCCATTAGAGAAACGGCCCTCCGACCTGCAGAGGCAGAAAGGTCCTCTCGTCTAAGGGGAACTAGCCCACTCACACTGAAGCAGCTATTTCCCATTAGAGAAACGGCCCTCAGACCTGCAGAGGCAGAAAGGTCCTCTCGTCTAAGGGGAACTAGTGAACTCACACTGAAGCAGCCATTTCCCATTTGAGAAACGGCCGTCTGACCTGCAGAGGCAGAAAAGTCCTCTCGTCTAATGGGAACTAGCCCACTCACACTGAAGCAGTCATTTCCCATTAGAGAAACGGCTGTCTGACCTGCAGAGGCAGAAAAGTCCTCTCGTCTAATGGGAACTCGTCCGTTCACACTGAAGCAGCCATTTCCCATTAGAGAAACGGCCCTCTGACCTGCAGAGGCAGGAAGGTCCTCTCGTCTAATTGGAACTAGCCCACTCAAACTGAAGCAGCTATTTCCCATTAGAGAAACGGCCCCCTGACCTGCAGAGGCAGAAAAGTCCTCTCGTCTAATGGGAACTAGCCCACTCACACTGAAGCAGCTATTTCCCATTAGAGAAACGGCCCTCCGACCTGGAAAGGCAGAAAGGTCCTCTCGTCTAATGGGAACTAGCCCATTCACACTGAAGCAGCTATTTGCCATTAGAGAAACGGCCCTCCGACCTGCAGAGGCAGAACGATCCTTTCGTCTAATGGAAACTAGCCCGCTCACACTGAAGCAGCTATTTCCCATTAGAGAAACGGCCCTCTGACCTGCAGAAGCAGAACGGTCCTTTCGTCTGATAGGAACTAGCCCGCTCACACTGAAGCAGCTATTTCCCATTAGAGAAACGGCCCTCTGACCTGCAGAGGCAGAAAGGTCCTCTCGTCTAATGGGAACTAGCCCACTCACACTGAAGCAGCTATTTCCCATTAGAGAAACAGCCGTCTGACCTGCAGACGCGGAAAGGTCCTCTCGTCTAATGGGAACTAGCCCATTCACACTGAAGCAGCTATTTCCCATTAGAGAAACGGCCCTCTGACCTGCAGAGGCGGAAAGGTCCTCTCGTCTAATGGGAACTAGCCCACTCACACTGAAGCAGCTATTTCCCATTAGAGAAACGGCCCTCTGACCTGCAGAGGCAGAAAGGTCCTCTCGTCTAAGGGGAACTAGCCCACTCACTCTGAAGCAGTCATTTTCCATTAGAGAAATGGCCGTCTGACCTGCAGAGGCAGAAAAGTCCTCTCGTCTAATGGGAACTAGCCCATTCACACTGAAGCAGCTATTTCCCATTAGAGAAACGGCCCTCTGACCTGCAGAGGAAGAAAGGTCCTCTCGTTTAATGGGAACTAGCCCATTCACACTGAAGCAGCTATTTTCCATTAGAGAAAATTCCCACTGATCTGCAGAGGGAGAAAGGTCCTCTCATCTAATGGGAACTAGCCCATTCACACTGAAGCAGATATTTCCCATTAGAGAAACGGCCCTCCGACCTGCAGCAGCGGAAAGGTCCTCTCGTCTAATGGGAACTAGCCCGCTCAAATTGAAGCAGCTATTTCCCATTCGAGAAACGGCCCTCCGACCTGCAGAGGCAGAAAGGTCCCCTCGTCTAATGGGAACTAGCCCGCTCACACTGAAGCAGCTATTTCCCATTAGAGATCGGCCCTCCGACCTGCAGAGGCAGAAAGGTCCTCTCGTCTAATGGGAACTAGCCCACTCGCACTGAAGCAGCTATTTCCCATTAGAGAAACGGCCCTCCGACCTGCAGAGGCAGAAAGGTCCTCTCGCCTAATGGGAACTAGCCCATTCACACTGACGCAGCTATATCCCATTAGAGAAACGGCCCTCCGACCTGCAGAGGCAGAAAGGTCCTCTCGCCTAATGGGAACTAGCCCATTCACACTGAAGCATCTATTTCCCATTAGAGAAACGGCCCTCCGACCTGCAGAGGCAGAAAGGTCCTCTCGTCTAATGGGAACTCTCCACTCACACTGAAGCAGCTATTTCCCATTAGAGAATCGGCCCTCCGACATGCAGAGGCAGAAAGGTCATCTCGTCTAATGGGAACTAGCCCACTCACACTGAAGCAGCTATTTCACATTAGAGAAACGGCCCTCCGACCTGCAGAGACAGAAAGGTCCTCTCGTCTAATGAGAACTAGCCCACTCACACTGAAGCAGCTATTTCCCATTAGAGAAACGGACCTCTGACCTGCAGCGGCAAAAAGGTCCTTTCGTCTAATGGGAACTAGCCCACTCACACTGAAGCAGCTATTTCCCATTAGAGAAACGGCCCTCCGACCTGCAGAGGCAGAAAGGTCCTCTCGTCAAATGGGACCTAGCCAGATCAAACTGAAGCAGCTATTTCCCATTAGAGAAACGGCCCTCTGACCTGCAGAGGCAGAAAGGTCCTCTCGTCTAAGGGGAACTAGCCCACTCACACTGAAGCAGTCATTTCCCATTAGAGAAACGGCCGTCTGACCTGCAGAGGCAGAAAAGTCCTCTCGTCTAATGGGAACTAGCCCATTCACACTGAAGCAGCTGTTTCCCATTAGAGAAACGGCCCTCTGACCTGCAGAGGAAGAAAGGTCCTCTCGTTTAATGGGAACTAGCCCATTCACACTGAAGCAGCTATTTTCCATTAGAGAAAATTCCCACTGATCTGCAGAGGGAGAAAGGTCCTCTCGTCTAATGGGAACTAGCCCATTCACACTGAAGCAGATATTTCCCATTAGAGAAACGGCCCTCCGACCTGCAGCAGCAGAAAGGTCCTCTCGTCTAATGGGAACTAGCCCGCTCAAATTGAAGCAGCTATTTCCCATTCGAGAAACGGCCCTCCGACCTGCAGAGGCAGAAAGGTCCCCTCGTCTAATGGGAACTAGCCCGCTCACACTGAAGCAGCTATTTCCCATTAGAGATCGGCCCTCCGACCTGCAGAGGCAGAAAGGTCCTCTCGTCTAATGGGAACTAGCCCACTCGCACTGAAGCAGCTATTTCCCATTAGAGAAACGTCCCTCCGACCTGAAGAGGCAGAAAGGTCCTCTCGTCTAATGGGAACTAGCCCATTCACACTGACGCAGCTATATCCCATTAGAGAAACGGCCCTCCGACCTGCAGAGGCAGAAAGGTCCTCTCGCCTAATGGGAACTAGCCCATTCACACTGAAGCAGCTATTTCCCATTAGAGAAACGGCCCTCCGACCTGCAGAGGCAGAAAGGTCCTCTCGTCTAATGGGAACTAGCCCACTCACACTGAAGCAGCTATTTCACATTAGAGAAACGGCCCTCCGACCTGCAGAGACAGAAAGGTCCTCTCGTCTAATGAGAACTAGCCCACTCACACTGAAGCAGCTATTTCCCATTAGAGAAACGGCCCTCTGACCTGCAGCGGCAAAAAGGTCCTTTCGTCTAATGGGAACTAGCCCACTCACACTGAAGCAGCTATTTCCCATTAGAGAAACGGCCCTCCGACCTGCAGAGGCAGAAAGGTCCTCTCGTCAAATGGGACCTAGCCAGCTCAAACTGAAGCAGCTATTTCCAATTAGAGAAACGGCCCTCCGGCCTGCAGATGCAGAAAGGTCCTCTTGTCTAATGGGAACTAGCCCGCTCAAACTGAAGCAGCTATTTCCCATTAGAGCAACGTCCCTCTGACCTGCAGAGGCAAAAAGGTCCCCTCGTCTAATGGGAACTAGCCCGCTCACACTGAAGCAGCTATTTCCCATTATAGAAACGGCCCTTTACCTGCAGAGGCAGAAAGGTCCTCTCGTCTAATGGGAACTAGCCCATTCACACTGAAGAAGCTATTTCCCATTAGAGAAACGGCCATCTGACCTGCAGAGGCAGAAAGATCCTCTCGTCTAATGGGAACTAGCCCATTCACACTGAAGAAGCTATTTCCCATTAGAGAAACGGCCCTCTGACCTGCAGAGGCAGAAAAGTCCTCTTGTCTAATGAGAACTAGCCCATTCACACTGAAGCAGCTATTTCCCATTAGAGAAACGGCCCTCTGACCTGCAAAGGCAGAAAGGTCCTCTTGTCTAATGGGAACTAGCCCACTCACACTGAAGCAGCTATTTCACATTAGAGAAACGGCCCTCTGACCTGCAGAGGCAGAAAGATCCTCTCGTCTAATGGGAACTAGCCCACTCACACTGAAGCAGCTATTTCCCATTAGAGAAACGGCCCTCTGACCTGCAGAGGCAGAAAGGTCCTCTTGTCTAATGGGAAGTAGCCCACTCACACTGAAGCAGCTATTTGCCATTAGAGAAACGGCCCTCCGACCTTGAAAGGCAGAAAGGTCCTCTCGTCTAATGGGAACTAGCCCATTCACACTGAAGCAGCTATTTCCCATTAGAGAAACGGCCCTCCGACCTGCAGAAGCAGAACGGTCCTCTCGTCTAATGGGAACCAGCCCGCTCACACTGAAGCAGCTATTTCCCATTAGAGAAACGGCCCTCTGACCACGACCCTCTGACTTGCAGAGGCAGAAAGGTCCTCTCGTCTAATGGGAACTAGCCCGCTCACACTGAAGCAGCTATTTCAAATTAGAGATCGGCCCTCCGACCTGCAGAGGCAGAAAGGTCCTCTCGTCTAATGGGAGCTAGCCCACTCGCACTGAAGCAGCTATTTCCCATTAGAGAAACGGCCCTCCGACCTGCAGAGGCAGAAAGGTCCTCTCGTCTAATGGGAACTAGCCCATTCACACTGAAGCAGCTATATCCCATTAGAGAAACGGCCCTCCGACCTGCAGAGGCAGAAAGGTCCTCTCGCCTAATGGGAACTAGCCCATTCACACTGAAGCAGCTATTTCCCATTAGAGAAACGGCCCTCCGACCTGCAGAGGCAGAAAGGTCCTCTCGTCTAATGGGAACTCTCCACTCATACTGAAGCAGCTATTTCCCATTAGAGAATCGGCCCTCCGACATGCAGAGGCAGAAAGGTCATCTCGTCTAATGGGAACTAGCCCACTCACACTGAAGCAGCTATTTCACATTAGAGAAACGGCCCTCCGACCTGCAGAGACAGAAAGGTCCTCTCGTCTAATGAGAACTAGCCCACTCACACTGAAGCAGCTATTTCCCATTAGAGAAACGGCCCTCTGACCTGCAGCGGCAAAAAGGTCCTTTCGTATAATGGGAACTAGCCCACTCACACTGAAGCAGCTATTTCCCATTAGAGAAACGGCCCTCCGACCTGCAGAGGCAGAAAGGTCCTCTCGTCAAATGGGACCTAGCCAGCTCAAACTGAAGCAGCTATTTCCAATTAGAGAAACGGCCCTCCAGCCTGCAGATGCAGAAAGGTCCTCTTGTCTAATGGGAACTAGCCCGCTCAAACTGAAGCAGCTATTTCCCATTAGAGCAACGTCCCTCTGACCTGCAGAGGCAAAAAGGTCCCCTCGTCTAATGGGAACTAGCCCGCTCACACTGAAGCAGCTATTTCCCATTATAGAAACGGCCCTTTACCTGCAGAGGCAGAAAGGTCCTCTCGTCTAATGGGAACTAGCCCATTCACACTGAAGAAGCTATTTCCCATTAGAGAAACGGCCATCTGACCTGCAGAGGCAGAAAGATCCTCTCGTCTAATGGGAACTAGCCCATTCACACTGAAGAAGCTATTTCCCATTAGAGAAACGGCCCTCTTACCTGCAGAGGCAGAAAAGTCCTCTCGTCTAATGAGAACTAGCCCATTCACACTGAAGCAGCTATTTCCCATTAGAGAAACGGCCCTCTGACCTGCAAAGGCAGAAAGGTCCTCTTGTCTAATGGGAACTAGCCCACTCACACTGAAGCAGCTATTTCACATTAGAGAAACGGCCCTCTGACCTGCAGAGGCAGAAAGATCCTCTCGTCTAATGGGAACTAGCCCACTCACACTGAAGCAGCTATTTCCCATTAGAGAAACGGCCCTCTGACCTGCAGAGGCAGAAAAGTCCTCTCGTCTAATGGGAACTAGCCCATTCACACTGAAGCACCTATTTCCCATTAGAGAAACGGCCCTCCGACCTGCAGAGGCAGAAAGGTCCTCTCGTCTAATGGGAACTAGCCCATTCACACTGAAGCAGCTATATCCCATTAGAGAAACGGCCCTCCGACCTGCAGAGGCAGAAAGGTCCTCTCGCCTAATGGGAACTAGCCCATTCACACTGAAGCAGCTATTTCCCATTAGAGAAACGGCCCTCCGACCTGCAGAGGCAGAAAGGTCCTCTCGTCTAATGGGAACTCTCCACTCACACTGAAGCAGCTATATCCCATTAGAGAATCGGCCCTCCGACATGCAGAGACAGAAAGGTCCTCTCGTCTAATGGGAACTAGCCCACTCACACTGAAGCAGCTATTTCCCATTAGAGAAACGGCCCTCTGACCTGCAGAGGCAGAAAGGTCCTCTCGTCTAATGAGAACTAGCCCACCCACACTGAAGCAGCTATTTCCCATTAGAGAAACGGCCCTCTGACCTGCAGCGGCAAAAAGGTCCTTTCGTCTAATGGGAACTAGCCCACTCACACTGAAGCAGCTATTTCCCATTAGAGAAACGGCCCTCCGACCTGCAGAGGCAGAAAGGTCCTCGCGTCTAATGGGAACTAGCCCACTCACACTGAAGCAGCTATTTCCCATTAGAGAAACGGCCCTCCGACCTGCAGAGGCAGGAAGGTCCTCTCGTCTAAGGGGAACTAGCCCACTCACACTGAAGCACCTATTTACCATTAGAGAAACGGCCGTCCGACCTGCAGAGGCAGGAAGGTCCTCTCGTCTAATGGGAACTAGCCCATTCACACTGAAGCACCTATTTCCCATTAGAGAAACGGCCCTCTGACCTGCAGAGGCAGAAAAGTCCTCTTGTCTAATGGGAACTAGCCCATTCACACTGAAGCACCTATTTCCCATTAGAGAAACGGCCCTCTGACCTGCAGAGGCAGAATGGTCCTCTCGTCTAATGGGAACTAGCCCACTCACACTGAAGCAGCTATTTCCCATTAGAGAAACGGCCCTCTGACCTGCAGAGGCAGAAAGGTCCTCTTGTCTAATGGGAAGTAGCCCACTCACACTGAAGCAGCTATTTGCCATTAGAGAAACGGCCCTCCGACCTTGAAAGGCAGAAAGGTCCTCTCGTCTAATGGGAACTAGCCCATTCACACTGAAGCAGCTATTTCCCATTAGAGAAACGGCCCTCCGACCTGCAGAAGCAGAACGGTCCTCTCGTCTAATAGGAACCAGCCGGCTCACACTGAAGCAGCTATTTCCCATTAGAGAAACGGCCCTCTGACCACGACCCTCTGACTTGCAGAGGCAGAAAGGTCCTCTCGTCTAAGGGGAACTAGCCCACTCACACTGAAGCAGCCATTTCCCATTAGAGAACCGGCCGTCTGACCTGCAGAGGCAGAAAAGTCCTCTCGTCTAATGGGAACTAGCCCACTCACACTGAAGCAGCCATTTCCCATTAGAGAAACGGCCGTCTGACCTGCAGAGGCAGAAAAGTCCTCTCGTTTAATGCGAACTGGCTGTCATGATCTCTGCTTCCAAAAGGTCATGGTTTTCTCAACTCCCTTGGAAGCAGATCCATAACCCAGGTTCCGAGTGCCAACCAGTCCCAATTGGGACCTTTTGGACCCAGTCCTGGCGCCAGTGGCACCAGGCTCATAAATATGCCCAGTCCCAGCGCTGGAAGCGCCGGGCTCATAATGCTTGGGTGGACTTACCTGCAGCAGACCATGCTGCTTACTTGCCTGCCAGTTGAGCCTCTGATCCTCTTCTGTTTGGAACTACTTTTCCTGTTGGGTGGGGCAGGAGCCACTCCCTAGGTTCAGAACACTGGAACTCTTCTGGAAAGCAGGAACTCTTTTCTTACCTAGGCGTGGCTGTGGAAGGAGACACCTAAGCACTACAGGAGGCTATTTAAACCACACCCGATGGATGAATCTTGCTTTGCGTTATTCTGCATCCTCTGCAGCAGAACGCTCATCGTGTCTTCTGCATCTGATCCTGGGCCTAAGGAAAAAGGCTTACCATCCTGAATCCAGTCTTCAGCAACACCTATAAAGACAAGAAAGAACAGGTTAGCATTACGGTCTTCAGTGACAGCGCTTTACTTACCTGACCCATCGGCTGTCACCAACGCCTCGCGCTGCATTCCAGCATCTGAAAGACAAAGGCTTACCTACTCTTCGTGCGCTCCGGAGGTCTTCGCACTGCATTCCGGCATCTGAAAGGCAAAAGCTTACCAACTCTTCGCACGCTCCGGAGGCCTTCGGCGCTGCATCCCGCATCTGAAAGACAAAACAAGGTGCGTTTAAAGACATTGGGGAACTTTAATACTCACGTGCCATTACTCCGTTCCACATCGAACCCAGTGGGTATTCCGGCACACTGCAGCCGGTCCGAACTTGTACCTGCAAAAGAAAAAGACAGTAGAGAGCGTCGTGAAGCAGGCAACAAGCGCTTACTTACGTGCTTCCAGGCGCTTCTATTCAACACACGGGCTCCATCTTCAACTCACTTCAGCCCGTCAACCGTCATCGCCGGAACCCTGCAAAACAAGAGACATCATTACTAAAGACTTTTAAAGACATTAGAATTACTCGAAACTTAGCGTTCGTGAAGTAAACAACAGACAGCAGTCCTCTGAAGTCAAGAGGCCTGTTCCCCTTATCCAGTGAAGGAACTGGTTACAGCACCCTGCCCCGAAGCAGATGGAGAGCACGGCATTCACTTACCTAAGGTGAGCGCATTAACCTTTGGGGGTTCTACAGGAGAAGAGAAAGGGAAGAAGAGAGAGACATTCAATAACCCAGTTCATTAAACCCATATTTTCTATCTGTAGACACCTTACCCTTCGAGTCAGACATACAGTGCACAGGGGTCCAGCCCAAAGAGCCAGCCGTGTGTTGCACATCACCTTTGAAGATACGGTATACGCCCAGTCAAGACCAGCGCCTCTACGGGAATCAGGTGAGCGTTACACTGGCCCACTCACACTGAAGCAGCCATTTCCCATTAGAGAAACGGCCGTCTGACCTGCAGAGGCAGAAAAGTCCTCTCGTCTAATGGGAACTAGTCCATTCACACTGAAGCAGCCATTTCCCATTAGAGAAACGGCCCTCTGACCTGCAGAGGCAGAAAGGTCCTCTCGTCTAATTGGAACTAGCCCACTCAAACTGAAGCAGCTATTTCCCATTAGAGAAACGGCCCTCCGACCTGGAAAGGCAGAAAGGTCCCCTCGTCTAATGGGAACTAGCCCATTCACACTGAAGCAGCTATTTCCCATTAGAGAAACGGCCCTCTGACCTGCAGAGGCAGAAAGGTCCTCAAGTCTAATGGGAACTAGCCCACTCATACTGAAGCAGCTCTTTCCCATTAGAGAAACGGCCCTCTGACCTGCAGAAGCAGAACGGTCCTTTCGTCTGATGGGAACTAGCCCACTCACACTGAAGCAGCTCTTTCCCATTAGAGCAACGTCCCTCCGACCTGCAGATGCAGAAAGGTCCTCTCGTCTAATGGGAACTAGCCCGCTCAAACTGAAGCAGTTATTTCCCATTCGAGAAACGGCCCTCCGACCTGGAGAGGCAGAAAGGTCCCCTCGTCTAATGGGAACTAGCCCGCTCACACTGAAGCAGCTATTTCCCATTAGAGATCGTCCCTCTGACCTGCAGAGGCAGAAAGGTCCTCTCGTCTAATGGGAACTAGCCCATTCACACTGAAGCAGCTATTTCCCATTAGAGAAACGGCCCTCCGACCTGCAGAGGCAGAAAGGTCCTCTCATCTAATGGGAAATCTCCACTCACACTGAAGCAGCTATTTCCCATTAGAGAAACGGCCCTCCGACATGCAGAGGCAGAAAGGTCATCTCGTCTAATGGGAACTAGCCCACTCACACTGAAGCAGCTATTTCCCATTAGAGAAACGGCCCTGCGACCTGCAGAGACAGAAAGGTCCTCTCGTCTAATGGGAACTAGCCCACTCACACTGAAGCAGCTATTTCCCATTAGAGAAACAGCCCTCCGACCTGCAGAGGCAGAAAGGTCCTCTCATCTAATGAGAACTAGCCCACTCACACTGAAGCAGCTATTTCCCATTAGAGAAACGGCCCTCTGACCTGCAGAGGCAAAAAGGTCCTTTCGTCTAATGGGAACTAGCCCACTCACACTGAAGCAGCTTTTTCCCATTAGAGAAACGGCCCTCCGACCTGCAAAGGCAGTAAGGTCCTCTCGTCTAAGGGGAACTAGCCCACTCACACTGAAGCAGCCATTTCCCATTAGAGAAACGGCCTCCGACCTGCATAGGCAGAAAGGTCCTCTCGTCTAATGGGAACTAGCCCACTCACACTGAAGCAGCTATTTCCCATTAGAGAAACGGCCCTCAGACCACGACCCTCTGACCTGCAGAGGCCGAAAGGTCCTCTCGTCTAATGGGAACTAGCCCACTCACACTGAAGCAGCTATTTCCCATTAGAGAAACGGCCCTCCGACCTGCAGAGGCAGAAAGGTCCTCTCGTCTAAGGGGAACTAGCCCACTCACACTGAAACAGCTATTTCCCATTAGAGAAACGGCCCTCAGACCTGCAGAGGCAGAAAGGTCCTCTCGTCTAAGGGGAACTAGCCCACTCACACTGAAGCAGCCATTTCCCATTAGAGAAACGGGCGTCTGACCTGCAGAGGCAGAAAAGTCCTCTTGTCTAATGGGAACTAGCCCACTCACACTGAAGCAGTCATTTCCCATTAGAGAAACGGCCGTCTGACCTGCAGAGGCAGAAAAGTCCTCTCGTCTAATGGGAACTTGTCCGTTCACACTGAAGCAGCCATTTCCCATTAGAGAAACGGCCCTCTGACCTGCAGAGGCAGGAAGGTCCTCTCGTCTAATTGGAACTAGCCTACTCAAACTGAAGCAGCTATTTCCCATTAGAGAAACGGCCCCCTGACCTGCAGAGGCAGAAAAGTCCTCTCGTCTAATGGGAACTAGCCCACTCACACTGAAGCAGCTATTTCCCATTAGAGAAACGGCCCTCCGACCTGGAAAGGCAGAAAGGTCCTCTCGTCTAATGGGAACTAGCCCATTCACACTGAAGCAGCTATTTCCCATTAGAGAAACGGCCCTCCGACCTGCAGAGGCAGAACGATCCTTTCGTCTAATGGAAACTAGCCCGCTCACACTGAAGCAGCTATTTCCCATTAGAGAAACGGCCCTCTGACCTGCAGAAGCAGAACGGTCCTTTCGTCTGATAGGAACTAGCCCGCTCACACTGAAGCAGCTATTTCCCATTAGAGAAACGGCCCTCTGACCTGCAGAGGCAGAAAGGTCCTCTCGTCCAATGGGAACTAGCCCACTCACACTGAAGCAGCTATTTCCCATTAGAGAAACGGCCGTCTGACCTGCAGAGGCGGAAACGTCCTCTCGTCTAATGGGAACTAGCCCATTCACAGTGAAGCAGCTATTTCCCATTAGAGAAACGGCCCTCTGACCTGCAGAGGCGGAAAGGTCCTCTCGTCTAATGGGAACTCTCCACTCACACTGAAGCAGCTATTTCCCATTAGAGAATCGGCCCTCCGACATGCAGAGGCAGAAAGGTCATCTCGTCTAATGGGAACTAGCCCACTCACACTGAAGCAGCTATTTCACATTAGAGAAACGGCCCTCCGACCTGCAGAGACAGAAAGGTCCTCTCGTCTAATGGGAACTTGCCCACTCACACTGAAGCAGCTATTTCCCATTAGAGAAACGGCCCTCCGACCTGCAGAGGCAGAAAGGTCCTCGCGTCTAATGGGAACTAGCCCACTCACACTGAAGCAGCTATTTCCCATTAGAGAAACGGCCCTCCGACCTGCAGAGGCAGGAAGGTCCTCTCGTCTAAGGGGAACTAGCCCATTCACACTGAAGCACCTATTTACCATTAGAGAAACGGCCGTCCGACCTGCAGAGGCAGGAAGGTCCTCTCGTCTAATGGGAACTAGCCCATTCACACTAAAGCACCTAATTCCCATTAGAGAAACGGCCCTCTGACCTGCAGAGGCGGAAACGTCCTCTCGTCTAATGGGAACTAGCCCATTCACACTGAAGCAGCTATTTCCCATTAGAGAAACGGCCCTCTGACCTGCAGAGGCGGAAAGGTCCTCTCGTCTAATGGGGACTCTCCACTCACACTGAAGCAGCTATTTCCCATTAGAGAATCGGCCCTCCGACATGCAGAGGCAGAAAGGTCCTCTCGTCTAATGGGAACTAGCCCACTCACACTGAAGCAGCTATTTCCCATTAGAGAAACGGCCGTCTGACCTGCAGAGGCGGAAACGTCCTCTCGTCTAATGGGAACTAGCCCATTCACACTGAAGCAGCTATTTCCCATTAGAGAAACGGCCCTCTGACCTGCAGAGGCGGAAAGGTCCTCTCGTCTAATGGGAACTCTCCACTCACACTGAAGCAGCTATTTCCCATTAGAGAAACGGCCCTCCGACCTGCAGAGGCAGAAAGGTCCTTGCGTCTAATGGGAACTAGCCCACTCACACTGAAGCAGCTATTTCCCATTAGAGAAACGGCCCTCCGACCTGCAGAGGCAGGAAGGTCCTCTCGTCTAAGGGGAACTAGCCCACTCACACTGTAGCACCTATTTACCATTAGAGAAACGGCCGTCCGACCTGCGGAGGCAGGAAGGTCCTTTCGTCTAATGGGAACTAGCCCATTCACACTAAAGCACCTATTTCCCATTAGAGAAACGGCCCTCTGACCTGCAGAGGCGGAAACGTCCTCTCGTCTAATGGGAACTAGCCCATTCACACTGAAGCAGCTATTTCCCATTAGAGAAACGGCCCTCTGACGTGCAGAGGCGGAAAGGTCCTCTCGTCTAATGGGAACTCTCCACTCACACTGAAGCAGCTATTTCCCATTAGAGAATCGGCCCTCCGACATGCAGAGGCAGAAAGGTCATCTCGTCTAATGGGAACTAGCCCACTCACACTGAAGCAGCTATTTCACATTAGAGAAACGGCCCTCCGACCTGCAGATAGAGAAACGGCCCTCTGACCTGCAGAGGCAGAAAGGTCCTCTCGTCTAATGAGAACTAGCCCACTCACACTGAAGCAGCTATTTCCCATTAGAGAAACGTCCCTCTGACCTGCAGCGGCAAAAAGGTCCTTTCGTCTAATGGGAACTAGCCCACTCACACTGAAGCAGCTATTTCCCATTAGAGAAACGGCCCTCCGACCTGCAGAGGCAGAAAGGTCCTCGCGTCTAATGGGAACTAGCCCACTCACACTGAAGCAGCTATTTCCCATTAGAGAAACGGCCCTCCGACCTGCAGAGGCAGGAAGGTCCTCTCGTCTAAGGTGAACTAGCCCACTCACACTGAAGCACCTATTTACCATTAGAGAAACGGCCGTCCGACCTGCAGAGGCAGGAAGGTCCTCTCGTCTAATGGGAACTAGCCCATTCACACTGAAGCACCTATTTCCCATTAGAGAAACGGCCCTCTGACCTGCAGAGGCAGAAAAGTCCTCTCGTCTAATGGGAACTAGCCCATTCAAACTGAAGCACCTATTTCCCATTAGAGAAACGGCCCTCTGACCTGCAGAGGCAGAAATGTCCTCTCGTCTAATGGGAACTAGCCCACTCACACTGAAGCAGCTATTTCCCATTAGAGAAACGGCCCTCTGACCTGCAGAGGCAGAAAGGTCCTCTTGTCTAATGGGAAGTAGCCCACTCACACTGAAGCAGCTATTTGCCATTAGAGAAACGGCCCTCCGACCTTGAAAGGCAGAAAGGTCCTCTCGTCTAATGGGAACTAGCCCATTCACACTGAAGCAGCTATTTCCCATTAGAGAAACGGCCCTCCGACCTGCAGAAGCAGAACGGTCCTCTCGTCTAATGGGAACCAGCCCGCTCACACTGAAGCAGCTATTTCCCATTAGAGAAACAGCCCTCTGACCACGACCCTCTGACTTGCAGAGGCAGAAAGGTCCTCTCGTCTAATGGGAACTAGCCCACTCACACTGAAGCAGCCATTTCCCATTAGAGAAACGGCCCTCTGACCTGCAGAGGCAGAAAGGTCCTCTCGTCTAATTGGAACTAGCCCACTCAAACTGAAGCAGCTATTTCCCATTAGAGAAACGGCCTTCTGACCTGCAGAGGCAGAAAAGTCCTCTTGTCTAATGGGAACTAGCCCACTCACACTGAAGCAGCCATTTCCCATTAGAGAAACGGCCCTCTGACCTGCAGAGGCAGAAAGGTCCTCAAGTCTAATGGGAACTAGCCCACTCACACTGAAGCAGCTATTTCCCATTAGAGAAACGGCCCTCCGACCTGGAAAGGCAGAAAGGTCCTCTCGTCTAATGGGAACTAGCCCATTCACACTGAAGCAGCTATTTACCATTATAGAAACGGCCCTCCGACCTGCAGAGGCAGAACGATCCTTTCGTCTAATGGAAACTAGCCAACTCACACTGAAGCAGCTCTTTCCCAATAGAGAAACGGCCCTCTGACCTGCAGAAGCAGAACGGTCCTTTCGTCTGATGGGAACTAGCCCACTCACACTGAAGCAGCTATTTCCCATTAGAGAAACGGCCCTCCGACCTGCAGAGGCAGAAAGGTCCTCTCGTCTAATGGGACCTAGCCAGCTCAAACTGAAGCAGCTATTTCCAATTAGAGAAACGGCCCTCCGGCCTGCAGATGCAGAAAGGTCCTCTTGTCTAATGGGAACTAGCCCGCTCAAACTGAAGCAGCTATTTCCCATTAGAGCAACGTCCCTCTGACGTGCATAGGCAAAAGGTCCCCTCGTCTAATGGGAACTAGCCCACTCACACTGAAGCAGCTATTTCCCATTATAGAAACGGACCTTTACCTGCAGAGGCAGAAAGGTCCTCTCGTCTAATGGGAACTTGCCCATTCACACTGAAGAAGCTATTTCCCATTAGAGAAACGGCCATCTGACCTGCAGAGGCAGAAAGATCCTCTCGTCTAATGGGAACTAGCCCATTCACACTGAAGAAGCTATTTCCCATTAGAGAAACGGCCCTCTGACCTGCAGAGGCAGAAAAGTCCTCTCGTCTAATGAGAACTAGCCCATTCACACTGAAGCAGCTATTTCCCATTAGAGAAACGGCCCTCTGACCTGCAGAGGCAGAAAGGTCCTCTTGTCTAATGGGAACTAGCCCATTCACACTGAAGCAGCTATTTCCCATTAGAGAAACGGCCCTCTGACCTGCAGAAGCAGAACGGTCCTTTCGTCTAATGGGAACTAGCCCGCTCACACTGAAGCAGCTATTTCCCATTAGAGAAACGGCCCTCTTACCTGCAGAGGCAGAACGGTCCTTTCGTCTAATGGGAACTAGCCCGCTCAAACTGAAGCAGCTATTTCCCATTAGAGAAACGGCCCTCCGACCTGCAGAGGCAGAAAGGTCCTCTCGTCTAATGGGAACTAGCCCGCTCAAACTGAAGCAGCTATTTCCCATTAGAGAAACGGCCCTCTGACCTGCAGAAGCAGAACGGTCCTTTCGTCTAATGGGAACTAGCCCGCTCACACTGAAGCAGCTATTTCCCATTAGAGAAACGGCCCTCTTACCTGCAGAGGCAGAAAGGTCCTCTCGTCTAATGGGAACTAGCCCGCTCAAACTGAAGCAGCTATTTCCCAATTGAGAAACGGCCCTCCGACCTGCAGATGCAGAAAGGTCCTCTCGTCTAATGGGAACTAGCCCGCTTAAACTGAAGCAGCTATTTCCCATTAGAGAAACGGCCCTCCGACCTGCAGAGGCAGAAAGGTCCCCTCGTCTAATGGGAACTAGCCCACTCGCACTGAAGCAGCTATTTCACATTAGAGAAACAACCCTCTGACCTGCAGAGGCAGAAAGGTCCTCTCGTCTAATGGGAACTAGCCCACTCACACTGAAGCAGCTATTTCCCATTAGAGAAACCGCCCTCTGACCTGCAGAGGCAGAACGGTCCTTTCGTCTAATGGGAACTAGCCCACTCACACTGAAGCAGCTATTTCCCATTAGAGAAATGGCCCACCGACCTGCAGATGCAGAAAGGTCCTCTCGACAAATGGGAACTAGCCCGCTCAAACTGAAGCAGCTATTTCCCATTCGAGAAACGGCCCTCCGACCTGCAGAGGCAGAAAGGTCCCCTCGTCTAATGGGAACTAGCCCGCTCACACTGAAGCAGCTATTTCCCATTAGAGATCGGCCCTCTGACCTGCAGAGGCAGAAAGGTCCTCTCGTCTAATGGGAACTAGCCCACTCACACTGAAGCAGCTATTTCCCATTAGAGAAACGGCCCTCTGACCTGCAGAGGCAGAAAGGTCCTCTCGTCTAATGGGAACTAGCCCATTCACACTGAAGCAGCTATTTCCCATTAGAGAAACGGCCCTCCGACCTGCAGAGGCAGAAAGGTCCTCTCATCTAATGGGAAATCTCCACTCACACTGAAGCAGCTATTTCCCATTAGAGAAACGGCCCTCCGACATGCAGAGGCAGAAAGGTCATCTCGTCTAATGGGAACTAGCCCACTCACACTGAAGCAGCCATTTCCCATTAGAGAAACGGCCCTGCGACCTGCAGAGACAGAAAGGTCCTCTCGTCTAATGGGAACTAGCCCACTCACACTGAAGCAGCTATTTCCCATTAGAGAAACGGCCCTCCGACCTGCAGAGGCAGAAAGGTCCTCGCGTCTAATGGGAACTAGCCCACCCACACTGAAGCAGCAATTTCCCATTAGAGAAACGGCCCTCCGACCTGCAAAGGCATTAAGGTCCTCTTGTCTAAGGGGAACTAGCCCACTCACACTGAAGCAGCCATTTCCCATTAGAGAAACGGCCGTCCGACCTGCATAGGCAGAAAATGCCTCTCGTCTAATGGGAACTAGCCCACTCACACTGAAGCAGCTATTTCCCATTAGAGAAACGGCCCTCAGACCACGACCCTCTGACCTGCAGAGGCAGAAAGGTCCTCTCGTCAAATGGGAACTAGCCCACTCACACTGAAGCAGCTATTTCCCATTAGAGAAACGGCCCTCCGACCTGCAGAGGCAGAAAGGTCCTCTCGTCTAAGGGGAACTAGCCCACTCACACTGAAGCAGCTATTTCCCATTAGAGAAACGGCCCTCAGACCTGCAGAGGCAGAAAGGTCCTCTCGTCTAAGGGGAACTAGCCGACTCACACTGAAGCAGCCATTTCCCATTTGAGAAACGGCCGTCTGACCTGCAGAGGCAGAAAAGTCCTATTGTCTAATGGGAACTAGCCCACTCACACTGAAGCAGTCATTTCCCATTAGAGAAACGGCCGTCTGACCTGCAGAGGCAGAAAAGTCCTCTCGTCTAATGGGAACTCGTCCGTTCACACTGAAGCAGCCATTTCCCATTAGAGAAACGGCCCTCTGACCTGCAGAGGCAGGAAGGTCCTCTCGTCTAATTGGAACTAGCCCATTCAAACTGAAGCAGCTATTTCGCATTAGAGAAACGGCCCCCTGACCTGCAGAGGCAGAAAAGTCCTCTCGTCTAATGGGAACTAGCCCACTCACACTGAAGCAGCTATTTCCCATTAGAGAAACGGCCCTCCGACCTGGAAAGGCAGAAAGGTCCTCTCGTCTAATGGGAACTAGCCCATTCACACTGAAGCAGCTATTTCCCATTAGAGAAACGGCCCTCCGACCTGCAGAGGCAGAACGATCCTTTCGTCTAATGGAAACTAGCCCGCTCACACTGAAGCAGCTATTTCCCATTAGAGAAACGGCCCTCTGACCTGCAGAAGCAGAACGGTCCTTTCGTCTGATAGGAACTAGCCCGCTCACACTGAAGCAGCTATTTCCCATTAGAGAAACGGCCCTCTGACCTGCAGAGGCAGAAAGGTCCTCTCGTCTAATGGGAACTAGCCCACTCACACTGAAGCAGCTATTTCCCATTAGAGAAACGGCCGTCTGACCTGCAGACGCGGAAAGGTCCTCTCGTCTAATGGGAACTAGCCCATTCACACTGAAGCAGCTATTTCCCATTAGAGAAACGGCCCTCTGACAAGCAGAGGCAGAAAGGTCCTCTCGTCTAATGGGAACTAGCCCATTCACACTGAAGCAGCTATTTCCCATTAGAGAAACGGCCCTCCGACCTGCAGAGGCAGAAAGGTCCTCTCATCTAATGGGAAATCTCCACTCACACTGAAGCAGCTATTTCCCATTAGAGAAACGGCCCTCCGACATGCAGAGGCAGAAAGGTCATCTCGTCTAATGGGAACTAGCCCACTCACACTGAAGCAGCCATTTCCCATTAGAGAAACGGCCCTGCGACCTGCAGAGACAGAAAGGTCCTCTCGTCTAATGGGAACTAGCCCACTCACACTGAAGCAGCTATTTCCCATTAGAGAAACGGCCCTCCGACCTGCAGAGGCAGAAAGGTCCTCGCGTCTAATGGGAACTAGCCCACCCACACTGAAGCAGCAATTTCCCATTAGAGAAACGGCCCTCCGACCTGCAAAGGCATTAAGGTCCTCTTGTCTAAGGGGAACTAGCCCACTCACACTGAAGCAGCCATTTCCCATTAGAGAAACGGCCGTCCGACCTGCATAGGCAGAAAATGCCTCTCGTCTAATGGGAACTAGCCCACTCACACTGAAGCAGCTATTTCCCATTAGAGAAACGGCCCTCAGACCACGACCCTCTGACCTGCAGAGGCAGAAAGGTCCTCTCGTCAAATGGGAACTAGCCCACTCACACTGAAGCAGCTATTTCCCATTAGAGAAACGGCCCTCCGACCTGCAGAGGCAGAAAGGTCCTCTCGTCTAAGGGGAACTAGCCCACTCACACTGAAGCAGCTATTTCCCATTAGAGAAACGGCCCTCAGACCTGCAGAGGCAGAAAGGTCCTCTCGTCTAAGGGGAACTAGCCGACTCACACTGAAGCAGCCATTTCCCATTTGAGAAACGGCCGTCTGACCTGCAGAGGCAGAAAAGTCCTATTGTCTAATGGGAACTAGCCCACTCACACTGAAGCAGTCATTTCCCATTAGAGAAACGGCCGTCTGACCTGCAGAGGCAGAAAAGTCCTCTCGTCTAATGGGAACTCGTCCGTTCACACTGAAGCAGCCATTTCCCATTAGAGAAACGGCCCTCTGACCTGCAGAGGCAGGAAGGTCCTCTCGTCTAATTGGAACTAGCCCATTCAAACTGAAGCAGCTATTTCGCATTAGAGAAACGGCCCCCTGACCTGCAGAGGCAGAAAAGTCCTCTCGTCTAATGGGAACTAGCCCACTCACACTGAAGCAGCTATTTCCCATTAGAGAAACGGCCCTCCGACCTGGAAAGGCAGAAAGGTCCTCTCGTCTAATGGGAACTAGCCCATTCACACTGAAGCAGCTATTTCCCATTAGAGAAACGGCCCTCCGACCTGCAGAGGCAGAACGATCCTTTCGTCTAATGGAAACTAGCCCGCTCACACTGAAGCAGCTATTTCCCATTAGAGAAACGGCCCTCTGACCTGCAGAAGCAGAACGGTCCTTTCGTCTGATAGGAACTAGCCCGCTCACACTGAAGCAGCTATTTCCCATTAGAGAAACGGCCCTCTGACCTGCAGAGGCAGAAAGGTCCTCTCGTCTAATGGGAACTAGCCCACTCACACTGAAGCAGCTATTTCCCATTAGAGAAACGGCCGTCTGACCTGCAGACGCGGAAAGGTCCTCTCGTCTAATGGGAACTAGCCCATTCACACTGAAGCAGCTATTTCCCATTAGAGAAACGGCCCTCTGACAAGCAGAGGCGGAAAGGTCCTCTCGTCCAATGGGAACTAGCCCACTCACACTGAAGCAGCTATTTCCCATTAGAGAAACGGCCCTCTGACCTGCAGAGGCAGAAAGGTCCTCTCGTCTAAGGGGAACTAGCCCACTCACACTGAAGCAGTCATTTCCCATTAGAGAAACGGCCGTCTGACCTGCAGAGGCAGAAAAGTCCTCTCGTCTAATGGGAACTAGCCCATTCACACTGAAGCAGCTATTTCCCATTAGAGAAACGGCCCTCTGACCTGCAGAGGAAGAAAGGTCCTCTCGTTTAATGGGAACTAGCCCATTCACACTGAAGCAGCTATTTTCCATTAGAGAAAATTCCCACTGATCTGCAGAGGGAGAAAGGTCCTCTCGTCTAATGGGAACTAGCCCATTCACACTGAAGCAGATATTTCCCATTAGAGAAACGGCCCTCCGACCTGCAGCAGCAGAAAGGTCCTCTCGTCTAATGGGAACTAGCCCGCTCAAATTGAAGCAGCTATTTCCCATTCGAGAAACGGCCCTCCGACCTGCAGAGGCAGAAAGGTCCCCTCGTCTAATGGGAACTAGCCCGCTCACACTGAAGCAGCTATTTCCCATTAGAGATCGGCCCTCCGACCTGCAGAGGCAGAAAGGTCCTCTCGTCTAATGGGAACTAGCCCACTCGCACTGAAGCAGCTATTTCCCATTAGAGAAACGGCCCTCCGACCTGCAGAGGCAGAAAGGTCCTCTCGTCTAATGGGAACTAGCCCATTCACACTGATGCAGCTATATCCCATTAGAGAAACGGCCCTCCGACCTGCAGAGGCAGAAAGGTCCTCTCGCCTAATGGGAACTAGCCCATTCACACTGAAGCAGCTATTTCCCATTAGAGAAACGGCCCTCCGACCTGCAGAGGCAGAAAGGTCCTCTCGTCTAATGGGAACTCTCCACTCACACTGATGCAGCTATTTCCCATTAGAGAATCGGCCCTCCGACATGCAGAGGCAGAAAGGTCATCTCGTCTAATGGGAACTAGCCCACTCACACTGAAGCAGCTATTTCACATTAGAGAAACGGCCCTCCGACCTGCAGAGACAGAAAGGTCCTCTCGTCTAATGGGAACTAGCCCACTCACACTGAAGCAGCTATTTCCCATTAGAGAAACGGCCCTCCGACCTGCAGATGCAGAAAGGTCCTCTCGTCTAATGGGAACTAGCCCGCTCAAACTGAAGCAGCTATTTCCCATTCGAGAAACGGCCCTCCGACCTGCAGAGGCAGAAAGGTCCCCTCGTCTAATGGGAACTAGCCCGCTCACACTGAAGCAGCTATTTCCCATTAGAGATCGGCCCTCTGACCTGCAGAGGCAGAAAGGTCCTCTCGTCTAATGGGAACTAGCCCACTCACACTGAAGCAGCTATTTCCCATTAGAGAAACGGCCCTCTGACCTGCAGAGGCAGAAAGGTCCTCTCGTCTAATGGGAACTAGCCCATTCACACTGAAGCAGCTATTTCCCATTAGAGAAACGGCCCTCCGACCTGCAGAGGCAGAAAGGTCCTCTCATCTAATGGGAAATCTACACTCACACTGAAGCAGCTATTTCCCATTGGAGAAACGGCCCTCCGACATGCAGAGGCAGAAAGGTCATCTCGTCTAATGGGAACTAGCCCACTCACACTGAAGCAGCCATTTCCCATTAGAGAAACGGCCCTGCGACCTGCAGAGACAGAAAGGTCCTCTTGTCTAATGGGAACTAGCCCACTCACACTGAAGCAGCTATTTCCCATTAGAGAAACGGCCCTCCGACCTGCAGAGGCAGAAAGGTCCTCGCGTCTAATGGGAACTAGCCCACTCACACTGAAGCAGCTATTTCCCATTAGAGAAACGGCGCTCCGACCTGCAAAGGCATTAAGGTCCTCTCGTCTAAAGGGAACTAGCCCACTCACACTGAAGCAGCCATTTCCCATTAGAGAAACGGCCGTCCGACCTGCATAGGCAGAAAATGCCTCTCGTCTAATGGGAACTAGCCCACTCACACTGAAGCAGCTATTTCCCATTAGAGAAACGGCCCTCAGACCACGACCCTCTGACCTGCAGAGGGAGAAAGGTTCTCTCGTCAAATGGGAACTAGCCCACTCACACTGAAGCAGCTATTTCCCATTAGAGAAACGGCCCTCCGACCTGCAGAGGCAGAAAGGTCCTCTCGTCTAAGGGGAACTAGCCCACTCACACTGAAGCAGCTATTTCCCATTAGAGAAACGGCCCTCAGACCTGCAGAGGCAGAAAGGTCCTCTCGTCTAAGGGGAACTAGTGAACTCACACTGAAGCAGCCATTTCCCATTTGAGAAACGGCCGTCTGACCTGCAGAGGCAGAAAAGTCCTCTCGTCTAATGGGAACTAGCCCACTCACACTGAAGCAGTCATTTCCCATTAGAGAAACGGCTGTCTGACCTGCAGAGGCAGAAAAGTCCTCTCGTCTAATGGGAACTCGTCCGTTCACACTGAAGCAGCCATTTCCCATTAGAGAAACGGCCCTCTGACCTGCAGAGGCAGGAAGGTCCTCTCGTCTAATTGGAACTAGCCCACTCAAACTGAAGCAGCTATTTCCCATTAGAGAAACGGCCCCCTGACCTGCAGAGGCAGAAAAGTCCTCTCGTCTAATGGGAACTAGCCCACTCACACTGAAGCAGCTATTTCCCATTAGAGAAACGGCCCTCCGACCTGGAAAGGCAGAAAGGTCCTCTCGTCTAATGGGAACTAGCCCATTCACACTGAAGCAGCTATTTGCCATTAGAGAAACGGCCCTCCGACCTGCAGAGGCAGAACGATCCTTTCGTCTAATGGAAACTAGCCCGCTCACACTGAAGCAGCTATTTCCCATTAGAGAAACGGCCCTCTGACCTGCAGAAGCAGAACAGTCCTTTCGTCTGATAGGAACTAGCCCGCTCACACTGAAGCAGCTATTTCCCATTAGAGAAACGGCCCTCTGACCTGCAGAGGCAGAAAGGTCCTCTCGTCTAATGGGAACTAGCCCACTCACACTGAAGCAGCTATTTCCCATTAGAGAAACAGCCGTCTGACCTGCAGACGCGGAAAGGTCCTCTCGTCTAATGGGAACTAGCCCATTCACACTGAAGCAGCTATTTCCCATTAGAGAAACGGCCCTCTGACCTGCAGAGGCGGAAAGGTCCTCTCGTCTAATGGGAACTAGCCCACTCACACTGAAGCAGCTATTTCCCATTAGAGAAACGGCCCTCTGACCTGCAGAGGCAGAAAGGTCCTCTCGTCTAAGGGGAACTAGCCCACTCACTCTGAAGCAGTCATTTCCCATTAGAGAAATGGCCGTCTGACCTGCAGAGGCAGAAAAGTCCTCTCGTCTAATGGGAACTAGCCCATTCACACTGAAGCAGCTATTTCCCATTAGAGAAACGGCCCTCTGACCTGCAGAGGAAGAAAGGTCCTCTCGTTTAATGGGAACTAGCCCATTCACACTGAAGCAGCTATTTTCCATTAGAGAAAATTCCCACTGATCTGCAGAGGGAGAAAGGTCCTCTCATCTAATGGGAACTAGCCCATTCACACTGAAGCAGATATTTCCCATTAGAGAAACGGCCCTCCGACCTGCAGCAGCGGAAAGGTCCTCTCGTCTAATGGGAACTAGCCCGCTCAAATTGAAGCAGCTATTTCCCATTCGAGAAACGGCCCTCCGACCTGCAGAGGCAGAAAGGTCCCCTCGTCTAATGGGAACTAGCCCGCTCACACTGAAGCAGCTATTTCCCATTAGAGATCGGCCCTCCGACCTGCAGAGGCAGAAAGGTCCTCTCGTCTAATGGGAACTAGCCCACTCGCACTGAAGCAGCTATTTCCCATTAGAGAAACGGCCCTCCGACCTGCAGAGGCAGAAAGGTCCTCTCGCCTAATGGGAACTAGCCCATTCACACTGACGCAGCTATATCCCATTAGAGAAACGGCCCTCCGACCTGCAGAGGCAGAAAGGTCCTCTCGCCTAATGGGAACTAGCCCATTCACACTGAAGCATCTATTTCCCATTAGAGAAACGGCCCTCCGACCTGCAGAGGCAGAAAGGTCCTCTCGTCTAATGGGAACTCTCCACTCACACTGAAGCAGCTATTTCCCATTAGAGAATCGGCCCTCCGACATGCAGAGGCAGAAAGGTCATCTCGTCTAATGGGAACTAGCCCACTCACACTGAAGCAGCTATTTCACATTAGAGAAACGGCCCTCCGACCTGCAGAGACAGAAAGGTCCTCTCGTCTAATGAGAACTAGCCCACTCACACTGAAGCAGCTATTTCCCATTAGAGAAACGGACCTCTGACCTGCAGCGGCAAAAAGGTCCTTTCGTCTAATGGGAACTAGCCCACTCACACTGAAGCAGCTATTTCCCATTAGAGAAACGGCCCTCCGACCTGCAGAGGCAGAAAGGTCCTCTCGTCAAATGGGACCTAGCCAGATCAAACTGAAGCAGCTATTTCCCATTAGAGAAACGGCCCTCTGACCTGCAGAGGCAGAAAGGTCCTCTCGTCTAAGGGGAACTAGCCCACTCACACTGAAGCAGTCATTTCCCATTAGAGAAACGGCCGTCTGACCTGCAGAGGCAGAAAAGTCCTCTCGTCTAATGGGAACTAGCCCATTCACACTGAAGCAGCTGTTTCCCATTAGAGAAACGGCCCTCTGACCTGCAGAGGAAGAAAGGTCCTCTCGTTTAATGGGAACTAGCCCATTCACACTGAAGCAGCTATTTTCCATTAGAGAAAATTCCCACTGATCTGCAGAGGGAGAAAGGTCCTCTCGTCTAATGGGAACTAGCCCATTCACACTGAAGCAGATATTTCCCATTAGAGAAACGGCCCTCCGACCTGCAGCAGCAGAAAGGTCCTCTCGTCTAATGGGAACTAGCCCGCTCAAATTGAAGCAGCTATTTCCCATTCGAGAAACGGCCCTCCGACCTGCAGAGGCAGAAAGGTCCCCTCGTCTAATGGGAACTAGCCCGCTCACACTGAAGCAGCTATTTCCCATTAGAGATCGGCCCTCCGACCTGCAGAGGCAGAAAGGTCCTCTCGTCTAATGGGAACTAGCCCACTCGCACTGAAGCAGCTATTTCCCATTAGAGAAACGTCCCTCCGACCTGAAGAGGCAGAAAGGTCCTCTCGTCTAATGGGAACTAGCCCATTCACACTGACGCAGCTATATCCCATTAGAGAAACGGCCCTCCGACCTGCAGAGGCAGAAAGGTCCTCTCGCCTAATGGGAACTAGCCCATTCACACTGAAGCAGCTATTTCCCATTAGAGAAACGGCCCTCCGACCTGCAGAGGCAGAAAGGTCCTCTCGTCTAATGGGAACTAGCCCACTCACACTGAAGCAGCTATTTCACATTAGAGAAACGGCCCTCCGACCTGCAGAGACAGAAAGGTCCTCTCGTCTAATGAGAACTAGCCCACTCACACTGAAGCAGCTATTTCCCATTAGAGAAACGGCCCTCTGACCTGCAGCGGCAAAAAGGTCCTTTCGTCTAATGGGAACTAGCCCACTCACACTGAAGCAGCTATTTCCCATTAGAGAAACGGCCCTCCGACCTGCAGAGGCAGAAAGGTCCTGTCGTCAAATGGGACCTAGCCAGCTCAAACTGAAGCAGCTATTTCCAATTAGAGAAAAGGCCCTCCGGCCTGCAGATGCAGAAAGGTCCTCTTGTCTAATGGGAACTAGCCCGCTCAAACTGAAGCAGCTATTTCCCATTAGAGCAACGTCCCTCTGACCTGCAGAGGCAAAAAGGTCCCCTCGTCTAATGGGAACTAGCCCGCTCACACTGAAGCAGCTATTTCCCATTATAGAAACGGCCCTTTACCTGCAGAGGCAGAAAGGTCCTCTCGTCTAATGGGAACTAGCCCATTCACACTGAAGAAGCTATTTCCCATTAGAGAAACGGCCATCTGACCTGCAGAGGCAGAAAGATCCTCTCGTCTAATGGGAACTAGCCCATTCACACTGAAGAAGCTATTTCCCATTAGAGAAACGGCCCTCTGACCTGCAGAGGCAGAAAAGTCCTCTCGTCTAATGAGAACTAGCCCATTCACACTGAAGCAGCTATTTCCCATTAGAGAAACGGCCCTCTGACCTGCAAAGGCAGAAAGGTCCTCTTGTCTAATGGGAACTAGCCCACTCACACTGAAGCAGCTATTTCACATTAGAGAAACGGCCCTCTGACCTGCAGAGGCAGAAAGATCCTCTCGTCTAATGGGAACTAGCCCACTCACACTGAAGCAGCTATTTCCCATTAGAGAAACGGCCCTCTGACCTGCAGAGGCAGAAAGGTCCTCTCGTCTAATGGGAAGTAGCCCACTCACACTGAAGCAGCTATTTGCCATTAGAGAAACGGCCCTCCGACCTTGAAAGGCAGAAAGGTCCTCTCGTCTAATGGGAACTAGCCCATTCACACTGAAGCAGCTATTTCCCATTCGAGAAACGGCCCTCCGACCTGCAGAGGCAGAAAGGTCCCCTGGTCTAATGGGAACTAGCCCGCTCACACTGAAGCAGCTATTTCCCATTAGAGATCGGCCCTCCGACCTGCAGAGGCAGAAAGGTCCTCTCGTCTAATGGGAGCTAGCCCACTCGCACTGAAGCAGCTATTTCCCATTAGAGAAACGGCCCTCCGACCTGCAGAGGCAGAAAGGTCCTCTCGTCTAATGGGAACTAGCCCATTCACACTGAAGCAGCTATATCCCATTAGAGAAACGGCCCTCCGACCTGCAGAGGCAGAAAGGTCCTCTCGCCTAATGGGAACTAGCCCATTCACACTGAAGCAGCTATTTCCCATTAGAGAAACGGCCCTCCGACCTGCAGAGGCAGAAAGGTCCTCTCGTCTAATGGGAACTCTCCACTCATACTGAAGCAGCTATTTCCCATTAGAGAATCGGCCCTCCGACATGCAGAGGCAGAAAGGTCATCTCGTCTAATGGGAACTAGCCCACTCACACTGAAGCAGCTATTTCACATTAGAGAAACGGCCCTCCGACCTGCAGAGACAGAAAGGTCCTCTCGTCTAATGAGAACTAGCCCACTCACACTGAAGCAGCTATTTCCCATTAGAGAAACGGCCCTCTGACCTGCAGCGGCAAAAAGGTCCTTTCGTATAATGGGAACTAGCCCACTCACACTGAAGCAGCTATTTCCCATTAGAGAAACGGCCCTCCGACCTGCAGAGGCAGAAAGGTCCTCTCGTCAAATGGGACCTAGCCAGCTCAAACTGAAGCAGCTATTTCCAATTAGAGAAACGGCCCTCCAGCCTGCAGATGCAGAAAGGTCCTCTTGTCTAATGGGAACTAGCCCGCTCAAACTGAAGCAGCTATTTCCCATTAGAGCAACGTCCCTCTGACCTGCAGAGGCAAAAAGGTCCCCTCGTCTAATGGGAACTAGCCCGCTCACACTGAAGCAGCTATTTCCCATTATAGAAACGGCCCTTTACCTGCAGAGGCAGAAAGGTCCTCTCGTCTAATGGGAACTAGCCCATTCACACTGAAGAAGCTATTTCCCATTAGAGAAACGGCCATCTGACCTGCAGAGGCAGAAAGATCCTCTCGTCTAATGGGAACTAGCCCATTCACACTGAAGAAGCTATTTCCCATTAGAGAAACGGCCCTCTTACCTGCAGAGGCAGAAAAGTCCTCTCGTCTAATGAGAACTAGCCCATTCACACTGAAGCAGCTATTTCCCATTAGAGAAACGGCCCTCTGACCTGCAAAGGCAGAAAGGTCCTCTTGTCTAATGGGAACTAGCCCACTCACACTGAAGCAGCTATTTCACATTAGAGAAACGGCCCTCTGACCTGCAGAGGCAGAAAGATCCTCTCGTCTAATGGGAACTAGCCCACTCACACTGAAGCAGCTATTTCCCATTAGAGAAACGGCCCTCTGACCTGCAGAGGCAGAAAGGTCCTCTTGTCTAATGGGAAGTAGCCCACTCACACTGAAGCAGCTATTTGCCATTAGAGAAACGGCCCTCCGACCTTGAAAGGCAGAAAGGTCCTCTCGTCTAATGGGAACTAGCCCATTCACACTGAAGCAGCTATTTCCCATTAGAGAAACGGCCCTCCGACCTGCAGAAGCAGAACGGTCCTCTCGTCTAATGGGAACCAGCCCGCTCACAATGAAGCAGCTATTTCCCATTAGAGAAACGGCCCTCTGACCACGACCCTCTGACTTGCAGAGGCAGAAAGGTCCTCTCGTCTAATGGGAACTAGCCCACTCACACTGAAGCAGCTATTTCCCATTAGAGAAACGGCCCTCCGACCTGCAGAGGCAGAAAGGTCCTCTCGTCTAAGGGGAACTAGCCCACTCACACTGAAGCAGCCATTTCCTATTAGAGAAACGGCCGTCTGACCTGCAGAGGCAGAAAAGTCCTCTCGTCTAATGGGAACTAGCCCACTCACACTGAAGCAGCCATTTCCCATTAGAGATACGGCCCTCTGACCTGCAGAGGCGGAAAGGTCCTCTTGTCTAATGGGAACTCTCCACTCACACTAAAGCAGCTATTTCCCATTAGAGAATCGGCCCTCCGACATGCAGAGGCAGAAAGGTCATCTCGTCTAATGGGAACTAGCCCACTCACACTGAAGCAGCTATTTCACATTAGAGAAACGGCCCTCCGACCTGCAGAGACAGAAAGGTCCTCTCGTCTAATGGGAACTAGCCCACTCACACTGAAGCAGCTATTTCCCATTAGAGAAACGGCCCTCTGACCTGCAGCAGCAAAAAGGTCCTTTCGTCTAATGGGAACTAGCCCACTCACACTGAAGCAGCTATTTCCCATTAGAGAAACGGCCCTCCGACCTGCAGAGGCAGGAAGGTCTTCTCGTCTAAGGGGAACTAGCCCACTCACACTGAAGCACCGATTTACCATTAGAGAAACGGCCGTCCGACCTGCAGAGGCAGGAAGGTTCTCTCGTCTATTGGGAACTAGCCCATTCACACTGAAGCACCTATTTCCCATTAGAGAAACGGCCCTCTGACCTGCAGAGGCAGAAAAGTCCTCTCGTCTAATGGGAACTAGCCCATTCACACTGAAGCACCTATTTCCCATTAGAGAAACGGCCCTCTGACCTGTAGAGGCAGAAAGGTCCTCTCGTCTAATGGGAACTAGCCCACTCACACTGAAGCAGCTATTTCCCATTAGAGAAACGGCCCTCTGACCTGCAGAGGCAGAAAGGTCCTCTTGTCTAATGGGAAGTAGCCCACTCACACTGAAGCAGCTATTTGCCATTAGAGAAACGGCCCTCCGACCTTGAAAGGCAGAAAGGTCCTCTCGTCTAATGGGAACTAGCCCATTCACACTGAAGCAGCTATTTCCCATTAGAGAAACGGCCCTCCGACCTGCAGAAGCAGAACGGTCCTCTCGTCTAATGGGAACCAGCCCGCTCACACTGAAGCAGCTATTTCCCATTAGAGAAACGGCCCTCTGACCACGACCCTCTGACTTGCAGAGGCAGAAAGGTCCTCTCGTCTAATGGGAACTAGCCCACTCACACTGAAGCAGCTATTTCCCATTAGAGAAACGGCCCTCCGACCTGCAGAGGCAGAAAGGTCCTCTCGTCTAATGGGAACTAGCCCACTCACACTGAAGCAGCTATTTCCCATTAGAGAAACGGCCCTCAGACCACGACCCTCTGACCTGCAGAGGCAGAAAGGTCCTCTCGTCAAATGGGAACTAGCCCACTCACACTGAAGCAGCTATTTCCCATTAGAGAAACGGCCCTCCGACCTGCAGAGGCAGAAAGGTCCTCTCGTCTAAGGGGAACTAGCCCACTCACACTGAAGCAGCTATTTCCCATTAGAGAAACGGCCCTCAGACCTGCAGAGGCAGAAAGGTCCTCTCGTCTAAGGGGAACTAGTGAACTCACACTGAAGCAGCCATTTCCCATTTGAGAAACGGCCGTCTGACCTGCAGAGGCAGAAAAGTCCTCTCGTCTAATGGGAACTAGCCCACTCACACTGAAGCAGTCATTTCCCATTAGAGAAACGGCTGTCTGACCTGCAGAGGCAGAAAAGTCCTCTCGTCTAATGGGAACTCGTCCGTTCACACTGAAGCAGCCATTTCCCATTAGAGAAACGGCCCTCTGACCTGCAGAGGCAGGAAGGTCCTCTCGTCTAATTGGAACTAGCCCACTCAAACTGAAGCAGCTATTTCCCATTAGAGAAACGGCCCCCTGACCTGCAGAGGCAGAAAAGTCCTCTCGTCTAATGGGAACTAGCCCACTCACACTGAAGCAGCTATTTCCCATTAGAGAAACGGCCCTCCGACCTGGAAAGGCAGAAAGGTCCTCTCGTCTAATGGGAACTAGCCCATTCACACTGAAGCAGCTATTTGCCATTAGAGAAACGGCCCTCCGACCTGCAGAGGCAGAACGATCCTTTCGTCTAATGGAAACTAGCCCGCTCACACTGAAGCAGCTATTTCCCATTAGAGAAACGGCCCTCTGACCTGCAGAAGCAGAACGGTCCTTTCGTCTGATAGGAACTAGCCCGCTCACACTGAAGCAGCTATTTCCCATTAGAGAAACGGCCCTCTGACCTGCAGAGGCAGAAAGGTCCTCTCGTCTAATGGGAACTAGCCCACTCACACTGAAGCAGCTATTTCCCATTAGAGAAACAGCCGTCTGACCTGCAGACGCGGAAAGGTCCTCTCGTCTAATGGGAACTAGCCCATTCACACTGAAGCAGCTATTTCCCATTAGAGAAACGGCCCTCTGACCTGCAGAGGCGGAAAGGTCCTCTCGTCTAATGGGAACTAGCCCACTCACACTGAAGCAGCTATTTCCCATTAGAGAAACGGCCCTCTGACCTGCAGAGGCAGAAAGGTCCTCTCGTCTAAGGGGAACTAGCCCACTCACACTGAAGCAGTCATTTCCCATTAGAGAAACGGCCGTCTGACCTGCAGAGGCAGAAAAGTCCTCTCGTCTAATGGGAACTAGCCCATTCACACTGAAGCAGCTATTTCCCATTAGAGAAACGGCCCTCTGACCTGCAGAGGAAGAAAGGTCCTCTCGTTTAATGGGAACTAGCCCATTCACACTGAAGCAGCTATTTTCCATTAGAGAAAATTCCCACTGATCTGCAGAGGGAGAAAGGTCCTCTCATCTAATGGGAACTAGCCCATTCACACTGAAGCAGATATTTCCCATTAGAGAAACGGCCCTCCGACCTGCAGCAGCGGAAAGGTCTTCTCGTCTAATGGGAACTAGCCCGCTCAAATTGAAGCAGCTATTTCCCATTCGAGAAACGGCCCTCCGACCTGCAGAGGCAGAAAGGTCCCCTCGTCTAATGGGAACTAGCCCGCTCACACTGAAGCAGCTATTTCCCATTAGAGATCGGCCCTCCGACCTACAGAGGCAGAAAGGTCCTCTCGTCTAATGGGAACTAGCCCACTCGCACTGAAGCAGCTATTTCCCATTAGAGAAACGGCCCTCCGACCTGCAGAGGCAGAAAGGTCCTCTCGCCTAATGGGAACTAGCCCATTCACACTGACGCAGCTATATCCCATTAGAGAAACGGCCCTCCGACCTGCAGAGGCAGAAAGGTCCTCTCGCCTAATGGGAACTAGCCCATTCACACTGAAGCATCTATTTCCCATTAGAGAAACGGCCCTCCGACCTGCAGAGGCAGAAAGGTCCTCTCGTCTAATGGGAACTCTCCACTCACACTGAAGCAGCTATTTCCCATTAGAGAATCGGCCCTCCGACATGCAGAGGCAGAAAGGTCATCTCGTCTAATGGGAACTAGCCCATTCACACTGAAGCAGCTATTTCACATTAGAGAAACGGCCCTCCGACCTGCAGAGACAGAAAGGTCCTCTCGTCTAATGAGAACTAGCCCACTCACACTGAAGCAGCTATTTCCCATTAGAGAAACGGCCCTCTGACCTGCAGCGGCAAAAAGGTCCTTTCGTCTAATGGGAACTAGCCCACTCATACTGAAGCAGCTATTTCCCATTAGAGAAACGGCCCTCCGACCTGCAGAGGCAGAAAGGTCCTCTCGTCAAATGGGACCTAGCCAGCTCAAACTGAAGCAGCTATTTCCCATTAGAGAAACGGCCCTCTGACCTGCAGAGGCAGAAAGGTCCTCTCGTCTAAGGGGAACTAGCCCACTCACACTGAAGCAGTCATTTCCCATTAGAGAAACGGCCGTCTGACCTGCAGAGGCAGAAAAGTCCTCTCGTCTAATGGGAACTAGCCCATTCACACTGAAGCAGCTGTTTCCCATTAGAGAAACGGCCCTCTGACCTGCAGAGGAAGAAAGGTCCTCTCGTTTAATGGGAACTAGCCCATTCACACTGAAGCAGCTATTTTCCATTAGAGAAAATTCCCACTGATCTGCAGAGGGAGAAAGGTCCTCTCGTCTAATGGGAACTAGCCCATTCACACTGAAGCAGATATTTCCCATTAGAGAAACGGCCCTCCGACCTGCAGCAGCAGAAAGGTCCTCTCGTCTAATGGGAACTAGCCCGCTCAAATTGAAGCAGCTATTTCCCATTCGAGAAACGGCCCTCCGACCTGCAGAGGCAGAAAGGTCCCCTCGTCTAATGGGAACTAGCCCGCTCACACTGAAGCAGCTATTTCCCATTAGAGATCGGCCCTCCGACCTGCAGAGGCAGAAAGGTCCTCTCGTCTAATGGGAACTAGCCCACTCGCACTGAAGCAGCTATTTCCCATTAGAGAAACGTCCCTCCGACCTGAAGAGGCAGAAAGGTCCTCTCGTCTAATGGGAACTAGCCCATTCACACTGACGCAGCTATATCCCATTAGAGAAACGGCCCTCCGACCTGCAGAGGCAGAAAGGTCCTCTCGCCTAATTTGAACTAGCCCATTCACACTGAAGCAGCTATTTCCCATTAGAGAAACGGCCCTCCGACCTGCAGAGGCAGAAAGGTCCTCTCGTCTAATGGGAACTCTCCACTCACACTGAAGCAGGTATTTTCCATTAGAGAATCGGCCCTCCGACATGCAGAGGCAGAAAGGTCATCTCGTCTAATGGGAACTAGCCCACTCACACTGAAGCAGCTATTTCACATTAGAGAAACGGCCCTCCGACCTGCAGAGACAGAAAGGTCCTCTCGTCTAATGAGAACTAGCCCACTCACACTGAAGCAGCTATTTCCCATTAGAGAAACGGCCCTCTGACCTGCAGCGGCAAAAAGGTCCTTTCGTCTAATGGGAACTAGCCCACTCACACTGAAGCAGCTATTTCCCATTAGAGAAACGGCCCTCCGACCTGCAGAGGCAGAAAGGTCCTCTCGTCAAATGGGACCTAGCCAGCTCAAACTGAAGCAGCTATTTCCAATTAGAGAAACGGCCCTCCGGCCTGCAGATGCAGAAAGGTCCTCTTGTCTAATGGGAACTAGCCCGCTCAAACTGAAGCAGCTATTTCCCATTAGAGCAACGTCCCTCTGACCTGCAGAGGCAAAAAGGTCCCCTCGTCTAATGGGAACTGGCCCGCTCACACTGAAGCAGCTATTTCCCATTATAGAAACGGCCCTTTACCTGCAGAGGCAGAAAGGTCCTCTCGTCTAATGGGAACTAGCCCATTCACACTGAAGAAGCTATTTCCCATTAGAGAAACGGCCATCTGACCTGCAGAGGCAGAAAGATCCTCTCGTCTAATGGGAACTAGCCCATTCACACTGAAGAAGCTATTTCCCATTAGAGAAACGGCCCTCTGACCTGCAGAGGCAGAAAAGTCCTCTCGTCTAATGGGAACTAGCCCATTCACACTGAAGCAGCTGTTTCCCATTAGAGAAACGGCCCTCTGACCTGCAGAGGAAGAAAGGTCCTCTCGTTTAATGGGAACTAGCCCATTCACACTGAAGCAGCTATTTTCCATTAGAGAAAATTCCCACTGATCTGCAGAGGGAGAAAGGTCCTCTCGTCTAATGGGAACTAGCCCATTCACACTGAAGCAGATATTTCCCATTAGAGAAACGGCCCTCCGACCTGCAGCAGCAGAAAGGTCCTCTCGTCTAATGGGAACTAGCCCGCTCAAATTGAAGCAGCTATTTCCCATTCGAGAAACGGCCCTCCGACCTGCAGAGGCAGAAAGGTCCCCTCGTCTAATGGGAACTAGCCCGCTCACACTGAAGCAGCTATTTCCCATTAGAGATCGGCCCTCCGACCTGCAGAGGCAGAAAGGTCCTCTCGTCTAATGGGAACTAGCCCACTCGCACTGAAGCAGCTATTTCCCATTAGAGAAACGTCCCTCCGACCTGAAGAGGCAGAAAGGTCCTCTCGTCTAATGGGAACTAGCCCATTCACACTGACGCAGCTATATCCCATTAGAGAAACGGCCCTCCGACCTGCAGAGGCAGAAAGGTCCTCTCGCCTAATTTGAACTAGCCCATTCACACTGAAGCAGCTATTTCCCATTAGAGAAACGGCCCTCCGACCTGCAGAGGCAGAAAGGTCCTCTCGTCTAATGGGAACTCTCCACTCACACTGAAGCAGGTATTTTCCATTAGAGAATCGGCCCTCCGACATGCAGAGGCAGAAAGGTCATCTCGTCTAATGGGAACTAGCCCACTCACACTGAAGCAGCTATTTCACATTAGAGAAACGGCCCTCCGACCTGCAGAGACAGAAAGGTCCTCTCGTCTAATGAGAACTAGCCCACTCACACTGAAGCAGCTATTTCCCATTAGAGAAACGGCCCTCTGACCTGCAGCGGCAAAAAGGTCCTTTCGTCTAATGGGAACTAGCCCACTCACACTGAAGCAGCTATTTCCCATTAGAGAAACGGCCCTCCGACCTGCAGAGGCAGAAAGGTCCTCTCGTCAAATGGGACCTAGCCAGCTCAAACTGAAGCAGCTATTTCCAATTAGAGAAACGGCCCTCCGGCCTGCAGATGCAGAAAGGTCCTCTTGTCTAATGGGAACTAGCCCGCTCAAACTGAAGCAGCTATTTCCCATTAGAGCAACGTCCCTCTGACCTGCAGAGGCAAAAAGGTCCCCTCGTCTAATGGGAACTGGCCCGCTCACACTGAAGCAGCTATTTCCCATTATAGAAACGGCCCTTTACCTGCAGAGGCAGAAAGGTCCTCTCGTCTAATGGGAACTAGCCCATTCACACTGAAGAAGCTATTTCCCATTAGAGAAACGGCCATCTGACCTGCAGAGGCAGAAAGATCCTCTCGTCTAATGGGAACTAGCCCATTCACACTGAAGAAGCTATTTCCCATTAGAGAAACGGCCCTCTGACCTGCAGAGGCAGAAAAGTCCTCTCGTCTAATGAGAACTAGCCCATTCACACTGAAGCAGCTATTTCCCATTAGAGAAACGGCCCTCTGACCTGCAAAGGCAGAAAGGTCCTCTTGTCTAATGGGAACTAGCCCACTCACACTGAAGCAGCTATTTCACATTAGAGAAACGGCCCTCTGACCTGCAGAGGCAGAAAGATCCTCTCGTCTAATGGGAACTAGCCCACTCACACTGAAGCAGCTATTTCCCATTAGAGAAACGGCCCTCTGACCTGCAGAGGCAGAAAGGTCCTCTTGTCTAATGGGAAGTAGCCCACTCACACTGAAGCAGCTATTTGCCATTAGAGAAACGGCCCTCCGACCTTGAAAGGCAGAAAGGTCCTCTCGTCTAATGGGAACTAGCCCATTCACACTGAAGCAGCTATTTCCCATTAGAGAAACGGCCCTCCGACCTGCAGAAGCAGAACGGTCCTCTCGTCTAATGGGAACCAGCCTGCTCACACTGAAGCAGCTATTTCCCATTAGAGAAACGGCCCTCTGACCACGACCCTCTGACTTGCAGAGGCAGAAAGGTCCTCTCGTCTAATGGGAACTAGCCCACTCACATTGAAGCAGCTATTTCCCATTCGAGAAACGGCCCTCCGACCTGCAGAGGCAGAAAGGTCCCCTGGTCTAATGGGAACTAGCCCGCTCACACTGAAGCAGCTATTTCCCATTAGAGATCGGCCCTCCGACCTGCATAGGCAGAAAGGTCCTCTCGTCTAATGGGAACTAGCCCACTCGCACTGAAGCAGCTATTTCCCATTAGAGAAACGGCCCTCCGACCTGCAGAGGCAGAAAGGTCCTCTCGTCTAATGGGAACTAGCCCATTCACACTGAAGCAGCTATATCCCATTAGAGAAACGGCCCTCCGACCTGCAGAGGCAGAAAGGTCCTCTCGCCTAATGGGAACTAGCCCATTCACACTGAAGCAGCTATTTCCCATTAGAGAAACGGCCCTCCGACCTGCAGAGGCAGAAAGGTCCTCTCGTCTAATGGGAACTCTCCACTCATACTGAAGCAGCTATTTCCCATTAGAGAATCGGCCCTCCGACATGCAGAGGCAGAAAGGTCATCTCGTCTAATGGGAACTAGCCCACTCACACTGAAGCAGCTATTTCACATTAGAGAAACGGCCCTCCGACCTGCAGAGACAGAAAGGTCCTCTCGTCTAATGAGAACTAGCCCACTCCCACTGAAGCAGCTATTTCCCATTAGAGAAACGGCCCTCTGACCTGCAGCGGCAAAAAGGTCCTTTCGTATAATGGGAACTAGCCCACTCACACTGAAGCAGCTATTTCCCATTAGAGAAACGGCCCTCCGACCTGCAGAGGCAGAAAGGTCCTCTCGTCAAATGGGACCTAGCCAGCTCAAACTGAAGCAGCTATTTCCAATTAGAGAAACGGCCCTCCAGCCTGCAGATGCAGAAAGGTCCTCTTGTCTAATGGGAACTAGCCCGCTCAAACTGAAGCAGCTATTTCCCATTAGAGCAACGTCCCTCTGACCTGCAGAGGCAAAAAGGTCCCCTCGTCTAATGGGAACTAGCCCGCTCACACTGAAGCAGCTATTTCCCATTATAGAAACGGCCCTTTACCTGCAGAGGCAGAAAGGTCCTCTCGTCTAATGGGAACTAGCCCACTCACACTGAAGAAGCTATTTCCCATTAGAGAAACGGCCATCTGACCTGCAGAGGCAGAAAGATCCTCTCGTCTAATGGGAACTAGCCCATTCACACTGAAGAAGCTATTTCCCATTAGAGAAACGGCCCTCTTACGTGCAGAGGCAGAAAAGTCCTCTCGTCTAATGAGAACTAGCCCATTCACACTGAAGCAGCTATTTCCCATTAGAGAAACGGCCCTCTGACCTGCAAAGGCAGAAAGGTCCTCTCGTCTAATGGGAACTAGCCCACTCACACTGAAGCAGCTATTTCACATTAGAGAAACGGCCCTCTGACCTGCAGAGGCAGAAAGATCCTCTCGTCTAATGGGAACTAGCCCACTCACACTGAAGCAGCTATTTCCCATTAGAGAAACGGCCCTCTGACCTGCAGAGGCAGAAAGGTCCTCTTGTCTAATGGGAAGTAGCCCACTCACACTGAAGCAGCTATTTGCCATTAGAGAAACGGCCCTCCGACCTTGAAAGGCAGAAAGGTCCTCTCGTCTAATGGGAACTAGCCCATTCACACTGAAGCAGCTATTTCCCATTAGAGAAACGGCCCTCCGACCTGCAGAAGCAGAACGGTCCTCTCGTCTAATGGGAACCAGCCCGCTCACACTGAAGCAGCTATTTCCCATTAGAGAAACGGCCCTCTGACCACGACCTTCTGACTTGCAGAGGCAGAAAGGTCCTCTCGTCTAATGGGAACTAGCCCACTCACACTGAAGCAGCTATTTCCCATTATAGAAACGGCCCTCCGACCTGCAGAGGCAGAAAGGTCCTCTCGTCTAAGGGGAACTAGCCCACTCACACTGAAGCAGCCATTTCCTATTAGAGAAACGGCCGTCTGACCTGCAGAGGCAGAAAAGTCCTCTCGTCTAATGGGAACTAGCCCACTCACACTGAAGCAGCCATTTCCCATTAGAGATACGGCCCTCTGACCTGCAGAGGCGGAAAGGTCCTCTCGTCTAATGGGAACTCTCCACTCACACTGAAGCAGCTATTTCCCATTAGAGAATCGGCCCTCCGACATGCAGAGGCAGAAAGGTCATCTCGTCTAATGGGAACTAGCCCACTCACACTGAAGCAGCTATTTCACATTAGAGAAACGGCCCTCCGACCTGCAGAGACAGAAAGGTCCTCTCGTCTAATGGGAACTAGCCCACTCACACTGAAGCAGCTATTTCCCATTAGAGAAACGGCCCTCTGACCTGCAGAGGCAGAAAGGTCCTCTCGTCTAATGAGAACTAGCCCACTCACACTGAAGCAGCTATTTCCCATTAGAGAAACGGCCCTCTGACCTGCAGCAGCAAAAAGGTCCTTTCGTCTAATGGGAACTAGCCCACTCACACTGAAGCAGCTATTTCCCATTAGAGAAACGGCCCTCCGACCTGCAGAGGCAGGAAGGTCTTCTCGTCTAAGGGGAACTAGCCCACTCACACTGAAGCACCGATTTACCATTAGAGAAACGGCCGTCCGACCTGCAGAGGCAGGAAGGTTCTCTCGTCTAATGGGAACTAGCCCATTCACACTGAAGCACCTATTTCCCATTAGAGAAACGGCCCTCTGACCTGCAGAGGCAGAAAAGTCCTCTCGTCTAATGGGAACTAGCCCATTCACACTGAAGCACCTATTTCCCATTAGAGAAACGGCCCTCTGACCTGTAGAGGCAGAAAGGTCCTCTCGTCTAATGGGAACTAGCCCACTCACACTGAAGCAGCTATTTCCCATTAGAGAAACGGCCCTCTGTCCTGCAGAGGCAGAAAGGTCCTCTTGTCTAATGGGAAGTAGCCCACTCACACTGAAGCAGCTATTTGCCATTAGAGAAACGGCCCTCCGACCTTGAAAGGCAGAAAGGTCCTCTCGTCTAATGGGAACCAGCCCGCTCACACTGAAGCAGCTATTTCCCATTAGAGAAACGGCCGTCCGACCTGCAGAGGCAGGAAGGTTCTCTCGTCTAATGGGAACTAGCCCATTCACACTGAAGCACCTATTTCCCATTAGAGAAACGGCCCTCTGACCTGCAGAGGCAGAAAAGTCCTCTCGTCTAATGGGAACTAGCCCATTCACACTGAAGCACCTATTTCCCATTAGAGAAACGGCCCTCTGACCTGTAGAGGCAGAAAGGTCCTCTCGTCTAATGGGAACTAGCCCACTCACACTGAAGCAGCTATTTCCCATTAGAGAAACGGCCCTCTGACCTGCAGAGGCAGAAAGGTCCTCTTGTCTAATGGGAAGTAGCCCACTCACACTGAAGCAGCTATTTCCCATTAGAGAAACGGCCCTCCGACCTGCAGAAGCAGAACGGTCCTC
Organism: Ambystoma mexicanum; assembly: GCF_040938575.1. Taxonomy (NCBI): domain Eukaryota; kingdom Metazoa; phylum Chordata; class Amphibia; order Caudata; family Ambystomatidae; genus Ambystoma; species Ambystoma mexicanum. The sequence goes on from NC_090928.1 coordinate 1,284,300,779, forward strand.
TCGTCTAATGGGAACCAGCCCGCTCACACTGAAGCAGTTATTTCCCATTAGAGAAACGGCCCTCTGACCACGACCCTCTGACTTGCAGAGGCAGAAAGGTCCTCTCGTCTAATGGGAACTAGCCCACTCACACTGAAGCAGCTATTTCCCATTAGAGAAACGGCCCTCCGACCTGCAGAGGCAGAAAGGTCCTCTCGTCTAAGGGGAACTAGCCCACTCACACTGAAGCAGCCATTTCCCATTAGAGAAACGGCTGTCTGACCTGCAGAGGCAGAAAAGTCCTCTCGTCTAATGGGAACTAGCCCACTCACACTGAAGCAGCCATTTCCCATTAGAGAAACGGCCGTCTGACCTGCAGACGCAGAAAAGTCCTCTCGTCTAATGGGAACTAGCCCGCTCACACTGAAGCAGCCATTTCCCATTAGAGAAACGGCCGTCTGACCTGCAGAGGCAGAAAAGTCCTCTCGTCTAATGGGAACTAGTCCATTCACACTGAAGCAGCCATTTCCCATTAGAGAAACGGCCCTCCGACCTGCAGAGGCAGAAAGGTCCTCTCGTCTAAGGGGAACTAGCCCACTCACACTGAAGCAGCCATTTCCTATTAGAGAAACGGCCGTCTGACCTGCAGAGGCAGAAAAGTCCTCTCGTCTAATGGGAACTAGCCCACTCACACTGAAGCAGCCATTTCCCATTAGAGATACGGCCCTCTGACCTGCAGAGGCGGAAAGGTCCTCTTGTCTAATGGGAACTCTCCACTCACACTGAAGCAGCTATTTCCCATTAGAGAATCGGCCCTCCGACATGCAGAGGCAGAAAGGTCATCTCGTCTAATGGGAACTAGCCCACTCACACTGAAGCAGCTATTTCACATTAGAGAAACGGCCCTCCGACCTGCAGAGACAGAAAGGTCCTCTCGTCTAATGGGAACTAGCCCACTCACACTGAAGCAGCTATTTCCCATTAGAGAAACGGCCCTCTGACCTGCAGCAGCAAAAAGGTCCTTTCGTCTAATGGGAACTAGCCCACTCACACTGAAGCAGCTATTTCCCATTAGAGAAACGGCCCTCCGACCTGCAGAGGCAGGAAGGTCTTCTCGTCTAAGGGGAACTAGCCCACTCACACTGAAGCACCGATTTACCATTAGAGAAACGGCCGTCCGACCTGCAGAGGCAGGAAGGTTCTCTCGTCTATTGGGAACTAGCCCATTCAGACTGAAGCACCTATTTCCCATTAGAGAAACGGCCCTCTGACCTGCAGAGGCAGAAAAGTCCTCTCGTCTAATGGGAACTAGCCCATTCACACTGAAGCACCTATTTCCCATTAGAGAAACGGCCCTCTGACCTGTAGAGGCAGAAAGGTCCTCTCGTCTAATGGGAACTAGCCCACTCACACTGAAGCAGCTATTTCCCATTAGAGAAACGGCCCTCTGACCTGCAGAGGCAGAAAGGTCCTCTTGTCTAATGGGAAGTAGCCCACTCACACTGAAGCAGCTATTTGCCATTAGAGAAACGGCCCTCCGACCTTGAAAGGCAGAAAGGTCCTCTCGTCTAATGGGAACTAGCCCATTCACACTGAAGCAGCTATTTCCCATTAGAGAAACGGCCCTCCGACCTGCAGAAGCAGAACGGTCCTCTCGTCTAATGGGAACCAGCCCGCTCACACTGAACAGCTATTTCCCATTAGAGAAACGGCCCTCTGACCACGACCCTCTGACTTGCAGAGGCAGAAAGGTCCTCTCGTCTAATGGGAACTAGCCCACTCACACTGAAGCAGCTATTTCCCATTAGAGAAACGGCCCACCGACCTGCAGAGGCAGAAAGGTCCTCTCGTCTAATGGGAACTAGCCCACTCACACTGAAGCAGCTATTTCCCATTAGAGAAACGGCCCTCAGACCACGACCCTCTGACCTGCAGAGGCAGAAAGGTCCTCTCGTCAAATGGGAACTAGCCCACTCACACTGAAGCAGCTATTTCCCATTAGAGAAACGGCCCTCCGACCTGCAGAGGCAGAAAGGTCCTCTCGTCTAAGGGGAACTAGCCCACTCACACTGAAGCAGCTATTTCCCATTAGAGAAACGGCCCTCAGACCTGCAGAGGCAGAAAGGTCCTCTCGTCTAAGGGGAACTAGTGAACTCACACTGAAGCAGCCATTTCCCATTTGAGAAACGGCCGTCTGACCTGCAGAGGCAGAAAAGTCCTCTCGTCTAATGGGAACTAGCCCACTCACACTGAAGCAGTCATTTCCCATTAGAGAAACGGCTGTCTGACCTGCAGAGGCAGAAAAGTCCTCTCGTCTAATGGGAACTCGTCCGTTCACACTGAAGCAGCCATTTCCCATTAGAGAAACGGCCCTCTGACCTGCAGAGGCAGGAAGGTCCTCTCGTCTAATTGGAACTAGCCCACTCAAACTGAAGCAGCTATTTCCCATTAGAGAAACGGCCCCCTGACCTGCAGAGGCAGAAAAGTCCTCTCGTCTAATGGGAACTAGCCCACTCACACTGAAGCAGCTATTTCCCATTAGAGAAACGGCCCTCCGACCTGGAAAGGCAGAAAGGTCCTCTCGTCTAATGGGAACTAGCCCATTCACACTGAAGCAGCTATTTGCCATTAGAGAAACGGCCCTCCGACCTGCAGAGGCAGAACGATCCTTTCGTCTAATGTAAACTAGCCCGCTCACACTGAAGCAGCTATTTCCCATTAGAGAAACGGCCCTCTGACCTGCAGAAGCAGAACGGTCCTTTCGTCTGATAGGAACTAGCCCGCTCACACTGAAGCAGCTATTTCCCATTAGAGAAACGGCCCTCTGACCTGCAGAGGCAGAAAGGTCCTCTCGTCTAATGGGAACTAGCCCACTCACACTGAAGCAGCTATTTCCCATTAGAGAAACAGCCGTCTGACCTGCAGACGCGGAAAGGTCCTCTCGTCTAATGGGAACTAGCCCATTCACACTGAAGCAGCTATTTCCCATTAGAGAAACGGCCCTCTGACCTGCAGAGGCGGAAAGGTCCTCTCGTCTAATGGGAACTAGCCCACTCACACTGAAGCAGCTATTTCCCATTAGAGAAACGGCCCTCTGACCTGCAGAGGCAGAAAGGTCCTCTCGTCTAAGGGGAACTAGCCCACTCACACTGAAGCAGTCATTTCCCATTAGAGAAACGGCCGTCTGACCTGCAGAGGCAGAAAAGTCCTCTCGTCTAATGGGAACTAGCCCATTCACACTGAAGCAGCTATTTCCCATTAGAGAAACGGCCCTCTGACCTGCAGAGGAAGAAAGGTCCTCTCGTTTAATGGGAACTAGCCCATTCACACTGAAGCAGCTATTTTCCATTAGAGAAAATTCCCACTGATCTGCAGAGGGAGAAAGGTCCTCTCATCTAATGGGAACTAGCCCATTCACACTGAAGCAGATATTTCCCATTAGAGAAACGGCCCTCCGACCTGCAGCAGAGGAAAGGTCCTCTCGTCTAATGGGAACTAGCCCGCTCAAATTGAAGCAGCTATTTCCCATTCGAGAAACGGCCCTCCGACCTGCAGAGGCAGAAAGGTCCCCTCGTCTAATGGGAACTAGCCCGCTCACACTGAAGCAGCTATTTCCCATTAGAGATCGGCCCTCCGACCTGCAGAGGCAGAAAGGTCCTCTCGTCTAATGGGAACTAGCCCACTCGCACTGAAGCAGCTATTTCCCATTAGAGAAACAGCCCTCCGACCTGCAGAGGCAGAAAGGTCCTCTCGCCTAATGGGAACTAGCCCATTCACACTGACGCAGCTATATCCCATTAGAGAAACGGCCCTCCGACCTGCAGAGGCAGAAAGGTCCTCTCGCCTAATGGGAACTAGCCCATTCACACTGAAGCATCTATTTCCCATTAGAGAAACGGCCCTCCGACCTGCAGAGGCAGAAAGGTCCTCTCGTCTAATGGGAACTCTCCACTCACACTGAAGCAGCTATTTCCCATTAGAGAATCGGCCCTCCGACATGCAGAGGCAGAAAGGTCATCTCGTCTAATGGGAACTAGCCCATTCACACTGAAGCAGCTATTTCACATTAGAGAAACCGCCCTCCGACCTGCAGAGACAGAAAGGTCCTCTCGTCTAATGAGAACTAGCCCACTCACACTGAAGCAGCTATTTCCCATTAGAGAAACGGCCCTCTGACCTGCAGCGGCAAAAAGGTCCTTTCGTCTAATGGGAACTAGCCCACTCATACTGAAGCAGCTATTTCCCATTAGAGAAACGGCCCTCCGACCTGCAGAGGCAGAAAGGTCCTCTCGTCAAATGGGACCTAGCCAGCTCAAACTGAAGCAGCTATTTCCCATTAGAGAAACGGCCCTCTGACCTGCAGAGGCAGAAAGGTCCTCTCGTCTAAGGGGAACTAGCCCACTCACACTGAAGCAGTCATTTCCCATTAGAGAAACGGCCGTCTGACCTGCAGAGGCAGAAAAGTCCTCTCGTCTAATGGGAACTAGCCCATTCACACTGAAGCAGCTGTTTCCCATTAGAGAAACGGCCCTCTGACCTGTAGAGGAAGAAAGGTCCTCTCGTTTAATGGGAACTAGCCCATTCACACTGAAGCAGCTATTTTCCATTAGAGAAAATTCCCACTGATCTGCAGAGGGAGAAAGGTCCTCTCGTCTAATGGGAACTAGCCCATTCACACTGAAGCAGATATTTCCCATTAGAGAAACGGCCCTCCGACCTGCAGCAGCAGAAAGGTCCTCTCGTCTAATGGGAACTAGCCCGCTCAAATTGAAGCAGCTATTTCCCATTCGAGAAACGGCCCTCCGACCTGCAGAGGCAGAAAGGTCCCCTCGTCTAATGGGAACTAGCCCGCTCACACTGAAGCAGCTATTTCCCATTAGAGATCGGCCCTCCGACCTGCAGAGGCAGAAAGGTCCTCTCGTCTAATGGGAACTAGCCCACTCGCACTGAAGCAGCTATTTCCCATTAGAGAAACGTCCCTCCGACCTGAAGAGGCAGAAAGGTCCTCTCGTCTAATGGGAACTAGCCCATTCACACTGACGCAGCTATATCCCATTAGAGAAACGGCCCTCCGACCTGCAGAGGCAGAAAGGTCCTCTCGCCTAATGGGAACTAGCCCATTCACACTGAAGCAGCTATTTCCCATTAGAGAAACGGCCCTCCGACCTGCAGAGGCAGAAAGGTCCTCTCGTCTAATGGGAACTCTCCACTCACACTGAAGCAGGTATTTTCCATTAGAGAATCGGCCCTCCGACATGCAGAGGCAGAAAGGTCATCTCGTCTAATGGGAACTAGCCCACTCACACTGAAGCAGCTATTTCACATTAGAGAAACGGCCCTCCGACCTGCAGAGACAGAAAGGTCCTCTCGTCTAATGAGAACTAGCCCACTCACACTGAAGCAGCTATTTCCCATTAGAGAAACGGCCCTCTGACCTGCAGCGGCAAAAAGGTCCTTTCGTCTAATGGGAACTAGCCCACTCACACTGAAGCAGCTATTTCCCATTAGAGAAACGGCCCTCCGACCTGCAGAGGCAGAAAGGTCCTCTCGTCAAATGGGACCTAGCCAGCTCAAACTGAAGCAGCTATTTCCAATTAGAGAAACGGCCCTCCGGCCTGCAGATGCAGAAAGGTCCTCTTGTCTAATGGGAACTAGCCCGCTCAAACTGAAGCAGCTATTTCCCATTAGAGCAACGTCCCTCTGACCTGCAGAGGCAAAAAGGTCCCCTCGTCTAATGGGAACTAGCCCGCTCACACTGAAGCAGCTATTTCCCATTATAGAAACGGCCCTTTACCTGCAGAGGCAGAAAGGTCCTCTCGTCTAATGGGAACTAGCCCATTCACACTGAAGAAGCTATTTCCCATTAGAGAAACGGCCCTCTGACCTGCAGAGGCAGAAAGATCCTCTCGTCTAATGGGAACTAGCCCATTCACACTGAAGAAGCTATTTCCCATTAGAGAAACGGCCCTCTGACCTGCAGAGGCAGAAAAGTCCTCTCGTCTAATGAGAACTAGCCCATTCACACTGAAGCAGCTATTTCCCATTAGAGAAACGGCCCTCTGACCTGCAAAGGCAGAAAGGTCCTCTTGTCTAATGGGAACTAGCCCACTCACACTGAAGCAGCTATTTCACATTAGAGAAACGGCCCTCTGACCTGCAGAGGCAGAAAGATCCTCTCGTCTAATGGGAACTAGCCCACTCACACTGAAGCAGCTATTTCCCATTAGAGAAACGGCCCTCTGACCTGCAGAGGCAGAAAGGTCCTCTTGTCTAATGGGAAGTAGCCCACTCACACTGAAGCAGCTATTTGCCATTAGAGAAACGGCCCTCCGACCTTGAAAGGCAGAAAGGTCCTCTCGTCTAATGGGAACTAGCCCATTCACACTGAAGCAGCTATTTCCCATTAGAGAAACGGCCCTCCGACCTGCAGAAGCAGAACGGTCCTCTCGTCTAATGGGAACCAGCCTGCTCACACTGAAGCAGCTATTTCCCATTAGAGAAACGGCCCTCTGACCACGACCCTCTGACTTGCAGAGGCAGAAAGGTCCTCTCGTCTAATGGGAACTAGCCCACTCACATTGAAGCAGCTATTTCCCATTCGAGAAACGGCCCTCCGACCTGCAGAGGCAGAAAGGTCCCCTGGTCTAATGGGAACTAGCCCGCTCACACTGAAGCAGCTATTTCCCATTAGAGATCGGCCCTCCGACCTGCATAGGCAGAAAGGTCCTCTCGTCTAATGGGAACTAGCCCACTCGCACTGAAGCAGCTATTTCCCATTAGAGAAACGGCCCTCCGACCTGCAGAGGCAGAAAGGTCCTCTCGTCTAATGGGAACTAGCCCATTCACACTGAAGCAGCTATATCCCATTAGAGAAACGGCCCTCCGACCTGCAGAGGCAGAAAGGTCCTCTCGCCTAATGGGAACTAGCCCATTCACACTGAAGCAGCTATTTCCCATTAGAGAAACGGCCCTCCGACCTGCAGAGGCAGAAAGGTCCTCTCGTCTAATGGGAACTCTCCACTCATACTGAAGCAGCTATTTCCCATTAGAGAATCGGCCCTCCGACATGCAGAGGCAGAAAGGTCATCTCGTCTAATGGGAACTAGCCCACTCACACTGAAGCAGCTATTTCACATTAGAGAAACGGCCCTCCGACCTGCAGAGACAGAAAGGTCCTCTCGTCTAATGAGAACTAGCCCACTCCCACTGAAGCAGCTATTTCCCATTAGAGAAACGGCCCTCTGACCTGCAGCGGCAAAAAGGTCCTTTCGTATAATGGGAACTAGCCCACTCACACTGAAGCAGCTATTTCCCATTAGAGAAACGGCCCTCCGACCTGCAGAGGCAGAAAGGTCCTCTCGTCAAATGGGACCTAGCCAGCTCAAACTGAAGCAGCTATTTCCAATTAGAGAAACGGCCCTCCAGCCTGCAGATGCAGAAAGGTCCTCTTGTCTAATGGGAACTAGCCCGCTCAAACTGAAGCAGCTATTTCCCATTAGAGCAACGTCCCTCTGACCTGCAGAGGCAAAAAGGTCCCCTCGTCTAATGGGAACTAGCCCGCTCACACTGAAGCAGCTATTTCCCATTATAGAAACGGCCCTTTACCTGCAGAGGCAGAAAGGTCCTCTCGTCTAATGGGAACTAGCCCATTCACACTGAAGAAGCTATTTCCCATTAGAGAAACGGCCATCTGACCTGCAGAGGCAGAAAGATCCTCTCGTCTAATGGGAACTAGCCCATTCACACTGAAGAAGCTATTTCCCATTAGAGAAACGGCCCTCTTACGTGCAGAGGCAGAAAAGTCCTCTCGTCTAATGAGAACTAGCCCATTCACACTGAAGCAGCTATTTCCCATTAGAGAAACGGCCCTCTGACCTGCAAAGGCAGAAAGGTCCTCTCGTCTAATGGGAACTAGCCCACTCACACTGAAGCAGCTATTTCACATTAGAGAAACGGCCCTCTGACCTGCAGAGGCAGAAAGATCCTCTCGTCTAATGGGAACTAGCCCACTCACACTGAAGCAGCTATTTCCCATTAGAGAAACGGCCCTCTGACCTGCAGAGGCAGAAAGGTCCTCTTGTCTAATGGGAAGTAGCCCACTCACACTGAAGCAGCTATTTGCCATTAGAGAAACGGCCCTCCGACCTTGAAAGGCAGAAAGGTCCTCTCGTCTAATGGGAACTAGCCCATTCACACTGAAGCAGCTATTTCCCATTAGAGAAACGGCCCTCCGACCTGCAGAAGCAGAACGGTCCTCTCGTCTAATGGGAACCAGCCCGCTCACACTGAAGCAGCTATTTCCCATTAGAGAAACGGCCCTCTGACCACGACCTTCTGACTTGCAGAGGCAGAAAGGTCCTCTCGTCTAATGGGAACTAGCCCACTCACACTGAAGCAGCTATTTCCCATTAGAGAAACGGCTCTCCGACCTGCAGAGGCAGAAAGGTCCTCTCGTCTAAGGGGAACTAGCCCACTCACACTGAAGCAGCCATTTCCTATTAGAGAAACGGCCGTCTGACCTGCAGAGGCAGAAAAGTCCTCTCGTCTAATGGGAACTAGCCCACTCACACTGAAGCAGCCATTTCCCATTAGAGATACGGCCCTCTGACCTGCAGAGGCGGAAAGGTCCTCTCGTCTAATGGGAACTCTCCACTCACACTGAAGCAGCTATTTCCCATTAGAGAATCGGCCCTCCGACATGCAGAGGCAGAAAGGTCATCTCGTCTAATGGGAACTAGCCCACTCACACTGAAGCAGCTATTGCACATTAGAGAAACGGCCCTCCGACCTGCAGAGACAGAAAGGTCCTCTCGTCTAATGGGAACTAGCCCACTCACACTGAAGCAGCTATTTCCCATTAGAGAAACGGCCCTCTGACCTGCAGAGGCAGAAAGGTCCTCTCGTCTAATGAGAACTAGCCCACTCACACTGAAGCAGCTATTTCCCATTAGAGAAACGGCCCTCTGACCTGCAGCAGCAAAAAGGTCCTTTCGTCTAATGGGAACTAGCCCACTCACACTGAAGCAGCTATTTCCCATTAGAGAAACGGCCCTCCGACCTGCAGAGGCAGGAAGGTCTTCTCGTCTAAGGGGAACTAGCCCACTCACACTGAAGCACCGATTTACCATTAGAGAAACGGCCGTCCGACCTGCAGAGGCAGGAAGGTTCTCTCGTCTAATGGGAACTAGCCCATTCACACTGAAGCACCTATTTCCCATTAGAGAAACAGCCCTCTGACCTGCAGAGGCAGAAAAGTCCTCTCGTCTAATGGGAACTAGCCCATTCACACTGAAGCACCTATTTCCCATTAGAGAAACGGCCCTCTGACCTGTAGAGGCAGAAAGGTCCTCTCGTCTAATGGGAACTAGCCCACTCACACTGAAGCAGCTATTTCCCATTAGAGAAACGGCCCTCTGTCCTGCAGAGGCAGAAAGGTCCTCTTGTCTAATGGGAAGTAGCCCACTCACACTGAAGCAGCTATTTGCCATTAGAGAAACGGCCCTCCGACCTTGAAAGGCAGAAAGGTCCTCTCGTCTAATGGGAACCAGCCCGCTCACACTGAAGCAGCTATTTCCCATTAGAGAAACGGCCGTCCGACCTGCAGAGGCAGGAAGGTTCTCTCGTCTAATGGGAACTAGCCCATTCACACTGAAGCACCTATTTCCCATTAGAGAAACGGCCCTCTGACCTGCAGAGGCAGAAAAGTCCTCTCGTCTAATGGGAACTAGCCCATTCACACTGAAGCACCTATTTCCCATTAGAGAAACGGCCCTCTGACCTGTAGAGGCAGAAAGGTCCTCTCGTCTAATGGGAACTAGCCCACTCACACTGAAGCAGCTATTTCCCATTAGAGAAACGGCCCTCTGACCTGCAGAGGCAGAAAGGTCCTCTTGTCTAATGGGAAGTAGCCCACTCACACTGAAGCAGCTATTTCCCATTAGAGAAACGGCCCTCCGACCTGCAGAAGCAGAACGGTCCTCTCGTCTAATGGGAACCAGCCCGCTCACACTGAAGCAGTTATTTCCCATTAGAGAAACGGCCCTCTGACCACGACCCTCTGACTTGCAGAGGCAGAAAGGTCCTCTCGTCTAATGGGAACTAGCCCACTCACACTGAAGCAGCTATTTCCCATTAGAGAAACGGCCCTCCGACCTGCAGAGGCAGAAAGGTCCTCTCGTCTAAGGGGAACTAGCCCACTCACACTGAAGCAGCCATTTCCCATTAGAGAAACGGCTGTCTGACCTGCAGAGGCAGAAAAGTCCTCTCGTCTAATGGGAACTAGCCCACTCACACTGAAGCAGCCATTTCCCATTAGAGAAACGGCCGTCTGACCTGCAGACGCAGAAAAGTCCTCTCGTCTAATGGGAACTAGCCCGCTCACACTGAAGCAGCCATTTCCCATTAGAGAAACGGCCGTCTGACCTGCAGAGGCAGAAAAGTCCTCTCGTCTAATGGGAACTAGTCCATTCACACTGAAGCAGCCATTTCCCATTAGAGAAACGGCCCTCTGACCTGCAGAGGCAGAAAGGTCCTCTCGTCTAATTGGAACTAGCCCACTCAAACTGAAGCAGCTATTTCCCATTAGAGAAACGGCCTTCTGACCTGCAGAGGCAGAAAAGTCCTCTCGTCTAATGGGAACTAGCCCACTCACACTGAAGCAGCCATTTCCCATTAGAGAAACGGCCCTCTGACCTGCAGAGGCAGAAAGGTCCTCAAGTCTAATGGGAACTAGCCCACTCACACTGAAGCAGCTATTTCCCATTAGAGAAACGGCCTCCGACCTGGAAAGGCAGAAATGTCCTCTTGTCTAATGGGAAGTAGCCCACTCACACTGAAGCAGCTATTTGCCATTAGAGAAACGGCCCTCCGACCTGCAGAGGCAGAACGATCCTTTCGTCTAATGGGAACCAGCCCGCTCACACTGAAGCAGCTATTTCCCATTAGAAAAACGGCCGTCCGACCTGCAGAGGCAGGAAGGTTCTCTCGTCTAATGGGAACTAGCCCATTCACACTGAAGCACCTATTTCCCATTAGAGAAACGGCCCTCTGACCTGCAGAGGCAGAAAAGTCCTCTCGTCTAATGGGAACTAGCCCATTCACACTGAAGCACCTATTTCCCATTAGAGAAACGGCCCTCTGACCTGTAGAGGCAGAAAGGTCCTCTCGTCTAATGGGAACCAGCCCGCTCACACTGAAGCAGCTATTTCCCATTAGAGAAACGGCCCTCTGACCTGCAGAGGCAGAAAGGTCCTCTTGTCTAATGGAAAGTAGCCCACTCACACTGAAGCAGCTATTTCCCATTAGAGAAACGGCCCTCCGAACTGCAGAAGCAGAACGGTCCTCTCGTCTAATGGGAACCAGCCCGCTCACACTGAAGCAGCTATTTCCCATTAGAGAAACGGCCCTCTGACCACGACCCTCTGACTTGCAGAGGCAGAAAGGTCCTCTCGTCTAATGGGAACTAGCCCACTCACACTGAAGCAACTATTTCCCATTAGAGAAACGGCCCTCCGACCTGCAGAGGCAGAAAGGTCCTCTCGTCTAAGGGGAACTAGCCCACTCACACTGAAGCAGCCATTTCCCATTAGAGAAACGGCTGTCTGACCTGCAGAGGCAGAAAAGTCCTCTCGTCTAATGGGAACTAGCCCACTCACACTGAAGCAGCCATTTCCCATTAGAGAAACGGCCGTCTGACCTGCAGACGCAGAAAAGTCCTCTCGTCTAATGGGAACTAGCCCGCTCACACTGAAGCAGCCATTTCCCATTAGAGAAACGGCCGTCTGACCTGCAGAGGCAGAAAAGTCCTCTCGTCTAATGGGAACTAGTCCATTCACACTGAAGCAGCCATTTCCCATTAGAGAAACGGCCCTCTGACCTGCAGAGGCAGAAAGGTCCTCTCGTCTAATTGGAACTAGCCCACTCAAACTGAAGCAGCTATTTCCCATTAGAGAAACGGCCTTCTGACCTGCAGAGGCAGAAAAGTCCTCTCGTCTAATGGGAACTAGCCCACTCACACTGAAGCAGCCATTTCCCATTAGAGAAACGGCCCTCCGACCTGGAAAGGCAGAAAGGTCCTCTCGTCTAATGGGAACTAGCCCATTCACACTGATGCAGCTATTTACCATTATAGAAACGGCCCTCCGACCTGCAGAGGCAGAACGATCCTTTCGTCTAATGGAAACTAGCCCACTCACACTGAAGCAGCTCTTTCCCATTAGAGAAACGGCCCTCTGACCTGCAGAAGCAGAACGGTCCTTTCGTCTGATGGGAACTAGCCCACTCACACTGAAGCAGCTATTTCCAATTAGAGAAACGGCCCTCCGGCATGCAGATGCAGAAAGGTCCTCTTGTCTAATGGGAACTAGCCCGCTCAAACTGAAGCAGCTATTTCCCATTAGAGCAACGTCCCTCTGACGTGCATAGGCAAAAAGGTCCCCTCGTCTAATGGGAACTAGCCCACTCACACTGAAGCAGCTATTTCCCATTATAGAAACGGCCCTTTACCTGCAGAGGCAGAAAGGTCCTCTCGTCTAATGGGAACTAGCCCATTCACACTGAAGAAGCTATTTCCCATTAGAGAAACGGCCATCTGACCTGCAGAGGCAGAAAGATCCTCTCGTCTAATGGGAACTAGCCCATTCACACTGAAGAAGCTATTTCCCATTAGAGAAACGGCCCTCTGACCTGCAGAGGCAGAAAAGTCCTCTGGTCTAATGGGAACTAGCCCATTCACACTGAAGCAGCTATTTCCCATTAGAGAAACGGCCCTCTGACCTGCAGAAGCAGAACGGTCCTTTCGTCTAATGGGAACTAGCCCGCTCACACTGAAGCAGCTATTTCCCATTAGAGAAACGGCCCTCTTACCTGCAGAGGCAGAACGGTCCTTTCGTCTAATGGGAACTAGCCCGCTCAAACTGAAGCAGCTATTTCCCATTAGAGAAACGGCCCTCCGACCTGCAGAGGCAGAAAGGTCCTCTCGTCTAATGGGAACTAGCCCGCTCAAACTGAAGCAGCTATTTCCCATTAGAAAAACGGCCCTCTGACCTGCAGAAGCAGAACGGTCCTTTCGTCTAATGGGAACTAGCCCGCTCACACTGAAGCAGCTATTTCCCATTAGAGAAACGGCCCTCTTACCTGCAGAGGCAGAACGGTCCTTTCGTCTAATGGGAACTAGCCCGCTCAAACTGAAGCAGCTATTTCCCATTAGAGAAACGGCCCTCCGACCTGCAGAGGAAGAAAGCTCCTCTCGTCTAATGGGAACTAGCCCGCTCAAACTGAAGCAGCTATTTCCCAATAGAGAAACGGCCCTCCGACCTGCAGATGCAGAAAGGTCCTCTCGTCTAATGGGAACTAGCCCGCTTAAACTGAAGCAGCTATTTCCCATTAGAGAAACAGCCCTCCGACCTGCAGAGGGAGAAAGGTCCCCTCGTCTAATGGGAACTAGCCCACTCGCACTGAAGCAGCTATTTCACATTAGAGAAACGGCCATCTGACCTGCAGAGGCAGAAAGGTCCTCTCGTCTAATGGGAACTAGCCCACTCACACTGAAGCAGCTATTTCCCATTAGAGAAACCGCCCTCTGACCTGCAGAGGCACAACGGTCCTTTCGTCTAATGGGAACTAGCCCACTCACACTGAAGCAGCTATTTCCCATTAGAGAAACGGCCCTCCGACCTGCAGATGCAGAAAGGTCCTCTCGTCTAATGGGAACTAGCCCGCTCAAACTGAAGCAGCTATTTCCCATTAGAGAAACGGCCCTCGGACCTGCAGAGGCAGAAAGGTCCCCTCGTCTAATGGGAACTAGCCCGCTCACACTGAAGCAGCTATTTCCCATTAGAGATCGGCCCTCTGACCTGCAGAGGCAGAAAGGTCCTCTCGTCTAATGGGAACTAGCCCACTCGCACTGAAGCAGCTATTTCCCATTAGAGAAACGGCCCTCTGACCTGCAGAGGCAGAAAGGTCCTCTCGTCTAATGGGAACTAGCCCACTCGCACTGAAGCAGCTATTTCCCATTAGAGAAACGGCCTTCCGACCTGCAGAGGCAGAAAGGACCTCTCGTCTAATGGGAACTAGCCCATTCGCACTGAAGCAGCTATTTCCCATTAGAGAAACGGCCCTATGACCTGCAGAGGCAGAAAGGTCATCTCGTCTAATGGGATCTAGCCCACTCACACTGAAGCAGCTATTTCCCATTAGAGAAACGGCCCTCTGAGCTGCAGAGGCAGAAAGTTCCTCTGGCCGAATGGGAACTAGCCCAGTCACACTGAAGCAGCTATTTCCCATTAGAGAAACGGCCCTCTGACCTGCAGAGGCAGAAAGGTCCTCTCGTCTAATGGGAACTAGCCCACTCACACTGAAGCAGCTATTTCCCATTAGAGAAACGTCCGTCTGACCTGCAGAGGCAGAAAGGTCCTCTCGTCTAATGGGAACTAGCCCATTCACACTGAAGCAGCTATTTCCCATTAGAGAAACGGCCCTCTGACCTGCAGAGGCAGAAAGGTCCTCTCGTCTAATCGGAACTAGCCCACTCACACTGAAGCAGCTATTTCCCATTAGAGAAACGGCCCTCTGAGCTGCAGAGGCAGAAAGGTCCTCTCGTCTAATGGGAACTAGCCCATTCACACTGAAGCAGCTATTTCCCATTAGAGAAACGGCCCTCAGACCTGCAGAGGCAGAAAGGTCCTCTCGTCTAATGGGAACTAGCCCACTCACACTGAAGCAGCTATTTCCCATTAGAGAAATGGCCCTCTGACCTGCAGAGGCAGAAAGGTCCTCTCGTCTAATGGGAACTAGCCCACTCACACCGAAGCAGCTATTTCCCATTAGAGAAACGGGCCCTCCGACCTGGAAAGGCAGAAAGGTCCTCTCGTCTAATGGGAACTAGCCCATTCACACTGAAGCAGCTATTTCCCATTAGAGAAACGGGCCCCCGACCTGCAGAGCCAGAAAGGTCCTTTCGTCTAATGGGAACTAGCCCACTCACACTGAAGCAGCTATTTCCCATTAGAGAAACGGCCCTCTGACCTGCAGAGGCAGAACGGTCCTTTCGTCTAATGGGAACTAGCCCACTCACACTGAAGCAGCTATTTCCCATTCGAGAAACGGCCCTCTGACCTGCAGATGCAGAAAGGTCCTCTCGTCTAATGGGAACTAGCCAACTCAAACTGAAGCAGCTATTTCCCATTAGAGAAACGGCCCTCCGACCTGCAGATGCAGAAAGGTCCTCTCGTCTAATGGGAACTAGCCCGCTCAAACTGAAGCAGCTATTTCCCATTCGAGAAACGGCCCTCCGACCTGCAGAGGCAGAAAGGTCCCCTCGTCTAATGGGAACTAGCCCGCTCGCACTGAAGCAGCTATTTCCCATTAGAGATCGGCCCTCTGACCTGCAGAGGCAGAAAGGTCCTCTCGTCTAATGGGAACTAGGCCACTCGCACTGAAGCAGCTATTTCCCATTAGAGAAAAGGCCCTCCGACCTGCAGAGGCAGACAGGTCCTCTCGTCTAATGGGAACTAGCCCACTCGGACTGAAGCAGCTATTTCCCATTAGAGAAACGGCCCTCCGACCTGCAGAGGCAGAAAGGTCCTCTCGTCTAATGGGAACTAGCCCATTCACACTGAAGCAGCTATATCCCATTAGAGAAACGGCCCTCTGACCTGCAGAGGCAGAAAGGTCCTCTCGCCTAATGGGAACTAGCCCATTCACACTGAAGCAGCTATTTCCCATTAGAGAAACGGCCCTCCGACCTGCAGAGGCAGAAAGGTCCTCTCTTCTAATGGGAACTCTCCACTCACACTGAAGCAGCTATTTCCCATTATAGAAACGGCCATCTGACCTGCAGAGACAGAAAGGTCCTCTCATCTAATGGGAACTAGCCCACTCACACTGAAGCAGCTATTTCCCATTAGAGAAATGGGCCTCCAACCTGCAGAGGCAGAACAGTCCTTTCGTCTAATGGGAACTAGCCCACAAACACTGAAGCAGCTATTTCCCATTAGAGAAACGGCCCTCCGACCTGCAGAGGCAGAAAGGTCCTCTCGTCTAATGGGAACTAGCCCATTCACACTGAAGCAGCTATTTCCCATTAGAGAAACGGCCCTCTGACCTGCAGAGGCAGAAAAGTCCTCTCGCCTAATGGGAACTAGCCCATTCACACTGAAGCAGCTATTTCCCATTAGAGAAACGGCCCTCCGACCTGCAGAGGCAGAAAGGTCCTCTCGTCTTATGGGAACTAGCCCACTCGCACTGAAGCAGCTATTTCCCATTAGAGAAACGGCCCTCTGACCTGCAGCGGCAAAAAGGTCCTTTCGTCTAATGGGAACTAGCCCACTCACACTGAAGCAGCTATTTCCCATTAGAGAAACGGCCCTCCGACCTGCAGAGGCAGAAAGGTCCTCTCGTCAAATGGGACCTAGCCAGCTCAAACTGAAGCAGCTATTTCCAATTAGAGAAACGGCCCTCCGGCCTGCAGATGCAGAAAGGTCCTCTTGTCTAATGGGAACTAGCCCGCTCAAACTGAAGCAGCTATTTCCCATTAGAGCAACGTCCCACTGACCTGCAGAGGCAAAAAGGTCCCCTCGTCTAATGGGAACTAGCCCGCTCACACTGAAGCAGCTATTTCCCATTATAGAAACGGCCCTTTACCTGCAGAGGCAGAAAGGTCCTCTCGTCTAATGGGAACTAGCCCATTCACACTGAAGAAGCTATTTCCCTTTAGAGAAACGGCCATCTGACCTGCAGAGGCAGAAAGATCCTCTCGTCTAATGGGAACTAGCCCATTCACACTGAAGAAGCTATTTCCCATTAGAGAAACGGCCCTCTGACCTGCAGAGGCAGAAAAGTCCTCTCGTCTAATGAGAACTAGCCCATTCACACTGAAGCAGCTATTTCCCATTAGAGAAACGGCCCTCTGACCTGCAAAGGCAGAAAGGTCCTCTTGTCTAATGGGAACTAGCCCACTCACACTGAAGCAGCTATTTCACATTAGAGAAACGGCCCTCTGACCTGCAGAGGCAGAAAGATCCTCTCGTCTAATGGGAACTAGCCCACTCACACTGAAGCAGCTATTTCCCATTAGAGAAACGGCCCTCTGACCTGCAGAGGCAGAAAGGTCCTCTTGTCTAATGGGAAGTAGCCCACTCACACTGAAGCAGCTATTTGCCATTAGAGAAACGGCCCTCTGACCTTGAAAGGCAGAAAGGTCCTCTCGTCTAATGGGAACTAGCCCATTCACACTGAAGCAGCTATTTCCCATTAGAGAAACGGCCCTCCGACCTGCAGAAGCAGAACGGTCCTCTCGTCTAATGGGAACCAGCCTGCTCACACTGAAGCAGCTATTTCCCATTAGAGAAACGGCCCTCTGACCACGACCCTCTGACTTGCAGAGGCAGAAAGGTCCTCTCGTCTAATGGGAACTAGCCCACTCACATTGAAGCAGCTATTTCCCATTCGAGAAACGGCCCTCCGACCTGCAGAGGCAGAAAGGTCCCCTGGTCTAATGGGAACTAGCCCGCTCACACTGAAGCAGCTATTTCCCATTAGAGATCGGCCCTCCGACCTGCATAGGCAGAAAGGTCCTCTCGTCTAATGGGAACTAGCCCACTCGCACTGAAGCAGCTATTTCCCATTAGAGAAACGGCCCTCCGACCTGCAGAGGCAGAAAGGTCCTCTCGTCTAATGGGAACTAGCCCATTCACACTGAAGCAGCTATATCCCATTAGAGAAACGGCCCTCCGACCTGCAGAGGCAGAAAGGTCCTCTCGCCTAATGGGAACTAGCCCATTCACACTGAAGCAGCTATTTCCCATTAGAGAAACGGCCCTCCGACCTGCAGAGGCAGAAAGGTCCTCTCGTCTAATGGGAACTCTCCACTCATACTGAAGCAGCTATTTCCCATTAGAGAATCGGCCCTCCGACATGCAGAGGCAGAAAGGTCATCTCGTCTAATGGGAACTAGCCCACTCACACTGAAGCAGCTATTTCACATTAGAGAAACGGCCCTCCGACCTGCAGAGACAGAAAGGTCCTCTCGTCTAATGAGAACTAGCCCACTCACACTGAAGCAGCTATTTCCCATTAGAGAAACGGCCCTCTGACCTGCAGCGGCAAAAAGGTCCTTTCGTATAATGGGAACTAGCCCACTCACACTGAAGCAGCTATTTCCCATTAGAGAAACGGCCCTCCGACCTGCAGAGGCAGAAAGGTCCTCTCGTCAAATGGGACCTAGCCAGCTCAAACTGAAGCAGCTATTTCCAATTAGAGAAACGGCCCTCCAGCCTGCAGATGCAGAAAGGTCCTCTTGTCTAATGGGAACTAGCCCGCTCAAACTGAAGCAGCTATTTCCCATTAGAGCAACGTCCCTCTGACCTGCAGAGGCAAAAAGGTCCCCTCGTCTAATGGGAACTAGCCCGCTCACACTGAAGCAGCTATTTCCCATTATAGAAACGGCCCTTTACCTGCAGAGGCAGAAAGGTCCTCTCGTCTAATGGGAACTAGCCCATTCACACTGAAGAAGCTATTTCCCATTAGAGAAACGGCCATCTGACCTGCAGAGGCAGAAAGATCCTCTCGTCTAATGGGAACTAGCCCATTCACACTGAAGAAGCTATTTCCCATTAGAGAAACGGCCCTCTTACCTGCAGAGGCAGAAAAGTCCTCTCGTCTAATGAGAACTAGCCCATTCACACTGAAGCAGCTATTTCCCATTAGAGAAACGGCCCTCTGACCTGCAAAGGCAGAAAGGTCCTCTCGTCTAATGGGAACTAGCCCACTCACACTGAAGCAGCTATTTCACATTAGAGAAACGGCCCTCTGACCTGCAGAGGCAGAAAGATCCTCTCGTCTAATGGGAACTAGCCCACTCACACTGAAGCAGCTATTTCCCATTAGAGAAACGGCCCTCTGACCTGCAGAGGCAGAAAGGTCCTCTTGTCTAATGGGAAGTAGCCCACTCACACTGAAGCAGCTATTTGCCATTAGAGAAACGGCCCTCCGACCTTGAAAGGCAGAAAGGTCCTCTCGTCTAATGGGAACTAGCCCATTCACACTGAAGCAGCTATTTCCCATTAGAGAAACGGCCCTCCGACCTGCAGAAGCAGAACGGTCCTCTCGTCTAATGGGAACCAGCCCGCTCACACTGAAGCAGCTATTTCCCATTAGAGAAACGGCCCTCTGACCACGACCTTCTGACTTGCAGAGGCAGAAAGGTCCTCTCGTCTAATGGGAACTAGCCCACTCACACTGAAGCAGCTATTTCCCATTAGAGAAACGGCCCTCCGACCTGCAGAGGCAGAAAGGTCCTCTCGTCTAAGGGGAACTAGCCCACTCACACTGAAGCAGCCATTTCCCATTAGAGATACGGCCCTCTGACCTGCAGAGGCGGAAAGGTCCTCTCGTCTAATGGGAACTCTCCACTCACACTGAAGCAGCTATTTCCCATTGGAGAATCGGCCCTCCGACATGCAGAGGCAGAAAGGTCATCTTGTCTAATGGGAACTAGCCCACTCACACTGAAGCAGCTATTTCACATTAGAGAAACGGCCCTCCGACCTGCAGAGACAGAAAGGTCCTCTCGTCTAATGGGAACTAGCCCACTCACACTGAAGCAGCTATTTCCCATTAGAGAAACGGCCCTCTGACCTGCAGAGGCAGAAAGGTCCTCTCGTCTAATGAGAACTAGCCCACTCACACTGAAGCAGCTATTTCCCATTAGAGAAACGGCCCTCTGACCTGCAGCAGCAAAAAGGTCCTTTCGTCTAATGGGAACTAGCCCACTCACACTGAAGCAGCTATTTCCCATTAGAGAAACGGCCCTCCGACCTGCAGAGGCAGGAAGGTCTTCTCGTCTAAGGGGAACTAGCCCACTCACACTGAAGCACCGATTTACCATTAGAGAAACGGCCGTCCGACCTGCTGAGGCAGGAAGGTTCTCTCGTCTAATGGGAACTAGCCCATTCACACTGAAGCACCTATTTCCCATTAGAGAAACGGCCCTCTGACCTGCAGAGGCAGAAAAGTCCTCTCGTCTAATGGGAACTAGCCCATTCACACTGAAGCACCTATTTCCCATTAGAGAAACGGCCCTCTGACCTGTAGAGGCAGAAAGGTCCTCTCGTCTAATGGGAACTAGCCCACTCACACTGAAGCAGCTATTTCCCATTAGAGAAACGGCCCTCTGACCTGCAGAGGCAGAAAGGTCCTCTTGTCTAATGGGAAGTAGCCCACTCACACTGAAGCAGCTATTTGCCATTAGAGAAACGGCCCTCCGACCTTGAAAGGCAGAAAGGTCCTCTCGTCTAATGGGAACCAGCCCGCTCACACTGAAGCAGCTATTTCCCATTAGAGAAACGGCCGTCCGACCTGCAGAGGCAGGAAGGTTCTCTCGTCTAATGGGAACTAGCCCATTCACACTGAAGCACCTATTTCCCATTAGAGAAACGGCCCTCTGACCTGCAGAGGCAGAAAAGTCCTCTCGTCTAATGGGAACTAGCCCATTCACACTGAAGCACCTATTTCCCATTAGAGAAACGGCCCTCTGACCTGTAGAGGCAGAAAGGTCCTCTCGTCTAATGGGAACTAGCCCACTCACACTGAAGCAGCTATTTCCCATTAGAGAAACGGCCCTCTGACCTGCAGAGGCAGAAAGGTCCTCTTGTCTAATGGGAAGTAGCCCACTCACACTGAAGCAGCTATTTCCCATTAGAGAAACGGCCCTCCGACCTGCAGAAGCAGAACGGTCCTCTCGTCTAATGGGAACCAGCCCGCTCACACTGAAGCAGCTATTTCCCATTAGAGAAACGGCCCTCTGACCACGACCCTCTGACTTGCAGAGGCAGAAAGGTCCTCTCGTCTAATGGGAACTAGCCCACTCACACTGAAGCAGCTATTTCCCATTAGAGAAACGGCCCTCCGACCTGCAGAGGCAGAAAGGTCCTCTCGTCTAAGGGGAACTAGCCCACTCACACTGAAGCAGCCATTTCCCATTAGAGAAACGGCTGTCTGACCTGCAGAGGCAGAAAAGTCCTCTCGTCTAATGGGAACTAGCCCACTCACACTGAAGCAGCCATTTCCCATTAGAGAAACGGCCGTCTGACCTGCAGACGCAGAAAAGTCCTCTCGTCTAATGGGAACTAGCCCGCTCACACTGAAGCAGCCATTTCCCATTAGAGAAACGGCCGTCTGACCCGCAGAGGCAGAAAAGTCCTCTCGTCTAATGGGAACTAGTCCATTCACACTGAAGCAGCCATTTCCGATTAGAGAAACGGCCCTCTGACCTGCAGAGGCAGAAAGGTCCTCTCGTCTAATTGGAACTAGCCCACTCAAACTGAAGCAGCTATTTCCCATTAGAGAAACGGCCTTCTGACCTGCAGAGGCAGAAAAGTCCTCTCGTCTAATGGGAACTAGCCCACTCACACTGAAGCAGCCATTTCCCATTAGAGAAACGGCCCTCTGACCTGCAGAGGCAGAAAGGTCCTCAAGTCTAATGGGAACTAGCCCACTCACACTGAAGCAGCTATTTCCCATTAGAGAAACGGCCCTCCGACCTGGAAAGGCAGAAATGTCCTCTTGTCTAATGGGAAGTAGCCCACTCACACTGAAGCAGCTATTTGCCATTAGAGAAACGGCCCTCCGACCTGCAGAGGCAGAACGATCCTTTCGTCTAATGGGAACCAGCCCGCTCACACTGAAGCAGCTATTTCCCATTAGAGAAACGGCCGTCCGACCTGCAGAGGCAGGAAGGTTCTCTCGTCTAATGGGAACTAGCCCATTCACACTGAAGCACCTATTTCCCATTAGAGAAACGGCCCTCTGACCTGCAGAGGCAGAAAAGTCCTCTCGTCTAATGGGAACTAGCCCATTCACACTGAAGCACCTATTTCCCATTAGAGAAACGGCCCTCTGACCTGTAGAGGCAGAAAGGTCCTCTCGTCTAATGGGAACCAGCCCGCTCACACTGAAGCAGCTATTTCCCATTAGAGGAACGGCCCTCTGACCTGCAGAGGCAGAAAGGTCCTCTTGTCTAATGGAAAGTAGCCCACTCACACTGAAGCAGCTATTTCCCATTAGAGAAACGGCCCTCCGACCTGCAGAAGCAGAACGGTCCTCTCGTCTAATGGGAACCAGCCCGCTCACACTGAAGCAGCTATTTCCCATTAGAGAAACGGCCCTCTGACCCCGACCCTCTGACTTGCAGAGGCAGAAAGGTCCTCTCGTCTAATGGGAACTAGCCCACTCACACTGAAGCAGCTATTTCCCATTAGAGAAACGGCCCTCCGACCTGCAGAGGCAGAAAGGTCCTCTCGTCTAAGGGGAACTAGCCCACTCACACTGAAGCAGCCATTTCCCATTAGAGAAACGGCTGTCTGACCTGCAGAGGCAGAAAAGTCCTCTCGTCTAATGGGAACTAGCCCACTCACACTGAAGCAGCCATTTCCCATTAGAGAAACGGCCGTCTGACCTGCAGACGCAGAAAAGTCCTCTCGTCTAATGGGAACTAGCCCGCTCACACTGAAGCAGCCATTTCCCATTAGAGAAACGGCCGTCTGACTTGCAGAGGCAGAAAAGTCCTCTCGTCTAATGGGAACTAGTCCATTCACACTGAAGCAGCCATTTCCCATTAGAGAAACGGCCCTCTGACCTGCAGAGGCAGAAAGGTCCTCTCGTCTAATTGGAACTAGCCCACTCAAACTGAAGCAGCTATTTCCCATTAGAGAAACGGCCTTCTGACCTGCAGAGGCAGAAAAGTCCTCTCGTCTAATGGGAACTAGCCCACTCACACTGAAGCAGCCATTTCCCATTAGAGAAACGGCCCTCTGACCTGCAGAGGCAGAAAGGTCCTCAAGTCTAATGGGAACTAGCCCACTCACACTGAAGCAGCTATTTCCCATTAGAGAAACGGCCCTCCGACCTGGAAAGGCAGAAAGGTCCTCTCGTCTAATGGGAACTAGCCCATTCACACTGATGCAGCTATTTACCATTATAGAAACGGCCCTCCGACCTGCAGAGGCAGAACGATCCTTTCGTCTAATGGAAACTAGCCCACTCACACTGAAGCAGCTCTTTCCCATTAGAGAAACGGCCCTCTGACCTGCAGAAGCAGAACGGTCCTTTCGTCTGATGGGAACTAGCCCACTCACACTGAAGCAGCTATTTCCAATTAGAGAAACGGCCCTCCGGCATGCAGATGCAGAAAGGTCCTCTTGTCTAATGGGAACTAGCCCGCTCAAACTGAAGCAGCTATTTCCCATTAGAGCAACGTCCCTCTGACGTGCATAGGCAAAAAGGTCCCCTCGTCTAATGGGAACTAGCCCACTCACACTGAAGCAGCTATTTCCCATTATAGAAACGGCCCTTTACCTGCAGAGGCAGAAAGGTCCTCTCGTCTAATGGGAACTAGCCCATTCACACTGAAGAAGCTATTTCCCATTAGAGAAACGGCCATCTGACCTGCAGAGGCAGAAAGATCCTCTCGTCTAATGGGAACTAGCCCATTCACACTGAAGAAGCTATTTCCCATTAGAGAAACGGCCCTCTGACCTGCAGAGGCAGAAAAGTCCTCTCGTCTAATGAGAACTAGCCCATTCACACTGAAGCAGCTATTTCCCATTAGAGAAACGGCCCTCTGACCTGCAGAGGCAGAAAGGTCCTCTTGTCTAATGGGAACTAGCCCATTCACACTGAAGCAGCTATTTCCCATTAGAGAAACGGCCCTCTGACCTGCAGAAGCAGAACGGTCCTTTCGTCTAATGGGAACTAGCCCGCTCACACTGAAGCAGCTATTTCCCATTAGAGAAACGGCCCTCTTACCTGCAGAGGCAGAACGGTCCTTTCGTCTAATGGGAACTAGCCCGCTCAAACTGAAGCAGCTATTTCCCATTAGAGAAACGGCCCTCCGACCTGCAGAGGCAGAAAGGTCCTCTCGTCTAATGGGAACTAGCCCGCTCAAACTGAAGCAGCTATTTCCCATTAGAAAAACGGCCCTCTGACCTGCAGAAGCAGAACGGTCCTTTCGTCTAATGGGAACTAGCCCGCTCACACTGAAGCAGCTATTTCCCATTAGAGAAACGGCCCTCTTACCTGCAGAGGCAGAACGGTCCTTTCGTCTAATGGGAACTAGCCCGCTCAAACTGAAGCAGCTATTTCCCATTAGAGAAACGGCCCTCCGACCTGCAGAGGAAGAAAGGTCCTCTCGTCTAATGAGAACTAGCCCGCTCAAACTGAAGCAGCTATTTCCCAATAGAGAAACGGCCCTCCGACCTGCAGATGCAGAAAGGTCCTCTCGTCTAATGGGAACTAGCCCGCTTAAACTGAAGCAGCTATTTCCCATTAGAGAAACGGCCCTCCGACCTGCAGAGGGAGAAAGGTCCCCTCGTCTAATGGGAACTAGCCCACTCGCACTGAAGCAGCTATTTCACATTAGAGAAACGGCCCTCTGACCTGCAGAGGCAGAAAGGTCCTCTCGTCTAATGGGAACTAGCCCACTCACACTGAAGCAGCTATTTCCCATTAGAGAAACCGCCCTCTGACCTGCAGAGGCACAACGGTCCTTTCGTCTAATGGGAACTAGCCCACTCACACTGAAGCAGCTATTTCCCATTAGAGAAACGGCCCTCCGACCTGCAGATGCAGAAAGGTCCTCTCGTCTAATGGGAACTAGCCCGCTCAAACTGAAGCAGCTATTTCCCATTAGAGAAACGGCCCTCGGACCTGCAGAGGCAGAAAGGTCCCCTCGTCTAATGGGAACTAGCCCGCTCGCACTGAAGCAGCTATTTCCCATTAGAGATCGGCCCTCTGACCTGCAGAGGCAGAAAGGTCCTCTCGTCTAATGGGAACTAGCCCACTCGCACTGAAGCAGCTATTTCCCATTAGAGAAACGGCCCTCTGACCTGCAGAGGCAGAAAGGTCCTCTCGTCTAATGGGAACTAGCCCACTCGCACTGAAGCAGCTATTTCCCATTAGAGAAACGGCCTTCCGACCTGCAGAGGCAGAAAGGACCTCTCGTCTAATGGGAACTAGCCCATTCGCACTGAAGCAGCTATTTCCCATTAGAGAAACGGCCCTATGACCTGCAGAGGCAGAAAGGTCATCTCGTCTAATGGGATCTAGCCCACTCACACTGAAGCAGCTATTTCCCATTAGAGAAACGGCCCTCTGAGCTGCAGAGGCAGAAAGTTCCTCTGGCCGAATGGGAACTAGCCCAGTCACACTGAAGCAGCTATTTCCCATTAGAGAAACGGCCCTCTGACCTGCAGAGGCAGAAAGGTCCTCTCGTCTAATGGGAACTAGCCCACTCACACTGAAGCAGCTATTTCCCATTAGAGAAACGTCCGTCTGACCTGCAGAGGCAGAAAGGTCCTCTCGTCTAATGGGAACTAGCCCATTCACACTGAAGCAGCTATTTCCCATTAGAGAAACGGCCCTCTGACCTGCAGAGGCAGAAAGGTCCTCTCGTCTAATCGGAACTAGCCCACTCACACTGAAGCAGCTATTTCCCATTAGAGAAACGGCCCTCTGAGCTGCAGAGGCAGAAAGGTCCTCTCGTCTAATGGGAACTAGCCCATTCACACTGAAGCAGCTATTTCCCATTAGAGAAACGGCCCTCAGACCTGCAGAGGCAGAAAGGTCCTCTCGTCTAATGGGAACTAGCCCACTCACACTGAAGCAGCTATTTCCCATTAGAGAAATGGCCCTCTGACCTGCAGAGGCAGAAAGGTCCTCTCGTCTAATGGGAACTAGCCCACTCACACCGAAGCAGCTATTTCCCATTAGAGAAACGGGCCCTCCGACCTGGAAAGGCAGAAAGGTCCTCTCGTCTAATGGGAACTAGCCCATTCACACTGAAGCAGCTATTTCCCATTAGAGAAACGGGCCCCCGACCTGCAGAGCCAGAAAGGTCCTTTCGTCTAATGGGAACTAGCCCACTCACACTGAAGCAGCTATTTCCCATTAGAGAAACGGCCCTCTGACCTGCAGAGGCAGAACGGTCCTTTCGTCTAATGGGAACTAGCCCACTCACACTGAAGCAGCTATTTCCCATTCGAGAAACGGCCCTCTGACCTGCAGATGCAGAAAGGTCCTCTCGTCTAATGGGAACTAGCCAACTCAAACTGAAGCAGCTATTTCCCATTAGAGAAACGGCCCTCCGACCTGCAGATGCAGAAAGGTCCTCTCGTCTAATGGGAACTAGCCCGCTCAAACTGAAGCAGCTATTTCCCATTCGAGAAACGGCCCTCCGACCTGCAGAGGCAGAAAGGTCCCCTCGTCTAATGGGAACTAGCCCGCTCGCACTGAAGCAGCTATTTCCCATTAGAGATCGGCCCTCTGACCTGCAGAGGCAGAAAGGTCCTC
Source organism: Ambystoma mexicanum (assembly GCF_040938575.1). Classification (NCBI taxonomy): domain Eukaryota; kingdom Metazoa; phylum Chordata; class Amphibia; order Caudata; family Ambystomatidae; genus Ambystoma; species Ambystoma mexicanum. The sequence continues at coordinate 1,284,327,101 of NC_090928.1, forward strand.
TCGTCTAATGGGAACTAGGCCACTCGCACTGAAGCAGCTATTTCCCATTAGAGAAAAGGCCCTCCGACCTGCAGAGGCAGACAGGTCCTCTCGTCTAATGGGAACTAGCCCACTCGGACTGAAGCAGCTATTTCCCATTAGAGAAACGGCCCTCCGACCTGCAGAGGCAGAAAGGTCCTCTCGTCTAATGGGAACTAGCCCATTCACACTGAAGCAGCTATATCCCATTAGAGAAACGGCCCTCTGACCTGCAGAGGCAGAAAGGTCCTCTCGCCTAATGGGAACTAGCCCATTCACACTGAAGCAGCTATTTCCCATTAGAGAAACGGCCCTCCGACCTGCAGAGGCAGAAAGGTCCTCTCTTCTAATGGGAACTCTCCACTCACACTGAAGCAGCTATTTCCCATTATAGAAACGGCCATCTGACCTGCAGAGACAGAAAGGTCCTCTCATCTAATGGGAACTAGCCCACTCACACTGAAGCAGCTATTTCCCATTAGAGAAATGGGCCTCCAACCTGCAGAGGCAGAACAGTCCTTTCGTCTAATGGGAACTAGCCCACAAACACTGAAGCAGCTATTTCCCATTAGAGAAACGGCCCTCCGACCTGCAGAGGCAGAAAGGTCCTCTCGTCTAATGGGAACTAGCCCATTCACACTGAAGCAGCTATTTCCCATTAGAGAAACGGCCCTCTGACCTGCAGAGGCAGAAAAGTCCTCTCGCCTAATGGGAACTAGCCCATTCACACTGAAGCAGCTATTTCCCATTAGAGAAACGGCCCTCCGACCTGCAGAGGCAGAAAGGTCCTCTCGTCTTATGGGAACTAGCCCACTCGCACTGAAGCAGCTATTTCCCTTTAGAGAAACGGCCCTCTGACCTGCAGAGGCAGAAAGGTCCACTCGCCTAATGGGAACTAGCCCATTCACACTGAAGCAGCTATTTCCCATTAGAGAAACGGCCCTCCGACCTGCAGAGGCAGAAAGGTCCTCTCGCCTAATGGGAACTAGCCCACTCACACTGAAGTAGCTATTTCCCATTAGAGAAACGGCCCTCTGACCTGCAGAGGCAGAAAGGTCCTTTCCTCTAATGGGAACTAGCCCAGTGTTAGGCAGAAACCTGTGCAGTTCCCTTGGGGAACACTGCAAAAGATTTAAGACTACAGGTATAGCAGTAAACCCACTTGGTAGCAGTCTGTACCACCCAGATTTACCTGGTAGCTGTGGCTGAGCAGTCAGACTTCCCTCAAGAAGAGTTAGGCAGTATGCGAAGTATACACAATAGGTACCAAAACACAATAGTACAAGCAAACACTGACCAGAGCTTGGTTTCAGAAGTATATAGTTATTTATTTTTAAGAACACATAAGTTGAAAACACCCTAGCAATATATATAGTAAAACACTCTAAACACAGTTATATGGAAAGCAGTCCCAACCCTTATTCCTATCTAGACAATTCTAGGTTAACATCACATAATTCAAACAGAGGTGAGTGCTTAACTTTAGATGACACTCTAGTAGGTTCAAAGAAGGGAGAGAAAAAGCAGGAATAGGCTAAACACACCACTCTAAGGTCAAGAACACTTTCAATAGGCTCAAAGAAGCATAAAGTCACAGGTGAGCAAAAGTCACTAGGCAGGGCCCACTCTTAGAGCAGACAGAGCGAAAATGTGTCCAAGATCACACCGTTATTAGGGATTCAGAGTCTTGCAAAGAGTTCAGACGGAGTTTAGAGAGGCTTAGAAAGTTTAGCCAGGGTGTCCCAGGCACTCCCAGGTTCGAAAGCCGGGGGCTAAAACTACCCCGTACAGTCGGTGGCAAGGGAAGCCAGGCGGAACACGGTACCTTAAACGGGAAGGATCCTCCAGCGGTGGCAGTTGTTCCAGGCAGTGGCAGCAAGGCTCGACGTCAGTCAGGGGAGAAGAAGTTCTCGCTGAAGAGCAGAAGAAGAAGGTTGTTGCACTGCCCGGGAAGAAACCAGCCGCGGAGTCCTCCGGTTAAAGGGTTGTACCGACTTTCGCGGTTGTGGTAAAAGTGTGGTATTCCGGTTGCCGGGGTGCTTGGCACGGGCAAGGCGGCCACGAGATACCTCGAAGAAGCGGAAAGAAGGTGAAAACTGGTTGTCCCCACCAGTCAAGGGAAGGAGCCACTCCGTTAAGAATTCTCCTCGGTCGTTGGGAAAAGTGGTGAGATGGTTCAGCAGGGCTCCACCGGGTGGTGTCGTCGTAGCAGGTCGGCTCAGCTCTTCCCTCGTCGGATTCTTGGTCCTGTGGCGACTTCTGAAGTTCCAGTCCCCAAAGCCCTGCTTTTATATGCAGCAAACCCCCATTCACCCAGCCTAGCTGTCACTCAAACATGCTAAGTGGTGAGCCGGCCGGCTCACCACTTGGGCCAATCAGGACGGAGTGCGACTTGAGCTACCAAGGTAACTCAGTCCAGGGTGCCTAAATCCCCCTCCACCGCTCCTAAGTACCCCAGACAGAGTGGCACCACTTTGGAGGGCTTCTGTGGAGAAGCCCGCCAAAAGTGGGACAAAGGGCTCCACTTCGGGTCAGAGTTACAGAGGCGAACGCCAACGCCATTTTAGAATCAAGTTTTGGCAAAAAATCCCAACCGGAGTTATAATAAAAAATATATAAACCGGCGGTATGTTTGAGGCTATCGTAAATAAATAATTAAATGTGTTAGCCTAAAACAATGGGAAATCCCATAGGAAAATATTTGCGGTCGAATATAAAAAGTAGTTTCCACTGCCACCAGCCAAAACTCGATCAGGGGGGACGGAGACGTGCCCCCTTGACTAACAGACCCTGGGGCAATCGAATTGCCCCAGCCAGTACGTCCACAATATGATGGTTTGTACTGGTTCTGTTCAGGATTTAAGACTAGTAAAGTCTTTGGTGACTTTACATGCCCTGGGAGACAGTAGTCAGTCCCAGGGTATGGAGTCTATGTTGGGGAGTCCCTAGGACACCCCTGGGTTACGGTACAGAGGGTGCTGTGTAACCCACATCACAAAAATACATGAGGCCCTATGGAGGAAAAGACCCCATAGCCCATTCAACACAAGGTTTAACCAAGAAAACACACTTCAACATGCCCAAGAGTGAGGGTAAAAGAGTCTCACTCTTGGCAGGAGAAAAAAAAGAAACCCTAGAAATCCAGCAAAGCTGCTGGGGGACTCACTAGGTAGGGAAATTCAGCCTAAACAGAGAATTCTCCCTAACACTCGCCCCCCCCAGACTAAGGGACAGGAGGATTTAATCCACTCCTGGATGAACCTCATACCTCTAGTCGATGATATACATCCTAGAGAGTCCATCAGCATTTTGATGGTGACACCCTGACCTGTGCTCAATGGTGAAATCAAACCCTTGCAGGCAGATTGACCATCTCAATAGTTTTGGATTCTCCCCTTTCATTTGCATTAACCATCTCAAGGGTTGGTGGTCAGTCTGAATAACAAAAGTAGAACCATACAAGTATGGCCTAAACTTCTTCAGTGCCCACACAATAGCAAAGCATTCTCTTTCGATTGTTGCCCACCTTGTCTCAGGATCCTTCAGTTTTCTACTTATGAAGCAAATGGGGTGCTCCCTACCCTTCTCATCCAGTTGGCTTAGAACTGCACCTATACCTACATTGGAAGCATCAGTTTGTACAATGAAAGTTTGGTGGTAGTCAGGAGCTCTTAATACTGGAGCTTGGCAAAGAGCTCTCTTCAGTTTTTCAAAGGCCTGATTGCACTCCTCATTCTATTTTACCTTTTTAGGGAATTTAGGAGAGGAGATTACATTCAGTGGAGAAGCTATGGTCCCATAGTTCTCAATGAAATTCCTGTAATACCCAGTAAGGCCTAGGAAGGCTCTCACTTGGGTTTGAGTAGTTGGTGTTGTCCAATTTTGCACAGCTTCAATTTTGCTGAGCAAAGGCCTTATTTCTCCACCTCCTACCTCATGTCCAAGGTAGACCACTTTACTTTGACCAATCTGGCACTTACTGGCTTTGATTGTCAAATGGGCCTGTTCAAGGGCCTGCAACACATGTCCTAGGTGGTTCACATGTTCCTCCCAGGAGCGGCTGAAGACTGCAATGTCATCCAAGTATGCCATGCAGAAATCTTCCATCCCAGCCAGAACTTGGTTCACCATCCTTTGGAATGTGGCAGGTGCATTTTTTAATCCAAAAGGCATGACCTTAAACTGGTACAAGCCAACTGGGTTTGAAAATGCAGTTTTCTCCTTGGCATGGTCTGTCAGGGCTATTTGCCAATAGCCTGACGTAAGATCAAATGTGCTGAGGTACTTGGCTGCACCAAGTTTATCCACCAACTCATCTGTCCTGGGCAAAGGGTGGGCATCAGTCTTGGTGACTGCATTTAGAGCTCTATAGTCCACACAGAATCTCAAGTCTTTGGATCCTGCCTTTGGTACTAACACAACTGGGCTAGACCATGGACTAGTAGAGGGCTCTATTACCCCGAGATCAAGCATCTTCTTGACCTCTCCTTTGATGTGGGTTCTGATGTTTTCTGACATTCTGTACCCTCTGCTTTTGACTGGCAGACAGTCACCAGTGAGTATATCATGCTGGCCCCAAGGGGTCAAGCCTGGTGACAGTGAGAACAGGGAGGCAAACTGATTTAACATAGATTTGCACTCCTCTTGTTGCTCAGGTGTCAGGTCTGAAGAGAGATTGACTCCTTCAACTTTTTCGTCTAAAGGCACACCTCTGAGGAGATCAGGGAGAGATTCACTCTCTTCTTCCTCTGCAGCTGAAGCTAGAAGCAAGGCTCCTACGTCAGATCTGGAGATGTATGCGTTTAGTCTGTTGGTGTGGAAGACTCTAGGAGCTTCCCTGGGTCTGCCCAGATCCACCAGATAGTTGACCTCTCCAAGTTTTCCCACAATCTTGAAGGGTCCCATCCATTTGTCTTGCAAGGCCCTCTGCCTTGTTGGGAGCATAACTAGAACTAGCTGGTCTTGAGTAAACTCAACCATGTTAGCCTTCTGGTCATGCCAATGTTTGACCAGAGCTTGACCAGCTTTCAAGTTGTCACTTGCTTCTGCCATCATGTGTGACATTCTCCTCCGGAGACCTATCACATAGTCAGTCACTCTGACTGGCTTGAGGGGAGGAGCACCTTCCAATCCCTCCTTAATCAGGGCCAATGGACCTCTGACCGGATGGCCATAGAGAAGCTCAAAGGGAGAATAACCTACTCCCTCCTGAGGGACTTCTCTATAAGCAAAGAGAAGGCATGGCAGTAGAAGGTCCCACTTCTTTTTAAGGGGTTCCTCTAAAGCACCTATCATGCTCTTCATTGTTCTGTTAAACCTTTCAACCAACCCGTTTGTCTGAGGGTGGTATGCTGTTGAGAACTTGTTAGTAACTCCACAGGTTTTCCACATGGCTTTCATGTAGTGGGACATAAAGTTTGACCCCCTGTCAGAGATTACTTCCTTAGGAAACCCAACCCTGGTAAAAATACCAAGGAGGGCCTTAGCCACAGCCGGAGCGGTAACAGTCCTCATAGGAATTGCCTCAGGGTACCTAGTAGCATGGTCTACTACAACAAGTATAAACCTGTTGCCTGAGGAGGTTGGGGGATCAAGGGGACCAACAATGTCAATCCCTACCCTCTCAAATGGGACTCCCACAACTGGGAGAGGCACTAAAGGTGCCACATTCTTGGAACCAACCTTACCAGAAGTCTGGCAGGTATGGCAGCTCTTACAATATCTATCTACTTCAGCCCCCATCTTTGGCCAATAAAAGTAGAGAGAGAGCCTTTCCTTGGTCTTCTTGAAACTCAAGTGACCAGCCAAAGGTATCTCATGGGCTAATTGTAAGAACTGTTGTCTGTTCTCTTGGGGGACTACAAGACGCTTGTAGTCTCCAGGTTCAGACTCAGTTGGTTCACTATAGAAGAGGCCATCTTCCCAGTGTAACCTATACTTCCCAGGCTCTTGCCCATCAGCCTGAGAAGCTGCCTGGTGGCGGAGACCTTCCAGAGTTGGACATTCTCTTTGCCCCTTACGAAAAGCCGCCCTGCTAGGCCCACCTTCTGCCAGTAAAGACTGCAGCTCAGGATGGTCCCCAGGGTCCAAATCTCCAATAAGGTTTGGGCCTCCTTCTAGCTCTTCCTCAGAGTCTAGCTCAACCACACAGGGTTGTACCTCCCTCTCAGCCTCAGCTGGAGGAGGAGTTACAGGTGTAACTTTGGACAAGCTAGGGGAAGTCCTTGTTGGAAGCACTGGAGTGCTTGCTGCTGGCTTTTTCCTAGGAGTCTTGGGTTGCCCCTTTGCTCCTGATCTGGTTGTTACTGCAGTAAGTTGCTCCAGTGGGAGAGGAGTGATTTCTGTCATCATCTCCTGAGATAACCCTCTCAGGGTTTTCTCTCTTGCAGGTTTTGTGAGCTCCTGTAACCTCTTGCTAGGTGGTCTGGGGGTATGTGACACAACTCCAAGAGCTTTGAGGTCATTACCCAACAGAACCCTACCTGGCACTTCACATTGTACACTGACAGGTATTTTTACAGCCATATCATTACATTGGATGAGAACTGATAACTGGGGACACATCTGCACAGGCCCACCAGCTAACTTGGTGAGGCATTTGGGTGCCTTAGCAACATCCTCTGCCTTGAAAAATGATTCATCCACCACAGTTATGCTGGCTCCAGTGTCCCTAATGGCAGGAGTCTCCTGACCATTCACCTGGACACTGTCCTTATAATACTCTTTAGTATTATCTGGGATAGAGTTATAGACATCTAAGTTCTGTTGTTTCCACAACCCCAGAGAGACTAAAGAAACACTAGCTGAGACTCCAGTGGGTTCATCAGCCAGTAATAGAAAGTTTCCACTTACCATATGTACTTCCTCTTCTGGAGCGAAGGCTAAGGAGGCAAGCTGGACCCCTGAAGGTTTACCCTTACATCTGGGATCTCCTTTCACATGGTCAGTAGCCTTACAAACAAAGCATGAGCCAAAGGCTCGCTGGAATGGAGGCTTGTTCTGACCTCCTTCTGGTCTGGGACCAGAAGGTACACTAGCCTGATTCGGTTTCCCTTGTGGCTTACCCTTATAGTTTTGTTTGGGGCCCTCTTTGGAATTTGTAGTATTAGAATTCTCTTTGGAGTCCTTCTTAGGCTGTTTCTCCCCATCCTTTTTCTGAGTTACCCCAGAATCCTTGTGAGTGGCCCTGTTGGCAACCCACAAGTCAGCAGCCTTAGCTAGTTTCCGGGAATCTAATTCCTTGGAATCAGCCAAGTGTTGTCTGAGCTCAGGAGAGCAGGCATCATAAATAGTCTCCAACATAAACAAATTCTTCATACCTTCATAAGTGTTCACCTTGTAACCCTTAATCCATCCCTCTAAGTTTTCAACCCTTCACTCACCCAGGTAGCCCAAGGGGTACCATCATGCTTTTTGAGGCTCCTAAACCTCTTAAGATACTGGGAAGGGGTCTTCCCAAACCTAGCTATCAAAGCTTGTTTCACACATTCATAGTCCTTCTTATCCTCCTCCCCCATCTCCATTACCACATCAGTTGCAACAGGGGGAAGCCTAGAGAACAACCAGGTGAGTAAGTCATTTCCTGTGATGTTCTGGAGCCCATGATTATATTCAAACAGAGACAACCAATCCAACACATCCAACTTAGGCTCATACATACCAACCAATTCCTTAGGCATCCGGGGTCTTTTAGGACTGGAACTTCTAGAGGAGCCAGAGAGAGAAGCATTCTCAACAGACAATTTCTTCATTTCTAGCTCATGCTTGAGCTCCATTTCCCTTAGCCTTAGTTCCTTTTCAGTTTGAGCATTAAGTTTTTTATACTCCAATTCTAGTTTCATTTTCTCTAGTTCATAGTACTGAGGACCAAATGTGGGACCTGGTAAAGGTCCAGTAGGCACAGCAGGTAGAGCAGGCAGAGGCCTAGGGGGGACAGTCACAACAGCCTCACCCTCCTCTTCTGACTCTTCCTCAAAATTATCAACATTTTGTTCTATGTCAATTTCAATACTGTCATCTACATTTGCTGGAGTGGTAGGTTCCTCTGAACCATCACCCAGACTTTGGTTAGCTAACAATCTTTCAATCAGCTCCATTTTCTTGCCCTTAGTCATGAGATCCTTATGTTTACAGAGCACTCTTAAACAATCAGCAGTTTTGGCTGCAAGGGACTCTTGACTATAGCTTTCTATAACTGACATGTTAGAGGATTACTTTTACAGTGCCAAGCTTTGTGGTTAGTTGCACTAAGGTATCTAAAGCACACCAAAATGTATACTCAATACAAATCCCACCGCTGTACACCAGTGTTAGGCAGAAACCTGTGCAGTTCCCTTGGGGAACACTGCAAAAGATTTAAGACTACAGGTATAGCAGTAAACCCACTTGGTAGCAGTCTGTACCACCCAGATTTACCTGGTAGCTGTGGCTGAGCAGTCAGACTTCCCTCAAGAAGAGTTAGGCAGTATGCGAAGTATACACAATAGGTACCAAAACACAATAGTACAAGCAAACACTGACCAGAGCTTGGTTTCAGAAGTATATAGTTATTTATTTTTAAGAACACATAAGCTGAAAACACCCTAGCAATATATATAGTAAAACACTCTAAACACAGTTATATGGAAAGCAGTCCCAACCCTTATTCCTATCTAGACAACTCTAGGTTAACATCACATAATTCAAACAGAGGTGAGTGCTTAACTTTAGATGACACTCTAGTAGGTTCAAAGAAGGGAGAGAAAAAGCAGGAATAGGCTAAACACACCACTCTAAGGTCAAGAACACTTTCAATAGGCTCAAAGAAGCATAAAGTCACAGGTGAGCAAAAGTCACTAGGCAGGGCCCACTCTTAGAGCAGACAGAGCGAAAATGTGCCCAAGATCACACCGTTATTAGGGATTCAGTGTCTTGCAAAGAGTTCAGACGGAGTTTAGAGAGGCTTAGAAAGTTTAGCCAGGGTGTCCCAGGCACTCCCAGGTTCGAAAGCCGGGGGCTAAAACTACCCCGTACAGTCGGTGGCAAGGGAAGCCAGGCGGAACACGGTACCTTAAACGGGAAGGATCCTCCAGCGGTGGCAGTTGTTCCAGGCAGTGGCAGCAAGGCTCGACGTCGGTCAGGGGAGAAGAAGTTCTCGCTGAAGAGCAGAAGAAGAAGGTCGTTGCACTGCCCGGGAAGAAACCAGCCGCGGAGTCCTCCGGTTAAAGGGTTGTACCGACTTTCGCGGTTGTGGTAAAAGTGTGGTATTCCGGTTGCCGGGGTGCTTGGCACGGGCAAGGCGGCCACGAGATACCTCGAAGAAGCGGAAAGAAGGTGAAAACTGGTTGTCCCCACCAGTCAAGGGAAGGAGCCACTCCGTTAAGAGTTCTCCTCGGTCGTTGGGAAAAGTGGTGAGACGGTTCAGCAGGGCTCCACCGGGTGGTGTCGTCGTAGCAGGTCGGCTCAGCTCTTCCCTCGTCGGATTCTTGGTCCTGTGGCGACTTCTGAAGTTCCAGTCCCCAAAGCCCTGCTTTTATGCAGCAAACCCCCATTCACCCAGCCTAGCTGTCACTCAAACATGATAAGTGGTGAGCCGGCCGGCTCACCACTTGGGCCAATCAGGACAGAGTGCGACTTGAGCTACCAAGGTAACTCAGTCCAGGGTGCCTAAATCCCCCTCCACCCCTCCTAAGTACCCCAGACAGAGTGGCACCACTTTGGAGGGCTTCTGTGGAGAAGCCCGCCAAAAGTAGGACAAAGGGCTCCACTTCGGGTCAGAGTTACAGAGGCGAACGCCAACGCCATTTTAGAATCAAGTTTTGGCAAAAAATCCCAACCGGAGTTATAATAACAAATATATAAACCGGCGGTATGTTTGAGGCTATCGTAAATAAATAATTAAATGTGTTAGCCTAAAACAATGGGAAATCCCATAGGAAAATATTCGCGGTCGAATATAAAAAGTAGTTTCCACTGCCACCAGCCAAAACTCGATCAGGGGGGACGGAGACGTGCCCCCTTAACTAACAGACCCTGGGGCAATCGAATTGCCCCAGCCAGTACGTCCACAATATGATGGTTTGTACTGGTTCTGTTCAGGATTTAAGACTAGTAAAGTCTTTGGTGACTTTACATGCCCTGGGAGACAGTAGTCAGTCCCAGGGTATGGAGTCTATGCTGGGGAGTCCCTAGGACACCCCTGGGTTACGGCACAGAGGGTGCTGTGTAACCCACATCACAAAAATACATGAGGCCCTATGGAGTAAAAGACCCCATAGCCCATTCAACACAAGGTTTAACCAAGAAAACACACTTCAACATGCCCAAGAGTGAGGGTAAAAGAGTCTCACTCTTGGCAGGAGAAAAAAAAGAAACCCTAGAAATCCAGCAAAGCTGCTGGGGGACTCACTAGGTAGGGAAATTCAGCCTAAACAGAGAATTCTCCCTAACACTCGCCCCCCCCCCAGACTAAGGGACAGGAGGATTTAATCCACTCCTGGATGAACCTCATACCTCTAGTCGATGATATACATCCTAGAGAGTCCATCAGCATTTTGATGGTGACACCCTGACCTGTGCTCAATGGTGAAATCAAACCCTTGCAGGCAGATTGACCATCTCAATAGTTTTGGATTCTCCCCTTTCATTTGCATTAACCATCTCAAGGGTTGGTGGTCAGTCTGAATAACAAAAGTAGAACCATACAAGTATGGCCTAAACTTCTTCAGTGCCCACACAATAGCAAAGCATTCTCTTTCGATTGTTGCCCACCTTGTCTCAGGATCCTTCAGTTTTCTACTGATGAAGCAAATGGGGTGCTCCCTACCCTTCTCATCCAGTTGGCTTAGAACTGCACCTATACCTACATTGGAAGCATCAGTTTGTACAATGAAAGTTTGGTGGTAGTCAGGAGCTCTTAATACTGGAGCTTGGCAAAGAGCTCTCTTCAGTTTTTCAAAGGCCTGATTGCACTCCTCATTCTATTTTACCTTTTTAGGGAATTTAGGAGAGGAGATTACATTCAGTGGAGAAGCTATGGTCCCATAGTTCTCAATGAAATTCCTGTAATACCCAGTGAGGCCTAGGAAGGCTCTCACTTGGGTTTGAGTAGTTGGTGTTGTCCAATTTTGCACAGCTTCAATTTTGCTGAGCAAAGGCCTTATTTCTCCACCTCCTACCTCATGTCCAAGGTAGACCACCTTACTTTGACCGATCTGGCACTTACTGGCTTTGATTGTCAAATGGGCCTGTTCAAGGGCCTGCAACACATGTCCTAGGTGGTTCACATGTTCCTCCCAGGAGTGGCTGAAGACTGCAATGTCATCCAAGTATGCCATGCAGAAATCTTCCATCCCAGCCAGAACTTGGTTCACCATCCTTTGGAATGTGGCAGGTGCATTTTTTAATCCAAAAGGCATGACCTTAAACTGGTACAAGCCAACTGGGGTTGAAAATGCAGTTTTCTCCTTGGCATGGTCTGTCAGGGCTATTTGCCAATAGCCTGACGTAAGATCAAATGTGCTGAGGTACTTGGCTGCACCAAGTTTATCCACCAACTCATCTGTCCTGGGCAAAGGGTGGGCATCAGTCTTGGTGACTGCATTTAGAGCTCTATAGTCCACACAGAATCTCAAGTCTTTGGATCCTGCCTTTGGTACTAACACAACTGGGCTAGACCATGGACTATTAGAGGGCTCTATTACCCCGAGATCAAGCATCTTCTTGACCTCTCCTTTGATGTGGGTTCTGATGTGTTCTGACATTCTGTACCCTCTGCTTTTGACTGGCAGACAGTCACCAGTGAGTATATCATGCTGGCCCCAAGGGGTCAAGCCTGGTGACAGTGAGAACAGGGAGGCAAACTGATTTAACATAGATTTGCACTCCTCTTGTTGCTCAGGTGTCAGGTCTGAAGAGAGATCGACTCCTTCAACTTTTTCGTCTAAAGGCACACCTCTGAGGAGATCAGGGAGAGATTCACTCTCTTCTTCCTCTGCAGCTGAAGCTAGAAGCAAGGCTCCTACGTCAGGTCTGGAGATGTATGCTTTTAGTCTGTTGGTGTGGAAGACTCTAGGAGCTTCCCTGGGTCTGCCCAGATCCACCAGATAGTTGACCTCTCCAAGTTTTCCCACAATCTTGAAGGGTCCCATCCATTTGTCTTGCAAGGCCCTCTGCCTTGTTGGGAGCATAACTAGAACTAGCTGGTCTTGAGTAAACTCAACCATGTTAGCCTTCTGGTCTAAAGTGACCGGACACTACCCATGTGGGTCATGCACAGTATGTAAATTCACTAGAAAATTACAAACATTCAAGATAGGCACCAAACAATGGGTCTTGAATAATCTGACTAACTGCAAGACTAATCAAGCCATTTACTGCATCGAATGCCCTTGTGGGCTTCGATATGTGGGACAAACCACACGTAGCGTGGGTACCCGCATCTCTGAACATCGATCGAGAATCCGATGTAAGAATACTACTTCCCCACTAGTCTCTCACTTTCTGGCCAACCACCATACACCTGATGACATCCTTTGGTGGGTTTTGGACCGGATCAATACAGGTCAGAACATACAGACCAGACTGTTGGAACTTGAAAAAAGATGGATCTATAGATTGGATTCTTTGGAACACGGATTGAATGAACAATCTCCATTCTAAATACAACAAACTAACCCCCCCTTCCCCCCTCTATTCTTTCTTCCTACTACCACACACTGTGGGCCACACTATAACTCCGCTTCACTTTCACATCACTTTCTGAGATGCACTGGTTGCACTCCCCTTTCTTCCCGCCCCACCACCCCCCACCCCCACATTCTCCCTTCATTTCCCAGAAATCGGGCTTACAGGCACAGACATCCATTTTCCATGTATTCACAGGGACACACGGTGTTACCCATGAACACTCACGCGTCCAATAGCCGGCCCCATTTTTGGTCCTCGAACACGGGACAGAATCATTTCTGGGCACCCGCGGGGACTGCAGACAACTGGAACACACCAACAATCACTCGTTTCTTGGCATAAGAGCATATTTGACAACCCACTGTGGCTCCGCCCTTTGACACTCCCCCGGCCTCTGACCATACCATTGGCCGGACGCAGCCGTCACTCACTGTGATCGGCGCTCTCTATTGGACATCCTACTTCCTGTGGGAACTTTTCCCTCCACGTCGAGGCTTGACGCTCAGTTCGGTTGCTTTGACAACCAATTACTTGCCTCTAATTTATAGCTTCAGCCCGCATTTGTGTTGCCGATGTCAGCGAGGACAGACATTCAGGGACGACTTCGCTCGCCCTCACTCAGCATGAATGCCATCTGGATTTGACCTTTCCTGTTTACCCTATACAGGTAACTACGTGGGTTTCACCACATGGCTCCTCTATGGCCACATTTCTTTACAAAATCTTTTTGCGAGACTAGATACCTACATAGGTAACCGGTTATGTGCCTTCTATGCTCCTATATGTAGGAAAATACTTATGACATCTGATGCCTTCCGGTTTTCCCGTTTTTCCACACCCCCTGGGCCCCGGTTTCTAATCCAGGCATACTTTCATTCTAGGTCTCAGCCGGTTCACCGGTCCGATGACGAGAACCTACGAACATCGCGAATTTCTCCAATAACACCTTTCCTCGTGATTCAAAACAAATAACTATCTTCACGGACTCTACAAAGATACTGCATCATACTAAATAGCCACCTTGGCTTCACTCTCACTCGATGGCAGCCTCGTGTGGTGAGTTTCGAACTGTTTATTTTTGTTTCTCTGTCTTCCTTCTCTTCCCCCCACATGTGGACCGCCGGACCGACAGGGCAGACAGAGACCCTTGTATTTGCGCTTCCGAAGGGGACCCAATACCACTATCTTTTTATGTTTCCGGGGAGGGTGTGTACTATCAGCACGATCTGAAGGCTCCTCACCCCTACAAACATGTAGACCTGGTAATATGAGACCCCAGGCAGACAAGACTAATGTCCTCTGATCTGCCCATATCCTAGCATGACACTCTAGTTTGCATGCAGATTTTTGATATATAATTGTCACCCTTCATTTACCCTTAGAACTTTGCATAACACTACTAGAGTTTATTTCTCTTTTTCCACCTAACTGGTTCTCCCCCTTTTTTTTCACAATTACAGGGTCCTGCTACTTATTGCCCTGATGAAGGCGGAGTATTCTTTTCAGATACGAAGATCATTATTCTTTGGAGTCTGTACCGCCGAAACGCAGTGCTAACCAGAGGGGACACAAGGTTCATCACCTCACAGTGCAACATTTAGGATCCCTTCCTTTCTGAAACAATTAATCAAAGGACAAGGACACCTTACCAATTAGCTCTCTCCCCTTTTTTGCATTGTCTCCTTTACTTTGTCCCCCTGATGCGTAGGCAGACCCAATCCCAATACATAATAATTTTCGATTTTGGGATACGAAAAATAATTAACTTATTTGTTTCTTCACAATTGCCCCACAACAAGGGGCACGTGTTTTCCTCAATAAGGTTACAGCTTACGATGAATATTACTGTTTCTTTATTTCATTTTCTTCAATTTCATACTTTCACTTGTTAAGAGTTCATTTGTCAACCAACTGTGACTGTTAACTAACTTATGTTAAAAAAGTTTTTTTCATTACGTATTCTCAATTTTTTTAATGATTCTACACCTAATTCGTGTATGTACCATTTAAACCATTGTTTTTACATGCTGTTACATGTTAGACCTTACTTTTGTATATCATTTTCTGTTTCTTTGATATAAAGCTTTTAATTTGCAATTTCCATAATGTTTATGTCTCATTTTGAAGGAATGACTTTAATTTCTGACTGCATGCAATATCTATGAATTATACTAGATATAAAGGTTTTGGGACCGGATGAATAACTTTAATTTATTCACACCCCATACGGGCCAACCTTAGATACACCAGGACTTTGCTTTGTTGTAAACACATATGTCTTTTGACCCCCCTGGTGTGTCACTCCTGGGTCAAACCACTGCTGCTAGATGGTGGCACGCTTTTTTGTATATAGATTTTTGGACAACCTAGGTTGTTTAGTGGTCGAGTTCCCCATCACTTTCGGGTTTTGGGATACCATTAAATTATTCAAAATTAGCCACACTCAGGCTCCCCTTTAGACAAACATCGCTTCATTCCCTTCTTAGTTCTGTCTACTCTAGAATTACTCTCTCTCTTCCCACCCCGATCGGCTACAGCTTTGCATGGGCTCTGTCACCTGTTTATGTCCGTAGGCTCCCAGTGGGGGATAGTCGGATATGGCCGAGAATGCAACTTTAAGTTATTCCGAGGAAGAAACCATTGAATTGACTCGAGGTCCTTCCTTCTTTGATCCACCAGATTCCAATCAACCATCTACCTCATCAAGTACCTCAGACGATTTATTAAAACTCAAAAAGAAAACTTTCCGCACAGAACTACATGGCCACTTCCTTAGGGAATATTTGAAAAACAACATCATACCGAATGGGTTGATAGTACGGAATGAACCCAGATTATTCCTAGAAGACAAGGAATACACTACTAGTTTCAGCCAGATAGCTACTAAATGCAGTCGTGATCTTATGGTATTAACCATCACTACTGCTCAACGGATCAGCATTACCTTACAAAAAACTCTAGACACAGAAGTAACTAAATTTAAGGATAATACCTTACTGACTGAAATAGAAGCCCAACTTTCCAACATTAATAAGCAATTTGAACAGTTCAAGGCCAACACGTTGACCAAGAAAACAAATAAATTGAACAAAGATATTAAAGACTTTAAAATTGAAATTGTCTACCCATACACAGCAGAAGGGTATATTGATTCGCTTAGGAAGCAATGAGGAGGATCCCAGCCTCCATCAGGTGGGAGAAGAGGCCGAGTCACATTTTCGGGCTCTAGCAGCTCAGGCTCCTCAAGTGGAAGTCCACACCAGAACTTCCCACCCTTCCAGCCGTATAACTTTGGTCCACCACAATATCCGGGCCCATATCCACCACCTTTCCCTTTTTTAGGCAGAGGAGGACAAGGAGGAGGATGGGGTCCCCCACCTTGGAACATACCGTACCAAGGAACACGGAGACGACCGAGGAGGCGTCAACAATAGACCAAACACTTGACACCAATCAACTACCAATTTACAATCTGGGCAATTTTCATTTAACTACATGCCAGACTTCCCTTCTAACTAAAGGCCTTTCTTTTGTGCCTACCAACGATACTGACTGGTATAAAACAGAAATAGAGATTCGCCAGTTTTTTCGAAAATTAAGACTCCGGGTTTTCTTCCAGGACCAAATTGAACAAGAGTCAGACCCAGATACAGGTCTACACCCTCAATCACTATTTACACCTACTGATAGTCAAACACCGGACGACCTTCTAACATTTGAGAAATGTGTCCTCAAAGATATTAGGAAGTTGAAAAAGAAAAAACACACAAGGCAACATAATTTAACTAAGGGTGAGAAAAAAGCCCTAAAAGATCTATCTAAAAACAGGGAAATGATAATCAAACCTGCCGACAAAGGTGGTGGTATTGTTCTTATGACAACCGAGCAATACACTAATATGATTATGACCTTACTTAATGATGGAATCAGTTATCGCCCACTTAAGAAAGACCCATCTGGAGATATGAAAATTGAAATCTCTGAAATGGTCTCTTTTGCCCAGGACAGGAATTGGATAACCGAAAAAGAAGCTAAGTTTTTAACTACGTCATCAAATCGTACACCATGTTTATATGCTCTCCCCAAAATTCACAAAAACTTACTAAACCCACCGGGGAGACCGATCGTCTCAGGATGTGGATCCATTTTGGAACCTCTGGGGCAGTTTATCGATTATTTTCTTAAGCCTTTGAGCAATAAGACCAGATCATACCTGAGGGATACCATGCACACCATCCAGGTATTCGAAAATGTACCTTTCACCAGTTCACAACAATTTCTGGTGACGATGGACATTAAAGCTCTATACACGTCTATACCCCAAGACGCAGCCATTAATTGCGTATATGAACACCTCACCAGAGAATATGCTGAACCAGGATCCTATCGAGTGCCACCTGAGTTCATCATTGAATTATTAACTTTTGCCCTTAACAAGAATTTTTTCACCTTCGATAATCAGTTCTTTCTCCAGACTAAAGGCACGGCAATGGGTGCAACTTTTGCACCAAGCCTAGCCATCTTATTCATGGCCACTTTTGAGGACCAGTACATTTACAATTCGATCAACCAATGGGAAGCCAACATCTCCCACTGGCATCGCTACATTGACGACATTATTTTCATTTGGACGGGGGATGCTACATCACTCCAACAATTTTCAATATGGCTTAATGCCTGCAATAATAACATACAATTCACGATGGAGTACAGCATCACCAAGATACATTTCCTGGACCTTGAGATCTCGAGTCTCAATAATAAACTTGCCTGTAATCTCTTCAGGAAACCAACTGATCGGAATACACTTCTGCATTACCGGAGTGACCACCCGTATCACATTAAACAGAATCTTCCATACGGTCAATTCCTGAGAATCAGAAGGAACTGTACTCATTTGGAGGATTTCTATACTAATGCCGAAACACTCAGCACTAGACTATGCTCACGTGGCTACCCCAAAAGGCTGATTAATACCGCCACCAAGAGAGCCAGGTTCACAGATAGAGAATGCCTTCTAATACCAAGATTAGAACAAGACATACCTGAGAATGAAAGACTCACATGTGTAATCACTTACGGGCCAAACACTTTTGACCTCAAGAAAGTCATTAGGAAATATTGGCCCATTGTGAGGCTACAACTAGTTGAGGAACCCATACCGAGATTCGCCTTCAAAAGAGCGAAAAATATCAGGGAATATGTGGTCCATTCATCATTTACCAAAACCACACCACGTACAGGTCTGTGGAATCTACGCAAAGTGACCGGACACTACCCATGTGGTTCATGCACAGTATGTAAATTCACTAGAAAATTACAAACATTCAAGATAGGCACCAAACAATGGGTCTTGAATAATCTGACTAACTGCAAGACTAATCAAGCCATTTACTGCATCGAATGCCCTTGTGGGCTTCGATATGTGGGACAAACCACACGTAGCGTGGGTACCCGCATCTCTGAACATCGATCGAGAATCCGATGTAAGAATACTACTTCCCCACTAGTCTCTCACTTTCTGGCCAACCACCATACACCTGATGACATCCTTTGGTGGGTTTTGGACCGGATCAATACAGGTCAGAACATACAGACCAGACTGTTGGAACTTGAAAAAAGATGGATCTATAGATTGGATTCTTTGGAACACGGATTGAATGAACAATCTCCATTCTAAATACAACAAACTAACCCCCCCTCCCCCCCTCTATTCTTTCTTCCTACTACCACACACCGTGGGCCACACTATAACTCCGCTTCACTTTCACATCACTTTCTGAGATGCACTGGTTGCACTCCCCTTTCTTCCCGCCCCACCACCCCCCACCCCCACATTCTCCCTTCATTTCCCAGAAATCGGGCTTACAGGCACAGACATCCATTTTCCATGTATTCACAGGGACACACGGTGTTACCCATGAACACTCACGCGTCCAATAGCCGGCCCCATTTTTGGTCCTCGAACACGGGACAGAATCATTTCTGGGCACCCGCGGGGACTGCAGACAACTGGAACACACCAACAATCACTCGTTTCTTGGCATAAGAGCATATTTGACAACCCACTGTGGCTCCGCCCTTTGACACTCCCCCGGCCTCTGACCATACCATTGGCCGGACGCAGCCGTCACTCACTGTGATCGGCGCTCTCTATTGGACATCCTACTTCCTGTGGGAACTTTTCCCTCCACGTCGAGGCTTGACGCTCAGTTCGGTTGCTTTGACAACCAATTACTTGCCTCTAATTTATAGCTTCAGCCCGCATTTGTGTTGCCGATGTCAGCGAGGACAGACATTCAGGGACGACTTCGCTCGCCCTCACTCAGCATGAATGCCATCTGGATTTGACCTTTCCTGTTTACCCTATACAGGTAACTACGTGGGTTTCACCACATGGCTCCTCTATGGCCACATTTCTTTACAAAATCTTTTTGCGAGACTAGATACCTACATAGGTAACCGGTTATGTGCCTTCTATGCTCCTATATGTAGGAAAATACTTATGACATCTGATGCCTTCCGGTTTTCCCGTTTTTCCACACCCCCTGGGCCCCGGTTTCTAATCCAGGCATACTTTCATTCTAGGTCTCAGCCGGTTCACCGGTCCGATGACGAGAACCTACGAACATCGCGAATTTCTCCAATAACACCTTTCCTCGTGATTCAAAACAAATAACTATCTTCACGGACTCTACAAAGATACTGCATCATACTAAATAGCCACCTTGGCTTCACTCTCACTCGATGGCAGCCTCGTGTGGTGAGTTTCAAACTGTTTATTTTTGTTTCTCTGTCTTCCTTCTCTTCCCCCCACATGTGGACCGCCGGACCGACAGGGCAGACAGAGACCCTTGTATTTGCGCTTCCGAAGGGGACCCAATACCACTATCTTTTTATGTTTCCGGGGAGGGTGTGTACTATCAGCACGATCTGAAGGCTCCTCACCCCTACAAACATGTAGACTTGGTAATATGAGACCCCAGGCAGACAAGACTAATGTCCTCTGATCTGCCCATATCCTAGCATGACACTCTAGTTTGCATGCAGATTTTTGATATATAATTGTCACCCTTCATTTACCCTTAGAACTTTGCATAACACTACTAGAGTTTATTTCTCTTTTTCCACCTAACTGGTTCTCCCCCTTTTTTTTCACAATTACAGGGTCCTGCTACTTATTGCCCTGATGAAGGCGGAGTATTCTTTTCAGATACGAAGATCATTATTCTTTGGAGTCTGTACCGCCGAAACGCAGTGCTAACCAGAGGGGACACAAGGTTCATCACCTCACAGTGCAACATTTAGGATCCCTTCCTTTCTGAAACAATTAATCAAAGGACAAGGACACCTTACCAATTAGCTCTCTCCCCTTTTTTGCATTGTCTCCTTTACTTTGTCCCCCTGATGCGTAGGCAGACCCAATCCCAATACATAATAATTTTCGATTTTGGGATACGAAAAATAATTAACTTATTTGTTTCTTCACAATTGCCCCACAACAAGGGGCACGTGTTTTCCTCAATAAGGTTACAGCTTACGATGAATATTACTGTTTCTTTATTTCATTTTCTTCAATTTCATACTTTCACTTGTTAAGAGTTCATTTGTCAACCAACTGTGACTGTTAACTAACTTATGTTAAAAAAGTTTTTTTCATTACGTATTCTCAATTTTTTTAATGATTCTACACCTAATTCGTGTATGTACCATTTAAACCATTGTTTTTACATGCTGTTACATGTTAGACCTTACTTTTGTATATCATTTTCTGTTTCTTTGATATAAAGCTTTTAATTTGCAATTTCCATAATGTTTATGTCTCATTTTGAAGGAATGACTTTAATTTCTGACTGCATGCAATATCTATGAATTATACTAGATATAAAGGTTTTGGGACCGGATGAATAACTTTAATTTATTCACACCCCATACGGGCCAACCTTAGATACACCAGGACTTTGCTTTGTTGTAAACACATATGTCTTTTGACCCCCCTGGTGTGTCACTCCTGGGTCAAACCACTGCTGCTAGATGGTGGCACGCTTTTTTGTATATAGATTTTTGGACAACCTAGGTTGTTTAGTGGTCGAGTTCCCCATCACTTTCGGGTTTTGGGATACCATTAAATTATTCAAAATTAGCCACACTCAGGCTCCCCTTTAGACAAACATCGCTTCATTCCCTTCTTAGTTCTGTCTACTCTAGAATTACTCTCTCTCTTCCCACCCCGATCGGCTACAGCTTTGCATGGGCTCTGTCACCTGTTTATGTCCGTAGGCTCCCAGTGGGGGATAGTCGGATATGGCCGAGAATGCAACTTTAAGTTATTCCGAGGAAGAAACCATTGAATTGACTCGAGGTCCTTCCTTCTTTGATCCACCAGATTCCAATCAACCATCTACCTCATCAAGTACCTCAGACGATTTATTAAAACTCAAAAAGAAAACTTTCCGCACGGAACTACATGGCCACTTCCTTAGGGAATATTTGAAAAACAACATCATACCGAATGGGTTGATAGTACGGAATGAACCCAGATTATTCCTAGAAGACAAGGAATACACTACTAGTTTCAGCCAGATAGCTACTAAATGCAGTCGTGATCTTATGGTATTAACCATCACTACTGCTCAACGGATCAGCATTACCTTACAAAAAACTCTAGACACAGAAGTAACTAAATTTAAGGATAATACCTTACTGACTGAAATAGAAGCCCAACTTTCCAACATTAATAAGCAATTTGAACAGTTCAAGGCCAACACGTTGACCAAGAAAACAAATAAATTGAACAAAGATATTAAAGACTTTAAAATTGAAATTGTCTACCCATACACAGCAGAAGGGTATATTGATTCGCTTAGGAAGCAAGGAGGAGGATCCCAGCCTCCATCAGGTGGGAGAAGAGGCCGAGTCACATTTTCGGGCTCTAGCAGCTCAGGCTCCTCAAGTGGAAGTCCACACCAGAACTTCCCACCCTTCCAGCCGTATAACTTTGGTCCACCACAATATCCGGGCCCATATCCACCACCTTTCCCTTTTTTAGGCAGAGGAGGACAAGGAGGAGGATGGGGTCCCCCACCTTGGAACATACCGTACCAAGGAACACGGAGACGACCGAGGAGGCGTCGACAATAGACCAAACACTTGACACCAATCAACTACCAATTTACAATCTGGGCAATTTTCATTTAACTACATGCCAGACTTCCCTTCTAACTAAAGGCCTTTCTTTTGTGCCTACCAACGATACTGACTGGTATAAAACAGAAATAGAGATTCGCCAGTTTTTTCGAAAATTAAGACTCCGGGTTTTCTTCCAGGACCAAATTGAACAAGAGTCAGACCCAGATACAGGTCTACACCCTCAATCACTATTTACACCTACTGATAGTCAAACACCGGACGACCTTCTAACATTTGAGAAATGTGTCCTCAAAGATATTAGGAAGTTGAAAAAGAAAAAACACACAAGGCAACATAATTTAACTAAGGGTGAGAAAAAAGCCCTAAAAGATCTATCTAAAAACAGGGAAATGATAATCAAACCTGCCGACAAAGGTGGTGGTATTGTTCTTATGACAACCGAGCAATACACTAATATGATTATGACCTTACTTAATGATGGAATCAGTTATCGCCCACTTAAGAAAGACCCATCTGGAGATATGAAAATTGAAATCTCTGAAATGGTCTCTTTTGCCCAGGACAGGAATTGGATAACCGAAAAAGAAGCTAAGTTTTTAACTACGTCATCAAATCGTACACCATGTTTATAT
Source organism: Ambystoma mexicanum (assembly GCF_040938575.1). NCBI lineage: Eukaryota > Metazoa > Chordata > Amphibia > Caudata > Ambystomatidae > Ambystoma > Ambystoma mexicanum. The sequence goes on from NC_090928.1 coordinate 1,284,349,567, forward strand.
GCTCTCCCCAAAATTCACAAAAACTTACTAAACCCACCGGGGAGACCGATCGTCTCAGGATGTGGATCCATTTTGGAACCTCTGGGGCAGTTTATCGATTATTTTCTTAAGCCTTTGAGCAATAAGACCAGATCATACCTGAGGGATACCATGCACACCATCCAGGTATTCGAAAATTTACCTTTCACCAGTTCACAACAATTTCTGGTGACGATGGACATTAAAGCTCTATACACGTCTATACCCCAAGACGCAGCCATTAATTGCGTATATGAACACCTCACCAGAGAATATGCTGAACCAGGATCCTATCGAGTGCCACCTGAGTTCATCATTGAATTATTAACTTTTGCCCTTAACAAGAATTTTTTCACCTTCGATAATCAGTTCTTTCTCCAGACTAAAGGCACGGCAATGGGTGCAACTTTTGCACCAAGCCTAGCCATCTTATTCATGGCCACTTTTGAGGACCAGTACATTTACAATTCGATCAACCAATGGGAAGCCAACATCTCCCACTGGCATCGCTACATTGACGACATTATTTTCATTTGGACGGGGGATGCTACATCACTCCAACAATTTTCAATATGGCTTAATGCCTGCAATAATAACATACAATTCACGATGGAGTACAGCATCACCAAGATACATTTCCTGGACCTTGAGATCTCGAGTCTCAATAATAAACTTGCCTGTAATCTCTTCAGGAAACCAACTGATCGGAATACACTTCTGCATTACCGGAGTGACCACCCGTATCACATTAAACAGAATCTTCCATACGGTCAATTCCTGAGAATCAGAAGGAACTGTACTCATTTGGAGGATTTCTATACTAATGCCGAAACACTCAGCACTAGACTATGCTCACGTGGCTACCCCAAAAGGCTGATTAATACCGCCACCAAGAGAGCCAGGTTCACAGATAGAGAATGCCTTCTAATACCAAGATTAGAACAAGACATACCTGAGAATGAAAGACTCACATGTGTAATCACTTACGGGCCAAACACTTTTGACCTCAAGAAAGTCATTAGGAAATATTGGCCCATTGTGAGGCTACAACTAGTTGAGGAACCCATACCGAGATTCGCCTTCAAAAGAGCGAAAAATATCAGGGAATATGTGGTCCATTCATCATTTACCAAAACCACACCACGTACAGGTCTGTGGAATCTACGCAAAGTGACCGGACACTACCCATGTGGGTCATGCACAGTATGTAAATTCACTAGAAAATTACAAACATTCAAGATAGGCACCAAACAATGGGTCTTGAATAATCTGACTAACTGCAAGACTAATCAAGCCATTTACTGCATCGAATGCCCTTGTGGGCTTCGATATGTGGGACAAACCACACGTAGCGTGGGTACCCGCATCTCTGAACATCGATCGAGAATCCGATGTAAGAATACTACTTCCCCACTAGTCTCTCACTTTCTGGCCAACCACCATACACCTGATGACATCCTTTGGTGGGTTTTGGACCGGATCAATACAGGTCAGAACATACAGACCAGACTGTTGGAACTTGAAAAAAGATGGATCTATAGATTGGATTCTTTGGAACACGGATTGAATGAACAATCTCCATTCTAAATACAACAAACTAACCCCCCCTCCCCCCCTCTATTCTTTCTTCCTACTACCACACACCGTGGGCCACACTATAACTCCGCTTCACTTTCACATCACTTTCTGAGATGCACTGGTTGCACTCCCCTTTCTTCCCGCCCCACCACCCCCCACCCCCACATTCTCCCTTCATTTCCCAGAAATCGGGCTTACAGGCACAGACATCCATTTTCCATGTATTCACAGGGACACACGGTGTTACCCATGAACACTCACGCGTCCAATAGCCGGCCCCATTTTTGGTCCTCGAACACGGGACAGAATCATTTCTGGGCACCCGCGGGGACTGCAGACAACTGGAACACACCAACAATCACTCGTTTCTTGGCATAAGAGCATATTTGACAACCCACTGTGGCTCCGCCCTTTGACACTCCCCCGGCCTCTGACCATACCATTGGCCGGACGCAGCCGTCACTCACTGTGATCGGCGCTCTCTATTGGACATCCTACTTCCTGTGGGAACTTTTCCCTCCACGTCGAGGCTTGACGCTCAGTTCGGTTGCTTTGACAACCAATTACTTGCCTCTAATTTATAGCTTCAGCCCGCATTTGTGTTGCCGATGTCAGCGAGGACAGACATTCAGGGACGACTTCGCTCGCCCTCACTCAGCATGAATGCCATCTGGATTTGACCTTTCCTGTTTACCCTATACAGGTAACTACGTGGGTTTCACCACATGGCTCCTCTATGGCCACATTTCTTTACAAAATCTTTTTGCGAGACTAGATACCTACATAGGTAACCGGTTATGTGCCTTCTATGCTCCTATATGTAGGAAAATACTTATGACATCTGATGCCTTCCGGTTTTCCCGTTTTTCCACACCCCCTGGGCCCCGGTTTCTAATCCAGGCATACTTTCATTCTAGGTCTCAGCCGGTTCACCGGTCCGATGACGAGAACCTACGAACATCGCGAATTTCTCCAATAACACCTTTCCTCGTGATTCAAAACAAATAACTATCTTCACGGACTCTACAAAGATACTGCATCATACTAAATAGCCACCTTGGCTTCACTCTCACTCGATGGCAGCCTCGTGTGGTGAGTTTCAAACTGTTTATTTTTGTTTCTCTGTCTTCCTTCTCTTCCCCCCACATGTGGACCGCCAGACCGACAGGGCAGACAGAGACCCTTGTATTTGCGCTTCCGAAGGGGACCCAATACCACTATCTTTTTATGTTTCCGGGGAGGGTGTGTACTATCAGCACGATCTGAAGGCTCCTCACCCCTACAAACATGTAGACTTGGTAATATGAGACCCCAGGCAGACAAGACTAATGTCCTCTGATCTGCCCATATCCTAGCATGACACTCTAGTTTGCATGCAGATTTTTGATATATAATTGTCACCCTTCATTTACCCTTAGAACTTTGCATAACACTACTAGAGTTTATTTCTCTTTTTCCACCTAACTGGTTCTCCCCCTTTTTTTTCACAATTACAGGGTCCTGCTACTTATTGCCCTGATGAAGGCGGAGTATTCTTTTCAGATACGAAGATCATTATTCTTTGGAGTCTGTACCGCCGAAACGCAGTGCTAACCAGAGGGGACACAAGGTTCATCACCTCACAGTGCAACATTTAGGATCCCTTCCTTTCTGAAACAATTAATCAAAGGACAAGGACACCTTACCAATTAGCTCTCTCCCCTTTTTTGCATTGTCTCCTTTACTTTGTCCCCCTGATGCGTAGGCAGACCCAATCCCAATACATAATAATTTTCGATTTTGGGATACGAAAAATAATTAACTTATTTGTTTCTTCACAATTGCCCCACAACAAGGGGCACGTGTTTTCCTCAATAAGGTTACAGCTTACGATGAATATTACTGTTTCTTTATTTCATTTTCTTCAATTTCATACTTTCACTTGTTAAGAGTTCATTTGTCAACCAACTGTGACTGTTAACTAACTTATGTTAAAAAAGTTTTTTTCATTACGTATTCTCAATTTTTTTAATGATTCTACACCTAATTCGTGTATGTACCATTTAAACCATTGTTTTTACATGCTGTTACATGTTAGACCTTACTTTTGTATATCATTTTCTGTTTCTTTGATATAAAGCTTTTAATTTGCAATTTCCATAATGTTTATGTCTCATTTTGAAGGAATGACTTTAATTTCTGACTGCATGCAATATCTATGAATTATACTAGATATAAAGGTTTTGGGACCGGATGAATAACTTTAATTTATTCACACCCCATACGGGCCAACCTTAGATACACCAGGACTTTGCTTTGTTGTAAACACATCAGCCTTCTGGTCATGCCAATGTTTGACCAGAGCTTGACCAGCTTTCAAGTTGTCACTTGCTTCTGCCATCATGTGTGACATTCTCCTCCGGGGACCTATCACATAGTCAGTCACTCTGACTGGCTTGAGGGGAGGAGCACCTTCCAATCCCTCCTTAATCAGGGCCAATGGACCTCTGACCGGATGGCCATAGAGAAGCTCAAAGGGAGAATAACCTACTCCCTCCTGAGGGACTTCTCTATAAGCAAAGAGAAGGTATGGCAGTAGAAGGTCCCACTTCTTTTTAAGGGGTTCCTCTAAAGCACCTATCATGCTCTTCATGGTTCTGTTAAACCTTTCAACCAACCCGTTTGTCTGAAGGTGGTATGCTGTTGAGAACTTGTAAGTAACTCCACAGGTTTTCCACATGGCTTTCATGTAGTGGGACATAAAGTTTGACCCCCTGTCAGAGATTACTTCCTTAGGAAACCCAACCCTGGTAAAAATACCAAGGAGGGCCTTAGCCACAGCCGGAGCGGTAACAGTCCTCATAGGAATTGCCTCAGGGTACCTAGTAGCATGGTCTACTACAACAAGTATAAACCTGTTGCCTGAGGAGGTTGGGGGATCAAGGGGACCAACAATGTCAATCCCTACCCTCTCAAATGGGACTCCCACAACTGGGAGAGGCACTAAAGGTGCCACATTCTTGGAACCAACCTTACCAGAAGTCTGGCAGGTATGGCAGCTCTTACAATATCTATCTACTTCAGCCCCCATCTTTGGCCAATAAAAGTAGAGGGAGAGCCTTTCCTTGGTCTTCTTGAAACTCAAGTGACCAGCCAAAGGTATCTCATGGGCTAATTGTAAGAACTGTTGTCTGTTCTCTTGGGGGACTACAAGGCGCTTGTAGTCTCCAGGTTCAGACTCAGTTGGTTCACTATAGAAGAGGCCATCTTCCCAGTGTAACCTATACTTCCCAGGCTCTTGCCCATCAGCCTGAGAAGCTGCCTGGTGGCGGAGACCTTCCAGAGTTGGACATTCTCTTTGCCCCTTACGAAAAGCCGCCCTGCTAGGCCCACCTTCTGCCAGTAAAGACTGCAGCTCAGGATGGTCCCCAGGGTCCAAATCTCCAATAAGGTTTGGGCCTCCTTCTAGCTCTTCCTCAGAGTCTAGCTCAACCACACAGGGTTGTACCTCCCTCTCAGCCTCAGCTGGAGGAGGAGTTACAGGTGTAACTTTGGACAACCTAGGGGAAGTCCTTGTTGGAAGCACTGGAGTGCTTGCTGCTGGCTTTTTCCTAGGAGTCTTGGGTTGCCCCTTTGCTCCTGATCTGGTTGTTACTGCAGTAAGTTGCTCCAGTGGGAGAGGAGTGATTTCTGTCATCATCTCCTGAGATAACCCTCTCAGGGTTTTCTCTCTTGCAGGTTTTGTGAGCTCCTGTAACCTCTTGCTAGGTGGTCTGGGGGTATGTGACACAACTCCAAGAGCTTTGAGGTCATTACCCAACAGAACCCTACCTGGCACTTCACATTGTACACTGACAGGTATTTTTACAGCCATACCATTACATTGGATGAGAACTGGTAACTGGGGACACATCTGCACAGGCCCACCAGCTAACTTGGTGAGGCATTTGGGTGCCTTAGCAACATCCTCTGCCTTGAAAAATGATTCATCCACCACAGTTATGCTGGCTCCAGTGTCCCTAATGGCAGGAGTCTCCTGACCATTCACCTGGACACTGTCCTTATAATACTCTTTAGTATTATCTGGGATAGAGTTATAGACATCTAAGTTCTGTTGTTCCCACAACCCCAGAGAGACTAAAGAAACACTAGCTGAGACTCCAGTGGGTTCATCAGCCAGTAATAGAAAGTTTCCACTTGCCATATGTACTTCCTCTTCTGGAGCGAAGGCTAAGGAGGCAAGCTGGACCCCTGAAGGTTTACCCTTACATCTGGGATCTCCTTTCACATGGTCAGTAGCCTTACAAACAAAGCATGAGCCAAAGGCTCGCTGGAATGGAGGCTTGTTCTGACCTCCTTCTGGTCTGGGACCAGAAGGTACACTAGCCTGATTCGGTTTCCCTTGTGGCTTACCCTTATAGTTTTGTTTGGGGCCCTCTTTGGAATTTGTAGTATTAGAATTCTCTTTGGAGTCCTTCTTAGGCTGTTTCTCCCCATCCTTTTTCTGAGTTACCCCAGAATCCTTGTGAGTGGCCCTGTTGGCAACCCACAAGTCAGCAGCCTTAGCTAGTTTCCGGGAATCTAATTCCTTGGAATCAGCCAAGTGTTGTCTGAGCTCAGGAGAGCAGGCATCATAAATAGTCTCCAACATAAACAAATTCTTCATACCTTCATAAGTGTTCACCTTGTAACCCTTAATCCATCCCTCTAAGTTTTTCAACCCTTCACTCACCCAGGTAGCCCAAAGGGTACCATCATGCTTTTTGAGGCTCCTAAACCTCTTAAGATACTGGGAAGGGGTCTTCCCAAACCTAGCTATCAAAGCTAGTTTCACACATTCATAGTCCTTCTTATCCTCCTCCCCCATCTCCATTACCACATCAGTTGCAACAGGGGGAAGCCTAGAGAACAACCAGGTGAGTAAGTCATTTCCTGTGATGTTCTGGAGCCCATGATTATATTCAAACAGAGACAACCAATCCAACACATCCAACTTAGGCTCATACATACCAACCAATTCCTTAGGCATCCGGGGTCTTTTAGGACTGGAACTTCTAGAGGAGCCAGAGAGAGAAGCATTCTCAACAGACAATTTCTTCATTTCTAGCTCATGCTTGAGCTCCATTTCCCTTAGCCTTAGTTCCTTTTCAGTTTGAGCATTAAGTTTTTTATACTCCAATTCTAGTTTCATTTTCTCTAGTTCATAGTACTGAGGACCAAATGTGGGACCTGGTAAAGGTCCAGTAGGCACAGCAGGTAGAGCAGGCAGAGGCCTAGGGGGGACAGTCACAACAGCCTCACCCTCCTCTTCTGACTCTTCCTCAAAATCATCAACATTTTGTTCTATGTCAATTTCAATACTGTCATCTACATTGGCTGGAGTGGTAGGTTCCTCTGAACCATCACCCAGACTTTGGTTAGCTAACAATCTTTCAATCAGCTCCATTTTCTTGCCCTTAGTCATGAGATCCTTATGTTTACAGAGCACTCTTAAACAATCAGCAGTTTTGGCTGCAAGGGACCCTTGACTATAGCTTTCTATAACTGACATGTTAGAGGATTACTTTTACAGTGCTAAGCTTTGTGGTTAGTTGCACTAAGGTATCTAAAGCACACCAAAATGTATACTCAATACAAATCCCACCGCTGTACACCAGTGTTAGGCAGAAACCTGTGCAGTTCCCTTGGGGAACACTGCAAAAGATTTAAGACTACAGGTATAGCAGTAAACCCACTTGGTAGCAGTCTGTACCACCCAGATTTACCTGGTAGCTGTGGCTGAGCAGTCAGACTTCCCTCAAGAAGAGTTAGGCAGTATGCAAAGTATACACAATAGGTACCAAAACACAATAATACAAGCAAACACTGACCAGAGCTTGGTTTCAGAAGTATATAGTTATTTATTTTTAAGAACACATAAGTTGAAAACACCCTAGCAATATATATAGTAAAACACTCTAAACACAGTTATATGGAAAGCAGTCCCAACCCTTATTCCTATCTAGACAACTCTAGGTTAACATCACATAATTCAAACAGAGGTGAGTGCTTAACTTTAGATGACACTCTAGTAGGTTCAAAGAAGGGAGAGAAAAAGCAGGAATAGGCTAAACACACCACTCTAAGGTCAAGAACACTTTCAATAGGCTCAAAGAAGCATACAGTCACAGGTGAGCAAAAGTCACTAGGCAGGGCCCACTCTTAGAGCAGACAGAGCGAAAATGTGCCCAAGATCACACCGTTATTAGGGATTCAGAGTCTTGCAAAGAGTTCAGACGGAGTTTAGAGAGGCTTAGAAAGTTTAGCCAGGGTGTCCCAGGCACTCCCAGGTTCGAAAGCCGGGGGCTAAAACTACCCCGTACAGTCGGTGGCAAGGGAAGCCAGGCGGAACACGGTACCTTAAACGGGAAGGATCCTCCAGCGATGGCAGTTGTTCCAGGCAGTGGCAGCAAGGCTCGACGTCGGTCAGGGGAGAAGAAGTTCTCGCTGAAGAGCAGAAGAAGAAGGTCGTTGCACTGCCCGGGAAGAAACCAGCCGCGGAGTCCTCCGGTTAAAGGGTTGTACCGACTTTCGCGGTTGTGGTAAAAGTGTGGTATTCCGGTTGCCGGGGTGCTTGGCACGGGCAAGGCGGCCACGAGATACCTCGAAGAGGCGGAAAGAAGGTGAAAACTGGTTGTCCCCACCAGTCAAGGGAAGGAGCCACTCCGTTAAGAGTTCTCCTCGGTCGTTGGGAAAAGTGGTGAGACGGTTCAGCAGGGCTCCACCGGGTGGTGTCGTCGTAGCAGGTCGGCTCAGCTCTTCCCTCGTCGGATTCTTGGTCCTGTGGCGACTTCTGAAGTTCCAGTCCCCAAAGCCCTGCTTTTATGCAGCAAACCCCCATTCACCCAGCCTAGCTGTCACTCAAACATGCTAAGTGGTGAGCCGGCCGGCTCACCACTTGGGCCAATCAGGACGGAGTGCGACTTGAGTTACCAAGGTAACTCAATCCAGGGTGCCTAAATCCCCCTCCACCCCTCCTAAGTACCCCAGACAGAGTGGCACCACTTTGGAGGGCTTCTGTGGAGAAGCCCGCCAAAAGTGGGACAAAGGGCTCCACTTCGGGTCAGAGTTACAGAGGCGAACGCCAACGCCATTTTAGAATCAAGTTTTGGCAAAAAATCCCAACCGGAGTTATAATAACAAATATATAAACCGGCGGTATGTTTGAGGCTATCGTAAATAAATAATTAAATGTGTTAGCCTAAAACAATGGGAAATCCCATAGGAAAATATTCGCGGTCGAATATAAAAAGTAGTTTCCACTGCCACCAGCCAAAACTCGATCAGGGGGGACGGAGACGTGCCCCCTTGACTAACAGACCCTGGGGCAATCGAATTGCCCCAGCCAGTACGTCCACAATATGATGGTTTGTACTGGTTCTGTTCAGGATTTAAGACTAGTAAAGTCTTTGGTGACTTTACATGCCCTGGGAGACAGTAGTCAGTCCCAGAGTATGGAGTCTATGTTGGGGAGTCCCTAGGACACCCCTGGGTTACGGCACAGAGGGTGCTGTGTAACCCACATCACAAAAATACATGAGGCCCTATGAAGTAAAAGACCCCATAGCCCATTCAACACAAGGTTTAACCAAGAAAACATACTTCAACATGCCCAAGAGTGAGGGTAAAAGAGTCTCACTCTTGGCAGGAGAAAAAAAAGAAACCCCAGAAATCCAGCAAAGCTGCTGGGGGACTCACTATGTAGGGAAATTCAGCCTAAACAGAGAATTCTCCCTAACACCCACTCACACTGAAGCAGCTATTTTCCATTAGAGAATCGGCCCTCTGACCTGCAGAGGCAGAAAGGTCCTCTCTACTAATGGGAACTAGCCCACTCACACTGAAGCAGCTATTTCCCATTAGAGAAACGGCCCTCCGACCTGCAGAGGAAGAATGGTCCTCTTGTCTAATGGGAACTAGCCCATTCACACAGAAGCAGCTATTTCCCATTAGAGAAACGGCCCTCTGACCTGCAGAGGAAGAAAGGTCCTCTCGTTTAATGGGAACTAGCCCATTCGCACTGAAGCAGCTATTTTCCATTAGAGAAAATTCCCTCTGACCTGCAGAGGCAGAAAGGTCCTCTTCTCTAATGGGAACTAGCCCATTCGCACTGAAGCAGCTATTTCCCATTAGAGAAACGGCCCTCCGACCTGGACAGGCAGAAAGGTCCTCTCGTCTAATGGGAACTAGCCCATTCACACTAAAGCAGCTATTTCCCATTAGAGAAACGGCCCTCTGACCTGCAGAGACAGAAAGGTCCTCTCGCCTAATGGGAACTAGGCCACTCCAACTGAAGCAGCTATTTCGCATTAGAGAAACGGCCCTCCGACCTGCAGAGGCAGAAAGGTCCTCTTGTCTAATGGGAACTAGCCCACTCACACTGAAGCAGCTATTTCACATTAGAGAAACGACCCTCTGACCTGCAGTGGCAGAAAGATCCTCTCGTCTCATTGGAACTAGCCCACTCACACTGAAGCAGCTATTTCCCATTAGAGAAAGGGCCCTCCGACCTGGAAAGGCAGAAAGGTCCTCTCGTCTAATGGGAACTAGTCCATTCACACTGAAGCAGCTATTTCCCATTAGAGAAATGGGCCTCCAACCTGCAGAGGCAGAACGGTCCTTTCGTCTAAAGGGAACTAGCCCACAAACACTGAAGCAGCTATTTCCCATTAGAGAAACGGCCCTCTGACCTGCAGAGGCAGAAAGGTCCTCTCGTCTAATGGGAACTAGCCCATTCACACTGAAGCAGCTATTTCTCATTAGAGAAACGGCCCTCTGACCTGCAGAGACAGAAAGGTCCTCTCGCCTAATGGGAACTAGCCCATTCACACTGAAGCAGCTATTTCCCATTAGAGAAATGGCCCTCCGACCTGCAGAGGCAGAAAGGTCCACTCGTCTAATGGGAACTAGCCCACTCACACTGAAGCAGTTATTTCCCATTAGAGAAAAGGCTGTATGACCTGCAGAGGCAGAAAGGTCCTCTCGTCTAATGGGAACTAGCCCATTCACACTGAAACAGCTATTTTCCATTAGAGAAACGGGCCTCTGACCTGCAGATGCAGAAAGGTCCTCTCGTCTAATGGGAACTAGCCCGCTCAAACTGAAGCAGCTATTTCCCATTAGAGAAACGGCCCTCCGACCTGCAGAGGCAGAAAGGTCCCCTCGTCTAATGGGAACTAGCCCGCTCGCACTGAAGCAGCTATTTCACATTAGAGAAACGGCCCTCCGACCTGCAGAGGCAAAAAGGTCCTCTCGTCTAATGGGAACTAGCCCATTCACACTGAAGCAGCTATTTCCCATTAGAGAAACGGCCCTCCGACCCGCAGAGGCAGAAAAGTCCTCTCGCCTAATGGGAACTAGCCCATTCACACTGAAGCAGCTATTTCCCATTAGAGAAACGGCCCTCAGACCTGCAGAGGCAGAAAGGTCCTCTCACCTAATGGGAACTCTCCACTCACACTGAAGCAGCTATTTCCCATTAGAAAACGTCCCTCCGACATTCAGAGGCAGAAAGGTCCTCTCATCTAATGGGAACTAGCCCACTCACACTGAAGCAGCTATTTCCCATTAGAGAAACGACCCTCTGACCTGCAGAGGCAGAAAGGTCCTCTCGTCTAATGGGAACTAGCCCACTCACACTGAAGCAGCTATTTCCCATTAGAGAAATGGCCCTCCGACCTGCAGAGGCAGAAAGGTCCCCTCGTCTAATGGGAACTAGCCCGATCGCACTGAAGCAGCTATTTCCCATTAGGAAACGGCCTTCCGACCTGCAGAGGCAGAAAGGACCTCTCGTCTAATGGAAACTAGCCCATTCGCACTGAAGCAGCTATTCACCATTAGAGAAACGGCCCTATGACCTGCAGAGGCAGAAAGGTCATCTCGTCTAATTGGATCTAGCCCACTCACTCTGAAGCAGCTATTTCCCATTAGAGAAACGGCCCTCTGACCTGCAGAGGCAGAAAGGTCCTCTCGCCGAATGGGAACTAGCCCAGTCACACTGAAGCAGCTATTTCCCATTAGAGAAACGGCCCTCTGACCTGCAGAGGCAGAAACGTCCTCTCGTCTAATGGGAACTAGCCCACTCACACTGAAGCAGCTATTTCCCATTAGAGAAACGGCCGTCTGACCTGCAGATGCAGAAAGGTCCTCTCGTCTAATGGGAACTGGCCCATTCACACTGAAGCAGCTATTTCCCATTAGAGAAACGGCCCTCTGACCTGCAGAGGCAGAAAGGTCCTCTCGTCTAATGGGAACTAGGCCACTCCCACTGAAGCAGCTATTTCGCTTTAGAGAAACGGCCCTCCGACCTGCAGAGGCAGAAAGGTCCTTTCGTCTAATGGGAACTAGCCCACTCACACTGAAACAGCTATTTCCCATTAGAGAAACGGCCCTCCGACCTGCAGAGGCAGAAAGGTACTCTCGTCTAATGGGAACTAGCCCATTCACACTGAAGCAGCTATTTTCCATTAGAGAAACGGCCCTCCAACCCGCAGAGGCAGAAAGGTCCTCTCGCCTAATGGGAACTAGCCCATTCACACTGAAGCAGCTATTTTCCATTAGAGAAACGGCCCTCCGACCTGCAGAGGCAGAAAGGTCCTCTCACCTAATGGGAACTCTCCACTCACACTGAAGCAGCTATTTCCCATTAGAGAAACGTCCCTCCGACATTCAGAGGCAGAAAGGTCCTCTCGTCTAATGGGAACTAGCCCACTCACACTGAAGCAGCTACTTCCCATTAGAGAAACGGCCCTCTGACCTGCAGAGGCAGAAAGGTCCTTTCGTCTAATGGGAACTAGCCCACTCACACTGAAGCAGCTATTTCCCATTAGAGAAACGGCCCTCCGACCTGCAGAGGCAGAAAGGTCCTCTCGTCTAATGGGAACTAGCCCACTCACACTGAAGCAGCTATTTCCCATTAGAGAAACGGCCATCCGACCTGCAAAGGCAGAAAGGACCTCTCGTCTAATGGGAACTAGCCCATTCGCACTGAAGCAGCTATTTCCCATTAGAGAAACGGCCCTATGACCTGCAGAGGCAGAAAGGTCATCTCGTCTAATGGGATCTAGCCCACTCACACTGAAGCAGCTATTTCCCATTAGAGAAACGGCACTCTGACCTGCAGAGGTAGAAAGGTCCTCTCGCCGAATGGGAACTAGCCCAGTCACACTGAAGCAGCTATTTCCCATTAGAGAAACGGCCCTCTGACCTGCAGAGGCAGAAAGGGCCTCTCGTCTAATGGGAACTAGCCCACTCACACTGAAGCAGCTATTTCCCATTAGAGAAACGGCCGTCTGACCTGCAGAGGCAGAAAGGTCCTCTCGTCTACTGGGAACTAGCCCATTCACACTGAAGCAGCTATTTCCCATTAGAGAAACGGCCCTCTGACCTGCAGAGGCAGAAAGGTCCTCTCGTCTAATGGGAACTAGCCCACTCACACTGAAGCAGCGATTTCCCATTAGAGAAACGGCCCTCCGACCTGCAGAGGCAGAAAGGTCCTCTTGTCTAATGGGAACTAGCCCACTCACACTGAAGCAGCTATTTCACATTAGAGAAACGGCCCTCTGACCTGCAGTGGCAGAAAGATCCTCTCGTCTCATTGGAACTAGGCCACTCACACTGAAGCAGCTATTTCCCATTAGAGAAAGGGCCCTCCAACCTGGAAAGGCAGAAAGGTCCTCTCGTCTAATGGGAACTAGTCCATTCACACTGAAGCAGCTATTTCCCATTAGAGAAATGGGCCTCCAACCTGCAGAGGCAGAACGGTCCTTTCGTCTAATGGGAACTAGCCCACAAACACTGAAGCAGCTATTTCCCATTAGAGAAACTGCCCTCCGACCTGCAGATGCAGAAAGGTCCTCTCGTCTAATGGGAACTAGCCCATTCACACTGAAGCAGCTATTTCCCATTAGAGAAACGGCCCTCTGACCTGCAGAGACAGAAAGGTCCTCTCGCCTAATGGGAACTAGCCCATTCACACTGAAGCAGCTATTTCCCATTAGAGAAATGGCCCTACGACCTGCAGAGGCAGAAAGGTCCACTCGTCTAATGGGAACTAGCCCACTCACACTGAAGCAGTTATTTCCCATTAGAGAAAAGGCTGTATGACCTGCATAGGCAGAAAGGTCCTCTCGTCTAATGGGAACTAGCCCATTCACACTGAAACAGCTATTTCCCATTAGAGAAACGGGCCTCTGACCTGCAGAGGCAGAAAGGTTATCTCGTCTAATGGGAACTAGGCCACTCCCACTGAAGCAGATATTTCGCATTAGAGAAACGGCCCTCCGACCTGCAGAGGCAGAAAGGTCCTTTCGTCTAATGGGAACTAGCCCACTCACACTGAAGCAGCTATTTCCCATTAGAGAAACGGCCCTCCGACCTGCAGAGGCAGAAAGGTCCTCTCGTCTAATGGGAACTAGCCCATTCACACTGAAGCAGCTGTTTCCCATTAGAGAAACGGCCCTTCGACCCGCAGAGGCAGAAAAGTCCTCTCGCCTAATGGGAACTAGCCCATTCACACTGAAGCAGCTATTTCCCATTAGAGAAACGGCCCTCCGACCTGCAGAGGCAGAAAGGTCCTCTTACCTAATGGGAACTCTCCACTCACACTGAAGCAGCTATTTCCCATTAGAAAAACGTCCCTCCGACATTCAGAGGCAGAAAGGTCCTCTCGTCTAATGGGAACTAGCCCACTCACACTGAAGCAGCTATTTCCCATTAGAGAAACAGCCCTCTGACCTGCAGAGGCAGAAAGGTCCTCTCGTCTAATGGGAACTAGCCCACTCACACTGAAGCAGCTATTTTCCATTAGAGAAACGGCCCTCCGACCTGCAGAGGCAGAAAGGTCCTCTCGTCTAATGGGAACTAGCCCACTCGCACTGAAGCAGCTATTTCCCATTAGAGAAACGGCCTTCCGACCTGCAGAGGCAGAAAGGACCTCTCATCTAATGGGAACTAGCCCATTCGCACTGAAGCAGCTATTTCCCATTAGAGAAACGGCCCTATGACCTGCAGAGGCAGAAAGGTCATCTCCTCTAATGGGATCTAGCCCACTCACACTGAAGCAGCTATTTCCCATTAGAGAAACGGCCCTCTGAGCTGCAGAGGCAGAAAGGTCCTCTCGCCGAATGGGAACTAGCCCAGTCACACTGAAGCAGCTATTTCCCATTAGAGAAACGGCCCTCTGACCTGCAGATGCATAAAGGTCCTCTCGTCTAATGGGAACTGGCCCATTCACACTGAAGCAGCTATTTCCCATTAGAGAAACGGCCTTTGACCTGCAGAGGCAGAAAGGTCCTCTCGTCTAATGGGAACTAGGCCACTCCCACTGAAGCAGCTATTTCGCATTAGAGAAACGGCCCTCCGACCTGCAGAGGCAGAAAGGTCCTTTCGTCTAATGGGAACTAGCCCACTCACACTGAAACAGCTATTTCCCATTAGAGAAACGGCCCTCCGACCTGCAGAGGCAGAAAGGTCCTCTCGCCTAATGGGAACTAGCCCATTCACACTGAAGCAGCTATTTTCCATTAGAGAAACGGCCCTCCGACCTGCAGAGGCAGAAAGGTCCTCTCACCTAATGGGAACTCTCCACTCACACTGAAGCAGCTATTTCCCATTAGAGAAACGTCCCTCCGACATTCAGAGGCAGAAAGGTCCTCTCATCTAATGGGAACTAGCCCACTCACACTGAAGCAGCTATTTCCCATTAGAGAAACGGCCCTCTGACCTGCAGAGGCAGAAAGGTCCTCTCGTCTAATGGGAACTAGCCCACTCACACTGAAGCAGCTATTTCCCATTAGAGAAACAGCCCTCCGACCTGGAAAGGCAGAAAGGTCCTCTCGTCTAATGGGAACTAGCCCATTCACACTGAAGCAGCTATTTTCCATTAGAGAAACGGGCCCCCGACCTGCAGAGGCAGAACGGTCCTTTCGTCTAATGGGAACTAGCCCACTCACACTGAAGCAGCTATTTCCCATTAGAGAAACGGCCCTCTGACCTGCAGAGGCAGAACGGTCCTTTCGTCTAATGGGAACTAGCCCACTCACACTGAAGCAGCGATTTCCCATTAGAGAAACGGCCCTCCGACCTGCAGAGGCAGAAAGGTCCTCTTGTCTAATGGGAACTAGCCCACTCACACTGAAGCAGCTATTTCACATTAGAGAAACGGCCCTCTGACATGCAGTAGCAGAAAGATCCTCTTGTCTCATTGGAACTAGCCCACTCACACTGAAGCAGCTATTTCCCATTAGAGAAAGGGCCCTCCGACCTGGAAAGGCAGAAAGGTCCTCTCGTCTAATGGGAACTAGTCCATTCACACTGAAGCAGCTATTTCCCATTAGAGAAACGGGCCCCCGACCTGCAGAGGCAGAACGGTCCTTTCGTCTAATGGGAACTAGCCCACTCACACTGAAGCAGCTATTTCCCATTAGAGAAACGGCCCTCTGACCTGCAGAGGCAGAACGGTCCTTTCGTCTAATGGGAACTAGCCCACTCACACTGAAGCAGCGATTTCCCATTAGAGAAACGGCCCTCCGACCTGCAGAGGCAGAAAGGTCCTCTTGTCTAATGGGAATTAGCCCACTCACACTGAAGCAGCTATTTCACATTAGAGAAACGGCCCTCTGACCTGCGGTGGCAGAAAGATCCTCTCGTCTCATTGGAACTAGCCCACTCACACTGAAGCAGCTATTTCCCATTAGAGAAAGGGCCCTCCGACCTGGAAAGGCAGAAAGGTCCTCTCGTCTAATGGGAACTAGTCCATTCACACTGAAGCAGCTATTTCCCATTAGAGAAATGGGCCTCCAACCTGCAGAGGCAGAACGGTCCATTCGTCTAATGGGACCTAGCCCACATACACTGAAGCAGTTATTTCCCATTAGAGAAACTGCCCTCCGACCTGCAGATGCAGAAAGGTCCTCTCGTCTAATGGGAACTAGCCCATTCACACTGAAGCAGCTATTTCCCATTAGAGAAACGGCCCTCTGACCTGCAGAGACAGAACGGTCCTCTCGCCTAATGGGAACTAGCCCATTCACACTGAAGCAGCTATTTCCCATTAGAGAAATGGCCCTCCGACCTGCAGAGGTAGAAAGGTCCACTCGTCTAATGGGAACTAGCCCACTCACACTGAAGCAGTTATTTCCCATTAGAGAAAAGGCTGTATGACCTGCATAGGCAGAAAGGTCCTCTCGTCTAATGGGAACTAGCCCATTCACACTGAAACAGCTATTTCCGATTAGAGAAACGGGCTCTGACCTGCAGAGGCAGAAAGGTCCTCTCGTCTAATGGGAACTAAGCCACTCCCACTGAAGCAGATATTTCGCATTACAGAAACGGCCATCCGACCTGCAGAGGCAGAAAGGTCCTTTCGTCTAATGGGAACTAGCCCATTCACACTGAAACAGCTATTTCCCATTAGAGAAACGGGCCTCTGACCTGCAGAGGCAGAAAGGTCCTCTCGTCTAATGGGAACTAGCCCATTCACACTGAAGCAGCTATTTCCCATTAGAGAAACGGCCCTCCGACCCGCAGAGGCAGAAAAGTCATCTCGCCTAATGGGAACTAGCCTATTCACACTGAAGCAGCTATTTCCCATTAGAGAAACGGCCCTCCGACCTGCGGAGGCAGAAAGGTCCTCTCACCTAATGGGAACTCTCCACTCACACTGAAGCAGCTATTTCCCATTAGAAAAACGTCCCTCCAACATTCAGAGGCTGAAAGGCCTCTGATCTAATGGGAACTAGCCCACTCACACTGAAGCAGCTATTTCCCATTAGAGAAACGGCCCTCTGACCTGCAGAGGCAGAAAGGTCCTCTCGTCTAATGGGAACTAGCCCACTCACACTGAAGCAGCTATTTTCCATTAGAGAAACGGCCCTCCGACCTGCAGAGGCAGAAAGGTCCTCTCGTCTAATGGGAACTAGCCCACTCGCACTGAAGCAGCTATTTCCCATTAGAGAAACGGCCTTCCGACCTGCAGAGGCAGAAAGGACCTCTCGTCTAATGGGAACTAGCCCATTCGCACTGAAGCGGCTATTTCCCATTAGAGAAACGGCCCTATGACCTGCAGAGGCAGAAAGGTCATCTCGTCTAATGAGATCTAGCCCACTCACACTGAAGCAGCTATTTCCCATTAGAGAAACGGCCCTCTGAGCTGCAGAGGCAGAAAGGTCCTCTCGCCGAATGGGAACTAGCCCAGTCACACTGAAGCAGCTATTTCCCATTAGAGAAACGGCCCTCTGACCTGCAGATGCAGAAAGGTCCTCTCGTCTAATGGGAACTGGCCCATTCACACTGAAGCAGATATTTCCCATTAGAGAAACGGCCCTCTGACCTGCAGAGGCAGAAAGGTCCTCTCGTCTAATGGGAACTAGGCCACTCCCACTGAAGCAGCTATTTCGCATTAGAGAAACGGCCCTCCGACCTGCAGAGGCAGAAAGGTCCTTTCGTCTAACGGGAACTAGCCCACTCACACTGAAACAGCTATTTCCCATTAGAGAAACGGCCCTCCTACCTGCAGAGGCAGAAAGGTCCTCTCGTCTAATGGGAACTAGCCCATTCACACTGAAGCAGCTATTTTCCATTAGAGAAACGGCCCTCCAACCCGCAGAGGCAGAAAGGTCCTCTCGCCTAATGGGAACTAGCCCATTCACACTGAAGCAGCTATTTTCCATTAGAGAAACGGCCCTCCGACCTGCAGAGGCAGAAAGGTCCTCTCACCTAATGGGAACTCTCCACTCACACTGAAGCAGCTATTTCCCATTAGAGAAACGTCCCTCCGACATTCAGAGGCAGAAAGGGCCTCTCAACTAATGGGAACTAGCCCACTCACACTGAAGCAGCTATTTCCCATTAGAGAAACGGCACTCTGACCTGCAGAGGCAGAAAGGTCCTCTCGCCGAATGGGAACTAGCCCAGTCACACTGAATCAGCTATTTCCCATTAGAGAAACGGCCCTCTGACCTGCAGAGGCAGAAAGGGCCTCTCGTCTAATGGGAACTAGCCCACTCACACTGAAGCAGCTATTTCCCATTAGAGAAACGGCCGTCTGACCTGCAGAGGCAGAAAGGTCCTCTAGTCTACTGGGAACTAGCCCATTCACACTGAAGCAGCTATTTCCCATTAGAGAAACGGCCCTCTGACCTGCAGAGGCAGAAAGGTCCTCTCGTCTAATGGGAACTAGCCCACTCACACTGAAGCAGCTATTTCGCATTAGAGAAACGGCCCTCTGATCTGCAGAGGCAGAAAGGTCCAACGTCTGATGGGAACTAGCCCATTCACACTGAAGCAGCTATTTCCCATTAGAGAAACGGCCCTCTGACCTGCAGAGGCAGAAAGGTCCTCTCGTCTAATGGGAACTAGCCAACTCACACTGAAGCAGCTATTTCCCATTAGAGAAACGGCCCTCTGACCTGCAGAGGCAGAAAGATCCTCTCGTCTAATGGGAACTAGCCCACTCACACTGAAGCAGCTATTTCCCATTAGAGAAACAGCCCTCCGACCTGGAAAGGCAGAAAGGTCCTCTCGTCTAATCGGAACTAGCCCATTCACACTGAAGCAGCTATTTCCCATTAGAGAAACGGGCCCCCGACCTGCAGAGGAAGAACGGTCCTTTCGTCTAATGGGAACTAGCCCACTCACACTGAAGCAGCTATTTCCCATTAGAGAAACGGCCCTCTGACCTGCAGAGGCAGAACGGTCCTTTCGTCTAATGGGAACTAGCCCACTCACACTGAAGCAGCGATTTCCCATTAGAGAAACGGCCCTCCGACCTGCAGAGGCAGAAAGGTCCTCTTGTCTAATGGGAACTAGCCCACTCACACTGAAGCAGCTATTTCACATTAGAGAAACGGCCCTCTGACCTGCAGTGGCAGAAAGATCCTCTCGTCTCATTGGAACTAGCCCACTCACACTGAAGCAGCTATTTCCCATTAGAGAAAGGGCCCTCCGACCTGGAAAGGCAGAAAGGTCCTCTTGTCTAATGGGAACTAGTCCATTCACACTGAAGCAGCTATTTCCCATTAGAGAAATGGGCCTCCAACCTGCAGAGGCAGAAAGGTCCACTCGTCTAATGGGAACTAGCCCACTCACACTGAAGCAGTTATTTCCCATTAGAGAAAAGGCTGTATGACCTGCATAGGCAGAAAGGTCCTCTCGTCTAACGGGAACTAGCCCATTCACACTGAAACAGCTATTTCCCATTAGAGAAACGGGCCTCTGACCTGCAGAGGCAGAAAGGTCCTCTCGTCTAATGGGAACTAGGCCACTCCCACTGAAGCAGATATTTCGCATTAGAGAAACGGCCCTCCGACCTGCAGAGGCAGAAAGGTCCTTTCGTCTAATGGGAACTAGCCCACAAACACTGAAGCAGCTATTTCCCATTAGAGAAACTGCCCTCCGACCTGCAGATGCAGAAAGTCCTCTCGTCTAATGGGAACTAGCCCATTCACACTGAAGCAGCTATTTCCCATTAGAGAAACGGCCCTCTGACCTGCAGAGACAGAAAGGTCCTCTCGCCTAATGGGAACTAGCCCATTCACACTGAAGCAGCTATTTCCCATTAGAGAAATGGCCCTCCGACCTGCAGAGGCAGAAAGGTCCACTCGTCTAATGGGAACTAGCCCACTCACACTGAAGCAGTTATTTCCCATTAGAGAAAAGGCTGTATGACCTGCATAGGCAGAAAGGTCCTCTCGTCTAACGGGAACTAGCCCATTCACACTGAAACAGCTATTTCCCATTAGAGAAACGGGCCTCTGACCTGCAGAGGCAGAAAGGTCCTCTCGTCTAATGGGAACTAGGCCACTCCCACTGAAGCAGATATTTCGCATTAGAGAAACGGCCCTCCGACCTGCAGAGGCAGAAAGGTCCTCTCGTCTAATGGGAACTAGCCCACTCGCACTGAAGCAGCTATTTCCCATTAGAGAAACGGCCTTCCGACCTGCAGAGGCAGAAAGGACCTCTCGTCTAATGGGAACTAGCCCATTCGCACTGAAGCAGCTATTTCCCATTAGAGAAACGGCCCTCCGACCTGCAGAGGCAGAAATGTCCTCTCGTCTAATGGGAACTAGCCCATTCACACTGAAGCAGCTATTTCCCATTAGATAAACGGCCCTCCGACCCGCAGAGGCAGTAAAGTCCTCTCGCCTAATGGGAACTAGCCCATTCACACTGAAGCAGCTATTTCCCATTAGAGAAACGGCCCTCCGACCTGCAGAGGCAGAAAGGTCCTCTCACCTAATGGGAACTCTCCACTCACACTGAAGCAGCTATTTCCCATTAGAAAAACGTCCCTCCGACATTCAGAGGCAGAAAGGTCCTCTCGTCTAATGGGAACTAGCCCACTCACACTGAAGCAGCTATTTTCCATTAGAGAAACGGCCCTCTGACCTGCAGAGGCAGAAAGGTGCTTTCGTCTAATGGGAACTAGCCCACTCGCACTGAAGCAGCTATTTCCCATTAGAGAAACGGCCCTCCGACCTGCAGAGGCAGAAAGGTCCTCTCGTCTAATGGGAACTAGCCCACTCGCACTGAAGCAGCTATTTCCCATTAGAGAAACGGCCTTCCGACCTGCAGAGGCAGAAAGGACCTCTCGTCTAATGGGAACTAGCCCATTCGCACTGAAGCAGCTATTTCCCATTAGAGAAACGGCCCTATGACCTGCAGAGGCAGAAAGGTCATCTCGTCTAATGGGATCTAGCCCACTCACACTGAAGCAGCTATTTCCCATTAGAGAAACGGCCCTCTGAGCTGCAGAGGCAGAAAGGTCCTCTCGCCGAATGGGAACTAGCCCAGTCACACTGAAGCAGCTATTTCCCATTAGAGAAACGGCCCTCTGACCTGCAGAGGCAGAAAGGTCATCTTGTCTAATGGGAACTAGCCCACTCACACTGAAGCAGCTATTTCCCATTAGAGAAACGGCCGTCTGACCTGCAGAGGCAGAAAGGTCCTCTCGTCTAATGGGAACTAGCCCATTCACACTGAAGCAGCTATTTCCCATTAGAGAAACGGCCCTCTGACCTGCAGAGGCAGAAAGGTCCTCTCGTCTAATGGGAACTAGCCCACTCACACTGAAGCAGCTATTTCCCATTAGAGAAACGGCCCTCTGACCTGCAGAGGCAGAACGGTCCTTTCGTCTAATGGGAGCTAGCCCACTCACACTGAAGCAGCTATTTCCCATTCGAGAAACGGCCCTCTGACCTGCAGATGCAGAAAGGTCCTCTCGTCTAATGGGAACTAGCCAACTCAAACTGAAGCAGCTATTTCCCATTAGAGAAACGGCCCTCCGACCTGCAGATGCAGAAAGGTCCTCTCGTCTAATGGGAACTAGCCTGCTCAAACTGAAGCAGCTATTTCCCATTAGAGAAACGGCCCTCTGAGCTGCAGAGGCAGAAAGGTCCTCTCGTCTAATGGGAACTAGCCCATTCACACTGAAGCAGCTATTTCCCATTAGAGAAACGGCCCTCTGACCTGCAGAGGCAGAAAGGTCCTCTCGTCTAATGGGAACTAGCCCACTCACACTGAAGCAGCTATTTCCCATTAGAGAAACGGCCCTCTGAGCTGCAGAGGCAGAAAGGTCCTCTCGTCTAATGGGAACTAGCCCATTCACACTGAAGCAGCTATTTCCCATTAGAGAAACGGCCCTCTGACCTGCAGAGGCAGAAAGGTCCTCTCGTCTAATGGGAACTAGCCCACTCACACTGAAGCAGCTATTTCCCATTAGAGAAACGGCCCTCTGACCTGCAGAGGCAGAAAGGTCCTCTCGTCTAATGGGAACTAGCCCACTCACACTGAAGCAGCTATTTCCCATTAGAGAAACGGCCCTCTGACCTGCAGAGGCAGAACGGTCCTTTCGTCTAATGGGAGCTAGCCCACTCACACTGAAGCAGCTATTTCCCATTCGAGAAACGGCCCTCTGACCTGCAGATGCAGAAAGGTCCTCTCGTCTAATGGGAACTAGCCAACTCAAACTGAAGCAGCTATTTCCCATTAGAGAAACGGCCCTCCGACCTGCAGATGCAGAAAGGTCCTCTCGTCTAATGGGAACTAGCCCGCTCAAACTGAAGCAGCTATTTCCCATTCGAGAAACGGCCCTCCGACCTGCAGAGGCAGAAAGGTCCCCTCGTCTAATGGGAACTAGCCCGCTCGCACTGAAGCAGCTATTTCCCATTAGAGATCGGCCCTCTGACCTGCAGAGGCAGAAAGGTCCTCTCGTCTAATGGGAACTAGGCCACTCGCACTGAAGCAGCTATTTCCCATTAGAGAAAAGGCCCTCCGACCTGCAGAGGCAGACAGGTCCTCTCGTCTAATGGGAACTAGCCCACTCGCACTGAAGCAGCTATTTCCCATTAGAGAAACGGCCCTCCGACCTGCAGAGGCAGAAAGGTCCTCTCGTCTAATGGGAACTAGCCCATTCACACTGAAGCAGCTATATCCCATTAGAGAAACGGCCCTCTGACCTGCAGAGGCAGAAAGGTCCTCTCGCCTAATGGGAACTAGCCCATTCACACTGAAGCAGCTATTTCCCATTAGAGAAACGGCCCTCCGACCTGCAGAGGCAGAAAGGTCCTCTCTTCTAATGGGAACTCTCCACTCACACTGAAGCAGCTATTTCCCATTATAGAAACGGCCATCTGACCTGCAGAGACAAAAAAGGTCCTCTCATCTAATGGGAACTAGCCCACTCACACTGAAGCAGCTATTTCCCATTAGAGAAATGGGCCTCCAACCTGCAGAGGCAGAACAGTCCTTTTGTCTAATGGGAACTAGCCCACAAACACTGAAGCAGCTATTTCCCATTAGAGAAATGGCCCTCCGACCTGCAGAGGCAGAAAGGTCCTCTCGTCTTATGGGAACTAGCCCATTCACACTGAAGCAGCTATTTCCCATTAGAGAAACGGCCCTCCGACCTGCAGAGGCAGAAAGGTCCTCTCGCCTAATGGGAACTAGCCCACTCACACTGAAGTAGCTATTTCCCATTAGAGAAACGGCCCTCCGACCTGCAGAGGCAGAAAGGTCCTTTCCTCTAATGGGAACTAGCCCAGTGTTAGGCAGAAACCTGTGCAGTTCCCTTGGGGAACACTGCAAAAGATTTAAGACTACAGGTATAGCAGTAAACCCACTTGGTAGCAGTCTGTACCACCCAGATTTACCTGGTAGCTGTGGCTGAGCAGTCAGACTTCCCTCAAGAAGAGTTAGGCAGTATGCTAAGTATACACAATAGGTACCAAAACACAATAGTACAAGCAAACACTGACCAGAGCTTGGTTTCAGAAGTATATAGTTATTTATTTTTAAGAACACATAAGTTGAAAACACCCTAGCAATATATATAGTAAAACACTCTAAACACAGTTATATGGAAAGCAGTCCCAACCCTTATTCCTATCTAGACAACTCGAGGTTAACATCACATAATTCAAACAGAGGTGAGTGCTTAACTTTAGATGACACTCTAGTAGGTTCAAAGAAGGGAGAGAAAAAGCAGGAATAGGCTAAACACACCACTCTAAGGTCAAGAATACTTTCAATAGGCTCAAAGAAGCATAAAGTCACAGGTGCGCAAAAGTCACTAGGCAGGGCCCACTCTTAGAGCAGACAGAGCGAAAATGTGCCCAAGATCACACCGTTATTAGGGATTCAGAGTCTTGCAAAGAGTTCAGACGGAGTTTAGAGAGGCTTAGAAAGTTTAGCCAGGGTGTCCCAGGCACTCCCAGGTTCGAAAGCCGGGGGCTAAAACTACCCCGTACAGTCGGTGGCAAGGGAAGCCAGGCGGAACACGGTACCTTAAACGGGAAGGATCCTCCAGCGGTGGCAGTTGTTCCAGGCAGTGGCAGCAAGGCTCAACGTCGGTCAGGGGAGAAGAAGTTCTCGCTGAAGAGCAGAAGAAGAAGGTCGTTGCACTGCCCGGGAAGAAACCAGCCGCTGAGTCCTCAGGTTAAAGGGTTGTACCGACTTTCGCGGTTGTGGTAAAAGTGTGGTATTCCGGTTGCCGGGGTGCTTGGCACGGGCAAGGCGGCCACGAGATACCTCGAAGAAGCGGAAAGAAGGTGAAAACTGGTTGTCCCCACCAGTCAAGGGAAGGAGCCACTCCGTTAAGAGTTCTCCTCGGTCGTTGGGAAAAGTGGTGAGACGGTTCAGCAGGGCTCCACCGGGTGGTGTCGTCGTAGCAGGTCGGCTCAGCTCTTCCCTCGTCGGATTCTTGGTCCTGTGGCGACTTCTGAAGTTCCAGTCCCCAAAGCCCTGCTTTTATGCAGCAAACCCCCATTCACCCAGCCTAGCTGTCACTCAAACATGCTAAGTGGTGAGCCGGCCGGCTCACCACTTGGGCCAATCAGGACGGAGTGCGACTTGAGTTACCAAGGTAACTCAGTCCAGGGTGCCTAAATCCCCCTCCACCCCTCCTAAGTACCCCAGACAGAGTGGCACCACTTTGGAGGGCTTCTGTGGAGAAGCCCGCCAAAAGTGGGACAAAGGGCTCCACTTCGGGTCAGAGTTACAGAGGCGAACGCCAACGCCATTTTAGAATCAAGTTTTGGCAAAAAATCCCAACCGGAGTTATAATAACAAATATATAAATCGGCGGTATGTTTGAGGCTATCGTAAATAAATAATTAAATGTGTTAGCCTAAAACAATGGGAAATCCCATAGGAAAATATTCGCGGTCGAATATAAAAAGTAGTTTCCACTGCCACCAGCCAAAACTCGATCAGGGGGGACGGAGACGTGCCCCCTTGACTAACAGACCCTGGGGCAATCGAATTGCCCCAGCCAGTATGTCCACAATATGATGGTTTGTACTGGTTCTGTTCAGGATTTAAGACTAGTAAAGTCTTTGGTGACTTTACATGCCCTGGGAGACAGTAGTCAGTCCCAGGGTATGGAGTCTATGTTGGGGAGTCCCTAGGACACCCCTGGGTTACGGCACAGAGGGTGCTGTGTAACCCACATCACAAAAATACATGAGGCCCTATGGAGTAAAAGACCCAATAGCCCATTCAACACAAGGTTTAACCAAGAAAACACACTTCAACATGCCCAAGAGTGAGGGTAAAAGAGTCTCACTCTTGGCAGGAGAAAAAAAAGAAACCCTAGAAATCCAGCAAAGCTGCTGGGGGACTCACTAGGTAGGGAAATTCAGCCTAAACAGAGAATTCTCCCTAACACTCGCCCCGACTAAGGGACAGGAGGATTTAATCCACTCCTGGATGAACCTCATACCTCTAGTCGATGATATACATCCTAGAGAGTCCATCAGCATTTTGATGGTGACACCCTGACCTGTGCTCAATGGTGAAATCAAACCCTTGCAGGCAGATTGACCATCTCAATAGTTTTGGATTCTCCCCTTTCATTTGCATTAACCATCTCAAGGGTTGGTGGTCAGTCTGAATAACAAAAGTAGAACCATACAAGTATGGCCTAAACTTCTTCAGTGCCCACACAATAGCAAAGCATCCTCTTTCGATTGTTGCCCACCTTGTCTCAGGATCCTTCAGTTTTCTACTGATGAAGCAAATGGGGTGCTCCCTACCCTTCTCATCCAGTTGGCTTAGAACTGCACCTATACCTACATTGGAAGCATCAGTTTGTACAATGAAAGTTTGGTGGTAGTCAGGAGCT
The DNA here is from genome assembly GCF_040938575.1 of Ambystoma mexicanum. Classification (NCBI taxonomy): domain Eukaryota; kingdom Metazoa; phylum Chordata; class Amphibia; order Caudata; family Ambystomatidae; genus Ambystoma; species Ambystoma mexicanum. The sequence goes on from NC_090928.1 coordinate 1,284,375,800, forward strand.
CTTAATACTGGAGCTTGGCAAAGAGCTCTCTTCAGTTTTTCAAAGGCCTGATTGCACTCCTCATTCCATTTTACCTTTTTAGGGAATTTAGGAGAGGAGATTACATTCAGTGGAGAAGCTATGGTCCCATAGTTCTCAATGAAATTCCTGTAATACCCAGTGAGGCCTAGGAAGGCTCTCACTTGGGTTTGAGTAGTTGGTGTTGTCCAATTTTGCACAGCTTCAATTTTGCTGAGCAAAGGCCTTATTTCTCCACCTCCTACCTCATGTCCAAGGTAGACCACCTTACTTTGACCGATCTGGCACTTACTGGCTTTGATTGTCAAATGGGCCTGTTCAAGGGCCTGCAACACATGTCCTAGGTGGTTCACATGTTCCTCCCAGGAGTGGCTGAAGACTGCAATGTCATCCAAGTATGCCATGCAGAAATCTTCCATCCCAGCCAGAACTTGGTTCACCATCCTTTGGAATGTGGCAGGTGCATTTTTTAATCCAAAAGGCATGACCTTAAACTGGTACAAGCCAACTGGGGTTGAAAATGCAGTTTTCTCCTTGGCATGGTCTGTCAGGGCTATTTGCCAATAGCCTGACGTAAGATCAAATGTGCTGAGGTACTTGGCTGCACCAAGTTTATCCACCAACTCATCTGTCCTGGGCAAAGGGTGGGCATCAGTCTTGGTGACTGCATTTAGAGCTTTATAGTCCACACAGAATCTCAAGTCTTTGGATCCTGCCTTTGGTACTAACACAACTGGGCTAGACCATGGACTAGTAGAGGGCTCTATTACCCCGAGATCAAGCATCTTCTTGACCTCTCCTTTGATGTGGGTTCTGATGTGTTCTGACATTCTGTACCCTCTGCTTTTGACTGGCAGACAGTCACCAGTGAGTATATCATGCTGGCCCCAAGGGGTCAAGCCTGGTGACAGTGAGAACAGGGAGGCAAACTGATTTAACATAGATTTGCACTCCTCTTGTTGCTCAGGTGTCAGGTCTGAAGAGAGATCGACTCCTTCAACTTTTTCGTCTAAAGGCACACCTCTGAGGAGATCAGGGAGAGATTCACTCTCTTCTTCCTCTGCAGCTGAAGCTAGAAGCAAGGCTCCTACGTCAGGTCTGGAGATGTATGCTTTTAGTCTGTTGGTGTGGAAGACTCTAGGAGCTTCCCTGGGTCTGCCCAGATCCACCAGATAGTTGACCTCTCCAAGTTTTCCCACAATCTTGAAGGGTCCCATCCATTTGTCTTGCAAGGCCCTCTGCCTTGTTGGGAGCATAACTAGAACTAGCTGGTCTTGAGTAAACTCAACCATGTTAGCCTTCTGGACATGCCAATGCTTGACCAGCTTTCAAGTTGTCACTTGCTTCTGCCATCATGTGTGACATTCTCCTCCGGAGACCTATCACATAGTCAGTCACTCTGACTGGCTTGAGGGGAGGAGCACCTTCCAATCCCTCCTTAATCAGGGCCAATGGACCTCTGACCGGATGGCCATAGAGAAGCTCAAAGGGAGAATAACCTACTCCCTCCTGAGGGACTTCTCTATAAGCAAAGAGAAGGCATGGCAGTAGAAGGTCCCACTTCTTTTTAAGGGGTTCCTCTAAAGCACCTATCATGCTCTTCATGGTTCTGTTAAACCTTTCAACCAACCCGTTTGTCTGAGGGTGGTATGCTGTTGAGAACTTGTAAGTAACTCCACAGGTTTTCCACATGGCTTTCATTTAGTGGGACATAAAGTTTGACCCCCTGTCAGAGATTACTTCCTTAGGAAACCCAACCCTGGTAAAAATACCAAGTAGGGCCTTAGCCACAGCCGGAGCGGTAACAGTCCTCATAGGAATTGCCTCAGGGTACCTAGTAGCATGGTCTACTACAACAAGTATAAACCTGTTGCCTGAGGAGGTTGGGGGATCAAGGGGACCAACAATGTCAATCCCTACCCTCTCAAATGGGACTCCCACAACTGGGAGAGGCACTAAAGGTGCCACATTCTTGGAACCAACCTTACCAGAAGTCTGGCAGGTATGGCAGCTCTTACAATATCTATCTACTTCAGCCCCCATCTTTGGCCAATAAAAGTAGAGAGAGAGCCTTTCCTTGGTCTTCTTGAAACTCAAGTGACCAGCCAAAGGTATCTCATGGGCTAATTGTAAGAACTGTTGTCTGTTCTCTTGGGGGACTACAAGGCGCTTGTAGTCTCCAGGTTCAGACTCAGTTGGTTCACTATAGAAGAGGCCATCTTCCCAGTGTAACCTATACTTCCCAGGCTCTTGCCCATCAGCCTGAGAAGCTGCCTGGTGGCGGAGACCTTCCAGAGTTGGACATTCTCTTTGCCCCTTACGAAAAGCCGCCCTGCTAGGCCCACCTTCTGCCAGTAAAGACTGCAGCTCAGGATGGTCCCCAGGGTCCAAATCTCCAATAAGGTTTGGGCCTCCTTCTAGCTCTTCCTCAGAGTCTAGCTCAACCACACAGGGTTGTACCTCCCTCTCAGCCTCAGGTGGAGGAGGAGTTACAGGTGTAACTTTGGACAACCTAGGGGAAGTCCTTGTTGGAAGCACTGGAGTGCTTGATGCTGGCTTTTTCCTAGGAGTCTTGGGTTGCCCCTTTGCTCCTGATCTGGTTGTTACTGCAGTAAGTTGCTCCAGTGGGAGAGGAGTGATTTCTGTCATCATCTCCTGAGATAACCCTCTCAGGGTTTTCTCTCTTGCAGGTTTTGTGAGCTCCTGTAACCTCTTGCTAGGTGGTCTGGGGGTATGTGACACAACTCCAAGAGCTTTGAGGTCATTACCCAACAGAACCCTACCTGGCACTTCACATTGTACACTGACAGGTATTTTTACAGCCATATCATTACATTGGATGAGAACTGGTAACTGGGGACACATCTGCACAGGCCCACCAGCTAACTTGGTGAGGCATTTGGGTGCCTTAGCAACATCCTCTGCCTTGAAAAATGATTCATCCACCACAGTTATGCTGGCTCCAGTGTCCCTAATGGCAGGAGTCTCCTGACCATTCACCTGGACACTGTCCTTATAATACTCTTTAGTATTATCTGGGATAGAGTTATAGACATCTAAGTTCTGTTGTTCCCACAACCCCAGAGAGACTAAAGAAACACTAGCTGAGACTCCAGTGGGTTCATCAGCCAGTAATAGAAAGTTTCCACTTGCCATATGTACTTCCTCTTCTGGAGCGAAGGCTAAGGAGGCAAGCTGGACCCCTGAAGGTTTACCCTTACATCTGTGATCTCCTTTCACATGGTCAGTAGCCTTACAAACAAAGCATGAGCCAAAGGCTCGCTGGAATGGAGGCTTGTTCTGACCTCCTTCTGGTCTGGGACCAGAAGGTACACTAGCCTGATTCGGTTTCCCTTGTGGTTTACCTTATAGTTTTGTTTGGGGCCCTCTTTGGAATTTGTAGTATTAGAATTCTCTTTGGAGTCCTCCTTAGGCTGTTTCTCCCCATCCTTTTTCTGAGTTACCCCAGAATCCTTGTGAGTGGCCCTGTTGGCAACCCACAAGTCAGCAGCCTTAGCTAGTTTCCGGGAATCTAATTCCTTGGAATCAGCCAAGTGTTGTCTGAGCTCAGGAGAGCAGGCATCATAAATAGTCTCCAACATAAACAAATTCTTCATACCTTCATAAGTGTTCACCTTGTAACCCTTAATCCATCCCTCTAAGTTTTTCAACCCTTCACTCACCCAGGTAGCCCAAGGGGTACCATTATGCTTTTTGAGGCTCCTAAACCTCTTAAGATACTGGGAAGGGGTCTTCCCAAACCTAGCTATCAAAGCTAGTTTCACACATTCATAGTCCTTCTTATCCTCCTCCCCCATCTCCATTACCACATCAGTTGCAACAGGGGGAAGCCTAGAGAACAACCAGATGAGTAAGTCATTTCCTGTGATGTTCTGGAGCCCATGATTATATTCAAACAGAGACAACCAATCCAACACATCCAACTTAGGCTCATACATACCAACCAATTCCTTAGGCATCCGGGGTCTTTTAGGACTGGAACTTCTAGAGGAGCCAGAGAGAGAAGCATTCTCAACAGACAATTTCTTCATTTCTAGCTCATGCTTGAGCTCCATTTCCCTTAGCCTTAGTTCCTTTTCAGTTTGAGCATTAAGTTTTTTATACTCCAATTCTAGTTTCATTTTCTCTAGTTCATAGTACCGAGGACCAAATGTGGGACCTGGTAAAGGTCCAGTAGGCACAGCAGGTAGAGCAGGCAGAGGCCTAGGGGGGACAGTCACAACAGCCTCACCCTCCTCTTCTGACTCTTCCTCAAAATCATCAACATTTTGTTCTATGTCAATTTCAATACTGTCATCTACATTGGCTGGAGTGGTAGGTTCCTCTGAACCATCACCCAGACTTTGGTTAGCTAACAATCTTTCAATCAGCTCCATTTTCTTGCCCTTAGTCATGAGATCCTTATGTTTACAGAGCACTCTTAAACAATCAGCAGTTTTGGCTGCAAGGGACTCTTGACTATAGCTTTCTATAACTGACATGTTAGAGGATTACTTTTACAGTGCCAAGCTTTGTGGTTAGTTGCACTAAGGTATCTAAAGCACACCAAAATGTATACTCAATACAAATCCCACCGCTGTACACCAGTGTTAGGCAGAAACCTGTGCAGTTCCCTTGGGGAACACTGCAAAAGATTTAAGACTACAGGTATAGCAGTAAACCCACTTGGTAGCAGTCTGTACCACCCAGATTTACCTGGTAGCTGTGGCTGAGCAGTCAGACTTCCCTCAAGAAGAGTTAGGCAGTATGCGAAGTATACACAATAGGTACCAAAACACAATAGTACAAGCAAACACTGACCAGAGCTTGGTTTCAGAAGTATATAGTTATTTATTTTTAAGAACACATAAGTTGAAAACACCCTAGCAATATATATAGTAAAACACTCTAAACACAGTTATATGGAAAGCAGTCCCAACCCTTATTCCTATCTAGACAACTCTAGGTTAACATCACATAATTCAAACAGAGGTGAGTGCTTAACTTAGATGACACTCTGGTAGGTTCAAAGAAGGGAGAGAAAAAGCAGGAATAGGCTAAACACACCACTCTAAGGTCAAGAACACTTTCAATAGGCTCAAAGAAGCATAAAGTCACAGGTGAGCAAAAGTCACTAGGCAGGGCCCACTCTTAGAGCAGACAGAGCGAAAATGTGCCCAGGATCACACCGTTATTAGGGTTTCAGAGTCTTGCAAAGAGTTCAGATGGAGTTTAGAGAGGCTTAGAAAGTTTAGCCAGGGTGTCCCAGGCACTCCCAGGTTCGAAAGCCGGGGGCTAAAACTACCCCGTACAGTCGGTGGCAAGGGAAGCCAGGCGGAACACGGTACCTTAAACGGGAAGGATCCTCCAGCGGTGGCAGTTGTTCCAGGCAGTGGCAGCAAGGCTCAACGTCGGTCAGGGGAGAAGAAGTTCTCGCTGAAGAGCAGAAGAAGAAGGTCGTTGCACTGCCCGGGAAGAAACCAGCCGCGGAGTCCTCCGGTTAAAGGGTTGTACCGACTTTCGCGGTTGTGGTAAAAGTGTGGTATTCCGGTTGCCGGGGTGCTTGGCACGGGCAAGGCGGCCACGAGATACCTCGAAGAAGCGGAAAGAAGGTGAAAACTGGTTGTCCCCACCAGTCAAGGGAAGGAGCCACTCCGTTAAGAGTTCTCCTCGGTCGTTGGGAAAAGTGGTGAGACGGTTCAGCAGGGCCCCACCGGGTGGTATCGTCGTAGCAGGTCGGCTCAGCTCTTCCCTCGTCGGATTCTTGGTCCTGTGGCGACTTCTGAAGTTCCAGTCCCCAAAGCCCTGCTTTTATATGCAGCAAACCCCCATTCACCCAGCCTAGCTGTCACTCAAACATGCTAAGTGGTGAGCCGGCCGGCTCACCACTTGGGCCAATCAGGACGGAGTGCGACTTGAGTTACCAAGGTAACTCAGTCCAGGGTGCCTAAATCCCCCTCCACCCCTCCTAAGTACCCCAGACAGAGTGGCACCACTTTGGAGAGCTTCTGTGGAGAAGCCCGCCAAAAGTGGGACAAAGGGCTCCACTTCGGGTCAGAGTTACAGAGGCGAACGCCAACGCCATTTTAGGATCAAGTTTTGGCAAAAAATCCCAACCGGAGTTATAATAACAAATATATAAACCGGCGGTATGTTTGAGGCTATCGTAAATAAATAATTAAATGTGTTAGCCTAAAACAATGGGAAATCCCATAGGAAAATATTCGCGGTCGAATATAAAAAGTAGTTTCCACTGCCACCAGCCAAAACTCGATCAGGGGGGACGGAGACGTGCCCCCTTGACTAACAGACCCTGGGGCAATCGAATTGCCCCAGCCAGTACGTCCACAATATGATGGTTTGTACTGGTTCTGTTCAGGATTTAAGACTAGTAAAGTCTTTGGTGACTTTACATGCCCTGGGAGACAGTAGTCAGTCCCAGGGTATGGAGTCTATGTTGGGGAGTCCCTAGGACACCCCTGGGTTACGGCACAGAGGGTGCTGTGTAACCCACATCACAAAAATACATGAGGCCCTATGGAGTAAAAGACCCCATAGCCCATTCAACACAAGGTTTAACCAAGAAAACACACTTCAACTTGCCCAAGAGTGAGGGTAAAAGAGTCTCACTCTTGGCAGGAGAAAAAAAAGAAACCCCAGAAATCCAGCAAAGCTGCTGGGGGACTCACTAGGTAGGGAAATTCAGCCTAAACAGAGAATTCTCCCTAACACCCACTCACACTGAAGCAGCTATTTTCCATTAGAGAAACGGCCCTCTGACCTGCAGAGGCAGAAAGGTCCTCTCTACTAATGGGAACTTGCCCACTCACACTGAAGCAGCTATTTCCCATTAGAGAAACGGCCCTCCGACCTGCAGAGGCAGAATGGTCCTCTTGTCTAATGGGAACTAGCCCATTCACACAGAAGCAGCTATTTCCCATTAGAGAAACGGCCCTCTGACCTGCAGAGGAAGAAAGGTCCTCTCGTTTAATGGGAACTAGCCCATTCGCACTGAAGCAGCTATTTTCCATTAGAGAAAATTCCCTCTGACCTGCAGAGGCAGAAAATCCTCTTGTCTAATGGGAACTAGCCCATTCGCACTGAAGCAGCTATTTCCCATTAGAGAAACGGCCCTCCGACCTGGAAAGGCAGAAAGGTCCTCTCGTCTAATGGGAACTAGCCCATTCACACTGAAGCAGCTATTTCCCATTAGAGAAACGGCCCTCTGACCTGCAGAGACAGAAAGGTCCTCTCGCCTAATGGGAACTAGGCCACTCCAACTGAAGCAGCTATTTCGCATTAGAGAAACGGCCCTCCGACCTGCAGAGGCAGAAAGGTCCTCTTGTCTAATGGGAACTAGCCCACTCACACTGAAGCAGCTATTTCACATTAGAGAAACGGTCCTCTGACCTGCAGTGGCAGAAAGATCCTCTCGTCTCATTGGAACTAGCCCACTCACACTGAAGCAGCTATTTCCCATTAGAGAAAGGGCCCTCCGACCTGGAAAGGCAGAAAGGTCCTCTCGTCTAATGGGAACTAGTCCATTCACACTGAAGCAGCTATTTCCCATTAGAGAAATGGGCCTCCAACCTGCAGAGGCAGAACGGTCCTTTCGTCTAATGGGAACTAGCCCACAAACACTGAAGCAGCTATTTCCCATTAGAGAAACGGCCCTCTGACCTGCAGAGGCAGAAAGGTCCTCTCGTCTAATGGGAACTAGCCCATTCACACTGAAGCAGCTATTTCTCATTAGAGAAACGGCCCTCTGACCTGCAGAGACAGAAAGGTCCTCTCGCCTAATGGGAACTAGCCCATTCACACTGAAGCAGCTATTTCCCATTAGAGAAATGGCCCTCCGACCTGAAGAGGCAGAAAGGTCCACTCGTCTAATGGGAACTAGCCCACTCACACTGAAGCAGTTATTTCCCATTAGAGAAAAGGCTGTATGACCTGCAGAGGCAGAAAGGTCCTCTCGTCTAATGGGAACTAGCCCATTCACACTGAAACAGCTATTTTCCATTAGAGAAACCGGCCTCTGACCTGCAGATGCAGAAAGGTCCTCTCGTCTAATGGGAACTAGCCCGCTCAAACTGATGCAGCTATTTCCCATTAGAGAAACGGCCCTCCGACCTGCAGAGGCAGAAAGGTCCCCTCGTCTAATGGGAACTAGCCCGCTCGCACTGAAGCAGCTATTTCACATTAGAGAAACGACCCTCTGACCTGCAGAGGCAGAAAGGTCCTCTCGTCTAATGGGAACTAGGCCACTCCCACTGAAGCAGCTATTTCGCATTAGAGAAACGGCCCTCCGACCTGCAGAGGCAGAAAGGTCCTTTCGTCTAATGGGAACTAGCCCACTCACACTGAAGCAGCTATTTCCCATTAGAGAAACGGCCCTCCGACCTGCAGAGGCAGAAAGGTCCTCTCGTCTAATGGGAACTAGCCCATTCACACTGAAGCAGCTATTTCCCATTAGAAAAACGGCCCTCCGACCCGCAGAGGCAGAAAAGTCCTCTCGCCTAATGGGAACTAGCCCATTCACACTGAAGCAGCTATTTCGCATTAGAGAAACGGCCCTCAGACCTGCAGAGGCAGAAAGGTCCTCTCACCTAATGGGAACTCTCCACTCACACTGAAGCAGCTATTTCCCATTAGAAAACGTCCCTCCGACATTCAGAGGCAGAAAGGTCCTCTCATCTAATGGGAACTAGCCCACTCACACTGAAGCAGCTATTTCCCATTAGAGAAATGGCCCTCCGACCTGCAGAGGCAGAAAGGTCCCCTCGTCTAATGGGAACTAGCCCGCTCGCACTGAAGCAGCTATTTCCCATTAGAGAAACGGCCTTCCGACCTGCAGAGGCAGAAAGGACCTCTCGTCTAATGGGAACTAGCCCATTCGCACTGAAGCAGCTATTTCCCATTAGAGAAACGGCCCTATGACCTGCAGAGGCAGAAAGGTCATCTCGTCTAATTGGATCTAGCCCACTCACTCTGAAGCAGCTATTTCCCATTAGAGAAACGGCCCTCTGACCTGCAGAGGCAGAAAGGTCCTCTCGCCGAACGGGAACTAGCCCAGTCACACTGAAGCAGCTATTTCCCATTAGAGAAACGGCCCTCTGACCTGCAGAGGCAGAAAGGTCCTCTCGTCTAATGGGAACTGGCCCATTCACACTGAAGCAGCTATTTCCCATTAGAGAAACGGCCCTCTGACCTGCAGAGGCAGAAAGGTCCTCTCGTCTAATGGGAACTAGGCCACTCCCACTGAAGCAGCTATTTCGCATTAGAGAAACGGCCCTCCGACCTGCAGAGGCAGAAAGGTCCTTTCGTCTAATGGGAACTAGCCCACTCACACTGAAACAGCTATTTCCCATTAGAGAAACGGCCCTCCGACCTGCAGAGGCAGAAAGGTCCTCTCGTCTAATGGGAACTAGCCCATTCACACTGAAGCAGCTATTTTCCATTAGAGAAACGGCCCTCCAACCCGCAGAGGCAGAAAGGTCCTCTCGCCTAATGGGAACTAGCCCATTCACACTGAAGCAGCTATTTTCCATTAGAGAAACGGCCCTCCGACCTGCAGAGGCAGAAAGGTCCTCTCACCTAATGGGAACTCTCCACTCACACTGAAGCAGCTATTTCCCATTAGAGAAACCTCCCTCCGACATTCAGAGGCAGAAAGGTCCTCTCATCTAATGGGAACTAGCCCACTCACACTGAAGCAGCTATTTCCCATTAGAGAAACGGCCCTCTGACCTGCAGAGGCAGAAAGGTCCTCTCGTCTAATGGGAACTAGCCCACTCACACTGAAGCAGCTACTTCCCATTAGAGAAACGGCCCTCTGACCAGCAGAGGCAGAAAGGTCCTTTCGTCTAATGGGAACTAGCCCACTCACACTGAAGCAGCTATTTCCCATTAGAGAAACGGCCCTCCGACCTGCAGAGGCAGAAAGGTCCTCTCGTCTAATGGGAACTAGCCCACTCGCACTGAAGCAGCTATTTCCCATTAGAGAAACGGCCATCCGACCTGCAAAGGCAGAAAGGACCTCTCGTCTAATGGGAACTAGCCCATTCACACTGAAGCAGCTATTTCCCATTAGAGAAACGGCCCTATGACCTGCAGAGGCAGAAAGGTCATCTCGTCTAATGGGATCTAGCCCACTCACACTGAAGCAGCTATTTCCCATTAGAGAAACGGCACTCTGACCTGCAGAGGCAGAAAGGTCCTCTCGCCGAATGGGAACTAGCCCAGTCACACTGAAGCAACTATATCCCATTAGAGAAACGGCCCTCTGACCTGCAGAGGCAGAAAGGGCCTCTCGTCTAATGGGAACTAGCCCACTCACACTGAAGCAGCTATTTCCCATTAGAGAAACGGCCGTCTGACCTGCAGAGGCAGAAAGGTCCTCTCGTCTACTGGGAACTAGCCCATTCACACTGAAGCAGCTATTTCCCATTAGAGAAACGGCCCTCTGACCTGCAGAGGCAGAAAGGTCCTCTCGTCTAATGGGAACTAGCCCAGTCACACTGAAGCAGCTATTTCGCATTAGAGAAACGGCCCTCTGATCTGCAGAGGCAGAACGGTCCTCTCGTCTAATGGGAACTAGCCCACTCACACTGAAGCAGCTATTTCCCATTAGAGAAACGGCCCTCTGACCTGCAGAGGCAGAAAGGTCCTTTCGTCTAATGGGAACTAGCCCACTCACACTGAAGCAGCGATTTCCCATTAGAGAAACGGCCCTCCGACCTGCAGAGGCAGAAAGGTCCTCTTGTCTAATGGGAACTAGCCCACTCACACTGAAGCAGCTATTTCACATTAGAGAAACGGCCCTCTGACCTGCAGTGGCAGAAAGATCCTCTCGTCTCATTGGAACTAGCCCACTCACACTGAAGCAGCTATTTCCCATTAGAGAAATGGCCCTCCGACCTTGAAAGGAAGAAAGGTCCTCTCGCCTAATGAGAACTAGCCCATTCACACTGAAGCAGCTATTTCCCATTAGAGAAACGGCCCTCTGACCTGCAGAGACAGAAAGGTCCTCTCGCCTAATGGGAACTAGCCCATTCACACTGAAGCAGCTATTTCCCATTAGAGAAATGGCCCTCCGACCTGCAGAGGCAGAAAGGTCCACTCGTCTAATGGGAACTAGCCCACTCACACTGAAGCAGTTATTTCCCATTAGAGAAAAGGCTGTATGACCTGCATAGGCAGAAAGGTCCTCTCGTCTAATGGGAACTAGCCCATTCACACTGAAACAGCTATTTCCCATTAGAGAAACGGGCCTCTGACCTGCAGAGGCAGAAAGGTTATCTCGTTTAATGGGAACTAGGCCACTCCCACTGAAGCAGATATTTCGCATTAGAGAAACGGCCCTCCGACCTGCAGAGGCAGAAAGGTCCTTTCGTCTAATGGGAACTAGCCCACTCACACTGAAGCAGCTATTTCCCATTAGAGAAACGGCCCTCCGACCTGCAGAGGCATAAAGGTCCTCTCGTCTAATGGGAACTAGCCCATTCACACTGAAGCAGCTATTTCCCATTAGAGAAACGGCCCTCCGACCCGCAGAGGCAGAAAAGTCCTCTCGCCTAATGGGAACTAGCCCATTCACACTGAAGCAGCTATTTCCCATTAGAGAAACGGCCCTCCGACCTGCAGAGGCAGAAAGGTCCTCTCACCTAATGGGAACTCTCCACTCACACTGAAGCAGCTATTTCCCATTAGAAAAACGTCCCTCCGACATTCAGAGGCAGAAAGGTCCTCTGATCTAATGGGAACTAGCCCACTCACACTGAAGCAGCTATTTCCCATTAGAGAAACGGCCCTCTGACCTGCAGAGGCAGAAAGGTCCTCTCGTCTAATGGGAACTAGCCCACTCACACTGAAGCAGCTATTTTCCATTAGAGAAACGGCCCTCCGACCTGCAGAGGCAGAAAGGTCCTCTCGTCTAATGGGAACTAGCCCACTCGCACTGAAGCAGCTATTTCCCATTAGAGAAACGGCCTTCTGACCTGCAGAGGCAGAAAGGACCTCTCGTCTAATGGGAACTAGCCCATTCGCACTGAAGCAGCTATTTCCCATTAGAGAAATGGCCCTATGACCTGCAGAGGCAGAAAGGTCATCTCGTCTAATGGGATCTAGCCCACTCACATTGAAGCAGCTATTTCCCATTAGAGAAACGGCCCTCTGAGCTGCAGAGGCAGAAAGGTCCTCTCGCCGAATGGGAACTAGCCCAGTCACACTGAAGCAGCTATTTCCCATTAGCGAAACGGCCCTCTGACCTGCAGATGCAGAAAGGTCCTCTCGTCTAAAGGGAACTGGCCCATTCACACTGAAGCAGCTATTTCCCATTAGAGAAACGGCCCTCTGACCTGCAGAGGCAGAAAGGTCCTCTCGTCTAATGGGAACTAGGCCACTCCCACTGAAGCAGCTATTTCGCATTAGAGAAACGGCCCTCTGACCTGCAGAGGCAGAAAGGTCCTTTCGTCTAATGGGAACTAGCCCACTCACACTGAAACAGCTATTTCCCATAAGAGAAACGGCCCTCCGACCTGCAGAGGCAGAAAGGTCCTCTCGTCTAATGGGAACTAGCCCATTCACACTGAAGCAGCTATTTTCCATTAGAGAAACGGCCCTCCAACCCGCAGAGGCAGTAAGGTCCTCTCGCCTAATGGGAACTAGCCCATTCACACTGAAGCAGCTATTTTCCATTAGAGAAACGGCCCTCCGACCTGCAGAGGCAGAAAGGTCCTCTCACCTAATGGGAACTCTCCACTCACACTGAAGCAGCTATTTCCCATTAGAGAAACGTCCCTCCGACATTCAGAGGCAGAAAGGTCCTCTCATCTAATGGGAACTAGCCCACTCACACTGAAGCAGCTATTTCCCATTAGAGAAACGGCCCTCTGACCTGCAGAGGCAGAAAGGTCCTCTCGTCTAATGGGAACTAGCCCACTCACACTGAAGCAGCTATTTCCCATTAGAGAAACGGCCCTCTGACCTGCAGAGGCAGAAAGGTCCTTTCGCCTAATGGGAACTAGCCCACTCACACTGAAGCAGCTATTTCCCATTAGAGAAACGGCCCTCTGACCTGCAGAGGCAGAAAGGTCCTTTCGTCTAATGGGAACTAGCCCACTCACATTGAAGCAGCTATTTCCCATTAGAGAAACGGCCCTCCGACCTGCAGAGGCAGAAAGGTCTTCTCGTCTAATGGGAACTAGCCCACTCACACTGAAGCAGCTATTTCCCATTAGAGAAACGGCCATCCGACCTGCAGAGGCAGAAAGGTCCTCTCGTCTACTGGGAACCAGCCCATTCACACTGAAGCAGCTATTTCCCATTAGAGAAACGGCCCTCTGACCTGCAGAGGCAGAAAGGTCCTCTCGTCTGATGGGAACTAGCCCACTCACACTGAAGCAGCTATTTCCCATTAGAGAAACGGCCCTCTGACCTGCAGAGGCAGAAAGGTCCTCTCGTCTAATGGGAACTAGCCAGCTCACACTGAAGCAGCTATTTCCCATTAGAGAAACGGCCCTCTGACCTGCAGAGGCAGAAATGTCCTCTCGTCTAATGGGAACTAGCCCACTCACACTGAAGCAGCTATTTCCCATTAGAGAAACAGCCCTCCGACTTGGAAAGGCAGAAAGGTCCTCTCGTCTAATGGGAACTAGCCCATTCACACTGAAGCAGCTATTTCCCATTAGAGAAACGGCCCTCCGACCTGCAGAGGCAGAAAGGTCCTCTCGTCTAATGGGAACTAGCCCACTCGCACTGAAGCAGCTATTTCCCATTAGAGAAACGGCCATCCGACCTGCAAAGGCAGAAAGGACCTCTCGTCTAATGGGAACTAGCCCATTCACACTGAAGCAGCTATTTCCCATTAGAGAAACGGCCCTATGACCTGCAGAGGCAGAAAGGTCATCTCGTCTAATGGGATCTAGCCCACTCACACTGAAGCAGCTATTTCCCATTAGAGAAACGGCACTCTGACCTGCAGAGGCAGAAAGGTCCTCTCGTCGAATGGGAACTAGCCCAGTCACACTGAAGCAACTATATCCCATTAGAGAAACGGCCCTCTGACCTGCAGAGGCAGAAAGGGCCTCTCGTCTAATGGGAACTAGCCCACTCACACTGAAGCAGCTATTTCCCATTAGAGAAACGGCCGTCTGACCTGCAGAGGCAGAAAGGTCCTCTCGTCTACTGGGAACTAGCCCATTCACACTGAAGCAGCTATTTCCCATTAGAGAAACGGCCCTCTGACCTGCAGAGGCAGAAAGGTCCTCTCGTCTAATGGGAACTAGCCCAGTCACACTGAAGCAGCTATTTCGCATTAGAGAAACGGCCCTCTGATCTGCAGAGGCAGAACGGTCCTCTCGTCTGATGGGAACTAGCCCATTCACACTGAAGCAGCTATTTCCCATTAGAGAAACGGCCCTCTGACCTGCAGAGGCAGAAAGGTCCTCTTGTCTAATGGGAACTAGCCAACTCACACTGAAGCAGCTATTTCCCATTAGAGAAACGGCCCTCTGACCTGCAGAGGCAGAAAGGTCCTCTCGTCTAATGGGAACTAGCCCACTCACACTGAAGCAGCTATTTCCCATTAGAGAAACAGCCCTCCGACCTGGAAAGGCAGAAAGGTCCTCTCGTCTAATGGGAACTAGCCAATTCACACTGAAGCAGCTATTTCCCATTAGAGAAACGGGCCCCCGACCTGCAGAGGCAGAACGGTCCTTTTGTCTAATGGGAACTAGCCCACTCACACTGAAGCAGCTATTTCCCATTAGAGAAACGGCCCTCTGACCTGCAGAGGCAGAAAGGTCCTTTCGTCTAATGGGAACTAGCCCACTCACACTGAAGCAGCGATTTCCCATTAGAGAAACGGCCCTCCGACCTGCAGAGGCAGAAAGGTCCTCTTGTCTAATGGGAACTAGCCCACTCACACTGAAGCAGCGATTTCCCATTAGAGAAACGGCCCTCCGACCTGCAGAGGCAGAAAGGTCCTCTTGTCTAATGGGAACTAGCCCACTCACACTGAAGCAGCTATTTCACATTAGAGAAACGGCCCTCTGACCTGCAGTGGCAGAAAGATCCTCTCGTCTCATTGGAACTAGCCCACTCACACTGAAGCAGCTATTTCCCATTAGAGAAATGGCCCTCCGACCTTGAAAGGAAGAAAGGTCCTCTCGCCTAATGAGAACTAGCCCATTCACACTGAAGCAGCTATTTCCCATTAGAGAAACGGCCCTCTGACCTGCAGAGACAGAAAGGTCCTCTCGCCTAATGGGAACTAGCCCATTCACACTGAAGCAGCTATTTCCCATTAGAGAAATGGCCCTCCGACCTGCAGAGGCAGAAAGGTCCACTCGTCTAATGGGAACTAGCCCACTCAC
Source organism: Ambystoma mexicanum (assembly GCF_040938575.1). Taxonomy (NCBI): domain Eukaryota; kingdom Metazoa; phylum Chordata; class Amphibia; order Caudata; family Ambystomatidae; genus Ambystoma; species Ambystoma mexicanum. The sequence goes on from NC_090928.1 coordinate 1,284,391,192, forward strand.
ACTGAAGCAGTTATTTCCCATTAGAGAAAAGGCTGTATGACCTGCATAGGCAGAAAGGTCCTCTCGTCTAATGGGAACTAGCCCATTCACACTGAAACAGCTATTTCCCATTAGAGAAACGGGCCTCTGACCTGCAGAGGCAGAAAGGTTATCTCGTTTAATGGGAACTAGGCCACTCCCACTGAAGCAGATATTTCGCATTAGAGAAACGGCCCTCCGACCTGCAGAGGCAGAAAGGTCCTTTCGTCTAATGGGAACTAGCCCACTCACACTGAAGCAGCTATTTCCCATTAGAGAAACGGCCCTCCGACCTGCAGAGGCATAAAGGTCCTCTCGTCTAATGGGAACTAGCCCATTCACACTGAAGCAGCTATTTCCCATTAGAGAAACGGCCCTCCGACCCGCAGAGGCAGAAAAGTCCTCTCGCCTAATGGGAACTAGCCCATTCACACTGAAGCAGCTATTTCCCATTAGAGAAACGGCCCTCCGACCTGCAGAGGCAGAAAGGTCCTCTCACCTAATGGGAACTCTCCACTCACACTGAAGCAGCTATTTCCCATTAGAAAAACGTCCCTCCGACATTCAGAGGCAGAAAGGTCCTCTGATCTAATGGGAACTAGCCCACTCACACTGAAGCAGCTATTTCCCATTAGAGAAACGGCCCTCTGACCTGCAGAGGCAGAAAGGTCCTCTCGTCTAATGGGAACTAGCCCACTCACACTGAAGCAGCTATTTTCCATTAGAGAAACGGCCCTCCGACCTGCAGAGGCAGAAAGGTCCTCTCGTCTAATGGGAACTAGCCCACTCGCACTGAAGCAGCTATTTCCCATTAGAGAAACGGCCTTCTGACCTGCAGAGGCAGAAAGGACCTCTCGTCTAATGGGAACTAGCCCATTCGCACTGAAGCAGCTATTTCCCATTAGAGAAATGGCCCTATGACCTGCAGAGGCAGAAAGGTCATCTCGTCTAATGGGATCTAGCCCACTCACATTGAAGCAGCTATTTCCCATTAGAGAAACGGCCCTCTGAGCTGCAGAGGCAGAAAGGTCCTCTCGCCGAATGGGAACTAGCCCAGTCACACTGAAGCAGCTATTTCCCATTAGCGAAACGGCCCTCTGACCTGCAGATGCAGAAAGGTCCTCTCGTCTAAAGGGAACTGGCCCATTCACACTGAAGCAGCTATTTCCCATTAGAGAAACGGCCCTCTGACCTGCAGAGGCAGAAAGGTCCTCTCGTCTAATGGGAACTAGGCCACTCCCACTGAAGCAGCTATTTCGCATTAGAGAAACGGCCCTCTGACCTGCAGAGGCAGAAAGGTCCTTTCGTCTAATGGGAACTAGCCCACTCACACTGAAACAGCTATTTCCCATAAGAGAAACGGCCCTCCGACCTGCAGAGGCAGAAAGGTCCTCTCGTCTAATGGGAACTAGCCCATTCACACTGAAGCAGCTATTTTCCATTAGAGAAACGGCCCTCCAACCCGCAGAGGCAGTAAGGTCCTCTCGCCTAATGGGAACTAGCCCATTCACACTGAAGCAGCTATTTTCCATTAGAGAAACGGCCCTCCGACCTGCAGAGGCAGAAAGGTCCTCTCACCTAATGGGAACTCTCCACTCACACTGAAGCAGCTATTTCCCATTAGAGAAACGTCCCTCCGACATTCAGAGGCAGAAAGGTCCTCTCATCTAATGGGAACTAGCCCACTCACACTGAAGCAGCTATTTCCCATTAGAGAAACGGCCCTCTGACCTGCAGAGGCAGAAAGGTCCTCTCGTCTAATGGGAACTAGCCCACTCACACTGAAGCAGCTATTTCCCATTAGAGAAACGGCCCTCTGACCTGCAGAGGCAGAAAGGTCCTTTCGTCTAATGGGAACTAGCCCACTCACACTGAAGCAGCTATTTCCCATTAGAGAAACGGCCCTCTGACCTGCAGAGGCAGAAAGGTCCTTTCGTCTAATGGGAACTAGCCCACTCACATTGAAGCAGCTATTTCCCATTAGAGAAACGGCCCTCCGACCTGCAGAGGCAGAAAGGTCTTCTCGTCTAATGGGAACTAGCCCACTCACACTGAAGCAGCTATTTCCCATTAGAGAAACGACCATCCGACCTGCAGAGGCAGAAAGGTCCTCTCGTCTACTGGGAACCAGCCCATTCACACTGAAGCAGCTATTTCCCATTAGAGAAACGGCCCTCTGACCTGCAGAGGCAGAAAGGTCCTCTCGTCTGATGGGAACTAGCCCACTCACACTGAAGCAGCTATTTCCCATTAGAGAAACGGCCCTCTGACCTGCAGAGGCAGAAAGGTCCTCTCGTCTAATGGGAACTAGCCAACTCACACTGAAGCAGCTATTTCCCATTAGAGAAACGGCCCTCTGACCTGCAGAGGCAGAAATGTCCTCTCGTCTAATGGGAACTAGCCCACTCACACTGAAGCAGCTATTTCCCATTAGAGAAACAGCCCTCCGACTTGGAAAGGCAGAAAGGTCCTCTCGTCTAATGGGAACTAGCCCATTCACACTGAAGCAGCTATTTCCCATTAGAGAAACGGGCCCCCGACCTGCAGAGGCAGAACGGTCCTTTCGTCTAATGGGAACTAGCCCACTCACACTGAAGCAGCTATTTCCCATTAGAGAAACGGCCCTCTGACCTGCAGAGGCAGAACGGTCCTTTCGTCTAATGGGAACTAGCCCACTCACACTGAAGCAGCGATTTTCCATTAGAGAAACGGCCCTCCGACCTGCAGAGGCAGAAAGGTACTCTTGTCTAATGGGAACTAGCCCACTCACACTGAAGCAGCTATTTCACATTAGAGAAACGGCCCACTGACATGCAGTGGCAGAAAGATCCTCTCGTCTCATTGGAACTAGCCCACTCACACTGAAGCAGCTATTTCCCATTAGAGAAATGGGCCTCCAACCTGCAGATGCAGAAAGGTCCTCTCGTCTAATGGGAACTAGCCCACAAACACTGAAGCAGCTATTTCCCATTAGAGAAACTGCCCTCCGACCTGCAGATGCAGAAAGGTCCTCTCGTCTAATGGGAACTAGCCCATTCACACTGAAGCAGCTATTTCCCATTAGAGAAACGGCCCTCTGACCTGCAGAGACAGAAAGGTCCTCTCGCCTAATGGGAACTAGCCCATTCACACTGAAGCAGCTATTTCCCATTAGAGAAATGGCCCTCCGACCTGCAGAGGCAGAAAGGTCCACTCGTTTAATGGGAACTAGCCCACTCACACTGAAGCAGTTATTTCCCATTAGAGAAAAGGCTGTATGACCTGCATAGGCAGAAAGGTCCTCTCGTCTAATGGGAACTAGCCCATTCACACTGAAACAGCTATTTCCCATTAGAGAAACGGGCCTCTGACCTGCAGAGGCAGAAAGGTCCTCTCGTCTAATGGGAACTAGGCCACTCCCACTGAAGCAGATATTTCGCATTATAGAAACGGCCCTCCGACCTGCAGAGGCAGAAAGGTCCTTTCGTCTAATGGGAACTAGCCCACTCACACTGAAGCAGCTATTTCCCATTAGAGAAACGGCCCTCCGACCTGCAGAGGCAGAAAGGTCCTCTCGTCTAATGGGAACTAGCCCATTCACACTGAAGCAGCTATTTCCCATTAGAGAAACGGCCCTCCGACCCGCAGAGGCAGAAAAGTCCTCTCGCCTAATGGGAACTAGCCCATTCACACTGAAGCAGCTATTTCCCATTAGAGAAACGGCCCTCCGACCTGCAGAGGCAGAAAGGTCCTCTCACCTAATGGGAACTCTCCACTCACACTGAAGCAGCTATTTCCCATTAGAAAAACGTCCCTCCGACATTCAGAGGCTGAAAGGTCCTCTCGTCTAATGGGAACTAGCCCACTCACACTGAAGCAGCTATTTCCCATTAGAGAAACGGCCCTCTGACCTGCAGAGGCAGAAAGGTCCTCTCGTCTAATGGGAACTAGCCCACTCACACTGAAGCAGCTATTTTCCATTAGAGAAACGGCCCTCTGACCTGCAGAGGCAGAAAGGTCCTTTCGTCTAATGGGAACTAGCCCACTCGCACTGAAGCAGCTATTTCCCATTAGAGAAACGGCCCTCCGACCTGTAGAGGCAGAAAGGTCCTCTCGTCTAATGGGAACTAGCCCACTCGCACTGAAGCAGCTATTTCCCATTAGAGAAACGGCCTTCCGACCTGCAGAGGCAGAAAGGACCTCTCGTCTAATGGGAACTAGCCCATTTGCACTGACGCAGCTATTTCCCATTAGAGAAACGGCCCTATGACCTGCAGAGGCAGAAAGGTCATCTCGTCTAATGGGATCTAGCCCACTCACACTGAAGCAGCTATTTCCCATTAGAGAAACGGCCCTCTGAGCTGCAGAGGCAGAAAGGTCCTCTCGCCGAATGGGAACTAGCCCAGTCACACTGAAGCAGCTATTTCCCATTAGAGAAACGGCCCTCTGACCTGCAGAGGCAGAAAGGTCCTCTCGTCTAATGGGAACTAGCCCACTCACACTGAAGCAGCTATTTCCCATTAGAGAAACGGCCGTCTGACCTGCAGAGGCAGAAAGGTCCTCTCGTCTAATGGGAACTAGCCCATTCACACTGAAGCAGCTATTTCCCGTTAGAGAAACGGCCCTCTGACCTGCAGAGGCAGAAAGGTCCTCTCGTCTAATCGGAACTAGCCCACTCACACTGAAGCAGCTATTTCCCATTAGAGAAACGGCCCTCTGAGCTGCAGAGGCAGAAAGGTCCTCTCGTCTAATGGGAACTAACCCATTCACACTGAAGCAACTATTTCCCATTAGAGAAACGGCCCTCTGACCTGCAGAGGCAGAAAGGTCCTCTCGTCTAATGGGAACTAGCCCACTCACACTGAAGCAGCTATTTCCCATTAGAGAAACGGCCCTCTGACCTGCAGAGGCAGAAAGGTCCTCCCGTCTAATGGGAACTAGCCCACTCACACTTAAGCAGCTATTTCCCATTAGAGAAACGGGCCCCCGACCTGCAGAGCCAGAAAGGTTCTTTCGTCTAATGGGAACTAGCCCACTCACACTGAAGCAGCTATTTCCCATTAGAGAAACGGCCCTCTGACCTGCAGAGGCAGAACGGTCCTTTCGTCTAATGGGAACTAGCCCACTCACACTGAAGCAGCTATTTCCCATTCGAGAAACGGCCCTCTGACCTGCAGATGCAAAAAGGTCCTCTCATCTAATGGGAACTAGCCAACTCAAACTGAAGCAGCTATTTCCCATTAGAGAAACGGCCCTCCGACCTGCAGATGCAGAAAGGTCCTCTCGTCTAATGGGAACTAGCCCGCTCAAACTGAAGCAGCTATTTCCCATTCGAGAAACGGCCCTCCGACCTGCAGAGGCAGAAAGGTCCCCTCGTCTAATGGGAACTAGCCGGCTCACACTGAAGCAGCTATTTCCCATTAGAGATCGGGCCTCTGACCTGCAGAGGCAGACAGGTCCTCTCGTCTAATGGGAACTAGCCCACTCGCACTGAAGCAGCTATTTCCCATTAGAGAAACGGCCCTCCGACCTGCAGAGGCAGAAAGGTCCTCTCGTCTAATGGGAACTAGCCCAGTCACACTGAAGCAGCTATATCCCATTAGAGAAACGGCCCTCTGACCTGCAGAGGCAAAAAAGGTCCTCTCGCCTAATGGGAACTAGCCCATTCACACTGAAGCAGCTATTTCCCATTAGAGAAACGGCCCTCCGACCTGCAGAGGCAGAAAGGTCCTCTCTTCTAATGGGAACTCTCCACTCACACTGAAGCAGCTATTTCCCATTATAGAAACGTCCCTCTGACCTGCAGAGACAGAAAGGTCCTCTCATCTAATGGGAACTAGCCCACTCACACTGAAGCAGCTATTTCCCATTAGAGAAATGGGCCTCCAACCTGCAGAGGCAGAACAGTCCTTTCGTCTAATGGGAACTAGCCCACAAACACTGAAGCAGCTATTTCCCATTAGAGAAACGGCCCTCCGACCTGCAGAGGCAGAATGGTCCTCTTGTCTAATGGGAACTAGCCCATTCACACAGAAGCAGCTATTTCCCATTAGAGAAACGGCCCTCTGACCTGCAGAGGAAGAAAGGTCCTCTCGTTTAATGGGAACTAGCCCATTCGCACTGAAGCAGCTATTTTCCATTAGAGAAAATTCCCTCTGACCTGCAGAGGCAGAAAATCCTCTTGTCTAATGGGAACTAGCCCATTCGCACTGAAGCAGCTATTTCCCATTAGAGAAACGGCCCTCCGACCTGGAAAGGCAGAAAGGTCCTCTCGTCTAATGGGAACTAGCCCATTCACACTGAAGCAGCTATTTCCCATTAGAGAAATGGCCCTCTGACCTGCAGAGACAGAAAGGTCCTCTCGCCTAATGGGAACTAGGCCACTCCAACTGAAGCAGCTATTTCGCATTAGAGAAACGGCCCTCCGACCTGCAGAGGCAGAAAGGTCCTCTTGTCTAATGGGAACTAGCCCACTCACACTGAAGCAGCTATTTCACATTAGAGAAACGGTCCTCTGACCTGCAGTGGCAGAAAGATCCTCTCGTCTCATTGGAACTAGCCCACTCACACTGAAGCAGCTATTTCCCATTAGAGAAAGGGCCCTCCGACCTGGAAAGGCAGAAAGGTCCTCTCGTCTAATGGGAACTAGTCCATTCACACTGAAGCAGCTATTTCCCATTAGAGAAATGGGCCTCCAACCTGCAGAGGCAGAACGGTCCTTTCGTCTAATGGGAACTAGCCCACAAACACTGAAGCAGCTATTTCCCATTAGAGAAACGGCCCTCTGACCTGCAGAGGCAGAAAGGTCCTCTCGTCTAATGGGAACTAGCCCATTCACACTGAAGCAGCTATTTCTCATTAGAGAAACGGCCCTCTGACCTGCAGAGACAGAAAGGTCCTCTCGCCTAATGGGAACTAGCCCATTCACACTGAAGCAGCTATTTCCCATTAGAGAAATGGCCCTCCGACCTGCAGAGGCAGAAAGGTCAACTCGTCTAATGGGAACTAGCCTACTCACACTGAAGCAGTTATTTCCCATTAGAGAAAAGGCTGTATGACCTGCAGAGGCAGAAAGGTCCTCTCGTCTAATGGGAACTAGCCCATTCACACTGAAACAGCTATTTTCCATTAGAGAAACCGGCCTCTGACCTGCAGATGCAGAAAGGTCCTCTCGTCTAATGGGAACTAGCCCGCTCAAACTGAAGCAGCTATTTCCCATTAGAGAAACGGCCCTCCGACCTGCAGAGGCAGAAAGGTCCCCTCGTCTAATGGGAACTAGCCCGCTCGCACTGAAGCAGCTATTTCACATTAGAGAAACGACCCTCTGACCTGCAGAGGCAGAAAGGTCCTCTCGTCTAATGGGAACTAGGCCACTCCCACTGAAGCAGCTATTTCGCATTAGAGAAACGGCCCTCCGACCTGCAGAGGCAGAAAGGTCCTTTCGTCTAATGGGAACTAGCCCACTCACACTGAAGCAGCTATTTCCCATTAGAGAAACGGCCCTCCGACCTGCAGAGGCAGAAAGGTCCTCTCGTCTAATGGGAACTAGCCCATTCACACTGAAGCAGCTATTTCCCATTAGAAAAACGGCCCTCCGACCCGCAGAGGCAGAAAAGTCCTCTCGCCTAATGGGAACTAGCCCATTCACACTGAAGCAGCTATTTCGCATTAGAGAAACGGCCCTCAGACCTGCAGAGGCAGAAAGGTCCTCTCACCTAATGGGAACTCTCCACTCACACTGAAGCAGCTATTTCCCATTAGAAAACGTCCCTCCGACATTCAGAGGCAGAAAGGTCCTCTCATCTAATGGGAACTAGCCCACTCACACTGAAGCAGCTATTTCCCATTAGAGAAACGGCCCTCTGACCTGCAGAGGCAGAAAGGTCCTCTCGTCTAATGGGAACTAGCCCACTCACACTGAAGCAGCTATTTCCCATTAGAGAAATGGCCCTCCGACCTGCAGAGGCAGAAAGGTCCCCTCGTCTAATGGGAACTAGCCCGCTCGCACTGAAGCAGCTATTTCCCATTAGAGAAACGGCCTTCCGACCTGCAGAGGCAGAAAGGACCTCTCGTCTAATGGGAACTAGCCCATTCGCACTGAAGCAGCTATTTCCCATTAGAGAAACGGCCCTATGACCTGCAGAGGCAGAAAGGTCATCTCGTCTAATTGGATCTAGCCCACTCACTCTGAAGCAGCTATTTCCCATTAGAGAAACGGCCCTCTGACCTGCAGAGGCAGAAAGGTCCTCTCGTCTAATGGGAACTGGCCCATTCACACTGAAGCAGCTATTTCCCATTAGAGAAACGACCCTCTGACCTGCAGAGGCAGAAAGGTCCTCTTGTCTAATGGGAACTAGGCCACTCCCACTGAAGCAGCTATTTCGCATTAGAGAAACGGCCCTCCGACCTGCAGAGGCAGAAAGGTCCTTTCGTCTAATGGGAACTAGCCCACTCACACTGAAACAGCTATTTCCCATTAGAGAAACGGCCCTCCGACCTGCAGAGGCAGAAAGGTCCTCTCGTCTAATGGGAACTAGCCCATTCACACTGAAGCAGCTATTTTCCATTAGAGAAACGGCCCTCCAACCCGCAGAGGCAGAAAGGTCCTCTCGCCTAATGGGAACTAGCCCATTCACACTGAAGCAGCTATTTTCCATTAGAGAAACGGCCCTCCGACCTGCAGAGGCAGAAAGGTCCCCTCACCTAATGGGAACTCTCCACTCACACTGAAGCAGCTATTTCCCATTAGAGAAACCTCCCTCCGACATTCAGAGGCAGAAAGGTCCTCTCATCTAATGGGAACTAGCCCACTCACACTGAAGCAGCTATTTCCCATTAGAGAAACGGCCCTCTGACCTGCAGAGGCAGAAAGGTCCTCTCGTCTAATGGGAACTAGCCCACTCACACTGAAGCAGCTACTTCCCATTAGAGAAACGGCCCTCTGACCAGCAGAGGCAGAAAGGTCCTTTCGTCTAATGGGAACTAGCCCACTCACACTGAAGCAGCTATTTCCCATTAGAGAAACGGCCCTCCGACCTGCAGAGGCAGAAAGGTCCTCTCGTCTAATGGGAACTAGCCCACTCGCACTGAAGCAGCTATTTCCCATTAGAGAAACGGCCATCCGACCTGCAAAGGCAGAAAGGACCTCTCGTCTAATGGGAACTAGCCCATTCACACTGAAGCAGCTATTTCCCATTAGAGAAACGGCCCTATGACCTGCAGAGGCAGAAAGGTCATCTCGTCTAATGGGATCTAGCCCACTCACACTGAAGCAGCTATTTCCCATTAGAGAAACGGCACTCTGACCTGCAGAGGCAGAAAGGTCCTCTCGCCGAATGGGAACTAGCCCAGTCACACTGAAGCAACTATATCCCATTAGAGAAACGGCCCTCTGACCTGCAGAGGCAGAAAGGGCCTCTCGTCTAATGGGAACTAGCCCACTCACACTGAAGCAGCTATTTCCCATTAGAGAAACGGCCGTCTGACCTGCAGAGGCAGAAAGGTCCTCTCGTCTACTGGGAACTAGCCCATTCACACTGAAGCAGCTATTTCCCATTAGAGAAACGGCCCTCTGACCTGCAGAGGCAGAAAGGTCCTCTCGTCTAATGGGAACTAGCCCACTCACACTGAAGCAGCTATTTCGCATTAGAGAAACGGCCCTCTGATCTGCAGAGGCAGAACGGTCCTCTCGTCTGATGGGAACTAGCCCATTCACACTGAAGCAGCTATTTCCCATTAGAGAAACGGCCCTCTGACCTGCAGAGGCAGAAAGGTCCTCTCGTCTAATGGGAACTAGCCAACTCACACTGAAGCAGCTATTTCCCATTAGAGAAACGGCCCTCTGACCTGCAGAGGCAGAAAGCTCCTCTCGTCTAATGGGAACTAGCCCACTCACACTGAAGCAGCTATTTCCCATTAGAGAAACAGCCCTCCGACCTGGAAAGGCAGAAAGGTCCTCTCGTCTAATGGGAACTAGCCCATTCACACTGAAGCAGCTATTTCCCATTAGAGAAACGGGCCCCCGACCTGCAGAGGCAGAACGGTCCTTTCGTCTAATGGGAACTAGCCCACTCACACTGAAGCAGCTATTTCCCATTAGAGAAACGGCCCTCTGACCTGCAGAGGCAGAAAGGTCCTTTCGTCTAATGGGAACTAGCCCACTCACACTGAAGCAGCTATTTCCCATTAGAGAAACGACCCTCTGACCTGCAGAGGCAGAAAGGTCCTCTTGTCTAATGGGAACTAGGCCACTCCCACTGAAGCAGCTATTTCGCATTAGAGAAACGGCCCTCCGACCTGCAGAGGCAGAAAGGTCCTTTCGTCTAATGGGAACTAGCCCACTCACACTGAAACAGCTATTTCCCATTAGAGAAACGGCCCTCCGACCTGCAGAGGCAGAAAGGTCCTCTCGTCTAATGGGAACTAGCCCATTCACACTGAAGCAGCTATTTTCCATTAGAGAAACGGCCCTCCAACCCGCAGAGGCAGAAAGGTCCTCTCGCCTAATGGGAACTAGCCCATTCACACTGAAGCAGCTATTTTCCATTAGAGAAACGGCCCTCCGACCTGCAGAGGCAGAAAGGTCCCCTCACCTAATGGGAACTCTCCACTCACACTGAAGCAGCTATTTCCCATTAGAGAAACCTCCCTCCGACATTCAGAGGCAGAAAGGTCCTCTCATCTAATGGGAACTAGCCCACTCACACTGAAGCAGCTATTTCCCATTAGAGAAACGGCCCTCTGACCTGCAGAGGCAGAAAGGTCCTCTCGTCTAATGGGAACTAGCCCACTCACACTGAAGCAGCTACTTCCCATTAGAGAAACGGCCCTCTGACCAGCAGAGGCAGAAAGGTCCTTTCGTCTAATGGGAACTAGCCCACTCACACTGAAGCAGCTATTTCCCATTAGAGAAACGGCCCTCCGACCTGCAGAGGCAGAAAGGTCCTCTCGTCTAATGGGAACTAGCCCACTCGCACTGAAGCAGCTATTTCCCATTAGAGAAACGGCCATCCGACCTGCAAAGGCAGAAAGGACCTCTCGTCTAATGGGAACTAGCCCATTCACACTGAAGCAGCTATTTCCCATTAGAGAAACGGCCCTATGACCTGCAGAGGCAGAAAGGTCATCTCGTCTAATGGGATCTAGCCCACTCACACTGAAGCAGCTATTTCCCATTAGAGAAACGGCACTCTGACCTGCAGAGGCAGAAAGGTCCTCTCGCCGAATGGGAACTAGCCCAGTCACACTGAAGCAACTATATCCCATTAGAGAAACGGCCCTCTGACCTGCAGAGGCAGAAAGGGCCTCTCGTCTAATGGGAACTAGCCCACTCACACTGAAGCAGCTATTTCCCATTAGAGAAACGGCCGTCTGACCTGCAGAGGCAGAAAGGTCCTCTCGTCTACTGGGAACTAGCCCATTCACACTGAAGCAGCTATTTCCCATTAGAGAAACGGCCCTCTGACCTGCAGAGGCAGAAAGGTCCTCTCGTCTAATGGGAACTAGCCCACTCACACTGAAGCAGCTATTTCGCATTAGAGAAACGGCCCTCTGATCTGCAGAGGCAGAACGGTCCTCTCGTCTGATGGGAACTAGCCCATTCACACTGAAGCAGCTATTTCCCATTAGAGAAACGGCCCTCTGACCTGCAGAGGCAGAAAGGTCCTCTCGTCTAATGGGAACTAGCCAACTCACACTGAAGCAGCTATTTCCCATTAGAGAAACGGCCCTCTGACCTGCAGAGGCAGAAAGCTCCTCTCGTCTAATGGGAACTAGCCCACTCACACTGAAGCAGCTATTTCCCATTAGAGAAACAGCCCTCCGACCTGGAAAGGCAGAAAGGTCCTCTCGTCTAATGGGAACTAGCCCATTCACACTGAAGCAGCTATTTCCCATTAGAGAAACGGGCCCCCGACCTGCAGAGGCAGAACGGTCCTTTCGTCTAATGGGAACTAGCCCACTCACACTGAAGCAGCTATTTCCCATTAGAGAAACGGCCCTCTGACCTGCAGAGGCAGAAAGGTCCTTTCGTCTAATGGGAACTAGCCCACTCACACTGAAGCAGCGATTTCCCATTAGAGAAATGGCCCTCCGACCTGCAGAGGCAGAAAGGTCCTCTTGTCTAATGGGAACTAGCCCACTCACACTGAAGCAGCGATTTCCCATTAGAGAAACGGCCCTCCGACCTGCAGAGGCAGAAAGGTCCTCTTGTCTAATGGGAACTAGCCCACTCACACTGAAGCAGCTATTTCACATTAGAGAAATGGCCCTCTGACCTGCAGTGGCAGAAAGATCCTCTCGTCTCATTGGAACTAGCCCACTCACACTGAAGCAGCTATTTCCCATTAGAGAAATGGCCCTCCGACCTTGAAAGGAAGAAAGGTCCTCTCGCCTAATGAGAACTAGCCCATTCACACTGAAGCAGCTATTTCCCATTAGAGAAACGGCCCTCTGACCTGCAGAGACAGAAAGGTCCTCTCGCCTAATGGGAACTAGCCCATTCACACTGAAGCAGCTATTTCCCATTAGAGAAATGGCCCTCCGACCTGCAGAGGCAGAAAGGTCCACTCGTCTAATGGGAACTAGCCCACTCACACTGAAGCAGTTATTTCCCATTAGAGAAAAGGCTGTATGACCTGCATAGGCAGAAAGGTCCTCTCGTCTAATGGGAACTAGCCCATTCACACTGAAACAGCTATTTCCCATTAGAGAAACGGGCCTCTGACCTGCAGAGGCAGAAAGGTTATCTCGTTTAATGGGAACTAGGCCACTCCCACTGAAGCAGATATTTCGCATTAGAGAAACGGCCCTCCGACCTGCAGAGGCAGAAAGGTCCTCTCGTCTAATGGGAACTAGCCCATTCACACTGAAGCAGCTATTTCCCATTAGAGAAACGGCCCTCCGACCCGCAGAGGCAGAAAAGTCCTCTCGCCTAATGGGAACTAGCCCATTCACACTGAAGCAGCTATTTCCCATTAGAGAAACGGCCCTCCGACCTGCAGAGGCAGAAAGGTCCTCTCACCTAATGGGAACTCTCCACTCACACTGAAGCAGCTATTTCCCATTAGAAAAACGTCCCTCCGACATTCAGAGGCAGAAAGGTCCTCTGATCTAATGGGAACTAGCCCACTCACACTGAAGCAGCTATTTCCCATTAGAGAAACGGCCCTCTGACCTGCAGAGGCAGAAAGGTCCTCTCGTCTAATGGGAACTAGCCCACTCACACTGAAGCAGCTATTTTCCATTAGAGAAACGGCCCTCCGACCTGCAGAGGCAGAAAGGTCCTCTCGTCTAATGGGAACTAGCCCACTCGCACTGAAGCAGCTATTTCCCATTAGAGAAACGGCCTTCTGACCTGCAGAGGCAGAAAGGACCTCTCGTCTAATGGGAACTAGCCCATTCGCACTGAAGCAGCTATTTCCCATTAGAGAAATGGCCCTATGACCTGCAGAGGCAGAAAGGTCATCTCGTCTAATGGGATCTAGCCCACTCACATTGAAGCAGCTATTTCCCATTAGAGAAACGGCCCTCTGAGCTGCAGAGGCAGAAAGGTCCTCTCGCCGAATGGGAACTAGCCCAGTCACACTGAAGCAGCTATTTCCCATTAGCGAAACGGCCCTCTGACCTGCAGATGCAGAAAGGTCCTCTCGTCTAAAGGGAACTGGCCCATTCACACTGAAGCAGCTATTTCCCATTAGAGAAACGGCCCTCTGACCTACAGAGGCAGAAAGGTCCTCTCGTCTAATGGGAACTAGGCCACTCCCACTGAAGCAGCTATTTCGCATTAGAGAAACGGCCCTCTGACCTGCAGAGGCAGAAAGGTCCTTTCGTCTAATGGGAACTAGCCCACTCACACTGAAACAGCTATTTCCCATAAGAGAAACGGCCCTCCAACCCGCAGAGGCAGTAAGGTCCTCTCGCCTAATGGGAACTAGCCCATTCACACTGAAGCAGCTATTTTCCATTAGAGAAACGGCCCTCCGACCTGCAGAGGCAGAAAGGTCCTCTCACCTAATGGGAACTCTCCACTCACACTGAAGCAGCTATTTCCCATTAGAGAAACGTCCCTCCGACATTCAGAGGCAGAAAGGTCCTCTCATCTAATGGGAACTAGCCTACTCACACTGAAGCAGCTATTTCCCATTAGAGAAACGGCCCTCTGACCTGCAGAGGCAGAAAGGTCCTCTCGTCTAATGGGAACTAGCCCACTCACACTGAAGCAGCTATTTCCCATTAGAGAAACGGCCCTCTGACCTGCAGAGGCAGAAAGGTCCTTTCGTCTAATGGGAACTAGCCCACTCACACTGAAGCAGCTATTACCCATTAGAGAAACGGTCCTCTGACCTGCAGAGGCAGAAAGGTCCTTTCGTCTAATGGGAACTAGCCCACTCACACTGAAGCAGCTATTTCCCATTAGAGAAACGGCCCTCCGACCTGCAGAGGCAGAAAGGTCTTCTCGTCTAATGGGAACTAGCCCACTCACACTGAAGCAGCTATTTCCCATTAGAGAAACGGCCATCCGACCTGCAAAGGCAGAAAGGACCTCTCGTCTAATGGGAACTAGCCCATTCGCACTGAAGCAGCTATTTCCCATTAGAGAAACGGCCCTATGACCTGCAGAGGCAGAAAGGTCATCTCGTCTAATGGGATCTAGCCCACTCACACTGAAGCAGCTATTTCCCATTAGAGAAACGGCACTCTGACCTGCAGAGGCAGAAAGGTCCTCTCGCCGAATGGGAACTAGCCCAGTCACACTGAAGCAGCTATTTCCCATTAGAGAAACGGCCCTCTGACCTGCAGAGGCAGAAAGGGCCTCTCGTCTAATGGGAACTAGCCCACTCACACTGAAGCAGCTATTTCCCATTAGAGAAACGGCCGTCTGACCTGCAGAGGCAGAAAGGTCCTCTCGTCTACTGGGAACCAGCCCATTCACACTGAAGCAGCTATTTCCCATTAGAGAAACGGCCCTCTGACCTGCAGAGGCAGAAAGGTCCTCTCGTCTGATGGGAACTAGCCCACTCACACTGAAGCAGCTATTTCCCATTAGAGAAACGGCCCTCTGACCTGCAGAGGCAGAAAGGTCCTCTCGTCTAATGGGAACTAGCCAACTCACACTGAAGCAGCTATTTCCCATTAGAGAAACGGCCCTCTGACCTGCAGAGGCAGAAATGTCCTCTCGTCTAATGGGAACTAGCCCACTCACACTGAAGCAGCTATTTCCCATTAGAGAAACAGCCCTCCGACTTGGAAAGGCAGAAAGGTCCTCTCGTCTAATGGGAACTAGCCCATTCACACTGAAGCAGCTATTTCCCATTAGAGAAACGGGCCCCCGACCTGCAGAGGCAGAACGGTCCTTTCGTCTAATGGGAACTAGCCCACTCACACTGAAGCAGCTATTTCTCATTAGAGAAACGGCCCTCTGACCTGCAGAGGCAGAACGGTCCTTTCGTCTAATGGGAACTAGCCCACTCACACTGAAGCAGCGATTTCCCATTAGAGAAACGGCCCTCCGACCTGCAGAGGCAGAAAGGTACTCTTGTCTAATGGGAACTAGCTCACTCACACTGAAGCAGCTATTTCACATTAGAGAAACGGCCCACTGACATGCAGTGGCAGAAAGATCCTCTCGTCTCATTGGAACTAGCCCACTCACACTGAAGCAGCTATTTCCCATTAGAGAAATGGGCCTCCAACCTGCAGAGGCAGAACGGTCCTTTCGTCTAATGGGAACTAGCCCACAAACACTGAAGCAGCTATTTCCCATTAGAGAAACTGCCCTCCGACCTGCAGATGCAGAAAGGTCCTCTCGTCTAATGGGAACTAGCCCATTCACACTGAAGCAGCTATTTCCCATTAGAGAAACGGCCCTCTGACCTGCAGAGACAGAAAGGTCCTCTCGCCTAATGGGAACTAGCCCATTCACACTGAAGCAGCTATTTCCCATTAGAGAAATGGCCCTCCGACCTGCAGAGGCAGAAAGGTCCACTCGTTTAATGGGAACTAGCCCACTCACACTGAAGCAGTTATTTCCCATTAGAGAAAAGGCTGTATGACCTGCATAGGCAGAAAGGTCCTCTCGTCTAATGGGAACTAGCCCATTCACACTGAAACAGCTATTTCCCATTAGAGAAACGGGCCTCTGACCTGCAGAGGCAGAAAGGTCCTCTCGTCTAATGGGAACTAGGCCACTCCCACTGAAGCAGATATTTCGCATTATAGAAACGGCCCTCCGACCTGCAGAGGCAGAAAGGTCCTTTCGTCTAATGGGAACTAGCCCACTCACACTGAAGCAGCTATTTCCCATTAGAGAAACGGCCCTCCGACCTGCAGAGGCAGAAAGGTCCTCTCGTCTAATGGGAACTAGCCCATTCACACTGAAGCAGCTATTTCCCATTAGAGAAACGGCCCTCCGACCCGCAAAGGCAGAAAAGTCCTCTCCCCTAATGGGAACTAGCCCATTCACACTGAAGCAGCTATTTCCCATTAGAGAAACGGCCCTCCGACCTGCAGAGGCAGAAAGGTCCTCTCACCTAATGGGAACTCTCCACTCACACTGAAGCAGCTATTTCCCATTAGAAAAACGTCCCTCCGACATTCAGAGGCAGAAAGGTCCTCTCGTCTAATGGGAACTAGCCCACTCACACTGAAGCAGCTATTTCCCATTAGAGAAACGGCCCTCTGACCTGCAGAGGCAGAAAGGTCCTCTCGTCTAATGGGAACTAGCCCACTCACACTGAAGCAGCTATTTTCCATTAGAGAAACGGCCCTCTGACCTGCAGAGGCAGAAAGGTCCTTTCGTCTAATGGGAACTAGCCCACTCGCACTGAAGCAGCTATTTCCCATTAGAGAAACGGCCCTCTGACCTGTAGAGGCAGAAAGGTCCTCTCGTCTAATGGGAACTAGCCCACTCGCACTGAAGCAGCTATTTCCCATTAGAGAAACGGCCTTCCGACCTGCAGAGGCAGAAAGGACCTCTCGTCTAATGGGAACTAGCCCATTTGCACTGACGCAGCTATTTCCCATTAGAGAAACGGCCCTATGACCTGCAGAGGCAGAAAGGTCATCTCGTCTAATGGGATCTATCCCACTCACACTGAAGCAGCTATTTCCCATTAGAGAAACGGCCCTCTGAGCTGCAGAGGCAGAAAGGTCCTCTCGCCGAATGGGAACTAGCCCAGTCACACTGAAGCAGCTATTTCCCATTAGAGAAACGGCCCTCTGACCTGCAGAGGCAGAAAGGTCCTCTCGTCTAATGGGAACTAGCCCACTCACACTGAAGCAGCTATTTCCCATTAGAGAAACGGCCGTCTGACCTGCAGAGGCAGAAAGGTCCTCTCGTCTAATGGGAACTAGCCCATTCACACTGAAGCAGCTATTTCCCGTTAGAGAAACGGCCCTCTGACCTGCAGAGGCAGAAAGGTCCTCTCGTCTAATCGGAACTAGCCCACTCACACTGAAGCAGCTATTTCCCATTAGAGAAACGGCCCTCTGAGCTGCAGAGGCAGAAAGGTCCTCTCGTCTAATGGGAAATAACCCATTCACACTGAAGCAACTATTTCCCATTAGAGAAACGGCCCTCTGACCTGCACAGGCAGAAAGGTCCTCTCGTCTAATGGGAACTAGCCCACTCACACTGAAGCAGCTATTTCCCATTAGAGAAACGGCCCTCTGACCTGCAGAGGCAGAAAGGTCCTCCCGTCTAATGGGAACTAGCCCACTCACACTTAAGCAGCTATTTCCCATTAGAGAAACGGGCCCCCGACCTGCAGAGCCAGAAAGGTTCTTTCGTCTAATGGGAACTAGCCCACTCACACTGAAGCAGCTATTTCCCATTAGAGAAACGGCCCTCTGACCTGCAGAGGCAGAACGGTCCTTTCGTCTAATGGGAACTAGCCCACTCACACTGAAGCAGCTATTTCCCATTCGAGAAATGGCCCTCTGACCTGCAGATGCAGAAAGGTCCTCTCATCTAATGGGAACTAGCCAACTCAAACTGAAGCAGCTATTTCCCATTAGAGAAACGGCCCTCCGACCTGCAGATGCAGAAAGGTCCTCTCGTCTAATGGGAACTAGCCCGCTCAAACTGAAGCAGCTATTTCCCATTCGAGAAACGGCCCTCCGACCTGCAGAGGCAGAAAGGTCCCCTCGTCTAATGGGAACTAGCCCGCTCACACTGAAGCAGCTATTTCCCATTAGAGATCGGGCCTCTGACCTGCAGAGGCAGAAAGGTCCTCTCGTCTAATGGGAACTAGGCCACTCGCACTGAAGCAGCTATTTCCCATTAGAGAAAAGGCCCTCCGACCTGCAGAGGCAGACAGGTCCTCTCGTCTAATGGGAACTAGCCCACTCGCACTGAAGCAGCTATTTCCCATTAGAGAAACGGCCCTCCGACCTGCAGAGGCAGAAAGGTCCTCTCGTCTAATGGGAACTAGCCCATTCACACTGAAGCAGCTATATCCCATTAGAGAAACGGCCCTCTGACCTGCAGAGGCAGAAATGTCCTCTCGCCTAATGGGAACTAGCCCATTCACACTGAAGCAGCTATTTCCCATTAGAGAAACGGCCCTCCGACCTGCAGAGGCAGAAAGGTCCTCTCTTCTAATGGGAACTCTCCACTCACACTGAAGCAGCTATTTCCCATTATAGAAACGTCCCTCTGACCTGCAGAGACAGAAAGGTCCTCTCATCTAATGGGAACTAGCCCACTCACACTGAAGCAGCTATTTCCCATTAGAGAAATGGGCCTCCAACCTGCAGAGGCAGAACAGTCCTTTCGTCTAATGGGAACTAGCCCACAAACACTGAAGCAGCTATTTCCCATTAGAGAAACGGCCCTCCGACCTGCAGAGGCAGAAAGGTCCCCTCGTCTAATGGGAACTAGCCCATTCACACTGAAGCAGCTATTTCTCATTAGAGAAACGGCCCTCTGACCTGCAGAGGCAGAAAAGTCCTCTCGCCTAATGGGAACTAGCCCATTCGCACTGAAGCAGCTATTTCCCATTAGAGAAACGGCCCTCCGACCTGCAGAGGCAGAAAGGTCCTCTCGTCTAATGGGAAGTAGCCCACTCGCACTGAAGCAGCTATTTCCCTTTAGAGAAACGGCCCTCTGACCTGCAGAGGCAGAAAGGTCCTCTCGCCTAATGGGAACTAGCCCATTCACACTGAAGCAGCTATTTCCCATTAGAGAAACGGCCCTCCGACCTGCAGAGGCAGAAAGGTCCTCTCGCCTAATGGGAACTAGCCCACTCACACTGAAGTAGCTATTTCCCATTAGAGAAACGGCCCTCCGACCTGCAGAGGCAGAAAGGTCCTTTCCTCTAATGGGAACTAGCCCACTCACACTGAAGCAGCTATTTTTCATTAGAGAAACGGCCCTCCGACCTGCAGAGGCAGAAAGGTCCTCTCTACTAATGGGAACTAGCCCACTCGCACTGAAGCAGCTATTTCCCATTAGAGAAACGGCCCTCTGACCTGCAGAGGAAGAAAGGTCCTCTCGTTTAATGGGAACTAGCCCATTCGCACTGAAGCAGCTATTTTCCATTAGAGAAAATTCCCTCTGACCTGCAGAGGCAGAAAGGTCCTCTTGTCTAATGGGAACTAGCCCATTCGCACTGAAGCAGCTATTTCCCATTAGAGAAACGGCCCTCCGACCTGCAGAGGCAGAAAGGTCCTCTCGTCTTACGGGAACTAGCCCATGCGCACTGAAGCAGCTATTTCCAATTAGAGAAACGGCCCTCCGACCTGCAGAGACAGAAAGGTCCTCTCGTCTAACGGGAACTAGCCCATTCTCACTCAAGCAGCTATTTCCCTTTAGAGAAACGGCCCTCCGACCTGCAGGGGCAGAAAGGTCCTCTCGTCTAATGGGTACGAGCCCACTCGCACTGAAGCAGCTATTTCCCATTAGAGAAACGGCCCTCCGATCTGCAGAGGCAGAAAGGTCCTCTCGTCTAATGGGAACTAGCCCACTCGCACTGAAGCAGCTATTTCCCATTAGAGAAACGGCCCTCCGACCTGCAGAGGCAGAAAGGTCCTCTCGTCTAATGGGAACTAGCCCATTCGCACTGAAGCAGCTATTTCCCATTAGAGAAACGGCACTATGACCTGCAGAGGCAGAAAGGTCCTCTCGTCTAATGGGAACTAGCCCACTCACACTGAAGCAGCTATTTCCCATTAGAGAAACGGCCCTATGACCTGCAGAGGCAGAAAGGTCCTCTCGTCTAATGGGAACTAGCCCACTCACACAGAAGCAGCTATTTCCCATTAGAGAAACAGCCCTCTGACCTGCAGAGGCAGAAAGGTCCTCTCGTCGAATGGGAACTAGCCCACTCACACTGGAGCAGCTATTTCCCATTAGAGAAACTGCCCTCCGACCTGGAAAGGAAGAAAGGTCCTCTCGCCTAATGAGAACTAGCCCATTCACACTGAAGCAGCTATTTCCCATTAGAGAAACGGCCCTCCGACCTGCAGAGGCAGAAAGGTCCACTCGTCTAATGGGAACTAGCCCACTCTCACTGAAGCAGCTATTTCCCATTAGAGAAAAGGCTGTCTGACCTGCAGAGGGAGAAAGGTCCTCTCGTCTAATGGGAACTAGCCCATTCACACTGAAACAGCTATTTCCCATTAGAGAAACGGGCCTCTGACCTGCAGATGCAGAAAGGTCCTCTCGTCTAATGGGAACTAGCCCGCTCAAACTGAAGCAGCTATTTCCCATTAGAGAAACGGCCCTCCGACCTGCAGAGGCAGAAAGGTCCTCTCACCTAATGGGAACTCTCCACTCACACTGAAGCAGCTATTTCCCATTAGAAAAAAGTCCCTCCGACATTCAGAGGCAGAAAGGTCCTCTCATCTAATGGGAACTAGCCCACTCACACTGAAGCAGCTATTTCCCATTAGAGAAACGGCCCTCTGAGCTGCAGAGGCAGAAAGGTCCTCTCGCCGAATGGGAACTAGCCCAGTCACACTGAAGCAGCTATTTCCCATTAGAGAAACGGCCCTCTGACCTGCAGAGGCAGAAAGGTCCTCTCGTCTAATGGGAACTAGCCCACTCACACTGAAGCAGCTATTTCCCATTAGAGAAACGGCCGTCTGACCTGCAGAGGCAGAAAGGTCCTCTCGTCTAATGGGAACTAGCCCATTCACACTGAAGCAGCTATTTCCCATTAGAGAAACGGCCCTCTGACCTGCAGAGGCAGAAAGGTCCTCTCGTCTAATCGGAACTAGCCCACTCAAACTGAAGCAGCTATTTCCCATTAGAGAAACGGCCCTCTGAGCTGCAGAGGCAGAAAGGTCCTCTCGTCTAATGGGAACTAGCCCATTCACACTGAAGCAACTATTTCCCATTAGAGAAACGGCCCTCTGACCTGCAGAGGCAGAAAGGTCCTCTCGTCTAATGGGAACTAGCCCACTCACACTGAAGCAGCTATTTCCCATTAGAGAAACGGCCCTCTGACCTGCAGAGGCAGAAAGGTCCTCCCGTCTAATGGGAACTAGCCCACTCACACTTAAGCAGCTATTTCCCATTAGAGAAACAGCCCTCCGACCTGGAAAGGCAGAAAGGTCCTCTCGTCTAATGGGAAATAGCCCATTCACACTGAAGCAGCTATTTCCCATTAGAGAAACGGGCCCCCGACCTGCAGAGCCAGAAAGGTCCTTTCGTCTAATGGGAACTAGCCCACTCACACTGAAGCAGCTATTTCCCATTAGAGAAACGGCCCTCTGACCTGCAGAGGCAGAACGGTCCTTTCGTCTAATGGGAACTAGCCCACTCACACTGAAGCAGCTATTTCCCATTCGAGAAACGGCCCTCTGACCTGCAGATGCAGAAAGGTCCTCTCATCTAATGGGAACTAGCCAACTCAAACTGAAGCAGCTATTTCCCATTAGAGAAACGGCCCTCCGACCTGCAGATGCAGAAAGGTCCTCTCGTCTAATGGGAACTAGCCCGCTCAAACTGAAGCAGCTATTTCCCATTCGAGAAACGGCCCTCCGACCTGCAGAGGCAGAAAGGTCCCCTCGTCTAATGGGAACTAGCCCGCTCACACTGAAGCAGCTATTTCCCATTAGAGATCGGCCCTCTGACCTGCAGAGGCAGAAAGGTCCTCTCGTCTAATGGGAACTAGGCCACTCGCACTGAAGCAGCTATTTCCCATTAGAGAAAAGGCCCTCCGACCTGCAGAGGCAGACAGGTCCTCTCGTCTAATGGGAACTAGCCCACTCGCACTGAAGCAGCTATTTCCCATTAGAGAAACGGCCCTCCGACCTGCAGAGGCAGAAAGGTCCCCTCGTCTAATGGGAACTAGCCCGCTCACACTGAAGCAGCTATTTCCCATTAGAGATCGGCCCTCTGACCTGCAGAGGCAGAAAGGTCCTCTCGTCTAATGGGAACTAGGCCACTCGCACTGAAGCAGCTATTTCCCATTAGAGAAAAGGCCCTCCGACCTGCAGAGGCAGACAGGTCCTCTCGTCTAATGGGAACTAGCCCACTCACACTGAAGCAGCTATTTCCCATTAGAGAAACGGCCCTCTGAGCTGCAGAGGCAGAAAGGTCCTCTCGCCGAATGGGAACTAGCCCAGTCACACTGAAGCAGCTATTTCCCATTAGAGAAACGGCCCTCTGACCTGCAGAGGCAGAAAGGTCCTCTCGTCTAATGGGAACTAGCCCACTCACACTGAAGCAGCTATTTCCCATTAGAGAAACGGCCGTCTGACCTGCAGAGGCAGAAAGGTCCTCTCGTCTAATGGGAACTAGCCCATTCACACTGAAGCAGCTATTTCCCATTAGAGAAACGGCCCTCTGACCTGCAGAGGCAGAAAGGTCCTCTCGTCTAATCGGAACTAGCCCACTCACACTGAAGCAGCTATTTCCCATTAGAGAAACGGCCCTCTGAGCTGCAGAGGCAGAAAGGTCCTCTCGTCTAATGGGAACTAGCCCATTCACACTGAAGCAACTATTTCCCATTAGAGAAACGGCCCTCTGACCTGCAGAGGCAGAAAGGTCCTCTCGTCTAATGGGAACTAGCCCACTCACACTGAAGCAGCTATTTCCCATTAGAGAAACGGCCCTCTGACCTGCAGAGGCAGAAAGGTCCTCCCGTCTAATGGGAACTAGCCCACTCACACTTAAGCAGCTATTTCCCATTAGAGAAACAGCCCTCCGACCTGGAAAGGCAGAAAGGTCCTCTCGTCTAATGGGAAATAGCCCATTCACACTGAAGCAGCTATTTCCCATTAGAGAAACGGGCCCCCGACCTGCAGAGCCAGAAAGGTCCTTTCGTCTAATGGGAACTAGCCCACTCACACTGAAGCAGCTATTTCCCATTAGAGAAACGGCCCTCTGACCTGCAGAGGCAGAACGGTCCTTTCGTCTAATGGGAACTAGCCCACTCACACTGAAGCAGCTATTTCCCATTCGAGAAACGGCCCTCTGACCTGCAGATGCAGAAAGGTCCTCTCATCTAATGGGAACTAGCCAACTCAAACTGAAGCAGCTATTTCCCATTAGAGAAACGGCCCTCCGACCTGCAGATGCAGAAAGGTCCTCTCGTCTAATGGGAACTAGCCCGCTCAAACTGAAGCAGCTATTTCCCATTCGAGAAACGGCCCTCCGACCTGCAGAGGCAGAAAGGTCCCCTCGTCTAATGGGAACTAGCCCGCTCACACTGAAGCAGCTATTTCCCATTAGAGATCGGCCCTCTGACCTGCAGAGGCAGAAAGGTCCTCTCGTCTAATGGGAACTAGGCCACTCGCACTGAAGCAGCTATTTCCCATTAGAGAAAAGGCCCTCCGACCTGCAGAGGCAGACAGGTCCTCTCGTCTAATGGGAACTAGCCCACTCGCACTGAAGCAGCTATTTCCCATTAGAGAAACGGCCCTCCAACCTGCAGAGGCAGAAAGGTCCTCTCGTCTAATGGGAACTAGCCCATTCACACTGAAGCAGCTATATCCCATTAGAGAAACGGCCCTCCGACCTGCAGAGGCAGAAAGGTCCTCTCGCCTAATGGGAACTAGCCCATTCACACTGAAGCAGCTATTTCCCATTAGAGAAACGGCCCTCCGACCTGCAGAGGCAGAAAGGTCCTCTCTTCTAATGGGAACTCTCCACTCACACTGAAGCAGCTATTTCCCATTATAGAAACGGCCCACTGACCTGCAGAGACAGAAAGGTCCTCTCATCTAATGGGAACTAGCCCACTCACACTGAAGCAGCTATTTCCCATTAGAGAAATGGGCCTCCAACCTGCAGAGGCAGAACAGTCCTTTTGTCTAATGGGAACTAGCCCACAAACCCTGAAGCAGCTATTTCCCATTAGAGAAACGGCCCTCCGACCTGCAGAGGCAGAAAGGTCCTCTCGTCTAATGGGAACTAGCCCATTCACACTGAAGCAGCTATTTCCCATTAGAGAAACGGCCCTCTGACCTGCAGAGGCAGAAAAGTCCTCTCGCCTAATGGGAACTAGCCCATTGACACTGAAGCAGCTATTTCCCATTAGAGAAACGGCCCTCCGACCTGCAGAGGCAGAAAGGTCCTCTCGCCTAATGGGAACTAGCCCACTCACACTGAAGTAGCTATTTCCCATTAGAGAAACGGCCCTCCGACCTGCAGAGGCAGAAAGGTCCTTTCCTCTAATGGGAACTAGCCCACTCACACTGAAGCAGTTATTTTCCATTAGAGAAACGGCCCTCCGACCTGCAGAGGCAGAAAGGTCCTCTCTACTAATGGGAACTAGCCCACTCGCAGAGAAGCAGCTATTTCCCGTTAGAGAAACGGCCCTCTGACCTGCAGAGGAAGAAAGGTCCTCTCGTTTAATGGGAACTAGCCCATTCGCACTGAAGCAGCTATTTTCCATTAGAGAAAATTCCCTCTGACCTGCAGAGGCAGAAAGGTCCTCTTGTCTAATGGGAACTAGCCCATTCGCACTGAAGCAGCTATTTCCCATTAGAGAAACGGCCCTCCGACCTGCAGAGGCAGAAAGGTCCTCTCGTCTAACGGGAACTAGCCCATGCGCACTTAAGCAGCTATTTCCAATTAGAGAAACGGCCCTCCGACCTGCAGAGGCAGAAAGGTCCTCTCGTCTAACGGGAACTAGCCCATTCTCACTCAAGCACCTATTTCCCTTTAGAGAAACGGCCCTCCGACCTGCAGAGGCAGAAAGGTCCTCTCGTCTAATGGGAACGAGCCCACTCGCACTGAAGCAGCTATTTCCCATTAGAGAAACGGCCCTCCGACCTGCAGAGGCAGAAAGGTCCTCTCGTCTAATGGGAACTAGCCCACTCGCACTGAAGCAGCTATTTCCCATTAGAGAAACGGCCCTCCGACCTGCAGAGGCAGAAAGGTCCTCTCGTCTAATGGGAACTAGCCCATTCGCACTGAAGCAGCTAATTCCCATTAGAGAAACGGCACTATGACCTGCAGAGGCAGAAAGGTCCTCTCGTCTAATGGGAACTAGCCCACTCACACTGAAGCAGCTATTTCCCATTAGAGAAACGGCCCTATGACCTGCAGAGGCAGAAAGGTCCTCTCGTCTAATGGGAACTAGCCCACTCACACAGAAGCAGCTATTTCCCATTAGAGAAACGGCCCTCTGACCTGCAGAGGCAGAAAGGTCCTCTCGTCGAATGGGAACTAGCCCACTCACACTGGAGCAGCTATTTCCCATTAGAGAAACTGCCCTCCGACCTGGAAAGGAAGAAAGGTCCTCTCGCCTAATGAGAACTAGCCCATTCACACTGAAGCATCTATTTCCCATTAGAGAAACGGCCCTCCGACCTGCAGAGGCAGAAAGGTCCACTCGTCTAATGGGAACTAGCCCACTCTCACTGAAGCAGCTATTTCCCATTAGAGAAAAGGCTGTCTGACCTGCAGAGGGAGAAAGGTCCTCTCGTCTAATGGGAACTAGCCCATTCACACTGAAACAGCTATTTCCCATTAGAGAAACGGGCCTCTGACCTGCAGATGCAGAAAGGTCCTCTCGTCTAATGGGAACTAGCCCGCTCAAACTGAAGCAGCTATTTCCCATTAGAGAAACGGCCCTCCGACCTGCAGAGGCAGAAAGGTCCTCTCACCTAATGGGAACTCTCCACTCACACTGAAGCAGCTATTTCCCATTAGAAAAACGTCCCTCCGACATTCAGAGGCAGAAAGGTCCTCTCATCTAATGGGAACTAGCCCACTCACACTGAAGCAGCTATTTCCCATTAGAGAAACGGCCCTCTGACCTGCAGAGGCAGAAAGGTCCTCTCGTCTAATGGGAACTAGCCCACTCACACTGAAGCAGCTATTTTCCATTAGAGAAACGGCCCTCTGACCTGCAGAGGCAGAAAGGTCCTTTCGTCTAATGGGAACTAGCCCACTCACACTGAAGCAGCTATTTCCCATTAGAGAAACGGCCCTCCGACCTGCAGAGGCAGAAAGGTCCTCTCGTCTAATGGGAACTAGCCCACTCGCACTGAAGCAGCTATTTCCCATTAGAGAAACGGCCTTCCGACCTGCAGATGCAGAAAGGACCTCTCGTCTAATGGGAACTAGCCCATTCACACTGAAGCAGCTATTTCCCATTAGAGAAACGGCCCTATGACCTGCAGAGGCAGAAAGGTCATCTCGTCTAATGGGATCTAGCCCACTCACACTGAAGCAGCTATTTCCCATTAGAGAAACGGCCCTCTGAGCTGCAGAGGCAGAAAGGTCCTCTCGCCGAATGGGAACTAGCCCAGTCACACTGAAGCAGCTATTTCCCATTAGAGAAACGGCCCTCTGACCTGCAGAGGCAGAAAGGTCCTCTCGTCTAATGGGAACTAGCCCACTCACACTGAAGCAGCTATTTCCCATTAGAGAAACGGCCGTCTGACCTGCAGAGGCAGAAAGGTCCTCTCGTCTAATGGGAACTAGCCCATTCACACTGAAGCAGCTATTTCCCATTAGAGAAACGGCCCTCTGACCTGCAGAGGCAGAAAGGTCCTCTCGTCTAATCGGAACTAGCCCACTCACACTGAAGCAGCTATTTCCCATTAGAGAAACGGCCCTCTGAGCTGCAGAGGCAGAAAGGTCCTCTCGTCTAATGGGAACTAGCCCATTCACACTGAAGCAACTATTTCCCATTAGAGAAACGGCCCTCTGACCTGCAGAGGCAGAAAGGTCCTCTCGTCTAATGGGAACTAGCCCACTCACACTGAAGCAGCTATTTCCCATTAGAGAAACGGCCCTCTGACCTGCAGAGGCAGAAAGGTCCTCTCGTCTAATGGGAACTAGCCCACTCACACTTAAGCAGCTATTTCCCATTAGAGAAACAGCCCTCCGACCTGGAAAGGCAGAAAGGTCCTCTCGTCTAATGGGAAATAGCCCATTCACACTGAAGCAGCTATTTCCCATTAGAGAAACGGGCCCCCGACCTGCAGAGCCAGAAAGGTCCTTTCGTCTAATGGGAACTAGCCCACTCACACTGAAGCAGCTATTTCCCATTAGAGAAACGGCCCTCTGACCTGCAGAGGCAGAACGGTCCTTTCGTCTAATGGGAACTAGCCCACTCACACTGAAGCAGCTATTTACCATTCGAGAAACGGCCCTCTGACCTGCAGATGCAGAAAGGTCCTCTCATCTAATGGGAACTAGCCAACTCAAACTGAAGCAGCTATTTCCCATTAGAGAAACGGCCCTCCGACCTGCAGATGCAGAAAGGTCCTCTCGTCTAATGGGAACTAGCCCGCTCAAACTGAAGCAGCTATTTCCCATTCGAGAAACGGCCCTCCGACCTGCAGAGGCAGAAAGGTCCCCTTGTCTAATGGGAACTAGCCCGCTCACACTGAAGCAGCTATTTCCCATTAGAGAAATGGGCCTCCAACCTGCAGAGGCAGAACAGTCCTCTCGCCTAATGGGAACTAGCCCATTCACACTGAAGCAGCTATTTCCCATTAGAGAAACGGCCCTCCGACCTGCAGAGGCAGAAAGGTCCTCTCGTCTAATGGGAACTAGCCCACTCGCACTGAAGCAGCTATTTCCCTTTAGAGAAACGGCCCCCTGACCTGCAGAGGCAGAAAGGTCCTCTCGCCTAATGGGAACTAGCCCATTCACACTGAAGCAGCTATTTCCGATTAGAGAAACGGCCCTCCGACCTGCAGAGGCAGAAAGGTCCTCTCGCCTAATGGGAACTAGCCCACTCACACTGAAGTAGCTATTTCCCATTAGAGAAACGGCCCTCCGACCTGCAGAGGCAGAAAGGTCCTTTCCTCTAATGGGAACTAGCCCACTCACACTGAAGCAGCTATTTCCCATTAGAGAAACGGCCCTCTGACCTGCAGAGGCAGAAAGGTCCTCTCGTCTAATTGGAACTAGCCCACTCACACTGAAGCAGCTATTTCCCATTAGAGAAAGGGCCCTCCGACCTGGAAAGGCAGAAAGGTCCTCTCGTCCAATGGGGAAAAAAGCCCATTCACACTGAAGCAGGTATTTCCCATTAGAGAAACGGCCCTCCAACCTGCAGAGGCAGAACGGTCCTTTCGTCTAATGGGAACTAGCCCAGAAACACTGAAGCAGCTATTTCCCATTAGAGAATCGGCCCTCTGACCAGGATAGGCAGAAGGGTCCTCTCGTCTAATGGGACCTAGCCCACTCACACTGTAGCGGCTATTTCCCATTAGAGTAACGGCCCTCCGACTTGGAGAGGCAGAAACATCTTCTCGTCTAATGGGAACTAGCCAACACACACTGAATCAGCTATTTCCCATTAGAGAAACTGCCCTTTTTGCCCCTAGTGGCCAAGAGCTGCATAATAATGGGAACTAACCTACTGACACCGAGAAGGCTAGTTCCCATTAGAGAAATGGCCCTTTTTGCCCCTAGTGGCCAAGTCCTGCATAATTATGGGAACTAGCCCACCCACACTGAGAAGGCCATTTCCCATTAGAGAAATGGCCCTCCGACCTGCAGAGGCAGATGGGTCCTCTCGTCTAATGGGAAGTAGCCCACTCACACTGAAGCAGCTATTTCCCATTAAAGGAACAGCCCTTTGACCTGCTGAGGCAGAAAGGTCCTCTCGTCTAATGGGAACTAGCCCACTCACACTGAAGCAGCTATTTCCCATTAGAGAAACGACCCTCCGACCTGGAGCGGCAGAAAGTCCTCGCATCTAAATGGAACTAACCCACTCACACTGAATCAGCTATTTCCCATTAGAGAAACGGCCCTCCGACCTGGAGAGGCAGAAAGGTCCTTTCGTCTAATGGGAACTAGCCCACTCCTTATCATGGGAGTCATTACGAGTTAGGAGGTAGCCATGCCGCTACAAGCAGCATGGCTACCCCCATACAGGGTACTGGGTCCGGGTTCCTTTAGTGAGGAATTACCAGGCCATTCCGACCTTGGAGGGCCCGGTAATTCCTCATTCAAGGAAGCCATCCGCATTCGAGCCCCCATAGGGCTCACTGGGAATGGGGATGGTGCTAACAATGGGCCCGTTAATAATGGGCCCGTTGTTAGCACCCTGGTCTGCTCGCGGGATCCGCTAAGGATGCCTGGTTTTACCAGGCGGACTTAGCGCGTCCCGCGAGCAGAACTCGTAATGAGGCAGTAAGGGGTTGACGGCTCCGGCACCTTTACCGGCGCTGTTAACCCCTTACCACCTTACTTGTAATGACCCACCATGTCTCAAATTGCCATCTAACAACTGGCAACAGCAGACCATGCGTCCTTGGATCACATGTTCTGTCGTGGGCATGCACATCTATGCTACTAGGGGACTTCCTGTGTCCTCATAGGCTCACCCACAGCCCAGAGGCTCCCCAATACAAGCCTGCAGAGTCCCAGTGAGCCACCATTCAACTGCGCAACTAACCCTGTACCTGCTCAGCCAGGGCAACCACAATCAATGGCAAGTGCAGGGTCTATGTTATTGCCGCAACTCATCACCAGTTAAGGAAGTGAACCAGGACACAGCCAATATGTGTGAATGAATGTCTTTTTAGTACATCTTTATGCAGTAACAACTCTCTCAGTCCTCACCCTTACACCAACCATCGTATTACTTGCCTTGCATTCTCTTCTAGTGTTCTCTGTTCGCATTCCACACCCATATCATTCCCTCTGCTGACATGCCTAACACCGTGAGGAGACCCCCTTTCTTCTATAGGACTTTAATCCCATGGCCCCTTTCCGTATTCTAATATTACTCAACTAGAGTTGTATTTCCAAGTGCTAATGGTTCAGTTAGTCACCCTCTAGAGCTCTATATGAGCATGGGTTGACCCTCCGAGGATTGACAACACCTTGGCCCTATTAGGCATGAAGATTTGTTTGCTCTCCTGGCCAGAAAGACCATTTGTCTGTCCTGGACTTGAAAACGCGCTGGCACTCCTGGGATTGAAGTCAAAGATAGGCCCTTCCAGGGGCCAGAAACGGATGATGTGATGTATCGGCAGAGCCAGAAACTGAAGAGAGGCGCCACTCACCTTGGTGTTGAGAGTTAAACCACGGTCAAGTTGGTTTACCCAGGGTACTGCACTCCTCCTCGTCTTTCTACTTTTGATGGGCTACTTATTAGGTTAAGATGTACAACCAGGCGCCAGCTAGCATACTTCTTAATGGACACAGGCCTTCTTCCACAGCATTTACCTTATTCTCAGGGTCCACCTTCTGCACTTCTTCCTTCCTCCTTCCTTCCTTTTCTTCCTCAGTACCTCTCCCAAAATGTTCCTCCATCGGTGGCCCTCATCTTCCTACACCGATTTTGTCTGTTCCCTTCAAACTGTTCCCCAAGTAATTTCCTCCTTTCTTTTGTGTCTCACCTTCCATCTCTCCTTTTCCCCCTTGCTAGTTTTCCCTTCTTCACGCTGCTCTCCCCTTTCCCTTCTTTTGACGCATTTTCACCTTACTCTCCCATCCACCTCTTTAAGTCTTACTCTCCTTCCACTCCCTTCGCCTTCCTTCTTCCTCATTTACTCCACTCTTTACTGCAACGCTTGTTTCCAAACTCCCATACTAGGCCTTCTACCCAAGCCTCGCTGTATAGTCCTGCCCCTTTTGAAACTGAAAAAGGAAGAAAAGGAAAGGTGTTAATTAATGTGCCCAAGTCCTTGTGTGTACATGACAAAGTGATTGGCTCTTCTGAGTAACTCACCATCTCCAGTTCTAGTGATTTGTATCAGTTATAAATTGTCAGCTGCCAACTTGAAGTCAAGCAGCGCTGTCATGGTAGCTGCCTGACCCCACCATGGTGCCTCCTGCAGGCAGCTGCACAATAACTCTGCCAACCTTGAACCTTGTCATCTGCCAACTTCATTGCATACCCAAGCTCAAGTAGGTCTTTTCCACAGTCCATCCTGCAGAATGTGTATTGAAATATATTTTAAGTGGGATCAAAGATGATACCCACAGACCTTGTGGCCTTCTAATGCAGAGCTGTTCATTCTTCAAAACTCTACCAAGTCTTGAATTACAGACTGGGTTCTGGCAAAGGATAAACTGGATAGGGAATAGGGCCTTGGGAATACCTTATCTACTGGCTATTATCTTTCTGAAGGTACAGGCCCCCCGGGGTCTCGTAGCTCCATTCGCATGTGTCCACCTAGAAACATGGTCACAGCTCTCCTTTTTTTATGCTGTCATTCAGTTCATGGTTGTATTCAATATGTCATTCTTTTCATTGACAGTTTCATATTTTCCGTCATTTATATTCCATGAAAGTATTTCTGCACACTAACAGGTATTTTGACAATCATATCATTATTTTTACCATACACTGGATGAGAGCTGGTAACTGTATAAGCATTTGGACAGGGCCTCCAGCAAGCTTAGTTAAGGTTTTGGGTGCCTTAGCAACATCAACCTTGAAAAATGATTAATCAACTACAGTTATGCTGGCCCCAGTGTCTCTAATGGCAGGGGCCTCCTGACCATTCACAAGAACACTCTTTGTAATACTCTTTAGTATTGTCTGGAATAGAGTTATACACATCTAAGTTCTGTTGTTCTCACAGACCCAGGGATACGAAAAACTGGCTGAGACTTTCATGGGTTCCTTAGCTAGTAATTGAAAGTTTCCACTTGCCATTGGTACTTCACCCAATGTGAAGAAGGCTAAGGAGACAGTGTGGACCCCTGAAGGTTTGCCCTTACATCTGGGATCCCCTTTCACATGGTCAGTTGACCCACAATCATAACATTTACCAAATGTCTTTATGAATGGGGGTTTGTTCTGACCTCCTTCTGGTTTTTCACCAGGAGGTACACTAGCCCGATTTGGTTTCCCTTGTGGCTTACCCTGGTTATGTTTGTGCCCCTCTTTTGGAGTGGAAGTATTAGATTTCTCTTTGGTATCTTTCTTGTGCTGCTTCCCCTCATCCTTCTTCTGAGTTACCCCAGAAACCTTGTGAGTAGCCCTGTTGGCAACCCACAAGTCAGCAGCCCTTGGCTTACTCGATTTTTAGCTACCGTTGTTAGTGGTCGGGAAAAATCATGGTAGTTTGATCTAAACCACTGCCACCAGCCATTTAAAGTAGGAAAGGGTAACATTTTACTGTTACATGAGTGTTTTGACTCAGGGTAAGCTAGGCAACCCCTCCAGCACTATATAGGAAGATAGGGTGTGCTGGGTCAGTAAATTTAAAGAGACTAGTAAAGTCAATTTAACTTTACATGCTCTGGGAGACGGTAGTCAGTCCCAGAGAAGGTGTTTAAACCTTGGGAAGTCTGAAAGACAACCCTGTGTCACCGCACTGAAGGTGCCGTGTGACACACAGACGAAGATGATTCCTATAGAGTTGTTTTAAAACTCCATAACCAAAGAACACAAAAGTAAAACACACATCAAAATACATGGAAGAGTGGGAAAAAAGGCTCTCACTCTTTCCAGGTAAAAAAATCAAATCCTAGAAATCCAGCAAAGTTGCTGGGGGTCTCAAAAGGTAAGGGAAATTAGCACATATTGAGAATCCTCCCTAAAACTTCAGCTCTTGGGGGAGCAAGTGTAGTTGGAGATTGGATATTTTGGGATTGTGTGGAGTTTTGCCTGTGTGTGCGTAGTTACCTCGCTCCATGTTCCTTGAGACTTGTGTAAAGTACTATGATATTTAAACATAAAAACAACGTTCCCACCCCTTGTTATTGCGCTAGCGGCCAACAATGAAGATCACAGTATTTATGATTTGCAAATATGCAAAAGGTACCAGCACAGTGAACTTAAATCTCACATACATATGCAGATCCTTTGGCACATCTGTTAAGAAGTCCATAAAAATTGATTATTAAAAGTATTATCCAACATATAGCACTTTGACTTGGCCATACACTGTGGCACTCAGAGAGCTATATTAATTTACAACCCTCTGCCTCCCTCCCTCCTCCTGTGATGCTCAAATATATGTGAGCTTGGTGGCACTGTGCAATACAGCCTGAGCTCCTCTCCCCACTCACAAACCTCCAGCTTCAGCTACAATCTTAACTTGCCAGCCAAAAGCTGGTGATGATGGACAGGTGGGGGCAGGCAAGACCAGTCATGGTGATGGGCAGGTGAGGGCAGACAGGGAAAGCAGGCCACAGGACAATGCATGCCATGGGGGAAAGGCAGGCCGCGGGGGCAAAGCGAGACATGTGAGGGTCTTCCGTTCCACCAACAGTAAGTCAGGAACATTGATGATTCTCTATTGGCTGAGCACACGCACTACGTGAATCATTAGACATCTGCCAGGCAGAGCATACGCTTTACTTATAGAGGGCCAGCAATCAGTGACGTCAATAGAAACCAGTATTAGGGGAGGTAAACCGGGTGCACGAATACTACAAGGTGGGGTGGGGGATGATGCATCAAATAAGGGTCAACAGGCCAAACTGTTTAAGAATACGTTCACATACATCCTAAAAAGTCAACTCATGTTCAACTGTTGCAAAAATGCCCTATGCACTCAGCAAGAGACTGCATTCTTTTAACTCGAGCAAAAACAAGGGGGGTCTTGGAAGTCCCTCTACTGGCCTTTAGTCCTGGTTTCAAGAGTCTTCGCCAGATTCTTTAGCTCTTAGAGGCACAGCGCCACCCTACTGATGAGGTCCTACCAGATCGAAACAAGTGTCTGGGATTGCTGTTGGTACTATTGTTCAAAGAAAAATTGCCTGGCATGTGGGTGCTGGACTGCTCCAGGGCAGGACAAAGACTGATATGTTATGGATATTTCTACTCTGTGAAAGAGATTATGAGCTAAAGAATCTGGGTAAGACTCTCGAAACCGGGACTAATGGCCGGTAGAGACACTCCCAGGACCCCCCTTGTTTTAACTCAAGCAGACATCACTCCCAGCACAGCTTCAAATAATGTTTAGTTAGAGGTGGTATTTGACAGTAGAGACATCACTTCCAGCTCAGCTTTAAATAATAGCCAGTCAATAAGAGTCACATTAACAGACGAGATATCACTCATACCTCAGTTTCAAAGGAAATTCAAGGACAATCAGTTTAACAGATGAAATATCACACAGGGGGAACGGAGGCAACTGTTCATTTGGTTCTTTAACAATAGTTGCAGGAATCTCACTTTGCCCCTGTAGAATTGTTTACAGTTTTCTGTTTCAGGATGTACATCCCATGGGCAGCTGGGGAATATTTGTAATTGAAGGGGCTTAAATATTTCCCCTAAATATGCCTGTGTGATGGAGCGTAGCGTGGGAGCCTGGACCAATGAAGAGCTGTTGGGGAGGGCTTCATCCCAACGGCTCCTCCCTCCCCCGAGACAAAACACAAGCATACACAGACATACACATATATAAATTAATTTACTTTCTGCCCTGGTCCTGATGTTTCCTCCCAGTGCTCCAGCTCCCGCGAAGCACAAACAGGAACCAGGAAGCAAAGAGCGCTTCCTGGATTGTGCACATGCACGCAATAGCCGAAGCACTGATGAAGTTCCCTGCTCCGTTTGTATCTGTGAGGAGGCGCAGGAGCGCCCTGCACATACAAACATGCAGTTCGTCAGCCAGCATCCCCAAAGGGCCATCCAAGTTTGGGGAAGCAATACGCCCCTGGCTTTGCATGGCTTATTGGATATGCGAAGCTGAGGAACAGAACTGTCAAACAGACACAGTGTTTCCCTTTCACAGTTCAAGCCAGCGGAGGAGCGCTCAATCAGCTGCATAAAGCAGCTGAGTGAGAACTCATTGGTTACCCTGTGCTGGCTCCTCCATTATGGGCGAGGGCGCCCATGGGTCATCGCAACCTTGCCCATTATGGATAAGCCGCTACTGGTACACTGTCAAGTAATGTATGCACAAGGTCGGTGTGGCTGGAGATGAAATACTGTTGACTTATGAACTCATGTACACAAGCTGCACTGTTGGTAATGCAGTGATTCCGAACACATTAAGGGATCCGTAGACATGCCCCAAAGTAGAAGGCTGCCAGGGTAGCTCAGCAGGCTGAGTGATTGTTGCTAAGATGTTACATATATTTAAAACTGGCTGCAAATTTTATGACTTTTGCAATTCCTTATAAAAAAAACAAGTACTATAAAATGTGTTTGGCCAGGGGATGGGTTGGGCTGGTAGCTTGCTTATATTCAGGGTGAGGGTGGGGGAATTTCTGCCCCATAGTGAAAATAAAAAGTTGGCACCCATGAACCCACACTTTAATTTTCTAATTACTGCTGTCAGCGTAATAAAAACATGCATTTATGATTAAGCAGTTTGACAGGCATATAACAGCTTTTTTATGTCCTCCCTTTTCTCTTTAAATGTTTGTATGTTTTCTGTGTATGTCTTTTATGGTATGGAACATTGGACTTTCTGAACTGTTCAATTGATGGGAATGCTTTTCATTTGTCAATTGTAACATATACTTGTATATTTTTTTGAATTGGACAATTGGTTGCTCTACAATCACCCTCTTTTGCAACTGGTTTGTGCTGTTGTCATTTCATGCAAATGTATTGATATTTTTGAAAATGAATTACCTGTAATGCACCAATTCAGCCTCAGAAGAAGAGTAGTGGCTCGAAACACGTTAGGCTGATCTTCAGTACAATAAATGACATGCAATCTCGCATAAGAACAGCTAGACACTTGCACAGTGTGAATGTATCTGTTTTCATAAGGTTTTCAAATTGTGGAGTATTAGGCAGTATACCCACGCCATACACTCACCTGCTGCGACCTTTCTAACAACTGGTGTACAAGCACTTGGGTCTCTAGTCTTTTCTGCTACAGTTTTGCCTAGCTTTAGAAATATATCCTGTTAAAAACACAAAGGAAGGGGCACACAAATCACATTTGTGCGGCAGTTTGACAAAAAAATAAACACATTTTAAAGAAAACTAGTTAATGTAAGTTTAAGAAGCATGCTTCAGTTTGGAAATGTTATTTTTTTCTAGACAAGCGGCACATTTGGAAAATAGTGTGCCCAGCATGAAGGCAGCCTGCTTGTAACAGTGATGGCCCCCACCCCAGTGATATTCATGGCCCACTGATTCCCATGGTGTCCTTTTCAGGCCAGAAGAACACCTCCTAACCAAATATAACCTGCAAACGCCGAATTATGGCTGGGCAAAGGAGCACTTTTAAGGCTCCTGGAAAGAGTTATTTTCCAGAGGGGGCAAGCCATCAGTTAGGTGGGACAAAGCAGCCGATAAGGGGGGGGGGGCGATGCCTCCCTCTCTGGATGCCTATGCCAGCAATCCAGCTCGAAAGACGTTCTTAATGAAGTGCGACTTGCTTTTTTTCCTTTGCTTGAAGTGGGCCGCACATCATTATGAAAGTCCTACACACAGGGGGCCGCAAAGCACAATATTGTGGGCCGCAAAAGGCCCGCGGGCCGTATGTTGTGCACCCCAGCTTTAGAGAACTCAGTAGCATTACATTCCTTATTGTGCTTATTTTATTAGATAATACTCATTGTAAATCAAACTTGCATTACCATGTCAATCCTCCCACTTCGGAACCCATATATGTGTTTTATTTTAAATGAATCTCTGCTGCATATAAATAGCTTTGTGGCCTCATTGCAGATTAGAGGATTCCCTCCCCATGCTCCTACCCAGCTCTCATGCTCGGCTGCTAGCTGTGGAGGATTCCCTCCCCATGCTCATACCTAGCTCTCCTGCTTGGCTGCTAGCAATGGAGGATTCCCTCCCCATGCTCGTACCCAGCTCTCATGCTTGGCTGCTAGCCATGGAGGATTCCCTCCCCATGCTCGTAACTAGCCCTCATGCCGAGCTGCTATCCCTGGAGGCTTCCCTCCCCATTCTCATACCTAGCTCTCATGCTCGGCTGCTAGCCATGGAGGATTCCCTCCCCATGCGTGTACCCAGCTCTCATGCTGCGCTGCTAGCCATGGAGGATTCCCTCCCCATACTCGTACCCAGCTCTCATGCTTGGCTGCTAGCCATGGAGGATTCCCTCCCCATGCTCATACCTAGCTCTCATGCTCGGCTGCTAGCCATGGAGGATTGCCTCCCCATGCTCATACCTAGCTCTCATGCTGCACTGCTAGCCATGGAGGATTCCCTCCCCATGCTCGTACCCAGCTCTCATGCTTGGCTGCTAGCCATGGAGGATTCCCTCCCCATGCTCTTACCCAGCTCTCATGCTTGGCTGCTAGCCATGGAGGATTCCCTCCCCATGCTCGTAACTAGCCCTCATACCGAGCTGCTATCCATGGAGGCTTCCCTCCCCATTCTCATACCTCGCTCTCATGCTCGGCTCCTAGCTGTGGAGGATTGCCTCCCCATGCTCATACCTAGCTCTCATGCTGCACTGCTAGCCATGGAGGATTCCCTCCCCATGCTTGTACCCAGCTCTCATGCTGCGCTGCTAGCCATGGAGGATTCCCTCCCCATGCTCGTACCCAGCTCTCATGCTTGGCTGCTAGCCATTGAGGATTCCCTCCCCATGCTCATACCTAGCTCTCATGCTCGGCTGCTAGCTGTGGAGGATTCCCTCCCCATGCTGGTAACTAGCTCTCATGCTTGGCTGCTAGCCATGGAGGCTTCCCTCCCCATTCTCATACCAAGCTCTCATGCTTGGCTGCTAGCCATGGAGAATTCCCTCCCCATGCTCATACCTAGCTCTAGCCATGGAGGATTCCCTCCCCATGCTCATACCTAGCTCTCATGCTGCGTTGCTAGCCATGGAGGATTCCCTCCCCATGCTCATACCTAGGTCTCATGCTGAACTGCTAGCCATGGAGGATCCCCTCCCCATGCTCGTACCCAGCTCTCATGCTGCACTGCTAGCCATGGAGGATTCTCTCCCCATGCTCGTACCCAGCTCTCATGCTCGGCTGCTAGCCATGGAGGATTCCCTCCCCATGCTCCTACCTAGCTCTCTTGCTGCACTGCTAGCCATGGAGGATTCCCTCCCCATTCTCGTACCCAGCTCTCATGCTTGGCTGCTAGCCATGGAGGATTCTGTCCCCATGCTCGTACTTAACTCTCATGCTGAATTGCTAGCCATGGAGGATTCCCTCCCCATGCTCGTACCTAGTTCATGCTTGGCTGCTAGCCATGGAGGATTCACGCCCCATGCTCATACCTAGCTCTCATGCTTGGCTGCTAGCCATGGAGGATTCTGTCCCCATGCTCGTACTTCGCTCTCATGCTGAATTGCTAGCCATGGAGGATTCCCTCCCCATGTTCGTACCTAGCGCTCATCCACCTCCAACTCTCTGAGAGTCAGACGCTTCTCCAAGCAGAGAGTTGGAGGCAGATCTATCTCCTCGGCTGGGGCCTCCATCTGGAACAGCCTCCCTGCCTCTCAAACTTTAGCAGAACCACCTCCGCTTCCGGAAGCAGCAACTCAAGACCTTCCTTTTTGCTTCCACTTTCTCTCTTCCTCTCCCCTGCTGATGCACCCGACTGCTCTGCACACTGGTCACATGGTCACCCTCTGAACTCAGGCCCAGGCTCCTGCATGTCCATTTGCCCTTGCACTGCCTCCAGGCTTTCCAGCACTTAAAGGTCTGTATCTGCAACCCTACAGTCCCTTTTCTTTACACTTATGACCCACCCACTGGCTGCACTTGTAAGTTAACTTCACTTCCCCCTTCCCCCTGGCACTTCTCCCCTTCCACCTTCCCTGCACTTGCGCGATCTGAATTTCACATGGCCTAGTAAGATCGTTATTTCGTCCTCCCTTTGTTTCCCCCTCCTTGTCATGCCTAGAAACACTTGTGTACATGCGCGTTATAAATGGCACCTCATATAGCATATCATGTTGGGCTGCTAGTCTCTCCGTTCATAAATCTCTTATAGAACAATGTGTATCCCCTATGTGCAGAGCATCTGCAGCTATTTTTCACCAGGTGTGAATTCGTTCTCTATTTAGTAGTTTCCAATCAACAGGTTCCAATTAGTGCCAGTCCTGCTTTTCCTGTTTTTTTCAGTTTGATTGCAAGCTATAAAGGAGGAGGTTGTGTTGCGTCCTGAATGCAGAAAGCCAATCTCCTTGTTGGCAGGTGGGATGCACTCTGGGCATGTGACCCGGATGAATGGAGTGCCAGTTATAGATGGATGAGTGGATGGTGCAGTGGCTACAGAGTCCTATAACCTGTAGCTAATGAAGAAGGAGGACTACAGAACACATATCCTTTGTAAACTGGCAGGTTTCATCTTTTTACGGAAGGTACCATAACAACAGGAAGCCTCCACCGCAGGAGCAAACTATGACAATTCAGAAGGGACAGCAACAGCGTCCAGGAAAAAACATCAACACAAGCCCGTGGCTGGGGAGTGCAACAACACCCAGGTAAAAACAGCAACACAATCCAGTGACTGGGGACAGCAACACCACTCAGGGAAAAACAGCAACACAATCCAGTGGCTGGGGAACAACAACACAATCCAGTGGCTGGGGAACAACAACACAATCCAGTGGCTGGGGCCAGAAACAATACCTAGGGAAAAACAGCAACACAATCCAGTGACTGGGGACAGCAACACCACCCAGGGAAAAACAGCAACACAATCCAGTGGCTGGGGACAGCAACAACATCCAGGGAAAAGCAGCAGAACAATCCAGTAGCTGGAGATGGCAACAGCTTTCAGGAAAAAA
Source organism: Ambystoma mexicanum (assembly GCF_040938575.1). Classification (NCBI taxonomy): domain Eukaryota; kingdom Metazoa; phylum Chordata; class Amphibia; order Caudata; family Ambystomatidae; genus Ambystoma; species Ambystoma mexicanum. The sequence goes on from NC_090928.1 coordinate 1,284,431,200, forward strand.
CCGTAGCACAACCCAGTGATTGGGGACAGCAACAGCTTCCAGGGATAAGCAGTAACACAATCCCGTGGCTGGGCAAAGCACCAACATCCAGGGATAAACAGCAACACAATTCAGTGGCTGGAGACAGCAGCATCATCCAGGGAAAAACAGCAACACCATACAGTGGCTGGGGACAGCAGCACCATCCAGAGCGGGCGACAGCAACACCACACAGGGAAAACAGCAGCACAATCCAGTAGCTGGCGACAGCAACAACATCCATTGAAAAACAGCAACAACATCCAGGGAAAAGGAGAAACACTAGTGGGTGGCGACAGCAATACCACCCAGGGAAAAAAGTTGCACAAGCCAGTGGCTTGTGACAGCAACACCACCCAGGGGAAAACCGCAACACAATCCAGTGGCTGTGGACAGCAAGAACACCCAGGTAAAAACAGCAGCACATTCCAGTAGCTGGGGACAGCAGCAACACCCAGGTAAAAACAGCAGCACATTCCAGTAGCTGGGTACAGCAACATCATCCAGGGAAAACAGTCATACATTCCAGTGGCTGGGTACAGCAACATCATCCAGGGAAAACAGTCATACATTCCAGTGGCTGGGTACAGCAACATCATCCAGGGAAAACAGTCATACATTCCAGTGGCTGGGTACAGCAACATCATCCAGGGAAAACAGCAGCACATTCCAGTGGCTGGGTACAGCAACATCATCCAGGGAAAACAGCCATACATTCCAGTGGCTGGGTACAGCAACATCATCCAGGGAAAACAGCCATACATTCCAGTGGCTGTGGACTGCAACAAAACCCAGATACAAACAGCCAAACAATGCAGTTTTTCATTGTGGCCTTTTTTCTCCACTGCAGTTTTCCCCATGACTTCAACATTTGCTGCTATTTTACATCAGTACATCCTAGGCACCATCAACCAATCATCAATTCAAGCCGCTCTCTCCAATATTAAGGGAGCGGCCCCAGCCTTGCCTGCATCGCTTTTCTGAGCCGCAAAACTCTGAAGCTCAGGTGCTTCACACTACTCCATTAGCCAGGCCATCGCTAGGCTTGAGACAAAAACTAGCATGAAGGGGGGGGGAAACAGGAACCAGGCCTTCTCTTGCTACACATCTACATGATGGAATGCCATCCTGGCAACGATTCAGACAGCGCCTTCACTCTTGCAGTTTAGGAAGGAACTCAAGACCTTACTCTTCAGTCGTTACCCAAGTGTCACCTAGGCTCCTCGCATTCTCGCATCAGATCGAGGCCAGAACATCCTGTGCCACATATTGTAGCCCCCTATGTACCTCCTATGTTACTCTCAATGGTAAGTGCAGCACTGTCGCATTATAGCTAGGTTCACGCTATATAAAAGCCAAGTACAGAAATACGAATACAAACATGGAAGTAGCCTTCAGTGTCTCAGGTGACAATATTTAGAAGAGGAGAATACCACAGGGGATTCCTGTCGCTTTGTTCCTTGGGTAGGAACAGTGTCGGTAGTGTTCACATCTGATACTAAACCCTGCGTGGGCCTTTCTGTACTTTCAATACAAGGCACAACAGGCCCCCATCAGACTGTTTTCTAATCAGGCCAGCTTTAATTGTGGGAAGCAACAGAGCAGTCACAGTTGAACTGAATGCTAAGAGCACAGTCATATGAAACATGGTACATGTTTGAGTACTTCCTGCTAGTCACTCTCTCCCCCTACATGGAAGGTGGTACCCCAGGTTTGCCCTTATAAGTAGTTTCTAGATATGCATGTCGGTATAACTGCATCATGGCCAAGTGTCGCTCCTCCTGTGACAATGTACATTAAGTGGACAACCCCTTCACCTTACGTGTTAGAATGAATTGGGCTTCAGACATCAAATGGCTCCATTTCCGTTTTAAAAGAGACATAAGGTGAGACATAAGGAAAGACACAATGGCAGAGGCCTACGGCTTCGGCAGGTAATCACCAAATCGCAAGTTCTTCTCGTGTGCCTTTGGTTGTACATTTTCAAGGTGCATTTGGGGAGACGGGAATAGAACAATGTTGGATTTTTGTGATGCCTCAACTGACTTCTTTTCATGTCACCAAAATGAGAAGGGAAAACGATTACATTCCCACAGAAATTCAAAGATTGTAAAAAACTTTATTTCTTGAGACAGAGGAATATATTTACTTTAATAACAGTAGCAATATCGACGCCTGTAACCTCAAAGAGGAGGTCTGCAGGAAGCTCTGGGGGACCAGTGGTGTGGCATGCCAGCTACCCTAGGGCCCACACAACAGCCTGGGGGCTGAGTGGGGGAGTTGTCAGCAAAAGGGAGCTACCTTTGATTTTCTTGCTCGGGAGCAGTGCAAGATCATTAGATTACTTGGAGGGCGAATTAGAGTCATACTTAAATCACATCCCCCGGTCCACTAACACAAAACACTGTCCAAGGGTTATGAGGTGCCCAGCCTGGTTCTTCTGCTTGTTTGTGATCATCTGAAATAAACAAACATTAAGGTCTCAATTATCCATCCATTTGCCCCAGGGATGCATTGTTTTGTGGACTGTGGAAGGGTGTCCGTATCTTCATAAATATTGGCAATAAAAACTGTATTTTTCTCTTTTGGGGGACATGGGTATAAGGAAGAGGGATGTCTGAAACAGTTTTTCCCCCTCCCGTCAGCAGCAGACTGTAAATCTCCCTCCTAGCTGATCAGACAGTTCCAAAGTAACGAGACTCCAGACTCCAGAGTCAGGCACTTGTTCACAATGTGCCTCAGAAGCACAGGCTCATCCATCATCATGCTTTAAAGTTGCAACCTCTGCAGGTTTTGCAGAGTGTGATGGATGAACGCACAGATTTCCTGCAGTCAATATAGCTTGCAGTGTTCCCTTCTGGGGTTTATGTGCAAATGCTACAGTACATTGGGAGGCGATTATGCCCACACTTTCTGCAAGTCCCATTTAATGACCATTGGCAAGAATCTTTCTAAACACCAGTCCTTCTGCCATGGCAGCGATGGCTAGCAGAAGCCAGGCTAGCTGCAGCAAAGGGGCCACAGAATGGGTTTGGCAAACCTTTTGGAACCAAGACTCCACAGCACTGAATATGGCACATGTCAAATAATTCCCAAACTGTCTTGACAGCCATTACACCATTCCCTTAGAAGACTTCCATCTTGACAATCACCAGTCTTTCTAAAAGGTCAGTTTTGAAAATGGTAGGACAGTCAACATTTGAAGTTGAAGGTAGGTCAAGGTCCGGTCACGCCCCAGGAAGGCATCAAGCTGTACAATCACCAGTCCTTCCGAAATGGCAATCTGCGCCTATCTTTCCCAGCATTCCTCTTCCTCTTCTTGCTCAGGAAATTCTCCAGCTTTCCGCTCTTCTTTAGATCCTTGTATTTGTCGGCCAGCTCCAGCGTGCGCTTCTCGGCTACAAAAAATGCAAGACAAATAGTTATAATCATAGCACAGTGAGAGCAGATTTAAAATGGGCACCAAGTAATACTGCTTCACACACTGCTAATGTCCTAGCGCAAGGTGAATGAGGATTGCTAGGGGTGCACGTGGCATCTGGCCAGCCGTCTAAACATTGCATTCACGCTGCTCCATCTCATGGGAAAAAGTCACCATTTTCAAAATGAATTAAAAAAAATAAATAAAAATAAAATGAAGAATAAAACACCATGTTATCTGGGGAAAACTCTTCGACATGTATGGATGAGACACCTCAGTTTATTTATTTTATAGGTTTGTGAGCGAGAGGATTAAAGTGTTCTGAATGTTTGAGCTTTTAGGATAGGATATCTCTTTTTTTAAAGGAAATATTCGAATCAGTTTCCATAGGTTTGACTTCTAAATCTCGATTTTTCCAGTACAAACACGTGGAAATGGCGATTGTTACGTGTTTCTGCTGGAAAAAACAATTAAGACATCAAATTGATTTTCAAAATAAATGGACAAATGCTACTTTACTCCTTGACTGCTATTCCTTCCTTTTGTATTTGTTCGGTTACTATTTCAGCCCTGCAGAGGCAACCTATGCCATAGGCCGCTGGTAAAGCTCTTGGTGCAATGTCCTTAAAAGTGTGAGAATGTGTGGAAATGCGTTTCACTACAGACACAAGCAGGAACATGACTGCAGTGTCCGAAATATGAGGCAATGTCAAGGGAGGTTTCAAGGATGTAGTGCTCCAGATAGAAAAATGCACCTGCACATGGCATGACCAAGCTGAGGCTACTGAACCCCTTTCTCCATCAGTGCAGAACAGGGTCAGGGTACTGAACCACCAGCCCTGTCAGACGGTATGAGGCTCAGGGTACTGAACTACAGCTCAGGCCCCCTACCCCTCAGATCAGACTTAAGGTACTGAATCAGCTCCCCTCTAAAATCCTACAACAATGTTTCCCCCTTCCAGAGTTGACAAAGGTCAAGACATTTCCCCCTTCCTTTTCCCCTCAGGATAGGGATTGTGCATGCAGTATCACAACAGGACGCCAGGCTCAAGGCACTGACCCACACCCACCTCTTCACCGCTCAGACCTGACAAAGCTCAAGTCACCCCCCCATACCCTCTCAGACCACGCCACGCTCAGGATAGTGATCCCATCCTGCTCCATTGCCCGCCCACACCTTTTCCCCCTCTCAGATCTGTCAAGTCACTGAAGCCCCTTCTGCTCTCTTTGCCTCCCATGTAACACCAGCCTCATGGTAATTTACTTACACTTCTTGAGGTAGAACGGCTTTTTGCCTTCCTTGGCCAGCTCCCTCTGCTTCTTCTTGAACTCAAGATCCCTTTCACGCTGCCTCTGGCGAGCCTGCTCCGCCTTCTCTTGGTGTTCCTGGGATGGGACAAAAACAGATTAGAAGGCATCCATGTGACTTCAGCTATGATGCTCACAGGGAAAGGACAGAATGTGGAATGGCACCTCTGGGGCCTCTACCATCCAAGAGAATCATTACCAGGGGTCATGGCCTGGCTGCACCACCAGGGAACACTGCTCAATATCGAAGCTCTGGTAGTCGCAAGCCCACACACACACACACATCAACATTAATCACCCTTGTGCTAGGACATTGAAACAAACTACACAAAAAACGGTAAAAATGAGGCACCCGCAATTATAGTGGTGCCAAGACGACATGGGCTGGAAACACCCCATGTCGTCTTGGCACCACTATAACTAAGTAACAGAGGGCTTGCCACATCCTCAACAGTAAAGAAATTAAAGTGTAGGCTCCACCCTCTTTATAGTCACTACCTGCATGAATCTTCTTTGGTTCAGACTAAGGCCTCATCAGAAGCTTGGCGGTAATTCCGCTGGGATACAACCAATGCAAATAGCGTTACCGCAACTCGGTCTGGCGCTATTAGTGCCGGATCCTGAGTGGTGATAAGGCTGTAAGTCCCCATTTTGTTAAGAGTCCATAGGACTCTATGGGGCATTTTCGGCGCCATTACCGCCAGCGATAATAATGTGGCAGTAATAGTGCCGAAAACAAGTGGCAAGATTGTTGGAGGTAAATCTGCCACTTTCCACCCAAACTTGGGATTGGGCGGAGCGGTAATGCAGCAGTAATAGTGTTACGGCTACATTTTTCCTGCTCCGCCCAACCCCTGATGAGGCCAGTTTAGCACTTATATAGGCCTTTCAGGCAGGGGATGAAGCATGAGTATTACTACTGAATGGGGACCTTCTCACCTTATTACTGCAAGTAAAAGAGGGTAGGACTTGCAGATGAAGAATGTCAAATAGCAGGAGCCTGGGGGAATTCATTCAAGTGTCGAGTCAGCACTCATTTACATGGGCTATCTGGCACAGAGCTATCGCAATGCGTGCGAGGAGCGCACTACCCAGACAAAGGCTCCTCCCAAACCTGTCACAGAGCTTAACCATATGACAATGCATTACTTACCGTAAAAGCATTTCTGATGGTTGTATCTGCTTAGATTCACATGCTGTGCATAGTCCGACATCCAGTGGTCACTGCGGAGTATTGCATTTTGTTTTTCGTAGTCGAAAAGGGGACGTCGACAAGGCGTGTCTGAAACACTATCCCTATAGTGACGTGCGGTGTACCCACAATCCCTCACGCGTGCGGGCACTCGGTTTGTATTTTTTCTGCCCTGTGGGAGCCTTCTAGACGTGAGTGAGTACAGAAAAAGAGAGATATAAAAAGATGTCTATGTTCCTTCCATCCGAGCGGGGAGGAAGGGTGGGCGTATGTGAATTTAAGCAGATACAACCATCAGAAATGCTTTTACGGTAAGTAATGCATTGTCTTCTGATGTTTGTTAATCTGCTTAGAATCACATGCTGTGCATAGACTAGCGAGCAGAACCCGGAGTTGGAGGTGGGTTGTGAGAAGGAACAGTAGAGAAAAGATGTCTTAATACTGCTTGTCCAACCTGGGAATCAGATCTAGAGTGAGCATCTAGACAGTAGTGTTTTGTAAAGGTGTGTACAGAACTCCTGGTTGCCGCTTTGCAAATGGACTCGAGGGGAACATTTGCAATGAATGCTATGGATGCCCCAGTGCCTCGAGTAGAGTGTGCTCTTGGCTTGAAGGGTAGTTCTCTCTTAGCAAGAGAGAAACAGAGAGTGATGCATTGAACAATCCATCTAGATATAGTGGATTTTAAAACTGCATCTCCTTCTCTTCCTGCTGCCACCGAGACAAAGAATTGATTAGTCTTTCTTAGTGGTCTAGTTCTTTCTATATAAAACATGATAGCTCTGCGCACATCAAGTGTATGCAGGCTTTTTTCTCCCAAATTTGAAGGGTTTTGAAAGAACGTTGGTAGTTCTATTGACTGGTTGACATGGAATTTCGAGATGGATTTCGGTGCAAACCTCGGGTGTGTGGGTAGAACCACTTTATCTTTGTGAACTGTTACAAAGGGGTCTAGAACAGAAAGAGCCTGTAGTTCACTAATTCTCCTAATGGAGGTGATAGCTATTAAGAAAGCAGTCTTAAGCGTGAGGTCCTTAAGAGTTGCCTTGGGCTCACCCTTTGAACCCATGCACATGAGTCTGGTAAGTACCACATTTAGGACCCAGCCGGGAGCTGGGTTTGCTATCGGAGGGTGTATTCTCTTTACCCCCTCCATGAAGGCTTTGATAACTGGGACTTTCCACCATGACACTTTAAGTTGGGAAGTGGTGTATGCAGAAAGTGCCGCCAGGTGGACTTTAATAGAATTGAACACTTGACCCGAGTCCAGTAAATGGGTCAGGTACAGAACAATGTGCGTGGGGGAGCAATCAACTGGGTTGATGCTTCTTCCTCTACACCAGATGACAAATCTCTTCCATTTGCTAGAATAACAGTGACGAGTGTTGGGCTTTCTAGCCTCCCTGAGAATGTCCATGCATCTCTGCGGGAGTTGTAAATGTCCAAATTCTAGGATCTCAGGAGTCAGGCTGCTAAGTTCATGGTCTGAGGGCATAGATGCAGTGCCCTGCCCTTGTCCTGCGACAGCATGTTGTACGGGCAGGGAAGTTTCGCTGGAGGAGATAGAGACATCTCCATCAAGTGAGCGAACCATGGCTGCCAGGCCCACATAGGGGCCACTAGTATCATGGTAACTTGTTCCTGGTGCATCTTGTGCACAATCTTGTTGAGAAGGGGAGTCGGGGGGGAAAAGCATAAACAAATTTCCCTGACCATGGAATCGATAGACCATTCCCCTTGGATTGGTTTTGGGGGTACATGGAGGCGTAATCTTGGCATTGTGAGTTCTCCAGAGTTGCGAACAGGTCTATTTCGGGGAATCCCCATTGTGTGAAAACGTCGAAGACGATGTCTTCGTGTAACCGCCATTCGTACTCTGAGTGCAGAGGGAAGTCTCTGCTGAGTTCGTCTGCTAGCAGATTGAGTTCCCCTGGTACATGTTGTGATAGTAGGAACATGTGTTTGAGAGCCCACTTCCAGATGTTCTGGGCCAGCTTGGACAGTCCTGGAGAGTGAGTGCCCCCTTGCTTGTTGAGGTAGTACATGGCTGTGGTGCTGTCCGTGAAGACCATCACTGTCTTCCCTTGCAGGTGTACCTGGAAGGCTTTTAGTGCCTTGAACACAGCCAGTAGCTCCAGTAAGTTTATGTGCTTGGATGCTACGCTCGGAGTCCACACTCCGTGAGCAGTCTGATGGGATAGGTGAGCCCCCCATCCTGTGAGGGATGCGTCTGTGGTTAGAGTGGCTTCCACTGCGGGGGTGGCGAATGGTTTCCCTATTACCAGGTTTTCCTTCGACCACCACCGTAGCGAGAGAACTAAGGCCTGCGAGACCACCACTAGATGGTCCCATTGTCCGCTGGCCTGACACCAACCACTGGCTGTTGAGCCACTCTTGCATTGGGCGCATGCGCAGGTACCAAATAAATACATGACGCCATCATTCCTAGCAAGCGCATTGCTCTGCGTACCGTCACCTCTCGACCTGCCACATATTGGGGGATCTGAAACAGCATGTTTTGGACCCTCTCATTGGAGGGGAAGACGAGGCCGTCCTTTGTTCGAATTAGAGCTTCTAGGAATTATTTGATCTGGCTGGGGTCTAAGCTGGACTTCGTCTCGTTGATGGAGAAGCCCAGTTGGAACAAAAGGTCTACAGTCTTTTGGGTATTTGCGAAGCATGTTTCGTAAGAATCCCCTGTTATGAGCCAATCGTCGAGGTAAGGGTATACTGGGATGGACAACCTGCGCAGGTGGGCCGCTGCCACTGCCAGTACTTTCGTGAATACCCTTGGTGCTGATGCTCTGCCGAAGGGTAGCACTCTAAACTGGTAGTGTTTGCCCTCTATCATGAACCTGAGGAATTTCCTGTGCGCTGGCAACATTAAAATATGGAAGTATGCATCTTTCATGTCTAGTGTTGTCATGTAATCTCCTTGTGATAGCAGGGGGAGCACTTCCTGTAAGGTCACCATACGAAACTTTTGAGGTTTCGTAAATTTGTTCGCTGGGCGCAGATCTAGTCCAGGGCGCATGGTTAAGTCCTTTTTGGGTACAAGGAAGTACACTGAATAAATACCTTCCGTTACCTGAGATAGAGGCAAGACCTCTATGGCCCCTTTTTCCAGTAGTTGGTCCACTTCTTGTAGAAGGATGGCGAGGTGTTCTGGGGTCATGCATCGTCCCCTTGGGGGTCTGTACGTTGGCGAACTGTTGAATTCTATACAATAGCCGCGGGCTATGGTTGGTAGTACCCAGCGGTCTGTTATTCCCTCCCATGCTGGAAGAAAGGATGTTAACCGGCCCCCGACCGGCGATGCATGGGAGGGGACCCAAACTTTCGAGTCATTTGGTGTTGGTGGCTTGGGAACCTCTAGGGGTGGAACCCCGACCTCTACCTTTGCCACAGCGTTGTCCTCTCTGGGTGTATTGTCCACTGGTACCTTGGTTAGAGGACCAGTTGTTTGCAGAGTATTGCTGCTGTTGATTTTGCTGCTGGCGTTGGCCTCGAAAAAAGCGCCTATTGCCATAGCCACGTCTGTTAGGAGGCCTAGAAATCTGGTCTAGGGTTTTGATGGTGTCAAACTCTTTCTTTGCCGTTTCTAGTGCCTCATCAACCGCCTTGCCAAAGAGGTAGGCATCTTCTATAGGCTTGTTGATTAGAGATGCTTGCGTTTCGGGTTTAAATGCCGAATTACGTGCCAGACATGGCGTTTGAGGAGTATTCCTTCGACTAGGGAACAGCCAGCCGTTTCTGCAGCATCCAGAGTGTTTTTCACGATGCTTTGGTTGACTAGGGTCCCTTCCGTAATCGTGGCCAGAAGCCGTGTGCGTAGGGGTTCTGGTACCTCCTCGGTGTCCTTACGCAGCTTGCTCCATTGTGCATCTGCGTAACTTGCTAGCAAGGAGTTGTTGTTTGCAATCCTTGCGGAAAAAGCAGCAGAGGCTGTGATCCTCTTCCCTAGGGCATACAATTTTTTACCCTCTTTATCGGGTGGTGCCTCGCTGGTTGACAGCGGGACCCCTGCTCTTTTCCTTGTATTTGTCACCACTAGGGAGTCTGGTACAGAGTGGCTCCTGACGTGCAACGGGTCCGAAGGAGAGGGACTGAATAGTTTTTCTATCCTCGGGTTGACCTCTCTGACCAACGCGGGCGTAGATAGTGAAGGGATAATTCATCTCCTTACTCAGGCGAGGAGGGGAATGGTTTGGCTGACAGGGGGTTTCTCCTTGATTACCTTCTCCACAAAGTCAATGTCAGGAGAAATCTCCCCAGTGTATTTCGAAATGCACTGCTGCCTTCCGTAGTAGTGTGTTAAATGTAGGTTGATCGGAAATATGGTATTCGGCCTGAAAACGCTTTGACTTATCCCATAACGTCGAAGAAAGGTTTCCGTCGCCGTCTGAAAAGACTTCTAGTAGGCTAGGAGTTCCTCTAGATGAAGGTGGCAGTTCCTGCCTTCCTTCCGGCCTTTTTGGCGTTTCTTTAGCCTTCTGAGCGGTATTCGGCATGTCTTTCGCTGTCCGTCTTTGGCTATCGGTGGAAACGATCCTCTGCAGGCTCTCGACGACTAATCTGTCTGTGGAGGGCTCTGGTCTCGACGTTACGGGCGTTGCGTGTTCGACGGCGACGGGAGCTCTCTGACGGAGGTTTGGGGGTAGCGCCCTTATCTAGGGGAAGCCCAGTCGCTGGTTGCGGTTCCGTAGGGGGTGTGGGGGGCTTAAGACTTACGGTCTGAGGAGGACGCCGGTGGAACCTGCGTCTCCGTTGGCGCTGATGGTTTCTTCGTCGAAGAAGAGCCGTGGGTTATGTGTTTATGGGAGTGTTTTTTGTGTGTGTCAGTGTCGCCGGGGTGTTCATCCCCATAAGCAGGGCGTGAGCCGAGCTTGTCGGAGGCCGGGGACAGACGACGAGGAGCGCGAGCGCTCCTTAGAGAGGTCTACGACTTCCGAAACGGATGTCGGCTTATCACATTCGTCACTTTCTGCGGCGGCGGGTGAGGAATCGGACCTCGACATGGCGTAGGCCGCCCACCTCTTGACCCTGCGGTCCTTTAAAGTCTTAGGCTTGAGAAGCTGACAAGCCGCACAACCGTCTTCCTTGTGATCGAGGGGCAAGCAACGGTTACACCGTTTATGCTGGTCTTTCCAGGTGAACTTGCCCTTGTAACGCGGGCAAAACCTAAAGGGTGTCCTCTCCACAGCTGAGGAAATAATTAGCTGTGATAACAACCCTGAGGGTAAGGGAGGGGAAAGGCATTCTCAGAGAGAAACAAGAAATGTCCCACGACCCCACTCTCCCTACTGTCTTTTGGCCGGCGAGGCCAGGCCACATGTTCGGCAGCGCCGTAGGATCTCCTCCGTCTCGTCCCGCCGTTGAAGTTCTTGCTCGGCGGAGGAACAGCTTTGCAGCTACGTCGAGGGAGGGATCTATGCAATGGATATTAGTAAGGAACGACCAAAGGTCGAGTAAATTAATTTGCAATGTCTCTCGAGGAGCTCCGCGTAAAGGCGACCAATATCTGGGCGTAAAAAAACAATCTGAGGGACCTCGACGCGTGAGGTATTGTGGGTACACCGCACGTCACTATAGGGATAGTGTTTCAGACACGCCTTGTCGACGTCCCCTTTTCGACTACGAAAAAAAAATGCAATACTCCGCAGTGACCACTGGATGTCGGACTATGCACAGCATGTGATTCTAAGCAGATTAACAAACATCAGAAAACCCTGAAACACCACTGCAGGTTATCACCATAACCAGAGATGCCTACAAACCTGCCAAAGGGGGCCACCTACATTAACACCAACCCTGCCACAGAAGTGGTTCCCTCCCAAAACGTGTAAAATGTCATTCCCTCACCCCTTCCAAATCCATCTCAAAGCTCTCTGTAGTGGGATTATCTCTAACCATACAAGGGGGAACAGCCCTTACCCTGCCAGAGAGGATTCAGCCAGCCCACCAGAAGGATCCCAAACAGTGCCATTAAGGATTCTCTGCAGCTGCCACAGAGGGTGCCAGCCAGACATTTCATAAAGCAATCCCTATATCCAAGGAGCTTGTTGAAGACATTTGGGTAGCTATTAGGGTGGGTCGGGTCTGCTCACCAGTCTCTGCAGGAAACTCTGCATTTTCTGCTTCTGGTCGGCGCTCTTGACCTTCCTCAGAGACTGCTCGATATTCTGTAGGAAGAGGTGGAAACAGTGGCAATCAAACACTCCCGCTAGCATCCAACTCATGCACATAGAAATCCAACAAAATAGCCCCTCCCCTTTACACTGCTAGCTTATGGGTTCTGTTGCAAGTCTTTCCCCACTGGGTTAACTTGTAGTATTGCATTATTCATATGTGGTATACACGCCTGCATTAGGCATTCGATCTATGGCAGTGGAGTTGCATAGTGGATACATTGTGCCATTTCATTTGCTCCACAGTTTGCAATAGTGAGTTCACCCTTGGAGGGAGCGATGGCCATGCAAATATTGCTCTTGCATCGTGATTTTACTTCCTTCTCCTCTTGCAGTTCCCCGCAGTCCCCTTTTATGTAACACAGGTTTTCCTAGGCTGTCAGTTCAATAGGTCACTTGGCTGCCCCTGCTATACACTGGCGTGTATTCCTGAACAAAGATGGAAAAAATGTGTACATTTGGAACATACTATAGTTTCAAATAAACACATTAATTGGGTTTCTCTACAAATAAAACAAATTCAAAATGTGTTCCAGAATGCCAATATGTGGCATGCGTTTTGCTCACAGAGATTGCTGCTGTTAGTCTATCCATAAAGTAAATGTCCTTGGCCACTATCATCCATTCTCTCCTTGTGGAAAGAGCTGCTCTCTTCCAAGTCCTGGCCCGTGCAGCTCTGGCTGCCAACAGTAAGGAGTGTGTCAGATCCGGGAGTTTCTCCCAGTGCTCGTCCCTTTGTTGTAGCCCGAATATTAGTGGGAGTGGCTCTAACGGATAGACCCTCTCTCCCGCCTCCTTGAGCAAACTGAGCACCTCTGACCAATAGGCTTGAACCTTCTTGCAAGACCACCACATGTGCCAATAGTTAGCTCTTTCCCCGCAACCGTGCCAACATAGCGGGACGAGGTCTGGGAAGGGTGATCGGGTCATACTGCCACCTATGGAGAAGTTTGATGGTGTGAGTCTTGTACTGGCACGAGATAGACGTCTTGAATGCCCTGCTACATAATTTCCCCCAGAGCCCATCCCCGATGGCACAGCCGAGGTCCCTTTCCCATTTTCCTCTAAGGCTTTTAATTGTTCCCTCGCGGGGGGTTAAGAGTGCTCCATACAGGAGGGAGATGAGACCTTTCATTTCCATGTGGGAGTCTAGGATTTTCTTGACCGGGGTGAGCTTTCTTTGTATGCAAGGCTTTAGCTTCGGCTTCATTAAGATTCCCTTAAGGCGAACGTATAAGAGTGGGGAGAGCTTGCCAATTCCCAGTGCCTCCTCAAGCTCCTGGATGCTTATGAAGGTGTCCTCTCTCACCAGTTGGCCGACCCTGCAAAGGCCCACCTCGAACCATGACTGGTAGTGTTCGTGGCCTGGGATTTCCTCTAGCACTGGTGTGGACCAGATGTGGCTCAGGGGCGAGGGCCATGTAGTGACCTTCTCTCTATTTCCCTTCCCCGCTAATGCTTTCCACATTGTACCCAGTATTGGGTGGTCCCTGATTCTTTTGGGGAGCTTATTCAATGGGACCCATAGCCATTCGCCTACGGTGACTGGGCGCAGGTAGAAGTTTTCAATGTATACCCATTGTTTATTGGGGTCCTCTCTAAGATGCGGGGCCAAGGCCCTAAGTTGGGCTGCTCTATGGTAAGCTTTCAGATCCGGCAAAGCAACCCCCCGCCCTCTATCTTTGGGGAGGGTGAGGGTCTCGTATCCTATTCTGTGTCTCTGGCCCTGCCATATGAACTTCATTATGCGCCTTTTGGCTTCTCTGAGGTATGTTTCTGGAGCCTCCAAGGGGAGCATCTGGAAGACATACAGCACTCTGGGGAGCAGGTTCATTTTTATGGCATTTATTCTTCCCATCCAGCCATCCAGAAGATTTGCCCCTTCCACCAGCCCTCCATATCCCTGAATAATTTATCAAACAGTGGGGGGTAGTTGGCCTGGCTCAAATCCTCTTTGGGATGCACTATATTGATTCCCAGGTATTTTATCCCTTCCGTACAAATTTGGAGGCCCAGTGGGATAAGTTCGGCAACATTTCTGTCTGCATCCGATGCGAAGGGGAAGATCCTCGACTTGTCAATGTTTACCTTAAAACCTGAGAAGCGACCGAACCGTTCAATCACCTGCAAGGCGTCTGGGACTGACCTTGCGGGCTCCCGCAGGTGAAGTAAGATATCATCTGCGTAAAGGCCTAGTTTGAAGGTACGTTCGCCCACATCAATTCCCCGAACCCTCGGAGAGCCTCTGATGTATTCTGCTAGTATCTCCATTGTCATGGCGAAGAGGAGCGGGGAAAGGGGGCAGCCCTGCCTCGTCCCTCTTTGGAGGCGAAAAACTTGTGACAGACGCCCAATGACTGTGACTCTAGCAGTTGGTGACACAACGCCTTGATAGCTTGTTTAATCCCGGTTCCAAGCCCCAGCTTCTCGAGTACCCCCTGCAGGAACCCCCAGTCGACTCGGTCACACGCCTTTTCAGCGTCAATTGACACCAGGACAGGGTTTCCACCCTTCGGTGCTGCCTCCCTCATCAGATGCAGAGTCTTACGCAGTGTGTCCGCCCCCTGCCTTCCCTGTATAAAACCCACCTGGTCGGGGTGAATTAGCCTCGGCATATGGTTGTCGAGCCTCGTAGCAATGATCCTGGTGAATAGCTTTGCATTCACATTTATGAGTGAGATTGGTCTATAGGAACGGCAGTCCGCCGGGTCCTTCCCCTCCTTCGGGATTACTGTGATTAGTGCTTTGCCAAAGGATGTGGGCGCCTTACCTGTCCTCATTATGTTCGAGAACAGACCCACTAGGAACCCTGCCAAGTGGCCCGAGAAGGCCTTATAAAAGCCTGCCGTGAACCCTGCCTCCCCCGGAGCCCAGCCCAGCTTCAGACCCGCTATGGCTCTTAGCACCTCCTCCTCTCTTATCGAGGTGTCTAGGGCTGATGCTTCTAGGGATCCAAGGACCGGGAGGGTGACCCCACTGAGATATTCCTCACAAGCTTCCTTCTGTGTCTCCCTTTCTCTCCCGTACAGGGTCTCGTAAAACAACGCAAATTTCTCTGCGATCCCTTCCGGGTCGGATTCGTCCCCTTCTTCCCCACTCGTTAATCTTGTCACCCATCTATCCGCCCTCTGGCCTGGAGTTTTGCTGCCAGCATGGCATCAGCCTTGTCCCCTTTTTCATAGTATTTTTGACGTAAAGGATGGAGTCCCGCTACAATTTCACCCATCTCCATTTCCCGCAATTCTGGTCTCTTCTCCCTCACGATGCCCAGGTCCCTCTCGCTCTCTCTCTCTGTCTCCATCTTCCCCTCTGACCTTTCTAAAGTAATTATCTCCGATCTTAACCTGTGGGTCAGGAGAGGCCTATCTCTTTTTTTGGAGGCCCCTTCACTAATCAACCTACCCCTCCAGGTTGCCGTTGCCGCCTCCCACACAATTTCCCGGTTCACTTCCCCCTGTGTCGTTTATCTCAAAGAATTCTCTGATCGCCGTTGTCATTTCTTCCTTAAAGACCGCATCTCTCAGCAGGAAATCGTTGCATTTCCATAGAGATTCCTTGGGTTTTAGGCCTGCTATACTGACGTCCGACTAGACCATATCGTGGTCTGACCAGCTAACCAGGCGAATCTCACAGGCCTCTATTCTGCTCATGTGCTGGTTCCCTGTGAAAAGATTCTATTCTGGTGCTGGTACCATGGACTGCAGAGTAAAAGGTGTATCCTTTTCGCCTCGGATGCAGTTCCCTCCATATATCCACCAACCCCTGCTCCCACATTAGTTCCCGCAGCCCCCCATGAGGTGTCTGTCAGTCGAGGCTTTTGCCGCCACCTTCTCCCACCCCACCCCACCCCACCCGGGCTGACCTGCACCCTGACACAGCCCTGCCCCTGTTCTACTCCTCTATTTCTGCTACTCTTGATGCTTTTGCCCCAGTCATGAGGATCCGCTGGAAGTCCAAAGCCAAGACTCTGACCGAGCTACACTTAAACGTAAGTGTAGGGAGGCTGAGAGGAAATGGAGGGCTTCCTCATCCTGTGACAAACTGGCCTGCCGCCTGCTCCAAAGGCAATACCGACTCTCTGTCCGCACCAAGAAGAGAGTCCACATTCAAGCCTGTGTCTCTGCGGCATGTAACACGGCCAACCTCTTTAAAATCTGTAAGGAGCTGGCCAACCCAGCTGCAGTCTCCACTCCTCCTCTCGCCTCCCAGGCTCTTTGCAATGCCCTTGCCTCTCACTTTATCACTGAAACCCAGGACATCTTGTCCACCCTCTCCTCTCCCCCTCCTTCTCCGCTTGCTGAACCCCCTTTGGCTACCCCCCCCACCCGCTTTCTCCTCCTTTCCTCTGTTCACCCTGATGAGGTCGCTAGACAAGTCCAATCTAGGAAAGCCTCCATCCCTGTTCATCTAAAACTATTAAGGACCATATCGATACTCTCGCTCCGGCTCTTGCTGACTTCTGCAACCTCTCCTTTACCTCTGTATCTTTCCCCTCCGCTTTGAAGCACACCCTTGTGCATCCTCTCCTTAAGAAACCCACAGCTGATTCTTCTTGTCCGACTAACTATCGCCCAATTTCCATTACTCCCTTTTTGGTAAACTCCTGGAAAAGCTGGCCATCTCTCAGCTTAACCTCTCTACATTATCACCAATCTGGCTTCAGAGCTGCCAGAAGCACAGAAACTGCTCTCCTGAACATCCGTGAGGACCTGCTCTACAACCTTGATTCTAACATTCCTTCTGTTCTCATCCTACTTAATCTCTCCTCTGCTTTTGACACAGTCAATCATACCACCCTGCTGAACCGTCTCTGTGACAACCTGGGTATCACTGATCAGGCTCTGGCCTTGCTGACCCCTTTCCTCTCTGATCGACCCTCCCAGGTACAAATTGGGTCCTTCCTATTTCCCTCTCTACCTGTGGTGTTCCCCAGGGGTTTAACCTCTCGCCCTGGCTTTTCAACCAATACCTGGCAACTCTCGCCTATTGCATTTCCAGTTTCTGCTCAACTTTCCAGTGCTATGCTGATGACACCCAACTCATTTTCAGGCTTCCTTCAGCCACCTCCTCTCCTTCCATCATCTCGGATTGCCTAATCGCCATTCATAATTGGTGTGCCGCCAACGATCTTTGTCTAAATGCCAACAAGACAGAGATCCTCCTCATTGGTACACCTTCAACATCCTTTCCCCTCACTCTCTGGCCAGCCTCCCTTGACCCTCCGCCTACCCCCACCTGCGAGGCTAAGAACCTTGGAGTCATCTTTGACTCCACACTGTCCTTCTCCTCACAAATCCTGGATGTCTCTAAAATATCAAACTTCTTACTGCACCTCCTCAGAGGGACTCTGCCTTTCCTCTCCTTCCCTCAGAAGCTCACCATCTCCCAATCTCTGGTTTTCTCCAGATTGGACTACTGTAACAGCCTCTTTCTAAATCTACCTGCCTCCACTCTTCACCCTTTACAACTAATCCAGAACAGGACTGCGAGACTTGTCCTTGGCCTCAAGCCCTGGGATTTTATCTCTACAGATCTGAAATCCCTCCATTGGCTCCCAGTGGATGCAAGGATTAAATCTAAAACCCTCTGCATTGTCCACAAAGCTTTCTGGGGACTGGGTCCAAAATACCTTCAACTATCCCTCCGTAAATACCTCCCCTCTCGAGCCCTTCGCTCCTCTACTTCTAACTCCCTCAGGATCAGTTGTTTTTCAAAGAAACGTGCTGGGTGTAGATCTCGGTCTTTGGCTGGGGCCTCCCTTTGGAACAGCCACACTGCCATCTTGAAACTTGAGGAGAACCATCTCCGGTTCCGGAAGCACCTCAAGACCTTCCTCTTCGGCTCTGCCTTTTCCTTTCTTCTCCCCTGCTGATCTGTTGTCTCTCTTGGCATCCTGCACCTGGCCACCCTCTGTTCCATCGGGCCCAGGTACCTGCTCACCCCGCACCCCCTGCACTGCCTCCAGGCCACCATTTGCACTAGGGTCTGTATCTGTACCCATACAGTCCAACCCACCCACATTTCTTCACTTATCAGATATACACTGACTAACCTATCACTTGCCACTTGCTGACTGCACTACCACTGTTTATCGCATTTATTTTACTTAATTTTTATTCTGTTCTCTCCTCTGGTCTGCACTTTCTACTTCTCCCCACTTCCATGCACTTTCCCCCTTTTCCCTTTCCCATGCACTTGCAAACTCTTAATGTCACTGGGCCTAGTAAGATTCTTGTTTTTTTGTTCTCCCATTTTCCCATCCCTTTGGCCTGGGCGCACTCGGAAACACTTGTGTATGAGCGCGAGATGTATAAAATTTCTTTTAATTTTCATTTAATTTCATATGTATAAGGCACTTATACAGCAAGACAGTGTTTCAAAGCACTACAAGGCAAAAGGGAAGGGAACACAGGAGCAAGTAAACGTGAGAATGAATAAATAGAAAAACAAAAAAGCGGTCCTATTAGGCCTTGTGACATTCAGAGCATGCAAGTGCAGTGAAAAGAAAAAAGGTGGGTGGGGGTAAGTGCTATTAGGGTCCTCCAGGGGTGGGGGGGAGGAAGTCCCAGGGTTACCTGCTGAAGAGTTAACCGGTAAGTGCATGGGCTGAGACGTTCCCAGCGAAGGGGGCAAGTTTACTGCACAACAGGTAAGTGCAGGGTGGAGGCAAACCACCCGACAGGCGGGTGTGGGCCAGGATGGCAGTGCAGAGGGAGATGCTGCTGGCAATTGAGGAAGGCTGGATGCTATTTGGACTCTTGAGGGACCAGGTCAACAATCTCAGCGACAGAGGGGATAGTTAACATGAGAGGGGGAGGGCGAAGGAGGAGAAGAGAAAGGTCTTGAGTTGTTTGCAGAACTTGAGGTGGTCCGGTTAAAGACAGAGAGAAAGAAAGAGGGAGAGGGAGACTGTTCCACGGGAGGGAGCCAGCTGAGGAGAGTGATCTTCCCCCAGCTTGGGAGAAACGTTTGACCAGCAGAGAGTTGGAGCAAGACATCAAAGGGATCTGGAAGGAGAGTATTTAGCAAGAGCTGGAGGTAGTGTAGTCCCAGGCCCCAGACAGCCTGGTGGGTGATGCAAGGGTCTTGAATTTGATCCCTGCAGCAACCGGGAGCCAGTGGAGGGGTTTTAGGGCTGGAGAGATACAGTCCCTGGGCTTGAGGCCAAGGATACGTCTTGCAGCCCTATTCTGGATTAGTTGAAGAGAACGGAGTGAAGAAAGAGGCAGGTTGCAGGTTCGAAGGCAAGCCATGACAACAACAGTGTCATTACAGCTTATGCAAAAATCGACCAAATGGAACACTTTGGGACACAGTTGGCATTGACGGCAAGGACTCGCTGTGCTAATCTTCTCTAGTGTACAATGATAGCCAGTGTCCGAGGGGTGCACTGCAGTAAAAGGCTTACTTTAAAATCCCCCCAATTATTACCTTTTTATGAGCACCAACTTCTCTCACACATACACACGCGCACCCGGTACCAATTTGGATAGCGTTGTGCTACACACACAGTTTTATCTTTCTGTGCAATCTCACAAGCAGCCCCTGCCTTATGAATATACATTTAGAAACTAAACCAAGCCCTTGAATGCAGTATCACATCACTACAGCAATCACCATAACACACAGATAAACGCATCAACACGTTGCATTACAAACTGTCCCCGTGTTAAAGGGCATACACACCACACAAGTACCTGTTTTTCCTTCTTCTTGATGTCATTAATGAAGCTGTAGGTCTTCTCAAATATTTCTGGCTTATACTCGCCAGAAAGGTCATCAAAGCGAGGGTCCCTGTGTACCTGTAACACAGCAACAAAGGCGAGTAAAACTAGCTAGCCTGGGAGGGAGATGAGGCGAGCAAAACACAGGTTACAAAGAAACCAAGGGATAAACACTGCCAAAAGCCCAGAAGGGAACGAAGTGGCAAAAATCATCAATCAGCCAAGGGTTTACAACACAACACATCAGCATTCCTAATGATCAATAAAGGTCTGTAGCGCTGTGCGATCACATGTTACAGCACTTCTGGCACAAGTCTGTGAGCATCCTTCATGTTTTCCTAACTTGTTTTACCAGACTGCCTCTTCTGAGAGGTCATGGGGGTCATACATACCCCAAGGCACCCAGTTTTCTGATGCTATCCTCCTTGCAGAGCTGGTTGTGTGGTTCCTACCAATTGGTGGCAGTCTGATAACAGTAGTAGGCTATACCCTACTGTATTCTGGGGTTGACCCTAAAGGGAACTCATGTGTAAAGCGAATGCAAGGCCAACAGCCACACGTTCCTCTCATCTGCGAGTGCCTCCGAGGGAAACGTCTCCATACGTAGCCATAATTGTCCTCTTTGGATGAAGGTCCTCTTCAGCTGCACTATGTTAGATTAACCTTTTTTTTTTAAAATTTCTTTATTAACTTTACAACAATGATATAAGCAGAAGATCATTGATTAATCATTACCATACGAGTAATCCAAAAGAAACATATAACATGCCCCCCCTCCCTCCCAGCCCACTCCCTCCGAGACCACAGTTAGAACTTCAATCTTCTTTTTGGCCCCTTGACGGGCATGGACTGTCTGTTGCTATCGGAGGCTCTATCTTGCGCTGCTTGGTGGAGCAATGGCGCAGTTAATGCCACCCAACGGAGTAGTTCCTCGCTGGAGTCTAATCTCTGTACTTGGATTGCTGTTTCCCATGCAGCAGTCTCAGCAGATATCCATCTTTTGAGGTCTGCTCACCAGCGGGCTTCACTTAGGTCTTTTGTGCTTTTCCAACCCATGGCTATACGTCTTTTCGCCGTTATATATATTAAGTCTTTGAGCTTATTAAGGGACTTGTTTTTGCTGCTCCGCTTGTAGCTCCCCAATATGCAAGCTGCTGGGTCGAGAATTTCAACTACTATCTCCGCATTTGCCACCCTTTCCTTCACCTGGGCCCAGAACCTCTGAACCGCAGGGCAACCCCAGAACATGTGGGTCATTCCAGCCTTTGGCATGTTGCATTTGGGGCATGTCTGGACTGTGGCTCCTTTGAACCTTGATATGGCTTCGGGTGTAAGGTAGGCTCTGTTTGTAATGTAGAGTTGGATGAACTGTAGGCGGGCAATCCTAGAGATTCTTTTGTGGTAATGGGTTATCTTCTCCCATGCTTTATCTTCGAACTCTATTCCCAATTCGGTCTCCCATCTACCCTTGCATTTGAGTTCGTTCTTGGTAGTGCCCTGCAGCAAAGCTTCATAGAGTCTGGAGATTTCATGGCCTCCTTCAGCAGTGTCGAGCATTGACTCGATGATCTCATCTTCTATGACCAGGTCGGTGGCTTCAGTCCATCTCTTCTTTAGTTAGATTAACCTTAACTATCAATTTAAAAAAGTGTGTCTACAATTTCAGTGTTTTTGTGTGGGGAGTACCGTTTATAGAGTTTATAAAAGTGAATGTAGCAGGAGTGTTTGCTGTACACTTTACAGTTAATACATGTACGTAATAAATGTCATACATATACATGTAGCGTACATGTAAATTCTACATCTACTTGTACATTTTATATAAAATGTTGCATAACAGCATGTGGCACAGGTTTGTGTGTCATAGGTGTGGAGTGTGTCGTAGAGGCCTGTGTCATAAGGGAGTGTGTCATATGTGCTTGTGTCGCAGGGGCATGTGGAAGAACAGTGAATGCCATAACAGCATGCATCGTAAGAGCTTGTGGTGTTAAGAGGGTGTGGCATAAGTGTGAGAGTCATTGGTGTGAGTTTCACAAGAGTGTGCAAGAATCGCAGGAGTAATAACACCGGGTGTCATAGCACACAGTCTGTGGCAAGAGCATGCATGGCATAAGAATGTGTGTGTCATAACAGGGTGTGTTATAAGTGTGTATATTCATTACACTACAAAGAGCAGGTGAGCAGTAACTTCTGGAGCTCCCGCTCTGCTTTTACAAGATGTTGTGTTGGGATTCTCCTCTCCACCTCACGGCCTGAGCCCTGGTGCTTCCTGTTCCCCTCCATCATCCCTCCGCTCCCCTACCCTCCCCCCCACTCCGGATTGGGCAAGCAGCCCCTTTTAACTATTACTACCAGGGCAGCGCCTCTGCCTGTGCATCCCCCTCTGGCAAAGGACCCCAAACTAAGGGCAGCTTCAGTGAAGGAGCTCCAGATGATGTCTGCCAGTGTCAGCCGGGGAAGCAAGGAGCCTGCAGCCCTCAACCTGCTGCTCTGAACCAAGTAGGTGTGGTTACGGGGGGAGCATTCACTGCACTCAGTAGGTGTGGTTACGGGGGGAGCATTCACTGCACTCCACAAAATGGCCCACCCCTCAAATTACACCTATTTCACTCATCTCTCCACCTGCTGCTCCTCAGCTAATTGTTTGTGGTTTGTTTATTTATATAGCGCGCAGAACCCTGAGGTATCGAGGGCTTACATTTAGTTACAGTGCTTCAGATTACAGAAAAAGAAGCGTACAAGGTGGATTACCACATCACAGAACGTGCAAAAAGGTAATAAATCATACGCAAAGTGCAAACAGAGTAGTATAATGGTGATTACATCCAATGAGCTTGACCCCATGTTACAGACGACAGCAGCACGCAAATGCAGATGACAAATCAGTAGGCAGATACATGGTGCCTACCCCATGTTACAGGGCAGCAGCAGCACACAAATGCAAAAAGTCCAGCAATAGGCAAGTACGTGGTGCCTACCCCATGTTACAGGGCGGCAGCAGCACACGAATGCAAAGAGTTCAGCAATAGGCAAGTACATGGTGCCTGCCCCATGTTGCAATGCAGCAGCACATAAATGCAAGTGTCAAATTAGTGGGCAAATACATGGTGCCTACCCCAATTTACAGGGCGGCAGCAGCGGTACAGCAATAGGCAGTTATATGGTGCCTACCCCAGGTTGCAGGGCAGCAGCAGAACGCAAGTGCAAGCGTCCAGCAATAGGCAAATACATGGTGCCTACCCCAATTTACAGGGTGGCAGCAGCACACAAAATGCAAAGAGTCCAGCAGTGGGTAATTATATGGCGCCTTCCCCATGTTGCAAGGCAGCAGCACACAAAATGTGAATGTCAAATCAGTGGGCAAATACATGGTGCCTACCCCATGTTACAGGGCAGCAGCAGCACACAAATGCAAAAAGTCCAGCAATAGGCAAGTACATGGCGCCTACCCCACATTACAGGGAAACGGCAGCATGGAAATACAAAACAGAAGATTAAGTGAAGGCCGTTATCAGGCTAGGAGGAGAAGGATGAGGGGTGTGGGGGCACACAGCATCACAGGCAACCGAGGGGTGGTTGGGGGCGTCTTGGGCACACAGCATCACAGGCGACCGGGGGGGGGCCACACAGCATAACAGGCGACCAATAGGGGGGGGGGGGGGTGCACACAGCATCACAGGCGAGTACTGGCCGGCTCCCGCCTCCCGGTTGCTCTCATTGGCCTATCAAGGCCAAGGCAACCAATGGGAAGGGGGAGTGGGACAGGCAGAAAGATGAACAGGTGCAAAATGGAACAGCCATCTTGAAATGACGGAGGAGTCAATGAGGGACCAGGCAAAAAGAAAAATTCACGAAAACCCACTTGAGGGGTTAAAGGCAGGCAGGGAAATAACTTGCGTCTATCCCCCAGCTGCATTGGTAAATTGTGGCAATATTGCAAAGAGAATGATGAAGTCTGCGCAACAAGCGCTGTGTGCACAACCAAATGAAATGCCCTTTCACAGTGCACGCTCTCTGTGAAGTCGAATTCAGGCAGGAATGGTCACCTGCAGCACTCGCGGCGTTGTTCCTTCCATGGAGATGTAGAAAAGCAGGAAGAGTGCTCATCCACAATTCATCTCCCCTGGAAAGTCGCATTGCACTGCTGCTGAGTTACAACTAGGCCTTTTCCCTTCCTTTTAGGAAAGTCGAATCTGGGTGGTTTAGCATTGTGGTTTCTGTTGTGCTGCGAACTTTGTCCCATTAGGTTCTCTCCCACTCTCATGGTCCCCACCCCACTGGGGGTATCGAGGTACTGTTGTGTCACCTGTCTGCCCCCCTGCTGGGTTCCCTACTGTGTGACCCCCCCACCCCCATCCTCCCACCAACCCAGCGCATCCTGCATTGGTGGCGCTGGGCGTTCGCTCCTTTCGCTCTCGCTCCCTTCTCCTCCTACTTTCCTCCTCGCACCCTCTAAGGTGCTTTCCGTTTCTCCCATCTTCTCTAACTGCTACTCTATCTCCTATCCTATCCCTCTTACCAAATCTGGAAGTAAGAAGTTAAAGAGGGATATCCTGGTCTCCAACACTGGCCTCCCTATTGCCAATACCTGCATCAATGACTCCTCCAGACAGACTCACCAACATCCTCTTTGTCGTTCCCTCACCAGACCTATGGAGCCCTCACATGGTCTTGGCTCTCTCCCATCTCTTCCTCACCCATTATGGCACCCGGTGGGAGGTCCTCTTGGCCTACTTCCACTCCTTCAAAACCATCATTAATGTCTAGCTGAACGGCACTGTCTTGATCCAGAGCCCTGAGCCCAATCACCTCCTTTTCGATAGGCATCTCCTTCATCTTATCAACTTCCTTCCTTCTCCCGCTACTCCTACTATCACCTACCTGGCCCCTCTGCCATCTCCTTCTTGCGCTGCGTCTTTGGCACCTTCCTCCTCCTCTATGGCTACTATGTCACCTCCTGCTACCACCTCTGCCCACTCGGTGCCCCTCTACCACTTCCGCTGGGTGTACCTCAAGCCTGTACCCCCCCCAACCCCGCAAGTCTTTCTAATGTGGCAACCTGTGCCACATTGCTACTTTCATCTCTCGCTCTGCTGTGGAACACTCTTCTGACATCTGCCACCTCCTCTAAGAATTTGACCTGGATGTCCTAGCTCTCACTGAGACATGGATCATGGTCAGCTCTGTCACAAGTTTTCACACTCTCCTCCTTGATGGCTGCAAGATCCTCTCCGAGCCCAGAATCAACCGACCCAGAGGTTGAGTAGCACTGATCTATGCGGAGTGGGTCCTTGCTTCTGTCATTCCTACGCAGGCCTACTTCTCCTTTGAATACCTGGTTTGAAGGCTCTCTATCTCATCTGGCCTCTCTCTGACTGTGGCAACCATCTACAGGCCAACTGGCCAGGATGCCCTCTTCCTCTTTTCTCCTTGCCTCTACCTCCCAACCTCTCGTCCTCAGAGACCTCAACATCCACCTGGATGCTTCTAATCCCTGCTCGGGGCTCTTCCGCAACCTCTACGACACTCTCTCTCTCTCTCTCTCTCTCTCCATTCTACCCACTGGTCCGACACACTCTTCCGGACACACCCTGGAAGTTCTTATCTCCTCAGACACCCCCCTATTTAACCCCCTCACCCTTCCTCTCTCTTGGACTGACCACTTCCTGCTTTCCGGTCATCTGAAACTCTGTCCCTCAGGCTAAGCCCACCCCAGCACTGCGACCTACCTTCCTGGTCATTCAGCACATGAAGCGTGTGTCACAGTGGATGCCTTTGCCTCGACTTTCTCTGCTCCTCCTACTCCTGCGGCTGACTCACACCGACACAGCTCTAACCTGCCTCTTGCTATCTCCAACATTCTGGACATCCTTGCCCCTGCCATGAGAATTCGTCTGAATCCTGCCTCCAAGTACAACTCTTGGTATGACTCCGACCTCGCCGCCCTGAAACGCAAGTGGAGGGTGGCTGAGAGGAAGAGGAGGGCTTTGGGTGCATGCTGACAAACTGGCCTGCCGCCTGTTTCAAAAGCAATACAGATTCTCTGTCCTGTCCAAGATCAGAGTCCACATCGAAGACCGCGTCTCTGCAGCCTCCAACACAGCCAAACTCTTTAAAATCTGCTAGGATGCTGGCCAATACTTCTGAGGTCTCGACCTCTGCTGTGCCCTCCTAGGTCCTCTGTATGGCTCTGGCTTCTCACTTCACTAAAACTCAGGACATCCCGTCCTCCTCCTCATCCTCCTCGTCCTCTACCTCACTCTGCCCACCTCTGGCCGCCTCTCCCTCGCCTCCTCCTTTCTCCTCTATCTCTCCGACAACACCCAACGCTGTTTCTAGACAAGTCCGATCTATTAAAGTGTTGTCCAAACAGGTGCTCCCCTGCTCCTCCAGAACCATCAAGGACCACATCGACCGCTTCGGTCGATTTCTGCAATCACTCTTTAATCACTGGAATTTTCCACCCTCTCCGTAAGCACTCTCTTGTTCACCCCCTCCTTAAAAAGTCTACGGCCGATCCTTCCTGCCTGGCAAACTACTGCCGATCTCTATTACTCCTTTCCTGGGAAATCTTGTGGAAAATCTGGCTATCTCCCAGCACCGAATCTGCTGGTTGCCTCTACGACCATCAGTCTGGCTCCAGAGCAGCCAGAGGCACGGAAACAGCTCTGTTGAA
This sequence comes from Ambystoma mexicanum, assembly GCF_040938575.1. Lineage (NCBI taxonomy): Eukaryota > Metazoa > Chordata > Amphibia > Caudata > Ambystomatidae > Ambystoma > Ambystoma mexicanum. The sequence continues at coordinate 1,284,457,727 of NC_090928.1, forward strand.
CACCTGTGAAGATCTCCTCTCCAATCTTGACTCCAGACTTCCTTCTGTCCTCATCCTCCTTAATCTTTCCTCTGCTTTTGACACAGTTAATCACACCATCCTGATCAATCGACTCTGCGAGAACCTGGGCATCACAGATCAGGCCCTGGAGTGGTTGACCTCCTTCCTTCTGACCGACCCTTCCAGGTCCAACTTGGGACCTCTCTCTCCACATGTGGTGTTCCCCAGGGCTCTACCCTCTCCCCCTGGCTCTTCAATGTCTACTTAGCCCCTTTGGCCGACCTTATTTCTACCTTCTCCTCTAACTTTCAGTGTTACCCGGATGAAACTCAGCTCTCTTTCAGGCTCCTTTCCTCTCTCGCTCATTCCTGAACATCTATCCGCGATTCAGGATTGGTGTGCCTCCAACGAGCTCTACCTTAAAGACCGAGATCCTTCTCATTGGAACCCCTGCTCCTGCTTTCCCTCTTTCACTCTGGCTGCCCTCCTTGGGCCCTCTTCCTTCGCCTTCCAGTGAGGCAAAAAACCTTGCTGTCATCTTCGACTCCACTCTCTCCTCACATCACAGACCTTGCCAAGAAGGCCCACTACCAGTTGCACCTCCCCAGAGGTATGCTTCCTTTTCTCACTTTACCCCAGAAGCTCACTGTCTCCAGAGACCTGGCTCTCTCTATGCTGTACTGCAACAGCCTATTTCTCAATCTGCCTTCTGCTACTCTCCTCCCTCTTCAACTAATCCAGAACATAACAGAGAATTATCCTTGGCCTAGAGCCCAGGGACCGTATCTCTGCAGCCCTGAACTCTTTACACTGGCTCCTGGTAGCTGCAAGGATCAAGTTCAAGACCCTCTGCATCGTCCACAAGGCTTTCTGGGCTGGGGGCCGCATTACATCAAACTCGCGATTCCAAAACACCTTCCTTCCCGAGCCCTTCGCTCAGCTACCTACAACTCTAAGGGTCAGACGCTTCTCCAGGCAGAGAGGGAGGGGGGGGGTTAGATCTCTCCTCTGTAGGTGCCTCCCCCTCTGTAATGGTCTCCCTGCCCCTCTCAAAGTTGAGCCGGACCACATGAAGTTCCGGAAGCATCTCAAGCCCTTCCTGTTCTCTGCTTTATCTCCCTCCCTCCCCTTCTGACCTACCTGTCGGCTGTGCCGACTGGTTGCCTGGCTACCCTCAGAGCCTCACTGGGTAGCAGGCTCCTGCATGATCAGTCTCCACTGCACTGCCTCCGAGCCGACCGCGCACTTAGGGGCTGTAACTGTAATCTCTACAGTCCCCTACCTCGTTGCACACCCAGAGCGGGGCTGCACTTACTTAGAGCAAATGCTGCACTGATTGCACTTCCTACCTCCCTCTCCATTCCACTGCCCCCTCTGCGTTCCCCCCTGCACTTTGTGCTGTTGCACTTGCACGATCTGAATGACACCAGGCCTAGTAAGATTGTTTGTCTTGTCCTCACTACCTTGTCTTGTCGCGCCTTGAAACACTTGTGTTTAGGCGCGTTATACATGAGACACATCATGTGTATGTGTGTGTAACAGTGTGTGTTTAACAGTGTGTGTGTGCGTGTGCGTATGTGTGCGTGTGCGCGTGTGTGTGTGTGTGTGTGCACGCGTGCGTGTGCATGTGTGTGTGTATGTGTGTGTGTGTGTGGGAGCGCCATAAGTGAGAGCGCCATAAGTGATACGAGTGCTTGGTGTTTAAGTATCTGACAGGTGATTGTATGGTGTTATAAGTAGCATATGAGTTTTTGGCATAAAGTCTTAAAATACACATGTCCTATACGCCTCCAATACGCATGAACATTTACAGTTCAGTCTCACTTTGATGCAAGTTTTCAATATGTACAAGAGGTGTATGCGTGTTGTACACTGTGCATGTACATCTCCTGAAAACTCAGTCATCTGGCTTTCATGTGAGTTTGTACATGTATGAAATGTACATTAATTCTGCAGTTGCATTCATCGCCTCCTATACGTATGAAAGCTCACATTAAAGTGAGCTAACTTTGATGTGAGTGTTCAATATGTATAAGCGGCGTGTGCGTTTTACAGTTTGCACCTATATGCAATTTACATATCCTGAAAACTGAGATCAAAGTGTTAGGCGGAAACCTGTGCAGTTCCCTCTGGGACCACTGCAAAAGATTTAGGACTACAGGTGTTTGGCAGTAAACCCACTTGGTAGCAGTCTGTACCACACAGATTCACTTGGTAGCTGTGGCTGAGCAGTCAGACTTCCCTCAAGAAGAGTTAGGCAGTATGTGGAGTATACAAAATAGGGCAATTTACACAGTAGAACAAGCAAACACGGAACAGACCTTGGGTGTAAAGATATATAAGTATTTATTTATAACACATCTATGAAAAACACTCTGGCACTAATACGGCAAACAACTTCAATCACAATTACTATAAGTAAATCAATCCACCTAACAACAGTTCGACAAGTCTAGGTTCAACGGCACCACTTATTTGCAGACAACCTAGATGGCACTCTAGTATTTGTTAGGATGGGAGAGAAAAGGCAGGGTATGAAATCAACTCGGTACCAACACTTTTACGAACAAATGAAGGCAGGGTCTACTGTAGATCGCAAAGTTCAGAGGCCAGGCCCACTCGGAGAGAGGCAAGGCGATATGTCCCAAAAGTATCACAGTGGAAATGCACTTAAGTCTTTGGCGCAAATTGTCACAGAAAGATTGGACCAGTTCAGAACAGAAAGTTAAGAAAGCTTGGAGGCGACCCAATGGAGAGGCGAGGATTAAGACACCTCACGCTAACCGACACAAGGGAAGCCAGGCAGTTACGGTACCTTGTATGTGGAGAGACAGCTCCGGCGGGGGCAGTTGTTCCTGGTGGTGGATGCAAGTCGGGGCTTTGCCAAGAGAAGAGATGCTCTCGTCGTCGGAAAGCTGAAGATCGTTGCACCACCAGGGAAGAGACCAGCCACGGAGCGCTCCGTCACAAGGCACCACCTTTTGGTCGCGGTATGGGTTAGTGGCTATCCGGTTGCCGGGGTGCTCAGCACGGGCAATTCGACCACTACGCCCTGGAAGCGATGAAAAAGCAAAGGGGACTGGTTGTTCCCACCAGTCAGGGGAAGAAGACTCTCCAGCCGGGAGATCTCCTCTGTTGTCAGGAATTGGTGAGACGGTTCAGCAGGGCTCCACCTGAGGTGTCGTCGTTGCAGCTTTACCCTCGTCGGATTCTTAGGTCCTGTGGTGACTTCTGAAGATCCAGTCCCAAAAGCCCTGCTTTTATGCAGAAAACCCCCATTCATTCAGCCTAGCTGTCAATCAAAACACGCTAAGTGGTGAGCGGGGTGGCTCACCACTTGGGCCAATCACACCAGAGTGCGACTTGAGTTGGCAAGGCAACTCAGTCCAGGGTGCCTAAACCCCCTCCCACACCCCCTGTGGTACCCAGACAGAATGGCACCACTTTGGAGGGCCTCTGTGCAGAAGCCCGCCAAAAGTGGAACAAAGGGCTCAACCTTTGGTTTAGGAGTCACAGAGACGAACACAGACGCCATTTTAAAAACCGAGTTCTGGCAGAAAATACCAACCGATAGATTTATTTAAGATAAATAAACCGGTGGTATGTTAGAGATTAACGAGAAAAAGTATTAACCTCCGACAATGGGAAGAATCCCATAGGGTTATATTCGGGGTCGAATATAACGAGTAGTTTCCACTGCCACCAGCCAAAACTCGACGAGGGGGGACGGGACAGTGCCCCCTCGAATAACAGACCCAGGAGTAATCAAAATACCCCTACTAGTACACAATAGGATGGTTTGTACTAGTTCCGTTAGTAAATTTAGGTCTAGTAAAGCCAATGGTGACTTTACATGCCCTGGGAGACAGTAGTCGGTCCCCGGGTATGGAGTCTATGGTGGAGGTCCTCTAGGACGCCCCAGTGTTACGGCACGGAGGGTGCGGTGTAACACACATAGAAAAACATATGAGACCCTATGGAAAGACCCCAGAGCCCATAGAACACATTGACAGTCAAAGGAATTACACACATTCATGTCCAAGAGTGGTAGAAAAAGAGTCTCACTCTTGGCAGGATGGAAAAAAACTAACTCCAGAAATCCAGCAAAGCTGCTGGGGGACTCACTAGGTTAGGAAACTCAGCCTAAACAGAGAATTCTCCCTAACACAAAGTCCGCCCTGACTTTGATGTGAGTTTCTAGTCGTATAGTAGCGTACATGTAGATAATGTACATATTCTACAGGTACGTGTACAGTTCTTGTCAAAGATGCATATTCATTCTGTTCCTGCGTTATATATAGATTCTTCTTAAATCCTTAATATCTCAACATTGGCCAAGTCAAGTTTCAAAATAATGTTTAAGTGCACCAACTCCCGATGAGATATATACGTGCGTGCCAAAAATTATAAATCTCCAAGAGGACAATTTTGAGATATTTGAGCCCAACAAAATCTTATTTTTTTCCTATGGGAAAACCCCATGTTAAAAGTTGTTCAATACTCTTATCAAAGTAAATACAAAATAAGAAAAATGAGGCAGATATTTGCCAATTTTACTGTGGAATGTTTTCAGAATCTTCCATGCAAGACTTCAAAAGTTATTTCTAAAGCTTGTACTCCTACGTACTGACATTTTCCTCCATACTTGTGGGACATTCCAACCTTCGGGCGGGCCTGGAGATTTTTGTAGCACCATACAAAAGACATTTGTCTTTTTTTTGCAGGCACAGCGCATGTGCAGCCACAGGCTCTGGCTCTCGCTCCTCAGTCCTTTTCTCTGTGCGTTCGGGCCGGACAGGTTAGCACCAGAGGGATCCTTTTCAGGATTCTCCCTCCCCACCCCCTTTCGTCTCTGGTCTCGCTGTCTTTTTCTATTTGCTTATGCCAGGACTAAAAGGCTTTTCCTCTAGCGTGTCGTGTAGTGGGTCTGCTTTAGATCTCCACAAGCTCTGTTTAGAGCGTTTCAGTCCAGATCACAGGTGGGGCGGTGCTTAAACTGTGACACTTTCAGCTCGAGCCCTCACGCGACACCTTCAGCGTTGGGAAGGTCTTCCACCAGTCAGCTCCGGAGCACATTCAAGAGTTTGTGTCACGTAAGAAGCGTTGTACGTTAAGTGACTTTCTTTTCAGGGTACGCCAGGCCGGAGGCTCCTCTTTGGAGGCCCCCGGTCACGGGAGTAGTTGTTCGCACCCAGGCACTACAGGGACTGATCCCGAGGCCCAAAGGGCTAGTTTGGATACCAGAGCGTGATCCAAGGTACCCCTTCTTGGGGCAAATTCTGGTACCAGCAAGGGTCTGGTGGAATGGTGGAAAATTCATCCAGCTAAGCATGTGGATTAGTTTAAAGGCAGCTTGGCCGATGTATTACATTGTATTCATATTGGATTACTGGAGCTAGCCAGCCCACCTAAATCCTAACCTGGAAAAATGCACACACGCATCTTAAATTCTTAGAATCTCCCACACAATGACTTCGAACCCCAAGGGCGTTCGAACCACAAAGCGCATTGAGGCCATACAAATGGGGAAAGGGCACTATTTAAATGACGAATAAAATAAAATACCTCAAGACACATTGAAACTTCCATCATCCATTAAAATTCACCCTAAGTTGAGGGAGAAGTTATCTAAGACCCTTTCACAGCCTGATTCCCATGTTTCTGGCCCGCAGGCTCCTCCAGTTTTGCCTCAAGGATATGTCCAGGCCTCTTCCCCACTGTCACAGTCCCTACAAGGCTCTAAAGGCCCAGTTACAGTAGAGTTAGCTTTCCCACTCCCTGAAACACCAACTACAGGGACATGGACTAGGGCAAGGTTTGAGGAATGCATCGAAAAGGTGTCGGAGTTTATGGATTTCTCAGACCGATTCGATAGGAGTACCCGTAAGAGGTATCCTCCCTTAGGTGACAATCCAAGGCCCCTCAAGTCACCTAGACTTCAGTCCCCAGTTTTCCACTCAACCTCTCCTGTACATCATCTACCTGATACTTCAGGGAATATATTTCAGGATGAGCAATATGATCAGGAGGAAGAATGATATTATGTCCCAGACCAAGGAGACTACTCCCAAGACCAAGGTGCATGGCTTGAGGTCACTAATCATGGCGCTTAGCCCACTAATCCTACTTGTGAGGCTGAGCCTGACAACATGGCTGCAGACGCCACACCCGTCGTACAATCCAGAGATGCTTCTTCTATTGACGACCAGCTGCTCATGAAATATCCTTAAAAAGGCAGACCATTTCAATAAATTCACTCAGGAGGCGGTGCTTGACCCAGACTTTGTGAAGGATATCCTCAAAGAGAAAAAGCGATATCCTCAAAGAGAAAAAGCCTGTCAATCAGTCCCTCTTCTTCATTCCATTAAGAAGCGGATCACCATTTCTTTACGCACGCCCTGCATTGAGAAAATGTTCAGGCGTGCTCATTCGTCACTTTTATATACGCAGACGCTTGGGAGGGGATTACTTCAGACAAGTGGGTGCTAAAGACAGTGGGCGAGGGATACTCTTATCAAGTTTCTCCAGACCCCTCGGTACCACCCGGCAAAGACAAGAAGAATGTCTCCGGACCATCTCCTTATTCTTCAAGCAGAAGTGGAGGTCCTGCTGCAAAAGGGAGCGATAGAACTTGTCCCAGATGATCAGGTAAACAACGATATGTATTCAATATATTTCCTTGTGCCCAAAAAGGATCTAACCATGCACCCTGTATTAGATCGGCATGCGGCCCACAAGTATGTCAAGCCTCAAAAATTCAGAATGACAACTCTGCAGGAGGTAATTCCACTGCCAAAGCACAGGGATTACATGGCCACCTTGGATATGAAAGATGCATACTTTCATATTTCAATGTTACCAGCGCACAGAAAATACCTAAGGTTCAAGATAGAGAACACTCACTATCAATTCAATGTACTCCCCTTCAGCACTGCTTCAGCCCGAGGGTTTTTAGCAAGGTTCTGGCAGTAGCAGCAGCTCACTTACGCAGACAGTCCGTTCCAGTGGACCCTTATCTAAACGACTGGCTCTTTACAGACACACCGCAGGTGTGTCTAGAAAACACCCAAAAGACTGCAGACCTGCTCTTTCAACTGGGGTTCTCTATCAAGGAAAAGAAGTTGTGCCTTGTCCCTAGTCAAATAAAATAATTTGTGAGCCCTAAATCGTACAAAAGACTGCCTTGTCTTGCCCTCAACTAGAGGGTCCAAAGCATGGTGATATATAGCTGGTCTTCAGATAACTGCACAGAGAGCCATGCAGCTATTAGGAATGATGGCATCCTGCATTTTTCCAGGTACCACATGCCCATCTGCGTATACGTCCGATGCAAAAGAGTGGCTCTCGAGCCAACGGTGACAAAGCCCTAGTTCTATCACTTCAGTGGTGGATAAAGGAAAACCTTCTGAAAGGGAAAGCGTTCACCACCACCACCGTAGTAGAGGTCACTCTCACCACAGATGTATCCCTTTCAGGGTGGGAAGCTCACTTCTCCACTAGACAGCGCACGGCACTTGGTCACAACCAGTAGCGAACAAACACATCAACCTGTTAGAGCTACTATCAGTGTTAAAGCCCTGAATGAATTTCAGCAACTGCAGGGGAAGACAGTTCTAGTCCTAACAGAAAGCACTATGGCCATGGTTTACTTAAACAAGCAAGGAGAAACTCTCTAGGGCTGTCCAAACTGTCAGAGAATTTGGAAGTGGGCACTCAAACACATGTTCCTCCTGTCACAACACGTTCCAGTGGGACACAATCTTCTTGCAGACGTGCTGAGCAGAGACATCCAGCTACCCGTAGAACACAAGTGGTGTTTACACAAACACATTTTGCGCAACGTCTTTGCAGAAAGGGGGCATTCAGACATGGACCTCTTAGCAACACTGGAGAGCATGCACACAATGCCCAGTCTATGCAAACAGGTATCCCCAGGTATCCCCAAAACATTTCCAAGGGGAACAGTCTCTAGATCAAACTCCTCTTGTGTACAGGATAATTCACAAGATGCACCAGGAAATAGTTACACTAATCTGGATAGCACCCATGTGGGCTCGTCAACCGTGGTTCACGCATCTCATGAGAATGTCACTTTGCCGTCCAGTGAAACTGCTGTGCGGAACTCATGGTGACAACAATTAAGACAGACACGAGATCACAGTTCAAGGGAGTTTATTAAACAATGAATGCTCTATGCAGGTTGGAAAAATGCCTAATCTAAACCTAAATCTAAGATGGGAGCAAGTGTTTAGTGGTGTCGTGTCAAAACAAAAAGGGCCTATACTAAGAAACCTACTGCCAAACCTCACAGCTAATACAAAAAAGGGGTGTGAGATAGTTCAAGAAAAAAGTTCAAGAAAAAAGTTCAAGAAAATAAAAGAAGAGTTATCAAATAATAATAATTTAGCATTTATATAGCGCTACGAACCCTCAGTTATCTGAGCGCTGCTTATTATTTATTACCCCCGGTGTGTGGTGCTCATTTATCGACCTCGGAAGGATGAAAGGCTGAGTTTGGCCCTGCCTGGATTCGAACTTGCGTCAGCAGGCTCTGCACGGATGTCAAAGCGAGTGCTCTACTCGCTGTGCTATCGGACCGGCTAATAAGTCAGGATGCAGTAGCCTGAATCTCCCTTTGCCACGTTTTGGACACAGGGTCGGATGGGAGCTTGGAGCACAGTACAGTCTTGGGTTTCTACAGCACTAGACTACAGTTCCAATGGCAGCTCTGAATACACACACTCGAGCTTTTGGCTATCGGCCGTCGATGGCCAAGTCACGTTTCACTTGAAAGTCTCTTGCCCGACAGCTTCAAATAAAAAAACAAAAGTTTCTTTAACAAATGAAAAGTTTGTTTCCAATGTTCGCTGGGTGATGGTTCACCCCTGGGTCCCCCTCCCCGCCGTCTTCTCGGCACTGACACTTCTCAATGTTTTAACAGTTTCACGTAGGGTGATGGCTTCACTCCTGGGTCCCCTCTTCTTGGCACTGACCCTTCTTGTATTGTATTCCACAAATCTCAATGTCTTTTTAAACCGTTCCAAACACACTGTTTCTTGGGACTTTATACTTTGCCCCTCTTGGGATTCGCTTCCCTGGTTTCTTCTCACTGTGGGATTCACTTCCCTTTCTTTCACCGAGTTTGTAGATCAAAGTCTTTCTACTGTATGGGGATTTTGCCTGAACCTCAGAACGACCACTTTGACCTATTCCGCTGGCTCTCCCACAGTCTGCTGGTAACTGTAGTTTCTCATATGGGGCTGACTTAGCGTGGTGCCGGTTTCCCCCCTTTAACTCTCTTTCTACTGTCCTTCCCGTTCCCTTTGTTTAGCTGACCATTTCCTTCTCACTGTACCCCTGTCCCCTTGTGCCCCCTCCCGTTTCCGCTCCTTCCAACTCCTAGCCCCCCTGCACTGGAACTCCCTACCTCTCGCAATCCGCTCTACCCCAACCTTCTCCTCTTTCCGCACCTCCCTTAAATCTCTCCTTCTCCATTCTCCTCCTTGAAACCTTTTCCCCTCCCTGCTTCCCCTCCCTCCTTATCTTTCCCCTTGAATATCTTCCTCCCCTGCCCTACCTCCCCACTCTCACCTTTTCCCCTCCCCTCCTCCTTCTCCTCCTTACCCCTCTCCCTCCCACACAGTCCTACTCCACTACTCTCCCTATTCCATTCAGTTAATTGCTCTTCTTACTGTTTTGTTGACTGATTCATATTGTAATTTGCTTCTACCGTTATATTGTTATGTTTCATGTATTAAGTTGTTCAATTGTGTAGCGCTTTGGTGTAAAGCGCTATATAAACAAATAAATACAAATACAAAACTTTTGTTACAATTCGTTCACAGTTCATAGAACTTGGTTCAAACTTGCCACTCTGCGATTCTCACTCAACACAGCTGGTTCTCAATGTTTTCCCTTTTGACTCACCGGCTGTGATGAACCGCTTGGCTTTTCTTTTTGGCCGGTACCACGGTCGCAGGAGCTTCCTTCACTCCTGCATATCGGCGAGGGATGCCCCGTGTACCGTTGACATCTGCTGCAAGACACCTGTGCTATTGTTCGTGGCTTTAGGCTCTCTTCCCCGAAGGTTTTGCAGGTCTGGGACGAAAAGGGCAAGGTCACCTCGCCTCCCTCTCGAATTCATGTCGCCTTTCTCCTTCTTTTGAACTGCTGCACCTCGGTAGCTGTGCCGTTGTGCTGCCTGCCGTGCTCGCCTTGGTCGTACTGTCCTGTCTCCAAGTCGTCAATTTCTAAATGGATTGATAAATGCATCCAAATGTGTTACTCTCTGTGAAAGAGAGCTTTATCTTTTATGCCTAGAGCACATTCTACTCGAGGCACAGGAGCTACTATAGCCTTTATTGCAAATATTCCTTTAGATGCTATCTGCAAGGCAGCTACCAGGAGTTCTGGTCACTCCGTTACACTACATGTGTATTGCTTAGATACACATTACTAGACCTATTGTCAGGTGGGTCAGCGGTGTTAAGACATCTCTTTACAGATGTTACTTCAAACACCCCCACCTCCTTCTCCTGGTACTGCTTGCTAGTCTATGCATAGCATGTGATTTTAAGCAGAGCCACAAGCATCAGAAGACATATATTACTCACCGTAATCATATTTACGGTGAAAGGCTTGTATTTGCTTAGATTCACATGCACCCACCCTTCCTCCCCTCTGAGTTGAAGGAACACAGAAATCATACACCTTTCTATCCTGAGGGATCATAGGTACACTACTACACGTCACAGTAGGGATAGTGTTACAGACACGCCCAGGTAGACGTCGCTTTTTGATCTTCGAAAAAAGATGCAATAATCTGCGATTACCACTAGATATCTGACTATATGCACAGCATGTGAATTTAAGCAGATACAAGCACCAGAAATACGATTACAGTGAGTAATGCATGTCATACGCCTGTATATAACTTGAAAAAGGTGTGGAACACCATTGCCTTCCAACAAGTATCTACCAGATAATGAAAGCAAAGCAATATATACACTTGGAAGGGAAGTAGCCACTTCTGCATCATATAGGGTATGCATTGCTAATACAACGGAAGGATACCTCGGGGCAAGGCGTGTGTCTTAGAAGCAAGACAACACAGCGCAACACAGGTTTGAATCCCGATCTCACGCTTAGAAACCACTCGCTGGTATTAAACGCGTTTATAAATGAACAATAAACTTTTTTTTTTTTAAACTGCATTAATGGCAAGGTACAACATAGAGTGGGATGAGATGGATGATCTTGTGAGTGTTATCCCTGAACCTCTCAGATCACCCATGAATAAAGTGACATTTGAGGGGAAGCAATCTATGAAAGCAGAAATTCACAATTCATTAGATTCGTCTGAAGCAGCAGGTCGACTGGTTTCAAAGGCCACAGTCATTAAAACCTATGCGTGGCTTCGAAGTTCAGGGTTTAAACTCTAAACACAGGCAATCATGCTGGACATGCCTGTAGAGGAGAGACGTCTGTTTGGGAAAGCATTGACGGACGAAGAACTTGAGAATACAAAGAAAGAGCATGAGACAATGTAAGTCTTGGAAAAAATAACAAGCAAATCTTTGCAGAAAACAAGTTCCACATACCAAGCGGGTAATAAAACATGGTTTTCCAGTCAGTGCACAGCAGACAGGTTTCTCAGGAGTTTCACGACACTGACGTGGCTGAGGCAACGGTAGAGGCTAAACCCCCACAGGGGCAGCCTCCACTAGGAGCATTTGACTCGATAGTGCATGTCCCCTCCCATGTTACCTCAGTGGGAGGACAAATAATATCTTACAATAACGCATGGGAAGGGGGTAACAACAGATAAGTGAGTACTGACCAATGTGAAGGCAAGTTAGTGCGTGACGTTTTTACAAAAAGCCTGCGATTTACCACAAAGATGCAAGAAGATGCTTCCAGATCATCTTGTACTACAACAGGAGATGCAAGCTCCGATATAAAAAGGAGCCACAGAGGAGGTCCCTTTAAATCAGGTAAACAAAGGATTGTATTCACGATAGTTCCTGGTCCCCAAAAAAGGCAAAACAAACAGACCAGTTCTAGATCTAAGGCAGGTCTATAAAAAAATATGTCAAACCACAACAATTCAGAATGACAACCATCCAGGATATCATTCCCCTACTAAAGAAGGGAGAGTATATGACAACACTTGATATGAAAGGTGCATGCTTACATTTTTCAATGTCCCCAAGTCATTGCAAATATCTAAACTTAAAAATAGACACAGACATTTCATTTCAAGATGCTTCCTTTTGGGATGCCTCGGTTGCTCACCAAAGTGCCCACAGTGGTGGCAGCTCTCCTGCCTGGAAAGGGAATCCCAGTGAACCTTTATCCGAATGACTGGTTAATAATCAGAGAGAACGCAAAACCGTGCCTTCTGCACACGCTGTTAACAGCGAACCTCCACAATTTGGGGTTTTGCATTAGCAAGAAAACAAACAGTTCCCGGGGCAGGCTAGACACACCAATAGCAAAGGTTTACCCTTCTCACGAGAGAGTGCAAGCACTACTAGCTGAAATCCCTTCTTAGATAGCCGGTCACCATATAACAGTCCGAAAGGTTATGAAGCGCCTCTCCATGATGGCATCACGCATCTTCATAGCATGCATCTTCATAGTGTGCATCAACATTCCCTATACAGCAGTGGCTGGCAGAGCTGTGGTCCCAGGAAACAGGCGAGTGGGACTCTCAAGTGGTGGTCTTGCAAAAGATAAGAGTAGCCCTAAAAAGGTTGACAAAAGAGAACATGATAAAATGTAGATCTTTTATCAAGTGGCCCAATACAGGTAACCATAACAGATGCATTCAAGACCGGCTAGGGGAGCACACCGTCAACACCTCACTGCCCGGGAAGTGGTAAGCAAAGCAAACCAAATATCATGGCGCACGTCCATGGTTGACCAGTAGCCAAAGTTAGTAGCCAAACGTGGTAAGGCTAAAACGAAAAATCGCCAAAAGTGGGAAAAAGTCACTGCTGCTACCAGCTTATCCTTTTAGCACACCTAGAGTAATTAAAAATCTTTGCGAGTGCTAGTCTAGGGCAAAACAAAATGTACCCCATTGTACTGCAGTGTAAGCTACATTGTACAATGATCAAATGTTACCAGAAGTGATACAAAAGTAGTAACACAGTAACAGGACTAAGGGAAACCATGTTTCCCGGTACTGACAGCCTGAAGGAAATGTCAGTTCCCCCATAATATATGAGCAAAAGCCAGTGCTTCACTGTACTGCAAAAACAGCAGGTCAGATAAAAAAATAAAAGCAAACATTTTGGGGGTTCCATAAAGATGGAAGGAAAGGTGCAGTAAAGAGAAATCTTTCCTACAAGTTACACCAGGATCACCCAACGATTATACTCATTGCACCAATGAGGACGAAACAGCTGGGGTACCCCCACCAGCTAAACATCTCTCTATGCACAGCAAAGAAATTTCCAACCTCACGCAATCAGCTTACAAAATGCAAACAGCAGATTACACATCCAAACCTTCAAATAACCAATTTAGCAGCTGAGATCACAGAATATGGACATTTACAACTTCCCACACAATGTATGGAAATATTGAAGGAGGAAAGAAAGGCCAATGCCAGACATGGTTCCTTGAATAAATCCAAGCAATTTTGCTTGACTCAGGTCTCGTATATAAAAGGTGCAATTGGCAGCATTGGTGTGTCAGCATACACAACATCACAACACAGGACATCTTGGCGGGAGGTACCAGTTGTAAGAGCTTTCGTGTATGGGTTAAAACATATATATATGTATATACACACCAGTGGCACACCAACAACCATGTTGGTATTTGAACAGTGCTATGTAAACCTACGTCACTTTCACACAGACAGCCCGCTCTGGGAGAAAACAGACTCGCACCCGAGCAGTGTACTTGTCCCGCTACCATGGTCGGCGAAGTCGGGCAATTACTGACAATCACTCACACCTGACTTCCATTAAACTTCCCCACACAGATAAAAGACGGGAGCACAAGAGCACACTCTGAGCGAGGCAAAGCACACGAAGGAACAGCAGTTTCAAGTTGGCAGCTGAACGAGGGGAGAATAACGGCAAACCCAGAAGAGTTCGTAAGGAGGGAAATTCCCTTGACCTTTTCAGCAAGACGCCGTTACTTTCACGAAAACTTCAAGGCAGAAAGCGAACGGCCAGGAAACCAGACTGAAGAATCCTGCATTGTGTGTCGAAGATACTGAGTGTCCTCCAGCATAACTGACCAAGACGGGGAGGAGCAGCAGCAGCCACGGTATTGTCCTTGGCTCCAAGAACAAAGAAGCGCCAGAAAGATCAACACAGCCGGTGAGTTGGGGAGACCGATGCAAGACCGGTCTGTGTTGAAGTCAGGGTGGCAAGCGGCAACATTGTACAACGAGCGCTGGAACAAACATGGTTGAATGTGTGTGATGAGACACAAGTAAAGCTTAACTACTGACAAATGTTAGAACTTAAGAAGGCAAGATACAATACCATTGACAGAGCGGTCCGGCACCATTAATGTGCTCAATCGAAGGTCTCAGTAAGGTATCCCGCCAAGAGAAATGAAAGTAGAAGATTGTTTTCATCAATTGCGTGAAGTGAATCGAAGTGGTGCTGCTCTTTGCAGCACCATACAAAAAAGTTCTGTCTTGTTTTATATGCTGGCCCAGCGCATGCTTAGCCACAGGTTCTGCCTCCCTATGCCCCGCCTCCGGGCCTGCTCCCGAGTCCTTTTTGACACGCATAGGCAGCGTCCTACCTTTTAAGCTAAGGCATTTTAGGGGGATGCAGTAAGGGCATATGGAGGAAAGGGGACTATGGACTATGAGTATTGTAGTCATTATGGCGAGTAACCTTTCCTTATTCCTACGTCCCGTCCCCTTTCCTCCATACTTGTGGGAGATTCACTAGCACTTGTCTCCCAGAGGGTGGAAGGTTCCATTTCCAACTTTAGCTGAAGAATTTCTTCAGTACTGCCTGAGCAAATGGAGCATCTGCCCTTGAGCTCTTGTCAAGACAGTGCTTGCAGAAGGCAGAGGAAAAGGCACAAGTACCTGCTTTTGTAATGGTGTCGCAAGGGACGTGTCTTTGAAATGCAGCTGATGCTGCTTTGGCTCCGAGCAGGTGGGCATGAAGCCCCTTAGGGTGAGGGAGTGTCTGCTTTCTAGAATTGCTGCTACTACTCATCTAGCGAGAGTAGCCTCCAAGTTGAGGCAATTTAGAGCCTTCCTGACATCTGAGGCATGCAGGGCTCTTCTAGTTCCGAGGCCGGATTTGGAAAAGATACCGGTAGGCAAATCCCCTGGTTGATATGGAACTCTGATAATATTTTAGGTAGGAACGACAGGTG
The DNA here is from genome assembly GCF_040938575.1 of Ambystoma mexicanum. NCBI lineage: Eukaryota > Metazoa > Chordata > Amphibia > Caudata > Ambystomatidae > Ambystoma > Ambystoma mexicanum. The sequence goes on from NC_090928.1 coordinate 1,284,473,093, forward strand.
AGTGTGTAGCACTACTTTAGCCACGATGAAGGATTGTAAACTGCTCTTCAGCAGCTTGAGTCCATATCTTGATTATTCCTCTGACCGAGTTGATCGCCACAAGGAACGCAGTTTTCCATGATATTAGTCTACTGTCTGCATTGGCCCAAACGTTTTGTGGAACAACTCTGTCACGACACATTTAAATCCCATTTGGGATGTGGGGATTTGACTGCTGGAAAAGACGGCAAAGGCCATCAAAGTGGTTTTACAAATGGGTTTGCCACTGAAAAACTTCGATAGCCCGAATTACGATAAGCGCAGAGCGATGAGAAATAAGTTGTACACGTTTCTGGCCTATTTTCTGAAGCTGCCAGATCGGAAATGAAAGAGAAGACAATAGCCAGCAAAGCAGATTTTGGACTCTTGTGCTTCTCAAGGCACCAGTGACAGAATCTGAGCCACTTGTTCTTATACTGTGACCTAGTGGAACCCTTCCGGGCCACTGGCAGGATCCACATGTTCTCCTCAGAGAGCCTCAATTGGCCTAGAGATCTGACCTCAGGTACCAGGCTTCAGTGTTCAGTAATTGTGGCGCGGGGTGATCTATCCTCTCCTCCTCCTCCTCCTCCTCCTCCTCCTCCTCCTCCTCCTCCTCCTCCTCCTCCTCCTCCTCCTCCACAGATAGTGAGTCCTGGTGAACCAGCAGTGATATTGATGCTCCCTTGGATAGGTATACCAGATCCGAAAACCAGAACCTGGCTGGCCACCATGAAGCAACTATTATGAGTTAACAACAAGCTACTTCCTGTAATGTTTGCAGAGCTTGATGTACTACTAGCACAGGAGGGAAGGTATGAACTGTTAATCCAGCACGGTCCTCCCCGGCTGCATACATAGGGCAGTGGTTGTTCAGATTGGAGGCGAAAAGTCCCCTTTCCTCCATATGCCCTTACTCCATCACCCTAAAATCCAAACCCGGTTAACAGATTCTCTGCCTCTTGTGGGTCTAGTTGCAACACATGGTTACCTTATGCCAGGCAGCTCTATTGATCCGCTTCCTTGTTTGATGCTCCTGGTAGGTGAACTGCTTAAAGCAATATTTCCTGCTGAGCAGCCCATTCCCACATTTGTAAGGTCAGACAAATAAGAGGGGGGACCTTGTTCCCCAGTTTGTTGATGTAAAACATTGAAACGGAAGTGTCCATCCTTACCGATTACCTCTTTCCTGAATATTGCGGAGAACGGTCTTCAGCGCTAAGAAAGTGGCCTTTGATTTGAAGATTGTTCAATGTTGCACCCCAGCCCAGTAGAGAAGAATACGTTTTGACCGCCACCGGGGTGGGGAGGCGAGTTAATGGAAAGGAACCCCTTGTACCAGATGCTGAAGATCGGGGCAACAAAGTACATCTTGGGTTAAGTCCTGCGGAATATGAATGAGTCGTGATTGAGGCTCTGACTGGTGTGACCATGAGAGTCTCTGGGTCAACTTGGTTCATTGCATCTTCAACCTGGACAGGGGAACAGCCTAAAACGCAAGATGCTATCAAGCCCAGTAGTCTCTGGAACCACCGTGCAATGTTGCTGTCAGAGGAGAGGAACAGGTGTTCTGAATTTTCTGCTACTCCCTCCATGGTCGGAATAACTTTGGCCAGTTGGGTGTCCCAAAGGAAGCCTATGAAAATCAGACTCTGAGACACTATCAAGTTTGACTTCTTCCAGTTCACCGAAAGACCTAGGCCAAAGAGCAAACCCAGAAGATAGTGGAGCTGCACTTCTACATTCTCTGGAAACTGACCCATCACCTGCCAGTCACCCAGGTACGGATAGATATGGATGCCCTGGAGACAGAGAAAGGAAGCTACTGCTGTCATCATCCTGGTAAAGTCTCTGGGTGCCGAGTTTAGTCAAAAGGGAAGGACTCGTAACTGATGTGACCGCCCCACCGAGAATTTCAGAAACATCAGATCCGGGGGCCATGTAGGGATATGTAGGTGCGCATACTTCAGATCCACTGGGCAGGTCCAATTTCCCTGGTATAATGCAGACCGTATCTGCGCAGGGGTAATCATCTTGAGCTTATGAAGGCGAAGGGTAAGTGCAAGATTGAATTTCGCCAAGTCCAGGATTGTACGGGACACTGACAGTCAAAGCGGGGAGAAGCGATTGCCGCCGTGGTGCCGTCCTTGACGCCCAAGACAGGAAACTCAACAGTTCAGCACAGCCGGTGAGTCGGAGAAGACAGACAGTAAAACCGAACTCTGCTGGGTCCAAGGTTGCAGGCTGCAACCTTGTTGAACAAAGAACTTGTGCAATTGAACTTAACCCTAGTAAAATCTTCAGAAGCAGAGTGGTCAGGCGTTGGGGGGATGTTCATTCGAAGGAGTGACTGAAGCCTTCTTTGGGTTGTGTTTTGTTGAAACTACGAAAACCAAGAGGCCTTTCGAGAGGCTAGTGTGAAGTGTCATAGTGGTCCTACGAGGGTCAGGCAAAACCCCTTGTACACTCGAAAGTCTTTGACACATGGAGAAAACGGATTGAACTGGGAAATTGGCAAATGTGAACCCAACAGAGGGATGCCTGCGAGTTGAGGGTAAAAGCGTTATATACCCGTGAACATTGCGACGACAAATGTGAACCCGGCTGAGGGATGTTGACAATGGATAGTTGTTTAAAAAGATATTGAAACTGTTGAACAATATGTTTTTGAATGAAAGGCTGTAGTGAACCCGATTGCGGGAGGCTAACGTTGCAAGAAGTAACAGAGCCCGGCTGAGGGGGATCCACGGGGCGAAGAGCAATCGCCTAATGTGAAAGATTAGGGTTGGAGCCTGGCTAGGAGTGGGGGGGAGTCGAAGGGGCGAAGAGCAATCGCCCAACGTGAAAGATCATGATCAGCGCGCAGCTGACGGGGATCAAAGAACGTGAACGATTACCAAAGGAACATTTGTTTTGTTTATCGTTAAGGAACATTTGTTTTGTTTATCGTTTATGGTTAAGCAGGCATTATAAGACAAGAGACTTTGCCGGAAAGAGACTTGCCGCAGAAGGTCCTGGCATTGCTGAAAGGAACTGTAACCTTATGTTGGCGAGGCCCAGGAGTGTGCTGTGCTCAAAGGTCCCGTCTTGTTCCGTGCTAAAAACATGGGGAAGGGAGACCCCGGCTATAACATCGTGACTTATCATTAGATAACACTTCTTTTCTTGTGAACACTATGACACACCCTTTTGTTCTTTAGAGTAAGGCATGGCAATTAGCTTATTAGTACAGGCCCCTTTTTATTTGACAAGATGCCACTAGGACTGTATTATGATGATTTGATGGACGTAGCTTGCTCCCATCATCGATTAAGGTTTGGATAAAGCGTTTTTCTCAGTCATTTATACACTTTAAAAAAACACCCTTGTACTGTGATCATTTGTGTATTTCTTTACTGTTGCCACCATGAGTTCCTTACACAATGCAGTAGTGCCGAGTAAATGTATAAATGAACTCCAAGTAGCTGCCTTGCAAATTCTGTCTATGGGAACATTTGCAATAAATGCCAAAGTAGCTCCTGTACTTCGTGTAGAATGAGCTCTTGGCGTAAAGGGTACAGTTTTCTTTGACAGCACGTAGCAAAGTTGTATGCACTTGACTATCCATCTGGAGATAGTGTTTTTAGAAATATGATCTCCTTCCCTGCCGGGTGCTATGGAAAGAGTGGTCTGTTTTTCTTGGAGGTTTAGTTTTGTTTATGTAGTACAAGACCACCTTCCTTACATCTAGGTTATGGAGGCTTCTTTCAGCTGAATTGGATGTTTTTTGGAAAAAGGTAGGTAGTGCAATAGATTGGTTGACATGGAACTTAGATATGAACTTTGTTTGGTGAGAAACTACAGTATGTTCCAAGGACTTGCTTGTATCTCACTGACACGTCTTATAGAAGTGATAGCTACGAGAAAGGCAGTTTTGCAAGTTAAATGTTTTAGGCTGGCTTTGTGCATAGGCTCAAAGGGTGGATCCACGAATTTAGTGAGGACAACGTTAAGGTCCCAGCCTAGTGGAGGATTTGAACTGGGAGGTATAGTCTCTTTACCTCCATGAATGTTTTGATAACTGGAACTTTCCACCATGACACTTTGTTCTGGGATGTAGTGTAAGCAGACGGAGCCGCTAAAGTCTAGAGGTGGATGTCCCCCCTCACCCCCTCCTCCCCCCATTGAGTGAAGATATTGTTTAAAATAACTTTGTGAATTTGCCACTCTGCTCAGGGTGTCTGCTAGAGGACGGGCACTGTGGGATATGGGGTGACATTCTCCTTAGTGAGCTTCCGGGAGCTTCTCGAAAGTGCAGCAGGGATAGGGATGGTAGGCTTAGGAGGCCCTGTAGCGGTATTGAGGTCAAATTTAATGCAGTGGTGGTCAGACCAGGGAATGGGAGTAATCTCAGTAACCAGTAGGGAACAGTTGTGGTGGGACACCCAGTCGAGCGTACGACCTTTAATGTGGGTAGGCTTAGAAATGGCTTAGATAAGGCTTTATGCAAGGCAGTGGCGTGGGCATCGTTAAGGTCATTAAGCCCAAGATGGAGATCACCCAGGAGCAGTTAGGGGAGAGCTTCAATTTGAGCAGAAGGTAGTCGGAATTCTGACCAAGTTTCCTTTGAATCCTTCTGATGGAGTCTCCCTGGCGATGACAGCTACCCCACCGCCCCTATGAGAAGAACTGTCCTGCCTAAATATGGTGTAGCCGCTTGGGATGGCCAAAGGGGGAGGGCGTGGCTAGATGTCTCATTCAGCCAAGTCTCGCTGAGAAACAGTAGGTCAAGGTTGTCCCTGATAAGGTCTTGCACATCTAGGGCGTGTGCTGGTAAGGAGCGGGAGTTGACCAGGGCACACTTCAGAGGGACATCATGTGAGGGAGACAGGGTGGCAGTAGGAAAGTATACGGTGTCCAGAGGGTCAGGTAAAATAGTCTTGGGCAGGAGAGGGGCATGGCTGACAAGTGCTGTAGCCGCAGCGACATTGCAGGGCAAACGCAGTATTGGGCGGCAGATACAGATGCAGTAGCATCAGTGACATAACATGGCAATAATGGTATATGGGCGGCAGGCATAGATACAGGTGCAGTAGTGTCATTGACAACACAGGGCAATATTGATATGGGGTGGCAGGCATAGATACAGGTGCAGTAGCATCATTGACATCACATGGCAATAGTGGTATATGGGTGGCAGGCAGAGATGCAGGTGCAGTAGCATCATTGACCTCACATGGCATTAATGGTATATGGGTGGCAGGCATAGATACAGGTGCAGTAGTATCATTGACATCACATGGCAATAGTGGTATATGGGTGGCAGGCATAGATACAGGTGCAGTAGCATCATTTAGCATATTGTCCTTTGACCACCAGCGGAGAGCTTGTACTAAGATGGTCCCACTACTGCTTGTCTGAGCTTGCGCTAACCACTCTTGCATTGGGCGCATGCACAGCCACGCATGTGGAATCAGATAAATGCATAAGGCCATCATCTCAAACAGGTGCATTGCCTTGCGCACAGTTATCTGTCGACCGGCTATATATTGAGGTACTTGAAAACATGTTTTGTACTCGTTTGAGGGGATGACTAGCTCTTCTTGAGTCTTTATAATTGCTCCCAGAAATTGTTTTACTTGACTGGGGATGAGACTATTTCTTCTCGTTGATGGAGAACCCCAATTGGAACGATAGATTGATTGTTCTCTGGGTAGTGAGTTTGCATATTTGTGATTCTTCCCGTTATTATCCAGTTGTCCAGGTAAGGGTACACTGGGATTGATTCTCTGCATAGGTGTGCCGCCACCACCGCTAGTACTTTTGTGAACACCCTTGAAGCTGATGATATGCTTAAGGGGAGTACCTTGAAATGGTAATGTTTGCCCGCTATTTTGAAGTGCAGATATTTTCTTTGTGCTGGGAACATTGAAATATTAAAGTATACATCTTTCATATCCGATGTTGCCATGAAATCCCCTTGTTTCAACAGAGGGATTACCTCATGTAGCATCGTCATGTAAAACATTTGAGGTTTGACATATGTGTTTGCTGGGTGCAGTCTAGTATATGGCGCATAGTTAAGTCTTTCTTTGGTACAAGGAAGTATGTTTAATAGATACCCTTGCTTACCTGGTTTGCTGGGACTATTTTTCTTTTTAACTCTTTTTATTGTTCTCAACGAGAACATTACAAAAGAGCAATGGTTCAGCGAGTCCCCCCCTCACTCCAAATACAAGTACTTCCCCGCCCCTCCCACAAGCGTATTTATTTATTAATTTGATTTTATAAAGCGCACAGCAGCCCTTAGACATTGTGGCACTGTTACAGAAAGCTTACTTCGATGAGATTGTTGCAGTTAAGATACAGAGCATAGAATAATGACAACAGGCGAGTGGACAGTAAGGTTCCTTGGTTACAGTTGTTAAGGGTGAGATGGAGCTGTTAATCATTACAGACAAGTAGTAGTATGTGTGCCTGGCAAGGTTAACTAAAGAGTTTGGTTTTCAATGCTTCACGGAAAACTGTATACGATGGATGCGTAGTACAGCATCCCTGCACATTCCTCATCTGGTTAATACCATCAATCATATAACTGCCCCCCCTTCTGCATTCGCCTCTACTTATCGTGCTTGCGCAATTAAATATTGTTTATAAGGGTCCCAAATGTCTTTTGGCTTAGCAGTGGGGTGAACCAACATCCCATATTCAGTCACCAACTCATTGCAATAAAGGATATCCACTTTCAAACGTTCTTTCATAGGGCACTGAACTCTCCCCAAAACATTGCCACACTCCTCTTTGCCAAAAGCAACAACAGTCCAGCTAACCGGCCCCTACACGCAGTGATCCGTTTAGTAGATCCCAATAAAGCCATCCCTTGCGTATGTCCCAATAAAGCCATTCCTGTCGTGGTCTCTACCCGTTCCCCAATAAGGTCACTTATCAAACACTGCCTCCCAAAATTCATACACTGGGGGACAATCCAGGCCACATGAAGGAAGTCCGCTGGCGCAGCCGCGCATCGTTCACACTGATCTGGGGGCTCCGGGAAAAATTGTGCAACACGGCAGGAGTGTAATAAATTTGATGTATGTATTTAAAGTATCAGTTTGTACATACTATTAAGGGCATCTTTACTAATCTGTGAACAGCAATACCGCCACATATCATTAGTTATAGTATCGTCCAGTGCTACTTTCCATCCCTCCCGAGACACCTCTGCCCCAGCCTCCACGGGCCTCCAGTATTATGCTATACAGAGTACACGCCACTTTCATGACGTTCCATCTAGTATGGTGGCTGTTCCAGGTTCCCCCAGAAAGATCAAAACAACCCCTTTTGGGATTCCCGTTAATGAAAATATATGAACACTTCCAAAGATGTGACATCTCCCCTACCCTTCCAACAGCCTACCGATAGAAAATGCCCTTCTGGCAATATTCAAAGCAAGGCTCACCGCGCATCTGTATACATAGCATGTATGATAGCCAAGAGAGCTATCCTTCTCAGGTGGAAGGACAAGAAACCTACCATGAGAATGGTTGGTCGCATTGACATGAGCTCAGGAATGTGAGGACCTTTACATCTCTACACTCCCCTAATCCCCACACCCCCAGTCCAAACCCCATGATGCTTGGGTCGCGTTTTCGTTCTTAGCTCAGTGAGCTAGAGGATCCGGACTGAATTGAAATCCGTCACCTCCCCCTAATTTACCAAGTATACCCTAAATGTATAATGCATACTGTGCCATCTCATGTTGTTGCTAATGTTTTAAATGAAATGTATATTGTTACTGATGTACTCGCCTCCCTGTTCCTGCACTGCTAGTAATAAATAAAGGTTTAAAAAAAAAAAAATATGCCCTTCTGGGATCAGGTCCCGAAGAGTACTAAGTCCCATCCTTTCCACACAGAGCACATAACTACGCTCTCCCGTCAAAGGTACCCCAGGAATGACAACAAATAGTAATACAGGAGAATACAGCACCTCTCCTCTCCCTTTACCCTCAATTCGTACACATGCCCTGCAAGTCAACTCTACCATGTTCTGCGGCCTAGACGGTCCAGCAGGAGCCGTAAATACAACTGCTCGAAGTAGAGAGGGCGCTACGAGAGCACACTCCACCGAAACATGGCACTGATCCGCTCCGTTTCCAAACCAATAAACTGAATAACCAGCTTGCACCGCTTCATAGCCCCTCTGTCAAACATTGCGACCCGTCTCTGCCAGGCTAATCAAGGTTGTATACCTGCTCAGATAAACCGGGACAGTGTCGACTGAAAATCACGAAAGTAGAACTTGGGTACCGCCAATGGCACATTAAGAAAAACATACAAAAATCGAGGTAGCAAAACCTTTTTCACCAGTGAAATCCTACCATAGAGGTTGAGGGGCAATCCCATCCACCTCCCAACATCTAACCTAGCGTGTTCCAACACTTAATTACGTTGATATAGTACCTCAGGGCTGCAACCCACATTAATCCCCAGACACTCTGTATAATCAGTGCCACTGGAACCCCAAGCCCTCAAACCGTTCGACAGAATCAGTGAGAGGAAAAAGTCCCGACTTTGAAGTATTGATCCTTGGCCTGGAAAATCTCCAAAGTCCAGTACATTTGCCATAATCGGTGCCAGATTGTTTTGCGGATCCTTGACAAAAATCACCACATCATCCACATAGAGCGAGACCACCACCCTAGCACTATAATGTTGTAACTCCTATTCATGTGGCTCTCAGTAATTCGGCGAGAGGCTCTATAGCCAGCGCAAACAATAAAAGGCGAGAGAGGGCACCCCTGCCTGGTACACCTCTCTAGGGATATAACCAACATTAACTGGCCATTCAACGTAATTCTAGCGTTGGGTAAAGTATAGAGCAATGATACCATTGATAGGAACTCATTCCCCATCCCCATTCTCTGCATTACCGCAAAAAGAAAGGGCCACTCGCCTGAGAACAAGACGCTGCAGGAGCTGCCCACAAACCCCCCCACCAGCTATCCAGCCGACCACTCAGCGCCTACATACACGTGCATTATCAGGTCAGGAAGCCAGATGAAAATACCCGATTGCCCATGCACGCTTCATTTCGTGCATCTTTTTCTTGATTCCCGTGTAATGGAAGCGAAAATCCATTTCACAATGGCCACCCGGAACGGCTACTGATGACGAATCTCGTTGCCCAGCAACGTGAGTGTATTCAGCCACACATTTCTGCCGGCAAGCGGAAGGAGCCGGCTGCAGTCCTTCCGGCTAAAGGCCGTGGCAAAGGGCCCTGTTTTGCACCTGTTCTGCGCATGAAAGCGCGGCACAGCCACTTTCCTGAGGTCCACACATCGAAGGTATATGATCGCCTTACTGGCATAAACTCTAAAGGCCCCCAGAGGACCCACTTATGCCAGGCATCCATGGAACATTCTCTAAACACACGTTGCTGCACGCCCTGCCTAGACTACGGGCACTCCACCATTGTTATTCTGCCACGGATTGTCCTACAGCCACTCTTGATGCATTGTTACTAGCTTCATCTGCTGTTATTTGCTGCCCATATCCACTAGATTGCACTAGCCTGTATTAGACTACTGCCCACCGCCTTATGATATAGGACCAATTGCTCTATATCAGCCGGATGAGTAGCCGCAGCCTCTTGCCACCCACAACTTGTCAGCCTATACTAGAATACTGCTCATAGCCTATAACCATTCGTCTTATACTAGTCTATAATCATTTGTTCTATAACATGTCTAACCAATAAGTGCTGGGATCTGCTACCCACGTCCACTAGCATGCACTAGACTATTGCCTTTGCCCCTGCCGCACGATCAGTGGTTCTTTAAGCTAGTCTGAAGTTAAGTTGTCTACACTTGCAGTACACACCCATTATCATGTACTAGATCTATTATTGCTTTTAAACTAGCCAGATGTTAAAACTATCTACTATAGCATCAACCTACTAATAACTATTAGCAATGTTAGCCTGAGCTATTTTTATTATGTTTCCTTTCGGCATTGTATCCATTGGCCTGCCCTGCACAGGATCACACTTCATCTACCATCTAAATGGCCTCAGCAGACCAGTATGCCCTAGACACCACACTATCTCCTGTCCCACCCCATTTCTTCCCAATATAAAGCCATTCCTCTCTAACCACAACCACAATAATCCCTCGATAGGATCGAGCAGTAGCCAAAAAGTGGTAACTTCCACTAATCCATGTATGCTTACCCAGCCAACTTCAGGTGCAATAAGATGCAACCAACCTAAAGCACAGACACACACCACCCGGTTGCCACTTCCTAACTTAGAACACACAAGAAAAGAACAATGCAAGCTGAGCCTAACTCCGATCTCCAGGAGAAATCAACGACTTCGGTCACGAACCATCATACGCCCAGCCATCAATGCCATCACTCAATACAAGACCCGCACAGTTCCCATGGCAGACCCCACACCTAACCGCTTCGAAAATACCACTACAAACACCAGCAAGCTTCAAGTCACTTTACATAAAGCCAACAACCGCCACTCAATACCTAAAACACAGCTTCAACCCACCTCTGAACTCAAACTAGCACTCATTAACGCACGATCCATAGCTGCCCATGCCTCGGAAATACAAGACTACATTATTGACCATGAATTAGACATGCTCTTAGTCACTGAAACTTGGCTTCACCAAGCATCTGGACCCTCTCTTGCCATTGCCATTCCACCTAACTACTCTATCTTCAGAACCGATAGAACCAAAACAGTAGGTGGGGCGAGTAGCTATTATTGCAAAAACCCATCTCAATCTAAGAGCATGTCCAATTGATAACCCAGAGGGATACGAAATTCTACACACAAAAGTTGCTCCCAATCACAAAACCACTATCAACTTAGTAACAATATATAGAGCTCCCAACAAAAGTTCGCAGCCAGACTTAGACATACCACTACTACCAACCACACTGATCAAACCCAAAACTAAATGCATCGTCCTTGGCGACCTGAACCTTGGGTTCAACGACATTCAAGATCACAAAGCCGAAGCATTACATAATTCCCTCAAAGACATGCTATTCACTCAACTTGTGAATACACCTACCCACAACAAAGGCAGAACATTGGATTGGGTACTATCCATTAATACCCCAGTCCTCATAGATACGATCACCCCTCTGCCCTGGACAGATCTCTATAGCATTAAGTTCTCCATTTCATGCATCGAACCTGATCTGCCCAAGCCCACCACCCTGGACTCCTATGTAACCAGAAATATTCGCAAACTTTCTATTGAAAACCTCAACCCTTTCCTAAATAGCACCCTTACAGACGAGACGATTACTAATGATAACCCCTGTACCCTTTCAGATACCTACTTTAACTGCCTAACCAACACAATAGATACCTTAGCACCCTGTCTTACCAAAACGAGACGCTCGGACAAAAAAACCTCCTTCTGGTTTGACGAAGAATTAGTAGCACTCAGGCATACCAAACGCTCATGTGAACATCGTTATATCAAATCTCAAACCCTTGAAACAATTGAAGCCTTCAACTCTGCAAATAAAAATCTATAAAGCGGCCATCATCGCTCATAAAGCAAATACAATCAACACTAGAATCAGTAATGCATCCTCAGATTCAAAAGAATTTTTTTCTATCCTCAAAGAGTTGGAAAACCCCATCCCAATCCTCAACCCTGTCAAGCCAAGCAAAGAGTGGTGTACCACCATACAAGATGCTCTTGCCACTAAGATTCAACTATTACAAAACAAAATCATCACCAAAAAGAAAAGATTAGCTGAAAAACATACACAGGCAGACGCTAACTCGAGTACCGTATGATGCAACACCCCAGCCTTCCATTTGGCCCCGGTTTCCCAAGAAACAGTGCTTAAAACCAAATACAAACTTAAGGCATCCAGCTGCAATGGAGAGAACTTCCCAGCGCATCTAGTCAAACTATGTGCCCCCACCCTCACACCTATTACTAATTTTGTGAATGTATCCTTCAGATCCAATCTGGTCCCAGCAAGTATCAAAAAAGCTTGGGTTACACCCATACTAAAAAAGCCTTCACTCGACACGCTAATTCCGACTAACTACAGGCCCATCACTACGGTCCCATTCCTTTTCAAAATTAGCGATAAAATAGCCTACAACCAAATACAAACCCATCTTGAACAGAACAAACTTCTAGGAGCAAGACAATCAGGGTTCAGACCAAACCATAGCACCAAAACCGCTCTTACCGACCTCAAAATACAAATAGACACCATCAGAGACACAGGAAAAATGGCCATACTGCTGCTGTTGGACCTTTCAGCAGCATTCGACCTCGTAGCCCATGACAAACTCTGTGCTACACTTGCCAAACATTTCAATTTCTCTTCCGATGCCCCTCTTTGGATCAAATCATTCTTAGCTGAAAGAACATCTAAAGTTGCCATTGGGAAAGATGAGGCTGACCCCATAGCGGTCCCTATAGGAGTACCCCAAGGTTCATGCCTCTCCCCCACCCTGTATAATGCCTATAACAAACTTCTATTCTCAGCTCTAGGCAATATGGGTGTCATCTACACAAACTTCGCATATGATACCCAGATCCTGATCCCCATCACCGGGGGCTTTGCCCAAGACACCCAGGCCATTAACAAAATCTATGCCATCATCCAAAATTGGATGGCCTTGAACAGTCTCGGTCTTAATGACGAGAAAACTGAGGTTCTCATTGTAGGATCCCAAGTTAAAATAGACTCTCTCCAGTCTGCCTACACTCACATCAATAGACGGCACCTCAATACTAGTTCTCAAGCATGTTAAAACGCTTGGCGTCCATCTTGACACAAACCTCACCATGTGTAAACACATCAGCCCTCTCCTCCTCTACAGCTTACACAGCCAAATTCATGGCGCTTAGTCGATAATACCTTACACCCACCAATTGTATAACACTAGCCAGAGCATTGATACTTACCAAGCTCGACTACTGCAACATCCTCCTGCTAGGAACCTCTAACACCAATATAAGTAAATTACAACTGCTGCAAAATAAAGCGCTTAGAGCGGCCTTAGGCATAAAAAAAAAAATCAGACCACATCTCCAACATCAGGCGAGACAATCACTGGTTGCCCATTAAAGCCAGAATAATTTTCAAATCTTTATGTATTGTCTTCAAATGTCTTACTAACAAAGCCCCCAGTTACCTTAATAATGCCATAAAGAAAAAAACCACCAACAGAATACTCAGATCAAACAATAAGGTACTACTAGAAATCCCACGTCACAAAAGCACCATAGCGAGGTAACAGTTTCAGAGTCCTGGCCCCCCACATTGTTGACCTCTCTTCCACTTAGAATAAAAAATGAAGAAACTCTTACTAGCTTCAAAAAAATCGTTGAAAACCTGGCTATTCACCAAATATTGATGGACTAGGCCCTCCAATTCTCCCACTCCTAAAGATAAAACCCCCTATCCAACCAACACCCATTTATTGCTTTATATGAGACATTTACTGCACTGTTCTGCTATGTGTTTTCACTGTAACATTGTATAAGAAACTTGATAAGCTGTTTGTAACATTGTATAAGAACTTATTAAGCTGTCTGTAACCTCACTGTGATACCTAAGGGTCTGGGCGAGTAACAAATGAAATAAATAAAATTAAAATAAATAAATAAAATAAAAGTCAAAACGCCTTTTCAGTGTCCAACAGTGCCGCCACCACGGATTTGTCCTGTGAGACTGCCGACATTAAAACAAACGTGCAGCGCAACCCATACCAGGTAGAGTGTTGAGGTATAAACCCCGATTGTTTCGATCTCACACATTTTTCTATCAGAGGAGCCAGCCACGTAGCCAATAATTTCACTAGAATCGTATTATCCAAGTTAATAAGCGAAATGGGGCGGACCAAGGAACAATCAACTGCAGAACTTTCCAGGTTTCAACAACACAGTGACCACGGCCTCCCTCATGGAATCCGGCAGTCGCCTATCCCACAGCGTCTACGGATACATGTTTGAAAGATGCAGAGCCAACCGGTAAGCAAAGTGCTTGTAGAACTCAACCGTGAAACCATCCAGGCTGGGTGCCTTCCCAGACGACAATGCCTTAATTGCTTGAAGAATTTCCTGCCACTCCCCACTCATTTCCATTGTCCAACTCGTGCTCCCGCATCAGGGGCAGCTTAGCACCCAGCAACCCCTTGCACCCCAACCACATCACCAGTTGTCTCCCAGCCACGACCACCCCATATTACTTGCATCGCGTCCGGGAGCTCTTGGCAGCGATTAGGGAAGGTGGTAGCCTCTTCCAAGGTATGTAAAAATATAATTTGCTCCTCTTGCTCCAAACTAAGCTTGGCAGGGAACAGCATGGTGTGCCTCATGCCCCTCTCCCACAACCGCTTCTTCATGTCAATGTAGGTCTTCCTAGATGCCTGCACTTTATCCAAAAAGTCTGGAAAGAGCTTGATAGCATCGCCTTTATATGTTGGAGTAACTTTCTCCCTGCCTTACGAGTAACCATTTTAATATCATACAGCGTCCCCCCAATCATCTTGAGAGCTAGCACAGAGTGTCTTCCATTTTCTTGTGGCCTTTGGCCTGAGAGGGTGTGGCAAAGTGCAACTTCGACTGCTGTTTCTCAGTGTTGCCTGCCTTAGACATCACGCACAAGTACTGACCCAACAGTGCCATCGCTGTCAGAGCGTGCCGACAGTGACCACAACACCCTTGCTGCAGTTATTGGTCTGTGGCACGTGTGCCTGATGAAGACTCCCCACAGTCAGTAAAGGCCCATCCACACCAGGGCACACCAATGAGAGCATCCTCCTTGTGCCGATCACTGCACCAGCCTTTGCTACCCCCTCACCACCCCCAAGAGGGCCTTCTAGTGTGTGCCCCAGCAAGAATGACCTCTGTGCGCATATGCCCCGGTCACAGCCAATCCCAGTCTCCAGACGGCGGTGCCCCTCCACGCTACCCCTGTCTCGCGCCACTATTTATATCCCGGTATTGGGTTGTCTGCTTAATGTGCACTAGCTCCCCCCCTGCCCAATCCTCGTGCTCCCCAACCACACTCTGAGGAGGAGCCCACGCCCATACAGCAAAGTCACGGCCACGCACCCCCTGCAGCGCTACACCAGCAGTGGCTCCGGCAACCACCGCAGGTCTCCACCACTGACGGGCATGGGAGATCCCGTTTGCCTCTTCTCTCGGGCTCAGGTCAATCCGCCGACCGTGCCAGCAATCCATGGGACAAGCGGGCACACAATCCACTGCCTCCTCACGCCCCACCTCCTCCCCCCACCTATACACGTTACCCGTAGCCTGGGCAAAACGGCTCTGATCCTACGAGACGCAAGGCTGCCCAGTACACGCCTGCAATTTTTTCACACCGCTAGGAGCAAGGGACTTTAATTTCCTGCCAGATGTTGATGGTCTTATCACTTAGCAGAAACGCCGGCAAACAAAGCTTAATCAGTCCGGGAAACGCAGGATCTTATCCGGATGTGTCTGGGGTGATTAGGAGCTCACAGGCTTGTGGCTATCTTGGCCGGGCTCACTAGCACCCGTTGCTGGAACTATCTCTAGTGGGTCTTTTTCCAGCAGAAGAACAAGTTACTTACCCATGGTAACGTTCTTTCGACTGGATGTTCCTCCCACGTGTTCCTTATATTTGATATTTACAATATTGCAGCTTTGCAGCCTCGGACATTTGTTTAAGCAGGGGGCGCTGTGCGTCGATGCCTGTCGAGTCGATGTCCCGCGGAGCCTCCATTTCGACGTCTATGTCACTGCAGGTATATGTAGCACGCGAAGCGCCCGTTGGCCTCAGTTCCGTTTTGACGAGTGGCGCTTTACCTTGTGTTTGACGGTTACTCTCCTTGAGAGAGTGTAGACTGCAACCGAAAGGGAAATTCTACTGCGGGGCAGGTTGGGAGGGGTGATAAGGAATACGTGGGAGTAATATCCAGTCGAAAGAACGTTACCATGGGTAAGTAACTTGTTCTTCGAATGGATTGTGTCCTCCGACTTATTCCTTATCTTTGATACACTCCGAAAGCAGTTTACGTAATTTGGATGTGGGAGTAGAAATGAGTGTGGTAATTTATGCACCAAGTGCAATACTGCTTTTCCGAGGAGGAGTCTAAACTGTAATGTTTAGTAAAGGTGTGCACAGATGACCATGTGGCAGCTGCACATATATCTTCTATCGGAATGCCCCTCTGCAAGGCAGACGAAGTTGCAATGCCCCTGGTCGAATGAGCTCTTAGATGTTCTGGAGGATCTTTACCTGCCAGGTCGTAACATTACAATATAGTTAGTATAATCCATCTGGATAGTTTGCTTGGTAATGGCCAGTCCCAATTATAGCCCACAAATAACTGGTCATCCTGCCGCTGTTTGGCCAATCTGGAGATGTAAAAGCTCAGTGCACGTCTAGGGTCAAGCCTGTGAAGACTACCTTCTTCTTTCCCCGGATGTGGAGGAGGATAGAAAGATGGCAGCGTTATTTTCTGAGTAATATGAAACTCTTGAAACAATTTTGGGGAGAAAAGTAGGCTTCACTTTTAATACCACTCTGTCTTAATGAAAAACAGTATGAGGAGGCTTGCAGGAGAAAAACTGTAGCTCACTCACCCTTTGGTCTGATGGTATTGCCACTAATAAGACAGTTCTCAGAGTTAGAAGTCTTATTGGACAAGAATGTAGAGGCTCGAAAGGCGCTCCCATCAAGTAGTTTAATACTAAGTTGAGATCCCATAGTAAGACTTGAAATGGGATTGGAGTGTAAACATTAGTTAGTCCCTTTAAAAATCATACTACTAAAAAGGGACCTTAAAGTAGGAGACTTCCTCTGATGTTCACTTAAAAATAGAAAGCGCTGGCAGATATCCCTTGATGGTACCAATCTGGAGCCCCAGATTTGCCAGATGTAATAGAAAGGACAACACCATCGGTATATTACATGAGAAAGGGTCAACATTCTTATCTCTACACCAGCTGCAGAACTTATTCCAGCGGCAGCAGTATAAAAGATTTGGTTGCTCGACTTCTGGCCGAAAGCAAAACCTCCATCAAGTCATCCGGGAGGTCCCAATCCTTGTATCTCAGCCTCTCAGAAACCATGCGTGAAGGCTGAGAGTCCTGATATCTCGCGAGAGAAGATCCTCTCTTTGTGGAAGGTGTATCAGAGGGCAGATGGACATGTCCAGAATGTCCGGGTACCACGTCCTCCTGGCCCAGTCCGGGGAAACTAGGATCATGGATTTCCTGAGCCTTCTCAACCTCCCGATTACGTGAGGAATGACAGGGATTGGAGGAAACGCGTATAGTAGTGGAAACTCCCAGTCCACCACGAACGCGTCTCCTAGAGCTCCTCTCAGGGGAAATTCCCTTGAGCAGTACAGTTCGTACTTCCTGTTGGCACTGGTCACGAACAGATCCACTTGAGGGGTTCCCCAAAAGGTGAAGATCTCTTGAAGGACTTCCTGAGCTAGTTCCCACTTGTGGGAGACTATGCTCTGCCTGCTCAGAGCATCCGCCATCGTGTTCTTCTCTGGCTAGGTTAACTGCCGACAGAGAGATTCCTTCTTGTATTGGCCAGAACCAGAGTTGCATTGCCTCTCTGCACAGTGGTAGTGACCCTACACCACCTCTCTTGTTAAGGTAGTACAGGGTCACTGTGTTGTCCGTCATTATCAGGACATTCTTTCCCCGTACAGAGGGCAGAAAGGCCTTCAGCGCTAGTCTGATTGACCTGAGCTGTAAAAGGTTGATCTGTAGTTTGGACTCCGATGAAGACCAACGATGGTCAAATCGTTGGGATGGGCTCCCCACCCGTGAGTGAGGCGTCCGTCACTACTGTTATCTCCAGCCATGGTTTCCAAAGTGAGACTGTTTGGGATTTGTAGGAGATCTGACATCCTTCCTGAGAACTGTGACCACTGGGTCCTGAGAGCCCATTGGAGGGATCTCATTCTGAGGTGAGCCTCTGACACCAGAAAAATGCAGGATGCCATGAGACTGAGCAACCTCGGAAAATCGAAGGTCGGAAGATATTGGGCATTCTGGAATTTTCTCACCATCTGCAGAATGTATTGAGCTCTCACCTATGGTGGCGAGTCTTTTCCCAGGGATCCATCCAGGACTGCTCCGATGAATTTGAGTCTTTGTGATGGTACCATGTGGGACTTCTTGAAGTTGAGGGAGAAGCTCAGCGTGTGAAGGGAGCGACAGGTGGAGATGAGAATTTCCAAGGCCTGTTCTGGAGAACTGGCCCTGATCAGCCAATCGTCTAGGTAGGGGTAGACGTGAATCCCCCCTCACCTGAGATTCGCTGCCACAACCGCCATTAGCTTGGTGAAAACCCTCAGGGCGGAAGTCAGCCCAAATGGCAGAAGCAGAAACTGATAATGAGAACCGCAAATGGCGAACCTCAGGTACTGTCTGTGCTTGTGATGGATCTGCACATGAAAGTAAGCATCCTGAAGGTCCAATGATAACATCCAATCCTGAAGCTGGAGGGCCTGAAGGATCCGAGCAAGGATTACCATCTTGAACTTGTCCTTCCTGAGGAACTTTTTCAAGTCCCTTAAGTCCCAGATGGGCCTCAATCCTCCGTCCGTCCTTTGGAACGAGAAAATATGGGGAGTACCAACCCAGGTTCCTCTTCGCTACAGGTACTGTTCTATAGCACCTTTCTCCAGCAGGGTTAAAATGTCCTGCATAAGGAGCGGATCTGGAAACTTCAAAGAGTTGTTCCCCGGTGGATGACTGAGGTTTTTGCAGGAAAGGTAGGCAGTAACTTTGGGCAACTGTTTCCAATGCCCAAGCATCTGAAGTAATAGCCTCCCATTCTGTCAGATTCTTTGACAACCTGCCCCCTACTGGAGTCTTGTGAACGAAGACCTCACAGGTTTGGGAGCGGCTGAAGGTAAGGGAGCCGCTGCTGTTGCGGTCTTCGTACTTCTGCCCTGTACACCACGGGGGAATCTTCCTTTGTCCTGTTTGAGCTGGCTGTCCTCTGCCTCTTCCAAATGTGTAGTAATGGCGAAAGGACCTACCCCTCCAGGGTGTACCTGTGGGGCAGTTTGGAGTTTGTCTTATTGCAGCTTCAAGGGATTTTGCCGCCGCCTCGGAAGTTTGCAGCTTCTCCAAACTCTCATCAGCCTTGTTGCCAAATAAATGCATGCCGTCAAAGGGCATGTTGAGACGCCTGGATTGAACGTCTGGGGCAAATCCCGACTTCCACAACCAAGCAAATCTGATAAGCTGTCAACAAAGTCGAGACCAGTCTGGAGGGACTCGCACATTGCGTCTTTCCCATCCTTGATGTTAAGGAAACAGTCTCGCTCTCCCCCTCTGGGGTATGGTCAGCCGCCATAGAAACGCACTCCCAAGGAGTGTGTGTGAACCCTGCTAGCGTGCAAGTAGCATTGGCAGACTTTAAAGCCAGTTGAATTGGTTACCGAGAATACAATGGACTTGGTCAAACTTCATATTCACTCAAGAATTGTACGAGACCTGTTGCTAAATTGCTCGGACCTCAACTCCCTAGGATTTGATCTTTCAGAGTGGTATGACAAGTGTAAAGATCAACCTAAAATGTCTCACGGAAGAGCGACAAATAGATTCTCTAAAGGCAGTGAAGAAAACACTGAAACTTCATGAAAGATGACATCTCCGAAAGACGAGTTCCATCAGGGAAGGTATACAGACCCCAGGAGAAAAACGATAAAACATATTCCCAATGGTGTGCCATTGGGAAGGTCAAAACCAGAAGTGATCAAGATCACCTTCGCGGCTAAAGGGAACAATCTGAATAAAAGCCCTGAATGCGCCAATGAAGTTAACACCAAAGAGAGGGAATCTTGGTCTTGGCTTGCAGGGGCCCTACATGGCAATGCGGAAAGATAACGCCAAAAGGTACCGACAGAATGGGGTCTATAGATCGGATCATGGAATAGCCGAGTGTTTCTCCATCTTTACAATACTACGCCAACTGAACTCGAACAACTTGATATCGTTTGCTTACAAGAAACTTGGGTATCTACAAGGCCAGCAGCAATTAACCATGAAATAGCTTTTAACCCAGCAATAAAACAAAATAAAGGAAGACCAAAAGCTGGTTTGATAAAGCTAGTCAAAAGTGGAACGAACATGCACCTGAGCTCCTCAGAAAACCCTTCTCCATATATCCAAACATCGATAATTGAAATAGGAAAAGATGACACCTGTCAGGGACAAACGATCTTCATCATAAATCTAGACTGGCAACATAGTGCGTCAGATGAATCAGACTTTTTAGATCAGATATGTAATATAATCGACTCAATGGAAAGTGAAGAAAAAGGAACCCAGATAATATTATGTGGTGACCTAAATATAACCTTTCTTCATTTGGCAGACTGCAAAAAGAGTCCGCTTATCAAAGCCGGAAAGGATCCCTACCTTATTAAATCAGCTTGGGTGGAAGAAATGGATGCAAGAAAAATGCTATTCCTGAATGGGAATGTAAATGGGGACTTTCCGTCCCAGTACACTTGGAGCCATGGAACACAATTCCATCCTAGACTACATCTACCTCTCAGAATCAATTATTGGTCAAATAACAGCTCTAAACATTATCGAGATGAAGCAAAGTGATCACAATCTGGTAATTGCCACTATAAATGGATACCCTCGCAATGACGAAGATCATTGGCAAATCCCTATTATTGTCGAACCAGGAGAAGACAGAATTCGGGTGAATGAAACGAAAATCTCGAAAATGGCAAATATACTGGAAAGAGCCTGTTTAGACGGATTAGATAATGTTGAGGAATACACGTCATTGCTTGAACAATATATTGAGAATGTTAGCGGATCTAAAAAGCCTAACTTTAGCCACCAACATAAGTATGACCAAAAAATAGTCCAAAAAAACCGAGACTTGCGAAAAAACAAAAGATTATTAAAGAAGGAAGGAAAAACAGACTGGTGGATCAAATTTAACAAAAGCAAAAAACGACAAAAGTTGGTTAAAATCGCACAAACACAATATGCTGCAAGATGATGCTGAGGAGATGTTAATGTCCAATACGAACTTAAGCAAGTTTTGGGCAGACATAAATAATGTTGAGGCACCGCAAAGAGCGCTTTTGTCAAGTTTAGTGTCAGAATCCCAATGGATTATCCATTTTACTAAGTTGTTTACTAAACAAACTGAATGGGACTACAAACCACCTGATGTAATGAAGGATTGGGACTTTCAAATCTTAGAAGAAGATATCCTAAAGACCATAAAAGATCTCAGTTCTTCTAGAGCCCCTGGCCCTGACGGGCTCACTAATTTTCTCCTTAAACAACATCCAGAAGTATGGGCAAAATTCTGCTATAACCTCTTCCTGAATATTCAAATGAACAAGAGAGTTCCTAACTCCTGGAAGAAGAGCATTATTGTCCCTGTATTTAAAAAGGAAATCGAGCACTGCCATGAAATTTTAGAGCATTGCTCGACGTAGTGGGAAAGATATTCCCTACACAGATCCTTAATCAATTGGTCCGATGGATAAAGGAAACAAAGACATATGACACAAGACAAACTGGGTTTGTAGCTCCCTAAACCCGTTGATGCTAAACATCTTAAAGATGGAAGCAATTAAGAAGAACAGCAAGATCTACGTAGCTGTCGTCGATTTAGCATATGCATTTGACAGTGTAGATCGACAAATCCTGTGGCAAAAGCTAGAGCTCTATGACTGCCCAAAAAATCTTATGACAGCAATCCATGACTTGCACTCAGAGACATCGATTAGGATCAGATTGAACCAAGCCGGTCTGCTCTCTACCCCGATTCTGACAACAAGGGGCGTAAAGCAAGGATGCCCCCTGGGAGCTACCCTATTCAACTTGTTAATTTCAGGCATAGACGACGCTTTATCTGAAACTCGATCCCCCCCCGCCCCAAGAAAAACGGGAGAGAACTAGGGCACATGGTTTATGCAGACGATATGGTCCTGTTAGACCTAACTCCTATCGGTTTGCAGTGAAAATTAACTGCCCTTAAAACATACATTGGAAAAAATGGACTAATAATTAATCCAAGCAAAATGGAGATCTTGATCTTACAAAATCTGAGGTGTAACAATCAGAAGAAAAACTCCAAAGAACACAAGTGGTACATTGGGAATGATCCAGTTGAGCGTGTAAAACAGGTGCAATATCTGGGTGAAACCATCAACTCAAATATAACTGATGCGCCAATGCTACAAAGAATAAGGCGGAAGTGCAGAATGTTGACGGCCCAAGGCGCAGTCATCAACCAAAAATATGGCAAATTTAGCTTAAAGCCAGTCATGGAATTCTATCGAGCTAAAGAGATTCCATCACTCATTTTCGGAGCCGAAACTATGCTGGGCTGCACATATAAAATCTGGCTTTGGTGCGAGAATACCTTCTGGACAACGATTCTTCAACTACCGAAGGGAGCGCCGACTGCTTGCCTCAGATATGAACTCGGTATGATCTCGATAAATGCGAGAATCCAGTGGACTACCTTGGTTTTATATCAAAAGAACATGAGCGCCAATAACACTGCAGTTCGAAATATGAACCTGGAAGTCATCAAGTAAAAAATTCAATTTTACAACAATGGAAAGAAGCCTGTGAGAAAACGCTAAACTTCTTGGCATCTGATGTTGATATGTTAATCAAGAACGCTAACAAAATCAAACGGAAACTATGGGATCAGGATTGGTATGAAACAGCCGAGCAAAGAATGTCCCATAGATGCATGAAACATGCTCCTCCGGAAGCCTGAGAATGTCATAAGCTACCAAACTATTTAGAGAAATTTCCCTCTAAGATCAAGAGAAGAACATTTATGATGTTTCGATTGAATCTTTATCGAAACAAGGAAAAAAATATTTGGAGTAAAGCTCTAACAGACGATGATCAATGTTGTTTCTGCGAAACATCCAGTGAATCATTAAAACACCTGGTCTTATATTGTTCAAAATTTGAGGAATTGAGATTACTTACAAAGATTGAGATTACAGCTACAAAACGATTATATTAAAAAAAGACAGTCACTTTTTGAGAAAGTGAGCGTACTAAAGACCCCGCCAAAACATGGAGTTTGTCTGGAGTCTATTGAACGAAGGAGGAAACAAGTGACGTTTGCACTAACATTTTTTCTGGAAGAAATTGAAAGAAATTTGAGTAGCTTTGGAAAGTGACATTTAATATAGGAAAGATGTAAAAATTTAGATGTTTTTTCTTCTGTTTTTTTTTTCCTTTTTTCTTTGTTTTTCATTTTAAAAGTTTGTAATGAACTAAATTAAATTAAAAAAAAAAATTAAAGCCATACTGCCGGCCGAAAAAACCCTTTTTGGCTATGCTGTCATAACGTTTGTCATCTCTATCCTGGGGTATGGTAGGAAAGGCATTTTGACTGCCTGTGGAAGTGGCTGCCTGGACTACAAGGCTTTCTGGCATCGAGTGCGTGGAGAGGTAAAAAGGGTCAGAGCTAGAAACTCTACTTAGCCGTCAGGTTTTTTATTTACAGCTGGAATTAACTCTTGAGCCTCCCAATTAGAATCCACCCTCTTTTGCAAGGCTTGGTGAAAAGGGACAACTGGATCGTCCTGTGGCCCTCTGTCCAATATGTTGGTGAGATCATCTTGTTCAAAAACAGGTCTGGGTCTCGACCATCCGATGTATTCCATGACCCTGGACCTTAGCGGTCTGTATTTTACCTCAGCGTGGTCACCAGGTGCTGCCCTTCCAAATTCAACCTCAGGAGGGGTGTCAATCCCACTAGCCTCATGAAGGCACTCTTGCAAGTTCTTCATGTACGAGTAGTCTGATATGAGTGCCTCAGGCACGGATGGTGTCCCATATTGTAGTCCAAAGGGTCTTTCCTCATCAGAGGACTCCTCTGCATCTTCATAGATTGAAGAGAGGGATTTAAAGAAGTCTGAACGTAGTAGAGGAGTATACGTTTTTTCAACTGAAGTTGACATTTTGTTAGTTGTCACAGGAGCTGAAAATGGCAAAATTGTCGACATCGACACATGTGGAGTCGAGGAGGTCGACACTCGAGGCGTTGGTGGCTTCTCCACCGGTATCAGCGCCGATGATGCACTTTCCGGTCATAGATGACACCTTCGACGTCAATGACGTCAGTACTTTAGTCTTTGAGGAGACTTTCTCAACTCAAGGGATGGATCGCTCTCGAGGGGACTTGGCGGCCGGGTCCGAAGACGCACAGCTCTTGTGCTTCCGAGGTCTTTCGACTGGAGCATCGCCTTTACGTGTTGTCGAGGGGGGCAAGGCAGCATTCTCGAACACCCTTAACATTCGGAGTCTCAACTCCTCCCACTGGGCCGGTGTACTAGATTTGGTGGGGCTCGGGTGTACTAGACGAGGAGGAGGATGGCGACCTAGGGCACCTTTTTCTTTCCGTGCCTTGAAGTCGACGAATGGTGTGAACCACTTCGCGAACGGGAACGTTTGGACCTTTTTCAACGAGGAGAAGAGGCTTTTGGTTTAGATGGAATAGAAGCAGATTTTTTAGGCTTACCTGCCGCAAGCTTCCCTCTACGCTCTCTCAAGGCTTTGGCTGTCCTAGATAGGCAGTCTTCGTACTCCGAAGATGGATGATTCGACCCCAAGCACCACAGGCAGATCCTGTGAGGGTCTGTCACAGACATCTTTGCACCGCAGTCACAGCCGGATCGAGGAGTGGACGATGCCAAAGACTAAGCCATTTCGTGTGAAAACTCGAGATGGAGATCAGATTTCAAAGAAAACTCGAAGAAGATTTTGCAAATATTCCGGTCAGGTACGAGGCGTTACGCATCCGAAGTTGTGAAGCGTGGAAATAACAGAACTGAGGCCAACGAGCGCTGCGCGTGCTACATATACCTGCAGTGACGTTGAGACAGAGGCCTCCGAGGGACATCGACTTGGCAGGCATCGATGCACAGCGCCCACTGCTGAAAAAAATAATTCAAAGCTAGCAAAGCTGGGATATTGGAAATATCAAAGATAAGGAATACCTGGGAGGACACAATCCATTTGAATATGGTTTTCTTGCGGTGTCATTTTCCGATGTTTGGCAGGTGGTTCAGTGGTTTCTGCAGAAGCTCGATGTAGTACCCCCCTGCCACAGTGGCCAACACCCACTTGTCTGACTTTTTTAAATTTTTTAAAATTTTATTTTGCATTTTGTTAAAGCGCTGACAGAGCCTGCGGGCATCGAGGCGCTGTTACAGGAATAGTTTGTTTTTTAGTTGCGTAATTATTATTATTTTTTTTGTCTTAGTTGCGCATTTATAACATGCTTAAATACACAGAGATTTATAAGCGCAGACCCGGGGATCGAACCTGTGTTGCTTTGTGTCGTCTTGCTTCCAAGGCGAGCACGTTGCCGCTGAGGTATCCTCCCAGGACAGCTGACGTGATTATCTCCCATGCGTGAGTGAATTGAGAAATGCAACATCTGACTAGAGTAGGATGGGAGGGATCTAGAATTGTGGCGTCATAGCTTAGAGGCAGCAGAGCCTCTAGTGTCCTCCGCTATAATGCATCCAGTATTATCAGCCGTGTCCAGATTATTTTTTAGGATGCAGTTTGCAAACTGTTTACCTTCGGTGATGGTTTTAGCGAGCTGGGATTTAAAGGGCTCAGAGATGGCATCAATTTCATTTACTGTTGTAGTGAATCCCACACATGGCAGGTATAACTGGCTAATGTGTAGTGTTATTAGCAATTCTTGTTTGAAAAGCAGCGGAGCATGCCACTTTCCTGCCGAGAGTGTCGATTTTTTCTCTGCTTGTCTTGAGGTGCTCAAGCAGAAGCTAGTGGTGTGCCTGCCCTCTTCCTGGTTATGGCAACGAACCTGAGTCAGGTTTTAGCTGACCTTGACGTTTTAGCTGAACTTGACATTTTTTGATGCAGTGATTAACCGCTCTATTGAGATTAGGTGTCAGTGGGGAGGGCTGGATGCGCCCCTGCACTGACTGTAGAATAGGGATGAATTGCATTAGACTATGTCCCCCCCAGAATGTCATCCAGAAAGTCTGTCCTGTTGTACCACTTGTGTGTCCATTTTAAAATGTTGTGCAGCTTTCAGTAGCCGCTCATTGTATTGGAGCTGGTTGTATATGGGGGAGTACGCCACAAGCTGATCTTTGTCACCTGGGGACGGCATGATGTAAATATCAGGGTCATCATCATAATATTGATTGTAATGGTCATCCTGTGATCCTGGATCTTGCAAGTGGGAAGGATCAACAAACAATATACAAGTGAGAAGGGTCTTGACTATGTGTAGTGAAGACTGAGTCGAAGTGCTGGGTTCAAAACTGTCTAATCTTAACACTTTATAAAGGTGGTTCCCCACTAGTTCCCCCTTCACACTGTGCAGAACCCTGAGGGTTTCTAAACTCCTCTGGATGGCGAGATTCTTCTCCTTACCCTGTCAAAACTTTCAGGTGTCCATTCTGTGGAAAACGAGATGGGGTAGGGGGAGGATTCCTGAAAGAGAGTCTGCCATTTGTGTTGTAGAGCCCCCCGACAGTGAATCTTCAGAGGGTATATAACCAGTGTCTTATGTTTGGTCGTGTGTCCATCGAAAGACTAGTGGATTTCGATCTGGCTTTAAGCAGCGTTTTCGGGGTGTGTCTTTTTTATGAGTTGCTGCATTTTTGACATGCTTGAAGAGTGTGTCTAAGATGCTTCTTTCGACCCGTGTTCCTCGGCACTCGAAAGGCGGGCCTTTTTAGGCATGGTGCCCGAAACAGGCCTACTCAGCTCCTGTATAGGAGATCGTGAGGCGAACGTGGGGGCCCAGAGGACAGAGATGATTTAGAGTGGGCTTCTCCTTGGACACTGCATGGCCGTGAACCGTCGACGACATGGTTGGCGTTCGGCTAGGGGGTGTACTTAGTGTGTTAGGAAGTGTGTGTGCTTTTGCCGCCGGGTGTCTTCCCCGTGGCAGGACTGCTGGCCTGCTTATTGGAGTCGGTGGCTCGCACATGGGGCTCTACTGAACCTCAATCGTCTTCAACGTCACTGAGAACAGCGTCGTCTGCCGTCGTCAGATTCACCCGTGAAGTCTATAGAGGCAACAGCCTGCATTGCATGGTCAGGCCAACACTTAGTACAACAGTCTTTTATGGTCTTGGGTCTGAAAAGCTTGCAGGACGTGCAACGTGATCCCGTGGAAGACTGTGGTTACACACCTGGTCGTGTCCTTCCAGGGATATTTTCACCCGCAAGAACGGCAATATTTAAAAGGTGTATTTTCCATAGTGGAGGGAAAAGGCAGCACAACAATGAAGGGGAACGGACGGTGGAGAATATGTGACCTCCCCCCCACTCTCTCTACTGTAAAGGGCCGTAGCCCAGTGAGGCCTGTGTAGGCCTTAGTCACTATCCGTGGAACGTGGGCTTGTCGACACAGGGCCCGTCCATCGAGAGCCACTGAAGAATTTCTTGAAGGGGGAGGACAAAGGGTGGTGAAAATTAGATGTATTAAACTTAAGAGAACTCTGCAACGTGCCACTGAATACAAGGGTGGAAAAAAACAATCTGAGGGACCTCGACGCCTGAAATACAATGGGTACAGTGGACAGCCACACTAGGGATAGTATTACTAACACGCACAGTCGACATCCCTTTAAGTTTCGAAAACAAAGGAGAGGGGTCAATCGTATGCTTGGAACTTGCCAAATGACTGAACACCAACACCAACTCAACTCTAATTTGGGTCTCCAAAATAATGTCTCAAACTATCATTATAGCTCGGAACCTTTTTCACCAGAAAAAAACGTCTTCCCTTTAAATTTAGAGGAGTGCGGGGGAGCGGCCCTGGGAGCATGCACTGCCCTGACTCCGCCCTCCGGTGCCACACCTCAGTCCCCATAGACGCGTCGACAATAGATTAACATTGCTTAATGACACCGGTATTATTAGGGGGGTGGGACGTATGGAGGAAAGGGGACTAAGTACGTTAGTCACTACGGTGAGTAACTTACAATTACTCTAACGTCCCGTCCCCTTTCCTCCATACTGCATGGGAGATTACAACTGAATGTTGCCCCAAGGTGGAGAGTAGAACCTCCCTAAGCAAATAGGTACCTTGGAACCGCCTGTCCGAAAGCTGCATCAGATCTAGAGCCGGCACCCAAACAGTAATGCTTACAGAAAGCCGAGGGAGTAGCCCATGTGGCCGCCCTGCTTATGACTTGCCAAGGGACATGCCACTGGTATGTGATGGCTGTTGCCTTGCCCCTGACAGCATGGGCGTGCATGTTAGCCGAAAGAGGCTTGTGCTTCTCTCGTATGCTTCTTTGATGGCCGAGACCATCCAGCAGGATATGGAGGCCTGATAGCCTGGCCTTGCACCTCCAAAAGGGACAAATAGGGCGCCGGACTTGCGGAAGCACTTGGTCCTGTCAAGGTAAAATTTCAGGGCACGCCTGACATCTAGGCAGTGCAGACCTCTCTGTGCCGCGTCCTTAAGATCGGCAAAAAAACGTAGGAAGGACTATCTCCTTGTTCAGATGGAAAGCAGACAGCACCTTAGGCAGAAATGCTAGGTGTGTCCGCAGGACTACTTTGTCCCTGTGAAAGGTAGTATATGGTTCTGAGGCGACTAGCGCCTGGATTTTGCTGACTCTGCGAGCTGAGGTGATGCCGACTAGTAAGGCCGTCTTAATGGTGACCAGCCTGATGTCCACGGACGCCATTGGCTCAAATGGTTTGTGCGCCAGGGCGCCCAAGACTATGTTCAGGTCCCACACAGGGTGTGGCCTCTTGATGGGCGGGTAGAGCCTTGCGAGCCCCGTCAAATGTTCCTCGACAATTGGATTGGAGGAGAAGACCCCCCCCTCCTCCGAGTTCCTGTAAGCCCCGATGGCTGCGAGGTAAGTGCGGCAGGTGTCCACCTGGACGCCTGAGTAGAGGAGGTGCCCCGAGAAGGAGAGCATGTCGTCCAAAGTACATGCCAGGGGGTCGATTTCCTTGGAGTACGCCCAGTGGCAGAACCTGGTCCACTTACTTTTATACTGGGCCCTGGTAGCCTTGCTCCTTGCGCCCTGTATGATCTCCAGATTAACCTGGGAGAGACTGAGGTGCCTTAGCGTTACCTGGTCAGGAACCACACTGTGAGGGCTAGTTTCTGTGGCGCGGGGTGGATGACCGTGCCCCCCTGCTGCGCCAGAAGATATGCTGGGCCCGTCAGCAGATGAATCAGAGGCATCTCCGAGAGGCTGAGCAGCTCCGAGAACCTTGGCCTGGCCGGCCGCCATGGAGCTATCAGAATGATGTTGAGCTGGCGAGACTCCTTGATCTTGCAAATCACCCTGTGAATCAGCGAAGTGGGCGTGAAGGCATAGGCCGACATGCCATTCCACTGAATCCAAAATGAGTCGCCTAGGGAGCCGGGACCGTGCCCCTCTGAGGAGGCAAACTGGGGGCACTTCTTGTTGTGCCAGGTGGCAAAGAGATCCACATGGTGGAGACCCCACTTCTTGAAGATCTCCTGAATAACAAGGTTGTTTAGCTGCTCCCAACCTTCTGAGCCTGTCCGCCTCCAGGTTGTATTCCCCCTGGAAGGTGGACTGCCGTGAGGTAGATATCGTTTTTCAGGGCTCACTCCCACATGCCGATTGCCAGTCTGCACAGTGGAGGGGATCTGGTGTCAAGTTGTCTGTCTGGATGAGGACAACCTTGCCCCTGAGGAGTGGAAGGAATGCTCTGAGCGCAAGCAAGATGTAGTTCAGCTCCAACCAATTGAAGTGGTACTCCTGCTCTGGTCGGGTCCAGGTGCCGTGGACCGAGAGATCGTCCAGGGTGGCTCCCCAGCCCTCGACGAAGAGTCTGTGGTGATGGTGACCTGTGGGGTGGGAGACCGGAAGGGCTTGCCCGTCCGTAGGATGCAATCCTTGGATCACCATGTGAGGTCTGGGTGGAGAGATGGAGGAAAGTTGAACATCTCGGATTGAGAGCCACACTACTGGTTCCATGATGCCGCGAAGTGCAGCTGTATCCTCCTCATCCCGAGACTCATGTGGGGGAGCTCTAGTAGAACCGCTGCCAAGAGACCCAGGAGATGCTGGTACCACCAGGCCGAGGTCACCTCTCTGCTGAGGAAGTGAGTAGTGGCCCTCTTGATGGCTGTGATCTTGTCCTCCAACGGAAACACCTTCTCGGAGCACGTGTCCCAGATGAGGCCCAAGAAGGTCAGAGTATGCGTGGGCTGCGGCTGGGACTTCTTGAGATTGAGCGAAAAGCCCAGATCGTGTAATGTGTTCATAAGAGTCTGGGAGGAGTGGTGAATCGCTTCCGGAGATGTAGCCCTGACGAGTCAGTCGTCCAGGTATGGGTAGATGTGAAGACCCTGAACCCTGAGGAGGGCAGCCACCGTATTCATGAGCCTGGTAAAGACCCTGGGAGTCGAGTTGAGGCCAAAAGGAAGGACCTTGTAATGGAAATGGTAGCCCATGGTCCTGAACCGGAGGAAAGAACGATGGGGCTGCCAAATCGGGACATGTAGATTCGTGTCCTTCAGATCCAGGAGGCACATCCAGTCTCCCCTGCACAGTGTCTCTGCAATAAAAGCTGGCGTAACCATCTTGAATTTTTGTAGAGGTAAGGAGAGGTTGAGGGTGGAAAGACCAGCCTGGTTATTTTTCTGAATGGCAAAAATCCTGGAGTAACAGACCAAGCCTCGCTGGGAGGCTGGGACTTCCTCCACGGCCTGACTCTGTACGAGCGACCAAATCTCCGCCAGAAGAGTTGCTGTCCCAACTTGAAGGGGAGGTGAGAGGAGGGAGGAGAGGCAGGGATGGGTAGGCGGTACCCCGTGGATACTACGGCGAGGATCTAGGGGTCCTTGAAGTTCTGGTGCCAGAAATGTGCATGGAGAGCAAGCCTGCCCCCCACCGGAGACGCATTGACCCGGAGGGGCGTGTCATGCCTCCTTTCCCTCTGAGGATGTTGCGGAGGAGGGGTACTGGAAAAAGCCATTACTCTCCCCCCGCCCCCTTTTTGTTGTTTGCGCCGATGCTGAGTCAGCGAGCGGTCAGGCTGCCTGGACCTCCGATCTAGGAAGCTGCGGAACCCTCCATATGTATGTCCCTTGTCGGAGCGCTGCTGTGACTGGGTGTACGATTTGGGCATGGTCTTTGTCAGGATGGATAAAGAGATAAAGACTTGGCCGTTTGTGAGCCGTTTTTCTTCTTGTCCAGCTCTTCGTCCATGGTGGAGTGGAAGAGGTCCCCTCCTTCGAACGGTCGATCTAGTATATGTTCCTGGACTTACAGGTTGAATTTAGTAGCAGGGAGCCAGGCTGTCCTTCTCATGTCCGCGGCGATGCAAATGGCCTGGCCAGAGGTATCAATGTGGGCCATGGTGGATTCCATAATGTCTTGTGCCACCATCTTGGCCTCTGCTAATCCTGCCTTTAAACGTTTTTGGCTCTGCGCCGGCAGTTCCGGGAGGAAGTCGGCAATTTTGCGCCAAAGTCTATGGTTGGCGGCTGCCAGCATTGCATCAGATTGACGAAGATGTAAGGATGCATTGGAATACAGCTTCTTCCCGTACGCCTCCAAGATCTTCTCCTCCTTGCCTAGCAGCGGGGTCGAGGAGGCAGCTGAGGATGACTGCAGTTTTGAGTATAGTGATGCCACAGCGATCACTGAGGAGTGTGGCCGAGGATGGGCGTATAGCAAGAGTGTATCCCCCTCCATCTGCCTGGACTTTGCGTCCAGGTGTCTATTGACCAGCTGGACCGAGTGGGGCTTGAGCCAACCCTTCTTGGCCAAGGCGACTACATCTGTCTGCAAAGGGATTCCCGTTTTAGCAGAGGGGCTTCGCGTGAGGACTTCTGCGAGGACCCCCCTCTGCTGGTTGCTGGACCTGGGGTTGAGGAAGGCCCAAGTACTCTGCCAGTCCAGCAAGACATTCATGGAAGGTCTTAGCTGAAGAGGGTCTGTTAGGGAGAATTCTCATAAATGTGCTAATTCCCTTCACCTTAGAGACCCCCAGAAACTTTGCTGGATTTTGAGGACTTGATTTTTTTTTACCTGGAAAGAGTGCAAGGCTTTTTTCCCACTCTTTCATGTATTTTGATATGTGTTTTACTCTTGTGTTCTTTGATTATGGAGTTTTAGATAACTCCATAGGCTTCATCTTTTCATGTGTGTTACACAGCACCTTCAGTGCAGTGACACAGGGATGTCTTTTTAGACTTCCCAAAGGTTTAAATACCTTCTCTGGGATAAACTACTGTTTCCCAGAGAATGTAAAGTAAAATTGACTTTACTAGTCTTTCCAGATTCCTAGACCCAGCACACCCTATCTTACAATAGAGTGCGGAGGTGTTACATAGTATCCCCTGTGTCTGAAAACTCATGTAGCAGTCAACTTCTACCCTTTCCTATGGACATGGCTGGTGGCAGTGGTTTTACAACGAACTACCATGACTTTTCCCGACCGCGAACACCGGTAGCTAGAAATCGCGGGAGCCATGTTTTTCAAGATGGCGCCTTAAGCCCCTTTGTTTAAACAGGTCCCGGTCTTCTTTTTTTGCCGTCTCCTTTTGGAAAGGTCCTTCTAGAGTTGGTCTCTGTGCGCCAAACCAGGTTTGGTCCCTTTGTTCCTATGCCTTTGGCGGGCTTCAGGATTGAGGACCGCCTCTGGCGTCTGAGTGTCTGGGGTGGGCAGGAAAAGAGGGAGGTGCCCGAAACTCCCTGTGCTTAGTCTCCTAGGAGACCCAAATGCACTCTGACGTGATTGGCTGGCTGACTGTCCGGCAAGGGCAGCCACCCTGCTGGGTGAGTGGCAGCTAGGCTGGAATGAAAGGGAGAAAACTGTTTAAAAGGCGAGTCTCTGGACTCTCTGGCAGAGTCGACCACTGGAACGAAAGAACCGAGAACGAGCTGGGAGAGGACGGCTGCTGCAACTCCTGGACCATTGGTTTGCCCGGTGAAGCCCTGCTGCAGGTCCGAATTGCCAAGTTCATCTCGACAGAGAAGCCTCTTCAAGGACGACTTCTCCCTTTGAGTTGGTGGGACCAATCAACTCGTAAGCCACCTGGATACCATTCTCGGAGCTGGTTAGGATTTACCAGGGAGAGGGACACCAGCTTGTGTGCTTGAATTACAGCTACTGGAACTGAAGGAACTCCATTTTGTCCACTTTTTCCGATGATCTCGTGCAGTGCAGGAGTCCCCCGACGTCCTCCCTCTTGTCCCCACGACTGAGGCTCAGGAACAGTGAGATATGCAGGAACTGCCAGGAACCAACGTCTTCAGCTGCATCTTTTCTTCATATTAAGGTACTGTGCCAACCCGATTGAGAGAACTTACCTCTCGCAGTGAAAGTTTGTGGAACTTTCCCAACTTGCAGGCCTAATCAGCGTGTGACCCAACATATGATTCTTTTTCGTACAAACTACTTCTGAGAACTTTGGCAAAGACTTTACCGTTTACTACAAGAACTGCTATTTCCTATCCAAGACACTAGCCCATTGACTTTGGCCTAGGCCTATTGAACTGAATAGAGTTCTCTAGTGAACAGAAGCTATTTGCACTGCATAAGAAAGTATTTGTGATCTATTCTATTAACTTGTGCCTTTGTACTCCTATTTAAAGGGCCTGAAATGCCATTTTGCTCCTATTTCAGGGGAGCCTAATTTACTCAGAAACCTATTGGTTTTGTGCTGAAGTGTATTTGTGTATAATATTAAGTTGCCACCTTTTAGTAAATATTTTCTAAATGACTATGTAATAAATTAATAATTGTTTTACCAAGAAACCTTGAGTGTAAGTGTCTACTTGAACCACTGTGATTGTAAGAACTCTAACTTCATTTACTGCCCACATTCCCTTTTAAGATAAGCCTGGCTGCTCAGCTCGCTACCAAAAACAGTGTAGTACAGACTTATACCAAAGGTTGGTTTTGCTTACACCTGTAGTCCCAATTGTATGTGGTGGTCCCAGAGGGTACTGCATGCAATTCTGCCTAACACGGTCCTCCTCCTCGTCTGTGTCCACCTGCGGGTCCAGAGGATCCTGTACCGGTGGAGGAGTGTTGGGCCAGAGGCTGAGGTATGAGGACCGGAGCCTGAGGCTGCAGCGGGTGCTGTTACGGAACCGCCTGTGCAATAGGCTGGGGGCCGGAGCAGACGGCAGAGGCGGCGCCGGGGCCAGAGGAGTCAGCGGAGGCATTTGTGGTGCTGCTAGCATAGAGGACTTCCCTGGCCACGTCCCTGAGGATCCCCTCCATCTGAGGAGATTTCATGAACCCAAGGAACTTCTCGAAGAAACTGTCCTCATAGGCTGAAGAGGTGGTAGGCGATATAGAAGGAGCCGTGGGAGGCTGCTGGAGCCACTGCTTACCCTGCCCATGTGGATGCACAGGGCATCGACCCTGCGTAAATGAAGGATAGGCCATAGGCCACGTACCTGGTTGATGCCACCTTGGCATCTCGCTCTACCCCGAAATCCACCATCTGGTGCAGCGTTGGACGGGTGCTAAAATCCGGCATGGCGGCCATCTTGTCAAGATGCCTTCCACGTGCCTCCGTCGTGTCGCTGGGTTCAGCCTCGTCCAGGACTCTTGGGTGTGGATCATGAGGCCTAGCCTGCTCCTAGGGGCGAGGCCCAGTAGACGTTACGCCCTCAGCCCCTGAGTCGGTAGAGCTGTGTTTAGGCGCCCCCTCGACCATATTGTCGGTATCAGGGCGTGGCCCCTCGGGTTATAACCCGGTACAAGAACCTTCCGGTCCCTCAACACTTTCACCGGGAGGAACCGCGGATTCCTTGGCCTCAAGGCCTGTAGCTGAGATAGCCTTGGTGCACGTGCTGGTACAAGAACGCGCGGGCGAGTCCTTGGGCAGGAGTCTCCCTTGCGGGGTGCTACGGAGAATAGAGGCCCTACCTTGGGCCTGGATCGATGGTAGACGAAGTCTCTCAAGTCCTCTGCAGGCGATTTCTGGAAGAGTTCCCTCCACCTGGCTAGTCTGTTCTTCAGAGACCTTGAGGACAGTGTGTTGCACACTGTACAAGCTTGCCAACCGTGGTCTGGGCCTAGGCAATGTAGGCAGAGAGCGTGGGGGTCTGAAGTTGGAAAGAGCCCGTCACAGGCTGGACACCTGATGAACCCTGTGGAAGTCGACATGCGCCGGGGAGGAGCGTGACGCCTGAGGACCGAGTATCTGTAATCAAAAAAGACAAAAAGAAAGAAGAAGTATCCGCGCATGGAATTACATGCCCAAAGCCAAACCCAGGAGCACTGGTGAATTCGGCCCGTTCCCGTTGATGCAGAAAAGGGGACTGAGGTGTGGCACCGGAGGACGGAGTCAGGGCAGCGCATGCTCCAAGGGCCGCACCCCTGGGCGCCTCTAAATTTAAAGTGGACAGAGGTTTTTTCTGGTGAAAAAGGATCCGTCTCCCGTCCCTTGGAAGGGACGCCCCTGTAGTATGGAGGAAAGAGGACGGGACGTAAGAGTACAGAGAAATTGGATATCTGTAACTGGACATGGGTCAGTCAAATTAGTAGCATTTAGCACCAGTCCAACTAGACTTGCATTGGCCTCTTCCAAGGTCATTCCTAAAAGTTTAAGAATGCAGATTCCTGGTATACATGGTACTAGAAACGTCTCATATCAGCAGTCTACCATTTGATTGATCCAACCCCAAACGAGCCTCGCATTTAACACCATAAACCAACGGCACCAATTAACACTATGGCTCAGTTTGACTGATGAAGATTCTGTGTCAATATGGCACAGAGTTTACAGAGTTCGGACTGAGAAGGGACATCAGCTTCTGGATCCAGCATTTCAAGCATGGCCATGAGCTTCACGGAGACGAGGCCTTTAAGCAGGAGCTGTGATCCAGTTCCCACTGCATCAGGGGAAAGGAGCGCCGCTATGGGTCAAAATAGAACAGCCATGAAAAATTAAGCCATGTCAAACCATTTTACACCAGCGACAAAGCTACCACCAGCCTAGCCACAGAAGGGGCACTCTCTCTGGAATACTATGGGGAATTTTTGGGGTACCTCTGCCTTAGGAATCATTAGGATTCTTAAGGCAGAGCACATAAGGGCAGAGCCACACACTCCAGAGACTTTGGATTAAGTCCAAGCTAGAGAAAAGCCAGCCGGAAGTGCAGGGGGCTACCAAATGTGATCAAATGTGAGCTTCATGCCCAACAAATTCTGCATGTGACCGATTCCCTGCCATTGATAGGAAGTGAGAGTGACCAGGCGACCATCTCCATGCCACCGCTGGGCCCATCATTTACTAGCTCACGGAGGTACCCTGCCCCCACGGTCAACCCACTAGATGTCCCCAGTCAGGCAGAGATCAAAGGGTCCCATTGGGAAAGGGAATTCCTTTCTTCTTAACTATTATAAAATTTTACTCCAACTACAAAAAATATACACCTACCTCAAAATGTTATCTGGAGCCATGCAGAAGGGAGAAAGTCCAAAGGTGGGCGGAGGGAAAAGATGGGGTGGATGTGTGGAACACTAAACCAACTCATCCTTCTTTGTTAGATGTCTGAAGATTGAACAAAAGTTGTTGAGTTGGGGTAGAGCAGCAAGGGTGGCAATGTCGTGGGCGGGGGGAAATCCACTTTTTAGCGATGTACACACAAGCTGGGGTGCTATGGAATCAAAATGATCAGAGAGTAAGGACATTTTCTTATAGAAGCACTGAGTGCTCAACAGCCCAAGAATAAAATATATAAGTATTTTATGTGGTTTACTATTTTATCTAAAAAGATAAAAAAGTGTTACCTTTTACTTGGTCTACTCTGCGCTCATCCCAAGAACGTGGCCTTCATCGCTTCATTTGGTCGACCCATGCCATAGGAGAAAAAGTTAAAGAAATGACTGTTGGGGAGAAGCTGGACCCCCACCAGGGCAGTGGGGGCCAGCAGCCATACCCTCACCAGCTATGGGAGACCCCAACACCTCCCATATGGCCCCCAGAAATGCAACAGAGTCCCAAGCAGGCAGCAGCATGTTCCAAACTGCATTTATTTCTGGGCAGCAAAAAAGAAAAAAAAACACGCAGAGCATCGTGCACATCAAGAGTTCAGGCGCCGTCTCCCCCGGGGCTGGCTTGCAAGCCAGCTTTGTAATCACACTGCAAGCTGACCTCACAGAATTGGATCAGCTCCCAGAAACCTATCTCCTCCTGCTATTGGCTGCTAAGTGATAGGTTACCTATGTAGCCCTTATAGAGAGCCTGACAATTGGGTGTTAGCCTTTTTGCGTCAGTGGGTTGATTTAGCTGTGCCAGCCCCCATTACCTAATTCTAACTTGTTACATTATGACCTTGTTCCCATAACTTTTTAGCTGAACAAGCAGTTTGCACTTGAGCTCTGAGCGCTAATTGGATGGGCTGAGCCATTCTTGTTACAATTATGTTTCAAATGTTGTGCGAGTCCTTGAGAAAATGTCTTTCTTTCCAAGAAAGAAAAAAAAACACACTGGGTTGCCGTGGTTTATTCGCATTTGTGGAGAATTAAAAATGTTTGTCTGCAGAAAGCAATCTTATCTTGAATGTGCGGCCTTGGCAGTTCGGAGGTTTTGCGAGGGAGGAGCATTGCTGAAGGCTTCTGCAGCCAGTGTTCAGTGAGAGAAATGAACTTGGCTGTAATTTTCCTGAAACATGGCTTTACACTGTGCAATTACACCATGTTAATTCATATAGGCATTTGCAAGCCTTTAAACAGGGATTTTTGTGTTTGTAGATTCTGATATTGCAGCATTGATTATAATGTAGCATGGAAGTTGCACTGTTGGTGAAGTGGGTGTGTTTCACATATTTGTCACCCATAGGTGCGCTGGGGCCTGGTTCAAATGATAAGTGCTCTCCTTGTTCTTCCTGCTGTTCTTCTGTATATGCGCCTGGGGTGAGGGGGCATGGGTTTGATCTCGATTTTCCCTCTTCAAGACTGAGTTGCCTAAATTGGGAAGGAAACCCGGCTCCTAAATTTAGGATTGGGAGAAAACTTCTGACTCTCTGAGAAGGGTTGTTTTTCTAAATCAGAGCACAAGTAAATAGAAGCAAGGTCCTCTAGACATATGCAGGCATGAGACATCTTTGAGGGTCATATTGCCCAGCTTTAGAGACACCACAACAAACAATATGGACACCTAAATTGTTTAAAGCTGTGCACCGATTGGTGACCAAGTGATCCTCCCCAAACTAGGACCCGAGCCATCACAACGCCCATAGCACAGTGGAAAATACGTAAAGTAAAAAGAGTACACAATTTTAGATCAAAATAAATACTCAAAAAATAAAGTGAGCACAAAAAGTAATGTAATGACTTGGATAGTGCAGCCGGCGTAGGG
Source organism: Ambystoma mexicanum (assembly GCF_040938575.1). Classification (NCBI taxonomy): domain Eukaryota; kingdom Metazoa; phylum Chordata; class Amphibia; order Caudata; family Ambystomatidae; genus Ambystoma; species Ambystoma mexicanum. The sequence continues at coordinate 1,284,511,465 of NC_090928.1, forward strand.
CACACAGGGGGGAGGAGCAGTCAAACAGGGGTCTTCCATTTGTTAATGCTACACAAATGGTGCAATTTGATGAAGATATCGATTTGATTTACTTCGACTGCGCAGCCGAACAGAATGAACTGCATCTGGGCACAGATCACAATCATGCTTCAGCCATTCCAACGAGAGAGAGAACCAGGTTAATCGTTAGAAATAGCCTTACATTTAGCTGAACAGATGGGTCTTTAGTGCGTCCCTAAATTGCGTTGGCCCTTTGAAATTTGTAATCATGCAAGGGAAGAATTCCAAAGTTGCGTACCATAGAGTGAAGTGTTTCTCACCACTGGTAACACAATGAGAAGGGGGAATAACAAGCAGTAGCTTGTCAATTGAACGTAGAGAGCGAGGAGGATTGTCCATATACATTTCTCAGCTAAGTATTTGTGGTCAGGACCATGTAAACATTTAAAAACCATACACAAGATCTTGAAGTCTATTCTCTATTTGACCGGAAGCCAGGGTAGGGATTGACGCAGCGCAGAGATGGATTTGGCTTTAGTGGCTTTAAAAAAAAGGCTGCAGCATTTTGGCCTATTTGCAACTTATTTAGCTCCCCCTAGCATACAGTTGCTGTAGTGCAATCTTGAATTCATTAATGTCCTTACTACTGCGACATGATCCTGGCATGGGACAAAAGGCAGTGCCAGGCGGAGCAGCTGCAAAGAGTGGAAAACAAACTGTAATTTGGCCCCAACCTGCATGTCACACCCTAAATCACATTGTCACATGCAGTTCTTAATCTTGGGTGCATAGTTCAACTTCGTACCCAAGAAGCACGGGATAGATACTCGGCATCCTTAGGTAACAGCTGCCGGGGACCGAATAGCTCCACCTCAGTCTTGCTTGGGTTAAGTTGTAACCAGTTACGGGTCATCCAATGTCCCACTTCCTCCCGACACTGGCCTAGCTTTGGAAGAGATTCCTCGAGTTTACCCAATCCTCAATAGATTTGTGCGTGGTTGGTGTAGGATTGGAAGCCAAAGTCATGTTTTCTCAGAGTTGCCATCAGCGGTTGCAAGTAGATGTTAAACAGACGGGGCAACAAGAACGAGCCTTGAGGAACGCCGCAATTCTGAGGTAATGTGTCTGACAAAAATTCACTGACGTTCACTTTTTGACATCGGTTTGCTAAAAACGACAAACCAATTAAATGGCCTATGCAGAAAAAAGTATAAAGTTGATATCTTACATAAAATACAAATTAAAATTAATAGGGTGGGAAGTAACGTTTTGGAACCAGGTACAATCCATTTAAAACTTCCCAGCCTTTTTGAAGATGGCCACTATTGCAGACATGTAGAAACAATTCACTACTGATCCAATCAACCCAGGCCACCGTCTCCTCCAATCCCCCGCACTACATCCAACTCTCTCTTCCAAAATACCTTCCTTCTCGAGCCCCTCGCTCAACTACCTCAAACTCTGAGGGTCAGACGCTTCGCTAGGCAGAGAGTGGGGGCTAGGTCTCTCTCTTCTGCAGGTGCCTCCCTCTGGAATGGTCTCCCTGCCCCTCTCAAACTTGAGCCGGACCACAAGTTCTCGGAAGCAGCTCAAGACCTTCCTAATCTCCTCTGCTTTCTCCCTCTCCATCCCCTATTGACCTACCAGTCTGCCACACTGACTGGTGCCTGGCTACCCTCTGAGCAGAACGGGTACCAGGCCCCTCCATGAGGGTCTCCCCTGCACTGCCTCTGGGTCACCGCGCACCAAGGGGCTGTAACTGTAACCTCTACAGTCCCCTGCCTCCCTTCACTTACAGAGAACCACGCTGCCGTGGTTGTACCTGCTCCGAGCACTGCTGCCCTGATCGCACTTCCCCTCCCTCTAGCTGACACTACCCCCTTCCCCTTTGCCCCACTTCTTATTCTCCCCTGCACATTGGCGCTGTCACACGTGCACGATCTGAATGTCACATGGCCTAGTAAGATCGTTTGTATTGTCTCCCCTCTGTCTTCCCTCCCTTGTCTTGTCACACCTAGAAACACTTGTGTACAGGTGCGTTATAAATGACTTATATCATATTCCAAAGTCTTTTAATGTGCATCACTTACTACCTGGATGATAACGACCCAGCAACCCGCTCCACCCTGGGTTCTGCAGCAAGAAGCCATTCCACAAAGACATCAATCGTCGATGTCTCCAACACCTGAGAACAGTTAGCCATTGCCATCCATTCTGCATCTCTTTGTAACAGTAGACCAGCACTCCCTCTTTCAGACGATCACATATTGTGGCTTTCAGGGCACCAACCTCACTTGTGTGGCCTCCTCCCACTTGGCTGGTACGCCTCCATAGCCACCCTGCTGAAACCCACATAGAGGTCCCACTTGGTCCCTCCTCTTCACATTCTACACCTCCTCTCTAATATACCTTCTCAGATTTTCAATTGGATGAGGATACTCAAATCATCCCCTCCACGGCACTATCTGTCACTGGATGGTTGTGCTTGATACTTTTACCCACAGCCTCCAATGCCACACTCCTTATCCCCTCCAATATATTTTCCTCCTAACCATCTTGCCCCCTTCCCCCAAGGCTCACAACCTTGCGGTCCTATGTCCAACCTAAAAGTACAGTTCTTCATCAACTTCAATGCTACGGCTATCAAGCTTAATCTTCTGAACATCCGTAAAAACAATTCCATCGCAACTTCTATCTGCTCCCTAGTCCTCGGCAGACTGAGTTACTGCTTTAATCTCTACTTGGGATTCCTCCCATCTACTCCTTTGCTCCACTCAGAAAGGTGTAGAACTTCCACTACCTGTACCCTCTATTACCTCATATGATCCTACATATGCAAAAAGCTGCATATTGAAGTTCCTTCTCACTCCACAACCTGGTTGACTCTAGTGTGATTCTGAACCCATCACACTTTATGTTTCTCAGGCAAATCTCAACTTAGCTTTGCTCCCATTTTCTCTCTTTTAGCGTACTGGGTCTCCATCACTACAAGCCCCTATCTCCCTCATATTAAGGACATTCGGAGAAGTGACAAGTTTCAATATCGCCCTAAGAAGGTCAGGGTGCCATGACCATGAACACCCCTCCCCCCATGTCTCCAACTCACTTCCCCACTGGATAGCCTATCAGTAATACTGTACCTTCTGAAGTCTGCATTTTGCTCTCCCCATTTACTATTTGCAGCTCCATATCCAAGTATTAACTACCATATCATAACACAAGATTTAGTGAAGAAAATCAGACAACAGAGAACTCCAAAACCCAGAGATCAGAGCCCAGCAGGAGGCACAGAAGACTGTTGCCGTGTTTTGCCTATAAAGGAGTCAAGAGCAGAAACCATGGGCAAGCAACACATCAGGAGTCGAACGCACTAAGGGAAGAGGGTTACAACACACCCCAAAGTCCAGAAGAGCAAGTGGAGCTTAAGGACGTACAAAGTGAAGCCCAAACGCATGCAAGTGTTCCCAAGGGAAAATGGCAAGCCTGCCTGTAGCTGAGGGAGTCTATGTGCTTTGTGCTTTCTCAGGGGCCTAGATCCCAGGTACACAACACAGGCCCTGTGGTGCTCCGATGCTAGCTCCGACTATTAGGTCTGCCTGTACTGCAACATGCTACAATGTCTCAAGGCGCCCAGAGGCAGCAAGTTAGCTCAATATTAAACAACAAAAAAGCTAACTTTCACAATTTCAGGTACTATCCACTAAACAGCACTGTTCTCCCATGTGAAGCATGGAGGAAGCAGAACCTAAACCTACAAAACATGGATGTATTAGTAAAAATCTCACAGGCTGAGCAAGAGAACAAGTGTGTGCATATCATGTACTGCAGGGAACAATGCAACCAACAATAAGAGTCACTGACATGTCCTTCATTCATGGGTTGGGGGATCGTTTCTATGTATGAGGGGTGTCAGTACCTCTAACACAAATTGCAGGCAGTGCACCTACAAGAACCTCCACACTGGGAAGCACAGAATAAAAGCTTCACGCAGCAAAGCAAGGAAACCAGGTGGCATAGCAACATGTAACGAGTGTATCCCATATACGGAATTCAAACGTGCACTAACCTTCTTTTTCACTGGCACCACCTGTCGTAGAAATGGCACAGGCTTCTTGGCAGAGATCTCCATTGGTCTGCAAGAGAAAGGAAAATAAACAGGACATTTGAAGAAGAAGAGTTATCAGTGTCACAGCGCAATCAATTCTAGAGTCTGCTTCACCTAGGGTGGTCATAAACCAACACCGCTCAGTACGGGGCCATCAGTCAGAGAACTACTGACCTGCAATGCACCACACCACTTGCAGAACTACCGACCAGATTGACTGTAAGCTGCAAGCTTTGCTCAGCACCTGTTCATCCAGCAAGGGGCGGGGGGCGCAGTTCTTCACACATCCCTTTTATTGAGGAAGCTTTTTCCCTTATGTGATCAGTTAGGAAAGAGTGCAAAAGCAAGTAGCTAGGATAGTCTTGAGAAGGTTCTAATTCCTCTGCAAGTCCCCTTGGACTATGTTCTTTTATCTCTTTCCAGGATCCTACAGGTATTCGGATGCACTCTTGCAAGCGCCAGTAAATGGAGGAAAACCATTTCAGAAAGTCCAACCTTTGTTTACAACCCCTAACCCTTTCAATGGCTTCCTGGCTGTTTTGACTTTTCATTTGTGGTCAAAGGGACATACTTGATCTTAAGCCCTTCAGATAATACTCATTTGCACTGTCTTGAATTTCGATGTACTCTCTAATTCTACAAATAGGGAGTAAAATACTCCCACCACAAAATCTTATGTGGAGCAATGGGAGAGACAATGAAGAGATCCGGAGGGTGGTAGAAGAGGCGGGAGGTCGACGAGAAGGTGCAGCAAAGCAGGAGTACCCCACAATGCAAATCAACAGGAAACACAGTTGACACTCAAGAATCTCACTCCAGGACCAGAGGAATCCTTGAGGGTGAGATCTCAAATAATCATCCACCTCAGGACCCAAAATGAAGCACTTATAGTGGCATTTCAGCAAAAACGGCTCCAACACAGCAAACAACCCGGGTAAGAACAGGCTTCTTTCCTAGGTGCACTCACATGGCAGTCTTGAAATTGGTTCCAACTGGTTTAGACCAGTGTAGGTCTATGGGCTTTACCTCTCACTGCCTGTGGGAGTTGTCTAGGCTAAATGGCAGCCCTGCTGACTAACCAGTTTTGTTGGTCATTTGACCCTTTGCTACCGCCCTCCTATTGATTTGTGGGCTGGCCTTTGACCAAACTCTTTTTGCAGTGGTACCTAGAATTCTGCCTTGTCCCTGTCCTGCTGAAGGAGTTTACAGGTTCCAGTTCCCAAGGGCTTTATGCCTGAGCCAACAAAGGACAGGAAGAACACATTTCCTTCTGATGATAATCTTCAAGCTAGGACTGAAGAATCAGAGGAGGAAGACTCTGGGAAGACAGATACCGGTGGCCCAGTGGACAAAGAGTGGTACCCAAGCAGAAAACGACCCCAGCGAGGTCCAACCTGGCTGTCCCATGGAGCAGATGATGCTCTGTGATGGTGTCCCAATACCTTTCCAGGCAGTAGCAGCTTCAGCACCTAGGCGGGAGACCCTGGCGGTAAAAGGTAGGAAAGATCCCAGGAACTATCCAGCATGGAAGGCTTGACCTAGCAGATAAGGGGTATCAGCAAAATGTAAAAAGCCTGGACTAGACTGCCAGCAGCAGAAAACCCAAACCAGAAGATGCCTGAACGACTGCACTCAGCCAGTATGAACAAGTTAGAGTCAAAAGTGGCAAAACGACAAGAAAACTCCTTCCTTCAGCAGGACAGCAGACCTGCTATTTAAGTTCCAGAACAAAAAAACACAGTATAAAGCAGGGACCAGGCAGAGCACTGCAAAAAAGGCAAGCCCAACAATCACTCAAGTACTTACTTGAACGATGGGTACCCCTTTATTAAAGAGTTTATATTTTTCAGTATATCTGTATACTGTACTCTCTTCGTGCGTCTATTGGCAACCCAACTGTACATAGCGATAGTGGTCTTTTCATTGCCACAGTAGGAACACCTGAATCTCTAAGTAGTCGGGGGACTTCACCACAGAGGAGGAAGCATGGGAGGTGGAGGAATCCGGGTACCCTCAAGATCAATGTCAAGAGACAAATTCCCACCAGGAAAAAGCAGTCAACCAAGCCTAATACCCTATTAAAGGTCATGGCTACCAGACAATTGCCCGGCATGGCCTAGTAGCCAGATACCAACAACGAGTGAGAAGGAGAAGCATGCAACCATTTTAAAGCAACCAGAATGTATAGAACATGATTATGAAAGCCAAATTCCCAGAGGCGAGATAGAGGATCCATATCCTAGCAGTTCTGGAAAATTCAGTGTGAAGTGGAAGAACCCTCACCTTGTAGAAGATAGCGAGTAAACCGGTGACAGGGCAACTAGCTGCCTTGTGACAGATGCAACATCCTTGACCTCACTTCACCACCCCATGACGTTGCTCCAAATGCTTGCGACCGGAGAAGACATAGAAAAACTTTTCCAAGACCTTCATGTGCATTGCCCAAGCAGCTGTCGAAGCAGACAGTATTAGATTTCTTTATGGGCTGTGTACATACATGCGCTATGGACAGAGAAAAGACATAGCTACAATAAGAGATTCTGCAGCATCTGCATTCATATTTAGGGAGATGGCGCAGCGAGAAAGAAGTCTGATTGAACCACATGCAAGAGCTCAGACGGTTGTGTGGTTGTAACGTCCGGGTCTGTTCAGGACACAGGAACACCACCTTTTCAAATCAGTGTCATCACTGAATGCGGTCCACACCGTCTGAGAAACAGTACAAGTGTCACTTGGGGACTAGATGCCGGATTAGGTCTTATTACATGTAATGGAAAGATTCACTGGAGGCTGTGGTTTGTATCAGATGGGTAGGCCGAGCAGAATTGTATAGGTCTTTGGCAGCTGTAAAGCCATGCTATCCAGGGCCAGAGGATGTGCCGTTAGGACGATCACTGTTAATGTAACTAACCAAATGAATCAAACTGACTTATCAGTACAAGGCTCATTGTGTAAAACCATATAAAAATGCCAAGGTTTCTGTGCTCAGGGTCCACAAATTTGGGACAGGGATACTGTGCCATTTCTCTGTCCATTTCTGCACAGCTGTATGGAAATTAACTTGGTCTCTCTCTTTGCTGCCCGTTTTACTATTGGATTATTCGGTGATGAGCTGTGGTATTCTACACCGCGAGAAGACTTGCTGGCCACAATACATCATCCCAATAGATTGCCCTGTTTATCTAAAAGCTTAACACTTCCAAATGCCAATGGGCATACAGACTATGAAACATTAAGAGACGCTACACTCTAGCGCATAAGGTATGGCCTTGGATTTCACGAGCAGCAACCGAGAGATGAATCTATCTAACCACGGATGCCCCATGGAAAATGATGAATCTGATCAGGGCCAAACTCAAGAAACAGTTGGCAAGTGCAGCGGGTCAGAAGGACAAGGAACCGGGACTTCCATTTTTAAGTATTCTTTATTGAATGAAAAAGGTAGTTCTTGGTAACTACTTTTATCAAGTCATATAGGTCATATATTGGGCTCTACAATTTCTCAACAGTGTCTTTTACACGTTGGTTCTGCCTCTCCGTTTTATTTTTTTCACTTGTGAACTTATTTGTTACCATCCTTCTTTTCCTTGGGGCAATTCTCTTCTTCTCTTCTAAGTTACACTTGAGGCTTTATATCTTGACTCAATGCCCAATCCTTTTCTTGATTAGGACAAATAGAACTGTTCCAATTATATCTTTCGCTCTTCTTAAGTATTTTAAACACTTGGTTCTTACTGAGACAAGAATGAGTGTTCCAGTAATTATTCCCATGCATTATATACTTCCCATACTTGGTTCTTACTGGGACGAATATTAATGGCTCATTCGTGGTCCCTCACCCGGGACTCCCACTTTTCCAGTTACGTTTACGTCTCAGGTATCGCATCACTGGGCTTGAGATTCGCACAGGGCCTCCGTCGGTAATTGTCATGTTGGCTTCTCTGCTCTTTGTTTCCTCTTTGTTCCGCATGCTCTGCCTTGCCATCGGGAAAGTGGTCTCTGCATTGTTTAGGGACTCTACCGGGCTTTGGTCACACCACCACTCCTTACTCAGTCACTCCTTGGACACTATTATTCCTTCAGCTTCTCGTTCTTCGGGTTTTCCTGAGGGTAAAATGCCCGGACTCGCACGCCAGCTTCTTCTCAGCACCTTAAGCTGTGCGTCTCCGTCTCCTTCAGCTCTGCCCTCACAGCTGATTCGGATCTCCCGGGCTTCTCTCATTCGCAGGTCTCCTCTATGATTTATGCTGCTGCCGTGGGACTTGCCCGGCAGGGCGCCAAAGTCCTTTTTCTCTGTCCTGCTCCAGTCTTTTTCTTCAGATCAGTACCGCATATCTTTTCATGTCGACTTAAGGGTTCTACATGACAATAACAAATATCAGTTTGTTCTTCATGTTTTCTTCTGGTAGGTGTTATTACTGATGGGCAATAGGTGGGTTGGTTAGGGAGTTCCTCATCAGAACGGGAGTCCACGTCCCCCAGAGGGGTTTGGGAGGGGGGGTGGAGGGGGGTCTCTCCCGGTAAGGTCCTGCTTGCCTCTACCCCTAGGGAGGGTATTGCAGATACTGAGTGGGAGGGCTGGCCATGTCGCTTCAGTTGGTGCTCATGTTTTTAGCAAGATAAACCCTTCTTGGAAACCTTCGAAGCTTTCGGAGGAAGGGCTGATGGCTTGTGGCCAAGACCCTCGTTATTCCAAGACGAAGAACAGAGCAGGGGTGGGACGCATGTCTGTCGCGGAAGATATGCACTAATTATGAAACCAGACGAGCGATTCCCCGAACTAGGCCGCCTGAAGATAAGGCAGGTGTGCTGTGTGTGCAGCTGCAGATATAACTGCTAAGCTACAGGAATGAGTTTGCAAGAAATCCTTTGCACGAACGAAGACGTGAAACGGGGTGTGCAACCAGCTGCCAATGACTACGCAAATTCTCGTCTTGACTACGTGCCAGCTATTGAATGCAATGCTAACCAAATTTTATATAAGCTGTATGAACTTTGAATGCTCAGCTCACTCCTGCGCAGTCCTCTGAGTGTGGAGGGAGTCCTGCCCTTTCGTGAAAGCCTAAATTGAATAAATGGATGACTTGACTCATTTGGTCTTGAGTGTTATTGGTGGGGTCCCTTGTACCAGGTTGGGGTGAGCAAAAGGTGTATCCTCAATTTGACTGACCACTAAATTGCGAAAGTGCGGCCACCATTAAATGCGAAAAATATGAGGACATTGCTAGAGAATCTGAATTAATCACGAAAGATCTCCTATTCCCTAGAGCCACAGCTCCTAAATTAACAGAGGCCGCCGAAGAAGGTGAGTTTCCGATGAGATTTGGTGAGAATGGGGAAGTGGGGGTCACCAGGGTGGTTGTCGTATCCCTGAAACAAGTAAGAGACTTGGAGAACCTAGCAAAGGAAGTGGAAGTGGAGAGGTTGGAGGAAGACATGAAGAGGAAATTTGGGAGATTAAGACCAGTGGAGTATAAAAAGATCGCACAACTAATGATGGAAAATTACAATGATTTTAGAAAACAGGTGCAAGATAAGTATTCAAAGTCCTATCTTGATGCTGAAGCAGGAATAAAAAGGTAGGCTGGACAAGAATCGGCATTATGGTAATATATGGAGATCATCATGGAAGAAATCCGAAAGGGACATATGACCCAGATGGAAAAGGAATGAGAGCTAGCCGAAGAATTAGAAATAAGAAAGCGACAGATGTCGGAAGCAGTCTTAACTGGGAAGAACTTGCCGATTAAAAAGGCAGAGGAGTTAGCAACCAGGGACGTAAGCCAGGTACTTGAGGACATAATGACCCACGGATGGGCGGAACAAGCCCAGTGTTTGATCCATATGATCGAACATTTAGACACATTGATTGACAAAGCTGATGGCAATTCAGAGTCACAGTTACAGGGTCTCAGAGACTATTTAAAGGAGGACCCAGATCCACGGGTACCAGAAGGAAGCAGTACAACGAGGTCGAGAGGAAAGAGGATACTGAAGCGGGCGTTAGAACTGTATAAAAATTGGAAAGAGACCGTGGATAAAAAGAGTAAGGGGGGGGGAGATCAGGAGGGGCGGCCGCATTTCCCTTGTGAGAATGTCAGCCCATGACAGGGGATAGTAACTAACCCATCAGGACGTATGTGTATGTCCCGTTGACGAGAACAGAACTGATGCAGATTACCAAAAGTATCCCTGACCCACGGATAGACCAGGCAGGCTTCTACAAGGAAATTAAGAAACTGTTCCGGCCTGGCCAGTATACGGTGAAGGATGTGGATAACATGATGTCACTAGTTCCAGAAGAGGTGTGGATTCCATTTACGGCAAGTAATGAAGTGGGAATAAACTGGCCAGCAGTCACGTAGGCGAGTGATAATAGGAAACCACATGAGAAATTGACTGACGCCCTGAAACTACACGGTATTAAAGTGTTAGGGGCGTTGGAGAAAGTCCTTAAGCCAATAGATGTCAATGTCGAAAAACTGGCCGCTGTGACCCAAAGCCCAACTGAGGATGTTGCATCGAATTCTCAAGGTACGAAGCAGCATTTAAAGCTCACATCGGTTTGGACCCGACGAGTGAGACAGGTCAACGATATTTTGCAGGACATTTTGTGGATGGTTTGCTTCAACCTATACAAAGGGACTTGCGAGCAGCGAGAGTACGTGGCAATCTAAGTCGCCCAGAAAACTACTAGAAATGGCACGATATTATGAATGAAACTAGCAAGCCAGGGAACAGACAAAGGTAAAGGGAGAGAAAGAGTTGAAGACTAGGGTGCTAATGCAACAATTGTAGCAAGGACAACAGCCGCAAGGAGGGAACCAAAGGTAACCCCCCCCCCCCAGTTAATGGAGAGGCCAGAATACCAGGAACCACCAGGCCCAGGTGAATACCTATGTGCGACCGGATGGCCTGGCACAGAATGTATGCGCCTTTTGCAAGAAACCTGGCCACTGCAAGAACCAGTGTCCAGAGAGCATAGCTTGAAGAACGGGCCCTCTGCAAATAGGGCACAGGCCACCTCCTCGGGAAGTTCGGCATACTGCTGACTCCGAAAGCTAGCTTCGCCACTCAAGGGACGTACCTCTTTGATCATGAGGCAAGAGAGATGACACAAACTAGTCAATCTGAGGGGGAGGAGTGTGCTGTTTGGGAATGACCCAGCAGTGTTCCAAGATTCGACCAGCAGTCTGCTTTGAAGGGGCCGTGGTGGATCTGAGGGAGCGGTACTTGTACCTATCGATAAGAAGGGTCTGTATGTATCCTTACGGATAGGTCAACAACCCGCCATCAAATGTTTGGTAGATACTGGGGCTGGGCACAGTGTAGAGGAGGTCCCAGACGTAACCTACACCCCTGCCCCTCATTTCGAGCTGCCAGGAGGATACCCGCCAAGGTGCGTGACGTATAAGAGCAAATGAACCAACAGAGAGCCCCATTGGGACTCTGCCCAGTGTACATCAGAAGATCCGTACCTGTTGAAGCGCCCATAACCAGACAACACTGGGCAGCACGATACCCTATCAGACAGCCATACCAACCTCTAATACGAAATGAGGAGTACCTACATTCAGTCCACGAAGAGACCCGAAGAGCCCTAATGTAAAGGCCAGCAGAAGTGACATGAGTGCCTGAACAGACTCGCAAATATACAAAAGCAGCTATCACAGATAGCACACCAGAGCGAGCAGCAATGAACATAGATGTAATAGGCACGAGAGATAGATGATAAAACGTTACAAGACAGAATGAAAGTAACCGACCAGTCAAATGTATGTAAATAGGTTTGTAACGCAAGAAGCTAAGAAAACGATACTGCTTGCTATGCTTAGTAGAACAATAGAAGCGGCATGCGCCAACCATATATTTACCTCAAGGAGTATCGTATGCAAGTGCAACTCCATTTTGTAAAGCAGAAGTATGCCCAGGCTGCCCGAGGCCTAACAGACCAAGTTTCATAACCCAGCCTGAACAGAGGAGGAGAGCAGAATTGAAACTCAACAGAGAGCGGCTGATGCTTGGGAAATCGAGGTCACCCAGAGAAGGGGAGGAGAACGTCAACTCGCAAGAATCAGGCTTGGGAGCATACCAGCTCGCCCGTGAAGGTCAAGATAAGAGGCCCAGGCAGGTGACAGAGCCGAAGCAGAATTAAATACAATAAAAGCTGGAAACTGAAGCAGATTCACGGTGAACTGACACGTGACCAGCCGGGCACGAAGAGCTACCATCGCCTGATGTCATCCAGAACCCGAGGATGCCATAACTTCTCCAGATAAGAGGCTACAGTTTCAAGGCCATACCCAGCCAACTAATTGACACATAGCCCTAAAGCACTGATTGATGGAAGGGAGGCAGGGTGAATCCTGGGACACCAGGCATCTGGGTGTCCACTCTGCATGCTGCTAATTAAAGTGGAGATTTATGCCTAGGGGTGTAACCTACCCAATCACAATGGAGCAAGTAATCTAGGGTCCTATAGTCAGTAGAACCAACGTCGTACTTATAGTGACGTCTATCACGAGTGATGTAGAAGGATGGGCGTAGACGCCCACCCGATAAGAGTTATCCAATCTGCATGCTCTGTTACCATATACCGATATAACACCTATACTTAAGTTACCTTTCCTAACCAATTATATTTCATGATGTTTTTTGTAGAGTTAGACGTCAATGATTGAGTTTTATGCATAAAAATTGTTGTTCAACTGAAGTTCGAGGAAGTCTGAGCGAGACAGGTGATCGCGATGCTGCTGATTTCCATTTGTTTCCCTGTTTGATGTACTTGTCATTAAACGGACTTCCCTTTGCCAACTTACCGAGTCCTCATTATTGAGTTGTGCTGGAGTATGTGAATCCTGCACCCCCTGTCCTCAAACGGTGCAGCTATCTTGTCTTACAAGTTCTGGAGGGTGAGTACTGACCTATGGGCCCGTCAGTAACTTCCTCTCCTCCTGAACAACAGCTCTGTTGATACCAAAGCCGTCCCTCTCAGTGCTACTATCGGGAACACATAAGACATCAGTAGGATTTGGCGGGGAACCCATAGTTACTCCGGTAAGTGAAGAAATGGAAGCAGAGATTGAGGGGGTGACGTGGCAAGGTAGAGGTTTGTTGACAGAAAAATGTCCCGAAAATTTGATCGCCATTGATTCACTGAAAGCACTTAATGCCACCATCTATTGCTCTCTGTGAGGAGTGCGGATGACTATTATGGATTCAAAGGGTGGTATTAGGATGTGCCTAGGCAGGCCATTGCCAGCAGAACTACAAACATTACCAGAACAATTGTGGGCTACTCACAGTAATGATGTAGGGACCCTAGCAGTGGACCCGATTGTAATAAAGTTGAAGAATGGGGTAAGGTTCCCCGTGTGAAACAGTACAAGATTTCAGTGGAAAGGGAGGAAGCACTGATTAGGATCGTTAAAGATTTAATTGATCTAGGTGTTATGGAAGAACGTGAAGATATTGCTTGTAACCCAGTGCTTCCGGTCCACAAGAAAGGCGATGAGGCCGTGCCCTACGGGGTTATTATCGATTTGAGAGAAATTAACAAGATAGTGGAACCACGCTTTCCAGTCGTACCGAGTATTGCTAGTATCCTGACCTCGATTCCCAGTATGGCCGAATGGTTTAGTGTGATTGATTTGAAGAATGCATTTTTCAGCCTACCTATTGCACCAACGTCCCGGTATTTGTTTAGGTTTACACTGGGTCAGAGACAGTATCGCTTTACCAGAGTCCCACAGGGATACACGGAAAGTCCACCCATCTTTAGCTAAGCGCTGAAAGCCCAATTGGTCGAATTTATGCTACCAACAGGGACATCCCTGGTCGTAGATGACATATTAATAAGTGTCAATACGGAGGAAGGTTGCAGGGAAGAGACTGTTATGGTACTGTCTCACCTGGCAAAACAATCACAAAGCGTCTTTAGCAAAAATGCAGTATGTACCGCGACGAGTTGACTATTTGGGCTATGTCTTGTCAAAGGAAGGGCGGTCATTGTCAACAGACCGAGTAGCGTTGATTCAGGCTATGCCGACTCCCAGAACATAAGGAATTGAGAAAGGTGTTGGGAATTTTGCCATATTGTAGGCACTGGATACCAGAGTTCTCAGTAATAGCTAAGCCCCTGTTAAAAACATTGAAGGATGAGAAACACCACATACCCTTCGAATGGAACAAAGAGATAGAAGAGTGTTACGTGGCGTTGAAGAGTGCCTTATTTAACACTCCATCCCTAGGTACGCCCAATTATGACAAGGTATTTTACTTATTTGTTGATTAATTGGATGGCTGTTCGGTATCAGTATTAACGCAAGAACAGGGTGGAAAGCAAAGACCATGCGCTTATTTTTCCACAGAGTTAGAAGCAGTAGCAAGGGGATTCCCCCCTTGTATGAGAGCCGTTGCAGCAGCGGCACTAGCATTAAAGGAGAGCACTGGCATTATACTAGGAAATTAAGTGATTGTACGAGTGCCTCATGCTGTGGACATATTATTGAATAGAATGCAGACACAGCATTTGACAGCTGCCAAACGAACCCAGTATGAAATATATCTGTTTAGCAGGAATGTAAAAATTTAAAGATTAATGTGCTCAGCGTCATTGTTACATATTCCAACCAAGGGTGACAGCCCAAGGCATGACTGATCAGAACAGAAGAGGAAACGAGGGGGAGAATAGATTTGCAGGATCAGCCCTTAGAGGATGGTGATGGGATCTTGTTCTGTGACGAGTCTTGCTATAAGTTGGAAACAGGAGAAACAGTAGCAGGGTATGCGGTAACAACTGGGCACGGTGCAGAAAGTGGTCTGCTGTCGTCCGCAGGGGGGCTCAGCAAGCAGCTGGGAGCCGCGAGACAGAGGTTAAGAAACTGGTGGTGAGTGACTATTAAGACACTAATTCAAATATTATAAATAAGGAGTTCTACACTGTGAAGCCTCCCTCAGAGGTAGTCGACAAATACATATCAAGAACCTATGCAGTAATCCAGGTAATCTGTTGAAGAGAACAGCAAGTAGTGGAAATGACGACCAGACTGGTCTTCAGAAGCCAGTCAAACATGCTGTGGGATAGATGGCTCCTTCATCGGGGTGAGGGGGACTAAATTTGATTCCATTTCAGAGGAGGGACCGCTAGAGGAAATAATTAATAGCGGCTTGTCGGAAGAGGACGTGGCTATTGAGCAGAACCTATGTGAAATAAACAACCTGGGTAAAAAGAAGATAAATCAAGAGCTGACATGGCGGACTCAGAGGAGGGAAGAGACTGGAGCACCTCAGGTTCTGTTGACTTCGCAGGTCAATGGCCGGAAAATAAGATTTTTTACCCTAACCAGCATGCAAGCACGGAACACAGATCAGCTGCTAGGGTAAGAGAAACAGCATAAACCGTCAGCTCTCAAATCCAGGACATTAGCATGATAGCATTCATGGACAATAAAGGATCATTTGAATCCAAAGACGTGATAAGCATTAATGAAGTGGGGACAGCCTAATGCACTTAACGTGCGATGGATCAACAAAGGGTTCCCGTACAGAACTGACAAGACTACATCGAAAGAGAAAAGGAGGTGGAGGAAAGGAGAATGCAAGGATAACTGAACCATACCCTGCGCGAGGCAAACTAGTAGATTAGGCTGACTTCTCCTTCGATTTCGATCTTGAATTCAGTCTTAAGCTCGTTTGTCGAGCTTTATGACAATATATGGTCAGAAGTTAGATCACACACCCTAACCCTGAGGGAAATGAAGCTGAACCTGGCCATACTAACAGATATGGTGCAGGCGAGTGGCCAACAAGAAAACCATGCCTAACACTGCAATATGGACAAACCAAGGCGCGAAGGAGTGGAAGTTGTGAGTAGATTTGAACAAAAGAGTCAAGACTCTCGTGAAGACCTGGTGTCCCATATGGTGGCCAGAGGGATCATCTTAGTAGACACCGCCATTCAAGAACCCAGGTCAGGTCTGGACTGCGAATGTGACTCAGTCTAGTGGAGAGAATATTAGCTCGGGACCTGAACCAAGCGACATGACGAATGCAGAAGGGGGTGAAGACTTAACCGAAAAAAGAATTACCCTCTCCTAAGCAAAAAGCAAAGGGAAAGCACGCCGTGGAAGTAAAGAGCCAGGGTAAGAAAGGTCCATCGGCCTCATCCCGGAAATTCCTGAGGAACCTCCCGATAATGGAAGCTCTTAACCACGCCCAACAGAGTAAAAAGAAGAAAGTAACGAAAGCATAGAGGACGAACCAAGAGGGGAGAGAGCCAAGGAACTCGCCCAAAGAGGTGAGGGCACAGGACAAAGACCAAGAAGAAGAAGAAACCGAGGAGATTGGTCAGGTAGTAATATCTATAAAGGACAGCAGGGGTGAGGGGGGGGAGGGGGGAGGGGGGGACAGTGCCTGATACCACCAAAGTCACATTGGATGCAGCTGCTCAAACTATGGACAAGTGGGCCTGTGACAAAGAACAAACGTTGTGGGGTACCAGAGACTTCGTAAAGGCAAACCTTGGCGGTGGTGTTCAGAGTAACGGTGAAGGTTATGGGAGGGAGGACAGTAAAGTCCTTATTGTGAAAAAAGGATGCCAAGGATGGGACAGACCCATTGATGCAAGATCTAAAGGTCTCTTCGAAAGAAAAAAAACAGTAAAAATGTTGTGAAGACAGGCCCACAAGAGTGTGGAAATTCCCAGGGGAAAAACATGGCAGAAGAAAGAGGGAACAGACGAGACCCCAGGGAGGTGGCCCCTTCAGTATACTAAAGAATGCCTGGAACTGCAATAAGGGGGCGAAGGAAAATGCATTGAGGGGGCGAGGGAGGGAAATACTGAACACAAATCCGCGCATAACATCGGCATAAGGAAAAGCAGTCTACAAACTTTCCCTAACTAGCTTACTAGGGAGGGAAATGCCAGTATGCCTGAATCATTTAAATGTGTTGCCAATTTTAAATGAGGTGGTGGGGTTGGTGGGTATATAATCGAGGGACATCGACAGTGTGTCATTCCCCGACAGGGCAAACAGTGGTGCGTGTATGCTACATTTTGTATCCCGCTTGGTAAGAGATCTTGTATTGGCAGAAGGTGGAGAACTGACCATTATGGGGTTTCGAGTGGAGGGAATCGAGAATGGGGTGGAAAAGAAGGTGCCAGGTTACCTACGAGTGGTGGTGAAGGCTAGGGAGGAGGAGGTCAGAGAATTAAATGAGGGGGTAGAGAGGAAAGGGAGTCGGTAAACTACTGGTCATAAGTAACATCTGTCCTACATGGCAAGGGATATTTTGGAGGGGAAGGTGAAGGTCTTCGCTCATAGCAAAAAGAGCGATCTGTGCTTGACCTGTTGGAACTCAAGAGGAAACACTCACTTATTCAATAACCAGAGGACACTAGACCAATTGAGACAGAGTTGCCTCATCCTGCTACAGGAAACCTGGCTCATAACTCCTCTAGTGCTGGATGGCTATAAGGTCTTCCAACAAAAAGCAAGGTCGAGTGAGGGGAGAGTCGCAACATGTGGGGTCGATTACTGGCAGTTAGATCAGAACAGGGGTGGTCAACCAAAGAATTCCAAGATACGCCTTTCGGCGCGATGGGAGTGGAAGTCCGGGGAAGCCACGGTGAAAACCCCATGCTAATACTCAACGTATATTGGCATAGGGGAATTTCAGTAAAACACTTTCCTGAAGCTGCTGACCAGGATAATCGTAGACTGGCAAAATTCAAACCTCAGAGGAAATGTCATTTTGGCGGGGGACTTAAAAGCTAACTGACAAATGATAGATTCCGAAGGTGAAGAATGAGAAAACTCCAGATATGATACCGAGCAACCATAAAAGCCAGTCAGGAAGGGAATGGTTGGTCGCACTTGGCGCTGCGAGTTTGTGTAAAGTAAATGGAAACGCACATGGAGATCGGGGGGGCTGGGCACACGTGGCATAGGGGCGATAGTGCGTCAACACTTGATTAGGTCTTTGTGAACGCAGAACTGTTCTGTTCATGTGAAGAGATGTTAATATGTGAAAATGAATGGAGCGACCGCTCTATGCTAAGGGTAATGTTTAATGTGCCTGCATGCAAGATTGAGTAAAGTGACTGCGTGAATGTGGCAGCAAATGTGGCAGGTCATAGACTGCGGTGGATGCCTTCCATGGTGCCTAAATTAAACCATAACATAACAGAAACATTGTATGATTGAAATTGAAGGTTTTCAATGTCAATAACTGATCAAACCATTGAAGAATTAATAGCGAAAACCCTGGGATCGGCAGGGAGAGGCAGGGGTAAGGAGGAACATCAATACAACGAGGAGGTAGCATGACAAAACAGAAATGAGACACAAACTAGGAGAGATAAAACAATTAACAAAACAAGGCCCTCGAAGGTTGCTAGGGGGAAAGCCGTGAAACGAGCATACAAACGTTTCTGCAAGTTCAATAGGGCACATTTGTTACAAAAGGATGCAGAATTAATGGTGGGCGTTCTGACTGGGAAGGACTCTAGGGCCTTTTGGGAAGTAGCCAATGCAAAAGACGGTGCCAACAGGGTTGCCCTACTGAATGCTGTACCTGAAGAAATCTGGTGGGAGTACTTTGGTACCTTATATGCTGAGTTGGGAACCAGTTAGGAGGGAGAAGAGGGGATTAACGAGGGGATAAAACCTGGAAAAATACCCACAATTGAACCAAATGAGATAAAAGACCTGATCTTAAAGAGTAAACCATCTAGGGCCCAAGGGCCAAATGGACTAACATAGGATATTGAAATCCAACCCAGAAGACTGGGCAGTTGTGTTGACCTGTCTTTTTAATGATGTGGTAGAGACAGGGCTTGAAGCCCAAATCCAAGTGCAACTCTTGGTACGATTCCGACCTCACCACCCTTAAACTCAAGTGCGGGTGGGCAGAGAGGAAGTGGAGAGCCTCGGGCGCATCCCCTGACAAAATGGCCTGCTGCCTACTCCAAAGGCAGTACAGACTCTGTCCTCTCTAAGAAGAGAGCCTACATCCAAGCCTGTATCTCTGCGGTATCTAACAACTCGGCCGAACCTTTCAAAATCTGCATGGAGCTGGCCAATCCTGCTGCAGTCTCCAACTCTCCTGTTCCCTCCCAGACACTCGGCATGGCCTTGGCCTCTCATTTCACTACTAAAACTCAGGACATCCTGTCCACCCCTCTCTTCCTCTACCTCCTCTACCTCTTGTTCTTCTTCTTCCTCCTCCTCCTCCTCCTCCACCGTATGAGGCTATCTCTCCTCCACCTTTCCCCGGTTCACCCCCAACGATGTTTCTAGACAAGTCTGATCTATGAAAGTCTCATGAAAGTCTCAGCAAAGCAGGTTCTCCACTGCTCATCCAGGACTATCAAAGGACCACATCGACACCATTGCTCCAGCCTTGGCTGATTTCTGCAATCACTCCTTTGCCACTGGAATTTTCCCCTCCCCCCCCCTTAAGCACCCTCTCGTGCACCCCCTTCTAAAGAAGCCCTTGGCCAATCCTTCCTCTCCGGCTAACTATCGCCGGATCTCCATCACTCCTTTCCTGGGCAAACTCTTGGAAAAGCTGGCCATCTCCCAGCTTAATCTACATACTGAATTGGTTGATTGCCTCCATGACCACCAGTTTTCAAAAGCTGCCAGAAGCATGGAAACTGCTCTCATGAACACACGTGCAGACTTGCTCTCCAATCTGGACTCTAATCTCCCTTCTGTCCTCATTCACCTTGATGTATCTTCTGCTTTTGTAACAGTCAACCATGCCTTCCTGCTCAATCGTCTCCGGGACAACCTTGGTATTACTGATCAGGCCAATGCCTGGTTGAGCTCCTTTCTCACCGGCCGACCGACCCTCTCAGGTCCAACTGGGGTCTTTCCTCTCCTATATCTCCCTCTCTCTACTTGTGGTGTTCCTCAGGGGTCAAAGCCCTTTCCAAGGCTCTTCAACCACTACCTGGCACCTCTTGCCCACCACATCGCTACTTTTTACTCCAATTTTCAATGTTATGCGGATAACACTCAGCTCTCTTTCAGGCACCCCTCAGCCAACTCTGCTTCTTTTCTCATACCAATCTGCCTGGTAGCAATTCAGGAATGGTGTGCCGCCAATGAACTCTGCCTTAATACCAGTAAGATTGAGATTATCCCTCCCATTGTTCACAAGGCTTTCTGGGGCCTGGCACCGCTCTACCTCCAACTTCCTCTTCCAAAACATCTTCCTTCTCGAGCTCTCTGCTCATCCACCTCAAACTCTCTTGAGGGTCTGATGCTTCTCCAAGCAGAGAGTTGGGGGCAGATCTATCTCCTCGGCTGGGGAATCCCTCTGACCAACCTCCCTGCCTCTCTCAAACTTGAGCAGAACCAACTCCGGTCCTGGAAGCAACTCAAAAAAATTCCTTTTTGCTTCTGCTTTCTCTCCCCTGCTGATGCACCCGACTGCTCCGCGCACTGGTCACCTGGTCACCCTCTGTACTCTGGCCCAGGCTTCTGCATGTCCAGTTGCCCTTGCACTGCCTCCGGGCTCTCCAGCTCTTAAAGGTCTGTATCTGCAACCCTACAGTCCCTTCACTCTGCACTGATGACCCACCCGCTGGCTGCACTTGTGAGTTAACTGCACTTCTCCCCTTCCCTCTTGCCCGCACTTGCGCGATCTGTTCTACACAAGACCTAGTAAGATTGTTATTTTGTCCTCCCTTGTTTCTCCCTCCGTCTTGTCGCGCCTCGAAACACTTGTGTACAGGTGCGTTACAAATGCCACATCATATCATAAAGGCAAGATAGTACCCAAGTTAACTTACGGACTGGAATTATGGGGGATCGATTCCTTTCCACAACTAGATAAGATAGAAGCCATGTTGTGGAGAAAAACTTTGATGATCCCAAACTGTGTACCTCTGACTGCAATTCGTTTTGAGCACAGTGGAAAACATTAACACTGCTCTTTATGATCCTAACTGGTCCTGAGGTATCCCTGTACAAGGATCTTGACGAGTACAGAGAATGGCTGATCAAGTCGAATAATACCACACGTTTCCTGGGGAAACTATTTAAATATGGAAAAGTGCTACTGGAAGTAGTTAGCCTTGACATAGGGACACTGAAAACAAACCCAATGAAAGTAAAAAAGCCTTGTATGATCAGGACTGGGTAACACTGGAATGCTTTCACAAATATAAAAGTCACTGTCACACTTGTTGCATGCATGAACACAAACCAAGAGGAAAACTGACCCCCTTTATATGCTGCAGTTCCTAAATAAAATCTAGTGGTGATGCGCCTCAGATGGAACCTCCTTCCTACTAGGGAGGTCCTGAGTACAAGGAAACCGCTCGAGGCAGATGGAACAAGTTGTAGGTTCTGTAAAAAAGCTGAGGGAAACGAAAATATCAGGCACTTGTTAATGGAATGTAAAGCACTGTCAAGTACAAGAACAAGATTTTTTGGGAAATGTCAGAATATAGCCTGGGTGAATGTCGACGATCTTTGGAAAAAATGTCTCTCCCCTCAAACAACCTCTATGGGAATTGCGGTTGCAGGTTTCTTTAAAGCCCTCAACCTTGAACGAGAACCTAGCTGATCATTTATTTATTTGAATTTATATAGCGCACATCAGCCCGGGGGCATTGTGGCACTGTTATAGTATGCTCACTTGGTACAGGAATACATTAAAGAAGGTAGGCACGTTCATAGCATTACATACAGACAGTAAATATAAGAATAGTGAGGAAGCGGGTTAGTTGAATGAACAGGGTGTTTTTCAGCAGTTGGCGGAATGCGGTGTAGGATTTTTAATTTCTTAGTGCAGTGGGTAGTGGGTTCCAACATTTTGGGGCTAAGTGTTGAAAGCTAGACCCGCCGGCTTTGCTTCTTTTGAAGGTGGGTACATAGATCTGGTTGGCTAGATGGGATCTGGTAGGTCTGGTGGACGAATTGAGGGTTAACCCTTGGGATAGATATGGGGGGCATCAGCAGAGAGGCATCTATGTGTGATGCCCATGGTTTTGAAGAGGATGTGTTCTTTTATTCTTTTATTGGAAGCCAGTGTGCTTCTTTCCTGACCCGAGAGTTGTGTTCCCTTTTGGAAATACTCAGGGCTGCTCTCAGGGCATTGTTCTGTGTGATTTGCATTTTGTTTAGATTTTTTGCAGAGGTGCCCAAGAAAAGGGCATTGCAGTAGTCCAGTTGGTGTCTACTGTGGCTCTGACTATTGATGAGCAGTTTTTTTTCTGGTGAGTAAAGGTTTAACAGCATTGATAACCTTGGTGATAACCTCGGTGGTGAGCGTGGCGCAGGAGGCTATTGCATTGACATGACAAGAGTTTTTACTGCTGAGGAGACAATAATGGTGGAGTTGTCAATGTTAAAGGTTTTGTATTGTGGTGGGAGTTTTATATTATCATATTGCTGCTAAAATGTATAGTTGGTCGTTACTTATGAAATAGTGGGAGTGATGAACTGAGTTTTTATATACAGATATTGATGAATTGATATTTATGTTTTTTGTAAAGGTTCACAGTGTTTACTGTAATTTTTTTCTAATTAACCATAAACAAATTTAAAAAAACAAAAAAAAGAAAACTGCTGCAGAGGCAAAGGGGAGGAAGGCTGTTGAGGGTAGTTGGGAGTGGCTTATCGATTTCATGGCAGAAAATTAACACCTCCCGTTACATCATCTACCCCACCGAGTTGGTTGGAGGATTTGGGCCAATGTGAAATATTAACCCTGACAGTTAATTACCTGAGACACCCTGAAGGCATTTGGGTGGGCTTAAATGCAGGTGGGGGGAAGGCATGTGGTATGCCCCCTACCTGGCCGTAGCTGCCAGTGTGGGAGGCAACTCAGGTGCCCAGAATTCAACACCCACTACATGATGTGGGGCCCAAGGGTGGCATTGTGAGGATCCCCTGGTCTCCCTTACAGTGTGGGGAGGTGCCAGCAGGGGACTTTCCCACTATCACTGTTGCCCTTTTAAGGGGGACCATTAAGAATATACCAATAGCACAGCCCGGATTATGCAAACCTGCAGCATTATTACTGGTTGATGACCTGTGAAAGTCCTACCAGAGAACTCAAGTCCCCAAAGTACACACCAAGTATGATTTCAATGGTCAAGCAAGCACAGAGCCAAGAAAGGCTCTGCTGGCTCCATGGACCACTTCTGACGTGCAAACAGGTCCGCGCATCCACAGCAGTCCAGACATCAAGATGGTGGCCCAGCCTAATATAGGCTCGGTCCAAGGTGCCCAGCAAAACCAGGGAAGGAAGGAAGGCAGACAGACAGAGACACACACTAGGGTAAACTGGTGGCTCACAGACATGCCAATTCACAGAAAAGACCAGTTACACTTACCAGTGTTCTGATAGCCCCCACCCAGGCCGAGGGAATGAACAGGTTTTTCAGCACTCTTAGATAAAAGGTATGCCGCTTTTTGCACATTCCCCCCACAACCCCCTTTCTGAGGCCCATATTGCTACGCCTGCCGAAGGTGTACGAGAAAACCAGTAAAGCTACCCAGATGAAGCCATCCATGCTGCAACCAACCAGGTCCCATCCCTGTTTCGTGGGATGTCCCAAAAAACATGGAGGAAAGGAGATGAGCTGCAACAGTAGTTCAAGACACACACGACCTAACCGTCTACATCCACCAACCTTTAGCTGCAGCTTGGACCCATAAGAAATACCAAGACAACCTGCTCAATGCTGTTGAGCCTTCTAATAAAGAGATTAAGGAAGAGAACTTGAATGCTAGTTGTATTATGCCAATCATCCTAGGTACTTTGACCTCCTCCCACTGGCTTGGGCCCTAAAAATAGGTTAGGTCGCTGTTCCATACTCATTACAGGTTTGGTGGTATCCCGCCAGTAAATCACACGAGATACCACCAAAAGGAATTACTGTTACCAGCACTTGGTCGGCAGATTCCAAGTGCCAGAAAGGGAAGTTATTCCATTCCATGGAGTCTCAAAGGACTCCATGGCGAGAGAGGCCGGTGTTACCCGTTCCTGTAATACATGTGCCGGTAATACCAGCAGTTTTTGATGGTGTGGTGCCAGAATTACCTCCAGCTCCAAGCTGTAGGCAATTCCAGCCACCCCGCCACCAAACTCGGAATATGCCGGTGCGTTAACGTGCCATTAAAAATTGAATTGCCGGCACGTTAACACTGTGCCAGCATACTTGTAATGAGGCCCTTTGTCTTAATGGAGTTTCCATTTTCATTCATCGATTTGCTTAATTGCGAGATCCATTTGCAGTACATGTCACAGTTTACATGTCTGCTTTTATAATGTATTGAGACACAATGGAGCATGGGCCGTCCTTCTATTCTGTCTGCTTGCATTGGCCAGTGTCCGGGAGTGATTAATGTCATTTGAAGAAGGCAGATCTCAATCAGTCAAAGTTAGCACTCCTTGCACCCACCCTCTTGCTAGTAGAGCGTGGGGTGCCACTAGGACCCACTGCCCCGGTTTTGTTTCACCTAAATATGGAACCACTGGGAGATCAGATTGACAACTAGAGCATGTGGGCTCACAAATATATCAACGAGACTCTGCTGTACCCCACTGTGGGGAATTGCTTATCAACTATTGAGTCATGGATGACTAAGGCTAGCCTAAAATTGTCCTCACCTAAAATACAGTTTTATATTTGGCCCAAATAAAGACATCCAATGAAAACAGTTCTGGCTTCCTGATTTTCCTCTTCTGAGCATTACCTCCCTTCTCAATTGCAGGGAATTTTTGGGCATTCTAAATCTCAGTCCATATTAAGGCCCAAATGGGCCAATGTTAACTTTGCATTCTGTGGAAATTAAATCCTTTACTTCCGAGGTAATTATTTAAATAAACAGTCCAGGGGTTGCTTGCTCTCAACCCATTATAAAGGAGGTCATGCTCTTTTGACTGGAATTTATAAAGAGATCACTTCCTGTGTGTTCACTCTGCCACACAATCGTTTCCAGGGTGCGTACTTTTGACAGCAGCTCCCCCATACCAACTACTTTCCATAGGTTGCTTCTCTATTCAAGAATTCTCTTGAAGCTGGGATTCTTGATCAACACGTCTTTGGAACTTATGTAAGGAAGGAGGGGTCATTTTTGCCACCCCTCCCATACATTTAACATGAAGGGAAACACCTGCTGTTACAACAGTGGGGGGACGCCCTCCTTGCCCTTTTCTGGTTCCATTGGGAAAGGTCCCTGGCACCCAGTGGGGCTAATGCCAGACACATTTGGACTCCATCTTGTACATCCCATACTCCATTTTACTGATTAGGCCGCATTCAAGTTGCTGTGAAGACTCCTCCGCGCACAGCGAACACTGACAGCCCCCGCTTCCTCCTCCCATGTCCGCACAGCCCAGGCTCATTTTCTCTGCAAGCAAACAGTGTATTCTTTTATCCTTCCTCTGAGCTCATTGCCCTATGTGTGACCAGGCCGAATTCGGACTTGTAGCTCATCCATCTCCACAAACCTGCTCTTGCTCCTCTCACACCCACCTTTGGATAAGATATTGCCTGCACAACCCTGTGCCCCTCAATTTCCACTTTGATGTAACAGAAGAGTGACCCTTCCCCGCTGACCACACCAGAAGGACCCCAATTAAGTTTTATCCTGTCTCCTCATATATCCAGCTTAAACCAAAACTTGTCAAAAACTTCCAGACCATACAATGTACAATTCTTGTAATGTTTGACAGAGCGCTCTCAGAGCAGCAGAGTCCTCTGTATGCTTATTCTTTGATAAACTTTTTATAAACACAACCTTTTCTCTTGGTCTCATTCCCTAATGGGGTGCGTCCTTTTATTATGAGTTTTCCATTGTAAATTGGGAGTGAGCACCTTCACTTAGCTACCCCAGTTACCGCGCTGCAACACTGCGTCTTCTGGGTAAAACACAGGTTTTGCAAAGTTAGGATGGACTCACCGTTTCAATCCCTACGATTGCTAAACTGCAGAGCTGGAGGAAGGGCTTATGCAATTCCAGATGCCTCTTCCCATCGCTCATATGTTTTATTGAAAGAGACTGGAATTTTAACTTTTACCACAGGGTTACCGTGTATTTAAGTCACTGCATTACACTCCTGCCTACTAAAATATACTAAGTCACTTTGTATAACTGCTTGTTACTTTTGGATCTCTTTTTTTCTAGGCGTGTAATCAGACATTATGGGTCTGGTATTGTGAGGCTAATGTTATCCTCACTTTTGGTGGCCCTCTGGACATTGTTGGCCAAGTGTTAACCCCTTTCCTCCTGCTATGTGCCATATGTAGTATATAGTGTAAATATGTATAATTAATTCTGCTATATAGTAGTTGTGTGGGGGAACTATTGTGACTATTCGTGTATTGGTATTTTGGGCACAGATCAGGGTCCTGTAAATTATTTTCTCTCCACCCTAAGCCTTTTATGTATTGTTCCTACCAGGAGGTAGGGAGCATACATTTAGCTTTGGAGTCTGCAGGGTCTATATAGATATCCCTTTAGCGTGCTTGGATATGCACTGCCTTACTATGCGCAATGTTTAACTCAAAGTACTCTGTGTGATTGTATAAAGAAGTGTTTATTTTCAGTATACCAGTGTAATTAATATATTCTCTGGGGTCCGGGGTTAACTACTGGGACTAACACTTGTGCCAGACTACCTACTCCTTTGAGTTATGCCTGACTGCTCTGCAATAGCTACCACTTTAGATAGTTGGGTCTATATTTTAGTTGGAAATCTTGTCTTGCCTTCAGGTTAGATGGGTTTACATCCCTCACTAGAGGGTGGAGGAAAAATGTCCCCAACAGTGTTTTCTTAATTAATTATTGAGCTTTTATAATGCACAGAATGAGCACTGTGGTACTCATAAAGCACCAATTCTTGTCTGAGTTTTAGGGCATATTGTGGCCCTGCCTTGAGATCACCAGACCTATTTCTGCCGGAGCCAAATTATAATAAGGGAAGGAAGATGGGAGAGAAAGTATAGGAAGAAAAATGTGGAACAGACAAATGGAAAGAAGCTTGAAATGTGTACACACGTTTATGGACAGGATGTAAATAAAGACAGGTGGACATTTTGTATGGATGCATAGGTTCAAGCTATCCCAAGTATAATGAACGGCGTGATTGACTGGGTCACCTAATGGATTGGCCATGTCCCTTAAGCACTATGAACAACGTGTGAACCTAAACAGATTCACGCAGCACAATGAGTCCCAAACATCATTGAAAGAGGTCTCCTGCCAAACAGGCACAAGGTTTAGGCAGCATGAAGTACAACCCTCTGAACACGCCACAGCTGGGCAGTGTGCACACTTCCAAGTGAGTCCAACTCCTCCCACTGTAGTTCAGTTCTCCCTCTGCCTTCAAGCAAAGAAGGCAGTTTTAGTTATTCAGTGGATTTCAGCAAAGTTCAAATGTTCTATACTGTAAGAAAAACAACACAGATGAAGTTAAATGTGTTACTGCAAATAGATCCCTGTAAACTATACCATCCATCCATCCATCTAATGCGTTTCCGAACTAAATCATACTATGTGTCCAGAAACATGCAGAACAGAGAGAAAAGGGGATGACGACACAGGAGTGAAGTGGGAACTTCATATACAGTGCTCAAAGAATACCTACCCTCCAGCCACCTGCGACCCAGTTTTCAAAGGTTCTCCCTTCCACATCAAATATTCACAAATACTACCTACCACCCCAAATAAACAAATACATGGTACGCTTGCATTCACTACCCCTCCATCACGCTGAATACACCTTTACCTAGCCGCTTGCCACCTTTCCCGCCTCACCCTCAGTGTGCAGTGCTCCACACTCGCCATTGGCTGGCTAAACGATAGAGCTGCTGTGACCAGCTTTTCCTGCTAGGTAAGAGGAAGCAGTACTGCGATTTCAGCAACTCTCTCAAAGTGAGAGAGCCACATCTGGGATCCCAATTTGGGCAGGACTAGGGCTGCCTTGTGAGGCACATTTACTGGGAGCTACAGATTAGTGCTGCCATAAAATAGCAAGACCACTGGGAGGTACAGACTAGTGTGGTTAAATGACTTCTGCCAATGAAAGGAAAACTACAAAGCAGTGCTACCGACAGGTTGCTCAGCTACGGGACATGTACGAAACAATGCTGCCCTCAGGTATCACTGTTACGAGAAAGGTACAGACCAATATAGGCTAGTTGACAGTTGGTTGTCAATGGCACTTCCAACCCAGTAATGCCCTCCTGCGGCTGTCAACGGAAGCCACAGTGCAGCGCTGCGGACAGTTGGTTGTCAATGCCAGGTATATGCAAGTGCTACACTCTGGTAGCGGTCAACAAAAGCTGTAGCCCAGTGCTGTCCTCAGGCAGCTGTCAATGACCGCTCCAGTCCAGTGCTCCAGTCCAGTGCTCCAGTCCAGCGCTCCAGTCCAGCGCTCCAGTCCAGCGCTCCAGTCCAGCGCTCCAGTCCAGCGCTCCAGTCCAGCAGTTATCAATGGAGGCTACTGTTTGGTAACATTTCACTTATTTTACCTCAGTATTTGTGGACCCCCCCCCTCACGCCCCCCCCCCCCCAACTTGTTGCTTTTGTTTCAGCCTCCGGTCCTGACTTTCTGCCAGTGAAGCACAGCCTTCAGCTGCACTCCACTGGGCTTTTGCTCATCTTTATGGGGAAACCGACTTATCCTTCAGGCAGTCAGTACCAAGAAATGTTGTTTCTCTTAGTCTTATGACTTTTTTGCCACTTTTGGAAACTATTTATTTATTTTGACATTTGTATAGCGCACCTAACCTGTAGGCATCTAGGCGCTTTTTCTTAAGAAGGATGGTTACATTGATTGCTTGCATCGGAGTAAGGTTGAACAACAACAATCCAAGTTGTTTGCATAGGTTACATACATTTGTTACGTAAGTTATATCATACAGATGTTGTTTGCACAGGTTACAGAAGTTGGTTACGTTGATTACCTCATGCATTAGGACTCAGAACAGGTTTGGGATGGTAGGAGTGCTTTTAGGTGTTTTGGGAGAAGAGCCAGGTTTTGAGGCCTTTGCAGAAGGACCAGAGGGAGGGGTCTGTATTTGACGCACTGGGGTCCTTGCGTTTTTGGGCCCTAGACATCCCTTAAGGATTTTTTGGCAACTGGACAATGTGCCTAGGAGTATACTGGTGGCAGCAAACGAGTTTTCATGCGTTTTTACATTTCTTTACCGAGCCATACCGCTCTTACTGCGTTTGGCTCATGACTGTGGCTAGTGCCCATTATGGCCGTGCCACAAGGTCTTTGGTCTTCTCCTTTGGCCCTTGTGTCCGTTGGCCTTCTTCCTGATCCTTGTGACCCGAGGAGTCCTTAGTTGGGCATGCATTCACACGCGAAAGTCGGCACTTTTCGCAAGCTATGCATGTCACGTGTGTGGGTACCCAGGAAGTGGGCTGGGACTGTTTGATGCCAATCCACACCACTGGTGCCAGGATGTCTGGTGTGCATGAGAGCCGCAGGGGTCCCTGATTGGACCAATGCTGGCGTGCATGAGTGGGGCAGATCTCCTCATTGGCCAGCTGGGTGCGAGCACTCACTGCACTTTGGGATATGAGGAGGGGGTCCGAGTGCAGGCCCGCAGATCACACATAGGTCCTAATCTACCTATACACAGAGCAAAGTATCCAGAGAAGCAAAGCAGACCCAAGGACTATACAAAACCGCACAGAGAAGGTTTGGCACCCTGAGCCCGCAGTTGTCCCGCTAGAGCGCTGCTTTGCGCTCGATCTCCGAAGACCTACAAAGGTGCTTCAACCTCTTGGAGTGGTGGGACCTATCCCTCTCAACACCTCCTTGTTGCCCTGCAAACAAAACTTCTCTGAAGTGTGCCTGGGCCCTCCAGTGGACTGACCAGCTTGTACCTTGGCACCTGCGTTGGAGCATTGCTACATCAAGTTTTGCCTCAAGCCTTGGGGAAATTCTAGTTCGTACTACAAAGCATCTCATTGCCAAATCTGTTGTTCCAGCTGCTTTGGGCCATTAGAGAGGTGTGTGCGTCAGACCGCGAGACTTGGGTGCCCCTGCATCACTGTGCGTCAGTGGCGGTCACTGCTGGCGACTTTCCGGCCTTTCTTCAAGTGTCCGGAGACCAGCTGCATCGGTGCGTTCCTTGTCCTGCATTTGTGACAAGAGATCCAGCTCCAGTTGAAAACTGGGCCCGCCTCTACACCTGCAGCGCCAGTGCACCTTGAAGCTTAACCAAGGAGGGAATTTCGTACTCCAGGCGACCATCTCCAAGCCTGCCAAGTTTTGACCCGGAGTGTGCTAGGGGCGGTGAGTAATCCTACCACTTACTGGTGACCCCTAGTTCATCCAACCGGTTTTTACACACAAAGGATCCCTGTGGTCCTTGGCTTGGCTTGTGCGGCTCTTGCTTCCTAAAGCCGTCCGAAAACTGAGGACAGCTTTGTTCTCCACAGCAGATCCTCCTCTGACCCAAATACCCACATTCCAGAATCCGCTTGCTAACTTTTCCTTCCCATTGAATATTGTCCTTTGCAAGCTTTAGGCATCACCAAGTGCTTTTACGCACAAACTTGACACTGAGCACAAGGCTCCAATCTTAGAATGGCTGGACTTTTTAAGTTAGGGAAACCGCACTATACCGCAATGATCGAAAAGTGATTGAACACATTTTTACATATTGTGTGTTTAAGTAGTGATATTAATGTGTTCTTCATTATT
Source organism: Ambystoma mexicanum (assembly GCF_040938575.1). Classification (NCBI taxonomy): domain Eukaryota; kingdom Metazoa; phylum Chordata; class Amphibia; order Caudata; family Ambystomatidae; genus Ambystoma; species Ambystoma mexicanum. The sequence goes on from NC_090928.1 coordinate 1,284,542,267, forward strand.
CACTTGTGTTTGTTCTGGGCCTAATAAATTGTGTATTTTTTGATATACTACAGTCTAAGGGTAATTCTTGTCGTCCTACTGTGTGTGCTCATCCAAGACCTCAGATCACCCCCACTACTCCCAATACTTAGCTTTGGCTGCTCTCTGTTAGGGAGAATTCTCTGTTAAGGCTAATTTCCCAAACCTAGCGAGTCCCCCCAGCAGCTTTGCTGGATTTTTGGGGTTTATTTTTTTCTCCTGCTAAGAGTGAGACTCTTTTTATCCCACTCTTAGGCATGATTTGAGGATGTCCTTTGACTTTGTATGTGTTTTATGGGCTATGGGGTCTTTTACTCTATAGGGCTTCATGTGTTTTTTACTATGTGTGTTACACAGCACCCTCAGTGCAGTGACACAGGGGTGTCATAGTGACCCCAAACAGACTCCATACCCTGGGACTGACTACCAGGGCCTGTAAAGTCACCATTGGCTTTACTAGTCTCAAATTATTAACAGAACCAGTACAGACCATCATATTGTGGAAGTACTGGGCAGGGGTTATTAGATTGCCCCTGGGTCTGTTTGCGAGGGGGCACTGTGCAGTCGCCCCTTGTCGAGTTTCTGGCTGGTGGCAGTGGTTACCACGCGAAATATTCATTCAGAATATTTACTATGGGATTTTCCCATTGATTTTAAACGCACCACTTTTTGGTGCAATGTTAAAGATACCGCTGCTTTATTTATTTAATATTAAATTCACGGTTGGGTCTTTTTGCCAGAACCCGGTGTCAAAATGGCGTTTGTGTTCGCCTCTGTAACTCTAACCCAAGTTGAGCCCTTTGTTCCACTTTTTGGTGCCCCTCTGTCTGGGGTCTACAGGATGTGTGGGAGGGGGATTAGGCACCCTGGACTGAGTTGCCTCGGCAACTCAAGTCGCACTCTTGTGTGATTGGCCCAGTGGTGAGCCGGCCGGCTCACCACTTAGCATGTTTGAGTGACAGCCTAGGCTGATGAATGGGGGTTTTCTGCATAAAAGCAGAGCTTTAGGGACTGGAACTTCAGAAGTCGCCACAGGACCTAAAGAATCCGAAGAGGGGAGAAGCTGAGCCATCTACAACGACGACACCACCGGTGGAGCCCTGCTGTACGAACTCACCATTTCCCCAACGACAGAGGAGATCTTCTTCCAGGAGTCTTCTTCCCTTCGAGCTGGTGGGACCAACCAGTTCACATTTTGCGCCTTCCAGGACGTCTCGTGGTCGAATTGCCCGTGCCAAGCACCCCGGCAACCGGATAGCCACGGTCACCACTGACCGCGAATAAAAGGGTCGTACCTTTTACCGAGAACTCCGCGGCTGGTTTCTTCCCTGGCAGTGCAACGATCTTCAGCTTTCCTCCACGTCAAGATCATCTCTTCCTCTAGACGAAGCCACGACTTACACCCGCTGCCAGGAACAACTGCCCCCGCTGGAGCGTTCTCACCACTTACGGTACTGTGTCCCGCCTGGCCTCCCTTTCAACGGTTAGCACAAGGTGTCCCGTAAATCCTTGCCTTTCCAACTGGGTTGGCCTCCAGACCTGTTAACTAACTTTTCTGAACTGATCCAACTCCTTTTTGAACTATCTACAAAGACTTTTAAAGTGCATTTCCACTGTGTGATCTTGGGCACATTCCGCCTTGCTCTCTCCAAGAGTGGGCCTGGCCTATGAACTTTTGGCTCTACAGTAGACCCCGCCTTTCTAACTATCTGTGGTTACTTAAAAGTGTTGGTACTGTGTTATTTCCATACTCTGCCTTTTCTCTCCCTTTTTAACCGAATTATTGGAGTGCCATCTTAGTTAAGCACTCACCTCTGTTTTAATAATAAGTGGTGTGTTTTCTCTAAGACTTGTCGAATAATTAATCAGGGAGGTGTATATGCTTATAGTGACTGTTTCAACTTGCTTGCCATATTAGCGCCAATGTATTTTTTCAAAGTGTGTTTTAAATAAATAACTCTATACTTTTAATACCAAAGCTCTGGTCAGTGTTTGCTTGTTCTACTGTATCTCTGGCCCTATTGTGTATGCTCTGTATACTGCCTAACTCTTCTTGAGAGACGTCTGACTGTTCAGCCACAGCTACCAGGTAAATCTGGGTGGTGCAGACTGCTACCAATTGGGTTTACTGCTTACTCCTGTAGTCTTAAGCTTTTTGCAGTGGTCCCTAAGGGAACTGCACATGTTTCTGCCTAACACTCTCCAAGCTACCTTGAATTGCCCTGGCTAACTTCGCAGAAGTGCCCCCTTTTTCACTAACAAGGGTGGGCTCCTAAACATCTGTTCACCAGAGCAGAGTTTAGAAATCCATTCTACCAGCTACGAACAGTGAACAGTGCTGCTCTCAGACAGCGGTCAATAGAAGCCACAAAGCACCACTGCTCTCAGGTGGCAGTGACAGGGCACTGCATACTATTAAACAAGTCCCACCATAAGCAGAAGGTTCAACCCAGAAACATTCTTAGCTAAGCACAAAAGCCAGCATAGAAAGAGCTAGTCAGCAGCACTAGACTGGTGTACCTGTTCTTATTTAGACGTGGTTTCTTCTCGGCGTTCTCAGCAGTTGATTGGCCGGCTTTAGATCCATACGCCATCTGATTGTATAGTTTGGTTCCCACCTTGTTCTGTAGCTGCAGCAGCTCTTCAAAGGACATACCAGACAGTTCTGACAATCGGAGAAGAGGTGTTTAGTAAATATTTAATTACATTAAAAAGGTTCAGTTTCATATTGCGTTATCTGCTCTCTCAGTTCTCAGCCCTACAGACTCAGCAAGAACACATTTCTTTTCCCGTAACCAGCTTGTTTCTCTGCTATAGAATTAACAATGTCTCACTCACAGTGGTACAACTCTCTCTGTACTCGGTGCTCAGTCTGTAAAGACTCCCTAAGAATGGTCACTGTCATATGTCTTCACTGTCATATGTCTTCTCTTAACACTTGACTGGAGAAAGGTTTGATGCCAACATTTCTCAGGTTGTGCTTCATGCCCGATTCCAGCCTCTAGCACAGGAACAGGATTAGAACCCATGCTGCTTGAGATCGCCTCGTTTCCTATGCGAGCGCACTGCCCCAGAGCCATCCTACCAGACTACTTGCAAGCCTCTGCACTAGACTCTACAAATCAGCTTTCTCCTCTTCTCTGCATGCTTTTAAATGTCAGGAAGTCTCCCTGGAGGGCTGCTGTGTGTGGTGCAGACCTAACTGCACTACATTTTGATTCATAGCAAGTAACCTTGATCCCTTCAATGTATACAACCCTTCAAATTCCATGGATAGAAAAGTTACTTACCTGCAACTACAGTTCCCCAGCATCGGCAGCTTTCAAAGATTCACATGCTGTTGAATATTCCCCGTCATGCTGTAAATCTTTTGTACAATAACAAAGCAGTTTACATGAACATACTGCATTCACTTTAATGTTCTATCAGCTTCATTTCAGGCCTTTTAATTCCTGGCCAATTAGGCAGTAGTCCTCTAGATCCACCACTTAGATGCAATCTTTAACAACTTTTACTGACTTTTCAAGAGTTGCAAGTCCTCTTTACAGTCTAGTCTTTATAAGCGCAATAATACCCCCACTGGTGGGTTGGATTAGGATGCAACGGCCCGGGACCCATGTTGTAATTCTGAGCCCCGATACTGTTACCACCCCATAAAGCCCACCACGGCAGGTACTATTGCTATAACCACCTCATGGGTGAGAACTGAGGTGCTAATACTTTTTTAGTTGAAAAATTGACTTGTGAAGTGCTCTGGGTCAGAGGTAATAGAAATGGAAGACAGACTCAAGGTGTAGCCGCCTTCCATTTCCATAACCAATGAGGCGGCATCAAGGAAAGAACCAGGAAGGGCAGAGGAGCAATAAGTAGGTGAGAATTCAGGGAAGGCGGGGGAAGGATTTAAAAAAAGAAGGGAGGGCTTACAAAGGGAGGGAGGGCAGGTGAGGATTTACCAAGGGAGGGAGGGTGGGGTGGGCGGGGGGTGGGGGGTGAGAGCTGGAACGGTAAAGGTGGTGGGGAAAGGCACTGGGGCAGACGAACAGGCCAGATTTAGGGAAAGATGCTGTCCTCGGGATGGAACGCAGGCTCATACTGTTGGATTCAACTCACTTATGGCATGCTGATTGGCTGGCGCTTTTTCTCTGGGTTTAATATATGCCAAAGGAAAGGACCAGTCTTCTTAAGAAAGTATTAGTGTCTTCTCGAAGTTCAGAAAAACATTGAGTCCTGAAATAATGCACTAACCAACGTAGAAATTAATACAAAAATGTAAATCTTTTTATTAAATCATCAACCGATTAAAAAAAAAAAAAAAAAAACTTGTGGGATATATGGTGTGCCAGTCCATGCTACCACACATTTCATCCGTAATTACATAAACCAAAACACACACCATGACACATACTTCGAATATTTACAAAGGCATACACGCAATGGGAATATAATCGTGTATATATGCACCAATTTGGGTCCTAACTGGCTCTACATGTTTCTGTACACGTACGCCCTAAAAGTGCTGGACATTCCTCAGGGTCTGAGATGTGTAGGTGATGTGATCTAGAACACTTGAGAGAATTAAGATGAATTGAATGCGCTTTAATGAGCTTCCTCAATCTAAAAAATAGAAGACCAGAGAGAAACCCCTATTAAAATATAAGTCACCAATACTTATTGTCTCACACAGACCATGCCCACAATCTCTTTTTCCAACATCTGCTTCTGTACTAAATAAAACAATTGTTTACAGATTACCTGCACAGTACGCATTATATCTCAGGATGCTAGGATCTCCAATATCCGGTCATTGCAATTATGACAACTACTTGAATGGTCTCACATGGCACTTCTGCAAACCAACACCCATAAGAAAGGATGATGAAGCGTGGGTTTGAGCGACTGAAAAAACTTGACCACATATAAACACGGCAGACAGACACCTCATGCCTTAGTCCTAGATAGGGTTAAATGTACCTGTACATTCTTTCACGTCTCAGGTGAGGAAATATATTCAGGGATGCAACTATTCCACATTACTGTTTCAGAGTGTGACCCTTCTATTTCATCTCCAATGTAGAGGTGAAGTTAGTCTATAGGGCGATGAAAATCACCGTTAATCACTTGTCACCATCATCAGTTTAGATAATCAACAAATCTGCTGTGGCACCATACCGCTCCTTTTGTTTACCTTGTGTTATGGTTCTTCCACACATACAAGGTCCGGAATCCTCCAGGAGCAGAAAAGTTCTCTGTGCGGTCAAAGATGGCCACCATTCAATAGGTAGCGTATAACGTGACCGGGTGACGCAAACATGTGCTTCACGTTGTGGCCATGGGGGTCATCTACGTGACCTAGTGATGTAATCACGTCCATCACATGTAATAACAAATATTGTAATCTTGCCCGCTACTACTACTAAACAAGGAAGCAGGATTTTTCTCTGGCCACATGGCCACCCCCCAGACGTGGTGTCTCCATGCTGCCCTTTGGAAACCCTGTCCCAGCAGTCAACATATGTGTGCCCGTTGACATGGTGGCAAGCATATTGCGCTCGATACGTCCACATCCATCCGCCTCCCTTATCAAAGGAAGTTCTTGCTTGAGCCATGGGCTCGCAATGGGTCTGGATGGGAATGAAAAAGGTGCCTAACACCATGTACAACGCAAAGCGTCTGGCCTCTAGGGACCAATGGTAACCCCAGACCATGAATCTCCATACTCTCCATTGAGTTCCCTGTCCCTGTAATCAAGATATGTTCAGAGGATGAAAAGGTCCAGGGCCCCATGAATGGTCTCATTTGCCCCATTCCTCATCAATAGCCGTTTTCACTTGGGCCAAGCGCTCAGAATGGTTGTTGGTATGTGTCCACATTCCTTTACAAGATTTGACGTGATCAATCCTTCTCCATCTTCCATCTTTAAATATATAGTTATTTATTTCGAGATAGTATATCGCACCCATAAAGAAAAACGATCAATCACCTTTAAGGGCAGTCCTTACAGGAAAATAATTCAAATTCACTCCCACTTTTCAAGTGTTTTTTTAAGTGCTTCAAACCCTTAGCAAGAAAACATCTCTGCTGTCTACTATGGATCACATCATCGCATGGTTTGTGGGTAGATGTTCCCAAACTAAAGGTAATTGACCTCTTGGTTATTACAGGTCCTTGTTTTAAGGACATATATCTCAATAAATTCACAATTGTCAACCTTTCAATGTTATAGTATATATTGAATTACCAAACTCTAAAGAGCTTTGTCCTTGAAGTTTTTTTGATGGTGAATCAATACCAGTCATACTTTAAAAAAAATATTTACTATATCTTTCAGCGCATAAAACAATGCCTTCATGTACATGTATTGTATTGTTTTGGGTTGCCCCAATATCAGCCATGATAAGACCCCTGGTCCAGTGATGCAAATTTTCCCCAACGATATGTCTGTAATAGAAACGAGTTTAGTCAATTGGCTTTCCAGTATCCGAGATTGACAGCACAGCCAAGGATGTCTTGAAGGACATGAGGGGCAATAGATTTCGCGTCTGCAGCACGCACTTCTCTAAAGATATGCATGAAACTTCCAAGTTCACTAAAAAACATCGCCCCAGGCTCACTCGCAAGTTACTCCCCAAAGCTGTTCCAACTGTGTTTCATCACACACAGAGTCAGGGGAGTAGTGAACATGAATGATAAATGTATGTTGTGACAAATTCCACAATGTCGTCACTTCTTCCGAAGGGGGAGCCCCTTCCCATAAGGCCAGGTACTCAACGGGTGGATCTCATGGGAGGTGAAACCCCCTTTGGGACCAGTGCTGACCACATCGGGAGAACGCAGTATCCCCACCAGGCACATAACCCTGGTAACCCTTTCTACAGTTACACCACCTTTCCTTCACCTCATTCCTCTTCAAACCTACCCTTATACCCCCATGTACTTTTCTAAAGCAGTCCTAATAGAGAGTACCAAGACAAGGAGGAGTATTACTGAGGAGGGAATGCGGAGCAATGCAGAGTACCCATTGGAACCACTTCACCAGTCTAGTGGTTCAGGAACAGTGATTGGAAGAAACAAGAAACAAGCAAGTGGACCAAGACTCCAGATGGCCAGAGATCTGTGGACCACGAGGGTATGAAAGCACACCATCCTGGTAAAGAAGACGACTGAAGAGACGCTGCAAGGAAAAGGAAGCTCTGGAAAATTACTGGAGTACCGCAAATGAACCCCGCTGCCTCAAGGGAGGCAGCACTCACACAAGCCATGCCACAAGGTACATGGGTAGCCGAAAAGGCTCTGAAAGATCAGAGGTGGTTGCAAAGCTGCGAAAGGAGGGTCTGGGACCCTAAGGCAGTGGGAGAAAAGCAAGGACGTCCATGGACTTGTACAAAGGCGTTGCCAGAGAGTAAACCAAGTCCACAGAAGGTACAACTAAAGTCGGTATTACGGGTCTGAGGCTCGCACACAAAAAGGGCAATTGGGAGGCGGTGGAAATTTCACACAGTACTTGGCACGTTAGTGAACCAGGTCTGTATGACCCCCTACAGCTTGGAAAGTGCATCCAGGCAACGTCTCTTCGTCGCAGTACCTGGTGAGAGGGAACCAGGTGTGCACACCAGGATCAGGGATCCACTAAAGCTTGGGAGGCATCCAGGCTTTCTTCTTTAGCACAGTACTTTTTACGTTCTTTAGCACAGTACCTGGCAAGAGGAAGCCAAGGCTGACAACCAGGGTCTAAGACCCCCAGGAACTAACTTGTAAGACTGGGGAAGCCTGTAGGATATGAGACACTTCCCCCAACAACTAAGGAGTGACTGAAACCACATTTTGTTCTTCATCGAAGTATCTGGTGAGAGGGAACCAAGTCTCCAAACCAGGATCAGGGACCCACCACAGCTCTGGGACCAAGATGACCTCTCATTTTATTTAGTTAGCTTAGTATGTAAGTGACAGAGTTCGGATTGTGAGAATGGACATTGGCACTTCTGCTTTCGACATTCTGACACTAGTTATTTCAGTTGAGGTAGGGTAACCCCTCTTAGAGTTAGGGCGAGATAGAGTTTTCTTTTCCTTTTTACCCTTGAATAAATGTTTATAGCAAACACCATGACCCCTCCGTGTCAGAGTCTTACTTCTGCACCCTTACAATATATATGGGATACATTACTCACCGTAATCTTATTACTGATGCTTGTATCTGCCTAGAGTCACATGCTGTGCACAGGCCGACATCTAGTGGAAGTTGCAGAGTATTACAGTTGTTTTCGAACCTCGAAAAGGGACGTCGACAGGGCGTGCCAGTAATACTATCCCCTAGTGTGACGTCCACTGTACCCATGGTCCTTCACACGTCGAGGTCCCTCAGATTGTTATTTTTCTGGCATGAGGTAGCATGAAGTGTAGCAGGAGTACAGTTGTATCCAAGCAGTAACGTATCAGACAAGCTCATAAGCATCCATGCGCCTTCTCTCCGAGGGTAGGAAGGGTGGGCGCATGTGAATCTAAGCAGATACAAGCATCAGAAATACAATTACGGTGAGTAATGAATGCTTTCGGAGGCTTGTGGAATCTGCTTAGATCACCTGCTGTGCAAAGATTAGCGAGCAGTGTTAGGAGAAGGTGGTGGGATATGAGACGGTTCATGGGCAAACAGATGTCTTAGAACTGCTTGTCCCACCTGTGTATCTGTCTTGGAATGAGTGTCAAAGCAGTAATGCTGAGTGAAGGTGTGTACTGAACTCCATGTAGCTGCTTTGTAAATGTTGTCTAAGGGGACATTGGCAATGAAAGCCAGAGTGGCTCCAGTACCTCTTGTGGCGTGAGCCCTGGGCGTAAAAGGCAGTGTTTTATCTGATAGGGAACAGCACAGTTGGATACATCCGACTATTCATCTGGAGATAGCATTCTTAGAGATGCAGTCACATTATCTGCCTGGCGCTATGGAGACAAACAATTGATCCTTTTTTCTTAGCGGTCTGGTCTTGTCTACATAGTAGAGGATCGCTCTCCTCGCATCTAGTGTGTGGATTGTTACCTCAGCTGAGCTGTAGGGTTCCTGGAAGAAAGCCGGTAGCTCGATTGACTGGTTTACATGAAATTTGGAGATGAATTTAGGTGAGAACCTAGGGCGAGTATGTAAAACCAGCTTGTATTTGTGTACAACAAAGGATCTTGCACTGACTGCTTGGATTTCACTGACCCTTCTTATGGAAGTGATAGCCACTAAGAAGGCAGTTTTTTAAGTCAGGTGTTTGAGCTCGAAAGGGGACCCATGAGCTTAGCGAGTACCACATTGAGGTCCCAATATGGCGGCGGGATCGAAATTTGAGGGTGGAGTCTCTTTACTCTTTCCATAAATGCTTTGATGACCTTTCCACCATGAGACCTTATTATGAGAGGTCGTGTAGGCTGACAAAGCCGCCCGGTGGACCTTTAGGGAGTTAAATACTAACCCTGCATCTAGCAAATGGAGCATATAAGTTATTATGTGGGTAGGAGTACATTCTATGGGGGTGATCTGTTCAGCCTGGCACCAAATTACGAATCTTCTCCATTTGTCAAAGTAACAGTGCCTAGTGTTTGGTTTTCTTGATTCTTTCAAGATACCCATGCATCTCTGTGGCAGGTTGAGATGTCCGAACTCTATGACCTCAGGAGCCATGCTGCCAAGTTCATGAGTGCGGCTGCGGGTGCACGGTTAGTCCCTCGTACTGGGTGAGTAGGATGTACAGGCACGGGGGTTTGATGGGATCGCACATCGCCAGTTTGCGCAGATGTGGATACCACGGTTGTCTTGCCCACATAGGAGCAACTAGGATAAGAGTCATCGGTTCCTTCTGTATCTTGTTCACCACTTTCCTCATGAGAGGTGTTGGGGGAAAAGCGTAAGCAAATTTCCCTGACCAGTTCATCCATAGGGCGTTCCCCCTTGGAGCCTGGCTGGGGGAACCTGGATGCGAAGTCTGGCCATTGACTGTTAGCTTGTGGCGAATAAGTCAATAGTTGGGCAACCCCATTGAAAGAAGGTGTTCTACGACTTCTTCGTGTAGACGCCACACACGCTACTCTGGTAGGGGATCTCTGCTCAATGAGTCTGCTAGAGAGTTGAGTTCCCCTGGAACATGTTGTGACGACAGGAACATTTTCCGTCTGAGTGCCCATTTCCAAATTTGCTGTGCAAGTCTGGACAGATTTGGAGAACGTGTACCCCAGTTTGTTGATATAAAACATTGCTGTAGTGCTGTCTGTTAGGATCTGCACAGATAGGTTTGTTAAATGGGGTTCGAATGCCTGAAGGGCTTTGAATACTTGCAGAGGTTCCAGCAGATTGATGTGGTTCTGAGCTACAGTGCGAGACCACAGACCCTGAGCTGTGTGGTGAAGGCAGTGAGCCCCCCACCCTGCCAGTGAGGCATCCGTCACGACAACCGCCTGTACCTCTGGATCGTAGAAAGGTTTTCCTTTAGTTAGATTTTCTCTTGTCCACCAGCGAAGATTTTGTACAAGTGTTGGTGAAACGCAAGAATCTTCTGTGCGCTGGGAACATTGAAATATGAAAATAGGCATCTTTCATATCCAGTGTTGCCATGTAATCCCCCCTTTTTGGTAGAGCGATTACCTCTTGTAGCGTAGTCATGTAGAACTTTTGTGGCTTGACATACTTGTTTGCAGGGTGCAAATCTAATACTGGGCGCATTGTTAGATCTTTCTTTGGCACAAGGAAGTAAGTTGAATAAATACCCCCGTTTACCTGGTTGGCCGGGAAAACCTCGATGGCATCCATTAATGTAAGTGTGGCTATCTCTTCGAGAAGGATACGCTGATGTTCTTCTGAGTGGATCTTCTGTCATGGGGGGTGGTCGTGGGGACATTGGAGTAGTCCTATACAGTATCCGCCTGCTACGGTGGACAGCACCCATCTGTCTGAGGCGATTCCCTCCCATGCTTGGGTGAAGCTGGAAATGCGTCGTCCTACTGGAGAAGCATGGAAGGACACCTGAAGCGGAATGTCACTTGCTCTGAGGTGGTGTGCCTCTGCGTTGTCCTCTCGGATAGCCCTGGGAGGATTGGACTTTATTATTCCCCAAGGAGAAACCTTGACCTGGATTGTAACTGGATCCTCGTTGAGAGTTTTGGCCTCGAAAATGGCGAAAATTGCAATTATCCCTCTGTCCGGCAGGCTTGTTAGTGAGTTGACCTAAAGATTTCAGCGGGTCATACTCGTCCTTTGCTGTTTTAGGGGCATCTTCTACGGCCTTACCGAAGAGCACGTTCGGTTCAACCGGCATGTTTATTAGAGTGGCCTGCGTTTCTGGTCTAAAACCTGACTGGCGCAGCCATGCATGCCATTTAATAACTGTCCCTTGCGCAATGACTCTTCCGGCATTGTCCGCTGCGTCAAAATTGGTTTTAAGGATACAGCCTCCCATCTGCAGCCACCTGTGCTAGTTGGGATTTGAGTGGCTCTGGGGTAGACGAAAGTAAAGCAGACATTTCTACCCACTTGTGGCAGTTGTAACTAGCCAAGAGTGTTGCGTTGTTTGCTATTGTGGTTTGATAGGCCGCAGAGGAGGTGACCTTTCTGCCCATGGCGTAAATCTTTTTGCTCTCCTTATCGGGAGGAGCCTCGGCGGAAGAAAGGGGTGTGCCCGCTGTTTTTCTAGTTTTAGTCACAACCAAGGAGTCTGGTTTCAGTTGCCCTCTAATATATAATGGGTCAGAAGGGGCGGGTCTGAATAATTTCTCAACACGTGGGTTTACGGCACGTGAGAGATTAGGGGCTTCTAAAGATGGCTGTATTCTGCGCTGCACTGATTTCAGTAGCGGGATAAACTGGGCCACTGTCTTTTTGTCCCCAGCAAAGTCTTTATCCTCCTGTACCTCCTGGGTGTCAATCTGAAAGTGCTCAGCCGCCTTGGCTAGTACTTCATTGAGGAGGGGTTGATTATCAATAGGAGAATCGACAACTGGAGTGTCTTGGTTAAGAGGGGAGTCTATAGAGTACATATTGGCCTCTTGATCTGCCTCTTGGTCCTCGTCATCCCCATAATAAAGGTCCTCTGTATCCTCATCAATAAACTGAGGGTCAGCTGCCTCTACAAAGGAGAGATCTTCTTGGTCTGATTCAGGGTCATACAGACCTAGGACTGTACTCACATTTGAAAGAGACCTCATAAAAGGGGGTTGAGTAGGTAAGGCAGAGGCTTGAGAACCAGATGGAGCTGTGGTGGGGGGAGTGGAGTTGAAGCTCTGAAGGTAATCAGGGTTCTTTTTGAAAAAATTGGCAATAAAGGTCATTCTTTTCAACACTCTGTAAATATCTTGTGAAGACCATTCTTTGGAATTTGGGATTACCACAGATTCGAGGGGAAAGTCCTAAATCCTCATCTGTGGGAGGTACAACCTTAGGCCTAGATTCTTTAGGTTTTTCTACGGGCCTGGATTGTTTAGGCTTTTCCTTCGGAGGTGTCTTTTCCCCTAAGAGGGCTCTTGTCCCTATGTGGGGTTTTGAGGTCTTTTTGTGATGTACCCCCCCCCCACCCTGGGGCCCAGAGGAGTGTTTTACAAACTTTTTGGCGCCGGTCACCTTATCTGACGCAGAGCGTCGAATTTCGGATGTGGGTAGGGCTGAGGCCTCGTCCGCGGACGATCGGCCTTTGGAGGGAGTTTTGCGAGCGACACCCTTGACGTCTTTCGACGGTTGGGTCCTGTCGTGTGGCGATCTCGAACGAGATTGCCCAGAGGACCGGGACTCGGGGGACCTTTCCATGGGTGTCGAACGTCGTCGATCACTCAACCCACGTGTGGAGTCTTGACCTGGGTTTATGTGCTTAGTGGTGTGTGGCTGTGTAGCGCTACCGCCGCCGGGTGCAGTCCCCACAACATGGCCGCCGCCCTGTCCCCGGGGTCAGGGGCCTGCGCTTGAGTAGCTGGAGCTACTCCATTGCCATCCGAAAGGACGGCGTTGCCGCCATCGCTAAAGGTGCCTTCTACCTCCATGGCCTCAAGCTGACTGGCCAGCGTTTCGTGGAGCAGTCCTTTAACGTCTTTGTCTTGAAGAGCCTGTACACTCGACAAGACGTTTCGACGTGGTTTCTTGGAAGGCACAAGTTACAAACTAAATTTTAGTCTAACCACAGGAATTTGCGATTACACTTGGGGCAGAATAAGGTGTATTTTCCATAATTATAGGTTATGGCAGCTTGGTGAACAAAGTGTAGGAAGGGGAGTATAAGCATCCTAAATGGCCTCCCCCACTCCCCCTACTGTCTGGGCCGAGTCCCGGGGCGGCCTTCCAAGGCTGAACGGTCTGTTGCGGTTGTCTTCGACGGGCAGTTTCTCGGGCTTCACCGGCATGGTGTTTCGGAGGTCGGTGAAAGGATAGAAAGAAATACCATCGCTAATTGTATAATAGTTTGTTTATTACTTGTAGTGCACGCCAGACCCAAAGGTAAACAGGCGCATTGCATAAGAACATTCAAAGCTTGGTTACACAACAATTATACAGTCATTATAGTTACATATAGTGAGATACATAAAATTACAAATATACACAGTATTTACAGATGGAATGTTACTAACTTTTGGCAGATAGCGGTATGCGTAGTTAATGGCAAATGAGTGCAATGACCAGTGGTTGCTGAGGCCAATTTAACCATTTAACATAAGTTTGCTTGGAAGTCGGAGTCCTTGAGCCACTTGATAGTGCGCTGTCAGAATTTGTGGTAGGATTGCTCTATTCTGAGGTGGGGGGAAGCGAATTCCAGAGCTGGGTTGCTTTAACTTGGAAACTGTTGCCACCTACTCTGGTGAGCTTGAATCTGGGGGTAAGGAGGCAGTTCGTGTTGGATAGTCTGGTTATTCTTGTCGCAGGTTTCATGACAATTCTGTCTGACAGGTAGGTTGGGGCAGTCTTGTTTATACATTTGTGAGTGAGAGGCAATTTTTAATTTTATTTTGTCTGTGGTGGATAACCAATTGTTGGCTCTTGTCTCAGATATATGCTCTCTCCCTGCGATTCCTAGGGCAGCTCTAAGAGCATTGTTTTGCAAGACTTGGATTTTTTTGGTTATTTGTTTGTTCGCCCCTATGTACAAGGCGTTACAATAGTCGAGTCTAGAGAGTATGAGTGCTCTGGCCAAGGTGATGCAGCTGTCATTGGAGAGGAAGGCTTTGCCTGCTCTTATCAATTTGCAGGTGTAGGCTGTAGTTGAAGCCATGGCGTTAACCTGTTTGTTGAGGGATAGAGTGGCATCCAAGTAGAACCCCAATGTTTTTACTTCCTTGGCGACTGTAATTATATTATTGTCGATATTGAAAGCAGAGTATTTGGGACTTAGTTTAATGAGAGACGATGGGGTGCCCAGGATAATGATTTCAGTTTTGGCGTTATTCAGGCATAGTCCGTGTGTGGCCATCCATGCCTGGATGATGAGATAAACCTTGTTCACCAAGGCCAAATCCTTTTCATAATCACCAGAAAGAGGTAGGAGGATCTGAGTATCATCTGCATAGTTAGAGTAGGTGATACCCAGATGGTCCAAATCATCGAAGAGGGGCTTGGTGAAAATGTTGTATAATGTAGGTGAGACACCAGATCCCTGGGGCACGCCGCACGTGATGGGAATGGGGTCGGCTGCTGCCATAGGGGAGAAGACTCTCATGGTGCGATCGCTGAGGAAGGATTGTATCCATGCTATGGCATCAGTGGTGAAGTATGCTGCCATGTCCAAATGGCCGCATAAGACCTGATGATCAACCAAGTCGAAGGCGGCCGATAAATCCAAGAGTAAGAGGAGGGCTGAGTTTCCCTTATCTCTCAGTTCATCGATTTGGGCCTTAAGGTCCAATAGTGCAGTTTCTGTCCCGTGCTGTGGTCTGAAGCCTGATTGCCTAGATCCCAACAAGGAGTTCGATTCCAAGTGTTTTTGTATTTGTGAATAAGCCCTTTTGTCTAGAATTTTTAAAAGAAATGGTACCGCAGTAATGGGACGGTACTTGGTAGGAATCAGTGGGTCCAGAGTCTGTTTTTTTAGTCATGGGAGCACCCATGATTTCTTAAGGTCGGTGGGGATGGTATTGGACATGAATGACGCGTTGATAAGTTTAGTGATAAATGGAGATAGATCTCTGGCTGCGTCTTTTATAAATTGAGCGGGGCAGAGGTCACCCTGACAATTGGAAGGCTTGAGCGATAGTATAGTTTTTTCTGTTTCAATTATGGTGACTTTGGAGAACTTAAATCTGGGGGACCTGGCGGGAGATTTGGCTGGGTTGTTCAGGGAAACTGCTGAAGTGCTACTGAGCAAGTTACTAGTTAGTGAGGCTTTTCTGTTGGCTATTTTTACTTGTAACGTCGCAACCTTATTTACTAGTGCTTGCTGTATGTTCGAGCACCAGGGTTTATCTTTAGTACAGTTATCTGGCACAGGGATGGGGGCTTCGAGCTCTTTAAGGATGGCGAAAAGTTATTTCGTGCCGGATTTGGCTTGGGATATTTTGCATTATAAGTTTCACGTTTGGCTAGGAGTATTTCGTTTTTGTATAGGGAGGTGATGGCCGTAAGGTTGGTCTTATTTTCCTCAAATGGTTGTGTTTTCCAGGTTGTGGCATATAGCCTTTTTTTGGCACGTAGTATTTTCAGGTATGGGGTGTACCATGAATTAAGGTGGGCCTTGGGTTTGCTTTGTCTCAGTTTAAGAGGTGCTATAGCGTCTAGGGAAGTGGTCATGATATGGTTATATTCCCTGACCAAAGCGTCGGGTTTCATGTTGTCCGGTGTGGCATTAAGTGTGGGTAGGATGAGAGGGAGTAGGTTGTCACAGGTAATGTTCTTTTTATTTCGAGTTGGAATAGGTGGGGCAAGGGGTGCTGGTGTGGAGATGGGTTTATCGGTAGTCCGAGTAAAAGTTATGAGATGGTGGTCTGCCCATATTTGTAGGGATATGGCAGAGATAGTAACATTACAATTGTAGTCTGCTATCCAGTCTAGGATTCTTCCTTTTGTGTGAGTAGGATGAAGCACTTTCTGAGTGAAGCCTTGTTCTGTTAGGAAGTTTGCCACATTCTAGGCAGGTGTATCCTTTGGGTCATTATAGCCTAAGTTAAGGTCTCCTAATAGTAGAACTTGGGATGGGTGTTTTAGATTATTGAAGGCAATATTGGAAAGGTCATCCTCGAAGGAGCCGATGGGACCTGGAGGTCTGTATATCAGATGGATCGTTAGGGTCTGGGAGCTGTTTGTTAAGTTTGGCAGACAGGTTTTTGCAGGAGTTGGTGTCAGGGGTTGGCACTAATCTGATTGGTAGGTTATCTCGTGCAATAAGTGCAATACCTCCACCTCGAGTCTCCGCTTTGTCTGATTTTAGGATGGTGTATCCGTTGGGGATAGCAAGGGATAACGCAGGTCCTGCGGCAGCATGAAGCCATGATTTGGTGATCGCTTAAAGGTCAAGGTGTTCTGCTTGTATAATATCAGCTATCTCTGTGGCATGAGCGACCAGAGAGCTCGCATTTATTAGGGCACACTTAAGAGTATTGCAGGCTGAGGTTATAGGTGTGGAATCTGTGGGCAGGTGGGTCCTGGGTGTGGTGTGGTGGGTGGTCGTGGGTCTAAGAGGGTGATTAGATTTAGAGTTAGGTAAGGTGGACATGTGGATGGATCTGTTATTACAAGGGGTAAGAGTTCTAGCTAGTGGGTCATACATTTTAGGGCGTCTGGAGCGGAGTCTTCCGTTTCTGTCGGGCAAAGTACATGGATAGGTCTGCAGTGGAGGGTCTTGTGTGCTAGGTTTGGTGGGTCTTTGTCTGGTTAGAGTAAGTGGTTGCGTCATGGAGAAGCTAGGAGTGTTGTAGTGGAGGTTTACCAGTGTGGTCACTATGGCCACTAAAGCCGTCACAATAGTAAGGGGAGGCAGTAGGCCGCTTGGACTATGCATTTTTGGGAGATACGCCAGTGGAGAGGAGGGCACTGTAAACGTGAGAGTAATCGGGGTAGGGGTGAGGCGTGTCCAGTAAGTGGGTGGAAAGTGGGCGGTGTAGACTGGAGGGCCACATTCGATGCAATATTAATGTAAGTTGTGCAGAGGCAATAGGGTTAGGCTTGTGAGGATCAAACCAGGTAAGCTAGTGCACAGCAAATAGTACAATGGCAGTAGCAAAGGTTAAGGGCCACAGACACTAAGCACAACTAACACTTAGCCACAAAGAGGCGGAGGTAGTCAGATGCGGGTGCAATATCAGTGTCGGTTATGGGCAATAGTCAAGGTGCGGGCCAAGCAGGTGGGCAGCAAGTAATACAATGGCAGTAGCAGAGGTTAAGGGCAACAGACACTATGCACAACGAACACTTAGTCACAAATGAGGCAGAAGCAGTCGGATACCGATATGGCAATGTGAGCTGGAGAGCAGCGTTCTAAATAATAGCAGTGTAGGTTAAGGACAACATCAATGTGCAGAACAGTCAAGAGGGCAACAAACACTGCATGCAACAATCATTAGAGGCAGCCAACAATGCAGAGGCAAATGGATAATGCTTATGATCATCAATCCAGGTAAGCTAATGGACAGCAAAAAGTACAATGCCAGTAGCATAGGTTATGGGCAACACCCGCTGTGCACAATGAGCACTCTAACCACAATAAAAGCGAAAGACTAAGTCATTGATAGCGGATAGTATGCAACAAAGCAGGCTTTGTAAAGTCAATGGCTTTACGCCGAGAAGGATCTCTGCAATACGCGTCCGTCTAGAATGGCGGAAAAAAACAATCTGAGGGATCCCGACCAGTGAGGGATCATGGGTACAGTGGACGTCACACTAGGGATAGTATTACTGGCACGCCCTGTTGACGTCCCTTTTCGAGTTCGGCCTATGCACAGCATGTGATCTAAGCAGATTCCACAAGCCTCAGAAATATATATATAAAAATAATGATCTCCATCTATATGTATCCATCTCCATCTCTTTTTCTCCATCTCTATATCTCATTGTTCATCTCTCTATGTCTGTCCTTGCCAACCTGTCTTTGCATGTCTTTACAGTTCCATCGCACTGCATCATTCTCGCTGTCTACATCTCTAGTAATCTTTCCATATGTATATGTATCTCTCCATCTACCTATACGCAGCCCTCCAGATAAGGTGCGTATCAGGCCTTTTTATGCACAGAAATCTTGTCAATATGGCCCTTTTAATTCTTCATTGCGTACCACTTACACAGGCTATTTATGGCAGCACCCCTATAAATAATGGAGCTCACTGTTGACAGCCTGGCTAGCAGCAACTTGCAAATCCATTCTTTATTTTAGTAATCGCCACAGTTCCTTGAAAGAAGCAACTGGGATGAGTCCTAGCCTGTTTAATTATTACTTGTAAGGTAAAAGGGAATTTGTGTTTTGTTCACTTTGTTCAACTGCCTGCATTTTGTAGTTTACAGTGTTATTAAAGCATCTTGAATCATGAGCATGCTTTTCACTTTGCTTTAGGACACAGGTAGTATTGTGTAAAATGAAAATTGTCTTAAACAAGGGCTGCATTTCTACTTAATTGGCTTTAATAGAGGCAGCGCAGTTGCAGCAGCATGGGTATTTCATACTTTGTTTTCTTCATCAGAGAAGCACACCAATTGCATAGGTAGGCATGTGGTCTGAACTTTAACTCCCTTTCTGACCGCCCATCGCAAACAGGTATCGTCGATACAGGTAGAAGCAGTGCAGTATATATTCTCAGTGGCGTAGGTTGTACCGTTATCTCTCAACAGGACTGCTATATATTAAGGCAAAGTAGCCTAATTTAACCACGCAGCTGCTATACCGTAAGCATGTCATGGCACAATGCCAATTATTCACAGCAGGGCTGAATGCATCATGCCCTCATTTCTTAGCAAGATTGTTATGTTTTGGGACAGTACCTGAATTTCCTAACAGAGCTGCTGTTAAGAAAGCACGAACATGTGTTGGCATTTTCTGCAGCGATCCAAAGTAGAGAACAAGAACAGTGTCTGGGCTCTTCCCACCAACCTCCAGCAGTGTGAAAAGATGGCATTGCTGTCATATACTTTAATCCCTTCTACTCGGTCTTGCGCTTTTCAAAACCTCTGCTTATCCCATGTTCGATTCCTGAATCTAGCAAATTAGTCTCCTGACTAATGTAGGATAGTCCAAACAGGCTTCAAGCTTTTGACAAGCCATTTATGTCAGGCAAGCCTCACATGGAACTGCCAGTGC
The DNA here is from genome assembly GCF_040938575.1 of Ambystoma mexicanum. Taxonomy (NCBI): domain Eukaryota; kingdom Metazoa; phylum Chordata; class Amphibia; order Caudata; family Ambystomatidae; genus Ambystoma; species Ambystoma mexicanum. The sequence continues at coordinate 1,284,561,502 of NC_090928.1, forward strand.
CCTAACCCTATGTGCCTTTCAGTGTCAGTCTGTTGGGAAAGGCAGCTCAGTGGGTCAATAACCCGGCTGCAGAGATTGTTGTGTAACCTGTTATTAACTTACCTGTGAACAGGATTTGAACTGAGTCTGCATCAGAGATATGCATTTAAGATGCAGGTAGCATTCAACTGTAACAGTCGACTTATTTTCGACTTACCATAAGGACTACTAAATGTTCAGTGATTCAGAACACACATGTCCACCGGGATGCTCTACTTGTAATGGCTCATAACTCATCAGGGCTGGTATACCTGTGATTGCTCAGAACAGAACATTGCTCAGGGCTGCTATACTTGTAAGGGCTCATAATAGTCACCTCATCAGAGCTGCTATACCTGTGATGGCTCAGAACACACATTTCATATCGGCCCTTGTACTTGTAACGGCATACAATGTTGGTAAAGCATATGCATTCAATCAAGTGCTCCATCTGGTCAGACAAACCTCTAACTCTATAATTCCCAGCCTAATGGCCAACAGAAGGTTTGCACACATCTAAAAAGGAGCACCCAATGGTAAAGCTGCACTAGGTTTTTAAATAGAAATGGCATGTTCAGCTTTTTGGATAGTTATTGGTGCTATGTTAAAAGACAAACAGAAAAACAGGAGAGGAAGAGCAACTCTGAACCTAAGCAATACAGAAGAACAAAGGTGTGACAGGGAGGGGGGGGGGCGAAGGGACAGAGAACATACTAGACAATCTAAAACAAGAATTCGAGCAACAGGAAGAGAGAGCAACGAGCTACATGATAGGGCAACAAAGAACGTGAGAAGGGAAACGGAGTTAAAAATAGGACAAACACACAATAGGAGTGAGGGATAGAAGCAGAGCAAAAGAGCTATTTGGAGACTGTAAAATAAAACACAGAGCAACAGCAGGTGGGGAGAGATGGAAATAGAAAAGCAATAGTAGACAAGGGCAGGCCAATAACATAAGAGACCATGCAAGAAAGATAGGAGTAGCAACCACAACCGAGAAAATGAAAGAACAGATATAGCCAGAGTAAGAACATGGGAGAGGAAGAGGAGTTATATCAACTGATACAGAGAGGAAAAAGCAACAATATAATGCAGAGATGGGAGATCCAGAGTGACAGAGAAACAGACTGCAAAACGTGGCATCACAACACTTAAGGGTGAGCGGCAGAGCGGTAAAAAGTGAGAGACAGGGGAAGTAGGGAAGGAGAGATGGAGAAAAAACAGAGTGGCTGTCAAGCAGGTAGTGCCAGGCAGCAACAGTAGGCCCGAAAGGCAGAGAAGAGATGTTGGTAGAGTGAGGGACTTGATTTATGAATCACCCGATGTAACTAGCTGGCATCTGTAGTTTATGTGTTTATTATTTGATAATGCCCTCACAAACCCAGGGGTAGCCGGGCGCAGCAGGTACAAGATTGCTTAGGCTTGAGTTACAATATACAGAGGAAACATTACAAGTCAATACAAACAATACATGAGAATACAATACAGTACATGTCAGTAATCCAGAAATCAGGGGTATCAGAGCAGTACTATGCAGTGATTCAAGGGCCTGGTGAAGGGCTCGGATTAGTTGTCGTTGGTCCAAAGCCAACTTTTCACCTTGCATCTAAATCTTGAATAGGGAAGATTGGCTCTCAATGCAATGGGCAGTGCATTCCAGGCTTGAGCAGCTCTAACAGGGAAGCTTACTCCACCCGCTTTTGTGAGCCTAAATCTGGGAGTTTCGAGAAGGAAATGGTTAGCAGCTCTGGTATGGTAACTAGAGGACTTTCTGGTGAGTCTGGCGGAGATGTAAGGGGGAGCTGTATTGTTCAGTCCTTTGTGGGTGAGGGATAGTGTCTTGAGGAGAACTCTGTCACTGATTTTTAGCCAGTGGTGGTCTTTCCTTATATTAGAGATGTGCACTCTGCGGGGTATGTCCAGGGCAGCTCTAAGAGCATTATTTTGCATTTTATTTATGACATTTTTGTTGGCGCCCGCATAAAGGGCTTTACAGTAGTCCAACTTCGACATTACTAATGCGTTAGCTAGTGTGATGCAGTAACTCTTAACAGAGTGTGTGCCCAAGTATCATGAAGATGAAGCTCTGTAGTATGCATCTACAAGGTTCTTGTGTGGGGAAAATGTTTTCCATAGGTGCAATACATTATTTAGAACCACTTTGAAATACAGCTGTTTTGTCACTTATGTTTTCGAACAAAGTTTTAATTTTACGCACAAATTGGATAGTTGTCAGACACTTTTTACTCTCTTGCGAAGGAGGAAAATCATTTTTACTCTCATGAAATTGGATTTACTCTCCAATTCTAAAAATTGGGAGTAAAATACTCTTACTCCAAAATGCTATCTGGAGCACCGCCTATATGCATCTCTGGCTCTGAATCTACATGTAGCCATTCTTCTCTCTATCAAGCCATCTACATTTGTCTATGTCCACACGCATATATATTCATCTCTATGGGGTAGGGCTTCCTTCCAGTGATCTTTCTTCGCTTCACGGGGCAAAACACCAGGAGGTATTGCTTCCTTCTCCTGATGTCTCTTGGCTTCACGGTTCACAATGGCTGGGGGGGAGTGACTCCTTTCCCCCCAAGCACTTCTCAGACTTTAGTATGTAGTTCACACTGCCAGCAGGAATGCCTCCCATCCCCTGGCTTCTTTGCCCCTTTTGCTTTCACAATTCAATATTACCTTTTTGCAGTAGCCCTGGTTCACTGTCCTGCCAGGTACTGTGACTATGAATGTGACTTGGATTGCTCTTTATAAAAGGGTATGGTTCCCAGACACATGGGATCCTCTCCTTTTGGTGCTGCAGCCCTGGGTCACTATCCTGCCAGGTACTGCGACTATGAACAGAACTTCGATTACTCTTCATAAAAGAGTGCAGGTCACCAACCCGTGTTCAGACACTTGTCAGCCCTTCTAAAGGCCCACCAACCGTCCCGGCCGTTAAACTGTTGGGGAGAGGTGCTCTTTCACACCCCCCTAGACATTCACGTGTAAAATTGATCTTGTGTTTTGCTAAAGGTGGGAGACGTCCCCACGTTTGTTTGTTCATATAATTCGAACCAAGCACTAAACAGTAAGCAAAAAACAAAGCCTTTGCATAGCGACTCCATTTTGTGCTACCCTGAACGTCATCTTTTACTATGCCCGAAAATGATCTCTAAAAGCCTGTCCCATCATCTGCCCCGCGCTTCACACAGCCAGCCCCAGCACCCCCTCTGCCTCCTGCCAGCTCCGCACAAACCCAGTTCTCACGGAAGTCCAGCCATGTAAGCCTGGCCTATGCTCCCTCGACCCCCACCTGGCCAAGCCACAGCTCACCAAGCCAATGCCCCTCTAGCTCTTTGATGCAGATACACATCTAAACCTTTGTAGTGACCTAGCCGGGCACCCACCACAGTCTTAATCACTTTGCTTCATATATCCACTGTAGAAACAACACCTGTCGATCCGTATCATAAGGCATGAGGTAGATAAAACGATCCGTATCAGGTAGATAAAAAACAAAGTGGGCACCTGGGTATGGGGCACTGTGTTTTATGGGTCCTTGGGTGTAAAGGGTAAACCAACCATATACGGTATCAGGTAATCAAATCGCAGCAAAAATTTTGCGGTAAAAAAAAAAAAAATTGCGGCAAAAGTGCCGTGACTTGACCCGGTAAAGGTATGCCCCATTATACCTTTTAAGGGGAGCGGGGGCTGCAGGGGTGTCCCCCACTCCCCTTAAATGGTATAATGGGTCTGGGGGTTGCGGGGGTGTCCCCCGCATCCTTTACATGGATTGCGGCGCAAAAACCACAGCATTTTTGCCGCGATATTTTGTAAATCACAGCAATTTTTGCCGCGATTTTATCACATGGAACCCCATTTACTTGTCAGTGAACTCCAGAGCACCCTCATTCACGTCAGCGTTTTTGAATGGTCATTTGTCTCATGCCTTCAATTCCTTTTGTCTTAGATACAGTTATGTTGCATCGTGCACGTCTGACTTTCACCCCATGGAGACGAGCCCAGCTGACCCACGTGCTGCCGGACCGACACCAGAGCAAACCACCAATCCAACGTGACCATGTACTCCATCTGTATAATGTATCCATATGTTCTGCCAATCGTATTGTAGAATTGTAAATCTATAGTGAAACATCATTGGTGACATTTTTTACACTTCTAATGTGCTGCCCATGTAATGTTTGGCAGAGCGCTCACAGGCCAGCAGAGTTCTATGCGTGCAAATTCCATCTTATATAAACTTTATTCTACTGGCAATCTATCTCCTGGTCTCATTCCTTACTGGGTGTGTCCTTTATTTGGATCTTTTGGTAACGTGGGGAATGGGTTCCTACAAAACCCAGGTACCTGAAAGGTGCTTGCTTGTGTCCTTCGGTCAGTCGCGGGCTCTTCTCTGGGTCCTTTCAGGCCTCTCACGGCCCTTGCTGCTTTCCTGTGTGATGCAGCGGCTCTGCAGCATTTGGTTCCACGCGGGCTGCGCGTCTCCTGCTCCTGTCGACCATACGTTCCAGCTGCTTCTCGTGCATGGACACCTGCTTCTACCTGGCTCTGGTTGGTCTCTCCATGGCGGACTAGACCGGGACAGCTCTGCCTGCATGGCAGCGTCCCCTGCAACGACCTCGGTTCTCCACTCTGGTCTGCTTCCATCTCGCAGTTCCACCAGGGAGGGCTTCTCACCCCTTCCTGGTTTACCCTCTTCAGTTTTGAATGGGTTCTGCCCACTCAGGTTTTGGTAAACACTAGACCGTCCATTCAAGTTCCCATGAGTGCTCTTTATGCTTCTGCACTTCTTCTTCCCAGTACTTGAGGTCTTCCAGTGAGTCAATTGGACTCTCCCTCGTCTCAGTACTTAAGAGGTACATGTTCCTTGTGGGGTCCACATTCTTCCTCGCCCCAGTACTTCCTATATTGATGGTATGTCAAACACATATAGGAACACTAGGGAAAGTGTTGGTAGGAGGGGAGTAGGAAAGTGTTCGGGTTAGGTGGGCTATGGGGATACCATGTTCTCCCCAGGTCGTCACTAATCCCATAGGGGGTTTCCCTCTGCATTAGATCCACCCGCTGAGTAATACCCCCATGGGGACTATCGGGTGGCGGCCTCACCTGCCTGGCCTCATGGGAAGTGACTACCCATAGGGGAGAAGTGATGACATCTAGGGATTCGTCACATTCCCTTCCCTAGGATGGTGGCTTCCCCATCAGGTTTCAAACAAGGGTTGTGGTGGAGGTATTCTGGTACCAGATTATTTTGGTACCCTTTATTTTCCCAGTTTCATCTTCTCTTGCCCTTCACCCTTGATGGTTTCACACGGTTGACAGGGACCTCTAAGCCCTAAGGATCTTACTTAAAGGTCTATATGGGCTATCTGTGATATCCATTGTGAATAAATGGGGTAGATTCATCGCTAGGATGATTTGTGCCGTTAGCTGTGGAATTATGGCCGCAAATTTCCTTCCCAAAGATGGTTATATGAACTCTCACAAAAGGATAACTTTACGTGTGTCTATAGACGCAGGAAATTTCCCTTTCCATTCTCCCGGTATTAATTTGGGTCTGATGGCACACCTTTTACTCCGACTATGTAATTGGCCTACAGTTTTTGTTGGATGCGAGTACCTGGTATTTCTATCGCGCCATGGCCCGCAGGCATCAGGTTACACTTAACATATAGAAATTGGGTTTCATTTCTCCTACTTTTATTTGTATTCCCCTTAGCTAGAGATTTCCCTGGTTTTTTCTTACTGGAGAGGATACTAGTAGAGGGTGGTTCGGCCCTCGATTCCTTAACTCCCCCCTCCTGGTGGTGTTCTTTTAACGAGGGTATGGTGGGGACACCGATCCCATTTAAAGGGCAATACCTCACGAGATAGCCAGACTCCCCACAAGAGAATTATTGTGTATTATTATACAAACATTTCAGTTAAAAATATATTTTTACATGCATATAAAAAACTTGCATTGTGAATTGGATTTACATGTGTACTCCCTAAAAATCATTTTACTCCCAACTTTAAAAAAGGGGGAGTAAAATACTCCCACTTCCAGATCTTATCTGGAGAACAGGGGAAGGCTGTTACTTTCCCTGGCTGGTGTCCCAACTAGGGTTTCACTGGTTTGGAGGGTTGGCAAGGATATCTCTACTGGATGTTCTGGTGTTCACACTTTCTCAGGGTATAGAGTGGTATTCCCATCTCCTCCAAGTCCCATAATGTTGTCACCCCTGTGGGAGGACATTGAAGCTTTGGGGCCCAAAATATCAAGGTTTTCTATTTCATGTGGGGAAGAACTTTCCAAAGATGTTAGGGTACTGGGGAGGTTGGCATTCTCCCATGAGTATTTGTCCTTGGCCTGATCATAATCAAAGTTAGAGTCTAACTCAGCCTCCCCTTCTGAGTATAGAAAACATTTTCTTGGGTCCTACTCTCCCCAGGTTGATAGTCCTCTTCACCTCTATGGACTGGCTAGATAAAAGCTCCCAGAAGGTGTCATATATTAAGCGTATCATGAACTAGCCCCTTTCAATCTGTACTGGGCTCAATGAGAAGTTCAAGAGGGCAAACTTAATTTCCTCTTTACAGGGCAGGATGTGTAGTCATTTTAGCTGTCTCTTTTGGCCATTTTCTCCAACGGGCATAATAAAGGTGACAAAACTTGTGTGGAGGTTCATCCGTAGATCTAGAGAGATAAGCTTGTCTGTGGCAGGAATCAGATACTCATAACTATTCCACTATACGTCTTTCTGCACTGGAAGAATAGCCCGGGAGGTCAATTGATGAAATATTACTCCCATTCTAGGGCACTGGGTTTTGTGGAATACACTGGTCCCTAGTTCGATGACAATATCCCGACTACTGGAAAGGTCTAATCCCCGGGACTCGTTGATAACTACATAGGGGATGGATGCCCAGTCATGTAGACTAGTGAACTTTAGGGTCCCCCAGTTTGTGTCAACCAGGTCATGTCCTATTCCTGACACCATATAGGAGGGTTCAGAAGAAGACTGACACACAGGTGGCATGCTTGTTGGCATAAACTTTTATTTAGGCAAAAATAAAGAGGAAACCTATGTCTCCCTAACTCTAAGAGGGGGTTCCCTGTCTCTACTAAGGAAATCGGTCAGAATGTCCAAGTACATAAAAATAGTCCCACATCGTGTCAAAAGGCCTACTTCTGTCCCTCACACTTGTAACTAATATAAAAGAGGTAGTGTGTATCTTCCTGGTCCAGAAGAATGACTCGTCTTCTGGATAATGAGCCACAGTTCCAATCGTAGGTGGTAACTTCACCTGAGAGAATGACTCTCTTCCCCAGGTCTCCGACCCTTTCCAGGAAACAAAGTTCCAGCCTATGATGCAGTTCTCAGTTCCAATTCAACAGGCGAAGTGACAACTCATTCCTAACCAAATACAAAAAATCCATCCTCAACTACAAAAAGCTCATTACTGAAGCAAAGGCCACACACTATAACGACAGAATAGAGAATGCTAAATCTAACACTGGGGAGCTATTTAAAATCTTAGCGGAATTTCAAAATCAGACTCCTCCCACGAACAATATTATCAAGGATGATAAGTGGTGTCAGGGCATTCATGATGCCTTTCTACTTAAGGTGGATTCTCATTAAAAAAAAAAAATCAGTAAAGCCCTTGGTAACGTAGCCATTACACAATCCACTACTGATACCACTTCACCCAACACCTGTGAAAATACTATCCCTCCAATCTTTTTCACGCACTATACTGAAGAGGAAGTATTCAAAATCATTCAGGACCTCAAAGCCACATCTTGTCCAGCAGATGACTGCCCCACCAGTATTCTTAAGGAGTCTTTAGAGACCCTGGTCCCATGGATTACCAAACTGGTTAACCTCTCCTTTGATGAGGGTCTGGTGCCGGACCTGCTAAAGTCGGCATGGATCACTCCTCTACTGAAAAAAGAAGGCCTTGACCCAGCCAACAATGACAATTACAGACCCATAACTAATGTGCCCTATGTTCTCAAGATACTTGATAAACTGGCCTACTTACAGCTACAGGCCCATGTTGAAAAATACGATATCTTGGGCACCCGTCAGTCGGGATATAGGGCTCGTCATGGAACTGAGACAGCTATGCTTGATCTCAAATCTACACTTGCTAGCATAGCTGACAAAAACCAAGCTGCTCTGCTCATGCTATTGGACCTCTCCGCGGTCTTTGACCTAGTTGATCACAGCTTACTAGTGTCAAGGCTCGGAGAGGTCGCCAATTGCTCTGCAATCACATTCAAATTGATCCCTTCCTTTTTGGGTCCCTGAACGGTAAGGGTTTGCGTGGGTGATAAACAATTTTCCCCTATCTCTCAGACATCCGGTGTCCCTTCAGGGCTCCTGTCTGTTGCCGCTGCTCTTCAACCTTTACATCCGGCCGGCCCCTTCTTGATCTTTTGAACAAACTGGGAGTGCAATATACAAATTACGCTGATGACACTCCGGTTGTTATTCAGTTGAGTGGCTCATACAGTAATGATTCGGAAACCATTAACCGAATATATAAAGCCATACAAGATTGGATGGCTTGTAATTCTCTGGCCCTTAATGATAAAAAAAGACTGAACTCCTTATTGTGGCATCTAAAAACACCCGGGCAAAACTTGATCCCAACTATGCCTCTTTCCATATTGCCAACAACACCATCACAGTTCAAATGAAAGTTAAGACCTTGGGAGTAGTTCTTGATGAGGAACTCTCCATGAAATCCCATATTTGTAGCATAAAATCTAGTTGTGGTGTCATAAACAAGAGAATCAGATATATTCGACCATTCATATCGGAAGAGAACTGTGCTCTATTGTCCACTGCATTGATAAATTCAAGATTGGACTATTGTAACAGCCTCCTGGCGGGCACCACAGCCTCTAATATTCAATCATTAAAAGTGGCACAGAACAATGCTATGCGTAACATTTTCAATCAGTCACGTCGCGCACACACAGCTCTACTTTTAGGAAAAGACTCCACTGGCTACCCGTCAAACACCGCATAACGCATAAGATGCTTACTACGACCCATAAATGCCTCAGTCTTAGCAGCCCAACCTATCTGTCATCCCGTATAGGCATCAAACCCAACGTGAGGAACCTTTGCTCTTCTTCGGCGGTCACTCTCTATTATCCCAAATTCAGGACAGCCAAATTTGGAGGCACTACACTGGATGCTCAGGGTCCCCTTTTGTGGAACACACTTCCAGCAGGTATACAGCAGATCCAGAGCTATACCGCGTTCAAGCGTGCCGTCAAGACTCACTTATTCAACTTGGAATAATTTCCTGACTCACTTCTCCTTCTTCCTCTTTTCTTGTTTGTCCTCGTCTTGTTCTTGTTCTATGTGCGCCCTGAGGTCACGGCATGTTGGCACGTTACAAAAATGAAAATAAATAAATAAATTATTGTCCATAGTTTGCTTCACCATTGGGTTCCTGGAGAATGCCTAACTTCTCCAGGTATTTTGTTCTCAATGCCTCTGTTGGGGAGTACAGTAATGTTGGAGAATACATCCAAAGCCCTAAACATGCACGACAGTACAAGCTGCCAAAGTCCCTGTGAAACAGGCACACAACGTAGAAGCAAGCAGTCCCACACGAAGAGACTACACGGTGTAGGCCCAGAAAAAATACTAGTCGCCATGCTTCAGCAAGCCATAATGCGTACACCCTATATTTGAACATAACCATGTGTCCTTAATAGATACAGCATCATTTAACATTGGTTAGGGAAACATAGAAGAGTATTCATAATGATAATGAATGACAGTAACCCCTTACACTAACTGAATAAACAGTACATGTAGGCTTCTGGATCTAGTCAGCCACCTCGCAAGCATGAAAATCTTCACCCCCTCATCAGAAAACATTAGCTAGACCCTTGCAAAGAGACACACACATCCCAAGTTTTAACTTCCCAGAGCACAAGACTAAATGCTGCGCAGTGATTGGTGAAGGCATGGGGGGGGGGGGGGCTGAACAACTTCTCAGGCCCGAGTTGCGGTAGTGAGGTCATGAAAGAGCAACAAAGAAATATATTAGACCCCAAAGCTAAAAGGACAGAACACTGCAGATTGATTTGTCAAATATCATCAGCTTAACCGAGTTCCCAAGCCTATGTTCAAAAGAGATAACAATTTATGTTCCTAGTCAGTACATTAAAATGTATCATAATGAAGGTCACATGTTGGTAAGAATCGAACAATGAGCAGTGAAGGATATGCCCATCGAGACTGAATGATCAAGGTGCAACACTGCCCTCTGTAGGATAATTCGCACCAACAGAACTCCAATTGCTAAGAAAGAAACCATGCAAAATACTATTACACATGAAGTTGGAGTAATTAGTGATTTTTATGGAAGCTCATGAACAACCCTGACAGCACATATATAGTAATAGCAAGAGCCAAATTATGGAATCACAAGTCGCCTAGGTACATGTGTACAGATATATTCATATCATTTAAGAGAGTGAAGTTTTGCAAACAGCTAAGCCCCAGTGCATAGGGTCAGAGGTAGGGCACATGAAATCAGGAGAAATGAGTCATGTTTCCATCGACGAGCTGCAAACTGGACTGGGAATGAACAGTTCACACTGGTGAGAAAAGTAAGACGGTGCCAACCGATTAGGTCAATGGGACAGGATGTTAAAGTTATAATTCCAATGTCAAACTGTCACATCTGAAATATGGATTGGTTAAAATGTACTTGGTCATTCACTCCACACAATCCTCTTTGAGCAACCAATTACAAGTCTAGTTCAAATGATACAAGTTTAAAAGTGTGTTATCCAACCAGCACCATGTGAAAAGAGATCTCAATGCTAACGAACAACTTGATATTTTAATAAAGTCATGTGGTTAGAATGAGCCAATAGAATTAGGATATATATATGGAAGCACCTATAATGCAAATGATGATGTCCAATCAGAGATGTGGAAATTGTGCCAATAGCATTTGTTTTCTATTCTTTTCTGAAATTTGCTATAAAATCAGACATTTTATGTTGAATCACTAAGTCTTTTTAGATAATTCCCTGCCTAGGCTGTGTTCTAATAAAGGTCTGTTTTTCTCATATCTCGTGCATTCATTTTTGGCTGTTTTGGATTGATTTTTATTACTTGGGAGTGGGACTTGCCTTATACCTCCACAGTGCCATGGGAATGACTCCCTTCCCCGGGCTTTGTGGTCTTTGGCTTCACGACACGCAATATTCACTATTTGGGGGCCTAGAGAATGCCTCCCTTCTCCAGGCATTGTATTCTCAATGTTCTCACAATGCCAGGGGAATGACACCCTTCCCTGGACCTCCTCCTGTTTGGCATCACGATATACACCACCAGGAGGTATTGCTTCCTTTTCCGGATGTCTCTTGGCTTCCTGGTTCACAAAGACTGGAGGGAATGACTCCCTTGCCCCAAGCCCTTTTCGGACTTTAGTATGCACTTCATACTGCCGGGGGGGAATGCCTCCCTTTCCCGGGCTTCTTTGCCCCTTTTGCTTTCATAATTCACAGTTCAATATTACCAGGGGGAATGCCTCTCTTCCCCTGGCTTGGTTTGCATTTCTAACGTTCACAGTACACATGAAATCCCAATCTTATGGGTGTTGGTCCCAGACCCATCTGTTTCTCTTATCTTTTTGTGGTAGCCCCGATTCACTGTCCTGCCAGGTACTGTGACTATAAAGAGGACTTGGGTTGCTCTTCATAAAAGGCTACGGGACCCAGGCCCGTGGGAGTCTTCCCCTTTTGGTGCTGCAGACCTGGTTCACTATCATGCTAGGTACTGTGACTATAAGATGACTTGGGTTGCTCATCATTAAAAGGTGAGGGTCCCTGACCCGTGTTCGGACACTTGTCAGCCCTTCTGAAGGTCCATCACCCATTAAACGGAGAGGACACGGAAAATATGGCATTCTCCACCCCTAGAGGACTATTTCATTTTAAAAGTCCTTCCATTTGGGCTCCATGGTGCTCCCGCAACTTTCCAAAAATTCATGGACCAGAATTTGCGGCCCTATTCCAGCTATTGTGGTGCTTATCTGGACGATACTGTCCTTCATAGTAAAACCTGGGAAGAACATGTGCTCCATCTGTATGAAGTTACTAGAGCCCTATGACGAACTGGTTTAATTGCCCACCCCAAGAAATACTACTTAGCCCAATCAGCAGTTAAATACTTGGGTTTCTTTGTAGGAAACAGATTGATTCAACCGCAGGTAGAGAAACACCGGGCTGTTCGAGAAACACCGAGCTGTTCAAGAAACACCTGTCCCCAAGACCAAAAGGGACTTGAGGGCTTTCCTAGGGCTTACTGGTTACTACGGGAGGTTCATCCCTTATCAGTCACCTCCTGTTTGACTGATAGGTTAAAGAATGCTGGACTTCAGAAATTACAATGGCAAAAAGATGATCAGGCCTGTTTTGATACCCTAAAGTCAAATCTATGCAGCAAGCCCATTCTAAAATCTATGCAGCAAGCCCAGCCGCAAATTTTACAAGGAGTTTTTGTTTCAAACTGATGCCTCCAAAGCAGGGATAGGAGCAGTTCTATCGCAAGAATATGATGGGGTGGGAAATCCTGTGCTTTACATCAGTCGGAAACATTCCCACGGGAGAGAAATCATACCACCATTGGAAGCTTTGGCGATAAAGAGGGCCATAGGATACATTCATTATTATCTCACGGATAGGAAGTATAAATTAATTACAGACCCGTCACCTCTTGCATGGGTCTGTCTTAGAAAGGACACCAACCCGAGAGTAATGCACTGGTTTCCTGGTCTTCAACCCTTTTGTTTTAGTGTCCAACACAGAAAGGGAAAACAAGGAAACGTTGATTTCCTATCGCGTTTCCCTTTAAAAGATGGGGAAGTCAACAGCATTAGGGGAAAGGTATGTGACAAATCCCTCAATGCGTCACTTTTCCCCCAAGGAGGAGCCCCTTCGCATGAGGCCAGGGATGTGAGGCTGTTACCCGATAGTCCCCCAGGGGGTTGGGGGGGGCATGGGTGGGGCACAGCCGCAGGATCTCCTGGGGAGAGACTCCCCCTCTGGGGACACAGACAGACATCTAGGGAGAATGCAGTATGATCACCCCCAACCAACCCCTCACTCCACACCCTACACACCACCATGCTCTAGAGACCCCAATAAGGAATAGGTTACTTACCTGTAACTCCTGTTCTCCAGCATTGGTATCTTACATGGATTCACATGCTCATCAATATTCCCAGTCTTCAGGCTGGGAATCCTCTGTAATCTTTAAGCAGTTTCGCTTTAAAGCCAAAACAGCTTGTAGCTTCTATAGCCTATTACTGTCACTTTGGGTCCTACTGCCCCATCCAATGACATTTGTCCCCATTAGCTCCACCCATGAAGGCCAGTTTCAGATTCAGTCGTGCACGTAAAGTGGCGGTAGGAACCAAGAAAGTGGCGGTAGGAACCAAGAAGAGCTGTAGAGGGCGAGATTGCAATTGAATCCATGCAAGATAATGCTGCAGAACAGGAGTTACTGGTAATTTATTCCTCCTCCAGCATTCAATCTTACATGGATTCACATGCTCACGAATACGATTACACAGCAGTACATAAACACAACCATGGAAGCTGGCTAAACAGAAGCATCAAGACTTACCGCCTGGAACATACTAACCTCAAGACGATTGAGTTTTACCATCTCGGGCAGGAAAATCATAGTGGCCAGGAGTGTGAAGACATTGGGCGTCCTCCTCGACGCTGAGCTTACAATGAGGCCACGGGACGCTCATGTTCGGGCTACCTGTGGGTACATCACAAAACATCTCAACTACATCAACCCCTACATTTCTCTTAGCAGTAGATTTCTGCTTACCACAGCCTTGGTGAATTCTTGCCTAGACTATTCGTAAATTTCTAGGCCTAAGAATTACTCTACATTCCCCTGTTTCCATCCCGCCTTGAAGCGCTTTGAAGAACTTCATCTGTGTATAAGCACTCTACAAATAAACAATTACAGTAACTTGCTGCTAGGCACATCACAAGCCAACATCAAGGCTCTATAAGTCACTCAAAATGGCGCGTTCGGACGGCCTATGGGCTTTACTGGAGAGATTGCGTTAATGCGAGGAGGGAGCTCCATTTGCTCCCCATTAAATAGGAAATTGCTCACAAACTCCTCTATCCGACTTACAAGTGTCGGAAGAATGAGACTCCCCAATACCTTGCATATCGTCTCAAAGTCTTTAATTCAAGTCGCAATCTACAATTCTAAGATCCACATAAGTTGATGTAACCTAGGTTTAAGCTCACCAGATTTGGTGGCACCACCTTTGATGTTGAGGCACCCTCAGCCTGCAACCATTTTCCACCAGGACCTGAGATTGACAAACACCTTAAAAGAATTTAAGATAAAGACCAAGACTCATCTATTCAACCCTAAACTGGGCTGAAAACTAATTTGAGCTCCCGCTTCCCTCTTGACAACCCCTCCCCCTTCTTTTTGTCATTAGTCTTGTTTTGTTCTTTGTGCGCCCTGAGGCCCATGGACATGGGGGCGCGTTACAAAAATGAAAATAAAATATTAAGAAAACAGGTTGCAAAGCACTGCCTGGCTGACACGGGACTCTTGCCTGGAATCCCTGTTGACGAAGTAGAATCTGGTAACGGTGTGGGTATACCTCCACGTAGCAGCCCTGCAGATATCCAGCAGGGCAACACCAGACAAGAATGCCGTGGTCGATGCTATGGCTCTGGTGGAGTGGGCTCTTGGCCTCCCTGGCAATGGTCTATTGGCCAGCCGATCGCAATGCATGATACAGCCAGAGCCATCTGAAGATGGAAGCCTTTGACGGGACCTTTCCTTGTCCCACAGGTACAAATGTAACAAAAAGCTAAGAAGCCTTTTGAAAAGATTTGGTGCGTGCAATATGAAACTTCAAGGCGCGCAACACGTCCAGTGAATGGAAAGACCTCTCCGCAGGTGAAACGGGATTGGTGAGAAAAACTGGTAAAACCAATGGTTGTTCAAGTGAAAGCCTGCTGGGATCTTTGGCATGAATGATGCTTCCAGGAGCCAGGCTGTTAGGTTCAGCGACACTGAGTTGTGGTGTACAATCGGCCATCCTTCTCTGGAGAGCAGGTGTGGAAGAGGAGGCAGTTTAATGGCTGGAGCCACTGACAGAGGTTCTGAGTACCAGATCTGCCTGGGCCATGCCGAAGAAATGAGGATCATCTTGCAATGGAATTGTCCGAGTGTATTTAGTACACATAAAGCAGGGGGCTTGGCTGGGGAGGGTGGGTAACAGACCTTTGGCCCAGTTCCAAAGTTGTTGAACTTCCTGGGAGAGGCAGGGAGAGCGCGTCCCGCCCTGCTTCCTGATGTGGAACATGGTGGTTGTGTTGTCAATGAAGATGATGTCCACCTTTCCTTGAAGCGGAGGCTTGAATGACTTCAGACTCCAGAACACTGCTCGCAATTCCAGGACATTGATGTGTAAGTCCTCATCCGGGAGCCAGAGACCTATAGCATAGAGCTGGCCTGAGCGGGCGCCCCAACCTTTCAGAGAGGTGTCAGTAGTGACTGTCGGCTGATGAGCTGGGGGCTGAAAAGGAGCGCCTTCCGAGAGGTGCGGCCGAACGGCCTACCAATGAACTCTTGAAGGTGTCTCATCAGAAGTCTGCAATGAGGATCTAGCTGGATGCAAGAGGACATCATTCCCAGCAGGGACTTAATGGACCGGGCGGTTGCTATCCGCCAAGTGAAAAGCTGCTGAAGCTTCTTCCCCAAGATGGATTTTGTCCTTTCTTCCGAGGGAGTCGCCAGACACGTAAACGTAAACGTGTTGAGGCGAGACCCCAGGAACAGGGCGTTTCCCGTTATGGCACCACGCAGGATTTTGGATAGTTGATTGAGAATCTTAGAAAAATCAGGACTTGGATGCTGCACCACTTACAGCTTGAGAGCGGGAGTGGATCAGTCAATAGTCGAAATAGGGGTGGACGTAGATGCCCTCGCGTCCGAGATGAGCCACCACCAGGGTCAAGCACTTACTGAAAATTCTTGGTGTGACTTCAGGTTGAAGGGCAGAGCCCTGAACCGGTAGTGCCTTCCTTGAATGACAAAACGCCAGAATTTCTGGTGTTTGCGATGAATGGGGATGTGGAAATAGGCATCCTCCAAATCCAAAGTCGCCAGGAAGCCCCCTTCCTCCAACTAGCTGAGCATGTGCTGCAATGTGACCATCCTGAATTTCTGTGACTTGAGGCATTAGGTCTAGGATGGGTCACCACCCGCCTGACTTCTTCTAAACCAGGAAGTATCTATCTGAAAACACTCTGCAGCCTCGAAGGTGCTATTGCCCCTTTTTTTAACAGGGATTGAACCTCCTTTAGGAGCTGAGCAACGTGCTGTTCCTTTCAAGGGACGGGGGAACGGGAGGGCATTTTTCCAGGAATTGTAGAGCATGACCCAGTTGGATGATAATTAGCACCGATTGGTCTGCAGAGACTGTCATCAGAGGTTCAGAAGGCCAGCCTAGTTTCTTGGAACAGGGTAATCTTCTGGACAAGCCAGACCAATCAAGGTAGCATTGAGGTAGGTCTCAGGAGGGGTGAGGGTGATCGAAAGCCCACAATGAGCACACACAGTAAACAACACTACAAATTACTCTCAGGTGTATATATAAAAAAATGCATATACATTTATTAAAAGGCCTTCAAACACAAAAGAAATATCAGCAGTAAATACTAAACCAACACAACACTGCTATGAAACATATATACAGTTACCAATGGCCTAAAGGAATAGTGCACAGTAAGGGTAAAGGGAGCATACAGTGAGAATATACTTTAAGCAGTCCTTCACTTATCAAACCCTAACCAAGAGGCAGTCCAGTCCCTAAGAAGAGTGGAGCGTTGCGCTCAAAAGTACTTTCGGATGCAGGTGCACGCAATTGGGCGCCAGAGTGAAAACAGGGTCTCTTGCAGGGGCTGTAGCAGCTCAGGAAGGTGGGTGAGGCAGTGAAGAATAGGTTCCCACTATTCGTGGAGTGTCTCCCAAGAGGGCAGAACAGGATCCAAAGGTTAGGAATAGGGTGGTAGCGCAGGCTACCTCGATAAAGCATGGCACTCAGGGGACACTCGTGCATAAAACTGGATGGATGCGCTAGGGGGCACCGGTAAGGGTTGCAAGTACTCACCGACCCTCTGCGCATTCCAGACAAAACTTCGGCAGTCGAGTCCACTTCGGTTGCAGGTTCAAATCCTGCGTTTGTGCGGCTCTGCGGCTTTCAGGGATGATTCTGTGGCAGGATAGTGGCGTTTTCTCCGCTCATGATGAAGGGATCAGCTTGATTCTACTGCAGCTCGTCTGAGGGTACAGGGGGGTACAGCAGCAAGGCACCCACAACGTTCGTCACCACCGCTGGGCGACACGGTGACCGTGTGCACTCGGGTGCAGGCGTACTCTCAGAATTTCAGAGCTAGGATGCCTAGGAGTACGAAACTCAGCGGGAGAGTGCCTTGTACCCAGTGCTTACGATCTCCAACGTCTCAAGTGTCAGTGTTAAGGTGGAGGTGCTGTGAATAGTTGGTCTCGCTATTCAAATGGGTCGAAGCACCTTCGCAGACCTATGTTCCATCAGAAACAAGGGGTCCTGCGGGACGACAGCTGGCTCAGGCTGCCAAACCTTCCAGGGGGTCACCAGCGGTTCCCTCAGCTCTGCTTCTTGGTTTCAGGATGCTTGGCTCCTATTCTTAGTGCAGTGAGAACTCAAGAGCTCGACCTGTTATGGGTGTTTGGGCCCTTCTCTTATCCAGAATCTCCCTTGCGCCAAAACCAGGAGGACCCAATGAGAGATCTACTCAAATACAGCAATACCAGAAATAGACCAATCACAGACCAGAGTGGTCCCAGTCATTCCCAGCACACCAGACTCTCTGGCACCCAGGATGTGTATTGGAACTAGACAGTCCAGCCCACATCCTGGGGGCACACCAAATAAGGGTTTTCCCAGGTCTGCTCGACCTGGGGAAGGCAAAAGGAACAAGATGGGTAAAGGACCTTGTGGAATGGCCATTTTGGGGGCATGCCACTGTCCAGGACCAAACACGTTAAACGCGATATGGACCACAAGAAAGGGTTACAAATATATGAAAAATAACAGCCGCCACCAGCTCTGTCCAAGGCACATTTGTACTACCGAAAAATCCTTTGAGGGTGTCTAGGGCCCTAAAAATGAAAGGAATACCCAAGCGCACTGCACTGCAAGGTACCTTGTGCACTGATAAAAAATGTTGCTAAAACTAGCAACAAAGTAAAAGACTAAGGGAACCAAAGTCTCCCAGTACTGACTGTCTTTGAGGACATGTCAGTTTCCCGATAAAGTGAGCAAAAACCCAGCGGAGTACAGCAAAAGTCAGGCTAGGATGGTCAGACAACAGCAAAAAGTTGGGGGGGTTCACACCTGTAAGGGAAAATTACACATAAATGGAAATCTTTCCTAACAGAGATGTTGCACCACTCGCTGATAAATTGAGACAGATGCCCTCCCACTGGGGTGCGAAAGAAGAGCCGCTGACCCGGGGCTGGGTTAGGCTTGCTTGGGTGTTTCCGTCCTGGAGGATGTCCCACAGCGCACTGGGTTTCCGCCACCCCCCCAACCCCCACTTTGGTAAGACTGCAAATGTCCCCTATAAGACTCTTGGGTGCATGGACAAGAGGGCTAATGATAGGATGGTGTAGGTGCCTTTCCCCGGCTTACTACGTGTGAGAGAAAATAAAATAACCAACTCAAACTCTTTCGAGGAAGAAGGCACCGAGACCCGGCTGCAAGAGTTCAAAGGATGGTTTATTTCTCCAGCTAGGAAATAACCCAAGAAAACCTTCCAAACATTTACATCACACTGGTATATATATTAAAGTAACTAACAAACAATGCTAAATGGACCAGATTGGCCAGGCGGTGTGGTGCTGTAGGTGTGGGTGGCACCTCTTCCTTCTGGTTGGCTGAGTGGCTGACGAGATGACGGACGTCAAATATCTTGTGCTCCACGCAGGTCAGGGTCCGGTCACTGTGGTCACTACGTAAGCTAATATGTTGCATTCGAAAAACACTAAATAACAAATTATCTAAAACATTTTACGCTACTTTTCATATTTCTACACAAGTTACACTTAATTATTGTCAATACAATTGGGTCATTCGTGGCTTTAATTGGAGGCCTTGACCTTATTGTGCATGTAAAAGAATCAAACTGTGTTTCACATATCCTAAGTTTCAGACCTATTAGTGTAAGTAAAAATATATATATTGTAATAAAAATGCTTCTTAAGGTTAGTAGTGGGTGTGTTGGGTGGGTTTCGTAGCACAGGCGAGGGTCTGGCACTTGAAAGAAATACCTTACAGGGAACGCAGGGTCAGGATGGCAATAAATTGTTCTAAATGCGGGTGGGTGGCTTGCACGTTTATGGGGACGAACGAGCAGAAAGTGCTTAGCTCATCCTGGTTCACGTGCTGGCTCTCATGCTAGCAGTCATCTCAGAGGAAGAAAACTATCATATTGGTTGTTGCAACTTTCTCCGGCTTCAGCGTGAGAATGGGAGCGCAGAGCTTTCCTTCGCAGGGGGAGTGCAAGGTTGGGGGCCAGCCAGCTGCCTGCGTGTGTGCGTGTGTGTGTGTCTCTGTCCTTGGCTGCTGCGGTGGAAGGAGAGCGGAGCATTGCTGTACTATCGCAGTGAGGCCTGTTTACCCAAGATGGAGTCGAAAGGGGGCACAAAAGATGGATGCCCCGTGTCCTGCTCAGTAGTCCCATCTATGTAGCAGTCAACCGTGGTTAACTTTACATAAGGGCAAGGGGTAATCCCACTACCGGAGGCACGTGGTCCAAGCCTCGTGCTGAGGAGTGTACGGCACGAGGGGGCCTGGGGACCCCTCACTCCCATACAATGGCCTGTATTCTTTTGAAGACCTGGAGAAATGACCCTTCGAGGAGCGAAAGGACGGCTTCCGCTGCTGAAGTGTGACTGAAGAGCGTGCCATCTCAGTGTCTGTCTTGATGGACTGCAGGGTGTCATCCACAGCCTTACCAAACAGGCCCATCCCTTCGAATGGCATGTCCACTACCTTTGACTGGACTTACGCAAGGCAGTTGGTGGCTTTGCGCCATCCCCGACGGTGTAGCGCTGCCCCATTGCCCATCTGCCGAATGACCAGAGTCTGCGATGGTAAAGGCAACGGTGATCGCATGGTCAGAAGCCATCTCGCCTTTGTGGAATAAGAGCCAAGGCTTCCACTTTCTTGTCCTCCAGTAGGAAGACAAGGAT
Source organism: Ambystoma mexicanum (assembly GCF_040938575.1). Lineage (NCBI taxonomy): Eukaryota > Metazoa > Chordata > Amphibia > Caudata > Ambystomatidae > Ambystoma > Ambystoma mexicanum. The sequence continues at coordinate 1,284,581,862 of NC_090928.1, forward strand.
GGGGCCCAGCTTATGCCATAGCCCTCCATCATACCTAGAGAGAATGACCAAAGCGTAAGCAGCTTTAATCATGGATGCGGCAGTCGTAATGATGCATTTGCCATTCGCGTCCAGCTCCCTGCTCTCCTGATCAAGAGGAACCGGACAGGGGGATGAGGGGTTGGATGACCCCTTTTGCACACCAGCAGAAACAACAGTTGGAGATGGCTGGGATCTCAAACATTAAGGGTCTGTCTCAGGCAATCTGTACTTTTTCTCCAGTTTCTGCTTCCTAGGAGGAGCCGAGAAAGGGTTTTTCATGATCAACAGTCCATCTTCCCAAATGTTGTCGAGCAAAGGAATGGAGACCACCGTCTTCCTAGAGGGCACCCACCTCACAAAAAGAAAACCTTCCTTCTTTTTCTCTACAGGGACCACATTCAACAGTTTGGCAGCCCGCGTAAAGTCAACGTCCGGTGGTTCACCATCTCCAGGAAGAAGGTAATCAAAATCATCAGTACCCTGGGATACATCCGTGCTCGGGTTGGTATCCGTGTCGGTGAGCACAACAGTATCCACTATGGGAGGGAGTGGAATGGACAGCTGGCGAGGAACGGATGGGGTCCCATGAGGGGACACCAGTTGGGGCCCTGAAGGTAAAGGTGTGATCCTAGAAAGAGCAGGCAGGGGTGCTGTTGGGGGCAGCACACACTGGTACAGTACATAGACAAGTGGGTGTAGAGTGGACAGAATGTCCATCGACAAATCCCTTGGCGCAGCAGGCACTAGCACTGGTCGCTGGGGCAAAAGGCTGGCTGAGCCAGTGGAGCAGACTGCGGAGAGTGATGAGGCCCCAGAAGAGTTGGTCAAGCTGGTGGACCGTGCCGCGCAGAGTGATGAGGCATTGGAAGTATGGGGGTCAACTTCCTCTTGCCCGCTTCTTGTTGAGAGTATAAACCCTCCAGAGGCTTGTCTGAAAGGTTGGATGGATGAAGCAATGCAGCCGCAGGAGCCGCCCTAAGAGATCCCACAGGGGACAGAGTGCTGGCCTGCCTGGCCTTGGTCGGCTTCGGAAGGAAGGGACCAGCTGGAGACATCTCACTGTCTCTACTAGCACCCTTGGATGAGGAGGCTGTCACACGGGCCTCTGGCGACCTCAATGGAGCTGCTGCTGGAACAGACTGAGCTGAAGGAGGTCTCGAAGGCAGACACGCCCTGGCTACAGAGGCAAGAGTCATGGTCACGTTAGTCCTCGACGGGAGCGCCGACGGGGGCATAAATAAGGTCATCAATGGGATGGAAGGTGTCCAAGACTAGGTCACAGACGAGATGGTCGTCAGAGCCGTCGACGAGGACCTCGATGACAGTGATTCCAAAGAGTGCAAGGACTTCCGCTTCGCAGAAGGATCCTGGACGGTCGACGGTGCAGGGTTCGTCGACCGAAGAGCCGTTGTTGAGAGCCTTTTCTCCGGTTTAGTGGCTAATGTTACACCCGTCGTCAAAACAGTGGCCGTAGGCGTCGCAGTTGTCGTCGACAAAGTTGAAGGAGTGTGAGATGATCTCACCTTTTTCTGTATCTTCCCATGTGAAGTGTCCTCAAAGGATGCCGACCGCTTAGTAGAGGGGGTGCGCGCTCTTTGGATCTACCAACCCTTGCTGAGTCATAACTGCACACTGAGGCAGAGTCAGAGTCCTTTGCACCTTCATCATAAGAGGTTTGTAGCCTGGTTTGAAGATCTTTCCAGGTCTTCGAGGAAAAGACTGGCAGATGAGAAAGCCGCCGTGGTCTGGATGTAGGCAGTAAATGCATTTCTGATGCCTATCTTCATTGAAATGTTCTTCAGGTCGCACTTCGAGCAGGCCCTGAAAAGGCTTTTCTTGGAAGCCTGCATCATGGTGCATAGTGAAGGCCTGAGTCCGAGACTGCAATGAACTGGATCTCAAACGGCAACGGGTCCCCACCACAGGCAGTCACACGAGTGACTAAAGATGGAGAAAACGATTGTCACAAAAATAGAACTAGAAAACATAGATTGAGGCATGAAACACAGGCTCCCCAACACAAAAACGTGCAGTAAAAATCTGAAGATGGCCTCCAGGGGTGGAGATAAGGGGGACGAATGTCATTAGTTGGGGCAGTATGGCCCAAAGTGACAATAGGCTATAGAAGCGACAAGCATTTTTTGGTTTAAAGCAAAACTGCTTTAATATTACTAAGGAATCCCAGCCCGGCGACAGGGAATAGTCATGAGCATGTGAATCCATGTAAGATCCAAAACTGGAGAACCTACCTACTACTCCCATGTATGTTTGTAAATTTATAAGTCTAATACCAACTGAGACGAAGATTGTGAGCTACCCAAGGGAGATGTATATGTCAAGTACTGAGATGAGGCGGCGGCGCGGAAGCATGAAGAACACGCAGTGGAACGAGGGTGAGCATTCAAATCATCCCAGGCAAAACACAGAGCAAGGAAGGACTTACAACAGCGTTCAGCCATCCCAGGAGCAAAGTCCGCTGAGGAGGCAGTACGGCGGAGAAACGGCAACATTGCAAAGACATGTGAGCAGGAGACGCCAGCGGAAGGCAGACGGCAGCTCTCCTAGACCAGACACTGCTGGGTCTTGCAACAAGAAAGCATGGCAGTGATGCCGACGGCTAGAAGGGAGAGACCGCGTGGTTCTCCTGCAGCACCAAAACTGCAAGGAGCCAAAGAAGCCGAAGAATAGACCGGCTGCATATGGGTGCCGGCAACAGAAGGAAGCAGACGGAGGACCCGCTCCCGTCCTCAGGAGAGCCAGCATTGTACTAGGAGGTCGCTAAAAGTAACTGGAGGTACGATCGGGCAGGCAGTGACGTGCGGAATGCCAGAGGGTCCCCATCACCGGAAACCAAGGATTCAAGCACCACCTATTAAGAAGCCAGTGAGGGCCCCTCCCCCCCCACCACCACTGCAAAGACTGCATCCGAGGAGCGTTTCCTAGTCCCAGTGGTCAGTGAGGGACCACTACCATCGAGAACAGGGTCTAGGACCCCAACATACATATATTTTACATCCGAGGAGTGCCACCTTGTCCCAGTGATCAGTGGTTCGTGCTGAAAGCAAATGGTGGTGTCATTCTGCTCATAAAAACCTAAGCAGCGGTCGTCTCTGATGCATCTCTCCTCTCTTGGTAATCCACACACTTTTTAGGATGCTCATTTTGCAGGAATGCTGGGAAATTTAGCCTCTTTTAGAGGTCTCTAGCCAGGGTCTCCAGCAAGAGTTTGGGGCTACACTGCGCCTCTGGTGGGATTCAGAGCCCAGGGAGTCCCGGCCCATCGCTAGACATCGGACAAAAAATCCCAGATAATCGTAACACTGTTTCCCCAAAAATGCAGGATGGCGAGCACCTTCGACTCACAGCAACTTTGAACCTTCCAAGATCTTGGATCCAGGCCTCTTCTGAGCTACCTGTAAGACGCACCATACATCAAAGGCAATAATAACATTAACTCTAAGATCGGAAGAGCTTCTCCGGAATGCATAGTACCCAGTCTGGACTCCTTATCTTATCAAGAGCAATCAGCCAAGAGACACCCAGGTACAATTGAGATAGCGTCAGGGTGGAAGAGCAAAAGGGCTCATTAACTACTATCACAGGCAGCCTTTGAGATGTAGGTTTGTTATGTATTGAACAAGAGGATAACCAAACACAGTGAATTAATCCCAAAAAAGGGGGAGATAGTGGAAAATAGGGAATGATCCACAAAACGGGAGGGGAGAAAATAAATAACAGTGAGGACATATTTGGGAGAGCACAGATTGATAATAGGAATAATATAAATTGGTATCAAAATATGCTGTTCAATGAAAAACAGAAGGAGGAGTAGCAACAAGAGAGGAGGCGATCAAAGAGAGCAATGTGGTGTGTTTAGGCGAGGTCCCCTTGCAGGGTAAAATGATGGGGGTTAAGGGTAGATTTGAAAGTGATAGTGGCAATATTGTTTATATCAGGGAAATGGAATTTCAACGATGCAGGGCAGCGAGAGAAAGGTTTCTCAATTGAGAGGCAGGACCATAGTTCGGGAAGGTTGAGTAGGACGCTGTAACGTGTAGTGAGAGGTGGGGAGTAAGAGTTGGGACAGATTCACGAGTGGGGGTGAGACCATGAATAGATTTTAAGATTGGTAAATGGAAGTTAAAGATTGCCCAGACAGTCCTATAGCGCTAGCAGGTATGGAGTCGGCGGGTCAACGAGCTAGAAGAGAGGGAGGACATACAGCAGGCTGGTTGCAAAGTGTAGAATTTTGTGAATGGGCAAATGATTATAGAGGGCGGTCCAGGAAAACAGTGTGGAGTCATTAAGTCAACCGAGTAGCAAGGTGGAGATCAGAGTTTCAGCGGAGTGAGGGGGAAGAGTGGATTTTGAAGATATTATGTAGTTTGATCAATCTAGCGATGTCATCGCTGCCTCTCTGGGGAAACTCTCTTCCCATATGGCTAGAACGACAGATGCTACCTGATCCTGACCCTGGGGTTGGCTATCTGAGGGCAGACCATATGGGGGGAGAGAAGCCTCATGGGAGGGAGGGTGAACTCACTAGCTGGAACACAGTATCCCCCTTTCCACTCGGGGTATGACACCAACCACTTGAATGGAAAAGGATGGGGTGATTGAAATGATACATGCACCAGAATGGGTTAGCCCCATAGTAGTGGTCAGGAAATCCAATGGTTCGATAAGATTGTGTATTGATCTCAGGCATTTGAATAGTATGGTGGTGGCAGATAAGTTTCCTTTGCCGAGGATAGATGATTTGTTGGTGGGGGTGTCGGGTGCGAAAGTATTTTCGATCTTAGATCTCAAAATCGGCATACCATCAAGTGGAATTGCACGAAGAATCTAGAGATCTCACGGCTTTTATAAACACCAGTGGGACTGTTCAGGTGCATACGGATGCAGTTTGGTCTGGTGTCTGCGGCTAGTGTTTTCCAGAGCATTATATATAGGTTACTTGGAGGTGAAAATGATGTTATGTGCTACCAAGATGATGTCTTGGTGTGTGGACGCAAAGAAGGTGAGCATGATGAACGGTTGAAGAGGGTGATTACTATTTTGGGAGAAGGAGGATTAACAATAGCCATGGAGAAGTGCACATTCAAGGCTGACAAGGTGGGCCATGAAATTGTGGGTGCGGGTGTGAAACCCAAAGAAGATGCCATAGACGTGATAAAAGGTATGAAGCCCCCAAATGTAAGAGTGATGTACTGTCGTTCCTGGGATTAGTAGAATTTTATGGGAAGTTCATCAAAGGACTGTCGGATAGAACCAGGAGCATGAGAGTCCTCACCTGCAAAGGTGTGGCTTTTAAATGGGATGACAAGTGCAAAGGAGAATTTGAGGGGATCAAAAGGGCTATAGTTGAGGCACCTATATTGAAGATTTTTGAGGAAGATAAACATACCTTGCTGTTTGTGGATGCCAGCGATTATGGCATAGGCTGTATTGATGCAGGAGGATCATTTGGGACTACATACCGTAGCGTTTGCGTCCAGATTGTTGAAAAGTGCAGAATGCAGATATTCTGTTGTCAAAAGGAGGCCCTGGCTTGTGTGTGAGGAGTGGAAAAATTTAAGGAGGTATCTGCGGGGAAGAGATTTTACTATTTGTACAGATCATAAACCATTGGTTGGTATTTTCACTAAAGGCGGTTTGGAAGGAGTTTCTAGATGCATTATGAAGTGGGTGACTACAATTTTCCATGGTACATGTGAGGGGTGAAAGTAATGTGGTGGCAGATGCCTTATCTAGATCTGTGGAGCAAGAGGTAACGACCACAGAACAGTACTCCCAAGAACCGGATGAGTTGGGAGAGATTTTTCAAGTACATTAGTTCCTTAAAGAAGGATGATTGGGATCTAGCATGCCGAGAAGATGTAGTATATCAGAGAGCGTTGGCAGTGGTTATTAAAGGTGATGTCAAGAGAAATGATAGAGCCAAGGAAGGTTATGCTAGAGTGAAGAATTGGTTGTGGGTGCAGAGGAATTATTTGCATAGGGGACACCAGCTGGTGATGCCATGCAATATGAGGTCAGTTGTGGATTTGGCTCATGAAGGACATTTAGGCGTGGCCAGAACAAAGGGGTTGGTGAGAGCTGAATTTTGGTGGCCTGGAGTGGACAAGCACAGAGGAGCAGGTGATGGGGTGTGTGGAGGGTGAGAAGGGGCTTGTGGTGCAGAAGGTACCCGTGGTGGTGAGGAAATGTCCCAGGGTACCATGGGATAAAGTTTCTCTAGACCTTTTAGGCCCGTTTAACATCGGTGGAGGTAGAGACAATTATTTGTTAGTGGTAGTTGACTTATTGTCAAAATGGCCTGACGTTTGTGTCTTAAAGGACATTTCGAAAAGCAGCATTATTCGGTTCCTGAAGTAATTGTTTTGGAGGGAAGGGTTTCCTAAGAGAGGCTTATCTGAATATGGTTCTCAACTAATGTCAAAAGAGTTCAAAGATTTCTTGTGTAAATAAGGTGTGGAACATGTTACCACTATATCACCCCCAGAGTAATGGGTGTGTGGAGCGCTTCAACAGGACGCTCATGGAGGCTATTAGGATTTCTGTAGCTACTGGTGGTGACTGGATACGGACGATGATGGAACAAACTTTTCAGTACAGGTTGGCCCCTCACAGTGTCACAGGAGTGTCACCCTTTGAGGTTTTGCGAGGGAGAAAACCGAATTTGAATTTTTGTGTGCAGGTTGGATGGAGAAGTCTGAGTATGTTGGTGTAGATCTTGAAGGTTTAAAGAAGATATTGTTGAGTGGTGTAAAAGCTAAACAGCTGTACGAACCAAAGGAATTGTAGGAATTTCAGTGTGGAAGAGGGTGACTGGATACAAGTGAAGTTGCCCATCAAGGAGCGAAAAGGTTCCTCTGTGTATTCGGAACCCAAACAAGTTGTGCAAGATTTGGGTTTTTCTGTGTTGGGTAGAGGTGGAGGAGTCTGGAACAAAGAAAGGGTGGTTGTGCTTAGGATGAATTTAGGAGGGAATGAGGTTGCTTGTTGAAACATTGAGGAAGGAAGGTGTTAGAAGGGTTTATATCTTTGTCATACTAAGTATTCTTATTATAGTTACTGTTGCTGTGTATGTGCATCAAAAGGTTCAGATCATGGAATGAGAACAATGGGATCTTGGTATTCCATGAGATTGTAGTTGGTGGCTGTTTACCTGGCTGGGGGTCGCACACCTTAGCTTAATAAAAACTGAACCTGTTTCAGCATATCACCTTCTGGCTTGGTTCATTCATCATAACACGGTCCTAATTTCATTGCCGTCATAATACAACAGGTGTGTGATGGGTTACAGATCAAAAAGAAATTCCAATCGTCTCGACACCCTCAGAGTGCCGGTCTGGTGAAACGTCACAATGGAATACTTAAGAACAAGCTAGCGAAGGTGTGTGCCCACAGTAAACTGAAATGGCCCAAAGCCCTACCCCTAGCTCTATTGTTCATGAGAACCACAGCTCAAGCAAAAACAAGCCTGTATCCCTATGATATAGTGATGGGGATACCTGCTAATGTATGGGATGCACCCAGACCTAAGAAACTGTCCGACATTGACAACCCATTATTTGTTGATTATTGTGACCAGTTGACTCAAAATTTGCGTTTGATTCACCAACAGGGTCGTGCAGCACTGCCCGATAAATAAGTGGGCCCAGTTCACCAAATTCGACCTGCGGACTATGTACGGATTAAGGACTTTGAGCGAAAATCCAGTCTTGCAGCTCGCTGGAAAGGACCCTATCTGGTGCTACTGGCCACTCAGCCGGCTGTTCGAGTGGACAGGAAGAAGCACTGGGTCCATGCTACACACCTAAAACCAGTGCCCTTGCCGTTGCCCTACGACCAATGGATAAAGGAGAGGGTAGGAGATTCTGAACACGAGTACATCCCCAAGTACGTGCCTTTCAGCGACGGCAAATACACTGATCCGGAGTTCGAGCATCCAGATTGTTCACCTCCTCCCCCGGATACTGACACCATGTTCACCTCCTCCCCCGGATACTGACACCCTGTTCACAGATCACTCTGTGCCCAGAGTGTCCAAATGTAACCTTCGACCATGGAAATAGCTAGGGGAGAACTTTTTGCAAGTAGGAAAATGTGGTAAAATACTGCACCCACAAGACACAAATTATATTCCCTCCATACCCCCCAAAGATGCCTGGAGGTAGAGGGGGTGTGATGCTGGAACTGCATTGGAGGGACAGGACCTCCCTGTCCTTGTCCTGTAGTCCTTTTTGATATGTGTTCTGTATTGTTTTCTGCCCAGGAATCCATGTGGGCCTCCTGGCAGTGCATCTTTTCATATTTGTGGTTTGGTGTACAGACGCTTGGGATACCCTTATGGCACCCATTGGTGGGGGTACAACCCTGTGGCCCTAGTGTATGTTTTTGGGCACCTGTGTGTTGCCCGCAGTGCAGGGTATGGGCTGGTGGCAGCTCCATGCTGAAATTGACAGGTGCTCTGAGAATTCTCAGTTTTGGGGATACCCGGGCCTTGCCATTGGAATCAGTCGAGTCCTGATAGGAAACAAGATGGCCCATATGGCCTCTTGCTTTCTATTGCACGTTACCTTGTTTTTCCCAAAGTCCTGGGAAGCCCTGACTGTCCCTTCCCTTGACTGGCTGTTTGGTGGAAGTTCCATATATGGTATTATGGGGAAGTCCAGGCCCAACTGGCTGGAGCTTTCCCACTGACTGTATGTTGTGGGTACACCCTGCGGGTGGGACCTGGGTGAATAGACTGTGTGACCAATATGCACTTCTTGTTGTGGATGTTTGGTTTCTGGTATGAAACACAATGACTGAGACAGCCCTGCCGAAACTGGTATGAATGTAGTGTGCAGTGCTGAATGGCTGGGTACTTGTCCCAATACACATTCCTTGTTGTGTGTGTCTGAGAGGGAGGGGAATGGCCTGAATGCACCGTATGCCCGATTGGCTGCCTGAATGCCCTTCTGAGTGATTGCTTGCCCGAGCTGTGACCCAGCAGAATGAATGAGAGAGAGCAGTATATCTGGGGGCCTCCCACTGCTAGAATTCGTTTAGAAGCTGAAGTTGAAACTGACATTGATACTTATCCTTGAAGTCCAGCTGGAAGATTTGCTGCTGCATTTGCTTCGACCCGATCCGAAAGCGGAGTTCATTGAGGACTTATCAGAGAGAGGTGATGGTTAGGCACCCTCTTCCCGAGCTCCTAGGAGAACGAAGAGAAGCACCAGACATTCCGTCCACTGTTGTCTACCAGGGTTTGCAGGTTTGCTATAACCACTAGAAGCGGGGACCACTTGACGCCGTGCCACTGACGACCAGAGCTGCAACGCTCCATTGATTAAGACAGTCTAACGGAAGGAATCTCTCGCCAGCACCGCCGACCGCTTTGTCCCGCCGGAGAAAGTAGAGGCTGCAGATGCGCCGAGGAGAATCCGCCGGTGGGTTTCCCACCACCCGAAGAACGCAGACACGCCGGACGACTCGACGCCCTTGCTGGGCCAAAGTTCTTCATAGACTCTTTGCGGTCCTGAACTATCGACACTGAGGTGCCCCGCACACCCCATCCTTGCAGGACGTCTTCGATTCATCGTCGATGAGCACCGCCAGTACCGAAGCTGCTGCCTCGACGCCATTGAACTTTTCATCGAGGATCATCAACGTCAAGTTCACCTTCTTCGAGGCCCATCGACGATCCGTGGCTCCTGGCTTAAAGGGAGTCACTCAAGATGGATCCAGCGACGCCTCTTTGAAGAACTCAGCTATTCCAGGTACATTGGGGTGGTAAAAACATTTTAGAAGGGAATAAGACATATTGTACAATATATGGACTGGGCTTGTAGTAGAGACAGGTTGCCCAGGTGGGGGGATCCTCATACAGAGTTGTGACTTAGTAGCTAAAGTATTATTCTGCCAATTGTTCTAACCAACTGCTTTCCTCCTATGTCTATTGTTGATTCCCTTTATTAACTGATTTGTGTGACATTTGACCAGAGTATAGTTGATGCACTTTAATAAAATCTGATAATTGTGGTACCACTTAGAACTGTATATATATTTGCCATTGTAGATTAACTGAGCACAAAGTGAGTTATTGTGTATATAACCTTGAACCTTAATTATATAAAGACTGCGTTTTCACTAATACAGTGTGTGGACATTCCTTTGTGTGTGCTTGGGGGACTACACTGTACTTAAGAACCAGCCCGCATCACCAGAGAGCTAAGCCTTGATTGCTCGTCCATTGCTACCAACAATAGAGAATCTTGGCTGGGTTCCTCTTTGCCTCTCCTCTGCCATATAGAGAGCAGGCGTACACACACCCCCCTCCAGTCTTTATAGGGGGCAGGGAAACAGACTACAAACGAAATTGCCCACATGGTTTGGTGCCACCCACAGATGAACTTATAGAGCCTGTTTCAGTGAGGCTTCTTAACGGACACAGAAAGACTATGCCTCCGTTTGGGGCACGTAGGAGCGAGGACATGGAAACTATTGCCACTGGAGGGACCAGATCTAAAGGATCATTGTCAACTAGGGACAAATGTGTAATTATACTATTGTGGCATGTATGGTACTCGTATCGATAGCTGTGTTATGGTTTTTGGAGAGCTCTCGCCCTTTTAGCTCACTGTTGCCTACGGTCAGCTCGACTACCCTGTGTCCTTTTTATGTGCACTCCCACTTACTTCGCCCCCTTGATCTTGAGTACAGAGAGGGGTATCTCAATAACACCCCTCATAAGAATAATCAATAATACTCATGCGATCCTGAACAAGACAAATTGTTGGGTATGTTCTCAACTCCCATAACACAGTGAGAAAGGTTTCGGTTGGAACAGCTATCGTCTCCCATTATCAACTGTGTGCTATGCTTCCTTTAGGGCTATGTTTTTTGGTAGATGGAATGACAGCACCACTGGTACTTTTGATGGGACAAATATAAATACGTTTGATCAACGGGTGTTACTACCGGTATGCTCTGCCTTTGCTAACAAGAGCACTACCAACTCCGCCTCTACCAAACATACAGACAGAAATTCTAGGCTGCACCAATCAATTATATCATTTTGAATGTCACCAGTAGGAAATAGGAAAGCAACTCCCCCAGTATACATCATCAACAATAATCCTGACAGTACCATTTTGTTTAAGTAAGGAAGGGTTGAGGTATATGGGTTCATATGACAAATGTATGCACACTGCAGTTTCGGTGAATGAGACAAGGCCCTTGTACATTGGGGGATCCATTTACTTTGTCTGCGGGAAACAAGCGTATCCATGGTTACCCAAAGATTGGAGGGGGAACGGGTTACTTAGGAATACTGTTGCCAGGGGTTTACTTGACATCAACTGTGGAAATTTTAAAACACCGCTCTAGGAGGGATAGAGGACGGCACACCTGGCCAAATATTAGGGGATGTGTCAAAAGCAATAGTTCCCTTCTGGGGCACCGCACATTAACTCCCATTACAAGGTTGACCAGAGTATTGGAGAAAACAATTAATGAGACCTCCGATATATTTTTCAAAATTACGTTAGAACAGCGAGCTATTGGCCTGGTTGCACTTCAAAATAGAATGGTGCTAGACACCATGCTTGCTGAGAGAGGAGGAGTTTGCAAAATGGTCAGATCAGCTTGTTGCATATACGTACCCGACTCCTCCCCTACTGTGTTTCGGGCTATCAAAGGTTACACACTGCGATCAGAAATCCACGTCGATGAGGGTTGTTGGGGCATTTGGACCTGGGCTTGGAATCGGTTTACAGCCTTGGGTTGGAAAATATTCTCTGCGCTTGCAATATTTGTTGGGGTCATTTTATTTTGTTGCTGCTGCATACAATGTCTACCAGTTGTAGGTTCCTTGCTGTGTAACTGCCGTTCTAGGGCTTTGGAAAAGTTACAACCTGAACACTGACCTCCTGTCAATGTGACTAATGCACTGATTATGCAGGATATGGAAATCAAACAATTTATGGCCATTGATATGGAGGATTATGATGTCTGAGCTAAGTGTGTTAGTTTAAGCTAAAAGTAGGGTTTGTGAAACGGCATCCATTTTGGCTTAACAGATTCTGTCCTGTTACAGAGTTGCAGACCCAGTGTTTATGAGCCTCAGTCGTGGGGACAAGAGGGAGGACGTCTGGGGGGCTCCTGCAGCAGTAGTTTGGAGGTCGTCAGCAGCTATGCGCTCTTTTCGGTTCAGCCGCACTTTGCAGTTTCAGCGCTTCGTAAACAGCACCGTCACGGATCACGGATACCGGTTGAGCTTCCTACACTCCTTGGGTCTTGCACTCTGGTGAGGGGACTCAAGCTCCGGTTGTCCTGCTTCTGGGGGGTGCTTGGGAGACTCCTGGAGCTTCTAGCCGGATTTCAGACGCTGCACTGGACTAGGGATTTCTCGACCCCTGGCACTCGGTTCTTGCAGCAGCGAAGAAGTACAGCCAGTCAGGGAAGAAGGTCCAGTGGAGTTCGTCTCAGGGTTAGTTGGTCCCAATAACCCAAGGGTAGAAGTCGTCCCTTCCGGAGCTTCTCTGTCAAATTGAAAAAGGAGTTTCAGCACAGCAGCAGGGCTTCACCGGGCAATTCAAAGGTCCAGGAGATGCAGCAAGCTTCGTTCACGGTTTCGTCAGGTATTTCTCCCAGTGGTCGACTCTGCCTCTAGTCCCAAAAACCTCGCCTTTTAAGCAGGTTTCTCTCATTCATGCACAGCCTAAGCTGTAAATCACACAGCAGCCAGCCAATCAGGACTGGTTGCAATCAGGCACGCCTAGAGACAAAAGGACGCAGGAATTTCGGGAACCTCCCTCACATCCTGCCTTTACAGACACACTGGAGCCAGGAGGAGGGCTTCAGGGCTGAAGCCCGCCAAATGCAAAGTGAACAAAAGGACTCAAAAATGGCTCAACGCACAGAGTAAAACCCAAGAAAGACCTCACAAACAGAAAATGGCAAAAAAAGACGACCAGTGCCATTCTGACAAAATGGTCACCCATGGTTGCTGCACTGCAGCGGAGGATTCAGCCTGTGGTAAAAAAGCACAATGGTAGGAAAATTAAACCACTGCCACCAGCCGTTAAAGGTAGTGAGGGTAACAAAAATGTTACATGAGAATGTAGGATAAGGGGCTACAAGGTAACCTCCCAGCACTCTACATAAGATGGGATGTGCTGGACCTACAAACAGAAAAGGTAAGTAAAGTCAATTTCACTTTACTATCCTTGGGAACGGTAGTTCACACAAGAAAAGGCATTTAAACTCTGAGAAATCTAAAGGATTTCTCTGTGACACTGCACTGAAGGTGTTGTGTGTCACCATACAAAAAGTAGATGCCTATGGAGTTTGTCAGACTCCAAAGACAGTGAAAACACATAGTCCAAATCAGGTCAAAATACATGAGTGAGAAAAAGGTCTTGCTCACTCCAAAAGTGCTTAAGTCCAGCAAAAGAGCTGGGAGTCTCCAAGGTTGGAAGGAATTGGCACATAAATGAGAATTCTCCCTAACAGTGTAACTCAAGGGTGAGTGGGGGAGTGGGGTGGAGCGGGTATGACTTAGAAGCCATGTCAAGAAGGTAGGCTGCATTAGTAAGTCTGTGCAAAAGGAAGGAGCTTCAACAATACAGTGAGTAAGCTCATTAAAAATGAATTGTGCATTTAAGGAAGAGGTGATTGTAAGGGTGTGGAAGGAAGAAACTGACACATAGGATTTTATTTGGTGAAAATAAAAAGAAGAACAAATCCTAACTATCCCTAACACTAAGAGGGATTCTGTCAGAAAGTCAGTTGAAACTATATAATGCACTGTCACGTGTCAAAAGCCCATTTCCATCCCAAACCCCCTTTCAACTAAACTAAAAAGGTTGGTGAAAAGAATGGCTTCCTTCTTTTGTAGGGAGGATCACCATGCCAGTAGTCTGAATGAGGGACTCCCTACCCAGGTTGCAGTTCTTCTCAAAAGCACAACAAAAGTTCCAGATTCTAAAAGTCTCAGTTCCCAATTAAAACAAAGTTCCAACTCAAAATCTTGGTACCAAGAGAATGACTCCCTTCCCTTGGTCTTTCACAATATTCACAAATACCAGGGGGAATTACACCCTTCTCCTGGTCTTTCTTAGACTCATCACAATGTTGGAAGACACCAAGGGGGAGAGGGGTTATGCTTTTCTTCCCCTGGTCTCTCTCGGGTTTGCACAGTCCACAATGCCAGGGGAAATACTCCCTTCCCCTGGCCTTTCTCAGGTTTGCACATTTAACGATGCCCGGGGGTATGTTTCTTACAGTGGCCTCATTCAGGCTTGCACAATTCTCAGGCTTTATCACAAGGTTCACAAGTACCAGGGGATATAAATACCTTCCCCTGGCCTCCCTTAGGCTTACTGTAATGCCAAGAGAATGACTCCCTTCTCTTGGCCATCGCAAACTTCAACAACTTTATCACAATGTCAGGGGGGGTGGCTGTGCTTCTTCCCCCGACCTTTCTCGGTTCACAATACCAGGGGGTATGCTCCCCTTTCTCTGGCCCTTCTCTCACAGCCCACCTGGTTCACTAGCCTGCCAGGTACTGTGACTGTTAAAATAACTTGGATTACTCTTCACAGAAGGGTATGGGTCCCAGACCCATGAGATTCTCTCTTCTCTACGTTGCAGACCTGGTTTACTATTCTGCCAGGTACTGCGACTACGAAGATGACTTGGAGGCAGTGCGTTATCTGTTGAGAGTCCCAGACCTGCGACCTCTCCTCCCCAACCTCTGATTGTCTAAGTGTTTCTCTTCCCCACTCAGGCTTCTCGTAGTCTATCCACGACACACGGCGTCCTCACCACGTTGCTCTGCTACTGGACAGTGCGCTTCCAGTTCCCCACGCACACCAGCTCTCCTGGTCAGCTGGTTGCCCTGCCTGCTGCCTTCTTCTCTGTTCGGACCATAGGGGACTTACCAAGGACGCCTCTGCTGGTGGCCAAGTGTCTCGTCCTCTGCAGCCCCTTGCTTCGGCTGCGTTCGAAGTTCCCGGCTCCTCCAGGTTAAGTCCTTTTTCTCATTTTACCCTCTGCGTATACTTGTTTGTTTCACATTGTCTGGACCGCTCATGTTGATTCCGCGGGGCACTCTGCATTGCTCCTCGTCTCAGTATTGATGTCATGTCATCTACCCTACAAAGAAACATGCAAGTGTGTGTAATTATAGGAATCTCTATGTAAGGTATGAGGATGAGGGAGATGGGGATGTTTTGTGGCTACAACACCCGTTTTGTGCATACCGTGTTCTTCCCAGACAGTCGTCCCTACTCCCACAGGGGGATCCCTGCCCATGAGATCCACCTGTTGAGTACCACCCCTAGAGGGACTATCGGGTAGCAGCCTCACCTCCCTAGCCTCATGCGAAGGGGCTCCTCCTAGGTGAGAAGGGACGGCATCCAAAGATTTGTCACACAATACATAGAAATTCGGAATCTGGTGTGTAAAACAGTGTGAAATACCTAAACAGTGTTCATTGTGGTAACATATGGACAGAAATAAAACAACGTGTACATGAATAGTGAGCTGGTGGGAGTTTGCATCCTGGGACTTGTAGTCCTGGATTTCCCTATTATAAACACAAGACTACAAGTAACAGAATGCAAAGTTAAAACCAGAACTAGACTAGCATCTTCCAAATGGAACAGGGTATATTGGCATGTATGCAGCCAATAACAACCGGCATAGCATTTCTAACTATGGGGGGTAGAAGGGCAACATTGGTGCAGCCGGTATGGACATCTTTTCCTACAGTGGCATGGCATTTTTAGTGGCGTCATTTATATATATTGGTCAGAAAACCCAGGGGGCTCGTGGCACCAGCCACAAAACTTTTCTGCTCTACTGTCTGGATGACCTCATTAAGTACCACGCACTGTATAGAGACGCTGCTTCCTTTTTCCTTGTTGTGATCAGACAACCTGTTAGCCGAGGCCATTCATGGTTTTGTACCAATATAAGAAATAAATAATTGTCGACCAGCTGCAGTCACCAAGAAGTGCTTGCTCGCATCAGGTCATCTTGAGAGACCGTATTGAAATCCGTAGCTGCCCTACTGATAAGGAGCAAGTGTGCATTGTAGCACAATAAAGTTAATTATTGAGCAGTTGGAGTAGTTCTTTAAGATTGGTCGCCAAGTGAGTGGAGACCACAGTGTGCATCTGCCAATATGCAATTCGTGTGTCAGTGAGCCCCTGAAGAAGGTTCCTCCAATAAAGTATACGAACTGAAACAGGTCTGGCATTTTGTATTTAAATTACAATTGGGCCAATTTTTTATTTTGCTAAGGCTTATGCGTTTGTTTTAGAACTACAATTTTTTAGGTTGCTTCTTATGTGAAAGTTTGTAATATTCCTCTAGTGGATGCTGTATGGTGATTCTCATTTTATATGCTTTCTCAGCATTTTAGGCTTGTAAAAAGAAATCTATAAATTTCTACTATAATAAAATACAGTTATGTGGATTTGATTGTGTATTTTGTCTATTTGGTGTTAGGATAGGACAGACATCACCCATTAGATAGGTTATTTTTCTCTTTTGTGTATATTTTTAGTGGCGTTACAGGAAAATCCAAAATGATGAGTGTTCTTGCATGGGGAATAGAGGCCTACATTGGTGTACAGAGAATTAACATGTTCTATCATCGTGTTGTTACCAGCATTATGGGCATAGAGTAGGATGTTCTTACGTGGGGATAGTGGCATATACTGGTGTAGCCAGTATGGCTATTTAGGCACAGCCAGCATGAAAATGTTTTCTTCACATTGGCAAAATACGGGTCTATATAGAGGCAAAAGGTCACATGGAAAAGAGTTGAAAATTGCTCCTCTACACTGTTGTGACTTGGCATCGAGCAGATTATCTTTTCATGCTTTACCCCCACAAAATAAGTTGGAAACTGTGTGGCTTTTTACCCAATTGTTCACAGAAAGCTTGCTGTAAAATGCATGATGTTAACGCTTTATTTTAAACAATGTATTGGTGGGAGGGGTACGAACACCCCTGAAGCACCCTTGCTTGGTTCAGGTTCCCTTTCTACGCTCAGTCACTCAGACAAACCTAGGGGAAATGTTTAGGCCCCTCTAATTACAAAACTCACCAGAGGTCACTGCCTTTACCTGGACTCTACATTGATATTCTGCTGGTCCCTAAATCATAGATTTTACAGGATACTTTCTGTACTGGTAGCAGTCACACTCCGACCTGGGTGATGTGAGACGGTGGTGGTCGGTGTTGTTGGCAGTCACATTCTCAGTGAGGATGCTTTCTCTGCTGGTGGCTTGGGTTATAAAGGAAGGATTTTGGTGCTACTGGCAGACACATACTCGGCCACCGGCTATGCAATTATGCTTTCTATACTGCTTGCAGAAGCACGCTTTCTAATGTCGAATCCATCATAAGCTTAGCTCCTGGGTTCTACAGAGCGAGATGTGCTGGAGCCAGTTATGTACTACACCCTGGACTCTGCATAGACTCTTGCCAGGTCACCACATTTGAACTATCTGTATAGGAATGAAAAGGCATCAGGTGGTCTATTTTGTCAGCAGTCATGTACTATGTCCGACAGGACTAACTTAAGATTTTTTCACTCTGTGCTGCAATTTGTAAAAAAAGAAAAATTGTGCTGACCGTACTCTTGTGCAATTTTGCTGTGGAACTTAACTGGCAACATATATGCCTTTGCACTTTTATGTAAGCAGACTTGGACTGGACCAAAGGGTCCTCTAGGTAGGTCGCTGTTGACATTTTCCAAATAACCATGTTAGCTTTGAGTGATTCTGGGCTTAAGATCATAATTAAATGAGCAGTTGCAAATGAGTACAGATTCCATGTACCATGGTATACAAGTGTAAATAACAGTGCTTATCCGATGAGCGGGTACCTTCATTAACCCATGCCACCCTTGGGAAATTCACATAGAGATCTTGTTTTGCCACAAGACAGATACACATGGCCTTATTCAGGGTGGAGGGCAGTAATTATCTGCCAACCCACCCCAAGTCTTTAGGACCCCCATATAAAATATGTTATTGTCCAGGCACTCAGAGGGTGGTTAAGGGTCAAGTTTATTTTTACAGATACGTCTATACTTCATGACCATAACATGTAAAGGGGAAAGAATGGGTCTTACTTCAGCTTCCAGTGGTCAGTCCAGGAGCCTCGCCTTTTATACAGTTCCAGCACTCACTCCTCTGCAATCTTCCTCAGCAGTTTACCGAAAGGGGCGTTTGGCTGTCCATTCAGGACAGGCAGACACCCAGTGGGAGCTGGTCCCATTCAGGCGTGTCCCCCAATTCCTGCCTGCCCAGCCACGCAGCCTAGCAGGGGACACCGAAGGCTTCCCACCAAAGGCAAAACACACACAGGATTCCCCCTCGCAGAATGTTAGAAGGGCTGACAAAGAACAACCATTCTAGTAATGGCAAAAAAAAGAAGGTAGGCCCCAAGTTGGTACTTGGGTGCCCCTATTTTGCACTGTCGAGGCTATGGACATAGCCTGCGGTAGAAGAAATTAAATCGCACAATAGTTGATAGAACACTTCAACTGCCACCAGCCATAACTAAGGGATTGTCTATGAGACTATAAAGTCACAGGAGCGGAGAGAAGGGGGATACTAGGTGTCCCTTTGGCACTCCACATAAGGTGGTGTGTGCCAATCACTCAGACCATAACATGTTAGGAGAGATACCAAATATCTCTCTATCCGTAATACTGTAGTTACTCTAGGACAAAGGAAAATGATCTCCAAGGGGGACCCTAAGGGTCCCCAGTAACACTGCCCATAAGGAGCTGTGTGCCGCAATAGTAAAATACAGATGCCTTTAAGAGTTATGGAGGAAAATAGACTCCATAGGATAGGTAAAATACAAAGAATAGAGTTCCAAAAGACAGAGCCCATAAGAATGAATGAGTGGAAAAAGGCTCCACTCATTCAGGGTTTCAGAAAAAGATCCAGAAGTCCAGCACACAGCGGTGAGGGTCTCACTAGGAGAGGGGATGAAGCATAAAAATGATAAATCTCCCCAACAGATACTCCTTGGTGAAACGTGATCATGAGATTTCTGACAGACTGGCTCGCTGAAGCAGGGGAAGGACGACCATGGATGGGTTTGCATTAAGTGCAACTCAGTAGCTCTGAATCGGCTGTTGGCGTTCCCGTCAATGGACAAATGTATTATCAAGGGAATGTTCTTCTCTGTGGCAGCCCACGCCATATGGGAGGAAGTACATGCTCTACAATGGAACAATCTGCACAGAAGATGCATGATAAAAAGCAGAATTGTTGCACGTGGAGAAAAGCCAGACATTTCAAAAATCTGTAATATTCCTTGCTACTGTCTTAAGGGACTGTTAAAAGCCAGGAATTTAGAAATGGCTAATGTATTAGATACACTGCCCACAGTCTTTCATAGAGAATTGCGGGACAAACCAACGCTTTACACTCTCAGCTTGGTTCAACCCTTCTCTGCGTCCACATGATGTAAGATGCTCGGGATGAAGAAATCTATTCCTATTTAACTCCATTGTAGGCAAAGTTGAGCGAAGTGCTGGGAGCGGTGCCCAGTGTATCCTTCTGTACTATGGTGTGGTCTAACTTGAAACATATGAAAATAGATCTGAATCAAAGGTTGTGCAAGCAAAAGGTATTAATAGGCCATACTGCGAGGACGGTAGTATGCAAGCTAAGTGTGCCTGATATCTATCGGGAGTGTAATAAAAGCAATGCATCAATTCGTTTTCCAAAACAGATTAGCAGAGTTTGCCCATTAACATTTTCTTGATTAGCAAATGGATCCATTTGATTCGCATTGTTATACTAATATTTTTATTGTCACCAGAAGTTATCCGATGAGCATCAATACAGCATTTTTGCGTACTGCTGAAGTAAAATATTAGTGAAAAGAGTCAGGCCTTGCAAACTCTTTAAAATTCTGCTAGATCTGCAGGTCGAGTAACTTAGTTTACCTACTAGACCTAAAAGAAATGCACTCGACACATAGCAATGGATGACAATAAATTGAAACGTGCTTTCTGTAAAATGGTGAATGTCACCACAAACCCACTTTTGCCACACTGCTGCCACCCATAGCCCAAATATGCACAGTGAAACTTTTATTTGACATTTACTGCAAAGTAAATGTTACATAAAGGTTTCAAACATCTCTTGCAAATGGTACTCGCCCTTCATAAAATCTACTCGACTATCCGAGTGGGCAGGTAGACTTTGCGAGCCTTGGATTAGTGTCTGTAAAATATAAGAAATTAGCGGCATGAAGGACTTGAAAAAATAAATATGATCAAAAGGCTTTGAAAACAGTTTGGCCAGCTCTCTCCCACAGTTGCTAATATATAATGCAATCATAATCCTAGAGCAACGCAAGCTCTGGAGGCTAACTACAGTGTATGGTATTGCAGTAGATCTGTTGATGTACAGACTGGATGGAACTATTGATCACTACTTTGCATAAACACTAGTTAGCTTTGCATATTCATTATTTAGAGGGAAACAGGTTAAGAGACTAAGGGCCTGATTCACAGAACGTTTTCCTATGGGATTGCACCATTATAAAAACGCTTCTGTGAACCAGGCCCTATGGATGGTGTAGCAGTCAGAGAACTGGGCAAACTTGGTGAAATATTGTAGGTTGCTGCCTCTCACTTTCAGGGTAGCTGGTATAAAGCAACAGGGTGATAAGATAAAATGTCAAGGCGTATGGGAGCAGCTCATGGGTTGAGCACCAGTTGCACAGAACCAGTAGGTTGCAGACCTAGGTTTGCCATTAAAAGCATTTGGCCATGTGATTATGCACATTTTCAAAGGCGTTCACTTGTCCATGTGATGCATCTTCCGCAACAAAATTCAACATAGTGTAGGGGAGGACTGGTCCAGGAGACCCCTCTCGCCTGCGTTTCTTCCCCAGGTGAGGGCTATGGCCCATTGGGCGTTCCCTCATGCCACCCGGGCCCAGGTGGTGGAGGGCTCACCCACTGGAGACATTGCCCACACGTATCGAATGCCCACATGTATTGAATACAACACAAATTTAGCTAGGCCCAAAAACCATTCTTTGCCCGGTAAAGATGGTGTGAGCTCAGCGCACTGTAGCGCGGCCCCCACCCTTGGAGAACATCCCTGTTGCCGCAGCACCCTGGCAGATCCGCTGCGAGCACGTTCCCACGAACAAGACGGACATGAGCTAGCGCAATACGCTAACATTGTAACAGTTCACCTCCCGCAGTGTACCATCACTATCAGCATGACCCGGCCAGCAGGCCTGAACAATGAGAAGAACAGTAAAATGGCCCTCTGATGGCAGACAGTCTTTATATATATGTATATATTAATGTCAAGACCTCTTGCATTATTTCTTTCTTCCACAAAATACAAATGCCTGTAGAATGTATTAAAATGAGAGAGCATGCTCCCATGATATAAGCTATGGCGAGCTCGCACCATTGCAGGTGGATGCCAATGATAAAGGAACGCTCCAGGGATCTGTTTGTTGCGTGTATCACTGGGCAGCCTACCTCACGTGGTTTCGCGCCATAACTAAAGCTAATGCTGCTAGAGTACACGAGAAAGCGGATGCAACTATACTATGAACTCATTAAAGAATGCGCGAGAGTGCACGTATCATGTGTGAATGTCTGAGCCCCTCATATGCCACCACCGTCACGAACGGTGGCGGGTCGTTTTCTATGTACTCCACTGATCTAACCACTACCTCATTTACTGCGAATGTATATGCATGTAACTGAAACACTGTAGCTGCTAGAGTGTAATGTACAAATATGATGCTCGAACTGGGTATAATCGAAACGCACCCAGCAAAGGTTAAATGCATGTTTTGACGTGATTTTAAATAAGTATTATAGAAAGTGTTCAAATGTTTGCGATGTCTTTGCTTGTATTCAGCAACACACGAGGGAGATACCTTTGTGAAAACGTACAAGGTCTTGATGTATCCCCCTCCCTCCCTCAGAAGGCTGCCAAGACATGAGAACAGAGCCCCGCTCTGCGTTATCACGCCTCCCCCGACCCGACTGGAGCCGCTTCAAAGACTTGTAGCCCCACTGCAGCACCCAAGGCCGCGGCCAGCCACCTGCATTATTTACAGCACAGTAGTAAACCTTAGTTTAAACTCAAGCACCCCCTTGTAAACCCCACAACCCACCGGACTGTCTCAGACTTATGGCCCTGTGCAATCAGGACACCCAACACTTTGACAGCACACAGCAAAACATCCATAACCACTTCTAACAAGACAGAAAGACCTGTACCACCAGCCCCAGTCCCCGAAGCTTAGCCCCTCGACCTACGGTCCCGGTCAACAGATCACGAGTAACCAGGCCACGATATATTATCTCCAGACCCCTCACAAGGTGCATTCCTCCTGTGTTGCATTAACCTATTGAAAGATTTACTAAAGAGAATAGAACTGTAAATGACTGAATGATTGCAGTGTGCATGGCAGAGGGCAAGTAAGTCAGAAAAGGCATTCATCTCTGCAACAGGCCGCCTCGGCACGCCAACACCGCCCGGATGAACTCAAGCCGACCTGCCAGGCCCAGCCCAACCCACGAGGGTGACCAGTGACGTCCTCCAGCCAAGACCAACCACACCGCAGCAGCACCTATAGTTAGTCGTCGCCACCCAATCCCAAAGAACTTGTGCCCCCTATAGTATGTAGGTTTTGATGACGTTTTTTGTAAATATATACGCCTGTCTTTGCTATTGTCAGGCAGAGTGCTCTCGGAGTTTGCAGAGTTCTTTGCATGCCCAAATTCTGATTGATAAACTCCCACTTACGCTCACCCGCACTCTGTCTTGGCCTTATTCCCATTTTGGGAGAGTCCTTCATTGTCTCTCATTGCGGGGAGGATCGTGCTGTCTGGGGACGCTTGCTTTCAATAGTTTACACTATTAAATTTAGATACACTAATCTGAACTTTACTATAAAGTATTGAGACAACCCAGTGTTTTACACTAGCAGTAATATATTATTTAGAAATGGAATTGCAGGACTGTGTTAAAAAAAATAAAGTTCACACATACTGGTCTTTGCCAGACAGGATATAGTTAGCTTAATAAAAGTATAATCCTGATTACCTCTGGTTTTCAATTATTTGAAGGAAAAAAATAAATAAATAAATATATATATATATATATATGATTGCCTAGCACTCCTGCCCAGGCCTTTGGCACTTAACAGTGGAGGAGATGATTACTGCTGCACTCTTTCTTCATTAGCCCCTTTGAACTTGCAGTGAACAGAGAAAAGAGGGTGGAGAGAGAACTAAGAGCAAGAGAGGAATGCAGCGTGAGCTGTGATTTCATTGAACAGGGTACCTTAAATAGCTATTATTGCTACACAAAGGTCCATTTAATTAGCAAACCTACAGAATTGCATAGCAAATTGCTATGCAACACTGCTTATGTTATGCCTTGTAAAAGTACCGGCTCCTACGTACAAAGTAAGCGAGGTGTGAATTTCTGTAATGATCTTCATCAGGTTAGAGTCAAAAGCGATACTGCTGGGTGCTTTTCTGTGCTCAGCAGTATACATAACAGCTAAAAACGAGATCCCAGGGTATTGAAATCTTCTAGGAGTCTCGCGTGGGAAGAATGGAAGGGTAGTTATTTGCCAGCAAGGTCTCTTGTACTAAGAGAGACCTACTAGATGTATACAAACAGACTTGGACCCCAGAGAGTGATTTGAATATAAAATGTTGCTAGCCTGCTTTAACTTTATTTCGTTCACCAATGCTCTTCACGTTCTGTCACATTCATCCGCTTTTCTTATATCTTTAGAATTCAACATTCACACATATTCATGGTTTTCACCTTGTTTGGTATTCAACAGTTCATCTTTGCTCTACCGACCCATTCATTATTATTCTAATTCACTTTGTGCTTGGCAAATGGTTCGGTATTCAACAGTTTACTTTTCCTGGTCTCCAGACACATCTATCTCGCACTCCAGCTTGTTTGGCCTTCGCCGTCGCCCACACCATGCCACTGGAGCGCCCGGCCGGAGTGAACCTTCCCCGTCACTCACTGATGTGTGGCCACTCCTTCGGGTGCACTGGTCTCATTTGGGGGTTCTCTCTCGCTCCTCCTTTACTAGTGAGGGGCTACGGCAATCAGCGCTTGCTTGCGCTCTCTCCGGTCTCTCCTGCAGCGGTCAGCGGCTTCGCAGTGTTCCCCACTCCTAACGGGGAACACACTGCAACAGACCCTCTCATGGCCTACAGTGGCCCCTGGCGTCTTAATGGCTTTCTCTGCCTCTTTTTCTCTGGCCCACGTGTTGCCTGCTCCGCCTTGGATGGCCGCGTTCTCCAGCCCAGCTGCTCTCTCTCCGCCGCCTCTGCCTCCCTTTATACACCTGCAACCATTCAACAGGTTGCAGGTGTGAACACTCAACTTCACTTGCCTGACCATAGGGGAGTAGGTGTGAGGATACCCTCAGGTCCTCACACTACAAATGACAGCCAGCAGAGCGGTTAATTCTTCTTCACCCCCAATTTATACAAGGTTTAACAGACATGATTTTAGCGACTGAGTGCGCATTGGATGCATTGGCATGAGTGGAGTACTGGGTTAGGGTTCTTCATAATTCTCACTAGTGAAGTTCAGGTGATGAGGATTAGCCCCGGCAGATACAATCCCCAATTTAGTGCACAAATGTGGAGATTGTCCTCATTGGTGCATGTAGGCAGGAATTACAAAAGACAGACATCTTCTTGGAGCGCAATGCACTGGAGATGAGGTGACGCATAGGAATGCTTGAAAACATTAGTACGCAGCAGCCACAAAAACTTTGAGGGGAATTGGATGTACTCAAGAAGAAACTCGACGGAACAGAGAAAGGGGAGAGGGCACCGAGTGACCTCAGTAGACTGCAAAGCAACGTAGCAGACTTGTGGGCAGGGTTGAGCACCACATTAATTTGACACACCTGCACAGGGAAAGGGAGGACTCTAGTTCAGTGATACTCAGCGTGCAGCTCGCAAGCAGGTACCCCCAAAATGATGCTCGGCAGTTACTCTGGCCCACAGTTTAGAGGCGAAGAAGAAGGCAGCAATGCATGTCCGAGACAGAAATAACAGTATAGCCGGAGCCTGGACTGAAAGCTAGCCAAACAGCCTGCTGTGCCAGACAGAAAGGATATAGCATTCATTTTGGAGGCATCAGCAGAGTGGGTTAAGAGGAGAGGATCAGATGGCGTTAGGGTGCACATGGGGACTGGAAGAGGCTGCTGAGAAGATTCATAATGCTGCAGATAAAACAAGCCCCATGTTTACCATACTAGTGCTGTTGAAAGAGGTTTTACATGCCCATGTGGGCATGCAATTCGTTTTAATTTTGGTTCAGCAGGGCACTACCCCGAGTCCTGGCGCCCTTTACAAGGTTCAGAAGATGGGAAGCCAAACAGAAATTACATTTTTCTGGACAAGAAAGGATAGATGGGCAATGGTAGGAGAGGTGGAGTGGCTGGATTAGGTGTGGAGATGGAGGTATGTTTGGAGGCTTTTTCGGAAAGTTATGATGGAGCAGGGCTGATGTGGAGTGGTAGGGCGGCCCAGGTTTCGGGTGACCACTGGATGAATACCTTTCTGTGTGCGTGTTAGTTTGCAGAGTAGAATGTGTAGGAGATTTTGGCCAGCTTGTCGGGCAATGGGTTTCAGTTTGTTGTCTAGGTCGGATGGGGTTTGTATTTGTATTCATACTGTGCTTTACACCGAAGCGCCAGACAAATTAAAAGCAGTACATCAAATATGAGCAACAATGAAAATATGAAATAAACCAGTTAAACGGCAGGAAGATAAGAGAACGGATAAGATGGTAGGAAATAAAGGAACTAAGCTGAAGTGGAAGCACGTTCCAGTGCAGCGGGGCCAACAAGACAAAAGAACGGGAACGTGATTGAGCACAAGGAAGGTGAGAGTGTGAGAAGAAATTGGGAGTGTGAATGAAGGTCGAAAGAGGGGAATCAAAATCAACAAGAGAAGACAAATATAGTGGGAAAGGTTATGGAGAGACTGTTGAACTGAAGGCGAGAATGGAAAGGAAGTCAATGCAAAGAGAAAAGAGCAGAAGCAATAGAGTCTCGAGAAGACAGAGAAAATAGTCAACAAATAGATATATTTAAGTGTGCGACAGTAAAACAAAAGATCAATAAAAAGGACGAGAAAAGATTAGTGAAGATAGTAGCAGTTTAGAAGCGTGAAAAGAAAAGGATGAGCTTTGCAAATGTTATAGAGATGTGCATGACAGGAACGAGATATGGAAGAAATGTGATGTACAAATCAGATAGACTCCAAGATTTCAAGCCATAGGAGAAATTGATGACCTAGAGGAAGGAAAGGAAAGAGAAACAGGTGGACGCGTAGGAGGAAACATGGAAGCTGGAAAGAAAAGGACCTCCGTTTTAGAGGAATTGAAGACTAGAAAATGATCAGCCACCCATGATTGGATAGCCAAAAAGTTATTTTTATCGTATAGCAAAGGTTGAGTGTCATCAGCCTAGCAGTGGTGTGAAAGCCCAAAACAAGATAATATAGAAGCAAGCGGACAGGCGTAGAGAGGGGAAAAGCAGAGGGCCGAGGACAGTTGAGGGACACCATGGTGGAGCGGCAGAGTAGAATAGGTGTTAATGGCCCAGGAAACAGAACGCGTACGATTAGATAGATAAGATTTAACGTTTTTTGAAGTTGATGGCCTGGTTTATGACACAGAGTCCTTTGAAACCAATTCTCTGAGGTACGGGGAGCCAGTGTAGTTAGAAAAGAGCTATGATGCAGGAGTCTTTGGGCAGGAGCAACATGGGGTGAGGGTTCGGTTGGGGAGTCCGACGAGGAGTGCATTTCCATATAGTCTGTATGGACAGAACTATTGCCTGGACAGCGGTCGGGCAGTTGC
This sequence comes from Ambystoma mexicanum, assembly GCF_040938575.1. Classification (NCBI taxonomy): domain Eukaryota; kingdom Metazoa; phylum Chordata; class Amphibia; order Caudata; family Ambystomatidae; genus Ambystoma; species Ambystoma mexicanum. The sequence goes on from NC_090928.1 coordinate 1,284,608,825, forward strand.
GAGGAAGAAGGATGTTTTTATCTTGTGTAGAATGTGCACTTGTAAGTTGCATGTTTTGGTGACTGCAGTCATGAGGTTTGTGACGGTATGGTGAGGGTCGATAGTAAATACTTTGGATTTAACAGGTGGAGGGAGGTGTGGGTTGTCTGTGGCAAGTTCCATGGTCCAGGGTGTGATGCAAAGCAATGGAGACAGACACAATGGAGACGCTACTAAGAGCTGCTCCACAACTGTTCAGTAACTGTTGCAATCAACCAAGCGCTCCCCTCTTGCACTCATGAAGGATGCAATGGGGCTATTGGGAAAAGCTTTGCAGGAACATAAGAGGAAAATAAGGCATATGAAGGTCAAGATTCAAAAGTTCCAATTAGCTTTTTTAGTACATGCAAACTTTAGAAATGTTTCATACTTTGTCCTTGTAAATAAATTCCTTTGTTCTGATACTCTGCCCAGTCACATCACACATACACATTGGAGTCCTAGTGAGAATTGCCATCTACAGCATATTTGCTGGTAAGTACAGAATGGTCAAGTAACAATGCCCAACTTTTCTTAAGTTATTTGCATATGCCAATTTTTGAACGAGTGAAGTCTGTATTTGATGGAACCTAGCAGAAGGGTCTGAAATGTTACACACTTATTGCAATGTCCTGGTGGAAAAACTGTTGCCAGTCGCCACGCAGATATTGGGCAAAGGCGGCAACTGCATGCTAAATACAAAGACATTAGAATAACTTCAGTTTGAAAACCAATTAAGTTATGGTTCATTTTTGTTTAACGGGACCAGGAGTTCTGCCAAATATCAAAGTAAAACACCCAACCCTCTCTGTACAGTGATCTTCAAATGCGTCAAGTTGTGACCAGTGTTACTGGCTTAGTATGCCTACAAATGCACCACTTCCCACTTAAGAAGATAGTTTAGAGGAAGGGCTCCTAAATCCTTCAGTAAATTCTCTTTTATTCCTAGCTAGCAGTTGTAACCGTGCTTCGCACAGTTATTCGTACTAAAAAAAAAAAAAAAAGAATAGATAAGTTTTATATTTTATACGCTTTCAATTGTCTACACGATGTAATGTCTACACCATGGAACCTACCCACATGCCAAAATTCAGGTTCGTAGCATGTTGGGAAGTATGCTGAATATTTCGAACAGACAAACACACAGACATATCCACAAATTTCCCTTTTTATATACATATATATACACAGATTGGGTTTTGACCAATACATGCCTTGTATGTGTTAAAAAAAAACTATTTGCCAATAGATTTCACAGGTATTCCGAGGGGACATCCTCCAAAAAACGCAGTGAAGTGACCTTTAAATCCTAGCATGGTTTTGTTTAGACCAGCGTTATGGTCGTGTTTTCTTAAAAGTACACCATTTGCCAAATAAAGGGGGGGAGAAGTACAAGACACCTGCAGTTTGAGCAGTATTTAATGCTCAAATCTATGGGCACTTTTCCTGTACAAACATGCTTAATTAAAATAAAACATTTGCCACTAAATGTCCTGAACATTTCTCAGTGGAGAGCTCCAACCACTATGTAATGTTTCTTCATTGCTGCCACATTTCCAGACACTTGTACTTGCGTGTCTAAAAACATCCCGCGCGCCTCTTAATTTCCTAAACATTCCTTATAAACACCAACTTAGTGTCAAATGAAGTTAAAGTGTGAAAAACCAAGCTAGGTTAGCCCCATTGACAACCTCAGTACTGGAGCTAGTAATCATAATAGTTAAACAGAAGGTGTACCTAAGGTTGACGAAAATAACATCAATGTATATGTTAAAAAAAAAACATATATATATTTTTTTTTTTTATTAAAGCGTATTCTTTGTGTCCAAAGATTGGCAATTCCCCAGAACAACTGTTGTTTTTTTTAATGCAAGATTTGAAAATGTATTTTTTATGCACCAATGTTATGGACCTACAACTGTATAGATTGAGTTGTTGGAGTACCTACCATTGATGTTTTGGACGAAATAAGAACCAGGTTTGCATTGTATGTCGTTATATGCTTTCTGGATTAGGGTACTGTTAGAAGGTGCTCTTGAATGCATTACACTAGGTACATTACTTATAGTTCTGTACACTACATCATAGGCTGCCAGCATTCCCATCCTCCTCACTGTTCTGCTTATGCATCACTAGGCTCTGCTATGGAAGGTATTCACTGAAAGTGGTGGGGATTCCACTCGGAGAGGTTGGTGGCTGCTTCCCTGGCTGGGGGGGGGTCGTATGCTGTAGCTTAATAAACCCAACCTTCATACAGTACAACGTGTCCACTCTGTTACTTAACAGTTACTTCCTTTATGGAATAAGGGGAGCACCTGGCATTTACAAACGGTCATTGATATTTTGGGACCAACATTGTTTGTGTGCAATAATTACCACATGTATGAAGTTGTTGGTCTGGGGAATTGCCAATATTTGGAGATATATATATATATATTAGTTTTATTTTCGTCAACTTTATACACACCTTCTGTTTAACTAAAATGAAGTTAAAGGCCATTGCAAATTGGCAGAACCAGAATTGCATATGGTCTAGACTCCGGTTAATTACTGCACATTAACACAGCCTCTCAGTAAGTTTGTTCGTTATAATTTGTGTTGCAATCGTTTTTCAAATGAGCGTGTATATGTTCATCAATGTACTGTTGTTGCTTCCTGCTCCATTTCACACACACATTTTCCTCATGGTCTACAAAAAGATGGGGAGCCCTGGTCTAGTGGATTGCTGGCCTAACTCCATAAGTGTGAAGAAAAGTGGACAAACCGTATCATGGCAGTAAGAGGATGAGTGAGGGACTCAAAGCTGGAGGAGACCAGTTTCATCTAACACCATCAGGAGCCACAACTTGACGTAGAACAAATATTTAAAAAAAGAAAAGAATCGGACTCTGGTATGCCCTGCCTCTGCAAAGTTGAGGAGCCCCTGGACAGAAGCTGAAATTAGATGTGCCATTAGATTGTTGAAACATGGCAAGGTCCACGTGATGGTATCCCCTTGGAATCATTTAAAGTATAAAGAGATATGGTGGTGATGACTCAACAGTGCATACATGAAGGATGTTACTATGGGGGTGTTCAGGTCAGCCAAGCAATTACCTAGGAAGGAGGTGTCGGTATAAAAGCCTCCCACACCAAGATAATTAGTACAGGTCTGGCCAGAAGAATGCAGATCTTCTCTGGAGCGATCCATCCAGAACAGTGCTGCCCTGCACTGCTAACGGATCCCCATCGACTTTGCTATGTTGGAGGAGTCAAAGGATAAGCAAGAAAGGTTGCCAATTGTTAGTCCTGACACCAAAAAGGAATTTGAGTCACAGAGCCGGGGTTTTATGTGGTGGGATCTGGACTAGATAAAAACACGGACCCATTGGCGAGGGTATGGACAGGCAAGTATTCCTGGAAAAAAACGGACCATACAGCAGGGCATGTGGCAGGGATGCCAGTTGTCCCTGCTGTTCAGGTTATCAATCGAACCCATGGTAGACACTCGGAGGCTAGAATACTGAGATATGGGATAGTGCTCCCAAGGCAGCCGCAGGTGATCTTGCTTTACACCGACAAGCTCCTGCTATATATCAGAGTCACAGGGTGTACTTCCAACAGATGCTGGAGACGAGACAACACTTTGGGTTAGTCTCTGATCTAAAGTTCATTGACAGAAGCCCTGCATAGTCCCAGTGAGTTAAAATATTTATAAATGTTCAAAAAAAACACCAAACAAAAAAAGGACTTCCCTTATGTTAACCCATCTACCTTCCACGGTGGATACTAGGAACCAGAGGATGGTCGAGATTTTGAAGCTTTTTTCATGTAAAGTTTAGAAGATGCGTATTATCGGAACGTTTTGGCAATAAACGTACTAAAACATTCGTTACAAATAACTACACGCCAAAACTAAACTGGAGTACAGACATACAGAAAACCACTGCACATTTCTACCAGTGTTCAAGTTTGACTTTTGCACTGACGTCTCGTGCAGAAGGTGGCCATGCCCATGTGTTCAATGGTCTATTTTCCCTTACTGCGGTCTTCCAGACAGCTGTGAAAAGGTGAAGACAACCCTCTGCAGGCTAGGTAGGCTGCCGGAAATAATGGATTTAAGACTTTGTGAATGCCAATGTCACTGGAGGAAATAATGGTGGTAGAGTTTCAATGACCAAGGGGACAAAATAAAATAAACAAAAAATATATATATATATATAGTAACAACAATGGCGCTGTCAAACCTGCAGCACGTCCGTACCTGGCATTTCCTACTGCAGAGAGACTGGTTGGGGTGCTTCCCTCGACAGCATTTCACCACCAGACCTTCAAACAATCACCACAAGAAGAAATGCGCACCTTCACACTGCATATTCAACCTTCTAGTGACGTTACAGCGGCGAGCAGCCAATAGAAACTATCAAAAACGAAAGAAAGGACCACGAGCTTCAAGCTACCATCTATGCAGATGATAAGAGTCGGTAAAAAGACTGGGACAAAGCACAATAGCACAAGTGCCCTCAGGGTAAAGTTGCTCCCCAAAATGACAAGCATTTCCAGGGCTGGAGTGTTCATGTTGGGATAGAGGTTGCATGCAATTTTACAACGCTTCATGTATTCTACTTTAACAACAAAATGTACTCTGTTATTTTACTGGGATTTATTTATCCTGTACGCCACGGCCATTTGCTTGTTTTTGCACAAGCCCAGTTCGAAACAAGGGCTACCTTTTTCCCCGAAGAAAACGTGGCACGCAGTTGCATGAGACTGTAATGCAATTAATTGTAAACCTCTTGTAGAAAAGAACCTTTCTAACACTTTCCTCAGGAAAAAAGGTCAAATATTTCCCCAAGAACTGTGCTTTACTTTCTGGGCAGGAAACATTCTTAAAACAGCAGCTCAGTATACCTTCAAGAAGACCTTCAAAAGAAGGGAGAGGCTTTGATAAGCCAACAGAGCAAACCCCCAGCTACAGAACGATTTCCGATCTTGTGTAGGATTTGTGACACACCACTTAAGTGCCAAGTGTCTGGACAGCACTTATCACAAAGAGTACACATACTGATGGCTACCACTTCCAAATAACGCAATAAGATGCACGCTGCAGTACACACATGTGGAGAAGATTCAGGGCAGAGTAGACACAAGACTGGCACAAACTGTGGTGGTAGAGTTTATTGGCCCTCATTACCTTTCTGTATATTGCTATCTGATGTAGTGTTGTCTGGCCCTGGGGGAGCAGCTGGTTCTTCTGCCCCACTGTGGGAGGATTCGCTGATAACGTCATCACTGTCCTCATCGCTGCCTGTGTAGCTGCTACTGGTCCCAGTTTTAGAGCTGGTGCCTGTGCTGGCTTCACTGCTGCTGTCATCGCTATCCCAGCGATCGCTGGGGCCACTACGACAAGGCCGAGACTTTCCGAGAGCCGGCATAGCTGGGTCACCACCGGGGGAGGGAAGTCCAGAGTCTCCTTCGATACTCTCTTTGCCACAGGGCTTCTGATCCTTACTATGGGCTAGCAATAGCCGCTTAGCTGCAATGGGCTCCAAAGGGTTTTCCCCCGCTGCCTCGTCCACTTCAACTGGGCAACCATCATTCGTCAGCCCTTGGACGTCCTTCCGGGGCGTCCTCCCACTCTCCTTCACCGACGCTTTCTTTTCAGACGGCATGGAGTCCTCTGGCTGAGAATGTTTCTGTTTCTTCTTTCTTGTGGAGCCCTCCCTCACATTAAGGCCCATTTCAATCTGTGGAGAAACATAGGAAATGTCAAGCAATGATATCAAGGCCAGCTGTAGGTACAATTCTAACTGCTGGGATCCAAATATTCCAAGCATTGACCAGACCACCCAGTTTATAGCAATAAAGGAGGCGCTACAAAAATGGTAATCTTCACATGAGCCCAAACATTTCCGAAAGGCAGCAAAGAAAGGACAAAAAGAGTGCATTTTGGGGGATCTGATGCCTACAGCATCAGTGTCTCATGAAATATTTATCGTTTCAATGAAAGAAGGCACAGCACAAAGTTTGCACTAGCCATTGGCTAATTATAAATGGACTTGGGCAAGTAAGAAATCCAGTGCTGTGCATATGTGAAGAATTGAAGTGGCAAGTGACTTTGTGCGATGGGCATGTGTCGTGCAACTTGAAATGCTTACTCCTGCTCTAGGCGTTGGTTTTAGTCAGCAAAGCATGTAAAGGAAGCAACAGAATTCCTTATTTTCATTTGTAACGTGTATCAACTTTAATGAAGAACAATGGCTACAGTAATCTGATTTTTCTGCTGTAAAATTATAAGATAAAGGCCTCAACACCAATGAGGGGACTAAAAAGCAGCAGCCACGCAGAAAGGTTAGCATGGCAATGGGGAAGCAGAAACAACCAGGCTACACAGACACACTAGTAGAGACAATGAACCAGAGGTTAACTGTCTAACAGAGATGCGTCCAACAATAGGAATCACCATTACTTGATAATAGATCAGATTTTCTTAAAGAGGCAAGTATGCTCCACTTTCGACATTCAGCAGCAACGTGACACATAAAACACTGCAAATTCCATCAACGCTGGGTATTTAGTAGCTGAACTTTCAACACATGGTTTATGCTGCCAAGTGTCATTCAGGCCATCCATCTGACCTCACCTCCTGTCATGTGACCACCCTCTCTCTACGATGCCATCAAGATAAACAAGTGAATCAGCAGAATCAAAAACAACCAGAGTCAAACTCAACCATCCATACAACAGGAGCCTGCAATGGCACAGGAACGATGACGACTCTGGTGACCAGGCAAACACAAAACACTGAACGACATCACTCTTTGCATCCTTCCCTTCACGAGCTTCAAGCTTCCTTCCATTTCTCTTTTCATCCTATCTTTTTCGATCCTCTCTCCCATCTTCCTTCTCTTAATCTCATTTTGCTCCAGCAAATGAATGTCTGATAATCCAAAGGCAGGGACACAATAAGCACTAAAGTTCGGACAACATAACCTACTACGGCAGGATGTAAGGAAGCTGGCAGAGCGGACAGGTGAACTAGAAAACGATGTGAAAGCCAACACGACTACCTGCACTGCAACAGCCAGGGAAGTCTCGACACTACAACAGCAAGTGCGCAACTTAAAAATCAGATCGGAAGAGGCGGAAGGCCGGGCGCGTCGGAACAATATACGCATAGTCGGGCTCCCAGAGGGAGAGGAAGGCTCAGACCCGACGAACTATGTGGAGAACATGCTGTTACAGGAAATAACCGGAGGGATACTCACGCAGGGGTTTGCAGTAGAAAGAGCACACAGGGCCCAGACCAGAAAGCCACAACCAGGGGCACCTCCGAGACCGCTCATTGCTAAAATACTGAATTACAGAGATAGGGAGAAGATCCTGGAACACTTCCGTAAGGGGGGGGGGGACCATAAGCGGAGGAGCGGCGACTGTCACAGCGTATCCAGATTATACATTCCTGGTACAACGATAGCGGCTGAATTTTGTGTCTGCCAAGAGGAGGCTGCTTGAAGCTGGGTACAAATACATGCTGCTATAGCCAGCAAAGCTCAAAGTGATACATAACAGCAGGGCGCATTTCTTTGATACCCCCCTGAGGAGGTATCCGGTAATATTATCCCCATATATATGGTCGCCGTAAATAATATCGCTGGGAAAAGGTCGTGGCGATATTATTTGGGTGACCATATATATGGGGTTGCGGGGGTGTCCCCCGCATGTTCCATGCAATAATGTTGCCACAAAAAACGGCCATTTTTCGGCGATATTTTTGTATGGCGAGATTTTTGTGGCGACATTATTACATGGAACCCCTGAGGATGTGGCGACATGGCTGGACGCACGGAACTGCCTGACAGAAGCAGAGGACCCTGCCTGACAGAAGCAGAGGACCAGTCGAAGTACAGACCAGAGACGTAACAGATGCCCCTCAGAGATGTTCTGTAACCAGAGCGGGAAGAGGGAGGTTACCTGTGGCGGAGGAATTGACTTTGGACTAGAATATAAAAAACGTAACAAAGTTCAAGTTGAGATAGAAGATAATAAGCACAGATCAAAGTAGTGGAAAGTAACGGGAGATACCACGGGGATGCATTAGTGACCCCACTAGATAGGTAGTTGGAATACTGGTAGGTCGGTATCCGCCTGCAGAGCCCCGAGTACCGGCTAGGACCAAGAAAAGGACTAGATGCGGGGTAGCCTGAGATCCAGGGATGGAGCTGGGCAACAGTTGGGGAAGGAGTTTGAAGGAGTGTTAAAAAGGTAGGGAGCGAGCTTGCACCTATAAATCACTGCAGAGGGCGAAGGGGTTCAAGGGCAGAACAGGGTATGGATAGCATGGGGGATCTTAAGGGGCTCAATAGTTATTTATAAAAAAAATAATAATAATAAAGTTCGAACAATAGGTCATTTGGAGACCACTACTGTTGCGAGTCAGTGCATTAGTAAAGCATAATAAATATTTAATATATCCTACTGTACACACAGAGGGCTAACACCAGTTATCTGGCTTTTGAGTGTCATATAGGTCTGGTCATTCTCCAATACGGCCTGACAAGACGACATGCAGGATCTTTGAAATATCTGACAAATGTGCCTGGAACTTGCATACGATTGCGTGTAAACTCTAGCAGGACCCTCAATTGCAGACGATTGCCTATGTGATGGATAAAGTAATCTATACGAGCATTCGTTGCACCAGTACTAGCCACAGCTGGTGGCTCTGCAGCTTCATTATGCGTCAGCAACATCTCAGCTCTCTCTTTTGTGGTGCCTCACATCCTCCCAGGTGCACGCTATGTATGGACTGCAGTGTCTCTTCTCAGGTACACTTTTATGTTGCTTTCTAGCTCCTCTGTGTGGGTAACTAACCAATAAGGTTACCAATACAGTCTGTGGATTCCATGGGTCTGCAAACGGACACAGAATACTTTTTGGCCTGTTCCTGCTTGCCCCCTGAGCCATTTGTGCGTGGTCTGAAGGGGTTTGTGAAAGGTTTATTCCCATTTGATATTTGGGAGCTCAGATCAACCTGATTGGGTACAGCGTCATTAAGGGGTAGGCTAGCCTGTTCGATCCTGCGCCTTAAACCCTCTGGGAGGTCCATCGGGTAGCGGCCAGCCCAACCAATTGTCCCCCTCATAAAATAGGATGTGGAGTTCTGCCATCTCCAAGACGCTAGCTCTGGCCCCTTTGCAAAATGTTGGGGGCGTGGGACACCAGCCAGTTTTCCAGAACAGTCTGGATTGCTAGCATTATCTGTGGTTAGAAGTCCAAAATCGAGAAGGGACGAAAAGCTGTCAGTGCTGCAATACATATTTTCCTCTGTGCAGTTTTCAGGTCAGGGATTGGTGGTGTTGGTCATTTCTTTTCATGGAGGTGCTGGATTTATTTTTGAAGTGTGCTCCAATGGGGTCGCCAAGCTCTTGAAGGGATCTTGTTGCAGCGTTAGACTGCCAGGCGTTTGAAGTTGTGGATAATTTAACACTGCTTCCATCTGTTTTGCACCGATTATTTGGTATGCGTGAAGAGATTTTGCTTGCTTTAACTGTTTTCGCTCTATAGATCACGAGCAGTGCATGGAAAGCCAATTGGTCTTTTGGTAGGTCATTTCTGGCTCTAGATTTGACGTGCCTTCGTTTCTCTTTTTTAAGGAGATTAGGTTCGGGAGTGGAGAATTGTTCCTTTTGCGAACATTTGAAGGGCTACTTTGGGACCATAATGTTGAGGATGTTCGATATTCAGGTGTAAATAATAGCAAATCCAGTGTTCTCCGTTTGGTTTACGATCAGGGGCTGGGATTTGGAGGCATAAAGTTGTTAAGGACATGGTCAGGTTGTTCTCCAAGAGCTTTGGGTATGGGTGGGTGGGGGAGGGGGGGGGTCTTTGGTAACAGCAGTGTTTTGATGACAAAGCTGAGAGAAAATGAAGAGGTGGTCCCTACAGGATAAGAACATTTGCAGCGAAACTGGTATCTTTCTTGTTGTGAACAACACCACCCAATGCATGTGCAATGTGTATGTGGGTCCTTGAACTAGGCGCAGGCGTAAGGTGCCATGGCTTGAAGAGTTATTTTGTTGCCGTTTTATCCTCCTCCTTTACCAGCCAGAGATCGAAATCTCCCAATACGGCGAGGTGTTGACGGTCTACTTAAGGGTTAGCAACTGCATCTGGAAGGATTGTATGAGGGTGGTCTGTATAGAAGGATGCTCGGTGTGTAAGAGAAGTGAATTGTAGAATGTTATGAGATTTAAAAATCAATAGCCTTTGAGGACGAGCAAATCCCCTTGCTTGCATGGCAAGTTTAATTATAACCTGTGGGGATAGCCTCTTGTGTAACCCATCTGTAGTACTCTGATCAATAGCAAGTCTATTTTGGGTGCCTGAGGAGCGTTTGACTTCAAAAACAGCCGTAGATGAGAAAGCATTCATATTCAACATTTTCTTTTTAACTCCCACGTGTTGTCAGGTTTGCATAGGTTGTTCCCTTTATGGAGGATGGAGGGTCGGTGGGCTTCCAAAATCAGGCGTTCTGCATTATTCTTCAAAGAGATTGAGCAATTTTCTTTGGTTAGATTGGTTATCTTCGACTCCATTGACAGTTGGTGGTCGAGTGATTTTTTGTGATAAAACAGTGTAACCTGTGGCGATTCCTGGAGTAAAACATTGCTGGTTATTCGCCTGTTCGGTGGTTATAGTCCAGCGTCATAGCTGAAGGTCTTTGCGGCCAGTGTTGCAACTCCTTTTTTTTGCCATGGTCCTCAATGAGTTGTGTTGCAGACAACGCTCCATCACCACTAAACTCATCATCAATCCCCCCTTTCTTCTCCTCTGCATCCTGTCTCAGCCCCCCTTCTGCCGGTCCACTCCTCCTCCACTCCCATTTCTCAGCCTGAATTCCTGGAACCATTATCCCAAAGCCACCCCTCCGGTTCTCCTGTCCGCCCTCACTCCTTAAGAACATCCTATCCGCAACCTGTGCAGGAAGTGTTAACCATTCACTTCAGGTATCTTTCCTGGGGCTTTCAAAACCACCCACGTAAAGACTTCTTAAAAATCCCACCCTTGACCCCTTTAGGCTTACTGTACAAAAACACCGCTTGTAGTGGAAAAGGTTGCTTTAATGTGACAGGCCAGAGCTCACAAATAACCGCTAACCTAGCTCCCTGGCCTTACAGACTAACACAAAATGTTTTAACAACCAATTTAATAATTCAACACTTTAATTTCCCGCCCAACAAATAAATAATTAGTTCCACTTCCTCCCTAACTATCCCTTAGTCCCAGGGGAGCTGATAATAGAGCAACAGTGGAGATGCATGGAGGGCTGGCCGCCCCTGCTGCCCCCTCTGGGTCCCCCATTGCTCAACCCCCCTCCCAATTACCACCCTGGGTCCCCCATTGCTCAACCCCCGCCTCTCAATTATCACCCTATCTCCTATACTGCTTCACTGCCAAATTCGTAGACCGCACAGCATACACGCAGCTCTGTCTCTACACAGAATCCAACGGCCTTCTCGACCTCACCCAATCTGGATTCAGACCCTACCGGGGAACAGAATCCTCCCTCCCAATTGGGAGGACCTAAAAAGAACAGCAGATTCGGAAGCCTGTGCTGCACTTATCCTATTGGCTCTCTCGGATGGCTTCGACACCATCGACCACACTACCCTTACAGACAGACTGCACTCTCTAAGCCTCAAGGTCGCCACTCTAAGATGGATCTCCTCGTTCCTCTCCAACCGCTCTCAAATCAAGCTTCCCCGCTCTTATCCTGCCCCCAAAGAGGTCCCAAAGGGAGCCTCTATGCCCCCCCTCATCATCAATCTCTACCTTATCCCCCTCCCAGCACTCATCCGGTCTCATAACCCAACTTGCTACAACTACACGGATGATACCCAGATCCTTTTCAAGACTCCCAAGTCGCCCGCCTCCTACCACCCTGACCTTGTCTCCTATCTCAATGAAATCGACCGCTGGATGACGCCTAACCACCCCCTCCTAAACCCTGGTAAAACTGAAATCCTAATCTGTGGCAAAACATCTCTCCTTGCCCAACCCACCCTCCCTAGGAGCTTTGCCCACATCATCCGCCTCTGTAAAAAAACCTGGGATGCACCTTGGACTCGGACCTATCACTCTCCCATCACATCAACTCTGTGTCCAGAACTTGCCATTTCCACCTACGCATCCTCAGACAAATCTTCCCCTCGCTCCCTTAACCTCACAAGAGTCTCAGCAATCCTCGCCATCATCTTCTCTCGCTTATACTACGCCAACTCCCTCTTTCTGGGTGCCCCTGCCTACCAGCTCAGAATATTGCAGCAAATCCAAATGCAGCTAGACTCCTCCTTGTCCTTTCACTGAGAACACATCACCCCGGCCCTTGGAGTACTACGCTGCCTTCCAATCAGGCGACGGGTGAGTTAAGGCCGTGTGCATCACACACTGGGCTCTACACAAGACTGGCCCAGAGTTCTTCCATGAATGGCTTACAGTCTACCAACCCATCAGAACACTTAGATCCGTCACTGCACTCCTCCTTGTGATCCCCGCTTTCAATTTCACCAGAAATGGGTGATCCTCTTCCTCCATCCAAGCTCCCACCCAATGGAACTCCCTTCCACTGAACATCTGCCGCAATGAGGACTACCTCTCCTTCAGGAAGGCACTGAAAAGCTGGTTATTCCCTGCGGCAACCTGAAGAACTTCCCCCTCTCTCTCTCACTTGCCTCATGACACCTAGGCACGTCTCCACAATTTACTCTAGAGAGCAAGGTAAAGTGCACTTCTTGGAGCAGAATGGACTTAGAACACTCAGTCACACCAAAAGCAAAGCTCCAATCTGAGCCTCAAAGTACATAACCAAGCACCACTTGGTGGACCACCGGCCGCAGGGATGAATTCCCACTCGCACGCATTCGCCTCCATACACCAGACTAATACATAAGGCACATCTCCGCCATCAGAATGCAACGACCTAGGACAAAATTCGGTCTAGGTGGACACATAACGAGTCTCTTGCACTCACATACTCTCCTGACCACCGTCAGCATCCATACACATGCTTGACCAACATGGGTAGCTTACTGGGACACGTTCAGCCAATCTAACACCCTCTCTGGCCTAGTGCGCACACGCATAATATTCCTTCCGAGAATTTTCATATATTGGACTCTGGTCCGCCAAGAGCGTTCACCCCTACAAGCGCGTTGAGGCCACACCAATGGGATAAAGGCACTATATAAATGACAACTACTACTACTTAAAGCGAATTTACATAATCTGCTTCGAGTGTGGGGAGTTATCTGATATAAAAGACAAGGGAGGCCTTTAGGTGGGTTAGGACGACCACTAGGGTTTCTTGTTCATTGCTATATTGGGGATTCACAAATCTGTCTTCAGTAGTGTAGATATGACCTAATTCTCCCTTATGAACTGCTGTTTACGCTAAATGTCCTTATTTTTTAAAGAAAAATATATAACAAAAGCAGTAGACGGCAATATATTTAAAAACAATGATCCATTCATACATCTCCCAAACAAAATAATCAATCCCTGCTTCTTTTCATATTAATGAGCACATCTGCACTGCTAATAACAATGAATATATTGCTCATTTGAGCAGATCAGGCAATATGAGTCAGTTTTAAATTCAATGTCCATATAGACTACAGATGTATAGTGAAACCAGGGGTAAAAATGTCAAGTTGCAAGCTAATAGCCACACATAAAAGTGACTCGCCACCTCAATTCTATGGTTCCATGTGTTAATATCCCTGCAAAAGTATTGCCATACTAAAATATCGCCATATTTTTGCAGCGATATTAAGGCATGGAACCTGCGGGGGACACCCCCGCAACCCCTGCATTATTTTTAAAGGAGCGGGGGAGACCCCCGCTCCCTAAACCCCAAAAATTATCCCGCCCAAAAATATTGCCTATGGCCTTCCGGACAACCATATATACTGCAATATTTTTGGGTGGGGTTAATATGTAGTGATACCAATTCTATACATACACAAAGCACACCATTTCTTATAAGCCAAGAGTCAATTGACCCCGTTCAAACATTATGCTTAATATGTTTCTGTTCCTTAGGACAAGTTTGGAACTTTCTTCAGGAGCTGAAATTATTAAACATATCCATCGGGGAATGATTCCCGATAGTTTGGGGGGAAGGGGATGACAAAATACAAGAGCGGGGCAGGGAGGGGCTTTTTCTTGACATACTGAAGGAGCCTATAAGCGAGTAAGCTGTTTGGCGAGGCTAATAGCGGATGCAGAAGCGGGTCTTTAGATAAACAGTTGACATACATACATCAGGCAAACTGCATTTTGGTATCAGGAGCATGTCCAACAATATCAATCCATTTAACCAGCTCTTCCACCAACAAGTTAACCTTAAATTACTTGTACGAGAACTCCAGTTGGTTCCTAGCTAGGATTGGGCTACATATTACCAAGATACAAAAGTATGTCACAAAACACCACAGGCAAAGGTGGGATGCTCTAGTCTACAAAAGAATCAACTATATAGGAGGACTGCCAGTGATTTGAGAGCAATAGGAAACCGGCAAATGTGGATTATGCTCTAAAGTTTTATTCCCACTTGTCTTGATAAGCTCTCTGGTTGATCCATTAAAGATTACACACAGCCCTACAGATAAGGGATGTAACGGCCACTTTTACTCCCTAAAAATAGGCAAATACTCCCAAAAAATAAAATTAGGTCCATGGATAGGTTTGAACCAGTAGTACCTGTAGTGCCACAGGAAGAAACTATTATTGCCTGATCTAATGAGAAAGATGTGACCTCCCCCACCCCCAGTACGATAGTCACTTGTTTTGTTCCTCTTCCTCCTTTCTGCTCCCCTACCTCTTGCCATTCTTCAGCTCTATCAGAAATGTTGCCAGGCCCAGTACGGTAGTCGCCTGTCTGTTCCCATTTCCTTCCCAATCACCCCCGCCCCTCCTTTATCTGTGTCTTAGCTCTTGCACTATCTGAAAAATCGCCAGGCCGAGTACAATAGTTAATTTCACATTCTTATTGTTCATGGCCTTGTAGGAATGTCATTGTATTTTCCCTTGTTCCCTCCCTTGCTGTGAAGCGCTTTGAAACACATTGTGTATAAGCGCTATATAAATAAACTATCATCATATCATGTAGGTTTTAACATGCCTGAAGCCTTTTCCCCTGCTTTCATTCACACAGGTCCCTGTATATGTTTGGACCAGTAGTACATGTAGTGCCACAGGAAGAAACTATTATTGCCTGATCTAATGAGATAAAGATGTAGGTTTTAACATGCCCGAATAACTGTGCAAAATATATTACAAAACATATTTACCATCTTATTAAATGCTCCCATATGGGAATTGGGCTTACCTTTTTATTCCCAAAAAATAAATTTTACGCCCAACTTATTTTTAAAAAAATTATTATAATAACAATGGAGAGTAAAATACTCCCATTTCAAAATCTTATCTGTAGTACTAATTATGATATTTTATTTATAGTCCCCTATACACAAGTGTTTCAAGGCACAACGAGGCCGGGGAGGGGAACAAGACACTGATCTTACTAGGCCAAGTGACATTGAGATCGAGCAAGTGCAGGGGAGAGGAAAGGGGAGGAGGAGAAGGTGCAGGACATAGGATCAAAACATTGCATAAAAAAAAAAAATCAAAACAAGAAGTGCAGGGGGCAGTGCAGGGATTTAAGTGCAGACAGTGTTAGATAGTGCAGGTAGGGGGACTGTAGCCCTACACATCCAACCCAATTACTGCAGGCACCCACTCCCCCAGTATCTACCTTTTCCAATTATCTATTCCTAGATGACTTCCACTGCTCTTATCCTCTCACATCTTTGCCTTCTTTCTTTTCTCCTCATCAACAATCTGTTTACTCCTGGAAAAAACCAATACACCAACATCTGGACAAGACTCAGCCCTGTTAGACCTCTATAGAGGCAACGAGAGCAGTATACAATTGTATTGGTATAACCAACTCACTCTCAAATTACCCAATTTGTGAGAAAGCCATCCAGTCACATTTCTTCCCTTGGAATTTTGCGATGTGTATTCCTACATTTAAAATATATAAAAAAGATATACAACTACAAGTCCTACAACAGGCTCTGGTTCTCTCTGGGCTTGACTATTGCAATAGCCTCCTCCTGAATCTACCTTCGCCCACTGTGACCCCCTCCAGCTAATCCAGAATAGGGCAGCAAGACTTCTCCTTGGCCTCAAACTCAGAGACTGCATCTCCCCTGCCCTACAAAGTCTTCACTGGCTCCCGGTCACAGCATGGATGAAATTCAAATCCCTCTGCATAATCCACAAGGCTGTATGCGGACGAGTACCACTTTATCTGCAACTCTTTCTAAGAATTCCCCCTCTAGACCCATGTGCTCCTCTGGCACCAACTACTTGTGTGTGATGCGGTTCGCTAAACAGAAGGAAGGTGGTCGATCAGTTTCCTCAGCTGGCTCCTCCCTCTTCATCTTGAGCAGGACCTTCATAAATTCCAGAAGAGCTTCAAGACCCTCCTCTTCATCATTTCCTTCCCTCCCCTGCTAATCACACAGTAGCTTGTGTGCAGGGCCCTGATGCATCCTCTGGGCCCTGACCTCCCACATTGCATCATCCAAACTGCTGTCTATCCTCTGCACTTGCCTCAGCTCACCCTCCACCACCGGAGGCTTGCACTTACCTTTCTCATAGCACTTCACCTGCTGCTCTCCCTGAGCACCACAGCACTTACCCCATACCCTTTCCCTGCTGCACAAGGCATAGTAGGTTTGTCTTTCCCTCCCCATTGTCCCTTATATTGTTTTTGTATTTAAAAAGTCTATTGACTATCATCCCTGTCCCTTCCATGTTACCCTGTGGGCGCTTTGAAACAGTATTTGCTTCCTGTATAAGCGCCTAACAATAAATAAAATAACCAAAAAAAACAGGTGGCTTTCTCACACATATAACCGGCAAACTTGAGAACTCAGAGTGACAAGTCCACACTTGTCGCTCAGACAAGCAGAGAGTCCACCGAAGGGCTGTTTTGAAGATGTGTTATGGCTCATTTGAACATGCCCTCTGGGGATCAAGCAGAGAGTCCTCCTCCTAACCGACGGACGATAGTAAAGGTTTGTGGGGGGGCTAATTTGCACATGTTTGGGGATCTATCAGCCTGCGGCACTGCTTAAAATATAATGGAGACATAAAGGAATGCAGCAGGGGAGGAAATAGCTGCAGATTATCACAGGACAGAGAACATGCCCACTGAAAAGCTATTAATCACCTTTTATCAGAAATGTAGTGGAAACAATAGTAAAAAGACGACCATGAAAAGGACGCTGCTGGATACTGCAAAGCCCGAAGGAGGTGACGGATAGCGTGCTGCTTGTGAGCCCTCTGAAGCTCGAGCCAAATTTCTAGTGAAACATATGGAAGGCCCTGGGCCTGTCTGGGGCCCTCCTATGCCTAACTTTCTCAAAGTTAAAGTTACATTAAGAGAAAGAACTACAGAAACCCCGCCCCCTGCCCGCAGCAGGTGGGCTCAGACGTGGCCTCTTTCGACCCCTCCCACCTTCACCGGCGGAGCCCCTGCCTCTCTCGGTGCTCCGCCGTAGGCCTCAAGCGATCCCCGACGCCCAGTAGGAAGCCTTACCGCAGCACGAGTCCTTTCCGCGGCTCCGCCTGCGCCTGGCTGCCCGGGACTCAGCTGCACGCTCTGGACCCGCCCCCTCAACGCCCCACTGCCGACGTCACAAACGAAACGCCACGCTCATTGGCCTGCTGATCCAGCAAAGCGTGTGACCGCAGTGCGCAGCCGCACGGCGTCGGGGTTGATGGGTGGGCCGCAGTGGCTGTCGAGATGCGTGCCGTTCCGAGACACGCTACAGTGTTTACCTGGCGAGGTCGCGCGTAGGCGGGGCTAGGTTAACTGTCACCTGCGCGGCGGCCATCTTAGAATGGTGGTATACACGTTTCCCTCAATGAAAGGCAGTCATAATCTTAAAACAGACTGCTCAAGTTTCCAGTGGCCCTTCCTGCGAAGGCCACACAGACCTAGCTTTGCTTGGAATTCTGGGACGTGTAGTTTAAGTTGCAAGTGGGAAAGAAAATACTAAAAATCCCAGACTCCTAATGGAAAAATAAAGACAAGACTGGCTAGCTGGTGTGCTTCACATAACACTCAACTCTGCATTTACTTTGACTTGTTTATTTTATTTTGTCACTTATATAGCGCACCAAAGCCAAAGGCACCTGGGTGCTTTACTTAAGATTGTTGGTTACTTGTGTTACCGTAGCTCTCAACCTTTCATGGCCCCTGGGTGGGTGAAAACACCTGATTTTCAATTTTTTGTATTTTTATTGTAACATATAGTTTATACAAACTTTTATTACATTTCTACACATTTCACTCCAAGTCTATTGAGATGAATCGTTCAACATCATGATTCTTCAGCAATTTTCACCAACTCCCTTAAACCAGCAGCTCTCGGTTCTTTCGGCAATTCAGCGCATTTTATATAGTTATTAGAATCGTATACATGTAACATACATGCCAACATTCTGTGACCAAAAATCTGTAGGAATCTTAAAGTTTCAAAAATAGTCAGGCGAGGAGGTAATGATAGGAATAGGGCGCGTCAGCAGCCCATTGTCATTGAATGAGCCCGCCGCCGTGGGTGCTTTCAATGACAATGAGGCGCCTGCCACGCCTCCTGCCATCACGCCAGCTCGGGGGAGCCCTTGAAAGACTCGCCGGAGTTGACGTTGTGGGGGGCTAATGGCGCCTTTTGTGAAAGGCACTCGCGGCGGAGGGGCGCCCTTAGTCCACCGCCGTGGGCCCCTTTTACATCAAAGGCCTGCATGCTGCACCTTCTCCCGCTACGCCAGCTCGGGGAAGTCCTTGAAAGACTCCTCCGAGCTGGCGTGGTGGGGGGCTAATGGCGCCTTTGGCTAAAAGCACCCGCAGTGGAGGGGCGCTTTTAGCCCACCGCCGTGTGTCCCTTTGACATTAAAAGCCTGCATGCTGCTCCTTCTCCCGCTACGCCAACTCGGGGAAGTCCTTGAAAGACTCCCCCGAGTTGGCGTGGTGGGGGCTAATGGCGCCTTTTGCCAAAGGCACCCGCGGCGGAGGGGTGCTTTTAGCCCACCGCCGTGGGTGCCTTTGACATTAACAGCCTGCATGCTGCGCCTTCTCCCGCTACCCCAGCTCGGGGAAGTCCTTGAAAGACTCCCCCCGAGTTGGCGTGGTGGGGGTCTAATGGCACCTTTTGCCAAAGGCACCCGCGGCGGAGGAGCGCTTTTAGCCCACCGCCGTGGGTGCCTTTGACATTAACAGCCTGCATGCCACGCCTTCTCCCGCTGCGCCAGCTCGGGGAAGTCCTTGAAAGACTCCCCCGAGCTGGCGTGGTGGGGGGCTAATGGCGCCTTTTGCCTAAGGCACCCGCAGCGGAGGGGCGCTTTAGCCCACCGCCGTGGGTGCCTTTGACATTAAAAGCCTGCATGCCGCGCATTCTCCCGGTACGCCAGCTCGGGGGAGCCCTTGAAAGACTCCCCCGAGCTTACGTGGGCATAAAAAAAAAAGTTGTAAACATTTTTTTTGTTTTGTTTTTGTTTTTTTACAAAAAAAATCGGTATTTGGTGTCAAAAAATCGGTAGGCGGTAGGACTGCTTAAAAAGCGGTATCCTACCGCCTAAATCGGTAGGGTTGGCAAGTATGTATGTAATCAACTACTGCACATGTTAAGTTGGTGTTATTGCCTGACAACATCATGAACCACACACATATTTCCAGTTACGGGGGTGAATTTGCTTAGGAAGAGAGACCTTGGTGCTTTTAGTTCAGTACATCCAATGATCAAATGTTTGGAGGATTCAATGTCCATATTACAAAATCTGCACAAATTGTTTTGAGTTTCCTTGTCTCGTTTTAGGAACATTTCTTTTGTTTTGTACAGATTAAGTGGTAACCTTAAAAACTGATTGCGATGATATCGTGAGGGGAATATTTTTAAGTATTTTGGTATTTGATTAATTCCATTTATAGCAGGTCTGTTATAGAGTGATGAAGCAAGGGAGTTAAATTTTTCTCCATTTTGGATCCAATGCCACCTCTTTAACTTTTTCTTTGCAATTTGCGGGTGGGTCACAACTGTTTCCATCTTGATATCTGCGTGACTAATAACAGTTATAATTTTGTCTGCCCAGCTCTTAATGAGACCGGTATAAGGGGACACTTTGGTTGGGGCCAGAATGCGGTACGGAGGAGACGGTTGACTTAGATGCATTTTCCTCAATGCTGCTACAGATCTCCAAAGGACAGTTCTGTAGAAAGAGTCTAGACATAGTTCATATCGAATTGCTGTTGCTGAGATGTTCGAAGGAAGTTTAAGTACTTTTAGCCAAAAAATACCCTCTAGGAGCAGCCAAATATCTTTATTTAAATTCCAACCAGCTTCGCTCCCAAAGGTTATAGTTGGCACTCCATCTTGTAAGTAGAACGTCAAAATCGGGATTAAGGTGAATTTTCCGTATTCAGCATGTAATTTTGCTCCTTGTAGGGACATCATTCGCATACGACAAATTAGGTCTTGCGACTAGTCCCATTCACAAATGGATTCATTAAATAGGACTCCTAAGTAACGTATAGATGATGTTGTTTCGATACGTTTGCCGGCAACTGTCCATTTGAAGTTTTTATCTCTTTGTCCTCTCTGGGGGCCGAATGTCATGATTTTTGTCTTGGTTACGTTTACTTCAAGATCATTTTTTTGAAGGTATTGTTGCAGTGAGTTTAGTAATCTTTGCATCCCGATCTGCATTGTATCCATCAGCACCAGGTAGTCCGCATAGATGGCCCAACTAATCTGCTGTCCATTTATTTTCGGAGGAAGGGACTTCGTGTCCTGCAAGGGTACTGGTAAGTCGGCGATAAACAGTGTAGGCCCACTCCACTCCTTGCACGCCAAAGATACAAAAGAATATAACACACCACAGCGGGGAATGAGACCAGGAGGACAGGCTGCAAGAGTTAGTCGTTTATATAAAATTTGGCATCCAGAGAACTCTGCTGCCCGAGAGCGCTCTGGCAAACATTACAAAGGTAGCAGCTTAAGTAAGAATATCGCGTCATACATGACATCATTGCATAGGGGACTACATAGATACAGGATTGGATAAAGCAGTTGGATACATATGTAATACATGATGTTGCTCCCGCTGGATTGGTTGTTCAGTTGGCGGGAGGGCTCATACCACGAGGTCCAGCTGCCTGTGTCCTGGTGGGGTGAGGGTCAGGTCACGATGAAGCAGGGCAGGCCCTAGCTAATCTAACATAACATATTGCTTCAAGCATGCACTAAATAACAGTTACTGAGGCTCCTTTGAGCAAATCATTATCCTCTATAAATTCTAAGTTTACAACAACATCATTATTCACTGGGGCCTTAGGGGGTTTATCACAACTCGGGAGGGCTCGATCCAGGTGGGATCATTGATCCTGGGGTGGGTCTAGGCGCATCAAAGAGACTAGGGGGCATGCTGACATTTGTTAGTTCTGAGGTGCAATATACTGTGACAGAGGTTGACTTTTATTAGTCGTGGCACACTGGGGTGGGCATCGCACTGGGGTTACATATCTGGCAGATCAAAAGAATACCTATCGGGGCCATGGGGTTGTATTGGCAGTAATTTTCCACTACCGGGGTGAGGGGGGCATGGGCAGGTTTTGTGGAGATGGATGTGTTTGCAAGGCATGGTTCGAGCCGGTTCACGCACAGGACAGTGATCTCAGAGGAAGGGTGAGGCGTTAATTTTATATTGTTGCAATTACCTCCGGCTCATGCGTGAGAATGGAGCTGCAGGGCTTTCAGAGACGGGGAGAAAAGGTGGGGGCCTTTGAGAGCGCTGTGCGTGGCGCTGCAGAGGGGAGAGAAGCCTTCTCGTAGTATCGCAGTGAGGCCTAATCCAAAAATGGAGTCAGAGGTGTCCAAGACGGATGACAAGTGTCTCTCCAACAGCCCCACCTGCGTCGTCATCAGCACGGGGCTGGTTATGTACACAGGGGCAAAAATAGGAAGCGTCCTCCACTGTTGGTCGAGCAAGTGATGCATCTTAAACTGAATGGGTGAGGGGGGACCGAATGGCCCTGCCACTCCCACACATTCCCCCCTTTCGTTACATCTAAAGTAACAAATTACTTTTTGTTTTTACTCTCATTGCGATAATACTCTGCTTCAGCTATCGCTTCGCCCCATGCAGGTGTGCCTTTTATGGGCATCCACACTCTACATACACTTCCCAAACTTTTCC
Source organism: Ambystoma mexicanum (assembly GCF_040938575.1). Lineage (NCBI taxonomy): Eukaryota > Metazoa > Chordata > Amphibia > Caudata > Ambystomatidae > Ambystoma > Ambystoma mexicanum. Next base: position 1,284,631,151 of record NC_090928.1, read on the forward strand.
CATTCCTGGCGTACTCATCGGGTGTAGAGGTCATGTAGATTCCTCCATTCCCATCCAGGTCCACCCACACTTCCCTATACCACTGCAGCTCTGTTGGCTCTTTGATTGTGGTATGATATAAGTTGTCTACTCTGTCCCCATGTTGACGGTAGACAGCAGTCATGCGGAATTTTGGGGGGTTTGGTTCTCCAGTTTGCATTTTTGCATCTATCATTGTTACTACCGTTGCCTGTCTGCCCATTGTTACCATCATCATTGCTGAACTAGGCATAGACTTTGCGCAACATTGGATCCCTAGTTGGCACACACAGAAAAATAGTAAAATAAAAACGATGACTGGAACAAAAACTTTCATCATGATACAGAACCAATATGGTATCCAATTGAACACTCGCTTCCTTTGATACCATTTCTGGCCCACTACCTCTGTTACTAATTCAGCACACCCTAGGATACATCCTCTGTTAATCCTAGTTGCACTGTAACCTATGTAATATATGTAATTAGTAAGACTGTTAATATGCTGTTACTGTAAATTTTGTAATGTAATCTCTCTGTCTGTATTTATTCTTGCAACCTTGTACTAATTGCGCCCTGATGCCCCCGGGCCTGATGGATTGCGCGTTACAAATAAATAAATACAAATACAAATGCAAACATGTTGTCAAACCAGTTGCTTGGCTCTACTCCTCCTTCTTCCCGCATGCATTCCCCCAAACTGTGCACTGCTGAGATGAGGTGGGTGAGGGTCCCATTGTCTGCGTCCTCGGAAGGTACGAATGTACAGCACGCACTCCCTATTTTTTGGCAAACACCGCCGTCCATCGCTGTGAGGAGGTCTAGGACGTACCGGTTCTGCACTGTCATTAGCCGCAAGGCACGCAATTCCACCTTGATGACATTGAACCCCTCTTCAGTGTCGTTGGCCAGCTAGGATCTGTAACCACTTGGTGTTGGTGCGTGCCTGGAGCCCTGGTGTTAGGAGGGACGCAAAGAATGTTTCTGCTGCTTTGAAGAGCTTGTATTTTGAAGGAATTTCAGCTAGGAGTTTGGAAGATTCCGTGGAAATGTAATTTGACCTTTTTCTGTTGGACAGTCTCTCTTTTAGGTCATTCACAGATTTGATATCGTATGCGTACGATTCTGTCGGTGTTGGTTGGGGCGATGCCGGTGTGCTAGCCGATTGCCCTGCTGCCGATGTGCCAGCCGATTTCCCTTTTCTTTGGCTGTTGCTTTCTGGAATCACCATTAGTGCGGTGTGCAAAGTGGCCAGGGCGCAAGTACCTCCCCATGATGCTGGTAAATGCAGGTACGCTTGTTTGCCACACACCCAATACATGTCCATAAGTGCAGCTGTACCTTTCTTCATGTCGGGGATGATGATGGTTTTGTTGCATTGTTTGTTGGTGCCCATTTGCACCTTCCCCTCTCCATGGAAGAATAGTTCATGTGAAATTTGCTTTTGCGTTTTGATTGGTTTTTCGAGAGCGGTAACCCATGTCAGTTTTCCAATGTGCTGGGACCAGATGGAAGCACACGTGTCTTTGACCCATTGGAAGTTTTCTTCAGTTAGCCCTCTTAGTTCTTCAGCTTTGCACTCTATTTTCTCGTCATGACACTTATTGTCTGTGAATCTGGTCCCCTTTATGACAAAAAATGGTTCTTTGATGCAAATCACTCCCTGGCGCTTACTTGTATGCGTTTTTTCATTCTCCAGCATTTCTATTGTAACTGTGTGTGCCTGGAAGGTACTCCGAATTCTACATAATACTAGATGAATCAAACATTGGGCGTCTTGCAAGGGTACTTCCTGGGGTACTAGTATTTTAGGAGTTCCTGATGCGTGCGGTATGAGGGAACAGACGTAGCAGCTCTCATTAGTAGCTTGTTTTACAGTTGCGCTTATGTCTGAATACCATTTGTTGGACTGGTCTGGGTGGCGGGGGTCTTCTATTTCATCTAATCCCAACCCATGGTAAATGTCATATCTCTTCCCTCCCGCCGCCTTTTTTCCGTCTCGTCCTCCCCCCTTTGTGATTCTGGGACATGTTCACTTTGCGATAGTGTATGGGAAATACACCTGCCCATGCCATGTTAGTATGTTTGTTAGCAGCTTCCCAGGCCTGTGCGTCTGGCGTTTCTGGTTTACTAGTAGCAGCAATATTAAAGTGCATTGCAGTGCTTTGCAAGGTAGGTTCTATGGTTGTCTGTGCATTAGTATACATTAAATCATGTTCACTTTCCCAAAGATAGTCCCCATCATATTGGTTGGTCTCATTTACAGTACTTGGAAGTGGAAAAAGAGGCATTGGTTCAGTTCGATTCTTGTGCAACATGGTGAGATTTACATTATTAGAGGGACTGTGTTTCCACATTGCTTTGACCCTGGCCCATATCAGTGCTGATCCTTCATGTATTAGGTTTACCCCACTCCCCCCTTCTTTTATGCCCTCTACAATAAAAGAAATCATCTAATACCACACCCTAAAAAATAACATTATGGAAAATAATATGATACTGTACTTCACCCCACACTCATAATTGTACAACTTATTATTTCTATTTACTGCCCTATCTCTAACTAAGATTGTGTCGTCATCCGTGAGCGCAGTCCTTTCTGCCATTGTGTTACCTGAAGGGGCAATATGAAGTTGTTAAGTAACATGCATATATACATCATAATTTGTACACATATTCTTTTTTTCCCTACTCTATTCTTCTATGACTCCTTTTTCTAATCTATGATGTGCACATCTTACTATTTTCTAGTACCTTATCAACCTTGGCAATCATTTTCTTATCATTTCACACACTACATTTATTTTTATATTTTACTCCTGTACCATATTATCATCAAGACGTTTGTTCATATTTCGCAAATATTCTGTCACACAATAGGCGTATGGTCACTTTAGTGGTGCTAATGTTGAGAAGAGGGAGGGCGAGATAGACATCTACTAGATATATAACTATAGATAAGAGATAGCTAAAGAACTCTAGATAGAGCTATATGTCAAAGTATTTGCAGGCAGCTAGCGAGAACCAGACAGTGAGAGAGAGCAGTAAAGACAGATACAGTAGGAAGTCATATATGGCGAGACAGATAAGGAGGAAAACACAGTGATATGTTAGTTGATATATACATATTTCCAATTGATCTGTTGGTCAGTTCATCATTTTCTCAGACTCATAGTGTTGTGCTATGTACTTTCCATCACCCGCTCGCAACTTCGTTGCTCGTACCATGTTCATTTTCAGGGATTGTACTATCGTGTGCCTTTCTCACATCTGACAAATGCACCCAATATTTCAATCCCTTAACTTTAACAGCTGTGGGTGTGCAATAAATCACTTCATATGGGCCATGAAACCTTGGAGAATTCCATCTCCGCACAAATCTCCGAACGTAAACATTTTCCCCAGGCATTAGTTGACCCTTTGGGCTATCATTCGCTGGCATGGCAGTATCAGTTGCGGCATTATCTGTGAATGGTGGTGCTATTTGTCTTGCTATGCTACGTACTGCACGAGTTAAGTTGGTGAGATATTCCTTAAACTCATCCCCGAGCACTGTGGCAGCTCTGTGAGCATCTGAAGCTCCTCTTATGGGGGAAAGTGGCATATGAATGTGTCTGCCCATCACTATTTTGTGCAGGCTTAAGTGGTGGTCCTTGCTTGGTTGTGTTCTGAGCTGGAACAGTGCTAGGGGCAGGCAGTAAACACAGTTTTTCTTCAAGGTGTTGCACAGTTTTGATAATTTGCTTTTCAGTAGGCCGTTTATCTTTTCCACCATCCTGTTGGCCATCGAATGATAAATCGAACACAGTTTGTGCTTAACCCCAGCAGTGTAGTCACTTCTTTGAAGAGGTCATTCACAAAGTGTGTGCCGTTATCTGACCGTATCACATCACAAATGCCCCACCTTGAAAAGACCTCCCACACTAAAAATTTCGCAGCACATTTGGCATCGGGGTGAGCGCATGGTCCAGCCTCAACCCACCTTGAAAATGGGCACACAATCACAATTAAAACCTCACTCCATTGCATCTTTCTCCCATATCTGCAGAATCAATATGCAGTTCTCTGAAAGGGCCTATTAGTCAAATGGCAAATAAACTACTTTGCCATGAATGCCTTTCAGTAATTCAGAAGAAGGCAACTTGGCTGTTTTTGGTTGAAGGAGTATTATCGCTTGAAATGGGTGTACTGTTTGGATTATAATGCTTTCGTACAAATTAAGCTGTTGGAGTGGTTTTGGAAGTGGGAATATTTCTAAGTTATTAGTGATAGTCTGTGAAGGCCTTTGGTTATTATCACGCTTTGCACTGCAGAATGTGCAAAGTATTGAGGGGTTAGTAATTTTGTATTTGTTTTCTGCTATAAGATTGAAAGCAATTGGAACCATTGGGATTCCTCATTGTCTTCTATTTGGTACGCTATATCTACAGTTTTGCTGCTCTTTGTATAATAAGTTCTGCGACAACACACACATACTTGGTTTGGTACTTCAGCAGATGTGCTTTTAAATTTAGCTATTTCTTTTTTGTATGTGTGTATTAGAAGGTTGGTATCTGTGAGGTTGTCGCTGCTCTTTTCTGAAGTTACTGGTTTTTGTAATTGCACTTCACTACCAAAATATTTGCTTTGGATGTGGTCTATTTGTTCCAGGAGTTCTTTGGCTGTGCCATGTAGGAGAATGTGATTTAAATGATCTAGTTCTAAAGCAGGACTATTTGCATAGTACAGTCTGTGAATGGGATTGCGTATAGTGGAATGGTGTGTTACTAACATTTTGATGTGGTGGAAGTTGCTTTTGCAAGCCGTCTCGGAAATGCAGGCCAATGAATGTCCTTGCAGTCCTGTGACAGGAGTCCATGGTTTGCAACATTTCCATCATTTATTCTTTTGCTTTCACATAGTGATTGACGAATTGCTGTAAATATTTAAAGGATTGTTTTCGTACGTTACACATTGAGGTGCAGGGCTATTTGTAGACGGGACGGATTGGTTCGGCAGAATGGAGAGTTGCTTGTAAGTTGGTTGGGGGTATTCTTTCAATGAGCGTTTGTTCTGCCATAATGGTATTGTCTACCATTTCATACCCTTGGCCACTTGTATGTATGGCAATTGGGGTTCTCTGCTCTTGTTTGTATGCTTCTTCATTGAAATATAGCTCTGTGCTGGTTGTGTGAATCCACTCACCTGCACAGAAGTTTGCAAAGGTATCTTTGTTCATATTGCGCATGTTGCGAAGTACTTTTTGTAGTTTATTAATTAATTTTGTTAGCGGTTTCATTCTGTTTAAAATTAATTTAAACAATTTCATTTTGAGGAGCATTGTACTGTCTGTGAGAGCTTTAAGGATCAGTTTTCTGCAAAATGTTTTAAGTGTTGAGCGTGATTTCTCTGTTGTTTTCATAAGGTTCTGAAGGACTCTATGGTGAAACATTTTCTGTAAAATTAATTTTTTGGAATGCTTAGCTGTGGCTACGTTAACATTGGTAGATGCAATGCTAGTACTACTGATAGTTGTATTCTTCTTAACACATTTCTTTTCGGTTTTACATTTTGGAAGACGGGCCATACTTTTTTTCCTGCTAGCTGGTTCAGTTTTGCTCAGTGACTGTATTCGCTGTTTTGTTTGAACATTTCGTACAAACTCTGCTAGAGGTGGATGAGTATTTTCCATGCTTTTAGTTTTATCTGCTCTATTTTTGCGTTGTTTTCTATGGAGTTGCTTTTTGGTGGGCATTCTTTTTTGTCTGTGGGAGAAAAAGGGAAAGTGTGGGTTTCAATGTTGTGCAATGTATTTGCCTGCACTGTGTATGAGAGTATGAATATCAGGGTAGGCGTACGTAGAGGGGTGTGTGATTGTGTGATGGGCTACTACTTCTGGTTGCTAAGGTTGTACTGGTATCTGTGTGTGTTGGTGTGTGAAAGGTTTGCTTTAGTGTGTATGACAGGGTACTGTGCATGAATAAGTAAGGACATTACAATGTTTTCACAAAACTAGTGGGTGTTACGAGACTGGTGTTCACATGAGAATATACAGAGTGGACCTGCTGAGGTGCAATAAGTAAGAGTGAAGCAAATGTTGTTGGGTTGCATAGACTTTGGTAGGCTACAATACAGCAACACCCCAATGTCTGAGTAACAGGGAGAATGTTACTACAGTACTGCACTTACTTTGTTGGATGTGAGGAGTAGGTTTCTTCTGGGTTTTATCTTCCAGTAGAGACGTTTCTGTGTTTCATGAGGTTGTTCTTCACTACAATTGCGAAAGAAGGAAGTTAGTGGGTATGTGTGTTAATGGCACAATAATTACAGTAGCAGAACATATTACACATTGTAGGAGTATTTGTTGGGAGGGAGAGTTTGTACTGTTGTATGTGATTACGAATACGGTTGTAACAGTGCTGTTGGTCTAGATAAGTTGGTACTACATTCCTAACACTTGTTTGGCAGCAAGCTTCTCAGTGTCACTAGGATATTACAGGCCATGTTGGCCTGGAAAGTCAGGTGTTGGCAAATGATAGTACGGGGCTGACTTTTTCAAGTGGTGAGTTTCTGTTGCACTACTTGCATTGGAAATGGAATAGTGCAAGTCCTAGTAGGGTGAGAAAAAGGTTGAAGCCCAGAAAGATGTACAGATTAGAAAGAAGAATGTGTGTATAAGGAATTTTATTGCCTTTCCTACACATATATGCTTGTTACATGAGTGCCATTGCAGTATGTTGCAGACATCCTTTCTTGTTGCTTTCATTTATTTATCACAATTTACAGATAGCAATGTTGCCACTGCACACATGCATTTGTTTGCTTTCCTTCAAATGGTGCTAAAATGAGTAGTTGTAAGCGCAGTGCATTTTGTTAATTGTGCAATCTATGTGCTTGCCATGCTTTGGTAACATACATGCAGTTTTTGTTTTCTGTGTGCATTCTGGGCATTTTACAGCAGGTGTTTTAGTGGGAGAAATGGTTGTAAAAGAAACAGAAGGAAAGAAGAAAATAACAGTTTGCACATTAGAATGGGTGCCATGGGCAAGCATGCATGTCGTCGTAATGTATTGGCGTTTCACATAGGATCTGGCACTTGCAGTTGCTGTGCAAATGTTCCCAATGTGCTTTTCGTTTTCTTTTTACAAAACAATCACAGGCAGTGCTGCTAAAAGTGAAATAGGTGGTTTGCAACTGTTATGCAAGTGGGCTTTAAAGGAAAACATTCAAAGTGCCACTTGATGGTAGGAGATGGCACAAATTACAGTATGCTTATTGAGTAGGTTATGCAGGGTAAGTGGCAGGCACCCTGTTGAAATGCATTTGTAAAAGAGTTGCAAATGTACTCTACAAAATATATGCATACCTGTTGTTTGTGCTTATGGAAGCAAATGTGGATGAATCTGGAAGCAGATATCTTGGAGAGTTTTACAGTACTTTTTGCTGGAGGTGTTTTGAAATTACAGGAGACCTGTACTCAGAGTGTTGAACGGTACATCTATAGTGCTGAACTGTGATGACAGAGTTAGATGTAGAGTTCTTGGATGTGATTGGTGGATGGTTGTGTGACTGCTTAACAGTAGCCATTGAGGGAGTGCTGCAAAGAGTGAAGTGGAAAGGGAAGAAGGGCAGCCCCTGTGTTATGGGGTACGCGGACATTGCGGTAGTCCGTGGACAGGGCGTGCCACAGCCAGGGTTTCTCAGCATGCCTGGCATGGAAATGGGACTGTGGGGATTAGTCAATCAGGTGTTGAGGTTGTGCTTCATAGGGAGAGAGGGTAATACTTTTTTCCATTGCTGGGTGCAGTGAAGATGGCAGAGGTGCAGAGAGTTGGGGTGTTAGTGGTTGGTGATTTATTTGTAAATGTTTTGGAGAGGTATGCCAAGTCAAGAGGTGTTGCTGCCAATTTTGGCTTTGAAGAAGTGGAGGTTTTGTGGTGCAGTGTACCTGGCCGCAATTTGCAGGCTGTGCTTGCAGTTTGTAAAGATATGGCCACTTTCAACACTCCTGATATAGTAGTGCTGCATTGTGGTGCACTGCATTTGGGATACATCAGTGCTCCCATTTTGCTGAGTGCACTTAAGGAGTTGGTGAAGGCACTGATGCTGCTTTTTCCCAGTGCAAAGATGGTTTTCTCATACATACCACCTAGAGCAGTATGGAAAAACCCCAATGTCCTCTGTTGCCAGCAAGATGCCAGAAGGTGTCTTGTAAACAGAGGCATGTCTGCATTTTTGTGTAGAGCTGGGATGTTCTCTTTTGACAATGAGAACATTCATTCTCTTACCTTTTTCACTGCAGATGGCATTTCTTTGTCCACCATTGGAAATTACATTTTGTTCTACAATCTCAGGGATGCTTTGAAGAGGTTCATGTAAGATTGTAAGGAGGAGAAGAAGAGAAACACCCCCCCCACCCAAAAATACAAAACAAAAGGTGTTTGTTTACAAGCACCTTTCAAAACAATTTAATTCTCTTTTCAGAGCCACCACTAAAGAGGAAATCTCCTACCCTGGTTTAAATTTCTTTCACCACCCCCTTGAATTGGACGATACGTCCGCAGACACCACGGTAGTCTGCGGATCGCACGTGCCAAATCCAGGGCTTTTGAGGATGGTAGGCATGGAAATTGGACTGTGGAGGCCAGGGGATTGGTCAATACAGTTTACTGGGTGTGGTGTGCAAGGGGAGACTGTGGCAGGAGGTCTGTTTGCTGAGAGGAGTCCATATGGCTATGGCTATGGCTGTGCCTTTCAGGAGGCAGTGTGTGTGGATTTTGGGGGACTTGTGGGTACATTGGTTGCAGGTGTATGCACAACACTGTGGATGGCAGCACTTCTTGGATTTTATCATGTTGATGTGCAGTGGTATGGAGTGCACGGCATGAAGTGGGTGGAATTGCTTCCTCTTTGTGCCGCTTTGGTGATGTGCCATCATCCAGCCATTATTATTGTTCATTGTGGAGGGAACAGTTTAGGCCATGTTACCGGAAATCTCACTGCAGTTTGCGATGAAGGAGGCACTTGGGAAAGTCATGGACAAACTCCTGCATCGATTTTTCTCACATTGCCCAGAGACAAATGTGGCTGTGCTCTTCTTCATTAGGTCCGCAAATAGAAAAAAGCGAAGCACAATGTCAACCAGGCTGTTTGCACACTTTTGTGAGATGTTGGCGTGTCCTACTTCCACAATGAAAACATTACATTTCGTAGCGCCAACATTTTTCTCAGAGATGGAGTCCATCTTACTGATGCTGGCAATCAGCTTTTTTTGCGATATATCCAAAATGCATTGCAGCCCTTTTTGCAACTATAGCAAGCATTTTTGCAGTAGGTGTTGGCCACTTCAAACCTTCTAAAAACAAACAAACAACATAAAAAGGCTCTTTTCAGAGCCACCACTTTCTCCCGGAAAAGAGTGGAATGTTTTTGATGGTGCCACCACCTGCATTTTTTAAATGTCCACGGACTACTGCGCTGTCTGCGGACTTCACGGACTGCGCAGGGGCCTGCACCATTTTTTTGGCACTTCTATTTTTGAACTGTGAAAGGTGGCTCCAAAAAGAGCCATTTATCTTGGGAATTTTGTTGTTTTATATTTCTTTTGGTGTTTTTTAACACGACACACATGGAAGGGAAGGGAAGGGAAGGAAAGGGAAGAGAGGGTAGGGAAAGGGTGCCAACCACAAAGATATGGGGTAGGTGGAGAGAGGAAGATGTTGGGTGGGCCACACTTAGGTAGGGGGCACTTTTTTTCAGGCTCCCGGACCATAGCCTCAAAAGCACTTCGAAATTGCTCCCCCGCTGCAGAGTACCGTGTCGCAGTACATACACAATACAGTGACCCTTGAAAGGTAAGAGTCTGGTGCGGAGTGTATAGCCTGCGAAGCTGGTTCAGAGATCTGCTGTCCCACAGGAGTGTCCCTTGTGGTGACAGGAGCAGCTGCAAAGGATGCTGCAGAGGAACTCAACCTGCTACCCTGTTTGAAGGGAACGACCCTCCGAACTGCTGCCTTGTAGTTTGACCTCAGCTGTCATCGCATGGAGGTGGTCCCATAGCTGTACAGCCCAGGCTTGACGTGACTGAGTACCATGAGGCACTCATTGCAGCGATCCTTGGCCACACACGCCTTGGCTACCCCCCCAAAGGTGGTAAACAGCCTTCACTCCCAAGACTCAAGTTGGCAGCTGGTAGTGCAGATTTCCACTACCTCATCCTCCTCTTCATCTTGATCTTCCTCTACATCACCACACCTTTTCCCCTCCCCAGGCCATTGGAAATGTGGCGGTTGTTGCAGGGTGGTTCTGAGGCAGAGACAGCAGCAGAAGTAGATGTGGATGCCATTATCCAAGTAAAAGTAGTCTGGAACAGGAACACAGCAATCTGTAAAACAGCAGGAACACAGCAATCTGCCAAACAGCCAAACAGTAACCTGCAGCGGTGCTCAGTAGTCCTGGTTACCAGAAAGAGAATGAGGAGTAGCACTGGGGTGTGGCCTTTCATAGGGGTGTAGGGACGCGCACCGCGACCAGTCGCGCACTTCGCAGACTCTTCGAACCCCAAGCTGGACTCAAAAAGTTGCAGAAAGTATCTAGATCGCCAGGGGCAAGGTGTAGGACCTCTACAAGGGTGAAATTTCACCGTAAAATACCTTGGATTGCAAAAAAATGCACTTTTTAGGTATCTGGGGGCCTGGACAGTGCCGTGAATAAGCACCGATGCTCAGTGTGGGTGCAGTCACATGGTGATGTCGCGAAAGTTCACGGATGGGACGGCTGTTCATAGGACACCTATGCGTGGGATGCGGTGGGTGCATACGCCCAGGTGTCTGCAAATCAGGGCCGGGATCTCCAAACTAATTAAAAGTGCGACACGTGCAGCAGACAAATCCGGACAGGCGCGCTGTTCGGAGGGCACAGGGGATCGAATGTGCATGCGCACAGGTGTCCGCAGAACAGGGCCGGGATCCCCGAACTAATTAAAAGTATGCCACAACTTTATGGACCTTGCAGACAGGCGCGGTGTTCAGAGGGCACAGGGGTTCAAATGCGCATGCACCCAGGTGTCTGTAGGACAGGGACGTATCCCCAAACAAATGAAAATTGTGACACTACTTTACAGACATTGCGGACAGGCGCAGTGTTCGGAGGGCACAGGGGTTCTAATGCGCATGCGCCCAGGTGTCCGTAGAACAGGGGCAGGATCCCCGAACTAATTAAAATTGCGATACAACTTTACTGACTTTGCAGATAGGCGCGGTGTTCGGAGGGCACAGGGGGTTAGATGCACGTGTGCCCAGGTGTCCGCCGGACAGGGGTTGGGTCCCCAAACTAATTAAAAATACACCATTACTTTGCGGACATGCACGATGTCCGCACGACACGTCCTTAATTGCGAACATCCCTGACAGTTGCAATGTCCGTAGGACACCTCCATTTTGATTACGGACAGGCTGGACAGTCACACGCCCCACAGACTCCTAGCGGGGCTTTCTTTTTAAAAACACACACACAGCAACAGTAAACACACACAAATGTATTAAGAGAGATCAAACACGTCTAATTAGGAAAGGGAAGGGGTAGCGGATTGGGTAACATACACAGGAGAATTGGGGTTTTGCAGAGGCTGGTAAATAGGGGAGGAAGGGCTGGAGATCTCATCATGGCGTCTTTGCCTACAGGGAATTTGTGGGGATGGTTGGCTGGGACAGGGGGAAGAGGGCACAGGTACAGGATGGGCAGTGGTACTTTCTATTTCCCATTATATGCCTTTGTACAAATAGTTTCAAGTCAGCAGAACTGTTGCTCAATTGGTCAATTTTTGCCACCAGGCTCATCAGTTAATTTCCCACACTGTCAGTTTGGGTCTGTATTTGCCCATCCACTGGCAGAGCAGATGGTGTTTCTGGGTCATTCCCTTCATTTGCAGTATGTACTGTTGAAAAGAAAACATGATTCAGTTACATCTGAAGCATAGTGCATTAATTGTCCTACTCTTCACTGGCACTGTGTACCATTAGAGTTGCTATCGTCACTCATTTCATCCTGAGGGAGATTTCCTCAAGCCAGTCCAGGGTGCTTGCCATTTCTCTGTAAAAAAATAATGCTTTTTACTAGTCAAGTACACAGAACAAACTTCAGAGTTACAAGAAGAAATATAGTGTACTTAATACTTTTTTGTATGGTTGTCTTCTTAGTACTTTGCAGTTGCTTGTGAGAGTTGCTTGCCAGTGTGTATGGAAAGCAGCACTGAAGTAATATTGTTGAATGCACAGGTTATATTTCTGTTTGGTGCATTCCATTATGTTGGACAACCTATGTAATTGCATTGCTGCTTATATAAGTAGAGAGTTTGAAGACTTACTTCACTTTTCGTTGTAGTATACATATGTGTTGCCCTTTCAAAATGTTATGTTTGTCACCTGCATGCTAAAACAATGTAAGGTAACCCCTGTGCTTTTGGGCAGTGAGGATGCTGCCCGAGGTCCGCGGACAGCCGCATAGTCCATGGACTCTGTGTCTACCACATTGGGCCAGGGGGGGTCAGTATGTTGTATGGTACATGTACACAAATTAAGGGTATCCTGGTAAAAAACCAGTGAAATTCAGTGAAAAAACATTGTTAAAGGGACGTTATGGTTAAGTTGCGCTAATAAAAACCTATGAATTTCAGTGAATAAATGTTGTTAAAAGGAAGTTATGGTTAAATTGCACTAATAAAAACCTATCAAAACCAGTGGGAAAAGTGTGTTAAAGGGAAATTATGGTTACAAGAAAAATCGAAAACCCTCAGAAATTTGCCAGTTATGGTAAGCTAAGCAACCATAACTCACACCACCACTGTGCACTGATAAGACTATCACCCAGGACATCAAAGATGACATCACAAATGTCATTGATAACACCCCCGATGACATCACATGTGCATTTAATTTTGATGCAAAGTACCCACAAGGGGTTGGGATTAAAATGTTGGCAAAAAAATGTCAGGGGTGATCGGGAGACGTATCATGAACTTAGTACTTTATTGCACAATGTACTGCTCTAAACATTTCATTGCAGTGTTTTTCATAGCACAGGAACCTACTCATGCAAAAACATAGGCTGTGGCTGCAGCATGAACCTAGAGGTGCAATATTTATAATCTTGCAACGTTCGATAGTACAATACTGAATGCTTCCTTAACAGACTTTTGCATACTGTGAAACATGTAATAACCAGCTAATAATGAATCACTTACTACACACTTGTACTACTACAAACAAAACATACAAAGACCACAATGCATACAAATCAGAGGCTTATATAGGGAAAGTAAAGAAAGCAAAAGAGAAGCATTATAATCAGAAACTGTTCCTAACCTAAATGCTTATCTTCCTGCACAAAAATGATTGCTGTGTTTCAGGCCTGCTTAGTCCCCTATGTATATGCATCATATGATGCGAGTGAACTCGAAGGAAAGTACTGTAAGAACATAAAGGGTAACGTCTACAAATATAGTACATTTTCAATATGCCTGGTCAGATAACCTCGCCTCCTTACATTAAAGGTGCCCAAATTAATGAAATATCTATGGTTTGTATTCTGTTTATTTATATAGCGCGCCAGACCCAAGGGCATCTGGTTGCCCATGCGCTAGATATTGCAGACCTGATCACACAGCTAATCAACTGGACATTCTAGCAATTACAGAGACTTGGCTACATGCTGCGGCAGGCCCCACCCTCTCACTTGCCATTCCAGACAGTTTTATTATCTTGAGGCTGGACAGAGATACTGACAGGGGTGGTGGCATTGCCTCCATTGCCAGAACTCATCTAGAACTAAGAATCTCTACTCATTCGCCTTTCCCGGCAGGTGAACTGCTGACAGTTAAACTGCCACTTTCAGCCTCACGGACCATAACCATGCATCTGTTATATAGACCACCTGGCCCGATCGCTTCCTTGGAAGAAGATATCTTAACATTACTTCCAACGCCTTGGCACTGGCCAACACCATTGCAGAATTAGGCTTTACCTAGAGGATTAACACACCAACACATTCAAAAGGGAGAACTTTAGACTGGTTGGCTGACCTTAACTGTGAGACTACTATACTGTCCAATGAACGTTATGCATGGACAGATCATCATCTTCTAATATTCAATATCAAGGATAGCCCACAACTCACACGGACTAACGTTGTGGCACCTCCCGTTCTCACCACAAATAAGCAGAACATCACAGACCATAACTTACTGCCGTTTATCCAACTCATCACAAATTTTAGGGCTGCCAGCACAGACTCAGCAGTTCTAGTTGATTTACACAACTCCACAATTAATCAAGCCTTAGACAATATTGCACCTTTAAAAATGTACAAAAGTAAACCTAGATCCCACATCAACCCTTGGTTCTCCCCCTTGCTCAAAGCCCTACGAGCAGAGAAAAGGAAAGCTGAAGCCCTCTGTAAAAATAACCCTTCACCTCTAAACAAGGATAATCTCTCTGAAATCTCAGCACAATACAGATCTGAGATTCTCCAAATCAAACTTGATATTTACAATGAAAGGATCAACAAAGCAAGCTCAAGCGCAAGAGAGCTCTTTGCCACCTTGAGAGAACTTGAGCCCTCTACCCCACCAACTGATACCTGCATGAAGGTCAAGACCTGGGGCTCAAATATTCAAACTGCTCTGTCTTCAAGATTGCCCTTCTTCAAGATAAAATTGAAGCCATAAAACTAAAGATCCTGAACTCCTCTGTTCAACAAGGAATTCTGCCAGACCATACCAAACCAGTAAATCGATTCAAATCGCCCCGGTTTCAATCGGGGAGGTGGAGAACATTATAACTTCCCTCAAACCTTCCAGATGTCAGAAAGACACTTGCCCAACCTCCATTATCAAATAAGCGGCTAGGACCTGGCCCCTTTTATGGCGACCCTAATTAACGCTTCATTCGACTCCTGCTCAGTACCTTCCAACCTTAAGGACGCCTGGGTCCTCCCACTTTTAAGGAAACCTACATTGGACCCAAATATCCCAACCAACTACAGACCTATAACCACCGTCCCATTTCTGCTAAAGATCATTGATGAAGCTGTGTATCTCCAAATCCAGACCTACCTAGAAATTCACAATCTACTCGGGCTGCGCCAATCTGGTTTTAGGCCCAAACATGGCACGGAAACTGCCCTAGTGGATCTAAAAAAACAAATAGATGACTTAAAAGATAAAGGAAAACTGGCTCTCCTCCTTCTACTAGACCTATCTGCCGCGTTTGATTTAGTGGCCCATAAAGTGCTATGCAAGCAGCTGTCTACAGAAGCACACTTCTCTCTGGAGGAGACAGCCTGGATCCAATCCTTTCTTGACAGTCGCTCGATAAGAGTCTTCTCTCCTTCTGCATCAGCAGAGCCAACACCAATAACTTGTGGAGTTCCACAAGGCTCATGTGTATCGCTCACGATGTACAATATTGTCACAAGGCCTTCATTTGATGATCTAGACAATCTGGGTGTCACCTTCACAAACTACGCAGATGACACCCAGATCCTGATACCTATGTCTGGCGATTATGACTCTGACTCGGCCCTGCGGAACAAACTCTATCTCATCATTCAGACAAGGATGGCCTTGCACGGTCTCTATCTGAATGATGAAAAGACCGAGCTCCTGCTCATTGGAGATACAGCTAAACTCAACAAACTAAGTAACCAGTTCCAATTCAACATCGATGGCATAGACATTATTGTCGCCAAAGATGTGAAAAAGGTTGGTGTTAGGGAGAATTCTCAAAATGTGCTAATTTCCCTTACCTTTTGAGACCCCCAGCAACTTTGCTGGATTTCTAGGATTTTATTTTTTTACCTGGGAAGAGTGTGAGCCTTTTTTCCCACTCTTCCATGTATTTTGTGTGTGTTTTACTTTTGTGTTCTTTGGTTATGGAGTTTTAAAGCAACTCCATAGGCATCATCTTTTTCTGTGTGTCACACAGCACCTTCAGTGCAGTGGCACAGGGGTGTCTTTCTGACTTCCCAACGTTTAAATACCTTCTCTGGGACTGTCATGAGATGTCATGAGATCCAAAGTGCCATATTTGATATTAGGGCCGTAGATGGCTGCATTAGCAGCTAAACCCAATAGCTTATTCAAAGTATGTGCTAAATGCTGAAAGTAATGTGCTGGCACCTACATTACGCATTAGTGAGCTACAAGGAATGTGCAGGCCTAGGAGGGGTAGAAGGTTTCATTATGCCTTGTGTATAGACAGGCAGGGCCGAGGCCCCAGTTTGGTAGCTAATAGAGACCTGTATTTGAGTGTTTGGAGCATTATGGCACCTATATAGTGCTTAGATAGCCAATCCTTGAAGCGCTATAGACACTAAGCTAGCAGAGTGC
The DNA here is from genome assembly GCF_040938575.1 of Ambystoma mexicanum. Lineage (NCBI taxonomy): Eukaryota > Metazoa > Chordata > Amphibia > Caudata > Ambystomatidae > Ambystoma > Ambystoma mexicanum. The sequence continues at coordinate 1,284,647,532 of NC_090928.1, forward strand.
AGGCCTGGGTAAAGCTTGCTCACTATGGGTTAATGGATTTCAGTTTCTCCTAGAATATTCTTTCTTTGCAACGGTAGCTCTGCATGGCTATGTAAACAAATCCTCTTTCCCTGAGAAGGTCTGGTACTGCTGCGTACTCACTGATAAGACATTTCTGAGCTTACGCAGATGGGCTCTAAGTAGGGAGGGGCCGAGAAGGGAGCACAGTGGAAATTCACTGAGCTGGGTTTTTTCCATAAGTAAACTTGTTTCTTGTGCGAGGATAGTGCGTCACGGTGACTGACAGCACGAGATTACAAAAATGCATGCCCACATGACTCAGGGGGGAGATTCAACCACAGACCAAGTGTGTGCCCGGAACAGGCTCTTTGCGGCACCTTGCAGCACTTTTATCTGAGCGGGGCTGGCAGCAGTTATCTTAAGATGACCAGGGTCTCCAGCGCTGATTAATGATACCATCTCAAGGGGCGTAAGATTGTGTTTCTCTAAGTTTTGTGGCTTCTCTAAGTTTTGTGATTACTCTAACTATTATTATTGTTTTCCCAAGTTCCATTGCTAAATTTACTGTTATGTTATATTATGCTATATGTCTAATAAATGCTAAATTTATACTGAAGGTGTCATTTCTCTAGCATGAGTTAATTGCTCAGCACGAGCGAACATGTAATTTGGGTGGCAGTGGGTAATGTATGTTAATAAGGGCTGGTCCCTGTGAAGAGATACCCCTTTTCAAGACAGGGACTGATTACCGTCTCCCGGAGCATGTAAAGTTAACTTGGCTTTACTAGTCTTTTTAAATTTACTGACCCAGCACACACTATCTTCCTATAGAGTGCTGGAGGGGTTGCCTAGCTTCCCCTGAGTCGAAACACTCATGTAACAGTAAAATGTTACCTTTTCCTACTTTAAATGACTTGTGGCAGTGGTTTAGATCAACTACCATGATTTTTCCCGACCGTTAACAACAGTAGCTAAAAATCGGGTCAGCCATGTTTTCCAATATGGCGCCCCAGACCTATCTGAAAAAACAGACTCCGGTCATCTTTTTTCGCCATTTCTTTTAGGAAAGGTCCTTCTTGTGTTTGTCTCAGTGCGCCAAACCAGGTTTGGTCCCTTTGTTCATAGGCCTTTGGCGGGCTTCAGTGCTTAGTCTCCTAGGAGACCTGAATGCACTCAGGCGTGATTGGCTGGCTGACTGTCCGGCAAGGACAGCCACCCTGCTATGTGAGTGACGGCCAGGCTGGAATGAATGGGGGAAAATTGTTTAAAAGCAGGTCTCTGGGACTTGGAAAGCAGAGTCGACCACTGGAACGAAAGAACCGAAGACGAGCTGAAGGAAGAGGACTGCTGCAACTCCCGGACGACTGGTGAAGCCCTGCTGCAGGTCCGAATTGCCTGAATCTCCAATCGACAGAGAAGCCCTTCAAGGTTTACTTCTTCCCTTGAGTTGGTGGGAACAACCAACTCGCAAGCCACCTGGACACTGTCCCCATTTGGTTGAATTTTCATCAGAGTGCTGTTGAAAACCGGATAGCCAAAGCGAAGGAAACCAGTTTGTGGTCTTTAAGGCACTCACACCTTAAAGCGATGTCTTGCTATGCTTTTGGCCTCATCCCTGGGCAGTGCAGGAACCTCCCGACGTCCTCCTTCTTGTCCCCACGACTGAAGCCAAGGAACAGCAAGGTCTGCTCGAACTGCCAGGAACAACTGCCTCAGCTACAGCTCTTCTTCACTAACAAGGTACTGTGCAAACGCGGTCTGGAAATCTTTTCGGCCATCGCTAAAGTTCGTGGAACTTTGCTCAACTTCGAATGCTTGTCCTTCCCTAAACATTCACCAAACTTTTCACCTAGCGAAATTCCTCTAAACTCTGTGGCAAAGACTTAGCCGTTACTACCAGAACTGTGCTATCCAATACAAAGACTCTGAACCATTGACTTTGGCCCAGGCCTATGAGATGAATTGCTAGTTGTAGTATACTGAAACCCTTTGCCCTGCCTATGAATGCATTTGTGCTGTTGATCCATATAACCTTGTCTTTTTACTCCTTTATTAAGTATATGAAGTGCCATTTTGCTCCCACTTCAGTGGAGCTAAAATTGTTCATTTACTTATGAGATAGTCCTAATTGCATGTAGTGTTCCCAAAGGGTACTGCATTTGATTCTGCCGAACAGTTGGGCTTCCACCTAGACTCAGCTCTTAATCTACAAAGGCAAGTCAATGCCACTGCCTCTGCAACAGCATAGACTTGCAAGCTAATCCACCCCAATTAAATGTTCCTCTCCACAGCTAGCTGCATTACACTTGCCAGAGGCCTAGTTCTTTCAAAACTAGACTATTGTAATGCACTATATCTTGGCTCCAGTAAGCAAAACATCATCAAATTACACATTTTGCAGAATAACACCTTAAGAACTGCACTAAGCATCCCGAGAATGCAACATACCTCAATGACTAGGCGTAACACTAGGTGGCTAGCAGTCAACGACAGAATTCAACTTAAAGCTTTAACCCTTACACATAAATGCCTAGCCAATGCAGCACCAAAATACTTGGTGGATACATTTAATAAAAATGTATCTGCACGACCGACTAGGACAATGTATTCACATTGCCTTAAGGTCCCGAGATATAACCTTAAAAAGGTAGGAGGAAGTAGCTTTCCTGTCATGGCAGCACAGCTTTGGAACGCCATGCCTATAGCCTTAAGATCGGATCCTTCGTTCCCCAGCTTCTTAACAAAAACGAAAAGTTGGCTCCTAGCTAGGGATCGTTAACTAATCCTAGATGGCTTCACCTCTTCGTTCACAATGTTCACCTGCGGATCTTGTATAGCTTTGTAAATATTGTAAATTCTTTGACCTTAATTGTGTAATCCTTCATGTATGTTTGCCCTACAATTTTGTAAATGCTCGTATCATGGAACTATGTAATGTAAAAAGTTCAAAAGTATTTTTATGCAACCTGTAATGCGTCCAGATACCTCTGGGTTTGCAGTGCTATATTGTCATGCATCGCGGCTGCTGGCGGTTGTTGCTGCGTTGGCGACTACTCCGACGGCCGCACCGCCATTGAAGGTTCCGTCATGTTTTCCCCATCGTGAGGTACCAGTCTAGTGTTGCACAACATGGCCGCCGCTGGGAGGTACTTGGGATCAGTACTTCCAGCGGTCGGCGCGTTGCAACCGTTTGGCATGCTTTCTCCTACTGGTTAATGCGCTTAGTTATCTCTTACTTTCGCTTCACACTAAAGCTCTGCTTTTCTCTGTAGTTTCTGGGCATTCCGCCCGCCTTTTCTTCCGGATCTCGGGTGTTCCGCTCCTCGCAGTATTTCTCTCCACCTCCGTTCTGTTTACCTTTTCCTGTTTCTTCCTGACATATTTCCTTCAGTACTTGCACCATCCTTCCTCTTCTTCAGCTTTCCTCTGTAAGGACCTACCTCCGATAGGGCTCCTCCTCCTGGTATCCTGCTTTCGTTCACAGCTGCTGTTTACCTTTACCCCTCCGTCCTTCCATGCAAGTTCTGCTTGTCCACTACGTTAACAGCTCGGAATAGGATTTTCCCAGCATACCTACAACAGAAGTCGGACTTCTCCATCACGCCAGCTGTGACATTTCAGAATACCTACAACAGAAGTCGGACTTCTCCATCATGCCGGCTGCTACAGAAGTTTTTTTTTTTAGCCTTTGGGCTTTTTTCTCTGCATTCTTGGCCTTTCTTTGGGATAGGAGCCACAGGTCTGCAGATTACGGGCAGCCACTGTGGCGGCTTCTCCTCGAGGCAGGCACATTCCTCCTAAGAAAGAAAACGTTTACCTCCTCCGACGTCATTTCCATCCCGGCGACTCGGAGACAAGCAGCTCAGGTGAGGAGAGTGTTTAGGGGAGGGGGTTGGAGAAAGAACGTGGACAGGACATATATAAATAAAGAAACAAACAAACAAACATTTTGACTTTTCCGTTTTTGACTGTCAGTGAAGAAAACCACCTGGCGTACATATGTCAGTGACCAAGAAAAAGGGTCCAGCAATGTGATGCCATGAATGACATTTGTGATGTCATCTTTGATGTCATGGGTGTTAGTCTTAGCAGTGCTGGCATGGGGGCCCCCAGATGTTGTGCTAAGTGTCGGTGTACAGTCATCACTACAGACGCCAGCGCATATGGATTAGGGGCGGTCCTCACTCAGAAGAAGGGCGACAAGGAACATGTGCTAGCATTTGCCTCGAAAGCCCTATCGTCAGCTGAACAAAACTACTCCACCATAGAGAAGGAGATGCTAGCGTGTGCATGGGCCGTGGAACATTTCAGGACATATGTGTGGGGCACAAAGTTCAAGTTGGTTACCGACCACAAGCCCCTCATCCACATGCTCAGCCCAGGTGGCACCAAAGTGTCATCGCCCAGATTAGCACGCATAGCAGCAAAACTGCAGGAATACACCTTCGAGGTGCAACACATCTCCAGATGGAAGAATTTGCAGGCGGACTGCATGTCAAGATTGCCAGAGGGCAAGGACAATGCCAACACTTTCTTACAAGAAGAATGCATTGTAGCATCCATTACAGATCTCAAGGCGCCCGACTACCTGGAACTCAGCGAAAAATACTGGATGGAAGAAGACGGAAAGGATCCTACCATGGTGAGAATAAGAGAATGGATCAAAAACGGATGGCCAGATGAAAGGGCAGTGCCAGAAGGCATGAGACCTTATTGGAAAGTGGCAGATGAGATCTCAGAAGCCGACGGCATAATTATGAAAACCAACCAGGTAATCTCGCCCACAGGCATGAGGAAAACCATTCTGTGCAGGGCCCATGAGGGCCATCTGGGGAACACCATGACACGTCGCAGAGTGAGAGAAGCCTACTGGTGGCCGTCCATGGACCAGGAGATCTGCACCATGATTGAGAGATGCCATGAGTGTCTCAACAGTGACAAGCGCCTGAAGATCAGACAGGCGCCCATGATTCCCACAGAAACCCCAGAAGCGGTGTGGTCAAAAGTAGGTCTAGACTTTATAGGACCATTGGAGGCGATGCCGCCTGAATATCGGTACGGCATAGTGCTGGTGGACTACTTATCGAATTGGGTCGAGGCCGAGTTTGTTCCCAACATTACGACCGCAACAGTAATAGAGGTCCTCACGGCCATTTTCCAGAAGGAAGGGCTCCCCAATGAGTTAGTAACAGACAACGGAGTACAACTTATATCCAGAGACATGGAACTGTTCCTGAGGAAGCACAACATACACCAGAAGAAAGCAGCACTTTATCATCCCCAAGCAAATGGGCTCGTCGAGAGGGCCAATAGGTTTATTAAGGGAGCCATCCAATTAGAGACTGCTTCAGGAATGGATCCCCTCAAAACAACAAAAGAGGCCATCGCAGCTCACAGACTGACTCCCAACGGGATCACCCAAATTTCCCCTTTTCGCATGTTGAGAGGGAGGAGAGCAGCATCCACGCTAGTGCCACCATGGTTGGCCAGAGTAAGAGAAGACGAAGAAGTAGACATGTCGGAAGTGGTGTGGAGAATAGAGAACAGCAAGGCACACATGAAAAGGTGGAGTGACGGAAGAAGAAGGACCAAACAAGGGTCGGAGGTAAAAGAAGGAGTTTGGATCAAAATACGGTTACCGACCAGGGATCAAATCACAGGCTCACGGTTCAGCAGACCTGTGAAGGTGATTCACAGAGGAGCCAACCATGTCCGCACCGAAGAGGGGCGCACATGGAACATGGAAAGAGTAGCCATGTTTGAAAAGAGGCAAGAGAGAGAAAAGACCTTTGAAAGGTCTGAAGCCGAAGGAGTAATGGACAATGAGAGAGGGGAAGAACGAGAGCCGGAGACAGACAGAAGAGAAGTTGAAGAGAATGAGTTTGAAGCGGATGCACCCACAGTTGAGCGAGAAAATGACCAGCAGGACGTGTGCAGTGAGAGAGGCGATCGTCCGCGAAGGGAACACAGAAGACCGGTGAGATACAATGACTATGTCTTGCAATGAACTGCCTTTGCATTACCAGAGGGAGGTGTGTAGAGATATCGCGAGACCTCCCGGTCTCGCGGGATCTCGTGCGCACTCGGAAGTGCGGGCCCCGCGCGCCAAGCGGGCATTCCAGCGGGAGAAAGCCACGGAGCAAGACGCGCTCCTGGGCGCTCCTCCCTAGAAGAGGCCTCCAAGCCACGAGAGAGACTATGAACACTTATAGCAGCTGTGTCACAGTTCTGGGGCCTGTTACCCATCATTGACTCATTTCATATATAGTGCAGATTTACTTTAGTGTCACTGAAGAATAAAAAAGACACAACCTGCAACTACACCAACTCCTATCATTTATTGTGGGAATTATACAACAGTAGCTGTATACACAAGCAGGATCGATTTCTCCAGTTTCACATGCCTACGCTGCTGAATTGGTGTAGTTATGGCAAGTACCCAGCAGATGGCAATATAAGACCAGCATTCTGCGCCGGAACTTCGGGAGATCCTGTTTCGAGCATCTGTCCTTCATCTAATCCCTTGCTTTGCATAGCCTGGCCTGCAGCAGGGCGCGAGATGTATGTGGCTTTCCTTTCCTTCATGAGTTTTGTTGATGAGAATCCGTTCCCATTTCTACTCTCTGCCTTCATTCTCCAGAGGTTGGGATGGGCAGCGAAGTAGTGCACGTGATACATCTGAGTGTTCTCATGCTCGGCACACGAGAGTGCACTCCCCACGTGTGCAGGAAAAACCAGGAGAGTGACCGGCAACACAATGGCAACACAGCTAATGATGGCTCTGCTGAGGCGAGTCGTCTATACTGCAAGGGATTACATTGTGTGCCCAGGATCACACCCTGTGGTTAAACAGCATAGCTGGGATTTTAACCCATGCACAGTTGAACCACTAGAACACATACCTTCCAAGCTCCACTTGGCACTAATATTTAAGGTTTGGATTTCAAGGCTTGCAATAATGTCTAGTAGAGTGGAGCTCTCCAGTTCCCGTGGCTGTGCTGGAGAATGCCACCCAGTCCTGAATTTCCCTGGAATTTTGGGACTTCAGGTTTTCCTACATTTGAAATAGGAGAGAAAAAATCTACAGGTCCAACAATCCAAATGGGAAAAAAGCAGGAACCTCGTGCCCTTCATACACGTGGCCCAGAGAAACTTCAGAGCTCCCATAGTTTACCTATAAAGTACACCTCTCTCATATTAAAGCCCCTTTGCAATACGTTGACCCTTAGAGACCCATCTTCATGCACCAGAATATTGCTGTGTCTTTTCTTTGCACACTCTGAATGGAAAGCTGGAAGGCCCACAAGGCACAATATTACACGCCTGGGAAAGAAACGTCTGTCACAACCTTCCAGCAGGCGGCTGTGCAAAGTCTTAAGAGCATTTCCTATCCATATAATGCACCCGTTTTTCTTTTCTTTTTTACATCATGGCAAACCTTTAAAAGGGGAGCTTTATTTTAAGTGAACCCCTTCTTGATAAGTTAAGGTAATGAGCCATACACATCAAATGAAAAGTGTGTCTTAACAATGGCAGCACAAACATGTCCATGGGACAAGATTAACTCTCTTAGTGGAGCAGAGCATACACAGACGTATGGGTGCTATGGGTGCAGAACATACACACAGACGTATGGGTGCAGAACATACACACAGACGTATGGGTGCAGAACATACACACAGACGTATGGGTGCAGAACATACACACAGACGTATGGGTGCAGAACATACACACAGACGTATGGGTGCAGAACATACACACAGACGTATGGGTGCAGAACATACACACAGACGTATGGGTGCAGAGCATACACACAGACTTATGGGTGCAGAGCATACACAGACGTATGGGTGCAGAACATACACACAGACGTATGGGTGCAGAACATACACACAGACGTATGGGTGCAGAACATACACACAGACGTATGGGTGCAGAACATACACACAGACGTATGGGTGCAGAACATACACACAGACGTATGGGTGCAGAACATACACACAGACGTATGGGCGCAGAACATACACACAGACGTATGGACGCAGAACATACACACAGACGTATGGGTGCAGAACATACACACAGACGTATGGACGCAGAACATACACACAGACGTATGGGTGCAGAATATACACACAGACGTATGGGTGCAGAACATACACACAGACGTATGGACGCAGAACATACACACAGACGTATGGACGCAGAACATACACACAGACGTATGGGTGCAGAACATATGGGTGCAGAACATACACACAGACGTATGGGTGCAGAACATACACACAGACGTATGGACGCAGAACATACACACAGACGTATGGGTGCAGAACATACACACAGACGTATGGGTGCAGAACATACACACAGACGTATGGGTGCAGAACATACACACAGACGTATGGGTGCAGAACATACACACGTATGGGTGCAGAACATACACACAGACGCATGGACGCAGAATATACACACAGACGTATGGGTGCAGAACATACACACGTATGGGTGCAGAACATACACACAGACGTATGGGTGCAGAACATACACACAGACGCATGGACGCAGAATATACACACAGACGTATGGGTGCAGAACATACACACGTATGGGTGCAGAACATACACACAGACGTATGGGTACAGAACATACACACAGACGTATGGGTGCAGAACATACACACAGACGTATGGGTGCAGAACATACACACAGACATATGGGTGCAGAACATACACACAGACGTATGGGTGCAGAATATACACACAGACGTATGGGTGCAGAACATACACACGTATGGGTGCAGAACATACACACAGACGCATGGACGCAGAATATACACACAGACGTATGGGTGCAGAACATACACACGTATGGGTGCAGAACATACACACAGACGTATGGGTGCAGAATATACACACAGACGTATGGGTGCAGAACATACACACAGACGTATGGGTGCAGAACATACACACAGACGTATGGGTGCAGAACATACACACAGACGTATGGGTGCAGAACATACACACAGACGTATGGGTGCAGAACATACACACAGACGTATGGGTGCAGAACATACACACAGACGTATGGGTGCAGAACATACACACACACATATGGGTGCAGAACATACACACAGACGTATGGACGCAGAACATACACACAGACGTATGGGTGCAGAACATACACACATATGGGTGCAGAACCTACACACAGACGTATGGACGCAGAACATACACACAGACGTATGGGTGCAGAACATACACACATATGGGTGCAGAACATACACACAGACGTATGGGTGCAGAACATACACACAGACGTATGGGTGCAGAACATACACACAGACGTATGGGTGCAGAACATACACACAGACGTATGGACGCAGAACATACACACAGACGTATGGGTGCAGAACATACACACAGACGTATGGGTGCAGAACATACACACAGACGTATGGACGCAGAACATACACACAGACGTATGGGTGCAGAACATACACACAGACGTATGGACGCAGAACATACACACAGACGTATGGGTGCAGAACATACACACAGACGTATGGACGCAGAACATACACACAGACGTATGGGTGCAGAACATACACACAGACGTATGGGTGCAGAACATACACACAGACGTATGGGTGCAGAATATACACACAGACGTATGGGTGCAGAACATACACACAGACGTATGGGTGCAGAACATACACACAGACGTATGGGTGCAGAACATACACACAGACGTATGGGTGCAGAACATACACACGTATGGGTGCAGAATATACACACAGACGTATGGGTGCAGAACATACACACAGACGTATGGGTGCAGAACATACACACGTATGGGTGCAGAATATACACACAGACGTATGGGTGCAGAATATACACACAGACGTATGGGTGCAGAACATACACACAGACGTATGGGTGCAGAACATACACACGTATGGGTGCAGAACATACACACACGTATGGGTGCAGAATATACACAACTATGGGTGCAGAACATACACACGTATGGGTGCAGAACATACACACAGACGTATGGACGCAGAACATACACACAGACGTATGGGTGCAGAACATACACACGTATGGACGCAGAACATACACACATATGGATGCAGAACATACACACATATAGGTGCAGAACATACACACATATGATGCAGAACATACACACATATTGATGCAGAACATACACACATATGGGTGCTGAACATACACACATATGATGCAGAACATACACACGTATGGACGCAGAACATACACACGTATGGGTGCAGAACATACACACGTATGGGTGTAGAACATACACACATATGGACGCAGAACATACACACATATGGACGCAGAACATACACACATATGGATGCAGAACATACACACTTATGGACGCAGAACATACACACATATGGATGCAGAACATACACACATATGGGTGCAGAACATACACACATATGATGCAGAACATACACACATATGGGTGCAGAACATACACACTTATGGGTGCAGAACATACACACACGTATGGGTGCAGAACATACACACATATGGATGCAGAACATACCACATATGGATGCAGAACATACACACATATGGATGCAGAACATACACACATATGGGTGCAGAACATACCACATGTGGGTGCAGAACATACACACGTATGGACGCAGAACATACACACATATGGATGCAGAACATACACACATATGATGCAGAACATACACATGTATGGGTGCAGGACATACACACGTATGGGTGCAGAACATACACACGTATGGACGCAGAACATGCACACATATGATGCAGAACATACACACGTATGGGTGCAGAACATACACACGTATGGGTGCAGAACACGTATGGATGCAGAACATACACACATATGGATGCAGAACATACACACGTATGGATGCAGAACATACACACATATGATGCAGAACATACACACGTATGGGTGCAGAACATACACACGTATGGGTGCAGAACACGTATGGATGCAGAACATACACACATATGGATGCAGAACATACACACGTATGGATGCAGAACATACACACATATGATGCAGAACATACACACGTATGGGTGCACAGCATAGTGCATGAATGCCCATGATAATGATGTTGATGGTCATACTACACATGTGAACGTTTTTTGCACCCGGGGGAGTCTAGGTGTGGACCTTTGGTCTCAGGCCGTCTCTCGTAGTAATGTACAGGCTACATACCTAGGCAGACATTCACACTTACACACGTGGAGTATTACATCATGATCATGTGTAATGGCGGATGTATGCACCCAAACGTCTGTCACTGAGTTGTTATGTAGGTCATGATTCATGTTGTACATACATTTGAATGTGTCCGTTTGCTTTGCTGTCTTTTCCGCCATGTCTTTGTGATGTGGTTGTAACATGTGCTTTTTTTGTGACTGGAGATGTTTATGTTCTGGTCTTTGCAATATCGTGTCCCACAGATGTTGCCATTGTTAAGACACACTTTTCCTGTAATGTGTCTGTCTCGATTTTTTCCTTCTGAATAAGAGTTATTTCTTTATGTGTTGGGGAGATTTTGCGTTCGATGCATTTTTCTACGACGGGAGCACAGAACTGGGCATTTACATTGTGAAAGAAGCCGCGACAGGCCGAGAAGGGTCACGCGCCGCATGATGGCTGCACAACAGGCCGAGAGGGGTCATGCGCTGCATGAGGACTGCATGACAGGCTGAGAGAGGTAATGCATTGCATGATGGCTGCACGACTGGCCGCGAGGGGTAATGCGCCGCATGGAGGCCACACGACAGGCCAAGAGGGGTCACGCACCGCATGATGGCTGCAAGACAGGCTGAGAGGGGTCATGCGCCGCATGGTGGCCGCACGACAGGCCAAGAGGTGCCATGCACCGCATGATGGCTGCTTCACAGGCCGAGAGGGGTCACGCCCCGCATGATGGCTGCTTGACAGGCCGATAGGGGTCATGTGCACCATGGTGGCTGCATGACAGGCAAAGAGGAGTCATATGCCGCAGGGTGTCTGCACGACTGGCCGAGAGGGGTCATGCACCGCATGATGGCTGCTTGATAGGCCGAGAGGGGTCATGTGAGGCATGTTAGCTGCACGACAGGCCGAGAGGGGTCATGCGCCACATGGTGGCTGCACCCCAGGCCGACAGGGGTCATGCGCTGCATGAGGGCTGCATGACAGCCCAAGAGGAGTGATGCATTGCATGATGGCTGCACGACTGGCCACGAGGGGTAATGCGCCGCATGGTGGCCACACGACAGGCCAAGAGGGGTCACGCACCGCATGATGGTTGCAAGACAGGCTGAGAGGGGTCAAGCGCCGCATGGTGGCCGCACGACATGCCAAGAGGTGTCATGATCCGCATGATGGCTGCTTCACAGGCCGAGAGGGGTCACGCGCCGCATGATGGCTGCTTGACAGGCCGAAAGGGGTCATGTGCACCATGGTGGCTGCACGGCAGGCCGAGAGGAGTCATATGCCGCATGGTGGCTGCACGACTGACTGAGAGGGGTCATGCACCGCATGATGGCTGCTTGATAGGCCGAGAGGGGTCATGTGAGGCATGGTGGCTGCACGACAGGCCGAGAGGGGTCATGCGCCGCATGGTGGCTGCACAACAGGCCAAGAGGCGTAATGCACCGCAAGGGGGCTACACGACAGGCTGAGCGGGGTCATGCGCTGCATGGTGGCTGCACGACAGGCCGAGAGGGGTCATGCGCCGAATGGTCGGTACACAAAAGGCCGAGAGGGGTCATGCCCCGCATGATGGCTGCACGACAGGCCAAGAAGGGTGATGCGCTGCATGATGGCTGCACGACAGCCGAGTGGAGTGATGCATTGCATTATGGCTGCACGACAGGCCGAGAGGGGTCATGCGCCGCATGGTGGCTGCACTACAGGCCGAGAGGGGTCATGTACCGCATGATGGCTGCACGACAGGCCAAGAGGGGTCATGCGCCGCATGTTAGCTGCACGACAGGCCGAGAGGGGTCATGCGCCACATGGTGGCTGCACCCCAGGCCGACAGGGGTCATGCGCCGCATGAGGGCTGCACGACAGGCCAAAAGGAGTGATGCGTAGCATGATGGCTGCACGACAGGCCGAGAGGAGTGATGCATTGCATGATGGCTGCACGACAGGCCAAGAGGAGTGATGCATTGCATGATGGCTGCACGACAGGCCAAGAGGGGTCATACACCGCATGGTGGCTGCACGACAGGCCGAGAGGGGTCATTTGCCTCATTATGGCTGCACGACAGGCCAAGACGGGTCATGCGCCACATGATGGCTGCACGACAGGCCGAGAGGGGTCATGCGCCGCACGATGGCTGCACGACAGGCCGAGAGCGGTCATGTGCCGCATGATGGCTGCACGACAGGCCGAGAGGGGTCATGCTCTGCATGAGGGCTGCACGACAGGCCGAGAGGGGTAATGCACTGACAGGCAGAGAGGGGTCATTCACCGACAGGCAGAGAGGGGTCAAGCGCTGCATGAGGGCTGCACGACTGGCCAAGAAGGGTGATGCGCCACATGATGGCTGCACGACTGGCCAAGAAGGGTGATGCACCGCATGATGGCTGCACGACTGGCCAAGAAGGGTGATGCACCGCATGATGGCTGCATGACAGGCCAAGAGGGGAGATGCGCCGCATGATGGCTGCACGACAGGCCAAGAAGGGTGATGCACCGCATGATGGCTGCACGACAGGCCAAGAGGGGTGATGCGCTGCATGATGGCTGCACGACAGGCCGAGAGGGGTCATGCGCCGCAAGAGGGATGCACGACAGGCCGAGAGGGGTCATGCGCCGACAGGCTGAGAGGGATCATGCGCTGACAGGCCAAGAGGGGTCATGCGCCGCAGGAGGGCTGCACGACAGGCCGAGAGGGGTCATGCGCCGCATGATGGCTGCACGACAGGCCGAGAGGAGTCATGCGCCGCATGATGGCTGCACGACAGGATGAGAGGGGTCATGCGCCGCATGTTAGTTGCACGACAGGCCTAGAGGGGTCATGCACCGCATGAGAGCTGCACGACAGGCCGACAGGAGCCATGTGCCGCATGATGGCTGCACGACAGGCCGAGAGCGGTCATGTGCTGCATGATGGCTGCACGACAGGCCGAGAGGGGTCATGCGCCGACAGGCTGAGAGGGATCATGCGCTGACAGGCCAAGAGGGGTCATGCGCCGCATGAGGGCTGCACGACAGGCCAAGAAGGGTGATGCGCCGCATGATGGCTGCACGACAGGCCGAGAGGGGTGATGCGCCGCATGATGGCTGCACGACAGGCCGACAGGGGTCATGTGCCGCATGATGGCTGCACGACAGGCCGAGAGAGGTCATGCACTGCATGATACACACGTATGGGTGCAGAACATACACACGTATGGACGCAGAATATACACACATATGGATGCAGAACATACACACTTATGGACGCAGAACATACACACATATGGATGCAGAACATACACACATATGGGTGCAGAACATACTCACATATGATGCAGAACATACACACGTATGGGTGCAGAACATACACACATATGATGCAGAACATACACATGTATGGGTGCAGAACATACACACGTATGGACACAGAACATACACACATATGGGTGCAGAACATACACACGTATGGGTGCAGAACATACACACGTATGGACACAGAACATACACACATATGGATGCAGAACATACACACGTATGGGTGCAGAACATACACATGTATGGACGCAGAACATACACACATATGGACGCAGAACATACACACATATGGACACAGAACATACACACATATGGATGCAGAACATACACACATATGGGTGCAAAACATACACACATATGATGCAGAACATACACACATATGGGTTCAGAACATACACACATGTATGGGTGCAGAACATACACACATATGGATGCAGAACATACACACATATGGGTGCAGAACATACACACATATGGATGGATACAGAACATACCACATATGGATGCAGAACATACACACATATGGATGCAGAACATACACACGTATGGGTGCAGAACATACACATGTATGGACGCAGAACATACACACATATGGACGCAGAACATACACACATATGGACACAGAACATACACACATATGGATGCAGAACATACACACATATGGGTGCAAAACATACACACATATGATGCAGAACATACACACATATGGGTTCAGAACATACACACATGTATGGGTGCAGAACATACACACATATGGATACAGAACATACACACATATGGGTGCAGAACATACACACATATGGATGGATACAGAACATACACACATATGGACGCAGAACATACACACATATGGACACAGAACATACACACATATGGATGCAGAACATACACACATATGGGTGCAAAACATACACACATATGGGTGCAGAACATACACACACGTATGGGTGCAGAACATACACACATGTATGGGTGCAGAACATACACACATATGGATGCAGAACATACACACATATGGGTGCAGAACATACACACATATGGATGGATACAGAACATACCACATATGGATGCAGAACATACCACATATCGGTGCAGAACATACACACGTATGGGTGCAGAACATACACATGTATGGGTACAGAACATACACACGTATGGACGCAGAACATACACACATATGGATGCAGAACATACACACATATGATGCAGAACATACACACGTATGGGTGCAGAACATACACACGTATGGACGCAGAACATACACACATATGGATGCAGAACATACACACATATGGATGCAGAACATACACACGTATGGATGTAGAACATACACACGTATGGACGCAGAACATACACACGTATGGACGCAGAACATACACACGTATGGATGCAGAACATACACACGTATGGGTGCAGAACATACACGCGTATGGGTGCAGAACATACACACATGTGGGTGCAGAACATACACACGTATGGATGCAGAACATACACACATATGGATGCAGAACATACACACATATGGACGCAGAACATACACACATATGGATGCAGAACATACACACATATGGGTGCAGAACATACACACGTATGGACGCAGAACATACACACATATGGGTGCAGAACATACACACATATGGATGCAGAACATACACACTTATGGACGCAGAACATACACACATATGATGCAGAACATACACACATATGGGTGCACAGCATAGTGCATGAATGCCCATGATAATGATGTTGATGGTCATACTACACATGTGAACGTTTTTTGCACCCGGGGGAGTCTAGGTGTGGACCTTTGGTCTCAGGCCGTCTCTCGTAGTAATGTACAGGCTACATACCTAGGCAGACATTCACACTTACACATGTGGAGTATTACATCATGGTCATGTGTAATGGCGGATGTATGCGCCCAAACGTCTGTCACTGAGTTGTTATGTAGGTCATGATTCATGTTGTACATACATCTGAATGTGTCCGTTTGCTTTGCTGTCTTTTCCGCCATGTCTTTGTGATGTGGTTGTAACATGTGCTTTTTTGTGCCTGGAGATGTTTATGTTCTGGTCTTTGCAATATCGTGTCCCACAGATGTTGCCATTGTTAAGACACACTTTTCCTGTAATGTGTCTGTCTCGATTTTTCCTTCTGAATAAGAGTTATTTCTTTATGTGTTGGGGAGATTTTGCGTTCGATGTATTTTTCTACGACGGGATCACAGAACTGGGCATTTACATTGTGAAAGAAGCCGCGACAGGCCGAGAGGGGTCACGTGGCGCATGATGGCTGCACAACAGGCCGAAACGGGTCATGCGCTGCATGAGGGCTGCACGACAGGCCGAGAGAGGTAATGCATTGCATGATGGCTGCACGACAGGCCGAGAGAGGTAATGCGCCGCATGGTGGCCACACGACAGGCCAAGAGGGGTCACGCGCCGCATGATGGCTGCAAGACAGGCTGAGAGGGGTCATGCACTGACAGGCCGAGAGGGGTCATTCACCGACAGGCCGAGAGGGGTCATGCGCTGCATGAGGGCTGCACAACAGGCCAAGAAGGGTGATGCGCCACATGATGGCTGCACGACTGGCCAAGAAGGGTGATGCACCGCATGATGGCTGCATGACAGGCCAAGAGGGGTGATGTACCGCATGATGGCTGCATGACAGGCCAAGAGGGGTGATGCGCCGCATGATGGCTGCATGACAGGCCAAGAGGGGTGATGCGCCGCATGATGGCTGCACGACAGGCCAAGAGGGGTGATGCGCTGCATGATGGCTGCACGACAGGCCGAGAGGGGTCATGCGCCGCAAGAGGGATGCACGACAGGCCGAGAGGGGTGATGCGCCACATGATGGCTGCACGACTGGCCAAGAAGGGTGATGCACCGCATTATGGCTGCATGACAGGCCAAGAGGGGAGATGCGCCGCATAATGGCTGCACGACAGTCCAAGAAGGGTGATGCACCGCATGATGGCTGCACGACAGGCCAAGAGGGGTGATGCGCTGCATGATGGCTGCACGACAGGCCGAGAGGGGTCATGCACCGCAAGAGGGATGCACGACAGGCCGAGAGGGGTCATGCGCCGACAGGCTGAGAGGGATCATGCGCTGACAGGCCAAGAGGGGTCATGCGCCGCAGGAGGGCTGCACGACAGGCCGAGAGGGGTCATGCGCCGCATGATGGCTGCACGACAGGCCGAGAGGAGTCATGCGCCGCATGATGGCTGCACGACAGGATGAGAGGGGTCATGCGCCGCATGTTAGTTGCACGACAGGCCTAGAGGGGTCATGCACCGCATGAGAGCTGCACGACAGGCCGACAGGAGCCATGTGCCGCGTGATGGCTGCACGACAGGCCGAGAGCGGTCATGTGCTGCATGATGGCTGCATGATAGGCCGAGAGGGGTCATGCGCCGACAGGCTGAGAGGGATCATGCGCTGACAGGCCAAGAGGGGTCATGCGCCGCATGAGGGCTGCACGACAGGCCAAGAAGGGTGATGCGCCGCATGATGGCTGCACGACAGGCCGAGAGGGGTGATGCGCCGCATGATGGCTGCACGACAGGCGGACAGGGGTCATGTGCCGCATGATGGCTGCATGACAGGCCGAGAGAGGTCATGCACTGCATGATACACACGTATGGGTGCAGAACATACACACGTATGGACGCAGAATATACACACATATGGATGCAGAACATACACACTTATGGACGCAGAACATACACACGTATGGATGCAGAACATACACACATATGGGTGCAGAACATACTCACATATGATGCAGAACATACACACGTATGGATGCAGAACATACACACGTATGGGTGCAGAACATACACACATATGATGCAGAACATACACATGTATGGGTGCAGAACATACACACGTATGGACACAGAACATACACACGTATGGGTGCAGAACATACACACGTATGGGTGCAGAACATACACATGTATGGACGCAGAACATACACACATATGGACGCAGAACATACACACATATGGACACAGAACATACACACATATGGATGCAGAACATACACACATATGGGTGCAAAACATACACACATATGATGCAGAACATACACACATATGGGTTCAGAACATACACACTTATGGGTGCAGAACATACACACACGTATGGGTGCAGAACATACACACACGTATGGGTGCAGAACATACACACATATGGATGCAGAACATAGCACATATGGATGCAGAACATACACACATATGGGTGCAGAACATACACACATATGGATGCAGAACACACACACATATGGGTGCAGAACATACACACATATGGATGGATGCAGAACATATCACATATGGATGCAGAACATACCACATATCGGTGCAGAACATACACACGTATGGGCGCAGAACATACAGATGTATGGGTACAGAACATACACACGTATGGACGCAGAACATACACACATATGGATGCAGAACATACACACATATGATGCAGAACATACACACGTATGGGTGCAGAACATACACACGTATGGACGCAGAACATACACACGTATGGATGCAGAACATACACACATATGATGCAGAACATACACACATATGGGTGCACAGCATAGTGCATGAATGCCCATGATAATGATGTTGATGGTCATACTACACATGTGAACGTTTTTTGCACCTGGGGGAGTCTAGGTGTGGACCTTTGGTCTCAGGCCGTCTCTCGTAGTAATGTACAGGCTACATACCTAGGCAGACATTCACACTTACACATGTGGAGTATTACATCATGATCATGTGTAATGGCGGATGTATGCACCCAAACGTCTGTCACTGAGTTGTTATGTAGGTCATGATTCATGTTGTACATACATCTGAATGTGTCCGTTTGCTTTGCTGTCTTTTCCGCCATGTCTTTGTGATGTGGTTGTAACATGTGCTTTTTTGTGCCTGGAGATGTTTATGTTCTGGTCTTTGCAATATCGTGTCCCACAGATGTTGCCATTGTTAAGACACACTTTTCCTGTAATGTGTCTGTCTCGATTTTTCCTTCTGAATAAGAGTTATTTCTTTATGTGTTGGGGAGATTTTGCGTTCGATGTATTTTTCTACGACGGGATCACAGAACTGGGCATTTACATTGTGAAAGAAGCCGCGACAGGCCGAGAGGGGTCACGTGCCGCATGATGGCTGCACAACAGGCCGAAACGGGTCATGCGCTGCATGAGGGCTGCACGACAGGCCGAGAGAGGTAATGCATTGCATGATGGCTGCACGACAGGCCGAGAGAGGTAATGCGCCGCATGGTGGCCACACGACAGGCCAAGAGGGGTCACGCGCCGCATGATGGCTGCAAGACAGGCTGAGAGGGGTCATGCACTGACAGGCCGAGAGGGGTCATTCACCGACAGGCCGAGAGGGGTCATGCGCTGCATGAGGGCTGCACAACAGGCCAAGAAGGGTGATGCGCCACATGATGGCTGCACGACTGGCCAAGAAGGGTGATGCACCGCATGATGGCTGCATGACAGGCCAAGAGGGGTGATGTACCGCATGATGGCTGCATGACAGGCCAAGAGGGGTGATGCGCCGCATGATGGCTGCATGACAGGCCAAGAGGGGTGATGCGCCGCATGATGGCTGCACGACAGGCCAAGAGGGGTGATGCGCTGCATGATGGCTGCACGACAGGCCGAGAGGGGTCATGCGCCGCAAGAGGGCTGCACGACAGGCCGAGAGGGGTGATGCGCCACATGATGGCTGCACGACTGGCCAAGAAGGGTGATGCACCGCATTATGGCTGCATGACAGGCCAAGAGGGGAGATGCGCCGCATAATGGCTGCACGACAGTCCAAGAAGGGTGATGCACTGCATGATGGCTGCACGACAGGCCAAGAGGGGTGATGCGCTGCATGATGGCTGCACGACAGGCCGAGAGGGGTCATGCGCCGCAAGAGGGATGCACGACAGGCCGAGAGGGGTCATGCGCCGACAGGCTGAGAGGGATCATGCGCTGACAGGCCAAGAGGGGTCATGCGCCGCAGGAGGGCTGCACGACAGGCCGAGAGGGGTCATGCGCCGCATGATGGCTGCACGACAGGCCGAGAGGAGTCATGCGCCGCATGATGGCTGCACGACAGGATGAGAGGGGTCATGCGCCGCATGTTAGTTGCACGACAGGCCTAGAGGGGTCATGCACCGCATGAGAGCTGCACGACAGGCCGACAGGAGCCATGTGCCGCGTGATGGCTGCACGACAGGCCGAGAGCGGTCATGTGCTGCATGATGGCTGCATGATAGGCCGAGAGGGGTCATGCGCCGACAGGCTGAGAGGGATCATGCGCTGACAGGCCAAGAGGGGTCATGCGCCGCATGAGGGCTGCACGACAGGCCAAGAAGGGTGATGCGCCGCATGATGGCTGCACGACAGGCCGAGAGGGGTGATGCGCCGCATGATGGCTGCACGACAGGCGGACAGGGGTCATGTGCCGCATGATGGCTGCATGACAGGCCGAGAGAGGTCATGCACTGCATGATACACACGTATGGGTGCAGAACATACACACGTATGGACGCAGAATATACACACATATGGATGCAGAACATACACACTTATGGACGCAGAACATACACACATATGGATGCAGAACATACACACATATGGGTGCAGAACATACTCACATATGATGCAGAACATACACACGTATGGATGCAGAACATACACACGTATGGGTGCAGAACATACACACATATGATGCAGAACATACACATGTATGGGTGCAGAACATACACACGTATGGACACAGAACATACACACGTATGGGTGCAGAACATACACACGTATGGGTGCAGAACATACACATGTATGGACGCAGAACATACACACATATGGACGCAGAACATACACACATATGGACACAGAACATACACACATATGGATGCAGAACATACACACATATGGGTGCAAAACATACACACATATGATGCAGAACATACACACTTATGGGTGCAGAACATACACACATGTATGGGTGCAGAACATACACACACGTATGGGTGCAGAACATACACACATATGGATGCAGAACATAGCACATATGGATGCAGAACATACACACATATGGGTGCAGAACATACACACATATGGATGCAGAACACACACACATATGGGTGCAGAACATACACACATATGGATGGATGCAGAACATACCACATATGGATGCAGAACATACCACATATCGGTGCAGAACATACACACGTATGGGCGCAGAACATACAGATGTATGGGTACAGAACATACACACGTATGGACGCAGAACATACACACATATGGATGCAGAACATACACACATATGATGCAGAACATACACACGTATGGGTGCAGAACATACACACGTATGGACGCAGAACATACACACGTATGGATGCAGAACATACACACTTATGGATGCAGAACATACACACGTATGGACGCAGAACATACACACGTATGGACGCAGAACATACACATGTATGGATGCAGAACATACACACGTATGGGTGCAGAACATACACGCGTATGGGTGCAGAACATACACACATGTGGGTGCAGAACATACACACGTATGGATGCAGAACATACACACATATGGATGCAGCACATACACACTTATGTACGCAGAACATACACACGTATGGATGCAGAACATACACACATATGGATGCAGAACATACACACTTATGGACGCAGAACATACACACATATGGATGCAGAACATACGCACATATGGACGCAGAACATACACACATATGGGTGCAGAACATACACACATATGGATGCAGAACATACACACATATGGATGCAGAACATACACACTTATGGACGCAGAACATACACACATATGGATGCAGAACATACGCACATATGGACGCAGAACATACACACATATGGGTGCAGAACATACACACATATGGGTGCAGAACATACACACGTATGGGTGCAGAACACGTATGGATGCAGAACATACACACGTATGGACGCAGAACATACACACATATGGATGCAGAACATACACACATATGGACACAGAACATACACACATATGGGTGCACAGCATAGTGCATGAATGCCCATGATAATGATGTTGATGGTCATACTACACATGTGAACGTTTTTTGCACCCGGGGGAGTCTAGGTGTGGACCTTTGGTCTCAGGCCGTCTCTCGTAGTAATGTACAGGCTACATACCTAGGTAGACATTCACACTTACACATGTGGAGTATTACATCATGATCATGTTTAATGGCGGATGTATGCACCCAAACGTCTGTCACTGAGTTGTTATGTAGGTCATGATTCATGTTGTACATACATTTGAATGTGTCCGTTTGCTTTGCTGTCTTTTCCGCCATGTCTTTGTGATGTGGTTGTAACATGTGCTTTTTTTGTGACTGGAGATGTTTATGTTCTGGTCTTTGCAATATCGTGTCCCACAGATGTTGCCATTGTTAAGACACACTTTTCCTGTAATGTGTCTGTCTCGATTTTTCCTTCTGAATAAGAGTTATTTCTTTATGTGTTGGGGAGATTTTGCGTTCGATGTATTTTTCTACGACGGGATCACAGAACTGGGCATTTACATTGTGAAAGAAGCCGCGACAGGCCGAGAGGGGTCACGTGCCGCATGATGGCTGCACAACAGGCCGAAACGGGTCATGCGCTGCATGAGGGCTGCACGACAGGCCGAGAGAGGTAATGCATTGCATGATGGCTGCACGACAGGCCGAGAGAGGTAATGCGCCGCATGGTGGCCACACGACAGGCCAAGAGGGGTCACGCGCCGCATGATGGCTGCAAGACAGGCTGAGAGGGGTCATGCACTGACAGGCCGAGAGGGGTCATTCACCGACAGGCCGAGAGGGGTCATGCGCTGCATGAGGGCTGCACAACAGGCCAAGAAGGGTGATGCGCCACATGATGGCTGCACGACTGGCCAAGAAGGGTGATGCACCGCATGATGGCTGCATGACAGGCCAAGAGGGGTGATGCGCCGCATGATGGCTGCACGACAAGCCAAGAATGGTGATGCACTGCATGATGGCTGCACGACAGGCCAAGAGGGGTGATGCGCTGCATGATGGCTGCACGACAGGCCGAGAGGGGTCATGCGCCGCAAGAGGGCTGCACGACAGGCCGAGAGGCGTCATGCGCCGACAGACTGAGAGGGATCATGCGCTGACAGGCCAAGAGGGGTCATGCGCCGCATGAGGGCTGCACGACAGGCCAAGAGGGGTCATGTGCTGCATGATGGCTGCACGACAGGCCGAGAGAGGTCATGCGCCGCATGATGGCTGCTTGACAGGCCAAGAGGAGTCATTCACCGACAGGCCGAAAGGGGTCGAGCGCTGCATGAGGGCTGCACAACAGGCCAAGAAGGGTGATGCGCCACATGATGGCTGCACGACTGGCCAAGAAGAGTGATGCACCGCATGATGGCTGCATGACAGGCCAAGAGGGGTGATGTACCGCATGATGGCTGCATGACAGGCCAAGAGGGGTGATGCGCCGCATGATGGCTGCATGACAGGCCAAGAGGGGTGATGCGCCGCATGATGGCTGCACGACAGGCCAAGAGGGGTGATGCGCTGCATGATGGCTGCACGACAGGCCGAGAGGGGTCATGCGCCGCAAGAGGGCTGCACGACAGGCCGAGAGGGGTGATGCGCCACATGATGGCTGCACGACTGGCCAAGAAGGGTGATGCACCGCATGATGGCTGCATGACAGGCCAAGAGGGGAGATGCGCCGCATGATGGCTGCACGACAGGCCAAGAAGGGTGATGCACCGCATGATGGCTGCACGACAGGCCAAGAGGGGTGATGCGCTGCATGATGGCTGCACGACAGGCCGAGAGGGGTCATGCGCCGCAAGAGGGATGCACGACAGGCCGAGTGGGGTCATGCGCCGACAGGCTGAGAGGGATCATGCGCTGACAGGCCAAGAGGGGTCATGCGCCGCAGGAGGGCTGCACGACAGGCCGAGAGGGGTCATGCGCCGCATGATGGCTGCACGACAGGCCGAGAGGAGTCATGCGCCGCATGATGGCTGCACGACAGGATGAGAGGGGTCATGCGCCGCATGTTAGTTGCACGACAGGCCTAGAGGGGTCATGCACCGCATGAGAGCTGCACGACAGGCCGACAGGAGCCATGTGCCGCATGATGGCTGCACGACAGGCCGAGAGCGGTCATGTGCTGCATGATGGCTGCACGATAGGCCGAGAGGGGTCATGCGCCGACAGGCTGAGAGGGATCATGCGCTGACAGGCCAAGAGGGGTCATGCGCCGCATGAGGGCTGCACGACAGGCCAAGAAGGGTGATGCGCCGCATGATGGCTGCACGACAGGCCGAGAGGGGTGATGCGCCGCATGATGGCTGCACGACAGGCCGACAGGGGTCATGTGCCGCATGATGGCTGCACGACAGGCCGAGAGAGGTCATGCACTGCATGATACACACGTATGGGTGCAGAACATACACACGTATGGACGCAGAATATACACACATATGGATGCAGAACATACACACTTATGGACGCAGAACATACACACATATGGATGCAGAACATACACACATATGGGTGCAGAACATACTCACATATGATGCAGAACATACACACGTATGGATGCAGAACATACACACGTATGGGTGCAGAACATACACACATATGATGCAGAACATACACATGTATGGGTGCAGAACATACACACGTATGGACACAGAACATACACACGTATGGGTGCAGAACATACACATGTATGGGTGCAGAACATACACATGTATGGACGCAGAACATACACACATATGGACGCAGAACATACACACATATGGACACAGAACATACACACATATGGATGCAGAACATACACACATATGGGTGCAAAACATACACACATATGATGCAGAACATACACACATATGGGTTCAGAACATGCACACTTATGGGTGCAGAACATACACACACGTATGGGTGCAGAACATACACACACGTATGGGTGCAGAACATACACACATATGGATGCAGAACATAGCACATAAGGATGCAGAACATACACACATATGGGTGCAGAACATACACACATATGGATGCAGAACATACACACATATGGGTGCAGAACATACACACATATGGATGGATGCAGAACATACCACATATGGATGCAGAACATACCACATATCGGTGCAGAACATACACACGTATGGGTGCAGAACATACACATGTATGGGTACAGAACATACACACGTATGGACGCAGAACATACACACATATGGATGCAGAACATACACACATATGATGCAGAACATACACACGTATGGGTGCAGAACATACACACGTATGGACGCAGAACATACACACGTATGGATGCAGAACATACACACTTATGGATGCAGAACATACATACGTATGGATGTAGAACATACACACGTATGGACGCAGAACATACACACGTATGGACGCAGAACATACACACGTATGGATGCAGAACATACACACGTATGGGTGCAGAACATACACGCGTATGGGTGCAGAACATACACACATGTGGGTGCAGAACATACACACGTATGGATGCAGAACATTCACACATATGGATGCAGAACATTCACACATATGATGCAGAACATACACATGTATGGGTGCAGAACATACACACGTATGGATGCAGAACATACACACATATGGATGCAGAACATACACACTTATGGACGCAGAACATACACACATATGGATGCAGAACATACACACATATGGACGCAGAACATATACACATATGGGTGCACAGCATAGTGCATGGATGCCCATGATAATGATGTTGATGGTCATACTACACATGTGAACGTTTTTTGCACCTGGGGGAGTCTAGGTGTGGACCTTTGGTCTCAGGCCGTCTCTCGTAGTAATGTACAGGCTACATACCTAGGCAGACATTCACACTTACACATGTGGAGTATTACATCATGATCATGTGTAATAGCGGATGTATGCGCCCAAACGTCTGTCACTGAGTTGTTATGTAGGTCATGATTCATGTTGTACATACATCTGAATGTGTCCGTTTGCTTTGCTGTCTTTTAAGCCATGTCTTTGTGATGTGGTTGTAACATGTGCTTTTTTTGTGCCTGGAGATGTTCATGTTCTGGTCTTTGCAATATCGTGTCCCACAAATGTTGCCATTGTTAAGACACAAGAGGAGTCATGCGCCGCATGATGGCTGCACGACAGGATGAGAGGGGTCATGCGCCGCATGATAGTTGCACGACAGGCTTAGAGGGGTCATGCACCGCATGAGAGCTGCACGACAGGCCGACAGGAGCCATGTGCCACATGTTGGCTGCACGACAGGCCGAGAGGGGTCATGCGCCGACAGGCTGAGAGGGATCATGCGCTGACAGGCCAAGAGGGGTCATGCGCCGCATGAGGGCTGCTTGATAGGCCGAGAAGGGTCATGTGAGGCATGGTGGCTGCACGAAAGGCCGAGAGGGGTCATGCGCCGCATGGTGGCTGCACAACAGGCCGAGAGGGGTCATGCACTGCAAGGGGGCTGCACGACAGGCTGAGCGGGGTCATGCGCTCCATGGTGGCTGCACGACAGGCCAAGAGGGGTCATGCGCCGCATGGTCGGTACACAAAAGGCCGAGAGGGGTCATGCCCTACATGATGGCTGCACGACAGGCCAAGAAGGGTGATGCGCCGCATGATGGCTGCATGACAGGCCAAGTGGAGTGATGCATTGCATGATGGCTGCACGACAGGCCGAGAGGGGTCATGCGCCACATGGTGGCTGCACGACAGGCTGAGAGGGGTCACGTACCGCATGATGGCTGCACAACAGTCTGAGAGGGGTCATGCGCCGCATGTTAGCTGCACGACAGGCCGAGAGTGCTCATGTACCGCATGATGGCTGCACGACAGGCCAAGAGGGGTCATGCGCCGCATGTTAGCTGCACGACAGGCCGAGAAGGGTCATGTGCCAAATGGTGGCTGCACCCCAGGCCGACAGGGGTCATGCGCCGCATGAGGGCTGCATGACAGGCCAAAAGGAGTGATGCGTAGCATGATGGCTGCAAGACAGGCCGAGAGGAGTGATGCATTACATGATGGCTGCACGACAGGCCAAGAGAAGTGATGCATTGCATGATGGCTGCACGACAGGCCAAGAGGGGTCATATACCGCATGGTGGCTGCACGACAGGCCGAGAGGGGTCATTTGCCGCATGATGGCTGCACGACAGGCCAAGACGGGTCATGCGCCACATGATGGCTGCACGACAGGCCAAGACGGGTCATGCGCCACATGATGGCTGCACGACAGGCCAAGAGGGGTCATGCGCCGCAAGATGGCTGCACGACAGGCCGAGAGGGGTCATATGCCGCATGATGGCTGCACGACAGGCCAAGAGGGGTCATGCGCCGCATGATGGCTGCACGACAGGCCGAGAGGGGTCATATGCCGCATGATGGCTGCACGACAGGCCGAGAGCGGTCATGTGCCGCATGATTTCTGCACGACAGGCCGAGCGGGGTCATGCTCTGCATGAGGGCTGCACGACAGGCCGAGAGGGGTACATGCACTGACAGGCCGAGAGGGGTAATTCACCGACAGGTCGAGAGGGGTCAAGCGCTGCATGAGGGCTGCACAACCGTCCAAGAAGGGTGATGCGCCACATGATGGCTGCACGACTGGCCAAGAAGGGTGATGCACCGCATGATGGCTGCATGACAGGCCAAGAGGGGTGATGCGCCGCTTGATGGCTGCACGACAGGCCAAGAAGGGTGATGCACCGCATGATGGCTGCATGACAGGCCGAGAGGGGTCATGTGCAGCATGATGGCTGCACGACAGGCCGAGAGGGGTCATGCTCTGCATGAGGGCTGCATGACAGGCCGAGAGGGGTCATGCACTGACAGGCCAAGAGGGGTCATTCACCGACAGGCCAAAAGGGGTCGAGCGCTGCATGAGGGCTGCACAACAGGCCAAGAAGGGTGATGCGCCACATGATGGCTGCACGACTGGCCAAGAAGGGTGATGCACCGCATGATGGCTGCATGACAGGCCAAGAGGGGTGATGTACCGCATGATGGCTGCATGACAGGCCAAGAGGGGTGATGCGCCGCATGATGGCTGCATGACAGGCCAAGAGGGGTGATGCGCCGCATGATGGCTGCACGACAGGCCAAGAGGGGTGATGCGCTGCATGATGGCTGCACGACAGGCCGAGAGGGGTCATGCGCCGCAAGAGGGCTGCCAGACAGGCCGAGAGGGGTCATGCGCCGACAGGCTGAGAGGGATCATGCACTGACAGGCCAAGAGGGGTCATGCGCCGCATGAGGGCTGCACGACAGGCCGAGAGGGGTCATGCGCTGCATGATGGCTGCACGGCAGGCCGAGAGAGGTCATTTGCCACATGATGGCTGCACGACAGGCCGAGAGGAGTCATGCGCCGCATGATGGATGCACGACAGGAAGAGAGGGGTCATGCGCCGCATGTTAGTTGCATGATAGGCCTAGAGGGGTCATGCACCGCATGAGAGCTGCACGACAGGCCGACAGGAGCCATGTGCCGCATGATGGCTGCACGACAGGCCGAGAGCGGTCATGTGCTGCATGATGGCTGCACGACAGGCCGAGAGGGGTCATGCGCCGACAGGCTGAGAGGGATCATGCGCTGACAGGCCAAGAGGGGTCATGCGCCGCATGAGGGCTGCACGACAGGCCAAGAAGGGTGATGCGCCACATGATGGCTGCATGACAGGCCAAGAAGGGTGATGCACCAAATGATGGCTGCACGACAGGCCGAGAGGGGTGATGCGCCGCATGATGGCTGCACGACAGAATGAGAGGGGTCATGCACCACATGATAGTTGCACGACAGGCCTAGAGGGGTCATGCACCGCATGAGGGCTGCATGACAGGCCGACAGGGGTCATGTGCCGCATGATGGCTGCACGACAGGCCGAGAGAGGTCATGTCTGCATGATGGCTGCACGACAGGCCGAGAGGGGTCATGCACTGCATGATACACACGTATGGGTGCAGAACATACACACATATGGACGCAGAACATACACACATATGGATGCAGAACATACACACATATGGGTGCAGAACATACACACATATGATGCAGAACATACACACGCATGGGTGCAGAACATACACACGTATGGACGCAGAACATACACACATATGGATGCAGAACATACAAATGTATGGGTGCAGAACATACACACGTATGGATGCAGAACATACACACTTATGGACGCAGAACATACACACATATGGACGCAGAACATACACACATATGATGCAGAACATACACACATATGGATGCAGAACATACACACATATGGGTGCAGAACATACACACGTATGGACGCAGAACATACACACGTATGGGTGCAGAACATACACCTCTATGGGTGCAGAACATACACACGTATGGACGCAGAACATACACACATATGGATGCAGAACATACACACTTATGGACACAGAACATACACACATATGGATGCAGAACATACACACATATGGGTGCAGAACATACACATATGTATGGGTGCAGAACATACACACATATGGATGCAGAACATACACACATATGGATGCAGAACATACACACATATGGGTGCAGAACATACACACATATGGATGCAGAACATACACACACATATGGGTGCAGAACATACACACGTATGGATGCAGAACATACACACATATGGGTGCAGAACATACACACATATGGATGCAGAACATACACACATATGGATGCAGAACATACACACGTATGGGTGCAGAACATACACACGTATGGGTGCGGAACATACACACGTATGGACGCAGAACATACACACATATGGATGCAGAACATACACACATATGGATGCAGAACATACACACGTATGGGTGCGGAACATACACACGTATGGGTGCAGAACATACACACATATGGACGCAGAACATACACACATATGGGTGCAGAACATACACACGTATGGACGCAGAACATACCACATATGGATGCAGAACACACACACTTATGGGTGCAGAACATACACACATATGGGTGCAGAACAAACGCATGTATGGGTGCAGAACATACACATGTATGGGTGCAGAACATACACACATATGGACGCAGAACATACACACATATGGATGCAGAACATACACACGTATGGGTGCAGAACATACACACGTATGGGTGTGGAACATACACACGTATGGACGCAGAACATACACACTTATGGGTGCAGAACATACACACATATGGACGCAGAACATACACACTTATGGATGCAGAACATACACATGATATGGGTGCAGAACATACACACTTATGGGTGCAGAACATACACACATATGGGTGCAGAAAATACACACTTATGGGTGCAGAACATACACACATATGATGCAGAACATACACACGTATGGGTGCAGATGCAGAACATACACACGTATGGGTGCAGAACATACACACTTATGGGTGCAGAACATACACACATATGGGTGCAGAACATACACACATATGGACGCAGAACATACACACTTATGGGTGCAGAACATACACACATATGGACGCAGAACATACACACATATGGGTGCAGAACATACACACGTATGATGCAGAACATACACACGTATGGGTGCAGAATATACACACGTATGGACGCAGAACATACACACATATGGATGCAGAATATACACACATATGGGTGCAGAACATACACACGTATGGATGCAGAACATACACACATATGGATGCAGAACATACACACTTATGGACGCAGAACATACACACATATGGGTGCAGAACATACACACATATGATGTAGAACATACACACACATGGATGCACAATATACACACGTATGGGTGCAGAACATACACACTTATGGGTGCAGAACATACACACGTATGGACGCAGAACATACACACGTATGGGTGCAGAACATACACACATATGGGTGCAGAACATACACACATATGGACGCAGAATATACACACATATGGATGCAGAACATACACACTTATGGACGCAGAACATTCACACATATGGATGCAGAACATACACACATATGGACGCAGAACATACACACATATGGGTGCACAGCATAGTGCATGAATGCCCATGATAATGATGTTGATGGTCATACTACAGATGTGAACGTTTTTTGCACCCGGGGGAGTCTAGGTGTGGACCTTTGGTCTCAGGCCGTCTCTCGTAGTAATGTACAGGCTACATACCTAGGCCGACATTCACACTTACACATGTGGAGTATTACATTATGATCATGTGTAATGGCGGATGTATGCGCCCAAACGTCTGTCACTGAGTTGTTATGTAGGTCATGATTCATGTTGTACATACATTTGAATGTGTCCGTTTGCTTTGCTGTCTTTTCCGCCATGTCTTTGTGATGTGGTTGTAACATGTGCTTTTTTGTGACTGGAGATGTTTATGTTCTGGTCTTTGCAATATCGTGTCCCAGAGATGTTGCCATTGTTAAGACACACTTTTCCTGTAGTGTGTCTGTCTCAATTTTTCATTCCGAATAAGAGTTATTTCTTTATGTGTTGGGGAGATTTTGCGTTCGATGCATTTTTCTACGACGGGAGCACAGAACTGGGCATTTACATTGTGAAAGAAGCCGCGACAGGCCGAGAAGGGTCACGCGCCGCATGATGGCTGCACAACAGGCCGAGAGGGGTCATGCGCTGCATGAGGACTGCATGACAGGCTGAGAGAGGTAATGCATTGCATGATGGCTGCACGACTGGCCGCGAGGGGTAATGCGCCGCATGGAGGCCACACGACAGGCCAAGAGGGGTCACGCACCGCATGATGGCTGCAAGACAGGCTGAGAGGGGTCATGCGCCGCATGGTGGCCGCACGACAGGCCAAGAGGTGCCATGCACCGCATGATGGCTGCTTCACAGGCCGAGAGGGGTCACGCCCCGCATGATGGCTGCTTGACAGGCCGATAGGGGTCATGTGCACCATGGTGGCTGCATGACAGGCAAAGAGGAGTCATATGCCGCAGGGTGTCTGCACGACTGGCCGAGAGGGGTCATGCACCGCATGATGGCTGCTTGATAGGCCGAGAGGGGTCATGTGAGGCATGTTAGCTGCACGACAGGCCGAGAGGGGTCATGCGCCACATGGTGGCTGCACCCCAGGCCGACAGGGGTCATGCGCCGCATGAGGGCTGCACGACAGGCCGAGAGGAGTGATGCATTGCATGATGGCTGCATGACAGGCCACGAGGAGTGATGCATTGCATGATGGCTGCACGACAGGCCAAGAGGGGTCATACACCGCATGGTGGCTGCACGACAGGCCGAGAGGGGTCATTTGCCGCATGATGGCTGCACGACAGGCTAAGACAGGTCATGCGCCACATGATGGCTGCACGACAGGCCGAGAGGGGTCATGTGCCGCATGATGGCTGCACGACAGGCCGAGAGGGGTCATGTGCCGCATGATGGCTGCAAGACAGGCTGAGAGCGGTCATGCGCCGCATGGTGGCCGCACGACAGGCCAAGAGGTGCCATGCACCGCATGATGGCTGCTTCACAGGCCGAGAGGGGTCACGCCCCGCATGATGGCTGCTTGACAGGCCGAGACGGGTCATGTGCACCATGGTGGCTGCACGACAGGCCAAGAGGAGTCATATGCCGCATGGTGTCTGCACGACTGGCCGAGAGGGGTCATGCACCGCATGATGGCTGCTTGATAGGCCGAGAGGGGTCATGTGCGGCATGGTGGCTGCACGACAGGCTGAGGGGGGTCATGCGCTGCATGGTGGCTGCATGACAGGCCGAGAGGGCTCATGCGCCGCATGGTCGGTACACAAAAGGCTGAGAGGGGTCATGCCCCGCATGATGGCTGCACGACAGGCCAAGAAGGGTGATGCGCTGCATGATGGCTGCACGACAGGCCGAGTGGAGTGATGCATTGCATTATGGCTGCACGACCGGCCAAGAGGGGTCATGCGCCGCATGGTGGCTGCACGACAGGCCGAGAGGGGTCATGTACCGCATGATGGCTGCACGTCAGGCCGAGAGGGGTCATGCGCCGCATGTTAGCTGCACGACAGGCCGAGAGGGGTCATGCGCCACATGGTGGCTGCACCCCAGGCCGACAGGGGTCATGCGCCGCATGAGGGCTGCACGAAAGGCCAAAAGGAGTGATGCGTAGCATGATGGCTGCACGACAGGAAGAGGGGAGTGATGCATTGCATGATGGCTGCATGACAGGCCACGAGGAGTGATGCATTGCATGATGGCTGCATGACAGGATAAGAGGGGTCATACACCGCATGGTGGCTGCACGACAGGCCGAGAGGGGTTATTTGCCACATGATGGCTGCACGACAGGCCAAGACGGGTCATGCGCCACATGATGGCTGCACGACAGGACGAGAGGGGTCATGTGCCGCATGATGGCTGCACTACAGGCCGAGAGGGGTCATGTGCCGCATGATGGCTGCACGACAGGCCGAGAGGGGTCATGTGCCGCATGATGGCTGCACGACAGCCCGATAGGGGTCATGCTCTGCATGAGGGCTGCACGATAGGCCGAGAGGGGTCATGCACTGAAAGGCCGAGAGGGGTCATTCACCGACAGGCCGAGAGGTGTCAAGCACTGCATGAGGGCTGCACAACAGGCCAAGAAGGGTGATGTGCCACATGATGGCTGCACGACTGGCCAAGAAGGGTGATGCACCGCATGATGGCTGCATGACAGGCCAAGAGGGGTGATGCGCCGCATGATGGCTGCACGACAGGCCAAGAGGGGTGATGCGCTGCATGATGGCTGCATGACAGGCCGAGAGGGGTCATGCGCCGCAAGAGGGCTGCACGACAGGCCGAGAGGGGTCATGCGCCGACAGGCTGAGAGGGATCATGCGCTGACAGGCCAAGAGGGGTCATGCACCGCAGGAGGGCTGCACGACAGGCCGAGAGGGGTCATGCGCTGCATGATGGCTGCACGACAGGCCGAGAGAGGTCATGCGCCGCATGATGGCTGCATGACAGGCCGAGAGGAGTCATGCGCCGCATGATGGCTGCACGACAGGATGAGAGGGGTCATGCGCTGCATGTTAGTTGCACGACAGGCCTAGAGGGGTCATGCACCGCATGAGAGCTGCACGACAGGCCGACAGGAGCCATGTGCCGCATGATGGCTGCACGACAGGCCGAGAGCGGTCATGTGCTGCATGATGGCTGCACGACAGGCCGAGAGTGGTCATGCGCCGACAGGCTGAGAGGGATCATGTGCTGACAGGCCAATAGGGGTCATGCGCCACATGAGGGCTGCACGACAGGCCAAGAAGGGTGATGCGCCGCATGATGGCTGCATGACAGGCCAAGAAGGGTGATGCACCAAATGATGGCTGCACGACAGGCCGAGAGGGGTGATGCGCCGCATGATGGCTTCACAACAGGTCGACAGGGGTCATGTGCCGCATGATGGCTGCACGACAGGCCGAGAGGGGTCATGCACTGCATGATACACACATATGGGTGCAGATCATACACATGTATGGACGCAGAACATACACACATATGGATGCAGAACATACACACTTATGGACGCAGAAAATACACACATATGGATGCAGAACATACACACATATGGGTGCAGAACATACACACATATGATGCAGAACATACACACATATGGGTGCAGAACATTCACACATATGGATGCAGAACATACACACATATGATGCAGAACATACACACATATGGGTGCAGAACATACACACTTATGGCTGCAGAACATACACACGTGTATGGGTGCAGAACATACACAAACGTATGGGTGCAGAACATACACACATATGGATGCAGAACATACCACATATGGGTGCAGAACATACACACATATGGATGCAGAACATACACACATATGGATGCAGAACATACACACATATGGGTGCAGAACATACACACATATGGATGCAGAACATGCCACATATGGATGCAGATCATACACACATATGGATGCAGAACATACCACATATGGGTGCAGAACATACACATTTATGGGTGCAGCACATACACACGTATGGGTGCAGGACATACACATGTATGGGTGCAGAACATACACACGTATGGACGCAGAACATACACACATATGGATGCAGAAAATACACACATATGATGCAGAACATACACACGTATGGGTGCAGAACATACACACGTATGGACACAGAACATACACACGTATGGATGCAGAACATACACACTTATGGACGCAGAACATACACACGTATGGACGCAGAACATACACACATATGGACGCAGAACATACACACGTATGGGTGCAGAACATGCACACATATGGATGCAGAACATATGGGTGCACAGCATAGTGCATGAATGCCCATGATAATGATGTTGATGGTCATACTACACATGTGAACGTTTTTTGCACCCGGGGGAGTCTAGGTGTGGACCTTTGGTCTCAGGCCGTCTCTCGTGGTAATGTACAGGCTACATACCTAGGCAGACATTCACACTTACACATGTGGAGTATTACATCATGATCATGTGTAATGGCGGATGTATGCGCCCAAACGTCTGTCACTGCGTTGTTATGTAGGTCATGATTCATGTTGTACATACATTTGAATGTGTCCGTTTGCTTTGCTGTCTTTTCCGCCATGTCTTTGTGATGTGGTTGTAACATGTGCTTTTTTTGTGCCTGGAGATGTTTATGTTCTGGTCTTTGCAATATCGTGTCCCACAGATGTTGCCATTGTTAAGACACACTTTTCCTGTAATGTGTCTGTTTCGATTTTTCATTCCGAATAAGAGTTATTTCTTTATGTGTTGGGGAGATTTTGCGTTCAATGTATTTTTCTACGACGGGAGCACAGAACTGGGCATTTACATTGTGAAAGAAGCCGCGACAGGCCGAGAGGGGTCACGTGCCGCATGATGGCTGCACAACAGGCCGAGAGGGGTCATGCGCTGCATGAGGGCTGCACGACAGGCCGAGAGAGGTAATGCATTGCATGATGGCTGCACGACTGGCCATGAGGAGTAATGCACCTCATGGTGGCCACACGACAGACCAAGAGGGGTCACGCGCCGCATGATGCCTGCAAGACAGGCTAAGAGGGGTCAAGCGCCGCATGGTGGCCGCACGACAGGCCAAGAGGTGTCATGCATCGCATGATGGCTGCTTCACAGGCCGAGAGGGGTCATGTGCACCATGGTGGCTGCACGACAGGCCAAGAGGAGTCATATGATGCATGGAGGCTGCACGACTGACCGAGAGGGGTCATGCACCGCATGATGGCTGCTTGATAGGCCGAGAGGGATCATGTGAGGCATGGTGGCTGCACGAAAGGCCGAGAGGGGTCATGCGCCGCATGGTGGCTGCACAACAGGCCGAGAGGGGTCATGCACTGCAAGGGGTCTGCACGACAGGCCGATCGGGGTCATGTGCTGCATGGTGGCTGCACGACAGGCCAAGAAGGGTGATGCGCCGCATGATGGCTGCACGACAGGCCGAGTGGAGTGATGCATTGCATGATGGCTGCACGACAGGCTGAGAGGGGTCATGCGCCGCATGGTGGCTGCACGACAGGCCGAGACGGGTCATGTACCGCATGATGACTGTACGACAGGCCGAGAGGGGTCATGCGCCGCATGTTAGCTGCACGACAGGCCGAGAGGGGTCATGCGCCGCATGGTCGGTACACAAAAGGCAGAGAGGGGTCATGCGCCGCATGATGGCTGCACGACAGGCCAAGAAGGGTGATACGCCGCATGATGGCTGCACGACAGGCCGAGTGGAGTGATGCATTGCATGATGGCTGCACGACAGGCTGAGAGGGGTCATGCGCCGCATGGTGGCTGCACGACAGGCCGAGAGGGGTCATGCGCCGCATGGTCGGTACACAAAAGGCCGAGAGGGGTGATGCGCCGCATGATGGCTGCACGACAGGCCGAGTGGAGTCATGCATTGCATGATGGCTGCACGACAGGCTGAGAGGGGTCATGCGCCGCATGGTGGCTGCACGACAGGCCGAGATGGGTCATGTACCGCATGATGACTGTACGACAGGCCGAGAGGGGTCATGCGCCGCATGTTAGCTGCACGACAGGCCGAGAGGGGTCATGCGCCACATGGTGGCTGCACCCCAGGCCGACAGGGGTCATGCGCCGCATGAGGGCTGCACGACAGGCCAAAAGGAGTGATGCGTAGCAGGATGGCTGCACGACAGGCCGAGAGGAGTGATGCATTGCATGATGGCTGCACGACAGGCCAAGAGGAGTGATGCATTGCATGATGGCTGCACGACAGGCCAAGAGGGGTCATACACCGCATGGTGGCTGCACGACAGGCCGAGAGGGGTCATTTGCCGCATGATGGCTGAACGACAGGCCAAGACGGGTCATGTGCTACATGATGGCTGCACGACAGGCCGAGAGGGGTCATGCGCCGCATGATGGCTGCACGACAGGCCGAGAGGGGTCATGTGCCGCATGATGGCTGCACGACAGGCCGAGGGGGGTCATGTGCCGCATGATGGCTGCACGACAGGCCGAGAGGGGTCATGTACCGCATGATGGCTGCACAACAGGCCGAGAGGGGTCATGCTCTGCATGAGGGCTGCACGACAGGCCGAGAGGGGTCATGCACTGACAGGCCGAGAGGCGTAATTCACCGACAGGCCGAGAGGGGTAAAGCGCTGCATGAGGGCTGCACAACAGGCCAAGAAGGGTGATGCGCCACATGATGGCTGCACGACTGGCCAAGAAGGGTGATGCACTGCATGATGGCTGCATGACAGGCCAAGAGGGGTGATGCGCCGCATGATGGCTGCACGACAGGCCAAGAAGGGTGATGCACCGCATGATGGCTGCACGACAGGCGGAGAGGGGTCATGTGCCGCATGATGGCTGCACGACAGGCGGAGAGGGGTCATGTGCCACATGATGGCTGCACGACAGGCCGAGAGGGGTCATGCTCTGCATGAGGGATGCACGACAGGCCGAGAGGGGTCATGGACTGACAGGCCGATAGGGGTCATTCACCAACAGGCCGAGAGGGGTCAAGCGCTGCATGAGGGCTGCACAACAGGCCAAGAAGGGTGATGCGCAACATGATGGCTGCACGACTGGCCAAGAACGGTGATGCACCGAATGATGGCTTCATGACAGGTCAAGAGGGGTGATGCGCCGCATGATGGCTGCACGACAGGCCAAGAAGGGCGATGCACTGCATGATGGCTGCACGACAGGCCAAGAGGGGTGATGCGCTGCATGATGGCTGCACGACAGTCCGAGAGGGGTCATGCGACGCAAGAGGGCTGCACAACAGGCCGAGAGGGGTCATGCGCCGACAGGCTGAGAAGGATCATGCGCTGACAGGCCAAGAGGGGTCATGCGCCGCATGAGGGCTGCACGACAGGCCTAGAGGGGTCATGTGCTGCATGATGGCTGCACGACAGGCCAAGAGAGGTCATGCGCCGCATGATGGCTGCACGACAGTCCGAGAGGAGTCATGCGCCGCATGATGGCTGCACGACAGGATGAGAGGGGTCATGCGCCACATGATAGTTGCACGACAGGCTTAGAGGGGTCATGCACCGCATGAGAGCTGCACGACAGGCCGACAGGAGCCATGTGCCGCATGATGGCTGCACGACAGGCCAAGAGAGTTCATGCGCCGCATGATGGCTGCACGACAGTCCGAGAGGAGTCATGCGCCGCATGATGGCTGCACGACAGGATGAGAGGGGTCATGCGCCACATGATAGTTGCACGACAGGCTTAGAGGGGTCATGCACCGCATGAGAGCTGCACGACAGGCCGACGGGAGCCATGGGCCGCATGATGGTTGCACGACAGGCCAAGAGCGGTCATGTGCTGCATGATGGCTGCACGACAGGCCGAGAGGGGTCATGCGCCGCATGAGGGCTGCACGACAGGCCTAGAGGGGTCATGTGCTGCATGATGGCTGCACGACAGGCCGAGAGAGGTCATGCGCACCATGGTGGCTGCACGACAGGCCAAGAGGAGTCATATGATGCATGGTGGCTGCACGACTGACCAAGAGGGGTCATGCACCGCATGATGGCTGCTTGATAGGCCGAGAGGGATCATGTGAGGCATGGTGGCTGCACGAAAGGCCGAGACGGTCATGCGCCGCACGGTGGCTGCACAACAGGCCGAGAGGGGTCATGCACTGCATGGTGGCTGCACGACAGGCTGAGAGGGGTCATGCGCCGCATGGTCAGTACACAAAAGGCCGAGAGGGGTCATGCGCCGCATGATGGCTGCACGACAGGCCAAGAAGGGTGATGCGACGCATGATGGCTGCACGACAGGTCGAGTGGAGTGATGCATTGCATGATGGCTGCACGACAGGCTGAGAGGGGTCATGTGCCGCATGGTGGCTGCACGACAGGCCGAGACAGGTCATGTACCGCATGATGGCTGTACGACAGGCCGAGAGGGGTCATGCGCCGCATGTTAGCTGCACGACAGGCCGAGAGGGGTCATGCGCCACATGGTGGCTGCACCCCAGGCCGACAGGGGTCATGCGCCGCATGAGGGCTGCACGACAGGCCAAAAGGAGTGATGCATAGCATGATGGCTGCACGACAGGCCGAGAGGAGTGATGCATTGCATGATGGCTGCACGACAGGCCAAGAGGAGTGATGCATTGCATGATGGCTGCACGACAGGCCGAGAGGGGTCATTTGCCGCATGATGGTTGCACGACAGGCCAAGATGGGTCATGCGCCACATGATGGCTGCACGACAGGCCGAGAGGGGTCATGCGCCGCATGATGGCTGCACGACAGGCCGAGAGGGGCCATGTGCCGCATGATGGCTGCACGACAGGACGAGAGGGGTCATGTACCGCATGATGGCTGCACAACAGGCCGAGAGGGGTCATGCTCTACATGAGGGCTGCACGACAGGCCGAGAGGGGTCATGCACTGACAGGCCGAGAGGGGTAATTCACCAACAGGCCGAGAGGGGTAAAGCGCTGCATGAGGGCTGCACAACAGGCCAAGAAGGGTGATGCGCCACATGATGGCTGCACGACTGGCCAAGAAGGGTGATGCACCGCATGATGGCTGCACGACAGGCGGAGAGGGGTCATGTGCCGCATGATGGCTGCACGACAGGCGGAGAGGGGTCATGTGCCACATGATGGCTGCACGACAAGCCGAGAGGGGTCATGCTCTGCATGAGGGATGCACGACAGGCCGAGAGGGGTCATGCACTGACAGGCCGAGAGGGGTCATTCACCAACAGGCCGAGAGGGGTCAAGCGCTGCATGAGGGCTGCACAACAGGCCAAGAAGGGTGATGCGCCACATGATGGCTGCACGACTGGCCACGAAGGGTGATGCACCGAATGATGGCTTCATGACAGGCCAAGAGGGGTGATGCGCCGCATGATGGCTGCACGACAGGCCAAGAAGGGTGATGCACTGCATGATGGCTGCACGACAGGCCAAGAGGGGTGATGCGCTGCATGATGGCTGCACGACAGGCCGAGAGGGGTCATGCGACGCAAGAGGGCTGCACGACAGGCCGAGAGGGGTCATGCGCCGACAGGCTGAGAGGGATCATGCGCTGACAGGCCAAGAGGGGTCATGCGCCGCATGAGGGGTGCACGACAGGGCTAGAGGGGTCATGTGCTGCATGATGGCTGCACGACAGGCCGAGAGAGGTCATGCGCCGCATGATGGCTGCACGACAGTCCGAGAGGAGTCATGCGCCGCCTGATGGCTGCACGGCAGGATGAGAGGGGTCATGCGCCACATGATAGTTGCACGACAGGCTTAGAGGGGTCATGCACCGCATGAGAGCTGCACGACAGGCCGACAGGAGCCATGTTCCGCATGATGGCTGCACGACAGGCCAAGAGCGGTCATGTGCTGCATGATGGCTGCACGACAGGCCGAGAGGGGTCATGCGACGCAAGAGGGCTGCACGACAGGCCGAGAGGGGTCATGCGCCGACAGGCTGAGAGGCATCATGTGCTGACAGGCCAAGAGGGGTCATGCGCCGCATGAGGGCTGCACGACAGGCCTAGAGGGGTCATGTGCTGCATGATGGCTGCACGACAGGCTGAGAGAGGTCATTCGCCGCATGATGGCTGCACGACAGTCCGAGAGGAGTCATGCGCCGCATGATGGCTGCACGACAGGATGAGAGGGGTCATGCGCCACATGATAGTTGCACGACAGGCCTAGAGGGGTCATGCACCGCATGAGAGCTGCACGACAGGCCGACAGGAGCCATGTGCCGCATGATGGCAGCACGACAGGCCAAGAGCGGTCATGTGCTGCATGATGGCTGCACGACAGGCCGAGAGGGGTCATGCGCCGACAGGCTGAGAGGGATCATGCGCTGTCAGGCCAAGAGGGGTCATGCGCCGCATGAGGGCTGCTTGATAGGCCGAGAGGGTTCATGTGAGGCATGGTGGCTGCACGAAAGGCCGAGAGGGGTCATGTGCCGCATGGTGGCTGCACAACAGGCCGAGAGGTGTCATGCACCGCAAGGGGGCTGCACGACAGGCTGAGCGGGGTCATGCGCTGCATGGTCGGTACACAAAAGGCCGAGAGGGGTCATACCCCGCATGATGGCTGCACGACAGGCCAAGAAGGGTGATGCGCCGCATGATGGCTGCACGACAGGCCGAGTGGAGTGATGCATTGCATGATGGCTTCACGACAGGCCGAGAGGGGTCATGCGCCGCATGGTGGCTGCACGACAGGCCGAGAGGGGTCATGTGCCGCATGATGGCTGCACGACAGGCCGAGAGGGGTCATGTACCGCATGATGGCTGCACGACAGGCCGAGAGGGGTCATGCGCCGCATGTTAGCTGCACGACAGTCCGAGAGGGGTCATGCGCCACATGGTGGCTGCACCCCAGGCCGACAGGGATCATGCGCCGCATGAGGGCTGCACGACAGGCCAAAAGGAGTGATGCGTAGCATGATGGCTGCACGACAGGCCGAGAGGAGTGATGCATTGCATGATGGCTGCACGACAGGCCAAGAGGAGTGATGCATTGCATGATGGCTGCACGACAGGCCAAGAGGGGTCATACACCGCATGGTGGCTGCACGGCAGGCCGAGAGGGGTCATATGCCGCATGATGGCTGCACGAAAGGCCGAGAGGGGTCGTGTGCCGCATGATGGCTGCACGACAGGCCGAGAGGGGTCATGCTCTGCATGAGGGCTGCACGACAGGCCGAGAGGGGTCATGCACTGACAAGCCGAGAGGGGTAATTCACCGACAGGCCGAGAGGGGTCAAGCGTTGCATGAGGGCTGCACAACAGGCCAAGAAGGGTGATGCGCCACATGATGGCTGCACGACTGGCCAAGAAGGGTGATGCACCGCATGATGGCTGCATGACAGGCCGAGAGGGGTCATGCGCCGCATGTTAGCTGCACGACAGGCCGAGAGGGGTCATGCGCCACATGGTGGCTGCACCCCAGGCCGACAGGGATCATGCGCCGCATGAGGGCTGCACGACAGGCCAAAAGGAGTGATGCGTAGCATGATGGCTGCACGACAGGCCGAGAGGAGTGATGCATTGCATGATGGCTGCACGACAGGCCAAGAGGAGTGATGCATTGCATGATGGCTGCACGACAGGCCAAGAGGGGTCATACACCGCATGGTGGCTGCACGGCAGGCCGAGAGGGGTCATATGCCGCATGATGGCTGCACGAAAGGCCGAGAGGGGTCGTGTGCCGCATGATGGCTGCACGACAGGCCGAGAGGGGTCATGCTCTGCATGAGGGCCGCACGACAGGCCGAGAGGGGTCATGCACTGACAGGCCGAGAGGGGTAATTCACCGACAGGCCGAGAGGGGTCAAGCGCTGCATGAGGGCTGCACAACAGGCCAAGAAGGGTGATGCGCCACATGATGGCTGCACGACTGGCCAAGAAGGGTGATGCACTGCATGATGGCTGCATGACAGGCCAAGAGGGGTGATGCGCCGCATGATGGCTGCACGACAGGCCAAGAAGGGTGATGCCCCGCATGATGGCTGCATGACAGGCCGAGAGGGGTCATGTGCCGCATGATGGCTGCACGACAGGCCAAGAGGGGTCATGTGCCGCATGATGGCTGCACAACAGGCTGAGAGGGGTCATGCTATGCATGAGGGCTGCACGACAGGCCGAGA
This sequence comes from Ambystoma mexicanum, assembly GCF_040938575.1. NCBI lineage: Eukaryota > Metazoa > Chordata > Amphibia > Caudata > Ambystomatidae > Ambystoma > Ambystoma mexicanum. The sequence continues at coordinate 1,284,691,281 of NC_090928.1, forward strand.
GGGGTCGAGCGCTGCATGAGGGCTGCACAACAGGCCAAGAAGGGTGATGCGCCACATGATGGCTGCACGACTGGCCAAGAAGGGTGATGAACCGCATGATGGCTGCATGACAGGCCAAGAGGGGTGATGCACTGCATGATGGCTGCATGACAGGCCAAGAGGGGTGATGCGCCGCATGATGGCTGCATGACAGGCCAAGAGGGGTGATGCGCCGCATGATGGCTGCACGACAGGCCAAGAGGGGTGATGCGCTGCATGATGGCTGCACGACAGGCGGAGAGGGGTCATGCACCGCAAGAGGGCTGCACGACAGGCCGAGAGGGGTCATGCGCCGACAGGCTGAGAGGGATCATGCACTGACAGGCCAAGAGGGGTCATGCACCGCCTGAGGGCTGCACGACAGGCCGAGAGAGGTCATTTGCCACATGATGGCTGCACGACAGGCCGAGAGGAGTCATGCGCCGCATGATGGCTGCACGACAGGAAGAGAGGGGTCATGCGTCGCATGTTAGTTGCATGACAGGCCTAGAGGGGTCATGCACCGCATGAGAGCTGCACGACAGGCCGACAGGAGCCATGTGCCGCATGATGGCTGCACGACAGGCCAACAGCGGTCATGCGCCGCATGAGGGCTGCACGACAGGCCAAAAAGGGTGATGCGCCACATGATGGCTGCATGACAGGCCAAGAAGGGTGATGCACCAAATGATGGCTGCACGACAGGCCGAGAGGGGTGATGCGCCGCATGATGGCTGCACGACAGAATGAGAGGGGTCATGCACCACATGATAGTTGCACGACAGGCCGAGAGGGGTCATGCACCGCATGAGGGCTGCATGACAGGCCGACAGGGGTCATGTGCTGCATGATGGCTGCACGACAGACCGAAAGAGGTCATGTCTGCATGATGGCTGCACGACAGGCCGAGAGGGGTCATGCACTGCATGATACACACGTATGGGTGCAGAACATACACACGTATGGACGCAGAACATACACACATATGGATGCAGAACATACACACTTATGGACACAGAACACACACATATATGGATGCAGAACATACACACATATGGGTGCAGAACATACACACATATGATGCAGAACATACACACGCATGGGTGCAGAACATACACACGTATGGAATCAGAACATACACACATATGGATGCAGAACATACAAACGTATGGCTGCAGAACATACACACGTATGGGTGCAGAACATACACACGTATGGATGCAGAACATACACACTTATGAACGCAGAACATACACACATATGGACGCAGAACATACACACATATGATGCAGAACATACACACATATGGATGCAGAACATACACACATATGGGTGCAGAACATACACATGTATGGACGCAGAACATACACACGTATGGGTGAAGAACATACACCTCTATGGGTGCAGAACATACACACGTATTGACGCAGAACATACACACATATGGATACAGAACATACACACTTATGGACACAGAACATACACACATATGGATGCAGAACATACGCACATATGGGTGCAGAACATACACACATATGATGCAGAACATACACACATATGGGTGCAGAACATACACACTTATGGTTGCAGAACATACACACATATGGGTGCAGAACATACACACATATGGATGCAGAACATACACACACATATGGGTGCAGAACATACACACATATGGATGCAGAACATACACACATATGGGTGCAGAACATACCACATATTGATGCAGAACATACACACTTATGGGTGCAGAACATACACATGTATGGGTGCAGAACATACACACATATGGACGCAGAACCTACACACATATGGATGCAGAACATACACATGTATGGGTGCAGAACATACACACGTATGGGTGCAGAACATACACACATATGGACGCAGAACATACACACATATGGATGCAGAACATACACACGTATGGGTGCGGATCATACACACGTATGGACGCAGAACATACACACTTATGGGTGCAGAACATACACACATATGGACGCAGAACATACACACATATGGGTGCAGAACATACACACGTATGGACGCAGAACATACCACATATGGATGCAGAACATACACACTTATGGGTGCAGAACATACACACATATGGGTGCAGAACATACGCATGTATGGGTGCAGAACATACACACATATGGACGCAGAACATACGCACATATGGATGCAGAACATACACACGTATGGGTGCAGAACATACACACGTATGGGTGCAGAACATACACACGTATGGACGCAGAACATACACACTTATGGGTGCAGAACATACACACATATGGATGCAGAACATACACACGTATGGGTGCAGAACATACACACTTATGGGTGCAGAACATACACACGTATGGACCAGAACATACACACGTATGGGTGCAGAACATACACACATATGGGTGCAGAACATACACACATATGGACGCAGAATATACACACATATGGATGCAGAACATACACACTTATGGACGCAGATCATACACACATATGGATGCAGAACATACACACATATGGGTGCACAGCATAGTGCATGAATGCCCATGATAATGATGTTGATGGTCATACTACAGATGTGAACGTTTTTTGCACCCGGGGGAGTCTAGGTGTGGACCTTTGGTCTCAGGCCGTCTCTCGTAGTAATGTACAGGCTACATACCTAGGCCGACATTCACACTTACACATGTGGAGTATTACATCATGATCATGTGTAATGGCGGATGTATGCACCCAAACGTCTGTCACTGAGTTTTTATGTAGGTCATGATTCATGTTGTACATATATTTGAATGTGTCCGTTTTGCTTTGCTGTCTTTTCAGCCATGTCTTTGTGATGTGGTTGTAACATGTGCTTTTTTGTGACTGGAGATGTTTATGTTCTGGTCTTTGCAATATCGTGTCCCAGAGATGTTGCCATTGTTAAGACACACTTTTCCTGTAGTGTGTCTGTCTCAATTTTTCATTCCGAATAAGAGTTATTTCTTTATGTGTTGGGGAGATTTTGCGTTCGATGCATTTTTCTACGACGGGAGCACAGAACTGGGCATTTACATTGTGAAAGGAGCCGCGACAGGCCGAGAAGGGTCACGCGCTGCATGATGGCTGCACAACAGGCCGAGAGGGGTCATGCGCTGCATGAGGACTGCATGACAGGCTGAGAGAGGTAATGCATTGCATGATGGCTGCACGACTGGCCGCGAGGGGTAATGCACCGCATGGTGGCCACACGACAGGCCAAGAGGGGTCACGCACCGCATGATGGCTGCAAGACAGGCTGAGAGGGGTCATGCGCCGCATGGTGGCCGCACGACAGGCCAAGAGGTGCCATGCACCGCATGATGGCTGCTTCACAGGCCGAGAGGGGTCACGCCCCACATGATGGCTGCTTGACAGGCCGATAGGGGTCATGTGCACCATGGTGGCTGCACGACAGGCAAAGAGGAGTCATATGCCGCGTGGTGTCTGCACGACTGCCCGAGAGGGGTCATGCACCGCATGATGGCTGCTTGATAGGCTGAGAGGGGTCATGCGCCGCAAGAGGGCTGCACGACAGGCCGAGAGGGGTCATGCACCGACAGGCTGAGAGGCATCATGCACTGACAGGCCAAGAGGGGTCATACACCGCATGGTGGCTGCACGACAGGCCGAGAGGGGTCATTTGCCGCATGATGGCTGCACGACAGGCCAAGACGGGTCATGCGCCACATGATGGCTGAACGACAGGCCGAGAGGGGTCATGTGCCGCATGATGGCTGCACGACAGGCCGAGAGGGGTCATGTGCCGCATGATGGCTGCAAGACAGGCTGAGAGGGGTCATGCGCCGCATGGTGGCCGCATGACAGGCCAAAAGGTGCCATGCACCGCATGATGGCTGCTTCACAGGCCGTGAGGGGTCACGCCCCGCATGATCGCTGCTTGACATGCCGAGAGGGGTCATGTGCACCATGGTGGCTGCACAACAGGCCAAGAGGAGTCATATGCCGCATGGTGTCTGCATGACTGGCCGAGAGGGGTCATGCACCGCATGATGGCTGCTTGATAGGCCGAGAGGGGTCATGTGAGGCATGGTGGCTGCACCACAGGCCGAGAGGGGTCATGCGCCGCATGGTGGCTGCACAACAGGCCAAGAGGGGTCATGCACCGCAAGGGGGCTACATGACAGGCTGAGCGGGGTCATGCGCTGCATGGTGGCTGCACGACAGGCCGAGAGGGGTCATGCGCCGCTTGGTCGGTACACAAAAGGCTGAGAGGGGTCATGCCCCGCATGATGGCTGCCCGACAGGCCAAGAAGGGTGATGCGCTGCACGACAGGCCGAGTGGAGTGATGCATTGCATTATGGCTGCACGACAGGCTGAGAGGGGTCATGCGCCGCATGGTGGCTGCACGATAGGCCGAGAGGAGTCATGCGCCGCATGGTGGCTGCACGACAGGCCGAGAGGGGTCATGTACCGCATGATGGCTGCACGACAGGCCGAGAGGGGTCATGCGCCGCATGTTAGCTGCACGACAGACCGAGAGGGGTCATGCGCCACATGGTGGCTGCACCCCAGGCCGACAGGGGTCATGCGCCGCATGAGGGCTGCACGACAGGCCAAAAGGAGTGATGCGTAGCATGATGGCTGCACGACAGGCCGAGGGGAGTGATGCATTGCATGATGGCTGCATGACAGGCCACGAGGAGTGATGCATTGCATGATGGCTGCATGACAGGCCAAGAGGGGTCATACACTGCATGGTGGCTGCACGACAGGCCGAGAGGGGTCATTTACCACATGATGGCTGCACGACAGGCCAAGACGGGTCATGCGCCACATGATGGCTGCACGACAGGCCGAGAGGGGTCATGTGCCGCATGATGGCTGCACGACAGGCCGAGAGGGGTCATGTGCCGCATGATGGCTGCACGACATTCCGAGAGGGGTCATGTGCCACATGATGGCTGCACGACAGCCCGATAGGGGTCATGCTCTGCATGAGGGCTGCACGACAGGCCAAGAGGGGTCATGCACTGACAGGCCGAGAGGTGTCAAGCGCTGCATGAGGGCTGCACAACAGGCCAAGTAGGGTGAGGCGCCACATGATGGCTGCACGACTGGCCAAGAAGGGTGATGCACCGCATGATGGCTGCACGACAGGCCAAGAAGGGTGATGCACCGCATGATGGCTGCACGACAGGCCAAGAGGGGTGATGCGCTGCATGATGGCTGCATGACAGGCCGAGAGGGGTCATGCGCCGCAAGAGGGCTGCACGACAGGCCGAGAGGGGTCATGCGCCGACAGGCTGAGAGGGATCATGCGCTGACAGGCCGAGAGGTGTCAAGCGCTGCATGAGGGCTGCACAACAGGCCAAGTAGGGTGAGGCGCCACATGATGGCTGCACGACTGGCCAAGAAGGGTGATGCACCGCATGATGGCTGCACGACAGGCCAAGAAGGGTGATGCACCGCATGATGGCTGCACGACAGGCCAAGAGGGGTGATGCGCTGCATGATGGCTGCATGACAGGCCGAGAGGGGTCATGCGCCGCAAGAGGGCTGCACGACGGGCCGAGAGGGGTCATGCGCTGCATGATGGCTGCATGACTGGCCGAGAGAGGTCATGCGCCGCATGATGGCTGAACGACAGGCCGAGAGGAGTCATGCGCCGCATGATGGCTGCACGACAGGATGAGAGGGGTCATGCGCTGCATGTTAGTTGCACGACAGGCCTAGAGGGGTCATGCACCGCATGAGAGCTGCACGACAGGCCGACAGGAGCCATGTGCCGCATGATGGCTGCACGACAGGCCGAGAGCGGCCATGTGCTGCATGATGGCTGCATGACAGGCCAAGAAGGGTGATGCACCAAATGATGGCTGCACGACAGGCCGAGAGGGGTGATGCGCCGCATGATGGCTGCACGACAGGCCGAGAGGGGTCATGCACTGCATGATACACACATATGGGTGCAGAACATACACACGTATGGACGCAGAACATACACACATATGGATGCAGAACATACACACTTATGGACACAGAACATACACACATATGGATGCAGAACATACACACATATGGGTGCAGAACATACACACATATGATGCAGAACATACACACATATGATGCAGAACATACACACATATTGGTGCAGAACATACACACGTATGATGCAGAACATACACACGTATGGACGAGTAACATACACACATAATGGTGCAGAACATACACACGTATGGACGCAGAACATACACACATATGGATGCAGAACATACACACTTATGGACGCAGAACATACACACAAATGGATGCAGAACATACACACATATGGGTGCAGAACATTCACACATATGGATGCAGAACATACACACATATGATGCAGAACATACACACATATGGGTGCAGAACATACACACTTATGTTTGCAGAACATACACACGTGTATGGGTGCAGAACATACACAAACGTATGGGTGCAGAACATACACACATATGGATGCAGAACATACCACATATGGGTGCAGAACATACACACATATGGATGCAGAACATACACACATATGGGTGCAGAACATACACACATATGGATGCAGAACATACCACATATGGATGCAGATCATACACACATATGGATGCAGAACATACCACATATGGGTGCAGAACATACACACTTATGGGTGCAGAACATACACACGTATGGGTGCAGAACATACACACGTATGGACGCAGAACATACACACATATGGGTGCAGAACATACACACGTATGGATGCAGAACATACACACATATGGATGCAGAACATACACACTTATGGACGCAGAACATACACACATATGGATGCAGAACATACACACATATGGGTGCACAGCATAGTGCATGAATGCCCATGATAATGATGTTGATGGTCATACTACACATGTGAACGTTTTTTGCACCCGGGGGAGTCTAGGTGTGGACCTTTGGTCTCAGGCCGTCTCTCGTAGTAATGTACAGGCTACATACCTAGGCAGACATTCACACTTACACATGTGGAGTATTACATCATGATCATGTGTAATGGCGGATGTATGCGCCCAAACGTCTGTCACTGAGTTGTTATGTAGGTCATGATTCATGTTGTACATACATTTGAATGTGTCCGTTTGCTTTGCTGTCTTTTCCGCCATGTCTTTGTGATGTGGTTGTAACATGTGCTTTTTTTGTGACTGGAGATGTTTATGTTCTGGTCTTTGCAATATCGTGTCCCACAGACGTTGCCATTGTTAAGACACACTTTTCCTGTAGTGTGTCTGTCTCAATTTTCCATTCCGAATAAGAGTTATTTCTTTATGTGTTGGGGTGATTTTGCGTTCGATGCATTTTTCTACGACGGGAGCACAGAACTGGGCATTTACATTGTGAAAGAAGCCGCGACAGGCCGAGAAGGTCACGCGCCGCATGATGGCTGCACAACAGGCCGAGAGGGGTCATGCGCTGCATGAGGGCTGCACGACAGGCTGAGAGAGGTAATGCATTGCATGATGGCTGCACGACTGGCCGCGAGGGGTAATGCGCCGCATGGTGGCCACACGACAGGCCAAGAGGGGTCACGCACCGCATGATGGGTGCAAGACAGACTGAGAGGGGTCAAGCGCCGCATGGTGGCCGCACGACAGGCCAAGAGGTGTCATGCATCGCATGATGGCTGCTTCACAGGCCGAGAGGGGTCATGTGCACCATGGTGGCTGCACGACAGGCCAAGAGGAGTCATATGAATCATGGTGGCTGCATGACTGACCGAGAGGGGTCATGCACCGCATGTTGGCTGCTTGATAGGCCGAGAGGGATCATGTGATGCATGGTGGCTGCACGAAAGGCTGAGAGGGGTCATGCGCCGCATGGTGGCTGCACAACAGGCCGAGAGGGGTCATGCACTGCAAGGGGTCTGCACGACAGGCCGAGCGGGGTCATGCGCTGCATGGTGGCTGCATGACAGGCCGAGAGGGGTCATGCGCCGCATGGTCGGTACACAAAAGGCCGAGAGGGGTCATGCGCCGCATGATGGCTCCACGACAGGCCAAGAAGGGTGATGCGCCGCATGATGGCTGCACGACAGGCCGCGTGGAGTGATGCATTGCATGATGGCTGCACGACAGGCTGAGAGGGGTCATGCGCCGCATGGTGGCTGCACGACAGGCCGAGACGGGTCATGTACCGCATGATGGCTGTACGACAGGCCGAGAGGGGTCATGCGCCGCATGTTAGCTGCACGACAGGCCGAGAGGGGTCATGCGCCACATGGTGGCTGCACCCCAGGCCGACAGGGGTCATGCGCTGCATGAGGGCTGCACGACAGGCCAAAAGGAGTGATGCGTAGCATGATGGCTGCAAGACAGGCCGAGAGGAGTGATGCATTGAATGATGGCTGCACGACAGGCCAAGAGGAGTGATGCATTGCATGATGGCTGCACGACAGGCCAAGAGGGGTCATACACCGGCTGCACGACAGGCCGAGAGGGGTCATGCGCCGCATGATGGCTCCACGACAGGCCAAGAAGGGTGATGCGCCACATGATGGCTGCACGACAGGCCGCGAGGGGTAATGCGCCGCATGGTGGCCACACGACAGGCCAAGAGGTGCCATGCACCGCATGATGGCTGCTTCACAGGCCGAGAGGGGTCACGCCCCGCATGATGGCTGCTTGACAGGCCGATAGGGGTCATGTGCACCATGGTGGCTGCACGACAGGCAAAGAGGAGTCAAATGCCGCATGGTGTCTGCACGACTGGCCGAGAGGGGTCATGCACCGCATGATGGCTGCTTGATAGGCCGAGAGGGGTCATGTGAGGCATGTTAGCTGCACGACAGGCCGAGAGGGGTCATGTGCCACATGGTGGCTGCACCCTAGGCCGACAGGGGTCATGCGCCGCATGAGGGCTGCACGACAGGCCGAGAGGAGTGATGCATTGCATGATGGCTGCATGACAGGCCACGAGGAGTGATGCATTGCATGATGGCTGCACGACAGGCCAAGAGGGGTCATACACCGCATGGTGGCTGCACGACAGGCCGAGAGGGGTCATTTGCCGCATGATGGCTGCACAACAGGCCGAGAGGGGTCATGTGCCGCATGATGGCTGCAAGACAGGCTGAGAGGGGTCATGCGCCGCATGGTGGCCGCATGACAGGCCAAAAGGTGCCATGCACCGCATGATGGCTGCTTCACAGGCCGTGAGGGGTCACGCCCCGCATGATCGCTGCTTGACATGCCAAGAGGGGTCATGTGCACCATGGTGGCTGCACAACAGGCCAAGAGGAGTCATATGCCGCATGGTGTCTGCATGACTGGCCGAGAGGGGTCATGCACCGCATGATGGCTGCTTGATAGGCCGAGAGGGGTCATGTGAGGCATGGTGGCTGCACCACAGGCCGAGAGGGGTCATGCGCCGCATGGTGGCTGCACAACAGGCCAAGAGGGGTCATGCACCGCAAGGGGGCTACATGACAGGCTGAGCGGGGTCATGCGCTGCATGGTGGCTGCACGACAGGCCGAGAGGGGTCATGCGCCGCATGGTCGGTACACAAAAGGCTGAGAGGGGTCATGCCCCGCATGATGGCTGCCCGACAGGCCAAGAAGGGTGATGCGCTGCACGACAGGCCGAGTGGAGTGATGCATTGCATTATGGCTGCACGACAGGCCGAGAGGGATCATGCGCCGCATGGTGGCTGCACGACAGGCCGAGAGGGGTCATGCGCCGCATGGTGGCTGCACGACAGGCCGAGAGGGGTCATGTACCGCATGATGGCTGCACGACAGGCCGAGAGGGGTCATGCGCCGCATGTTAGCTGCACGACAGACCGAGAGGGGTCATGCGCCACATGGTGGCTGCACCCCAGGCCGACAGGGGTCATGCGCCGCATGAGGGCTGCACGACAGGCCAAAAGGAGTGATGCGTAGCATGATGGCTGCACGACAGGCCGAGGGGAGTGATGCATTGCATGATGGCTGCATGACAGGCCACGAGGAGTGATGCATTGCATGATGGCTGCATGACAGGCCAAGAGGGGTCATACACTGCATGGTGGCTGCACGACAGGCCGAGAGGGGTCATTTGCCACATGATGGCTGCACGACAGGCCAAGACGGGTCATGCGCCACATGATGGCTGCACGACAGGCCGAGAGGGGTCATGTGCCGCATGATGGCTGCACGACAGGCCGAGAGGGGTCATGTGCCGCATGATGGCTGCACGACATTCCGAGAGGGGTCATGTGCCGCATGATGGCTGCACGACAGCCCGATAGGGGTCATGCTCTGCATGAGGGCTGCACGACAGGCCGAGAGGGGTCATGCACTGACAGGCCGAGAGGTGTCAAGCGCTGCATGAGGGCTGCACAACAGGCCAAATAGGGTGAGGCGCCACATGATGGCTGCACGACTGGCCAAGAAGGGTGATGCACCGCATGATGGCTGCACGACAGGCCAAGAAGGGTGATGCACCGCATGATGGCTGCACGACAGGCCAAGAGGGGTGATGCGCTGCATGATGGCTGCATGACAGGCCGAGAGGGGTCATGCGCCGCAAGAGGGCTGCACGACAGGCCGAGAGGGGTCATGCGCCGACAGGCTGAGAGGGATCATGCGCTGACAGGCCAAGAGGGGTCATGCACCGCAGGAGGGCTGCACGACGGGCCGAGAGGGGTCATGCGCTGCATGATGGCTGCACGACAGGCCGAGAGAGGTCATGCGCCGCATGATGGCTGAACGACAGGCCGAGAGGAGTCATGCGCCGCATGATGGCTGCACGACAGGATGAGAGGGGTCATGCGCTGCATGTTAGTTGCACGACAGGCCTAGAGGGATCATGCACCGCATGAGAGCTGCACGACAGGCCGACAGGAGCCATGTGCCGCATGATGGCTGCACGACAGGCCGAGAGCGGTCATGTGCTGCATGATGGCTGCATGACAGGCCAAGAAGGGTGATGCACCAAATGATTGCTGCACGACAGGCCGAGAGGGGTGATGCGCCGCATGATGGCTGCACGACAGGTTGACAGGGGTCATGTGCCGCATGATGGCTGCACGACAGGCCGAGAGAGGTCATGTCTGCATGATGGCTGCACGATAGGCCGAGAGGGGTCATGCACTGCATGATACACACATATGGGTGCAGAACATACACACGTATGGACGCAGAACATACACACATATGGATGCAGAACATACACACTTATGGACACAGAACATACACACATATGGATGCAGAACATACACACATATGGGTGCAGAACATACACACATATGATGCAGAACATACACACATATGATGCAGAACATACACACATATTGGTGCAGAACATACACACGTATGATGCAGAACATACACACGTATGGACGAGTAACATACACACATAATGGTGCAGAACATACACACGTATGGACGCAGAACATACACACATATGGATGCAGAACATACACACTTATGGACGCAGAACATACACACATATGGATGCAGAACATACACATATATGGGTGCAGAACATTCACACATATGGATGCAGAACATACACACATATGATGCAGAACATACACACATATGGGTGCAGAACATACACACTTATGTTTGCAGAACATACACACGTGTATGGGTGCAGAACATACACAAACGTATGGGTGCAGAACATACACACATATGGATGCAGAACATACCACATATGGGTGCAGAACATACACACATATGGATGCAGAACATACACACATATGGGTGCAGAACATACACACATATGGATGCAGAACATACCACATATGGATGCAGATCATACACACATATGGATGCAGAACATACCACATATGGGTGCAGAACATACACACTTATGGGTGCAGAACATACACACGTATGGGTGCAGAACATACACACGTATGGACGCAGAACATACACACATATGGGTGCAGAACATACACACGTATGGATGCAGAACATACACACATATGGATGCAGAACATACACACTTATGGACGCAGAACATACACACATATGGATGCAGAACATACACACATATGGGTGCACAGCATAGTGCATGAATGCCCATGATAATGATGTTGATGGTCATACTACACATGTGAACGTTTTTTGCACCCGGGGGAGTCTAGGTGTGGACCTTTGGTCTCAGGCCGTCTCTCGTAGTAATGTACAGGCTACATACCGAGGCAGACATTCACACTTACACATGTGGAGTATTACATCATGATCATGTGTAATGGCGGATGTATGCACCCAAACGTCTGTCACTGCGTTGTTATGCAGGTCATGATTCATGTTGTACATACATTTGAATGTGTCAGTTTGCTTTGCTGTCTTTTCCGCCATATCTTTGTGATGTGGTTGTAACATGTGCTTTTTTTGTGCCTGGAGATGTTTATGTTCTGGTCTTTGCAATATCGTGTCCCACAGATGTTGCCATTGTTAAGACACACTTTTCCTGTAATGTGTCGGTCTCGATTTTTCATTCCGAATAAGAGTTATTTCTTTATGTGTTGGGGAGATTTTGCGTTCAATGTATTTTTCTACGACGGGAGCACAGAACTGGGCATTTACATTGTGAAAGAAGCCGCGACAGGCCGAGAGGGGTCACGCGCCGCATGATGGCTACACAACAGGCCGAGAGGGGTCATGCGCTGCATGAGGGCTGCACGACAGGCCGAGAGAGGTAATGCATTGCATGATGGTTGCACGACTGGCCGTGAGGAGTAATGCCCCGCATGGTAGCCACACGACAGGCCAATAGGGGTCACGCGCCGTATGATGCCTGCAAGACAGGCTGAGAGGGGTCAAGCGCCGCATGGTGGCCGCACGACAGGCCAAGAGGTGTCATGCATCGCATGATGGCTGCTTCACAGGCCGAGAGGGGTCATGTGCACCATGGTGGCTGCACGACAGGCCAAGAGGAGTCATATGAATCATGGTGGCTGCATGACTGACCGAGAGGGGTCATGCACCGCATGATGGCTGCTTGATAGGCTGAGAGGGATCATGTGATGCATGGTGGCTGCACGAAAGGCTGAGAGGGGTCATGCGCCGCATGGTGGCTGCACAACAGGCCGAGAGGGGTCATGCACTGCAAGGGGTCTGCACGACAGGCCGAGCGGGGTCATGCGCTGCATGGTGGCTGCACGACAGGCCGAGAGGGGTCATGCGCCGCATGGTCGGTACACAAAAGGCCGAGAGGGGTCATGCGCGGCATGATGGCTCCACGACAGGCCAAGAAGGGTGATGCGCCGCATGATGGCTGCACGACAGGCCGCGTGGAGTGATGCATTGCATGATGGCTGCACGACAGGCTGAGAGGGGTCATGCGCCGCATGGTGGCTGCACGACAGGCCGAGACGGGTCATGTACCGCATGATGGCTGTACGACAGGCCGAGAGGGGTCATGCGCCGCATGTTAGCTGCACGACAGGCCGAGAGGGGTCATGCGCCACATGGTGGCTGCACCCCAGGCCGACAGGGGTCATGCACCGCATGAGGGCTGCACGACAGGCCAAAAGGAGTGATGCGTAGCATGATGGCTGCAAGACAGGCCGAGAGGAGTGATGCATTGTATGATGGCTGCACGACAGGCCAAGAGGAGTGATGCATTGCATGATGGCTGCACGACAAGCCAAGAGGGGTCATACACCGGCTGCACGACAGGCCGAGAGGGGTCATGCGCCGCATGATGGCTCCACGACAGGCCAAGAAGGGTGATGCGCCACATGATGGCTGCACGACAGGCCGAGAGGGGTCATGCGCCGCATGATGGCTGCACGACAGGCCGAGAGGGGTCATGTGCCGCATGATGGGTGCACGACAGGCCGAGAGGGATCATGTACCGCATGATGGCTGCACAACAGGCCGAGAGGGGTCATGGACTGACAGGCCGAGAGGGGTAATTCACCGACCGGCCGAGAGGGGTCAAGCGCTGCATGAGGGCTGCACAACAGGCCAAGAAGGGTGATGCGCCACATGATGGCTGCACGACTGGCCAAGAAGGGTGATGCACCGCATGATGGCTGCATGACAGGCCAAGAGGGGTGATGCACCGCATGATGGCTGCACGACAGGCCAAGAAGGGTGATGCACCGCATGATGGCTGCACGACAGGCCAAGAAGGGTGATGCACCGCATGATGGCTGCACGACAGGCCAAGAGGGGTGATGCGCTGCATGATGGCTGCATGACAGGCCGAGAGGGGTCATGCGCCGCAAGAAGGCTGCACGACAGGCCGAGAGGGGTCATGCGCCGACAGGCTGAGAGGGATCATGCGCTGACAGACCAAGAGGGGTCATGCACCGCAGGAGGGCTGCACGACGGGCCGAGAGGGGTCATGCGCTGCATGATGGCTGCACGACAGGCCGAGAGAGGTCATGCGCCGCATGATGGCTGAACGACAGGCCAAGAGGAGTCATGCGCCGCATGATGGCTGCACGACAGGATGAGAGGGGTCATGCGCTGCATGTTAGTTGCACGACAGGCCTAGAGGGGTCATGCACCGCATGAGAGCTGCACGACAGGCCGACAGGAGCCATGTGCCGCATGATGGCTGCACGACAGGCCGAGAGCGGTCATGTGCTGCATGATGGCTGCATGACAGGCCAAGAAGGGTGATGCACCAAATGATGGCTGCACGACAGGCCGAGAGGGGTGATGCGCCACATGATGGCTGCACGACAGGTTGACAGGGGTCATGTGCCGCATGATGGCTGCACGACAGGCCGAGAGAGGTCATGTCTGCATGATGGCTGCACGATAGGCCGAGAGGGGTCATGCACTGCATGATACACACATATGGGTGCAGAACATACACACGTATGGACGCAGAACATACACACATATGGATGCAGAACATACACACTTATGGACACAGAACATACACACATATGGATGCAGAACATACACACATATGGGTGCAGAACATACACACATATGATGCAGAACATACACACATATGATGCAGAACATACACACATATTGGTGCAGAACATACACACGTATGATGCAGAACATACACATGTATGGACGAGTAACATACACACATAATGGTGCAGAACATACACACGTATGGACGCAGAACATACACACATATGGATGCAGAACATACACACTTATGGACGCAGAACATACACACATATGGATGCAGAACATACACACATATGGGCGCAGAACATTCACACATATGGATGCAGAACATACACACATATGATGCAGAACCTACACACATATGGGTGCAGAACATACACACTTATGTTTGCAGAACATACACACGTGTATGGGTGCAGAACATACACAAACGTATGGGTGCAGAACATACACACATATGGATGCAGAACATACCACATATGGGTGCAGAACATACACACATATGGATGCAGAACATACACACATATGGGTGCAGAACATACACACATATGGATGCAGAACATACCACATATGGATGCAGATCATACACACATATGGATGCAGAACATACCACATATGGGTGCAGAACATACACACTTATGGGTGCAGAACATACACACGTATGGGTGCAGAACATACACACGTATGGGTGCAGAACATACACACGTATGGACGCAGAACATACACACATATGGGTGCAGAACATACACACATATGGATGCAGAACATACACACATATGGATGCAGAACATACACACTTATGGACGCAGAACATACACACATATGGATGCAGAACATACACACATATGGGTGCACAGCATAGTGCATGAATGCCCATGATAATGATGTTGATGGTCATACTACACATGTGAACGTTTTTTGCACCCGGGGGAGTCTAGGTGTGGACCTTTGGTCTCAGGCCGTCTCTCGTACAGGCTACATACCTAGGCAGACATTCACACTTACACATGTGGAGTATTACATCATGATCATGTGTAATGGCGGATGTATGCACCCAAACGTCTGTCACTGCGTTGTTATGTAGGTCATGATTCATGTTGTACATACATTTGAATGTGTCCGTTTGCTTTGCTGTCTTTTCCGCCATGTCTTTGTGATGTGGTTGTAACATGTGCTTTTTTTGTGCCTGGAGATGTTTATGTTCTGGTCTTTGCAATATCTTGTCCCACAGATGTTGCCATTGTTAAGACACACTTTTCCTGTAATGTGTCGGTCTCGATTTTTCATTCCGAATAAGAGTTATTTCTTTATGTGTTGGGGAGATTTTGCGTTCAATGTATTTTTCTACGACGGGAGCACAGAACTGGGCATTTACATTGTGAAAGAAGACGCGACAGGCCGAGAGGGGTCACGCGCCGCATGATGTCTGCACAACAGGCCGAGAGGGGTCATGCGCTGCATGAGGGCTGCACGACAGGCCGAGAGAGGTAATGCATTGCATGATGGCTGCACGACTGGCCGTGAGGAGTAATGCGCCGCATGGTGGCCACACGACAGGCCAAGAGGGGTCACGCGCCGTATGATGCCTGCAAGACAGGCTGAGAGGGGTCAAGCGCCGCATGGTGGCCGCACGACAGGCCAAGAGGTGTCATGCATCGCATGATGGCTGCTTCACATGCCGAGAGGGGTCATGTGCAGCATGGTGGCTGCACGACAGGCCAAGAGGAGTCATATGAATCATGGTGGCTGCATGACTGACCGAGAGGGGTCATGCACCGCATGATGGCTGCTTGATAGGCCGAGAGGGATCATGTGATGCATGGTGGCTGCACGAAAGGCTGAGAGGGGTCATGCGCCGCATGGTGGCTGCACAACAGGCCGAGAGGGGTCATGCACTGCAAGGGGTCTGCACTACAGGCCGAGCGTGGTCATGCGCTGCATGGTGGCTGCACGACAGGCCGAGAGGGGTCATGCGCCGCATGGTCGGTACACAAAAGGCCGAGAGGGGTCATGCGCCGCATGATGGCTCCACGACAGGCCAAGAAGGGTGATGCGCCGCATGATGGCTGCATGACAGGCCGCGTGGAGTGATGCATTGCATGATGGTGCACGACAGGCTGAGAGGGGTCATGCGCCGCATGGTGGCTGCACGACAGGCCGAGACGGGTCATGTACCGCATGATGGCTGTACGACAGGCCGAGAGGGGTCATGCGCCGCATGTTAGCTGCACGACAGGCCGAGAGGGGTCATGCGCCACATGGTGGCTGCACCCCAGGCCGACAGGGGTCATGCGCCGCATGAGGGCTGCACGACAGGCCAAAAGGAGTGATGCGTAGCATGATGGCTGCAAGACAGGCCGAGAGGAGTGATGCATTGCATGATGGCTGCACAACAGGCCAAGAGGAGTGATGCATTGCATGATGGCTGCACGACAGGCCAAGAGGGGTCATACACCGGCTGCACGACAGGCCGAGAGGGGTCATATGCCGCATGAAGGCTGCACGACAGGCCAAGACGGGTCATGCGCCACATGATGGCTGCACGACAGGCCGAGAGGGGTCATGCGCCGCATGATGGCTTCACGACAGGCCGAGAGGGGTCATGTGCCGCATGATGGCTGCACGACAGGCCGAGAGGGATCATGTACCGCATGATTGCTGCACAACAGGCCGAGAGGGGTCATGCTCTGCATGAGGGCTGCACGACAGGCCGAGAGGGGTCATGCACTGACAGGCCAAGAGGGGTAATTCACCGACAGGCCGAGAGGGGTCAAGCGCTGCATGAGGGCTGCACAACAGGCCAAGAAGGGTGATGCGCCACATGATGGCTGCACGACTGGCCAAGAAGGGTGATGCACCGCATGATGGCTGCATGACAGGCCAAGAGGGGTGATGCACCGCATGATGGCTGCACGACAGGCCAAGAAGGGTGATGCACCGCATGATGGCTGCACGACAGGCGGAGAGGGGTCATGTGCCGCATGATGGCTGCACGACAGGCGGAGAGGGGTCATGTGCCACATGATGGCTGCACGACAGGCCGAGAGGGGTCATTCACCAACAGGCCGAGAGGGGTCAAGCGCTGCATGAGGGTTGCACAACAGGCCAAGAAGGGTGATGCGCCACATGATGGCTGCATGACTGGCCAAGAAGGGTGATGCACCGAATGATGGCTTCATGACAGGCCAAGAGGGGTGATGCGCCGCATGATGGCTGCACGACAGGCCAAGAAGGGTGATGCGCTGCATGATGGCTGCACGACAGGCCGAGAGGGGTCATGCGACGCAAGAGGGCTGCACGACAGGCTGAGAGGGTTCATGCGCCGACAGGCTGGGAGGGATCATGCGCTGACAGGCCAAGAGGGGTCATGCGCCGCATGAGGGCTGCACGATAGGCCTAGAGGGGTCATGTGCTGAATGATGGCTGCACGACAGGCCGAGAGAGGTCATGCGCCGCATGATGGCTGCACGACAGTCCGAGAGGAGTCATGCGCCGCATGATGGCTGCACGACAGGATGAGAGGGGTCATGCGCCACATGAGAGCTGCACGACAGGCCGACAGGAGCCATGTGCCACATGATGGCTGCACGACAGGCCAAGAGCGGTCATGTGCTGCATGATGGCTGCACGACAGGCCGTGAGGGGTCATGCGCTGACAGGCTGAGAGGGATCATGCGCTGTCAGGCCAAGAGGGGTCATGCGCCGCATGAGGGCTGCTTGATAGGCCGAGAGGGGTCATGTGAGGCATGGTGGCTGCACGAAAGGCCGAGAGGGGTCATGTGCCGCATGGTGGCTGCACAACAGGCCGAGAGGCGTCATGCACCGCAAGGGGGCTGCACGACAGGCTGAGCGGGGTCATGCGCTGCATGGTGGCTGCACGACAGGCCAAGAGGGGTCATGCACCGCATGGTCGGTACACAAAAGGCCGAGAGGGGTCATGCCCCGCATGATGGCTGCACGACAGGCCAAGAAGGGTGATGCGCCGCATGATGGCTGAATGACAGGCCGAGTGGAGTGATGCATTGCATGATGGCTTCACGACAGGCCGAGAGGGGTCATGCGCCGCATGGTGGCTGCACGACAGGCCGAGAGGGGTCATGTACCGCATGATGGCTGCACGACAGGCCGAGAGGGGTCATGCGCAGCATGAGGGCTGCACGACAGGCCAAAAGGAGTGATGCATAGCATGATGGCTGCACGACAGGCCGAGAGGAGTGATGCATTGCATGATGGCTGCACGACAGGCCAAGAGGAGTGATGCATTGCATGATGGCTGCACGACAGGCCAAGAGGGGTCATACACCGCATGGTGGCTGCACGACAGGCCGAGAGGGGTCATATGCCGCATGATGGCTGCACGACAGACCGAGAGGGTTCATGTGCCGCATGATGGCTGCATGACAGGCCGAGAGGGGTCATGCTCTGCATGAGGGCTGCACGACAGGCCGAGAGGGGTCATGCACTGACAGGCCGAGAGGGGTAATTCACCGACAGGCCGAGAGGGGTCAAGCGCTGCATGAGGCTGCACAACAGGCCAAGAAGGGTGATGCACCACATGATGGCTGCACAACTGGCCAAGAAGGGTGATGCACCGCATGATGGCTGCATGACAGGCCAAGAGGGGTGATGCGCCGCATGATGGCTGCACGACAGGCCAAGAAGGGTGATGCACCGCATGATGGCTGCACGACAGGCCGAGAGGGGTCATGTGCTGCATGATGGCTGCACGACAGGCCGAGAGGGGTCATGTGCCGCATGATGGCTGCACGACAGGCTGAGAGGGGTCATGCTCTGCATGAGGGCTGCACGACAGGCCCAGAGGGGTCATGCACTGACAGGCCGAGAGGGGTCATTCACCGACAGGCCGAGAGGGGTCAAGCGCTGCATGAGGGCTGCACAACAGGCCAAGAAGGGTGATGCGCCACATGATGGCTGCACGACTGGCCAAGTAGGGTGATGCACCGCATGATGGCTGCATGACAGGCCAAGAGGGGTGATGCGCCGCATGATGGCTGCACGACAGGCCAAGAAGGGTGATGCACTGCATGATGGCTGCACGACAGGCCAAGAGGGGTGATGCGCTTTATGATGGCTGCACGACAGGCCGAGAGGGGTCATGCGCCGCAAGAGGGCTGCATGACAGGCCGACAGGGGTCATGCACGACAGGCTGAGAGGGATCATGCGCTGACAGGCCAAGAGGGGTCATGCGCCGCATGAGGGCTGCACGACAGGCCAAGAGGGGTCATGCGCTGCATGATGGCTGCACGACAGGATGAGAGGGGTCATGCGCCGCATGATAGTTGCACGACAGGCCTAGAGGGGTCATGCACCGCATGAGAGCTGCACAACAGGCCGAGAGTGGTCATGTCCTGCATGATGGCTGCACGACAGGCCGAGAGGGGTCATGCGCCGACAGGCTGAGAGGGATCATGCGCTGACAGGCCAAGAGGGGTCATGCGCTGCATGAAGGCATCACGAAAGGCCAAGAAGTGTGATGCGCTGCATGATGGCAGCATGACAGGCCAAGAAGGGTGATGCACCGCATGATGGCTGCACGACAGGCCTAGAGGGGTCATGCACCGCATGAGGGCTGCACAACAGGTCGACAGGGGTCATGTGCCGCATGATGGCTGCACGACAGGCCGAGAGAAGTCATGTCTGCATGATGCCTGCATTACAGGCCGAGAGGGGTCATGCACTGCATGATAGTTGCACGACAGGCCTAGAGGGTCATGCACCGCATGAGGGATGCACGACAGGCCGACTGGGGTCATGTGCAGCATGATGGCTGCACGACAGGCAGAGAGGGGTCATGCTCTACATGAGGGCTGCACGACAGGCCGAGAGGGTCATGTTCTGACAGGCCGAGAGGGGTAATTCACCGACAGGCCGAGAGGGGTCAAGCACTGCATGAGGGCTGCACAACAGGCCAAGTAGGGTGATGCGCCACATGATGGCTGCACGACAGGCCAAGAAGGGTGATGCACAGCATGATGGCTGCACGACAGGCCAAGAGGGGTGATGCGCTGCATGATGGCTGCACGACAGGCCGAGAGGGGTCATGCGCCGCAAGAGGGCTGCACGACAGGCCGAGAGGGGACATGCGCCGACAGGCTGAGAGGGATCATGCGCTGACAGGCCAAGAGGGGTCATGCGCCGCATAAGGGCTGCACGACAGGCCGAGACGAGTCATGCGCCGCATGATGGCTGCACGAAAGGATGAGAGGGGTCATGCACCACATGATAGTTGAACGACAGGCCGAGAGCGGTCATGTGCTGCATGATGGCTGCACGACAGGCCGAGAGGGGTCATGCGCCGACAGGCTGAGAGAGATCATGCGCTCACAGGCCAAGAGGGGCCATGCGCCACATGAGGGCTGCACGACAGGCCAAGAAGGGTGATGCACAGCATGATGGCTGCATGACAGGCCAAGAAGGGTGATGCACCAAATGATGGCTGCACGACAGGCCGAGAGGGGTGATGCGCCGCATGATGGCTGCAAGACAGGATGAGAGGGGTCATGCACCACATGATAGTTGCACGACAGGCCTAGAGGGGTCATGCACCGCATGAGGGCTGCACGACAGGCCGACAGGGGTCATGTGCCGCATGATGGCTGCATGACACGCCGAGAGAGGTCATGTCTGTATGATGGCTGCACGACAGGCCGAGAGGCGTCATGCACTGCATGATACACACGTATGGGTGCAGAAAATACACACGTATGGATGCAGAACATACACACATATGGATGCAGAACATACACACTTATGGACGCAGAACATACACACATATGGATGCAGAACATACACACATATGATGCAGAACATACACACATATGGATGCAGAACATACATACATATGGGTGCAGAACATACACACATATGATGCAGAACATACACACGTATGGGTGCAGAACATACACACGTATGGACGCAGAACATACACACGTATGGGTGCAGAACATACACACGTCTGGGTGCAGAACATACGCACGTATGGACGCAGAACATACACACATTTGGATGCAGAACATACACACATGTGGATGCAGAACATACACACATATGTGTGCAGAACATACATACATATGATGCAGAACATACACACATATGGGTGCAGAACATACACACTTATGGTTGCAGAACATACACACAAGTATGGGTGCAGAACATACACACACGTATGGGTGCAGAACATACACACATATGGATGCAGAACATACCACATATGGATGCAGAACATACACACATATGGGTGCAGAACATACACACATATGGATGCAGAACATACCACATATGGGTGCAGAACATACACACTTATGGGTGCAGAACATACACATGAATGGATGCAGAACATACACACGTATGGACGCAGAACATACACACATATGGATGCAGAACATACACACATATGATGCAGAACATACACACGTATGGGTGCAGAACATACACACGTATGGACGCAGAACATACACACATATGGACGCAGAACATACACACATATGGACGCAGAACATACATACGAATGGACGCAGAACATACACACATATGGATGCAGAACATACACACTTATGGACACAGAACATACACACATATGGATGCAGAACATACACACATATGGGTGCACAGCATAGTGCATGAATGCCCATGATAATGATGTTGATGGTCATACTACACATGTGAAAGTTTTTTGCACCCGGGGGAGTCTAGGTGTGGACCTTTGGTCTCAGGCCGTCTCTCGTAGTAATGTACAGGCTACATACCTAGGTAGACATTCACACTTACACATGTGGAGTATTACATCATGATCATGTGTAATGGCGGATGTATGCGCCCAAACGTCTGTCCCTGAGTTGTTATGTAGGTCATGATTCATGTTGTACATAGATTTGAATGTGTCCGTTTGCTTTGCTTTCTTTTCCGCCATGTCTTTGTGATGTGGTTGTAACATGTGCTTTTTTGTGCCTGGAGATGTTTATGTTCTGGTCTTTGCAATATCGTGTCCCACAGATGTTGCCATTGTTAAGACATACTTTTCCTGTAATGTGTCTGTCTCGATTTTTCATTCTGAATAAGAGTTATTTCTTTATGTGTTGGGGAGATTTTGCGTTCGATGTATTTTTCTACGACGGGAGCACAGAACTGGGCATTTACATTGTGAAAGAAGCCGCGACAGGCCGAGAGGGGTCACGCGCCGCATAATGGCTGAAAAACAGGCCGAGAGGGGTCATGCGCTGCATGAGGGCTGCACGACAGGCCGAGAGAGGTAATGCATTGCATGATGGCTGCACGACTGGCCGTGAGGGGTAATGCGCCGCATGGTGGCCACACGACAGGCCAAGAGGGGTCACGCACCGCATGATGGCTGCAAGACAGGCTGAGAGGGGTCAAGCGCCGCATGGTGGCCGCACGACAGGCCAAGAGGTGTCATGCACTGCATGATGGCTGCTTCACAGGCCTAGAGGGGTCACGCGCCGCATGGTGGCCGCACGACAGGCCTAGAGGGGTCATGTGCACCATGGTGGCTGCACGACAGGCCAAGAGGAGTCATATGCCGCATGGTGGCTGCATGACTGACCGAGAGGGGCCATGCACCCCATGATGGCTGCTTGATAGGCCGAGAGGGGTCATGTGAGGCATGGTAGCTGCACGACAGGCCGAGAGGGGTCATTAGCCGCATGGTGGCTGCACAACAGGCCGAGAGGGGTCATGCACCGCAAGGGGGCTGCACGACAGGCCGAGCGGGGTCATGCGATGCATGGTGGTTGCACGACAGGCCGAGAGGGGTCATGCGCTGCATGGTCGGTACACAAAAGGCCGAGAGGGGTCATGCCCTGCATGATGGCTGCACGACAGGCCAAGAAGGATGATGAGCCGCTTGATGGCTGCACGACAGGCCGAGTGGAGTGATGCATTGCATGATGCCTGCACAACAGGCCGAGAGGGGTCATGCCCCGCATGGGGGCTGCACGACAGGCCGAGAGGGGTCATGTACCGCATGATGGCTGCACGACAGGCCGAGAGGGGCATGCGCCACATGGTGGATGCACCCCAGGCTGACAGGGGTCATGCGCCGCATGAGGGCTGCACGACAGGCCAAAAGGAGTGATGCGTAGCATGATGGCTGCACGACAGGCCGAGAGGAGTGATGCATTGCATGATTGCTGCACGACAGGCCAAGAGGAGTGATGCATTGCATGATGGCTGCACGACAGGCCGAGAGGGGTCATACACCGCATGGTGGCTGCACGACAGGCCGAGAGGGGTCATTTGCCGCATGATGGCTGCACGACAGGCCAAGACGGGTCATGCGCCACATGATGGCTGCACGACAGGCCGAGAGGTGTCATGCGCCGCATGATGGCTGCAAGACAGGCCGAGAGGGGTCATGTGCCGCATGCTGGCTGCACGACAGGCCGAGAGGGGTCATGTGCCGCATGATGGCTGCACGACAGGCTGAGAGGGGTCATGTGCCGCATGATGGCTGCACGACAGGCCGAGAGGGATAATGCGCCGCATGATGGCTGAACGACAGGCCGAGAGGAGTCATGCGCCGCAAGAGAGCTGCACGACAGGCCGAAAGGGGTCATGCACCGCATGATGGCTGCTTGATAGGCCGAGAGGGGTCATGTGAGGCATGGTAGCTGCACAACAGGCCGACAGGAGCCATGTGCCGCATGATGGCTGCACGACAGGCCGAGAGCGGCCATGTGCTGCATGATGGCTGCATGACAGGCCAAGAAGGGTGATGCACCAAATGATGGCTGCACGACAGGCCGAGAGGGGTGATGCGCCGCATGATGGCTGCACGACAGGCCGAGAGGGGTCATGCACTGCATGATACACACATATGGGTGCAGAACATACACACGTATGGACGCAGAACATACACACATATGGATGCAGAACATACACACTTATGGACACAGAACATACACACATATGGATGCAGAACATACACACATATGGGTGCAGAACATACACACATATGATGCAGAACATACACACATATGATGCAGAACATACACACATATTGGTGCAGAACATACACACGTATGATGCAGAACATACACACGTATGGACGAGTAACATACACACATAATGGTGCAGAACATACACACGTATGGACGCAGAACATACACACATATGGATGCAGAACATACACACTTATGGACGCAGAACATACACACAAATGGATGCAGAACATACACACATATGGGTGCAGAACATTCACACATATGGATGCAGAACATACACACATATGATGCAGAACATACACACATATGGGTGCAGAACATACACACTTATGTTTGCAGAACATACACACGTGTATGGGTGCAGAACATACACAAACGTATGGGTGCAGAACATACACACATATGGATGCAGAACATACCACATATGGGTGCAGAACATACACACATATGGATGCAGAACATACACACATATGGGTGCAGAACATACACACATATGGATGCAGAACATACCACATATGGATGCAGATCATACACACATATGGATGCAGAACATACCACATATGGGTGCAGAACATACACACTTATGGGTGCAGAACATACACACGTATGGGTGCAGAACATACACACGTATGGACGCAGAACATACACACATATGGGTGCAGAACATACACACGTATGGATGCAGAACATACACACATATGGATGCAGAACATACACACTTATGGACGCAGAACATACACACATATGGATGCAGAACATACACACATATGGGTGCACAGCATAGTGCATGAATGCCCATGATAATGATGTTGATGGTCATACTACACATGTGAACGTTTTTTGCACCCGGGGGAGTCTAGGTGTGGACCTTTGGTCTCAGGCCGTCTCTCGTAGTAATGTACAGGCTACATACCTAGGCAGACATTCACACTTACACATGTGGAGTATTACATCATGATCATGTGTAATGGCTGATGTATGCGCCCAAACGTCTGTCACTGAGTTGTTATGTAGGTCATGATTCATGTTGTACATACATTTGAATGTGTCCGTTTGCTTTGCTGTCTTTTCCGCCATGTCTTTGTGATGTGGTTGTAACATGTGCTTTTTTTTGTGCCTGGAGATGTTTATGTTCTGGTCTTTGCAATATCGTGTCCCACAGATTTTGCCATTGTTAAGACACACTTTTCCTGTAATGTGTCGGTCTCGATTTTTCATTCCGAATAAGAGTTATTTCTTTATGTGTTGGGGAGATTTTGCGTTCAATGTATTTTTCTACGACGGGAGCACAGAACTGGGCATTTACATTGTGAAAGAAGCCGCGACAGGCTGAGAGGGGTCACGCGCCGCATGATGGCTGCACAACAGGCCGAGAGGGGTCATGCGCTGCATGAGGGCTGCACGACAGGCCGAGAGAGGTAATGCATTGCATGATGGCTGCAAGACTGGCCGTGAGGAGTAATGCGCCGCATGGTGGCCACACGACAGGCCAAGAGGGGTCACGCGCCGTATGATGCCTGCAAGACAGGCTGAGAGGGGTCAAGCGCCGCATGGGGGCCGCACGACAGGCCAAGAGGTGTCATGCATCGCATGATGGCTGCTTCACAGGCCGAGAGGGGTCATGTGCACCATGGTGGCTGCACGACAGGCCAAGAGGAGTCATATGAATCATGGTGGCTGCATGACTGACCGAGAGGGGTCATGCACCGCATGTTGGCTGCTTGATAGGCCGAGAGGGATCATGTGATGCATGGTGGCTGCACGAAAGGCTGAGAGGGGTCATGCGCCGCATGGTGGCTGCACAACAGGCCGAGAGGGGTCATGCACTGCAAGGGGTCTGCACGACAGGCCGAGCGGGGTCATGCGCTGCATGGTGGCTGCATGACAGGCCGAGAGGGGTCATGCGCCGCATGGTCGGTACACAAAAGGTCGAGAGGGGTCATGCGCCGCATGATGGCTCCACGACAGGCCAAGAAGGGTGATGCGCCGCATGATGGCTGCACGACAGGCCGCGTGGAGTGATGCATTGCATGATGGCTGCACGACAGGCTGAGAGGGGTCATGCGCCGCATGGTGGCTGCACGACAGGCCGAGACGGGTCATGTACCGCATGATGGCTGTACGACAGGCCGAGAGGGGTCATGCGCCGCATGTTAGCTGCACGACAGGCCGAGAGGGGTCATGCGCCACATGGTGGCTGCACCCCAGGCCGACAGGGGTCATGCGCTGCATGAGGGCTGCACGACAGGCCAAAAGGAGTGATGCGTAGCATGATGGCTGCAAGACAGGCCGAGAGGAGTGATGCATTGAATGATGGCTGCACGACAGGCCAAGAGGAGTGATGCATTGCATGATGGCTGCACGACAGGCCAAGAGGGGTCATACACCGGCTGCACGACAGGCCGAGAGGGGTCATGCGCCGCATGATGGCTCCACGACAGGCCAAGAAGGGTGATGCGCCACATGATGGCTGCACGACAGGCCGCGAGGGGTAATGCGCCGCATGGTGGCCACACGACAGGCCAAGAGGTGCCATGCACCGCATGATGGCTGCTTCACAGGCCGAGAGGGGTCACGCCCCGCATGATGGCTGCTTGACAGGCCGATAGGGGTCATGTGCACCATGGTGGCTGCACGACAGGCAAAGAGGAGTCAAATGCCGCATGGTGTCTGCACGACTGGCCGAGAGGGGTCATGCACCGCATGATGGCTGCTTGATAGGCCGAGAGGGGTCATGTGAGGCATGTTAGCTGCACGACAGGCCGAGAGGGGTCATGTGCCACATGGTGGCTGCACCCTAGGCCGACAGGGGTCATGCGCCGCATGAGGGCTGCACGACAGGCCGAGAGGAGTGATGCATTGCATGATGGCTGCATGACAGGCCACGAGGAGTGATGCATTGCATGATGGCTGCACGACAGGCCAAGAGGGGTCATACACCGCATGGTGGCTGCACGACAGGCCGAGAGGGGTCATTTGCCGCATGATGGCTGCACGACAGGCCGAGAGGGGTCATGTGCCGCATGATGGCTGCAAGACAGGCTGAGAGGGGTCATGCGCCGCATGGTGGCCGCATGACAGGCCAAAAGGTGCCATGCACTGCATGATGGCTGCTTCACAGGCCGTGAGGGGTCACGCCCCGCATGATCGCTGCTTGACATGCCAAGAGGGGTCATGTGCACCATGGCGGCTGCACAACAGGCCAAGAGGAGTCATATGCCGCATGGTGTCTGCATGACTGGCCGAGAGGGGTCATGCACCGCATGATGGCTGCTTGATAGGCCGAGAGGGGTCATGTGAGGCATGGTGGCTGCACCACAGGCCGAGAGGGGTCATGCGCCGCATGGTGGCTGCACAACAGGCCAAGAGGGGTCATGCACCGCAAGGGGGCTACATGACAGGCTGAGCGGGGTCATGCGCTGCATGGTGGCTGCACGACAGGCCGAGAGGGGTCATGCGCCGCATGGTCGGTACACAAAAGGCTGAGAGGGGTCATGCCCCGCATGATGGCTGCCCGACAGGCCAAGAAGGGTGATGCGCTGCACGACAGGCCGAGTGGAGTGATGCATTGCATTATGGCTGCACGACAGGCCGAGAGGGATCATGCGCCGCATGGTGGCTGCACGACAGGCCGAGAGGGGTCATGCGCCGCATGGTGGCTGCACGACAGGCCGAGAGGGGTCATGTACCGCATGATGGCTGCACGACAGGCCGAGAGGGGTCATGCGCCGCATGTTAGCTGCACGACAGACCGAGAGGGGTCATGCGCCACATGGTGGCTGCACCCCAGGCCGACAGGGGTCATGCGCCGCATGAGGGCTGCACGACAGGCCAAAAGGAGTGATGCGTAGCATGATGGCTGCACGACAGGCCGAGGGGAGTGATGCATTGCATGATGGCTGCATGACAGGCCACGAGGAGTGATGCATTGCATGATGGCTGCATGACAGGCCAAGAGGGGTCATACACTGCATGGTGGCTGCACGACAGGCCGAGAGGGGTCATTTGCCACATGATGGCTGCACGACAGGCCAAGACGGGTCATGCGCCACATGATGGCTGCACGACAGGCCGAGAGGGGTCATGTGCCGCATGATGGCTGCACGACAGGCCGAGAGGGGTCATGTGCCGCATGATGGCTGCACGACATTCCGAGAGGGGTCATGTGCCGCATGATGGCTGCACGACAGCCCGATAGGGGTCATGCTCTGCATGAGGGCTGCACGACAGGCCGAGAGGGGTCATGCACTGACAGGCCGAGAGGTGTCAAGCGCTGCATGAGGGCTGCACAACAGGCCAAATAGGGTGAGGCGCCACATGATGGCTGCACGACTGGCCAAGAAGGGTGATGCACCGCATGATGGCTGCACGACAGGCCAAGAAGGGTGATGCACCGCATGATGGCTGCACGACAGGCCAAGAGGGGTGATGCGCTGCATGATGGCTGCATGACAGGCCGAGAGGGGTCATGCGCCGCAAGAGGGCTGCACGACAGGCCGAGAGGGGTCATGCGCCGACAGGCTGAGAGGGATCATGCGCTGACAGGCCAAGAGGGGTCATGCACCGCAGGAGGGCTGCACGACGGGCCGAGAGGGGTCATGCGCTGCATGATGGCTGCACGACAGGCCGAGAGAGGTCATGCGCCGCATGATGGCTGAACGACAGGCCGAGAGGAGTCATGCGCCGCATGATGGCTGCACGACAGGATGAGAGGGGTCATGCGCTGCATGTTAGTTGCACGACAGGCCTAGAGGGGTCATGCACCGCATGAGAGCTGCACGACAGGCCGACAGGAGCCATGTGCCGCATGATGGCTGCACGACAGGCCGAGAGCGGTCATGTGCTGCATGATGGCTGCATGACAGGCCAAGAAGGGTGATGCACCAAATGATTGCTGCACGACAGGCCGAGAGGGGTGATGCGCCGCATGATGGCTGCACGACAGGTTGACAGGGGTCATGTGCCGCATGATGGCTGCACGACAGGCCGAGAGAGGTCATGTCTGCATGATGGCTGCACGATAGGCCGAGAGGGGTCATGCACTGCATGATACACACATATGGGTGCAGAACATACACACGTATGGACGCAGAACATACACACATATGGATGCAGAACATACACACTTATGGACACAGAACATACACACATATGGATGCAGAACATACACACATATGGGTGCAGAACATACACACATATGATGCAGAACATACACACATATGATGCAGAACATACACACATATTGGTGCAGAACATACACACGTATGATGCAGAACATACACACGTATGGACGAGTAACATACACACATAATGGTGCAGAACATACACACGTATGGACGCAGAACATACACACATATGGATGCAGAACATACACACTTATGGACGCAGAACATACACACATATGGATGCAGAACATACACATATATGGGTGCAGAACATTCACACATATGGATGCAGAACATACACACATATGATGCAGAACATACACACATATGGGTGCAGAACATACACACTTATGTTTGCAGAACATACACACGTGTATGGGTGCAGAACATACACAAACGTATGGGTGCAGAACATACACACATATGGATGCAGAACATACCACATATGGGTGCAGAACATACACACATATGGATGCAGAACATACACACATATGGGTGCAGAACATACACACATATGGATGCAGAACATACCACATATGGATGCAGATCATACACACATATGGATGCAGAACATACCACATATGGGTGCAGAACATACACACTTATGGGTGCAGAACATACACACGTATGGGTGCAGAACATACACACGTATGGACGCAGAACATACACACATATGGGTGCAGAACATACACACGTATGGATGCAGAACATACACACATATGGATGCAGAACATACACACTTATGGACGCAGAACATACACACATATGGATGCAGAACATACACACATATGGGTGCACAGCATAGTGCATGAATGCCCATGATAATGATGTTGATGGTCATACTACACATGTGAACGTTTTTTGCACCCGGGGGAGTCTAGGTGTGGACCTTTGGTCTCAGGCCGTCTCTCGTAGTAATGTACAGGCTACATACCTAGGCAGACATTCACACTTACACATGTGGAGTATTACATCATGATCATGTGTAATGGCGGATGTATGCACCCAAACGTCTGTCACTGCGTTGTTATGCAGGTCATGATTCATGTTGTACATACATTTGAATGTGTCAGTTTGCTTTGCTGTCTTTTCCGCCATATCTTTGTGATGTGGTTGTAACATGTGCTTTTTTTGTGCCTGGAGATGTTTATGTTCTGGTCTTTGCAATATCGTGTCCCACAGATGTTGCCATTGTTAAGACACACTTTTCCTGTAATGTGTCGGTCTCGATTTTTCATTCCGAATAAGAGTTATTTCTTTATGTGTTGGGGAGATTTTGCGTTCAATGTATTTTTCTACGACGGGAGCACAGAACTGGGCATTTACATTGTGAAAGAAGCCGCGACAGGCCGAGAGGGGTCACGCGCCGCATGATGGCTACACAACAGGCCGAGAGGGGTCATGCGCTGCATGAGGGCTGCACGACAGGCCGAGAGAGGTAATGCATTGCATGATGGTTGCACGACTGGCCGTGAGGAGTAATGCCCCGCATGGTAGCCACACGACAGGCCAATAGGGGTCACGCGCCGTATGATGCCTGCAAGACAGGCTGAGAGGGGTCAAGCGCCGCATGGTGGCCGCACGACAGGCCAAGAGGTGTCATGCATCGCATGATGGCTGCTTCACAGGCCGAGAGGGGTCATGTGCACCATGGTGGCTGCACGACAGGCCAAGAGGAGTCATATGAATCATGGTGGCTGCATGACTGACCGAGAGGGGTCATGCACCGCATGATGGCTGCTTGATAGGCTGAGAGGGATCATGTGATGCATGGTGGCTGCACGAAAGGCTGAGAGGGGTCATGCGCCGCATGGTGGCTGCACAACAGGCCGAGAGGGGTCATGCACTGCAAGGGGTCTGCACGACAGGCCGAGCGGGGTCATGCGCTGCATGGTGGCTGCACGACAGGCCGAGAGGGGTCATGCGCCGCATGGTCGGTACACAAAAGGCCGAGAGGGGTCATGCGCGGCATGATGGCTCCACGACAGGCCAAGAAGGGTGATGCGCCGCATGATGGCTGCACGACAGGCCGCGTGGAGTGATGCATTGCATGATGGCTGCACGACAGGCTGAGAGGGGTCATGCGCCGCATGGTGGCTGCACGACAGGCCGAGACGGGTCATGTACCGCATGATGGCTGTACGACAGGCCGAGAGGGGTCATGCGCCGCATGTTAGCTGCACGACAGGCCGAGAGGGGTCATGCGCCACATGGTGGCTGCACCCCAGGCCGACAGGGGTCATGCACCGCATGAGGGCTGCACGACAGGCCAAAAGGAGTGATGCGTAGTATGATGGCTGCAAGACAGGCCGAGAGGAGTGATGCATTGTATGATGGCTGCACGACAGGCCAAGAGGAGTGATGCATTGCATGATGGCTGCACGACAAGCCAAGAGGGGTCATACACCGGCTGCACGACAGGCCGAGAGGGGTCATGCGCCGCATGATGGCTCCACGACAGGCCAAGAAGGGTGATGCGCCACATGATGGCTGCACGACAGGCCGAGAGGGGTCATGCGCCGCATGATGGCTGCACGACAGGCCGAGAGGGGTCATGTGCCGCATGATGGCTGCACGACAGGCCGAGAGGGATCATGTACCGCATGATGGCTGCACAACAGGCCGAGAGGGGTCATGGACTGACAGGCCGAGAGGGGTAATTCACCGACCGGCCGAGAGGGGTCAAGCGCTGCATGAGGGCTGCACAACAGGCCAAGAAGGGTGATGCGCCACATGATGGCTGCACGACTGGCCAAGAAGGGTGATGCACCGCATGATGGCTGCATGACAGGCCAAGAGGGGTGATGCACCGCATGATGGCTGCACGACAGGCCAAGAAGGGTGATGCACCGCATGATG
This sequence comes from Ambystoma mexicanum, assembly GCF_040938575.1. NCBI lineage: Eukaryota > Metazoa > Chordata > Amphibia > Caudata > Ambystomatidae > Ambystoma > Ambystoma mexicanum. Next base: position 1,284,724,172 of record NC_090928.1, read on the forward strand.
GCTGCACGACAGGCCAAGAAGGGTGATGCACCGCATGATGGCTGCACGACAGGCCAAGAGGGGTGATGCGCTGCATGATGGCTGCATGACAGGCCGAGAGGGGTCATGCGCCGCAAGAAGGCTGCACGACAGGCCGAGAGGGGTCATGCGCCGACAGGCTGAGAGGGATCATGCGCTGACAGGCCAAGAGGGGTCATGCACCGCAGGAGGGCTGCACGACGGGCCGAGAGGGGTCATGCGCTGCATGATGGCTGCACGACAGGCCGAGAGAGGTCATGCGCCGCATGATGGCTGAACGACAGGCCAAGAGGAGTCATGCGCCGCATGATGGCTGCACGACAGGATGAGAGGGGTCATGCGCTGCATGTTAGTTGCACGACAGGCCTAGAGGGGTCATGCACCGCATGAGAGCTGCACGACAGGCCGACAGGAGCCATGTGCCGCATGATGGCTGCACGACAGGCTGAGAGCGGTCATGTGCTGCATGATGGCTGCATGACAGGCCAAGAAGGGTGATGCACCAAATGATGGCTGCACGACAGGCCGAGAGGGGTGATGCGCCACATGATGGCTGCACGACAGGTTGACAGGGGTCATGTGCCGCATGATGGCTGCACGACAGGCCGAGAGAGGTCATGTCTGCATGATGGCTGCACGATAGGCCGAGAGGGGTCATGCACTGCATGATACACACATATGGGTGCAGAACATACACACGTATGGACGCAGAACATACACACATATGGATGCAGAACATACACACTTATGGACACAGAACATACACACATATGGATGCAGAACATACACACATATGGGTGCAGAACATACACACATATGATGCAGAACATACACACATATGATGCAGAACATACACACATATTGGTGCAGAACATACACACGTATGATGCAGAACATACACACGTATGGACGAGTAACATACACACATAATGGTGCAGAACATACACACGTATGGACGCAGAACATACACACATATGGATGCAGAACATACACACTTATGGACGCAGAACATACACACATATGGATGCAGAACATACACACATATGGGCGCAGAACATTCACACATATGGATGCAGAACATACACACATATGATGCAGAACCTACACACATATGGGTGCAGAACATACACACTTATGTTTGCAGAACATACACACGTGTATGGGTGCAGAACATACACAAACGTATGGGTGCAGAACATACACACATATGGATGCAGAACATACCACATATGGGTGCAGAACATACACACATATAGATGCAGAACATACACACATATGGGTGCAGAACATACACACATATGGATGCAGAACATACCACATATGGATGCAGATCATACACACATATGGATGCAGAACATACCACATATGGGTGCAGAACATACACACTTATGGGTGCAGAACATACACACGTATGGGTGCAGAACATACACACGTATGGGTGCAGAACATACACACGTATGGACGCAGAACATACACACATATGGGTGCAGAACATACACACATATGGATGCAGAACATACACACATATGGATGCAGAACATACACACTTATGGACGCAGAACATACACACATATGGATGCAGAACATACACACATATGGGTGCACAGCATAGTGCATGAATGCCCATGATAATGATGTTGATGGTCATACTACACATGTGAACGTTTTTTGCACCCGGGGGAGTCTAGGTGTGGACCTTTGGTCTCAGGCCGTCTCTCGTACAGGCTACATACCTAGGCAGACATTCACACTTACACATGTGGAGTATTACATCATGATCATGTGTAATGGCGGATGTATGCACCCAAACGTCTGTCACTGCGTTGTTATGTAGGTCATGATTCATGTTGTACATACATTTGAATGTGTCCGTTTGCTTTGCTGTCTTTTCCGCCATGTCTTTGTGATGTGGTTGTAACATGTGCTTTTTTTGTGCCTGGAGATGTTTATGTTCTGGTCTTTGCAATATCTTGTCCCACAGATGTTGCCATTGTTAAGACACACTTTTCCTGTAATGTGTCGGTCTCGATTTTTCATTCCGAATAAGAGTTATTTCTTTATGTGTTGGGGAGATTTTGCGTTCAATGTATTTTTCTACGACGGGAGCACAGAACTGGGCATTTACATTGTGAAAGAAGACGCGACAGGCCAAGAGGGGTCACGCGCCGCATGATGTCTGCACAACAGGCCGAGAGGGGTCATGCGCTGCATGAGGGCTGCACGACAGGCCGAGAGAGGTAATGCATTGCATGATGGCTGCACGACTGGCCGTGAGGAGTAATGCGCCGCATGGTGGCCACACGACAGGCCAAGAGGGGTCACGCGCCGTATGATGCCTGCAAGACAGGCTGAGAGGGGTCAAGCGCCGCATGGGGGCCGCACGACAGGCCAAGAGGTGTCATGCATCGCATGATGGCTGCTTCACATGCCGAGAGGGGTCATGTGCAGCATGGTGGCTGCACGACAGGCCAAGAGGAGTCATATGAATCATGGTGGCTGCATGACTGACCGAGAGGGGTCATGCACCGCATGATGGCTGCTTGATAGGCCGAGAGGGATCATGTGATGCATGGTGGCTGCACGAAAGGCTGAGAGGGGTCATGCGCCGCATGGTGGCTGCACAACAGGCCGAGAGGGGTCATGCACTGCAAGGGGTCTGCACTACAGGCCGAGCGGGGTCATGCGCTGCATGGTGGCTGCACGACAGGCCGAGAAGGGTCATGCGCCGCATGGTCGGTACACAAAAGGCCGAGAGGGGTCATGCGCCGCATGATGGCTCCACGACAGGCCAAGAAGGGTGATGCGCCGCATGATGGCTGCACGACAGGCCGCGTGGAGTGATGCATTGCATGATGGTGCACGACAGGCTGAGAGGGGTCATGCGCCGCATGGTGGCTGCACGACAGGCCGAGACGGGTCATGTACCGCATGATGGCTGTACGACAGGCCGAGAGGGGTCATGCGCCGCATGTTAGCTGCACGACAGGCCGAGAGGGGTCATGCGCCACATGGTGGCTGCACCCCAGGCCGACAGGGGTCATGCGCCGCATGAGGGCTGCACGACAGGCCGAAAGGAGTGATGCGTAGCATGATGGCTGCAAGACAGGCCGAGAGGAGTGATGCATTGCATGATGGCTGCACAACAGGCCAAGAGGAGTGATGCATTGCATGATGGCTGCACGACAGGCCAAGAGGGGTCATACACCGCTGCACGACAGGCCGAGAGGGGTCATATGCCGCATGAAGGCTGCACGACAGGCCAAGACGGGTCATGCGCCACATGATGGCTGCACGACAGGCCGAGAGGGGTCATGCGCCGCATGATGGCTTCACGACAGGCCGAGAGGGGTCATGTGCCGCATGATGGCTGCACGACAGGCCGAGAGGGATCATGTACCGCATGATTGCTGCACAACAGGCCGAGAGGGGTCATGCTCTGCATGAGGGCTGCACGACAGGCCGAGAGGGGTCATGCACTGACAGGCCAAGAGGGGTAATTCACCGACAGGCCGAGAGGGGTCAAGCGCTGCATGAGGGCTGCACAACAGGCCAAGAAGGGTGATGCGCCACATGATGGCTGCACGACTGGCCAAGAAGGGTGATGCACCGCATGATGGCTGCATGACAGGCCAAGAGGGGTGATGCACCGCATGATGGCTGCACGACAGGCCAAGAAGGGTGATGCACCGCATGATGGCTGCACGACAGGCGGAGAGGGGTCATGTGCCGCATGATGGCTGCACGACAGGCGGAGAGGGGTCATGTGCCACATGATGGCTGCACGACAGGCCGAGAGGGGTCATTCACCAACAGGCCGAGAGGGGTCAAGCGCTGCATGAGGGTTGCACAACAGGCCAAGAAGGGTGATGCGCCACATGATGGCTGCATGACTGGCCAAGAAGGGTGATGCACCGAATGATGGCTTCATGACAGGCCAAGAGGGGTGATGCGCCGCATGATGGCTGCACGACAGGCCAAGAAGGGTGATGCGCTGCATGATGGCTGCACGACAGGCCGAGAGGGGTCATGCGACGCAAGAGGGCTGCACGACAGGCTGAGAGGGTTCATGCGCCGACAGGCTGGGAGGGATCATGCGCTGACAGGCCAAGAGGGGTCATGCGCCGCATGAGGGCTGCACGATAGGCCTAGAGGGGTCATGTGCTGAATGATGGCTGCACGACAGGCCGAGAGAGGTCATGCGCCGCATGATGGCTGCACGACAGTCCGAGAGGAGTCATGCGCCGCATGATGGCTGCACGACAGGATGAGAGGGGTCATGCGCCACATGAGAGCTGCACGACAGGCCGACAGGAGCCATGTGCCGCATGATGGCTGCACGACAGGCCAAGAGCGGTCATGTGCTGCATGATGGCTGCACGACAGGCCGAGAGGGGTCATGCGCTGACAGGCTGAGAGGGATCATGCGCTGTCAGGCCAAGAGGGGTCATGCGCCGCATGAGGGCTGCTTGATAGGCCGAGAGGGGTCATGTGAGGCATGGTGGCTGCACGAAAGGCCGAGAGGGGTCATGTGCCGCATGGTGGCTGCACAACAGGCCGAGAGGCGTCATGCACCGCAAGGGGGCTGCACGACAGGCTGAGCGGGGTCATGCGCTGCATGGTGGCTGCACGACAGGCCAAGAGGGGTCATGCACCGCATGGTCGGTACACAAAAGGCCGAGAGGGGTCATGCCCCGCATGATGGCTGCACGACAGGCCAAGAAGGGTGATGCGCCGCATGATGGCTGAATGACAGGCCGAGTGGAGTGATGCATTGCATGATGGCTTCACGACAGGCCGAGAGGGGTCATGCGCCGCATGGTGGCTGCACGACAGGCCGAGAGGGGTCATGTACCGCATGATGGCTGCACGACAGGCCGAGAGGGGTCATGCGCAGCATGAGGGCTGCACGACAGGCCAAAAGGAGTGATGCATAGCATGATGGCTGCACGACAGGCCGAGAGGAGTGATGCATTGCATGATGGCTGCACGACAGGCCAAGAGGAGTGATGCATTGCATGATGGCTGCACGACAGGCCAAGAGGGGTCATACACCGCATGGTGGCTGCACGACAGGCCGAGAGGGGTCATATGCCGCATGATGGCTGCACGACAGACCGAGAGGGTTCATGTGCCGCATGATGGCTGCATGACAGGCCGAGAGGGGTCATGCTCTGCATGAGGGCTGCACGACAGGCCGAGAGGGGTCATGCACTGACAGGCCGAGAGGGGTAATTCACCGACAGGCCGAGAGGGGTCAAGCGCTGCATGAGGCTGCACAACAGGCCAAGAAGGGTGATGCACCACATGATGGCTGCACAACTGGCCAAGAAGGGTGATGCACCGCATGATGGCTGCATGACAGGCCAAGAGGGGTGATGCGCCGCATGATGGCTGCACGACAGGCCAAGAAGGGTGATGCACCGCATGATGGCTGCACGACAGGCCGAGAGGGGTCATGTGCTGCATGATGGCTGCACGACAGGCCGAGAGGGGTCATGTGCCGCATGATGGCTGCACGACAGGCTGAGAGGGGTCATGCTCTGCATGAGGGCTGCACGACAGGCCCAGAGGGGTCATGCACTGACAGGCCGAGAGGGGTCATTCACCGACAGGCCGAGAGGGGTCAAGCGCTGCATGAGGGCTGCACAACAGGCCAAGAAGGGTGATGCGCCACATGATGGCTGCACGACTGGCCAAGTAGGGTGATGCACCGCATGATGGCTGCATGACAGGCCAAGAGGGGTGATGCGCCGCATGATGGCTGCACGACAGGCCAAGAAGGGTGATGCACTGCATGATGGCTGCACGACAGGCCAAGAGGGGTGATGCGCTTTATGATGGCTGCACGACAGGCCGAGAGGGGTCATGCGCCGCAAGAGGGCTGCATGACAGGCCGACAGGGGTCATGCGCCGACAGGCTGAGAGGGATCATGCGCTGACAGGCCAAGAGGGGTCATGCGCCGCATGAGGGCTGCACGACAGGCCAAGAGGGGTCATGCGCTGCATGATGGCTGCACGACAGGATGAGAGGGGTCATGCGCCGCATGATAGTTGCACGACAGGCCTAGAGGGGTCATGCACCGCATGAGAGCTGCACAACAGGCCGAGAGTGGTCATGTCCTGCATGATGGCTGCACGACAGGCCGAGAGGGGTCATGCGCCGACAGGCTGAGAGGGATCATGCGCTGACAGGCCAAGAGGGGTCATGCGCTGCATGAAGGCATCACGAAAGGCCAAGAAGTGTGATGCGCCGCATGATGGCAGCATGACAGGCCAAGAAGGGTGATGCAACAAATGATGGCTGCACGACAGGCCGAGAGGGGTGATGCGCCGTATGATGGCTGCTTGACAGGATGAGAGCGGTCATGCACCGCATGATAGTTGCACGACAGGCCTAGAGGGGTCATGCACCGCATGAGGGCTGCACAACAGGTCGACAGGGGTCATGTGCCGCATGATGGCTGCACGACAGGCCGAGAGAAGTCATGTCTGCATGATGCCTGCATTACAGGCCGAGAGGGGTCATGCACTGCATGATAGTTGCACGACAGGCCTAGAGGGTCATGCACCGCATGAGGGATGCACGACAGGCCGACTGGGGTCATGTGCAGCATGATGGCTGCACGACAGGCAGAGAGGGGTCATGCTCTACATGAGGGCTGCACGACAGGCCGAGAGGGTCATGTTCTGACAGGCCGAGAGGGGTAATTCACCGACAGGCCGAGAGGGGTCAAGCACTGCATGAGGGCTGCACAACAGGCCAAGTAGGGTGATGCGCCACATGATGGCTGCACGACAGGCCAAGAAGGGTGATGCACAGCATGATGGCTGCACGACAGGCCAAGAGGGGTGATGCGCTGCATGATGGCTGCACGACAGGCCGAGAGGGGTCATGCGCCGCAAGAGGGCTGCACGACAGGCCGAGAGGGGACATGCGCCGACAGGCTGAGAGGGATCATGCGCTGACAGGCCAAGAGGGGTCATGCGCCGCATAAGGGCTGCACGACAGGCCGAGACGAGTAATGCGCCGCATGATGGCTGCACGAAAGGATGAGAGGGGTCATGCACCACATGATAGTTGCACGACAGGCCGAGAGTGGTCATGTGCTGCATGATGGCTGCACGACAGGCCGAGAGGGGTCATGCGCCGACAGGCTGAGAGAGATCATGCGCTCACAGGCCAAGAGGGGCCATGCGCCACATGAGGGCTGCACGACAGGCCAAGAAGGGTGATGCACAGCATGATGGCTGCATGACAGGCCAAGAAGGGTGATGCACCAAATGATGGCTGCACGACAGGCCGAGAGGGGTGATGCGCCGCATGATGGCTGCAAGACAGGATGAGAGGGGTCATGCACCACATGATAGTTGCACGACAGGCCTAGAGGGGTCATGCACCGCATGAGGGCTGCACGACAGGCCGACAGGGGTCATGTGCCGCATGATGGCTGCATGACACGCCGAGAGAGGTCATGTCTGTATGATGGCTGCATGACAGGCCGAGAGGCGTCATGCACTGCATGATACACACGTATGGGTGCAGAAAATACACACGTATGGATGCAGAACATACACACATATGGATGCAGAACATACACACTTATGGACGCAGAACATACACACATATGGATGCAGAACATACACACATATGATGCAGAACATACACACATATGGATGCAGAACATACATACATATGGGTGCAGAACATACACACATATGATGCAGAACATACACACGTATGGGTGCAGAACATACACACGTATGGACGCAGAACATACACACGTATGGGTGCAGAACATACACACGTCTGGGTGCAGAACATACGCACGTATGGACGCAGAACATACACACATTTGGATGCAGAACATACACACATGTGGATGCAGAACATACACACATATGGGTGCAGAACATACATACATATGATGCAGAACATACACACATATGGGTGCAGAACATACACACTTATGGTTGCAGAACATACACACAAGTATGGGTGCAGAACATACACACACGTATGCGTGCAGAACATACACACATATGGATGCAGAACATACCACATATGGATGCAGAACATACACACATATGGGTGCAGAACATACACACATATGGATGCAGAACATACCACATATGGGTGCAGAACATACACACTTATGGGTGCAGAACATACACATGAATGGATGCAGAACATACACACGTATGGACGCAGAACATACACACATATGGATGCAGAACATACACACATATGATGCAGAACATACACACGTATGGGTGCAGAACATACACACGTATGGACGCAGAACATACACACGTATGGACGCAGAACATACACACATATGGACGCAGAACATACATACGAATGGACGCAGAACATACACACATATGGATGCAGAACATACACACTTATGGACACAGAACATACACACATATGGATGCAGAACATACACACATATGGGTGCACAGCATAGTGCATGAATGCCCATGATAATGATGTTGATGGTCATACTACACATGTGAAAGTTTTTTGCACCCGGGGGAGTCTAGGTGTGGACCTTTGGTCTCAGGCCGTCTCTCATAGTAATGTACAGGCTACATACCTAGGCAGACATTCACACTTACACATGTGGAGTATTACATCATGATCATGTGTAATGGCGGATGTATGCGCCCAAACGTCTGTCACTGAGTTGTTATGTAGGTCATGATTCATGTTGTACATAGATTTGAATGTGTCCGTTTGCTTTGCTTTCTTTTCCGCCATGTCTTTGTGATGTGGTTGTAACATGTGCTTTTTTGTGCCTGGAGATGTTTATGTTCTGGTCTTTGCAATATCGTGTCCCACAGACGTTGCCATTGTTAAGACATACTTTTCCTGTAATGTGTCTGTCTCGATTTTTCATTCTGAATTAGAGTTATTTCTTTATGTGTTGGGGAGATTTTGCGTTCGATGTATTTTTCTACGACGGGAGCACAGAACTGGGCATTTACATTGTGAAAGAAGCCGCGACAGGCCGAGAGGGGTCACGCGCCGCATAATGGCTGAAAAACAGGCCGAGAGGGGTCATGCGCTGCATGAGGGCTGCACGACAGGCCGAGAGAGGTAATGCATTGCATGATGGCTGCACGACTGGCCGTGAGGGGTAATGCGCCGCATGGTGGCCACACGACAGGCCAAGAGGGGTCACGCACCGCATGATGGCTGCAAGACAGGCTGAGAGGGGTCAAGCGCCGCATGGTGGCCGCACGACAGGCCAAGAGGTGTCATGCACTGCATGATGGCTGCTTCACAGGCCTAGAGGGGTCACGCGCCGCATGGTGGCCGCACGACAGGCCTAGAGGGGTCATGTGCACCATGGTGGCTGCACGACAGGCCAAGAGGAGTCATATGCCGCATGGTGGCTGCATGACTGACCGAGAGGGGCCATGCACCGCATGATGGCTGCTTGATAGGCCGAGAGGGGTCATGTGAGGCATGGTAGCTGCACGACAGGCCGAGAGGGGTCATTAGCCGCATGGTGGCTGCACAACAGGCCGAGAGGGGTCATGCACCGCAAGGGGGCTGCACGACAGGCCGAGCGGGGTCATGCGATGCATGGTGGTTGCACGACAGGCCGAGAGGGGTCATGCGCTGCATGGTCGGTACACAAAAGGCCGAGAGGGGTCATGCCCTGCATGATGGCTGCACGACAGGCCAAGAAGGATGATGAGCCGCTTGATGGCTGCACGACAGGCCGAGTGGAGTGATGCATTGCATGATGCCTGCACAACAGGCCGAGAGGGGTCATGCCCCGCATGGGGGCTGCACGACAGGCCGAGAGGGGTCATGTACCGCATGATGGCTGCACGACAGGCCGAGAGGGGCATGCGCCACATGGTGGATGCACCCCAGGCTGACAGGGGTCATGCGCCGCATGAGGGCTGCACGACAGGCCAAAAGGAGTGATGCGTAGCATGATGGCTGCACGACAGGCCGAGAGGAGTGATGCATTGCATGATTGCTGCACGACAGGCCAAGAGGAGTGATGCATTGCATGATGGCTGCACGACAGGCCGAGAGGGGTCATACACCGCATGGTGGCTGCACGACAGGCCGAGAGGGGTCATTTGCCGCATGATGGCTGCACGACAGGCCAAGACGGGTCATGCGCCACATGATGGCTGCACGACAGGCCGAGAGGTGTCATGCGCCGCATGATGGCTGCAAGACAGGCCGAGAGGGGTCATGTGCCGCATGCTGGCTGCACGACAGGCCGAGAGGGGTCATGTGCCGCATGATGGCTGCACGACAGGCTGAGAGGGGTCATGTGCCGCATGATGGCTGCACGACAGGCCGAGAGGGATAATGCGCCGCATGATGGCTGAACGACAGGCCGAGAGGAGTCATGCGCCGCAAGAGAGCTGCACGACAGGCCGAAAGGGGTCATGCACCGCATGATGGCTGCTTGATAGGCCGAGAGGGGTCATGTGAGGCATGGTAGCTGCACAACAGGCCAAGAGGGGTCATTAGCCGCATGGTGGCTACCCAACAGGCCGAGAGGGGTCATGCGCTGCATGGTCGGTACACAAAAGGCCGAGAGGGGTCATGCCCCGCATGATGGCTGCACGACAGGCCAAGAAGGGTGATGAGCCGCATGATGGCTGCACGACAGGCCGAGTGGAGTGATGCATTGCATGATGGCTGCACGACAGGCCGAGAGGGGTCATGCGCAGCATAGTGGCTGCACGACAGGCCCAGAGGGGTCATGTACCGCCTGATGGCTGCACGACAGGCCGAGAGGGGAATGCGCCACATGGTGGCTGCACCCCAGGCCGACAGGGGTCATGCACTGACAGGCCGAAAGGGGTCATTCACCGACAGGCCGAGAGGGGTCAAGCGCTGCATGAGGGCTGCAAAACAGGCCAAGAATGGTGATGCACCACATGATGGCTGCATGATTGGCCAAGAAGGGTGATGCACCGCATGATGGCTGCATGACAGGCCAAGAGGGGTGATGCGCCGCATGATGGCTGCACGACAGGCCAAGAAGGGTGATGCACTGAATGATGGCTGCACGACAGGCCAAGAGGGGTGATGCGCTGCATGATGGCTACACGACAGGCCGAGAGGGGTCATGCGCCGCAAGAGGGCTGCACGACAGGCCGAGAGGGGTCATGCGCCGAATGGCTGAGAGGGATCATGCGCTGACAGGCCAAGAGGGCTCATGCGCTGCATGATGGCTGCACGACAGGCTGAGAGAGGTCATGCGCCGCATGATGGCTGCACGACAGGATGAGAGGGGTCATGCACCGCATGATAGTTGCACAACAGGCCTAGAGGGGTCATGCACCGCATGAGAGCTGCATGACAGGCCGACAGGAGCCATGTGCTGCATGATGGCTGCACGACAGGCCGAGAGGGGTCATGCGCCGACAGGCTGAGAGGGATCATGCGCTGACAGGCCAAGAGGGGTCATGCGCTGCATGAAGGCATCACGAAAGGCCAAGAAGTGTGATGCGCTGCATGATGGCAGCATGACAGGCCAAGAAGGGTGATGCAACAAATGATGGCTGCACGACAGGCCGAGAGGGGTGATGCGCCGTATGATGGCTGCTTGACAGGATGAGAGCGGTCATGCACCGCATGATAGTTGCACGACAGGCCTAGAGGGGTCATGCACCGCATGAGGGCTGCACAACAGGTCGACAGGGGTCATGTGCCGCATGATGGCTGCACGACAGGCCGAGAGAAGTCATGTCTGCATGATGCCTGCATTACAGGCCGAGAGGGGTCATGCACTGCATGATAGTTGCACGACAGGCCTAGAGGGTCATGCACCGCATGAGGGATGCACGACAGGCCGACTGGGGTCATGTGCAGCATGATGGCTGCACGACAGGCAGAGAGGGGTCATGCTCTACATGAGGGCTGCACGACAGGCCGAGAGGGTCATGTTCTGACAGGCCGAGAGGGGTAATTCACCGACAGGCCGAGAGGGGTCAAGCACTGCATGAGGGCTGCACAACAGGCCAAGTAGGGTGATGCGCCACATGATGGCTGCACGACAGGCCAAGAAGGGTGATGCACAGCATGATGGCTGCACGACAGGCCAAGAGGGGTGATGCGCTGCATGATGGCTGCACGACAGGCCGAGAGGGGTCATGCGCCGCAAGAGGGCTGCACGACAGGCCGAGAGGGGACATGCGCCGACAGGCTGAGAGGGATCATGCGCTGACAGGCCAAGAGGGGTCATGCGCCGCATAAGGGCTGCACGACAGGCCGAGACGAGTCATGCGCCGCATGATGGCTGCACGAAAGGATGAGAGGGGTCATGCACCACATGATAGTTGCACGACAGGCCGAGAGCGGTCATGTGCTGCATGATGGCTGCACGACAGGCCGAGAGGGGTCATGCGCCGACAGGCTGAGAGAGATCATGCGCTCACAGGCCAAGAGGGGCCATGCGCCACATGAGGGCTGCACGACAGGCCAAGAAGGGTGATGCACAGCATGATGGCTGCATGACAGGCCAAGAAGGGTGATGCACCAAATGATGGCTGCACGACAGGCCGAGAGGGGTGATGCGCCGCATGATGGCTGCAAGACAGGATGAGAGGGGTCATGCACCACATGATAGTTGCACGACAGGCCTAGAGGGGTCATGCACCGCATGAGGGCTGCACGACAGGCCGACAGGGGTCATGTGCCGCATGATGGCTGCATGACACGCCGAGAGAGGTCATGTCTGTATGATGGCTGCACGACAGGCCGAGAGGCGTCATGCACTGCATGATACACACGTATGGGTGCAGAAAATACACACGTATGGATGCAGAACATACACACATATGGATGCAGAACATACACACTTATGGACGCAGAACATACACACATATGGATGCAGAACATACACACATATGATGCAGAACATACACACATATGGATGCAGAACATACATACATATGGGTGCAGAACATACACACATATGATGCAGAACATACACACGTATGGGTGCAGAACATACACACGTATGGACGCAGAACATACACACGTATGGGTGCAGAACATACACACGTCTGGGTGCAGAACATACGCACGTATGGACGCAGAACATACACACATTTGGATGCAGAACATACACACATGTGGATGCAGAACATACACACATATGTGTGCAGAACATACATACATATGATGCAGAACATACACACATATGGGTGCAGAACATACACACTTATGGTTGCAGAACATACACACAAGTATGGGTGCAGAACATACACACACGTATGGGTGCAGAACATACACACATATGGATGCAGAACATACCACATATGGATGCAGAACATACACACATATGGGTGCAGAACATACACACATATGGATGCAGAACATACCACATATGGGTGCAGAACATACACACTTATGGGTGCAGAACATACACATGAATGGATGCAGAACATACACACGTATGGACGCAGAACATACACACATATGGATGCAGAACATACACACATATGATGCAGAACATACACACGTATGGGTGCAGAACATACACACGTATGGACGCAGAACATACACACATATGGACGCAGAACATACACACATATGGACGCAGAACATACATACGAATGGACGCAGAACATACACACATATGGATGCAGAACATACACACTTATGGACACAGAACATACACACATATGGATGCAGAACATACACACATATGGGTGCACAGCATAGTGCATGAATGCCCATGATAATGATGTTGATGGTCATACTACACATGTGAAAGTTTTTTGCACCCGGGGGAGTCTAGGTGTGGACCTTTGGTCTCAGGCCGTCTCTCGTAGTAATGTACAGGCTACATACCTAGGTAGACATTCACACTTACACATGTGGAGTATTACATCATGATCATGTGTAATGGCGGATGTATGCACCCAAACGTCTGTCACTGAGTTGTTATGTAGGTCATGATTCATGTTGTACATAGATTTGAATGTGTCCGTTTGCTTTGCTTTCTTTTCCGCCATGTCTTTGTGATGTGGTTGTAACATGTGCTTTTTTGTGCCTGGAGATGTTTATGTTCTGGTCTTTGCAATATCGTGTCCCACAGATGTTGCCATTGTTAAGACATACTTTTCCTGTAATGTGTCTGTCTCGATTTTTCATTCTGAATAAGAGTTATTTCTTTATGTGTTGGGGAGATTTTGCGTTCGATGTATTTTTCTACGACGGGAGCACAGAACTGGGCATTTACATTGTGAAAGAAGCCGCGACAGGCCGAGAGGGGTCACGCGCCGCATAATGGCTGAAAAACAGGCCGAGAGGGGTCATGCGCTGCATGAGGGCTGCACGACAGGCCGAGAGAGGTAATGCATTGCATGATGGCTGCACGACTGGCCGTGAGGGGTAATGCGCCGCATGGTGGCCACACGACAGGCCAAGAGGGGTCACGCACCGCATGATGGCTGCAAGACAGGCTGAGAGGGGTCAAGCGCCGCATGGTGGCCGCACGACAGGCCAAGAGGTGTCATGCACTGCATGATGGCTGCTTCACAGGCCTAGAGGGGTCACGCGCCGCATGGTGGCCGCACGACAGGCCTAGAGGGGTCATGTGCACCATGGTGGCTGCACGACAGGCCAAGAGGAGTCATATGCCGCATGGTGGCTGCATGACTGACCGAGAGGGGCCATGCACCCCATGATGGCTGCTTGATAGGCCGAGAGGGGTCATGTGAGGCATGGTAGCTGCACGACAGGCCGAGAGGGGTCATTAGCCGCATGGTGGCTGCACAACAGGCCGAGAGGGGTCATGCACCGCAAGGGGGCTGCACGACAGGCCGAGCGGGGTCATGCGATGCATGGTGGTTGCACGACAGGCCGAGAGGGGTCATGCGCTGCATGGTCGGTACACAAAAGGCCGAGAGGGGTCATGCCCTGCATGATGGCTGCACGACAGGCCAAGAAGGATGATGAGCCGCTTGATGGCTGCACGACAGGCCGAGTGGAGTGATGCATTGCATGATGCCTGCACAACAGGCCGAGAGGGGTCATGCCCCGCATGGGGGCTGCACGACAGGCCGAGAGGGGTCATGTACCGCATGATGGCTGCACGACAGGCCGAGAGGGGCATGCGCCACATGGTGGATGCACCCCAGGCTGACAGGGGTCATGCGCCGCATGAGGGCTGCACGACAGGCCAAAAGGAGTGATGCGTAGCATGATGGCTGCACGACAGGCCGAGAGGAGTGATGCATTGCATGATTGCTGCACGACAGGCCAAGAGGAGTGATGCATTGCATGATGGCTGCACGACAGGCCGAGAGGGGTCATACACCGCATGCTGGCTGCACGACAGGCCGAGAGGGGTCATTTGCCGCATGATGGCTGCACGACAGGCCAAGACGGGTCATGCGCCACATGATGGCTGCACGACAGGCCGAGAGGTGTCATGCGCCGCATGATGGCTGCAAGACAGGCCGAGAGGGGTCATGTGCCGCATGCTGGCTGCACGACAGGCCGAGAGGGGTCATGTGCCGCATGATGGCTGCACGACAGGCTGAGAGGGGTCATGTGCCGCATGATGGCTGCACGACAGGCCGAGAGGGATAATGCGCCGCATGATGGCTGAACGACAGGCCGAGAGGAGTCATGCGCCGCAAGAGAGCTGCACGACAGGCCGAAAGGGGTCATGCACCGCATGATGGCTGCTTGATAGGCCGAGAGGGGTCATGTGAGGCATGGTAGCTGCACAACAGGCCGACAGGAGCCATGTGCCGCATGATGGCTGCACGACAGGCCGAGAGCGGCCATGTGCTGCATGATGGCTGCATGACAGGCCAAGAAGGGTGATGCACCAAATGATGGCTGCACGACAGGCCGAGAGGGGTGATGCGCCGCATGATGGCTGCACGACAGGCCGAGAGGGGTCATGCACTGCATGATACACACATATGGGTGCAGAACATACACACGTATGGACGCAGAACATACACACATATGGATGCAGAACATACACACTTATGGACACAGAACATACACACATATGGATGCAGAACATACACACATATGGGTGCAGAACATACACACATATGATGCAGAACATACACACATATGATGAAGAACATACACACATATTGGTGCAGAACATACACACGTATGATGCAGAACATACACACGTATGGACGAGTAACATACACACATAATGGTGCAGAACATACACACGTATGGACGCAGAACATACACACATATGGATGCAGAACATACACACTTATGGACGCAGAACATACACACAAATGGATGCAGAACATACACACATATGGGTGCAGAACATTCACACATATGGATGCAGAACATACACACATATGATGCAGAACATACACACATATGGGTGCAGAACATACACACTTATGTTTGCAGAACATACACACGTGTATGGGTGCAGAACATACACAAACGTATGGGTGCAGAACATACACACATATGGATGCAGAACATACCACATATGGGTGCAGAACATACACACATATGGATGCAGAACATACACACATATGGGTGCAGAACATACACACATATGGATGCAGAACATACCACATATGGATGCAGATCATACACACATATGGATGCAGAACATACCACATATGGGTGCAGAACATACACACTTATGGGTGCAGAACATACACACGTATGGGTGCAGAACATACACACGTATGGACGCAGAACATACACACATATGGGTGCAGAACATACACACGTATGGATGCAGAACATACACACATATGGATGCAGAACATACACACTTATGGACGCAGAACATACACACATATGGATGCAGAACATACACACATATGGGTGCACAGCATAGTGCATGAATGCCCATGATAATGATGTTGATGGTCATACTACACATGTGAACGTTTTTTGCACCCGGGGGAGTCTAGGTGTGGACCTTTGGTCTCAGGCCGTCTCTCGTGGTACTGTACAGGCTACATACCTAGGCAGACATTCACACTTACACATGTGGAGTATTACATCATGATCATGTGTAATGGCTGATGTATGCACCCAAACGTCTGTCACTGAGTTGTTATGTAGGTCATGATTCATGTTGTACATACATTTGAATGTGTCCGTTTGCTTTGCTGTCTTTTCCGCCATGTCTTTGTGATGTGGTTGTAACATGTGCTTTTTTTGTGACTGGAGATGTTTATGTTCTGGTCTTTGCAATATCGTGTCCCACAGATTTTGCCATTGTTAAGACACACTTTTCCTGTAATGTGTCGGTCTCGATTTTTCATTCCGAATAAGAGTTATTTCTTTATGTGTTGGGGAGATTTTGCGTTCAATGTATTTTTCTACGACGGGAGCACAGAACTGGGCATTTACATTGTGAAAGAAGCCGCGACAGGCTGAGAGGGGTCACGCGCCGCATGATGGCTGCACAACAGGCCGAGAGGGGTCATGCGCTGCATGAGGGCTGCACGACAGGCCGAGAGAGGTAATGCATTGCATGATGGCTGCAAGACTGGCCGTGAGGAGTAATGCGCCGCATGGTGGCCACACGACAGGCCAAGAGGGGTCACGCGCCGTATGATGCCTGCAAGACAGGCTGAGAGGGGTCAAGCGCCGCATGGGGGCCGCACGACAGGCCAAGAGGTGTCATGCATCGCATGATGGCTGCTTCACAGGCCGAGAGGGGTCATGTGCACCATGGTGGCTGCACGACAGGCCAAGAGGAGTCATATGAATCATGGTGGCTGCATGACTGACCGAGAGGGGTCATGCACCGCATGTTGGCTGCTTGATAGGCCGAGAGGGATCATGTGATGCATGGTGGCTGCACGAAAGGCTGAGAGGGGTCATGCGCCGCATGGTGGCTGCACAACAGGCCGAGAGGGGTCATGCACTGCAAGGGGTCTGCACGACAGGCCGAGCGGGGTCATGCGCTGCATGGTGGCTGCATGACAGGCCGAGAGGGGTCATGCGCCGCATGGTCGGTACACAAAAGGTCGAGAGGGGTCATGCGCCGCATGATGGCTCCACGACAGGCCAAGAAGGGTGATGCGCCGCATGATGGCTGCACGACAGGCCGCGTGGAGTGATGCATTGCATGATGGCTGCACGACAGGCTGAGAGGGGTCATGCGCCGCATGGTGGCTGCACGACAGGCCGAGACGGGTCATGTACCGCATGATGGCTGTACGACAGGCCGAGAGGGGTCATGCGCCGCATGTTAGCTGCACGACAGGCCGAGAGGGGTCATGCGCCACATGGTGGCTGCACCCCAGGCCGACAGGGGTCATGCGCTGCATGAGGGCTGCACGACAGGCCAAAAGGAGTGATGCGTAGCATGATGGCTGCAAGACAGGCCGAGAGGAGTGATGCATTGAATGATGGCTGCACGACAGGCCAAGAGGAGTGATGCATTGCATGATGGCTGCACGACAGGCCAAGAGGGGTCATACACCGGCTGCACGACAGGCCGAGAGGGGTCATGCGCCGCATGATGGCTCCACGACAGGCCAAGAAGGGTGATGCGCCACATGATGGCTGCACGACAGGCCGCGAGGGGTCATGCGCCGCATGATGGCTCCACGACAGGCCAAGAAGGGTGATGCGCCACATGATGGCTGCACGACAGGCCGCGAGGGGTAATGCGCCGCATGGTGGCCACACGACAGGCCAAGAGGTGCCATGCACCGCATGATGGCTGCTTCACAGGCCGAGAGGGGTCACGCCCCGCATGATGGCTGCTTGACAGGCCGATAGGGGTCATGTGCACCATGGTGGCTGCACGACAGGCAAAGAGGAGTCAAATGCCGCATGGTGTCTGCACGACTGGCCGAGAGGGGTCATGCACCGCATGATGGCTGCTTGATAGGCCGAGAGGGGTCATGTGAGGCATGTTAGCTGCAGGACAGGCTGAGAGGGGTCATGTGCCACATGGTGGCTGCACCCTAGGCCGACAGGGGTCATGCGCCGCATGAGGGCTGCACGACAGGCCGAGAGGAGTGATGCATTGCATGATGGCTGCATGACAGGCCACGAGGAGTGATGCATTGCATGATGGCTGCACGACAGGCCAAGAGGGGTCATACACCGCATGGTGGCTGCACGACAGGCCGAGAGGGGTCATTTGCCGCATGATGGCTGCACGACAGGCCGAGAGGGGTCATGTGCCGCATGATGGCTGCAAGACAGGCTGAGAGGGGTCATGCGCCGCATGGTGGCCGCATGACAGGCCAAAAGGTGCCATGCACTGCATGATGGCTGCTTCACAGGCCGTGAGGGGTCACGCCCCGCATGATCGCTGCTTGACATGCCAAGAGGGGTCATGTGCACCATGGCGGCTGCACAACAGGCCAAGAGGAGTCATATGCCGCATGGTGTCTGCATGACTGGCCGAGAGGGGTCATGCACCGCATGATGGCTGCTTGATAGGCCGAGAGGGGTCATGTGAGGCATGGTGGCTGCACCACAGGCCGAGAGGGGTCATGCGCCGCATGGTGGCTGCACAACAGGCCAAGAGGGGTCATGCACCGCAAGGGGGCTACATGACAGGCTGAGCGGGGTCATGCGCTGCATGGTGGCTGCACGACAGGCCGAGAGGGGTCATGCGCCGCATGGTCGGTACACAAAAGGCTGAGAGGGGTCATGCCCCGCATGATGGCTGCCCGACAGGCCAAGAAGGGTGATGCGCTGCACGACAGGCCGAGTGGAGTGATGCATTGCATTATGGCTGCACGACAGGCCGAGAGGGATCATGCGCCGCATGGTGGCTGCACGACAGGCCAAGAGGGGTCATGCGCCGCATGGTGGCTGCACGACAGGCCGAGAGGGGTCATGTACCGCATGATGGCTGCACGACAGGCCGAGAGGGGTCATGCGCCGCATGTTAGCTGCACGACAGACCGAGAGGGGTCATGCGCCACATGGTGGCTGCACCCCAGGCCGACAGGGGTCATGCGCCGCATGAGGGCTGCACGACAGGCCAAAAGGAGTGATGCGTAGCATGATGGCTGCACGACAGGCCGAGGGGAGTGATGCATTGCATGATGGCTGCATGACAGGCCACGAGGAGTGATGCATTGCATGATGGCTGCATGACAGGCCAAGAGGGGTCATACACTGCATGGTGGCTGCACGACAGGCCGAGAGGGGTCATTTGCCACATGATGGCTGCACGACAGGCCAAGACGGGTCATGCGCCACATGATGGCTGCACGACAGGCCGAGAGGGGTCATGTGCCGCATGATGGCTGCACGACAGGCCGAGAGGGGTCATGTGCCGCATGATGGCTGCACGACATTCCGAGAGGGGTCATGTGCCGCATGATGGCTGCACGACAGCCCGATAGGGGTCATGCTCTGCATGAGGGCTGCACGACAGGCCGAGAGGGGTCATGCACTGACAGGCCGAGAGGTGTCAAGCGCTGCATGAGGGCTGCACAACAGGCCAAATAGGGTGAGGCGCCACATGATGGCTGCACGACTGGCCAAGAAGGGTGATGCACCGCATGATGGCTGCACGACAGGCCAAGAAGGGTGATGCACCGCATGATGGCTGCACGACAGGCCAAGAGGGGTGATGCGCTGCATGATGGCTGCATGACAGGCCGAGAGGGGTCATGCGCCGCAAGAGGGCTGCACGACAGGCCGAGAGGGGTCATGCGCCGACAGGCTGAGAGGGATCATGCGCTGACAGGCCAAGAGGGGTCATGCACCGCAGGAGGGCTGCACGACGGGCCGAGAGGGGTCATGCGCTGCATGATGGCTGCACGACAGGCCGAGAGAGGTCATGCGCCGCATGATGGCTGAACGACAGGCCGAGAGGAGTCATGCGCCGCATGATGGCTGCACGACAGGATGAGAGGGGTCATGCGCTGCATGTTAGTTGCACGACAGGCCTAGAGGGGTCATGCACCGCATGAGAGCTGCACGACAGGCCGACAGGAGCCATGTGCCGCATGATGGCTGCACGACAGGCCGAGAGCGGTCATGT
Source organism: Ambystoma mexicanum (assembly GCF_040938575.1). Classification (NCBI taxonomy): domain Eukaryota; kingdom Metazoa; phylum Chordata; class Amphibia; order Caudata; family Ambystomatidae; genus Ambystoma; species Ambystoma mexicanum. The sequence goes on from NC_090928.1 coordinate 1,284,745,168, forward strand.
GCTGCATGATGGCTGCATGACAGGCCAAGAAGGGTGATGCACCAAATGATTGCTGCACGACAGGCCGAGAGGGGTGATGCGCCGCATGATGGCTGCACGACAGGTTGACAGGGGTCATGTGCCGCATGATGGCTGCACGACAGGCCGAGAGAGGTCATGTCTGCATGATGGCTGCACGATAGGCCGAGAGGGGTCATGCACTGCATGATACACACATATGGGTGCAGAACATACACACGTATGGACGCAGAACATACACACATATGGATGCAGAACATACACACTTATGGACACAGAACATACACACATATGGATGCAGAACATACACACATATGGGTGCAGAACATACACACATATGATGCAGAACATACACACATATGATGCAGAACATACACACATATTGGTGCAGAACATACACACGTATGATGCAGAACATACACACGTATGGACGAGTAACATACACACATAATGGTGCAGAACATACACACGTATGGACGCAGAACATACACACATATGGATGCAGAACATACACACTTATGGACGCAGAACATACACACATATGGATGCAGAACATACACATATATGGGTGCAGAACATTCACACATATGGATGCAGAACATACACACATATGATGCAGAACATACACACATATGGGTGCAGAACATACACACTTATGTTTGCAGAACATACACACGTGTATGGGTGCAGAACATACACAAACGTATGGGTGCAGAACATACACACATATGGATGCAGAACATACCACATATGGGTGCAGAACATACACACATATGGATGCAGAACATACACACATATGGGTGCAGAACATACACACATATGGATGCAGAACATACCACATATGGATGCAGATCATACACACATATGGATGCAGAACATACCACATATGGGTGCAGAACATACACACTTATGGGTGCAGAACATACACACGTATGGGTGCAGAACATACACACGTATGGACGCAGAACATACACACATATGGGTGCAGAACATACACACGTATGGATGCAGAACATACACACATATGGATGCAGAACATACACACTTATGGACGCAGAACATACACACATATGGATGCAGAACATACACACATATGGGTGCACAGCATAGTGCATGAATGCCCATGATAATGATGTTGATGGTCATACTACACATGTGAACGTTTTTTGCACCCGGGGGAGTCTAGGTGTGGACCTTTGGTATCAGGCCGTCTCTCGTAGTAATGTACAGGCTACATACCTAGGCAGACATTCACACTTACACATGTGGAGTATTACATCATGATCATGTGTAATGGCGGATGTATGCGCCCAAACGTCTGTCACTGAGTTGTTATGCAGGTCATGATTCATGTTGTACATACATTTGAATGTGTCAGTTTGCTTTGCTGTCTTTTCCGCCATATCTTTGTGATGTGGTTGTAACATGTGCTTTTTTTGTGCCTGGAGATGTTTATGTTCTGGTCTTTGCAATATCGTGTCCCACAGATGTTGCCATTGTTAAGACACACTTTTCCTGTAATGTGTCGGTCTCGATTTTTCATTCCGAATAAGAGTTATTTCTTTATGTGTTGGGGAGATTTTGCGTTCAATGTATTTTTCTACGACGGGAGCACAGAACTGGGCATTTACATTGTGAAAGAAGCCGCGACAGGCCGAGAGGGGTCACGCGCCGCATGATGGCTACACAACAGGCCGAGAGGGGTCATGCGCTGCATGAGGGCTGCACGACAGGCCGAGAGAGGTAATGCATTGCATGATGGTTGCACGACTGGCCGTGAGGAGTAATGCCCCGCATGGTAGCCACACGACAGGCCAATAGGGGTCACGCGCCGTATGATGCCTGCAAGACAGGCTGAGAGGGGTCAAGCGCCGCATGGTGGCCGCACGACAGGCCAAGAGGTGTCATGCATCGCATGATGGCTGCTTCACAGGCCGAGAGGGGTCATGTGCACCATGGTGGCTGCACGACAGGCCAAGAGGAGTCATATGAATCATGGTGGCTGCATGACTGACCGAGAGGGGTCATGCACCGCATGATGGCTGCTTGATAGGCTGAGAGGGATCATGTGATGCATGGTGGCTGCACGAAAGGCTGAGAGGGGTCATGCGCCGCATGGTGGCTGCACAACAGGCCGAGAGGGGTCATGCACTGCAAGGGGTCTGCACGACAGGCCGAGCGGGGTCATGCGCTGCATGGTGGCTGCACGACAGGCCGAGAGGGGTCATGCGCCGCATGGTCGGTACACAAAAGGCCGAGAGGGGTCATGCGCGGCATGATGGCTCCACGACAGGCCAAGAAGGGTGATGCGCCGCATGATGGCTGCACGACAGGCCGCGTGGAGTGATGCATTGCATGATGGCTGCACGACAGGCTGAGAGGGGTCATGCGCCGCATGGTGGCTGCACGACAGGCCGAGACGGGTCATGTACCGCATGATGGCTGTACGACAGGCCGAGAGGGGTCATGCGCCGCATGTTAGCTGCACGACAGGCCGAGAGGGGTCATGCGCCACATGGTGGCTGCACCCCAGGCCGACAGGGGTCATGCACCGCATGAGGGCTGCACGACAGGCCAAAAGGAGTGATGCGTAGTATGATGGCTGCAAGACAGGCCGAGAGGAGTGATGCATTGTATGATGGCTGCACGACAGGCCAAGAGGAGTGATGCATTGCATGATGGCTGCACGACAAGCCAAGAGGGGTCATACACCGGCTGCACGACAGGCCGAGAGGGGTCATGCGCCGCATGATGGCTCCACGACAGGCCAAGAAGGGTGATGCGCCACATGATGGCTGCACGACAGGCCGAGAGGGGTCATGCGCCGCATGATGGCTGCACGACAGGCCGAGAGGGGTCATGTGCCGCATGATGGCTGCACGACAGGCCGAGAGGGATCATGTACCGCATGATGGCTGCACAACAGGCCGAGAGGGGTCATGGACTGACAGGCCGAGAGGGGTAATTCACCGACCGGCCGAGAGGGGTCAAGCGCTGCATGAGGGCTGCACAACAGGCCAAGAAGGGTGATGCGCCACATGATGGCTGCACGACTGGCCAAGAAGGGTGATGCACCGCATGATGGCTGCATGACAGGCCAAGAGGGGTGATGCACCGCATGATGGCTGCACGACAGGCCAAGAAGGGTGATGCACCGCATGATGGCTGCACGACAGGCCAAGAAGGGTGATGCACCGCATGATGGCTGCACGACAGGCCAAGAGGGGTGATGCGCTGCATGATGGCTGCATGACAGGCCGAGAGGGGTCATGCGCCGCAAGAAGGCTGCACGACAGGCCGAGAGGGGTCATGCGCCGACAGGCTGAGAGGGATCATGCGCTGACAGGCCAAGAGGGGTCATGCACCGCAGGAGGGCTGCACGACGGGCCGAGAGGGGTCATGCGCTGCATGATGGCTGCACGACAGGCCGAGAGAGGTCATGCGCCGCATGATGGCTGAACGACAGGCCAAGAGGAGTCATGCGCCGCATGATGGCTGCACGACAGGATGAGAGGGGTCATGCGCTGCATGTTAGTTGCACGACAGGCCTAGAGGGGTCATGCACCGCATGAGAGCTGCACGACAGGCCGACAGGAGCCATGTGCCGCATGATGGCTGCACGACAGGCTGAGAGCGGTCATGTGCTGCATGATGGCTGCATGACAGGCCAAGAAGGGTGATGCACCAAATGATGGCTGCACGACAGGCCGAGAGGGGTGATGCGCCACATGATGGCTGCACGACAGGTTGACAGGGGTCATGTGCCGCATGATGGCTGCACGACAGGCCGAGAGAGGTCATGTCTGCATGATGGCTGCACGATAGGCCGAGAGGGGTCATGCACTGCATGATACACACATATGGGTGCAGAACATACACACGTATGGACGCAGAACATACACACATATGGATGCAGAACATACACACTTATGGACACAGAACATACACACATATGGATGCAGAACATACACACATATGGGTGCAGAACATACACACATATGATGCAGAACATACACACATATGATGCAGAACATACACACATATTGGTGCAGAACATACACACGTATGATGCAGAACATACACACGTATGGACGAGTAACATACACACATAATGGTGCAGAACATACACACGTATGGACGCAGAACATACACACATATGGATGCAGAACATACACACTTATGGACGCAGAACATACACACATATGGATGCAGAACATACACACATATGGGCGCAGAACATTCACACATATGGATGCAGAACATACACACATATGATGCAGAACCTACACACATATGGGTGCAGAACATACACACTTATGTTTGCAGAACATACACACGTGTATGGGTGCAGAACATACACAAACGTATGGGTGCAGAACATACACACATATGGATGCAGAACATACCACATATGGGTGCAGAACATACACACATATAGATGCAGAACATACACACATATGGGTGCAGAACATACACACATATGGATGCAGAACATACCACATATGGATGCAGATCATACACACATATGGATGCAGAACATACCACATATGGGTGCAGAACATACACACTTATGGGTGCAGAACATACACACGTATGGGTGCAGAACATACACACGTATGGGTGTAGAACATACACACGTATGGACGCAGAACATACACACATATGGGTGCAGAACATACACACATATGGATGCAGAACATACACACATATGGATGCAGAACATACACACTTATGGACGCAGAACATACACACATATGGATGCAGAACATACACACATATGGGTGCACAGCATAGTGCATGAATGCCCATGATAATGATGTTGATGGTCATACTACACATGTGAACGTTTTTTGCACCCGGGGGAGTCTAGGTGTGGACCTTTGGTCTCAGGCCGTCTCTCGTACAGGCTACATACCTAGGCAGACATTCACACTTACACATGTGGAGTATTACATCATGATCATGTGTAATGGCGGATGTATGCACCCAAACGTCTGTCACTGCGTTGTTATGTAGGTCATGATTCATGTTGTACATACATTTGAATGTGTCCATTTGCTTTGCTGTCTTTTCCGCCATGTCTTTGTGATGTGGTTGTAACATGTGCTTTTTTTGTGCCTGGAGATGTTTATGTTCTGGTCTTTGCAATATCTTGTCCCACAGATGTTGCCATTGTTAAGACACACTTTTCCTGTAATGTGTCGGTCTCGATTTTTCATTCCGAATAAGAGTTATTTCTTTATGTGTTGGGGAGATTTTGCGTTCAATGTATTTTTCTACGACGGGAGCACAGAACTGGGCATTTACATTGTGAAAGAAGACGCGACAGGCCAAGAGGGGTCACGCGCCGCATGATGTCTGCACAACAGGCCGAGAGGGGTCATGCGCTGCATGAGGGCTGCACGACAGGCCGAGAGAGGTAATGCATTGCATGATGGCTGCACGACTGGCCGTGAGGAGTAATGCGCCGCATGGTGGCCACACGACAGGCCAAGAGGGGTCACGCGCCGTATGATGCCTGCAAGACAGGCTGAGAGGGGTCAAGCGCCGCATGGGGGCCGCACGACAGGCCAAGAGGTGTCATGCATCGCATGATGGCTGCTTCACATGCCGAGAGGGGTCATGTGCAGCATGGTGGCTGCACGACAGGCCAAGAGGAGTCATATGAATCATGGTGGCTGCATGACTGACCGAGAGGGGTCATGCACCGCATGATGGCTGCTTGATAGGCCGAGAGGGATCATGTGATGCATGGTGGCTGCACGAAAGGCTGAGAGGGGTCATGCGCCGCATGGTGGCTGCACAACAGGCCGAGAGGGGTCATGCACTGCAAGGGGTCTGCACTACAGGCCGAGCGGGGTCATGCGCTGCATGGTGGCTGCACGACAGGCCGAGAAGGGTCATGCGCCGCATGGTCGGTACACAAAAGGCCGAGAGGGGTCATGCGCCGCATGATGGCTCCACGACAGGCCAAGAAGGGTGATGCGCCGCATGATGGCTGCACGACAGGCCGCGTGGAGTGATGCATTGCATGATGGTGCACGACAGGCTGAGAGGGGTCATGCGCCGCATGGTGGCTGCACGACAGGCCGAGACGGGTCATGTACCGCATGATGGCTGTACGACAGGCCGAGAGGGGTCATGCGCCGTATGATGCCTGCAAGACAGGCTGAGAGGGGTCAAGCGCCGCATGGGGGCCGCACGACAGGCCAAGAGGTGTCATGCATCGCATGATGGCTGCTTCACAGGCCGAGAGGGGTCATGTGCACCATGGTGGCTGCACGACAGGCCAAGAGGAGTCATATGAATCATGGTGGCTGCATGACTGACCGAGAGGGGTCATGCACCGCATGTTGGCTGCTTGATAGGCCGAGAGGGATCATGTGATGCATGGTGGCTGCACGAAAGGCTGAGAGGGGTCATGCGCCGCATGGTGGCTGCACAACAGGCCGAGAGGGGTCATGCACTGCAAGGGGTCTGCACGACAGGCCGAGCGGGGTCATGCGCTGCATGGTGGCTGCATGACAGGCCGAGAGGGGTCATGCGCCGCATGGTCGGTACACAAAAGGTCGAGAGGGGTCATGCGCCGCATGATGGCTCCACGACAGGCCAAGAAGGGTGATGCGCCGCATGATGGCTGCACGACAGGCCGCGTGGAGTGATGCATTGCATGATGGCTGCACGACAGGCTGAGAGGGGTCATGCGCCGCATGGTGGCTGCACGACAGGCCGAGACGGGTCATGTACCGCATGATGGCTGTACGACAGGCCGAGAGGGGTCATGCGCCGCATGTTAGCTGCACGACAGGCCGAGAGGGGTCATGCGCCACATGGTGGCTGCACCCCAGGCCGACAGGGGTCATGCGCTGCATGAGGGCTGCACGACAGGCCAAAAGGAGTGATGCGTAGCATGATGGCTGCAAGACAGGCCGAGAGGAGTGATGCATTGAATGATGGCTGCACGACAGGCCAAGAGGAGTGATGCATTGCATGATGGCTGCACGACAGGCCAAGAGGGGTCATACACCGGCTGCACGACAGGCCGAGAGGGGTCATGCGCCGCATGATGGCTCCACGACAGGCCAAGAAGGGTGATGCGCCACATGATGGCTGCACGACAGGCCGCGAGGGGTCATGCGCCGCATGATGGCTCCACGACAGGCCAAGAAGGGTGATGCGCCACATGATGGCTGCACGACAGGCCGCGAGGGGTAATGCGCCGCATGGTGGCCACACGACAGGCCAAGAGGTGCCATGCACCGCATGATGGCTGCTTCACAGGCCGAGAGGGGTCACGCCCCGCATGATGGCTGCTTGACAGGCCGATAGGGGTCATGTGCACCATGGTGGCTGCACGACAGGCAAAGAGGAGTCAAATGCCGCATGGTGTCTGCACGACTGGCCGAGAGGGGTCATGCACCGCATGATGGCTGCTTGATAGGCCGAGAGGGGTCATGTGAGGCATGTTAGCTGCAGGACAGGCTGAGAGGGGTCATGTGCCACATGGTGGCTGCACCCTAGGCCGACAGGGGTCATGCGCCGCATGAGGGCTGCACGACAGGCCGAGAGGAGTGATGCATTGCATGATGGCTGCATGACAGGCCACGAGGAGTGATGCATTGCATGATGGCTGCACGACAGGCCAAGAGGGGTCATACACCGCATGGTGGCTGCACGACAGGCCGAGAGGGGTCATTTGCCGCATGATGGCTGCACGACAGGCCGAGAGGGGTCATGTGCCGCATGATGGCTGCAAGACAGGCTGAGAGGGGTCATGCGCCGCATGGTGGCCGCATGACAGGCCAAAAGGTGCCATGCACTGCATGATGGCTGCTTCACAGGCCGTGAGGGGTCACGCCCCGCATGATCGCTGCTTGACATGCCAAGAGGGGTCATGTGCACCATGGCGGCTGCACAACAGGCCAAGAGGAGTCATATGCCGCATGGTGTCTGCATGACTGGCCGAGAGGGGTCATGCACCGCATGATGGCTGCTTGATAGGCCGAGAGGGGTCATGTGAGGCATGGTGGCTGCACCACAGGCCGAGAGGGGTCATGCGCCGCATGGTGGCTGCACAACAGGCCAAGAGGGGTCATGCACCGCAAGGGGGCTACATGACAGGCTGAGCGGGGTCATGCGCTGCATGGTGGCTGCACGACAGGCCGAGAGGGGTCATGCGCCGCATGGTCGGTACACAAAAGGCTGAGAGGGGTCATGCCCCGCATGATGGCTGCCCGACAGGCCAAGAAGGGTGATGCGCTGCACGACAGGCCGAGTGGAGTGATGCATTGCATTATGGCTGCACGACAGGCCGAGAGGGATCATGCGCCGCATGGTGGCTGCACGACAGGCCAAGAGGGGTCATGCGCCGCATGGTGGCTGCACGACAGGCCGAGAGGGGTCATGTACCGCATGATGGCTGCACGACAGGCCGAGAGGGGTCATGCGCCGCATGTTAGCTGCACGACAGACCGAGAGGGGTCATGCGCCACATGGTGGCTGCACCCCAGGCCGACAGGGGTCATGCGCCGCATGAGGGCTGCACGACAGGCCAAAAGGAGTGATGCGTAGCATGATGGCTGCACGACAGGCCGAGGGGAGTGATGCATTGCATGATGGCTGCATGACAGGCCACGAGGAGTGATGCATTGCATGATGGCTGCATGACAGGCCAAGAGGGGTCATACACTGCATGGTGGCTGCACGACAGGCCGAGAGGGGTCATTTGCCACATGATGGCTGCACGACAGGCCAAGACGGGTCATGCGCCACATGATGGCTGCACGACAGGCCGAGAGGGGTCATGTGCCGCATGATGGCTGCACGACAGGCCGAGAGGGGTCATGTGCCGCATGATGGCTGCACGACATTCCGAGAGGGGTCATGTGCCGCATGATGGCTGCACGACAGCCCGATAGGGGTCATGCTCTGCATGAGGGCTGCACGACAGGCCGAGAGGGGTCATGCACTGACAGGCCGAGAGGTGTCAAGCGCTGCATGAGGGCTGCACAACAGGCCAAATAGGGTGAGGCGCCACATGATGGCTGCACGACTGGCCAAGAAGGGTGATGCACCGCATGATGGCTGCACGACAGGCCAAGAAGGGTGATGCACCGCATGATGGCTGCACGACAGGCCAAGAGGGGTGATGCGCTGCATGATGGCTGCATGACAGGCCGAGAGGGGTCATGCGCCGCAAGAGGGCTGCACGACAGGCCGAGAGGGGTCATGCGCCGACAGGCTGAGAGGGATCATGCGCTGACAGGCCAAGAGGGGTCATGCACCGCAGGAGGGCTGCACGACGGGCCGAGAGGGGTCATGCGCTGCATGATGGCTGCACGACAGGCCGAGAGAGGTCATGCGCCGCATGATGGCTGAACGACAGGCCGAGAGGAGTCATGCGCCGCATGATGGCTGCACGACAGGATGAGAGGGGTCATGCGCTGCATGTTAGTTGCACGACAGGCCTAGAGGGGTCATGCACCGCATGAGAGCTGCACGACAGGCCGACAGGAGCCATGTGCCGCATGATGGCTGCACGACAGGCCGAGAGCGGTCATGTGCTGCATGATGGCTGCATGACAGGCCAAGAAGGGTGATGCACCAAATGATTGCTGCACGACAGGCCGAGAGGGGTGATGCGCCGCATGATGGCTGCACGACAGGTTGACAGGGGTCATGTGCCGCATGATGGCTGCACGACAGGCCGAGAGAGGTCATGTCTGCATGATGGCTGCACGATAGGCCGAGAGGGGTCATGCACTGCATGATACACACATATGGGTGCAGAACATACACACGTATGGACGCAGAACATACACACATATGGATGCAGAACATACACACTTATGGACACAGAACATACACACATATGGATGCAGAACATACACACATATGGGTGCAGAACATACACACATATGATGCAGAACATACACACATATGATGCAGAACATACACACATATTGGTGCAGAACATACACACGTATGATGCAGAACATACACACGTATGGACGAGTAACATACACACATAATGGTGCAGAACATACACACGTATGGACGCAGAACATACACACATATGGATGCAGAACATACACACTTATGGACGCAGAACATACACACATATGGATGCAGAACATACACATATATGGGTGCAGAACATTCACACATATGGATGCAGAACATACACACATATGATGCAGAACATACACACATATGGGTGCAGAACATACACACTTATGTTTGCAGAACATACACACGTGTATGGGTGCAGAACATACACAAACGTATGGGTGCAGAACATACACACATATGGATGCAGAACATACCACATATGGGTGCAGAACATACACACATATGGATGCAGAACATACACACATATGGGTGCAGAACATACACACATATGGATGCAGAACATACCACATATGGATGCAGATCATACACACATATGGATGCAGAACATACCACATATGGGTGCAGAACATACACACTTATGGGTGCAGAACATACACACGTATGGGTGCAGAACATACACACGTATGGACGCAGAACATACACACATATGGGTGCAGAACATACACACGTATGGATGCAGAACATACACACATATGGATGCAGAACATACACACTTATGGACGCAGAACATACACACATATGGATGCAGAACATACACACATATGGGTGCACAGCATAGTGCATGAATGCCCATGATAATGATGTTGATGGTCATACTACACATGTGAACGTTTTTTGCACCCGGGGGAGTCTAGGTGTGGACCTTTGGTATCAGGCCGTCTCTCGTAGTAATGTACAGGCTACATACCTAGGCAGACATTCACACTTACACATGTGGAGTATTACATCATGATCATGTGTAATGGCGGATGTATGCGCCCAAACGTCTGTCACTGAGTTGTTATGCAGGTCATGATTCATGTTGTACATACATTTGAATGTGTCAGTTTGCTTTGCTGTCTTTTCCGCCATATCTTTGTGATGTGGTTGTAACATGTGCTTTTTTTGTGCCTGGAGATGTTTATGTTCTGGTCTTTGCAATATCGTGTCCCACAGATGTTGCCATTGTTAAGACACACTTTTCCTGTAATGTGTCGGTCTCGATTTTTCATTCCGAATAAGAGTTATTTCTTTATGTGTTGGGGAGATTTTGCGTTCAATGTATTTTTCTACGACGGGAGCACAGAACTGGGCATTTACATTGTGAAAGAAGCCGCGACAGGCCGAGAGGGGTCACGCGCCGCATGATGGCTACACAACAGGCCGAGAGGGGTCATGCGCTGCATGAGGGCTGCACGACAGGCCGAGAGAGGTAATGCATTGCATGATGGTTGCACGACTGGCCGTGAGGAGTAATGCCCCGCATGGTAGCCACACGACAGGCCAATAGGGGTCACGCGCCGTATGATGCCTGCAAGACAGGCTGAGAGGGGTCAAGCGCCGCATGGTGGCCGCACGACAGGCCAAGAGGTGTCATGCATCGCATGATGGCTGCTTCACAGGCCGAGAGGGGTCATGTGCACCATGGTGGCTGCACGACAGGCCAAGAGGAGTCATATGAATCATGGTGGCTGCATGACTGACCGAGAGGGGTCATGCACCGCATGATGGCTGCTTGATAGGCTGAGAGGGATCATGTGATGCATGGTGGCTGCACGAAAGGCTGAGAGGGGTCATGCGCCGCATGGTGGCTGCACAACAGGCCGAGAGGGGTCATGCACTGCAAGGGGTCTGCACGACAGGCCGAGCGGGGTCATGCGCTGCATGGTGGCTGCACGACAGGCCGAGAGGGGTCATGCGCCGCATGGTCGGTACACAAAAGGCCGAGAGGGGTCATGCGCGGCATGATGGCTCCACGACAGGCCAAGAAGGGTGATGCGCCGCATGATGGCTGCACGACAGGCCGCGTGGAGTGATGCATTGCATGATGGCTGCACGACAGGCTGAGAGGGGTCATGCGCCGCATGGTGGCTGCACGACAGGCCGAGACGGGTCATGTACCGCATGATGGCTGTACGACAGGCCGAGAGGGGTCATGCGCCGCATGTTAGCTGCACGACAGGCCGAGAGGGGTCATGCGCCACATGGTGGCTGCACCCCAGGCCGACAGGGGTCATGCACCGCATGAGGGCTGCACGACAGGCCAAAAGGAGTGATGCGTAGTATGATGGCTGCAAGACAGGCCGAGAGGAGTGATGCATTGTATGATGGCTGCACGACAGGCCAAGAGGAGTGATGCATTGCATGATGGCTGCACGACAAGCCAAGAGGGGTCATACACCGGCTGCACGACAGGCCGAGAGGGGTCATGCGCCGCATGATGGCTCCACGACAGGCCAAGAAGGGTGATGCGCCACATGATGGCTGCACGACAGGCCGAGAGGGGTCATGCGCCGCATGATGGCTGCACGACAGGCCGAGAGGGGTCATGTGCCGCATGATGGCTGCACGACAGGCCGAGAGGGATCATGTACCGCATGATGGCTGCACAACAGGCCGAGAGGGGTCATGGACTGACAGGCCGAGAGGGGTAATTCACCGACCGGCCGAGAGGGGTCAAGCGCTGCATGAGGGCTGCACAACAGGCCAAGAAGGGTGATGCGCCACATGATGGCTGCACGACTGGCCAAGAAGGGTGATGCACCGCATGATGGCTGCATGACAGGCCAAGAGGGGTGATGCACCGCATGATGGCTGCACGACAGGCCAAGAAGGGTGATGCACCGCATGATGGCTGCACGACAGGCCAAGAAGGGTGATGCACCGCATGATGGCTGCACGACAGGCCAAGAGGGGTGATGCGCTGCATGATGGCTGCATGACAGGCCGAGAGGGGTCATGCGCCGCAAGAAGGCTGCACGACAGGCCGAGAGGGGTCATGCGCCGACAGGCTGAGAGGGATCATGCGCTGACAGGCCAAGAGGGGTCATGCACCGCAGGAGGGCTGCACGACGGGCCGAGAGGGGTCATGCGCTGCATGATGGCTGCACGACAGGCCGAGAGAGGTCATGCGCCGCATGATGGCTGAACGACAGGCCAAGAGGAGTCATGCGCCGCATGATGGCTGCACGACAGGATGAGAGGGGTCATGCGCTGCATGTTAGTTGCACGACAGGCCTAGAGGGGTCATGCACCGCATGAGAGCTGCACGACAGGCCGACAGGAGCCATGTGCCGCATGATGGCTGCACGACAGGCTGAGAGCGGTCATGTGCTGCATGATGGCTGCATGACAGGCCAAGAAGGGTGATGCACCAAATGATGGCTGCACGACAGGCCGAGAGGGGTGATGCGCCACATGATGGCTGCACGACAGGTTGACAGGGGTCATGTGCCGCATGATGGCTGCACGACAGGCCGAGAGAGGTCATGTCTGCATGATGGCTGCACGATAGGCCGAGAGGGGTCATGCACTGCATGATACACACATATGGGTGCAGAACATACACACGTATGGACGCAGAACATACACACATATGGATGCAGAACATACACACTTATGGACACAGAACATACACACATATGGATGCAGAACATACACACATATGGGTGCAGAACATACACACATATGATGCAGAACATACACACATATGATGCAGAACATACACACATATTGGTGCAGAACATACACACGTATGATGCAGAACATACACACGTATGGACGAGTAACATACACACATAATGGTGCAGAACATACACACGTATGGACGCAGAACATACACACATATGGATGCAGAACATACACACTTATGGACGCAGAACATACACACATATGGATGCAGAACATACACACATATGGGCGCAGAACATTCACACATATGGATGCAGAACATACACACATATGATGCAGAACCTACACACATATGGGTGCAGAACATACACACTTATGTTTGCAGAACATACACACGTGTATGGGTGCAGAACATACACAAACGTATGGGTGCAGAACATACACACATATGGATGCAGAACATACCACATATGGGTGCAGAACATACACACATATAGATGCAGAACATACACACATATGGGTGCAGAACATACACACATATGGATGCAGAACATACCACATATGGATGCAGATCATACACACATATGGATGCAGAACATACCACATATGGGTGCAGAACATACACACTTATGGGTGCAGAACATACACACGTATGGGTGCAGAACATACACACGTATGGGTGTAGAACATACACACGTATGGACGCAGAACATACACACATATGGGTGCAGAACATACACACATATGGATGCAGAACATACACACATATGGATGCAGAACATACACACTTATGGACGCAGAACATACACACATATGGATGCAGAACATACACACATATGGGTGCACAGCATAGTGCATGAATGCCCATGATAATGATGTTGATGGTCATACTACACATGTGAACGTTTTTTGCACCCGGGGGAGTCTAGGTGTGGACCTTTGGTCTCAGGCCGTCTCTCGTACAGGCTACATACCTAGGCAGACATTCACACTTACACATGTGGAGTATTACATCATGATCATGTGTAATGGCGGATGTATGCACCCAAACGTCTGTCACTGCGTTGTTATGTAGGTCATGATTCATGTTGTACATACATTTGAATGTGTCCATTTGCTTTGCTGTCTTTTCCGCCATGTCTTTGTGATGTGGTTGTAACATGTGCTTTTTTTGTGCCTGGAGATGTTTATGTTCTGGTCTTTGCAATATCTTGTCCCACAGATGTTGCCATTGTTAAGACACACTTTTCCTGTAATGTGTCGGTCTCGATTTTTCATTCCGAATAAGAGTTATTTCTTTATGTGTTGGGGAGATTTTGCGTTCAATGTATTTTTCTACGACGGGAGCACAGAACTGGGCATTTACATTGTGAAAGAAGACGCGACAGGCCAAGAGGGGTCACGCGCCGCATGATGTCTGCACAACAGGCCGAGAGGGGTCATGCGCTGCATGAGGGCTGCACGACAGGCCGAGAGAGGTAATGCATTGCATGATGGCTGCACGACTGGCCGTGAGGAGTAATGCGCCGCATGGTGGCCACACGACAGGCCAAGAGGGGTCACGCGCCGTATGATGCCTGCAAGACAGGCTGAGAGGGGTCAAGCGCCGCATGGGGGCCGCACGACAGGCCAAGAGGTGTCATGCATCGCATGATGGCTGCTTCACATGCCGAGAGGGGTCATGTGCAGCATGGTGGCTGCACGACAGGCCAAGAGGAGTCATATGAATCATGGTGGCTGCATGACTGACCGAGAGGGGTCATGCACCGCATGATGGCTGCTTGATAGGCCGAGAGGGATCATGTGATGCATGGTGGCTGCACGAAAGGCTGAGAGGGGTCATGCGCCGCATGGTGGCTGCACAACAGGCCGAGAGGGGTCATGCACTGCAAGGGGTCTGCACTACAGGCCGAGCGGGGTCATGCGCTGCATGGTGGCTGCACGACAGGCCGAGAAGGGTCATGCGCCGCATGGTCGGTACACAAAAGGCCGAGAGGGGTCATGCGCCGCATGATGGCTCCACGACAGGCCAAGAAGGGTGATGCGCCGCATGATGGCTGCACGACAGGCCGCGTGGAGTGATGCATTGCATGATGGTGCACGACAGGCTGAGAGGGGTCATGCGCCGCATGGTGGCTGCACGACAGGCCGAGACGGGTCATGTACCGCATGATGGCTGTACGACAGGCCGAGAGGGGTCATGCGCCGCATGTTAGCTGCACGACAGGCCGAGAGGGGTCATGCGCCACATGGTGGCTGCACCCCAGGCCGACAGGGGTCATGCGCCGCATGAGGGCTGCACGACAGGCCGAAAGGAGTGATGCGTAGCATGATGGCTGCAAGACAGGCCGAGAGGAGTGATGCATTGCATGATGGCTGCACAACAGGCCAAGAGGAGTGATGCATTGCATGATGGCTGCACGACAGGCCAAGAGGGGTCATACACCGCTGCACGACAGGCCGAGAGGGGTCATATGCCGCATGAAGGCTGCACGACAGGCCAAGACGGGTCATGCGCCACATGATGGCTGCACGACAGGCCGAGAGGGGTCATGCGCCGCATGATGGCTTCACGACAGGCCGAGAGGGGTCATGTGCCGCATGATGGCTGCACGACAGGCCGAGAGGGATCATGTACCGCATGATTGCTGCACAACAGGCCGAGAGGGGTCATGCTCTGCATGAGGGCTGCACGACAGGCCGAGAGGGGTCATGCACTGACAGGCCAAGAGGGGTAATTCACCGACAGGCCGAGAGGGGTCAAGCGCTGCATGAGGGCTGCACAACAGGCCAAGAAGGGTGATGCGCCACATGATGGCTGCACGACTGGCCAAGAAGGGTGATGCACCGCATGATGGCTGCATGACAGGCCAAGAGGGGTGATGCACCGCATGATGGCTGCACGACAGGCCAAGAAGGGTGATGCACCGCATGATGGCTGCACGACAGGCGGAGAGGGGTCATGTGCCGCATGATGGCTGCACGACAGGCGGAGAGGGGTCATGTGCCACATGATGGCTGCACGACAGGCCGAGAGGGGTCATTCACCAACAGGCCGAGAGGGGTCAAGCGCTGCATGAGGGTTGCACAACAGGCCAAGAAGGGTGATGCGCCACATGATGGCTGCATGACTGGCCAAGAAGGGTGATGCACCGAATGATGGCTTCATGACAGGCCAAGAGGGGTGATGCGCCGCATGATGGCTGCACGACAGGCCAAGAAGGGTGATGCGCTGCATGATGGCTGCACGACAGGCCGAGAGGCGTCATGCGACGCAAGAGGGCTGCACGACAGGCTGAGAGGGTTCATGCGCCGACAGGCTGGGAGGGATCATGCGCTGACAGGCCAAGAGGGGTCATGCGCCGCATGAGGGCTGCACGATAGGCCTAGAGGGGTCATGTGCTGAATGATGGCTGCACGACAGGCCGAGAGAGGTCATGCGCCGCATGATGGCTGCACGACAGTCCGAGAGGAGTCATGCGCCGCATGATGGCTGCACGACAGGATGAGAGGGGTCATGCGCCACATGAGAGCTGCACGACAGGCCGACAGGAGCCATGTGCCGCATGATGGCTGCACGACAGGCCAAGAGCGGTCATGTGCTGCATGATGGCTGCACGACAGGCCGAGAGGGGTCATGCGCTGACAGGCTGAGAGGGATCATGCGCTGTCAGGCCAAGAGGGGTCATGCGCCGCATGAGGGCTGCTTGATAGGCCGAGAGGGGTCATGTGAGGCATGGTGGCTGCACGAAAGGCCGAGAGGGGTCATGTGCCGCATGGTGGCTGCACAACAGGCCGAGAGGCGTCATGCACCGCAAGGGGGCTGCACGACAGGCTGAGCGGGGTCATGCGCTGCATGGTGGCTGCACGACAGGCCAAGAGGGGTCATGCACCGCATGGTCGGTACACAAAAGGCCGAGAGGGGTCATGCCCCGCATGATGGCTGCACGACAGGCCAAGAAGGGTGATGCGCCGCATGATGGCTGAATGACAGGCCGAGTGGAGTGATGCATTGCATGATGGCTTCACGACAGGCCGAGAGGGGTCATGCGCCGCATGGTGGCTGCACGACAGGCCAAGAGGGGTCATGTACCGCATGATGGCTGCACGACAGGCCGAGAGGGGTCATGCGCAGCATGAGGGCTGCACGACAGGCCAAAAGGAGTGATGCATAGCATGATGGCTGCACGACAGGCCGAGAGGAGTGATGCATTGCATGATGGCTGCACGACAGGCCAAGAGGAGTGATGCATTGCATGATGGCTGCACGACAGGCCAAGAGGGGTCATACACCGCATGGTGGCTGCACGACAGGCCGAGAGGGGTCATATGCCGCATGATGGCTGCACGACAGACCGAGAGGGTTCATGTGCCGCATGATGGCTGCATGACAGGCCGAGAGGGGTCATGCTCTGCATGAGGGCTGCACGACAGGCCGAGAGGGGTCATGCACTGACAGGCCGAGAGGGGTAATTCACCGACAGGCCGAGAGGGGTCAAGCGCTGCATGAGGCTGCACAACAGGCCAAGAAGGGTGATGCACCACATGATGGCTGCACAACTGGCCAAGAAGGGTGATGCACCGCATGATGGCTGCATGACAGGCCAAGAGGGGTGATGCGCCGCATGATGGCTGCACGACAGGCCAAGAAGGGTGATGCACCGCATGATGGCTGCACGACAGGCCGAGAGGGGTCATGTGCTGCATGATGGCTGCACGACAGGCCGAGAGGGGTCATGTGCCGCATGATGGCTGCACGACAGGCTGAGAGGGGTCATGCTCTGCATGAGGGCTGCACGACAGGCCCAGAGGGGTCATGCACTGACAGGCCGAGAGGGGTCATTCACCGACAGGCCGAGAGGGGTCAAGCGCTGCATGAGGGCTGCACAACAGGCCAAGAAGGGTGATGCGCCACATGATGGCTGCACGACTGGCCAAGTAGGGTGATGCACCGCATGATGGCTGCATGACAGGCCAAGAGGGGTGATGCGCCGCATGATGGCTGCACGACAGGCCAAGAAGGGTGATGCACTGCATGATGGCTGCACGACAGGCCAAGAGGGGTGATGCGCTTTATGATGGCTGCACGACAGGCCGAGAGGGGTCATGCGCCGCAAGAGGGCTGCATGACAGGCCGACAGGGGTCATGCGCCGACAGGCTGAGAGGGATCATGCGCTGACAGGCCAAGAGGGGTCATGCGCCGCATGAGGGCTGCACGACAGGCCAAGAGGGGTCATGCGCTGCATGATGGCTGCACGACAGGATGAGAGGGGTCATGCGCCGCATGATAGTTGCACGACAGGCCTAGAGGGGTCATGCACCGCATGAGAGCTGCACAACAGGCCGAGAGTGGTCATGTCCTGCATGATGGCTGCACGACAGGCCGAGAGGGGTCATGCGCCGACAGGCTGAGAGGGATCATGCGCTGACAGGCCAAGAGGGGTCATGCGCTGCATGAAGGCATCACGAAAGGCCAAGAAGTGTGATGCGCCGCATGATGGCAGCATGACAGGCCAAGAAGGGTGATGCAACAAATGATGGCTGCACGACAGGCCGAGAGGGGTGATGCGCCGTATGATGGCTGCTTGACAGGATGAGAGCGGTCATGCACCGCATGATAGTTGCACGACAGGCCTAGAGGGGTCATGCACCGCATGAGGGCTGCACAACAGGTCGACAGGGGTCATGTGGCGCATGATGGCTGCACGACAGGCCGAGAGAAGTCATGTCTGCATGATGCCTGCATTACAGGCCGAGAGGGGTCATGCACTGCATGATAGTTGCACGACAGGCCTAGAGGGTCATGCACCGCATGAGGGATGCACGACAGGCCGACTGGGGTCATGTGCAGCATGATGGCTGCACGACAGGCAGAGAGGGGTCATGCTCTACATGAGGGCTGCACGACAGGCCGAGAGGGTCATGTTCTGACAGGCCGAGAGGGGTAATTCACCGACAGGCCGAGAGGGGTCAAGCACTGCATGAGGGCTGCACAACAGGCCAAGTAGGGTGATGCGCCACATGATGGCTGCACGACAGGCCAAGAAGGGTGATGCACAGCATGATGGCTGCACGACAGGCCAAGAGGGGTGATGCGCTGCATGATGGCTGCACGACAGGCCGAGAGGGGTCATGCGCCGCAAGAGGGCTGCACGACAGGCCGAGAGGGGACATGCGCCGACAGGCTGAGAGGGATCATGCGCTGACAGGCCAAGAGGGGTCATGCGCCGCATAAGGGCTGCACGACAGGCCGAGACGAGTAATGCGCCGCATGATGGCTGCACGAAAGGATGAGAGGGGTCATGCACCACATGATAGTTGCACGACAGGCCGAGAGTGGTCATGTGCTGCATGATGGCTGCACGACAGGCCGAGAGGGGTCATGCGCCGACAGGCTGAGAGAGATCATGCGCTCACAGGCCAAGAGGGGCCATGCGCCACATGAGGGCTGCACGACAGGCCAAGAAGGGTGATGCACAGCATGATGGCTGCATGACAGGCCAAGAAGGGTGATGCACCAAATGATGGCTGCACGACAGGCCGAGAGGGGTGATGCGCCGCATGATGGCTGCAAGACAGGATGAGAGGGGTCATGCACCACATGATAGTTGCACGACAGGCCTAGAGGGGTCATGCACCGCATGAGGGCTGCACGACAGGCCGACAGGGGTCATGTGCCGCATGATGGCTGCATGACACGCCGAGAGAGGTCATGTCTGTATGATGGCTGCATGACAGGCCGAGAGGCGTCATGCACTGCATGATACACACGTATGGGTGCAGAAAATACACACGTATGGATGCAGAACATACACACATATGGATGCAGAACATACACACTTATGGACGCAGAACATACACACATATGGATGCAGAACATACACACATATGATGCAGAACATACACACATATGGATGCAGAACATACATACATATGGGTGCAGAACATACACACATATGATGCAGAACATACACACGTATGGGTGCAGAACATACACACGTATGGACGCAGAACATACACACGTATGGGTGCAGAACATACACACGTCTGGGTGCAGAACATACGCACGTATGGACGCAGAACATACACACATTTGGATGCAGAACATACACACATGTGGATGCAGAACATACACACATATGGGTGCAGAACATACATACATATGATGCAGAACATACACACATATGGGTGCAGAACATACACACTTATGGTTGCAGAACATACACACAAGTATGGGTGCAGAACATACACACACGTATGCGTGCAGAACATACACACATATGGATGCAGAACATACCACATATGGATGCAGAACATACACACATATGGGTGCAGAACATACACACATATGGATGCAGAACATACCACATATGGGTGCAGAACATACACACTTATGGGTGCAGAACATACACATGAATGGATGCAGAACATACACACGTATGGACGCAGAACATACACACATATGGATGCAGAACATACACACATATGATGCAGAACATACACACGTATGGGTGCAGAACATACACACGTATGGACGCAGAACATACACACGTATGGACGCAGAACATACACACATATGGACGCAGAACATACATACGAATGGACGCAGAACATACACACATATGGATGCAGAACATACACACTTATGGACACAGAACATACACACATATGGATGCAGAACATACACACATATGGGTGCACAGCATAGTGCATGAATGCCCATGATAATGATGTTGATGGTCATACTACACATGTGAAAGTTTTTTGCACCCGGGGGAGTCTCGGTGTGGACCTTTGGTCTCAGGCCGTCTCTCGTAGTAATGTACAGGCTACATACCTAGGCAGACATTCACACTTACACATGTGGAGTATTACATCATGATCATGTGTAATGGCGGATGTATGTGCCCAAACGTCTGTCACTGAGTTGTTATGTAGGTCATGATTCATGTTGTACATACATTTGAATGTGTCCGTTTGCTTTGCTTTCTTTTCCGCCATGTCTTTGTGATGTGGTTGTAACATGTGCTTTTTTGTGCCTGGAGATGTTTATGTTCTGGTCTTTGCAATATCATGTCCCACAGATGTTGCCATTGTTAAGACACACTTTTCCTGTAGTGTGTCTGTCTCAATTTTTCATTCTGAATTAGAGTTATTTCTTTATGTGTTGGGGAGATTTTGTGTTCGATGTATTTTTCTACGACGGGAGCACAGAACTGGGCATTTACATTGTGAAAGAAGCCGCGACAGGCCGAGAGGGGTCACGCGCCGCATAATGGCTGAAAAACAGGCCGAGAGGGGTCATGCGCTGCATGAGGGCTGCACGACAGGCCGAGAGAGGTAATGCATTGCATGATGGCTGCACGACTGGCCGTGAGGGGTAATGCGCCGCATGGTGGCCACACGACAGGCCGAGAGGAGTCATGCGCCGCAAGAGAGCTGCACGACAGGCCGAGAGGGGTCATGTGCCGCATGATGGCTGCACGACAGGCTGAGAGGGGTCATGTGCCGCATGATGGCTGCACGACAGGCCGAGTGGAGTGATGCATTGCATGATGGCTGCACGACAGGCCGAGAGGGGTCATGCGCAGCATAGTGGCTGCACGACAGGCCGAGAGGGGTCATGTACCGCCTGATGGCTGCACGACAGGCCGAGAGGGGAATGCGCCACATGGTGGCTGCACCCCAGGCCGACAGGGGTCATGCACTGACAGGCCGAAAGGGGTCATTCACCGACAGGCCGAGAGGGGTCAAGCGCTGCATGAGGGCTGCAAAACAGGCCAAGAATGGTGATGCACCACATGATGGCTGCATGATTGGCCAAGAAGGGTGATGCACCGCATGATGGCTGCATGACAGGCCAAGAGGGGTGATGCGCCGCATGATGGCTGCACGACAGGCCAAGAAGGGTGATGCACTGAATGATGGCTGCACGACAGGCCAAGAGGGGTGATGCGCTGCATGATGGCTACACGACAGGCCGAGAGGGGTCATGCGCCGCAAGAGGGCTGCACGACAGGCCGAGAGGGGTCATGCGCCGACAGGCTGAGAGGGATCATGCGCTGACAGGCCAAGAGGGCTCATGCGCTGCATGATGGCTGCACGACAGGCTGAGAGAGGTCATGCGCCGCATGATGGCTGCACGACAGGATGAGAGGGGTCATGCACCGCATGATAGTTGCACAACAGGCCTAGAGGGGTCATGCACCGCATGAGAGCTGCATGACAGGCCGACAGGAGCCATGTGCTGCATGATGGCTGCACGACAGGCCGAGAGCGGTTATGTGCTGCATGATGGCTGCACGACAGGCCAAGAAGGATGATGCACCAAATGATGGCTGCACGACAGGCCGAGAGGGGTGATGTACCGCATGATGGCTGCACGACAGGATGAGAGGGGTTATGCACCGCATGATAGTTGCACGACAGGCCTAGAGGGGTCATGCACCGCATGAGAGCTGCACGACAGGCCGACAGGGGTCATGTGCCGCATGATGGCTGCATGACAGGCCGAGAGAGGTCATATCTGCATGGTGGCTGCACGACAGGCTGAGAGGGGTCATGCACTGCATGATGGCTGCACAACAGGACGAGAAAGGTCATGCGCCGCATGATGGCTGCACGACAGGCCGAGAGGAGTCATGCACCGCATGAGGGCTGCACGACAGGCCAAGAGGGGTCATGTGCTGCATGAGGGCTACACGACAGGCCGAGAGGGGTCATGTGCCGCATGATGGCTGCACGACAGGCTGAGAGGGGTCATGCACTGCATGATGGCTGCACGACAGGCCGAGAGGGATAATGCGCCACATGATGGCTGAACGACAGGCCGAGAGGAGTCATGCGCCGCAAGAGAGCTGCACGACAGGCCGAAAGAGGTCATGCACCGCATGATGGCTGCTTGATAGGCCGAGAGGGGTCATGTGAGGCATGGTAGCTGCACAACAGGCCAAGAGGGGTCATGAGCCGCATGGTGGCTACCCAACAGGCCGAGAGGGGTCATGCGCTGCATGGTCGGTACACAAAAGGCCGAGAGGGGTCATGCCCCGCATGATGGCTGCACGACAGGCCAAGAAGGGTGATGAGCCGCATGATGGCTGCACGACAGGCCGAGTGGAGTGATGCATTGCATGATGGCTGCACGACAGGCCGAGAGGGGTCATGCGCAGCATGGTGGCTGCACGACAGACCGAGAGGGGTCATGTATCGCATGATGGCTGCACGACAGGCCGAGAGGGGCATGCGCCACATGGTGGCTGCACCCCAGGCCGACAGGGGTCATGCGCGGCATGAGGGCTGCACGACAGGCCAAAAGGAGTGATGCATAGCATGATGGCTGCACGACAGGCCGAGAGGAGTGATGCATTGCATGATGGCTGCACGACAGGCCAAGAGGAGTGATGCATTGCATGATGGCTGCACGACAGGCCAAGAGGGGTCATACACCGCATGGTGGCTGCACGACAGGCCGAGAGGGGTCATGCACCGCATGAGAGCTGCACGACAGGCCGACAGGAGCCATGTGCTGCATGATGGCTGCACGACAGGCCGAGAGCGGTTATGTGCTGCATGATGGCTGCACGACAGGCCGAGAGGGGTCATGCGCTGACAGGCTGAGAGGGATCAAGTGCTGACAGGCCAAGAGGGGTCATGCGCCGCATGAGTGCTGCACGACAGGCCAAGAAGGGTGATGCGCCGCATGATGGCTGCATGACAGGCCAAGAAAGATGATGCACCAAATGATGGCTGCACGACAGGCCGAGAGGGGTGATGTACCGCATGATGGCTGCACGACAGGATGAGAGGGGTTATGCACCGCATGATAGTTGCACGACAGGCCTAGAGGGGTCATGCACCGCATGAGGGCTGCACGACAGGCCGACAGGGGTCATGTGCCGCATGATGGCTGCATGACAGGCCGAGAGAGGTCATATCTGCATGGTGGCTGCACGACAGGCTGAGAGGGGTCATGCACTGCATGATGGCAGCACTACAGGACGAGAAAGGTCATGCGCCGCATGATGGCTGCACGACAGGCCGAGAGGAGTCATGCACCGCATGAGGGCTGCACGACAGGCCAAGAGGGGTCATGTGCTGCATGAGGGCTACACGACAGGCCGAGAGGGGTCATGTGCCGCATGATGGCTGCACGACAGGCTGAGAGGGGTCATGCACTGCATGATGGCTGCACGACAGGCCGAGAGGGATAATGCGCTGCATGATGGCTGAACGACAGGCCGAGAGGAGTCATGCGCCGCAAGAGAGCTGCACGACAGGCCGAAAGGGGTCATGCACCGCATGATGGCTGCTTGATAGGCCGAGAGGGGTCATGTGAGGCATGGTAGCTGCACAACAGGCCAAGAGGGGTCATTAGCCGCATGGTGGCTACCCAACAGGCCGAGAGGGGTCATGCGCTGCATGGTCGGTACACAAAAGGCCGAGAGGGGTCATGCCCCGCATGATGGCTGCACGACAGGCCAAGAAGGGTGATGAGCCGCATGATGGCTGCACGACAGGCCGAGTGGAGTGATGCATTGCATGATGGCTGCACAACAGGCCGAGAGGGGTCATGCGCAGCATGGTGGCTGCACGACAGGCCGAGAGGGGTCATGTACCGCATGATGGCTGCACGACAGGCCGAGAGGGGCATGCGCCACATGGTGGCTGCACCCCAGGCCGACAGGGGTCATGCGCGGCATGAGGGCTGCACGACAGGCCAAAAGGAGTGATGCGTAGCATGATGGCTGCACGACAGGCCGAGAGGAGTGATGCATTGCATGATGGCTGCACGACAGGCCAAGAGGAGTGATGCATTGCATGATGGCTGCACGACAGGCCAAGAGGGGTCATACACCGCATGGTGGCTGCACGACAGGCCGAGAGGGGTCATTTGCCGCATGATGGCTGCACGACAGGCCAAGACGGGTCATGCGCCACATGATGGCTGCACGACAGGCCGAGAGGGGTCATGCGCCGCATGATGGCTGCACAAAAGGCTGAGAGGGGTCATGCGCCGCATGATGGCTGCATGACAGGCCGAGAGGGGTCATGTGCCGCATGATGACTGCACTACAGGCCGAGAGGGGTCATGTGCCACATGATGGCTGCACGACAGGCTGAGAGGGGTCATGCTCTGCATGAGGGCTGCACGACAGGCCGAGAGGGGTCATGCACTGACAGGCCGAGAGGGGCCATTCACCGACAGGCCGAGAGGGGTCAAGCGCTGCATGAGGGCTGCACAACAGGCCAAGAATGGTGATGCGCCACATGATGGCTGCACGATTGGCCAAGAAGGGTGATGCACCGCATGATGGCTGCATGACAGGCCAAGAGGGGTGATGCGCCGCATGATGGCTGCATGACAGGCCAAGAACGGTGATGCACTGCATGATGGCTGAACGACAGGCCAAGAGGGGTGATGCGCTGCATGATGGCTGCAGGACAGGCCGAGAGGAGTCATGCGCCGCAAGAGGGCTGCACGACAGGCCGAGAGGGGTCATGCGCCGACAGGCTGAGAGGGATCATGCGCTGACAGGCCAAGAGGGGTCATGCACTGCATGATGGCTGCACGACAGGCCGAGAGAGGTCATATGCCGCATGATGGCTGCACGACAGGCTGAGAGGGTTCATGTGCCACATGATGGCTGCATGACAGGCCGAGAGGGGTCATGCTCTGCATGAGGGCTGCACATGATGTGCCACATAATGGCTGCACTTCAGGCCGAGAGGGGTCATGCTCTGCATGATGGCTGCAAGATTGGCCAAGAAGGGTGATGCACCGCATGATGGCTGCATGACAGGCCAAGAGGGGTGATGCGCCACATAATGGCTGCACAACAGGCCAAGAAGGATGATGCACTGCATGATGGCTGCACGACAGGCCAAGAGGGGTGATGCGCTGCATGATGGCTGCACGACAGGCCAAGAGGGGTCATGCGCCGCATGATGGCTGCACGACAGGCCGAGAGGGGTCATGCGCCGACAGGCTGAGAGGGATCATGCGTTCACAGGCCAAGAGGGGTCATGCGCTGCATGATGGCTGCACGACAGGCCGAGAGGGGTCATGTGCCGCATGATGGCTGCACGACAGGCCGAGAGGGGTCATGTGCCACATGATGGCTGCACGACAGGCCGAGAGGGGTCATGCTCTGCATGAGGGCAGCACGACAGGCCGAGAGGGGTCATGCACTGACAGGCCGAGAGGGGTCATTCACCGACAGGCCGAGAGGGGTCAAGCGCTGCATGAGGGCTGCACAACAGGCCAAGAATGGTGATGCGCCACATGATGGCTGCACGATTGGCCAAGAAGGGTGATGCACCGCATGATGGCTGCATGACAGGCCAAGAGGGGTGATGCGCCGCATGATGGCTGCACGACAGGCCAAGAAGGGTGATGCACTGCATGATGGCTGCACGACAGGCCGAGAGGGGTCATGCGCTTCATGGTCGGTACACAAAAGGCCGAGAGGGGTCATGCCCCGCATGATGGCTGCACGACAGGCCAAGAAGGGTGATGAGCCGCATGATGGCTGCACGACAGGCCAAGTGGAGTGATGCATTGCATGATGGCTGCACAACAGGCCGAGAGGGGTCATGCGCAGCATGGTGGCTGCACGACAGGCCGAGAGGGGTCATGTACCGCATGATGGCTGCACGACAGGCCGAGAGGGGCATGCGCCACATGGTGGCTGCACCCCAGGCCGACAGGGGTCATGCGCGGCATGAGGGCTGCACGACAGGCCAAAAGGAGTGATGCGTAGCATGATGGCTGCACGACAGGCCGAGAGGAGTGATGCATTGCATGATGGCTGCACGACAGGCCAAGAGGAGTGATGCATTGCATGATGGCTGCAGGACAGGCCAAGAGGGGTCATACACCGCATGGTGGCTGCACGACAGGCCGAGAGGGGTCATGCGCCGCATGATGGCTGCACGAAAGGCTGAGAGGGGTCATGCGCCGCATGATGGCTGCATGACAGGCCGAGAGGGGTCATGTGCCGCATGATGACTGCACTACAGGCCGAGAGGGGTCATGTGCCACATGATGGCTGCACGACAGGCTGAGAGGGGTCATGCTCTGCATGAGGGCTGCACGACAGGCCGAGAGGGGTCATGCACTGACAGGCCGAGAGGGGCCATTCACCAACAGGCCGAGAGGGGTCAAGCGCTGCATGAGGGCTGCACAACAGGCCAAGAATGGTGATGCGCCACATGATGGCTGCACGATTGGCCAAGAAGGGTGATGCACCGCATGATGGCTGCATGACAGGCCAAGAGGGGTGATGCGCCGCATGATGGCTGCATGACAGGCCAAGAACGGTGATGCACTGCATGATGGCTGAACGACAGGCCAAGAGGGGTGATGCGCTGCATGATGGCTGCAGGACAGGCCGAGAGGGGTCATGCGCCGCAAGAGGGCTGCACGACAGGCCGAGAGGGGTCATGCGCCGACAGGCTGAGAGGGATCATGCGCTGACATGCCAAGAGGGGTCATGCGCTGCATGATGGCTGCACGACAGGCCAAGAGAGGTCATATGCCGCATGATGGCTGCACGACAGGCTGAGAGGGTTCATGTGCCACATGATGGCTGCATGACAGGCCGAGAGGGGTCATGCTCTGCATGAGGGCTGCACATGATGTGCCACATAATGGCTGCACTTCAGGCCGAGAGGGGTCATGTTCTGCATGATGGCTGCAAGATTGGCCAAGAAGGGTGATGCACCGCATGATGGCTGCATGACAGGCCAAGAGGGGTGATGCGCCACATAATGGCTGCACAACAGGCCAAGAAGGATGATGCACTGCATGATGGCTGCACGACAGGCCAAGAGGGGTGATGCGCTGCATGATGGCTGCACGACAGGCCAAGAGGGGTCATGCGCCGCATGATGGCTGCACGACAGGCCGAGAGGGGTCATGCGCCGACAGGCTGAGAGGGATCATGCGTTCACAGGCCAAGAGGGGTCATGCGCTGCATGATGGCTGCACGACAGGCCGAGAGGGGTCATGTGCCGCATGATGGCTGCACGACAGGCCGAGAGGGGTCATGTGCCACATGATGGCGGCACGACAGGCCGAGAGGGGTCATGCTCTGCATGAGGGCAGCACGACAGGCCGAGAGGGGTCATGCACTGACAGGCCGAGAGGGGTCATTCACCGACAGGCCGAGAGGGGTCAAGCGCTGCATGAGGGCTGCACGACAGGCCAAGAATGGTGATGCGCCACATGATGGCTGCACGATTGGCCAAGAAGGGTGATGCACCGCATGATGGCTGCATGACAGGCCAAGAGGGGTGATGCGCCGCATGATGGCTGCACGACAGGCCAAGAAGGGTGATGCACTGCATGATGGCTGCACGACAGGCCAAGAGGGGTGATGCGCTGCATGATGGCTGCATGACAGGCCGAGAGGGGTCATGCGCCGCAAGAGGGCTGCACGACAGGCCGAAAGGGGTCATGCGCCGACAGGCTGAGAGGGATCATGCGCTGACAGGCCAAGAGGGGTCATGCGCTGCATGATGGCTGCACGACAGGCCGAGAGAGGTCATGCGCCGCATGAGGGCTGCACGACAGGCCGAGAGGAGTCATGCGCCGCATGATGGCTGCACGACAGGATGAGAGGGGTCATGAGCCGCATGATAGTTGCACGACAGGCCTAGAGGGGTCATGCACCGCATGAGAGCTGCACGACAGGCCGAGAGCGTTCATGTGCTGCATGATGGCTGCACGACAGGCCGAGAGGGGTCATGTGCCGACAGGCTGAGAGGGATCAAGCGCTGACAGGCCAAGAGGGGTCATGCGCCGCATGAGGGCTGCACAACAGGCCAAGAAGGGTGATGCACCAAATGATGGCTGCACGACAGGCCGAGTCGGGTGATGCGCTGCATGATGGCTGCACAACAGAATGAGAGGGGTCATGCACCACATGATAGTTGCACGACAGGCCTAGAGGGGTCATGCACCGCATGAGGGCTGCACGACAGGCCGACAGGGGTCATGTGCCGCATGATGGCTGCACGACAGGCCGAGAGAGGTCATGTCTGCATGATGGCTGCACGACAGGCCGAGAGGGGTCATGCACTGCGTGATACACATGTATGGGTGCAGAACATACACACTTATGGACGCAGAACATACACACATATGGATGCATAACATACACACATATGGGTGCAGAACATACACACATATGATGCAGAACATACACACATATGGATGCAGAACATACACACGTATGGGTGCAGAACATACACACATATGATGCAGAACATACACACGTATGGGTGCAGAACATACACACGTATGGGCGCAGAACATACACACTTATGGGTGCAGAACATACACACGTATGGGTGCAGAACATACACACATATGGACGCAGAACATACACACAGACGTATGGTTGCAGAACATACACACATATGGACGCAGAACATACACACGTATGGGTGCAGAACATGCACACATATAGGTGCAGAACATACACACATATGGGTGCAGAACATACACACATATGGACACAGAACATACACACGTATGGGTGCAGAACATACACACAGACGTATGGGTGCAGAACATACACACATATGGGTGTAGAGCACACACACATATGGGTGCAGAACACACATATGATGCAGAACATACACACATATGGGATCAGAACATACACACTTATGGGTGCAGAACATACACACATATGGACGCAGAACATACACACTTATGGGTGCAGAACATACACACATATGGACGCAGAACATACACACGTATGGGTGCAGAACATACACACAGACGTATGGGTGCAGAACATACACACATATGGGTGCAGAACATACACACATATTGGCGCAGAACATACACACTTATGGGTGCAGAACATACACACATATGGACGCAGAACAAACACACGTATGGGTGCAGAACATACACACATATGGACGCAGAAGATACACACGTATGGGTGCAGAACATACACACAGACGTATGGGTGCAGAACATACACACGTATGGGTGCAGAACATACACACTTATGGGTGCAGAACATACACACGTATGGGTGCAGAACATACACACATATGATGCAGAACATACACACGTATGGGTGCAGAACATACACACATATGGGTGCAGAACATACACACATATGATGCAGAACATACACACGTATGGGTGCAGAACATACACATGTATGGACACAGAACATACACACATATGGATGCAGAACATACACACGTATGGACGCAGAACATACACACGTATGGACGTAGAACATACACACGTATGGACGCAGAACATACGCACATATGGATGCAGAACATACACACGTATGGACGCAGAACATACACGTATGGGTGCAGAACATACACACATATGGACGCAAAACATACACATGTATGGGTGCAGAACATACACACAGACGTATGGGAGCAGAACATACACACATATGGACGCAGAACATACACACTTATGGATGCAGAACATACACACGTATGGGTGCAGAACATACACACATATGGACGCAGAACATACACACTTATGGATGCAGAACATACACACGTATGGGTGCAGAACATACACACTTATGGGTGCAGAACATACACACATATGGGTGCAGAACATTCACACTTATGGGTGCAGAACATACACACATATGATGCAGAACATACACATGTATGGGTGCAGATGCAGAACATACACACGTATGGGTGCAGAACATACACACTTATGGGTGCAGAACATACACACTTATGGGTGCAGAACATACACACATATGGGTGCATAACATACACACGCATGGGTGCAGAACATACACATGTATGGACGCAGAACATACACACATATGGATGCAGAACATACAAACGTATGGGTGCAGAACATACACACGTATGGGTGCAGAACATACACATGTATGGGTGCAGAACATACACACATATGGATGCAGAACATACACACTTATGGACGCAGAACATACACACATATGGAAGCAGAACATACACACATATGATGCAGAACATACACACATATGGATGCAGAACATACACACATATGGATGCAGAACATACACAACTATGGACGCAGAACATACACACGTTTGGCTGCAGAACATACACCTGTATGGGTGCAGAACATACACACGTATGGACGCAGAACATACACACATATGGATGCAGAACATACACACTTATGGACACAGAACATACACACATTTGGATGCAGAACATACACACATATGGGTGCAGAACATACACACATATGATGCAGAACATACACACATATGTGTTCGGAACATACACACTTATGGTTGCAGAACATACACACACGTATGGGTGCAGAACATACACACATATGGATGCAGAACATACACACATATGGACGCAGAACATACACACATATGATGCAGAACATACACACGTATGGATGCAGAACATACACACGTATGGGTGCAGAACATACACCTGTATGGGTGCAGAACATACACACGTATGGACGCAGAACATACACACATATGGATGCAGAACATACACACTTATGGACACAGAACATACACACATATGGATGCAGAACATACACACATATGGGTGCAGAACATACACACATATGATGCAGAACATACACACATATGGGTGCAGAACATACACACTTATGGTTGCAGAACATACACACACGTATGGGTGCAGAACAAACACACATATGGATGCAGAACATACCACATATGGATGCAGAACATACACACATATGGGTGCAGAACGTACACACATATGGATGCAGAACATACACACACATATGGGTGCAGAACATACACACATATGGATGCAGAACATACACACATATGGGGGCAGAACATACACACGAATGGGTGCAGAACATAGACATGTATGGGTGCAGAACATACACACATATGGACGCAGAACATACACACATATTGATACAGAATATACACACACATATGGGTGCAGAACATACACACATATGGATGCAGAACATACACACATATGGGTGCAGAACATACACACGTATGGGTGCAGAACATACACATGTATGGGTGCAGAACATATGCACATATGGACGCAGAACATACACATATATTGATACAGAACATACACATGTATGGGTGCAAAACATACACACGTATGGGTGCAGAACATACACACATATGGGTGCAGAACATACACACATATGATGCAGAACATACACACGTATGGGTGCAGAACATACACACATATGATGCAGAACATACACACGAATGGGTGCAGAACATACACACTTATGGGTGCAGAACATACACACATATGGGCGCAGAACATACACACATATGGACGCAGAACATACACACTTATGGGTGCAGAACATACACACATATGGACGCAGAACATACACACTTATGGGTGCAGAACATACACACTTATGGGTGCAGAACATACACACATATGGACGCAGAACATTTGGGTGCAGAACATACACACGTATGGGTGCAGAACATACACATGTATGGGTGCAGAACATACATACATATGATGCAGAACATACACATGTATGGGTGCAGATGCAGAACATACACACATATGGGTGCAGAACGTACACACTTATGGGTGCAGAACATACACACTTATGGGTGCAGAACATACACACATATGGACGCAGAACATACACACTTATGGGTGCAGAACATACACACATATGGACGCAGAACATACACACTTATGGGTGCAGAACATAAACACATATGGATGCAGAACATACACACATATGGGTGCAGAACATACACACATATGATGCAGAACATACACACATATGGATGCAGAACATACAAACGTATGGGTGCAGAACATACACACGTATGGGCGCAGAACATACACACATATGGATGCAGAACATACACAAATATGGATGCAGAACATACACAAATATGGATGCAGAACATACACACTTATGGAAGCAGAACATACACACGTATGGACGTAGAACATACACACATATGATGCAGAACATACACACATATGGGTGCAGAACATACACACATATGGACGCAGAAAATACACACGTATGGGTGCAGAACATACACCTGTATGGGTGCAGAACATACACACGTATGGACGCAGAACATACACACATAGGGATGCAGAACATACACACTTATGGACACAGAACATACACACATATGGATGCAGAACATACACACATATGGGTGCAGAACATACACACATATGATGCAGAACATACACACATATGGGTGCAGAACATATACACTTATGGTTGCAGAACATACACACAACACACACGTATGGGTGCAGAACATACACACATATGGATGCAGAACATACCACATATGGATGCAGAACATACACTCATATGGGTGCAGAACATACACACATATGGATGCAGAACATACACACACATATGGGTGCAGAACATACACACATATGGATGCAGAACATACACACATATGGGTTCAGAACATACACACATATGGATGCAGAACATGCCACATATGGATGCAGAACATACACACTTATGGGTGCAGAACATACACATGTATGGGTGCAGAACATACACATGTATGGGTGCAGAACATACACACATATGGACGCAGAACATACACACATATGGGTGCAGAACATACACACTTAGGGTGCAGAACATACACACGTATGGGTGCAGAACAAACACACGCATGGGTGCAGAACATAAACACGTATGGACAGAGAACATACACACTTATGGGTGCAGAACATACACACATATGGACGCAGAACATACACACTTATGGATGCAGAACATACACACTTATGTGTGCAGAACATACACACATATGGGTGCAGAACATACACACTTATGGGTGCAGAACATACACACATATGATGTAGAACATACACACGTATGGGTGCAGATGCAGAACATACACACGTATGGGTGCAGAACATACACACTTATGGGTGCAGAACATACACACATATGGGTGCAGAACATACACACATATGGACGCAGAACATACACACTTATGAGTGCAGAACATACACACATATGGATGCAGAACATACACACTTATGGGAGCAGAACATACACAAGTATGGATGCAGAACATACACACATATGGGTTCAGAACATACACACATATGATGCAGAACATACACACTTATGGGTGTAGAACATACACACGTATGGACGCAGAACATACACACATATGGATGCAGAACATACACACATATGGGTGAGGAAACATACACACGTATGGGTGCAGAACATACACACGTATGGATGCAGAACATACACACATATGGATGCAGAACATACACACTTATGGACACAGAACATACACACATATGGGTGCAGAACATACACACATATGATGTAGAACATACACACGTATGGATGCAGAACAAACACACATATGGGTGCAGAACATACACACATATGATGCAGAACATACACACGTATGGACGCAGAACATCCACACGTATGGGTGCAGAACATACACACGTATGGACGCAGAACATACAGTTATGGACGCAGAACATACACACATATGGATGCAGAACATACACACATATGGGTGCAGAACATACACACATATGATGCAGAACATACACACATATGGGTGCAGAATATACACACTTATGGATGCAGAACATACACACACGTATGGGTGCAGAACATACACACGTATGGGTGCAGAACATACACACGTATGGACGCAGAACATACACACATATGGACGCAGAACATACACACTTATGGGTGCAGAACATACACACTTATGGGTGCAGAACATACACACGTATGGGTGCAGAACATACACACATATGGACGCAGAACATACACACTT
This sequence comes from Ambystoma mexicanum, assembly GCF_040938575.1. Classification (NCBI taxonomy): domain Eukaryota; kingdom Metazoa; phylum Chordata; class Amphibia; order Caudata; family Ambystomatidae; genus Ambystoma; species Ambystoma mexicanum. The sequence continues at coordinate 1,284,780,529 of NC_090928.1, forward strand.
ATGGATGCAGAACATACACACATATGGGTGCAGAACATACACACTTATGGGTGCAGAACATACACACATATGGGTGCAGAACATACACACTTATGGGTGCAGAACATACACACATATGATGCAGAACATACACATGTATGGGTGCAGATGCAGAACATACACACGTATGGGTGCAGAACATACACACTTATGGGTGCAGAACATACACACTTATGGGTGCAGAACATACACACATATGGGTGCAGAACATACACACTTATGGGTGCAGAACATACACACATATGGATACAGAACATACACATATATGGGTGCATAACATACACACGCATGGGTGCAGAACATACACATGTATGGACGCAGAACATACACACATATGGATGCAGAACATACAAACGTATGGGTGCAGAACATACACACGTATGGGTGCAGAACATACACATTTATGGGTGCACAACATACACACATATGGATGCAGAACATACACACTTATGGACGCAGAACATACACACATATGGAAGCAGAACATACACACATATGATGCAGAACATACACACATATGGATGCAGAACATACACACATATGGATGCAGAACATACACAACTATGGACGCAGAACATACACACTTTTGGCTGCAGAACATACACCTGTATGGGTGCAGAACATACACACGTATGGACGCAGAACATACACAACTATGGACGCAGAACATACACACTTTTGGCTGCAGAACATACACCTGTATGGGTGCAGAACATACACACGTATGGACACAGAACATACACACATTTGGATGCAGAACATACACACATATGGGTGCAGAACATACACACATATGATGCAGAACATACACACATATGAGTTCAGAACATACACACGTATGGGCGCAGAACATACACACTTATGGGTGCAGAACATACACACGTATGGGTGCAGAACATACACACATATGGACGCAGAACATACACACGTATGGACGCAGAACATACACACGTATGGACGCAGAACATACAAACGTATGGGTGCAGAACATACACCTGTATGGGTGCAGAACATACACACGTATGGACGCAGAACATACACACATATGGATGCAGAACATACACACTTATGGACACAGAACATACACACATATGGATGCAGAACATACACACATATGGGTGCAGAACATACACACATATGATGCAGAACATACACACATATGGGTGCAGAACATACACACTTATGGTTGCAGAACATACACACACGTATGGGTGCAGAACATACACACATATGGATGCAGAACATACCACATATGGATGCAGAACATACACACATATGGGTGCAGGACGTACACACATATGGATGCAGAACATACACACACATATGGGTGCAGAACATACACACATATGGATGCAGAACATACACACATATGGGTGCAGAACATACACACGAATGGGTGCAGAACATAGACATGTATGGGTGCAGAACATACACACATATGGACGCAGAACATACACACATATTGATACAGAATATACACACACATATGGGTGCAGAACATACACACATATGGATGCAGAATATACACACATATGGGTGCAGAACATACACACGTATGGGTGCAAAACATACACACGTATGGGTGCAGAACATACACACATATGGGTGCAGAACATACACACATATGATGCAGAACATACACACGTATGGGTGCAGAACATACACACATATGATGCAGAACATACACACGAATGGGTGCAGATGCAGAACATACACACGTATGGGTGCAGAACATACACACTTATGGGTGCAGAACATACACACATATGGGTGCAGAACATACACACATATGGACGCAGAACATACACACTTATGGGTGCAGAACATACACACATATGGACGCAGAACATACACACTTATGGGTGCAGAACATACACACTTATGGGTGCAGAACATACACACATATGGACCCAGAACATACACACTTATGGACGCAGAACATACACACATATGGACGCAGAACATACACACATATGGGTGCAGAACATACACACATATGATGTAGAACATACACACATATGGATGCAGAACATACACACATATGGGTGCAGAACATACACACATATGATGCAGAACATACACACGTATGGACGCAGAACATTTGGGTGCAGAACATACACACGTATGGGTGCAGAACATACACATGTATGGGTGCAGAACATACATACATATGATGCAGAACATACACATGTATGGGTGCAGAATCAGAACATACACACGTATGGGTGCAGAACATACACACTTATGGGTGCAGAACATACACACATATGGACGCAGAACATACACACTTATGGGTGCAGAACATACACACATATGGACGCAGAACATACACACTTATGGGTGCAGAACATAAACACATATGGATGCAGAACATACACACATATGGGTGCAGAACATACACACATATGATGCAGAACATACACACATATGGATGCAGAACATACAAACGTATGGGTGCAGAACATACACACGTATGGGCGCAGAACATACCCACATATGGATGCAGAACATACACAAATATGGATGCAGAACATACACAAATATGATGCAGAACATACACACATATGGATGCAGAACATACACACGTATGGGTGCAGAACATACACACATATGATGCAGAACATACACACATATGGATGCAGAACATACACACGTATGGGTGCAGAACATACACACATATGATGCAGAACATACACACGTATGGGTGCAGAACATACACACGTATGGGCGCAGAACATACACACTTATGGGTGCAGAACATACACACGTATGGGTGCAGAACATACACACATATGGACGCAGAACATACACACGTATGGGTGCAGAACATACACACAGACGTATGGTTGCAGAACATACACACATATGGACGCAGAACATACACACGTATGGGTGCAGAACATGCACACATATAGGTGCAGAACATACACACATATGGGTGCAGAACATACACACATATGGACACAGAACATACACACGTATGGGTGCAGAACATACACACAGACGTATGGGTGCAGAACATACACACATATGGGTGTAGAGCACACACACATATGGGTGCAGAACACACATATGATGCAGGACATACACACATATGGGATCAGAACATACACACTTATGGGTGCAGAACATACACACATATGGACGCAGAACATACACACTTATGGGTGCAGAACATACACACATATGGACGCAGAACATACACACGTATGGGTGCAGAACATACACACAGACGTATGGGTGCAGAACATACACACATATGGGTGCAGAACATACACACTTATGGGTGCAGAACATACACACATATGGACGCAGAACAAACACACGTATGGGTGCAGAACATACACACATATGGACGCAGAAGATACACACGTATGGGTGCAGAACATACACACAGACGTATGGGTGCAGAACATACACACGTATGGGTGCAGAACATACACACTTATGGGTGCAGAACATACACACGTATGGGTGCAGAACATACACACATATGATGCAGAACATACACACGTATGGGTGCAGAACATACACACATATGGGTGCAGAACATACACACATATGATGCAGAACATACACACGTATGGGTGCAGAACATACACATGTATGGACACAGAACATACACACATATGGATGCAGAACATACACACGTATGGACGCAGAACATACACACGTATGGACGTAGAACATACACACGTATGGACGCAGAACATACGCACATATGGATGCAGAACATACACACGTATGGACGCAGAACATACACATATGGGTGCAGAACATACACACATATGGACGCAAAACATACACATGTATGGGTGCAGAACATACACACAGACGTATGGGAGCAGAACATACACACATATGGACGCAGAACATACACACTTATGGATGCAGAACATACACACGTATGGGTGCAGAACATACACACATATGGACGCAGAACATACACACTTATGGATGCAGAACATACACACGTATGGGTGCAGAACATACACACTTATGGGTGCAGAACATACACACATATGGGTGCAGAACATACACACTTATGGGTGCAGAACATACACACATATGATGCAGAACATACACATGTATGGGTGCAGATGCAGAACATACACACGTATGGGTGCAGAACATACACACTTATGGGTGCAGAACATACACACTTATGGGTGCAGAACATACACACATATGGGTGCAGAACATACACACTTATGGGTGCAGAACATACACACATATGGATACAGAACATACACACATATGGGTGCATAACATACACACGCATGGGTGCAGAACATACACATGTATGGACGCAGAACATACACACATATGGATGCAGAACATACAAACGTATGGGTGCAGAACATACACACGTATGGGTGCAGAACATACACATGTATGGGTGCAGAACATACACACATATGGATGCAGAACATACACACTTATGGACGCAGAACATACACACATATGGAAGCAGAACATACACACATATGATGCAGAACATACACACATATGGATGCAGAACATACACACATATGGATGCAGAACATAAACAACTATGGACGCAGAACATACACACGTTTGGCTGCAGAACATACACCTGTATGGGTGCAGAACATACACACGTATGGACGCAGAACATACACACATATGGATGCAGAACATACACACTTATGGACACAGAACATACACACATTTGGATGCAGAACATACACACATATGGGTGCAGAACATACACACATATGATGCAGAACATACACACATATGTGTTCGGAACATACACACTTATGGTTGCAGAACATACACACACGTATGGGTGCAGAACATACACACATATGGATGCAGAACATACACACATATGGACGCAGAACATACACACATATGATGCAGAACATACACACGTATGGATGCAGAACATACACACGTATGGGTGCAGAACATACACCTGTATGGGTGCAGAACATACACACGTATGGACGCAGAACATACACACATATGGATGCAGAACATACACACTTATGGACACAGAACATACACACATATGGATGCAGAACATACACACATATGGGTGCAGAACATACACACATATGATGCAGAACATACACACATATGGGTGCAGAACATACACACTTATGGTTGCAGAACATACACACACGTATGGGTGCAGAACAAACACACATATGGATGCAGAACATACCACATATGGATGCAGAACATACACACATATGGGTGCAGAACGTACACACATATGGATGCAGAACATACACACACATATGGGTGCAGAACATACACACATATGGATGCAGAACATACACACATATGGGTGCAGAACATACACACGAATGGGTGCAGAACATAGACATGTATGGGTGCAGAACATACACACATATGGACGCAGAACATACACACATATTGATACAGAATATACACACACATATGGGTGCAGAACATACACACATATGGATGCAGAACATACACACATATGGGTGCAGAACATACACACGTATGGGTGCAGAACATACACATGTATGGGTGCAGAACATATGCACATATGGACGCAGAACATACACATATATTGATACAGAACATACACATGTATGGGTGCAAAACATACACACGTATGGGTGCAGAACATACACACATATGGGTGCAGAACATACACACATATGATGCAGAACATACACACGTATGGGTGCAGAACATACACACATATGATGCAGAACATACACACGAATGGGTGCAGAACATACACTCTTATGGGTGCAGAACATACACACATATGGGCGCAGAATATACACACATATGGACACAGAACATACACACTTATGGGTGCAGAACATACACACATATGGACGCAGAACATACACACTTATGGGTGCAGAACATACACACTTATGGGTGCAGAACATACACACATATGGACGCAGAACATTTGGGTGCAGAACATACACACGTATGGGTGCAGAACATACACATGTATGGGTGCAGAACATACATACATATGATGCAGAACATACACATGTATGGGTGCAGATGCAGAACATACACACGTATGGGTGCAGAACGTACACACTTATGGGTGCAGAACATACACACTTATGGGTGCAGAACATACACACATATGGACGCAGAACATACACACTTATGGGTGCAGAACATACACAAATATGGATGCAGAACATACACACTTATGGAAGCAGAACATACACACGTATGGACGTAGAACATACACACATATGATGCAGAACATACACACATATGGGTGCAGAACATACACACATATGGACGCAGAAAATACACACGTATGGGTGCAGAACATACACCTGTATGGGTGCAGAACATACACACGTATGGACGCAGAACATACACACATATGGATGCAGAACATACACACTTATGGACACAGAACATACACACATATGGATGCAGAACATACACACATATGGGTGCAGAACATACACACATATGATGCAGAACATACACACATATGGGTGCAGAACATATACACTTATGGTTGCAGAACATACACACAACACACACGTATGGGTGCAGAACATACACACATATGGATGCAGAACATACCACATATGGATGCAGAACATACACTCATATGGGTGCAGAACATACACACATATGGATGCAGAACATACACACACATATGGGTGCAGAACATACACACATATGGATGCAGAACATACACACATATGGGTTCAGAACATACACACATATGGATGCAGAACATGCCACATATGGATGCAGAACATACACACTTATGGGTGCAGAACATACACATGTATGGGTGCAGAACATACACATGTATGGGTGCAGAACATACACACATATGGACGCAGAACATACACACATATGGGTGCAGAACATACACACTTAGGGTGCAGAACATACACACGTATGGGTGCAGAACAAACACACGCATGGGTGCAGAACATAAACACGTATGGACAGAGAACATACACACTTATGGGTGCAGAACATACACACATATGGACGCAGAACATACACACTTATGGATGCAGAACATACACACTTATGTGTGCAGAACATACACACATATGGGTGCAGAACATACACACTTATGGGTGCAGAACATACACACATATGATGTAGAACATACACACGTATGGGTGCAGATGCAGAACATACACACGTATGGGTGCAGAACATACACACTTATGGGTGCAGAACATACACACATATGGGTGCAGAACATACACACATATGGACGCAGAACATACACACTTATGAGTGCAGAACATACACACATATGGATGCAGAACATACACACTTATGGGAGCAGAACATACACAAGTATGGATGCAGAACATACACACATATGGGTTCAGAACATACACACATATGATGCAGAACATACACACTTATGGGTGTAGAACATACACACGTATGGACGCAGAACATACACACATATGGATGCAGAACATACACACATATGGGTGAGGAAACATACACACGTATGGGTGCAGAACATACACACATATGGATGCAGAACATACACACATATGGATGCAGAACATACACACTTATGGACACAGAACATACACACATATGGGTGCAGAACATACACACATATGATGTAGAACATACACACGTATGGATGCAGAACAAACACACATATGGGTGCAGAACATACACACATATGATGCAGAACATACACACGTATGGACGCAGAACATCCACACGTATGGGTGCAGAACATACACACGTATGGACGCAGAACATACAGTTATGGACGCAGAACATACACACATATGGATGCAGAACATACACACATATGGGTGCAGAACATACACACATATGATGCAGAACATACACACATATGGGTGCAGAATATACACACTTATGGATGCAGAACATACACACACGTATGGGTGCAGAACATACACACGTATGGGTGCAGAACATACACACGTATGGACGCAGAACATACACACATATGGACGCAGAACATACACACTTATGGGTGCAGAACATACACACTTATGGGTGCAGAACATACACACGTATGGGTGCAGAACATACACACATATGGACGCAGAACATACACACTTATGGATGCAGAACATACACACGTATGGGTGCAGAACATACACACTTATGGGTGCAGAACATACACACATATGGGTGCAGAACATACACACTTATGGGTGCAGAACATACACACATATGATGCAGAACATACACATGTATGGGTGCAGATGCAGAACATACACACGTATGGGTGCAGAACATACACACTTATGGGTGCAGAACATACACACTTATGGGTGCAGAACATACACACATATGGGTGCAGAACATACACACTTATGGGTGCAGAACATACACACATATGGATACAGAACATACACACATATGGGTGCATAACATACACACGCATGGGTGCAGAACATACACATGTATGGACGCAGAACATACACACATATGGATGCAGAACATACAAACGTATGGGTGCAGAACATACACACGTATGGGTGCAGAACATACACATTTATGGGTGCACAACATACACACATATGGATGCAGAACATACACACTTATGGACGCAGAACATACACACATATGGAAGCAGAACATACACACATATGATGCAGAACATACACACATATGGATGCAGAACATACACACATATGGATGCAGAACATACACAACTATGGACGCAGAACATACACACTTTTGGCTGCAGAACATACACCTGTATGGGTGCAGAACATACACACGTATGGACGCAGAACATACACACATATGGATGCAGAACATACACACTTATGGACACAGAACATACACACATTTGGATGCAGAACATACACACATATGGGTGCAGAACATACACACATATGATGCAGAACATACACACATATGAGTTCAGAACATACACACGTATGGGCGCAGAACATACACACTTATGGGTGCAGAACATACACACGTATGGGTGCAGAACATACACTCATATGGACGCAGAACATACACACGTATGGACGCAGAACATACAAACGTATGGGTGCAGAACATACACCTGTATGGGTGCAGAACATACACACGTATGGACGCAGAACATACACACATATGGATGCAGAACATACACACTTATGGACACAGAACATACACACATATGGATGCAGAACATACACACATATGGGTGCAGAACATACACACATATGATGCAGAACATACACACATATGGGTGCAGAACATACACACTTATGGTTGCAGAACATACACACACGTATGGGTGCAGAACATACACACATATGGATGCAGAACATACCACATATGGATGCAGAACATACACACATATGGGTGCAGGACGTACACACATGGATGCAGAACATACACACACATATGGGTGCAGAACATACACACATATGGATGCAGAACATACACACATATGGGTGCAGAACATACACACGAATGGGTGCAGAACATAGACATGTATGGGTGCAGAACATACACACATATGGACGCAGAACATACACACATATTGATACAGAATATACACACACATATGGGTGCAGAACATACACACATATGGATGCAGAACATACACACATATGGGTGCAGAACATACACACGTATGGGTGCAGAACATACACATGTATGGGTGCAGAACATACGCACATATGGACGCAGAACATACACATATATTGATACAGAACATACACACGTATGGGTGCAAAACATACACACGTATGGGTGCAGAACATACACACATATGGGTGCAGAACATACACACATATGATGCAGAACATACACACGTATGGGTGCAGAACATACACACATATGATGCAGAACATACACACGAATGGGTGCAGATGCAGAACATACACACGTATGGGTGCAGAACATACACACTTATGGGTGCAGAACATACACACATATGGGTGCAGAACATACACACATATGGACGCAGAACATACACACTTATGGGTGCAGAACATACACACATATGGACGCAGAACATACACACTTATGGGTGCAGAACATACACACTTATGGGTGCAGAACATACACACATATGGACCCAGAACATACACACTTATGGACGCAGAACATACACACATATGGACGCAGAACATACACACATATGGGTGCAGAACATACACACATATGATGTAGAACATACACACATATGGATGCAGAACATACACACATATGGGTGCAGAACATACACACATATGATGCAGAACATACACACGTATGGACGCAGAACATTTTGGTGCAGAACATACACACGTATGGGTGCAGAACATACACATGTATGGGTGCAGAACATACATACATATGATGCAGAACATACACATGTATGGGTGCAGAATCAGAACATACACACGTATGGGTGCAGAACATACACACGTATGGGTGCAGAACATACACACTTATGGGTGCAGAACATACACACATATGGACGCAGAACATACACACTTATGGGTGCAGAACATACACACATATGGACGCAGAACATACACACTTATGGGTGCAGAACATAAACACTTATGGATGCAGAACATACACACATATGGGTGCAGAACATACACACATATGATGCAGAACATACACACATATGGATGCAGAACATACAAACGTATGGGTGCAGAACATACACACGTATGGGCGCAGAACATACCCACATATGGATGCAGAACATACACAAATATGGATGCAGAACATACACAAATATGGATGCAGAACATACACAAATATGGATGCAGAACATACACACTTATGGAAGCAGAACATACACACGTATGGACGCAGAACATACACACATATGATGCAGAACATACACACATATGGGTGCAGAACATACACACATATGGACGCAGAAAATACACACGTATGGGTGCAGAACATACACCTGTATGGGTGCAGAACATACACACGTATGGACGCAGAACATACACACATATGGATGCAGAACATACACACTTATGGACACAGAACATACACACATATGGATGCAGAACATACACGCATATGGGTGCAGAACATACACACATATGATGCAGAACATACACACATATGGGTGCAGAACATATACACTTATGGTTGCAGAACATACACACAACACACACGTATGGGTGCAGAACATACACACATATGGATGCAGAACATACCACATATGGATGCAGAACATACACTCATATGGGTGCAGAACATACACACATATGGATGCAGAACATACACACACATATGGGTGCAGAACATACACACATATGGATGCAGAACATACACACATATGGGTTCAGAACATACACACATATGGATGCAGAACATGCCACATATGGATGCAGAACATACACACTTATGGGTGCAGAACATACACATGTATGGGTGCAGAACATACACACATATGGACGCAGAACATACACACATATGAGTGCTGAACATACACACTTATGGGTGCAGAACATACACACGTATGGGTGCAGAACATACACACGCATGGGTGCAGAACATAAACACGTATGGACAGAGAACATACACACTTATGGGTGCAGAACATACACACATATGGGTGCAGAACATACACACATATGGACGCAGAACATACACACATATTGATACAGAATATACACACACATATGGGTGCAGAACATACACACATATGGATGCAGAACATACACACATATGGGTGCAGAACATACACACGTATGGGTGCAGAACATACACATGTATGGGTGCAGAACATACGCACATATGGACGCAGAACATACACATATATTGATACAGAACATACACACGTATGGGTGCAGAACATACACACATATGGGTGCAGAACATACACACATATGATGCAGAACATACACACGTATGGGTGCAGAACATACACACATATGATGCAGAACATACACACGAATGGGTGCAGATGCAGAACATACACACGTATGGGTGCAGAACATACACACTTATGGGTGCAGAACATACACACATATGGGTGCAGAACATACACACATATGGACGCAGAACATACACACTTATGGGTGCAGAACATACACACATATGGACGCAGAACATACACACTTATGGGTGCAGAACATACACACTTATGGGTGCAGAACATACACACATATGGACCCAGAACATACACACTTATGGACGCAGAACATACACACATATGGACGCAGAACATACACACATATGGGTGCAGAACATACACACATATGATGTAGAACATACACACATATGGATGCAGAACATACACACATATGGGTGCAGAACATACACACATATGATGCAGAACATACACACGTATGGACGCAGAACATTTGGGTGCAGAACATACACACGTATGGGTGCAGAACATACACATGTATGGGTGCAGAACATACATACATATGATGCAGAACATACACATGTATGGGTGCAGAATCAGAACATACACACGTATGGGTGCAGAACATACACACGTATGGGTGCAGAACATACACACTTATGGGTGCAGAACATACACACATATGGACGCAGAACATACACACTTATGGGTGCAGAACATACACACATATGGACGCAGAACATACACACTTATGGGTGCAGAACATAAACACATATGGATGCAGAACATACACACATATGGGTGCAGAACATACACACATATGATGCAGAACATACACACATATGGATGCAGAACATACAAACGTATGGGTGCAGAACATACACACGTATGGGCGCAGAACATACCCACATATGGATGCAGAACATACACAAATATTCATGCAGAACATACACACGTATGGGTGCAGAACATACACACTTATGGGTGCAGAACATACACACATATGGACGCAGAACATACACACTTATGGGTGCAGAACATACACACATATGGACGCAGAACATACACACTTATGGGTGCAGAACATAAACACATATGGATGCAGAACATACACACATATGGGTGCAGAACATACACACATATGATGCAGAACATACACACATATGGATGCAGAACATACAAACGTATGGGTGCAGAACATACACACGTATGGGTGCAGAACATACCCACATATGGATGCAGAACATACACAAATATGGATGCAGAACATACACAAATATGGATGCAGAACATACACACTTATGGAAGCAGAACATACACACGTATGGACGCAGAACATACACACATATGATGCAGAACATACACACATATGGGTGCAGAACATACACACATATGGACGCAGAAAATACACACGTATGGGTGCAGAACATACACCTGTATGGGTGCAGAACATACACACGTATGGACGCAGAACATACACACATATGGATGCAGAACATACACACTTATGGACACAGAACATACACACATATGGATGCAGAACATACACGCATATGGGTGCAGAACATACACACATATGATGCAGAACATACACACATATGGGTGCAGAACATATACACTTATGGTTGCAGAACATACACACAACACACACGTATGGGTGCAGAACATACACACATATGGATGCAGAACATACCACATATGGATGCAGAACATACACTCATATGGGTGCAGAACATACACACATATGGATGCAGAACATACACACACATATGGGTGCAGAACATACACACATATGGATGCAGAACATACACACATATGGGTTCAGAACATACACACATATGGATGCAGAACATGCCACATATGGATGCAGAACATACACACTTATGGGTGCAGAACATACACATGTATGGGCGCAGAACATACACACATATGGACGCAGAACATACACACATATGGGTGCAGAACATACACACTTATGGGTGCAGAACATACACACGTATGGGTGCAGAACATACACACGCATGGGTGCAGAACATAAACACGTATGGACAGAGAACATACACACTTATGGGTGCAGAACATACACACATATGGGTGCAGAACATATACACTTATGGTTGCAGAACATACACACAACACACACGTATGGGTGCAGAACATACACACATATGGATGCAGAACATACCACATATGGATGCAGAACATACACTCATATGGGTGCAGAACATACACACATATGGATGCAGAACATACACACACATATGGGTGCAGAACATACACACATATGGATGCAGAACATACACACATATGGGTTCAGAACATACACACATATGGATGCAGAACATGCCACATATGGATGCAGAACATACACACTTATGGGTGCAGAACATACACATGTATGGGTGCAGAACATACACACATATGGACGCAGAACATACACACATATGGGTGCAGAACATACACACTTATGGGTGCAGAACATACACACGTATGGGTGCAGAACATACACACGCATGGGTGCAGAACATAAACACGTATGGACAGAGAACATACACACTTATGGGTGCAGAACATACACACATATGGACGCAGAACATACACACTTATGGATGCAGAACATACACACTTATGGGTGCAGAACATACACACATATGGGTGCAGAACATACACACTTATGGGTGCAGAACATACACACATATGATGCAGAACATACACACGTATGGGTGCAGATGCAGAACATACACACGTATGGGTGCAGAACATACACACTTATGGGTGCAGAACATACACACATATGGGTGCAGAACATACACACATATGGACGCAGAACATACACACTTATGAGTGCAGAACATACACACATATGGATGCAGAACATACACACTTATGGGAGCAGAACATACACAAGTATTGATGCAGAACATACACACATATGGGTTCAGAACATACACACATATGATGCAGAACATACACACTTATGGGTGCAGAACATACACACGTATGGACGCAGAACATACACACATATGGATGCAGAACATACACACATATGGGTGAGGAAACATACACACGTATGGGTGCAGAACATACACACGTATGGATGCAGAACATACACACATATGGATGCAGAACATACACACTTATGGACACAGAACATACACACATATGGGTGCAGAACATACACACATATGATGTAGAACATGCACACGTATGGATGCAGAACAAACACACATATGGGTGCAGAACATACACACATATGATGCAGAACATACACACGTATGGACGCAGAACATCCACACGTATGGGTGCAGAACATACACACGTATGGACACAGAACATACAGTTATGGGTGCAGAACATACACACATATGATGTAGAACATGCACACGTATGGATGCAGAACAAACACACATATGGGTGCAGAACATACACACATATGATGCAGAACATACACATGTATGGGTGCAGATGCAGAACATACACACGTATGGGTGCAGAACATACACACTTATGGGTGCAGAACATACACACATATGGGTGCAGAACATACACACATAAGGACGCAGAACATACACACTTATGGGTGCAGAACATACACACATATGGACGCAGAACATACACAATTATGGGTGCAGAACATACACACATATGGATGCAGAACATACACACATATGGGTGCAGAACATACACACATAGGATGGAGAACATACACACGTATGGGTGCAGAACATACACACATATGGACGCAGAACATACACACATATGGATGCAGAACATACACACGTATGGGTGCAGAACATACACACATGGATGCAGAACATACACACTTATGGATGCAGAACATACACACATATGGGTGCAGAACATACACACATATGATGTAGAACATACACACATATGGATGCAGAACATACACACATATGGGTGCAGAACATACACACATATTATGCAGAACATACACACGTATGGACGCAGAACATACACACGTATGGGTGCAGAACATACACACGTATGGGTGCAGAACATACACATGTATGGGTGCAGAACATACACACATATGATGCAGAACATACACACGTATGGGTGCAGAACATACACACGTATGGGTGCAGAACATACACACGTATGGATGCAGAACATACACACATATGGACTCAGAACATACACACTTATGGACGCAGAACATACACACGTATCGATGCAGAACATACACACGTATGGACACAGAACATACACACATATGGATGCAGAACATACACACGCATGGGTGCAGAACATACACACATATGGGTGCAGAACATACACACGTATGGATGCAGAACATACACACATATGGATGCAGAACATACACACTTATGGACGCAGAACATACACACTTATGGACGCAGAACATACACACATATGGATGCAGAACATACACACATATGGACGCAGAACATACACACATATGGGTGCACAGCATAGTGCATGAATGCCCATGATAATGATGTTGATGGTCATACTACACATGTGAACGTTTTTTGCACCCGGGGGAGTCTAGGTGTGGACCTTTGGTCTTAGGCCGTCTCTCATAGTAATGTACAGGCTACATACCTAGGCAGACATTCACACTTACACATGTGGAGTATTACATCATGATCATGTGTAATGGCGGATGTATGCGCCCAAACGTATGTCACTGAGTTGTTATGTAGGTCATGATTCATGTTGTACATACATTTGAATGTGTCTGTTTGCTTTGCTGTCTTTTCCGCCATGTCTTTGCGATGTGGTTGTAACATGTGCTTTTTTTGTGACTGGAGATGTTTATGTTCTGGTCTTTGCAATATCGTGTCCCACAGATGTTGCCATTGTTAAGACACACTTTTCCTGTAGTGTGTCTGTCTCAATTTTTCATTCCGAATAAGAGTTATTTCTTTATGTGTTGGGGAGATTTTGCGTTCGATGCATTTTTCTACGACGGGAGCACAGAACTGGGCATTTACATTGTGAAAGAAGCCGCGACAGGCCGAGAAGGGTAACGTGCCGCATGATGGCTGCACAACAGGCCGAGAGGGGTGATGCGCTGCATGAGGGCTGCACGACAGGCTGAGAGAGGTAATGCAGAGCATGATGGCTGCACGACTGGCCGCGAGGGGTAATGCGCCGCATGGTGGCCACACGACAGGCCAAGAGGGGTCACGCACCGCATGATGGCTGCAAGACAGGCTGAGAGGGGTCAAGCGCGGCATGGTGGCAGCACGACAGGCCAAGAGGTGCCATGCACCGCATGATGGCTGCTTCACAGGCCGAGAGGGGTCACGCGCCGCATGATGGCTGCTTGACAGGCCGAGAGGGGTCATGTGGACCATGGTGGCTGCGCGACAGGCCAAGAGGAGTCATATGCCGCATGGTGTCTGCACGACTGACCTAGAGGGGTCATGCACCGCATGATGGCTGCTTGATAGGCCGAGAGGGGTCATGTGAGGCATGGTGGCTGCACAACAGGCCGAGAGGGGTCATGCGCCGCATGGTGGCTGCACAACAGGCCAAGAGGGGTCATGCACCGCAAGGGGGCTACACGACAGGCTGAGCGGGGTCATGCGCTGCATGGTGGCTGCACGATAGGCCGAGACGGGTCATGCGCCACATGATGGCTGCACGACAGGCCAAGAGGGGTCATGCGCCGCATGATGGCTGCACGACAGGCCGAGAGGGGTCATGTGCCGCATGATGGCTGCACAACAGGCCGAGAGGGGTCATGTGCCGCATGATGGCTGCACGACAGGCCGAGAGGGGTCATGCTCTGAATGAGGGCTGCACGACAGGCCGAGAGGGGTCATGCACTGACAGGCCGAGAGGGGTCATTCGCCGACAGGCCGAGAGGGGTCAAGCGCTGCATGAGGGCTGCACAACAGGCCAAGAAGGGTGATGCGCCACATGATGGCTGCACGACTGGCCAAGAAGGGTGATGCACCGCATGATGGCTGCACAACAGGCCAAGAAGGGTGATGCGCCACATGATGGCTGCATGACAGGCCAAGAGGGGTGATCCGCCGCATGATGGCTGCACGACAGGCCAAGAAGGGTGATGCACCGCATGATGGCTGCACAACAGGCCAAGAGGGGTGATGCGCTGCATGATGGCTGCATGACAGGCCGAGAGGGGTCAGGCGCCGCAAGAGGGCTGCACGACAGGCCGAGAGGGGTAACGCATTGCATGAGGGCTGCACGACTGGCCGCGAGGGGTAATGCGCCGCATGGTGGCCACACGACAGGCCAAGAGGGGTCACGCACCGCATGATGGCAGCAAGAAGGCTAAGAGGGGTCAAGCGCCGCATGGTGGCCGCACGACAGGCCAAGAGGTGCCATGCACCGCATGATGGCTGCTTCACAGGCCGAGAGGGGTCACACGCCGCATGATGGCTGCTTGACAGGCCGAGAGGGGTCATGTGCACCATGGTGGCTGCACGACAGGCCAAGAGGAGTCATATGCTGCATGGTGTCTGCACGACTGACCGAGAGGGGTCATACACCGCATGATGGCTGCTTGATAGGCCGAGAGGGGTCATGTGAGGCATGGTGGCTGCACGACAGGCCGAGAGGGGTCATGCGCTGCATGGTGGCTGCACAACAGGCCAAGAGGGGTCATGCACCGCAAGGGGGCTACACGACAGGCTGAGCGGGGTCATGCGCTGCATGGTGGCTGCACGACAGGCCGAGAGGGGTCATGCGCCGCATGGTCGGTACACAAAAGGCTGGGAGGGATCATGCCCCGCATGATGGCTTCACGACAGGCCAAGAAGGGTGATGCGCTGCATGATGGCTGCACGACAAGCCGAGTGGAGTGATGCATTGCATTATGGCTGCACGACAGGCCGAGAGGGGTCATGTACCGCATGATGGCTGCACGACAGGCCGAGAGGGGTCATGCGCCGCATGTTAGCTGCACGACAGGCCGAAAGGAGTGATGCGTAGCATGATGGCTGCACGACAGGCCGAGAGGAGTGATGCATTGCATGATGGCTGCATGACAGGCCACAAGGAGTGTTGCATTGCATGATGGCTGCACGACAGGCCAAGAGGGGTCATAGACCGCATGGTGGCTGCACGACAGGCCGAGAGGGGTCATTTGCCGCATGATGGCTGCACGACAGGCCAAGACGGGTCATGCGCCACATGATGGCTGCACGACAGGCCAAGAGGGGTCATGCGACGCATGATGGCTGCACGACAGGCCAAGAGGGGTCATGTGCCACATGATGGCTGCACGACAGGCCGAGAGGGGTCATGTGCCGCAAGAGGGCTGCACGACAGGCCAAGAGGGGTCATGCACTGACAGGCCGAGAGGGGTCATTCACCGACAGGCCGAGAGGGGTCAAGCGCTGCATGAGGGCTGCACAACAGGCCAAGAAGGGTGATGCGCCACATGATGGCTGCACGACTGGCCAAGAAGGGTGATGCACCGCATGATGGCTGCATGACAAGCCAAGAGGGGTGATGAACTGCATTATGGCTGCACGACAAGCCAAGAAGGGTGATGCACCGCATGATGGCTGCACGACAGGCCAAGAGGGGTGCTGCGCTGCATGATGGCTGCATGAAAGGCTGAGAGGGGTAATGCTCCGCAAGAGGGCTGCACAACAGGCCGAGAGGGGTCATGCGCCGACAGGCTGAGAGGGATCATGTGCTGACAGGCCAAGAGGGTTCATGCGCTGCAGGAGGGCTGCACGACAGGCCGAGAGGGGTCATGCGCTGCATGATGGCTATACGTCAGGCCGAGAGAGGTCATGCGCCACATGATGGCTGCAGGACAGGCCGAGAGGAGTCATGCGCCGCATGATGGCTGCACGACAGGCCGAGAGGGGTCATGCACCGCATGAGAGCTGCACGACAGGCCGACAGGAGCCATGTGCCGCATGATGGCTGCACGAAAGGCTGAGAGTGGTCATGTGCTGCATGATGGCTGCACGACAGGCCGAGAGTGGTCATGCGCCGACAGGCTGAGAGGGATCATGTGCTGACAGGCCAAGAGGGGTCATGCGCCACATGATGGCTGCATGACAGGCCAAGAAGGGTGATGTACCAAATGATGGCTGCACGACAGGCCGAGAGGGGTGATGCGCCGCATGATGGCTGCACGACAGGTCGACGTGGGTCATGTGCCGCATGATGGCTGCACGACAGGCAGAGAGAGGTCATGTCTGCATGATGGCTGCACGACAGGCCGAGAGGGGTCATGCACTGCATGATACACACATATGGGTGCAGAACATACACACGTATGGATGCAGAAAATACACACATATGGATGCAGAACATACACACTTATGGACGCAGAACATACACACATATGGATGCAGAACATACACACATATGGGTGCAGAACATACACACATATGATGCAGAACATACACACATATTGATGCAGAACATACACATGTATGGGTGCAGAACATAGACATATATGATGCAGAACATACACACGTATGGACGCAGAACATACACACATATGGATGCAGAACATACACACATATGGACGCAGAACTGGACGCAGAACATACACACATATGGATGCAGAACATACACACATATGGATGCAGAACATTCACACTTATGGACGCAGAACATACACACATATGGATGCAGAACATACACACATATGGGTGCAGAACATATACACATATGGGTGCAGAACATACACACATATGGATGCAGAACATACACACATATGGGTGCAAAACATACCACATATGGGTGCAGAACATACACACATATGATGCAGAACATACACACGTATGGGTGCAGAACACACACACGTATGGGTGCAGAACATACACACTTATGGGTGCAGAACATACACACGTATGGGTGCAGAACATACACACATATGGGTGCAGAACATACACACATATGGATGCAGAACATACACACATATGGGTGCCGAACATACACACTTATGGGTGCAGAACATACACACATATGGGTGCAGAACATACACACTTATGGGTGCAGAACATACACACATATGATGCAGAACATACACATGTATGGGTGCAGATGCAGAACATACACACGTATGGGTGAAGAACATACACACTTATGGGTGCAGAATATACACACTTATGGGTGCAGAACATACACACATATGGGTGCAGAACATACACACATATGGGTGCAGAACATACACACATATGGATGCAGAACATACACACATATGGGTGCATAACATACACACGCATGGGTGCAGAACATACACATGTATGGACGCAGAACATACACACATATGGATGCAGAACATACAAACGTATGGGTGCAGAACATACACACGTATGGGTGCAGAACATACACATGTATGGGTGCAGAACATACACACATATGGATGCAGAACATACACACTTATGGACGCAGAACATACACACATATGGAAGCAGAACATACACACATATGATGCAGAACATACACACATATGGATGCAGAACATACACACATATGGATGCAGAACATACACAACTATGGACGCAGAACATACACACGTTTGGCTGCGGAACATACACCTGTATGGGTGCAGAACATACACACGTATGGACGCAGAACATACACACATATGGATGCAGAACATACACACTTATGGACACAGAACATACACACATTTGGATGCAGAACATAAACACATATGGGTGCAGAACATACACACATATGATGCAGAACATACACACATATGAGTGCAGAACATACACACTTATGGTTGCAGAACATACACACACGTATGGGTGCAGAACATACACACATATGGATGCAGAACATACACACATATGGACGCAGAACATACACACATATGATGCAGAACATACACACATATGGATGCAGAACATACACACGTATGGACGCAGAACATACACACGTATGGGTACAGAACATACACCTGTATGGGTGCAGAACATACACACGTATGGACGCAGAACATACACACATATGGATGCAGAACATACACACTTATAATAATAATAATAATAATAATTAGGCTTTTATATAGCGCTACAAACCCTCAGGTATCCGAGCGCTGCTTATTATTACCCACGGTGTGTGGTGCTCATTTATCGACCTCGGAAGGATGAAAGGCTGAGTTTGGCCCCGCCGGGATTCGAACCTGCGTTAACAGGCTCTGCACGGGTGTCAAAGCGAGCGCTCTACTCGCTGTGCCACTTGATGGACACAGAACATACACACATATGGATGCAGAACATACACACATATGGGTGCAGAACATACAAACATATGATGCAGAACATACACACATATGGGTGCAGAACATACACACTTATGGTTGCAGAACATACACACACGTATGGGTGCAGAACATACACACATATGGATGCAGAACATACCACATATGGATGCAGAACATACACACATATGGGTGCAGAACGTACACACATATGGATGCAGAACATACACACACATATGGGTGCAGAACATACACACATATGGATGCAGAACATACACACATATGGGTGCAGAACATACACACGAATGGGTGCAGAACATAGACATGTATGGGTGCAGAACATACACACATATGGACGCAGAACATACACACATATTGATACAGAATATACACACACATATGGGTGCAGAACATACACACATATGGATGCAGAACATACACACATATGGGTGCAGAACATACACACGTATGGGTGCAGAACATACACATGTATGGGTGCAGAACATACACACATATGGACGCAGAACATACACACATATTGATACAGAATATACACACACATATGGGTGCAGAACATACACACATATGGATGCAGAACATACACACATATGGTTGCAGAACATACACACATTTGGATGCAGAACATAAACATATATTGATACAGAACATACACACGTATGGGTGCAAAACATACACACGTATGGGTGCAGAACATACACACATATGGGTGCAGAACATACACACATATGATGCAGAACATACACACGTATGGGTGCAGAACATACACACGTATGGGTGCAGAACATACACACATATGATGCAGAACATACACACGTATGGGTGCAGAACATACACACATATGGGTGCAGAACATACACACATATGATGCAGAACATACACACGTATGGGTGCAGAACATACACATGTATGGACACAGAACATACACACATATGGATGCAGAACATACACACTTATGGAAGCAGAACATACCACATATGGATGCAGAACATACACACGTATGGACGTAGAACATACACACGTATGGACGCAGAACATACGCACATATGGATGCAGAACATACACACGTATGGACGCAGAACATACACGTATGGGTGCAGAACATACACACATATGGACGCAGAACATACACATGTATGGGTGCAGAACATACAGACGTATGGGTGTAGAACATACACACATATGGACGCAGAACATACACACTTATGGATGCAGAACATACACACGTATGGGTGCAGAACATACACACGTATGGACGCAGAACATACACACTTATGGATGCAGAACATACACACGTATGGGTGCAGAACATACACACTTATGGGTGCAGAACATACACACATATGATGCAGAACATACACACGTATGGGTGCAGAACACACACACGTATGGGTGCAGAACATACACACTTATGGGTGCAGAACATACACACGTATGGGTGCAGAACATACACACATATGGGTGCAGAACATACAAACATATGGGTGCAGAACATACACACGTATGGGTGCAGAACATACACACATATGGATGCAGAACATACACACTTATGGACGCAGAACATACACACGTATGGACGCAGAACATACACACATATGATGCAGAACATACACACATATGGGTGCAGAACATACACACATATGGACGCAGAAAATACACACGTATGGGTGCAGAACATACACCTGTATGGGTGCAGAACATACACACGTATGGACGCAGAACATACACACATATGGATGCAGAACATACACACATATGGACGCAGAACATACACACTTATGGGTGCAGAACATACACACATATGGATGCAGAACATACACACATATGGGTGCAGAACATACACACATATGATGCAGAACATACACACGCATGGGTGCAGAACATACAAACGTATGGACGCAGAACATACACACATATGGATGCAGAACATACAAACATATGGGTGCAGAACATACACACGTATGGGTGCAGAACATACACACATATGGATGCAGAACATACACACTTATGGACGCAGAACATACACACGTATGGACGCAGAACATACACACATATGATGCAGAACATACACACATATGGGTGCAGAACATACACACATATGGACGCAGAAAATACACACGTATGGGTGCAGAACATACACCTGTATGGGTGCAGAACATACACACGTATGGACGCAGAACATACACACATATGGATGCAGAACATACCACATATGGATGCAGAACATACACACATATGGGTGCAGAACATACACACATATGGATGCAGAACATACACACACATATGGGTGCAGAACATACACACATATGGATGCAGAACATACACACATATGGGTTCAGAACATACACACATATGGATGCAGAACATACACATGTATGGGTGCAGAACATACACACATGATGCAGAACATACACATGAATGGGTGCAGATGCAGAACATACACACGTATGGGTGCAGAACATACACATGTATGGGTGCAGAACATACACACATGATGCAGAACATACACATGAATGGGTGCAGATGCAGAACATACACACGTATGGGTTCAGAACATACACACTTATGGATGCAGAACATACCACATATGGATGCAGAACATACACACATATGGGTGCAGAACATACACACATATGGATGCAGAACATACACACACATATGGGTGCAGAACATACACACATATGGATGCAGAACATACACACATATGGGTTCAGAACATACACACATATGGATGCAGAACATGCCATATATGGATGCAGAACATACACACTTATGGGTGCAGAACATACACATGTATGGGTGCAGAGCATACACACATATGGGTGCAGAACATACACACTTATGGGTGCAGAACATACACACGTATGGGTGCAGAACATACACACGCATGGGTGCAGAACATACACACGTATGGACAGAGAACATACACATTTATGGGTGCAGAACATACACACATATGGACGCAGAACATACACACTTATGGATGCAGAACATACACACTTATGGGTGCAGAACATACACACATATGGGTGCAGAACATACACACATATGATGCAGAACATACACACGTATGGGTGCAGATGCAGAACATACACACGTATGGGTGCAGAACATACACACTTATGGGTGCAGAACATACACACATATGGGTGCAGAACTTACACACATATGGACGCAGAACATACACACTTATGAGTGCAGAACATACACACATATGGATGCAGAACATACACACTTATGGTAGCAGTACATACACAAGTATGGAAGCAGAACATACACACATATGGGTGCAGAACATACACACATATGATGCAGAACATACACACGTATGGGTGCAGAACATACACACGTATGGACGCAGAACATACACACATATGGATGCAGAACATACACACATATGGGTGAGGAAACATACACACGTATGGGTGCAGAACATACACACGTATGGATGCAGAACATACACACATATAGATGCAGAACATACACACTTATGGACGCAGAACATACACACATATGGGTGCAGAACATACACAGATATGATGTAGAACATACACGTATGGATGCAGAACATACACACATATGGGTGCAGAACATACACACATATGATGCAGAACATACACACGTATGGACGCAGAACATACACACGTATGGGTGCAGAACATACACACGTATGGGTGCAGAACATACACATGTATGGGTACAGAACATACACACATGATGCAGAACATACACATGAATGGGTGCAGATGCAGAACATACACACGTATGGGTTCAGAACATACACACTTATGGGTGCAGAACATACACACATATGGGTGCAGAACATACACACATATGGACGCAGAACATACACACCTATGGGTGCAGAACATACACACATATGGACGCAGAAAATACACACTTATGGGTGCAGAACATACACACATATGGATGCAGAACATACACACATATGGGTGCAGAACATACACACATATGATGCAGAACATACACACATATTGATGCAGAACATACACATGTATGGGTGCAGAACATAGACACATATGATGCAGAACATACACACGTATGGACGCAGAACATACACACATATGGATGCAGAACATACACACATATGGACGCAGAACTGGACGTAGAACATACACACATATGGATGCAGAACATACACACATATGGACGCAGAACATACACATATATGGATGCAGAACATACACACATATGGGTGCAGAACATATACACATATGGGTGCAGAACATACACACATATGGATGCAGAACATACACACATATGGGTGCAGAACATACCACATATGGGTGCAGAACATACACACATATGATGCAGAACATACACATGTATGGGTGCAGAACACACACACGTATGGGTGCAGAACATACACACTTATGGGTGCAGAACATACACACGTATGGGTGCAGAACATACACACATATGGACGCAGAACATACACACGTATGGGTGCAGAACATACACGCAGACGTATGGGTGCAGAACATACACACATATGGACGCAGAACATACACACGTATGGGTGCAGACCATACACACATATGGATGCAGAACATACACATGTATGGGTGCAGAACATACACACATATAGGTGCAGAACATACACACATATGGACGCAGAACATACACACGTATGGGTGCCGGACATACACACATATGGACACAGAACATACACACGTATGGGTGCAGAACATACACACAGACGTATGGGTGCAGAACATACACACATATGGGTGTAGAGCACACACACATATGGGTGCAGAACATACACACATATGATGCAGAACATACACACATATGGGATCAGAACATACACACTTATGGGTGCAGAATATACAGACATATGGACGCAGAACATACACACTTATGGGTGCAGAACATACACACATATGGACGCAGAACATACACACGTATGATGCAGAACATACACACATATTGATGCAGAACATACACATGTATGGGTGCAGAACATAGACATATATGATGCAGAACATACACACGTATGGACGCAGAACATACACACATATGGATGCAGAACATACACACATATGATGCAGAACATACACACATATTGATGCAGAACATACACATGTATGGGTGCAGAACATAGACATATATGATGCAGAACATACACACGTATGGACGCAGAACATACACACATATGGATGCAGAACATACACACATATGGACGCAGAACTGGACGCAGAACATACACACATATGGATGCAGAACATACACACATATGGATGCAGAACATTCACACTTATGGACGCAGAACATACACACATATGGATGCAGAACATACACACATATGGGTGCAGAACATATACACATATGGGTGCAGAACATACACACATATGGATGCAGAACATACACACATATGGGTGCAGAACATACCACATATGGGTGCAGAACATACACACATATGATGCAGAACATACACACGTATGGGTGCAGAACACACACACGTATGGGTGCAGAACATACACACTTATGGGTGCAGAACATACACACGTATGGGTGCAGAACATACACACATATGGGTGCAGAACATACACACATATGGATGCAGAACATACACACATATGGGTGCCGAACATACACACTTATGGGTGCAGAACATACACACATATGGGTGCAGAACATACACACTTATGGGTGCAGAACATACACACATATGATGCAGAACATACACATGTATGGGTGCAGATGCAGAACATACACACGTATGGGTGAAGAACATACACACTTATGGGTGCAGAATATACACACTTATGGGTGCAGAACATACACACATATGGGTGCAGAACATACACACATATGGGTGCAGAACATACACACATATGGATGCAGAACATACACACATATGGGTGCATAACATACACACGCATGGGTGCAGAACATACACATGTATGGACGCAGAACATACACACATATGGATGCAGAACATACAAACGTATGGGTGCAGAACATACACACGTATGGGTGCAGAACATACACATGTATGGGTGCAGAACATACACACATATGGATGCAGAACATACACACTTATGGACGCAGAACATACACACATATGGAAGCAGAACATACACACATATGATGCAGAACATACACACATATGGATGCAGAACATACACACATATGGATGCAGAACATACACAACTATGGACGCAGAACATACACACGTTTGGCTGCGGAACATACACCTGTATGGGTGCAGAACATACACACGTATGGACGCAGAACATACACACATATGGATGCAGAACATACACACTTATGGACACAGAACATACACACATTTGGATGCAGAACATAAACACATATGGGTGCAGAACATACACACATATGATGCAGAACATACACACATATGAGTGCAGAACATACACACTTATGGTTGCAGAACATACACACACGTATGGGTGCAGAACATACACACATATGGATGCAGAACATACACACATATGGACGCAGAACATACACACATATGATGCAGAACATACACACATATAGATGCAGAACATACACACGTATGGACGCAGAACATACACACGTATGGGTACAGAACATACACCTGTATGGGTGCAGAACATACACACGTATGGACGCAGAACATACACACATATGGATGCAGAACATACACACTTATAATAATAATAATAATAATAATTAGGCTTTTATATAGCGCTACAAACCCTCAGGTATCCGAGCGCTGCTTATTATTACCCACGGTGTGTGGTGCTCATTTATCGACCTCGGAAGGATGAAAGGCTGAGTTTGGCCCCGCCGGGATTCGAACCTGCGTTAACAGGCTCTGCACGGGTGTCAAAGCGAGCGCTCTACTCGCTGTGCCACTTGATGGACACAGAACATACACACATATGGATGCAGAACATACACACATATGGGTGCAGAACATACAAACATATGATGCAGAACATACACACATATGGGTGCAGAACATACACACTTATGGTTGCAGAACATACACACACGTATGGGTGCAGAACATACACACATATGGATGCAGAACATACCACATATGGATGCAGAACATACACACATATGGGTGCAGAACGTACACACATATGGATGCAGAACATACACACACATATGGGTGCAGAACATACACACATATGGATGCAGAACATACACACATATGGGTGCAGAACATACACACGAATGGGTGCAGAACATAGACATGTATGGGTGCAGAACATACACACATATGGACGCAGAACATACACACATATTGATACAGAATATACACACACATATGGGTGCAGAACATACACACATATGGATGCAGAACATACACACATATGGGTGCAGAACATACACACGTATGGGTGCAGAACATACACATGTATGGGTGCAGAACATACACACATATGGACGCAGAACATACACACATATTGATACAGAATATACACACACATATGGGTGCAGAACATACACACATATGGATGCAGAACATACACACATATGGTTGCAGAACATACACACATTTGGATGCAGAACATAAACATATATTGATACAGAACATACACACGTATGGGTGCAAAACATACACACGTATGGGTGCAGAACATACACACATATGGGTGCAGAACATACACACATATGATGCAGAACATACACACGTATGGGTGCAGAACATACACACGTATGGGTGCAGAACATACACACATATGATGCAGAACATACACACGTATGGGTGCAGAACATACACACATATGGGTGCAGAACATACACACATATGATGCAGAACATACACACGTATGGGTGCAGAACATACACATGTATGGACACAGAACATACACACATATGGATGCAGAACATACACACTTATGGAAGCAGAACATACCACATATGGATGCAGAACATACACACGTATGGACGTAGAACATACACACGTATGGACGCAGAACATACGCACATATGGATGCAGAACATACACACGTATGGACGCAGAACATACACGTATGGGTGCAGAACATACACACATATGGACGCAGAACATACACATGTATGGGTGCAGAACATACAGACGTATGGGTGTAGAACATACACACATATGGACGCAGAACATACACACTTATGGATGCAGAACATACACACGTATGGGTGCAGAACATACACACGTATGGACGCAGAACATACACACTTATGGATGCAGAACATACACACGTATGGGTGCAGAACATACACACTTATGGGTGCAGAACATACACACATATGATGCAGAACATACACACGTATGGGTGCAGAACACACACACGTATGGGTGCAGAACATACACACTTATGGGTGCAGAACATACACACGTATGGGTGCAGAACATACACACATATGGGTGCAGAACATACAAACATATGGGTGCAGAACATACACACGTATGGGTGCAGAACATACACACATATGGATGCAGAACATACACACTTATGGACGCAGAACATACACACGTATGGACGCAGAACATACACACATATGATGCAGAACATACACACATATGGGTGCAGAACATACACACATATGGACGCAGAAAATACACACGTATGGGTGCAGAACATACACCTGTATGGGTGCAGAACATACACACGTATGGACGCAGAACATACACACATATGGATGCAGAACATACACACATATGGACGCAGAACATACACACTTATGGGTGCAGAACATACACACATATGGATGCAGAACATACACACATATGGGTGCAGAACATACACACATATGATGCAGAACATACACACGCATGGGTGCAGAACATACAAACGTATGGACGCAGAACATACACACATATGGATGCAGAACATACAAACATATGGGTGCAGAACATACACACGTATGGGTGCAGAACATACACACATATGGATGCAGAACATACACACTTATGGACGCAGAACATACACACGTATGGACGCAGAACATACACACATATGATGCAGAACATACACACATATGGGTGCAGAACATACACACATATGGACGCAGAAAATACACACGTATGGGTGCAGAACATACACCTGTATGGGTGCAGAACATACACACGTATGGACGCAGAACATACACACATATGGATGCAGAACATACCACATATGGATGCAGAACATACACACATATGGGTGCAGAACATACACACATATGGATGCAGAACATACACACACATATGGGTGCAGAACATACACACATATGGATGCAGAACATACACACATATGGGTTCAGAACATACACACATATGGATGCAGAACATACACATGTATGGGTGCAGAACATACACACATGATGCAGAACATACACATGAATGGGTGCAGATGCAGAACATACACACGTATGGGTGCAGAACATACACATGTATGGGTGCAGAACATACACACATGATGCAGAACATACACATGAATGGGTGCAGATGCAGAACATACACACGTATGGGTTCAGAACATACACACTTATGGATGCAGAACATACCACATATGGATGCAGAACATACACACATATGGGTGCAGAACATACACACATATGGATGCAGAACATACACACACATATGGGTGCAGAACATACACACATATGGATGCAGAACATACACACATATGGGTTCAGAACATACACACATATGGATGCAGAACATGCCATATATGGATGCAGAACATACACACTTATGGGTGCAGAACATACACATGTATGGGTGCAGAGCATACACACATATGGGTGCAGAACATACACACTTATGGGTGCAGAACATACACACGTATGGGTGCAGAACATACACACGCATGGGTGCAGAACATACACACGTATGGACAGAGAACATACACATTTATGGGTGCAGAACATACACACATATGGACGCAGAACATACACACTTATGGATGCAGAACATACACACTTATGGGTGCAGAACATACACACATATGGGTGCAGAACATACACACATATGATGCAGAACATACACACGTATGGGTGCAGATGCAGAACATACACACGTATGGGTGCAGAACATACACACTTATGGGTGCAGAACATACACACATATGGGTGCAGAACTTACACACATATGGACGCAGAACATACACACTTATGAGTGCAGAACATACACACATATGGATGCAGAACATACACACTTATGGTAGCAGTACATACACAAGTATGGAAGCAGAACATACACACATATGGGTGCAGAACATACACACATATGATGCAGAACATACACACGTATGGGTGCAGAACATACACACGTATGGACGCAGAACATACACACATATGGATGCAGAACATACACACATATGGGTGAGGAAACATACACACGTATGGGTGCAGAACATACACACGTATGGATGCAGAACATACACACATATAGATGCAGAACATACACACTTATGGACGCAGAACATACACACATATGGGTGCAGAACATACACAGATATGATGTAGAACATACACGTATGGATGCAGAACATACACACATATGGGTGCAGAACATACACACATATGATGCAGAACATACACACGTATGGACGCAGAACATACACACGTATGGGTGCAGAACATACACACGTATGGGTGCAGAACATACACATGTATGGGTACAGAACATACACACATGATGCAGAACATACACATGAATGGGTGCAGATGCAGAACATACACACGTATGGGTTCAGAACATACACACTTATGGGTGCAGAACATACACACATATGGGTGCAGAACATACACACATATGGACGCAGAACATACACACCTATGGGTGCAGAACATACACACATATGGACGCAGAAAATACACACTTATGGGTGCAGAACATACACACATATGGATGCAGAACATACACACATATGGGTGCAGAACATACACACATATGATGCAGAACATACACACATATTGATGCAGAACATACACATGTATGGGTGCAGAACATAGACACATATGATGCAGAACATACACACGTATGGACGCAGAACATACACACATATGGATGCAGAACATACACACATATGGACGCAGAACTGGACGTAGAACATACACACATATGGATGCAGAACATACACACATATGGACGCAGAACATACACATATATGGATGCAGAACATACACACATATGGGTGCAGAACATATACACATATGGGTGCAGAACATACACACATATGGATGCAGAACATACACACATATGGGTGCAGAACATACCACATATGGGTGCAGAACATACACACATATGATGCAGAACATACACATGTATGGGTGCAGAACACACACACGTATGGGTGCAGAACATACACACTTATGGGTGCAGAACATACACACGTATGGGTGCAGAACATACACACATATGGACGCAGAACATACACACGTATGGGTGCAGAACATACACGCAGACGTATGGGTGCAGAACATACACACATATGGACGCAGAACATACACACGTATGGGTGCAGACCATACACACATATGGATGCAGAACATACACATGTATGGGTGCAGAACATACACACATATAGGTGCAGAACATACACACATATGGACGCAGAACATACACACGTATGGGTGCCGGACATACACACATATGGACACAGAACATACACACGTATGGGTGCAGAACATACACACAGACGTATGGGTGCAGAACATACACACATATGGGTGTAGAGCACACACACATATGGGTGCAGAACATACACACATATGATGCAGAACATACACACATATGGGATCAGAACATACACACTTATGGGTGCAGAATATACAGACATATGGACGCAGAACATACACACTTATGGGTGCAGAACATACACACATATGGACGCAGAACATACACACGTATGGGTGCAGAACATACACACAGACGTATGGGTGCAGAACATACACACATATGGGTGCAGAACATACACACATATTGGCGCAGAACATACACACTTATGGGTGCAGAACATACACACATATGGACGCAGAACAAACACACGTATGGGTGCAAAACATACACACATATGGACGCAGAAGATACACACGTATGGGTGCAGAACATACACACAGACCTATGGGTGCAGAACATACACACGTATGGGTGCAGAACATACACACTTATGGGTGCAGAACATACACACGTATGGGTGCAGAACATACACACATATGATGCAGAACATACACACGTATGGGTGCAGAACATACACACATATGGGTGCAGAACATACACACGTATGGGTGCAGAACATACACATGTATGGACACAGAACATACACACATATGGATGCAGAACATACACACTTATGGAAGCAGAACATACACACATATGGATGCAGAGCATACACACGTATGGACGTAGAACATACACACGTATGGACGCAGAACATACGCACATATGGATGCAGAACATACACACGTATGGACGCAGAACATACACGTATGGGTGCAGAACATACACACATATGGACGCAGAACATACACATGTATGGGTGCAGAACATACAGACGTATGGGTGCAGAACATACACACATATGGACGCAGAACATACACACTTATGGATGCAGAACATACACACGTATGGGTGCAGAACATACACACGTATGGACGCAGAACATACACACTTATGGATGCAGAACATACACACGTATGGGTGCAGAACATACACACTTATGGGTGCAGAACATACACACATATGGGTGCAGAACATACACACTTATGGGTGCAGAACATACACACATATGATGCAGAACATACACATGTATGGGTGCAGATGCAGAACATACACACGTATGGGTGAAGAACATACACACTTATGGGTGCAGAATATACACACTTATGGGTGCAGAACATACACACATATGGGTGCAGAACATACACACATATGGGTGCAGAACATACACACATATGGATGCAGAACATACACACATATGGGTGCATAACATACACACGCATGGGTGCAGAACATACACATGTATGGACGCAGAACATACACACATATGGATGCAGAACATACAAACGTATGGGTGCAGAACATACACACGTATGGGTGCAGAACATACACATGTATGGATGCAGAACATACATACATATGGATGCAGAACATACACACTTATGGACGCAGAACATACACACATATGGAAGCAGAACATACACACATATGATGCAGAACATACACACATATGGATGCAGAACATACACACATATGGATGCAGAACATACACAACTATGGACGCAGAACATACACACGTTTGGCTGCGGAACATACACCTGTATGGGTGCAGAACATACACACGTATGGACGCAGAACATACACACATATGGATGCAGAACATACACACTTATGGACACAGAACATACACACATTTGGATGCAGAACATAAACACATATGGGTGCAGAACATACACACATATGATGCAGAACATACACACATATGAGTGCAGAACATACACACTTATGGTTGCAGAACATACACACACATATGGGTGCAGAACATACACACATATGGATGCAGAACATACACACATATGGACGCAGAACATACACACATATGATGCAGAACATACACACATATGGATGCAGAACATACACACGTATGGACGCAGAACATACACACATATGGGTACAGAACATACACCTGTATGGGTGCAGAACATACACACGTATGGACGCAGAACATACACACATATGGATGCAGAACATACACACTTATAATAATAATAATAATAATAATTAGGCTTTTATATAGCGCTACAAACCCTCAGGTATCCGAGCGCTGCTTATTATTACCCACGGTGTGTGGTGCTCATTTATCGACCTCGGAAGGATGAAAGGCTGAGTTTGGCCCCGCCGGGATTCGAACCTGCGTTAACAGGCTCTGCACGGGTGTCAAAGCGAGCGCTCTACTCGCTGTGCCACTTGATGGACACAGAACATACACACATATGGATGCAGAACATACACACATATGGGTGCAGAACATACAAACATATGATGCAGAACATACACACATATGGGTGCAGAACATACACACTTATGGTTGCAGAACATACACACACGTATGGGTGCAGAACATACACACATATGGATGCAGAACATACCACATATGGATGCAGAACATACACACATATGGGTGCAGAACGTACACACATATGGATGCAGAACATACACACACATATGGGTGCAGAACATACACACATATGGATGCAGAACATACACACATATGGGTGCAGAACATACACACGAATGGGTGCAGAACATAGACATGTATGGGTGCAGAACATACACACATATGGACGCAGAACATACACACATATTGATACAGAATATACACACACATATGGGTGCAGAACATACACACATATGGATGCTGAACATACACACATATGGGTGCAGAACATACACACGTATGGGTGCAGAACATACACATGTATGGGTGCAGAACATACACACATATGGACGCAGAACATACACACATATTGATACAGAATATACACACACATATGGGTGCAGAACATACACACATATGGATGCAGAACATACACACATATGGTTGCAGAACATACACACATTTGGATGCAGAACATAAACATATATTGATAAAGAACATACACACGTATGGGTGCAAAACATACACACGTATGGGTGCAGAACATACACACATATGGGTGCAGAACATACACACATATGGGTGCAGAACATACACACATATGGGTGCAGAACATACACACGTATGGGTGCAGAACATACACACATATGATGCAGAACATACACACATATGGGTGCAGAACATACACACATATGGGTGCAGAACATACACACATATGATGCAGAACATACACACGTATGGGTGCAGAACATACACATGTATGGACACAGAACATACACACATATGGATGCAGAACATACACACTTATGGAAGCAGAACATACACACATATGGATGCAGAACATACACACGTATGGACGTAGAACATACACACGTATGGACGCAGAACATACGCACATATGGATGCAGAACATATACACGTATGGACGCAGAACATACACGTATGGGTGCAGAACATACACACATATGGACGCAGAACATACACATGTATGGGTGCAGAACATACAGACGTATGGGTGTAGAACATACACACATATGGACGCAGAACATACACACTTATGGATGCAGAACATACACACGTATGGGTGCAGAACATACACACGTATGGACGCAGAACATACACACTTATGGATGCAGAACATACACACGTATGGGTGCAGAACATACACACTTATGGGTGCAGAACATACACACATATGGGTGCAGAACATACACACGTATGGGTGCAGAACATACACACATATGATGCAGAACATACACACATATGGGTGCAGAACATACACACATATGGGTGCAGAACATACACACATATGATGCAGAACATACACACGTATGGGTGCAGAACATACACATGTATGGACACAGAACATACACACATATGGATGCAGAACATACACACTTATGGAAGCAGAACATACACACATATGGATGCAGAACATACACACGTATGGACGTAGAACATACACACGTATGGACGCAGAACATACGCACATATGGATGCAGAACATATACACGTATGGACGCAGAACATACACGTATGGGTGCAGAACATACACACATATGGACGCAGAACATACACATGTATGGGTGCAGAACATACAGACGTATGGGTGTAGAACATACACACATATGGACGCAGAACATACACACTTATGGATGCAGAACATACACACGTATGGGTGCAGAACATACACACGTATGGACGCAGAACATACACACTTATGGATGCAGAACATACACACGTATGGGTGCAGAACATACACACTTATGGGTGCAGAACATACACACATATGGATGCAGAACATACACACATATGGGTGCAGATCATACACACATATGATGCAGAACATACACACGCATGGGTGCAGAACATACAAACGTATGGACGCAGAACATAAACACATATGGATGCAGAACATACAAACATATGGGTGCAGAACATACACACGTATGGGTGCAGAACATACACACATATGGATGCAGAACATACACACTTATGGACGCAGAACATACACACGTATGGACGCAGAACATACACACATATGATGCAGAACATACACACATATGGGTGCAGAACATACACACATATGGACGCAGAAAATACACACGTATGGGTGCAGAACATACACCTGTATGGGTGCAGAACATACACACGTATGGACGCAGAACATACACACATATGGATGCAGAACATACACACATATGGACGCAGAACATACACACTTATGGGTGCAGAACATACACACATATGGATGCAGAACATACACACATATGGGTGCAGAACATACACACATATGATGCAGAACATACACACGCATGGGTGCAGAACATACAAACGTATGGACGCAGAACATACACACATATGGATGCAGAACATACAAACATATGGGTGCAGAACATACACACGTATGGGTGCAGAACATACACACATATGGATGCAGAACATACACACTTATGGACGCAGAACATACACACGTATGGACGCAGAACATACACACATATGATGCAGAACATACACACATATGGGTGCAGAACATACACACATATGGACGCAGAAAATACACACGTATGGGTGCAGAACATACACCTGTATGGGTGCAGAACATACACACGTATGGACGCAGAACATACACACATATGGATGCAGAACATACCACATATGGATGCAGAACATACACACATATGGGTGCAGAACATACACACATATGGATGCAGAACATACACACACATATGGGTGCAGAACATACACACATATGGATGCAGAACATACACACATATGGGTTCAGAACATACACACATATGGATGCAGAACATGCCATATATGGATGCAGAGCATACACACTTATGGGTGCAGAACATACACATGTATGGGTGCAGAGCATACACACATATGGGTGCAGAACATACACACTTATGGGTGCAGAACATACACACGTATGGGTGCAGAACATACACACGCATGGGTGCAGAACATACACACGTATGGACAGAGAACATACACATTTATGGGTGCAGAACATACACACGTATGGGTGCAGAACATACACACAGACGTATGGGTGCAGAAAATACACACATATGGGTGCAGAACATACACACATATTGGCGCAGAACATACACACTTATGGGTGCAGAACATACACACATATGGACGCAGAACAAACACACGTATGGGTGCAGAACATACACACATATGGACGCAGAAGATACACACGTATGGGTGCAGAACATACACACAGACCTATGGGTGCAGAACATACACACGTATGGGTGCAGAACATACACACTTATGGGTGCAGAACATACACACGTATGGGTGCAGAACATACACACATATGATGCAGAACATACACACGTATGGGTGCAGAACATACACACATATGGGTGCAGAACATACACACGTATGGGTGCAGAACATACACATGTATGGACACAGAACATACACACATATGGATGCAGAACATACACACTTATGGAAGCAGAACATACACACATATGGATGCAGAACATACACACGTATGGACGTAGAACATACACACGTATGGACCCAGAACATACGCACATATGGATGCAGAACATACACACGTATGGACGCAGAACATACACGTATGGGTGCAGAACATACACGCATATGGACGCAGAACATACACATGTATGGGTGCAGAACATACAGACGTATGGGTGCAGAACATACACACATATGGACGCAGAACATACACACTTATGGATGCAGAACATACACACGTATGGGTGCAGAACATACACACGTATGGACGCAGAACATACACACTTATGGATGCAGAACATACACACGTATGGGTGCAGAACATACACACTTATGGGTGCAGAACATACACACATATGGGTGCAGAACATACACACTTATGGGTGCAGAACATACACACATATGATGCAGAACATACACATGTATGGGTGCAGATGCAGAACATACACACGTATGGGTGAAGAACATACACACTTATGGGTGCAGAATATACACACTTATGGGTGCAGAACATACACACATATGGGTGCAGAACATACACACATATGGGTGCAGAACATACACACATATGGATGCAGAACATACACACATATGGGTGCATAACATACACACGCATGGGTGCAGAACATACACATGTATGGACGCAGAACATACACACATATGGATGCAGAACATACAAACGTATGGGTGCAGAACATACACACGTATGGGTGCAGAACATACACATGTATGGGTGCAGAACATACACACATATGGAT
This sequence comes from Ambystoma mexicanum, assembly GCF_040938575.1. Taxonomy (NCBI): domain Eukaryota; kingdom Metazoa; phylum Chordata; class Amphibia; order Caudata; family Ambystomatidae; genus Ambystoma; species Ambystoma mexicanum. The sequence continues at coordinate 1,284,820,945 of NC_090928.1, forward strand.
GCAGAACATACACACTTATGGACGCAGAACATACACACATATGGAAGCAGAACATACACACATATGATGCAGAACATACACACATATGGATGCAGAACATACACACATATGGATGCAGAACATACACAACTATGGACGCAGAACATACACACGTTTGGCTGCGGAACATACACCTGTATGGGTGCAGAACATACACACATATGGACGCAGAACATACACACATATGGATGCAGAACATACACACTTATGGACACAGAACATACACACATTTGGATGCAGAACATAAACACATATGGGTGCAGAACATACACACATATGATGCAGAACATACACACATATGAGTGCAGAACATACACACTTATGGTTGCAGAACATACACACACGTATGGGTGCAGAACATACACACATATGGATGCAGAACATACACACATATGGACGCAGAACATACACACATATGATGCAGAACATACACACATATGGATGCAGAACATACACACGTATGGACGCAGAACATACACACGTATGGGTACAGAACATACACCTGTATGGGTGCAGAACATACACACGTATGGACGCAGAACATACACACATATGGATGCAGAACATACACACTTATAATAATAATAATAATAATAATTAGGCTTTTATATAGCGCTACAAACCCTCAGGTATCCGAGCGCTGCTTATTATTACCCACGGTGTGTGGTGCTCATTTATCGACCTCGGAAGGATGAAAGGCTGAGTTTGGCCCCGCCGGGATTCGAACCTGCGTTAACAGGCTCTGCACGGGTGTCAAAGCGAGCGCTCTACTCGCTGTGCCACTTGATGGACACAGAACATACACACATATGGATGCAGAACATACACACATATGGGTGCAGAACATACAAACATATGATGCAGAACATACACACATATGGGTGCAGAACATACACACTTATGGTTGCAGAACATACACACACGTATGGGTGCAGAACATACACACATATGGATGCAGAACATACCACATATGGATGCAGAACATACACACATATGGGTGCAGAACGTACACACATATGGATGCAGAACATACACACACATATGGGTGCAGAACATACACACATATGGATGCAGAACATACACACATATGGGTGCAGAACATACACACGAATGGGTGCAGAACATAGACATGTATGGGTGCAGAACATACACACATATGGACGCAGAACATACACACATATTGATACAGAATATACACACACATATGGGTGCAGAACATACACACATATGGGTGCAGAACATACACACGTATGGGTGCAGAACATACACATGTATGGGTGCAGAACATACACACATATGGACGCAGAACATACACACATATTGATACAGAATATACACACACATATGGGTGCAGAACATACACACATATGGATGCAGAACATACACACATATGGTTGCAGAACATACACACATTTGGATGCAGAACATAAACATATATTGATACAGAACATACACACGTATGGGTGCAAAACATACACACGTATGGGTGCAGAACATACACACATATGGGTGCAGAACATACACACATATGATGCAGAACATACACACGTATGGGTGCAGAACATACACACGTATGGGTGCAGAACATACACACATATGATGCAGAACATACACACGTATGGGTGCAGAACATACACACATATGGGTGCAGAACATACACACATATGATGCAGAACATACACACGTATGGGTGCAGAACATACACATGTATGGACACAGAACATACACACATATGGATGCAGAACATACACACTTATGGAAGCAGAACATACACACATATGGATGCAGAACATACACACGTATGGACGTAGAACATACACACGTATGGACGCAGAACATACGCACATATGGATGCAGAACATACACACGTATGGACGCAGAACATACACGTATGGGTGCAGAACATACACACATATGGACGCAGAACATACACATGTATGGGTGCAGAACATAAAGACGTATGGGTGCAGAACATACACACATATGGACGCAGAACATACACACTTATGGATGCAGAACATACACACGTATGGGTGCAGAACATACACACGTATGGACGCAGAACATACACACTTATGGATGCAGAACATACACACGTATGGGTGCAGAACATACACACTTATGGGTGCAGAACATACACACATATGGATGCAGAACATACACACATATGGGTGCAGAACATACACACATATGATGCAGAACATACACACGCATGGGTGCAGAACATACAAACGTATGGACGCAGAACATACACACATATGGATGCAGAACATACAAACATATGGGTGCAGAACATACACACATATGGATGCAGAACATACACACTTATGGACGCAGAACATACACACGTATGGACGCAGAACATACACACATATGATGCAGAACATACACACATATGGGTGCAGAACATACACACATATGGACGCAGAAAATACACACGTATGGGTGCATAACATACACCTGTATGGGTGCAGAACATACACACGTATGGACGCAGAACATACACACATATGGATGCAGAACATACACACATATGGACGCAGAACATACACACTTATGGGTGCAGAACATACACACATATGGATGCAGAACATACACACATATGGGTGCAGAACATACACACATATGATGCAGAACATACACACGCATGGGTGCAGAACATACAAACGTATGGACGCAGAACATACACACATATGGATGCAGAACATACAAACATATGGGTGCAGAACATACACACGTATGGGTGCAGAACATACACACATATGGATGCAGAACATACACACTTATGGACGCAGAACATACACACGTATGGACGCAGAACATACACACATATGATGCAGAACATACACACATATGGGTGCAGAACATACACACATATGGACGCAGAAAATACACACGTATGGGTGCAGAACATACACCTGTATGGGTGCAGAACATACACACGTATGGACGCAGAACATACACACATATGGATGCAGAACATACCACATATGGATGCAGAACATACACACATATGGGTGCAGAACGTACACACATATGGATGCAGAACATACACACACATATGGGTGCAGAACATACACACATATGGATGCAGAACATACACACATATGGGTTCAGAACATACACACATATGGACGCAGAACATACACACATATGGATGCAGAACATACAAACATATGGGTGCAGAACATACACACGTATGGGTGCAGAACATACACACATATGGATGCAGAACATACACACTTATGGACGCAGAACATACACACGTATGGACGCAGAACATACACACATATGATGCAGAACATACACACATATGGGTGCAGAACATACACACATATGGACGCAGAAAATACACACGTATGGGTGCAGAACATACACCTGTATGGGTGCAGAACATACACACGTATGGACGCAGAACATACACACATATGGATGCAGAACATACCACATATGGATGCAGAACATACACACATATGGGTGCAGAACGTACACACATATGGATGCAGAACATACACACACATATGGGTGCAGAACATACACACATATGGATGCAGAACATACACACATATGGGTTCAGAACATACACACATATGGATGCAGAACATGCCATATATGGATGCAGAACATACACACTTATGGGTGCAGAACATACACATGTATGGGTGCAGAGCATACACACATATGGGTGCAGAACATACACACTTATGGGTGCAGAACATACACACGTATGGGTGCAGAACATACACACGCATGGGTGCAGAACATACACACGTATGGACAGAGAACATACACATTTATGGGTGCAGAACATACACACATATGGACGCAGAACATACACACTTATGGATGCAGAACATACACACTTATGGGTGCAGAACATACACACATATGGGTGCAGAACATACACACATATGATGCAGAACATACACACTTATGGTAGCAGAACATACACAAGTATGGAAGCAGAACATACACACATATGGGTGCAGAACATACACACATATGATGCAGAACATACACACGTATGGGTGCAGAACATACACACGTATGGACGCAGAACATACACACATATGGATGCAGAACATACACACATATGGGTGAGGAAACATACACACGTATGGGTGCAGAACATACACACGTATGGATGCAGAACATACACACATATAGATGCAGAACATACACACTTATGGACGCAGAACATACACACATATGGGTGCAGAACATACACAGATATGATGTAGAACATACACGTATGGATGCAGAACATACACACATATGGGTGCAGAACATACACACATATGATGCAGAACATACACACGTATGGACGCAGAACATACACACGTATGGGTGCAGAACATACACATGTATGGGTGCAGAACATACACACATGATGCAGAACATACACATGAATGGGTGCAGATGCAGAACATACACACGTATGGGTTCAGAACATACACACTTATGGGTGCAGAACATACACACATATGGGTGCAGAACATACACACATATGGACGCAGAACATACACACCTATGGGTGCAGAACATACACACATATGGACGCAGAAAATACACACTTATGGGTGCAGAACATACACACATATGGATGCAGAACATACACACATATGGGTGCAGAACATACACACATATGATGCAGAACATACACACGCATGGGTGCAGAACATACACACATATGGACGCAGAACATACACACTTATGGATGCAGAACATACACACTTATGGGTGCAGAACATACACACATATGGGTGCAGAACATACACACATATGATGCAGAACATACACACGTATGGGTGCAGATGCAGAACATACACACGTATGGGTGCAGAACATACACACTTATGGGTGCAGAACATACACACATATGGGTGCAGAACTTACACACATATGGACGCAGAACATACACACTTATGAGTGCAGAACATACACACATATGGATGCAGAACATACACACTTATGGTAGCAGAACATACACAAGTATGGAAGCAGAACATACACACATATGGGTGCAGAACATACACACATATGATGCAGAACATACACACGTATGGGTGCAGAACATACACACGTATGGACGCAGAACATACACACATATGGATGCAGAACATACACACATATGGGTGAGGAAACATACACACGTATGGGTGCAGAACATACACACGTATGGATGCAGAACATACACACATATAGATGCAGAACATACACACTTATGGACGCAGAACATACACACATATGGGTGCAGAACATACACAGATATGATGTAGAACATACACGTATGGATGCAGAACATACACACATATGGGTGCAGAACATACACACATATGATGCAGAACATACACACGTATGGACGCAGAACATACACACGTATGGGTGCAGAACATACACATGTATGGGTGCAGAACATACACACATGATGCAGAACATACACATGAATGGGTGCAGATGCAGAACATACACACGTATGGGTTCAGAACATACACACTTATGGGTGCAGAACATACACACATATGGGTGCAGAACATACACACATATGGACGCAGAACATACACACATATGGATGCAGAACATACACACATATGGGTGCAGAACATACACACATATGATGCAGAACATACACACGCATGGGTGCAGAACATACACACATATGGATGCAGAACATACACAAATATGGATGCAGAACATACACACGTATGGACGCAGAACATACACACGTATGGACGCAGAACATACACACATATGATGCAGAACATACACACGTATGGACGCAGAACATACACACGTATGGGTGCAGAACATACACACGTATGGGTGCAGAACGTACACACATATGGACGCAGAACATACACACTTATGGGTGCAGAACATACACACATATGGATGCAGAACATACACACATATGGGTGCAGAACATACACACATATGATGGTGAACATACACACGTATGGGTGCAGAACATACACACGTATGGACGCAGAACATACACACATATGGGTGCAGAACATACACACGTATGGACGCAGAAAATACACATGTATGGGTGCAGAACATACACCTGTATGGGTGCAGAACATACACACGTATGGACGCAGAACATACACACTTATGGGTGCAGAACATACACACATATGATGCAGAACATACACACGTATGGGTGCAGATGCAGAACATACACACGTATGGGTGCAGAACATACACACTTATGGGTGCAGAACATACACACATATGGGTGCAGAACTTACACACATATGGACGCAGAACATGCACACTTATGAGTGCAGAACATACACACATATGGATGCAGAACATACACACTTATGGTAGCAGAACATATACAAGTATGGAAGCAGAACATACACACATATGGGTGCAGAACATACACACATATGATGCAGAACATACACACGTATGGGTGCAGAACATACACACGTATGGACGCAGAACATACACACATATGGATGCAGAACATACACACATATGCGTGAGGAAACATAAACACGTATGGGTGCAGAACATACACACATATGGATGCAGAACATACACACATATGGGTGCAGAACATACACACGCATGGGTGCAGAACATACACACGTATGGACGCAGAACATACACACATATGGATGCAGAACATACACACATATGCGTGAGGAAACATAAACACGTATGGGTGCAGAACATACACACATATGGATGCAGAACATACACACTTATGGTAGCAGAACATATACAAGTATGGAAGCAGAACATACACACATATGGGTGCAGAACATACACACATATGATGCAGAACATACACACGTATGGGTGCAGAACATACACACGTATGGACGCAGAACATACACACATATGGATGCAGAACATACACACATATGCGTGAGGAAACATAAACACGTATGGGTGCAGAACATACACACATATGGGTGCAGAACATACACACATATGATGCAGAACATACACACGTATGGGTGCAGATGCAGAACATACACACGTATGGGTGCAGAACATACACACTTATGGGTGCAGAACATACACACATATGGGTGCAGAACTTACACACATATGGACGCAGAACATACACACTTATGAGTGCAGAACATACACACATATGGATGCAGAACATACACACTTATGGTAGCAGAACATACACAAGTATGGAAGCAGAACATACACACATATGGGTGCAGAACATACACACATATGATGCAGAACATACACACGTATGGGTGCAGAACATACACACGTATGGACGCAGAACATACACACATATGGATGCAGAACATACACACATATGGGTGAGGAAACATACACACGTATGGGTGCAGAACATACACACGTATGGATGCAGAACATACACACATATAGATGCAGAACATACACACTTATGGACGCAGAACATACACACATATGGGTGCAGAACATACACAGATATGATGTAGAACATACACGTATGGATGCAGAACATACACACATATGGGTGCAGAACATACACACATATGATGCAGAACATACACACGTATGGACGCAGAACATACACACGTATGGGTGCAGAACATACACATGTATGGGTGCAGAACATACACACATGATGCAGAACATACACATGAATGGGTGCAGATGCAGAACATACACACGTATGGGTTCAGAACATACACACTTATGGGTGCAGAACATACACACATATGGGTGCAGAACATACACACATATGGACGCAGAACATACACACCTATGGGTGCAGAACATACACACATATGGACGCAGAAAATACACACTTATGGGTGCAGAACATACACACATATGGATGCAGAACATACACACATATGGGTGCAGAACATACACACATATGATGCAGAACATACACACGCATGGGTGCAGAACATACACACATATGGACGCAGAACATACACACTTATGGATGCAGAACATACACACTTATGGGTGCAGAACATACACACATATGGGTGCAGAACATACACACATATGATGCAGAACATACACACGTATGGGTGCAGATGCAGAACATACACACGTATGGGTGCAGAACATACACACTTATGGGTGCAGAACATACACACATATGGGTGCAGAACTTACACACATATGGACGCAGAACATACACACTTATGAGTGCAGAACATACACACATATGGATGCAGAACATACACACTTATGGTAGCAGAACATACACAAGTATGGAAGCAGAACATACACACATATGGGTGCAGAACATACACACATATGATGCAGAACATACACACGTATGGGTGCAGAACATACACACGTATGGACGCAGAACATACACACATATGGATGCAGAACATACACACATATGGGTGAGGAAACATACACACGTATGGGTGCAGAACATACACACGTATGGATGCAGAACATACACACATATAGATGCAGAACATACACACTTATGGACGCAGAACATACACACATATGGGTGCAGAACATACACAGATATGATGTAGAACATACACGTATGGATGCAGAACATACACACATATGGGTGCAGAACATACACACATATGATGCAGAACATACACACGTATGGACGCAGAACATACACACGTATGGGTGCAGAACATACACATGTATGGGTGCAGAACATACACACATGATGCAGAACATACACATGAATGGGTGCAGATGCAGAACATACACACGTATGGGTTCAGAACATACACACTTATGGGTGCAGAACATACACACATATGGGTGCAGAACATACACACATATGGACGCAGAACATACACACCTATGGGTGCAGAACATACACACATATGGACGCAGAAAATACACACTTATGGGTGCAGAACATACACACATATGGATGCAGAACATACACACATATGGGTGCAGAACATACACACATATGATGCAGAACATACACACGCATGGGTGCAGAACATACACACATATGGATGCAGAACATACACAAATATGGATGCAGAACATACACACGTATGGACGCAGAACATACACACGTATGGACGCAGAACATACACACATATGATGCAGAACATACACACGTATGGACGCAGAACATACACACGTATGGGTGCAGAACATACACACGTATGGGTGCAGAACGTACACACATATGGACGCAGAACATACACACTTATGGGTGCAGAACATACACACATATGGATGCAGAACATACACACATATGGGTGCAGAACATACACACATATGATGGTGAACATACACACGTATGGGTGCAGAACATACACACGTATGGACGCAGAACATACACACATATGGGTGCAGAACATACACACGTATGGACGCAGAAAATACACATGTATGGGTGCAGAACATACACCTGTATGGGTGCAGAACATACACACGTATGGACGCAGAACATACACACTTATGGGTGCAGAACATACACACATATGATGCAGAACATACACACGTATGGGTGCAGATGCAGAACATACACACGTATGGGTGCAGAACATACACACTTATGGGTGCAGAACATACACACATATGGGTGCAGAACTTACACACATATGGACGCAGAACATGCACACTTATGAGTGCAGAACATACACACATATGGATGCAGAACATACACACTTATGGTAGCAGAACATATACAAGTATGGAAGCAGAACATACACACATATGGGTGCAGAACATACACACATATGATGCAGAACATACACACGTATGGGTGCAGAACATACACACGTATGGACGCAGAACATACACACATATGGATGCAGAACATACACACATATGCGTGAGGAAACATAAACACGTATGGGTGCAGAACATACACACATATGGATGCAGAACATACACACATATGGGTGCAGAACATACACACGCATGGGTGCAGAACATACACACGTATGGACGCAGAACATACACACATATGGATGCAGAACATACACACATATGCGTGAGGAAACATAAACACGTATGGGTGCAGAACATACACACATATGGATGCAGAACATACACACTTATGGTAGCAGAACATATACAAGTATGGAAGCAGAACATACACACATATGGGTGCAGAACATACACACATATGATGCAGAACATACACACGTATGGGTGCAGAACATACACACGTATGGACGCAGAACATACACACATATGGATGCAGAACATACACACATATGCGTGAGGAAACATAAACACGTATGGGTGCAGAACATACACACATATGGGTGCAGAACATACACACATATGATGCAGAACATACACACGTATGGGTGCAGATGCAGAACATACACACGTATGGGTGCAGAACATACACACTTATGGGTGCAGAACATACACACATATGGGTGCAGAACTTACACACATATGGACGCAGAACATACACACTTATGAGTGCAGAACATACACACATATGGATGCAGAACATACACACTTATGGTAGCAGAACATACACAAGTATGGAAGCAGAACATACACACATATGGGTGCAGAACATACACACATATGATGCAGAACATACACACGTATGGGTGCAGAACATACACACGTATGGACGCAGAACATACACACATATGGATGCAGAACATACACACATATGGGTGAGGAAACATACACACGTATGGGTGCAGAACATACACACGTATGGATGCAGAACATACACACATATAGATGCAGAACATACACACTTATGGACGCAGAACATACACACATATGGGTGCAGAACATACACAGATATGATGTAGAACATACACGTATGGATGCAGAACATACACACATATGGGTGCAGAACATACACACATATGATGCAGAACATACACACGTATGGACGCAGAACATACACACGTATGGGTGCAGAACATACACATGTATGGGTGCAGAACATACACACATGATGCAGAACATACACATGAATGGGTGCAGATGCAGAACATACACACGTATGGGTTCAGAACATACACACTTATGGGTGCAGAACATACACACATATGGGTGCAGAACATACACACATATGGACGCAGAACATACACACCTATGGGTGCAGAACATACACACATATGGACGCAGAAAATACACACTTATGGGTGCAGAACATACACACATATGGATGCAGAACATACACACATATGGGTGCAGAACATACACACATATGATGCAGAACATACACACGCATGGGTGCAGAACATACACACATATGGATGCAGAACATACACAAATATGGATGCAGAACATACACACGTATGGACGCAGAACATACACACGTATGGACGCAGAACATACACACATATGATGCAGAACATACACACGTATGGACGCAGAACATACACACGTATGGGTGCAGAACATACACACGTATGGGTGCAGAACGTACACACATATGGACGCAGAACATACACACTTATGGGTGCAGAACATACACACATATGGATGCAGAACATACACACATATGGGTGCAGAACATACACACATATGATGGTGAACATACACACGTATGGGTGCAGAACATACACACGTATGGACGCAGAACATACACACATATGGGTGCAGAACATACACACGTATGGACGCAGAAAATACACATGTATGGGTGCAGAACATACACCTGTATGGGTGCAGAACATACACACGTATGGACGCAGAACATACACACTTATGGGTGCAGAACATACACACATATGATGCAGAACATACACACGTATGGGTGCAGATGCAGAACATACACACGTATGGGTGCAGAACATACACACTTATGGGTGCAGAACATACACACATATGGGTGCAGAACTTACACACATATGGACGCAGAACATGCACACTTATGAGTGCAGAACATACACACATATGGATGCAGAACATACACACTTATGGTAGCAGAACATATACAAGTATGGAAGCAGAACATACACACATATGGGTGCAGAACATACACACATATGATGCAGAACATACACACGTATGGGTGCAGAACATACACACGTATGGACGCAGAACATACACACATATGGATGCAGAACATACACACATATGCGTGAGGAAACATAAACACGTATGGGTGCAGAACATACACACATATGGATGCAGAACATACACACATATGGGTGCAGAACATACACACGCATGGGTGCAGAACATACACACGTATGGACGCAGAACATACACACATATGGATGCAGAACATACACACATATGCGTGAGGAAACATAAACACGTATGGGTGCAGAACATACACACATATGGATGCAGAACATACACACTTATGGTAGCAGAACATATACAAGTATGGAAGCAGAACATACACACATATGGGTGCAGAACATACACACATATGATGCAGAACATACACACGTATGGGTGCAGAACATACACACGTATGGACGCAGAACATACACACATATGGATGCAGAACATACACACATATGCGTGAGGAAACATAAACACGTATGGGTGCGGAACATACACACATATGGGTGCAGAACATACACACATATTATGCAGAACATACACACGTATGGACGCAGAACATACACACGTATGGGTGCAGAACATACACACGTATGGGTGCAGAACATACACATGTATGGGTGCAGAACATACACACATATGATGCAGAACATACACACGTATGGGTGCAGAACATACACACGTATGGGTGCAGAACATACACACGTATGGATGCAGAACATACACACATATGGACTCAGAACATACACACTTATGGACGCAGAACATACACACGTATCGATGCAGAACATACACACGTATGGACACAGAACATACACACATATGGATGCAGAACATACACACGCATGGGTGCAGAACATACACACATATGGGTGCAGAACATACACACGTATGGATGCAGAACATACACACATATGGATGCAGAACATACACACTTATGGACGCAGAACATACACACTTATGGACGCAGAACATACACACATATGGATGCAGAACATACACACATATGGACGCAGAACATACACACATATGGGTGCACAGCATAGTGCATGAATGCCCATGATAATGATGTTGATGGTCATACTACACATGTGAACGTTTTTTGCACCCGGGGGAGTCTAGGTGTGGACCTTTGGTCTTAGGCCGTCTCTCATAGTAATGTACAGGCTACATACCTAGGCAGACATTCACACTTACACATGTGGAGTATTACATCATGATCATGTGTAATGGCGGATGTATGCGCCCAAACGTATGTCACTGAGTTGTTATGTAGGTCATGATTCATGTTGTACATACATTTGAATGTGTCTGTTTGCTTTGCTGTCTTTTCCGCCATGTCTTTGCGATGTGGTTGTAACATGTGCTTTTTTTGTGACTGGAGATGTTTATGTTCTGGTCTTTGCAATATCGTGTCCCACAGATGTTGCCATTGTTAAGACACACTTTTCCTGTAGTGTGTCTGTCTCAATTTTTCATTCCGAATAAGAGTTATTTCTTTATGTGTTGGGGAGATTTTGCGTTCGATGCATTTTTCTACGACGGGAGCACAGAACTGGGCATTTACATTGTGAAAGAAGCCGCGACAGGCCGAGAAGGGTAACGTGCCGCATGATGGCTGCACAACAGGCCGAGAGGGGTGATGCGCTGCATGAGGGCTGCACGACAGGCTGAGAGAGGTAATGCAGAGCATGATGGCTGCACGACTGGCCGCGAGGGGTAATGCGCCGCATGGTGGCCACACGACAGGCCAAGAGGGGTCACGCACCGCATGATGGCTGCAAGACAGGCTGAGAGGGGTCAAGCGCGGCATGGTGGCAGCACGACAGGCCAAGAGGTGCCATGCACCGCATGATGGCTGCTTCACAGGCCGAGAGGGGTCACGCGCCGCATGATGGCTGCTTGACAGGCCGAGAGGGGTCATGTGGACCATGGTGGCTGCGCGACAGGCCAAGAGGAGTCATATGCCGCATGGTGTCTGCACGACTGACCTAGAGGGGTCATGCACCGCATGATGGCTGCTTGATAGGCCGAGAGGGGTCATGTGAGGCATGGTGGCTGCACAACAGGCCGAGAGGGGTCATGCGCCGCATGGTGGCTGCACAACAGGCCAAGAGGGGTCATGCACCGCAAGGGGGCTACACGACAGGCTGAGCGGGGTCATGCGCTGCATGGTGGCTGCACGATAGGCCGAGAGGGGTCATGCGCCGCATGGTCGGTACACAAAAGGCTGAGAGGGGTCATGCCCCGCATGATGGCTGCACGACAGGCCAAGAAGGGTGATGCGCTGCATGATGGCTGCACGACAGGCCGAGTGGAGTGATGCATTGCATTATGGCTGCACGATAGGCCGAGAGGTGTCATGCGCTGCATGTTAGCTGCACGACAGGCCGAGAGGGGTCATGTGCCACATGGTGACTGCACCCCAGGCCGACAGGGGTCATGCGCCGCATGAGGGCTGCACGGCAGGCCAAAAGGAGTGATGCGTAGCATGATGGCTGCACGACAGCCGAGAGGAGTGATGCATTGCATGATGGCTGCATGACAGGCCACGAGGAGTGATGCATTGCATGATGGCTGCACGACAGGCCAAGAGGGGTCATACACCGCATGGTGGCTGCACGACAGGCCGAGAGGGGTCATTTGCCGCATGATGGCTGCACGATAGGCCAAGACGGGTCATGCGCCACATGATGGCTGCACGACAGGCCAAGAGGGGTCATGCGCCGCATGATGGCTGCACGACAGGCCGAGAGGGGTCATGTGCCGCATGATGGCTGCACAACAGGCCGAGAGGGGTCATGTGCCGCATGATGGCTGCACGACAGGCCGAGAGGGGTCATGCTCTGAATGAGGGCTGCACGACAGGCCGAGAGGGGTCATGCACTGACAGGCCGAGAGGGGTCATTCGCCGACAGGCCGAGAGGGGTCAAGCGCTGCATGAGGGCTGCACAACAGGCCAAGAAGGGTGATGCGCCACATGATGGCTGCACGACTGGCCAAGAAGGGTGATGCACCGCATGATGGCTGCACAACAGGCCAAGAAGGGTGATGCGCCACATGATGGCTGCATGACAGGCCAAGAGGGGTGATCCGCCGCATGATGGCTGCACGACAGGCCAAGAAGGGTGATGCACCGCATGATGGCTGCACAACAGGCCAAGAGGGGTGATGCGCTGCATGATGGCTGCATGACAGGCCGAGAGGGGTCAGGCGCCGCAAGAGGGCTGCACGACAGGCCGAGAGGGGTAACGCATTGCATGAGGGCTGCACGACTGGCCGCGAGGGGTAATGCGCCGCATGGTGGCCACACGACAGGCCAAGAGGGGTCACGCACCGCATGATGGCAGCAAGAAGGCTAAGAGGGGTCAAGCGCCGCATGGTGGCCGCACGACAGGCCAAGAGGTGCCATGCACCGCATGATGGCTGCTTCACAGGCCGAGAGGGGTCACACGCCGCATGATGGCTGCTTGACAGGCCGAGAGGGGTCATGTGCACCATGGTGGCTGCACGACAGGCCAAGAGGAGTCATATGCTGCATGGTGTCTGCACGACTGACCGAGAGGGGTCATACACCGCATGATGGCTGCTTGATAGGCCGAGAGGGGTCATGTGAGGCATGGTGGCTGCACGACAGGCCGAGAGGGGTCATGCGCTGCATGGTGGCTGCACAACAGGCCAAGAGGGGTCATGCACCGCAAGGGGGCTACACGACAGGCTGAGCGGGGTCATGCGCTGCATGGTGGCTGCACGACAGGCCGAGAGGGGTCATGCGCCGCATGGTCGGTACACAAAAGGCTGGGAGGGATCATGCCCCGCATGATGGCTTCACGACAGGCCAAGAAGGGTGATGCGCTGCATGATGGCTGCACGACAAGCCGAGTGGAGTGATGCATTGCATTATGGCTGCACGACAGGCCGAGAGGGGTCATGTACCGCATGATGGCTGCACGACAGGCCGAGAGGGGTCATGCGCCGCATGTTAGCTGCACGACAGGCCGAAAGGAGTGATGCGTAGCATGATGGCTGCACGACAGGCCGAGAGGAGTGATGCATTGCATGATGGCTGCATGACAGGCCACAAGGAGTGTTGCATTGCATGATGGCTGCACGACAGGCCAAGAGGGGTCATAGACCGCATGGTGGCTGCACGACAGGCCGAGAGGGGTCATTTGCCGCATGATGGCTGCACGACAGGCCAAGACGGATCATGCGCCACATGATGGCTGCACGACAGGCCAAGAGGGGTCATGCGACGCATGATGGCTGCACGACAGGCCAAGAGGGGTCATGTGCCACATGATGGCTGCACGACAGGCCGAGAGGGGTCATGTGCCGCAAGAGGGCTGCACGACAGGCCAAGAGGGGTCATGCACTGACAGGCCGAGAGGGGTCATTCACCGACAGGCCGAGAGGGGTCAAGCGCTGCATGAGGGCTGCACAACAGGCCAAGAAGGGTGATGCGCCACATGATGGCTGCACGACTGGCCAAGAAGGGTGATGCACCGCATGATGGCTGCATGACAAGCCAAGAGGGGTGATGAACTGCATTATGGCTGCACGACAAGCCAAGAAGGGTGATGCACCGCATGATGGCTGCACGACAGGCCAAGAGGGGTGCTGCGCTGCATGATGGCTGCATGAAAGGCTGAGAGGGGTCATGCGCCGCAAGAGGGCTGCACAACAGGCCGAGAGGGGTCATGCGCCGACAGGCTGAGAGGGATCATGTGCTGACAGGCCAAGAGGGTTCATGCGCTGCAGGAGGGCTGCACGACAGGCCGAGAGGGGTCATGCGCTGCATGATGGCTATACGTCAGGCCGAGAGAGGTCATGCGCCACATGATGGCTGCAGGACAGGCCGAGAGGAGTCATGCGCCGCATGATGGCTGCACGACAGGCCGAGAGGGGTCATGCACCGCATGAGAGCTGCACGACAGGCCGACAGGAGCCATGTGCCGCATGATGGCTGCACGAAAGGCTGAGAGTGGTCATGTGCTGCATGATGGCTGCACGACAGGCCGAGAGTGGTCATGCGCCGACAGGCTGAGAGGGATCATGTGCTGACAGGCCAAGAGGGGTCATGCGCCACATGATGGCTGCATGACAGGCCAAGAAGGGTGATGTACCAAATGATGGCTGCACGACAGGCCGAGAGGGGTGATGCGCCGCATGATGGCTGCACGACAGGTCGACGTGGGTCATGTGCCGCATGATGGCTGCACGACAGGCAGAGAGAGGTCATGTCTGCATGATGGCTGCACGACAGGCCGAGAGGGGTCATGCACTGCATGATACACACATATGGGTGCAGAACATACACACGTATGGATGCAGAAAATACACACATATGGATGCAGAACATACACACTTATGGACGCAGAACATACACACATATGGATGCAGAACATACACACATATGGGTGCAGAACATACACACATATGATGCAGAACATACACACATATTGATGCAGAACATACACATGTATGGGTGCAGAACATAGACATATATGATGCAGAACATACACACGTATGGACGCAGAACATACACACATATGGATGCAGAACATACACACATATGGACGCAGAACTGGACGCAGAACATACACACATATGGATGCAGAACATACACACATATGGATGCAGAACATTCACACTTATGGACGCAGAACATACACACATATGGATGCAGAACATACACACATATGGGTGCAGAACATATACACATATGGGTGCAGAACATACACACATATGGATGCAGAACATACACACATATGGGTGCAGAACATACCACATATGGGTGCAGAACATACACACATATGATGCAGAACATACACACGTATGGGTGCAGAACACACACACGTATGGGTGCAGAACATACACACTTATGGGTGCAGAACATACACACGTATGGGTGCAGAACATACACACATATGGGTGCAGAACATACACACATATGGATGCAGAACATACACACATATGGGTGCCGAACATACACACTTATGGGTGCAGAACATACACACATATGGGTGCAGAACATACACACTTATGGGTGCAGAACATACACACATATGATGCAGAACATACACATGTATGGGTGCAGATGCAGAACATACACACGTATGGGTGAAGAACATACACACTTATGGGTGCAGAATATACACACTTATGGGTGCAGAACATACACACATATGGGTGCAGAACATACACACATATGGGTGCAGAACATACACACATATGGATGCAGAACATACACACATATGGGTGCATAACATACACACGCATGGGTGCAGAACATACACATGTATGGACGCAGAACATACACACATATGGATGCAGAACATACAAACGTATGGGTGCAGAACATACACACGTATGGGTGCAGAACATACACATGTATGGGTGCAGAACATACACACATATGGATGCAGAACATACACACTTATGGACGCAGAACATACACACATATGGAAGCAGAACATACACACATATGATGCAGAACATACACACATATGGATGCAGAACATACACACATATGGATGCAGAACATACACAACTATGGACGCAGAACATACACACGTTTGGCTGCGGAACATACACCTGTATGGGTGCAGAACATACACACGTATGGACGCAGAACATACACACATATGGATGCAGAACATACACACTTATGGACACAGAACATACACACATTTGGATGCAGAACATAAACACATATGGGTGCAGAACATACACACATATGATGCAGAACATACACACATATGAGTGCAGAACATACACACTTATGGTTGCAGAACATACACACACGTATGGGTGCAGAACATACACACATATGGATGCAGAACATACACACATATGGACGCAGAACATACACACATATGATGCAGAACATACACACATATGGATGCAGAACATACACACGTATGGACGCAGAACATACACACGTATGGGTACAGAACATACACCTGTATGGGTGCAGAACATACACACGTATGGACGCAGAACATACACACATATGGATGCAGAACATACACACTTATAATAATAATAATAATAATAATTAGGCTTTTATATAGCGCTACAAACCCTCAGGTATCCGAGCGCTGCTTATTATTACCCACGGTGTGTGGTGCTCATTTATCGACCTCGGAAGGATGAAAGGCTGAGTTTGGCCCCGCCGGGATTCGAACCTGCGTTAACAGGCTCTGCACGGGTGTCAAAGCGAGCGCTCTACTCGCTGTGCCACTTGATGGACACAGAACATACACACATATGGATGCAGAACATACACACATATGGGTGCAGAACATACAAACATATGATGCAGAACATACACACATATGGGTGCAGAACATACACACTTATGGTTGCAGAACATACACACACGTATGGGTGCAGAACATACACACATATGGATGCAGAACATACCACATATGGATGCAGAACATACACACATATGGGTGCAGAACGTACACACATATGGATGCAGAACATACACACACATATGGGTGCAGAACATACACACATATGGATGCAGAACATACACACATATGGGTGCAGAACATACACACGAATGGGTGCAGAACATAGACATGTATGGGTGCAGATCATACACACATATGGACGCAGAACATACACACATATTGATACAGAATATACACACACATATGGGTGCAGAACATACACACATATGGATGCAGAACATACACACATATGGGTGCAGAACATACACACGTATGGGTGCAGAACATACACATGTATGGGTGCAGAACATACACACATATGGACGCAGAACATACACACATATTGATACAGAATATACACACACATATGGGTGCAGAACATACACACATATGGATGCAGAACATACACACATATGGTTGCAGAACATACACACATTTGGATGCAGAACATAAACATATATTGATACAGAACATACACACGTATGGGTGCAAAACATACACACGTATGGGTGCAGAACATACACACATATGGGTGCAGAACATACACACATATGATGCAGAACATACACACGTATGGGTGCAGAACATACACACGTATGGGTGCAGAACATACACACATATGATGCAGAACATACACACGTATGGGTGCAGAACATACACACATATGGGTGCAGAACATACACACATATGATGCAGAACATACACACGTATGGGTGCAGAACATACACATGTATGGACACAGAACATACACACATATGGATGCAGAACATACACACTTATGGAAGCAGAACATACCACATATGGATGCAGAACATACACACGTATGGACGTAGAACATACACACGTATGGACGCAGAACATACGCACATATGGATGCAGAACATACACACGTATGGACGCAGAACATACACGTATGGGTGCAGAACATACACACATATGGACGCAGAACATACACATGTATGGGTGCAGAACATACAGACGTATGGGTGTAGAACATACACACATATGGACGCAGAACATACACACTTATGGATGCAGAACATACACACGTATGGGTGCAGAACATACACACGTATGGACGCAGAACATACACACTTATGGATGCAGAACATACACACGTATGGGTGCAGAACATACACACTTATGGGTGCAGAACATACACACATATGATGCAGAACATACACACGTATGGGTGCAGAACACACACACGTATGGGTGCAGAACATACACACTTATGGGTGCAGAACATACACACGTATGGGTGCAGAACATACACACATATGGGTGCAGAACATACAAACATATGGGTGCAGAACATACACACGTATGGGTGCAGAACATACACACATATGGATGCAGAACATACACACTTATGGACGCAGAACATACACACGTATGGACGCAGAACATACACACATATGATGCAGAACATACACACATATGGGTGCAGAACATACACACATATGGACGCAGAAAATACACACGTATGGGTGCAGAACATACACCTGTATGGGTGCAGTACATACACACGTATGGACGCAGAACATACACACATATGGATGCAGAACATACACACATATGGACGCAGAACATACACACTTATGGGTGCAGAACATACACACATATGGATGCAGAACATACACACATATGGGTGCAGAACATACACACATATGATGCAGAACATACACACGCATGGGTGCAGAACATACAAACGTATGGACGCAGAACATACACACATATGGATGCAGAACATACAAACATATGGGTGCAGAACATACACACGTATGGGTGCAGAACATACACACATATGGATGCAGAACATACACACTTATGGACGCAGAACATACACACGTATGGACGCAGAACATACACACATATGATGCAGAACATACACACATATGGGTGCAGAACATACACACATATGGACGCAGAAAATACACACGTATGGGTGCAGAACATACACCTGTATGGGTGCAGAACATACACACGTATGGACGCAGAACATACACACATATGGATGCAGAACATACCACATATGGATGCAGAACATACACACATATGGGTGCAGAACATACACACATATGGATGCAGAACATACACACACATATGGGTGCAGAACATACACACATATGGATGCAGAACATACACACATATGGGTTCAGAACATACACACATATGGATGCAGAACATACACATGTATGGGTGCAGAACATACACACATGATGCAGAACATACACATGAATGGGTGCAGATGCAGAACATACACACGTATGGGTGCAGAACATACACATGTATGGGTGCAGAACATACACACATGATGCAGAACATACACATGAATGGGTGCAGATGCAGAACATACACACGTATGGGTTCAGAACATACACACTTATGGATGCAGAACATACCACATATGGATGCAGAACATACACACATATGGGTGCAGAACATACACACATATGGATGCAGAACATACACACACATATGGGTGCAGAACATACACACATATGGATGCAGAACATACACACATGTGGGTTCAGAACATACACACATATGGATGCAGAACATGCCATATATGGATGCAGAACATACACACTTATGGGTGCAGAACATACACATGTATGGGTGCAGAGCATACACACATATGGGTGCAGAACATACACACTTATGGGTGCAGAACATACACACGTATGGGTGCAGAACATACACACGCATGGGTGCAGAACATACACACGTATGGACAGAGAACATACACATTTATGGGTGCAGAACATACACACATATGGACGCAGAACATACACACTTATGGATGCAGAACATACACACTTATGGGTGCAGAACATACACACATATGGGTGCAGAACATACACACATATGATGCAGAACATACACACGTATGGGTGCAGATGCAGAACATACACACGTATGGGTGCAGAACATACACACTTATGGGTGCAGAACATACACACATATGGGTGCAGAACTTACACACATATGGACGCAGAACATACACACTTATGAGTGCAGAACATACACACATATGGATGCAGAACATACACACTTATGGTAGCAGAACATACACAAGTATGGAAGCAGAACATACACACATATGGGTGCAGAACATACACACATATGATGCAGAACATACACACGTATGGGTGCAGAACATACACACGTATGGACGCAGAACATACACACATATGGATGCAGAACATACACACATATGGGTGAGGAAACATACACACGTATGGGTGCAGAACATACACACGTATGGATGCAGAACATACACACATATAGATGCAGAACATACACACTTATGGACGCAGAACATACACACATATGGGTGCAGAACATACACAGATATGATGTAGAACATACACGTATGGATGCAGAACATACACACATATGGGTGCAGAACATACACACATATGATGCAGAACATACACACGTATGGACGCAGAACATACACACGTATGGGTGCAGAACATACACACGTATGGGTGCAGAACATACACATGTATGGGTACAGAACATACACACATGATGCAGAACATACACATGAATGGGTGCAGATGCAGAACATACACACGTATGGGTTCAGAACATACACACTTATGGGTGCAGAACATACACACATATGGGTGCAGAACATACACACATATGGACGCAGAACATACACACCTATGGGTGCAGAACATACACACATATGGACGCAGAAAATACACACTTATGGGTGCAGAACATACACACATATGGATGCAGAACATACACACATATGGGTGCAGAACATACACACATATGATGCAGAACATACACACATATTGATGCAGAACATACACATGTATGGGTGCAGAACATAGACACATATGATGCAGAACATACACACGTATGGACGCAGAACATACACACATATGGATGCAGAACATACACACATATGGACGCAGAACTGGACGTAGAACATACACACATATGGATGCAGAACATACACACATATGGACGCAGAACATACACATATATGGATGCAGAACATACACACATATGGGTGCAGAACATATACACATATGGGTGCAGAACATACACACATATGGATGCAGAACATACACACATATGGGTGCAGAACATACCACATATGGGTGCAGAACATACACACATATGATGCAGAACATACACATGTATGGGTGCAGAACACACACACGTATGGGTGCAGAACATACACACTTATGGGTGCAGAACATACACACGTATGGGTGCAGAACATACACACATATGGACGCAGAACATACACACGTATGGGTGCAGAACATACACGCAGACGTATGGGTGCAGAACATACACACATATGGACGCAGAACATACACACGTATGGGTGCAGACCATACACACATATGGATGCAGAACATACACATGTATGGGTGCAGAACATACACACATATAGGTGCAGAACATACACACATATGGACGCAGAACATACACACGTATGGGTGCCGGACATACACACATATGGACACAGAACATACACACGTATGGGTGCAGAACATACACACAGACGTATGGGTGCAGAACATACACACATATGGGTGTAGAGCACACACACATATGGGTGCAGAACATACACACATATGATGCAGAACATACACACATATGGGATCAGAACATACACACTTATGGGTGCAGAATATACAGACATATGGACGCAGAACATACACACTTATGGGTGCAGAACATACACACATATGGACGCAGAACATACACACGTATGGGTGCAGAACATACACACAGACGTATGGGTGCAGAACATACACACATATGGGTGCAGAACATACACACATATTGGCGCAGAACATACACACTTATGGGTGCAGAACATACACACATATGGACGCAGAACAAACACACGTATGGGTGCAAAACATACACACATATGGACGCAGAAGATACACACGTATGGGTGCAGAACATACACACAGACCTATGGGTGCAGAACATACACACGTATGGGTGCAGAACATACACACTTATGGGTGCAGAACATACACACGTATGGGTGCAGAACATACACACATATGATGCAGAACATACACACGTATGGGTGCAGAACATACACACATATGGGTGCAGAACATACACACGTATGGGTGCAGAACATACACATGTATGGACACAGAACATACACACATATGGATGCAGAACATACACACTTATGGAAGCAGAACATACACACATATGGATGCAGAGCATACACACGTATGGACGTAGAACATACACACGTATGGACGCAGAACATACGCACATATGGATGCAGAACATACACACGTATGGACGCAGAACATACACGTATGGGTGCAGAACATACACACATATGGACGCAGAACATACACATGTATGGGTGCAGAACATACAGACGTATGGGTGCAGAACATACACACATATGGACGCAGAACATACACACTTATGGATGCAGAACATACACACGTATGGGTGCAGAACATACACATGTATGGACGCAGAACATACACACTTATGGATGCAGAACATACACACGTATGGGTGCAGAACATACACACTTATGGGTGCAGAACATACACACATATGGGTGCAGAACATACACACTTATGGGTGCAGAACATACACACATATGATGCAGAACATACACATGTATGGGTGCAGATGCAGAACATACACACGTATGGGTGAAGAACATACACACTTATGGGTGCAGAATATACACACTTATGGGTGCAGAACATACACACATATGGGTGCAGAACATACACACATATGGGTGCAGAACATACACACATATGGATGCAGAACATACACACATATGGGTGCATAACATACACACGCATGGGTGCAGAACATACACATGTATGGACGCAGAACATACACACATATGGATGCAGAACATACAAACGTATGGGTGCAGAACATACACACGTATGGGTGCAGAACATACACATGTATGGGTGCAGAACATACATACATATGGATGCAGAACATACACACTTATGGACGCAGAACATACACACATATGGAAGCAGAACATACACACATATGATGCAGAACATACACACATATGGATGCAGAACATACACACATATGGATGCAGAACATACACAACTATGGACGCAGAACATACACACGTTTGGCTGCGGAACATACACCTGTATGGGTGCAGAACATACACACGTATGGACGCAGAACATACACACATATGGATGCAGAACATACACACTTATGGACACAGAACATACACACATTTGGATGCAGAACATAAACACATATGGGTGCAGAACATACACACATATGATGCAGAACATACACACATATGAGTGCAGAACATACACACTTATGGTTGCAGAACATACACACACGTATGGGTGCAGAACATACACACATATGGATGCAGAACATACACACATATGGACGCAGAACATACACACATATGATGCAGAACATACACACATATGGATGCAGAACATACACACGTATGGACGCAGAACATACACACATATGGGTACAGAACATACACCTGTATGGGTGCAGAACATACACACGTATGGACGCAGAACATACGCACATATGGATGCAGAACATACACACTTATAATAATAATAATAATAATAATTAGGCTTTTATATAGCGCTACAAACCCTCAGGTATCCGAGCGCTGCTTATTATTACCCACGGTGTGTGGTGCTCATTTATCGACCTCGGAAGGATGAAAGGCTGAGTTTGGCCCCGCCGGGATTCGAACCTGCGTTAACAGGCTCTGCACGGGTGTCAAAGCGAGCGCTCTACTCGCTGTGCCACTTGATGGACACAGAACATACACACATATGGATGCAGAACATACACACATATGGGTGCAGAACATACAAACATATGATGCAGAACATACACACATATGGGTGCAGAACATACACACTTATGGTTGCAGAACATACACACACGTATGGGTGCAGAACATACACACATATGGATGCAGAACATACCACATATGGATGCAGAACATACACACATATGGGTGCAGAACGTACACACATATGGATGCAGAACATACACACACATATGGGTGCAGAACATACACACATATGGATGCAGAACATACACACATATGGGTGCAGAACATACACACGAATGGGTGCAGAACATAGACATGTATGGGTGCAGAACATACACACATATGGACGCAGAACATACACACATATTGATACAGAATATACACACACATATGGGTGCAGAACATACACACATATGGATGCTGAACATACACACATATGGGTGCAGAACATACACACGTATGGGTGCAGAACATACACATGTATGGGTGCAGAACATACACACATATGGACGCAGAACATACACACATATTGATACAGAATATACACACACATATGGGTGCAGAACATACACACATATGGATGCAGAACATACACACATATGGTTGCAGAACATACACACATTTGGATGCAGAACATAAACATATATTGATAAAGAACATACACACGTATGGGTGCAAAACATACACACGTATGGGTGCAGAACATACACACATATGGGTGCAGAACATACACACATATGGGTGCAGAACATACACACATATGGGTGCAGAACATACACACGTATGGGTGCAGAACATACACACATATGATGCAGAACATACACACATATGGGTGCAGAACATACACACATATGGGTGCAGAACATACACACATATGATGCAGAACATACACACGTATGGGTGCAGAACATACACATGTATGGACACAGAACATACACACATATGGATGCAGAACATACACACTTATGGAAGCAGAACATACACACATATGGATGCAGAACATACACACGTATGGACGTAGAACATACACACGTATGGACGCAGAACATACGCACATATGGATGCAGAACATATACACGTATGGACGCAGAACATACACGTATGGGTGCAGAACATACACACATATGGACGCAGAACATACACATGTATGGGTGCAGAACATACAGACGTATGGGTGTAGAACATACACACATATGGACGCAGAACATACACACTTATGGATGCAGAACATACACACGTATGGGTGCAGAACATACACACGTATGGACGCAGAACATACACACTTATGGATGCAGAACATACACACGTATGGGTGCAGAACATACACACTTATGGGTGCAGAACATACACACATATGGGTGCAGAACATACACACATATGATGCAGAACATACACACATATGGGTGCAGAACATACACACATATGGGTGCAGAACATACACACATATGATGCAGAACATACACACGTATGGGTGCAGAACATACACATGTATGGACACAGAACATACACACATATGGATGCAGAACATACACACTTATGGAAGCAGAACATACACACATATGGATGCAGAACATACACACGTATGGACGTAGAACATACACACGTATGGACGCAGAACATACGCACATATGGATGCAGAACATATACACGTATGGACGCAGAACATACACGTATGGGTGCAGAACATACACACATATGGACGCAGAACATACACATGTATGGGTGCAGAACATACAGACGTATGGGTGTAGAACATACACACATATGGACGCAGAACATACACACTTATGGATGCAGAACATACACACGTATGGGTGCAGAACATACACACGTATGGACGCAGAACATACACACTTATGGATGCAGAACATACACACGTATGGGTGCAGAACATACACACTTATGGGTGCAGAACATACACACATATGGATGCAGAACATACACACATATGGGTGCAGAACATACACACATATGATGCAGAACATACACACGCATGGGTGCAGAACATACAAACGTATGGACGCAGAACATAAACACATATGGATGCAGAACATACAAACATATGGGTGCAGAACATACACACGTATGGGTGCAGAACATACACACATATGGATGCAGAACATACACACTTATGGACGCAGAACATACACACGTATGGACGCAGAACATACACACATATGATGCAGAACATACACACATATGGGTGCAGAACATACACACATATGGACGCAGAAAATACACACGTATGGGTGCAGAACATACACCTGTATGGGTGCAGAACATACACACGTATGGACGCAGAACATACACACATATGGATGCAGAACATACACACATATGGACGCAGAACATACACACTTATGGGTGCAGAACATACACACATATGGATGCAGAACATACACACATATGGGTGCAGAACATACACACATATGATGCAGAACATACACACGCATGGGTGCAGAACATACAAACGTATGGACGCAGAACATACACACATATGGATGCAGAACATACAAACATATGGGTGCAGAACATACACACGTATGGGTGCAGAACATACACACATATGGATGCAGAACATACACACTTATGGACGCAGAACATACACACGTATGGACGCAGAACATACACACATATGATGCAGAACATACACACATATGGGTGCAGAACATACACACATATGGACGCAGAAAATACACACGTATGGGTGCAGAACATACACCTGTATGGGTGCAGAACATACACACGTATGGACGCAGAACATACACACATATGGATGCAGAACATACCACATATGGATGCAGAACATACACACATATGGGTGCAGAACATACACACATATGGATGCAGAACATACACACACATATGGGTGCAGAACATACACACATATGGATGCAGAACATACACACATATGGGTTCAGAACATACACACATATGGATGCAGAACATGCCATATATGGATGCAGAGCATACACACTTATGGGTGCAGAACATACACATGTATGGGTGCAGAGCATACACACATATGGGTGCAGAACATACACACTTATGGGTGCAGAACATACACACGTATGGGTGCAGAACATACACACGCATGGGTGCAGAACATACACACGTATGGACAGAGAACATACACATTTATGGGTGCAGAACATACACACGTATGGGTGCAGAACATACACACAGACGTATGGGTGCAGAAAATACACACATATGGGTGCAGAACATACACACATATTGGCGCAGAACATACACACTTATGGGTGCAGAACATACACACATATGGACGCAGAACAAACACACGTATGGGTGCAGAACATACACACATATGGACGCAGAAGATACACACGTATGGGTGCAGAACATACACACAGACCTATGGGTGCAGAACATACACACGTATGGGTGCAGAACATACACACTTATGGGTGCAGAACATACACACGTATGGGTGCAGAACATACACACATATGATGCAGAACATACACACGTATGGGTGCAGAACATACACACATATGGGTGCAGAACATACACACGTATGGGTGCAGAACATACACATGTATGGACACAGAACATACACACATATGGATGCAGAACATACACACTTATGGAAGCAGAACATACACACATATGGATGCAGAACATACACACGTATGGACGTAGAACATACACACGTATGGACCCAGAACATACGCACATATGGATGCAGAACATACACACGTATGGACGCAGAACATACACGTATGGGTGCAGAACATACACGCATATGGACGCAGAACATACACATGTATGGGTGCAGAACATACAGACGTATGGGTGCAGAACATACACACATATGGACGCAGAACATACACACTTATGGATGCAGAACATACACACGTATGGGTGCAGAACATACACACGTATGGACGCAGAACATACACACTTATGGATGCAGAACATACACACGTATGGGTGCAGAACATACACACTTATGGGTGCAGAACATACACACATATGGGTGCAGAACATACACACTTATGGGTGCAGAACATACACACATATGATGCAGAACATACACATGTATGGGTGCAGATGCAGAACATACACACGTATGGGTGAAGAACATACACACTTATGGGTGCAGAATATACACACTTATGGGTGCAGAACATACACACATATGGGTGCAGAACATACACACATATGGGTGCAGAACATACACACATATGGATGCAGAACATACACACATATGGGTGCATAACATACACACGCATGGGTGCAGAACATACACATGTATGGACGCAGAACATACACACATATGGATGCAGAACATACAAACGTATGGGTGCAGAACATACACACGTATGGGTGCAGAACATACACATGTATGGGTGCAGAACATACACACATATGGATGCAGAACATACACACTTATGGACGCAGAACATACACACATATGGAAGCAGAACATACACACATATGATGCAGAACATACACACATATGGATGCAGAACATACACACATATGGATGCAGAACATACACAACTATGGACGCAGAACATACACACGTTTGGCTGCGGAACATACACCTGTATGGGTGCAGAACATACACACGTATGGACGCAGAACATACACACATATGGATGCAGAACATACACACTTATGGACACAGAACATACACACATTTGGATGCAGAACATAAACACATATGGGTGCAGAACATACACACATATGATGCAGAACATACACACATATGAGTGCAGAACATACACACTTATGGTTGCAGAACATACACACACGTATGGGTGCAGAACATACACACATATGGATGCAGAACATACACACATATGGACGCAGAACATACACACATATGATGCAGAACATACACACATATGGATGCAGAACATACACACGTATGGACGCAGAACATACACACGTATGGGTACAGAACATACACCTGTATGGGTGCAGAACATACACACGTATGGACGCAGAACATACACACATATGGATGCAGAACATACACACTTATAATAATAATAATAATAATAATTAGGCTTTTATATAGCGCTACAAACCCTCAGGTATCCGAGCGCTGCTTATTATTACCCACGGTGTGTGGTGCTCATTTATCGACCTCGGAAGGATGAAAGGCTGAGTTTGGCCCCGCCGGGATTCGAACCTGCGTTAACAGGCTCTGCACGGGTGTCAAAGCGAGCGCTCTACTCGCTGTGCCACTTGATGGACACAGAACATACACACATATGGATGCAGAACATACACACATATGGGTGCAGAACATACAAACATATGATGCAGAACATACACACATATGGGTGCAGAACATACACACTTATGGTTGCAGAACATACACACACGTATGGGTGCAGAACATACACACATATGGATGCAGAACATACCACATATGGATGCAGAACATACACACATATGGGTGCAGAACGTACACACATATGGATGCAGAACATACACACACATATGGGTGCAGAACATACACACATATGGATGCAGAACATACACACATATGGGTGCAGAACATACACACGAATGGGTGCAGAACATAGACATGTATGGGTGCAGAACATACACACATATGGACGCAGAACATACACACATATTGATACAGAATATACACACACATATGGGTGCAGAACATACACACATATGGGTGCAGAACATACACACGTATGGGTGCAGAACATACACATGTATGGGTGCAGAACATACACACATATGGACGCAGAACATACACACATATTGATACAGAATATACACACACATATGGGTGCAGAACATACACACATATGGATGCAGAACATACACACATATGGTTGCAGAACATACACACATTTGGATGCAGAACATAAACATATATTGATACAGAACATACACACGTATGGGTGCAAAACATACACACGTATGGGTGCAGAACATACACACATATGGGTGCAGAACATACACACATATGATGCAGAACATACACACGTATGGGTGCAGAACATACACACGTATGGGTGCAGAACATACACACATATGATGCAGAACATACACACGTATGGGTGCAGAACATACACACATATGGGTGCAGAACATACACACATATGATGCAGAACATACACACGTATGGGTGCAGAACATACACATGTATGGACACAGAACATACACACATATGGATGCAGAACATACACACTTATGGAAGCAGAACATACACACATATGGATGCAGAACATACACACGTATGGACGTAGAACATACACACGTATGGACGCAGAACATACGCACATATGGATGCAGAACATACACACGTATGGACGCAGAACATACACGTATGGGTGCAGAACATACACACATATGGACGCAGAACATACACATGTATGGGTGCAGAACATAAAGACGTATGGGTGCAGAACATACACACATATGGACGCAGAACATACACACTTATGGATGCAGAACATACACACGTATGGGTGCAGAACATACACACGTATGGACGCAGAACATACACACTTATGGATGCAGAACATACACACGTATGGGTGCAGAACATACACACTTATGGGTGCAGAACATACACACATATGGATGCAGAACATACACACATATGGGTGCAGAACATACACACATATGATGCAGAACATACACACGCATGGGTGCAGAACATACAAACGTATGGACGCAGAACATACACACATATGGATGCAGAACATACAAACATATGGGTGCAGAACATACACACGTATGGGTGCAGAACATACACACATATGGATGCAGAACATACACACTTATGGACGCAGAACATACACACGTAGGGACGCAGAACATACACACATATGATGCAGAACATACACACATATGGGTGCAGAACATACACACATATGGACGCAGAAAATACACACGTATGGGTGCATAACATACACCTGTATG
This sequence comes from Ambystoma mexicanum, assembly GCF_040938575.1. Lineage (NCBI taxonomy): Eukaryota > Metazoa > Chordata > Amphibia > Caudata > Ambystomatidae > Ambystoma > Ambystoma mexicanum. The sequence goes on from NC_090928.1 coordinate 1,284,854,155, forward strand.
GGTGCAGAACATACACACGTATGGACGCAGAACATACACACATATGGATGCAGAACATACACACATATGGACGCAGAACATACACACTTATGGGTGCAGAACATACACACATATGGATGCAGAACATACACACATATGGGTGCAGAACATACACACATATGATGCAGAACATACACACGCATGGGTGCAGAACATACAAACGTATGGACGCAGAACATACACACATATGGATGCAGAACATACAAACATATGGGTGCAGAACATACACACGTATGGGTGCAGAACATACACACATATGGATGCAGAACATACACACTTATGGACGCAGAACATACACACGTATGGACGCAGAACATACACACATATGATGCAGAACATACACACATATGGGTGCAGAACATACACACATATGGACGCAGAAAATACACACGTATGGGTGCAGAACATACACCTGTATGGGTGCAGAACATACACACGTATGGACGCAGAACATACACACATATGGATGCAGAACATACCACATATGGATGCAGAACATACACACATATGGGTGCAGAACGTACACACATATGGATGCAGAACATACACACACATATGGGTGCAGAACATACACACATATGGATGCAGAACATACACACATATGGGTTCAGAACATACACACATATGGACGCAGAACATACACACATATGGATGCAGAACATACAAACATATGGGTGCAGAACATACACACGTATGGGTGCAGAACATACACACATATGGATGCAGAACATACACACTTATGGACGCAGAACATACACACGTATGGACGCAGAACATACACACATATGATGCAGAACATACACACATATGGGTGCAGAACATACACACATATGGACGCAGAAAATACACACGTATGGGTGCAGAACATACACCTGTATGGGTGCAGAACATACACACGTATGGACGCAGAACATACACACATATGGATGCAGAACATACCACATATGGATGCAGAACATACACACATATGGGTGCAGAACGTACACACATATGGATGCAGAACATACACACACATATGGGTGCAGAACATACACACATATGGATGCAGAACATACACACATATGGGTTCAGAACATACACACATATGGATGCAGAACATGCCATATATGGATGCAGAACATACACACTTATGGGTGCAGAACATACACATGTATGGGTGCAGAGCATACACACATATGGGTGCAGAACATACACACTTATGGGTGCAGAACATACACACGTATGGGTGCAGAACATACACACGCATGGGTGCAGAACATACACACGTATGGACAGAGAACATACACATTTATGGGTGCAGAACATACACACATATGGACGCAGAACATACACACTTATGGATGCAGAACATACACACTTATGGGTGCAGAACATACACACATATGGGTGCAGAACATACACACATATGATGCAGAACATACACACGTATGGGTGCAGATGCAGAACATACACACGTATGGGTGCAGAACATACACACTTATGGGTGCAGAACATACACACATATGGGTGCAGAACTTACACACATATGGACGCAGAACATACACACTTATGAGTGCAGAACATACACACATATGGATGCAGAACATACACACTTATGGTAGCAGAACATACACAAGTATGGAAGCAGAACATACACACATATGGGTGCAGAACATACACACATATGATGCAGAACATACACACGTATGGGTGCAGAACATACACACGTATGGACGCAGAACATACACACATATGGATGCAGAACATACACACATATGGGTGAGGAAACATACACACGTATGGGTGCAGAACATACACACGTATGGATGCAGAACATACACACATATAGATGCAGAACATACACACTTATGGACGCAGAACATACACACATATGGGTGCAGAACATACACAGATATGATGTAGAACATACACGTATGGATGCAGAACATACACACATATGGGTGCAGAACATACACACATATGATGCAGAACATACACACGTATGGACGCAGAACATACACACGTATGGGTGCAGAACATACACATGTATGGGTGCAGAACATACACACATGATGCAGAACATACACATGAATGGGTGCAGATGCAGAACATACACACGTATGGGTTCAGAACATACACACTTATGGGTGCAGAACATACACACATATGGGTGCAGAACATACACACATATGGACGCAGAACATACACACCTATGGGTGCAGAACATACACACATATGGACGCAGAAAATACACACTTATGGGTGCAGAACATACACACATATGGATGCAGAACATACACACATATGGGTGCAGAACATACACACATATGATGCAGAACATACACACGCATGGGTGCAGAACATACACACATATGGATGCAGAACATACACAAATATGGATGCAGAACATACACACGTATGGACGCAGAACATACACACGTATGGACGCAGAACATACACACATATGATGCAGAACATACACACGTATGGACGCAGAACATACACACGTATGGGTGCAGAACATACACACGTATGGGTGCAGAACGTACACACATATGGACGCAGAACATACACACTTATGGGTGCAGAACATACACACATATGGATGCAGAACATACACACATATGGGTGCAGAACATACACACATATGATGGTGAACATACACACGTATGGGTGCAGAACATACACACGTATGGACGCAGAACATACACACATATGGGTGCAGAACATACACACGTATGGACGCAGAAAATACACATGTATGGGTGCAGAACATACACCTGTATGGGTGCAGAACATACACACGTATGGACGCAGAACATACACACTTATGGGTGCAGAACATACACACATATGATGCAGAACATACACACGTATGGGTGCAGATGCAGAACATACACACGTATGGGTGCAGAACATACACACTTATGGGTGCAGAACATACACACATATGGGTGCAGAACTTACACACATATGGACGCAGAACATGCACACTTATGAGTGCAGAACATACACACATATGGATGCAGAACATACACACTTATGGTAGCAGAACATATACAAGTATGGAAGCAGAACATACACACATATGGGTGCAGAACATACACACATATGATGCAGAACATACACACGTATGGGTGCAGAACATACACACGTATGGACGCAGAACATACACACATATGGATGCAGAACATACACACATATGCGTGAGGAAACATAAACACGTATGGGTGCAGAACATACACACATATGGATGCAGAATATACACACCTATGGACGCAGAACATACACACATATGGGTGCAGAACATACACACATATGATGTAGAACATACCCGTATGGATGCAGAACATACACACATATGGGTGCAGAACATACACACATATGATGCAGAACATACACATGTATGGACGCAGAACATACACACGTATGGGTGCAGAACATACACACGTATGGACGCAGAACATACAGTTATGGACGCAGAACATACACACATATGGATGCAGAACATACACACATATGGGTGCAGAACATACACACATATGATGCAGAACATACACACACGTAGGGGTGCAGAACATACACACATATGGGTGCAGAACATACACACATATGATGCAGAACATACACACACGTAGGGGTGCAGAACATACACACATATGGATGCAGAACATACACACCTATGGACGCAGAACATACACACATATGAGTGCAGAACATACACACATATGATGTAGAACATACCCGTATGGATGCAGAACATACACACATATGGGTGCAGAACATACACACATATGATGCAGAACATACACACGTATGGACGCAGAACATACACACGTATGGGTGCAGAACATACACACATATGGATGCAGAACATACACACTTATGGTAGCAGAACATATACAAGTATGGAAGCAGAACATACACACATATGGGTGCAGAACATACACACATATGATGCAGAACATACACACGTATGGGTGCAGAACATACACACGTATGGACGCAGAACATACACACATATGGATGCAGAACATACACACATATGCGTGAGGAAACATAAACACGTATGGGTGCAGAACATACACATATATGGATGCAGAACATACACACCTATGGACGCAGAACATACACACATATGGGTGCAGAACATACACACATATGATGTAGAACATACCCGTATGGATGCAGAACATACACACATATGGGTGCAGAACATACACACATATGATGCAGAACATACACACGTATGGACGCAGAACATACACACGTATGGGTGCAGAACATACACACGTATGGACGCAGAACATACAGTTATGGACGCAGAACATACACACATATGGATGCAGAACATACACACATATGGGTGCAGAACATACACACATATGATGCAGAACATACACACACGTAGGGGTGCGGAACATACACACTTATGTGTGCAGAACATACACACATATGGGTGCAGAACATACAAACATAAGGACGCAGAACATACACACTTATGGGTGCAGAACATACACACATATGGACGCAGAACATACACACTTATGGGTTCAGAACATACACACATATGGATGCAGAACATACACACATATGGGTGCAGAACATACACACATATGATGGAGAACATACACACGTATGGGTGCAGAACATACACACGTATGGACGCAGAACATACACACATATGGGTGCAGAACATACACACATATGATGTAGATCATACACACATATGGATGCAGAACATACACACATATGGGTGCAGAACATACACACATATGATGCAGAACATACACACGTATGGACGCAGAACATACACACGTATGGGTGCAGAACATACACACGTATGGGTGCAGAACATACACATGTATGGGTGCAGAACATACACACATATGATGCAGAACATACACATGTATGGGTGCAGATGCAGAACATACACACGTATGGGTTCAGAACATACACACTTATGGGTGCAGAACATACACACATATGGGTGCAGAACATACACACATATGGACGCAGAACATACACACCTATGGGTGCAGAACATACACACATATGGACGCAGAAAATACACACTTATGGGTGCAGAACATACACACATATGGATGCAGAACATACACACATATGGGTGCAGAACATACACACATATGATGCAGAACATACACACGCATGGGTGCAGAACATACACACATATGGATGCAGAACATACACAAATATGGATGCAGAACATACACAAATATGGATGCAGAACATACACACGTATGGACGCAGAACATACACACGTATGGACGCAGAACATACACACATATGATGCAGAACATACACACATATGGGTGCAGAACATACACACATATGATGTAGAACATACACACATATGGATGCAGAACATACACACATATGATGCAGAACATACACACATATGATGCAGAACATACACACGTATGGACGCAGAACATACACACGTATGGGTGCAGAACATACACACGTATGGGTGCAGAACATACACATGTATGGGTGCAGAACATACACACATATGATGCAGAACATACACATGTATGGGTGCAGATGCAGAACATACACTCGTATGGGTTCAGAACATACACACTTATGGGTGCAGAACATACACACATATGGACGCAGAACATACACACTTATGGGTGCAGAACATACACACATATGGATGCAGAACATACACACATATGGGTGCAGAACATACACACATATGATGGAGAACATACACACGTATGGGTGCAGAACATACACACGTATGGACGCAGAACATACACACATATGATGTAGAACATACACACATATGGATGCAGAACATACACACATATGGGTGCAGAACATACACACATATGATGTAGAACATACACACATATAGATGCAGAACATACACACATATGGGTGCAGAACATACACACATATGATGCAGAACATACACACGTATGGACGCAGAACATACACACGTATGGGTGCAGAACATACACACGTATGGGTGCAGAACATACACACATATGATGCAGAACATACACAAGTATGGGTGCAGATGCAGAACATACACACATATGCGTGAGGAAACATACACACGTATGAGTGCAGAACATACACACGTATGGATGCAGAACATACACACATATGGATGCAGATCATACACACTTATGGACGCAGAACATACACACATATGGGTGCAGAACATACACACATATGATGTAGAACATACACGTATGGATGCAGAACATACACACATATGGGTGCAGAACATACACACATATGATGCAGAACATACACACGTATGGACGCAGAACATACACACGTATGGGTGCAGAACATACACACGTATGGACGCAGAACATACAGTTATGGACGCAGAACATACACACATATGGATGCAGACCATACACACATATGGGTGCAGAACATACACACATATGATGCAGAACATACACACATATGGGTGCAGAATATACACACTTATGGATGCAGAACATACACACACGTAGGGGTGCAGAACATACACACGTATGGGTGCAGAACATACACACATATGATGCAAAACATACACATGTATGGTTGTAGATGCAGAACATACACACGTATGGGTGCGGAACATACACACTTATGGGTGCAGAACATACACACATATGGGTGCAGAACATACACACATAAGGACGCAGAACATACACACTTATGGGTGCAGAACATACACACATATGGACGCAGAACATACACACTTATGGGTTCAGAACATACACACATATGGATGCAGAACATACACACATATGGGTGCAGAACATACACACATATGATGGAGAACATACACACGTATGGGTGCAGATGCAGAACATACACACGTATGGGTTCAGAACATACACACTTATGGGTGCAGAACATACACACATATGGGTGCAGAACATACACACATATGGACGCAGAACATACACACTTATGGGTGCAGAACATACACACATATGGATGCAGAAAATACACACTTATGGGTGCAGAACATACACACATATGGGTGCAGAACATACACACATATGATGCAGAACATACACACGCATGGGTGCAGAACATACACACATATGGATGCAGAACATACACAAATATGGATGCAGAACATACACACGTATGGATGCAGAACATACACACGTATGGACGCAGAACATACACACATATGATGCAGAACATACACACATATGGGTGCAGAACATACACACATATGATGTAGAACATACACACATGTGGATGCAGAACATACACACATATGATGCAGAACATACACACATATGATGCAGAACATACACAGGTATGGATGCAGAACATACACACGTATGGGTGCAGAACATACACACGTATGGGTGCAGAACATACACATGTATGGGTGCAGAACATACACACATATGATGCAGAACATACACATGTATGGGTGCAGATTCAGAACATACACACGTATGGGTTCAGAACATACACACTTATGGGTGCAGAACATACACACATATGGGTGCAGAACATACACACATATGGACGCAGAACATACACACTTATGGGTGCAGAACATACACACATATGGATGCAGAACATACACACATATGGGTGCAGAACATACACACATATGATGCAGAACATACACACGTATGGGTGCAGAACATACACACGTATGGGTGCAGAACATACACACGTATGGACGCAGAACATACACACATATGGACGCAGAACATACACACTTATGGGCGCAGAACATACACACTTATGGGTGCAGAACATACACACTTATGGGTGCAGAACATACACACATATGATGCAAAACATACACATGTATGGGTGCAGATGCAGAACATACACACGTATGGGTGCGGAACATACACACTTATGGGTGCAGAACATACACACATATGGGTGCAGAACATACACACATAAGGACGCAGAACATGCACACTTATGGGTGCAGAACATACACACATATGGACGCAGAACATACACACTTATGGACGCAGAACATACACACATATGGACGCAGAACATACACACATATGATGCAGAACATACACACATATGGATGCAGAACATACACACATATGGGTGCAGAACATACACATGTATGGACGCAGAACATACACACGTATGGGTGCAGAACATACACCTGTATGGGTGCAGAACATACACACGTATGGACGCAGAACATACACACATATGGATGCAGAACATACACACTTATGGACACAGAACATACACACATTTGGATGCAGAACATACACACATATGGGTGCAGAACATACACACATATGATGCAGAACATACACACATATGGGTGCAGAACATACACACATATGGTTGCAGAACATACACACACGTATGGGTGCAGAACATACACACATATGGATGCAGAACATACACACATATGATGCAGAACATACACACATATGGATGCAGAACATACACACGTATGGACGCAGAACATACACACGTATGGGTGCAGAACATACACCTGTATGGGTGCAGAACATACACACGTATGGACGCAGAACATACACACATATGGATGCAGAACATACACACTTATGGACACAGAACATACACACATATGGATGCAGAACATACACACATATGGGTGCAGAACATACACACATATGATGCAGAACATACACACATATGATGCAGAACATACACACTTATGGTTGCAGAACATACACACATGTATGGGTGCAGAACATACACACATATGGATGCAGAACATACCACATATGGATGCAGAACATACACACATATGGACGCAGAACATACACACTTATGGGTGCAGAACATACACACATATGGACGCAGAACATACACACTTATGGGTGCAGAACATACACACATATGGATGCAGAACATACACACATATGGGTGCAGAACATACACACATATGATGCAGAATATACACATGCATGGGTGCAGAACATACACACGTATGGACGCAGAACATACACACATATGGATGCAGAACATACAAACGTATGGGTGCAGAACATACACAGGTATGGGTGCAGAACATACACACATATGGATGCAGAACATACACAAATATGGATGCAGAACATACACACTTATGGACGCAGAACATACACACGTATGGATGCAGAACATACACACATATGATGCAGAACATACACACATATGGATGCAGAACATACACAGATATGGGTGCAGAACATACACACGTATGGACGCAGAAAATACACACGTATGGGTGCAGAACATACACCTGTATGGGTGCAGAACATACACACGTATGGACGCAGAACATACACACATATGGATGCAGAACATACACACTTATGGACACAGAACATACACACATATGGATGCAGAACAAACACACATATGGGTACAGAACATACACACATATGATGCAGAACATACACACATATGGGTGCAGAACATACACACTTATGGTTGCAGAACATACACACATGTATGGGTGCAGAACATACACACATATGGATGCAGAACATACCACATATGGATGCAGAACATACACACATATGGGTGCAGAACATGCACACATATGGATGCAGAACATACACACACATATGGGTGCAGAACATACACACATATGGATGCAGAACATACACACATATGGGTGCAGAACATACACACATATGGATGCAGAACATGCCACATATGGATGCAGAACATACACACTTATGGGTGCAGAACATACACACGTATGGGTGCAGAACATACACATGTATGGGTGCAGAACATACACACATATGGATGCAGAACATACACACTTATGGGTGCAGAACATACACACGTATGGGTGCAGAACATACACACGCATGGGTGCAGAACATACACACGTATGGACAGAGAACATACACACTTATGGGTGCAGAACATACACACATATGGGCGCAGAACATAGACACTTATGGGTGCAGAACATACACACATATGGGTGAAGAACATACACACATATGGACACAGAACATACACACGTATGGGTGCAGAACATACACACATATGGACGCAGAACATACACACGTATGGGTGCAGAACATACACACGTATGGGTGCAGAACATACACACATATGATGCAGAACATACACAGGTATGGGTGCAGAACATACACACATATGGACGCAGAACATACAAACTTATGGGTGCAGAACATACACACGTATGGGTGCAGAACATACACACGCATGGGTGCAGAACATACACACGTATGGACAGAGAACATACACACTTATGGGTGCAGAACATACACACATATGGGCGCAGAACATAGACACTTATGGGTGCCGAACATACACACATATGGGTGAAGAACATACACACATATGGACGCAGAACATACACACATATGGGTGCAGAACATACACACTTATGGGTGCAGAACATAAACACATATGATGCAGAACATACACACGTATGGGTGCAGAACATACACACATATGATGCAGAACATACACAGGTATGGGTGCAGAACATACACACATATGGACGCAGAACATACAAAATTATGGGTGCAGAACATACACACATATGGGTGCAGAACATACACACATATGGACGCAGAACATACACACTTATGGATGCAGAACATACACACGTATGGGTACAGAACATACACACATATGGACGCAGAACATACACACTTATGGGTGCAGAACATACACACATATGGGTGCAGAAAATACACACATATGGACGCAGAACATACACACTTATGGAAGCAGAACATACACACGTATGGGTGCAGAACATACACACATATGATGCAGAACATACACACGTATGGGTGCAGAACATACACACATATGGGTGCAGAACATACACACATATGGACGCAGAACATACACACTTATGGATGCATAACATACACACGTATGGGTGCAGAACATACACACATATGATGCAGAACATACACAGGTATGGGTGCAGAACATACACACATATGGACGCAGAACATACACACTTATGGGTGCAGAACATACACACATATGGGTGCAGAACATACACACATATGGACGCAGAACATACACACTTATGGATGCAGAACATACACACGTATGGGTACAGAACATACACACATATGGATGCAGAACATACACACTTATGGATGCAGAACATACACACATATGGGTGCAGAACATACACACATATGGACGCAGAACATACACACATATGGAAGCAGAACATACACACGTATGGGTGCAGAACATACACATATATGATGCAGATCATACAGATGTATGGGTGCAGAACATACACACATATGGGCGCAGAACATAGACACTTATGGGTGCATAACATACACACATATGGGTGAAGAACATACACACATATGGACACAGAACATACACACTTATGGGTGCAGAACATACACACATATGGACGCAGAACATACACACTTATGGACGCAGAACATACACACTTATGGGTGCAGAACATACACACATATGGGTGCAGAACATACACACATATGGACGCAGAACACACACACTTATGGACGCAGAACATACACACTTATGGGTGCAGAACATAAACACATATGGACGCAGAACATACACACTTATGGGTGCAGAACATACACACATATGGGTGCAGAACATACACACATATGGACGCAGAACATACACACTTATGGGTGCAGAACATACACACATATGATGCAGAACATACACACATATGATGCAGAACATACACACATATGGGTGCAGAACATACACACATATGGACGCAGAACATACACACATATGGATGCAGAACATACACACGTATGGACGCAGAACATACACACGTATGGGTGCAGAACATACACACATATGGACGCAGAACATACACATGTATGGGTGCAGAACATACACACAGACGTATGGGTGCAGAACATACACACATATGGACGCAGAACATACACACTTATGGATGCAGAACATACACACGTATGGGTGCAGAACATACACACACATGGACGCAGAATATACACACTTATGGATGCAGAACATACACACTTATGGATGCAGAACATACACACGTATCGGTGCAGAACATACACACTTATGGGTGCAGAACATACACACATATGGGTGCAGAATATACACACTTATGGGTGCAGAAAATACAAACATATGATGCAGAACATACACATGTATGGGTGCAGATGCAGAACATACACACGTATGGGTGCAGAACATACACACTTATGGGTGCAGAACATACACACATATGGGTGCAGAACATACACACTTACGGGTGCAGAACATACACACATATGGACGCAGAACATGCACACTTATGGGTGCAGAACATACACACATATGGATGCAGAACATACACACATATGGGTGCAGAACATACACACGCATGGGTGCAGAACATACACATGTATGGACGCAGAACATACACACATATGGATGCAGAACATACAAACGTATGGGTGCAGAACATGCACACGTATGGGTGCAGAACATACACACGTATGGATGCAGAACATACACACTTATGGACGCAGAACATACACACATATGGACGCAGAACATACACATATATGATGCAGAACATACACACATATGGATGCAGAACATACACACATATGGGTGCAGAACATACACATGTATGGACGCAGAACATACACACGTATGGGTGCAGAACATACACCTGTATGGGTGCAGAACATACACACGTATGGACGCAGAACATACACACATATGGATGCAGAACATACACACTTATGGACACAGAACATACATTTGGATGCAGAACATACACACATATGGGTGCAGAACATACACACATATGATGCAGAACATACACACATATGGGTGCAGAACATACACACATATGGTTGCAGAACATACACACACGTATGGGTGCAGAACATACACACATATGGATGCAGAACATACACACATATGGACGCAGAACATACACACATATGATGAGGAACATACACACATATGGATGCAGAACATACACACGTATGGACGCAGAACATACACACGTATGGGTGCAGAACATACACACATATGGACGCAGAACATACACATGTATGGGTGCAGAACATACACACAGACGTATGGGTGCAGAACATACACACATATGGACGCAGAACATACACACTTATGGATGCAGAACATACACACGTATGGGTGCAGAACATACACACATATGGACGCAGAACATACACATTTATGGATGCAGAACATACACACTTATGGATGCAGAACATACACACTTATGGGTGCAGAACATACACACTTATGGGTGCAGAACATACACACATATGATGCAGAACATACACACATATGGGTGCAGAACATACACACTTACGGGTGCAGAACATACACACATATGGACGCAGAACATGCACACTTATGGGTGCAGATGCAGAACATACACACGTATGGGTGCAGAACATACACACTTATGGGTGCAGAACATACACACATATGGGTGCAGAACATACACACTTACGGGTGCAGAACATACACACATATGGACGCAGAACATGCACACTTATGGGTGCAGAACATACACACATATGGATGCAGAACATACACACATATGGGTGCAGAACATACACACGCATGGGTGCAGAACATACACACGCATGGGTGCAGAACATACACATGTATGGACGCAGAACATACACACATATGGATGCAGAACATACAAACGTATGGGTGCAGAACATGCACAAGTATGGGTGCAGAACATACACACGTATGGATGCAGAACATACACACATATGGATGCAGAACATACACACGTATGGACGCAGAACATACACACGTATGGGTGCAGAACATACACACATATGGACGCAGAACATACACATGTATGGGTGCAGAACATACACACAGACGTATGGGTGCAGAACATACACACATATGGACGCAGAACATACACACTTATGGATGCAGAACATACACATGTATGGGTGCAGAACATACACACTTATGGATGCAGAACATACAGTTATGGACGCAGAACATACACACATATGGATGCAGAACATACACACATATGGGTGCAGAACATACACACATATGATGCAGAACATACACACACGTAGGGGTGCAGAACATACACACGTATGGGTGCAGAACATACACACATATGATGCAAAACATACACATGTATGGTTGCAGATGCAGAACATACACACGTATTGGTGCGGAACATACACACTTATGGGTGCAGAACATACACACATATGGGTGCAGAACATACACACATAAGGACGCAGAACATACACACTTATGGGTGCAGAACATACACACATATGGACGCAGAACAGACACACTTATGGGTTCAGAACATACACACATATGGATGCAGAACATACACACATATGGGTGCAGAACATACACACATATGATGGAGAACATACACACGTATGGGTGCAGAACATACACACGTATGGACGCAGAACATACACACATATGGGTGCAGAACATACACGCATATGATGTAGATCATACACACATATGGATGCAGAACATACACACATATGGGTGCAGAACATACACACATATGATGCAGAACATACACACGTATGGACGCAGAACATACACACGTATGGGTGCAGAACATACACACGTATGGGTGCAGAACATACACATGTATGGGTGCAGAACATACACACATATGATGCAGAACATACACATGTATGGGTGCAGATGCAGAACATACACACGTATGGGTTCAGAACATACACACTTATGGGTGCAGAACATACACACATATGGGTGCAGAACATACACACATATGGACGCAGAACATACACACCTATGGGTGCAGAACATACACACATATGGACGCAGAAAATACACACTTATGGGTGCAGAACATACACACATATGGATGCAGAACATACACACATATGGGTGCAGAACATACACACATATGATGCAGAACATACACACGCATGGGTGCAGAACATACACACATATGGATGCAGAACATACACAAATATGGATGCAGAACATACACACGTATGGACGCAGAACATACACACGTATGGACGCAGAACATACATACATATGATGCAGAACATACACACATATGGGTGCAGAACATACACACATATGATGTAGAACATACACACATATGGATGCAGAACATACACACATATGATGCAGAACATACACACATATGATGCAGAACATACACACGTATGGACGCAGAACATACACACGTATGGGTGCAGAACATACACACGTATGGGTGCAGAACATACACATGTATGGGTGCAGAACATACACACATATGATGCAGAACATACACATGTATGGGTGCAGATGCAGAACATACACACGTATGGGTTCAGAACATACACACTTATGGGTGCAGAACATACACACATATGGACGCAGAACATACACACTTATGGGTGCAGAACATACACACATATGGATGCAGAACATACACACATATGGGTGCAGAACATACACACATATGATGGAGAACATACACACGTATGGGTGCAGAACATACACACGTATGGACGCAGAACATACACACATATGATGTAGAACATACACACATATGGATGCAGAACATACACACATATGGGTGCAGAACATACACACATATGATGTAGAACATACACACATATAGATGCAGAACATACACACATATGGGTGCAGAACATACACACATATGATGCAGAACATACACACATATGATGCAGAACATACACACATATGATGCAGAACATACACACGTATGGACGCAGAACATACACACGTATGGGTTCAGAACATACACACTTATGGGTGCAGAACATACACACATATGGGTGCAGAACATACACACATATGGACGCAGAACATACACACCTATGGGTGCAGAACATACACACATATGGACGCAGAACATACACACTTATGGATGCAGAACATACACACTTATGGATGCAGAACATACACACTTATGGGTGCAGAACATACACACTTATGGGTGCAGAACATACACACATATGATGCAGAACATACACATGTATGGGTGCAGATGCAGAACATACACACGTATGGGTGCAGAACATACACACATATGGGTGCAGAACATACACACTTACGGGTGCAGAACATACACACATATGGACGCAGAACATGCACACTTATGGGTGCAGAACATACACACATATGGATGCAGAACATACACACATATGGGTGCAGAACATACACACGCATGGGTGCAGAACATACACACGCATGGGTGCAGAACATACACATGTATGGACGCAGAACATACACACATATGGATGCAGAACATACAAACGTATGGGTGCAGAACATGCACACGTATGGGTGCAGAACATACACACGTATGGATGCAGAACATACACACATATGGATGCAGAACATACACACGTATGGACGCAGAACATACACACGTATGGGTGCAGAACATACACACATATGGACGCAGAACATACACACATATGATGCAGAACATACACACATATGGATGCAGAACATACACAGATATGGGTGCAGAACATACACACGTATGGACGCAGAAAATACACACGTATGGGTGCAGAACATACACCTGTATGGGTGCAGAACATACACACGTATGGACGCAGATCATACACACATATGGATGCAGAACATACACACTTATGGACACAGAACATACACACATATGGATGCAGAACAAACACACATATGGGTACAGAACATACACACATATGATGCAGAACATACACACATATGGGTGCAGAACATACACACTTATGGTTGCAGAACATACACACATGTATGGGTGCAGAACATACACACATATGGATGCAGAACATACCACATATGGATGCAGAACATACACACATATGGGTGCAGAACATGCACACATATGGATGCAGAACATACACACACATATGGGTGCAGAACATACACACATATGGATGCAGAACATACACACATATGGGTGCAGAACATACACACATATGGATGCAGAACATGCCCCATATGGATGCAGAACATACACACTTATGGGTGCAGAACATACACACGTATGGGTGCAGAACATACACATGTATGGGTGCAGAACATACACACATATGGATGCAGAACATACACACATATGGATGCAGAACATACACACTTATGGGTGCAGAACATACACACGTATGGGTGCAGAACATACACACGCATGGGTGCAGAACATACACACGTATGGACAGAGAACATACACACTTATGGGTGCAGAACATACACACATATGGGCGCAGAACATAGACACTTATGGGTGCAGAACATACACACATATGGGTGAAGAACATACACACATATGGACACAGAACATACACACGTATGGGTGCAGAACATACACACATATGGACGCAGAACATACACACGTATGGGTGCAGAACATACACACGTATGGGTGCAGAACATACACACATATGATGCAGAACATACACAGGTATGGGTGCAGAACATACACACATATGGACGCAGAACATACAAACTTATGGGTGCAGAACATACACACGTATGGGTGCAGAACATACACACGCATGGGTGCAGAACATACACACGTATGGACAGAGAACATACACACTTATGGGTGCAGAACATACACACATATGGGCGCAGAACATAGACACTTATGGGTGCAGAACATACACACATATGGACGCAGAACATACACACTTATGGATGCAGAACATACACACTTATGGATGCAGAACATACACACGTATGGGTGCAGAACATACACACATATGGACGCAGAACATACACATGTATGGGTGCAGAACATACACACATATGGACGCAGAACATACACATGTATGGGTGCAGAACATACACAGGTATGGGTGCAGAACATACACACATATGGACGCAGAACATACACACTTATGGATGCAGAACATACACACGTATGGGTGCAGAACATACACACATATGGACGCAGAACATACACACTTATGGATGCAGAACATACACACTTATGGATGCAGAACATACACACTTATGGGTGCAGAACATACACACTTATGGGTGCAGAACATACACACATATGATGCAGAACATACACATGTATGGGTGCAGATGCAGAACATACACACGTATGGGTGCAGAACATACACACATATGGGTGCAGAACATACACACTTACGGGTGCAGAACATACACACATATGGACGCAGAACATGCACACTTATGGGTGCAGAACATACACACATATGGATGCAGAACATACACACATATGGGTGCAGAACATACACACGCATGGGTGCAGAACATACACACGCATGGGTGCAGAACATACACATGTATGGACGCAGAACATACACACATATGGATGCAGAACATACAAACGTATGGGTGCAGAACATGCACACGTATGGGTGCAGAACATACACACGTATGGATGCAGAACATACACACATATGGATGCAGAACATACACACGTATGGACGCAGAACATACACACGTATGGGTGCAGAACATACACACATATGGACGCAGAACATACACACATATGATGCAGAACATACACACATATGGATGCAGAACATACACAGATATGGGTGCAGAACATACACACGTATGGACGCAGAAAATACACACGTATGGGTGCAGAACATACACCTGTATGGGTGCAGAACATACACACGTATGGACGCAGATCATACACACATATGGATGCAGAACATACACACTTATGGACACAGAACATACACACATATGGATGCAGAACAAACACACATATGGGTACAGAACATACACACATATGATGCAGAACATACACACATATGGGTGCAGAACATACACACTTATGGTTGCAGAACATACACACATGTATGGGTGCAGAACATACACACATATGGATGCAGAACATACCACATATGGATGCAGAACATACACACATATGGGTGCAGAACATGCACACATATGGATGCAGAACATACACACACATATGGGTGCAGAACATACACACATATGGATGCAGAACATACACACATATGGGTGCAGAACATACACACATATGGATGCAGAACATGCCCCATATGGATGCAGAACATACACACTTATGGGTGCAGAACATACACACGTATGGGTGCAGAACATACACATGTATGGGTGCAGAACATACACACATATGGATGCAGAACATACACACATATGGATGCAGAACATACACACTTATGGGTGCAGAACATACACACGTATGGGTGCAGAACATACACACGCATGGGTGCAGAACATACACACGTATGGACAGAGAACATACACACTTATGGGTGCAGAACATACACACATATGGGCGCAGAACATAGACACTTATGGGTGCAGAACATACACACATATGGGTGAAGAACATACACACATATGGACACAGAACATACACACGTATGGGTGCAGAACATACACACATATGGACGCAGAACATACACACGTATGGGTGCAGAACATACACACGTATGGGTGCAGAACATACACACATATGATGCAGAACATACACAGGTATGGGTGCAGAACATACACACATATGGACGCAGAACATACAAACTTATGGGTGCAGAACATACACACGTATGGGTGCAGAACATACACACGCATGGGTGCAGAACATACACACGTATGGACAGAGAACATACACACTTATGGGTGCAGAACATACACACATATGGGCGCAGAACATAGACACTTATGGGTGCAGAACATACACACATATGGGTGAAGAACATACACACATATGGACGCAGAACATACACACATATGGGTGCAGAACATACACACTTATGGGTGCAGAACATAAACACATATGATGCAGAACATACACACGTATGGGTGCAGAACATACACACATATGATGCAGAACATACACAGGTATGGGTGCAGAACATACACACATATGGACGCAGAACATACAAACTTATGGGTGCAGAACATACACACATATGGGTGCAGAACATACACACATATGGACGCAGAACATACACACTTATGGATGCAGAACATACACACGTATGGGTACAGAACATACACACATATGGACGCAGAACATACACACTTATGGGTGCAGAACATACACACGTATGGGTGCAGAACATACACATGTATGGGTGCAGAACATACACACATATGGATGCAGAACATACACACTTATGGGTGCAGAACATACACACTTATGGGTGCAGAACATACACACATATGGACGCAGAACAGACACACTTATGGGTTCAGAACATACACACATATGGATGCAGAACATACACACATATGGGTGCAGAACATACACACATATGATGGAGAACATACACACGTATGGGTGCAGAACATACACACGTATGGACGCAGAACATACACACATATGGGTGCAGAACATACACGCATATGATGTAGATCATACACACATATGGATGCAGAACATACACACATATGGGTGCAGAACATACACACATATGATGCAGAACATACACACGTATGGACGCAGAACATACACACGTATGGGTGCAGAACATACACACGTATGGGTGCAGAACATACACATGTATGGGTGCAGAACATACACACATATGATGCAGAACATACACATGTATGGGTGCAGATGCAGAACATACACACGTATGGGTTCAGAACATACACACTTATGGGTGCAGAACATACACACATATGGGTGCAGAACATACACACATATGGACGCAGAACATACACACCTATGGGTGCAGAACATACACACATATGTACGCAGAAAATACACACTTATGGGTGCAGAACATACACACATATGGATGCAGAACATACACACATATGGGTGCAGAACATACACACATATGATGCAGAACATACACACGCATGGGTGCAGAACATACACACATATGGATGCAGAACATACACAAATATGGATGCAGAACATACACACGTATGGACGCAGAACATACACACGTATGGACGCAGAACATACATACATATGATGCAGAACATACACACATATGGGTGCAGAACATACACACATATGATGTAGAACATACACACATATGGATGCAGAACATACACACATATGATGCAGAACATACACACATATGATGCAGAACATACACACGTATGGACGCAGAACATACACACGTATGGGTGCAGAACATACACACGTATGGGTGCAGAACATACACATGTATGGGTGCAGAACATACACACATATGATGCAGAACATACACATGTATGGGTGCAGATGCAGAACATACACACGTATGGGTTCAGAACATACACACTTATGGGTGCAGAACATACACACATATGGACGCAGAACATACACACTTATGGGTGCAGAACATACACACATATGGATGCAGAACATACACACATATGGGTGCAGAACATACACACATATGATGGAGAACATACACACGTATGGGTGCAGAACATACACACATATGGACGCAGAACATACACACATATGATGTAGAACATACACACATATGGATGCAGAACATACACACATATGGGTGCAGAACATACACACATATGATGTAGAACATACACACATATAGATGCAGAACATACACACATATGGGTGCAGAACATACACACATATGATGCAGAACATACACACGTATGGACGCAGAACATACACACGTATGGGTGCAGAACATACACACGTATGGGTGCAGAACATACACACATATGATGCAGAACATACACATGTATGGGTGCAGATGCAGAACATACACACGTATGGATGCAGAACATACACACATATGGATGCAGATCATACACACTTATGGACGCAGAACATACACACATATGGGTGCAGAACATACACACATATGATGTAGAACATACACGTATGGATGCAGAACATACACACATATGGGTGCAGAACATACACACATATGATGCAGAACATACACACGTATGGACGCAGAACATACACACGTATGGGTGCAGAACATACACACGTATGGACGCAGAACATACAGTTATGGACGCAGAACATACACACATATGGATGCAGACCATACACACATATGGGTGCAGAACATACACACATATGATGCAGAACATACACACATATGGGTGCAGAATATACACACTTATGGATGCAGAACATACACACACGTAGGGGTGCAGAACATACACACGTATGGGTGCAGAACATACACACATATGATGCAAAACATACACATGTATGGTTGTAGATGCAGAACATACACACGTATGGGTGCGGAACATACACACTTATGGGTGCAGAACATACACACATATGGGTGCAGAACATACACACATAAGGACGCAGAACATACACACTTATGGGTGCAGAACATACACACATATGGACGCAGAACATACACACTTATGGGTTCAGAACATACACACATATGGATGCAGAACATACACACATATGGGTGCAGAACATACACACATATGATGGAGAACATACACACGTATGGGTGCAGATGCAGAACATACACACGTATGGGTTCAGAACATACACACTTATGGGTGCAGAACATACACACATATGGGTGCAGAACATACACACATATGGACGCAGAACCTACACACTTATGGGTGCAGAACATACACACATATGGACGCAGAAAATACACACTTATGGGTGCAGAACATACACACATATGGGTGCAGAACATACACACATATGATGCAGAACATACACACGCATGGGTGCAGAACATACACACATATGGATGCAGAACATACACAAATATGGATGCAGAACATACACACGTATGGATGCAGAACATACACACGTATGGACGCAGAACATACACACATATGATGCAGAACATACACACATATGGGTGCAGAACATACACACATATGATGTAGAACATACACACATGTGGATGCAGAACATACACACATATGATGCAGAACATACACACATATGATGCAGAACATACACAGGTATGGATGCAGAACATACACACGTATGGGTGCAGAACATACACACGTATGGGTGCAGAACATACACATGTATGGGTGCAGAACATACACACATATGATGCAGAACATACACATGTATGGGTGCAGATTCAGAACATACACACGTATGGGTTCAGAACATACACACTTATGGGTGCAGAACATACACACATATGGGTGCAGAACATACACACATATGGACGCAGAACATACACACTTATGGGTGCAGAACATACACACATATGGATGCAGAACATACACACATATGGGTGCAGAACATACACACATATGATGCAGAACATACACACGTATGGGTGCAGAACATACACACGTATGGGTGCAGAACATACACACGTATGGACGCAGAACATACACACATATGGACGCAGAACATACACACTTATGGGCGCAGAACATACACACTTATGGGTGCAGAACATACACACTTATGGGTGCAGAACATACACACATATGATGCAAAACATACACATGTATGGGTGCAGATGCAGAACATACACACGTATGGGTGCGGAACATACACACTTATGGGTGCAGAACATACACACATATGGGTGCAGAACATACACACATAAGGACGCAGAACATGCACACTTATGGGTGCAGAACATACACACATATGGACGCAGAACATACACACTTATGGACGCAGAACATACACACATATGGACGCAGAACATACACACAAATGATGCAGAACATACACACATATGGATGCAGAACATACACACATATGGGTGCAGAACATACACATGTATGGACGCAGAACATACACACGTATGGGTGCAGAACATACACCTGTATGGGTGCAGAACATACACACGTATGGACGCAGAACATACACACATATGGATGCAGAACATACACACTTATGGACACAGAACATACACACATTTGGATGCAGAACATACACACATATGGGTGCAGAACATACACACATATGATGCAGAACATACACACATATGGGTGCAGAACATACACACATATGGTTGCAGAACATACACACACGTATGGGTGCAGAACATACACACATATGGATGCAGAACATACACACATATGATGCAGAACATACACACATATGGATGCAGAACATACACACGTATGGACGCAGAACATACACACGTATGTCTGCAGAACATACACCTGTATGGGTGCAGAACATACACACGTATGGACGCAGAACATACACACATATGGATGCAGAACATACACACTTATGGACACAGAACATACACAAATATGGATGCAGAACATACACACATATGGGTGCAGAACATACACACATATGATGCAGAACATACACACATATGATGCAGAACATACACACTTATGGTTGCAGAACATACACACATGTATGGGTGCAGAACATACACACATATGGATGCAGAACATACCACATATGGATGCAGAACATACACACATATGGACGCAGAACATACACACTTATGGGTGCAGAACATACACACATATGATGCAGAATATACACACGCATGGGTGCAGAACATACACACGTATGGACGCAGAACATACACACATATGGATGCAGAACATACAAACGTATGGGTGCAGAACATACACAGGTATGGGTGCAGAACATACACACTTATGGACGCAGAACATACACACGTATGGATGCAGAACATACACACATATGATGCAGAACATACACACATATGGATGCAGAACATACACAGATATGGGTGCAGAACATACACACGTATGGACGCAGAAAATACACACGTATGGGTGCAGAACATACACCTGTATGGGTGCAGAACATACACACGTATGGACGCAGAACATACACACATATGGATGCAGAACATACACACTTATGGACACAGAACATACACACATATGGATGCAGAACAAACACACATATGGGTACAGAACATACACACATATGATGCAGAACATACACACATATGGGTGCAGAACATACACACTTATGGTTGCAGAACATACACACATGTATGGGTGCAGAACATACACACATATGGATGCAGAACATACCACATATGGATGCAGAACATACACACATATGGGTGCAGAACATGCACACATATGGATGCAGAACATACACACACATATGGGTGCAGAACATACACACATATGGATGCAGAACATACACACATATGGATGCAGAACATGCCACATATGGATGCAGAACATACACACTTATGGGTGCAGAACATACACACGTATGGGTGCAGAACATACACATGTATGGGTGCAGAACATACACACATATGGATGCAGAACATACACACTTATGGGTGCAGAACATACACACGTATGGGTGCAGAACATACACACGCATGGGTGCAGAACATACACACGTATGGACAGAGAACATACACACTTATGGGTGCAGAACATACACACATATGGGCGCAGAACATAGACACTTATGGGTGCAGAACATACACACATATGGGTGAAGAACATACACACATATGGACACAGAACATACACACGTATGGGTGCAGAACATACACACATATGGACGCAGAACATACACACGTATGGGTG
Organism: Ambystoma mexicanum; assembly: GCF_040938575.1. Lineage (NCBI taxonomy): Eukaryota > Metazoa > Chordata > Amphibia > Caudata > Ambystomatidae > Ambystoma > Ambystoma mexicanum. The sequence continues at coordinate 1,284,879,622 of NC_090928.1, forward strand.
CAGAACATACACACGTATGGGTGCAGAACATACACACATATGATGTAGAACATACACAGGTATGGGTGCAGAACATACACACATATGGACGCAGAACATACAAACTTATGGGTGCAGAACATACACACGTATGGGTGCAGAACATACACACGCATGGGTGCAGAACATACACACGTATGGACAGAGAACATACACACTTATGGGTGCAGAACATACACACATATGGGCGCAGAACATAGACACTTGTGGGTGCAGAACATACACACATATGGGTGAAGAACATACACACATATGGACGCAGAACATACACACATATGGGTGCAGAACATACACACTTATGGGTGCAGAACATAAACACATATGATGCAGAACATACACACGTATGGGTGCAGAACATACACACATATGATGCAGAACATACACAGGTATGGGTGCAGAACATACACACATATGGACGCAGAACATACAAACTTATGGGTGCAGAACATACACACATATGGGTGCAGAACATACACACATATGGACGCAGAACATACACACTTATGGATGCAGAACATACACACGTATGGGTACAGAACATACACACATATGGACGCAGAACATACACACTTATGGGTGCAGAACATACACACATATGGGTGCAGAAAATACACACATATGGACGCAGAACATACACACTTATGGAAGCAGAACATACACACGTATGGGTGCAGAACATACACACATATGATGCAGAACATACACACGTATGGGTGCAGAACATACACACATATGGGTGCAGAACATACACACATATGGACGCAGAACATACACACTTATGGATGCATAACATACACACGTATGGGTGCAGAACATACACACATATGATGCAGAACATACACAGGTATGGGTGCAGAACATACACACATATGGACGCAGAACATACACACTTATGAGTGCAGAACATACACACATATGGGTGCAGAACATACACACATATGGACGCAGAACATACACACTTATGGATGCAGAACATACACACGTATGGGTACAGAACATACACACATATGGATGCAGAACATACACACTTATGGATGCAGAACATACACACATATGGGTGCAGAACATACACACATATGGACGCAGAACATACACACATATGGAAGCAGAACATACACACGTATGGGTGCAGAACATACACATATATGATGCAGATCATACAGATGTATGGGTGCAGAACATACACACATATGGGCGCAGAACATAGACACTTATGGGTGCATAACATACACACATATGGGTGAAGAACATACACACATATGGACGCAGAACATACACACTTATGGGTGCAGAACATACACACATATGGACGCAGAACATGCACACTTATGGACGCAGAACATACACACTTATGGGTGCAGATCATACACACATATGGGTGCAGAACATACACACATATGGACGCAGAACACACACACTTATGGACGCAGAACATACACACTTATGGGTGCAGAACATAAACACATATGGACGCAGAACATACACACTTATGGGTGCAGAACATACACACATATGGGTGCAGAACATACACACATATGGACGCAGAACATACACACTTATGGGTGCAGAACATACACACATATGATGCAGAACATACACACATATGATGCAGAACATACACACATATGGGTGCAGAACATACACACATATGGACGCAGAACATACACACATATGGATGCAGAACATACACACGTATGGACGCAGAACATACACACGTATGGGTGCAGAACATACACACATATGGACGCAGAACATACACATGTATGGGTGCAGAACATACACACAGACGTATGGGTGCAGAACATACACACATATGGACGCAGAACATACACACTTATGGATGCAGAACATACACACGTATGGGTGCAGAACATACACACACATGGACGCAGAATATACACACTTATGGATGCAGAACATACACACTTATGGATGCAGAACATACACACGTATCGGTGCAGAACATACACACTTATGGGTGCAGAACATACACACATATGGGTGCAGAATATACACACTTATGGGTGCAGAAAATACAAACATATGATACAGAACATACACATGTATGGGTGCAGATGCAGAACATACACACGTATGGGTGCAGAACATACACACTTATGGGTGCAGAACATACACACATATGGGTGCAGAACATACACACTTACGGGTGCAGAACATACACACATATGGACGCAGAACATGCACACTTATGGGTGCAGAACATACACACATATGGATGCAGAACATACACACATATGGGTGCAGAACATACACACGCATGGGTGCAGAACATACACACGCATGGGTGCAGAACATACACATGTATGGACGCAGAACATACACACATATGGACGCAGAACATACACATATATGATGCAGAACATACACACATATGGATGCAGAACATACACACATATGGGTGCAGAACATACACATGTATGGACGCAGAACATACACACGTATGGGTGCAGAACATACACCTGTATGGGTGCAGAACATACACACGTATGGACGCAGAACATACACACATATGGATGCAGAACATACACACTTATGGACACAGAACATACATTTGGATGCAGAACATACACACATATGGGTGCAGAACATACACACATATGATGCAGAACATACACACATATGGGTGCAGAACATACACACATATGGTTGCAGAACATACACACACGTATGGGTGCAGAACATACACACATATGGATGCAGAACATACACACATATGGACGCAGAACATACACACATATGATGAGGAACATACACACATATGGATGCAGAACATACACACGTATGGACGCAGAACATACACACGTATGGGTGCAGAACATACACACATATGGACGCAGAACATACACATGTATGGGTGCAGAACATACACACAGACGTATGGGTGCAGAACATACACACATATGGACGCAGAACATACACACTTATGGATGCAGAACATACACACGTATGGGTGCAGAACATACACACATATGGACGCAGAACATACACACTTATGGATGCAGAACATACACACTTATGGATGCAGAACATACACACTTATGGGTGCAGAACATACACACTTATGGGTGCAGAACATACACACATATGATGCAGAACATACACATGTATGGGTGCAGATGCAGAACATACACACGTATGGGTGCAGAACATACACACATATGGGTGCAGAACATACACACTTACGGGTGCAGAACATACACACATATGGACGCAGAACATGCACACTTATGGGTGCAGAACATACACACATATGGATGCAGAACATACACACATATGGGTGCAGAACATACACACGCATGGGTGCAGAACATACACACGCATGGGTGCAGAACATACACATGTATGGACGCAGAACATACACACATATGGATGCAGAACATACAAACGTATGGGTGCAGAACATGCACACGTATGGGTGCAGAACATACACACGTATGGATGCAGAACATACACACATATGGATGCAGAACATACACACGTATGGACGCAGAACATACACACGTATGGGTGCAGAACATACACACATATGGACGCAGAACATACACACATATGATGCAGAACATACACACATATGGATGCAGAACATACACAGATATGGGTGCAGAACATACACACGTATGGACGCAGAAAATACACACGTATGGGTGCAGAACATACACCTGTATGGGTGCAGAACATACACACGTATGGACGCAGATCATACACACATATGGATGCAGAACATACACACTTATGGACACAGAACATACACACATATGGATGCAGAACAAACACACATATGGGTACAGAACATACACACATATGATGCAGAACATACACACATATGGGTGCAGAACATACACACTTATGGTTGCAGAACATACACACATGTATGGGTGCAGAACATACACACATATGGATGCAGAACATACCACATATGGATGCAGAACATACACACATATGGGTGCAGAACATGCACACATATGGATGCAGAACATACACACACATATGGGTGCAGAACATACACACATATGGATGCAGAACATACACACATATGGGTGCAGAACATACACACATATGGATGCAGAACATGCCCCATATGGATGCAGAACATACACACTTATGGGTGCAGAACATACACACGTATGGGTGCAGAACATACACATGTATGGGTGCAGAACATACACACATATGGATGCAGAACATACACACATATGGATGCAGAACATACACACTTATGGGTGCAGAACATACACACGTATGGGTGCAGAACATACACACGCATGGGTGCAGAACATACACACGTATGGACAGAGAACATACACACTTATGGGTGCAGAACATACACACATATGGGCGCAGAACATAGACACTTATGGGTGCAGAACATACACACATATGGGTGAAGAACATACACACATATGGACACAGAACATACACACGTATGGGTGCAGAACATACACACATATGGACGCAGAACATACACACGTATGGGTGCAGAACATACACACGTATGGGTGCAGAACATACACACATATGATGCAGAACATACACAGGTATGGGTGCAGAACATACACACATATGGACGCAGAACATACAAACTTATGGGTGCAGAACATACACACGTATGGGTGCAGAACATACACACGCATGGGTGCAGAACATACACACGTATGGACAGAGAACATACACACTTATGGGTGCAGAACATACACACATATGGGCGCAGAACATAGACACTTATGGGTGCAGAACATACACACATATGGGTGAAGAACATACACACATATGGACGCAGAACATACACACATATGGGTGCAGAACATACACACTTATGGGTGCAGAACATAAACACATATGATGCAGAACATACACACGTATGGGTGCAGAACATACACACATATGATGCAGAACATACACAGGTATGGGTGCAGAACATACACACATATGGACGCAGAACATACAAACTTATGGGTGCAGAACATACACACATATGGGTGCAGAACATACACACATATGGACGCAGAACATACACACTTATGGATGCAGAACATACACACGTATGGGTACAGAACATACACACATATGGACGCAGAACATACACACTTATGGGTGCAGAACATACACACATATGGGTGCAGAAAATACACACATATGGACGCAGAACATACACACTTATGGAAGCAGAACATACACACGTATGGGTGCAGAACATACACACATATGATGCAGAACATACACACGTATGGGTGCAGAACATACACACATATGGGTGCAGAACATACACACATATGGACGCAGAACATACACACTTATGGATGCATAACATACACACGTATGGGTGCAGAACATACACACATATGATGCAGAACATACACAGGTATGGGTGCAGAACATACACACATATGGACGCAGAACATACACACTTATGGGTGCAGAACATACACACATATGGGTGCAGAACATACACACATATGGACGCAGAACATACACACTTATGGATGCAGAACATACACACGTATGGGTACAGAACATACACACATATGGATGCAGAACATACACACTTATGGATGCAGAACATACACACATATGGGTGCAGAACATACACACATATGGACGCAGAACATACACACATATGGAAGCAGAACATACACACGTATGGGTGCAGAACATACACATATATGATGCAGATCATACAGATGTATGGGTGCAGAACATACACACATATGGGCGCAGAACATAGACACTTATGGGTGCATAACATACACACATATGGGTGAAGAACATACACACATATGGACGCAGAACATACACACTTATGGGTGCAGAACATACACACATATGGACGCAGAACATACACACTTATGGACGCAGAACATACACACTTATGGGTGCAGAACATACACACATATGGGTGCAGAACATACACACATATGGACGCAGAACACACACACTTATGGACGCAGAACATACACACTTATGGGTGCAGAACATAAACACATATGGACGCAGAACATACACACTTATGGGTGCAGAACATACACACATATGGGTGCAGAACATACACACATATGGACGCAGAACATACACTTATGGGTGCAGAACATACACACATATGATGCAGAACATACACACATATGATGCAGAACATACACACATATGGGTGCAGAACATACACACATATGGACGCAGAACATACACACATATGGATGCAGAACATACACACGTATGGACGCAGAACATACACACGTATGGGTGCAGAACATACACACATATGGACGCAGAACATACACATGTATGGGTGCAGAACATACACACAGACGTATGGGTGCAGAACATACACACATATGGACGCAGAACATACACACTTATGATTGCAGAACATACACACGTATGGGTGCAGAACATACACACACATGGACGCAGAATATACACACTTATGGATGCAGAACATAAACACTTATGGATGCAGAACATACACACGTATCGGTGCAGAACATACACACTTATGGGTGCAGAACATACACACATATGGGTGCAGAATATACACACTTATGGGTGCAGAAAATACACACATATGATGCAGAACATACACATGTATGGGTGCAGATGCAGAACATACACACGTATGGGTGCAGAACATACACACTTATAGGTGCAGAACATACACACATATGGGTGCAGAACATACACACTTACGGGTGCAGAACATACACACATATGGACGCAGAACATGCACACTTATGGGTGCAGAACATACACACATATGGATGCAGAACATACACACATATGGGTGCAGAACATACACACGCATGGGTGCAGAACATACACACGCATGGGTGCAGAACATACACATGTATGGACGCAGAACATACACACATATGGATGCAGAACATACAAACGTATGGGTGCAGAACATGCACACGTATGGGTGCAGAACATACACACGTATGGATGCAGAACATACACACTTATGGACGCAGAACATACACACATATGGACGCAGAACATACACATATATGATGCAGAACATACACACATATGGATGCAGAACATACACACATATGGGTGCAGAACATACACATGTATGGACGCAGAACATACACACGTATGGGTGCAGAACATACACCTGTATGGGTGCAGAACATACACACGTATGGACGCAGAACATACACACATATGGATGCAGAACATACACACTTATGGACACATAACATACATTTGGATGCAGAACATACACACATATGGGTGCAGAACATACACACATATGATGCAGAACATACACACATATGGGTGCAGAACATACACACATATGGTTGCAGAACATACACACACGTATGGGTGCAGAACATACACACATATGGATGCAGAACATACACACATATGGACGCAGAACATACACACATATGATGCAGAACATACACACATATGGATGCAGAACATACACACGTATGGACGCAGAACATACACACGTATGGGTGCAGAACATACACACATATGGACGCAGAACATACACATGTATGGGTGCAGAACATACACACAGACGTATGGGTGCAGAACATACACACATATGGACGCAGAACATACACACTTATGGATGCAGAACATACACACGTATGGGTGCAGAACATACACACATATGGACGCAGAACATACACACTTATGGATGCAGAACATACACACTTATGGGTGCAGAACATACACACTTATGGGTGCAGAACATACACACATATGATGCAGAACATACACATGTATGGGTGCAGATGCAGAACATACACACGTATGGGTGCAGAACATACACACTTATGGGTGCAGAACATACACACATATGGGTGCAGAACATACACACTTACGGGTGCAGAACATACACACATATGGACGCAGAACATGCAAACTTATGGGTGCAGAACATACACACATATGGATGCAGAACATACACACATATGGGTGCAGAACATACACACGCATGGGTGCAGAACATACACACGCATGGGTGCAGAACATACACATGTATGGACGCAGAACATACACACATATGGATGCAGAACATACAAACGTATGGGTGCAGAACATGCACACGTATGGGTGCAGAACATACACACGTGTGGATGCAGAACATACACACATATGGATGCAGAACATACACACGTATGGACGCAGAACATACACACGTATGGGTGCAGAACATACACACATATGGATGCAGAACATACACATGTATGGGTGCAGAACATACACACAGACGTATGGGTGCAGAACATACACACATATGGACGCAGAACATACACACTTATGGATGCAGAACATACACACGTATGGGTGCAGAACATACACACTTATGGATGCAGAACATACACACTTATGGATGCAGAACATACACACGTATCGGTGCAGAACAAACACACTTATGGGTGCAGAACATGCACACTTATGGGTGCAGAACATACACACATATGATGCAGAACATACACATGTATGGGTGCAGATGCAGAACATACACACGTAGGGGTGCAGAACATACACACTTATGGGTGCAGAACATACACACATATGGGTGCAGAACATACACACTTACGGGTGCAGAACATACACACATATGGACGCAGAACATGCACACTTATGGGTGCAGAACATACACACATATGGATGCAGAACATACACACATATGGGTGCAGAACATACACACGCATGGGTGCAGAACATACACACGCATGGGTGCAGAACATACACATGTATGGACGCAGAACATACACACATATGGATGCAGAACATACAAACGTATGGGTGCAGAACATGCACACGTATGGGTGCAGAACATACACACGTATGGATGCAGAACATACACACATATGGATGCAGAACATACACACTTATGGACGCAGAACATACACACATATGGATGCAGAACATACACACATATGATGCAGAACATACACACATATGGATGCAAAACATACACACATATGGGTGCAGAACATACACATGTATGGACGCAGAACATACACACGTATGGGTGCAGAACATACACCTGTATGGGTGCGGAACATACACACGTATGGACGCAGAACATACACACATATGGACGCAGAACATGCACACTTATGGGTGCAGAACATACACACATATGGATGCAGAACATACACACAAATGGGTGCAGAACATACACACGCATGGGTGCAGAACATACACACGCATGGGTGCAGAACATACACATGTATGGACGCAGAACATACACACACATATGGATGCAGAACATACAAACGTATGGGTGCAGAACATGCACACGTATGGGTGCAGAACATACACACGTATGGATGCAGAACATACACACATATGGATGCAGAACATACACACTTATGGACGCAGAACATACACACATATGGACGCAGAACATACACACATATGATGCAGAACATACACACATATGGATGCAAAACATACACACATATGGATGCAGAACATACACACTTATGGACACAGAACATACACACATATGGATGCAGAACATACACACATATGGGTGCAGAACATACACACATATGATGCAGAACATACACACATATGGGTGCAGAACATACACACTTATGGACACAGAACATACACACATTTGGATGCAGAACATACACACATATGGGTGCAGAACATACACACATATGATGCAGAACATACACACATATGGGTGCAGAACATACACACATATGGTTGCAGAACAGACACATACGTATGGGTGCAGAACATACACACATATGGATGCAGAACATACACACATATGGACGCAGAACATACACATATGATGCAGAACATACACACATATGGATGCAGAACATACACATGTATGGACGCAGAACATACACACGTATGGGTGCAGAACATACACCTGTATGGGTGCAGAACATACACACGTATGGACGCAGAACATACACACATATGGATGCAGAACATACACACTTATGGACACAGAACATACACACATATGGATGCAGAACATACACACATATGGGTGCAGAACATACACACATATGATGCAGAACATACACACATATGGGTGCAGAACATACACACTTATGGTTGCAGAACATACACACACGTATGGGTGCAGAACATACACACATATGGATGCAGAACATACCACATATGGATGCAGAACATACACACATATGGATGCAGAACATACACACACATATGGGTGCAGAACATACACACATATGGATGCAGAACATACACACATATGGGTGCAGAACATACACACATATGGATGCAGAACATACACACATATTGATGCAGAACATACACACGTATGGGTGCAAAACATACACACGTATGGGTGCAGAACATACACACATATGGGTGCAGAACATACACACATATGATGCAGAACATACACACACGTATGGGTGCAGAACATACACACATATGATGCAGAACATACACACGTATGGGTGCAGAACATACACACTTATGGGTGCAGAACATACACACATATGGGTGCAGAACATACACACATATGGACGCAGAACATACACACTTATGTGTGCAGAACATACAGACATATGGACGCAGAACATACACACTTATGGGTGCAGAACATACACACATATGGATGCAGAACATACACACATATGGGTGCAGAACATACACACATATGATGGAGAAAATACACACGTAAGGGTGCAGAACATACACACGTATGGACGCAGAACATACACACATATGGATGCAGAACATACACACGTATGGGTGCAGAACATACACACATATGGGTGCAGAACATACACACATATGGACGCAGAACATACACACTTATGGGTGCAGAACATACACACATATGATGCAGAACATACACACATATGATGCAGAACATACACACATATGGACGCAGAACACACACACTTATGGACGCAGAACATACACACTTATGGGTGCAGAACATAAACACATATGGACGCAGAACATACACACTTATGGGTGCAGAACATACACACATATGGGTGCAGAACATACACACATATGGACGCAGAACATACACACATATGGGTGCAGAACATACACACGCATGGGTGCAGAACATACACACATATGATGCAGAACATACACACGTATGGGTGCAGAACATACACACTTATGGGTGCAGAACATACACATATGGTCGCAGAACATACACACTTATGGATGCAGACCATACACACGTATGGGTGCAGGTGCAGAACATACACACATATGGACGCAGAACATACACACTTATGGGTGCAGAACATACACACGTATGGGTGCAGAACATACACATGCATGGGTGCAGAACATACACACGTATGGACAGAGAACATACACACTTATGGGTGCAGAACATACACACATATGGGCGCAGAACATAGACACTTATGGGTGCAGAACATACACACATATGGGTGAAGAACATACACACATATGGACACAGAACATACACACGTATGGGTGCAGAACATACACACATATGGACGCAGAACATACACACGTGTGGGTGCAGAACATACACACGTATGGGTGCAGAACATACACACATATGATGCAGAACATACACAGGTATGGGTGCAGAACATACACACATATGGACGCAGAACATACAAACTTATGGGTGCAGAACATACACACGTATGGGTGCAGAACATACACACGCATGGGTGCAGAACATACACACGTATGGACAGAGAACATACACACTTATGGGTGCAGAACATACACACATATGGGCGCAGAACATAGACACTTATGGGTGCAGAACATACACACATATTGGTGAAGAACATACACACATATGGACGCAGAACATACACACATATGGGTGCAGAACATACACACTTATGGGTGCAGAACATAAACACATATGATGCAGAACATACACACGTATGGGTGCAGAACATACACACATATGATGTAGAACATACACAGGTATGGGTGCAGAACATACACACATATGGACGCAGAACATACAAACTTATGGGTGCAGAACATACACACATATGGGTGCAGAACATACACACATCTGGACGCAGAACATACACACTTATGGATGCAGAACATACACACGTATGGGTACAGAACATACACACATATGGACGCAGAACATACACACTTATGGGTGCAGAACATACACACATATGGGTGCAGAAAATACACACATATGGACGCAGAACATACACACTTATGGAAGCAGAACATACACACGTATGGGTGCAGAACATACACACATATGATGCAGAACATACACACGTATGGGTGCAGAACATACACACATATGGGTGCAGAACATACACACATATGGACGCAGAACATACACACTTATGGATGCATAACATACACACGTATGGGTGCAGAACATACACACATATGATGCAGAACATACACAGGTATGGGTGCAGAACATACACACATATGGACGCAGAACATACACACTTATGGGTGCAGAACATACACACATATGGGTGCAGAACATACACACATATGGACGCAGAACATACACACTTATGGATGCAGAACATACACACGTATGGGTACAGAACATACACACATATGGATGCAGAACATACACACTTATGGATGCAGAACATACACACATATGGGTGCAGAACATACACACATATGGACGCAGAACATACACACATATGGAAGCAGAACATACACACGTATGGGTGCAGAACATACACATATATGATGCAGATCATACAGATGTATGGGTGCAGAACATACACACATATGGGCGCAGAACATAGACACTTATGGGTGCATAACATACACACATATGGGTGAAGAACATACACACATATGGACGCAGAACATACACACTTATGGGTGCAGAACATACACACATATGGACGCAGAACATACACACTTATGGACGCAGAACATACACACTTATGGGTGCAGAACATACACACATATGGGTGCAGAACATACACACATATGGACGCAGAACACACACACTTATGGACGCAGAACATACACACTTATGGGTGCAGAACATAAACACATATGGACGCAGAACATACACACTTATGGGTGCAGAACATACACACATATGGGTGCAGAACATACACACATATGGACGCAGAACATACACACTTATGGGTGCAGAACATACACACATATGATGCAGAACATACACACATATGATGCAGAACATACACACATATGGGTGCAGAACATACACACATATGGACGCAGAACATACACACATATGGATGCAGAACATACACACGTATGGACGCAGAACATACACACGTATGGGTGCAGAACATACACACATATGGACGCAGAACATACACATGTATGGGTGCAGAACATACACACAGACGTATGGGTGCAGAACATACACACATATGGACGCAGAACATACACACTTATGATTGCAGAACATACACACGTATGGGTGCAGAACATACACACACATGGACGCAGAATATACACACTTATGGATGCAGAACATAAACACTTATGGATGCAGAACATACACACGTATCGGTGCAGAACATACACACTTATGGGTGCAGAACATACACACATATGGGTGCAGAATATACACACTTATGGGTGCAGAAAATACAAACATATGATGCAGAACATACACATGTATGGGTGCAGATGCAGAACATACACACGTATGGGTGCAGAACATACACACTTATAGGTGCAGAACATACACACATATGGGTGCAGAACATACACACTTACGGGTGCAGAACATACACACATATGGACGCAGAACATGCACACTTATGGGTGCAGAACATACACACATATGGATGCAGAACATACACACATATGGGTGCAGAACATACACACGCATGGGTGCAGAACATACACACGCATGGGTGCAGAACATACACATGTATGGACGCAGAACATACACACATATGGATGCAGAACATACAAACGTATGGGTGCAGAACATGCACACGTATGGGTGCAGAACATACACACATATGGACGCAGAAGATACACATATATGATGCAGAACATACACACATATGGATGCAGAACATACACACATATGGGTGCAGAACATACACATGTATGGACGCAGAACATACACACGTATGGGTGCAGAACATACACCTGTATGGGTGCAGAACATACACACGTATGGACGCAGAACATACACACATATGGATGCAGAACATACACACTTATGGACACATAACATACATTTGGATGCAGAACATACACACATATGGGTGCAGAACATACACACATATGATGCAGAACATACACACATATGGGTGCAGAACATACACACATATGGTTGCAGAACATACACACACGTATGGGTGCAGAACATACACACATATGGATGCAGAACATACACACATATGGACGCAGAACATACACACATATGATGCAGAACATACACACATATGGATGCAGAACATACACACGTATGGACGTAGAACATACACACGTATGGGTGCAGAACATACACACATATGGACGCAGAACATACACATGTATGGGTGCAGAACATACACACAGACGTATGGGTGCAGAACATACACACATATGGACGCAGAACATACACACTTATGGATGCAGAACATACACACGTATGGGTGCAGAACATACACACATATGGACGCAGAACATACACACTTATGGATGCAGAACATACACACTTATGGGTGCAGAACATACACACTTATGGGTGCAGAACATACACACATATGATGCAGAACATACACATGTATGGGTGCAGATGCAGAACATACACACGTATGGGTGCAGAACATACACACTTATGGGTGCAGAACATACACACATATGGGTGCAGAACATACACACTTACGGGTGCAGAACATACACACATATGGACGCAGAACATGCACACTTATGGGTGCAGAACATACACACATATGGATGCAGAACATACACACATATGGGTGCAGAACATACACACGCATGGGTGCAGAACATACACACGCATGGGTGCAGAACATACACATGTATGGACGCAGAACATACACGCATATGGATGCAGAACATACAAACGTATGGGTGCAGAACATGCACACGTATGGGTGCAGAACATACACACGTATGGATGCAGAACATACACACATATGGATGCAGTACATACACACGTATGGACGCAGAACATACACACGTATGGGTGCAGAACATACACACATATGGATGCAGAACATACACATGTATGGGTGCAGAACATACACACAGACGTATGGGTGCAGAACATACACACATATGGACGCAGAACATACACACTTATGGATGCAGAACATACACACGTATGGGTGCAGAACATACACACTTATGGATGCAGAACATACACACTTATGGATGCAGAACATACACACGTATCGGTGCAGAACAAACACACTTATGGGTGCAGAACATGCACACTTATGGGTGCAGAACATACACACATATGATGCAGAACATACACATGTATGGGTGCAGATGCAGAACTGACACACGTAGGGGTGCAGAACATACACACTTATGGGTGCAGAACATACACACATATGGGTGCAGAACATACACACTTACGGGTGCAGAACATACACACATATGGACGCAGAACATGCACACTTATGGGTGCAGAACATACACACATATGGATGCAGAACATACACACATATGGGTGCAGAACATACACACGCATGGGTGCAGAACATACACACGCATGGGTGCAGAACATACACATGTATGGACGCAGAACATACACACATATGGATGCAGAACATACAAACGTATGGGTGCAGAACATGCACACGTATGGGTGCAGAACATACACACGTATGGATGCAGAACATACACACATATGGATGCAGAACATACACACTTATGGACGCAGAACATACACACATATGGATGCAGAACATACACACATATGATGCAGAACATACACACATATGGATGCAAAACATACACACATATGGGTGCAGAACATACACATGTATGGACGCAGAACATACACACGTATGGGTGCAGAACATACACCTGTATGGGTGCGGAACATACACACGTATGGACGCAGAACATACACACATATGGACGCAGAACATGCACACTTATGGGTGCAGAACATACACACATATGGATGCAGAACATACACACAAATGGGTGCAGAACATACACACGCATGGGTGCAGAACATACACACGCATGGGTGCAGAACATACACATGTATGGACGCAGAACATACACAAACATATGGATGCAGAACATACAAACGTATGGGTGCAGAACATGCACACGTATGGGTGCAGAACATACACACGTATGGATGCAGAACATACACACATATGGATGCAGAACATACACACTTATGGACGCAGAACATACACACATATGGACGCAGAACATACACACATATGATGCAGAACATACACACATATGGATGCAAAACATACACACATATGGATGCAGAACATACACACTTATGGACACAGAACATACACACATATGGATGCAGAACATACACACATATGGGTGCAGAACATACACACATATGATGCAGAACATACACACATATGGGTGCAGAACATACACACTTATGGACACAGAACATACACACATTTGGATGCAGAACATACACACATATGGGTGCAGAACATACACACATATGATGCAGAACATACACACATATGGGTGCAGAACATACACACATATGGTTGCAGAACAGACACATACGTATGGGTGCAGAACATACACACATATGGATGCAGAACATACACACATATGGACGCAGAACATACACATATGATGCAGAACATACACACATATGGATGCAGAACATACACACGTATGGACGCAGAACATACACACGTATGGGTGCAGAACATTCACCTGTATGGGTGCAGAACATACACACGTATGGACGCAGAACATACACACATATGGATGCAGAACATACACACTTATGGACACAGAACATACACACATATGGATGCAGAACATACACACATATGGGTGCAGAACATACACACATATGATGCAGAACATACACACATATGGGTGCAGAACATACACACTTATGGTTGCAGAACATACACACACGTATGGGTGCAGAACATACACACATATGGATGCAGAACATACCACATATGGATGCAGAACATACACACATATGGATGCAGAACATACACACACATATGGGTGCAGAACATACACACATATGGATGCAGAACATACACACATATGGGTGCAGAACATACACACATATGGATGCAGAACATACACACATATTGATGCAGAACATACACACGTATGGGTGCAAAACATACACACGTATGGGTGCAGAACATACACACATATGGGTGCAGAACATACACACATATGATGCAGAACATACACACACGTATGGGTGCAGAACATACACACATATGATGCAGAACATACACACGTATGGGTGCAGATGCAGAACATACACACGTATGGGTGCAGAACATACACACTTATGGGTGCAGAACATACACACATATGGGTGCAGAACATACACACATATGGACGCAGAACATACACACTTATGGGTGCAAAACATACAGACATATGGACGCAGAACATACACACTTATGGGTGCAGAACATACACACATATGGATGCAGAACATACACACATATGGGTGCAGAACATACACACATATGATGGAGAAAATACACACGTAAGGGTGCAGAACATACACACGTATGGACGCAGAACATACACACATATGGATGCAGAACATACACACGTATGGGTGCAGAACATACACACATATGGGTGCAGAACATACACACATATGGACGCAGAACATACACACTTATGGGTGCAGAACATACACACATATGATGCAGAACATACACACATATGATGCAGAACATACACACATATGGACGCAGAACACACACACTTATGGACGCAGAACATACACACTTATGGGTGCAGAACATAAACACATATGGACGCAGAACATACACACTTATGGGTGCAGAACATACACACATATGGGTGCAGAACATACACACATATGGACGCAGAACATACACACATATGGGTGCAGAACATACACACGCATGGGTGCAGAACATACACACATATGATGCAGAACATACACACGTATGGGTGCAGAACATACACACTTATGGGTGCAGAACATACACATATGGTCGCAGAACATACACACTTATGGATGCAGACCATACACACGTATGGGTGCAGGTGCAGAACATACACACATATGGACGCAGAACATACACACTTATGGGTGCAGAACATACACACGTATGGGTGCATAACATACACACGTATGGACGCAGAACATACAAACTTATGGGTGCAGAACATACACACATATGGGTGCAGAACATACACACGTATGGGTGCAAAACATACACACTTATGGGTGCAGAACATACACACGTATGGGTGCAGAACATACACACTTATGGGTGCAGAACATACACACATATGATGCAGAACATACACATGTATGGGTGCAGAACATACACACATATGGGTGCAGAACATACACACATATGATGCAGAACATACACACGTATGGGTGCAGAACATACACATGTATGGACACAGAACATACACACATATGGATGCAGAACATACACACATATGGATGCAGAACATACACACGTATGGACGTAGAACATACACACGTATGGACGCAGAACATACACATGTATGGACGCAGAACATACACACGTATGGGTGCAGAACATACACACATATGGACGCAGAACATACACATGTATGGGTGCAGAACATACACACAGGCGTATGGGTGCAGAACATACACACATATGGACGCAGAACATACACACTTATGGATGCAGAACATACACACGTATGGGTGCAGAACATACACACATATGGACGCAGAATATACACACTTATGGATGCAGAACATACACACTTATGGATGCAGAACATACACACGTATCGGTGCAGAACATACACACTTATGGGTGCAGAACATACACACATATGGGTGCAGAACATACACACTTATGGGTGCAGAACATACACACATATGATGCAGAACATACACATGTATGGGTGCAGATGCAGAACATACACACGTATGGGTGCAGAACATACACACTTATGCATGCAGAACATACACACATATGATGCAGAACATACACACGTATGGGTGCAGAACATACACACTTATGGGTGCAGAACATACACATATGGTCGCAGAACATACACACTTATGGATGCAGAACATACACACGTATGGGTGCATAACATACACACGTATGGACGCAGAACATACAAACTTATGGGTGCAGAACATACACACATATGGGTGCAGAACATACACACGTATGGGTGCAAAACATACACACTTATGGGTGCAGAACATACACACGTATGGGTGCAGAACATACACATTTATGGGTGCAGAACATACACACATATGATGCAGAACATACACACGTATGGGTGCAGAACATACACACATATGGGTGCAGAACATACACACATATGATGCAGAACATACACATGTATGGGTGCAGAACATACACATGTATGGACACAGAACATACACACATATGGATGCAGAACATACACACATATGGATGCAGAACATACACACGTATGGACGTAGAACATACACACGTATGGACGCAGAACATACACACATATGGATGCAGAACATACACACGTATGGACGCAGAACATACACACGTATGGGTGCAGAACATACACACATATGGACGCAGAACATACACATGTATGGGTGCAGAACATACACACAGACGTATGGGTGCAGAACATACACACATATGGACGCTGAACATACACACTTATGGATGCAGAACATACACACGTATGGGTGCAGAACATACACACATATGGACGCAGAATATACACACTTATGGATGCAGAACATACACACTTATGGATGCAGAACATACACACGTATCGGTGCAGAACATACACACTTATGGGTGCAGAACATACACACATATGGGTGCAGAACATACACACTTATGGGTGCAGAACATACACACATATGATGCAGAACATACACATGTATGGGTGCAGATGCAGAACATACACATGTATGGGTGCAGAACATACACACTTATGCGTGCAGAACATACACACATATGGGTGCAGAACATACACACTTACGGGTGCAGAACATACACACATATGGACGCAGAACATGCACACTTATGGGTGCAGAACATACACACATATGGATGCAGAACATACACACATATGGGTGCAGAACATACACACGCATGGGTGCAGAACATACATACGCATGGGTGCAGAACATACACATGTATGGACGCAGAACATACACACATATGGATGCAGAACATACAAACGTATGGGTGCAGAACATGCACACGTATGGGTGCAGAACATACACACGTATGGATGCAGAACATACACACTTATGGACGCAGAACATACACACAGATGGACGCAGAACATACACACATATGATGCAGAACATACACACATATGGATGCAGAACATACACACATATGGGTGCAGAACATACACATGTATGGACGCAGAACATACACACGTATGGGTGCAGAACATACACACTTATGGACGCAGAACATACACACATATGGATGCAGAACATACACACATATGGACGCAGAACATACACACATATGGGTGCACAGCATAGTGCATGAATGCCCATGATAATGATGTTGATGGTCATACTACACATGTGAACGTTTTTTGCACCCGGGGGAGTCTAGGTGTGGACCTTTGGTCTCAGGCCGTCTCTCGTAGTAATGTACAGGCTACATACCTAGGCAGACATTCACACTTACACATGTGGAGTATTACATCATGATCATGTGTAATGGCGGATGTATGCACCCAAACGTCTGTCACTGAGTTGTTATGTAGGTCATGATTCATGTTGTACATACATTTGAATGTGTCCGTTTGCTTTGCTGTCTTTTCCGCCATGTCTTTGTGATGTGGTTGTAACATGTGCTTTTTTTGTGACTGGAGATGTTTATGTTCTGGTCTTTGCAATATCGTGTCCCACAGATGTTGCCATTGTTAAGACTCACTTTTCCTGTAGTGTGTCTGTCTCAATTTTCCATTCCGAATAACAGTTATTTCTTTATGTGTTGGGGAGATTTTGCGTTCGATGCATTTTTCTACGACGGGAGCACAGAACTGGGCATTTACATTGTGAAAGAAGCCGCGACAGGCCGAGAAGGGTCACGCGCCGCATGATGGCTGCACAACAGGCCGAGAGGGGTCATGCGCTGCATGAGGGCTGCACGACAGGCTGAGAGAGGTAATGCATTGCATGATAGCTGCACGACTGGCCGCGAGGGGTAATGCGCCGCATGGTGGCCACACGACAGGCCAAGAGGGGTCACGCACCGCATGATGGCTGAAAGACAGGCTGAGAGGGGTCAAGCGCTGCATGGTGGCCGCATGAAAGGCCAAGAGGTGCCATGCACCGCATGATGGCTGCTTCACAGGCCGAGAGGGGTCACGCGCCGCATGATGGCTGCTTGACAGGCCGAGAGGGGTCATGTGCACCATGGTGGCTGCACGACAGGCCAAGAGGAGTCATATGCCACATGGTGTCTGCACGACTGACCTAGAGGGGTCATGCACCGCATGATGGCTGCTTGATAGGCCGAGAGGGGTCATGTGAGGCATGGTGGCTGCGCAACAGGCCAAGAGGGGTCATGCACCGCAAGGGGGCTACACGACAGGCTGAGCGGGGTCATGCGCTGCATGGTGGCTGCACGACAGGCCGAGAGGGGTCATACGCCGCATGGTCGGTACACAAAAGGCTGAGAGGGGTCATGCCCCGCATGATGGCTGCCCGACAGGCCAAGAAGGGCGATGCGCTGCATGATGGCTGCCCGACAGGCCGAGTGGAGTGATGCATTGCATTATGGCTGCACGACAGGCCGATAGGGGTCATGCGCCGCATGGTGGCTGCACAACAGGCCGAGAGGTGTCATGTACCGCATGATGGCTGCACGACAGGCCGAGAGGGGTCATGCGCCGCATGTTAGCTGCACGACAGGCCGAGAGGGGTCATGCGCCACATGGTGGCTGCACCCCAGGCCACCAGGGGTCATGCGCTGCATGAGGGCTGCACGACAGGCCAAAAGGAGTGATGCGTAGCATGATGGCTGCACGACAGCCGAGAGGAGTGATGCATTGCATGATGGCTGCATGACAGGCCACGAGGAGTGATGCATTGCATGATGGCTGCACGACAGGCCAAGAGGGGTCATACACCGCATGGTGGCTGCACGACAGGCTGAGAGGGGTCATCTGCCGCATGATGGCTGCACGACAGGCCAAGACGGGTCATGCGCCACATGATGGCTGCACGACAGGCTGAGAGGGGTCATGCGCCGCATGATGGCTGCACGACAGGCCGAGAGGGGTCATGTGCCGCATGATGGCTGCACGACAGGCCGAGAGGGGTCATGTGCCGCATGATGGCTGCACAACAGGCCGAGAGGGGTCATGCTCTGCATGAGCCTGCACGACAGGCCGAGAGGGGTCATGCACTGACAGGCCAAGAGGGGTCATTCACCGACAGGCCGGGAGGGGTCAAGCGCTGCATGAGGGCTGCACAACAGGCCAAGAAGGGTGATGCGCCACATGATGGCTGCACGACTGGCCAAGAAGGGTGATGCACTGCATGATGGCTGCACAACAGGCCAAGAAGGGTGATGCGCCACATGATGGCTGCACGACTGGCCAAGAAGGGTGATGCACCGCATGATGGCTGCATGACAGGCCAAGAGGGGTGATGCGCCGCATGATGGCTGCATGACAGGCCAAGAAGGGTGATGCACCGCATGATGGCTGCACTACAGGCCAAGAGGTGTGATGTGCTGCATGATGGCTGCATGACAGGCCGAGAGGGGTCATGCGCCGCAAGAGGGCTGCACGACAGGCCGAGAGGGGTCATGCGCCGACAGGCCAAGAGGGGTCATGCGCCGCAGGAGGGCTGCACGACAGGCCGAGAGGGGTCATGCGCTGCATGATGGCTGCACGACAGGCTGAGAGAGGTCCTGCGCCGCATGATGGCTGCACGACAGGCCGAGAGGAGTCATGCGTCGCATGATGGCTGCACGACAGGATGAGAGGGGTCATGCGCCGCATGTTAGTTGCACGACAGGCCTAGAGGGGTCATGCACCGCATGAGAGCTGCACGACTGGCCGACAGGAGCCATGTGCCGTATGATGGCTGCACGACAGGCCGAGAGTGGTCATGCGCCGACAGGCTGAGAGGGATCATGTGCTGACAGGCCATGAGGGGTCATGCGCCACATGAGGGCTGCACGACAGGCCAAGAAGGGTGATGCACCGCATGATGGCTGCATGACAGGCCAAGAAGGGTGATGCACCAAATGATGGCTGCACGGCAGGCCGAGAGGGGTGATGCGCCGCATGATGGCTGCACGACAGGTCGACAGGGGTCATGTGCCGCATGATGGCTGCACGACAGGCCGAGAGAGGTCATGTCTGCATGATGGCTGCACGACAGGCCGAGAGGGGTCATGCACTGCATGATACTCACATATGGGTGCAGAACATACACACGTATGGACGCAGAACATAAACACATATGGATGCAGAACATACACACTTATGGACGCAGAACATACACACATATGGATGCAGAACATACACACATATAGGTGCAGAACATACACACATATGATGCAGAACATACACACATATTGATGCAGAACATACACACATATGGGTGCTGAACATACACACATATGATGCAGAACATACACACGTATGGACGCAGAACATACACACGTATGGGTGCAGAACATACACACGTATGGGTGTAGAACATACACACATATGGACGCAGAACATACACACATATGGACGCAGAACATACACACATATGGATGCAGAACATACACACTTATGGACGCAGAACATACACACATATGGATGCAGAACATACACACATATGGGTGCAGAACATACACACATATGATGCAGAACATACACACATATGGGTGCAGAACATACACACTTATGGGTGCAGAACATACACACACGTATGGGTGCAGAACATACACACATATGGATGCAGAACATACCACATATGGATGCAGAACATACACACATATGGATGCAGAACATACACACATATGGGTGCAGAACATACCACATGTGGGTGCAGAACATACACACGTATGGACGCAGAACATACACACATATGGATGCAGAACATACACACATATGATGCAGAACATACACATGTATGGGTGCAGGACATACACACGTATGGGTGCAGAACATACACACGTATGGACGCAGAACATGCACACATATGATGCAGAACATACACACGTATGGGTGCAGAACATACACACGTATGGGTGCAGAACACGTATGGATGCAGAACATACACACGTATGGACGCAGAACATACACACATATGGATGCAGAACATACACACATATGGACACAGAACATACACACATATGGGTGCACAGCATAGTGCATGAATGCCCATGATAATGATGTTGATGGTCATACTACACATGTGAACGTTTTTTGCACCTGGGGGAGTCTAGGTGTGGACCTTTGGTCTCAGGCCGTCTCTCGTAGTAATGTACAGGCTACATACCTAGGCAGACATTCACACTTACACATGTGGAGTATTACATCATGATCATGTGTAATGGCGGATGTATGCGCCCAAACGTCTGTCACTGAGTTGTTATGTAGGTGATGATTCATGTTGTACATACATTTGAATGTGTCCGTTTGCTTTGCTGTCTTTTCCGCCATGTCTTTGTGATGTGGTTGTAACATGTGCTTTTTTTGTGACTGGAGATGTTTATGTTCTGGTCTTTGCAATATCGTGTCCCACAGATGTTGCGATTGTTAAGACACACTTTTCCTGTAATGTGTCTGTCTCGATTTTTCATTCCGAATAAGAGTTATTTCTTTATGTGTTGGGGAGATTTTGCGTTCGATGTATTTTTCTACAACGGGAGCACAGAACTGGGCATTTACATTGTGAAAGAAACCGCGACAGGCCGAGAGGGGTCACGCGCTGCATAATGGCTGAAAAACAGGCCGAGAGGGGTCATGCGCTGCATGAGGGCTGCACGACAGGCCGAGAGAGGTAATGCATTGCATGATGGCTGCACGACTGGCCGCGAGGGGTAATGCGCCACATGGTGGCCACACGACAGGCCAAGAGGGGTCATGCACCGCATGATGGCTGCAAGACAGGCTAAGAGGGGTCAAGCGCCGCATGGTGGCCGCACGACAGGCCAAGAGGTGCCATGCACCGCATGATGGCTGCTTCACAGGCCGAGAGGGGTCACACGCCGCATGATGGCTGCTTGACAGGCCGAGAGGGGTCATGTGCAACATGGTTGCTGCACGACAGGCCAAGAGGAGTCATATGCCGCATGGTGTCTGCACGACTGACCGAGAGGGGTCATGCACCGCATGATGGCTGCTTGATAGGCCGAGAGGGGTCATGTGAGGCATGGTGGCTGCACGACAGGCCGAGAGGGGTCATGCGCTGCATGGTGGCTGCACAACAGGCCAAGAGGGGTCATGCACCACAAGGGGGCTACACGACAGGCTGAGCGGGGTCATACGCTGCATGGTGGCTGCACGACAGGCCAAGAGTGGTCATGCGCCGCATGGCAGGTACACAAAAGGCTGGGAGGGGTCATGCCCCGCATGATGGCTGCACGAGAGGCCAAGAAGGGTGATGCGCTGCATGATGGCTGCACGACAGGCCGAGTGGAGTGATGCATTGCATTATGGCTGCACGACAGGCCGAGAGGGGTCATGCGCCGCATGTTAGCTACACGACAGGCCGAGAGGGGTCATGCGCCACATGGTGTCTGCACCCCAGGCCGACAGGGGTCATGTGCCGCATGAGGGCTGCACGACAGGCCAAAAGGAGTGATGCATAGCATGATGGCTGCACGACAGGCCGAGAGGAGTGATGCATTGCATGATGGCTGCATGACAGGCCACGAGGAGTGATGCATTGCACGATGGCTGCACGACAGGCCAAGAGGGGTCATACACCGCATGGTGGCTGCACGACAGGCTGAGAGGGGTCATTTGCCGCATGATGGCTGCACGACAGGCCAAGACGGGTCATGCGCCACATGATGGCTGCACGACAGGCCGAGAGGGGTCATGCGCCGCATGATGGCTGCACGACAGGCTGAGAGGGGTCATGTGCCACATGATGGCTGCACGACAGGCCAAGACGAGTCATGCGCCACATGATGGCTGCACGACAGGCCGAGAGGGGTCATGCGCCGCAAGAGGGCTGCACGACAGGCCGAGAGGGGTCATGCACTGACAGGCCGAGAGGGGTCATTCACTGACAGGCCGAGAGGGGTCAAGCGCTGCATGAGGGCTGCACAACAGGCCAAGAAGGGTGATGCGCCACATGATGGCTGCACGACTGGCCAAGAAGGGTGATGCACCGCATGATGGCTGCATGACAGGCCAAGAGGGGTGATGCGCCGCATGATGGCTGCACGACAGGCCAAGAAGGGTGATGCACCGCATGATGGCTGCACGACAGGCCAAGAGGGGTGATGCGCTGCATGATGGCTGCATGACAGGCCGAGAGGGGTCATGCGCCACAAGAGGGCTGCACGACAGGCCGAGAGGGGTCATGCGCCGACAGGCTGAGAGGGATCATGCGCTGACAGGCCAAGAGGGGTCATGCGCCGCAGGAGGGCTGCACGACAGGCCGAGAGGGGTCATGCGCTGCATGATGGCTGCACATCAGGCCGAGAGAGGTCATGCGCCGCATGATGGCTGCACGACAGGCCGAGAGGAGTCATGCGCCGCATGATGGCTGCACGACAGGATGAGAGGGGTCATGCGCCACAAGTTAGTTGCACGACAGGCCTAGAGGGGTCATGCACCGCATGAGAGCTGCACGACAGGCCGACAGGAGCCATGTGCCGCATGATGGCTGCATGACAGGCTGAGAGTGGTCATGTGCTGCATGATGGCTGCACGACAGGCCGAGAGTGGTCATGCGCCGACAGGCTGAGAGGGATCATGTGCTGACAGGCCAAGAGGGGTCATGCGCCACATGAGGGCTGCACGACAGGGCAAGAAGGGTGATGTGCCGCATGATGGCTGCATGGCAGGCCAAGAAGGGTGATGCACCAAATGATGGCTGCACGACAGGCCGAGAGGGGTGATGCGCCGCATGATGGCTGCACGACAGGTCGACAGGGGTCATGTGCCGCATGATGGCTGCACGACAGGCCGAGAGAGGTCATGTCTGCATGATGGCTGCACGACAGGCCGAGAGGGGTCATGCACTGCATGATACACACTTATGGGTGCAGAACATAAACACATATGGACGCAGAACATACACACTTATGGGTGCAGAACATACACACATATGGGTGCAGAACATACACACATATGGACGCAGAACATACACACTTATGGGTGCAGAACATACACACATATGATGCAGAACATACACACATATGATGCAGAACATACACACATATGGGTGCAGAACATACACACATATGGACGCAGAACATACACACATATGGATGCAGAACATACACACGTATGGACGCAGAACATACACACGTATGGGTGCAGAACATACACACATATGGACGCAGAACATACACATGTATGGGTGCAGAACATACACACAGACGTATGGGTGCAGAACATACACACATATGGACGCAGAACATACACACTTATGATTGCAGAACATACACACGTATGGGTGCAGAACATACACACACATGGACGCAGAATATACACACTTATGGATGCAGAACATAAACACTTATGGATGCAGAACATACACACGTATCGGTGCAGAACATACACACTTATGGGTGCAGAACATACACACATATGGGTGCAGAATATACACACTTATGGGTGCAGAAAATACAAACATATGATGCAGAACATACACATGTATGGGTGCAGATGCAGAACATACACACGTATGGGTGCAGAACATACACACTTATAGGTGCAGAACATACACACATATGGGTGCAGAACATACACACTTACGGGTGCAGAACATACACACATATGGACGCAGAACATGCACACTTATGGGTGCAGAACATACACACATATGGATGCAGAACATACACACATATGGGTGCAGAACATACACACGCATGGGTGCAGAACATACACACGCATGGGTGCAGAACATACACATGTATGGACGCAGAACATACACACATATGGATGCAGAACATACAAACGTATGGGTGCAGAACATGCACACGTATGGGTGCAGAACATACACACGTATGGATGCAGAACATACACACTTATGGACGCAGAACATACACACATATGGACGCAGAAGATACACATATATGATGCAGAACATACACACATATGGATGCAGAACATACACACATATGGGTGCAGAACATACACATGTATGGACGCAGAACATACACACGTATGGGTGCAGAACATACACCTGTATGGGTGCAGAACATACACACGTATGGACGCAGAACATACACACATATGGATGCAGAACATACACACTTATGGACACATAACATACATTTGGATGCAGAACATACACACATATGGGTGCAGAACATACACACATATGATGCAGAACATACACACATATGGGTGCAGAACATACACACATATGGTTGCAGAACATACACACACGTATGGGTGCAGAACATACACACATATGGATGCAGAACATACACACATATGGACGCAGAACATACACACATATGATGCAGAACATACACACATATGGATGCAGAACATACACACGTATGGACGTAGAACATACACACGTATGGGTGCAGAACATACACACATATGGACGCAGAACATACACATGTATGGGTGCAGAACATACACACAGACGTATGGGTGCAGAACATACACACATATGGACGCAGAACATACACACTTATGGATGCAGAACATACACACGTATGGGTGCAGAACATACACACATATGGACGCAGAACATACACACTTATGGATGCAGAACATACACACTTATGGGTGCAGAACATACACACTTATGGGTGCAGAACATACACACATATGATGCAGAACATACACATGTATGGGTGCAGATGCAGAACATACACACGTATGGGTGCAGAACATACACACTTATGGGTGCAGAACATACACACATATGGGTGCAGAACATACACACTTACGGGTGCAGAACATACACACATATGGACGCAGAACATGCACACTTATGGGTGCAGAACATACACACATATGGATGCAGAACATACACACATATGGGTGCAGAACATACACACGCATGGGTGCAGAACATACACACGCATGGGTGCAGAACATACACATGTATGGACGCAGAACATACACGCATATGGATGCAGAACATACAAACGTATGGGTGCAGAACATGCACACGTATGGGTGCAGAACATACACACGTATGGATGCAGAACATACACACATATGGATGCAGAACATACACACGTATGGACGCAGAACATACACACGTATGGGTGCAGAACATACACACATATGGACGCAGAACATACACATGTATGGGTGCAGAACATACACACAGACGTATGGGTGCAGAACATACACACATATGGACGCAGAACATACACACTTATGGATGCAGAACATACACACGTATGGGTGCAGAACATACACACTTATGGATGCAGAACATACACACTTATGGATGCAGAACATACACACGTATCGGTGCAGAACAAACACACTTATGGGTGCAGAACATGCACACTTATGGGTGCAGAACATACACACATATGATGCAGAACATACACATGTATGGGTGCAGATGCAGAACTGACACACGTAGGGGTGCAGAACATACACACTTATGGGTGCAGAACATACACACATATGGGTGCAGAACATACACACTTACGGGTGCAGAACATACACACATATGGACGCAGAACATGCACACTTATGGGTGCAGAACATACACACATATGGATGCAGAACATACACACATATGGGTGCAGAACATACACACGCATGGGTGCAGAACATACACACGCATGGGTGCAGAACATACACATGTATGGACGCAGAACATACACACATATGGATGCAGAACATACAAACGTATGGGTGCAGAACATGCACACGTATGGGTGCAGAACATACACACGTATGGATGCAGAACATACACACATATGGATGCAGAACATACACACTTATGGACGCAGAACATACACACATATGGATGCAGAACATACACACATATGATGCAGAACATACACACATATGGATGCAAAACATACACACATATGGGTGCAGAACATACACATGTATGGACGCAGAACATACACACGTATGGGTGCAGAACATACACCTGTATGGGTGCGGAACATACACACGTATGGACGCAGAACATACACACATATGGACGCAGAACATGCACACTTATGGGTGCAGAACATACACACATATGGATGCAGAACATACACACAAATGGGTGCAGAACATACACACGCATGGGTGCAGAACATACACACGCATGGGTGCAGAACATACACATGTATGGACGCAGAACATACACACACATATGGATGCAGAACATACAAACGTATGGGTGCAGAACATGCACACGTATGGGTGCAGAACATACACACGTATGGATGCAGAACATACACACATATGGATGCAGAACATACACACTTATGGACGCAGAACATACACACATATGGACGCAGAACATACACACATATGATGCAGAACATACACACATATGGATGCAAAACATACACACATATGGATGCAGAACATACACACTTATGGACACAGAACATACACACATATGGATGCAGAACATACTCACATATGGGTGCAGAACATACACACATATGATGCAGAACATACACACATATGGGTGCAGAACATACACACTTATGGACACAGAACATACACACATTTGGATGCAGAACATACACACATATGGGTGCAGAACATACACACATATGATGCAGAACATACACACATATGGGTGCAGAACATACACACATATGGTTGCAGAACAGACACATACGTATGGGTGCAGAACATACACACATATGGATGCAGAACATACACACATATGGACGCAGAACATACACATATGATGCAGAACATACACACATATGGATGCAGAACATACACACGTATGGACGCAGAACATACACACGTATGGGTGCAGAACATTCACCTGTATGGGTGCAGAACATACACACGTATGGACGCAGAACATACACACATATGGATGCAGAACATACACACTTATGGACACAGAACATACACACATATGGATGCAGAACATACACACATATGGGTGCAGAACATACACACATATGATGCAGAACATACACACATATGGGTGCAGAACATACACACTTATGGTTGCAGAACATACACACACGTATGGGTGCAGAACATACACACATATGGATGCAGAACATACCACATATGGATGCAGAACATACACACATATGGATGCAGAACATACACACACATATGGGTGCAGAACACACACACATATGGATGCAGAACATACACACATATGGGTGCAGAACATACACACATATGGATGCAGAACATACACACATATTGATGCAGAACATACACACGTATGGGTGCAAAACATACACACGTATGGGTGCAGAACATACACACATATGGGTGCAGAACATACACACATATGATGCAGAACATACACACACGTATGGGTGCAGAACATACACACATATGATGCAGAACATACACACGTATGGGTGCAGATGCAGAACATACACACGTATGGGTGCAGAACATACACACTTATGGGTGCAGAACATACACACATATGGGTGCAGAACATACACACATATGGACGCAGAACATACACACTTATGGGTGCAAAACATACAGACATATGGACGCAGAACATACACACTTATGGGTGCAGAACATACACACATATGGATGCAGAACATACACACATATGGGTGCAGAACATACACACATATGATGGAGAAAATACACACGTAAGGGTGCAGAACATACACACGTATGGACGCAGAACATACACACATATGGATGCAGAACATACACACGTATGGGTGCAGAACATACACACATATGGGTGCAGAACATACACACATATGGACGCAGAACATACACACTTATGGGTGCAGAACATACACACATATGATGCAGAACATACACACATATGATGCAGAACATACACACATATGGACGCAGAACACACACACTTATGGACGCAGAACATACACACTTATGGGTGCAGAACATAAACACATATGGACGCAGAACATACACACTTATGGGTGCAGAACATACACACATATGGGTGCAGAACATACACACATATGGACGCAGAACATACACACATATGGGTGCAGAACATACACACGCATGGGTGCAGAACATACACACATATGATGCAGAACATACACACGTATGGGTGCAGAACATACACACTTATGGGTGCAGAACATACACATATGGTCGCAGAACATACACACTTATGGATGCAGACCATACACACGTATGGGTGCAGGTGCAGAACATACACACATATGGACGCAGAACATACACACTTATGGGTGCAGAACATACACACGTATGGGTGCATAACATACACACGTATGGACGCAGAACATACAAACTTATGGGTGCAGAACATACACACATATGGGTGCAGAACATACACACGTATGGGTGCAAAACATACACACTTATGGGTGCAGAACATACACACGTATGGGTGCAGAACATACACACTTATGGGTGCAGAACATACACACATATGATGCAGAACATACACATGTATGGGTGCAGAACATACACACATATGGGTGCAGAACATACACACATATGATGCAGAACATACACACGTATGGGTGCAGAACATACACATGTATGGACACAGAACATACACACATATGGATGCAGAACATACACACATATGGATGCAGAACATACACACGTATGGACGTAGAACATACACAC
This sequence comes from Ambystoma mexicanum, assembly GCF_040938575.1. Classification (NCBI taxonomy): domain Eukaryota; kingdom Metazoa; phylum Chordata; class Amphibia; order Caudata; family Ambystomatidae; genus Ambystoma; species Ambystoma mexicanum. The sequence continues at coordinate 1,284,912,706 of NC_090928.1, forward strand.
GTATGGACGCAGAACATACACATGTATGGACGCAGAACATACACACGTATGGGTGCAGAACATACACACATATGGACGCAGAACATACACATGTATGGGTGCAGAACATACACACAGGCGTATGGGTGCAGAACATACACACATATGGACGCAGAACATACACACTTATGGATGCAGAACATACACACGTATGGGTGCAGAACATACACACATATGGACGCAGAATATACACACTTATGGATGCAGAACATACACACTTATGGATGCAGAACATACACACGTATCGGTGCAGAACATACACACTTATGGGTGCAGAACATACACACATATGGGTGCAGAACATACACACTTATGGGTGCAGAACATACACACATATGATGCAGAACATACACATGTATGGGTGCAGATGCAGAACATACACACGTATGGGTGCAGAACATACACACTTATGCATGCAGAACATACACACATATGGGTGCAGAACATACACACGGGTGCAGAACATACACACATATGGACGCAGAACATGCACACTTATGGGTGCAGAACATACACACATATGGATGCAGAACATACACACATATGGGTGCAGAACATACACACGCATGGGTGCAGAACATACACACGCATGGGTGCAGAACATACACATGTATGGACGCAGAACATACACACATATGGATGCAGAACATACAAACGTATGGGTGCAGAACATGCACACGTATGGGTGCAGAACATACACACGTATGGGTGCACAGCATAGTGCATGAATGCCCATGATAATGATGTTGATGGTCATACTACACATGTGAACGTTTTTTGCACCCGGGGGAGTCTAGGTGTGGACCTTTGGTCTCAGGCCGTCTCTCGTAGTAATGTACAGGCTACATACCTAGGCAGACATTCACACTTACACATGTGGAGTATTACATCATGATCATGTGTAATGGCGGATGTATGCACCCAAACGTCTGTCACTGAGTTGTTATGTAGGTCATGATTCATGTTGTACATACATTTGAATGTGTCCGTTTGCTTTGCTGTCTTTTCCGCCATGTCTTTGTGATGTGGTTGTAACATGTGCTTTTTTTGTGACTGGAGATGTTTATGTTCTGGTCTTTGCAATATCGTGTCCCACAGATGTTGCCATTGTTAAGACTCACTTTTCCTGTAGTGTGTCTGTCTCAATTTTCCATTCCGAATAACAGTTATTTCTTTATGTGTTGGGGAGATTTTGCGTTCGATGCATTTTTCTACGACGGGAGCACAGAACTGGGCATTTACATTGTGAAAGAAGCCGCGACAGGCCGAGAAGGGTCACGCGCCGCATGATGGCTGCACAACAGGCCGAGAGGGGTCATGCGCTGCATGAGGGCTGCACGACAGGCTGAGAGAGGTAATGCATTGCATGATAGCTGCACGACTGGCCGCGAGGGGTAATGCGCCGCATGGTGGCCACACGACAGGCCAAGAGGGGTCACGCACCGCATGATGGCTGAAAGACAGGCTGAGAGGGGTCAAGCGCTGCATGGTGGCCGCATGAAAGGCCAAGAGGTGCCATGCACCGCATGATGGCTGCTTCACAGGCCGAGAGGGGTCACGCGCCGCATGATGGCTGCTTGACAGGCCGAGAGGGGTCATGTGCACCATGGTGGCTGCACGACAGGCCAAGAGGAGTCATATGCCACATGGTGTCTGCACGACTGACCTAGAGGGGTCATGCACCGCATGATGGCTGCTTGATAGGCCGAGAGGGGTCATGTGAGGCATGGTGGCTGCGCAACAGGCCAAGAGGGGTCATGCACCGCAAGGGGGCTACACGACAGGCTGAGCGGGGTCATGCGCTGCATGGTGGCTGCACGACAGGCCGAGAGGGGTCATACGCCGCATGGTCGGTACACAAAAGGCTGAGAGGGGTCATGCCCCGCATGATGGCTGCCCGACAGGCCAAGAAGGGCGATGCGCTGCATGATGGCTGCCCGACAGGCCGAGTGGAGTGATGCATTGCATTATGGCTGCACGACAGGCCGATAGGGGTCATGCGCCGCATGGTGGCTGCACAACAGGCCGAGAGGTGTCATGTACCGCATGATGGCTGCACGACAGGCCGAGAGGGGTCATGCGCCGCATGTTAGCTGCACGACAGGCCGAGAGGGGTCATGCGCCACATGGTGGCTGCACCCCAGGCCACCAGGGGTCATGCGCTGCATGAGGGCTGCACGACAGGCCAAAAGGAGTGATGCGTAGCATGATGGCTGCACGACAGCCGAGAGGAGTGATGCATTGCATGATGGCTGCATGACAGGCCACGAGGAGTGATGCATTGCATGATGGCTGCACGACAGGCCAAGAGGGGTCATACACCGCATGGTGGCTGCACGACAGGCTGAGAGGGGTCATCTGCCGCATGATGGCTGCACGACAGGCCAAGACGGGTCATGCGCCACATGATGGCTGCACGACAGGCTGAGAGGGGTCATGCGCCGCATGATGGCTGCACGACAGGCCGAGAGGGGTCATGTGCCGCATGATGGCTGCACGACAGGCCGAGAGGGGTCATGTGCCGCATGATGGCTGCACAACAGGCCGAGAGGGGTCATGCTCTGCATGAGCCTGCACGACAGGCCGAGAGGGGTCATGCACTGACAGGCCGAGAGGGGTCATGCACTGACAGGCCGGGAGGGGTCAAGCGCTGCATGAGGGCTGCACAACAGGCCAAGAAGGGTGATGCGCCACATGATGGCTGCACGACTGGCCAAGAAGGGTGATGCACTGCATGATGGCTGCACAACAGGCCAAGAAGGGTGATGCGCCACATGATGGCTGCACGACTGGCCAAGAAGGGTGATGCACCGCATGATGGCTGCATGACAGGCCAAGAGGGGTGATGCGCCGCATGATGGCTGCATGACAGGCCAAGAAGGGTGATGCACCGCATGATGGCTGCACTACAGGCCAAGAGGTGTGATGTGCTGCATGATGGCTGCATGACAGGCCGAGAGGGGTCATGCGCCGCAAGAGGGCTGCACGACAGGCCGAGAGGGGTCATGCGCCGACAGGCCAAGAGGGGTCATGCGCCGCAGGAGGGCTGCACGACAGGCCGAGAGGGGTCATGCGCTGCATGATGGCTGCACGACAGGCTGAGAGAGGTCCTGCGCCGCATGATGGCTGCACGACAGGCCGAGAGGAGTCATGCGTCGCATGATGGCTGCACGACAGGATGAGAGGGGTCATGCGCCGCATGTTAGTTGCACGACAGGCCTAGAGGGGTCATGCACCGCATGAGAGCTGCACGACTGGCCGACAGGAGCCATGTGCCGTATGATGGCTGCACGACAGGCCGAGAGTGGTCATGCGCCAACAGGCTGAGAGGGATCATGTGCTGACAGGCCATGAGGGGTCATGCGCCACATGAGGGCTGCACGACAGGCCAAGAAGGGTGATGCACCGCATGATGGCTGCATGACAGGCCAAGAAGGGTGATGCACCAAATGATGGCTGCACGGCAGGCCGAGAGGGGTGATGCGCCGCATGATGGCTGCACGACAGGTCGACAGGGGTCATGTGCCGCATGATGGCTGCACGACAGGCCGAGAGAGGTCATGTCTGCATGATGGCTGCACGACAGGCCGAGAGGGGTCATGCACTGCATGATACTCACATATGGGTGCAGAACATACACACGTATGGACGCAGAACATAAACACATATGGATGCAGAACATACACACTTATGGACGCAGAACATACACACATATGGATGCAGAACATACACACATATAGGTGCAGAACATACACACATATGATGCAGAACATACACACATATTGATGCAGAACATACACACATATGGGTGCTGAACATACACACATATGATGCAGAACATACACACGTATGGACGCAGAACATACACACGTATGGGTGCAGAACATACACACGTATGGGTGTAGAACATACACACATATGGACGCAGAACATACACACATATGGACGCAGAACATACACACATATGGATGCAGAACATACACACTTATGGACGCAGAACATACACACATATGGATGCAGAACATACACACATATGGGTGCAGAACATACACACATATGATGCAGAACATACACACATATGGGTGCAGAACATACACACTTATGGGTGCAGAACATACACACACGTATGGGTGCAGAACATACACACATATGGATGCAGAACATACCACATATGGATGCAGAACATACACACATATGGATGCAGAACATACACACATATGGGTGCAGAACATACCACATGTGGGTGCAGAACATACACACGTATGGACGCAGAACATACACACATATGGATGCAGAACATACACACATATGATGCAGAACATACACATGTATGGGTGCAGGACATACACACGTATGGGTGCAGAACATACACACGTATGGACGCAGAACATGCACACATATGATGCAGAACATACACACGTATGGGTGCAGAACATACACACGTATGGGTGCAGAACACGTATGGATGCAGAACATACACACGTATGGACGCAGAACATACACACATATGGATGCAGAACATACACACATATGGACACAGAACATACACACATATGGGTGCACAGCATAGTGCATGAATGCCCATGATAATGATGTTGATGGTCATACTACACATGTGAACGTTTTTTGCACCTGGGGGAGTCTAGGTGTGGACCTTTGGTCTCAGGCCGTCTCTCGTAGTAATGTACAGGCTACATACCTAGGCAGACATTCACACTTACACATGTGGAGTATTACATCATGATCATGTGTAATGGCGGATGTATGCGCCCAAACGTCTGTCACTGAGTTGTTATGTAGGTGATGATTCATGTTGTACATACATTTGAATGTGTCCGTTTGCTTTGCTGTCTTTTCCGCCATGTCTTTGTGATGTGGTTGTAACATGTGCTTTTTTTGTGACTGGAGATGTTTATGTTCTGGTCTTTGCAATATCGTGTCCCACAGATGTTGCGATTGTTAAGACACACTTTTCCTGTAATGTGTCTGTCTCGATTTTTCATTCCGAATAAGAGTTATTTCTTTATGTGTTGGGGAGATTTTGCGTTCGATGTATTTTTCTACAACGGGAGCACAGAACTGGGCATTTACATTGTGAAAGAAACCGCGACAGGCCGAGAGGGGTCACGCGCTGCATAATGGCTGAAAAACAGGCCGAGAGGGGTCATGCGCTGCATGAGGGCTGCACGACAGGCCGAGAGAGGTAATGCATTGCATGATGGCTGCACGACTGGCCGCGAGGGGTAATGCGCCACATGGTGGCCACACGACAGGCCAAGAGGGGTCATGCACCGCATGATGGCTGCAAGACAGGCTAAGAGGGGTCAAGCGCCGCATGGTGGCCGCACGACAGGCCAAGAGGTGCCATGCACCGCATGATGGCTGCTTCACAGGCCGAGAGGGGTCACACGCCGCATGATGGCTGCTTGACAGGCCGAGAGGGGTCATGTGCAACATGGTTGCTGCACGACAGGCCAAGAGGAGTCATATGCCGCATGGTGTCTGCACGACTGACCGAGAGGGGTCATGCACCGCATGATGGCTGCTTGATAGGCCGAGAGGGGTCATGTGAGGCATGGTGGCTGCACGACAGGCCGAGAGGGGTCATGCGCTGCATGGTGGCTGCACAACAGGCCAAGAGGGGTCATGCACCACAAGGGGGCTACACGACAGGCTGAGCGGGGTCATACGCTGCATGGTGGCTGCACGACAGGCCAAGAGTGGTCATGCGCCGCATGGCAGGTACACAAAAGGCTGGGAGGGGTCATGCCCCGCATGATGGCTGCACGAGAGGCCAAGAAGGGTGATGCGCTGCATGATGGCTGCACGACAGGCCGAGTGGAGTGATGCATTGCATTATGGCTGCACGACAGGCCGAGAGGGGTCATGCGCCGCATGTTAGCTACACGACAGGCCGAGAGGGGTCATGCGCCACATGGTGTCTGCACCCCAGGCCGACAGGGGTCATGTGCCGCATGAGGGCTGCACGACAGGCCAAAAGGAGTGATGCATAGCATGATGGCTGCACGACAGGCCGAGAGGAGTGATGCATTGCATGATGGCTGCATGACAGGCCACGAGGAGTGATGCATTGCACGATGGCTGCACGACAGGCCAAGAGGGGTCATACACCGCATGGTGGCTGCACGACAGGCTGAGAGGGGTCATTTGCCGCATGATGGCTGCACGACAGGCCAAGACGGGTCATGCGCCACATGATGGCTGCACGACAGGCCGAGAGGGGTCATGCGCCGCATGATGGCTGCACGACAGGCTGAGAGGGGTCATGTGCCGCATGATGGCTGCACGACAGGCCAAGACGAGTCATGCGCCACATGATGGCTGCACGACAGGCCGAGAGGGGTCATGCGCCGCAAGAGGGCTGCACGACAGGCCGAGAGGGGTCATGCACTGACAGGCCGAGAGGGGTCATTCACTGACAGGCCGAGAGGGGTCAAGCGCTGCATGAGGGCTGCACAACAGGCCAAGAAGGGTGATGCGCCACATGATGGCTGCACGACTGGCCAAGAAGGGTGATGCACCGCATGATGGCTGCATGACAGGCCAAGAGGGGTGATGCGCCGCATGATGGCTGCACGACAGGCCAAGAAGGGTGATGCACCGCATGATGGCTGCACGACAGGCCAAGAGGGGTGATGCGCTGCATGATGGCTGCATGACAGGCCGAGAGGGGTCATGCGCCACAAGAGGGCTGCACGACAGGCCGAGAGGGGTCATGCGCCGACAGGCTGAGAGGGATCATGCGCTGACAGGCCAAGAGGGGTCATGCGCCGCAGGAGGGCTGCACGACAGGCCGAGAGGGGTCATGCGCTGCATGATGGCTGCACATCAGGCCGAGAGAGGTCATGCGCCGCATGATGGCTGCACGACAGGCCGAGAGGAGTCATGCGCCGCATGATGGCTGCACGACAGGATGAGAGGGGTCATGCGCCACAAGTTAGTTGCACGACAGGCCTAGAGGGGTCATGCACCGCATGAGAGCTGCACGACAGGCTGACAGGAGCCATGTGCCGCATGATGGCTGCACGACAGGCTGAGAGTGGTCATGTGCTGCATGATGGCTGCACGACAGGCCGAGAGTGGTCATGCGCCGACAGGCTGAGAGGGATCATGTGCTGACAGGCCAAGAGGGGTCATGCGCCACATGAGGGCTGCACGACAGGGCAAGAAGGGTGATGTGCCGCATGATGGCTGCATGGCAGGCCAAGAAGGGTGATGCACCAAATGATGGCTGCACGACAGGCCGAGAGGGGTGATGCGCCGCATGATGGCTGCACGACAGGTCGACAGGGGTCATGTGCCGCATGATGGCTGCACGACAGGCCGAGAGAGGTCATGTCTGCATGATGGCTGCACGACAGGCCGAGAGGGGTCATGCACTGCATGATACACACTTATGGGTGCAGAACATAAACACATATGGACGCAGAACATACACACTTATGGGTGCAGAACATACACACATATGGGTGCAGAACATACACACATATGGACGCAGAACATACACACTTATGGGTGCAGAACATACACACATATGATGCAGAACATACACACATATGATGCAGAACATACACACATATGGGTGCAGAACATACACACATATGGACGCAGAACATACACACATATGGATGCAGAACATACACACGTATGGACGCAGAACATACACACGTATGGGTGCAGAACATACACACATATGGACGCAGAACATACACATGTATGGGTGCAGAACATACACACAGACGTATGGGTGCAGAACATACACACATATGGACGCAGAACATACACACTTATGATTGCAGAACATACACACATATGGGTGCAGAACATACACACACATGGACGCAGAATATACACACTTATGGATGCAGAACATAAACACTTATGGATGCAGAACATACACACGTATCGGTGCAGAACATACACACTTATGGGTGCAGAACATACACACATATGGGTGCAGAATATACACACTTATGGGTGCAGAAAATACAAACATATGATGCAGAACATACACATGTATGGGTGCAGATGCAGAACATACACACGTATGGGTGCAGAACATACACACTTATAGGTGCAGAACATACACACATATGGGTGCAGAACATACACACTTACGGGTGCAGAACATACACACATATGGACGCAGAACATGCACACTTATGGGTGCAGAACATACACACATATGGATGCAGAACATACACACATATGGGTGCAGAACATACACACGCATGGGTGCAGAACATACACACGCATGGGTGCAGAACATACACATGTATGGACGCAGAACATACACACATATGGATGCAGAACATACAAACGTATGGGTGCAGAACATGCACACGTATGGGTGCAGAACATACACACGTATGGATGCAGAACATACACACTTATGGACGCAGAACATACACACATATGGACGCAGAAGATACACATATATGATGCAGAACATACACACATATGGATGCAGAACATACACACATATGGGTGCAGAACATACACATGTATGGACGCAGAACATACACACGTATGGGTGCAGAACATACACCTGTATGGGTGCAGAACATACACACGTATGGACGCAGAACATACACACATATGGATGCAGAACATACACACTTATGGACACATAACATACATTTGGATGCAGAACATACACACATATGGGTGCAGAACATACACACATATGATGCAGAACATACACACATATGGGTGCAGAACATACACACATATGGTTGCAGAACATACACACACGTATGGGTGCAGAACATACACACATATGGATGCAGAACATACACACATATGGACGCAGAACATACACACATATGATGCAGAACATACACACATATGGATGCAGAACATACACACGTATGGACGTAGAACATACACACGTATGGGTGCAGAACATACACACATATGGACGCAGAACATACACATGTATGGGTGCAGAACATACACACAGACGTATGGGTGCAGAACATACACACATATGGACGCAGAACATACACACTTATGGATGCAGAACATACACACGTATGGGTGCAGAACATACACACATATGGACGCAGAACATACACACTTATGGATGCAGAACATACACACTTATGGGTGCAGAACATACACACTTATGGGTGCAGAACATACACACATATGATGCAGAACATACACATGTATGGGTGCAGATGCAGAACATACACACGTATGGGTGCAGAACATACACACTTATGGGTGCAGAACATACACACATATGGGTGCAGAACATACACACTTACGGGTGCAGAACATACACACATATGGACGCAGAACATGCACACTTATGGGTGCAGAACATACACACATATGGATGCAGAACATACACACATATGGGTGCAGAACATACACACGCATGGGTGCAGAACATACACACGCATGGGTGCAGAACATACACATGTATGGACGCAGAACATACACGCATATGGATGCAGAACATACAAACGTATGGGTGCAGAACATGCACACGTATGGGTGCAGAACATACACACGTATGGATGCAGAACATACACACATATGGATGCAGAACATACACACGTATGGACGCAGAACATACACACGTATGGGTGCAGAACATACACACATATGGACGCAGAACATACACATGTATGGGTGCAGAACATACACACAGACGTATGGGTGCAGAACATACACACATATGGACGCAGAACATACACACTTATGGATGCAGAACATACACACGTATGGGTGCAGAACATACACACTTATGGATGCAGAACATACACACTTATGGATGCAGAACATACACACGTATCGGTGCAGAACAAACACACTTATGGGTGCAGAACATGCACACTTATGGGTGCAGAACATACACACATATGATGCAGAACATACACATGTATGGGTGCAGATGCAGAACTGACACACGTAGGGGTGCAGAACATACACACTTATGGGTGCAGAACATACACACATATGGGTGCAGAACATACACACTTACGGGTGCAGAACATACACACATATGGACGCAGAACATGCACACTTATGGGTGCAGAACATACACACATATGGATGCAGAACATACACACATATGGGTGCAGAACATACACACGCATGGGTGCAGAACATACACACGCATGGGTGCAGAACATACACATGTATGGACGCAGAACATACACACATATGGATGCAGAACATACAAACGTATGGGTGCAGAACATGCACACGTATGGGTGCAGAACATACACACGTATGGATGCAGAACATACACACATATGGATGCAGAACATACACACTTATGGACGCAGAACATACACACATATGGATGCAGAACATACACACATATGATGCAGAACATACACACATATGGATGCAAAACATACACACATATGGGTGCAGAACATACACATGTATGGACGCAGAACATACACACGCATGGGTGCAGAACATACACCTGTATGGGTGCGGAACATACACACGTATGGACGCAGAACATACACACATATGGACGCAGAACATGCACACTTATGGGTGCAGAACATACACACATATGGATGCAGAACATACACACAAATGGGTGCAGAACATACACACGCATGGGTGCAGAACATACACACGCATGGGTGCAGAACATACACATGTATGGACGCAGAACATACACACACATATGGATGCAGAACATACAAACGTATGGGTGCAGAACATGCACACGTATGGGTGCAGAACATACACACGTATGGATGCAGAACATACACACATATGGATGCAGAACATACACACTTATGGACGCAGAACATACACACATATGGACGCAGAACATACACACATATGATGCAGAACATACACACATATGGATGCAAAACATACACACATATGGATGCAGAACATACACACTTATGGACACAGAACATACACACATATGGATGCAGAACATACACACATATGGGTGCAGAACATACACACATATGATGCAGAACATACACACATATGGGTGCAGAACATACACACTTATGGACACAGAACATACACACATTTGGATGCAGAACATACACACATATGGGTGCAGAACATACACACATATGATGCAGAACATACACACATATGGGTGCAGAACATACACACATATGGTTGCAGAACAGACACATACGTATGGGTGCAGAACATACACACATATGGATGCAGAACATACACACATATGGACGCAGAACATACACATATGATGCAGAACATACACACATATGGATGCAGAACATACACACGTATGGACGCAGAACATACACACGTATGGGTGCAGAACATTCACCTGTATGGGTGCAGAACATACACACGTATGGACGCAGAACATACACACATATGGATGCAGAACATACACACTTATGGACACAGAACATACACACATATGGATGCAGAACATACACACATATGGGTGCAGAACATACACACATATGATGCAGAACATACACACATATGGGTGCAGAACATACACACTTATGGTTGCAGAACATACACACACGTATGGGTGCAGAACATACACACATATGGATGCAGAACATACCACATATGGATGCAGAACATACACACATATGGATGCAGAACATACACACACATATGGGTGCAGAACATACACACATATGGATGCAGAACATACACACATATGGGTGCAGAACATACACACATATGGATGCAGAACATACACACATATTGATGCAGAACATACACACGTATGGGTGCAAAACATACACACGTATGGGTGCAGAACATACACACATATGGGTGCAGAACATACACACATATGATGCAGAACATACACACACGTATGGGTGCAGAACATACACACATATGATGCAGAACATACACACGTATGGGTGCAGATGCAGAACATACACACGTATGGGTGCAGAACATACACACTTATGGGTGCAGAACATACACACATATGGGTGCAGAACATACACACATATGGACGCAGAACATACACACTTATGGGTGCAAAACATACAGACATATGGACGCAGAACATACACACTTATGGGTGCAGAACATACACACATATGGATGCAGAACATACACACATATGGGTGCAGAACATACACACATATGATGGAGAAAATACACACGTAAGGGTGCAGAACATACACACGTATGGACGCAGAACATACACACATATGGATGCAGAACATACACACATATGGGTGCAGAACATACACACATATGGGTGCAGAACATACACACATATGGACGCAGAACATACACACTTATGGGTGCAGAACATACACACATATGATGCAGAACATACACACATATGATGCAGAACATACACACATATGGACGCAGAACACACACACTTATGGACGCAGAACATACACACTTATGGGTGCAGAACATAAACACATATGGACGCAGAACATACACACTTATGGGTGCAGAACATACACACATATGGGTGCAGAACATACACACATATGGACGCAGAACATACACACATATGGGTGCAGAACATACACACGCATGGGTGCAGAACATACACACATATGATGCAGAACATACACACGTATGGGTGCAGAACATACACACTTATGGGTGCAGAACATACACATATGGTCGCAGAACATACACACTTATGGATGCAGACCATACACACGTATGGGTGCAGGTGCAGAACATACACACATATGGACGCAGAACATACACACTTATGGGTGCAGAACATACACACGTATGGGTGCATAACATACACACGTATGGACGCAGAACATACAAACTTATGGGTGCAGAACATACACACATATGGGTGCAGAACATACACACGTATGGGTGCAAAACATACACACTTATGGGTGCAGAACATACACACGTATGGGTGCAGAACATACACACTTATGGGTGCAGAACATACACACATATGATGCAGAACATACACATGTATGGGTGCAGAACATACACACATATGGGTGCAGAACATACACACATATGATGCAGAACATACACACGTATGGGTGCAGAACATACACATGTATGGACACAGAACATACACACATATGGATGCAGAACATACACACATATGGATGCAGAACATACACACGTATGGACGTAGAACATACACACGTATGGACGCAGAACATACACATGTATGGACGCAGAACATACACACGTATGGGTGCAGAACATACACACATATGGACGCAGAACATACACATGTATGGGTGCAGAACATACACACAGGCGTATGGGTGCAGAACATACACACATATGGACGCAGAACATACACACTTATGGATGCAGAACATACACACGTATGGGTGCAGAACATACACACATATGGACGCAGAATATACACACTTATGGATGCAGAACATACACACTTATGGATGCAGAACATACACACGTATCGGTGCAGAACATACACACTTATGGGTGCAGAACATACACACATATGGGTGCAGAACATACACACTTATGGGTGCAGAACATACACACATATGATGCAGAACATACACATGTATGGGTGCAGATGCAGAACATACACACGTATGGGTGCAGAACATACACACTTATGCATGCAGAACATACACACATATGGGTGCAGAACATACACACGGGTGCAGAACATACACACATATGGACGCAGAACATGCACACTTATGGGTGCAGAACATACACACATATGGATGCAGAACATACACACATATGGGTGCAGAACATACACACGCATGGGTGCAGAACATACACACGCATGGGTGCAGAACATACACATGTATGGACGCAGAACATACACACATATGGATGCAGAACATACAAACGTATGGGTGCAGAACATGCACACGTATGGGTGCAGAACATACACACGTATGGATGCAGAACATACACACTTATGGACGCAGAACATACACACAGATGGACGCAGAACATACACACATATGATGCAGAACATACACACATATGGATGCAGAACATACACACATATGGGTGCAGAACATACACATGTATGGACGCAGAACATACACACGTATGGGTGCAGAACATACACCTGTATGGGTGCAGAACATACACATGTATGGACGCAGAACATACACACATATGGATCAGAATATACACACTTATGGACACAGAACATACACACATTTGGATGCAGAACATACAAACATATGGGTGCAGAACATACACACATATGATGCAGAACATACACACATATGGGTGCAGAACATACACACATATGGTTGCAGAACATACACACACGTATGGGTGCAGAACATACACACATATGGGTGCAGAACATACAGACATATGGACGCAGAACATACACACTTATGGGTGCAGAACATACACACATATGGATGCAGAACATACACACATATGGGTGCAGAACATACACACTTATGGGTGCAGAACATACACATATGGTCGCAGAACATACACACTTATGGATGCAGACCATACACACGTATGGGTGCAGGTGCAGAACATACACACATATGGACACAGAACATACACACTTATGGGTGCAGAACATACACACGTATGGGTGCATAACATACACACGTATGGACGCAGAACATACAAACTTATGGGTGCAGAACATACACACATATGGGTGCAGAACATACACACGTATGGGTGCAAAACATACACACTTATGGGTGCAGTACATACACACGTATGGTGCAGAACATACACACTTATGGGTGCAGAACATACACACATATGATGCAGAACATACACACGTATGGGTGCAGAACATACACACATATGGGTGCAGAACATACACACATATGATGCAGAACATACACACGTATGGGTGCAGAACATACACATGTCTGGACACAGAACATACACACATATGGATGCAGAACATACACACATATGGATGCAGAACATACACACGTATGGACGTAGAACATACACACGTATGGACGCAGAACATACACACATATGGATGCAGAACATACACACGTATGGACGCAGAACATACACACATATGGGTGCAGAACATACACACATATGGACGCAGAACATACACACTTATGGATGCAGAACATACGCACGTATGGGTGCAGAACATACACACATATGGACGCAGAATATACACACTTATGGATGCAGAACATACACACTTATGGATGCAGAACATACCCACGTATCGGTGCAGAACATACACACTTATGGGTGCAGAACATACACACATATGGGTGCAGAACATACACACTTATGGGTGCAGAACATACACACATATGATGCAGAACATACACATGTATGGGTGCAGATGCAGAACATACACACGTATGGGTGCAGAACATACACACTTATGGGTGCAGAACATACACACATATGGGTGCAGAACATACACACTTACGGGTGCAGAACATACACACATATGGACGCAGAACATGCACACTTATGGGTGCAGAACATACACACATATGGATGCAGAACATACACACATATGGATGCAGAACATACACATGTATGGACGCAGAACATACACACGTATGGGTGCAGAACATACACCTGTATGGGTGCAGAACATACACACGTATGGACGCAGAACATACACACATATGGATGCAGAACATACACACTTATGGACACAGAACATACACACATATGGATGCAGAACATACACACATATGGGTGCAGAACATACACACATATGATGCAGAACATACACACATATGATGCAGAACATACACACTTATGGTTGCAGAACATACACACACGTATGGGTGCAGAACATACACACATATGGATGCAGAACATACCACATATGGATGCAGAACATACACACATATGGACGCAGAACATACACACTTATGGGTGCAGAACATACACACATATGGACGCAGAACATACACACTTATGGGTGCAGAACATACACACATATGGATGCAGAACATACACACATATGGGTGCAGAACATACACACATATGATGCAGAACATACACACGCATGGGTGCAGAACATACACACGTCTGGACGCAGAACATACACACATATGGATGCAGAACATACAAACATATGGGTGCAGAACATACACAGGTATGGGTGCAGAACATACACACATATGGATGCAGAACATACACAAATATGGATGCAGAACATACACACTTATGGACGCAGAACATACACACGTATGGATGCAGAACATACACACATATGATGCAGAACATACACACATATGGATGCAGAACATACACACATATGGGTGCAGAACATACACACGTATGGACGCAGAAAATACACACATATGGGTGCAGAACATACACCTGTATGGGTGCAGAACATACACACGTATGGACGCGGAACATACACACATATGGATGCAGAACATACACACTTATGGACACAGAACATACACACATATGGATGCAGAACAAACACACATATGGGTACAGAACATACACACATATGATGCAGAACATACACACATATGGGTGCAGAACATACACACTTATGGTTGCAGAACATACACAAACGTATGGGTGCAGAACATACACACATATGGATGCAGAACATACCACATATGGATGCAGAACATACACACATATGGGTGCAGAACATACACACATATGGATGCAGAACATACACACACATATGGGTGCAGAACATACACACATATGGATGCAGAACATACACACATATGGGTGCAGAACATACACACATATGGATGCAGTACATGCCACATATGGATGCAGAACATACACACTTATGGGTGCAGAACATACACACGTATGGGTGCAGAACATACACATGTATGGGTGCAGAACATACACACATATGGATGCAGAACATACACACATATGGATGCAGAACATACACACTTATGGGTGCAGAACATACACACGTATGGGTGCAGAACATACACACGCATGGGTGCAGAACATACACACATATGGACAGAGAACATACACACTTATGGGTGCAGAACATACACACATATGGGCGCAGAACATAGACACTTATGGGTGCAGAACATACACACATATGGGTGAAGAACATACACACATATGGACGCAGAACATACAAACGTATGGGTGCAGAACATACACACTTATGGGTGCAGAACATACACACATATGGGTGCAGAACATACACACTTATGGGTGCAGAACATACACACATATGATGCAGAACATACACACGTATGGGTGCAGAACATACACACATATGATGCAGAACATACACAGGTTTGGGTGCAGAACATACACACATATGGACGCAGAACATACAAACTTATGGGTGCAGAACATACACACATATGGGTGCAAAACATACACACATATGGACGCAGAACATACACACTTATGGATGCAGAACATACACACGTATCGGTACAGAACATACACACATATGGACGCTGAACATACACACTTATGGGTGCAGAACATACACACATATGGGTGCAGAAAATACACACATATGGACGCAGAACATACACACTTATGGAAGCAGAACATACACACGTATGGGTGCAGAACATACACACATATGATGCAGAACATACACACGTATGGGTGCAGAACATACACACATATGGGTGCAGAACATACACACATATGGACGCAGAACATACACACTTATGGATGCATAACATACACACGTATGGGTGCAGAACATACACACATATGATGCAGAACATACACAGGTATGGGTGCAGAACATACAAAGGTATGGGTGCAGAACATACACACATATGGACGCAGAACATACACACTTATGGGTGCAGAACATACACACATATGGGTGCAGAACATACACACATATGGACGCAGAACATACACACTTATGGATGCAGAACATACACACGTATGGGTACAGAACATACACACATATGGATGCAGCACATACACACTTATGGATGCAGAACATACACACATATGGACACAGAACATACACACATATGGAAGCAGAACATACACACGTATGGGTGCAGAACCTACACACATATGATGCAGATCATACAGATGTATGGGTGCAGAACATACACACATATGGGCACAGAACATAGACACTTATGGGTGCAGAACATACACACATATGGGTGAAGAACATACACACATATGGACGCAGAACATACACACTTATGGGTGCAGAACATACACACATATGGACGCAGAACATACACACTTATGGACGCAGAACATACACACTTATGGGTGCAGAACATACACACATATGGGTGCAGAACATATACACATATGGACGCAGAACACACACACTTATGGACGCAGAACATACACACTTATGGGTGCAGAACATAAACACATATGGACGCAGAACATACACACTTATGGGTGCAGAACATACACACATATGGGTGCAGAACATACACACATATGGACGCAGAACATACACACTTATGGGTGCAAAACATACACACATATGATGCAGAACATACACACATATGATGCAGAACATACACACGTATGGGTGCAGAACATACACACTTATGGGTGCAGAACATACACATATGGTCGCAGAACATACACACTTATGGATGCAGAACATACACACGTATGGGTGCATAACATACACACGTATGGACGCAGAACATACAAACTTATGGGTGCAGAACATACACACATATGGGTGCAGAACATACACACGTATGGGTGCAAAACATACACACTTATGGGTGCAGAACATACACACGTATGGGTGCAGAACATACACATTTATGGGTGCAGAACATACACACATATGATGCAGAACATACACACGTATGGGTGCAGAACATACACACATATGGGTGCAGAACATACACACATATGATGCAGAACATACACATGTATGGGTGCAGAACATACACATGTATGGACACAGAACATACACACATATGGATGCAGAACATACACACATATGGATGCAGAACATACACACGTATGGACGTAGAACATACACACGTATGGACGCAGAACATACACACATATGGATGCAGAACATACACACGTATGGACGCAGAACATACACACGTATGGGTGCAGAACATACACACATATGGACGCAGAACATACACATGTATGGGTGCAGAACATACACACAGACGTATGGGTGCAGAACATACACACATATGGACGCTGAACATACACACTTATGGATGCAGAACATACACACGTATGGGTGCAGAACATACACACATATGGACGCAGAATATACACACTTATGGATGCAGAACATACACACTTATGGATGCAGAACATACACACGTATCGGTGCAGAACATACACACTTATGGGTGCAGAACATACACACATATGGGTGCAGAACATACACACTTATGGGTGCAGAACATACACACATATGATGCAGAACATACACATGTATGGGTGCAGATGCAGAACATACACATGTATGGGTGCAGAACATACACACTTATGCGTGCAGAACATACACACATATGGGTGCAGAACATACACACTTACGGGTGCAGAACATACACACATATGGACGCAGAACATGCACACTTATGGGTGCAGAACATACACACATATGGATGCAGAACATACACACATATGGGTGCAGAACATACACACGCATGGGTGCAGAACATACATACGCATGGGTGCAGAACATACACATGTATGGACGCAGAACATACACACATATGGATGCAGAACATACAAACGTATGGGTGCAGAACATGCACACGTATGGGTGCAGAACATACACACGTATGGATGCAGAACATACACACTTATGGACGCAGAACATACACACAGATGGACGCAGAACATACACACATATGATGCAGAACATACACACATATGGATGCAGAACATACACACATATGGGTGCAGAACATACACATGTATGGACGCAGAACATACACACGTATGGGTGCAGAACATACACACTTATGGACGCAGAACATACACACATATGGATGCAGAACATACACACATATGGACGCAGAACATACACACATATGGGTGCACAGCATAGTGCATGAATGCCCATGATAATGATGTTGATGGTCATACTACACATGTGAACGTTTTTTGCACCCGGGGGAGTCTAGGTGTGGACCTTTGGTCTCAGGCCGTCTCTCGTAGTAATGTACAGGCTACATACCTAGGCAGACATTCACACTTACACATGTGGAGTATTACATCATGATCATGTGTAATGGCGGATGTATGCACCCAAACGTCTGTCACTGAGTTGTTATGTAGGTCATGATTCATGTTGTACATACATTTGAATGTGTCCGTTTGCTTTGCTGTCTTTTCCGCCATGTCTTTGTGATGTGGTTGTAACATGTGCTTTTTTTGTGACTGGAGATGTTTATGTTCTGGTCTTTGCAATATCGTGTCCCACAGATGTTGCCATTGTTAAGACTCACTTTTCCTGTAGTGTGTCTGTCTCAATTTTCCATTCCGAATAACAGTTATTTCTTTATGTGTTGGGGAGATTTTGCGTTCGATGCATTTTTCTACGACGGGAGCACAGAACTGGGCATTTACATTGTGAAAGAAGCCGCGACAGGCCGAGAAGGGTCACGCGCCGCATGATGGCTGCACAACAGGCCGAGAGGGGTCATGCGCTGCATGAGGGCTGCACGACAGGCTGAGAGAGGTAATGCATTGCATGATAGCTGCACGACTGGCCGCGAGGGGTAATGCGCCGCATGGTGGCCACACGACAGGCCAAGAGGGGTCACGCACCGCATGATGGCTGAAAGACAGGCTGAGAGGGGTCAAGCGCTGCATGGTGGCCGCATGAAAGGCCAAGAGGTGCCATGCACCGCATGATGGCTGCTTCACAGGCCGAGAGGGGTCACGCGCCGCATGATGGCTGCTTGACAGGCCGAGAGGGGTCATGTGCACCATGGTGGCTGCACGACAGGCCAAGAGGAGTCATATGCCACATGGTGTCTGCACGACTGACCTAGAGGGGTCATGCACCGCATGATGGCTGCTTGATAGGCCGAGAGGGGTCATGTGAGGCATGGTGGCTGCGCAACAGGCCAAGAGGGGTCATGCACCGCAAGGGGGCTACACGACAGGCTGAGCGGGGTCATGCGCTGCATGGTGGCTGCACGACAGGCCGAGAGGGGTCATACGCCGCATGGTCGGTACACAAAAGGCTGAGAGGGGTCATGCCCCGCATGATGGCTGCCCGACAGGCCAAGAAGGGCGATGCGCTGCATGATGGCTGCCCGACAGGCCGAGTGGAGTGATGCATTGCATTATGGCTGCACGACAGGCCGATAGGGGTCATGCGCCGCATGGTGGCTGCACAACAGGCCGAGAGGTGTCATGTACCGCATGATGGCTGCACGACAGGCCGAGAGGGGTCATGCGCCGCATGTTAGCTGCACGACAGGCCGAGAGGGGTCATGCGCCACATGGTGGCTGCACCCCAGGCCACCAGGGGTCATGCGCTGCATGAGGGCTGCACGACAGGCCAAAAGGAGTGATGCGTAGCATGATGGCTGCACGACAGCCGAGAGGAGTGATGCATTGCATGATGGCTGCATGACAGGCCACGAGGAGTGATGCATTGCATGATGGCTGCACGACAGGCCAAGAGGGGTCATACACCGCATGGTGGCTGCACGACAGGCTGAGAGGGGTCATCTGCCGCATGATGGCTGCACGACAGGCCAAGACGGGTCATGCGCCACATGATGGCTGCACGACAGGCTGAGAGGGGTCATGCGCCGCATGATGGCTGCACGACAGGCCGAGAGGGGTCATGTGCCGCATGATGGCTGCACGACAGGCCGAGAGGGGTCATGTGCCGCATGATGGCTGCACAACAGGCCGAGAGGGGTCATGCTCTGCATGAGCCTGCACGACAGGCCGAGAGGGGTCATGCACTGACAGGCCGAGAGGGGTCATTCACCGACAGGCCGGGAGGGGTCAAGCGCTGCATGAGGGCTGCACAACAGGCCAAGAAGGGTGATGCGCCACATGATGGCTGCACGACTGGCCAAGAAGGGTGATGCACTGCATGATGGCTGCACAACAGGCCAAGAAGGGTGATGCGCCACATGATGGCTGCACGACTGGCCAAGAAGGGTGATGCACCGCATGATGGCTGCATGACAGGCCAAGAGGGGTGATGCGCCGCATGATGGCTGCATGACAGGCCAAGAAGGGTGATGCACCGCATGATGGCTGCACTACAGGCCAAGAGGTGTGATGTGCTGCATGATGGCTGCATGACAGGCCGAGAGGGGTCATGCGCCGCAAGAGGGCTGCACGACAGGCCGAGAGGGGTCATGCGCCGACAGGCCAAGAGGGGTCATGCGCCGCAGGAGGGCTGCACGACAGGCCGAGAGGGGTCATGCGCTGCATGATGGCTGCACGACAGGCTGAGAGAGGTCCTGCGCCGCATGATGGCTGCACGACAGGCCGAGAGGAGTCATGCGTCGCATGATGGCTGCACGACAGGATGAGAGGGGTCATGCGCCGCATGTTAGTTGCACGACAGGCCTAGAGGGGTCATGCACCGCATGAGAGCTGCACGACTGGCCGACAGGAGCCATGTGCCGTATGATGGCTGCACGACAGGCCGAGAGTGGTCATGCGCCGACAGGCTGAGAGGGATCATGTGCTGACAGGCCATGAGGGGTCATGCGCCACATGAGGGCTGCACGACAGGCCAAGAAGGGTGATGCACCGCATGATGGCTGCATGACAGGCCAAGAAGGGTGATGCACCAAATGATGGCTGCACGGCAGGCCGAGAGGGGTGATGCGCCGCATGATGGCTGCACGACAGGTCGACAGGGGTCATGTGCCGCATGATGGCTGCACGACAGGCCGAGAGAGGTCATGTCTGCATGATGGCTGCACGACAGGCCGAGAGGGGTCATGCACTGCATGATACTCACATATGGGTGCAGAACATACACACGTATGGACGCAGAACATAAACACATATGGATGCAGAACATACACACTTATGGACGCAGAACATACACACATATGGATGCAGAACATACACACATATAGGTGCAGAACATACACACATATGATGCAGAACATACACACATATTGATGCAGAACATACACACATATGGGTGCTGAACATACACACATATGATGCAGAACATACACACGTATGGACGCAGAACATACACACGTATGGGTGCAGAACATACACACGTATGGGTGTAGAACATACACACATATGGACGCAGAACATACACACATATGGACGCAGAACATACACACATATGGATGCAGAACATACACACGTATGGGTGCAAAACATACACACTTATGGGTGCAGTACATACACACGTATGGTGCAGAACATACACACTTATGGGTGCAGAACATACACACATATGATGCAGAACATACACACGTATGGGTGCAGAACATACACACATATGGGTGCAGAACATACACACATATGATGCAGAACATACACACGTATGGGTGCAGAACATACACATGTCTGGACACAGAACATACACACATATGGATGCAGAACATACACACATATGGATGCAGAACATACACACGTATGGACGTAGAACATACACACGTATGGACGCAGAACATACACACATATGGATGCAGAACATACACACGTATGGACGCAGAACATACACACATATGGGTGCAGAACATACACACATATGGACGCAGAACATACACACTTATGGATGCAGAACATACGCACGTATGGGTGCAGAACATACACACATATGGACGCAGAATATACACACTTATGGATGCAGAACATACACACTTATGGATGCAGAACATACCCACGTATCGGTGCAGAACATACACACTTATGGGTGCAGAACATACACACATATGGGTGCAGAACATACACACTTATGGGTGCAGAACATACACACATATGATGCAGAACATACACATGTATGGGTGCAGATGCAGAACATACACACGTATGGGTGCAGAACATACACACTTATGGGTGCAGAACATACACACATATGGGTGCAGAACATACACACTTACGGGTGCAGAACATACACACATATGGACGCAGAACATGCACACTTATGGGTGCAGAACATACACACATATGGATGCAGAACATACACACATATGGATGCAGAACATACACATGTATGGACGCAGAACATACACACGTATGGGTGCAGAACATACACCTGTATGGGTGCAGAACATACACACGTATGGACGCAGAACATACACACATATGGATGCAGAACATACACACTTATGGACACAGAACATACACACATATGGATGCAGAACATACACACATATGGGTGCAGAACATACACACATATGATGCAGAACATACACACATATGATGCAGAACATACACACTTATGGTTGCAGAACATACACACACGTATGGGTGCAGAACATACACACATATGGATGCAGAACATACACACATATGGACGCAGAACATACACACTTATGGGTGCAGAACATACACACATATGGACGCAGAACATACACACTTATGGGTGCAGAACATACACACATATGGATGCAGAACATACACACATATGGGTGCAGAACATACACACATATGATGCAGAACATACACACGCATGGGTGCAGAACATACACACGTCTGGACGCAGAACATACACACATATGGATGCAGAACATACAAACATATGGGTGCAGAACATACACAGGTATGGGTGCAGAACATACACACATATGGATGCAGAACATACACAAATATGGATGCAGAACATACACACTTATGGACGCAGAACATACACACGTATGGATGCAGAACATACACACATATGATGCAGAACATACACACATATGGATGCAGAACATACACACATATGGGTGCAGAACATACACACGTATGGACGCAGAAAATACACACATATGGGTGCAGAACATACACCTGTATGGGTGCAGAACATACACACGTATGGACGCGGAACATACACACATATGGATGCAGAACATACACACTTATGGACACAGAACATACACACATATGGATGCAGAACAAACACACATATGGGTACAGAACATACACACATATGATGCAGAACATACACACATATGGGTGCAGAACATACACACTTATGGTTGCAGAACATACACAAACGTATGGGTGCAGAACATACACACATATGGATGCAGAACATACCACATATGGATGCAGAACATACACACATATGGGTGCAGAACATACACACATATGGATGCAGAACATACACACACATATGGGTGCAGAACATACACACATATGGATGCAGAACATACACACATATGGGTGCAGAACATACACACATATGGATGCAGTACATGCCACATATGGATGCAGAACATACACACTTATGGGTGCAGAACATACACACGTATGGGTGCAGAACATACACATGTATGGGTGCAGAACATACACACATATGGATGCAGAACATACACACATATGGATGCAGAACATACACACTTATGGGTGCAGAACATACACACGTATGGGTGCAGAACATACACACGCATGGGTGCAGAACATACACACATATGGACAGAGAACATACACACTTATGGGTGCAGAACATACACACATATGGGCGCAGAACATAGACACTTATGGGTGCAGAACATACACACATATGGGTGAAGAACATACACACATATGGACGCAGAACATACAAACGTATGGGTGCAGAACATACACACTTATGGGTGCAGAACATACACACATATGGGTGCAGAACATACACACTTATGGGTGCAGAACATACACACATATGATGCAGAACATACACACGTATGGGTGCAGAACATACACACATATGATGCAGAACATACACAGGTTTGGGTGCAGAACATACACACATATGGACGCAGAACATACAAACTTATGGGTGCAGAACATACACACATATGGGTGCAAAACATACACACATATGGACGCAGAACATACACACTTATGGATGCAGAACATACACACGTATCGGTACAGAACATACACACATATGGACGCTGAACATACACACTTATGGGTGCAGAACATACACACATATGGGTGCAGAAAATACACACATATGGACGCAGAACATACACACTTATGGAAGCAGAACATACACACGTATGGGTGCAGAACATACACACATATGATGCAGAACATACACACGTATGGGTGCAGAACATACACACATATGGGTGCAGAACATACACACATATGGACGCAGAACATACACACTTATGGATGCATAACATACACACGTATGGGTGCAGAACATACACACATATGATGCAGAACATACACAGGTATGGGTGCAGAACATACAAAGGTATGGGTGCAGAACATACACACATATGGACGCAGAACATACACACTTATGGGTGCAGAACATACACACATATGGGTGCAGAACATACACACATATGGACGCAGAACATACACACTTATGGATGCAGAACATACACACGTATGGGTACAGAACATACACACATATGGATGCAGCACATACACACTTATGGATGCAGAACATACACACATATGGACACAGAACATACACACATATGGAAGCAGAACATACACACGTATGGGTGCAGAACCTACACACATATGATGCAGATCATACAGATGTATGGGTGCAGAACATACACACATATGGGCACAGAACATAGACACTTATGGGTGCAGAACATACACACATATGGGTGAAGAACATACACACATATGGACGCAGAACATACACACTTATGGGTGCAGAACATACACACATATGGACGCAGAACATACACACTTATGGACGCAGAACATACACACTTATGGGTGCAGAACATACACACATATGGGTGCAGAACATATACACATATGGACGCAGAACACACACACTTATGGACGCAGAACATACACACTTATGGGTGCAGAACATAAACACATATGGACGCAGAACATACACACTTATGGGTGCAGAACATACACACATATGGGTGCAGAACATACACACATATGGACGCAGAACATACACACTTATGGGTGCAAAACATACACACATATGATGCAGAACATACACACATATGATGCAGAACATACACACGTATGGGTGCAGAACATACACACTTATGGGTGCAGAACATACACATATGGTCGCAGAACATACACACTTATGGATGCAGAACATACACACGTATGGGTGCATAACATACACACGTATGGACGCAGAACATACAAACTTATGGGTGCAGAACATACACACATATGGGTGCAGAACATACACACGTATGGGTGCAAAACATACACACTTATGGGTGCAGAACATACACACGTATGGGTGCAGAACATACACATTTATGGGTGCAGAACATACACACATATGATGCAGAACATACACACGTATGGGTGCAGAACATACACACATATGGGTGCAGAACATACACACATATGATGCAGAACATACACATGTATGGGTGCAGAACATACACATGTATGGACACAGAACATACACACATATGGATGCAGAACATACACACATATGGATGCAGAACATACACACGTATGGACGTAGAACATACACACGTATGGACGCAGAACATACACACATATGGATGCAGAACATACACACGTATGGACGCAGAACATACACACGTATGGGTGCAGAACATACACACATATGGACGCAGAACATACACATGTATGGGTGCAGAACATACACACAGACGTATGGGTGCAGAACATACACACATATGGACGCTGAACATACACACTTATGGATGCAGAACATACACACGTATGGGTGCAGAACATACACACATATGGACGCAGAATATACACACTTATGGATGCAGAACATACACACTTATGGATGCAGAACATACACACGTATCGGTGCAGAACATACACACTTATGGGTGCAGAACATACACACATATGGGTGCAGAACATACACACTTATGGGTGCAGAACATACACACATATGATGCAGAACATACACATGTATGGGTGCAGATGCAGAACATACACATGTATGGGTGCAGAACATACACACTTATGCGTGCAGAACATACACACATATGGGTGCAGAACATACACACTTACGGGTGCAGAACATACACACATATGGACGCAGAACATGCACACTTATGGGTGCAGAACATACACACATATGGATGCAGAACATACACACATATGGGTGCAGAACATACACACGCATGGGTGCAGAACATACATACGCATGGGTGCAGAACATACACATGTATGGACGCAGAACATACACACATATGGATGCAGAACATACAAACGTATGGGTGCAGAACATGCACACGTATGGGTGCAGAACATACACACGTATGGATGCAGAACATACACACTTATGGACGCAGAACATACACACAGATGGACGCAGAACATACACACATATGATGCAGAACATACACACATATGGATGCAGAACATACACACATATGGGTGCAGAACATACACATGTATGGACGCAGAACATACACACGTATGGGTGCAGAACATACACACTTATGGACGCAGAACATACACACATATGGATGCAGAACATACACACATATGGACGCAGAACATACACACATATGGGTGCACAGCATAGTGCATGAATGCCCATGATAATGATGTTGATGGTCATACTACACATGTGAACGTTTTTTGCACCCGGGGGAGTCTAGGTGTGGACCTTTGGTCTCAGGCCGTCTCTCGTAGTAATGTACAGGCTACATACCTAGGCAGACATTCACACTTACACATGTGGAGTATTACATCATGATCATGTGTAATGGCGGATGTATGCACCCAAACGTCTGTCACTGAGTTGTTATGTAGGTCATGATTCATGTTGTACATACATTTGAATGTGTCCGTTTGCTTTGCTGTCTTTTCCGCCATGTCTTTGTGATGTGGTTGTAACATGTGCTTTTTTTGTGACTGGAGATGTTTATGTTCTGGTCTTTGCAATATCGTGTCCCACAGATGTTGCCATTGTTAAGACTCACTTTTCCTGTAGTGTGTCTGTCTCAATTTTCCATTCCGAATAACAGTTATTTCTTTATGTGTTGGGGAGATTTTGCGTTCGATGCATTTTTCTACGACGGGAGCACAGAACTGGGCATTTACATTGTGAAAGAAGCCGCGACAGGCCGAGAAGGGTCACGCGCCGCATGATGGCTGCACAACAGGCCGAGAGGGGTCATGCGCTGCATGAGGGCTGCACGACAGGCTGAGAGAGGTAATGCATTGCATGATAGCTGCACGACTGGCCGCGAGGGGTAATGCGCCGCATGGTGGCCACACGACAGGCCAAGAGGGGTCACGCACCGCATGATGGCTGAAAGACAGGCTGAGAGGGGTCAAGCGCTGCATGGTGGCCGCATGAAAGGCCAAGAGGTGCCATGCACCGCATGATGGCTGCTTCACAGGCCGAGAGGGGTCACGCGCCGCATGATGGCTGCTTGACAGGCCGAGAGGGGTCATGTGCACCATGGTGGCTGCACGACAGGCCAAGAGGAGTCATATGCCACATGGTGTCTGCACGACTGACCTAGAGGGGTCATGCACCGCATGATGGCTGCTTGATAGGCCGAGAGGGGTCATGTGAGGCATGGTGGCTGCGCAACAGGCCAAGAGGGGTCATGCACCGCAAGGGGGCTACACGACAGGCTGAGCGGGGTCATGCGCTGCATGGTGGCTGCACGACAGGCCGAGAGGGGTCATACGCCGCATGGTCGGTACACAAAAGGCTGAGAGGGGTCATGCCCCGCATGATGGCTGCCCGACAGGCCAAGAAGGGCGATGCGCTGCATGATGGCTGCCCGACAGGCCGAGTGGAGTGATGCATTGCATTATGGCTGCACGACAGGCCGATAGGGGTCATGCGCCGCATGGTGGCTGCACAACAGGCCGAGAGGTGTCATGTACCGCATGATGGCTGCACGACAGGCCGAGAGGGGTCATGCGCCGCATGTTAGCTGCACGACAGGCTGAGAGGGGTCATGCGCCACATGGTGGCTGCACCCCAGGCCACCAGGGGTCATGCGCTGCATGAGGGCTGCACGACAGGCCAAAAGGAGTGATGCGTAGCATGATGGCTGCACGACAGCCGAGAGGAGTGATGCATTGCATGATGGCTGCATGACAGGCTACGAGGAGTGATGCATTGCATGATGGCTGCACGACAGGCCAAGAGGGGTCATACACCGCATGGTGGCTGCACGACAGGCTGAGAGGGGTCATCTGCCGCATGATGGCTGCACGACAGGCCAAGACGGGTCATGCGCCACATGATGGCTGCACGACAGGCTGAGAGGGGTCATGCGCCGCATGATGGCTGCACGACAGGCCGAGAGGGGTCATGTGCCGCATGATGGCTGCACGACAGGCCGAGAGGGGTCATGTGCCGCATGATGGCTGCACAACAGGCCGAGAGGGGTCATGCTCTGCATGAGCCTGCACGACAGGCCGAGAGGGGTCATGCACTGACAGGCCGAGAGGGGTCATTCACCGACAGGCCGGGAGGGGTCAAGCGCTGCATGAGGGCTGCACAACAGGCCAAGAAGGGTGATGCGCCACATGATGGCTGCACGACTGGCCAAGAAGGGTGATGCACTGCATGATGGCTGCACAACAGGCCAAGAAGGGTGATGCGCCACATGATGGCTGCACGACTGGCCAAGAAGGGTGATGCACCGCATGATGGCTGCATGACAGGCCAAGAGGGGTGATGCGCCGCATGATGGCTGCATGACAGGCCAAGAAGGGTGATGCACCGCATGATGGCTGCACTACAGGCCAAGAGGTGTGATGTGCTGCATGATGGCTGCATGACAGGCCGAGAGGGGTCATGCGCCGCAAGAGGGCTGCACGACAGGCCGAGAGGGGTCATGCGCCGACAGGCCAAGAGGGGTCATGCGCCGCAGGAGGGCTGCACGACAGGCCGAGAGGGGTCATGCGCTGCATGATGGCTGCACGACAGGCTGAGAGAGGTCCTGCGCCGCATGATGGCTGCACGACAGGCCGAGAGGAGTCATGCGTCGCATGATGGCTGCACGACAGGATGAGAGGGGTCATGCGCCGCATGTTAGTTGCACGACAGGCCTAGAGGGGTCATGCACCGCATGAGAGCTGCACGACTGGCCGACAGGAGCCATGTGCCGTATGATGGCTGCACGACAGGCCGAGAGTGGTCATGCGCCGACAGGCTGAGAGGGATCATGTGCTGACAGGCCATGAGGGGTCATGCGCCACATGAGGGCTGCACGACAGGCCAAGAAGGGTGATGCACCGCATGATGGCTGCATGACAGGCCAAGAAGGGTGATGCACCAAATGATGGCTGCACGGCAGGCCGAGAGGGGTGATGCGCCGCATGATGGCTGCACGACAGGTCGACAGGGGTCATGTGCCGCATGATGGCTGCACGACAGGCCGAGAGAGGTCATGTCTGCATGATGGCTGCACGACAGGCCGAGAGGGGTCATGCACTGCATGATACTCACATATGGGTGCAGAACATACACACGTATGGACGCAGAACATAAACACATATGGATGCAGAACATACACACTTATGGACGCAGAACATACACACATATGGATGCAGAACATACACACATATAGGTGCAGAACATACACACATATGATGCAGAACATACACACATATTGATGCAGAACATACACACATATGGGTGCTGAACATACACACATATGATGCAGAACATACACACGTATGGACGCAGAACATACACACGTATGGGTGCAGAACATACACACGTATGGGTGTAGAACATACACACATATGGACGCAGAACATACACACATATGGACGCAGAACATACACACATATGGATGCAGAACATACACACTTATGGACGCAGAACATACACACATATGGATGCAGAACATACACACATATGGGTGCAGAACATACACACATATGATGCAGAACATACACACATATGGGTGCAGAACATACACACTTATGGGTGCAGAACATACACACACGTATGGGTGCAGAACATACACACATATGGATGCAGAACATACCACATATGGATGCAGAACATACACACATATGGATGCAGAACATACACACATATGGGTGCAGAACATACCACATGTGGGTGCAGAACATACACACGTATGGACGCAGAACATACACACATATGGATGCAGAACATACACACATATGATGCAGAACATACACATGTATGGGTGCAGGACATACACACGTATGGGTGCAGAACATACACACGTATGGACGCAGAACATGCACACATATGATGCAGAACATACACACGTATGGGTGCAGAACATACACACGTATGGGTGCAGAACACGTATGGATGCAGAACATACACACGTATGGACGCAGAACATACACACATATGGATGCAGAACATACACACATATGGACACAGAACATACACACATATGGGTGCACAGCATAGTGCATGAATGCCCATGATAATGATGTTGATGGTCATACTACACATGTGAACGTTTTTTGCACCTGGGGGAGTCTAGGTGTGGACCTTTGGTCTCAGGCCGTCTCTCGTAGTAATGTACAGGCTACATACCTAGGCAGACATTCACACTTACACATGTGGAGTATTACATCATGATCATGTGTAATGGCGGATGTATGCGCCCAAACGTCTGTCACTGAGTTGTTATGTAGGTGATGATTCATGTTGTACATACATTTGAATGTGTCCGTTTGCTTTGCTGTCTTTTCCGCCATGTCTTTGTGATGTGGTTGTAACATGTGCTTTTTTTGTGACTGGAGATGTTTATGTTCTGGTCTTTGCAATATCGTGTCCCACAGATGTTGCGATTGTTAAGACACACTTTTCCTGTAATGTGTCTGTCTCGATTTTTCATTCCGAATAAGAGTTATTTCTTTATGTGTTGGGGAGATTTTGCGTTCGATGTATTTTTCTACAACGGGAGCACAGAACTGGGCATTTACATTGTGAAAGAAACCGCGACAGGCCGAGAGGGGTCACGCGCTGCATAATGGCTGAAAAACAGGCCGAGAGGGGTCATGCGCTGCATGAGGGCTGCACGACAGGCCGAGAGAGGTAATGCATTGCATGATGGCTGCACGACTGGCCGCGAGGGGTAATGCGCCACATGGTGGCCACACGACAGGCCAAGAGGGGTCATGCACCGCATGATGGCTGCAAGACAGGCTAAGAGGGGTCAAGCGCCGCATGGTGGCCGCACGACAGGCCAAGAGGTGCCATGCACCGCATGATGGCTGCTTCACAGGCCGAGAGGGGTCACACGCCGCATGATGGCTGCTTGACAGGCCGAGAGGGGTCATGTGCAACATGGTTGCTGCACGACAGGCCAAGAGGAGTCATATGCCGCATGGTGTCTGCACGACTGACCGAGAGGGGTCATGCACCGCATGATGGCTGCTTGATAGGCCGAGAGGGGTCATGTGAGGCATGGTGGCTGCACGACAGGCCGAGAGGGGTCATGCGCTGCATGGTGGCTGCACAACAGGCCAAGAGGGGTCATGCACCACAAGGGGGCTACACGACAGGCTGAGCGGGGTCATACGCTGCATGGTGGCTGCACGACAGGCCAAGAGTGGTCATGCGCCGCATGGCAGGTACACAAAAGGCTGGGAGGGGTCATGCCCCGCATGATGGCTGCACGAGAGGCCAAGAAGGGTGATGCGCTGCATGATGGCTGCACGACAGGCCGAGTGGAGTGATGCATTGCATTATGGCTGCACGACAGGCCGAGAGGGGTCATGCGCCGCATGTTAGCTACACGACAGGCCGAGAGGGGTCATGCGCCACATGGTGTCTGCACCCCAGGCCGACAGGGGTCATGCGCCGCATGAGGGCTGCACGACAGGCCAAAAGGAGTGATGCATAGCATGATGGCTGCACGACAGGCCGAGAGGAGTGATGCATTGCATGATGGCTGCATGACAGGCCACGAGGAGTGATGCATTGCACGATGGCTGCACGACAGGCCAAGAGGGGTCATACACCGCATGGTGGCTGCACGACAGGCTGAGAGGGGTCATTTGCCGCATGATGGCTGCACGACAGGCCAAGACGGGTCATGCGCCACATGATGGCTGCACGACAGGCCGAGAGGGGTCATGCGCCGCATGATGGCTGCACGACAGGCTGAGAGGGGTCATGTGCCGCATGATGGCTGCACGACAGGCCAAGACGAGTCATGCGCCACATGATGGCTGCACGACAGGCCGAGAGGGGTCATGCGCCGCAAGAGGGCTGCACGACAGGCCGAGAGGGGTCATGCACTGACAGGCCGAGAGGGGTCATTCACTGACAGGCCGAGAGGGGTCAAGCGCTGCATGAGGGCTGCACAACAGGCCAAGAAGGGTGATGCGCCACATGATGGCTGCACGACTGGCCAAGAAGGGTGATGCACCGCATGATGGCTGCATGACAGGCCAAGAGGGGTGATGCGCCGCATGATGGCTGCACGACAGGCCAAGAAGGGTGATGCACCGCATGATGGCTGCACGACAGGCCAAGAGGGGTGATGCGCTGCATGATGGCTGCATGACAGGCCGAGAGGGGTCATGCGCCACAAGAGGGCTGCACGACAGGCCGAGAGGGGTCATGCGCCGACAGGCTGAGAGGGATCATGCGCTGACAGGCCAAGAGGGGTCATGCGCCGCAGGAGGGCTGCACGACAGGCCGAGAGGGGTCATGCGCTGCATGATGGCTGCACATCAGGCCGAGAGAGGTCATGCGCCGCATGATGGCTGCACGACAGGCCGAGAGGAGTCATGCGCCGCATGATGGCTGCACGACAGGATGAGAGGGGTCATGCGCCACAAGTTAGTTGCACGACAGGCCTAGAGGGGTCATGCACCGCATGAGAGCTGCACGACAGGCCGACAGGAGCCATGTGCCGCATGATGGCTGCACGACAGGCTGAGAGTGGTCATGTGCTGCATGATGGCTGCACGACAGGCCGAGAGTGGTCATGCGCCGACAGGCTGAGAGGGATCATGTGCTGACAGGCCAAGAGGGGTCATGCGCCACATGAGGGCTGCACGACAGGGCAAGAAGGGTGATGTGCCGCATGATGGCTGCATGGCAGGCCAAGAAGGGTGATGCACCAAATGATGGCTGCACGACAGGCCGAGAGGGGTGATGCGCCGCATGATGGCTGCACGACAGGTCGACAGGGGTCATGTGCCGCATGATGGCTGCACAACAGGCCGAGAGAGGTCATGTCTGCATGATGGCTGCACGACAGGCCGAGAGGGGTCATGCACTGCATGATACACACATATGGGTGCAGAACATACACACGTATGGACGCAGAAAATACACACATATGGATGCAGAACATACACACTTATGGATGCAGAACATACACACATATGGATGCAGAACATACACACATATGGGTGCAGAACATAAACACATATGATGCAGAACATACACACTTATTGATGCAGAACATACACACGTATGGGTGCAGAACATACACACATATGATGCAGAACATACACACATATGGACGCAGAACATACACACGTATGGGTGTAGAACATACACACGTATGGACGCAGAACATACACACATATGGACGCAGAACATACACACATATGGATGCAGAACATACACACTTATGGACGCAGAAAATACACACATATGGATGCAGAACATACACACATATGGGTGCAGAACATACACACATATGATGCAGAACATACACACATATTGGTACAGAACATACCACATATGGGTGCAGAACATACACACGTATGGGTGCAGAACATACACACGTATGGGTGCAGAACATACACACGTATGGACGCAGAACATACACACATATGGATGCAGAACATACACACATATGATGCAGAACATACACACGTATGGGTGCAGAACATACACACATATGGATGCAGAACATACACATATGGGTACAGAACATACACACATATGGATGCAGAACATACACACATATGGGTGCAGAACATAGCACATATGGGTGCAGAACATACACACGTATGGGTGCAGAACATACACACATATGGGTGCAGAACATACACACATATGGGTGCAGAACATACACACGTATGGATGCAGAACATACACACTTATGGACGCAGAACATACACACATATGGATGCAGAACATACACACATATGGACGCAGAACATATACACATATGGGTGCACAGCATAGTGCATGAATGCCCATGATAATGATGTTGATGGTCATACTACACATGTGAACGTTTTTTGCACCCGGGGGAGTCTAGGTGTGGACCTTTGGTCTCAGGCCGTCTCTCGTAGTAATGTACAGGCTACATACCTAGGCAGACATTCACACTTACACATGTGGAGTATTACATCATGATCATGTGTAATGGCGGATGTATGCGCCCAAACGTCTGTCACTGAGTTGTTATGTAGGTCATGATTCATGTTGTACATACATTTGAATGTGTCCGTTTGCTTTGCTGTCTTTTCCGCCATGTCTTTGTGATGTGGTTGTAACATGTGCTTTTTTTGTGACTGGAGAAGTTTATGTTCTGGTCTTTGCAATATCATGTCCCACAGATGTTGCCATTGTTAAGACACACTTTTCCTGTAGTGTGTCTGTCTCAATTTTTCATTCCGAATAAGAGTTATTTCTTTATGTGTTGGGGAGATTTTGCGTTCGATGCATTTTTCTACGACGGGAGCACAGAACTGGGCATTTACATTGTGAAAGAAGCCGCAACAGGCCGAGAAGGGTCACGCGCCGCATGATGGCTGCACAACAGGCCGAGAGGGGTCATGCGCTGCATGAGGGCTGCACGACAGGCTGAGAGAGGTAATGCATTGCATGATGGCTGCACGACTGGCCGCGAGGGGTAATGCGCCGCATGGTGGCCACACGACAGGCCAAGAGGGGTCACGCACCGCATGATGGGTGCAAGACAGGCTGAGAGGGGTCAAGCGCCGCATGGTGGCCGCATGACAGGCCAAGAGGTGCCATGCACCGCATGATGGCTGCTTCACAGGCCGAGAGGGGTCACGCGCCGCATGATGGCTGCTTGACAGGCCGAGAGGGGTCATGTGCACCATGGTGGCTGCACGACAGGCCGAGAGGGGTCATGCACTGCATGATACACACATATGGGTGCAGAACATACACACGTATGGACGCAGAAAATACACACATATGGATGCAGAACATACACACTTATGGATGCAGAACATACACACATATGGATGCAGAACATACACACATATGGGTGCAGAACATAAACACATATGATGCAGAACATACACACTTATTGATGCAGAACATACACACGTATGGGTGCAGAACATACACACATATGATGCAGAACATACACACATATGGACGCAGAACATACACACGTGTGGGTGTAGAACATACACACGTATGGACGCAGAACATACACACATATGGACGCAGAACATACACACATATGGATGCAGAACATACACACTTATGGACGCAGAAAATACACACATATGGATGCAGAACATACACACATATGGGTGCAGAACATACACACATATGATGCAGAACATACACACATATTGGTACAGAACATACCACATATGGGTGCAGAACATACACACGTATGGGTGCAGAACATACACACGTATGGGTGCAGAACATACACACGTATGGACGCAGAACATACACACATATGGATGCAGAACATACACACATATGATGCAGAACATACACACGTATGGGTGCAGAACATACACACATATGGATGCAGAACATACACATATGGGTACAGAACATACACACATATGGATGCAGAACATACACACATATGGGTGCAGAACATAGCACATATGGGTGCAGAACATACACACGTATGGGTGCAGAACATACACACATATGGGTGCAGAACATACACACGTATGGATGCAGAACATACACACATATGGATGCAGAACATACACACTTATGGACGCAGAACATACACACATATGGATGCAGAACATACACACATATGGACGCAGAACATACACACATATGGGTGCACAGCATAGTGCATGAATGCCCATGATAATGATGTTGATGGTCATACTACACATGTGAACGTTTTTTGCACCCGGGGGAGTCTAGGTGTGGACCTTTGGTCTCAGGCCGTCTCTCGTAGTAATGTACAGGCTACATACCTAGGCAGACATTCACACTTACACATGTGGAGTATTACATCATGATCATGTGTAATGGCGGATGTATGCGCCCAAACGTCTGTCACTGAGTTGTTATGTAGGTCATGATTCATGTTGTACATACATTTGAATGTGTCCGTTTGCTTTGCTGTCTTTTCCGCCATGTCTTTGTGATGTGGTTGTAACATGTGCTTTTTTTGTGACTGGAGAAGTTTATGTTCTGGTCTTTGCAATATCATGTCCCACAGATGTTGCCATTGTTAAGACACACTTTTCCTGTAGTGTGTCTGTCTCAATTTTTCATTCCGAATAAGAGTTATTTCTTTATGTGTTGGGGAGATTTTGCGTTCGATGCATTTTTCTACGACGGGAGCACAGAACTGGGCATTTACATTGTGAAAGAAGCCGCAACAGGCCGAGAAGGGTCACGCGCCGCATGATGGCTGCACAACAGGCCGAGAGGGGTCATGCGCTGCATGAGGGCTGCACGACAGGCTGAGAGAGGTAATGCATTGCATGATGGCTGCACGACTGGCCGCGAGGGGTAATGCGCCGCATGGTGGCCACACGACAGGCCAAGAGGGGTCACGCACCGCATGATGGGTGCAAGACAGGCTGAGAGGGGTCAAGCGCCGCATGGTGGCCGCATGACAGGCCAAGAGGTGCCATGCACCGCATGATGGCTGCTTCACAGGCCGAGAGGGGTCACGCGCCGCATGATGGCTGCTTGACAGGCCGAGAGGGGTCATGTGCACCATGGTGGCTGCGCGACAGGCCAAGAGGAGTCATATGCCGCATGGTGTCTGTACGACTGACCTAGAGGGGTCATGCACCGCATGATGGCTGCTTGATAGGCCGAGAGGGGTCATGTGAGGCATGGTGGCTGCACGACAGGCCAAGAGGGGTCATGCGCCGCATGGTGGCTGCACAACTGGCCAAGAGGGGTCATGCACCGCAAGGGGGCTACACGACAGGCTGAGCGGGGTCATGCGCTGCATGGTGGCTGCACGACAGGCCGAGAGGGGTCATACGCCGCATGGTCGGTACACAAAAGGCTGAGAGGGGTCATGCCCGCATGATGGCTGCACGACAGGCCAAGAAGGGTGATGGGCTGCATGATGGCTGCACGACAGGCCGAGTGGAGTGATGCATTGCATTATGGCTGCACGACAGGCCGAGAGGGGTCATGCGCCGCATGGTGGCTGCACGACAGGCCGAGAGGGGTCATGTACCGCATGATGGCTGCACGACAGGCCGAGAGGGGTCATGCGCCACATGTTAGCTGCACGACAGGCCGAGAGGGGTCATGCGCCACATGGTGGCTGCACCGCAGGCCGACAGGGGTCATTCCCCGCATGAGGGCTGCACGACAGGCCAAAAGGAGTGATGCGTAGCATGATGGCTGCACGACAGGCCACGAGGAGTGATGCATTGCATGATGGCTGCATGACAGGCCACGAGGAGTGATGCATTGCATGATGGCTGCACGACAGGCCAAGAGGGGTCATACACCGCATGGTGGCTGCACGACAGGCCGAGAGGGGTCATTTGCCGCATGATGGCTGCACGACAGGCCAAGACGGGTCATGCGCCACATGATGGCTGCATGACAGGCCGAGGGGGGTCATGCGCTGCATGATGGCTGCACGACAGGCCGAGAGGGGTCATGTGCCGCATGATGGCTGCACGACAGGCCGAGAGGCGTCATGTGCCGCATGATGGCTGCACGACAGGCCGAGAGGGGTCATGCTCTGCATGAGGGCTGCACGACAGGCCGAGAGGGGTCATGCACTGACAGGCCGAGAGGGGTCATTCACCGACAGGCCGAGAGGGGTCAAGCGCTGCATGAGGGCTGCACAACAGGCCAAGAAGGGTGATGCGCCATATGATGGCTGCACGACTGGCCAAGAAGGGTGATGCACCGCATGATGGCTGCACAACAGGCCAAGAAGGGTGATGCGCCACATGATGGCTGCACGACTGGCTAAGAAGGGTGATGCACCGCATGATGGCTGCATGACAGGCCAAGAGGGGTGATGCGCCGCATGATGGCTGCACGACAGGCCAAGAAGGGTGATGCACCGCATGATGGCTGCACGACAGGCCGAGTGGAGTGATGCATTGCATTATGGCTGCACGACAGGCCGATAGGGGTCATGCGCCGCATGGTGGCTGCACGACAGGCCGAGAGGGGTCAAGCGCTGCATGAGGGCTGCACAACAGGCCAAGAAGGGTGATGCGCCACATGATGGCTGCACGACTGGCCAAGAAGGGTGATGCACCGCATGATGGCTGCACAACAGGCCAAGAAGGGTGATGCGCCACATGATGGCTGCACGACTGTCCAAGAAGGGTGATGCACCACATGATGGCTGCATGACAGGCCAAGAGGGGTGATGCGGTGCATGATGGCTGCACGACAGGCCAGGAAGGGTGATGCACCGCATGATGGCTGCACGACAGGCCAAGAGGGGTGATGCGCTGCATGATGGCTGCATGACAGGCCGAGAGGGGTCATGCGCCGCAAGAGGGCTGCACGACAGGCCGAGAGGGGTCATGCGCCGACAGGCTGAGAGGGATCATGCGCTGACAGGCCAAGAGGGGTCATGCGCCGCAGGAGGGCTGCACGACAGGCCGAGAGGGGTCATGCGCTGCATGATGGCTGCACGACAGGCTGAGAGAGGTCATGCGCCGCATGATGGCTGCACGACAGGCCGAGAGGAGTCATGCGCCGCATGATGGCTGCACGACAGGATGAGAGGGGTCATGCGCCGCATGTTAGTTGCACCACAGGCCTAGAGGGGTCATGCACCGCATGAGAGCTGCACGACTGGCCGACAGGAGCCATGTGCCGTATGATGGCTGCACGACAGGCCGAGAGCGGTCATGTGCTGCATGATGGCTGCACGACAGGCCGAGAGTGGTCATGCACCGAGAGGCTGAGAGGGATCATGCGCTGACAGGCCAAGAGGGGTCATGCGCCACATGAGGGCTGCACGACAGGCCAAGAAGGGTGATGCACCGCATGATGGCTGCATGACAGGCCGAGAAGGGTGATGCACCAAATGATGGCTGCACGACAGGCCGAGAGGGGTGATGCGCCGCATGATGGCTGCACGACAGGTCGACAGGGGTCATGTGCCGCATGATGGCTGCACGACAGGCCGAGAGAGGTCATGACTGCATGATGGCTGCACGACAGGCCGAGAGGGGTCATGCACTGCATGATACACACATATGGATGCAGAACATACACATATGGGTACAGAACATACACACATATGGATGCAGAACATACACACATATGGGTGCAGAACATAGCACATATGGGTGCAGAACATACACACGTATGGGTGCAGAACATACACACATATGGGTGCAGAACATACATACACGTATGGATGCAGAACATACACACATATGGATGCAGAACATACACACCTATGGACGCAGAACATACACACATATGGATGCAGAACATACACACATATGGACGCAGAACATACACACATATGGGTGCACAGCATAGTGCATGAATGCCCATGATAATGATGTTGATGGTCATACTACACATGTGAATGTTTTTTGCACCCGGGGGAGTCTAGGTGTGGACCTTTGGTCTCAGGCCGTCTCTCGTAGTAATGTACAGGCTACATACCTAGGCAGACATTCACACTTACACATGTGGAGTATTACATCATGGTCATGTGTAATGGCGGATGTATGCGCCCAAACGTCTGTCACTGAGTTGTTATGTAGGTCATGATTCATGTTGTACTTACATTTGAATGTGTCCGTTTGCTTTGCTGTCTTTTCCGCCATGTCTTTGTGATGTGGTTGTAAAATGTGCTTTTTTTGTGACTGGAGATGTTTATGTTCTGGTCTTTGCAATATCGTGTCCCACAGACGTTGCCATTGTTAAGACACACTTTTCCTGTAGTGTGTCTGTCTCAATTTTTCATTCCGAATAAGAGTTATTTCTTTATGTGTTGGGGAGATTTTGCGTTCGATGCATTTTTCTACGACGGGAGCACAGAACTGGGCATTTACATTGTGAAAAAAGCCGCGACAGGCCGAGAAGGGTCACGCGCCGCATGATGGCCGCATAACAGGCCGAGAGGGGTCATGCGCTGCATGAGGGCTGCACGACAGGCTGAGAGAGGTAATGCATTGCATGATGGCTGCACGACTGGCCGCGAGGGGTAATGCGCCGCATGGTGGCCACACGACAGGCCAAGAGGGGTCACGCACCGCATGATGGCTGCAAGACAGGCTGAGAGGGGTCAAGCGCTGCATGGTGGCAGCACGACAGGCCAAGAGGTGCCATGCACCGCATGATGGCTGCTTCACAGGCCGAGAGGGTCACGCACCGCATGATGGCTGCTTGACAGGCCGAGAGGGGTCATGTGCACCATGGTGGCTGCGTGACAGGCCAAGAGGAGTCATATGCCGCATGGTGTCTGCACGACTGACCTAGAGGGGTCATGCACAGCATGATGGCTGCTTGATAGGCCGAGAGGGGTCATGTGAGGCATGGTGGCTGCACGACAGGCCGAGAGGGGTCATGCGCCGCATGGTGGCTGCACAACAGGCCAAGAGGGGTCATGCACCGCATGGGGGCTACACGACAGGCTGAGCGGGGTCATGCGCTGCATGGTGGCTGCACGACAGGCCGAGAGGGGTCATGCGCCGCATGGTCGGTACACAAAAGGCTGAGAGGGGT
Organism: Ambystoma mexicanum; assembly: GCF_040938575.1. Classification (NCBI taxonomy): domain Eukaryota; kingdom Metazoa; phylum Chordata; class Amphibia; order Caudata; family Ambystomatidae; genus Ambystoma; species Ambystoma mexicanum. The sequence continues at coordinate 1,284,955,565 of NC_090928.1, forward strand.
CATGCCCCGCATGATGGCTGCACGACAGGCCAAGAAGGGTGATGCGCTGCATGATGGCTGCACGACAGGCCGAGTGGAGTGATGCATTGCATTATGGCTGCACGACAGGCCGAGAGGGGTCATGCGCCGCATGGTGGCTGCACGACAGGCCGAGAGGGGTCATGTACCGCATGATGGCTGCACGACAGGCCGAGAGGGGTCATGCGCCACATGTTAGCTGCACGACAGGCCGAGAGGGGTCATGCACCACATGGTGGCTGCACCACAGGCCGACAGGGGTCATGCGCCGCATGAGGGCTGCACGACAGGCCAAAAGGAGTGATGCGTAGCATGATGGCTGCACGACAGCCGAGAGGAGTGATGCATTGCATGATGGCTGCATGACAGGCCACGAGGAGTGATGCATTGCATGATGGCTGCACGACAGGCCAAGAGGGGTCATACACCGCATGGTGGCTGCACGACAGGCCGAGAGGGGTCATTTGCCGCATGATGGCTGCACGACAGGCCAAGATGGGTCATGCGCCACATGATGGCTGCACGACGGGCCGAGAGGGGTCATGCGCTGCATGATGGCTGCACGACAGTCCAAGAGGGGTCATGTGCCGCATGATGGCTGCACGACAGGCCGAGAGGGGTCATGTGCCGCTTGATGGCTGCACGACAGGCCGAGAGGGGTCATGCTCTGCATGAGGGCTGCACGACAGGCCGAGAGGGGTCATGCACTGACAGGCCGAGAGGGGTCATTCACCGACAGGCCGAGAGGGGTCAAGCGCTGCATGAGGGCTGCACAACAGGCCAAGAAGGGTCATGCACCGCAAGGGGGCGACACGACAGGCTGAGCGGGGTCATGCGCTGCATGGTGGCTGCACGACAGGCCGAGAGGGGTCATACGCTGCATGGTCGGTACACAAAAAGCTGAGAGGGGTCTTGCCCCGCATGATGGCTGCACGACAGGCCAAGAAGGGTGATGCGCTGCATGATGGCTGCACGACAGGCCGAGTGGAGTGATGCATTGCATTATGGCTGCACGACAGGCCGATAGGGGTCATGCGCCGCATGGTGGCTGCACGACAGGCCGAGAGGTGTAATGTACCGCATGATGGCTGCACGACAGGCCGAGAGGGGTCATGCGCCGCATGTTAGCTGCACAACAGGCCGAGGGGGGTCATGCGCCACATGGTGGCTGCACCCCAGGCCACCAGGGGTCATGCGCCGCATGAGGGCTGCACGACAGGCCAAAAGGAGTGATGCGTAGCATGATGGCTGCACGACAGCCAAGAGAAGTGATGCATTGCATGATGGCTGCATGACAGGCCACGAGGAGTGATGCATTGCATGATGGCTGCACGACAGGCCAAGAGGGGTCATACACCGCATGGTGGCTGCACGACAGGCCGAGAGGGGTCATTTGCCGCATGATGGCTGCACGACAGGCCAAGACGGGTCATGCGCCACATGATGGCTGCACGACAGGCCGAGAGGGGTCATGCACTGCATGATACACACATATGGGTGCAGAACATACACACGTATGGACGCAGAAAATACACACATATGGATGCAGAACATACACACTTATGGACGCAGAACATACACACATATGGATGCAGAACATACACACATATGGGTGCAGAACATACACACATATGATGCAGAACATACACACATATTGATGCAGAACATACATATGTGTGGGTGCAGAACATACACACATATGATGCAGAACATACACACATATGGACGCAGAACATACACACGCATGGGTGTAGAACATAAACACGTATGGACGCAGAACATACACACATATGGACGCAGAACATACACACATATGGATGCAGAACATACACACTTACGGACGCAGAACATACACACATACTGATGCAGAACATACACACATATGGGTGCAGAACATACACACATATGGACGCAGAACATACACACTTATGGATGCAGAACATACACACGTATGGGTACAGAACATACACACATATGGACGCTGAACATACACACTTATGGGTGCAGAACATACACACATATGGGTGCAGAAAATACACACATATGGACGCAGAACATACACACTTATGGAAGCAGAACATACACACGTATGGGTGCAGAACATACACACATATGATGCAGAACATACACACGTATGGGTGCAGAACATACACACATATGGGTGCAGAACATACACACATATGGACGCAGAACATACACACTTATGGATGCATAACATACACACGTATGGGTGCAGAACATACACACATATGATGCAGAACATACACAGGTATGGGTGCAGAACATACACAGGTATGGGTGCAGAACATACACACATATGGACGCAGAACATACACACTTATGGGTGCAGAACATACACACATATGGGTGCAGAACATACACACATATGGACGCAGAACATACACACTTATGGATGCAGAACATACACACGTATGGGTACAGAACATACACACATATGGATGCAGCACATACACACTTATGGATGCAGAACATACACACATATGGACACAGAACATACACACATATGGAAGCAGAACATACACACGTATGGGTGCAGAACCTACACACATATGATGCAGATCATACAGATGTATGGGTGCAGAACATACACACATATGGGCACAGAACATAGACACTTATGGGTGCAGAACATACACACATATGGGTGAAGAACATACACACATATGGACGCAGAACATACACACTTATGGGTGCAGAACATACACACATATGGACGCAGAACATACACACTTATGGACGCAGAACATACACACTTATGGGTGCAGAACATACACACATATGGGTGCAGAACATACACACATATGGACGCAGAACACACACACTTATGGACGCAGAACATACACACTTATGGGTGCAGAACATAAACACATATGGACGCAGAACATACACACTTATGGGTGCAGAACATACACACATATGGGTGCTGAACATACACACATATGGACGCAGAACATACACAATTATGGGTGCAAAACATACACACATATGATGCAGAACATACACACATATGATGCAGAACATACACACGTATGGGTGCAGAACATACACACTTATGGGTGCAGAACATACACATATGGTCGCAGAACATACACACTTATGGATGCAGAACATACACACGTATGGGTGCATAACATACACACGTATGGACGCAGAACATACAAACTTATGGGTGCAGAACATACACACATATGGGTGCAGAACATACACACGTATGGGTGCAAAACATACACACTTATGGGTGCAGAACATACACACGTATGGGTGCAGAACATACACATTTATGGGTGCAGAACATACACACATATGATGCAGAACATACACACGTATGGGTGCAGAACATACACACATATGGGTGCAGAACATACACACATATGATGCAGAACATACACATGTATGGGTGCAGAACATACACATGTATGGACACAGAACATACACACATATGGATGCAGAACATACACACATATGGATGCAGAACATACACACGTATGGACGTAGAACATACACACGTATGGACGCAGAACATACACACATATGGATGCAGAACATACACACGTATGGACGCAGAACATACACACGTATGGGTGCAGAACATACACACATATGGACGCAGAACATACACATGTATGGGTGCAGAACATACACACAGACGTATGGGTGCAGAACATACACACATATGGACGCTGAACATACACACTTATGGATGCAGAACATACACACGTATGGGTGCAGAACATACACACATATGGACGCAGAATATACACACTTATGGATGCAGAACATACACACTTATGGATGCAGAACATACACACGTATCGGTGCAGAACATACACACTTATGGGTGCAGAACATACACACATATGGGTGCAGAACATACACACTTATGGGTGCAGAACATACACACATATGATGCAGAACATACACATGTATGGGTGCAGATGCAGAACATACACACGTATGGGTGCAGAACATACACACTTATGCGTGCAGAACATACACACATATGGGTGCAGAACATACACACTTACGGGTGCAGAACATACACACATATGGACGCAGAACATGCACACTTATGGGTGCAGAACATACACACATATGGATGCAGAACATACACACATAAGGGTGCAGAACATACACACGCATGGGTGCAGAACATACACACGCATGGGTGCAGAACATACACATGTATGGATGCAGAACATACACACATATGGATGCAGAACATACAAACGTATGGGTGCAGAACATGCACACGTATGGGTGCAGAACATACACACGTATGGATGCAGAACATACACACTTATGGACGCAGAACATACACACAGATGGACGCAGAACATACACACATATGATGCAGAACATACACACATATGGATGCAGAACATACACACATATGGGTGCAGAACATACACATGTATGGACGCAGAACATACACACGTATGGGTGCAGAACATACACACTTATGGACGCAGAACATACACACATATGGATGCAGAACATACACACATATGGACGCAGAACATACACACATATGGGTGCACAGCATAGTGCATGAATGCCCATGATAATGATGTTGATGGTCATACTACACATGTGAACGTTTTTTGCACCCGGGGAGTCTAGGTGTGGACCTTTGGTCTCAGGCCGTCTCTCGTAGTAATGTACAGGCTACATACCTAGGCAGACATTCACACTTACACATGTGGAGTATTACATCATGATCATGTGTAATGGCGGATGTATGCACCCAAACGTCTGTCACTGAGTTGTTATGTAGGTCATGATTCATGTTGTACATACATTTGAATGTGTCCGTTTGCTTTGCTGTCTTTTCCGCCATGTCTTTGTGATGTGGTTGTAACATGTGCTTTTTTTGTGACTGGAGATGTTTATGTTCTGGTCTTTGCAATATCGTGTCCCACAGATGTTGCCATTGTTAAGACTCACTTTTCCTGTAGTGTGTCTGTCTCAATTTTCCATTCCGAATAACAGTTATTTCTTTATGTGTTGGGGAGATTTTGCGTTCGATGCATTTTTCTACGACGGGAGCACAGAACTGGGCATTTACATTGTGAAAGAAGCCGCGACAGGCCGAGAAGGGTCACGCGCCGCATGATGTCTGCACAACAGGCCGAGAGGGGTCATGCGCTGCATGAGGGCTGCACGACAGGCTGAGAGAGGTAATGCATTGCATGATAGCTGCACGACTGGCCGCGAGGGGTAATGCGCCGCATGGTGGCCACACGACAGGCCAAGAGGGGTCACGCACCGCATGATGGCTGAAAGACAGGCTGAGAGGGGTCAAGCGCTGCATGGTGGCCGCATGAAAGGCCAAGAGGTGCCATGCACCGCATGATGGCTGCTTCACAGGCCGAGAGGGGTCACGCGCCACATGATGGCTGCTTGACAGGCCGAGAGGGGTCATGTGCACCATGGTGGCTGCACGACAGGCCAAGAGGAGTCATATGCCACATGGTGTCTGCACGACTGACCTAGAGGGGTCATGCACCGCATGATGGCTGCTTGATAGGCCGAGAGGGGTCATGTGAGGCATGGTGGCTGCGCAACAGGCCAAGAGGGGTCATGCACCGCAAGGGGGCTACACGACAGGCTGAGCGGGGTCATGCGCTGCATGGTGGCTGCACGACAGGTCGAGAGGGGTCATACGCCGCATGGTCGGTACACAAAAGGCTGAGAGGGGTCATGCCCCGCATGATGGCTGCCCGACAGGCCAAGAAGGGCGATGCACTGCATGATGGCTGCCCGACAGGCCGAGTGGAGTGATGCATTGCATTATGGCTGCACGACAGGCCGATAGGGGTCATGCGCCGCATGGTGGCTGCACGACAGGCCGAGAGGTGTCATGTACCGCATGATGGCTGCACGACAGGCCGAGAGGGGTCATGCGCCGCATGTTAGCTGCACGACAGGCCGAGAGGGGTCATGCGCCACATGGTGGCTGCACCCCAGGCCACCAGGGGTCATGCGCTGCATGAGGGCTGCACGACAGGCCAAAAGGAGTGATGCGTAGCATGATGGCTGCACGACAGCCGAGAGGAGTGATGCATTGCATGATGGCTGCATGACAGGCCACGAGGAGTGATGCATTGCATGATGGCTGCACGACAGGCCAAGAGGGGTCATACACCGCATGGTGGCTGCACGACAGGCTGAGAGGGGTCATCTGCCACATGATGGCTGCACGACAGGCCAAGACGGGTCATGCGCCACATGATGGCTGCACGACAGGCTGAGAGGGGCATGCGCCGCATGATGGCTGCACGACAGGCCGAGAGGGGTCATGTGCCGCATGATGGCTGCACGACAGGCCGAGAGGGGTCATGTGCCGCATGATGGCTGCACAACAGGCCGAGAGGGGTCATGCTCTGCATGAGCCTGCACGACAGGCCGAGAGGGGTCATGCACTGACAGGCCGAGAGGGGTCATTCACCGACAGGCCGGGAGGGGTCAAGCGCTGCATGAGGGCTGCACAACAGGCCAAGAAGGGTGATGCGCCACATGATGGCTGCACGACTGGCCAAGAAGGGTGATGCACTGCATGATGGCTGCACAACAGGCCAAGAAGGGTGATGCGCCACATGATGGCTGCACGACTGGCCAAGAAGGGTGATGCACCGCATGATGGCTGCATGACAGGCCAAGAGGGGTGATGAGCCGCATGATGGCTGCATGACAGGCCAAGAAGGGTGATGCACCGCATGATGGCTGCACTACAGGCCAAGAGGTGTGATGTGCTGCATGATGGCTGCATGACAGGCCGAGAGGGGTCATGCGCCGCAAGAGGGCTGCACGACAGGCCGAGAGGGGTCATGCGCCGACAGGCCAAGAGGGGTCATGCGCCGCAGGAGGGCTGCACGACAGGCCGAGAGGGGTCATGCGCTGCATGATGGCTGCACGACAGGCTGAGAGAGGTCCTGCGCCGCATGATGGCTGCACGACAGGCCGAGAGGAGTCATGCGTCGCATGATGGCTGCACGACAGGATGAGAGGGGTCATGCGCCGCATGTTAGTTGCACGACAGGCCTAGAGGGGTCATGCACCGCATGAGAGCTGCACGACTGGCCGACAGGAGCCATGTGCCGTATGATGGCTGCACGACAGGCCGAGAGTGGTCATGCGCCGACAGGCTGAGAGGGATCATGTGCTGACAGGCCATGAGGGGTCATGCGCCACATGAGGGCTGCACGACAGGCCAAGAAGGGTGATGCACCGCATGATGGCTGCATGACAGGCCAAGAAGGGTGATGCACCAAATGATGGCTGCACGGCAGGCCGAGAGGGGTGATGCGCCGCATGATGGCTGCACGACAGGTCGACAGGGGTCATGTGCCGCATGATGGCTGCACGACAGGCCGAGAGAGGTCATGTCTGCATGATGGCTGCACGACAGGCCGAGAGGGGTCATGCACTGCATGATACTCACATATGGGTGCAGAACATACACACGTATGGACGCAGAACATAAACACATATGGATGCAGAACATACACACTTATGGACGCAGAACATACACACATATGGATGCAGAACATACACACATATGGGTGCAGAACATACACACATATGATGCAGAACATACACACATATTGATGCAGAACATACACACATATGGGTGCTGAACATACACACATATGATGCATAACATACACACGTATGGACGCAGAACATACACACGTATGGGTGCAGAACATACACACGTATGGGTGTAGAACATACACACATATGGACGCAGAACATACACACATATGGACGCAGAACATACACACATATGGATGCAGAACATACACACTTATGGACGCAGAACATACACACATATGGATGCAGAACATACACACATATGGGTGCAGAACATACACACATATGATGCAGAACATACACACATATGGGTGCAGAACATACACACTTATGGGTGCAGAACATACACACACGTATGGGTGCAGAACATACACACATATGGATGCAGAACATACCACATATGGATGCAGAACATATGTGCAGAACATACACACATATGGATGCAGAACATACACACATATGGGTGCAGAACATACCACATGTGGGTGCAGAACATACACACGTATGGACGCAGAACATACACACATATGATGCAGAACATACACATGTATGGGTGCAGGACATACACACGTATGGGTGCAGAACATACACACGTATGGACGCAGAACATGCACACATATGTACGAGGAACATACACACTTATGGACGCAGAACATACACACGTATGGATGCAGAACATACAGACGTATGGACGCAGAACATACACACATATGGATGCAGAACATACACACGTATGGGTGCAGAACATACACACGTATGGGTGCAGAACATACACACATATGGGTGCAGAACATACACACGTATGGATGCAGAACATACACACATATGGATGCAGAACATACACACTTATGGACGCAGAACATACACACATATGGATGCAGAACATACACACATATGGACGCAGAACATACACACATATGGGTGCACAGCATAGTGCATGGATGCCCATGATAATGATGTTGATGGTCATACTACACATGTGAACGTTTTTGTACATACATTTGAATGTGTCCGTTTGCTTTGCTGTCTTTTCCGCCATGTCTTTGTGATGTGGTTGTAACATGTGCTTTTTTTGTGACTGGAGAAGTTTATGTTCTGGTCTTTGCAATATCATGTCCCACAGATGTTGCCATTGTTAAGACACACTTTTCCTGTAGTGTGTCTGTCTCAATTTTTCATTCCGAATAAGAGTTATTTCTTTATGTGTTGGGGAGATTTTGCGTTCGATGCATTTTTCTACGACGGGAGCACAGAACTGGGCATTTACATTGTGAAAGAAGCCGCAACAGGCCGAGAAGGGTCACGCGCCGCATGATGGCTGCACAACAGGCCGAGAGGGGTCATGCGCTGCATGAGGGCTGCACGACAGGCTGAGAGAGGTAATGCATTGCATGATGGCTGCACGACTGGCCGCGAGGGGTAATGCGCCGCATGGTGGCCACACGACAGGCCAAGAGGGGTCACGCACCGCATGATGGGTGCAAGACAGGCTGAGAGGGGTCAAGCGCCGCATGGTGGCCGCATGACAGGCCAAGAGGTGCCATGCACCGCATGATGGCTGCTTCACAGGCCGAGAGGGGTCACGCGCCGCATGATGGCTGCTTGACAGGCCGAGAGGGGTCATGTGCACCATGGTGGCTGCGCGACAGGCCAAGAGGAGTCATATGCCGCATGGTGTCTGTACGACTGACCTAGAGGGGTCATGCACCGCATGATGGCTGCTTGATAGGCCGAGAGGGGTCATGTGAGGCATGGTGGCTGCATGAAGGGTCAAGCGCTGCATGAGGGCTGCACAACAGGCCAAGAAGGGTGATGCGCCATATGATGGCTGCACGACTGGCCAAGAAGGGTGATGCACCGCATGATGGCTGCACAACAGGCCAAGAAGGGTGATGCGCCACATGATGGCTGCACGACTGGCTAAGAAGGGTGATGCACCGCATGATGGCTGCATGACAGGCCAAGAGGGGTGATGCGCCGCATGATGGCTGCACGACAGGCCAAGAAGGGTGATGCACCGCATGATGGCTGCACGACAGGCCGAGTGGAGTGATGCATTGCATTATGGCTGCACGACAGGCCGATAGGGGTCATGCGCCGCATGGTGGCTGCACGACAGGCCGAGAGGGGTCAAGCGCTGCATGAGGGCTGCACAACAGGCCAAGAAGGGTGATGCGCCACATGATGGTTGCACGACTGGCCAAGAAGGGTGATGCACCGCATGATGGCTGCACAACAGGCCAAGAAGGGTGATGCGCCACATGATGGCTGCACGACTGTCCAAGAAGGGTGATGCACCACATGATGGCTGCATGACAGGCCAAGAGGGGTGATGCGGCGCATGATGGCTGCACGACAGTCCAGGAAGGGTGATGCACCGCATGATGGCTGCACGACAGGCCAAGAGGGGTGATGCGCTGCATGATGGCTGCATGACAGGCCGAGAGGGGTCATGCGCCGCAAGAGGGCTGCACGACAGGCCGAGAGGGGTCATGCGCCGACAGGCTGAGAGGGATCATGCGCTGACAGGCCAAGAGGAGTCATGCGCCGCAGGAGGGCTGCACGACAGGCCGAGAGGGGTCATGCGCTGCATGATGGCTGCACGACAGGCTGAGAGAGGTCATGCGCCGCATGATGGCTGCACGACAGGCCGAGAGGAGTCATGCGCCGCATGATGGCTGCACGACAGGATGAGAGGGGTCATGCGCCGCATGTTAGTTGCACGACAGGCCTAGAGGGGTCATGCACCGCATGAGAGCTGCACGACTGGCCGACAGGAGCCATGTGCCGTATGATGGCTGCACGACAGGCCGAGAGCGGTCATGTGCTGCATGATGGCTGCACGACAGGCCGAGAGTGGTCATGCGCCGACAGGCTGAGAGGGATCATGCGCTGACAGGCCAAGAGGGGTCATGCGCCACATGAGGGCTGCACGACAGGCCAAGAAGGGTGATGCACCGCATGATGGCTGCATGACAGGCCGAGAAGGGTGATGCACCAAATGATGGCTGCACGACAGGCCGAGAGGGGTGATGCGCCGCATGATGGCTGCACGACAGGTCGACAGGGGTCATGTGCCGCATGATGGCTGCACGACAGGCCGAGAGAGGTCATGTCTGCATGATGGCTGCACGACAGGCCGAGAGGGGTCATGCACTGCATGATACACACATATGGGTGCAGAACATACACACGTATGGACGCAGAAAATACACACATATGGATGCAGAACATACACACTTATGGATGCAGAACATACACACATATGGATGCAGAACATACACACATATGGGTGCAGAACATAAACACATATGATGCAGAACATACACACTTATTGATGCAGAACATACACACGTATGGGTGCAGAACATACACACATATGATGCAGAACATACACACATATGGACGCAGAACATACACACGTATGGGTGTAGAACATACACACGTATGGACGCAGAACATACACACATATGGACGCAGAACATACACACATATGGATGCAGAACATACACACTTATGGACGCAGAAAATACACACATATGGATGCAGAACATACACACATATGGGTGCAGAACATACACACATATGATGCAGAACATACACACATATTGGTACAGAACATACCACATATGGGTGCAGAACATACACACGTATGGGTGCAGAACATACACACGTATGGGTGCAGAACAAACACACGTATGGACGCAGAACATACACACATATGGATGCAGAACATACACACATATGATGCAGAACATACACACGTATGGGTGCAGAACATACACACATATGGATGCAGAACATACACATATGGGTACAGAACATACACACATATGGATGCAGAACATACACACATATGGGTGCAGAACATAGCACATATGGGTGCAGAACATACACACGTATGGGTGCAGAACATACACACATATGGGTGCAGAACATACACACGTATGGATGCAGAACATACACACATATGGATGCAGAACATACACACTTATGGACGCAGAACATACACACATATGGATGCAGAACATACACACATATGGATGCAGAACATACCACATATGGGTGCAGAACATACACACTTATGGGTGCAGAACATACACATGAATGGATGCAGAACATACACACGTATGGACGCAGAACATACACACATATGGATGCAGAACATACACACATATGATGCAGAACATACACACGTATGGGTGCAGAACATACACACGTATGGACGCAGAACATACACACGTATGGACGCAGAACATACACACATATGGACGCAGAACATACATACGAATGGACGCAGAACATACACACATATGGATGCAGAACATACACACTTATGGACACAGAACATACACACATATGGATGCAGAACATACACACATATGGGTGCACAGCATAGTGCATGAATGCCCATGATAATGATGTTGATGGTCATACTACACATGTGAAAGTTTTTTGCACCCGGGGGAGTCTAGGTGTGGACCTTTGGTCTCAGGCCGTCTCTCGTAGTAATGTACAGGCTACATACCTAGGCAGACATTCACACTTACACATGTGGAGTATTACATCATGGTCATGTGTAATGGCGGATGTATGCGCCCAAACGTCTGTCACTGAGTTGTTATGTAGGTCATGATTCATGTTGTACATACATTTGAATGTGTCCGTTTGCTTTGCTGTCTTTTCCGCCATGTCTTTGTGATGTGGTTGTAACATGTGCTTTTTTTGTGACTGGAGAAGTTTATGTTCTGGTCTTTGCAATATCATGTCCCACAGATGTTGCCATTGTTAAGACACACTTTTCCTGTAGTGTGTCTGTCTCAATTTTTCATTCCGAATAAGAGTTATTTCTTTATGTGTTGGGGAGATTTTGCGTTCGATGCATTTTTCTACGACGGGAGCACAGAACTGGGCATTTACATTGTGAAAGAAGCCGCAACAGGCCGAGAAGGGTCACGCGCCGCATGATGGCTGCACAACAGGCCGAGAGGGGTCATGCGCTGCATGAGGGCTGCACGACAGGCTGAGAGAGGTAATGCATTGCATGATGGCTGCACGACTGGCCGCGAGGGGTAATGCGCCGCATGGTGGCCACACGACAGGCCAAGAGGGGTCACGCACCGCATGATGGGTGCAAGACAGGCTGAGAGGGGTCAAGCGCCGCATGGTGGCCGCATGACAGGCCAAGAGGTGCCATGCACCGCATGATGGCTGCTTCACAGGCCGAGAGGGGTCACGCGCCGCATGATGGCTGCTTGACAGGCCGAGAGGGGTCATGTGCACCATGGTGGCTGCGCGACAGGCCAAGAGGAGTCATATGCCGCATGGTGTCTGTACGACTGACCTAGAGGGGTCATGCACCGCATGATGGCTGCTTGATAGGCCGAGAGGGGTCATGTGAGGCATGGTGGCTGCACGACAGGCCAAGAGGGGTCATGCGCCGCATGGTGGCTGCACAACTGGCCAAGAGGGGTCATGCACCGCAAGGGGGCTACACGACAGGCTGAGCGGGGTCATGCGCTGCATGGTGGCTGCACGACAGGCCGAGAGGGGTCATACGCCGCATGGTCGGTACACAAAAGGCTGAGAGGGGTCATGCCCGCATGATGGCTGCACGACAGGCCAAGAAGGGTGATGGGCTGCATGATGGCTGCACGACAGGCCGAGTGGAGTGATGCATTGCATTATGGCTGCACGACAGGCCGAGAGGGGTCATGCGCCGCATGGTGGCTGCACGACAGGCCGAGAGGGGTCATGTACCGCATGATGGCTGCACGACAGGCCGAGAGGGGTCATGCGCCACATGTTAGCTGCACGACAGGCCGAGAGGGGTCATGCGCCACATGGTGGCTGCACCGCAGGCCGACAGGGGTCATGCCCCGCATGAGGGCTGCACGACAGGCCAAAAGGAGTGATGCGTAGCATGATGGCTGCACGACAGGCCACGAGGAGTGATGCATTGCATGATGGCTGCATGACAGGCCACGAGGCGTGATGCATTGCATGATGGCTGCACGACAGGCCAAGAGGGGTCATACACCGCATGGTGGCTGCACGACAGGCCGAGAGGGGTCATTTGCCGCATGATGGCTGCACGACAGGCCAAGACGGGTCATGCGCCACATGATGGCTGCATGACAGGCCGAGAGGGGTCATGCGCTGCATGATGGCTGCACGACAGGCCGAGAGGGGTCATGTGCCGCATGATGGCTGCACGACAGGCCGAGAGGCGTCATGTGCCGCATGATGGCTGCACGACAGGCCGAGAGGGGTCATGCTCTGCATGAGGGCTGCACGACAGGCCGAGAGGGGTCATGCACTGACAGGCCGAGAGGGGTCATTCACCGACAGGCCGAGAAGGGTCATGCACCGCAAGGGGGCGACACGACAGGCTGAGCGGGGTCATGCGCTGCATGGTGGCTGCACGACAGGCCGAGAGGGGTCATACGCTGCATGGTCGGTACACAAAAGGCTGAGAGGGGTCTTGCCCCGCATGATGGCTGCACGACAGGCCAAGAAGGGTGATGCGCTGCATGATGGCTGCACGACAGGCCGAGTGGAGTGATGCATTGCATTATGGCTGCACGACAGGCCGATAGGGGTCATGCGCCGCATGGTGGCTGCACGACAGGCCGAGAGGTGTAATGTACCGCATGATGGCTGCACGACAGGCCGAGAGGGGTCATGCGCCGCATGTTAGCTGCACAACAGGCCGAGGGGGGTCATGCGCCACATGGTGGCTGCACCCCAGGCCACCAGGGGTCATGCGCCGCATGAGGGCTGCACGACAGGCCAAAAGGAGTGATGCGTAGCATGATGGCTGCACGACAGCCAAGAGAAGTGATGCATTGCATGATGGCTGCATGACAGGCCACGAGGAGTGATGCATTGCATGATGGCTGCACGACAGGCCAAGAGGGGTCATACACCGCATGGTGGCTGCACGACAGGCCGAGAGGGGTCATTTGCCGCATGATGGCTGCACGACAGGCCAAGACGGGTCATGCGCCACATGATGGCTGCACGACAGGCCGAGAGGGGTCATGCGCCGCATGATGGCTGCACGACAGGCCGAGAGGGGTCATGTGCCGCATGATGGCTGCACGACAGGCCGAGAGGGGTCATGTGCCGCATGATGGCTGCACGACAGGCCGAGAGGGGTCATGCACTGCATGATACACACATATGGGTGCAGAACATACACACGTATGGACGCAGAAAATACACACATATGGATGCAGAACATACACACTTATGGACGCAGAACATACACACATATGGATGCAGAACATACACACATATGGGTGCAGAACATACACACATATGATGCAGAACATACACACATATTGATGCAGAACATACATATGTGTGGGTGCAGAACATACACACATATGATGCAGAACATACACACGTATGGACGCAGAACATACACATGCATGGGTGTAGAACATAAACACGTATGGACGCAGAACATACACACATATGGACGCAGAACATACACACATATGGATGCAGAACATACACACTTACGGACGCAGAACATACACACATACTGATGCAGAACATACACACATATGGGTGCAGAACATACACACATATGGACGCAGAACATACACACTTATGGATGCAGAACATACACACGTATGGGTACAGAACATACACACATATGGACGCTGAACATACACACTTATGGGTGCAGAACATACACACATATGGGTGCAGAAAATACACACATATGGACGCAGAACATACACACTTATGGAAGCAGAACATACACACGTATGGGTGCAGAACATACACACATATGATGCAGAACATACACACGTATGGGTGCAGAACATACACACATATGGGTGCAGAACATACACACATATGGACGCAGAACATACACACTTATGGATGCATAACATACACACGTATGGGTGCAGAACATACACACATATGATGCAGAACATACACAGGTATGGGTGCAGAACATACACAGGTATGGGTGCAGAACATACACACATATGGACGCAGAACATACACACTTATGGGTGCAGAACATACACACATATGGGTGCAGAACATACACACATATGGACGCAGAACATACACACTTATGGATGCAGAACATACACACGTATGGGTACAGAACATACACACATATGGATGCAGCACATACACACTTATGGATGCAGAACATACACACATATGGACACAGAACATACACACATATGGAAGCAGAACATACACACGTATGGGTGCAGAACCTACACACATATGATGCAGATCATACAGATGTATGGGTGCAGAACATACACACATATGGGCACAGAACATAGACACTTATGGGTGCAGAACATACACACATATGGGTGAAGAACATACACACATATGGACGCAGAACATACACACTTATGGGTGCAGAACATACACACATATGGACGCAGAACATACACACTTATGGACGCAGAACATACACACTTATGGGTGCAGAACATACACACATATGGGTGCAGAACATACACACATATGGACGCAGAACACACACACTTATGGACGCAGAACATACACACTTATGGGTGCAGAACATAAACACATATGGACGCAGAACATACACACTTATGGGTGCAGAACATACACACATATGGGTGCTGAACATACACACATATGGACGCAGAACATACACAATTATGGGTGCAAAACATACACACATATGATGCAGAACATACACACATATGATGCAGAACATACACACGTATGGGTGCAGAACATACACACTTATGGGTGCAGAACATACACATATGGTCGCAGAACATACACACTTATGGATGCAGAACATACACACGTATGGGTGCATAACATACACACGTATGGACGCAGAACATACAAACTTATGGGTGCAGAACATACACACATATGGGTGCAGAACATACACACGTATGGGTGCAAAACATACACACTTATGGGTGCAGAACATACACACGTATGGGTGCAGAACATACACATTTATGGGTGCAGAACATACACACATATGATGCAGAACATACACACGTATGGGTGCAGAACATACACACATATGGGTGCAGAACATACACACATATGATGCAGAACATACACATGTATGGGTGCAGAACATACACATGTATGGACACAGAACATACACACATATGGATGCAGAACATACACACATATGGATGCAGAACATACACACGTATGGACGTAGAACATACACACGTATGGACGCAGAACATACACACATATGGATGCAGAACATACACACGTATGGACGCAGAACATACACACGTATGGGTGCAGAACATACACACATATGGACGCAGAACATACACATGTATGGGTGCAGAACATACACACAGACGTATGGGTGCAGAACATACACACATATGGACGCTGAACATACACACTTATGGATGCAGAACATACACACGTATGGGTGCAGAACATACACACATATGGACGCAGAATATACACACTTATGGATGCAGAACATACACACTTATGGATGCAGAACATACACACGTATCGGTGCAGAACATACACACTTATGGGTGCAGAACATACACACATATGGGTGCAGAACATACACACTTATGGGTGCAGAACATACACACATATGATGCAGAACATACACATGTATGGGTGCAGATGCAGAACATACACACGTATGGGTGCAGAACATACACACTTATGCGTGCAGAACATACACACATATGGGTGCAGAACATACACACTTACGGGTGCAGAACATACACACATATGGACGCAGAACATGCACACTTATGGGTGCAGAACATACACACATATGGATGCAGAACATACACACATAAGGGTGCAGAACATACACACGCATGGGTGCAGAACATACACACGCATGGGTGCAGAACATACACATGTATGGATGCAGAACATACACACATATGGATGCAGAACATACAAACGTATGGGTGCAGAACATGCACACGTATGGGTGCAGAACATACACACGTATGGATGCAGAACATACACACTTATGGACGCAGAACATACACACAGATGGACGCAGAACATACACACATATGATGCAGAACATACACACATATGGATGCAGAACATACACACATATGGGTGCAGAACATACACATGTATGGACGCAGAACATACACACGTATGGGTGCAGAACATACACACTTATGGACGCAGAACATACACACATATGGATGCAGAACATACACACATATGGACGCAGAACATACACACATATGGGTGCACAGCATAGTGCATGAATGCCCATGATAATGATGTTGATGGTCATACTACACATGTGAACGTTTTTTGCACCTGGGGGAGTCTAAGTGTGGACCTTTGGTCTCAGGCCGTCTCTCGTAGTAATGTACAGGCTACATACCTAGGCAGACATTCACACTTACACACGTGGAGTATTACATCATGATCATGTGTAATGGCGGATGTATGCACCCAAACGTCTGTCACTGAGTTGTTATGTAGGTCATGATTCATGTTGTACATACATTTGAATGTGTCTGTTTGCTTTGCTGTCTTTTCCGCCATGTCTTTGCGATGTGGTTGTAACATGTGCTTTTTTTGTGACTGGAGATGTTTATGTTCTGGTCTTTGCAATATCGTGTCCCACAGATGTTGCCATTGTTAAGACACACTTTTCCTGTAATGTGTCGGTCTCGATTTTTCATTCCGAATAAGAGTTATTTCTTTATGTGTTGGGGTGATTTTGCGTTCGATGCATTTTTCTACGACGGGAGCACAGAACTGGGCATTTACATTGTGAAAGAAGCCGCGACAGGCCGAGAAGGTCACGCGCCGCATGATGGCTGAAAAACAGGCCGAGAGGGGTCATGCGCTGCATGAGGGCTGCACGACAGGCTGAGAGAGGTAATGCATTGCATGATGGCTGCACGACTGGCCGCGAGGGGTAATGCGCCGCATGGTGGCCACACGACAGGCCAAGAGGGGTCACGCACCGCATGATGGCTGAAAGACAGGCTGAGAGGGGTCAAGCGCTGCATGGTGGCCGCATGAAAGGCCAAGAGGTGCCATGCACCGCATGATGGCTGCTTCACAGGCCGAGAGGGGTCACGCGCCGCATGATGGCTGCTTGACAGGCCGAGAGGGGTCATGTGCACCATGGTGGCTGCACGACAGGCCAAGAGGAGTCATATGCCACATGGTGTCTGCACGACTGACCTAGAGGGGTCATGCACCGCATGATGGCTGCTTGATAGGCCGAGAGGGGTCATGTGAGGCATGGTGGCTGCGCAACAGGCCAAGAGGGGTCATGCACCGCAAGGGGGCTACACGACAGGCTGAGCGGGGTCATGCGCTGCATGGTGGCTGCACGACAGGTCGAGAGGGGTCATACGCCGCATGGTCGGTACACAAAAGGCTGAGAGGGGTCATGCCCCGCATGATGGCTGCCCGACAGGCCAAGAAGGGCGATGCACTGCATGATGGCTGCCCGACAGGCCGAGTGGAGTGATGCATTGCATTATGGCTGCACGACAGGCCGATAGGGGTCATGCGCCGCATGGTGGCTGCACGACAGGCCGAGAGGTGTCATGTACCGCATGATGGCTGCACGACAGGCCGAGAGGGGTCATGCGCCGCATGTTAGCTGCACGACAGGCCGAGAGGGGTCATGCGCCACATGGTGGCTGCACCCCAGGCCACCAGGGGTCATGCGCTGCATGAGGGCTGCACGACAGGCCAAAAGGAGTGATGCGTAGCATGATGGCTGCACGACAGCCGAGAGGAGTGATGCATTGCATGATGGCTGCATGACAGGCCACGAGGAGTGATGCATTGCATGATGGCTGCACGACAGGCCAAGAGGGGTCATACACCGCATGGTGGCTGCACGACAGGCTGAGAGGGGTCATCTGCCACATGATGGCTGCACGACAGGCCAAGACGGGTCATGCGCCACATGATGGCTGCACGACAGGCTGAGAGGGGTCATGCGCCGCATGATGGCTGCACGACAGGCCGAGAGGGGTCATGTGCCGCATGATGGCTGCACGACAGGCCGAGAGGGGTCATGTGCCGCATGATGGCTGCACAACAGGCCGAGAGGGGTCATGCTCTGCATGAGCCTGCACGACAGGCCGAGAGGGGTCATGCACTGACAGGCCGAGAGGGGTCATTCACCGACAGGCCGGGAGGGGTCAAGCGCTGCATGAGGGCTGCACAACAGGCCAAGAAGGGTGATGCGCCACATGATGGCTGCACGACTGGCCAAGAAGGGTGATGCACTGCATGATGGCTGCACAACAGGCCAAGAAGGGTGATGCGCCACATGATGGCTGCACGACTGGCCAAGAAGGGTGATGCACCGCATGATGGCTGCATGACAGGCCAAGAGGGGTGATGAGCCGCATGATGGCTGCATGACAGGCCAAGAAGGGTGATGCACCGCATGATGGCTGCACTACAGGCCAAGAGGTGTGATGTGCTGCATGATGGCTGCATGACAGGCCGAGAGGGGTCATGCGCCGCAAGAGGGCTGCACGACAGGCCGAGAGGGGTCATGCGCCGACAGGCCAAGAGGGGTCATGCGCCGCAGGAGGGCTGCACGACAGGCCGAGAGGGGTCATGCGCTGCATGATGGCTGCACGACAGGCTGAGAGAGGTCCTGCGCCGCATGATGGCTGCACGACAGGCCGAGAGGAGTCATGCGTCGCATGATGGCTGCACGACAGGATGAGAGGGGTCATGCGCCGCATGTTAGTTGCACGACAGGCCTAGAGGGGTCATGCACCGCATGAGAGCTGCACGACTGGCCGACAGGAGCCATGTGCCGTATGATGGCTGCACGACAGGCCGAGAGTGGTCATGCGCCGACAGGCTGAGAGGGATCATGTGCTGACAGGCCATGAGGGGTCATGCGCCACATGAGGGCTGCACGACAGGCCAAGAAGGGTGATGCACCGCATGATGGCTGCATGACAGGCCAAGAAGGGTGATGCACCAAATGATGGCTGCACGGCAGGCCGAGAGGGGTGATGCGCCGCATGATGGCTGCACGACAGGTCGACAGGGGTCATGTGCCGCATGATGGCTGCACGACAGGCCGAGAGAGGTCATGTCTGCATGATGGCTGCACGACAGGCCGAGAGGGGTCATGCACTGCATGATACTCACATATGGGTGCAGAACATACACACGTATGGACGCAGAACATAAACACATATGGATGCAGAACATACACACTTATGGACGCAGAACATACACACATATGGATGCAGAACATACACACATATGGGTGCAGAACATACACACATATGATGCAGAACATACACACATATTGATGCAGAACATACACACATATGGGTGCTGAACATACACACATATGATGCATAACATACACACGTATGGACGCAGAACATACACACGTATGGGTGCAGAACATACACACGTATGGGTGTAGAACATACACACATATGGACGCAGAACATACACACATATGGACGCAGAACATACACACATATGGATGCAGAACATACACACTTATGGACGCAGAACATACACACATATGGATGCAGAACATACACACATATGGGTGCAGAACATACACACATATGATGCAGAACATACACACATATGGGTGCAGAACATACACACTTATGGGTGCAGAACATACACACACGTATGGGTGCAGAACATACACACATATGGATGCAGAACATACCACATATGGATGCAGAACATATGTGCAGAACATACACACATATGGATGCAGAACATACACACATATGGGTGCAGAACATACCACATGTGGGTGCAGAACATACACACGTATGGACGCAGAAGATACACACATATGATGCAGAACATACACATGTATGGGTGCAGGACATACACACGTATGGGTGCAGAACATACACACGTATGGACGCAGAACATGCACACATATGTACGAGGAACATACACACTTATGGACGCAGAACATACACACGTATGGATGCAGAACATACAGACGTATGGACGCAGAACATACACACATATGGATGCAGAACATACACACGTATGGGTGCAGAACATACACACGTATGGGTGCAGAACATACACACATATGGGTGCAGAACATACACACGTATGGATGCAGAACATACACACATATGGATGCAGAACATACACACTTATGGACGCAGAACATACACACATATGGATGCAGAACATACACACATATGGACGCAGAACATACACACATATGGGTGCACAGCATAGTGCATGGATGCCCATGATAATGATGTTGATGGTCATACTACACATGTGAACGTTTTTGTACATACATTTGAATGTGTCCGTTTGCTTTGCTGTCTTTTCCGCCATGTCTTTGTGATGTGGTTGTAACATGTGCTTTTTTTGTGACTGGAGAAGTTTATGTTCTGGTCTTTGCAATATCATGTCCCACAGATGTTGCCATTGTTAAGACACACTTTTCCTGTAGTGTGTCTGTCTCAATTTTTCATTCCGAATAAGAGTTATTTCTTTATGTGTTGGGGAGATTTTGCGTTCGATGCATTTTTCTACGACGGGAGCACAGAACTGGGCATTTACATTGTGAAAGAAGCCGCAACAGGCCGAGAAGGGTCACGCGCCGCATGATGGCTGCACAACAGGCCGAGAGGGGTCATGCGCTGCATGAGGGCTGCACGACAGGCTGAGAGAGGTAATGCATTGCATGATGGCTGCACGACTGGCCGCGAGGGGTAATGCGCCGCATGGTGGCCACACGACAGGCCAAGAGGGGTCACGCACCGCATGATGGGTGCAAGACAGGCTGAGAGGGGTCAAGCGCCGCATGGTGGCCGCATGACAGGCCAAGAGGTGCCATGCACCGCATGATGGCTGCTTCACAGGCCGAGAGGGGTCACGCGCCGCATGATGGCTGCTTGACAGGCCGAGAGGGGTCATGTGCACCATGGTGGCTGCGCGACAGGCCAAGAGGAGTCATATGCCGCATGGTGTCTGTACGACTGACCTAGAGGGGTCATGCACCGCATGATGGCTGCTTGATAGGCCGAGAGGGGTCATGTGAGGCATGGTGGCTGCATGAAGGGTCAAGCGCTGCATGAGGGCTGCACAACAGGCCAAGAAGGGTGATGCGCCATATGATGGCTGCACGACTGGCCAAGAAGGGTGATGCACCGCATGATGGCTGCACAACAGGCCAAGAAGGGTGATGCGCCACATGATGGCTGCACGACTGGCTAAGAAGGGTGATGCACCGCATGATGGCTGCATGACAGGCCAAGAGGGGTGATGCGCCGCATGATGGCTGCACGACAGGCCAAGAAGGGTGATGCACCGCATGATGGCTGCACGACAGGCCGAGTGGAGTGATGCATTGCATTATGGCTGCACGACAGGCCGATAGGGGTCATGCGCCGCATGGTGGCTGCACGACAGGCCGAGAGGGGTCAAGCGCTGCATGAGGGCTGCACAACAGGCCAAGAAGGGTGATGCGCCACATGATGGCTGCACGACTGGCCAAGAAGGGTGATGCACCGCATGATGGCTGCACAACAGGCCAAGAAGGGTGATGCGCCACATGATGGCTGCACGACTGTCCAAGAAGGGTGATGCACCACATGATGGCTGCATGACAGGCCAAGAGGGGTGATGCGGCGCATGATGGCTGCACGACAGTCCAGGAAGGGTGATGCACCGCATGATGGCTGCACGACAGGCCAAGAGGGGTGATGCGCTGCATGATGGCTGCATGACAGGCCGAGAGGGGTCATGCGCCGCAAGAGGGCTGCACGACAGGCCGAGAGGGGTCATGCGCCGACAGGCTGAGAGGGATCATGCGCTGACAGGCCAAGAGGAGTCATGCGCCGCAGGAGGGCTGCACGACAGGCCGAGAGGGGTCATGCGCTGCATGATGGCTGCACGACAGGCTGAGAGAGGTCATGCGCCGCATGATGGCTGCACGACAGGCCGAGAGGAGTCATGCGCCGCATGATGGCTGCACGACAGGATGAGAGGGGTCATGCGCCGCATGTTAGTTGCACGACAGGCCTAGAGGGGTCATGCACCGCATGAGAGCTGCACGACTGGCCGACAGGAGCCATGTGCCGTATGATGGCTGCACGACAGGCCGAGAGCGGTCATGTGCTGCATGATGGCTGCACGACAGGCCGAGAGTGGTCATGCGCCGACAGGCTGAGAGGGATCATGCGCTGACAGGCCAAGAGGGGTCATGCGCCACATGAGGGCTGCACGACAGGCCAAGAAGGGTGATGCACCGCATGATGGCTGCATGACAGGCCGAGAAGGGTGATGCACCAAATGATGGCTGCACGACAGGCCGAGAGGGGTGATGCGCCGCATGATGGCTGCACGACAGGTCGACAGGGGTCATGTGCCGCATGATGGCTGCACGACAGGCCGAGAGAGGTCATGACTGCATGATGGCTGCACGACAGGCCGAGAGGGGTCATGCACTGCATGATACACACATATGGATGCAGAACATACACATATGGGTACAAAACATACACACATATGGATGCAGAACATACACACATATGGATGCAGAACATACACACATATGGGTGCAGAACATACACACATATGGATGCAGAACATACCACATATGGATGCAGATCATACACACATATGGATGCAGAACATACCACATATGGGTGCAGAACATACACACTTATGGGTGCAGAACATACACACGTATGGGTGCAGAACATACACACGTATGGACGCAGAACATACACACATAT
This sequence comes from Ambystoma mexicanum, assembly GCF_040938575.1. Taxonomy (NCBI): domain Eukaryota; kingdom Metazoa; phylum Chordata; class Amphibia; order Caudata; family Ambystomatidae; genus Ambystoma; species Ambystoma mexicanum. Next base: position 1,284,979,951 of record NC_090928.1, read on the forward strand.
GGGTGCAGAACATACACACGTATGGATGCAGAACATACACACATATGGATGCAGAACATACACACTTATGGACGCAGAACATACACACATATGGATGCAGAACATACACACATATGGGTGCACAGCATAGTGCATGAATGCCCATGATAATGATGTTGATGGTCATACTACACATGTGAACGTTTTTTGCACCCGGGGAGTCTAGGTGTGGACCTTTGGTCTCAGGCCGTCTCTCGTAGTAATGTACAGGCTACATACCTAGGCAGACATTCACACTTACACATGTGGAGTATTACATCATGGTCATGTGTAATGGCGGATGTATGCACCCAAACGTCTGTCACTGAGTTGTTATGTAGGTCATGATTCATGTTGTACATACATTTGAATGTGTCCGTTTGCTTTGCTGTCTTTTCCGCCATGTCTTTGTGATGTGGTTGTAACATGTGCTTTTTTTGTGACTGGAGATGTTTATGTTCTGGTCTTTGCAATATCGTGTCCCACAGATGTTGCCATTGTTAAGACACACTTTTCCTGTAGTGTGTCTGTCTCAATTTTTCATTCCGAATAAGAGTTATTTCTTTATGTGTTGGGGAGATTTTGCGTTCGATGCATTTTTCTACGACGGGAGCACAGAACTGGGCATTTACATTGTGAAAAAAGCCGCGACAGGCCGAGAAGGGTCACGCGCCGCATGATGGCCGCATAACAGGCCGAGAGGGGTCATGCGCTGCATGAGGGCTGCACGACAGGCTGAGAGAGGTAATGCATTGCATGATGGCTGCACGACTGGCCGCGAGGGGTAATGCGCCGCATGGTGGCCACACGACAGGCCAAGAGGGGTCACGCACCGCATGATGGCTGCAAGACAGGCTGAGAGGGGTCAAGCGCCGCATGGTGGCAGCACGACAGGCCAAGAGGTGCCATGCACCGCATGATGGCTGCTTCACAGGCCGAGAGGGTCACGCACCGCATGATGGCTGCTTGACAGGCCGAGAGGGGTCATGTGCACCAGGGTGGCTGCGCGACAGGCCAAGAGGAGTCATATGCCGCATGGTGTCTGCACGACTGACCTAGAGGGGTCATGCACAGCATGATGGCTGCTTGATAGGCCGAGAGGGGTCATGTGAGGCATGGTGGCTGCACGACAGGCCGAGAGGGGTCATGCGCCGCATGGTGGCTGCACAACAGGCCAAGAGGGGTCATGCACCGCATGGGGGCTGCACGACAGGCCAAGAAGGGTGATGCGCTGCATGATGGCTGCACGACAGGCCGAGTGGAGTGATGCATTGCATTATGGCTGCACGACAGGCCGAGAGGGGTCATGCGCCGCATGGTCGGTACACAAAAGGCTGAGAGGGGTCATGCCCCGCATGATGGCTGCACGACAGGCCAAGAAGGGTGATGCGCTGCATGATGGCTGCACGACAGGCCGAGTGGAGTGATGCATTGCATTATGGCTGCACGACAGGCCGAGAGGGGTCATGCGCCGCATGGTGGTTGCACGACAGGCCGAGAGGGGTCATGTACCGCATGATGGCTGCACGACAGGCCGAGAGGGGTCATGCGCCACATGTTAGCTGCACGACAGGCCGAGAGGGGTCATGCACCACATGGTGGCTGCACCACAGGCCGACAGGGGTCATGCGCCGCATGAGGGCTGCACGACAGGCCAAAAGGAGTGATGCGTAGCATGATGGCTGCACGACAGCCGAGAGGAGTGATGCATTGCATGATGGCTGCATGACAGGCCACGAGGAGTGATGCATTGCATGATGGCTGCACGACAGGCCAAGAGGGGTCATACACCGCATGGTGGCTGCACGACAGGCCGAGAGGGGTCATTTGCCACATGATGGCTGCACGACAGGCCAAGATGGGTCATGCGCCACATGATGGCTGCACGACGGGCCGAGAGGGGTCATGCGCTGCATGATGGCTGCACGACAGTCCAAGAGGGGTCATGTGCCGCATGATGGCTGCACGACAGGCCGAGAGGGGTCATGTGCCGCTTGATGGCTGCACGACAGGCCGAGAGGGGTCATGCTCTGCATGAGGGCTGCACGACAGGCCGAGAGGGGTCATGCACTGACAGGCCGAGAGGGGTCATTCACCGACAGGCCGAGAGGGGTCAAGCGCTGCATGAGGGCTGCACAACAGGCCAAGAAGGGTCATGCACCGCAAGGGGGCGACACGACAGGCTGAGCGGGGTCATGCGCTGCATGGTGGCTGCACGACAGGCCGAGAGGGGTCATACGCTGCATGGTCGGTACACAAAAGGCTGAGTGGGGGTCATGCCCCGCATGATGGCTGCACGACAGGCCAAGAAGGGTGATGCGCTGCATGATGGCTGCACGACAGGCCGAGTGGAGTGATGCATTGCATTATGGCTGCACGACAGGCCGATAGGGGTCATGCGCCGCATGGTGGCTGCACGACAGGCCGAGAGGTGTAATGTACCGCATGATGGCTGCACGACAGGCCAAGAGGGGTCATGCGCCGCATGTTAGCTGCACGACAGGCCGAGAGGGGTCATGCGCCACATGGTGGCTGCACCCCAGGCCACCAGGGGTCATGCGCCGCATGAGGGCTGCACGACAGGCCAAAAGGAGTGATGCGTAGCATGATGGCTGCACGACAGCCAAGAGAAGTGATGCATTGCATGATGGCTGCATGACAGGCCACGAGGAGTGATGCATTGCATGATGGCTGCACGACAGGCCAAGAGGGGTCATACACCGCATGGTGGCTGCACGAGAGGCCGAGAGGGGTCATTTGCCGCATGATGGCTGCACGACAGGCCAAGACGGGTCATGCGCCACATGATGGCTGCACGACAGGCCGAGAGGGGTCATGCGCCGCATGATGGCTGCACGACAGGCCGAGAGGGGTCATGTGCCGCATGATGGCTGCACGACAGGCCGAGAGGGGTCATGTGCCGCATGATGGCTGCACGACAGGCCGAGAGGGGTCATGCACTGCATGATACACACATATGGGTGCAGAACATACACACGTATGGACGCAGAAAATACACACATATGGATGCAGAACATACACACTTATGGACGCAGAACATACACACATATGGATGCAGAACATACACACATATGGGTGCAGAACATACACACATATGATGCAGAACATACACACATATTGATGCAGAACATACATATGTGTGGGTGCAGAACATACACACATATGATGCAGAACATACACACGTATGGACGCAGAACATACACACGCATGGGTGTAGAACATAAACACGTATGGACGCAGAACATACACACATATGGACGCAGAACATACACACATATGGATGCAGAACATACACACTTACGGACGCAGAACATACACACATACTGATGCAGAACATACACACATATGGGTGCAGAACATACACACATATGATGCAGAACATACACACATATGGGTACAGAACATAAACACTTATGGGTGCAGAACATACACACACGTATGGGTGCAGAACATACACACATATGGATGCAGAACATACCGCATATGGATGCAGAACAAATACACATATGGATGCAGAACATACACACATATGATGCAGAACATACACACGTATGGGTGCAGAACATACACACTTATGGACACAGAACATACACACATACGGATGCAGAACATACACACATATGGGTGCAGAACATACACACATATGATGCGGAACATACACACATATGGGTGCAGAACATACCACATATGGGTGCAGAACATACACACATATGGGTGCAGAACAGCACCCATACACACATATGGGTGCAGAACATACACACATATGGGTGCAGAACATACACACGTATGGATGCAGAACATACACACATATGGATGCAGAACATACACACATGATGCAGAACATACACACATATGATGCAGAACATACACACGTATGGGTGCAGAACATACACACGTATGGGTGCAGAACACGTATGGATGCAGAACATACACACGTATGGGTGCAGAACATACACACGTATGGGTGCAGAACATACACAAATATGGGTGCAGAACATACACACGTATGGATGCAGAACATACACACATATGGATGCAGAACATACACACTTATGGACGCAGAACATACACACATATGGATGCAGAACATACACACATATGGACGCAGAACATACACACATATGGGTGCACAGCATAGTGCATGAATGCCCATGATAATGATGTTGATGGTCATACTACACATGTGAACGTTTTTTGCACCCGGGGGAGTCTAGGTGTGGACCTTTGGTCTCAGGCCGTCTCTCGTAGTAATGTACAGGCTCCATACCTAGGTAGACATTCACACTTACACATGTGGAGTATTACATCATGGTCATGTGTAATGGCGGATGTATGCGCCCAAACGTCTGTCACTGAGTTGTTATGTAGGTCATGATTCATGTTGTACATACATTTGAATGTGTCCGTTTGCTTTGCTGTCTTTTCCGCCATGTCTTTGTGATGTGGTTGTAACATGTGCTTTTTTTGTGACTGGAGATGTTTATGTTCTGGTCTTTGCAATATCGTGTCCCACAGACGTTGCCATTGTTAAGACACACTTTTCCTGTAGTGTGTCTGTCTCAATTTTCCATTCCGAATAAGAGTTATTTCTTTATGTGTTGGGGTGATTTTGCGTTCGATGCATTTTTCTACGACGGGAGCACAGAACTGGGCATTTACATTGTGAAAGAAGCCGCGACAGGCCGAGAAGGTCACGCGCCGCATGATGGCTGCACAACAGGCCGAGAGGGGTCATGCGCTGCATGAGGGCTGCACGACAGGCTGAGAGAGGTAATGCATTGCATGATGGCTGCACGACTGGCCGCGAGGGGTAATGCGCCGCATGGTGGCCACACGACAGGCCAAGAGGGGTCACGCACCGCATGATGGGTGCAAGACAGACTGAGAGGGGTCAAGCGCCGCATGGTGGCCGCATGACAGGCCAAGAGGTGCCATGCACCGCATGATGGCTGCTTCACAGGCCGAGAGGGGTCACGCGCCGCATGATGGCTGCTTGACAGGCCGAGAGGGGTCATGTGCACCATGGTGGCTGCACGACAGGCCAAGAGGAGTCATATGCTGCATGGTGTCTGCACGACTGACCTAGAGGGGTCATGCACCGCATGATGGCTGCTTGATAGGCCGAGAGGGGTCATGTGAGGCATGGTGGCTGCACGACAGGCCGAGAGGGGTCATGCGCCGTTTGGTGGCTGCACAACAGGCCAAGAGGGATCATGCACCGCAAGGGGGCTACACGACAGGCTGAGCGGGGTCATGCGCTGCATGGTGGCTGCACGACATGCCGAGAGGGGTCATACGCCGCATGGTCGGTACACAAAAGGCTGAGAGGGGTCATGCCCCGCATGATGGCTGCACGACAGGCCGAGTGGAGTGATGCATTGCATTATGGCTGCACGACAGGCCGAGCGGGGTCATGCGCCGCATGGTGGCTGCACGACAGGCCGAGAGGGGTCATGTACCGCATGATGGCTGCACGACAGGCCGAGAGGGGTCATGCGCCACATGTTAGCTGCATGACAGGCCGAGAGGGGTCATGCGCCACATGGTGGCTGCACCGCAGGCCGACAGGGGTCATGCGCCGCATGAGGGCTGCACGACAGGCCAAAAGGAGTGATGCGTAGCATGATGGCTGCACGACAGCCGAGAGGAGTATGCATTGCATGATGGCTGCATGACAGGCCACGAGGAGTGATGCATTGCATGATGGCTGCACGACAGGCCAAGAGGGGTCATACACCGCATGGTGGCTGCACGACAGGCCGAGAGGGGTCATTTGCCGCATGATGGCTGCACGACAGGCCAAGACGGGTCATGCGCCACATGATGGCTGCACGACAGGCCGAGAGGGGTCATGCGCCCCATGATGGCTGCACGACAGGCCGAGAGGGGTCATGTGCCGCATGATGGCTGCACGACAGGCCGAGAGGCGTCATGTGCCGCATGATGGCTGCACGACAGGCCAAGAGGGGTCATGCTCTGCATGAGGGCTGCACGACAGGCCGAGAGGGGTCATGCACTGACAGGCCGAGAGGGGTCATTCACCGACAGGCCGAGAGGGGTCAAGCGCTGCATGAGGGCTGCACAACAGGCCAAGAAGGGTGATGCGCCATATGATGGCTGCACGACTGGCCAAGAAGGGTGATGCACCGCATGATGGCTGCACAACAGGCCAAGAAGGGTGATGCGCCACATGATGGCTGCACGACTGGCCAAGAAGGGTGATGCACCGCATGATGGCTGCATGACAGGCCAAGAGGGGTGATGCGCCGCATGATGGCTGCACGACAGGCCAAGAAGGGTGATGCACCGCATGATGGCTGCACGACAGGCCGAGTGGAGTGATGCATTGCATTATGGCTGCACGACAGGCCGATAGGGGTCATGTGCCGCATGGTGGCTGCACGACAGGCCGAGAGGTGTCATGTACCGCATGAGGGCTGCACAACAGGCCAAGAAGGGTGATGCGCCATATGATGGCTGTACGACTGGCCAAGAAGGGTGATGCACCACATGATGGCTGCACAACAGGCCAAGAAGGGTGATGCGCCACATGATGGCTGCACGACTGGCCAAGAAGGGTGATGCACCACATGATGGCTGCATGACAGGCCAAGAGGGGTGATGCGCCGCATGATGGCTGCACGACAGGCCAAGAAGGGTGATGCGCTGCATGATGGCTGCACGACAGGCCGAGTGGAGTGATGCATTGCATTATGGCTGCACGACAAGCCGATAGGGGTCTTGCGCCGCATGTTAGCTGCACGACAGGCCAAGAGGGGTCATGCGCCACATGGTGGCTGCACCCCAGGCCACCAGGGGTCATGCGCCGCATGAGGGCTGCACGACAGGCCAAAAGGAGTGATGCGTAGCATGATGGCTGCACGACAGCCGAGAGGAGTGATGCATTGCATGATGGCTGCATGACAGGCCACGAGGAGTGATGCATTGCATGATGGCTGCATGACAGGCCAAGAGGGGTCATACACTGCATGGTGGCTGCACGACAGGCCGAGAGGGGTCATTTGCCGCATGATGGCTGCATGACAGGCCAAGACGGGTCATGCACCACATGATGGCTGCACGACAGGCCGAGAGGGGTCATGCGCCGCATGATGGCTGCACGACAGGCCGAGAGGGGTCATGTGCCGCATGATGGCTGCACGACAGGCCGAGAGGGGTCATGTGCCGCATGATGGCTGCACGACAGGCCGAGAGGGGTCATGCTCTGCATGAGGGCTGCACGACAGGCCGAGTGGGGTCATGCACTGACAGGCCGAGAGGGGTCATACACCGACAGGCCGAGAGGGGTGAAGTGCTGCATGAGAGCTGCACAACTGGCCAAGAAGGGTAATGCGCCACATGATGGCTGCACGACTGGCCAAGAAGGGTGATGCACCGCATGATGGCTGCACAACAGGCCAAGAAGGGTGATGCGCCACATGATGGCTGCACGACTGTCCAAGAAGGGTGATGCACCGCATGATGGCTGCATGACAGGCCAAGAGGGGTGATGCGGCGCATGATGGCTGCACGACAGGCCAAGAAGGGTGATGCACCGCATGATGGCTGCACGACAGGCCAAGAGGGGTGATGCGCTGCATGATGGCTGCATGACAGGCCGAGAGGGGTCATGCGCCGCAAGAGGGCTGCACGACAGGCCGAGAGGGGTCATGCGCCGACAGGCTGAGAGGGATCATGCGCTGACAGGCCAAGAGGGGTCATGCGCCGCAGGAGGGCTGCACGACAGGCCGAGAGGGGTCATGCACTGCATGATGGCTGCACGACAGGGTGAGAGAGGTCATGCGCCGCATGATGGCTGCACGACAGGCCGAGAGGAGTCATGCGCCGCATGATGGCTGCACGACAGGATGAGAGGGGTCATGCGCCGCATGTTAGTTGCACGACAGGCCTAGAGGGGTCATGCACCGCATGAGAGCTGCACGACTGGCTGACAGGAGCCATGTGCCGTATGATGGCTGCACGACAGGCCGAGAGCGGTCATGTGCTGCATGATGGCTGCACGACAGGCCGAGAGTGGTCATGCGCCGACAGGCTGAGAGGGATCATGCGCTGACAGGCCAAGAGGGGTCATGCGCCACATGAGGGCTGCACGACAGGCCAAGAAGGGTGATGCACCGCATGATGGCTGCATGACAGGCCGAGAAGGGTGATGCACCAAATGATGGCTGCACGACAGGCCGAGAGGGGTGATGCGCCGCATGATGGCTGCACGACAGGTCGACAGGGGTCATGTGCCGCATGATGGCTGCACGACAGGCCGAGAGAGGTCATGACTGCATGATGGCTGCACGACAGGCCGAGAGGGGTCATGCACTGCATGATACTCACATATGGGTGCAGAACATACACACGTATGGACGCAGAACATACACACATATGGATGCAGAACATACACACTTATGGACGCAGAACATACACACATATGGATGCAGAACATACACACATATGGATGGAGAACATACACACATATGGGTGCAGAACATACACACGTATGGACGCAGAACATACACACATATGATGCAGAACATACACATGTATGGGTGCAGGACATACACACGTATGGGTGCAGAACATACACACGTATGGACGCAGAACATGCACACATATGTACGAGGAACATACACACTTATGGACGCAGAACATACACACGTATGGATGCAGAACATACAGACGTATGGATGCAGAACATACACACATATGGATGCAGAACATACACACGTATGGGTGCAGAACATACACACGTATGGGTGCAGAACATACACACATATGGGTGCAGAACATACACACGTATGGATGCAGAACATACACACATATGGATGCAGAACATACACACTTATGGACGCAGAACATACACACATATGGATGCAGAACATACACACATATGGACGCAGAACATACACACATATGGGTGCACAGCATAGTGCATGGATGCCCATGATAATGATGTTGATGGTCATACTACAGATGTGAACGTTTTTTGCACCTGGGGGAGTCTAGGTGTGGACCTTTGGTCTCAGGCCGTCTCTCGTAGTAATGTACAGGCTACATACCTAGGCAGACATTCACACTTACACATGTGGAGTATTACATCATGATCATGTGTAATGGTGGATGTATGCGCCCAAACATCTGTCACTGCGTTGTTATGCAGGTCATGATTCATGTTGTACATACATTTGAATGTGTCCGTTTGCTTTGCTGTCTTTTCCGCCATGTCTTTGTGATGTGGTTGTAACATGTGCTTTTTTTGTGACTGGAGATGTTTATGTTCTGGTCTTTGCAATATCGTGTCCCACAGATGTTGCCATTGTTAAGACACACTTTTCCTGTAGTGTGTCTGTCTCAATTTTTCATTCCGAATAAGAGTTATTTCTTTATGTGTTGGGGAGATTTTGCGTTCGATGCATTTTTCTACGACGGGAGCACAGAACTGGGCATTTACATTGTGAAAAAAGCCGCGACAGGCCGATAAGGGTCACGCGCCGCATGATGGCTGCATAACAGGCCGAGAGGGGTCATGCGCTGCATGAGGGCTGCACGACAGGCTGAGAGAGGTAATGCATTGCATGATGGCTGCACGACTGGCCGCGAGGGGTAATGCGCCGCATGGTGGCCACACGACAGGCCAAGAGGGGTCACGCACCGCATGATGGCTGCAAGACAGGCTGAGAGGGGTCAAGCGCCGCATGGTGGCAGCACGACAGGCCAAGAGGTGCCATGCACCGCATGATGGCTGCTTCACAGGCCGAGAGGGGTCACGCACCGCATGATGGCTGCTTGACAGGCCGAGAGGGGTCATGTGCACCATGGTGGCTGCACGACAGGCCAAGAGGAGTCATATGCCGCATGGTGTCTGCACGACTGACCTAGAGGGGTCATGCACAGCATGATGGCTGCTTGATAGGCTGAGAGGGGTCCTGTGAGGCATGGTGGCTGCACGACAGGCCGAGAGGGGTCATGCGCCGCATGGTGGCTGCACAACAGGCCAAGAGGGGTCATGCACCGCATGGGGGCTACACGACAGGCTGAGCGGGGTCATGCGCTGCATGGTGGCTGCACGACAGGCCGAGAGGGGTCATGCGCCGCATGGTCGGTACACAAAAGGCTGAGAGGGGTCATGCCCCGCATGATGGCTGCACGACAGGCCAAGAAGGGTGATGCGCTGCATGATGGCTGCACGACAGGCCGAGTGGAGTGATGCATTGCATTATGGCTGCACGACAGGCCGAGAGGGGTCATGCGCCGCATGGTGGCTGCACGACAGGCCGAGAGGGGTCATGTACCGCATGATGGCTGCACGACAGGCCGAGAGGGGTCATGCGCCACATGTTAGCTGCACGACAGGCCGAGAGGGGTCATGCGCCACATGGTGCTTGCACCACAGGCCGACAGGGGTCATGCGCCGCGTGAGGGCTGCACGACAGGCCAAAAGGAGTGATGCGTAGCATGATGGCTGCACGACAGCCGAGAGGAGTGATGCATTGCATGATGGCTGCATGACAGGCCACGAGGAGTGATGCATTGCATGATGGCTGCACGACAGGCCAAGAGGGGTCATACACCGCATGGTGGCTGCACGACAGGCCGAGAGGGGTCATTTGCCGCATGATGGCTGCACGACAGGCCAAGACGGGTCATACGCCACATGATGGCTGCACGACAGGCCGAGAGGGTCATGCGCCGCATGATGGCTGCACGACAGGCCGAGAGGGGTCATGTGCCACATGATGGCTGCACGACAGGCCGAGAGGGGTCATGTGCCGCTTGATGGCTGCACGACAGGCCGAGAGGGGTCAAGCGCTGCATGAGGGCTGCACAACATGCCAAGAAGCGTGATGCGCCACATGATGGCTGCACGACAGGCCAAGAAGAGTGATGCACCGCATGATGGCTGCACGACAGGCCAAGAGGGGTGATGCGCTGCATGATGGCTGCATGACAGGCCGAGAGGGGTCATGCGCCGCAAGAGGGCTGCACGACAGGCCGAGAGGGGTAATGCATTGCATGATGGCTGCACGACTGGCCGCGAGGGGTAATGCGCCGCATGGTGGCCACGCGACAGGCCAAGAGGGGTCACGCACCGCATGATGGCTGCAAGAAGGCTAAGAGGGGTCAAGCGCCGCATGGTGGCCGCACGACAGGCCAAGAGGTGCCATGCACCACATGATGGCTGCTTCACAGGCCGAGAGGGGTCACACGCTGCATGATGGCTGCTTGACAGGCCGAGAGGGGTGATGTGCACCATGGTGGCTGCACGACAGGCCAAGAGGAGTCATATGCCACATGGTGTCTGCACGACTGACCTAGAGGGGTCATGCACCGCATGATGGCTGCTTGATAGGCCGAGAGGGGTCATGTGAGGCATGGTGGCTGCGCAACAGGCCAAGAGGGGTCATGCACCGCAAGGGGGCTACACGACAGGCTGAGCGGGGTCATGCGCTGCATGGTGGCTGCACGACAGGCCGAGAGGGGTCATGCACCGCATGATGGCTGCTTGATAGGCCGAGAGGGGTCATGTGAGGCATGGTGGCTGCACAACAGGCCGAGAGGGGTCATGCGCTGCATGGTGGCTGCACGACAGGCCGAGAGGGGTCATGCGCCGCATGGTCGGTACACAAAAGGCTGGGAGGGTTCATGCCCCGCATGATGGCTGCACGACAGGCCAAGAAGTGTGATGCGCTGCATGATGGCTGCACGACAGGCCGAGTGGAGTGATGCATTGCATTATGGCTGCACGACAGGCCGAGAGGGGTCATGCGCCGCATGGTGGCTGCACGACAGGCCGAGAGGGGTCATGTACCGCATGATGGTTGCACGACAGGCCGAGAGGGGTCATGCGCCGCATGTTAGCTGCACGACAGGCCGATAGGGGTCATGCGCCACATGGTGGCTGTACCCAAGGCCGACAGAGGTCATGCGCCGCATGAGGGCTGCACGACAGGCCAAAAGGAGTGATGCGTAGCATGATGGCTGCACGACAGGCCGAGAGGAGTGATGCATTGCATGATGGCTGCATGACAGGCCACGAGGAGTGATGCATTGCATGATGGCTGCACGACAGGCCAAGAGGGGTCATACACCGCATGGTGGCTGCACGACAGGCCGAGAGGGGTCATTTGCCACATGATGGCTGCACGGCAGGCCAAGACGGGTCATGCGCCACATGATGGCTGCACGACGGGCCGAGAGGGGTCATGCGCCGCATGATGGCTGCACGACAGGCCAAGAGGGGTCATGTGCCGCATGATGGCTGCACAACAGGCCGAGAGGGGTCATGTGCCGCAAGAGGGCTGCACGACAGGCCGAGAGGGGTCATGCACTGACAGGCCGAGAGGGGTCATTCACCGACAGACCGAGAGGGGTCAAGCGCTGCATGAGGGCTGCACAACAGGCCAAGAAGAGTGATGCGCCACATGATGGCTGCACGACTGGCCAAGAAGGGTGATGCACCGCATGATGGCTGCATGACAGGCCAAGAGGGGTGATGCGCCGCATGATGGCTGCACGACAGGCCAAGAAGGGCGATGCACCGCATGATGGCTGCACGACAGGCCAAGAGGGGTGATGCGCTGCATGATGGCTGCACGACAGGCCGAGAGTGGTCATGCGCCGACAGGCTGAGAGGGATCATGCGCTGACAGGCCAAGAGGGGTCATGCGCCGCAGGAGGGCTGCACGACAGGCTGAGAGAGGTCATGCGCCGCATGATGGCTGCACGACAGGCCGAGAGGAGTCATGCGCCGCATGATGGCTGCACGACAGGATGAGAGGGGTCATGCGCCGCATGTTAGTTGCACGACAGACCTAGAGGGGTCATGCACCGCATGAGAGCTGCACGACAGGCCGACAGGAGCCATGTACCGCATGATGGCTGCACGACAGGCTGAGAGTGGTCATGTGCTGCATGATGGCTGCACGACAGGCAGAGAGTGGTCATGCGCCGACAGGCCGAGAGGGATCATGTGCTGACAGGCCAAGAGGGGTCATGCACCAAATGATGGCTGCACGACAGGCCGAGAGGGGTGATGCGCCGCATGATGGCTGCACGACAGGTCGACAGGGGTCATGTGCCGCATGATGGCTGCACGACAGGCCGAGAGAGGTCATGTCTGCATGATGGCTGCACGACAGGCCGAGAGGGGTCATGCACTGCATGATACACACATATGGGTGCAGAACATACACACGTATGGACGCAGAAAATACACACATATGGATGCAGAACATACACACATATGGATGCAGAACATACACACATATGGGTGCAGAACATACACACATATGGGTGCAGAACATACACACATATTGATGCAGAACATACACATGTATGGGTGCAGAACATACACACATATGATGCAGAACATACAGACGTATGGACGCAGAACATACATACGTATGGGTGTAGAACATACACACGTATGGGTGTAGAACATACACACGTATGGACGCAGAACATACACACATATGGATGCAGAACATACACACATATGGGTGCAGAACATACACACATATGATGCAGAACATACACACATATGGGTACAGAACATACACACTTATGGGTGCAGAACATAGACACACGTATGGGTGCAGAACATACACACTTATGGATGCAGAACATACCACATATTGATGCAGAACATATACACATATGGGTGCAGAACATACACCTATGGATGCAGAACATACACACATATGGGTGCAGAACATACCACATATGGGTGCAGAACATACACACATGTATGGGTGCAGAACATACACACCTATGGATGCAGAACATACACACGTATGGGTGCAGAACATACACACGTATGGACGCAGAACATACACACATATGGATGCAGAACATTCACACATTTGATGCAGAACATACACACGTATGGGTGCAGAACATACACACGTATGGGTGCAGAACACGTATGGATGCAGAACATACACACGTATGGGTGCAGAACATACACACTTATGGACGCAGAACATACACACATATGGATGCAGAACATACACACATATGGACGCAGAACATACACACATATGGGTGCAGAACATACACACACGTATGGGTGCAGAACATACACACATATGGATGCAGAACATACCACATATTGATGCAGAACATATACACATATGGGTGCAGAACATACACCTATGGATGCAGAACATACACACATATGGGTGCAGAACATACCACATATGGGTGCAGAACATACACACATGTATGGGTGCAGAACATACACACGTATGGATGCAGAACATAAACACGTATGGGTGCAGAACATACACACGTATGGACGCAGAACATACACACATATGGATGCAGAACATTCACACATATGATGCAGAACATACACAGGTATGGGTGCAGAACATACACACGTATGGATGCAGAACATACACACGTATGGGTGCAGAACATACACACTTATGGACGCAGAACATACACACATATGGATGCAGAACATACACACATATGGACACAGAACATACACACATATGGGTGCACAGCATAGTGCATGAATGCCCATGATAATGATGTTGATGGTCATACTACACATGTGAACGTTTTTTGCACCTGGGGGAGTCTAGGTGTGGACCTTTGGTCTCAGGCCGTCTCTCGTAGTAATGTACAGGCTACATACCTAGGCAGACATTCACACTTACACATATGGAGTATTACATCATGATCATGTGTAATGGCGGATGTATGCACCCAAACGTCTGTCACTGAGTTGTTATGTAGGTCATGATTCATGTTGTACATACATTTGAATGTGTCTGTTTGCTTTGCTGTCTTTTCCGCCATGTCTTTGTGATGTGGTTGTAACATGTGCTTTTTTTGTGACTGGAGATGTTTATGTTCTGGTCTTTGCAATATCGTGTCCCACAGATGTTGCCATTGTTAAGACACACTTTTCCTGTAGTGTGTCTGTCTCAATTTTCCATTCCGAATAAGAGTTATTTCTTTATGTGTTGGGGAGATTTTGCGTTCGATGCATTTTTCTACGACGGGAGCACAGAACTGGGCATTTACATTGTGAAAGAAGCCGCGACAGGCCGAGAAGGGTCACGCGCCGCATGATGGCTGCACAACAGGCCGAGAGGGGTCATGCGCTGCATGAGGGCTGCACGACAGGCTGAGAGAGGTAATGCATTGCATGATGGCTGCACGACTGGCCGCGAGGGGTAATGTGCCGCATGGTGGCCACACGACAGGCCAAGAGGGGTCACGCACGGCATGATGGCTGCAAGACAGGCTGAGAGGGGTCAAGCGCTGCATGGTGGCCGCATGAAAGGCCAAGAGGTGCCATGCACCGCATGATGGCTGCTTCACAGGCCGAGAGGGGTCAGGCGCCGCATGATGGCTGCTTGACAGGCCGAGAGGGGTCATGTGCACCATGGTGGCTGCACGACAGGCCAAGAGGAGTCATATGCCACATGGTGTCTGCACGACTGACCTAGAGGGGTCATGCACCGCATGATGGCTGCTTGATAGGCCGAGAGGGGTCATGTGAGGCATGGTGGCTGCGCAACAGGCCAAGAGGGGTCATGCACCGCAAGGGGGCTACACGACAGGCTGAGCGGGGTCATGCGCTGCATGGTGGCTGCACGACAGGCCGAGAGGGGTCATACGCCGCATGGTCGGTACACAAAAGGCTGAGAGGGGTCATGCCCCGCATGATGGCTGCCCGACAGGCCGAGTGGAGTGATGCATTGCATTATGGCTGCAGGACAGGCCGATAGGGGTCATGCGCCGCATGGTGGCTGCACGACAGGCCGAGAGGTGTCATGTACCGCATGATGGCTGCACGACAGGCCGAGAGGGGTCATGCGCCGCATGTTAGCTGCACGACAGGCCGAGAGGGGTCATGCGCCACATGGTGGCTGCACCCCAGGCCACCAGGGGTCATGCGCCGCATGAGGGCTGCACGACAGGCCAAAAGGAGTGATGCGTAGCATGATGGCTGCACGACAGCCGAGAGGAGTGATGCATTGCATGATGGCTGCATGACAGGCCACGAGGAGTGATGCATTGCATGATGGCTGCACGACAGGCCGAGAGGGGTCATGCGCCGCAAGAGGGCTGCACGACAGGCCGAGAGGGGTAATGCATTGCATGATGGCTGCACGACAGGCCAAGAGGGGTCACGCACCGCATGATGGCTGCAAGAAGGCTAAGAGGGGTCAAGCGCCGCATGGTGGCCGCACGACAGGCCAAGAGGTGCCATGCACCACATGATGGCTGCTTCACAGGCCGAGAGGGGTCACACGCTGCATGATGGCTGCTTGACAGGCCGAGAGGGGTCATGTGCACCATGGTGGCTGCACGACAGGCCAAGAGGAGTCATATGCTGCATGGTGTCTGCACGACTGACCGAGAGGGGTCATGCACCGCATGATGGCTGCTTGATAGGCCGAGTGGGGTCATGTGAGGCATGGTGGCTGCTCAACAGGCCGAGAGGGGTCATGCGCTGCATGGTGGCTGCACGACAGGCCGAGAGGGGTCATGCGCCGCATGGTCGGTACACAAAAGGCTGGGAGGGTTCATGCCCCGCATGATGGCTGCACGACAGGCCAAGAAGTGTGATGCGCTGCATGATGGCTGCACGACAGGCCGAGTGGAGTGATGCATTGCATTATGGCTGCACGACAGGCCGAGAGGGGTCATGCGCCGCATGGTGGCTGCATGACAGGCCGAGAGGGGTCATGTACCGCATGATGGTTGCACGACAGGCCGAGAGGGGTCATGCGCCGCATGTTAGCTGCACGACAGGCCGATAGGGGTCATGCGCCACATGGTGGCTGTACCCAAGGCCGACAGAGGTCATGCGCCGCATGAGGGCTGCACGACAGGCCAAAAGGAGTGATGCGTAGCATGATGGCTGCACGACAGGCCGAGAGGAGTGATGCATTGCATGATGGCTGCATGACAGGCCACGAGGAGTGATGCATTGCATGATGGCTGCACGACAGGCCAAGAGGGGTCATACACCGCATGGTGGCTGCACGACAGGCCGAGAGGGGTCATTTGCCACATGATGGCTGCACGACAGGCCAAGACGGGTCATGCGCCACATGATGGCTGCACGACGGGCCGAGAGGGGTCATGCGCCGCATGATGGCTGCACGACAGGCCAAGAGGGGTCATGTGCCGCATGATGGCTGCACAACAGGCCGAGAGGGGTCATTTGCCGCAAGAGGGCTGGACGACAGGCCGAGAGGGGTCATGCACTGACAGGCCGAGAGGGGTCATTCACCGACAGGCCGAGAGGGGTCAAGCGCTGCATGAGGGCTGCACAACAGGCCAAGAAGAGTGATGCGCCACATGATGGCTGCACGACTGGCCAAGAAGGTTGATGCACTGCTTGATGGCTACAGGACAGGCCAAGAGGGGTGATGCGCCGCATGATGGCTGCACGACAGGCCAAGAAGGGTGATGCATCGCATGATGGCTGCACGACAGGCCAAGAGGGGTGATGCGCTGCATGATGGCTGCACGACAGGCCGAGAGTGGTCATGCGCCGACAGGCTGAGAGGGATCATGCGCTGACAGGCCAAGAGGGGTCATGCGCCGCAGGAGGGCTGCACGACAGGCTGAGAGAGGTCATGCGCCGCATGATGGCTGCACGACAGGCCGAGAGGCGAGAGGAGTCATGCGCCGCATGATGGCTGCACGACAGGATGAGAGGGGTCATGCGCCGCATGTTAGTTGCACGACAGGCCTAGAGGGGTCATGCACCGCATGAGAGCTGCACGACAGGCCGACAGGAGCCATGTACCGCATGATGTCTGCACGACAGGCTGAGAGTGGTCATGTGCTGCATGATGGCTGCACGACAGGCAGAGAGTGGTCATGCGCCGACAGGCTGAGAGGGATCATGTGCTGACAGGCCAAGAGGGGTCATGCACCAAATGATGGCTGCACGACAGGCCGAGAGGGGTGATGCGCCGCATGATGGCTGCACGACAGGTCGACAGGGGTCATGTGCCGCATGATGGCTGCACGACAGGCCGAGAGAGGTCATGTCTGCATGATGGCTGCACGACAGGCCGAGAGGGGTCATGCACTGCATGATACACACATATGGGTGCAGAACATACACACGTATGGACGCAGAAAATACACACATATGGATGCAGAACATACACACATATGGATGCAGAACATACACACATATGGGTGCAGAACATACACACATATTGATGCAGAACATACACACATATTGATGCAGAACATACACATGTATGGGTGCAGAACATACACACATATGATGCAGAACATACACACGTATGGACGCAGAACATACACACGTATGGGTGTAGAACATACACACGTATGGGTGTAGAACATACACACGTATGGACGCAGAACATACACACATATGGATGCAGAACATACACACTTATGGACGCAGAACATACACACATATGGATGCAGAACATACACACATATGGGTGCAGAACATACACACTTATGGGTGCAGAACATACACACATATTGATGCAGAACATACACACATATTGATGCAGAACATACACATGTATGGGTGCAGAACATACACACATATGATGCAGAACATACACACGTATGGACGCAGAACATACACACGTATGGGTGTAGAACATACACACGTATGGGTGTAGAACATACACACGTATGGACGCAGAACATACACACATATGGATGCAGAACATACACACATATGATGCAGAACATACACACATATTGATGCAGAACATACACACGTATGGGTGCACAGCATAGTGCATGAATGCCCATGATAATGATGTTGATGGTCATACTACACATGTGAACGTTTTTTGCACCCGGGGGAGTCTAGGTGTGGACCTTTGGTCTCAGGCCGTCTCTCGTAGTAATGTACAGGCTACATACCTAGGCAGACATTCACACTTACACATGTGGAGTATTACATCATGATCATGTGTAATGGTGGATGTATGCGCCCAAACATCTGTCACTGAGTTGTTATGTAGGTCATGATTCATGTTGTACATACATTTGAATGTGTCCGTTTGCTTTGCTGTCTTTTCCGCCATGTCTTTGTGATGTGGTTGTAACATGTGCTTTTTTTGTGACTGGAGATGTTTATGTTCTGGTCTTTGCAATATCGTGTCCCACAGATGTTGCCATTGTTAAGACACACTTTTCCTGTAGTGTGTCTGTCTCAATTTTTCATTCCGAATAAGAGTTATTTCTTTATGTGTTGGGGAGATTTTGCGTTCGATGCATTTTTCTACGACGGGAGCACAGAACTGGGCATTTACATTGTGAAAAAAGCCGCGACAGGCCGAGAAGGGTCACGCGCCGCATGATGGCTGCATAACAGGCCGAGAGGGGTCATGCGCTGCATGAGGGCTGCACGACAGGCTGAGAGAGGTAATGCATTGCATGATGGCTGCACGACTGGCCGCGAGGGGTAATGCGCCGCATGGTGGCCACACGACAGGCCAAGAGGGGTCACGCACCGCATGATGGCTGCAAGACAGGCTGAGAGGGGTCAAGCGCCGCATGGTGGCAGCACGACAGGCCAAGAGGTGCCATGCACCGCATGATGGCTGCTTCACAGGCCGAGAGGGGTCACGCACCGCATGATGGCTGCTTGACAGGCCGAGAGGGGTCATGTGCACCATGGTGGCTGCACGACAGGCCAAGAGGAGTCATATGCCGCATGGTGTCTGCACGACTGACCTAGAGGGGTCATGCACAGCATGATGGCTGCTTGATAGGCTGAGAGGGGTCATGTGAGGCATGGTGGCTGCACGACAGGCCGAGAGGGGTCATGCGCCGCATGGTGGCTGCACAACAGGCCAAGAGGGGTCATGCACCGCATGGGGGCTACACGACAGGCTGAGCGGGGTCATGCGCTGCATGGTGGCTGCACGACAGGCCGAGAGGGGTCATGCGCCGCATGGTCGGTACACAAAAGGCTGAGAGGGGTCATGCCCCGCATGATGGCTGCACGACAGGCCAAGAAGGGTGATGCGCTGCATGATGGCTGCACGACAGGCCGAGTGGAGTGATGCATTGCATTATGGCTGCACGACAGGCCGAGAGGGGTCATGCGCCGCATGGTGGCTGCACGACAGGCCGAGAGGGGTCATGTACCGCATGATGGCTGCACGACAGGCCGAGAGGGGTCATGCGCCACATGTTAGCTGCACGACAGGCCGAGAGGGGTCATGCGCCACATGGTGCTTGCACCACAGGCCGACAGGGGTCATGCGCCGCGTGAGGGCTGCACGACAGGCCAAAAGGAGTGATGCGTAGCATGATGGCTGCACGACAGCCGAGAGGAGTGATGCATTGCATGATGGCTGCATGACAGGCCACGAGGAGTGATGCATTGCATGATGGCTGCACGACAGGCCAAGAGGGGTCATACACCGCATGGTGGCTGCACGACAGGCCGAGAGGGGTCATTTGCCGCATGATGGCTGCACGACAGGCCAAGACGGGTCATACGCCACATGATGGCTGCACGACAGGCCGAGAGGGTCATGCGCCGCATGATGGCTGCACGACAGGCCGAGAGGGGTCATGTGCCACATGATGGCTGCACGACAGGCCGAGAGGGGTCATGTGCCGCTTGATGGCTGCACGACAGGCCGAGAGGGGTCAAGCGCTGCATGAGGGCTGCACAACATGCCAAGAAGCGTGATGCGCCACATGATGGCTGCACGACAGGCCAAGAAGAGTGATGCACCGCATGATGGCTGCACGACAGGCCAAGAGGGGTGATGCGCTGCATGATGGCTGCATGACAGGCCGAGAGGGGTCATGCGCCGCAAGAGGGCTGCACGACAGGCCGAGAGGGGTAATGCATTGCATGATGGCTGCACGACTGGCCGCGAGGGGTAATGCGCCGCATGGTGGCCACGCGACAGGCCAAGAGGGGTCACGCACCGCATGATGGCTGCAAGAAGGCTAAGAGGGGTCAAGCGCCGCATGGTGGCCGCACGACAGGCCAAGAGGTGCCATGCACCACATGATGGCTGCTTCACAGGCCGAGAGGGGTCACACGCTGCATGATGGCTGCTTGACAGGCCGAGAGGGGTGATGTGCACCATGGTGGCTGCACGACAGGCCAAGAGGAGTCATATGCCACATGGTGTCTGCACGACTGACCTAGAGGGGTCATGCACCGCATGATGGCTGCTTGATAGGCCGAGAGGGGTCATGTGAGGCATGGTGGCTACGCAACAGGCCAAGAGGGGTCATGCACCGCAAGGGGGCTACACGACAGGCTGAGCGGGGTCATGCGCTGCATGGTGGCTGCACGACAGGCCGAGAGGGGTCATGCACCGCATGATGGCTGCTTGATAGGCCGAGAGGGGTCATGTGAGGCATGGTGGCTGCACAACAGGCCGAGAGGGGTCATGCGCTGCATGGTGGCTGCACGACAGGCCGAGAGGGGTCATGCGCCGCATGGTCGGTACACAAAAGGCTGGGAGGGTTCATGCCCCGCATGATGGCTGCACGACAGGCCAAGAAGTGTGATGCGCTGCATGATGGCTGCACGACAGGCCGAGTGGAGTGATGCATTGCATTATGGCTGCACGACAGGCCGAGAGGGGTCATGCGCCGCATGGTGGCTGCACGACAGGCCGAGAGGGGTCATGTACCGCATGATGGTTGCACGACAGGCCGAGAGGGGTCATGCGCCGCATGTTAGCTGCACGACAGGCCGATAGGGGTCATGCGCCACATGGTGGCTGTACCCAAGGCCGACAGAGGTCATGCGCCGCATGAGGGCTGCACGACAGGCCAAAAGGAGTGATGCGTAGCATGATGGCTGCACGACAGGCCGAGAGGAGTGATGCATTGCATGATGGCTGCATGACAGGCCACGAGGAGTGATGCATTGCATGATGGCTGCACGACAGGCCAAGAGGGGTCATACACCGCATGGTGGCTGCACGACAGGCCGAGAGGGGTCATTTGCCACATGATGGCTGCACGGCAGGCCAAGACGGGTCATGCGCCACATGATGGCTGCACGACGGGCCGAGAGGGGTCATGCGCCGCATGATGGCTGCACGACAGGCCAAGAGGGGTCATGTGCCGCATGATGGCTGCACAACAGGCCGAGAGGGGTCATGTGCCGCAAGAGGGCTGCACGACAGGCCGAGAGGGGTCATGCACTGACAGGCCGAGAGGGGTCATTCACCGACAGACCGAGAGGGGTCAAGCGCTGCATGAGGGCTGCACAACAGGCCAAGAAGAGTGATGCGCCACATGATGGCTGCACGACTGGCCAAGAAGGGTGATGCACCGCATGATGGCTGCATGAGAGGCCAAGAGGGGTGATGCGCCGCATGATGGCTGCACGACAGGCCAAGAAGGGCGATGCACCGCATGATGGCTGCACGACAGGCCAAGAGGGGTGATGCGCTGCATGATGGCTGCACGACAGGCCGAGAGTGGTCATGCGCCGACAGGCTGAGAGGGATCATGCGCTGACAGGCCAAGAGGGGTCATGCGCCGCAGGAGGGCTGCACGACAGGCTGAGAGAGGTCATGCGCCGCATGATGGCTGCACGACAGGCCGAGAGGAGTCATGCGCCGCATGATGGCTGCACGACAGGATGAGAGGGGTCATGCGCCGCATGTTAGTTGCACGACAGACCTAGAGGGGTCATGCACCGCATGAGAGCTGCACGACAGGCCGACAGGAGCCATGTACCGCATGATGGCTGCACGACAGGCTGAGAGTGGTCATGTGCTGCATGCTGGCTGCACGACAGGCAGAGAGTGGTCATGCGCCGACAGGCCGAGAGGGATCATGTGCTGACAGGCCAAGAGGGGTCATGCACCAAATGATGGCTGCACGACAGGCCGAGAGGGGTGATGCGCCGCATGATGGCTGCACGACAGGTCGACAGGGGTCATGTGCCGCATGATGGCTGCACGACAGGCCGAGAGAGGTCATGTCTGCATGATGGCTGCACGACAGGCCGAGAGGGGTCATGCACTGCATGATACACACATATGGGTGCAGAACATACACACGTATGGACGCAGAAAATACACACATATGGATGCAGAACATACACACATATGGATGCAGAACATACACACATATGGGTGCAGAACATACACACATATGGGTGCAGAACATACACACATATTGATGCAGAACATACACATGTATGGGTGCAGAACATACACACATATGATGCAGAACATACAGACGTATGGACGCAGAACATACATACGTATGGGTGTAGAACATACACACGTATGGGTGTAGAACATACACACGTATGGACGCAGAACATACACACATATGGATGCAGAACATACACACATATGGGTGCAGAACATACACACATATGATGCAGAACATACACACATATGGGTACAGAACATACACACTTATGGGTGCAGAACATAGACACACGTATGGGTGCAGAACATACACACTTATGGATGCAGAACATACCACATATTGATGCAGAACATATACACATATGGGTGCAGAACATACACCTATGGATGCAGAACATACACACATATGGGTGCAGAACATACCACATATGGGTGCAGAACATACACACATGTATGGGTGCAGAACATACACACCTATGGATGCAGAACATACACACGTATGGGTGCAGAACATACACACGTATGGACGCAGAACATACACACATATGGATGCAGAACATTCACACATTTGATGCAGAACATACACACGTATGGGTGCAGAACATACACACGTATGGGTGCAGAACACGTATGGATGCAGAACATACACACGTATGGGTGCAGAACATACACACTTATGGACGCAGAACATACACACATATGGATGCAGAACATACACACATATGGACGCAGAACATACACACATATGGGTGCAGAACATACACACACGTATGGGTGCAGAACATACACACATATGGATGCAGAACATACCACATATTGATGCAGAACATATACACATATGGGTGCAGAACATACACCTATGGATGCAGAACATACACACATATGGGTGCAGAACATACCACATATGGGTGCAGAACATACACACATGTATGGGTGCAGAACATACACACGTATGGATGCAGAACATAAACACGTATGGGTGCAGAACATACACACGTATGGACGCAGAACATACACACATATGGATGCAGAACATTCACACATATGATGCAGAACATACACAGGTATGGGTGCAGAACATACACACGTATGGATGCAGAACATACACACGTATGGGTGCAGAACATACACACTTATGGACGCAGAACATACACACATATGGATGCAGAACATACACACATATGGACACAGAACATACACACATATGGGTGCACAGCATAGTGCATGAATGCCCATGATAATGATGTTGATGGTCATACTACACATGTGAACGTTTTTTGCACCTGGGGGAGTCTAGGTGTGGACCTTTGGTCTCAGGCCGTCTCTCGTAGTAATGTACAGGCTACATACCTAGGCAGATATTCACACTTACACATATGGAGTATTACATCATGATCATGTGTAATGGCGGATGTATGCACCCAAACGTCTGTCACTGAGTTGTTATGTAGGTCATGATTCATGTTGTACATACATTTGAATGTGTCTGTTTGCTTTGCTGTCTTTTCCGCCATGTCTTTGTGATGTGGTTGTAACATGTGCTTTTTTTGTGACTGGAGATGTTTATGTTCTGGTCTTTGCAATATCGTGTCCCACAGATGTTGCCATTGTTAAGACACACTTTTCCTGTAGTGTGTCTGTCTCAATTTTCCATTCCGAATAAGAGTTATTTCTTTATGTGTTGGGGAGATTTTGCGTTCGATGCATTTTTCTACGACGGGAGCACAGAACTGGGCATTTACATTGTGAAAGAAGCCGCGACAGGCCGAGAAGGGTCACGCGCCGCATGATGGCTGCACAACAGGCCGAGAGGGGTCATGCGCTGCATGAGGGCTGCACGACAGGCTGAGAGAGGTAATGCATTGCATGATGGCTGCACGACTGGCCGCGAGGGGTAATGTGCCGCATGGTGGCCACACGACAGGCCAAGAGGGGTCACGCACGGCATGATGGCTGCAAGACAGGCTGAGAGGGGTCAAGCGCTGCATGGTGGCCGCATGAAAGGCCAAGAGGTGCCATGCACCGCATGATGGCTGCTTCACAGGCCGAGAGGGGTCAGGCGCCGCATGATGGCTGCTTGACAGGCCGAGAGGGGTCATGTGCACCATGGTGGCTGCACGACAGGCCAAGAGGAGTCATATGCCACATGGTGTCTGCACGACTGACCTAGAGGGGTCATGCACCGCATGATGGCTGCTTGATAGGCCGAGAGGGGTCATGTGAGGCATGGTGGCTGCGCAACAGGCCAAGAGGGGTCATGCACCGCAAGGGGGCTACACGACAGGCTGAGCGGGGTCATGCGCTGCATGGTGGCTGCACGACAGGCCGAGAGGGGTCATACGCCGCATGGTCGGTACACAAAAGGCTGAGAGGGGTCATGCCCCGCATGATGGCTGCCCGACAGGCCGAGTGGAGTGATGCATTGCATTATGGCTGCAGGACAGGCCGATAGGGGTCATGCGCCGCATGGTGGCTGCACGACAGGCCGAGAGGTGTCATGTACCGCATGATGGCTGCACGACAGGCCGAGAGGGGTCATGCGCCGCATGTTAGCTGCACGACAGGCCGAGAGGGGTCATGCGCCACATGGTGGCTGCACCCCAGGCCACCAGGGGTCATGCGCCGCATGAGGGCTGCACGACAGGCCAAAAGGAGTGATGCGTAGCATGATGGCTGCACGACAGCCGAGAGGAGTGATGCATTGCATGATGGCTGCATGACAGGCCACGAGGAGTGATGCATTGCATGATGGCTGCACGACAGGCCGAGAGGGGTCATGCGCCGCAAGAGGGCTGCACGACAGGCCGAGAGGGGTAATGCATTGCATGATGGCTGCACGACAGGCCAAGAGGGGTCACGCACCGCATGATGGCTGCAAGAAGGCTAAGAGGGGTCAAGCGCCGCATGGTGGCCGCACGACAGGCCAAGAGGTGCCATGCACCACATGATGGCTGCTTCACAGGCCGAGAGGGGTCACACGCTGCATGATGGCTGCTTGACAGGCCGAGAGGGGTCATGTGCACCATGGTGGCTGCACGACAGGCCAAGAGGAGTCATATGCTGCATGGTGTCTGCACGACTGACCGAGAGGGGTCATGCACCGCATGATGGCTGCTTGATAGGCCGAGTGGGGTCATGTGAGGCATGGTGGCTGCTCAACAGGCCGAGAGGGGTCATGCGCTGCATGGTGGCTGCACGACAGGCCGAGAGGGGTCATGCGCCGCATGGTCGGTACACAAAAGGCTGGGAGGGTTCATGCCCCGCATGATGGCTGCACGACAGGCCAAGAAGTGTGATGCGCTGCATGATGGCTGCACGACAGGCCGAGTGGAGTGATGCATTGCATTATGGCTGCACGACAGGCCGAGAGGGGTCATGCGCCGCATGGTGGCTGCATGACAGGCCGAGAGGGGTCATGTACCGCATGATGGTTGCACGACAGGCCGAGAGGGGTCATGCGCCGCATGTTAGCTGCACGACAGGCCGATAGGGGTCATGCGCCACATGGTGGCTGTACCCAAGGCCGACAGAGGTCATGCGCCGCATGAGGGCTGCACGACAGGCCAAAAGGAGTGATGCGTAGCATGATGGCTGCACGACAGGCCGAGAGGAGTGATGCATTGCATGATGGCTGCATGACAGGCCACGAGGAGTGATGCATTGCATGATGGCTGCACGACAGGCCAAGAGGGGTCATACACCGCATGGTGGCTGCACGACAGGCCGAGAGGGGTCATTTGCCACATGATGGCTGCACGACAGGCCAAGACGGGTCATGCGCCACATGATGGCTGCACGACGGGCCGAGAGGGGTCATGCGCCGCATGATGGCTGCACGACAGGCCAAGAGGGGTCATGTGCCGCATGATGGCTGCACAACAGGCCGAGAGGGGTCATTTGCCGCAAGAGGGCTGGACGACAGGCCGAGAGGGGTCATGCACTGACAGGCCGAGAGGGGTCATTCACCGACAGGCCGAGAGGGGTCAAGCGCTGCATGAGGGCTGCACAACAGGCCAAGAAGAGTGATGCGCCACATGATGGCTGCACGACTGGCCAAGAAGGTTGATGCACTGCTTGATGGCTACAGGACAGGCCAAGAGGGGTGATGCGCCGCATGATGGCTGCACGACAGGCCAAGAAGGGTGATGCATCGCATGATGGCTGCACGACAGGCCAAGAGGGGTGATGCGCTGCATGATGGCTGCACGACAGGCCGAGAGTGGTCATGCGCCGACAGGCTGAGAGGGATCATGCGCTGACAGGCCAAGAGGGGTCATGCGCCGCAGGAGGGCTGCACGACAGGCTGAGAGAGGTCATGCGCCGCATGATGGCTGCACGACAGGCCGAGAGGAGTCATGCGCCGCATGATGGCTGCACGACAGGATGAGAGGGGTCATGCGCCGCATGTTAGTTGCACGACAGGCCTAGAGGGGTCATGCACCGCATGAGAGCTGCACGACAGGCCGACAGGAGCCATGTACCGCATGATGTCTGCACGACAGGCTGAGAGTGGTCATGTGCTGCATGATGGCTGCACGACAGGCAGAGAGTGGTCATGCGCCGACAGGCTGAGAGGGATCATGTGCTGACAGGCCAAGAGGGGTCATGCACCAAATGATGGCTGCACGACAGGCCGAGAGGGGTGATGCGCCGCATGATGGCTGCACGACAGGTCGACAGGGGTCATGTGCCGCATGATGGCTGCACGACAGGCCGAGAGAGGTCATGTCTGCATGATGGCTGCACGACAGGCCGAGAGGGGTCATGCACTGCATGATACACACATATGGGTGCAGAACATACACACGTATGGACGCAGAAAATACACACATATGGATGCAGAACATACACACATATGGATGCAGAACATACACACATATGGGTGCAGAACATACACACATATTGATGCAGAACATACACACATATTGATGCAGAACATACACATGTATGGGTGCAGAACATACACACATATGATGCAGAACATACACACGTATGGACGCAGAACATACACACGTATGGGTGTAGAACATACACACGTATGGGTGTAGAACATACACACGTATGGACGCAGAACATACACACATATGGATGCAGAACATACACACTTATGGACGCAGAACATACACACATATGGATGCAGAACATACACACATATGGGTGCAGAACATACACACTTATGGGTGCAGAACATACACACATATTGATGCAGAACATACACACATATTGATGCAGAACATACACATGTATGGGTGCAGAACATACACACATATGATGCAGAACATACACACGTATGGACGCAGAACATACACACGTATGGGTGTAGAACATACACACGTATGGGTGTAGAACATACACACGTATGGACGCAGAACATACACACATATGGATGCAGAACATACACACATATGATGCAGAACATACACACATATTGATGCAGAACATACACACGTATGGGTGCACAGCATAGTGCATGAATGCCCATGATAATGATGTTGATGGTCATACTACACATGTGAACGTTTTTTGCACCCGGGGGAGTCTAGGTGTGGACCTTTGGTCTCAGGCCGTCTCTCGTAGTAATGTACAGGCTACATACCTAGGCAGACATTCACACTTACACATGTGGAGTATTACATCATGATCATGTGTAATGGTGGATGTATGCGCCCAAACATCTGTCACTGAGTTGTTATGTAGGTCATGATTCATGTTGTACATACATTTGAATGTGTCCGTTTGCTTTGCTGTCTTTTCCGCCATGTCTTTGTGATGTGGTTGTAACATGTGCTTTTTTTGTGACTGGAGATGTTTATGTTCTGGTCTTTGCAATATCGTGTCCCACAGATGTTGCCATTGTTAAGACACACTTTTCCTGTAGTGTGTCTGTCTCAATTTTTCATTCCGAATAAGAGTTATTTCTTTATGTGTTGGGGAGATTTTGCGTTCGATGCATTTTTCTACGACGGGAGCACAGAACTGGGCATTTACATTGTGAAAAAAGCCGCGACAGGCCGAGAAGGGTCACGCGCCGCATGATGGCTGCATAACAGGCCGAGAGGGGTCATGCGCTGCATGAGGGCTGCACGACAGGCTGAGAGAGGTAATGCATTGCATGATGGCTGCACGACTGGCCGCGAGGGGTAATGCGCCGCATGGTGGCCACACGACAGGCCAAGAGGGGTCACGCACCGCATGATGGCTGCAAGACAGGCTGAGAGGGGTCAAGCGCCGCATGGTGGCAGCACGACAGGCCAAGAGGTGCCATGCACCGCATGATGGCTGCTTCACAGGCCGAGAGGGGTCACGCACCGCATGATGGCTGCTTGACAGGCCGAGAGGGGTCATGTGCACCATGGTGGCTGCACGACAGGCCAAGAGGAGTCATATGCCGCATGGTGTCTGCACGACTGACCTAGAGGGGTCATGCACAGCATGATGGCTGCTTGATAGGCTGAGAGGGGTCATGTGAGGCATGGTGGCTGCACGACAGGCCGAGAGGGGTCATGCGCCGCATGGTGGCTGCACAACAGGCCAAGAGGGGTCATGCACCGCATGGGGGCTACACGACAGGCTGAGCGGGGTCATGCGCTGCATGGTGGCTGCACGACAGGCCGAGAGGGGTCATGCGCCGCATGGTCGGTACACAAAAGGCTGAGAGGGGTCATGCCCCGCATGATGGCTGCACGACAGGCCAAGAAGGGTGATGCGCTGCATGATGGCTGCACGACAGGCCGAGTGGAGTGATGCATTGCATTATGGCTGCACGACAGGCCGAGAGGGGTCATGCGCCGCATGGTGGCTGCACGACAGGCCGAGAGGGGTCATGTACCGCATGATGGCTGCACGACAGGCCGAGAGGGGTCATGCGCCACATGTTAGCTGCACGACAGGCCGAGAGGGGTCATGCGCCACATGGTGCTTGCACCACAGGCCGACAGGGGTCATGCGCCGCGTGAGGGCTGCACGACAGGCCAAAAGGAGTGATGCGTAGCATGATGGCTGCACGACAGCCGAGAGGAGTGATGCATTGCATGATGGCTGCATGACAGGCCACGAGGAGTGATGCATTGCATGATGGCTGCACGACAGGCCAAGAGGGGTCATACACCGCATGGTGGCTGCACGACAGGCCGAGAGGGGTCATTTGCCGCATGATGGCTGCACGACAGGCCAAGACGGGTCATACGCCACATGATGGCTGCACGACAGGCCGAGAGGGTCATGCGCCGCATGATGGCTGCACGACAGGCCGAGAGGGGTCATGTGCCACATGATGGCTGCACGACAGGCCGAGAGGGGTCATGTGCCGCTTGATGGCTGCACGACAGGCCGAGAGGGGTCAAGCGCTGCATGAGGGCTGCACAACATGCCAAGAAGCGTGATGCGCCACATGATGGCTGCACGACAGGCCAAGAAGAGTGATGCACCGCATGATGGCTGCACGACAGGCCAAGAGGGGTGATGCGCTGCATGATGGCTGCATGACAGGCCGAGAGGGGTCATGCGCCGCAAGAGGGCTGCACGACAGGCCGAGAGGGGTAATGCATTGCATGATGGCTGCACGACTGGCCGCGAGGGGTAATGCGCCGCATGGTGGCCACGCGACAGGCCAAGAGGGGTCACGCACCGCATGATGGCTGCAAGAAGGCTAAGAGGGGTCAAGCGCCGCATGGTGGCCGCACGACAGGCCAAGAGGTGCCATGCACCACATGATGGCTGCTTCACAGGCCGAGAGGGGTCACACGCTGCATGATGGCTGCTTGACAGGCCGAGAGGGGTGATGTGCACCATGGTGGCTGCACGACAGGCCAAGAGGAGTCATATGCCACATGGTGTCTGCACGACTGACCTAGAGGGGTCATGCACCGCATGATGGCTGCTTGATAGGCCGAGAGGGGTCATGTGAGGCATGGTGGCTGCGCAACAGGCCAAGAGGGGTCATGCACCGCAAGGGGGCTACACGACAGGCTGAGCGGGGTCATGCGCTGCATGGTGGCTGCACGACAGGCCGAGAGGGGTCATGCACCGCATGATGGCTGCTTGATAGGCCGAGAGGGGTCATGTGAGGCATGGTGGCTGCACAACAGGCCGAGAGGGGTCATGCGCTGCATGGTGGCTGCACGACAGGCCGAGAGGGGTCATGCGCCGCATGGTCGGTACACAAAAGGCTGGGAGGGTTCATGCCCCGCATGATGGCTGCACGACAGGCCAAGAAGTGTGATGCGCTGCATGATGGCTGCACGACAGGCCGAGTGGAGTGATGCATTGCATTATGGCTGCACGACAGGCCGAGAGGGGTCATGCGCCGCATGGTGGCTGCACGACAGGCCGAGAGGGGTCATGTACCGCATGATGGTTGCACGACAGGCCGAGAGGGGTCATGCGCCGCATGTTAGCTGCACGACAGGCCGATAGGGGTCATGCGCCACATGGTGGCTGTACCCAAGGCCGACAGAGGTCATGCGCCGCATGAGGGCTGCACGACAGGCCAAAAGGAGTGATGCGTAGCATGATGGCTGCACGACAGGCCGAGAGGAGTGATGCATTGCATGATGGCTGCATGACAGGCCACGAGGAGTGATGCATTGCATGATGGCTGCACGACAGGCCAAGAGGGGTCATACACCGCATGGTGGCTGCACGACAGGCCGAGAGGGGTCATTTGCCACATGATGGCTGCACGGCAGGCCAAGACGGGTCATGCGCCACATGATGGCTGCACGACGGGCCGAGAGGGGTCATGCGCCGCATGATGGCTGCACGACAGGCCAAGAGGGGTCATGTGCCGCATGATGGCTGCACAACAGGCCGAGAGGGGTCATGTGCCGCAAGAGGGCTGCACGACAGGCCGAGAGGGGTCATGCACTGACAGGCCGAGAGGGGTCATTCACCGACAGACCGAGAGGGGTCAAGCGCTGCATGAGGGCTGCACAACAGGCCAAGAAGAGTGATGCGCCACATGATGGCTGCACGACTGGCCAAGAAGGGTGATGCACCGCATGATGGCTGCATGACAGGCCAAGAGGGGTGATGCGCCGCATGATGGCTGCACGACAGGCCAAGAAGGGCGATGCACCGCATGATGGCTGCACGACAGGCCAAGAGGGGTGATGCGCTGCATGATGGCTGCACGACAGGCCGAGAGTGGTCATGCGCCGACAGGCTGAGAGGGATCATGCGCTGACAGGCCAAGAGGGGTCATGCGCCGCAGGAGGGCTGCACGACAGGCTGAGAGAGGTCATGCGCCGCATGATGGCTGCACGACAGGCCGAGAGGAGTCATGCGCCGCATGATGGCTGCACGACAGGATGAGAGGGGTCATGCGCCGCATGTTAGTTGCACGACAGACCTAGAGGGGTCATGCACCGCATGAGAGCTGCACGACAGGCCGACAGGAGCCATGTACCGCATGATGGCTGCACGACAGGCTGAGAGTGGTCATGTGCTGCATGATGGCTGCACGACAGGCAGAGAGTGGTCATGCGCCGACAGGCCGAGAGGGATCATGTGCTGACAGGCCAAGAGGGGTCATGCACCAAATGATGGCTGCACGACAGGCCGAGAGGGGTGATGCGCCGCATGATGGCTGCACGACAGGTCGACAGGGGTCATGTGCCGCATGATGGCTGCACGACAGGCCGAGAGAGGTCATGTCTGCATGATGGCTGCACGACAGGCCGAGAGGGGTCATGCACTGCATGATACACACATATGGGTGCAGAACATACACACGTATGGACGCAGAAAATACACACATATGGATGCAGAACATACACACATATGGATGCAGAACATACACACATATGGGTGCAGAACATACACACATATGGGTGCAGAACATACACACATATTGATGCAGAACATACACACATATTGATGCAGAACATACACATGTATGGGTGCAGAACATACACACATATGATGCAGAACATACAGACGTATGGACGCAGAACATACATACGTATGGGTGTAGAACATACACACGTATGGGTGTAGAACATACACACGTATGGACGCAGAACATACACACATATGGATGCAGAACATACACACATATGGGTGCAGAACATACACACATATGATGCAGAACATACACACATATGGGTACAGAACATACACACTTATGGGTGCAGAACATAGACACACGTATGGGTGCAGAACATACACACTTATGGATGCAGAACATACCACATATTGATGCAGAACATATACACATATGGGTGCAGAACATACACCTATGGATGCAGAACATACACACATATGGGTGCAGAACATACCACATATGGGTGCAGAACATACACACATGTATGGGTGCAGAACATACACACCTATGGATGCAGAACATACACACGTATGGGTGCAGAACATACACACGTATGGACGCAGAACATACACACATATGGATGCAGAACATTCACACATTTGATGCAGAACATACACACGTATGGGTGCAGAACATACACACGTATGGGTGCAGAACACGTATGGATGCAGAACATACACACGTATGGGTGCAGAACATACACACTTATGGACGCAGAACATACACACATATGGATGCAGAACATACACACATATGGACGCAGAACATACACACATATGGGTGCAGAACATACACACACGTATGGGTGCAGAACATACACACATATGGATGCAGAACATACCACATATTGATGCAGAACATATACACATATGGGTGCAGAACATACACCTATGGATGCAGAACATACACACATATGGGTGCAGAACATACCACATATGGGTGCAGAACATACACACATGTATGGGTGCAGAACATACACACGTATGGATGCAGAACATAAACACGTATGGGTGCAGAACATACACACGTATGGACGCAGAACATACACACATATGGATGCAGAACATTCACACATATGATGCAGAACATACACAGGTATGGGTGCAGAACATACACACGTATGGATGCAGAACATACACACGTATGGGTGCAGAACATACACACTTATGGACGCAGAACATACACACATATGGATGCAGAACATACACACATATGGACACAGAACATACACACATATGGGTGCACAGCATAGTGCATGAATGCCCATGATAATGATGTTGATGGTCATACTACACATGTGAACGTTTTTTGCACCTGGGGGAGTCTAGGTGTGGACCTTTGGTCTCAGGCCGTCTCTCGTAGTAATGTACAGGCTACATACCTAGGCAGACATTCACACTTACACATATGGAGTATTACATCATGATCATGTGTAATGGCGGATGTATGCACCCAAACGTCTGTCACTGAGTTGTTATGTAGGTCATGATTCATGTTGTACATACATTTGAATGTGTCTGTTTGCTTTGCTGTCTTTTCCGCCATGTCTTTGTGATGTGGTTGTAACATGTGCTTTTTTTGTGACTGGAGATGTTTATGTTCTGGTCTTTGCAATATCGTGTCCCACAGATGTTGCCATTGTTAAGACACACTTTTCCTGTAGTGTGTCTGTCTCAATTTTCCATTCCGAATAAGAGTTATTTCTTTATGTGTTGGGGAGATTTTGCGTTCGATGCATTTTTCTACGACGGGAGCACAGAACTGGGCATTTACATTGTGAAAGAAGCCGCGACAGGCCGAGAAGGGTCACGCGCCGCATGATGGCTGCACAACAGGCCGAGAGGGGTCATGCGCTGCATGAGGGCTGCACGACAGGCTGAGAGAGGTAATGCATTGCATGATGGCTGCACGACTGGCCGCGAGGGGTAATGTGCCGCATGGTGGCCACACGACAGGCCAAGAGGGGTCACGCACGGCATGATGGCTGCAAGACAGGCTGAGAGGGGTCAAGCGCTGCATGGTGGCCGCATGAAAGGCCAAGAGGTGCCATGCACCGCATGATGGCTGCTTCACAGGCCGAGAGGGGTCAGGCGCCGCATGATGGCTGCTTGACAGGCCGAGAGGGGTCATGTGCACCATGGTGGCTGCACGACAGGCCAAGAGGAGTCATATGCCACATGGTGTCTGCACGACTGACCTAGAGGGGTCATGCACCGCATGATGGCTGCTTGATAGGCCGAGAGGGGTCATGTGAGGCATGGTGGCTGCGCAACAGGCCAAGAGGGGTCATGCACCGCAAGGGGGCTACACGACAGGCTGAGCGGGGTCATGCGCTGCATGGTGGCTGCACGACAGGCCGAGAGGGGTCATACGCCGCATGGTCGGTACACAAAAGGCTGAGAGGGGTCATGCCCCGCATGATGGCTGCCCGACAGGCCGAGTGGAGTGATGCATTGCATTATGGCTGCAGGACAGGCCGATAGGGGTCATGCGCCGCATGGTGGCTGCACGACAGGCCGAGAGGTGTCATGTACCGCATGATGGCTGCACGACAGGCCGAGAGGGGTCATGCGCCGCATGTTAGCTGCACGACAGGCCGAGAGGGGTCATGCGCCACATGGTGGCTGCACCCCAGGCCACCAGGGGTCATGCGCCGCATGAGGGCTGCACGACAGGCCAAAAGGAGTGATGCGTAGCATGATGGCTGCACGACAGCCGAGAGGAGTGATGCATTGCATGATGGCTGCATGACAGGCCACGAGGAGTGATGCATTGCATGATGGCTGCACGACAGGCCGAGAGGGGTCATGCGCCGCAAGAGGGCTGCACGACAGGCCGAGAGGGGTAATGCATTGCATGATGGCTGCACGACAGGCCAAGAGGGGTCACGCACCGCATGATGGCTGCAAGAAGGCTAAGAGGGGTCAAGCGCCGCATGGTGGCCGCACGACAGGCCAAGAGGTGCCATGCACCACATGATGGCTGCTTCACAGGCCGAGAGGGGTCACACGCTGCATGATGGCTGCTTGACAGGCCGAGAGGGGTCATGTGCACCATGGTGGCTGCACGACAGGCCAAGAGGAGTCATATGCTGCATGGTGTCTGCACGACTGACCGAGAGGGGTCATGCACCGCATGATGGCTGCTTGATAGGCCGAGTGGGGTCATGTGAGGCATGGTGGCTGCTCAACAGGCCGAGAGGGGTCATGCGCTGCATGGTGGCTGCACGACAGGCCGAGAGGGGTCATGCGCCGCATGGTCGGTACACAAAAGGCTGGGAGGGTTCATGCCCCGCATGATGGCTGCACGACAGGCCAAGAAGTGTGATGCGCTGCATGATGGCTGCACGACAGGCCGAGTGGAGTGATGCATTGCATTATGGCTGCACGACAGGCCGAGAGGGGTCATGCGCCGCATGGTGGCTGCATGACAGGCCGAGAGGGGTCATGTACCGCATGATGGTTGCACGACAGGCCGAGAGGGGTCATGCGCCGCATGTTAGCTGCACGACAGGCCGATAGGGGTCATGCGCCACATGGTGGCTGTACCCAAGGCCGACAGAGGTCATGCGCCGCATGAGGGCTGCACGACAGGCCAAAAGGAGTGATGCGTAGCATGATGGCTGCACGACAGGCCGAGAG
The DNA here is from genome assembly GCF_040938575.1 of Ambystoma mexicanum. Taxonomy (NCBI): domain Eukaryota; kingdom Metazoa; phylum Chordata; class Amphibia; order Caudata; family Ambystomatidae; genus Ambystoma; species Ambystoma mexicanum. Next base: position 1,285,016,598 of record NC_090928.1, read on the forward strand.
GAGTGATGCATTGCATGATGGCTGCATGACAGGCCACGAGGAGTGATGCATTGCATGATGGCTGCACGACAGGCCAAGAGGGGTCATACACCGCATGGTGGCTGCACGACAGGCCGAGAGGGGTCATTTGCCACATGATGGCTGCACGACAGGCCAAGACGGGTCATGCGCCACATGATGGCTGCACGACGGGCCGAGAGGGGTCATGCGCCGCATGATGGCTGCACGACAGGCCAAGAGGGGTCATGTGCCGCATGATGGCTGCACAACAGGCCGAGAGGGGTCATTTGCCGCAAGAGGGCTGGACGACAGGCCGAGAGGGGTCATGCACTGACAGGCCGAGAGGGGTCATTCACCGACAGGCCGAGAGGGGTCAAGCGCTGCATGAGGGCTGCACAACAGGCCAAGAAGAGTGATGCGCCACATGATGGCTGCACGACTGGCCAAGAAGGTTGATGCACTGCTTGATGGCTACAGGACAGGCCAAGAGGGGTGATGCGCCGCATGATGGCTGCACGACAGGCCAAGAAGGGTGATGCATCGCATGATGGCTGCACGACAGGCCAAGAGGGGTGATGCGCTGCATGATGGCTGCACGACAGGCCGAGAGTGGTCATGCGCCGACAGGCTGAGAGGGATCATGCGCTGACAGGCCAAGAGGGGTCATGCGCCGCAGGAGGGCTGCACGACAGGCTGAGAGAGGTCATGCGCCGCATGATGGCTGCACGACAGGCCGAGAGGAGTCATGCGCCGCATGATGGCTGCACGACAGGATGAGAGGGGTCATGCGCCGCATGTTAGTTGCACGACAGGCCTAGAGGGGTCATGCACCGCATGAGAGCTGCACGACAGGCCGACAGGAGCCATGTACCGCATGATGTCTGCACGACAGGCTGAGAGTGGTCATGTGCTGCATGATGGCTGCACGACAGGCAGAGAGTGGTCATGCGCCGACAGGCTGAGAGGGATCATGTGCTGACAGGCCAAGAGGGGTCATGCACCAAATGATGGCTGCACGACAGGCCGAGAGGGGTGATGCGCCGCATGATGGCTGCACGACAGGTCGACAGGGGTCATGTGCCGCATGATGGCTGCACGACAGGCCGAGAGAGGTCATGTCTGCATGATGGCTGCACGACAGGCCGAGAGGGGTCATGCACTGCATGATACACACATATGGGTGCAGAACATACACACGTATGGACGCAGAAAATACACACATATGGATGCAGAACATACACACATATGGATGCAGAACATACACACATATGGGTGCAGAACATACACACATATTGATGCAGAACATACACACATATTGATGCAGAACATACACATGTATGGGTGCAGAACATACACACATATGATGCAGAACATACACACGTATGGACGCAGAACATACACACGTATGGGTGTAGAACATACACACGTATGGGTGTAGAACATACACACGTATGGACGCAGAACATACACACATATGGATGCAGAACATACACACTTATGGACGCAGAACATACACACATATGGATGCAGAACATACACACATATGGGTGCAGAACATACACACTTATGGTTGCAGAACATACACACACGTATGGGTGCAGAACATACCACATATTGATGCAGAACATATACACATATGGGTGCAGAACATACACCTATGGATGCAGAACATACACACATATGGGTGCAGAACATACCACATATGGGTGCAGAACATACACACATGTATGGGTGCAGAACATACACACGTATGGATGCAGAACATACACACGTATGGGTGTAGAACATACACACGTATGGACGCAGAACATACACACATATGGATGCAGAACATACACACTTATGGACGCAGAACATACACACATATGGATGCAGAACATACACACATATGGGTGCAGAACATACACACTTATGGGTGCAGAACATACACACACGTATGGGTGCAGAACATACACACATATGGATGCAGAACATACCACATATTGATGCAGAACATATACACATATGGGTGCAGAACATACACCTATGGATGCAGAACATACACACATATGGGTGCAGAACATACCACATATGGGTGCAGAACATACACACATGTATGGGTGCAGAACATACACACGTATGGATGCAGAACATACACACGTATGGGTGCAGAACATACACACGTATGGACGCAGAACATACACACATATGGATGCAGAACATTCACACATATGATGCAGTACATACACACGTATGGGTTCAGAACATACACACGTATGGGTGCAGAACACGTATGGATGCAGAACATACACACGTATGGGTGCAGAACATACACACTTATGGACGCAGAACATACACACATATGGATGCAGAACATACACACATATGGACGCAGAACATACACACATATGGGTGCAGAACATACACACACGTATGGGTGCAGAACATACACACATATGGATGCAGAACATACCACATATTGATGCAGAACATATACACATATGGGTGCAGAACATACACCTATGGATGCAGAACATACACACATATGGGTGCAGAACATACCACATATGGGTGCAGAACATACACACATGTATGGGTGCAGAACATACACACGTATGGATGCAGAACATAAACACGTATGGGTGCAGAACATACACACGTATGGACGCAGAACATACACACATATGGATGCAGAACATTCACACATATGATGCAGAACATACACACGTATGGGTGCAGAACATACACACGTATGGGTGCAGAACACGTATGGATGCAGAACATACACACGTATGGACGCAGAACATACACACATATGGATGCAGAACATACACACATATGGACACAGAACATACACACATATGGGTGCACAGCATAGTGTATGAATGCCCATGATAATGATGTTGATGGTCATACTACACATGTGAACGTTTTTTGCACCTGGGGGAGTCTAAGTGTGGACCTTTGGTCTCAGGCCGTCTCTCGTAGTAATGTACAGGCTACATACCTAGGCAGACATTCACACTTACACACGTGGAGTATTACATCATGATCATGTGTAATGGCGGATGTATGCACCCAAACGTCTGTCACTGAGTTGTTATGTAGGTCATGATTCATGTTGTACATACATTTGAATGTGTCCGTTTGCTTTGCTGTCTTTTCCGCCATGTCTTTGTGATGTGGTTGTAACATGTGCTTTTTTTGTGACTGGAGATGTTTATGTTCTGGTCTTTGCAATATCGTGTCCCACAAATGTTGCCATTGTTAAGACACACTTTTCCTGCAGTGTGTCTGTCTCAATTTTCCATTCCGAATAAGAGTTATTTCTTTATGTGTTGGGGAGATTTTGCGTTCGATGCATTTTTCTACGACGGGAGCACAGAACTGGGCATTTACATTGTGAAAGAAGCCGCGACAGGCCGAGAAGGGTCACGCGCCGCATGATGGCTGCACAACAGGCCGAGAGGGGTCATGCGCTGCATGAGGGCTGCACGACAGGCTGAGAGAGGTAATGCATTGCATGATGGCTGCACGACTGGCCGCGAGGGGTAATGTGCCGCATGGTGGCCACACGACAGGCCAAGAGGGGTCACACACCGCATGATGGCTGCAAGACAGGCTGAGAGGGGTCAAGCGCTGCATGGTGGCCGCATGAAAGGCCAAGAGGTGCCATGCACCGCATGATGGCTGCTTCACAGGCCGAGAGGGGTCAGGCGCCGCATGATGGCTGCTTGACAGGCCGAGAGGGGTCATGCGCCGCATGATGGCTGCACGACAGGATGAGAGGGGTCATGCGCCGCATGTTAGTTGCACGACAGGCCTAGAGGGGTCATGCACCGCATGAGAGCTGCACGACAGGCCGACAGGAGCCATGTACCGCATGATGTCTGCACGACAGGCTGAGAGTGGTCATGTGCTGCATGATGGCTGCACGACAGGCAGAGAGTGGTCATGCGCCGACAGGCTGAGAGGGATCATGTGCTGACAGGCCAAGAGGGGTCATGCACCAAATGATGGCTGCACGACAGGCCGAGAGGGGTGATGCGCCGCATGATGGCTGCACGACAGGTCGACAGGGGTCATGTGCCGCATGATGGCTGCACGACAGGCCGAGAGAGGTCATGTCTGCATGATGGCTGCACGACAGGCCGAGAGGGGTCATGCACTGCATGATACACACATATGGGTGCAGAACATACACACGTATGGACGCAGAAAATACACACATATGGATGCAGAACATACACACATATGGATGCAGAACATACACACATATGGGTGCAGAACATACACACATATTGATGCAGAACATACACACATATTGATGCAGAACATACACATGTATGGGTGCAGAACATACACACATATGATGCAGAACATACACACGTATGGACGCAGAACATACACACGTATGGGTGTAGAACATACACACGTATGGGTGTAGAACATACACACGTATGGACGCAGAACATACACACATATGGATGCAGAACATACACACTTATGGACGCAGAACATACACACATATGGATGCAGAACATACACACATATGGGTGCAGAACATACACACTTATGGTTGCAGAACATACACACACGTATGGGTGCAGAACATACCACATATTGATGCAGAACATATACACATATGGGTGCAGAACATACACCTATGGATGCAGAACATACACACATATGGGTGCAGAACATACCACATATGGGTGCAGAACATACACACATGTATGGGTGCAGAACATACACACGTATGGATGCAGAACATACACACGTATGGGTGTAGAACATACACACGTATGGACGCAGAACATACACACATATGGATGCAGAACATACACACTTATGGACGCAGAACATACACACATATGGATGCAGAACATACACACATATGGGTGCAGAACATACACACTTATGGGTGCAGAACATACACACACGTATGGGTGCAGAACATACACACATATGGATGCAGAACATACCACATATTGATGCAGAACATATACACATATGGGTGCAGAACATACACCTATGGATGCAGAACATACACACATATGGGTGCAGAACATACCACATATGGGTGCAGAACATACACACATGTATGGGTGCAGAACATACACACGTATGGATGCAGAACATACACACGTATGGGTGCAGAACATACACACGTATGGACGCAGAACATACACACATATGGATGCAGAACATTCACACATATGATGCAGTACATACACACGTATGGGTTCAGAACATACACACGTATGGGTGCAGAACACGTATGGATGCAGAACATACACACGTATGGGTGCAGAACATACACACTTATGGACGCAGAACATACACACATATGGATGCAGAACATACACACATATGGACGCAGAACATACACACATATGGGTGCAGAACATACACACACGTATGGGTGCAGAACATACACACATATGGATGCAGAACATACCACATATTGATGCAGAACATATACACATATGGGTGCAGAACATACACCTATGGATGCAGAACATACACACATATGGGTGCAGAACATACCACATATGGGTGCAGAACATACACACATGTATGGGTGCAGAACATACACACGTATGGATGCAGAACATAAACACGTATGGGTGCAGAACATACACACGTATGGACGCAGAACATACACACATATGGATGCAGAACATTCACACATATGATGCAGAACATACACACGTATGGGTGCAGAACATACACACGTATGGGTGCAGAACACGTATGGATGCAGAACATACACACGTATGGACGCAGAACATACACACATATGGATGCAGAACATACACACATATGGACACAGAACATACACACATATGGGTGCACAGCATAGTGTATGAATGCCCATGATAATGATGTTGATGGTCATACTACACATGTGAACGTTTTTTGCACCTGGGGGAGTCTAAGTGTGGACCTTTGGTCTCAGGCCGTCTCTCGTAGTAATGTACAGGCTACATACCTAGGCAGACATTCACACTTACACACGTGGAGTATTACATCATGATCATGTGTAATGGCGGATGTATGCACCCAAACGTCTGTCACTGAGTTGTTATGTAGGTCATGATTCATGTTGTACATACATTTGAATGTGTCCGTTTGCTTTGCTGTCTTTTCCGCCATGTCTTTGTGATGTGGTTGTAACATGTGCTTTTTTTGTGACTGGAGATGTTTATGTTCTGGTCTTTGCAATATCGTGTCCCACAAATGTTGCCATTGTTAAGACACACTTTTCCTGTAGTGTGTCTGTCTCAATTTTCCATTCCGAATAAGAGTTATTTCTTTATGTGTTGGGGAGATTTTGCGTTCGATGCATTTTTCTACGACGGGAGCACAGAACTGGGCATTTACATTGTGAAAGAAGCCGCGACAGGCCGAGAAGGGTCACGCGCCGCATGATGGCTGCACAACAGGCCGAGAGGGGTCATGCGCTGCATGAGGGCTGCACGACAGGCTGAGAGAGGTAATGCATTGCATGATGGCTGCACGACTGGCCGCGAGGGGTAATGTGCCGCATGGTGGCCACACGACAGGCCAAGAGGGGTCACACACCGCATGATGGCTGCAAGACAGGCTGAGAGGGGTCAAGCGCTGCATGGTGGCCGCATGAAAGGCCAAGAGGTGCCATGCACCGCATGATGGCTGCTTCACAGGCCGAGAGGGGTCAGGCGCCGCATGATGGCTGCTTGACAGGCCGAGAGGGGTCATGTGCACCATGGTGGCTGCACGACAGGCCAAGAGGAGTCATATGCCACATGGTGTCTGCACGACTGACCTAGAGGGGTCATGCACCGCATGATGGCTGCTTGATAGGCCGAGAGGGGTCATGTGAGGCATGGTGGCTGCGCAACAGGCCAAGAGGGGTCATGCACCGCAAGGGGGCTACACGACAGGCTGAGCGGGGTCATGCGCTGCATGGTGGCTGCACGACAGGCCGAGAGGGGTCATACGCCGCATGGTAGGTACACAAAAGGCTGAGAGGGGTCATGCCCCGCATGATGGCTGCCCGACAGGCCAAGAAGGGCGATGCGCTGCATGATGGCTGCCCGACAGGCCGAGTGGAGTGATGCATTGCATTATGGCTGCACGACAGGCCGATAGGGGTCATGCGCCGCATGGTGGCTGCACGACAGGCCGAGAGGTGTCATGTACCGCATGATGGCTGCACGACAGGCCGAGAGGGGTCATGCGCCGCATGTTAGCTGCACGACAGGCCGAGAGGGGTCATGCGCCACATGGTGGCTGCACCCCAGGCCACCAGGGGTCATGCGCCGCATGAGGGCTGCACGACAAGCCAAAAGGAGTGATGCGTAGCATGATGGCTACACGACAGCCGAGAGGAGTGATGCATTGCATGATGGCTGCACGACAGGCCGAGAGGGGTCATGCGCCGCAAGAGGGCTGCACGACAGGCCGAGAGGGGTAATGCATTGCATGATGGCTGCACGACTGGCCGCGAGGGGTAATGCGCCGCATGGTGGCCACGCGACAGGCCAAGAGGGGTCACGCACTGCATGATGGCTGCAAGAAGGCTAAGAGGGGTCAAGCGCTGCATGGTGGCCGCACGACAGACCAAGAGGTGCCATGCACCACATGATGGCTGCTTCACAGGCCGAGAGGGGTCACACGCTGCATGATGGCTGCTTGACAGGCCGAGAGGGGTCATGTGCATCATGGTGGCTGCACGACAGGCCAAGAGGAGTCATATGCTGCATGGTGTCTGCACGACTGACCGAGAGGGGTCATGCACCGCATGATGGCTGCTTGATAGGCCGAGTGGGGTCATGTGAGGCATGGTGGCTGCTCAACAGGCCGAGAGGGGTCATGCGCTGCATGGTGGCTGCACGACAGGCCGAGAAGGGTCATGCGCCGCATGGTCGGTACACAAAAGGCTGGGAGGGTTCATGCCCCGCATGATGGCTGCACGACAGGCCAAGAAGTGTGATGCGCTGCATGATGGCTGCACGACAGGCCGAGTGGAGTGATGCATTGCATTATGGCTGCACGACAGGCCGAGAGGGGTCATGCGCCGCATGGTGGCTGCACGAGAGGCCGAGAGGGGTCATGTACCGCATGATGGTTGCACGACAGGCCGAGAGGGGTCATGCGCCGCATGTTAGCTGCACGACAGGCCGATAGGGGTCATGCGCCACATGGTGGCTGTACCCAAGGCCGACAGAGGTCATGCGCCGCATGAGGGCTGCACGACAGGCCAAAAGGAGTGATGCGTAGCATGATGGCTGCACGACAGGCCGAGAGGAGTGATGCATTGCATGATGGCTGCATGACAGGCCACGAGGAGTGATGCATTGCATGATGGCTGCACGACAGGCCAAGAGGGGTCATACACCGCATGGTGGCTGCACGACAGGCCGAGAGGGGTCATTTGCCACATGATGGCTGCACGACAGGCCAAGACGGGTCATGCGCCTCATGATGGCTGCACGACGGGCCAAGAGGGGTCATGCGCCGCATGATGGCTGCACGACAGGCCAAGAGGGGTCATGTGCCGCATGATGGCTGCACAACAGGCCGAGAGGGGTCATGTGCCGCAAGAGGGCTGCACGACAGGCCGAGAGGGGTCATGCACTGACAGGCCGAGAGGGGTCATTCACCGACAGGCCGAGAGGGGTCAAGCGCTGCATGAGGGCTGCACAACAGGCCAAGAAGAGTGATGCGCCACATGATGGCTGCACAACTGGCCAAGAAGGGTGATGCACCGCATGATGGCTGCAGGACAGGCCAAGAGGGGTGATGCGCCGCATGATGGCTGCACGACAGGCCAAGAAGGGTGATGCATCGCATGATGGCTGCACGACAGGCCAAGAGGGGTGATGCGCTGCATGATGGCTGCACGACAGGCCGAGAGTGGTCATGCGCCGACAGGCTGAGAGGGATCATGCGCTGACAGGCCAAGAGGGGTCATGCGCCGCAGGAGGGCTGCACGACAGGCTGAGAGAGGTCATGCGCCGCATGATGGCTGCACGACAGGCCGAGAGGAGTCATGCGCCGCATGATGGCTGCACGACAGGATGAGAGGGGTCATGCGCCGCATGTTAGTTGCACGACAGGCCTAGAGGGGTCATGCACCGCATGAGAGCTGCACGACAGGCCGACAGGAGCCATGTACCGCATGATGGCTGCACGACAGGCTGAGAGTGGTCATGTGCTGCATGATGGCTGCACGACAGGCAGAGAGTGGTCATGCGCCGACAGGCTGAGAGGGATCATGTGCTGACAGGCCAAGAGGGGTCATGCACCAAATGATGGCTGCACGACAGGCCGAGAGGGGTGATGCGCCGCATGATGGCTGCACGACAGGTCGACAGGGGTCATGTGCCGCATGATGGCTGCACGACAGGCCGAGAGAGGTCATGTCTGCATGATGGCTGCACGACAGGCCGAGAGGGGTCATGCACTGCATGATACACACATATGGGTGCAGAACATACACACGTATGGACGCAGAAAATACACACATATGGATGCAGAACATACACACATATGGATGCAGAACATACACACATATGGGTGCAGAACATACACACATATGGGTGAGAGCATACACACATATTGATGCAGAACATACACACATATTGATGCAGAACATACACATGTATGGGTGCAGAACATACACACATATGATGCAGAACATACACACGTATGGACGCAGAACATACACACGTATGGGTGTAGAACATACACACGTATGGGTGTAGAACATACACACGTATGGACGCAGAACATACACACATATGGATGCAGAACATACACACTTATGGACGCAGAACATACACACATATGGATGCAGAACATACACACATATGGGTGCAGAACATACACACATATGATGCAGAACATACACACATATGGGTACAGAACATACACACTTATGGGTGCAGAACATACACACACGTATGGGTGCAGAACATACACACATATGGATGCAGAACATACCACATATTGATGCAGAACATATACACATATGGGTGCAGAACATACACCTATGGATGCAGAACATACACACATATGGGTGCAGAACATACCACATATGGGTGCAGAACATACACACATGTATGGGTGCAGAACATACACACGTATGGATGCAGAACATACACACGTATGGGTGCAGAACATACACATGTATGGACGCAGAACATACACACATATGGATGCAGAACATTCACACATATGATGCAGAACATACACACGTATGGGTTCAGAACATACACACGTATGGGTGCAGAACACGTATGGATGCAGAACATACACACGTATGGGTGCAGAACATACACACTTATGGACGCAGAACATACACACATATGGATGCAGAACATACACACATATGGACGCAGAACATACACACATATGGGTGCAGAACATACACACACGTATGGGTGCAGAACATACACACATATGGATGCAGAACATACCACATATTGATGCAGAACATATACACATATGGGTGCAGAACATACACCTATGGATGCAGAACATACACACATATGGGTGCAGAACATACCACATATGGGTGCAGAACATACACACATGTATGGGTGCAGAACATACACACGTATGGATGCAGAACATAAACACGTATGGGTGCAGAACATACACACGTATGGACGCAGAACATACACACATATGGATGCAGAACATTCACACATATGATGCAGAACATACACACGTATGGGTGCAGAACATACACACGTATGGGTGCAGAACACGTATGGATGCAGAACATACACACGTATGGACGCAGAACATACACACATATGGATGCAGAACATACACACATATGGACACAGAACATACACACATATGGGTGCACAGCATAGTGCATGAATGCCCATGATAATGATGTTGATGGTCATACTACACATGTGAACGTTTTTTGCACCTGGGGGAGTCTAGGTGTGGACCTTTGGTCTCAGGCCGTCTCTCGTAGTAATGTACAGGCTACATACCTAGGCAGACATTCACACTTACACATGTGGAGTATTACATCATGATCATGTGTAATGGCGGATGTATGCGCCCAAACGTCTGTCACTGAGTTGTTATGTAGGTCATGATTCATGTTGTACATACATTTGAACGTGTCCGTTTGCTTTGCTGTCTTTTCCGCCATGTCTTTGCGATGTGGTTGTAACATGTGCTTTTTTTGTGACTGGAGATGTTTATGTTCTGGTCTTTGCAATATCGTGTCCCACAGATGTTGCCATTGTTAAGACACACTTTTCCTGTAGTGTGTCTGTCTCAATTTTCCATTCCGAATAAGAGTTATTTCTTTATGTGTTGGGGAGATTTTGCGTTCGATGCATTTTTCTACGACGGGAGCACAGAACTGGGCATTTACATTGTGAAAGAAGCCGCGACAGGCCGAGAAGGGTCACGCGCCGCATGATGGCTGCACAACAGGCCGAGAGGGGTCATGCGCTGCATGAGGGCTGCACGACAGGCTGAGAGAGGTAATGCATTGCATGATGGCTGCACGACTGGCCGCGAGGGGTAATGTGCCGCATGGTGGCCACACGACAGGCCAAGAGGGGTCACGCACCGCATGATGGCTGCAAGACAGGCTGAGAGGGGTCAAGCGCTGCATGGTGGCCGCATGAAAGGCCAAGAGGTGCCATGCACCGCATGATGGCTGCTTCACAGGCCGAGAGGGGTCAGGCGCCGCATGATGGCTGCTTGACAGGCCGAGAGGGGTCATGTGCACCATGGTGGCTGCACGACAGGCCAAGAGGAGTCATATGCCACATGGTGTCTGCACGACTGACCTAGAGGGGTCATGCACCGCATGATGGCTGCTTGATAGGCCGAGAGGGGTCATGTGAGGCATGGTGGCTGCGCAACAGGCCAAGAGGGGTCATGCACCGCAAGGGGGCTACACGACAGGCTGAGCGGGGTCATGCGCTGCATGGTGGCTGCACGACAGGCCGAGAGGGGTCATACGCCGCATGGTAGGTACACAAAAGGCTGAGAGGGGTCATGCCCCGCATGATGGCTGCCCGACAGGCCAAGAAGGGCGATGCGCTGCATGATGGCTGCCCGACAGGCCGAGTGGAGTGATGCATTGCATTATGGCTGCACGACAGGCCGATAGGGGTCATGCGCCGCATGGTGGCTGCACGACAGGCCGAGAGGTGTCATGTACCGCATGATGGCTGCACGACAGGCCTAGAGGGGTCATACGCCGCATGTTAGCTGCACGACAGGCCGAGAGGGGTCATGCGCCACATGGTGGCTGCACCCCAGGCCACCAGGGGTCATGCGCCGCATGAGGGCTGCACGACAGGCCAAAAGGAGTGATGCGTAGCATGATGGCTGCACGACAGCCGAGAGGAGTGATGCATTGCATGATGGCTGCACGACAGGCCGAGAGGGGTCATGCGCCGCAAGAGGGCTGCACGACAGGCCGAGAGGGGTAATGCATTGCATGATGGCTGCACGACTGGCCGCGAGGGGTAATGTGCCGCATGGTGGCCACGCGACAGGCCAAGAGGGGTCACGCACCGCATGATGGCTGCAAGAAGGCTAAGAGGGGTCAAGCGCTGCATGGTGGCCGCACGACAGGCCAAGAGGTGCCATGCACCACATGATGGCTGCTTCACAGGCTGAGAGGGGTCACACGCTGCATGATGGCTGCTTGACAGGCCGAGAGGGGTCATGTGCACCATGGTGGCTGCACGACAGGCCAAGAGGAGTCATATGCTGCATGGTGTCTGCACGACTGACCGAGAGGGGTCATGCACCGCATGATGGCTGCTTGATAGGCCGAGTGGGGTCATGTGAGGCATGGTGGCTGCTCAACAGGCCGAGAGGGGTCATGCGCTGCATGGTGGCTGCACGACAGGCCGAGAAGGGTCATGCGCCGCATGGTCGGTACACAAACGGCTGGGAGGGTTCATGCCCCGCATGATGGCTGCACGACAGGCCAAGAAGTGTGATGCGCGCCATGATGGCTGCACGACAGGCCGAGTGGAGTGATGCATTGCATTATGGCTGCACGACAGGCCGAGAGGGGTCATGCGCCGCATGGTGGCTGCACGACAGGCCGAGAGGGGTCATGTACCGCATGATGGTTGCACGACAGGCCGAGAGGGGTCATGCGCCGCATGTTAGCTGCATGACAGGCCGATAGGGGTCATGCGCCACATGGTGGCTGTACCCAAGGCCGACAGAGGTCATGCGCCGCATGAGGGCTGCACGACAGGCCAAAAGGAGTGATGCGTAGCATGATGGCTGCACGACAGGCCGAGAGGAGTGATGCATTGCATGATGGCTGCACGACAGGCCACGAGGAGTGATGCATTGCATGATGGCTGCACGACAGGCCAAGAGGGGTCATACACCGCATGGTGGCTGCACGACAGGCCGAGAGGGGTCATTTGCCACATGATGGCTGCACGACAGGCCAAGACGGGTCATGCGCCTCATGATGGCTGCACGACGGGCCGAGAGGGGTCATGCGCCGCATGATGGCTGCACGACAGGCCAAGAGGGGTCATGTGCCGCATGATGGCTGCACAACAGGCCGAGAGGGGTCATGTGCCACAAGAGGGCTGCACGACAGGCCGAGAGGGGTCATGCACTGACAGGCCGAGAGGGGTCATTCACCGACAGGCCGAGAGGGGTCAAGCGCTGCATGAGGGCTGCACAACAGGCCAAGAAGAGTGATGCGCCACATGATGGCTGCACAACTGGCCAAGAAGGGTGATGCACCGCATGATGGCTGCAGGACAGGCCAAGAGGGGTGATGCGCCGCATGATGGCTGCACGACAGGCCAAGAAGGGTGATGCACCGCATGATGGCTGCACGACAGGCCAAGAGGGGTGATGCGCTGCATGATGGCTGCACAACAGGCCGAGAGTGGTCATGCGCCGACAGGCTGAGAGGGATCATGCGCTGACAGGCCAAGAGGGGTCATGCGCCGCAGGAGGGCTGCACGACAGGCTGAGAGAGGTCATGCGCCGCATGATGGCTGCACGACAGGCCGAGAGGAGTCATGCGCCGCATGATGGCTGCACGACAGGATGAGAGGGGTCATGCGCCGCATGTTAGTTGCACGACAGGCCTAGAGGGGTCATGCACCGCATGAGAGCTGCACGACAGGCCGACAGGAGCCATGTACCGCATGATGGCTGCACGACAGGCTGAGAGTGGTCATGTGCTGCATGATGGCTGCACGACAGGCAGAGAGTGGTCATGCGCCGACAGGTTGAGAGGGATCATGTGCTGACAGGCCAAGAGGGGTCATGCACCAAATGATGGCTGCACGACAGGCCGAGAGGGGTGATGCGCCGCATGATGGCTGCACGACAGGTCGACAGGGGTCATGTGCCGCATGATGGCTGCACGACAGGCCGAGAGAGGTCATGTCTGCATGATGGCTGCACGACAGGCCGAGAGGGGTCATGCACTGCATGATACACACATATGGGTGCAGAACATACACACGTATGGACGCAGAAAATACACACATATGGATGCAGAACATACACACATATGGATGCAGAACATACACACATATGGGTGCAGAACATACACACATATGGGTGCAGAACATACACACATATTGATGCAGAACATACACACATATTGATGCAGAACATACACATGTATGGGTGCAGAACATACACACATATGATGCAGAACATACACACGTATGGACGCAGAACATACACACGTATGGGTGTAGAACATACACACGTATGGGTGTAGAACATACACACGTATGGACGCAGAACATACACACATATGGAGGCAGAACATACACACTTATGGACACAGAACATACACACATATGGATGCAGAACATACACACGTATGGGTGCAGAACATACACACATATGGGTGCAGAACATACACACGTATGGATGCAGAACATACACACATATGGATGCAGAACATACACACTTATGGACGCAGAACATACACACATATGGATGCAGAACATACACACATATTGACGCAGAACATACACACATATGGGTGCACAGCATAGTGCATGGATGCCCATGATAATGATGTTGATGGTCATACTACACATGTGAACGTTTTTTGCACCTGGGGGAGTCTAGGTGTGGACCTTTGGTCTCAGGCCGTCTCTCGTAGTAATGTACAGGCTACATACCTAGGCAGACATTCACACTTACACATGTGGAGTATTACATCATGATCATGTGTAATGGCGGATGTATGCGCCCAAACGTCTGTCACTGAGTTGTTATGTAGGTCATGATTCATGTTGTACATACATTTGAATGTGTCCGTTTGCTTTGCTGTCTTTTCCGCCATGTCTTTGTGATGTGGTTGTAACATGTGCTTTTTTTGTGACTGGAGATGTTTATGTTCTGGTCTTTGCAATATCGTGTCCCACAGATGTTGCGATTGTTAAGACACACTTTTCCTGTAATGTGTCTGTTCCGATTTTTCATTCCGAATAAGAGTTATTTCTTTATGTGTTGGGGAGATTTTGCGTTCGATGTATTTTTCTACAACGGGAGCACAGAACTGGGCATTTACATTGTGAAAGAAGCCGCGACAGGCCGAGAGGGGTCACGCGCTGCATAATGGCTGAAAAACAGGCCGAGAGGGGTCATGCGCTGCATGAGGGCTGCACGACAGGCCGAGAGAGGTAATGCATTGCATGATGGCTGCACGACTGGCCGCGAGGGGTAATGCGCCGCATGGTGGCCACACGACAGGCCAAGAGTGGTCACGCACCGCATGATGGCTGCAAGACAGGCTGAGAGGGGTCAAGCGCCGCATGGTGGTCGCACGACAGGCCTAGAGGTGTCATGCACCGCATGATGGCTGCTTCACAGGCTGAGAGGGGTCACGCGCCGCATGATGGCTGCTTGACAGGCCGAGAGGGGTCATGTGCACCATGGTGGCTGCACGACAGGCCAAGAGGAGTCATATGCCGCATGGTGGCTGCACGACTGACCGAGAGGGGTCATGCACCGCATGATGGCTGCTTGATAGGCCGAGAGGGGTCATTAGCCGCATGGTGGCTGCACAACAGGCCGAGAGGGGTCATGCACCGCAAGGGGGCTGCACGACAGGCCGAGCGGGGTCATGCGCTGCATGGTGGCTGCACGACAGGCCGAGAGGGGTCATGCGCTGCATGGTCGGTACACAAAAGGCCGAGAGGGGTCATGCCCCGCATGATGGCTGCACGACAGGCCAAGAAGGGTGATGCGCCGCATGATGGCTGCACGACAGGCCGAGTGGAGTGATGCATTGCATGATGGCTGCACGATAGGCCTAGAGGGGTCATGCGCCGAATGGGGGCTGCACGACAGGCCTAAAGGGGTCACGTACCGCATGATGGCTGCACGACAGGCCGAGAGGGGCATGCGCCACATGGTGGCTGCACCCCAGGCCGACAGGGGTCATGCGCCCCATGAGGGCTGCACGACAGGCCAAAAGGAGTGATGCGTAGCATGATGGCTGCATGACAGGCCGAGAGGAGTGATGCATTGCATGATGGCTGCACGACAGGCCGAGAGGTGTCATGCGCCGCATGATGGCTGCACGACAGGCCGAGAGGTGTCATGCGCCGCGTGATGGCTGCACGACAGGCCGAGAGGGGTCATGTGCCGCATGATGGCTGCACGACAGGCCAAGAGGGATCATGTGCCGCATGAGGGCAGCACGGCAGACCGAGAGGGGTCATTCACCGACAGGCCAAGAGGGGTCAAGCGCTGCATGAGGGCTGCAAAACAGGCCAAGAATGGTGATGCGCCACATGATGGCTGCATGATTGGCCAAGAAGGGTGATGCACCGCATGATGGCTGCATGACAGGCCAAGAGGGGTGATGCGCCGCATGATGGCTGCACGACAGGCCAAGAAGGGTGATGCACTGAATGATGGCTGCACAACAGGCCAAGAGGGGTGATGCGCTGCATGATGGCTGCACGACAGGCCGAGAGGGGTCATGCGCCGCAAGAGGGCTGCACGACAGGCAGAGAAGGGTCATGCGGCGACAGGCTGAGAGGGATCATGCGCTGACAGGCCAAGAGGGGTCATGCGCTGCATGATGGCTGCACGACAGGTTGAAAGAGGTCATGCGGCGCATGATGGCTGCACGACAGGCCGAGAGGAGTCATGCGCCGCATGATGGCTGCACGACAGGATGAGAGGGGTCATGCGCCGCATGATAGTTGCACGACAGGCCTAGAGGGGTCATGCACCGCATGAGAGCTGCACGACAGGCCGACAGGAGCCATGTGCTGCATGATGGCTGCACGACAGGCCGAGAGCGGTTATGAGCTGCATGATGGCTGCAGGACAGGCCGAGAGGGGTCATGCGCCGACAGGCTGAGAGGGATCATGCGCTGACAGGCCAAGAGGGGTCATGCGCCGCATGAGGGCTGCACGACAGGCCAAGAAGGGTGATGCGCCGCATGATGGCTGCATGACAGGCCAAGAAGGGTGATGCACCAAATGATGGCTGCACGACAGGCCGAGAGGGGGGATGTGCCGCATGATGGCTGCATGACAGGATGTGAGGGGTCATGCACCGCATGATAGTTGCACAACAGGCCTAGAGGGGTCATGCACCGCATGAGGGCTGCACGACAGGCCGACAGGGGTCATGTGCCACATGATGGCTGCACGACAGGCCGAGAGAGGTCATATCTGCATGGTGGCTGCACGACAGGCTGAAAGGGGTCATGCACTGCATGATGGCTGCACGACAGGATGAGAGGAGTCATGCACCGCATGAGGGCTGCACGACAGGCCAAGAGGGGTCATGTGCTGCATGAGGGCTACATGACAGGCCGAGAGGGGTCATGTGCCGCATGATGGCTGCACGACAGGCTGAGAGGGGTCATGCGCTGCATGATGGCTGCACGACAGGCCGAGAGAGGTCATGCGCCGCATGATGGCTGAACGACAGGCCAAGAGGAGTCATGCGCCGCAAGAGAGCTGCACGACAGGCCGAGAGGGGTCATGCACCGCATGATGGCTGCTTGATAGGCCGAGAGGGGTCATGTGAGGCATGGTAGCTGCACGACAGGCCGACAGGGGTCATGCACCGCAAGGGGGCTGCACGACAGGCCGAGCAGGGTCATGTGCTGCATGGTGGCTGCACGACAGGCCTAAAGGGGTCACGTACCGCATGATGGCTGCACGACAGGCCGAGAGGGGCATGCGCCACATGGTGGCTGCACCCCAGGCCAACAGGGGTCATGCGCCCCATGAGGGCTGCACGACAGGCCAAAAGGAGTGATGCGTAGCATGATGGCTGCATGACAGGCCGAGAGGAGTGATGCATTGCATGATGGCTGCACGACAGGCCAAGAAGAGTGATGCATTGCATGATGGCTGCACGACAGGCCAAGAGGGGTCATACACCGCATGGTGGCTGCACGACAGGCCGACAGGGGTCATTTGCCGCATGATGGCTGCACGACAGGCCAAGACGGATCATGCGCCACATGATGGCTGCACGACAGGCCGAGAGGTGTCATGCGCCGCATGATGGCTGCACGACAGGCCGAGAGGTGTCATGCGCCGCGTGATGGCTGCACGACAGGCCGAGAGGGGTCATGTGCCGCATGATGGCTGCACGACAGGCCAAGAGGGGTCATGTGCCGCATGATGGCTGCACGACAGGCCGAGAGGGGTCCTGCTCTGCATGAGGGCAGCACGACAGGCCGAGAGGGGTCATGCACTGACAGGCTGAGAGGGGTCATTCACCGACAGGCCAAGAGGGGTCAAGCGCTGCATGAGGGCTGCAAAACAGGCCAAGAATGGTGATGCGCCACATGATGGCTGCATGATTGGCCAAGAAGGGTGATGCACCGCATGATGGCTGCATGACAGGCCAAGAGGGGTGATGCGCCGCATGATGGCTGCACGACAGGCCAAGAAGGGTGATGCACTGAATGATGGCTGCACAACAGGCCAAGAGGGGTGATGTGCTGCATGATGGCTGCACGACAGGCCGAGAGGGGTCATGCGCCGCAAGAGGGCTGCACGACAGCCCGAGAGGGGTCATGCGCCGACAGGCTGAGAGGGATCATGCGCTGACAGGCCAAGAGGGGTCATGCGCTGCATGATGGCTGCACGACAGGCTGAAAGAGGTCATGCGGCGCATGATGGCTGCACGACAGGCCGAGAGGAGCCATGCGCCGCATGATGGCTGCACGACAGGATGAGAGGGGTCATGCGCCGCATGATAGTTGCACGACAGGCCTAGAGGGGTCATGCACCGCATGAGAGCTGCACGACAGGCCGACAGGAGCCATGTGCTGCATGATGGCTGCACGACAGGCCGAGAGCGGTTATGTGCTGCATGATGGCTGCACGACAGGCCGAGAGGGGTCATGCGCCGACAGGCTGAGAGGGATCATGCACTGACAGGCCAAGAGGGGTCATGCGCCGCATGAGGGCTGCGAGACAGGCCAAGAAGGGTGATGCACCGCATGATGGCTGCATGACAGGCCAAGAAGGGTGATGCACCAAATGATGGCTGCACGACAGGCCGAGAGGGGGGATGTGCCGCATGATGGCTGCATGACAGGATGTGAGGGGTCATGCACCGCATGATAGTTGCACAACAGGCCTAGAGGGGTCATGCACCGCATGAGGGCTGCACGACAGGCCGACAGGGGTCATGTGCCACATGATGGCTGCACGACAGGCCGAGAGAGGTCATATCTGCATGGTGGCTGCACGACAGGCTGAGAGGAGTCATGCACTGCATGATGGCTGCACGACAGGACGAGAGGAGTCATGCACCGCATGAGGGCTGCACGACAGGCCAAGAGGGGTCATGTGCTGCATGAGGGCTACATGACAGGCCGAGAGGGGTCATGTGCCGCATGATGGCTGCACGACAGGCTGAGAGGGGTCATGCGCTGCATGATGGCTGCACGACAGGCCGAGAGAGGTCATGCGCCGCATGATGGCTGCTTCACAGGCCGAGAGGGGTCACGCGCCGCATGATGGCTGCTTGACAGGCCGAGAGGGGTCATGTGCACCATGGTGGCTGCACGACAGGCCAAGAGGAGTCATATGCTGCATGGTGTCTGCACGACTGACCTAGAGGGGTCATGCACCGCATGATGGCTGCTTGATAGGCCGAGAGGGGTCATGTGAGGCATGGTGGCTGCACGACAGGCCGAGAGGGGTCATGCGCCGTTTGGTGGCTGCACAACAGGCCAAGAGGGATCATGCACCGCAAGGGGGCTACACGACAGGCCGAGAGGGGTCATGCACTGACAGGCCGAGAGGGGTCATTCACCGACAGGCCGAGAGGGGTCAAGCGCTGCATGAGGGCTGCACAACAGGCCAAGAAGGGTGATGCACCGCATGATGGCTGCATGACAGGCCAAGAGGGGTGATGCGCCGCATGATGGCTGCACGACAGGCCAAGAAGGGCGATGCACCGCATGATGGCTGCACGACAGGCCAAGAGGGGTGATGCGCTGCATGATGGCTGCACGACAGGCCGAGAGGGATCATGCGCTGACAGGCCAAGAGGGGTCATGCGCCGCAGGAGGGCTGCACGACAGGCTGAGAGAGGTCATGCGCCGCATGATGGCTGCACGACAGGCCGAGAGGAGTCATGCGCCGCATGATGGCTGCACGACAGGATGAGAGGGGTCAAGCGCCGCATGTTAGTTGCACGACAGGCCTAGAGGGGTCATGCACCGCATGAGAGCTGCACGACAGGCCGACAGGAGCCATGTACCGCATGATGGCTGCACGACAGGCTGAGAGTGGTCATGTGCTGCATGATGGCTGCACGACAGGCAGAGAGTGGTCATGCGCTGACAGGCCGAGAGGGATCATGTGCTGACAGGCCAAGAGGGGTCATGCACCAAATGATGGCTGCACGACAGGCCGAGAGGGGTGATGCGCCGCATGATGGCTGCACGACAGGTGGACAGGGGTCATGTGCCGCATGATGGCTGCACGACAGGCCGAGAGAGGTCATGTCTGCATGATGGCTGCACGACAGGCCGAGAGGGGTCATGCACTGCATGATACACACATATGGGCGCAGAACATACACACGTATGGACGCAGAAAATACACACATATGGATGCAGAACATACACACATATGGATGCAGAACATACACACATATGGGTGCAGAACATACACACATATTGATGCAGAACATACACACATATTGATGCAGAACATACACATGTATGGGTGCAGTACATACACACATATGATGCAGAACATACACACGTATGGACGCAGAACATACACACGTATGGGTGTAGAACATACACACGTATGGGTGTAGAACATACACACGTATGGACGCAGAACATACACACATATGGATGCAGAACATACACACATATGGGTGCAGAACATACACACATATGATGCAGAACATACACACATATGGGTACAGAACATACACACTTATGGGTGCAGAACATACACACACGTATGGGTGCAGAACATACACACTTATGGATGCAGAACATACCACATATTGATGCAGAACATATACACATATGGGTGCAGAACATACACCTATGGATGCAGAACATACACACATATGGGTGCAGAACATACCACATATGGGTGCAGAACATACACACATGTATGGGTGCAGAACATACACACGTATGGATGCAGAACATACACACGTATGGGTGCAGAACATACACACGTATGGACGCAGAACATACACACATATGGATGCAGAACATTCACACATATGATGCAGAACATACACACGTATGGGTGCAGAACATACACACGTATGGGTGCAGAACACGTATGGATGCAGAACATACACACGTATGGGTGCAGAACATACACACTTATGGACGCAGAACATACACACATATGGATGCAGAACATACACACATATGGACGCAGAACATACACACATATGGGTGCAGAACATACACACACGTATGGGTGCAGAACATACACACATATGGATGCAGAACATACCACATATTGATGCAGAACATATACACATATGGGTGCAGAACATACACCCATGGATGCAGAACATACACACATATGGGTGCAGAACATACCACATATGGGTGCAGAACATACACACATGTATGGGTGCAGAACATACACACGTATGGATGCAGAACATAAACACGTATGGGTGCAGAACATACCCACGTATGGACGCAGAACATACACACATATGGATGCAGAACATTCACACATATGATGCAGAACATACACAGGTATGGGTGCAGAACATACACACGTATGGGTGCAGAACACGTATGGATGCAGAACATACACACGTATGGGTGCAGAACATACACACTTATGGACGCAGAACATACACACATATGGATGCAGAACATACACACATATGGACACAGAACATACACACATATGGGTGCACAGCATAGTGCATGAATGCCCATGATAATGATGTTGATGGTCATACTACACATGTGAACGTTTTTTGCACCTGGGGGAGTCTAGGTGTGGACCTTTGGTCTCAGGCCGTCTCTCGTAGTAATGTACAGGCTACATACCTAGGCAGACATTCACACTTACACATATGGAGTATTACATCATGATCATGTGTAATGGCGGATGTATGCACCCAAACGTCTGTCACTGAGTTGTTATGTAGGTCATGATTCATGTTGTACATACATTTGAATGTGTCTGTTTGCTTTGCTGTCTTTTCCGCCATGTCTTTGTGATGTGGTTGTAACATGTGCTTTTTTTGTGACTGGAGATGTTTATGTTCTGGTCTTTGCAATATCGTGTACCACAGATGTTGCCATTGTTAAGACACACTTTTCCTGTAGTGTGTCTGTCTCAATTTTCCATTCCGAATAAGAGTTATTTCTTTATGTGTTGGGGAGATTTTGCGTTCGATGCATTTTTCTACGACGGGAGCACAGAACTGGGCATTTACATTGTGAAAGAAGCCGCGACAGGCCGAGAAGGGTCACGCGCCGCATGATGGCTGCACAACAGGCCGAGAGGGGTCATGCGCTGCATGAGGGCTGCACGACAGGCTGAGAGAGGTAATGCATTGCATGATGGCTGCACGACTGGCCGCGAGGGGTAATGTGCCGCATGGTGGCCACACGACAGGCCAAGAGGGGTCACGCACCGCATGATGGCTGCAAGACAGGCTGAGAGGGGTCAAGCGCTGCATGGTGGCCGCATGAAAGGCCAAGAGGTGCCATGCACCGCATGATGGCTGCTTCACAGGCCGAGAGGGGTCAGGCGCCGCATGATGGCTACTTGACAGGCCGAGAGGGGTCATGTGCACCATGGTGGCTGCACGACAGGCCAAGAGGAGTCATATGCCACATGGTGTCTGCACGACTGACCTAGAGGGGTCATGCACCGCATGATGGCTGCTTGATAGGCCGAGAGGAGTCATGTGAGGCATGGTGGCTGCGCAACAGGCCAAGAGGGGTCATGCACCGCAAGGGGGCTACACGACAGGCTGAGCGGGGTCATGCGCTGCATGGTGGCTGCACGACAGGCCGAGAGGGGTCATACGCCGCATGGTCGGTACACAAAAGGCTGAGAGGGGTCATGCCCCGCATGATGGCTGCCGGACAGGCCAAGAAGGGCGATGCGCTGCATGATGGCTGCCCGACAGGCCGAGTGGAGTGATGCATTGCATTATGGCTGCACGACAGGCCGATAGGGGTCATGCGCCGCATGGTGGCTGCACGACAGGCCGAGAGGTGTCATGTACCGCATGATGGCTGCACGACAGGCTGAGAGGGGTCATGCGCCGCATGTTAGCTGCACGACAGGCCGAGAGGGGTCATGCGCCACATGGTGGCTGCACCCCAGGCCACCAGGGGTCATGCGCCGCATGAGGGCTGCACGACAGGCCAAAAGGAGTGATGCGTAGCATGATGGCTGCACGACAGCCGAGAGGAGTGATGCATTGCATGATGGCTGCATGACAGGCCACGAGGAGTGATGCATTGCATGATGGCTGCACGACAGGCCGAGAGGGGTCATGCGCCGCAAGAGGGCTGCACGACAGGCCGAGAGGGGTAATGCATTGCATGATGGCTGCACGACTGGCCGCGAGGGGTAATGCGCCGCATGGTGGCCACGCGACAGGCCAAGAGGGGTCACGCACCGCATGATGGCTGCAAGAAGGCTAAGAGGGGTCAAGCGCCGCATGGTGGCCCCACGACAGGCCAAGAGGTGCCATGCACCACATGATGGCTGCTTCACAGGCCGAGAGGGGTCACACGCTGCATGATGGCTGCTTGACAGGCCGAGAGGGGTCATGTGCACCATAGTGGCTGCACGACAGGCCAAGAGGAGTCATATGCTGCATGGTGTCTGCACGACTGACCGAGAGGGGTCATGCACCGCATGATGGCTGCTTGATAGGCCGAGTGGGGTCATGTGAGGCATGGTGGCTGCTCAACAGGCCGAGAGGGGTCATGCGCTGCATGGTGGCTGCACGACAGGCCGAGAGGGGTCATGCGCCGCATGGTCGGTACACAAAAGGCTGGGAGGGTTCATGCCCCGCATGATGGCTGCACGACAGGCCAAGAAGTGTGATGCGCTGCATGATGGCTGCACGACAGGCCAAGTGGAGTGATGCATTGCATTATGGCTGCACGACAGGCCGAGAGGGGTCATGCGCCGCATGGTGGCTGCACGACAGGCCGAGAGGGGTCATGTACCGCATGATGGTTGCACGACAGGCCGAGAGGGGTCATGCGCCGCATGTTAGCTGCACGACAGGCCGATAGGGGTCATGCGCCACATGGTGGCTGTACCCAAGGCCGACAGAGGTCATGCGCCGCATGAGGGCTGCACGACAGGCCAAAAGGAGTGATGCGTAGCATGATGGCTGCACGACAGGCCGAGAGGAGTGATGCATTGCATGATGGCTGCACGACAGGCCAAGAGGGGTCATACACCGCATGGTGGCTGCACGACAGGCCGAGAGGGGTCATTTGCCACATGATGGCTGCACGACAGGCCAAGACGGGTCATGCGCCACATGATGGCTGCACGACGGGCCGAGAGGGGTCATGCGCCGCATGATGGCTGCACGACAGGCCAAGAGGGGTCATGTGCCGCATGATGGCTGCACAACAGGCCGAGAGGGGTCATGTGCCGCAAGAGGGCTGCACGACAGGCCGAGAGGGGTCATGCACTGACAGGCCGAGAGGGGTCATTCACCGACAGGCCGAGAGGGGTCAAGCGCTGCATGATGGCTGCATGACAGGCCAAGAGGGGTCATGCGCCGCAAGAGGGCTGCACGACAGGCCGAGAGGGGTCATGCGCCGACAGGCTGAGAGGAATCATGCGCTGACAGGCCAAGAGGAGTCATGCGCCGCAGGAGGGCTGCACGACAGGCCGAGAGGGGTCATGCGCTGCATGTTGGCTGCACGACAGGCTGAGAGAGGTCATGCGCCGCATGATGGCTGCACGACAGGCCGAGAGGAGTCATGCGCCGCATGATGGCTGCACGACAGGATGAGAGGGGTCATGCGCCGCATGTTAGTTGCACGACAGGCCTAGAGGGGTCATGCACCGCATGAGAGCTGCACGACTGGCCGACAGGAGCCATGTGCCGTATGATGGCTGCACGACAGGCCGAGAGCGGTCATGTGCTGCATGATGGCTGCACGACAGGCCGAGAGTGGTCATGCGCCGACAGGCTGAGAGGGATCATGCGCTGACAGGCCAAGAGGGGTCATGCGCCACATGAGGGCTGCACGACAGGCCAAGAAGGGTGATGCACCGCATGATGGCTGCATGACAGGCCGAGAAGGGTGATGCACCAAATGATGGCTGCACGACAGGCCGAGAGGGGTGATGCGCCGCATGATGGCTGCACGACAGGTCGACAGGGGTCATGTGCCGCATGATGGCTGCACGACAGGCCGAGAGAGGTCATGACTGCATGATGGCTGCACGACAGGCCGAGAGGGGTCATGCACTGCATGATACACACATATGGATGCAGAACATACACATATGGGTACAGAACATACACACATATGGATGCAGAACATACACACATATGGGTGCAGAACATAGCACATATGGGTGCAGAACATACACACGTATGGGTGCAGAACATACACACATATGGGTGCAGAACATACACACGTATGGATGCAGAACATACACACATATGGATGCAGAACATACACACTTATGGACGCAGAACATACACACATATGGATGCAGAACATACACACATATGGACGCAGAACATACACACATATGGGTGCACAGCATAGTGCATGAATGCCCATGATAATGATGTTGATGGTCATACTACACATGTGAACGTTTTTTGCACCCGGGGAGTCTAGGTGTGGACCTTTGGTCTCAGGCCGTCTCTCGTAGTAATGTACAGGCTACATACCTAGGCAGACATTCACACTTACACATGTGGAGTATTACATCATGGTCATGTGTAATGGCGGATGTATGCGCCCAAACGTCTGTCACTGAGTTGTTATGTAGGTCATGATTCATGTTGTACATACATTTGAATGTGTCCGTTTGCTTTGCTGTCTTTTCCGCCATGTCTTTGTGATGTGGTTGTAACATGTGCTTTTTTTGTGACTGGAGATGTTTATGTTCTGGTCTTTGCAATATCGTGTCCCACAGATGTTGCCATTGTTAAGACACACTTTTCCTGTAGTGTGTCTGTCTCAAATTTTCATTCCGAATAAGAGTTATTTCTTTATGTGTTGGGGAGATTTTGCGTTCGATGCATTTTTCTACGACGGGAGCACAGAACTGGGCATTTACATTGTGAAAAAAGCCGCGACAGGCCGAGAAGGGTCACGCGCCGCATGATGGCCGCATAACAGGCCGAGAGGGGTCATGCGCTGCATGAGGGCTGCACGACAGGCTGAGAGATGTAATGCATTGCATGATGGCTGCACGACTGGCCGCGAGGGGTAATGCGCCGCATGGTGGCCACACGACAGGCCAAGAGGGGTCACGCACCGCATGATGGCTGCAAGACAGGCTGAGAGGGGTCAAGCGCCGCATGGTGGCAGCACGACAGGCCAAGAGGTGCCATGCACCGCATGATGGCTGCTTGACAGGCCGAGAGGGTCACGCACCGCATGATGGCTGCTTGACAGGCCGAGAGGGGTCATGTGCACCATGGTGGCTGCGCGACAGGCCAAGAGGAGTCATATGCCGCATGGTGTCTGCACGACTGACCTAGAGGGGTCATGCACAGCATGATGGCTGCTTGATAGGCCGAGAGGGGTCATGTGAGGCATGGTGGCTGCACGACAGGCCGAGAGGGGTCATGCGCCGCATGGTGGCTGCACAACAGGCCAAGAGGGGTCATGCACCGCATGGGGGCTGCACGACAGGCCAAGAAGGGTGATGCGCTGCATGATGGCTGCACGACAGGCCGAGTGGAGTGATGCATTGCATTATGGCTGCACGACAGGCCGAGAGGGGTCATGCGCCGCATGGTCGGTACACAAAAGGCTGAGAGGGGTCATGCCCCGCATGATGGCTGCACGACAGGCCAAGAAGGGTGATGCGCTGCATGATGGCTGCACGACAGGCCGAGTGGAGTGATGCATTGCATTATGGCTGCACGACAGGCCGAGAGGGGTCATGCGCCGCATGGTGGCTGCACGACAGGCCGAGAGGGGTCATGTACCGCATGATGGCTGCACGACAGGCCGAGAGGGGTCATGCGCCACATGTTAGCTGCACGACAGGCCGAGAGGGGTCATGCACCACATGGTGGCTGCACCACAGGCCGACAGGGGTCATGCGCCGCATGAGGGCTGCACGACAGGCCAAAAGGAGTGATGCGTAGCATGATGGCTGCACGACAGCCGAGAGGAGTGATGCATTGCATGATGGCTGCATGACAGGCCACGAGGAGTGATGCATTGCATGATGGCTGCACGACAGGCCAAGAGGGGTCATACACCGCATGGTGGCTGCACGACAGGCCGAGAGGGGTCATTTGCCACATGATGGCTGCACGACAGGCCAATATGGGTCATGCGCCACATGATGGCTGCACGACGGGCCGAGAGGGGTCATGCGCTGCATGATGGCTGCACGACAGTCCAAGAGGGGTCATGTGCCGCATGATGGCTGCACGACAGGCCGAGAGGGGTCATGTGCCGCTTGATGGCTGCACGACAGGCCGAGAGGGGTCATGCTCTGCATGAGGGCTGCACGACAGGCCGAGAGGGGTCATGCACTGACAGGCCGAGAGGGGTCATTCACCGACAGGCCGAGAGGGGTCAAGCGCTGCATGAGGGCTGCACAACAGGCCAAGAAGGGTCATGCACCGCAAGGGGGCGACACGACAGGCTGAGCGGGGTCATGCGCTGCATGGTGGCTGCACGACAGGCCGAGAGGGGTCATACGCTGCATGGTCGGTACACAAAAGGCTGAGTGGGGGTCATGCCCCGCATGATGGCTGCACGACAGGCCAAGAAGGGTGATGCGCTGCATGATGGCTGCACGACAGGCCGAGTGGAGTGATGCATTGCATTATGGCTGCACGACAGGCCGATAGGGGTCATGCGCCGCATGGTGGCTGCACGACAGGCCGAGAGGTGTAATGTACCGCATGATGGCTGCACGACAGGCCAAGAGGGGTCATGCGCCGCATGTTAGCTGCACGACAGGCCGAGAGGGGTCATGCGCCACATGGTGGCTGCACCCCAGGCCACCAGGGGTCATGCGCCGCATGAGGGCTGCACGACAGGCCAAAAGGAGTGATGCGTAGCATGATGGCTGCACGACAGCCAAGAGAAGTGATGCATTGCATGATGGCTGCATGACAGGCCACGAGGAGTGATGCATTGCATGATGGCTGCACGACAGGCCAAGAGGGGTCATACACCGCATGGTGGCTGCACGAGAGGCCGAGAGGGGTCATTTGCCGCATGATGGCTGCACGACAGGCCAAGACGGGTCATGCGCCACATGATGGCTGCACGACAGGCCGAGAGGGGTCATGCGCCGCATGATGGCTGCACGACAGGCCGAGAGGGGTCATGTGCCGCATGATGGCTGCACGACAGGCCGAGAGGGGTCATGTGCCGCATGATGGCTGCACGACAGGCCGAGAGGGGTCATGCACTGCATGATACACACATATGGGTGCAGAACATACACACGTATGGACGCAGAAAATACACACATATGGATGCAGAACATACACACTTATGGACGCAGAACATACACACATATGGATGCAGAACATACACACATATGGGTGCAGAACATACACACATATGATGCAGAACATACACACATATTGATGCAGAACATACATATGTGTGGGTGCAGAACATACACACATATGATGCAGAACATACACACGTATGGACGCAGAACATACACACGCATGGGTGTAGAACATAAACACGTATGGACGCAGAACATACACACATATGGACGCAGAACATACACACATATGGATGCAGAACATACACACTTACGGACGCAGAACATACACACATACTGATGCAGAACATACACACATATGGGTGCAGAACATACACACATATGATGCAGAACATACACACATATGGGTACAGAACATAAACACTTATGGGTGCAGAACATACACACACGTATGGGTGCAGAACATACACACATATGGATGCAGAACATACCGCATATGGATGCAGAACAAATACACATATGGATGCAGAACATACACACATATGATGCAGAACATACACACATATGATGCAGAACATACACACGTATGGGTGCAGAACATACACACTTATGGACACAGAACATACACACATACGGATGCAGAACATACACACATATGGGTGCAGAACATACACACATATGATGCAGAACATACACACATATGGGTGCAGAACATACCACATATGGGTGCAGAACATACACACATATGGGTGCAGAACAGCACCCATACACACATATGGGTGCAGAACATACACACATATGGGTGCAGAACATACACACGTATGGATGCAGAACATACACACATATGGATGCAGAACATACACACATGATGCAGAACATACACACATATGATGCAGAACATACACACGTATGGGTGCAGAACATACACACGTATGGGTGCAGAACACGTATGGATGCAGAACATACACACGTATGGGTGCAGAACATACACACGTATGGGTGCAGAACATACACAAATATGGGTGCAGAACATACACACGTATGGATGCAGAACATACACACATATGGATGCAGAACATACACACTTATGGACGCAGAACATACACACATATGGATGCAGAACATACACACATATGGACACAGAACATACACACGTATGGGTGCACAGCATAGTGCATGGATGCCCATGATAATGATGTTGATGGTCATACTACACATGTGAACGTTTTTTGCACCTGGGGGAGTCTAGGTGTGGACCTTTGGTCTCAGGCCGTCTCTCGTAGTAATGTACAGGCTCCATACCTAGGTAGACATTCACACTTACACATGTGGAGTATTACATCATGGTCATGTGTAATGGCGGATGTATGCGCCCAAACGTCTGTCACTGAGTTGTTATGTAGGTCATGATTCATGTTGTACATACATTTGAATGTGTCCGTTTGCTTTGCTGTCTTTTCCGCCATGTCTTTGTGATGTGGTTGTAACATGTGCTTTTTTTGTGACTGGAGATGTTTATGTTCTGGTCTTTGCAATATCGTGTCCCACAGACGTTGCCATTGTTAAGACACACTTTTCCTGTAGTGTGTCTGTCTCAATTTTCCATTCCGAATAAGAGTTATTTCTTTATGTGTTGGGGTGATTTTGCGTTCGATGCATTTTTCTACGACGGGAGCACAGAACTGGGCATTTACATTGTGAAAGAAGCCGCGACAGGCCGAGAAGGTCACGCGCCGCATGATGGCTGCACAACAGGCCGAGAGGGGTCATGCGCTGCATGAGGGCTGCACGACAGGCTGAGAGAGGTAATGCATTGCATGATGGCTGCACGACTGGCCGCGAGGGGTAATGCGCCGCATGGTGGCCACACGACAGGCCAAGAGGGGTCACGCACCGCATGATGGGTGCAAGACAGACTGAGAGGGGTCAAGCGCCGCATGGTGGCCGCATGACAGGCCAAGAGGTGCCATGCACCGCATGATGGCTGCTTCACAGGCCGAGAGGGGTCACGCGCCGCATGATGGCTGCTTGACAGGCCGAGAGGGGTCATGTGCACCATGGTGGCTGCACGACAGGCCAAGAGGAGTCATATGCTGCATGGTGTCTGCACGACTGACCTAGAGGGGTCATGCACCGCATGATGGCTGCTTGATAGGCCGAGAGGGGTCATGTGAGGCATGGTGGCTGCACGACAGGCCGAGAGGGGTCATGCGCCGTTTGGTGGCTGCACAACAGGCCAAGAGGGATCATGCACTGCAAGGGGGCTACACGACAGGCTGAGCGGGGTCATGCGCTGCATGGTGGCTGCACGACATGCCGAGAGGGGTCATACGCCGCATGGTCGGTACACAAAAGGCTGAGAGGGGTCATGCCCCGCATGATGGCTGCACGACAGGCCGAGTGGAGTGATGCATTGCATTATGGCTGCACGACAGGCCGAGCGGGGTCATGCGCCGCATGGTGGCTGCACGACAGGCCGAGAGGGGTCATGTACCGCATGATGGCTGCACGACAGGCCGAGAGGGGTCATGCGCCACATGTTAGCTGCACGACAGGCCGAGAGGGGTCATGCGCCACATGGTGGCTGCACCGCAGGCCGACAGGGGTCATGCGCCGCATGAGGGCTGCACGACAGGCCAAAAGGAGTGATGCGTAGCATGATGGCTGCACGACAGCCGAGAGGAGTATGCATTGCATGATGGCTGCATGACAGGCCACGAGGAGTGATGCATTGCATGATGGCTGCACGACAGGCCAAGAGGGGTCATACACCGCATGGTGGCTGCACGACAGGCCGAGAGGGGTCATTTGCCGCATGATGGCTGCACGACAGGCCAAGACGGGTCATGCGCCACATGATGGCTGCACGACAGGCCGAGAGGGGTCATGCGCCGCATGATGGCTGCACGACAGGCCGAGAGGGGTCATGTGCCGCATGATGGCTGCACGACAGGCCGAGAGGCGTCATGTGCCGCATGATGGCTGCACGACAGGCCAAGAGGGGTCATGCTCTGCATGAGGGCTGCACGACAGGCCGAGAGGGGTCATGCACTGACAGGCCGAGAGGGGTCATTCACCGACAGGCCGAGAGGGGTCAAGCGCTGCATGAGGGCTGCACAACAGGCCAAGAAGGGTGATGCGCCATATGATGGCTGCACGACTGGCCAAGAAGGGTGATGCACCGCATGATGGCTGCACAACAGGCCAAGAAGGGTGATGCGCCACATGATGGCTGCACGACTGGCCAAGAAGGGTGATGCACCGCATGATGGCTGCATGACAGGCCAAGAGGGGTGATGCGCCGCATGATGGCTGCACGACAGGCCAAGAAGGGTGATGCACCGCATGATGGCTGCACGACAGGCCGAGTGGAGTGATGCATTGCATTATGGCTGCACGACAGGCCGATAGGGGTCATGTGCCGCATGGTGGCTGCACGACAGGCCGAGAGGTGTCATGTACCGCATGAGGGCTGCACAACAGGCCAAGAAGGGTGATGCGCCATATGATGGCTGTACGACTGGCCAAGAAGGGTGATGCACCACATGATGGCTGCACAACAGGCCAAGAAGGGTGATGCGCCACATGATGGCTGCACGACTGGCCAAGAAGGGTGATGCACCACATGATGGCTGCATGACAGGCCAAGAGGGGTGATGCGCCGCATGATGGCTGCACGACAGGCCAAGAAGGGTGATGCGCTGCATGATGGCTGCACGACAGGCCGAGTGGAGTGATGCATTGCATTATGGCTGCACGACAAGCCGATAGGGGTCTTGCGCCGCATGTTAGCTGCACGACAGGCCAAGAGGGGTCATGCGCCACATGGTGGCTGCACCCCAGGCCACCAGGGGTCATGCGCCGCATGAGGGCTGCACGACAGGCCAAAAGGAGTGATGCGTAGCATGATGGCTGCACGACAGCCGAGAGGAGTGATGCATTGCATGATGGCTGCATGACAGGCCACGAGGAGTGATGCATTGCATGATGGCTGCATGACAGGCCAAGAGGGGTCATACACTGCATGGTGGCTGCACGACAGGCCGAGAGGGGTCATTTGCCGCATGATGGCTGCATGACAGGCCAAGACGGGTCATGCACCACATGATGGCTGCACGACAGGCCGAGAGGGGTCATGCGCCGCATGATGGCTGCACGACAGGCCGAGAGGGGTCATGTGCCGCATGATGGCTGCACGACAGGCCGAGAGGGGTCATGTGCCGCATGATGGCTGCACGACAGGCCGAGAGGGGTCATGCTCTGCATGAGGGCTGCACGACAGGCCGAGTGGGGTCATGCACTGACAGGCCGAGAGGGGTCATACACCGACAGGCCGAGAGGGGTGAAGTGCTGCATGAGAGCTGCACAACTGGCCAAGAAGGGTAATGCGCCACATGATGGCTGCACGACTGGCCAAGAAGGGTGATGCACCGCATGATGGCTGCACAACAGGCCAAGAAGGGTGATGCGCCACATGATGGCTGCACGACTGTCCAAGAAGGGTGATGCACCGCATGATGGCTGCATGACAGGCCAAGAGGGGTGATGCGGCGCATGATGGCTGCACGACAGGCCAAGAAGGGTGATGCACCGCATGATGGCTGCACGACAGGCCAAGAGGGGTGATGCGCTGCATGATGGCTGCATGACAGGCCGAGAGGGGTCATGCGCCGCAAGAGGGCTGCACGACAGGCCGAGAGGGGTCATGCGCCGACAGGCTGAGAGGGATCATGCGCTGACAGGCCAAGAGGGGTCATGCGCCGCAGGAGGGCTGCACGACAGGCCGAGAGGGGTCATGCACTGCATGATGGCTGCACGACAGGGTGAGAGAGGTCATGCGCCGCATGATGGCTGCACGACAGGCCGAGAGGAGTCATGCGCCGCATGATGGCTGCACGACAGGATGAGAGGGGTCATGCGCCGCATGTTAGTTGCACGACAGGCCTAGAGGGGTCATGCACCGCATGAGAGCTGCACGACTGGCTGACAGGAGCCATGTGCCGTATGATGGCTGCACGACAGGCCGAGAGCGGTCATGTGCTGCATGATGGCTGCACGACAGGCCGGGAGTGGTCATGCGCCGACAGGCTGAGAGGGATCATGCGCTGACAGGCCAAGAGGGGTCATGCGCCACATGAGGGCTGCACGACAGGCCAAGAAGGGTGATGCACCGCATGATGGCTGCATGACAGGCCGAGAAGGGTGATGCACCAAATGATGGCTGCACGACAGGCCGAGAGGGGTGATGCGCCGCATGATGGCTGCACGACAGGTCGACAGGGGTCATGTGCCGCATGATGGCTGCACGACAGGCCGAGAGAGGTCATGACTGCATGATGGCTGCACGACAGGCCGAGAGGGGTCATGCACTGCATGATACTCACATATGGGTGCAGAACATACACACG
Source organism: Ambystoma mexicanum (assembly GCF_040938575.1). Lineage (NCBI taxonomy): Eukaryota > Metazoa > Chordata > Amphibia > Caudata > Ambystomatidae > Ambystoma > Ambystoma mexicanum. Next base: position 1,285,051,154 of record NC_090928.1, read on the forward strand.
TATGGACGCAGAACATACACACATATGGATGCAGAACATACACACTTATGGACGCAGAACATACACACATATGGATGCAGAACATACACACATATGGATGGAGAACATACACACATATGGGTGCAGAACATACACACGTATGGACGCAGAACATACACACATATGATGCAGAACATACACATGTATGGGTGCAGGACATACACACGTATGGGTGCAGAACATACACACGTATGGACGCAGAACATGCACACATATGTACGAGGAACATACACACTTATGGACGCAGAACATACACACGTATGGATGCAGAACATACAGACGTATGGATGCAGAACATACACACATATGGATGCAGAACATACACACGTATGGGTGCAGAACATACACACGTATGGGTGCAGAACATACACACATATGGGTGCAGAACATACACACGTATGGATGCAGAACATACACACATATGGATGCAGAACATACACACTTATGGACGCAGAACATACACACATATGGATGCAGAACATACACACATATGGACGCAGAACATACACACATATGGGTGCACAGCATAGTGCATGGATGCCCATGATAATGATGTTGATGGTCATACTACAGATGTGAACGTTTTTTGCACCTGGGGGAGTCTAGGTGTGGACCTTTGGTCTCAGGCCGTCTCTCGTAGTAATGTACAGGCTACATACCTAGGCAGACATTCACACTTACACATGTGGAGTATTACATCATGATCATGTGTAATGGTGGATGTATGCGCCCAAACATCTGTCACTGCGTTGTTATGCAGGTCATGATTCATGTTGTACATACATTTGAATGTGTCCGTTTGCTTTGCTGTCTTTTCCGCCATGTCTTTGTGATGTGGTTGTAACATGTGCTTTTTTTGTGACTGGAGATGTTTATGTTCTGGTCTTTGCAATATCGTGTCCCACAGATGTTGCCATTGTTAAGACACACTTTTCCTGTAGTGTGTCTGTCTCAATTTTTCATTCCGAATAAGAGTTATTTCTTTATGTGTTGGGGAGATTTTGCGTTCGATGCATTTTTCTACGACGGGAGCACAGAACTGGGCATTTACATTGTGAAAAAAGCCGCGACAGGCCGATAAGGGTCACGCGCCGCATGATGGCTGCATAACAGGCCGAGAGGGGTCATGCGCTGCATGAGGGCTGCACGACAGGCTGAGAGAGGTAATGCATTGCATGATGGCTGCACGACTGGCCGCGAGGGGTAATGCGCCGCATGGTGGCCACACGACAGGCCAAGAGGGGTCACGCACCGCATGATGGCTGCAAGACAGGCTGAGAGGGGTCAAGCGCCGCATGGTGGCAGCACGACAGGCCAAGAGGTGCCATGCACCGCATGATGGCTGCTTCACAGGCCGAGAGGGGTCACGCACCGCATGATGGCTGCTTGACAGGCCGAGAGGGGTCATGTGCACCATGGTGGCTGCACGACAGGCCAAGAGGAGTCATATGCCGCATGGTGTCTGCACGACTGACCTAGAGGGGTCATGCACAGCATGATGGCTGCTTGATAGGCTGAGAGGGGTCATGTGAGGCATGGTGGCTGCACGACAGGCCGAGAGGGGTCATGCGCCGCATGGTGGCTGCACAACAGGCCAAGAGGGGTCATGCACCGCATGGGGGCTACACGACAGGCTGAGCGGGGTCATGCGCTGCATGGTGGCTGCACGACAGGCCGAGAGGGGTCATGCGCCGCATGGTCGGTACACAAAAGGCTGAGAGGGGTCATGCCCCGCATGATGGCTGCACGACAGGCCAAGAAGGGTGATGCGCTGCATGATGGCTGCACGACAGGCCGAGTGGAGTGATGCATTGCATTATGGCTGCACGACAGGCCGAGAGGGGTCATGCGCCGCATGGTGGCTGCACGACAGGCCGAGAGGGGTCATGTACCGCATGATGGCTGCACGACAGGCCGAGAGGGGTCATGCGCCACATGTTAGCTGCACGACAGGCCGAGAGGGGTCATGCACCACATGGTGGCTGCACCACAGGCCGACAGGGGTCATGCGCCGCATGAGGGCTGCACGACAGGCCAAAAGGAGTGATGCGTAGCATGATGGCTGCACGACAGCCGAGAGGAGTGATGCATTGCATGATGGCTGCATGACAGGCCACGAGGAGTGATGCATTGCATGATGGCTGCACGACAGGCCAAGAGGGGTCATACACCGCATGGTGGCTGCACGACAGGCCGAGAGGGGTCATTTGCCACATGATGGCTGCACGACAGGCCAATATGGGTCATGCGCCACATGATGGCTGCACGACGGGCCGAGAGGGGTCATGCGCTGCATGATGGCTGCACGACAGTCCAAGAGGGGTCATGTGCCGCATGATGGCTGCACGACAGGCCGAGAGGGGTCATGTGCCGCTTGATGGCTGCACGACAGGCCGAGAGGGGTCATGCTCTGCATGAGGGCTGCACGACAGGCCGAGAGGGGTCATGCACTGACAGGCCGAGAGGGGTCATTCACCGACAGGCCGAGAGGGGTCAAGCGCTGCATGAGGGCTGCACAACAGGCCAAGAAGGGTCATGCACCGCAAGGGGGCGACACGACAGGCTGAGCGGGGTCATGCGCTGCATGGTGGCTGCACGACAGGCCGAGAGGGGTCATACGCTGCATGGTCGGTACACAAAAGGCTGAGTGGGGGTCATGCCCCGCATGATGGCTGCACGACAGGCCAAGAAGGGTGATGCGCTGCATGATGGCTGCACGACAGGCCGAGTGGAGTGATGCATTGCATTATGGCTGCACGACAGGCCGATAGGGGTCATGCGCCGCATGGTGGCTGCACGACAGGCCGAGAGGTGTAATGTACCGCATGATGGCTGCACGACAGGCCAAGAGGGGTCATGCGCCGCATGTTAGCTGCACGACAGGCCGAGAGGGGTCATGCGCCACATGGTGGCTGCACCCCAGGCCACCAGGGGTCATGCGCCGCATGAGGGCTGCACGACAGGCCAAAAGGAGTGATGCGTAGCATGATGGCTGCACGACAGCCAAGAGAAGTGATGCATTGCATGATGGCTGCATGACAGGCCACGAGGAGTGATGCATTGCATGATGGCTGCACGACAGGCCAAGAGGGGTCATACACCGCATGGTGGCTGCACGAGAGGCCGAGAGGGGTCATTTGCCGCATGATGGCTGCACGACAGGCCAAGACGGGTCATGCGCCACATGATGGCTGCACGACAGGCCGAGAGGGGTCATGCGCCGCATGATGGCTGCACGACAGGCCGAGAGGGGTCATGTGCCGCATGATGGCTGCACGACAGGCCGAGAGGGGTCATGTGCCGCATGATGGCTGCACGACAGGCCGAGAGGGGTCATGCACTGCATGATACACACATATGGGTGCAGAACATACACACGTATGGACGCAGAAAATACACACATATGGATGCAGAACATACACACTTATGGACGCAGAACATACACACATATGGATGCAGAACATACACACATATGGGTGCAGAACATACACACATATGATGCAGAACATACACACATATTGATGCAGAACATACATATGTGTGGGTGCAGAACATACACACATATGATGCAGAACATACACACGTATGGACGCAGAACATACACACGCATGGGTGTAGAACATAAACACGTATGGACGCAGAACATACACACATATGGACGCAGAACATACACACATATGGATGCAGAACATACACACTTACGGACGCAGAACATACACACATACTGATGCAGAACATACACACATATGGGTGCAGAACATACACACATATGATGCAGAACATACACACATATGGGTACAGAACATAAACACTTATGGGTGCAGAACATACACACACGTATGGGTGCAGAACATACACACATATGGATGCAGAACATACCGCATATGGATGCAGAACAAATACACATATGGATGCAGAACATACACACATATGATGCAGAACATACACACATATGATGCAGAACATACACACGTATGGGTGCAGAACATACACACGTATGGATGCAGAACATACACACATATGGATGCAGAACATACACACTTATGGACGCAGAACATACACACATATGGATGCAGAACATACACACATATGGACGCAGAACATACACACATATGGGTGCACAGCATAGTGCATGAATGCCCATGATAATGATGTTGATGGTCATACTACACATGTGAACGTTTTTTGCACCCGGGGGAGTCTAGGTGTGGACCTTTGGTCTCAGGCCGTCTCTCGTAGTAATGTACAGGCTACATACCTAGGCAGACATTCACACTTACACACGTGGAGTATTACATCATGGTCATGTGTAATGGCGGATGTATGCGCCCAAACGTCTGTCACTGAGTTGTTATGTAGGTCATGATTCATGTTGTACATACATTTGAATGTGTCCGTTTGCTTTGCTGTCTTTTCCGCCATGTCTTTGTGATGTGGTTGTAACATGTGCTTTTTTTGTGACTGGAGATGTTTATGTTCTGGTCTTTGCAATATCGTGTCCCACAGACGTTGCCATTGTTAAGACACACTTTTCCTGTAGTGTGTCTGTCTCAATTTTCCATTCCGAATAAGAGTTATTTCTTTATGTGTTGGGGTGATTTTGCGTTCGATGCATTTTTCTACGACGGGAGCACAGAACTGGGCATTTACATTGTGAAAGAAGCCGCGACAGGCCGAGAAGGTCACGCGCCGCATGATGGCTGCACAACAGGCCGAGAGGGGTCATGCGCTGCATGAGGGCTGCACGACAGGCTGAGAGAGGTAATGCATTGCATGATGGCTGCACGACTGGCCGCGAGGGGTAATGCGCCGCATGGTGGCCACACGACAGGCCAAGAGGGGTCACGCACCGCATGATGGGTGCAAGACAGACTGAGAGGGGTCAAGCGCCGCATGGTGGCCGCATGACAGGCCAAGAGGTGCCATGCACCGCATGATGGCTGCTTCACAGGCCGAGAGGGGTCACGCGCCGCATGATGGCTGCTTGACAGGCCGAGAGGGGTCATGTGCACCATGGTGGCTGCACGACAGGCCAAGAGGAGTCATATGCTGCATGGTGTCTGCACGACTGACCTAGAGGGGTCATGCACCGCATGATGGCTGCTTGATAGGCCGAGAGGGGTCATGTGAGGCATGGTGGCTGCACGACAGGCCGAGAGGGGTCATGCGCCGTTTGGTGGCTGCACAACAGGCCAAGAGGGATCATGCACCGCAAGGGGGCTACACGACAGGCTGAGCGGGGTCATGCGCTGCATGGTGGCTGCACGACATGCCGAGAGGGGTCATACGCCGCATGGTCGGTACACAAAAGGCTGAGAGGGGTCATGCCCCGCATGATGGCTGCACGACAGGCCGAGTGGAGTGATGCATTGCATTATGGCTGCACGACAGGCCGAGCGGGGTCATGCGCCGCATGGTGGCTGCACGACAGGCCGAGAGGGGTCATGTACCGCATGATGGCTGCACGACAGGCCGAGAGGGGTCATGCGCCACATGTTAGCTGCACGACAGGCCGAGAGGGGTCATGCGCCACATGGTGGCTGCACCGCAGGCCGACAGGGGTCATGCGCCGCATGAGGGCTGCACGACAGGCCAAAAGGAGTGATGCGTAGCATGATGGCTGCACGACAGCCGAGAGGAGTATGCATTGCATGATGGCTGCATGACAGGCCACGAGGAGTGATGCATTGCATGATGGCTGCACGACAGGCCAAGAGGGGTCATACACCGCATGGTGGCTGCACGACAGGCCGAGAGGGGTCATTTGCCGCATGATGGCTGCACGACAGGCCAAGACGGGTCATGCGCCACATGATGGCTGCACGACAGGCCGAGAGGGGTCATGCGCCGCATGATGGCTGCACGACAGGCCGAGAGGGGTCATGTGCCGCATGATGGCTGCACGACAGGCCGAGAGGCGTCATGTGCCGCATGATGGCTGCACGACAGGCCAAGAGGGGTCATGCTCTGCATGAGGGCTGCACGACAGGCCGAGAGGGGTCATGCACTGACAGGCCGAGAGGGGTCATTCACCGACAGGCCGAGAGGGGTCAAGCGCTGCATGAGGGCTGCACAACAGGCCAAGAAGGGTGATGCGCCATATGATGGCTGCACGACTGGCCAAGAAGGGTGATGCACCGCATGATGGCTGCACAACAGGCCAAGAAGGGTGATGCGCCACATGATGGCTGCACGACTGGCCAAGAAGGGTGATGCACCGCATGATGGCTGCATGACAGGCCAAGAGGGGTGATGCGCCGCATGATGGCTGCACGACAGGCCAAGAAGGGTGATGCACCGCATGATGGCTGCACGACAGGCCGAGTGGAGTGATGCATTGCATTATGGCTGCACGACAGGCCGATAGGGGTCATGTGCCGCATGGTGGCTGCACGACAGGCCGAGAGGTGTCATGTACCGCATGAGGGCTGCACAACAGGCCAAGAAGGGTGATGCGCCATATGATGGCTGTACGACTGGCCAAGAAGGGTGATGCACCACATGATGGCTGCACAACAGGCCAAGAAGGGTGATGCGCCACATGATGGCTGCACGACTGGCCAAGAAGGGTGATGCACCACATGATGGCTGCATGACAGGCCAAGAGGGGTGATGCGCCGCATGATGGCTGCACGACAGGCCAAGAAGGGTGATGCGCTGCATGATGGCTGCACGACAGGCCGAGTGGAGTGATGCATTGCATTATGGCTGCACGACAAGCCGATAGGGGTCTTGCGCCGCATGTTAGCTGCACGACAGGCCAAGAGGGGTCATGCGCCACATGGTGGCTGCACCCCAGGCCACCAGGGGTCATGCGCCGCATGAGGGCTGCACGACAGGCCAAAAGGAGTGATGCGTAGCATGATGGCTGCACGACAGCCGAGAGGAGTGATGCATTGCATGATGGCTGCATGACAGGCCACGAGGAGTGATGCATTGCATGATGGCTGCATGACAGGCCAAGAGGGGTCATACACTGCATGGTGGCTGCACGACAGGCCGAGAGGGGTCATTTGCCGCATGATGGCTGCATGACAGGCCAAGACGGGTCATGCACCACATGATGGCTGCACGACAGGCCGAGAGGGGTCATGCGCCGCATGATGGCTGCACGACAGGCCGAGAGGGGTCATGTGCCGCATGATGGCTGCACGACAGGCCGAGAGGGGTCATGTGCCGCATGATGGCTGCACGACAGGCCGAGAGGGGTCATGCTCTGCATGAGGGCTGCACGACAGGCCGAGTGGGGTCATGCACTGACAGGCCGAGAGGGGTCATACACCGACAGGCCGAGAGGGGTGAAGTGCTGCATGAGAGCTGCACAACTGGCCAAGAAGGGTAATGCGCCACATGATGGCTGCACGACTGGCCAAGAAGGGTGATGCACCGCATGATGGCTGCACAACAGGCCAAGAAGGGTGATGCGCCACATGATGGCTGCACGACTGTCCAAGAAGGGTGATGCACCGCATGATGGCTGCATGACAGGCCAAGAGGGGTGATGCGGCGCATGATGGCTGCACGACAGGCCAAGAAGGGTGATGCACCGCATGATGGCTGCACGACAGGCCAAGAGGGGTGATGCGCTGCATGATGGCTGCATGACAGGCCGAGAGGGGTCATGCGCCGCAAGAGGGCTGCACGACAGGCCGAGAGGGGTCATGCGCCGACAGGCTGAGAGGGATCATGCGCTGACAGGCCAAGAGGGGTCATGCGCCGCAGGAGGGCTGCACGACAGGCCGAGAGGGGTCATGCACTGCATGATGGCTGCACGACAGGGTGAGAGAGGTCATGCGCCGCATGATGGCTGCACGACAGGCCGAGAGGAGTCATGCGCCGCATGATGGCTGCACGACAGGATGAGAGGGGTCATGCGCCGCATGTTAGTTGCACGACAGGCCTAGAGGGGTCATGCACCGCATGAGAGCTGCACGACTGGCTGACAGGAGCCATGTGCCGTATGATGGCTGCACGACAGGCCGAGAGCGGTCATGTGCTGCATGATGGCTGCACGACAGGCCGGGAGTGGTCATGCGCCGACAGGCTGAGAGGGATCATGCGCTGACAGGCCAAGAGGGGTCATGCGCCACATGAGGGCTGCACGACAGGCCAAGAAGGGTGATGCACCGCATGATGGCTGCATGACAGGCCGAGAAGGGTGATGCACCAAATGATGGCTGCACGACAGGCCGAGAGGGGTGATGCGCCGCATGATGGCTGCACGACAGGTCGACAGGGGTCATGTGCCGCATGATGGCTGCACGACAGGCCGAGAGAGGTCATGACTGCATGATGGCTGCACGACAGGCCGAGAGGGGTCATGCACTGCATGATACTCACATATGGGTGCAGAACATACACACGTATGGACGCAGAACATACACACATATGGATGCAGAACATACACACTTATGGACGCAGAACATACACACATATGGATGCAGAACATACACACATATGGATGGAGAACATACACACATATGGGTGCAGAACATACACACGTATGGACGCAGAACATACACACATATGATGCAGAACATACACATGTATGGGTGCAGGACATACACACGTATGGGTGCAGAACATACACACGTATGGACGCAGAACATGCACACATATGTACGAGGAACATACACACTTATGGACGCAGAACATACACACGTATGGATGCAGAACATACAGACGTATGGATGCAGAACATACACACATATGGATGCAGAACATACACACGTATGGGTGCAGAACATACACACGTATGGGTGCAGAACATACACACATATGGGTGCAGAACATACACACGTATGGATGCAGAACATACACACATATGGATGCAGAACATACACACTTATGGACGCAGAACATACACACATATGGATGCAGAACATACACACATATGGACGCAGAACATACACACATATGGGTGCACAGCATAGTGCATGGATGCCCATGATAATGATGTTGATGGTCATACTACAGATGTGAACGTTTTTTGCACCTGGGGGAGTCTAGGTGTGGACCTTTGGTCTCAGGCCGTCTCTCGTAGTAATGTACAGGCTACATACCTAGGCAGACATTCACACTTACACATGTGGAGTATTACATCATGATCATGTGTAATGGTGGATGTATGCGCCCAAACATCTGTCACTGCGTTGTTATGCAGGTCATGATTCATGTTGTACATACATTTGAATGTGTCCGTTTGCTTTGCTGTCTTTTCCGCCATGTCTTTGTGATGTGGTTGTAACATGTGCTTTTTTTGTGACTGGAGATGTTTATGTTCTGGTCTTTGCAATATCGTGTCCCACAGATGTTGCCATTGTTAAGACACACTTTTCCTGTAGTGTGTCTGTCTCAATTTTTCATTCCGAATAAGAGTTATTTCTTTATGTGTTGGGGAGATTTTGCGTTCGATGCATTTTTCTACGACGGGAGCACAGAACTGGGCATTTACATTGTGAAAAAAGCCGCGACAGGCCGATAAGGGTCACGCGCCGCATGATGGCTGCATAACAGGCCGAGAGGGGTCATGCGCTGCATGAGGGCTGCACGACAGGCTGAGAGAGGTAATGCATTGCATGATGGCTGCACGACTGGCCGCGAGGGGTAATGCGCCGCATGGTGGCCACACGACAGGCCAAGAGGGGTCACGCACCGCATGATGGCTGCAAGACAGGCTGAGAGGGGTCAAGCGCCGCATGGTGGCAGCACGACAGGCCAAGAGGTGCCATGCACCGCATGATGGCTGCTTCACAGGCCGAGAGGGGTCACGCACCGCATGATGGCTGCTTGACAGGCCGAGAGGGGTCATGTGCACCATGGTGGCTGCACGACAGGCCAAGAGGAGTCATATGCCGCATGGTGTCTGCACGACTGACCTAGAGGGGTCATGCACAGCATGATGGCTGCTTGATAGGCTGAGAGGGGTCATGTGAGGCATGGTGGCTGCACGACAGGCCGAGAGGGGTCATGCGCCGCATGGTGGCTGCACAACAGGCCAAGAGGGGTCATGCACCGCATGGGGGCTACACGACAGGCTGAGCGGGGTCATGCGCTGCATGGTGGCTGCACGACAGGCCGAGAGGGGTCATGCGCCGCATGGTCGGTACACAAAAGGCTGAGAGGGGTCATGCCCCGCATGATGGCTGCACGACAGGCCAAGAAGGGTGATGCGCTGCATGATGGCTGCACGACAGGCCGAGTGGAGTGATGCATTGCATTATGGCTGCACGACAGGCCGAGAGGGGTCATGCGCCGCATGGTGGCTGCACGACAGGCCGAGAGGGGTCATGTACCGCATGATGGCTGCACGACAGGCCGAGAGGGGTCATGCGCCACATGTTAGCTGCACGACAGGCCGAGAGGGGTCATGCACCACATGGTGGCTGCACCACAGGCCGACAGGGGTCATGCGCCGCATGAGGGCTGCACGACAGGCCAAAAGGAGTGATGCGTAGCATGATGGCTGCACGACAGCCGAGAGGAGTGATGCATTGCATGATGGCTGCATGACAGGCCACGAGGAGTGATGCATTGCATGATGGCTGCACGACAGGCCAAGAGGGGTCATACACCGCATGGTGGCTGCACGACAGGCCGAGAGGGGTCATTTGCCACATGATGGCTGCACGACAGGCCAATATGGGTCATGCGCCACATGATGGCTGCACGACGGGCCGAGAGGGGTCATGCGCTGCATGATGGCTGCACGACAGTCCAAGAGGGGTCATGTGCCGCATGATGGCTGCACGACAGGCCGAGAGGGGTCATGTGCCGCTTGATGGCTGCACGACAGGCCGAGAGGGGTCATGCTCTGCATGAGGGCTGCACGACAGGCCGAGAGGGGTCATGCACTGACAGGCCGAGAGGGGTCATTCACCGACAGGCCGAGAGGGGTCAAGCGCTGCATGAGGGCTGCACAACAGGCCAAGAAGGGTCATGCACCGCAAGGGGGCGACACGACAGGCTGAGCGGGGTCATGCGCTGCATGGTGGCTGCACGACAGGCCGAGAGGGGTCATACGCTGCATGGTCGGTACACAAAAGGCTGAGTGGGGGTCATGCCCCGCATGATGGCTGCACGACAGGCCAAGAAGGGTGATGCGCTGCATGATGGCTGCACGACAGGCCGAGTGGAGTGATGCATTGCATTATGGCTGCACGACAGGCCGATAGGGGTCATGCGCCGCATGGTGGCTGCACGACAGGCCGAGAGGTGTAATGTACCGCATGATGGCTGCACGACAGGCCAAGAGGGGTCATGCGCCGCATGTTAGCTGCACGACAGGCCGAGAGGGGTCATGCGCCACATGGTGGCTGCACCCCAGGCCACCAGGGGTCATGCGCCGCATGAGGGCTGCACGACAGGCCAAAAGGAGTGATGCGTAGCATGATGGCTGCACGACAGCCAAGAGAAGTGATGCATTGCATGATGGCTGCATGACAGGCCACGAGGAGTGATGCATTGCATGATGGCTGCACGACAGGCCAAGAGGGGTCATACACCGCATGGTGGCTGCACGAGAGGCCGAGAGGGGTCATTTGCCGCATGATGGCTGCACGACAGGCCAAGACGGGTCATGCGCCACATGATGGCTGCACGACAGGCCGAGAGGGGTCATGCGCCGCATGATGGCTGCACGACAGGCCGAGAGGGGTCATGTGCCGCATGATGGCTGCACGACAGGCCGAGAGGGGTCATGTGCCGCATGATGGCTGCACGACAGGCCAAGAGGGGTCATGCACTGCATGATACACACATATGGGTGCAGAACATACACACGTATGGACGCAGAAAATACACACATATGGATGCAGAACATACACACTTATGGACGCAGAACATACACACATATGGATGCAGAACATACACACATATGGGTGCAGAACATACACACATATGATGCAGAACATACACACATATTGATGCAGAACATACATATGTGTGGGTGCAGAACATACACACATATGATGCAGAACATACACACGTATGGACGCAGAACATACACACGCATGGGTGTAGAACATAAACACGTATGGACGCAGAACATACACACATATGGACGCAGAACATACACACATATGGATGCAGAACATACACACTTACGGACGCAGAACATACACACATACTGATGCAGAACATACACACATATGGGTGCAGAACATACACACATATGATGCAGAACATACACACATATGGGTACAGAACATAAACACTTATGGGTGCAGAACATACACACACGTATGGGTGCAGAACATACACACATATGGATGCAGAACATACCGCATATGGATGCAGAACAAATACACATATGGATGCAGAACATACACACATATGATGCAGAACATACACACATATGATGCAGAACATACACACGTATGGGTGCAGAACATACACACTTATGGACACAGAACATACACACATACGGATGCAGAACATACACACATATGGGTGCAGAACATACACACATATGATGCAGAACATACACACATATGGGTGCAGAACATACCACATATGGGTGCAGAACATACACACATATGGGTGCAGAACAGCACCCATACACACATATGGGTGCAGAACATACACACATATGGGTGCAGAACATACACACGTATGGATGCAGAACATACACACATATGGATGCAGAACATACACACATGATGCAGAACATACACACATATGATGCAGAACATACACACGTATGGGTGCAGAACATACACACGTATGGGTGCAGAACACGTATGGATGCAGAACATACACACGTATGGGTGCAGAACATACACACGTATGGGTGCAGAACATACACAAATATGGGTGCAGAACATACACACGTATGGATGCAGAACATACACACATATGGATGCAGAACATACACACTTATGGACGCAGAACATACACACATATGGATGCAGAACATACACACATATGGACGCAGAACATACACACATATGGGTGCACAGCATAGTGCATGAATGCCCATGATAATGATGTTGATGGTCATACTACACATGTGAACGTTTTTTGCACCCGGGGGAGTCTAGGTGTGGACCTTTGGTCTCAGGCCGTCTCTCGTAGTAATGTACAGGCTCCATACCTAGGTAGACATTCACACTTACACATGTGGAGTATTACATCATGGTCATGTGTAATGGCGGATGTATGCGCCCAAACGTCTGTCACTGAGTTGTTATGTAGGTCATGATTCATGTTGTACATACATTTGAATGTGTCCGTTTGCTTTGCTGTCTTTTCCGCCATGTCTTTGTGATGTGGTTGTAACATGTGCTTTTTTTGTGACTGGAGATGTTTATGTTCTGGTCTTTGCAATATCGTGTCCCACAGACGTTGCCATTGTTAAGACACACTTTTCCTGTAGTGTGTCTGTCTCAATTTTCCATTCCGAATAAGAGTTATTTCTTTATGTGTTGGGGTGATTTTGCGTTCGATGCATTTTTCTAGGACGGGAGCACAGAACTGGGCATTTACATTGTGAAAGAAGCCGCGACAGGCCGAGAAGGTCACGCGCCGCATGATGGCTGCACAACAGGCCGAGAGGGGTCATGCGCTGCATGAGGGCTGCACGACAGGCTGAGAGAGGTAATGCATTGCATGATGGCTGCACGACTGGCCGCGAGGGGTAATGCGCCGCATGGTGGCCACACGACAGGCCAAGAGGGGTCACGCACCGCATGATGGGTGCAAGACAGACTGAGAGGGGTCAAGCGCCGCATGGTGGCCGCATGACAGGCCAAGAGGTGCCATGCACCGCATGATGGCTGCTTCACAGGCCGAGAGGGGTCACGCGCCGCATGATGGCTGCTTGACAGGCCGAGAGGGGTCATGTGCACCATGGTGGCTGCACGACAGGCCAAGAGGAGTCATATGCTGCATGGTGTCTGCACGACTGACCTAGAGGGGTCATGCACCGCATGATGGCTGCTTGATAGGCCGAGAGGGGTCATGTGAGGCATGGTGGCTGCACGACAGGCCGAGAGGGGTCATGCGCCGTTTGGTGGCTGCACAACAGGCCAAGAGGGATCATGCACCGCAAGGGGGCTACACGACAGGCTGAGCGGGGTCATGCGCTGCATGGTGGCTGCACGACATGCCGAGAGGGGTCATACGCCGCATGGTCGGTACACAAAAGGCTGAGAGGGGTCATGCCCCGCATGATGGCTGCACGACAGGCCGAGTGGAGTGATGCATTGCATTATGGCTGCACGACAGGCCGAGCGGGGTCATGCGCCGCATGGTGGCTGCACGACAGGCCGAGAGGGGTCATGTACCGCATGATGGCTGCACGACAGGCCGAGAGGGGTCATGCGCCACATGTTAGCTGCACGACAGGCCGAGAGGGGTCATGCGCCACATGGTGGCTGCACCGCAGGCCGACAGGGGTCATGCGCCGCATGAGGGCTGCACGACAGGCCAAAAGGAGTGATGCGTAGCATGATGGCTGCACGACAGCCGAGAGGAGTATGCATTGCATGATGGCTGCATGACAGGCCACGAGGAGTGATGCATTGCATGATGGCTGCACGACAGGCCAAGAGGGGTCATACACCGCATGGTGGCTGCACGACAGGCCGAGAGGGGTCATTTGCCGCATGATGGCTGCACGACAGGCCAAGACGGGTCATGCGCCACATGATGGCTGCACGACAGGCCGAGAGGGGTCATGCGCCGCATGATGGCTGCACGACAGGCCGAGAGGGGTCATGTGCCGCATGATGGCTGCACGACAGGCCGAGAGGCGTCATGTGCCGCATGATGGCTGCACGACAGGCCAAGAGGGGTCATGCTCTGCATGAGGGCTGCACGACAGGCCGAGAGGGGTCATGCACTGACAGGCCGAGAGGGGTCATTCACCGACAGGCCGAGAGGGGTCAAGCGCTGCATGAGGGCTGCACAACAGGCCAAGAAGGGTGATGCGCCATATGATGGCTGCACGACTGGCCAAGAAGGGTGATGCACCGCATGATGGCTGCACAACAGGCCAAGAAGGGTGATGCGCCACATGATGGCTGCACGACTGGCCAAGAAGGGTGATGCACCGCATGATGGCTGCATGACAGGCCAAGAGGGGTGATGCGCCGCATGATGGCTGCACGACAGGCCAAGAAGGGTGATGCACCGCATGATGGCTGCACGACAGGCCGAGTGGAGTGATGCATTGCATTATGGCTGCACGACAGGCCGATAGGGGTCATGTGCCGCATGGTGGCTGCACGACAGGCCGAGAGGTGTCATGTACCGCATGAGGGCTGCACAACAGGCCAAGAAGGGTGATGCGCCATATGATGGCTGTACGACTGGCCAAGAAGGGTGATGCACCACATGATGGCTGCACAACAGGCCAAGAAGGGTGATGCGCCACATGATGGCTGCACGACTGGCCAAGAAGGGTGATGCACCACATGATGGCTGCATGACAGGCCAAGAGGGGTGATGCGCCGCATGATGGCTGCACGACAGGCCAAGAAGGGTGATGCGCTGCATGATGGCTGCACGACAGGCCGAGTGGAGTGATGCATTGCATTATGGCTGCACGACAAGCCGATAGGGGTCTTGCGCCGCATGTTAGCTGCACGACAGGCCAAGAGGGGTCATGCGCCACATGGTGGCTGCACCCCAGGCCACCAGGGGTCATGCGCCGCATGAGGGCTGCACGACAGGCCAAAAGGAGTGATGCGTAGCATGATGGCTGCACGACAGCCGAGAGGAGTGATGCATTGCATGATGGCTGCATGACAGGCCACGAGGAGTGATGCATTGCATGATGGCTGCATGACAGGCCAAGAGGGGTCATACACTGCATGGTGGCTGCACGACAGGCCGAGAGGGGTCATTTGCCGCATGATGGCTGCATGACAGGCCAAGACGGGTCATGCACCACATGATGGCTGCACGACAGGCCGAGAGGGGTCATGCGCCGCATGATGGCTGCACGACAGGCCGAGAGGGGTCATGTGCCGCATGATGGCTGCACGACAGGCCGAGAGGGGTCATGTGCCGCATGATGGCTGCACGACAGGCCGAGAGGGGTCATGCTCTGCATGAGGGCTGCACGACAGGCCGAGTGGGGTCATGCACTGACAGGCCGAGAGGGGTCATACACCGACAGGCCGAGAGGGGTGAAGTGCTGCATGAGAGCTGCACAACTGGCCAAGAAGGGTAATGCGCCACATGATGGCTGCACGACTGGCCAAGAAGGGTGATGCACCGCATGATGGCTGCACAACAGGCCAAGAAGGGTGATGCGCCACATGATGGCTGCACGACTGTCCAAGAAGGGTGATGCACCGCATGATGGCTGCATGACAGGCCAAGAGGGGTGATGCGGCGCATGATGGCTGCACGACAGGCCAAGAAGGGTGATGCACCGCATGATGGCTGCACGACAGGCCAAGAGGGGTGATGCGCTGCATGATGGCTGCATGACAGGCCGAGAGGGGTCATGCGCCGCAAGAGGGCTGCACGACAGGCCGAGAGGGGTCATGCGCCGACAGGCTGAGAGGGATCATGCGCTGACAGGCCAAGAGGGGTCATGCGCCGCAGGAGGGCTGCACGACAGGCCGAGAGGGGTCATGCACTGCATGATGGCTGCACGACAGGGTGAGAGAGGTCATGCGCCGCATGATGGCTGCACGACAGGCCGAGAGGAGTCATGCGCCGCATGATGGCTGCACGACAGGATGAGAGGGGTCATGCGCCGCATGTTAGTTGCACGACAGGCCTAGAGGGGTCATGCACCGCATGAGAGCTGCACGACTGGCTGACAGGAGCCATGTGCCGTATGATGGCTGCACGACAGGCCGAGAGCGGTCATGTGCTGCATGATGGCTGCACGACAGGCCGGGAGTGGTCATGCGCCGACAGGCTGAGAGGGATCATGCGCTGACAGGCCAAGAGGGGTCATGCGCCACATGAGGGCTGCACGACAGGCCAAGAAGGGTGATGCACCGCATGATGGCTGCATGACAGGCCGAGAAGGGTGATGCACCAAATGATGGCTGCACGACAGGCCGAGAGGGGTGATGCGCCGCATGATGGCTGCACGACAGGTCGACAGGGGTCATGTGCCGCATGATGGCTGCACGACAGGCCGAGAGAGGTCATGACTGCATGATGGCTGCACGACAGGCCGAGAGGGGTCATGCACTGCATGATACTCACATATGGGTGCAGAACATACACACGTATGGACGCAGAACATACACACATATGGATGCAGAACATACACACTTATGGACGCAGAACATACACACATATGGATGCAGAACATACACACATATGGATGGAGAACATACACACATATGGGTGCAGAACATACACACGTATGGACGCAGAACATACACACATATGATGCAGAACATACACATGTATGGGTGCAGGACATACACACGTATGGGTGCAGAACATACACACGTATGGACGCAGAACATGCACACATATGTACGAGGAACATACACACTTATGGACGCAGAACATACACACGTATGGATGCAGAACATACAGACGTATGGATGCAGAACATACACACATATGGATGCAGAACATACACACGTATGGGTGCAGAACATACACACGTATGGGTGCAGAACATACACACATATGGGTGCAGAACATACACACGTATGGATGCAGAACATACACACATATGGATGCAGAACATACACACTTATGGACGCAGAACATACACACATATGGATGCAGAACATACACACATATGGACGCAGAACATACACACATATGGGTGCACAGCATAGTGCATGGATGCCCATGATAATGATGTTGATGGTCATACTACAGATGTGAACGTTTTTTGCACCTGGGGGAGTCTAGGTGTGGACCTTTGGTCTCAGGCCGTCTCTCGTAGTAATGTACAGGCTACATACCTAGGCAGACATTCACACTTACACATGTGGAGTATTACATCATGATCATGTGTAATGGTGGATGTATGCGCCCAAACATCTGTCACTGCGTTGTTATGCAGGTCATGATTCATGTTGTACATACATTTGAATGTGTCCGTTTGCTTTGCTGTCTTTTCCGCCATGTCTTTGTGATGTGGTTGTAACATG
Source organism: Ambystoma mexicanum (assembly GCF_040938575.1). Lineage (NCBI taxonomy): Eukaryota > Metazoa > Chordata > Amphibia > Caudata > Ambystomatidae > Ambystoma > Ambystoma mexicanum. The sequence goes on from NC_090928.1 coordinate 1,285,069,279, forward strand.
TGCTTTTTTTGTGACTGGAGATGTTTATGTTCTGGTCTTTGCAATATCGTGTCCCACAGATGTTGCCATTGTTAAGACACACTTTTCCTGTAGTGTGTCTGTCTCAATTTTTCATTCCGAATAAGAGTTATTTCTTTATGTGTTGGGGAGATTTTGCGTTCGATGCATTTTTCTACGACGGGAGCACAGAACTGGGCATTTACATTGTGAAAAAAGCCGCGACAGGCCGATAAGGGTCACGCGCCGCATGATGGCTGCATAACAGGCCGAGAGGGGTCATGCGCTGCATGAGGGCTGCACGACAGGCTGAGAGAGGTAATGCATTGCATGATGGCTGCACGACTGGCCGCGAGGGGTAATGCGCCGCATGGTGGCCACACGACAGGCCAAGAGGGGTCACGCACCGCATGATGGCTGCAAGACAGGCTGAGAGGGGTCAAGCGCCGCATGGTGGCAGCACGACAGGCCAAGAGGTGCCATGCACCGCATGATGGCTGCTTCACAGGCCGAGAGGGGTCACGCACCGCATGATGGCTGCTTGACAGGCCGAGAGGGGTCATGTGCACCATGGTGGCTGCACGACAGGCCAAGAGGAGTCATATGCCGCATGGTGTCTGCACGACTGACCTAGAGGGGTCATGCACAGCATGATGGCTGCTTGATAGGCTGAGAGGGGTCATGTGAGGCATGGTGGCTGCACGACAGGCCGAGAGGGGTCATGCGCCGCATGGTGGCTGCACAACAGGCCAAGAGGGGTCATGCACCGCATGGGGGCTACACGACAGGCTGAGCGGGGTCATGCGCTGCATGGTGGCTGCACGACAGGCCGAGAGGGGTCATGCGCCGCATGGTCGGTACACAAAAGGCTGAGAGGGGTCATGCCCCGCATGATGGCTGCACGACAGGCCAAGAAGGGTGATGCGCTGCATGATGGCTGCACGACAGGCCGAGTGGAGTGATGCATTGCATTATGGCTGCACGACAGGCCGAGAGGGGTCATGCGCCGCATGGTGGCTGCACGACAGGCCGAGAGGGGTCATGTACCGCATGATGGCTGCACGACAGGCCGAGAGGGGTCATGCGCCACATGTTAGCTGCACGACAGGCCGAGAGGGGTCATGCGCCACATGGTGCTTGCACCACAGGCCGACAGGGGTCATGCGCCGCGTGAGGGCTGCACGACAGGCCAAAAGGAGTGATGCGTAGCATGATGGCTGCACGACAGCCGAGAGGAGTGATGCATTGCATGATGGCTGCATGACAGGCCACGAGGAGTGATGCATTGCATGATGGCTGCACGACAGGCCAAGAGGGGTCATACACCGCATGGTGGCTGCACGACAGGCCGAGAGGGGTCATTTGCCGCATGATGGCTGCACGACAGGCCAAGACGGGTCATACGCCACATGATGGCTGCACGACAGGCCGAGAGGGTCATGCGCCGCATGATGGCTGCACGACAGGCCGAGAGGGGTCATGTGCCACATGATGGCTGCACGACAGGCCGAGAGGGGTCATGTGCCGCTTGATGGCTGCACGACAGGCCGAGAGGGGTCAAGCGCTGCATGAGGGCTGCACAACATGCCAAGAAGCGTGATGCGCCACATGATGGCTGCACGACAGGCCAAGAAGAGTGATGCACCGCATGATGGCTGCACGACAGGCCAAGAGGGGTGATGCGCTGCATGATGGCTGCATGACAGGCCGAGAGGGGTCATGCGCCGCAAGAGGGCTGCACGACAGGCCGAGAGGGGTAATGCATTGCATGATGGCTGCACGACTGGCCGCGAGGGGTAATGCGCCGCATGGTGGCCACGCGACAGGCCAAGAGGGGTCACGCACCGCATGATGGCTGCAAGAAGGCTAAGAGGGGTCAAGCGCCGCATGGTGGCCGCACGACAGGCCAAGAGGTGCCATGCACCACATGATGGCTGCTTCACAGGCCGAGAGGGGTCACACGCTGCATGATGGCTGCTTGACAGGCCGAGAGGGGTGATGTGCACCATGGTGGCTGCACGACAGGCCAAGAGGAGTCATATGCCACATGGTGTCTGCACGACTGACCTAGAGGGGTCATGCACCGCATGATGGCTGCTTGATAGGCCGAGAGGGGTCATGTGAGGCATGGTGGCTGCGCAACAGGCCAAGAGGGGTCATGCACCGCAAGGGGGCTACACGACAGGCTGAGCGGGGTCATGCGCTGCATGGTGGCTGCACGACAGGCCGAGAGGGGTCATGCACCGCATGATGGCTGCTTGATAGGCCGAGAGGGGTCATGTGAGGCATGGTGGCTGCACAACAGGCCGAGAGGGGTCATGCGCTGCATGGTGGCTGCACGACAGGCCGAGAGGGGTCATGCGCCGCATGGTCGGTACACAAAAGGCTGGGAGGGTTCATGCCCCGCATGATGGCTGCACGACAGGCCAAGAAGTGTGATGCGCTGCATGATGGCTGCACGACAGGCCGAGTGGAGTGATGCATTGCATTATGGCTGCACGACAGGCCGAGAGGGGTCATGCGCCGCATGGTGGCTGCACGACAGGCCGAGAGGGGTCATGTACCGCATGATGGTTGCACGACAGGCCGAGAGGGGTCATGCGCCGCATGTTAGCTGCACGACAGGCCGATAGGGGTCATGCGCCACATGGTGGCTGTACCCAAGGCCGACAGAGGTCATGCGCCGCATGAGGGCTGCACGACAGGCCAAAAGGAGTGATGCGTAGCATGATGGCTGCACGACAGGCCGAGAGGAGTGATGCATTGCATGATGGCTGCATGACAGGCCACGAGGAGTGATGCATTGCATGATGGCTGCACGACAGGCCAAGAGGGGTCATACACCGCATGGTGGCTGCACGACAGGCCGAGAGGGGTCATTTGCCACATGATGGCTGCACGGCAGGCCAAGACGGGTCATGCGCCACATGATGGCTGCACGACGGGCCGAGAGGGGTCATGCGCCGCATGATGGCTGCACGACAGGCCAAGAGGGGTCATGTGCCGCATGATGGCTGCACAACAGGCCGAGAGGGGTCATGTGCCGCAAGAGGGCTGCACGACAGGCCGAGAGGGGTCATGCACTGACAGGCCGAGAGGGGTCATTCACCGACAGACCGAGAGGGGTCAAGCGCTGCATGAGGGCTGCACAACAGGCCAAGAAGAGTGATGCGCCACATGATGGCTGCACGACTGGCCAAGAAGGGTGATGCACCGCATGATGGCTGCATGACAGGCCAAGAGGGGTGATGCACCGCATGATGGCTGCACGACAGGCCAAGAAGGGCGATGCACCGCATGATGGCTGCACGACAGGCCAAGAGGGGTGATGCGCTGCATGATGGCTGCACGACAGGCCGAGAGTGGTCATGCGCCGACAGGCTGAGAGGGATCATGCGCTGACAGGCCAAGAGGGGTCATGCGCCGCAGGAGGGCTGCACGACAGGCTGAGAGAGGTCATGCGCCGCATGATGGCTGCACGACAGGCCGAGAGGAGTCATGCGACGCATGATGGCTGCACGACAGGATGAGAGGGGTCATGCGCCGCATGTTAGTTGCACGACAGACCTAGAGGGGTCATGCACCGCATGAGAGCTGCACGACAGGCCGACAGGAGCCATGTACCGCATGATGGCTGCACGACAGGCTGAGAGTGGTCATGTGCTGCATGATGGCTGCACGACAGGCAGAGAGTGGTCATGCGCCGACAGGCCGAGAGGGATCATGTGCTGACAGGCCAAGAGGGGTCATGCACCAAATGATGGCTGCACGACAGGCCGAGAGGGGTGATGCGCCGCATGATGGCTGCACGACAGGTCGACAGGGGTCATGTGCCGCATGATGGCTGCACGACAGGCCGAGAGAGGTCATGTCTGCATGATGGCTGCACGACAGGCCGAGAGGGGTCATGCACTGCATGATACACACATATGGGTGCAGAACATACACACGTATGGACGCAGAAAATACACACATATGGATGCAGAACATACACACATATGGATGCAGAACATACACACATATGGGTGCAGAACATACACACATATGGGTGCAGAACATACACACATATTGATGCAGAACATACACACATATTGATGCAGAACATACACATGTATGGGTGCAGAACATACACACATATGATGCAGAACATACAGACGTATGGACGCAGAACATACATACGTATGGGTGTAGAACATACACACGTATGGGTGTAGAACATACACACGTATGGACGCAGAACATACACACATATGGATGCAGAACATACACACATATGGGTGCAGAACATACACACATATGATGCAGAACATACACACATATGGGTACAGAACATACACACTTATGGGTGCAGAACATAGACACACGTATGGGTGCAGAACATACACACTTATGGATGCAGAACATACCACATATTGATGCAGAACATATACACATATGGGTGCAGAACATACACCTATGGATGCAGAACATACACACATATGGGTGCAGAACATACCACATATGGGTGCAGAACATACACACATGTATGGGTGCAGAACATACACACGTATGGATGCAGAACATACACACGTATGGGTGCAGAACATACACACGTATGGACGCAGAACATACACACATATGGATGCAGAACATTCACACATTTGATGCAGAACATACACACGTATGGGTGCAGAACATACACACGTATGGGTGCAGAACACGTATGGATGCAGAACATACACACGTATGGGTGCAGAACATACACACTTATGGACGCAGAACATACACACATATGGATGCAGAACATACACACATATGGACGCAGAACATACACACATATGGGTGCAGAACATACACACACGTATGGGTGCAGAACATACACACATATGGATGCAGAACATACCACATATTGATGCAGAACATATACACATATGGGTGCAGAACATACACCTATGGATGCAGAACATACACACATATGGGTGCAGAACATACCACATATGGGTGCAGAACATACACACATGTATGGGTGCAGAACATACACACGTATGGATGCAGAACATAAACACGTATGGGTGCAGAACATACACACGTATGGACGCAGAACATACACACATATGGATGCAGAACATTCACACATATGATGCAGAACATACACAGGTATGGGTGCAGAACATACACACGTATGGATGCAGAACATACACACGTATGGGTGCAGAACATACACACTTATGGACGCAGAACATACACACATATGGATGCAGAACATACACACATATGGACACAGAACATACACACATATGGGTGCACAGCATAGTGCATGAATGCCCATGATAATGATGTTGATGGTCATACTACACATGTGAACGTTTTTTGCACCTGGGGGAGTCTAGGTGTGGACCTTTGGTCTCAGGCCGTCTCTCGTAGTAATGTACAGGCTACATACCTAGGCAGACATTCACACTTACACATGTGGAGTATTACATCATGATCATGTGTAATGGTGGATGTATGCGCCCAAACATCTGTCACTGAGTTGTTATGTAGGTCATGATTCATGTTGTACATACATTTGAATGTGTCCGTTTGCTTTGCTGTCTTTTCCGCCATGTCTTTGTGATGTGGTTGTAACATGTGCTTTTTTTGTGACTGGAGATGTTTATGTTCTGGTCTTTGCAATATCGTGTCCCACAGATGTTGCCATTGTTAAGACACACTTTTCCTGTAGTGTGTCTGTCTCAATTTTCCATTCCGAATAAGAGTTATTTCTTTATGTGTTGGGGAGATTTTGCGTTCGATGCATTTTTCTACGACGGGAGCACAGAACTGGGCATTTACATTGTGAAAGAAGCCGCGACAGGCCGAGAAGGGTCACGCGCCGCATGATGGCTGCACAACAGGCCGAGAGGGGTCATGCGCTGCATGAGGGCTGCACGACAGGCTGAGAGAGGTAATGCATTGCATGATGGCTGCACGACTGGCCGCGAGGGGTAATGTGCCGCATGGTGGCCACACGACAGGCCAAGAGGGGTCACGCACCGCATGATGGCTGCAAGACAGGCTGAGAGGGGTCAAGCGCTGCATGGTGGCCGCATGAAAGGCCAAGAGGTGCCATGCACCGCATGATGGCTGCTTCACAGGCCGAGAGGGGTCAGGCGCCGCATGATGGCTGCTTGACAGGCCGAGAGGGGTCATGTGCACCATGGTGGCTGCACGACAGGCCAAGAGGAGTCATATGCCACATGGTGTCTGCACGACTGACCTAGAGGGGTCATGCACCGCATGATGGCTGCTTGATAGGCCGAGAGGGGTCATGTGAGGAATGGTGGCTGCGCAACAGGCCAAGAGGGGTCATGCACCGCAAGGGGGCTACACGACAGGCTGAGCGGGGTCATGCGCTGCATGGTGGCTGCACGACAGGCCGAGAGGGGTCATACGCCGCATGGTCGGTACACAAAAGGCTGAGAGGGGTCATGCCCCGCATGATGGCTGCCCGACAGGCCGAGTGGAGTGATGCATTGCATTATGGCTGCAGGACAGGCCGATAGGGGTCATGCGCCGCATGGTGGCTGCACGACAGGCCGAGAGGTGTCATGTACCGCATGATGGCTGCACGACAGGCCGAGAGGGGTCATGCGCCGCATGTTAGCTGCACGACAGGCCGAGAGGGGTCATGCGCCACATGGTGGCTGCACCCCAGGCCACCAGGGGTCATGCGCCGCATGAGGGCTGCACGACAGGCCAAAAGGAGTGATGCGTAGCATGATGGCTGCACGACAGCCGAGAGGAGTGATGCATTGCATGATGGCTGCATGACAGGCCACGAGGAGTGATGCATTGCATGATGGCTGCACGACAGGCCGAGAGGGGTCATGCGCCGCAAGAGGGCTGCACGACAGGCCGAGAGGGGTAATGCATTGCATGATGGCTGCACGACAGGCCAAGAGGGGTCACGCACCGCATGATGGCTGCAAGAAGGCTAAGAGGGGTCAAGCGCCGCATGGTGGCCGCACGACAGGCCAAGAGGTGCCATGCACCACATGATGGCTGCTTCACAGGCCGAGAGGGGTCACACGCTGCATGATGGCTGCTTGACAGGCCGAGAGGGGTCATGTGCACCATGGTGGCTGCACGACAGGCCAAGAGGAGTCATATGCTGCATGGTGTCTGCACGACTGACCGAGAGGGGTCATGCACCGCATGATGGCTGCTTGATAGGCCGAGTGGGGTCATGTGAGGCATGGTGGCTGCTCAACAGGCCGAGAGGGGTCATGCGCTGCATGGTGGCTGCACGACAGGCCGAGAGGGGTCATGCGCCGCATGGTCGGTACACAAAAGGCTGGGAGGGTTCATGCCCCGCATGATGGCTGCACGACAGGCCAAGAAGTGTGATGCGCTGCATGATGGCTGCACGACAGGCCGAGTGGAGTGATGCATTGCATTATGGCTGCACGACAGGCCGAGAGGGGTCATGCGCCGCATGGTGGCTGCATGACAGGCCGAGAGGGGTCATGTACCGCATGATGGTTGCACGACAGGCCGAGAGGGGTCATGCGCCGCATGTTAGCTGCACGACAGGCCGATAGGGGTCATGCGCCACATGGTGGCTGTACCCAAGGCCGACAGAGGTCATGCGCCGCATGAGGGCTGCACGACAGGCCAAAAGGAGTGATGCGTAGCATGATGGCTGCACGACAGGCCGAGAGGAGTGATGCATTGCATGATGGCTGCATGACAGGCCACGAGGAGTGATGCATTGCATGATGGCTGCACGACAGGCCAAGAGGGGTCATACACCGCATGGTGGCTGCACGACAGGCCGAGAGGGGTCATTTGCCACATGATGGCTGCACGACAGGCCAAGACGGGTCATGCGCCACATGATGGCTGCACGACGGGCCGAGAGGGGTCATGCGCCGCATGATGGCTGCACGACAGGCCAAGAGGGGTCATGTGCCGCATGATGGCTGCACAACAGGCCGAGAGGGGTCATTTGCCGCAAGAGGGCTGGACGACAGGCCGAGAGGGGTCATGCACTGACAGGCCGAGAGGGGTCATTCACCGACAGGCCGAGAGGGGTCAAGCGCTGCATGAGGGCTGCACAACAGGCCAAGAAGAGTGATGCGCCACATGATGGCTGCACGACTGGCCAAGAAGGTTGATGCACTGCTTGATGGCTACAGGACAGGCCAAGAGGGGTGATGCGCCGCATGATGGCTGCACGACAGGCCAAGAAGGGTGATGCATCGCATGATGGCTGCACGACAGGCCAAGAGGGGTGATGCGCTGCATGATGGCTGCACGACAGGCCGAGAGTGGTCATGCGCCGACAGGCTGAGAGGGATCATGCGCTGACAGGCCAAGAGGGGTCATGCGCCGCAGGAGGGCTGCACGACAGGCTGAGAGAGGTCATGCGCCGCATGATGGCTGCACGACAGGCCGAGAGGAGTCATGCGCCGCATGATGGCTGCACGACAGGATGAGAGGGGTCATGCGCCGCATGTTAGTTGCACGACAGGCCTAGAGGGGTCATGCACCGCATGAGAGCTGCACGACAGGCCGACAGGAGCCATGTACCGCATGATGTCTGCACGACAGGCTGAGAGTGGTCATGTGCTGCATGATGGCTGCACGACAGGCAGAGAGTGGTCATGCGCCGACAGGCTGAGAGGGATCATGTGCTGACAGGCCAAGAGGGGTCATGCACCAAATGATGGCTGCACGACAGGCCGAGAGGGGTGATGCGCCGCATGATGGCTGCACGACAGGTCGACAGGGGTCATGTGCCGCATGATGGCTGCACGACAGGCCGAGAGAGGTCATGTCTGCATGATGGCTGCACGACAGGCCGAGAGGGGTCATGCACTGCATGATACACACATATGGGTGCAGAACATACACACGTATGGACGCAGAAAATACACACATATGGATGCAGAACATACACACATATGGATGCAGAACATACACACATATGGGTGCAGAACATACACACATATGGGTGCAGAACATACACAAATATTGATGCAGAACATACACACATATTGATGCAGAACATACACATGTATGGGTGCAGAACATACACACATATGATGCAGAACATACACACGTATGGACGCAGAACATACACACGTATGGGTGTAGAACATACACACGTATGGGTGTAGAACATACACACGTATGGACGCAGAACATACACACATATGGATGCAGAACATACACACTTATGGACGCAGAACATACACACATATGGATGCAGAACATACACACATATGGGTGCAGAACATACACACTTATGGGTGCAGAACATACACACACGTATGGGTGCAGAACATACACACATATGGATGCAGAACATACCACATATTGATGCAGAACATATACACATATGGGTGCAGAACATACACCTATGGATGCAGAACATACACACATATGGGTGCAGAACATACCACATATGGGTGCAGAACATACACACATGTATGGGTGCAGAACATACACACGTATGGATGCAGAACATACACACGTATGGGTGTAGAACATACACACGTATGGACGCAGAACATACACACATATGGATGCAGAACATACACACTTATGGACGCAGAACATACACACATATGGATGCAGAACATACACACATATGGGTGCAGAACATACACACTTATGGGTGCAGAACATACACACACGTATGGGTGCAGAACATACACACATATGGATGCAGAACATACCACATATTGATGCAGAACATATACACATATGGGTGCAGAACATACACCTATGGATGCAGAACATACACACATATGGGTGCAGAACATACCACATATGGGTGCAGAACATACACACATGTATGGGTGCAGAACATACACACGTATGGATGCAGAACATACACACGTATGGGTGCAGAACATACACACGTATGGACGCAGAACATACACACATATGGATGCAGAACATTCACACATATGATGCAGAACATACACACGTATGGGTTCAGAACATACACACGTATGGGTGCAGAACACGTATGGATGCAGAACATACACACGTATGGGTGCAGAACATACACACTTATGGACGCAGAACATACACACATATGGATGCAGAACATACACACATATGGACGCAGAACATACACACATATGGGTGCAGAACATACACACACGTATGGGTGCAGAACATACACACATATGGATGCAGAACATACCACATATTGATGCAGAACATATACACATATGGGTGCAGAACATACACCTATGGATGCAGAACATACACACATATGGGTGCAGAACATACCACATATGGGTGCAGAACATACACACATGTATGGGTGCAGAACATACACACGTATGGATGCAGAACATAAACCCGTATGGGTGCAGAACATACACACGTATGGACGCAGAACATACACACATATGGATGCAGAACATTCACACATATGATGCAGAACATACACACGTATGGGTGCAGAACATACACACGTATGGGTGCAGAACACGTATGGATGCAGAACATACACACGTATGGACGCAGAACATACACACATATGGATGCAGAACATACACACATATGGACACAGAACATACACACATATGGGTGCACAGCATAGTGTATGAATGCCCATGATAATGATGTTGATGGTCATACTACACATGTGAACGTTTTTTGCACCTGGGGGAGTCTAGGTGTGGACCTTTGGTCTCAGGCCGTCTCTCGTAGTAATGTACAGGCTACATACCTAGGCAGACATTCACACTTACACACGTGGAGTATTACATCATGATCATGTGTAATGGCGGATGTATGCACCCAAACGTCTGTCACTGAGTTGTTATGTAGGTCATGATTCATGTTGTACATACATTTGAATGTGTCCGTTTGCTTTGCTGTCTTTTCCGCCATGTCTTTGTGATGTGGTTGTAACATGTGCTTTTTTTGTGACTGGAGATGTTTATGTTCTGGTCTTTGCAATATCGTGTCCCACAGATGTTGCCATTGTTAAGACACACTTTTCCTGTAGTGTGTCTGTCTCAATTTTCCATTCCGAATAAGAGTTATTTCTTTATGTGTTGGGGAGATTTTGCGTTCGATGCATTTTTCTACGACGGGAGCACAGAACTGGGCATTTACATTGTGAAAGAAGCCGCGACAGGCCGAGAAGGGTCACGCGCCGCATGATGGCTGCACAACAGGCCGAGAGGGGTCATGCGCTGCATGAGGGCTGCACGACAGGCTGAGAGAGGTAATGCATTGCATGATGGCTGCACGACTGGCCGCGAGGGGTAATGTGCCGCATGGTGGCCACACGACAGGCCAAGAGGGGTCACACACCGCATGATGGCTGCAAGACAGGCTGAGAGGGGTCAAGCGCTGCATGGTGGCCGCATGAAAGGCCAAGAGGTGCCATGCACCGCATGATGGCTGCTTCACAGGCCGAGAGGGGTCAGGCGCCGCATGATGGCTGCTTGACAGGCCGAGAGGGGTCATGTGCACCATGGTGGCTGCACGACAGGCCAAGAGGAGTCATATGCCACATGGTGTCTGCACGACTGACCTAGAGGGGTCATGCACCGCATGATGGCTGCTTGATAGGCCGAGAGGGGTCATGTGAGGCATGGTGGCTGCGCAACAGGCCAAGAGGGGTCATGCACCGCAAGGGGGCTACACGACAGGCTGAGCGGGGTCATGCGCTGCATGGTGGCTGCACGACAGGCCGAGAGGGGTCATACGCCGCATGGTAGGTACACAAAAGGCTGAGAGGGGTCATGCCCCGCATGATGGCTGCCCGACAGGCCAAGAAGGGCGATGCGCTGCATGATGGCTGCCCGACAGGCCGAGTGGAGTGATGCATTGCATTATGGCTGCACGACAGGCCGATAGGGGTCATGCGCCGCATGGTGGCTGCACGACAGGCCGAGAGGTGTCATGTACCGCATGATGGCTGCACGACAGGCCGAGAGGGGTCATGCGCCGCATGTTAGCTGCACGACAGGCCGAGAGGGGTCATGCGCCACATGGTGGCTGCACCCCAGGCCACCAGGGGTCATGCGCCGCATGAGGGCTGCACGACAAGCCAAAAGGAGTGATGCGTAGCATGATGGCTACACGACAGCCGAGAGGAGTGATGCATTGCATGATGGCTGCACGACAGGCCGAGAGGGGTCATGCGCCGCAAGAGGGCTGCACGACAGGCCGAGAGGGGTAATGCATTGCATGATGGCTGCACGACTGGCCGCGAGGGGTAATGCGCCGCATGGTGGCCACGCGACAGGCCAAGAGGGGTCACGCACTGCATGATGGCTGCAAGAAGGCTAAGAGGGGTCAAGCGCTGCATGGTGGCCGCACGACAGGCCAAGAGGTGCCATGCACCACATGATGGCTGCTTCACAGGCCGAGAGGGGTCACACGCTGCATGATGGCTGCTTGACAGGCCGAGAGGGGTCATGTGCACCATGGTGGCTGCACGACAGGCCAAGAGGAGTCATATGCTGCATGGTGTCTGCACGACTGACCGAGAGGGGTCATGCACCGCATGATGGCTGCTTGATAGGCCGAGTGGGGTCATGTGAGGCATGGTGGCTGCTCAACAGGCCGAGAGGGGTCATGCGCTGCATGGTGGCTGCACGACAGGCCGAGAAGGGTCATGCGCCGCATGGTCGGTACACAAAAGGCTGGGAGGGTTCATGCCCCGCATGATGGCTGCACGACAGGCCAAGAAGTGTGATGCGCTGCATGATGGCTGCACGACAGGCCGAGTGGAGTGATGCATTGCATTATGGCTGCACGACAGGCCGAGAGGGGTCATGCGCCGCATGGTGGCTGCACGAGAGGCCGAGAGGGGTCATGTACCGCATGATGGTTGCACGACAGGCCGAGAGGGGTCATGCGCCGCATGTTAGCTGCACGACAGGCCGATAGGGGTCATGCGCCACATGGTGGCTGTACCCAAGGCCGACAGAGGTCATGCGCCGCATGAGGGCTGCACGACAGGCCAAAAGGAGTGATGCGTAGCATGATGGCTGCACGACAGGCCGAGAGGAGTGATGCATTGCATGATGGCTGCATGACAGGCCACGAGGAGTGATGCATTGCATGATGGCTGCACGACAGGCCAAGAGGGGTCATACACCGCATGGTGGCTGCACGACAGGCCGAGAGGGGTCATTTGCCACATGATGGCTGCACGACAGGCCAAGACGGGTCATGCGCCTCATGATGGCTGCACGACGGGCCGAGAGGGGTCATGCGCCGCATGATGGCTGCACGACAGGCCAAGAGGGGTCATGTGCCGCATGATGGCTGCACAACAGGCCGAGAGGGGTCATGTGCCGCAAGAGGGCTGCACGACAGGCCGAGAGGGGTCATGCACTGACAGGCCGAGAGGGGTCATTCACCGACAGGCCGAGAGGGGTCAAGCGCTGCATGAGGGCTGCACAACAGGCCAAGAAGAGTGATGCGCCACATGATGGCTGCACAACTGGCCAAGAAGGGTGATGCACCGCATGATGGCTGCAGGACAGGCCAAGAGGGGTGATGCGCCGCATGATGGCTGCACGACAGGCCAAGAAGGGTGATGCATCGCATGATGGCTGCACGACAGGCCAAGAGGGGTGATGCGCTGCATGATGGCTGCACGACAGGCCGAGAGTGGTCATGCGCCGACAGGCTGAGAGGGATCATGCGCTGACAGGACAAGAGGGGTCATGCGCCGCAGGAGGGCTGCACGACAGGCTGAGAGAGGTCATGCGCCGCATGATGGCTGCACGACAGGCCGAGAGGAGTCATGCGCCGCATGATGGCTGCACGACAGGATGAGAGGGGTCATGCGCCGCATGTTAGTTGCACGACAGGCCTAGAGGGGTCATGCACCGCATGAGAGCTGCACGACAGGCCGACAGGAGCCATGTACCGCATGATGGCTGCACGACAGGCTGAGAGTGGTCATGTGCTGCATGATGGCTGCATGACAGGCAGAGAGTGGTCATGCGCCGACAGGATGAGAGGGATCATGTGCTGACAGGCCAAGAGGGGTCATGCACCAAATGATGGCTGCACGACAGGCCGAGAGGGGTGATGCGCCGCATGATGGCTGCACGACAGGTCGACAGGGGTCATGTGCCGCATGATGGCTGCACGACAGGCCGAGAGAGGTCATGTCTGCATGATGGCTGCACGACAGGCCGAGAGGGGTCATGCACTGCATGATACACACATATGGGTGCAGAACATACACACGTATGGACGCAGAAAATACACACATATGGATGCAGAACATACACACATATGGATGCAGAACATACACACATATGGGTGCAGAACATACACACATATGGGTGAGAGCATACACACATATTGATGCAGAACATACACACATATTGATGCAGAACATACACATGTATGGGTGCAGAACATACACACATATGATGCAGAACATACACACGTATGGACGCAGAACATACACACGTATGGGTGTAGAACATACACACGTATGGGTGTAGAACATACACACGTATGGACGCAGAACATACACACATATGGATGCAGAACATACACACTTATGGACGCAGAACATACACACATATGGATGCAGAACATACACACATATGGGTGCAGAACATACACACATATGATGCAGAACATACACACATATGGGTACAGAACATACACACTTATGGGTGCAGAACATACACACACGTATGGGTGCAGAACATACACACATATGGATGCAGAACATACCACATATTGATGCAGAACATATACACATATGGGTGCAGAACATACACCTATGGATGCAGAACATACACACATATGGGTGCAGAACATACCACATATGGGTGCAGAACATACACACATGTATGGGTGCAGAACATACACACGTATGGATGCAGAACATACACACGTATGGGTGCAGAACATACACACGTATGGACGCAGAACATACACACATATGGATGCAGAACATTCACACATATGATGCAGAACATACACACGTATGGGTTCAGAACATACACACGTATGGGTGCAGAACACGTATGGATGCAGAACATACACACGTATGGGTGCAGAACATACACACTTATGGACGCAGAACATACACACATATGGATGCAGAACATACACACATATGGACGCAGAACATACACACATATGGGTGCAGAACATACACACACGTATGGGTGCAGAACATACACACATATGGATGCAGAACATACCACATATTGATGCAGAACATATACACATATGGGTGCAGAACATACACCTATGGATGCAGAACATACACACATATGGGTGCAGAACATACCACATATGGGTGCAGAACATACACACATGTATGGGTGCAGAACATACACACGTATGGATGCAGAACATAAACACGTATGGGTGCAGAACATACACACGTATGGACGCAGAACATACACACATATGGATGCAGAACATTCACACATATGATGCAGAACATACACACGTATGGGTGCAGAACATACACACGTATGGGTGCAGAACACGTATGGATGCAGAACATACACACGTATGGACGCAGAACATACACACATATGGATGCAGAACATACACACATATGGACACAGAACATACACACATATGGGTGCACAGCATAGTGCATGAATGCCCATGATAATGATGTTGATGGTCATACTACACATGTGAACGTTTTTTGCACCCGGGGGAGTCTAGGTGTGGACCTTTGGTCTCAGGCCGTCTCTCGTAGTAATGTACAGGCTACATACCTAGGCAGACATTCACACTTACACATGTGGAGTATTACATCATGATCATGTGTAATGGCGGATGTATGCACCCAAACGTCTGTCACTGAGTTGTTATGTAGGTCATGATTCATGTTGTACATACATTTGAATGTGTCCGTTTGCTTTGCTGTCTTTTCCGCCATGTCTTTGTGATGTGGTTGTAACATGTGCTTTTTTTGTGACTGGAGATGTTTATGTTCTGGTCTTTGCAATATCGTGTCCCACAGATGTTGCCATTGTTAAGACACACTTTTCCTGTAGTGTGTCTGTCTCAATTTTCCATTCCGAATAAGAGTTATTTCTTTATGTGTTGGGGAGATTTTGCGTTCGATGCATTTTTCTACGACGGGAGCACAGAACTGGGCATTTACATTGTGAAAGAAGCCGCGACAGGCCGAGAAGGGTCACGCGCCGCATGATGGCTGCACAACAGGCCGAGAGGGGTCATGCGCTGCATGAGGGCTGCACGACAGGCTGAGAGAGGTAATGCATTGCATGATGGCTGCACGACTGGCCGCGAGGGGTAATGTGCCGCATGGTGGCCACACGACAGGCCAAGAGGGGTCACGCACCGCATGATGGCTGCAAGACAGGCTGAGAGGGGTCAAGCGCTGCATGGTGGCCGCATGAAAGGCCAAGAGGTGCCATGCACCGCATGATGGCTGCTTCACAGGCCGAGAGGGGTCAGGCGCCGCATGATGGCTGCTTGACAGGCCGAGAGGGGTCATGTGCACCATGGTGGCTGCACGACAGGCCAAGAGGAGTCATATGCCACATGGTGTCTGCACGACTGACCTAGAGGGGTCATGCACCGCATGATGGCTGCTTGATAGGCCGAGAGGGGTCATGTGAGGCATGGTGGCTGCGCAACAGGCCAAGAGGGGTCATGCACCGCAAGGGGGCTACACGACAGGCTGAGCGGGGTCATGCGCTGCATGGTGGCTGCACGACAGGCCGAGAGGGGTCATACGCCGCATGGTAGGTACACAAAAGGCTGAGAGGGGTCATGCCCCGCATGATGGCTGCCCGACAGGCCAAGAAGGGCGATGCGCTGCATGATGGCTGCCCGACAGGCCGAGTGGAGTGATGCATTGCATTATGGCTGCACGACAGGCCGATAGGGGTCATGCGCCGCATGGTGGCTGCACGACAGGCCGAGAGGTGTCATGTACCGCATGATGGCTGCACGACAGGCCTAGAGGGGTCATACGCCGCATGTTAGCTGCACGACAGGCCGAGAGGGGTCATGCGCCACATGGTGGCTGCACCCCAGGCCACCAGGGGTCATGCGCCGCATGAGGGCTGCACGACAGGCCAAAAGGAGTGATGCGTAGCATGATGGCTGCACGACAGCCGAGAGGAGTGATGCATTGCATGATGGCTGCACCACAGGCCGAGAGGGGTCATGCGCCGCAAGAGGGCTGCACGACAGGCCGAGAGGGGTAATGCATTGCATGATGGCTGCACGACTGGCCGCGAGGGGTAATGTGCCGCATGGTGGCCACGCGACAGGCCAAGAGGGGTCACGCACCGCATGATGGCTGCAAGAAGGCTAAGAGGGGTCAAGCGCTGCATGGTGGCCGCACGACAGGCCAAGAGGTGCCATGCACCACATGATGGCTGCTTGACAGGCCGAGAGGGGTCACACGCTGCATGATGGCTGCTTGACAGGCCGAGAGGGGTCATGTGCACCATGGTGGCTGCACGACAGGCCAAGAGGAGTCATATGCTGCATGGTGTCTGCACGACTGACCGAGAGGGGTCATGCACCGCATGATGGCTGCTTGATAGGCCGAGTGGGGTCATGTGAGGCATGGTGGCTGCTCAACAGGCCGAGAGGGGTCATGCGCTGCATGGTGGCTGCACGACAGGCCGAGAAGGGTCATGCGCCGCATGGTCGGTACACAAACGGCTGGGAGGGTTCATGCCCCGCATGATGGCTGCACGACAGGCCAAGAAGTGTGATGCGCGCCATGATGGCTGCACGACAGGCCGAGTGGAGTGATGCATTGCATTATGGCTGCACGACAGGCCGAGAGGGGTCATGCGCCGCATGGTGGCTGCACGACAGGCCGAGAGGGGTCATGTACCGCATGATGGTTGCACGACAGGCCGAGAGGGGTCATGCGCCGCATGTTAGCTCCATGACAGGCCGATAGGGGTCATGCGCCACATGGTGGCTGTACCCAAGGCCGACAGAGGTCATGCGCCGCATGAGGGCTGCACGACAGGCCAAAAGGAGTGATGCGTAGCATGATGGCTGCACGACAGGCCGAGAGGAGTGATGCATTGCATGATGGCTGCACGACAGGCCACGAGGAGTGATGCATTGCATGATGGCTGCACGACAGGCCAAGAGGGGTCATACACCGCATGGTGGCTGCACGACAGGCCGAGAGGGGTCATTTGCCACATGATGGCTGCACGACAGGCCAAGACGGGTCATGCGCCTCATGATGGCTGCACGACGGGCCGAGAGGGGTCATGCGCCGCATGATGGCTGCACGACAGGCCAAGAGGGGTCATGTGCCGCATGATGGCTGCACAACAGGCCGAGAGGGGTCATGTGCCGCAAGAGGGCTGCACGACAGGCCGAGAGGGGTCATGCACTGACAGGCCGAGAGGGGTCATTCACCGACAGGCCGAGAGGGGTCAAGCGCTGCATGAGGGCTGCACAACAGGCCAAGAAGAGTGATGCGCCACATGATGGCTGCACAACTGGCCAAGAAGGGTGATGCACCGCATGATGGCTGCAGGACAGGCCAAGAGGGGTGATGCGCCGCATGATGGCTGCACGACAGGCCAAGAAGGGTGATGCACCGCATGATGGCTGCACGACAGGCCAAGAGGGGTGATGCGCTGCATGATGGCTGCACAACAGGCCGAGAGTGGTCATGCGCCGACAGGCTGAGAGGGATCATGCGCTGACAGGCCAAGAGGGGTCATGCGCCGCAGGAGGGCTGCACGACAGGCTGAGAGAGGTCATGCGCCGCATGATGGCTGCACGACAGGCCGAGAGGAGTCATGCGCCGCATGATGGCTGCACGACAGGATGAGAGGGGTCATGCGCCGCATGTTAGTTGCACGACAGGCCTAGAGGGGTCATGCACCGCATGAGAGCTGCACGACAGGCCGACAGGAGCCATGTACCGCATGATGGCTGCACGACAGGCTGAGAGTGGTCATGTGCTGCATGATGGCTGCACGACAGGCAGAGAGTGGTCATGCGCCGACAGGCTGAGAGGGATCATGTGCTGACAGGCCAAGAGGGGTCTTGCACCAAATGATGGCTGCACGACAGGCCGAGAGGGGTGATGCGCCGCATGATGGCTGCACGACAGGTCGACAGGGGTCATGTGCCGCATGATGGCTGCACGACAGGCCGAGAGAGGTCATGTCTGCATGATGGCTGCACGACAGGCCGAGAGGGGTCATGCACTGCATGATACACACATATGGGTGCAGAACATACACACGTATGGACGCAGAAAATACACACATATGGATGCAGAACATACACACATATGGATGCAGAACATACACACATATGGGTGCAGAACATACACACATATGGGTGCAGAACATACACACATATTGATGCAGAACATACACACATATTGATGCAGAACATACACATGTATGGGTGCAGAACATACACACATATGGATGCAGAACATACACACATATGGACGCAGAACATACACACATATGGGTGCACAGCATAGTGCATGAATGCCCATGATAATGATGTTGATGGTCATACTACAGATGTGAACGTTTTTTGCACCTGGGGGAGTCTAGGTGTGGACCTTTGGTCTCAGGCCGTCTCTCGTAGTAATGTACAGGCTACATACCTAGGCAGACATTCACACTTACACATGTGGAGTATTACATCATGGTCATGTGTAATGGCGGATGTATGCACCCAAACGTCTGTCACTGAGTTGTTATGTAGGTCATGATTCATGTTGTACATACATTTGAATGTGTCCGTTTGCTTTGCTGTCTTTTCCGCCATGTCTTTGTGATGTGGTTGTAACATGTGCTTTTTTTGTGACTGGAGATGTTTATGTTCTGGTCTTTGCAATATCGTGTCCCACAGATGTTGCGATTGTTAAGACACACTTTTCCTGTAATGTGTCTGTTCCGATTTTTCATTCCGAATAAGAGTTATTTCTTTATGTGTTGGGGAGATTTTGCGTTCGATGTATTTTTCTACAACGGGAGCACAGAACTGGGCATTTACATTGTGAAAGAAGCCGCGACAGGCCGAGAGGGGTCACGCGCTGCATAATGGCTGAAAAACAGGCCGAGAGGGGTCATGCGCTGCATGAGGGCTGCACGACAGGCCGAGAGAGGTAATGCATTGCATGATGGCTGCACGACTGGCCGCGAGGGGTAATGCGCCGCATGGTGGCCACACGACAGGCCAAGAGTGGTCACGCACCGCATGATGGCTGCAAGACAGGCTGAGAGGGGTCAAGCGCCGCATGGTGGTCGCACGACAGGCCTAGAGGTGTCATGCACCGCATGATGGCTGCTTCACAGGCTGAGAGGGGTCACGCGCCGCATGATGGCTGCTTGACAGGCCGAGAGGGGTCATGTGCACCATGGTGGCTGCACGACAGGCCAAGAGGAGTCATATGCCGCATGGTGGCTGCACGACTGACCGAGAGGGGTCATGCACCGCATGATGGCTGCTTGATAGGCCGAGAGGGGTCATTAGCCGCATGGTGGCTGCACAACAGGCCGAGAGGGGTCATGCACCGCAAGGGGGCTGCACGACAGGCCGAGCGGGGTCATGCGCTGCATGGTGGCTGCACGACAGGCCGAGAGGGGTCATGCGCTGCATGGTCGGTACACAAAAGGCCGAGAGGGGTCATGCCCCGCATGATGGCTGCACGACAGGCCAAGAAGGGTGATGCGCCGCATGATGGCTGCACGACAGGCCGAGTGGAGTGATGCATTGCATGATGGCTGCACGATAGGCCTAGAGGGGTCATGCGCCGAATGGGGGCTGCACGACAGGCCTAAAGGGGTCACGTACCGCATGATGGCTGCACGACAGGCCGAGAGGGGCATGCGCCACATGGTGGCTGCACCCCAGGCCGACAGGGGTCATGCGCCCCATGAGGGCTGCACGACAGGCCAAAAGGAGTGATGCGTAGCATGATGGCTGCATGACAGGCCGAGAGGAGTGATGCATTGCATGATGGCTGCACGACAGGCCGAGAGGTGTCATGCGCCGCATGATGGCTGCACGACAGGCCGAGAGGTGTCATGCGCCGCGTGATGGCTGCACGACAGGCCGAGAGGGGTCATGTGCCGCATGATGGCTGCACGACAGGCCAAGAGGGATCATGTGCCGCATGATGGCTGCACGACAGGCCGAGAGGGGTCATGCTCTGCATGAGGGCAGCACGGCAGACCGAGAGGGGTCATTCACCGACAGGCCAAGAGGGGTCAAGCGCTGCATGAGGGCTGCAAAACAGGCCAAGAATGGTGATGCGCCACATGATGGCTGCATGATTGGCCAAGAAGGGTGATGCACCGCATGATGGCTGCATGACAGGCCAAGAGGGGTGATGCGCCGCATGATGGCTGCACGACAGGCCAAGAAGGGTGATGCACTGAATGATGGCTGCACAACAGGCCAAGAGGGGTGATGCGCTGCATGATGGCTGCACGACAGGCCGAGAGGGGTCATGCGCCGCAAGAGGGCTGCACGACAGGCAGAGAAGGGTCATGCGCCGACAGGCTGAGAGGGATCATGCGCTGACAGGCCAAGAGGGGTCATGCGCTGCATGATGGCTGCACGACAGGTTGAAAGAGGTCATGCGGCGCATGATGGCTGCACGACAGGCCGAGAGGAGTCATGCGCCGCATGATGGCTGCACGACAGGATGAGAGGGGTCATGCGCCGCATGATAGTTGCACGACAGGCCTAGAGGGGTCATGCACCGCATGAGAGCTGCACGACAGGCCGACAGGAGCCATGTGCTGCATGATGGCTGCACGACAGGCCGAGAGCGGTTATGAGCTGCATGATGGCTGCAGGACAGGCCGAGAGGGGTCATGCGCCGACAGGCTGAGAGGGATCATGCGCTGACAGGCCAAGAGGGGTCATGCGCCGCATGAGGGCTGCACGACAGGCCAAGAAGGGTGATGCGCCGCATGATGGCTGCATGACAGGCCAAGAAGGGTGATGCACCAAATGATGGCTGCACGACAGGCCGAGAGGGGGGATGTGCCGCATGATGGCTGCATGACAGGATGTGAGGGGTCATGCACCGCATGATAGTTGCACAACAGGCCTAGAGGGGTCATGCACCGCATGAGGGCTGCACGACAGGCCGACAGGGGTCATGTGCCACATGATGGCTGCACGACAGGCCGAGAGAGGTCATATCTGCATGGTGGCTGCACGACAGGCTGAAAGGGGTCATGCACTGCATGATGGCTGCACGACAGGATGAGAGGAGTCATGCACCGCATGAGGGCTGCACGACAGGCCAAGAGGGGTCATGTGCTGCATGAGGGCTACATGACAGGCCGAGAGGGGTCATGTGCCGCATGATGGCTGCACGACAGGCTGAGAGGGGTCATGCGCTGCATGATGGCTGCACGACAGGCCGAGAGAGGTCATGCGCCGCATGATGGCTGAACGACAGGCCAAGAGGAGTCATGCGCCGCAAGAGAGCTGCACGACAGGCCGAGAGGGGTCATGCACCGCATGATGGCTGCTTGATAGGCCGAGAGGGGTCATGTGAGGCATGGTAGCTGCACGACAGGCCGACAGGGGTCATGCACCGCAAGGGGGCTGCACGACAGGCCGAGCAGGGTCATGTGCTGCATGGTGGCTGCACGACAGGCCTAAAGGGGTCACGTACCGCATGATGGCTGCACGACAGGCCGAGAGGGGCATGCGCCACATGGTGGCTGCACCCCAGGCCAACAGGGGTCATGCGCCCCATGAGGGCTGCACGACAGGCCAAAAGGAGTGATGCGTAGCATGATGGCTGCATGACAGGCCGAGAGGAGTGATGCATTGCATGATGGCTGCACGACAGGCCAAGAAGAGTGATGCATTGCATGATGGCTGCACGACAGGCCAAGAGGGGTCATACACCGCATGGTGGCTGCACGACAGGCCGACAGGGGTCATTTGCCGCATGATGGCTGCACGACAGGCCAAGACGGATCATGCGCCACATGATGGCTGCACGACAGGCCGAGAGGTGTCATGCGCCGCATGATGGCTGCACGACAGGCCGAGAGGTGTCATGCGCCGCGTGATGGCTGCACGACAGGCCGAGAGGGGTCATGTGCCGCATGATGGCTGCACGACAGGCCAAGAGGGGTCATGTGCCGCATGATGGCTGCACGACAGGCCGAGAGGGGTCATGCTCTGCATGAGGGCAGCACGACAGGCCGAGAGGGGTCATGCACTGACAGGCTGAGAGGGGTCATTCACCGACAGGCCAAGAGGGGTCAAGCGCTGCATGAGGGCTGCAAAACAGGCCAAGAATGGTGATGCGCCACATGATGGCTGCATGATTGGCCAAGAAGGGTGATGCACCGCATGATGGCTGCATGACAGGCCAAGAGGGGTGATGCGCCGCATGATGGCTGCACGACAGGCCAAGAAGGGTGATGCACTGAATGATGGCTGCACAACAGGCCAAGAGGGGTGATGTGCTGCATGATGGCTGCACGACAGGCCGAGAGGGGTCATGCGCCGCAAGAGGGCTGCACGACAGCCCGAGAGGGGTCATGCGCCGACAGGCTGAGAGGGATCATGCGCTGACAGGCCAAGAGGGGTCATGCGCTGCATGATGGCTGCACGACAGGCTGAAAGAGGTCATGCGGCGCATGATGGCTGCACGACAGGCCGAGAGGAGCCATGCGCCGCATGATGGCTGCACGACAGGATGAGAGGGGTCATGCGCCGCATGATAGTTGCACGACAGGCCTAGAGGGGTCATGCACCGCATGAGAGCTGCACGACAGGCCGACAGGAGCCATGTGCTGCATGATGGCTGCACGACAGGCCGAGAGCGGTTATGTGCTGCATGATGGCTGCACGACAGGCCGAGAGGGGTCATGCGCCGACAGGCTGAGAGGGATCATGCACTGACAGGCCAAGAGGGGTCATGCGCTGCATGAGGGCTGCGAGACAGGCCAAGAAGGGTGATGCACCGCATGATGGCTGCATGACAGGCCAAGAAGGGTGATGCACCAAATGATGGCTGCACGACAGGCAGAGAGGGGGGATGTGCCGCATGATGGCTGCATGACAGGATGTGAGGGGTCATGCACCGCATGATAGTTGCACAACAGGCCTAGAGGGGTCATGCACCGCATGAGGGCTGCACGACAGGCCGACAGGGGTCATGTGCCACATGATGGCTGCACGACAGGCCGAGAGAGGTCATATCTGCATGGTGGCTGCACGACAGGCTGAGAGGAGTCATGCACTGCATGATGGCTGCACGACAGGACGAGAGGAGTCATGCACCGCATGAGGGCTGCACGACAGGCCAAGAGGGGTCATGTGCTGCATGAGGGCTACATGACAGGCCGAGAGGGGTCATGTGCCGCATGATGGCTGCACGACAGGCTGAGAGGGGTCATGCGCTGCATGATGGCTGCACGACAGGCCGAGAGAGGTCATGCGCCGCATGATGGCTGCTTCACAGGCCGAGAGGGGTCACGCGCCGCATGATGGCTGCTTGACAGGCCGAGAGGGGTCATGTGCACCATGGTGGCTGCACGACAGGCCAAGAGGAGTCATATGCTGCATGGTGTCTGCACGACTGACCTAGAGGGGTCATGCACCGCATGATGGCTGCTTGATAGGCCGAGAGGGGTCATGTGAGGCATGGTGGCTGCACGACAGGCCGAGAGGGGTCATGCGCCGTTTGGTGGCTGCACAACAGGCCAAGAGGGATCATGCACTGCAAGGGGGCTACACGACAGGCCGAGAGGGGTCATGCACTGACAGGCCGAGAGGGGTCATTCACCGACAGGCCGAGAGGGGTCAAGCGCTGCATGAGGGCTGCACAACAGGCCAAGAAGGGTGATGCACCGCATGATGGCTGCATGACAGGCCAAGAGGGGTGATGCGCCGCATGATGGCTGCACGACAGGCCAAGAAGGGCGATGCACCGCATGATGGCTGCACGACAGGCCAAGAGGGGTGATGCGCTGCATGATGGCTGCACGACAGGCCGAGAGGGATCATGCGCTGACAGGCCAAGAGGGGTCATGCGCCGCAGGAGGGCTGCACGACAGGCTGAGAGAGGTCATGCGCCGCATGATGGCTGCACGACAGGCCGAGAGGAGTCATGCGCCGCATGATGGCTGCACGACAGGATGAGAGGGGTCAAGCGCCGCATGTTAGTTGCACGACAGGCCTAGAGGGGTCATGCACCGCATGAGAGCTGCACGACAGGCCAACAGGAGCCATGTACCGCATGATGGCTGCACGACAGGCTGAGAGTGGTCATGTGCTGCATGATGGCTGCACGACAGGCAGAGAGTGGTCATGCGCTGACAGGCCGAGAGGGATCATGTGCTGACAGGCCAAGAGGGGTCATGCACCAAATGATGGCTGCACGACAGGCCGAGAGGGGTGATGCGCCGCATGATGGCTGCACGACAGGTGGACAGGGGTCATGTGCCGCATGATGGCTGCACGACAGGCCGAGAGAGGTCATGTCTGCATGATGGCTGCACGACAGGCCGAGAGGGGTCATGCACTGCATGATACACACATATGGGTGCAGAACATACACACGTATGGACGCAGAAAATACACACATATGGATGCAGAACATACACACATATGGATGCAGAACATACACACATATGGGTGCAGAACATACACACATATTGATGCAGAACATACACACATATTGATGCAGAACATACACATGTATGGGTGCAGTACATACACACATATGATGCAGAACATACACACGTATGGACGCAGAACATACACACGTATGGGTGTAGAACATACACACGTATGGGTGTAGAACATACACACGTATGGACGCAGAACATACACACATATGGATGCAGAACATACACACATATGGGTGCAGAACATACACACATATGATGCAGAACATACACACATATGGGTACAGAACATACACACTTATGGGTGCAGAACATACACACACGTATGGGTGCAGAACATACACACTTATGGATGCAGAACATACCACATATTGATGCAGAACATATACACATATGGGTGCAGAACATACACCTATGGATGCAGAACATACACACATATGGGTGCAGAACATACCACATATGGGTGCAGAACATACACACATGTATGGGTGCAGAACATACACACGTATGGATGCAGAACATACACACGTATGGGTGCAGAACATACACACGTATGGACGCAGAACATACACACATATGGATGCAGAACATTCACACATATGATGCAGAACATACACACGTATGGGTGCAGAACATACACACGTATGGGTGCAGAACACGTATGGATGCAGAACATACACACGTATGGGTGCAGAACATACACACTTATGGACGCAGAACATACACACATATGGATGCAGAACATACACACATATGGACGCAGAACATACACACATATGGGTGCAGAACATACACACACGTATGGGTGCAGAACATACACACATATGGATGCAGAACATACCACATATTGATGCAGAACATATACACATATGGGTGCAGAACATACACCTATGGATGCAGAACATACACACATATGGGTGCAGAACATACCACATATGGGTGCAGAACATACACACATGTATGGGTGCAGAACATACACACGTATGGATGCAGAACATAAACACGTATGGGTGCAGAACATACCCACGTATGGACGCAGAACATACACACATATGGATGCAGAACATTCACACATATGATGCAGAACATACACAGGTATGGGTGCAGAACATACACACGTATGGGTGCAGAACATGTATGGATGCAGAACATACACACGTATGGGTGCAGAACATACACACTTATGGACGCAGAACATACACACATATGGATGCAGAACATACACACATATGGACACAGAACATACACACATATGGGTGCACAGCATAGTGCATGAATGCCCATGATAATGATGTTGATGGTCATACTACACATGTGAACGTTTTTTGCACCTGGGGGAGTCTAGGTGTGGACCTTTGGTCTCAGGCCGTCTCTCGTAGTAATGTACAGGCTACATACCTAGGCAGACATTCACACTTACACATATGGAGTATTACATCATGATCATGTGTAATGGCGGATGTATGCACCCAAACGTCTGTCACTGAGTTGTTATGTAGGTCATGATTCATGTTGTACATACATTTGAATGTGTCTGTTTGCTTTGCTGTCTTTTCCGCCATGTCTTTGTGATGTGGTTGTAACATGTGCTTTTTTTGTGACTGGAGATGTTTATGTTCTGGTCTTTGCAATATCGTGTACCACAGATGTTGCCATTGTTAAGACACACTTTTCCTGTAGTGTGTCTGTCTCAATTTTCCATTCCGAATAAGAGTTATTTCTTTATGTGTTGGGGAGATTTTGCGTTCGATGCATTTTTCTACGACGGGAGCACAGAACTGGGCATTTACATTGTGAAAGAAGCCGCGACAGGCCGAGAAGGGTCACGCGCCGCATGATGGCTGCACAACAGGCCGAGAGGGGTCATGCGCTGCATGAGGGCTGCACGACAGGCTGAGAGAGGTAATGCATTGCATGATGGCTGCACGACTGGCCGCGAGGGGTAATGTGCCGCATGGTGGCCACACGACAGGCCAAGAGGGGTCACGCACCGCATGATGGCTGCAAGACAGGCTGAGAGGGGTCAAGCGCTGCATGGTGGCCGCATGAAAGGCCAAGAGGTGCCATGCACCGCATGATGGCTGCTTCACAGGCCGAGAGGGGTCAGGCGCCGCATGATGGCTACTTGACAGGCCGAGAGGGGTCATGTGCACCATGGTGGCTGCACGACAGGCCAAGAGGAGTCATATGCCACATGGTGTCTGCACGACTGACCTAGAGGGGTCATGAACCGCATGATGGCTGCTTGATAGGCCGAGAGGAGTCATGTGAGGCATGGTGGCTGCGCAACAGGCCAAGAGGGGTCATGCACCGCAAGGGGGCTACACGACAGGCTGAGCGGGGTCATGCGCTGCATGGTGGCTGCACGACAGACCGAGAGGGGTCATACGCCGCATGGTCGGTACACAAAAGGCTGAGAGGGGTCATGCCCCGCATGATGGCTGCCCGACAGGCCAAGAAGGGCGATGCGCTGCATGATGGCTGCCCGACAGGCCGAGTGGAGTGATGCATTGCATTATGGCTGCACGACAGGCCGATAGGGGTCATGCGCCGCATGGTGGCTGCACGACAGGCCGAGAGGTGTCATGTACCGCATGATGGCTGCACGACAGGCTGAGAGGGGTCATGCGCCGCATGTTAGCTGCACGACAGGCCGAGAGGGGTCATGCGCCACATGGTGGCTGCACCCCAGGCCACCAGGGGTCATGCGCCGCATGAGGGCTGCACGACAGGCCAAAAGGAGTGATGCGTAGCATGATGGCTGCACGACAGCCGAGAGGAGTGATGCATTGCATGATGGCTGCATGACAGGCCACGAGGAGTGATGCATTGCATGATGGCTGCACGACAGGCCGAGAGGGGTCATGCGCCGCAAGAGGGCTGCACGACAGGCCGAGAGGGGTAATGCATTGCATGATGGCTGCACGACTGGCCGCGAGGGGTAATGCGCCGCATGGTGGCCACGCGACAGGCCAAGAGGGGTCACGCACCGCATGATGGCTGCAAGAAGGCTAAGAGGGGTCAAGCGCCGCATGGTGGCCGCACGACAGGCCAAGAGGTGCCATGCACCACATGATGGCTGCTTCACAGGCCGAGAGGGGTCACACGCTGCATGATGGCTGCTTGACAGGCCGAGAGGGGTCATGTGCACCATAGTGGCTGCACGACAGGCCAAGAGGAGTCATATGCTGCATGGTGTCTGCACGACTGACCGAGAGGGGTCATGCACCGCATGATGGCTGCTTGATAGGCCGAGTGGGGTCATGTGAGGCATGGTGGCTGCTCAACAGGCCGAGAGGGGTCATGCGCTGCATGGTGGCTGCACGACAGGCCGAGAGGGGTCATGCGCCGCATGGTCGGTACACAAAAGGCTGGGAGGGTTCATGCCCCGCATGATGGCTGCACGACAGGCCAAGAAGTGTGATGCGCTGCATGATGGCTGCACGACAGGCCAAGTGGAGTGATGCATTGCATTATGGCTGCACGACAGGCCGAGAGGGGTCATGCGCCGCATGGTGGCTGCACGACAGGCCGAGAGGGGTCATGTACCGCATGATGGTTGCACGACAGGCCGAGAGGGGTCATGCGCCGCATGTTAGCTGCACGACAGGCCGATAGGGGTCATGCGCCACATGGTGGCTGTACCCAAGGCCGACAGAGGTCATGCGCCGCATGAGGGCTGCACGACAGGCCAAAAGGAGTGATGCGTAGCATGATGGCTGCACGACAGGCCGAGAGGAGTGATGCATTGCATGATGGCTGCACGACAGGCCAAGAGGGGTCATACACCGCATGGTGGCTGCACGACAGGCCGAGAGGGGTCATTTGCCACATGATGGCTGCACGACAGGCCAAGACGGGTCATGCGCCACATGATGGCTGCACGACGGGCCGAGAGGGGTCATGCGCCGCATGATGGCTGCACGACAGGCCAAGAGGGGTCATGTGCCGCATGATGGCTGCACAACAGGCCGAGAGGGGTCATGTGCCGCAAGAGGGCTGCACGACAGGCCGAGAGGGGTCATGCACTGACAGGCCGAGAGGGGTCATTCACCGACAGGCCGAGAGGGGTCAAGCGCTGCATGAGGGCTGCACGACAGGCCAAGAAGGGTGATGCACCGCATGATGGCTGCATGACAGGCCGAGAAGGGTGATGCACCAAATGATGGCTGCACGACAGGCCGAGAGGGGTGATGCGCCGCATGATGGCTGCACGACAGGTCGACAGGGGTCATGTGCCGCATGATGGCTGCACGACAGGCCGAGAGAGGTCATGACTGCATGATGGCTGCACGACAGGCCGAGAGGGGTCATGCACTGCATGATACTCACATATGGGTGCAGAACATACACACGTATGGACGCAGAACATACACACATATGGATGCAGAACATACACACTTATGGACGCAGAACATACACACATATGGATGCAGAACATACACACATATGGATGGAGAACATACACACATATGGGTGCAGAACATACACACATATGATGCAGAACATACACACATATTGATGCAGAACATACACACGTATGGGTGCACAGCATAGTGCATGAATGCCCATGATAATGATGTTGATGGTCATACTACACATGTGAACGTTTTTTGCACCCGGGGGAGTCTAGGTGTGGACCTTTGGTCTCAGGCCGTCTCTCGTAGTAATGTACAGGCTACATACCTAGGCAGACATTCACACTTACACATGTGGAGTATTACATCATGATCATGTGTAATGGTGGATGTATGCGCCCAAACATCTGTCACTGAGTTGTTATGTAGGTCATGATTCATGTTGTACATACATTTGAATGTGTCCGTTTGCTTTGCTGTCTTTTCCGCCATGTCTTTGTGATGTGGTTGTAACATGTGCTTTTTTTGTGACTGGAGATGTTTATGTTCTGGTCTTTGCAATATCGTGTCCCACAGATGTTGCCATTGTTAAGACACACTTTTCCTGTAGTGTGTCTGTCTCAATTTTTCATTCCGAATAAGAGTTATTTCTTTATGTGTTGGGGAGATTTTGCGTTTGATGCATTTTTCTACGACGGGAGCACAGAACTGGGCATTTACATTGTGAAAAAAGCCGCGACAGGCCGAGAAGGGTCACGCGCCGCATGATGGCTGCATAACAGGCCGAGAGGGGTCATGCGCTGCATGAGGGCTGCACGACAGGCTGAGAGAGGTAATGCATTGCATGATGGCTGCACGACTGGCCGTGAGGGGTAATGCGCCGCATGGTGGCCACATGACAGGCCAAGAGGGGTCACGCACCGCATGATGGCTGCAAGACAGGCTGAGAGGGGTCAAGCGCCGCATGGTGGCAGCACGACAGGCCAAGAGGTGCCATGCACCGCATGATGGCTGCTTCACCGGCCGAGAGGGGTCACGCACCGCATGATGGCTGCTTGACAGGCCGAGAGGGGTCATGTGCACCATGGTGGCTGCGCGACAGGCCAAGAGGAGTCATATGCCGCATGGTGTCTGCACGACTGACCTAGAGGGGTCATGCACAGCATGATGGCTGCTTGATAGGCCGAGAGGGGTCATGTGAGGCATGGTGGCTGCACGACAGGCCGAGAGGGGTCATGCGCCGCATGGTGGCTGCACAACAGGCCAAGAGGGGTCATGCACCGCATGGGGGCTACACGACAGGCTGAGCGGGGTCATGCGCTGCATGGTGGCTGCACGACAGGCCGAGAGGGGTCATGCGCCGCATGGTCGGTACACAAAAGGCTGAGAGGGGTCATGCCCCGCATGATGGCTGCACGACAGGCCGAGTGGAGTGATGCATTGCATTATGGCTGCACGACAGGCCGAGAGGGGTCATGCGCCGCATGGTGGCTGCACGACAGGCCGAGAGGGGTCATGTACCGCATGATGGCTGCACGACAGGCCGAGAGGGGTCATGCGCCACATGTTAGCTGCACGACAGGCCGAGAGGGGTCATGCGCCACATGGTGGCTGCACCACAGGCCGAGAGGGGTCATGTGCCACATGATGGCTGCACGACAGGCCGAGAGGGGTCATGTGCCGCTTGATGGCTGCACGACAGGCCGAGAGGGGTCATGCTCTGCATGAGGGCTGCACGACAGGCCAAAAGGAGTGATGCGTAGCATGATGGCTGCACGACTGGCCGAGAGGGGTCATGCGCCGCGTGAGGGCTGCACGACAGGCCAAAAGGAGTGATGCGTAGCATGATGGCTGCACGACAGCCGAGAGGAGTGATGCATTGCATGATGGCTGCATGACAGGCCACGAGGAGTGATGCATTGCATGATGGCTGCACGACAGGCCAAGAGGGGTCATACACCGCATGGTGGCTGCACGACAGGCCGAGAGGGGTCATTTGCCGCATGATGGCTGCACGACAGGCCAAGACGGGTCATGCGCCACATGATGGCTGCACGACAGGCCGAGAGGGGTCATGCGCCGCATGATGGCTGCACGACAGGCCGAGAGGGGTCATTTGCCACATGATGGCTGCACGACAGGCCGAGAGGTGTCATGTGCCGCTTGATGGCTGCACGACAGGCCGAGAGGGGTCATGCTCTGCATGAGGGCTGCACGACAGGCCGAGAGGGGTCATGCACAGACAGGCCGAGAGGGGTCATTCACCGACAGGCCGAGAGGGGTCAAGCGCTGCATGAGGGCTGCACAACAGGCCAAGAAGGGTGATGCGCCATATGATGGCTGCACGACTGGCCAAGAAGGGCGATGCACCGCATGATGGCTGCACAACAGGCCAAGAAGCGTGATGCGCCACATGATGGCTGCACGACAGGCCAAGAAGAGTGATGCACCGCATGATGGCTGCACGACAGGCCAAGAGGGGTGATGCGCTGCATGATGGCTGCATGACAGGCCGAGAGGGGTCATGCGCCGCAAGAGGGCTGCACGACAGGCCGAGAGGGGTAATGCATTGCATGATGGCTGCACGACTGGCCGCGAGGGGTAATGCACCGCATGGTGGCCACGCGACAGGCCAAGAGGGGTCACGCACCGCATGATGGCTGCAAGAAGGCTAAGAGGGGTCAAGCGCTGCATGGTGGCCGCACGACAGGCCAAGAGGTGCCATGCACCACATGATGGCTGCTTCACAGGCCGAGAGGGGTCACACGCTGCATGATGGCTGCTTGACAGGCCGAGAGGGGTGATGTGCACCATGGTGGCTGCACGACAGGCCAAGAGGAGTCATATGCTGCATGGTGTCTGCACGACTGACCGAGAGGGGTCATGCACCGCATGATGGCTGCTTGATAGGCCGAGAGGGGTCATGTGAGGCATGGTGGCTGCACAACAGGCCGAGAGGGGTCATGCGCCGCATGGTCGGTACACAAAAGGCTGGGAGGGTTCATGCCCCGCATGATGGCTGCACGACAGGCCAAGAAGTGTGATGCGCTGCATGATGGCTGCACGACAGGCCGAGTGGAGTGATGCATTGCATTATGGCTGCACGACAGGCCGAGAGGGGTCATGCGCCGCATGGTGGCTGCACGACAGGCCGAGAGGGGTCATGTACCGCATGATGGTTGCACGACAGGCCGAGAGGGGTCATGCGCCGCATGTTAGCTGCACGACAGGCCGATAGGGGTCATGCGCCACATGGTGGCTGTACCCAAGGCCGACAGAGGTCATGCGCCGCATGAGGGCTGCACGACAGGCCAAAAGGAGTGATGCGTAGCATGATGGCTGCACGACAGGCCGAGAGGAGTGATGCATTGCATGATGGCTGCATGACAGGCCACGAGGAGTGATGCATTGCATGATGGCTGCACGACAGGCCAAGAGGGGTCATACACCGCATGGTGGCTGCACGACAGGCCGTGAGGGGTCATTTGCCACATGATGGCTGCACGGCAGGCCAAGACGGGTCATGCGCCACATGATGGCTGCACGACGGGCCGAGAGGGGTCATGCGCCGCATGATGGCTGCACGACAGGCCAAGAGGGGTCATGTGCCGCATGATGGCTGCACAACAGGCCGAGAGGGGTCATGTGCCGCAAGAGGGCTGCACGACAGGCCGAGAGGGGTCATGCACTGACAGGCCGAGAGGGGTCATTCACCGACAGGCCGAGAGGGGTCAAGCGCTGCATGAGAGCTGCACAACAGGCCAAGAAGGGTGATGCACCGCATGATGGCTGCATGACAGGCCAAGAGGGGTGATGCGCCGCATGATGGCTGCACGACAGGCCAAGAAGGGCGATGCACCGCATGATGGCTGCACGACAGGCCAAGAGGGGTGATGCGCTGCATGATGGCTGCACGACAGGCCGAGAGTGGTCATGCGCCGACAGGCTGAGAGGGATCATGCGCTGACAGGCCAAGAGGGGTCATGCGCCGCAGGAGGGCTGCACGACAGGCTGAGAGAGGTCATGCGCCGCATGATGGCTGCACGACAGGCCGAGAGGAGTCATGCGCCGCATGAGAGCTGCACGACAGGCCGACAGGAGCCATGTACCGCATGATGGCTGCACGACAGGCTGAGAGTGGTCATGTGCTGCATGATGGCTGCACGACAGGCAGAGAGTGGTCATGCGCCGACAGGCCGAGAGGGATCATGTGCTGACAGGCCAAGAGGGGTCATGCACCAAATGATGGCTGCACGACAGGCCGAGAGGGGTGATGCGCCGCATGATGGCTGCACGACAGGTGGACAGGGGTCATGTGCCGCATGATGGCTGCACGACAGGCCGAGAGAGGTCATGTCTGCATGATGGCTGCACGACAGGCCGAGAGGGGTCATGCACTGCATGATACACACATATGGGTGCAGAACATACACACGTATGGACGCAGAAAATACACACATATGGATGCAGAACATACACACATATGGATGCAGAACATACACACATATGGGTGCAGAACATACACACATATGGGTGCAGAACATACACACATATTGATGCAGAACATACACACATATTGATGCAGAACAAACACATGTATGGGTGCAGAACATACACACATATGATGCAGAACATACACACGTATGGACGCAGAACATACACACGTATGGGTGTAGAACATACACACGTATGGGTGTAGAACATACACACGTATGGACGCAGAACATACACACATATGGATGCAGAACATACACACATATGGGTGCAGAACATACACACATATGATGCAGAACATACACACATATGGGTACAGAACATACACACTTATGGGTGCAGAACATACACACACGTATGGGTGCAGAACATACACACTTATGGATGCAGAACACACCACATATTGATGCAGAACATATACACATATGGGTGCAGAACATACACCTATGGATGCAGAACATACACACATATGGGTGCAGAACATACCACATATGGGTGCAGAACATACACACATGTATGGGTGCAGAACATACACACGTATGGATGCAGAACATACACACGTATGGGTGCAGAACATACACACGTATGGACGCAGAACATACACACATATGGATGCAGAACATTCACACATATGATGCAGAACATACACACGTATGGGTGCAGAACATACACACGTATGGGTGCAGAACACGTATGGATGCAGAACATACACACGTATGGGTGCAGAACATACACACTTATGGACGCAGAACATACACTCATATGGATGCAGAACATACACACATATGGACGCAGAACATACACACATATGGGTGCAGAACATACACACACGTATGGGTGCAGAACATACACACATATGGATGCAGAACATACCACATATTGATGCAGAACATATACACATATGGGTGCAGAACATACACCTATGGATGCAGAACATACACACATATGGGTGCAGAACATACCACATATGGGTGCAGAACATACACACATGTATGGGTGCAGAACATACACACGTATGGATGCAGAACATAAACACGTATGGGTGCAGAACATACCCACGTATGGACGCAGAACATACACACATATGGATGCAGAACATTCACACATATGATGCAGAACATACACAGGTATGGGTGCAGAACATACACACGTATGGGTGCAGAACACGTATGGATGCAGAACATACACACGTATGGGTGCAGAACATACACACTTATGGACGCAGAACATACACACATATGGATGCAGAACATACACACATATGGACACAGAACATACACACATATGGGTGCACAGCATAGTGCATGAATGCCCATGATAATGATGTTGATGGTCATACTACACATGTGAACGTTTTTTGCACCTGGGGGAGTCTAGGTGTGGACCTTTGGTCTCAGGCCGTCTCTCGTAGTAATGTACAGGCTACATACCTAGGCAGACATTCACACTTACACATGTGGAGTATTACATCATGATCATGTGTAATGGCGGATGTATGCACCCAAACGTCTGTCACTGAGTTGTTATGTAGGTCATGATTCATGTTGTACATACATTTGAATGTGTCTGTTTGCTTTGCTGTCTTTTCCGCCATGTCTTTGTGATGTGGTTGTAACATGTGCTTTTTTTGTGACTGGAGATGTTTATGTTCTGGTCCTTGCAATATCGTGTACCACAGATGTTGCCATTGTTAAGACACACTTTTCCTGTAGTGTGTCTGTCTCAATTTTCCATTCCGAATAAGAGTTATTTCTTTATGTGTTGGGGAGATTTTGCGTTCGATGCATTTTTCTACGACGGGAGCACAGAACTGGGCATTTACATTGTGAAAGAAGCCGCGACAGGCCGAGAAGGGTCACGCGCCGCATGATGGCTGCACAACAGGCCGAGAGGGGTCATGCGCTGCATGAGGGCTGCACGACAGGCTGAGAGAGGTAATGCATTGCATGATGGCTGCACGACTGGCCGCGAGGGGTAATGTGCCGCATGGTGGCCACACGACAGGCCAAGAGGGGTCACGCACCGCATGATGGCTGCAAGACAGGCTGAGAGGGGTCAAGCGCTGCATGGTGGCCGCATGAAAGGCCAAGAGGTGCCATGCACCGCATGATGGCTGCTTCACAGGCCGAGAGGGGTCAGGCGCCGCATGATGGCTGCTTGACAGGCCGAGAGGGGTCATGTGCACCATGGTGGCTGCACGACAGGCCAAAACGAGTCATATGCCACATGGTGTCTGCACGACTGACCTAGAGGGGTCATGCACCGCATGATGGCTGCTTGATAGGCCGAGAGGAGTCATGTGAGGCATGGTGGCTGCGCAACAGGCCAAGAGGGGTCATGCACCGCAAGGGGGCTACACGACAGGCTGAGCGGGGTCATGCGCTGCATGGTGGCTGCACGACAGGCCGAGAGGGGTCATACGCCGCATGGTCGGTACACAAAAGGCTGAGAGGGGTCATGCCCCGCATGATGGCTGCCCGACAGGCCAAGAAGGGCGATGCGCTGCATGATGGCTGCCCGACAGGCCGAGTGGAGTGATGCATTGCATTTTGGCTGCACGACAGGCCGATAGGGGTCATGCGCCGCATGGTGGCTGCACGACAGGCCGAGAGGTGTCATGTACCGCATGATGGCTGCACGACAGGCCGAGAGGGGTCATGCGCCGCATGTTAGCTGCACGACAGGCCGAGAGGGGTCATGCGCCACATGGTGGCTGCACCCCAGGCCACCAGGGGTCATGCGCCGCATGAGGGCTGCACGACAGGCCAAAAGGAGTGATGCGTAGCATGATGGCTGCACGACAGCCGAGAGGAGTGATGCATTGCATGATGGCTGCATGACAGGCCACGAGGAGTGATGCATTGCATGATGGCTGCACGACAGGCCGAGAGGGGTCATGCGCCGCAAGAGGGCTGCACGACAGGCCGAGAGGGGTAATGCATTGCATGATGGCTGTACGACTGGCCGCGAGGGGTAATGCGCCGCATGGTGGCCACGCGACAGGCCAAGAGGGGTCACGCACCGCATGATGGCTGCAAGAAGGCTAAGAGGGGTCAAGCGCCGCATGGTGGCCGCACGACAGGCCAAGAGGTGCCATGCACCACATGATGGCTGCTTCACAGGCCGAGAGGGGTCACACGCTGCATGATGGCTGCTTGACAGGCCGAGAGGGGTCATGTGCACCATGGTGGCTGCACGACAGGCCAAGAGGAGTCATATGCTGCATGGTGTCTGCACGACTGACCGAGAGGGGTCATGCACCGCATGATGGCTGCTTGATAGGCCGAGTGGGGTCATGTGAGGCATGGTGGCTGCTCAACAGGCCGAGAGGGGTCATGCGCTGCATGGTGGCTGCACGACAGGCCGAGAGGGGTCATGCGCCGCATGGTCGGTACACAAAAGGCTGGGAGGGTTCATGTCCCGCATGATGGCTGCACGACAGGCCAAGAAGTGTGATGCGCTGCATGATGGCTGCACGACAGGCCGAGTGGAGTGATGCATTGCATTATGGCTGCACGATAGGCCGAGAGGGGTCATGCGCCGCATGGTGGCTGCACGACAGGCCGAGAGGGGTCATGTACCGCATGATGGTTGCACGACAGGCCGAGAGGGGTCATGCGCCGCATGTTAGCTGCACGACAGGCCGATAGGGGTCATGCGCCACATGGTGGCTGTACCCAAGGCCGACAGAGGTCATGCGCCGCATGAGGGCTGCACGACAGGCCAAAAGGAGTGATGCGTAGCATGATGGCTGCACGACAGGCCGAGAGGAGTGATGCATTGCATGATGGCTGCATGACAGGCCACGAGGAGTGATGCATTGCATGATGGCTGCACGACAGGCCAAGAGGGGTCATACACCGCATGGTGGCTGCACGACAGGCCGAGAGGGGTCATTTGCCGCATGATGGCTGCACGACAGGCCAAGACGGGTCATGCGCCACATGATGGCTGCACGACAGGCCGAGAGGGGTCATGCGCCGCATGATGGCTGCACGACAGGCCGAGAGGGGTCATGTGCCACATGATGGCTGCACGACAGGCCGAGAGGTGTCATGTGCCGCTTGATGGCTGCACAACAGGCCGAGAGGGGTCATGTGCCGCAAGAGGGCTGCACGACAGGCCGAGAGGGGTCATGCACTGACAGGCCGAGAGGGGTCATTCACCGACAGGCCGAGAGGGGTCAAGCGCTGCATGAGGGCTGCACGACAGGCCAAGAAGGGTGATGCACCGCATGATGGCTGCATGACAGGCCGAGAAGGGTGATGCACCAAATGATGGCTGCACGACAGGCCGAGAGGGGTGATGCGCCGCATGATGGCTGCACGACAGGTCGACAGGGGTCATGTGCCGCATGATGGCTGCACGACAGGCCGAGAGAGGTCATGACTGCATGATGGCTGCACGACAGGCCGAGAGGGGTCATGCACTGCATGATACTCACATATGGGTGCAGAACATACACACGTATGGACGCAGAACATACACACATATGGATGCAGAACATACACACTTATGGACGCAGAACATACACACATATGGATGCAGAACATACACACATATGGATGGAGAACATACACACATATGGGTGCAGAACATACACACATATGGACGCAGAACATACACACATATGGATGCAGAACATACACACATATGGACGCAGAACATACACACATATGGGTGCACAGCATAGTGCATGGATGCCCATGATAATGATGTTGATGGTCATACTACACATGTGAACGTTTTTTGCACCTGGGGGAGTCTAGGTGTGGACCTTTGGTCTCAGGCCGTCTCTCGTAGTAATGTACAGGCTACATACCTAGGCAGACATTCACACTTACACATGTGGAGTATTACATCATGATCATGTGTAATGGCGGATGTATGCACCCAAACGTCTGTCACTGAGTTGTTATGTAGGTCATGATTCATGTTGTACATACATTTGAATGTGTCTGTTTGCTTTGCTGTCTTTTCCGCCATGTCTTTGTGATGTGGTTGTAACATGTGCTTTTTTTGTGACTGGAGATGTTTATGTTCTGGTCCTTGCAATATCGTGTACCACAGATGTTGCCATTGTTAAGACACACTTTTCCTGTAGTGTGTCTGTCTCAATTTTTCATTCCGAATAAGAGTTATTTCTTTATGTGTTGGGGAGATTTTGCGTTCGATGCATTTTTCTACGACGGGAGCACAGAACTGGGCATTTACATTGTGAAAAAAGCCGCGACAGGCCGAGAAGGGTCACGCGCCGCATGATGGCTGCATAACAGGCCGAGAGGGGTCATGCGCTGCATGAGGGCTGCACGACAGGCTGAGAGAGGTAATGCATTGCATGATGGCTGCAAGACAGGCTGAGAGGGGTCAAGCGCCGCATGGTGGCAGCACGACAGGCCAAGAGGTGCCATGCACCGCATGATGGCTGCTTCACCGGCCGAGAGGGGTCACGCACCGCATGATGGCTGCTTAACAGGCCGAGAGGGGTCATGTGCACCATGGTGGCTGCGCGACAGGCCAAGAGGAGTCATATGCCGCATGGTGTCTGCACGACTGACCTAGAGGGGTCATGCACAGCATGATGGCTGCTTGATAGGCCGAGAGGGGTCATGTGAGGCATGGTGGCTGCACGACAGGCCGAGAGGGGTCATGCGCCGCATGGTGGCTGCACAACAGGCCAAGAGGGGTCATGCACCGCATGGGGGCTACACGACAGGCTGAGCGGGGTCATGCGCTGCATGGTGGCTGCACGACAGGCCGAGAGGGGTCATGCGCCGCATGGTCGGTACACAAAAGGCTGAGAGGGGTCATGCCCCGCATGATGGCTGCACGACAGGCCAAGAAGGGTGATGCGCTGCATGATGGCTGCACGACAGGCCGAGTGGAGTGATGCATTGCATTATGGCTGCACGACAGGCCGAGAGGTGTCATGCGCCGCATGGTGGCTGCACGACAGGCCGAGAGGGGTCATGTACCGCATGATGGCTGCACGACAGGCCGAGAGGGGTCATGCGCCACATGTTAGCTGCACGACAGGCCGAGAGGGGTCATGCGCCACATGGTGGCTGCACCACAGGCCGACAGGGGTCATGCGCCGCGTGAGGGCTGCACGACAGGCCAAAAGGAGTGATGCGTAGCATGATGGCTGCACGACAGCCGAGAGGAGTGATGCATTGCATGATGGCTGCATGACAGGCCACGAGGAGTGATGCATTGCATGATGGCTGCACGACAGGCCAAGAGGGGTCATACACCGCATGGTGGCTGCACGACAGGCCGAGAGGGGTCATTTGCCGCATGATGGCTGCACGACAGGCCAAGACGGGTCATGCGCCACATGATGGCTGCACGACAGGCCGAGAGGGGTCATGCGCCGCATGATGGCTGCACGACAGGCCGAGAGGGGTCATGTGCCACATGATGGCTGCACGACAGGCCGAGAGGGGTCATGTGCCGCTTGATGGCTGCACGACAGGCCGAGAGGGGTCATGCTCTGCATGAGGGCTGCACGACAGGCCGAGAGGGGTCATGCACAGACAGGCCGAGAGGGGTCATTCACCGACAGGCCGAGAGGGGTCAAGCGCTGCATGAGGGCTGCACAACAGGCCAAGAAGCGTGATGCGCCATATGATGGCTGCACGACTGGCCAAGAAGGGCGATGCACCGCATGATGGCTGCACAACAGGCCAAGAAGCGTGATGCGCCACATGATGGCTGCACGACAGGCCAAGAAGAGTGATGCACCGCATGATGGCTGCACGACAGGCCAAGAGGGGTGATGCGCTGCATGATGGCTGCATGACAGGCCGAGAGGGGTCATGCGCCGCAAGAGGGCTGCACGACAGGCCGAGAGGGGTAATGCATTGCATGATGGCTGCACGACTGGCCGCGAGGGGTAATGCACCGCATGGTGGCCACGCGACAGGCCAAGAGGGGTCACGCACCGCATGATGGCTGCAAGAAGGCTAAGAGGGGTCAAGCGCCGCATGGTGGCCGCACGACAGGCCAAGAGGTGCCATGCACCACATGATGGCTGCTTCACAGGCCGAGAGGGGTCACACGCTGCATGATGGCTGCTTGACAGGCCGAGAGGGGTGATGTGCACCATGGTGGCTGCACGACAGGCCAAGAGGAGTCATATGCTGCATAGTGTCTGCACGACTGACCGAGAGGGGTCATGCACCGCATGATGGCTGCTTGATAGGTCGAGAGGGGTCATGTGAGGCATGGTGGCTGCACAACAGGCCGAGAGGGGTCATGCGCCGCATGGTCGGTACACAAAAGGCTGGGAGGGTTCATGCCCCGCATGATGGCTGCACGACAGGCCAAGAAGTGTGATGCGCTGCATGATGGCTGCACGACAGGCCGAGTGGAGTGATGCATTGCATTATGGCTGCACGACAGGCCGAGAGGGGTCATGCGCCGCATGGTGGCTGCACGACAGGCCGAGAGGGGTCATGTACCGCATGATGGTTGCACGACAGGCCGAGAGGGGTCATGCGCCGCATGTTAGCTGCACGACAGGCCGATAGGGGTCATGCGCCACATGGTGGCTGTACCCAAGGCCGACAGAGGTCATGCGCCGCATGAGGGCTGCACGACAGGCCAAAAGGAGTGATGCGTAGCATGATGGCTGCACGACAGGCCGAGAGGAGTGATGCATTGCATGATGGCTGCATGACAGGCCACGAGGAGTGATGCATTGCATGATGGCTGCACGACAGGCCAAGAGGGGTCATACACCGCATGGTGGCTGCACGACAGGCCGAGAGGGGTCATTTGCCACATGATGGCTGCACGGCAGGCCAAGATGGGTCATGCGCCACATGATGGCTGCACGACGGGCCGAGAGGGGTCATGCGCCGCATGATGGCTGCATGACAGGCCAAGAGGGGTCATGTGCCGCATGATGGCTGCACAACAGGCCGAGAGGGGTCATGTGCCGCAAGAGGGCTGCACGACAGGCCGAGAGGGGTCATGCACTGACAGGCCGAGAGGGGTCATTCACCGACAGGCCGAGAGGGGTCAAGCGCTGCATGAGGGCTGCACAACAGGCCAAGAAGAGTGATGCGCCACATGATGGCTGCACGACTGGCCAAGAAGGGTGATGCACCACATGATGGCTGCAGGACAGGCCAAGAGGGGTGATGCGCCGCATGATGGCTGCACGACAGGCCAAGAAGGGTGATGCATCGCATGATGGCTGCACGACAGGCCAAGAGGGGTGATGCGCTGCATGATGGCTGCACGACAGGCCGAGAGTGGTCATGCGCCGACAGGCTGAGAGGGATCATGCGCTGACAGGCCAAGAGGGGTCATGCACCGCAGGAGGGCTGCACGACAGGCTGAGAGAGGTCATGCGCCGCATGATGGCTGCACGACAGGCCGAGAGGAGTCATGCGCCGCATGATGGCTGCACGACAGGATGAGAGGGGTCATGCGCCGCATGTTAGTTGCACGACAGGCCTAGAGGGGTCATGCACCGCATGAGAGCTGCACGACAGGCCGACAGGAGCCATGTACCGCATGATGGCTGCACGACAGGCTGAGAGTGGTCATATGCTGCATGATGGCTGCACGACAGGCAGAGAGTGGTCATGCGCCGACAGGCTGAGAGGGATCATGTGCTGACAGGCCAAGAGGGGTCATGCACCAAATGATGGCTGCACGACAGGCCGAGAGGGGTGATGCGCCGCATGATGGCTGCACGACAGGTCGACAGGGGTCATGTGCCGCATGATGGCTGCACGACAGGCCGAGAGAGGTCATGTCTGCATGATGGCTGCACGACAGGCCGAGAGGGGTCATGCACTGCATGATACACACATATGGGTGCAGAACATACACATGTATGATGCAGAACATACACACGTATGGACGCAGAACATACACACGTATGGACGCAGAACATACACACATATGGATGCAGAACATACACACTTATGGACGCAGAACATACACACATATGGATGCAGAACATACACACATATGGGTGCAGAACATACACACATATGATGCAGAACATACACACATATGGGTACAGAACATGCACACTTATGGGTGCAGAACATACACACACGTATGGGTGCAGAACATACACACATATGGATGCAGAACATACCACATATTGATGCAGAACATATACACATATGGGTGCAGAACATACACCTATGGATGCAGAACATACACACATATGGGTGCAGACCATACCACATATGGGTGCAGAACATACACACATGTATGGGTGCAGAACATACACATGTATGGATGCAGAACATACACACGTATGGGTGCAGAACATACACACGTATGGACGCAGAACATACACACATATGGATGTAGAACATTCACACATATGATGCAGAACATACACACGTATGGGTTCAGAACATACACACGTAT
Source organism: Ambystoma mexicanum (assembly GCF_040938575.1). Lineage (NCBI taxonomy): Eukaryota > Metazoa > Chordata > Amphibia > Caudata > Ambystomatidae > Ambystoma > Ambystoma mexicanum. Next base: position 1,285,113,140 of record NC_090928.1, read on the forward strand.
GGGTGCAGAACACGTATGGATGCAGAACATACACACGTATGCGTGCAGAACATACACACTTATGGACGCAGAACATACACACATATGGATGCAGAACATACACACATATGGACGCAGAACATACACACATATGGGTGCAGAACATACACACACGTATGGGTGCAGAACATACACACATATGGATGCAGAACATACCACATATTGATGCAGAACATATACACATATGGGTGCAGAACATACACCTATGGATGCAGAACATACACACATATGGGTGCAGAACATACCACATATGGGTGCAGAACATACACACATGTATGGGTGCAGAACATACACACGTATGGATGCAGAACATAAACACGTATGGGTGCAGAACATACACACGTATGGACGCAGAACATACACACATATGGATGCAGAACATTCACACATATGGTGCAGAACATACACACGTATGGGTGCAGAACATACACACGTATGGGTGCAGAACACGTATGGATGCAGAACATACACACGTATGGACGCAGAACATACACACATATGGATGCAGAACATACACACATATGGACACAGAACATACACACATATGGGTGCACAGCATAGTGCATGAATGCCCATGATAATGATGTTGATGGTCATACTACACATGTGAACGTTTTTTGCACCTGGGGGAGTCTAGGTGTGGACCTTTGGTCTCAGGCCGTCTCTCGTAGTAATGTACAGGCTACATATCTAGGCCGACATTCACACTTACACATGTGGAGTATTACATCATGATCATGTGTAATGGCGGATGTATGCACCCAAACGTCTGTCACTGAGTTGTTATGTAGGTCATGATTCATGTTGTACATACATTTGAATGTGTCCGTTTGCTTTGCTGTCTTTTCCGCCATGTCTTTGTGATGTGGTTGTAACATGTGCTTTTTTTGTGACTGGAGATGTTTATGTTCTGGTCTTTGCAATATCGTGTCCCACAGATGTTGCCATTGTTAAGACACACTTTTCCTGTAGTGTGTCTGTCTCAATTTTCCATTCCGAATAAGAGTTATTTCTTTATGTGTTGGGGAGATTTTGCGTTCGATGCATTTTTCTACGACGGGAGCACAGAACTGGGCATTTACATTGTGAAAGAAGCCGCGACAGGCCGAGAAGGGTCACGCGCCGCATGATGGCTGCACAACAGGCCGAGAGGGGTCATGCGCTGCATGAGGGCTGCACGACAGGCTGAGAGAGGTAATGCATTGCATGATGGCTGCACGACTGGCCGCGAGGGGTAATGTGCCGCATGGTGGCCACACGACAGGCCAAGAGGGGTCACGCACCGCATGATGGCTGCAAGACAGGCTGAGAGGGGTCAAGCGCTGCATGGTGGCCGCATGAAAGGCCAAGAGGTGCCATGCACCGCATGATGGCTGCTTCACAGGCCGAGAGGGGTCAGGCGCCGCACGATGGCTGCTTGACAGGCCGAGAGGGGTCATGTGCACCATGGTGGCTGCACGACAGGCCAAGAGGAGTCATATGCCACATGGTGTCTGCACGACTGACCTAGAGGGGTCATGCACCGCATGATGGCTGCTTGATAGGCCGAGAGGGGTCATGTGAGGCATGGTGGCTGCGCAACAGGCCAAGAGGGGTCATGCACCGCAAGGGGGCTACACGACAGGCTGAGCGGGGTCATGCGCTGCATGGTGGCTGCACGACAGGCCGAGAGGGGTCATACGCCGCATGGTCGGTACACAAAAGGCTGAGAGGGGTCATGCCCCGCATGATGGCTGCCCGACAGGCCAAGAAGGGCGATGCGCTGCATGATGGCTGCCCGACAGGCCGAGTGGAGTGATGCATTGCATTATGGCTGCACGACAGGCCGATAGGGGTCATGCGCCGCATGGTGGCTGCACGACAGGCCGAGAGGTGTCATGTACCGCATGATGGCTGCACGACAGGCCGAGAGGGGTCATGCGCCGCATGTTAGCTGCACGACAGGCCGAGAGGGGTCATGCGCCACATGGTGGCTGCAGCCCAGGCCACCAGGGGTCATGCGCCGCATGAGGGCTGCACGACAGGCCAAAAGGAGTGATGCGTAGCATGATGTCTGCACGACAGCCGAGAGGAGTGATGCATTGCATGATGGCTGCATGACAGGCCACGAGGAGTGATGCATTGCATGATGGCTGCACGACAGGCCGAGAGGGGTCATGCGCCGCAAGAGGGCTGCACGACAGGCCGAGAGGGGTAATGCATTGCATGATGGCTGCACGACTGGCCGCGAGGGGTAATGCGCCGCATGGTGGCCACGCGACAGGCCAAGAGGGGTCACGCACCACATGATGGCTGCAAGAAGGCTAGGAGGGGTCAAGCGCCGCATGGTGGCCGCACGACAGGCCAAGAGGTGCCATGCACCACATGATGGCTGCTTCACAGGCCGAGAGGGGTCACACGCTGCATGATGGCTGCTTGACAGGCCGAGAGGGGTCATGTGCACCATGGTGGCTGCACGACAGGCCAAGAGGAGTCATATGCTGCATGGTGTCTGCACGACAGGCAGAGAGTGGTCATGCGCCGACAGGCTGAGAGGGATCATGTGCTGACAGGCCAAGAGGGGTCATGCGCCACATGAGGGCTGCACGACAGGCCACCAGGGGTCATGCGCCGCATGAGGGCTGCACGACAGGCCAAAAGGAGTGATGCGTAGCATGATGGCTGCACGACAGCCGAGAGGAGTGATGCATTGCATGATGGCTGCATGACAGGCCACGAGGAGTGATGCATTGCATGATGGCTGCACGACAGGCCAAGAGGGGTCATACACCGCATGGTGGCTGCACGACAGGCTGAGAGGGGTCATTTGCCGCATGATGGCTGCACGACAGGCAAAGACGGGTAAGCGCCACATGATGGCTGCACGACAGGCCGAGAGGGGTCATGCGCCGCATGATTGCTGCACGACAGGCCGAGAGGGGTCATGTGCCGCATGATGGCTGCACGACAGGCCGAGAGGGGTCATGTGCCGCATGATGGCTGCACGACAGGTCGAGAGGGGTCATGCTCTGCATGAGGCCTGCACGACAGGCCGAGAGGGGTCATGCACTGACAGGCCGAGAGGGGTCATTCACCGACAGGCCGGGAGGGGTCAAGCGCTGCGTGAGGGCTGCACAACAGGCCAAGAAGGGTGATGCACCACATGATGGCTGCACGACTGGCCAAGAAGGGTGATGCACTGCATGATGGCTGCACAACAGGCCAAGAAGGGTGATGCGCCACATGATGGCTGCACGACTGGCCAAGAAGGGTGATGCACCGCATGATGGCTGCATGACAGGCCAAGAGGGGTGATGCGCCGCATGATGGCTGCATGACAGGCCAAGAAGGGTGATGCACCGCATGATGGCTGCACTACAGGCCAAGAGGTGTGATGCGCTGCATGATGGCTGCATGACAGGCCGAGAGGGGTCATGCGCCGCAAGAGGGCTGCACGACAGGCCGAGAGGGGTCATGCGCCGACAGGCCAAGAGGGGTCATGCGCCGCAGGAGGGCTGCACAACAGGCCGAGAGGGGTCATGCGCTGCATGATGGCTGCACGACAGGCTGAGAGAGGTCATGCGCCGCATGCTGGCTGCACGACAGGCCGAGAGGAGTCATGCGCCGCATGATGGCTGCACGACAGGATGAGAGGGGTCATGCGCCGCATGTTAGTTGCACGACAGGCCTAGAGGGGTCATGCACCGCATGAGAGCTGCACGACTGGCCGACAGGAGCCATGTGCCGTATGATGGCTGCACGACAGGCCGAGAGTGGTCATGCGCCGACAGGCTGAGAGGGATCATGTGCTGACAGGCCAAGAGGGGTCATGCGCCACATGAGGGCTGCACGACATTCCAAGAAGGGTGATGCACCGCATGATGGCTGCATGACAGGCCATGAAGGGTGATGCACCAAATGATGGCTGCACGGCAGGCCGAGAGGGGTGATGCGCCACATGGTGGCTGCACCCCAGGCCACCAGGGGTCATGCGCCGCATGAGGGCTGCACGACAGGCCAAAAGGAGTGATGCGTAGCATGATGGCTGCACGACAGCCGAGAGGAGTGATGCATTGCATGATGGCTGCATGACAGGCCACGAGGAGTGATGCATTGCATGATGGCTGCACGACAGGCCAAGAGGGGTCATACACCGCATGGTGGCTGCACGACAGGCTGAGAGGGGTCATTTGCCGCATGATGGCTGCACGACAGGCCAAGACGGGTCATGCGCCACATGATGGCTGCACGACAGGCCGAGAGGGGTCATGCGCCGCATGAGGGCTGCACGACAGGCCGAGAGGGGTCATGTGCCGCATGATGGCTGCACGACAGGCCGAGAGGGGTCATGTGCCGCATGATGGCTGCACGACAGGTCGAGAGGGGTCATGCTCTGCATGAGGCCTGCACGACAGGCCGAGAGGGGTCATGCACTGACAGGCCAAGAGGGGTCATTCACCGACAGGCCGGGAGGGGTCAAGCGCTGCGTGAGGGCTGCACAACAGGCCAAGAAGGGTGATGCGCCACATGATGGCTGCACGACTGGCCAAGAAGGGTGATGCACTGCATGATGGCTGCACAACAGGCCAAGAAGGGTGATGCGCCACATGATGGCTGCACGACTGGCCAAGAAGGGTGATGCACCGCATGATGGCTGCATGACAGGCCAAGAGGGGTGATGCGCCGCATGATGGCTGCATGACAGGCCAAGAAGGGTGATGCACCGCATGATGGCTGCACTACAGGCCAAGAGGTGTGATGCGCTGCATGATGGCTGCATGACAGGCCGAGAGGGGTCATGCGCCGCAAGAGGGCTGCACGACAGGCCGAGAGGGGTCATGCGCCGACAGGCCAAGAGGGGTCATGCACCGCAGGAGGGCTGCACAACAGGCCGAGAGGGGTCATGCGCTGCATGATGGCTGTACGACAGGCTGAGAGAGGTCATGCGCCGCATGATGGCTGCACGACAGGCTGAGAGGAGTCATGCGCCGCATGATGGCTGCACGACAGGATGAGAGGGGTCATGCGCCGCATGTTAGTTGCACGACAGGCCTAGAGGGGTCATGCACCGCATGAGAGCTGCACGACTGGCCGACAGGAGCCATGTGCCGTATGATGGCTGCACGACAGGCCGAGAGTGGTCATGCGCCGACAGGCTGAGAGGGATCATGTGCTGACAGGCCAAGAGGGGTCATGCGCGACATGAGGGCTGCACGACAGGCCAAGAAGGGTGATGCACCGAATGATGGCTGCATGACAGGCCAAGAAGGGTGATGCACCAAATGATGGCTGCACGGCAGGCCGAGAGGGGTGATGCGCCGCATGATGGCTGCACGACAGGTCGACAGGGGTCATGTGCCGCATGATGGCTGCACGACAGGCCGAGAGAGGTCATGTCTGCATGATGGCTGCACGACAGGCCGAGAGGGGTCATGCACTGCATGATACTCACATATGGGTGCAGAACATACACACGTATGGACGCAGAACATAAACACATATGGATGCAGAACATACACACTTATGGATGCAGAACATACACACATATGGGTGCAGAACATACACACATATGATGCAGAACATACACACATATTGATGCAGAACATACACACGTATGGGTGCTGAACATACACACATATGATGCATAACATACACACGTATGGACGCAGAACATACACACGTATGGGTGCAGAACATACACACGTATGGGTGTAGAACATACACACATATGGACGCAGAACATACACACATATGGACGCAGAACATACACACTTATGGACGCAGAACATACACACATATGGATGCAGAACATACACACATATGGGTGCAGAACATACACACATATGATGCAGAACATACACACATATGGGTGCAGAACATACACACTTATGGGTGCAGAACATACACACACGTATGGGTGCAGAACATACACACATATGGATGCAGAACATACCACATATGGATGCAGAACATATGTGTAGAACATACACACATATGGATGCAGAACATACACACATATGGGTGCAGAACATACCACATGTGGGTGCAGAACATACACACGTATGGACGCAGAACATACACACATATGGATGCAGAACATACACACATATGATGCAGAACATACACACGTATGGGTGCAGGACATACACACGTATGGGTGCAGAACATACACACGTATGGACGCAGAACATGCACACATATGGACGAGGAACATACACACTTATGGACGCAGAACATACACACGTATGGATGCAGAACATACAGACGTATGGACGCAGAACATACACACATATGGATGCAGAACATACACACGTATGGGTGCAGAACATACACACGTATGGGTTCAGAACATACACACATATGGGTGCAGAACATACACACGTATGGATGCAGAACATACACACATATGGATGCAGAACATACACACTTATGGACGCAGAACATACACACATATGGATGCAGAACATACACACATATTGACGCAGAACATACACACATATGGGTGCACAGCATAGTGCATGGATGCCCATGATAATGATGTTGATGGTCATACTACACATGTGAACGTTTTTTGCACCCAGGGGAGTCTAGGTGTGGACCTTTGGTCTCAGGCCGTCTCTCGTAGTAATGTACAGGCTACATACCTAGGCAGACATTCACACTTACACATGTGGAGTATTACATCATGATCATGTGTAATGGCGGATGTATGCGCCCAAACGTCTGTCACTGAGTTGTTATGTAGGTCATGATTCATGTTGTACATACATTTGAATGTGTCCGTTTGCTTTGCTGTCTTTTCCGCCATGTCTTTGTGATGTGGTTGTAACATGTGCTTTTTTTGTGACTGGAGATGTTTATGTTCTGGTCTTTGCAATATCGTGTCCCACAGATGTTGCGATTGTTAAGACACACTTTTCCTGTAATGTGTCTGTCTCGATTTTTCATTCCGAATAAGAGTTATTTCTTTATGTGTTGGGGAGATTTTGCGTTCGATGTATTTTTCTACAACGGGAGCACAGAACTGGGCATTTACATTGTGAAAGAAGCCGCGACAGGCCGAGAGGGGTCACGCGCTGCATAATGGCTGAAAAACAGGCCGAGAGGGGTCATACGCTGCATGAGGGCTGCACGACAGGCCGAGAGAGGTAATGCATTGCATGATGGCTGCACGACTGGCCGCGAGGGGTAATGCGCCGCATGGTGGCCACACGACAGGCCAAGAGTGGTCACGCACCGCATGATGGCTGCAAGACAGGCTGAGAGGGGTCAAGCGCCGCATGGTGGTCGCACGACAGGCCTAGAGGTGTCATGCACCGCATGATGGCTGCTTCACAGGCTGAAAGGGGTCACGCGCCGCATGATGGCTGCTTGACAGGCCGAGAGGGGTCATGTGCACCATGGTGGCTGCACGACAGGCCAAGAGGAGTCATATGCCGCATGGTGGCTGCACGACTGACCGAGAGGGGTCATGCACCGCATGATGGCTGCTTGATAGGCCGAGAGGGGTCATTAGCCGCATGGTGGCTGCACAACAGGCCGAGAGGGGTCATGCACCGCAAGGGGGCTGCACGACAGGCCGAGCGGGGTCATGCGCTGCATGGTGGCTGCACGACAGGCCGAGAGGGGTCATGCGCTGCATGGTCGGTACACAAAAGGCCGAGAGGGGTCATGCCCCGCATGATGGCTGCACGACAGGCCAAGAAGGGTGATGCGCCGCATGATGGCTGCACGACAGGCCGAGTGGAGTGATGCATTGCATGATGGCTGCACGATAGGCCTAGAGGGGTCATGCGCCGAATGGGGGCTGCACGACAGGCCTAAAGGGGTCACGTACCGCATGATGGCTGCACGACAGGCCGAGAGGGGCATGCGCCACATGGTGGCTGCACCCCAGGCCGACAGGGGTCATGCGCCCCATGAGGGCTGCACGACAGGCCAAAAGGAGTGATGCGTAGCATGATGGCTGCATGACAGGCCGAGAGGAGTGATGCATTGCATGATGGCTGCACGACAGGCCGAGAGGTGTCATGCGCCGCATGATGGCTGCACGACAGGCCGAGAGGGGTCATGTGCCGCATGATGGCTGCACGACAGGCCAAGAGGGGTCATTTGCCGCATGATGGCTGCACGACAGGCCGAGAGGGGTCATGCTCTGCATGAGGGCAGCACGACAGGCCGAGAGGGGTCATTCACCGACAGGCCAAGAGGGGTCAAGCGCTGCATGAGGGCTGCAAAACAGGCCAAGAATGGTGATGCGCCACATGATGGCTGCATGATTGGCCAAGAAGGGTGATGCACCGCATGATGGCTGCATGACAGGCCAAGAGGGGTGATGCGCCGCATGATGGCTGCACGACAGGCCAAGAAGGGTGATGCACTGAATGATGGCTGCACAACAGGCCAAGAGGGGTGATGCGCTGCATGATGGCTGCACGACAGGCCGAGAGGGGTCATGCGCCGCAAGAGGGCTGCACGACAGGCAGAGAGGGGTCATGCGCCGACAGGCTGAGAGGGATCATGCGCTGACAGGCCAAGAGGGGTCATGCGCTGCATGATGGCTGCACGACAGGCTGAAAGAGGTCATGCGGCGCATGATGGCTGCACGACAGGCCGAGAGGAGTCATGCGCCGCATGATGGCTGCACGACAGGATGAGAGGGGTCATGCGCCGCATGATAGTTGCACGACAGGCCTAGAGGGGTCATGCACCGCATGAGAGCTGCACGACAGGCCGACAGGAGCCATGTGCTGCATGATGGCTGCACGACAGGCCGAGAGCGGTTATGTGCTGCATGATGGCTGCAGGACAGGCCGAGAGGGGTCATGCGCCGACAGGCTGAGAGGGATCATGCGCTGACAGGCCAAGAGGGGTCATGCGCCGCATGAGGGCTGCACGACAGGCCAAGAAGGGTGATGCGCTGCATGATGGCTGCATGACAGGCCAAGAAGGGTGATGCACCAAATGATGGCTGCACGACAGGCCGAGAGGGGGGATGTGCCGCATGATGGCTGCATGACAGGATGTGAGGGGTCATGCACCGCATGATAGTTGCACAACAGGCCTAGAGGGGTCATGCACCGCATGAGGGCTGCACGACAGGCCGACAGGGGTCATGTGCCACATGATGGCTGCACGACAGGCCGAGAGGAGTCATGCACCGCATGAGGGCTGCACGACAGGCCAAGAGGGGTCATGTGCTGCATGAGGGCTACATGACAGGCCGAGAGGGGTCATGTGCCGCATGATGGCTGCACGACAGGCTGAGAGGGGTCATGCGCTGCATGATGGCTGCACGACAGGCCGAGAGAGGTCATGCGCCGCATGATGGCTGAACGACAGGCCAAGAGGAGTCATGCGCCGCAAGAGAGCTGCACGACAGGCCGAGAGGGGTCATGCACCGCATGATGGCTGCTTCACAGGCTGAGAGGGGTCACGCGCCGCATGATGGCTGCTTGACAGGCCGAGAGGGGTCATGTGCACCATGGTGGCTGCACGACAGGCCAAGAGGAGTCATATGCCGCATGGTGGCTGCACGACTGACCCTGAGGGGTCATGCACCGCATGATGGCTGCTTGATAGGCCGAGAGGGGTCATTAGCCGCATGGTGGCTGCACAACAGGCCGAGAGGGGTCATGCACCGCAAGGGGGCTGCACGACAGGCCGAGCGGGGTCATGCGCTGCATGGTGGCTGCACGACAGGCCGAGAGGGGTCATGCGCTGCATGGTCGGTACACAAAAGGCCGAGAGGGGTCATGCCCCGCATGATGGCTGCACGACAGGCCAAGAAGGGTGATGCGCCGCATGATGGCTGCACGACAGGCCGAGTGGAGTGATGCATTGCATGATGGCTGCACGATAGGCCTAGAGGGGTCATGCGCCGAATGGGGGCTGCACGACAGGCCTAAAGGGGTCACGTACCGCATGATGGCTGCACGACAGGCCGAGAGGGGCATGCGCCACATGGTGGCTGCACCCCAGGCCGACAGGGGTCATGCGCCCCATGAGGGCTGCACGACAGGCCAAAAGGAGTGATGCGTAGCATGATGGCTGCATGACAGGCCGAGAGGAGTGATGCATTGCATGATGGCTGCACGACAGGCCGAGAGGTGTCATGCGCCGCATGATGGCTGCACGACAGGCCGAGAGGTGTCATGCGCCGCGTGATGGCTGCACGACAGGCCGAGAGGGGTCATGTGCCGCATGATGGCTGCACGACAGGCCAAGAGGGGTCATGTGCCGCATGATGGCTGCATGACAGGCCGAGAGGGGTCATGCTCTGCATGAGGGCAGCACGACAGGCCGAGAGGGGTCATTCACCGACAGGCCAAGAGGGGTCAAGCGCTGCATGAGGGCTGCAAAACAGGCCAAGAATGGTGATGCGCCACATGATGGCTGCATGATTGGCCAAGAAGGGTGATGCACCGCATGATGGCTGCATGACAGGCCAAGAGGGGTGATGCGCCGCATGATGGCTGAACGACAGGCCAAGAAGGGTGATGCACTGAATGATGGCTGCACAACAGGCCAAGAGGGGTGATGCGCTGCATGATGGCTGCACGACAGGCCGAGAGGGGTCATGCGCCGCAAGAGGGCTGCACGACAGGCAGAGAGGGGTCATGCGCCGACAGGCTGAGAGGGATCATGCGCTGACAGGCCAAGAGGGGTCATGCGCTGCATGATGGCTGCACGACAGGCTGAAAGAGGTCATGCGGCGCATGATGGCTGCACGACAGGCCGAGAGGAGTCATGCGCCGCATGATGGCTGCACGACAGGATGAGAGGGGTCATGCGCCGCATGATAGTTGCACGACAGGCCTAGAGGGGTCATGCACCGCATGAGAGCTGCACGACAGGCCGACAGGAGCCATGTGCTGCATGATGGCTGCACGACAGGCCGAGAGCGGTTATGTGCTGCATGATGGCTGCAGGACAGGCCGAGAGGGGTCATGCGCCGACAGGCTGAGAGGGATCATGCGCTGACAGGCCAAGAGGGGTCATGCGCCGCATGAGGGCTGCATGACAGGCCAAGAAGGGTGATGCGCCGCATGATGGCTGCATGACAGGCCAAGAAGGGTGATGCACCAAATGATGGCTGCACGACAGGCCGAGAGGGGGGATGTGCCGCATGATGGCTGCATGACAGGATGTGAGGGGTCATGCACCGCATGATAGTTGCACAACAGGCCTAGAGGGGTCATGCACCGCATGAGGGCTGCACGACAGGCCGACAGGGGTCATGTGCCACATGATGGCTGCACGACAGGCCGAGAGAGGTCATATCTGCATGGTGGCTGCACGACAGGCTGAAAGGGGTCATGCACTGCATGATGGCTGCACGACAGGATGAGAGGAGTCATGCACCGCATGAGGGCTGCACGACAGGCCAAGAGGGGTCATGTGCTGCATGAGGGCTACATGACAGGCCGAGAGGGGTCATGTGCCGCATGATGGCTGCACGACAGGCTGAGAGGGGTCATGCGCTGCATGATGGCTGCACGACAGGCCGAGAGAGGTCATGCGCCGCATGATGGCTGAACGACAGGCCAAGAGGAGTCATGCGCCGCAAGAGAGCTGCACGACAGGCCGAGAGGGGTCATGCACCGCATAATGGCTGCTTGATAGGCCGAGAGGGGTCATGTGAGGCATGGTAGCTGCACGACAGGCCGAGAGGGGTCATTAGCCGCATGGTGGCTGCCCAACAGGCCGAGAGGGGTCATGCACCGCAAGGGGGCTGCACGACAGGCCGAGCGGGGTCATGTGCTGCATGGTAACGCACGACAGGCCTAAAGGGGTCACGTACCGCATGATGGCTGCACGACAGGCCGAGAGGGGCATGCGCCACATGGTGGCTGCACCCCAGGCCAACAGGGGTCATGCGCCCCATGAGGGCTGCATGACAGGCCAAAAGGAGTGATGCGTAGCATGATGGCTGCATGACAGGCCGAGAGGAGTGATGCATTGCATGATGGCTGCACAACAGGCCAAGAAGAGTGATGCATTGCATGATGGCTGCACGACAGGCCAAGAGGGGTCATACACCGCATGGTGGCTGCACGACAGGCCGACAGGGGTCATTTGCCGCATGATGGCTGCACGACAGGCTGAGAGGTGTCATGCGCCGCGTGATGGCTGCACGACAGGCCGAGAGGTGTCATGCGCCACGTGATGGCTGCACGCCAGGCCGAGAGGGGTCATGTGCCGCATGATGGCTGCACGACAGGCCAAGAGGGGTCATGTGCCGCATGATGGCTGCACGACAGGCCGAGAGGGGTCATGCTCTGCATGAGGGCAGCACGACAGGGCGAGAGGGGTCATGCACTGACAGGCTGAGAGGGGTCATTCACCGACAGGCCAAGAGGGGTCATGCGCTGCATGATGGCTGCACGACAGGCTGAAAGAGGTCATGCGGCGCATGATGGCTGCACGACAGGCCGAGAGGAGTCATGCGCCGCATGATGGCTGCACGACAGGATGAGAGGGGTCATGCGCCGCATGATAGTTGCACGACAGGCCTAGAGGGGTCATGCACCGCATGAGAGCTGCACGACAGGCCGACAGGAGCCATGTGCTGCATGATGGCTGCACGACAGGCCGAGAGCGGTTATGTGCTGCATGATGGCTGCAGGACAGGCCGAGAGGGGTCATGCGCCGACAGGCTGAGAGGGATCATGCGCTGACAGGCCAAGAGGGGTCATGCGCCGCATGAGGGCTGCACGACAGGCCAAGAAGGGTGATGCGCCGCATGATGGCTGCATGACAGGCCAAGAAGGGTGATGCACCAAATGATGGCTGCACGACAGGCCGAGAGGGGGGATGTGCCGCATGATGGCTGCATGACAGGATGTGAGGGGTCATGCACCGCATGATAGTTGCACAACAGGCCTAGAGGGGTCATGCACCGCATGAGGGCTGCACGACAGGCCGACAGGGGTCATGTGCCACATGATGGCTGCACGACAGGCCGAGAGAGGTCATATCTGCATGGTGGCTGCACGACAGGCTGAAAGGGGTCATGCACTGCATGATGGCTGCACGACAGGATGAGAGGAGTCATGCACCGCATGAGGGCTGCACGACAGGCCAAGAGGGGTCATGTGCTGCATGAGGGCTACATGACAGGCCGAGAGGGGTCATGTGCCGCATGATGGCTGCACGACAGGCTGAGAGGGGTCATGCGCTGCATGATGGCTGCACAACAGGCCGAGAGAGGTCATGCGCCGCATGATGGCTGAACGTCAGGCCAAGAGGAGTCATGCGCCGCAAGAGAGCTGCACGACAGGCAGAGAGGGGTCATGCACCGCATGATGGCTGCTTGATAGGCCGAGAGGGGTCATGTGAGGCATGGTAGCTGCACGACAGGCCGAGAGGGGTCATTAGACGCATGGTGGCTGCCCAACAGGCCGAGAGGGGTCATGCACCGCAAGGGGGCTGCACGACAGGCCGAGCGGGGTCATGTGCTGCATGGTAACGCACGACAGGCCTAAAGGGGTCACGTACCGCATGATGGCTGCACGACAGGCCGAGAGGGGCATGCGCCACATGGTGGCTGCACCCCAGGCCAACAGGGGTCATGCGCCCCATGAGGGCTGCATGACAGGCCAAAAGGAGTGATGCGTAGCATGATGGCTGCATGACAGGCCGAGAGGAGTGATGCATTGCATGATGGCTGCACAACAGGCCAAGAAGAGTGATGCATTGCATGATGGCTGCACGACAGGCCAAGAGGGGTCATACACCGCATGGTGGCTGCACGACAGGCCGACAGGGGTCATTTGCTGCATGATGGCTGCACGACAGGCCAAGACGGATCATGCGCCACATGATGGCTGCACGACAGGCCGAGAGGTGTCATGCGCCGCATGATGGCTGCACGACAGGCTGAGAGGTGTCATGCGCCGCGTGATGGCTGCACGACAGGCCGAGAGGGGTCATGTGCCGCATGATGGCTGCACGACAGGCCAAGAGGGGTCATGTTCCGCATGATGGCTGCACGACAGGCCGAGAGGGGTCATGCTCTGCATGAGGGCAGCACGACAGGCCGAGAGGGGTCATGCACTGACAGGCTGAGAGGGGTCATTCACCGACAGGCCAAGAGGGGTCAAGCGCTGCATGAGGAGTGCAAAACAGGCCAAGAATGGTGATGCGCCACATGATGGCTGCATGATTGGCCAAGAAGGGTGATGCACCGCATGATGGCTGCATGACAGGCCAAGAGGGGTGATGCGCCGCATGATGGCTGCACGACAGGCCAAGAAGGGTGATGCACTGAATGATGGCTGCACAACAGGCCAAGAGGGGTGATGTGCTGCATGATGGCTGCACGACAGGCCGAGAGGGGTCATGCGCCGCAAGAGGGCTGCACGACAGCCCGAGAGGGGTCATGCGCCGACAGGCTGAGAGGGATCATGCGCTGACAGGCCAAGAGGGGTCATGCACTGCATGATGGCTGCACGACAGGCTGAAAGAGGTCATGCGGCGCATGATGGCTGCACGACAGGCCGAGAGGAGTCATGCGCCGCATGATGGCTGCACGACAGGATGAGAGGGGTCATGCGCCGCATGATAGTTGCACGACAGGCCTAGAGGGGTCATGCACCGCATGAGAGCTGCACGACAGGCCGACAGGAGCCATGTGCTGCATGATGGCTGCACGACAGGCCGAGAGCGGTTATGTGCTGCATGATGGCTGTACGACAGGCCGAGAGGGGTCATGCGCCGACAGGCTGAGAGGGATCATGCGCTGACAGGCCAAGAGGGGTCATGCGCCGCATGAGGGCTGCGAGACAGGCCAAGAAGGGTGATGCACCGCATGATGGCTGCATGACAGGCCAAGAAGGGTGATGCACCAAATGATGGCTGCACGACAGGCCGAGAGGGGGGATGTGCCGCATGATGGCTGCATGACAGGATGTGAGGGGTCATGCACCGCATGATAGTTGCACAACAGGCCTAGAGGGGTCATGCACCGCATGAGGGCTGCACGACAGGCTGACAGGGGTCATGTGCCACATGATGGCTGCACGACAGGCCGAGAGAGGTCATATCTGCATGGTGGCTGCACGACAGGCTGAGAGGAGTCATGCACTGCATGATGGCTGCACGACAGGATGAGAGGAGTCATGCACCGCATGAGGGCTGCACGACAGGCCAAGAGGGGTCATGTGCTGCATGAGGGCTACATGACAGGCCGAGAGGGGTCATGTGCCGCATGATGGCTGCACGACAGGCTGAGAGGGGTCATGCGCTGCATGATGGCTGCACGACAGGCCGAGAGAGGTCATGCGCCGCATGATGGCTGAACGACAGGCCAAGAGGAGTCATGCGCCGCAAGAGAGCTGCACGACAGGCCGAGAGGGGTCATGCACCGCATGATGGCTGCTTGATAGGCCGAGAGGGGTCATGTGAGGCATGGTAGCTGCACGACAGGCCGAGAGGGGTCATTAGCCGCATGGTGGCTGCCCAACAGACCGAGAGGGGTCATGCACCGCAAGGGGGCTGCACGACAGGCCGAGCAGGGTCATGTGCTGCATGGTGGCTGCACGACAGGCCGAGAGGGGTCATGCGCTGCATGGTCGGTACACAAAAGGCCGAGAGGGGTCATGCCCCGCATGATGGCTGCACGACAGGCCAAGAAGGGTGATGCGCCGCATGATGGCTGAACGACAGGCCGAGTGGAGTGATGCATTGCATGATGGCTGCACGACAGGCCGGGAGGGGTCATGCGCAGCATGGTGGCTGCACGACAGGCCGAGAGGGGTCATGTACCGCATGATGGCTGCACGACAGGCCGAGAGGGGCATGCGCCACATGGTGGCTGCACCCCAGGCCGACAGGGGTCATGCGCCGCATGAGGGCTGCACAACAGGCCAAAAGGAGCGATGCGAAGCATGATGGCTGCATGACAGGCCGAGAGGAGTGATGCATTGCATGATGGCTGCACGACAGGCCAAGAGGAGTGATGCATTGCATGATGGCTGCACGACAGGCCAAGAGGGGTCATACACCGCATTGTGGCTGCACGACAGGCCGAGAGGGGTCATTTGCCGCGTGATGGCTGCACGACAGGCCAAGACAGGTCATGCGCCACATGATTGCTGCACGACAGGCCGAGAGGCGTGATGCGCCGCATGATGGCTGCACGACAGGCCGAGAGGGGTCATGCGACGCATGATGTCTGCACCACAGGCCGAGAGGGGTCATGTGCCGCATGATGGCTGCACCACAGGCCGAGAGGGGTCATGTGCCACATGATGGCTGCATGACAGGCCGAGAGGGGTCATGCTCTGCATGAGGGCTGCACGACAGGCCGAGAGGGGTCATGCACTGACAGGCCGAAAGGGGTCATTTACCGACAGGCCGAGAGGGGTCAAGCGCTACATGAGGGCTGCACAACAGGCCAAGAATGGTGATGCGCCACATGATGGCTGCACGATTGGCCAAGAAGGGTGATGCACCGCATGATGGCTGCACGACAGGCCAAGAAGGGTGATGCACTGCATGATGGCTGCACAACAGGCCAAGAGGGGTGATGCGCTGCATGATGGCTGCACGACAGGCCGAGAGGGGTCATGCGCCGCAAGAGGGCTGCACGACAGGTCGAGAGGGGTCATGCGCCGACAGGCTGAGAGGGATCATGCACTGACAGGCCAAGAGGGGTCATGCGCTGCATGATGGCTGCACGACAGGCCGAGAGAGGTCATGTGCCGCATGATGGCTGCACGACAGGCCGAGAGGGGTCATGTGCCACATGATGGCTGCACGACAGGCCGAGAGGGGTCATGCTCTGCATGAGGGATGCACATGATGTGCCACATGATGGCTGCACGACAGGCCGAGAGGGGTAATGCTCTGCATGATGGCTGCACAATTGGCCAAGAAGGGTGATGCACCGCATGATGGCTGCATGACAGGCCAAGAGGGGTGATGTGCCGCATGATGGCTGCATGACAGGCCAAGAAGGGTGATGCACTGCATGATGGCTGCACGACAGGCCAAGAGGGGTGATGCGCTGCATGATGGCTGCACAACAGGCCGAGAGGGGTCATGCGCCGCAAGAGGGCTGCACGACAGGCCGAGAGGGGTCATGCGCTGCATGATGGCTGCACGACAGGCCGAGAGTGGTCATGCACCGCATGAGGGCTGCACGACAGGCCGAGAGGGGTCATGTGTTGCATGAGGGCTGCACGACACGCTGAGAGGGTTCATGTGCCGCATGATGGATGTACGACAGGCCGAGAGGGGTCATGCACTGCACGATGGCTGCACGACAGGCCGAGAGAGGTCATGCGCCGCATGATGGCTGCACGACAGGCCGAGAGGAGTAATGCGCCGCATGAGGGCTGCACGACAGGCTGAGAGGAGTCATGCGCCGCATGAGGGCTGCACGACAGGCCGAGAGGAGTCATGTGCTGTATGAGGGCTGCACGACAGGCCGAGAGGGGTCATGTGCCGCATGATGGCTGCACGACAGGCCGAGAGGGGTCATGCACCCCATGATGGCTACACAACAGGCCGAGAGAGGTCCTGTGCCGCATGATGGCTGCACGACAGGCCGAGAGGAGTGATGCATTGCATGATGGCTGCACGACAGGCCAAGAGGAGTGATGCATTGCATGATAGCTGCACGACAGGCCAAGAGGGGTCATACACCGCATGGTAGCTGCACTACAGGCCGAGAGGGGTCATTTGCCGCATGATGGCTGCACGACAGGCCAAGACGGGTAATGCGCCACATGATGGCAGCACGACAGGCCGAGAGGGGTCATGCGCCGAGTGATGGCTGCACGATAGGCCGAGAGGGGTCATATGCCGCATGATGGCTGCACGACAGGCCGAGAGGGGTCATGTGCCGTATGATGGCTGCACGACAGGCCGAGAGGGGTCATGCTCTGCATGAGGGCTGCACGACAGGCCGAGAGGGGTAATTTACCGACAGGCCGAGAGGGGTCAAGCGCTGCATGATGGCTGCATGACAGGCCAAGAGGGGTGATGCGCCGCATGATGGCTGCACGACAGGCCAAGAAAGGTGATGCACCGCATGATGGCTGCACGACAGGCCGAGAGGGGTCATGTGCCGCATGATGGCTGCACGACCGGCCGAGAGGGGTCATGCACCGCATGATGGCTGCATGACAGGCTGAGAGGGGTCATGCTCTGCATGAGGGCTGCACGACAGGCCGAGAGGGGTCATGCACTGACAGGCCGTGAGGGGTCATTCACCGACAGGCCGAGAGGGTCAAGCGCTGCATGAGGGCTGCACAACAGGCCAAGAAGGGTGATGCGCCACATGATGACTGCACGACTGGCCAAGTAGGGTGATGCACAGCATGATGGCTGCATGACAGGCCAAGAGGGGTGATGCACCGCATGATGGCTGAACGACAGGCCAAGAAGGGTGATGCACTGCATGAAGGCTGCACGACAGGCCGAGAGGGGTGATGCGTTGCATGATGGCTGCACGACAGGCCGAGAGGAGTGATGCATTGCATGATGGCTGCACGACAGGCCAATAGGGGTCACAACGCCGAGAGGGGTCATGCGCCGACAGGCTGAGAGGTATCATGCGCTGACAGGCCAAGAAGGGTGATGCACTGCATGATGGCTGCACGACAGGCCAAGAACAGTGAAGCGCCGTATGATGGCTGCATGACAGGCCAAGAAGGGTGATGCACCACATGATGGCTGCACGATAGGCCGAGAGGGGTGATGCGCCGCATGATGGCTGCACGACAGGATGAGAGGGGTCATGCGCTGCATGATAGTTGCACGACAGGCCTAGAGGGGTCATGCACCACATGAGGGCTGCACGACAGGCTGACAGGGGTCATGTGCCGCATGATGGCTGCACGACAGGCCGAGAGAGGTCATGCACTGCATGATGGCTGCATGACAGGCCAAGAGGGGTCATGCGCTGCATGATGGCTGCACGACAGGCCGAGAGTGGTCATGCGCCGCATGATGGCTGCACGACAGGCAGAGAGGAGTCATGCACCGCATGAGGGCTGCACGACAGGCCGAGAGGGGTCATGTGTTGCATGAGGGCTGCACGACAGGCTGAGAGGGTTCATGTGCCGCATGATGGCTGCACGACAGGCCGAGAGGGGTCATGCACTGCACGATGGCTGCACGACAGGCCGAGAGAGGTCATGCGCCGCATGATGGCTGCACGACAGGCCCGAGAGGCGTCATGCGCCGCATGAGGGCTGCACGACAGGCCGAGAGGAGTCATGCGCCGCATGAGGGCTGCACGACAGGCCGAGAGGAGTCATGTGCTGTATGAGGGCTGCACGACAGGCCGAGAGGGGACATGTGCCGCATGATGGCTGCACGACAGGCCGAGAGGGGTCATGCACCCCATGATGGCTACACAACAGGCCGAGAGAGGTCCTGTGCCGCATGATGGCTGCACGACAGGCCGAGAGGAGTGATGCATTGCATGATGGCTGCACGACAGGCCAAGAGGAGTGATGCATTGCATGATAGCTGCACGACAGGCCAAGAGGGGTCATACACCGCATGGTAGCTGCACTACAGGCCGAGAGGGGTCATTTGCCGCATGATGGCTGCACGACAGGCCAAGACGGGTAATGCGCCACATGATGGCAGCACGACAGGCCGAGAGGGGTCATGCGCCGAGTGATGGCTGCACGATAGGCCGAGAGGGGTCATATGCCGAATGATGGCTGCACGACAGGCCGAGAGGGGTCATGTGCCGTATGATGGCTGCACGACAGGCCGAGAGGGGTCATGCTCTGCATGAGGGCTGCACGACAGGCTGAGAGGGGTAATTCACCGACAGGCCGAGAGAGGTCAAGCGCTGCATGATGGCTGCATGACAGGCCAAGAGGGGTGATGCGCCGCATGATGGCTGCACGACAGGCCAAGAAGGGTGATGCACCGCATGATGGCTGCACGACAGGCCGAGAGGGGTCATGTGCCGCATGATGGCTGCACGACCGGCCGAGAGGGGTCATGCCCCGCATGATGGCTGCATGACAGGCTGAGAGGGGTCATGCTCTGCATGAGGGATGCACGACAGGCCGAGAGGGGTCATGCACTGACAGGCCGAGAGGGGTCATTCACCGACAGGCCGAGAGGGTCAAGCGCTGCATGAGGGCTGCACAACAGGCCAAGAAGGGTGATGCGCCACATGATGACTGCACGACTGGCCAAGTAGGGTGATGCACAGCATGATGGCTGCATGACAGGCCAAGAGGGGTGATGCACCGCATGATGGCTGAACGACAGGCCAAGAAGGGTGATGCACTGCATGAAGGCTGCACGACAGGCCGAGAGGGGTCATGCGCCGCAAGAGGGCTGCACGACAGGCCGAGAGGGGTCATGCGCCGACAGGCTGAGAGGGATCATGCACTGACAGGCCAAGAGGGGTGATGCGCCGCATGAGGGCTGCACGACAGGCCGAGAGGGGTCATGCGCTGCATGATGGCTGCACGACAGGCCGAGAGAGGTCATGCGCCGCATGATGGCTGCACGACAGGCCGAGAGGAGTCATGCGCCGCATGATGGCTGCACGACAGGATGAGAGGGGTCATGCGCCACATGATAGTTGCACGACAGGCCTAGAGGGGTCATGCACCGCATGAGAGCTGCACGACAGGCCAACAGGAGCCATGTGCCGCATGATGGCTGCACGACAGGCCGAGAGTGGTCATGTGCTGCATGATGGCTGCACGACAGGCCGAGAGGGGTCATGCGCCGACAGGCTGAGAGGGATCACGCGCTGACAGGCCGAGAGGGGTCATGCGACGCAAGAGGGCTGCACGACAGGCCGAGAGGGGTCATGCGCCGACAGGCTGAGAGGGATCATGCGCTGACAGGCCAAGAGGGGTCACGCGCCGCATGATGGCTGCTTGACAAGCCGAGAGGCGTCATGCGCCGCATGAGGGCTGCACGACAGGCCGAGAGGAGTCATGCGCCGCATGAGGGCTGCACGACAGGCCGAGAGGAGTCATGTGCTGTATGAGGGCTGCACGACAGGCCGAGAGGGGACATGTGCCGCATGATGGCTGCACGACAGGCCGAGAGGGGTCATGCACCCCATGATGGCTACACAACAGGCTGAGAGAGGTCCTGTGCCGCATGATGGCTGCACGACAGGCCGAGAGGAGTGATGCATTGCATGATGGCTGCACGACAGGCCAAGAGGAGTGATGCATTGCATGATAGCTGCACGACAGGCCAAGAGGGGTCATACACCGCATGGTAGCTGCACTACAGGCCGAGAGGGGTCATTTGCCGCATGATGGCTGCACGACAGGCCAAGACGGGTAATGCGCCACATGATGGCAGCACGACAGACCGAGAGGGGTCATGCGCCGAGTGATGGCTGCACGATAGGCCGAGAGGGGTCATATGCCGAATGATGGCTGCACGACAGGCCGAGAGGGGTCATGTGCCGTATGATGGCTGCACGACAGGCCGAGAGGGGTCATGCTCTGCATGAGGGCTGCACGACAGGCCGAGAGGGGTAATTCACCGACAGGCCGAGAGAGGTCAAGCGCTGCATGATGGCTGCATGACAGGCCAAGAGGGGTGATGCGCCGCATGATGGCTGCACGACAGGCCAAGAAGGGTGATGCACCGCATGATGGCTGCACGACAGGCCGAGAGGGGTCACGTGCCGCATGATGGCTGCACGACCGGCCGAGAGGGGTCATGCCCCGCATGATGGCTGCATGACAGGCTGAGAGGGGTCATGCTCTGCATGAGGGCTGCACGACAGGCCGAGAGGGGTCATGCACTGACAGGCCGAGAGGGGTCATTCACCGACAGGCCGAGAGGGTCAAGCGCTGCATGAGGGCTGCACAACAGGCCAAGAAGGGTGATGCGCCACATGATGACTGCACGACTGGCCAAGTAGGGTGATGCACAGCATGATGGCTGCATGACAGGCCAAGAGGGGTGATGCACCGCATGATGGCTGAACGACAGGCCAAGAAGGGTGATGCACTGCATGAAGGCTGCACGACAGGCCGAGAGGGGTCATGCGCCGCAAGAGGGCTGCACGACAGGCCGAGAGGGGTCATGCGCCGACAGGCTGAGAGGGATCATGCACTGACAGGCCAAGAGGGGTGATGCGCCGCATGAGGGCTGCACGACAGGCCGAGAGGGGTCATGCGCTGCATGATGGCTGCACGACAGGCCGAGAGAGGTCATGCGCCGCATGATGGCTGCACGACAGGCCGAGAGGAGTCATGCGCCGCATGATGGCTGCACGACAGGATGAGAGGGGTCATGCGCCACATGATAGTTGCACGACAGGCCTAGAGGGGTCATGCACCGCATGAGAGCTGCACGACAGGCCAACAGGAGCCATGTGCCGCATGATGGCTGCACGACAGGCCGAGAGTGGTCATGTGCTGCATGATGGCTGCACGACAGGCCGAGAGGGGTCATGCGCCGACAGGCTGAGAGGGATCACGCGCTGACAGGCCGAGAGGGGTCATGCGACGCAAGAGGGCTGCACGACAGGCCGAGAGGGGTCATGCGCCGACAGGCTGAGAGGGATCATGCGCTGACAGGCCAAGAGGGGTCACGCGCCGCATGATGGCTGCTTGACAAGCCGAGAGGGGTCATGTGCACCATGGTGGCTGCACGACAGGCCAAGAGGAGTCATATGCCGCATGGTGTCTGCACGACTGACCTAGAGGGGTCATGCACCGCATGATGGCTGCTTGATAGGCCGAGAGGGGTCATGTGAGGCATGGTGGCTGCACGACAGGCCGAGAGGGGTCATGCGCCGCATGGTGGCTGCACAACAGGCCAAGAGGGGTCATGCACCGCAAGGGGGCTACACGACAGGCTGAGCGGGGTGATGCACCGCATGATGGCTGCATGACAGGCCAAGAGGGGTGATGCGCTGCATGATGGCTGCACGACAGGCCAAGAGGGGTGATGCGCTGCATGATGGCTGCACGACAGGCCGAGAGGGGTCATGCGCCGACAGGCTGAGAGGGATCATGCGCTGACAGGCCAAGAGGGGTCATGCGCCGCAGGAGGGCTGCACGACAGGCCGAGAGGGGTCATGCGCTGCATGATGGCTGTATGTCAGGCCAAGAGAGGGCATGCGCCGCATGATGGCTGCACGACAGGCCGAGACGAGTCATGCGCCGCATGATGGCTGCACGACAGGCCGAGAGGGGTCATGCACCGCATGAGAGCTGCACGACAGGCCGACAGGAGCCATGTACCGCATGATGGCTGCACGACAGGCTGAGAGTGGTCATGTGCTGCATGATGGCTGCACGACAGGCAGAGAGTGGTCATGCGCCGACAGGCTGAGAGGGATCATGTGCTGACAGGCCAAGAGGGGTCATGCACCAAATGATGTCTGCACGACAGGCCGAGAGGGGTGATGCGCCGCATGATGGCTGCACGACAGGTCAACAGGGGTCATGTGCCGCATGATGGATGCACGACAGGCCGAGAGAGGTCATGTCTGCATGATGGCTGCACGACAGGCCGAGAGGGGTCATGCACTGCATGATACACACATATGGGTGCAGAACATACACACGTATGGACGCAGAAAATACACACATATGGATGCAGAACATACACACTTATGGACGCAGAACATACACACATATGGATGCAGAACATACACACATATGGGTGCAGAACATACACACATATGATGCAGAACATACACACATATTGATGCAGAACATACACACGTATGGACGCAGAACATACACACGTATTGGTGTAGAACATACACACGTATGGGTGTAGAACATACACACGTATGGACGCAGAACATACACACATATGGATGCAAAACATACACACTTATGGACGCAGAACATACACACATATGAATGCAGAACATACACACGTATGGACGCAGAACATACACACATATGGATGCAGAACATTCACACATATGATGCAGAACATACACACGTATGGGTGCAGAACATACACACGTATGGGTGCAGAACACGTATGGATGCAGAACATACACACGTATGGGTGCAGAACATACACACGTATGGATGCAGAATATACACACATATGGATGCAGAACATACACACTTATGGACGCAGAACATACACACATATGGATGCAGAACATACACACATATGGACGCAGAACATACACACATATGGGTGCACAGCATAGTGCATGAATGCCCATGATAATGATGTTGATGGTCATACTACACATGTGAAAGTTTTTTGCACCCGGGGGAGTCTAGGTGTGGACCTTTGGTCTCAGGCCGTCTCTCGTAGTAATGTACAGGCTCCATACCTAGGCAGACATTCACACTTACACATGTGGAGTATTACATCATGATCATGTGTAATGGTGGATGTATGCGCCCAAACGTCTGTCACTGAGTTGTTATGTAGGTCATGATTCATGTTGTACATACATTTGAATGTGTCCGTTTGCTTTTCTGTCTTTTCCGCCATGTCTTTGTGATGTGGTTGTAACATGTGCTTTTTTTGTGACTGGAGATGTTTATGTTCTGGTCTTTGCAATATCGTGTCCCACAGATGTTGCCATTGTTAAGACACACTTTTCCTGTAGTGTGTCTGTCTCAATTTTTCATTCCGAATAAGAGTTATTTCTTTATGTGTTGGAGAGATTTTGCGTTCGATGCATTTTTCTACGACGGGAGCACAGAACTGGGCATTTACATTTTGAAAGAAGTCGCGACAGGCCGAGAAGGGTCACGCGCCGCATGATGGCTGCACAACAGGCCGAGAGGGGTCATGCGCTGCATGAGGGCTGCACGGCAGGCTGAGAGAGGTAATGCATTGCATGATGGCTGCACGACTGGCCGCGAGGGGTAATGCGCCGCATGGTGGCCACACGACAGGCCAAGCGGGGTCACGCACCGCATGATGGCTGCAAGACAGGCTGAGAGGGGTCAAGCGCTGCATGGTGGCCGCATGAAAGGCCAAGAGGTGCCATGCACCGCATGATGGCTGCTTCACAGGCCGAGAGGGGTCACGCGCCGCATGATGGCTGCTTGACAGGCCGAGAGGGGTCATGTGCACCATGGTGGCTGCACGATAGGCCAAGAGGAGTCATTTGCCACATGGTGTCTGCACGACTGACCTAGAGGGGTCATGCACCGCATGATGGCTGCTTGATAGGCCGAGAGGGGTCATGTGAGGCATGGTGGCTGTGCAACAGGCCAAGAGGGGTCATGCACCGCAAGGGGGCTACACGACAGGCTGAGCGGGGTCATGCGCTGCATGGTGGCTGCACGACAGGCCGAGAGGGGTCATACGCCGCATGGTCGGTACACAAAAGGCTGAGAGGGGTCATGCCCCGCATGATGGCTGCCCGACAGGCCAAGAAGGGCGATGCGCTGCATGATGGCTGCCCGACAGGCCGAGTGGAGTGATGCATTGCATTATGGCTGCACGACAGGCCGATAGGGGTCATGCGCCGCATGGTGGCTGCACGACAGGCCGAGAGGTGTCATGTACTGCATGATGGCTGCACGACAGGCCGAGAGGGGTCATGCGCCGCATGTTAGCTGCACGACAGGCCGAGAGGGGTCATGCGCCACATGGTGGCTGCACCCCAGGCCACCAGGGGTCATGCGCCGCATGAGGGCTGCACGACAGGCCAAAAGGAGTGATGCGTAGCATGATGGCTGCACGACAGCCGAGAGGAGTGATGCATTGCATGATGGCTGCATGACAGGCCACGAGGAATGATGCATTGCATGATGGCTGCACGACAGGCCAAGAGGGGTCATACACCGCATGGTGGCTGCACGACAGGCTGAGAGGGGTCATTTGCCGCATGATGGCTGCACGACAGGCCAAGACGGGTCATGCGCCACATGATGGCTGCACGACAGGCCGAGAGGGGTCATGCGCCGCATGATGGCTGCACGATAGGCCGAGAGGGGTCATGTGCCGCATGATGGCTGCACGAGAGGCCGAGAGGGGTCATGTGCCGCATGATGGCTGCACGACAGGCCGAGAGGGGTCATGCTCTGCATGAGGCCTGCACGACAGGCCGATAGGGGTCATGCACTGACAGGCCGAGAGGGGTCATTCACCGACAGGCCGAGAGGGGTCAAGCGCTGCGTGAGGGCTGCACAACAGGCCAAGAAGGGTGATGCGCCACATGATGGCTGCACGACTGGCCAAGAAGGGTGATGCACCGCATGATGGCTGCACAACAGGCCAAGAAGGGTGATGTGCCACATGATGGCTGCACGACTGGCCAAGAAGGGTGATGCACCGCATGATGGCTGCATGACAGGCCAAGAGGGGTGATGCGCCGCATGATGGCTGCACGACAGGCCAAGAAGGGTGATGCACCGCATGATGGCTGCACTACAGGCCAAGAGGTGTGATGCGCTGCATGATGGCTGCATGACAGGCCGAGAGGGGTCATGCGCCGCAAGAGGGCTGCACGACAGGCCGAGAGGGGTCATGCGCCGACAGGCCAAGAGGGGTCATGCGCCGCATGATGGCTGCACAACAGGATGAGAGGGGTCATGCGCCGCATGTTAGTTGCACGACAGGCCTAGAGGGGTCATGCACCGCATGAGAGCTGCACGACTGGCCGACAGGAGCCATGTGCCGTATGATGGCTGCACGACAGGCCGAGAGTGGTCATGCGCCGACAGGCTGAGAGGGATCATGTGCTGACAGGCCAAGAGGGGTCATGCGCCACATGAGGGCTGCACGACAGGCCAAGAAGGGTGATGCACCGCATGATGGCTGCATGACAGGCCAAGAAGGGTGATGCACCAAATGATGGCTGCACGGCAGGCCGAGAGGGGTGATGCGCCGCATGATGGCTGCACGACAGGTCGACAGGGGTCATGTGCCGCATGATGGCTGCACGACAGGCCGAGAGAGGTCATGTCTGCATGATGGCTGCACGACAGGCCGAGAGGGGTCATGCACTGCATGATACTCACATATGGGTGCAGAACACACACACGTATGGACGCAGAACATAAACACATATGGATGCAGAACATACACACTTATGGACGCAGAACATACACACATATGGATGCAGAACATACACACATATGGGTGCAGAACATACACACATATGATGCAGAACATACACACATATTGATGCAGAAAATACACACGTATGGGTGCTGAACATACACACATATGATGCATAACATACACACGTATGGACGCAGAACATACACACGTATGGGTGCAGAACATACACACGTATGGGTGTAGAACATACACACATATGGACGCAGAACATACACACATATGGATGCAGAACATACACACTTATGGACGCAGAACATACACACATATGGATGCAGAACATACACACATATGGGTGCAGAACATACACACATATGATGCAGAACATACACACATATGGGTGCAGAACATACACACTTATGGGTGCAGAACATACACACACGTATGGGTGCAGAACATACACACATATGGATGCAGAACATACCACATATGGATGCAGAACATACACACATATGGGTGCAGAACAAACCACATATGGGTGCAGAACATACACACGTATGGACGCAGAACATACACACCTATGGATGCAGAACATACACACATATGATGCAGAACATACACATGTATGGGTGCAGGACATACACACGTATGGGTGCAGAACATACACTCGTATGGACGCAGAACATGCACACATATGGACGAGGAACATACACACTTATGGACGCAGAACATACACACGTATGGATGCAGAACATACAGACGTATGGACGCAGAACATACACACATATGGATGCAGAACATACACACGTATGGGTGCAGAACATACACACGTATGGGTGCAGAACATACACACATATGGGTGCAGAACATACACACGTATGGATGCAGAACATACACACATATGGATGCAGAACATACACACTTATGGACGCAGAACATACACACATATGGATGCAGAACATACACACATATGGACGCAGAACATACACACATATGGGTGCACAGCATAGTGCATGAATGCCCATGATAATGATGTTGATGGTCATACTACACATGTGAACGTTTTTTGCACCCGGGGGAGTCTAGGTGTGGACCTTTGGTCTCAGGCCGTCTCTCGTAGTAATGTACAGGCTACATACCTAGGCAGACATTCACACTTACACATGTGGAGTATTACATCATGATCATGTTTAATGGCGGATGTATGCGCCCAAACGTCTGTCACTGAGTTGTTATGTAGGTCATGATTCATGTTGTACATACATTTGAATGTGTCCGTTTGCTTTGCTGTCTTTTCCGCCATGTCTTTGTGATGTGGTTGTAACATGTGCTTTTTTTGTGCCTGGAGATGTTTATGTTCTGGTCTTTGCAATATCGTGTCCCACAGATGTTGCGATTGTTAAGACACACTTTTCCTGTAATGTGTCTGTCTCGATTTTTCATTCCGAATAAGAGTTATTTCTTTATGTGTTGGGGAGATTTTGCGTTCAATGTATTTTTCTACAACGGGAGCACAGAACTGGGCATTTACATTGTGTAAGAAGCCGCGACAGGCCGAGAGGGGTCACGCGCTGCATAATGGCTGAAAAACAGGCCGAGAGGGGTCATGCGCTGCATGAGGGCTGCACGACAGGCCGAGAGAGGTAATGCATTGCATGATGGCTGCACGACTGGCCGCGAGGGGTAATGCGCCGCATGGTGGCCACACGACAGGCCAAGAGTGGTCACGCACCACATGATGGCTGCAAGACAGGCTGAGAGGGGTCAAGCCCCGCATGGTGGTCGCACGACAGGCCTAGAGGTGTCATGCACCGCATGATGGCTGCTTCACAGGCCGAGAGGGGTCACGCGCCGCATGATGGCTGCTTGACAGGCCGAGAGGGGTCATGTGCACCATGGTGGCTGCACGACAGGCCAAGAGGAGTCATATGCCGCATGGTGGCTGCACGACTGACCGAGAGGGGTCATGCACCGCATGATGGCTGCTTGATAGGCCGAGAGGGGTCATTAGCCGCATGGTGGCTGCACAACAGGCCGAGAGGGGTCATGCACCGCAAGGGGGCTGCACGACAGGCCGAGCGGGGTCATGGCTGCATGGTGGCTACACGACAGGCCAAGAGGGGTCATGCTCTGCATGGTCGGTACACAAAAGGCCGAGAGGGGTCATGCCCCGCATGATGGCTGCACGACAGGCCAAGAAGGGTGATGCACCGCATGATGGCTGCACGACAGGCTGAGTGGAGTGATGCATTGCATGATGGCTGCACGATAGGCCTAGAGGGGTCATGCGCCGAATGGGGGCTGCACGACAGGCCTAAAGGGGTCACGTACCACATGATGGCTGCACGACAGGCCGAGAGGGGCATGCGCTACATGATGGCTGCACGACAGGCCGAGAGGTGTCATGCGCCGCATGATGGCTGCACGACAGGCCGAGAGGTGTCATGCGCCGCGTGATGGCTGCACGACAGGCCGAGAGGGGTCATGTGCCGCATGATGGCTGCACGACAGGCCAAGAGGGGTCATGTGCCGCATGATGGCTGCACGACAGGCCGAGAGGGGTCATGCTCTGCATGAGGGCAGCACGACAGGCCGAGAGGGGTCATGCACTGACAGGCCGAGAGGGGTCATTCACCGACAGGCCAAGAGGGGTCAAGCGCTGCATGAGGGCTGCAAAACAGGCCAAGAATGGTGATGCGCCACATGATGGCTGCATGATTGGCCAAGAAGGGTGATGCACCGCATGATGGCTGCATGACAGGCCAAGAGGGGTGATGCGCCGCATGATGGCTGCACGACAGGCCAAGAAGGGTGATGCACTGAATGATGGCTGCACAACAGGCCAAGAGGGGTGATGCGCTGCATGATGGCTGCACGACAGGCCGAGAGGGGTCATGCGCCGCAAGAGGGCTGCACGACAGGCCGAGAGGGGTCATGCGCCGACAGGCTGAGAGGGATCATGCGCTGACAGGCCAAGAGGGGTCATGCGCTGCATGATGGCTGCACGACAGGCCGAAAGAGGTCATGCGGCGCATGATGGCTGCACGACAGGCCGAGAGGAGTCATGCGCCGCATGATGGCTGCACGACAGGATGAGAGGGGTCATGCGCCGCATGATAGTTGCACGACAGGCCTAGAGGGGTCATGCACCGCATGAGAGCTGCACGACAGGCCGACAGGAGCCATGTGCAGCATGATGGCTGCACGACAGGCCGAGAGCGGTTATGTGCTGCATGATGGCTGCACGACAGGCCGAGAGGGGTCATGCGCCGACAGGCTGAGAGGGATCATGCGCTGACAGGCCAAGAGGGGTCATGCGCCGCATGAGGGCTGCACGACAGGCCAAGAAGGGTGATGCGCCGCATGATGGCTGCATGACAGGCCAAGAAGGGTGATGCACCAAATGATGGCTGCACGACAGGCCGAGAGGGGGGATGTGCCGCATGATGGCTGCATGACAGGATGTGAGGGGTCATGCACCGCATGATAGTTGCACAACAGGCCTAGAGGGGTCATGCACCGCATGAGGGCTGCACGACAGGCCGACAGGGGTCATGTGCCACATGATGGCTGCACGACAGGCCGAGAGAAGTCATATCTGCATGGTGGCTGCACGACAGGCTGAGAAGGGTCATGCACTGCATGATGGCTGCACGACAGGATGAGAGGAGTCATGCACCGCATGAGGGCTGCACGACAGGCCAAGAGGGGTCATGTGCTGCATGAGGGCTACATGACAGGCCGAGAGGGGTCATGTGCCGCATGATGGCTGCACGACAGGCTGAGAGGGGTCATGCGCTGCATGATGGCTGCACGACAGGCCGAGAGAGGTCATGCACCGCATGAGAGCTGCACGACAGGAGCCATGTGCCGCCGCATGATGGCTGCACGACAGGCCGAGAGCGGTTATGTGCTGCATGATGGCTGCACGACAGGCCGAGAGGGGTCATGCGCCGACAGGCTGAGAGGGATCATGCGCTGACAGGCAAAGAGGGGTCATGCGCCGCATGAGGGCTGCACGACAGGCCAAGAAGGGTGATGCGCCGCATGATGGCTGCATGACAGGCCAAGAAGGGTGATGCACCAAATGATGGCTGCACGACAGGCCGAGAGGGGGGATGTGCCGCATGATGGCTGCACGACAGGATGTGAGGGGTCATGCACCGCATGATAGTTGCACAACAGTCCTAGAGGGGTCATGCACCACATGAGGGCTGCACGACAGGCCAAGAGGGGTGATGCGCCGCATGATGGCTGCACGACAGGCCGAGAGGGGTCATGTGCCGCATGATGGCTGCACGACAGGCCGAGAGGGGTCATGTGCCGCATGATGGCTGCACGACAGGCCGAGAGGGGTCATGCACCGCATGATGGCTGCATGACAGGCTGAGAGGGGTCATGCTCTGCATGAGGGCTGCACGACAGGCCGAAAGGGGTCATGCACTGACAGGCCGAGAGGGGTCATTCACCGACAGGCCGAGACGGTCAAGCGCTGCATGAGGGCTGCACAACAGGCCAAGAAGGGTGATGCGCCACATGATGGCTGCACGACTGGCCAAGTAGGGTGATGCACCGCATGATGGCTGCATGACAGGCCAAGAGGGGTGATGCACCGCATGATGGCTGCACGACAGGCCAAGAAGGGTGATGTACTGCATGATGGCTGCACGACAGGCCAAGAGGGGTGATGCGCTGCATAATGGCTGCACGACAGGTCGAGAGGGGTCATGCGCCGCAAGAGGGCTGCACGACAGGCCGAGAGGGGTCATGCGCCGACAGGCTGAGAGGGATCATGCGCTGACAGGCCAAGAGGGGTCATGCACCGCATGAGGGCTGCACGACAGGCCGAGAGGGGTCATGCGCTGCATAATGGCTGCACGACAGGCCGAGAGAGGTAATGCGCCGCATGATGGCTGCACGACAGGCCGAGAGGTGTCATGCGCCGCATGATGGCTGCATGACAGGCCGAGAGGGGTCATGCGCCGCATGATGGCTGCACGACAGGCCGAGAGCGGTCATGTGCCGCATGATGGCTGCACAACAGGCCAAGAGGGGTCATATGCCGCATGATGGCTGCATGACAGGCCGAGAGGGGTCATGCTCTGCATGAGGGCAGCAAAACAGGCCAAGAATGGTGATGCGCCACATGATGGCTGCATGATTGGCCAAGAAGGGTGATGCACCGCATGATGGCTGCATGACAGGCCAAGAGGGGTGATGCGCCGCATGATGGCTGCACGACAGGCCAAGAAGGGTGATGCACTGAATGATGGCTGCACAACAGGCCAAGAGGGGTGTTACGCTGCATGATGCTGCACAACAGGCAGAGAGGGGTCATGCGCCGCAAGAGGGCTGCACGACAGGCCGAGAGGGGTCATGCGCCGACAGGCTGAGAGAGATCATGCGCTGACAGGCCAAGAGGGGTCATGCGCTGCATGATGGCTGCACGACAGGCCGAAATAGGTCATGCGCCGCATGATGGCTGCACGACAGGCCGAGAGGAGTCATGCGCCGCATGATGGCTGCACGACAGGATGAGAGGGGTCATGTGCCGCATGATAGTTGCACGACATGCCTAGAGGGGTCATGCACCGCATGAGAGCTGCACGACAGGAGCCATGTGCCGCCGCATGATGGCTGCACGACAGGCCGAGAGCGGTTATGTGCTGCATGATGGCTGCACGACAGGCCGAGAGGGGTCATGCGCCGACAGGCTGAGAGGGATCATGCGCTGACAGGCAAAGAGGGGTCATGCGCCGCATGAGGGCTGCACGACAGGCCAAGAAGGGTGATGCGCCGCATGATGGCTGCATGACAGGCCAAGAAGGGTGATGCACCAAATGATGGCTGCACGACAGGCCGAGAGGGGGGATGTGCCGCATGATGGCTGCGCGACAGGATGTGAGGGGTCATGCACCGCATGATAGTTGCACAACAGTCCTAGAGGGGTCATGCACCGCATGAGGGCTGCACGACTGGCCGACAGGGGTCATGTGCCACATGATGGCTGCACGACAGGCCGAGAGAGGTCATATCTGCATGGTGGCTGCACGACAGGCTGAGAGGGGTCATGCACTGCATGATGGCTGCACGACAGGACGAGAGGAGTCATGCACCGCATGAGGGCTGCACGACAGGCCAAGAGGGGTCATGTGCTGCATGAGGGCTACACGACAGGCCGAGAGGGGTCATGTGCCGCATGATGGCTGCACGACAGGCTGAGAGGGGTCATGCGCTGCATGATGGCTGCACGACAGGCCGAGAGAGGTCATGCACCGCATGATGGCTGAACGACAGGCTGAGAGGAGTCATGCGCCGCAAGAGAGCTGCACGACAGGCCAAGAGGGGTCATGCACCGCATCATGGCTGCTTGATAGGCCGAGAGGGGTCATGTGAGGCATGGTAGCTGCACGACAGGCCGAGAGGGGTCATTAGCCGCATGGTGGCTGCCCAACAGGCCGAGAGGGGTCATGCACCGCAAGGGGGCTGCATGACAGACCGAGCGGGGTCATGTGCTGCATGGTGGCTGCACGACAGGCCGAGAGGGGTCATGCGCTGCATGGTCGGTACACAAAAGGCCGAGAGGGGTCATGCCCCGCATGATGGCTGCACGACAGGCCAAGAAGGGTGATGCGCCGCATGATGGCTGCACGACAGGCCGAGTGGAGTGATGCATTGCATGATGGCTGCACGACAGGCCGAGAGGGGTCATGCGCAGCATGGTGGCTGCACGACAGGCCGAGAGGGGTCATGTACCGCATGATGGCTGCACGACAGGCCGAGAGGGGCATGCGCCACATGGTGGCTGCACCCCAGGCCGACAGGGGTCATGCGCCGCATGAGGGCTGCATGACAGGCCAAAAGGAGTGATGCGTAGCATGATGGCTGCACGACAGGCCCAGAGGAGTGATGCATTGCATGATGGCTGCATGACAGGCCAAGAGGAGTGATGCATTGCATGATGGCTCCACGACAGGCCAAGAGGGGTCATACACCGCATGGTGGCTGCACGACAGGCCGAGAGGGGTCATTTGCCGCATGATGGCTGCACGACAGGCCAAGACAGGTCATGCGCCACATGATGGCTGCACTACAGGCCGAGAGGGGTGATGCGCCGCATGATGGCTGCACGACAGGCCGAGAGGGGTCATGCGCCGCATGATGGCTGCACGACAGGCTGAGAGGGGTCATGTGCCGCATGATGGCTGCACCAGATGCCGAGAGGGGTCATGTGCCACATGATGGCTGCATGACAGGCCGAGAGGGGTCATGCTCTGCATGAGGGCTGCACGACAGGCCGAGAGGGGTCATGCACAGACAGGCCGAGAGGGGTCATTCACCGACAGGCCGAGAGGGATCAAGCGCTACATGAGGGCTGCACAACAGGCCAAGAATGGTGATGCGCCACATGATGGCTGCACGATTGGCCAAGAAGGGTGATGCACCGCATGATGGCTGCACGACAGGCCAAGAAGGGTGATGCACTGCATGATGGCTGCACGACAGGCCAAGAGGGGTGATGCGCGGCATGATGGCTGCACGACAGGCCGAGAGGGGTCATGCGCCGCAAGAGGGCTGCACGACAGGTCGAGAGGGGTCATGTGCCGACAGGCTGAGAGGGATCATGCGCTGACAGGCCAAGAGGGGTCATGCGCTGCATGATGGCTGCATGACAGGCCGAGAGAGGTCATGTGCCGCAAGATGGCTGCATGACAGGCTGAGAGGGGTCATGCTCTGCATGAGGGCTGCACGACAGGCCGAGAGGGGTCATGCACTGACAGGCCGTGAGGGGTCATTCACCGACAGGCCGAGAGGGTCAAGCGCTGCATGAGGGCTGCACAACAGGCCAAGAAGGGTGATGCGCCACATGATGACTGCACGACTGGCCAAGTAGGGTGATGCACAGCATGATGGCTGCATGACAGGCCAAGAGGGGTGATGCACCGCATGATGGCTGAACGACAGGCCAAGAAGGGTGATGCACTGCATGAAGGCTGCACGGCAGGCCGAGAGGGGTGATGCGTTGCATGATGGCTGCACGACAGGCCGAGAGGAGTGATGCCTTGCATGATGGCTGCACGACAGGCCAATAGGGGTCACAACGCCGAGAGGGGTCATGCGCCGACAGGCTGAGAGGTATCATGCGCTGACAGGCCAAGAAGGGTGATGCACTGCATGATGGCTGCACGACAGGCCAAGAACAGTGAAGCGCCGTATGATGGCTGCATGACAGGCCAAGAAGGGTGATGCACCACATGATGGCTGCACGATAGGCCGAGAGGGGTGATGCGCCGCATGATGGCTGCACGACAGGATGAGAGGGGTCATGCGCTGCATGATAGTTGCACGACAGGCCTAGAGGGGTCATGCACCACATGAGGGCTGCACGACAGGATGAGAGGGGTCATGCGCTGCATGATAGTTGCACGACAGGCCTAGAGGGGTCATGCACCACATGAGGGCTGCATGACAGGCTGACAGGGGTCATGTGCCGCATGATGGCTGCACGACAGGCCGAGAGAGGTCATGCACTGCATGATGGCTGCATGACAGGCCAAGAGGGGTCATGCGCCGCAAGAGGGCTGCACGACAGGCCGAGAGGGGTCATGCGCCGACAGGCTGAGAGGGATCATGCGCTGACAGGCCAAGAGGGGTCATGCGCTGCATGATGGCTGCACGACAGGCTGAAAGAGGTCATGCGGCGCATGATGGCTGCACGACAGGCCGAGAGGAGTCATGCGCCGCATGATGGCTGCACGACAGGATGAGAGGGGTCATGCGCCGCATGATAGTTGCACGACAGGCCTAGAGGGGTCATGCACCGCATGAGAGCTGCACGACAGGCCGACAGGAGCCATGTGCCGCCTGATGGCTGCACGACAGGCCGAGAGCGGTTATGTGCTGCATGATGGCTGCACGACAGGCCGAGAGGGGTAATGCGCCGACAGGCTGAGAGGGATCATGCGCTGACAGGCCAAGAGGGGTCATGCGCCGCATGAGGGCTGCACGACAGGCCAAGAAGGGTGATGCGCCGCATGATGGCTGCATGACAGGCCAAGAAGGGTGATGCACCAAATGATGGCTGCACGACAGGCCGAGAGGGGGGATGTGCCGCATGATGGCTGCATGACAGGATGTGAGGGGTCATGCACCGCATGATAGTTGCACAACAGGCCTAGAGGGGTCATGCACTGCATGAGGGCTGCACGACAGGCCGACAGGGGTCATGTGCCACATGATGGCTGCACGACAGGCCGAGAGAGGTCATATCTGCATGGTGGCTGCACGACAGGCTGAGAAGGGTCATGCACTGCATGATGGCTGCACGACAGGACGAGAGGAGTCATGCACCGCATGAGGGCTGCACGACAGGCCAAGAGGGGTCATGTGCTGCATGAGGGCTACATGACAGGCCGAGAGGGGTCATGTGCCGCATGATGGCTGCACGACAGGCTGAGAGGGGTCATGCGCTGCATGATGGCTGCACGACAGGCCGAGAGAGGTCATGCGCCGCATGATGGCTGAACGACAGGCCAAGAGGAGTCATGCGCCGCAAGAGAGCTGCACGACAGGCCGAGAGGGGTCATGCACCGCATGATGGCTTCTTGATAGGCCGAGAGGGGTCATGTGAGGCATGGTAGCTGCACGACAGGCCGAGAGGGGTCATTAGCCGCATGGTGGCTGCCCAACAGGCCGAGAGGGGTCATGCACCGCAAGGGGGCTGCACGACAGGCCGAGCGGGGTCATGTGCTGCATGGTGGCTGCACGACAGGCCGAGAGGGGTCAAGCGCTGCATGGTCGGTACACAAAAGGCCGAGAGGGGTCATGCCCCGCATGATGGCTGCATGACAGGCCAAGAGGGGTCATGCGCCGCAAGAGGGCTGCACGACAGGCCGAGAGGGGTCATGCGCCGACAGGCTGAGAGGGATCATGCGCTGACAGGCCAAGAGGGGTCATGCGCTGCATGATGGCTGCACGACAGGCCGAAAGAGGTCATGCGGCGCATGATGGCTGCACGACAGGCCGAGAGGAGTCATGCGCCGCATGATGGCTGCACGACAGGATGAGAGGGGTCATGCGCCGCATGATAGTTGCACGACAGGCCTAGAGGGGTCATACACCGCATGAGAGCTGCACGACAGGCCGACAGGAGCCATGTGCCGCCTGATGGCTGCACGACAGGCCGAGAGCGGTTATGTGCTGCATGATAGCTGCACGACAGGCCGAGAGGGGTCATGCGCCGACAGGCTGAGAGGGATCATGCGCTGACAGGCCAAGAGGGGTCATGCGCCGCATGAGGGCTGCACGACAGGCCAAGAAGGGTGATGCGCCGCATGATGGCTGCATGACAGGCCAAGAAGGGTGATGCACCAAATGATGGCTGCACGACAGGCCGAGAGGGGGGATGTGCCGCATGATGGCTGCATGACAGGATGTGAGGGGTCATGCACCGCATGATAGTTGCACAACAGGCCTAGAGGGGTCATGCACCGCATAAGGGCTGCACGACAGGCCGACAGGGGTCATGTGCCACATGATGGCTGCACGACAGGCCGAGAGAGGTCATATCTGCATGGTAGCTGCACGACAGGCTGAGAAGGGTCATGCACTGCATGATGGCTGCACAACAGGACGAGAGGAGTCATGCACCGCATGAGGGCTGCACGACAGGCCAAGAGGGGTCATGTGCTGCATGAGGGCTACATGACAGGCCGAGAGGGGTCATGTGCCGCATGATGGCTGCACGACAGGCTGAGAGGGGTCATGCGCTGCATGATGGCTGCACGACAGGCCGAGAGAGGTCATGCGCCGCATGATGGCTGAACGACAGGCCAAGAGGAGTCATGCGCCGCAAGAGAGCTGCACGACAGGCCGAGAGGGGTCATGCACCGCATGATGGCTGCTTGATAGGCCGAGAGGGGTCATGTGAGGCATGGTAGCTGCACGACAGGCCGAGAGGGGTCATTAGCCGCATGGTGGCTGCCCAACAGGCCGAGAGGGGTCATGTGCTGCATGGTGGCTGCACGACAGGCCGAGAGGGGTCAAGCGCTGCATGGTCGGTACACAAAAGGCCGAGAGGGGTCATGCCCCGCATGATGGCTGCACGACAGGCCAAGAAGGGTGATGCACCGCATGATGGCTGCACGACAGGCCGAGTGGAGTGATGCATTGCATGATGGCTGCACGACAGGCCGAGAGGGGTCATGCGCAGCATGGTGGCTGCACGACAGGCCGATAGGGGTCATGTACCGCATGATGGCTGCACGACAGGCCGAGAGGGGCATGCGCCACATGGTGGCTGCACCCCAGGCCGACAGGGGTCATGCGCCGCATGAGGGCTGCACAACAGGCCAAAAGGAGTGATGCGTAGCATGATGGCTGCACACAGGCCGAGAGGAGTGATACATTGCATGATGGCTGCACGACAGGCTAAGAGGAGTGATGCATTGTATGATGGCTGCACGACAGGCCAAGAGGGGTCATACACCGCATGGTGGCTGCACGACAGGCCGAGAGGGGTCATTTGCCGCGTGATGGCTGCACGACAGGCCGAGAGGGGTCATGCACCCCATGATGGCTACACAACAGGCCGAGAGAGGTCCTGTGCCGCATGATGGCTGCACGACAGGCCGAGAGGAGTGATGCATTGCATGATGGCTGCACGACAGGCCAAGAGGGGTCATACACCGCATGGTAGCTGCACGACAGGCCGAGAGGGGTCATGCACCCCATGATGGCTACACAACAGGCCGAGAGAGGTCCTGTGCCGCATGATGGCTGCACGACAGGCCGAGAGGAGTGATGCATTGCATGATGGCTGCACGACAGGCCAAGAGGAGTGATGCATTGCATGATAGCTGCACGACAGGCCAAGAGGGGTCATACACCGCATGGTAGCTGCACTACAGGCCGAGAGGGGTCATTTGCCGCATGATGGCTGCACGACAGGCCAAGACGGGTAATGCGCCACATGATGGCAGCACGACAGGCCGAGAGGGGTCATGCGCCGAGTGATGGCTGCACGATAGGCCGAGAGGGGTCATATGCCGCATGATGGCTGCACGACAGGCCGAGAGGGGTCATGTGCCGTATGATGGCTGCACGACAGGCCGAGAGGGGTCATGCTCTGCATGAGGGCTGCACGACAGGCCAAGAAGGGTGATGCACCGCATGATGGCTGCACGACAGGCCGAGAGGGGTCATGTGCCGCATGATGGCTGCACGACCGGCCGAAAGGGGTCATGCACCGCATGATGGCTGCATGACAGGCTGAGAGGGGTCATGCTCTGCATGAGGGCTGCACGACAGGCCGAGAGGGGTCATGCACTGACAGGCTGAGAGGAGTCATTCACCGACAGGCCGAGAGGGTCAAGCGCTGCATGAGGGCTGCACAACAGGCCAAGAAGGGTGATGCACCACATGATGACTGCACGACTGGCCAAGTAGGGTGATGCACAGCATGATGGCTGCATGACAGGCCAAGAGGGGTGATGCACCGCATGATGGCTGAACGACAGGCCAAGAAGGGTGATGCACTGCATGAAGGCTGCACGACAGGCCGAGAGGGGTGATGCGTTGCATGATGGCTGCACGACAGGCCGAGAGGAGTGATGCATTGCATGATGGCTGCACGACAGGCCAATAGGGGTCACAACGCCGAGAGGGGTCATGCGCCGACAGGCTGAGAGGTATCATGCGCTGACAGGCCAAGAGGGGTCATGCGCCGCATGACGGCTGCACGACAGGCCAAGAACAGTGAAGCGCCGTATGATGGCTGCATGACAGGCCAAGAAGGGTGATGCACCACATGATGGCTGCACGATAGGCCGAGAGGGGTGATGCGCCGCATGATGGCTGCATGACAGGATGAGAGGGGTCATGCGCCGCATGATAGTTGCACGACAGGCCTAGAGGGGTCATGCACCACATGAGGGCTGCACGACAGGCTGACAGGGGTCATGTGCCGCATGATGGCTGCACGACAGGCCGAGAGAGGTCATGCACTGCATGATGGCTGCATGACAGGCCAAGAGGGGTCATGCGCTGCATGATGGCTGCACGACAGGCCGAGAGTGGTCATGCACTGCATGATGGCTGCATGACAGGCCGAGAGGAGTCATGCGCCGCATGAGGGCTGCACGACAGGCCGAGAGGAGTCATGCGCCGCATGAGGGCTGCACGACAGGCCGAGAGGAGTCATGTGCTGTATGAGGGCTGCACGACAGGCCGAGAGGGGTCATGTGCCGCATGATGGCTGCACGACAGGCCGAGAGGGGTCATGCACCCCATGATGGCTACACAACAGGCCGAGAGAGGTCCTGTGCCGCATGATGGCTGCACGACAGGCCGAGAGGAGTGATGCATTGCATGATGGCTGCACGACAGGCCAAGAGGAGTGATGCATTGCATGATAGCTGTACGACAGGCCAAGAGGGGTCATACACCGCATGGTAGCTGCACTACAGGCCGAGAGGGGTCATTTGCCGCATGATGGCTGCACGACAGGCCAAGACGGGTAATGCGCCACATGATGGCAGCACGACAGGCCGAGAGGGGTCATGCGCCGAGTGATGGCTGCACGATAGGCCGAGAGGGGTCATGTGCCGTATGATGGCTGCACGACAGGCCGAGAGGGGTCATGCTCTGCATGAGGGCTGCATGACAGGCCAAGAGGGGTAATTCACCGACAGGCCGAGAGGGGTCAAGCGCTGCATGATGGCTGCATGACAGGCCAAGAGGGGTGATGCGCCGCATGATGGTTGCATGACAGGCCAAGAAGGGTGATGCACCGCATGATGGCTGCACGACAGGCCGAGAGGGGTCATGTGCCGCATGATGGCTGCACGACCGGCCGAGAGGGTCATGCCCCGCATGATGGCTGCATGACAGGCTGAGAGGGGTCATGCTCTGCATGAGGGCTGCACGACAGGCCGAGAGGGGTCATGCACTGACAGGCCGAGAGGGGTCATTCACCGACAGGCCGAGAGGGTCAAGCGCTGCATGAGGGCTGCACAACAGGCCAAGAAGGGTGATGCGCCACATGATGACTGCACGACTGGCCAAGTAGGGTGATGCACAGCATGATGGCTGCATGACAGGCCAAGAGGGGTGATGCACCGCATGATGGCTGAACGACAGGCCAAGAAGGGTGATGCACTGCATGAAGGCTGCACGACAGGCCGAGAGGGGTCATGCGCCGCAAGTGGGCTGCACGACAGGCCGAGAGGGGTCATGCGCCGACAGGCTGAGAGGGATCATGCACTGACAGGCCAAGAGGGGTCATGCGCCGCATGAGGGCTGCACGACAGGCCGAGAGGGGTCATGCGCTGCATGATGGCTGCACGACAGGCCGAGAGAGGTCATGCGCCGCATGATGGCTGCACGACAAGCCGAGAGGAGTCATGCGCAGCATGATGGCTGCACGACAGGATGAGAGGGGTCATGCGCCACATGATAGTTGCACGACAGGCCTAGAGGGGTCATGCACCGCATGAGAGCTGCACGACAGGCCAACAGGAGCCATGTGCCGCATGATGGCTGCACGACAGGCCGAGAGTGGTCATGTGCTGCATGATGGCTGCACGACAGGCCGAGAGGGGTCATGCGCCGACAGGCTGAGAGGGATCATGCGCTGACAGGCCGAGAGGGGTCATGCGACGCAAGAGGGCTGCACGACAGGCCGAGAGGGGTCATGCGCTGACAGGCTGAGAGGGATCATGCGCTGACAGGCCAAGAGGGGTCATGCGCCGCATTAGGGCTGCACGACAGGCCGAGAGGGGTCATGTGCTGCAAGATGGCTGCATGACAGGCCGAGAGAGGTCATGCGCCGCATGATGGCTGCACGACAGTCCGAGAGGAGTCATGCGCCGCATGATGGCTGCACGACAGGATGAGAGGGGTCATGTGCCGCATGATAGTTGCACGACAGGCCTAGAGGGGTCATGCACCGCATGAGAGCTGCACGACAGGCCGACAGAAGCCATGTGCCGCATTATGGCTGCACGACAGGCCGAGAGCGGTCATGTGCTGCATGATGGCTGCATGACAGGCTGAGAGGGGTCATGCACCGACAGGCTGAGAGGGATCATGCGCTGTCAGGCCAAGAGGGGTCATGCGCCGCATGAGGGCTGCTTGATAGGCCGAGAGGGGTCATGTGAGGCATGGTGGCTGCATGAAAGGCTGAGAGGGGTCATGCGCCGCATGGTGGCTGCACAACAGGCCGAGAGGGGTCATGCACTGCAAGGGGGCTGCACGACAGGCTGAGCGGGGTCATGCGCTGCGTGGTGGCTGCACGACAGGCCAAGAGGGGTCATGCACCGCATGGTCGGTACACAAAAGGCCGAGAGGGGTCATGCCCCGCATGATGGCTGCACGACAGGCCAAGAAGGGTGATGCGCCGCATGATGGCTGCACGACAGGCCGAGTGGAGTGATGCATTGCATGATGGCTGCACGACAGGCCAAGAGGGATCATGCGCCGCATGGTGGCTGCACGACAGGCCGAGAGGGGTCATGTACCGCATGATGGCTGCACGACAGGCCAAGAGGGGTCATGCGCCGCATGTTAGCTGCACGACAGGCCGAGAGGGGTCATGTACCGCATGATGGCTGCACGACAGGCCGAGAGGGGTCATGTGCCGCATGTTAGCTGCATGACAGGCCGAGAGGGGTCATGCGCCACATGGTGGCTGCACCCCAGGCTAACAGGGGTCATGCGCCGCATGAGGGCTGCACAACAGGCCAAAAGGAGTGATGCATAGCATGATGGCTGCACGACAGGCCGAGAGGAGTGATGCATTGCATGATGGCTGCACGACAGGCCAAGAGGAGTGATGCATTGCATGATGGCTGCACGACAGGCCAAGAGGGGTCATACACTGCATGGTGGCTGCACGACAGGCCGAGAGGGGTCATTTGCCGCATGATGGCTGCACGACAGGCCAAGACGGGTCATGCGCCACATGATGGCTGCACGACAGACCGAGAGGGGTCATGCGCAGAGTGATGGCTGCACGACAGGCTGAGAGGGGTCATATGCCGCATGATGGCTGCACGATAGGCCGAGAGGGGTCATGTGTTGCATGATGGCTGCACGACAGGCCGAGAGGGGTCATGCTCTGCATGAGGGCTGCATGAGAGGCCAAGAGGGGTGATGCGCCGCATGATGGCTGCATGACAGGCCAAGAAGGGTGATGCACCGCATGATGGCTCCACGACAGGCCGAGAGGGGTCATGTGCCGCATGATGGCTGCACGACAGGCCTAGAGGGGTCATGTGCCGCATGATGGCTGCATGACAGGCCAAGAGGGGTGATGCGCCGCATGATGGCTGCATGACAGGCCAAGAAGGGTGATGCACCGCATGATGGCTGCACGACAGTCCGAGAGGGGTCATGTGCCGCATGATGGCTGCACGACAGGCCGAGAGGGGTCATGTGCCGCATGATGGCTGCACGACAGGCCGAGAGGGGTCATGCACCACATGATGGCTGCATGACAGGCTGAGAGGGGTCATGCTCTGCATGAGGGCTGCATGACAGGCTGAGAGGGGTCATGCTCTGCATGAGGGCTGCATGACAGGCCAAGAGGGGTGATGTGCCGCATGATGGCTGCATGACAGGCCAAGAAGGGTGATGCACCGCATGATGGCTGCACGACAGGCCGAGAGGGGTCATGTGCCGCATGATGGCTGCACGACAGGCCGAGAGGGGTAATTCATCGACAGGCCGAGAGGGGTCAAGCGCTGCATGATGGCTGCATGACAGGCCAAGAGGGGTGATGCGCCGCATGATGGC
Organism: Ambystoma mexicanum; assembly: GCF_040938575.1. NCBI lineage: Eukaryota > Metazoa > Chordata > Amphibia > Caudata > Ambystomatidae > Ambystoma > Ambystoma mexicanum. Next base: position 1,285,156,919 of record NC_090928.1, read on the forward strand.
TGCATGACAGGCCAAGAAGGGTGATGCACCGCATGATGGCTGCACGACAGGCCGAGAGGGGTCATGTGCCGCATGATGGCTGCACGACAGGCAGAGAGGGGTCATGTGCCGCATGATGGCTGCACGACAGGCCGAGAGGGGTCATGCACCGCATGATGGCTGCATGACAGGCTGAGAGGGGTCATGCTCTGCATGAGGGCTGCACGACAGGCCGAGAGGGGTCATGCACTGACAGGCCGAGAGGGGTCATTCACCGACAGGCCGAGACGGTCAAGCGCTGCATGAGGGCTGCACAACAGGCCAAGAAGGGTGATGAGCCACATGATGGCTGCACGACTGGCCAAGTAGGGTGATGCACCGCATGATGGCTGCATGACAGGCCAAGAGGGGTGATGCACCGCATGATGGCTGCACGACAGGCCAAGAAGGGTGATGCACTGCATGATGGCTGCACGACAGGCCAAGAGGGGTGATGCGCTGCATAATGGCTGCACGACAGGTCGAGAGGGGTCATGCGCCGCAAGAGGGCTGCACGACAGGCCGAGAGGGGTCATGCGCCGACAGGCTGAGAGGGATCATGTGCTGACAGGCCAAGAGGGGTCATGCGCCGCATGAGGGCTGCACGACAGGCCGAGAGGGGTCATGCGCTGCATAATGGCTGCACGACAGGCCGAGAGAGGTCATGCGCCGCATGATGGCTGCACGACAGGCCGAGAGGTGTCATGCGCCGCATGATGGCTGCATGACAGGCCGAGAGGGGTCATGCGCCGCATGATGGCTGCACGACAGGCCGAGAGCGGTCATGTGCCGCATGATGGCTGCACAACAGGCCAAGAGGGGTCATATGCCGCATGATGGCTGCATGACAGGCCGAGAGGGGTCATGCTCTGCATGAGGGCAGCAAAACAGGCCAAGAATGGTGATGCGCCACATGATGGCTGCATGATTGGCCAAGAAGGGTGATGCACCGCATGATGGCTGCATGACAGGCCAAGAGGGGTGATGCGCCGCATGATGGCTGCACGACAGGCCAAGAAGGGTGATGCACTGAATGATGGCTGCACAACAGGCCAAGAGGGGTGTTACGCTGCATGATGGCTGCACAACAGGCAGAGAGGGGTCATGCGCCACAAGAGGGCTGCACGACAGGCCGAGAGGGGTCATGCGCCGACAGGCTGAGAGAGATCATGCGCTGACAGGCCAAGAGGGGTCATGCGCTGCATTATGGCTGCACGACAGGCCGAAATAGGTCATGCGCCGCATGATGGCTGCACGACAGGCCGAGAGAGGTCATGCACTGCATGATGGCTGCATGACAGGCCAAGAGGGGTCATGCGCTGCATGATGGCTGCACGACAGGCCGAGAGTGGTCATGCATCGCATGATGGCTACACGACAGGCAGAGAGGAGTCATGCACCGCATGAGGACTGCACGACAGGCCGAGAGGGGTCATGTGTTGCATGAGGGCTGCACGACAGGCTGAGAGGGTTCATGTGCCGCATGATGGCTGCACGACAGGCCGAGAGGGGTCATGCACTGCACGATGGCTGCACGACAGGCTGAGAGAGGTCATGCGCCGCATGATGGCTGCACGACAGGCCGAGAGGAGTCATGCGCCGCATGAGGGCTGCACGACAGGCCGAGAGGAGTCATGCGCCGCATGAGGGCTGCACGACAGGCCGAGAGGAGTCATGTGCTGTATGAGGGCTGCACGACAGGCCGAGAGGGGTCATGTGCCGCATGATGGCTGCACGACAGGCCGAGAGGGGTCATGCACCCCATGATGTCTACACAACAGGCCGAGAAAGGTCCTGTGCCGCATGATGGCTGCACGACAGGCCGAGAGGAGTGATGCATTGCATGATGGCTGCACGACAGGCCAAGAGGAGTGATGCATTGCATGATAGCTGCACGACAGGCCAAGAGGGGTCATACACCGCATGGTAGCTGCACTACAGGCCGAGAGGGGTCATTTGCCGCATGATGGCTGCACGACAGGCCAAGACGGGTAATGCGCCACATGATGGCAGCACGACAGGCCGAGAGGGGTCATGCGCCGAGTGATGGCTGCACGATAGGCCGAGAGGGGTCATGTGCCGTATGATGGCTGCACGACAGGCCGAGAGGGGTCATGCTCTGCATGAGGGCTGCACGACAGGCCGAGAGGGGTAATTCACCGACAGGCCGAGAGGGGTCAAGCGCTGCATGATGGCTGCATGACAGGCCAAGAGGGGTGATGCGCCGCATGATGGCTGCATGACAGGCCAAGAAGGGTGATGCACCGCATGATGGCTGCACGACAGGCCAAGAGGGGTCATGTGCCGCATGATGGCTGCACGACCGGCCGAGAGGGGTCATGCCCCGCATGATGGCTGCATGACAGGCTGAGAGGGGTCATGCTCTGCATGAGGGCTGCACGACAGGCCGAGAGGGGTCATGCACTGACAGGCCGAGAGGGGTCATTCACCGACAGGCCGAGAGGGTCAAGCGCTGCATGAGGGCTGCACAACAGGCCAAGAAGGGTGATGCGCCACATGATGACTGCACGACTGGCCAAGTAGGGTGATGCACAGCATGATGGCTGCATGACAGGCCAAGAGGGGTGATGCACCGCATGATGGCTGAACGACAGGCCAAGAAGGGTGATGCACTGCATGAAGGCTGCACGACAGGCCGAGAGGGGTCATGCGCCGCAAGTGGGCTGCACGACAGGCCGAGAGGGGTCATGCGCCGACAGGCTGAGAGGGATCATGCACTGACAGGCCAAGAGGGGTCATGCGCCGCATGAGGGCTGCACGACAGGCCGAGAGGGGTCATGCGCTGCATGATGGCTGCACGACAGGCCGAGAGAGGTCATGCGCCGCATGATGGCTGCACGACAGGCCAAGAGGAGTCATGCGCAGCATGATGGCTGCACGACAGGATGAGAGGGGTCATGCGCCACATGATAGTTGCACGACAGGCCTAGAGGGGTCATGCACCGCATGAGAGCTGCACGACAGGCCAACAGGAGCCATGTGCCGCATGATGGCTGCACGACAGGCCGAGAGTGGTCATGTGCTGCATGATGGCTGCACGACAGGCCGAGAGGGGTCATGCGCCGACAGGCTGAGAGGGATCATGCGCTGACAGGCCGAGAGGGGTCATGCGACGCAAGAGGGCTGCACGACAGGCCGAGAGGGGTCATGCGCTGACAGGCTGAGAGGGATCATGCGCTGACAGGCCAAGAGGGGTCATGCGCCGCATTAGGGCTGCACGACAGGCCGAGAAGGGTCATGTGCTGCAAGATGGCTGCATGACAGGCCGAGAGAGGTCATGCGCCGCATGATGGCTGCACGACAGTCCGAGAGGAGTCATGCGCCGCATGATGGCTGCACGACAGGATGAGAGGGGTCATGTGCCGCATGATAGTTGCACGACAGGCCTAGAGGGGTCATGCACCGCATGAGAGCTGCACGACAGGCCGACAGAAGCCATGTGTCGCATTATGGCTGCACGACAGGCCGAGAGTGGTCATGTGCTGCATGATGGCTGCATGACAGGCTGAGAGGGGTCATGCACCGACAGGCTGAGAGGGATCATGCGCTGTCAGGCCAAGAGGGGTCATGCGCCGCATGAGGGCTGCTTGATAGGCCGAGAGGGGTCATGTGAGGCATGGTGGCTGCATGAAAGGCTGAGAGGGGTCATGCGCCGCATGGTGGCTGCACAACAGGCCGAGAGGGGTCATGCACTGCAAGGGGGCTGCACGACAGGCTGAGCGGGGTCATGCGCTGCGTGGTGGCTGCACGACAGGCCAAGAGGGGTCATGCACCGCATGGTCGGTACACAAAAGGCCGAGAGGGGTCATGCCCTGCATGATGGCTGCACGACAGGCCAAGAAGGGTGATGCGCCGCATGATGGCTGCACGACAGGCCGAGTGGAGTGATGCATTGCATGATGGCTGCACGACAGGCCAAGAGGGGTCATGTGCCGCATGTTAGCTGCACGACAGGCCGAGAGGGGTCATGCGCCACATGGTGGCTGCACCCCAGGCTAACAGGGGTCATGCGCCGCATGAGGGCTGCACAACAGGCCAAAAGGAGTGATGCATAGCATGATGGCTGCACGACAGGCCGAGAGGAGTGATGCATTGCATGATGGCTGCACGACAGGCCAAGAGGAGTGATGCATTGCATGGTGGCTGCACGACAGGCCGAGAGGGGTCATTTGCCGCATGATGGCTGCACGACAGGCCAAGACGGGTCATGCGCCACATGATGGCTGCACGACAGACCGAGAGGGGTCATGCGCAGAGTGATGGCTGCACGACAGGCTGAGAGGGGTCATATGCCGCATGATGGCTGCACGACAGGCCGAGAGGGGTCATGTGTTGCATGATGGCTGCACGACAGGCCGAGAGGGGTCATGCTCTGCATGAGGGCTGCATGAGAGGCCAAGAGGGGTGATGCGCCGCATGATGGCTGCATGACAGGCCAAGAAGGGTGATGCACCGCATGATGGCTCCACGACAGGCCGAGAGGGGTCATGTGCCGCATGATGGCTGCACGACAGGCCTAGAGGGGTCATGTGCCGCATGATGGCTGCATGACAGGCCAAGAGGGGTGATGCGCCGCATGATGGCTGCATGACAGGCCAAGAAGGGTGATGCACCGCATGATGGCTGCACGACAGTCCGAGAGGGGTCATGTGCCGCATGATGGCTGCACGACAGGCCGAGAGGGGTCATGTGCCGCATGATGGCTGCACGACAGGCCGAGAGGGGTCATGCACCGCATGATGGCTGCATGACAGGCTGAGAGGGGTCATGCTCTGCATGAGGGCTGCATGACAGGCTGAGAGGGGTCATGCTCTGCATGAGGGCTGCATGACAGGCCAAGAGGGGTGATGCGCCGCATGATGGCTGCATGACAGGCCAAGAAGGGTGATGCACCGCATGATGGCTGCACGACAGGCCGAGAGGGGTCATGTGCCGCATGATGGCTGCACGACAGGCCGAGAGGGGTCATGTGCCGCATGATGGCTGCACGACAGGCCGAGAGGGGTCATGTGCCGCATGATGGCTGCACGACAGGCCGAGAGGGGTCATGTGCCGCATGATGGCTGCACGACAGGCCGAGAGGGGTCATGCACCGCATGATGGCTGCATGACAGGCTGAGAGGGGTCATGCTCTGCATGAGGGCTGCACGACAGGCTGAGAGGGGTCATGCACTGACAGGCCGAGAGGGGTCATTCACCGACAGGCCGAGACGGTCAAGCGCTGCATGAGGGCTGCACAACAGGCCAAGAAGGGTGATGCGCCACATGATGGCTGCACGACTGGCCAAGTAGGGTGATGCACCGCATGATGGCTACATGACAGGCCAAGAGGGGTGATGCACCGCATGATGGCTGCACGACAGGCCAAGAAGGGTGATGCACTGCATGATGGCTGCACGACAGGCCAAGAGGGGTGATGCGCTGCATAATGGCTGCACGACAGGTCGAGAGGGGTCATGCGCCGCAAGAGGGCTGCACGACAGGCCGAGAGGGGTCATGCGCCGACAGGCTGAGAGGGATCATGTGCTGACAGGCCAAGAGGGGTCATGCGCCGCATGAGGGCTGCACGACAGGCCGAGAGGGGTCATGCGCTGCATAATGGCTGCACGACAGGCCGAGAGAGGTCATGCGCCGCATGATGGCTGCACGACAGGCCGAGAGGTGTCATGCGCCGCATGATGGCTGCATGACAGGCCGAGAGGGGTCATGCGCCGCATGATGGCTGCACGACAGGCCGAGAGCGGTCATGTGCCGCATGATGGCTGCACAACAGGCCAAGAGGGGTCATATGCCGCATGATGGCTGCATGACAGGCCGAGAGGGGTCATGCTCTGCATGAGGGCAGCAAAACAGGCCAAGAATGGTGATGCGCCACATGATGGCTGCATGATTGGCCAAGAAGGGTGATGCACCGCATGATGGCTGCATGACAGGCCAAGAGGGGTGATGCGCCGCATGATGGCTGCACGACAGGCCAAGAAGGGTGATGCACTGAATGATGGCTGCACAACAGGCCAAGAGGGGTGTTACGCTGCATGATGGCTGCACAACAGGCAGAGAGGGGTCATGCGCCACAAGAGAGCTGCACGACAGGCCGAGAGGGGTCATGCGCCGACAGGCTGAGAGAGATCATGCGCTGACAGGCCAAGAGGGGTCATGCGCTGCATGATGGCTGCACGACAGGCCGAAATAGGTCATGCGCCGCATGATGGCTGCACGACAGGCCGAGAGGAGTCATGCGCCGCATGATGGCTGCACGACAGGATGAGAGGGGTCATGCGCCGCATGATAGTTGCACGACAGGCCTAGAGGGGTCATGCACCGCATGAGAGCTGCACGACAGGAGCCATGTGCCGCCGCATGATGGCTGCACGACAGGCCGAGAGCGGTTATGTGCTGCATGATGGCTGCACGACAGGCCGAGAGGGGTCATGCGCCGACAGGCTGAGAGGGATCATGCGCTGACAGGCAAAGAGGGGTCATGCGCCGCATGAGGGCTGCACGACAGGCCAAGAAGGGTGATGCGCCGCATGATGGCTGCATGACAGGCCAAGAAGGGTGATGCACCAAATGATGGCTGCACGACAGGCCGAGAGGGGGGATGTGCCGCATGATGGCTGCACGACAGGATGTGAGGGGTCATGCACCGCATGAGAGCTGCACGACAGGAGCCATGTGCCGCCGCATGATGGCTGCACGACAGGCCGAGAGCGGTTATGTGCTGCATGATGGCTGCACGACAGGCCGACAGGGGTCATGTGCCACATGATGGCTGCACGACAGGCCGAGAGAGGTCATATCTGCATGGTGGCTGCACGACAGGCTGAGAGGGGTCATGCACTGCATGATGGCTGCACGACAGGACGAGAGGAGTCATGCACCGCATGAGGGCTGCACGACAGGCCAAGAGGGGTCATGTGCTGCATGAGGGCTACACGACAGGCCGAGAGGGGTCATGTGCCGCATGATGGCTGCACGACAGGCTGAGAGGGGTCATGCGCTGCATGATGGCTGCACGACAGGCCGAGAGAGGTCATGCACCGCATGATGGCTGAATGACAGGCTGAGAGGAGTCATGCGCCGCAAGAGAGCTGCACGACAGGCCAAGAGGGGTCATGCACCGCATGATGGCTGCTTGATAGGCCGAGAGGGGTCATGTGAGGCATGGTAGCTGCACGACAGGCCGAGAGGGGTCATTAGCCGCATGGTGGCTGCCCAACAGGCCGAGAGGGGTCATGCACCGCAAGGGGGCTGCACGACAGGCAGAGCGGGGTCATGTGCTGCATGGTGGCTGCACGACAGGCCGAGAGGGGTCATGCGCTGCATGGTCGGTACACAAAAGGCCGAGAGGGGTCATGCCCCGCATGATGGCTGCACGACAGGCCAAGAAGGGTGATGCGCCGCATGATGGCTGCACGACAGGCCGAGTGGAGTGATGCATTGCATGATGGCTGCACGACAGGCCGAGAGGGGTCATGCGCAGCATGGTGGCTGCACGACAGGCTGAGAGGGGTCATGTACCGCATGATGGCTGCACGACAGGCCGAGAGGGGCATGCGCCACATGGTGGCTGCACCCCAGGCCGACAGGGGTCATGCGCCGCATGAGGGCTGCATGACAGGCCAAAAGGAGTGATGCGTAGCATGATGGCTGCACGACAGGCCAAGAGGAGTGATGCATTGCATGATGGCTGCACGACAGGCCAAGAGGAGTGATGCATTGCATGATGGCTCCACGACAGGCCAAGAGGGGTCAAACACCGCATGGTGGCTGCACGACAGGCCGAGAGGGGTCATTTGCCGCATGATGGCTGCACGACAGGCCAAGACAGGTCATGCGCCACATGATGGCTGCACTACAGGCCGAGAGGGGTGATGCGCCGCATGATGGCTGCACGACAGGCCGAGAGGGGTCATGCGCCGCATGATGGCTGCACGACAGGCCGAGAGGGGTCATGTGCCGCATGATGGCTGCACCACATGCCGAGAGGGGTCATGTGCCACATGATGGCTGCATGACAGGCCGAGAGGTGTCATGCTCTGCATGAGGGCTGCACGACAGGCCGAGAGGGGTCATGCACTGACAGGCCGAGAGGGGTCATTCACCGACAGGCCGAGAGGGATCAAGCGCTACATGAGGGCTGCACAACAGGCCAAGAATGGTGATGCGTCACATGATGGCTGCACGGTTGGCCAAGAAGGGTGATGCACCGCATGATGGCTGCACGACAGGCCAAGAAGGGTGATGCACTGCATGATGGCTGCACGACAGGCCAAGAGGGGTGATGCGTGGCATGATGGCTGCACGACAGGCCGAGAGGGGTCATGCGCCGCAAGAGGGCTGCACGACAGGTCGAGAAGGGTCATGTGCCGACAGGCTGAGAGGGATCATGCGCTGACAGGCCAAGAGGGGTCATGCGCTGCATGATGGCTGCATGACAGGCCGAGAGAGGTCATGCGCCGACAGGCTGAGAGGGATCATGCACTGACAGGCCAAGAGGGGTCATGCGCCGCATGAGGGCTGCACGACAGGCCGAGAGGGGTCATGCGCCGCAAGAGGGCTGCACGACAGGCCGAGAGGGGTCATGCGCCGACAGGCTGAGAGGGATCATGCACTGACAGGCCAAGAGGGGTCATGCGCCGCATGAGGGCTGCACGACAGGCCGAGTGGAGTGATGCATTGCATGATGGCTGCACGACAGGCCGAGAGGGGTCATGCGCAGCATGGTGGCTGCACGACAGGCTGAGAGGGGTCATGTACCGCATGATGGCTGCACGACAGGCCGAGAGGGGCATGCGCCACATGGTGGCTGCACCCCAGGCCGACAGGGGTCATGCGCCGCATGAGGGCTGCACAACAGGCCAAAAGGAGCGATGCGAAGCATGATGGCTGCATGACAGGCCGAGAGGAGTGATGCATTGCATGATGGCTGCACGACAGGCCAAGAGGAGTGATGCATTGCATGATGGCTGCACGACAGGCCAAGAGGGGTCATACACCGCATTGTGGCTGCACGACAGGCCGAGAGGGGTCATTTGCCGCGTGATGGCTGCACGACAGGCCAAGACAGGTCATGCGCCACATGATTGCTGCACGACAGGCCGAGAGGCGTGATGCGCCGCATGATGGCTGCACGACAGGCCGAGAGGGGTCATGCGACGCATGATGTCTGCACCACAGGCCGAGAGGGGTCATGTGCCGCATGATGGCTGCACCACAGGCCGAGAGGGGTCATGTGCCACATGATGGCTGCATGACAGGCCGAGAGGGGTCATGCTCTGCATGAGGGCTGCACGACAGGCCGAGAGGGGTCATGCACTGACAGGCCGAAAGGGGTCATTTACCGACAGGCCGAGAGGGGTCAAGCGCTACATGAGGGCTGCACAACAGGCCAAGAATGGTGATGCGCCACATGATGGCTGCACGATTGGCCAAGAAGGGTGATGCACCGCATGATGGCTGCACGACAGGCCAAGAAGGGTGATGCACTGCATGATGGCTGCACAACAGGCCAAGAGGGGTGATGCGCTGCATGATGGCTGCACGACAGGCCGAGAGGGGTCATGCGCCGCAAGAGGGCTGCACGACAGGTCGAGAGGGGTCATGCGCCGACAGGCTGAGAGGGATCATGCACTGACAGGCCAAGAGGGGTCATGCGCTGCATGATGGCTGCACGACAGGCCGAGAGAGGTCATGTGCCGCATGATGGCTGCACGACAGGCCGAGAGGGGTCATGTGCCACATGATGGCTGCACGACAGGCCGAGAGGGGTCATGCTCTGCATGAGGGATGCACATGATGTGCCACATGATGGCTGCACGACAGGCCGAGAGGGGTAATGCTCTGCATGATGGCTGCACAATTGGCCAAGAAGGGTGATGCACCGCATGATGGCTGCATGACAGGCCAAGAGGGGTGATGTGCCGCATGATGGCTGCATGACAGGCCAAGAAGGGTGATGCACTGCATGATGGCTGCACGACAGGCCAAGAGGGGTGATGCGCTGCATGATGGCTGCACAACAGGCCGAGAGGGGTCATGCGCCGCAAGAGGGCTGCACGACAGGCCGAGAGGGGTCATGCGCTGCATGATGGCTGCACGACAGGCCGAGAGTGGTCATGCACCGCATGAGGGCTGCACGACAGGCCGAGAGGGGTCATGTGTTGCATGAGGGCTGCACGACACGCTGAGAGGGTTCATGTGCCGCATGATGGATGTACGACAGGCCGAGAGGGGTCATGCACTGCACGATGGCTGCACGACAGGCCGAGAGAGGTCATGCGCCGCATGATGGCTGCACGACAGGCCGAGAGGAGTAATGCGCCGCATGAGGGCTGCACGACAGGCTGAGAGGAGTCATGCGCCGCATGAGGGCTGCACGACAGGCCGAGAGGAGTCATGTGCTGTATGAGGGCTGCACGACAGGCCGAGAGGGGTCATGTGCCGCATGATGGCTGCACGACAGGCCGAGAGGGGTCATGCACCCCATGATGGCTACACAACAGGCCGAGAGAGGTCCTGTGCCGCATGATGGCTGCACGACAGGCCGAGAGGAGTGATGCATTGCATGATGGCTGCACGACAGGCCAAGAGGAGTGATGCATTGCATGATAGCTGCACGACAGGCCAAGAGGGGTCATACACCGCATGGTAGCTGCACTACAGGCCGAGAGGGGTCATTTGCCGCATGATGGCTGCACGACAGGCCAAGACGGGTAATGCGCCACATGATGGCAGCACGACAGGCCGAGAGGGGTCATGCGCCGAGTGATGGCTGCACGATAGGCCGAGAGGGGTCATATGCCGCATGATGGCTGCACGACAGGCCGAGAGGGGTCATGTGCCGTATGATGGCTGCACGACAGGCCGAGAGGGGTCATGCTCTGCATGAGGGCTGCACGACAGGCCGAGAGGGGTAATTTACCGACAGGCCGAGAGGGGTCAAGCGCTGCATGATGGCTGCATGACAGGCCAAGAGGGGTGATGCGCCGCATGATGGCTGCACGACAGGCCAAGAAAGGTGATGCACCGCATGATGGCTGCACGACAGGCCGAGAGGGGTCATGTGCCGCATGATGGCTGCACGACCGGCCGAGAGGGGTCATGCACCGCATGATGGCTGCATGACAGGCTGAGAGGGGTCATGCTCTGCATGAGGGCTGCACGACAGGCCGAGAGGGGTCATGCACTGACAGGCCGTGAGGGGTCATTCACCGACAGGCCGAGAGGGTCAAGCGCTGCATGAGGGCTGCACAACAGGCCAAGAAGGGTGATGCGCCACATGATGACTGCACGACTGGCCAAGTAGGGTGATGCACAGCATGATGGCTGCATGACAGGCCAAGAGGGGTGATGCACCGCATGATGGCTGAACGACAGGCCAAGAAGGGTGATGCACTGCATGAAGGCTGCACGACAGGCCGAGAGGGGTGATGCGTTGCATGATGGCTGCACGACAGGCCGAGAGGAGTGATGCATTGCATGATGGCTGCACGACAGGCCAATAGGGGTCACAACGCCGAGAGGGGTCATGCGCCGACAGGCTGAGAGGTATCATGCGCTGACAGGCCAAGAAGGGTGATGCACTGCATGATGGCTGCACGACAGGCCAAGAACAGTGAAGCGCCGTATGATGGCTGCATGACAGGCCAAGAAGGGTGATGCACCACATGATGGCTGCACGATAGGCCGAGAGGGGTGATGCGCCGCATGATGGCTGCACGACAGGATGAGAGGGGTCATGCGCTGCATGATAGTTGCACGACAGGCCTAGAGGGGTCATGCACCACATGAGGGCTGCACGACAGGCTGACAGGGGTCATGTGCCGCATGATGGCTGCACGACAGGCCGAGAGAGGTCATGCACTGCATGATGGCTGCATGACAGGCCAAGAGGGGTCATGCGCTGCATGATGGCTGCACGACAGGCCGAGAGTGGTCATGCGCCGCATGATGGCTGCACGACAGGCAGAGAGGAGTCATGCACCGCATGAGGGCTGCACGACAGGCCGAGAGGGGTCATGTGTTGCATGAGGGCTGCACGACAGGCTGAGAGGGTTCATGTGCCGCATGATGGCTGCACGACAGGCCGAGAGGGGTCATGCACTGCACGATGGCTGCACGACAGGCCGAGAGAGGTCATGCGCCGCATGATGGCTGCACGACAGGCCCGAGAGGCGTCATGCGCCGCATGAGGGCTGCACGACAGGCCGAGAGGAGTCATGCGCCGCATGAGGGCTGCACGACAGGCCGAGAGGAGTCATGTGCTGTATGAGGGCTGCACGACAGGCCGAGAGGGGACATGTGCCGCATGATGGCTGCACGACAGGCCGAGAGGGGTCATGCACCCCATGATGGCTACACAACAGGCCGAGAGAGGTCCTGTGCCGCATGATGGCTGCACGACAGGCCGAGAGGAGTGATGCATTGCATGATGGCTGCACGACAGGCCAAGAGGAGTGATGCATTGCATGATAGCTGCACGACAGGCCAAGAGGGGTCATACACCGCATGGTAGCTGCACTACAGGCCGAGAGGGGTCATTTGCCGCATGATGGCTGCACGACAGGCCAAGACGGGTAATGCGCCACATGATGGCAGCACGACAGGCCGAGAGGGGTCATGCGCCGAGTGATGGCTGCACGATAGGCCGAGAGGGGTCATATGCCGAATGATGGCTGCACGACAGGCCGAGAGGGGTCATGTGCCGTATGATGGCTGCACGACAGGCCGAGAGGGGTCATGCTCTGCATGAGGGCTGCACGACAGGCTGAGAGGGGTAATTCACCGACAGGCCGAGAGAGGTCAAGCGCTGCATGATGGCTGCATGACAGGCCAAGAGGGGTGATGCGCCGCATGATGGCTGCACGACAGGCCAAGAAGGGTGATGCACCGCATGATGGCTGCACGACAGGCCGAGAGGGGTCATGTGCCGCATGATGGCTGCACGACCGGCCGAGAGGGGTCATGCCCCGCATGATGGCTGCATGACAGGCTGAGAGGGGTCATGCTCTGCATGAGGGATGCACGACAGGCCGAGAGGGGTCATGCACTGACAGGCCGAGAGGGGTCATTCACCGACAGGCCGAGAGGGTCAAGCGCTGCATGAGGGCTGCACAACAGGCCAAGAAGGGTGATGCGCCACATGATGACTGCACGACTGGCCAAGTAGGGTGATGCACAGCATGATGGCTGCATGACAGGCCAAGAGGGGTGATGCACCGCATGATGGCTGAACGACAGGCCAAGAAGGGTGATGCACTGCATGAAGGCTGCACGACAGGCCGAGAGGGGTCATGCGCCGCAAGAGGGCTGCACGACAGGCCGAGAGGGGTCATGCGCCGACAGGCTGAGAGGGATCATGCACTGACAGGCCAAGAGGGGTGATGCGCCGCATGAGGGCTGCACGACAGGCCGAGAGGGGTCATGCGCTGCATGATGGCTGCACGACAGGCCGAGAGAGGTCATGCGCCGCATGATGGCTGCACGACAGGCCGAGAGGAGTCATGCGCCGCATGATGGCTGCACGACAGGATGAGAGGGGTCATGCGCCACATGATAGTTGCACGACAGGCCTAGAGGGGTCATGCACCGCATGAGAGCTGCACGACAGGCCAACAGGAGCCATGTGCCGCATGATGGCTGCACGACAGGCCGAGAGTGGTCATGTGCTGCATGATGGCTGCACGACAGGCCGAGAGGGGTCATGCGCCGACAGGCTGAGAGGGATCACGCGCTGACAGGCCGAGAGGGGTCATGCGACGCAAGAGGGCTGCACGACAGGCCGAGAGGGGTCATGCGCCGACAGGCTGAGAGGGATCATGCGCTGACAGGCCAAGAGGGGTCACGCGCCGCATGATGGCTGCTTGACAAGCCGAGAGGCGTCATGCGCCGCATGAGGGCTGCACGACAGGCCGAGAGGAGTCATGCGCCGCATGAGGGCTGCACGACAGGCCGAGAGGAGTCATGTGCTGTATGAGGGCTGCACGACAGGCCGAGAGGGGACATGTGCCGCATGATGGCTGCACGACAGGCCGAGAGGGGTCATGCACCCCATGATGGCTACACAACAGGCTGAGAGAGGTCCTGTGCCGCATGATGGCTGCACGACAGGCCGAGAGGAGTGATGCATTGCATGATGGCTGCACGACAGGCCAAGAGGAGTGATGCATTGCATGATAGCTGCACGACAGGCCAAGAGGGGTCATACACCGCATGGTAGCTGCACTACAGGCCGAGAGGGGTCATTTGCCGCATGATGGCTGCACGACAGGCCAAGACGGGTAATGCGCCACATGATGGCAGCACGACAGACCGAGAGGGGTCATGCGCCGAGTGATGGCTGCACGATAGGCCGAGAGGGGTCATATGCCGAATGATGGCTGCACGACAGGCCGAGAGGGGTCATGTGCCGTATGATGGCTGCACGACAGGCCGAGAGGGGTCATGCTCTGCATGAGGGCTGCACGACAGGCCGAGAGGGGTAATTCACCGACAGGCCGAGAGAGGTCAAGCGCTGCATGATGGCTGCATGACAGGCCAAGAGGGGTGATGCGCCGCATGATGGCTGCACGACAGGCCAAGAAGGGTGATGCACCGCATGATGGCTGCACGACAGGCCGAGAGGGGTCACGTGCCGCATGATGGCTGCACGACCGGCCGAGAGGGGTCATGCCCCGCATGATGGCTGCATGACAGGCTGAGAGGGGTCATGCTCTGCATGAGGGCTGCACGACAGGCCGAGAGGGGTCATGCACTGACAGGCCGAGAGGGGTCATTCACCGACAGGCCGAGAGGGTCAAGCGCTGCATGAGGGCTGCACAACAGGCCAAGAAGGGTGATGCGCCACATGATGACTGCACGACTGGCCAAGTAGGGTGATGCACAGCATGATGGCTGCATGACAGGCCAAGAGGGGTGATGCACCGCATGATGGCTGAACGACAGGCCAAGAAGGGTGATGCACTGCATGAAGGCTGCACGACAGGCCGAGAGGGGTCATGCGCCGCAAGAGGGCTGCACGACAGGCCGAGAGGGGTCATGCGCCGACAGGCTGAGAGGGATCATGCACTGACAGGCCAAGAGGGGTGATGCGCCGCATGAGGGCTGCACGACAGGCCGAGAGGGGTCATGCGCTGCATGATGGCTGCACGACAGGCCGAGAGAGGTCATGCGCCGCATGATGGCTGCACGACAGGCCGAGAGGAGTCATGCGCCACATGATGGCTGCACAACAGGATGAGAGGGGTCATGCGCCACATGATAGTTGCACGACAGGCCTAGAGGGGTCATGCACCGCATGAGAGCTGCACGACAGGCCAACAGGAGCCATGTGCCGCATGATGGCTGCACGACAGGCCGAGAGTGGTCATGTGCTGCATGATGGCTGCACGACAGGCCGAGAGGGGTCATGCGCCGACAGGCTGAGAGGGATCACGCGCTGACAGGCCGAGAGGGGTCATGCGACGCAAGAGGGCTGCACGACAGGCCGAGAGGGGTCATGCGCCGACAGGCTGAGAGGGATCATGCGCTGACAGGCCAAGAGGGGTCACGCGCCGCATGATGGCTGCTTGACAAGCCGAGAGGGGTCATGTGCACCATGGTGGCTGCACGACAGGCCAAGAGGAGTCATATGCCGCATGGTGTCTGCACGACTGACCTAGAGGGGTCATGCACCGCATGATGGCTGCTTGATAGGCCGAGAGGGGTCATGTGAGGCATGGTGGCTGCACGACAGGCCGAGAGGGGTAATGCGCCGCATGGTGGCTGCACAACAGGCCAAGAGGGGTCATGCACCGCAAGGGGGCTACACGACAGGCTGAGCGGGGTGATGCACCGCATGATGGCTGCATGACAGGCCAAGAGGGGTGATGCGCTGCATGATGGCTGCACGACAGGCCAAGAGGGGTGATGCGCTGCATGATGGCTGCACGACAGGCCGAGAGGGGTCATGCGCCGACAGGCTGAGAGGGATCATGCGCTGACAGGCCAAGAGGGGTCATGCGCCGCAGGAGGGCTGCACGACAGGCCGAGAGGGGTCATGCGCTGCATGATGGCTGTATGTCAGGCCAAGAGAGGGCATGCGCCGCATGATGGCTGCACGACAGGCCGAGACGAGTCATGCGCCGCATGATGGCTGCACGACAGGCCGAGAGGGGTCATGCACCGCATGAGAGCTGCACGACAGGCCGACAGGAGCCATGTACCGCATGATGGCTGCACGACAGGCTGAGAGTGGTCATGTGCTGCATGATGGCTGCACGACAGGCAGAGAGTGGTCATGCGCCGACAGGCTGAGAGGGATCATGTGCTGACAGGCCAAGAGGGGTCATGCACCAAATGATGTCTGCACGACAGGCCGAGAGGGGTGATGCGCCGCATGATGGCTGCACGACAGGTCAACAGGGGTCATGTGCCGCATGATGGATGCACGACAGGCCGAGAGAGGTCATGTCTGCATGATGGCTGCACGACAGGCCGAGAGGGGTCATGCACTGCATGATACACACATATGGGTGCAGAACATACACACGTATGGACGCAGAAAATACACACATATGGATGCAGAACATACACACTTATGGACGCAGAACATACACACATATGGATGCAGAACATACACACATATGGGTGCAGAACATACACACATATGATGCAGAACATACACACATATTGATGCAGAACATACACACGTATGGACGCAGAACATACACACGTATTGGTGTAGAACATACACACGTATGGGTGTAGAACATACACACGTATGGACGCAGAACATACACACATATGGATGCAAAACATACACACTTATGGACGCAGAACATACACACATATGAATGCAGAACATACACACGTATGGACGCAGAACATACACACATATGGATGCAGAACATTCACACATATGATGCAGAACATACACACGTATGGGTGCAGAACATACACACGTATGGGTGCAGAACACGTATGGATGCAGAACATACACACGTATGGGTGCAGAACATACACACGTATGGATGCAGAATATACACACATATGGATGCAGAACATACACACTTATGGACGCAGAACATACACACATATGGATGCAGAACATACACACATATGGACGCAGAACATACACACATATGGGTGCACAGCATAGTGCATGAATGCCCATGATAATGATGTTGATGGTCATACTACACATGTGAAAGTTTTTTGCACCCGGGGGAGTCTAGGTGTGGACCTTTGTTCTCAGGCCGTCTCTCGTAGTAATGTACAGGCTCCATACCTAGGCAGACATTCACACTTACACATGTGGAGTATTACATCATGATCATGTGTAATGGTGGATGTATGCACCCAAACGTCTGTCACTGAGTTGTTATGTAGGTCATGATTCATGTTGTACATACATTTGAATGTGTCCGTTTGCTTTTCTGTCTTTTCCGCCATGTCTTTGTGATGTGGTTGTAACATGTGCTTTTTTTGTGACTGGAGATGTTTATGTTCTGGTCTTTGCAATATCGTGTCCCACAGATGTTGCCATTGTTAAGACACACTTTTCCTGTAGTGTGTCTGTCTCAATTTTTCATTCCGAATAAGAGTTATTTCTTTATGTGTTGGAGAGATTTTGCGTTCGATGCATTTTTCTACGACGGGAGCACAGAACTGGGCATTTACATTTTGAAAGAAGTCGCGACAGGCCGAGAAGGGTCACGCGCCGCATGATGGCTGCACAACAGGCCGAGAGGGGTCATGCGCTGCATGAGGGCTGCACGGCAGGCTGAGAGAGGTAATGCATTGCATGATGGCTGCACGACTGGCCGCGAGGGGTAATGCGCCGCATGGTGGCCACACGACAGGCCAAGAGGGGTCACGCACCGCATGATGGCTGCAAGACAGGCTGAGAGGGGTCAAGCGCTGCATGGTGGCCGCATGAAAGGCCAAGAGGTGCCATGCACCGCATGATGGCTGCTTCACAGGCCGAGAGGGGTCACGCGCCGCATGATGGCTGCTTGACAGGCCGAGAGGGGTCATGTGCACCATGGTGGCTGCACGATAGGCCAAGAGGAGTCATTTGCCACATGGTGTCTGCACGACTGACCTAGAGGGGTCATGCACCGCATGATGGCTGCTTGATAGGCCGAGAGGGGTCATGTGAGGCATGGTGGCTGTGCAACAGGCCAAGAGGGGTCATGCACCGCAAGGGGGCTACACGACAGGCTGAGCGGGGTCATGCGCTGCATGGTGGCTGCACGACAGGCCGAGAGGGGTCATACGCCGCATGGTCGGTACACAAAAGGCTGAGAGGGGTCATGCCCCGCATGATGGCTGCCCGACAGGCCAAGAAGGGCGATGCGCTGCATGATGGCTGCCCGACAGGCCGAGTGGAGTGATGCATTGCATTATGGCTGCACGACAGGCCGATAGGGGTCATGCGCCGCATGGTGGCTGCACGACAGGCCGAGAGGTGTCATGTACTGCATGATGGCTGCACGACAGGCCGAGAGGGGTCATGCGCCGCATGTTAGCTGCACGACAGGCCGAGAGGGGTCATGCGCCACATGGTGGCTGCACCCCAGGCCACCAGGGGTCATGCGCCGCATGAGGGCTGCACGACAGGCCAAAAGGAGTGATGCGTAGCATGATGGCTGCACGACAGCCGAGAGGAGTGATGCATTGCATGATGGCTGCATGACAGGCCACGAGGAATGATGCATTGCATGATGGCTGCACGACAGGCCAAGAGGGGTCATACACCGCATGGTGGCTGCACGACAGGCTGAGAGGGGTCATTTGCCGCATGATGGCTGCACGACAGGCCAAGACGGGTCATGCGCCACATGATGGCTGCACGACAGGCCGAGAGGGGTCATGCGCCGCATGATGGCTGCACGATAGGCCGAGAGGGGTCATGTGCCGCATGATGGCTGCACGAGAGGCCGAGAGGGGTCATGTGCCGCATGATGGCTGCACGACAGGCCGAGAGGGGTCATGCTCTGCATGAGGCCTGCACGACAGGCCGAGAGGGGTCATGCACTGACAGGCCGAGAGGGGTCATTCACCGACAGGCCGAGAGGGGTCAAGCGCTGCGTGAGGGCTGCACAACAGGCCAAGAAGGGTGATGCGCCACATGATGGCTGCACGACTGGCCAAGAAGGGTGATGCACCGCATGATGGCTGCACAACAGGCCAAGAAGGGTGATGTGCCACATGATGGCTGCACGACTGGCCAAGAAGGGTGATGCACCGCATGATGGCTGCATGACAGGCCAAGAGGGGTGATGCGCCGCATGATGGCTGCACGACAGGCCAAGAAGGGTGATGCACCGCATGATGGCTGCACTACAGGCCAAGAGGTGTGATGCGCTGCATGATGGCTGCATGACAGGCCGAGAGGGGTCATGCGCCGCAAGAGGGCTGCACGACAGGCCGAGAGGGGTCATGCGCCGACAGGCCAAGAGGGGTCATGCGCCGCATGATGGCTGCACAACAGGATGAGAGGGGTCATGCGCCGCATGTTAGTTGCACGACAGGCCTAGAGGGGTCATGCACCGCATGAGAGCTGCACGACTGGCCGACAGGAGCCATGTGCCGTATGATGGCTGCACGACAGGCCGAGAGTGGTCATGCGCCGACAGGCTGAGAGGGATCATGTGCTGACAGGCCAAGAGGGGTCATGCGCCACATGAGGGCTGCACGACAGGCCAAGAAGGGTGATGCACCGCATGATGGCTGCATGACAGGCCAAGAAGGGTGATGCACCAAATGATGGCTGCACGGCAGGCCGAGAGGGGTGATGCGCCGCATGATGGCTGCACGACAGGTCGACAGGGGTCATGTGCCGCATGATGGCTGCACGACAGGCCGAGAGAGGTCATGTCTGCATGATGGCTGCACGACAGGCCGAGAGGGGTCATGCACTGCATGATACTCACATATGGGTGCAGAACACACACACGTATGGACGCAGAACATAAACACATATGGATGCAGAACATACACACTTATGGACGCAGAACATACACACATATGGATGCAGAACATACACACATATGGGTGCAGAACATACACACATATGATGCAGAACATACACACATATTGATGCAGAAAATACACACGTATGGGTGCTGAACATACACACATATGATGCATAACATACACACGTATGGACGCAGAACATACACACGTATGGGTGCAGAACATACACACGTATGGGTGTAGAACATACACACATATGGACGCAGAACATACACACATATGGATGCAGAACATACACACTTATGGACGCAGAACATACACACATATGGATGCAGAACATACACACATATGGGTGCAGAACATACACACATATGATGCAGAACATACACACATATGGGTGCAGAACATACACACTTATGGGTGCAGAACATACACACACGTATGGGTGCAGAACATACACACATATGGATGCAGAACATACCACATATGGATGCAGAACATACACACATATGGGTGCAGAACAAACCACATATGGGTGCAGAACATACACACGTATGGACGCAGAACATACACACCTATGGATGCAGAACATACACACATATGATGCAGAACATACACATGTATGGGTGCAGGACATACACACGTATGGGTGCAGAACATACACTCGTATGGACGCAGAACATGCACACATATGGACGAGGAACATACACACTTATGGACGCAGAACATACACACGTATGGATGCAGAACATACAGACGTATGGACGCAGAACATACACACATATGGATGCAGAACATACACACGTATGGGTGCAGAACATACACACGTATGGATGCAGAACATACAGACGTATGGACGCAGAACATACACACGTATGGATGCAGAACATACACACATATGGATGCAGAACATACACACTTATGGACGCAGAACATACACACATATGGATGCAGAACATACACACATATGGACGCAGAACATACACACATATGGGTGCACAGCATAGTGCATGAATGCCCATGATAATGATGTTGATGGTCATACTACACATGTGAACGTTTTTTGCACCCGGGGGAGTCTAGGTGTGGACCTTTGGTCTCAGGCCGTCTCTCGTAGTAATGTACAGGCTACATACCTAGGCAGACATTCACACTTACACATGTGGAGTATTACATCATGATCATGTTTAATGGCGGATGTATGCGCCCAAACGTCTGTCACTGAGTTGTTATGTAGGTCATGATTCATGTTGTACATACATTTGAATGTGTCCGTTTGCTTTGCTGTCTTTTCCGCCATGTCTTTGTGATGTGGTTGTAACATGTGCTTTTTTTGTGCCTGGAGATGTTTATGTTCTGGTCTTTGCAATATCGTGTCCCACAGATGTTGCGATTGTTAAGACACACTTTTCCTGTAATGTGTCTGTCTCGATTTTTCATTCCGAATAAGAGTTATTTCTTTATGTGTTGGGGAGATTTTGCGTTCAATGTATTTTTCTACAACGGGAGCACAGAACTGGGCATTTACATTGTGTAAGAAGCCGCGACAGGCCGAGAGGGGTCACGCGCTGCATAATGGCTGAAAAACAGGCCGAGAGGGGTCATGCGCTGCATGAGGGCTGCACGACAGGCCGAGAGAGGTAATGCATTGCATGATGGCTGCACGACTGGCCGCGAGGGGTAATGCGCCGCATGGTGGCCACACGACAGGCCAAGAGTGGTCACGCACCGCATGATGGCTGCAAGACAGGCTGAGAGGGGTCAAGCCCCGCATGGTGGTCGCACGACAGGCCTAGAGGTGTCATGCACCGCATGATGGCTGCTTCACAGGCCGAGAGGGGTCACGCGCCGCATGATGGCTGCTTGACAGGCCGAGAGGGGTCATGTGCACCATGGTGGCTGCACGACAGGCCAAGAGGAGTCATATGCCGCATGGTGGCTGCACGACTGACCGAGAGGGGTCATGCACCGCATGATGGCTGCTTGATAGGCCGAGAGGGGTCATTAGCCGCATGGTGGCTGCACAACAGGCCGAGAGGGGTCATGCACCGCAAGGGGGCTGCACGACAGGCCGAGCGGGGTCATGGCTGCATGGTGGCTGCACGACAGGCCAAGAGGGGTCATGCTCTGCATGGTCGGTACACAAAAGGCCGAGAGGGGTCATGCCCCGCATGATGGCTGCACGACAGGCCAAGAAGGGTGATGCACCGCATGATGGCTGCACGACAGGCTGAGTGGAGTGATGCATTGCATGATGGCTGCACGATAGGCCTAGAGGGGTCATGCGCCGAATGGGGGCTGCACGACAGGCCTAAAGGGGTCACGTACCACATGATGGCTGCACGACAGGCCGAGAGGGGCATGCGCTACATGATGGCTGCACGACAGGCCGAGAGGTGTCATGCGCCGCATGATGGCTGCACGACAGGCCGAGAGGTGTCATGCCCCGCGTGATGGCTGCACGACAGGCCGAGAGGGGTCATGTGCCGCATGATGGCTGCACGACAGGCCAAGAGGGGTCATGTGCCGCATGATGGCTGCACGACAGGCCGAGAGGGGTCATGCTCTGCATGAGGGCAGCACGACAGGCCGAGAGGGGTCATGCACTGACAGGCCGAGAGGGGTCATTCACCGACAGGCCAAGAGGGGTCAAGCGCTGCATGAGGGCTGCAAAACAGGCCAAGAATGGTGATGCGCCACATGATGGCTGCATGATTGGCCAAGAAGGGTGATGCACCGCATGATGGCTGCATGACAGGCCAAGAGGGGTGATGCGCCGCATGATGGCTGCACGACAGGCCAAGAAGGGTGATGCACTGAATGATGGCTGCACAACAGGCCAAGAGGGGTGATGCGCTGCATGATGGCTGCACGACAGGCCGAGAGGGGTCATGCGCCGCAAGAGGGCTGCACGACAGGCCGAGAGGGGTCATGCGCCGACAGGCTGAGAGGGATCATGCGCTGACAGGCCAAGAGGGGTCATGCGCTGCATGATGGCTGCACGACAGGCCGAAAGAGGTCATGCGGCGCATGATGGCTGCACGACAGGCCGAGAGGAGTCATGCGCCGCATGATGGCTGCACGACAGGATGAGAGGGGTCATGCGCCGCATGATAGTTGCACGACAGGCCTAGAGGGGTCATGCACCGCATGAGAGCTGCACGACAGGCCGACAGGAGCCATGTGCAGCATGATGGCTGCACGACAGGCCGAGAGCGGTTATGTGCTGCATGATGGCTGCACGACAGGCCGAGAGGGGTCATGCGCCGACAGGCTGAGAGGGATCATGCGCTGACAGGCCAAGAGGGGTCATGCGCCGCATGAGGGCTGCACGACAGGCCAAGAAGGGTGATGCGCCGCATGATGGCTGCATGACAGGCCAAGAAGGGTGATGCACCAAATGATGGCTGCACGACAGGCCAAGAGGGGGGATGTGCCGCATGATGGCTGCATGACAGGATGTGAGGGGTCATGCACCGCATGATAGTTGCACAACAGGCCTAGAGGGGTCATGCACCGCATGAGGGCTGCACGACAGGCCGACAGGGGTCATGTGCCACATGATGGCTGCACGACAGGCCGAGAGAAGTCATATCTGCATGGTGGCTGCACGACAGGCTGAGAAGGGTCATGCACTGCATGATGGCTGCACGACAGGATGAGAGGAGTCATGCACCGCATGAGGGCTGCACGACAGGCCAAGAGGGGTCATGTGCTGCATGAGGGCTACATGACAGGCCGAGAGGGGTCATGTGCCGCATGATGGCTGCACGACAGGCTGAGAGGGGTCATGCGCTGCATGATGGCTGCACGACAGGCCGAGAGAGGTCATGCACCGCATGAGAGCTGCACGACAGGAGCCATGTGCTGCCGCATGATGGCTGCACGACAGGCCGAGAGCGGTTATGTGCTGCATGATGGCTGCACGACAGGCCGAGAGGGGTCATGCGCCGACAGGCTGAGAGGGATCATGCGCTGACAGGCAAAGAGGGGTCATGCGCCGCATGAGGGCTGCACGACAGGCCAAGAAGGGTGATGCGCCGCATGATGGCTGCATGACAGGCCAAGAAGGGTGATGCACCAAATGATGGCTGCACGACAGGCCGAGAGGGGGGATGTGCCGCATGATGGCTGCACGACAGGATGTGAGGGGTCATGCACCGCATGATAGTTGCACAACAGTCCTAGAGGGGTCATGCACCACATGAGGGCTGCACGACAGGCCAAGAGGGGTGATGCGCCGCATGATGGCTGCACGACAGGCCGAGAGGGGTCATGTGCCGCATGATGGCTGCACGACAGGCCGAGAGGGGTCATGTGCCGCATGATGGCTGCACGACAGGCCGAGAGGGGTCATGCACCGCATGATGGCTGCATGACAGGCTGAGAGGGGTCATGCTCTGCATGAGGGCTGCACGACAGGCCGAAAGGGGTCATGCACTGACAGGCCGAGAGGGGTCATTCACCGACAGGCCGAGACGGTCAAGCGCTGCATGAGGGCTGCACAACAGGCCAAGAAGGGTGATGCGCCACATGATGGCTGCACGACTGGCCAAGTAGGGTGATGCACCGCATGATGGCTGCATGACAGGCCAAGAGGGGTGATGCACCGCATGATGGCTGCACGACAGGCCAAGAAGGGTGATGTACTGCATGATGGCTGCACGACAGGCCAAGAGGGGTGATGCGCTGCATAATGGCTGCACGACAGGTCGAGAGGGGTCATGCGCCGCAAGAGGGCTGCACGACAGGCCGAGAGGGGTCATGCGCCGACAGGCTGAGAGGGATCATGCGCTGACAGGCCAAGAGGGGTCATGCACCGCATGAGGGCTGCACGACAGGCCGAGAGGGGTCATGCGCTGCATAATGGCTGCACGACAGGCCGAGAGAGGTAATGCGCCGCATGATGGCTGCACGACAGGCCGAGAGGTGTCATGCGCCGCATGATGGCTGCATGACAGGCCGAGAGGGGTCATGCGCCGCATGATGGCTGCACGACAGGCCGAGAGCGGTCATGTGCCGCATGATGGCTGCACAACAGGCCAAGAGGGGTCATATGCCGCATGATGGCTGCATGACAGGCCGAGAGGGGTCATGCTCTGCATGAGGGCAGCAAAACAGGCCAAGAATGGTGATGCGCCACATGATGGCTGCATGATTGGCCAAGAAGGGTGATGCACCGCATGATGGCTGCATGACAGGCCAAGAGGGGTGATGCGCCGCATGATGGCTGCACGACAGGCCAAGAAGGGTGATGCACTGAATGATGGCTGCACAACAGGCCAAGAGGGGTGTTACGCTGCATGATGCTGCACAACAGGCAGAGAGGGGTCATGCGCCGCAAGAGGGCTGCACGACAGGCCGAGAGGGGTCATGCGCCGACAGGCTGAGAGAGATCATGCGCTGACAGGCCAAGAGGGGTCATGCGCTGCATGATGGCTGCACGACAGGCCGAAATAGGTCATGCGCCGCATGATGGCTGCACGACAGGCCGAGAGGAGTCATGCGCCGCATGATGGCTGCACGACAGGATGAGAGGGGTCATGTGCCGCATGATAGTTGCACGACATGCCTAGAGGGGTCATGCACCGCATGAGAGCTGCACGACAGGAGCCATGTGCCGCCGCATGATGGCTGCACGACAGGCCGAGA
The DNA here is from genome assembly GCF_040938575.1 of Ambystoma mexicanum. Classification (NCBI taxonomy): domain Eukaryota; kingdom Metazoa; phylum Chordata; class Amphibia; order Caudata; family Ambystomatidae; genus Ambystoma; species Ambystoma mexicanum. The sequence continues at coordinate 1,285,182,572 of NC_090928.1, forward strand.
GCGGTTATGTGCTGCATGATGGCTGCACGACAGGCCGAGAGGGGTCATGCGCCGACAGGCTGAGAGGGATCATGCGCTGACAGGCAAAGAGGGGTCATGCGCCGCATGAGGGCTGCACGACAGGCCAAGAAGGGTGATGCGCCGCATGATGGCTGCATGACAGGCCAAGAAGGGTGATGCACCAAATGATGGCTGCACGACAGGCCGAGAGGGGGGATGTGCCGCATGATGGCTGCGCGACAGGATGTGAGGGGTCATGCACCGCATGATAGTTGCACAACAGTCCTAGAGGGGTCATGCACCGCATGAGGGCTGCACGACTGGCCGACAGGGGTCATGTGCCACATGATGGCTGCACGACAGGCCGAGAGAGGTCATATCTGCATGGTGGCTGCACGACAGGCTGAGAGGGGTCATGCACTGCATGATGGCTGCACGACAGGACGAGAGGAGTCATGCACCGCATGAGGGCTGCACGACAGGCCAAGAGGGGTCATGTGCTGCATGAGGGCTACACGACAGGCCGAGAGGGGTCATGTGCCGCATGATGGCTGCACGACAGGCTGAGAGGGGTTATGCGCTGCATGATGGCTGCACGACAGGCCGAGAGAGGTCATGCACCGCATGATGGCTGAACGACAGGCTGAGAGGAGTCATGCGCCGCAAGAGAGCTGCACGACAGGCCAAGAGGGGTCATGCACCGCATCATGGCTGCTTGATAGGCCGAGAGGGGTCATGTGAGGCATGGTAGCTGCACGACAGGCCGAGAGGGGTCATTAGCCGCATGGTGGCTGCCCAACAGGCCGAGAGGGGTCATGCACCGCAAGGGGGCTGCATGACAGACCGAGCGGGGTCATGTGCTGCATGGTGGCTGCACGACAGGCCGAGAGGGGTCATGCGCTGCATGGTCGGTACACAAAAGGCCGAGAGGGGTCATGCCCCGCATGATGGCTGCACGACAGGCCAAGAAGGGTGATGCGCCGCATGATGGCTGCACGACAGGCCGAGTGGAGTGATGCATTGCATGATGGCTGCACGACAGGCCGAGAGGGGTCATGCGCAGCATGGTGGCTGCACGACAGGCCGAGAGGGGTCATGTACCGCATGATGGCTGCACGACAGGCCGAGAGGGGCATGCGCCACATGGTGGCTGCACCCCAGGCCGACAGGGGTCATGCGCCGCATGAGGGCTGCATGACAGGCCAAAAGGAGTGATGCGTAGCATGATGGCTGCACGACAGGCCCAGAGGAGTGATGCATTGCATGATGGCTGCACGACAGGCCAAGAGGAGTGATGCATTGCATGATGGCTCCACGACAGGCCAAGAGGGGTCATACACCGCATGGTGGCTGCACGACAGGCCGAGAGGGGTCATTTGCCGCATGATGGCTGCACGACAGGCCAAGACAGGTCATGCGCCACATGATGGCTGCACTACAGGCCGAGAGGGGTGATGCGCCGCATGATGGCTGCACGACAGGCCGAGAGGGGTCATGCGCCGCATGATGGCTGCACGACAGGCTGAGAGGGGTCATGTGCCGCATGATGGCTGCACCAGATGCCGAGAGGGGTCATGTGCCACATGATGGCTGCATGACAGGCCGAGAGGGGTCATGCTCTGCATGAGGGCTGCACGACAGGCCGAGAGGGGTCATGCACAGACAGGCCGAGAGGGGTCATTCACCGACAGGCCGAGAGGGATCAAGCGCTACATGAGGGCTGCACAACAGGCCAAGAATGGTGATGCGCCACATGATGGCTGCACGATTGGCCAAGAAGGGTGATGCACCGCATGATGGCTGCACGACAGGCCAAGAAGGGTGATGCACTGCATGATGGCTGCACGACAGGCCAAGAGGGGTGATGCGCGGCATGATGGCTGCACGACAGGCCGAGAGGGGTCATGCGCCGCAAGAGGGCTGCACGACAGGTCGAGAGGGGTCATGTGCCGACAGGCTGAGAGGGATCATGCGCTGACAGGCCAAGAGGGGTCATGCGCTGCATGATGGCTGCATGACAGGCCGAGAGAGGTCATGTGCCGCAAGATGGCTGCATGACAGGCTGAGAGGGGTCATGCTCTGCATGAGGGCTGCACGACAGGCCGAGAGGGGTCATGCACTGACAGGCCGTGAGGGGTCATTCACCGACAGGCCGAGAGGGTCAAGCGCTGCATGAGGGCTGCACAACAGGCCAAGAAGGGTGATGTGCCACATGATGACTGCACGACTGGCCAAGTAGGGTGATGCACAGCATGATGGCTGCATGACAGGCCAAGAGGGGTGATGCACCGCATGATGGCTGAACGACAGGCCAAGAAGGGTGATGCACTGCATGAAGGCTGCACGGCAGGCCGAGAGGGGTGATGCGTTGCATGATGGCTGCACGACAGGCCGAGAGGAGTGATGCCTTGCATGATGGCTGCACGACAGGCCAATAGGGGTCACAACGCCGAGAGGGGTCATGCGCCGACAGGCTGAGAGGTATCATGCGCTGACAGGCCAAGAAGGGTGATGCACTGCATGATGGCTGCACGACAGGCCAAGAACAGTGAAGCGCCGTATGATGGCTGCATGACAGGCCAAGAAGGGTGATGCACCACATGATGGCTGCACGATAGGCCGAGAGGGGTGATGCGCCGCATGATGGCTGCACGACAGGATGAGAGGGGTCATGCGCTGCATGATAGTTGCACGACAGGCCTAGAGGGGTCATGCACCACATGAGGGCTGCACGACAGGATGAGAGGGGTCATGCGCTGCATGATAGTTGCACGACAGGCCTAGAGGGGTCATGCACCACATGAGGGCTGCATGACAGGCTGACAGGGGTCATGTGCCGCATGATGGCTGCACGACAGGCCGAGAGAGGTCATGCACTGCATGATGGCTGCATGACAGGCCAAGAGGGGTCATGCGCCGCAAGAGGGCTGCACGACAGGCCGAGAGGGGTCATGCGCCGACAGGCTGAGAGGGATCATGCGCTGACAGGCCAAGAGGGGTCATGCGCTGCATGATGGCTGCACGACAGGCTGAAAGAGGTCATGCGGCGCATGATGGCTGCACGACAGGCCGAGAGGAGTCATGCGCCGCATGATGGCTGCACGACAGGATGAGAGGGGTCATGCGCCGCATGATAGTTGCACGACAGGCCTAGAGGGGTCATGCACCGCATGAGAGCTGCACGACAGGCCGACAGGAGCCATGTGCCGCCTGATGGCTGCACGACAGGCCGAGAGCGGTTATGTGCTGCATGATGGCTGCACGACAGGCCGAGAGGGGTAATGCGCCGACAGGCTGAGAGGGATCATGCGCTGACAGGCCAAGAGGGGTCATGCGCCGCATGAGGGCTGCACGACAGGCCAAGAAGGGTGATGCGCCGCATGATGGCTGCATGACAGGCCAAGAAGGGTGATGCACCAAATGATGGCTGCACGACAGGCCGAGAGGGGGGATGTGCCGCATGATGGCTGCATGACAGGATGTGAGGGGTCATGCACCGCATGATAGTTGCACAACAGGCCTAGAGGGGTCATGCACTGCATGAGGGCTGCACGACAGGCCGACAGGGGTCATGTGCCACATGATGGCTGCACGACAGGCCGAGAGAGGTCATATCTGCATGGTGGCTGCACGACAGGCTGAGAAGGGTCATGCACTGCATGATGGCTGCACGACAGGACGAGAGGAGTCATGCACCGCATGAGGGCTGCACGACAGGCCAAGAGGGGTCATGTGCTGCATGAGGGCTACATGACAGGCCGAGAGGGGTCATGTGCCGCATGATGGCTGCACGACAGGCTGAGAGGGGTCATGCGCTGCATGATGGCTGCACGACAGGCCGAGAGAGGTCATGCGCCGCATGATGGCTGAACGACAGGCCAAGAGGAGTCATGCGCCGCAAGAGAGCTGCACGACAGGCCGAGAGGGGTCATGCACCGCATGATGGCTTCTTGATAGGCCGAGAGGGGTCATGTGAGGCATGGTAGCTGCACGACAGGCCGAGAGGGGTCATTAGCCGCATGGTGGCTGCCCAACAGGCCGAGAGGGGTCATGCACCGCAAGGGTCTGCACGACAGGCCGAGCGGGGTCATGTGCTGCATGGTGGCTGCACGACAGGCCGAGAGGGGTCAAGCGCTGCATGGTCGGTACACAAAAGGCCGAGAGGGGTCATGCCCCGCATGATGGCTGCACGACAGGCCAAGAAGGGTGATGCGCCGCATGATGGCTGCACGACAGGATGAGAGGGGTCATGCGCTGCATGATAGTTGCACGACAGGCCTAGAGGGGTCATGCACCACATGAGGGCTGCACGACAGGCTGACAGGGGTCATGTGCCGCATGATGGCTGCACGACAGGCCGAGAGAGGTCATGCACTGCATGATGGCTGCATGACAGGCCAAGAGGGGTCATGCGCCGCAAGAGGGCTGCACGACAGGCCGAGAGGGGTCATGCGCCGACAGGCTGAGAGGGATCATGCGCTGACAGGCCAAGAGGGGTCATGCGCTGCATGATGGCTGCACGACAGGCCGAAAGAGGTCATGCGGCGCATGATGGCTGCACGACAGGCCGAGAGGAGTCATGCGCCGCATGATGGCTGCACGACAGGATGAGAGGGGTCATGCGCCGCATGATAGTTGCACGACAGGCCTAGAGGGGTCATACACCGCATGAGAGCTGCACGACAGGCCGACAGGAGCCATGTGCCGCCTGATGGCTGCACGACAGGCCGAGAGCGGTTATGTGCTGCATGATAGCTGCACGACAGGCCGAGAGGGGTCATGCGCCGACAGGCTGAGAGGGATCATGCGCTGACAGGCCAAGAGGGGTCATGCGCCGCATGAGGGCTGCACGACAGGCCAAGAAGGGTGATGCGCCGCATGATGGCTGCATGACAGGCCAAGAAGGGTGATGCACCAAATGATGGCTGCACGACAGGCCGAGAGGGGGGATGTGCCGCATGATGGCTGCATGACAGGATGTGAGGGGTCATGCACCGCATGATAGTTGCACAACAGGCCTAGAGGGGTCATGCACCGCATAAGGGCTGCACGACAGGCCGACAGGGGTCATGTGCCACATGATGGCTGCACGACAGGCCGAGAGAGGTCATATCTGCATGGTAGCTGCACGACAGGCTGAGAAGGGTCATGCACTGCATGATGGCTGCACAACAGGACGAGAGGAGTCATGCACCGCATGAGGGCTGCACGACAGGCCAAGAGGGGTCATGTGCTGCATGAGGGCTACATGACAGGCCGAGAGGGGTCATGTGCCGCATGATGGCTGCACGACAGGCTGAGAGGGGTCATGCGCTGCATGATGGCTGCACGACAGGCCGAGAGAGGTCATGCGCCGCATGATGGCTGAACGACAGGCCAAGAGGAGTCATGCGCCGCAAGAGAGCTGCACGACAGGCCGAGAGGGGTCATGCACCGCATCATGGCTGCTTGATAGGCCGAGAGGGGTCATGTGAGGCATGGTAGCTGCACGACAGGCCGAGAGGGGTCATTAGCCGCATGGTGGCTGCCCAACAGGCCGAGAGGGGTCATGTGCTGCATGGTGGCTGCACGACAGGCCGAGAGGGGTCAAGCGCTGCATGGTCGGTACACAAAAGGCCGAGAGGGGTCATGCCCCGCATGATGGCTGCACGACAGGCCAAGAAGGGTGATGCACCGCATGATGGCTGCACGACAGGCCGAGTGGAGTGATGCATTGCATGATGGCTGCACGACAGGCCGAGAGGGGTCATGCGCAGCATGGTGGCTGCACGACAGGCCGATAGGGGTCATGTACCGCATGATGGCTGCACGACAGGCCGAGAGGGGCATGCGCCACATGGTGGCTGCACCCCAGGCCGACAGGGGTCATGCGCCGCATGAGGGCTGCACAACAGGCCAAAAGGAGTGATGCGTAGCATGATGGCTGCACACAGGCCGAGAGGAGTGATACATTGCATGATGGCTGCACGACAGGCCAAGAGGAGTGATGCATTGTATGATGGCTGCACGACAGGCCAAGAGGGGTCATACACCGCATGGTGGCTGCACGACAGGCCGAGAGGGGTCATTTGCCGCGTGATGGCTGCACGACAGGCCGAGAGGGGTCATGCACCCCATGATGGCTACACAACAGGCCGAGAGAGGTCCTGTGCCGCATGATGGCTGCACGACAGGCCGAGAGGAGTGATGCATTGCATGATGGCTGCACGACAGGCCAAGAGGGGTCATACACCGCATGGTAGCTGCACGACAGGCCGAGAGGGGTCATGCACCCCATGATGGCTACACAACAGGCCGAGAGAGGTCCTGTGCCGCATGATGGCTGCACGACAGGCCGAGAGGAGTGATGCATTGCATGATGGCTGCACGACAGGCCAAGAGGAGTGATGCATTGCATGATAGCTGCACGACAGGCCAAGAGGGGTCATACACCGCATGGTAGCTGCACTACAGGCCGAGAGGGGTCATTTGCCGCATGATGGCTGCACGACAGGCCAAGACGGGTAATGCGCCACATGATGGCAGCACGACAGGCCGAGAGGGGTCATGCGCCGAGTGATGGCTGCACGATAGGCCGAGAGGGGTCATATGCCGCATGATGGCTGCACGACAGGCCGAGAGGGGTCATGTGCCGTATGATGGCTGCACGACAGGCCGAGAGGGGTCATGCTCTGCATGAGGGCTGCACGACAGGCCAAGAAGGGTGATGCACCGCATGATGGCTGCACGACAGGCCGAGAGGGGTCATGTGCCGCATGATGGCTGCACGACCGGCCGAAAGGGGTCATGCACCGCATGATGGCTGCATGACAGGCTGAGAGGGGTCATGCTCTGCATGAGGGCTGCACGACAGGCCGAGAGGGGTCATGCACTGACAGGCTGAGAGGAGTCATTCACCGACAGGCCGAGAGGGTCAAGCGCTGCATGAGGGCTGCACAACAGGCCAAGAAGGGTGATGCACCACATGATGACTGCACGACTGGCCAAGTAGGGTGATGCACAGCATGATGGCTGCATGACAGGCCAAGAGGGGTGATGCACCGCATGATGGCTGAACGACAGGCCAAGAAGGGTGATGCACTGCATGAAGGCTGCACGACAGGCCGAGAGGGGTGATGCGTTGCATGATGGCTGCACGACAGGCCGAGAGGAGTGATGCATTGCATGATGGCTGCACGACAGGCCAATAGGGGTCACAACGCCGAGAGGGGTCATGCGCCGACAGGCTGAGAGGTATCATGCGCTGACAGGCCAAGAGGGGTCATGCGCCGCATGACGGCTGCACGACAGGCCAAGAACAGTGAAGCGCCGTATGATGGCTGCATGACAGGCCAAGAAGGGTGATGCACCACATGATGGCTGCACGATAGGCCGAGAGGGGTGATGCGCCGCATGATGGCTGCATGACAGGATGAGAGGGGTCATGCGCCGCATGATAGTTGCACGACAGGCCTAGAGGGGTCATGCACCACATGAGGGCTGCACGACAGGCTGACAGGGGTCATGTGCCGCATGATGGCTGCACGACAGGCCGAGAGAGGTCATGCACTGCATGATGGCTGCATGACAGGCCAAGAGGGGTCATGCGCTGCATGATGGCTGCACGACAGGCCGAGAGTGGTCATGCACTGCATGATGGCTGCATGACAGGCCGAGAGGAGTCATGCGCCGCATGAGGGCTGCACGACAGGCCGAGAGGAGTCATGCGCCGCATGAGGGCTGCACGACAGGCCGAGAGGAGTCATGTGCTGTATGAGGGCTGCACGACAGGCCGAGAGGGGTCATGTGCCGCATGATGGCTGCACGACAGGCCGAGAGGGGTCATGCACCCCATGATGGCTACACAACAGGCCGAGAGAGGTCCTGTGCCGCATGATGGCTGCACGACAGGCCGAGAGGAGTGATGCATTGCATGATGGCTGCACGACAGGCCAAGAGGAGTGATGCATTGCATGATAGCTGTACGACAGGCCAAGAGGGGTCATACACCGCATGGTAGCTGCACTACAGGCCGAGAGGGGTCATTTGCCGCATGATGGCTGCACGACAGGCCAAGACGGGTAATGCGCCACATGATGGCAGCACGACAGGCCGAGAGGGGTCATGCGCCGAGTGATGGCTGCACGATAGGCCGAGAGGGGTCATGTGCCGTATGATGGCTGCACGACAGGCCGAGAGGGGTCATGCTCTGCATGAGGGCTGCATGACAGGCCAAGAGGGGTAATTCACCGACAGGCCGAGAGGGGTCAAGCGCTGCATGATGGCTGCATGACAGGCCAAGAGGGGTGATGCGCCGCATGATGGTTGCATGACAGGCCAAGAAGGGTGATGCACCGCATGATGGCTGCACGACAGGCCGAGAGGGGTCATGTGCCGCATGATGGCTGCACGACCGGCCGAGAGGGTCATGCCCCGCATGATGGCTGCATGACAGGCTGAGAGGGGTCATGCTCTGCATGAGGGCTGCACGACAGGCCGAGAGGGGTCATGCACTGACAGGCCGAGAGGGGTCATTCACCGACAGGCCGAGAGGGTCAAGCGCTGCATGAGGGCTGCACAACAGGCCAAGAAGGGTGATGCGCCACATGATGACTGCACGACTGGCCAAGTAGGGTGATGCACAGCATGATGGCTGCATGACAGGCCAAGAGGGGTGATGCACCGCATGATGGCTGAACGACAGGCCAAGAAGGGTGATGCACTGCATGAAGGCTGCACGACAGGCCGAGAGGGGTCATGCGCCGCAAGTGGGCTGCACGACAGGCCGAGAGGGGTCATGCGCCGACAGGCTGAGAGGGATCATGCACTGACAGGCCAAGAGGGGTCATGCGCCGCATGAGGGCTGCACGACAGGCCGAGAGGGGTCATGCGCTGCATGATGGCTGCACGACAGGCCGAGAGAGGTCATGCGCCGCATGATGGCTGCACGACAAGCCGAGAGGAGTCATGCGCAGCATGATGGCTGCACGACAGGATGAGAGGGGTCATGCGCCACATGATAGTTGCACGACAGGCCTAGAGGGGTCATGCACCGCATGAGAGCTGCACGACAGGCCAACAGGAGCCATGTGCCGCATGATGGCTGCACGACAGGCCGAGAGTGGTCATGTGCTGCATGATGGCTGCACGACAGGCCGAGAGGGGTCATGCGCCGACAGGCTGAGAGGGATCATGCGCTGACAGGCCGAGAGGGGTCATGCGACGCAAGAGGGCTGCACGACAGGCCGAGAGGGGTCATGCGCTGACAGGCTGAGAGGGATCATGCGCTGACAGGCCAAGAGGGGTCATGCGCCGCATTAGGGCTGCACGACAGGCCGAGAGGGGTCATGTGCTGCAAGATGGCTGCATGACAGGCCGAGAGAGGTCATGCGCCGCATGATGGCTGCACGACAGTCCGAGAGGAGTCATGCGCCGCATGATGGCTGCACGACAGGATGAGAGGGGTCATGTGCCGCATGATAGTTGCACGACAGGCCTAGAGGGGTCATGCACCGCATGAGAGCTGCACGACAGGCCGACAGAAGCCATGTGCCACATTATGGCTGCACGACAGGCCGAGAGCGGTCATGTGCTGCATGATGGCTGCATGACAGGCTGAGAGGGGTCATGCACCGACAGGCTGAGAGGGATCATGCGCTGTCAGGCCAAGAGGGGTCATGCGCCGCATGAGGGCTGCTTGATAGGCCGAGAGGGGTCATGTGAGGCATGGTGGCTGCATGAAAGGCTGAGAGGGGTCATGCGCCGTATGGTGGCTGCACAACAGGCCGAGAGGGGTCATGCACTGCAAGGGGGCTGCACGACAGGCTGAGCGGGGTCATGCGCTGCGTGGTGGCTGCACGACAGGCCAAGAGGGGTCATGCACCGCATGGTCGGTACACAAAAGGCCGAGAGGGGTCATGCCCCGCATGATGGCTGCACGACAGGCCAAGAAGGGTGATGCGCCGCATGATGGCTGCACGACAGGCCGAGTGGAGTGATGCATTGCATGATGGCTGCACGACAGGCCAAGAGGGATCATGCGCCGCATGGTGGCTGCACGACAGGCCGAGAGGGGTCATGTACCGCATGATGGCTGCACGACAGGCCAAGAGGGGTCATGCGCCGCATGTTAGCTGCACGACAGGCCGAGAGGGGTCATGTACCGCATGATGGCTGCACGACAGGCCGAGAGGGGTCATGTGCCGCATGTTAGCTGCATGACAGGCCGAGAGGGGTCATGCGCCACATGGTGGCTGCACCCCAGGCTAACAGGGGTCATGCGCCGCATGAGGGCTGCACAACAGGCCAAAAGGAGTGATGCATAGCATGATGGCTGCACGACAGGCCGAGAGGAGTGATGCATTGCATGATGGCTGCACGACAGGCCAAGAGGAGTGATGCATTGCATGATGGCTGCACGACAGGCCAAGAGGGGTCATACACTGCATGGTGGCTGCACGACAGGCCGAGAGGGGTCATTTGCCGCATGATGGCTGCACGACAGGCCAAGACGGGTCATGCGCCACATGATGGCTGCACGACAGACCGAGAGGGGTCATGCGCAGAGTGATGGCTGCACGACAGGCTGAGAGGGGTCATATGCCGCATGATGGCTGCACGACAGGCCGAGAGGGGTCATGTGTTGCATGATGGCTGCACGACAGGCCGAGAGGGGTCATGCTCTGCATGAGGGCTGCATGAGAGGCCAAGAGGGGTGATGCGCCGCATGATGGCTGCATGACAGGCCAAGAAGGGTGATGCACCGCATGATGGCTCCACGACAGGCCGAGAGGGGTCATGTGCCGCATGATGGCTGCACGACAGGCCTAGAGGGGTCATGTGCCGCATGATGGCTGCATGACAGGCCAAGAGGGGTGATGCGCCGCATGATGGCTGCATGACAGGCCAAGAAGGGTGATGCACCGCATGATGGCTGCACGACAGTCCGAGAGGGGTCATGTGCCGCATGATGGCTGCACGACAGGCCGAGAGGGGTCATGTGCCGCATGATGGCTGCACGACAGGCCGAGAGGGGTCATGCACCACATGATGGCTGCATGACAGGCTGAGAGGGGTCATGCTCTGCATGAGGGCTGCATGACAGGCTGAGAGGGGTCATGCTCTGCATGAGGGCTGCATGACAGGCCAAGAGGGGTGATGTGCCGCATGATGGCTGCATGACAGGCCAAGAAGGGTGATGCACCGCATGATGGCTGCACGACAGGCCGAGAGGGGTCATGTGCCGCATGATGGCTGCACGACAGGCCGAGAGGGGTAATTCATCGACAGGCCGAGAGGGGTCAAGCGCTGCATGATGGCTGCATGACAGGCCAAGAGGGGTGATGCGCCGCATGATGGCTGCATGACAGGCCAAGAAGGGTGATGCACCGCATGATGGCTGCACGACAGGCCGAGAGGGGTCATGTGCCGCATGATGGCTGCACGACAGGCAGAGAGGGGTCATGTGCCGCATGATGGCTGCACGACAGGCCGAGAGGGGTCATGCACCGCATGATGGCTGCATGACAGGCTGAGAGGGGTCATGCTCTGCATGAGGGCTGCACGACAGGCCGAGAGGGGTCATGCACTGACAGGCCGAGAGGGGTCATTCACCGACAGGCCGAGACGGTCAAGCGCTGCATGAGGGCTGCACAACAGGCCAAGAAGGGTGATGCGCCACATGATGGCTGCACGACTGGCCAAGTAGGGTGATGCACCGCATGATGGCTGCATGACAGGCCAAGAGGGGTGATGCACCGCATGATGGCTGCACGACAGGCCAAGAAGGGTGATGCACTGCATGATGGCTGCACGACAGGCCAAGAGGGGTGATGCGCTGCATAATGGCTGCACGACAGGTCGAGAGGGGTCATGCGCCGCAAGAGGGCTGCACGACAGGCCGAGAGGGGTCATGCGCCGACAGGCTGAGAGGGATCATGTGCTGACAGGCCAAGAGGGGTCATGCGCCGCATGAGGGCTGCACGACAGGCCGAGAGGGGTCATGCGCTGCATAATGGCTGCACGACAGGCCGAGAGAGGTCATGCGCCGCATGATGGCTGCACGACAGGCCGAGAGGTGTCATGCGCCGCATGATGGCTGCATGACAGGCCGAGAGGGGTCATGCGCCGCATGATGGCTGCACGACAGGCCGAGAGCGGTCATGTGCCGCATGATGGCTGCACAACAGGCCAAGAGGGGTCATATGCCGCATGATGGCTGCATGACAGGCCGAGAGGGGTCACGCTCTGCATGAGGGCAGCAAAACAGGCCAAGAATGGTGATGCGCCACATGATGGCTGCATGATTGGCCAAGAAGGGTGATGCACCGCATGATGGCTGCATGACAGGCCAAGAGGGGTGATGCGCCGCATGATGGCTGCACGACAGGCCAAGAAGGGTGATGCACTGAATGATGGCTGCACAACAGGCCAAGAGGGGTGTTACGCTGCATGATGGCTGCACAACAGGCAGAGAGGGGTCATGCGCCACAAGAGGGCTGCACGACAGGCCGAGAGGGGTCATGCGCCGACAGGCTGAGAGAGATCATGCGCTGACAGGCCAAGAGGGGTCATGCGCTGCATTATGGCTGCACGACAGGCCGAAATAGGTCATGCGCCGCATGATGGCTGCACGACAGGCCGAGAGAGGTCATGCACTGCATGATGGCTGCATGACAGGCCAAGAGGGGTCATGCGCTGCATGATGGCTGCACGACAGGCCGAGAGTGGTCATGCATCGCATGATGGCTACACGACAGGCAGAGAGGAGTCATGCACCGCATGAGGACTGCACGACAGGCCGAGAGGGGTCATGTGTTGCATGAGGGCTGCACGACAGGCTGAGAGGGTTCATGTGCCGCATGATGGCTGCACGACAGGCCGAGAGGGGTCATGCACTGCACGATGGCTGCACGACAGGCTGAGAGAGGTCATGCGCCGCATGATGGCTGCACGACAGGCCGAGAGGAGTCATGCGCCGCATGAGGGCTGCACGACAGGCCGAGAGGAGTCATGCGCCGCATGAGGGCTGCACGACAGGCCGAGAGGAGTCATGTGCTGTATGAGGGCTGCACGACAGGCCGAGAGGGGTCATGTGCCGCATGATGGCTGCACGACAGGCCGAGAGGGGTCATGCACCCCATGATGTCTACACAACAGGCCGAGAAAGGTCCTGTGCCGCATGATGGCTGCACGACAGGCCGAGAGGAGTGATGCATTGCATGATGGCTGCACGACAGGCCAAGAGGAGTGATGCATTGCATGATAGCTGCACGACAGGCCAAGAGGGGTCATACACCGCATGGTAGCTGCACTACAGGCCGAGAGGGGTCATTTGCCGCATGATGGCTGCACGACAGGCCAAGACGGGTAATGCGCCACATGATGGCAGCACGACAGGCCGAGAGGGGTCATGCGCCGAGTGATGGCTGCACGATAGGCCGAGAGGGGTCATGTGCCGTATGATGGCTGCACGACAGGCAGAGAGGGGTCATGCTCTGCATGAGGGCTGCACGACAGGCCGAGAGGGGTAATTCACCGACAGGCCGAGAGGGGTCAAGCGCTGCATGATGGCTGCATGACAGGCCAAGAGGGGTGATGCGCCGCATGATGGCTGCATGACAGGCCAAGAAGGGTGATGCACCGCATGATGGCTGCACGACAGGCCAAGAGGGGTCATGTGCCGCATGATGGCTGCACGACCGGCCGAGAGGGGTCATGCCCCGCATGATGGCTGCATGACAGGCTGAGAGGGGTCATGCTCTGCATGAGGGCTGCACGACAGGCCGAGAGGGGTCATGCACTGACAGGCCGAGAGGGGTCATTCACCGACAGGCCGAGAGGGTCAAGCGCTGCATGAGGGCTGCACAACAGGCCAAGAAGGGTGATGCGCCACATGATGACTGCACGACTGGCCAAGTAGGGTGATGCACAGCATGATGGCTGCATGACAGACCAAGAGGGGTGATGCACCGCATGATGGCTGAACGACAGGCCAAGAAGGGTGATGCACTGCATGAAGGCTGCACGACAGGCCGAGAGGGGTCATGCGCCGCAAGTGGGCTGCACGACAGGCCGAGAGGGGTCATGCGCCGACAGGCTGAGAGGGATCATGCACTGACAGGCCAAGAGGGGTCATGCGCCGCATGAGGGCTGCACGACAGGCCGAGAGGGGTCATGCGCTGCATGATGGCTGCACGACAGGCCGAGAGAGGTCATGCGCCGCATGATGGCTGCACGACAGGCCAAGAGGAGTCATGCGCAGCATGATGGCTGCACGACAGGATGAGAGGGGTCATGCGCCACATGATAGTTGCACGACAGGCCTAGAGGGGTCATGCACCGCATGAGAGCTGCACGACAGGCCAACAGGAGCCATGTGCCGCATGATGGCTGCACGACAGGCCGAGAGTGGTCATGTGCTGCATGATGGCTGCACGACAGGCCGAGAGGGGTCATGCGCCGACAGGCTGAGAGGGATCATGCGCTGACAGGCCGAGAGGGGTCATGCGACGCAAGAGGGCTGCACGACAGGCCGAGAGGGGTCATGCGCTGACAGGCTGAGAGGGATCATGCGCTGACAGGCCAAGAGGGGTCATGCGCCGCATTAGGGCTGCACGACAGGCCGAGAGGGGTCATGTGCTGCAAGATGGCTGCATGACAGGCCGAGAGAGGTCATGCGCCGCATGATGGCTGCACGACAGTCCGAGAGGAGTCATGCGCCGCATGATGGCTGCACGACAGGATGAGAGGGGTCATGTGCCGCATGATAGTTGCACGACAGGCCTAGAGGGGTCATGCACCGCATGAGAGCTGCACGACAGGCCGACAGAAGCCATGTGCCGCATTATGGCTGCACGACAGGCCGAGAGCGGTCATGTGCTGCATGATGGCTGCATGACAGGCTGAGAGGGGTCATGCACCGACAGGCTGAGAGGGATCATGCGCTGTCAGGCCAAGAGGGGTCATGCGCCGCATGAGGGCTGCTTGATAGGCCGAGAGGGGTCATGTGAGGCATGGTGGCTGCATGAAAGGCTGAGAGGGGTCATGCGCCGCATGGTGGCTGCACAACAGGCCGAGAGGGGTCATGCACTGCAAGGGGGCTGCACGACAGGCTGAGCGGGGTCATGCGCTGCGTGGTGGCTGCACGACAGGCCAAGAGGGGTCATGCACCGCATGGTCGGTACACAAAAGGCCGAGAGGGGTCATGCCCTGCATGATGGCTGCACGACAGGCCAAGAAGGGTGATGCGCCGCATGATGGCTGCACGACAGGCCGAGTGGAGTGATGCATTGCATGATGGCTGCACGACAGGCCAAGAGGGGTCATGTGCCGCATGTTAGCTGCACGACAGGCCGAGAGGGGTCATGTGCCACATGGTGGCTGCACCCCAGGCTAACAGGGGTCATGCGCCGCATGAGGGCTGCACAACAGGCCAAAAGGAGTGATGCATAGCATGATGGCTGCACGACAGGCCGAGAGGAGTGATGCATTGCATGATGGCTGCACGACAGGCCAAGAGGAGTGATGCATTGCATGGTGGCTGCACGACAGGCCGAGAGGGGTCATTTGCCGCATGATGGCTGCACGACAGGCCAAGACGGGTCATGCGCCACATGATGGCTGCACGACAGACCGAGAGGGGTCATGCGCAGAGTGATGGCTGCACGACAGGCTGAGAGGGGTCATATGCCGCATGATGGCTGCACGACAGGCCGAGAGGGGTCATGTGTTGCATGATGGCTGCACGACAGGCCGAGAGGGGTCATGCTCTGCATGAGGGCTGCATGAGAGGCCAAGAGGGGTGATGCGCCGCATGATGGCTGCATGACAGGCCAAGAAGGGTGATGCACCGCATGATGGCTCCACGACAGGCCGAGAGGGGTCATGTGCCGCATGATGGCTGCACGACAGGCCTAGAGGGGTCATGTGCCGCATGATGGCTGCATGACAGGCCAAGAGGGGTGATGCGCCGCATGATGGCTGCATGACAGGCCAAGAAGGGTGATGCACCGCATGATGGCTGCACGACAGTCCGAGAGGGGTCATGTGCCGCATGATGGCTGCACGACAGGCCGAGAGGGGTCATGTGCCGCATGATGGCTGCACGACAGGCCGAGAGGGGTCATGCACCGCATGATGGCTGCATGACAGGCTGAGAGGGGTCATGCTCTGCATGAGGGCTGCATGACAGGCTGAGAGGGGTCATGCTCTGCATGAGGGCTGCATGACAGGCCAAGAGGGGTGATGCGCCGCATGATGGCTGCATGACAGGCCAAGAAGGGTGATGCACCGCATGATGGCTGCACGACAGGCCGAGAGGGGTCATGTGCCGCATGATGGCTGCACGACAGGCCGAGAGGGGTCATGTGCCGCATGATGGCTGCACGACAGGCCGAGAGGGGTCATGTGCCGCATGATGGCTGCACGACAGGCCGAGAGGGGTCATGTGCCGCATGATGGCTGCACGACAGGCCGAGAGGGGTCATGCACCGCATGATGGCTGCATGACAGGCTGAGAGGGGTCATGCTCTGCATGAGGGCTGCACGACAGGCTGAGAGGGGTCATGCACTGACAGGCCGAGAGGGGTCATTCACCGACAGGCCGAGACGGTCAAGCGCTGCATGAGGGCTGCACAACAGGCCAAGAAGGGTGATGCGCCACATGATGGCTGCACGACTGGCCAAGTAGGGTGATGCACCGCATGATGGCTGCATGACAGGCCAAGAGGGGTGATGCACCGCATGATGGCTGCACGACAGGCCAAGAAGGGTGATGCACTGCATGATGGCTGCACGACAGGCCAAGAGGGGTGATGCGCTGCATAATGGCTGCACGACAGGTCGAGAGGGGTCATGCGCCGCAAGAGGGCTGCACGACAGGCCGAGAGGGGTCATGCGCCGACAGGCTGAGAGGGATCATGTGCTGACAGGCCAAGAGGGGTCATGCGCCGCATGAGGGCTGCACGACAGGCCGAGAGGGGTCATGCGCTGCATAATGGCTGCACGACAGGCCGAGAGAGGTCATGCGCCGCATGATGGCTGCACGACAGGCCGAGAGGTGTCATGCGCCGCATGATGGCTGCATGACAGGCCGAGAGGGGTCATGCGCCGCATGATGGCTGCACGACAGGCCGAGAGCGGTCATGTGCCGCATGATGGCTGCACAACAGGCCAAGAGGGGTCATATGCCGCATGATGGCTGCATGACAGGCCGAGAGGGGTCATGCTCTGCATGAGGGCAGCAAAACAGGCCAAGAATGGTGATGCGCCACATGATGGCTGCATGATTGGCCAAGAAGGGTGATGCACCGCATGATGGCTGCATGACAGGCCAAGAGGGGTGATGCGCCGCATGATGGCTGCACGACAGGCCAAGAAGGGTGATGCACTGAATGATGGCTGCACAACAGGCCAAGAGGGGTGTTACGCTGCATGATGGCTGCACAACAGGCAGAGAGGGGTCATGCGCCACAAGAGAGCTGCACGACAGGCCGAGAGGGGTCATGCGCCGACAGGCTGAGAGAGATCATGCGCTGACAGGCCAAGAGGGGTCATGCGCTGCATGATGGCTGCACGACAGGCCGAAATAGGTCATGCGCCGCATGATGGCTGCACGACAGGCCGAGAGGAGTCATGCGCCGCATGATGGCTGCACGACAGGATGAGAGGGGTCATGCGCCGCATGATAGTTGCACGACAGGCCTAGAGGGGTCATGCACCGCATGAGAGCTGCACGACAGGAGCCATGTGCCGCCGCATGATGGCTGCACGACAGGCCGAGAGCGGTTATGTGCTGCATGATGGCTGCACGACAGGCCGAGAGGGGTCATGCGCCGACAGGCTGAGAGGGATCATGCGCTGACAGGCAAAGAGGGGTCATGCGCCGCATGAGGGCTGCACGACAGGCCAAGAAGGGTGATGCGCCGCATGATGGCTGCATGACAGGCCAAGAAGGGTGATGCACCAAATGATGGCTGCACGACAGGCCGAGAGGGGGGATGTGCCGCATGATGGCTGCACGACAGGATGTGAGGGGTCATGCACCGCATGAGAGCTGCACGACAGGAGCCATGTGCCGCCGCATGATGGCTGCACGACAGGCCGAGAGCGGTTATGTGCTGCATGATGGCTGCACGACAGGCCGACAGGGGTCATGTGCCACATGATGGCTGCACGACAGGCCGAGAGAGGTCATATCTGCATGGTGGCTGCACGACAGGCTGAGAGGGGTCATGCACTGCATGATGGCTGCACGACAGGACGAGAGGAGTCATGCACCGCATGAGGGCTGCACGACAGGCCAAGAGGGGTCATGTGCTGCATGAGGGCTACACGACAGGCCGAGAGGGGTCATGTGCCGCATGATGGCTGCACGACAGGCTGAGAGGGGTCATGCGCTGCATGATGGCTGCACGACAGGCCGAGAGAGGTCATGCACCGCATGATGGCTGAATGACAGGCTGAGAGGAGTCATGCGCCGCAAGAGAGCTGCACGACAGGCCAAGAGGGGTCATGCACCGCATGATGGCTGCTTGATAGGCCGAGAGGGGTCATGTGAGGCATGGTAGCTGCACGACAGGCCGAGAGGGGTCATTAGCCGCATGGTGGCTGCCCAACAGGCCGAGAGGGGTCATGCACCGCAAGGGGGCTGCACGACAGGCAGAGCGGGGTCATGTGCTGCATGGTGGCTGCACGACAGGCCGAGAGGGGTCATGCGCTGCATGGTCGGTACACAAAAGGCCGAGAGGGGTCATGCCCCGCATGATGGCTGCACGACAGGCCAAGAAGGGTGATGCGCCGCATGATGGCTGCACGACAGGCCGAGTGGAGTGATGCATTGCATGATGGCTGCACGACAGGCCGAGAGGGGTCATGTACCGCATGATGGCTGCACGACAGGCCGAGAGGGGCATGCGCCACATGGTGGCTGCACCCCAGGCCGACAGGGGTCATGCGCCGCATGAGGGCTGCATGACAGGCCAAAAGGAGTGATGCGTAGCATGATGGCTGCACGACAGGCCAAGAGGAGTGATGCATTGCATGATGGCTGCACGACAGGCCAAGAGGAGTGATGCATTGCATGATGGCTCCACGACAGGCCAAGAGGGGTCAAACACCGCATGGTGGCTGCACGACAGGCCGAGAGGGGTCATTTGCCGCATGATGGCTGCACGACAGGCCAAGACAGGTCATGCGCCACATGATGGCTGCACTACAGGCCGAGAGGGGTGATGCGCCGCATGATGGCTGCACGACAGGCCGAGAGGGGTCATGCGCCGCATGATGGCTGCACGACAGGCCGAGAGGGGTCATGTGCCGCATGATGGCTGCACCACATGCCGAGAGGGGTCATGTGCCACATGATGGCTGCATGACAGGCCGAGAGGGGTCATGCTCTGCATGAGGGCTGCACGACAGGCCGAGAGGGGTCATGCACTGACAGGCCGAGAGGGGTCATTCACCGACAGGCCGAGAGGGATCAAGCGCTACATGAGGGCTGCACAACAGGCCAAGAATGGTGATGCGTCACATGATGGCTGCACGGTTGGCCAAGAAGGGTGATGCACCGCATGATGGCTGCACGACAGGCCAAGAAGGGTGATGCACTGCATGATGGCTGCACGACAGGCCAAGAGGGGTGATGCGTGGCATGATGGCTGCACGACAGGCCGAGAGGGGTCATGCGCCGCAAGAGGGCTGCACGACAGGTCGAGAAGGGTCATGTGCCGACAGGCTGAGAGGGATCATGCGCTGACAGGCCAAGAGGGGTCATGCGCTGCATGATGGCTGCATGACAGGCCGAGAGAGGTCATGTGCCGCAAGATGGCTGCATGACAGGCTGAGAGGGGTCATGCTCTGCATGAGGGCTGCACGACAGGCCGAGAGGGGTCATGCACTGACAGGCCGTGAGGGGTCATTCACCGACAGGCCGAGAGGGTCAAGCGCTGCATGAGGGCTGCACAACAGGCCAAGAAGGGTGATGCGCCACATGATGACTGCACGACTGGCCAAGTAGGGTGATGCACAGCATGATGGCTGCATGACAGGCCAAGAGGGGTGATGCACCGCATGATGGCTGAACGACAGGCCAAGAAGGGTGATGCACTGCATGAAGGCTGCACGACAGGCCGAGAGGGGTGATGCGTTGCATGATGGCTGCACGACAGGCCGAGAGGAGTGATGCCTTGCATGATGGCTGCACGACAGGCCAATAGGGGTCACAACGCCGAGAGGGGTCATGCGCCGACAGGCTGAGAGGTATCATGCGCTGACAGACCAAGAAGGGTGATGCACTGCATGATGGCTGCACGACAGGCCAAGAACAGTGAAGCGCCGTATGATGGCTGCATGACAGGCCAAGAAGGGTGATGCACCACATGATGGCTGCACGATAGGCCGAGAGGGGTGATGCGCCGCATGATGGCTGCACAACAGGATGAGAGGGGTCATGCGCTGCATGATAGTTGCACGACAGGCCTAGAGGGGTCATGCACCACATGAGGGCTGCACGACAGGCTGACAGGGGTCATGTGCCGCATGATGGCTGCACGACAGGCCGAGAGAGGTCATGCACTGCATGATGGCTGCATGACAGGCCAAGAGGGGTCATGCGCTGCATGATGGCTGCACGACAGGCCGAGAGTGGTCATGCGCCGCATGATGGCTGCACGACAGGCAGAGAGGAGTCATGCACCGCATGAGGGCTGCACGACAGGCCGAGAGGGGTCATGTGTTGCATGAGGGCTGCACGACAGGCTGAGAGGGTTCATGTGCCGCATGATGGCTGCACGACAGGCCGAGAGGGGTCATGCACTGCACGATGGCTGCACGACAGGCCGAGAGAGGTCATGCGCCGCATGATGGCTGCACGACAGGCCGAGAGGAGTCATGCGCCGCATGAGGGCTGCACGACAGGCCGAGAGGAGTCATGCGCCGCATGAGGGCTGCACGACAGGCCGAGAGGAGTCATGTGCTGTATGAGGGCTGCACGACAGGCCGAGAGGGGACATGTGCCGCATGATGGCTGCACGACAGGCCGAGAGGGGTCATGCACCCCATGATGGCTACACAACAGTCCGAGAGAGGTCCTGTGCCGCATGATGGCTGCACGACAGGCCGAGAGGAGTGATGCATTGCATGATGGCTGAACGACAGGCCAAGAGGAGTGATGCATTGCATGATAGCTGCACGACAGGCCAAGAGGGGTCATACACCGCATGGTAGCTGCACTACAGGCCGAGAGGGGTCATTTGCCGCATGATGGCTGCACGACAGGCCAAGACGGGTAATGCGCCACATGATGGCAGCACGACAGGCCGAGAGGGGTCATGCGCCGAGTGATGGCTGCACGATAGGCCGAGAGGGGTCATATGCCGCATGATGGCTGCACGACAGGCCGAGAGGGGTCATGTGCCGTATGATGGCTGCACGACAGGCCGAGAGGGGTCATGCTCTGCATGAGGGCTGCACGACAGGCCGAGAGGGGTAATTCACCGACAGGCCGAGAGAGGTCAAGCGCTGCATGATGGCTGCATGACAGGCCAAGAGGGGTGATGCGCCGCATGATGGCTGCATGACAGGCCAAGAAGGGTGATGCACCGCATGATGGATGCACGACAGGCCGAGAGGGGTCATGTGCCGCATGATGGCTGCACGACCGGCCGAGAGGGGTCATGCCCCGCATGATGGCTGCATGACAGGCTGAGAGGGGTCATGCTCTGCATGAGGGCTGCACGACAGGCCGAGAGGGGTCATGCACTGACAGGCCGAGAGGGGTCATTCACCGACAGGCCGAGAGGGTCAAGCGCTGCATGAGGGCTGCACAACAGGCCAAGAAGGGTGATGCGCCACATGATGACTGCACGACTGGCCAAGTAGGGTGATGCACAGCATGATGGCTGCATGACAGGCCAAGAGGGGTGATGCACCGCATGATGGCTGAACGACAGGCCAAGAAGGGTGATGCACTGCATGAAGGCTGCACGACAGGCCGAGAGGGGTCATGCGCCGCAAGAGGGCTGCACGACAGGCCGAGAGGGGTCATGCGCCGACAGGCTGAGAGGGATCATGCACTGACAGGCCAAGAGGGGTCATGCGCCGCATGAGGGCTGCACGACAGGCCGAGTGGAGTGATGCATTGCATGATGGCTGCACGACAGGCCGAGAGGGGTCATGCGCAGCATGGTGGCTGCACGACAGGCTGAGAGGGGTCATGTACCGCATGATGGCTGCACGACAGGCCGAGAGGGGCATGCGCCACATGGTGGCTGCACCCCAGGCCGACAGGGGTCATGCGCCGCATGAGGGCTGCATGACAGGCCAAAAGGAGTGATGCGTAGCATGATGGCTGCACGACAGGCCGAGAGGAGTGATGCATTGCATGATGGCTGCACGACAGGCCAAGAGGAGTGATGCATTGCATGATGGCTCCACCACAGGCCAAGAGGGGTCAAACACCGCATGGTGGCTGCACGACAGGCCGAGAGGGGTCATTTGCCGCATGATGGCTGCACGACAGGCCAAGACAGGTCATGCGCCACATGATGGCTGCACTACAGGCCGAGAGGGGTGATGCGCCGCATGATGGCTGCACGACAGGCCGAGAGGGGTCATGCGCCGCATGATGGCTGCACGACAGGCCGAGAGGGGTCATGTGCCGCATGATGGCTGCACCACATGCCGAGAGGGGTCATGTGCCACATGATGGCTGCATGACAGGCCGAGAGGGGTCATGCTCTGCATGAGGGCTGCACGACAGGCTGAGAGGGGTCATGCACTGACAGGCCGAGAGGGGTCATTCACCGACAGGCCGAGAGGGATCAAGCGCTACATGAGGGCTGCACAACAGGCCAAGAATGGTGATGCGCCACATGATGGCTGCACGATTGGCCAAGAAGGGTGATGCACCGCATGATGGCTGCACGACAGGCCAAGAAGGGTGATGCACTGCATGATGGCTGCACGACAGGCCAAGAGGGGTGATGCTCGGCATGATGGCTGCACGACAGGCCGAGAGGGGTCATGCGCCGCAAGAGGGCTGCACGACAGGTCGAGAGGGGTCATGTGCCGACAGGCTGAGAGGGATCATGCGCTGACAGGCCAAGAGGGGTCATGCGCTGCATGATGGCTGCATGACAGGCCGAGAGAGGTCATGTGCCGCAAGATGGCTGCATGACAGGCTGAGAGGGGTCATGCTCTGCATGAGGGCTGCACGACAGGCCGAGAGGGGTCATGCACTGACAGGCCGTGAGGGGTCATTCACCGACAGGCCGAGAGAGTCAAGCGCTGCATGAGGGCTGCACAACAGGCCAAGAAGGGTGATGACAGGCCAAGAGGGGTGATGCACCGCATGATGGCTGAACGACAGGCCAAGAAGGGTGATGCACTGCATGAAGGCTGCACGACAGGCCGAGAGGGGTGATGCGTTGCATGATGGCTGCACGACAGGCCGAGAGGAGTGATGCCTTGCATGATGGCTGCACGACAGGCCAATAGGGGTCACAACGCCGAGAGGGGTCATGCGCCGACAGGCTGAGAGGTATCATGGTGGCTGCACGACAGGCCGAGAGGGGTCATTTGCCGCATGATGGCTGCACGACAGGCCAAGACAGGTCATGCGCCACATGATGGCTGCACTACAGGCCGAGAGGGGTGATGCGCCGCATGATGGCTGCACGACAGGCCGAGAGGGGTCATGCGCCGCATGATGGCTGCACGACAGGCCGAGAGGGGTCATGTGCCGCATGATGGCTGCACCACATGCCGAGAGGGGTCATGTGCCACATGATGGCTGCATGACAGGCCGAGAGGGGTCATGCTCTGCATGAGGGCTGCACGACAGGCCGAGAGGGGTCATGCACTGACAGGCCGAGAGGGGTCATTCACCGACAGGCCGAGAGGGATCAAGCGCTACATGAGGGCTGCACAACAGGCCAAGAATGGTGATGCGCCACATGATGGCTGCACGATTGGCCAAGAAGGGTGATGCACCGCATGATGGCTGCACGACAGGCCAAGAAGGGTGATGCACTGCATGATGGCTGCACGACAGGCCAAGAGGGGTGATGCTCGGCATGATGGCTGCACGACAGGCCGAGAGGGGTCATGCGCCGCAAGAGGGCTGCACGACAGGTCGAGAGGGGTCATGTGCCGACAGGCTGAGAGGGATCATGCGCTGACAGGCCAAGAGGGGTCATGCGCTGCATGATGGCTGCATGACAGGCCGAGAGAGGTCATGTGCCGCAAGATGGCTGCATGACAGGCTGAGAGGGGTCATGCTCTGCATGAGGGCTGCACGACAGGCCGAGAGGGGTCATGCACTGACAGGCCGTGAGGGGTCATTCACCGACAGGCCGAGAGAGTCAAGCGCTGCATGAGGGCTGCACAACAGGCCAAGAAGGGTGATGCGCCACATGATGACTGCACGACTGGCCAAGTAGGGTGATTCACAGCATGATGGCTGCATGACAGGCCAAGAGTGGTGATGCACCGCATGATGGCTGAACGACAGGCCAAGAAGGGTGATGCACTGCATGAAGGCTGCACGACAGGCCGAGAGGGGTGATGCGTTGCATGATGGCTGCACGACAGGCCGAGAGGAGTGATGCCTTGCATGATGGCTGCACGACAGGCCAATAGGGGTCACAACGCCGAGAGGGGTCATGCGCCGACAGGCTGAGAGGTATCATGCGCTGACAGGCCAAGAAGGGTGATGCACTGCATGATGGCTGCACGACAGGCCAAGAACAGTGAAGCGCCGTTTGATGGCTGCATGACAGGCCAAGAAGGGTGATGCACCACATGATGGCTGCACGATAGGCCGAGAGGGGTGATGCGCCGCATGATGGCTGCACGACAGGATGAGAGGGGTCATGCGCTGCATGATAGTTGCACGACAGGCCTAGAGGGGTCATGCACCACATGAGGGCTGCACGACAGGCTGACAGGGGTCATGTGCCGCATGATGGCTGCACGACAGGCCGAGAGAGGTCATGCACTGCATGATGGCTGCATGACAGGCCAAGAGGGGTCATGCGCTGCATGATGGCTGCATGACAGGCCGAGAGTGGTCATGCGCCGCATGATGGCTGCACGACAGGCAGAGAGGAGTCATGCACCGCATGAGGGCTGCACGACAGGCCGAGAGGGGTCATGTGTTGCATGAGGGCTGCACGACAGGCTGAGAGGGTTCATGTGCCGCATGATGGCTGCACGACAGGCCGAGAGGGGTCATGCACTGCACGATGGCTGCACGACAGGCCGAGAGAGGTAATGCGCCGCATGATGGCTGCACGACAGGCCGAGAGGAGTCATGCGCCGCATGAGGGCTGCACGACAGGCCGAGAGGAGTCATGCGCCGCATGAGGGCTGCACGACAGGCCGAGAGGAGTCATGTGCTGTATGAGGGCTGCACGACAGGCCGAGAGGGGACATGTGCCGCATGATGGCTGCACGACAGGCCGAGAGGGGTCATGCACCCCATGATGGCTACACAACAGTCCGAGAGAGGTCCTGTGCCGCATGATGGCTGCACGACAGGCCGAGAGGAGTGATGCATTGCATGATGGCTGCACGACAGGCCAAGAGGAGTGATGCATTGCATGATAGCTGCACGACAGGCCAAGAGGGGTCATACACCGCATGGTAGCTGCACTACAGGCCGAGAGGGGTCATTTGCCGCATGATGGCTGCACGACAGGCCAAGACGGGTAATGCGCCACATGATGGCAGCACGACAGGCCGAGAGGGGTCATGCGCCGAGTGATGGCTGCACGATAGGCTGAGAGGGGTCATATGCCGCATGATGGCTGCACGACAGGCCGAGAGGGGTCATGTGCCGTATGATGGCTGCATGACAGGCCGAGAGGGGTCATGCTCTGCATGAGGGCTGCACGACAGGCCGAGAGGGGTAATTCACCGACAGGCCGAGAGAGGTCAAGCGCTGCATGATGGCTGCATGACAGGCCAAGAGGGGTGATGCGCCGCATGATGGCTGCATGACAGGCCAAGAAGGGTGATGCACCGCATGATGGATGCACGACAGGCCGAGAGGGGTCATGTGCCGCATGATGGCTGCACGACCGGCCGAGAGGGGTCATGCCCCGCATGATGGCTGCATGACAGGCTGAGAGGGGTCATGCTCTGCATGAGGGCTGCACGACAGGCCGAGAGGGGTCATGCACTGACAGGCCGAGAGGGGTCATTCACCGACAGGCCGAGAGGGTCAAGCGCTGCATGAGGGCTGCACAACAGGCCAAGAAGGGTGATGCGCCACATGATGACTGCACGACTGGCCAAGTAGGGTGATGCACAGCATGATGGCTGCATGACAGGCCAAGAGGGGTGATGCACCGCATGATGGCTGAACGACAGGCCAAGAAGGGTGATGCACTGCATGAAGGCTGCACGACAGGCCGAGAGGGGTCATGCGCCGCAAGAGGGCTGCACGACAGGCCGAGAGGGGTCATGCGCCGACAGGCTGAGAGGGATCATGCACTGACAGGCCAAGAGGGGTCATGCGCCGCATGAGGGCTGCACGACAGGCCGAGAGGGGTCATGCGCTGCATGATGGCTGCACGACAGGCCGAGAGAGGTCATGCGCTGCATGATGGCTGCACGACAGGCCGAGAGGAGTCATGCGCCGCATGATGGCTGCACGACAGGATGAGAGGGGTCATGCGCCACATGATAGTTGCACGACAGGCCTAGAGGGGTCATGCACCGCATGAGAGCTGCACGACAGGCCAACAGGAGCCATGTGCTGCATGATGGCTGCACGACAGGCCGAGAGTGGTCATGTGCTGCATGATGGCTGCACGACAGGCAGAGAGGGGTCATGCGCCGACAGGCTGAGAGGGATCATGCGCTGACAGGCCGAGAGGGGTCATGCGACGCAAGAGGGCTGCACGACAGGCCGAGAGGGGTCATGCGCCGACAGGCTGAGAGGGATCATGCGCTGACAGGCCAAGAGGGGTCACGCGCCGCATGATGGCTGCTTGACAAGCCGAGAGGGGTCATGTGCACCATGGTGGCTGCACGACAGGCCAAGAGGAGTCATATGCCGCATGGTGTCTGCACGACTGACCTAGAGGGGTCATGCACCGCATGATGGCTGCTTGATAGGCCGAGAGGGGTCATGTGAGGCAAGGTGGCTGCACGACAGGCCGAGAGGGGTCATGCACCGCAAGGGGGCTACACGACAGGCTGAGCGGGGTGATGCACCGCATGATGGCTGCATGACAGGCTAAGAGGGGTGATGCGCCGCATGATGGCTGCACGACAGGCCAAGAAGGGTGATGCACGGCATGATGGCTGCACGACAGGCCAAGAGGGGTGATGCGCTGCATGATGGCTGCACGACAGGCCGAGAGGGGTCATGCGCCGACAGGCTGAGAGGGATCATGCGCTGACAGGCCAAGAGGGGTCATGCGCCGCAGGAGGGCTGCACGACAGGCCGAGAGGGGTCATGTGCTGCATGATGGCTGCATGTCAGGCCAAGAGAGGTCATGCGCCGCATGATGGCTGCACGACAGGCCGAGACGAGTCATGCGCCGCATGATGGCTGCACGACAGGCCGAGAGGGGTCATGCACCGCATGAGAGCTGCACGACAGGCCAACAGGAGCCATGTACCGCATGATGGCTGCACGACAGGCTGAGAGTGGTCATGTGCTGCATGATGGCTGCACGACAGGCAGAGAGTGGTCATGCGCCGACAAGCTGAGAGGGATCATGTGCTGACAGGCCAAGAGGGGTCATGCACCAAATGATGGCTGCACGAAAGGCCGAGAGGGGTGATGCGCCGCATGATGGCTGCACGACAGGTCGACAGGGGTCATGTGCCGCATGATGGCTGCACGACAGGCCGAGAGAGGTCATGTCTGCATGATGGCTGCACGACAGGCCAGAAGGTGTGATGCGTAGCATGATGGCTGCACGACAGCCGAGAGGAGTGATGCATTGCATTATGGCTGCATGACAGGCCACGATGAGTGATGCATTGCATGATGGCTGCACGACAGGCCAAGAGTGGTCATACACCGCATGGTGGCTGCACGACAGGCTGAGAGGGGTCATTTGCCGCATGATGGCTGCACGACAGGCCAAGACGGGTCATGCGCCACATGATGGCTGCACGACAGGCCGAGAGGGGTCATGCGCCGCATGATGGCTGCACGACAGGCCGAGAGGGGTCATGTGCCGCATGATGGCTGCACGACAGGCCGAGAGGGGTCATGTGCCGCATGATGGCTGCACGACAGGCCGAGAGGGGTCATGCTCTGCATGAGGCCTGCACGACAGGCCGAGAGGGGTCATGCACTGACAGGCCGAGAGGGGTCATTCACCGACAGGCCGAGAGGGGTCAAGCGCTGCGTGAGGGCTGCACAACAGGCCAAGAAGGGTGATGCGCCACATGATGGCTGCACGACTGGCCAAGAAGGGTGATGCACCGCATGATGGCTGCACAACAGGCCAAGAAGGGTGATGCGCCACATGATGGCTGCACGACTGGCCAAGAAGGGTGATGCACCGCATGATGGCTGCATGACAGGCCAAGAGGGGGATGATGCGCCGCATGATGGCTGCATGACAGGCCAAGAAGGGTGATGCACCGCATGATGGATGCACGACAGGCCGAGAGGGGTCATGTGCCGCATGATGGCTGCACGACCGGCCGAGAGGGGTCATGCCCCGCATGATGGCTGCATGACAGGCTGAGAGGGGTCATGCTCTGCATGAGGGCTGCACGACAGGCCGAGAGGGGTCATGCACTGACAGGCCGAGAGGGGTCATTCACCGACAGGCCGAGAGGGTCAAGCGCTGCATGAGGGCTGCACAACAGGCCAAGAAGGGTGATGCGCCACATGATGACTGCACGACTGGCCAAGTAGGGTGATGCACAGCATGATGGCTGCATGACAGGCCAAGAGGGGTGATGCACCGCATGATGGCTGAAAGACAGGCCAAGAAGGGTGATGCACTGCATGAAGGCTGCACGACAGGCCGAGAGGGGTCATGCGCCGCAAGAGGGCTGCACGACAGGCCGAGAGGGGTCATGCGCCGACAGGCTGAGAGGGATCATGCACTGACAGGCCAAGAGGGGTCATGCGCCGCATGAGGGCTGCACGACAGGCCGAGAGAGGTCATGCGCAGCATGATGGCTGCACGACAGGCCGAGAGGAGTCATGCGCCGCATGATGGCTGCACGACAGGATGAGAGGGGTCATGCGCCACATGATAGTTGCACAACAGGCCTAGAGGGGTCATGCACCGCATGAGAGCTGCACGACAGGCCAACAGGAGCCATGTGCCGCATGATGGCTGCACGACAGGCCGAGAGTGGTCATGTGCTGCATGATGGCTGCACGACAGGCAGAGAGGGGTCATGCGCCGACAGGCTGAGAGGGATCATGCGCTGACAGGCCGAGAGGGGTCATGCAACGCAAGAGGGCTGCACGACAGGCCGAGAGGGGTCATGCGCCGACAGGCTGAGAGGGATCATGCGCTGACAGGCCAAGAGGGGTCACGCGCCGCATGATGGCTGCTTGACAAGCCGAGAGGGGTCATGTGCACCATGGTGGCTGCACGACAGGCCAAGAGGAGTCATATGCCGCATGGTGTCTGCACGACTGACCTAGAGGGGTCATGCACCGCATGATGGCTGCTTGATAGGCCGAGAGGGGTCATGTGAGGCATGGTGGCTGCACGACAGGCCGAGAGGGGTCATGCACCGCAAGGGGGCTACACGACAGGCTGAGCGGGGTGATGCACCGCATGATGGCTGCATGACAGGCTAAGAGGGGTGATGCGCCGCATGATGGCTGCACGACAGGCCAAGAAGGGTGATGCACGGCATGATGGCTGCACGACAGGCCAAGAGGGGTGATGCGCTGCATGATGGCTGCACGACAGGCCGAGAGGGGTCATGCGCCGACAGGCTGAGAGGGATCATGCGCTGACAGGCCAAGAGGGGTCATGCGCCGCAGGAGGGCTGCACGACAGGCCGAGAGGGGTCATGTGCTGCATGATGGCTGCATGTCAGGCCAAGAGAGGTCATGCGCCGCATGATGGCTGCACGACAGGCCGAGACGAGTCATGCGCCGCATGATGGCTGCACGACAGGCCGAGAGGGGTCATGCACCGCATGAGAGCTGCACGACAGGCCAACAGGAGCCATGTACCGCATGATGGCTGCACGACAGGCTGAGAGTGGTCATGTGCTGCATGATGGCTGCACGACAGGCAGAGAGTGGTCATGCGCCGACAAGCTGAGAGGGATCATGTGCTGACAGGCCAAGAGGGGTCATGCACCAAATGATGGCTGCACGACAGGCCGAGAGGGGTGATGCGCTGCATGATGGCTGCACGACAGGTCGACAGGGGTCATGTGCCGCATGATGGCTGCACGACAGGCCGAGAGAGGTCATGTCTGCATGATGGCTGCACGACAGGCCGAGAGGGGTCATGCACTGCATGATACACACATATGGGTGCAGAACATAAACACGTATGGACGCAGAAAATACACACATATGGATGCAGAACATACACACTTATGGACGCAGAACATACACACATATGGATGCAGAACATACACACATATGGGTGCAGAACATACACACATATGATGCAGAACATACACACATATTGATGCAGAACATACACATGTATGGGTGCAGAACATACACACATATGATGCAGAACATACACACGTATGGACGCAGAACATACACACGTATGGGTGTAGAACATACACACGTATGGGTGTAGAACATACACACTTATGGACGCAGAACATACACACATATGGATGCAAAACATACACACTTATGGACGCAGAACATACACACATATGGATGCAGGACATACACACGTATGGGTGCAGAACATACACACGTATGGGTGCAGAACATACACACGTATGGATGCAGAATATACACACATATGGATGCAGAACATACACACTTATGGACACAGAACATACACACATATGGATGCAGAACATACACACATATGGACGCAGAACATACACACATTTGGGTGCACAGCATAGTGCATGAATGCCCATGATAATGATGTTGATGGTCATACTACACATGTGAACGTTTTTTGCACCTGGGGGAGTCTAGGTGTGGACCTTTGGTCTCAGGCCATCTCTCGTAGTAATGTACAGGCTACATACCTAGGCAGACATTCACACTTACACATGTGGAGTATTACAACATGATCATGTGTAATGGCGGATGTATGCGCCCAAACGTCTGTCACTGAGTTGTTATGTAGGTCATGATTCATGTTGTACATACATTTGAATGTGTCCGTTTGCTTTGCTGTCTTTTCCGCCATGTCTTTGTGATGTGGTTGTAACATGTGCTTTTAACATGTGCTTTTTTTGTGACTGGAGATGTTTATGTTCTGGTCTTTGCAATATCGTGTCCCACAGATGTTGCCATTGTTAAGACACACTTTTCCTGTAGTGTGTCTGTCTCAATTTTTCATTCCGAATAAGAGTTATTTCTTTATGTGTTGGGGAGATTTTGCGTTCGATGCATTTTTCTACGACAGGAGCACAGAACTGGGCATTTACATTGTGAAAGAAGCCGCGACAGGCCGAGAAGGGTCACGCGCCGCATGATGGCTGCACAACAGGCCGAGAGGGGTCATGCGCTGCATGAGGGCTGCACGGCAGGCTGAGAGAGGTAATGCATTGCATGATGGCTGCACGACTGGCCGCGAGGGGTAATGCGCCGCATGGTGGCCACACGACAGGCCAAGAGGGGTCACGCACCGCATGATGGCTGCAAGACAGGCTGAGAGGGGTCAAGCGCTGCATGGTGGCCGCATGAAAGGCCAAGAGGTGCCATGCACCGCATGATGGCTGCTTCACAGGCCGAGAGGGGTCACGCGCCGCATGATGGCTGCTTGACAGGCCAAGAGGGGTCATGTGCACCATGGTGGCTGCACGACAGGCCAAGAGGAGTCATATGCCACATGGTGTCTGCACGACTGACCTAGAGGGGTCATGCACCGCATGATGGCTGCTTGATAGGCCGAGAGGGGTCATGTGAGGCATGGTGGCTGTGCAACAGGCCAAGAGGGGTCATGCACCGCAAGGGGGCTACACGACAGGCTGAGCGGGGTCATGCGCTGCATGGTGGCTGCACGACAGGCCGAGAGGGGTCATACGCCGCATGGTCGGTACACAAAAGGCTGAGAGGGGTCATGCCCCGCATGATGGCTGCCCGACAGGCCAAGAAGGGCGATCCGCTGCATGATGGCTGCCCGACAGGCCGAGTGGAGTGATGCATTGCATTATGGCTGCACGACAGGCCGATAGGGGTCATGCGCCGCATGGTGGCTGCACGACAGGCCGAGAGGTGTCATGTACCGCATGATGGCTGCACGACAGGCCGAGAGGGGTCATGCGCCGCATGTTAGCTGCACGACAGGCCGAGAGGGGTCATGCGCCACATGGTGGCTGCACCCCAGGCCACCAGGGGTCATGCGCCGCATGAGGGCTGCACGACAGGCCAGAAGGTGTGATGCGTAGCATGATGGCTGCACGACAGCCGAGAGGAGTGATGCATTGCATTATGGCTGCATGACAGGCCACGATGAGTGATGCATTGCATGATGGCTGCACGACAGGCCAAGAGTGGTCATACACCGCATGGTGGCTGCACGACAGGCTGAGAGGGGTCATTTGCCGCATGATGGCTGCACGACAGGCCAAGACGGGTCATGCGCCACATGATGGCTGCACGACAGGCCGAGAGGGGTCATGCGCCGCATGATGGCTGCACGACAGGCCGAGAGGGGTCATGTGCCGCATGATGGCTGCACGACAGGCCGAGAGGGGTCATGTGCCGCATGATGGCTGCACGACAGGCCGAGAGGGGTCATGCTCTGCATGAGGCCTGCACGACAGGCCGAGAGGGGTCATGCACTGACAGGCCGAGAGGGGTCATTCACCGACAGGCCGAGAGGGGTCAAGCGCTGCGTGAGGGCTGCACAACAGGCCAAGAAGGGTGATGCGCCACATGATGGCTGCACGACTGGCCAAGAAGGGTGATGCACCGCATGATGGCTGCACAACAGGCCAAGAAGGGTGATGCGCCACATGATGGCTGCACGACTGGCCAAGAAGGGTGATGCACCGCATGATGGCTGCATGACAGGCCAAGAGGGGTGATGCGCCGCATGATGGCTGCACGACAGGCCAAGAAGGGTGATGCACCGCATGATGGCTGCACTACAGGCCAAGAGGTGTGATGCGCTGCATGATGGCTGCATGACAGGCCGAGAGGGGTCATGCGCCGCAAGAGGGCTGCACGACAGGCCGAGAGGGGTCATGCGCCGACAGGCCAAGAGGGGTCATGCGCCGCAGGAGGGCTGCACGACAGGCCAAGAGGGGTCATGCGCTGCATGATGGCTGCACGACAGGCTGAGAGAGGTCATGCGCCGCATGATGGCTGCACGACAGGCCGAGAGGAGTCATGCGCCACATGATGGCTGCACAACAGGATGAGAGGGGTCATGCGCCACATGTTAGTTGCACGACAGGCCTAGAGGGGTCATGCACCGCATGAGAGCTGCACGACTGGCCGACAGGAGCCATGTGCCGTATGATGGCTGCACGACAGGCCGAGAGTGGTCATGCGCCGACAGGCTGAGAGGGATCATGTGCTGACAGGCCAAGAGGGGTCATGCGCCACATGAGGGCTGCACGACAGGCCAAGAAGGGTGATGCACCGCATGATGGCTGCATGACAGGCCAAGAAGTTTGATGCACCAAATGATGGCTGCACGGCAGGCCGAGAGGGGTGATGCGCCGCATGATGGCTGCACGACAGGTCGACAGGGGTCATGTGCCGCATGATGGCTGCACGACAGGCCGAGAGAGGTCATGTCTGCATGATGGCTGCACGACAGGCCGAGAGGGGTCATGCACTGCATGATACTCACATATGGGTGCAGAACATACACACGTATGGACGCAGAACATAAACACATATGGATGCAGAACATACACCCTTATGGACGCAAAACATACACACATATGGATGCAGAACATACACACATATGGGTGCAGAACATACACACATATGATGCAGAACATACACACATATTGATGCAGAACATACACACGTATGGGTGCTGAACATACACACATATGATGCATAACATACACACGTATGGACGCAGAACATACACACGTATGGGTGCAGAACATACACACGTATGGGTGTAGAACATACACACATATGGACGCAGAACATACACACATATGGACGCAGAACATACACACATATGGATGCAGAACATACACACTTATGGACGCAGAACATACACACATATGGATGCAGAACATACACACATATGGGTGCAGAACATACACACATATGATGCAGAACATACACACATATGGGTGCAGAACTTACACACTTATGGGTGCAGAACATACACACACATATGGGTGCAGAACATACACACATATGGATGCAGAACATACCACATATGGATGCAGAACATATGTGCAGAACATACACACATATGGATGCAGAACATACACACATATGGGTGCAGAACATACCACATATGGGTGCAGAACATACACACGTATGGACGCAGAACATACACACCTATGGATGCAGAACATACACACATATGATGCAGAACATACACACGTATGGGTGCAGGACATACAAACGTATGGGTGCAGAAAATACACACGTATGGACGCAGAACATGCACACATATGGACGAGGAACATACACACTTATGGACGCAGAACATACACACGTATGGATGCAGAACATACAGACGTATGGACGCAGAACATACACACATATGGATGCAGAACATACACACGTATGGGTGCAGAACATACACACGTATGGGTGCAGAACATACACACATATGGGTGCAGAACATATACACGTATGGATGCAGAACATACACACTTATGGACGCAGAACATACACACATATGGGTGCAGAACATACACACTTATGGGTGCAGAACATACACACGTATGGACGCAGAACATGCACAGATATGGACGAGGAACATACACCCATATGGGTGCAGAACATACACACGTATGGATGCAGAACATACACACATATGGATGCAGAACATACACACTTATGGACGCAGAACATACACACATATGGATGCAGAACATACACACATATGGACGCAGAACATACACACATATGGGTGCACAGCATAGTGCATGGATGCCCATGATAATGATGTTGATGGTCATACTACACATGTGAACGTTTTTTGCACCCGGGGGAGTCTAGGTGTGGACCTTTGGTCTCAGGCCGTCTCTCGTAGTAATGTACAGGCTACATACCTAGGCAGACATTCACACTTACACATGTGGAGTATTACATCATGATCATGTTTAATGGCGGATGTATGCGCCCAAACGTCTGTCACTGAGTTGTTATGTAGGTCATGATTCATGTTGTACATACATTTGAATGTGTCCGTTTGCTTTGCTGTCTTTTCCGCCATGTCTTTGTGATGTGGTTGTAACATGTGCTTTTTTTGTGCCTGGAGATGTTTATGTTCTGGTCTTTGCAATATCGTGTCCCACAGATGTTGCGATTGTTAAGACACACTTTTCCTGTAATGTGTCTGTCTCGATTTTTCATTCCGAATAAGAGTTATTTCTTTATGTGTTGGGGAGATTTTGCGTTCGATGTATTTTTCTACAACGGGAGCACAGAACTGGGCATTTACATTGTGTAAGAAGCCGCGACAGGCCGAGAGGGGTCACGCGCTGCATAATGGCTGAAAAACAGGCTGAGAGGGGTCATGCGCTGCATGAGGGCTGCACGACAGGCCGAGAGAGGTAATGCATTGCATGATGGCTGCACGACTGGCCACGAGGGGTAATGCGCCGCATGGTGGCCACACGACAGGCCAAGAGTGGTCACGCACCGCATGATGGCTGCAAGACAGGCTAAGAGGGGTCAAGCGCCGCATGGTGGTCGCACGACAGGCCTAGAGGTGTCATGCACCGCATGATGGCTGCTTCACAGGCCGAGAGGGGTCACGCGCCGCATGATGGCTGCTTGACAGGCCGAGAGGGGTCATGTGCACCATGGTGGCTGCACGACAGGCCAAGAGGAGTCATATGCCGCATGGTGGCTGCACGACTGACCGAGAGGGGTCATGCACCGCATGATGGCTGCTTGATAGGCCGAGAGGGGTCATTAGCCGCATGGTGGCTGCACAACAGGCCGAGAGGGGTCATGCACCGCAAGGGGGCTGCACGACAGGCCGAGCGGGGTCATGCGCTGCATGGTGGCTGCACGACAGGCCGAGAGGGGTCATGCGCTGCATGGTCGGTACACAAAAGGCCGAGAGGAGTCATGCCCCGCATGATGGCTGCACGACAGGCCAAGAAGGGTGATGCACCGCATGATGGCTGCACGACAGGCCGAGTGGAGTGATGCATTGCATGATGGCTGCACGATAGGCCTAGAGGGGTCATGCGCCGAATGGGGGCTGCACGACAGGCCTAAAGGGGTCACGTACCGCATGATGGCTGCACGACAGGCCGAGAGGGGCATGCGCCACATGGTGGCTGCACCCCAGGCCGACAGGGGTCATGCGCCCCATGAGGGCTGCACGACAGGCCAAAAGGAGTGATGCGTAGCATGATGGCTGCATGACAGGCAGAGAGGAGTGATGCATTGCATGATGGCTGCACGACAGGCCAAGAGGAGTGATGCATTGCATGATGGCTGCACGACAGGCCAAGAGGGGTCATACACCGCATGGTGGCTGCACGACAGGCCGACAGGGGTCATTTGCCGCATGATGGCTGCATGACAGGCCAAGACGGGTCATGCGCCACATGATGGCTGCACCACAGGCCGAGAGGTGTCATGCGCCGCATGATGGCTGCACGACAGGCCGAGAGGTGTCATGCGCCGCGTGATGGCTGCACGACAGGCCGAGAGGGGTCATGTGCCGCATGATGGCTGCACGACAGGCCAAGAGGGGTCATGTGCCGCATGATGGCTGCACGACAGGCCGAGAGGGGTCATGCTCTGCATGAGGGCAGCACGACAGGCCGAGAGGGGTCATGCACTGACAGGCCGAGAGGGGTCACATTCACCGACAGGCCAAGAGGGGTCAAGCGCTGCATGAGGGCTGCAAAACAGGCCAAGAATGGTGATGCGCCACATGATGGCTGCATGATTGGCCAAGAAGGGTGATGCACCGCATGATGGCTGCATGACAGGCCAAGAGGGGCGATGCGCCGCATGATGGCTGCACGACAGGCCAAGAAGGGTGATGCACTGAATGATGGCTGCACAACAGGCCAAGAGGGGTGATGCGCTGCATGATGGCTGCACGACAGGCCGAGAGGGGTCTTGCGCCGCAAGAGGGCTGCACGACAGGCCGAGAGGGGTCATGCGCCGACAGGCTGAGAGGGATCATGCGCTGACAGGCCAAGAGGGGTCATGCGCTGCATGATGGCTGCACGACAGGCCGAAAGAGGTCATGCGGCGCATGATGGCTGCACGACAGGCCGAGAGGAGTCATGCGCCGCATGATGGCTGCACGACAGGATGAGAGGGGTCATGCGCCGCATGATAGTTGCACGACAGGCCTAGAGGGGTCATGCACTGCATGAGAGCTGCACGACAGGCCGACAGGAGCCATGTGCCGCATGAAGGCTGCACGACAGGCCGAGAGCGGTTATGTGCTGCATGATGGCTGCACGACAGGCCGAGAGGGGTCATGCGCCGACAGGCTGAGAGGGATCATGCGCTGACAGGCCAAGAGGGGTCATGTGCCGCATGAGGGCTGCACTACAGGCCAAGAAGGGTGATGCGCCGCATGATGGCTGCATGACAGGCCAAGAAGGGTGATGCACCAAATGATGGCTGCACGACAGGCCGAGAGGGGGGATGTGCCACATGATGGCTGCATGACAGGATGTGAGGGGTCATGCACCGCATGATAGTTGCACAACAGGCCTAGAGGGGTCATGCACCGCATGAGGGCTGCACGACAGGCCGACAGGGGTCATGTGCCACATGATGGCTGCACGACAGGCCGAGAGAGATCATATCTGCATGGTGGCTGCACGACAGGCTGAGAAGGGTCATGCACTGCATGATGGCTGCACGACAGGACGAGAGGAGTCATGCACCGCATGAGGGCTGGACGACAGGCCAAGAGGGGTCATGTGCTGCATGAGGGCTACATGACAGGCCGAGAGGGGTCATGTGCCGCATGATGGCTGCACGACAGGCTGAGAGGGGTCATGCGCTGCATGATGGCTGCACGACAGGCCGAGAGAGGTCATGCGCCACATGATGGCTGAACGACAGGCCAAGAGGAGTCATGCGCCGCAAGAGAGCTGCACGACAGGCCGAGAGGGGTCATGCACCGCATGATGGCTGCTTGATAGGCCGAGAGGGGTCATGTGAGGCATGGTAGCTGCACGACAGGCCGAGAGGGGTCATTAGCCGCATGGTGGCTGCCCAACAGGCCGAGAGGGGTCATGCACCGCAAGGGGGCTGCACGACAGGCCGAGCGGGGTCATGTGCTGCATGGTGGCTGCACGACAGGCCGAGAGGGGTCATGTGCTGCATGGTTGGTACACAAAAGGCCGAGAGG
Source organism: Ambystoma mexicanum (assembly GCF_040938575.1). NCBI lineage: Eukaryota > Metazoa > Chordata > Amphibia > Caudata > Ambystomatidae > Ambystoma > Ambystoma mexicanum. Next base: position 1,285,221,208 of record NC_090928.1, read on the forward strand.
GGTCATGCCCCGCATGATGGCTGCACGACAGGCCAAGAAGGGTGATGCACCGCATGATGGCTGCACGACAGGCCGAGTGGAGTGATGCATTGCATGATGGCTGCACGACAGGCCGAGAGGGGTCATGCGCAGCATGGTGGCTGCACGACAGGCCGAGAGGGGTCATGTACCGCATGATGGCTGCACGACAGGCCGAGAGGGGCATGCGCCACATGGTGGCTGCACCCCAGGCCGACAGGGGTCATGCGCCGCATGAGGGCTGCACAACAGGCCAAAAGGAGGGATGCGTAGCATGATGGCTGCACACAGGCCGAGAGGAGTGATGCATTGCATGATGGCTGCACGACAGGCCAAGAGGAGTGATGCATTGTATGATGGCTGCACGACAGGCCAAGAGGGGTCATACACCGCATGGTGGCTGCACGACAGGCTGAGAGGGGTCATTTGTCGCGTGATGGCTGCACGACAGGTCGAGTGGGGTCATGCACCCCATGATGACTACACAACAGGCCGAGAGAGGTCCTGTGCTGCATGATGGCTGCACGACAGGCCGAGAGGAGTGATGCATTGCATGATGGCTGCACGACAGGCCAAGAGGAGTGATGCATTGCATGATAGCTGCACGACAGGCCAAGAGGGGTCATACACCGCATGGTAGCTGCACTACAGGCCGAGAGGGGTCATTTGCCGCATGATGGCTGCACGACAGGCCAAGACGGGTAATGCGCCACATGATGGCAGCACGACAGGCCGAGAGGGGTCATGCGCCAAGTGATGGCTGCACGATAGGCCGAGAGGGGTCATATGCCGCATGATGGCTGCACGACAGGCCGAGAGGGGTCATGTGCCGTATGATGGCTGCATGACAGGCTGAGAGGGGTCATGTTCTGCATGAGGGCTGCACGACAGGCCGAGAGGGGTCATGCACTGACAGGCTGAGAGGGGTCATTCACCGACAGGCCGAGAGGGTCAAGCGCTGCATGAGGGCTGCATAACAGGCCAAGAAGGGTGATGCGCCACATGATGACTGCACGACTGGCCAAGTAGGGTGATGCACAGCATGATGGCTGCATGACAGGCCAAGAGGGGTGATGCACCGCATGATGGCTGAACGACAGGCCAAGAAGGGTGATGCACTGCATGAAGGCTGCACGACAGGCCGAGAGGGGTGATGCATTGCATGATGGCTGCACGACAGGCCGAGAGGAGTGATGCATTGCATGATGGCTGCACGACAGGCCAATAGGGGTCACAACGCCGAGAGGGGTCATGCGCCGACAGGCTGAGAGGTATCATGCGCTGACAGGCCAAGAGGGGTCATGCGCCGCATGACGGCTGCACGACAGGCCAAGAACAGTGAAGCGCCGTATGATGGCTGCATAACAGGCCAAGAAGGGTGATGCACCACATGATGGCTGCACGATAGGCCGAGAGGGGTGATGCGCCGCATGATGGCTGCACGACAGGATGAGAGGGGTCATGCGCCGCATGATAGTTGTATGACAGGCCTAGAGGGGTCATGCACCACATGAGGGCTGCACGACAGCCTGACAGGGGTCATGTGCCGCATGATGGCTGCACGACAGGCCGAGAGAGGTCATGCACTGCATGATGGCTGCATGACAGGCCAAGAGGGGTCATGCGCTGCATGATGGCTGCACGACAGGCCGAGAGTGGTCATGCACCGCATGATGGCTGCACGACAGGCAGAGAGGAGTCATGCACCGCATGAGGACTGCACGACAGGCCGAGAGGGGTCATGTGTTGCATGAGGGCTGCACGACAGGCTGAGAGGGTTCATGTGCCGCATGATGGCTGCACGACAGGCCGAGAGGGGTCATGCACTGCACGATGGCTGCACGACAGGCTGAGAGAGGTCATGCGCCGCATGATGGCTGCACGACAGGCCGAGAGGAGTCATGCGCCGCATGAGGGCTGCACGACAGGCCGAGAGGAGTCATGCGCCGCATGAGGGCTGCACGACAGGCCGAGAGGAGTCATGTGCTGTATGAGGGCTGAACGACAGGCCGAGAGGGGTCATTAGCCGCATGGTGGCTGCCCAACAGGCCGAGAGGGATCATGCACCGCAAGGGGGCTGCACGACAGGCCGAGCGGGGTCATGTGCTGCATGGTGGCTGCACGACAGGCCGAGAGGGGTCATGCGCTGCATGGTTGGTACACAAAAGGCCGAGAGGGGTCATGCCCCGCATGATGGCTGCACGACAGGCCAAGAAGGGTGATGCGCCGCATGATGGCTGCACGACAGGCCGAGTGGAGTGATGCATTGCATGATGGCTGCACGACAGGCCGAGAGGGGTCATGCGCAGCATGGTGGCTGCACGACAGGCCGAGAGGGGTCATGTACCGCATGATGGCTGCACGACAGGCCGAGAGGGGCATGCGCCACATGGTGGCTGCACCCCAGGCCGACAGGGGTCATGCGCCGCATGAGGGCTGCACAACAGGCCAAAAGGAGTGATGCGTAGCATGATGGCTGCACACAGGCCGAGAGGAGTGATGCATTGCATGATGGCTGCACGACAGGCCAAGAGGAGTGATGCATTGTATGATGGCTGCACGACAGGCCAAGAGGGGTCATACACCGCATGGTGGCTGCACGACAGGCCGAGAGGGGTCATTTGCCGAGTGATGGCTGCACAACAGGCCGAGAGGGGTCATGCACCCCATGATGGCTACACAACAGGCCGAGAGAGGTCCTGTGCCGCATGATGGCTGCACGACAGGCCGAGAGGAGTGATGCATTGCATGATGGCTGCACGACAGGCCAAGAGGAGTGATGCATTGCATGATAGATGCACGACAGGCCAAGAGGGGTCATACACCGCATGGTAGCTGCACTACAGGCCGAGAGGGGTCATTTGCCGCATGATGGCTGCACGACAGGCCAAGACGGGTAATGCGCCACATGATGGCAGCACGACAGGCCGAGAGGGGTCATGCGCCGAGTGATGGCTGCACGATAGGCCGAGAGGGGTCATATGCCGCATGATGGCTGCACGACAGGCCGAGAGGGGTCATGTACCGTATGATGGCTGCATGACAGGCTGAGAGGGGTCATGCTCTGCATGAGGGCTGCACGACAGGCCGAGAGGGGTCATGCACTGACAGGCTGAGAGGGGTCATTCACCGACAGGCCGAGAGGGTCAAGCGCTGCATGAGGGCTGCACAACAGGCCAAGAAGGGTGATGCGCCACATGATGACTGCACGACTGGCCAAGTAGGGTGATGCACAGCATGATGGCTGCATGACAGGCCAAGAGGGGTGATGCACCGCATGATGGCTGAACGACAGGCCAAGAAGGGTGATGCACTGCATGAAGGCTGCACGACAGGCCGAGAGGGGTGATGCGTTAAATGATGGCTGCACGACAGGCCGAGAGGAGTGATGCATTGCATGATGGCTGCACGACAGGCCAATAGGGGTCACAACGCCGAGAGGGGTCATGCGCCGACAGGCTGAGAGGTATCATGCGCTGACAGGCCAAGAGGGGTCATGCGCCGCATGACGGCTGCACGACAGGCCAAGAACAGTGAAGCGCCGTATGATGGCTGCATGACAGGCCAAGAAGGGTAATGCACCACATGATGGCTGCACGATAGGCCGAGAGGGGTGATGCGCCGCATGATGGCTGCATGACAGGATGAGAGGGGTCATGCGCCGCATGATAGTTGCACGTCAGGCCTAGAGGGGTCATGCACCACATGAGGGCTGCACGACAGCCTGACAGGGGTCATGTGCCGCATGATGGCTGCACGACAGGCCGAGAGAGGTCATGCACTGCATGATGGCTGCATGACAGGCCAAGAGGGGTCATGCGCTGCATGATGGCTGCACGACAGGCCGAGAGTGGTCATGCACCGCATGATGGCTGCATGACAGGCAGAGAGGAGTCATGCACCGCATGAGGACTGCACGACAGGCCGAGAGGGGTCATGTGTTGCATGAGGGCTGCACGACAGGCTGAGAGGGTTCATGTGCCGCATGATGGCTGCACGACAGGCCGAGAGGGGTCATGCACTGCACGATGGCTGCACGACAGGCTGAGAGAGGTCATGCGCCGCATGATGGCTGCACGACAGGCCGAGAGGAGTCATGCGCCGCATGAGGGCTGCACGACAGGCCGAGAGGAGTCATGCGCCGCATGAAGGCTGCACGACAGGCCGAGAGGAGTCATGTGCTGTATGAGGGCTTAACGACAGGCCGAGAGGGGTCATGTGCCGCATGATGGCTGCACGACAGGCCGAGAGGGGTCATGCACCCCATGATGGCTACACAACAGGCCGAGAGAGGTCCTGTGCCGCATGATGGCTGCACGACAGGCCGAGAGGAGTGATGCATTGCATGATGGCTGCACGACAGGCCAAGAGGAGTGATGCATTGCATGATAGCTGCACGACAGGCCGAGAGAGGTCATGCGCCGCATGATGGCTGCACGACAGGCCGAGAGGGGTCATTTGCCGCATGATGGCTGCACGACAGGCCAAGACGGGTAATGCGCCACATGATGGCAGCACGACAGGCCGAGAGGGGTCATGCACCGAGTGATGGCTGCACGATAGGCCGAGAGGGGTCATATTCCGCATGATGGCTGCACGACAGGCCGAGAGGGGTCATGTGCCGTATGATGGCTGCACGACAGGCCGAGAGGGGTCATGCTCTGCATGAAGGCTGCACGACAGGCCGAGAGGGGTAATTCACGGACAGGCCGAGAGGGGTCAAACGCTGCATGATGGCTGCATGACAGGCCAAGAGGGGTGATGCGCCGCATGATGGCTGCACGACAGGCCAAGAAGGGTGATGCACTGCATGATGGCTGCACGACAGGCCGAGAGGGGTCATGTGCCGCATGATGGCTGCACGACCGGCCGAGAGGGGTCATGCCCCGCAAGATGGCTGCATGACAGGCTGAGAGGGGTCATGCACTGACAGGCCGAGAGGGGTCATTCACGGACAGGCCGAGAGGGTCAAGCGCTGCATGAGGGCTGCACAACAGGCCAAGAAGGGTGATGCGCCACATGATGACTGCACGATTGGCCAAGTAGGGTGATGCACAGCATGATGGCTGCATGACAGGCCAAGAGGGGTGATGCACCGCATGATGGCTGAACGACAGCCCAAGAAGGGTGATGCACTGCATGAAGGCTGCACGACAGGCCGAGAGGGGTGATGCGTTGCATGATGGCTGCACGACAGGCCGAGAGGAGTGATGCGCCGCATGATGGCTGCACGACAGGCCAAGAAGGGTGATGCACTGCATGATGGCTGCACGACAGGCCGAGAGGGGTCATGTGCCGCATGATGGCTGCACGACCGGCCGAGAGGGGTCATGCCCCGCAAGATGGCTGCATGACAGGCTGAGAGGGGTCATGCTCTGCATGAGGGCTGCACGACAGGCCGAGAGGGGTCATGCACTGACAGGCCGAGAGGGGTCATTCACCGACAGGCCGAGAGGGTCAAGCGCTGCATGAGGGCTGCACAACAGGCCAAGAAGGGTGATGCACCACATGATGACTGCACGACTGGCCAAGTAGGGTGATGCACAGCATGATGGCTGCACGACAGGCTGAGAGGGGTCATGCGCCGCATGAGGTCTGCACGACAGGCCGAGAGGGGTCATGCGCTGCATGATGGCTGCACGACAGGCCGAGAGAGGTCATGCGCCGCATGATGGCTGCACGACAGGCCGAGAGGAGTCATGCGCAGCATGATGGCTGCACGACAGGATGAGAGGGGTCATGCGCCACATGATAGTTGCACGACAGGCCTAGAGGGGTCATGCACCGCATGAGAGCTGCACGACAGGCCAACAGGAGCCATGTGCCGCATGATGGCTGCACGACAGGCCGAGAGGGGTCATGCGCCGACAGGCTGAGAGGGATCATGCGCTGACAGGCCGAGAGGGGTCATGCGACGCAAGAGGGCTGCACGACAGGCCGAGAGGGGTCATGCGCCGACAGGCTGAGAGGGATCATGCGCTGACAGGCCAAGAGGGGTCATGCGCCGCATTAGGGCTGCACGACAGGCCGAGAGGGGTCATGTGCTGCAAGATGGCTGCACGACAGGCCGAGAGAGGTCATGCGCCGCATGATGGCTGCACGACAGTCCGAGAGGAGTCATGCGCCGCATGATGGCTGCACGACAGGATGAGAGGGGTCATGTGCCGCATGATAGTTGCACGACAGGCCTAGAGGGGTCATGCACCGCATGAGAGCTGCACGACAGGCCGACAGAAGCCATGTGCCGCATTATGGCTGCACGACAGGCCGAGAGCGGTCATGTGCTGCATGATGGCTGCATGACAGGCTGAGAGGGGTCATGCACCGACAGGCTGAGAGGGATCATGCGCTGTCAGGCCAAGAGGGGTCATGCGCCGCATGAGGGCTGCTTGATAGGCCGAGAGGGGTCATGTGAGGCATGGTGGCTGCATGAAAGGCCGAGAGGGGTCATGCACCGCAAGGGGGCTGCACGACAGGCTGAGCGGGGTCATGCGCTGCGTGGTGGCTGCACGACAGGCCAAGAGGGGTCATGCACCGCATGGTCGGTACACAAAAGGCCGAGAGGGGTCATGCCCCGCATGATGGCTGCACGACAGGCCAAGAAGGGTGATGCGCTGCATGATGGCTGCACGACAGGCCGAGTGGAGTGATGCATTGCATGATGGCTGCACGACAGGCCAAGAGGGATCATGCGCCGCATGGTGGCTGCACGACAGGCCGAGAGGGGTCATGTACCGCATGATGGCTGCACGACAGGCCGAGAGGGGTCATGCGCCGCATGTTAGCTGCACGACAGGCCGAGAGGGGTCATGTACCGCATGATGGCTGCACGACAGGCCGAGAGGGGTCATGAGCCGCATGTTAGCTGCACGACAGGCCGAGAGGGGTCATGCGCCACATGGTGGCTGCACCCCAGGCTAACAGGGGTCATGCGCCACATGAGGGCTGCACAACAGGCCAAAATGAGTGATGTGTAGCATGATGGCTGCACGACATGCCGAAAGGAGTGATGCATTGCATGATGGCTGCACGACAGGCCAAGAGGAATGATGCATTGCATGATGGCTGCACGACAGGCCAAGAGGGGTCATACACAGCATGGTGGCTGCACGACAGGCCGAGAGGGGTCATTTGCCGCATGATGGCTGCACGACAGCCAAGACGGGTCATGCGCCACATGATGGCTGCACGACAGGCCGAGAGGGGTCATGCGCAGAGTGATGGCTGCACGACAGGCTGAGAGGGGTCATATGCCGCATGATGGCTGCACGACAGGCCGAGAGGGGTCATGTGTTGCATGATGGCTGCACGACAGGCCGAGAGGGGTCATGCTCTGCATGAGGGCTGCACGACAGGCCGAGAGGGGTAATTCATCGACAGGCCGAGAGGGGTCAAGCGCTGCATGATGGCTGCATGACAGGCCAAGAGGGGTGATGCGCCGCATGATGGCTGCATGACAGGCCAAGAAGGGTGATGCACCGCATGATGGCTGCACGACAGGCCGAGAGGGGTCATGTGCCGCATGATGGCTGCACGACAGGCCGAGAGGGGTCATGTGCCGCATGATGGCTGCACGACAGGTCGAGAGGGGTCATGCACCGCATGATGGCTGCATGACAGGCTGAGAGGGGTCATGCTCTGCATGAGGGCTGCACGACAGGCCGAGAGGGGTCATGCACTGACAGGCCGAGAGGGGTCATTCACCGACAGGCCGAGACGGTCAAGCGCTGCATGAGGGCTGCACAACAGGCCAAGAAGGGTGATGCGCCACATGATGGCTGCACGACTGGCCAAGTAGGGTGATGCACTGCATGATGGCTGCATGACAGACCAAGAGGGGTGATGCACCGCATGATGGCTGCACGACAGGCCAAGAAGGGTGATGCACTGCATGATGGCTGCACGACAGGCCAAGAGTGGTGATGCGCTGCATAATGGCTGCACGACAGGTCGAGAGGGGTCATGCGCCGCAAGAGGGCTGCACGACAGGCCGAGAGGGGTCATGCGCCGACAGGCTGAGAGGGATCATGCGCTGACAGGCCAAGAGGGGTCATGCGCCGCATGAGGGCTGCACGACAGGCCGAGAGGGGTCATGCGCTGCATAATGGCTGCACGACAGGCCGAGAGAGGTAATGTGCCGCATGATGGCTGCACGACAGGCCGAGAGGTCTCATGCGCCGCATGATGGCTGCACGACAGGCCGAGAGCGGTCATGTGCCGCATGATGGCTGCACAACAGGCCAAGAGGGGTCATATGCCGCATGATGGCTGCACGACAGGCCGAGAGGGGTCATGCTCTGCATGAGGGCAGCAAAACAGGCCAAGAATGGTGATGCGCCACATGATGGCTGCATGATTGGCCAAGAAGGGTGATGCACCGCATGATGGCTGCATGACAGGCCAAGAGGGGTGATGCGCCGCATGATGGCTGCACGACAGGCCAAGAAGGGTGATGCACTGAATGATGGCTGCACAACAGGCCAAGAGGGGTGTTACACTGCATGATGGCTGCACGACAGGCAGAGAGGGGTCATGCGCCGCAAGAGGGCTGCACGACAGGCCGAGAGGGGTCATGCGCCGACAGGCTGAGAGAGATCATGCGCTGACAGGCCAAGATGGGTCATGCGCTGCATGATGGCTGCACGACAGGCCGAAAGAGGTCATGCGCCACATGATGGCTGCACGACAGGCCGAGAGGAGTCATGCGCCGCATGATGGCTGCACGACAGGATGAGAGGGGTCATGCGCCGCATGATAGTTGCACGACAGGCCTAGAGGGGTCATACACCGCATGAGAGCTGCACGACAGGAGCCATGTGCCGCCGCATGATGGCTGCACGACAGGCCGAGAGCGGTTTGTGCTGCATGATGGCTGCACGACAGGCCGAGAGGGGTCATGCGCCGACAGGCTGAGAGGGATCATGCGCTGACAGGCAAAGAGGGGTCATGCGCCGCATGAGGGCTGCACGACAGGCCAAGAAGGGTGATGCGCCGCATGATGGCTGCATGACAGGCCAAGAAGGGTGATGCACCAAATGATGGCTGCATGACAGGCCGAGAGGGGGGATGTGCCGCATGATGGCTGCACGACATGATGTGAGGGGTCATGCACCGCATGATAGTTGCACAACAGTCCTAGAGGGGTCATGCACCGCATGAGGGCTGCACGACAGGCCGACAGGGGTCATGTGCCACATGATGGCTGCACGACAGGCCGAGAGAGGTCATATCTGCATGGTGGCTGCACGACAGGCTGAGAGGGGTCATGCACTGCATGATGGCTGCACGACAGGACGAGAGGAGTCATGCACCGCATGAGCGCTGCACGACAGGCCAAGAGGGGTCATGTGCCGCATGATGGCTGCACGACAGGCTGAGAGGGGTCATGCGCTGCATGATGGCTGCACAACTGGCCGAGAGAGGTCATGCACCGCATGATGGCTGAACGACAGGCTGAGAGGAGTCATGCGCCGCAAGAGAGCTGCACGACAGGCCGAGAGGGGTCATGCACCGCATGATGGCTGCTTGATAGGCCGAGAGGGGTCATGTGAGGCATGGTAGCTGCACGACAGGCCGAGAGGGGTCATTAGCAGCATGGTGGCTGCCCAACAGGCCGAGAGGGGTCATGCACCGCAAGGGGGCTGCACGACAGGCCGAGCGGGGTCATGTGCTGCATGGTGGCTGCACGACAGGCCGAGAGGGGTCATGCGCTGCATGGTCGGTACACAAAAGGCCGAGAGGGGTCATGCCCCGCATGATGGCTGCACGACAGGCCAAGAAGGGTGATGCACCGCATGATGGCTGCACGACAGGCCGAGTGGAGTGATGCATTGCATGATGGCTGCACGACAGGCCGAGAGGGGTCATGCGCAGCATGGTGGCTGCACGACAGGGGTCATGTACCGCATGATGGCTGCACGACAGGCCGAGAGGGGCATGCGCCACATGGTGGCTGCACCCCAGGCCGACAGGGGTCATGCGCCGCATGAGGGCTGAATGACAGGCCAAAAGGAGTGATGCGTAGCATGATGGCTGCACGACAGGCCGAGAGGAGTGATGCATTGCATGATGGCTGCACGACAGGCCAGGAGGAGTGATGCATTGCATGATGGCTCCACGACAGGCCAAGAGGGGTCATACACCGCATGGTGGCTGCACGACAGGCCGAGAGGGGTCATTTGCCGCATGATGGCTGCACGACAGGCCAAGACAGGTCATGCGCCACATGATGGCTGCACGACAGGCCGAGAGGGGTGATGCGCCGCATGATGGCTGCACGACAGGCCGAGAGGGGTCATGCGCCGCATGATGGCTGCACGACAGGCCGAGAGGGGTCATGTGCCGCATGATGGCTGCACCAAAGGCCGAGAGGGGTCATGTGCCACATGATGGCTGCATGACAGGCCAAGAGGGGTCATGCTCTGCATGAGGGCTGCACGACAGGCCGAGAGGGGTCATGCACTGACAGGCCGAGAGGGGTCATTCACCGACAGGCCGAGAGGGGTCAAGCGCTACATGAGGGCTGCACAACAGGCCAAGAATGGTGATGCGCCACATGATGGCTGCACGATTGGCCAAGAAGGGTGATGCACCGCATGATGGCTGCACGACAGGCCAAGAAGGGTGATGCACTGCATGATGGCTGCACGACAGGCCAAGAGAGGTGATGCGCTGCATGATGGCTGCACGACAGGCCGAGAGGGGTCATGCCCCGCAAGAGGTCTGCACGACAGGTCGAGAGGGGTCATGCGCCGACAGGCTGAGAGGGATCATGCGCTGACAGGCCAAGAGGGGTCATGCGCTGCATGATGGCTGCATGACAGGCCGAGAGAGGTCATGTGCCGCAAGATGGCTGCGCGACAGGCCGAGAGGGGTCATGTGCCACATGATGGCTGCACGACAGGCCGAGAGGGGTCCTGCTCTGCATGAAGGATGCACATGATGTGCCACATGATGGCTGCACGACAGGCCGAGAGGGGTCATGCTCTGCATGATGGCTGCACAATTGGCCAAGAAGGGTGATGCACCGCATGATGGCTGCATGACAGGCCAAGAGGGGTGATGCGCCGCATGATGGCTGCACGACAGGCCAAGAAGGGTGATGCACTGCATGATGGCTGCACGACAGGCCAAGAGGGGTGATGCGCTGCATGATGGCTGCACGACAGGCCGAGAGGGGTCATGCGCCGCAAGAGGGCTACACGACAGGCCGAGAGGGGTCATGCGCCGACAGGTTGAGAGGGATCATGCGCTGACAGGCCAAGAGGGGTCATGCGCTGTATGATGGCTGCACGACAGGCTGAGAGGGGTCATGTGCCGCATGATGGCTGCACGACAGGCCAAGAGGGGTCATATGCCACATGATGGCTGCATGACAGGCCGAGAGGGGTCATGCTCTGCATGAGGGCTGCACGACAGGCCGAGAGGGGTCATGCACTGACAGACTGAGAGGGGTCATTCACTGACAGGCCGAGAGGGGTCAAGCACTGCATGAGAGCTGCACAACAGGCCCAGAATGGTGATGCGCCACATGATGGCTGCACGATTGGCCAAGAAGGGTGATGCAACGCATGATGGCTGCATGACAGGCCAAGAGGGGTGATGTGCCGCATGATGGCTGCACGACAGGCCAAGAAGGGTGATGCACTGCATGATGGCTGCACGACAGGCCAAGAGGGGTGATGCGCTGCATGATGGCTGCACGACAGGCCGAGAGGGGTCATGCGCCGACAGGCTGAGAGGGATCATGCGCTAACAGGCCAAGAGGGGTCATGCGCTGCATGATGGCTGCACGACAGGCCAAGAGAGGTCATGCGCCGCATGATGGCTGCACGACATGCCGAGAGGAGTCATGCGCCGCATGATGGCTGCACGACAGGATGAGAGGGGTCATGCGCCGCATGATAGTTGCACGACAAGCCTAGAGGGGTCATGCACCGCATGAGAGCTGCACGACAGGCCGACAGGAGCCATGTGCCGCATGATGGCTGCACGACAGGCCGAGAGCGGTCACGTGCTGCATGATGGCTGCACGATAGGCCGAGAGGGGTCATGCGCCGACAGGCTGAGAGGGATCATGCGCTGACAGGCCAAGAGGGGTCATGCGCCACATGAGGGCTGCACGACAGGCCAAGAAGGGTGATGCGCCGCATGATGGCTGCATGACAGGCCAAGAAGGGTGATGCACCAAATGATGGCTGCACGACAGGATGAGAGGGGTCATGCACCGCATGATAGTTGCACAACAGGCCTAGAGGGGTCATGCACCGCATGAGGGCTGCACGACAGGCCGACAGGGGTCATGTGCCACATGATGGCTGCACGACCGGCCGAGAGAGGTCATATCTGCATGGTGGCTGCGCGACAGGCTGAGAGGGGTCATGCACTGCATGATGGCTGTATGACAGGACGAGAAAGGTCATGCGCCGCATGATGGCTGCACGACAGGCCGAGAGGAGTCATGCACCGCATGAGGGCTGCACGACAGGCCAAGAGGGGTCATGTGCTGCATGAGGGCTACACGACAGGCCGAGAGGTGTCATGTGCCGCATGATGACTGCACGACAGGCCGAGACGGGTCATGCGCCACATGATGGCTGCACGACAGGCCGAGAGGGGTCATAAACCACATGATGGCTACACGACAGGCCGAGAGGGGTCATGCGCCGCATGTTGGCTGCATGACAGGCCGAGAGGGGTCATGCACCACATGATGGCTTCTTGACAGGCCGAGAGGGGTCATGTGCTGCATGAGGGCTACACGACAGGCTGAGGGGTCATGTGCCGCATGATGGCTGCACGACAGGCCGAGAGGAGTCATGCACCGCATGATGGCTGCATGACAGGCCGAGAGGAGTGATGCATTGCATGATGGCTGCACGACAGGCCAAGAGGAGTGATGCATTGCATGATGGCTGCACGACAGGCCAAGAGGGGTCATTTGCCGCATGAGGGCTGCACGACAGGCCGAGACGGGTCATACGCCGCATGGTGGCTGCACGAGAGGCCGAGAGGGGTCATTTGCCGCATGATGGCTGCACGACAGGCCAAGACGGGTCATGCGCCACATGATGGCTGCACGACAGGCCGAGAGGGGTCATGAACCACATGATGGCTACACGACAGGCCGAGAGGGGTCATGCGCCGCATGATGGCTGCATGACAAGCCGAGAGGGGTCATGCACCACATGATGGCTTCTCGACAGGCCGAGAGGGGTCATGTGCCGCATGATGGCTGCACGACAGGCAGAGAGGGGTCATGTGCCGTATGATGGATGCACAACAGGCCGAGAGGGGTCATGCGCCACATGATGGTTGCACGACAGGCCGAGTGGGGTCATTCACCGACAGGCCGAGAGGGGTCATTCACCGACAGGCCGAGAGGGGTCATGCGCTGCATGAGAGCTGCACAACAGGCCAAGAAGGGTGATGCACCACATGATGGCTGCACGACAGGCCAAGAAGGGTGATGCACCGCATGATGGCTGCACGACAGGCCAAGAGGGGTGATGCGCCACATGATGGCTGCCGTAACGCTCACCTGATTCCCACGGAGGCGCAGGTCTGGCTTCGAGTGCTGATGCTTCTTCAATGGTGAAGCGCAGGACTCTGAAGATGGACAGGAAGGGCCCTCTACTCTGGCTTCTCCGGCTCGCAGGAATATTCCCCTGTGCGTGAAAAGGGAGTATTACCTACTGACTGAGTTATGCTCAAGCCTCCCACTCTCTTCCAACCCTCCACGATACCCTTCCACGATTCCCCGTGAAGTCCCACCTTAGGGTCAGGAAGGATGAGCTCTGCATCCTGCTTCTGATGCAGGGGCGCGTTGAAACCCAGTTACTTCACTGGATTGAGGATTGATGGGAGTTCAGGTAAGCTTGACTATTCAGGTAAGGCTCTGTAAAAGTTCTGTTGCAAGTTCAAAAGTCCAAGCTTAATAATAATGTTCATTGTCTTTTTGCAGCAAGCGCTAATGATTATGTCTTTTTTCCCCTTAGGGGCCGGGGTTTGGAATGCCGGAGATATGGCGCCGACCCAAAGTGAAACGTGCAGTTCCAGTTCCAGTAAATGGCAGGTTAGTTCTGGATGAGCGCTCGGGAACTGTCTTTGCATTCGCTCATTCAATGTCTTTGTCTCTTTTTCCCCATAGGGGCCGGGGTCCGGAAGATGCCTGGAAGCGGCAAGACCCGAAATGAAATGGGAATGACCCAACAGGTAAGTCTTATTCCCTTCCTTCTCTCACCTCTTATTCTTGTCTTTTTCTCTAGGCTCTGGGAAGTGGCTGTATATCCGGATGATCGCTGCTGAAGATGGAGGAACCCAGGAAAGGTGAGTGAAATGCAGCGCTGCAGCGATCGTAACGAAATGCTTTTAAAAATAATGTCTTCCCTTTCAGGATCGTCGGTGATGTCTCTGTGGTGCAGATTTAGCTGGTAAGGTCTCTTGTCTCCCTTTGCAGGTGACCCAGGATGCTGACAGGCGTGGCTGAAGTCCAGATGCAGGAGCTGACACGGTGAGCGTCCAGCTGTGAGGAGCAGAACAACGCAAAGCGTGAGTTGCTGATCAGGTGTGGTTTAAATAGCTTTGGAAGAAGTCCCAAGTGTGTATCCTTCCTCCGATCAAGTATGTATCCTTCCCCGACCACACCCAGGTGGAAAGTAGTCCCACAGGTAAAGTAGTTCCATTCAGGCCTCAAGAGGGCCTGGATGTGGCAGCATGGTCTGCATCAGGTAAGTGCACATGAAAACACTTGAACAAATGTCTAGCTTTATGAGCCTGGCACCTAAGGCGCCAGGACTGCGTCCAAAGGGCCCAAGCTTGGGTCCGCTGGCACTCCCCTGAGGGAAATGATGCCTGCCTCTGGGGTTGCTGGGTCTGACCTGGCTCCTTGGAGGTAGGCATCATGACAGCTGCACGACATGCCAAGAGGGGTCATGCGCTGCATGAGGGCTGCACGACAGGCTGAGAGGGGTCATGCATACCATGAGGGCTGCACGACAGGCTGAGAGGGGTCATGCACCGCATGATAGCTGCACGACAGGTGGAGAGCGGTCATGTGCCGCATGATGGCTGCACGACAGGCCGAGAGGGGTCATGCCCGTTTGATGGCTGCACGACAGGTGGAGAGGGGTCATGTGCCGCATGGTGGCTGCACGACAGGCCAAGAGGGGTCATATGCCGCATGGTGGCTGCACGACAGGCCGAGAGGGGTCATGCCCCGCATGATGGCTGCACGACAGGCCAAGAAGGGTGATGCGCCGCATGATGGCTGCACGACAGGCCGAGTGGAGTGATGCATTGCATGATGGCTGCACGACAGGCCGAGAGGGGTCATGCGCAGCATGGTGGCTGCACAACCAGCCGAGAGGGGTCATGTACCGCATGATGGCTGCACAACAGGCTGAGAGGGCTGATGCGCAGCACGATGGCGGCACGATAGGCCGAGAGGGGTCATGCATCGCATGTTAGCTGCACGACACGCCGAGGGGGGTCACACGCCACATGATGGCTGCACCCCAGGCTGACAGGGGTCATGCGCTGCATGAGGGCTGCACGACAGGCCGAGAGGGGTCATTTGCCGCATGATGGCTGCACGACAGGCCAAGACGGGTCATGCGCCACATGATGGCTGCACGACAGGCCGAGAGGTGTCATGCGCCGCATGATGGCTGCACGACAGGCCGAGAGGTGTCATGCGCCGCATGATGGGTGCACGACAGGCCGCGAGGGGTCATGTGCCGCATGATGGCTGCACGACAGGCCAAGAGGGGTCATGTGCCACATGATGGCTGCACGACAGGCCGAGAGGGGTCATGCTCTGCATGAGGGCAGCACGACAGGCCAAGAGGAGCCATGCACTGACAGGCCGAGAGGGGTCATTCACCGACAGGCCAAGATGGGTCAAGCCCTGCATGAGGGCTGCAAAACAGGCCAAGAATAGTGATGCGCCACATGATGGCTGCATGATTGGCCAAGAAGGGTGATGCACAGCATGATGGCTGCATGACAGGCCAAGAGGGGTGATGCGCCGCATGATGGCTGCACGACAGGCCAAGAAGGGTGATGCACTGAATGATGGCTGCACAACAGTCCAAGAGGGGTGATGCGCTGCATGATGGCTGCACGACAGGCCGAGAGGGGTCATGCACCGACAGGCTGAGAGGGATCATGCGCTGATAGGCCAAGAGGGGTCATGCGCTGCATGATGGCTGCACGACAGGCCGAAAGAGGTCATGCTGCGCATGATGGCTGCACGACAGGCCGAGAGGAGTCATGCGCCGCATGATGGCTGCACGACAGGATGAGAGGGGTCATGCGCCGCATGATAGTTGCACGACAGGCCTAGAGGGGTCATGCACCGCATGAGAGCTGCACGACAGGCCGACAGGAGCCATGTGCCGCATGATGGCTGCACGACAGGCCGAGAGCGGTTATGTGCTGCATGATGGCTGCATGACAAGCCGAGAGGGGTCATGCGCCGACAGGCTGAGAGGGATCATGAGCCGCATGAGGGCTGCACGACAGGCCAAGAAGGGTGATGCGCCGCATGATGGCTGCATGACAGGCCAAGAAGGGTGATGCACCAAATGATGGCTGCACGACAGGCCGAGAGGGGGGATGTGCCGCATGATGGCTGCACGACAGGATGTGAGGGGTCATGCACCGCATGATAGTTGCACAACAGGCCTAGAGGGGTCATGCACCGCATGAGGGATGCACGACAGGCCGACAGGGGTCATGTGCCACATGATGGCTGCACGACAGGCCGAGAGAGGTAATATCTGCATGGTGGCTGCACGACAGGCTGAGAGGGGTCATGCACTGCATGATGGCTGCATGACAGGCCGAGAGGAGTCATGCACCGCATGAGGGCTGCACGACAGGCCAAGAGGGGTCATGTGCTGCATGAGGGCTACACGACAGGCCGAGAGGGGTCATGTGCCGCATGATGGCTGCACGACAGGCTGAGAGGGGTCATGCGCTGCATGATGGCTGCACGACAGGCCGAGAGAGGTCATGCGCCGCATGATGGCTGAACGACAGGCCGAGAGGAGTCATGCGCCGCAAGAGAGCTGCACGACAGGCTGAGAGGGTTCATGCACCGCATGATGGCTGCTTGATAGGCCGTGAGGGGTCATGTGAGGCATGGTAGCTGCACGACAGGCCGAGAGGGGTCATTAGCCGCATGGAGGCTGCCCAACAGGCCGAGAGGGGTCATGCACCGCAAGGGGGCTGCACGACAGGCCGAGCGGGGTCATGTGCTGCATGGTGGCTGCACGACAGGCCGAGAGGGGTCATGCCCCGCATGATGGCTGCACGACAGGCCAAGAAGGGTGATGCGCCACATGATGGCTGCACGACAGGCCGAGTGGAGTGATGCATTGCATGATGGCTGCACGACAGGCCGAGAGGGGTCATGCGCAGCATGGTGGCTGCACGACAGGCCGAGAGGGGTCATGTACCGCATGATGGCTGCACGACAGGCCGAGAGGGGCATGCGCCACATGGTGGCTGCACCCCAAGCCGACAGGGGTCATGCGCCGCATGAGGGCTGCACGACAGGCCAAAAGGAGTGATGTGTAGCATGATGGCTGCACGACAGGCCGAGAGGAGTGATGCATTGCATAATGGCTGCACGACAGGCCAAGAGGAGTGATGCATTGCATGATGGCTGCACGACAGGCCAAGAGGGGTCATACACCGCATGGTGGCTGCACGACAGGCCGAGAGGGGTCATTTGCCGCATGATGGCTGCACGACAAGCCAAGACAGGTCATGCGCCACATGATGGCTGCATGACAGGCCGAGAGGGGTGATGCGCCGCATGATGGCTGCACGACAGGCCGAGAGGGGTCATGCGCCGCATGATGGCTGCACGACAGGCCGAGAGGGGTCATGTGCCGCATGATGGCTGCACCACAGGCCGAGAGGGGTCATGTGCCACATGATGGCTGCATGACAGGCCGAGAGGGGTCATGTTCTGCATGAGGGCTGCACGACAGGCCGAGAGGGGTCATGCACTGACAGGACGAGAGGGGTCATTCACCGACAGGCCGAGAGGGGTCAAGCGCTACATGAGGGCTGCACAACAGGCCAAGAATGGTGATGCGCCACATGATGGCTGCACGATTGGCCAAGAAGGGTGATGCACCGCATGATGGCTGCACGACAGGCCAAGAAGGGTGATGCACTGCGTGATGGCTGCATGACAGGCCAAGAGGGGTGATGCGCTGCATGATGGCTGCACGACAGGCCGAGAGGGGTCATGCGCCGCAAGAGGGCTGCACGACAGGTCGAGAGGGGTCATGCGCCGACAGGCTGAGAGGGATCATGCGCTGACAGGCCAAGAGGGGTCATGCGCTGCATGATGGCTGCACGACAGGCCGAGAGAGGTCATGTGCCGCATGATGGCTGAACGACAGGCAGAGAGGGGTCATGTGCCACATGATGGCTGCACGACAGGCCGAGAGGGGTCATGCTCTGCATGAGGGATGCACATGATGTGCCACATGATGGCTGCACGACAGGCCGAGAGGGGTCATGCTCTGCATGATGGCTGCACAATTGGCCAAGAAGGGTGATGCACCGCATGATGGCTGCATGACAGGCCAAGAGGGGTGATGCGCCGCATGATGGCTGCATGACAGGCCAAGAAGGGTGATGCACTGCATGATGGCTGCACGACAGGCAGAGAGGGGTCATGCGCCACAAGAGGGCTGCACGACAGGCCGAGAGGGGTCATGCGCCGACAGGCTGAGAGGGATCATGCGCTGACAGGCCAAGAGGGGTCCTGCGCTGCATGATGGCTGCACGACAGGCTGAGAGGGGTCATGTGCTGCATGATGGCTGCACGACAGGCCAAGAGGTGTCATGTGCCACATGATGGCTGCACGACAGGCCGAGAGGGGTCATGCTCTGCATGAGGGCTGCACGACAGGCCGAGAGGGGTCATGCACTGACAGACTGAGAGGGGTCATTCACTGACAGGCCGAGAGGGGTCAAGCGCTGCATGAGGGCTGCACAACAGGCCCAGAATGGTGATGCGCCACATGATGGCTGCATGATTGGCCAAGAAGGGTGATGCACCGCATGATGGCTGCATGACAGGCCAAGAGGGGTGATGTGCCGCATGATGGCTGCACGACAGGCCAAGAAGGGTGATGCACTGCATGATGGCTGCACGACAGGCCAAGAGGGTGATGCACTGCATGATGGCTGCACGACAGGCCGAGAGGGGTCATGCGCTGCAAGAGGGCTGCACGACAGGCCGAGAGGGGTCATGCGCCGACAGGCTGAGAGGGATCATGCGCTAACAGGCCAAGAGGGGTCATGCGCTGCATGATGGCTGCACGACAGGCCGAGAGAGGTCATGCGCCGCATGATGGCTGCACGACAGGCCGAGAGGAGTCATGCGCCGCATGATGGCTGCACGACAGGATGAGAGGTGTCATGCGCCGCATGATAGTTGCACGACAGGCCTAGGGGGGTCATGCACCGCATGAGAGCTGCACGACAGGCCAACAGGAGCCATGTGCCGCATGATGGCTGCACGACAGGCCGAGAGCGGTCATGTGCTGCATGATGGCTGCACGATAGGCCGAGAGGGGTCATGCGCCGACATGCTGAGAGGGATCATGCGCTGACAGGCCAAGAGGGGTCATGCGCCGCATGAGGGCTGCACGACAGGCCAAGAAGGGTAATGCGCCGCATGATGGCTGCATGACAGACCAAGAAGGGTGATGCACCAAATGATGGCTGAACGACAGGATGAGAGGGGTCATGCACCGCATGATAGTTGCACAACAGGCCTAGAGGGGTCATGCACCGCATGAGGGCTGCACGACAGGCCGACAGGGGTCATGTGCCACATGATGGCTGCACGACAGGCCGAGAGAGGTCATATCTGCATGGTGGCTGCACGACAGGCTGAGAGGGGTCATGCACTGCATGATGGCTGTATGACAGGACGAGAAAGGTCATGCGCCGCATGATGGCTGCACGACAGGCCGAGAGGAGTCATGCACCGCATGAGGGCTGCACGACAGGCCAAGAGGGGTCATGTGCTGCATGAGGGCTACACGACAAGCCGAGAAGGGTCATGTGCCGCATGATGACTGCACGACAGGCCGAGACGGGTCATGCGCCACATGATGGCTGCACGACAGGCCGAGAGGGGTCATGAACCACATGATGGCTACACGACAGGCCGAGAGGGGTCATGCGCCGCATGTTGGCTGCATGACAGGCCGAGAGGGGTCATGCACCACATGATGGCTTCTTGACAGGCCGAGAGGGGTCATGTGCTGCATGAGGGCTACACGACAGGCCAAGGGGTCATGTGCCGCATGATGGCTGCACAACAGGCCGAGAGGAGTCATGCACCGCATGATGGCTGCATGACAGGCCGAGAGGAGTGATGCATTGCATGATGGCTGCACGACAGGCCGAGACGGGTCATACGCCGCATGGTGGCTGCACGACAGGCCGAGAGGGGTCATTTGCCGCACGATGGCTGCACGACAGGCCAAGACGGGTCATGCGCCACATGATGGCTGCACGACAGGCTGAGAGGGGTCATGAACCACATGATGGCTACACGACAGGCCGAGAGGGGTCATGCGCCACATGATGGCTGCATGACAGGCCGAGAGGGGTCATGCACCACATGATGGCTTCTCGACAGGCCGAGAGGGGTCATGTGCCGCATGATGGCTGCACGACAGGCAGAGAGGGGTCATGTGCCGTACGATGGATGCACAACAGGCCGAGAGGGGTCATGCGCCACATGATGGTTGCACGACAGGCCGAGAGGGGTCATTCACCGACAGGCCGAGAGGGGTCATTCACCGACAGGCCGAGAGGGGTCATGCGCTGCATGAGGGCTGCACAACAGGCCAAGAAGGGTGATGCAGCACATGATGGCTGCACGACAGGCCAAGAAGGGTGATGCACCGCATGATGGCTGCACGACAGGCCAAGAGGGGTGATGCGCCGCATGATGGCTGTTGTAACGCTCACCTGATTCCCACGGAGGCGCAGGTCTGGCTTCGAGTGCTGATGCTTCTTCAATGGTGAAGCGCAGGACTCTGAAGATGGACAGGAAGGGCCCTCTACTCTGGCTTCTCCGGCTCGCAGGAATATTCCCCTGTGCGTGAAAAGGGAATATTACCTACTGACTGAGTTATGCTCAAGCCTCCCACTCTCTTCCAACCCTCCACGATACCCTTCCACGATTCCCCGTGAAGTCTCACCTTAGGGTCAGGAAGGATGAGCTCTCCATCCTGCTTCTGATGCAGGGGCGCATTGAAACCCAGTTACTTCACTGGATTGAGGATTGATGGGAGTTCAGGTAAGCTTGACTATTCAGGTAAGGCTCTGTAAAAGTTATGTTGCAAGTTCAAAAGTCCAAGCTTAATAATAATGTTCATTGTCTTTTTGCAGCAAGCGCTAATGCTTATGTCTTTTTTCCCCTTAGGGGCCGGGGTTCGGAATGCCGGAGATATGGCGCCGACCCGAAGTGAATCGTGCAGTTCCAGTTCCATTAAACGGCAGGTTAGTTCTGGATGAGTGCTCGGGAACTGACTTTGCATACGCTCATTCAATGTCTTTGTCTTTTTTCCCCATAGGGGCCGGGGTCCGGAAAATGCCTGGAAGCGGCAAGACCCGAAATGAAATGGGAATGACCCAACAGGTAAGTCTTATTCCCTTCCTTCTCTCACCTCTTATTCTTGTCTTTTTCTCTAGGCTCTGGGAAGTGGCTATGTATCCGGATGATCGCTGCTGAAGATGGAGGAACCCAGGAAAGGTGAGTGAAATGCAGCGCTGCAGCGATCGTAACGAAATGCTTTTAAAAATAATGTCTTCCCTTTCAGGATCGTCGGTGATGTCTCCGTGGTGCAGATTTAGCTGGTAAGGTCTCTTGTCTCCCTTTGCAGGTGACCCAGGATGCTGACAGGCGTGGCTGAAGTCCAGATGCAGGAGCTGACACGGTGAGCGTCCAGCTGTGAGGAGCAGAACAACGCGAAGCGTGAGTTGCTGATCGGGTGTGGTTTAAATAGCTTTGGAAGAAGTCCCAAGTGTGTATCCTTCCTCCGATCAGGTATGTATCCTTCCCCGACCACACCCGGGTGGAAAGTAGTCCCACAGGTAAAGTAGTTCCATTCAGGCCTCAAGAGGGCCTGGATGTGGCAGCATGGTCTGCATCAGGTACGTACACATGAAAACACTTGAACACATGTCTAGCTTTATGAGCCTGGCGCCTAAGGCGCCAGGACAGAGGTCCAACATGAGCCTGGCGCCTAAGGCGCCAGGACTGCGGCCAAAGGGCCCCATCTTGGGCCCGCTGGCACTCCCCTGGGGGAAATGATGCCTGCCTCTGGGGTTGCTGGGTCGGACCTGGCTCCTTGGAGGTAGGCATCATGAC
This sequence comes from Ambystoma mexicanum, assembly GCF_040938575.1. Taxonomy (NCBI): domain Eukaryota; kingdom Metazoa; phylum Chordata; class Amphibia; order Caudata; family Ambystomatidae; genus Ambystoma; species Ambystoma mexicanum. The sequence goes on from NC_090928.1 coordinate 1,285,243,649, forward strand.
AGCTGCACGATATGCCAAGAGGGGTCATGCGCTGCATGAGGGCTGCACGACAGGCTGAGAGGGGTCATACACAGCATGAGGGCTGCACGACAGGCTGAGAGGGGTCATGCACCGCATGATAGCTGCACGACAGCTGGAGAGGGGTCATATGCCGCATGGTGGCTGCACGACAGGCCGAGAGGGGTCATGCCCCGCATGATGGCTGCACGACAGGCTGAGTGGAGTGATGCATTGCAAGATGGCTGCACGACAGGCCGAGAGGGGTCATGCGCCGCATGGTGGCTGCACGACCAGCCGAGAGGGGTCATGTACCGCATGATGGCTGCACAACAGGCTGAGAGGGCTGATGCGCAGCACGATGGCGGCACGATAGGCCGAGAGGGGTCATGCTTCGCATGTTAGCTGCACGACAGGCCGAGGGGGGTCACGCGCCACATGGTGGCTGCACCCCAGGCTGACAGGGGTAATGCGCTGCATGAGGGCTGCACGACAGGCCAAAAGGAGTGATGCGTAGCATGATGGCTGCACGACAGGCCGAGAGGAGTGATGCATTGCATGATGGCTGCACGACAGGCCAAGAGGGGTCATACGCCGCATGGTGGCTGCACGACAGGTCGAGAGGGGTCATTTGCCACATGATGGATGTACGACACGCCGAGACGGGTCATGCGCCACATGATGGCTGCACGACAGGCCGAGAGGGGTCATGCGCCGCATGATGGCTGCACGACAGGCCGAGAGGGGTCATGCGCCGCATGATGGCTGCACGACAGATTGAGAGGGGTCATGCACCGCATGATGGCTGCACGACAGGCCAAGAGGGGTCATGCGCCGCATGATGGCTGCACGACAGGCTGAGAGGGGTCATGCACCAACAGGCCGAGAGGGGTCATTCACCGACAGGCCGAGAGGGGTCATGCGCTGCATGAGGGCTGCACGACAGGCCAAAAGGAGTGATGCGTAGCATGATGGCTGCACGACAGGCCGAGAGGAGTGATGCATTGCATGATGGCTGCACGACAGGCCAAGAGGGGTCATACCCCGCATGGTGGCTGCACGACAGGTCGAGAGGGGTCATTTGTCGCATGATGGCTGTATGACACGCCGAGACGGGTCATGCGCCACATGATGGCTGCACGACAGGCCGAGAGGGGTCATGCGCCGCATGATGGCTGCACAACAGGCCGAGAGGGGTCATGCGCCGCATGATGGCTGCACGACAGATTGAGAGGGGTCATGCGCCGCATGATGGCTGCACGACAGGCCAAGAGGGGTCATGCGCCGCATGATGGCTGCACGACAGGCTGAGAGGGGTCATGCAACAACAGGCCGAGAGGGGTCATTCACCGACAGGCCGAGAGGGGTCATGCGCTGCATGAGGGCTGCACAACATGGCAAGAAGGGTGATGCACCACATGATGGCTGCACGACTGGCCAAGATGGGTGATGCACCACTTGATGGCTGCACGGCAGGCCGAGAGGGGTGATGCGCCGCATGATGGCTGCACGACAGGATGAGAGGGGTCATGCTCCGCATTATAGTTGCACGACAGGCCAAAAAGGGTAATGCACCACATGAGGGCTGCACGACAGGCAGAGAGCGGTCATGTGCCGCATGATAGCTGCACTGAAGTCCAAGAGGGGTCATGCGCCGACAGGCTGAGAGGTATCATGCGCTGACAGGCCAACAGGGGTCATGCGCCGCATGAGGGCTGCACGTCAGGCCAAGAACGGTGAAGCGCCGTATGATGGCTGCATGACAGGCCAAGAAGGGTGATGCACCACTTGATGGCTGCACGGCAGGCCGAGAGGGGTGATGCGCCGCATGATGGCTGCACGACAGGATGAGAGGGGTCATGCTCCGCATTATAGTTGCACGACAGGCCAAGAAGGGTGATGCGCCGCATGATGGCTGCACGACAGGCCGAGTGGAGTGATGCATTGCATGATGGCTGCACGACAAGCCGAGAGGGGTCATGCGCCGCATGGTGGCTGCACGATAGGCTGAGAGGGGTCATGTACCGCATGATGGCTGCACGACAGGCTGAGAGGGCTGATGCGCAGCATGATGGCGGCACGATAGGCCAAGAGGGGTCATGCGCCGCATGTTAGCTGCACGATAGGCCGAGAGGGGTCATGCGCCACATGGTGGCTGCACCCGAGGCCGACAGGAGTCATGCGCCGCATGAGGGCTGCACGACAGGCCAAAAGGAGTGATGCGTAGCATGATGGCTGCACGACAAGCCGAGAGGAGTGATGCGTTGCATGATGGCTGCACGACAGGCCGAGAGGAGTTATGCATTGCATGATGGCTGCACGACAGGCCAATAGGGGTCACAACGCCGAGAGGGGTCATGCGCCGACAGGCTGAGAGGTATCATGCGCTGACAGGCCAAGAGGGGTCATGCGCCGCATGACGGCTGCACGACAGGCCAAGAACAGTGAAGCGCCGTATGATGACTGCATGACAGGCCAAGAAGGGTGATGCACCACATGATGGCTGCACGATAGGCCGAGAGGGGTGATGCGCCGCATGATGGCTGCACGACAGGATGAGAGGGGTCATGCGCCGCATGATAGTTGCACGACAGGCCTAGAGGGGTCATGCACCACATGAGGGCTGCACGACAGGCTGACAGGGGTCATGTGCCGCATGATGGCTGCACGACAGGCCGAGAGGAGTCATGCGCCGCAAGAGAGCTGCACGACAGGCCGAGAGGGGTCATGCACCACATGATGGCTGCTTGATAGGCCGTGAGGGGTCATGTGAGGCATGGTAGCTGCACGACAGGCCGAGAGGGGTCATTAGCCGCATGGTGGCTGCCCAACAGGCCGAGAGGGGTCATGCACCGCAAGGGGGCTGCACGACAGGCCGAGCGGGGTCTTGTGCTGCATGGTGGCTGCACGACAGGCCGAGAGGGGTCATGCGCTGCATGGTCGGTACACAAAAGGCCGAGAGGGGTCATGCCCCGCATGATGGTTGCACGACAGGCCAAGAAGGGTGATGCGCCGCATGATGGCTGCACGACAGGCCGAGTGGAGTGATGCATTGCATGATGGCTGCACGACAGGCCGAGAGGGGTCATGCACAGCATGGTGGCTGCACGACAGGCCGAGAGGGGTCATGTACCGCATGATGGCTACACGACAGGCCGAGAGGGGCATGCGCCACATGGTGGCTGCACCCCAGGCCGACAGGGGTCATGCGCCGCATGAGGGCTGCACGACAGGCCAAAAGGAGTGATGTGTAGCATGATGGCTGCACGACAGGCCGAGAGGAGTGATGCATTGCATGATGGCTGCACGACAGGCCAAGAGGAGTGATGCATTGCATGATGGCTGCACGACAGGCCAAGAGGGGTCATACACCGCATGGTGGCTGCACGACAGGCCGAGAGGGGTCATTTGCCGCATGATGGCTGCACGACAAGCCATGACAGGTCATGCGCCACATGATGGCTGCACGACAGGCCGAGAGGGGTGATGCGCCGCATGATGGCTGCACGACAGGCCGAGAGGGGTCATGCGCCGCATGATGGCTGCACGACAGGCCGAGAGGGTTCATGTGCCGCATGATGGCTGCACCACAGGCCGAGAGGGGTCATGTGCCAAATGATGGCTGCATGACAGGCCGAGAGGGGTCATGCTCTGCATGAGGGCTGCACGACAGGCCGAGAGGGGTCATGCACTGACAGGACGAGAGGGGTCATTCACCGACAGGCCGAGAGGGGTTAAGCGCTACATGAGGGCTGCACAACAGGCCAAGAATGGTGATGCGCCACATGATGGCTGCACGATTGGCCAAGAAGGGTGATGCACCGCATGATGGCTGCACGACAGGCCAAGAAGGGTGATGCACTGCGTGATGGCTGCATGACAGGCCAAGAGGGGTGATGCGCTGCATGATGGCTGCACGACAGGCCGAGAGGGGTCATGCGCCGCAAGAGGGCTGCACGACAGGTCGAGATGGGTCATGCGCCGACAGGCTGAGAGGGATCATGCGCTGACAGGCCAAGAGGGGTCATGCGCTGCATGATGGCTGCACGACAGGCCGAGAGAGGTCATGTGCCGCATGATGGCTGCACGACAGGCCGAGAGGGGTCATGTGCCACATGATGGCTGCACGACAGGCCGAGAGGGGTCATGCTCTGCATGAGGGATGCACATGATGTGCCACATGATGGCTGCACGACAGGCCGAGAGGGGTCATGCTCTGCATGATGGCTGCACAATTGGCCAAGAAGGGTGATGCACCGCATGATGGCTGCATGACAGGCCAAGAGGGGTGATGCGCCGCATGATGGCTGCACGACAGGCCAAGAAGGGTGATGCACTGCATGATGGCTGCACGACAGGCCAAGAGGGGTGATGCGCTGCATGATGGCTGCACAACAGGCCGAGAGGGGTCATGCGCCGCAAGAGGGCTGCACGACAGGCCCAGAGGGGTCATGCGCCGACAGGCTGAGAGGGATCATGCGCTGACAGGCCAAGAGGGGTCCTGCGCTGCATGATGGCTGCACGACAGGCTGAGAGGGGTCATGTGCCGCATGATGGCTGCACGACAGGCCAAGAGGTGTCATGTGCCACATGATGGCTGCACGACAGGCCGAGAGGGGTCATGCTCTGCATGAGGGCTGCACGACAGGCCGAGAGGGGTCATGCACTGACAGACTGAGAGGGGTCATTCACTGACAGGCCGAGAGGGGTCAAGCTCTGCATGAGGGCTGCACAACAGGCCCAGAATGGTGATGCGCCACATGATGGCTGCACAATTGGCCAAGAAGGGTGATGCACCGCATGATGGTTGCATGACAGGCCAAGAGGGGTGATGTGCCGCATGATGGCTGCACGACAGGCCAAGAAGGGTGATGCACTGCATGATGGCTGCACAACAGGCCAAGAGGGGTGATGCACTGCATGATGGCTGCACGACAGGCCGAGAGGGGTCATGCGCTGCAAGAGGGCTGCACGACGGGCCGAGAGGGGTCATGCGCCGACAGGCTGAGAGGGATCATGCGCTAACAGGCCAAGAGGGGTCATGCGCTGCATGATGGCTGCACGACAGGCCGAGAGAGGTCATGCGCCGCATGATGGCTGCACGACAGGCCGAGAGGAGTCATGCGCCGCATGATGGCTGCACGACAGGATGAGAGGTGTCATGCGCCGCATGATAGTTGCACGACAAGCCTAGGGGGGTCATGCACCGCATGAGAGCTGCACGACAGGCCGACAGGAGCCATGTGCCGCATGATGGCTGCATGACAGGCCGAGAGCGGTCATGTGCTGCATGATGGCTGCACGATAGGCCGAGAGGGGTCATGCGCCGACAGGCTGAGAGGGATCATGCGCTGACAGACCAAGAGGGGTCATGCGCCGCATGAGGGCTGCACGACAGGCCAAGAAGGGTAATGCGCTGCATGATGGCTGCATGACAGGCCAAGAAGGGTGATGCACCAAATGATGGCTGAACGACAGGATGAGAGGGGTCATGCACCGCCTGATAGTTGCACAACAGGCCTAGAGGGGTCATGCACCACATGAGGGCTGCACGACAGGCCGACAGGGGTCATGTGCCACATGATGGCTGCACGACAGGCCGAGAGAGGTCATATCTGCATGGTGGCTGCACGACAGGCTGAGAGGGGTCATGCACTGCATGATGGCTGTATGACAGGACGAGAAAGGTCATGCGCCGCATGATGGCTGCACGACAGGCCGAGAGGAGTCATGCACCGCATGAGGGCTGCACGACAGGCCAAGAGGGGTCATGTGCTGCATGAGGGCTGCACGACAGGCCGAGAGGGGTCATGCGCCGACAGGCCAAGCGGGGTCATGCGCCGCAGGAGGGCTGCACAACAGGCCGAGAGGGGTCATGCGCTGCATGATGGCTGCACGACAGGCTGAGAGAGGTCATGCGCCGCATGATGGCTGCACGACAGGCCGAGAGGAGTCATGCGCCGCATGATGGCTGCACGACAGGATGAGAGGGGTCATGCGCCGCATGTTAGTTGCACGACAGGCCTAGAGGGGTCATGCACCGCATGAGAGCTGCACGACTGGCCGACAGGAGCCATGTGCCGTATGATGGCTGCACGACAGGCCGAGAGTGGTCATGCGCCGACAGGCTGAGAGGGATCATGTGCTGACAGGCCAAGAGGGGTCATGCGCCACATGAGGGCTGCACGACATTCCAAGAAGGGTGATGCACCGCATGATGGCTGCATGACAGGCCATGAAGGGTGATGCACCAAATGATGGCTGCACGGCAGGCCGAGAGGGGTGATGCGCCACATGGTGGCTGCACCCCAGGCCACCAGGGTTCATGCGCCGCATGAGGGCTGCACGACAGGCCAAAAGGAGTGATGCGTAGCATGATGGCTGCACGACAGCCGAGAGGAGTGATGCATTGCATGATGGCTGCATGACAGGCCACGAGGAGTGATGCATTGCATGATGGCTGCACGACAGGCCAAGAGGGGTCATACACCGCATGGTGGCTGCACGACAGGCTGAGAGGGGTCATTTGCCGCATGATGGCTGCACGACAGGCCAAGACGGGTCATGCGCCACATGATGGCTGCACGACAGGCCGAGAGGGGTCATGCGCCGCATGAGGGCTGCACGACAGGCCGAGAGGGGTCATGTGCCGCATGATGGCTGCACGACAGGCCGAGAGGGGTCATGTGCCGCATGATGGCTGCACGACAGGTCGAGAGGGGTCATGCTCTGCATGAGGCCTGCACGACAGGCCGAGAGGGGTCATGCACTGACAGGCCAAGAGGGGTCATTCACCGACAGGCCGGGAGGGGTCAAGCGCTGCGTGAGGGCTGCACAACAGGCCAAGAAGGGTGATGCGCCACATGATGGCTGCACGACTGGCCAAGAAGGGTGATGCACTGCATGATGGCTGCACAACAGGCCAAGAAGGGTGATGCGCCACATGATGGCTGCACGACTGGCCAAGAAGGGTGATGCACCGCATGATGGCTGCATGACAGGCCAAGAGGGGTGATGCGCCGCATGATGGCTGCATGACAGGCCAAGAAGGGTGATGCACCGCATGATGGCTGCACTACAGGCCAAGAGGTGTGATGCGCTGCATGATGGCTGCATGACAGGCCGAGAGGGGTCATGCGCTGCAAGAGGGCTGCACGACAGGCCGAGAGGGGTCATGCGCCGACAGGCCAAGAGGGGTCATGCACCGCAGGAGGGCTGCACAACAGGCCGAGAGGGGTCATGCGCTGCATGATGGCTGTACGACAGGCTGAGAGAGGTCATGCGCCGCATGATGGCTGCACGACAGGCTGAGAGGAGTCATGCGCCGCATGATGGCTGCACGACAGGATGAGAGGGGTCATGCGCCGCATGTTAGTTGCACGACAGGCCTAGAGGGGTCATGCACCGCATGAGAGCTGCACGACTGGCCGACAGGAGCCATGTGCCGTATGATGGCTGCACGACAGGCCGAGAGTGGTCATGCGCCGACAGGCTGAGAGGGATCATGTGCTGACAGGCCAAGAGGGGTCATGCGCCACATGAGGGCTGCACGACAGGCCAAGAAGGGTGATGCACCGAATGATGGCTGCATGACAGGCCAAGAAGGGTGATGCACCAAATGATGGCTGCACGGCAGGCCGAGAGGGGTGATGCGCCGCATGATGGCTGCACGACAGGTCGACAGGGGTCATGTGCCGCATGATGGCTGCACGACAGGCCGAGAGAGGTCATGTCTGCATGATGGCTGCACGACAGGCCGAGAGGGGTCATGCACTGCATGATACTCACATATGGGTGCAGAACATACACACGTATGGACGCAGAACATAAACACATATGGATGCAGAACATACACACTTATGGATGCAGAACATACACACATATGGGTGCAGAACATACACACATATGATGCAGAACATACACACATATTGATGCAGAACATACACACGTATGGGTGTTGAACATACACACATATGATGCATAACATACACACGTATGGACGCAGAACATACACACGTATGGGTGCAGAACATACACACGTATGGGTGTAGAACATACACACATATGGACGCAGAACATACACACATATGGACGCAGAACATACACACTTATGGACGCAGAACATACACACATATGGATGCAGAACATACACACATATGGGTGCAGAACATACACACATATGATGCAGAACATACACACATATGGGTGCAGAACATACACACTTATGGGTGCAGAACATACACACACGTATGGGTGCAGAACATACACACATATGGATGCAGAACATACCACATATGGATGCAGAACATATGTGTAGAACATACACACATATGGATGCAGAACATACACACATATGGGTGCAGAACATACCACATGTGGGTGCAGAACATACACACGTATGGACGCAGAACATACACACATATGGATGCAGAACATACACACATATGATGCAGAACATACACACGTATGGGTGCAGGACATACACACGTATGGGTGCAGAACATACACACGTATGGACGCAGAACATGCACACATATGGACGAGGAACATACACACTTATGGACGCAGAACATACACACGTATGGATGCAGAACATACAGACGTATGGACGCAGAACATACACACATATGGATGCAGAACATACACACGTATGGGTGCAGAACATACACACGTATGGGTTCAGAACATACACACATATGGGTGCAGAACATACACACGTATGGATGCAGAACATACACACATATGGATGCAGAACATACACACTTATGGACGCAGAACATACACACATATGGATGCAGAACATACACACATATTGACGCAGAACATACACACATATGGGTGCACAGCATAGTGCATGGATGCCCATGATAATGATGTTGATGGTCATACTACACATGTGAACGTTTTTTGCACCCAGGGGAGTCTAGGTGTGGACCTTTGGTCTCAGGCCGTCTCTCGTAGTAATGTACAGGCTACATACCTAGGCAGACATTCACACTTACACATATGGAGTATTACATCATGATCATGTGTAATGGCGGATGTATGCGCCCAAACGTCTGTCACTGAGTTGTTATGTAGGTCATGATTCATGTTGTACATACATTTGAATGTGTCCGTTTGCTTTGCTGTCTTTTCCGCCATGTCTTTGTGATGTGGTTGTAACATGTGCTTTTTTTGTGACTGGAGATGTTTATGTTCTGGTCTTTGCAATATCGTGTCCCACAGATGTTGCGATTGTTAAGACACACTTTTCCTGTAATGTGTCTGTCTCGATTTTTCATTCCGAATAAGAGTTATTTCTTTATGTGTTGGGGAGATTTTGCGTTCGATGTATTTTTCTACAACGGGAGCACAGAACTGGGCATTTACATTGTGAAAGAAGCCGCGACAGGCCGAGAGGGGTCACGCGCTGCATAATGGCTGAAAAACAGGCCGAGAGGGGTCATACGCTGCATGAGGGCTGCACGACAGGCCGAGAGAGGTAATGCATTGCATGATGGCTGCACGACTGGCCGCGAGGGGTAATGCGCCGCATGGTGGCCACACGACAGGCCAAGAGTGGTCACGCACCGCATGATGGCTGCAAGACAGGCTGAGAGGGGTCAAGCGCCGCATGGTGGTCGCACGACAGGCCTAGAGGTGTCATGCACCGCATGATGGCTGCTTCACAGGCTGAAAGGGGTCACGCGCCGCATGATGGCTGCTTGACAGGCCGAGAGGGGTCATGTGCACCATGGTGGCTGCACGACAGGCCAAGAGGAGTCATATGCCGCATGGTGGCTGCACGACTGACCGAGAGGGGTCATGCACCGCATGATGGCTGCTTGATAGGCCGAGAGGGGTCATTAGCCGCATGGTGGCTGCACAACAGGCCGAGAGGGGTCATGCACCGCAAGGGGGCTGCACGACAGGCCGAGCGGGGTCATGCGCTGCATGGTGGCTGCACGACAGGCCGAGAGGGGTCATGCGCTGCATGGTCGGTACACAAAAGGCCGAGAGGGGTCATGCCCCGCATGATGGCTGCACGACAGGCCAAGAAGGGTGATGCGCCGCATGATGGCTGCACGACAGGCCGAGTGGAGTGATGCATTGCATGATGGCTGCACGATAGGCCTAGAGGGGTCATGCGCCGAATGGGGGCTGCACGACAGGCCTAAAGGGGTCACGTACCGCATGATGGCTGCACGACAGGCCGAGAGGGGCATGCGCCACATGGTGGCTGCACCCCAGGCCGACAGGGGTCATGCGCCCCATGAGGGCTGCACGACAGGCCAAAAGGAGTGATGCGTAGCATGATGGCTGCATGACAGGCCGAGAGGAGTGATGCATTGCATGATGGCTGCACGACAGGCCGAGAGGTGTCATGCGCCGCATGATGGCTGCACGACAGGCCGAGAGGGGTCATGTGCCGCATGATGGCTGCACGACAGGCCAAGAGGGGTCATGTGCCGCATGATGGCTGCACGACAGGCCGAGAGGGGTCATGCTCTGCATGAGGGCAGCACGACAGGCCGAGAGGGGTCATTCACCGACAGGCCAAGAGGGGTCAAGCGCTGCATGAGGGCTGCAAAACAGGCCAAGAATGGTGATGCGCCACATGATGGCTGCATGATTGGCCAAGAAGGGTGATGCACCGCATGATGGCTGCATGACAGGCCAAGAGGGGTGATGCGCCGCATGATGGCTGCACGACAGGCCAAGAAGGGTGATGCACTGAATGATGGCTGCACAACAGGCCAAGAGGGGTGATGCGCTGCATGATGGCTGCACGACAGGCCGAGAGGGGTCATGCGCCGCAAGAGGGCTGCACGACAGGCAGAGAGGGGTCATGCGCCGACAGGCTGAGAGGGATCATGCGCTGACAGGCCAAGAGGGGTCATGCGCTGCATGATGGCTGCACGACAGGCTGAAAGAGGTCATGCGGCGCATGATGGCTGCACGACAGGCCGAGAGGAGTCATGCGCCGCATGATGGCTGCACGACAGGATGAGAGGGGTCATGCGCCGCATGATAGTTGCACGACAGGCCTAGAGGGGTCATGCACCGCATGAGAGCTGCACGACAGGCCGACAGGAGCCATGTGCTGCATGATGGCTGCACGACAGGCCGAGAGCGGTTATGTGCTGCATGATGGCTGCAGGACAGGCCGAGAGGGGTCATGCGCCGACAGGCTGAGAGGGATCATGCGCTGACAGGCCAAGAGGGGTCATGCGCCGCATGAGGGCTGCACGACAGGCCAAGAAGGGTGATGCGCTGCATGATGGCTGCATGACAGGCCAAGAAGGGTGATGCACCAAATGATGGCTGCACGACAGGCCGAGAGGGGGGATGTGCCGCATGATGGCTGCATGACAGGATGTGAGGGGTCATGCACCGCATGATAGTTGCACAACAGGCCTAGAGGGGTCATGCACCGCATGAGGGCTGCACGACAGGCCGACAGGGGTCATGTGCCACATGATGGCTGCACGACAGGCCGAGAGAGGTCATATCTGCATGGTGGCTGCACGACAGGCTGAAAGGGGTCATGCACTGCATGATGGCTGCACGACAGGATGAGAGGAGTCATGCACCGCATGAGGGCTGCACGACAGGCCAAGAGGGGTCATGTGCTGCATGAGGGCTACATGACAGGCCGAGAGGGGTCATGTGCCGCATGATGGCTGCACGACAGGCTGAGAGGGGTCATGCGCTGCATGATGGCTGCACGACAGGCCGAGAGAGGTCATGCGCCGCATGATGGCTGAACGACAGGCCAAGAGGAGTCATGCGCCGCAAGAGAGCTGCACGACAGGCCGAGAGGGGTCATGCACCGCATGATGGCTGCTTCACAGGCTGAGAGGGGTCACGCGCCGCATGATGGCTGCTTGACAGGCCGAGAGGGGTCATGTGCACCATGGTGGCTGCACGACAGGCCAAGAGGAGTCATATGCCGCATGGTGGCTGCACGACTGACCCTGAGGGGTCATGCACCGCATGATGGCTGCTTGATAGGCCGAGAGGGGTCATTAGCCGCATGGTGGCTGCACAACAGGCCGAGAGGGGTCATGCACCGCAAGGGGGCTGCACGACAGGCCGAGCGGGGTCATGCGCCGCATGATGGCTGCACGACAGGCCAAGAAGGGTGATGCGCCGCATGATGGCTGCACGACAGGCCGAGTGGAGTGATGCATTGCATGATGGCTGCACGATAGGCCTAGAGGGGTCATGCGCCGAATGGGGGCTGCACGACAGGCCTAAAGGGGTCACGTACCGCATGATGGCTGCACGACAGGCCGAGAGGGGCATGCGCCACATGGTGGCTGCACCCCAGGCCGACAGGGGTCATGCGCCCCATGAGGGCTGCACGACAGGCCAAAAGGAGTGATGCGTAGCATGATGGCTGCATGACAGGCCGAGAGGAGTGATGCATTGCATGATGGCTGCACGACAGGCCGAGAGGTGTCATGCGCCGCATGATGGCTGCACGACAGGCCGAGAGGTGTCATGCGCCGCGTGATGGCTGCACGACAGGCCGAGAGGGGTCATGTGCCGCATGATGGCTGCACGACAGGCCAAGAGGGGTCATGTGCCGCATGATGGCTGCATGACAGGCCGAGAGGGGTCATGCTCTGCATGAGGGCAGCACGACAGGCTGAGAGGGGTCATTCACCGACAGGCCAAGAGGGGTCAAGCGCTGCATGAGGGCTGCAAAACAGGCCAAGAATGGTGATGCGCCACATGATGGCTGCATGATTGGCCAAGAAGGGTGATGCACCGCATGATGGCTGCATGACAGGCCAAGAGGGGTGATGCGCCGCATGATGGCTGAACGACAGGCCAAGAAGGGTGATGCACTGAATGATGGCTGCACAACAGGCCAAGAGGGGTGATGCGCTGCATGATGGCTGCACGACAGGCCGAGAGGGGTCATGCTCTGCATGAGGGCAGCACGACAGGGCGAGAGGGGTCATGCACTGACAGGCTGAGAGGGGTCATTCACCGACAGGCCAAGAGGGGTCATGCGCTGCATGATGGCTGCACGACAGGCTGAAAGAGGTCATGCGGCGCATGATGGCTGCACGACAGGCCGAGAGGAGTCATGCGCCGCATGATGGCTGCACGACAGGATGAGAGGGGTCATGCGCCGCATGATAGTTGCACGACAGGCCTAGAGGGGTCATGCACCGCATGAGAGCTGCACGACAGGCCGACAGGAGCCATGTGCTGCATGATGGCTGCACGACAGGCCGAGAGCGGTTATGTGCTGCATGATGGCTGCAGGACAGGCCGAGAGGGGTCATGCGCCGACAGGCTGAGAGGGATCATGCGCTGACAGGCCAAGAGGGGTCATGCGCCGCATGAGGGCTGCACGACAGGCCAAGAAGGGTGATGCGCCGCATGATGGCTGCATGACAGGCCAAGAAGGGTGATGCACCAAATGATGGCTGCACGACAGGCTGAGAGGGGGGATGTGCCGCATGATGGCTGCATGACAGGATGTGAGGGGTCATGCACCGCATGATAGTTGCACAACAGGCCTAGAGGGGTCATGCACCGCATGAGGGCTGCACGACAGGCCGACAGGGGTCATGTGCCACATGATGGCTGCACGACAGGCCGAGAGAGGTCATATCTGCATGGTGGCTGCACGACAGGCTGAAAGGGGTCATGCACTGCATGATGGCTGCACGACAGGATGAGAGGAGTCATGCACCGCATGAGGGCTGCACGACAGGCCAAGAGGGATCATGTGCTGCATGAGGGCTACATGACAGGCCGAGAGGGGTCATGTGCCGCATGATGGCTGCACGACAGGCTGAGAGGGGTCATGCGCTGCATGATGGCTGCACAACAGGCCGAGAGAGGTCATGCGCCGCATGATGGCTGAACGTCAGGCCAAGAGGAGTCATGCGCCGCAAGAGAGCTGCACGACAGGCAGAGAGGGGTCATGCACCGCATGATGGCTGCTTGATAGGCCGAGAGGGGTCATGTGAGGCATGGTAGCTGCACGACAGGCCGAGAGGGGTCATTAGACGCATGGTGGCTGCCCAACAGGCCGAGAGGGGTCATGCACCGCAAGGGGGCTGCACGACAGGCCGAGCGGGGTCATGTGCTGCATGGTAACGCACGACAGGCCTAAAGGGGTCACGTACCGCATGATGGCTGCACGACAGGCCGAGAGGGGCATGCGCCACATGGTGGCTGCACCCCAGGCCAACAGGGGTCATGCGCCCCATGAGGGCTGCATGACAGGCCAAAAGGAGTGATGCGTAGCATGATGGCTGCATGACAGGCCGAGAGGAGTGATGCATTGCATGATGGCTGCACAACAGGCCAAGAAGAGTGATGCATTGCATGATGGCTGCACGACAGGCCAAGAGGGGTCATACACCGCATGGTGGCTGCACGACAGGCCGACAGGGGTCATTTGCCGCATGATGGCTGCACGACAGGCCAAGACGGATCATGCGCCACATGATGGCTGCACGACAGGCCGAGAGGTGTCATGCGCCGCATGATGGCTGCACGACAGGCTGAGAGGTGTCATGCGCCGCGTGATGGCTGCACGACAGGCCGAGAGGGGTCATGTGCCGCATGATGGCTGCACGACAGGCCAAGAGGGGTCATGTTCCGCATGATGGCTGCACGACAGGCCGAGAGGGGTCATGCTCTGCATGAGGGCAGCACGACAGGCCGAGAGGGGTCATGCACTGACAGGCTGAGAGGGGTCATTCACCGACAGGCCAAGAGGGGTCAAGCGCTGCATGAGGAGTGCAAAACAGGCCAAGAATGGTGATGCGCCACATGATGGCTGCATGATTGGCCAAGAAGGGTGATGCACCGCATGATGGCTGCATGACAGGCCAAGAGGGGTGATGCGCCGCATGATGGCTGCACGACAGGCCAAGAAGGGTGATGCACTGAATGATGGCTGCACAACAGGCCAAGAGGGGTGATGTGCTGCATGATGGCTGCACGACAGGCCGAGAGGGGTCATGCGCCGCAAGAGGGCTGCACGACAGCCCGAGAGGGGTCATGCGCCGACAGGCTGAGAGGGATCATGCGCTGACAGGCCAAGAGGGGTCATGCGCTGCATGATGGCTGCACGACAGGCTGAAAGAGGTCATGCGGCGCATGATGGCTGCACGACAGGCCGAGAGGAGTCATGCGCCGCATGATGGCTGCACGACAGGATGAGAGGGGTCATGCGCCGCATGATAGTTGCACGACAGGCCTAGAGGGGTCATGCACCGCATGAGAGCTGCACGACAGGCCGACAGGAGCCATGTGCTGCATGATGGCTGCACGACAGGCCGAGAGCGGTTATGTGCTGCATGATGGCTGTACGACAGGCCGAGAGGGGTCATGCGCCGACAGGCTGAGAGGGATCATGCGCTGACAGGCCAAGAGGGGTCATGCGCCGCATGAGGGCTGCGAGACAGGCCAAGAAGGGTGATGCACCGCATGATGGCTGCATGACAGGCCAAGAAGGGTGATGCACCAAATGATGGCTGCACGACAGGCCGAGAGGGGGGATGTGCCGCATGATGGCTGCATGACAGGATGTGAGGGGTCATGCACCGCATGATAGTTGCACAACAGGCCTAGAGGGGTCATGCACCGCATGAGGGCTGCACGACAGGCTGACAGGGGTCATGTGCCACATGATGGCTGCACGACAGGCCGAGAGAGGTCATATCTGCATGGTGGCTGCACGACAGGCTGAGAGGAGTCATGCACTGCATGATGGCTGCACGACAGGATGAGAGGAGTCATGCACCGCATGAGGGCTGCACGACAGGCCAAGAGGGGTCATGTGCTGCATGAGGGCTACATGACAGGCCGAGAGGGGTCATGTGCCGCATGATGGCTGCACGACAGGCTGAGAGGGGTCATGCGCTGCATGATGGCTGCACGACAGGCCGAGAGAGGTCATGCGCCGCATGATGGCTGAACGACAGGCCAAGAGGAGTCATGCGCCGCAAGAGAGCTGCACGACAGGCCGAGAGGGGTCAAGCACCGCATGATGGCTGCTTGATAGGCCGAGAGGGGTCATGTGAGGCATGGTAGCTGCACGACAGGCCGAGAGGGGTCATTAGCCGCATGGTGGCTGCCCAACAGACCGAGAGGGGTCATGCACCGCAAGGGGGCTGCACGACAGGCCGAGCAGGGTCATGTGCTGCATGGTGGCTGCACGACAGGCCGAGAGGGGTCATGCGCTGCATGGTCGGTACACAAAAGGCCGAGAGGGGTCATGCCCCGCATGATGGCTGCACGACAGGCCAAGAAGGGTGATGCGCCGCATGATGGCTGAACGACAGGCCGAGTGGAGTGATGCATTGCATGATGGCTGCACGACAGGCCGGGAGGGGTCATGCGCAGCATGGTGGCTGCACGACAGGCCGAGAGGGGTCATGTACCGCATGATGGCTGCACGACAGGCCGAGAGGGGCATGCGCCACATGGTGGCTGCACCCCAGGCCGACAGGGGTCATGCGCCGCATGAGGGCTGCACAACAGGCCAAAAGGAGCGATGCGAAGCATGATGGCTGCATGACAGGCCGAGAGGAGTGATGCATTGCATGATGGCTGCACGACAGGCCAAGAGGAGTGATGCATTGCATGATGGCTGCACGACAGGCCAAGAGGGGTCATACACCGCATTGTGGCTGCACGACAGGCCGAGAGGGGTCATTTGCCGCGTGATGGCTGCACGACAGGCCAAGACAGGTCATGCGCCACATGATTGCTGCACGACAGGCCGAGAGGCGTGATGCGCCGCATGATGGCTGCACGACAGGCCGAGAGGGGTCATGCGACGCATGATGTCTGCACCACAGGCCGAGAGGGGTCATGTGCCGCATGATGGCTGCACCACAGGCCGAGAGGGGTCATGTGCCACATGATGGCTGCATGACAGGCCGAGAGGGGTCATGCTCTGCATGAGGGCTGCACGACAGGCCGAGAGGGGTCATGCACTGACAGGCCGAAAGGGGACATTTACCGACAGGCCGAGAGGGGTCAAGCGCTACATGAGGGCTGCACAACAGGCCAAGAATGGTGATGCGCCACATGATGGCTGCACGATTGGCCAAGAAGGGTGATGCACCGCATGATGGCTGCACGACAGGCCAAGAAGGGTGATGCACTGCATGATGGCTGCACAACAGGCCAAGAGGGGTGATGCGCTGCATGATGGCTGCACGACAGGCCGAGAGGGGTCATGCGCCGCAAGAGGGCTGCACGACAGGTCGAGAGGGGTCATGCGCCGACAGGCTGAGAGGGATCATGCACTGACAGGCCAAGAGGGGTCATGCGCTGCATGATGGCTGCACGACAGGCCGAGAGAGGTCATGTGCCGCATGATGGCTGCACGACAGGCCGAGAGGGGTCATGTGCCACATGATGGCTGCACGACAGGCCGAGAGGGGTCATGCTCTGCATGAGGGATGCACATGATGTGCCACATGATGGCTGCACGACAGGCCGAGAGGGGTAATGCTCTGCATGATGGCTGCACAATTGGCCAAGAAGGGTGATGCACCGCATGATGGCTGCATGACAGGCCAAGAGGGGTGATGTGCCGCATGATGGCTGCATGACAGGCCAAGAAGGGTGATGCACTGCATGATGGCTGCACGACAGGCCAAGAGGGGTGATGCGCTGCATGATGGCTGCACAACAGGCCGAGAGGGGTCATGCGCCGCAAGAGGGCTGCACGACAGGCCGAGAGGGGTCATGCGCTGCATGATGGCTGCACGACAGGCCGAGAGTGGTCATGCACCGCATGAGGGCTGCACGACAGGCCGAGAGGGGTCATGTGTTGCATGAGGGCTGCACGACACGCTGAGAGGGTTCATGTGCCGCATGATGGATGTACGACAGGCCGAGAGGGGTCATGCACTGCACGATGGCTGCACGACAGGCCGAGAGAGGTCATGCGCCGCATGATGGCTGCACGACAGGCCGAGAGGAGTAATGCGCCGCATGAGGGCTGCACGACAGGCTGAGAGGAGTCATGCGCCGCATGAGGGCTGCACGACAGGCCGAGAGGAGTCATGTGCTGTATGAGGGCTGCACGACAGGCCGAGAGGGGTCATGTGCCGCATGATGGCTGCACGACAGGCCGAGAGGGGTCATGCACCCCATGATGGCTACACAACAGGCCGAGAGAGGTCCTGTGCCGCATGATGGCTGCACGACAGGCCGAGAGGAGTGATGCATTGCATGATGGCTGCACGACAGGCCAAGAGGAGTGATGCATTGCATGATAGCTGCACGACAGGCCAAGAGGGGTCATACACCGCATGGTAGCTGCACTACAGGCCGAGAGGGGTCATTTGCCGCATGATGGCTGCACGACAGGCCAAGACGGGTAATGCGCCACATGATGGCAGCACGACAGGCCGAGAGGGGTCATGCGCCGAGTGATGGCTGCACGATAGGCCGAGAGGGGTCATATGCCGCATGATGGCTGCACGACAGGCCGAGAGGGGTCATGTGCCGTATGATGGCTGCACGACAGGCCGAGAGGGGTCATGCTCTGCATGAGGGCTGCACGACAGGCCGAGAGGGGTAATTTACCGACAGGCCGAGAGGGGTCAAGCGCTGCATGATGGCTGCATGACAGGCCAAGAGGGGTGATGCGCCGCATGATGGCTGCACGACAGGCCAAGAAAGGTGATGCACCGCATGATGGCTGCACGACAGGCCGAGAGGGGTCATGTGCCGCATGATGGCTGCACGACCGGCCGAGAGGGGTCATGCACCGCATGATGGCTGCATGACAGGCTGAGAGGGGTCATGCTCTGCATGAGGGCTGCACGACAGGCCGAGAGGGGTCATGCACTGACAGGCCGTGAGGGGTCATTCACCGACAGGCCGAGAGGGTCAAGCGCTGCATGAGGGCTGCACAACAGGCCAAGAAGGGTGATGCGCCACATGATGACTGCACGACTGGCCAAGTAGGGTGATGCACAGCATGATGGCTGCATGACAGGCCAAGAGGGGTGATGCACCGCATGATGGCTGAACGACAGGCCAAGAAGGGTGATGCACTGCATGAAGGCTGCACGACAGGCCGAGAGGGGTGATGCGTTGCATGATGGCTGCACGACAGGCCGAGAGGAGTGATGCATTGCATGATGGCTGCACGACAGGCCAATAGGGGTCACAACGCCGAGAGGGGTCATGCGCCGACAGGCTGAGAGGTATCATGCGCTGACAGGCCAAGAAGGGTGATGCACTGCATGATGGCTGCACGACAGGCCAAGAACAGTGAAGCGCCGTATGATGGCTGCATGACAGGCCAAGAAGGGTGATGCACCACATGATGGCTGCACGATAGGCCGAGAGGGGTGATGCGCCGCATGATGGCTGCACGACAGGATGAGAGGGGTCATGCGCTGCATGATAGTTGCACGACAGGCCTAGAGGGGTCATGCACCACATGAGGGCTGCACGACAGGCTGACAGGGGTCATGTGCCGCATGATGGCTGCACGACAGGCCGAGAGAGGTCATGCACTGCATGATGGCTGCATGACAGGCCAAGAGGGGTCATGCGCTGCATGATGGCTGCACGACAGGCCGAGAGTGGTCATGCGCCGCATGATGGCTGCACGACAGGCAGAGAGGAGTCATGCACCGCATGAGGGCTGCACGACAGGCCGAGAGGGGTCATGTGTTGCATGAGGGCTGCACGACAGGCTGAGAGGGTTCATGTGCCGCATGATGGCTGCACGACAGGCCGAGAGGGGTCATGCACTGCACGATGGCTGCACGACAGGCCGAGAGAGGTCATGCGCCGCATGATGGCTGCACGACAGGCCCGAGAGGCGTCATGCGCCGCATGAGGGCTGCACGACAGGCCGAGAGGAGTCATGCGCCGCATGAGGGCTGCACGACAGGCCGAGAGGAGTCATGTGCTGTATGAGGGCTGCACGACAGGCCGAGAGGGGACATGTGCCGCATGATGGCTGCACGACAGGCCGAGAGGGGTCATGCACCCCATGATGGCTACACAACAGGCCGAGAGAGGTCCTGTGCCGCATGATGGCTGCACGACAGGCCGAGAGGAGTGATGCATTGCATGATGGCTGCACGACAGGCCAAGAGGAGTGATGCATTGCATGATAGCTGCACGACAGGCCAAGAGGGGTCATACACCGCATGGTAGCTGCACTACAGGCCGAGAGGGGTCATTTGCCGCATGATGGCTGCACGACAGGCCAAGACGGGTAATGCGCCACATGATGGCAGCACGACAGGCCGAGAGGGGTCATGCGCCGAGTGATGGCTGCACGATAGGCCGAGAGGGGTCATATGCCGAATGATGGCTGCACGACAGGCCGAGAGGGGTCATGTGCCGTATGATGGCTGCACGACAGGCCGAGAGGGGTCATGCTCTGCATGAGGGCTGCACGACAGGCCGAGAGGGGTAATTCACCGACAGGCCGAGAGAGGTCAAGCGCTGCATGATGGCTGCATGACAGGCCAAGAGGGGTGATGCGCCGCATGATGGCTGCACGACAGGCCAAGAAGGGTGATGCACCGCATGATGGCTGCACGACAGGCCGAGAGGGGTCATGTGCCGCATGATGGCTGCACGACCGGCCGAGAGGGGTCATGCCCCGCATGATGGCTGCATGACAGGCTGAGAGGGGTCATGCTCTGCATGAGGGCTGCACGACAGGCCGAGAGGGGTCATGCACTGACAGGCCGAGAGGGGTCATTCACCGACAGGCCGAGAGGGTCAAGCGCTGCATGAGGGCTGCACAACAGGCCAAGAAGGGTGATGCGCCACATGATGACTGCACGACTGGCCAAGTAGGGTGATGCACAGCATGATGGCTGCATGACAGGCCAAGAGGGGTGATGCACCGCATGATGGCTGAACGACAGGCCAAGAAGGGTGATGCACTGCATGAAGGCTGCACGACAGGCCGAGAGGGGTCATGCGCCGCAAGAGGGCTGCACGACAGGCCGAGAGGGGTCATGCGCCGACAGGCTGAGAGGGATCATGCACTGACAGGCCAAGAGGGGTGATGCGCCGCATGAGGGCTGCACGACAGGCCGAGAGGGGTCATGCGCTGCATGATGGCTGCACGACAGGCCGAGAGAGGTCATGCGCCGCATGATGGCTGCACGACAGGCCGAGAGGAGTCATGCGCCGCATGATGGCTGCACGACAGGATGAGAGGGGTCATGCGCCACATGATAGTTGCACGACAGGCCTAGAGGGGTCATGCACCGCATGAGAGCTGCACGACAGGCCAACAGGAGCCATGTGCCGCATGATGGCTGCACGACAGGCCGAGAGTGGTCATGTGCTGCATGATGGCTGCACGACAGGCCGAGAGGGGTCATGCGCCGACAGGCTGAGAGGGATCACGCGCTGACAGGCCGAGAGGGGTCATGCGACGCAAGAGGGCTGCACGACAGGCCGAGAGGGGTCATGCGCCGACAGGCTGAGAGGGATCATGCGCTGACAGGCCAAGAGGGGTCACGCGCCGCATGATGGCTGCTTGACAAGCCGAGAGGCGTCATGCGCCGCATGAGGGCTGCACGACAGGCCGAGAGGAGTCATGCGCCGCATGAGGGCTGCACGACAGGCCGAGAGGAGTCATGTGCTGTATGAGGGCTGCACGACAGGCCAAGAGGGGACATGTGCCGCATGATGGCTGCACGACAGGCCGAGAGGGGTCATGCACCCCATGATGGCTACACAACAGGCTGAGAGAGGTCCTGTGCCGCATGATGGCTGCACGACAGGCCGAGAGGAGTGATGCATTGCATGATGGCTGCACGACAGGCCAAGAGGAGTGATGCATTGCATGATAGCTGCACGACAGGCCAAGAGGGGTCATACACCGCATGGTAGCTGCACTACAGGCCGAGAGGGGTCATTTGCCGCATGATGGCTGCACGACAGGCCAAGACGGGTAATGCGCCACATGATGGCAGCACGACAGGCCGAGAGGGGTCATGCGCCGAGTGATGGCTGCACGATAGGCCGAGAGGGGTCATATGCCGAATGATGGCTGCACGACAGGCCGAGAGGGGTCATGTGCCGTATGATGGCTGCACGACAGGCCGAGAGGGGTCATGCTCTGCATGAGGGCTGCACGACAGGCCGAGAGGGGTAATTCACCGACAGGCCGAGAGAGGTCAAGCGCTGCATGATGGCTGCATGACAGGCCAAGAGGGGTGATGCGCCGCATGATGGCTGCACGACAGGCCAAGAAGGGTGATGCACCGCATGATGGCTGCACGACAGGCCGAGAGGGGTCACGTGCCGCATGATGGCTGCACGACCGGCCGAGAGGGGTCATGCCCCGCATGATGGCTGCATGACAGGCTGAGAGGGGTCATGCTCTGCATGAGGGCTGCACGACAGGCCGAGAGGGGTCATGCACTGACAGGCCGAGAGGGGTCATTCACCGACAGGCCGAGAGGGTCAAGCGCTGCATGAGGGCTGCACAACAGGCCAAGAAGGGTGATGCGCCACATGATGACTGCACGACTGGCCAAGTAGGGTGATGCACAGCATGATGGCTGCATGACAGGCCAAGAGGGGTGATGCACCGCATGATGGCTGAACGACAGGCCAAGAAGGGTGATGCACTGCATGAAGGCTGCACGACAGGCCGAGAGGGGTCATGCGCCGCAAGAGGGCTGCACGACAGGCCGAGAGGGGTCATGCGCCGACAGGCTGAGAGGGATCATGCACTGACAGGCCAAGAGGGGTGATGCGCCGCATGAGGGCTGCACGACAGGCCGAGAGGGGTCATGCGCTGCATGATGGCTGCACGACAGGCCGAGAGAGGTCATGCGCCGCATGATGGCTGCACGACAGGCCGAGAGGAGTCATGCGCCGCATGATGGCTGCACGACAGGATGAGAGGGGTCATGCGCCACATGATAGTTGCACGACAGGCCTAGAGGGGTCATGCACCGCATGAGAGCTGCACGACAGGCCAACAGGAGCCATGTGCCGCATGATGGCTGCACGACAGGCCGAGAGTGGTCATGTGCTGCATGATGGCTGCACGACAGGCCGAGAGGGGTCATGCGCCGACAGGCTGAGAGGGATCACGCGCTGACAGGCCGAGAGGGGTCATGCGACGCAAGAGGGCTGCACGACAGGCCGAGAGGGGTCATGCGCCGACAGGCTGAGAGGGATCATGCGCTGACAGGCCAAGAGGGGTCACGCGCCGCATGATGGCTGCTTGACAAGCCGAGAGGGGTCATGTGCACCATGGTGGCTGCACGACAGGCCAAGAGGAGTCATATGCCGCATGGTGTCTGCACGACTGACCTAGAGGGGTCATGCACCGCATGATGGCTGCTTGATAGGCCGAGAGGGGTCATGTGAGGCATGGTGGCTGCACGACAGGCCAAGAGGGGTGATGCGCTGCATGATGGCTGCACGACAGGCCAAGAGGGGTGATGCGCTGCATGATGGCTGCACGACAGGCCGAGAGGGGTCATGCGCCGACAGGCTGAGAGGGATCATGCGCTGACAGGCCAAGAGGGGTCATGCGCCGCAGGAGGGCTGCACGACAGGCCGAGAGGGGTCATGCGCTGCATGATGGCTGTATGTCAGGCCAAGAGAGGGCATGCGCCGCATGATGGCTGCACGACAGGCCGAGACGAGTCATGCGCCGCATGATGGCTGCACGACAGGCCGAGAGGGGTCATGCACCGCATGAGAGCTGCACGACAGGCCGACAGGAGCCATGTACCGCATGATGGCTGCACGACAGGCTGAGAGTGGTCATGTGCTGCATGATGGCTGCACGACAGGCAGAGAGTGGTCATGCGCTGACAGGCTGAGAGGGATCATGTGCTGACAGGCCAAGAGGGGTCATGCACCAAATGATGTCTGCACGACAGGCCGAGAGGGGTGATGCGCCGCATGATGGCTGCACGACAGGTCAACAGGGGTCATGTGCCGCATGATGGATGCACAACAGGCCGAGAGAGGTCATGTCTGCATGATGGCTGCACGACAGGCCGAGAGGGGTCATGCACTGCATGATACACACATATGGGTGCAGAACATACACACGTATGGACGCAGAAAATACACACATATGGATGCAGAACATACACACTTATGGACGCAGAACATACACACATATGGATGCAGAACATACACACATATGGGTGCAGAACATACACACATATGATGCAGAACATACAAACATATTGATGCAGAACATACACACGTATGGACGCAGAACATACACACGTATTGGTGTAGAACATACACACGTATGGGTGTAGAACATACACACGTATGGACGCAGAACATACACACATATGGATGCAAAACATACACACTTATGGACGCAGAACATACACACATATGGATGCAGAACATACACACGTATGGACGCAGAACATACACACATATGGATGCAGAACATTCACACATATGATGCAGAACATACACACGTATGGGTGCAGAACATACACACGTATGGGTGCAGAACACGTATGGATGCAGAACATACACACGTATGGGGGCAGAACATACACACGTATGGGTGCAGAACATACACACGTATGGATGCAGAATATACACACATATGGATGCAGAACATACACACTTATGGACGCAGAACATACACACATATGGATGCAGAACATACACACATATGGACGCAGAACATACACACATATGGGTGCACAGCATAGTGCATGAATGCCCATGATAATGATGTTGATGGTCATACTACACATGTGAACGTTTTTTGCACCTGGGGGAGTCTAGGTGTGGACCTTTGGTCTCAGGCCGTCTCTCGTAGTAATGTACAGGCTACATACCTAGGCAGACATTCACACTTACACATGTGGAGTATTACATCATGATCATGTGTAATGGTGGATGTATGCGCCCAAACGTCTGTCACTGAGTTGTTATGTAGGTCATGATTCATGTTGTACATACATTTGAATGTGTCCGTTTGCTTTTCTGTCTTTTCCGCCATGTCTTTGTGATGTGGTTGTAACATGTGCTTTTTTTGTGACTGGAGATGTTTATGTTCTGGTCTTTGCAATATCGTGTCCCACAGATGTTGCCATTGTTAAGACACACTTTTCCTGTAGTGTGTCTGTCTCAATTTTTCATTCCGAATAAGAGTTATTTCTTTATGTGTTGGAGAGATTTTGCGTTCGATGCATTTTTCTACGACGGGAGCACAGAACTGGGCATTTACATTTTGAAAGAAGCCGCGACAGGCCGAGAAGGGTCACGCGCCGCATGATGGCTGCACAACAGGCCGAGAGGGGTCATGCGCTGCATGAGGGCTGCACGGCAGGCTGAGAGAGGTAATGCATTGCATGATGGCTGCACGACTGGCCGCGAGGGGTAATGCGCCGCATGGTGGCCACACGACAGGCCAAGAGGGGTCACGCACCGCATGATGGCTGCAAGACAGGCTGAGAGGGGTCAAGCGCTGCATGGTGGCCGCATGAAAGGCCAAGAGGTGCCATGCACCGCATGATGGCTGCTTCACAGGCCGAGAGGGGTCACGCGCCGCATGATGGCTGCTTGACAGGCCGAGAGGGGTCATGTGCACCATGGTGGCTGCACGACAGGCCAAGAGGAGTCATTTGCCACATGGTGTCTGCACGACTGACCTAGAGGGGTCATGCACCGCATGATGGCTGCTTGATAGGCCGAGAGGGGTCATGTGAGGCATGGTGGCTGTGCAACAGGCCAAGAGGGGTCATGCACCGCAAGGGGGCTACACGACAGGCTGAGCGGGGTCATGCGCTGCATGGTGGCTGCACGACAGGCCGAGAGGGGTCATACGCCGCATGGTCGGTACACAAAAGGCTGAGAGGGGTCATGCCCCGCATGATGGCTGCCCGACAGGCCAAGAAGGGCGATGCGCTGCATGATGGCTGCCCGACAGGCCGAGTGGAGTGATGCATTGCATTATGGCTGCACGACAGGCCGATAGGGGTCATGCGCCGCATGGTGGCTGCACGACAGGCCGAGAGGTGTCATGTACTGCATGATGGCTGCACGACAGGCCGAGAGGGGTCATGCGCCGCATGTTAGCTGCACGACAGGCCGAGAGGGGTCATGCGCCACATGGTGGCTGCACCCCAGGCCACCAGGGGTCATGCGCCGCATGAGGGCTGCACGACAGGCCAAAAGGAGTGATGCGTAGCATGATGGCTGCACGACAGCCGAGAGGAGTGATGCATTGCATGATGGCTGCATGACAGGCCACGAGGAATGATGCATTGCATGATGGCTGCACGACAGGCCAAGAGGGGTCATACACCGCATGGTGGCTGCACGACAGGCTGAGAGGGGTCATTTGCCGCATGATGGCTGCACGACAGGCCAAGACGGGTCATGCGCCACATGATGGCTGCACGACAGGCCGAGAGGGGTCATGCGCCGCATGATGGCTGCACGATAGGCCGAGAGGGGTCATGTGCCGCATGATGGCTGCACGAGAGGCCGAGAGGGGTCATGTGCCGCATGATGGCTGCACGACAGGCCGAGAGGGGTCATGCTCTGCATGAGGCCTGCACGACAGGCCGAGAGGGGTCATGCACTGACAGGCCGAGAGGGGTCATTCACCGACAGGCCGAGAGGGGTCAAGCGCTGCGTGAGGGCTGCACAACAGGCCAAGAAGGGTGATGCGCCACATGATGGCTGCACGACTGGCCAAGAAGGGTGATGCACCGCATGATGGCTGCACAACAGGCCAAGAAGGGTGATGTGCCACATGATGGCTGCACGACTGGCCAAGAAGGGTGATGCACCGCATGATGGCTGCATGACAGGCCAAGAGGGGTGATGCGCCGCATGATGGCTGCACGACAGGCCAAGAAGGGTGATGCACCGCATGATGGCTGCACTACAGGCCAAGAGGTGTGATGCGCTGCATGATGGCTGCATGACAGGCCGAGAGGGGTCATGCGCCGCAAGAGGGCTGCACGACAGGCCGAGAGGGGTCATGCGCCGACAGGCCAAGAGGGGTCATGCGCCGCATGATGGCTGCACAACAGGATGAGAGGGGTCATGCGCCGCATGTTAGTTGCACGACAGGCCTAGAGGGGTCATGCACCGCATGAGAGCTGCACGACTGGCCGACAGGAGCCATGTGCCGTATGATGGCTGCACGACAGGCCGAGAGTGGTCATGCGCCGACAGGCTGAGAGGGATCATGTGCTGACAGGCCAAGAGGGGTCATGCGCCACATGAGGGCTGCACGACAGGCCAAGAAGGGTGATGCACCGCATGATGGCTGCATGACAGGCCAAGAAGGGTGATGCACCAAATGATGGCTGCACGGCAGGCCGAGAGGGGTGATGCGCCGCATGATGGCTGCACGACAGGTCGACAGGGGTCATGTGCCGCATGATGGCTGCACGACAGGCCGAGAGAGGTCATGTCTGCATGATGGCTGCACGACAGGCCGAGAGGGGTCATGCACTGCATGATACTCACATATGGGTGCAGAACACACACACGTATGGACGCAGAACATAAACACATATGGATGCAGAACATACACACTTATGGACGCAGAACATACACACATATGGATGCAGAACATACACACATATGGGTGCAGAACATACACACATATGATGCAGAACATACACACATATTGATGCAGAAAATACACACGTATGGGTGCTGAACATACACACATATGATGCATAACATACACACGTATGGACGCAGAACATACACACGTATGGGTGCAGAACATACACACGTATGGGTGTAGAACATACACACATATGGACGCAGAACATACACACATATGGATGCAGAACATACACACTTATGGACGCAGAACATACACACATATGGATGCAGAACATACACACATATGGGTGCAGAACATACACACATATGATGCAGAACATACACACATATGGGTGCAGAACATACACACTTATGGGTGCAGAACATACACACACGTATGGGTGCAGAACATACACACATATGGATGCAGAACATACCACATATGGATGCAGAACATATGTGCAGAACATACACACATATGGATGCAGAACATACACACATATGGGTGCAGAACAAACCACATATGGGTGCAGAACATACACACGTATGGACGCAGAACATACACACCTATGGATGCAGAACATACACACATATGATGCAGAACATACACATGTATGGGTGCAGGACATACACACGTATGGGTGCAGAACATACACTCGTATGGACGCAGAACATGCACACATATGGACGAGGAACATACACACTTATGGACGCAGAACATACACACGTATGGATGCAGAACATACAGACGTATGGACGCAGAACATACACACATATGGATGCAGAACATACACACGTATGGGTGCAGAACATACACACGTATGGGTGCAGAACATACACACATATGGGTGCAGAACATACACACGTATGGATGCAGAACATACACACATATGGATGCAGAACATACACACTTATGGACGCAGAACATACACACATATGGGTGCAGAACATACACACTTATGGGTGCAGAACATACACACGTATGGACGCAGAACATGCACACATATGGACGAGGAACATACACCCATATGGGTGCAGAACATACACACGTATGGATGCAGAACATACACACATATGGATGCAGAACATACACACTTATGGACACAGAACATACACACATATGGATGCAGAACATGCACACATATGGACGCAGAACATATACACATATGGGTGCACAGCATAGTGCATGGATGCCCATGATAATGATGTTGATGGTCATACTACACATGTGAACGTTTTTTGCACCCGGGGGAGTCTAGGTGTGGACCTTTGGTCTCAGGCCGTCTCTCGTAGTAATGTACAGGCTACATACCTAGGCAGACATTCACACTTACACATGTGGAGTATTACATCATGATCATGTGTAATGGTGGATGTATGCACCCAAACGTCTGTCACTGAGTTGTTATGTAGGTCATGATTCATGTTGTACATACATTTGAATGTGTCCGTTTGCTTTGCTGTCTTTTCCGCCATGTCTTTGTGATGTGGTTGTAACATGTGCTTTTTTTGTGCCTGGAGATGTTTATGTTCTGGTCTTTGCAATATCGTGTCCCACAGATGTTGCGATTGTTAAGACACACTTTTCCTGTAATGTGTCTGTCTCGATTTTTCATTCCGAATAAGAGTTATTTCTTTATGTGTTGGGGAGATTTTGCGTTCAATGTATTTTTCTACAACGGGAGCACAGAACTGGGCATTTACATTGTGTAAGAAGCCGCGACAGGCCGAGAGGGGTCACGCGCTGCATAATGGCTGAAAAACAGGCCGAGAGGGGTCATGCGCTGCATGAGGGCTGCACGACAGGCCGAGAGAGGTAATGCATTGCATGATGGCTGCACGACTGGCCGCGAGGGGTAATGCGCCGCATGGTGGCCACACGACAGGCCAAGAGGGGTCACGCGCCGTATGATGCCTGCAAGACAGGCTGAGAGGGGTCAAGCCCCGCATGGTGGTCGCACGACAGGCCTAGAGGTGTCATGCACCGCATGATGGCTGCTTCACAGGCCGAGAGGGGTCACGCGCCGCATGATGGCTGCTTGACAGGCCGAGAGGGGTCATGTGCACCATGGTGGCTGCACGACAGGCCAAGAGGAGTCATATGCCGCATGGTGGCTGCACGACTGACCGAGAGGGGTCATGCACCGCATGATGGCTGCTTGATAGGCCGAGAGGGGTCATTAGCCGCATGGTGGCTGCACAACAGGCCGAGAGGGGTCATGCACCGCAAGGGGGCTGCACGACAGGCCGAGCGGGGTCATGGCTGCATGGTGGCTGCACGACAGGCCAAGAGGGGTCATGCTCTGCATGGTCGGTACACAAAAGGCCGAGAGGGGTCATGCCCCGCATGATGGCTGCACGACAGGCCAAGAAGGGTGATGCACCGCATGATGGCTGCACGACAGGCTGAGTGGAGTGATGCATTGCATGATGGCTGCACGATAGGCCTAGAGGGGTCATGCGCCGAATGGGGGCTGCACGACAGGCCTAAAGGGGTCACGTACCACATGATGGCTGCACGACAGGCCGAGAGGGGCATGCGCTACATGATGGCTGCACGACAGGCCGAGAGGTGTCATGCGCCGCATGATGGCTGCACGACAGGCCGAGAGGTGTCATGCGCCGCGTGATGGCTGCACGACAGGCCGAGAGGGGTCATGTGCCGCATGATGGCTGCACGACAGGCCAAGAGGGGTCATGTGCCGCATGATGGCTGCACGACAGGCCGAGAGGGGTCATGCTCTGCATGAGGGCAGCACGACAGGCCGAGAGGGGTCATGCACTGACAGGCCGAGAGGGGTCATTCACCGACAGGCCAAGAGGGGTCAAGCGCTGCATGAGGGCTGCAAAACAGGCCAAGAATGGTGATGCGCCACATGATGGCTGCATGATTGGCCAAGAAGGGTGATGCACCGCATGATGGCTGCATGACAGGCCAAGAGGGGTGATGCGCCGCATGATGGCTGCACGACAGGCCAAGAAGGGTGATGCACTGAATGATGGCTGCACAACAGGCCAAGAGGGGTGATGCGCTGCATGATGGCTGCACGACAGGCCGAGAGGGGTCATGCGCCGCAAGAGGGCTGCACGACAGGCCGAGAGGGGTCATGCGCCGACAGGCTGAGAGGGATCATGCGCTGACAGGCCAAGAGGGGTCATGCGCTGCATGATGGCTGCACGACAGGCCGAAAGAGGTCATGCGGCGCATGATGGCTGCACGACAGGCCGAGAGGAGTCATGCGCCGCATGATGGCTGCACGACAGGATGAGAGGGGTCATGCGCCGCATGATAGTTGCACGACAGGCCTAGAGGGGTCATGCACCGCATGAGAGCTGCACGACAGGCCGACAGGAGCCATGTGCAGCATGATGGCTGCACGACAGGCCGAGAGCGGTTATGTGCTGCATGATGGCTGCACGACAGGCCGAGAGGGGTCATGCGCCGACAGGCTGAGAGGGATCATGCGCTGACAGGCCAAGAGGGGTCATGCGCCGCATGAGGGCTGCACGACAGGCCAAGAAGGGTGATGCGCCGCATGATGGCTGCATGACAGGCCAAGAAGGGTGATGCACCAAATGATGGCTGCACGACAGGCCGAGAGGGGGGATGTGCCGCATGATGGCTGCATGACAGGATGTGAGGGGTCATGCACCGCATGATAGTTGCACAACAGGCCTAGAGGGGTCATGCACCGCATGAGGGCTGCACGACAGGCCGACAGGGGTCATGTGCCACATGATGGCTGCACGACAGGCCGAGAGAAGTCATATCTGCATGGTGGCTGCACGACAGGCTGAGAAGGGTCATGCACTGCATGATGGCTGCACGACAGGATGAGAGGAGTCATGCACCGCATGAGGGCTGCACGACAGGCCAAGAGGGGTCATGTGCTGCATGAGGGCTACATGACAGGCCGAGAGGGGTCATGTGCCGCATGATGGCTGCACGACAGGCTGAGAGGGGTCATGCGCTGCATGATGGCTGCACGACAGGCCGAGAGAGGTCATGCACCGCATGAGAGCTGCACGACAGGAGCCATGTGCCGCCGCATGATGGCTGCACGACAGGCCGAGAGCGGTTATGTGCTGCATGATGGCTGCACGACAGGCCGAGAGGGGTCATGCGCCGACAGGCTGAGAGGGATCATGCGCTGACAGGCAAAGAGGGGTCATGCGCCGCATGAGGGCTGCACGACAGGCCAAGAAGGGTGATGCGCCGCATGATGGCTGCATGACAGGCCAAGAAGGGTGATGCACCAAATGATGGCTGCACGACAGGCCGAGAGGGGGGATGTGCCGCATGATGGCTGCACGACAGGATGTGAGGGGTCATGCACCGCATGATAGTTGCACAACAGTCCTAGAGGGGTCATGCACCACATGAGGGCTGCACGACAGGCCAAGAGGGGTGATGCGCCGCATGATGGCTGCACGACAGGCCGAGAGGGGTCATGTGCCGCATGATGGCTGCACGACAGGCCGAGAGGGGTCATGTGCCGCATGATGGCTGCACGACAGGCCGAGAGGGGTCATGCACCGCATGATGGCTGCATGACAGGCTGAGAGGGGTCATGCTCTGCATGAGGGCTGCACGACAGGCCGAAAGGGGTCATGCACTGACAGGCCGAGAGGGGTCATTCACCGACAGGCCGAGACGGTCAAGCGCTGCATGAGGGCTGCACAACAGGCCAAGAAGGGTGATGCGCCACATGATGGCTGCACGACTGGCCAAGTAGGGTGATGCACCGCATGATGGCTGCATGACAGGCCAAGAGGGGTGATGCACCGCATGATGGCTGCACGACAGGCCAAGAAGGGTGATGTACTGCATGATGGCTGCACGACAGGCCAAGAGGGGTGATGCGCTGCATAATGGCTGCACGACAGGTCGAGAGGGGTCATGCGCCGCAAGAGGGCTGCACGACAGGCCGAGAGGGGTCATGCGCCGACAGGCTGAGAGGGATCATGCGCTGACAGGCCAAGAGGGGTCATGCACCGCATGAGGGCTGCACGACAGGCCGAGAGGGGTCATGCGCTGCATAATGGCTGCACGACAGGCCGAGAGAGGTAATGCGCCGCATGATGGCTGCACGACAGGCCGAGAGGTGTCATGCGCCGCATGATGGCTGCATGACAGGCCGAGAGGGGTCATGCGCCGCATGATGGCTGCACGACAGGCCGAGAGCGGTCATGTGCCGCATGATGGCTGCACAACAGGCCAAGAGGGGTCATATGCCGCATGATGGCTGCATGACAGGCCGAGAGGGGTCATGCTCTGCATGAGGGCAGCAAAACAGGCCAAGAATGGTGATGCGCCACATGATGGCTGCATGATTGGCCAAGAAGGGTGATGCACCGCATGATGGCTGCATGACAGGCCAAGAGGGGTGATGCGCCGCATGATGGCTGCACGACAGGCCAAGAAGGGTGATGCACTGAATGATGGCTGCACAACAGGCCAAGAGGGGTGTTACGCTGCATGATGCTGCACAACAGGCAGAGAGGGGTCATGCGCCGCAAGAGGGCTGCACGACAGGCCGAGAGGGGTCATGCGCCGACAGGCTGAGAGAGATCATGCGCTGACAGGCCAAGAGGGGTCATGCGCTGCATGATGGCTGCACGACAGGCCGAAATAGGTCATGCGCCGCATGATGGCTGCACGACAGGCCGAGAGGAGTCATGCGCCGCATGATGGCTGCATGACAGGATGAGAGGGGTCATGTGCCGCATGATAGTTGCACGACATGCCTAGAGGGGTCATGCACCGCATGAGAGCTGCACGACAGGAGCCATGTGCCGCCGCATGATGGCTGCACGACAGGCCGAGAGCGGTTATGTGCTGCATGATGGCTGCACGACAGGCCGAGAGGGGTCATGCGCCGACAGGCTGAGAGGGATCATGCGCTGACAGGCAAAGAGGGGTCATGCGCCGCATGAGGGCTGCACGACAGGCCAAGAAGGGTGATGCGCCGCATGATGGCTGCATGACAGGCCAAGAAGGGTGATGCACCAAATGATGGCTGCACGACAGGCCGAGAGGGGGGATGTGCCGCATGATGGCTGCGCGACAGGATGTGAGGGGTCATGCACCGCATGATAGTTGCACAACAGTCCTAGAGGGGTCATGCACCGCATGAGGGCTGCACGACTGGCCGACAGGGGTCATGTGCCACATGATGGCTGCACGACAGGCCGAGAGAGGTCATATCTGCATGGTGGCTGCACGACAGGCTGAGAGGGGTCATGCACTGCATGATGGCTGCACGACAGGACGAGAGGAGTCATGCACCGCATGAGGGCTGCACGACAGGCCAAGAGGGGTCATGTGCTGCATGAGGGCTACACGACAGGCCGAGAGGGGTCATGTGCCGCATGATGGCTGCACGACAGGCTGAGAGGGGTCATGCGCTGCATGATGGCTGCACGACAGGCCGAGAGAGGTCATGCACCGCATGATGGCTGAACGACAGGCTGAGAGGAGTCATGCGCCGCAAGAGAGCTGCACGACAGGCCAAGAGGGGTCATGCACCGCATGATGGCTGCTTGATAGGCCGAGAGGGGTCATGTGAGGCATGGTAGCTGCACGACAGGCCGAGAGGGGTCATTAGCCGCATGGTGGCTGCCCAACAGGCCGAGAGGGGTCATGCACCGCAAGGGGGCTGCATGACAGACCGAGCGGGGTCATGTGCTGCATGGTGGCTGCACGACAGGCCGAGAGGGGTCATGCGCTGCATGGTCGGTACACAAAAGGCCGAGAGGGGTCATGCCCCGCATGATGGCTGCACGACAGGCCAAGAAGGGTGATGCGCCGCATGATGGCTGCACGACAGGCCGAGTGGAGTGATGCATTGCATGATGGCTGCACGACAGGCCGAGAGGGGTCATGCGCAGCATGGTGGCTGCACGACAGGCCGAGAGGGGTCATGTACCGCATGATGGCTGCACGACAGGCCGAGAGGGGCATGCGCCACATGGTGGCTGCACCCCAGGCCGACAGGGGTCATGCGCCGCATGAGGGCTGCATGACAGGCCAAAAGGAGTGATGCGTAGCATGATGGCTGCACGACAGGCCCAGAGGAGTGATGCATTGCATGATGGCTGCACGACAGGCCAAGAGGAGTGATGCATTGCATGATGGCTCCACGACAGGCCAAGAGGGGTCATACACCGCATGGTGGCTGCACGACAGGCCGAGAGGGGTCATTTGCCGCATGATGGCTGCACGACAGGCCAAGACAGGTCATGCGCCACATGATGGCTGCACTACAGGCCGAGAGGGGTGATGCGCCGCATGATGGCTGCACGACAGGCCGAGAGGGGTCATGCGCCGCATGATGGCTGCACGACAGGCCGAGAGGGGTCATGTGCCGCATGATGGCTGCACCAGATGCCGAGAGGGGTCATGTGCCACATGATGGCTGCATGACAGGCCGAGAGGGGTCATGCTCTGCATGAGGGCTGCACGACAGGCCGAGAGGGGTCATGCACAGACAGGCCGAGAGGGGTCATTCACCGACAGGCCGAGAGGGATCAAGCGCTACATGAGGGCTGCACAACAGGCCAAGAATGGTGATGCGCCACATGATGGCTGCACGATTGGCCAAGAAGGGTGATGCACCGCATGATGGCTGCACGACAGGCCAAGAAGGGTGATGCACTGCATGATGGCTGCACGACAGGCCAAGAGGGGTGATGCGCGGCATGATGGCTGCACGACAGGCCGAGAGGGGTCATGCGCCGCAAGAGGGCTGCACGACAGGTCGAGAGGGGTCATGTGCCGACAGGCTGAGAGGGATCATGCGCTGACAGGCCAAGAGGGGTCATGCGCTGCATGATGGCTGCATGACAGGCCGAGAGAGGTCATGTGCCGCAAGATGGCTGCATGACAGGCTGAGAGGGGTCATGCTCTGCATGAGGGCTGCACGACAGGCCGAGAGGGGTCATGCACTGACAGGCCGTGAGGGGTCATTCACCGACAGGCCGAGAGGGTCAAGCGCTGCATGAGGGCTGCACAACAGGCCAAGAAGGGTGATGCGCCACATGATGACTGCACGACTGGCCAAGTAGGGTGATGCACAGCATGATGGCTGCATGACAGGCCAAGAGGGGTGATGCACCGCATGATGGCTGAACGACAGGCCAAGAAGGGTGATGCACTGCATGAAGGCTGCACGGCAGGCCGAGAGGGGTGATGCGTTGCATGATGGCTGCACGACAGGCCGAGAGGAGTGATGCCTTGCATGATGGCTGCACGACAGGCCAATAGGGGTCACAACGCCGAGAGGGGTCATGCGCCGACAGGCTGAGAGGTATCATGCGCTGACAGGCCAAGAAGGGTGATGCACTGCATGATGGCTGCACGACAGGCCAAGAACAGTGAAGCGCCGTATGATGGCTGCATGACAGGCCAAGAAGGGTGATGCACCACATGATGGCTGCACGATAGGCCGAGAGGGGTGATGCGCCGCATGATGGCTGCACGACAGGATGAGAGGGGTCATGCGCTGCATGATAGTTGCACGACAGGCCTAGAGGGGTCATGCACCACATGAGGGCTGCACGACAGGATGAGAGGGGTCATGCGCTGCATGATAGTTGCACGACAGGCCTAGAGGGGTCATGCACCACATGAGGGCTGCATGACAGGCTGACAGGGGTCATGTGCCGCATGATGGCTGCACGACAGGCCGAGAGAGGTCATGCACTGCATGATGGCTGCATGACAGGCCAAGAGGGGTCATGCGCCGCAAGAGGGCTGCACGACAGGCCGAGAGGGGTCATGCGCCGACAGGCTGAGAGGGATCATGCGCTGACAGGCCAAGAGGGGTCATGCGCTGCATGATGGCTGCACGACAGGCTGAAAGAGGTCATGCGGCGCATGATGGCTGCACGACAGGCCGAGAGGAGTCATGCGCCGCATGATGGCTGCACGACAGGATGAGAGGGGTCATGCGCCGCATGATAGTTGCACGACAGGCCTAGAGGGGTCATGCACCGCATGAGAGCTGCACGACAGGCCGACAGGAGCCATGTGCCGCCTGATGGCTGCACGACAGGCCGAGAGCGGTTATGTGCTGCATGATGGCTGCACGACAGGCCGAGAGGGGTAATGCGCCGACAGGCTGAGAGGGATCATGCGCTGACAGGCCAAGAGGGGTCATGCGCCGCATGAGGGCTGCACGACAGGCCAAGAAGGGTGATGCGCCGCATGATGGCTGCATGACAGGCCAAGAAGGGTGATGCACCAAATGATGGCTGCACGACAGGCCGAGAGGGGGGATGTGCCGCATGATGGCTGCATGACAGGATGTGAGGGGTCATGCACCGCATGATAGTTGCACAACAGGCCTAGAGGGGTCATGCACTGCATGAGGGCTGCACGACAGGCCGACAGGGGTCATGTGCCACATGATGGCTGCACGACAGGCCGAGAGAGGTCATATCTGCATGGTGGCTGCACGACAGGCTGAGAAGGGTC
The DNA here is from genome assembly GCF_040938575.1 of Ambystoma mexicanum. Lineage (NCBI taxonomy): Eukaryota > Metazoa > Chordata > Amphibia > Caudata > Ambystomatidae > Ambystoma > Ambystoma mexicanum. Next base: position 1,285,280,679 of record NC_090928.1, read on the forward strand.
ATGCACTGCATGATGGCTGCACGACAGGACGAGAGGAGTCATGCACCGCATGAGGGCTGCACGACAGGCCAAGAGGGGTCATGTGCTGCATGAGGGCTACATGACAGGCCGAGAGGGGTCATGTGCCGCATGATGGCTGCACGACAGGCTGAGAGGGGTCATGCGCTGCATGATGGCTGCACGACAGGCCGAGAGAGGTCATGCGCCGCATGATGGCTGAACGACAGGCCAAGAGGAGTCATGCGCCGCAAGAGAGCTGCACGACAGGCCGAGAGGGGTCATGCACCGCATGATGGCTTCTTGATAGGCCGAGAGGGGTCATGTGAGGCATGGTAGCTGCACGACAGGCCGAGAGGGGTCATTAGCCGCATGGTGGCTGCCCAACAGGCCGAGAGGGGTCATGCACCGCAAGGGGGCTGCACGACAGGCCGAGCGGGGTCATGTGCTGCATGGTGGCTGCACGACAGGCCGAGAGGGGTCAAGCGCTGCATGGTCGGTACACAAAAGGCCGAGAGGGGTCATGCCCCGCATGATGGCTGCACGACAGGCCAAGAAGGGTGATGCGCCGCATGATGGCTGCACGACAGGATGAGAGGGGTCATGCGCTGCATGATAGTTGCACGACAGGCCTAGAGGGGTCATGCACCACATGAGGGCTGCACGACAGGCTGACAGGGGTCATGTGCCGCATGATGGCTGCACGACAGGCCGAGAGAGGTCATGCACTGCATGATGGCTGCATGACAGGCCAAGAGGGGTCATGCGCCGCAAGAGGGCTGCACGACAGGCCGAGAGGGGTCATGCGCCGACAGGCTGAGAGGGATCATGCGCTGACAGGCCAAGAGGGGTCATGCGCTGCATGATGGCTGCACGACAGGCCGAAAGAGGTCATGCGGCGCATGATGGCTGCACGACAGGCCGAGAGGAGTCATGCGCCGCATGATGGCTGCACGACAGGATGAGAGGGGTCATGCGCCGCATGATAGTTGCACGACAGGCCTAGAGGGGTCATGCACCGCATGAGAGCTGCACGACAGGCCGACAGGAGCCATGTGCCGCCTGATGGCTGCACGACAGGCCGAGAGCGGTTATGTGCTGCATGATAGCTGCACGACAGGCCGAGAGGGGTCATGCGCCGACAGGCTGAGAGGGATCATGCGCTGACAGGCCAAGAGGGGTCATGCGCCGCATGAGGGCTGCACGACAGGCCAAGAAGGGTGATGCGCCGCATGATGGCTGCATGACAGGCCAAGAAGGGTGATGCACCAAATGATGGCTGCACGACAGGCCGAGAGGGGGGATGTGCCGCATGATGGCTGCATGACAGGATGTGAGGGGTCATGCACCGCATGATAGTTGCACAACAGGCCTAGAGGGGTCATGCACCGCATAAGGGCTGCACGACAGGCCGACAGGGGTCATGTGCCACATGATGGCTGCACGACAGGCCGAGAGAGGTCATATCTGCATGGTAGCTGCACGACAGGCTGAGAAGGGTCATGCACTGCATGATGGCTGCACGACAGGACGAGAGGAGTCATGCACCGCATGAGGGCTGCACGACAGGCCAAGAGGGGTCATGTGCTGCATGAGGGCTACATGACAGGCCGAGAGGGGTCATGTGCCGCATGATGGCTGCACGACAGGCTGAGAGGGGTCATGCGCTGCATGATGGCTGCACGACAGGCCGAGAGAGGTCATGCGCCGCATGATGGCTGAACGACAGGCCAAGAGGAGTCATGCGCCGCAAGAGAGCTGCACGACAGGCCGAGAGGGGTCATGCACCGCATGATGGCTGCTTGATAGGCCGAGAGGGGTCATGTGAGGCATGGTAGCTGCACGACAGGCCGAGAGGGGTCATTAGCCGCATGGTGGCTGCCCAACAGGCCGAGAGGGGTCATGCACCGCAAGGGGGCTGCACGACAGGCCGAGCGGGGTCATGTGCTGCATGGTGGCTGCACGAAAGGCCGAGAGGGGTCAAGCGCTGCATGGTCGGTACACAAAAGGCCGAGAGGGGTCATGCCCCGCATGATGGCTGCACGACAGGCCAAGAAGGGTGATGCACCGCATGATGGCTGCACGACAGGCCGAGTGGAGTGATGCATTGCATGATGGCTGCACGACAGGCCGAGAGGGGTCATGCGCAGCATGGTGGCTGCACGACAGGCCGATAGGGGTCATGTACCGCATGATGGCTGCACGACAGGCCGAGAGGGGCATGCGCCACATGGTGGCTGCACCCCAGGCCGACAGGGGTCATGCGCCGCATGAGGGCTGCACAACAGGCCAAAAGGAGTGATGCGTAGCATGATGGCTGCACACAGGCCGAGAGGAGTGATACATTGCATGATGGCTGCACGACAGGCCAAGAGGAGTGATGCATTGTATGATGGCTGCACGACAGGCCAAGAGGGGTCATACACCGCATGGTGGCTGCACGACAGGCCGAGAGGGGTCATTTGCCGCGTGATGGCTGCACGACAGGCCGAGAGGGGTCATGCACCCCATGATGGCTACACAACAGGCCGAGAGAGGTCCTGTGCCGCATGATGGCTGCACGACAGGCCGAGAGGAGTGATGCATTGCATGATGGCTGCACGACAGGCCAAGAGGGGTCATACACCGCATGGTAGCTGCACGACAGGCCGAGAGGGGTCATGCACCCCATGATGGCTACACAACAGGCCGAGAGAGGTCCTGTGCCGCATGATGGCTGCACGACAGGCCGAGAGGAGTGATGCATTGCATGATGGCTGCACGACAGGCCAAGAGGAGTGATGCATTGCATGATAGCTGCACGACAGGCCAAGAGGGGTCATACACCGCATGGTAGCTGCACTACAGGCCGAGAGGGGTCATTTGCCGCATGATGGCTGCACGTCGGCCAAGACGGGTAATGCGCCACATGATGGCAGCACGACAGGCCGAGAGGGGTCATGCGCCGAGTGATGGCTGCACGATAGGCCGAGAGGGGTCATATGCCGCATGATGGCTGCACGACAGGCCGAGAGGGGTCATGTGCCGTATGATGGCTGCACGACAGGCCGAGAGGGGTCATGCTCTGCATGAGGGCTGCACGACAGGCCAAGAAGGGTGATGCACCGCATGATGGCTGCACGACAGGCCGAGAGGGGTCATGTGCCGCATGATGGCTGCACGACCGGCCGAAAGGGGTCATGCACCGCATGATGGCTGCATGACAGGCTGAGAGGGGTCATGCTCTGCATGAGGGCTGCACGACAGGCCGAGAGGGGTCATGCACTGACAGGCTGAGAGGAGTCATTCACCGACAGGCCGAGAGGGTCAAGCGCTGCATGAGGGCTGCACAACAGGCCAAGAAGGGTGATGCACCACATGATGACTGCACGACTGGCCAAGTAGGGTGATGCACAGCATGATGGCTGCATGACAGGCCAAGAGGGGTGATGCACCGCATGATGGCTGAACGACAGGCCAAGAAGGGTGATGCACTGCATGAAGGCTGCACGACAGGCCGAGAGGGGTGATGCGTTGCATGATGGCTGCACGACAGGCCGAGAGGAGTGATGCATTGCATGATGGCTGCACGACAGGCCAATAGGGGTCACAACGCCGAGAGGGGTCATGCGCCGACAGGCTGAGAGGTATCATGCGCTGACAGGCCAAGAGGGGTCATGCGCCGCATGACGGCTGCACGACAGGCCAAGAACAGTGAAGCGCCGTATGATGGCTGCATGACAGGCCAAGAAGGGTGATGCACCACATGATGGCTGCACGATAGGCCGAGAGGGGTGATGCGCCGCATGATGGCTGCATGACAGGATGAGAGGGGTCATGCGCCGCATGATAGTTGCACGACAGGCCTAGAGGGGTCATGCACCACATGAGGGCTGCACGACAGGCTGACAGGGGTCATGTGCCGCATGATGGCTGCACGACAGGCCGAGAGAGGTCATGCACTGCATGATGGCTGCATGACAGGCCAAGAGGGGTCATGCGCTGCATGATGGCTGCACGACAGGCCGAGAGTGGTCATGCACTGCATGATGGCTGTATGACAGGCCGAGAGGAGTCATGCGCCGCATGAGGGCTGCATGACAGGCCGAGAGGAGTCATGCGCCGCATGAGGGCTGCACGACAGGCCGAGAGGAGTCATGTGCTGTATGAGGGCTGCACGACAGGCCGAGAGGGGTCATGTGCCGCATGATGGCTGCACGACAGGCCGAGAGGGGTCATGCACCCCATGATGGCTACACAACAGGCCGAGAGAGGTCCTGTGCCGCATGATGGCTGCACGACAGGCCGAGAGGAGTGATGCATTGCATGATGGCTGCACGACAGGCCAAGAGGAGTGATGCATTGCATGATAGCTGTACGACAGGCCAAGAGGGGTCATACACCGCATGGTAGCTGCACTACAGGCCGAGAGGGGTCATTTGCCGCATGATGGCTGCACGACAGGCCAAGACGGGTAATGCGCCACATGATGGCAGCACGACAGGCCGAGAGGGGTCATGCGCCGAGTGATGGCTGCACGATAGGCCGAGAGGGGTCATGTGCCGTATGATGGCTGCACGACAGGCCGAGAGGGGTCATGCTCTGCATGAGGGCTGCATGACAGGCCGAGAGGGGTAATTCACCGACAGGCCGAGAGGGGTCAAGCGCTGCATGATGGCTGCATGACAGGCCAAGAGGGGTGATGCGCCGCATGATGGTTGCATGACAGGCCAAGAAGGGTGATGCACCGCATGATGGCTGCACGACAGGCCGAGAGGGGTCATGTGCCGCATGATGGCTGCACGACCGGCCGAGAGGGTCATGCCCCGCATGATGGCTGCATGACAGGCTGAGAGGGGTCATGCTCTGCATGAGGGCTGCACGACAGGCCGAGAGGGGTCATGCACTGACAGGCCGAGAGGGGTCATTCACCGACAGGCCGAGAGGGTCAAGCGCTGCATGAGGGCTGCACAACAGGCCAAGAAGGGTGATGCGCCACATGATGACTGCACGACTGGCCAAGTAGGGTGATGCACAGCATGATGGCTGCATGACAGGCCAAGAGGGGTGATGCACCGCATGATGGCTGAACGACAGGCCAAGAAGGGTGATGCACTGCATGAAGGCTGCACGACAGGCCGAGAGGGGTCATGCGCCGCAAGTGGGCTGCACGACAGGCCGAGAGGGGTCATGCGCCGACAGGCTGAGAGGGATCATGCACTGACAGGCCAAGAGGGGTCATGCGCCGCATGAGGGCTGCACGACAGGCCGAGAGGGGTCATGCGCTGCATGATGGCTGCACGACAGGCCGAGAGAGGTCATGCGCCGCATGATGGCTGCACGACAAGCCGAGAGGAGTCATGCGCAGCATGATGGCTGCACGACAGGATGAGAGGGGTCATGCGCCACATGATAGTTGCACGACAGGCCTAGAGGGGTCATGCACCGCATGAGAGCTGCACGACAGGCCAACAGGAGCCATGTGCCGCATGATGGCTGCACGACAGGCCGAGAGTGGTCATGTGCTGCATGATGGCTGCACGACAGGCCGAGAGGGGTCATGCGCCGACAGGCTGAGAGGGATCATGCGCTGACAGGCCGAGAGGGGTCATGCGACGCAAGAGGGCTGCACGACAGGCCGAGAGGGGTCATGCGCTGACAGGCTGAGAGGGATCATGCGCTGACAGGCCAAGAGGGGTCATGCGCCGCATTAGGGCTGCACGACAGGCCGAGAGGGGTCATGTGCTGCAAGATGGCTGCATGACAGGCCGAGAGAGGTCATGCGCCGCATGATGGCTGCACGACAGTCCGAGAGGAGTCATGCGCCGCATGATGGCTGCACGACAGGATGAGAGGGGTCATGTGCCGCATGATAGTTGCACGACAGGCCTAGAGGGGTCATGCACCGCATGAGAGCTGCACGACAGGCCGACAGAAGCCATGTGCCGCATTATGGCTGCACGACAGGCCGAGAGCGGTCATGTGCTGCATGATGGCTGCATGACAGGCTGAGAGGGGTCATGCACCGACAGGCTGAGAGGGATCATGCGCTGTCAGGCCAAAAGGGGTCATGCGCCGCATGAGGGCTGCTTGATAGGCCGAGAGGGGTCATGTGAGGCATGGTGGCTGCATGAAAGGCTGAGAGGGGTCATGCGCCGCATGGTGGCTGCACAACAGGCCGAGAGGGGTCATGCACTGCAAGGGGGCTGCACGACAGGCTGAGCGGGGTCATGCGCTGCGTGGTGGCTGCACGACAGGCCAAGAGGGGTCATGCACCGCATGGTCGGTACACAAAAGGCCGAGAGGGGTCATGCCCCGCATGATGGCTGCACGACAGGCCAAGAAGGGTGATGCGCCGCATGATGGCTGCACGACAGGCCGAGTGGAGTGATGCATTGCATGATGGCTGCACGACAGGCCAAGAGGGATCATGCGCCGCATGGTGGCTGCACGACAGGCCGAGAGGGGTCATGTACCGCATGATGGCTGCACGACAGGCCAAGAGGGGTCATGCGCCGCATGTTAGCTGCACGACAGGCCGAGAGGGGTCATGTACCGCATGATGGCTGCACGACAGGCCGAGAGGGGTCATGTGCCGCATGTTAGCTGCATGACAGGCCGAGAGGGGTCATGCGCCACATGGTGGCTGCACCCCAGGCTAACAGGGGTCATGCGCCGCATGAGGGCTGCACAACAGGCCAAAAGGAGTGATGCATAGCATGATGGCTGCACGACAGGCCGAGAGGAGTGATGCATTGCATGATGGCTGCACGACAGGCCAAGAGGAGTGATGCATTGCATGATGGCTGCACGACAGGCCAAGAGGGGTCATACACTGCATGGTGGCTGCACGACAGGCCGAGAGGGGTCATTTGCCGCATGATGGCTGCACGACAGGCCAAGACGGGTCATGCGCCACATGATGGCTGCACAACAGACCGAGAGGGGTCATGCGCAGAGTGATGGCTGCACGACAGGCTGAGAGGGGTCATATGCCGCATGATGGCTGCACGACAGGCCGAGAGGGGTCATGTGTTGCATGATGGCTGCACGACAGGCCGAGAGGGGTCATGCTCTGCATGAGGGCTGCATGAGAGGCCAAGAGGGGTGATGCGCCGCATGATGGCTGCATGACAGGCCAAGAAGGGTGATGCACCGCATGATGGCTCCACGACAGGCCGAGAGGGGTCATGTGCCGCATGATGGCTGCACGACAGGCCTAGAGGGGTCATGTGCCGCATGATGGCTGCATGACAGGCCAAGAGGGGTGATGCGCCGCATGATGGCTGCATGACAGGCCAAGAAGGGTGATGCACCGCATGATGGCTGCACGACAGTCCGAGAGGGGTCATGTGCCGCATGATGGCTGCACGACAGGCCGAGAGGGGTCATGTGCCGCATGATGGCTGCACGACAGGCCGAGAGGGGTCATGCACCACATGATGGCTGCATGACAGGCTGAGAGGGGTCATGCTCTGCATGAGGGCTGCATGACAGGCTGAGAGGGGTCATGCTCTGCATGAGGGCTGCATGACAGGCCAAGAGGGGTGATGTGCCGCATGATGGCTGCATGACAGGCCAAGAAGGGTGATGCACCGCATGATGGCTGCACGACAGGCCGAGAGGGGTCATGTGCCGCATGATGGCTGCACGACAGGCCGAGAGGGGTAATTCATCGACAGGCCGAGAGGGGTCAAGCGCTGCATGATGGCTGCATGACAGGCCAAGAGGGGTGATGCGCCGCATGATGGCTGCATGACAGGCCAAGAAGGGTGATGCACCGCATGATGGCTGCACGACAGGCCGAGAGGGGTCATGTGCCGCATGATGGCTGCACGACAGGCAGAGAGGGGTCATGTGCCGCATGATGGCTGCACGACAGGCCGAGAGGGGTCATGCACCGCATGATGGCTGCATGACAGGCTGAGAGGGGTCATGCTCTGCATGAGGGCTGCACGACAGGCCGAGAGGGGTCATGCACTGACAGGCCAAGAGGGGTCATTCACCGACAGGCCGAGACGGTCAAGCGCTGCATGAGGGCTGCACAACAGGCCAAGAAGGGTGATGCGCCACATGATGGCTGCACGACTGGCCAAGTAGGGTGATGCACCGCATGATGGCTGCATGACAGGCCAAGAGGGGTGATGCACCGCATGATGGCTGCACGACAGGCCAAGAAGGGTGATGCACTGCATGATGGCTGCACGACAGGCCAAGAGGGGTGATGCGCTGCATAATGGCTGCACGACAGGTCGAGAGGGGTCATGCGCCGCAAGAGGGCTGCACGACAGGCCGAGAGGGGTCATGCGCCGACAGGCTGAGAGGGATCATGTGCTGACAGGCCAAGAGGGGTCATGCGCCGCATGAGGGCTGCACGACAGGCCGAGAGGGGTCATGCGCTGCATAATGGCTGCACGACAGGCCGAGAGAGGTCATGCGCCGCATGATGGCTGCACGACAGGCCGAGAGGTGTCATGCGCCGCATGATGGCTGCATGACAGGCCGAGAGGGGTCATGCGCCGCATGATGGCTGCACGACAGGCCGAGAGCGGTCATGTGCCGCATGATGGCTGCACAACAGGCCAAGAGGGGTCATATGCCGCATGATGGCTGCATGACAGGCCGAGAGGGGTCATGCTCTGCATGAGGGCAGCAAAACAGGCCAAGAATGGTGATGCGCCACATGATGGCTGCATGATTGGCCAAGAAGGGTGATGCACCGCATGATGGCTGCATGACAGGCCAAGAGGGGTGATGCGCCGCATGATGGCTGCACGACAGGCCAAGAAGGGTGATGCACTGAATGATGGCTGCACAACAGGCCAAGAGGGGTGTTACGCTGCATGATGGCTGCACAACAGGCAGAGAGGGGTCATGCGCCACAAGAGGGCTGCACGACAGGCCGAGAGGGGTCATGCGCCGACAGGCTGAGAGAGATCATGCGCTGACAGGCCAAGAGGGGTCATGCGCTGCATTATGGCTGCACGACAGGCCGAAATAGGTCATGCGCCGCATGATGGCTGCACGACAGGCCGAGAGAGGTCATGCACTGCATGATGGCTGCATGACAGGCCAAGAGGGGTCATGCGCTGCATGATGGCTGCACGACAGGCCGAGAGTGGTCATGCATCGCATGATGGCTACACGACAGCAGAGAGGAGTCATGCACCGCATGAGGACTGCACGACAGGCCGAGACGGGTCATGTGTTGCATGAGGGCTGCACGACAGGCTGAGAGGGTTCATGTGCCGCATGATGGCTGCACGACAGGCCGAGAGGGGTCATGCACTGCACGATGGCTGCACGACAGGCTGAGAGAGGTCATGCGCCGCATGATGGCTGCACGACAGGCCGAGAGGAGTCATGCGCCGCATGAGGGCTGCACGACAGGCCGAGAGGAGTCATGCGCCGCATGAGGGCTGCACGACAGGCCGAGAGGAGTCATGTGCTGTATGAGGGCTGCACGACAGGCCGAGAGGGGTCATGTGCCGCATGATGGCTGCACGACAGGCCGAGAGGGGTCATGCACCCCATGATGTCTACACAACAGGCCGAGAAAGGTCCTGTGCCGCATGATGGCTGCACGACAGGCCGAGAGGAGTGATGCATTGCATGATGGCTGCACGACAGGCCAAGAGGAGTGATGCATTGCATGATAGCTGCACGACAGGCCAAGAGGGGTCATACACCGCATGGTAGCTGCACTACAGGCCGAGAGGGGTCATTTGCCGCATGATGGCTGCACGACAGGCCAAGACGGGTAATGCGCCACATGATGGCAGCACGACAGGCCGAGAGGGGTCATGCGCCGAGTGATGGCTGCACGATAGGCCGAGAGGGGTCATGTGCCGTATGATGGCTGCACGACAGGCCGAGAGGGGTCATGCTCTGCATGAGGGCTGCACGACAGGCCGAGAGGGGTAATTCACCGACAGGCCGAGAGGGGTCAAGCGCTGCATGATGGCTGCATGACAGGCCAAGAGGGGTGATGCGCCGCATGATGGCTGCATGACAGGCCAAGAAGGGTGATGCACCGCATGATGGCTGCACGACAGGCCGAGAGGGGTCATGTGCCGCATGATGGCTGCACGACCGGCCGAGAGGGGTCATGCCCCGCATGATGGCTGCATGACAGGCTGAGAGGGGTCATGCTCTGCATGAGGGCTGCACGACAGGCCGAGAGGGGTCATGCACTGACAGGCCGAGAGGGGTCATTCACCGACAGGCCGAGAGGGTCAAGCGCTGCATGAGGGCTGCACAACAGGCCAAGAAGGGTGATGCGCCACATGATGACTGCACGACTGGCCAAGTAGGGTGATGCACAGCATGATGGCTGCATGACAGGCCAAGAGGGGTGATGCACCGCATGATGGCTGAACGACAGGCCAAGAAGGGTGATGCACTGCATGAAGGCTGCACGACAGGCCGAGAGGGGTCATGCGCCGCATGATGGCTGCACGACAGGCCGAGAGCGGTCATGTGCCGCATGATGGCTGCACAACAGGCCAAGAGGGGTCATATGCCGCATGATGGCTGCATGACAGGCCGAGAGGGGTCATGCTCTGCATGAGGGCAGCAAAACAGGCCAAGAATGGTGATGCGCCACATGATGGCTGCATGATTGGCCAAGAAGGGTGATGCACCGCATGATGGCTGCATGACAGGCCAAGAGGGGTGATGCGCCGCATGATGGCTGCACGACAGGCCAAGAAGGGTGATGCACTGAATGATGGCTGCACAACAGGCCAAGAGGGGTGTTACGCTGCATGATGGCTGCACAACAGGCAGAGAGGGGTCATGCGCCACAAGAGGGCTGCACGACAGGCCGAGAGGGGTCATGCGCCGACAGGCTGAGAGAGATCATGCGCTGACAGGCCAAGAGGGGTCATGCGCTGCATTATGGCTGCACGACAGGCCGAAATAGGTCATGCGCCGCATGATGGCTGCACGACAGGCCGAGAGAGGTCATGCACTGCATGATGGCTGCATGACAGGCCAAGAGGGGTCATGCGCTGCATGATGGCTGCACGACAGGCCGAGAGTGGTCATGCATCGCATGATGGCTACACGACAGCAGAGAGGAGTCATGCACCGCATGAGGACTGCACGACAGGCCGAGACGGGTCATGTGTTGCATGAGGGCTGCACGACAGGCTGAGAGGGTTCATGTGCCGCATGATGGCTGCACGACAGGCCGAGAGGGGTCATGCACTGCACGATGGCTGCACGACAGGCTGAGAGAGGTCATGCGCCGCATGATGGCTGCACGACAGGCCGAGAGGAGTCATGCGCCGCATGAGGGCTGCACGACAGGCCGAGAGGAGTCATGCGCCGCATGAGGGCTGCACGACAGGCCGAGAGGAGTCATGTGCTGTATGAGGGCTGCACGACAGGCCGAGAGGGGTCATGTGCCGCATGATGGCTGCACGACAGGCCGAGAGGGGTCATGCACCCCATGATGTCTACACAACAGGCCGAGAAAGGTCCTGTGCCGCATGATGGCTGCACGACAGGCCGAGAGGAGTGATGCATTGCATGATGGCTGCACGACAGGCCAAGAGGAGTGATGCATTGCATGATAGCTGCACGACAGGCCAAGAGGGGTCATACACCGCATGGTAGCTGCACTACAGGCCGAGAGGGGTCATTTGCCGCATGATGGCTGCACGACAGGCCAAGACGGGTAATGCGCCACATGATGGCAGCACGACAGGCCGAGAGGGGTCATGCGCCGAGTGATGGCTGCACGATAGGCCGAGAGGGGTCATGTGCCGTATGATGGCTGCACGACAGGCCGAGAGGGGTCATGCTCTGCATGAGGGCTGCACGACAGGCCGAGAGGGGTAATTCACCGACAGGCCGAGAGGGGTCAAGCGCTGCATGATGGCTGCATGACAGGCCAAGAGGGGTGATGCGCCGCATGATGGCTGCATGACAGGCCAAGAAGGGTGATGCACCGCATGATGGCTGCACGACAGGCCGAGAGGGGTCATGTGCCGCATGATGGCTGCACGACCGGCCGAGAGGGGTCATGCCCCGCATGATGGCTGCATGACAGGCTGAGAGGGGTCATGCTCTGCATGAGGGCTGCACGACAGGCCGAGAGGGGTCATGCACTGACAGGCCGAGAGGGGTCATTCACCGACAGGCCGAGAGGGTCAAGCGCTGCATGAGGGCTGCACAACAGGCCAAGAAGGGTGATGCGCCACATGATGACTGCACGACTGGCCAAGTAGGGTGATGCACAGCATGATGGCTGCATGACAGGCCAAGAGGGGTGATGCACCGCATGATGGCTGAACGACAGGCCAAGAAGGGTGATGCACTGCATGAAGGCTGCACGACAGGCCGAGAGGGGTCATGCGCCGCAAGTGGGCTGCACGACAGGCCGAGAGGGGTCATGCGCCGACAGGCTGAGAGGGATCATGCACTGACAGGCCAAGAGGGGTCATGCGCCGCATGAGGGCTGCACGACAGGCCAAGAACAGTGAAGCGCCGTATGATGGCTGCATGACAGGCCAAGAAGGGTGATGCACCACATGATGGCTGCACGATAGGCCGAGAGGGGTGATGCGCCGCATGATGGCTGCATGACAGGATGAGAGGGGTCATGCGCCGCATGATAGTTGCACGACAGGCCTAGAGGGGTCATGCACCACATGAGGGCTGCACGACAGGCTGACAGGGGTCATGTGCCGCATGATGGCTGCACGACAGGCCGAGAGAGGTCATGCACTGCATGATGGCTGCATGACAGGCCAAGAGGGGTCATGCGCTGCATGATGGCTGCACGACAGGCCGAGAGTGGTCATGCACTGCATGATGGCTGCATGACAGGCCGAGAGGAGTCATGCGCCGCATGAGGGCTGCATGACAGGCCGAGAGGAGTCATGCGCCGCATGAGGGCTGCACGACAGGCCGAGAGGAGTCATGTGCTGTATGAGGGCTGCACGACAGGCCGAGAGGGGTCATGTGCCGCATGATGGCTGCACGACAGGCCGAGAGGGGTCATGCACCCCATGATGGCTACACAACAGGCCGAGAGAGGTCCTGTGCCGCATGATGGCTGCACGACAGGCCGAGAGGAGTGATGCATTGCATGATGGCTGCACGACAGGCCAAGAGGAGTGATGCATTGCATGATAGCTGTACGACAGGCCAAGAGGGGTCATACACCGCATGGTAGCTGCACTACAGGCCGAGAGGGGTCATTTGCCGCATGATGGCTGCACGACAGGCCAAGACGGGTAATGCGCCACATGATGGCAGCACGACAGGCCGAGAGGGGTCATGCGCCGAGTGATGGCTGCACGATAGGCCGAGAGGGGTCATGTGCCGTATGATGGCTGCACGACAGGCCGAGAGGGGTCATGCTCTGCATGAGGGCTGCATGACAGGCCGAGAGGGGTAATTCACCGACAGGCCGAGAGGGGTCAAGCGCTGCATGATGGCTGCATGACAGGCCAAGAGGGGTGATGCGCCGCATGATGGTTGCATGACAGGCCAAGAAGGGTGATGCACCGCATGATGGCTGCACGACAGGCCGAGAGGGGTCATGTGCCGCATGATGGCTGCACGACCGGCCGAGAGGGTCATGCCCCGCATGATGGCTGCATGACAGGCTGAGAGGGGTCATGCTCTGCATGAGGGCTGCACGACAGGCCGAGAGGGGTCATGCACTGACAGGCCGAGAGGGGTCATTCACCGACAGGCCGAGAGGGTCAAGCGCTGCATGAGGGCTGCACAACAGGCCAAGAAGGGTGATGCGCCACATGATGACTGCACGACTGGCCAAGTAGGGTGATGCACAGCATGATGGCTGCATGACAGGCCAAGAGGGGTGATGCACCGCATGATGGCTGAACGACAGGCCAAGAAGGGTGATGCACTGCATGAAGGCTGCACGACAGGCCGAGAGGGGTCATGCGCCGCAAGTGGGCTGCACGACAGGCCGAGAGGGGTCATGCGCCGACAGGCTGAGAGGGATCATGCACTGACAGGCCAAGAGGGGTCATGCGCCGCATGAGGGCTGCACGACAGGCCGAGAGGGGTCATGCGCTGCATGATGGCTGCACGACAGGCCGAGAGAGGTCATGCGCCGCATGATGGCTGCACGACAAGCCGAGAGGAGTCATGCGCAGCATGATGGCTGCACGACAGGATGAGAGGGGTCATGCGCCACATGATAGTTGCACGACAGGCCTAGAGGGGTCATGCACCGCATGAGAGCTGCACGACAGGCCAACAGGAGCCATGTGCCGCATGATGGCTGCACGACAGGCCGAGAGTGGTCATGTGCTGCATGATGGCTGCACGACAGGCCGAGAGGGGTCATGCGCCGACAGGCTGAGAGGGATCATGCGCTGACAGGCCGAGAGGGGTCATGCGACGCAAGAGGGCTGCACGACAGGCCGAGAGGGGTCATGCGCTGACAGGCTGAGAGGGATCATGCGCTGACAGGCCAAGAGGGGTCATGCGCCGCATTAGGGCTGCACGACAGGCCGAGAGGGGTCATGTGCTGCAAGATGGCTGCATGACAGGCCGAGAGAGGTCATGCGCCGCATGATGGCTGCACGACAGTCCGAGAGGAGTCATGCGCCGCATGATGGCTGCACGACAGGATGAGAGGGGTCATGTGCCGCATGATAGTTGCACGACAGGCCTAGAGGGGTCATGCACCGCATGAGAGCTGCACGACAGGCCGACAGAAGCCATGTGCCGCATTATGGCTGCACGACAGGCCGAGAGCGGTCATGTGCTGCATGATGGCTGCATGACAGGCTGAGAGGGGTCATGCACCGACAGGCTGAGAGGGATCATGCGCTGTCAGGCCAAAAGGGGTCATGCGCCGCATGAGGGCTGCTTGATAGGCCGAGAGGGGTCATGTGAGGCATGGTGGCTGCATGAAAGGCTGAGAGGGGTCATGCGCCGCATGGTGGCTGCACAACAGGCCGAGAGGGGTCATGCACTGCAAGGGGGCTGCACGACAGGCTGAGCGGGGTCATGCGCTGCGTGGTGGCTGCACGACAGGCCAAGAGGGGTCATGCACCGCATGGTCGGTACACAAAAGGCCGAGAGGGGTCATGCCCCGCATGATGGCTGCACGACAGGCCAAGAAGGGTGATGCGCCGCATGATGGCTGCACGACAGGCCGAGTGGAGTGATGCATTGCATGATGGCTGCACGACAGGCCAAGAGGGATCATGCGCCGCATGGTGGCTGCACGACAGGCCGAGAGGGGTCATGTACCGCATGATGGCTGCACGACAGGCCAAGAGGGGTCATGCGCCGCATGTTAGCTGCACGACAGGCCGAGAGGGGTCATGTACCGCATGATGGCTGCACGACAGGCCGAGAGGGGTCATGTGCCGCATGTTAGCTGCATGACAGGCCGAGAGGGGTCATGCGCCACATGGTGGCTGCACCCCAGGCTAACAGGGGTCATGCGCCGCATGAGGGCTGCACAACAGGCCAAAAGGAGTGATGCATAGCATGATGGCTGCACGACAGGCCGAGAGGAGTGATGCATTGCATGATGGCTGCACGACAGGCCAAGAGGAGTGATGCATTGCATGATGGCTGCACGACAGGCCAAGAGGGGTCATACACTGCATGGTGGCTGCACGACAGGCCGAGAGGGGTCATTTGCCGCATGATGGCTGCACGACAGGCCAAGACGGGTCATGCGCCACATGATGGCTGCACGACAGACCGAGAGGGGTCATGCGCAGAGTGATGGCTGCACGACAGGCTGAGAGGGGTCATATGCCGCATGATGGCTGCACGACAGGCCGAGAGGGGTCATGTGTTGCATGATGGCTGCACGACAGGCCGAGAGGGGTCATGCTCTGCATGAGGGCTGCATGAGAGGCCAAGAGGGGTGATGCGCCGCATGATGGCTGCATGACAGGCCAAGAAGGGTGATGCACCGCATGATGGCTCCACGACAGGCCGAGAGGGGTCATGTGCCGCATGATGGCTGCACGACAGGCCTAGAGGGGTCATGTGCCGCATGATGGCTGCATGACAGGCCAAGAGGGGTGATGCGCCGCATGATGGCTGCATGACAGGCCAAGAAGGGTGATGCACCGCATGATGGCTGCACGACAGTCCGAGAGGGGTCATGTGCCGCATGATGGCTGCACGACAGGCCGAGAGGGGTCATGTGCCGCATGATGGCTGCACGACAGGCCGAGAGGGGTCATGCACCACATGATGGCTGCATGACAGGCTGAGAGGGGTCATGCTCTGCATGAGGGCTGCATGACAGGCTGAGAGGGGTCATGCTCTGCATGAGGGCTGCATGACAGGCCAAGAGGGGTGATGTGCCGCATGATGGCTGCATGACAGGCCAAGAAGGGTGATGCACCGCATGATGGCTGCACGACAGGCCGAGAGGGGTCATGTGCCGCATGATGGCTGCACGACAGGCCGAGAGGGGTAATTCATCGACAGGCCGAGAGGGGTCAAGCGCTGCATGATGGCTGCATGACAGGCCAAGAGGGGTGATGCGCCGCATGATGGCTGCATGACAGGCCAAGAAGGGTGATGCACCGCATGATGGCTGCACGACAGGCCGAGAGGGGTCATGTGCCGCATGATGGCTGCACGACAGGCAGAGAGGGGTCATGTGCCGCATGATGGCTGCACGACAGGCCGAGAGGGGTCATGCACCGCATGATGGCTGCATGACAGGCTGAGAGGGGTCATGCTCTGCATGAGGGCTGCACGACAGGCCGAGAGGGGTCATGCACTGACAGGCCAAGAGGGGTCATTCACCGACAGGCCGAGACGGTCAAGCGCTGCATGAGGGCTGCACAACAGGCCAAGAAGGGTGATGCGCCACATGATGGCTGCACGACTGGCCAAGTAGGGTGATGCACCGCATGATGGCTGCATGACAGGCCAAGAGGGGTGATGCACCGCATGATGGCTGCACGACAGGCCAAGAAGGGTGATGCACTGCATGATGGCTGCACGACAGGCCAAGAGGGGTGATGCGCTGCATAATGGCTGCACGACAGGTCGAGAGGGGTCATGCGCCGCAAGAGGGCTGCACGACAGGCCGAGAGGGGTCATGCGCCGACAGGCTGAGAGGGATCATGTGCTGACAGGCCAAGAGGGGTCATGCGCCGCATGAGGGCTGCACGACAGGCCGAGAGGGGTCATGCGCTGCATAATGGCTGCACGACAGGCCGAGAGAGGTCATGCGCCGCATGATGGCTGCACGACAGGCCGAGAGGTGTCATGCGCCGCATGATGGCTGCATGACAGGCCGAGAGGGGTCATGCGCCGCATGATGGCTGCACGACAGGCCGAGAGCGGTCATGTGCCGCATGATGGCTGCACAACAGGCCAAGAGGGGTCATATGCCGCATGATGGCTGCATGACAGGCCGAGAGGGGTCATGCTCTGCATGAGGGCAGCAAAACAGGCCAAGAATGGTGATGCGCCACATGATGGCTGCATGATTGGCCAAGAAGGGTGATGCACCGCATGATGGCTGCATGACAGGCCAAGAGGGGTGATGCGCCGCATGATGGCTGCACGACAGGCCAAGAAGGGTGATGCACTGAATGATGGCTGCACAACAGGCCAAGAGGGGTGTTACGCTGCATGATGGCTGCACAACAGGCAGAGAGGGGTCATGCGCCACAAGAGGGCTGCACGACAGGCCGAGAGGGGTCATGCGCCGACAGGCTGAGAGAGATCATGCGCTGACAGGCCAAGAGGGGTCATGCGCTGCATTATGGCTGCACGACAGGCCGAAATAGGTCATGCGCCGCATGATGGCTGCACGACAGGCCGAGAGAGGTCATGCACTGCATGATGGCTGCATGACAGGCCAAGAGGGGTCATGCGCTGCATGATGGCTGCACGACAGGCCGAGAGTGGTCATGCATCGCATGATGGCTACACGACAGCAGAGAGGAGTCATGCACCGCATGAGGACTGCACGACAGGCCGAGACGGGTCATGTGTTGCATGAGGGCTGCACGACAGGCTGAGAGGGTTCATGTGCCGCATGATGGCTGCACGACAGGCCGAGAGGGGTCATGCACTGCACGATGGCTGCACGACAGGCTGAGAGAGGTCATGCGCCGCATGATGGCTGCACGACAGGCCGAGAGGAGTCATGCGCCGCATGAGGGCTGCACGACAGGCCGAGAGGAGTCATGCGCCGCATGAGGGCTGCACGACAGGCCGAGAGGAGTCATGTGCTGTATGAGGGCTGCACGACAGGCCGAGAGGGGTCATGTGCCGCATGATGGCTGCACGACAGGCCGAGAGGGGTCATGCACCCCATGATGTCTACACAACAGGCCGAGAAAGGTCCTGTGCCGCATGATGGCTGCACGACAGGCCGAGAGGAGTGATGCATTGCATGATGGCTGCACGACAGGCCAAGAGGAGTGATGCATTGCATGATAGCTGCACGACAGGCCAAGAGGGGTCATACACCGCATGGTAGCTGCACTACAGGCCGAGAGGGGTCATTTGCCGCATGATGGCTGCACGACAGGCCAAGACGGGTAATGCGCCACATGATGGCAGCACGACAGGCCGAGAGGGGTCATGCGCCGAGTGATGGCTGCACGATAGGCCGAGAGGGGTCATGTGCCGTATGATGGCTGCACGACAGGCCGAGAGGGGTCATGCTCTGCATGAGGGCTGCACGACAGGCCGAGAGGGGTAATTCACCGACAGGCCGAGAGGGGTCAAGCGCTGCATGATGGCTGCATGACAGGCCAAGAGGGGTGATGCGCCGCATGATGGCTGCATGACAGGCCAAGAAGGGTGATGCACCGCATGATGGCTGCACGACAGGCCGAGAGGGGTCATGTGCCGCATGATGGCTGCACGACCGGCCGAGAGGGGTCATGCCCCGCATGATGGCTGCATGACAGGCTGAGAGGGGTCATGCTCTGCATGAGGGCTGCACGACAGGCCGAGAGGGGTCATGCACTGACAGGCCGAGAGGGGTCATTCACCGACAGGCCGAGAGGGTCAAGCGCTGCATGAGGGCTGCACAACAGGCCAAGAAGGGTGATGCGCCACATGATGACTGCACGACTGGCCAAGTAGGGTGATGCACAGCATGATGGCTGCATGACAGGCCAAGAGGGGTGATGCACCGCATGATGGCTGAACGACAGGCCAAGAAGGGTGATGCACTGCATGAAGGCTGCACGACAGGCCGAGAGGGGTCATGCGCCGCATGATGGCTGCACGACAGGCCGAGAGCGGTCATGTGCCGCATGATGGCTGCACAACAGGCCAAGAGGGGTCATATGCCGCATGATGGCTGCATGACAGGCCGAGAGGGGTCATGCTCTGCATGAGGGCAGCAAAACAGGCCAAGAATGGTGATGCGCCACATGATGGCTGCATGATTGGCCAAGAAGGGTGATGCACCGCATGATGGCTGCATGACAGGCCAAGAGGGGTGATGCGCCGCATGATGGCTGCACGACAGGCCAAGAAGGGTGATGCACTGAATGATGGCTGCACAACAGGCCAAGAGGGGTGTTACGCTGCATGATGGCTGCACAACAGGCAGAGAGGGGTCATGCGCCACAAGAGGGCTGCACGACAGGCCGAGAGGGGTCATGCGCCGACAGGCTGAGAGAGATCATGCGCTGACAGGCCAAGAGGGGTCATGCGCTGCATTATGGCTGCACGACAGGCCGAAATAGGTCATGCGCCGCATGATGGCTGCACGACAGGCCGAGAGAGGTCATGCACTGCATGATGGCTGCATGACAGGCCAAGAGGGGTCATGCGCTGCATGATGGCTGCACGACAGGCCGAAAGTGGTCATGCATCGCATGATGGCTACACGACAGCAGAGAGGAGTCATGCACCGCATGAGGACTGCACGACAGGCCGAGACGGGTCATGTGTTGCATGAGGGCTGCACGACAGGCTGAGAGGGTTCATGTGCCGCATGATGGCTGCACGACAGGCCGAGAGGGGTCATGCACTGCACGATGGCTGCACGACAGGCTGAGAGAGGTCATGCGCCGCATGATGGCTGCACGACAGGCCGAGAGGAGTCATGCGCCGCATGAGGGCTGCACGACAGGCCGAGAGGAGTCATGCGCCGCATGAGGGCTGCACGACAGGCCGAGAGGAGTCATGTGCTGTATGAGGGCTGCACGACAGGCCGAGAGGGGTCATGTGCCGCATGATGGCTGCACGACAGGCCGAGAGGGGTCATGCACCCCATGATGTCTACACAACAGGCCGAGAAAGGTCCTGTGCCGCATGATGGCTGCACGACAGGCCGAGAGGAGTGATGCATTGCATGATGGCTGCACGACAGGCCAAGAGGAGTGATGCATTGCATGATAGCTGCACGACAGGCCAAGAGGGGTCATACACCGCATGGTAGCTGCACTACAGGCCGAGAGGGGTCATTTGCCGCATGATGGCTGCACGACAGGCCAAGACGGGTAATGCGCCACATGATGGCAGCACGACAGGCCGAGAGGGGTCATGCGCCGAGTGATGGCTGCACGATAGGCCGAGAGGGGTCATGTGCCGTATGATGGCTGCACGACAGGCCGAGAGGGGTCATGCTCTGCATGAGGGCTGCACGACAGGCCGAGAGGGGTAATTCACCGACAGGCCGAGAGGGGTCAAGCGCTGCATGATGGCTGCATGACAGGCCAAGAGGGGTGATGCGCCGCATGATGGCTGCATGACAGGCCAAGAAGGGTGATGCACCGCATGATGGCTGCACGACAGGCCGAGAGGGGTCATGTGCCGCATGATGGCTGCACGACCGGCCGAGAGGGGTCATGCCCCGCATGATGGCTGCATGACAGGCTGAGAGGGGTCATGCTCTGCATGAGGGCTGCACGACAGGCCGAGAGGGGTCATGCACTGACAGGCCGAGAGGGGTCATTCACCGACAGGCCGAGAGGGTCAAGCGCTGCATGAGGGCTGCACAACAGGCCAAGAAGGGTGATGCGCCACATGATGACTGCACGACTGGCCAAGTAGGGTGATGCACAGCATGATGGCTGCATGACAGGCCAAGAGGGGTGATGCACCGCATGATGGCTGAACGACAGGCCAAGAAGGGTGATGCACTGCATGAAGGCTGCACGACAGGCCGAGAGGGGTCATGCGCCGCAAGTGGGCTGCACGACAGGCCGAGAGGGGTCATGCGCCGACAGGCTGAGAGGGATCATGCACTGACAGGCCAAGAGGGGTCATGCGCCGCATGAGGGCTGCACGACAGGCCGAGAGGGGTCATGCGCTGCATGATGGCTGCACGACAGGCCGAGAGAGGTCATGCGCCGCATGATGGCTGCACGACAGGCCAAGAGGAGTCATGCGCAGCATGATGGCTGCACGACAGGATGAGAGGGGTCATGCGCCACATGATAGTTGCACGACAGGCCTAGAGGGGTCATGCACCGCATGAGAGCTGCACGACAGGCCAACAGGAGCCATGTGCCGCATGATGGCTGCACGACAGGCCGAGAGTGGTCATGTGCTGCATGATGGCTGCACGACAGGCCGAGAGGGGTCATGCGCCGACAGGCTGAGAGGGATCATGCGCTGACAGGCCGAGAGGGGTCATGCGACGCAAGAGGGCTGCACGACAGGCCGAGAGGGGTCATGCGCTGACAGGCTGAGAGGGATCATGCGCTGACAGGCCAAGAGGGGTCATGCGCCGCATTAGGGCTGCACGACAGGCCGAGAGGGGTCATGTGCTGCAAGATGGCTGCATGACAGGCCGAGAGAGGTCATGCGCCGCATGATGGCTGCACGACAGTCCGAGAGGAGTCATGCGCCGCATGATGGCTGCACGACAGGATGAGAGGGGTCATGTGCCACATGATAGTTGCACGACAGGCCTAGAGGGGTCATGCACCGCATGAGAGCTGCACGACAGGCCGACAGAAGCCATGTGCCGCATTATGGCTGCACGACAGGCCGAGAGCGGTCATGTGCTGCATGATGGCTGCATGACAGGCTGAGAGGGGTCATGCACCGACAGGCTGAGAGGGATCATGCGCTGTCAGGCCAAGAGGGGTCATGCGCCGCATGAGGGCTGCTTGATAGGCCGAGAGGGGTCATGTGAGGCATGGTGGCTGCATGAAAGGCTGAGAGGGGTCATGCGCCGCATGGTGGCTGCACAACAGGCCGAGAGGGGTCATGCACTGCAAGGGGGCTGCACGACAGGCTGAGCGGGGTCATGCGCTGCGTGGTGGCTGCACGACAGGCCAAGAGGGGTCATGCACCGCATGGTCGGTACACAAAAGGCCGAGAGGGGTCATGCCCTGCATGATGGCTGCACGACAGGCCAAGAAGGGTGATGCGCCACATGATGGCTGCACGAGAGGCCGAGTGGAGTGATGCATTGCATGATGGCTGCACGACAGGCCAAGAGGGGTCATGTGCCGCATGTTAGCTGCACGACAGGCCGAGAGGGGTCATGCGCCACATGGTGGCTGCACCCCAGGCTAACAGGGGTCATGCGCCGCATGAGGGCTGCACAACAGGCCAAAAGGAGTTATGCATAGCATGATGGCTGCACGACAGGCCGAGAGGAGTGATGCATTGCATGATGGCTGCACGACAGGCCAAGAGGAGTGATGCATTGCATGATGGCTGCACGACAGGCCAAGAGGGGTCATACACTGCATGGTGGCTGCACGACAGGCCGAGAGGGGTCATTTGCCGCATGATGGCTGCACGACAGGCCAAGACGGGTCATGCGCCACATGATGGCTGCACGACAGACCGAGAGGGGTCATGCGCAGAGTGATGGCTGCACGACAGGCTGAGAGGGGTCATATGCCGCATGATGGCTGCACGACAGGCCGAGAGGGGTCATGTGTTGCATGATGGCTGCACGACAGGCCGAGAGGGGTCATGCTCTGCATGAGGGCTGCATGAGAGGCCAAGAGGGGTGATGCACCGCATGATGGCTGCATGACAGGCCAAGAAGGGTGATGCACCGCATGATGGCTCCACGACAGGCCGAGAGGGGTCATGTGCCGCATGATGGCTGCACGACAGGCCTAGAGGGGTCATGTGCCGCATGATGGCTGCATGACAGGCCAAGAGGGGTGATGCGCCGCATGATGGCTGCATGACAGGCCAAGAAGGGTGATGCACCGCATGATGGCTGCACGACAGTCCGAGAGGGGTCATGTGCCGCATGATGGCTGCACGACAGGCCGAGAGGGGTCATGTGCCGCATGATGGCTGCACGACAGGCCGAGAGGGGTCATGCACCGCATGATGGCTGCATGACAGGCTGAGAGGGGTCATGCTCTGCATGAGGGCTGCATGACAGGCTGAGAGGGGTCATGCTCTGCATGAGGGCTGCATGACAGGCCAAGAGGGGTGATGCGACGCATGATGGCTGCATGACAGGCCAAGAAGGGTGATGCACCGCATGATGGCTGCACGACAGGCCGAGAGGGGTCATGTGCCGCATGATGGCTGCACGACAGGCCGAGAGGGGTCATGTGCCGCATGATGGCTGCACGACAGGCCGAGAGGGGTCATGTGCCGCATGATGGCTGCACGACAGGCCGAGAGGGGTCATGCACCGCATGATGGCTGCATGACAGGCTGAGAGGGGTCATGCTCTGCATGAGGGCTGCACGACAGGCCGAGAGGGGTCATGCACTGACAGGCCGAGAGGGGTCATTCACCGACAGGCCGAGACGGTCAAGCGCTGCATGAGGGCTGCACAACAGGCCAAGAAGGGTGATGCGCCACATGATGGCTGCACGACTGGCCAAGTAGGGTGATGCACCGCATGATGGCTGCATGACAGGCCAAGAGGGGTGATGCACCGCATGATGGCTGCACGACAGGCCAAGAAGGGTGATGCACTGCATGATGGCTGCACGACAGGCCAAGAGGGGTGATGCGCTGCATAATGGCTGCACGACAGGTCGAGAGGGGTCATGCGCCGCAAGAGGGCTGCACGACAGGCCGAGAGGGGTCATGCGCCGACAGGCTGAGAGGGATCATGTGCTGACAGGCCAAGAGGGGTCATGCGCCGCATGAGGGCTGCACGACAGGCCGAGAGGGGTCATGCGCTGCATAATGGCTGCACGACAGGCCGAGAGAGGTCATGCGCCGCATGATGGCTGCACGACAGGCCGAGAGGTGTCATGCGCCGCATGATGGCTGCATGACAGGCCGAGAGGGGTCATGCGCCGCATGATGGCTGCACGACAGGCCGAGAGCGGTCATGTGCCGCATGATGGCTGCACAACAGGCCAAGAGGGGTCATATGCCGCATGATGGCTGCATGACAGGCCGAGAGGGGTCATGCTCTGCATGAGGGCAGCAAAACAGGCCAAGAATGGTGATGCGCCACATGATGGCTGCATGATTGGCCAAGAAGGGTGATGCACCGCATGATGGCTGCATGACAGGCCAAGAGGGGTGATGCGCCGCATGATGGCTGCACGACAGGCCAAGAAGGGTGATGCACTGAATGATGGCTGCACAACAGGCCAAGAGGGGTGTTACGCTGCATGATGGCTGCACAACAGGCAGAGAGGGGTCATGCGCCACAAGAGAGCTGCACGACAGGCCGAGAGGGGTCATGCGCCGACAGGCTGAGAGAGATCATGCGCTGACAGGCCAAGAGGGGTCATGCGCTGCATGATGGCTGCACGACAGGCCGAAATAGGTCATGCGCCGCATGATGGCTGCACGACAGGCCGAGAGGAGTCATGCGCCGCATGATGGCTGCACGACAGGATGAGAGGGGTCATGCGCCGCATGATAGTTGCACGACAGGCCTAGAGGGGTCATGCACCGCATGAGAGCTGCACGACAGGAGCCATGTGCCGCCGCATGATGGCTGCACGACAGGCCGAGAGCGGTTATGTGCTGCATGATGGCTGCACGACAGGCCGAGAGGGGTCATGCGCCGACAGGCTGAGAGGGATCATGCGCTGACAGGCAAAGAGGGGTCATGCGCCGCATGAGGGCTGCACGACAGGCCAAGAAGGGTGATGCGCCGCATGATGGCTGCATAACAGGCCAAGAAGGGTGATGCACCAAATGATGGCTGCACGACAGGCCGAGAGGGGGGATGTGCCGCATGATGGCTGCACGACAGGATGTGAGGGGTCATGCACCGCATGAGAGCTGCACGACAGGAGCCATGTGCCGCCGCATGATGGCTGCACGACAGGCCGAGAGCGGTTATGTGCTGCATGATGGCTGCACGACAGGCCGACAGGGGTCATGTGCCACATGATGGCTGCACGACAGGCCGAGAGAGGTCATATCTGCATGGTGGCTGCACGACAGGCTGAGAGGGGTCATGCACTGCATGATGGCTGCACGACAGGACGAGAGGAGTCATGCACCGCATGAGGGCTGCACGACAGGCCAAGAGGGGTCATGTGCTGCATGAGGGCTACACGACAGGCCGAGAGGGGTCATGTGCCGCATGATGGCTGCACGACAGGCTGAGAGGGGTCATGCGCTGCATGATGGCTGCACGACAGGCCGAGAGAGGTCATGCACCGCATGATGGCTGAATGACAGGCTGAGAGGAGTCATGCGCCGCAAGAGAGCTGCACGACAGGCCAAGAGGGGTCATGCACCGCATGATGGCTGCTTGATAGGCCGAGAGGGGTCATGTGAGGCATGGTAGCTGCACGACAGGCCGAGAGGGGTCATTAGCCGCATGGTGGCTGCCCAACAGGCCGAGAGGGGTCATGCACCGCAAGGGGGCTGCACGACAGGCAGAGCGGGGTCATGTGCTGCATGGTGGCTGCACGACAGGCCGAGAGGGGTCATGCGCTGCATGGTCGGTACACAAAAGGCCGAGAGGGGTCATGCCCCGCATGATGGCTGCACGACAGGCCAAGAAGGGTGATGCGCCGCATGATGGCTGCACGACAGGCCGAGTGGAGTGATGCATTGCATGATGGCTGCACGACAGGCCGAGAGGGGTCATGCGCAGCATGGTGGCTGCACGACAGGCTGAGAGGGGTCATGTACCGCATGATGGCTGCACGACAGGCCGAGAGGGGCATGCGCCACATGGTGGCTGCACCCCAGGCCGACAGGGGTCATGCGCCGCATGAGGGCTGCATGACAGGCCAAAAGGAGTGATGCGTAGCATGATGGCTGCACGACAGGCCAAGAGGAGTGATGCATTGCATGATGGCTGCACGACAGGCCAAGAGGAGTGATGCATTGCATGATGGCTCCACGACAGGCCAAGAGGGGTCAAACACCGCATGGTGGCTGCACGACAGGCCGAGAGGGGTCATTTGCCGCATGATGGCTGCACGACAGGCCAAGACAGGTCATGCGCCACATGATGGCTGCACTACAGGCCGAGAGGGGTGATGCGCCGCATGATGGCTGCACGACAGGCCGAGAGGGGTCATGCGCCGCATGATGGCTGCACGACAGGCCGAGAGGGGTCATGTGCCGCATGATGGCTGCACCACATGCCGAGAGGGGTCATGTGCCACATGATGGCTGCATGACAGGCCGAGAGGGGTCATGCTCTGCATGAGGGCTGCACGACAGGCCGAGAGGGGTCATGCACTGACAGGCCGAGAGGGGTCGTTCACCGACAGGCCGAGAGGGATCAAGCGCTACATGAGGGCTGCACGACAGGCCAAGAATGGTGATGCGTCACATGATGGCTGCACGGTTGGCCAAGAAGGGTGATGCACCGCATGATGGCTGCACGACAGGCCAAGAAGGGTGATGCACTGCATGATGGCTGCACGACAGGCCAAGAGGGGTGATGCGTGGCATGATGGCTGCACGACAGGCCGAGAGGGGTCATGCGCCGCAAGAGGGCTGCACGACAGGTCGAGAAGGGTCATGTGCCGACAGGCTGAGAGGGATCATGCGCTGACAGGCCAAGAGGGGTCATGCGCTGCATGATGGCTGCATGACAGGCCGAGAGAGGTCATGTGCCGCAAGATGGCTGCATGACAGGCTGAGAGGGGTCATGCTCTGCATGAGGGCTGCACGACAGGCCGAGAGGGGTCATGCACTGACAGGCCGTGAGGGGTCATTCACCGACAGGCCGAGAGGGTCAAGCGCTGCATGAGGGCTGCACAACAGGCCAAGAAGGGTGATGCGCCACATGATGACTGCACGACTGGCCAAGTAGGGTGATGCACAGCATGATGGCTGCATGACAGGCCAAGAGGGGTGATGCACCGCATGATGGCTGAACGACAGGCCAAGAAGGGTGATGCACTGCATGAAGGCTGCACGACAGGCCGAGAGGGGTGATGCGTTGCATGATGGCTGCACGACAGGCCGAGAGGAGTGATGCCTTGCATGATGGCTGCACGACAGGCCAATAGGGGTCACAACGCCGAGAGGGGTCATGCGCCGACAGGCTGAGAGGTATCATGCGCTGACAGACCAAGAAGGGTGATGCACTGCATGATGGCTGCACGACAGGCCAAGAACAGTGAAGCGCCGTATGATGGCTGCATGACAGGCCAAGAAGGGTGATGCACCACATGATGGCTGCACGATAGGCCGAGAGGGGTGATGCGCCGCATGATGGCTGCACAACAGGATGAGAGGGGTCATGCGCTGCATGATAGTTGCACGACAGGCCTAGAGGGGTCATGCACCACATGAGGGCTGCACGACAGGCTGACAGGGGTCATGTGCCGCATGATGGCTGCACGACAGGCCGAGAGAGGTCATGCACTGCATGATGGCTGCATGACAGGCCAAGAGGGGTCATGCGCTGCATGATGGCTGCACGACAGGCCGAGAGTGGTCATGCGCCGCATGATGGCTGCACGACAGGCAGAGAGGAGTCATGCACCGCATGAGGGCTGCACGATAGGCCGAGAGGGGTCATGTGTTGCATGAGGGCTGCACGACAGGCTGAGAGGGTTCATGTGCCGCATGATGGCTGCACGACAGGCCGAGAGGGGTCATGCACTGCACGATGGCTGCACGACAGGCCGAGAGAGGTCATGCGCCGCATGATGGCTGCACGACAGGCCGAGAGGAGTCATGCGCCGCATGAGGGCTGCACGACAGGCCGAGAGGAGTCATGCGCCGCATGAGGGCTGCACGACAGGCCGAGAGGAGTCATGTGCTGTATGAGGGCTGCACGACAGGCCGAGAGGGGACATGTGCCGCATGATGGCTGCACGACAGGCCGAGAGGAGTGATGCATTGCATGATGGCTGCACGACAGGCCAAGAGGAGTGATGCATTGCATGATAGCTGCACGACAGGCCAAGAGGGGTCATACACCGCATGGTAGCTGCACTACAGGCCGAGAGGGGTCATTTGCCACATGATGGCTGCACGACAGGCCAAGACGGGTAATGCGCCACATGATGGCAGCACGACAGGCCGAGAGGGGTCATGCGCCGAGTGATGGCTGCACGATAGGCCGAGAGGGGTCATATGCCGCATGATGGCTGCACGACAGGCCGAGAGGGGTCATGTGCCGTATGATGGCTGCACGACAGGCCGAGAGGGGTCATGCTCTGCATGAGGGCTGCACGACAGGCCGAGAGGGGTAATTCACCGACAGGCCGAGAGAGGTCAAGCGCTGCATGATGGCTGCATGACAGGCCAAGAGGGGTGATGCGCCGCATGATGGCTGCATGACAGGCCAAGAAGGGTGATGCACCGCATGATGGATGCACGACAGGCCGAGAGGGGTCATGTGCCGCATGATGGCTGCACGACCGGCCGAGAGGGGTCATGCCCCGCATGATGGCTGCATGACAGGCTGAGAGGGGTCATGCTCTGCATGAGGGCTGCACGACAGGCCGAGAGGGGTCATGCACTGACAGGCCGAGAGGGGTCATTCACCGACAGGCCGAGAGGGTCAAGCGCTGCATGAGGGCTGCACAACAGGCCAAGAAGGGTGATGCGCCACATGATGACTGCACGACTGGCCAAGTAGGGTGATGCACAGCATGATGGCTGCATGACAGGCCAAGAGGGGTGATGCACCGCATGATGGCTGAACGACAGGCCAAGAAGGGTGATGCACTGCATGAAGGCTGCACGACAGGCCGAGAGGGGTCATGCGCCGCAAGAGGGCTGCACGACAGGCCGAGAAGGGGTCATGCGCCGACAGGCTGAGAGGGATCATGCACTGACAGGCCAAGAGGGGTCATGCGCCGCATGAGGGCTGCACGACAGGCCGAGTGGAGTGATGCATTGCATGATGGCTGCACGACAGGCCGAGAGGGGTCATGCGCAGCATGGTGGCTGCACGACAGGCTGAGAGGGGTCATGTACCGCATGATGGCTGCACGACAGGCCGAGAGGGGCATGCGCCACATGGTGGCTGCACCCCAGGCCGACAGGGGTCATGCGCCGCATGAGGGCTGCATGACAGGCCAAAAGGAGTGATGCGTAGCATGATGGCTGCACGACAGGCCGAGAGGAGTGATGCATTGCATGATGGCTGCACGACAGGCCAAGAGGAGTGATGCATTGCATGATGGCTCCACCACAGGCCAAGAGGGGTCAAACACCGCATGGTGGCTGCACGACAGGCCGAGAGGGGTCATTTGCCGCATGATGGCTGCACGACAGGCCAAGACAGGTCATGCGCCACATTATGGCTGCACTACAGGCCGAGAGGGGTGATGCGCCGCATGATGGCTGCACGACAGGCCGAGAGGGGTCATGCGCCGCATGATGGCTGCACGACAGGCCGAGAGGGGTCATGTGCCGCATGATGGCTGCACCACATGCCGAGAGGGGTCATGTGCCACATGATGGCTGCATGACAGGCCGAGAGGGGTCATGCTCTGCATGAGGGCTGCACGACAGGCTGAGAGGGGTCATGCACTGACAGGCCGAGAGGGGTCATTCACCGACAGGCCGAGAGGGATCAAGCGCTACATGAGGGCTGCACAACAGGCCAAGAATGGTGATGCGCCACATGATGGCTGCACGATTGGCCAAGAAGGGTGATGCACCGCATGATGGCTGCACGACAGGCCAAGAAGGGTGATGCACTGCATGATGGCTGCACGACAGGCCAAGAGGGGTGATGCTCGGCATGATGGCTGCACGACAGGCCGAGAGGGGTCATGCGCCGCAAGAGGGCTGCACGACAGGTCGAGAGGGGTCATGTGCCGACAGGCTGAGAGGGATCATGCGCTGACAGGCCAAGAGGGGTCATGCGCTGCATGATGGCTGCATGACAGGCCGAGAGAGGTCATGTGCCGCAAGATGGCTGCATGACAGGCTGAGAGGGGTCATGCTCTGCATGAGGGCTGCACGACAGGCCGAGAGGGGTCATGCACTGACAGGCCGTGAGGGGTCATTCACCGACAGGCCGAGAGAGTCAAGCGCTGCATGAGGGCTGCACAACAGGCCAAGAAGGGTGATGACAGGCCAAGAGGGGTGATGCACCGCATGATGGCTGAACGACAGGCCAAGAAGGGTGATGCACTGCATGAAGGCTGCACGACAGGCCGAGAGGGGTGATGCGTTGCATGATGGCTGCACGACAGGCCGAGAGGAGTGATGCCTTGCATGATGGCTGCACGACAGGCCAATAGGGGTCACAACGCCGAGAGGGGTCATGCGCCGACAGGCTGAGAGGTATCATGGTGGCTGCACGACAGGCCGAGAGGGGTCATTTGCCGCATGATGGCTGCACGACAGGCCAAGACAGGTCATGCGCCACATGATGGCTGCACTACAGGCCGAGAGGGGTGATGCGCCGCATGATGGCTGCACGACAGGCCGAGAGGGGTCATGCGCCGCATGATGGCTGCACGACAGGCCGAGAGGGGTCATGTGCCGCATGATGGCTGCACCACATGCCGAGAGGGGTCATGTGCCACATGATGGCTGCATGACAGGCCGAGAGGGGTCATGCTCTGCATGAGGGCTGCACGACAGGCCGAGAGGGGTCATGCACTGACAGGCCGAGAGGGGTCATTCACCGACAGGCCGAGAGGGATCAAGCGCTACATGAGGGCTGCACAACAGGCCAAGAATGGTGATGCGCCACATGATGGCTGCACGATTGGCCAAGAAGGGTGATGCACCGCATGATGGCTGCACGACAGGCCAAGAAGGGTGATGCACTGCATGATGGCTGCACGACAGGCCAAGAGGGGTGATGCTCGGCATGATGGCTGCACGACAGGCCGAGAGGGGTCATGCGCCGCAAGAGGGCTGCACGACAGGTCGAGAGGGGTCATGTGCCGACAGGCTGAGAGGGATCATGCGCTGACAGGCCAAGAGGGGTCATGCGCTGCATGATGGCTGCATGACAGGCCGAGAGAGGTCATGTGCCGCAAGATGGCTGCATGACAGGCTGAGAGGGGTCATGCTCTGCATGAGGGCTGCACGACAGGCCGAGAGGGGTCATGCACTGACAGGCCGTGAGGGGTCATTCACCGACAGGCCGAGAGAGTCAAGCGCTGCATGAGGGCTGCACAACAGGCCAAGAAGGGTGATGCGCCACATGATGACTGCACGACTGGCCAAGTAGGGTGATTCACAGCATGATGGCTGCATGACAGGCCAAGAGTGGTGATGCACCGCATGATGGCTGAACGACAGGCCAAGAAGGGTGATGCACTGCATGAAGGCTGCACGACAGGCCGAGAGGGGTGATGCGTTGCATGATGGCTGCATGACAGGCCGAGAGGAGTGATGCCTTGCATGATGGCTGCACGACAGGCCAATAGGGGTCACAACGCCGAGAGGGGTCATGCGCCGACAGGCTGAGAGGTATCATGCGCTGACAGGCCAAGAAGGGTGATGCACTGCATGATGGCTGCACGACAGGCCAAGAACAGTGAAGCGCCGTTTGATGGCTGCATGACAGGCCAAGAAGGGTGATGCACCACATGATGGCTGCACGATAGGCCGAGAGGGGTGATGCGCCGCATGATGGCTGCACGACAGGATGAGAGGGGTCATGCGCTGCATGATAGTTGCACGACAGGCCTAGAGGGGTCATGCACCACATGAGGGCTGCACGACAGGCTGACAGGGGTCATGTGCCGCATGATGGCTGCACGACAGGCCGAGAGAGGTCATGCACTGCATGATGGCTGCATGACAGGCCAAGAGGGGTCATGCGCTGCATGATGGCTGCATGACAGGCCGAGAGTGGTCATGCGCTGCATGATGGCTGCACGACAGGCAGAGAGGAGTCATGCACCGCATGAGGGCTGCACGACAGGCCGAGAGGGGTCATGTGTTGCATGAGGGCTGCACGACAGGCTGAGAGGGTTCATGTGCCGCATGATGGCTGCACGACAGGCCGAGAGGGGTCATGCACTGCACGATGGCTGCACGACAGGCCGAGAGAGGTAATGCGCCGCATGATGGCTGCACGACAGGCCGAGAGGAGTCATGCGCCGCATGAGGGCTGCACGACAGGCCGAGAGGAGTCATGCGCCGCATGAGGGCTGCACGACAGGCCGAGAGGAGTCATGTGCTGTATGAGGGCTGCACGACAGGCCGAGAGGGGACATGTGCCGCATGATGGCTGCACGACAGGCCGAGAGGGGTCATGCACCCCATGATGGCTACACAACAGTCCGAGAGAGGTCCTGTGCCGCATGATGGCTGCACGACAGGCCGAGAGGAGTGATGCATTGCATGATGGCTGCACGACAGGCCAAGAGGAGTGATGCATTGCATGATAGCTGCACGACAGGCCAAGAGGGGTCATACACCGCATGGTAGCTGCACTACAGGCCGAGAGGGGTCATTTGCCGCATGATGGCTGCACGACAGGCCAAGACGGGTAATGCGCCACATGATGGCAGCACGACAGGCCGAGAGGGGTCATGCGCCGAGTGATGGCTGCACGATAGGCTGAGAGGGGTCATATGCCGCATGATGGCTGCACGACAGGCCGAGAGGGGTCATGTGCCGTATGATGGCTGCATGACAGGCCGAGAGGGGTCATGCTCTGCATGAGGGCTGCACGACAGGCCGAGAGGGGTAATTCACCGACAGGCCGAGAGAGGTCAAGCGCTGCATGATGGCTGCATGACAGGCCAAGAGGGGTGATGCGCCGCATGATGGCTGCATGACAGGCCAAGAAGGGTGATGCACCGCATGATGGATGCACGACAGGCCGAGAGGGGTCATGTGCCGCATGATGGCTGCACGACCGGCCGAGAGGGGTCATGCCCCGCATGATGGCTGCATGACAGGCTGAGAGGGGTCATGCTCTGCATGAGGGCTGCACGACAGGCCGAGAGGGGTCATGCACTGACAGGCCGAGAGGGGTCATTCACCGACAGGCCGAGAGGGTCAAGCGCTGCATGAGGGCTGCACAACAGGCCAAGAAGGGTGATGCGCCACATGATGACTGCACGACTGGCCAAGTAGGGTGATGCACAGCATGATGGCTGCATGACAGGCCAAGAGGGGTGATGCACCGCATGATGGCTGAACGACAGGCCAAGAAGGGTGATGCACTGCATGAAGGCTGCACGACAGGCCGAGAGGGGTCATGCGCCGCAAGAGGGCTGCACGACAGGCCGAGAGGGGTCATGCGCCGACAGGCTGAGAGGGATCATGCACTGACAGGCCAAGAGGGGTCATGCGCCGCATGAGGGCTGCACGACAGGCCGAGAGGGGTCATGCGCTGCATGATGGCTGCACGAAAGGCCGAGAGAGGTCATGCGCTGCATGATGGCTGCACGACAGGCCGAGAGGAGTCATGCGCCGCATGATGGCTGCACGACAGGATGAGAGGGGTCATGCGCCACATGATAGTTGCACGACAGGCCTAGAGGGGTCATGCACCGCATGAGAGCTGCACGACAGGCCAACAGGAGCCATGTGCTGCATGATGGCTGCACGACAGGCCGAGAGTGGTCATGTGCTGCATGATGGCTGCACGACAGGCAGAGAGGGGTCATGCGCCGACAGGCTGAGAGGGATCATGCGCTGACAGGCCGAGAGGGGTCATGCGACGCAAGAGGGCTGCACGACAGGCCGAGAGGGGTCATGCGCCGACAGGCTGAGAGGGATCATGCGCTGACAGGCCAAGAGGGGTCACGCGCCGCATGATGGCTGCTTGACAAGCCGAGAGGGGTCATGTGCACCATGGTGGCTGCACGACAGGCCAAGAGGAGTCATATGCCGCATGGTGTCTGCACGACTGACCTAGAGGGGTCATGCACCGCATGATGGCTGCTTGATAGGCCGAGAGGGGTCATGTGAGGCATGGTGGCTGCACGACAGGCCGAGAGGGGTCATGCACCGCAAGGGGGCTACACGACAGGCTGAGCGGGGTGATGCACCGCATGATGGCTGCATGACAGGCTAAGAGGGGTGATGCGCCGCATGATGGCTGCACGACAGGCCAAGAAGGGTGATGCACGGCATGATGGCTGCACGACAGGCCAAGAGGGGTGATGCGCTGCATGATGGCTGCACGACAGGCCGAGAGGGGTCATGCGCCGACAGGCTGAGAGGGATCATGCGCTGACAGGCCAAGAGGGGTCATGCGCCGCAGGAGGGCTGCACGACAGGCCGAGAGGGGTCATGTGCTGCATGATGGCTGCATGTCAGGCCAAGAGAGGTCATGCGCCGCATGATGGCTGCACGACAGGCCGAGACGAGTCATGCGCCGCATGATGGCTGCACGACAGGCCGAGAGGGGTCATGCACCGCATGAGAGCTGCACGACAGGCCAACAGGAGCCATGTACCGCATGATGGCTGCACGACAGGCTGAGAGTGGTCATGTGCTGCATGATGGCTGCACGACAGGCAGAGAGTGGTCATGCGCCGACAAGCTGAGAGGGATCATGTGCTGACAGGCCAAGAGGGGTCATGCACCAAATGATGGCTGCACGAAAGGCCGAGAGGGGTGATGCGCCGCATGATGGCTGCACGACAGGTCGACAGGGGTCATGTGCCGCATGATGGCTGCACGACAGGCCGAGAGAGGTCATGTCTGCATGATGGCTGCACGACAGGCCAGAAGGTGTGATGCGTAGCATGATGGCTGCACGACAGCCGAGAGGAGTGATGCATTGCATTATGGCTGCATGACAGGCCACGATGAGTGATGCATTGCATGATGGCTGCACGACAGGCCAAGAGTGGTCATACACCGCATGGTGGCTGCACGACAGGCTGAGAGGGGTCATTTGCCGCATGATGGCTGCACGACAGGCCAAGACGGGTCATGCGCCACATGATGGCTGCACGACAGGCCGAGAGGGGTCATGCGCCGCATGATGGCTGCACGACAGGCCGAGAGGGGTCATGTGCCGCATGATGGCTGCACGACAGGCCGAGAGGGGTCATGTGCCGCATGATGGCTGCACGACAGGCCGAGAGGGGTCATGCTCTGCATGAGGCCTGCACGACAGGCCGAGAGGGGTCATGCACTGACAGGCCGAGAGGGGTCATTCACCGACAGGCCGAGAGGGGTCAAGCGCTGCGTGAGGGCTGCACAACAGGCCAAGAAGGGTGATGCGCCACATGATGGCTGCACGACTGGCCAAGAAGGGTGATTCACCGCATGATGGCTACACAACAGGCCAAGAAGGGTGATGCGCCACATGATGGCTGCACGACTGGCCAAGAAGGGTGATGCACCGCATGATGGCTGCATGACAGGCCAAGAGGGGGATGATGCGCCGCATGATGGCTGCATGACAGGCCAAGAAGGGTGATGCACCGCATGATGGATGCACGACAGGCCGAGAGGGGTCATGTGCCGCATGATGGCTGCACGACCGGCCGAGAGGGGTCATGCCCCGCATGATGGCTGCATGACAGGCTGAGAGGGGTCATGCTCTGCATGAGGGCTGCACGACAGGCCGAGAGGGGTCATGCACTGACAGGCCGAGAGGGGTCATTCACCGACAGGCCGAGAGGGTCAAGCGCTGCATGAGGGCTGCACAACAGGCCAAGAAGGGTGATGCGCCACATGATGACTGCACGACTGGCCAAGTAGGGTGATGCACAGCATGATGGCTGCATGACAGGCCAAGAGGGGCGATGCACCGCATGATGGCTGAAAGACAGGCCAAGAAGGGTGATGCACTGCATGAAGGCTGCACGACAGGCCGAGAGGGGTCATGCGCCGCAAGAGGGCTGCACGACAGGCCGAGAGGGGTCATGCGCCGACAGGCTGAGAGGGATCATGCACTGACAGGCCAAGAGGGGTCATGCGCCGCATGAGGGCTGCACGACAGGCCGAGAGAGGTCATGCGCAGCATGATGGCTGCACGACAGGCCGAGAGGAGTCATGCGCCGCATGATGGCTGCACGACAGGATGAGAGGGGTCATGCGCCACATGATAGTTGCACAACAGGCCTAGAGGGGTCATGCACCGCATGAGAGCTGCACGACAGGCCAACAGGAGCCATGTGCCGCATGATGGCTGCACGACAGGCCGAGAGTGGTCATGTGCTGCATGATGGCTGCACGACAGGCAGAGAGGGGTCATGCGCCGACAGGCTGAGAGGGATCATGCGCTGACAGGCCGAGAGGGGTCATGCAACGCAAGAGGGCTGCACGACAGGCCGAGAGGGGTCATGCGCCGACAGGCTGAGAGGGATCATGCGCTGACAGGCCAAGAGGGGTCACGCGCCGCATGATGGCTGCTTGACAAGCCGAGAGGGGTCATGTGCACCATGGCGGCTGCACGACAGGCCAAGAGGAGTCATATGCCGCATGGTGTCTGCACGACTGACCTAGAGGGGTCATGCACCGCATGATGGCTGCTTGATAGGCCGAGAGGGGTCATGTGAGGCATGGTGGCTGCACGACAGGCCGAGAGGGGTCATGCACCGCAAGGGGGCTACACGACAGGCTGAGCGGGGTGATGCACCGCATGATGGCTGCATGACAGGCTAAGAGGGGTGATGCGCCGCATGATGGCTGCACGACAGGCCAAGAAGGGTGATGCACGGCATGATGGCTGCACGACAGGCCAAGAGGGGTGATGCGCTGCATGATGGCTGCACGACAGGCCGAGAGGGGTCATGCGCCGACAGGCTGAGAGGGATCATGCGCTGACAGGCCAAGAGGGGTCATGCGCCGCAGGAGGGCTGCACGACAGGCCGAGAGGGGTCATGTGCTGCATGATGGCTGCATGTCAGGCCAAGAGAGGTCATGCGCCGCATGATGGCTGCACGACAGGCCGAGACGAGTCATGCGCCGCATGATGGCTGCACGACAGGCCGAGAGGGGTCATGCACCGCATGAGAGCTGCACGACAGGCCAACAGGAGCCATGTACCGCATGATGGCTGCACGACAGGCTGAGAGTGGTCATGTGCTGCATGATGGCTGCACGACAGGCAGAGAGTGGTCATGCGCCGACAAGCTGAGAGGGATCATGTGCTGACAGGCCAAGAGGGGTCATGCACCAAATGATGGCTGCACGACAGGCCGAGAGGGGTGATGCGCCGCATGATGGCTGCACGACAGGTCGACAGGGGTCATGTGCCGCATGATGGCTGCACGACAGGCCGAGAGAGGTCATGTCTGCATGATGGCTGCACGACAGGCCGAGAGGGGTCATGCACTGCATGATACACACATATGGGTGCAGAACATAAACACGTATGGACGCAGAAAATACACACATATGGATGCAGAACATACACACTTATGGACGCAGAACATACACACATATGGATGCAGAACATACACACATATGGGTGCAGAACATACACACATATGATGCAGAACATACACACATATTGATGCAGAACATACACATGTATGGGTGCAGAACATACACACATATGATGCAGAACATACACACGTATGGACGCAGAACATACACACGTATGGGTGTAGAACATACACACGTATGGGTGTAGAACATACACACTTATGGACGCAGAACATACACACATATGGATGCAAAACATACACACTTATGGACGCAGAACATACACACATATGGATGCAGGACATACACACGTATGGGTGCAGAACATACACACGTATGGGTGCAGAACATACACACGTATGGATGCAGAATATACACACATATGGATGCAGAACATACACACTTATGGACACAGAACATACACACATATGGATGCAGAACATACACACATATGGACGCAGAACATACACACATATGGGTGCACAGCATAGTGCATGAATGCCCATGATAATGATGTTGATGGTCATACTACACATGTGAACGTTTTTTGCACCTGGGGGAGTCTAGGTGTGGACCTTTGGTCTCAGGCCATCTCTCGTAGTAATGTACAGGCTACATACCTAGGCAGACATTCACACTTACACATGTGGAGTATTACAACATGATCATGTGTAATGGCGGATGTATGCGCCCAAACGTCTGTCACTGAGTTGTTATGTAGGTCATGATTCATGTTGTACATACATTTGAATGTGTCCGTTTGCTTTGCTGTCTTTTCCGCCATGTCTTTGTGATGTGGTTGTAACATGTGCTTTTAACATGTGCTTTTTTTGTGACTGGAGATGTTTATGTTCTGGTCTTTGCAATATCGTGTCCCACAGATGTTGCCATTGTTAAGACACACTTTTCCTGTAGTGTGTCTGTCTCAATTTTTCATTCCGAATAAGAGTTATTTCTTTATGTGTTGGGGAGATTTTGCGTTCGATGCATTTTTCTACGACAGGAGCACAGAACTGGGCATTTACATTGTGAAAGAAGCCGCGACAGGCCGAGAAGGGTCACGCGCCGCATGATGGCTGCACAACAGGCCGAGAGGGGTCATGCGCTGCATGAGGGCTGCACGGCAGGCTGAGAGAGGTAATGCATTGCATGATGGCTGCACGACTGGCCGCGAGGGGTAATGCGCCGCATGGTGGCCACACGACAGGCCAAGAGGGGTCACGCACCGCATGATGGCTGCAAGACAGGCTGAGAGGGGTCAAGCGCTGCATGGTGGCCGCATGAAAGGCCAAGAGGTGCCATGCACCGCATGATGGCTGCTTCACAGGCCGAGAGGGGTCACGCGCCGCATGATGGCTGCTTGACAGGCCAAGAGGGGTCATGTGCACCATGGTGGCTGCACGACAGGCCAAGAGGAGTCATATGCCACATGGTGTCTGCACGACTGACCTAGAGGGGTCATGCACCGCATGATGGCTGCTTGATAGGCCGAGAGGGGTCATGTGAGGCATGGTGGCTGTGCAACAGGCCAAGAGGGGTCATGCACCGCAAGGGGGCTACACGACAGGCTGAGCGGGGTCATGCGCTGCATGGTGGCTGCACGACAGGCCGAGAGGGGTCATACGCCGCATGGTCGGTACACAAAAGGCTGAGAGGGGTCATGCCCCGCATGATGGCTGCCCGACAGGCCAAGAAGGGCGATCCGCTGCATGATGGCTGCCCGACAGGCCGAGTGGAGTGATGCATTGCATTATGGCTGCACGACAGGCCGATAGGGGTCATGCGCCGCATGGTGGCTGCACGACAGGCCGAGAGGTGTCATGTACCGCATGATGGCTGCACGACAGGCCGAGAGGGGTCATGCGCCACATGTTAGCTGCACGACAGGCCGAGAGGGGTCATGCGCCACATGGTGGCTGCACCCCAGGCCACCAGGGGTCATGCGCCGCATGAGGGCTGCACGACAGGCCA
The DNA here is from genome assembly GCF_040938575.1 of Ambystoma mexicanum. Taxonomy (NCBI): domain Eukaryota; kingdom Metazoa; phylum Chordata; class Amphibia; order Caudata; family Ambystomatidae; genus Ambystoma; species Ambystoma mexicanum. Next base: position 1,285,320,237 of record NC_090928.1, read on the forward strand.
GAAGGTGTGATGCGTAGCATGATGGCTGCACGACAGCCGAGAGGAGTGATGCATTGCATTATGGCTGCATGACAGGCCACGATGAGTGATGCATTGCATGATGGCTGCACGACAGGCCAAGAGTGGTCATACACCGCATGGTGGCTGCACGACAGGCTGAGAGGGGTCATTTGCCGCATGATGGCTGCACGACAGGCCAAGACGGGTCATGCGCCACATGATGGCTGCACGACAGGCCGAGAGGGGTCATGCGCCGCATGATGGCTGCACGACAGGCCGAGAGGGGTCATGTGCCGCATGATGGCTGCACGACAGGCCGAGAGGGGTCATGTGCCGCATGATGGCTGCACGACAGGCCGAGAGGGGTCATGCTCTGCATGAGGCCTGCACGACAGGCCGAGAGGGGTCATGCACTGACAGGCCGAGAGGGGTCATTCACCGACAGGCCGAGAGGGGTCAAGCGCTGCGTGAGGGCTGCACAACAGGCCAAGAAGGGTGATGCGCCACATGATGGCTGCACGACAGGCCAAGAAGGGTGATGCACCGCATGATGGCTGCATGACAGGCCGAGAAGGGTGATGCACCAAATGATGGCTGCACGACAGGCCGAGAGGGGTGATGCGCCGCATGATGGCTGCACGACAGGTCGACAGGGGTCATGTGCCGCATGATGGCTGCACGACAGGCCGAGAGAGGTCATGACTGCATGATGGCTGCACGACAGGCCGAGAGGGGTCATGCACTGCATGATACTCACATATGGGTGCAGAACATACACACGTATGGACGCAGAACATACACACATATGGATGCAGAACATACACACTTATGGACGCAGAACATACACACATATGGATGCAGAACATACACACATATGGATGGAGAACATACACACATATGGGTGCAGAACATACACACATATGATGCAGAACATACACACATATTGATGCAGAACATACACACGTATGGGTGCACAGCATAGTGCATGAATGCCCATGATAATGATGTTGATGGTCATACTACACATGTGAACGTTTTTTGCACCCGGGGGAGTCTAGGTGTGGACCTTTGGTCTCAGGCCGTCTCTCGTAGTAATGTACAGGCTACATACCTAGGCAGACATTCACACTTACACATGTGGAGTATTACATCATGATCATGTGTAATGGCGGATGTATGCACCCAAACGTCTGTCACTGAGTTGTTATGTAGGTCATGATTCATGTTGTACATACATTTGAATGTGTCCGTTTGCTTTGCTGTCTTTTCCGCCATGTCTTTGTGATGTGGTTGTAACATGTGCTTTTTTTGTGCCTGGAGATGTTTATGTTCTGGTCTTTGCAATATCGTGTCCCACAGATGTTGCGATTGTTAAGACACACTTTTCCTGTAATGTGTCTGTCTCGATTTTTCATTCCGAATAAGAGTTATTTCTTTATGTGTTGGGGAGATTTTGCGTTCGATGTATTTTTCTACAACGGGAGCACAGAACTGGGCATTTACATTGTGTAAGAAGCCGCGACAGGCCGAGAGGGGTCACGCGCTGCATAATGGCTGAAAAACAGGCTGAGAGGGGTCATGCGCTGCATGAGGGCTGCACGACAGGCCGAGAGAGGTAATGCATTGCATGATGGCTGCACGACTGGCCACGAGGGGTAATGCGCCGCATGGTGGCCACACGACAGGCCAAGAGTGGTCACGCACCGCATGATGGCTGCAAGACAGGCTAAGAGGGGTCAAGCGCCGCATGGTGGTCGCACGACAGGCCTAGAGGTGTCATGCACCGCATGATGGCTGCTTCACAGGCCGAGAGGGGTCACGCGCCGCATGATGGCTGCTTGACAGGCCGAGAGGGGTCATGTGCACCATGGTGGCTGCACGACAGGCCAAGAGGAGTCATATGCCGCATGGTGGCTGCACGACTGACCGAGAGGGGTCATGCACCGCATGATGGATGCTTGATAGGCCGAGAGGGGTCATTAGCCGCATGGTGGCTGCACAACAGGCCGAGAGGGGTCATGCACCGCAAGGGGGCTGCACGACAGGCCGAGCGGGGTCATGCGCTGCATGGTGGCTGCACGACAGGCCGAGAGGGGTCATGCGCTGCATGGTCGGTACACAAAAGGCCGAGAGGAGTCATGCCCCGCATGATGGCTGCACGACAGGCCAAGAAGGGTGATGCACCGCATGATGGCTGCACGACAGGCCGAGTGGAGTGATGCATTGCATGATGGCTGCACGATAGGCCTAGAGGGGTCATGCGCCGAATGGGGGCTACACGACAGGCCTAAAGGGGTCACGTACCGCATGATGGCTGCACGACAGGCCGAGAGGGGCATGCGCCACATGGTGGCTGCACCCCAGGCCGACAGGGGTCATGCGCCCCATGAGGGCTGCACGACAGGCCAAAAGGAGTGATGCGTAGCATGATGGCTGCATGACAGGCAGAGAGGAGTGATGCATTGCATGATGGCTGCACGACAGGCCAAGAGGAGTGATGCATTGCATGATGGCTGCACGACAGGCCAAGAGGGGTCATACACCGCATGGTGGCTGCACGACAGGCCGACAGGGGTCATTTGCCGCATGATGGCTGCATGACAGGCCAAGACGGGTCATGCGCCACATGATGGCTGCACCACAGGCCGAGAGGTGTCATGCGCCGCATGATGGCTGCACGACAGGCCGAGAGGTGTCATGCGCCGCGTGATGGCTGCACGACAGGCCGAGAGGGGTCATGTGCCGCATGATGGCTGCACGACAGGCCAAGAGGGGTCATGTGCCGCATGATGGCTGCACGACAGGCCGAGAGGGGTCATGCTCTGCATGAGGGCAGCACGACAGGCCGAGAGGGGTCATGCACTGACAGGCCGAGAGGGGTCACATTCACCGACAGGCCAAGAGGGGTCAAGCGCTGCATGAGGGCTGCAAAACAGGCCAAGAATGGTGATGCGCCACATGATGGCTGCATGATTGGCCAAGAAGGGTGATGCACCGCATGATGGCTGCATGACAGGCCAAGAGGGGCGATGCGCCGCATGATGGCTGCACGACAGGCCAAGAAGGGTGATGCACTGAATGATGGCTGCACAACAGGCCAAGAGGGGTGATGCGCTGCATGATGGCTGCACGACAGGCCGAGAGGGGTCTTGCGCCGCAAGAGGGCTGCACGACAGGCCGAGAGGGGTCATGCGCCGACAGGCTGAGAGGGATCATGCGCTGACAGGCCAAGAGGGGTCATGCGCTGCATGATGGCTGCACGACAGGCCGAAAGAGGTCATGCGGCGCATGATGGCTGCACGACAGGCCGAGAGGAGTCATTCGCCGCATGATGGCTGCACGACAGGATGAGAGGGGTCATGCGCCGCATGATAGTTGCACGACAGGCCTAGAGGGGTCATGCACTGCATGAGAGCTGCACGACAGGCCGACAGGAGCCATGTGCCGCATGAAGGCTGCACGACAGGCCGAGAGCGGTTATGTGCTGCATGATGGCTGCACGACAGGCCGAGAGGGGTCATGCGCCGACAGGCTGAGAGGGATCATGCGCTGACAGGCCAAGAGGGGTCATGTGCCGCATGAGGGCTGCACTACAGGCCAAGAAGGGTGATGCGCCGCATGATGGCTGCATGACAGGCCAAGAAGGGTGATGCACCAAATGATGGCTGCACGACAGGCCGAGAGGGGGGATGTGCCACATGATGGCTGCATGACAGGATGTGAGGGGTCATGCACCGCATGATAGTTGCACAACAGGCCTAGAGGGGTCATGCACCGCATGAGGGCTGCACGACAGGCCGACAGGGGTCATGTGCCACATGATGGCTGCACGACAGGCCGAGAGAGATCATATCTGCATGGTGGCTGCACGACAGGCTGAGAAGGGTCATGCACTGCATGATGGCTGCACGACAGGACGAGAGGAGTCATGCACCGCATGAGGGCTGGACGACAGGCCAAGAGGGGTCATGTGCTGCATGAGGGCTACATGACAGGCCGAGAGGGGTCATGTGCCGCATGATGGCTGCACGACAGGCTGAGAGGGGTCATGCGCTGCATGATGGCTGCACGACAGGCCGAGAGAGGTCATGCGCCACATGATGGCTGAACGACAGGCCAAGAGGAGTCATGCGCCGCAAGAGAGCTGCACGACAGGCCGAGAGGGGTCATGCACCGCATGATGGCTGCTTGATAGGCCGAGAGGGGTCATGTGAGGCATGGTAGCTGCACGACAGGCCGAGAGGGGTCATTAGCCGCATGGTGGCTGCCCAACAGGCCGAGAGGGGTCATGCACCGCAAGGGGGCTGCACGACAGGCCGAGCGGGGTCATGTGCTGCATGGTGGCTGCACGACAGGCCGAGAGGGGTCATGTGCTGCATGGTTGGTACACAAAAGGCCGAGAGGGGTCATGCCGCGCATGATGGCTGCACGACAGGCCAAGAAGGGTGATGCACCGCATGATGGCTGCACGACAGGCCGAGTGGAGTGATGCATTGCATGATGGCTGCACGACAGGCCGAGAGGGGTCATGCGCAGCATGGTGGCTGCACGACAGGCCGAGAGGGGTCATGTACCGCATGATGGCTGCACGACAGGCCGAGAGGGGCATGCGCCACATGGTGGCTGCACCCCAGGCCGACAGGGGTCATGCGCCGCATGAGGGCTGCACAACAGGCCAAAAGGAGTGATGCGTAGCATGATGGCTGCACACAGGCCGAGAGGAGTGATGCATTGCATGATGGCTGCACGACAGGCCAAGAGGAGTGATGCATTGTATGATGGCTGCACGACAGGCCAAGAGGGGTCATACACCGCATGGTGGCTGCACGACAGGCTGAGAGGGGTCATTTGTCGCGTGATGGCTGCACGACAGGTCGAGTGGGGTCATGCACCCCATGATGACTACACAACAGGCCGAGAGAGGTCCTGTGCCGCATGATGGCTGCACGACAGGCCGAGAGGAGTGATGCATTGCATGATGGCTGCACGACAGGCCAAGAGGAGTGATGCATTGCATGATAGCTGCACGACAGGCCAAGAGGGGTCATACACCGCATGGTAGCTGCACTACAGGCCGAGAGGGGTCATTTGCCGCATGATGGCTGCACGACAGGCCAAGACGGGTAATGCGCCACATGATGGCAGCACGACAGGCCGAGAGGGGTCATGCGCCAAGTGATGGCTGCACGATAGGCCGAGAGGGGTCATATGCCGCATGATGGCTGCACGACAGGCCGAGAGGGGTCATGTGCCGTATGATGGCTGCATGACAGGCTGAGAGGGGTCATGTTCTGCATGAGGGCTGCACGACAGGCCGAGAGGGGTCATGCACTGACAGGCTGAGAGGGGTCATTCACCGACAGGCCGAGAGGGTCAAGCGCTGCATGAGGGCTGCATAACAGGCCAAGAAGGGTGATGCGCCACATGATGACTGCACGACTGGCCAAGTAGGGTGATGCACAGCATGATGGCTGCATGACAGGCCAAGAGGGGTGATGCACCGCATGATGGCTGAACGACAGGCCAAGAAGGGTGATGCACTGCATGAAGGCTGCACGACAGGCCGAGAGGGGTGATGCATTGCATGATGGCTGCACGACAGGCCGAGAGGAGTGATGCATTGCATGATGGCTGCACGACAGGCCAATAGGGGTCACAACGCCGAGAGGGGTCATGCGCCGACAGGCTGAGAGGTATCATGCGCTGACAGGCCAAGAGGGGTCATGCGCCGCATGACGGCTGCACGACAGGCCAAGAACAGTGAAGCGCCGTATGATGGCTGCATAACAGGCCAAGAAGGGTGATGCACCACATGATGGCTGCACGATAGGCCGAGAGGGGTGATGCGCCGCATGATGGCTGCACGACAGGATGAGAGGGGTCATGCGCCGCATGATAGTTGTACGACAGGCCTAGAGGGGTCATGCACCACATGAGGGCTGCACGACAGCCTGACAGGGGTCATGTGCCGCATGATGGCTGCACGACAGGCCGAGAGAGGTCATGCACTGCATGATGGCTGCATGACAGGCCAAGAGGGGTCATGCGCTGCATGATGGCTGCACGACAGGCCGAGAGTGGTCATGCACCGCATGATGGCTGCACGACAGGCAGAGAGGAGTCATGCACCGCATGAGGACTGCACGACAGGCCGAGAGGGGTCATGTGTTGCATGAGGGCTGCACGACAGGCTGAGAGGGTTCATGTGCCGCATGATGGCTGCACGACAGGCCGAGAGGGGTCATGCACTGCACGATGGCTGCACGACAGGCTGAGAGAGGTCATGCGCCGCATTATGGCTGCACGACAGGCCGAGAGGAGTCATGCGCCGCATGAGGGCTGCACGACAGGCCGAGAGGAGTCATGCGCCGCATGAGGGCTGCACGACAGGCCGAGAGGAGTCATGTGCTGTATGAGGGCTGAACGACAGGCCGAGAGGGGTCATTAGCCGCATGGTGGCTGCCCAACAGGCCGAGAGGGATCATGCACCGCAAGGGGGCTGCACGACAGGCCGAGCGGGGTCATGTGCTGCATGGTGGCTGCACGACAGGCCGAGAGGGGTCATGCGCTGCATGGTTGGTACACAAAAGGCCGAGAGGGGTCATGCCCCGCATGATGGCTGCACGACAGGCCAAGAAGGGTGATGCGCCGCATGATGGCTGCACGACAGGCCGAGTGGAGTGATGCATTGCATGATGGCTGCACGACAGGCCGAGAGGGGTCATGCGCAGCATGGTGGCTGCACGACAGGCCGAGAGGGGTCATGTACCGCATGATGGCTGCACGACAGGCCGAGAGGGGCATGCGCCACATGGTGGCTGCACCCCAGGCCGACAGGGGTCATGCGACGCATGAGGGCTGCACAACAGGCCAAAAGGAGTGATGCGTAGCATGATGGCTGCACACAGGCCGAGAGGAGTGATGCATTGCATGATGGCTGCACGACAGGCCAAGAGGAGTGATGCATTGTATGATGGCTGCACGACAGGCCAAGAGGGGTCATACACCGCATGGTGGCTGCACGACAGGCCGAGAGGGGTCATTTGCCGCGTGATGGCTGCACGACAGGCCGAGAGGGGTCATGCACCCCATGATGGCTACACAACAGGCCGAGAGAGGTCCTGTGCCGCATGATGGCTGCACGACAGGCCGAGAGGAGTGATGCATTGCATGATGGCTGCACGACAGGCCAAGAGGAGTGATGCATTGCATGATAGATGCACGACAGGCCAAGAGGGGTCATACACCGCATGGTAGCTGCACTACAGGCCGAGAGGGGTCATTTGCCGCTTGATGGCTGCACGACAGGCCAAGACGGGTAATGCGCCACATGATGGCAGCACGACAGGCCGAGAGGGGTCATGCGCCGAGTGATGGCTGCACGATAGGCCGAGAGGGGTCATATGCCGCATGATGGCTGCACGACAGGCCGAGAGGGGTCATGTGCCGTATGATGGCTGCATGACAGGCTGAGAGGGGTCATGCTCTGCATGAGGGCTGCACGACAGGCCGAGAGGGGTCATGCACTGACAGGCTGAGAGGGGTCATTCACCGACAGGCCGAGAGGGTCAAGCGCTGCATGAGGGCTGCACAACAGGCCAAGAAGGGTGATGCGCCACATGATGACTGCACGACTGGCCAAGTAGGGTGATGCACATCATGATGGCTGCATGACAGGCCAAGAGGGGTGATGCACCGCATGATGGCTGAACGACAGGCCAAGAAGGGTGATGCACTGCATGAAGGCTGCACGACAGGCCGAGAGGGGTGATGCGTTAAATGATGGCTGCACGACAGGCCGAGAGGAGTGATGCATTGCATGATGGCTGCACGACAGGCCAATAGGGGTCACAACGCCGAGAGGGGTCATGCGCCGACAGGCTGAGAGGTATCATGCGCTGACAGGCCAAGAGGGGTCATGCGCCGCATGACGGCTGCACGACAGGCCAAGAACAGTGAAGCGCCGTATGATGGCTGCATGACAGGCCAAGAAGGGTAATGCACCACATGATGGCTGCACGATAGGCCGAGAGGGGTGATGCGCCGCATGATGGCTGCATGACAGGATGAGAGGGGTCATGCGCCGCATGATAGTTGCACGTCAGGCCTAGAGGGGTCATGCACCACATGAGGGCTGCACGACAGCCTGACAGGGGTCATGTGCCGCATGATGGCTGCACGACAGGCCGAGAGAGGTCATGCACTGCATGATGGCTGCATGACAGGCCAAGAGGGGTCATGCGCTGCATGATGGCTGCACGACAGGCCGAGAGTGGTCATGCACCGCATGATGGCTGCATGACAGGCAGAGAGGAGTCATGCACCGCATGAGGACTGCACGACAGGCCGAGAGGGGTCATGTGTTGCATGAGGGCTGCACGACAGGCTGAGAGGGTTCATGTGCCGCATGATGGCTGCACGACAGGCCGAGAGGGGTCATGCACTGCACGATGGCTGCACGACAGGCTGAGAGAGGTCATGCGCCGCATGATGGCTGCACGACAGGCCGAGAGGAGTCATGCGCCGCATGAGGGCTGCACGACAGGCCGAGAGGAGTCATGCGCCGCATGAGGGCTGCACGACAGGCCGAGAGGAGTCATGTGCTGTATGAGGGCTTAACGACAGGCCGAGAGGGGTCATGTGCCGCATGATGGCTGCACGACAGGCCGAGAGGGGTCATGCACCCCATGATGGCTACACAACAGGCCGAGAGAGGTCCTGTGCCGCATGATGGCTGCACGACAGGCCGAGAGGAGTGATGCATTGCATGATGGCTGCACGACAGGCCAAGAGGAGTGATGCATTGCATGATAGCTGCACGACAGGCCGAGAGAGGTCATGCGCCGCATGATGGCTGCACGACAGGCCGAGAGGGGTCATTTGCCGCATGATGGCTGCACGACAGGCCAAGACGGGTAATGCGCCACATGATGGCAGCACGACAGGCCGAGAGGGGTCATGCGCCGAGTGATGGCTGCACGATAGGCCGAGAGGGGTCATATTCCGCATGATGGCTGCACGACAGGCCGAGAGGGGTCATGTGCCGTATGATGGCTGCACGACAGGCCGAGAGGGGTCATGCTCTGCATGAAGGCTGCACGACAGGCCGAGAGGGGTAATTCACGGACAGGCCGAGAGGGGTCAAACGCTGCATGATGGCTGCATGACAGGCCAAGAGGGGTGATGCGCCGCATGATGGCTGCACGACAGGCCAAGAAGGGTGATGCACTGCATGATGGCTGCACGACAGGCCGAGAGGGGTCATGTGCCGCATGATGGCTGCACGACCGGCCGAGAGGGGTCATGCCCCGCAAGATGGCTGCATGACAGGCTGAGAGGGGTCATGCACTGACAGGCCGAGAGGGGTCATTCACGGACAGGCCGAGAGGGTCAAGCGCTGCATGAGGGCTGCACAACAGGCCAAGAAGGGTGATGCGCCACATGATGACTGCACGATTGGCCAAGTAGGGTGATGCACAGCATGATGGCTGCATGACAGGCCAAGAGGGGTGATGCACCGCATGATGGCTGAACGACAGCCCAAGAAGGGTGATGCACTGCATGAAGGCTGCACGACAGGCCGAGAGGGGTGATGCGTTGCATGATGGCTGCACGACAGGCCGAGAGGAGTGATGCGCCGCATGATGGCTGCACGACAGGCCAAGAAGGGTGATGCACTGCATGATGGCTGCGCGACAGGCCGAGAGGGGTCATGTGCCGCATGATGGCTGCACGACCGGCCGAGAGGGGTCATGCCCCGCAAGATGGCTGCATGACAGGCTGAGAGGGGTCATGCTCTGCATGAGGGCTGCACGACAGGCCGAGAGGGGTCATGCACTGACAGGCCGAGAGGGGTCATTCACCGACAGGCCGAGAGGGTCAAGCGCTGCATGAGGGCTGCACAACAGGCCAAGAAGGGTGATGCGCCACATGATGACTGCACGACTGGCCAAGTAGGGTGATGCACAGCATGATGGCTGCACGACAGGCCGAGAGGGGTCATGCGCCGCATGAGGTCTGCACGACAGGCCGAGAGGGGTCATGCGCTGCATGATGGCTGCACGACAGGCCGAGAGAGGTCATGCGCCGCATGATGGCTGCACGACAGGCCGAGAGGAGTCATGCGCAGCATGATGGCTGCACGACAGGATGAGAGGGGTCATGCGCCACATGATAGTTGCACGACAGGCCTAGAGGGGTCATGCACCGCATGAGAGCTGCACGACAGGCCAACAGGAGCCATGTGCCGCATGATGGCTGCACGACAGGCCGAGAGGGGTCATGCGCCGACAGGCTGAGAGGGATCATGCGCTGACAGGCCGAGAGGGGTCATGCGACGCAAGAGGGCTGCACGACAGGCCGAGAGGGGTCATGCGCCGACAGGCTGAGAGGGATCATGCGCTGACAGGCCAAGAGGGGTCATGCGCCGCATTAGGGCTGCACGACAGGCCGAGAGGGGTCATGTGCTGCAAGATGGCTGCACGACAGGCCGAGAGAGGTCATGCGCCGCATGATGGCTGCACGACAGTCCGAGAGGAGTCATGCGCCGCATGATGGCTGCACGACAGGATGAGAGGGGTCATGTGCCGCATGATAGTTGCACGACAGGCCTAGAGGGGTCATGCACCGCATGAGAGCTGCACGACAGGCCGACAGAAGCCATGTGCCGCATTATGGCTGCACGACAGGCCGAGAGCGGTCATGTGCTGCATGATGGCTGCATGACAGGCTGAGAGGGGTCATGCACCGACAGGCTGAGAGGGATCATGCGCTGTCAGGCCAAGAGGGGTCATGCGCCGCATGAGGGCTGCTTGATAGGCCGAGAGGGGTCATGTGAGGCATGGTGGCTGCATGAAAGGCCGAGAGGGGTCATGCACCGCAAGGGGGCTGCACGACAGGCTGAGCGGGGTCATGCGCTGCGTGGTGGCTGCACGACAGGCCAAGAGGGGTCATGCACCGCATGGTCGGTACACAAAAGGCCGAGAGGGGTCATGCCCCGCATGATGGCTGCACGACAGGCCAAGAAGGGTGATGCGCCGCATGATGGCTGCACGACAGGCCGAGTGGAGTGATGCATTGCATGATGGCTGCACGACAGGCCAAGAGGGATCATGCGCCGCATGGTGGCTGCACGACAGGCCGAGAGGGGTCATGTACCGCATGATGGCTGCACGACAGGCCGAGAGGGGTCATGCGCCGCATGTTAGCTGCACGACAGGCCGAGAGGGGTCATGTACCGCATGATGGCTGCACGACAGGCCGAGAGGGGTCATGAGCCGCATGTTAGCTGCACGACAGGCCGAGAGGGGTCATGCGCCACATGGTGGCTGCACCCCAGGCTAACAGGGGTCATGCGCCACATGAGGGCTGCACAACAGGCCAAAATGAGTGATGCGTAGCATGATGGCTGCACGACATGCCGAAAGGAGTGATGCATTGCATGATGGCTGCACGACAGGCCAAGAGGAATGATGCATTGCATGATGGCTGCACGACAGGCCAAGAGGGGTCATACACAGCATGGTGGCTGCACGACAGGCCGAGAGGGGTCATTTGCCGCATGATGGCTGCACGACAGCCAAGACGGGTCATGCGCCACATGATGGCTGCACGACAGGCCGAGAGGGGTCATGCGCAGAGTGATGGCTGCACGACAGGCTGAGAGGGGTCATATGCCGCATGATGGCTGCACGACAGGCCGAGAGGGGTCATGTGTTGCATGATGGCTGCACGACAGGCCGAGAGGGGTCATGCTCTGCATGAGGGCTGCACGACAGGCCGAGAGGGGTAATTCATCGACAGGCCGAGAGGGGTCAAGCGCTGCATGATGGCTGCATGACAGGCCAAGAGGGGTGATGCGCCGCATGATGGCTGCATGACAGGCCAAGAAGGGTGATGCACCGCATGATGGCTGCACGACAGGCCGAGAGGGGTCATGTGCCGCATGATGGCTGCACGACAGGCCGAGAGGGGTCATGTGCCGCATGATGGCTGCACGACAGGCCGAGAGGGGTCATGCACCGCATGATGGCTGCATGACAGGCTGAGAGGGGTCATGCTCTGCATGAGGGCTGCACGACAGGCCGAGAGGGGTCATGCACTGACAGGCCGAGAGGGGTCATTCACCGACAGGCCGAGACGGTCAAGCGCTGCATGAGGGCTGCACAACAGGCCAAGAAGGGTGATGCGCCACATGATGGCTGCACGACTGGCCAAGTAGGGTGATGCACCGCATGATGGCTGCATGACAGACCAAGAGGGGTGATGCACCGCATGATGGCTGCACGACAGGCCAAGAAGGGTGATGCACTGCATGATGGCTGCACGACAGGCCAAGAGTGGTGATGCGCTGCATAATGGCTGCACGACAGGTCGAGAGGGGTCATGCGCCGCAAGAGGGCTGCACGACAGGCCGAGAGGGGTCATGCGCCGACAGGCTGAGAGGGATCATGCGCTGACAGGCCAAGAGGGGTCATGCGCCGCATGAGGGCTGCACGACAGGCCGAGAGGGGTCATGCGCTGCATAATGGCTGCACGACAGGCCGAGAGAGGTAATGTGCCGCATGATGGCTGCACGACAGGCCGAGAGGTCTCATGCGCCGCATGATGGCTGCACGACAGGCCGAGAGCGGTCATGTGCCGCATGATGGCTGCACAACAGGCCAAGAGGGGTCATATGCCGCATGATGGCTGCACGACAGGCCGAGAGGGGTCATGCTCTGCATGAGGGCAGCAAAACAGGCCAAGAATGGTGATGCGCCACATGATGGCTGCATGATTGGCCAAGAAGGGTGATGCACCGCATGATGGCTGCATGACAGGCCAAGAGGGGTGATGCGCCGCATGATGGCTGCACGACAGGCCAAGAAGGGTGATGCACTGAATGATGGCTGCACAACAGGCCAAGAGGGGTGTTACACTGCATGATGGCTGCACGACAGGCAGAGAGGGGTCATGCGCCGCAAGAGGGCTGCACGACAGGCCGAGAGGGGTCATGCGCCGACAGGCTGAGAGAGATCATGCGCTGACAGGCCAAGAGGGGTCATGCGCTGCATGATGGCTGCACGACAGGCCGAAAGAGGTCATGCGCCACATGATGGCTGCACGACAGGCCGAGAGGAGTCATGCGCCGCATGATGGCTGCACGACAGGATGAGAGGGGTCATGCGCCGCATGATAGTTGCACGACAGGCCTAGAGGGGTCATACACCGCATGAGAGCTGCACGACAGGAGCCATGTGCCGCCGCATGATGGCTGCACGACAGGCCGAGAGCGGTTTGTGCTGCATGATGGCTGCACGACAGGCCGAGAGGGGTCATGCGCCGACAGGCTGAGAGGGATCATGCGCTGACAGGCAAAGAGGGGTCATGCGCCGCATGAGGGCTGCACGACAGGCCAAGAAGGGTGATGCGCCGCATGATGGCTGCATGACAGGCCAAGAAGGGTGATGCACCAAATGATGGCTGCATGACAGGCCGAGAGGGGGGATGTGCCGCATGATGGCTGCACGACAGGATGTGAGGGGTCATGCACCGCATGATAGTTGCACAACAGTCCTAGAGGGGTCATGCACCGCATGAGGGCTGCACGACAGGCCGACAGGGGTCATGTGCCACATGATGGCTGCACGACAGGCCGAGAGAGGTCATATCTGCATGGTGGCTGCACGACAGGCTGAGAGGGGTCATGCACTGCATGATGGCTGCACGACAGGACGAGAGGAGTCATGCACCGCATGAGCGCTGCACGACAGGCCAAGAGGGGTCATGTGCCGCATGATGGCTGCACGACAGGCTGAGAGGGGTCATGCGCTGCATGATGGCTGCACAACTGGCCGAGAGAAGTCATGCACCGCATGATGGCTGAACGACAGGCTGAGAGGAGTCATGCGCCGCAAGAGAGCTGCACGACAGGCCGAGAGGGGTCATGCACCGCATGATGGCTGCTTGATAGGCCGAGAGGGGTCATGTGAGGCATGGTAGCTGCACGACAGGCCGAGAGGGGTCATTAGCAGCATGGTGGCTGCCCAACAGGCCGAGAGGGGTCATGCACCGCAAGGGGGCTGCACGACAGGCCGAGCGGGGTCATGTGCTGCATGGTGGCTGCACGACAGGCCGAGAGGGGTCATGCGCTGCATGGTCGGTACACAAAAGGCCGAGAGGGGTCATGCCCCGCATGATGGCTGCACGACAGGCCAAGAAGGGTGATGCACCGCATGATGGCTGCACGACAGGCCGAGTGGAGTGATGCATTGCATGATGGCTGCACGACAGGCCGAGAGGGGTCATGCGCAGCATGGTGGCTGCACGACAGGGGTCATGTACCGCATGATGGCTGCACGACAGGCCGAGAGGGGCATGCGCCACATGGTGGCTGCACCCCAGGCCGACAGGGGTCATGCGCCGCATGAGGGCTGAATGACAGGCCAAAAGGAGTGATGCGTAGCATGATGGCTGCACGACAGGCCGAGAGGAGTGATGCATTGCATGATGGCTGCACGACAGGCCAGGAGGAGTGATGCATTGCATGATGGCTCCACGACAGGCCAAGAGGGGTCATACACCGCATGGTGGCTGCACGACAGGCCGAGAGGGGTCATTTGCCGCATGATGGCTGCACGACAGGCCAAGACAGGTCATGCGCCACATGATGGCTGCACGACAGGCCGAGAGGGGTGATGCGCCGCATGATGGCTGCACGACAGGCCGAGAGGGGTCATGCGCCGCATGATGGCTGCACGACAGGCCGAGAGGGGTCATGTGCCGCATGATGGCTGCACCAAAGGCCGAGAGGGGTCATGTGCCACATGATGGCTGCATGACAGGCCAAGAGGGGTCATGCTCTGCATGAGGGCTGCACGACAGGCCGAGAGGGGTCATGCACTGACAGGCCGAGAGGGGTCATTCACCGACAGGCCGAGAGGGGTCAAGCGCTACATGAGGGCTGCACAACAGGCCAAGAATGGTGATGCGCCACATGATGGCTGCACGATTGGCCAAGAAGGGTGATGCACCGCATGATGGCTGCACGACAGGCCAAGAAGGGTGATGCACTGCATGATGGCTGCACGACAGGCCAAGAGGGGTGATGCGCTGCATGATGGCTGCACGACAGGCCGAGAGGGGTCATGCCCCGCAAGAGGTCTGCACGACAGGTCGAGAGGGGTCATGCGCCGACAGGCTGAGAGGGATCATGCGCTGACAGGCCAAGAGGGGTCATGCGCTGCATGATGGCTGCATGACAGGCCGAGAGAGGTCATGTGCCGCAAGATGGCTGCGCGACAGGCCGAGAGGGGTCATGTGCCACATGATGGCTGCACGACAGGCCGAGAGGGGTCCTGCTCTGCATGAAGGATGCACATGATGTGCCACATGATGGCTGCACGACAGGCCGAGAGGGGTCATGCTCTGCATGATGGCTGCACAATTGGCCAAGAAGGGTGATGCACCGCATGATGGCTGCATGACAGGCCAAGAGGGGTGATGCGCCGCATGATGGCTGCACGACAGGCCAAGAAGGGTGATGCACTGCATGATGGCTGCACGACAGGCCAAGAGGGGTGATGCGCTGCATGATGGCTGCACGACAGGCCGAGAGGGGTCATGCGCCGCAAGAGGGCTACACGACAGGCCGAGAGGGGTCATGCGCCGACAGGTTGAGAGGGATCATGCGCTGACAGGCCAAGAGGGGTCATGCGCTGTATGATGGCTGCACGACAGGCTGAGAGGGGTCATGTGCCGCATGATGGCTGCACGACAGGCCAAGAGGGGTCATATGCCACATGATGGCTGCACGACAGGCCGAGAGGGGTCATGCTCTGCATGAGGGCTGCACGACAGGCCGAGAGGGGTCATGCACTGACAGACTGAGAGGGGTCA
Organism: Ambystoma mexicanum; assembly: GCF_040938575.1. NCBI lineage: Eukaryota > Metazoa > Chordata > Amphibia > Caudata > Ambystomatidae > Ambystoma > Ambystoma mexicanum. The sequence continues at coordinate 1,285,336,116 of NC_090928.1, forward strand.
TTCACTGACAGGCCGAGAGGGGTCAAGCACTGCATGAGAGCTGCACAACAGGCCCAGAATGGTGATGCGCCACATGATGGCTGCACGATTGGCCAAGAAGGGTGATGCACCGCATGATGGCTGCATGACAGGCCAAGAGGGGTGATGTGCCGCATGATGGCTGCACGACAGGCCAAGAAGGGTGATGCACTGCATGATGGCTGCACGACAGGCCAAGAGGGGTGATGCGCTGCATGATGGCTGCACGACAGGCCGAGAGGGATCATGCGCCGACAGGCTGAGAGGGATCATGCGCTAACAGGCCAAGAGGGGTCATGCGCTGCATGATGGCTGCACGACAGGCCAAGAGAGGTCATGCGCCGCATGATGGCTGCACGACATGCCGAGAGGAGTCATGCGCCGCATGATGGCTGCACGACAGGATGAGAGGGGTCATGCGCCGCATGATAGTTGCACGACAAGCCTAGAGGGGTCATGCACCGCATGAGAGCTGCACGACAGGCCGACAGGAGCCATGTGCCGCATGATGGCTGCACGACAGGCCGAGAGCGGTCACGTGCTGCATGATGGCTGCACGATAGGCCGAGAGGGGTCATGCGCCGACAGGCTGAGAGGGATCATGCGCTGACAGGCCAAGAGGGGTCATGCGCCACATGAGGGCTGCACGACAGGCCAAGAAGGGTGATGCGCCGCATGATGGCTGCATGACAGGCCAAGAAGGGTGATGCACCAAATGATGGCTGCACGACAGGATGAGAGGGGTCATGCACCGCATGATAGTTGCACAACAGGCCTAGAGGGGTCATGCACCGCATGAGGGCTGCACGACAGGCCGACAGGGGTCATGTGCCACATGATGGCTGCACGACCGGCCGAGAGAGGTCATATCTGCATGGTGGCTGCGCGACAGGCTGAGAGGGGTCATGCACTGCATGATGGCTGTATGACAGGACGAGAAAGGTCATGCGCCGCATGATGGCTGCACGACAGGCCGAGTGGAGTCATGCACCGCATGAGGGCTGCACGACAGGCCAAGAGGGGTCATGTGCTGCATGAGGGCTACACGACAGGCCGAGAGGTGTCATGTGCCGCATGATGACTGCACGACAGGCCGAGACGGGTCATGCGCCACATGATGGCTGCACGACAGGCCGAGAGGGGTCATAAACCACATGATGGCTACACGACAGGCCGAGAGGGGTCATGCGCCGCATGTTGGCTGCATGACAGGCCGAGAGGGGTCATGCACCACATGATGGCTTCTTGACAGGCCGAGAGGGGTCATGTGCTGCATGAGGGCTACACGACAGGCCGAGGGGTCATGTGCCGCATGATGGCTGCACGACAGGCCGAGAGGAGTCATGCACCGCATGATGGCTGCATGACAGGCCGAGAGGAGTGATGCATTGCATGATGGCTGCACGACAGGCCAAGAGGAGTGATGCATTGCATGATGGCTGCACGACAGGCCAAGAGGGGTCATTTGCCGCATGATGGCTGCACGACAGGCCGAGACGGGTCATACGCCGCATGGTGGCTGCACGAGAGGCCGAGAGGGGTCATTTGCCGCATGATGGCTGCACGACAGGCCAAGACGGGTCATGCGCCACATGATGGCTGCACGACAGGCCGAGAGGGGTCATGAACCACATGATGGCTACACGACAGGCCGAGAGGGGTCATGCGCCGCATGATGGCTGCATGACAAGCCGAGAGGGGTCATGCACCACATGATGGCTTCTCGACAGGCCGAGAGGGGTCATGTGCCGCATGATGGCTGCACGACAGGCAGAGAGGGGTCATGTGCCGTATGATGGATGCACAACAGGCCGAGAGGGGTCATGCGCCACATGATGGTTGCACGACAGGCCGAGTGGGGTCATTCACCGACAGGCCGAGAGGGGTCATTCACCGACAGGCCGAGAGGGGTCATGCGCTGCATGAGAGCTGCACAACAGGCCAAGAAGGGTGATGCACCACATGATGGCTGCACGACAGGCCAAGAAGGGTGATGCACCGCATGATGGCTGCACGACAGGCCAAGAGGGGTGATGCGCCACATGATGGCTGCCGTAACGCTCACCTGATTCCCACGGAGGCGCAGGTCTGGCTTCGAGTGCTGATGCTTCTTCAATGGTGAAGCGCAGGACTCTGAAGATGGACAGGAAGGGCCCTCTACTCTGGCTTCTCCGGCTCGCAGGAATATTCCCCTGTGCGTGAAAAGGGAGTATTACCTACTGACTGAGTTATGCTCAAGCCTCCCACTCTCTTCCAACCCTCCACGATACCCTTCCACGATTCCCCGTGAAGTCCCACCTTAGGGTCAGGAAGGATGAGCTCTGCATCCTGCTTCTGATGCAGGGGCGCGTTGAAACCCAGTTACTTCACTGGATTGAGGATTGATGGGAGTTCAGGTAAGCTTGACTATTCAGGTAAGGCTCTGTAAAAGTTCTGTTGCAAGTTCAAAAGTCCAAGCTTAATAATAATGTTCATTGTCTTTTTGCAGCAAGCGCTAATGATTATGTCTTTTTTCCCCTTAGGGGCCGGGGTTTGGAATGCCGGAGATATGGCCCGACCCAAAGTGAAACGTGCAGTTCCAGTTCCAGTAAATGGCAGGTTAGTTCTGGATGAGCGCTCGGGAACTGTCTTTGCATTCGCTCATTCAATGTCTTTGTCTCTTTTTCCCCATAGGGGCCGGGGTCCGGAAGATGCCTGGAAGCGGCAAGACCCGAAATGAAATGGGAATGACCCAACAGGTAAGTCTTATTCCCTTCCTTCTCTCACCTCTTATTCTTGTCTTTTTCTCTAGGCTCTGGGAAGTGGCTGTATATCCGGATGATCGCTGCTGAAGATGGAGGAACCCAGGAAAGGTGAGTGAAATGCAGCGCTGCAGCGATCGTAACGAAATGCTTTTAAAAATAATGTCTTCCCTTTCAGGATCGTCGGTGATGTCTCTGTGGTGCAGATTTAGCTGGTAAGGTCTCTTGTCTCCCTTTGCAGGTGACCCAGGATGCTGACAGGCGTGGCTGAAGTCCAGATGCAGGAGCTGACACGGTGAGCGTCCAGCTGTGAGGAGCAGAACAACGCGAAGCGTGAGTTGCTGATCAGGTGTGGTTTAAATAGCTTTGGAAGAAGTCCCAAGTGTGTATCCTTCCTCCGATCAGGTATGTATCCTTCCCCGACCACACCCAGGTGGAAAGTAGTCCCACAGGTAAAGTAGTTCCATTCAGGCCTCAAGAGGGCCTGGATGTGGCAGCATGGTCTGCATCAGGTAAGTGCACATGAAAACACTTGAACAAATGTCTAGCTTTATGAGCCTGGCACCTAAGGCGCCAGGACTGCGTCCAAAGGGCCCAAGCTTGGGTCCGCTGGCACTCCCCTGAGGGAAATGATGCCTGCCTCTGGGGTTGCTGGGTCTGACCTGGCTCCTTGGAGGTAGGCATCATGACAGCTGCACGACATGCCAAGAGGGGTCATGCGCTGCATGAGGGCTGCACGACAGGCTGAGAGGGGTCATGCATACCATGAGGGCTGCACGACAGGCTGAGAGGGGTCATGCACCGCATGATAGCTGCACGACAGGTGGAGAGCGGTCATGTGCCGCATGATGGCTGCACGACAGGCCGAGAGGGGTCATGCCCGTTTGATGGCTGCACGACAGGTGGAGAGGGGTCATGTGCCGCATGGTGGCTGCACGACAGGCCAAGAGGGGTCATATGCCGCATGGTGGCTGCACGACAGGCCGAGAGGGGTCATGCCCCGCATGATGGCTGCACGACAGGCCAAGAAGGGTGATGCGCCGCATGATGGCTGCACGACAGGCCGAGTGGAGTGATGCATTGCATGATGGCTGCACGACAGGCCGAGAGGGGTCATGCGCAGCATGGTGGCTGCACAACCAGCCGAGAGGGGTCATGTACCGCATGATGGCTGCACAACAGGCTGAGAGGGCTGATGCGCAGCACGATGGCGGCACGATAGGCCGAGAGGGGTCATGCATCGCATGTTAGCTGCACGACACGCCGAGGGGGGTCACACGCCACATGATGGCTGCACCCCAGGCTGACAGGGGTCATGCGCTGCATGAGGGCTGCACGACAGGCCGAGAGGGGTCATTTGCCGCATGATGGCTGCACGACAGGCCAAGACGGGTCATGCGCCACATGATGGCTGCACGACAGGCCGAGAGGTGTCATGCGCCGCATGATGGCTGCACGACAGGCCGAGAGGTGTCATGCGCCGCATGATGGGTGCACGACAGGCCGCGAGGGGTCATGTGCCGCATGATGGCTGCACGACAGGCCAAGAGGGGTCATGTGCCGCATGATGGCTGCACGACAGGCCGAGAGGGGTCATGCTCTGCATGAGGGCAGCACGACAGGCCAAGAGGAGCCATGCACTGACAGGCCGAGAGGGGTCATTCACCGACAGGCCAAGATGGGTCAAGCCCTGCATGAGGGCTGCAAAACAGGCCAAGAATAGTGATGCGCCACATGATGGCTGCATGATTGGCCAAGAAGGGTGATGCACAGCATGATGGCTGCATGACAGGCCAAGAGGGGTGATGCGCCGCATGATGGCTGCACGACAGGCCAAGAAGGGTGATGCACTGAATGATGGCTGCACAACAGTCCAAGAGGGGTGATGCGCTGCATGATGGCTGCACGACAGGCCGAGAGGGGTCATGCACCGCAAGAGGGCTGCACGACAGGCCGAGAGGGGTCATGCACCGACAGGCTGAGAGGGATCATGCGCTGATAGGCCAAGAGGGGTCATGCGCTGCATGATGGCTGCACGACAGGCCGAAAGAGGTCATGCGGCGCATGATGGCTGCACGACAGGCCGAGAGGAGTCATGCGCCGCATGATGGCTGCACGACAGGATGAGAGGGGTCATGCGCCGCATGATAGTTGCACGACAGGCCTAGAGGGGTCATGCACCGCATGAGAGCTGCACGACAGGCCGACAGGAGCCATGTGCCGCATGATGGCTGCACGACAGGCCGAGAGCGGTTATGTGCTGCATGATGGCTGCATGACAAGCCGAGAGGGGTCATGCGCCGACAGGCTGAGAGGGATCATGAGCCGCATGAGGGCTGCACGACAGGCCAAGAAGGGTGATGCGCCGCATGATGGCTGCATGACAGGCCAAGAAGGGTGATGCACCAAATGATGGCTGCACGACAGGCCGAGAGGGGGGATGTGCCGCATGATGGCTGCACGACAGGATGTGAGGGGTCATGCACCGCATGATAGTTGCACAACAGGCCTAGAGGGGTCATGCACCGCATGAGGGATGCACGACAGGCCGACAGGGGTCATGTGCCACATGATGGCTGCACGACAGGCCGAGAGAGGTAATATCTGCATGGTGGCTGCACGACAGGCTGAGAGGGGTCATGCACTGCATGATGGCTGCATGACAGGCCGAGAGGAGTCATGCACCGCATGAGGGCTGCACGACAGGCCAAGAGGGGTCATGTGCTGCATGAGGGCTACACGACAGGCCGAGAGGGGTCATGTGCCGCATGATGGCTGCACGACAGGCTGAGAGGGGTCATGCGCTGCATGATGGCTGCACGACAGGCCGAGAGAGGTCATGCGCCGCATGATGGCTGAACGACAGGCCGAGAGGAGTCATGCGCCGCAAGAGAGCTGCACGACAGGCTGAGAGGGTTCATGCACCGCATGATGGCTGCTTGATAGGCCGTGAGGGGTCATGTGAGGCATGGTAGCTGCACGACAGGCCGAGAGGGGTCATTAGCCGCATGGAGGCTGCCCAACAGGCCGAGAGGGGTCATGCACCGCAAGGGGGCTGCACGACAGGCCGAGCGGGGTCATGTGCTGCATGGTGGCTGCACGACAGGCCGAGAGGGGTCATGCCCCGCATGATGGCTGCACGACAGGCCAAGAAGGGTGATGCGCCACATGATGGCTGCACGACAGGCCGAGTGGAGTGATGCATTGCATGATGGCTGCACGACAGGCCGAGAGGGGTCATGCGCAGCATGGTGGCTGCACGACAGGCCGAGAGGGGTCATGTACCGCATGATGGCTGCACGACAGGCCGAGAGGGGCATGCGCCACATGGTGGCTGCACCCCAAGCCGACAGGGCTCATGCGCCGCATGAGGGCTGCACGACAGGCCAAAAGGAGTGATGTGTAGCATGATGGCTGCACGACAGGCCGAGAGGAGTGATGCATTGCATAATGGCTGCACGACAGGCCAAGAGGAGTGATGCATTGCATGATGGCTGCACGACAGGCCAAGAGGGGTCATACACCGCATGGTGGCTGCACGACAGGCCGAGAGGGGTCATTTGCCGCATGATGGCTGCACGACAAGCCAAGACAGGTCATGCGCCACATGATGGCTGCATGACAGGCCGAGAGGGGTGATGCGCCGCATGATGGCTGCACGACAGGCCGAGAGGGGTCATGCGCCGCATGATGGCTGCACGACAGGCCGAGAGGGGTCATGTGCCGCATGATGGCTGCACCACAGGCCGAGAGGGGTCATGTGCCACATGATGGCTGCATGACAGGCCGAGAGGGGTCATGTTCTGCATGAGGGCTGCACGACAGGCCGAGAGGGGTCATGCACTGACAGGACGAGAGGGGTCATTCACCGACAGGCCGAGAGGGGTCAAGCGCTACATGAGGGCTGCACAACAGGCCAAGAATGGTGATGCGCCACATGATGGCTGCACGATTGGCCAAGAAGGGTGATGCACCGCATGATGGCTGCACGACAGGCCAAGAAGGGTGATGCACTGCGTGATGGCTGCATGACAGGCCAAGAGGGGTGATGCGCTGCATGATGGCTGCACGACAGGCCGAGAGGGGTCATGCGCCGCAAGAGGGCTGCACGACAGGTCGAGAGGGGTCATGCGCCGACAGGCTGAGAGGGATCATGCGCTGACAGGCCAAGAGGGGTCATGCGCTGCATGATGGCTGCACGACAGGCCGAGAGAGGTCATGTGCCGCATGATGGCTGAACGACAGGCAGAGAGGGGTCATGTGCCACATGATGGCTGCACGACAGGCCGAGAGGGGTCATGCTCTGCATGAGGGATGCACATGATGTGCCACATGATGGCTGCACGACAGGCCGAGAGGGGTCATGCTCTGCATGATGGCTGCACAATTGGCCAAGAAGGGTGATGCACCGCATGATGGCTGCATGACAGGCCAAGAGGGGTGATGCGCCGCATGATGGCTGCATGACAGGCCAAGAAGGGTGATGCACTGCATGATGGCTGCACGACAGGCAGAGAGGGGTCATGCGCCACAAGAGGGCTGCACGACAGGCCGAGAGGGGTCATGCGCCGACAGGCTGAGAGGGATCATGCGCTGACAGGCCAAGAGGGGTCCTGCGCTGCATGATGGCTGCACGACAGGCTGAGAGGGGTCATGTGCTGCATGATGGCTGCACGACAGGCCAAGAGGTGTCATGTGCCACATGATGGCTGCACGACAGGCCGAGAGGGGTCATGCTCTGCATGAGGGCTGCACGACAGGCCGAGAGGGGTCATGCACTGACAGACTGAGAGGGGTCATTCACTGACAGGCCGAGAGGGGTCAAGCGCTGCATGAGGGCTGCACAACAGGCCCAGAATGGTGATGCGCCACATGATGGCTGCATGATTGGCCAAGAAGGGTGATGCACCGCATGATGGCTGCATGACAGGCCAAGAGGGGTGATGTGCCGCATGATGGCTGCACGACAGGCCAAGAAGGGTGATGCACTGCATGATGGCTGCACGACAGGCCAAGAGGGTGATGCACTGCATGATGGCTGCACGACAGGCCGAGAGGGGTCATGCGCTGCAAGAGGGCTGCACGACAGGCCGAGAGGGGTCATGCGCCGACAGGCTGAGAGGGATCATGCGCTAACAGGCCAAGAGGGGTCATGCGCTGCATGATGGCTGCACGACAGGCCGAGAGAGGTCATGCGCCGCATGATGGCTGCACGACAGGCCGAGAGGAGTCATGCGCCGCATGATGGCTGCACGACAGGATGAGAGGTGTCATGCGCCGCATGATAGTTGCACGACAGGCCTAGGGGGGTCATGCACCACATGAGAGCTGCACGACAGGCCAACAGGAGCCATGTGCCGCATGATGGCTGCACGACAGGCCGAGAGCGGTCATGTGCTGCATGATGGCTGCACGATAGGCCGAGAGGGGTCATGCGCCGACATGCTGAGAGGGATCATGCGCTGACAGGCCAAGAGGGGTCATGCGCCGCATGAGGGCTGCACGACAGGCCAAGAAGGGTAATGCGCCGCATGATGGCTGCATGACAGACCAAGAAGGGTGATGCACCAAATGATGGCTGAACGACAGGATGAGAGGGGTCATGCACCGCATGATAGTTGCACAACAGGCCTAGAGGGGTCATGCACCGCATGAGGGCTGCACGACAGGCCGACAGGGGTCATGTGCCACATGATGGCTGCACGACAGGCCGAGAGAGGTCATATCTGCATGGTGGCTGCACGACAGGCTGAGAGGGGTCATGCACTGCATGATGGCTGTATGACAGGACGAGAAAGGTCATGCGCCGCATGATGGCTGCACGACAGGCCGAGAGGAGTCATGCACCGCATGAGGGCTGCACGACAGGCCAAGAGGGGTCATGTGCTGCATGAGGGCTACACGACAAGCCGAGAAGGGTCATGTGCCGCATGATGACTGCACGACAGGCCGAGACGGGTCATGCGCCACATGATGGCTGCACGACAGGCCGAGAGGGGTCATGAACCACATGATGGCTACACGACAGGCCGAGAGGGGTCATGCGCCGCATGTTGGCTGCATGACAGGCCGAGAGGGGTCATGCACCACATGATGTCTTCTTGACAGGCCGAGAGGGGTCATGTGCTGCATGAGGGCTACACGACAGGCCAAGGGGTCATGTGCCGCATGATGGCTGCACAACAGGCCGAGAGGAGTCATGCACCGCATGATGGCTGCATGACAGGCCGAGAGGAGTGATGCATTGCATGATGGCTGCACGACAGGCCGAGGCGGGTCATACGCCGCATGGTGGCTGCACGACAGGCCGAGAGGGGTCATTTGCCGCACGATGGCTGCACGACAGGCCAAGACGGGTCATGCGCCACATGATGGCTGCACGACAGGCTGAGAGGGGTCATGAACCACATGATGGCTACACGACAGGCCGAGAGGGGTCATGCGCCACATGATGGCTGCATGACAGGCCGAGAGGGGTCATGCACCACATGATGGCTTCTCGACAGGCCGAGAGGGGTCATGTGCCGCATGATGGCTGCACGACAGGCAGAGAGGGGTCATGTGCCGTACGATGGATGCACAACAGGCCGAGAGGGGTCATGCGCCACATGATGGTTGCACGACAGGCCGAGAGGGGTCATTCACCGACAGGCCGAGAGGGGTCATTCACCGACAGGCCGAGAGGGGTCATGCGCTGCATGAGGGCTGCACAACAGGCCAAGAAGGGTGATGCAGCACATGATGGCTGCACGACAGGCCAAGAAGGGTGATGCACCGCATGATGGCTGCACGACAGGCCAAGAGGGGTGATGCGCCGCATGATGGCTGTTGTAACGCTCACCTGATTCCCACGGAGGCGCAGGTCTGGCTTCGAGTGCTGATGCTTCTTCAATGGTGAAGCGCAGGACTCTGAAGATGGACAGGAAGGGCCCTCTACTCTGGCTTCTCCGGCTCGCAGGAATATTCCCCTGTGCGTGAAAAGGGAATATTACCTACTGACTGAGTTATGCTCAAGCCTCCCACTCTCTTCCAACCCTCCACGATACCCTTCCACGATTCCCCGTGAAGTCTCACCTTAGGGTCAGGAAGGATGAGCTCTCCATCCTGCTTCTGATGCAGGGGCGCATTGAAACCCAGTTACTTCACTGGATTGAGGATTGATGGGAGTTCAGGTAAGCTTGACTATTCAGGTAAGGCTCTGTAAAAGTTATGTTGCAAGTTCAAAAGTCCAAGCTTAATAATAATGTTCATTGTCTTTTTGCAGCAAGCGCTAATGCTTATGTCTTTTTTCCCCTTAGGGGCCGGGGTTCGGAATGCCGGAGATATGGCGCCGACCCGAAGTGAATCGTGCAGTTCCAGTTCCATTAAACGGCAGGTTAGTTCTGGATGAGTGCTCGGGAACTGACTTTGCATACGCTCATTCAATGTCTTTGTCTTTTTTCCCCATAGGGGCCGGGGTCCGGAAAATGCCTGGAAGCGGCAAGACCCGAAATGAAATGGGAATGACCCAACAGGTAAGTCTTATTCCCTTCCTTCTCTCACCTCTTATTCTTGTCTTTTTCTCTAGGCTCTGGGAAGTGGCTATGTATCCGGATGATCGCTGCTGAAGATGGAGGAACCCAGGAAAGGTGAGTGAAATGCAGCGCTGCAGCGATCGTAACGAAATGCTTTTAAAAATAATGTCTTCCCTTTCAGGATCGTCGGTGATGTCTCCGTGGTGCAGATTTAGCTGGTAAGGTCTCTTGTCTCCCTTTGCAGGTGACCCAGGATGCTGACAGGCGTGGCTGAAGTCCAGATGCAGGAGCTGACACGGTGAGCGTCCAGCTGTGAGGAGCAGAACAACGCGAAGCGTGAGTTGCTGATCGGGTGTGGTTTAAATAGCTTTGGAAGAAGTCCCAAGTGTGTATCCTTCCTCCGATCAGGTATGTATCCTTCCCCGACCACACCCGGGTGGAAAGTAGTCCCACAGGTAAAGTAGTTCCATTCAGGCCTCAAGAGGGCCTGGATGTGGCAGCATGGTCTGCATCAGGTACGTACACATGAAAACACTTGAACACATGTCTAGCTTTATGAGCCTGGCGCCTAAGGCGCCAGGACAGAGGTCCAACATGAGCCTGGCGCCTAAGGCGCCAGGACGGCGGCCAAAGGGCCCCATCTTGGGCCCGCTGGCACTCCCCTGGGGGAAATGATGCCTGCCTCTGGGGTTGCTGGGTCGGACCTGGCTCCTTGGAGGTAGGCATCATGACAGCTGCACGATATGCCAAGAGGGGTCATGCGCTGCATGAGGGCTGCACGACAGGCTGAGAGGGGTCATACACAGCATGAGGGCTGCACGACAGGCTGAGAGGGGTCATGCACCGCATGATAGCTGCACGACAGCTGGAGAGGGGTCATATGCCGCATGGTGGCTGCACGACAGGCCGAGAGGGGTCATGCCCCGCATGATGGCTGCACGACAGGCTGAGTGGAGTGATGCATTGCAAGATGGCTGCACGACAGGCCGAGAGGGGTCATGCGCCGCATGGTGGCTGCACGACCAGCCGAGAGGGGTCATGTACCGCATGATGGCTGCACAACAGGCTGAGAGGGCTGATGCGCAGCACGATGGCGGCACGATAGGCCGAGAGGGGTCATGCTTCGCATGTTAGCTGCACGACAGGCCGAGGGGGGTCACGCGCCACATGGTGGCTGCACCCCAGGCTGACAGGGGTAATGCGCTGCATGAGGGCTGCACGACAGGCCAAAAGGAGTGATGCGTAGCATGATGGCTGCACGACAGGCCGAGAGGAGTGATGCATTGCATGATGGCTGCACGACAGGCCAAGAGGGGTCATACGCCGCATGGTGGCTGCACGACAGGTCGAGAGGGGTCATTTGCCACATGATGGCTGTACGACACGCCGAGACGGGTCATGCGCCACATGATGGCTGCACGACAGGCCGAGAGGGGTCATGCGCCGCATGATGGCTGCACGACAGGCCGAGAGGGGTCATGCGCCGCATGATGGCTGCACGACAGATTGAGAGGGGTCATGCACCGCATGATGGCTGCACGACAGGCCAAGAGGGGTCATGCGCCGCATGATGGCTGCACGACAGGCTGAGAGGGGTCATGCACCAACAGGCCGAGAGGGGTCATTCACCGACAGGCCGAGAGGGGTCATGCGCTGCATGAGGGCTGCACGACAGGCCAAAAGGAGTGATGCGTAGCATGATGGCTGCACGACAGGCCGAGAGGAGTGATGCATTGCATGATGGCTGCACGACAGGCCAAGAGGGGTCATACCCCGCATGGTGGCTGCACGACAGGTCGAGAGGGGTCATTTGTCGCATGATGGCTGTATGACACGCCGAGACGGGTCATGCGCCACATGATGGCTGCACGACAGGCCGAGAGGGGTCATGCGCCGCATGATGGCTGCACAACAGGCCGAGAGGGGTCATGCGCCGCATGATGGCTGCACGACAGATTGAGAGGGGTCATGCGCCGCATGATGGCTGCACGACAGGCCAAGAGGGGTCATGCGCCGCATGATGGCTGCACGACAGGCTGAGAGGGGTCGTGCACCAACAGGCCGAGAGGGGTCATTCACCGACAGGCCGAGAGGGGTCATGCGCTGCATGAGGGCTGCACAACATGGCAAGAAGGGTGATGCACCACATGATGGCTGCACGACTGGCCAAGATGGGTGATGCACCACTTGATGGCTGCACGGCAGGCCGAGAGGGGTGATGCGCCGCATGATGGCTGCACGACAGGATGAGAGGGGTCATGCTCCGCATTATAGTTGCACGACAGGCCAAAAAGGGTAATGCACCACATGAGGGCTGCACGACAGGCAGAGAGCGGTCATGTGCCGCATGATAGCTGCACTGAAGTCCAAGAGGGGTCATGCGCCGACAGGCTGAGAGGTATCATGCGCTGACAGGCCAACAGGGGTCATGCGCCGCATGAGGGCTGCACGTCAGGCCAAGAACGGTGAAGCGCCGTATGATGGCTGCATGACAGGCCAAGAAGGGTGATGCACCACTTGATGGCTGCACGGCAGGCCGAGAGGGGTGATGCGCCGCATGATGGCTGCACGACAGGATGAGAGGGGTCATGCTCCGCATTATAGTTGCACGACAGGCCAAGAAGGGTGATGCGCCGCATGATGGCTGCACGACAGGCCGAGTGGAGTGATGCATTGCATGATGGCTGCACGACAAGCCGAGAGGGGTCATGCGCCGCATGGTGGCTGCACGATAGGCTGAGAGGGGTCATGTACCGCATGATGGCTGCACGACAGGCTGAGAGGGCTGATGCGCAGCATGATGGCGGCACGATAGGCCAAGAGGGGTCATGCGCCGCATGTTAGCTGCACGATAGGCCGAGAGGGGTCATGCGCCACATGGTGGCTGCACCCGAGGCCGACAGGAGTCATGCGCCGCATGAGGGCTGCACGACAGGCCAAAAGGAGTGATGCGTAGCATGATGGCTGCACGACAAGCCGAGAGGAGTGATGCGTTGCATGATGGCTGCACGACAGGCCGAGAGGAGTTATGCATTGCATGATGGCTGCACGACAGGCCAATAGGGGTCACAACGCCGAGAGGGGTCATGCGCCGACAGGCTGAGAGGTATCATGCGCTGACAGGCCAAGAGGGGTCATGCGCCACATGACGGCTGCACGACAGGCCAAGAACAGTGAAGCGCCGTATGATGACTGCATGACAGGCCAAGAAGGGTGATGCACCACATGATGGCTGCACGATAGGCCGAGAGGGGTGATGCGCCGCATGATGGCTGCACGACAGGATGAGAGGGGTCATGCGCCGCATGATAGTTGCACGACAGGCCTAGAGGGGTCATGCACCACATGAGGGCTGCACGACAGGCTGACAGGGGTCATGTGCCGCATGATGGCTGCACGACAGGCCGAGAGGAGTCATGCGCCGCAAGAGAGCTGCACGACAGGCCGAGAGGGGTCATGCACCACATGATGGCTGCTTGATAGGCCGTGAGGGGTCATGTGAGGCATGGTAGCTGCACGACAGGCCGAGAGGGGTCATTAGCCGCATGGTGGCTGCCCAACAGGCCGAGAGGGGTCATGCACCGCAAGGGGGCTGCACGACAGGCCGAGCGGGGTCTTGTGCTGCATGGTGGCTGCACGACAGGCCGAGAGGGGTCATGCGCTGCATGGTCGGTACACAAAAGGCCGAGAGGGGTCATGCCCCGCATGATGGTTGCACGACAGGCCAAGAAGGGTGATGCGCCGCATGATGGCTGCACGACAGGCCGAGTGGAGTGATGCATTGCATGATGGCTGCACGACAGGCCGAGAGGGGTCATGCACAGCATGGTGGCTGCACGACAGGCCGAGAGGGGTCATGTACCGCATGATGGCTACACGACAGGCCGAGAGGGGCATGCGCCACATGGTGGCTGCACCCCAGGCCGACAGGGGTCATGCGCCGCATGAGGGCTGCACGACAGGCCAAAAGGAGTGATGTGTAGCATGATGGCTGCACGACAGGCCGAGAGGAGTGATGCATTGCATGATGGCTGCACGACAGGCCAAGAGGAGTGATGCATTGCATGATGGCTGCACGACAGGCCAAGAGGGGTCATACACCGCATGGTGGCTGCACGACAGGCCGAGAGGGGTCATTTGCCGCATGATGGCTGCACGACAAGCCATGACAGGTCATGCGCCACATGATGGCTGCACGACAGGCCGAGAGGGGTGATGCGCCGCATGATGGCTGCACGACAGGCCGAGAGGGGTCATGCGCCGCATGATGGCTGCACGACAGGCCGAGAGGGTTCATGTGCCGCATGATGGCTGCACCACAGGCCGAGAGGGGTCATGTGCCAAATGATGGCTGCATGACAGGCCGAGAGGGGTCATGCTCTGCATGAGGGCTGCACGACAGGCCGAGAGGGGTCATGCACTGACAGGACGAGAGGGGTCATTCACCGACAGGCCGAGAGGGGTTAAGCGCTACATGAGGGCTGCACAACAGGCCAAGAATGGTGATGCGCCACATGATGGCTGCACGATTGGCCAAGAAGGGTGATGCACCGCATGATGGCTGCACGACAGGCCAAGAAGGGTGATGCACTGCGTGATGGCTGCATGACAGGCCAAGAGGGGTGATGCGCTGCATGATGGCTGCACGACAGGCCGAGAGGGGTCATGCGCCGCAAGAGGGCTGCACGACAGGTCGAGATGGGTCATGCGCCGACAGGCTGAGAGGGATCATGCGCTGACAGGCCAAGAGGGGTCATGCGCTGCATGATGGCTGCACGACAGGCCGAGAGAGGTCATGTGCCGCATGATGGCTGCACGACAGGCCGAGAGGGGTCATGTGCCACATGATGGCTGCACGACAGGCCGAGAGGGGTCATGCTCTGCATGAGGGATGCACATGATGTGCCACATGATGGCTGCACGACAGGCCGAGAGGGGTCATGCTCTGCATGATGGCTGCACAATTGGCCAAGAAGGGTGATGCACCGCATGATGGCTGCATGACAGGCCAAGAGGGGTGATGCGCCGCATGATGGCTGCACGACAGGCCAAGAAGGGTGATGCACTGCATGATGGCTGCACGACAGGCCAAGAGGGGTGATGCGCTGCATGATGGCTGCACAACAGGCCGAGAGGGGTCATGCGCCGCAAGAGGGCTGCACGACAGGCCGAGAGGGGTCATGCGCCGACAGGCTGAGAGGGATCATGCGCTGACAGGCCAAGAGGGGTCCTGCGCTGCATGATGGCTGCACGACAGGCTGAGAGGGGTCATGTGCCGCATGATGGCTGCACGACAGGCCAAGAGGTGTCATGTGCCACATGATGGCTGCACGACAGGCCGAGAGGGGTCATGCTCTGCATGAGGGCTGCACGACAGGCCGAGAGGGGTCATGCACTGACAGACTGAGAGGGGTCATTCACTGACAGGCCGAGAGGGGTCAAGCTCTGCATGAGGGCTGCACAACAGGCCCAGAATGGTGATGCGCCACATGATGGCTGCACAATTGGCCAAGAAGGGTGATGCACCGCATGATGGTTGCATGACAGGCCAAGAGGGGTGATGTGCCGCATGATGGCTGCACGACAGGCCAAGAAGGGTGATGCACTGCATGATGGCTGCACAACAGGCCAAGAGGGGTGATGCACTGCATGATGGCTGCACGACAGGCCGAGAGGGGTCATGCGCTGCAAGAGGGCTGCACGACAGGCCGAGAGGGGTCATGCGCCGACAGGCTGAGAGGGATCATGCGCTAACAGGCCAAGAGGGGTCATGCGCTGCATGATGGCTGCACGACAGGCCGAGAGAGGTCATGCGCCGCATGATGGCTGCACGACAGGCCGAGAGGAGTCATGCGCCGCATGATGGCTGCACGACAGGATGAGAGGTGTCATGCGCCGCATGATAGTTGCACGACAAGCCTAGGGGGGTCATGCACCGCATGAGAGCTGCACGACAGGCCGACAGGAGCCATGTGCCGCATGATGGCTGCATGACAGGCCGAGAGCGGTCATGTGCTGCATGATGGCTGCACGATAGGCCGAGAGGGGTCATGCGCCGACAGGCTGAGAGGGATCATGCGCTGACAGACCAAGAGGGGTCATGCGCCGCATGAGGGCTGCACGACAGGCCAAGAAGGGTAATGCGCCGCATGATGGCTGCATGACAGGCCAAGAAGGGTGATGCACCAAATGATGGCTGAACGACAGGATGAGAGGGGTCATGCACCGCCTGATAGTTGCACAACAGGCCTAGAGGGGTCATGCACCACATGAGGGCTGCACGACAGGCCGACAGGGGTCATGTGCCACATGATGGCTGCACGACAGGCCGAGAGAGGTCATATCTGCATGGTGGCTGCACGACAGGCTGAGAGGGGTCATGCACTGCATGATGGCTGTATGACAGGACGAGAAAGGTCATGCGCCGCATGATGGCTGCACGACAGGCCGAGAGGAGTCATGCACCGCATGAGGGCTGCACGACAGGCCAAGAGGGGTCATGTGCTGCATGAGGGCTACACGACAGGCCGAGAGGGGTCATGTGCCGCATGATGACTGCACGACAGGCCGAGACGGGTCATGCGCCACATGATGGCTGCACGACAGGCCGAGAGGGGTCATGCGCCGCATGTTGGCTGCATGACAGGCCGAGAGGGGTCATGCACCACATGATGGCTTCTTGACAGGCCGAGAGGGGTCATGTGCTGCATGAGGGCTACACGACAGGCCAAGGGGTCATGTGCCGCATGATGGCTGCACGACAGGCCGAGAGGAGTCATGCACCGCATGATGGCTGCATGACAGGCCGAGAGGAGTGATGCATTGCATGATGGCTGCACGACAGGCCGAGACGGGTCATACGCCGCATGGTGGCTGCACGACAGGCCGAGAGGGGTCATTTGCTGCACGATGGCTGCACGACAGGCCAAGACGGGTCATGCGCCACATGATGGCTGCACGACAGGCTGAGAGGGGTCATGAACCACATGATGGCTACACAACAGGCCGAGAGGGGTCATGCGCCGCATGATGGCTGCATGACAGGCCGAGAGGGGTCATGCACCACATGATGGCTTCTCGACAGGCCGAGAGGGTTCATGTGCCGCATGATGGCTGCACGACAGGCAGAGAGGGGTCATGTGCCGTATGATGGATGCACAACAGGCTGAGAGGGGTCATGCGCCACATGATGGTTGCACGACAGGCCGAGAGGGGTCATTCACCGACAGGCCGAGAGGGGTCATTCACTGACAGGCCGAGAGGGGTCATGCGCTGCATGAGGGCTGCACAACAGGCCAAGAAGGGTGATGCAGCACATGATGGCTGCACGACAGGCCAAGAAGGGTGATGCACCGCATGATGGCTGCACGACAGGCCAAGAGGGGTGATGCGCCGCATGATGGCTGCTGTAACGCTCACCTGATTCCCACGGAGGCGCAGGTCTGGCTTCGAGTGCTGATGCTTCTTCAATGGTGAAGCGCAGGACTCTGAAGATGGACAGGAAGGGCCCTCTACTCTGGCTTCTCCGGCTCGCAGGAATATTCCCCTGTGTGTGAAAAGGGAGTATTACCTACTGACTGAGTTATGCTCAAGCCTCCCACTCTCTTCCAACCCTCCACGATACCCTTCCACGATTCCCTGTGAAGTCTCACCTTAGGGTCAGGAAGGATGAGCTCTCCATCCTGCTTCTGATGCAGGGGCGCATTGAAACCCAGTTACTTCACTGGATTGAGGATTGATGGGAGTTCAGGTAAGCTTGACTATTCAGGTAAGGCTCTGTAAAAGTTCTGTTGCAAGTTCAAAAGTCCAAGCTTAATAATAATGTTCATTGTCTTTTTGCAGCAAGTGCTAATGCTTATGTCTTTTTTCCCCTTAGGGGCCGGGGTTCGGAATGCCGGAGATATGGCGCCGACCCGAAGTGAAATGTGCTGTTCCAGTTCCAGTAAATGGCAGGTTGGTTCTGGATGAGCGCTCGGGAACTGACTTTGCATACGCTCATTCAATGTCTTTGTCTTTTTTCCCCATAGGGGCCGGGGTCCGGAAAATGCCTGGAAGCGGCAAGACCCGAAATGAAATGGGAATGACCCAACAGGTAAGTCTTATTCCCTTCCTTCTCTCACCTCTTATTCTTGTCTTTTTCTCTAGGCTCTGGGAAGTGGCTATGTATCCGGATGATCGCTGCTGAAGATGGAGGAACCCAGGAAAGGTGAGTGAAATGCAGCGCTGCAGCGATCGTAACGAAATGCTTTTAAAAATAATGTCTTCCCTTTCAGGATCGTCGGTGATGTCTCCGTGGTGCAGATTTAGCTGGTAAGGTCTCTTGTCTCCCTTTGCAGGTGACCCAGGATGCTGACAAGCGTGGCTGAAGTCCAGATGCAGGAACTGACACGGTGAGCGTCCAGCTGTGAGGAGCAGAACAACGCGAAGCGTGAGTTGCTGATCGGGTTTGGTTTAAATAGCTTTGGAAGAAGTCCCAAGTGTGTATCCTTCCTCCGATCAGGTATGTATCCTTCCCCGACCACACCCGGGTGGAAAGTAGTCCCACAGGTAAAGTAGTTCCATTCAGGCCTCAAGAGGGCCTGGATGTGGCAGTATGGTCTGCATCAGGTAAGTGCACATGAAAACACTTGAACACATGTCTAGCTTTATGAGCCTGGCGCCGAAGGCGCCAGGACAGAGGTCCAACATGAGCCTGGCGCCTAAGGCGCCAGGTCTGCGGCCAAAGGGCCCCATCTTGGGCCCGCTGGCACTCCCCTGGGGGAAATGATGCCTGCCTCTGGGGTTGCTGGGTCGGACCTGGCTCCTTGGAGGTAGGCATCATGACAGCTGCACGACATGCCAAGAGGGGTCATGCGCTGCATGAGGGCTGCACGACATGCCAAGAGGGGTCATGCGCTGCATGAGGGCTGCACGACAGGCTGAGAGGGGTCATGCACAGCATGAGGGCTGCACGACAGGCTGAGAGGGGTCATGCACCGCATGATAGCTGCACGACAGCTGGAGAGGGGTCATATGCCGCATGGTGGCTGCACGACAGGCCGAGAGGGGTCATGCCCCGCATGATGGCTGCACGACAGGCCAAGAAGGGTGATGCGGTGCATGATGGCTGCACGACAGGCTGAGTGGAGTGATGCATTGCAAGATGGCTGCACGACAGGCCGAGAGGGGTCATGCGCCGCATGGTGGCTGCACGACCAGCCGAGAGGGGTCATGTACCGCATGATGGTTGCACAACAGGCTGAGAGGGCTGATGCGCAGCACGATGGCGGCACGATAGGCCGAGTGGGTCATGCTTCGCATGTTAGCTGCACGACAGGCCGAGGGGGGTCACGCGCCACATGGTGGCTGCACCCCAGGCTGACAGGGGTCATGCGCTGCATGAGGGCTGCACGACAGGCCAAAAGGAGTGATGCGTAGCATGATGGCTGCACGACAGGCCAAGAGGAGTGATGCATTGCATGATGGCTGCACGACAGGCCAAGAGGGGTCATACGCCGCATGGTGGCTGCACGACAGGTCGAGAGGGGTCATTTGCCGCATGATGGCTGTACGACACGCCGAGACGGGTCATGCGCCACATGATGGCTGCACGACAGGCCGAGAGGGGTCATGCGCCGCATGATGGCTGCACGACAGGCCGAGAGGGGTCATGCGCCGCATGATGGCTGCACGACAGATTGAGAGGGGTCATGCGCCGCATGATGGCTGCACGACAGGCCAAGAGGGGTCATGCGCCGCATGATGGCTGCACGACAGGCTGAGAGGGGTCATGCACCAACAGGCCGAGAGGGGTCATTCACCGACAGGCCGAGAGGGGTCATGCGCTGCATGAGGGCTGCACGACAGGCCAAAAGGAGTGATGCGTAGCATGATGGCTGCACGACAGGCCGAGAGGAGTGATGCATTGCATGATGGCTGCACGACAGGCCAAGAGGGGTCATACGCCGCATGGTGGCTGCACGACAGGTCAAGAGGGGTCATTTGCCGCATGATGGCTGTACGACACGCCGAGACGGGTCATGCGCCACATGATGGCTGCATGACAGGCCGAGAGGGGTCATGCGCCGCATGATGGCTGCACGACAGGCCGAGAGGGGTCATGCGCCGCATGATGGCTGCACGACAGATTGAGAGGGGTCATGCGCCGCATGATGGCTGCACGACAGGCCAAGAGGGGTCATGCGCCGCATGATGGCTGCACGACAGGCTGAGAGGGGTCATGCACCAACAGGCCGAGAGGGGTCATTCACCGACAGGCCGAGAGGGGTCATGCGCTGCATGAGGGCTGCACAACATGGCAAGAAGGGTGATGCACCACATGATGGCTGCACGACAGGCCAAGAGGGGTGATGCGCCGCATGATGGCTGCACGACAGGCCAAAAAGGGTAATGCACCACATGAGGGCTGCACGACAGGCGGAGAGCGGTCATGTGCCGCATGATAGCTGCACTGAAGTCCAAGAGGGGTCATGCGCCGACAGGCTGAGAGGTATCATGCGCTGACAGGCCAACAGGGGTCATGCGCCGCATGAGGGCTGCACGACAGGCCAAGAACGGTGAAGCGCCATATGATGGCTGCATGACAGGCCAAGAAGGGTGATGCACCACATGATGGCTGCACGGCAGGCCGAGAGGGGTGATGCACCGCATGATGGCTGCACGACAGGATGAGAGGGGTCATGCTCGGCATTATAGTTGCACGACAGGCCAAGAAGGGTGATGCGTCGCATGATGGCTGCACGACAGGCCGAGTGGAGTGATGCATTGCATGATGGCTGCACGACAAGCCGAGAGGGGTCATGCGTCGCATGGTGGCTGCACGATAGGCTGAGAGGGGTCATGTACCGCATGATGGCTGCACGACAGGCTGAGAGGGCTGATGCGCAGCATGATGGCGGCACGATAGGCCAAGAGGGGTCATGCGCCACATGTTAGCTGCACGATAGGCCGAGAGGGGTCATGCGCCACATGGTGGCTGCACCCGAGGCCGACAGGGGTCATGCGCCGCATGAGGGCTGCACGACAGGCCAAAAGGAGTGATGCGTAGCATGATGGCAGCCGAGAGGAGTGATGCGTTGCATGATGGCTGCACGACAGGCCGAGAGGAGTGATGCATTGCATGATGGCTGCACGACAGGCCAATAGGGGTCACAACGCCGAGAGGGGTCATGCGCCGACAGGCTGAGAGGTATCATGCGCTGACAGGCCAAGAGGGGTCATGCGCCGCATGACGGCTGCACGACAGGCCAAGAACAGTGAAGCGCCGTATGATGACTGCATGACAGGCCAAGAAGGGTGATGCACCACATGATGGCTGCACGATATGCCGAGAGGGGTGATGCGCCGCATGATGGCTGCACGACAGGATGAGAGGGGTCATACGCCGCATGATAGTTGCACGACAGGCCTAGAGGGGTCATGCACCACATGAGGGCTGCACGACAGGCTGACAGGGGTCATGTGCCGCATGATGGCTGCACGACAGGCCGAGAGGAGTCATGCGCCGCAAGAGAGCTGCACGACAGGCCGAGAGGGGTCATGCACCGCATGATGGCTGCTTGATAGGCCGTGAGGGGTCATGTGAGGCATGGTAGCTGCACGACAGGCCGAGAGGGGTCATTAGCCCCATGGTGGCTGCCCAACAGGCCGAGAGGGGTCATGCACCGCAAGGGGGCTGCACGACAGGCCGAGCGGGGTCATGTGCTGCATGGTGGCTGCACGACAGGCCGAGAGGGGTCATGCGCTGCATGGTCGGTACACAAAAGGCCGAGAGGGGTCATGCCCCGCATGATGGCTGCACGACAGGCCAAGAAGGGTGATGCGCCGCATGATGGCTGCACGACAGGCTGAGTGGAGTGATGCATTGCATGATGGCTGCACGACAGGCCGAGAGGGGTCATGTGCAGCATGGTGGCTGCACGACAGGCCGAGAGGGGTCATGTACCGCATGATGGCTGCACGACAGGCCGAGAGGGGCATGCGCCACATGGTGGCTGCACCCCAGGCCGACAGGGGTCATGCGCCGCATGAGGGCTGCACGACAGGCCAAAAGGAGTGATGTGTAGCATGATGGCTGCACGACAGGCCGAGAGGAGTGATGCATTGCATGATGGCTGCACGACAGGCCAAGAGGGGTCATACACCGCATGGTGGCTGCACGACAGGCCGAGAGGGGTCATTTGCCGCATGATGGCTGCACAACAGGCCGAGAGGGGTCATGCGCCGCATGATGGCTGCACGACAGGCCGAGAGGGGTCAGGTGCTGCATGATGGCTGCACCACAGGCCGAGAGGGGTCATGTGCCACATGATGGCTGCATGACAGGCCGAGAGGGGTCATGCTCTGCATGAGGGCTGCACGACAGGCCGAGAGGAGTCATGCACTGACAGGACGAGAGGGGTCATTCACCGACAGGCCGAGAGGGGTCAAGCGCTACATGAGGGCTGCACAACAGGCCAAGAATGGTGATACGCCACATGATGGCTGCACGATTGGCCAAGAAGGGTGATGCACCGCATGATGGCTGCACGACAGGCCAAGAAGGGTGATGCACTGCGTGATGGCTGCATGACAGGCCAAGAGGGGTGATGCGCTGCATGATGGCTGCACGACAGACCGAGAGGGGTCATGCGCCGCAAGAGGGCTGCACGACAGGTCGAGAGGGGTCATGCGCCGACAGGCTGAGAGGGATCATGCGCTGACAGGCCAAGAGGGGTCATGCGCTGCATGATGGCTGCACGACAGGCCGAGAGAGGTCATGTGCCGCATGATGGCTGCACGACAGGCCGAGAGGGGTCATGTGCCACATGATGGCTGCACGACAGGCCGAGAGGGGTCATGCTCTGCATGAGGGATGCACATGATGTGCCACATGATGGCTGCACGACAGGCCGAGAGGGGTCATGCTCTGCATGATGGCTGCACAATTGGCCAAGAAGGGTGATGCACCGCATGATGACTGCATGACAAGCCAAGAGGGGTGATGCGCCGCATGATGGCTGCACGACAGGCCAAGAAGGGTGATGCACTGCATGATGGCTGCACGACAGGCCAAGAGGGGTGATGCGCTGCATGATGGCTGCACGACAGGCCGAGAGGGGTCATGCGCCGCAAGAGGGCTGCACGACAGGCCGAGAGGGGTCATGCGCCTACAGGCTGAGAGGGATCATGCACTGACAGGCCAAGAGGGGTCCTGCGCTGCGTGATGGCTGCACGACAGGCTGAGAGGGGTCATGCACTGACAGACTGAGAGGGGTCATTCACTGACAGGCCGAGAGGGGTCAAGCGCTGCATGAGGGCTGCACAACAGGCCCAGAATGGTGATGCGCCACATGATGGCTGCACGATTGGCCAAGAAGGGTGATACACCGCATGATGGCTGCATGACAGGCCAAGAGGGGTGATGTGCCGCATGATGGCTGCACGACAGTCCAAGAAGGGTGATGCACTGCATGATGGCTGCACGACAGGCCAAGAGGGGTGATGCGCTGCATGATGGCTGCATGACAGGCCGAGAGGGGTCTTGTGCTGCAAGAGGGCTGCACGACAGGCCGAGAGGGGTCATGCGCCGACAGGCTGAGAGGGATCATGCGCTAACAGGTCAAGAGGGGTCATGCGCTGCATGATGGCTGCACGACAGGCCGAGAGAGGTCATGCGCCGCATGATGGCTGCATGACAGGCCGAGAGGAGTCATGCGCCGCATGATGGCTGCACGACAGGATGAGAGGTGTCATGCGCCGCATGATAGTTGCACGACAGGCCTAGGGGGGTCATGCACCGCATGAGAGCTGCACGACAGGCCGACAGGAGCCATGTGCCGCATGATGGCTGCACGACAGGCCGAGAGCGGTCTTGTGCTGCATGATGGCTGCACGATAGGCCGAGAGGGGTCATGCGCCGACAGGCTGAGAGGGATCATGCGCTGACAGGCCAAGAGGGGTGATGCGCCGCATGATGGCTGCATGACAGGCCAAGAAGGGTGATGCGCCGCATGATGGCTGCATGACAGGCCAAGAAGGGTGATGCACCAAATGATGGCTGCACAACAGGATGAGAGGGGTCATGCACCGCATGATAGTTGCACAACAGGCCTAGAGGGGTCATGCACCGCATGAGGGCTGCACGACAGGCCGACAGGGGTCATGTGCCACATGATGGCTGCACGACAGGCCGAGAGAAGTCATATCTGCATGGTGGTTGCACGACAGGCTGAGAGGGGTCATGCACTGCATGATGGCTGTATGACAGGACGAGAAAGGTCATGCGCCGCATGATGGCTGCACGACAGGCCGAGAGGAGTCATGCACCGCATGAGGGCTGCACGACAGGCCAAGAGGGGTCATGTGCTGCATGAGGGCTACACGACAGGCCGAGAGGGGTCATGTGCCGCATGATGACTGCACGACAGGCCGAGACGGGTCATGCGCCACATGATGGCTGCACGACAGGCCGAGAGGGGTCATGAACCACATGATGGCTACACGACAGGCCGAGAGGGGTCATGCGCTGCATGTTGGCTGCATGACAGGCCGAGAGGGGTCATGCACCACATGATGGCTTCTTGACAGGCCGGGAGGGGTCATGTGCCTCATGAGGGCTACACAACAGGCCAAGGGGTCATGTGCCGCATGATGGCTGCACGACAGGCCGAGAGGAGTCATGCACCGCATGATGGCTGCATGACAGGCAGAGAGGAGTGATGCATTGCATGATGGCTGCACGACAGGCCGAGACGGGTCATACGCCGCATGGTGGCTGCACGACAGGCCGAGAGGGGTAATTTGCCGCATGATGGCTGCACGACAGGCCAAGACGGGTCATGCGCCACATGATGGCTGCACGACAGACTGAGAGGGGTCATGAACCACATGATGGCTACACGACAGGCCGAGAGGGGTCATGCGCCGCATGATGGCTGCATGACAGGCCGAGAGGGGTCATGAACCACATGATGGCTTCTCGACAGGCCGAGAGGGGTCATGTGCCGCATGATGGCTGCACGACAGGCAGAGAGGGGTCATGTGCCGTATGATGGATGCACAACAGGCCGAGAGGGGTCATGCGCCACATGATGGTTGCACGACAGGCCGAGAGGGGTCATTCACCGACAGGCCGAGAGGGGTCATTCACCGACAGGCCGAGAGGGGTCATGCACTGCATGAGGGCTGCACAACAGGCCAAGAAGGGTGATGCACCACATGACGGCTGCACGACAGGCCAAGAAGGGTGATGCACCGCATGATGGCTGCATGACAGGCCAAGAGGGGTGATGGGCCTCATGATGGCTGCTGTAACGCTCACCTGATTCCCACGGAGGCGCAGGTCTGGCTTCGAGTGCTGATGCTTCTTCAATGGTGAAGCGCAGGACTCTGAAGATGGACAGGAAGGCCCTCTACTCTGGCTTCTCCGGCTCGCAGGAATATTCCCCTGTGCGTGAAAAGGGAGTATTAACTACTGACTGAGTTATGCTCAAGCCTCCCACTCTCTTCCAACCCTCCACAATACCCTTCCACGATTCCCCGTGAAGTCTCACCTTAGGGTCAGGAAGGATGAGCTCTGCATCCTGCTTCTGATGCAGGGGCGCGTTGAAACCCAGTTACTTCACTGGATTGAGGATTGATGGGAGTTCAGGTAAGCTTGACTATTCAGGTAAGGCTCTGTAAAAGTTCTGTTGCAAGTTCAAAAGTCCAAGCTTAATAATAATGTTCATTGTCTTTTTGCAGCAAGCGCTAATGATTATGTCTTTTTTCCCCTTAGGGGCCGGGGTTCGGAATGCCGGAGATATGGCGCCGACCCGAAGTGAAACGTGCAGTTCCAGTAAACGGCAGGTTAGTTCTGGATGAGCGCTCGGGAACTGTCTTTGCATTCGCTCATTCAATGTCTTTGTCTCTTTTTCCCCATAGGGGCCGTGGTCCGGAAAATGCCTGGAAGCGGCAAGACCCGAAATGAAATGGGAATGACCCAACAGGTAAGTCTTATTCCCTTCCTTCTCTCGCCTCTTATTCTTGTCTTTTTCTCTAGGCTCTGGGAAGTGGCTGTATATCCGGATGATCGCTGCTGAAGATGGAGGAACCCAGGAAAGGTGAGTGAAATGCAGCGCTGCAGCGATCGTAACGAAATGCTTTTAAAAATAATGTCTTCCCTTTCAGGATCATCGGAGATGTCTCTGTGGTGCAGATTTAGCTGGTAAGGTCTCTTGTCTCCCTTTGCAGGTGACCCAGGATGCTGACAGGCGTGGCTGAAGTCCAGATGCAGGAGCTGACACGGTGAGCGTCCAGCTGTGAGGAGCAGAACAACGCGAAGCGTGAGTTGCTGATCGGGTGTGGTTTAAATAGCTTTGGAAGAAGTCCCAAGTGTGTATCCTTCCTCCGATCAGGTATGTATCCTTCCCCGACCACACCCAGGTGGAAAGCAGTCCCACAGGTAAAGTAGTTCCATTCAGGCCTCAAGAGGGCCTGGATGTGGCAGCATGGTCTGCATCAGGTAAGTGCACATGAAAACACTTGAACACATGTCTAGCTTTATGAGCCTGGCGCCTAAGGCGCCAGGACAGAGGTCCAACATGAGCCTGGCGCCTAAGGCGCCAGGACTGCGGCCAAAGGGCCCCATCTTGGGCCCGCTGGCACTCCCCTGGGGGAAATGATGCCTGCCTCTGGGGTTGCTGGGTCGGACCTGGCTCCTTGGAGGTAGGCATCATGACAGCTGCACGACATGCCAAGAGGGGTCATGCGCTGCATGAGGGCTGCACGACAGGCTGAGAGGGGTCATGCACAGCATGAGGGCTGCACGACAGACTGAGAGG
Organism: Ambystoma mexicanum; assembly: GCF_040938575.1. Lineage (NCBI taxonomy): Eukaryota > Metazoa > Chordata > Amphibia > Caudata > Ambystomatidae > Ambystoma > Ambystoma mexicanum. The sequence continues at coordinate 1,285,363,191 of NC_090928.1, forward strand.
GGTCATGCACCGCATGATAGCTGCACAACAGGTGGAGAGGGGTCATATGCCGCATGGTGGCTGCACGACAGGCCGAGAGGGGTCATGCCCCGCATGATGGCTGCACGACAGGCCAAGAAGGGTGATGCGCCGCATGATGGCTGCACGACAGGCCGAGTGGAGTGATGCATTGCATGATGGCTGCACGACAGGCCGAGAGGGGTCATGCGCCGCATGATGGCTGCACGACAGGCCAAGAGGTGTCATGTGCCACATGATGGCTGCACGACAGGCCGAGAGGGGTCACGCTCTGCATGAGCGCTGCACGACAGGCCGAGAGGGGTCATGCACTGACAGACTGAGAGGGGTCATTCACTGACAGGCCGAGAGGGGTCAAGCGCTGCATGAGGGCTGCACAACAGGCCCAGAATGGTGATGCGCCACATGATGGCTGCACGATTGGCCAAGAAGGGTGATGCACCGCATGATGGCTGCATGACAGGCCAAGAGGGGTGATGTGCCGCATGATGGCTGCACGACAGGCCAAGAAGGGTGATGCACTGCATGATGGCTGCACGACAGGCCAAGAGGGGTGATGCGCTGCATGATGGCTGCATGACAGGCCGAGAGGGGTCATGTGCTGCAAGAGGGCTGCACGACAGGCCGAGAGGGGTCATGCGCCGACAGGCTGAGAGGGATCATGCGCTAACAGGTCAAGAGGGGTCATGCGCTGCATGATGGCTGCACGACAGGCCGAGAGAGGTCATGCGCCGCATGATGGCTGCATGACAGGCCGAGAGGAGTCATGCGCCGCATGATGGCTGCACGACAGGATGAGAGGTGTCATGCGCCGCATGATAGTTGCACGACAGGCCTAGGGGGGTCATGCACCGCATGAGAGCTGCACGACAGGCCGACAGGAGCCATGTGCCGCATGATGGCTGCACGACAGGCCGAGAGCGGTCATGTGCTGCATGATGGCTGCACGATAGGTCGAGAGGGGTCATGCGCCGACAGGCTGAGAGGGATCATGCGCTGACAGGCCAAGAGGGGTCATGCGCCACATGAGGGCTGCACGACAGGCCAAGAAGGGTGATGCGCCGCATGATGGCTGCATGACAGGCCAAGAAGGGTGATGCACCAAATGATGGCTGCACGACAGGATGAGAGGGGTCATGCACCGCATGATAGTTGCACAACAGGCCTAGAGGGGTCATGCACCGCATGAGGGCTGCACGACAGGCCGACAGGGGTCATGTGCAACATGATGGCTGCACGACAGGCCGAGAGAAGTCATATCTGCATGGTGGTTGCACGACAGGCTGAGAGGGGTCATGCACTGCATGATGGCTGTATGACAGGACGAGAAAGGTCATGCGCCGCATGATGGCTGCACGACAGGCCGAGAGGAGTCATGCACCGCATGAGGGCTGCACGACAGGCCAAGAGGGGTCATGTGCTGCATGAGGGCTACACGACAGGCCGAGAGGGGTCATGTGCCGCATGATGACTGCACGACAGGCCGAGACGGGTCATGCGCCACATGATGGCTGCACGACAGGCCGAGAGGGGTCATGAACCACATGATGGCTACACGACGGGCCGAGAGGGGTCATGCGCCGCATGTTGGCTGCATGACAGGCCGAGAGGGGTCATGCACCACATGATGGCTTCTTGACAGGCCGAGAGGGGTCATGTGCTGCATGAGGGCTACACGACAGGCCAAGGGGTCATGTGCCGCATGATGGCTGCACGACAGGCCGAGAGGAGTCATGCACCGCATGATGGCTGCATGACAGGCCGAGAGGAGTGATGCATTGCATGATGGCTGCACGACAGGCCGAGACGGGTCATACGCCGCATGGTGGCTGCACGACAGGCCGAGAGGGGTCATTTGCCGCATGATGGCTGCACGACAGGCCAAGACGGGTCATGCGCCACATGATGGCTGCACGACAGGCTGAGAGGGGTCATGAACCACATGATGGCTACACGACAGGCCGAGAGGGGTCATGCGCCGCATGATGGCTGCATGACAGGCCGAGAGGGGTCATGCACCACATGATGGCTTCTCGACAGGCCGAGAGGGGTCATGTGCCGCATGATGGCTGCACGACAGGCAGAGAGGGGTCATGTGCCGTATGATGGATGCACAACAGGCCGAGAGGGGTCATGCGCCACATGATGGTTGCACGACAGGCCGAGAGGGGTCATTCACCGACAGGCCGAGAGGGGTCATTCACCGACAGGCCGAGAGCGGTCATGCACTGCATGAGGGCTGCACAACAGGCCAAGAAGGGTGATGCACCACATGACGGCTGCACGACAGGCCAAGAAGGGTGATGCACCGCATGATGGCTGCACGACAGGCCAAGAGGGGTGATGGGCCGCATGATGGCTGCTGTAACGCTCACCTGATTCCCACGGAGGCGCAGGTCTGGCTTCGAGTGCTGATGCTTCTTCAATGGTGAAGCGCAGGACTCTGAAGATGGACAGGAAGGCCCTCTACTCTGGCTTCTCCGGCTCGCAGGAATATTCCCCTGTGCGTGAAAAGGGAGTATTACCTACTGACTGAGTTATGCTCAAGCCTCCCACTCTCTTCCAACCCTCCACAATACCCTTCCACGATTCCCCGTGAAGTCTCACCTTAGGGTCAGGAAGGATGAGCTCTCCATCCTGCTTCTGATGCAGGGGCGCATTGAAACCCAGTTACTTCACTGGATTGAGGATTGATGGGAGTTCAGGTAAGCTTGACTATTCAGGTAAGGCTCTGTAAAAGTTCTGTTGCAAGTTCAAAAGTCCAAGCTTAATAATAATGTTCATTGTCTTTTTGCAGCAAGCACTAATGCTTATGTCTTTTTTCCCCTTAGGGACCGGGGTTCGGAATGCCAGAGATATGGCGCCGACCCGAAGTGAAACGTGCAGTTCCAGTTCCAGTAAACGGCAGGTTAGTTCTGGATGAGCACTCGGGAACTGTCTTTGCATTCGCTCATTCAATGTCTTTGTCTCTTTTTCCCCATAGGAGCCGGGGTCCGGAAAATGCCTGGAAGCGGCAAGACCCGAAATGAAATGGGAATGACCCAACAGGTAAGTCTTATTCCCTTCCTTCTCTCCCCTCTTATTCTTGTCTTTTTCTCTAGGCTCTGGGAAGTGGCTGTATATCCGGATGATCGCTGCTGAAGATGGAGGAACCCAGGAAAGGTGAGTGAAATGCAGCGCTGCAGCGATCGTAACGAAATGCTTTTAAAAATAATGTCTTCCCTTTCAGGATCGTCGGAGATGTCTCTGTGGTGCAGATTTAGCTGGTAAGGTCTCTTGTCTCCCTTTGCAGGTGACCCAGGATGCTGACAGGCGTGGCTGAAGTCCAGATGCAGGAGCTGACACGGTGAGCGTCCAGCTGTGAGGAGCAGAACAACGCGAAGCGTGAGTTGCTGATCGGGTGTGGTTTAAATAGCTTTGGAAGAAGTCCCAAGTGTGTATCCTTCCTCCGATCAGGTATGTATCCTTCCCCGACCACACCCAGGTGGAAAGCAGTCCCACAGGTAAAGTAGTTCCATTCAGGCCTCAAGAGGGCCTGGATGTGGCAGCATGGTCTGCATCAGGTAAGTGCACATGAAAACACTTGAACACATGTCTAGCTTTATGAGCCTGGCGCCTAAGGCGCCAGGACAGAGGTCCAACATGAGCCTGGCGCCTAAGGCGCCAGGACTGCGGCCAAAGGGCCCCATCTTGGGCCCGCTGGCACTCCCCTGGGGGAAATGATGCCTGCCTCTGGGGTTGCTGGGTCGGACCTGGCTCCTTGGAGGTAGGCATCATGACAGCTGCACGACATGCCAAGAGGGGTCATGCGCTGCATGAGGGCTGCACGACAGGCTGAGAGGGGTCATGCACAGCATGAGGGCTGCACGACAGGCTGAGAGGGGTCATGCACCGCATGATAGCTGCACAACAGGTGGAGAGGGGTCATATGCCGCATGGTGGCTGCACGACAGGCCGAGAGGGGTCATGCCCCGCATGATGGCTGCACGACAGGCCAAGAAGGGTGATGCGCCGCATGATGGCTGCACGACAGGCCGAGTGGAGTGATGCATTGCATGATGGCTGCACGACAGGCCGAGAGGGGTCATGCGCCGCATGGTGGCTGCACGACCAGCCGAGAGAGGTCATGTACCGCATGATGGCTGCACAACAGGCTGAGAGGGCTGATGCGCAGCACGATGGCGGCACGATAGGCCGAGAGGGATCATGCTTCGCATGTTAGCTGCACGACAGGCCGAGGGGGGTCACGCGCCACATGGTGGCTGCACCCCAGGCTGACAGGGGTCATGCGCTGCATGAGGGCTGCATGACAGGCCAAAAGGAGTGATGCGTAGCATGATGGCTGCACGACAGGCCGAGAGGAGTGATGCATTGCATGATGGCTGCACGACAGGCCAAGAGGGGTCATACGCCGCATGGTGGCTGCACGACAGGTCGAGAGGGGTCATTTGCCGCATGATGGCTGTACGACACGCCGAGACAGGTCATGCGCCACATGATGGCTGCACGACAGGCCGAGAGGGGTCATGCGCCGCATGATGGCTGCACGACAGGCCGAGAGGGGTCATGCACCGCATGATGGCTGCACGACAGATTGAGAGGGGTCATGCGCCGCATGATGGCTGCACGACAGGCCAAGAGGGGTCATGCGCCACATGATGGCTGCACGACAGGCTGAGAGGGGTCATGCACCAACAGGCTGAGAGGGGTCATTCACCGACAGGCCGAGAGGGGTCATGCGCTGCATGAGGGCTGCACAACATGGCAAGAAGGGTGATGCACCACATGATGGCTGCACGACTGGCCAAGATGGGTGATGCACCGCATGATGGCTGCACGACAGGCCGAGAGGGGTCATGCGCCGCATGATGGCTGCACGGCAGGCCGAGAGGGGTGATGCGCCGCATGATGGCTGCACGACAGGATGAGAGGGGTCATGCTCCGCATTATAGTTGCACGACAGGCCAAGAAGGGTGATGCGCCGCATGATGGCTGCACGACAGGCCGAGTGGAGTGATGCATTGCATGATGGCTGCACGACAAGCCGAGAGGGGTCATGCGCCGCATGGTGGCTGCACGATAGGCTGAGAGGGGTCATGTACCGCATGATGGCTGCACGACAGGCTGAGAGGGCTGATGCGCAGCATGATGGCGGCACGATAGGCCAAGAGGGGTCATGCGCCGCATGTTAGCTGCACGATAGGCCGAGAGGGGTCATGCGCCACATGGTGGCTGCACCCGAGGCCGACAGGGGTCATGCGCCGCATGAGGGCTGCACGACAGGCCAAAAGGAGTGATGCGTAGCATGATGGCTGCACGACAAGCCGAGAGGAGTGATGCGTTGCATGATGGCTGCACGACAGGCCGAGAGGAGAGATACATTGCATGATGGCTGCACGACAGGCCAATAGGGGTCACAACGCCGAGAGGGGTCATGCGCCGACAGGCTGAGAGGTATCATGCGCTGACAGACCAAGAGGGGTCATGCGCCGCATGACGGCTGCACGACAGGCCAAGAACAGTGAAGCGCCGTATGATGGCTGCATGACAGGCCAAGAAGGGTGATGCACCACATGATGGCTGCACGATAGGCCGAGAGGGGTGATGTGCCGCATGATGGCTGCACGACAGGATGAGAGGGGTCATGTGCCGCATGATAGTTGCACGACAGGCCTAGAGGGGTCATGCACCACATGAGGGCTGCACGACAGGCTGACATGGGTCATATGCCGCATGATGGCTGCACGACAGGCCGAGAGAGGTCATGCGCTGCATGATGGCTGCACGACAGGCCAAGAGGGGTCATGCGCTGCATGATGGCTGCACGACAGGCAGAGAGTGGTCATGCGACGCATGATGGCTGCACGACAGGCAGATAGGAGTCATGCACCGCATGAGGGCTGCACGACAGGCCGAGAGGGGTCATGTGTTGCATGAGGGCTGCACGACAGGCCGAGAGGGTTCATGTGCCGCATGATGGCTGCACGACAGGTTGAGAGGGGTCATGCACTGCACGATGGCTGCACGACAGGCCGAAAGAGGTCATGCGCCGCATGATGTCTGCACGACAGGCCGAGAGGAGTCATGCGCCGCATGAGGGCTGCACGACAGGCCGAGAGGAGTCATGCGCCGCATGAGGGCTGCACGACAGGCCGAGAGGAGTCATGTGCTGTATGAGGGCTGCACGACAGGCCGAGAGGGGTCATGTGCCGCATGATGGCTGCACGACAGGCCGAGAGGGGTCATGCACCGCATGATGGCTACACAACAGGCCGAGAGAGGTCCTGTGCCGCATGATGGCTGCACGACAGGCCGAGAGGAGTGATGCATTGCATGATGGCTGCACGACAAGCCAAGAGGAGTGATGCATTGCATGATAGCTGCACGACAGGCCAAGAAGGGTCATACACCGCATGGTGGCTGCACTACAGGCCGAGAGGGGTCATTTGCCACATGATGGCTGCACGACAGGCCAAGGCGGGTAATGCGCCACATGATGGCTGCACGACAGGCCGAGAGGGGTCATGCGCCGAGTGATGGCTGCACGATAGGCCGAGAGGGGTCATATGCCGCATGATGGCTGCACGACAGGCCGAGAGGGGTCATGTGCCGTATGATGGCTGCACGACAGGCCGAGAGGGGTCATGCTCTGCATGAGGGCTGCACGACAGGCCGAGAGGGGTAATTCACCGACAGGCCGAGAGGGGTCAAGCGCTGCATGATGGCTGCATGACAGGCCAAGAGGGGTGATACGCCGCATGATGGCTGCACGACAGGCCAAGAAGGGTGAAGCACCGCATGATGGCTGCACGACAGGCCGAGAGGGGTCATGTGCCGCATGATGGCTGCACGACCGGCTGAGAGGGGTCATGCACCGCATGATGGCTGCATGACAGGCTGAGAGGGGTCATGCTCTGCATGAGGGCTGCACGACAGGCCGAGAGGGGTCATGCACTGACAGGCCGAGAGGGGTCATTCACCGATAGGCCGAGAGGGTCAAGCGCTGCATGAGGGCTGCACAACAGGCCAAGAAGGGTGATGCGCCACATGATGACTGCACGACTGGCCAAGTAGGGTGATGCACCGCATGATGGCTGCATGACAGGCCAAGAGGGGTGATGCACCGCATGATGGCTGAACGACAGGCCAAGAAGGGTGATGCACTGCATGATGGCTGCACGACAGGCCGAGAGGGGTCATGCGCCACAAGAGGGCTGCACGACAGGCCGAGAGGGGTCATGCGCCGACAGGCTGAGAGGGATCATGCACTGACAGGCCAAGAGGGGTCATGCGCCGCATGAGGGCTGCACGACAGACCGAGAGGGGTCATGCGCTGCATGATGGCTGCACGACAGACCGAGAGAGGTCATGCGCTGCATGATGGCTGCACGACAGGCCGAGAGGAGTCATGCGCCGCATGATGGCTGCACGACAGGATGAGAGGGGTCATGCGCCACATGATAGTTGCACGACAGGCCTAGAGGGGTCATGCACCGCATGAGAGCTGCACGACAGGCCGACAGGAGCCATGTGCCGCATGATGGCTGCACGACAGGCCGAGAGTGGTCATGTGCTGCATGATGGCTGCACGACAGGCCGAGAGGGGTCATGCGCCGACAGGCTGAGAGGGATCATGCGCTCACAGGCCGAGAGGCGTCATGCGACGCAAGAGGGCTGCACGACAGGCCGAGAGGGGTCATGCGCCGACAGGCTGAGAGGGATCATGCGCTGACAGGCCAAGAGGGGTCATGCGCCGCATTAGGGCTGCACGACAGGCCGAGAGGGGTCATGTGCTGCATGATGGCTGCACCACAGGCCGAGAGAGGTCATGCGCCGCATGATGGCTGCATGACAGTCCGAGAGGAGTCATGCGCCGCATGATGGCTGCATGACAGGATGAGAGGGGTCATGTGCCGCATGATAGTTGCACGACAGGCCTAGAGGGGTCATGCACCGCATGAGAGCTGCACGACAGGCCGACAGAAGCCATGTGCCGCATGATGGCTGCACGACAGGCCGAGAGCGGTCATGTGCTGCATGATGGCTGCACGACAGGCTGAGAGGGGTCATGCACCGACAGGCTGAGAGGGATCATGCGCTGTCAGGCCAAGAGGGGTCATGCGCCGCATGAGGGCTGCTTGATAGGCCGAGAGGGGTCATGTGAGGCATGGTGGCTGCACGAAAGGCCGAGAGGGGTCATGCGCCGCATGGTGGCTGCACAACAGGCCGAGAGGGGTCATGCACCGCAAGGGGGCTGCACGACAGGCTGAGCGGGGTCATGCGCTGCGTGGTGGCTGCACGACAGGCCAAGAGGGGTCATGCACCGCATGATGGCTGCACGACAGGCCAAGAAGAGTGATGCGCCGCATGATGGCTGCACGACAGGCCGAGTGGAGTGATGCATTACATGATGGCTGCACGACAGGCCAAGAGGGGTCATGCACTGCATGATGGCTGCACGACAGGCCGAGAGGGGTCATGTACCGCATGATGGCTGCACGACAGGCCGGGAGGGGTCATGCGCCGCATGTTAGCTGCACGACAGGCCGAAAGGGGTCATGTACCGCATGATGGCTGCACGGCAGGCCGAGAGTGGTCATGCGCCGCATGTTAGCTGCACGACAGGCCGAGAGGGGTCATGCGCCACATGGTGGCTGCACCCCAGGCTGACAAGGGTCATGCGCCGCATGAGGGCTGCACGACAGGCCAAAAGGAGTGATGCGTAGCATGATGGCTGCACGACAGGCCGAGAGGAGTGATGCATTGAATGATGGCTGCACGACAGGCCAAGAGGAGTGATGCATTGCATGATGGCTGCACGACAGGCCAAGAGGGGTCATACACCGCATGGTGGCTGCACGACAGGCCGAGAGGGGTCATTTGCCGCATGATGGCTGCACGACAGGCCGAGAGGGGTCATGCGCCGAGTGATGGCTGCACGACAGGCTGAGAGGGGTCATATGCCGCATGATGGCTGCACGACAGGCCGAGAGGGGTCATGTGTTGCATGATGGCTGCACGACAGGCCGAGAGGGGTCATGCTCTGCATGAGGGCTGCACGACAGGCCGAGAGGGGTAATTCATCGTCAGGCCGAGAGGGGTCAAGCGCTGCATGATGGCTGCATGACAGGCCAAGAGGGGTGATGTGCCGCATGATGGCTGCACGACAGGCCGAGAGGGGTCATGCTCTGCATGAGGGCTGCACGACAGGCCGAGAGGGGTCATGCACTGACAGACTGAGAGGGGTCATTCACTGACAGGCCGAGAGGGGTCAAGCGCTGCATGAGGGCTGCACAACAGGCCCAGAATGGTGATGCGCCACATGATGGCTGCATGATTGGCCAAGAAGAGTGATGCACCGCATGATGGCTGCATGACAGGCCAAGAGGGGTGATGTGCCGCATGATGGCTGCACGACAGGCCAAGAAGGGTGATGCACTGCATGATGGCTGCACGACAGGCCAAGAGGGGTGATGCGCTGCATGATGGCTGCACGACAGGCCGAGAGGGGTCATGCGCCGCAAGAGGGCTGCACGACAGGCCGAGAGGGGTCATGCGCCGACAGGCTGAGAGGGATCATGCGCTAACAGGCCAAGAGGGTTCATGCGCTGCATGATGGCTGCACGACAGGCCGAGAGAGGTCATGCGGCGCATGATGGCTGCACGACAGGCCGAGAGGAGTCATGCACCGCATGATGGCTGCACGACAGGATGAGAGGGGTCATGCGCCGCATGATAGTTGCACGACAGGCCTAGAGGGGTCATGCACCGCATGAGAGCTGCATGACAGGCCGACAGGAGCCATGTGCCGCATGATGGCTGCACGACAGGCCGAGAGCGGTCATGTGCTGCATGATGGCTGTACGATAGGCCGAGAGGGGTCATGCGCCGACAGGCTGAGAGGGATCATGCGCTGACAGGCCAAGAGGGGTCATGCGCCGCATGAGGGCTGCACGACAGGACAAGAAGGGTGATGCGCCGCATGATGGCTGCATGACAGGCCAAGAAGGGTGATGCACCAAATGATGGCTGCACGACAGGATGAGAGGGGTCATGCACCGCATGATAGTTGCACAACAGGCCTAGAGGGGTCATGCACCGCATGAGGGCTGCACGACAGGCCGACAGGGGTCATGTGCCACATGATGGCTGCACGACAGGCCGAGAGAGGTCATATCTGCATGGTGGCTGCACGACAGGCTGAGAGGGGTCATGCACTGCATGATGGCTGTATGACAGGACGAGAAAGGTCATGCGCCGCATGATGGCTGCACGACAGGCCGAGAGGAGTCATGCACCGCATGAGGTCTGCACGACAGGCCAAGAGGGGTCATGTGCTGCATGAGGGCTACACGACAGGCCGAGAGGGGTCATGTGCCGCATGATGACTGCACGACAGGCCGAGACGGGTCATGCGCCACATGATGGCTGCACGACAGGCCGAGAGGGGTCATGAACCACATGATGGCTACACGATAGGCGAGAGGGGTCATGCGCCGCATGTTGGCTGCATGACAGGCCGAGAGGGGTCATGCACCACATGATGGCTTCTTGACAGGCCGAGAGGGGTCATGTGCTGCATGAGGGCTACACGACAGGCCAAGGGGTCATGTGCCGCATGATGGCTGCACGACAGGCCGAGAGGAGTCATGCACCGCATGATGGCTGCATGACAGGCCGAGAGGAGTCATGCATTGCATGATGGCTGCACGACAGGCCAAGAGGAGTGATGCATTGCATGATGGCTGCACGACAGCCCAAGAGGGGTCATTTGCCGCATGGTGGCTGCACGACAGGCCGAGAGGGGTCATTTGCCGCATGATGGCTGCACGACAGGCCGAGACGGGTCATGCGCCACATGATGGCTGCACGACAGGCCGAGAGGGGTCATGAACCACATGATGGCTACACGACAGGCCGAGAGGGGTCATGCGCTGCATGATGGCTGCATGACAGGCCGAGAGGGGTCATGCACCACATGATGGCTTCTCGACAGGCCGAGAGGGGTCATGTGCCGCATGATGGCTGCACGACAGGCTGAGAGGGGTCATGCACTGCATGATGGCTGTATGACAGGACGAGAAAGGTCATGCGCCGCATGATGGCTGCACGACAGGCCGAGAGGAGTCATGCACCGCATGAGGTCTGCACGACAGGCCAAGAGGGGTCATGTGCTGCATGAGGGCTACACGACAGGCCGAGAGGGGTCATGTGCCGCATGATGACTGCACGACAGGCCGAGACGGGTCATGCGCCACATGATGGCTGCACGACAGGCCGAGAGGGGTCATGAACCACATGATGGCTACACGATAGGCGAGAGGGGTCATGCGCCGCATGTTGGCTGCATGACAGGCCGAGAGGGGTCATGCACCACATGATGGCTTCTTGACAGGCCGAGAGGGGTCATGTGCTGCATGAGGGCTACACGACAGGCCAAGGGGTCATGTGCCGCATGATGGCTGCACGACAGGCCGAGAGGAGTCATGCACCGCATGATGGCTGCATGACAGGCCGAGAGGAGTCATGCATTGCATGATGGCTGCACGACAGGCCAAGAGGAGTGATGCATTGCATGATGGCTGCACGACAGCCCAAGAGGGGTCATTTGCCGCATGATGGCTGCACGACAGGCCGAGACGGGTCATACGCCGCATGGTGGCTGCACGACAGGCCGAGAGGGGTCATTTGCCGCATGATGGCTGCACGACAGGCCGAGACGGGTCATGCGCCACATGATGGCTGCACGACAGGCCGAGAGGGGTCATGAACCACATGATGGCTACACGACAGGCCGAGAGGGGTCATGCGCCGCATGATGGCTGCATGACAGGCCGAGAGGGGTCATGCACCACATGATGGCTTCTCGACAGGCCGAGAGGGGTCATGTGCCGCATGATGGCTGCACGACAGGCAGAGAGGGTTCATGTGCCGTATGATGGATGCACAACAGGCCGAGAGGGGTCATGCGCCACATGATGGTTGCACGACAGGCCGAGAGGGGTCATTCACCGACAGGCCGAGAGGGGTCATTCACCGACAGGCCGAGAGGGGTCATGCGCTGCATGAGGGCTGCACAACAGGCCAAGAAGGGTGATGCACCACATGATGGCTGCACGACAGGCCAAGAAGGGTGATGCACCGCATGATGGCTACACGACAGGCCAAGAGGGGTGATGCGCCGCATGATGGCTGCTGTAACGCTCACCTGATTCCCACGGAGGCGCAGGTCTGGCTTCGAGTGCTGATGCTTCTTCAATGGTGAAGCGCAGGACTCTGAAGATGGACAGGAAGGGCCCTCTACTCTGGCTTCTCCGGCTCGCAGGAATATTCCCCTGTGCGTGAAAAGGGAGTATTACCTACCGACTGAGTTATGCTCAAGCCTCCTACTCTCTTCCAACCCTCCACAATACCCTTCCACGATTCCCCGTGAAGTCTCACCTTAGTGTCAGGAAGGATGAGCTCTCCATCCTGCTTCTGATGCAGGGGCGCGTTGAAACCCAGTTACTTCACTGGGTTGAGGATTGATGGGAGTTCAGGTAAGCTTGACTATTCAGGTAAGGCTCTGTAAAAGTTCTGTTGCAAGTTCAAAAGTCCAAGCTTAATAATAATGTTCATTGTCTTTTTGCAGCAAGCACTAATGCTTATGTCTTTTTTCCCCTTAGGGGCCGGGGTTCGGAATGCCGGAGATATGGCGCCGACCCGAAGTGAATCGTGCAGTTCCAGTTCCAGTAAACGGCAGGTTAGTTCTGGATGAGCGCTCGGGAACTGTTTTTGCATACGCTCATTCAATGTCTTTGTCTCTTTTTCCCTATAGGGGCCGGGGTCCGGAAAATGCCTGGAAGCGGCAAGACCCGAAATGAAATGGGAATGACCCAACAGGTAAGTCTTATTCCCTTCCTTCTCTCGCCTCTTATTCTTGTCTTTTTCTCTAGGCTCTGGGAAGTGGCTATATATCCTGATGATCGCTGCTGAAGATGGAGGAACCCAGGAAAGGTGAGTGAAATGCAGCGCTGCAGCGATCGTAACGAAATGCTTTTAAAAATAATGTCTTCCCTTTCAGGATCGTCGGTGATGTCTCTGTGGTGCAGATTTAGCTGGTAAGGTCTCTTTTCTCCCTTTGCAGGTGACCCAGGATGCTGACAGGCGTGGCTGAAGTCCAGATGCAGGAGCTGACACGGTGAGCGTCCAGCTGTGAGGAGCAGAACAACGCGAAGCGTGAGTTGCTGATCGGGTGTGGTTTAAATAGCTTTGGAAGAAGTCCCAAGTGTGTATCCTTCCTCCGATCAGGTATTTATCCTTCCCCGACCACACCCAGGTGGAAAGTAGTCCCACAGGTAAAGTAGTTCCATTCAGGCCTCAAGAGGGCCTGGATGTGGCAGCATGGTCTGCATCAGGTAAGTGCACATGAAAACACTTGAACACATGTCTAGCTTTATGAGCCTGGCGCCTAAGGCGCCAGGACAGAGGTCCAACATGAGCCTGGCGCCTAAGGCGTCAGGACTGCGGCCAAAGGGCCCCATCTTGGGCCCGCTGGCACTCCCCTGGGGGAAATGATGCCTGCCTCTGGGGTTGCTGGGTCGGACCTGGCTCCTTGGAGGTAGGCATCATGACAGCTGCACGACATGCCAAGAGGGGTCATGCGCTGCATGAGGGCTGCACGACAGGCTGAGAGGGGTCATGCACAGCATGAGGGCTGCACGACAGGCTGAGAGGGGTCATGCACCGCATGATAGCTGCACGACAGGTGGAGAGGGGTCATATGCCGCATGGTGGCTGCACGACAGGCCGAGAGGGGTCATGCCCCGCATGATGGCTGCACGACAGGCCAAGAAGGGTGATGCGCCGCATGATGGCTGCACGACAGGCCGAGTGGAGTGATGCATTGCATGATGGCTGCACGACAGGCTGAGAGGGGTCATGCGCCGCATGGTGGCTGCACGACCAGCCGAGAGGGGTCATGTACCACATGATGGCTGCACAACAGGCTGAGAGGGCTGATGCGCAGCACGATGGCGGCACGATAGGCCGAGAGGGGTCATGCGTCGCATGTTAGCTGCACGACAGGCCGAGGGGGGTCACGCGCCACATGGAGGCTGCACCCCAGGCTGACAGGGGTCATGCGCTGCATGAGGGCTGCACGACAGGCCAAAAGGAGTGATGCGTAGTATGATGGCTGCACGACAGGCCGAGAGGAGTGATGCATTGCATGATGGCTGCACGACAGGCCAAGAGGGGTCATACGCCGCATGGTGGCTGCACGACAGGTCGAGAGGGGTCATTTGCCGCATGATGGCTGTACGACACGCCGAGACGGGTCATGCGCCACATGATGGCTGCACGACAGGCCGAGAAGGGTCATGCGCCGCATGATGGCTGCACGACAGGCCGAGAGGGGTCATGCGCCGCATGATGGCTGCACGACAGGCCGAGAGGGGTCATGCGCCGCATGATGGCTGCACGACAGATTGAGAGGGGTCATGCGCCACATGATGGCTGCACGACAGGCTGAGAGGGGTCATGCACCAACAGGCCGCAAGCGGGTTTCATTCATCGACAGGCTGAGAGGGGTCATGCGCTGCATGAGGGCTGCACAACATGGCAAGAAGGGTGATGCACCACATGATGGCTGCACGACTGGCCAAGATGGGTGATGCACCGCATGATGGCTGCACGACAGGCCGAGAGGGGTCATGCGCCGCATGATGGCTGCACGGCAGGCCGAGAGGGGTGATGCGCCGCATGATGGCTGCACGACAGGATGAGAGGGGTCATGCTCCGCATTATAGTTGCACGACAGGCCAAGAAGGGTGATGCGCCGCATGATGGCTGCACGACAGGCCGAGTGGAGTGATGCATTGCATGATGGCTGCACGACAAGCCGAGAGGGGTCATGCGCTGCATGGTGGCTGCACGATAGGCTGAGAGGGGTCATGTACCGCATGATGGCTGCACGACAGGCTGAGAGGGCTGATGCGCAGCATGATGGCGGCACGATAGGCCAAGAGGGGTCATGCGCCGCATGTTAGCTGCACGATAGGCCGAGAGGGGTCATGCGCCACATGGTGGCTGCACCCGAGGCCGACAGGGGTCATGCGCCGCATGAGGGCTGCACGACAGGCCAAAAGGAGTGATGCGTAGCATGATGGCTGCACGACAAGCCGAGAGGAGTGATGCGTTGCATGATGGCTGCACGACAGGCCGAGAGGAGAGATACATTGCATGATGGCTGCACGACAGGCCAATAGGGGTCACAACGCCGAGAGGGGTCATGCGCCGACAGGCTGAGAGGTATCATGCGCTGACAGACCAAGAGGGGTCATGCGCCGCATGACGGCTGCACGACAGGCCAAGAACAGTGAAGCGCCGTATGATGGCTGCATGACAGGCCAAGAAGGGTGATGCACCACATGATGGCTGCACGATAGGCAGAGAGGGGTGATGTGCCGCATGATGGCTGCACGACAGGATGAGAGGGGTCATGTGCCGCATGATAGTTGCACGACAGGCCTAGAGGGGTCATGCACCACATGAGGGCTGCACGACAGGCTGACATGGGTCATATGCCGCATGATGGCTGCACGACAGGCCGAGAGAGGTCATGCGCTGCATGATGGCTGCACGACAGGCCAAGAGGGGTCATGCGCTGCATGATGGCTGCACGACAGGCAGAGAGTGGTCATGCGACGCATGATGGCTGCACGACAGGCAGATAGGAGTCATGCACCGCATGAGGGCTGCACGACAGGCCGAGAGGGGTCATGTGTTGCATGAGGGCTGCACGACAGGCCGAGAGGGTTCATGTGCCGCATGATGGCTGCACGACAGGTTGAGAGGGGTCATGCACTGCACGATGGCTGCACGACAGGCCGAAAGAGGTCATGCGCCGCATGATGTCTGCACGACAGGCCGAGAGGAGTCATGCGCCGCATGAGGGCTGCACGACAGGCCGAGAGGAGTCATGCGCCGCATGAGGGCTGCACGACAGGCCGAGAGGAGTCATGTGCTGTATGAGGGCTGCACGACAGGCCGAGAGGGGTCATGTGCCGCATGATGGCTGCACGACAGGCCGAGAGGGGTCATGCACCGCATGATGGCTACACAACAGGCCGAGAGAGGTAATGCGCCGCATGATGGCTGCACGACAGGCCGAGAGGAGTCATGCGCCGCATGAGGGCTGCACGACAGGCCGAGAGGAGTCATGCGCCGCATGAGGGCTGCACGACAGGCCGAGAGGAGTCATGCGCCGCATGAGGGCTGCACGACAGGCCGAGAGGAGTCATGTGCTGTATGAGGGCTGCACGACAGGCCGAGAGGGGACATGTGCCGCATGATGGCTGCACGACAGGCCGAGAGGGGTCATGCACCCCATGATGGCTACACAACAGTCCGAGAGAGGTCCTGTGCCGCATGATGGCTGCACGACAGGCCGAGAGGAGTGATGCATTGCATGATGGCTGCACGACAAGCCAAGAGGAGTGATGCATTGCATGATAGCTGCACGACAGGCCAATAAGGGTCATACACCGCATGGTGGCTGCACTACAGGCCGAGAGGGGTCATTTGCCACATGATGGCTGCACGACAGGCCAAGGCGGGTAATGCGCCACATGATGGCTGCACGACAGGCCGAGAGGGGTCATGCGCCGAGTGATGGCTGCACGATAGGCCGAGAGGGGTCATATGCCGCATGATGGCTGCACGACAGGCCGAGAGGGGTCATGTGCCGTATGATGGCTGCACGACAGGCCGAGAGGGGTCATGCTCTGCATGAGGGCTGCACGACAGGCCGAGAGGGGTAATTCACCGACAGGCCGAGAGGGGTCAAGCGCTGCATGATGGCTGCATGACAGGCCAAGAGGGGTGATACGCCGCATGATGGCTGCACGACAGGCCAAGAAGGGTGAAGCACCGCATGATGGCTGCACGACAGGCCGAGAGGGGTCATGTGCCGCATGATGGCTGCACGACCGGCTGAGAGGGGTCATGCACCGCATGATGGCTGCATGACAGGCTGAGAGGGGTCATGCTCTGCATGAGGGCTGCACGACAGGCCGAGAGGGGTCATGCACTGACAGGCCGAGAGGGGTCATTCACCGATAGGCCGAGAGGGTCAAGCGCTGCATGAGGGCTGCACAACAGGCCAAGAAGGGTGATGCGCCACATGATGACTGCACGACTGGCCAAGTAGGGTGATGCACCGCATGATGGCTGCATGACAGGCCAAGAGGGGTGATGCACCGCATGATGGCTGAACGACAGGCCAAGAAGGGTGATGCACTGCATGATGGCTGCACGACAGGCCGAGAGGGGTCATGCGCCACAAGAGGGCTGCACGACAGGCTGAGAGGGGTCATGCGCCGACAGGCTGAGAGGGATCATGCACTGACAGGCCAAGAGGGGTCATGCGCCGCATGAGGGCTGCACGACAGACCGAGAGGGGTCATGCGCTGCATGATGGCTGCACGACAGACCGAGAGAGGTCATGCGCTGCATGATGGCTGCACGACAGGCCGAGAGGAGTCATGCGCCGCATGATGGCTGCACGACAGGATGAGAGGGGTCATGCGCCACATGATAGTTGCACGACAGGCCTAGAGGGGTCATGCACCGCATGAGAGCTGCACGACAGGCCGACAGGAGCCATGTGCCGCATGATGGCTGCACGACAGGCCGAGAGTGGTCATGTGCTGCATGATGGCTGCACGACAGGCCGAGAGGGGTCATGCGCCGACAGGCTGAGAGGGATCATGCGCTCACAGGCCGAGAGGGGTCATGCGACGCAAGAGGGCTGCACGACAGGCCGAGAGGGGTCATGCGCCGACAGGCTGAGAGGGATCATGCGCTGACAGGCCAAGAGGGGTCATGCGCCGCATTAGGGCTGCACGACAGGCCGAGAGGGGTCATGTGCTGCATGATGGCTGCACCACAGGCCGAGAGAGGTCATGCGCCGCATGATGGCTGCATGACAGTCCGAGAGGAGTCATGCGCCGCATGATGGCTGCATGACAGGATGAGAGGGGTCATGTGCCGCATGATAGTTGCACGACAGGCCTAGAGGGGTCATGCACCGCATGAGAGCTGCACGACAGGCCGACAGAAGCCATGTGCCGCATGATGGCTGCACGACAGGCCGAGAGCGGTCATGTGCTGCATGATGGCTGCACGACAGGCTGAGAGGGGTCATGCACCGACAGGCTGAGAGGGATCATGCGCTGTCAGGCCAAGAGGGGTCATGCGCCGCATGAGGGCTGCTTGATAGGCCGAGAGGGGTCATGTGAGGCATGGTGGCTGCACGAAAGGCCGAGAGGGGTCATGCGCCGCATGGTGGCTGCACAACAGGCCGAGAGGGGTCATGCACCGCAAGGGGGCTGCACGACAGGCTGAGCGGGGTCATGCGCTGCGTGGTGGCTGCACGACAGGCCAAGAGGGGTCATGCACCGCATGATGGCTGCACGACAGGCCAAGAAGAGTGATGCGCCGCATGATGGCTGCACGACAGGCCGAGTGGAGTGATGCATTACATGATGGCTGCACGACAGGCCAAGAGGGGTCATGCACTGCATGATGGCTGCACGACAGGCCGAGAGGGGTCATGTACCGCATGATGGCTGCACGACAGGCCGGGAGGGGTCATGCGCCGCATGTTAGCTGCACGACAGGCCGAAAGGGGTCATGTACCGCATGATGGCTGCACGACAGGCCGAGAGTGGTCATGCGCCGCATGTTAGCTGCACGACAGGCCGAGAGGGGTCATGCGCCACATGGTGGCTGCACCCCAGGCTGACAAGGGTCATGCGCCGCATGAGGGCTGCACGACAGGCCAAAAGGAGTGATGCGTAGCATGATGGCTGCACGACAGGCCGAGAGGAGTGATGCATTGAATGATGGCTGCACGACAGGCCAAGAGGAGTGATGCATTGCATGATGGCTGCACGACAGGCCAAGAGGGGTCATACACCGCATGGTGGCTGCACGACAGGCCGAGAGGGGTCATTTGCCGCATGATGGCTGCACGACAGGCCGAGAGGGGTCATGCGCCGAGTGATGGCTGCACGACAGGCTGAGAGGGGTCATATGCCGCATGATGGCTGCACGACAGGCCGAGAGGGGTCATGTGTTGCATGATGGCTGCACGACAGGCCGAGAGGGGTCATGCTCTGCATGAGGGCTGCACGACAGGCCGAGAGGGGTAATTCATCGTCAGGCCGAGAGGGGTCAAGCGCTGCATGATGGCTGCATGACAGGCCAAGAGGGGTGATGTGCCGCATGATGGCTGCACGACAGGCCGAGAGGGGTCATGCTCTGCATGAGGGCTGCACGACAGGCCGAGAGGGGTCATGCACTGACAGACTGAGAGGGGTCATTCACTGACAGGCCGAGAGGGGTCAAGCGCTGCATGAGGGCTGCACAACAGGCCCAGAATGGTGATGCGCCACATGATGGCTGCATGATTGGCCAAGAAGGGTGATGCACCGCATGATGGCTGCATGACAGGCCAAGAGGGGTGATGTGCCGCATGATGGCTGCACGACATGCCAAGAAGGGTGATGCACTGCATGATGGCTGCACGACAGGCCAAGAGGGGTGATGCGCTGCATGATGGCTGCACGACAGGCCGAGAGGGGTCATGCGCCGCAAGAGGGCTGCACGACAGGCCGAGAGGGGTCATGCGCCGACAGGCTGAGAGGGATCATGCGCTAACAGGCCAAGAGGGTACATGCGCTGCATGATGGCTGCACGACAGGCCGAGAGAGGTCATGCGGCGCATGATGGCTGCACGACAGGCCGAGAGGAGTCATGCACCGCATGATGGCTGCACGACAGGATGAGAGGGGTCATGCGCCGCATGATAGTTGCACGACAGGCCTAGAGGGGTCATGCACCGCATGAGAGCTGCATGACAGGCCGACAGGAGCCATGTGCCGCATGATGGCTGCACGACAGGCCGAGAGCGGTCATGTGCTGCATGATGGCTGTACGATAGGCCGAGAGGGGTCATGCGCCGACAGGCTGAGAGGGATCATGCGCTGACAGGCCAAGAGGGGTCATGCGCCGCATGAGGGCTGCACGACAGGACAAGAAGGGTGATGCGCCGCATGATGGCTGCATGACAGGCCAAGAAGGGTGATGCACCAAATGATGGCTGCACGACAGGATGAGAGGGGTCATGCACCGCATGATAGTTGCACAACAGGCCTAGAGGGGTCATGCACCGCATGAGGGCTGCACGACAGGCCGACAGGGGTC
This sequence comes from Ambystoma mexicanum, assembly GCF_040938575.1. Taxonomy (NCBI): domain Eukaryota; kingdom Metazoa; phylum Chordata; class Amphibia; order Caudata; family Ambystomatidae; genus Ambystoma; species Ambystoma mexicanum. The sequence continues at coordinate 1,285,383,459 of NC_090928.1, forward strand.
ATGTGCCACATGATGGCTGCACGACAGGCCGAGAGAGGTCATATCTGCATGGTGGCTGCACGACAGGCTGAGAGGGGTCATGCACTGCATGATGGCTGTATGACAGGACGAGAAAGGTCATGCGCCGCATGATGGCTGCACGACAGGCCGAGAGGAGTCATGCACCGCATGAGGTCTGCACGACAGGCCAAGAGGGGTCATGTGCTGCATGAGGGCTACACGACAGGCCGAGAGGGGTCATGTGCCGCATGATGACTGCACGACAGGCCGAGACGGGTCATGCGCCACATGATGGCTGCACGACAGGCCGAGAGGGGTCATGAACCACATGATGGCTACACGATAGGCGAGAGGGGTCATGCGCCGCATGTTGGCTGCATGACAGGCCGAGAGGGGTCATGCACCACATGATGGCTTCTTGACAGGCCGAGAGGGGTCATGTGCTGCATGAGGGCTACACGACAGGCCAAGGGGTCATGTGCCGCATGATGGCTGCACGACAGGCCGAGAGGAGTCATGCACCGCATGATGGCTGCATGACAGGCCGAGAGGAGTCATGCATTGCATGATGGCTGCACGACAGGCCAAGAGGAGTGATGCATTGCATGATGGCTGCACGACAGCCCAAGAGGGGTCATTTGCCGCATGATGGCTGCACGACAGGCCGAGACGGGTCATACGCCGCATGGTGGCTGCACGACAGGCCGAGAGGGGTCATTTGCCGCATGATGGCTGCACGACAGGCCGAGACGGGTCATGCGCCACATGATGGCTGCACGACAGGCCGAGAGGGGTCATGAACCACATGATGGCTACACGACAGGCCGAGAGGGGTCATGCGCTGCATGATGGCTGCATGACAGGCCGAGAGGGGTCATGCACCACATGATGGCTTCTCGACAGGCCGAGAGGGGTCATGTGCCGCATGATGGCTGCACGACAGGCTGAGAGGGGTCATGCACTGCATGATGGCTGTATGACAGGACGAGAAAGGTCATGCGCCGCATGATGGCTGCACGACAGGCCGAGAGGAGTCATGCACCGCATGAGGTCTGCACGACAGGCCAAGAGGGGTCATGTGCTGCATGAGGGCTACACGACAGGCCGAGAGGGGTCATGTGCCGCATGATGACTGCACGACAGGCCGAGACGGGTCATGCGCCACATGATGGCTGCACGACAGGCCGAGAGGGGTCATGAACCACATGATGGCTACACGATAGGCGAGAGGGGTCATGCGCCGCATGTTGGCTGCATGACAGGCCGAGAGGGGTCATGCACCACATGATGGCTTCTTGACAGGCCGAGAGGGGTCATGTGCTGCATGAGGGCTACACGACAGGCCAAGGGGTCATGTGCCGCATGATGGCTGCACGACAGGCCGAGAGGAGTCATGCACCGCATGATGGCTGCATGACAGGCCGAGAGGAGTCATGCATTGCATGATGGCTGCACGACAGGCCAAGAGGAGTGATGCATTGCATGATGGCTGCACGACAGCCCAAGAGGGGTCATTTGCCGCATGATGGCTGCACGACAGGCCGAGACGGGTCATACGCCGCATGGTGGCTGCACGACAGGCCGAGAGGGGTCATTTGCCGCATGATGGCTGCACGACAGGCCGAGACGGGTCATGCGCCACATGATGGCTGCACGACAGGCCGAGAGGGGTCATGAACCACATGATGGCTACACGACAGGCCGAGAGGGGTCATGCGCCGCATGATGGCTGCATGACAGGCCGAGAGGGGTCATGCACCACATGATGGCTTCTCGACAGGCCGAGAGGGGTCATGTGCCGCATGATGGCTGCACGACAGGCAGAGAGGGTTCATGTGCCGTATGATGGATGCACAACAGGCCGAGAGGGGTCATGCGCCACATGATGGTTGCACGACAGGCCGAGAGGGGTCATTCACCGACAGGCCGAGAGGGGTCATTCACCGACAGGCCGAGAGGGGTCATGCGCTGCATGAGGGCTGCACAACAGGCCAAGAAGGGTGATGCACCACATGATGGCTGCACGACAGGCCAAGAAGGGTGATGCACCGCATGATGGCTACACGACAGGCCAAGAGGGGTGATGCGCCGCATGATGGCTGCTGTAACGCTCACCTGATTCCCACGGAGGCGCAGGTCTGGCTTCGAGTGCTGATGCTTCTTCAATGGTGAAGCGCAGGACTCTGAAGATGGACAGGAAGGGCCCTCTACTCTGGCTTCTCCGGCTCGCAGGAATATTCCCCTGTGCGTGAAAAGGGAGTATTACCTACCGACTGAGTTATGCTCAAGCCTCCTACTCTCTTCCAACCCTCCACAATACCCTTCCACGATTCCCCGTGAAGTCTCACCTTAGTGTCAGGAAGGATGAGCTCTCCATCCTGCTTCTGATGCAGGGGCGCGTTGAAACCCAGTTACTTCACTGGGTTGAGGATTGATGGGAGTTCAGGTAAGCTTGACTATTCAGGTAAGGCTCTGTAAAAGTTCTGTTGCAAGTTCAAAAGTCCAAGCTTAATAATAATGTTCATTGTCTTTTTGCAGCAAGCACTAATGCTTATGTCTTTTTTCCCCTTAGGGGCCGGGGTTCGGAATGCCGGAGATATGGCGCCGACCCGAAGTGAATCGTGCAGTTCCAGTTCCAGTAAACGGCAGGTTAGTTCTGGATGAGCGCTCGGGAACTGTTTTTGCATACGCTCATTCAATGTCTTTGTCTCTTTTTCCCTATAGGGGCCGGGGTCCGGAAAATGCCTGGAAGCGGCAAGACCCGAAATGAAATGGGAATGACCCAACAGGTAAGTCTTATTCCCTTCCTTCTCTCGCCTCTTATTCTTGTCTTTTTCTCTAGGCTCTGGGAAGTGGCTATATATCCTGATGATCGCTGCTGAAGATGGAGGAACCCAGGAAAGGTGAGTGAAATGCAGCTCTGCAGCGATCGTAACGAAATGCTTTTAAAAATAATGTCTTCCCTTTCAGGATCGTCAGTGATGTCTCTGTGGTGCAGATTTAGCTGGTAAGGTCTCTTTTCTCCCTTTGCAGGTGACCCAGGATGCTGACAGGCGTGGCTGAAGTCCAGATGCAGGAGCTGACACGGTGAGCGTCCAGCTGTGAGGAGCAGAACAACGCGAAGCGTGAGTTGCTGATCGGGTGTGGTTTAAATAGCTTTGGAAGAAGTCCCAAGTGTGTATCCTTCCTCCGATCAGGTATTTATCCTTCCCCGACCACACCCAGGTGGAAAGTAGTCCCACAGGTAAAGTAGTTCCATTCAGGCCTCAAGAGGGCCTGGATGTGGCAGCATGGTCTTCATCAGGTAAGTGCACATGAAAACACTTGAACACATGTCTAGCTTTATGAGCCTGGCGCCTAAGGCGCCAGGACAGAGGTCCAACATGAGCCTGGCGCCTAAGGCGTCAGGACTGCGGCCAAAGGGCCCCATCTTGGGCCCGCTGGCACTCCCCTGGGGGAAATGATGCCTGCCTCTGGGGTTGCTGGGTCGGACCTGGCTCCTTGGAGGTAGGCATCATGACAGCTGCACGACATGCCAAGAGGGGTCATGCGCTGCATGAGGGCTGCACGACAGGCTGAGAGGGGTCATGCACAGCATGAGGGCTGCACGACAGGCTGAGAGGGGTCATGCACCGCATGATAGCTGCACGACAGGTGGAGAGGGGTCATATGCCGCATGGTGGCTGCACGACAGGCCGAGAGGGGTCATGCCCCGCATGATGGCTGCACGACAGGCCAAGAAGGGTGATGCGCCGCATGATGGCTGCACGACAGGCCGAGTGGAGTGATGCATTGCATGATGGCTGCACGACAGGCTGAGAGGGGTCATGCGCCGCATGGTGGCTGCACGACCAGCCGAGAGGGGTCATGTACCACATGATGGCTGCACAACAGGCTGAGAGGGCTGATGCGCAGCACGATGGCGGCACGATAGGCCGAGAGGGGTCATGCGTCGCATGTTAGCTGCACGACAGGCCGAGGGGGGTCACGCGCCACATGGAGGCTGCACCCCAGGCTGACAGGGGTCATGCGCTGCATGAGGGCTGCACGACAGGCCAAAAGGAGTGATGCGTAGTATGATGGCTGCACGACAGGCCGAGAGGAGTGATGCATTGCATGATGGCTGCACGACAGGCCAAGAGGGGTCATACGCCGCATGGTGGCTGCACGACAGGTCGAGAGGGGTCATTTGCCGCATGATGGCTGTACGACACGCCGAGACGGGTCATGCGCCACATGATGGCTGCACGACAGGCCGAGAAGGGTCATGCGCCGCATGATGGCTGCACGACAGGCCGAGAGGGGTCATGCGCCGCATGATGGCTGCACGACAGGCCGAGAGGGGTCATGCGCCGCATGATGGCTGCACGACAGATTGAGAGGGGTCATGCGCCACATGATGGCTGCACGACAGGCTGAGAGGGGTCATGCACCAACAGGCCGCAAGCGGGTTTCATTCATCGACAGGCTGAGAGGGGTCATGCGCTGCATGAGGGCTGCACAACATGGCAAGAAGGGTGATGCACCACATGATGGCTGCACGACTGGCCAAGATGGGTGATGCACCGCATGATGGCTGCACGACAGGCCGAGAGGGGTCATGCGCCGCATGATGGCTGCACGGCAGGCCGAGAGGGGTGATGCGCCGCATGATGGCTGCACGACAGGATGAGAGGGGTCATGCTCCGCATTATAGTTGCACGACAGGCCAAGAAGGGTGATGCGCCGCATGATGGCTGCACGACAGGCCGAGTGGAGTGATGCATTGCATGATGGCTGCACGACAAGCCGAGAGGGGTCATGCGCCGCATGGTGGCTGCACGATAGGCTGAGAGGGGTCATGTACCGCATGATGGCTGCACGACAGGCTGAGAGGGCTGATGCGCAGCATGATGGCGGCACGATAGGCCAAGAGGGGTCATGCGCCGCATGTTAGCTGCACGATAGGCCGAGAGGGGTCATGCGCCACATGGTGGCTGCACCCGAGGCCGACAGGGGTCATGCGCCGCATGAGGGCTGCACGACAGGCCAAAAGGAGTGATGCGTAGCATGATGGCTGCACGACAAGCCGAGAGGGGTCATGTGCCGCATGATGGCTGCACGACAGGCTGAGAGGGGTCATGCGCTGCATGATGGCTGCACGACAGGCCGAGAGAGGTCATGCGCCGCATGATGGCTGAACGACAGGCCAAGAGGAGTCATGCGCCGCAAGAGAGCTGCACGACAGGCCGAGAGGGGTCATGCACCGCATGATGGCTGCTTGATAGGCCGAGAGGGGTCATGTGAGGCATGGTAGCTGCACGACAGGCCGAGAGGGGTCATTAGCCGCATGGTGGCTGCCCAACAGGCCGAGAGGGGTCATGCACCGCAAGGGGGCTGCACGACAGGCCGAGCGGGGTCATGTGCTGCATGGTGGCTGCACGACAGGCCGAGAGGGGTCAAGCGCTGCATGGTCGGTACACAAAAGGCCGAGAGGGGTCATGCCCCGCATGATGGCTGCACGACAGGCCAAGAAGGGTGATGCACCGCATGATGGCTGCACGACAGGCCGAGTGGAGTGATGCATTGCATGATGGCTGCACGACAGGCCGAGAGGGGTCATGCGCAGCATGGTGGCTGCACGACAGGCCGATAGGGGTCATGTACCGCATGATGGCTGCACGACAGGCCGAGAGGGGCATGCGCCACATGGTGGCTGCACCCCAGGCCGACAGGGGTCATGCGCCGCATGAGGGCTGCACAACAGGCCAAAAGGAGTGATGCGTAGCATGATGGCTGCACACAGGCCGAGAGGAGTGATACATTGCATGATGGCTGCACGACAGGCCAAGAGGAGTGATGCATTGTATGATGGCTGCACGACAGGCCAAGAGGGGTCATACACCGCATGGTGGCTGCACGACAGGCCGAGAGGGGTCATTTGCCGCGTGATGGCTGCACGACAGGCCGAGAGGGGTCATGCACCCCATGATGGCTACACAACAGGCCGAGAGAGGTCCTGTGCCGCATGATGGCTGCACGACAGGCCGAGAGGAGTGATGCATTGCATGATGGCTGCACGACAGGCCAAGAGGGGTCATACACCGCATGGTAGCTGCACGACAGGCCGAGAGGGGTCATGCACCCCATGATGGCTACACAACAGGCCGAGAGGAGTGATGCGTAGCATGATGGCTGCACGACAGGCCGAGAGGAGTGATGCATTGCATGATGGCTGCACGACAGGCCAAGAGGAGTGATGCATTGCATGATAGCTGCACGACAGGCCAAGAGGGGTCATACACCGCATGGTAGCTGCACTACAGGCCGAGAGGGGTCATTTGCCGCATGATGGCTGCACGTCGGCCAAGACGGGTAATGCGCCACATGATGGCAGCACGACAGGCCGAGAGGGGTCATGCGCCGAGTGATGGCTGCACGATAGGCCGAGAGGGGTCATATGCCGCATGATGGCTGCACGACAGGCCGAGAGGGGTCATGTGCCGTATGATGGCTGCACGACAGGCCGAGAGGGGTCATGCTCTGCATGAGGGCTGCACGACAGGCCAAGAAGGGTGATGCACCGCATGATGGCTGCACGACAGGCCGAGAGGGGTCATGTGCCGCATGATGGCTGCACGACCGGCCGAAAGGGGTCATGCACCGCATGATGGCTGCATGACAGGCTGAGAGGGGTCATGCTCTGCATGAGGGCTGCACGACAGGCCGAGAGGGGTCATGCACTGACAGGCTGAGAGGAGTCATTCACCGACAGGCCGAGAGGGTCAAGCGCTGCATGAGGGCTGCACAACAGGCCAAGAAGGGTGATGCACCACATGATGACTGCACGACTGGCCAAGTAGGGTGATGCACAGCATGATGGCTGCATGACAGGCCAAGAGGGGTGATGCACCGCATGATGGCTGAACGACAGGCCAAGAAGGGTGATGCACTGCATGAAGGCTGCACGACAGGCCGAGAGGGGTGATGCGTTGCATGATGGCTGCACGACAGGCCGAGAGGAGTGATGCATTGCATGATGGCTGCACGACAGGCCAATAGGGGTCACAACGCCGAGAGGGGTCATGCGCCGACAGGCTGAGAGGTATCATGCGCTGACAGGCCAAGAGGGGTCATGCGCCGCATGACGGCTGCACGACAGGCCAAGAACAGTGAAGCGCCGTATGATGGCTGCATGACAGGCCAAGAAGGGTGATGCACCACATGATGGCTGCACGATAGGCCGAGAGGGGTGATGCGCCGCATGATGGCTGCATGACAGGATGAGAGGGGTCATGCGCCGCATGATAGTTGCACGACAGGCCTAGAGGGGTCATGCACCACATGAGGGCTGCACGACAGGCTGACAGGGGTCATGTGCCGCATGATGGCTGCACGACAGGCCGAGAGAGGTCATGCACTGCATGATGGCTGCATGACAGGCCAAGAGGGGTCATGCGCTGCATGATGGCTGCACGACAGGCCGAGAGTGGTCATGCACTGCATGATGGCTGCATGACAGGCCGAGAGGAGTCATGCGCCGCATGAGGGCTGCATGACAGGCCGAGAGGAGTCATGCGCCGCATGAGGGCTGCACGACAGGCCGAGAGGAGTCATGTGCTGTATGAGGGCTGCACGACAGGCCGAGAGGGGTCATGTGCCGCATGATGGCTGCACGACAGGCCGAGAGGGGTCATGCACCCCATGATGGCTACACAACAGGCCGAGAGAGGTCCTGTGCCGCATGATGGCTGCACGACAGGCCGAGAGGAGTGATGCATTGCATGATGGCTGCACGACAGGCCAAGAGGAGTGATGCATTGCATGATAGCTGTACGACAGGCCAAGAGGGGTCATACACCGCATGGTAGCTGCACTACAGGCCGAGAGGGGTCATTTGCCGCATGATGGCTGCACGACAGGCCAAGACGGGTAATGCGCCACATGATGGCAGCACGACAGGCCGAGAGGGGTCATGCGCCGAGTGATGGCTGCACGATAGGCCGAGAGGGGTCATGTGCCGTATGATGGCTGCACGACAGGCCGAGAGGGGTCATGCTCTGCATGAGGGCTGCATGACAGGCCGAGAGGGGTAATTCACCGACAGGCCGAGAGGGGTCAAGCGCTGCATGATGGCTGCATGACAGGCCAAGAGGGGTGATGCGCCGCATGATGGTTGCATGACAGGCCAAGAAGGGTGATGCACCGCATGATGGCTGCACGACAGGCCGAGAGGGGTCATGTGCCGCATGATGGCTGCACGACCGGCCGAGAGGGTCATGCCCCGCATGATGGCTGCATGACAGGCTGAGAGGGGTCATGCTCTGCATGAGGGCTGCACGACAGGCCGAGAGGGGTCATGCACTGACAGGCCGAGAGGGGTCATTCACCGACAGGCCGAGAGGGTCAAGCGCTGCATGAGGGCTGCACAACAGGCCAAGAAGGGTGATGCACCGCATGATGGCTGCACGACAGGCCGAGAGGGGTCATTTGCCGCATGATGGCTGCACGTCGGCCAAGACGGGTAATGCGCCACATGATGGCAGCACGACAGGCCGAGAGGGGTCATGCGCCGAGTGATGGCTGCACGATAGGCCGAGAGGGGTCATATGCCGCATGATGGCTGCACGACAGGCCGAGAGGGGTCATGTGCCGTATGATGGCTGCACGACAGGCCGAGAGGGGTCATGCTCTGCATGAGGGCTGCACGACAGGCCAAGAAGGGTGATGCACCGCATGATGGCTGCACGACAGGCCGAGAGGGGTCATGTGCCGCATGATGGCTGCACGACCGGCCGAAAGGGGTCATGCACCGCATGATGGCTGCATGACAGGCTGAGAGGGGTCATGCTCTGCATGAGGGCTGCACGACAGGCCGAGAGGGGTCATGCACTGACAGGCTGAGAGGAGTCATTCACCGACAGGCCGAGAGGGTCAAGCGCTGCATGAGGGCTGCACAACAGGCCAAGAAGGGTGATGCACCACATGATGACTGCACGACTGGCCAAGTAGGGTGATGCACAGCATGATGGCTGCATGACAGGCCAAGAGGGGTGATGCACCGCATGATGGCTGAACGACAGGCCAAGAAGGGTGATGCACTGCATGAAGGCTGCACGACAGGCCGAGAGGGGTGATGCGTTGCATGATGGCTGCACGACAGGCCGAGAGGAGTGATGCATTGCATGATGGCTGCACGACAGGCCAATAGGGGTCACAACGCCGAGAGGGGTCATGCGCCGACAGGCTGAGAGGTATCATGCGCTGACAGGCCAAGAGGGGTCATGCGCCGCATGACGGCTGCACGACAGGCCAAGAACAGTGAAGCGCCGTATGATGGCTGCATGACAGGCCAAGAAGGGTGATGCACCACATGATGGCTGCACGATAGGCCGAGAGGGGTGATGCGCCGCATGATGGCTGCATGACAGGATGAGAGGGGTCATGCGCCGCATGATAGTTGCACGACAGGCCTAGAGGGGTCATGCACCACATGAGGGCTGCACGACAGGCTGACAGGGGTCATGTGCCGCATGATGGCTGCACGACAGGCCGAGAGAGGTCATGCACTGCATGATGGCTGCATGACAGGCCAAGAGGGGTCATGCGCTGCATGATGGCTGCACGACAGGCCGAGAGTGGTCATGCACTGCATGATGGCTGCATGACAGGCCGAGAGGAGTCATGCGCCGCATGAGGGCTGCATGACAGGCCGAGAGGAGTCATGCGCCGCATGAGGGCTGCACGACAGGCCGAGAGGAGTCATGTGCTGTATGAGGGCTGCACGACAGGCCGAGAGGGGTCATGTGCCGCATGATGGCTGCACGACAGGCCGAGAGGGGTCATGCACCCCATGATGGCTACACAACAGGCCGAGAGAGGTCCTGTGCCGCATGATGGCTGCACGACAGGCCGAGAGGAGTGATGCATTGCATGATGGCTGCACGACAGGCCAAGAGGAGTGATGCATTGCATGATAGCTGTACGACAGGCCAAGAGGGGTCATACACCGCATGGTAGCTGCACTACAGGCCGAGAGGGGTCATTTGCCGCATGATGGCTGCACGACAGGCCAAGACGGGTAATGCGCCACATGATGGCAGCACGACAGGCCGAGAGGGGTCATGCGCCGAGTGATGGCTGCACGATAGGCCGAGAGGGGTCATGTGCCGTATGATGGCTGCACGACAGGCCGAGAGGGGTCATGCTCTGCATGAGGGCTGCATGACAGGCCGAGAGGGGTAATTCACCGACAGGCCGAGAGGGGTCAAGCGCTGCATGATGGCTGCATGACAGGCCAAGAGGGGTGATGCGCCGCATGATGGTTGCATGACAGGCCAAGAAGGGTGATGCACCGCATGATGGCTGCACGACAGGCCGAGAGGGGTCATGTGCCGCATGATGGCTGCACGACCGGCCGAGAGGGTCATGCCCCGCATGATGGCTGCATGACAGGCTGAGAGGGGTCATGCTCTGCATGAGGGCTGCACGACAGGCCGAGAGGGGTCATGCACTGACAGGCCGAGAGGGGTCATTCACCGACAGGCCGAGAGGGTCAAGCGCTGCATGAGGGCTGCACAACAGGCCAAGAAGGGTGATGCGCCACATGATGACTGCACGACTGGCCAAGTAGGGTGATGCACAGCATGATGGCTGCATGACAGGCCAAGAGGGGTGATGCACCGCATGATGGCTGAACGACAGGCCAAGAAGGGTGATGCACTGCATGAAGGCTGCACGACAGGCCGAGAGGGGTCATGCGCCGCAAGTGGGCTGCACGACAGGCCGAGAGGGGTCATGCGCCGACAGGCTGAGAGGGATCATGCACTGACAGGCCAAGAGGGGTCATGCGCCGCATGAGGGCTGCACGACAGGCCGAGAGGGGTCATGCGCTGCATGATGGCTGCACGACAGGCCGAGAGAGGTCATGCGCCGCATGATGGCTGCACGACAAGCCGAGAGGAGTCATGCGCAGCATGATGGCTGCACGACAGGATGAGAGGGGTCATGCGCCACATGATAGTTGCACGACAGGCCTAGAGGGGTCATGCACCGCATGAGAGCTGCACGACAGGCCAACAGGAGCCATGTGCCGCATGATGGCTGCACGACAGGCCGAGAGTGGTCATGTGCTGCATGATGGCTGCACGACAGGCCGAGAGGGGTCATGCGCCGACAGGCTGAGAGGGATCATGCGCTGACAGGCCGAGAGGGGTCATGCGACGCAAGAGGGCTGCACGACAGGCCGAGAGGGGTCATGCGCTGACAGGCTGAGAGGGATCATGCGCTGACAGGCCAAGAGGGGTCATGCGCCGCATTAGGGCTGCACGACAGGCCGAGAGGGGTCATGTGCTGCAAGATGGCTGCATGACAGGCCGAGAGAGGTCATGCGCCGCATGATGGCTGCACGACAGTCCGAGAGGAGTCATGCGCCGCATGATGGCTGCACGACAGGATGAGAGGGGTCATGTGCCGCATGATAGTTGCACGACAGGCCTAGAGGGGTCATGCACCGCATGAGAGCTGCACGACAGGCCGACAGAAGCCATGTGCCGCATTATGGCTGCACGACAGGCCGAGAGCGGTCATGTGCTGCATGATGGCTGCATGACAGGCTGAGAGGGGTCATGCACCGACAGGCTGAGAGGGATCATGCGCTGTCAGGCCAAAAGGGGTCATGCGCCGCATGAGGGCTGCTTGATAGGCCGAGAGGGGTCATGTGAGGCATGGTGGCTGCATGAAAGGCTGAGAGGGGTCATGCGCCGCATGGTGGCTGCACAACAGGCCGAGAGGGGTCATGCACTGCAAGGGGGCTGCACGACAGGCTGAGCGGGGTCATGCGCTGCGTGGTGGCTGCACGACAGGCCAAGAGGGGTCATGCACCGCATGGTCGGTACACAAAAGGCCGAGAGGGGTCATGCCCCGCATGATGGCTGCACGACAGGCCAAGAAGGGTGATGCGCCGCATGATGGCTGCACGACAGGCCGAGTGGAGTGATGCATTGCATGATGGCTGCACGACAGGCCAAGAGGGATCATGCGCCGCATGGTGGCTGCACGACAGGCCGAGAGGGGTCATGTACCGCATGATGGCTGCACGACAGGCCAAGAGGGGTCATGCGCCGCATGTTAGCTGCACGACAGGCCGAGAGGGGTCATGTACCGCATGATGGCTGCACGACAGGCCGAGAGGGGTCATGTGCCGCATGTTAGCTGCATGACAGGCCGAGAGGGGTCATGCGCCACATGGTGGCTGCACCCCAGGCTAACAGGGGTCATGCGCCGCATGAGGGCTGCACAACAGGCCAAAAGGAGTGATGCATAGCATGATGGCTGCACGACAGGCCGAGAGGAGTGATGCATTGCATGATGGCTGCACGACAGGCCAAGAGGAGTGATGCATTGCATGATGGCTGCACGACAGGCCAAGAGGGGTCATACACTGCATGGTGGCTGCACGACAGGCCGAGAGGGGTCATTTGCCGCATGATGGCTGCACGACAGGCCAAGACGGGTCATGCGCCACATGATGGCTGCACGACAGACCGAGAGGGGTCATGCGCAGAGTGATGGCTGCACGACAGGCTGAGAGGGGTCATATGCCGCATGATGTCTGCACGACAGGCCGAGAGGGGTCATGTGTTGCATGATGGCTGCACGACAGGCCGAGAGGGGTCATGCTCTGCATGAGGGCTGCATGAGAGGCCAAGAGGGGTGATGCGCCGCATGATGGCTGCATGACAGGCCAAGAAGGGTGATGCACCGCATGATGGCTCCACGACAGGCCGAGAGGGGTCATGTGCCGCATGATGGCTGCACGACAGGCCTAGAGGGGTCATGTGCCGCATGATGGCTGCATGACAGGCCAAGAGGGGTGATGCGCCGCATGATGGCTGCATGACAGGCCAAGAAGGGTGATGCACCGCATGATGGCTGCACGACAGTCCGAGAGGGGTCATGTGCCGCATGATGGCTGCACGACAGGCCGAGAGGGGTCATGTGCCGCATGATGGCTGCACGACAGGCCGAGAGGGGTCATGCACCACATGATGGCTGCATGACAGGCTGAGAGGGGTCATGCTCTGCATGAGGGCTGCATGACAGGCTGAGAGGGGTCATGCTCTGCATGAGGGCTGCATGACAGGCCAAGAGGGGTGATGTGCCGCATGATGGCTGCATGACAGGCCAAGAAGGGTGATGCACCGCATGATGGCTGCACGACAGGCCGAGAGGGGTCATGTGCCGCATGATGGCTGCACGACAGGCCGAGAGGGGTAATTCATCGACAGGCCGAGAGGGGTCAAGCGCTGCATGATGGCTGCATGACAGGCCAAGAGGGGTGATGCGCCGCATGATGGCTGCATGACAGGCCAAGAAGGGTGATGCACCGCATGATGGCTGCACGACAGGCCGAGAGGGGTCATGTGCCGCATGATGGCTGCACGACAGGCAGAGAGGGGTCATGTGCCGCATGATGGCTGCACGACAGGCCGAGAGGGGTCATGCACCGCATGATGGCTGCATGACAGGCTGAGAGGGGTCATGCTCTGCATGAGGGCTGCACGACAGGCCGAGAGGGGTCATGCACTGACAGGCCAAGAGGGGTCATTCACCGACAGGCCGAGACGGTCAAGCGCTGCATGAGGGCTGCACAACAGGCCAAGAAGGGTGATGCGCCACATGATGGCTGCACGACTGGCCAAGTAGGGTGATGCACCGCATGATGGCTGCATGACAGGCCAAGAGGGGTGATGCACCGCATGATGGCTGCACGACAGGCCAAGAAGGGTGATGCACTGCATGATGGCTGCACGACAGGCCAAGAGGGGTGATGCGCTGCATAATGGCTGCACGACAGGTCGAGAGGGGTCATGCGCCGCAAGAGGGCTGCACGACAGGCCGAGAGGGGTCATGCGCCGACAGGCTGAGAGGGATCATGTGCTGACAGGCCAAGAGGGGTCATGCGCCGCATGAGGGCTGCACGACAGGCCGAGAGGGGTCATGCGCTGCATAATGGCTGCACGACAGGCCGAGAGAGGTCATGCGCCGCATGATGGCTGCACGACAGGCCGAGAGGTGTCATGCGCCGCATGATGGCTGCATGACAGGCCGAGAGGGGTCATGCGCCGCATGATGGCTGCACGACAGGCCGAGAGCGGTCATGTGCCGCATGATGGCTGCACAACAGGCCAAGAGGGGTCATATGCCGCATGATGGCTGCATGACAGGCCGAGAGGGGTCATGCTCTGCATGAGGGCAGCAAAACAGGCCAAGAATGGTGATGCGCCACATGATGGCTGCATGATTGGCCAAGAAGGGTGATGCACCGCATGATGGCTGCATGACAGGCCAAGAGGGGTGATGCGCCGCATGATGGCTGCACGACAGGCCAAGAAGGGTGATGCACTGAATGATGGCTGCACAACAGGCCAAGAGGGGTGTTACGCTGCATGATGGCTGCACAACAGGCAGAGAGGGGTCATGCGCCACAAGAGGGCTGCACGACAGGCCGAGAGGGGTCATGCGCCGACAGGCTGAGAGAGATCATGCGCTGACAGGCCAAGAGGGGTCATGCGCTGCATTATGGCTGCACGACAGGCCGAAATAGGTCATGCGCCGCATGATGGCTGCACGACAGGCCGAGAGAGGTCATGCACTGCATGATGGCTGCATGACAGGCCAAGAGGGGTCATGCGCTGCATGATGGCTGCACGACAGGCCGAGAGTGGTCATGCATCGCATGATGGCTACACGACAGCAGAGAGGAGTCATGCACCGCATGAGGACTGCACGACAGGCCGAGACGGGTCATGTGTTGCATGAGGGCTGCACGACAGGCTGAGAGGGTTCATGTGCCGCATGATGGCTGCACGACAGGCCGAGAGGGGTCATGCACTGCACGATGGCTGCACGACAGGCTGAGAGAGGTCATGCGCCGCATGATGGCTGCACGACAGGCCGAGAGGAGTCATGCGCCGCATGAGGGCTGCACGACAGGCCGAGAGGAGTCATGCGCCGCATGAGGGCTGCACGACAGGCCGAGAGGAGTCATGTGCTGTATGAGGGCTGCACGACAGGCCGAGAGGGGTCATGTGCCGCATGATGGCTGCACGACAGGCCGAGAGGGGTCATGCACCCCATGATGTCTACACAACAGGCCGAGAAAGGTCCTGTGCCGCATGATGGCTGCACGACAGGCCGAGAGGAGTGATGCATTGCATGATGGCTGCACGACAGGCCAAGAGGAGTGATGCATTGCATGATAGCTGCACGACAGGCCAAGAGGGGTCATACACCGCATGGTAGCTGCACTACAGGCCGAGAGGGGTCATTTGCCGCATGATGGCTGCACGACAGGCCAAGACGGGTAATGCGCCACATGATGGCAGCACGACAGGCCGAGAGGGGTCATGCGCCGAGTGATGGCTGCACGATAGGCCGAGAGGGGTCATGTGCCGTATGATGGCTGCACGACAGGCCGAGAGGGGTCATGCTCTGCATGAGGGCTGCACGACAGGCCGAGAGGGGTAATTCACCGACAGGCCGAGAGGGGTCAAGCGCTGCATGATGGCTGCATGACAGGCCAAGAGGGGTGATGCGCCGCATGATGGCTGCATGACAGGCCAAGAAGGGTGATGCACCGCATGATGGCTGCACGACAGGCCGAGAGGGGTCATGTGCCGCATGATGGCTGCACGACCGGCCGAGAGGGGTCATGCCCCGCATGATGGCTGCATGACAGGCTGAGAGGGGTCATGCTCTGCATGAGGGCTGCACGACAGGCCGAGAGGGGTCATGCACTGACAGGCCGAGAGGGGTCATTCACCGACAGGCCGAGAGGGTCAAGCGCTGCATGAGGGCTGCACAACAGGCCAAGAAGGGTGATGCGCCACATGATGACTGCACGACTGGCCAAGTAGGGTGATGCACAGCATGATGGCTGCATGACAGGCCAAGAGGGGTGATGCACCGCATGATGGCTGAACGACAGGCCAAGAAGGGTGATGCACTGCATGAAGGCTGCACGACAGGCCGAGAGGGGTCATGCGCCGCATGATGGCTGCACGACAGGCCGAGAGCGGTCATGTGCCGCATGATGGCTGCACAACAGGCCAAGAGGGGTCATATGCCGCATGATGGCTGCATGACAGGCCGAGAGGGGTCATGCTCTGCATGAGGGCAGCAAAACAGGCCAAGAATGGTGATGCGCCACATGATGGCTGCATGATTGGCCAAGAAGGGTGATGCACCGCATGATGGCTGCATGACAGGCCAAGAGGGGTGATGCGCCGCATGATGGCTGCACGACAGGCCAAGAAGGGTGATGCACTGAATGATGGCTGCACAACAGGCCAAGAGGGGTGTTACGCTGCATGATGGCTGCACAACAGGCAGAGAGGGGTCATGCGCCACAAGAGGGCTGCACGACAGGCCGAGAGGGGTCATGCGCCGACAGGCTGAGAGAGATCATGCGCTGACAGGCCAAGAGGGGTCATGCGCTGCATTATGGCTGCACGACAGGCCGAAATAGGTCATGCGCCGCATGATGGCTGCACGACAGGCCGAGAGAGGTCATGCACTGCATGATGGCTGCATGACAGGCCAAGAGGGGTCATGCGCTGCATGATGGCTGCACGACAGGCCGAGAGTGGTCATGCATCGCATGATGGCTACACGACAGCAGAGAGGAGTCATGCACCGCATGAGGACTGCACGACAGGCCGAGACGGGTCATGTGTTGCATGAGGGCTGCACGACAGGCTGAGAGGGTTCATGTGCCGCATGATGGCTGCACGACAGGCCGAGAGGGGTCATGCACTGCACGATGGCTGCACGACAGGCTGAGAGAGGTCATGCGCCGCATGATGGCTGCACGACAGGCCGAGAGGAGTCATGCGCCGCATGAGGGCTGCACGACAGGCCGAGAGGAGTCATGCGCCGCATGAGGGCTGCACGACAGGCCGAGAGGAGTCATGTGCTGTATGAGGGCTGCACGACAGGCCGAGAGGGGTCATGTGCCGCATGATGGCTGCACGACAGGCCGAGAGGGGTCATGCACCCCATGATGTCTACACAACAGGCCGAGAAAGGTCCTGTGCCGCATGATGGCTGCACGACAGGCCGAGAGGAGTGATGCATTGCATGATGGCTGCACGACAGGCCAAGAGGAGTGATGCATTGCATGATAGCTGCACGACAGGCCAAGAGGGGTCATACACCGCATGGTAGCTGCACTACAGGCCGAGAGGGGTCATTTGCCGCATGATGGCTGCACGACAGGCCAAGACGGGTAATGCGCCACATGATGGCAGCACGACAGGCCGAGAGGGGTCATGCGCCGAGTGATGGCTGCACGATAGGCCGAGAGGGGTCATGTGCCGTATGATGGCTGCACGACAGGCCGAGAGGGGTCATGCTCTGCATGAGGGCTGCACGACAGGCCGAGAGGGGTAATTCACCGACAGGCCGAGAGGGGTCAAGCGCTGCATGATGGCTGCATGACAGGCCAAGAGGGGTGATGCGCCGCATGATGGCTGCATGACAGGCCAAGAAGGGTGATGCACCGCATGATGGCTGCACGACAGGCCGAGAGGGGTCATGTGCCGCATGATGGCTGCACGACCGGCCGAGAGGGGTCATGCCCCGCATGATGGCTGCATGACAGGCTGAGAGGGGTCATGCTCTGCATGAGGGCTGCACGACAGGCCGAGAGGGGTCATGCACTGACAGGCCGAGAGGGGTCATTCACCGACAGGCCGAGAGGGTCAAGCGCTGCATGAGGGCTGCACAACAGGCCAAGAAGGGTGATGCGCCACATGATGACTGCACGACTGGCCAAGTAGGGTGATGCACAGCATGATGGCTGCATGACAGGCCAAGAGGGGTGATGCACCGCATGATGGCTGAACGACAGGCCAAGAAGGGTGATGCACTGCATGAAGGCTGCACGACAGGCCGAGAGGGGTCATGCGCCGCAAGTGGGCTGCACGACAGGCCGAGAGGGGTCATGCGCCGACAGGCTGAGAGGGATCATGCACTGACAGGCCAAGAGGGGTCATGCGCCGCATGAGGGCTGCACGACAGGCCGAGAGGGGTCATGCGCTGCATGATGGCTGCACGACAGGCCGAGAGAGGTCATGCGCCGCATGATGGCTGCACGACAGGCCAAGAGGAGTCATGCGCAGCATGATGGCTGCACGACAGGATGAGAGGGGTCATGCGCCACATGATAGTTGCACGACAGGCCTAGAGGGGTCATGCACCGCATGAGAGCTGCACGACAGGCCAACAGGAGCCATGTGCCGCATGATGGCTGCACGACAGGCCGAGAGTGGTCATGTGCTGCATGATGGCTGCACGACAGGCCGAGAGGGGTCATGCGCCGACAGGCTGAGAGGGATCATGCGCTGACAGGCCGAGAGGGGTCATGCGACGCAAGAGGGCTGCACGACAGGCCGAGAGGGGTCATGCGCTGACAGGCTGAGAGGGATCATGCGCTGACAGGCCAAGAGGGGTCATGCGCCGCATTAGGGCTGCACGACAGGCCGAGAGGGGTCATGTGCTGCAAGATGGCTGCATGACAGGCCGAGAGAGGTCATGCGCCGCATGATGGCTGCACGACAGTCCGAGAGGAGTCATGCGCCGCATGATGGCTGCACGACAGGATGAGAGGGGTCATGTGCCACATGATAGTTGCACGACAGGCCTAGAGGGGTCATGCACCGCATGAGAGCTGCACGACAGGCCGACAGAAGCCATGTGCCGCATTATGGCTGCACGACAGGCCGAGAGCGGTCATGTGCTGCATGATGGCTGCATGACAGGCTGAGAGGGGTCATGCACCGACAGGCTGAGAGGGATCATGCGCTGTCAGGCCAAGAGGGGTCATGCGCCGCATGAGGGCTGCTTGATAGGCCGAGAGGGGTCATGTGAGGCATGGTGGCTGCATGAAAGGCTGAGAGGGGTCATGCGCCGCATGGTGGCTGCACAACAGGCCGAGAGGGGTCATGCACTGCAAGGGGGCTGCACGACAGGCTGAGCGGGGTCATGCGCTGCGTGGTGGCTGCACGACAGGCCAAGAGGGGTCATGCACCGCATGGTCGGTACACAAAAGGCCGAGAGGGGTCATGCCCTGCATGATGGCTGCACGACAGGCCAAGAAGGGTGATGCGCCACATGATGGCTGCACGAGAGGCCGAGTGGAGTGATGCATTGCATGATGGCTGCACGACAGGCCAAGAGGGGTCATGTGCCGCATGTTAGCTGCACGACAGGCCGAGAGGGGTCATGCGCCACATGGTGGCTGCACCCCAGGCTAACAGGGGTCATGCGCCGCATGAGGGCTGCACAACAGGCCAAAAGGAGTGATGCATAGCATGATGGCTGCACGACAGGCCGAGAGGAGTGATGCATTGCATGATGGCTGCACGACATGCCAAGAGGAGTGATGCATTGCATGATGGCTGCACGACAGGCCAAGAGGGGTCATACACTGCATGGTGGCTGCACGACAGGCCGAGAGGGGTCATTTGCCGCATGATGGCTGCACGACAGGCCAAGACGGGTCATGCGCCACATGATGGCTGCACGACAGACCGAGAGGGGTCATGCGCAGAGTGATGGCTGCACGACAGGCTGAGAGGGGTCATATGCCGCATGATGGCTGCACGACAGGCCGAGAGGGGTCATGTGTTGCATGATGGCTGCACGACAGGCCGAGAGGGGTCATGCTCTGCATGAGGGCTGCATGAGAGGCCAAGAGGGGTGATGTACCGCATGATGGCTGCATGACAGGCCAAGAAGGGTGATGCACCGCATGATGGCTCCACGACAGGCCGAGAGGGGTCATGTGCCGCATGATGGCTGCACGACAGGCCTAGAGGGGTCATGTGCCGCATGATGGCTGCATGACAGGCCAAGAGGGGTGATGCGCTGCATGATGGCTGCATGACAGGCCAAGAAGGGTGATGCACCGCATGATGGCTGCACGACAGTCCGAGAGGGGTCATGTGCCGCATGATGGCTGCACGACAGGCCGAGAGGGGTCATGTGCCGCATGATGGCTGCACGACAGGCCGAGAGGGGTCATGCACCGCATGATGGCTGCATGACAGGCTGAGAGGGGTCATGCTCTGCATGAGGGCTGCATGACAGGCTGAGAGGGGTCATGCTCTGCATGAGGGCTGCATGACAGGCCAAGAGGGGTGATGCGCCGCATGATGGCTGCATGACAGGCCAAGAAGGGTGATGCACCGCATGATGGCTGCACGACAGGCCGAGAGGGGTCATGTGCCGCATGATGGCTGCACGACAGGCCGAGAGGGGTCATGTGCCGCATGATGGCTGCACGACAGGCCGAGAGGGGTCATGTGCCGCATGATGGCTGCACGACAGGCCGAGAGGGGTCATGTGCCGCATGATGGCTGCACGACAGGCCGAGAGGGGTCATGCACCGCATGATGGCTGCATGACAGGCTGAGAGGGGTCATGCTCTGCATGAGGGCTGCACGACAGGCCGAGAGGGGTCATGCACTGACAGGCCGAGAGGGGTCATTCACCGACAGGCCGAGACGGTCAAGCGCTGCATGAGGGCTGCACAACAGGCCAAGAAGGGTGATGCGCCACATGATGGCTGCACGACTGGCCAAGTAGGGTGATGCACCGCATGATGGCTGCATGACAGGCCAAGAGGGGTGATGCACCGCATGATGGCTGCACGACAGGCCAAGAAGGGTGATGCACTGCATGATGGCTGCACGACAGGCCAAGAGGGGTGATGCGCTGCATAATGGCTGCACGACAGGTCGAGAGGGGTCATGCGCCGCAAGAGGGCTGCACGACAGGCCGAGAGGGGTCATGCGCCGACAGGCTGAGAGGGATCATGTGCTGACAGGCCAAGAGGGGTCATGCGCCGCATGAGGGCTGCACGACAGGCCGAGAGGGGTCATGCGCTGCATAATGGCTGCACGACAGGCCGAGAGAGGTCATGCGCCGCATGATGGCTGCACGACAGGCCGAGAGGTGTCATGCGCCGCATGATGGCTGCATGACAGGCCGAGAGGGGTCATGCGCCGCATGATGGCTGCACGACAGGCCGAGAGCGGTCATGTGCCGCATGATGGCTGCACAACAGGCCAAGAGGGGTCATATGCCGCATGATGGCTGCATGACAGGCCGAGAGGGGTCATGCTCTGCATGAGGGCAGCAAAACAGGCCAAGAATGGTGATGCGCCACATGATGGCTGCATGATTGGCCAAGAAGGGTGATGCACCGCATGATGGCTGCATGACAGGCCAAGAGGGGTGATGCGCCGCATGATGGCTGCACGACAGGCCAAGAAGGGTGATGCACTGAATGATGGCTGCACAACAGGCCAAGAGGGGTGTTACGCTGCATGATGGCTGCACAACAGGCAGAGAGGGGTCATGCACCACAAGAGAGCTGCACGACAGGCCGAGAGGGGTCATGCGCCGACAGGCTGAGAGAGATCATGCGCTGACAGGCCAAGAGGGGTCATGCGCTGCATGATGGCTGCACGACAGGCCGAAATAGGTCATGCGCCGCATGATGGCTGCACGACAGGCCGAGAGGAGTCATGCGCCGCATGATGGCTGCACGACAGGATGAGAGGGGTCATGCGCCGCATGATAGTTGCACGACAGGCCTAGAGGGGTCATGCACCGCATGAGAGCTGCACGACAGGAGCCATGTGCCGCCGCATGATGGCTGCACGACAGGCCGAGAGCGGTTATGTGCTGCATGATGGCTGCACGACAGGCCGAGAGGGGTCATGCGCCGACAGGCTGAGAGGGATCATGCGCTGACAGGCAAAGAGGGGTCATGCGCCGCATGAGGGCTGCACGACAGGCCAAGAAGGGTGATGCGCCGCATGATGGCTGCATAACAGGCCAAGAAGGGTGATGCACCAAATGATGGCTGCACGACAGGCCGAGAGGGGGGATGTGCCGCATGATGGCTGCACGACAGGATGTGAGGGGTCATGCACCGCATGAGAGCTGCACGACAGGAGCCATGTGCCGCCGCATGATGGCTGCACGACAGGCCGAGAGCGGTTATGTGCTGCATGATGGCTGCACGACAGGCCGACAGGGGTCATGTGCCACATGATGGCTGCACGACAGGCCGAGAGAGGTCATATCTGCATGGTGGCTGCACGACAGGCTGAGAGGGGTCATGCACTGCATGATGGCTGCACGACAGGACGAGAGGAGTCATGCACCGCATGAGGGCTGCACGACAGGCCAAGAGGGGTCATGTGCTGCATGAGGGCTACACGACAGGCCGAGAGGGGTCATGTGCCGCATGATGGCTGCACGACAGGCTGAGAGGGGTCATGCGCTGCATGATGGCTGCACGACAGGCCGAGAGAGGTCATGCACCGCATGATGGCTGAATGACAGGCTGAGAGGAGTCATGCGCCGCAAGAGAGCTGCACGACAGGCCAAGAGGGGTCATGCACCGCATGATGGCTGCTTGATAGGCCGAGAGGGGTCATGTGAGGCATGGTAGCTGCACGACAGGCCGAGAGGGGTCATTAGCCGCATGGTGGCTGCCCAACAGGCCGAGAGGGGTCATGCACCGCAAGGGGGCTGCACGACAGGCAGAGCGGGGTCATGTGCTGCATGGTGGCTGCACGACAGGCCGAGAGGGGTCATGCGCTGCATGGTCGGTACACAAAAGGCCGAGAGGGGTCATGCCCCGCATGATGGCTGCACGACAGGCCAAGAAGGGTGATGCGCCGCATGATGGCTGCACGACAGGCCGAGTGGAGTGATGCATTGCATGATGGCTGCACGACAGGCCGAGAGGGGTCATGCGCAGCATGGTGGCTGCACGACAGGCTGAGAGGGGTCATGTACCGCATGATGGCTGCACGACAGGCCGAGAGGGGCATGCGCCACATGGTGGCTGCACCCCAGGCCGACAGGGGTCATGCGCCGCATGAGGGCTGCATGACAGGCCAAAAGGAGTGATGCGTAGCATGATGGCTGCACGACAGGCCAAGAGGAGTGATGCATTGCATGATGGCTGCACGACAGGCCAAGAGGAGTGATGCATTGCATGATGGCTCCACGACAGGCCAAGAGGGGTCAAACACCGCATGGTGGCTGCACGACAGGCCGAGAGGGGTCATTTGCCGCATGATGGCTGCACGACAGGCCAAGACAGGTCATGCGCCACATGATGGCTGCACTACAGGCCGAGAGGGGTGATGCGCCGCATGATGGCTGCACGACAGGCCGAGAGGGGTCATGCGCCGCATGATGGCTGCACGACAGGCCGAGAGGGGTCATGTGCCGCATGATGGCTGCACCACATGCCGAGAGGGGTCATGTGCCACATGATGGCTGCATGACAGGCCGAGAGGGGTCATGCTCTGCATGAGGGCTGCACGACAGGCCGAGAGGGGTCATGCACTGACAGGCCGAGAGGGGTCATTCACCGACAGGCCGAGAGGGATCAAGCGCTACATGAGGGCTGCACGACAGGCCAAGAATGGTGATGCGTCACATGATGGCTGCACGGTTGGCCAAGAAGGGTGATGCACCGCATGATGGCTGCACGACAGGCCAAGAAGGGTGATGCACTGCATGATGGCTGCACGACAGGCCAAGAGGGGTGATGCGTGGCATGATGGCTGCACGACAGGCCGAGAGGGGTCATGCGCCGCAAGAGGGCTGCACGACAGGTCGAGAAGGGTCATGTGCCGACAGGCTGAGAGGGATCATGCGCTGACAGGCCAAGAGGGGTCATGCGCTGCATGATGGCTGCATGACAGGCCGAGAGAGGTCATGTGCCGCAAGATGGCTGCATGACAGGCTGAGAGGGGTCATGCTCTGCATGAGGGCTGCACGACAGGCCGAGAGGGGTCATGCACTGACAGGCCGTGAGGGGTCATTCACCGACAGGCCGAGAGGGTCAAGCGCTGCATGAGGGCTGCACAACAGGCCAAGAAGGGTGATGCGCCACATGATGACTGCACGACTGGCCAAGTAGGGTGATGCACAGCATGATGGCTGCATGACAGGCCAAGAGGGGTGATGCACCGCATGATGGCTGAACGACAGGCCAAGAAGGGTGATGCACTGCATGAAGGCTGCACGACAGGCCGAGAGGGGTGATGCGTTGCATGATGGCTGCACGACAGGCCGAGAGGAGTGATGCCTTGCATGATGGCTGCACGACAGGCCAATAGGGGTCACAACGCCGAGAGGGGTCATGCGCCGACAGGCTGAGAGGTATCATGCGCTGACAGACCAAGAAGGGTGATGCACTGCATGATGGCTGCACGACAGGCCAAGAACAGTGAAGCGCCGTATGATGGCTGCATGACAGGCCAAGAAGGGTGATGCACCACATGATGGCTGCACGATAGGCCGAGAGGGGTGATGCGCCGCATGATGGCTGCACAACAGGATGAGAGGGGTCATGCGCTGCATGATAGTTGCACGACAGGCCTAGAGGGGTCATGCACCACATGAGGGCTGCACGACAGGCTGACAGGGGTCATGTGCCGCATGATGGCTGCACGACAGGCCGAGAGAGGTCATGCACTGCATGATGGCTGCATGACAGGCCAAGAGGGGTCATGCGCTGCATGATGGCTGCACGACAGGCCGAGAGTGGTCATGCGCCGCATGATGGCTGCACGACAGGCAGAGAGGAGTCATGCACCGCATGAGGGCTGCACGACAGGCCGAGAGGGGTCATGTGTTGCATGAGGGCTGCACGACAGGCTGAGAGGGTTCATGTGCCGCATGATGGCTGCACGACAGGCCGAGAGGGGTCATGCACTGCACGATGGCTGCACGACAGGCCGAGAGAGGTCATGCGCCGCATGATGGCTGCACGACAGGCCGAGAGGAGTCATGCGCCGCATGAGGGCTGCACGACAGGCCGAGAGGAGTCATGCGCCGCATGAGGGCTGCACGACAGGCCGAGAGGAGTCATGTGCTGTATGAGGGCTGCACGACAGGCCGAGAGGGGACATGTGCCGCATGATGGCTGCACGACAGGCCGAGAGGGGTCATGCACCCCATGATGGCTACACAACAGTCCGAGAGAGGTCCTGTGCCGCATGATGGCTGCACGACAGGCCGAGAGGAGTGATGCATTGCATGATGGCTGCACGACAGGCCAAGAGGAGTGATGCATTGCATGATAGCTGCACGACAGGCCAAGAGGGGTCATACACCGCATGGTAGCTGCACTACAGGCCGAGAGGGGTCATTTGCCACATGATGGCTGCACGACAGGCCAAGACGGGTAATGCGCCACATGATGGCAGCACGACAGGCCGAGAGGGGTCATGCGCCGAGTGATGGCTGCACGATAGGCCGAGAGGGGTCATATGCCGCATGATGGCTGCACGACAGGCCGAGAGGGGTCATGTGCCGTATGATGGCTGCACGACAGGCCGAGAGGGGTCATGCTCTGCATGAGGGCTGCACGACAGGCCGAGAGGGGTAATTCACCGACAGGCCGAGAGAGGTCAAGCGCTGCATGATGGCTGCATGACAGGCCAAGAGGGGTGATGCGCCGCATGATGGCTGCATGACAGGCCAAGAAGGGTGATGCACCGCATGATGGATGCACGACAGGCCGAGAGGGGTCATGTGCCGCATGATGGCTGCACGACCGGCCGAGAGGGGTCATGCCCCGCATGATGGCTGCATGACAGGCTGAGAGGGGTCATGCTCTGCATGAGGGCTGCACGACAGGCCGAGAGGGGTCATGCACTGACAGGCCGAGAGGGGTCATTCACCGACAGGCCGAGAGGGTCAAGCGCTGCATGAGGGCTGCACAACAGGCCAAGAAGGGTGATGCGCCACATGATGACTGCACGACTGGCCAAGTAGGGTGATGCACAGCATGATGGCTGCATGACAGGCCAAGAGGGGTGATGCACCGCATGATGGCTGAACGACAGGCCAAGAAGGGTGATGCACTGCATGAAGGCTGCACGACAGGCCGAGAGGGGTCATGCGCCGCAAGAGGGCTGCACGACAGGCCGAGAGGGGTCATGCGCCGACAGGCTGAGAGGGATCATGCACTGACAGGCCAAGAGGGGTCATGCGCCGCATGAGGGCTGCACGACAGGCCGAGTGGAGTGATGCATTGCATGATGGCTGCACGACAGGCCGAGAGGGGTCATGCGCAGCATGGTGGCTGCACGACAGGCTGAGAGGGGTCATGTACCGCATGATGGCTGCACGACAGGCCGAGAGGGGCATGCGCCACATGGTGGCTGCACCCCAGGCCGACAGGGGTCATGCGCCGCATGAGGGCTGCATGACAGGCCAAAAGGAGTGATGCGTAGCATGATGGCTGCACGACAGGCCGAGAGGAGTGATGCATTGCATGATGGCTGCACGACAGGCCAAGAGGAGTGATGCATTGCATGATGGCTCCACCACAGGCCAAGAGGGGTCAAACACCGCATGGTGGCTGCACGACAGGCCGAGAGGGGTCATTTGCCGCATGATGGCTGCACGACAGGCCAAGACAGGTCATGCGCCACATGATGGCTGCACTACAGGCCGAGAGGGGTGATGCGCCGCATGATGGCTGCACGACAGGCCGAGAGGGGTCATGCGCCGCATGATGGCTGCACGACAGGCCGAGAGGGGTCATGTGCCGCATGATGGCTGCACCACATGCCGAGAGGGGTCATGTGCCACATGATGGCTGCATGACAGGCCGAGAGGGGTCATGCTCTGCATGAGGGCTGCACGACAGGCTGAGAGGGGTCATGCACTGACAGGCCGAGAGGGGTCATTCACCGACAGGCCGAGAGGGATCAAGCGCTACATGAGGGCTGCACAACAGGCCAAGAATGGTGATGCGCCACATGATGGCTGCACGATTGGCCAAGAAGGGTGATGCACCGCATGATGGCTGCACGACAGGCCAAGAAGGGTGATGCACTGCATGATGGCTGCACGACAGGCCAAGAGGGGTGATGCTCGGCATGATGGCTGCACGACAGGCCGAGAGGGGTCATGCGCCGCAAGAGGGCTGCACGACAGGTCGAGAGGGGTCATGTGCCGACAGGCTGAGAGGGATCATGCGCTGACAGGCCAAGAGGGGTCATGCGCTGCATGATGGCTGCATGACAGGCCGAGAGAGGTCATGTGCCGCAAGATGGCTGCATGACAGGCTGAGAGGGGTCATGCTCTGCATGAGGGCTGCACGACAGGCCGAGAGGGGTCATGCACTGACAGGCCGTGAGGGGTCATTCACCGACAGGCCGAGAGAGTCAAGCGCTGCATGAGGGCTGCACAACAGGCCAAGAAGGGTGATGACAGGCCAAGAGGGGTGATGCACCGCATGATGGCTGAACGACAGGCCAAGAAGGGTGATGCACTGCATGAAGGCTGCACGACAGGCCGAGAGGGGTGATGCGTTGCATGATGGCTGCACGACAGGCCGAGAGGAGTGATGCCTTGCATGATGGCTGCACGACAGGCCAATAGGGGTCACAACGCCGAGAGGGGTCATGCGCCGACAGGCTGAGAGGTATCATGGTGGCTGCACGACAGGCCGAGAGGGGTCATTTGCCGCATGATGGCTGCACGACAGGCCAAGACAGGTCATGCGCCACATGATGGCTGCACTACAGGCCGAGAGGGGTGATGCGCCGCATGATGGCTGCACGACAGGCCGAGAGGGGTCATGCGCCGCATGATGGCTGCACGACAGGCCGAGAGGGGTCATGTGCCGCATGATGGCTGCACCACATGCCGAGAGGGGTCATGTGCCACATGATGGCTGCATGACAGGCCGAGAGGGGTCATGCTCTGCATGAGGGCTGCACGACAGGCCGAGAGGGGTCATGCACTGACAGGCCGAGAGGGGTCATTCACCGACAGGCCGAGAGGGATCAAGCGCTACATGAGGGCTGCACAACAGGCCAAGAATGGTGATGCGCCACATGATGGCTGCACGATTGGCCAAGAAGGGTGATGCACCGCATGATGGCTGCACGACAGGCCAAGAAGGGTGATGCACTGCATGATGGCTGCACGACAGGCCAAGAGGGGTGATGCTCGGCATGATGGCTGCACGACAGGCCGAGAGGGGTCATGCGCCGCAAGAGGGCTGCACGACAGGTCGAGAGGGGTCATGTGCCGACAGGCTGAGAGGGATCATGCGCTGACAGGCCAAGAGGGGTCATGCGCTGCATGATGGCTGCATGACAGGCCGAGAGAGGTCATGTGCCGCAAGATGGCTGCATGACAGGCTGAGAGGGGTCATGCTCTGCATGAGGGCTGCACGACAGGCCGAGAGGGGTCATGCACTGACAGGCCGTGAGGGGTCATTCACCGACAGGCCGAGAGAGTCAAGCGCTGCATGAGGGCTGCACAACAGGCCAAGAAGGGTGATGCGCCACATGATGACTGCACGACTGGCCAAGTAGGGTGATTCACAGCATGATGGCTGCATGACAGGCCAAGAGTGGTGATGCACCGCATGATGGCTGAACGACAGGCCAAGAAGGGTGATGCACTGCATGAAGGCTGCACGACAGGCCGAGAGGGGTGATGCGTTGCATGATGGCTGCACGACAGGCCGAGAGGAGTGATGCCTTGCATGATGGCTGCACGACAGGCCAATAGGGGTCACAACGCCGAGAGGGGTCATGCGCCGACAGGCTGAGAGGTATCATGCGCTGACAGGCCAAGAAGGGTGATGCACTGCATGATGGCTGCACGACAGGCCAAGAACAGTGAAGCGCCGTTTGATGGCTGCATGACAGGCCAAGAAGGGTGATGCACCACATGATGGCTGCACGATAGGCCGAGAGGGGTGATGCGCCGCATGATGGCTGCACGACAGGATGAGAGGGGTCATGCGCTGCATGATAGTTGCACGACAGGCCTAGAGGGGTCATGCACCACATGAGGGCTGCACGACAGGCTGACAGGGGTCATGTGCCGCATGATGGCTGCACGACAGGCCGAGAGAGGTCATGCACTGCATGATGGCTGCATGACAGGCCAAGAGGGGTCATGCGCTGCATGATGGCTGCATGACAGGCCGAGAGTGGTCATGCGCTGCATGATGGCTGCACGACAGGCAGAGAGGAGTCATGCACCGCATGAGGGCTGCACGACAGGCCGAGAGGGGTCATGTGTTGCATGAGGGCTGCACGACAGGCTGAGAGGGTTCATGTGCCGCATGATGGCTGCACGACAGGCCGAGAGGGGTCATGCACTGCACGATGGCTGCACGACAGGCCGAGAGAGGTAATGCGCCGCATGATGGCTGCACGACAGGCCGAGAGGAGTCATGCGCCGCATGAGGGCTGCACGACAGGCCGAGAGGAGTCATGCGCCGCATGAGGGCTGCACGACAGGCCGAGAGGAGTCATGTGCTGTATGAGGGCTGCACGACAGGCCGAGAGGGGACATGTGCCGCATGATGGCTGCACGACAGGCCGAGAGGGGTCATGCACCCCATGATGGCTACACAACAGTCCGAGAGAGGTCCTGTGCCGCATGATGGCTGCACGACAGGCCGAGAGGAGTGATGCATTGCATGATGGCTGCACGACAGGCCAAGAGGAGTGATGCATTGCATGATAGCTGCACGACAGGCCAAGAGGGGTCATACACCGCATGGTAGCTGCACTACAGGCCGAGAGGGGTCATTTGCCGCATGATGGCTGCACGACAGGCCAAGACGGGTAATGCGCCACATGATGGCAGCACGACAGGCCGAGAGGGGTCATGCGCCGAGTGATGGCTGCACGATAGGCTGAGAGGGGTCATATGCCGCATGATGGCTGCACGACAGGCCGAGAGGGGTCATGTGCCGTATGATGGCTGCATGACAGGCCGAGAGGGGTCATGCTCTGCATGAGGGCTGCACGACAGGCCGAGAGGGGTAATTCACCGACAGGCCGAGAGAGGTCAAGCGCTGCATGATGGCTGCATGACAGGCCAAGAGGGGTGATGCGCCGCATGATGGCTGCATGACAGGCCAAGAAGGGTGATGCACCGCATGATGGATGCACGACAGGCCGAGAGGGGTCATGTGCCGCATGATGGCTGCACGACCGGCCGAGAGGGGTCATGCCCCGCATGATGGCTGCATGACAGGCTGAGAGGGGTCATGCTCTGCATGAGGGCTGCACGACAGGCCGAGAGGGGTCATGCACTGACAGGCCGAGAGGGGTCATTCACCGACAGGCCGAGAGGGTCAAGCGCTGCATGAGGGCTGCACAACAGGCCAAGAAGGGTGATGCGCCACATGATGACTGCACGACTGGCCAAGTAGGGTGATGCACAGCATGATGGCTGCATGACAGGCCAAGAGGGGTGATGCACCGCATGATGGCTGAACGACAGGCCAAGAAGGGTGATGCACTGCATGAAGGCTGCACGACAGGCCGAGAGGGGTCATGCGCCGCAAGAGGGCTGCACGACAGGCCGAGAGGGGTCATGCGCCGACAGGCTGAGAGGGATCATGCACTGACAGGCCAAGAGGGGTCATGCGCCGCATGAGGGCTGCACGACAGGCCGAGAGGGGTCATGCGCTGCATGATGGCTGCACGAAAGGCCGAGAGAGGTCATGCGCTGCATGATGGCTGCACGACAGGCCGAGAGGAGTCATGCGCCGCATGATGGCTGCACGACAGGATGAGAGGGGTCATGCGCCACATGATAGTTGCACGACAGGCCTAGAGGGGTCATGCACCGCATGAGAGCTGCACGACAGGCCAACAGGAGCCATGTGCTGCATGATGGCTGCACGACAGGCCGAGAGTGGTCATGTGCTGCATGATGGCTGCACGACAGGCAGAGAGGGGTCATGCGCCGACAGGCTGAGAGGGATCATGCGCTGACAGGCCGAGAGGGGTCATGCGACGCAAGAGGGCTGCACGACAGGCCGAGAGGGGTCATGCGCCGACAGGCTGAGAGGGATCATGCGCTGACAGGCCAAGAGGGGTCACGCGCCGCATGATGGCTGCTTGACAAGCCGAGAGGGGTCATGTGCACCATGGTGGCTGCACGACAGGCCAAGAGGAGTCATATGCCGCATGGTGTCTGCACGACTGACCTAGAGGGGTCATGCACCGCATGATGGCTGCTTGATAGGCCGAGAGGGGTCATGTGAGGCATGGTGGCTGCACGACAGGCCGAGAGGGGTCATGCACCGCAAGGGGGCTACACGACAGGCTGAGCGGGGTGATGCACCGCATGATGGCTGCATGACAGGCTAAGAGGGGTGATGCGCCGCATGATGGCTGCACGACAGGCCAAGAAGGGTGATGCACGGCATGATGGCTGCACGACAGGCCAAGAGGGGTGATGCGCTGCATGATGGCTGCACGACAGGCCGAGAGGGGTCATGCGCCGACAGGCTGAGAGGGATCATGCGCTGACAGGCCAAGAGGGGTCATGCGCCGCAGGAGGGCTGCACGACAGGCCGAGAGGGGTCATGTGCTGCATGATGGCTGCATGTCAGGCCAAGAGAGGTCATGCGCCGCATGATGGCTGCACGACAGGCCGAGACGAGTCATGCGCCGCATGATGGCTGCACGACAGGCCGAGAGGGGTCATGCACCGCATGAGAGCTGCACGACAGGCCAACAGGAGCCATGTACCGCATGATGGCTGCACGACAGGCTGAGAGTGGTCATGTGCTGCATGATGGCTGCACGACAGGCAGAGAGTGGTCATGCGCCGACAAGCTGAG
Organism: Ambystoma mexicanum; assembly: GCF_040938575.1. Taxonomy (NCBI): domain Eukaryota; kingdom Metazoa; phylum Chordata; class Amphibia; order Caudata; family Ambystomatidae; genus Ambystoma; species Ambystoma mexicanum. The sequence goes on from NC_090928.1 coordinate 1,285,415,164, forward strand.
AGGGATCATGTGCTGACAGGCCAAGAGGGGTCATGCACCAAATGATGGCTGCACGAAAGGCCGAGAGGGGTGATGCGCCGCATGATGGCTGCACGACAGGTCGACAGGGGTCATGTGCCGCATGATGGCTGCACGACAGGCCGAGAGAGGTCATGTCTGCATGATGGCTGCACGACAGGCCAGAAGGTGTGATGCGTAGCATGATGGCTGCACGACAGCCGAGAGGAGTGATGCATTGCATTATGGCTGCATGACAGGCCACGATGAGTGATGCATTGCATGATGGCTGCACGACAGGCCAAGAGTGGTCATACACCGCATGGTGGCTGCACGACAGGCTGAGAGGGGTCATTTGCCGCATGATGGCTGCACGACAGGCCAAGACGGGTCATGCGCCACATGATGGCTGCACGACAGGCCGAGAGGGGTCATGCGCCGCATGATGGCTGCACGACAGGCCGAGAGGGGTCATGTGCCGCATGATGGCTGCACGACAGGCCGAGAGGGGTCATGTGCCGCATGATGGCTGCACGACAGGCCGAGAGGGGTCATGCTCTGCATGAGGCCTGCACGACAGGCCGAGAGGGGTCATGCACTGACAGGCCGAGAGGGGTCATTCACCGACAGGCCGAGAGGGGTCAAGCGCTGCGTGAGGGCTGCACAACAGGCCAAGAAGGGTGATGCGCCACATGATGGCTGCACGACTGGCCAAGAAGGGTGATTCACCGCATGATGGCTGCACAACAGGCCAAGAAGGGTGATGCGCCACATGATGGCTGCACGACTGGCCAAGAAGGGTGATGCACCGCATGATGGCTGCATGACAGGCCAAGAGGGGGATGATGCGCCGCATGATGGCTGCATGACAGGCCAAGAAGGGTGATGCACCGCATGATGGATGCACGACAGGCCGAGAGGGGTCATGTGCCGCATGATGGCTGCACGACCGGCCGAGAGGGGTCATGCCCCGCATGATGGCTGCATGACAGGCTGAGAGGGGTCATGCTCTGCATGAGGGCTGCACGACAGGCCGAGAGGGGTCATGCACTGACAGGCCGAGAGGGGTCATTCACCGACAGGCCGAGAGGGTCAAGCGCTGCATGAGGGCTGCACAACAGGCCAAGAAGGGTGATGCGCCACATGATGACTGCACGACTGGCCAAGTAGGGTGATGCACAGCATGATGGCTGCATGACAGGCCAAGAGGGGCGATGCACCGCATGATGGCTGAAAGACAGGCCAAGAAGGGTGATGCACTGCATGAAGGCTGCACGACAGGCCGAGAGGGGTCATGCGCCGCAAGAGGGCTGCACGACAGGCCGAGAGGGGTCATGCGCCGACAGGCTGAGAGGGATCATGCACTGACAGGCCAAGAGGGGTCATGCGCCGCATGAGGGCTGCACGACAGGCCGAGAGAGGTCATGCGCAGCATGATGGCTGCACGACAGGCCGAGAGGAGTCATGCGCCGCATGATGGCTGCACGACAGGATGAGAGGGGTCATGCGCCACATGATAGTTGCACAACAGGCCTAGAGGGGTCATGCACCGCATGAGAGCTGCACGACAGGCCAACAGGAGCCATGTGCCGCATGATGGCTGCACGACAGGCCGAGAGTGGTCATGTGCTGCATGATGGCTGCACGACAGGCAGAGAGGGGTCATGCGCCGACAGGCTGAGAGGGATCATGCGCTGACAGGCCGAGAGGGGTCATGCAACGCAAGAGGGCTGCACGACAGGCCGAGAGGGGTCATGCGCCGACAGGCTGAGAGGGATCATGCGCTGACAGGCCAAGAGGGGTCACGCGCCGCATGATGGCTGCTTGACAAGCCGAGAGGGGTCATGTGCACCATGGTGGCTGCACGACAGGCCAAGAGGAGTCATATGCCGCATGGTGTCTGCACGACTGACCTAGAGGGGTCATGCACCGCATGATGGCTGCTTGATAGGCCGAGAGGGGTCATGTGAGGCATGGTGGCTGCACGACAGGCCGAGAGGGGTCATGCACCGCAAGGGGGCTACACGACAGGCTGAGCGGGGTGATGCACCGCATGATGGCTGCATGACAGGCTAAGAGGGGTGATGCGCCGCATGATGGCTGCACGACAGGCCAAGAAGGGTGATGCACGGCATGATGGCTGCACGACAGGCCAAGAGGGGTGATGCGCTGCATGATGGCTGCACGACAGGCCGAGAGGGGTCATGCGCCGACAGGCTGAGAGGGATCATGCGCTGACAGGCCAAGAGGGGTCATGCGCCGCAGGAGGGCTGCACGACAGGCCGAGAGGGGTCATGTGCTGCATGATGGCTGCATGTCAGGCCAAGAGAGGTCATGCGCTGCATGATGGCTGCACGACAGGCCGAGACGAGTCATGCGCCGCATGATGGCTGCACGACAGGCCGAGAGGGGTCATGCACCGCATGAGAGCTGCACGACAGGCCAACAGGAGCCATGTACCGCATGATGGCTGCACGACAGGCTGAGAGTGGTCATGTGCTGCATGATGGCTGCACGACAGGCAGAGAGTGGTCATGCGCCGACAAGCTGAGAGGGATCATGTGCTGACAGGCCAAGAGGGGTCATGCACCAAATGATGGCTGCACGACAGGCCGAGAGGGGTGATGCGCCGCATGATGGCTTCACGACAGGTCGACAGGGGTCATGTGCCGCATGATGGCTGCACGACAGGCCGAGAGAGGTCATGTCTGCATGATGGCTGCACGACAGGCCGAGAGGGGTCATGCACTGCATGATACACACATATGGGTGCAGAACATAAACACGTATGGACGCAGAAAATACACACATATGGATGCAGAACATACACACTTATGGACGCAGAACATACACACATATGGATGCAGAACATACACACATATGGGTGCAGAACATACACACATATGATGCAGAACATACACACATATTGATGCAGAACATACACATGTATGGGTGCAGAACATACACACATATGATGCAGAACATACACACGTATGGACGCAGAACATACACACGTATGGGTGTAGAACATACACACGTATGGGTGTAGAACATACACACTTATGGACGCAGAACATACACACATATGGATGCAAAACATACACACTTATGGACGCAGAACATACACACATATGGATGCAGGACATACACACGTATGGGTGCAGAACATACACACGTATGGGTGCAGAACATACACACGTATGGATGCAGAATATACACACATATGGATGCAGAACATACACACTTATGGACACAGAACATACACACATATGGATGCAGAACATACACACATATGGACGCAGAACATACACACATATGGGTGCACAGCATAGTGCATGAATGCCCATGATAATGATGTTGATGGTCATACTACACATGTGAACGTTTTTTGCACCTGGGGGAGTCTAGGTGTGGACCTTTGGTCTCAGGCCATCTCTCGTAGTAATGTACAGGCTACATACCTAGGCAGACATTCACACTTACACATGTGGAGTATTACAACATGATCATGTGTAATGGCGGATGTATGCGCCCAAACGTCTGTCACTGAGTTGTTATGTAGGTCATGATTCATGTTGTACATACATTTGAATGTGTCCGTTTGCTTTGCTGTCTTTTCCGCCATGTCTTTGTGATGTGGTTGTAACATGTGCTTTTAACATGTGCTTTTTTTGTGACTGGAGATGTTTATGTTCTGGTCTTTGCAATATCGTGTCCCACAGATGTTGCCATTGTTAAGACACACTTTTCCTGTAGTGTGTCTGTCTCAATTTTTCATTCCGAATAAGAGTTATTTCTTTATGTGTTGGGGAGATTTTGCGTTCGATGCATTTTTCTACGACAGGAGCACAGAACTGGGCATTTACATTGTGAAAGAAGCCGCGACAGGCCGAGAAGGGTCACGCGCCGCATGATGGCTGCACAACAGGCCGAGAGGGGTCATGCGCTGCATGAGGGCTGCACGGCAGGCTGAGAGAGGTAATGCATTGCATGATGGCTGCACGACTGGCCGCGAGGGGTAATGCGCCGCATGGTGGCCACACGACAGGCCAAGAGGGGTCACGCACCGCATGATGGCTGCAAGACAGGCTGAGAGGGGTCAAGCGCTGCATGGTGGCCGCATGAAAGGCCAAGAGGTGCCATGCACCGCATGATGGCTGCTTCACAGGCCGAGAGGGGTCACGCGCCGCATGATGGCTGCTTGACAGGCCAAGAGGGGTCATGTGCACCATGGTGGCTGCACGACAGGCCAAGAGGAGTCATATGCCACATGGTGTCTGCACGACTGACCTAGAGGGGTCATGCACCGCATGATGGCTGCTTGATAGGCCGAGAGGGGTCATGTGAGGCATGGTGGCTGTGCAACAGGCCAAGAGGGGTCATGCACCGCAAGGGGGCTACACGACAGGCTGAGCGGGGTCATGCGCTGCATGGTGGCTGCACGACAGGCCGAGAGGGGTCATACGCCGCATGGTCGGTACACAAAAGGCTGAGAGGGGTCATGCCCCGCATGATGGCTGCCCGACAGGCCAAGAAGGGCGATCCGCTGCATGATGGCTGCCCGACAGGCCGAGTGGAGTGATGCATTGCATTATGGCTGCACGACAGGCCGATAGGGGTCATGCGCCGCATGGTGGCTGCACGACAGGCCGAGAGGTGTCATGTACCGCATGATGGCTGCACGACAGGCCGAGAGGGGTCATGCGCCACATGTTAGCTGCACGACAGGCCGAGAGGGGTCATGCGCCACATGGTGGCTGCACCCCAGGCCACCAGGGGTCATGCGCCGCATGAGGGCTGCACGACAGGCCAGAAGGTGTGATGCGTAGCATGATGGCTGCACGACAGCCGAGAGGAGTGATGCATTGCATTATGGCTGCATGACAGGCCACGATGAGTGATGCATTGCATGATGGCTGCACGACAGGCCAAGAGTGGTCATACACCGCATGGTGGCTGCACGACAGGCTGAGAGGGGTCATTTGCCGCATGATGGCTGCACGACAGGCCAAGACGGGTCATGCGCCACATGATGGCTGCACGACAGGCCGAGAGGGGTCATGCGCCGCATGATGGCTGCACGACAGGCCGAGAGGGGTCATGTGCCGCATGATGGCTGCACGACAGGCCGAGAGGGGTCATGTGCCGCATGATGGCTGCACGACAGGCCGAGAGGGGTCATGCTCTGCATGAGGCCTGCACGACAGGCCGAGAGGGGTCATGCACTGACAGGCCGAGAGGGGTCATTCACCGACAGGCCGAGAGGGGTCAAGCGCTGCGTGAGGGCTGCACAACAGGCCAAGAAGGGTGATGCGCCACATGATGGCTGCACGACAGGCCAAGAAGGGTGATGCACCGCATGATGGCTGCATGACAGGCCGAGAAGGGTGATGCACCAAATGATGGCTGCACGACAGGCCGAGAGGGGTGATGCGCCGCATGATGGCTGCACGACAGGTCGACAGGGGTCATGTGCCGCATGATGGCTGCACGACAGGCCGAGAGAGGTCATGACTGCATGATGGCTGCACGACAGGCCGAGAGGGGTCATGCACTGCATGATACTCACATATGGGTGCAGAACATACACACGTATGGACGCAGAACATACACACATATGGATGCAGAACATACACACTTATGGACGCAGAACATACACACATATGGATGCAGAACATACACACATATGGATGGAGAACATACACACATATGGGTGCAGAACATACACACATATGATGCAGAACATACACACATATTGATGCAGAACATACACACGTATGGGTGCACAGCATAGTGCATGAATGCCCATGATAATGATGTTGATGGTCATACTACACATGTGAACGTTTTTTGCACCCGGGGGAGTCTAGGTGTGGACCTTTGGTCTCAGGCCGTCTCTCGTAGTAATGTACAGGCTACATACCTAGGCAGACATTCACACTTACACATGTGGAGTATTACATCATGATCATGTGTAATGGTGGATGTATGCGCCCAAACGTCTGTCACTGAGTTGTTATGTAGGTCATGATTCATGTTGTACATACATTTGAATGTGTCCGTTTGCTTTGCTGTCTTTTCCGCCATGTCTTTGTGATGTGGTTGTAACATGTGCTTTTTTTGTGCCTGGAGATGTTTATGTTCTGGTCTTTGCAATATCGTGTCCCACAGATGTTGCGATTGTTAAGACACACTTTTCCTGTAATGTGTCTGTCTCGATTTTTCATTCCGAATAAGAGTTATTTCTTTATGTGTTGGGGAGATTTTGCGTTCGATGTATTTTTCTACAACGGGAGCACAGAACTGGGCATTTACATTGTGTAAGAAGCCGCGACAGGCCGAGAGGGGTCACGCGCTGCATAATGGCTGAAAAACAGGCTGAGAGGGGTCATGCGCTGCATGAGGGCTGCACGACAGGCCGAGAGAGGTAATGCATTGCATGATGGCTGCACGACTGGCCACGAGGGGTAATGCGCCGCATGGTGGCCACACGACAGGCCAAGAGTGGTCACGCACCGCATGATGGCTGCAAGACAGGCTAAGAGGGGTCAAGCGCCGCATGGTGGTCGCACGACAGGCCTAGAGGTGTCATGCACCGCATGATGGCTGCTTCACAGGCCGAGAGGGGTCACGCGCCGCATGATGGCTGCTTGACAGGCCGAGAGGGGTCATGTGCACCATGGTGGCTGCACGACAGGCCAAGAGGAGTCATATGCCGCATGGTGGCTGCACGACTGACCGAGAGGGGTCATGCACCGCATGATGGCTGCTTGATAGGCCGAGAGGGGTCATTAGCCGCATGGTGGCTGCACAACAGGCCGAGAGGGGTCATGCACCGCAAGGGGGCTGCACGACAGGCCGAGCGGGGTCATGCGCTGCATGGTGGCTGCACGACAGGCCGAGAGGGGTCATGCGCTGCATGGTCGGTACACAAAAGGCCGAGAGGAGTCATGCCCCGCATGATGGCTGCACGACAGGCCAAGAAGGGTGATGCACCGCATGATGGCTGCACGACAGGCCGAGTGGAGTGATGCATTGCATGATGGCTGCACGATAGGCCTAGAGGGGTCATGCGCCGAATGGGGGCTACACGACAGGCCTAAAGGGGTCACGTACCGCATGATGGCTGCACGACAGGCCGAGAGGGGCATGCGCCACATGGTGGCTGCACCCCAGGCCGACAGGGGTCATGCGCCCCATGAGGGCTGCACGACAGGCCAAAAGGAGTGATGCGTAGCATGATGGCTGCATGACAGGCAGAGAGGAGTGATGCATTGCATGATGGCTGCACGACAGGCCAAGAGGAGTGATGCATTGCATGATGGCTGCACGACAGGCCAAGAGGGGTCATACACCGCATGGTGGCTGCACGACAGGCCGACAGGGGTCATTTGCCGCATGATGGCTGCATGACAGGCCAAGACGGGTCATGCGCCACATGATGGCTGCACCACAGGCCGAGAGGTGTCATGCGCCGCATGATGGCTGCACGACAGGCCGAGAGGTGTCATGCGCCGCGTGATGGCTGCACGACAGGCCGAGAGGGGTCATGTGCCGCATGATGGCTGCACGACAGGCCAAGAGGGGTCATGTGCCGCATGATGGCTGCACGACAGGCCGAGAGGGGTCATGCTCTGCATGAGGGCAGCACGACAGGCCGAGAGGGGTCATGCACTGACAGGCCGAGAGGGGTCACATTCACCGACAGGCCAAGAGGGGTCAAGCGCTGCATGAGGGCTGCAAAACAGGCCAAGAATGGTGATGCGCCACATGATGGCTGCATGATTGGCCAAAAAGGGTGATGCACCGCATGATGGCTGCATGACAGGCCAAGAGGGGCGATGCGCCGCATGATGGCTGCACGACAGGCCAAGAAGGGTGATGCACTGAATGATGGCTGCACAACAGGCCAAGAGGGGTGATGCGCTGCATGATGGCTGCACGACAGGCCGAGAGGGGTCTTGCGCCGCAAGAGGGCTGCACGACAGGCCGAGAGGGGTCATGCGCCGACAGGCTGAGAGGGATCATGCGCTGACAGGCCAAGAGGGGTCATGCGCTGCATGATGGCTGCACGACAGGCCGAAAGAGGTCATGCGGCGCATGATGGCTGCACGACAGGCCGAGAGGAGTCATGCGCCGCATGATGGCTGCACGACAGGATGAGAGGGGTCATGCGCCGCATGATAGTTGCACGACAGGCCTAGAGGGGTCATGCACTGCATGAGAGCTGCACGACAGGCCGACAGGAGCCATGTGCCGCATGAAGGCTGCACGACAGGCCGAGAGCGGTTATGTGCTGCATGATGGCTGCACGACAGGCCGAGAGGGGTCATGCGCCGACAGGCTGAGAGGGATCATGCGCTGACAGGCCAAGAGGGGTCATGTGCCGCATGAGGGCTGCACTACAGGCCAAGAAGGGTGATGCGCCGCATGATGGCTGCATGACAGGCCAAGAAGGGTGATGCACCAAATGATGGCTGCACGACAGGCCGAGAGGGGGGATGTGCCACATGATGGCTGCATGACAGGATGTGAGGGGTCATGCACCGCATGATAGTTGCACAACAGGCCTAGAGGGGTCATGCACCGCATGAGGGCTGCACGACAGGCCGACAGGGGTCATGTGCCACATGATGGCTGCACGACAGGCCGAGAGAGATCATATCTGCATGGTGGCTGCACGACAGGCTGAGAAGGGTCATGCACTGCATGATGGCTGCACGACAGGACGAGAGGAGTCATGCACCGCATGAGGGCTGGACGACAGGCCAAGAGGGGTCATGTGCTGCATGAGGGCTACATGACAGGCCGAGAGGGGTCATGTGCCGCATGATGGCTGCACGACAGGCTGAGAGGGGTCATGCGCTGCATGATGGCTGCACGACAGGCCGAGAGAGGTCATGCGCCACATGATGGCTGAACGACAGGCCAAGAGGAGTCATGCGCCGCAAGAGAGCTGCACGACAGGCCGAGAGGGGTCATGCACCGCATGATGGCTGCTTGATAGGCCGAGAGGGGTCATGTGAGGCATGGTAGCTGCACGACAGGCCGAGAGGGGTCATTAGCCGCATGGTGGCTGCCCAACAGGCCGAGAGGGGTCATGCACCGCAAGGGGGCTGCACGACAGGCCGAGCGGGGTCATGTGCTGCATGGTGGCTGCACGACAGGCCGAGAGGGGTCATGTGCTGCATGGTTGGTACACAAAAGGCCGAGAGGGGTCATGCCGCGCATGATGGCTGCACGACAGGCCAAGAAGGGTGATGCACCGCATGATGGCTGCACGACAGGCCGAGTGGAGTGATGCATTGCATGATGGCTGCACGACAGGCCGAGAGGGGTCATGCGCAGCATGGTGGCTGCACGACAGGCCGAGAGGGGTCATGTACCGCATGATGGCTGCACGACAGGCCGAGAGGGGCATGCGCCACATGGTGGCTGCACCCCAGGCCGACAGGGGTCATGCGCCGCATGAGGGCTGCACAACAGGCCAAAAGGAGTGATGCGTAGCATGATGGCTGCACACAGGCCGAGAGGAGTGATGCATTGCATGATGGCTGCACGACAGGCCAAGAGGAGTGATGCATTGTATGATGGCTGCACGACAGGCCAAGAGGGGTCATACACCGCATGGTGGCTGCACGACAGGCTGAGAGGGGTCATTTGTCGCGTGATGGCTGCACGACAGGTCGAGTGGGGTCATGCACCCCATGATGACTACACAACAGGCCGAGAGAGGTCCTGTGCCGCATGATGGCTGCACGACAGGCCGAGAGGAGTGATGCATTGCATGATGGCTGCACGACAGGCCAAGAGGAGTGATGCATTGCATGATAGCTGCACGACAGGCCAAGAGGGGTCATACACCGCATGGTAGCTGCACTACAGGCCGAGAGGGGTCATTTGCCGCATGATGGCTGCACGACAGGCCAAGACGGGTAATGCGCCACATGATGGCAGCACGACAGGCCGAGAGGGGTCATGCGCCAAGTGATGGCTGCACGATAGGCCGAGAGGGGTCATATGCCGCATGATGGCTGCACGACAGGCCGAGAGGGGTCATGTGCCGTATGATGGCTGCATGACAGGCTGAGAGGGGTCATGTTCTGCATGAGGGCTGCACGACAGGCCGAGAGGGGTCATGCACTGACAGGCTGAGAGGGGTCATTCACCGACAGGCCGAGAGGGTCAAGCGCTGCATGAGGGCTGCATAACAGGCCAAGAAGGGTGATGCGCCACATGATGACTGCACGACTGGCCAAGTAGGGTGATGCACAGCATGATGGCTGCATGACAGGCCAAGAGGGGTGATGCACCGCATGATGGCTGAACGACAGGCCAAGAAGGGTGATGCACTGCATGAAGGCTGCACGACAGGCCGAGAGGGGTGATGCATTGCATGATGGCTGCACGACAGGCCGAGAGGAGTGATGCATTGCATGATGGCTGCACGACAGGCCAATAGGGGTCACAACGCCGAGAGGGGTCATGCGCCGACAGGCTGAGAGGTATCATGCGCTGACAGGCCAAGAGGGGTCATGCGCCGCATGACGGCTGCACGACAGGCCAAGAACAGTGAAGCGCCGTATGATGGCTGCATAACAGGCCAAGAAGGGTGATGCACCACATGATGGCTGCACGATAGGCCGAGAGGGGTGATGCGCCGCATGATGGCTGCACGACAGGATGAGAGGGGTCATGCGCCGCATGATAGTTGTACGACAGGCCTAGAGGGGTCATGCACCACATGAGGGCTGCACGACAGCCTGACAGGGGTCATGTGCCGCATGATGGCTGCACGACAGGCCGAGAGAGGTCATGCACTGCATGATGGCTGCATGACAGGCCAAGAGGGGTCATGCGCTGCATGATGGCTGCACGACAGGCCGAGAGTGGTCATGCACCGCATGATGGCTGCACGACAGGCAGAGAGGAGTCATGCACCGCATGAGGACTGCACGACAGGCCGAGAGGGGTCATGTGTTGCATGAGGGCTGCACGACAGGCTGAGAGGGTTCATGTGCCGCATGATGGCTGCACGACAGGCCGAGAGGGGTCATGCACTGCACGATGGCTGCACGACAGGCTGAGAGAGGTCATGCGCCGCATGATGGCTGCACGACAGGCCGAGAGGAGTCATGCGCCGCATGAGGGCTGCACGACAGGCCGAGAGGAGTCATGCGCCGCATGAGGGCTGCACGACAGGCCGAGAGGAGTCATGTGCTGTATGAGGGCTGAACGACAGGCCGAGAGGGGTCATTAGCCGCATGGTGGCTGCCCAACAGGCCGAGAGGGATCATGCACCGCAAGGGGGCTGCACGACAGGCCGAGCGGGGTCATGTGCTGCATGGTGGCTGCACGACAGGCCGAGAGGGGTCATGCGCTGCATGGTTGGTACACAAAAGGCCGAGAGGGGTCATGCCCCGCATGATGGCTGCACGACAGGCCAAGAAGGGTGATGCGCCGCATGATGGCTGCACGACAGGCCGAGTGGAGTGATGCATTGCATGATGGCTGCACGACAGGCCGAGAGGGGTCATGCGCAGCATGGTGGCTGCACGACAGGCCGAGAGGGGTCATGTACCGCATGATGGCTGCACGACAGGCCGAGAGGGGCATGCGCCACATGGTGGCTGCACCCCAGGCCGACAGGGGTCATGCGACGCATGAGGGCTGCACAACAGGCCAAAAGGAGTGATGCGTAGCATGATGGCTGCACACAGGCCGAGAGGAGTGATGCATTGCATGATGGCTGCACGACAGGCCAAGAGGAGTGATGCATTGTATGATGGCTGCACGACAGGCCAAGAGGGGTCATACACCGCATGGTGGCTGCACGACAGGCCGAGAGGGGTCATTTGCCGCGTGATGGCTGCACGACAGGCCGAGAGGGGTCATGCACCCCATGATGGCTACACAACAGGCCGAGAGAGGTCCTGTGCCGCATGATGGCTGCACGACAGGCCGAGAGGAGTGATGCATTGCATGATGGCTGCACGACAGGCCAAGAGGAGTGATGCATTGCATGATAGATGCACGACAGGCCAAGAGGGGTCATACACCGCATGGTAGCTGCACTACAGGCCGAGAGGGGTCATTTGCCGCATGATGGCTGCACGACAGGCCAAGACGGGTAATGCGCCACATGATGGCAGCACGACAGGCCGAGAGGGGTCATGCGCCGAGTGATGGCTGCACGATAGGCCGAGAGGGGTCATATGCCGCATGATGGCTGCACGACAGGCCGAGAGGGGTCATGTGCCGTATGATGGCTGCATGACAGGCTGAGAGGGGTCATGCTCTGCATGAGGGCTGCACGACAGGCCGAGAGGGGTCATGCACTGACAGGCTGAGAGGGGTCATTCACCGACAGGCCGAGAGGGTCAAGCGCTGCATGAGGGCTGCACAACAGGCCAAGAAGGGTGATGCGCCACATGATGACTGCACGACTGGCCAAGTAGGGTGATGCACATCATGATGGCTGCATGACAGGCCAAGAGGGGTGATGCACCGCATGATGGCTGAACGACAGGCCAAGAAGGGTGATGCACTGCATGAAGGCTGCACGACAGGCCGAGAGGGGTGATGCGTTAAATGATGGCTGCACGACAGGCCGAGAGGAGTGATGCATTGCATGATGGCTGCACGACAGGCCAATAGGGGTCACAACGCCGAGAGGGGTCATGCGCCGACAGGCTGAGAGGTATCATGCGCTGACAGGCCAAGAGGGGTCATGCGCCGCATGACGGCTGCACGACAGGCCAAGAACAGTGAAGCGCCGTATGATGGCTGCATGACAGGCCAAGAAGGGTAATGCACCACATGATGGCTGCACGATAGGCCGAGAGGGGTGATGCGCCGCATGATGGCTGCATGACAGGATGAGAGGGGTCATGCGCCGCATGATAGTTGCACGTCAGGCCTAGAGGGGTCATGCACCACATGAGGGCTGCACGACAGCCTGACAGGGGTCATGTGCCGCATGATGGCTGCACGACAGGCCGAGAGAGGTCATGCACTGCATGATGGCTGCATGACAGGCCAAGAGGGGTCATGCGCTGCATGATGGCTGCACGACAGGCCGAGAGTGGTCATGCACCGCATGATGGCTGCATGACAGGCAGAGAGGAGTCATGCACCGCATGAGGACTGCACGACAGGCCGAGAGGGGTCATGTGTTGCATGAGGGCTGCACGACAGGCTGAGAGGGTTCATGTGCCGCATGATGGCTGCACGACAGGCCGAGAGGGGTCATGCACTGCACGATGGCTGCACGACAGGCTGAGAGAGGTCATGCGCCGCATGATGGCTGCACGACAGGCCGAGAGGAGTCATGCGCCGCATGAGGGCTGCACGACAGGCCGAGAGGAGTCATGCGCCGCATGAGGGCTGCACGACAGGCCGAGAGGAGTCATGTGCTGTATGAGGGCTTAACGACAGGCCGAGAGGGGTCATGTGCCGCATGATGGCTGCACGACAGGCCGAGAGGGGTCATGCACCCCATGATGGCTACACAACAGGCCGAGAGAGGTCCTGTGCCGCATGATGGCTGCACGACAGGCCGAGAGGAGTGATGCATTGCATGATGGCTGCACGACAGGCCAAGAGGAGTGATGCATTGCATGATAGCTGCACGACAGGCCGAGAGAGGTCATGCGCCGCATGATGGCTGCACGACAGGCCGAGAGGGGTCATTTGCCGCATGATGGCTGCACGACAGGCCAAGACGGGTAATGCGCCACATGATGGCAGCACGACAGGCCGAGAGGGGTCATGCGCCGAGTGATGGCTGCACGATAGGCCGAGAGGGGTCATATTCCGCATGATGGCTGCACGACAGGCCGAGAGGGGTCATGTGCCGTATGATGGCTGCACGACAGGCCGAGAGGGGTCATGCTCTGCATGAAGGCTGCACGACAGGCCGAGAGGGGTAATTCACGGACAGGCCGAGAGGGGTCAAACGCTGCATGATGGCTGCATGACAGGCCAAGAGGGGTGATGCGCCGCATGATGGCTGCACGACAGGCCAAGAAGGGTGATGCACTGCATGATGGCTGCACGACAGGCCGAGAGGGGTCATGTGCCGCATGATGGCTGCACGACCGGCCGAGAGGGGTCATGCCCCGCAAGATGGCTGCATGACAGGCTGAGAGGGGTCATGCACTGACAGGCCGAGAGGGGTCATTCACGGACAGGCCGAGAGGGTCAAGCGCTGCATGAGGGCTGCACAACAGGCCAAGAAGGGTGATGCGCCACATGATGACTGCACGATTGGCCAAGTAGGGTGATGCACAGCATGATGGCTGCATGACAGGCCAAGAGGGGTGATGCACCGCATGATGGCTGAACGACAGCCCAAGAAGGGTGATGCACTGCATGAAGGCTGCACGACAGGCCGAGAGGGGTGATGCGTTGCATGATGGCTGCACGACAGGCCGAGAGGAGTGATGCGCCGCATGATGGCTGCACGACAGGCCAAGAAGGGTGATGCACTGCATGATGGCTGCGCGACAGGCCGAGAGGGGTCATGTGCCGCATGATGGCTGCACGACCGGCCGAGAGGGGTCATGCCCCGCAAGATGGCTGCATGACAGGCTGAGAGGGGTCATGCTCTGCATGAGGGCTGCACGACAGGCCGAGAGGGGTCATGCACTGACAGGCCGAGAGGGGTCATTCACCGACAGGCCGAGAGGGTCAAGCGCTGCATGAGGGCTGCACAACAGGCCAAGAAGGGTGATGCGCCACATGATGACTGCACGACTGGCCAAGTAGGGTGATGCACAGCATGATGGCTGCACGACAGGCCGAGAGGGGTCATGCGCCGCATGAGGTCTGCACGACAGGCCGAGAGGGGTCATGCGCTGCATGATGGCTGCACGACAGGCCGAGAGAGGTCATGCGCCGCATGATGGCTGCACGACAGGCCGAGAGGAGTCATGCGCAGCATGATGGCTGCACGACAGGATGAGAGGGGTCATGCGCCACATGATAGTTGCACGACAGGCCTAGAGGGGTCATGCACCGCATGAGAGCTGCACGACAGGCCAACAGGAGCCATGTGCCGCATGATGGCTGCACGACAGGCCGAGAGGGGTCATGCGCCGACAGGCTGAGAGGGATCATGCGCTGACAGGCCGAGAGGGGTCATGCGACGCAAGAGGGCTGCACGACAGGCCGAGAGGGGTCATGCGCCGACAGGCTGAGAGGGATCATGCGCTGACAGGCCAAGAGGGGTCATGCGCCGCATTAGGGCTGCACGACAGGCCGAGAGGGGTCATGTGCTGCAAGATGGCTGCACGACAGGCCGAGAGAGGTCATGCGCCGCATGATGGCTGCACGACAGTCCGAGAGGAGTCATGCGCCGCATGATGGCTGCACGACAGGATGAGAGGGGTCATGTGCCGCATGATAGTTGCACGACAGGCCTAGAGGGGTCATGCACCGCATGAGAGCTGCACGACAGGCCGACAGAAGCCATGTGCCGCATTATGGCTGCACGACAGGCCGAGAGCGGTCATGTGCTGCATGATGGCTGCATGACAGGCTGAGAGGGGTCATGCACCGACAGGCTGAGAGGGATCATGCGCTGTCAGGCCAAGAGGGGTCATGCGCCGCATGAGGGCTGCTTGATAGGCCGAGAGGGGTCATGTGAGGCATGGTGGCTGCATGAAAGGCCGAGAGGGGTCATGCACCGCAAGGGGGCTGCACGACAGGCTGAGCGGGGTCATGCGCTGCGTGGTGGCTGCACGACAGGCCAAGAGGGGTCATGCACCGCATGGTCGGTACACAAAAGGCCGAGAGGGGTCATGCCCCGCATGATGGCTGCACGACAGGCCAAGAAGGGTGATGCGCCGCATGATGGCTGCACGACAGGCCGAGTGGAGTGATGCATTGCATGATGGCTGCACGACAGGCCAAGAGGGATCATGCGCCGCATGGTGGCTGCACGACAGGCCGAGAGGGGTCATGTACCGCATGATGGCTGCACGACAGGCCGAGAGGGGTCATGCGCCGCATGTTAGCTGCACGACAGGCCGAGAGGGGTCATGTACCGCATGATGGCTGCACGACAGGCCGAGAGGGGTCATGAGCCGCATGTTAGCTGCACGACAGGCCGAGAGGGGTCATGCGCCACATGGTGGCTGCACCCCAGGCTAACAGGGGTCATGCGCCACATGAGGGCTGCACAACAGGCCAAAATGAGTGATGCGTAGCATGATGGCTGCACGACATGCCGAAAGGAGTGATGCATTGCATGATGGCTGCACGACAGGCCAAGAGGAATGATGCATTGCATGATGGCTGCACGACAGGCCAAGAGGGGTCATACACAGCATGGTGGCTGCACGACAGGCCGAGAGGGGTCATTTGCCACATGATGGCTGCACGACAGGCCGAGAGGGGTCATGCGCAGAGTGATGGCTGCACGACAGGCTGAGAGGGGTCATATGCCGCATGATGGCTGCACGACAGGCCGAGAGGGGTCATGTGTTGCATGATGGCTGCACGACAGGCCGAGAGGGGTCATGCTCTGCATGAGGGCTGCACGACAGGCCGAGAGGGGTAATTCATCGACAGGCCGAGAGGGGTCAAGCGCTGCATGATGGCTGCATGACAGGCCAAGAGGGGTGATGCGCCGCATGATGGCTGCATGACAGGCCAAGAAGGGTGATGCACCGCATGATGGCTGCACGACAGGCCGAGAGGGGTCATGTGCCGCATGATGGCTGCACGACAGGCCGAGAGGGGTCATGTGCCGCATGATGGCTGCACGACAGGCCGAGAGGGGTCATGCACCGCATGATGGCTGCATGACAGGCTGAGAGGGGTCATGCTCTGCATGAGGGCTGCACGACAGGCCGAGAGGGGTCATGCACTGACAGGCCGAGAGGGGTCATTCACCGACAGGCCGAGACGGTCAAGCGCTGCATGAGGGCTGCACAACAGGCCAAGAAGGGTGATGCGCCACATGATGGCTGCACGACTGGCCAAGTAGAGTGATGCACCGCATGATGGCTGCATGACAGACCAAGAGGGGTGATGCACCGCATGATGGCTGCACGACAGGCCAAGAAGGGTGATGCACTGCATGATGGCTGCACGACAGGCCAAGAGTGGTGATGCGCTGCATAATGGCTGCACGACAGGTCGAGAGGGGTCATGCGCCGCAAGAGGGCTGCACGACAGGCCGAGAGGGGTCATGCGCCGACAGGCTGAGAGGGATCATGCGCTGACAGGCCAAGAGGGGTCATGCGCCGCATGAGGGCTGCACGACAGGCCGAGAGGGGTCATGCGCTGCATAATGGCTGCACGACAGGCCGAGAGAGGTAATGTGCCGCATGATGGCTGCACGACAGGCCGAGAGGTCTCATGCGCCGCATGATGGCTGCACGACAGGCCGAGAGCGGTCATGTGCCGCATGATGGCTGCACAACAGGCCAAGAGGGGTCATATGCCGCATGATGGCTGCACGACAGGCCGAGAGGGGTCATGCTCTGCATGAGGGCAGCAAAACAGGCCAAGAATGGTGATGCGCCACATGATGGCTGCATGATTGGCCAAGAAGGGTGATGCACCGCATGATGGCTGCATGACAGGCCAAGAGGGGTGATGCGCCGCATGATGGCTGCACGACAGGCCAAGAAGGGTGATGCACTGAATGATGGCTGCACAACAGGCCAAGAGGGGTGTTACACTGCATGATGGCTGCACGACAGGCAGAGAGGGGTCATGCGCCGCAAGAGGGCTGCACGACAGGCCGAGAGGGGTCATGCGCCGACAGGCTGAGAGAGATCATGCGCTGACAGGCCAAGAGGGGTCATGCGCTGCATGATGGCTGCACGACAGGCCGAAAGAGGTCATGCGCCACATGATGGCTGCACGACAGGCCGAGAGGAGTCATGCGCCGCATGATGGCTGCACGACAGGATGAGAGGGGTCATGCGCCGCATGATAGTTGCACGACAGGCCTAGAGGGGTCATACACCGCATGAGAGCTGCACGACAGGAGCCATGTGCCGCCGCATGATGGCTGCACGACAGGCCGAGAGCGGTTTGTGCTGCATGATGGCTGCACGACAGGCCGAGAGGGGTCATGCGCCGACAGGCTGAGAGGGATCATGCGCTGACAGGCAAAGAGGGGTCATGCGCCGCATGAGGGCTGCACGACAGGCCAAGAAGGGTGATGCGCCGCATGATGGCTGCATGACAGGCCAAGAAGGGTGATGCACCAAATGATGGCTGCATGACAGGCCGAGAGGGGGGATGTGCCGCATGATGGCTGCACGACAGGATGTGAGGGGTCATGCACCGCATGATAGTTGCACAACAGTCCTAGAGGGGTCATGCACCGCATGAGGGCTGCACGACAGGCCGACAGGGGTCATGTGCCACATGATGGCTGCACGACAGGCCGAGAGAGGTCATATCTGCATGGTGGCTGCACGACAGGCTGAGAGGGGTCATGCACTGCATGATGGCTGCACGACAGGACGAGAGGAGTCATGCACCGCATGAGCGCTGCACGACAGGCCAAGAGGGGTCATGTGCCGCATGATGGCTGCACGACAGGCTGAGAGGGGTCATGCGCTGCATGATGGCTGCACAACTGGCCGAGAGAGGTCATGCACCGCATGATGGCTGAACGACAGGCTGAGAGGAGTCATGCGCCGCAAGAGAGCTGCACGACAGGCCGAGAGGGGTCATGCACCGCATGATGGCTGCTTGATAGGCCGAGAGGGGTCATGTGAGGCATGGTAGCTGCACGACAGGCCGAGAGGGGTCATTAGCAGCATGGTGGCTGCCCAACAGGCCGAGAGGGGTCATGCACCGCAAGGGGGCTGCACGACAGGCCGAGCGGGGTCATGTGCTGCATGGTGGCTGCACGACAGGCCGAGAGGGGTCATGCGCTGCATGGTCGGTACACAAAAGGCCGAGAGGGGTCATGCCCCGCATGATGGCTGCACGACAGGCCAAGAAGGGTGATGCACCGCATGATGGCTGCACGACAGGCCGAGTGGAGTGATGCATTGCATGATGGCTGCACGACAGGCCGAGAGGGGTCATGCGCAGCATGGTGGCTGCACGACAGGGGTCATGTACCGCATGATGGCTGCACGACAGGCCGAGAGGGGCATGCGCCACATGGTGGCTGCACCCCAGGCCGACAGGGGTCATGCGCCGCATGAGGGCTGAATGACAGGCCAAAAGGAGTGATGCGTAGCATGATGGCTGCACGACAGGCCGAGAGGAGTGATGCATTGCATGATGGCTGCACGACAGGCCAGGAGGAGTGATGCATTGCATGATGGCTCCACGACAGGCCAAGAGGGGTCATACACCGCATGGTGGCTGCACGACAGGCCGAGAGGGGTCATTTGCCGCATGATGGCTGCACGACAGGCCAAGACAGGTCATGCGCCACATGATGGCTGCACGACAGGCCGAGAGGGGTGATGCGCCGCATGATGGCTGCACGACAGGCCGAGAGGGGTCATGCGCCGCATGATGGCTGCACGACAGGCCGAGAGGGGTCATGTGCCGCATGATGGCTGCACCAAAGGCCGAGAGGGGTCATGTGCCACATGATGGCTGCATGACAGGCCAAGAGGGGTCATGCTCTGCATGAGGGCTGCACGACAGGCCGAGAGGGGTCATGCACTGACAGGCCGAGAGGGGTCATTCACCGACAGGCCGAGAGGGGTCAAGCGCTACATGAGGGCTGCACAACAGGCCAAGAATGGTGATGCGCCACATGATGGCTGCACGATTGGCCAAGAAGGGTGATGCACCGCATGATGGCTGCACGACAGGCCAAGAAGGGTGATGCACTGCATGATGGCTGCACGACAGGCCAAGAGGGGTGATGCGCTGCATGATGGCTGCACGACAGGCCGAGAGGGGTCATGCCCCGCAAGAGGTCTGCACGACAGGTCGAGAGGGGTCATGCGCCGACAGGCTGAGAGGGATCATGCGCTGACAGGCCAAGAGGGGTCATGCGCTGCATGATGGCTGCATGACAGGCCGAGAGAGGTCATGTGCCGCAAGATGGCTGCGCGACAGGCCGAGAGGGGTCATGTGCCACATGATGGCTGCACGACAGGCCGAGAGGGGTCCTGCTCTGCATGAAGGATGCACATGATGTGCCACATGATGGCTGCACGACAGGCCGAGAGGGGTCATGCTCTGCATGATGGCTGCACAATTGGCCAAGAAGGGTGATGCACCGCATGATGGCTGCATGACAGGCCAAGAGGGGTGATGCGCCGCATGATGGCTGCACGACAGGCCAAGAAGGGTGATGCACTGCATGATGGCTGCACGACAGGCCAAGAGGGGTGATGCGCTGCATGATGGCTGCACGACAGGCCGAGAGGGGTCATGCGCCGCAAGAGGTCTACACGACAGGCCGAGAGGGGTCATGCGCCGACAGGTTGAGAGGGATCATGCGCTGACAGGCCAAGAGGGGTCATGCGCTGTATGATGGCTGCACGACAGGCTGAGAGGGGTCATGTGCCGCATGATGGCTGCACGACAGGCCAAGAGGGGTCATATGCCACATGATGGCTGCACGACAGGCCGAGAGGGGTCATGCTCTGCATGAGGGCTGCACGACAGGCCGAGAGGGGTCATGCACTGACAGACTGAGAGGGGTCATTCACTGACAGGCCGAGAGGGGTCAAGCACTGCATGAGAGCTGCACAACAGGCCCAGAATGGTGATGCGCCACATGATGGC
Source organism: Ambystoma mexicanum (assembly GCF_040938575.1). Classification (NCBI taxonomy): domain Eukaryota; kingdom Metazoa; phylum Chordata; class Amphibia; order Caudata; family Ambystomatidae; genus Ambystoma; species Ambystoma mexicanum. The sequence goes on from NC_090928.1 coordinate 1,285,435,894, forward strand.
TGCACGATTGGCCAAGAAGGGTGATGCACCGCATGATGGCTGCATGACAGGCCAAGAGGGGTGATGTGCCGCATGATGGCTGCACGACAGGCCAAGAAGGGTGATGCACTGCATGATGGCTGCACGACAGGCCAAGAGGGGTGATGCGCTGCATGATGGCTGCACGACAGGCCGAGAGGGATCATGCGCCGACAGGCTGAGAGGGATCATGCGCTAACAGGCCAAGAGGGGTCATGCGCTGCATGATGGCTGCACGACAGGCCAAGAGAGGTCATGCGCCGCATGATGGCTGCACGACATGCCGAGAGGAGTCATGCGCCGCATGATGGCTGCACGACAGGATGAGAGGGGTCATGCGCCGCATGATAGTTGCACGACAAGCCTAGAGGGGTCATGCACCGCATGAGAGCTGCACGACAGGCCGACAGGAGCCATGTGCCGCATGATGGCTGCACGACAGGCCGAGAGCGGTCACGTGCTGCATGATGGCTGCACGATAGGCCGAGAGGGGTCATGCGCCGACAGGCTGAGAGGGATCATGCGCTGACAGGCCAAGAGGGGTCATGCGCCACATGAGGGCTGCACGACAGGCCAAGAAGGGTGATGCGCCGCATGATGGCTGCATGACAGGCCAAGAAGGGTGATGCACCAAATGATGGCTGCACGACAGGATGAGAGGGGTCATGCACCGCATGATAGTTGCACAACAGGCCTAGAGGGGTCATGCACCGCATGAGGGCTGCACGACAGGCCGACAGGGGTCATGTGCCACATGATGGCTGCACGACCGGCCGAGAGAGGTCATATCTGCATGGTGGCTGCGCGACAGGCTGAGAGGGGTCATGCACTGCATGATGGCTGTATGACAGGACGAGAAAGGTCATGCGCCGCATGATGGCTGCACGACAGGCCGAGTGGAGTCATGCACCGCATGAGGGCTGCACGACAGGCCAAGAGGGGTCATGTGCTGCATGAGGGCTACACGACAGGCCGAGAGGTGTCATGTGCCGCATGATGACTGCACGACAGGCCGAGACGGGTCATGCGCCACATGATGGCTGCACGACAGGCCGAGAGGGGTCATAAACCACATGATGGCTACACGACAGGCCGAGAGGGGTCATGCGCCGCATGTTGGCTGCATGACAGGCCGAGAGGGGTCATGCACCACATGATGGCTTCTTGACAGGCCGAGAGGGGTCATGTGCTGCATGAGGGCTACACGACAGGCCGAGGGGTCATGTGCCGCATGATGGCTGCACGACAGGCCGAGAGGAGTCATGCACCGCATGATGGCTGCATGACAGGCCGAGAGGAGTGATGCATTGCATGATGGCTGCACGACAGGCCAAGAGGAGTGATGCATTGCATGATGGCTGCACGACAGGCCAAGAGGGGTCATTTGCCGCATGATGGCTGCACGACAGGCCGAGACGGGTCATACGCCGCATGGTGGCTGCACGAGAGGCCGAGAGGGGTCATTTGCCGCATGATGGCTGCACGACAGGCCAAGACGGGTCATGCGCCACATGATGGCTGCACGACAGGCCGAGAGGGGTCATGAACCACATGATGGCTACACGACAGGCCGAGAGGGGTCATGCGCCGCATGATGGCTGCATGACAAGCCGAGAGGGGTCATGCACCACATGATGGCTTCTCGACAGGCCGAGAGGGGTCATGTGCCGCATGATGGCTGCACGACAGGCAGAGAGGGGTCATGTGCCGTATGATGGATGCACAACAGGCCGAGAGGGGTCATGCGCCACATGATGGTTGCACGACAGGCCGAGTGGGGTCATTCACCGACAGGCCGAGAGGGGTCATTCACCGACAGGCCGAGAGGGGTCATGCGCTGCATGAGAGCTGCACAACAGGCCAAGAAGGGTGATGCACCACATGATGGCTGCACGACAGGCCAAGAAGGGTGATGCACCGCATGATGGCTGCACGACAGGCCAAGAGGGGTGATGCGCCACATGATGGCTGCCGTAACGCTCACCTGATTCCCACGGAGGCGCAGGTCTGGCTTCGAGTGCTGATGCTTCTTCAATGGTGAAGCGCAGGACTCTGAAGATGGACAGGAAGGGCCCTCTACTCTGGCTTCTCCGGCTCGCAGGAATATTCCCCTGTGCGTGAAAAGGGAGTATTACCTACTGACTGAGTTATGCTCAAGCCTCCCACTCTCTTCCAACCCTCCACGATACCCTTCCACGATTCCCCGTGAAGTCCCACCTTAGGGTCAGGAAGGATGAGCTCTGCATCCTGCTTCTGATGCAGGGGCGCGTTGAAACCCAGTTACTTCACTGGATTGAGGATTGATGGGAGTTCAGGTAAGCTTGACTATTCAGGTAAGGCTCTGTAAAAGTTCTGTTGCAAGTTCAAAAGTCCAAGCTTAATAATAATGTTCATTGTCTTTTTGCAGCAAGCGCTAATGATTATGTCTTTTTTCCCCTTAGGGGCCGGGGTTTGGAATGCCGGAGATATGGCCCGACCCAAAGTGAAACGTGCAGTTCCAGTTCCAGTAAATGGCAGGTTAGTTCTGGATGAGCGCTCGGGAACTGTCTTTGCATTCGCTCATTCAATGTCTTTGTCTCTTTTTCCCCATAGGGGCCGGGGTCCGGAAGATGCCTGGAAGCGGCAAGACCCGAAATGAAATGGGAATGACCCAACAGGTAAGTCTTATTCCCTTCCTTCTCTCACCTCTTATTCTTGTCTTTTTCTCTAGGCTCTGGGAAGTGGCTGTATATCCGGATGATCGCTGCTGAAGATGGAGGAACCCAGGAAAGGTGAGTGAAATGCAGCGCTGCAGCGATCGTAACGAAATGCTTTTAAAAATAATGTCTTCCCTTTCAGGATCGTCGGTGATGTCTCTGTGGTGCAGATTTAGCTGGTAAGGTCTCTTGTCTCCCTTTGCAGGTGACCCAGGATGCTGACAGGCGTGGCTGAAGTCCAGATGCAGGAGCTGACACGGTGAGCGTCCAGCTGTGAGGAGCAGAACAACGCGAAGCGTGAGTTGCTGATCAGGTGTGGTTTAAATAGCTTTGGAAGAAGTCCCAAGTGTGTATCCTTCCTCCGATCAGGTATGTATCCTTCCCCGACCACACCCAGGTGGAAAGTAGTCCCACAGGTAAAGTAGTTCCATTCAGGCCTCAAGAGGGCCTGGATGTGGCAGCATGGTCTGCATCAGGTAAGTGCACATGAAAACACTTGAACAAATGTCTAGCTTTATGAGCCTGGCACCTAAGGCGCCAGGACTGCGTCCAAAGGGCCCAAGCTTGGGTCCGCTGGCACTCCCCTGAGGGAAATGATGCCTGCCTCTGGGGTTGCTGGGTCTGACCTGGCTCCTTGGAGGTAGGCATCATGACAGCTGCACGACATGCCAAGAGGGGTCATGCGCTGCATGAGGGCTGCACGACAGGCTGAGAGGGGTCATGCATACCATGAGGGCTGCACGACAGGCTGAGAGGGGTCATGCACCGCATGATAGCTGCACGACAGGTGGAGAGCGGTCATGTGCCGCATGATGGCTGCACGACAGGCCGAGAGGGGTCATGCCCGTTTGATGGCTGCACGACAGGTGGAGAGGGGTCATGTGCCGCATGGTGGCTGCACGACAGGCCAAGAGGGGTCATATGCCGCATGGTGGCTGCACGACAGGCCGAGAGGGGTCATGCCCCGCATGATGGCTGCACGACAGGCCAAGAAGGGTGATGCGCCGCATGATGGCTGCACGACAGGCCGAGTGGAGTGATGCATTGCATGATGGCTGCACGACAGGCCGAGAGGGGTCATGCGCAGCATGGTGGCTGCACAACCAGCCGAGAGGGGTCATGTACCGCATGATGGCTGCACAACAGGCTGAGAGGGCTGATGCGCAGCACGATGGCGGCACGATAGGCCGAGAGGGGTCATGCATCGCATGTTAGCTGCACGACACGCCGAGGGGGGTCACACGCCACATGATGGCTGCACCCCAGGCTGACAGGGGTCATGCGCTGCATGAGGGCTGCACGACAGGCCGAGAGGGGTCATTTGCCGCATGATGGCTGCACGACAGGCCAAGACGGGTCATGCGCCACATGATGGCTGCACGACAGGCCGAGAGGTGTCATGCGCCGCATGATGGCTGCACGACAGGCCGAGAGGTGTCATGCGCCGCATGATGGGTGCACGACAGGCCGCGAGGGGTCATGTGCCGCATGATGGCTGCACGACAGGCCAAGAGGGGTCATGTGCCGCATGATGGCTGCACGACAGGCCGAGAGGGGTCATGCTCTGCATGAGGGCAGCACGACAGGCCAAGAGGAGCCATGCACTGACAGGCCGAGAGGGGTCATTCACCGACAGGCCAAGATGGGTCAAGCCCTGCATGAGGGCTGCAAAACAGGCCAAGAATAGTGATGCGCCACATGATGGCTGCATGATTGGCCAAGAAGGGTGATGCACAGCATGATGGCTGCATGACAGGCCAAGAGGGGTGATGCGCCGCATGATGGCTGCACGACAGGCCAAGAAGGGTGATGCACTGAATGATGGCTGCACAACAGTCCAAGAGGGGTGATGCGCTGCATGATGGCTGCACAACAGGCCGAGAGGGGTCATGCACCGCAAGAGGGCTGCACGACAGGCCGAGAGGGGTCATGCACCGACAGGCTGAGAGGGATCATGCGCTGATAGGCCAAGAGGGGTCATGCGCTGCATGATGGCTGCACGACAGGCCGAAAGAGGTCATGCGGCGCATGATGGCTGCACGACAGGCCGAGAGGAGTCATGCGCCGCATGATGGCTGCACGACAGGATGAGAGGGGTCATGCGCCGCATGATAGTTGCACGACAGGCCTAGAGGGGTCATGCACCGCATGAGAGCTGCACGACAGGCCGACAGGAGCCATGTGCCGCATGATGGCTGCACGACAGGCCGAGAGCGGTTATGTGCTGCATGATGGCTGCATGACAAGCCGAGAGGGGTCATGCGCCGACAGGCTGAGAGGGATCATGAGCCGCATGAGGGCTGCACGACAGGCCAAGAAGGGTGATGCGCCGCATGATGGCTGCATGACAGGCCAAGAAGGGTGATGCACCAAATGATGGCTGCACGACAGGCCGAGAGGGGGGATGTGCCGCATGATGGCTGCACGACAGGATGTGAGGGGTCATGCACCGCATGATAGTTGCACAACAGGCCTAGAGGGGTCATGCACCGCATGAGGGATGCACGACAGGCCGACAGGGGTCATGTGCCACATGATGGCTGCACGACAGGCCGAGAGAGGTAATATCTGCATGGTGGCTGCACGACAGGCTGAGAGGGGTCATGCACTGCATGATGGCTGCATGACAGGCCGAGAGGAGTCATGCACCGCATGAGGGCTGCACGACAGGCCAAGAGGGGTCATGTGCTGCATGAGGGCTACACGACAGGCCGAGAGGGGTCATGTGCCGCATGATGGCTGCACGACAGGCTGAGAGGGGTCATGCGCTGCATGATGGCTGCACGACAGGCCGAGAGAGGTCATGCGCCGCATGATGGCTGAACGACAGGCCGAGAGGAGTCATGCGCCGCAAGAGAGCTGCACGACAGGCTGAGAGGGTTCATGCACCGCATGATGGCTGCTTGATAGGCCGTGAGGGGTCATGTGAGGCATGGTAGCTGCACGACAGGCCGAGAGGGGTCATTAGCCGCATGGAGGCTGCCCAACAGGCCGAGAGGGGTCATGCACCGCAAGGGGGCTGCACGACAGGCCGAGCGGGGTCATGTGCTGCATGGTGGCTGCACGACAGGCCGAGAGGGGTCATGCCCCGCATGATGGCTGCACGACAGGCCAAGAAGGGTGATGCGCCACATGATGGCTGCACGACAGGCCGAGTGGAGTGATGCATTGCATGATGGCTGCACGACAGGCCGAGAGGGGTCATGCGCAGCATGGTGGCTGCACGACAGGCCGAGAGGGGTCATGTACCGCATGATGGCTGCACGACAGGCCGAGAGGGGCATGCGCCACATGGTGGCTGCACCCCAAGCCGACAGGGGTCATGCGCCGCATGAGGGCTGCACGACAGGCCAAAAGGAGTGATGTGTAGCATGATGGCTGCACGACAGGCCGAGAGGAGTGATGCATTGCATAATGGCTGCACGACAGGCCAAGAGGAGTGATGCATTGCATGATGGCTGCACGACAGGCCAAGAGGGGTCATACACCGCATGGTGGCTGCACGACAGGCCGAGAGGGGTCATTTGCCGCATGATGGCTGCACGACAAGCCAAGACAGGTCATGCGCCACATGATGGCTGCATGACAGGCCGAGAGGGGTGATGCGCCGCATGATGGCTGCACGACAGGCCGAGAGGGGTCATGCGCCGCATGATGGCTGCACGACAGGCCGAGAGGGGTCATGTGCCGCATGATGGCTGCACCACAGGCCGAGAGGGGTCATGTGCCACATGATGGCTGCATGACAGGCCGAGAGGGGTCATGTTCTGCATGAGGGCTGCACGACAGGCCGAGAGGGGTCATGCACTGACAGGACGAGAGGGGTCATTCACCGACAGGCCGAGAGGGGTCAAGCGCTACATGAGGGCTGCACAACAGGCCAAGAATGGTGATGCGCCACATGATGGCTGCACGATTGGCCAAGAAGGGTGATGCACCGCATGATGGCTGCACGACAGGCCAAGAAGGGTGATGCACTGCGTGATGGCTGCATGACAGGCCAAGAGGGGTGATGCGCTGCATGATGGCTGCACGACAGGCCGAGAGGGGTCATGCGCCGCAAGAGGGCTGCACGACAGGTCGAGAGGGGTCATGCGCCGACAGGCTGAGAGGGATCATGCGCTGACAGGCCAAGAGGGGTCATGCGCTGCATGATGGCTGCACGACAGGCCGAGAGAGGTCATGTGCCGCATGATGGCTGAACGACAGGCAGAGAGGGGTCATGTGCCACATGATGGCTGCACGACAGGCCGAGAGGGGTCATGCTCTGCATGAGGGATGCACATGATGTGCCACATGATGGCTGCACGACAGGCCGAGAGGGGTCATGCTCTGCATGATGGCTGCACAATTGGCCAAGAAGGGTGATGCACCGCATGATGGCTGCATGACAGGCCAAGAGGGGTGATGCGCCGCATGATGGCTGCATGACAGGCCAAGAAGGGTGATGCACTGCATGATGGCTGCACGACAGGCAGAGAGGGGTCATGCGCCACAAGAGGGCTGCACGACAGGCCGAGAGGGGTCATGCGCCGACAGGCTGAGAGGGATCATGCGCTGACAGGCCAAGAGGGGTCCTGCGCTGCATGATGGCTGCACGACAGGCTGAGAGGGGTCATGTGCTGCATGATGGCTGCACGACAGGCCAAGAGGTGTCATGTGCCACATGATGGCTGCACGACAGGCCGAGAGGGGTCATGCTCTGCATGAGGGCTGCACGACAGGCCGAGAGGGGTCATGCACTGACAGACTGAGAGGGGTCATTCACTGACAGGCCGAGAGGGGTCAAGCGCTGCATGAGGGCTGCACAACAGGCCCAGAATGGTGATGCGCCACATGATGGCTGCATGATTGGCCAAGAAGGGTGATGCACCGCATGATGGCTGCATGACAGGCCAAGAGGGGTGATGTGCCGCATGATGGCTGCACGACAGGCCAAGAAGGGTGATGCACTGCATGATGGCTGCACGACAGGCCAAGAGGGTGATGCACTGCATGATGGCTGCACGACAGGCCGAGAGGGGTCATGCGCTGCAAGAGGGCTGCACGACAGGCCGAGAGGGGTCATGCGCCGACAGGCTGAGAGGGATCATGCGCTAACAGGCCAAGAGGGGTCATGCGCTGCATGATGGCTGCACGACAGGCCGAGAGAGGTCATGCGCCGCATGATGGCTGCACGACAGGCCGAGAGGAGTCATGCGCCGCATGATGGCTGCACGACAGGATGAGAGGTGTCATGCGCCGCATGATAGTTGCACGACAGGCCTAGGGGGGTCATGCACCACATGAGAGCTGCACGACAGGCCAACAGGAGCCATGTGCCGCATGATGGCTGCACGACAGGCCGAGAGCGGTCATGTGCTGCATGATGGCTGCACGATAGGCCGAGAGGGGTCATGCGCCGACATGCTGAGAGGGATCATGCGCTGACAGGCCAAGAGGGGTCATGCGCCGCATGAGGGCTGCACGACAGGCCAAGAAGGGTAATGCGCCGCATGATGGCTGCATGACAGACCAAGAAGGGTGATGCACCAAATGATGGCTGAACGACAGGATGAGAGGGGTCATGCACCGCATGATAGTTGCACAACAGGCCTAGAGGGGTCATGCACCGCATGAGGGCTGCACGACAGGCCGACAGGGGTCATGTGCCACATGATGGCTGCACGACAGGCCGAGAGAGGTCATATCTGCATGGTGGCTGCACGACAGGCTGAGAGGGGTCATGCACTGCATGATGGCTGTATGACAGGACGAGAAAGGTCATGCGCCGCATGATGGCTGCACGACAGGCCGAGAGGAGTCATGCACCGCATGAGGGCTGCACGACAGGCCAAGAGGGGTCATGTGCTGCATGAGGGCTACACGACAAGCCGAGAAGGGTCATGTGCCGCATGATGACTGCACGACAGGCCGAGACGGGTCATGCGCCACATGATGGCTGCACGACAGGCCGAGAGGGGTCATGAACCACATGATGGCTACACGACAGGCCGAGAGGGGTCATGCGCCGCATGTTGGCTGCATGACAGGCCGAGAGGGGTCATGCACCACATGATGGCTTCTTGACAGGCCGAGAGGGGTCATGTGCTGCATGAGGGCTACACGACAGGCCAAGGGGTCATGTGCCGCATGATGGCTGCACAACAGGCCGAGAGGAGTCATGCACCGCATGATGGCTGCATGACAGGCCGAGAGGAGTGATGCATTGCATGATGGCTGCACGACAGGCCGAGGCGGGTCATACGCCGCATGGTGGCTGCACGACAGGCCGAGAGGGGTCATTTGCCGCACGATGGCTGCACGACAGGCCAAGACGGGTCATGCGCCACATGATGGCTGCACGACAGGCTGAGAGGGGTCATGAACCACATGATGGCTACACGACAGGCCGAGAGGGGTCATGCGCCACATGATGGCTGCATGACAGGCCGAGAGGGGTCATGCACCACATGATGGCTTCTCGACAGGCCGAGAGGGGTCATGTGCCGCATGATGGCTGCACGACAGGCAGAGAGGGGTCATGTGCCGTACGATGGATGCACAACAGGCCGAGAGGGGTCATGCGCCACATGATGGTTGCACGACAGGCCGAGAGGGGTCATTCACCGACAGGCCGAGAGGGGTCATTCACCGACAGGCCGAGAGGGGTCATGCGCTGCATGAGGGCTGCACAACAGGCCAAGAAGGGTGATGCAGCACATGATGGCTGCACGACAGGCCAAGAAGGGTGATGCACCGCATGATGGCTGCACGACAGGCCAAGAGGGGTGATGCGCCGCATGATGGCTGTTGTAACGCTCACCTGATTCCCACGGAGGCGCAGGTCTGGCTTCGAGTGCTGATGCTTCTTCAATGGTGAAGCGCAGGACTCTGAAGATGGACAGGAAGGGCCCTCTACTCTGGCTTCTCCGGCTCGCAGGAATATTCCCCTGTGCGTGAAAAGGGAATATTACCTACTGACTGAGTTATGCTCAAGCCTCCCACTCTCTTCCAACCCTCCACGATACCCTTCCACGATTCCCCGTGAAGTCTCACCTTAGGGTCAGGAAGGATGAGCTCTCCATCCTGCTTCTGATGCAGGGGCGCATTGAAACCCAGTTACTTCACTGGATTGAGGATTGATGGGAGTTCAGGTAAGCTTGACTATTCAGGTAAGGCTCTGTAAAAGTTATGTTGCAAGTTCAAAAGTCCAAGCTTAATAATAATGTTCATTGTCTTTTTGCAGCAAGCGCTAATGCTTATGTCTTTTTTCCCCTTAGGGGCCGGGGTTCGGAATGCCGGAGATATGGCGCCGACCCGAAGTGAATCGTGCAGTTCCAGTTCCATTAAACGGCAGGTTAGTTCTGGATGAGTGCTCGGGAACTGACTTTGCATACGCTCATTCAATGTCTTTGTCTTTTTTCCCCATAGGGGCCGGGGTCCGGAAAATGCCTGGAAGCGGCAAGACCCGAAATGAAATGGGAATGACCCAACAGGTAAGTCTTATTCCCTTCCTTCTCTCACCTCTTATTCTTGTCTTTTTCTCTAGGCTCTGGGAAGTGGCTATGTATCCGGATGATCGCTGCTGAAGATGGAGGAACCCAGGAAAGGTGAGTGAAATGCAGCGCTGCAGCGATCGTAACGAAATGCTTTTAAAAATAATGTCTTCCCTTTCAGGATCGTCGGTGATGTCTCCGTGGTGCAGATTTAGCTGGTAAGGTCTCTTGTCTCCCTTTGCAGGTGACCCAGGATGCTGACAGGCGTGGCTGAAGTCCAGATGCAGGAGCTGACACGGTGAGCGTCCAGCTGTGAGGAGCAGAACAACGCGAAGCGTGAGTTGCTGATCGGGTGTGGTTTAAATAGCTTTGGAAGAAGTCCCAAGTGTGTATCCTTCCTCCGATCAGGTATGTATCCTTCCCCGACCACACCCGGGTGGAAAGTAGTCCCACAGGTAAAGTAGTTCCATTCAGGCCTCAAGAGGGCCTGGATGTGGCAGCATGGTCTGCATCAGGTACGTACACATGAAAACACTTGAACACATGTCTAGCTTTATGAGCCTGGCGCCTAAGGCGCCAGGACAGAGGTCCAACATGAGCCTGGCGCCTAAGGCGCCAGGACGGCGGCCAAAGGGCCCCATCTTGGGCCCGCTGGCACTCCCCTGGGGGAAATGATGCCTGCCTCTGGGGTTGCTGGGTCGGACCTGGCTCCTTGGAGGTAGGCATCATGACAGCTGCACGATATGCCAAGAGGGGTCATGCGCTGCATGAGGGCTGCACGACAGGCTGAGAGGGGTCATACACAGCATGAGGGCTGCACGACAGGCTGAGAGGGGTCATGCACCGCATGATAGCTGCACGACAGCTGGAGAGGGGTCATATGCCGCATGGTGGCTGCACGACAGGCCGAGAGGGGTCATGCCCCGCATGATGGCTGCACGACAGGCTGAGTGGAGTGATGCATTGCAAGATGGCTGCACGACAGGCCGAGAGGGGTCATGCGCCGCATGGTGGCTGCACGACCAGCCGAGAGGGGTCATGTACCGCATGATGGCTGCACAACAGGCTGAGAGGGCTGATGCGCAGCACGATGGCGGCACGATAGGCCGAGAGGGGTCATGCTTCGCATGTTAGCTGCACGACAGGCCGAGGGGGGTCACGCGCCACATGGTGGCTGCACCCCAGGCTGACAGGGGTAATGCGCTGCATGAGGGCTGCACGACAGGCCAAAAGGAGTGATGCGTAGCATGATGGCTGCACGACAGGCCGAGAGGAGTGATGCATTGCATGATGGCTGCACGACAGGCCAAGAGGGGTCATACGCCGCATGGTGGCTGCACGACAGGTCGAGAGGGGTCATTTGCCACATGATGGCTGTACGACACGCCGAGACGGGTCATGCGCCACATGATGGCTGCACGACAGGCCGAGAGGGGTCATGCGCCGCATGATGGCTGCACGACAGGCCGAGAGGGGTCATGCGCCGCATGATGGCTGCACGACAGATTGAGAGGGGTCATGCACCGCATGATGGCTGCACGACAGGCCAAGAGGGGTCATGCGCCGCATGATGGCTGCACGACAGGCTGAGAGGGGTCATGCACCAACAGGCCGAGAGGGGTCATTCACCGACAGGCCGAGAGGGGTCATGCGCTGCATGAGGGCTGCACGACAGGCCAAAAGGAGTGATGCGTAGCATGATGGCTGCACGACAGGCCGAGAGGAGTGATGCATTGCATGATGGCTGCACGACAGGCCAAGAGGGGTCATACCCCGCATGGTGGCTGCACGACAGGTCGAGAGGGGTCATTTGTCGCATGATGGCTGTATGACACGCCGAGACGGGTCATGCGCCACATGATGGCTGCACGACAGGCCGAGAGGGGTCATGCGCCGCATGATGGCTGCACAACAGGCCGAGAGGGGTCATGCGCCGCATGATGGCTGCACGACAGATTGAGAGGGGTCATGCGCCGCATGATGGCTGCACGACAGGCCAAGAGGGGTCATGCGCCGCATGATGGCTGCACGACAGGCTGAGAGGGGTCGTGCACCAACAGGCCGAGAGGGGTCATTCACCGACAGGCCGAGAGGGGTCATGCGCTGCATGAGGGCTGCACAACATGGCAAGAAGGGTGATGCACCACATGATGGCTGCACGACTGGCCAAGATGGGTGATGCACCACTTGATGGCTGCACGGCAGGCCGAGAGGGGTGATGCGCCGCATGATGGCTGCACGACAGGATGAGAGGGGTCATGCTCCGCATTATAGTTGCACGACAGGCCAAAAAGGGTAATGCACCACATGAGGGCTGCACGACAGGCAGAGAGCGGTCATGTGCCGCATGATAGCTGCACTGAAGTCCAAGAGGGGTCATGCGCCGACAGGCTGAGAGGTATCATGCGCTGACAGGCCAACAGGGGTCATGCGCCGCATGAGGGCTGCACGTCAGGCCAAGAACGGTGAAGCGCCGTATGATGGCTGCATGACAGGCCAAGAAGGGTGATGCACCACTTGATGGCTGCACGGCAGGCCGAGAGGGGTGATGCGCCGCATGATGGCTGCACGACAGGATGAGAGGGGTCATGCTCCGCATTATAGTTGCACGACAGGCCAAGAAGGGTGATGCGCCGCATGATGGCTGCACGACAGGCCGAGTGGAGTGATGCATTGCATGATGGCTGCACGACAAGCCGAGAGGGGTCATGCGCCGCATGGTGGCTGCACGATAGGCTGAGAGGGGTCATGTACCGCATGATGGCTGCACGACAGGCTGAGAGGGCTGATGCGCAGCATGATGGCGGCACGATAGGCCAAGAGGGGTCATGCGCCGCATGTTAGCTGCACGATAGGCCGAGAGGGGTCATGCGCCACATGGTGGCTGCACCCGAGGCCGACAGGAGTCATGCGCCGCATGAGGGCTGCACGACAGGCCAAAAGGAGTGATGCGTAGCATGATGGCTGCACGACAAGCCGAGAGGAGTGATGCGTTGCATGATGGCTGCACGACAGGCCGAGAGGAGTTATGCATTGCATGATGGCTGCACGACAGGCCAATAGGGGTCACAACGCCGAGAGGGGTCATGCGCCGACAGGCTGAGAGGTATCATGCGCTGACAGGCCAAGAGGGGTCATGCGCCACATGACGGCTGCACGACAGGCCAAGAACAGTGAAGCGCCGTATGATGACTGCATGACAGGCCAAGAAGGGTGATGCACCACATGATGGCTGCACGATAGGCCGAGAGGGGTGATGCGCCGCATGATGGCTGCACGACAGGATGAGAGGGGTCATGCGCCGCATGATAGTTGCACGACAGGCCTAGAGGGGTCATGCACCACATGAGGGCTGCACGACAGGCTGACAGGGGTCATGTGCCGCATGATGGCTGCACGACAGGCCGAGAGGAGTCATGCGCCGCAAGAGAGCTGCACGACAGGCCGAGAGGGGTCATGCACCACATGATGGCTGCTTGATAGGCCGTGAGGGGTCATGTGAGGCATGGTAGCTGCACGACAGGCCGAGAGGGGTCATTAGCCGCATGGTGGCTGCCCAACAGGCCGAGAGGGGTCATGCACCGCAAGGGGGCTGCACGACAGGCCGAGCGGGGTCTTGTGCTGCATGGTGGCTGCACGACAGGCCGAGAGGGGTCATGCGCTGCATGGTCGGTACACAAAAGGCCGAGAGGGGTCATGCCCCGCATGATGGTTGCACGACAGGCCAAGAAGGGTGATGCGCCGCATGATGGCTGCACGACAGGCCGAGTGGAGTGATGCATTGCATGATGGCTGCACGACAGGCCGAGAGGGGTCATGCACAGCATGGTGGCTGCACGACAGGCCGAGAGGGGTCATGTACCGCATGATGGCTACACGACAGGCCGAGAGGGGCATGCGCCACATGGTGGCTGCACCCCAGGCCGACAGGGGTCATGCGCCGCATGAGGGCTGCACGACAGGCCAAAAGGAGTGATGTGTAGCATGATGGCTGCACGACAGGCCGAGAGGAGTGATGCATTGCATGATGGCTGCACGACAGGCCAAGAGGAGTGATGCATTGCATGATGGCTGCACGACAGGCCAAGAGGGGTCATACACCGCATGGTGGCTGCACGACAGGCCGAGAGGGGTCATTTGCCGCATGATGGCTGCACGACAAGCCATGACAGGTCATGCGCCACATGATGGCTGCACGACAGGCCGAGAGGGGTGATGCGCCGCATGATGGCTGCACGACAGGCCGAGAGGGGTCATGCGCCGCATGATGGCTGCACGACAGGCCGAGAGGGTTCATGTGCCGCATGATGGCTGCACCACAGGCCGAGAGGGGTCATGTGCCAAATGATGGCTGCATGACAGGCCGAGAGGGGTCATGCTCTGCATGAGGGCTGCACGACAGGCCGAGAGGGGTCATGCACTGACAGGACGAGAGGGGTCATTCACCGACAGGCCGAGAGGGGTTAAGCGCTACATGAGGGCTGCACAACAGGCCAAGAATGGTGATGCGCCACATGATGGCTGCACGATTGGCCAAGAAGGGTGATGCACCGCATGATGGCTGCACGACAGGCCAAGAAGGGTGATGCACTGCGTGATGGCTGCATGACAGGCCAAGAGGGGTGATGCGCTGCATGATGGCTGCACGACAGGCCGAGAGGGGTCATGCGCCGCAAGAGGGCTGCACGACAGGTCGAGATGGGTCATGCGCCGACAGGCTGAGAGGGATCATGCGCTGACAGGCCAAGAGGGGTCATGCGCTGCATGATGGCTGCACGACAGGCCGAGAGAGGTCATGTGCCGCATGATGGCTGCACGACAGGCCGGGAGGGGTCATGTGCCACATGATGGCTGCACGACAGGCCGAGAGGGGTCATGCTCTGCATGAGGGATGCACATGATGTGCCACATGATGGCTGCACGACAGGCCGAGAGGGGTCATGCTCTGCATGATGGCTGCACAATTGGCCAAGAAGGGTGATGCACCGCATGATGGCTGCATGACAGGCCAAGAGGGGTGATGCGCCGCATGATGGCTGCACGACAGGCCAAGAAGGGTGATGCACTGCATGATGGCTGCACGACAGGCCAAGAGGGGTGATGCGCTGCATGATGGCTGCACAACAGGCCGAGAGGGGTCATGCGCCGCAAGAGGGCTGCACGACAGGCCGAGAGGGGTCATGCGCCGACAGGCTGAGAGGGATCATGCGCTGACAGGCCAAGAGGGGTCCTGCGCTGCATGATGGCTGCACGACAGGCTGAGAGGGGTCATGTGCCGCATGATGGCTGCACGACAGGCCAAGAGGTGTCATGTGCCACATGATGGCTGCACGACAGGCCGAGAGGGGTCATGCTCTGCATGAGGGCTGCACGACAGGCCGAGAGGGGTCATGCACTGACAGACTGAGAGGGGTCATTCACTGACAGGCCGAGAGGGGTCAAGCTCTGCATGAGGGCTGCACAACAGGCCCAGAATGGTGATGCGCCACATGATGGCTGCACAATTGGCCAAGAAGGGTGATGCACCGCATGATGGTTGCATGACAGGCCAAGAGGGGTGATGTGCCGCATGATGGCTGCACGACAGGCCAAGAAGGGTGATGCACTGCATGATGGCTGCACAACAGGCCAAGAGGGGTGATGCACTGCATGATGGCTGCACGACAGGCCGAGAGGGGTCATGCGCTGCAAGAGGGCTGCACGACAGGCCGAGAGGGGTCATGCGCCGACAGGCTGAGAGGGATCATGCGCTAACAGGCCAAGAGGGGTCATGCGCTGCATGATGGCTGCACGACAGGCCGAGAGAGGTCATGCGCCGCATGATGGCTGCACGACAGGCCGAGAGGAGTCATGCGCCGCATGATGGCTGCACGACAGGATGAGAGGTGTCATGCGCCGCATGATAGTTGCACGACAAGCCTAGGGGGGTCATGCACCGCATGAGAGCTGCACGACAGGCCGACAGGAGCCATGTGCCGCATGATGGCTGCATGACAGGCCGAGAGCGGTCATGTGCTGCATGATGGCTGCACGATAGGCCGAGAGGGGTCATGCGCCGACAGGCTGAGAGGGATCATGCGCTGACAGACCAAGAGGGGTCATGCGCCGCATGAGGGCTGCACGACAGGCCAAGAAGGGTAATGCGCCGCATGATGGCTGCATGACAGGCCAAGAAGGGTGATGCACCAAATGATGGCTGAACGACAGGATGAGAGGGGTCATGCACCGCCTGATAGTTGCACAACAGGCCTAGAGGGGTCATGCACCACATGAGGGCTGCACGACAGGCCGACAGGGGTCATGTGCCACATGATGGCTGCACGACAGGCCGAGAGAGGTCATATCTGCATGGTGGCTGCACGACAGGCTGAGAGGGGTCATGCACTGCATGATGGCTGTATGACAGGACGAGAAAGGTCATGCGCCGCATGATGGCTGCACGACAGGCCGAGAGGAGTCATGCACCGCATGAGGGCTGCACGACAGGCCAAGAGGGGTCATGTGCTGCATGAGGGCTACACGACAGGCCGAGAGGGGTCATGTGCCGCATGATGACTGCACGACAGGCCGAGACGGGTCATGCGCCACATGATGGCTGCACGACAGGCCGAGAGGGGTCATGCGCCGCATGTTGGCTGCATGACAGGCCGAGAGGGGTCATGCACCACATGATGGCTTCTTGACAGGCCGAGAGGGGTCATGTGCTGCATGAGGGCTACACGACAGGCCAAGGGGTCATGTGCCGCATGATGGCTGCACGACAGGCCGAGAGGAGTCATGCACCGCATGATGGCTGCATGACAGGCCGAGAGGAGTGATGCATTGCATGATGGCTGCACGACAGGCCGAGACGGGTCATACGCCGCATGGTGGCTGCACGACAGGCCGAGAGGGGTCATTTGCTGCACGATGGCTGCACGACAGGCCAAGACGGGTCATGCGCCACATGATGGCTGCACGACAGGCTGAGAGGGGTCATGAACCACATGATGGCTACACAACAGGCCGAGAGGGGTCATGCGCCGCATGATGGCTGCATGACAGGCCGAGAGGGGTCATGCACCACATGATGGCTTCTCGACAGGCCGAGAGGGTTCATGTGCCGCATGATGGCTGCACGACAGGCAGAGAGGGGTCATGTGCCGTATGATGGATGCACAACAGGCTGAGAGGGGTCATGCGCCACATGATGGTTGCACGACAGGCCGAGAGGGGTCATTCACCGACAGGCCGAGAGGGGTCATTCACTGACAGGCCGAGAGGGGTCATGCGCTGCATGAGGGCTGCACAACAGGCCAAGAAGGGTGATGCAGCACATGATGGCTGCACGACAGGCCAAGAAGGGTGATGCACCGCATGATGGCTGCACGACAGGCCAAGAGGGGTGATGCGCCGCATGATGGCTGCTGTAACGCTCACCTGATTCCCACGGAGGCGCAGGTCTGGCTTCGAGTGCTGATGCTTCTTCAATGGTGAAGCGCAGGACTCTGAAGATGGACAGGAAGGGCCCTCTACTCTGGCTTCTCCGGCTCGCAGGAATATTCCCCTGTGTGTGAAAAGGGAGTATTACCTACTGACTGAGTTATGCTCAAGCCTCCCACTCTCTTCCAACCCTCCACGATACCCTTCCACGATTCCCTGTGAAGTCTCACCTTAGGGTCAGGAAGGATGAGCTCTCCATCCTGCTTCTGATGCAGGGGCGCATTGAAACCCAGTTACTTCACTGGATTGAGGATTGATGGGAGTTCAGGTAAGCTTGACTATTCAGGTAAGGCTCTGTAAAAGTTCTGTTGCAAGTTCAAAAGTCCAAGCTTAATAATAATGTTCATTGTCTTTTTGCAGCAAGTGCTAATGCTTATGTCTTTTTTCCCCTTAGGGGCCGGGGTTCGGAATGCCGGAGATATGGCGCCGACCCGAAGTGAAATGTGCTGTTCCAGTTCCAGTAAATGGCAGGTTGGTTCTGGATGAGCGCTCGGGAACTGACTTTGCATACGCTCATTCAATGTCTTTGTCTTTTTTCCCCATAGGGGCCGGGGTCCGGAAAATGCCTGGAAGCGGCAAGACCCGAAATGAAATGGGAATGACCCAACAGGTAAGTCTTATTCCCTTCCTTCTCTCACCTCTTATTCTTGTCTTTTTCTCTAGGCTCTGGGAAGTGGCTATGTATCCGGATGATCGCTGCTGAAGATGGAGGAACCCAGGAAAGGTGAGTGAAATGCAGCGCTGCAGCGATCGTAACGAAATGCTTTTAAAAATAATGTCTTCCCTTTCAGGATCGTCGGTGATGTCTCCGTGGTGCAGATTTAGCTGGTAAGGTCTCTTGTCTCCCTTTGCAGGTGACCCAGGATGCTGACAAGCGTGGCTGAAGTCCAGATGCAGGAACTGACACGGTGAGCGTCCAGCTGTGAGGAGCAGAACAACGCGAAGCGTGAGTTGCTGATCGGGTTTGGTTTAAATAGCTTTGGAAGAAGTCCCAAGTGTGTATCCTTCCTCCGATCAGGTATGTATCCTTCCCCGACCACACCCGGGTGGAAAGTAGTCCCACAGGTAAAGTAGTTCCATTCAGGCCTCAAGAGGGCCTGGATGTGGCAGTATGGTCTGCATCAGGTAAGTGCACATGAAAACACTTGAACACATGTCTAGCTTTATGAGCCTGGCGCCGAAGGCGCCAGGACAGAGGTCCAACATGAGCCTGGCGCCTAAGGCGCCAGGTCTGCGGCCAAAGGGCCCCATCTTGGGCCCGCTGGCACTCCCCTGGGGGAAATGATGCCTGCCTCTGGGGTTGCTGGGTCGGACCTGGCTCCTTGGAGGTAGGCATCATGACAGCTGCACGACATGCCAAGAGGGGTCATGCGCTGCATGAGGGCTGCACGACATGCCAAGAGGGGTCATGCGCTGCATGAGGGCTGCACGACAGGCTGAGAGGGGTCATGCACAGCATGAGGGCTGCACGACAGGCTGAGAGGGGTCATGCACCGCATGATAGCTGCACGACAGCTGGAGAGGGGTCATATGCCGCATGGTGGCTGCACGACAGGCCGAGAGGGGTCATGCCCCGCATGATGGCTGCACGACAGGCCAAGAAGGGTGATGCGGCGCATGATGGCTGCACGACAGGCTGAGTGGAGTGATGCATTGCAAGATGGCTGCACGACAGGCCGAGAGGGGTCATGCGCCGCATGGTGGCTGCACGACCAGCCGAGAGGGGTCATGTACCGCATGATGGTTGCACAACAGGCTGAGAGGGCTGATGCGCAGCACGATGGCGGCACGATAGGCCGAGTGGGTCATGCTTCGCATGTTAGCTGCACGACAGGCCGAGGGGGGTCACGCGCCACATGGTGGCTGCACCCCAGGCTGACAGGGGTCATGCGCTGCATGAGGGCTGCACGACAGGCCAAAAGGAGTGATGCGTAGCATGATGGCTGCACGACAGGCCAAGAGGAGTGATGCATTGCATGATGGCTGCACGACAGGCCAAGAGGGGTCATACGCCGCATGGTGGCTGCACGACAGGTCGAGAGGGGTCATTTGCCGCATGATGGCTGTACGACACGCCGAGACGGGTCATGCGCCACATGATGGCTGCACGACAGGCCGAGAGGGGTCATGCGCCGCATGATGGCTGCACGACAGGCCGAGAGGGGTCATGCGCCGCATGATGGCTGCACGACAGATTGAGAGGGGTCATGCGCCGCATGATGGCTGCACGACAGGCCAAGAGGGGTCATGCGCCGCATGATGGCTGCACGACAGGCTGAGAGGGGTCATGCACCAACAGGCCGAGAGGGGTCATTCACCGACAGGCCGAGAGGGGTCATGCGCTGCATGAGGGCTGCACGACAGGCCAAAAGGAGTGATGCGTAGCATGATGGCTGCACGACAGGCCGAGAGGAGTGATGCATTGCATGATGGCTGCACGACAGGCCAAGAGGGGTCATACGCCGCATGGTGGCTGCACGACAGGTCAAGAGGGGTCATTTGCCGCATGATGGCTGTACGACACGCCGAGACGGGTCATGCGCCACATGATGGCTGCATGACAGGCCGAGAGGGGTCATGCGCCGCATGATGGCTGCACGACAGGCCGAGAGGGGTCATGCGCCGCATGATGGCTGCACGACAGATTGAGAGGGGTCATGCGCCGCATGATGGCTGCACGACAGGCCAAGAGGGGTCATGCGCCGCATGATGGCTGCACGACAGGCTGAGAGGGGTCATGCACCAACAGGCCGAGAGGGGTCATTCACCGACAGGCCGAGAGGGGTCATGCGCTGCATGAGGGCTGCACAACATGGCAAGAAGGGTGATGCACCACATGATGGCTGCACGACAGGCCAAGAGGGGTGATGCGCCGCATGATGGCTGCACGACAGGCCAAAAAGGGTAATGCACCACATGAGGGCTGCACGACAGGCGGAGAGCGGTCATGTGCCGCATGATAGCTGCACTGAAGTCCAAGAGGGGTCATGCGCCGACAGGCTGAGAGGTATCATGCGCTGACAGGCCAACAGGGGTCATGCGCCGCATGAGGGCTGCACGACAGGCCAAGAACGGTGAAGCGCCATATGATGGCTGCATGACAGGCCAAGAAGGGTGATGCACCACATGATGGCTTCACGGCAGGCCGAGAGGGGTGATGCACCGCATGATGGCTGCACGACAGGATGAGAGGGGTCATGCTCGGCATTATAGTTGCACGACAGGCCAAGAAGGGTGATGCGTCGCATGATGGCTGCACGACAGGCCGAGTGGAGTGATGCATTGCATGATGGCTGCACGACAAGCCGAGAGGGGTCATGCGTCGCATGGTGGCTGCACGATAGGCTGAGAGGGGTCATGTACCGCATGATGGCTGCACGACAGGCTGAGAGGGCTGATGCGCAGCATGATGGCGGCACGATAGGCCAAGAGGGGTCATGCGCCACATGTTAGCTGCACGATAGGCCGAGAGGGGTCATGCGCCACATGGTGGCTGCACCCGAGGCCGACAGGGGTCATGCGCCGCATGAGGGCTGCACGACAGGCCAAAAGGAGTGATGCGTAGCATGATGGCAGCCGAGAGGAGTGATGCGTTGCATGATGGCTGCACGACAGGCCGAGAGGAGTGATGCATTGCATGATGGCTGCACGACAGGCCAATAGGGGTCACAACGCCGAGAGGGGTCATGCGCCGACAGGCTGAGAGGTATCATGCGCTGACAGGCCAAGAGGGGTCATGCGCCGCATGACGGCTGCACGACAGGCCAAGAACAGTGAAGCGCCGTATGATGACTGCATGACAGGCCAAGAAGGGTGATGCACCACATGATGGCTGCACGATATGCCGAGAGGGGTGATGCGCCGCATGATGGCTGCACGACAGGATGAGAGGGGTCATACGCCGCATGATAGTTGCACGACAGGCCTAGAGGGGTCATGCACCACATGAGGGCTGCACGACAGGCTGACAGGGGTCATGTGCCGCATGATGGCTGCACGACAGGCCGAGAGGAGTCATGCGCCGCAAGAGAGCTGCACGACAGGCCGAGAGGGGTCATGCACCGCATGATGGCTGCTTGATAGGCCGTGAGGGGTCATGTGAGGCATGGTAGCTGCACGACAGGCCGAGAGGGGTCATTAGCCCCATGGTGGCTGCCCAACAGGCCGAGAGGGGTCATGCACCGCAAGGGGGCTGCACGACAGGCCGAGCGGGGTCATGTGCTGCATGGTGGCTGCACGACAGGCCGAGAGGGGTCATGCGCTGCATGGTCGGTACACAAAAGGCCGAGAGGGGTCATGCCCCGCATGATGGCTGCACGACAGGCCAAGAAGGGTGATGCGCCGCATGATGGCTGCACGACAGGCTGAGTGGAGTGATGCATTGCATGATGGCTGCACGACAGGCCGAGAGGGGTCATGTGCAGCATGGTGGCTGCACGACAGGCCGAGAGGGGTCATGTACCGCATGATGGCTGCACGACAGGCCGAGAGGGGCATGCGCCACATGGTGGCTGCACCCCAGGCCGACAGGGGTCATGCGCCGCATGAGGGCTGCACGACAGGCCAAAAGGAGTGATGTGTAGCATGATGGCTGCACGACAGGCCGAGAGGAGTGATGCATTGCATGATGGCTGCACGACAGGCCAAGAGGGGTCATACACCGCATGGTGGCTGCACGACAGGCCGAGAGGGGTCATTTGCCGCATGATGGCTGCACAACAGGCCGAGAGGGGTCATGCGCCGCATGATGGCTGCACGACAGGCCGAGAGGGGTCAGGTGCTGCATGATGGCTGCACCACAGGCCGAGAGGGGTCATGTGCCACATGATGGCTGCATGACAGGCCGAGAGGGGTCATGCTCTGCATGAGGGCTGCACGACAGGCCGAGAGGAGTCATGCACTGACAGGACGAGAGGGGTCATTCACCGACAGGCCGAGAGGGGTCAAGCGCTACATGAGGGCTGCACAACAGGCCAAGAATGGTGATACGCCACATGATGGCTGCACGATTGGCCAAGAAGGGTGATGCACCGCATGATGGCTGCACGACAGGCCAAGAAGGGTGATGCACTGCGTGATGGCTGCATGACAGGCCAAGAGGGGTGATGCGCTGCATGATGGCTGCACGACAGACCGAGAGGGGTCATGCGCCGCAAGAGGGCTGCACGACAGGTCGAGAGGGGTCATGCGCCGACAGGCTGAGAGGGATCATGCGCTGACAGGCCAAGAGGGGTCATGCGCTGCATGATGGCTGCACGACAGGCCGAGAGAGGTCATGTGCCGCATGATGGCTGCACGACAGGCCGAGAGGGGTCATGTGCCACATGATGGCTGCACGACAGGCCGAGAGGGGTCATGCTCTGCATGAGGGATGCACATGATGTGCCACATGATGGCTGCACGACAGGCCGAGAGGGGTCATGCTCTGCATGATGGCTGCACAATTGGCCAAGAAGGGTGATGCACCGCATGATGACTGCATGACAAGCCAAGAGGGGTGATGCGCCGCATGATGGCTGCACGACAGGCCAAGAAGGGTGATGCACTGCATGATGGCTGCACGACAGGCCAAGAGGGGTGATGCGCTGCATGATGGCTGCACGACAGGCCGAGAGGGGTCATGCGCCGCAAGAGGGCTGCACGACAGGCCGAGAGGGGTCATGCGCCTACAGGCTGAGAGGGATCATGCACTGACAGGCCAAGAGGGGTCCTGCGCTGCGTGATGGCTGCACGACAGGCTGAGAGGGGTCATGCACTGACAGACTGAGAGGGGTCATTCACTGACAGGCCGAGAGGGGTCAAGCGCTGCATGAGGGCTGCACAACAGGCCCAGAATGGTGATGCGCCACATGATGGCTGCACGATTGGCCAAGAAGGGTGATACACCGCATGATGGCTGCATGACAGGCCAAGAGGGGTGATGTGCCGCATGATGGCTGCACGACAGTCCAAGAAGGGTGATGCACTGCATGATGGCTGCACGACAGGCCAAGAGGGGTGATGCGCTGCATGATGGCTGCATGACAGGCCGAGAGGGGTCTTGTGCTGCAAGAGGGCTGCACGACAGGCCGAGAGGGGTCATGCGCCGACAGGCTGAGAGGGATCATGCGCTAACAGGTCAAGAGGGGTCATGCGCTGCATGATGGCTGCACGACAGGCCGAGAGAGGTCATGCGCCGCATGATGGCTGCATGACAGGCCGAGAGGAGTCATGCGCCGCATGATGGCTGCACGACAGGATGAGAGGTGTCATGCGCCGCATGATAGTTGCACGACAGGCCTAGGGGGGTCATGCACCGCATGAGAGCTGCACGACAGGCCGACAGGAGCCATGTGCCGCATGATGGCTGCACGACAGGCCGAGAGCGGTCTTGTGCTGCATGATGGCTGCACGATAGGCCGAGAGGGGTCATGCGCCGACAGGCTGAGAGGGATCATGCGCTGACAGGCCAAGAGGGGTGATGCGCCGCATGATGGCTGCATGACAGGCCAAGAAGGGTGATGCGCCGCATGATGGCTGCATGACAGGCCAAGAAGGGTGATGCACCAAATGATGGCTGCACAACAGGATGAGAGGGGTCATGCACCGCATGATAGTTGCACAACAGGCCTAGAGGGGTCATGCACCGCATGAGGGCTGCACGACAGGCCGACAGGGGTCATGTGCCACATGATGGCTGCACGACAGGCCGAGAGAAGTCATATCTGCATGGTGGTTGCACGACAGGCTGAGAGGGGTCATGCACTGCATGATGGCTGTATGACAGGACGAGAAAGGTCATGCGCCGCATGATGGCTGCACGACAGGCCGAGAGGAGTCATGCACCGCATGAGGGCTGCACGACAGGCCAAGAGGGGTCATGTGCTGCATGAGGGCTACACGACAGGCCGAGAGGGGTCATGTGCCGCATGATGACTGCACGACAGGCCGAGACGGGTCATGCGCCACATGATGGCTGCACGACAGGCCGAGAGGGGTCATGAACCACATGATGGCTACACGACAGGCCGAGAGGGGTCATGCGCTGCATGTTGGCTGCATGACAGGCCGAGAGGGGTCATGCACCACATGATGGCTTCTTGACAGGCCGGGAGGGGTCATGTGCCTCATGAGGGCTACACAACAGGCCAAGGGGTCATGTGCCGCATGATGGCTGCACGACAGGCCGAGAGGAGTCATGCACCGCATGATGGCTGCATGACAGGCAGAGAGGAGTGATGCATTGCATGATGGCTGCACGACAGGCCGAGACGGGTCATACGCCGCATGGTGGCTGCACGACAGGCCGAGAGGGGTAATTTGCCGCATGATGGCTGCACGACAGGCCAAGACGGGTCATGCGCCACATGATGGCTGCACGACAGGCTGAGAGGGGTCATGAACCACATGATGGCTACACGACAGGCCGAGAGGGGTCATGCGCCGCATGATGGCTGCATGACAGGCCGAGAGGGGTCATGAACCACATGATGGCTTCTCGACAGGCCGAGAGGGGTCATGTGCCGCATGATGGCTGCACGACAGGCAGAGAGGGGTCATGTGCCGTATGATGGATGCACAACAGGCCGAGAGGGGTCATGCGCCACATGATGGTTGCACGACAGGCCGAGAGGGGTCATTCACCGACAGGCCGAGAGGGGTCATTCACCGACAGGCCGAGAGGGGTCATGCACTGCATGAGGGCTGCACAACAGGCCAAGAAGGGTGATGCACCACATGACGGCTGCACGACAGGCCAAGAAGGGTGATGCACCGCATGATGGCTGCATGACAGGCCAAGAGGGGTGATGGGCCTCATGATGGCTGCTGTAACGCTCACCTGATTCCCACGGAGGCGCAGGTCTGGCTTCGAGTGCTGATGCTTCTTCAATGGTGAAGCGCAGGACTCTGAAGATGGACAGGAAGGCCCTCTACTCTGGCTTCTCCGGCTCGCAGGAATATTCCCCTGTGCGTGAAAAGGGAGTATTAACTACTGACTGAGTTATGCTCAAGCCTCCCACTCTCTTCCAACCCTCCACAATACCCTTCCACGATTCCCCGTGAAGTCTCACCTTAGGGTCAGGAAGGATGAGCTCTGCATCCTGCTTCTGATGCAGGGGCGCGTTGAAACCCAGTTACTTCACTGGATTGAGGATTGATGGGAGTTCAGGTAAGCTTGACTATTCAGGTAAGGCTCTGTAAAAGTTCTGTTGCAAGTTCAAAAGTCCAAGCTTAATAATAATGTTCATTGTCTTTTTGCAGCAAGCGCTAATGATTATGTCTTTTTTCCCCTTAGGGGCCGGGGTTCGGAATGCCGGAGATATGGCGCCGACCCGAAGTGAAACGTGCAGTTCCAGTAAACGGCAGGTTAGTTCTGGATGAGCGCTCGGGAACTGTCTTTGCATTCGCTCATTCAATGTCTTTGTCTCTTTTTCCCCATAGGGGCCGTGGTCCGGAAAATGCCTGGAAGCGGCAAGACCCGAAATGAAATGGGAATGACCCAACAGGTAAGTCTTATTCCCTTCCTTCTCTCGCCTCTTATTCTTGTCTTTTTCTCTAGGCTCTGGGAAGTGGCTGTATATCCGGATGATCGCTGCTGAAGATGGAGGAACCCAGGAAAGGTGAGTGAAATGCAGCGCTGCAGCGATCGTAACGAAATGCTTTTAAAAATAATGTCTTCCCTTTCAGGATCATCGGAGATGTCTCTGTGGTGCAGATTTAGCTGGTAAGGTCTCTTGTCTCCCTTTGCAGGTGACCCAGGATGCTGACAGGCGTGGCTGAAGTCCAGATGCAGGAGCTGACACGGTGAGCGTCCAGCTGTGAGGAGCAGAACAACGCGAAGCGTGAGTTGCTGATCGGGTGTGGTTTAAATAGCTTTGGAAGAAGTCCCAAGTGTGTATCCTTCCTCCGATCAGGTATGTATCCTTCCCCGACCACACCCAGGTGGAAAGCAGTCCCACAGGTAAAGTAGTTCCATTCAGGCCTCAAGAGGGCCTGGATGTGGCAGCATGGTCTGCATCAGGTAAGTGCACATGAAAACACTTGAACACATGTCTAGCTTTATGAGCCTGGCGCCTAAGGCGCCAGGACAGAGGTCCAACATGAGCCTGGCGCCTAAGGCGCCAGGACTGCGGCCAAAGGGCCCCATCTTGGGCCCGCTGGCACTCCCCTGGGGGAAATGATGCCTGCCTCTGGGGTTGCTGGGTCGGACCTGGCTCCTTGGAGGTAGGCATCATGACAGCTGCACGACATGCCAAGAGGGGTCATGCGCTGCATGAGGGCTGCACGACAGGCTGAGAGGGGTCATGCACAGCATGAGGGCTGCACGACAGGCTGAGAGGGGTCATGCACCGCATGATAGCTGCACAACAGGTGGAGAGGGGTCATATGCCGCATGGTGGCTGCACGACAGGCCGAGAGGGGTCATGCCCCGCATGATGGCTGCACGACAGGCCAAGAAGGGTGATGCGCCGCATGATGGCTGCACGACAGGCCGAGTGGAGTGATGCATTGCATGATGGCTGCACGACAGGCCGAGAGGGGTCATGCGCCGCATGATGGCTGCACGACAGGCCAAGAGGTGTCATGTGCCACATGATGGCTGCACGACAGGCCGAGAGGGGTCACGCTCTGCATGAGCGCTGCACGACAGGCCGAGAGGGGTCATGCACTGACAGACTGAGAGGGGTCATTCACTGACAGGCCGAGAGGGGTCAAGCGCTGCATGAGGGCTGCACAACAGGCCCAGAATGGTGATGCGCCACATGATGGCTGCACGATTGGCCAAGAAGGGTGATGCACCGCATGATGGCTGCATGACAGGCCAAGAGGGGTGATGTGCCGCATGATGGCTGCACGACAGGCCAAGAAGGGTGATGCACTGCATGATGGCTGCACGACAGGCCAAGAGGGGTGATGCGCTGCATGATGGCTGCATGACAGGCCGAGAGGGGTCATGTGCTGCAAGAGGGCTGCACGACAGGCCGAGAGGGGTCATGCGCCGACAGGCTGAGAGGGATCATGCGCTAACAGGTCAAGAGGGGTCATGCGCTGCATGATGGCTGCACGACAGGCCGAGAGAGGTCATGCGCCGCATGATGGCTGCATGACAGGCCGAGAGGAGTCATGCGCCGCATGATGGCTGCACGACAGGATGAGAGGTGTCATGCGCCGCATGATAGTTGCACGACAGGCCTAGGGGGGTCATGCACCGCATGAGAGCTGCACGACAGGCCGACAGGAGCCATGTGCCGCATGATGGCTGCACGACAGGCCGAGAGCGGTCATGTGCTGCATGATGGCTGCACGATAGGTCGAGAGGGGTCATGCGCCGACAGGCTGAGAGGGATCATGCGCTGACAGGCCAAGAGGGGTCATGCGCCGCATGAGGGCTGCACGACAGGCCAAGAAGGGTGATGCGCCGCATGATGGCTGCATGACAGGCCAAGAAGGGTGATGCACCAAATGATGGCTGCACGACAGGATGAGAGGGGTCATGCACCGCATGATAGTTGCACAACAGGCCTAGAGGGGTCATGCACCGCATGAGGGCTGCACGACAGGCCGACAGGGGTCATGTGCAACATGATGGCTGCACGACAGGCCGAGAGAAGTCATATCTGCATGGTGGTTGCACGACAGGCTGAGAGGGGTCATGCACTGCATGATGGCTGTATGACAGGACGAGAAAGGTCATGCGCCGCATGATGGCTGCACGACAGGCCGAGAGGAGTCATGCACCGCATGAGGGCTGCACGACAGGCCAAGAGGGGTCATGTGCTGCATGAGGGCTACACGACAGGCCGAGAGGGGTCATGTGCCGCATGATGACTGCACGACAGGCCGAGACGGGTCATGCGCCACATGATGGCTGCACGACAGGCCGAGAGGGGTCATGAACCACATGATGGCTACACGACGGGCCGAGAGGGGTCATGCGCCGCATGTTGGCTGCATGACAGGCCGAGAGGGGTCATGCACCACATGATGGCTTCTTGACAGGCCGAGAGGGGTCATGTGCTGCATGAGGGCTACACGACAGGCCAAGGGGTCATGTGCCGCATGATGGCTGCACGACAGGCCGAGAGGAGTCATGCACCGCATGATGGCTGCATGACAGGCCGAGAGGAGTGATGCATTGCATGATGGCTGCACGACAGGCCGAGACGGGTCATACGCCGCATGGTGGCTGCACGACAGGCCGAGAGGGGTCATTTGCCGCATGATGGCTGCACGACAGGCCAAGACGGGTCATGCGCCACATGATGGCTGCACGACAGGCTGAGAGGGGTCATGAACCACATGATGGCTACACGACAGGCCGAGAGGGGTCATGCGCCGCATGATGGCTGCATGACAGGCCGAGAGGGGTCATGCACCACATGATGGCTTCTCGACAGGCCGAGAGGGGTCATGTGCCGCATGATGGCTGCACGACAGGCAGAGAGGGGTCATGTGCCGTATGATGGATGCACAACAGGCCGAGAGGGGTCATGCGCCACATGATGGTTGCACGACAGGCCGAGAGGGGTCATTCACCGACAGGCCGAGAGGGGTCATTCACCGACAGGCCGAGAGCGGTCATGCACTGCATGAGGGCTGCACAACAGGCCAAGAAGGGTGATGCACCACATGACGGCTGCACGACAGGCCAAGAAGGGTGATGCACCGCATGATGGCTGCACGACAGGCCAAGAGGGGTGATGGGCCGCATGATGGCTGCTGTAACGCTCACCTGATTCCCACGGAGGCGCAGGTCTGGCTTCGAGTGCTGATGCTTCTTCAATGGTGAAGCGCAGGACTCTGAAGATGGACAGGAAGGCCCTCTACTCTGGCTTCTCCGGCTCGCAGGAATATTCCCCTGTGCGTGAAAAGGGAGTATTACCTACTGACTGAGTTATGCTCAAGCCTCCCACTCTCTTCCAACCCTCCACAATACCCTTCCACGATTCCCCGTGAAGTCTCACCTTAGGGTCAGGAAGGATGAGCTCTCCATCCTGCTTCTGATGCAGGGGCGCATTGAAACCCAGTTACTTCACTGGATTGAGGATTGATGGGAGTTCAGGTAAGCTTGACTATTCAGGTAAGGCTCTGTAAAAGTTCTGTTGCAAGTTCAAAAGTCCAAGCTTAATAATAATGTTCATTGTCTTTTTGCAGCAAGCACTAATGCTTATGTCTTTTTTCCCCTTAGGGACCGGGGTTCGGAATGCCAGAGATATGGCGCCGACCCGAAGTGAAACGTGCAGTTCCAGTTCCAGTAAACGGCAGGTTAGTTCTGGATGAGCACTCGGGAACTGTCTTTGCATTCGCTCATTCAATGTCTTTGTCTCTTTTTCCCCATAGGAGCCGGGGTCCGGAAAATGCCTGGAAGCGGCAAGACCCGAAATGAAATGGGAATGACCCAACAGGTAAGTCTTATTCCCTTCCTTCTCTCGCCTCTTATTCTTGTCTTTTTCTCTAGGCTCTGGGAAGTGGCTGTATATCCGGATGATCGCTGCTGAAGATGGAGGAACCCAGGAAAGGTGAGTGAAATGCAGCGCTGCAGCGATCGTAACGAAATGCTTTTAAAAATAATGTCTTCCCTTTCAGGATCGTCGGAGATGTCTCTGTGGTGCAGATTTAGCTGGTAAGGTCTCTTGTCTCCCTTTGCAGGTGACCCAGGATGCTGACAGGCGTGGCTGAAGTCCAGATGCAGGAGCTGACACGGTGAGCGTCCAGCTGTGAGGAGCAGAACAACGCGAAGCGTGAGTTGCTGATCGGGTGTGGTTTAAATAGCTTTGGAAGAAGTCCCAAGTGTGTATCCTTCCTCCGATCAGGTATGTATCCTTCCCCGACCACACCCAGGTGGAAAGCAGTCCCACAGGTAAAGTAGTTCCATTCAGGCCTCAAGAGGGCCTGGATGTGGCAGCATGGTCTGCATCAGGTAAGTGCACATGAAAACACTTGAACACATGTCTAGCTTTATGAGCCTGGCGCCTAAGGCGCCAGGACAGAGGTCCAACATGAGCCTGGCGCCTAAGGCGCCAGGACTGCGGCCAAAGGGCCCCATCTTGGGCCCGCTGGCACTCCCCTGGGGGAAATGATGCCTGCCTCTGGGGTTGCTGGGTCGGACCTGGCTCCTTGGAGGTAGGCATCATGACAGCTGCACGACATGCCAAGAGGGGTCATGCGCTGCATGAGGGCTGCACGACAGGCTGAGAGGGGTCATGCACAGCATGAGGGCTGCACGACAGGCTGAGAGGGGTCATGCACCGCATGATAGCTGCACAACAGGTGGAGAGGGGTCATATGCCGCATGGTGGCTGCACGACAGGCCGAGAGGGGTCATGCCCCGCATGATGGCTGCACGACAGGCCAAGAAGGGTGATGCGCCGCATGATGGCTGCACGACAGGCCGAGTGGAGTGATGCATTGCATGATGGCTGCACGACAGGCCGAGAGGGGTCATGCGCCGCATGGTGGCTGCACGACCAGCCGAGAGAGGTCATGTACCGCATGATGGCTGCACAACAGGCTGAGAGGGCTGATGCGCAGCACGATGGCGGCACGATAGGCCGAGAGGGATCATGCTTCGCATGTTAGCTGCACGACAGGCCGAGGGGGGTCACGCGCCACATGGTGGCTGCACCCCAGGCTGACAGGGGTCATGCGCTGCATGAGGGCTGCATGACAGGCCAAAAGGAGTGATGCGTAGCATGATGGCTGCACGACAGGCCGAGAGGAGTGATGCATTGCATGATGGCTGCACGACAGGCCAAGAGGGGTCATACGCCGCATGGTGGCTGCACGACAGGTCGAGAGGGGTCATTTGCCGCATGATGGCTGTACGACACGCCGAGACAGGTCATGCGCCACATGATGGCTGCACGACAGGCCGAGAGGGGTCATGCGCCGCATGATGGCTGCACGACAGGCCGAGAGGGGTCATGCACCGCATGATGGCTGCACGACAGATTGAGAGGGGTCATGCGCCGCATGATGGCTGCACGACAGGCCAAGAGGGGTCATGCGCCACATGATGGCTGCACGACAGGCTGAGAGGGGTCATGCACCAACAGGCTGAGAGGGGTCATTCACCGACAGGCCGAGAGGGGTCATGCGCTGCATGAGGGCTGCACAACATGGCAAGAAGGGTGATGCACCACATGATGGCTGCACGACTGGCCAAGATGGGTGATGCACCGCATGATGGCTGCACGACAGGCCGAGAGGGGTCATGCGCCGCATGATGGCTGCACGGCAGGCCGAGAGGGGTGATGCGCCGCATGATGGCTGCACGACAGGATGAGAGGGGTCATGCTCCGCATTATAGTTGCACGACAGGCCAAGAAGGGTGATGCGCCGCATGATGGCTGCACGACAGGCCGAGTGGAGTGATGCATTGCATGATGGCTGCACGACAAGCCGAGAGGGGTCATGCGCCGCATGGTGGCTGCACGATAGGCTGAGAGGGGTCATGTACCGCATGATGGCTGCACGACAGGCTGAGAGGGCTGATGCGCAGCATGATGGCGGCACGATAGGCCAAGAGGGGTCATGCGCCGCATGTTAGCTGCACGATAGGCCGAGAGGGGTCATGCGCCACATGGTGGCTGCACCCGAGGCCGACAGGGGTCATGCGCCGCATGAGGGCTGCACGACAGGCCAAAAGGAGTGATGCGTAGCATGATGGCTGCACGACAAGCCGAGAGGAGTGATGCGTTGCATGATGGCTGCACGACAGGCCGAGAGGAGAGATACATTGCATGATGGCTGCACGACAGGCCAATAGGGGTCACAACGCCGAGAGGGGTCATGCGCCGACAGGCTGAGAGGTATCATGCGCTGACAGACCAAGAGGGGTCATGCGCCGCATGACGGCTGCACGACAGGCCAAGAACAGTGAAGCGCCGTATGATGGCTGCATGACAGGCCAAGAAGGGTGATGCACCACATGATGGCTGCACGATAGGCCGAGAGGGGTGATGTGCCGCATGATGGCTGCACGACAGGATGAGAGGGGTCATGTGCCGCATGATAGTTGCACGACAGGCCTAGAGGGGTCATGCACCACATGAGGGCTGCACGACAGGCTGACATGGGTCATATGCCGCATGATGGCTGCACGACAGGCCGAGAGAGGTCATGCGCTGCATGATGGCTGCACGACAGGCCAAGAGGGGTCATGCGCTGCATGATGGCTGCACGACAGGCAGAGAGTGGTCATGCGACGCATGATGGCTGCACGACAGGCAGATAGGAGTCATGCACCGCATGAGGGCTGCACGACAGGCCGAGAGGGGTCATGTGTTGCATGAGGGCTGCACGACAGGCCGAGAGGGTTCATGTGCCGCATGATGGCTGCACGACAGGTTGAGAGGGGTCATGCACTGCACGATGGCTGCACGACAGGCCGAAAGAGGTCATGCGCCGCATGATGTCTGCACGACAGGCCGAGAGGAGTCATGCGCCGCATGAGGGCTGCACGACAGGCCGAGAGGAGTCATGCGCCGCATGAGGGCTGCACGACAGGCCGAGAGGAGTCATGTGCTGTATGAGGGCTGCACGACAGGCCGAGAGGGGTCATGTGCCGCATGATGGCTGCACGACAGGCCGAGAGGGGTCATGCACCGCATGATGGCTACACAACAGGCCGAGAGAGGTCCTGTGCCGCATGATGGCTGCACGACAGGCCGAGAGGAGTGATGCATTGCATGATGGCTGCACGACAAGCCAAGAGGAGTGATGCATTGCATGATAGCTGCACGACAGGCCAAGAAGGGTCATACACCGCATGGTGGCTGCACTACAGGCCGAGAGGGGTCATTTGCCACATGATGGCTGCACGACAGGCCAAGGCGGGTAATGCGCCACATGATGGCTGCACGACAGGCCGAGAGGGGTCATGCGCCGAGTGATGGCTGCACGATAGGCCGAGAGGGGTCATATGCCGCATGATGGCTGCACGACAGGCCGAGAGGGGTCATGTGCCGTATGATGGCTGCACGACAGGCCGAGAGGGGTCATGCTCTGCATGAGGGCTGCACGACAGGCCGAGAGGGGTAATTCACCGACAGGCCGAGAGGGGTCAAGCGCTGCATGATGGCTGCATGACAGGCCAAGAGGGGTGATACGCCGCATGATGGCTGCACGACAGGCCAAGAAGGGTGAAGCACCGCATGATGGCTGCACGACAGGCCGAGAGGGGTCATGTGCCGCATGATGGCTGCACGACCGGCTGAGAGGGGTCATGCACCGCATGATGGCTGCATGACAGGCTGAGAGGGGTCATGCTCTGCATGAGGGCTGCACGACAGGCCGAGAGGGGTCATGCACTGACAGGCCGAGAGGGGTCATTCACCGATAGGCCGAGAGGGTCAAGCGCTGCATGAGGGCTGCACAACAGGCCAAGAAGGGTGATGCGCCACATGATGACTGCACGACTGGCCAAGTAGGGTGATGCACCGCATGATGGCTGCATGACAGGCCAAGAGGGGTGATGCACCGCATGATGGCTGAACGACAGGCCAAGAAGGGTGATGCACTGCATGATGGCTGCACGACAGGCCGAGAGGGGTCATGCGCCACAAGAGGGCTGCACGACAGGCCGAGAGGGGTCATGCGCCGACAGGCTGAGAGGGATCATGCACTGACAGGCCAAGAGGGGTCATGCGCCGCATGAGGGCTGCACGACAGACCGAGAGGGGTCATGCGCTGCATGATGGCTGCACGACAGACCGAGAGAGGTCATGCGCTGCATGATGGCTGCACGACAGGCCGAGAGGAGTCATGCGCCGCATGATGGCTGCACGACAGGATGAGAGGGGTCATGCGCCACATGATAGTTGCACGACAGGCCTAGAGGGGTCATGCACCGCATGAGAGCTGCACGACAGGCCGACAGGAGCCATGTGCTGCATGATGGCTGCACGACAGGCCGAGAGTGGTCATGTGCTGCATGATGGCTGCACGACAGGCCGAGAGGGGTCATGCGCCGACAGGCTGAGAGGGATCATGCGCTCACAGGCCGAGAGGCGTCATGCGACGCAAGAGGGCTGCACGACAGGCCGAGAGGGGTCATGCGCCGACAGGCTGAGAGGGATCATGCGCTGACAGGCCAAGAGGGGTCATGCGCCGCATTAGGGCTGCACGACAGGCCGAGAGGGGTCATGTGCTGCATGATGGCTGCACCACAGGCCGAGAGAGGTCATGCGCCGCATGATGGCTGCATGACAGTCCGAGAGGAGTCATGCGCCGCATGATGGCTGCATGACAGGATGAGAGGGGTCATGTGCCGCATGATAGTTGCACGACAGGCCTAGAGGGGTCATGCACCGCATGAGAGCTGCACGACAGGCCGACAGAAGCCATGTGCCGCATGATGGCTGCACGACAGGCCGAGAGCGGTCATGTGCTGCATGATGGCTGCACGACAGGCTGAGAGGGGTCATGCACCGACAGGCTGAGAGGGATCATGCGCTGTCAGGCCAAGAGGGGTCATGCGCCGCATGAGGGCTGCTTGATAGGCCGAGAGGGGTCATGTGAGGCATGGTGGCTGCACGAAAGGCCGAGAGGGGTCATGCGCCGCATGGTGGCTGCACAACAGGCCGAGAGGGGTCATGCACCGCAAGGGGGCTGCACGACAGGCTGAGCGGGGTCATGCGCTGCGTGGTGGCTGCACGACAGGCCAAGAGGGGTCATGCACCGCATGATGGCTGCACGACAGGCCAAGAAGAGTGATGCGCCGCATGATGGCTGCACGACAGGCCGAGTGGAGTGATGCATTACATGATGGCTGCACGACAGGCCAAGAGGGGTCATGCACTGCATGATGGCTGCACGACAGGCCGAGAGGGGTCATGTACCGCATGATGGCTGCACGACAGGCCGGGAGGGGTCATGCGCCGCATGTTAGCTGCACGACAGGCCGAAAGGGGTCATGTACCGCATGATGGCTGCACGACAGGCCGAGAGTGGTCATGCGCCGCATGTTAGCTGCACGACAGGCCGAGAGGGGTCATGCGCCACATGGTGGCTGCACCCCAGGCTGACAAGGGTCATGCGCCGCATGAGGGCTGCACGACAGGCCAAAAGGAGTGATGCGTAGCATGATGGCTGCACGACAGGCCGAGAGGAGTGATGCATTGAATGATGGCTGCACGACAGGCCAAGAGGAGTGATGCATTGCATGATGGCTGCACGACAGGCCAAGAGGGGTCATACACCGCATGGTGGCTGCACGACAGGCCGAGAGGGGTCATTTGCCGCATGATGGCTGCACGACAGGCCGAGAGGGGTCATGCGCCGAGTGATGGCTGCACGACAGGCTGAGAGGGGTCATATGCCGCATGATGGCTGCACGACAGGCCGAGAGGGGTCATGTGTTACATGATGGCTGCACGACAGGCCGAGAGGGGTCATGCTCTGCATGAGGGCTGCACGACAGGCCGAGAGGGGTAATTCATCGTCAGGCCGAGAGGGGTCAAGCGCTGCATGATGGCTGCATGACAGGCCAAGAGGGGTGATGTGCCGCATGATGGCTGCACGACAGGCCGAGAGGGGTCATGCTCTGCATGAGGGCTGCACGACAGGCCGAGAGGGGTCATGCACTGACAGACTGAGAGGGGTCATTCACTGACAGGCCGAGAGGGGTCAAGCGCTGCATGAGGGCTGCACAACAGGCCCAGAATGGTGATGCGCCACATGATGGCTGCATGATTGGCCAAGAAGGGTGATGCACCGCATGATGGCTGCATGACAGGCCAAGAGGGGTGATGTGCCGCATGATGGCTGCACGACAGGCCAAGAAGGGTGATGCACTGCATGATGGCTGCACGACAGGCCAAGAGGGGTGATGCGCTGCATGATGGCTGCACGACAGGCCGAGAGGGGTCATGCGCCGCAAGAGGGCTGCACGACAGGCCGAGAGGGGTCATGCGCCGACAGGCTGAGAGGGATCATGCGCTAACAGGCCAAGAGGGTTCATGCGCTGCATGATGGCTGCACGACAGGCCGAGAGAGGTCATGCGGCGCATGATGGCTGCACGACAGGCCGAGAGGAGTCATGCACCGCATGATGGCTGCACGACAGGATGAGAGGGGTCATGCGCCGCATGATAGTTGCACGACAGGCCTAGAGGGGTCATGCACCGCATGAGAGCTGCATGACAGGCCGACAGGAGCCATGTGCCGCATGATGGCTGCACGACAGGCCGAGAGCGGTCATGTGCTGCATGATGGCTGTACGATAGGCCGAGAGGGGTCATGCGCCGACAGGCTGAGAGGGATCATGCGCTGACAGGCCAAGAGGGGTCATGCGCCGCATGAGGGCTGCACGACAGGACAAGAAGGGTGATGCGCCGCATGATGGCTGCATGACAGGCCAAGAAGGGTGATGCACCAAATGATGGCTGCACGACAGGATGAGAGGGGTCATGCACCGCATGATAGTTGCACAACAGGCCTAGAGGGGTCATGCACCGCATGAGGGCTGCACGACAGGCCGACAGGGGTCATGTGCCACATGATGGCTGCACGACAGGCCGAGAGAGGTCATATCTGCATGGTGGCTGCACGACAGGCTGAGAGGGGTCATGCACTGCATGATGGCTGTATGACAGGACGAGAAAGGTCATGCGCCGCATGATGGCTGCACGACAGGCCGAGAGGAGTCATGCACCGCATGAGGTCTGCACGACAGGCCAAGAGGGGTCATGTGCTGCATGAGGGCTACACGACAGGCCGAGAGGGGTCATGTGCCGCATGATGACTGCACGACAGGCCGAGACGGGTCATGCGCCACATGATGGCTGCACGACAGGCCGAGAGGGGTCATGAACCACATGATGGCTACACGATAGGCGAGAGGGGTCATGCGCCGCATGTTGGCTGCATGACAGGCCGAGAGGGGTCATGCACCACATGATGGCTTCTTGACAGGCCGAGAGGGGTCATGTGCTGCATGAGGGCTACACGACAGGCCAAGGGGTCATGTGCCGCATGATGGCTGCACGACAGGCCGAGAGGAGTCATGCACCGCATGATGGCTGCATGACAGGCCGAGAGGAGTCATGCATTGCATGATGGCTGCACGACAGGCCAAGAGGAGTGATGCATTGCATGATGGCTGCACGACAGCCCAAGAGGGGTCATTTGCCGCATGATGGCTGCACGACAGGCCGAGACGGGTCATACGCCGCATGGTGGCTGCACGACAGGCCGAGAGGGGTCATTTGCCGCATGATGGCTGCACGACAGGCCGAGACGGGTCATGCGCCACATGATGGCTGCACGACAGGCCGAGAGGGGTCATGAACCACATGATGGCTACACGACAGGCCGAGAGGGGTCATGCGCTGCATGATGGCTGCATGACAGGCCGAGAGGGGTCATGCACCACATGATGGCTTCTCGACAGGCCGAGAGGGGTCATGTGCCGCATGATGGCTGCACGACAGGCTGAGAGGGGTCATGCACTGCATGATGGCTGTATGACAGGACGAGAAAGGTCATGCGCCGCATGATGGCTGCACGACAGGCCGAGAGGAGTCATGCACCGCATGAGGTCTGCACGACAGGCCAAGAGGGGTCATGTGCTGCATGAGGGCTACACGACAGGCCGAGAGGGGTCATGTGCCGCATGATGACTGCACGACAGGCCGAGACGGGTCATGCGCCACATGATGGCTGCACGACAGGCCGAGAGGGGTCATGAACCACATGATGGCTACACGATAGGCGAGAGGGGTCATGCGCCGCATGTTGGCTGCATGACAGGCCGAGAGGGGTCATGCACCACATGATGGCTTCTTGACAGGCCGAGAGGGGTCATGTGCTGCATGAGGGCTACACGACAGGCCAAGGGGTCATGTGCCGCATGATGGCTGCACGACAGGCCGAGAGGAGTCATGCACCGCATGATGGCTGCATGACAGGCCGAGAGGAGTCATGCATTGCATGATGGCTGCACGACAGGCCAAGAGGAGTGATGCATTGCATGATGGCTGCACGACAGCCCAAGAGGGGTCATTTGCCGCATGATGGCTGCACGACAGGCCGAGACGGGTCATACGCCGCATGGTGGCTGCACGACAGGCCGAGAGGGGTCATTTGCCGCATGATGGCTGCACGACAGGCCGAGACGGGTCATGCGCCACATGATGGCTGCACGACAGGCCGAGAGGGGTCATGAACCACATGATGGCTACACGACAGGCCGAGAGGGGTCATGCGCCGCATGATGGCTGCATGACAGGCTGAGAGGGGTCATGCACCACATGATGGCTTCTCGACAGGCCGAGAGGGGTCATGTGCCGCATGATGGCTGCACGACAGGCAGAGAGGGTTCATGTGCCGTATGATGGATGCACAACAGGCCGAGAGGGGTCATGCGCCACATGATGGTTGCACGACAGGCCGAGAGGGGTCATTCACCGACAGGCCGAGAGGGGTCATTCACCGACAGGCCGAGAGGGGTCATGCGCTGCATGAGGGCTGCACAACAGGCCAAGAAGGGTGATGCACCACATGATGGCTGCACGACAGGCCAAGAAGGGTGATGCACCGCATGATGGCTACACGACAGGCCAAGAGGGGTGATGCGCCGCATGATGGCTGCTGTAACGCTCACCTGATTCCCACGGAGGCGCAGGTCTGGCTTCGAGTGCTGATGCTTCTTCAATGGTGAAGCGCAGGACTCTGAAGATGGACAGGAAGGGCCCTCTACTCTGGCTTCTCCGGCTCGCAGGAATATTCCCCTGTGCGTGAAAAGGGAGTATTACCTACCGACTGAGTTATGCTCAAGCCTCCTACTC
Organism: Ambystoma mexicanum; assembly: GCF_040938575.1. Lineage (NCBI taxonomy): Eukaryota > Metazoa > Chordata > Amphibia > Caudata > Ambystomatidae > Ambystoma > Ambystoma mexicanum. The sequence goes on from NC_090928.1 coordinate 1,285,475,338, forward strand.
TCTTCCAACCCTCCACAATACCCTTCCACGATTCCCCGTGAAGTCTCACCTTAGTGTCAGGAAGGATGAGCTCTCCATCCTGCTTCTGATGCAGGGGCGCGTTGAAACCCAGTTACTTCACTGGGTTGAGGATTGATGGGAGTTCAGGTAAGCTTGACTATTCAGGTAAGGCTCTGTAAAAGTTCTGTTGCAAGTTCAAAAGTCCAAGCTTAATAATAATGTTCATTGTCTTTTTGCAGCAAGCACTAATGCTTATGTCTTTTTTCCCCTTAGGGGCCGGGGTTCGGAATGCCGGAGATATGGCGCCGACCCGAAGTGAATCGTGCAGTTCCAGTTCCAGTAAACGGCAGGTTAGTTCTGGATGAGCGCTCGGGAACTGTTTTTGCATACGCTCATTCAATGTCTTTGTCTCTTTTTCCCTATAGGGGCCGGGGTCCGGAAAATGCCTGGAAGCGGCAAGACCCGAAATGAAATGGGAATGACCCAACAGGTAAGTCTTATTCCCTTCCTTCTCTCGCCTCTTATTCTTGTCTTTTTCTCTAGGCTCTGGGAAGTGGCTATATATCCTGATGATCGCTGCTGAAGATGGAGGAACCCAGGAAAGGTGAGTGAAATGCAGCGCTGCAGCGATCGTAACGAAATGCTTTTAAAAATAATGTCTTCCCTTTCAGGATCGTCGGTGATGTCTCTGTGGTGCAGATTTAGCTGGTAAGGTCTCTTTTCTCCCTTTGCAGGTGACCCAGGATGCTGACAGGCGTGGCTGAAGTCCAGATGCAGGAGCTGACACGGTGAGCGTCCAGCTGTGAGGAGCAGAACAACGCGAAGCGTGAGTTGCTGATCGGGTGTGGTTTAAATAGCTTTGGAAGAAGTCCCAAGTGTGTATCCTTCCTCCGATCAGGTATTTATCCTTCCCCGACCACACCCAGGTGGAAAGTAGTCCCACAGGTAAAGTAGTTCCATTCAGGCCTCAAGAGGGCCTGGATGTGGCAGCATGGTCTGCATCAGGTAAGTGCACATGAAAACACTTGAACACATGTCTAGCTTTATGAGCCTGGCGCCTAAGGCGCCAGGACAGAGGTCCAACATGAGCCTGGCGCCTAAGGCGTCAGGACTGCGGCCAAAGGGCCCCATCTTGGGCCCGCTGGCACTCCCCTGGGGGAAATGATGCCTGCCTCTGGGGTTGTTGGGTCGGACCTGGCTCCTTGGAGGTAGGCATCATGACAGCTGCACGACATGCCAAGAGGGGTCATGCGCTGCATGAGGGCTGCACGACAGGCTGAGAGGGGTCATGCACAGCATGAGGGCTGCACGACAGGCTGAGAGGGGTCATGCACCGCATGATAGCTGCACGACAGGTGGAGAGGGGTCATATGCCGCATGGTGGCTGCACGACAGGCCGAGAGGGGTCATGCCCCGCATGATGGCTGCACGACAGGCCAAGAAGGGTGATGCGCCGCATGATGGCTGCACGACAGGCCGAGTGGAGTGATGCATTGCATGATGGCTGCACGACAGGCTGAGAGGGGTCATGCGCCGCATGGTGGCTGCACGACCAGCCGAGAGGGGTCATGTACCACATGATGGCTGCACAACAGGCTGAGAGGGCTGATGCGCAGCACGATGGCGCCACGATAGGCCGAGAGGGGTCATGCGTCGCATGTTAGCTGCACGACAGGCCGAGGGGGGTCACGCGCCACATGGAGGCTGCACCCCAGGCTGACAGGGGTCATGCGCTGCATGAGGGCTGCACGACAGGCCAAAAGGAGTGATGCGTAGTATGATGGCTGCACGACAGGCCGAGAGGAGTGATGCATTGCATGATGGCTGCACGACAGGCCAAGAGGGGTCATACGCCGCATGGTGGCTGCACGACAGGTCGAGAGGGGTCATTTGCCGCATGATGGCTGTACGACACGCCGAGACGGGTCATGCGCCACATGATGGCTGCACGACAGGCCGAGAAGGGTCATGCGCCGCATGATGGCTGCACGACAGGCCGAGAGGGGTCATGCGCCGCATGATGGCTGCACGACAGGCCGAGAGGGGTCATGCGCCGCATGATGGCTGCACGACAGATTGAGAGGGGTCATGCGCCACATGATGGCTGCACGACAGGCTGAGAGGGGTCATGCACCAACAGGCCGCAAGCGGGTTTCATTCATCGACAGGCTGAGAGGGGTCATGCGCTGCATGAGGGCTGCACAACATGGCAAGAAGGGTGATGCACCACATGATGGCTGCACGACTGGCCAAGATGGGTGATGCACCGCATGATGGCTGCACGACAGGCCGAGAGGGGTCATGCGCCGCATGATGGCTGCACGGCAGGCCGAGAGGGGTGATGCGCCGCATGATGGCTGCACGACAGGATGAGAGGGGTCATGCTCCGCATTATAGTTGCACGACAGGCCAAGAAGGGTGATGCGCCGCATGATGGCTGCACGACAGGCCGAGTGGAGTGATGCATTGCATGATGGCTGCACGACAAGCCGAGAGGGGTCATGCGCCGCATGGTGGCTGCACAATAGGCTGAGAGGGGTCATGTACCGCATGATGGCTGCACGACAGGCTGAGAGGGCTGATGCGCAGCATGATGGCGGCACGATAGGCCAAGAGGGGTCATGCGCCGCATGTTAGCTGCACGATAGGCCGAGAGGGGTCATGCGCCACATGGTGGCTGCACCCGAGGCCGACAGGGGTCATGCGCCGCATGAGGGCTGCACGACAGGCCAAAAGGAGTGATGCGTAGCATGATGGCTGCACGACAAGCCGAGAGGAGTGATGCGTTGCATGATGGCTGCACGACAGGCCGAGAGGAGAGATACATTGCATGATGGCTGCACGACAGGCCAATAGGGGTCACAACGCCGAGAGGGGTCATGCGCCGACAGGCTGAGAGGTATCATGCGCTGACAGACCAAGAGGGGTCATGCGCCGCATGACGGCTGCACGACAGGCCAAGAACAGTGAAGCGCCGTATGATGGCTGCATGACAGGCCAAGAAGGGTGATGCACCACATGATGGCTGCACGATAGGCAGAGAGGGGTGATGTGCCGCATGATGGCTGCACGACAGGATGAGAGGGGTCATGTGCCGCATGATAGTTGCACGACAGGCCTAGAGGGGTCATGCACCACATGAGGGCTGCACGACAGGCTGACATGGGTCATATGCCGCATGATGGCTGCACGACAGGCCGAGAGAGGTCATGCGCTGCATGATGGCTGCACGACAGGCCAAGAGGGGTCATGCGCTGCATGATGGCTGCACGACAGGCAGAGAGTGGTCATGCGACGCATGATGGCTGCACGACAGGCAGATAGGAGTCATGCACCGCATGAGGGCTGCACGACAGGCCGAGAGGGGTCATGTGTTGCATGAGGGCTGCACGACAGGCCGAGAGGGTTCATGTGCCGCATGATGGCTGCACGACAGGTTGAGAGGGGTCATGCACTGCACGATGGCTGCACGACAGGCCGAAAGAGGTCATGCGCCGCATGATGTCTGCACGACAGGCCGAGAGGAGTCATGCGCCGCATGAGGGCTGCACGACAGGCCGAGAGGAGTCATGCGCCGCATGAGGGCTGCACGACAGGCCGAGAGGAGTCATGTGCTGTATGAGGGCTGCACGACAGGCCGAGAGGGGTCATGTGCCGCATGATGGCTGCACGACAGGCCGAGAGGGGTCATGCACCGCATGATGGCTACACAACAGGCCGAGAGAGGTCCTGTGCCGCATGATGGCTGCACGACAGGCCGAGAGGAGTGATGCATTGCATGATGGCTGCACGACAAGCCAAGAGGAGTGATGCATTGCATGATAGCTGCACGACAGGCCAATAAGGGTCATACACCGCATGGTGGCTGCACTACAGGCCGAGAGGGGTCATTTGCCACATGATGGCTGCACGACAGGCCAAGGCGGGTAATGCGCCACATGATGGCTGCACGACAGGCCGAGAGGGGTCATGCGCCGAGTGATGGCTGCACGATAGGCCGAGAGGGGTCATATGCCGCATGATGGCTGCACGACAGGCCGAGAGGGGTCATGTGCCGTATGATGGCTGCACGACAGGCCGAGAGGGGTCATGCTCTGCATGAGGGCTGCACGACAGGCCGAGAGGGGTAATTCACCGACAGGCCGAGAGGGGTCAAGCGCTGCATGATGGCTGCATGACAGGCCAAGAGGGGTGATACGCCGCATGATGGCTGCACGACAGGCCAAGAAGGGTGAAGCACCGCATGATGGCTGCACGACAGGCCGAGAGGGGTCATGTGCCGCATGATGGCTGCACGACCGGCTGAGAGGGGTCATGCACCGCATGATGGCTGCATGACAGGCTGAGAGGGGTCATGCTCTGCATGAGGGCTGCACGACAGGCCGAGAGGGGTCATGCACTGACAGGCCGAGAGGGGTCATTCACCGATAGGCCGAGAGGGTCAAGCGCTGCATGAGGGCTGCACAACAGGCCAAGAAGGGTGATGCGCCACATGATGACTGCACGACTGGCCAAGTAGGGTGATGCACCGCATGATGGCTGCATGACAGGCCAAGAGGGGTGATGCACCGCATGATGGCTGAACGACAGGCCAAGAAGGGTGATGCACTGCATGATGGCTGCACGACAGGCCGAGAGGGGTCATGCGCCACAAGAGGGCTGCACGACAGGCTGAGAGGGGTCATGCGCCGACAGGCTGAGAGGGATCATGCACTGACAGGCCAAGAGGGGTCATGCGCCGCATGAGGGCTGCACGACAGACCGAGAGGGGTCATGCGCTGCATGATGGCTGCACGACAGACCGAGAGAGGTCATGCGCTGCATGATGGCTGCACGACAGGCCGAGAGGAGTCATGCGCCGCATGATGGCTGCACGACAGGATGAGAGGGGTCATGCGCCACATGATAGTTGCACGACAGGCCTAGAGGGGTCATGCACCGCATGAGAGCTGCACGACAGGCCGACAGGAGCCATGTGCCGCATGATGGCTGCACGACAGGCCGAGAGTGGTCATGTGCTGCATGATGGCTGCACGACAGGCCGAGAGGGGTCATGCGCCGACAGGCTGAGAGGGATCATGCGCTCACAGGCCGAGAGGGGTCATGCGACGCAAGAGGGCTGCACGACAGGCCGAGAGGGGTCATGCGCCGACAGGCTGAGAGGGATCATGCGCTGACAGGCCAAGAGGGGTCATGCGCCGCATTAGGGCTGCACGACAGGCCGAGAGGGGTCATGTGCTGCATGATGGCTGCACCACAGGCCGAGAGAGGTCATGCGCCGCATGATGGCTGCATGACAGTCCGAGAGGAGTCATGCGCCGCATGATGGCTGCATGACAGGATGAGAGGGGTCATGTGCCGCATGATAGTTGCACGACAGGCCTAGAGGGGTCATGCACCGCATGAGAGCTGCACGACAGGCCGACAGAAGCCATGTGCCGCATGATGGCTGCACGACAGGCCGAGAGCGGTCATGTGCTGCATGATGGCTGCACGACAGGCTGAGAGGGGTCATGCACCGACAGGCTGAGAGGGATCATGCGCTGTCAGGCCAAGAGGGGTCATGCGCCGCATGAGGGCTGCTTGATAGGCCGAGAGGGGTCATGTGAGGCATGGTGGCTGCACGAAAGGCCGAGAGGGGTCATGCGCCGCATGGTGGCTGCACAACAGGCCGAGAGGGGTCATGCACCGCAAGGGGGCTGCACGACAGGCTGAGCGGGGTCATGCGCTGCGTGGTGGCTGCACGACAGGCCAAGAGGGGTCATGCACCGCATGATGGCTGCACGACAGGCCAAGAAGAGTGATGCGCCGCATGATGGCTGCACGACAGGCCGAGTGGAGTGATGCATTACATGATGGCTGCACGACAGGCCAAGAGGGGTCATGCACTGCATGATGGCTGCACGACAGGCCGAGAGGGGTCATGTACCACATGATGGCTGCACGACAGGCCGGGAGGGGTCATGCGCCGCATGTTAGCTGCACGACAGGCCGAAAGGGGTCATGTACCGCATGATGGCTGCACGACAGGCCGAGAGTGGTCATGCGCCGCATGTTAGCTGCACGACAGGCCGAGAGGGGTCATGCGCCACATGGTGGCTGCACCCCAGGCTGACAAGGGTCATGCGCCGCATGAGGGCTGCACGACAGGCCAAAAGGAGTGATGCGTAGCATGATGGCTGCACGACAGGCCGAGAGGAGTGATGCATTGAATGATGGCTGCACGACAGGCCAAGAGGAGTGATGCATTGCATGATGGCTGCACGACAGGCCAAGAGGGGTCATACACCGCATGGTGGCTGCACGACAGGCCGAGAGGGGTCATTTGCCGCATGATGGCTGCACGACAGGCCGAGAGGGGTCATGCGCCGAGTGATGGCTGCACGACAGGCTGAGAGGGGTCATATGCCGCATGATGGCTGCACGACAGGCCGAGAGGGGTCATGTGTTGCATGATGGCTGCACGACAGGCCGAGAGGGGTCATGCTCTGCATGAGGGCTGCACGACAGGCCGAGAGGGGTAATTCATCGTCAGGCCGAGAGGGGTCAAGCGCTGCATGATGGCTGCATGACAGGCCAAGAGGGGTGATGTGCCGCATGATGGCTGCACGACAGGCCGAGAGGGGTCATGCTCTGCATGAGGGCTGCACGACAGGCCGAGAGGGGTCATGCACTGACAGACTGAGAGGGGTCATTCACTGACAGGCCGAGAGGGGTCAAGCGCTGCATGAGGGCTGCACAACAGGCCCAGAATGGTGATGCGCCACATGATGGCTGCATGATTGGCCAAGAAGGGTGATGCACCGCATGATGGCTGCATGACAGGCCAAGAGGGGTGATGTGCCGCATGATGGCTGCACGACAGGCCAAGAAGGGTGATGCACTGCATGATGGCTGCACGACAGGCCAAGAGGGGTGATGCGCTGCATGATGGCTGCACGACAGGCCGAGAGGGGTCATGCGCCGCAAGAGGGCTGCACGACAGGCCGAGAGGGGTCATGCGCCGACAGGCTGAGAGGGATCATGCGCTAACAGGCCAAGAGGGTTCATGCGCTGCATGATGGCTGCACGACAGGCCGAGAGAGGTCATGCGGCGCATGATGGCTGCACGACAGGCCGAGAGGAGTCATGCACCGCATGATGGCTGCACGACAGGATGAGAGGGGTCATGCGCCGCATGATAGTTGCACGACAGGCCTAGAGGGGTCATGCACCGCATGAGAGCTGCATGACAGGCCGACTGGAGCCATGTGCCGCATGATGGCTGCACGACAGGCCGAGAGCGGTCATGTGCTGCATGATGGCTGTACGATAGGCCGAGAGGGGTCATGCGCCGACAGGCTGAGAGGGATCATGCGCTGACAGGCCAAGAGGGGTCATGCGCCGCATGAGGGCTGCACGACAGGACAAGAAGGGTGATGCGCCGCATGATGGCTGCATGACAGGCCAAGAAGGGTGATGCACCAAATGATGGCTGCACGACAGGATGAGAGGGGTCATGCACCGCATGATAGTTGCACAACAGGCCTAGAGGGGTCATGCACCGCATGAGGGCTGCACGACAGGCCGACAGGGGTCATGTGCCACATGATGGCTGCACGACAGGCCGAGAGAGGTCATATCTGCATGGTGGCTGCACGACAGGCTGAGAGGGGTCATGCACTGCATGATGGCTGTATGACAGGACGAGAAAGGTCATGCGCCGCATGATGGCTGCACGACAGGCCGAGAGGAGTCATGCACCGCATGAGGTCTGCACGACAGGCCAAGAGGGGTCATGTGCTGCATGAGGGCTACACGACAGGCCGAGAGGGGTCATGTGCCGCATGATGACTGCACGACAGGCCGAGACGGGTCATGCGCCACATGATGGCTGCACGACAGGCCGAGAGGGGTCATGAACCACATGATGGCTACACGATAGGCGAGAGGGGTCATGCGCCGCATGTTGGCTGCATGACAGGCCGAGAGGGGTCATGCACCACATGATGGCTTCTTGACAGGCCGAGAGGGGTCATGTGCTGCATGAGGGCTACACGACAGGCCAAGGGGTCATGTGCCGCATGATGGCTGCACGACAGGCCGAGAGGAGTCATGCACCGCATGATGGCTGCATGACAGGCCGAGAGGAGTCATGCATTGCATGATGGCTGCACGACAGGCCAAGAGGAGTGATGCATTGCATGATGGCTGCACGACAGCCCAAGAGGGGTCATTTGCCGCATGATGGCTGCACGACAGGCCGAGACGGGTCATACGCCGCATGGTGGCTGCACGACAGGCCGAGAGGGGTCATTTGCCGCATGATGGCTGCACGACAGGCCGAGACGGGTCATGCGCCACATGATGGCTGCACGACAGGCCGAGAGGGGTCATGAACCACATGATGGCTACACGACAGGCCGAGAGGGGTCATGCGCTGCATGATGGCTGCATGACAGGCCGAGAGGGGTCATGCACCACATGATGGCTTCTCGACAGGCCGAGAGGGGTCATGTGCCGCATGATGGCTGCACGACAGGCTGAGAGGGGTCATGCACTGCATGATGGCTGTATGACAGGACGAGAAAGGTCATGCGCCGCATGATGGCTGCACGACAGGCCGAGAGGAGTCATGCACCGCATGAGGTCTGCACGACAGGCCAAGAGGGGTCATGTGCTGCATGAGGGCTACACGACAGGCCGAGAGGGGTCATGTGCCGCATGATGACTGCACGACAGGCCGAGACGGGTCATGCGCCACATGATGGCTGCACGACAGGCCGAGAGGGGTCATGAACCACATGATGGCTACACGATAGGCGAGAGGGGTCATGCGCCGCATGTTGGCTGAATGACAGGCCGAGAGGGGTCATGCACCACATGATGGCTTCTTGACAGGCCGAGAGGGGTCATGTGCTGCATGAGGGCTACACGACAGGCCAAGGGGTCATGTGCCGCATGATGGCTGCACGACAGGCCGAGAGGAGTCATGCACCGCATGATGGCTGCATGACAGGCCGAGAGGAGTCATGCATTGCATGATGGCTGCACGACAGGCCAAGAGGAGTGATGCATTGCATGATGGCTGCACGACAGCCCAAGAGGGGTCATTTGCCGCATGATGGCTGCACGACAGGCCGAGACGGGTCATACGCCGCATGGTGGCTGCACGACAGGCCGAGAGGGGTCATTTGCCGCATGATGGCTGCACGACAGGCCGAGACGGGTCATGCGCCACATGATGGCTGCACGACAGGCCGAGAGGGGTCATGAACCACATGATGGCTACACGACAGGCCGAGAGGGGTCATGCGCCGCATGATGGCTGCATGACAGGCCGAGAGGGGTCATGCACCACATGATGGCTTCTCGACAGGCCGAGAGGGGTCATGTGCCGCATGATGGCTGCACGACAGGCAGAGAGGGTTCATGTGCCGTATGATGGATGCACAACAGGCCGAGAGGGGTCATGCGCCACATGATGGTTGCACGACAGGCCGAGAGGGGTCATTCACCGACAGGCCGAGAGGGGTCATTCACCGACAGGCCGAGAGGGGTCATGCGCTGCATGAGGGCTGCACAACAGGCCAAGAAGGGTGATGCACCACATGATGGCTGCACGACAGGCCAAGAAGGGTGATGCACCGCATGATGGCTACACGACAGGCCAAGAGGGGTGATGCGCCGCATGATGGCTGCTGTAACGCTCACCTGATTCCCACGGAGGCGCAGGTCTGGCTTCGAGTGCTGATGCTTCTTCAATGGTGAAGCGCAGGACTCTGAAGATGGACAGGAAGGGCCCTCTACTCTGGCTTCTCCGGCTCGCAGGAATATTCCCCTGTGCGTGAAAAGGGAGTATTACCTACCGACTGAGTTATGCTCAAGCCTCCTACTCTCTTCCAACCCTCCACAATACCCTTCCACGATTCCCCGTGAAGTCTCACCTTAGTGTCAGGAAGGATGAGCTCTCCATCCTGCTTCTGATGCAGGGGCGCGTTGAAACCCAGTTACTTCACTGGGTTGAGGATTGATGGGAGTTCAGGTAAGCTTGACTATTCAGGTAAGGCTCTGTAAAAGTTCTGTTGCAAGTTCAAAAGTCCAAGCTTAATAATAATGTTCATTGTCTTTTTGCAGCAAGCACTAATGCTTATGTCTTTTTTCCCCTTAGGGGCCGGGGTTCGGAATGCCGGAGATATGGCGCCGACCCGAAGTGAATCGTGCAGTTCCAGTTCCAGTAAACGGCAGGTTAGTTCTGGATGAGCGCTCGGGAACTGTTTTTGCATACGCTCATTCAATGTCTTTGTCTCTTTTTCCCTATAGGGGCCGGGGTCCGGAAAATGCCTGGAAGCGGCAAGACCCGAAATGAAATGGGAATGACCCAACAGGTAAGTCTTATTCCCTTCCTTCTCTCGCCTCTTATTCTTGTCTTTTTCTCTAGGCTCTGGGAAGTGGCTATATATCCTGATGATCGCTGCTGAAGATGGAGGAACCCAGGAAAGGTGAGTGAAATGCAGCGCTGCAGCGGTCGTAACGAAATGCTTTTAAAAATAATGTCTTCCCTTTCAGGATCGTCGGTGATGTCTCTGTGGTGCAGATTTAGCTGGTAAGGTCTCTTTTCTCCCTTTGCAGGTGACCCAGGATGCTGACAGGCGTGGCTGAAGTCCAGATGCAGGAGCTGACACGGTGAGCGTCCAGCTGTGAGGAGCAGAACAACGCGAAGCGTGAGTTGCTGATCGGGTGTGGTTTAAATAGCTTTGGAAGAAGTCCCAAGTGTGTATCCTTCCTCCGATCAGGTATTTATCCTTCCCCGACCACACCCAGGTGGAAAGTAGTCCCACAGGTAAAGTAGTTCCATTCAGGCCTCAAGAGGGCCTGGATGTGGCAGCATGGTCTTCATCAGGTAAGTGCACATGAAAACACTTGAACACATGTCTAGCTTTATGAGCCTGGCGCCTAAGGCGCCAGGACAGAGGTCCAACATGAGCCTGGCGCCTAAGGCGTCAGGACTGCGGCCAAAGGGCCCCATCTTGGGCCCGCTGGCACTCCCCTGGGGGAAATGATGCCTGCCTCTGGGGTTGCTGGGTCGGACCTGGCTCCTTGGAGGTAGGCATCATGACAGCTGCACGACATGCCAAGAGGGGTCATGCGCTGCATGAGGGCTGCACGACAGGCTGAGAGGGGTCATGCACAGCATGAGGGCTGCACGACAGGCTGAGAGGGGTCATGCACCGCATGATAGCTGCACGACAGGTGGAGAGGGGTCATATGCCGCATGGTGGCTGCACGACAGGCCGAGAGGGGTCATGCCCCGCATGATGGCTGCACGACAGGCCAAGAAGGGTGATGCGCCGCATGATGGCTGCACGACAGGCCGAGTGGAGTGATGCATTGCATGATGGCTGCACGACAGGCTGAGAGGGGTCATGCGCCGCATGGTGGCTGCACGACCAGCCGAGAGGGGTCATGTACCACATGATGGCTGCACAACAGGCTGAGAGGGCTGATGCGCAGCACGATGGCGGCACGATAGGCCGAGAGGGGTCATGCGTCGCATGTTAGCTGCACGACAGGCCGAGGGGGGTCACGCGCCACATGGAGGCTGCACCCCAGGCTGACAGGGGTCATGCGCTGCATGAGGGCTGCACGACAGGCCAAAAGGAGTGATGCGTAGTATGATGGCTGCACGACAGGCCGAGAGGAGTGATGCATTGCATGATGGCTGCACGACAGGCCAAGAGGGGTCATACGCCGCATGGTGGCTGCACGACAGGTCGAGAGGGGTCATTTGCCGCATGATGGCTGTACGACACGCCGAGACGGGTCATGCGCCACATGATGGCTGCACGACAGGCCGAGAAGGGTCATGCGCCGCATGATGGCTGCACGACAGGCCGAGAGGGGTCATGCGCCGCATGATGGCTGCACGACAGGCCGAGAGGGGTCATGCGCCGCATGATGGCTGCACGACAGATTGAGAGGGGTCATGCGCCACATGATGGCTGCACGACAGGCTGAGAGGGGTCATGCACCAACAGGCCGCAAGCGGGTTTCATTCATCGACAGGCTGAGAGGGGTCATGCGCTGCATGAGGGCTGCACAACATGGCAAGAAGGGTGATGCACCACATGATGGCTGCACGACTGGCCAAGATGGGTGATGCACCGCATGATGGCTGCACGACAGGCCGAGAGGGGTCATGCGCCGCATGATGGCTGCACGGCAGGCCGAGAGGGGTGATGCGCCGCATGATGGCTGCACGACAGGATGAGAGGGGTCATGCTCCGCATTATAGTTGCACGACAGGCCAAGAAGGGTGATGCGCCGCATGATGGCTGCACGACAGGCCGAGTGGAGTGATGCATTGCATGATGGCTGCACGACAAGCCGAGAGGGGTCATGCGCCGCATGGTGGCTGCACGATAGGCTGAGAGGGGTCATGTACCGCATGATGGCTGCACGACAGGCTGAGAGGGCTGATGCGCAGCATGATGGCGGCACGATAGGCCAAGAGGGGTCATGCGCCGCATGTTAGCTGCACGATAGGCCGAGAGGGGTCATGCGCCACATGGTGGCTGCACCCGAGGCCGACAGGGGTCATGCGCCGCATGAGGGCTGCACGACAGGCCAAAAGGAGTGATGCGTAGCATGATGGCTGCACGACAAGCCGAGAGGAGTGATGCGTTGCATGATGGCTGCACGACAGGCCGAGAGGAGAGATACATTGCATGATGGCTGCACGACAGGCCAATAGGGGTCACAACGGCGAGAGGGGTCATGCGCCGACAGGCTGAGAGGTATCATGCGCTGACAGACCAAGAGGGGTCATGCGCCGCATGACGGCTGCACGACAGGCCAAGAACAGTGAAGCGCCGTATGATGGCTGCATGACAGGCCAAGAAGGGTGATGCACCACATGATGGCTGCACGATAGGCAGAGAGGGGTGATGTGCCGCATGATGGCTGCACGACAGGATGAGAGGGGTCATGTGCCGCATGATAGTTGCACGACAGGCCTAGAGGGGTCATGCACCACATGAGGGCTGCACGACAGGCTGACATGGGTCATATGCCGCATGATGGCTGCACGACAGGCCGAGAGAGGTCATGCGCTGCATGATGGCTGCACGACAGGCCAAGAGGGGTCATGCGCTGCATGATGGCTGCACGACAGGCAGAGAGTGGTCATGCGACGCATGATGGCTGCACGACAGGCAGATAGGAGTCATGCACCGCATGAGGGCTGCACGACAGGCCGAGAGGGGTCATGTGTTGCATGAGGGCTGCACGACAGGCCGAGAGGGTTCATGTGCCGCATGATGGCTGCACGACAGGTTGAGAGGGGTCATGCACTGCACGATGGCTGCACGACAGGCCGAAAGAGGTCATGCGCCGCATGATGTCTGCACGACAGGCCGAGAGGAGTCATGCGCCGCATGAGGGCTGCACGACAGGCCGAGAGGAGTCATGCGCCGCATGAGGGCTGCACGACAGGCCGAGAGGAGTCATGTGCTGTATGAGGGCTGCACGACAGGCCGAGAGGGGTCATGTGCCGCATGATGGCTGCACGACAGGCCGAGAGGGGTCATGCACCGCATGATGGCTACACAACAGGCCGAGAGAGGTCCTGTGCCGCATGATGGCTGCACGACAGGCCGAGAGGAGTGATGCATTGCATGATGGCTGCACGACAAGCCAAGAGGAGTGATGCATTGCATGATAGCTGCACGACAGGCCAATAAGGGTCATACACCGCATGGTGGCTGCACTACAGGCCGAGAGGGGTCATTTGCCACATGATGGCTGCACGACAGGCCAAGGCGGGTAATGCGCCACATGATGGCTGCACGACAGGCCGAGAGGGGTCATGCGCCGAGTGATGGCTGCACGATAGGCCGAGAGGGGTCATATGCCGCATGATGGCTGCACGACAGGCCGAGAGGGGTCATGTGCCGTATGATGGCTGCACGACAGGCCGAGAGGGGTCATGCTCTGCATGAGGGCTGCACGACAGGCCGAGAGGGGTAATTCACCGACAGGCCGAGAGGGGTCAAGCGCTGCATGATGGCTGCATGACAGGCCAAGAGGGGTGATACGCCGCATGATGGCTGCACGACAGGCCAAGAAGGGTGAAGCACCGCATGATGGCTGCACGACAGGCCGAGAGGGGTCATGTGCCGCATGATGGCTGCACGACCGGCTGAGAGGGGTCATGCACCGCATGATGGCTGCATGACAGGCTGAGAGGGGTCATGCTCTGCATGAGGGCTGCACGACAGGCCGAGAGGGGTCATGCACTGACAGGCCGAGAGGGGTCATTCACCGATAGGCCGAGAGGGTCAAGCGCTGCATGAGGGCTGCACAACAGGCCAAGAAGGGTGATGCGCCACATGATGACTGCACGACTGGCCAAGTAGGGTGATGCACCGCATGATGGCTGCATGACAGGCCAAGAGGGGTGATGCACCGCATGATGGCTGAACGACAGGCCAAGAAGGGTGATGCACTGCATGATGGCTGCACGACAGGCCGAGAGGGGTCATGCGCCACAAGAGGGCTGCACGACAGGCTGAGAGGGGTCATGCGCCGACAGGCTGAGAGGGATCATGCACTGACAGGCCAAGAGGGGTCATGCGCCGCATGAGGGCTGCACGACAGACCGAGAGGGGTCATGCGCTGCATGATGGCTGCACGACAGACCGAGAGAGGTCATGCGCTGCATGATGGCTGCACGACAGGCCGAGAGGAGTCATGCGCCGCATGATGGCTGCACGACAGGATGAGAGGGGTCATGCGCCACATGATAGTTGCACGACAGGCCTAGAGGGGTCATGCACCGCATGAGAGCTGCACGACAGGCCGACAGGAGCCATGTGCCGCATGATGGCTGCACGACAGGCCGAGAGTGGTCATGTGCTGCATGATGGCTGCACGACAGGCCGAGAGGGGTCATGCGCCGACAGGCTGAGAGGGATCATGCGCTCACAGGCCGAGAGGGGTCATGCGACGCAAGAGGGCTGCACGACAGGCCGAGAGGGGTCATGCGCCGACAGGCTGAGAGGGATCATGCGCTGACAGGCCAAGAGGGGTCATGCGCCGCATTAGGGCTGCACGACAGGCCGAGAGGGGTCATGTGCTGCATGATGGCTGCACCACAGGCCGAGAGAGGTCATGCGCCGCATGATGGCTGCATGACAGTCCGAGAGGAGTCATGCGCCGCATGATGGCTGCATGACAGGATGAGAGGGGTCATGTGCCGCATGATAGTTGCACGACAGGCCTAGAGGGGTCATGCACCGCATGAGAGCTGCACGACAGGCCGACAGAAGCCATGTGCCGCATGATGGCTGCACGACAGGCCGAGAGCGGTCATGTGCTGCATGATGGCTGCACGACAGGCTGAGAGGGGTCATGCACCGACAGGCTGAGAGGGATCATGCGCTGTCAGGCCAAGAGGGGTCATGCGCCGCATGAGGGCTGCTTGATAGGCCGAGAGGGGTCATGTGAGGCATGGTGGCTGCACGAAAGGCCGAGAGGGGTCATGCGCCGCATGGTGGCTGCACAACAGGCCGAGAGGGGTCATGCACCGCAAGGGGGCTGCACGACAGGCTGAGCGGGGTCATGCGCTGCGTGGTGGCTGCACGACAGGCCAAGAGGGGTCATGCACCGCATGATGGCTGCACGACAGGCCAAGAAGAGTGATGCGCCGCATGATGGCTGCACGACAGGCCGAGTGGAGTGATGCATTACATGATGGCTGCACGACAGGCCAAGAGGGGTCATGCACTGCATGATGGCTGCACGACAGGCCGAGAGGGGTCATGTACCGCATGATGGCTGCACGACAGGCCGGGAGGGGTCATGCGCCGCATGTTAGCTGCACGACAGGCCGAAAGGGGTCATGTACCGCATGATGGCTGCACGACAGGCCGAGAGTGGTCATGCGCCGCATGTTAGCTGCACGACAGGCCGAGAGGGGTCATTCGCCACATGGTGGCTGCACCCCAGGCTGACAAGGGTCATGCGCCGCATGAGGGCTGCACGACAGGCCAAAAGGAGTGATGCGTAGCATGATGGCTGCACGACAGGCCGAGAGGAGTGATGCATTGAATGATGGCTGCACGACAGGCCAAGAGGAGTGATGCATTGCATGATGGCTGCACGACAGGCCAAGAGGGGTCATACACCGCATGGTGGCTGCACGACAGGCCGAGAGGGGTCATTTGCCGCATGATGGCTGCACGACAGGCCGAGAGGGGTCATGCGCCGAGTGATGGCTGCACGACAGGCTGAGAGGGGTCATATGCCGCATGATGGCTGCACGACAGGCCGAGAGGGGTCATGTGTTGCATGATGGCTGCACGACAGGCCGAGAGGGGTCATGCTCTGCATGAGGGCTGCACGACAGGCCGAGAGGGGTAATTCATCGTCAGGCCGAGAGGGGTCAAGCGCTGCATGATGGCTGCATGACAGGCCAAGAGGGGTGATGTGCCGCATGATGGCTGCACGACAGGCCGAGAGGGGTCATGCTCTGCATGAGGGCTGCACGACAGGCCGAGAGGGGTCATGCACTGACAGACTGAGAGGGGTCATTCACTGACAGGCCGAGAGGGGTCAAGCGCTGCATGAGGGCTGCACAACAGGCCCAGAATGGTGATGCGCCACATGATGGCTGCATGATTGGCCAAGAAGGGTGATGCACCGCATGATGGCTGCATGACAGGCCAAGAGGGGTGATGTGCCGCATGATGGCTGCACGACAGGCCAAGAAGGGTGATGCACTGCATGATGGCTGCACGACAGGCCAAGAGGGGTGATGCGCTGCATGATGGCTGCACGACAGGCCGAGAGGGGTCATGCGCCGCAAGAGGGCTGCACGACAGGCCGAGAGGGGTCATGCGCCGACAGGCTGAGAGGGATCATGCGCTAACAGGCCAAGAGGGTTCATGCGCTGCATGATGGCTGCACGACAGGCCGAGAGAGGTCATGCGGCGCATGATGGCTGCACGACAGGCCGAGAGGAGTCATGCGCCACATGATGGCTGCACGACAGGATGAGAGGGGTCATGCGCCGCATGATAGTTGCACGACAGGCCTAGAGGGGTCATGCACCGCATGAGAGCTGCATGACAGGCCGACAGGAGCCATGTGCCGCATGATGGCTGCACGACAGGCCGAGAGCGGTCATGTGCTGCATGATGGCTGTACGATAGGCCGAGAGGGGTCATGCGCCGACAGGCTGAGAGGGATCATGCGCTGACAGGCCAAGAGGGGTCATGCGCCGCATGAGGGCTGCACGACAGGACAAGAAGGGTGATGCGCCGCATGATGGCTGCATGACAGGCCAAGAAGGGTGATGCACCAAATGATGGCTGCACGACAGGATGAGAGGGGTCATGCACCGCATGATAGTTGCACAACAGGCCGACAGGGGTCATGTGCCACATGATGGCTGCACGACAGGCCGAGAGAGGTCATATCTGCATGGTGGCTGCACGACAGGCTGAGAGGGGTCATGCACTGCATGATGGCTGTATGACAGGACGAGAAAGGTCATGCGCCGCATGATGGCTGCACGACAGGCCGAGAGGAGTCATGCACCGCATGAGGTCTGCACGACAGGCCAAGAGGGGTCATGTGCTGCATGAGGGCTACACGACAGGCCGAGAGGGGTCATGTGCCGCATGATGACTGCACGACAGGCCGAGACGGGTCATGCGCCACATGATGGCTGCACGACAGGCCGAGAGGGGTCATGAACCACATGATGGCTACACGATAGGCGAGAGGGGTCATGCGCCGCATGTTGGCTGCATGACAGGCCGAGAGGGGTCATGCACCACATGATGGCTTCTTGACAGGCCGAGAGGGGTCATGTGCTGCATGAGGGCTACACGACAGGCCAAGGGGTCATGTGCCGCATGATGGCTGCACGACAGGCCGAGAGGAGTCATGCACCGCATGATGGCTGCATGACAGGCCGAGAGGAGTCATGCATTGCATGATGGCTGCACGACAGGCCAAGAGGAGTGATGCATTGCATGATGGCTGCACGACAGCCCAAGAGGGGTCATTTGCCGCATGATGGCTGCACGACAGGCCGAGACGGGTCATACGCCGCATGGTGGCTGCACGACAGGCCGAGAGGGGTCATTTGCCGCATGATGGCTGCACGACAGGCCGAGACGGGTCATGCGCCACATGATGGCTGCACGACAGGCCGAGAGGGGTCATGAACCACATGATGGCTACACGACAGGCCGAGAGGGGTCATGCGCTGCATGATGGCTGCATGACAGGTCGAGAGGGGTCATGCACCACATGATGGCTTCTCGACAGGCCGAGAGGGGTCATGTGCCGCATGATGGCTGCACGACAGGCTGAGAGGGGTCATGCACTGCATGATGGCTGTATGACAGGACGAGAAAGGTCATGCGCCGCATGATGGCTGCACGACAGGCCGAGAGGAGTCATGCACCGCATGAGGTCTGCACGACAGGCCAAGAGGGGTCATGTGCTGCATGAGGGCTACACGACAGGCCGAGAGGGGTCATGTGCCGCATGATGACTGCACGACAGGCCGAGACGGGTCATGCGCCACATGATGGCTGCACGACAGGCCGAGAGGGGTCATGAACCACATGATGGCTACACGATAGGCGAGAGGGGTCATGCGCCGCATGTTGGCTGCATGACAGGCCGAGAGGGGTCATGCACCACATGATGGCTTCTTGACAGGCCGAGAGGGGTCATGTGCTGCATGAGGGCTACACGACAGGCCAAGGGGTCATGTGCCGCATGATGGCTGCACGACAGGCCGAGAGGAGTCATGCACCGCATGATGGCTGCATGACAGGCCGAGAGGAGTCATGCATTGCATGATGGCTGCACGACAGGCCAAGAGGAGTGATGCATTGCATGATGGCTGCACGACAGCCCAAGAGGGGTCATTTGCCGCATGATGGCTGCACGACAGGCCGAGACGGGTCATAAGCCGCATGGTGGCTGCACGACAGGCCGAGAGGGGTCATTTGCCGCATGATGGCTGCACGACAGGCCGAGACGGGTCATGCGCCACATGATGGCTGCACGACAGGCCGAGAGGGGTCATGAACCACATGATGGCTACACGACAGGCCGAGAGGGGTCATGCGCCGCATGATGGCTGCATGACAGGCCGAGAGGGGTCATGCACCACATGATGGCTTCTCGACAGGCCGAGAGGGGTCATGTGCCGCATGATGGCTGCACGACAGGCAGAGAGGGTTCATGTGCCGTATGATGGATGCACAACAGGCCGAGAGGGGTCATGCGCCACATGATGGTTGCACGACAGGCCGAGAGGGGTCATTTGCCGCATGATGGCTGCACGACAGGCCGAGACGGGTCATGCGCCACATGATGGCTGCACGACAGGCCGAGAGGGGTCATGAACCACATGATGGCTACACGACAGGCCGAGAGGGGTCATGCGCCGCATGATGGCTGCATGACAGGCTGAGAGGGGTCATGCACCACATGATGGCTTCTCGACAGGCCGAGAGGGGTCATGTGCCGCATGATGGCTGCACGACAGGCAGAGAGGGTTCATGTGCCGTATGATGGATGCACAACAGGCCGAGAGGGGTCATGCGCCACATGATGGTTGCACGACAGGCCGAGAGGGGTCATTCACCGACAGGCCGAGAGGGGTCATTCACCGACAGGCCGAGAGGGGTCATGCGCTGCATGAGGGCTGCACAACAGGCCAAGAAGGGTGATGCACCACATGATGGCTGCACGACAGGCCAAGAAGGGTGATGCACCGCATGATGGCTACACGACAGGCCAAGAGGGGTGATGCGCCGCATGATGGCTGCTGTAACGCTCACCTGATTCCCACGGAGGCGCAGGTCTGGCTTCGAGTGCTGATGCTTCTTCAATGGTGAAGCGCAGGACTCTGAAGATGGACAGGAAGGGCCCTCTACTCTGGCTTCTCCGGCTCGCAGGAATATTCCCCTGTGCGTGAAAAGGGAGTATTACCTACCGACTGAGTTATGCTCAAGCCTCCTACTCTCTTCCAACCCTCCACAATACCCTTCCACGATTCCCCGTGAAGTCTCACCTTAGTGTCAGGAAGGATGAGCTCTCCATCCTGCTTCTGATGCAGGGGCGCGTTGAAACCCAGTTACTTCACTGGGTTGAGGATTGATGGGAGTTCAGGTAAGCTTGACTATTCAGGTAAGGCTCTGTAAAAGTTCTGTTGCAAGTTCAAAAGTCCAAGCTTAATAATAATGTTCATTGTCTTTTTGCAGCAAGCACTAATGCTTATGTCTTTTTTCCCCTTAGGGGCCGGGGTTCGGAATGCCGGAGATATGGCGCCGACCCGAAGTGAATCGTGCAGTTCCAGTTCCAGTAAACGGCAGGTTAGTTCTGGATGAGCGCTCGGGAACTGTTTTTGCATACGCTCATTCAATGTCTTTGTCTCTTTTTCCCTATAGGGGCCGGGGTCCGGAAAATGCCTGGAAGCGGCAAGACCCGAAATGAAATGGGAATGACCCAACAGGTAAGTCTTATTCCCTTCCTTCTCTCGCCTCTTATTCTTGTCTTTTTCTCTAGGCTCTGGGAAGTGGCTATATATCCTGATGATCGCTGCTGAAGATGGAGGAACCCAGGAAAGGTGAGTGAAATGCAGCGCTGCAGCGATCGTAACGAAATGCTTTTAAAAATAATGTCTTCCCTTTCAGGATCGTCGGTGATGTCTCTGTGGTGCAGATTTAGCTGGTAAGGTCTCTTTTCTCCCTTTGCAGGTGACCCAGGATGCTGACAGGCGTGGCTGAAGTCCAGATGCAGGAGCTGACACGGTGAGCGTCCAGCTGTGAGGAGCAGAACAACGCGAAGCGTGAGTTGCTGATCGGGTGTGGTTTAAATAGCTTTGGAAGAAGTCCCAAGTGTGTATCCTTCCTCCGATCAGGTATTTATCCTTCCCCGACCACACCCAGGTGGAAAGTAGTCCCACAGGTAAAGTAGTTCCATTCAGGCCTCAAGAGGGCCTGGATGTGGCAGCATGGTCTGCATCAGGTAAGTGCACATGAAAACACTTGAACACATGTCTAGCTTTATGAGCCTGGCGCCTAAGGCGCCAGGACAGAGGTCCAACATGAGCCTGGCGCCTAAGGCGTCAGGACTGCGGCCAAAGGGCCCCATCTTGGGCCCGCTGGCACTCCCCTGGGGGAAATGATGCCTGCCTCTGGGGTTGCTGGGTCGGACCTGGCTCCTTGGAGGTAGGCATCATGACAGCTGCACGACATGCCAAGAGGGGTCATGCGCTGCATGAGGGCTGCACGACAGGCTGAGAGGGGTCATGCACAGCATGAGGGCTGCACGACAGGCTGAGAGGGGTCATGCACCGCATGATAGCTGCACGACAGGTGGAGAGGGGTCATATGCCGCATGGTGGCTGCACGACAGGCCGAGAGGGGTCATGCCCCGCATGATGGCTGCACGACAGGCCAAGAAGGGTGATGCGCCGCATGATGGCTGCACGACAGGCCGAGTGGAGTGATGCATTGCATGATGGCTGCACGACAGGCTGAGAGGGGTCATGCGCCGCATGGTGGCTGCACGACCAGCCGAGAGGGGTCATGTACCACATGATGGCTGCACAACAGGCTGAGAGGGCTGATGCGCAGCACGATGGCGGCACGATAGGCCGAGAGGGGTCATGCGTCGCATGTTAGCTGCACGACAGGCCGAGGGGGGTCACGCGCCACATGGAGGCTGCACCCCAGGCTGACAGGGGTCATGCGCTGCATGAGGGCTGCACGACAGGCCAAAAGGAGTGATGCGTAGTATGATGGCTGCACGACAGGCCGAGAGGAGTGATGCATTGCATGATGGCTGCACGACAGGCCAAGAGGGGTCATACGCCGCATGGTGGCTGCACGACAGGTCGAGAGGGGTCATTTGCCGCATGATGGCTGTACGACACGCCGAGACGGGTCATGCGCCACATGATGGCTGCACGACAGGCCGAGAAGGGTCATGCGCCGCATGATGGCTGCACGACAGGCCGAGAGGGGTCATGCGCCGCATGATGGCTGCACGACAGGCCGAGAGGGGTCATGCGCCGCATGATGGCTGCACGACAGATTGAGAGGGGTCATGCGCCACATGATGGCTGCACGACAGGCTGAGAGGGGTCATGCACCAACAGGCCGCAAGCGGGTTTCATTCATCGACAGGCTGAGAGGGGTCATGCGCTGCATGAGGGCTGCACAACATGGCAAGAAGGGTGATGCACCACATGATGGCTGCACGACTGGCCAAGATGGGTGATGCACCGCATGATGGCTGCACGACAGGCCGAGAGGGGTCATGCGCCGCATGATGGCTGCACGGCAGGCCGAGAGGGGTGATGCGCCGCATGATGGCTGCACGACAGGATGAGAGGGGTCATGCTCCGCATTATAGTTGCACGACAGGCCAAGAAGGGTGATGCGCCGCATGATGGCTGCACGACAGGCCGAGTGGAGTGATGCATTGCATGATGGCTGCACGACAAGCCGAGAGGGGTCATGCGCCGCATGGTGGCTGCACAATAGGCTGAGAGGGGTCATGTACCGCATGATGGCTGCACGACAGGCTGAGAGGGCTGATGCGCAGCATGATGGCGGCACGATAGGCCAAGAGGGGTCATGCGCCGCATGTTAGCTGCACGATAGGCCGAGAGGGGTCATGCGCCACATGGTGGCTGCACCCGAGGCCGACAGGGGTCATGCGCCGCATGAGGGCTGCACGACAGGCCAAAAGGAGTGATGCGTAGCATGATGGCTGCACGACAAGCCGAGAGGAGTGATGCGTTGCATGATGGCTGCACGACAGGCCGAGAGGAGAGATACATTGCATGATGGCTGCACGACAGGCCAATAGGGGTCACAACGCCGAGAGGGGTCATGCGCCGACAGGCTGAGAGGTATCATGCGCTGACAGACCAAGAGGGGTCATGCGCCGCATGACGGCTGCACGACAGGCCAAGAACAGTGAAGCGCCGTATGATGGCTGCATGACAGGCCAAGAAGGGTGATGCACCACATGATGGCTGCACGATAGGCAGAGAGGGGTGATGTGCCGCATGATGGCTGCACGACAGGATGAGAGGGGTCATGTGCCGCATGATAGTTGCACGACAGGCCTAGAGGGGTCATGCACCACATGAGGGCTGCACGACAGGCTGACATGGGTCATATGCCGCATGATGGCTGCACGACAGGCCGAGAGAGGTCATGCGCTGCATGATGGCTGCACGACAGGCCAAGAGGGGTCATGCGCTGCATGATGGCTGCACGACAGGCAGAGAGTGGTCATGCGACGCATGATGGCTGCACGACAGGCAGATAGGAGTCATGCACCGCATGAGGGCTGCACGACAGGCCGAGAGAGGTCATGTGTTGCATGAGGGCTGCACGACAGGCCGAGAGGGTTCATGTGCCGCATGATGGCTGCACGACAGGTTGAGAGGGGTCATGCACTGCACGATGGCTGCACGACAGGCCGAAAGAGGTCATGCGCCGCATGATGTCTGCACGACAGGCCGAGAGGAGTCATGCGCCGCATGAGGGCTGCACGACAGGCCGAGAGGAGTCATGCGCCGCATGAGGGCTGCACGACAGGCCGAGAGGAGTCATGTGCTGTATGAGGGCTGCACGACAGGCCGAGAGGGGTCATGTGCCGCATGATGGCTGCACGACAGGCCGAGAGGGGTCATGCACCGCATGATGGCTACACAACAGGCCGAGAGAGGTCCTGTGCCGCATGATGGCTGCACGACAGGCCGAGAGGAGTGATGCATTGCATGATGGCTGCACGACAAGCCAAGAGGAGTGATGCATTGCATGATAGCTGCACGACAGGCCAATAAGGGTCATACACCGCATGGTGGCTGCACTACAGGCCGAGAGGGGTCATTTGCCACATGATGGCTGCACGACAGGCCAAGGCGGGTAATGCGCCACATGATGGCTGCACGACAGGCCGAGAGGGGTCATGCGCCGAGTGATGGCTGCACGATAGGCCGAGAGGGGTCATATGCCGCATGATGGCTGCACGACAGGCCGAGAGGGGTCATGTGCCGTATGATGGCTGCACGACAGGCCGAGAGGGGTCATGCTCTGCATGAGGGCTGCACGACAGGCCGAGAGGGGTAATTCACCGACAGGCCGAGAGGGGTCAAGCGCTGCATGATGGCTGCATGACAGGCCAAGAGGGGTGATACGCCGCATGATGGCTGCACGACAGGCCAAGAAGGGTGAAGCACCGCATGATGGCTGCACGACAGGCCGAGAGGGGTCATGTGCCGCATGATGGCTGCACGACCGGCTGAGAGGGGTCATGCACCGCATGATGGCTGCATGACAGGCTGAGAGGGGTCATGCTCTGCATGAGGGCTGCACGACAGGCCGAGAGGGGTCATGCACTGACAGGCCGAGAGGGGTCATTCACCGATAGGCCGAGAGGGTCAAGCGCTGCATGAGGGCTGCACAACAGGCCAAGAAGGGTGATGCGCCACATGATGACTGCACGACTGGCCAAGTAGGGTGATGCACCGCATGATGGCTGCATGACAGGCCAAGAGGGGTGATGCACCGCATGATGGCTGAACGACAGGCCAAGAAGGGTGATGCACTGCATGATGGCTGCACGACAGGCCGAGAGGGGTCATGCGCCACAAGAGGGCTGCACGACAGGCTGAGAGGGGTCATGCGCCGACAGGCTGAGAGGGATCATGCACTGACAGGCCAAGAGGGGTCATGCGCCGCATGAGGGCTGCACGACAGACCGAGAGGGGTCATGCGCTGCATGATGGCTGCACGACAGACCGAGAGAGGTCATGCGCTGCATGATGGCTGCACGACAGGCCGAGAGGAGTCATGCGCCGCATGATGGCTGCACGACAGGATGAGAGGGGTCATGCGCCACATGATAGTTGCACGACAGGCCTAGAGGGGTCATGCACCGCATGAGAGCTGCACGACAGGCCGACAGGAGCCATGTGCCGCATGATGGCTGCACGACAGGCCGAGAGTGGTCATGTGCTGCATGATGGCTGCACGACAGGCCGAGAGGGGTCATGCGCCGACAGGCTGAGAGGGATCATGCGCTCACAGGCCGAGAGGGGTCATGCGACGCAAGAGGGCTGCACGACAGGCCGAGAGGGGTCATGCGCCGACAGGCTGAGAGGGATCATGCGCTGACAGGCCAAGAGGGGTCATGCGCCGCATTAGGGCTGCACGACAGGCCGAGAGGGGTCATGTGCTGCATGATGGCTGCACCACAGGCCGAGAGAGGTCATGCGCCGCATGATGGCTGCATGACAGTCCGAGAGGAGTCATGCGCCGCATGATGGCTGCATGACAGGATGAGAGGGGTCATGTGCCGCATGATAGTTGCACGACAGGCCTAGAGGGGTCATGCACCGCATGAGAGCTGCACGACAGGCCGACAGAAGCCATGTGCCGCATGATGGCTGCACGACAGGCCGAGAGCGGTCATGTGCTGCA
Organism: Ambystoma mexicanum; assembly: GCF_040938575.1. Taxonomy (NCBI): domain Eukaryota; kingdom Metazoa; phylum Chordata; class Amphibia; order Caudata; family Ambystomatidae; genus Ambystoma; species Ambystoma mexicanum. The sequence goes on from NC_090928.1 coordinate 1,285,500,855, forward strand.
TGATGGCTGCACGACAGGCTGAGAGGGGTCATGCACCGACAGGCTGAGAGGGATCATGCGCTGTCAGGCCAAGAGGGGTCATGCGCCGCATGAGGGCTGCTTGATAGGCCGAGAGGGGTCATGTGAGGCATGGTGGCTGCACGAAAGGCCGAGAGGGGTCATGCGCCGCATGGTGGCTGCACAACAGGCCGAGAGGGGTCATGCACCGCAAGGGGGCTGCTTGACAGGCTGAGCGGGGTCATGCGCTGCGTGGTGGCTGCACGACAGGCCAAGAGGGGTCATGCACCGCATGATGGCTGCACGACAGGCCAAGAAGAGTGATGCGCCGCATGATGGCTGCACGACAGGCCGAGTGGAGTGATGCATTACATGATGGCTGCACGACAGGCCAAGAGGGGTCATGCACTGCATGATGGCTGCACGACAGGCCGAGAGGGGTCATGTACCACATGATGGCTGCACGACAGGCCGGGAGGGGTCATGCGCCGCATGTTAGCTGCACGACAGGCCGAAAGGGGTCATGTACCGCATGATGGCTGCACGACAGGCCGAGAGTGGTCATGCGCCGCATGTTAGCTGCATGACAGGCCGAGAGGGGTCATGCGCCACATGGTGGCTGCACCCCAGGCTGACAAGGGTCATGCGCCGCATGAGGGCTGCACGACAGGCCAAAAGGAGTGATGCGTAGCATGATGGCTGCACGACAGGCCGAGAGGAGTGATGCATTGAATGATGGCTGCACGACAGGCCAAGAGGAGTGATGCATTGCATGATGGCTGCACGACAGGCCAAGAGGGGTCATACACCGCATGGTGGCTGCACGACAGGCCGAGAGGGGTCATTTGCCGCATGATGGCTGCACGACAGGCCGAGAGGGGTCATGCGCCGAGTGATGGCTGCACGACAGGCTGAGAGGGGTCATATGCCGCATGATGGCTGCACGACAGGCCGAGAGGGGTCATGTGTTGCATGATGGCTGCACGACAGGCCGAGAGGGGTCATGCTCTGCATGAGGGCTGCACGACAGGCCGAGAGGGGTAATTCATCGTCAGGCCGAGAGGGGTCAAGCGCTGCATGATGGCTGCATGACAGGCCAAGAGGGGTGATGTGCCGCATGATGGCTGCACGACAGGCCGAGAGGGGTCATGCTCTGCATGAGGGCTGCACGACAGGCCGAGAGGGGTCATGCACTGACAGACTGAGAGGGGTCATTCACTGACAGGCCGAGAGGGGTCAAGCGCTGCATGAGGGCTGCACAACAGGCCCAGAATGGTGATGCGCCACATGATGGCTGCATGATTGGCCAAGAAGGGTGATGCACCGCATGATGGCTGCATGACAGGCCAAGAGGGGTGATGTGCCGCATGATGGCTGCACGACAGGCCAAGAAGGGTGATGCACTGCATGATGGCTGCACGACAGGCCAAGAGGGGTGATGCGCTGCATGATGGCTGCACGACAGGCCGAGAGGGGTCATGCGCCGCAAGAGGGCTGCACGACAGGCCGAGAGGGGTCATGCGCCGACAGGCTGAGAGGGATCATGCGCTAACAGGCCAAGAGGGTTCATGCGCTGCATGATGGCTGCACGACAGGCCGAGAGAGGTCATGCGGCGCATGATGGCTGCACGACAGGCCGAGAGGAGTCATGCACCGCATGATGGCTGCACGACAGGATGAGAGGGGTCATGCGCCGCATGATAGTTGCACGACAGGCCTAGAGGGGTCATGCACCGCATGAGAGCTGCATGACAGGCCGACAGGAGCCATGTGCCGCATGATGGCTGCACGACAGGCCGAGAGCGGTCATGTGCTGCATGATGGCTGTACGATAGGCCGAGAGGGGTCATGCGCCGACAGGCTGAGAGGGATCATGCGCTGACAGGCCAAGAGGGGTCATGCGCCGCATGAGGGCTGCACGACAGGACAAGAAGGGTGATGCGCCGCATGATGGCTGCATGACAGGCCAAGAAGGGTGATGCACCAAATGATGGCTGCACGACAGGATGAGAGGGGTCATGCACCGCATGATAGTTGCACAACAGGCCTAGAGGGGTCATGCACCGCATGAGGGCTGCACGACAGGCCGACAGGGGTCATGTGCCACATGATGGCTGCACGACAGGCCGAGAGAGGTCATATCTGCATGGTGGCTGCACGACAGGCTGAGAGGGGTCATGCACTGCATGATGGCTGTATGACAGGACGAGAAAGGTCATGCGCCGCATGATGGCTGCACGACAGGCCGAGAGGAGTCATGCACCGCATGAGGTCTGCACGACAGGCCAAGAGGGGTCATGTGCTGCATGAGGGCTACACGACAGGCCGAGAGGGGTCATGTGCCGCATGATGACTGCACGACAGGCCGAGACGGGTCATGCGCCACATGATGGCTGCACGACAGGCCGAGAGGGGTCATGAACCACATGATGGCTACACGATAGGCGAGAGGGGTCATGCGCCGCATGTTGGCTGCATGACAGGCCGAGAGGGGTCATGCACCACATGATGGCTTCTTGACAGGCCGAGAGGGGTCATGTGCTGCATGAGGGCTACACGACAGGCCAAGGGGTCATGTGCCGCATGATGGCTGCACGACAGGCCGAGAGGAGTCATGCACCGCATGATGGCTGCATGACAGGCCGAGAGGAGTCATGCATTGCATGATGGCTGCACGACAGGCCAAGAGGAGTGATGCATTGCATGATGGCTGCACGACAGCCCAAGAGGGGTCATTTGCCGCATGATGACTGCACGACAGGCCGAGACGGGTCATACGCCGCATGGTGGCTGCACGACAGGCCGAGAGGGGTCATTTGCCGCATGATGGCTGCACGACAGGCCGAGACGGGTCATGCGCCACATGATGGCTGCACGACAGGCCGAGAGGGGTCATGAACCACATGATGGCTACACGACAGGCCGAGAGGGGTCATGCGCTGCATGATGGCTGCATGACAGGCCGAGAGGGGTCATGCACCACATGATGGCTTCTCGACAGGCCGAGAGGGGTCATGTGCCGCATGATGGCTGCACGACAGGCTGAGAGGGGTCATGCACTGCATGATGGCTGTATGACAGGACGAGAAAGGTCATGCGCCGCATGATGGCTGCACGACAGGCCGAGAGGAGTCATGCACCGCATGAGGTCTGCACGACAGGCCAAGAGGGGTCATGTGCTGCATGAGGGCTACACGACAGGCCGAGAGGGGTCATGTGCCGCATGATGACTGCACGACAGGCCGAGACGGGTCATGCGCCACATGATGGCTGCACGACAGGCCGAGAGGGGTCATGAACCACATGATGGCTACACGATAGGCGAGAGGGGTCATGCGCCGCATGTTGGCTGCATGACAGGCCGAGAGGGGTCATGCACCACATGATGGCTTCTTGACAGGCCGAGAGGGGTCATGTGCTGCATGAGGGCTACACGACAGGCCAAGGGGTCATGTGCCGCATGATGGCTGCACGACAGGCCGAGAGGAGTCATGCACCGCATGATGGCTGCATGACAGGCCGAGAGGAGTCATGCATTGCATGATGGCTGCACGACAGGCCAAGAGGAGTGATGCATTGCATGATGGCTGCACGACAGCCCAAGAGGGGTCATTTGCCGCATGATGGCTGCACGACAGGCCGAGACGGGTCATACGCCGCATGGTGGCTGCACGACAGGCCGAGAGGGGTCATTTGCCGCATGATGGCTGCACGACAGGCCGAGACGGGTCATGCGCCACATGATGGCTGCACGACAGGCCGAGAGGGGTCATGAACCACATGATGGCTACACGACAGGCCGAGAGGGGTCATGCGCCGCATGATGGCTGCATGACAGGCCGAGAGGGGTCATGCACCACATGATGGCTTCTCGACAGGCCGAGAGGGGTCATGTGCCGCATGATGGCTGCACGACAGGCAGAGAGGGTTCATGTGCCGTATGATGGATGCACAACAGGCCGAGAGGGGTCATGCGCCACATGATGGTTGCACGACAGGCCGAGAGGGGTCATTCACCGACAGGCCGAGAGGGGTCATTCACCGACAGGCCGAGAGGGGTCATGCGCTGCATGAGGGCTGCACAACAGGCCAAGAAGGGTGATGCACCACATGATGGCTGCACGACAGGCCAAGAAGGGTGATGCACCGCATGATGGCTACACGACAGGCCAAGAGGGGTGATGCGCCGCATGATGGCTGCTGTAACGCTCACCTGATTCCCACGGAGGCGCAGGTCTGGCTTCGAGTGCTGATGCTTCTTCAATGGTGAAGCGCAGGACTCTGAAGATGGACAGGAAGGGCCCTCTACTCTGGCTTCTCCGGCTCGCAGGAATATTCCCCTGTGCGTGAAAAGGGAGTATTACCTACCGACTGAGTTATGCTCAAGCCTCCTACTCTCTTCCAACCCTCCACAATACCCTTCCACGATTCCCCGTGAAGTCTCACCTTAGTGTCAGGAAGGATGAGCTCTCCATCCTGCTTCTGATGCAGGGGCGCGTTGAAACCCAGTTACTTCACTGGGTTGAGGATTGATGGGAGTTCAGGTAAGCTTGACTATTCAGGTAAGGCTCTGTAAAAGTTCTGTTGCAAGTTCAAAAGTCCAAGCTTAATAATAATGTTCATTGTCTTTTTGCAGCAAGCACTAATGCTTATGTCTTTTTTCCCCTTAGGGGCCGGGGTTCGGAATGCCGGAGATATGGCGCCGACCCGAAGTGAATCGTGCAGTTCCAGTTCCAGTAAACGGCAGGTTAGTTCTGGATGAGCGCTCGGGAACTGTTTTTGCATACGCTCATTCAATGTCTTTGTCTCTTTTTCCCTATAGGGGCCGGGGTCCGGAAAATGCCTGGAAGCGGCAAGACCCGAAATGAAATGGGAATGACCCAACAGGTAAGTCTTATTCCCTTCCTTCTCTCGCCTCTTATTCTTGTCTTTTTCTCTAGGCTCTGGGAAGTGGCTATATATCCTGATGATCGCTGCTGAAGATGGAGGAACCCAGGAAAGGTGAGTGAAATGCAGCGCTGCAGCGGTCGTAACGAAATGCTTTTAAAAATAATGTCTTCCCTTTCAGGATCGTCGGTGATGTCTCTGTGGTGCAGATTTAGCTGGTAAGGTCTCTTTTCTCCCTTTGCAGGTGACCCAGGATGCTGACAGGCGTGGCTGAAGTCCAGATGCAGGAGCTGACACGGTGAGCGTCCAGCTGTGAGGAGCAGAACAACGCGAAGCGTGAGTTGCTGATCGGGTGTGGTTTAAATAGCTTTGGAAGAAGTCCCAAGTGTGTATCCTTCCTCCGATCAGGTATTTATCCTTCCCCGACCACACCCAGGTGGAAAGTAGTCCCACAGGTAAAGTAGTTCCATTCAGGCCTCAAGAGGGCCTGGATGTGGCAGCATGGTCTTCATCAGGTAAGTGCACATGAAAACACTTGAACACATGTCTAGCTTTATGAGCCTGGCGCCTAAGGCGCCAGGACAGAGGTCCAACATGAGCCTGGCGCCTAAGGCGTCAGGACTGCGGCCAAAGGGCCCCATCTTGGGCCCGCTGGCACTCCCCTGGGGGAAATGATGCCTGCCTCTGGGGTTGCTGGGTCGGACCTGGCTCCTTGGAGGTAGGCATCATGACAGCTGCACGACATGCCAAGAGGGGTCATGCGCTGCATGAGGGCTGCACGACAGGCTGAGAGGGGTCATGCACAGCATGAGGGCTGCACGACAGGCTGAGAGGGGTCATGCACCGCATGATAGCTGCACGACAGGTGGAGAGGGGTCATATGCCGCATGGTGGCTGCACGACAGGCCGAGAGGGGTCATGCCCCGCATGATGGCTGCACGACAGGCCAAGAAGGGTGATGCGCCGCATGATGGCTGCACGACAGGCCGAGTGGAGTGATGCATTGCATGATGGCTGCACGACAGGCTGAGAGGGGTCATGCGCCGCATGGTGGCTGCACGACCAGCCGAGAGGGGTCATGTACCACATGATGGCTGCACAACAGGCTGAGAGGGCTGATGCGCAGCACGATGGCGGCACGATAGGCCGAGAGGGGTCATGCGTCGCATGTTAGCTGCACGACAGGCCGAGGGGGGTCACGCGCCACATGGAGGCTGCACCCCAGGCTGACAGGGGTCATGCGCTGCATGAGGGCTGCACGACAGGCCAAAAGGAGTGATGCGTAGTATGATGGCTGCACGACAGGCCGAGAGGAGTGATGCATTGCATGATGGCTGCACGACAGGCCAAGAGGGGTCATACGCCGCATGGTGGCTGCACGACAGGTCGAGATGGGTCATTTGCCGCATGATGGCTGTACGACACGCCGAGACGGGTCATGCGCCACATGATGGCTGCACGACAGGCCGAGAAGGGTCATGCGCCGCATGATGGCTGCACGACAGGCCGAGAGGGGTCATGCGCCGCATGATGGCTGCACGACAGGCCGAGAGGGGTCATGCGCCGCATGATGGCTGCACGACAGATTGAGAGGGGTCATGCGCCACATGATGGCTGCACGACAGGCTGAGAGGGGTCATGCACCAACAGGCCGCAAGCGGGTTTCATTCATCGACAGGCTGAGAGGGGTCATGCGCTGCATGAGGGCTGCACAACATGGCAAGAAGGGTGATGCACCACATGATGGCTGCACGACTGGCCAAGATGGGTGATGCACCGCATGATGGCTGCACGACAGGCCGAGAGGGGTCATGCGCCGCATGATGGCTGCACGGCAGGCCGAGAGGGGTGATGCGCCGCATGATGGCTGCACGACAGGATGAGAGGGGTCATGCTCCGCATTATAGTTGCACGACAGGCCAAGAAGGGTGATGCGCCGCATGATGGCTGCACGACAGGCCGAGTGGAGTGATGCATTGCATGATGGCTGCACGACAAGCCGAGAGGGGTCATGCGCCGCATGGTGGCTGCACGATAGGCTGAGAGGGGTCATGTACCGCATGATGGCTGCACGACAGGCTGAGAGGGCTGATGCGCAGCATGATGGCGGCACGATAGGCCAAGAGGGGTCATGCGCCGCATGTTAGCTGCACGATAGGCCGAGAGGGGTCATGCGCCACATGGTGGCTGCACCCGAGGCCGACAGGGGTCATGCGCCGCATGAGGGCTGCACGACAGGCCAAAAGGAGTGATGCGTAGCATGATGGCTGCACGACAAGCCGAGAGGAGTGATGCGTTGCATGATGGCTGCACGACAGGCCGAGAGGAGAGATACATTGCATGATGGCTGCACGACAGGCCAATAGGGGTCACAACGCCGAGAGGGGTCATGCGCCGACAGGCTGAGAGGTATCATGCGCTGACAGACCAAGAGGGGTCATGCGCCGCATGACGGCTGCACGACAGGCCAAGAACAGTGAAGCGCCGTATGATGGCTGCATGACAGGCCAAGAAGGGTGATGCACCACATGATGGCTGCACGATAGGCAGAGAGGGGTGATGTGCCGCATGATGGCTGCACGACAGGATGAGAGGGGTCATGTGCCGCATGATAGTTGCACGACAGGCCTAGAGGGGTCATGCACCACATGAGGGCTGCACGACAGGCTGACATGGGTCATATGCCGCATGATGGCTGCACGACAGGCCGAGAGAGGTCATGCGCTGCATGATGGCTGCACGACAGGCCAAGAGGGGTCATGCGCTGCATGATGGCTGCACGACAGGCAGAGAGTGGTCATGCGACGCATGATGGCTGCACGACAGGCAGATAGGAGTCATGCACCGCATGAGGGCTGCACGACAGGCCGAGAGGGGTCATGTGTTGCATGAGGGCTGCACGACAGGCCGAGAGGGTTCATGTGCCGCATGATGGCTGCACGACAGGTTGAGAGGGGTCATGCACTGCACGATGGCTGCACGACAGGCCGAAAGAGGTCATGCGCCGCATGATGTCTGCACGACAGGCCGAGAGGAGTCATGCGCCGCATGAGGGCTGCACGACAGGCCGAGAGGAGTCATGCGCCGCATGAGGGCTGCACGACAGGCCGAGAGGAGTCATGTGCTGTATGAGGGCTGCACGACAGGCCGAGAGGGGTCATGTGCCGCATGATGGCTGCACGACAGGCCGAGAGGGGTCATGCACCGCATGATGGCTACACAACAGGCCGAGAGAGGTCCTGTGCCGCATGATGGCTGCACGACAGGCCGAGAGGAGTGATGCATTGCATGATGGCTGCACGACAAGCCAAGAGGAGTGATGCATTGCATGATAGCTGCACGACAGGCCAATAAGGGTCATACACCGCATGGTGGCTGCACTACAGGCCGAGAGGGGTCATTTGCCACATGATGGCTGCACGACAGGCCAAGGCGGGTAATGCGCCACATGATGGCTGCACGACAGGCCGAGAGGGGTCATGCGCCGAGTGATGGCTGCACGATAGGCCGAGAGGGGTCATATGCCGCATGATGGCTGCACGACAGGCCGAGAGGGGTCATGTGCCGTATGATGGCTGCACGACAGGCCGAGAGGGGTCATGCTCTGCATGAGGGCTGCACGACAGGCCGAGAGGGGTAATTCACCGACAGGCCGAGAGGGGTCAAGCGCTGCATGATGGCTGCATGACAGGCCAAGAGGGGTGATACGCCGCATGATGGCTGCACGACAGGCCAAGAAGGGTGAAGCACCGCATGATGGCTGCACGACAGGCCGAGAGGGGTCATGTGCCGCATGATGGCTGCACGACCGGCTGAGAGGGGTCATGCACCGCATGATGGCTGCATGACAGGCTGAGAGGGGTCATGCTCTGCATGAGGGCTGCACGACAGGCCGAGAGGGGTCATGCACTGACAGGCCGAGAGGGGTCATTCACCGATAGGCCGAGAGGGTCAAGCGCTGCATGAGGGCTGCACAACAGGCCAAGAAGGGTGATGCGCCACATGATGACTGCACGACTGGCCAAGTAGGGTGATGCACCGCATGATGGCTGCATGACAGGCCAAGAGGGGTGATGCACCGCATGATGGCTGAACGACAGGCCAAGAAGGGTGATGCACTGCATGATGGCTGCACGACAGGCCGAGAGGGGTCATGCGCCACAAGAGGGCTGCACGACAGGCTGAGAGGGGTCATGCGCCGACAGGCTGAGAGGGATCATGCACTGACAGGCCAAGAGGGGTCATGCGCCGCATGAGGGCTGCACGACAGACCGAGAGGGGTCATGCGCTGCATGATGGCTGCACGACAGACCGAGAGAGGTCATGCGCTGCATGATGGCTGCACGACAGGCCGAGAGGAGTCATGCGCCGCATGATGGCTGCACGACAGGATGAGAGGGGTCATGCGCCACATGATAGTTGCACGACAGGCCTAGAGGGGTCATGCACCGCATGAGAGCTGCACGACAGGCCGACAGGAGCCATGTGCCGCATGATGGCTGCACGACAGGCCGAGAGTGGTCATGTGCTGCATGATGGCTGCACGACAGGCCGAGAGGGGTCATGCGCCGACAGGCTGAGAGGGATCATGCGCTCACAGGCCGAGAGGGGTCATGCGACGCAAGAGGGCTGCACGACAGGCCGAGAGGGGTCATGCGCCGACAGGCTGAGAGGGATCATGCGCTGACAGGCCAAGAGGGGTCATGCGCCGCATTAGGGCTGCACGACAGGCCGAGAGGGGTCATGTGCTGCATGATGGCTGCACCACAGGCCGAGAGAGGTCATGCGCCGCATGATGGCTGCATGACAGTCCGAGAGGAGTCATGCGCCGCATGATGGCTGCATGACAGGATGAGAGGGGTCATGTGCCGCATGATAGTTGCACGACAGGCCTAGAGGGGTCATGCACCGCATGAGAGCTGCACGACAGGCCGACAGAAGCCATGTGCCGCATGATGGCTGCACGACAGGCCGAGAGCGGTCATGTGCTGCATGATGGCTGCACGACAGGCTGAGAGGGGTCATGCACCGACAGGCTGAGAGGGATCATGCGCTGTCAGGCCAAGAGGGGTCATGCGCCGCATGAGGGCTGCTTGATAGGCCGAGAGGGGTCATGTGAGGCATGGTGGCTGCACGAAAGGCCGAGAGGGGTCATGCGCCGCATGGTGGCTGCACAACAGGCCGAGAGGGGTCATGCACCGCAAGGGGGCTGCACGACAGGCTGAGCGGGGTCATGCGCTGCGTGGTGGCTGCACGACAGGCCAAGAGGGGTCATGCACCGCATGATGGCTGCACGACAGGCCAAGAAGAGTGATGCGCCGCATGATGGCTGCACGACAGGCCGAGTGGAGTGATGCATTACATGATGGCTGCACGACAGGCCAAGAGGGGTCATGCACTGCATGATGGCTGCACGACAGGCCGAGAGGGGTCATGTACCGCATGATGGCTGCACGACAGGCCGGGAGGGGTCATGCGCCGCATGTTAGCTGCACGACAGGCCGAAAGGGGTCATGTACCGCATGATGGCTGCATGACAGGCCGAGAGTGGTCATGCGCCGCATGTTAGCTGCACGACAGGCCGAGAGGGGTCATTCGCCACATGGTGGCTGCACCCCAGGCTGACAAGGGTCATGCGCCGCATGAGGGCTGCACGACAGGCCAAAAGGAGTGATGCGTAGCATGATGGCTGCACGACAGGCCGAGAGGAGTGATGCATTGAATGATGGCTGCACGACAGGCCAAGAGGAGTGATGCATTGCATGATGGCTGCACGACAGGCCAAGAGGGGTCATACACCGCATGGTGGCTGCACGACAGGCCGAGAGGGGTCATTTGCCGCATGATGGCTGCACGACAGGCCGAGAGGGGTCATGCGCCGAGTGATGGCTGCACGACAGGCTGAGAGGGGTCATATGCCGCATGATGGCTGCACGACAGGCCGAGAGGGGTCATGTGTTGCATGATGGCTGCACGACAGGCCGAGAGGGGTCATGCTCTGCATGAGGGCTGCACGACAGGCCGAGAGGGGTAATTCATCGTCAGGCCGAGAGGGGTCAAGCGCTGCATGATGGCTGCATGACAGGCCAAGAGGGGTGATGTGCCGCATGATGGCTGCACGACAGGCCGAGAGGGGTCATGCTCTGCATGAGGGCTGCACGACAGGCCGAGAGGGGTCATGCACTGACAGACTGAGAGGGGTCATTCACTGACAGGCCGAGAGGGGTCAAGCGCTGCATGAGGGCTGCACAACAGGCCCAGAATGGTGATGCGCCACATGATGGCTGCATGATTGGCCAAGAAGGGTGATGCACCGCATGATGGCTGCATGACAGGCCAAGAGGGGTGATGTGCCGCATGATGGCTGCACGACAGGCCAAGAAGGGTGATGCACTGCATGATGGCTGCACGACAGGCCAAGAGGGGTGATGCGCTGCATGATGGCTGCACGACAGGCCGAGAGGGGTCATGCGCCGCAAGAGGGCTGCACGACAGGCCGAGAGGGGTCATGCGCCGACAGGCTGAGAGGGATCATGCGCTAACAGGCCAAGAGGGTTCATGCGCTGCATGATGGCTGCACGACAGGCCGAGAGAGGTCATGCGGCGCATGATGGCTGCACGACAGGCCGAGAGGAGTCATGCGCCACATGATGGCTGCACGACAGGATGAGAGGGGTCATGCGCCGCATGATAGTTGCACGACAGGCCTAGAGGGGTCATGCACCGCATGAGAGCTGCATGACAGGCCGACAGGAGCCATGTGCCGCATGATGGCTGCACGACAGGCCGAGAGCGGTCATGTGCTGCATGATGGCTGTACGATAGGCCGAGAGGGGTCATGCGCCGACAGGCTGAGAGGGATCATGCGCTGACAGGCCAAGAGGGGTCATGCGCCGCATGAGGGCTGCACGACAGGACAAGAAGGGTGATGCGCCGCATGATGGCTGCATGACAGGCCAAGAAGGGTGATGCACCAAATGATGGCTGCACGACAGGATGAGAGGGGTCATGCACCGCATGATAGTTGCACAACAGGCCGACAGGGGTCATGTGCCACATGATGGCTGCACGACAGGCCGAGAGAGGTCATATCTGCATGGTGGCTGCACGACAGGCTGAGAGGGGTCATGCACTGCATGATGGCTGTATGACAGGACGAGAAAGGTCATGCGCCGCATGATGGCTGCACGACAGGCCGAGAGGAGTCATGCACCGCATGAGGTCTGCACGACAGGCCAAGAGGGGTCATGTGCTGCATGAGGGCTACACGACAGGCCGAGAGGGGTCATGTGCCGCATGATGACTGCACGACAGGCCGAGACGGGTCATGCGCCACATGATGGCTGCACGACAGGCCGAGAGGGGTCATGAACCACATGATGGCTACACGATAGGCGAGAGGGGTCATGCGCCGCATGTTGGCTGCATGACAGGCCGAGAGGGGTCATGCACCACATGATGGCTTCTTGACAGGCCGAGAGGGGTCATGTGCTGCATGAGGGCTACACGACAGGCCAAGGGGTCATGTGCCGCATGATGGCTGCACGACAGGCCGAGAGGAGTCATGCACCGCATGATGGCTGCATGACAGGCCGAGAGGAGTCATGCATTGCATGATGGCTGCACGACAGGCCAAGAGGAGTGATGCATTGCATGATGGCTGCACGACAGCCCAAGAGGGGTCATTTGCCGCATGATGGCTGCACGACAGGCCGAGACGGGTCATACGCCGCATGGTGGCTGCACGACAGGCCGAGAGGGGTCATTTGCCGCATGATGGCTGCACGACAGGCCGAGACGGGTCATGCGCCACATGATGGCTGCACGACAGGCCGAGAGGGGTCATGAACCACATGATGGCTACACGACAGGCCGAGAGGGGTCATGCGCTGCATGATGGCTGCATGACAGGTCGAGAGGGGTCATGCACCACATGATGGCTTCTCGACAGGCCGAGAGGGGTCATGTGCCGCATGATGGCTGCACGACAGGCTGAGAGGGGTCATGCACTGCATGATGGCTGTATGACAGGACGAGAAAGGTCATGCGCCGCATGATGGCTGCACGACAGGCCGAGAGGAGTCATGCACCGCATGAGGTCTGCACGACAGGCCAAGAGGGGTCATGTGCTGCATGAGGGCTACACGACAGGCCGAGAGGGGTCATGTGCCGCATGATGACTGCACGACAGGCCGAGACGGGTCATGCGCCACATGATGGCTGCACGACAGGCCGAGAGGGGTCATGAACCACATGATGGCTACACGATAGGCGAGAGGGGTCATGCGCCGCATGTTGGCTGCATGACAGGCCGAGAGGGGTCAAGCACCACATGATGGCTTCTTGACAGGCCGAGAGGGGTCATGTGCTGCATGAGGGCTACACGACAGGCCAAGGGGTCATGTGCCGCATGATGGCTGCACGACAGGCCGAGAGGAGTCATGCACCGCATGATGGCTGCATGACAGGCCGAGAGGAGTCATGCATTGCATGATGGCTGCACGACAGGCCAAGAGGAGTGATGCATTGCATGATGGCTGCACGACAGCCCAAGAGGGGTCATTTGCCGCATGATGGCTGCACGACAGGCCGAGACGGGTCATAAGCCGCATGGTGGCTGCACGACAGGCCGAGAGGGGTCATTTGCCGCATGATGGCTGCACGACAGGCCGAGACGGGTCATGCGCCACATGATGGCTGCACGACAGGCCGAGAGGGGTCATGAACCACATGATGGCTACACGACAGGCCGAGAGGGGTCATGCGCCGCATGATGGCTGCATGACAGGCCGAGAGGGGTCATGCACCACATGATGGCTTCTCGACAGGCCGAGAGGGGTCATGTGCCGCATGATGGCTGCACGACAGGCAGAGAGGGTTCATGTGCCGTATGATGGATGCACAACAGGCCGAGAGGGGTCATGCGCCACATGATGGTTGCACGACAGGCCGAGAGGGGTCATTCACCGACAGGCCGAGAGGGGTCATTCACCGACAGGCCGAGAGGGGTCATGCGCTGCATGAGGGCTGCACAACAGGCCAAGAAGGGTGATGCACCACATGATGGCTGCACGACAGGCCAAGAAGGGTGATGCACCGCATGATGGCTACACGACAGGCCAAGAGGGGTGATGCGCCGCATGATGGCTGCTGTAACGCTCACCTGATTCCCACGGAGGCGCAGGTCTGGCTTCGAGTGCTGATGCTTCTTCAATGGTGAAGCGCAGGACTCTGAAGATGGACAGGAAGGGCCCTCTACTCTGGCTTCTCCGGCTCGCAGGAATATTCCCCTGTGCGTGAAAAGGGAGTATTACCTACCGACTGAGTTATGCTCAAGCCTCCCACTCTCTTCCAACCCTCCACAATACCCTTCCACGATTCCCCGTGAAGTCTCACCTTAGTGTCAGGAAGGATGAGCTCTCCATCCTGCTTCTGATGCAGGGGCGCGTTGAAACCCAGTTACTTCACTGGGTTGAGGATTGATGGGAGTTCAGGTAAGCTTGACTATTCAGGTAAGGCTCTGTAAAAGTTCTGTTGCAAGTTCAAAAGTCCAAGCTTAATAATAATGTTCATTGTCTTTTTGCAGCAAGCACTAATGCTTATGTCTTTTTTCCCCTTAGGGGCCGGGGTTCGGAATGCCGGAGATATGGCGCCGACCCGAAGTGAATCGTGCAGTTCCAGTTCCAGTAAACGGCAGGTTAGTTCTGGATGAGCGCTCGGGAACTGTTTTTGCATACGCTCATTCAATGTCTTTGTCTCTTTTTCCCTATAGGGGCCGGGGTCCGGAAAATGCCTGGAAGCGGCAAGACCCGAAATGAAATGGGAATGACCCAACAGGTAAGTCTTATTCCCTTCCTTCTCTCGCCTCTTATTCTTGTCTTTTTCTCTAGGCTCTGGGAAGTGGCTATATATCCGGATGATCGCTGCTGAAGATGGAGGAACCCAGGAAAGGTGAGTGAAATGCAGCGCTGCAGCGATCGTAACGAAATGCTTTTAAAAATAATGTCTTCCCTTTCAGGATCGTCGGTGATGTCTCTGTGGTGCAGATTTAGCTGGTAAGGTCTCTTTTCTCCCTTTGCAGGTGACCCAGGATGCTGACAGGCGTGGCTGAAGTCCAGATGCAGGAGCTGACACGGTGAGCGTCCAGCTGTGAGGAGCAGAACAACGCGAAGCGTGAGTTGCTGATCGGGTGTGGTTTAAATAGCTTTGGAAGAAGTCCCAAGTGTGTATCCTTCCTCCGATCAGGTATGTATCCTTCCCCGACCACACCCAGGTGGAAAGTAGTCCCACAGGTAAAGTAGTTCCATTCAGGCCTCAAGAGGGCCTGGATGTGGCAGCATGGTCTGCATCAGGTAAGTGCACATGAAAACACTTGAACACATGTCTAGCTTTATGAGCCTGGCGCCTAAGGCGCCAGGACAGAGGTCCAACATGAGCCTGGCGCCTAAGGCGTCAGGACTGCGGCCAAAGGGCCCCATCTTGGGCCCGCTGGCACTCCCCTGGGGGAAATGATGCCTGCCTCTGGGGTTGCTGGGTCGGACCTGGCTCCTTGGAGGTAGGCATCATGACAGCTGCACGACATGCCAAGAGTGGTCATGCGCTGCATGAGGGCTGCACGACAGGCTGAGAGGGGTCATGCACAGCATGAGGGCTGCACGACAGGCTGAGAGGGGTCATGCACCGCATGATAGCTGCACGACAGGTGGAGAGGGGTCATATGCCGCATGGTGGCTGCACGACAGGCCGAGAGGGGTCATGCCCCGCATGATGGCTGCACGACAGGCCAAGAAGGGTGATGCGCCGCATGATGGCTGCACGACAGGCCGAGTGGAGTGATGCATTGCATGATGGCTGCACGACAGGCTGAGAGGGGTCATGCGCCGCATGGTGGCTGCACGACCAGCTGAGAGGGGTCATGTACCACATGATGGCTGCACAACAGGCTGAGAGGGCTGATGCGCAGCACGATGGCGGCACGATAGGCCGAGAGGGGTCATGCGTCGCATGTTAGCTGCACGACAGGCCGAGGGGGGTCACGCGCCACATGGAGGCTGCACCCCAGGCTGACAGGGGTCATGCGCTGCATGAGGGCTGCACGACAGGCCAAAAGGAGTGATGCGTAGTATGATGGCTGCACGACAGGCCGAGAGGAGTGATGCATTGCATGATGGCTGCACGACAGGCCAAGAGGGGTCATACGCCGCATGGTGGCTGCACGACAGGTCGAGAGGGGTCATTTGCCGCATGATGGCTGTACGACACGCCGAGACGGGTCATGCGCCACATGATGGCTGCACGACAGGCCGAGAAGGGTCATGCGCCGCATGATGGCTGCACGACAGGCCGAGAGGGGTCATGCGCCGCATGATGGCTGCACGACAGG
Organism: Ambystoma mexicanum; assembly: GCF_040938575.1. Classification (NCBI taxonomy): domain Eukaryota; kingdom Metazoa; phylum Chordata; class Amphibia; order Caudata; family Ambystomatidae; genus Ambystoma; species Ambystoma mexicanum. The sequence continues at coordinate 1,285,517,122 of NC_090928.1, forward strand.
CCGAGAGGGGTCATGCGCCGCATGATGGCTGCACGACAGATTGAGAGGGGTCATGCGCCACATGATGGCTGCACGACAGGCTGAGAGGGGTCATGCACCAACAGGCCGCAAGCGGGTTTCATTCATCGACAGGCTGAGAGGGGTCATGCGCTGCATGAGGGCTGCACAACATGGCAAGAAGGGTGATGCACCACATGATGGCTGCACGACTGGCCAAGATGGGTGATGCACCGCATGATGGCTGCACGACAGGCCAAAAAGGGTAATGCACGACATGAGGGCTGCACGACAGGCGGAGAGCGGTCATGTGCCGCATGATAGCTGCACTGAAGTCCGAGAGGGGTCATGCGCCGACAGGCTGAGAGGTATCATGCGCTGACAGGCCAACAGGGTTCATGCGCCGCATGAGGGCTGCACGACAGGCCAAGAACGGTGAAGCGCCGTATGATGGCTGCATGACAGGCCAAGAAGGGTGATGCACCACATGATGGCTGCACGACAGGCCAAGAGGGGTGATGCGCCGCATGATGGCTGCACGACAGGATAAGAGGGGTCATGCTCCGCATTATAGTTGCACGACAGGCCAAGAAGGGTGATGCGCCGCATGATGGCTGCACGACAGGCCGAGTGGAGTGATGCATTGCATGATGGCTGCACGACAAGCCGAGAGGGGTCATGCGCCGCATGGTGGCTGCACGATAGGCTGAGAGGGGTCATGTACCGCATGATGGCTGCACGACAGGCTGAGAGGGCTTATGCGCAGCATGATGGCGGCACGATAGGCCAAGAGGGGTCATGCGCCGCATGTTAGCTGCACGATAGGCCGAGAGGGGTCATGCGCCACATGGTAGCTGCACCCGAGGCCGACAGAGGTCATGCGCCGCATGAGGGCTGCACGACAGGCCAAAAGGAGTGATGCATAGCATGATGGCTGCACGACAAGCCGAGAGGAGTGATGCGTTGCATGATGGCTGCACGACAGGCCGAGAGGAGTGATGCATTGCATGATGGCTGCACGACAGGCCAATAGGGGGCACAACGCCGAGAGGGGTCATGCGCCGACAGGCTGAGAGGTATCATGCGCTGACAGGCCAAGAGTGGTCATGCGCCGCATGACGGCTGCACGACAGGCCAAGAACAGTGAAGCGCCGTATGATGGCTGCATGACAGGCCAAGAAGGGTGATGCACCACATGATGGCTGCACGATAGGCCGAGAGAGGTGATGCGCCGCATGATGGCTGCACGACAGGATGAGAGGGGTCATGCGCCGCATGATAGTTGCTCAACAGGCCTAGAGGGGTCATGCACCAAATGAGGGCTGCACGACAGGCTGATAGGGGTCATGTGCCGCAAGACGGCTGCACGACAGGCCAAGAGAGGTCATGCGCTGCATGATGGCTGCACGACAGGCCAAGAGGGGTCATGCGCTGCATGATGGCTGCACGACAGGCCAAGAGTGGTCATGCGCCGCATGATGGCTGCACGACAGGCAGAGAGGAGTCATGCACCGCATGAGGGCTGCACGACAGGCCGAGAGGGGTCATGTGTTGCATGAGGGCTGCACGACAGGCCGAGAGGGTTCATGTGCCGCATGATGGCTGCACGACAGGCCGAGAGGGGTCATGCACTGCACGATGGCTGCACGACAGGCCGAGAGAGGTCATGCGCCGCATGATGGCTGCACGACAGGCCGAGAGGAGTCATGCGCCACATGAGGGCTGCACGACAGGCCGAGAGGAGTCATGTGCTGTATGAGGGCTGCACGACAGGCCGAAAGGGTCATGTGCCGCATGATGGCTGCACGATAGGCCGAGAGGGGTCATGCACCGCATGATGGCTACACAACAGGCCGAGAGAGGTCCTGTGCCGCATGATGGCTGCACGACAGGCCGAGAGGAGTGATGCATTGCATGATGGCTGCACGACAGGCCAAGAGGAGTGATGCATTGATTGATAGCTGCACGACAGGCCAAGAGGGGTCATACACCGCATGGTGGCTGCACTACAGGCCGAGAGGGGTCATTTGCCGCATGATGGCCGCACGACAGGCCAAGACGGGTAATGCGCCACATGATGGCTGCACGACAGGCCGAGAGGGGTCATGCGCCGAGTGATGGCTGCACGATAGGCCGAGAGGGGTCATATGCCGCATGATGGCTGCACGACAGGCCGAGAGGGGTCATGTGCCGTATGATGGCTGCACGACAGGCCGAGAGCGGTCATGCTCTGCATGAGGGCTGCACGACAGGCCGAGAGGGGTAATTCACCGACAGGCCGAGAGGGGTGATGCACCGCATGATGGCTGCACGACAGGCCGAGAGGGGTCATGTGCCGCATGATGGCTGCACGACCGGCCGAGAGGGGTCATGCACCGCATGATGGCTGCATGACAGGCTGAGAGGGGTCATGCTCTGCATGATGGCTGCACGACAGGCCGAGAGGGGTCATGCACTGACAGGCCGAGAGGGGTCATTCACCGACAGGCCGAGAGGGTCAAGCGCTGCATGAGGGCTGCACAACAGGCCAAGAAGGGTGATGCGCCACATGATGACTTCACGACTGGCCAAGTAGGGTGATGCACCGCATGATGGCTGCATGACAGGCCAAGAGGGGTGATGCACCGCATGATGGCTGAACGACAGGCCAAGAAGGGTGATGCACTGCATGATGGCTGCACGACAGGCCGAGAGGGGTCATGCGCCGCAAGAGGGCTGCACGACAGGCCGAGAGGGGTCATGCGCCGACAGGCTGAGAGGGATCATGCACTGACAGGCCAAGAGGGGTCATGCGCCGCATGAGGGCTGCACGACAGGCCGAGAGGGGTCATGCGCTGCATGATGGCTGCACGACATGCCGAGAGAGGTCATGCGCCGCATGATGGCTGCACGACAGGCCGAGAGGAGTCATGCGCCGCATGATGGCTGCACGACAGGATGAGAAGGGTCAAGTGCCACATGATAGTTGCACGACAGGCCTAGAGGGGTCATGCACCGCATGATGGCTGCACGACAGGCCGAGAGTGGTCATGTGCTGCATGATGGCTGCACGACAGGCCGAGAGGGGTCATGCGCCGACAGGCTGAGAGGGATCATGCGCTGACAGGCCGAGAGGGGTCATGCGACGCAAGAGGGCTGCACGACAGGCCGAGAGGGGTCATGCGCCGACAGGCTGAGAGGGATCATGCGCTGACAGGCCAAGAGGGGTCATGCGCCGCTTTAGGGCTGCACGACAGGCTGAGAGAGGTCATGCGCCGCATGATGGCTGCACAACAGTCCGAGAGGAGTCATGCGCCGCATGATGGCTGCACGACAGGATGAGAGGGGTCATGTGCCGCATGATAGTTGCACGACAGGCCTAGAGGGGTCATGCACCACATGAGAGCTGCACGACAGGCCGACAGAAGCCATGTGCCGCATGATGGCTGCACGACAGGCCGAGAGCGGTCATGTGCTGCATGATGGCTGCAGGACAGGCTGAGAGGGGTCATGCACCGACAGGCTGAGAGGGATCATGCGCTGTCACGTAAGAGGGGTCATGCGCCGCATGAGGGCTGCTTGGCAGGCGGACAGGAGCCATGTGCCGCATGATGGCTGCACGACAGGCCGAGAGTGGTCATGTGCTGCATGATGGCTGCACGACAGGCCGAGAGGGGTCATGCGCCGACAGGCTGAGAGGGATCATGCGCTGACAGGCCGAGAGGGGTCATGTGACGCAAGAGGGCTGCACGACAGGCCGAGAGGGGTCATGCGCCGACAGGCTGAGAGGGATCATGCGCTGACAGGCCAAGAGGGGTCATGCACCGCATGAGAGCTGCACGACAGGCCGACAGAAGCCATGTGCCGCATGATGGCTGCACGACAGGCCGAGAGCGGTCATGTGCTGCATGATGGCTGCACGACAGGCTGAGAGGGGTCATGCACCGACAGGCTGAGAGGGATCATGCGCTGTCAGGCCAAGAGGGGTCATGCGCCGCATGAGAGCTGCTTGATAGGCCGAGAGGGGTCATGTGAGGCATGGTGGCTGCACGAAAGGCCGAGAGGGGTCATGCGCCGCATGGTGGCTGCATGACAGGCTGAGCGGGGTCATGCGCTGCGTGGTGGCTGCACGACAGGCCAAGAGGGGTCATGCACTGCATGGTCGGTACACAAAAGGCAGAGAGGGGTCATGCCCCGCATGATGGCTGCACGACAGGCCAAGAAGGGTGATGCGCCGCATGATGGCTGCACGACAGGCCGAGTGGAGTGATGCATTGCATGATGGCTGCACGACAGGCCAAGAGGGGTCATGCGCCGCATGGTGGCTGCACGACAGGCCGAGAGGGGTCATGTACCGCATGATGGCTGCACGACAGGCCGAGAGGGGTCATGCGCCGCATGTTAGCTGCACGACAGGCCGAGAGGGGTCATGTACCGCATGATGGCTACACGACAGGCCGAGAGGGGTCATGCGCCGCATGTTAGCTGCACGACAGGCAGAGAGGGGTCATGCGCCACATGGTGGCTGCACCCCAGGCTGACAGGTGTCATGCGCCGCATGAGGGCTGCACGACAGGCCAAAAGGAGTGATGCGTAGCATGATGGCTGCACGACAGGCCGAGAGGAGTGATGCACTGCATGATTGCTGCACGACAGGCCAAGAGGAGTGATGCATTGCATGATGGCTGCACGACAGGCCAAGAGGGGTCATACACCGCATGGTGGCTGCACAACAGGCTGAGAGGGGTCATTTGCCGCATGATGGCTGCACGACAGGCCAAGACGGGTCATGCGCCACATGATGGCTGCACGACAGGCCGAGAGGGGTCATGCACCGAGTGATGGCTGCACGACAGGCTGAGAGGGGTCATATGCCGCATGATGGCTGCACGACAGGCCGAGAGAGGTCATGTGTTGCATGATGGCTGCACGACAGGCCGAGAGGGGTCATGCTCTGCATGAGGGCTGCACGACAGGCCGAGAGGGGTAATTCATCGACAGGCCGAGAGGGGTCAAGCGCTGCATGATGGCTGCATGACAGGCCAAGAGGGGTGATGCACCACATGATGGCTGCACGACAGGCCAAGAAGGGCGATGCACCGCATGATGGCTGCACGACAGGCCGAGAGGGGTCATGTGCCGCATGATGGCTGCACGACAGGCCGAGAGGGGTCATGTGCCGCATGATGGCTGCACGACAGGCCGAGAGGGGTCATTCACCGCATGATGGCTGCATGACAGGCTGAGAGGGGTCATGCTCTGCATGAGGGCTGCACGACAGGCCGAGAGGGGTCATGCACTGACAGGCCGAGAGGGGTCATTCACCGACAGGCCGAGACGGTCAAGCGCTGCATGAGGGCTGCACAACAGGCCAAGAAGGGTGATGCGCCACATGATGGCTGCACGACTGGCCAAGTAGGGTGATGCACCGCATGATGGCTGCATGACAGGCCAAGAGGGGTGATGCACCGCATGATGGCTGCACGACAGGCCAAGAAGGGTGATGCACTGCATGATGGCTGCACGACAGGCCAAGAGGGGTGATGCGCTGCATGATGGCTGCACGACAGATCGAGAGGGGTCATGCGCCGCAAGAGGGCTGCACGACAGGCCGAGAGGGGTCATGCGCTGACAGGCTGAGAGGGATCATGCGCTGACAGGCCAAGAGGGGTCATGCGCCGCATGAGGGCTGCACGACAGGCCGAGAGGGGCCATGCGCTGCATGATGGCTGCACGACAGGCCGAGAGAGGTCATGCGCCGCATGATGGCTGCACGACAGGCCGAGAGGAGTCATGCGCCGCATGATGGCTGCACGACAGGATGAGAGGCGTCATGCGCCGCATGATAGTTGCACGACAGGCCTAGAGGGGTCATGCACCGCATGAGAGCTGCACAACAGGCCGACAGGAGCCATGTGCCGCATGATGGCTGCACGACAGGCCGAGAGTGGTCGTGTGCTGCATGATGGCTGCACGACAGGCTGAGAGGGATCATGCGCCGACAGGCTGAGAGGGATCATGCGCTGACAGGCCAAGAGGGTCATGCGCCGCATGAGGCCTGCACAAAAGGCCAAGAAGGGTGATGCACCGCATGATGGCTGCATGGCAGGCCAAGAAGGGTGATGCAACAAATGATGGCTGCACGACAGGCCGAGAGGGGTGATGCGCCGCATGATGGCTGCTTGACAGGATGAGAGGGGTCATGCACCGCATGATAGTTGCACGACAGGCCTAGAGGGGTCATGCACCGCATGAGGGCTGCACAACAGGCCGACAGGGGTCATGTGCCGCATGATGGCTGCACAACAGGCCGAGAGGGGTCATGCACCGCATGAGGGATGCACGACAGGCTGACAGGGGTCATGTGCAGCATGATGGCTGCACGACAGGCCGAGAGAGGTCATGTGCCGCATGATGGCTGCACGACAGGCCGAGAGGGGTCATGTGCCACATGATGGCTGCACGACAGGCCGAGAGGGGTCATGCTCTGCATGAGGGCTGCACATGATGTGCCACATGATGGCTGCACGACAGGCCGAGAGGGGTCATGCTCTGCATAATGGCTGCACGATTGGCCAAGAAGGGTGATGCACCGCATGATGGCTGCATGACAGGCCAAGAGGGGTGATGCGCCACATGATGGCTGCACGACAGGCCAAGAAGGGTGATGCACTGCATGATGGCTGCACGACAGGCCAAGAGGGGTGATGCGCTGCATGATGGCTGCATGACAGGCCGAGAGGGGTCATGCGCCCAAGAGGGCTGCACGACAGGCCGAGAGGGGTCATGCGCCAACAGGCTGAGAGGGATCATGCGCTGACAGGCCAAGAGGGGTCATGCGCTGCATGATGGCTGCATGACAGGCTGAGAGGGGTCATGTGCCGCATGATGGCTGCACGACAGGCCAAGAGGGGTCATGTGCCACATAATGGCTGCACGACAGGCTGAGAGGGGTCATGCTCTGCATGAGGGCTGCACGACAGGCCGAGAGGGGTCATGCACTGACAGACCGAGAGGGGTCATTCACCGACAGGCCGAGAGGGGTCAAGCGCTGCATGAGGGCTGCACAACAGGCCAAGAATGGTGATGCGCCACATGATGGCTGCACGATTGGCCAAGAAGGGTGATGCACTGCATGATGGCTGCACGACAGGCCAAGAGGGGTGATGCGCTGCATGATGGCTGCACGACAGGCCGAGAGGGGTCATGCGCCGCAAGAGGGCTGCACGACAGGCCAAGAGGGGTCATGCGCCGACAGGCTGAGAGGGATCATGCGCTGACAGGCCAAGAGGGGTCATGCGCTGCATGATGGCTGCACGACAGGCCGAGAGAGGTCATGCGCCGCATGATGGCTGCACGACAGGCCGAGAGGAGTCATGCGCCGCATGATGGCTGCACGACAGGATGAGAGGGGTCATGCACCGCATGATAGTTGCACGACAGGCCTAGAGGGGTCATGCACCGCATGAGAGCTGCACGACAGGCCGACAGGAGCCATGTGCCGCATGATGGCTGCACGACAGGCCGAGAGCGGTCATGTGCTGCATGATGGCTGCACGATAGGCCGAGAGGGGTCATGCGCGGACAGGCTGAGAGGGATCATGCGCTGACAGGCCAAGAGGGGTCATGCGCCGCATGAGGGCTGCACGACAGGCCAAGAAGGGTGATGCGCCGCATGATGGCTGCATGACAGGCCAAGAAGGGTGATGCACCAAATGATGGCTGCACGACAGGATGAGAGGGGTCATGCACCGCATGATAGTTGCACAACAGGCCTAGAGGGGTCATGCACCGCATGAGGGCTGCACGACAGGCCGACAGGGGTCATGTGCCACATGATGGCTGCACGACAGGCCGAGAGAGGTCATATCTGCATGGTGGCTGCACGACAGGCTGAGAGGGGTCATGCACTGCATGATGGCTGTATGACAGGACGAGAAAGGTCATGCGCCACATGATGGCTGCACGACAGGCCGAGAGGAGTCATGCACCGCATGAGGGCTGCACGACAGGCCAAGAGGGGTCATGTGCTGCATGAGGGTTACACGACAGGCCGAGAGGGGTCATGTGCCGCATGATGACTGCACGACAGGCCGAGACGGGTCATGCGCCACATGATGGCTGCACGACAGGCCGAGAGGGGTCATGAACCACATGATGGCTACACGACAGGCCGAGAGGGGTCATGCGCCGCATGTTGGCTGCATGACAGGCCGAGAGGGGTCATGCACCACATGATGGCTTCTTGACAGGCCGAGAGGGGTCATGTGCTGCATGAGGGCTACACGACAGGCCGAGGGGTCATGTGCCGCATGATGGCTGCACGACAGGCCGAGAGGAGTCATGCACCGCATGATGGCTGCATGACAGGCCGAGAGGAGTGATGCATTGCATGATGGCTGCACGACAGGCCAAGAGGAGTGATGCATTGCATGATGGCTGCACGACAGGCCAAGAGGGGTCATTTGCCGCATGATGGCTGCACGACAGGCCGAGACGGGTCATACGCCGCCTGGTGGCTGCACGACAGGCCGAGAGGGGTCATTTGCCGCATGATGGCTGCACGACAGGCCGAGACGGGTCATGCGCCACATGATGGCTGCACGACAGGCCGAGAGGGGTCATGAACCACATGATGGCTACACGACAGGCCGAGAGGGGTCATGCGCCGCATGATGGCTGCATGACAGGCCGAGAGGGGTCATGCACCACATGATGGCTTCTCGACAGGCCGAGAGGGGTCATGTGCCGCATGATGGCTGCACGACAGGCAGAGAGGGGTCATGTGCCGTATGATGAATGCACAACAGGACGAGAGGGGTCATGCGCCACATGATGGTTGCACGACAGGCCGAGAGGGGTCATGCACCGACAGGCCGAGAGGGGTCATTCACCGACAGGCCGAGAGGGGTCATGCGCTGCATGAGGGCTGCACAACAGGCCAAGAAGGGTGATGCACCACATGATGGCTGCACGACAGGCCAAGAAGGGTGATGCACCGCATGATGGCTGCACGACAGGCCAAGAGGGGTGATGCGCCGCATGATGGCTGCTGTAACGCTCACCTGATTCCCACGGAGGCGCAGGTCTGGCTTCGAGTGCTGATGCTTCTTCAATGGTGAAGCGCAGGACTCTGAAGATGGACAGGAAGGGCCCTCTACTCTGGCTTCTCCGGCTCGCAGGAATATTCCCCTGTGCGTGAAAAGGGAGTATTACCTACTGACTGAGTTATGCTCAAGCCTCCCACTCTCTTCCAACCCTCCACGATACCCTTCCACGATTCCCTGTGAAGTCTCACCTTAGGGTCAGGAAGGATGAGCTCTCCATCCTGCTTCTGATGCAGGGGCGCATTGAAACCCAGTTACTTCACTGGATTGAGGATTGATGGGAGTTCAGGTAAGCATGACTATTCAGGTAAGGCTCTGTAAAAGTTCTGTTGCAAGTTCAAAAGTCCAAGCTTAATAATAATGTTCATTGTCTTTTTGCAGCAAGCACTAATGCTTATGTCTTTTTTCCCCTTAGGGGCCGGGGTTCGGAATGCCGGAGATATGGCGCCGACCCGAAGTGAAACGTGCAGTTCCAGTTCCAGTAAACGGCAGGTTAGTTCTGGATGAGCGCTCGGGAACTGTTTTTGCATACGCTCATTCAATGTCTTTGTCTCTTTTTCCCCATAGGGGCCGGGGTCCGGAAAATGCCTGGAAGCGGCAAGACCCGAAATGAAATGGGAATGACCCAACAGGTAAGTCTTATTCCCTTCCTTCTCTCACCTCTTATTCTTGTCTTTTTCTCTAGGCTCTGGGAAGTGGCTGTATATCCGGATGATCGCTGCTGAAGATGGAGGAACCCAGGAAAGGTGAGTGAAATGCAGCGCTGCAGCGATCGTAACAAAATGCTTTTAAAAATAATGTCTTCCCTTTCAGGATCGTCGGTGATGTCTCCGTGGTGCAGATTTAGCTGGTAAGGTCTCTTGTCTCCCTTTGCAGGTGACCCAGGATGCTGACAGGCGTGGCTGAAGTCCAGATGCAGGAGCTGACACGGTGAGCGTCCAGCTGTGAGGAGCAGAACAACGCGAAGCGTGAGTTGCTGATCGGGTGTGGTTTAAATAGCTTTGGAAGAAGTCCCAAGTGTGTATCCTTCCTCCGATCAGGTATGTATCCTTCCCCGACCACCCCTGGGTGGAAAGTAGTCCCACAGGTAAAGTAGTTCCATTCAGGCCTCAAGAGGGCCTGGATGTGGCAGCACGGTCTGCATCAGGTAAGTGCACATGAAAACACTTGAACACATGTCTAGCTTTATGAGCCTGGCGCCTAAGGCGCCAGGACAGAGGTCCAACATGAGCCTGGCGCCTAAGGCGCCAGGACTGCGTCCAAAGGGCCCCATCTTGGGCCCGCAGGCACTCCAATGTGGGAAATGATGCCTGCCTCTGGGGTTGCTGGGTCGGACCTGGCTCCTTGGAGGTAGGCATCATGACAGTACCCCCCTCAAGGCCCCTCCCAAGGCTCTTCCCTCCGGGGGTTTGGGCTTGATCGGAAATCTCCGGTGAAACCTTTGTACTAATCGAGGTGCGTGGACATGGTTACTAAGCTCCCACGATCTCTCCTGAGGTCCATATCCCTTCCAGTCAACAAGATAGAAGAGTTTCGACTTTACCTTCTTGGAGTCTAAAATGTCTTTAACTTCGAATTCTAATTCCCCTTCAATTTGAACTGGATCTGGAGGCTTGGATAATCGGGTTCCTGGTTGTACTGGCTTCAAAAGTGATGCATGGAAAACTGGATGAATACGCATGTTGGACGGTAGATCCAGTTTAAAGGCCACTGGGTTGATTATAGCTTTGATGGGATAAGGTCCTATGAATCTGGGATTGAAGGTTCGCGGGCCCTTGAGGGGTAAATGTTTAGTTGCTAGCCATACCTGGTCTCCTACTTGGTAAGGAGGAGTTTAACTTCGTTGCAAATCAGCGTTTTCTTTATACTTTTTCTTGGCTTGCTGTAAATGAGTTGCAGCCTCTTTGAAGGCTTGGGTTATTGTGGAATGCAGATGATTTACTGTGGGCATTTCCAGGGTCAGAGGTGGATCTAGGTCAGAGGTCCGAGGATGGTGACCATACAAAGTATAAAAGGGGGTTTGTCCGGTTCCAGAATGCACTGAATTGTTGTATGCAAATTCTGTGATCCAAAGGATGTCTTTCCAATTTAACTCGGATTGGTGTAACATGCACCGAAGATATTGTTCGAGAGTCTGATTGGTTCTCTCGGTTTGTCCGTCGGTCTTGGGGTGGTGTCTGGTGGATAACCGCATATCTATTTGTGCTAGTTGGCAACACTTCTTCCAAAAATGTGAGATAAATTGACTTCCACGATCCGAGACTAATATGGAAGGGAAACCATGTATGCAAACTATATTCTCCAGGAATTCCTTGGCCAAGGTGGAAGCTGAAGGCAAACCCTTTAAAGGGATAAAGTGGGCCATTTTGGAGAATAGGTCCACAATTACAATGATTGTGTTGTAACCAGCACAAGGAGGCAACTCTGTTATAAAGTCCATTGAAAGGGTGTGCCATGATGCCGGTGGAATATCCAAGGGTTGAAGTAGGCCGGCTGGCCTTTTCTTTTGAGCCTTGTTTTGGGTGCAAATTCCACAAGACAGTACAAAGACTTTATGTCTTTTCTCCAAGAAGGCCACCAGAAGTGGCGTTTGATTTTTTCCTCCGTTTTAGCGATACCAGGGTGTCCTTCCATTAAAGATTCATGATGATGGGCAATAACAAGTTCTTGCAATTCTTTACTTGGCAGAAACAACCGCTCCTGGAAGTAGGGTAAGTCATCCTTAACGGTGTAATGAGGACCCTTGTGACTCCATTCCAGTAAGGTTGAAGAGTCTAGAAGTTGTTTTACTTGCGTTTGGATATCCTCAATAGTTTGCAATGAAGTTAAGCCTAAGATTCTTTGCTCAGGTATGATGGGCACAGGTTCTAAGCTCGAATTAGGTTTTTCCATGCCAATCCAGGATAAGGCGTCCGCTTTTCCATTCTTGCAGCCAGGGCGATAGGTAATTACAAAATCAAATTCAGCAAAGAATAGAGCCCATCGGAGTTGTCGTGAAGATTGAGCTTTGGCCGTCTTTAAATACTGTAAGCTTCTGTGGTCCATAATTACGGTGATGGTGTGTCTTGCCCCGAGAAGGTAGTGACGCCAACCCTTGAAAGCAGATTTGATGGCCAGTAACTCTTTATCGGTAATTGCGTAGTTGATTTCAGGAGGAGAACATTTTCTGGACCAAAAGGCCACTGGGTGTAGTTGGTTAGTTTTTGGGTCTCTTTGCGACAGGACAGCTCCCATGGCCGAACTGGATGCATCGGTTTCCACTATGTACGGGAGATCTGGGTGCGGGTGCTTCAATACAGGTGCAGAGGTGAATTTGGTTTTCAGGTCCTGGAAGGCTTGTTCGGCCTCAAGAGTCCATTCGAAGCGTTTGTTTTTCTTTAGGAGAGCGGTTTTGGGTTGGACTGTTCGGGAAAATTCCGGGATGAATCTTCGATAGAAATTGGCAAAACCGAGCATGCTCTTAACTCCCTTCACCGAGCTTGGAGATGGCCATTTGAGGATGGCGTCCACCTTTCGCGAGTCCATTCGGACTCCTTGAGGTGTCAGGATGAATCCGAGAAACTCAACTTCTGTGGTATGAAAAACGCATTTTTCGAGTTTTGCAAATAGTCTGTGCTGGCGCAGTTTCTCAAGAACTGCCCTAACATGTTTTCTGTGATCAGATTCTGAAGAAGAGTACACCAGGATGTCGTCAATGTAAACAATGACACAGACATTGATAAGTTCCCGAAGAACATCATTCATAAAGTACTGAAAGGCGGCAGGTGCATTACACAAACCGAAGGGCATCACCTGATATTCGAAGAGCCCAAACTTGGTGCGGAATGCAGTCTTCCATTCGTCGCCTTCCTTTATGCGCACCAGGTGATAAGCTCCTCGGAGATCTAACTTGGTGTACACACAAGCGTCTTTCACCTGGTCGATAAGCTCAGGGATCAAGGGCAGAGGATAACGATTCTTAATCGTTATTTGATTTAGGGCGCGATAGTCTATACACGTTCTAAGGTCGCCTTCTTTTTTCAGCACGAAGAACAGAGCTGAAGAGACAGGAGACTTGGACGGGCGAATAAAACCATTGGCTAGGTACTGATCTAAATACTGACGCAAATGCAGGTTCTCAGGTTCCGTAAGAGCATAAATCCTACTACAAGGTAGTTGAGCATTGGGTACCAGATCGATTTGGCAATCATAAGACCGATGGGGAGGGAACGTGTTAGCCTGTTCTTTCTGAAAAATGTCTTGGAATTCTTGGTATTCTGACGGTAGCTGTACTGGGGTGGAAGTTGCTGAGGCTAGACCCATAGCTGGATTTCTTGGATAACAAGTTGGTTCACAATCAGGAAAACTTATCTTCTTTGCTCGCCAGTCAATTCTGGGATTATGTGTTTCTAACCAAGGAATTCCAAGAATTACTTGAAATTGTGGGGCCTTGATCACATCAAACACAATTGCTTCCCGATGTCCATCCTGACCCACCAGTGTCACTTCAACAGTGGAATGCGTTACAGGCCCTGAGGCTATTTCGGTTCCATCTACTGTAGTAATGACATCTTGGGTTACTTTCGAGCGGAGAGGAAGCTTAATCCTGGAAGCCAATTCGCGGTCTATGTAATTTCCAATAGCTCCACTGTCGATGTATGCTTTTATAGCATGCAACTGCTGAGGCTGTTTTGGGTCCACGAGCATCATTGGCATGACAAAATGCGAGGTCAAAGAGTTAGTTTTCAAGCTCGGCAAGCGGACCCCTACGCTTGCCGGGCTAGGTCGTTTCCCGAATCAGGTGTCACTAATTCGTTATCAGTAGCTCCAACCTCCTTCTTAAGTGGTTTAACTGGACAATTTCGAAGAAAGTGACGGGAAGTCCCGCAATACAGACAAAGTTGCATTTGCCGCCTTCTCTCTCGTTCTTTCTGCGTTAATGGTCCTTTAACACCACCGATTTGCATAGGTTCAGATATGTCGGTACTCTTGGAGTTAGCGTGGGTTTTGATCGGTGCTCGGTTTTCATACTTGAACCGATCTGCTTTTCTATTTTGAAGTCTGTGATCAAGTTGAACCACCAAGTCAATGTAGTCTGCGCAGGCCTGGGGTAGGTTTACTATCTGAGCTAGAACATCCTTAAGCTCTCCGCGCAGGCCTCGATGAAACAATGTGATCCTTTTGCTTTCTGGCCATCCAGTTTCCACAACCAGTCTGTTAAAGGTGGCTATGTAGGACAGAAGATCCTGATTACCTTGTCGTAAGGATAGCAGTTCGTTATCAAGGGCCTGTCCTTGAGAGTGTCGAGCGAACAATCTTTCCATGCTGGCCTGGAAGCCCTGAAAATTCTGGAGAATGGGATCATCCTGATTTACCAATGGAATAGACCAATCGGCAGCACTGCCACTGAGGTAAGATAGTATAAAGGCTACCTTGGTCTGGTCATTAGGGAAGGCTCCGGGTCTGCATAGAAAGTGTAAACGACATTGGTTCATAAAAACGGCATATTTCTTGGGATCCCCCGCAAAACGTTCAGGCGGGGCCAAAGGCATGTGTCCAGGTAGATTAATTTGTACCGGGTTACTCAAACCCATTGATGTGGAAATGTCTCCGGAATTAGGTAAAGGAGTGTGCCCTGCCTGGGCCTGTAATAACCTTTTGGCTAGGTCATCTGTTCTTTCCTTGGATAAGATCAGTTCTCTTTTGAGAGCGTTAGTCTCCTGGCGGGCTGAGTGCACCTCTGCCTGTAATTCCCCCAAAAGCTGGGCCAGCTGGTCAGTCTCGGAAGTCTCCATAGCGCCCAGGTGGGAAATTGTGGGCAGGCTTCGCGTTCTGTAACGCTCACCTGATTCCCACGGAGGCGCAGGTCTGGCTTCGAGTGCTGATGCTTCTTCAATGGTGAAGCGCAGGACTCTGAAGATGGACAGGAAGGGCCCTCTACTCTGGCTTCTCCGGCTCGCAGGAATATGCCCCTGTGCGTGAAAAGGGAGTATTACCTACTGACTGAGTTATGCTCAAGCCTCCCACTCTCTTCCAACCCTCCACGATACCCTTCCACGATTCCCCGTGAAGTCTCACCTTAGGGTCAGGAAGGATGAGCTCTCCATCCTGCTTCTGATGCAGGGGCGCGTTGAAACCCAGTTACTTCACTGGATTGAGGATTGATGGGAGTTCAGGTAAGCTTGACTATTCAGGTAAGGCTCTGTAAAAGTTCTGTTGCAAGTTCAAAAGTCCAAGCTTAATAATAATGTTCATTGTCTTTTTGCAGCAAGCGCTAATGATTATGTCTTTTTTCCCCTTAGGGGCCGGGGTTCGGAATGCCGGAGATATGGCGCCGACCTGAAGTGAAACGTGCAGTTCCAGTTCCAGTAAATGGCAGGTTAGTTCTGGATGAGCGCTCGGGAACTGTCTTTGCATATGCTCATTCAATGTCTTTGTCTATTTTTCCCCATAGGTGCCGGGGTCCGGAAAATGCCTGGAAGCGGCAAGACCCGAAATGAAATGGGAATGACCCAACAGGTAAGTCTTATTCCCTTCCTTCTCTCACCTCTTATTCTTGTCTTTTTCTCTAGGCTCTGGGAAGTGGCTGTATATCCGGATGATCGCTGCTGAAGATGGAGGAACCCAGGAAAGGTGAGTGAAATGCAGCGCTGCAGCGATCGTAACGAAATGCTTTTAAAAATAATGTCCTCCCTTTCAGGATTGTCGGTGATGTCTCCGTGGTGCAGATTTAGCTGGTAAGGTCTCTTGTCTCCCTTTGCAGGTGAGCCAGGATGCTGACAGGCGTGGCTGAAGTCCAGATGCAGGAGCTAACACGGCGAGCGTCCAGCTGCGAGGAGCAGAACAACACGAAGCGTGAGTTGCTGATCCGGTGTGGTTTAAATAGCTTTGGAAGAAGTCCCAAGTGTGTATCCTTCCTCCGATCAGGTATGTATCCTTCCCCGACCACACCCGGGTGGAAAGTAGTCCCACAGGTAAAGTAGTTCCATTCAGGCCTCAAGAGGGCCTGGATGTGGCAGCACGGTCTGCATCAGGTAAGTGCACATGAAAACACTTGAACACATGTCTAGCTTTATGAGCCTGGCGCCTGGCGCCAGGACAGAGGTCCAACATGAGCCTGGCGCCTAAGGCGCCAGGACTGCGTCCAAAGGGCCCAAGCTTGGGTCCGCTGGCACTCCCCTGGGGGAAATGATGCCTGCCTCTGGGGTTGCTGGGTCGGACCTGGCTCCTTGGAGGTAGGCATCATGACAGCTGCACGACATGCCAAGAGGGGTCATGCGCTGCATGAGGGCTGCACGACAGGCTGAGAGGGGTCATGCACAGCATGAGGGCTGCACGACAGGCTGAGAGGGGTCATGCACCGCATGATAGCTGCACGACAGGCCGAGAGGGGTCATGCCCGTTTGATGGCTGCACGACAGGCCAAGAAGGGTGATGCGCCGCGTGATGGCTGCACGACAGGCCGAGTGGAGTGATGCATCGCATGATAGCTGCACGACAGGCCAAGAGGGGTCATATGCCGCATGGTGGCTGCACGACAGGCCGAGAGGGGTCATGCCCCGCATGATGGCTGCACGACAGGCCAAGAAGGGTGATGCGCCGCGTGATGGCTGCACGACAGGCCGAGTGGAGTGATGCATTGCATGATGGCTGCACGACAGGCCGAGAGGGGTCATGCGCCGCATGGTGGCTGCACGACCAGCCAAGAGGGGTCATGTACCGCATGATGGCTGCACAACAGGCTGAGAGGGCTGATGCGCAGCACGATGGCGGCACGATAGGCCGAGAGGGGTCATGCATCGCATGTTAGCTGCACGACAGGCCGAGGGGGGTCACACGCCACATGGTGGCTACACCCCAGGCTGACAGGGGTCATGCGCTGCATGAGGGCTGCACGACAGGCCAAAAGGAGTGATGCGTAGCATGATGGCTGCATGACAGGCCGAGAGGAGTGATGCATTGCATGATGGCTGCACGACAGGCCAAGAGGGGTCATACGCCGCATGGTGGCTGCACGACAGGTAGAGAGGGGTCATTTGCCGCATGATGGCTGTACGACACGCCGAGACGGGTCATGCGCCACATGATGGCTGCACGACAGGCCGAGAGGGGTCATGCGCCGCATGATGGCTGCACGACAGGCCGAGAGGGGTCATGCGCCGCATGATGGCTGCACCACAGATTGAGAGGTGTCATGCGCCGCATGATGGCTGCACGACAGGCCGAGAGGGGTCATGCACCGACAGGCCGAGAGGGGTCATTCACCGACAGGCCGAGAGGGGTCATGCGCTGCATGAGGGCTGCACAACAGGCCAAGAAGGGTGATGCACCGCATGATGGCTGCACGACAGGCCAAGAGGGGTGATGCACCGCATGATGGCTGCACGACAGGCCAAGAGGGGTGATGCGCCGCATGATGGCTGCTGTAACGCTCACCTGATTCCCACGGAGGCGCAGGTCTGGCTTCGAGTGCTGATGCTTCTTCAATGGTGAAGCGCAGGACTCTGAAGATGGACAGGAAGGGCCCTATTCTCTGGCTTCTCCGGCTCGCAGGAATATTCCCCTGTGCGTGAAAAGGGAGTATTACCTACTGACTGAGTTATGCTCAAGCCTCCCACTCTCTTCCAACCCTCCACGATACCCTTCCACGATTCCCCGTGAAGTCTCACCTTAGGGTCAGGAAGGATGAGCTCTCCATCCTGCTTCTGATGCAGGGGCGCGTTGAAACCCAGTTACTTCACTGGATTGAGGATTGATGGGAGTTCAGGTAAGCTTGACTATTCAGGTAAGGCTCTGTAAAAGTTCTGTTGCAAGTTCAAAAGTCCAAGCTTAATAATAATGTTCATTGTCTTTTTGCAGCAAGCACTAATGCTTATGTCTTTTTTCCCCTTAGGGGCCGGGGTTCGGAATGCCGGAGATATGGCGCCGACCCGAAGTGAAACGTGCAGTTCCAGTTCCAGTAAACGGCAGGTTAGTTCTGGATGAGCGCTCGGGAACTGTCTTTGCATTCGCTCATTCAATGTCTTTGTCTCTTTTTCCCCATAGGGGCCGGGGTCCGGAAAATGCCTGGAAGCGGCAAGACCCGAAATGAAATGGGAATGACCCAACAGGTAAGTCTTATTCCCTTCCTTCTCTCACCTCTTATTCTTGTCTTTTTCTCTAGGCTCTGGGAAGTGGCTGTATATCCGGATGATCGCTGCTGAAGATGGAGGAACCCAGGAAAGGTGAGTGAAATGCAGCGCTGCAGCGATCGTAACGAAATGCTTTTAAAAATAATGTCTTCCCTTTCAGGATCGTCGGTGATGTCTCCGTGGTGCAGATTTAGCTGGTAAGGTCTCTTGTCTCCCTTTGCAGGTGACCCAGGATGCTGACAGGCGTGGCTGAAGTCCAGATGCAGGAGCTGACACGGCGAGCGTCCAGCTGCGAGGAGCAGAACAACACGAAGCGTGAGTTGCTGATCAGGTGTGGTTTAAATAGCTTTGGAAGAAGTCCCAAGTGTGTATCCTTCCTCCGATCAGGTATGTATCCTTCCCCGACCACACCCGGGTGGAAAGTAGTCCCACAGGTAAAGTAGTTCCATTCAGGCCTCAAGAGGGCCTGGATGTGGCAGCACGGTCTGCATCAGGTAAGTGCACATGAAAACACTTGAACACATGTCTAGCTTTATGAGCCTGGCTCCTAAGGCGCCAGGACAGAGGTCCAACATGAGCCTGGCGCCTAAGGCGCCAGGACTGCGTCCAAAGGGCCCCAGCTTGGGCCCGCTGGCACTCCCCTGGGGGAAATGATGCCTGCCTCTGGGGTTGCTGGGTCAGACCTGGCTCCTTGGAGGTAGGCATCATGACAGCTGCACGACATGCCAAGAGGGGTCATGCGCTGCATGAGGGCTGCTCGACAGGCTGAGAGGGGTCATGCACAGCATGAGGGCTGCACGACAGGCTGAGAGGGGTCATGCACAGCATGAGGGCTGCACGACAGGCTGAGAGGGGTCATGCACCGCATGATAGCTGCACGACAGGTGGAGAGCGGTCATGTGACGCATGATGGCTGCACGACAGGCCGAGAGGGGTCATGCCCGTTTGATGCACGACAGGTGGAGAGGGGTCATGTGCCGCATGGTGGCTGCACGACAGGCCAAGAGGGGTCATATGCCGCATGGTGGCTGCACGACAGGCCGAGAGGGGTCATGCGCTGCATGAGGGCTGCACGACAGGCCAAAAGGAGTGATGCATAGCATGATGGCTGCACGACAGGCCGAGAGGAGTGATGCATTGCATGATGGCTGCACGACAGGCCAAGAGGGGTCATATGCCGCATGGTGGCTGCACGACAGGTCGAGAGGGGTCATTTGCCACATGATGGCTATACGACAGGCCGAGAGGAGTCATGCGCCGCATGATGGCTGCACGACAGATTGAAAGGGGTCATGCGCCGCATGATGGCTGCACGACAGGCCAAGAGGGGTCATGCGCCGCATGATGGCTGCACGACAGGCTGAGAGGGGTCATGCACCAACAGGCCGAGAGGGGTCGTTCACCGACAGGCCGAGAGGGGTCATGCGCTGCATGAGGGCTGCACAACATGGCAAGAAGGGTGATGCACCACATGATGGCTGCACGACTGGCCAAGATGGGTGATGCACCGCATGATGGCTGCACGACAGGCCAAGAGGGGTGATGCGCCGAATGATGGCTGCACGACAGGCCAAAAAGGGTAATGCACCACTTGAGGGCTGCACGACAGGCGGAGAGCGGTCATGTGCCACATGATAGTTGCACTGCAGTCCGAGAGGGGTCATGCGCCGACAGGCTGAGAGGTATCATGCGCTGACAGGCCAACAGGGGTCATGCGCCACAGGAGTGCTGCACGACAGGCCAAGAAAGGTGAAGCGCCGTATGATGGCTGCATGACAGGCCAAGAAGGGTGATGCACCACATGATGGCTGCACGACAGGCCGAGAGGGGTGATGCGTCGCATGATGGCTGCACGACAGGATGAGAGGGGTCATGCTCCGCATTATAGTTGCACGACAGGCCAAGAAGGGTGATGCGCCGCATGATGGCTGCATGACAGGCCGAGTGGAGTGATGCATTGCATGATGGCTGCACAACAAGCCGAGAGGGGTCATGCGCTGCATGGTGGCTGCACGATAGGCTGAGAGGGGTCATGTACCGCATGATGGCTGCACGACAGGCTGAGAGGGCTGATGCGCAGCATGATGGCGGCACGATAGGCCGAGAGGGGTCATGCGCCGCATGTTAGCTGCATGACAGGCCGAGAGGGGTCATGCGCCACATGGTGGCAGCACCCGAGGCCGACAGGGGTCATGCGCCGAATGAGGGCTGCACGACAGGCCAAAAGGAGTGATGCGTAGCATGATGGCTGCACGACAAGCCGAGAGGAGTGATGCGTTGCATGATGGCTGCACGACAGGCCGAGAGGAGTGATGCATTGCATGATGGCTGCACAACAGGCCAGTAGGGATCACAACGCCGAAAGGGGTCATGCGCCGACAGGCTAAGAGGTATCATGCGCTGACAGGCCAAGAGGGGTCATGCGCCGCATGAGGGCTGAACGACAGGCCAAGAACAGTGAAGCGCCGTATGATGGCTGCATGACAGGCCAAGAAGGGTGATGCACCACATGATGGCTGCACGATAGGCCGAGAGGGGTGATGCGCCGCATGATGGCTGCACGACAGGATGAGAGGGGTCATGCGCCGCATGATAGTTGCACGACAGGCCTAGAGGGTCATGCACCACATGAGGGCTGCACGACAGGCTGACAGGGGTCATGTGCCGCATGATGGCTGCACGACAGGCCGAGAGGGGTCATGCACTGCACGATGGCTGCACGACAGGCCGAGAGAGGTCATGCGCCGCATGATGGCTGCACGACAGGCAGAGAGGAGTCATGCACCGCATGAGGGCTGCACGACAGGCCGAGAGGGGTCATGTGTTGCATGAGGGCTGCACGACAGGCCGAGAGGGGTCATGCACTGCATGATGGCTACACGACAGGCCGAGAGAGGTCTTGTGCCGCATGATGGCTGCACGACAGGCCGAGAGGAGTCATGCGCTGCATGAGGCTGCACGACAGGACGAGACGAGTCATGCGCCACATGATAGTTGCACGACAGGCCTAGAGGGGTCATGCACCGCATGAGGGCTGCACGGTAGGCCGAGATGAGTCATGCGCCGCAATAGGGCTGCACGACAGGCCGAGAGGGGTCATGTGCTGCATGAGGGCTGCACGACAGGCCGAGAGGGGTTATGTACTGCATGATGGCTGCACGACAGGCCAAGAGGGGTCATGCCCGCTTGATGGCTGCACAACAGGCGGAGAGGGGTCATGCCACGCATGATGGCTGCACGACAGGCCAAGAAGGGTGATGCGCCACATGATGGCTGCACGACAGGCCGAGTGGAGTGATGCATTGCATGATGGCTGCACGACAGGACGAGAGGGGTCATGCGCCGCATGGTGGCTGCACGACAGGCCGAGAGGGGTCATGTACTGCATGATGGCTGCATGACAGGCCGAAAGGGGTCATGTGCCGCATGATGGCTGCACGACAGGCAGAGAGGGGTCATGTGCCGCATGATGGATGCACAACAGGCCGAGAGGAGTCATGCGCCACATGATGGTTGCACGACAGGCCGAGAGGGGTCATTCACCGTCAGGCCGAGAGGGGTCATGCGCTGCATGAGGCTGCACAACAAGCCAAGAAGGGTGATGCACCACATGATGGCTGCACGACAGGCCAAGAAGGGTGATGCACCACATGATGGCTACACGACAGGCCAAGAGGGGTGATGCGCCGCATGATGGCTGCATGACATGCCAAGATGGGTCATGCGCTGCATGAAGGCTGCACAACAGGCTGAGAGGGGTCATGCGTCGCATGATAGCTGCATGACAGGAGGAGAGCGGTCATGTGCCGAATGATGGCTGCACGACAGGCCGAGAGGGGTGATGTGCCGCATGATGGCTGCACAACAGGATGAGAGGGGTCATGCGCCGCATGATAGTTGCACGACAGGCCAAGGCGGGTCATGCACTGCATGAGGGCTGCACGACAGGCCGACAGGGTTCATGTGCCGCAAGATGGCTGCACGACAGGCCGAGAGAGGTCGTGCGCTGCATGATGGCTGCATGACAGGCCGAGAACGGTCATGCGCTGCATGATGGCTGCACGACAGGCTGAGAAGTCATGCGCTGCATGATGGCTGCACGACAGGCCGAGAGGTGTCATGCGCTGCATGAGGGCTGCACGACAGGCGGAGAGGGGTCATGTGCCGCATGATGGCTGCACGACAGGCCGAGAGGGGTCATGCCCGCTTGATGGCTGCACGACAGGCGGAGAGGGGTTATGTGCCACATGGTGGCTGCACAACAGGCCAAGAGGGGTCATATGCCGCATGGTGGCTGCATGACAGACCGAGAGGGGTCATGCGCCACATGATGGCTGCTTGACAGGCGGAGAGGGGTTATGTGCCACATGGTGGCTGCACAACAGACCAAGAGGGGTCATATGCCGCATATTGGCTGCACGACAGACCGAGAGGGGTCATGTGCCGCTTGATGGCTGCTTGACAGGCCAAGAGTGGTCATGCGCGGCATGGTGGCTGCACGACAGGCCGAGAGGGCTGATGCGCAGCATGATGGCGGCACGATAGGCTGAGAGGGGTCATGCGCCGCATGTTAGCTGCATGACAGGCCGAGAGGGGTCATGCGCCGCATAGTGGCTGCACGACATGCCGAGAGGGGTCATGTACCGCATGGTGGCTGCACGACAGGCCGAGAGGGCTGATGCGCAGCATGATGGCGGCACGATAGGCTGAGAGGGGTCATGCGCCGCATGTTAGCTGCACGACAGGCCAAAAGGAGTGATGCGTAGCATGATGGCTGCACGACAGGCCGAGAGGAGTGATGCATTGCATGATGGCTGCACGACAGGCCGAGAGGGCTCATACGCTGCATGGTGGCTGCACGACAGGCCGAGAGGGGTCATTTGCCGCATGATGGCTGCACGACAGGCCGAGACAGGTCATGCGCCACATGATGGCTGCACGACAGGCCAAGAGGGGTCATTCACCACATGATGGCTACACGACAGGCCGAGAGGGGTCATGCGCCGCATGATGGCTGCACGTCAGGTCGAGAGGGGTCATGTGCCGCATGATGGCTGCAAGACAGGCAGAGAGGGGTCATGTGCCGCATGATGGATGCACAACAGGCCGAGAGGGGTCATGCGCCGCATGATGGTTGCACGACAGGCCGAGAGGGGTCATGCACCGACAGGCCGAGAGGGGTCATTCACCGACAGGCCGAGAGGGGTCAAGCGCTGCATGAGGGCTGCACAACAAGCCAAGAAGGGTGATGTACCACATGGTGGCTGCACGACAGGCCAAGAAGGGTGATGTTCCGCATGATGGCTGCACGACAGGCCAAGAGGGGTGATGCGCCGCATGATGGATGCACAACAGGCCAAGAGGGGTCATGCCCGCTTGATGGCTGCACAACAGGCGGAGAGGGGTCATGCCACGCATGATGGCTGCACGACAGGCCAAGAAGGGTGATGCGCCACATGATGGCTGCACGACAGGCCGAGTGGAGTGATGCATTGCATGATGGCTGCACGACAGGACGAGAGGGGTCATGCGCCGCATGGTGGCTGCACGACAGGCCGAGAGGGGTCATGTACTGCATGATGGCTGCATGACAGGCCGAGAGGGGTCATGTGCCGCATGATGGCTGCACGACAGGCAGAGAGGGGTCATGTGCTGCATGATGGATGCACAACAGGCCGAGAGGAGTCATGCGCCACATGATGGTTGCACGACAGGCCGAGAGGGGTCATTCACCGTCAGGCCGAGAGGGGTCATGCGCTGCATGAGGCTGCACAACAAGCCAAGAAGGGTGATGCACCACATGATGGCTGCACGACAGGCCAAGAAGGGTGATGCACCACATGATGGCTACACGACAGGCCAAGAGGGGTGATGCGCCGCATGATGGCTGCATGACATGCCAAGATGGGTCATGCGCTGCATGAAGGCTGCACAACAGGCTGAGAGGGGTCATGCGTCGCATGATAGCTGCATGACAGGAGGAGAGCGGTCATGTGCCGAATGATGGCTGCACGACAGGCCGAGAGGGGTGATGTGCCGCATGATGGCTGCACAACAGGATGAGAGGGGTCATGCGCCGCATGATAGTTGCACGACAGGCCAAGGCGGGTCATGCACTGCATGAGGGCTGCACGACAGGCCGACAGGGTTCATGTGCCGCAAGATGGCTGCACGACAGGCCGAGAGAGGTCGTGCGCTGCATGATGGCTGCATGACAGGCCGAGAACGGTCATGCGCTGCATGATGGCTGCACGACAGGCTGAGAAGTCATGCGCTGCATGATGGCTGCACGACAGGCCGAGAGGTGTCATGCGCTGCATGAGGGCTGCACGACAGGCGGAGAGGGGTCATGTGCCGCATGATGGCTGCACGACAGGCCGAGAGGGGTCATGCCCGCTTGATGGCTGCACGACAGGCAGAGAGGGGTCATGTGCCGCATGATGGATGCACAACAGGCCGAGAGGGGTCATGCGCCGCATGATGGTTGCACGACAGGCCGAGAGGGGTCATGCACCGACAGGCCGAGAGGGGTCATTCACCGACAGGCCGAGAGGGGTCAAGCGCTGCATGAGGGCTGCACAACAAGCCAAGAAGGGTGATGTACCACATGGTGGCTGCACGACAGGCCAAGAAGGGTGATGTTCCGCATGATGGCTGCACGACAGGCCAAGAGGGGTGATGCGCCGCATGATGGATGCACAACAGGCCAAGAGGGGTCATGCCCGCTTGATGGCTGCACAACAGGCGGAGAGGGGTCATGCCACGCATGATGGCTGCACGACAGGCCAAGAAGGGTGATGCGCCACATGATGGCTGCACGACAGGCCGAGTGGAGTGATGCATTGCATGATGGCTGCACGACAGGACGAGAGGGGTCATGCGCCGCATGGTGGCTGCACGACAGGCCGAGAGGGGTCATGTACTGCATGATGGCTGCATGACAGGCCGAGAGGGGTCATGTGCCGCATGATGGCTGCACGACAGGCAGAGAGGGGTCATGTGCTGCATGATGGATGCACAACAGGCCGAGAGGAGTCATGCGCCACATGATGGTTGCACGACAGGCCGAGAGGGGTCATTCACCGTCAGGCCGAGAGGGGTCATGCGCTGCATGAGGCTGCACAACAAGCCAAGAAGGGTGATGCACCACATGATGGCTGCACGACAGGCCAAGAAGGGTGATGCACCACATGATGGCTACACGACAGGCCAAGAGGGGTGATGCGCCGCATGATGGCTGCATGACATGCCAAGATGGGTCATGCGCTGCATGAAGGCTGCACAACAGGCTGAGAGGGGTCATGCGTCGCATGATAGCTGCATGACAGGAGGAGAGCGGTCATGTGCCGAATGATGGCTGCACGACAGGCCGAGAGGGGTGATGTGCCGCATGATGGCTGCACAACAGGATGAGAGGGGTCATGCGCCGCATGATAGTTGCACGACAGGCCAAGGCGGGTCATGCACTGCATGAGGGCTGCACGACAGGCCGACAGGGTTCATGTGCCGCAAGATGGCTGCACGACAGGCCGAGAGAGGTCGTGCGCTGCATGATGGCTGCATGACAGGCCGAGAACGGTCATGCGCTGCATGATGGCTGCACGACAGGCTGAGAAGTCATGCGCTGCATGATGGCTGCACGACAGGCCGAGAGGTGTCATGCGCTGCATGAGGGCTGCACGACAGGCGGAGAGGGGTCATGTGCCGCATGATGGCTGCACGACAGGCCGAGAGGGGTCATGCCCGCTTGATGGCTGCACGACAGGCGGAGAGGGGTTATGTGCCACATGGTGGCTGCACAACAGGCCAAGAGGGGTCATATGCCGCATGGTGGCTGCATGACAGACCGAGAGGGGTCATGCGCCACATGATGGCTGCTTGACAGGCGGAGAGGGGTTATGTGCCACATGGTGGCTGCACAACAGACCAAGAGGGGTCATATGCCGCATATTGGCTGCACGACAGACCGAGAGGGGTCATGTGCCGCATGATGGCTGCTTGACAGGCCAAGAGTGGTCATGCGCGGCATGGTGGCTGCACGACAGGCCGAGAGGGCTGATGCGCAGCATGATGGCGGCACGATAGGCTGAGAGGGGTCATGCGCCGCATGTTAGCTGCATGACAGGCCGAGAGGGGTCATGCGCCGCATAGTGGCTGCACGACATGCCGAGAGGGGTCATGTACCGCATGGTGGCTGCACGACAGGCCGAGAGGGCTGATGCGCAGCATGATGGCGGCACGATAGGCTGAGAGGGGTCATGCGCCGCATGTTAGCTGCACGACAGGCCAAAAGGAGTGATGCGTAGCATGATGGCTGCACGACAGGCCGAGAGGAGTGATGCATTGCATGATGGCTGCACGACAGGCCGAGAGGGCTCATACGCTGCATGGTGGCTGCACGACAGGCCGAGAGGGGTCATTTGCCGCATGATGGCTGCACGACAGGCCGAGACAGGTCATGCGCCACATGATGGCTGCACGACAGGCCAAGAGGGGTCATTCACCACATGATGGCTACACGACAGGCCGAGAGGGGTCATGCGCCGCATGATGGCTGCACGTCAGGTCGAGAGGGGTCATGTGCCGCATGATGGCTGCAAGACAGGCAGAGAGGGGTCATGTGCCGCATGATGGATGCACAACAGGCCGAGAGGGGTCATGCGCCGCATGATGGTTGCACGACAGGCCGAGAGGGGTCATGCACCGACAGGCCGAGAGGGGTCATTCACCGACAGGCCGAGAGGGGTCAAGCGCTGCATGAGGGCTGCACAACAAGCCAAGAAGGGTGATGTACCACATGGTGGCTGCACGACAGGCCAAGAAGGGTGATGTTCCGCATGATGGCTGCACGACAGGCCAAGAGGGGTGATGCGCCGCATGATGGATGCACAACAGGCCAAGAGGGGTCATGCGCCGCATGATGGTTGCACGACTGGCCGAGAGGGGTCATGCACCGACAGGCCGAGAGGGGTCATTCACCGACAGGCCGAGAGGGGTCATGCGCTGCATGAGGGCTGCACAACAAGTCAAGAAGGGTGATGCACCACATGATGGCTGCACGACAGGCCAAGAAGGGTGATGCACCGCATGATGGCTGCACGACAGGCCAAGAGGGGTGATGAGCTGCATGATGGCTGCACGACATGCCAAGATGGGTCATGCGCTGCATGAGGGCTGCACGACAGGCTGAAGGGGGTCATGCACTGCATGAGGGCTGCACGACAGGCAGACAGGGGTCATGCACCGCATGATAGCTGCACGACAGGTGGAGAGCGGTCATGTGCCGCATGATGGCTGCACGACAGGCCGACAGGGGTCATGCCCGCTTGATGGCTGCACGACAGGCCGACAGGGGTCATGCCGCTTGATGGCTGCACGACAGGCGGAGAGGGGTCATGTGCCACATGGTGGCTGCACGACAGGCCAAGTGGGGTCATATGCCGCATGGTGGCTGCACGACAGGCCGAGAGGGGTCATGCCCCGCGTGATGGCTGCACGACAGGCCAAGAAGGGTGATGCGCCGCATGATGGCTGCACGACAAGCCGAGTGGAGTGATGCATTGCATGATGGCTGCACGGCAGGCCGAGAGGGGTCATGCGCCCCATGGTGGCTGCACGAAAGGCTGAGAGGGGTCATGTACCGCATGATGGTTGCACAACAGGCTGAGAGTGTTGATGCGCAGCATGATGGCGGCACGATAGGCCGAGAGGGGTCATGCGCCACATGTTAGCTGCATGACAGGCCGAGAAGGGTCATGCGCCACATGGTGGCTGCACCCCAGGCCGACAGATGTCATGCGCCGCATGAGGGCTGCACGACAGGCCAAAAGGAGTGATGCGTAGAATGATGGCTGCACGACAGGCCGAGAGGAGTGATGCATTGCATGATGGCTGCACGACAGGCCAAGAGGGGTCATACGCTGCATGGTGGCTGCACGACAGGCCGAGAGGGGTCATGCGCCACATGATGGCTGCACGACAGGCCGAGAGGGGTCATGCGCCGCATGATGGCTGCACGACAGGCCGAGAGGGGTCATGCGCCGCATGATGGCTGCAGGCCAGGCCGAGAGGGGTCATGCACCGCATGATGGCTGCACGACAGGCTGACAGGGGTCATGTGCCGCATGATGGCTGCACGACAGGCCGAGAGGGGTCATGCACTGCACGATGGCTGCACGACAGGCCGAGAGAGGTCATGCGCCGCATGATGGCTGCACGACAGGCAGAGAGGAGTCATGCACCGCATGAGGGCTGCACGACAGGCCGAGAGGGGTCATGTGTTGCATGAGGGCTGCACGACAGGCCGAGAGGGCTCATGCACTGCATGATGGCTACACGACAGGCCGAGAGAGGTCCTGTGCCGCATGATGGCTGCACGACAGGCCGAGAGGAGTCATGCGCTGCATGAGGCTGCACGACAGGCCGAGACGAGTCATGCGCCACATGATAGTTGCACGACAGGCCTAGAGGGGTCGTGCACCGCATGAGGGCTGCACGACAGGCCAACAGGGGTCATGTGCCACATGATGGCTGCACGACAGGCCGAGCGAGGTCATGCGCTGCATGATGGGTGCACGACAGGCTGAGAGGGGTCATGCGCTGTATGATGGCTGCACGACAGGCCGAGAGAGGTCATGCGCCGCATGATGGCTGCACGGTAGGCCGAGATGAGTCATGCGCCGCAATAGGGCTGCACGACAGGCCGAGAGGGGTCATGTGCTGCATGAGGGCTGCACGACAGGCCGAGAGGGGTTATGTACTGCATGATGGCTGCACGACAGGCCAAGAGGGGTCATGCCCGCTTGATGGCTGCACAACAGGCGGAGAGGGGTCATGCCACGCATGATGGCTGCACGACAGGCCAAGAAGGGTGATGCGCCACATGATGGCTGCACGACAGGCCGAGTGGAGTGATGCATTGCATGATGGCTGCACGACAGGACGAGAGGGGTCACGCGCCGCATGGTGGCTGCACGACAGGCCGAGAGGGGTCATGTACTGCATGATGGCTGCATGACAGGCCGAGAGGGGTCATGTGCCGCATGATGGCTGCACGACAGGCAGAGAGGGGTCATGTGCCGCATGATGGATGCACAACAGGCCGAGAGGAGTCATGCGCCACATGATGGTTGCACGACAGGCCGAGAGGGGTCATTCACCGTCAGGCCGAGAGGGGTCATGCGCTGCATGAGGCTGCACAACAAGCCAAGAAGGGTGATGCACCACATGATGGCTGCACGACAGGCCAAGAAGGGTGATGCACCACATGATGGCTACACGACAGGCCAAGAGGGGTGATGCGCCGCATGATGGCTGCATGACATGCCAAGATGGGTCATGCGCTGCATGAAGGCTGCACAACAGGCTGAGAGGGGTCATGCGTCGCATGATAGCTGCATGACAGGAGGAGAGCGGTCATGTGCCGAATGATGGCTGCACGACAGGCCGAGAGGGGTGATGTGCCGCATGATGGCTGCACAACAGGATGAGAGGGGTCATGCGCCGCATGATAGTTGCACGACAGGCCAAGGCGGGTCATGCACTGCATGAGGGCTGCACGACAGGCCGACAGGGTTCATGTGCCGCAAGATGGCTGCACGACAGGCCGAGAGAGGTCGTGTGCTGCATGATGGCTGCATGACAGGCCGAGAACGGTCATGCGCTGCATGATGGCTGCACGACAGGCTGAGAAGTCATGCGCTGCATGATGGCTGCACGACAGGCCGAGAGGTGTCATGCGCTGCATGAGGGCTGCACGACAGGCGGAGAGGGGTCATGTGCCGCATGATGGCTGCACGACAGGCCGAGAGGGGTCATGCCCGCTTGATGGCTGCACGACAGGCGGAGAGGGGTTATGTGCCACATGGTGGCTGCACAACAGGCCAAGAGGGGTCATATGCCGCATGGTGGCTGCATGACAGACCGAGAGGGGTCATGCGCCACATGATGGCTGCTTGACAGGCGGAGAGGGGTTATGTGCCACATGGTGGCTGCACAACAGACCAAGAGGGGTCATATGCCGCATATTGGCTGCACGACAGACCGAGAGGGGTCATGTGCCGCATGATGGCTGCTTGACAGGCCAAGAGTGGTCATGCGCGGCATGGTGGCTGCACGACAGGCCGAGAGGGCTGATGCGCAGCATGATGGCGGCACAATAGGCTGAGAGGGGTCATGCGCCGCATGTTAGCTGCATGACAGGCCGAGAGGGGTCATGCGCCGCATAGTGGCTGCACGACATGCCGAGAGGGGTCATGTACCGCATGGTGGCTGCACGACAGGCCGAGAGGGCTGATGCGCAGCATGATGGCGGCACGATAGGCTGAGAGGGGTCATGCGCCGCATGTTAGCTGCACGACAGGCCAAAAGGAGTGATGCGTAGCATGATGGCTGCACGACAGGCCGAGAGGAGTGATGCATTGCATGATGGCTGCACGGCAGGCCGAGAGGGCTCATACGCTGCATGGTGGCTGCACGACAGGCCGAGAGGGGTCATTTGCCGCATGATGGCTGCACGACAGGCCGAGACAGGTCATGCGCCACATGATGGCTGCACGACAGGCCAAGAGGGGTCATTCACCACATGATGGCTACACGACAGGCCGAGAGGGGTCATGCGCCGCATGATGGTTGCACGTCAGGCCGAGAGGGGTCATGTGCCGCATGATGGCTGCAAGACAGGCAGAGAGGGGTCATGTGCCGCATGATGGATGCACAACAGGCCGAGAGGGGTCATGCGCCGCATGATGGTTGCACGACAGGCCGAGAGGGGTCATGCACCGACAGGCCGAGAGGGGTCATTCACCGACAGGCCGAGAGGGGTCATGCGCTGCATGAGGGCTGCACAACAAGCCAAGAAGAGTGATGCACCACATGGTGGCTGCACGACAGGCCAAGAAGGGTGATGTTCCGCATGATGGCTGCACGACAGGCCAAGATGGGTGATGCGCCGCATGATGGATGCACAACAGGCCAAGAGGGGTCATGCGCCGCATGATGGTTGCACGACAGGCCGAGAGGGGTCATGCACCGACAGGCCGAGAGGGGTCATTCACCGACAGGCCGAGAGGGGTCATGCGCTGCATGAGGGCTGCACAACAAGTCAAGAAGGGTGATGCACCACATGATGGCTGCACGACAGGCCAAGAAGGGTGATGCACCGCATGATGGCTGCACGACAGGCCAAGAGGGGTGATGAGCTGCATGATGGCTGCACGACATGCCAAGATGGGTCATGCGCTGCATGAGGGCTGCACGACAGGCTGAAGGGGGTCATGCACTGCATGAGGGCTGCACGACAGGCAGACAGGGGTCATGCACCGCATGATAGCTGCACGACAGGTGGAGAGCGGTCATGTGCCGCATGATGGCTGCACGACAGGCCGACAGGGGTCATGCCCGCTTGATGGCTGCACGACAGGCCGACAGGGGTCATGCCCGCTTGATGGCTGCACGACAGGCGGAGAGGGGTCATGTGCCACATGGTGGCTGCACGACAGGCCAAGTGGGGTCATATGCCGCATGTTGGCTGCACGACAGGCCGAGAGGGGTCATGCCCCGCGTGATGGCTGCACGACAGGCCAAGAAGGGTGATGCGCCGCATGATGGCTGCACGACAAGCCGAGTGGAGTGATGCATTGCATGATGGCTGCACGGCAGGCCGAGAGGGGTCATGCGCCCCATGGTGGCTGCACGAAAGGCTGAGAGGGGTCATGTACCGCATGATGGCTGCACAACAGGCTGAGAGTGCTCATGCGCAGCATGATGGCGGCACGATAGGCCGAGAGGGGTCATGCGCCACATGTTAGCTGCATGACAGGCCGAGAAGGGTCATGCGCCACATGGTGGCTGCACCCCAGGCCGACAGGGGTCATGCGCCGCATGAGGGCTGCACGACAGGCCAAAAGGAGTGATGCGTAGAATGATGGCTGCACGACAGGCCGAGAGGAGTGATGCATTGCATGATGGCTGCACGACAGGCCAAGAGGGGTCATACGCTGCATGGTGGCTGCACGACAGGCCGAGAGGGGTCATGCGCCACATGATGGCTGCACGACAGGCCGAGAGGGGTCATGCGCCGCATGATGGCTGCACGACAGGCCGAGAGGGGTCATGCGCCGCATGATGGCTGCAGGCCAGGCTGAGAGGGGTCATGCACCGCATGATGGCTGCACGACAGATCGAGAGGGGTAATGCGCCGCATGATGGCTGCACGTCAGACCGAAAGGGGTCATGCGCTGCATGATGGCTGCACGGTAGGCCGAGAGGGTTCATGCGCCGCATGATGGCTGCACGACAGGCCGAGAGGGGTCATGCACTGCATGAGGGCTGCACGACGGGCCAACAGGGGTCATGTGCCACATGATGGCTGCACGACAGGCCGAGAGAGGTCATGCGCTGCATGATGGCTGCATGACAGGGTGAGACGGGTCATGCGCTGTATGATGGCTGCACGACAGGCCGAGAGAGGTCATGCGCCGCATGATGGCTGCATGGCAGGCCAAGAGGAGTCATGCGCAGCATGAGGGCTGCATGACAGGCCCAGAGGAGTCATGTGCTGCATGAGGGCTGCACAACAGGCCGAGAGGGGTCATGTACCGCATGATGGCTGCACGACAGTCCAAGAGGGGTCATGCCTGCTTGATGGCTGCACAACAGGTGGAGAGGGGTCATGTGCTGCATGGTGCCTGCACCAGTGGTGGGATCAGGTGCACGTCATCGTCCGGTTTGTGTAACACAGAGCGCGGGTGAATTGAAAAGTGAACTGGGTCAGGAGTTTGACGGATGACTGGAATCCACCCGCGCTCGGGAAGGGAGGCTTCTCACGCTGCCCATCTGACGGTTGCCGGGCTCGCGGCACCTCTGGAGAAGAAAATTTAAAATGTTGACACTTACACCACGGAAAAGAAAGTACAGCTCTGCAGGCTCCTCCAGGGTCTTGCTATTTCTGCCCTGATGAAGGCGGAGCTGGTACCGCCGAAACGCAATATTGCCTAGAGGGGGTATTGAAGGTCCCTCAGAATAACATCTGTTCTATATTGGACCTCTTGTTTACAACAATATATTTTTTGTTGTTTTTTCAGTTAGCCAGGATCTACAGTAACATTTGTTCAGTATCCCAGTTGATCTGTCTATTGAATCAGCCTTATTCGTTGTTTGGGAATATCAGCATTTTTCTTACTTCCCTTTCTTCCCCCTCATGCGTTGGCAGACCCCACCCCATTGGTGTATGAACAAATATTCCCACTGGGGTGTTACTGATACTTACTATGATCATATTATGTTGAAATAAGTATTTGTTACCTTTTTCCAGTGTTGATGTCTCTACATTGGGAGAAATATTTCATTATTTTGGTTTTTGTCTCATTGATTTTTCCATTTTTCCTTCTTTCTTTTTTATCTAACATTCATGATTTCTGTTTAGCAATTTTGCATTCTGATTCATACTAAGAAGGATTGTTTTTCATATGTATGTAACCTTGTAAATGTTTTATTGATTGTATTTGTACGGATGTTTGCACATAAAGTTTTGTCTTTAACTTACAATAATTTGCATGACTATCCTTGATGTGTTGTACTATGATGGATACTAATTATATGTAGATGCTATTACCCCAAAGGGGTACTTAGGTTTGGACCAGGGGCAGGACCTTAATTCATTCACACCTTCCTACAGGCCAACCTACATATGTACTAGTACCTTGTGTTAATATTTGCATGGTGCCTGCACGACAGGCCAAGAGGGGTCATATGTTGCATGGTGGCTGCACGACAGGCCGAGAGGGGTCATGCCCGCTTGATGGCTGCACGACTGGCGGAGAGGGGTCATGTGCCGCATGGTCGCTGCACGACAGGCCAAGAAGGGTGATGAGCCACATGATGGCTGCATGACAGGCCAAGAAGGGTGATGCACAGCATGATGGCTGCACGACAGGCCGAGAGAGGTGATGTGCCACGTGATGGCTGCACGACAGGATGAGAGGGGTCATGTGCCGCATGATAGTTGCATGACAGGCCTAGAGGGGTCATGCAATGTATGAGGGCTGCACGACAGGCCAACAGGGGTCATGTGCCGCATGATGGCTACACGACAGGCCGAGAGAGGTCATGCGCTGCACTATGGCTGCACGACAGGCCGAGAGGGGTCATGCACTGCATGATGGCTGCAAGACAGGCCGAGAGAGGTCATGCGCCGCATGATGGCTGCATGACAGGCTGAGAGGATTCATGCGCCGCATGAGGGCTGCACGACAGGCCGAGAGGGGTCACGTGCTGCATGAGGGCTGCACGACAGGCCGAGAGGGGTCATGTGCCGCATGATGGCTGCACGACAGGCCGAGAGGGGTCATGCGCTGCATGATGGCTGCATGACAGGCCGAGAGAGGTCATGTGCCGCATGATGGCTGCACGACAGGCCGAGAGGAGTCATGAGCCGCATGATGGCTGCACAACAGGCCGAGAGGGGTCATGCGCCGCATGATAGTTGCACGACAGGCCTAGAGGTGTCATGCACCGAATGAGGGCTGCACGACAGGCTGACAGGGGTCATGTGCCCCATGATGGCTGCATGACATGCCGAGAGAGGTCATGAGCTGCATGGTGCCTGCACGACAGGCCAAGAGGGGTCATATGTTGCATGGTGGCTGCACGACAGGCCGAGAGGGGTCATGCCCGCTTGATGGCTGCACGACTGGCGGAGAGGGGTCATGTGCCGCATGGTCGCTGCACGACAGGCCAAGAAGGGTGATGCGCCACATGATGGCTGCATGACAGGCCAAGAAGGGTGATGCACAGCATGATGGCTGCACGACAGGCCGAGAGAGGTGATGTGCCACGTGATGGCTGCACGACAGGATGAGAGGGGTCATGCGCCGCATGATAGTTGCATGACAGGCCTAGAGGGGTCATGCAATGTATGAGGGCTGCACGACAGGCCAACAGGGGTCATGTGCCGCATGATGGCTACACGACAGGCCGAGAGAGGTCATGCGCTGCACTATGGCTGCACGACAGGCCGAGAGGGGTCATGCACTGCATGATGGCTGCAAGACAGGCCGAGAGAGGTCATGCGCCGCATGATGGCTGCATGACAGGCTGAGAGGATTCATGCGCCGCATGAGGGCTGCACGACAGGCCGAGAGGGGTCACGTGCTGCATGAGGGCTGCACGACAGGCCGAGAGGGGTCATGTGCCGCATGATGGCTGCACGACAGGCCGAGAGGGGTCATGCGCTGCATGATGGCTGCATGACAGGCCGAGAGAGGTCATGTGCCGCATGATGGCTGCACGACAGGCCGAGAGGAGTCATGAGCCGCATGATGGCTGCACAACAGGCCGAGAGGGGTCATGCGCCGCATGATAGTTGCACGACAGGCCTAGAGGTGTCATGCACCGAATGAGGGCTGCACGACAGGCTGACAGGGGTCATGTGCCCCATGATGGCTGCATGACATGCCGAGAGAGGTCATGAGCTGCATGATGGCTGCACGAAAGACCAAGAGGGGTCATGCACTGCATGATGGCTGCAAGACAGGCCGAGAGAGGTCATGCGCCGCATGATGGCTGCATGACAGGCTGAGAGGATTCATGCGCCGCATGAGGGCTGCACGACAGGCCGAGAGGGGTCACGTGCTGCATGAGGGCTGCACGACAGGATGAGCGGGGTCATGCGCCACATGATAGTTGCACGACAGGCCTAGAGGGGTCATGCACCGCATGAGGGCTGTACGACAGGCCGATGAGGGGTCATGCGCCGCATGATGGCTGCACGACAGGCCGAGAGGGGTCATGCGCTGCATGATGGCTGCACGACAAGCCGAGAGGGGTCATGCACCGACAGGCCGAGGGAGTCATTCACCGACAGGCTGAGAGGGGTCATGCGCTGCATGAGGGCAGCACAACAGGCCAAGAAGGGTGATGCACCACATGATGGCTGCACGACAGGCCAAGAGGGGTGATGCGCCACATGATGGCTGCACGACATGCCAAGAGGGGTCATGCGCCGCATGATGGCTGCACGACAGGCTGAGAGGGGTCATGCCCGGCATGAGGGCTGCACGACAGGCTGACAGGGGTCATGCGCCGCATGATAGCTGCACGACAGGCGGAGAGCGGTCATGTGCCGCATGATGGCTGCACGATAGGGCGAGAGGGGTCATGCGCCGACAGGCTGAGAGGGATCATGCGCTGACAGGCCAAGAGGGGTCATGCGCCTCATGAGGGCTGCACGACAGGCCAAGAAGGGTGATGTGCTGCATGATGGCTGCATTACAGGCCAAGAAGGGTGATGCATCGCATGATGGCTGCACGACAGGCCGAGAGGGGTGATACGCCGCATGATGGCTGCACGACAGGATGGGCGGGGTCATGCGCCACATGATAGTTGCACGACAGGCCTAGAGGGGTCATGCACCGCATGAGGGCTGTACGACAGGCCGACAGAGGTCATGTGCTGCATGATGGCTGCATGACAGGCCGAGAGGGGTCATGCGCTGTATGATGGCTTCACGACAGGCCGAGAGGTGTAATGCGCTGCATGAGGGCTGCACGACAGGCCAAGAAGGGTTATGCAACGCATGATGGCTGCACGACAGGCCAAGAGGGGTGATGCGCCGCATGATAGCTGCACAACATACCAAGAGGGGTCATGCACTGCATGATGGCTGCACGACAGGCCGAGAGGGGTCATGTGCTGTATGATGGCTGCACGACAGGCCGAGAGGGGTCATGTGCTGCATGAGGGCTGCACGACAGGCCAAGAAAGGTGATGCACTGCATGATGGCTGCACGACAAGCCGAGTGGAGTGATGCATTGCATGATGGCTGCACGGCAGGCCGAGAGGGGTCATGCGCCCCATGGTGGCTGCACGAAAGGCTGAGAGGGGTCATGTACCGCATGATGGCTGCACAACAGGCTGAGAGTGCTGATGTGCAGCATGATGGCGGCACGATAGGCCGAGAGGGGTCATGCGCCACATGTTAGCTGCACGACAGGCCGAGAGGGGTCATGCGCCACATGGTGGCTGCACCCCAGGCCAACAGGGGTCAAAGGCCGCATGAGGGCTGCACGACAGGCCAAAAGGAGTGATGCATAGAATGATGGCTGCACGACAGGCCAAGAGGAGTGATGCATTGCATGATGGCTGCACGACAGGCCAAGAGGGGTCATACGCTGCATGGTGGCTGCAGGACAGGCCGAGAGAGGTCATTTGCTGCATGATGGCTGCACGACAGGCCGAGACGGGTCATGCGCCACATGATGGCTGCACGACAGGCCGAGAGGGGTCATGCGCCGCATGATGGCTGCACAACAGGCCGAGAGGGGTAATGCGCCGCATGATGGATGCACGACAGATCGAGAGGGGTCATGCGCCGCATGATGGCTGCATGACAGACCGAAAGGGGTCATGCGCCGCATGATGGCTGCACGACAGGCGGAGAGAGGTCATGCGCCGCATGATGGCTGCACGGCAGGCCGAGAGGAGTCATTAGCTGCATGAGGGCTGCACGACAGGCCGAGAGGGGTCGTGTGCTGCATGAGGGCTGCACGACAGGCCGAGAGGGGTCATGTACCGTATGATGGCTGCACGACAGGCCGAGAGGAGTGATGCATTGCATGATGGCTGCATGACAGGCCGAGTGGGGTCATGCCCGCATGGTGGCTGCACGACAGGCCGAGAAGGGTCATGTACCGCATGATGGCGGCACGACAGGCCGAGAGGGCTGATATGCAGCATGATGGCGGCACAATAGGCTGAGAGGGGTCATGCGCCGCATGTTAGCTGCACGACAGGCCGAGAGGGGTAAAGCGCCACATGGTGGCTGCACCCCAGGCCGACAGGGGTCATGCGCCGCATGAGGGCTGCACGACAGGCCAAAAGGAGTGATACGTAGCATGCTGGCTGCACGACAGGCCGAGAGGAGTGATGTATTGCATGATGGATGCACGACAGGCCGAGAGGAGTGATACATTGCATGATGGCTGCACGACACGCCAAGAGGGGTCATACGCTGCATGGTGGCTGTACGACAGGCCGAGAGGGGTCATTTGCCGCATGATGGCTGCACGACAGACCGAGAGGGGTCATGCGCTGCATGATGGCTGCACGACAGGCCGATGAGGGGTCATGCGCCGCATGATGGCTGCACGACAGGCCGAGAGGGGTCATGCGCTGCATGATGGCTGCACGACAGGCTGAGAGGGGTCATGCCCGGCATGAGGGCTGCACGACAGGCTGACAGGTGTCATGCGCCGCATGAGGGCAGCACAACAGGCCAAGAAGGGTGATGCACCACATAATGGCTGCACGACAGGCCAAGAAAGGTGATGCACTGCATGATGGCTGCATGACAGGCCAAGAGGGGTGATGCGCCACATGATGGCTGCACGACATGCCAAGAGGGGTCATGCCCCGCATGAGGGCTGCACGACAGGCTGACAGGGGTCATGCACTGCATGATAGCTGCACGACAGGCGGAGAGCGGTCATGTGCCGCATGATGGCTGCACGATAGGGCGAGAGGGGTCATGCGCCGACAGGCTGAGAGGGATCATGCGCTGACAGGCCAAGAGGGGTCATGCGCCGCATGAGGGCTGCACGACAGGCCAAGAAGGGTGATGTGCTGCATGATGGCTGCATTACAGGCCAAGAAGGGTGATGCATCGCATGATGGCTGCACGACAGGCCAAGAGGGGTGATACGCTGCATGAAGGCTGCACGACAGGATGAGAGGGGTCATGCGCCACATGATAGTTGCACGACAGGCCTAGAGTGGTCATGCACCGCATGAGGGCTGTATGACAGGCCGACAGGGGTCATGTGCTGTATGATGGCTGCATGACAGGCCGGGAGGGGTCATGCGCTGCATGATGGCTGCACGACAGGCCCGAGAGAGGTCATGTGCCACATGATGGCGGCACGACAGGCCGAGAGGAGTCATGCGCCGAATGAGGGCTGCACGACAGGCCGAGAGGGGTCATGTGCTGCATGAGGGCTGCACGACAGGCCGAGAGGGGTCATGCGCCGCATGATGGCTGCACGACAGGCTGAGTGAATTGATACATTGCATGATGGCTGCACGACAGGCCGAGAGGGGTCATGCGCCGCATGGTGGCTGCACGACAGACCGAGAGGGGTCATGCGCCGCATGATGGCTGCACGACAGGCCGAGTGGATTGATGCATTGC
Source organism: Ambystoma mexicanum (assembly GCF_040938575.1). Lineage (NCBI taxonomy): Eukaryota > Metazoa > Chordata > Amphibia > Caudata > Ambystomatidae > Ambystoma > Ambystoma mexicanum. Next base: position 1,285,556,501 of record NC_090928.1, read on the forward strand.
ATGATGGCTGCACAACAGGCCGAGAGGGGTCATGCGCCGCATGGTGGCTGCACGCCATGCCGAGGGGTGTCATGCGCCGCATGATGGCTGCACGACAGGCCTAGAGGGGTCATGCGCCCCATGATGGCTGCATGACAGGCCGAGACGGGTCATGCGCCACATGACGGCTGCACGACAGGCCGAGAGGGGTCATGCGCTGCATGATGGCTGCACGACAGGCCGAGAGGGTTGATGCGCTGCATGATGGCTGCACGACAGGCTGAGAGGGGTCATGCGCCGACAGGCCTGAGAGGGGTCATTCACTGACAGGCCGAGAGGGATCATGTGCCGCATGAGGGCTGCATGAGAGGCCGAGACGAGTCATGCGCCGCATGAGGGCTGCACAACAGGCTGAGAGGGGTCATATGCTGCATGATAGTTGCACGACAGGCCTAGAGGGGTCATGCACCACATGAGGGATGCACGACAGGCCGACAGGGGTCATGTGCAGCTTGATGGCTGCACGACAGGCTGAGAGAGGTCATGTGCTGCATGATGGCTGCACGACAGGCCGAGAGGGGTCATGCGCTGTATGATGGCTGCACGACAGGCCGAGAGGGGTCATGCGCTGCATGAGGGCTGCATTACAGGCCAAGAAGGGTGATGCACCGCATGATGGCTGCACGACAGGCCAAGAGGGGTGATGCGCCGCATGATGGCTGCACAACATACCAAGAGGGGTCATGCACTGCATGATGGCTGCACGACAGGCCGAGAGGGGTCATGCGCTGTATGATGGCTGCACAACAGGCCAAGAGGAGTCATGTGCTGCATGAGGGCTGCACGACAGGCCAAGAAGGGTGATGCACTGCATGATGGCTGCACGACAAGCCGAGTGGAGTGATGCATTGCATGATGGCTGCACGGCAGGCCGAGAGGGGTCATGCGCCCCATGGTGGCTGCACGAAAGGCTGAGAGGGGTCATGTACCGCATGACGGCTGCACAACAGGCTGAGAGTGCTGATGCGCAGCATGATGGCGGCACGATAGGCCGAGAGGGGTAATGCGCCACATGTTAGCTGCACGACAGGCCGAGAGGGGTCATGCGCCACATGGTGGCTGCACCCCAGGCCAACAGGGGTCAAAGGCCGCATGAGGGCTGCACGACAGGCCAAAAGGAGTGATGCGTAGAATGATGGCTGCACGACAGGCCGAGAGGAGTGATGCATTGCATGATGGCTGCACGACAGGCCAAGAGGGGTCATACGCTGCATGGTGGCTGCACGACAGGCCGAGAGAGGTCATTTGCTGCATGATGGCTGCACGACAGGCCAAGACGGGTCATGCGCCACATGATGGCTGCACGACAGGCCGAGAGGGGTCATGTGCCGCATGATGGCTGCACAACAGGCCGAGAGGGGTCATGCGCCGCATGATGGCTGCACGACAGGCTGAGAGGGGTCATGCGCCGCATGATGGCTGCACGCCAGATCGAGAGGGGTCATGCGCCGCATGATGGCTGCATGACAGACCGAAAGGGGTCATGCGCCGCATGATGGCTGCACGGTAGACCGAGAGGGGTCATGCTCCGCATGATGGCTGCACGACAGGCCGAGAGAGGTCATGCACCGCATGATGGCTGCACGGCAGGCCGAGAGGAGTCATGCGCTGCATGAGGGCTGCACGACAGGCCGAGAAGGGTCATGTGCTGCATGAGGGCTGCACGACAGGCCGAGAGGGGTCATGTACCGTATGATGGCTGCACGACAGGCCGAGAGGGGTCTTGCCCGCTTGATGGCTGCACGACAAGTGGAGAGGGGTCATGTGCTGCATGGTGGCTGCTCGACAGGCCAAGCGGGGTCATATGCCGCATGGTGGCTTCACGATAGGCCGAGAGGGGTGATGCGCCGCATGATGGCTGCACGACAGGCCGAGTGGAGTGATGCATTGCATGATGGCTGCACGACAGGCCGAGAGGGGTCATGCCCGCATGGTGGCTGCACGATAGGCCGAGAAAGGTCATGTACCACATGGTGGCTGCACGACAGGCCGAGAGGGCTGATACGCAGCATGATTGCGGCACGATAGGCCGAGAGGAGTCATGCGCCGCATGTTAGCTGCATGACAGGCCGAGAGGGGTCAAGCGCCACATGGTGGCTGCACCCCAGGCCGACAGGGGTCATGCGCCGCATGAGGGCTGCACGACAGGCCAAAAGGAGTGATACGTAGCATGATGGCTGCATGACAGGCCGAGAGGAGTTATGCATTGCATGATGGCTGCACGACAGGCCGAGAGGGGTCATACGCTGCATGGTGGCTGCACGACAGGATGAGAGGGGTCATTCGCCACATGATATTTGCACGACAGGCCTAGAGGGGTCATGCACCGCATGAGGGCTGTACGACAGGCCGAGAGGGATCATGTGCTGCATGAGGGCTGCACGACAGGCCGAGAGGGGTCATGCGCCGCATGAGGGCTGCACGACAGGCCGAGAGGGATCATGTGCTGCATGAGGGCTGCACGACAGGCCGAGAGGGGTCATGCGCCGCATGATGGCTGCACGACAGGCTGAGTGGATTGATACATTGCATGATGGCTGCATGACAGGCCGAGAGGGGTCATGCGCCGCATAGTGGCTGCACGACAGACCGAGAGGGGTCATGCTCCGCATGATGGCTGCACGACAGGCCGAGTGGATTGATGCATTGCATGATGGCTGCACAACAGGCCGAGAGGGGTCATGCGCCGCATGGTGGCTGCATGACAGGCCGAGGGGTGTCATGCGCCGCATGATGGCTGAACGACAGGCCGAGAGGGATCATGCGCCACATGATGGCTGCATGTCAGGCCGAGACGGGTCATGCGCCACATGATGGCTGCACGAGAGGATGAGAGGGGTCATGCGCCGACAGGCCTGAGAGGAGTCATTCACTGACAGGCCGAGAGGGATCATGTGCCGCATGAGGGCTGCACGAGAGGCCGAGAGGAGTCATGCGCCGCATGAGGGCTGCACGACAGGCTGAAAGTGGTCATATGCCGCATGATAGTTGCACGACAGGCCTAGAGGGGTCATGCACCGCATGAGGGATGCACGACAGGCCGACAGGGGTCATGTGCAGCTTGATGGCTGCACGACAGGCCGAGAGAGGTCATGTGCTGCATGATGGATGCATGACAGGCCGAGAGGGGTCATGCCCTGTATGATGGCTTCACGACAGGCCGAGAGGAGTCATGCGCTGCATGAGGGCTGCACGACAGGCCAAGAAGGGTTATGCACCGCATGATGGCTGCACGACAGGCCAAGAGGGGTGATGCGCCGCATGATGGCTGCACAACATACCAAGAGGGGTCATGCACTGCATGATGGCTGCACGACAGGCCGAGAGGGGTCATGCGCTGTATGATGGCTGCACGACAGGCCGAGAGGGGTCATGTGCTGCATGAGGGCTGCACGACAGGCCAAGAAAGGTGATGCACTGCATGATGGCTGCACGACAAGCCGAGTGGAGTGATGCATTGCATGATGGCTGCACGGCAGGCCGAGAGGGGTCATGCGCCCCATGGTGGCTGCACGAAAGGCTGAGAGGGGTCATGTACCGCATGATGGCTGCACAACAGGCTGAGAGTGCTGATGTGCAGCATGATGGCGGCACGATAGGCCGAGAGGGGTCATGCGCCACATGTTAGCTGCACGACAGGCCGAGAGGGGTCATGCGCCACATGGTGGCTGCACCCCAGGCCAACAGGGGTCAAAGGCGCATGAGGGCTGCACGACAGGCCAAAAGGAGTGATGCGTAGAATGATGGCTGCACGACAGGCCGAGAGGAGTGATGCATTGCATGATGGCTGCACGACAGGCCAAGAGGGGTCATACGCTGCATGGTGGCTGCAGGACAGGCCGAGAGAGGTCATTTGCTGCATGATGGCTGCACGACAGGCCGAGACGGGTCATGCGCCACATGATGGCTGCACGACAGGCCAAGAGGGGTCATGCGCCGCATGATGGCTGCACAACAGGACGAGAGGGGTAATGCGCCGCATGATGGATGCACGACAGATCGAGAGGGGTCATGCGCCGCATGATGGCTGCACGACAGACCGAAAGGGGTCATGCGCCGCATGATGGCTGCACGACAGGCGGAGAGAGGTCATGCGCCGCATGATGGCTGCACGGCAGGCCGAGAGGAGTCATTAGCTGCATGAGGGCTGCACGACAGGCCGAGAGGGGTCGTGTGCTGCATGAGGGCTGCACGACAGGCCGAGAGGGGTCATGTACCGTATGATGGCTGCACGACAAGCCGAGAGGAGTGATGCATTGCATGATGGCTGCACGACAGGCCGAGTGGGGTCATGCCCGCATGGTGGCTGCACGACAGGCCGAGAAGGGTCATGTACCGCATGATGGCGGCACGACAGGCCGAGAGGGCTGATATGCAGCATGATGGCGGCACAATAGGCTGAGAGGGGTCATGCGCCGCATGTTAGCTGCACGACAGGCCGAGAGGGGTAAAGCGCCACATGGTGGCTGCACCCCAGGCCGACAGGGGTCATGCGCCGCATGAGGGCTGCACGACAGGCCAAAAGGAGTGATACGTAGCATGCTGGCTGCACGACAGGCCGAGAGTAGTGATGTATTGCATGATGGATGCACGACAGGCCGAGAGGAGTGATACATTGCATGATGGCTGCACGACACGCCAAGAGGGGTCATACGCTGCATGGTGGCTGCACGACAGGCCGAGAGGGGTCATTTGCCGCATGATGGCTGCACAACAGACCGAGACGGGTCATGCGCCGCATGATGGCTGCACGACAGGCCGAGAGGGGTCATGCGCCGCATGATGGCTGCATGACAGGCCGAGAGGGGTCATGCGCTGCATGATGGCTGCATGACAGGCTGAGAGGGGTCATGCCCGGCATGAGGGCTGCACGACAGGCTGACAGGGGTCATGCGCCGCATGAGGGCAGCACAACAGGCCAAGAAGGGTGATGCACCACATAATGGCTGCACGACAGGCCAAGAAGGGTGATGCACTGCATGATGGCTGCATGACAGGCCAAGAGGGGTGATGCGCCACATGATGGCTGCAGGACATGCCAAGAGGGGTCATGCCCCGCATGAGGGCTGCACGACAGGCTGACAGGGGTCATGCGCCGCATGATAGCTGCACGACAGGCGGAGAGCGGTCATGTGCCGCATGATGGCTGCACGATAGGGCGAGAGGGGTCATGCGCCGACAGGCTGAGAGGGATCATGCGCTGACAGGCCAAGAGGGGTCATGCGCCGCATGAGGGCTGCACGACAGGCCAAGAAGGGTGATGTGCTGCATGATGGCTGCATTACAGGCCAAGAAGGGTGATGCATCGCATGATGGCTGCACGAGAGGCCGAGAGGGGTGATAAGCTGCATGAAGGCTGCACGACAGGATGAGAGGGGTCATGCGCCACATGATAGTTGCACGACAGGCCTAGAGGGGTCATGCACCGCATGAGGGCTGTATGACAGGCCGACAGGGGTCATGTGCTGTATGATGGCTGCATGACAGGCCGGGAGGGGTCATGCGCTGCATGATGGCTGCACGACAGGCCGAGAGAGGTCATGTGCCGCATGATGGCGGCACGACAGGCCGAGAGGAGTCATGCGCCGAATGAGGGCTGCACGACAGGCCGAGAGGGGTCATGTGCTGCATGAGGGCTGCACGACAGGCCGAGAGGGGTCATGCGCCGCATGATGGCTGCACGACAGGCTGAGTGAATTGATACATTGCATGATGGCTGCACGACAGGCCGAGAGGGGTCATGCGCCGCATGGTGGCTGCACGACAGGCCGAGTGGAGTGATGCATTGCATGATGGCTGCACGACAGGCCGAGAGGGGTCATGCCCGCATGGTGGCTGCACGATAGGCCGAGAAGGGTCATGTACCGCATGATGGCTGCACGACAGGCCGAGAGGGCTGATACGCAGCATGATTGCGGCACGATAGGCCGAGAGGGGTCATGCGCCGCATGTTAGCTGCATGACAGGCCCAGAGGGGTCAAGCGCCACATGGTGGCTGCACCCCAGGCCGACAGGGGTCATGCGCCGCATGAGGGCTGCACGACAGGCCAAAAGGAGTGATACGTAGCATGATGGCTGCACGACAGGCCGAGAGGAGTTATGCATTGCATGATGGCTGCACGACAGGCCGAGAGGTGTGATGCATTGCATGATGGCTGCACGACACGCCAAGAGGGGTCATACGCTGCATGGTGGCTGCACGACAGGATGAGAGGGGTCATTCGCCACATGATATTTGCACGACAGGCCTAGAGGGGTCATGCACCGCATGAGGGCTGTACGACAGGCCGACAGGGTTCATGTGCTGTATGATGGCTGCATGACAGGCCGAGAGGGGTCATGCGCTGCATGATGGCTGCACGACAGGCCGAGAGAGGTCATGTGCCGCATGATGACGGCACGACAGGCTGAGAGGAGTCATGCGCCGCATGAGGGCTGCACGACAGGCCGAGAGGGGTCATGTGCTGCATGAGGGCTGCACGACAGGCCGAGAGGGGTCATGCGCTGCATGATGGCTGCACGACAGGCTGAGTGGATTGATAAATTGCATGATGGCTGCACAACGGGCCGAGAGGGGTCATGCGCCGCATGAGGGCTGCACGACAGGCCGAGAGGGGTCATGTGCTGCATGAGGGCTGCACGACAGGCAGAGAGGGGTCATGCGCCGCATGATGGCTGCAAGACAGGCTGAGTGGATTGATACATTGCATGATGGCTGCACGACAGGCCGAGAAGGGTCATGCGCCGCATGGTGGCTGCACGACAGACCGAGAGGGGTCATGCGCCGCATGATGGCTGCACGACAGGCCGAGTGGATTGATGCATTGCATGATGGCTGCACAACAGGCCGAGAGGGGTCATGCGCCGCATGGTGGCTGCACGACAGGCCGAGGGGTGTCATGCGCCGCATGATGGCTGCACGACAGGCCGAGAGGGGTCATGCGCCACATGATGGCTGCATGACAGGCCGAGACGGGTCATGCGCCACATGATGGCTGCACGACAGGCCGAGAGGGGTCATGCGCTGCATGATGGCTGCACGACAGGCCGAGAGGGGTGATGCGCTGCATGATGGCTGCACGACAGGCCGAGAGGGGTCATGCGCCGACAGGCCTGAGAGGGGTCATTCACTGACAGGCCAAGAGGGATCATGTGCCGCATGAGGGCTGCACGACAGGCTGAGAGGGGTCATATGCCGCATGATAGTTGCACGACAGGCCTAGAGGGGTCATGCACCGCATGAGGGATGCACAACAGGCCGACAGGGGTCATGTGCAGCTTGATGGCTGCACGACAGGCCGAGAGAGGTCATGTGCTGCATGATGGCTGCACGACAGGCCGAGAGAGGTCATGCGCCGCATGATGGCTGCATGGCAGGCCAAGAGGAGTCATGCGCAGCATGAGGGCTGCACGACAGGCCCAGAGGGGTCATGTGCTGCATGAGGGCTGCACAACAGGCCGAGAGGGGTCATGTACCGCATGATGGCTGCACGACAGGCCAAGAGGGGTCATGCCTGCTTGATGGCTGCACAACAGGCGGAGAGGGGTCATGTGCTGCATGGTGCCTGCACCAGTGGTGGGATCAGGTGCACGTCATCGTCCGGTTTGTGTAACACAGAGCGCAGGCGAATTGAAAAGTGAACTGGGTCAGGAGTTTGACGGCTGACTGGAATCCACCCGCGCTCGGGAAGGGAGGCTTCTCGCGCTGCCCATCTGACGGTTGCCGGGCTCGCGGCACCTCTGGAGAAGAAAATTTAAAATGTTGACACTTACACCACGGAAAAGAAAGTACAGCTCTGCAGGCTCCTCCAGGGTCTTGCTATTTCTGCCCTGTTGAAGGCGGAGCTGGTACCGCCGAAACGCAATATTGCCTAGAGGGGATTGAAGGTCCCTCAGAATAACATCTGTTCTATATTGGACCTCTTGTTTACAACAATATATGTTTTGTTGTTTTTTCAGTTAGCCAGGATCTACAGTAACATTTGTTCAGTATCCCAGTTGGTTTTCGTAGATCACTGTCTATTGAATCAGGCTTATTCGTTGTTTGGGAATATCAGCATTTTTCTTACTTCCCTTTCTTCCCCCTCATGCTTTGGCAGACCCCACCCCATTGGTGTATGAACAAATATTCCCACTGGGGTGTTACTGATACTTACTATGATCATATAATGTTGAAAAAAGTATTTGTTACCTTTTTCCAGTGTTGATGTCTCTACATTGGGAGAAATATTTCCTTATTTTGGTTTATGTCTCATTGATTTTTCCATTTTTCCTTCTTTCTTTTTTATCTAACATTCATGATTTCTGTTTAGCAATTTTGCATTCTGATTCATACTAAGAAGGATTGTTTTTCATATGTATGTAACCTTGTAAATGTTTTATTGATTGTATTTGTACGGATGTTTGCACATAAAGTTTTGTCTTTTACTTACAATAATTTGCATGACTATCCTTGATGTGTTGTACTATGATGGATACTAATTATATGTAGATGCTATTACCCCAAAGGGGTACTTAGGTTTGGACCAGGGGCAGGACCTTAATTCATTCACACCTTCCTATAGGCCAACCTACATACGTACTAGTACCTTGTGTTAATATTTGCATGGTGCCTGCACGACAGGCCAAGAGGGGTCATATGTTGCATGGTGGCTGCACGACAGGCCGAGAGGGGTCATGCCCGCTTGATGGCTGCACGACTGGCGGAGAGGGGTCATGTGCCGTATGGTCGCTGCACGACAGGCCAAGAAGGGTGATGCGCCACATGATGGCTGCATGACAGGCCAAGAAGGGTGATGCACAGCATGATGGCTGCACGACAGGCCGAGAGGGGTGATGTGCCACGTGATGGCTGCACGACAGGATGAGAGGGGTCATGCGCCGCATGATAGTTGCATGACAGGCCTAGAGGGGTCATGCAATGTATGAGGGCTGCACGACAGGCCAACAGGGGTCATGTGCCGCATGATGGCTACACGACAGGCCGAGAGAGGTCATGCGCTGCACTATGGCTGCACGACAGGCCGAGAGGGGTCATGCACTGCATGATGGCTGCAAGACAGGCCGAGAGAGGTCATGCGCCGCATGATGGCTGCATGACAGGCTGAGAGGATTCATGCGCCGCATGAGGGCTGCTCGACAGGCCGAGAGGGGTCACGTGCTGCATGAGGGCTGCACGACAGGCCGAGAGGGGTCATGTGCCGCATGATGGCTGCACGACAGGCCGAGAGGGGTCATGCGCTGCATGATGGCTGCATGACAGGCCGAGAGAGGTCATGTGCCGCATGATGGCTGCACGACAGGCCGAGAGGAGTCATGAGCCGCATGATGGCTGCAGGACATGCCAAGAGGGGTCATGCCCCGCATGAGGGCTGCACGACAGGCTGACAGGGGTCATGCGCCGCATGATAGCTGCACGACAGGCGGAGAGCGGTCATGTGCCGCATGATGGCTGCACGATAGGGCGAGAGGGGTCATGCGCCGACAGGCTGAGAGGGATCATGCGCTGACAGGCCAAGAGGGGTCATGCGCCGCATGAGGGCTGCACGACAGGCCAAGAAGGGTGATGTGCTGCATGATGGCTGCATTACAGGCCAAGAAGGGTGATGCATCGCATGATGGCTGCACGAGAGGCCGAGAGGGGTGATAAGCTGCATGAAGGCTGCACGACAGGATGAGAGGGGTCATGCGCCACATGATAGTTGCACGACAGGCCTAGAGGGGTCATGCACCGCATGAGGGCTGTATGACAGGCCGACAGGGGTCATGTGCTGTATGATGGCTGCATGACAGGCCGGGAGGGGTCATGCGCTGCATGATGGCTGCACGACAGGCCGAGAGAGGTCATGTGCCGCATGATGGCGGCACGACAGGCCGAGAGGAGTCATGCGCCGAATGAGGGCTGCACGACAGGCCGAGAGGGGTCATGTGCTGCATGAGGGCTGCACGACAGGCCGAGAGGGGTCATGCGCCGCATGATGGCTGCACGACAGGCTGAGTGAATTGATACATTGCATGATGGCTGCACGACAGGCCGAGAGGGGTCATGCGCCGCATGGTGGCTGCACGACAGGCCGAGTGGAGTGATGCATTGCATGATGGCTGCACGACAGGCCGAGAGGGGTCATGCCCGCATGGTGGCTGCACGATAGGCCGAGAAGGGTCATGTACCGCATGATGGCTGCACGACAGGCCGAGAGGGCTGATACGCAGCATGATTGCGGCACGATAGGCCGAGAGGGGTCATGCGCCGCATGTTAGCTGCATGACAGGCCCAAAGGGGTCAAGCGCCACATGGTGGCTGCACCCCAGGCCGACAGGGGTCATGCGCCGCATGAGGGCTGCACGACAGGCCAAAAGGAGTGATACGTAGCATGATGGCTGCACGACAGGCCGAGAGGAGTTATGCATTGCATGATGGCTGCACGACAGGCCGAGAGGTGTGATGCATTGCATGATGGCTGCACGACACGCCAAGAGGGGTCATACGCTGCATGGTGGCTGCACGACAGGATGAGAGGGGTCATTCGCCACATGATATTTGCACGACAGGCCTAGAGGGGTCATGCACCGCATGAGGGCTGTACGACAGGCCGACAGGGTTCATGTGCTGTATGATGGCTGCATGACAGGCCGAGAGGGGTCATGCGCTGCATGATGGCTGCACGACAGGCCGAGAGAGGTCATGTGCCGCATGATGACGGCACGACAGGCTGAGAGGAGTCATGCGCCGCATGAGGGCTGCACGACAGGCCGAGAGGGGTCATGTGCTGCATGAGGGCTGCACGACAGGCCGAGAGGGGTCATGCGCTGCATGATGGCTGCACGACAGGCTGAGTGGATTGATAAATTGCATGATGGCTGCACAACGGGCCGAGAGGGGTCATGCGCCGCATGAGGGCTGCACGACAGGCCGAGAGGGGTCATGTGCTGCATGAGGGCTGCACGACAGGCAGAGAGGGGTCATGCGCCGCATGATGGCTGCAAGACAGGCTGAGTGGATTGATACATTGCATGATGGCTGCACGACAGGCCGAGAAGGGTCATGCGCCGCATGGTGGCTGCACGACAGACCGAGAGGGGTCATGCGCCGCATGATGGCTGCACGACAGGCCGAGTGGATTGATGCATTGCATGATGGCTGCACAACAGGCCGAGAGGGGTCATGCGCCGCATGGTGGCTGCACGACAGGCCGAGGGGTGTCATGCGCCGCATGATGGCTGCACGACAGGCCGAGAGGGGTCATGCGCCACATGATGGCTGCATGACAGGCCGAGACGGGTCATGCGCCACATGATGGCTGCACGACAGGCCGAGAGGGGTCATGCGCTGCATGATGGCTGCACGACAGGCCGAGAGGGGTGATGCGCTGCATGATGGCTGCACGACAGGCCGAGAGGGGTCATGCGCCGACAGGCCTGAGAGGGGTCATTCACTGACAGGCCAAGAGGGATCATGTGCCGCATGAGGGCTGCACGACAGGCTGAGAGGGGTCATATGCCGCATGATAGTTGCACGACAGGCCTAGAGGGGTCATGCACCGCATGAGGGATGCACAACAGGCCGACAGGGGTCATGTGCAGCTTGATGGCTGCACGACAGGCCGAGAGAGGTCATGTGCTGCATGATGGCTGCACGACAGGCCGAGAGAGGTCATGCGCCGCATGATGGCTGCATGGCAGGCCAAGAGGAGTCATGCGCAGCATGAGGGCTGCACGACAGGCCCAGAGGGGTCATGTGCTGCATGAGGGCTGCACAACAGGCCGAGAGGGGTCATGTACCGCATGATGGCTGCACGACAGGCCAAGAGGGGTCATGCCTGCTTGATGGCTGCACAACAGGCGGAGAGGGGTCATGTGCTGCATGGTGCCTGCACCAGTGGTGGGATCAGGTGCACGTCATCGTCCGGTTTGTGTAACACAGAGCGCAGGCGAATTGAAAAGTGAACTGGGTCAGGAGTTTGACGGCTGACTGGAATCCACCCGCGCTCGGGAAGGGAGGCTTCTCGCGCTGCCCATCTGACGGTTGCCGGGCTCGCGGCACCTCTGGAGAAGAAAATTTAAAATGTTGACACTTACACCACGGAAAAGAAAGTACAGCTCTGCAGGCTCCTCCAGGGTCTTGCTATTTCTGCCCTGTTGAAGGCGGAGCTGGTACCGCCGAAACGCAATATTGCCTAGAGGGGATTGAAGGTCCCTCAGAATAACATCTGTTCTATATTGGACCTCTTGTTTACAACAATATATGTTTTGTTGTTTTTTCAGTTAGCCAGGATCTACAGTAACATTTGTTCAGTATCCCAGTTGGTTTTCGTAGATCACTGTCTATTGAATCAGGCTTATTCGTTGTTTGGGAATATCAGCATTTTTCTTACTTCCCTTTCTTCCCCCTCATGCTTTGGCAGACCCCACCCCATTGGTGTATGAACAAATATTCCCACTGGGGTGTTACTGATACTTACTATGATCATATAATGTTGAAAAAAGTATTTGTTACCTTTTTCCAGTGTTGATGTCTCTACATTGGGAGAAATATTTCCTTATTTTGGTTTATGTCTCATTGATTTTTCCATTTTTCCTTCTTTCTTTTTTATCTAACATTCATGATTTCTGTTTAGCAATTTTGCATTCTGATTCATACTAAGAAGGATTGTTTTTCATATGTATGTAACCTTGTAAATGTTTTATTGATTGTATTTGTACGGATGTTTGCACATAAGGTTTTGTCTTTAACTTACAATAATTTGCATGACTATCCTTGATGTGTTGTACTATGATGGATACTAATTATATGTAGATGCTATTACCCCAAAGGGGTACTTAGGTTTGGACCAGGGGCAGGACCTTAATTCATTCACACCTTCCTATAGGCCAACCTACATACGTACTAGTACCTTGTGTTAATATTTGCATGGTGCCTGCACGACAGGCCAAGAGGGGTCATATGTTGCATGGTGGCTGCACGACAGGCCGAGAGGGGTCATGCCCGCTTGATGGCTGCACGACTGGCGGAGAGGGGTCATGTGCCGTATGGTCGCTGCACGACAGGCCAAGAAGGGTGATGCGCCACATGATGGCTGCATGACAGGCCAAGAAGGGTGATGCACAGCATGATGGCTGCACGACAGGCCGAGAGGGGTGATGTGCCACGTGATGGCTGCACGACAGGATGAGAGGGGTCATGCGCCGCATGATAGTTGCATGACAGGCCTAGAGGGGTCATGCAATGTATGAGGGCTGCACGACAGGCCAACAGGGGTCATGTGCCGCATGATGGCTACACGACAGGCCGAGAGAGGTCATGCGCTGCACTATGGCTGCACGACAGGCCGAGAGGGGTCATGCACTGCATGATGGCTGCAAGACAGGCCGAGAGAGGTCATGCGCCGCATGATGGCTGCATGACAGGCTGAGAGGATTCATGCGCCGCATGAGGGCTGCTCGACAGGCCGAGAGGGGTCACGTGCTGCATGAGGGCTGCACGACAGGCCGAGAGGGGTCATGTGCCGCATGATGGCTGCACGACAGGCCGAGAGGGGTCATGCGCTGCATGATGGCTGCATGACAGGCCGAGAGAGGTCATGTGCCGCATGATGGCTGCACGACAGGCCGAGAGGAGTCATGAGCCGCATGATGGCTGCACAACAGGCCGGGAGGGGTCATGCGCCGCATGATAGTTGCACGACGGGCCTAGAGGTGTCATGCACCGCATGAGGGCTGCACGACAGGCTGACAGGGGTCATGTGCCCCATGATGGCTGCATGACATGCCGAGAGAGGTCATGAGCTGCATGATGGCTGCACGAAAGACCAAGAGGGGTCATGCACTGCATGATGTCTGCACGACAGGCCGAGAGAGGTCATGCGCCATATGATGGCTGCACGGCAGGCCGAGAGGAGTCATGCGCTGCATGAGGGCTGCACGACAGGCCGAGAGGGGTTGTGTGCTGCATGAGGGCTGCACGACAGGCCGAGAGGGGTCATGTACTGTATGATGGCTGCACGACAGGCCGAGAGGGGTCTTGCCCGCTTGATGGCTGCACGACAAGCGGAGAGGGGTCATGTGCTGCATGGTGGCTGCACGACAGGCCAAGCGGGGTCATATGCCGCATGGTGGCTTCACAACAGGCCGAGAGGGGTAAAGCGCCACATGGTGGCTGCACCCCAGGCCGACAGGGGTCATGCGCCGCATGAGGGCTGCACGACAGGCCAAAAGGAGTGATACGTAGCATGCTGGCTGCACGATAGGCCGAGAGGAGTGATGTATTGCATGATGGCTGCACGACAGGCCGAGAGGAGTGATGCATTGCATGATGGCTGCACGACACGCCAAGAGGGGTCATACGCTGCATGGTGGCTGCACGACAGGCCGAGAGGGGTCATTTGCCGCATGATGGCTGCACGACAGACCGAGACGGGTCATGCGCCGCATGATGGCTGCACGACAGGCCGAGAGGGGTCATGCGCTGCATGATGGCTGCACGACAGGCCGATGAGGGGTCATGCGCCGCATGATGGCTGCACGACAGGCCGAGAGGGGTCATGCGCTGCATGATGGCTGCACGACAAGCCGAGAGGGGTCATGCACCGACAGGCCGAGGGAGTCATTCACCGACAGGCTGAGAGGGGTCATGCGCTGCATGAGGGCAGCACAACAGGCCAAGAAGGGTGATGCACCACATGATGGCTGCACGACAGGCCAAGAGGGGTGATGCGCCACATGATGGCTGCACGACATGCCAAGAGGGGTCATGCGCCGCATGATGGCTGCATGACAGGCTGAGAGGGGTCATGCCCGGCATGAGGGCTGCACGACAGGCTGACAGGGGTCATGCGCCGCATGATAGCTGCACGACAGGCGGAGAGCGGTCATGTGCCGCATGATGGCTGCACGATAGGGCGAGAGGGGTCATGCGCCGACAGGCTGAGAGGGATCATGCGCTGACAGGCCAAGAGGGGTCATGCGCCGCATGAGGGCTGCACGACAGGCCAAGAAGGGTGATGTGCTGCATGATGGCTGCATTACAGGCCAAGAAGGGTGATGCATCGCATGATGGCTGCACGACAGGCCGAGAGGGGTGATACGCTGCATGATGGCTGCACGACAGGATGAGCGGGGTCATGCGCCACATGATAGTTGCACGACAGGCCTAGAGGGGTCATGCACCGCATGAGGGCTGTACGACAGGCCGATGAGGGGTCATGCGCCGCATGATGGCTGCACGACAGGCCGAGAGGGGTCATGCGCTGCATGATGGCTGCACGACAAGCCGAGAGGGGTCATGCACCGACAGGCCGAGGGAGTCATTCACCGACAGGCTGAGAGGGGTCATGCGCTGCATGAGGGCAGCACAACAGGCCAAGAAGGGTGATGCACCACATGATGGCTGCACGACAGGCCAAGAGGGGTGATGCGCCACATGATGGCTGCACGACATGCCAAGAGGGGTCATGCACCGCATGATGGCTGCACGACAGGCTGAGAGGGGTCATGCCCGGCATGAGGGCTGCACGACAGGCTGACAGGGGTCATGCGCCGCATGATAGCTGCACGACAGGCGGAGAGCGGTCATGTGCCGCATGATGGCTGCACGATAGGGCGAGAGGGGTCATGCGCCGACAGGCTGAGAGGGATCATGCGCTGACAGGCCAAGAGGGGTCATGCGCCGCATGAGGGCTGCACGACAGGCCAAGAAGAGTGATGTGCTGCATGATGGCTGCATTACAGGCCAAGAAGGGTGATGCATCGCATGATGGCTGCACGACAGGCCGAGAGGGGTGATACGCCGCATGATGGCTGCACGACAGGATGGGCGGGGTCATGCGCCACATGATAGTTGCACGACAGGCCTAGAGGGGTCATGCACCGCATGAGGGCTGTACGACAGGCCGACAGAGGTCATGTGCTGCATGATGGCTGCATGACAGGCCGAGAGGGGTCATGCGCTGTATGATGGCTTCACGACAGGCCGAGAGGTGTCATGCGCTGCATGATGGCTGCACGACAGGCCAAGAAGGGTTATGCAACGCATGATGGCTGCACGACAGGCCAAGAGGGGTGATGCGCCGCATGATGGCTGCACAACATACCAAGAGGGGTCATGCACTGCATGATGGCTGCACGACAGGCCGAGAGGGGTCATGCGCTGTATGATGGCTGCACGACAGGCCGAGAGGGGTCATGTGCTGCATGAGGGCTGCACGACAGGCCAAGAAAGGTGATGCACTGCATGATGGCTGCACGACAAGCCGAGTGGAGTGATGCATTGCATGATGGCTGCACGGCAGGCCGAGAGGGGTCATGCGCCCCATGGTGGCTGCACGAAAGGCTGAGAGGGGTCATGTACCGCATGATGGCTGCACAACAGGCTGAGAGTGCTGATGTGCAGCATGATGGCGGCACGATAGGCCGAGAGGGGTCATGCGCCACATGTTAGCTGCACGACAGGCCGAGAGGGGTCATGCGCCACATGGTGGCTGCACCCCAGGCCAACAGGGGTCAAAGGCCGCATGAGGGCTGCACGACAGGCCAAAAGGAGTGATGCATAGAATGATGGCTGCACGACAGGCCAAGAGGAGTGATGCATTGCATGATGGCTGCACGACAGGCCAAGAGGGGTCATACGCTGCATGGTGGCTGCAGGACAGGCCGAGAGAGGTCATTTGCTGCATGATGGCTGCACGACAGGCCGAGACGGGTCATGCGCCACATGATGGCTGCACGACAGGCCGAGAGGGGTCATGCGCCGCATGATGGCTGCACAACAGGCCGAGAGGGGTAATGCGCCGCATGATGGATGCACGACAGATCGAGAGGGGTCATGCGCCGCATGATGGCTGCATGACAGACCGAAAGGGGTCATGCGCCGCATGATGGCTGCACGACAGGCGGAGAGAGGTCATGCGCCGCATGATGGCTGCACGGCAGGCCGAGAGGAGTCATTAGCTGCATGAGGGCTGCACGACAGGCCGAGAGGGGTCGTGTGCTGCATGAGGGCTGCACGACAGGCCGAGAGGGGTCATGTACCGTATGATGGCTGCACGACAGGCCGAGAGGAGTGATGCATTGCATGATGGCTGCATGACAGGCCGAGTGGGGTCATGCCCGCATGGTGGCTGCACGACAGGCCGAGAAGGGTCATGTACCGCATGATGGCGGCACGACAGGCCGAGAGGGCTGATATGCAGCATGATGGCGGCACAATAGGCTGAGAGGGGTCATGCGCCGCATGTTAGCTGCACGACAGGCCGAGAGGGGTAAAGCGCCACATGGTGGCTGCACCCCAGGCCGACAGGGGTCATGCGCTGCATGAGGGCTGCACGACAGGCCAAAAGGAGTGATACGTAGCATGCTGGCTGCACGACAGGCCGAGAGGAGTGATGTATTGCATGATGGATGCACGACAGGCCGAGAGGAGTGATACATTGCATGATGGCTGCACGACACGCCAAGAGGGGTCATACGCTGCATGGTGGCTGTACGACAGGCCGAGAGGGGTCATTTGCCGCATGATGGCTGCACGACAGACCGAGACGGGTCATGCGCCGCATGATGGCTGCACGACAGGCCGAGAGGGGTCATGCGCTGCATGATGGCTGCACGACAGGCCGATGAGGGGTCATGCGCCGCATGATGGCTGCACGACAGGCCGAGAGGGGTCATGCGCTGCATGATGGCTGCACGACAGGCTGAGAGGGGTCATGCCCGGCATGAGGGCTGCACGACAGGCTGACAGGTGTCATGCGCCGCATGAGGGCAGCACAACAGGCCAAGAAGGGTGATGCCCCACATAATGGCTGCACGACAGGCCAAGAAAGGTGATGCACTGCATGATGGCTGCATGACAGGCCAAGAGGGGTGATGCGCCACATGATGGCTGCACGACATGCCAAGAGGGGTCATGCCCCGCATGAGGGCTGCACGACAGGCCGACAGGGGTCATGCACCGCATGATAGCTGCACGACAGGCGGAGAGCGGTCATGTGCCGCATGATGGCTGCACGATAGGGCGAGAGGGGTCATGCGCCGACAGGCTGAGAGGGATCATGCGCTGACAGGCCAAGAGGGGTCATGCGCCGCATGAGGGCTGCACGACAGGCCAAGAAGGGTGATGTGCTGCATGATGGCTGCATTACAGGCCAAGAAGGGTGATGCATCGCATGATGGCTGCACGACAGGCCGAGAGGGGTGATACGCTGCATGAAGGCTGCACGACAGGATGAGAGGGGTCATGCGCCACATGATAGTTGCACAACAGGCCTAGAGGGGTCATGCACCGCATGAGGGCTGTATGACAGGCCGACAGGGGTCATGTGCTGTATGATGGCTGCATGACAGGCCGGGAGGGGTCATGGGCTGCATGATGGCTGCACGACAGGCCGAGAGAGGTCATGTGCCACATGATGGCGGCACGACAGGCCAAGAGGAGTCATGCGCCGAATGAGGGCTGCACGACAGGCCGAGAGGGGTCATGTGCTGCATGAGGGCTGCACGACAGGCCGAGAGGGGTCATGCGCCGCATGATGGCTGCACGACAGGCTGAGTGAATTGATACATTGCATGATGGCTGCACGACAGGCCGAGAGGGGTCATGCGCCGCATGGTGGCTGCACGACAGACCGAGAGGGGTCATGCGCCGCATGATGGCTGCACGACAGGCCGAGTGGATTGATGCATTGCATGATGGCTGCACAACAGGCCGAGAGGGGTCATGCGCCGCATGGTGGCTGCACGCCATGCCGAGGGGTGTCATGCGCCGCATGATGGCTGCACGACAGGCCTAGAGGGGTCATGCGCCACATGATGGCTGCATGACAGGCCGAGACGGGTCATGCGCCACATGACGGCTGCACGACAGGCCGAGAGGGGTCATGCGCTGCATGATGGCTGCACGACAGGCCGAGAGGGTTGATGCGCTGCATGATGGCTGCACGACAGGCTGAGAGGGGTCATGCGCCGACAGGCCTGAGAGGGGTCATTCACTGACAGGCCGAGAGGGATCATGTGCCGCATGAGGGCTGCATGAGAGGCCGAGACGAGTCATGCGCCGCATGAGGGCTGCACAACAGGCTGAGAGGGGTCATATGCTGCATGATAGTTGCACGACAGGCCTAGAGGGGTCATGCACCACATGAGGGATGCACGACAGGCCGACAGGGGTCATGTGCAGCTTGATGGCTGCACGACAGGCTGAGAGAGGTCATGTGCTGCATGATGGCTGCACGACAGGCCGAGAGGGGTCATGCGCTGTATGATGGCTGCACGACAGGCCGAGAGGGGTCATGCGCTGCATGAGGGCTGCATTACAGGCCAAGAAGGGTGATGCACCGCATGATGGCTGCACGACAGGCCAAGAGCGGTGATGCGCCGCATGATGGCTGCACAACATACCAAGAGGGGTCATGCACTGCATGATGGCTGCACAACAGGCCGAGAGGGGTCATGCGCTGTATGATGGCTGCACAACAGGCCAAGAGGAGTCATGTGCTGCATGAGGGCTGCACGACAGGCCAAGAAGGGTGATGCACTGCATGATGGCTGCACGACAAGCCGAGTGGAGTGATGCATTGCATGATGGCTGCACGGCAGGCCGAGAGGGGTCATGCGCCCCATGGTGGCTGCACGAAAGGCTGAGAGGGGTCATGTACCGCATGACGGCTGCACAACAGGCTGAGAGTGCTGATGCGCAGCATGATGGCGGCACGATAGGCCGAGAGGGGTAATGCGCCACATGTTAGCTGCACGACAGGCCGAGAGGGGTCATGCGCCACATGGTGGCTGCACCCCAGGCCAACAGGGGTCAAAGGCCGCATGAGGGCTGCACGACAGGCCAAAAGGAGTGATGCGTAGAATGATGGCTGCACGACAGGCCGAGAGGAGTGATGCATTGCATGATGGCTGCACGACAGGCCAAGAGGGGTCATACGCTGCATGGTGGCTGCACGACAGGCCGAGAAAGGTCATTTGCTGCATGATGGCTGCACGACAGGCCAAGACGGGTCATGCGCCACATGATGGCTGCACGACAGGCCGAGAGGGGTCATGTGCCGCATGATGGCTGCACAACAGGCCGAGAGGGGTCATGCGCCGCATGATGGCTGCACGACAGGCTGAGAGGGGTCATGCGCCGCATGATGGCTGCACGCCAGATCGAGAGGGGTCATGCGCCGCATGATGGCTGCATGACAGACCGAAAGGGGTCATGCGCCGCATGATGGCTGCACGGTAGACCGAGAGGGGTCATGCTCCGCATGATGGCTGCACGACAGGCCGAGAGAGGTCATGCACCGCATGATGGCTGCACGGCAGGCCGAGAGGAGTCATGCGCTGCATGAGGGCTGCACGACAGGCCGAGAAGGGTCGTGTGCTGCATGAGGGCTGCACGACAGGCCGAGAGGGGTCATGTACCGTATGATGGCTGCACGACAGGCCGAGAGGGGTCTTGCCCGCTTGATGGCTGCACGACAAGTGGAGAGGGGTCATGTGCTGCATGGTGGCTGCTCGACAGGCCAAGCGGGGTCATATGCCGCATGGTGGCTTCACGATAGGCCGAGAGGGGTGATGCGCCGCATGATGGCTGCACGACAGGCCGAGTGGAGTGATGCATTGCATGATGGCTGCACGACAGGCCGAGAGGGGTCATGCCCGCATGGTGGCTGCACGATAGGCCGAGAAGGGTCATGTACCACATGGTGGCTGCACGACAGGCCGAGAGGGCTGATACGCAGCATGATTGCGGCACGATAGGCCGAGAGGAGTCATGCGCCGCATGTTAGCTGCATGACAGGCCGAGAGGGGTCAAGCACCACATGGTGGCTGCACCCCAGGCCGACAGGGGTCATGCGCCGCATGAGGGCTGCACGACAGGCCAAAAGGAGTGATACGTAGCATGATGGCTGCATGACAGGCCGAGAGGAGTTATGCATTGCATGATGGCTGCACGACAGGCCGAGAGGAGTGATGCATTGCATGATGGCTGCACGACACGCCAAGAGGGGTCATACGCTGCATGGTGGCTGCACGACAGGATGAGAGGGGTCATTCGCCACATGATATTTGCACGACAGGCCTAGAGGGGTCATGCACCGCATGAGGGCTGTATGACAGGCCGAGAGGGATCATGTGCTGCATGAGGGCTGCACGACAGGCCGAGAGGGGTCATGCGCCGCATGAGGGCTGCACGACAGGCCGAGAGGGATCATGTGCTGCATGAGGGCTGCACGACAGGCCGAGAGGGGTCATGCGTCGCATGATGGCTGCACGACAGGCTGAGTGGATTGATACATTGCATGATGGCTGCATGACAGGCCGAGAGGGGTCATGCGCCGCATAGTGGCTGCACGACAGACCGAGAGGGGTCATGCGCCGCATGATGGCTGCACGACAGGCCGAGTGGATTGATGCATTGCATGATGGCTGCACAACAGGCCGAGAGGGGTCATGCGCCGCATGGTGGCTGCATGACAGGCCGAGGGGTGTCATGCGCCGCATGATGGCTGAACGACAGGCCGAGAGGGGTCATGCGCCACATGATGGCTGCATGTCAGGCCGAGATGGGTCATGCGCCACATGATGGCTGCACGAGAGGATGAGAGGGGTCATGCGCCGACAGGCCTGAGAGGAGTCATTCACTGACAGGCCGAGAGGGATCATGTGCCGCATGAGGGCTGCACGAGAGGCCGAGAGGAGTCATGCGCCGCATGAGGGCTGCACGACAGGCTGAAAGTGGTCATATGCCGCATGATAGTTGCACGACAGGCCTAGAGGGGTCATGCACCGCATGAGGGATGCACGACAGGCCGACAGGGGTCATGTGCAGCTTGATGGCTGCACGACAGGCCGAGAGAGGTCATGTGCTGCATGATGGATGCATGACAGGCCGAGAGGGGTCATGCGCTGTATGATGGCTTCACGACAGGCCGAGAGGGGTCATGCGCTGCATGAGGGCTGCACGACAGGCCAAGAAGGGTTATGCACCGCATGATGGCTGCACGACAGGCCAAGAGGGGTGATGCGCCGCATGATGGCTGCACAACATACCAAGAGGGGTCATGCACTGCATGATGGCTGCACGACAGGCCGAGAGGGGTCATGCGCTGTATGATGGCTGCACGACAGGCCGAGAGGGGTCATGTGCTGCATGAGGGCTGCACGACAGGCCAAGAAAGGTGATGCACTGCATGATGGCTGCACGACAAGCCGAGTGGAGTGATGCATTGCATGATGGCTGCACGGCAGGCCGAGAGGGGTCATGCGCCCCATGGTGGCTGCACGAAAGGCTGAGAGGGGTCATGTACCGCATGATGGCTGCACAACAGGCTGAGAGTGCTGATGTGCAGCATGATGGCGGCACGATAGGCCGAGAGGGGTCATGCGCCACATGTTAGCTGCACGACAGGCCGAGAGGGGTCATGCGCCACATGGTGGCTGCACCCCAGGCCAACAGGGGTCAAAGGCCGCATGAGGGCTGCACGACAGGCCAAAAGGAGTGATGCGTAGAATGATGGCTGCACGACAGGCCGAGAGGAGTGATGCATTGCATGATGGCTGCACGACAGGCCAAGAGGGGTCATACGCTGCATGGTGGCTGCAGGACAGGCCGAGAGAGGTCATTTGCTGCATGATGGCTGCACGACAGGCCGAGACGGGTCATGCGCCACATGATGGCTGCACGACAGGCCAAGAGGGGTCATGCGCCGCATGATGGCTGCACAACAGGCCGAGAGGGGTAATGCGCCGCATGATGGATGCACGACAGATCGAGAGGGGTCATGCGCCGCATGATGGCTGCACGACAGACCGAAAGGGGTCATGCGCCGCATGATGGCTGCACGACAGGCGGAGAGAGGTCATGCGCCGCATGATGGCTGCACGGCAGGCCGAGAGGAGTCATTAGCTGCATGAGGGCTGCACGACAGGCCGAGAGGGGTCGTGTGCTGCATGAGGGCTGCACGACAGGCCGAGAGGGGTCATGTACCGTATGATGGCTGCACGACAAGCCGAGAGGAGTGATGCATTGCATGATGGCTGCACGACAGGCCGAGAGGGGTCATGCCCGCATGGTGGCTGCACGACAGGCCGAGAAGGGTCATGTACCGCATGATGGCGGCACGACAGGCCGAGAGGGCTGATATGCAGCATGATGGCGGCACAATAGGCTGAGAGGGGTCATGCGCCGCATGTTAGCTGCACGACAGGCCGAGAGGGGTAAAGCGCCACATGGTGGCTGCACCCCAGGCCGACAGGGGTCATGCGCCGCATGAGGGCTGCACGACAGGCCAAAAGGAGTGATACGTAGCATGCTGGCTGCACGACAGGCCGAGAGGAGTGATGTATTGCATGATGGATGCACGACAGGCCGAGAGGAGTGATACATTGCATGATGGCTGCACGACACGCCAAGAGGGGTCATACGCTGCATGGTGGCTGCACGACAGGCCGAGAGGGGTCATTTGCCGCATGATGGCTGCACAACAGACCGAGACGGGTCATGCGCCGCATGATGGCTGCACGACAGGCCGAGAGGGGTCATGCGCCGCATGATGGCTGCATGACAGGCCGAGAGGGGTCATGCGCTGCATGATGGCTGCACGACAGGCTGAGAGGGGTCATGCCCGGCATGAGGGCTGCACGACAGGCTGACAGGGGTCATGCGCCGCATGAGGGCAGCACAACAGGCCAAGAAGGGTGATGCACCACATAATGGCTGCACGACAGGCCAAGAAGGGTGATGCACTGCATGATGGCTGCATGACAGGCCAAGAGGGGTGATGCGCCACATGATGGCTGCACGACATGCCAAGAGGGGTCATGCCCCGCATGAGGGCTGCACGACAGGCTGACAGGGGTCATGCGCCGCATGATAGCTGCACGACAGGCGGAGAGCGGTCATGTGCCGCATGATGGCTGCACGATAGGGCGAGAGGGGTCATGCGCCGACAGGCTGAGAGGGATCATGCGCTGACAGGCCAAGAGGGGTCATGCGCCGCATGAGGGCTGCACGACAGGCCAAGAAGGGTGATGTGCTGCATGATGGCTGCATTACAGGCCAAGAAGGGTGATGCATCGCATGATGGCTGCACGAGAGGCCGAGAGGGGTGATAAGCTGCATGAAGGCTGCACGACAGGATGAGAGGGGTCATGCGCCACATGATAGTTGCACGACAGGCCTAGAGGGGTCATGCACCGCATGAGGGCTGTATGACAGGCCGACAGGGGTCATGTGCTGTATGATGGCTGCATGACAGGCCGGGAGGGGTCATGCGCTGCATGATGGCTGCACGACAGGCCGAGAGAGGTCATGTGCCGCATGATGGCGGCACGACAGGCCGAGAGGAGTCATGCGCCGAATGAGGGCTGCACGACAGGCCGAGAGGGGTCATGTGCTGCATGAGGGCTGCACGACAGGCCGAGAGGGGTCATGCGCCGCATGATGGCTGCACGACAGGCTGAGTGAATTGATACATTGCATGATGGCTGCACGACAGGCCGAGAGGGGTCATGCGCCGCATGGTGGCTGCACGACAGACCGAGAGGGGTCATGCGCCGCATGATGGCTGCACGACAGGCCGAGTGGATTGATGCATTGCATGATGGCTGCACAACAGGCCGAGAGGGGTCATGCGCCGCATGGTGGCTGCACGCCATGCCGAGGGGTGTCATGCGCCGCATGATGGCTGCACGACAGGCCGAGAGGGGTCATGCGCCACATGATGGCTGCATGACAGGCTGAGACGGGTCATGTGCCACATGATGGCTGCACGACAGGCCGAGAGGGGTCATGCGCTGCATGATGGCTGCACGACAGGCCGAGAGGGTTGATGCGCTGCATGATGGCTGCACGACAGGCTGAGAGGGGTCATGCGCCGACAGGCCTGAGAGGGGTCATTCACTGACAGGCCGAGAGGGATCATGTGCCGCATGAGGGCTGCATGAGAGGCCGAGACGAGTCATGCGCCGCATGAGGGCTGCACAACAGGCTGAGAGGGGTCATATGCTGCATGATAGTTGCACGACAGGCCTAGAGGGGTCATGCACCACATGAGGGATGCACGACAGGCCGACAGGGGTCATGTGCAGCTTGATGGCTGCACGACAGGCCGAGAGAGGTCATGTGCTGCATGATGGCTGCACGACAGGCCGAGAGGGGTCATGCGCTGTATGATGGCTGCACGACAGGCCGAGAGGGGTCATGCGCTGCATGAGGGCTGCATGACAGGCCAAGAAGGGTGATGCACCGCATGATGGCTGCACGACAGGCCAAGAGGGGTGATGCGCCGCATGATGGCTGCACAACATACCAAGAGGGGTCATGCACTGCATGATGGCTGCACGACAGGCCGAGAGGGGTCATGCGCTGTATGATGGCTGCACGACAGGCCGAGAGGAGTCATGTGCTGCATGAGGGCTGCACGACAGGCCAAGAAGGGTGATGCACTGCATGATAGCTGCACGACAAGCCGAGTGGAGTGATGCATTGCATGATGGCTGCACGGCAGGCCGAGAGGGGTCATGCCCCCCATGGTGGCTGCACGAAAGGCTGAGAGGGGTCATGTACCGCATGACGGCTGCACAACAGTCTGAGAGTGCTGATGCGCAGCATGATGGCGGCACGATAGGCCGAGAGGGGTAATGCGCCACATGTTAGCTGCACGACAGGCCGAGAGGGGTCATGCTCCACATGGTGGCTGCACCCCAGGCCAACAGGGGTCAAAGGCCGCATGAGGGCTGCACGACAGGCCAAAAGGAGTGATGCGTAGAATGATGGCTGCACGACAGGCCGAGAGGAGTGATGCATTGCATGATGGCTGCACGACAGGCCGAGAGGGGTAATGCGCCACATGTTAGCTGCACGACAGGCCGAGAGGGGTCATGCGCCACATGGTGGCTGCACCCCAGGCCAACAGGGGTCAAAGGCCGCATGAGGGCTGCACGACAGGCCAAAAGGAGTGATGCGCCGCATGGTGGCTGCACGCCATGCCGAGGGGTGTCATGCGCCGCATGATGGCTGCACGACAGGCCTAGAGGGGTCATGCGCCACATGATGGCTGCATGACAGGCCGAGACGGGTCATGCGCCACATGATGGCTGCACGACAGGCCGAGAGGGGTCATGCGCTGCATGATGGCTGCACGACAGGCCGAGAGGGTTGATGCGCTGCATGATGGCTGCACGACAGGCTGAGAGGGGTCATGCGCCGACAGGCCTGAGAGGAGTCATTCACTGACAGGCCGAGAGGGATCATGTGCCGCATGAGGGCTGCACGAGAGGCCGAGAGGAGTCATGCGCCGCATGAGGGCTGCACGACAGGCTGAAAGTGGTCATATGCCGCATGATAGTTGCACGACAGGCCTAGAGGGGTCATGCACCGCATGAGGGATGCACGACAGGCCGACAGGGGTCATGTGCAGCTTGATGGCTGCACGACAGGCCGAGAGAGGTCATGTGCTGCATGATGGATGCATGACAGGCCGAGAGGGGTCATGCGCTGTATGATGGCTTCACGACAGGCCGAGAGGGGTCATGCGCTGCATGAGGGCTGCACGACAGGCCAAGAAGGGTTATGCACCGCATGATGGCTGCACGACAGGCCAAGAGGGGTGATGCGCCGCATGATGGCTGCACAACATACCAAGAGGGGTCATGCACTGCATGATGGCTGCACGACAGGCCGAGAGGGGTCATGCGCTGTATGATGGCTGCACGACAGGCCGAGAGGGGTCATGTGCTGCATGAGGGCTGCACGACAGGCCAAGAAAGGTGATGCACTGCATGATGGCTGCACGACAAGCCGAGTGGAGTGATGCATTGCATGATGGCTGCACGGCAGGCCGAGAGGGGTCATGCGCCCCATGGTGGCTGCACAAAAGGCTGAGAGGGGTCATGTACCGCATGATGGCTGCACAACAGGCTGAGAGTGCTGATGTGCAGCATGATGGCGGCACGATAGGCCGAGAGGGGTCATGCGCCACATGTTAGCTGCACGACAGGCCGAGAGGGGTCATGCGCCACATGGTGGCTGCACCCCAGGCCAACAGGGGTCAAAGGCCGCATGAGGGCTGCACGACAGGCCAAAAGGAGTGATGCGTAGAATGATGGCTGCACGACAGGCCGAGAGGAGTGATGCATTGCATGATGGCTGCACGACAGGCCAAGAGGGGTCATACGCTGCATGGTGGCTGCAGGACAGGCCGAGAGAGGTCATTTGCTGCATGATGGCTGCACGACAGGCCGAGACGGGTCATGCGCCACATGATGGCTGCACGACAGGCCAAGAGGGGTCATGCGCCGCATGATGGCTGCACAACAGGCCGAGAGGGGTAATGCGCCGCATGATGGATGCACGACAGATCGAGAGGGGTCATGCGCCGCATGATGGCTGCACGACAGACCGAAAGGGGTCATGCGCCGCATGATGGCTGCACGACAGGCGGAGAGAGGTCATGCGCCGCATGATGGCTGCACGGCAGGCCGAGAGGAGTCATTAGCTGCATGAGGGCTGCACGACAGGCCGAGAGGGGTCGTGTGCTGCATGAGGGCTGCACGACAGGCCGAGAGGGGTCATGTACCGTATGATGGCTGCACGACAAGCCGAGAGGAGTGATGCATTGCATGATGGCTGCACGACAGGCCGAGTGGGGTCATGCCCGCATGGTGGCTGCACGACAGGCCGAGAAGGGTCATGTACCGCATGATGGCGGCACGACAGGCCGAGAGGGCTGATATGCAGCATGATGGCGGCACAATAGGCTGAGAGGGGTCATGCGCCGCATGTTAGCTGCACGACAGGCCGAGAGGGGTAAAGCGCCACATGGTGGCTGCACCCCAGGCCGACAGGGGTCATGCGCCGCATGAGGGCTGCACGACAGGCCAAAAGGAGTGATACATAGCATGCTGGCTGCACGACAGGCCGAGAGGAGTGATGTATTGCATGATGGATGCACGACAGGCCGAGAGGAGTGATACATTGCATGATGGCTGCACGACACGCCAAGAGGGGTCATACGCTGCATGGTGGCTGCACGACAGGCCGAGAGGGGTCATTTGCCGCATGATGGCTGCACAACAGACCGAGACGGGTCATGCGCCGCATGATGGCTGCACGACAGGCCGAGAGGGGTCATGCGCCGCATGATGGCTGCATGACAGGCCGAGAGGGGTCATGCGCTGCATGATGGCTGCACGACAGGCTGAGAGGGGTCATGCCCGGCATGAGGGCTGCACGACAGGCTGACAGGGGTCATGCGCCGCATGAGGGCAGCACAACAGGCCAAGAAGGGTGATGCACCACATAATGGCTGCACGACAGGCCAAGAAGGGTGATGCACTGCATGATGGCTGCATGACAGGCCAAGAGGGGTGATGCGCCACATGATGGCTGCACGACATGCCAAGAGGGGTCATGCCCCGCATGAGGGCTGCACGACAGGCTGACAGGGGTCATGCGCCGCATGATAGCTGCACGACAGGCGGAGAGCGGTCATGTGCCGCATGATGGCTGCACGATAGGGCGAGAGGGGTCATGCGCCGACAGGCTGAGAGGGATCATGCGCTGACAGGCCAAGAGGGGTCATGCGCCGCATGAGGGCTGCACGACAGGCCAAGAAGGGTGATGTGCTGCATGATGGCTGCATTACAGGCCAAGAAGGGTGATGCATCGCATGATGGCTGCACGAGAGGCCGAGAGGGGTGATAAGCTGCATGAAGGCTGCACGACAGGATGAGAGGGGTCATGCGCCACATGATAGTTGCACGACAGGCCTAGAGGGGTCATGCACCGCATGAGGGCTGTATGACAGGCCGACAGGGGTCATGTGCTGTATGATGGCTGCATGACAGGCCGGGAGGGGTCATGCGCTGCATGATGGCTGCACGACAGGCCGAGAGAGGTCATGTGCCGCATGATGGCGGCACGACAAGCCGAGAGGAGTAATACGCCAAATGAGGGCTGCACGACAGGCCGAGAGGGGTCATGTGCTGCATGAGGGCTGCACGACAGGCCGAGAGGGGTCATGCGCCACATGATGGCTGCACGACAGGCTGAGTGAATTGATACATTGCATGATGGCTGCACGACAGGCCGAGAGGGGTCATGCGCCGCATGGTGGCTGCACGACAGACCGAGAGGGGTCATGCGCCGCATGATGGCTGCACGACAGGCCGAGTGGATTGATGCATTGCATGATGGCTGCACAACAGGCCGAGAGGGGTCATGCGCCGCATGGTGGCTGCACGCCATGCCGAGGGGTGTCATGCGCCGCATGATGGCTGCACGACAGGCCGAGAGGGATCATGTGCCGCATGAGGGCTGCATGAGAGGCCGAGACGAGTCATGCGCCGCACGAGGGCTGCACAACAGACTGAGAGGGGTCATATGCTGCATGATAGTTGCACGACAGGCCTAGAGGGGTCATGCACCACATGAGGGATGCACGACAGGCCGACAGGGGTCATGTGCAGCTTGATGGCTGCACGACAGGCCGAGAGAGGTCATGTGCTGCATGATGGCTGCAGGACAGGCCGAGAGGGGTCATGCGCTGTATGATGGCTGCACGACAGGCCGAGAGGGGTCATGCGCTGCATGAGGGCTGCATGACAGGCCAAGAAGGGTGATGCACCGCATGATGGCTGCACGACAGGCCAAGAGGGGTGATGCGCCGCATGATGGCTGCACAACATACCAAGAGGGGTCATGCACTGCATGATGGCTGCACGACAGGCCGAGAGGGGTCATGCGCTGTATGATGGCTGCACGACAGGCCGAGAGGAGTCATGTGCTGCATGAGGGCTGCACGACAGGCCAAGAAGGGTGATGCACTGCATGATAGCTGCACGACAAGCCGAGTGGAGTGATGCATTGCATGATGGCTGCACGGCAGGCCGAGAGGGGTCATGCGCCCCATGGTGGCTGCACGACAGGCCGAGAGGGGTCATACGCCACATGGTGGCTGCACCCCAGGCCAACAGGGGTCAAAGGCCGCATGAGGGCTGCACGACAGGCCAAAAGGAGTGATGCGTAGAATGATGGCTGCACGACAGGCCGAGAGGAGTGATGCATTGCATGATGGCTGCACGACAGGCCAAGAGGGGTCATACGCTGCATGGTGGCTGCACGACAGGCCGAGAGAGGTCATTTGCTGCATGATGGCTGCACGACAGGCCAAGACGGGTCATGCGCCACATGATGGCTGCACGACAGGCCGAGAGGGGTCATGTGCCGCATGATGGCTGCACAACAGGCCGAGAGGGGTCATGCGCCGCATGATGGCTGCACGACAGGCCGAGAGGGGTCATGCGCCGCATGATGGCTGCACGCCAGATCGAGAGGGGTCATGCGCCGCATGATGGCTGCATGACAGACCGAAAGGGGTCATGCGCCGCATGATGGCTGCACGATAGACCGAGAGGGGTCATGCTCCGCATGATGGCTGCACGACAGGCCGAGAGAGGTCATGCACTGCATGATGGCTGCACGGCAGGCCGAGAGGAGTCATGCGCTGCATGAGGGCTGCACGACAGGCCGAGAAGGGTCGTGTGCTGCATGAGGGCTGCACGACAGGCCGAGAGGGGTCATGTACCGTATGATGGCTGCACGACAGGCCGAGAGGGGTCTTGCCCGCTTGATGGCTGCACGACAAGCGGAGAGGGGTCATGTGCTGCATGGTGGCTGCTCGACAGGCCAAGACGGGTCATGCGCCACATGATGGCTGCACGACAGGCCGAGAGGGGTCATGTGCCGCATGATGGCTGCACAACAGGCCGAGAGGGGTCATGCGCCGCATGATGGCTGCACGACAGGCCGAGAGGGGTCATGCGCCGCATGATGGCTGCATGACAGACCGAAAGGGGTCATGCGCCGCATGATGGCTGCACGATAGACCGAGAGGGGTCATGCTCCGCATGATGGCTGCACGACAGGCCGAGAGAGGTCATGCACTGCATGATGGCTGCACGGCAGGCCGAGAGGAGTCATGCGCTGCATGAGGGCTGCACGACAGGCCGAGAAGGGTCGTGTGCTGCATGAGGGCTGCACGACAGGCCGAGAGGGGTCATGTACCGTATGATGGCTGCACGACAGGCCGAGAGGGGTCTTGCCCGCTTGATGGCTGCACGACAAGCGGAGAGGGGTCATGTGCTGCATGGTGGCTGCTCGACAGGCCAAGCGGGGTCATATGCCGCATGGTGGCTTCACGATAGGCCGAGAGGGGTCATGCCCCACATGATGGCTGCACGACAGGCCAAGAAGGGTGATGCGCCGCATGATGGCTGCACGACAGGCCGAGTGGAGTGATGCATTGCATGATGGCTGCACGACAGGCCGAGAGGGGTCATGCCTGCATGGTGGCTGCACGATAGGCCGAGAAGGGTCATGTACCGCATGATGGCTGCACGACAGGCCGAGAGGGCTGATACGCAGCATGATTGCGGCACGATAGGCCGAGAGGGTCATGCGCCGCATGTTAGCTGCATGACAGGCCGAGAGGGGTTAAGCGCCACATGGTGGCTGCACCCCAGGCCGACAGGGGTCATGCGCCGCATGAGGGCTGCACGACAGGCCAAAAGGAGTGATACGTAGCATGATGGCTGCACGACAGGCCGAGAGGAGTTATGCATTGCATGATGGCTGCACGACAGGCCGAGAGGAGTGATGCATTGCATGATGGCTGCACGACACGCTAAGAGGGGTCATACGCTGCATGGTGGCTGCACGACAGGATGAGAGGGGTCATTCGCCACATGATATTTGCACGACAGGCCTAGAGGGGTCATGCACCGCATGAGGGCTGTACGACAGGCCGACAGGGGTCATGTGCTGTATGATGGCTGCATGACAGGCCGAGAGGGGTCATGCGCTGCATGATGGCTGCACGACAGGCCGAGAGAGGTCATGTGCCGCATGATGACGGCACGACAGGCTGAGAGGAGTCATGCGCCGCATGAGGGCTGCACGACAGGCCGAGAGGGGTCATGTGCTGCATGATGGCTGCACGACAGGCCGAGAGAGGTCATGTGCTGCATGATGACGGCACGACAGGCTGAGAGGAGTCATGCGCCGCATGAGGGCTGCACGACAGGCCGAGAGGGGTCATGTGCCGCATGATGGCTGCACGCCGGGCTGAGTGGATTGATAAATTGCATGATGGTTGCACGACAGGCCGAGAGGAGTCATGCGCCGCATGAGGGCTGCACGATAGGCCGAGAGGGGTCATGTGCTGCATGAGGGCTGCACGACAGGCTGAGTGGATTGATACATTGCATGATGGCTGGACGACAGGCCGAGAAGGGTCATGCGCCGCATGGTGGCTGCACGACAGACCGAGAGGGGTCATGCGCCGCATGATGGCTGCACGACAGGCCGAGTGGATTGATGCATTGCATGATGGCTGCACAACAGGCCGAGAGGGGTCATGCGCCGCATGGTGGCTGCACGACAGGCCGAGGGGTGTCATGCGCCGCATGATGGCTGCACGACAGGCCGAGAGGGGTCATGCGCCACATGATGGCTGCATGACAGGCCGAGACGGGTCATGCGCCACATGATGGCTGCACGACAGGCCGAGAGGGGTGATGCGCTGCATGATGGCTGCACGACAGGCCGAGAGGGGTCATGCGCCGACAGGCCTGAGAGGGGTCATTCACTGACAGGCCGAGAGGGATCATGTGCCGCATGAGGGCTGCACGACAGGCTGAGCGGGGTCATATGCCGCATGATAGTTGCACGACAGGCCTAGAGGGGTCATGCACCGCATGAGGGATGCACAACAGGCAGACAGGGGTCATGTGCAGCTTGATGGCTGCACGACAGGCCGAGAGAGGTCATGTGCTGCATGATGGCTGCACGACAAGTCGAGAGAGGTCATGCGCCGCATGATGGCTGCATGGCAGGCCAAGAGGAGTCATGCGCAGCATGAGGGCTGCACGACAGGCCCAGAGGGGTCATGTGCTGCATGAGGGCTGCACAACAGGCCGAGAGGGGTCATGTACCGCATGATGGCTGCACGACAGGCCAAGAGGGGTCATGCCTGCTTGATGGCTGCACAACAGGCGGAGAGGGGTCATGTGCTGCATGGTGCCTGCACCAGTGGTGGGATCAGGTGCACGTCATCGTCCGGTTTGTGTAACACAGAGCGCAGGCGAATTGAAAAGTGAACTAGGTCAGGAGTTTGACGGCTGACTGGAATCCACCCGCGCTCGGGAAGGGAGGCTTCTCGCGCTGCCCATCTGACGGTTGCCGGGCTCGCGGCACCTCTGGAGAAGAAAATTTAAAATGTTGACACTTACACCACGGAAAAGAAAGTACAGCTCTGCAGGCTCCTCCAGGGTCTTGCTATTTCTGCCCTGTTGAAGGCGGAGCTGGTACCGCCGAAACGCAATATTGCCTAGAGGGGATTGAAGGTCCCTCAGAATAACATCTGTTCTATATTGGACCTCTTGTTTACAACAATATATGTTTTGTTGTTTTTTCAGTTAGCCAGGATCTACAGTAACATTTGTTCAGTATCCCAGTTGGTTTTCGTAGATCACTGTCTATTGAATCAGGCTTATTCGTTGTTTGGGAATATCAGCATTTTTCTTACTTCCCTTTCTTCCCCCTCATGCTTTGGCAGACCCCACCCCATTGGTGTATGAACAAATATTCCCACTGGGGTGTTACTGATACTTACTATGATCATATAATGTTGAAAAAAGTATTTGTTACCTTTTTCCAGTGTTGATGTCTCTACATTGGGAGAAATATTTCCTTATTTTGGTTTATGTCTCATTGATTTTTCCATTTTTCCTTCTTTCTTTTTTATCTAACATTCATGATTTCTGTTTAGCAATTTTGCATTCTGATTCATACTAAGAAGGATTGTTTTTCATATGTATGTAACCTTGTAAATGTTTTATTGATTGTATTTGTACGGATGTTTGCACATAAGGTTTTGTCTTTAACTTACAATAATTTGCATGACTATCCTTGATGTGTTGTACTATGATGGATACTAATTATATGTAGATGCTATTACCCCAAAGGGGTACTTAGGTTTGGACCAGGGGCAGGACCTTAATTCATTCACACCTTCCTACAGGCCAACCTACATATGTACTAGTACCTTGTGTTAATATTTGCATGGTGCCTGCACGACAGGCCAAGAGGGGTCATATGTTGCATGGTGGCTGCACGACAGGCCGAGAGGGGTCATGCCCGCTTGATGGCTGCACGACTGGCGGAGAGGGGTCATGTGCCGCATGGTCGCTGCACGACAGACCAAGAAGGGTGATGAGCCACATGATGGCTGCATGACAGGCCAAGAAGGGTGATGCACAGCATGATGGCTGCACGACAGGCCGAGAGAGGTGATGTGCCACGTGATGGCTGCACGACAGGATGAGAGGGGTCATGCGCCGCATGATAGTTGCATGACAGGCCTAGAGGGGTCATGCAATGTATGAGGGCTGCACGACAGGCCAACAGGGGTCATGTGCCGCATGATGGCTACACGACAGGCCGAGAGAGGTCATGCGCTGCACTATGGCTGCACGACAGGCCGAGAGGGGTCATGCACTGCATGATGGCTGCAAGACAGGCCGAGAGAGGTCATGCGCCGCATGATGGCTGCATGACAGGCTGAGAGGATTCATGCGCCGCATGAGGGCTGCACGACAGGCCGAGAGGGGTCACGTGCTGCATGAGGGCTGCACGACAGGCCGAGAGGGGTCATGTGCCGCATGATGGCTGCACGACAGGCCGAGAGGGGTCATGCGCTGCATGATGGCTGCATGACAGGCCGAGAGAGGTCATGTGCCGCATGATGGCTGCACGACAGGCCGAGAGGAGTCATGAGCCGCATGATGGCTGCACAACAGGCCGAGAGGGGTCATGCGCCGCATGATAGTTGCACGACAGGCCTAGAGGTGTCATGCACCGAATGAGGGCTGCACGACAGGCTGACAGGGGTCATGTGCCCCATGATGGCTGCATGACATGCCGAGAGAGGTCATGAGCTGCATGGTGCCTGCACGACAGGCCAAGAGGGGTCATATGTTGCATGGTGGCTGCACGACAGGCCGAGAGGGGTCATGCCCGCTTGATGGCTGCACGACTGGCGGAGAGGGGTCATGTGCCGCATGGTCGCTGCACGACAGGCCAAGAAGGGTGATGCGCCACATGATGGCTGCATGACAGGCCAAGAAGGGTGATGCACAGCATGATGGCTGCACGACAGGCCGAGAGAGGTGATGTGCCACGTGATGGCTGCACGACAGGATGAGAGGGGTCATGCGCCGCATGATAGTTGCATGACAGGCCTAGAGGGGTCATGCAATGTATGAGGGCTGCACGACAGGCCAACAGGGGTCATGTGCCGCATGATGGCTACACGACAGGCCGAGAGAGGTCATGCGCTGCACTATGGCTGCACGACAGGCCGAGAGGGGTCATGCACTGCATGATGGCTGCAAGACAGGCCGAGAGAGGTCATGCGCCGCATGATGGCTGCATGACAGGCTGAGAGGATTCATGCGCCGCATGAGGGCTGCACGACAGGCCGAGAGGGGTCACGTGCTGCATGAGGGCTGCACGACAGGCCGAGAGGGGTCATGTGCCGCATGATGGCTGCACGACAGGCCGAGAGGGGTCATGTGCTGCATGATGGCTGCATGACAGGCCGAGAGAGGTCATGTGCCGCATGATGGCTGCACGACAGGCCGAGAGGAGTCATGAGCCGCATGATGGCTGCACAACAGGCCGAGAGGGGTCATGCGCCGCATGATAGTTGCACGACAGGCCTAGAGGTGTCATGCACCGAATGAGGGCTGCACGACAGGCTGACAGGGGTCATGTGCCCCATGATGGCTGCATGACATGCCGAGAGAGGTCATGAGCTGCATGATGGCTGCACGAAAGACCAAGAGGGGTCATGCACTGCATGATGTCTGCACGACAGGCCGAGAGAGGTCATGCGCCGTATGATGGCTGCACGGCAGGCCGAGAGGAGTCATGCGCTGCATGAGGGCTGCACGACAGGCCGAGAGGGGTCGTGTGCTGCATGAGGGCTGCACGACAGGCCGAGAGGGGTCATGTACTGTATGATGGCTGCACGACAGGCCGAGAGGGGTCTTGCCCGCTTGATGGCTGCACGACAAGCGGAGAGGGGTCATGTGCTGCATGGTGGCTGCACGACAGGCCAAGCGGGGTCATATGCCGCATGGTGGCTTCACAACAGGCCGAGAGGGGTCATGCCCCACATGATGGCTGCACGACAGGCCAAGAAGGGTGATGCGCCACATGATGGCTGCACGACAGGCCGAGTGGAGTGATGCATTGCATGATGGCTGCACGACAGGCCGAGTGGGGTCATGCCCGCATGGTGGCTGCACGACAGGCCGAGAAGGGTCATGTACCGCATGATGGCGGTACGACAGGCCGAGAGGGCTGATACGCAGCATGATGGCGGCACAATAGGCTGAGAGGGGTCATGCGCCGCATGTTAGCTGCACGACAGGCCGAGAGGGGTAAAGCGCCACATGGTGGCTGCACCCCAGGCCGACAGGGGTCATGCGCCGCATGAGGGCTGCACGACAGGCCAAAAGGAGTGATACGTAGCATGCTGGCTGCACGACAGGCCGAGAGGAGTGATGTATTGCATGATGGCTGCACGACAGGCCGAGAGGAGTGATGCATTGCATGATGGCTGCACGACATGCCAAGAGGGGTCATACGCTGCATGGTGGCTGCGCGACAGGCCGAGAGGGGTCATTTGCCGCATGATGGCTGCACGACAGACCGAGACGGGTCATGCACCGCATGATGGCTGCACGACAGGCCGAGAGGGGTCATGGGCTGCATGATGGCTGCACGACAGGCCGATGAGGGGTCATGCGCCGCATGATGTCTGCACGACAGGCCGAGAGGGGTCATGCGCTGCATGATGGCTGCACGACAGGCCGAGAGGGGTCATGCACCGACAGGCCGAGGGAGTCATTCACCGACAGGCTGAGAGGGGTCATGCGCTGCATGAGGGCAGCACAACAGGCCAAGAAGGGTGATGCACCACATGATGGCTGCACGACAGGCCAAGAAGGGTGATGCACTGCATGATGGCTTCATGACAGGCCAAGAGGGGTGATGCGCCACATGATGGCTGCACGACATGCCAAGAGGGGTCATGCGCCGCATGATGGCTGCACGACAGGCTGAGAGGGGTCATGCCCGGCATGAGGGCTGCACGACAGGCTGACAGGGGTCATGCGCCGCATGATAGCTGCACGACAGGCGGAGAGCGGTCATGTGCCGCATGATGGCTGCACGATAGGGCGAGAGGGGTCATGCGCCGACAGGCTGAGAGGGATCATGCGCTGACAGGCCAAGAGGGGTCATGCGCCGAATGAGGGCTGCACGACAGGCCAAGAAGGGTGATGTGCTGCATGATGGCTGCATTACATTCCAAGAAGGGTGATGCATCGCATGATGGCTGCACGACAGGCCGAAAGGGGTGATACGCCGCATGATGGCTGCACGACAGGCCTAGAGGGGTCATGCACCGCATGAGGGCTGTACGACAGGCCGACAGGGGTCATGTGTTGTATGATGGCTGCATGACAGGCCGAGAGGGGTCATGCGCTGCATGATGGCTGCACGACAGGCCAAGAGAGGTCATGCGCCACATGATAGTTGCACGACAGGCCGAGAGGAGTCATGCGCCGCATGAGGGCTGCACGACAGGCTGAGAGGGATCATGTGCTGCATGAGGGCTGCATGACAGGCCGAGAGGGGTCATGCGCTGCATGATGGCTGCACGACAGGCCAAGAGAGGTCATGTGCCGCATGATGGCGGCACGACAGGCCGAGAGGAGTCATGCGCCGCATGAGGGCTGCACGACAGGCTGAGAGGGATCATGTGCTGCATGAGGGCTGCACGACAGGCCGAGAGGGGTCATGCGCCGCATGATGGCTGCACGACAGGCTGAGTGGATTGATACATTGCATGATGGCTGCATGACAGGCCGAGAGGGGTCATGCG
Source organism: Ambystoma mexicanum (assembly GCF_040938575.1). NCBI lineage: Eukaryota > Metazoa > Chordata > Amphibia > Caudata > Ambystomatidae > Ambystoma > Ambystoma mexicanum. Next base: position 1,285,594,543 of record NC_090928.1, read on the forward strand.
CCGCATGGTTTGTTTGTTTGTTTGTTTGTTTATTTGATATAGCGCAAAACCAAACCCGCAGGTATCCGGGCGCAAGCATATACAAGGTGACTTGAGAACTTAGTTACAATGACAAGCAAAAAAATATGCAGTGACACAAAACAATAGGCAGTACGGTAATTCAGCAGGGTTACAGTCTGAATATACTATACAGATGATGCCATATATCGAAGGCATGCAATGCTAGGTAACAATAAGCCACAGTTTTGTGGTCTCGGACAGAGCCAGTGAAATTCCTAGATACTGGCAGTGGTGGACGGGTCCCTAAAGGAGGTCAAGTTAACAAAAGGCATAGTCAGGGGGTGACACTCAAGACGAGTGGTTCTAGTAGAGGGGGGTGATCCCGTTAGATGTCATTTGATCGTATCCATGAAAGAACCTTACGCCTAAAACATGGATAAGGTTGGTCCTTTCTAAGTTCTAAGGGGAGTTTGTTCCAGGTTTGGGCAGCTATGACTGGAAAGCTGGCGCCGCCAGCTGTACTCTTTTTGTATCTCGGCACCATCAGGGTATAAGCGTTGGTCATTCTTGTGGGGCGGTTTGAAATTCTCTTGTTAAGCCTGTTTGCTAGGTAGGGGGGAGCTATATTGTTTAGCCCTTTCGACGTGAGCGAGAGAGTTTTGAGGGTGATTCTGTCTTTAATTTTTAGCCAGTGGATATTCCTTCTGGAGGTAGAGACATGGGCTCTGTTAGGGATGTTTAAGGCTACTCTGAGAGCATTGTTTTGGAGTGTTTGGAGTTTGTTAAGGATATACTTGTTGGATCCCGCATATAGAGCATTACAGTAATCCAGTCTGGATATGATAAGTGCATTAGCTAAGGTAATGCAGCTAGCCTCTGTTAGGAATGGTCTGCAAGCTCGGATCAGTTTACAAGTATAGGCGGTGGAGGAGGCTAGGGAGTTAATTTGTTTCTTAAAGGTGAGTGCTGAGTCCAGATAAACTCCTAGGGTTTTGACTGCAGGCATCACTTTAATGAAGTTATTGTCAATGTTAAATGAGGCATAGTTTGGGTCAAGTTTTTTAATCGCTGTCTCTGTGCCGAGGATCAGGATCTCCGTTTTGTCGTCATTCAGGCAGAGGCCATGGGATGCCATCCAAGCCTGAATGAGGAGATATATCTTGTTTACCAGAGCTGAGTCATCCAAGAAGTTCCCCGAAAGGGGGATAAGGATCTGAGTGTCATCTGCGTAATTAGTGTAGATGACACCCAGTCTATCCAACTTGTCAAACAAAGGTTTGGTAAAGATGTTATACTTAGTGGGAGATACACATGATCCCTGGGGGACACCGCAGGAGACTTGTATGGGATCGGCAGCTGCTAGGGGGGAGAAGACTCTCATTGTCCGGTTAGCAAGGAAGGATTGTACCCAGCTTATGGCATCGCTTGAGAAATGGGCAGCGGAGCCGAGGTGATTGCACAAAACTGCATGATCTACCAAGTCAAAGGCTGCCGATAGGTCAAGGAGGAGTAGCATAGCTGATTTTCCATTGTCCTTCAACTCGTCGATTTGAGTCTTGAGGTCAATCAGGGCTGTTTCAGTGCCGTGAAGGGGACGGAAGCCGGATTGTCGTGAGCCCAGAAGGTTGTTAGTTTCAAGATAGTCCTGAATTTGCAGGTAAGCTACCCTGTCGATGATTTTGAGTAGGAATGGGACAGTGGTGATGGGTCTGTAATTAGTCGGGATGGAAGGGTCGAGGGTTTGTTTTTTTAGCAAAGGTAGGACCCAGGACTGTTTAAGGTTATTGGGGACTAGGTTAGTCTTGAAGGAGGCGTTAATCAGTTTGGAAATAAAGGGCGATAGGTCTCTCGCAGCATCTTTTATGATTTGGGCAGGGCAATTATCTCCTTTACAATTAGAGGGCTTAAGGGAGAGTATAATTTTTTCTGTTTCAAGTATGGTTACCTGTTTGAAACTAAAGGGGTGAGGGGTGTTATTGGACTGGTTTAGGGAGGGCTGTGCCTTGGAAATAGGCTCCACTGGTGATAGCAATACAGCTTTTTTGATGGCAATTTTGGTTTGAAGAGAACTGATTTTTCCTGCAAGGGCATTTTGTATATTGGTGCACCAGAGCTTATTTTTAGGAGTATTATCAGTTTGTAGTATAGGTGATTCCATTTCCCGGAGGATGGAGAATAATTCCTTAGTATCAGATTTGGCTTTAGCTATTCTGTCGTTGTAGGTGTTCTTTTTAGTATTAATAATTTCTTTTTTGTACCGTTTGGCATGGGTAGCTAACTTGATTTTGTTCTCCTCAGTAGGTGAATGTCGCCAGATTGATTGCAATTTTCTTTTTTGAGTTCGGAGGTCTTTCAGTTGAGGAGTGAACCAGTTATTCAGGTGTGAGAGTTGTTTACTTTTACGGACTTTGGTGGGGGCGATCAGATCTAACGCCTTAGTCATGGTGCTATTGTAGGTTTCCACAAGTAGGGTCGGGTCTGTGATGTTGTCTAAGTTGCTAAGGGTGGGGAGAAGGTGTGGAAGGAGGTGTTCTGCTGTAATGTCTTTTTTACTTCTAGTGGGGAGTGGCGGGGCCATGATTATAGGTTTAGGGTGGGTCAGGTCGAGTGAGGCAGAGAATGAGATTAAATGGTGGTCTGTCCATATTTGAGTGGTTATGCTGGTGATGCTGATGTTACAGTTCAAGTCAGCAACCCAATCTAGGGTCCTACCTTTAGAATGAGTGGGGGTAGTAACTTTTTGCGTTAATCCATAATCATGCAGTAGTGTGGCGACAGATGTGGCATGTTTATCATTACCGTCGTTGAAGCCAAGGTTAAAGTCTCCCAATAGTAGGATTTGCGCATGGTCTTTTGTATTGTTAGTCAGGATACTAGTTAAGTCGTCCTCAAAAGTTCCTAGTGGGCCAGGTGGTCTGTAGATCACATAGATGGTGACAGTACGGTTGCATGAGAGTTGGAGTTTGGCGGCAAGGAGTTCACAGGACTGGGATGTCGTAGTGGTGACTAGTCTAATAGGCAAGTTAGCTTTGTGGATGATAGCTAAGCCACCTCCTTTGGTATTAGGTCTGTCAACTCTAAGCAATTGGTAGCCATCTGGTATTGCTAGCATAATAGCAGGGCCCGCAGCCTCATGGAGCCAAGTTTCAGTTATGAACAGCAGGTCTGGATTATCATTAGTTAGGATGTCTGAAATCTCAGTGGCATGGGCTACCATAGATCTAGCATTAATGAGGGATCCAGTTAACAAGAGGGTGCTAGTTGGTATGGTAGTGGGGGGTTGCATCTTTTTGGTTGAGGTAGCTATTTGAGATGTAATCTGCTTGGGCGGTGAGACACCTAGAAGGAGAGGAGTAGGCTTGGGGTGTTGTGAGTGTTTGTTCGTTGGGTTAGTTAGGTTGGTATAGCCCCTGAATGTGTGGTAGGATGATGGTTCATGTAGATAGGACAGTCTGGCCCTTAGTCTCATGTTTCTATCTTTAGGTGGGCAAGAGGCAATGAGTGCAAGTGCCATGATAGTGAGGATGCTAAATGCAAGGTGTACTGTATACTTTTGGGAAGTTTTCATTATAGTGGTGGTCAATGAGTACCTAAGTATGTTAGTGCAAGTTAGGCTGGGACCTGGCCCTGCATGGACTTGTGTAGTTAGACAGTGTACTAGAAGTAGGGTGGACTGGGCACGTGCAATTATGCTATGAGCTACCAAGTCCTAGACAAATGCAGATTGGGCAAGGTACAGGACATAGACTGACTGGACAGGTACAGATATGCTATGAACTTCAAAGGCAAGGTCAAATGCTGTCACAGATTCAGGTAAGTAGGAGGCAGTATAGTAGCAGGGTCTGTCTAGGTATGACAATCACAGATTAGGCTAGAAGCGTTATGCAGCTAAGAACTAAGGCAACTAGCAGTGGTATTGTTTCAGTGGTCACTTAAAATTGCTACAAAAGGTGGGAGCAGCCGCAATACGCCTCAATCATATAGCATTACTGTAATATACATGGCATTAGTACTACAAGTGTAGGTATATAATTTTCAGGTGGATAATTCGCTAGTGGAGAGTGGTGAAACAGCTTCAACATAGTCTGACATACGTGATACGATATGAGAGGCCCTAAAAAGTGAGGCAGCAGTGCGCAAGTGCAAATGACCCACGTACGGGCAACAGAAAAGAGTGTCTTTGAACAGTTCCATGCAGCCGTGTAAACAGCAGTCTGATAGATACACAGCACAGCAGAGGTTGCAGTAAAGGTTTGGGCATAGACACTGGTAAATTGCTTACCCTAATATTGGTGCATGCATGAGCAGGATGTTATAGATAGGTCTCAAGAGGAGCAGGGGTCCTGGCACTCGGCACTTTCCGGCTCCTGACAGGCTCACGACAGAGGGAAGCCTTAGGCAGTGTGCCTTTGGCGGTGGGCCGGCTAAACTGCCTGCCGGCTTGCTATTGGCCAAAAATACGGGCTGTGGGCCAATCGGAGTGTGGATCTGGGCTTAGCAGGTTTCCTCCTGTGCAAGCTCCCAGACGATGTGGCGGGCGACCATTTTCGAATGGTAAAGACCCTCGTGGTCAGCAATGGCGGTGATACTCTCCGGAGTGCTGCAGACAAGCACAATGGAGAACGAGTGTCATTAGGCACCCGCTAGATATGGTGGCGATATGTGGAGGGGCTCAGACGAATAAAGGGCACTTTAAAAAAGAAATGCATCGGGCTTCCAGGCAGATCGGCACAAGGCAGATTGCCTACCTTGATGTAAGGGGCTGCCTCCTGGCAGGGCACTGCTCCTGCAGTGGGCGTAGGGAGCTCCTGCTCCGGCTGAGTTGAGGCTGCCGATGATCCTCCAGGCTCACGACAGAGGGAAGCCTTAGGCAGTGTGCCTTTGGCGGTGGGCCGGCTAAACTGCCTGCCGGCTTGCTATTGGCCAAAAATACGGGCTGTGGGCCAATCGGAGTGTGGATCTGGGCTTAGCAGGTTTCCTCCTGTGCAAGCTCCCAGACGATGTGGCGGGCGACCATTTTCGAATGGTAAAGACCCTTGTGGTCAGCAATGGCGGTGATACTCTCCGGAGTGCTGCAGACAAGCACAATGGAGAACGAGTGTCATTAGGCACCCGCTAGATATGGTGGCGATATGTGGAGGGGCTCAGACGAATAAAGGGCACTTTAAAAAAGAAATGCATCGGGCTTCCAGGCAGATCGGCACAAGGCAGATTGCCTACCTTGATGTAAGGGGCTGCCTCCTGGCAGGGCACTGCTCCTGCAGTGGGCGTAGGGAGCTCCTGCTCCGGCTGAGTTGAGGCTGCCGACAGACCGAGAGGGGTCATGCGCCGCATGATGGCTGCACGACAGGCCGAGTGGATTGATGCATTGCATGATGGCTGCACAACAGGCCGAGAGGGGTCATGCGCCGCATGGTGGCTGCATGACAGGCCGAGGGGTGTCATGCGCCGCATGATGGCTGCACAACAGGCCGAGAGGGGTCATGCGCCACATGATGGCTGCATGTCAGGCCGAGACGGGTCATGCGCCACATGATGGCTGCACGAGAGGCCGAGAGGGGTCATGCGCCGACAGGCCTGAGAGGAGTCATTCACTGACAGGCCGAGAGGGATCATGTGACGCATGAGGGCTGCACGAGAGGCCGAGAGGAGTCATGCGCCGCATGAGGGCTGCACGACAGGCAGAAAGCGGTCATATGCCGCATGATAGTTGCACGACAGGCCTAGAGGGGTCATGCACCGCATGAGGGATGCACGACAGGCCGACAGGGGTCATGTGCAGCTTGATGGCTGCACGACAGGCCGATATAGGTCATGTGCTGCATGATGGCTGAACGACAGGCCGAGAGGGGTCATGCGCTGTATGATGGCTTCACGACAGGCCGAGAGGAGTCATGCGCTGCATGAGGGCTGCACGACAGGCCAAGAAGGGTTATGCACCGCATGATGGCTGCACGACAGGCCAAGAGGGGTGATGCGCCGCATGATGGCTGCACAACATACCAAGAGGGGTCATGCACTGCATGATGGCTGCACGACAGGCCGAGAGGGGTCATGCGCTGTATGATGGCTGCACGACAGGCCGAGAGGGGTCATGTGCTGCATGAGGGCTGCACGACAGGCCAAGAAAAGTGATGCACTGCGTGATGGCTGCACGACAAGCCGAGTGGAGTGATGCATTGCATGATGGCTGCACGGCAGGCCGAGAGGGGTCATGCGCCCCATGGTGGCTGCACGAAAGGCTGAGAGGGGTCATGTACCGCATGATGGCTGCACAACAGGCTGAGAGTGCTGATGCGCAGCATGATGGCGGCACGATAGGCCGAGAGGGGTCATGCGCCACATGTTAGCTGCACGACAGGCCGAGAGGGGTCATGCGCCAGATGGTGGCTGCACCCCAGGCCAACAGGGGTCAAAGGCCGCATGAGGGCTGCACGACAGGCCAAAAGGAGTGATGCGTAGAATGATGGCTGCACGACAGGCCGAGAGGAGTGATGCATTGCATGATGGCTGCACGACAGGCCAAGAGGGGTCATACGCTGCATGGTGGCTGCACGACAGGCCGAGAGAGGTCATTTGCTGCATGATGGCTGCACGACAGGCAGAGATGGGTCATGCGTCACATGATAGCTGCACGACAGGCCGAGAGGGGTCATGCGCCGCATGATGGCTGCACAACAGGCCAAGAGGGGTAATGCGCCGCATGATGGATGCACGACAGATCGAGAGGGGTCATGCGCCGCATGATGGCTGCACGACAGACCGAAAGGGGTCATGCGCCGCATGATGGCTGCACGACAGGCGGAGAGAGGTCATGCGCCGCATGATGGCTGCACGGCAGGCCGAGTGGGGTCATGCCCGCATGGTGGCTGCACGACAGGCCGAGAAGGGTCATGTACCGCATGATGGCGGCACGACAGGCCGAGAAGGCTGATACGCAGCATGATGGCGGCACAATAGGCTGAGAGGGGTCATGCGCCGCATGTTAGCTGCACGACAGGCCGAGAGGGGTAAAGCGCCACATGGTGGCTGCACCCCAGGCCGACAGGGGTCATGCGCCGCATGAGAGCTGCACGACAGGCCAAAAGGAGTGATACGTAGCATGCTGGCTGCACGACAGGCCGAGAGGAGTGATGTATTGCATGATGGCTGTACGACAGGCCGAGAGGAGTGATGCATTGCATGATGGCTGCACGACACGCCAAGAGGGGTCATACGCTGCATGGTGGCTGCACGACAGGCCGAGAGGGGTCATTTGCCGCATGATGGCTGCACGACAGACCGAGACGGGTCATGCGCCGCATGATGGCTGCACGACAGGCCGAGAGGGGTCATGCGCTGCATGATGGCTGCACGACAGGCCGATAAGGGGTCATGCGCCGCATGATGGCTGCACGACAGGCCGAGAGGGGTCATGCGCTGCATGATGGCTGCACGACAGGCTGAGAGGGGTCATGCCCGGCATGAGGGCTGCACGACAGGCTGACAGGGGTCATGCGAGCATGAGGGCAGCACAACAGGCCAAGAAGGGTGATGCACCACATGTTGGCTGCACGACAGGCCGAGAGGGGTCATGCGCTGCATGATGGCTGCACGACAGGCCGAGAGGGGTCATGCACCGACAGGCCGAGGGAGTCATTCACCGACAGGCTGAGAGGGGTCATGCGCTGCATGAGGGCAGCACAACAGGCCAAGAAGGGTGATGCACCACATGATGGCTGCACGACAGGCCAAGAAGGGTGATGCACTGCATGATGGCTGCATGACAGGCCAAGAGGGGTGATGCGCCACATGATGGCTGCACGACATGCCAAGAGGGGTCATGCGCCGCATGATGGCTGCACGACAGGCTGAGAGGGGTCATGCCCGGCATGAGGGCTGCACGACAGGCTGACAGGGGTCATGCGCCGCATGATAGCTGCACGAAAGGCGGAGAGCGGTCATGTGCCACATGATGGCTGCACGATAGGGCGAGAGGGGTCATGCGCCGACAGGCTGAGAGGGATCATGCGCTGACAGGCCAAGAGGGGTCATGCACCGCATGAGGGCTGCACGACAGGCCAAGAAGGGTGATGTGCTGCATGATGGCTGCATTACATTCCAAGAAGGGTGATGCATCGCATGATGGCTGCACGACAGGCCGAAAGGGGTGATACGCCGCATGATGGCTGCACGACAGGATGAGCGGGGTCATGCGCCACATGATAGTTGCACGACAGGCCTAGAGGGGTCATGCACCGCATGAGGGCTGTACGACAGGCCGACAGGGGTCATGTGCTGTATGATGGCTGCATGACAGGCCGAGAGGGGTCATGCGCTGCATGATGGCTGCACGACAGGCCAAGAGAGGTCATGTGCCGCATGATGGCGGCACGACAGGCCGAGAGGAGTCATGCGCCGCATGAGGGCTGCACGACAGGCTGAGAGGGATCATGTGCTGCATGAGGGCTGCACGACAGGCCGAGAGGGGTCATGCGCCGCATGATGGCTGCACGACAGGCTGAGTGGATTGATACATTGCATGATGGCTGCATGACAGGCCGAGAGGGGTCATGCGCCGCATGGTGGCTGCACGACAGACCGAGAGGGGTCATGCGCCGCATGATGGCTGCACGACAGGCCGAGTGGATTGATGCATTGCATGATGGCTGCACAACAGGCCGAGAGGGGTCATGCGCCGCATGGTGGCTGCATGACAGGCTGAGGGGTGTCATGCGCCGCATGATGGCTGCACGACAGGCTGAGAGGGGTCATGCGCCACATGATGGCTGCATGTCAGGCCGAGACGGGTCATGCGCCACATGATGGCTGCACGAGAGGCCGAGAGGGGTCATGCGCCGACAGGCCTGAGAGGAGTCATTCACTGACAGGCCGATAGGAATCATGTGCCGCATGAGGGCTGCACGAGAGGCCGAGAGGAGTCATGCGCCGCATGAGGGCTGCACGACAGGCTGAAAGCGGTCATATGCCGCATGATAGTTGCACGACAGGCCTAGAGGGGTCATGCACCTCATGAGGGATGCACGACAGGCCGACAGGGGTCATGTGCAGCTTGATGGCTGCACGACAGGCCAATATAGGTCATGTACTGCATGATGGCTGCACGACAGGCCGAGAGGGGTCATGCGCTGTATGATGGCTTCACGACAGGCCGAGAGGAGTCATGCGCTGCATGAGGGCTGCACGACAGGCCAAGAAGAGTTATGCACCGCATGATGGCTGCACGACAGGCCAAGAGGGGTGATGCGCCGCATGATGGCTGCACAACATACCAAGAGGGGTCATGCACTGCATGATGGCTGCACGACAGGCCGAGAGGGGTCATGCGCTGTATGATGGCTGCACGACAGGCCGAGAGGGGTCATGTGCTGCATGAGGGCTGCACGACAGGCCAAGAAAGGTGATGCACTGCATGATGGCTGCACGACAAGCCGAGTGGAGTGATGCATTGCATGATGGCTGCACAGCAGGCCGAGAGGGGTCATGCGCCCCATGGTGTCTGCACGAAAGGCTGAGAGGGGTCATGTACCGCATGATGGCTGCACAACAGGCTGAGAGTGCTGATGCGCAGCATGATGGCGGCACGATAGGCCGAGAGGGGTCATGCGCCACATGTTAGCTGCACGACAGGCCGAGAGGGGTCATGCGCCACATGGTGGCTGCACCCCAGGCCAACAGGGGTCAAAGGCCGCATGAGGGCTGCACGACAGGCCAAAAGGAGTGATGCGTAGAATGATGGCTGCACGACAGGCCGAGAGGAGTGATGCATTGCATGATGGCTGCACGACAGGCCAAGAGAGGTCATACGCTGCATGGTGGCTGCACGACAGGCCGAGAGAGGTCATTTGCTGCATGATGGCTGCACGACAGGCCGAGACGGGTCATGCGCCACATGATAGCTGCACGACAGGCCGAGAGGGGTCATGCGCCGCATGATGGCTGCACAACAGGCCAAGAGGGGTAATGCGCCGCATGATGGATGCATGACAGATCGAGAGGGGTCATGCGCCGCATGATGGCTGCACGACAGACCGAAAGGGGTCATGCGCCGCATGATGGCTGCACGACAGGCGGAGAGAGGTCATGCGCCGCATGATGGCTGCACGGCAGGCCGAGAGGAGTCATTAGCTGCATGAGGGCTGCACGACAGGCCGAGAGGGGTCGTGTGCTGCATGAGGGCTGCACAACAGGCCGAGAGGGGTCATGTACCGTATGATGGCTGCACGACAGGCCGAGAGGAGTGATGCATTGCATGATGGCTGCACGACAGGCCGAGTGGGGTCATGCCCGCATGGTGGCTGCACGACAGGCCGAGAAGGGTCATGTACCGCATGATGGCGGCACGACAGGCCGAGAAGGCTGATACGCAGCATGATGGCGGCACACTAGGCTGAGAGGGGTCATGCGCCGCATGTTAGCTGCACGACAGGCCGAGAGGGGTAAAGCGCCACATGGTGGCTGCACCCCAGGCCGACAGGGGTCATGCGCCGCATGAGGGCTGCACGACAGGCCAAAAGGAGTGATACGTAGCATGCTGGCTGCACGACAGGCCGAGAGGAGTTATGTATTGCATGATGGCTGCACGACAGGCCGAGAGGAGTGATGCATTGCATGATGGCTGCACGACACGCCAAGAGGGGTCATACGCTGCATGGTGGCTGCACGACAGGCCGAGAGGGGTCATTTGCCGCATGATGGCTGCACGACAGACCGAGACGGGTCATGCGCCGCATGATGGCTGCACGACAGGCCGAGAGGGGCCATGCGCTGCATGATGGCTGCACGACAGGCCGATGAGGGGTCATGCGCCGCATGATGGCTGCACGACAGGCCGAGAGGGGTCATGCGCTGCATGATGGCTGCACGACAGGCTGAGAGGGGTCATGCCCGGCATGAGGGCTGCACGACAGGCTGACAGGGGTCATGCGAGCATGAGGGCAGCACAACAGGCCAAGAAGGGTGATGCACCACATGATGGCTGCACGACAGGCCAAGAAGGGTGATGCACTGCATGATGGCTGCATGACAGGCCAAGAGGGGTGATGCGCCACATGATGGCTGCACGACATGCCAAGAGGGGTCATGCGCCGCATGATGGCTGCACGACAGGCTGAGAGGGGTCATGCCCCGCATGAGGGCTGCACGACAGGCTGACAGGGGTCATGCGCCGCATGATAGCTGCACGACAGGCGGAGAGTGGTCATGTGCCGCATGATGGCTGCACGATAGGGCGAGAGGGGTCATGCGCCGACAGGCTGAGAGGGATCATGCGCTGACAGGCCAAGAGGGGTGATGTGCTGCATGATGGCTGCATTACAGGCCAAGAAGGGTGATGCATCGCATGATGGCTGCACGATAGGCCGAGAGGGGAGATACGCTGCATGAAGGCTGCACGACAGGATGAGAGGGGTCATGCGCCACATGATAGTTGCACGACAGGCCTAGAGGGGTCATGCACCGCATGAGGGCTGTATGACAGGCCGACAGGGGTCATGTGCTGTATGATGGCTGCATGACAGGCCGGGAGGGGTCATGCGCTGCATGATGGCTGCACGACAGGCCGAGAGAGGTCATGTGTCGCATGATGGTGGCACGACAGGCCGAGAGGAGTCATGCGCCGAATGAGGGCTGCACGACAGGCCGAGAGGGGTCATGTGCTGCATGAGGGCTGCACGACAGGCCGAGAGGGGTCATGCGCCGCATGATGGCTGCACGACAGGCTGAGTGAATTGATACATTGCATGATGGCTGCACGACAGGCCGAGAGGGGTCATGCGCCGCATGGTGGCTGCACGACAGATCGAGAGGGGTCATGCGCCGCATGGTGGCTGCACGACAGGCCGAGTGGATTGATGCATTGCATGATGGCTGCACAACAGGCCGAGAGGGGTCATGCGCCGCATGGTGGCTGCACGACATGCCGAGGGGTGTCATGCGCCGCATGATGGCTGCACGACAGGCCTAGAGGGGTCATGCGCCACATGATGGCTGCATGACAGGCCGAGACGGGTCATGCGCCACATGATGGCTGCACGACAGGCCGAGAGGGGTCATGCGCTGCATGATGGCTGCACGACAGGCCGAGAGGGGTCATGCGTCGACAGGCCTGAGAGGGGTCATTCACTGACAGGCCGAGAGGGATCATGTGCCGCATGAGGGCTGCATGAGAGGCCGAGACGAGTCATGCGCCGCATGAGGGCTGCACGACAGGCTGAGAGGTGTCATATGCTGCATGATAGTTGCACGACAGGCCTAGAGGGGTCATGCACCGCATGAGGGATGCACGACAGGCCGACAGGGGTCATGTGCAGCTTGATGGCTGCACGACACGCCGAGAGAGGTCATGTGCTGCATGATGGCTGCACGACAGACCGAGAGGGGTCATGCGCTGTATGATGGCTGCACGACAGGCCGAGAGGGGTCATGCGCTGCATGAGGGCTGCATGACAGGCCAAGAAGGGTGATGCACCGCATGATAGCTGTACGACAGGCCAAGAGGGATGATGCGCCGCATGATGGCTGCACAACATACCAAGAGGGGTCATGCACTGCATGATGGCTGCACGACAGGCCGAGAGGGGTCATGCGCTGTATGCTGGCTGCACGACAGGCCGAGAGGAGTCATGTGCTGCATGAGGGCTGCACGACAGGCCAAGAAGGGTGATGCACTGCATGATGTCTGCACGACAAGCCGAGTGGAGTGATGCATTGCATGATGGCTGCACGACAGGCCGAGAGGGGTCATGCGCCCCGTGGTGGCTGCACAAAAGGCTGAGAGGGGTCATGTACCGCATGACGGCTGCACAACAGTCTGAGAGTGCTGATGCGCAGCATGATGGCGGCACGATAGGCAGAGAGGGGTAATGCGCCACATGTTAGCTGCACGACAGGCCGAGAGGGGTCATGCGCCACATGGTGGCTGCACCCCAGGCCAACAGGGGTCAAAGGCGGCATGAGGGCTGCACGACAGGCCAAAAGGAGTGATGCGTAGAATGATGGCTGCACGACAGGCCGAGAGGAGTGATGCATTGCATGATGGCTGCACAACAGGCCAAGAGGGGTCATACGCTGCATGGTGGCTGCACGACAGGCCGAGAGAGGTCATTTGCTGCATGATGGCTGCACGACAGGCCGAGACGGGTCATGCGCCACATGATGGCTGCACGACAGGCCGAGACGGGTCATGCGCTGCATGATGGCTGCACGACAGGCTGAGAGGGGTCATGCCCGGCATGAGGGCTGCACGACAGGCTGACAGGGGTCATGCGAGCATGAGGGCAGCACAACAGGCCAAGAAGGGTGATGCACCACATGTTGGCTGCACGACAGGCCGAGAGGGGTCATGCGCTGCATGATGGCTGCACGACAGGCCGAGAGGGGTCATGCACCGACAGGCCGAGGGAGTCATTCACCGACAGGCTGAGAGGGGTCATGCGCTGCATGAGGGCAGCACAACAGGCCAAGAAGGGTGATGCACCACATGATGGCTGCACGACAGGCCAAGAAGGGTGATGCACTGCATGATGGCTGCATGACAGGCCAAGAGGGGTGATGCGCCACATGATGGCTGCACGACATGCCAAGAGGGGTCATGCGCCGCATGATGGCTGCACGACAGGCTGAGAGGGGTCATGCCCGGCATGAGGGCTGCACGACAGGCTGACAGGGGTCATGCGCCGCATGATAGCTGCACGAAAGGCGGAGAGCGGTCATGTGCCACATGATGGCTGCACGATAGGGCGAGAGGGGTCATGCGCCGACAGGCTGAGAGGGATCATGCGCTGACAGGCCAAGAGGGGTCATGCACCGCATGAGGGCTGCACGACAGGCCAAGAAGGGTGATGTGCTGCATGATGGCTGCATTACATTCCAAGAAGGGTGATGCATCGCATGATGGCTGCACGACAGGCCGAAAGGGGTGATACGCCGCATGATGGCTGCACGACAGGATGAGCGGGGTCATGCGCCACATGATAGTTGCACGACAGGCCTAGAGGGGTCATGCACCGCATGAGGGCTGTACGACAGGCCGACAGGGGTCATGTGCTGTATGATGGCTGCATGACAGGCCGAGAGGGGTCATGCGCTGCATGATGGCTGCACGACAGGCCAAGAGAGGTCATGTGCCGCATGATGGCGGCACGACAGGCCGAGAGGAGTCATGCGCCGCATGAGGGCTGCACGACAGGCTGAGAGGGATCATGTGCTGCATGAGGGCTGCACGACAGGCCGAGAGGGGTCATGCGCCGCATGATGGCTGCACGACAGGCTGAGTGGATTGATACATTGCATGATGGCTGCATGACAGGCCGAGAGGGGTCATGCGCCGCATGGTGGCTGCACGACAGACCGAGAGGGGTCATGCGCCGCATGATGGCTGCACGACAGGCCGAGTGGATTGATGCATTGCATGATGGCTGCACAACAGGCCGAGAGGGGTCATGCGCCGCATGGTGGCTGCATGACAGGCTGAGGGGTGTCATGCGCCGCATGATGGCTGCACGACAGGCTGAGAGGGGTCATGCGCCACATGATGGCTGCATGTCAGGCCGAGACGGGTCATGCGCCACATGATGGCTGCACGAGAGGCCGAGAGGGGTCATGCGCCGACAGGCCTGAGAGGAGTCATTCACTGACAGGCCGATAGGAATCATGTGCCGCATGAGGGCTGCACGAGAGGCCGAGAGGAGTCATGCGCCGCATGAGGGCTGCACGACAGGCTGAAAGCGGTCATATGCCGCATGATAGTTGCACGACAGGCCTAGAGGGGTCATGCACCTCATGAGGGATGCACGACAGGCCGACAGGGGTCATGTGCAGCTTGATGGCTGCACGACAGGCCAATATAGGTCATGTACTGCATGATGGCTGCACGACAGGCCGAGAGGGGTCATGCGCTGTATGATGGCTTCACGACAGGCCGAGAGGAGTCATGCGCTGCATGAGGGCTGCACGACAGGCCAAGAAGAGTTATGCACCGCATGATGGCTGCACGACAGGCCAAGAGGGGTGATGCGCCGCATGATGGCTGCACAACATACCAAGAGGGGTCATGCACTGCATGATGGCTGCACGACAGGCCGAGAGGGGTCATGCGCTGTATGATGGCTGCACGACAGGCCGAGAGGGGTCATGTGCTGCATGAGGGCTGCACGACAGGCCAAGAAAGGTGATGCACTGCATGATGGCTGCACGACAAGCCGAGTGGAGTGATGCATTGCATGATGGCTGCACAGCAGGCCGAGAGGGGTCATGCGCCCCATGGTGTCTGCACGAAAGGCTGAGAGGGGTCATGTACCGCATGATGGCTGCACAACAGGCTGAGAGTGCTGATGCGCAGCATGATGGCGGCACGATAGGCCGAGAGGGGTCATGCGCCACATGTTAGCTGCACGACAGGCCGAGAGGGGTCATGCGCCACATGGTGGCTGCACCCCAGGCCAACAGGGGTCAAAGGCCGCATGAGGGCTGCACGACAGGCCAAAAGGAGTGATGCGTAGAATGATGGCTGCACGACAGGCCGAGAGGAGTGATGCATTGCATGATGGCTGCACGACAGGCCAAGAGAGGTCATACGCTGCATGGTGGCTGCACGACAGGCCGAGAGAGGTCATTTGCTGCATGATGGCTGCACGACAGGCCGAGACGGGTCATGCGCCACATGATAGCTGCACGACAGGCCGAGAGGGGTCATGCGCCGCATGATGGCTGCACAACAGGCCAAGAGGGGTAATGCGCCGCATGATGGATGCATGACAGATCGAGAGGGGTCATGCGCCGCATGATGGCTGCACGACAGACCGAAAGGGGTCATGCGCCGCATGATGGCTGCACGACAGGCGGAGAGAGGTCATGCGCCGCATGATGGCTGCACGGCAGGCCGAGAGGAGTCATTAGCTGCATGAGGGCTGCACGACAGGCCGAGAGGGGTCGTGTGCTGCATGAGGGCTGCACAACAGGCCGAGAGGGGTCATGTACCGTATGATGGCTGCACGACAGGCCGAGAGGAGTGATGCATTGCATGATGGCTGCACGACAGGCCGAGTGGGGTCATGCCCGCATGGTGGCTGCACGACAGGCCGAGAAGGGTCATGTACCGCATGATGGCGGCACGACAGGCCGAGAAGGCTCATACGCAGCATGATGGCGGCACACTAGGCTGAGAGGGGTCATGCGCCGCATGTTAGCTGCACGACAGGCCGAGAGGGGTAAAGCGCCACATGGTGGCTGCACCCCAGGCCGACAGGGGTCATGCGCCGCATGAGGGCTGCACGACAGGCCAAAAGGAGTGATACGTAGCATGCTGGCTGCACGACAGACCAAGAGGAGTTATGTATTGCATGATGGCTGCACGACAGGCCGAGAGGAGTGATGCATTGCATGATGGCTGCACGACACGCCAAGAGGGGTCATACGCTGCATGGTGGCTGCACGACAGGCCGAGAGGGGTCATTTGCCGCATGATGGCTGCACGACAGACCGAGACGGGTCATGCGCCGCATGATGGCTGCACGACAGGCCGAGAGGGGCCATGCGCTGCATGATGGCTGCACGACAGGCCGATGAGGGGTCATGCGCCGCATGATGGCTGCACGACAGGCCGAGAGGGGTCATGCGCTGCATGATGGCTGCACGACAGGCTGAGAGGGGTCATGCCCGGCATGAGGGCTGCACGACAGGCTGACAGGGGTCATGCGAGCATGAGGGCAGCACAACAGGCCAAGAAGGGTGATGCACCACATGATGGCTGCACGACAGGCCAAGAAGGGTGATGCACTGCATGATGGCTGCATGACAGGCCAAGAGGGGTGATGCGCCACATGATGGCTGCACGACATGCCAAGAGGGGTCATGCGCCGCATGATGGCTGCACGACAGGCTGAGAGGGGTCATGCCCCGCATGAGGGCTGCACGACAGGCTGACAGGGGTCATGCGCCGCATGATAGCTGCACGACAGGCGGAGAGTGGTCATGTGCCGCATGATGGCTGCACGATAGGGCGAGAGGGGTCATGCGCCGACAGGCTGAGAGGGATCATGCGCTGACAGGCCAAGAGGGGTGATGTGCTGCATGATGGCTGCATTACAGGCCAAGAAGGGTGATGCATCGCATGATGGCTGCACGATAGGCCGAGAGGGGAGATACGCTGCATGAAGGCTGCACGACAGGATGAGAGGGGTCATGCGCCACATGATAGTTGCACGACAGGCCTAGAGGGGTCATGCACCGCATGAGGGCTGTATGACAGGCCGACAGGGGTCATGTGCTGTATGATGGCTGCATGACAGGCCGGGAGGGGTCATGCGCTGCATGATGGCTGCACGACAGGCCGAGAGAGGTCATGTGTCGCATGATGGTGGCACGACAGGCCGAGAGGAGTCATGCGCCGAATGAGGGCTGCACGACAGGCCGAGAGGGGTCATGTGCTGCATGAGGGCTGCACGACAGGCCGAGAGGGGTCATGCGCCGCATGATGGCTGCACGACAGGCTGAGTGAATTGATACATTGCATGATGGCTGCACGACAGGCCGAGAGGGGTCATGCGCCGCATGGTGGCTGCACGACAGATCGAGAGGGGTCATGCGCCGCATGGTGGCTGCACGACAGGCCGAGTGGATTGATGCATTGCATGATGGCTGCACAACAGGCCGAGAGGGGTCATGCGCCGCATGGTGGCTGCACGACATGCCGAGGGGTGTCATGCGCCGCATGATGGCTGCACGACAGGCCTAGAGGGGTCATGCGCCACATGATGGCTGCATGACAGGCCGAGACGGGTCATGCGCCACATGATGGCTGCACGACAGGCCGAGAGGGGTCATGCGCTGCATGATGGCTGCACGACAGGCCGAGAGGGGTCATGCGTCGACAGGCCTGAGAGGGGTCATTCACTGACAGGCCGAGAGGGATCATGTGCCGCATGAGGGCTGCATGAGAGGCCGAGACGAGTCATGCGCCGCATGAGGGCTGCACGACAGGCTGAGAGGTGTCATATGCTGCATGATAGTTGCACGACAGGCCTAGAGGGGTCATGCACCGCATGAGGGATGCACGACAGGCCGACAGGGGTCATGTGCAGCTTGATGGCTGCACGACAGGCCGAGAGAGGTCATGTGCTGCATGATGGCTGCACGACAGACCGAGAGGGGTCATGCGCTGTATGATGGCTGCACGACAGGCCGAGAGGGGTCATGCGCTGCATGAGGGCTGCATGACAGGCCAAGAAGGGTGATGCACCGCATGATAGCTGCACGACAGGCCAAGAGGGATGATGCGCCGCATGATGGCTGCACAACATACCAAGAGGGGTCATGCACTGCATGATGGCTGCACGACAGGCCGAGAGGGGTCATGCGCTGTATGCTGGCTGCACGACAGGCCGAGAGGAGTCATGTGCTGCATGAGGGCTGCACGACAGGCCAAGAAGGGTGATGCACTGCATGATGTCTGCACGACAAGCCGAGTGGAGTGATGCATTGCATGATGGCTGCACGACAGGCCGAGAGGGGTCATGCGCCCCGTGGTGGCTGCACAAAAGGCTGAGAGGGGTCATGTACCGCATGACGGCTGCACAACAGTCTGAGAGTGCTGATGCGCAGCATGATGGCGGCACGATAGGCAGAGAGGGGTAATGCGCCACATGTTAGCTGCACGACAGGCCGAGAGGGGTCATGCGCCACATGGTGGCTGCACCCCAGGCCAACAGGGGTCAAAGGCGGCATGAGGGCTGCACGACAGGCCAAAAGGAGTGATGCGTAGAATGATGGCTGCACGACAGGCCGAGAGGAGTGATGCATTGCATGATGGCTGCACAACAGGCCAAGAGGGGTCATACGCTGCATGGTGGCTGCACGACAGGCCGAGAGAGGTCATTTGCTGCATGATGGCTGCACGACAGGCCGAGACGGGTCATGCGCCACATGATGGCTGCACGACAGGCCGAGAGGGGTCATGTGCCGCATGATGGCTGCACAACAGGCCGAGAGGGGTCATGCGCCGCATGATGGCTGCATGACAGACCGAAAGGGGTCATGCGCCGCATGATGGCTGCACGGTAGACCGAGAGGGGTCATGCGCCGCATGATGGCTGCACGACAGGCCGAGAGAGGTCATGTGCCGCATGATGGCTGCACGGCAGGCCGAGAGGAGTCATGCGCTGCATGAGGGCTGCACGACAGGCCGAGAAGGGTCGTGTACTGCATGAGGCCTGCACGACAGGCCGAGAGGGGTCATGTACCGTATGATGGCTGCACGACAGGCCGAGAGGGGTCTTGCCCGCTTGATGGCTGCACGACAAGCGGAGAGGGGTCATGTGCTGCATGGTGGCTGCACGACAGGCCAAGCGGGGTCATATGCCGCATGGTGGCTTCACGACAGGCCGAGAGGGGTCATGCCCCACATGATGGCTGCACGACAGGCCAAGAAGGGCGATGCGCCGCATGATGGCTGCACGACAGGCCGAGTGGAGTGATGCATTGCATGATGGCTGCACGACAGGCCGAGAGGGGTCATGCCCGCATGGTGGCTGCACGATAGGCCGAGAAGGGTCATGTACCGCATGATGGCTGCACGACAGGCCGAGAGGGCTGATACGCAGCATGATGGCGGCACGATAGGCCGAGAGGGGTCATGCGCCGCATGTTAGCTCCATGACAGGCCGAGAGGGGTCAAGCGCCACATGGTGGCTGCACCCCAGGCCGACAGGGGTCATGCGCCGCATGAGGGCTGCACGACAGGCCAAAAGGAGTGATACGTAGCATGATGGCTGCACGACAGGCCGAGAGGAGTTATGCATTGCATGATGGATGCACGACAGGCCGAGAGGAGTGATGCATTGCATGATGGCTGCACGACACGCCAAGAGGGGTCATACGCTGCATGGTGGCTGCACGACAGGATGAGAGGGGTCATTCGCCACATGATATTTGCACGACAGGCCTAGAGGGGTCATGCACCGCATGAGGGCTGTACGACAGGCCGACAGGGGTCATGTGCTGTATGATGGCTGCATGACAGGCCGAGAGGGGTCATGCGCTGCATGATGGCTGCACGACAGGCCGAGAGAGGTCATGTGCCGCATGATGACGGCACGACAGGCTGAGAGGAGTCATGCGCCGCATGAGGGCTGCACGACAGGCCGAGAGGGGTCATGTGCTGCATGAGGGCTGCACGACAGGCCGAGAGGGGTCATGCGCCGCATGATGGCTGCACGACAGGCTGAGTGGATTGATAAATTGCATGATGGCTGCACGACAGGCCGAGAGGGGTCATGCGCCGCATGAGGGCTGCACGACAGGCCGAGAGGGGTCATGTGCTGCATAAGGGCTGCACGACAGGCAGAGAGGGGTCATGCGCCGCATGATGGCTGCACGACAGGCTGAGTGGATTGATACATTGCATGATGGCTGCACGACAGGCCGAGAAGGGTCATGCGCCGCATGGTTGCTTGCACGACAGACCGACAGGGGTCATGCGCCGCATGACGGCTGCACGACAGGCCGAGTGGATTGATGCATTGCATGATGGCTGCACAACAGGCCGAGAGGGGTCATGCGCCGCATGGTGGCTGCACGACAGGCCGAGGAGTGTCATGCGCCGCATGATGCCTGCACGACAGACCGAGAGGGGTCATGCGCCGCATGATGGCTGCACGACAGGCCGAGTGGATTGATGCATTGCATGATGGCTGCACAACAGGCTGAGAGGGGTCATGCGCCGCATGGTGGCTGCACGACAGGCCGAGGGGTGTCATGCGCCGCATGATGGCTGCACGACAGGCCGAGAGGGGTCATGCGCCACATGATGGCTGCACGACAGGCGGAGAGGGGTGATGCGCTGCATGATGGCTGCACGACAGGCCGAGAGGGGTCATGCGCCGACAGGCCTGAGAGGGGTCATTCACTGACAGGCCGAGAGGGATCATGTGCCGCATGAGGGTTGCACGACAGGCTGAGAGGGGTCATATGCCGCATGATAGTTGCACGACAGGCCTAGAGGGGTCATGCACCGCATGAGGGATGCACAACAGGCCGACAGGGGTCATGTGCAGCTTGATGGCTGCACGACAGGCCGAGAGAGGTCATGTGCTGAATGATGGCTGCACGACAGGCCGAGAGAGGTCATGCGCCGCATGATGGCTGCACGGCAGGCCAAGAGGAGTCATGCGCAGCATGAGGGCTGCACGACAGGCCCAGAGGGGTCATGTGCTGCATGAGGGCTGCACAACAGGCCGAGAGGGGTCATGTACCGCATGATGGCTGCACGACAGGCCAAGAGGGGTCATGCCTGCTTGATGGCTGCACAACAGGCGGAGAGGGGTCATGTGCTGCATGGTGCCTGCGCCAGTGGTGGGATCAGGTGCACGTCATCGTCCGGTTTGTGTAACACAGAGCGCGGGCGAATTGAAAAGTGAACTGGGTCAGGAGTTTGACGGCTGACTGGAATCCACCCGCGCTCGGGAAGGGAGGCTTCTCGCGCTGCCCATCTGACGGTTGCCGGGCTCGCGGCACCTCTGGAGAAGAAAATTTAAAATGTTGACACTTACACCACGAAAAAGACAGTACAGCTCTGCAGGCTCCTCCAGGGTCTTGCTATTTCTGCCCTGTTGAAGGCGGAGCTGGTACCGCCGAAATGCAATATTGCTTAGAGGGGATTGAAGGTCCCTCAGAATAACATCTGTTCTATATTGGACCTCTTGTTTACAACAATATATGTTTTGTTGTTTTTTCAGTTAGCCAGGATCTACAGTAACATTTGTTCAGTATCCCAGTTGGTTTTCGTAGATCACTGTCTATTGAATCAGGCTTATTCGTTGTTTGGGAATATCAGCATTTTCTTACTTCCCTTTCTTCCCCCTCATGCTTTGGCAGACCCCACCCCATTGGTGTATGAACAAATATTCCCACTGGGGTGTTACTGATACTTACTATGATCATATAATGTTGAAAAAAGTATTTGTTACCTTTTTCCAGTGTTGATGTCTCTACATTGGGAGAAATATTTCCTTATTTTGGTTTATGTCTCATTGATTTTTCCATTTTTCCTTCTTTCTTTTTTATCTAACATTCATGATTTCTGTTTAGCAATTTTGCATTCTGATTCATACTAAGAAGGATTGTTTTTCATATGTATGTAACCTTGTAAATGTTTTATTGATTGTATTTGTACGGATGTTTCCACATAAGGTTTTGTCTTTAACTTACAATAATTTGCATGACTATCCTTGATGTGTTGTACTATGATGGATACTAATTATATGTAGATGCTATTACCCCAAAGGGGTACTTAGGTTTGGCCCAGGGGCAGGACCTATATTCATTCACACCTTCCTATAGGCCAACCTACATACGTACTAGTACCTTGTGTTAATATTTGCATGGTGCCTGCACGACAGGCCAAGAGGGGTCATATGTTGCATGGTGGCTGCACGACAGGCCGAGAGGGGTCATGCCCGCTTGATGGCTGCACGACTGGCAGAGAGGGGTCATGTGCCGCATGGTCGCTGCACGACAGGCCAAGAGGGGTCATGTGCTGCATGGTGCCTGCACGATAGGCCAAGAGCGGTCATATGCTGCATGGTGGCTGCACGACAGGGCGAGAGGGGTCATGCCCGCTTGATGGCTGCACGACAGGCCGAGAGGGGTCATGCACCGCATGGTGGCTGCATGACAGGTCGAGAGGGGTCATGCACCGACAGGCCGAGAGGGGTCATTCACCGACAGGCCAAGAGGGGTCATGCGCTGCATGATGGCTGCGCGACAGGCCGAGAGGGGTCATACACCACATGATGGCTGCACGACAGGCCAAGAGGGGTGATGCGCCGCATGATGGCTGCACGACAGGCCAAAGGTGATGCACCGCATGATGGCTGCACAACAGGCAGAGAGGGGTCATGCGCCGCATGGTGGCTGCACAGCAGGCCGAGGGGGGTCATGTGCAACATGATGGCTGCACGACAGGCTGAGGGGGGTCATGCACTGCATGATGGCTGCATGACAGGCCGAGAGGGGTCATGCGCTGAAAGGCTGAGAGGGATCATGCGCTGACAGGCCAAGAGGGGTGATGCGCCGCATGAGGACTGCACGACAGGCCAAGAATGGTCATGCGCCACATGATGGCTGCATGACAGGCCAAGAAGGCTGATGCACAGCATGATGGCTGCACGACAGGCTGAGAGGGGTGATGTGCCGCGTGATGGCTGCACGACAGGATGAGAGGGGTCATGCGCCGCATGATAGTTGCACGACAGGCCTAGAGGGGTCATGCACCGCATGAGGGCTGCACGACAGGCCAACAGGGGTCATGTGCCGCATGATGGCTACACGACAGGCCGAGAGAGGTCATGCGCTGCACTATGTCTGCACGACAGGCCGAGAGGGGTCATGCACTGCATGATGGCTGCAAGACAGGCCGAGAGAGGTCATGCGCCGCATGATGGCTGCATGACAGGCTGAGAGGATTCATGCGCCGCATGAGGGCTGCACGACAGGCCGAGAGGGGTCATGTGCTGCATGAGGGCTGCACGACAGGCCGAGAGGGGTCATGCACCGCATGATAGTTGCACGACAGGCCTAGAGGTGTCATGCACCGCATGAGGGCTGCACGACAGGCTGACAGGGATCATGTGCCCCATGATGGCTGCATGACAGGCCGAGAGAGGTCATGAGCTGCATGATGGCTGCACGACAGGCCAAGAGGGGTCATGCACTGCATGATGGCTGCACGACAGGCCGAGAGAGGTCATGCGCCGTATGATAGTTGCACGACAGGCCTAGAGGGGTCATGCACCGCATGAGGGATGCACAACAGGCAGAGAGGGGTCATGTGCAGCTTGATGGCTGCACGACAGGCCGAGAGAGGTCATGTGCTGCATGATGGCTGCACGACAAGTCGAGAGAGGTCATGCGCCGCATGATGGCTGCATGGCAGGCCAAGAGGAGTCATGCGCAGCATGAGGGCTGCACGACAGGCCCAGAGGGGTCATGTGCTGCATGAGGGCTGCACAACAGGCCGAGAGGGGTCATGTACCGCATGATGGCTGCACGACAGGCCAAGAGGGGTCATGCCTGCTTGATGGCTGCACAACAGGCGGAGAGGGGTCATGTGCTGCATGGTGCCTGCACCAGTGGTGGGATCAGGTGCACGTCATCGTCCGGTTTGTGTAACACAGAGCGCAGGCGAATTGAAAAGTGATCTAGGACAGGAGTTTGACGGCTGACTGGAATCCACCCGCGCTCGGGAAGGGAGGCTTCTCGCGCTGCCCATCTGACGGTTGCCGGGCTCGCGGCACCTCTGGAGAAGAAAATTTAAAATGTTGACACTTACACCACGGAAAAGAAAGTACAGCTCTGCAGGCTCCTCCAGGGTCTTGCTATTTCTGCCCTGTTGAAGGCGGAGCTGGTACCGCCGAAACGCAATATTGCCTAGAGGGGATTGAAGGTCCCTCAGAATAACATCTGTTCTATATTGGACCTCTTGTTTACAACAATATATGTTTTGTTGTTTTTTCAGTTAGCCAGGATCTACAGTAACATTTGTTCAGTATCCCAGTTGGTTTTCGTAGATCACTGTCTATTGAATCAGGCTTATTCGTTGTTTGGGAATATCAGCATTTTTCTTACTTCCCTTTCTTCCCCCTCATGCTTTGGCAGACCCCACCCCATTGGTGTATGAACAAATATTCCCACTGGGGTGTTACTGATACTTACTATGATCATATAATGTTGAAAAAAGTATTTGTTACCTTTTTCCAGTGTTGATGTCTCTACATTGGGATAAATATTTCCTTATTTTGGTTTATGTCTCATTGATTTTTCCATTTTTCCTTCTTTCTTTTTTATCTAACATTCATGATTTCTGTTTAGCAATTTTGCATTCTGATTCATACTAAGAAGGATTGTTTTTCATATGTATGTAACCTTGTAAATGTTTTATTGATTGTATTTGTACGGATGTTTGCACATAAAGTTTTGTCTTTAACTTACAATAATTTGCATGACTATCCTTGATGTGTTGTACTATGATGGATACTAATTATATGTAGATGCTATTACCCCAAAAGGGTACTTAGGTTTGGACCAGGGGCAGGACCTTAATTCATTCACACCTTCCTACAGGCCAACCTACATATGTACTAGTACCTTGTGTTAATATTTGCATGGTGCCTGCACGACAGGCCAAGAGGGGTCATATGTTGCATGGTGGCTGCACGACAGGCCGAGAGGGGTCATGCCCGCTTGATGGCTGCACGACTGGCGGAGAGGGGTCATGTGCCGCATGGTCGCTGCACGACAGGCCAAGAAGGGTGATGCGCCACATGATGGCTGCATGACAGGCCAAGAAGGGTGATGCACAGCATGATGGCTGCACGACAGGCCGAGAGAGGTGATGTGCCACGTGATGGCTGCACGACAGGATGAGAGGGGTCTTGCGCCGCATGATAGTTGCATGACAGGCCTAGAGGGGTCATGCAATGTATGAGGGCTGCACGACAGGCCAACAGGGGTCATGTGCCGCATGATGGCTACACGACAGGCCGAGAGAGGTCATGCGCTGCACTATGGCTGCACGACAGGCCGAGAGGGGTCATGCACTGCATGATGGCTGCAAGACAGGCCGAGAGAGGTCATGCGCCGCATGATGGCTACATGACAGGCTGAGAGGATTCATGCGCCGCATGAGGGCTGCACGACAGGCCGAGAGGGGTCATGTGCCGCATGATGGCTGCACGACAGGCCGAGAGGGGTCATGCGCTGCATGATGGCTGCATGACAGGCCGAGAGAGGTCATGTGCCGCATGATGGCTGCACGACAGGCCGAGAGGAGTCATGAGCCGCATGATGGCTGCACAACAGGCCGAGAGGGGTCATGCGCCGCATGATAGTTGCACGACAGGCCTAGAGGTGTCATGCACCGCATGAGGGCTGCACGACAGGCTGACAGGGGTCATGTGCCCCATGATGGCTGCATGACATGCCGAGAGAGGTCATGAGCTGCATGATGGCTGCACGAAAGACCAAGAGGGGTCATGCACTGCATGATGTCTGCACGACAGGCCGAGAGAGGTCATGCGCCGTATGATGGCTGCACGGCAGGCCGAGAGGAGTCATGCGCTGCATGAGGGCTGCACGACAGGCCGAGAGGGGTCGTGTGCTGCATGAGGGCTGCACGACAGGCCGAGAGGGGTCATGTACTGTATGATGGCTGCACGACAGGCCGAGAGGGGTCTTGCCCGCTTGATGGCTGCACGACAAGCGGAGAGGGGTCATGTGCTGCATGGTGGCTGCACGACAGGCCAAGCGGGGTCATATGCCGCATGGTGGCTTCACAACAGGCCGAGAGGGGTCATGCCCCACATGATGGCTGCACGACAGGCCAAGAAGGGTGATGCGCCGCATGATGGCTGCACGACAGGCCGAGTGGAGTGATGCATTGCATGATGGCTGCACGACAGGCCGAGTGGGGTCATGCCCGCATGGTGGCTGCACGACAGGCCGAGAAGGGTCATGTACCGCATGATGGCGGTACGACAGGCCGAGAGGGCTGATACGCAGCATGATGGCGGCACAATAGGCTGAGAGGGGTCATGCGCCGCATGTTAGCTGCACGACAGGCCAAGAGGGGTAAAGCGCCACATGGTGGCTGCACCCCAGGCCGACAGGGGTCATGCGCCGCATGAGGGCTGCACGACAGGCCAAAAGGAGTGATACGTAGCATGCTGGCTGCACGACAGGCCGAGAGGAGTGATGTATTGCATGATGGCTGCACGACAGGCCGAGAGGAGTGATGCATTGCATGATGGCTGCACGACATGCCAAGAGGGGTCATACGCTGCATGGTGGCTGCGCGACAGGCCGAGAGGGGTCATTTGCCGCATGATGGCTGCACGACAGACCGAGACGGGTCATGCACCGCATGATGGCTGCACGACAGGCCGAGAGGGGTCATGGGCTGCATGATGGCTGCACGACAGGCCGATGAGGGGTCATGCGCCGCATGATGTCTGCACGACAGGCCGAGAGGGGTCATGCGCTGCATGATGGCTGCACGACAGGCCGAGAGGGGTCATGCACCGACAGGCCGAGGGAGTCATTCACCGACAGGCTGAGAGGGGTCATGCGCTGCATGAGGGCAGCACAACAGGCCAAGAAGGGTGATGCACCACATGATGGCTGCACGACAGGCCAAGAAGGGTGATGCACTGCATGATGGCTGCATGACAGGCCAAGAGGGGTGATGCGCCACATGATGGCTGCACGACATGCCAAGAGGGGTCATGCGCCGCATGATGGCTGCACGACAGGCTGAGAGGGGTCATGCCCGGCATGAGGGCTGCACGACAGGCTGACAGGGGTCATGCGCCGCATGATAGCTGCACGACAGGCGGAGAGCGGTCATGTGCCGCATGATGGCTGCACGATAGGGCGAGAGGGGTCATGCGCCGACAGGCTGAGAGGGATCATGCGCTGACAGGCCAAGAGGGGTCATGCGCCGAATGAGGGCTGCACGACAGGCCAAGAAGGGTGATGTGCTGCATGATGGCTGCATTACATTCCAAGAAGGGTGATGCATCGCATGATGGCTGCACGACAGGCCGAAAGGGGTGATACGCCGCATGATGGCTGCACGACAGGATGAGCGGGGTCATGCGCCACATGATAGTTGCACGACAGGCCTAGAGGGGTCATGCACCGCATGAGGGCTGTACGACAGGCCGACAGGGGTCATGTGCTGTATGATGGCTGCATGACAGGCCGAGAGGGGTCATGCGCTGCATGATGGCTGCACGACAGGCCAAGAGAGGTCATGTGCCGCATGATGGCGGCACGACAGGCCGAGAGGAGTCATGCGCCGCATGAGGGCTGCACGACAGGCCGAGAGGGATCATGTGCTGCATGAGGGCTGCACGACAGGCCGAGAGGGGTCATGCGCCGCATGATGGCTGCACGACAGGCTGAGTGGATTGATACATTGCATGATGGCTGCATGACAGGCCGAGAGGGGTCATGCGCCGCATGGTGGCTGCACGACAGACCGAGAGGGGTCATGCGCCGCATGATGGCTGCACGACAGGCCGAGTGGATTGATGCATTGCATGATGGCTGCACAACAGGCCGAGAGGGGTCATGCGCCGCATGGTGGCTGCATGACAGGCCGAGGGGTGTCATGCGCCGCATGATGGCTGCACAACAGGCCGAGAGGGGTCATGCACCACATGATGGCTGCATGTCAGGCCGAGACGGGTCATGCGCCACATGATGGCTGCACGAGAGGCCGAGAGGGGTCATGCGCCGACAGGCCTGAGAGGAGTCATTCACTGACAGGCCGAGAGGGATCATGTGACGCATGAGGGCTGCACGAGAGGCCGAGAGGAGTCATGCGCCGCATGAGGGCTGCACGACAGGCAGAAAGCGGTCATATGCCACATGATAGTTGCACGACAGGCCTAGAGGGGTCATGCACCGCATGAGGGATGCACGACAGGCCGACAGGGGTCATGTGCAGCTTGATGGCTGCACGACAGGCCGATATAGGTCATGTGCTGCATGATGGCTGAACGACAGGCCGAGAGGGGTCATGCGCTGTATGATGGCTTCACGACTGGCCGAGAGGAGTCATGCGCTGCATGAGGGCTGCACGACAGGCCAAGAAGGGTTATGCACCGCATGATGGCTGCACGACAGGCCAAGAGGGGTGATGCGCCGCATGATGGCTGCACAACATACCAAGAGGGGTCATGCACTGCATGATGGCTGCACGACAGGCCGAGAGGGGTCATGCGCTGTATGATGGCTGCACGACAGGCCGAGAGGGGTCATGTGCTGCATGAGGGCTGCACGACAGGCCAAGAAAAGTGATGCACTGCATGATGGCTGCACGACAAGCCGAGTGGAGTGATGCATTGCATGATGGCTGCACGGCAGGCCGAGAGGGGTCATGCGCCCCATGGTGGCTGCACGAAAGGCTGAGAGGGGTCATGTACCGCATGATGGCTGCACAACAGGCTGAGAGTGCTGATGCGCAGCATGATGGCGGCACGATAGGCCGAGAGGGGTCATGCGCCACATGTTAGCTGCACGACAGGCCGAGAGGGGTCATGCGCCAGATGGTGGCTGCACCCCAGGCCAACAGGGGTCAAAGGCCGCATGAGGGCTGCACGACAGGCCAAAAGGAGTGATGCGTAGAATGATGGCTGCACGACAGGCCGAGAGGAGTGATGCATTGCATGATGGCTGCACGACAGGCCGAGTGGGGTCATGCCCGCATGGTGGCTGCACGACAGGCCGAGAAGGGTCATGTACCGCATGATGGCGGTACGACAGGCCGAGAGGGCTGATACGCAGCATGATGGCGGCACAATAGGCTGAGAGGGGTCATGCGCCGCATGTTAGCTGCACGACAGGCCGAGAGGGGTAAAGCGCCACATGGTGGCTGCACCCCAGGCCGACAGGGGTCATGCGCCGCATGAGGGCTGCACGACAGGCCAAAAGGAGTGATACGTAGCATGCTGGCTGCACGACAGGCCGAGAGGAATGATGTATTGCATGATGGCTGCACGACAGGCCGAGAGGAGTGATGCATTGCATGATGGCTGCACGACATGCCAAGAGGGGTCATACGCTGCATGGTGGCTGCGCGACAGGCCGAGAGGGGTCATTTGCCGCATGATGGCTGCACGACAGACCGAGACGGGTCATGCACCGCATGATGGCTGCACGACAGGCCGAGAGGGGTCATGGGCTGCATGATGGCTGCACGACAGGCCGATGAGGGGTCATGCGCCGCATGATGTCTGCACGACAGGCCGAGAGGGGTCATGCGCTGCATGATGGCTGCACGACAGGCCGAGAGGGGTCATGCACCGACAGGCCGAGGGAGTCATTCACCGACAGGCTGAGAGGGGTCATGCGCTGCATGAGGGCAGCACAACAGGCCAAGAAGGGTGATGCACCACATGATGGCTGCACGACAGGCCAAGAAGGGTGATGCACTGCATGATGGCTGCATGACAGGCCAAGAGGGGTGATGCGCCACATGATGGCTGCACGACATGCCAAGAGGGGTCATGCGCCGCATGATGGCTGCACGACAGGCTGAGAGGGGTCATGCCCGGCATGAGGGCTGCACGACAGGCTGACAGGGGTCATGCGCCGCATGATAGCTGCACGACAGGCGGAGAGCGGTCATGTGCCGCATGATGGCTGCACGATAGGGCGAGAGGGGTCATGCGCCGACAGGCTGAGAGGGATCATGCGCTGACAGGCCAAGAGGGGTCATGCGCCGAATGAGGGCTGCACGACAGGCCAAGAAGGGTGATGTGCAGCATGATGGCTGCATTACATTCCAAGAAGGGTGATGCATCGCATGATGGCTGCACGACAGGCCGAAAGGGGTGATACGCCGCATGATGGCTGCACGACAGGATGAGCGGGGTCATGCGCCACATGATAGTTGCACGACAGGCCTAGAGGGGTCATGCACCGCATGAGGGCTGTACGGCAGGCCGACAGGGGTCATGTGTTGTATGATGGCTGCATGACAGGCCGAGAGGGGTCATGCGCTGCATGATGGCTGCACGACAGGCCAAGAGAGGTCATGTGCCGCATGATGGCGGCACGACAGGCCGAGAGGAGTCATGCGCCGCATGAGGGCTGCACGACAGGCTGAGAGGGAATATGTGCTGCATGAGGGCTGCACGACAGGCCGAGAGGGGTCATGCGCCGCATGATGGCTGCACGACAGGCTGAGTGGATTGATACATTGCATCATGGCTGCATGACAGGCCGAGAGGGGTCATGCGCCGCATGGTGGCTGCACGACAGACCGAGAGGGGTCATGCGCCGCATGATGGCTGCACGACAGGCCGAGTGGATTGATGCATTGCATGATGGCTGCACAACAGGCCGAGAGGGGTCATGCGCCGCATGGTGGCTGCATGACAGGCCGAGGGGTGTCATGCGCCGCATGATGGCTGCACAACAGGCCGAGAGGGGTCATGCGCCACATGATGGCTGCATGTCAGGCCGAGACGGGTCATGCGCCACATGATGGCTGCACGAGAGGCCGAGAGGGGTCATGCGCCGACAGGCCTGAGAGGAGTCATTCACTGACAGGCCGAGAGGGATCATGTGACGCATGAGGGCTGCACGAGAGGCCGAGAGGAGTCATGCGCCGCATGAGGGCTGCACGACAGGCAGAAAGCGGTCATATGCCGCATGATAGTTGCACGACAGGCCTAGAGGGGTCATGCACCGCATGAGGGATGCACGACAGGCCGACAGGGGTCATGTGCAGCTTGATGGCTGCACGACAGGCCGATATAGGTCATGTGCTGCATGATGGCTGAACGACAGGCCGAGAGGGGTCATGCGCTGTATGATGGCTTCACGACAGGCCGAGAGGAGTCATGCGCTGCATGAGGGCTGCACGACAGGCCAAGAAGGGTTATGCACCGCATGATGGCTGCACGACAGGCCAAGAGGGGTGATGCGCCGCATGATGGCTGCACAACATACCAAGAGGGGTCATGCACTGCATGATGGCTGCACGACAGGCCGAGAGGGGTCATGCGCTGTATGATGGCTGCACGACAGGCCGAGAGGGGTCATGTGCTGCATGAGGGCTGCACGACAGGCCAAGAAAAGTGATGCACTGCGTGATGGCTGCACGACAAGCCGAGTGGAGTGATGCATTGCATGATGGCTGCACGGCAGGCCGAGAGGGGTCATGCGCCCCATGGTGGCTGCACGAAAGGCTGAGAGGGGTCATGTACCGCATGATGGCTGCACAACAGGCTGAGAGTGCTGATGCGCAGCATGATGGCGGCACGATAGGCCGAGAGGGGTCATGCGCCACATGTTAGCTGCACGACAGGCCGAGAGGGGTCATGCGCCAGATGGTGGCTGCACCCCAGGCCAACAGGGGTCAAAGGCCGCATGAGGGCTGCACGACAGGCCAAAAGGAGTGATGCGTAGAATGATGGCTGCACGACAGGCCGAGAGGAGTGATGCATTGCATGATGGCTGCACGACAGGCCAAGAGGGGTCATACGCTGCATGGTGGCTGCACGACAGGCCGAGAGAGGTCATTTGCTGCATGATGGCTGCACGACAGGCAGAGATGGGTCATGCGTCACATGATAGCTGCACGACAGGCCGAGAGGGGTCATGCGCCGCATGATGGCTGCACAACAGGCCAAGAGGGGTAATGCGCCGCATGATGGATGCACGACAGATCGAGAGGGGTCATGCGCCGCATGATGGCTGCACGACAGACCGAAAGGGGTCATGCGCCGCATGATGGCTGCACGACAGGCGGAGAGAGGTCATGCGCCGCATGATGGCTGCACGGCAGGCCGAGTGGGGTCATGCCCGCATGGTGGCTGCACGACAGGCCGAGAAGGGTCATGTACCGCATGATGGCGGCACGACAGGCCGAGAAGGCTGATACGCAGCATGATGGCGGCACAATAGGCTGAGAGGGGTCATGCGCCGCATGTTAGCTGCACGACAGGCCGAGAGGGGTAAAGCGCCACATGGTGGCTGCACCCCAGGCCGACAGGGGTCATGCGCCGCATGAGAGCTGCACGACAGGCCAAAAGGAGTGATACGTAGCATGCTGGCTGCACGACAGGCCGAGAGGAGTGATGTATTGCATGATGGCTGCACGACAGGCCGAGAGGAGTGATGCATTGCATGATGGCTGCACGACACGCCAAGAGGGGTCATACGCTGCATGGTGGCTGCATGACAGGCCGAGAGGGGTCATTTGCCGCATGATGGCTGCACGACAGACCGAGACGGGTCATGCGCCGCATGATGGCTGCACGACAGGCCGAGAGGGGTCATGCGCTGCATGATGGCTGCACGACAGGCCGATAAGGGGTCATGCGCCGCATGATGGCTGCACGACAGGCCGAGAGGGGTCATGCGCTGCATGATGGCTGCACGACAGGCTGAGAGGGGTCATGCCCGGCATGAGGGCTGCACGACAGGCTGACAGGGGTCATGCGAGCATGAGGGCAGCACAACAGGCCAAGAAGGGTGATGCACCACATGTTGGCTGCACGACAGGCCGAGAGGGGTCATGCGCTGCATGATGGCTGCACGACAGGCCGAGAGGGGTCATGCACCGACAGGCCGAGGGAGTCATTCACCGACAGGCTGAGAGGGGTCATGCGCTGCATGAGGGCAGCACAACAGGCCAAGAAGGGTGATGCACCACATGATGGCTGCACGACAGGCCAAGAAGGGTGATGCACTGCATGATGGCTGCATGACAGGCCAAGAGGGGTGATGCGCCACATGATGGCTGCACGACATGCCAAGAGGGGTCATGCGCCGCATGATGGCTGCACGACAGGCTGAGAGGGGTCATGCCCGGCATGAGGGCTGCACGACAGGCTGACAGGGGTCATGCGCCGCATGATAGCTGCACGACAGGCGGAGAGCGGTCATGTGCCACATGATGGCTGCACGATAGGGCGAGAGGGGTCATGCGCCGACAGGCTGAGAGGGATCATGCGCTGACAGGCCAAGAGGGGTCATGCGCCGCATGAGGGCTGCACGACAGGCCAAGAAGGGTGATGTGCTGCATGATGGCTGCATTACATTCCAAGAAGGGTGATGCATTGCATGATGGCTGCACGACAGGCCGAAAGGGGTGATACGCCGCATGATGGCTGCACGACAGGATGAGCGGGGTCATGCGCCACATGATAGTTGCACGACAGGCCTAGAGGGGTCATGCACCGCATGAGGGCTGTACGACAGGCCGACAGGGGTCATGTGCTGTATGATGGCTGCATGACAGGCCGAGAGGGGTCATGCGCTGCATGATGGCTGCACGACAGGCCAAGAGAGGTCATGTGCCGCATGATGGCGGCACGACAGGCCGAGAGGAGTCATACGCCGCATGAGGGCTGCACGACAGGCTGAGAGGGATCATGTGCTGCATGAGGGCTGCACGACAGGCCGAGAGGGGTCATGCGCCGCATGATGGCTGCACGACAGGCTGAGTGGATTGATACATTGCATGATGGCTGCATGACAGGCCGAGAGGGGTCATGCGCCGCATGGTGGCTGCACGACAGACCGAGAGGGGTCATGCGCCGCATGATGGCTGCACGACAGGCCGAGTGGATTGATGCATTGCATGATGGCTGCACAACAGGCCGAGAGGGGTCATGCGCCGCATGGTGGCTGCATGACAGGCCGAGGGGTGTCATGCGCCGCATGATGGCTGCACAACAGGCCGAGAGGGGTCATGCGCCACATGATGGCTGCATGTCAGGCCGAGACGGGTCATGCGCCACATGATGGCTGCACGAGAGGCCGAGAGGGGTCATGCGCCGACAGGCCTGAGAGGAGTCATTCACTGACAGGCCGAGAGGGATCATGTGACGCATGAGGGCTGCACGAGAGGCCGAGAGGAGTCATGCGCCGCATGAGGGCTGCACGACAGGCAGAAAGCGGTCATATGCCGCATGATAGTTGCACGACAGGCCTAGAGGGGTCATGCACCGCATGAGGGATGCACGACAGGCCGACAGGGGTCATGTGCAGCTTGATGGCTGCACGACAGGCCGATATAGGTCATGTGCTGCATGATGGCTGAACGACAGGCCGAGAGGGGTCATGCGCTGTATGATGGCTTCACGACAGGCCGAGAGGAGTCATGCGCTGCATGAGGGCTGCACGACAGGCCAAGAAGGGTTATGCACCGCATGATGGCTGCACGACAGGCCAAGAGGGGTGATGCGCCGCATGATGGCTGCACAACATACCAAGAGGGGTCATGCACTGCATGATGGCTGCACGACAGGCCGAGAGGGGTCATGCGCTGTATGATGGCTGCACGACAGGCCGAGAGGGGTCATGTGCTGCATGAGGGCTGCATGACAGGCCAAGAAAAGTGATGCACTGCGTGATGGCTGCACGACAAGCCGAGTGGAGTGATGCATTGCATGATGGCTGCACGGCAGGCCGAGAGGGGTCATGCGCCCCATGGTGGCTGCACGAAAGGCTGAGAGGGGTCATGTACCGCATGATGGCTGCACAACAGGCTGAGAGTGCTGATGCGCAGCATGATGGCGGCACGATAGGCCGAGAGGGGTCATGCGCCACATGTTAGCTGCACGACAGGCCGAGAGGGGTCATGCGCCAGATGGTGGCTGCACCCCAGGCCAACAGGGGTCAAAGGCCGCATGAGGGCTGCACGACAGGCCAAAAGGAGTGATGCGTAGAATGATGGCTGCACGACAGGCCGAGAGGAGTGATGCATTGCATGATGGCTGCACGACAGGCCAAGAGGGGTCATACGCTGCATGGTGGCTGCACGACAGGCCGAGAGAGGTCATTTGCTGCATGATGGCTGCACGACAGGCAGAGATGGGTCATGCGTCACATGATAGCTGCACGACAGGCCGAGAGGGGTCATGCGCCGCATGATGGCTGCACAACAGGCCAAGAGGGGTAATGCGCCGCATGATGGATGCACGACAGATCGAGAGGGGTCATGCGCCGCATGATGGCTGCACGACAGACCGAAAGGGGTCATGCGCCGCATGATGGCTGCACGACAGGCGGAGAGAGGTCATGCGCCGCATGATGGCTGCACGGCAGGCCGAGTGGGGTCATGCCCGCATGGTGGCTGCACGACAGGCCGAGAAGGGTCATGTACCGCATGATGGCGGCACGACAGGCCGAGAAGGCTGATACGCAGCATGATGGCAGCACAATAGGCTGAGAGGGGTCATGCGCCGCATGTTAGCTGCACGACAGGCCGAGAGGGGTAAAGCGCCACATGGTGGCTGCACCCCAGGCCGACAGGGGTCATGCGCCGCATGAGAGCTGCACGACAGGCCAAAAGGAGTGATACGTAGCATGCTGGCTGCACGACAGGCCGAGAGGAGTGATGTATTGCATGATGGCTGCACGACAGGCCGAGAGGAGTGATGCATTGCATGATGGCTGCACGACACGCCAAGAGGGGTCATACGCTGCATGGTGGCTGCACGACAGGCCGAGAGGGGTCATTTGCCGCATGATGGCTGCACGACAGACCGAGACGGGTCATGCGCCGTATGATGGCTGCACGACAGGCCGAGAGGGGTCATGCGCTGCATGATGGCTGCACGACAGGCCGATAAGGGGTCATGCGCCGCATGATGGCTGCACGACAGGCCGAGAGGGGTCATGCGCTGCATGATGGCTGCACGACAGGCTGAGAGGGGTCATGCCCGGCATGAGGGCTGCACGACAGGCTGACAGGGGTCATGCGAGCATGAGGGCAGCACAACAGGCCAAGAAGGGTGATGCACCACATGTTGGCTGCACGACAGGCCGAGAGGGGTCATGCGCTGCATGATGGCTGCACGACAGGCCGAGAGGGGTCATGCACCGACAGGCCGAGGGAGTCATTCACCGACAGGCTGAGAGGGGTCATGCGCTGCATGAGGGCAGCACAACAGGCCAAGAAGGGTGATGCACCACATGATGGCTGCACGACAGGCCAAGAAGGGTGATGCACTGCATGATGGCTGCATGACAGGCCAAGAGGGGTGATGCGCCACATGATGGCTGCACGACATGCCAAGAGGGGTCATGCGCCGCATGATGGCTGCACGACAGGCTGAGAGGGGTCATGCCCGGCATGAGGGCTGCACGACAGGCTGACAGGGGTCATGCGCCGCATGATAGCTGCACGACAGGCGGAGAGCGGTCATGTGCCACATGATGGCTGCACGATAGGGCGAGAGGGGTCATGCGCCGACAGGCTGAGAGGGATCATGCGCTGACAGGCCAAGAGGGGTCATGCGCCGCATGAGGGCTGCACGACAGGCCAAGAAGGGTGATGTGCTGCATGATGGCTGCATTACATTCCAAGAAGGGTGATGCATCGCATGATGGCTGCACGACAGGCCGAAAGGGGTGATACGCCGCATGATGGCTGCACGACAGGATGAGCGGGGTCATGCGCCACATGATAGTTGCACGACAGGCCTAGAGGGGTCATGCACCGCATGAGGGCTGTACGACAGGCCGACAGGGGTCATGTGCTGTATGATGGCTGCATGACAGGCCGAGAGGGGTCATGCGCTGCATGATGGCTGCACGACAGGCCAAGAGAGGTCATGTGCCGCATGATGGCGGCACGACAGGCCGAGAGGAGTCATACGCCGCATGAGGGCTGCACGACAGGCTGAGAGGGATCATGTGCTGCATGAGGGCTGCACGACAGGCCGAGAGGGGTCATGCGCCGCATGATGGCTGCACGACAGGCTGAGTGGATTGATACATTGCATGATGGCTGCATGACAGGCCGAGAGGGGTCATGCGCCGCATGGTGGCTGCACGACAGACCGAGAGGGGTCATGCGCCGCATGATGGCTGCACGACAGGCCGAGTGGATTGATGCATTGCATGATGGCTGCACAACAGGCCGAGAGGGGTCATGCGCCGCATGGTGGCTGCATGACAGGCCGAGGGGTGTCATGCGCCGCATGATGGCTGCACGACAGGCTGAGAGGGGTCATGCGCCACATGATGGCTGCATGTCAGGCCGAGACGGGTCATGCGCCACATGATGGCTGCACGAGAGGCCGAGAGGGGTCATGCGCCGACAGGCCTGAGAGGAGTCATTCACTGACAGGCCGATAGGGATCATGTGCCGCATGAGGGCTGCACGAGAGGCCGAGAGGAGTCATGCGCCGCATGAGGGCTGCACGACAGGCTGAAAGCCGTCATATGCCGCATGATAGTTGCACGACAGGCCTAGAGGGGTCATGCACCTCATGAGGGATGCACGACAGGCCGACAGGGGTCATGTGCAGCTTGATGGCTGCACGACAGGCCAATATAGGTCATGTACTGCATGATGGCTGCACGACAGGCCGAGAGGGGTCATGCGCTGTATGATGGCTTCACGACAGGCCGAGAGGAGTCATGCGCTGCATGAGGGCTGCACGACAGGCCAAGAAGAGTTATGCACCGCATGATGGCTGCACGACAGGCCAAGAGGGGTGATGCGCCGCATGATGGCTGCACAACATACCAAGAGGGGTCATGCACTGCATGATGGCTGCACGACAGGCCGAGAGGGGTCATGCGCTGTATGATGGCTGCACGACAGGCCGAGAGGGGTCATGTGCTGCATGAGGGCTGCACGACAGGCCAAGAAAGGTGATGCACTGCATGATGGCTGCACGACAAGCCGAGTGGAGTGATGCATTGCATGATGGCTGCACAGCAGGCCGAGAGGGGTCATGCGCCCCATGGTGTCTGCACGAAAGGCTGAGAGGGGTCATGTACCGCATGATGGCTGCACAACAGGCTGAGAGTGCTGATGCGCAGCATGATGGCGGCACGATAGGCCGAGAGGGGTCATGCGCCACATGTTAGCTGCACGACAGGCCGAGAGGGGTCATGCGCCACATGGTGGCTGCACCCCAGGCCAACAGGGGTCAAAGGCCGCATGAGGGCTGCACGACAGGCCAAAAGGAGTGATGCGTAGAATGATGGCTGCACGACAGGCCGAGAGGAGTGATGCATTGCATGATGGCTGCACGACAGGCCAAGAGAGGTCATACGCTGCATGGTGGCTGCACGACAGGCCGAGAGAGGTCATTTGCTGCATGATGGCTGCACGACAGGCCGAGACGGGTCATGCGCCACATGATAGATGCACGACAGGCCGAGAGGGGTCATGCGCCGCATGATGGCTGCACAACAGGCCAAGAGGGGTAATGCGCCGCATGATGGATGCATGACAGATCGAGAGGGGTCATGCGCCGCATGATGGCTGCACGACAGACCGAAAGGGGTCATGCGCCGCATGATGGCTGCACGACAGGCGGAGAGAGGTCATGCGCCGCATGATGGCTGCACGGCAGGCCGAGAGGAGTCATTAGCTGCATGAGGGCTGCACGACAGGCCGAGAGGGGTCGTGTGCTGCATGAGGGCTGCACAACAGGCCGAGAGGGGTCATGTACCGTATGATGGCTGCACGACAGGCCGAGAGGAGTGATGCATTGCATGATGGCTGCACGACAGGCCGAGTGGGGTCATGCCCGCATGGTGGCTGCACGACAGGCCGAGAAGGGTCATGTACCGCATGATGGCGGCACGACAGGCCGAGAAGGCTGATACGCAGCATGATGGCGGCACACTAGGCTGAGAGGGGTCATGCGCCGCATGTTAGCTGCACGACAGGCCGAGAGGGGTAAAGCGCCACATGGTGGCTGCACCCCAGGCCGACAGGGGTCATGCGCCGCATGATGGCTGCACGACAGGCCAAAAGGAGTGATACGTAGCATGCTGGCTGCACGACAGGCCGAGAGGAGTGATGTATTGCATGATGGCTGCACGACAGGCCGAGAGGAGTGATGCATTGCATGATGGCTGCACGACACGCCAAGAGGGGTCATACGCTGCATGGTGGCTGCACGACAGGCCGAGAGGGGTCATTTGCCGCATGATGGCTGCACGACAGACCGAGACGGGTCATGCGCCGCATGATGGCTGCATGACAGGCCGAGAGGGGTCATGCGCTGCATGATGGCTGCACGACAGGCCGATGAGGGGTCATGCGCCGCATGATGGCTGCACGACAGGCCGAGAGGGGTCATGCGCTGCATGATGGCTGCACGACAGGCTGAGAGGGGTCATGCCCGGCATGAGGGCTGCACGACAGGCTGACAGGGGTCATGCGAGCATGAGGGCAGCACAACAGGCCAAGAAGGGTGATGCACCACATGATGGCTGCACGACAGGCCAAGAAGGGTGATGCACTGCATGATGGCTGCATGACAGGCCAAGAGGGTGATGCGCCACATGATGGCTGCACGACATGCCAAGAGGGGTCATGCGCCGCATGATGGCTGCACGACAGGCTGAGAGGGGTCATGCCCCGCATGAGGGCTGCACGACAGGCTGACAGGGGTCATGCGCCGCATGATAGCTGCACGACAGGCGGAGAGCGGTCATGTGCCGCATGATGGCTGCACGATAGGGCGAGAGGGGTCATGCGCCGACAGGCTGAGAGGGATCATGCGCTGACAGGCCAAGAGGGGTCATGCGCCGCATGAGGGCTGCACGACAGGCCAAGAAGGGTGATGTGCTGCATGATGGCTGCATTACAGGCCAAGAAGGGTGATGCATCGCATGATGGCTGCACGATAGGCCGAGAGGGGTGATACGCTGCATGAAGGCTGCACGACAGGATGAGAGGGGTCATGCGCCACATGATAGTTGCACGACAGGCCTAGAGGGGTCATGCACCGCATGAGGGCTGTATGACAGGCCGACAGGGGTCATGTGCTGTATGATGGCTGCATGACAGGCCGGGAGGGGTCATGCGCTGCATGATGGCTGCACGACAGGCCGAGAGAGGTCATGTGTCGCATGATGGTGGCACGACAGGCCGAGAGGAGTCATGCGCCGAATGAGGGCTGCACGACAGGCCGAGAGGGGTCATGTGCTGCATGAGGGCTGCACGACAGGCCGAGAGGGGTCATGCGCCGCATGATGGCTGCACGACAGGCTGAGTGAATTGATACATTGCATGATGGCTGCCCGACAGGCCGAGAGGGGTCATGCGCCGCATGGTGGCTGCACGACAGATCGAGAGGGGTCATGCGCCGCATGGTGGCTGCACGACAGGCCGAGTGGATTGATGCATTGCATGATGGCTGCACAACAGGCCGAGAGGGGTCATGCGCCGCATGGTGGCTGCACGACATGCCGAGGGGTGTCATGCGCCGCATGATGGCTGCACGACAGGCCTAGAGGGGTCATGCGCCACATGATGGCTGCATGACAGGCCGAGACGGGTCATGCGCCACATGATGGCTGCACGACAGGCCGAGAGGGGTCATGCGCTGCATGATGGCTGCACGACAGGCCGAGAGGGTTGATGCGCTGCATGATGGCTGCACGACAGGCTGAGAGGGGTCATGCGTCGACAGGCCTGAGAGGGGTCATTCACTGACAGGCCAAGAGGGATCATGTGCCGCATGAGGGCTGCATGAGAGGCCGAGACGAGTCATGCGCCGCATGAGGGCTGCACGACAGGCTGAGAGGTGTCATATGCTGCATGATAGTTGCACGACAGGCCTAGAGGGGTCATGCACCGCATGAGGGATGCACGACAGGCCGACAGGGGTCATGTGCAGCTTGATGGCTGCACGACAGGCCGAGAGAGGTCATGTGCTGCATGATGGCTGCACGACAGGCCGAGAGGGGTCATGCGCTGTATGATGGCTGCACGACAGGCCGAGAGGGGTCATGCGCTGCATGAGGGCTGCATGACAGGCCAAGAAGGGTGATGCACCGCATGATAGCTGCACGACAGGCCAAGAGGGATGATGCGCCGCATGATGGCTGCACAACATACCAAGAGGGGTCATGCACTGCATGATGGCTGCACGACAGGCCGAGAGGGGTCATGCGCTGTATGATGGCTGCACGACAGGCCGAGAGGAGTCATGTGCTGCATGAGGGCTGCACGACAGGCCAAGAAGGGTGATGCACTGCATGATGTCTGCACGACAAGCCGAGTGGAGTGATGCATTGCATGATGGCTGCACGGCAGGCCGAGAGGGGTCATGCGCCCCATGGTGGCTGCACGAAAGGCTGAGAGGGGTCATGTACCGCATGACGGCTGCACAACAGTCTGAGAGTGCTGATGCGCAGCATGATGGCGGCACGATAGGCAGAGAGGGGTAATGCGCCACATGTTAGCTGCACGACAGGCCGAGAGGGGTCATGCGCCACATGGTGGCTGCACCCCAGGCCAACAGGGGTCAAAGGCGGCATGAGGGCTGCACGACAGGCCAAAAGGAGTGATGCGTAGAATGATGGCTGCACGACAGGCCGAGAGGAGTGATGCATTGCATGATGGCTGCACAACAGGCCAAGAGGGGTCATACGCTGCATGGTGGCTGCACGACAGGCCGAGAGAGGTCATTTGCTGCATGATGGCTGCACGACAGGCCGAGACGGGTCATGCGCCACATGATGGCTGCACGACAGGCCGAGAGGGGTCATGTGCCGCATGATGGCTGCACAACAGGCCGAGAGGGGTCATGCGCCGCATGATGGCTGCATGACAGACCGAAAGGGGTCATGCGCCGCATGATGGCTGCACGGTAGACCGAGAGGGGTCATGCGCCGCATGATGGCTGCACGACAGGCCGAGAGAGGTCATGTGCCGCATGATGGCTGCACGGCAGGCCGAGAGGAGTCATGCGCTGCATGAGGGCTGCACGACAGGCCGAGAAGGGTCGTGTACTGCATGAGGGCTGCACGACAGGCCGAGAGGGGTCATGTACCGTATGATGGCTGCACGACAGGCCGAGAGGGGTCTTGCCCACTTGATGGCTGCACGACAAGCGGAGAGGGGTCATGTGCTGCATGGTGGCTGCACGACAGGCCAAGCGGGGTCATATGCCGCATGGTGGCTTCACGACAGGCCGAGAGGGGTCATGCCCCACATGATGGCTGCACGACAGGCCAAGAAGGGCGATGCGCCGCATGATGGCTGCACGACAGGCCGAGTGGAGTGATGCATTGCATGATGGCTGCACGACAGGCCGAGAGGGGTCATGCCCGCATGGTGGCTGCACGATAGGCCGAGAAGGGTCATGTACCGCATGATGGCTGCACGACAGGCCGAGAGGGCTGATACGCAGCATGATGGCGGCACGATAGGCCGAGAGGGGTCATGCGCCGCATGTTAGCTCCATGACAGGCCGAGAGGGGTCAAGCGCCACATGGTGGCTGCACCCCAGGCCGACAGGGGTCATGCGCCGCATGAGGGCTGCACGACAGGCCAAAAGGAGTGATACGTAGCATGATGGCTGCACGACAGGCCGAGAGGAGTTATGCATTGCATGATGGATGCACGACAGGCCGAGAGGAGTGATGCATTGCATGATGGCTGCACGACACGCCAAGAGGGGTCATACGCTGCATGGTGGCTGCACGACAGGATGAGAGGGGTCATTCGCCACATGATATTTGCACGACAGGCCTAGAGGGGTCATGCACCGCATGAGGGCTGTACGACAGGCCGACAGGGGTCATGTGCTGTATGATGGCTGCATGACAGGCCGAGAGGGGTCATGCGCTGCATGATGGCTGCACGACAGGCCGAGAGAGGTCATGTGCCGCATGATGACGGCACGACAGGCTGAGAGGAGTCATGCGCCGCATGAGGGCTGCACGACAGGCCGAGAGGGGTCATGTGCTGCATGAGGGCTGCACGACAGGCCGAGAGGGGTCATGCGCCGCATGATGGCTGCACGACAGGCTGAGTGGATTGATAAATTGCATGATGGCTGCACGACAGGCCGAGAGGGGTCATGCGCCGCATGAGGGCTGCACGACAGGCCGAGAGGGGTCATGTGCTGCATGAGGGCTGCACGACAGGCAGAGAGGGGTCATGCGCCGCATGATGGCTGCACGACAGGCTGAGTGGATTGATACATTGCATGATGGCTGTACGACAGGCCAAGAAGGGTCATGCGCCGCATGGTGGCTGCACGACAGACCGAGAGGGGTCATGCGCCGCATGATGGCTGCACGACAGGCCGAGTGGATTGATGCATTGCATGATGGCTGCACAACAGGCCGAGAGGGGTCATGCGCCGCATGGTGGCTGCACGACAGGCCGAGGGGTGTCATGCGCCGCATGATGGCTGCACGACAGGCCAAGAGGGGTCATGCGCCACATGATGGCTGCATGACAGGCCGAGACGGGTCATGCGCCACATGATGGCTGCACGACAGGCC
Organism: Ambystoma mexicanum; assembly: GCF_040938575.1. Lineage (NCBI taxonomy): Eukaryota > Metazoa > Chordata > Amphibia > Caudata > Ambystomatidae > Ambystoma > Ambystoma mexicanum. The sequence goes on from NC_090928.1 coordinate 1,285,638,334, forward strand.
GAGAGGGGTGATGCGCTGCATGATGACTGCACGACAGGCCGAGAGGGGTCATGCGCCGACAGGCCTGAGAGGGGTCATTCACTGACAGGCCGAGAGGGATCATGTGCCGCATGAGGGCTGCACGACAGGCTGAGAGGGGTCATATGCCGCATGATAGTTGCACGACAGGCCTAGAGGGGTCATGCACCGCATGAGGGATGCACAACAGGCAGACAAGGGTCATGTGCAGCTTGATGGCTGCACGACAGGCCGAGAGAGGTCATGTGCTGCATGATGGCTGCACAACAGGCCGAGAGAGGTCATGCGCCGCATGATGGCTGCACGGCAGGCCAAGAGGAGTCATGCGCAGCATGAGGGCTGCACGACAGGCCCAGAGGGTCATATTTTCAAAACAACAATTGGATCTACTGGAACTAGGTTTATCATTTGTACCAACGAATCAAACAAATCTTTTTAACGAAGAGGTAAATCTGTTTAAGTTCGTCAGAAAGATGAAATTGAAGTTATTTTTTGATTCAATTCCACCTATACAGGAAAGATCAGTAACTTTCGACAGCCTGGAAATGAAAGCCAAAAGTACATTCAGTCCAAATGTCAAAAATACTACATTGGACCTTTTTGAAATGAAGATGAAAAAGGATCTTAAATCTATTAAATGTATGGATATTAGAGGCCAAAATCTCCGGAAACATCAACTGAGAATCCTGAGGGAATTGTCGAATGACAGGACAATTGAAATTAAACCCGCAGATAAAGGTGGAGCAATTGTAATAATGGATGCAAATCTATACAAACAAGTATGCTTGACCCTTCTTGAAGATAGCAATACATATATGATCTTAGACAACGATCCTACATCGGAAATTCAACGAATGGTAGAAGAGATAGTGAACAAGGCTGCCGCAGAGGAATGGATAACAGAAAAAACAAAAGATTTTTTGATTAATAAGAATCCAATTTTGCCAGTTTTCTATGGTCTTCCTAAAGTTCATAAAAATCTTGAGAATCCTCCATTCAGGCCAATTGTGGCAGCCACAGAGAGCGTGTTCGATCCATTATCAGGATATTTAGACAAATTACTCCAACCAATTGTACAAACTACTTCAACATACTTGAGAGACACGACACATTTTTTGAATGTCTTGAACAACATTAACCAAATTGAGGATGATTTGATCCTATTCACATTAGATGTTCAATCACTATACACATCGATCCCACATGAAGAAGGACTGGAAGCCTTAGAATGGATATTACTCAAACAAGAGTTTTTTCCAGGGAATCAAGTATTTGTTATAGAATTAGCAAAAATAGTACTAAACAACAACTATTTCAGGTTTCAAGGTAAATACTACCTACAAACATCTGGTACATCAATGGGGTCAGCAATGGCCCCAGCATATGCTAACATTTTCATGTTTCACTTTGAAACTCAATATATACTGGAACACCCCACATGGTCAATGCATTTGGCCATGTGGAGACGGTACATAGATGACATATTTGCCATTTGGAAAGGTACCAAGCAGGAGTTAGAATCATTTTTCGAATATCTGAATACATGCAATAACCGAATTAAGTTTACCCTAGCGGTAGGCGATCCAGCAATCCACTTTTTGGATGTGAAAATATTCCCAGAACAAAGGAAATTACATACAACAGTGTTCAGGAAACCTACAGATGTGAATAACAGCTTGTTTTTTACAAGTCATCATCCACATCATTTAAAAAAGAATTTACCATTGAGCCAACTTCAAAGAATAAAACGGATTATTTCGAAAGAAGACACATATGAAGACATTGAGAAGGAACAGATAGAGAGATTCAAAGAGAGGGGATTTCCAGAAATGATTTTATCTCAAGCCAAAGAGAAATGTAAACTGAAAAAAAGGACAGAACTCTTTAAACAACAACGGAAGGAAGATAGAAGTAATCCTCCATTGATCTACCTCACAGAATATTCAACAAAGGGTGCACACATCAAAAGGACGCTACAAAAAAACTGGAAAATCACAAGGTTAGACCCACAAATTAGTGGTCTCTTTCCAGAACCACCACTAATGGCATATACCAGAGGAAAGAACCTACGAGATTCACTAGTTAAAGCAGAAAGGGTTAGCAAGATACAACAAAGATTTCTTGGGAAACCAAAGAAGGGTACGTTCCCCTGCTTGAATTGCAGTCAATGTAACAACGTACAAAAGGGTCCGACAATAAGACATCCTTACACAGGACAAAAAATAAACCTACAACATTATGCAACATGTGAAAGTAAATGTGTCATATATGGATTAATCTGTCCGTGTGGCAAATATTATGTGGGGCAAACTATCAGACGTGCCAAAGACTGCATTTCAGAACATAAATCTAATATCAGAACTGGCAATACAAAATCACCTGTGGCAAGACATTTTAAAGAGCAAGATCACACAATCTCACAACTAAAATTTGTAATCCTGGAAACAATCATGAGACCACCCAGAGGTGGGAATCTAGAACAAATATTAACACGCAGAGAAATGTTCTGGATTCACAAGTTAGATGCCCTGGAACCGAAAGGAATGAATGAGGAATACAGCTTAAGCTCTTTTCTATGAAAAAGATGTGTAAGATTAGGGCATTGAGCAGCCCTATAAATTACAACTAGAAATGGGGGCGGTACTACAAAAAGTCGGAGAAATAGATAAATGTGTTTGAAAAGAGGAGAAACAAAAATGTAAATTACATTGTGATCTGATGGAAAAATGATCCGGAACATTGGGGAGAAAAGGTAAAATGATCAACTAATGTCACAATAAATGCACCTGGGGGAAGAGATTTTGTAACACAGGTAGAAAAGAGAACTACTCATAGGGACTTCGAGTTCCATAATGCACTATTACGTACAAACACGACCATTCTTGTCGGGTAATATTCCACAGACATAATTAATGCAAGTATGGTCACCCTGCATATAACGTACAGTTATTTAAGTCAAAGGATCGAATTCCATAGAAGAAAAAGGTTGAACTTCAAAAACTACGGTTCCCGCAATTCCTTAGAATCATGTGAGTAGATCACGTAAATATTAATGACAATAAGGAACAGGATTATAGATCTTTACGACCCTAGTATCATGGGTCTTGAGTAAAACTCAACAGAAATAGTCAATACATGCACTTAGAATGCTTATTTCTCTCATAACGCTCACCTTTTACCACCTTTTATCACGTTTGAGCTTTAACTCGCATTCCATGAAAAAATGTAAACTACGATTCCCATAATTCCAAAGAATCAGGTGACATGATCACATGAGTACAAAGGTACTAGTTGCCAGGCAACCAGGCTAACTTGGAAACAAGAAGAAGCAGTGCGGGGACGGTGGAACAGTTAGTTCAGGTAAAATTCAAACGATTTGGTATTGAAATTTGGACTTATTAAGTGCTAAATTAACAAGATGTGTAAACAATACTAACAGTGAACATCCTCAACAGATAGAAACACTCACGGAGACACAGCGAAAGGAGAGAATAGGAGTGTTGAGTAAAGGAATGTTCACAGCGGCATTCTGCTACTGGTTCAGGTAAACGGAGGAAGTTCCTTAAATTAATTATCTTTTCGCAACACATGCAAATACGGGCAAGCTAGTTAATGTATTGACGTAAATTATGGTTATAACACAGGGAGGAAACGGTCATACACGAAGAGAGAGGTATAAGCACCGTGAAGTCGATTGAACATTCAGCAGAATACCAAGTCGGAATTGTGTTAAGAAATATAACTGGCATTTGAAATCTGGGAAGAGGTGTCATCCGTTCCGATAGGAACACACAGGTACGATTGGATATTACACAGTTTGAAGTATAATTACACAGCATTTGACAATACTAAGGACATTAAGTAACACATAAACATATCCTATCATTTACAGATAATCAAAAACGAATTGGGAAACTTAGAAGGATGACGTTTCCATCATTTCACAATGGAATAGTTGCAACGGAAACTGACGAAGGAGTGTTCATTTACTAAAGAGGGATGAAGTTCACTTTCTAAAACTATTATATCATTGTTTGGACATTATTATGAAGAATCAAAAAATGAGAGATTAAAGTGTGAAGAAAATAGTGTTAGTGCTCCTGAAGAAGAGAGTCAAATCTCTCGAAACGCGTTGAGCTACCTTTTTAATTTTGTGGTATTGGTGAAAACAACTAATTTTTGTTTCGTTACTTGCATAACTAAAGTTATTTGAGCGAAGTGAATTCAAAAGAAAATAACAAATTTATGCTAGATATATTTTGAATATAAATTGAAAAATGTATTAAAAATCAAATTATTTGAAAAGTGTAAAAGCTGTGGATTGAATTGTTAATCGTAATTTGGGAACACGTTGAGGTTGAATGTGGATATATAAAAAAAACGTCTTTGAGATTGCATGACAGAATAACTATTTAAAAATCACGAAACAATATTGAGATTTGTTTGGAAAACTATTTTTCCATATTTGAATGGTGTGCAGGGGACGGGAGCTCCTATTACCAATGGGAACTACATTTTCCTGCATGAGGGCTGCACAACAGGCCGAGAGGGGTCATGTACCGCATGATGGCTGCACGACAGGCCAAGAGGGGTCATGCCTGCTTGATGGCTGCACAACAGGCGGAGAGGGGTCATGTGCTGCATGGTGCCTGCACCAGTGGTGGGATCAGGTGCACGTCATCGTCCGGTTTGTGTAACACAGAGCGCAGGCGAATTGAAAAGTGAACTGGGTCAGGAGTTTGACGGCTGACTGGAATCCACCCGCGCTCGGGAAGGGAGGCTTCTCGCGCTGCCCATCTGACGGTTGCCGGGCTCGCGGCACCTCTGGAGAAGAAAATTTAAAATGTTGACACTTACACCACGGAAAAGAAAGTACAGCTCTGCAGGCTCCTCCAGGGTCTTGCTATTTCTGCCCTGTTGAAGGCAGAGCTGGTACCGCCGAAACGCAATATTGCCTAGAGGGGATTGAAGGTCCCTCAGAATAACATCTGTTCTATATTGGACCTCTTGTTTACAACAATATATGTTTTGTTGTTTTTTCAGTTAGCCAGGATCTACAGTAACATTTGTTCAGTATCCCAGTTGGTTTTCGTAGATCACTGTCTATTGAATCAGGCTTATTCGTTGTTTGGGAATATCAGCATTTTCTTACTTCCCTTTCTTCCCCCTCATGCTTTGGCAGACCCCACCCCATTGGTGTATGAACAAATATTCCCACTGGGGTGTTACTGATACTTACTATGATCATATAATGTTGAAAAAAGTATTTGTTACCTTTTTCCAGTGTTGATGTCTCTACATTGGGAGAAATATTTCCTTATTTTGGTTTATGTCTCATTGATTTTTCCATTTTTCCTTCTTTCTTTTTTATCTAACATTCATGATTTCTGTTTAGCAATTTTGCATTCTGATTTATACTAAGAAGGATTGTTTTTCATATGTATGTAACCTTGTAAATGTTTTATTGATTGTATTTGTACGGATGTTTGCACATAAAGTTTTGTCTTTAACTTACAATAATTTGCATGACTATCCTTGATGTGTTGTACTATGATGGATACTAATTATATGTAGATGCTATTACCCCAAAGGGGTACTTAGGTTTGGACCAGGGGCAGGACCTTAATTCATTCACACCTTCCTATAGGCCAACCTACATACGTACTAGTACCTTGTGTTAATATTTGCATGGTGCCTGCACGACAGGCCAAGAGGGGTCATATGTTGCATGGTGGCTGCACGACAGGCCGAGAGGGGTCATGCCCGCTTGATGGCTGCACGACTGGCGGAGAGGGGTCATGTGCCGCATGGTCGCTGCACGACAGGCCAAGAAGGGTGATGCGCCACATGATGGCTGTATGACAGGCCAAGAAGGGTGATGCACAGCATGATGGCTGCACGACAGGCCGAGAGGGGTGATGTGCCACGTGATGGCTGCACGACAGGATGAGAGGGGTCATGCGCCGCATGATAGTTGCATGACAGGCCTAGAGGGGTCATGCAATGTATGAGGGCTGCAAGACAGGCCGAGAGAGGTCATGCGCCGCATGATGGCTGCATGACAGGCTGAGAGGATTCATGCGCCGCATGAGGGGTGCACGACAGGCCGAGAGGGGTCACGTGCTGCATGAGGGCTGCACGACAGGCCGAGAGGGGTCATGTGCCGCATGATGGCTGCACGACAGGCCGAGAGGAGTCATGTGCCGCATGATGGCTGCACAACAGGCCGAGAGGGGTCATGCGCCGCATGATGGTTGCACGACAGGCCTAGAGGTGTCATGCACCGCATGAGGGCTGCACGACAGGCTGACAGGGGTCATGTGCCCCATGAGGGGTGCACGACAGGCCGAGAGGGGTCACGTGCTGCATGAGGGCTGCACGACAGGCCGAGAGGGGTCATGTGCCGCATGATGGCTGCACGACAGGCCGAGAGGAGTCATGTGCCGCATGATGGCTGCACAACAGGCCGAGAGGGGTCATGCGCCGCATGATGGTTGCACGACAGGCCTAGAGGTGTCATGCACCGCATGAGGGCTGCACGACAGGCTGACAGGGGTCATGTGCCCCATGATGGCTGCATGACATGCCGAGAGAGGTCATGAGCTGCATGATGGCTGCACGAAAGACCAAGAGGGGTCATGCACTGCATGATGTCTGCACGACAGGCCGAGAGAGGTCATGCGCCGTATGATGGCTGCATGGCAGGCCGAGAGGAGTCATGCGCTGCATGAGGGCTGCACGACAGGCCGAGAGGGGTCGTGTGCTGCATGAGGGCTGCACGACAGGCCGAGAGGGGTCATGTACTGTATGATGGCTGCACGACAGGCCGAGAGGGGTCTTGCCCGCTTGATGGCTGCACGACAAGCGGAGAGGGGTCATGTGCTGCATGGTGGCTGCACGACAGGCCAAGCGGGGTCATATGCCGCATGGTGGCTTCACAACAGGCCGAGAGGGGTCATGCCACACATGATGGCTGCACGACAGGCCAAGAAGGGTGATGCGCCGCATGATGGCTGCACGACAGGCCGAGTGGAGTGATGCATTGCATGATGGCTGCACGACAGGCCGAGTGGGGTCATGCCCGCATGGTGGCTGCACGACAGGCCGAGAAGGGTCATGTACCGCATGATGGCGGCACGACAGGCCGAGAGGGCTGATACGCAGCATGATGGCGGCACAATAGGCTGAGAGGGGTCATGCGCCGCATGTTAGCTGCACGACAGGCCGAGAGGGGTAAAGCGCCACATGGTGCCTGCACCCCAGGCCGACAGGGGTCATGCGCCGCATGAGGGCTGCACGACAGGCCAAAAGGAGTGATATGTAGCATGCTGGCTGCACGACAGGCCGAGAGGAGTGATGTATTGCATGATGGCTGCACGACAGGCTGAGAGGAGTGATGCATTGCATGATGGCTGCACGACACGCCAAGAGGGGTCATACGCTGCATGGTGGCTGCGCGACAGGCCGAGAGGGGTCATTTGCCGCATGATGGCTGCACGACAGACCGAGACGGGTCATGCGCCGCATGATGGCTGCACGACAGGCCGAGAGGGGTCATGCGCTGCATGATGGCTGCACGACAGGCCGATGAGGGGTCATGCGCCGCATGATGGCTGCACGACAGGCCGAGAGGGGTCATGCGCTGCATGATGGCTGCATGACAGGCCGAGAGGGGTCATGCACCGACAGGCCGAGGGAGTCATTCACCGACAGGCTGAGAGGGGTCATGCGCTGCATGAGGGCAACACAACAGGCCAAGAAGGGTGATGCACCACATGATGGCTGCACGACAGGCCAAGAAGGGTGATGCACTGCATGATGGCTGCATGACAGGGCAAGAGGGATGATGTGCCACATGATGGCTGCACGACATGCCAAGAGGGGTCATGCGCCGCATGATGGCTGCACGACAGGCTGAGAGGGGTCATGCCCGGCATGAGGGCTGCACGACAGGCTGACAGGGGTCATGCGCCGCATGATAGCTACACGACAGGCGGAGAGCGGTCATGTGCCGCATGATGGCTGCACGATAGGGCGAGAGGGGTCATGCGCCGACAGGCTGAGAGGGATCATGCGCTGACAGGCCAAGAGGGGTCATGCGCCGCATGAGGGCTGCACGACAGGCCAAGAAGGGTGATGTGCTGCATGATGGCTGCATTACATTCCAAGAAGGGTGATGCATCGCATGATGGCTGCACGACAGGCCGAAAGGGGTGATACGCCGCATGATGGCTGCACGACAGGATGAGCGGGGTCATGCGCCACATGATAGTTGCACGACAGGCCTAGAGGGGTCATGCACCGCATGAGGGCTGTACGACAGGCCGACAGGGGTCATGTGCTGTATGATGGCTGCATGACAGGCCGAGAGGGGTCATGCGCTGCATGATGGCTGCACGACAGGCCAAGAGAGGTCATGTGCCGCATGATGGCGGCACGACAGGCCGAGAGGAGTCATGCGCCGCATGAGGGCTGCACGACAGGCCGAGAGGGGTCATGCGCCGCATGATGGCTGCACGAAAGGCTGAGTGGATTGATACATTGCATGATGGCTGCATGACAGGCCGAGAGGGGTCATGCGCCGCATGGTGGCTGCACGACAGACCGAGAGGGGTCATGCGCCGCATGATGGCTGCACGACAGGCCGAGTGGATTGATGCATTGCATGATGGCTGCACAACAGGCCGAGAGGGGTCATGCGCCGCATGGTGGCTGCATGACAGGCCGAGGGGTGTCATGTGCCGCATGATGGCTGCACGACAGGCCGAGAGGGGTCATGCGCCACATGATGGCTGCATGTCAGGCCGAGACGGGTCATGCGCCACATGATGGCTGCACGAGAGGCCGAGAGGGGTCATGCGCCGACAGGCCTGAGAGGAGTCATTAACTGACAGGCCGAGAGGGATCATGTGCCGCATGAGGGCTGCACGAGAGGCCGAGAGGAGTAATGCGCCGCATGAGGGCTGCACGACAGGCTGAGTGGATTGATAAATTGCATGATGCTGCACGACAGGCCGAGAGGGGTCATGCGCCGCATGAGGGCTGCACGACAGGCCGAGAGGGGTCATGTGCTGCATGAGGGCTGCACGACAGGACGAGAGGGGTCATGCGCCGCATGATGGCTGCACGACAGGCTGAGTGGATTGATACATTGCATGATGGCTGTACGACAGGCCAAGAAGGGTCATGCGCCGCATGGTGGCTGCACGACAGACCGAGAGGGGTCATGCGCCGCATGATGGCTGCACGACAGGCCGAGTGGATTGATGCATTGCATGATGGCTGGACAACAGGCTGAGAGGGGTCATGCGCCGCATGGTGGCTGCACGACAGGCCGAGGGGTGTCATGCGCCGCATGATGGCTGCACGACAGGCCAAGAGGGGTCATGCGCCACATGATGGCTGCATGACAGGCCGAGACGGGTCATGCGCCACATGATGGCTGCACGACAGGCCGAGAGGGGTGATGCGCTGCATGATGACTGCACGACAGGCCGAGAGGGGTCATGCGCCGACAGGCCTGAGAGGGGTCATTCACTGACAGGCCGAGAGGGATCATGTGCCGCATGAGGGCTGCACGACAGGCCGAGAGGAGTCATATGCCGCATGATAGTTGCACGACAGGCCTAGAGGGGTGATGCACCGCATGAGGGATGCACGACAGGCCGACAGGGGTCATGTGCAGCTTGATGGCTGCACGACAGGCCGATATAGGTCATGTGCTGCATGATGGCTGCACTACAGGCCGAGAGGGGTCATGCGCTGTATGATGGCTTCACGACAGGCCGAGAGGAGTCATGCGCCACATGTTGGCTGCACCCCAGGCCAACAGGAGTCAAAGGCCGCATGAGGGCTGCACGACAGGCCAAAAGGAGTGATGCGTAGAATGATGGCTGCACGACAGGCCGAGAGGAGTGATGCATTGCATGATGGCTGCACGACAGGCCAAGAGGGGTCATACGCTGCATGGTGGCTGCACGACAGGCCGAGAGAGGTCATTTGCTGCATGATGGCTGCACGACAGGCCGAGACGGGTCATGCGCCACATGATGGCTGCACGACAGGCCGAGAGGGGTCATGCGCCGCATGATGGCTGCACAACAGGCCGAGAGGGGTAATGCGCCGCATGATGGATGCACGACAGATCGAGAGGGGTCATGTACCGCATGATGGCTGCACAACAGGCTGAGAGTGCTGATGCGCAGCATGATGGCGGCACGATAGGCCGAGAGGGGTCATGCGCCACATGTTAGCTGCACGACAGGCCGAGAGGGGTCATGCGCCACATGTTGGCTGCACCCCAGGCCAACAGGAGTCAAAGGCCGCATGAGGGCTGCACGACAGGCCAAAAGGAGTGATGCGTAGAATGATGGCTGCACGACAGGCCGAGAGGAGTGATGCATTGCATGATGGCTGCACGACAGGCCAAGAGGGGTCATACGCTGCATGGTGGCTGCACGACAGGCCGAGAGAGGTCATTTGCTGCATGATGGCTGCACGACAGGCCGAGACGGGTCATGCGCCACATGATGGCTGCACGACAGGCCGAGAGGGGTCATGCGCCGCATGATGGCTGCACAACAGGCCGAGAGGGGTAATGCGCCGCATGATGGATGCACGACAGATCGAGAGGGGTCATGCGCCGCATGATGGCTGCACGACAGACCGAAAGGGGTCATGCGCTGCATGATGGCTGCACGACAGGCAGAGAGAGGTCATGCGCCGCATGATGGCTGCACGGCAGGCCGAGAGGAGTGATGCATTGCATGATGGCTGCACGACAGGCCGAGTGGGGTCATGCCCGCATGGTGGCTGCACGACAGGCCGAGAAGGGTCATGTACCGCGTGATGGCGGCATGACAGGCCGAGAAGGCTGATACGCAGCATGATGGCGGCACAATAGGCTGAGAGGGGTCATGCGCCGCATGAGGGCTGCACGACAGGCTGACAGGGGTCATGCGCCACATGATGGCTGCACGACATGCCAAGAGGGGTCATGCCCCGCATGAGGGCTGCACGACAGGCTGACAGGGGTCATGCGCCACATGATAGCTGCACGACAGGCGGAGAGCGGTCATGTGCCGCATGATGGCTGCACGATAGGGCGAGAGGGGTCATGCGCCGACAGGCTGAGAGGATTCATGCGCTGACAGGCCAAGAGGGGTCATGCGCCGCATGAGGGCTGCACGACAGGCCAAGAAGGGTGATGTGCTGCATGATGGCTGCATTACAGGCCAAGAAGGGTGATGCATCGCATGATGGCTGCACGACAGGCCGAGAGGGGTGATACGCTGCATGATGGCTGCACGACAGGATGAGAGGGGTTATGCGCCACATGATAGTTGCACGACAGGCCTAGAGGGGTCATGCACCGCATGAGGGCTGTATGACAGGCTGACAGGGGTCATGTGCTGTATGATGGCTGCATGACAGGCCGGGAGGGGTCATGCGCTGCATGATGGCTGCACGACAGGCCGAGAGAGGTCATGTGCCGCATGATGGCGGCACAACAGGCCGAGAGGAGTCATGCGCCGAATGAGGGCTGCACGACAGGCCGAGAGGGGTAATGTGCTGCATGAGGGCTGCACGACAGGCCGAGAGGGGTCATGCGCCGCATGATGGCTGCACGACAGGCTGAGTGAATTGATACATTGCATGATGGCTGCACGACAGGCCGAGAGGGGTCATGCGCCGCATGGTGGCTGCACGACAGACCGAGAGGGGTCATGCGCCGCATGATGGCTGCATGACAGGCCGAGTGGATTGATGCATTGCATGATGGCTGCACAACAGGCCGAGAGGGGTCATGCGCTGCATGGTGGCTGCACGACATGCCGAGGGGTGTCATGCGCCGCATGATGGCTGCACGACAGGCCTAGAGGGGTCATGCGCCACATGATGGCTGCATGACAGGCCGAGACGGGTCATGCGCCACATGATGGCTGCACGACAGGCCGAGAGGGGTCATGCACTGCATGATGGCTGCACGACAGGCCGAGAGGGTTGATGCGCTGCAAGATGGCTGCACGACAGGCTGAGAGGGGTCATGCGCCGACAGGCCTGAGAGGGGTCATTCACTGACAGGCCGAGAGGGATCATGTGCCGCATGAGGGCTGCATGAGAGGCCGAGAGGAGTCATGCGCCGCATGAGGGCTGCACGACAGGCTGAGAGGGGTCATATGCTGCGTGATAGTTGCACGACAGGCCTAGAGGGGTCATGCACCGCATGAGAGATGCACGACAGGCCGACAGGGGTCATGTGCAGCTTGATGGCTGCACGACAGGCCGAGAGAGGTCATGTGCTGCATGATGGCTGCACGACAGGCCGAGAGGGGTCATGCGCTGTATGATGGCTGCACGACAGGCCGAGAGGGGTCATGCGCTGCATGAGGGCTGCATGACAGGCCAAGAAGGGTGATGCACCGCATGATGGCTGCACGACAGGCCAAGAGGGGTCATGCGCCGCATGATGGCTGCACAACATACCAAGAGGGGTCATGCACTGCATGATGGCTGCACGACAGGCCGAGAGGGGTCATGCGCTGTATGATGGCTGCACGACAGGCCGAGAGGAGTCATGTGCTGCATGAGGGCTGCACGACAGGCCAAGAAGGGTGATGCACTGCATGATGGCTGCACGACAAGCCGAGTGGAGTGATGCATTGCATGATGTCTGCACGGCAGGCCGAGAGGGGTCATACGCCCCATGGTGGCTGCATGAAAGGCTGAGAGGGGTCATGTACCGCATGACGGCTGCACAACAGGCTAAGAGTGCTGATGCGCAGCATGATGGTGGCACGATAGGTCGAGAGGGGTAATGCGCCACATGTTAGCTGCACGACAGGCCGAGAGGGGTCATGCGCCACATGGTGGCTGCACCACAGGCCAACAGGGGTCAAAGGCCGCATGAGGGCTGCACGGCAGGCCAAAAGGTGTGATGCGTAGAATGATGGCTGCACGACAGGCCGAGAGGTGTGATGCATTGCATGATGGCTGCACGACAGGCCAAGAGGGGTCATACGCTGCATGGTGGCTGCACGACAGGCAGAGAGAGGTCATTTGCTGCATGATGGCTGCACGACAGGCCGAGACGGGTCATGCGCCACATGATGGCTGCACGACAGGCCGAGAGGGGTCATGTGCCGCATGATGGCTGCACAACAGGCCGAGAGGGGTCATGCGCCGCATGATGGCTGCACGACAGGCCGAGAGGGGTCATGCGCCGCATGATGGCTGCACGCCAGATCGAGAGGGGTCATGCGCCGCATGATGGCTGCATGACAGACCGAAAGGGGTCATGCGCGGCATGATGGCTGCACGGTAGACCGAGAGGGGTCATGCGCCGCATGATGGCTGCACGACAGGCCGAGAGAGGTCATGCGCCGCATGATGGCTGCACGGCAGGCCGAGAGGAGTCATGCGCTGCATGAGGGCTGCACGACAGGCCGAGAAGGGTCGTGTGCTGCATGAGGGCTGCACGACAGGCCGAGAGGGGTCACGTACCGTATGATGGCTGCACGACAGGCCGAGAGAGGTCTTGCCCGCTTGATGGCTGCACGACAAGCGGAGAGGGGTCATGTGCTGCATGGTGGCTGCACGACAGGCCAAGCCGGGTCATATGCCGCATGGTGGCTTCACGATAGGCCGAGAGGGGTCATGCCCCACATGATGGCTGCACGACAGGCCAAGAAGGGTGATGTGCCGCATGATGGCTGCACGACAGGCCGAGTGGAGTGATGCATTGCATGATGGCTGCACGACAGGCCGAGAGGGGTCATGCCCGCATGGTGGCTGCACGATAGGCCGAGAAGGGTCATGTACCGCATGATGGCTGCACGACAGGCCGAGAGGGCTGATACGCAGCATGATTGCGGCACCATAGGCCGAGAGGGGTCATGCGCCGCATGTTAGCTGCATGACAGGCCGAATGGGGTCAAGCGCCACATGGTGGCTGCACCCCAGGCCGACAGGGGTCATGCGCCGCATGAGGGCTGCACGACAGGCCAAAAGGAGTGATACGTAGCATGATGGCGGCACGACAGGCCGAGAGGAGTTATGCATTGCATGATGGCTGCACGACAGGCCAAGAGGGGTCATACGCTGCATGGTGGCTGCACGACAGGATGAGAGGGGTCATTTGCCACATGATATTTGCACGACAGGCCTAGAGGGGTCATGCACCGCATGAGGGCTGTACGACAGGCCGACAGGGGTCATGTGCTGTATGATGGCTGCATGACAGGCCGGGAGGGGTCATGCGCTGCATGATGGCTGCACGACAGGCCGAGAGAGGTCATGTGCCGCATGATGACGGCACGACAGGCTGAGAGGAGTCATGCGCCGCATGAGGGCTGCACAACAGGCTGAGTGGATTGATAAATTGCATGATGGCTGCACGACGGGCCGAGAGGGGTCATGCGCCGCATGAGGGCTGCACGACAGGCCGAGAGGGGTCATGTGCTGCATGAGGGCTGCACAACAGGCAGAGAGGGGTCATGCGCCGCATGATGGCTGCACGACAGGCTAAGTGGATTGATACATTGCATGATGGCTGCACGACAGGCCAGAAGGGTCATGCGCCGCATGGTGGCTGCACGACAGACCGAGAGGGGTCATGCACCGCATGATGGCTGCACGACAGGCCGAGTGGATTGATGCATTGCATGATGGCTGCACAACAGGCCGAGAGGGGTCATGCGCCGCATGGTGGCTGCACGACAGGCCGAGGGGTGTCATGCGCTGCATGATGGCTGCACGACAGGCCTAGAGGGGTCATGCGCCACATGATGGCTGCATGACAGGCCGAGACGGGTCATGCGCCACATGATGGGTGCACGACAGGCCGAGAGGGGTCATGCGCTGCATGATGGCTGCACGACAGGCCGAGAGGGGTGATGCGCTGCATGATGGCTGCACGACAGGCCGAGAGGGGTCATGCGCCGACAGGCCTGAGAGGGGTCATTCACTGACAGGCCGAGAGGGATCATGTGCCGCATGAGGGCTGCACAACAGGCTGAGAGGGGTCATATGCCGCATGATAGTTGCACGACAGGCCTAGAGGGGTCATGCACCGCATGAGGGATGCACAACAGGCCGACAGGGGTCAAAGGCCGCATGAGGGCTGCACGGCAGGCCAAAAGGTGTGATGCGTAGAATGATGGCTGCACGACAGGCCGGGAGGAGTGATGCATTGCATGATGGCTGCACGACAGGCCAAGAGGGGTCATACGCTGCATGGTGGCTGCACGACAGGCCGAGAGAGGTCATTTGCTGCATGATGGCTGCACGACAGGCCGAGACGGGTCATGCGCCACATGATGGCTGCACGACAGGCCGAGAGGGGTCATGTGCCGCATGATGGCTGCACAACAGGCCGAGAGGGGTCATGCGCCGCATGATGGCTGCACGAAAGGCAGAGAGGGGTCATGCGCCGCGTGATGGCTGCACGCCAGATCGAGAGGGGTCATGCGCCGCATGATGGCTGCATGACAGACCGAAAGGGGTCATGCGCCGCATGATGGCTGCACGGTAGACCGAGAGGGGTCATGCGCCGCATGATGGCTGTACGACAGGCCGAGAGAGGTCATGCGCCGCATGATGGCTGCACGGCAGGCCGAGAGGAGTCATGCGCTGCATGAGGGCTGCACGACAGGCCGAGAAGGGTCGTGTGCTGCATGAGGGCTGCACGACAGGCCGAGAGGGGTCATGTACCATATGATGGCTGCACGACAGGCCGAGAGGGGTCTTGCCCGCTTGATGGCTGCACGACAAGCGGAGAGGGGTCATGTGCTGCATGGTGGCTGCACGACAGGCCAAGCGGGGTCATATGCCGCATGGTGGCTTCACGATAGGCCGAGAGGGGTCATGCCCCACATGATGGCTGCACGACAGGCCAAGAAGGGTGATGTGCCGCATGATGGCTGCACGACAGGCCGAGTGGAGTGATGCATTGCATGATGGCTGCACGACAGGCCGAGAGGGGTCATGCCCGCATGGTGGCTGCACGATAGGCCGAGAAGGGTCATGTACCGCATGATGGCTGCACGACAGGCCGAGAGGGCTGATACGCAGCATGATTGCTGCACGATAGGCCGAGAGGGGTCATGCGCTGCATGTTAGCTGCATGACAGGCCCAGAGGGGTCAAGCGCCACATGGTGGCTGCACCCCAGGCCGACAGGGGTCATGCGCCGCATGAGGGCTGCACGACAGGCCAAAAGGAGTGATACGTAGCATGATGGCTGCACGACAGGCCGAGAGGAGTTATGCATTGCATGATGGCTGCACGACAGGCCGAGAGGTGTGATGCATTGCATGATGGCTGCACGACACGCCAAGAGGGGTCATACACTGCATGGTGGCTGCACGACAGGATGAGAGGGGTCATTCGCCACATGATATTTGCACGACAGGCCTAGAGGGGTCATGCACCGCATGAGGGCTGTACGACAGGCCGACAGGGTTCATGTGCTGTATGATGGCTGCATGACAGGCCGAGAGGGGTCATGCGCTGCATGATGGCTGCACGACAGGCCGAGAGAGGTCATGTGCCGCATGATGACGGCACGACAGGCTGAGAGGAGTCATGCGCCGCATGAGGGCTGCACGACAGGCCGAGAGGGGTCATGTGCTGCATGAGGGCTGCACGACAGGCCGAGAGGGGTCATGCGCTGCATGATGGCTGCACGACAGGCTGAGTGGATTGATAAATTGCATGATGGCTGCACAACGGGCCGAGAGGGGTCATGCGCCGCATGAGGGCTGCACAACAGGCCGAGAGGGGTCATGTGCTGCATGAGGGCTGCACGACAGGCAGAGAGGGGTCATGCGCCGCATAATGGCTGCAAGACAGGCTGAGTGGATTGATACATTGCATGATGGCTGCACGACAGGCCGAGAAGGGTCATGCGCCGCATGGTGGCTGCACGACAGACCGAGAGGGGTCATGCGCCGCATGATGGCTGCACGACAGGCCGAGTGGATTGATGCATTGCATGATGGCTGCACAACAGGCCGAGAGGGGTCATGCGCCGCATGGTGGCTGCACGACAGGCCGAGGGGTGTCATGCGCCGCATGATGGCTGCACGACAGGCCGAGAGGGGTCATGCGCCACATGATGGCTGCATGACAGGCCGAGACGGGTCATGCGCCACATGATGGCTGCACGACAGGCCGAGAGGAGTCATGCGCTGCATGATGGCTGCACGACAGGCCGAGAGGGGTGATGCGCTGCATGATGGCTGCACGACAGGCCGAGAGGGGTCATGCGCCGACAGGCCTGAGAGGGGTCATTCACTGACAGGCCAAGAGGGATCATGTGCCGCATGAGGGCTGCACGACAGGCTGAGAGGGGTCATATGCCGCATGATAGTTGCACGACAGGCCTAGAGGGGTCATGCACCGCATGAGGGATGCACAACAGGCCGACAGGGGTCATGTGCAGCTTGATGGCTGCACGACAGGCCGAGAGAGGTCATGTGCTGCATGATGGCTGCACGACAGGCCGAGAGAGGTCATGCGCCGCATGATGGCTGCATGGCAGGCCAAGAGGAGTCATGCGCAGCATGAGGGCTGCACGACAGGCCCAGAGGGGTCATGTGCTGCATGAGGGCTGCACAACAGGCCGAGAGGGGTCATGTACCGCATGATGGCTGCACGACAGGCCAAGAGGGGTCATGCCTGCTTGATGGCTGCACAACAGGCGGAGAGGGGTCATGTGCTGCATGGTGCCTGCACCAGTGGTGGGATCAGGTGCACGTCATCGTCCGGTTTGTGTAACACAGAGCGCAGGCGAATTGAAAAGTGAACTGGGTCAGGAGTTTGACGGCTGACTGGAATCCACCCGCGCTCGGGAAGGGAGGCTTCTCGCGCTGCCCATCTGACGGTTGCCGGGCTCGCGGCACCTCTGGAGAAGAAAATTTAAAATGTTGACACTTACACCACGGAAAAGAAAGTACAGCTCTGCAGGCTCCTCCAGGGTCTTGCTATTTCTGCCCTGTTGAAGGCGGAGCTGGTACCGCCGAAACGCAATATTGCCTAGAGGGGATTGAAGGTCCCTCAGAATAACATCTGTTCTATATTGGACCTCTTGTTTACAACAATATATGTTTTGTTGTTTTTTCAGTTAGCCAGGATCTACAGTAACATTTGTTCAGTATCCCAGTTGGTTTTCGTAGATCACTGTCTATTGAATCAGCCTTATTCGTTGTTTGGGAATATCAGCATTTTTCTTACTTCCCTTTCTTCCCCCTCATGCTTTGGCAGACCCTACCCCATTGGTGTATGAACAAATATTCCCACTGGGGTGTTACTGATACTTACTATGATCATATAATGTTGAAAAAAGTATTTGTTACCTTTTTCCAGTGTTGATGTCTCTACATTGGGAGAAATATTTCCTTATTTTGGTTTATGTCTCATTGATTTTTCCATTTTTCCTTCTTTCTTTTTTATCTAACATTCATGATTTCTGTTTAGCAATTTTGCATTCTGATTCATACTAAGAAGGATTGTTTTTCATATGTATGTAACCTTGTAAATGTTTTATTGATTGTATTTGTACGGATGTTTGCACATAAGGTTTTGTCTTTAACTTACAATAATTTGCATGACTATCCTTGATGTGTTGTACTATGATGGATACTAATTATATGTAGATGCTATTACCCCAAAGGGGTACTTAGGTTTGGACCAGGGGCAGGACCTTAATTCATTCACACCTTCCTATAGGCCAACCTACATACGTACTAGTACCTTGTGTTAATATTTGCATGGTGCCTGCACGACAGGCCAAGAGGGGTCATATGTTGCATGGTGGCTGCACGACAGGCCGAGAGGGGTCATGCCCGCTTGATGGCTGCACGACTGGCGGAGAGGGGTCATGTGCCGTATGGTCGCTGCACGACAGGCCAAGAAGGGTGATGCGCCACATGATGGCTGCATGACAGGCCAAGAAGGGTGATGCACAGCATGATGGCTGCACGACAGGCCGAGAGGGGTGATGTGCCACGTGATGGCTGCACGACAGGATGAGAGGGGTCATGCGCCGCATGATAGTTGCATGACAGGCCTAGAGGGGTCATGCAATGTATGAGGGCTGCACGACAGGCCAACAGGGGTCATGTGCCGCATGATGGCTACACGACAGGCCGAGAGAGGTCATGCGCTGCACTATGGCTGCACGACAGGCCGAGAGGGGTCATGCACTGCATGATGGCTGCAAGACAGGCCGAGAGAGGTCATGCGCCGCATGATGGCTGCATGACAGGCTGAGAGGATTCATGCGCCGCATGAGGGCTGCTCGACAGGCCGAGAGGGGTCACGTGCTGCATGAGGGCTGCACGACAGGCCGAGAGGGGTCATGTGCCGCATGATGGCTGCACGACAGGCCGAGAGGGGTCATGCGCTGCATGATGGCTGCATGACAGGCCGAGAGAGGTCATGTGCCGCATGATGGCTGCACGACAGGCCGAGAGGAGTCATGAGCCGCATGATGGCTGCACAACAGGCCGGGAGGGGTCATGCGCCGCATGATAGTTGCACGACGGGCCTAGAGGTGTCATGCACCGCATGAGGGCTGCACGACAGGCTGACAGGGGTCATGTGCCCCATGATGGCTGCATGACATGCCGAGAGAGGTCATGAGCTGCATGATGGCTGCACGAAAGACCAAGAGGGGTCATGCACTGCATGATGTCTGCACGACAGGCCGAGAGAGGTCATGCGCCATATGATGGCTGCACGGCAGGCCGAGAGGAGTCAT
Organism: Ambystoma mexicanum; assembly: GCF_040938575.1. Classification (NCBI taxonomy): domain Eukaryota; kingdom Metazoa; phylum Chordata; class Amphibia; order Caudata; family Ambystomatidae; genus Ambystoma; species Ambystoma mexicanum. The sequence continues at coordinate 1,285,658,113 of NC_090928.1, forward strand.
GCGCTGCATGAGGGCTGCACGACAGGCCGAGAGGGGTCGTGTGCTGCATGAGGGCTGCACGACAGGCCGAGAGGGGTCATGTACTGTATGATGGCTGCACGACAGGCCGAGAGGGGTCTTGCCCGCTTGATGGCTGCACGACAAGCGGAGAGGGGTCATGTGCTGCATGGTGGCTGCACGACAGGCCAAGCGGGGTCATATGCCGCATGGTGGCTTCACAACAGGCCGAGAGGGGTAAAGCGCCACATGGTGGCTGCACCCCAGGCCGACAGGGGTCATGCGCCGCATGAGGGCTGCACGACAGGACAAAAGGAGTGATACGTAGCATGCTGGCTGCACGATAGGCCGAGAGGAGTGATGTATTGCATGATGGCTGCACGACAGGCCGAGAGGAGTGATGCATTGCATGATGGCTGCACGACACGCCAAGAGGGGTCATACGCTGCATGGTGGCTGCACGACAGGCCGAGAGGGGTCATTTGCCGCATGATGGCTGCACGACAGACCGAGACGGGTCATGCGCCGCATGATGGCTGCACGACAGGCCGAGAGGGGTCATGCGCTGCATGATGGCTGCACGACAGGCCGATGAGGGGTCATGCGCCGCATGATGGCTGCACGACAGGCCGAGAGGGGTCATGCGCTGCATGATGGCTGCACGACAAGCCGAGAGGGGTCATGCACCGACAGGCCGAGGGAGTCATTCACCGACAGGCTGAGAGGGGTCATGCGCTGCATGAGGGCAGCACAACAGGCCAAGAAGGGTGATGCACCACATGACGGCTGCACGACAGGCCAAGAGGGGTGATGCGCCACATGATGGCTGCACGACATGCCAAGAGGGGTCATGCGCCGCATGATGGCTGCATGACAGGCTGAGAGGGGTCATGCCCGGCATGAGGGCTGCACGACAGGCTGACAGGGGTCATGCGCCGCATGATAGCTGCACGACAGGCGGAGAGCGGTCATGTGCCGCATGATGGCTGCACGATAGGGCGAGAGGGGTCATGCGCCGACAGGCTGAGAGGGATCATGCGCTGACAGGCCAAGAGGGGTCATGCGCCGCATGAGGGCTGCACGACAGGCCAAGAAGGGTGATGTGCTGCATGATGGCTGCATTACAGGCCAAGAAGGGTGATGCATCGCATGATGGCTGCACGACAGGCCGAGAGGGGTGATACGCTGCATGATGGCTGCACGACAGGATGAGCGGGGTCATGCGCCACATGATAGTTGCACGACAGGCCTAGAGGGGTCATGCACCGCATGAGGGCTGTACGACAGGCCGATGAGGGGTCATGCGCCGCATGATGGCTGCACGACAGGCCGAGAGGGGTCATGCGCTGCATGATGGCTGCACGACAAGCCGAGAGGGGTCATGCACCGACAGGCCGAGGGAGTCATTCACCGACAGGCTGAGAGGGGTCATGCGCTGCATGAGGGCAGCACAACAGGCCAAGAAGGGTGATGCACCACATGATGGCTGCACGACAGGCCAAGAGGGGTGATGCGCCACATGATGGCTGCACGACATGCCAAGAGGGGTCATGCGCCGCATGATGGCTGCACGACAGGCAGAGAGGGGTCATGCCCGGCATGAGGGCTGCACGACAGGCTGACAGGGGTCATGCGCCGCATGATAGCTGCACGACAGGCGGAGAGCGGTCATGTGCCGCATGATGGCTGCACGATAGGGCGAGAGGGGTCATGCGCCGACAGGCTGAGAGGGATCATGCGCTGACAGGCCAAGAGGGGTCATGCGCCGCATGAGGGCTGCACGACAGGCCAAGAAGGGTGATGTGCTGCATGATGGCTGCATTACAGGCCAAGAAGGGTGATGCATCGCATGATGGCTGCACGACAGGCCGAGAGGGGTGATACGCCGCATGATGGCTGCACGACAGGATGGGCGGGGTCATGCGCCACATGATAGTTGCACGACAGGCCTAGAGGGGTCATGCACCGCATGAGGGCTGTACGACAGGCCGACAGAGGTCATGTGCTGCATGATGGCTGCATGACAGGCCGAGAGGGGTCATGCGCTGTATGATGGCTTCACGACAGGCCGAGAGGTGTAATGCGCTGCATGAGGGCTGCACGACAGGCCAAGAAGGGTTATGCAACGCATGATGGCTGCACGACAGGCCAAGAGGGGTGATGCGCCGCATGATGGCTGCACAACATACCAAGAGGGGTCATGCACTGCATGATGGCTGCACGACAGGCCGAGAGGGGTCATGTGCTGTATGATGGCTGCACGACAGGCCGAGAGGGGTCATGTGCTGCATGAGGGCTGCACGACAGGCCAAGAAAGGTGATGCACTGCATGATGGCTGCACGACAAGCCGAGTGGAGTGATGCATTGCATGATGGCTGCACGGCAGGCCGAGAGGGGTCATGCGCCCCATGGTTGCTGCACGAAAGGCTGAGAGGGGTCATGTACTGCATGATGGCTGCACAACAGGCTGAGAGTGCTGATGTGCAGCATGATGGCGGCACGATAGGCCGAGAGGGGTCATGCGCCACATGTTAGCTGCACGACAGGCCGAGAGGGGTCATGCGCCACATGGTGGCTGCACCCCAGGCCAACAGGGGTCAAAGGCCGCATGAGGGCTGCACGACAGGCCAAAAGGAGTGATGCATAGAATGATGGCTGCACGACAGGCCAAGAGGAGTGATGCATTGCATGATGGCTGCACGACAGGCCAAGAGGGGTCATACGCTGCATGGTGGCTGCAGGACAGGCCGAGAGAGGTCATTTGCTGCATGATGGCTGCACGACAGGCCGAGACGGGTCATGCGCCACATGATGGCTGCACGACAGGCCGAGAGGGGTCATGCGCCGCATGATGGCTGCACAACAGGCCGAGAGGGGTAATGCGCCGCATGATGGATGCACGACAGATCGAGAGGGGTCATGCGCCGCATGATGGCTGCATGACAGACCGAAAGGGGTCATGCGCCGCATGATGGCTGCACGACAGGCGGAGAGAGGTCATGCGCCGCATGATGGCTGCACGGCAGGCCGAGAGGAGTCATTAGCTGCATGAGGGCTGCACGACAGGCCGAGAGGGGTCGTGTGCTGCATGAGGGCTGCACGACAGGCCGAGAGGGGTCATGTACCGTATGATGGCTGCACGACAGGCCGAGAGGAGTGATGCATTGCATGATGGCTGCATGACAGGCCGAGTGGGGTCATGCCCGCATGGTGGCTGCACGACAGGCCGAGAAGGGTCATGTACCGCATGATGGCGGCACGACAGGCCGAGAGGGCTGATATGCAGCATGATGGCGGCACAATAGGCTGAGAGGGGTCATGCGCCGCATGTTAGCTGCACGACAGGCCGAGAGGGGTAAAGCGCCACATGGTGGCTGCACCCCAGGCCGACAGGGGTCATGCGCCGCATGAGGGCTGCACGACAGGCCAAAAGGAGTGATACGTAGCATGCTGGCTGCACGACAGGCCGAGAGGAGTGATGTATTGCATGATGGATGCACGACAGGCCGAGAGGAGTGATACATTGCATGATGGCTGCACGACACGCCAAGAGGGGTCATACGCTGCATGGTGGCTGTACGACAGGCCGAGAGGGGTCATTTGCCGCATGATGGCTGCACGACAGACCGAGAGGGGTCATGCGCTGCATGATGGCTGCACGACAGGCCGATGAGGGGTCATGCGCCGCATGATGGCTGCACGACAGGCCGAGAGGGGTCATGCGCTGCATGATGGCTGCACGACAGGCTGAGAGGGGTCATGCCCGGCATGAGGGCTGCACGACAGGCTGACAGGTGTCATGCGCCGCATGAGGGCAGCACAACAGGCCAAGAAGGGTGATGCACCACATAATGGCTGCACGACAGGCCAAGAAAGGTGATGCACTGCATGATGGCTGCATGACAGGCCAAGAGGGGTGATGCGCCACATGATGGCTGCACGACATGCCAAGAGGGGTCATGCCCCACATGAGGGCTGCACGACAGGCTGACAGGGGTCATGCACCGCATGATAGCTGCACGACAGGCCGAGAGGGGTCATTTGCCGCATGATGGCTGCACGACAGACCGAGACGGGTCATGCGCCGCATGATGGCTGCACGACAAGCCGAGAGGGGTCATGCACCGACATGCCGAGGGAGTCATTCACCGACAGGCTGAGAGGGGTCATGCGCTGCATGAGGGCAGCACAACAGGCCAAGAAGGGTGATGCACCACATGACGGCTGCACGACAGGCCAAGAGGGGTGATGCGCCACATGATGGCTGCACGACATGCCAAGAGGGGTCATGCGCCGCATGATGGCTGCATGACAGGCTGAGAGGGGTCATGCCCGGCATGAGGGCTGCACGACAGGCTGACAGGGGTCATGCGCCGCATGATAGCTGCACGACAGGCGGAGAGCGGTCATGTGCCGCATGATGGCTGCACGATAGGGCGAGAGGGGTCATGCGCCGACAGGCTGAGAGGGATCATGCGCTGACAGGCCAAGAGGGGTCATGCGCCGCATGAGGGCTGCACGACAGGCCAAGAAGGGTGATGTGCTGCATGATGGCTGCATTACAGGCCAAGAAGGGTGATGCATCGCATGATGGCTGCACGACAGGCCGAGAGGGGTGATACGCTGCATGATGGCTGCACGACAGGATGAGCGGGGTCATGCGCCACATGATAGTTGCACGACAGGCCTAGAGGGGTCATGCACCGCATGAGGGCTGTACGACAGGCCGATGAGGGGTCATGCGCCGCATGATGGCTGCACGACAGGCCGAGAGGGGTCATGCGCTGCATGATGGCTGCACGACAAGCCGAGAGGGGTCATGCACCGACAGGCCGAGGGAGTCATTCACCGACAGGCTGAGAGGGGTCATGCGCTGCATGAGGGCAGCACAACAGGCCAAGAAGGGTGATGCACCACATGATGGCTGCACGACAGGCCAAGAGGGGTGATGCGCCACATGATGGCTGCACGACATGCCAAGAGGGGTCATGCGCCGCATGATGGCTGCACGACAGGCTGAGAGGGGTCATGCCCGGCATGAGGGCTGCACGACAGGCTGACAGGGGTCATGCGCCACATGATAGTTGCACGACAGGCCTAGAGGGGTCATGCACCGCATGAGGGCTGTACGACAGGCCGACAGAGGTCATGTGCTGCATGATGGCTGCATGACAGGCCGAGAGGGGTCATGCGCTGTATGATGGCTTCACGACAGGCCGAGAGGTGTAATGCGCTGCATGAGGGCTGCACGACAGGCCAAGAAGGGTTATGCAACGCATGATGGCTGCACGACAGGCCAAGAGGGGTGATGCGCCGCATGATGGCTGCACAACATACCAAGAGGGGTCATGCACTGCATGATGGCTGCACGACAGGCCGAGAGGGGTCATGTGCTGTATGATGGCTGCACGACAGGCCGAGAGGGGTCATGTGCTGCATGAGGGCTGCACGACAGGCCAAGAAAGGTGATGCACTGCATGATGGCTGCACGACAAGCCGAGTGGAGTGATGCATTGCATGATGGCTGCACGGCAGGCCGAGAGGGGTCATGCGCCCCATGGTGGCTGCACGAAAGGCTGAGAGGGGTCATGTACCGCATGATGGCTGCACAACAGGCTGAGAGTGCTGATGTGCAGCATGATGGCGGCACGATAGGCCGAGAGGGGTCATGCGCCACATGTTAGCTGCACGACAGGCCGAGAGGGGTCATGCGCCACATGGTGGCTGCACCCCAGGCCAACAGGGGTCAAAGGCCGCATGAGGGCTGCACGACAGGCCAAAAGGAGTGATGCATAGAATGATGGCTGCACGACAGGCCAAGAGGAGTGATGCATTGCATGATGGCTGCACGACAGGCCAAGAGGGGTCATACGCTGCATGGTGGCTGCAGGACAGGCCGAGAGAGGTCATTTGCTGCATGATGGCTGCACGACAGGCCGAGACGGGTCATGCGCCACATGATGGCTGCACGACAGGCCGAGAGGGGTCATGCGCCGCATGATGGCTGCACAACAGGCCGAGAGGGGTAATGCGCCGCATGATGGATGCACGACAGATCGAGAGGGGTCATGCGCCGCATGATGGCTGCATGACAGACCGAAAGGGGTCATGCGCCGCATGATGGCTGCACGACAGGCGGAGAGAGGTCATGCGCCGCATGATGGCTGCACGGCAGGCCGAGAGGAGTCATTAGCTGCATGAGGGCTGCACGACAGGCCGAGAGGGGTCGTGTGCTGCATGAGGGCTGCACGACAGGCCGAGAGGGGTCATGTACCGTATGATGGCTGCACGACAGGCCGAGAGGAGTGATGCATTGCATGATGGCTGCATGACAGGCCGAGTGGGGTCATGCCCGCATGGTGGCTGCACGACAGGCCGAGAAGGGTCATGTACCGCATGATGGCGGCACGACAGGCCGAGAGGGCTGATATGCAGCATGATGGCGGCACAATAGGCTGAGAGGGGTCATGCGCCGCATGTTAGCTGCACGACAGGCCGAGAGGGGTAAAGCGCCACATGGTGGCTGCACCCCAGGCCGACAGGGGTCATGCGCCGCATGAGGGCTGCACGACAGGCCAAAAGGAGTGATACGTAGCATGCTGGCTGCACGACAGGCCGAGAGGAGTGATGTATTGCATGATGGATGCACGACAGGCCGAGAGGAGTGATACATTGCATGATGGCTGCACGACACGCCAAGAGGGGTCATACGCTGCATGGTGGCTGTACGACAGGCCGAGAGGGGTCATTTGCCGCATGATGGCTGCACGACAGACCGAGAGGGGTCATGCGCTGCATGATGGCTGCACGACAGGCCGATGAGGGGTCATGCGCCGCATGATGGCTGCACGACAGGCCGAGAGGGGTCATGCGCTGCATGATGGCTGCACGACAGGCTGAGAGGGGTCATGCCCGGCATGAGGGCTGCACGACAGGCTGACAGGTGTCATGCGCCGCATGAGGGCAGCACAACAGGCCAAGAAGGGTGATGCACCACATAATGGCTGCACGACAGGCCAAGAAAGGTGATGCACTGCATGATGGCTGCATGACAGGCCAAGAGGGGTGATGCGCCACATGATGGCTGCACGACATGCCAAGAGGGGTCATGCCCCACATGAGGGCTGCACGACAGGCTGACAGGGGTCATGCACCGCATGATAGCTGCACGACAGGCCGAGAGGGGTCATTTGCCGCATGATGGCTGCACGACAGACCGAGACGGGTCATGCGCCGCATGATGGCTGCACGACAAGCCGAGAGGGGTCATGCACCGACAGGCCGAGGGAGTCATTCACCGACAGGCTGAGAGGGGTCATGCGCTGCATGAGGGCAGCACAACAGGCCAAGAAGGGTGATGCACCACATGACGGCTGCACGACAGGCCAAGAGGGGTGATGCGCCACATGATGGCTGCACGACATGCCAAGAGGGGTCATGCGCCGCATGATGGCTGCATGACAGGCTGAGAGGGGTCATGCCCGGCATGAGGGCTGCACGACAGGCTGACAGGGGTCATGCGCCGCATGATAGCTGCACGACAGGCGGAGAGCGGTCATGTGCCGCATGATGGCTGCACGATAGGGCGAGAGGGGTCATGCGCCGACAGGCTGAGAGGGATCATGCGCTGACAGGCCAAGAGGGGTCATGCGCCGCATGAGGGCTGCACGACAGGCCAAGAAGGGTGATGTGCTGCATGATGGCTGCATTACAGGCCAAGAAGGGTGATGCATCGCATGATGGCTGCACGACAGGCCGAGAGGGGTGATACGCTGCATGATGGCTGCACGACAGGATGAGCGGGGTCATGCGCCACATGATAGTTGCACGACAGGCCTAGAGGGGTCATGCACCGCATGAGGGCTGTACGACAGGCCGATGAGGGGTCATGCGCCGCATGATGGCTGCACGACAGGCCGAGAGGGGTCATGCGCTGCATGATGGCTGCACGACAAGCCGAGAGGGGTCATGCACCGACAGGCCGAGGGAGTCATTCACCGACAGGCTGAGAGGGGTCATGCGCTGCATGAGGGCAGCACAACAGGCCAAGAAGGGTGATGCACCACATGATGGCTGCACGACAGGCCAAGAGGGGTGATGCGCCACATGATGGCTGCACGACATGCCAAGAGGGGTCATGCGCCGCATGATGGCTGCACGACAGGCTGAGAGGGGTCATGCCCGGCATGAGGGCTGCACGACAGGCTGACAGGGGTCATGCGCCGCATGATAGCTGCACGACAGGCGGAGAGCGGTCATGTGCCGCATGATGGCTGCACGATAGGGCGAGAGGGGTCATGCGCCGACAGGCTGAGAGGGATCATGCGCTGACAGGCCAAGAGGGGTCATGCGCCGCATGAGGGCTGCACGACAGGCCAAGAAGGGTGATGTGCTGCATGATGGCTGCATTACAGGCCAAGAAGGGTGATGCATCGCATGATGGCTGCACGACAGGCCGAGAGGGGTGATACGCCGCATGATGGCTGCACGACAGGATGGGCGGGGTCATGCGCCACATGATAGTTGCACGACAGGCCTAGAGGGGTCATGCACCGCATGAGGGCTGTACGACAGGCCGACAGAGGTCATGTGCTGCATGATGGCTGCATGACAGGCCGAGAGGGGTCATGCGCTGTATGATGGCTTCACGACAGGCCGAGAGGTGTAATGCGCTGCATGAGGGCTGCACGACAGGCCAAGAAGGGTTATGCAACGCATGATGGCTGCACGACAGGCCAAGAGGGGTGATGCGCCGCATGATGGCTGCACAACATACCAAGAGGGGTCATGCACTGCATGATGGCTGCACGACAGGCCGAGAGGGGTCATGTGCTGTATGATGGCTGCACGACAGGCCGAGAGGGGTCATGTGCTGCATGAGGGCTGCACGACAGGCCAAGAAAGGTGATGCACTGCATGATGGCTGCACGACAAGCCGAGTGGAGTGATGCATTGCATGATGGCTGCACGGCAGGCCGAGAGGGGTCATGCGCCCCATGGTGGCTGCACGAAAGGCTGAGAGGGGTCATGTACCGCATGATGGCTGCACAACAGGCTGAGAGTGCTGATGTGCAGCATGATGGCGGCACGATAGGCCGAGAGGGGTCATGCGCCACATGTTAGCTGCACGACAGGCCGAGAGGGGTCATGCGCCACATGGTGGCTGCACCCCAGGCCAACAGGGGTCAAAGGCCGCATGAGGGCTGCACGACAGGCCAAAAGGAGTGATGCATAGAATGATGGCTGCACGACAGGCCAAGAGGAGTGATGCATTGCATGATGGCTGCACGACAGGCCAAGAGGGGTCATACGCTGCATGGTGGCTGCAGGACAGGCCGAGAGAGGTCATTTGCTGCATGATGGCTGCACGACAGGCCGAGACGGGTCATGCGCCACATGATGGCTGCACGACAGGCCGAGAGGGGTCATGCGCCGCATGATGGCTGCACAACAGGCCGAGAGGGGTAATGCGCCGCATGATGGATGCACGACAGATCGAGAGGGGTCATGCGCCGCATGATGGCTGCATGACAGACCGAAAGGGGTCATGCGCCGCATGATGGCTGCACGACAGGCGGAGAGAGGTCATGCGCCGCATGATGGCTGCACGGCAGGCCGAGAGGAGTCATTAGCTGCATGAGGGCTGCACGACAGGCCGAGAGGGGTCGTGTGCTGCATGAGGGCTGCACGACAGGCCGAGAGGGGTCATGTACCGTATGATGGCTGCACGACAGGCCGAGAGGAGTGATGCATTGCATGATGGCTGCATGACAGGCCGAGTGGGGTCATGCCCGCATGGTGGCTGCACGACAGGCCGAGAAGGGTCATGTACCGCATGATGGCGGCACGACAGGCCGAGAGGGCTGATATGCAGCATGATGGCGGCACAATAGGCTGAGAGGGGTCATGCGCCGCATGTTAGCTGCACGACAGGCCGAGAGGGGTAAAGCGCCACATGGTGGCTGCACCCCAGGCCGACAGGGGTCATGCGCCGCATGAGGGCTGCACGACAGGCCAAAAGGAGTGATACGTAGCATGCTGGCTGCACGACAGGCCGAGAGGAGTGATGTATTGCATGATGGATGCACGACAGGCCGAGAGGAGTGATACATTGCATGATGGCTGCACGACACGCCAAGAGGGGTCATACGCTGCATGGTGGCTGTACGACAGGCCGAGAGGGGTCATTTGCCGCATGATGGCTGCACGACAGACCGAGAGGGGTCATGCGCTGCATGATGGCTGCACGACAGGCCGATGAGGGGTCATGCGCCGCATGATGGCTGCACGACAGGCCGAGAGGGGTCATGCGCTGCATGATGGCTGCACGACAGGCTGAGAGGGGTCATGCCCGGCATGAGGGCTGCACGACAGGCTGACAGGTGTCATGCGCCGCATGAGGGCAGCACAACAGGCCAAGAAGGGTGATGCACCACATAATGGCTGCACGACAGGCCAAGAAAGGTGATGCACTGCATGATGGCTGCATGACAGGCCAAGAGGGGTGATGCGCCACATGATGGCTGCACGACATGCCAAGAGGGGTCATGCCCCACATGAGGGCTGCACGACAGGCTGACAGGGGTCATGCACCGCATGATAGCTGCACGACAGGCGGAGAGCGGTCATGTGCCGCATGATGGCTGCACGATAGGGCGAGAGGGGTCATGCGCCGACAGGCTGAGAGGGATCATGCGCTGACAGGCCAAGAGGGGTCATGCGCCGCATGAGGGCTGCACGACAGGCCAAGAAGGGTGATGTGCTGCATGATGGCTGCATTACAGGCCAAGAAGGGTGATGCATCGCATGATGGCTGCACGACAGGCCGAGAGGGGTGATACGCTGCATGAAGGCTGCACGACAGGATGAGAGGGGTCATGCGCCACATGATAGTTGCACGACAGGCCTAGAGTGGTCATGCACCGCATGAGGGCTGTATGACAGGCCGACAGGGGTCATGTGCTGTATGATGGCTGCATGACAGGCCGGGAGGGGTCATGCGCTGCATGATGGCTGCACGACAGGCCCGAGAGAGGTCATGTGCCACATGATGGCGGCACGACAGGCCGAGAGGAGTCATGCGCCGAATGAGGGCTGCACGACAGGCCGAGAGGGGTCATGTGCTGCATGAGGGCTGCACGACAGGCCGAGAGGGGTCATGCGCCGCATGATGGCTGCACGACAGGCTGAGTGAATTGATACATTGCATGATGGCTGCACGACAGGCCGAGAGGGGTCATGCGCCGCATGGTGGCTGCACGACAGACCGAGAGGGGTCATGCGCCGCATGATGGCTGCACGACAGGCCGAGTGGATTGCTGCATTGCATGATGGCTGCACAACAGGCCGAGAGGGGTCATGCGCCGCATGGTGGCTGCACGCCATGCCGAGGGGTGTCATGCGCCGCATGATGGCTGCACGACAGGCCTAGAGGGGTCATGCGCCACATGATGGCTGCATGACAGGCCGAGACGGGTCATGCGCCACATGACGGCTGCACGACAGGCCGAGAGGGGTCATGCGCTGCATGATGGCTGCACGACAGGCCGAGAGGGTTGATGCGCTGCATGATGGCTGCACGACAGGCTGAGAGGGGTCATGCGCCGACAGGCCTGAGAGGGGTCATTCACTGACAGGCCGAGAGGGATCATGTGCCGCATGAGGGCTGCATGAGAGGCCGAGACGAGTCATGCGCCGCATGAGGGCTGCACAACAGGCTGAGAGGGGTCATATGCTGCATGATAGTTGCACGACAGGCCTAGAGGGGTCATGCACCACATGAGGGATGCACGACAGGCCGACAGGGGTCATGTGCAGCTTGATGGCTGCACGACAGGCTGAGAGAGGTCATGTGCTGCATGATGGCTGCACGACAGGCCGAGAGGGGTCATGCGCTGTATGATGGCTGCACGACAGGCCGAGAGGGGTCATGCGCTGCATGAGGGCTGCATTACAGGCCAAGAAGGGTGATGCACCGCATGATGGCTGCACGACAGGCCAAGAGGGGTGATGCGCCGCATGATGGCTGCACAACATACCAAGAGGGGTCATGCACTGCATGATGGCTGCACGACAGGCCGAGAGGGGTCATGCGCTGTATGATGGCTGCACAACAGGCCAAGAGGAGTCATGTGCTGCATGAGGGCTGCACGACAGGCCAAGAAGGGTGATGCACTGCATGATGGCTGCACGACAAGCCGAGTGGAGTGATGCATTGCATGATGGCTGCACGGCAGGCCGAGAGGGGTCATGCGCCCCATGGTGGCTGCACGAAAGGCTGAGAGGGGTCATGTACCGCATGACGGCTGCACAACAGGCTGAGAGTGCTGATGCGCAGCATGATGGCGGCACGATAGGCCGAGAGGGGTAATGCGCCACATGTTAGCTGCACGACAGGCCGAGAGGGGTCATGCGCCACATGGTGGCTGCACCCCAGGCCAACAGGGGTCAAAGGCCGCATGAGGGCTGCACGACAGGCCAAAAGGAGTGATGCGTAGAATGATGGCTGCACGACAGGCCGAGAGGAGTGATGCATTGCATGATGGCTGCACGACAGGCCAAGAGGGGTCATACGCTGCATGGTGGCTGCACGACAGGCCGAGAGAGGTCATTTGCTGCATGATGGCTGCACGACAGGCCAAGACGGGTCATGCGCCACATGATGGCTGCACGACAGGCCGAGAGGGGTCATGTGCCGCATGATGGCTGCACAACAGGCCGAGAGGGGTCATGCGCCGCATGATGGCTGCACGACAGGCTGAGAGGGGTCATGCGCCGCATGATGGCTGCACGCCAGATCGAGAGGGGTCATGCGCCGCATGATGGCTGCATGACAGACCGAAAGGGGTCATGCGCCGCATGATGGCTGCACGGTAGACCGAGAGGGGTCATGCTCCGCATGATGGCTGCACGACAGGCCGAGAGAGGTCATGCACCGCATGATGGCTGCACGGCAGGCCGAGAGGAGTCATGCGCTGCATGAGGGCTGCACGACAGGCCGAGAAGGGTCGTGTGCTGCATGAGGGCTGCACAACAGGCCGAGAGGGGTCATGCGCCGCATGATGGCTGCACGACAGGCTGAGAGGGGTCATGCGCCGCATGATGGCTGCACGCCAGATCGAGAGGGGTCATGCGCCGCATGATGGCTGCATGACAGACCGAAAGGGGTCATGCGCCGCATGATGGCTGCACGGTAGACCGAGAGGGGTCATGCTCCGCATGATGGCTGCACGACAGGCCGAGAGAGGTCATGCACCGCATGATGGCTGCACGGCAGGCCGAGAGGAGTCATGCGCTGCATGAGGGCTGCACGACAGGCCGAGAAGGGTCGTGTGCTGCATGAGGGCTGCACGACAGGCCGAGAGGGGTCATGTACCGCATGACGGCTGCACAACAGGCTGAGAGTGCTGATGCGCAGCATGATGGCGGCACGATAGGCCGAGAGGGGTAATGCGCCACATGTTAGCTGCACGACAGGCCGAGAGGGGTCATGCGCCACATGGTGGCTGCACCCCAGGCCAACAGGGGTCAAAGGCCGCATGAGGGCTGCACGACAGGCCAAAAGGAGTGATGCGTAGAATGATGGCTGCACGACAGGCCGAGAGGAGTGATGCATTGCATGATGGCTGCACGACAGGCCAAGAGGGGTCATACGCTGCATGGTGGCTGCACGACAGGCCGAGAGAGGTCATTTGCTGCATGATGGCTGCACGACAGGCCAAGACGGGTCATGCGCCACATGATGGCTGCACGACAGGCCGAGAGGGGTCATGTGCCGCATGATGGCTGCACAACAGGCCGAGAGGGGTCATGCGCCGCATGATGGCTGCACGACAGGCTGAGAGGGGTCATGCGCCGCATGATGGCTGCACGCCAGATCGAGAGGGGTCATGCGCCGCATGATGGCTGCATGACAGACCGAAAGGGGTCATGCGCCGCATGATGGCTGCACGGTAGACCGAGAGGGGTCATGCTCCGCATGATGGCTGCACGACAGGCCGAGAGAGGTCATGCACCGCATGATGGCTGCACGGCAGGCCGAGAGGAGTCATGCGCTGCATGAGGGCTGCACGACAGGCCGAGAAGGGTCGTGTGCTGCATGAGGGCTGCACGACAGGCCGAGAGGGGTCATGTACCGTATGATGGCTGCACGACAGGCCGAGAGGGGTCTTGCCCGCTTGATGGCTGCACGACAAGTGGAGAGGGGTCATGTGCTGCATGGTGGCTGCTCGACAGGCCAAGCGGGGTCATATGCCGCATGGTGGCTTCACGATAGGCCGAGAGGGGTGATGCGCCGCATGATGGCTGCACGACAGGCCGAGTGGAGTGATGCATTGCATGATGGCTGCACGACAGGCCGAGAGGGGTCATGCCCGCATGGTGGCTGCACGATAGGCCGAGAAAGGTCATGTACCACATGGTGGCTGCACGACAGGCCGAGAGGGCTGATACGCAGCATGATTGCGGCACGATAGGCCGAGAGGAGTCATGCGCCGCATGTTAGCTGCATGACAGGCCGAGAGGGGTCAAGCGCCACATGGTGGCTGCACCCCAGGCCGACAGGGGTCATGCGCCGCATGAGGGCTGCACGACAGGCCAAAAGGAGTGATACGTAGCATGATGGCTGCATGACAGGCCGAGAGGAGTTATGCATTGCATGATGGCTGCACGACAGGCCGAGAGGGGTCATACGCTGCATGGTGGCTGCACGACAGGATGAGAGGGGTCATTCGCCACATGATATTTGCACGACAGGCCTAGAGGGGTCATGCACCGCATGAGGGCTGTACGACAGGCCGAGAGGGATCATGTGCTGCATGAGGGCTGCACGACAGGCCGAGAGGGGTCATGCGCCGCATGAGGGCTGCACGACAGGCCGAGAGGGATCATGTGCTGCATGAGGGCTGCACGACAGGCCGAGAGGGGTCATGCGCCGCATGATGGCTGCATGTCAGGCCGAGACGGGTCATGCGCCACATGATGGCTGCACGAGAGGATGAGAGGGGTCATGCGCCGACAGGCCTGAGAGGAGTCATTCACTGACAGGCCGAGAGGGATCATGTGCCGCATGAGGGCTGCACGAGAGGCCGAGAGGAGTCATGCGCCGCATGAGGGCTGAACAACAGGCCGAGAGGGATCATGCGCCACATGATGGCTGCATGTCAGGCCGAGACGGGTCATGCGCCACATGATGGCTGCACGAGAGGATGAGAGGGGTCATGCGCCGACAGGCCTGAGAGGAGTCATTCACTGACAGGCCGAGAGGGATCATGTGCCGCATGAGGGCTGCACGAGAGGCCGAGAGGAGTCATGCGCCGCATGAGGGCTGCACGACAGGCTGAAAGTGGTCATATGCCGCATGATAGTTGCACGACAGGCCTAGAGGGGTCATGCACCGCATGAGGGATGCACGACAGGCCGACAGGGGTCATGTGCAGCTTGATGGCTGCACGACAGGCCGAGAGAGGTCATGTGCTGCATGATGGATGCATGACAGGCCGAGAGGGGTCATGCGCTGTATGATGGCTTCACGACAGGCCGAGAGGAGTCATGCGCTGCATGAGGGCTGCACGACAGGCCAAGAAGGGTTATGCACCGAATGATGGCTGCACGACAGGCCAAGAGGGGTGATGCGCCGCATGATGGCTGCACAACATACCAAGAGGGGTCATGCACTGCATGATGGCTGCACGACAGGCCGAGAGGGGTCATGCGCTGTATGATGGCTGCACGACAGGCCGAGAGGGGTCATGTGCTGCATGAGGGCTGCACGACAGGCCAAGAAAGGTGATGCACTGCATGATGGCTGCACGACAAGCCGAGTGGAGTGATGCATTGCATGATGGCTGCACGGCAGGCCGAGAGGGGTCATGCGCCCCATGGTGGCTGCACGAAAGGCTGAGAGGGGTCATGTACCGCATGATGGCTGCACAACAGGCTGAGAGTGCTGATGTGCAGCATGATGGCGGCACGATAGGCCGAGAGGGGTCATGCGCCACATGTTAGCTGCACGACAGGCCGAGAGGGGTCATGCGCCACATGGTGGCTGCACCCCAGGCCAACAGGGGTCAAAGGCCGCATGAGGGCTGCACGACAGGCCAAAAGGAGTGATGCGTAGAATGATGGCTGCACGACAGGCCGAGAGGAGTGATGCATTGCATGATGGCTGCACGACAGGCCAAGAGGGGTCATACGCTGCATGGTGGCTGCAGGACAGGCCGAGAGAGGTCATTTGCTGCATGATGGCTGCACGACAGGCCGAGACGGGTCATGCGCCACATGATGGCTGCACGACAGGCCAAGAGGGGTCATGCGCCGCATGATGGCTGCACAACAGGACGAGAGGGGTAATGCGCCGCATGATGGATGCACGACAGATCGAGAGGGGTCATGCGCCGCATGATGGCTGCACGACAGACCGAAAGGGGTCATGCGCCGCATGATGGCTGCACGACAGGCGGAGAGAGGTCATGCGCCGCATGATGGCTGCACGGCAGGCCGAGAGGAGTCATTAGCTGCATGAGGGCTGCACGACAGGCCGAGAGGGGTCGTGTGCTGCATGAGGGCTGCACGACAGGCCGAGAGGGGTCATGTACCGTATGATGGCTGCACGACAAGCCGAGAGGAGTGATGCATTGCATGATGGCTGCACGACAGGCCGAGTGGGGTCATGCCCGCATGGTGGCTGCACGACAGGCCGAGAAGGGTCATGTACCGCATGATGGCGGCACGACAGGCCGAGAGGGCTGATATGCAGCATGATGGCGGCACAATAGGCTGAGAGGGGTCATGCGCCGCATGTTAGCTGCACGACAGGCCGAGAGGGGTAAAGCGCCACATGGTGGCTGCACCCCAGGCCGACAGGGGTCATGCGCCGCATGAGGGCTGCACGACAGGCCAAAAGGAGTGATACGTAGCATGCTGGCTGCACGACAGGCCGAGAGTAGTGATGTATTGCATGATGGATGCACGACAGGCCGAGAGGAGTGATACATTGCATGATGGCTGCACGACACGCCAAGAGGGGTCATACGCTGCATGGTGGCTGCACGACAGGCCGAGAGGGGTCATTTGCCGCATGATGGCTGCACAACAGACCGAGACGGGTCATGCGCCGCATGATGGCTGCACGACAGGCCGAGAGGGGTCATGCGCCGCATGATGGCTGCATGACAGGCCGAGAGGGGTCATGCGCTGCATGATGGCTGCATGACAGGCTGAGAGGGGTCATGCCCGGCATGAGGGCTGCACGACAGGCTGACAGGGGTCATGCGCCGCATGAGGGCAGCACAACAGGCCAAGAAGGGTGATGCACCACATAATGGCTGCACGACAGGCCAAGAAGGGTGATGCACTGCATGATGGCTGCATGACAGGCCAAGAGGGGTGATGCGCCACATGATGGCTGCACGACATGCCAAGAGGGGTCATGCCCCGCATGAGGGCTGCACGACAGGCTGACAGGGGTCATGCGCCGCATGATAGCTGCACGACAGGCGGAGAGCGGTCATGTGCCGCATGATGGCTGCACGATAGGGCGAGAGGGGTCATGCGCCGACAGGCTGAGAGGGATCATGCGCTGACAGGCCAAGAGGGGTCATGCGCCGCATGAGGGCTGCACGACAGGCCAAGAAGGGTGATGTGCTGCATGATGGCTGCATTACAGGCCAAGAAGGGTGATGCATCGCATGATGGCTGCACGAGAGGCCGAGAGGGGTGATAAGCTGCATGAAGGCTGCACGACAGGATGAGAGGGGTCATGCGCCACATGATAGTTGCACGACAGGCCTAGAGGGGTCATGCACCGCATGAGGGCTGTATGACAGGCCGACAGGGGTCATGTGCTGTATGATGGCTGCATGACAGGCCGGGAGGGGTCATGCGCTGCATGATGGCTGCACGACAGGCCGAGAGAGGTCATGTGCCGCATGATGGCGGCACGACAGGCCGAGAGGAGTCATGCGCCGAATGAGGGCTGCACGACAGGCCGAGAGGGGTCATGTGCTGCATGAGGGCTGCACGACAGGCCGAGAGGGGTCATGCGCCGCATGATGGCTGCACGACAGGCTGAGTGAATTGATACATTGCATGATGGCTGCACGACAGGCCGAGAGGGGTCATGCGCCGCATGGTGGCTGCACGACAGGCCGAGTGGAGTGATGCATTGCATGATGGCTGCACGACAGGCCGAGAGGGGTCATGCCCGCATGGTGGCTGCACGATAGGCCGAGAAGGGTCATGTACCGCATGATGGCTGCACGACAGGCCGAGAGGGCTGATACGCAGCATGATTGTGGCACGATAGGCCGAGAGGGGTCATGCGCCGCATGTTAGCTGCATGACAGGCCCAGAGGGGTCAAGCGCCACATGGTGGCTGCACCCCAGGCCGACAGGGGTCATGCGCCGCATGAGGGCTGCACGACAGGCCAAAAGGAGTGATACGTAGCATGATGGCTGCACGACAGGCCGAGAGGAGTTATGCATTGCATGATGGCTGCACGACAGGCCGAGAGGTGTGATGCATTGCATGATGGCTGCACGACACGCCAAGAGGGGTCATACGCTGCATGGTGGCTGCACGACAGGATGAGAGGGGTCATTCGCCACATGATATTTGCACGACAGGCCTAGAGGGGTCATGCACCGCATGAGGGCTGTACGACAGGCCGACAGGGTTCATGTGCTGTATGATGGCTGCATGACAGGCCGAGAGGGGTCATGCGCTGCATGATGGCTGCACGACAGGCCGAGAGAGGTCATGTGCCGCATGATGACGGCACGACAGGCTGAGAGGAGTCATGCGCCGCATGAGGGCTGCACGACAGGCCGAGAGGGGTCATGTGCTGCATGAGGGCTGCACGACAGGCCGAGAGGGGTCATGCGCTGCATGATGGCTGCACGACAGGCTGTGTGGATTGATAAATTGCATGATGGCTGCACAACGGGCCGAGAGGGGTCATGCGCCGCATGAGGGCTGCACGACAGGCCGAGAGGGGTCATGTGCTGCATGAGGGCTGCACGACAGGCAGAGAGGGGTCATGCGCCGCATGATGGCTGCAAGACAGGCTGAGTGGATTGATACATTGCATGATGGCTGCACGACAGGCCGAGAAGGGTCATGCGCCGCATGGTGGCTGCACGACAGACCGAGAGGGGTCATGCGCCGCATGATGGCTGCACGACAGGCCGAGTGGATTGATGCATTGCATGATGGCTGCACAACAGGCCGAGAGGGGTCATGCGCCGCATGGTGGCTGCACGACAGGCCGAGGGGTGTCATGCGCCGCATGATGGCTGCACGACAGGCCGAGAGGGGTCATGCGCCACATGATGGCTGCATGACAGGCCGAGACGGGTCATGCGCCACATGATGGCTGCACGACAGGCCGAGAGGGGTCATGCGCTGCATGATGGCTGCACGACAGGCCGAGAGGGGTGATGCGCTGCATGATGGCTGCACGACAGGCCGAGAGGGGTCATGCGCCGACAGGCCTGAGAGGGGTCATTCACTGACAGGCCAAGAGGGATCATGTGCCGCATGAGGGCTGCACGACAGGCTGAGAGGGGTCATATGCCGCATGATAGTTGCACGACAGGCCTAGAGGGGTCATGCACCGCATGAGGGATGCACAACAGGCCGACAGGGGTCATGTGCAGCTTGATGGCTGCACGACAGGCCGAGAGAGGTCATGTGCTGCATGATGGCTGCACGACAGGCCGAGAGAGGTCATGCGCCGCATGATGGCTGCATGGCAGGCCAAGAGGAGTCATGCGCAGCATGAGGGCTGCACGACAGGCCCAGAGGGGTCATGTGCTGCATGAGGGCTGCACAACAGGCCGAGAGGGGTCATGTACCGCATGATGGCTGCACGACAGGCCAAGAGGGGTCATGCCTGCTTGATGGCTGCACAACAGGCGGAGAGGGGTCATGTGCTGCATGGTGCCTGCACCAGTGGTGGGATCAGGTGCACGTCATCGTCCGGTTTGTGTAACACAGAGCGCAGGCGAATTGAAAAGTGAACTGGGTCAGGAGTTTGACGGCTGACTGGAATCCACCCGCGCTCGGGAAGGGAGGCTTCTCGCGCTGCCCATCTGACGGTTGCCGGGCTCGCGGCACCTCTGGAGAAGAAAATTTAAAATGTTGACACTTACACCACGGAAAAGAAAGTACAGCTCTGCAGGCTCCTCCAGGGTCTTGCTATTTCTGCCCTGTTGAAGGCGGAGCTGGTACCGCCGAAACGCAATATTGCCTAGAGGGGATTGAAGGTCCCTCAGAATAACATCTGTTCTATATTGGACCTCTTGTTTACAACAATATATGTTTTGTTGTTTTTTCAGTTAGCCAGGATCTACAGTAACATTTGTTCAGTATCCCAGTTGGTTTTCGTAGATCACTGTCTATTGAATCAGGCTTATTCGTTGTTTGGGAATATCAGCATTTTTCTTACTTCCCTTTCTTCCCCCTCATGCTTTGGCAGACCCCACCCCATTGGTGTATGAACAAATATTCCCACTGGGGTGTTACTGATACTTACTATGATCATATAATGTTGAAAAAAGTATTTGTTACCTTTTTCCAGTGTTGATGTCTCTACATTGGGAGAAATATTTCCTTATTTTGGTTTATGTCTCATTGATTTTTCCATTTTTCCTTCTTTCTTTTTTATCTAACATTCATGATTTCTGTTTAGCAATTTTGCATTCTGATTCATACTAAGAAGGATTGTTTTTCATATGTATGTAACCTTGTAAATGTTTTATTGATTGTATTTGTACGGATGTTTGCACATAAGGTTTTGTCTTTAACTTACAATAATTTGCATGACTATCCTTGATGTGTTTTACTATGATGGATACTAATTATATGTAGATGCTATTACCCCAAAGGGGTACTTAGGTTTGGACCAGGGGCAGGACCTTAATTCATTCACACCTTCCTATAGGCCAACCTACATACGTACTAGTACCTTGTGTTAATATTTGCATGGTGCCTGC
The DNA here is from genome assembly GCF_040938575.1 of Ambystoma mexicanum. Classification (NCBI taxonomy): domain Eukaryota; kingdom Metazoa; phylum Chordata; class Amphibia; order Caudata; family Ambystomatidae; genus Ambystoma; species Ambystoma mexicanum. Next base: position 1,285,679,105 of record NC_090928.1, read on the forward strand.
ACGACAGGCCAAGAGGGGTCATATGTTGCATGGTGGCTGCACGACAGGCCGAGAGGGGTCATGCCCGCTTGATGGCTGCACGACTGGCGGAGAGGGGTCATGTGCCGTATGGTCGCTGCACGACAGGCCAAGAAGGGTGATGCGCCACATGATGGCTGCATGACAGGCCAAGAAGGGTGATGCACAGCATGATGGCTGCACGACAGGCCGAGAGGGGTGATGTGCCACGTGATGGCTGCACGACAGGATGAGAGGGGTCATGCGCCGCATGATAGTTGCATGACAGGCCTAGAGGGGTCATGCAATGTATGAGGGCTGCACGACAGGCCAACAGGGGTCATGTGCCGCATGATGGCTACACGACAGGCCGAGAGAGGTCATGCGCTGCACTATGGCTGCACGACAGGCCGAGAGGGGTCATGCACTGCATGATGGCTGCAAGACAGGCCGAGAGAGGTCATGCGCCGCATGATGGCTGCATGACAGGCTGAGAGGATTCATGCGCCGCATGAGGGCTGCTCGACAGGCCGAGAGGGGTCACGTGCTGCATGAGGGCTGCACGACAGGCCGAGAGGGGTCATGTGCCGCATGATGGCTGCACGACAGGCCGAGAGGGGTCATGCGCTGCATGATGGCTGCATGACAGGCCGAGAGAGGTCATGTGCCGCATGATGGCTGCACGACAGGCCGAGAGGAGTCATGAGCCGCATGATGGCTGCACAACAGGCCGGGAGGGGTCATGCGCCGCATGATAGTTGCACGACGGGCCTAGAGGTGTCATGCACCGCATGAGGGCTGCACGACAGGCTGACAGGGGTCATGTGCCCCATGATGGCTGCATGACATGCCGAGAGAGGTCATGAGCTGCATGATGGCTGCACGAAAGACCAAGAGGGGTCATGCACTGCATGATGTCTGCACGACAGGCCGAGAGAGGTCATGCGCCATATGATGGCTGCACGGCAGGCCGAGAGGAGTCATGCGCTGCATGAGGGCTGCACGACAGGCCGAGAGGGGTCGTGTGCTGCATGAGGGCTGCACGACAGGCCGAGAGGGGTCATGTACTGTATGATGGCTGCACGACAGGCCGAGAGGGGTCTTGCCCGCTTGATGGCTGCACGACAAGCGGAGAGGGGTCATGTGCTGCATGGTGGCTGCACGACAGGCCAAGCGGGGTCATATGCCACATGGTGGCTTCACAACAGGCCGAGAGGGGTAAAGCGCCACATGGTGGCTGCACCCCAGGCCGACAGGGGTCATGCGCCGCATGAGGGCTGCACGACAGGCCAAAAGGAGTGATACGTAGCATGCTGGCTGCACGATAGGCCGAGAGGAGTGATGTATTGCATGATGGCTGCACGACAGGCCGAGAGGAGTGATGCATTGCATGATGGCTGCACAACACGCCAAGAGGGGTCATACGCTGCATGGTGGCTGCACGACAGGCCGAGAGGGGTCCTTTGCCGCATGATGGCTGCACGACAGACCGAGACGGGTCATGCGCCGCATGATGGCTGCACGACAGGCCGAGAGGGGTCATGCGCTGCATGATGGCTGCACGACAGGCCGATGAGGGGTCATGCGCCGCATGATGGCTGCACGACAGGCCGAGAGGGGTCATGCGCTGCATGATGGCTGCACGACAAGCCGAGAGGGGTCATGCACCGACAGGCCGAGGGAGTCATTCACCGACAGGCTGAGAGGGTTCATGCGCTGCATGAGGGCAGCACAACAGGCCAAGAAGGGTGATGCACCACATGATGGCTGCACGACAGGCCAAGAGGGGTGATGCGCCACATGATGGCTGCACGACATGCCAAGAGGGGTCATGCGCCGCATGATGGCTGCATGACAGGCTGAGAGGGGTCATGCCCGGCATGAGGGCTGCACGACAGGCTGACAGGGGTCATGCGCCGCATGATAGCTGCACGACAGGCGGAGAGCGGTCATGTGCCGCATGATGGCTGCACGATAGGGCGAGAGGGGTCATGCGCCGACAGGCTGAGAGGGATCATGCGCTGACAGGCCAAGAGGGGTCATGCGCCGCATGAGGGCTGCACGACAGGCCAAGAAGGGTGATGTGCTGCATGATGGCTGCATTACAGGCCAAGAAGGGTGATGCATCGCATGATGGCTGCACGACAGGCCGAGAGGGGTGATACGCTGCATGATGGCTGCACGACAGGATGAGCGGGGTCATGCGCCACATGATAGTTGCACGACAGGCCTAGAGGGGTCATGCACCGCATGAGGGCTGTACGACAGGCCGATGAGGGGTCATGCGCCGCATGATGGCTGCACGACAGGCCGAGAGGGGTCATGCGCTGCATGATGGCTGCACGACAAGCCGAGAGGGGTCATGCACCGACAGGCCGAGGGAGTCATTCACCGACAGGCTGAGAGGGGTCATGCGCTGCATGAGGGCAGCACAACAGGCCAAGAAGGGTGATGCACCACATGATGGCTGCACGACAGGCCAAGAGGGGTGATGCGCCACATGATGGCTGCACGACATGCCAAGAGGGGTCATGCACCGCATGATGGCTGCACGACAGGCTGAGAGGGGTCATGCCCGGCATGAGGGCTGCACGACAGGCTGACAGGGGTCATGCGCCGCATGATAGCTGCACGACAGGCGGAGAGCGGTCATGTGCCGCATGATGGCTGCACGATAGGGCGAGAGGGGTCATGCGCCGACAGGCTGAGAGGGATCATGCGCTGACAGGCCAAGAGGGGTCATGCGCCGCATGAGGGCTGCACGACAGGCCAAGAAGGGTGATGTGCTGCATGATGGCTGCATTACAGGCCAAGAAGGGTGATGCATCGCATGATGGCTGCACGGCAGGCCGAGAGGGGTGATACGCCGCATGATGGCTGCACGACAGGATGGGCGGGGTCATGCGCCACATGATAGTTGCACGACAGGCCTAGAGGGGTCATGCACCGCATGAGGGCTGTACGACAGGCCGACAGAGGTCATGTGCTGCATGATGGCTGCATGACAGGCCGAGAGGGGTCATGCGCTGTATGATGGCTTCACGACAGGCCGAGAGGTGTCATGCGCTGCATGATGGCTGCACGACAGGCCAAGAAGGGTTATGCAACGCATGATGGCTGCACGACAGGCCAAGAGGGGTGATGCGCCGCATGATGGCTGCACAACATACCAAGAGGGGTCATGCACTGCATGATGGCTGCACGACAGGCCGAGAGGGGTCATGCGCTGTATGATGGCTGCACGACAGGCCGAGAGGGGTCATGTGCTGCATGAGGGCTGCACGACAGGCCAAGAAAGGTGATGCACTGCATGATGGCTGCACGACAAGCCGAGTGGAGTGATGTATTGCATGATGGCTGCACGGCAGGCCGAGAGGGGTCATGCGCCCCATGGTGGCTGCACGAAAGGCTGAGAGGGGTCATGTACCGCATGATGGCTGCACAACAGGCTGAGAGTGCTGATGTGCAGCATGATGGCGGCACGATAGGCCGAGAGGGGTCATGCGCCACATGTTAGCTGCACGACAGGCCGAGAGGGGTCATGCGCCACATGGTGGCTGCACCCCAGGCCAACAGGGGTCAAAGGCCGCATGAGGGCTGCACGACAGGCCAAAAGGAGTGATGCATAGAATGATGGCTGCACGACAGGCCAAGAGGAGTGATGCATTGCATGATGGCTGCACGACAGGCCAAGAGGGGTCATACGCTGCATGGTGGCTGCAGGACAGGCCGAGAGAGGTCATTTGCTGCATGATGGCTGCACGACAGGCCGAGACGGGTCATGCGCCACATGATGGCTGCACGACAGGCCGAGAGGGGTCATGCGCCGCATGATGGCTGCACAACAGGCCGAGAGGGGTAATGCGCCGCATGATGGATGCACGACAGATCGAGAGGGGTCATGCGCCGCATGATGGCTGCATGACAGACCGAAAGGGGTCATGCGCCGCATGATGGCTGCACGACAGGCGGAGAGAGGTCATGCGCCGCATGATGGCTGCACGGCAGGCCGAGAGGAGTCATTAGCTGCATGAGGGCTGCACGACAGGCCGAGAGGGGTCGTGTGCTGCATGAGGGCTGCACGACAGGCCGAGAGGGGTCATGTACCGTATGATGGCTGCACGACAGGCCGAGAGGAGTGATGCATTGCATGATGGCTGCATGACAGGCCGAGTGGGGTCATGCCCGCATGGTGGCTGCACGACAGGCCGAGAAGGGTCATGTACCGCATGATGGCGGCACGACAGGCCGAGAGGGCTGATATGCAGCATGATGGCGGCACAATAGGCTGAGAGGGGTCATGCGCCGCATGTTAGCTGCACGACAGGCCGAGAGGGGTAAAGCGCCACATGGTGGCTGCACCCCAGGCCGACAGGGGTCATGCGCTGCATGAGGGCTGCACGACAGGCCAAAAGGAGTGATACGTAGCATGCTGGCTGCACGACAGGCCGAGAGGAGTGATGTATTGCATGACGGATGCACGACAGGTCGAGAGGAGTGATACATTGCATGATGGCTGCACGACACGCCAAGAGGGGTCATACGCTGCATGGTGGCTGTACGACAGGCCGAGAGGGGTCATTTGCCGCATGATGGCTGCACGACAGACCGAGATGGGTCATGCGCCGCATGATGGCTGCACGACAGGCCGAGAGGGGTCATGCGCTGCATGATGGCTGCACGACAGGCCGATGAGGGGTCATGCGCCGCATGATGGCTGCACGACAGGCCGAGAGGGGTCATGCGCTGCATGATGGCTGCACGACAGGCTGAGAGGGGTCATGCCCGGCATGAGGGCTGCACGACAGGCTGACAGGTGTCATGCGCCGCATGAGGGCAGCACAACAGGCCAAGAAGGGTGATGCACCACATAATGGCTGCACGACAGGCCAAGAAAGGTGATGCACTGCATGATGGCTGCATGACAGGCCAAGAGGGGTGATGCGCCACATGATGGCTGCACGACATGCCAAGAGGGGTCATGCCCCGCATGAGGGCTGCACGACAGGCTGACAGGGGTCATGCACCGCATGATAGCTGCACGACAGGCGGAGAGCGGTCATGTGCCGCATGATGGCTGCACGATAGGGCGAGAGGGGTCATGCGCCGACAGGCTGAGAGGGATCATGCGCTGACAGGCCAAGAGGGGTCATGCGCCGCATGAGGGCTGCACGACAGGCCAAGAAGGGTGATGTGCTGCATGATGGCTGCATTACAGGCCAAGAAGGGTGATGCATCGCATGATGGCTGCACGACAGGCCGCGAGGGGTGATACGCTGCATGAAGGCTGCACGACAGGATGAGAGGGGTCATGCGCCACATGATAGTTGCACGACAGGCCTAGAGGGGTCATGCACCGCATGAGGGCTGTATGACAGGCCGACAGGGGTCATGTGCTGTATGATGGCTGCATGACAGGCCGGGAGGGGTCATGGGCTGCATGATGGCTGCACGACAGGCCGAGAGAGGTCATGTGCCACATGATGGCGGCACGACAGGCCAAGAGGAGTCATGCGCCGAATGAGGGCTGCACGACAGGCCGAGAGGGGTCATGTGCTGCATGAGGGCTGCACGACAGGCCGAGAGGGGTCATGCGCCGCATGATGGCTGCACGACAGGCTGAGTGAATTGATACATTGCATGATGGCTGCACGACAGGCCGAGAGGGGTCATGCGCCGCATGGTGGCTGCACGACAGACCGAGAGGGGTCATGCGCCGCATGATGGCTGCACGACAGGCCGAGTGGATTGATGCATTGCATGATGGCTGCACAACAGGCCGAGAGGGGTCATGCGCCGCATGGTGGCTGCACGCCATGCCGAGGGGTGTCATGCGCCGCATGATGGCTGCACGACAGGCCGAGACGGGTCATGCGCCACATGACGGCTGCACGACAGGCCGAGAGGGGTCATGCGCTGCATGATGGCTGCACGACAGGCCGAGAGGGTTGATGCGCTGCATGATGGCTGCACGACAGGCTGAGAGGGGTCATGCGCCGACAGGCCTGAGAGGGGTCATTCACTGACAGGCCGAGAGGGATCATGTGCCGCATGAGGGCTGCATGAGAGGCCGAAACGAGTCATGCGCCGCATGAGGGCTGCACAACAGGCTGAGAGGGGTCATATGCTGCATGATAGTTGCACGACAGGCCTAGAGGGGTCATGCACCACATGAGGGATGCACGACAGGCCGACAGGGGTCATGTGCAGCTTGATGGCTGCATGACAGGCTGAGAGAGGTCATGTGCTGCATGATGGCTGCACGACAGGCCGAGAGGGGTCATGCGCTGTATGATGGCTGCACGACAGGCCGAGAGGGGTCATGCGCTGCATGAGGGCTGCATTACAGGCCAAGAAGGGTGATGCACCGCATGATGGCTGCACGACAGGCCAAGAGGGGTGATGCGCCGCATGATGGCTGCACAACATACCAAGAGGGGTCATGCACTGCATGATGGCTGCACGACAGGCCGAGAGGGGTCATGCGCTGTATGATGGCTGCACAACAGGCCAAGAGGAGTCATGTGCTGCATGAGGGCTGCACGACAGGCCAAGAAGGGTGATGCACTGCATGATGGCTGCACGACAAGCCGAGTGGAGTGATGCATTGCATGATGGCTGCACGGCAGGCCGAGAGGGGTCATGCGCCCCATGGTGGCTGCACGAAAGGCTGAGAGGGGTCATGTACCGCATGACGGCTGCACAACAGGCTGAGAGTGCTGATGCGCAGCATGATGGCGGCACGATAGGCCGAGAGGGGTAATGCGCCACATGTTAGCTGCACGACAGGCCGAGAGGGGTCATGCGCCACATGGTGGCTGCACCCCAGGTCAACAGGGGTCAAAGGCCGCATGAGGGCTGCACGACAGGCCAAAAGGAGTGATGCGTAGAATGATGGCTGCACGACAGGCCGAGAGGAGTGATGCATTGCATGATGGCTGCACGACAGGCCAAGAGGGGTCATACGCTGCATGGTGGCTGCACGACAGGCCGAGAAAGGTCATTTGCTGCATGATGGCTGCACGACAGGCCAAGACGGGTCATGCGCCACATGATGGCTGCACGACAGGCCGAGAGGGGTCATGTGCCGCATGATGGCTGCACAACAGGCCGAGAGGGGTCATGCGCCGCATGATGGCTGCACGACAGGCTGAGAGGGGTCATGCGCCGCATGATGGCTGCACGCCAGATCGAGAGGGGTCATGCGCCGCATGATGGCTGCATGACAGACCGAAAGGGGTCATGCGCCGCATGATGGCTGCACGGTAGACCGAGAGGGGTCATGCTCCGCATGATGGCTGCACGACAGGCCGAGAGAGGTCATGCACCGCATGATGGCTGCACGGCAGGCCGAGAGGAGTCATGCGCTGCATGAGGGCTGCACGACAGGCCGAGAAGGGTCGTGTGCTGCATGAGGGCTGCACGACAGGCCGAGAGGGGTCATGTACCGTATGATGGCTGCACGACAGGCCGAGAGGGGTCTTGCCCGCTTGATGGCTGCACGACAAGTGGAGAGGGGTCATGTGCTGCATGGTGGCTGCTCGACAGGCCAAGCGGGGTCATATGCCGCATGGTGGCTTCACGATAGGCCGAGAGGGGTGATGCGCCGCATGATGGCTGCACGACAGGCCGAGTGGAGTGATGCATTGCATGATGGCTGCACGACAGGCCGAGAGGGGTCATGCCCGCATGGTGGCTGCACGATAGGCCGAGAAGGGTCATGTACCACATGGTGGCTGCACGACAGGCCGAGAGGGCTGATACGCAGCATGATTGCGGCACGATAGGCCGAGAGGAGTCATGCGCCGCATGTTAGCTGCATGACAGGCCGAGAGGGGTCAAGCGCCACATGGTGGCTGCACCCCAGGCCGACAGGGGTCATGCGCCGCATGAGGGCTGCACGACAGGCCAAAAGGAGTGATACGTAGCATGATGGCTGCATGACAGGCCGAGAGGAGTTATGCATTGCATGATGGCTGCACGACAGGCCGAGAGGAGTGATGCATTGCATGATGGCTGCACGACACGCCAAGAGGGGTCATACGCTGCATGGTGGCTGCACGACAGGATGAGAGGGGTCATTCGCCACATGATATTTGCACGACAGGCCTAGAGGGGTCATGCACCGCATGAGGGCTGTACGACAGGCCGAGAGGGATCATGTGCTGCATGAGGGCTGCACGACAGGCCGAGAGGGGTCATGCGCCGCATGAGGGCTGCACGACAGGCCGAGAGGGATCATGTGCTGCATGAGGGCTGCACGACAGGCCGAGAGGGGTCATGCGTCGCATGATGGCTGCACGACAGGCTGAGTGGATTGATACATTGCATGATGGCTGCATGACAGGCCGAGAGGGGTCATGCGCCGCATAGTGGCTGCACGACAGACCGAGAGGGGTCATGCGCCGCATGATGGCTGCACGACAGGCCGAGTGGATTGATGCATTGCATGATGGCTGCACAACAGGCCGAGAGGGGTCATGCGCCGCATGGTGGCTGCATGATAGGCCGAGGGGTGTCATGCGCCGCATGATGGCTGAACGACAGGCCGAGAGGGGTCATGCGCCACATGATGGCTGCATGTCAGGCCGAGACGGGTCATGCGCCACATGATGGCTGCACGAGAGGATGAGAGGGGTCATGCGCCGACAGGCCTGAGAGGAGTCATTCACTGACAGGCCGAGAGGGATCATGTGCCGCATGAGGGCTGCACGAGAGGCCGAAAGGAGTCATGCGCCGCATGAGGGCTGCACGACAGGCTGAAAGTGGTCATATGCCGCATGATAGTTGCACGACAGGCCTAGAGGGGTCATGCACCGCATGAGGGATGCACGACAGGCCGACAGGGGTCATGTGCAGCTTGATGGCTGCACGACAGGCCGAGAGAGGTCATGTGCTGCATGATGGATGCATGACAGGCCGAGAGGGGTCATGCGCTGTATGATGGCTTCACGACAGGCCGAGAGGGGTCATGCGCTGCATGAGGGCTGCACGACAGGCCAAGAAGGGTTATGCACCGCATGATGGCTGCACGACAGGCCAAGAGGGGTGATGCGCCGCATGATGGCTGCACAACATACCAAGAGGGGTCATGCACTGCATGATGGCTGCACGACAGGCCGAGAGGGGTCATGCGCTGTATGATGGCTGCACGACAGGCCGAGAGGGGTCATGTGCTGCATGAGGGCTGCACGACAGGCCAAGAAAGGTGATGCACTGCATGATGGCTGCACGACAAGCCGAGTGGAGTGATGCATTGCATGATGGCTGCACGGCAGGCCGAGAGGGGTCATGCGCCCCATGGTGGCTGCACGAAAGGCTGAGAGGGGTCATGTACCGCATGATGGCTGCACAACAGGCTGAGAGTGCTGATGTGCAGCATGATGGCGGCACGATAGGCCGAGAGGGGTCATGCGCCACATGTTAGCTGCACGACAGGCCGAGAGGGGTCATGCGCCACATGGTGGCTGCACCCCAGGCCAACAGGGGTCAAAGGCCGCATGAGGGCTGCACGACAGGCCAAAAGGAGTGATGCGTAGAATGATGGCTGCATGACAGGCCGAGAGGAGTGATGCATTGCATGATGGCTGCACGACAGGCCAAGAGGGGTCATACGCTGCATGGTGGCTGCAGGACAGGCCGAGAGAGGTCATTTGCTGCATGATGGCTGCATGACAGGCCGAGACGGGTCATGCGCCACATGATGGCTGCACGACAGGCCAAGAGGGGTCATGCGCCGCATGATGGCTGCACAACAGGCCGAGAGGGGTAATGCGCCGCATGATGGATGCACGACAGATCGAGAGGGGTCATGCGCCGCATGATGGCTGCACGACAGACCGAAAGGGGTCATGCGCCGCATGATGGCTGCACGACAGGCGGAGAGAGGTCATGCGCCGCATGATGGCTGCACGGCAGGCCGAGAGGAGTCATTAGCTGCATGAGGGCTGCACGACAGGCCGAGAGGGGTCGTGTGCTGCATGAGGGCTGCACGACAGGCCGAGAGGGGTCATGTACCGTATGATGGCTGCACGACAAGCCGAGAGGAGTGATGCATTGCATGATGGCTGCACGACAGGCCGAGTGGGGTCATGCCCGCATGGTGGCTGCACGACAGGCCGAGAAGGGTCATGTACCGCATGATGGCGGCACGACAGGCCGAGAGGGCTGATATGCAGCATGATGGCGGCACAATAGGCTGAGAGGGGTCATGCGCCGCATGTTAGCTGCACGACAGGCCGAGAGGGGTAAAGCGCCACATGGTGGCTGCACCCCAGGCCGACAGGGGTCATGCGCCGCATGAGGGCTGCACGACAGGCCAAAAGGAGTGATACATAGCATGCTGGCTGCACGACAGGCCGAGAGGAGTGATGTATTGCATGATGGATGCACGACAGGCCGAGAGGAGTGATACATTGCATGATGGCTGCACGACACGCCAAGAGGGGTCATACGCTGCATGGTGGCTGCACGACAGGCCGAGAGGGGTCATTTGCCGCATGATGGCTGCACAACAGACCGAGACGGGTCATGCGCCGCATGATGGCTGCACGACAGGCCGAGAGGGGTCATGCGCCGCATGATGGCTGCATGACAGGCCGAGAGGGGTCATGCGCTGCATGATGGCTGCACGACAGGCTGAGAGGGGTCATGCCCGGCATGAGGGCTGCACGACAGGCTGACAGGGGTCATGCGCCGCATGAGGGCAGCACAACAGGCCAAGAAGGGTGATGCACCACATAATGGCTGCACGACAGGCCAAGAAGGGTGATGCACTGCATGATGGCTGCATGACAGGCCAAGAGGGGTGATGCGCCACATGATGGCTGCACGACATGCCAAGAGGGGTCATGCCCCGCATGAGGGCTGCACGACAGGCTGACAGGGGTCATGCGCCGCATGATAGCTGCACGACAGGCGGAGAGCGGTCATGTGCCGCATGATGGCTGCACGATAGGGCGAGAGGGGTCATGCGCCGACAGGCTGAGAGGGATCATGCGCTGACAGGCCAAGAGGGGTCATGCGCCGCATGAGGGCTGCACGACAGGCCAAGAAGGGTGATGTGCTGCATGATGGCTGCATTACAGGCCAAGAAGGGTGATGCATCGCATGATGGCTGCACGAGAGGCCGAGAGGGGTGATAAGCTGCATGAAGGCTGCACGACAGGATGAGAGGGGTCATGCGCCACATGATAGTTGCACGACAGGCCTAGAGGGGTCATGCACCGCATGAGGGCTGTATGACAGGCCGACAGGGGTCATGTGCTGTATGATGGCTGCATGACAGGCCGGGAGGGGTCATGCGCTGCATGATGGCTGCACGACAGGCCGAGAGAGGTCATGTGCCGCATGATGGCGGCACGACAAGCCGAGAGGAGTAATACGCCAAATGAGGGCTGCACGACAGGCCGAGAGGGGTCATGTGCTGCATGAGGGCTGCACGACAGGCCGAGAGGGGTCATGCGCCGCATGATGGCTGCACGACAGGCTGAGTGAATTGATACATTGCATGATGGCTGCACGACAGGCCGAGAGGGGTCATGCGCCGCATGGTGGCTGCACGACAGACCGAGAGGGGTCATGCGCCGCATGATGGCTGCACGACAGGCCGAGTGGATTGATGCATTGCATGATGGCTGCACAACAGGCCGAGAGGGGTCATGCGCCGCATGGTGGCTGCACGCCATGCCGAGGGGTGTCATGCGCCGCATGATGGCTGCACGACAGGCCGAGAGGGGTCATGCGCCACATGATGGCTGCATGACAGGCTGAGACGGGTCATGCGCCACATGATGGCTGCACGACAGGCCGAGAGGGGTCATGCGCTGCATGATGGCTGCACGACAGGCCGAGAGGGTTGATGCGCTGCATGATGGCTGCACGACAGGCTGAGAGGGGTCATGCGCCGACAGGCCTGAGAGGGGTCATTCACTGACAGGCCGAGAGGGATCATGTGCCGCATGAGGGCTGCATGAGAGGCCGAGACGAGTCATGCGCCGCATGAGGGCTGCACAACAGGCTGAGAGGGGTCATATGCTGCATGATAGTTGCACGACAGGCCTAGAGGGGTCATGCACCACATGAGGGATGCACGACAGGCCGACAGGGGTCATGTGCAGCTTGATGGCTGCACGACAGGCCGAGAGAGGTCATGTGCTGCATGATGGCTGCACGACAGGCCGAGAGGGGTCATGCGCTGTATGATGGCTGCACGACAGGCCGAGAGGGGTCATGCGCTGCATGAGGGCTGCATGACAGGCCAAGAAGGGTGATGCACCGCATGATGGCTGCACGACAGGCCAAGAGGGGTGATGCGCCGCATGATGGCTGCACAACATACCAAGAGGGGTCATGCACTGCATGATGGCTGCACGACAGGCCGAGAGGGGTCATGCGCTGTATGATGGCTGCACGACAGGCCGAGAGGAGTCATGTGCTGCATGAGGGCTGCACGACAGGCCAAGAAGGGTGATGCACTGCATGATAGCTGCACGACAAGCCGAGTGGAGTGATGCATTGCATGATGGCTGCACGGCAGGCCGAGAGGGGTCATGCGCCCCATGGTGGCTGCACGAAAGGCTGAGAGGGGTCATGTACCGCATGACGGCTGCACAACAGGCTGAGAGTGCTGATGCGCAGCATGACGGCGGCACGATAGGCCGAGAGGGGTAATGCGCCACATGTTAGCTGCACGACAGGCCGAGAGGGGTCATGCGCCACATGGTGGCTGCACCCCAGGCCAACAGGGGTCAAAGGCCGCATGAGGGCTGCACGACAGGCCAAAAGGAGTGATGCGTAGAATGATGGCTGCACGACAGGCCGAGAGGAGTGATGCATTGCATGATGGCTGCACGACAGGCCAAGAGGGGTCATACGCTGCATGGTGGCTGCACGACAGGCCGAGAGAGGTCATTTGCTGCATGATGGCTGCACGACAGGCCAAGACGGGTCATGCGCCACATGATGGCTGCACGACAGGCCGAGAGGGGTCATGTGCCGCATGATGGCTGCACAACAGGCCGAGAGGGGTCATGCGCCGCATGATGGCTGCACGACAGGACGAGAGGGGTCATGCGCCGCATGATGGCTGCACGCCAGATCGAGAGGGGTCATGCGCCGCATGATGGCTGCATGACAGACCGAAAGGGGTCATGCGCCGCATGATGGCTGCACGATAGACCGAGAGGGGTCATGCTCCGCATGATGGCTGCACGACAGGCCGAGAGAGGTCATGCACTGCATGATGGCTGCACGGCAGGCCGAGAGGAGTCATGCGCTGCATGAGGGCTGCACGACAGGCCGAGAAGGGTCGTGTGCTGCATGAGGGCTGCACGACAGGCCGAGAGGGGTCATGTACCGTATGATGGCTGCACGACAGGCCGAGAGGGGTCTTGCCCGCTTGATGGCTGCACGACAAGCGGAGAGGGGTCATGTGCTGCATGGTGGCTGCTCGACAGGCCAAGACGGGTCATGCGCCACATGATGGCTGCACGACAGGCCGAGAGGGGTCATGTGCCGCATGATGGCTGCACAACAGGCCGAGAGGGGTCATGCGCCGCATGATGGCTGCACGACAGGCCGAGAGGGGTCATGCGCCGCATGATGGCTGCATGACAGACCGAAAGGGGTCATGCGCCGCATGATGGCTGCACGATAGACCGAGAGGGGTCATGCTCCGCATGATGGCTGCACGACAGGCCGAGAGAGGTCATGCACTGCATGATGGCTGCACGGCAGGCCGAGAGGAGTCATGCGCTGCATGAGGGCTGCACGACAGGCCGAGAAGGGTCGTGTGCTGCATGAGGGCTGCACGACAGGCCGAGAGGGGTCATGTACCGTATGATGGCTGCACGACAGGCCGAGAGGGGTCTTGCCCGCTTGATGGCTGCACGACAAGCAGAGAGGGGTCATGTGCTGCATGGTGGCTGCTCGACAGGCCAAGCGGGGTCATATGCCGCATGGTGGCTTCACGATAGGCCGAGAGGGGTCATGCCCCACATGATGGCTGCACGACAGGCCAAGAAGGGTGATGCGCCGCATGATGGCTGCACGACAGGCCGAGTGGAGTGATGCATTGCATGATGGCTGCACGACAGGCCGAGAGGGGTCATGCCTGCATGGTGGCTGCACGATAGGCCGAGAAGGGTCATGTACCGCATGATGGCTGCACGACAGGCCGAGAGGGCTGATACGCAGCATGATTGCGGCACGATAGGCCGAGAGGGTCATGCGCCGCATGTTAGCTGCATGACAGGCCGAGAGGGGTTAAGCGCCACATGGTGGCTGCACCCCAGGCCGACAGGGGTCATGCGCCGCATGAGGGCTGCACGACAGGCCAAAAGGAGTGATACGTAGCATGATGGCTGCACGACAGGCCGAGAGGAGTTATGCATTGCATGATGGCTGCACGACAGGCCGAGAGGAGTGATGCATTGCATGATGGCTGCACGACACGCTAAGAGGGGTCATACGCTGCATGGTGGCTGCACGACAGGATGAGAGGGGTCATTCGCCACATGATATTTGCACGACAGGCCTAGAGGGGTCATGCACCGCATGAGGGCTGTACGACAGGCCGACAGGGGTCATGTGCTGTATGATGGCTGCATGACAGGCCGAGAGGGGTCATGCGCTGCATGATGGCTGCACGACAGGCCGAGAGAGGTCATGTGCCGCATGATGACGGCACGACAGGCTGAGAGGAGTCATGCGCCGCATGAGGGCTGCACGACAGGCCGAGAGGGGTCATGTGCTGCATGAGGGCTGCACGACAGGCCGAGAGGGGTCATGCGCCGCATGATGGCTGCACGCCGGGCTGAGTGGATTGATAAATTGCATGATGGTTGCACGACAGGCCGAGAGGAGTCATGCGCCGCATGAGGGCTGCACGACAGGCCGAGAGGGGTCATGTGCTGCATGAGGGCTGCACGACAGGCTGAGTGGATTGATACATTGCATGATGGCTGGACGACAGGCCGAGAAGGGTCATGCGCCGCATGGTGGCTGCACGACAGACCGAGAGGGGTCATGCGCCGCATGATGGCTGCACGACAGGCCGAGTGGATTGATGCATTGCATGATGGCTGCACAACAGGCCGAGAGGGGTCATGCGCCGCATGGTGGCTGCACGACAGGCCGAGGGGTGATGCGCTGCATGATGGCTGCACGACAGGCCGAGAGGGGTCATGCGCCGACAGGCCTGAGAGGGGTCATTCACTGACAGGCCGAGAGGGATCATGTGCCGCATGAGGGCTGCACGACAGGCTGAGCGGGGTCATATGCCACATGATAGTTGCACGACAGGCCTAGAGGGGTCATGCACCGCATGAGGGATGCACAACAGGCAGACAGGGGTCATGTGCAGCTTGATGGCTGCACGACAGGCCGAGAGAGGTCATGTGCTGCATGATGGCTGCACGACAAGTCGAGAGAGGTCATGCGCCGCATGATGGCTGCATGGCAGGCCAAGAGGAGTCATGCGCAGCATGAGGGCTGCACGACAGGCCCAGAGGGGTCATGTGCTGCATGAGGGCTGCACAACAGGCCGAGAGGGGTCATGTACCGCATGATGGCTGCACGACAGGCCAAGAGGGGTCATGCCTGCTTGATGGCTGCACAACAGGCGGAGAGGGGTCATGTGCTGCATGGTGCCTGCACCAGTGGTGGGATCAGGTGCACGTCATCGTCCGGTTTGTGTAACACAGAGCGCAGGCGAATTGAAAAGTGAACTAGGTCAGGAGTTTGACGGCTGACTGGAATCCACCCGCGCTCGGGAAGGGAGGCTTCTCGCGCTGCCCATCTGACGGTTGCCGGGCTCGCGGCACCTCTGGAGAAGAAAATTTAAAATGTTGACACTTACACCACGGAAAAGAAAGTACAGCTCTGCAGGCTCCTCCAGGGTCTTGCTATTTCTGCCCTGTTGAAGGCGGAGCTGGTACCGCCGAAACGCAATATTGCCTAGAGGGGATTGAAGGTCCCTCAGAATAACATCTGTTCTATATTGGACCTCTTGTTTACAACAATATATGTTTTGTTGTTTTTTCAGTTAGCCAGGATCTACAGTAACATTTGTTCAGTATCCCAGTTGGTTTTCGTAGATCACTGTCTATTGAATCAGGCTTATTCGTTGTTTGGGAATATCAGCATTTTTCTTACTTCCCTTTCTTCCCCCTCATGCTTTGGCAGACCCCACCCCATTGGTGTATGAACAAATATTCCCACTGGGGTGTTACTGATACTTACTATGATCATATAATGTTGAAAAAAGTATTTGTTACCTTTTTCCAGTGTTGATGTCTCTACATTGGGAGAAATATTTCCTTATTTTGGTTTATGTCTCATTGATTTTTCCATTTTTCCTTCTTTCTTTTTTATCTAACATTCATGATTTCTGTTTAGCAATTTTGCATTCTGATTCATACTAAGAAGGATTGTTTTTCATATGTATGTAACCTTGTAAATGTTTTATTGATTGTATTTGTACGGATGTTTGCACATAAAGTTTTGTCTTTTACTTACAATAATTTGCATGACTATCCTTGATGTGTTGTACTATGATGGATACTAATTATATGTAGATGCTATTACCCCAAAGGGGTACTTAGGTTTGGACCAGGGGCAGGACCTTAATTCATTCACACCTTCCTATAGGCCAACCTACATACGTACTAGTACCTTGTGTTAATATTTGCATGGTGCCTGCACGACAGGCCAAGAGGGGTCATATGTTGCATGGTGGCTGCACGACAGGCGGAGAGGGGTCATGCCCGCTTGATGGCTGCACGACTGGCGGAGAGGGGTCATGTGCCGCATGGTCGCTGCACGACAGGCCAAGAAGGGTGATGCGCCACATGATGGCTGCATGACAGGCCAAGAAGGGTGATGCACAGCATGATGGCTGCACGACAGGCCGAGAGAGGTGATGTGCCACGTGATGGCTGCACGACAGGATGAGAGGGGTCATGTGCCGCATGATAGTTGCATGACAGGCCTAGAGGGGTCATGCAATGTATGAGGGCTGCACGACAGGCCAACAGGGGTCATGTGCCGCATGATGGCTACACGACAGGCCGAGAGAGGTCATGCGCTGCACTATGGCTGCACGACAGGCCGAGAGGGGTCATGCACTGCATGATGGCTGCACGACAGGCCGAGAGAGGTGATGTGCCACGTGATGGCTGCACGACAGGATGAGAGGGGTCATGCGCCGCATGATAGTTGCATGACAGGCCTAGAGGGGTCATGCAATGTATGAGGGCTGCACGACAGGCCAACAGGGGTCATGTGCCGCATGATGGCTACACGACAGGCCGAGAGAGGTCATGCGCTGCACTATGGCTGCACGACAGGCCGAGAGGGGTCATGCACTGCATGATGGCTGCAAGACAGGCCGAGAGAGGTCATGCGCCGCATGATGGCTGCATGACAGGCTGAGAGGATTCATGCGCCGCATGAGGGCTGCACGACAGGCCGAGAGGGGTCACGTGCTGCATGAGGGCTGCACGACAGGCCGAGAGGGGTCATGTGCCGCATGATGGCTGCACGACAGGCCGAGAGGGGTCATGCGCTGCATGATGGCTGCATGACAGGCCGAGAGAGGTCATGTGCCGCATGATGGCTGCACGACAGGCCGAGAGGAGTCATGAGCCGCATGATGGCTGCACAACAGGCCGAGAGGGGTCATGCGCCGCATGATAGTTGCACGACAGGCCTAGAGGTGTCATGCACCGAATGAGGGCTGCACGACAGGCTGACAGGGGTCATGTGCCCCATGATGGCTGCATGACATGCCGAGAGAGGTCATGAGCTGCATGGTGCCTGCACGACAGGCCAAGAGGGGTCATATGTTGCATGGTGGCTGCACGACAGGCCGAGAGGGGTCATGCCCGCTTGATGGCTGCACGACTGGCGGAGAGGGGTCATGTGCCGCATGGTCGCTGCACGACAGGCCAAGAAGGGTGATGCGCCACATGATGGCTGCATGACAGGCCAAGAAGGGTGATGCACAGCATGATGGCTGCACGACAGGCCGAGAGAGGTGATGTGCCACGTGATGGCTGCACGACAGGATGAGAGGGGTCATGCGCCGCATGATAGTTGCATGACAGGCCTAGAGGGGTCATGCAATGTATGAGGGCTGCACGACAGGCCAACAGGGGTCATGTGCCGCATGATGGCTACACGACAGGCCGAGAGAGGTCATGCGCTGCACTATGGCTGCACGACAGGCCGAGAGGGGTCATGCACTGCATGATGGCTGCAAGACAGGCCGAGAGAGGTCATGTGCCGCATGATGGCTGCATGACAGGCTGAGAGGATTCATGCGCCGCATGAGGGCTGCACGACAGGCCGAGAGGGGTCACGTGCTGCATGAGGGCTGCACGACAGGCCGAGAGGGGTCATGTGCCGCATGATGGCTGCACGACAGGCCGAGAGGGGTCATGCGCTGCATGATGGCTGCATGACAGGCCGAGAGAGGTCATGTGCCGCATGATGGCTGCACGCCAGGCCGAGAGGAGTCATGAGCCGCATGATGGCTGCACAACAGGCCGAGAGGGGTCATGCGCCGCATGATAGTTGCACGACAGGCCTAGAGGTGTCATGCACCGAATGAGGGCTGCACGACAGGCTGACAGGGGTCATGTGCCCCATGATGGCTGCATGACATGCCGAGAGAGGTCATGAGCTGCATGATGGCTGCACGAAAGACCAAGAGGGGTCATGCACTGCATGATGTCTGCACGACAGGCCGAGAGAGGTCATGCGCCGTATGATGGCTGCACGGCAGGCCGAGAGGAGTCATGCGCTGCATGAGGGCTGCACGACAGGCCGAGAGGGGTCGTGTGCTGCATGAGGGCTGCACGACAGGCCGAGAGGGGTCATGTACTGTATGATGGCTGCACGACAGGCCGAGAGGGGTCTTGCCCGCTTGATGGCTGCACGACAAGCGGAGAGGGGTCATGTGCTGCATGGTGGCTGCACGACAGGCCAAGCGGGGTCATATGCCGCATGGTGGCTTCACAACAGGCCGAGAGGGGTCATGCCCCACATGATGGCTGCACGACAGGCCAAGAAGGGTGATGCGCCACATGATGGCTGCACGACAGGCCGAGTGGAGTGATGCATTGCATGATGGCTGCACGACAGGCCGAGTGGGGTCATGCCCGCATGGTGGCTGCACGACAGGCCGAGAAGGGTCATGTACCGCATGATGGCGGTACGACAGGCCGAGAGGGCTGATACGCAGCATGATGGCGGCACAATAGGCTGAGAGGGGTCATGCGCCGCATGTTAGCTGCACGACAGGCCGAGAGGGGTAAAGCGCCACATGGTGGCTGCACCCCAGGCCGACAGGGGTCATGCGCCGCATGAGGGCTGCACGACAGGCCAAAAGGAGTGATACGTAGCATGCTGGCTGCACGACAGGCCGAGAGGAGTGATGTATTGCATGATGGCTGCACGACAGGCCGAGAGGAGTGATGCATTGCATGATGGCTGCACGACATGCCAAGAGGGGTCATACGCTGCATGGTGGCTGCGCGACAGGCCGAGAGGGGTCATTTGCCGCATGATGGCTGCACGACAGACCGAGACGGGTCATGCACCGCATGATGGCTGCACGACAGGCCGAGAGGGGTCATGGGCTGCATGATGGCTGCACGACAGGCCGATGAGGGGTCATGCGCCGCATGATGTCTGCACGACAGGCCGAGAGGGGTCATGCGCTGCATGATGGCTGCACGACAGGCCGAGAGGGGTCATGCACCGACAGGCCGAGGGAGTCATTCACCGACAGGCTGAGAGGGGTCATGCGCTGCATGAGGGCAGCACAACAGGCCAAGAAGGGTGATGCACCACATGATGGCTGCACGACAGGCCAAGAAGGGTGATGCACTGCATGATGGCTGCATGACAGGCCAAGAGGGGTGATGCGCCACATGATGGCTGCACGACATGCCAAGAGGGGTCATGCGCCGCATGATGGCTGCACGACAGGCTGAGAGGGGTCATGCCCGGCATGAGGGCTGCACGACAGGCTGACAGGGGTCATGCGCCGCATGATAGCTGCACGACAGGCGGAGAGCGGTCATGTGCCGCATGATGGCTGCACGATAGGGCGAGAGGGGTCATGCGCCGACAGGCTGAGAGGGATCATGCGCTGACAGGCCAAGAGGGGTCATGCGCCGAATGAGGGCTGCACGACAGGCCAAGAAGGGTGATGTGCTGCATGATGGCTGCATTACATTCCAAGAAGGGTGATGCATCGCATGATGGCTGCACGACAGGCCGAAAGGGGTGATACGCCGCATGATGGCTGCACGACAGGATGAGCGGGGTCATGCGCCACATGATAGTTGCACGACAGGCCTAGAGGGGTCATGCACCGCATGAGGGCTGTACGACAGGCCGACAGGGGTCATGTGTTGTATGATGGCTGCATGACAGGCCGAGAGGGGTCATGCGCTGCATGATGGCTGCACGACAGGCCAAGAGAGGTCATGTGCCGCATGATGGCGGCACGACAGGCCGAGAGGAGTCATGCGCCGCATGAGGGCTGCACGACAGGCTGAGAGGGATCATGTGCTGCATGAGGGCTGCACGACAGGCCGAGAGGGGTCATGCGCCGCATGATGGCTGCACGACAGGCTGAGTGGATTGATACATTGCATGATGGCTGCATGACAGGCCGAGAGGGGTCATGCGCCGCATGGTTTGTTTGTTTGTTTGTTTGTTTATTTGATATAGCGCAAAACCAAACCCGCAGGTATCCGGGCGCAAGCATATACAAGGTGACTTGAGAACTTAGTTACAATGACAAGCAAAAAAATATGCAGTGACACAAAACAATAGGCAGTACGGTAATTCAGCAGGGTTACAGTCTGAATATACTATACAGATGATGCCATATATCGAAGGCATGCAATGCTAGGTAACAATAAGCCACAGTTTTGTGGTCTCGGACAGAGCCAGTGAAATTCCTAGATACTGGCAGTGGTGGACGGGTCCCTAAAGGAGGTCAAGTTAACAAAAGGCATAGTCAGGGGGTGACACTCAAGACGAGTGGTTCTAGTAGAGGGGGGTGATCCCGTTAGATGTCATTTGATCGTATCCATGAAAGAACCTTACGCCTAAAACATGGATAAGGTTGGTCCTTTCTAAGTTCTAAGGGGAGTTTGTTCCAGGTTTGGGCAGCTATGACTGGAAAGCTGGCGCCGCCAGCTGTACTCTTTTTGTATCTCGGCACCATCAGGGTATAAGCATTGGTCATTCTTGTGGGGCGGTTTGAAATTCTCTTGTTAAGCCTGTTTGCTAGGTAGGGGGGAGCTATATTGTTTAGCCCTTTCGACGTGAGCGAGAGAGTTTTGAGGGTGATTCTGTCTTTAATTTTTAGCCAGTGGATATTCCTTCTGGAGGTAGAGACATGGGCTCTGTTAGGGATGTTTAAGGCTACTCTGAGAGCATTGTTTTGGAGTGTTTGGAGTTTGTTAAGGATATACTTGTTGGATCCCGCATATAGAGCATTACAGTAATCCAGTCTGGATATGATAAGTGCATTAGCTAAGGTAATGCAGCTAGCCTCTGTTAGGAATGGTCTGCAAGCTCGGATCAGTTTACAAGTATAGCCGGTGGAGGAGGCTAGGGAGTTAATTTGTTTCTTAAAGGTGAGTGCTGAGTCCAGATAAACTCCTAGGGTTTTGACTGCAGGCATCACTTTAATGAAGTTATTGTCAATGTTAAATGAGGCATAGTTTGGGTCAAGTTTTTTAATCGCTGTCTCTGTGCCGAGGATCAGGATCTCCGTTTTGTCGTCATTCAGGCAGAGGCCATGGGATGCCATCCAAGCCTGAATGAGGAGATATATCTTGTTTACCAGAGCTGAGTCATCCAAGAAGTTCCCCGAAAGGGGGATAAGGATCTGAGTGTCATCTGCGTAATTAGTGTAGATGACACCCAGTCTATCCAACTTGTCAAACAAAGGTTTGGTAAAGATGTTATACTTAGTGGGAGATACACATGATCCCTGGGGGACACCGCAGGAGACTTGTATGGGATCGGCAGCTGCTAGGGGGGAGAAGACTCTCATTGTCCGGTTAGCAAGGAAGGATTGTACCCAGCTTATGGCATCGCTTGAGAAATGGGCAGCGGAGCCGAGGTGATTGCACAAAACTGCATGATCTACCAAGTCAAAGGCTGCCGATAGGTCAAGGAGGAGTAGCATAGCTGATTTTCCATTGTCCTTCAACTCGTCGATTTGAGTCTTGAGGTCAATCAGGGCTGTTTCAGTGCCGTGAAGGGGACGGAAGCCGGATTGTCGTGAGCCCAGAAGGTTGTTAGTTTCAAGATAGTCCTGAATTTGCAGGTAAGCTACCCTGTCGATGATTTTGAGTAGGAATGGGACAGTGGTGATGGGTCTGTAATTAGTCGGGATGGAAGGGTCGAGGGTTTGTTTTTTTAGCAAAGGTAGGACCCAGGACTGTTTAAGGTTATTGGGGACTAGGTTAGTCTTGAAGGAGGCGTTAATCAGTTTGGAAATAAAGGGCGATAGGTCTCTCGCAGCATCTTTTATGATTTGGGCAGGGCAATTATCTCCTTTACAATTAGAGGGCTTAAGGGAGAGTATAATTTTTTCTGTTTCAAGTATGGTTACCTGTTTGAAACTAAAGGGGTGAGGGGTGTTATTGGACTGGTTTAGGGAGGGCTGTGCCTTGGAAATAGGCTCCACTGGTGATAGCAATACAGCTTTTTTGATGGCAATTTTGGTTTGAAGAGAACTGATTTTTCCTGCAAGGGCATTTTGTATATTGGTGCACCAGAGCTTATTTTTAGGAGTATTATCAGTTTGTAGTATAGGTGATTCCATTTCCCGGAGGATGGAGAATAATTCCTTAGTATCAGATTTGGCTTTAGCTATTCTGTCGTTGTAGGTGTTCTTTTTAGTATTAATAATTTCTTTTTTGTACCGTTTGGCATGGGTAGCTAACTTGATTTTGTTCTCCTCAGTAGGTGAATGTCGCCAGATTGATTGCAATTTTCTTTTTTGAGTTCGGAGGTCTTTCAGTTGAGGAGTGAACCAGTTATTCAGGTGTGAGAGTTGTTTACTTTTACGGACTTTGGTGGGGGCGATCAGATCTAACGCCTTAGTCATGGTGCTATTGTAGGTTTCCACAAGTAGGGTCGGGTCTGTGATGTTGTCTAAGTTGCTAAGGGTGGGGAGAAGGTGTGGAAGGAGGTGTTCTGCTGTAATGTCTTTTTTACTTCTAGTGGGGAGTGGCGGGGCCATGATTATAGGTTTAGGGTGGGTCAGGTCGAGTGAGGCAGAGAATGAGATTAAATGGTGGTCTGTCCATATTTGAGTGGTTATGCTGGTGATACTGATGTTACAGTTCAAGTCAGCAACCCAATCTAGGGTCCTACCTTTAGAATGAGTGGGGGTAGTAACTTTTTGCGTTAATCCATAATCATGCAGTAGTGTGGCGACAGATGTGGCATGTTTATCATTACCGTCGTTGAAGCCAAGGTTAAAGTCTCCCAATAGTAGGATTTGCGCATGGTCTTTTGTATTGTTAGTCAGGATACTAGTTAAGTCGTCCTCAAAAGTTCCTAGTGGGCCAGGTGGTCTGTAGATCACATAGATGGTGAGAGTACGGTTGCATGAGAGTTGGAGTTTGGCAGTAAGGAGTTCACAGGACTGGGATGTCGTAGTGGTGACTAGTCTAATAGGCAAGTTAGCTTTGTGGATGATAGCTAAGCCACCTCCTTTGGTATTAGGTCTGTCAACTCTGAGCAATTGGTAGCCATCTGGTATTGCTAGCATAATAGCAGGGCCCGCAGCCTCATGGAGCCAAGTTTCAGTTATGAACAGCAGGTCTGGATTATCATTAGTTAGGATGTCTGAAATCTCAGTGGCATGGGCTACCATAGATCTAGCATTAATGAGGGATCCAGTTAACAAGAGGGTGCTAGTTGGTATGGTGGTGGGGGGTTGCATCTTTTTGGTTGAGGTAGCTATTTGAGATGTAATCTGCTTGGGCGGTGAGACACCTAGAAGGAGAGGAGTAGGCTTGGGGTGTTGTGAGTGTTTGTTCGTTGGGTTAGTTAGGTTGGTATAGCCCCTGAATGTGTGGTAGGATGATGGTTCATGTAGATAGGACAGTCTGGCCCTTAGTCTCATGTTTCTATCTTTAGGTGGGCAAGAGGCAATGAGTGCAAGTGCCATGATAGTGAGGATGCTAAATGCAAGGTGTACTGTATACTTTTGGGATGTTTTCATTATAGTGGTGGTCAATGAGTACCTAAGTATGTTAGTGCAAGTTAGGCTGGGACCTGGCCCTGCATGGACTTGTGTAGTTAGACAGTGTACTAGAAGTAGGGTGGACTGGGCACGTGCAATTATGCTATGAGCTACCAAGTCCTAGACAAATGCAGATTGGGCAAGGTACAGGACATAGACTGACTGGACAGGTACAGATATGCTATGAACTTCAAAGGCAAGGTCAAATGCTGTCACAGATTCAGGTAAGTAGGAGGCAGTATAGTAGCAGGGTCTGTCTAGGTATGACAATCACAGATTAGGCTAGAAGCGTTATGCAGCTAAGAACTAAGGCAACTAGCAGTGGTATTGTTTCAGTGGTCACTTAAAATTGCTACAAAAGGTGGGAGCAGCCGCAATACGCCTCAATCATATAGCATTACTGTAATATACATGGCATTAGTACTACAAGTGTAGGTATATAATTTTCAGGTGGATAATTCGCTAGTGGAGAGTGGTGAAACAGCTTCAACATAGTCTGACATACGTGATACGATATGAGAGGCCCTAAAAAGTGAGGCAGCAGTGCGCAAGTGCAAATGACCCACGTACGGGCAACAGAAAAGAGTGTCTTTGAACAGTTCCATGCAGCCGTGTAAACAGCAGTCTGATAGATACACAGCACAGCAGAGGTTGCAGTAAAGGTTTGGGCATAGACACTGGTAAATTGCTTACCCTAATATTGGTGCATGCATGAGCAGGATGTTATAGATAGGTCTCAAGAGGAGCAGGGGTCCTGGCACTCGGCACTTTCCGGCTCCTGACAGGCTCACGACAGAGGGAAGCCTTAGGCAGTGTGCCTTTGGCGGTGGGCCGGCTAAACTGCCTGCCGGCTTGCTATTGGCCAAAAATACGGGCTGTGGGCCAATCGGAATGTGGATCTGGGCTTAGCAGGTTTCCTCCTGTGCAAGCTCCCAGACGATGTGGCGGGCGACCATTTTCGAATGGTAAAGACCCTCGTGGTCAGCAATGGCGGTGATACTCTCCGGAGTGCTGCAGACAAGCACAATGGAGAACGAGTGTCATTAGGCACCCGCTAGATATGGTGGCGATATGTGGAGGGGCTCAGACGAATAAAGGGCACTTTAAAAAAGAAATGCATCGGGCTTCCAGGCAGATCGGCACAAGGCAGATTGCCTACCTTGATGTAAGGGGCTGCCTCCTGGCAGGGCACTGCTCCTGCAGTGGGCGTAGGGAGCTCCTGCTCCGGCTGAGTTGAGGCTGCCGATGATCCTCCAGGCTCACGACAGAGGGAAGCCTTAGGCAGTGTGCCTTTGGCGGTGGGCCGGCTAAACTGCCTGCCGGCTTGCTATTGGCCAAAAATACGGGCTGTGGGCCAATCGGAGTGTGGATCTGGGCTTAGCAGGTTTCCTCCTGTGCAAGCTCCCAGACGATGTGGCGGGCGACCATTTTCGAATGGTAAAGACCCTCGTGGTCAGCAATGGCGGTGATACTCTCCGGAGTGCTGCAGACAAGCACAATGGAGAACGAGTGTCATTAGGCACCCGCTAGATATGGTGGCGATATGTGGAGGGGCTCAGACGAATAAAGGGCACTTTAAAAAAGAAATGCATCGGGCTTCCAGGCAGATCGGCACAAGGCAGATTGCCTACCTTGATGTAAGGGGCTGCCTCCTGGCAGGGCACTGCTCCTGCAGTGGGCGTAGGGAGCTCCTGCTCCGGCTGAGTTGAGGCTGCCGACAGACCGAGAGGGGTCATGCGCCGCATGATGGCTGCACGACAGGCCGAGTGGATTGATGCATTGCATGATGGCTGCACAACAGGCCGAGAGGGGTCATGCGCCGCATGGTGGCTGCATGACAGGCCGAGGGGTGTCATGCGCCGCATGATGGCTGCACAACAGGCCGAGAGGGGTCATGCGCCACATGATGGCTGCATGTCAGGCCGAGACGGGTCATGCGCCACATGATGGCTGCACGAGAGGCCGAGAGGGGTCATGCGCCGACAGGCCTGAGAGGAGTCATTCACTGACAGGCCGAGAGGGATCATGTGACGCATGAGGGCTGCACGAGAGGCCGAGAGGAGTCATGCGCCGCATGAGGGCTGCACGACAGGCAGAAAGCGGTCATATGCCGCATGATAGTTGCACGACAGGCCTAGAGGGGTCATGCACCGCATGAGGGATGCACGACAGGCCGACAGGGGTCATGTGCAGCTTGATGGCTGCACGACAGGCCGATATAGGTCATGTGCTGCATGATGGCTGAACGACAGGCCGAGAGGGGTCATGCGCTGTATGATGGCTTCACGACAGGCCGAGAGGAGTCATGCGCTGCATGAGGGCTGCACGACAGGCCAAGAAGGGTTATGCACCGCATGATGGCTGCACGACAGGCCAAGAGGGGTGATGCGCCGCATGATGGCTGCACAACATACCAAGAGGGGTCATGCACTGCATGATGGCTGCACGACAGGCCGAGAGGGGTCATGCGCTGTATGATGGCTGCACGACAGGCCGAGAGGGGTCATGTGCTGCATGAGGGCTGCACGACAGGCCAAGAAAAGTGATGCACTGCGTGATGGCTGCACGACAAGCCGAGTGGAGTGATGCATTGCATGATGGCTGCACGGCAGGCCGAGAGGGGTCATGCGCCCCATGGTGGCTGCACGAAAGGCTGAGAGGGGTCATGTACCGCATGATGGCTGCACAACAGGCTGAGAGTGCTGATGCGCAGCATGATGGCGGCACGATAGGCCGAGAGGGGTCATGCGCCACATGTTAGCTGCACGACAGGCCGAGAGGGGTCATGCGCCAGATGGTGGCTGCACCCCAGGCCAACAGGGGTCAAAGGCCGCATGAGGGCTGCACGACAGGCCAAAAGGAGTGATGCGTAGAATGATGGCTGCACGACAGGCCGAGAGGAGTGATGCATTGCATGATGGCTGCACGACAGGCCAAGAGGGGTCATACGCTGCATGGTGGCTGCACGACAGGCCGAGAGAGGTCATTTGCTGCATGATGGCTGCACGACAGGCAGAGATGGGTCATGCGTCACATGATAGCTGCACGACAGGCCGAGAGGGGTCATGCGCCGCATGATGGCTGCACAACAGGCCAAGAGGGGTAATGCGCCGCATGATGGATGCACGACAGATCGAGAGGGGTCATGCGCCGCATGATGGCTGCACGACAGACCGAAAGGGGTCATGCGCCGCATGATGGCTGCACGACAGGCGGAGAGAGGTCATGCGCCGCATGATGGCTGCACGGCAGGCCGAGTGGGGTCATGCCCGCATGGTGGCTGCACGACAGGCCGAGAAGGGTCATGTACCGCATGATGGCGGCACGACAGGCCGAGAAGGCTGATACGCAGCATGATGGCGGCACAATAGGCTGAGAGGGGTCATGCGCCGCATGTTAGCTGCACGACAGGCCGAGAGGGGTAAAGCGCCACATGGTGGCTGCACCCCAGGCCGACAGGGGTCATGCGCCGCATGAGAGCTGCACGACAGGCCAAAAGGAGTGATACGTAGCATGCTGGCTGCACGACAGGCCGAGAGGAGTGATGTATTGCATGATGGCTGCACGACAGGCCGAGAGGAGTGATGCATTGCATGATGGCTGCACGACACGCCAAGAGGGGTCATACGCTGCATGGTGGCTGCACGACAGGCCGAGAGGGGTCATTTGCCGCATGATGGCTGCACGACAGACCGAGAGGGGTCATGCGCCGCATGATGGCTGCACGACAGGCCGAGAGGGGTCATGCGCTGCATGATGGCTGCACGACAGGCCGATAAGGGGTCATGCGCCGCATGATGGCTGCACGACAGGCCGAGAGGGGTCATGCGCTGCATGATGGCTGCACGACAGGCTGAGAGGGGTCATGCCCGGCATGAGGGCTGCACGACAGGCTGACAGGGGTCATGCGAGCATGAGGGCAGCACAACAGGCCAAGAAGGGTGATGCACCACATGTTGGCTGCTCGACAGGCCGAGAGGGGTCATGCGCTGCATGATGGCTGCACGACAGGCCGAGAGGGGTCATGCACCGACAGGCCGAGGGAGTCATTCACCGACAGGCTGAGAGGGGTCATGCGCTGCATGAGGGCAGCACAACAGGCCAAGAAGGGTGATGCACCACATGATGGCTGCACGACAGGCCAAGAAGGGTGATGCACTGCATGATGGCTGCATGACAGGCCAAGAGGGGTGATGCGCCACATGATGGCTGCACGACATGCCAAGAGGGGTCATGCGCCGCATGATGGCTGCACGACAGGCTGAGAGGGGTCATGCCCGGCATGAGGGCTGCACGACAGGCTGACAGGGGTCATGCGCCGCATGATAGCTGCACGACAGGCGGAGAGCGGTCATGTGCCACATGATGGCTGCACGATAGGGCGAGAGGGGTCATGCACCGACAGGCTGAGAGGGATCATGCGCTGACAGGCCAAGAGGGGTCATGCACCGCATGAGGGCTGCACGACAGGCCAAGAAGGGTGATGTGCTGCATGATGGCTGCATTACATTCCAAGAAGGGTGATGCATCGCATGATGGCTGCACGACAGGCCGAAAGGGGTGATACGCCGCATGATGGCTGCACGACAGGATGAGCGGGGTCATGCGCCACATGATAGTTGCACGACAGGCCTAGAGGGGTCATGCACCGCATGAGGGCTGTACGACAGGCCGACAGGGGTCATGTGCTGTATGATGGCTGCATGACAGGCCGAGAGGGGTCATGCGCTGCATGATGGCTGCACGACAGGCCAAGAGAGGTCATGTGCCGCATGATGGCGGCACGACAGGCCGAGAGGAGTCATGCGCCGCATGAGGGCTGCACGACAGGCTGAGAGGGATCATGTGCTGCATGAGGGCTGCACGACAGGCCGAGAGGGGTCATGCGCCGCATGATGGCTGCACGACAGGCTGAGTGGATTGATACATTGCATGATGGCTGCATGACAGGCCGAGAGGGGTCATGCGCCGCATGGTGGCTGCACGACAGACCGAGAGGGGTCATGCGCCGCATGATGGCTGCACGACAGGCCGAGTGGATTGATGCATTGCATGATGGCTGCACAACAGGCCGAGAGGGGTCATGCGCCGCATGGTGGCTGCATGACAGGCTGAGGGGTGTCATGCGCCGCATGATGGCTGCACGACAGGCTGAGAGGGGTCATGCGCCACATGATGGCTGCATGTCAGGCCGAGACGGGTCATGCGCCACATGATGGCTGCACGAGAGGCCGAGAGGGGTCATGCGCCGACAGGCCTGAGAGGAGTCATTCACTGACAGGCCGATAGGGATCATGTGCCGCATGAGGGCTGCACGAGAGGCCGAGAGGAGTCATGCGCCGCATGAGGGCTGCACGACAGGCTGAAAGCGGTCATATGCCGCATGATAGTTGCACGACAGGCCTAGAGGGGTCATGCACCTCATGAGGGATGCACGACAGGCCGACAGGGGTCATGTGCAGCTTGATGGCTGCACGACAGGCCAATATAGGTCATGTACTGCATGATGGCTGCACGACAGGCCGAGAGGGGTCATGCGCTGTATGATGGCTTCACGACAGGCCGAGAGGAGTCATGCGCTGCATGAGGGCTGCACGACAGGCCAAGAAGAGTTATGCACCGCATGATGGCTGCACGACAGGCCAAGAGGGGTGATGCGCCGCATGATGGCTGCACAACATACCAAGAGGGGTCATGCACTGCATGATGGCTGCACGACAGGCCGAGAGGGGTCATGCGCTGTATGATGGCTGCACGACAGGCCGAGAGGGGTCATGTGCTGCATGAGGGCTGCACGACAGGCCAAGAAAGGTGATGCACTGCATGATGGCTGCACGACAAGCCGAGTGGAGTGATGCATTGCATGATGGCTGCACAGCAGGCCGAGAGGGGTCATGCGCCCCATGGTGTCTGCACGAAAGGCTGAGAGGGGTCATGTACCGCATGATGGCTGCACAACAGGCTGAGAGTGCTGATGCGCAGCATGATGGCGGCACGATAGGCCGAGAGGGGTCATGCGCCACATGTTAGCTGCACGACAGGCCGAGAGGGGTCATGCGCCACATGGTGGCTGCACCCCAGGCCAACAGGGGTCAAAGGCCGCATGAGGGCTGCACGACAGGCCAAAAGGAGTGATGCGTAGAATGATGGCTGCACGACAGGCCGAGAGGAGTGATGCATTGCATGATGGCTGCACGACAGGCCAAGAGAGGTCATACGCTGCATGGTGGCTGCACGACAGGCCGAGAGAGGTCATTTGCTGCATGATGGCTGCACGACAGGCCGAGACGGGTCATGCGCCACATGATAGCTGCACGACAGGCCGAGAGGGGTCATGCGCCGCATGATGGCTGCACAACAGGCCAAGAGGGGTAATGCGCCGCATGATGGATGCATGACAGATCGAGAGGGGTCATGCGCCGCATGATGGCTGCACGACAGACCGAAAGGGGTCATGCGCCGCATGATGGCTGCACGACAGGCGGAGAGAGGTCATGCGCCGCATGATGGCTGCACGGCAGGCCGAGAGGAGTCATTAGCTGCATGAGGGCTGCACGACAGGCCGAGAGGGGTCGTGTGCTGCATGAGGGCTGCACAACAGGCCGAGAGGGGTCATGTACCGTATGATGGCTGCACGACAGGCCGAGAGGAGTGATGCATTGCATGATGGCTGCACGACAGGCCGAGTGGGGTCATGCCCGCATGGTGGCTGCACGACAGGCCGAGAAGGGTCATGTACCGCATGATGGCGGCACGACAGGCCGAGAAGGCTGATACGCAGCATGATGGCGGCACACTAGGCTGAGAGGGGTCATGCGCCGCATGTTAGCTGCACGACAGGCCGAGAGGGGTAAAGCGCCACATGGTGGCTGCACCCCAGGCCGACAGGGGTCATGCGCCGCATGAGGGCTGCACGACAGGCCAAAAGGAGTGATACGTAGCATGCTGGCTGCACGACAGGCCGAGAGGAGTTATGTATTGCATGATGGCTGCACGACAGGCCGAGAGGAGTGATGCATTGCATGATGGCTGCACGACACGCCAAGAGGGGTCATACGCTGCATGGTGGCTGCACGACAGGCCGAGAGGGGTCATTTGCCGCATGATGGCTGCACGACAGACCGAGACGGGTCATGCGCCGCATGATGGCTGCACGACAGGCCGAGAGGGGTCATGCGCTGCATGATGGCTGCACGACAGGCCGATGAGGGGTCATGCGCCGCATGATGGCTGCACGACAGGCCGAGAGGGGTCATGCGCTGCATGATGGCTGCACGACAGGCTGAGAGGGGTCATGCCCGGCATGAGGGCTGCACGACAGGCTGACAGGGGTCATGCGAGCATGAGGGCAGCACAACAGGCCAAGAAGGGTGATGCACCACATGATGGCTGCACGACAGGCCAAGAAGGGTGATGCACTGCATGATGGCTGCATGACAGGCCAAGAGGGGTGATGCGCCACATGATGGCTGCACGACATGCCAAGAGGGGTCATGCGCCGCATGATGGCTGCACGACAGGCTGAGAGGGGTCATGCCCCGCATGAGGGCTGCACGACAGGCTGACAGGGGTCATGCGCCGCATGATAGCTGCACGACAGGCGGAGAGTGGTCATGTGCCGCATGATGGCTGCACGATAGGGCGAGAGGGGTCATGCGCCGACAGGCTGAGAGGGATCATGCGCTGACAGGCCAAGAGGGGTGATGTGCTGCATGATGGCTGCATTACAGGCCAAGAAGGGTGATGCATCGCATGATGGCTGCACGATAGGCCGAGAGGGGAGATACGCTGCATGAAGGCTGCACGACAGGATGAGAGGGGTCATGCGCCACATGATAGTTGCACGACAGGCCTAGAGGGGTCATGCACCGCATGAGGGCTGTATGACAGGCCGACAGGGGTCATGTGCTGTATGATGGCTGCATGACAGGCCGGGAGGGGTCATGCGCTGCATGATGGCTGCACGACAGGCCGAGAGAGGTCATGTGTCGCATGATGGTGGCACGACAGGCCGAGAGGAGTCATGCGCCGAATGAGGGCTGCACGACAGGCCGAGAGGGGTCATGTGCTGCATGAGGGCTGCACGACAGGCCGAGAGGGGTCATGCGCCGCATGATGGCTGCACGACAGGCTGAGTGAATTGATACATTGCATGATGGCTGCACGACAGGCCGAGAGGGGTCATGCGCCACATGGTGGCTGCACGACAGATCGAGAGGGGTCATGCGCCGCATGGTGGCTGCACGACAGGCCGAGTGGATTGATGCATTGCATGATGGCTGCACAACAGGCCGAGAGGGGTCATGCGCCGCATGGTGGCTGCACGACATGCCGAGGGGTGTCATGCGCCGCATGATGGCTGCACGACAGGCCTAGAGGGGTCATGCGCCACATGATGGCTGCATGACAGGCCGAGACGGGTCATGCGCCACATGATGGCTGCACGACAGGCCGAGAGGGGTCATGCGCTGCATGATGGCTGCACGACAGGCCGAGAGGGTTGATGCGCTGCATGATGGCTGCACGACAGGCTGAGAGGGGTCATGCGTCGACAGGCCTGAGAGGGGTCATTCACTGACAGGCCGAGAGGGATCATGTGCCGCATGAGGGCTGCATGAGAGGCCGAGACGAGTCATGCGCCGCATGAGGGCTGCACGACAGGCTGAGAGGTGTCATATGCTGCATGATAGTTGCACGACAGGCCTAGAGGGGTCATGCACCGCATGAGGGATGCACGACAGGCCGACAGGGGTCATGTGCAGCTTGATGGCTGCACGACAGGCCGAGAGAGGTCATGTGCTGCATGATGGCTGCACGACAGGCCGAGAGGGGTCATGCGCTGTATGATGGCTGCACGACAGGCCGAGAGGGGTCATGCGCTGCATGAGGGCTGCATGACAGGCCAAGAAGGGTGATGCACCGCATGATAGCTGCACGACAGGCCAAGAGGGATGATGCGCCGCATGATGGCTGCACAACATACCAAGAGGGGTCATGCACTGCATGATGGCTGCACGACAGGCCGAGAGGGGTCATGCGCTGTATGCTGGCTGCACGACAGGCCGAGAGGAGTCATGTGCTGCATGAGGGCTGCACGACAGGCCAAGAAGGGTGATGCACTGCATGATGTCTGCACGACAAGCCGAGTGGAGTGATGCATTGCATGATGGCTGCACGACAGGCCGAGAGGGGTCATGCGCCCCATGGTGGCTGCACAAAAGGCTGAGAGGGGTCATGTACCGCATGATGGCTGCACAACAGTCTGAGAGTGCTGATGCGCAGCATGATGGCGGCACGATAGGCAGAGAGGGGTAATGCGCCACATGTTAGCTGCACGACAGGCCGAGAGGGGTCATGCGCCACATGGTGGCTGCACCCCAGGCCAACAGGGGTCAAAGGCGGCATGAGGGCTGCACGACAGGCCAAAAGGAGTGATGCGTAGAATGATGGCTGCACGACAGGCCGAGAGGAGTGATGCATTGCATGATGGCTGCACAACAGGCCAAGAGGGGTCATACGCTGCATGGTGGCTGCACGACAGGCCGAGAGAGGTCATTTGCTGCATGATGGCTGCACGACAGGCCGAGACGGGTCATGCGCCACATGATGGCTGCACGACAGGCCGAGAGGGGTCATGTGCCGCATGATGGCTGCACAACAGGCTGAGAGGGGTCATGCGCCGCATGATGGCTGCATGACAGACCGAAAGGGGTCATGCGCCGCATGATGGCTGCACGGTAGACCGAGAGGGGTCATGCGCCGCATGATGGCTGCACGACAGGCCGAGAGAGGTCATGTGCCGCATGATGGCTGCACGGCAGGCCGAGGGGTGTCATGCGCCGCATGATGGCTGCACAACAGGCCGAGAGGGGTCATGCGCCACATGATGGCTGCATGTCAGGCCGAGACGGGTCATGCGCCACATGATGGCTGCACGAGAGGCCGAGAGGGGTCATGCGCCGACAGGCCTGAGAGGAGTCATTCACTGACAGGCCGAGAGGGATCATGTGACGCATGAGGGCTGCACGAGAGGCCGAGAGGAGTCATGCGCCGCATGAGGGCTGCACGACAGGCAGAAAGCGGTCATATGCCGCATGATAGTTGCACGACAGGCCTAGAGGGGTCATGCACCGCATGAGGGATGCACGACAGGCCGACAGGGGTCATGTGCAGCTTGATGGCTGCACGACAGGCCGATATAGGTCATGTGCTGCATGATGGCTGAACGACAGGCCGAGAGGGGTCATGCGCTGTATGATGGCTTCACGACAGGCCGAGAGGAGTCATGCGCTGCATGAGGGCTGCACGACAGGCCAAGAAGGGTTATGCACCGCATGATGGCTGCACGACAGGCCAAGAGGGGTGATGCGCCGCATGATGGCTGCACAACATACCAAGAGGGGTCATGCACTGCATGATGGCTGCACGACAGGCCGAGAGGGGTCATGCGCTGTATGATGGCTGCACGACAGGCCGAGAGGGGTCATGTGCTGCATGAGGGCTGCACGACAGGCCAAGAAAAGTGATGCACTGCGTGATGGCTGCACGACAAGCCGAGTGGAGTGATGCATTGCATGATGGCTGCACGGCAGGCCGAGAGGGGTCATGCGCCCCATGGTGGCTGCACGAAAGGCTGAGAGGGGTCATGTACCGCATGATGGCTGCACAACAGGCTGAGAGTGCTGATGCGCAGCATGATGGCGGCACGATAGGCCGAGAGGGGTCATGCGCCACATGTTAGCTGCACGACAGGCCGAGAGGGGTCATGCGCCAGATGGTGGCTGCACCCCAGGCCAACAGGGGTCAAAGGCCGCATGAGGGCTGCACGACAGGCCAAAAGGAGTGATGCGTAGAATGATGGCTGCACGACAGGCCGAGAGGAGTGATGCATTGCATGATGGCTGCACGACAGGCCAAGAGGGGTCATACGCTGCATGGTGGCTGCACGACAGGCCGAGAGAGGTCATTTGCTGCATGATGGCTGCACGACAGGCAGAGATGGGTCATGCGTCACATGATAGCTGCACGACAGGCCGAGAGGGGTCATGCGCCGCATGATGGCTGCACAACAGGCCAAGAGGGGTAATGCGCCGCATGATGGATGCACGACAGATCGAGAGGGGTCATGCGCCGCATGATGGCTGCACGACAGACCGAAAGGGGTCATGCGCCGCATGATGGCTGCACGACAGGCGGAGAGAGGTCATGCGCCGCATGATGGCTGCACGGCAGGCCGAGTGGGGTCATGCCCGCATGGTGGCTGCACGACAGGCCGAGAAGGGTCATGTACCGCATGATGGCGGCACGACAGGCCGAGAAGGCTGATACGCAGCATGATGGCGGCACAATAGGCTGAGAGGGGTCATGCGCCGCATGTTAGCTGCACGACAGGCCGAGAGGGGTAAAGCGCCACATGGTGGCTGCACCCCAGGCCGACAGGGGTCATGCGCCGCATGAGAGCTGCACGACAGGCCAAAAGGAGTGATACGTAGCATGCTGGCTGCACGACAGGCCGAGAGGAGTGATGTATTGCATGATGGCTGCACGACAGGCCGAGAGGAGTGATGCATTGCATGATGGCTGCACGACACGCCAAGAGGGGTCATACGCTGCATGGTGGCTGCACGACAGGCCGAGAGGGGTCATTTGCCGCATGATGGCTGCACGACAGACCGAGACGGGTCATGCGCCGCATGATGGCTGCACGACAGGCCGAGAGGGGTCATGCGCTGCATGATGGCTGCACGACAGGCCGATAAGGGGTCATGCGCCGCATGATGGCTGCACGACAGGCCGAGAGGGGTCATGCGCTGCATGATGGCTGCACGACAGGCTGAGAGGGGTCATGCCCGGCATGAGGGCTGCACGACAGGCTGACAGGGGTCATGCGAGCATGAGGGCAGCACAACAGGCCAAGAAGGGTGATGCACCACATGTTGGCTGCACGACAGGCCGAGAGGGGTCATGCGCTGCATGATGGCTGCACGACAGGCCGAGAGGGGTCATGAACCGACAGGCCGAGGGAGTCATTCACCGACAGGCTGAGAGGGGTCATGCGCTGCATGAGGGCAGCACAACAGGCCAAGAAGGGTGATGCACCACATGATGGCTGCACGACAGGCCAAGAAGGGTGATGCACTGCATGATGGCTGCATGACAGGCCAAGAGGGGTGATGCGCCACATGATGGCTGCACGACATGCCAAGAGGGGTCATGCGCCGCATGATGGCTGCACGACAGGCTGAGAGGGGTCATGCCCGGCATGAGGGCTGCACGACAGGCTGACAGGGGTCATGCGCCGCATGATAGCTGCACGACAGGCGGAGAGCGGTCATGTGCCACATGATGGCTGCACGATAGGGCGAGAGGGGTCATGCGCCGACAGGCTGAGAGGGATCATGCGCTGACAGGCCAAGAGGGGTCATGCACCGCATGAGGGCTGCACGACAGGCCAAGAAGGGTGATGTGCTGCATGATGGCTGCATTACATTCCAAGAAGGGTGATGCATCGCATGATGGCTGCACGACAGGCCGAAAGGGGTGATACGCCGCATGATGGCTGCACGACAGGATGAGCGGGGTCATGCGCCACATGATAGTTGCACGACAGGCCTAGAGGGGTCATGCACCGCATGAGGGCTGTACGACAGGCCGACAGGGGTCATGTGCTGTATGATGGCTGCATGACAGGCCGAGAGGGGTCATGCGCTGCATGATGGCTGCACGACAGGCCAAGAGAGGTCATGTGCCGCATGATGGCGGCACGACAGGCCGAGAGGAGTCATGCGCCGCATGAGGGCTGCACGACAGGCTGAGAGGGATCATGTGCTGCATGAGGGCTGCACGACAGGCCGAGAGGGGTCATGCGCCGCATGATGGCTGCACGACAGGCTGAGTGGATTGATACATTGCATGATGGCTGCATGACAGGCCGAGAGGGGTCATGCGCCGCATGGTGGCTGCACGACAGACCGAGAGGGGTCATGCGCCGCATGATGGCTGCACGACAGGCCGAGTGGATTGATGCATTGCATGATGGCTGCACAACAGGCCGAGAGGGGTCATGCGCCGCATGGTGGCTGCATGACAGGCTGAGGGGTGTCATGCGCCGCATGATGGCTGCACGACAGGCTGAGAGGGGTCATGCGCCACATGATGGCTGCATGTCAGGCCGAGACGGGTCATGCGCCACATGATGGCTGCACGAGAGGCCGAGAGGGGTCATGCGCCGACAGGCCTGAGAGGAGTCATTCACTGACAGGCCGATAGGGATCATGTGCCGCATGAGGGCTGCACGAGAGGCCGAGAGGAGTCATGCGCCGCATGAGGGCTGCACGACAGGCTGAAAGCGGTCATATGCCGCATGATAGTTGCACGACAGGCCTAGAGGGGTCATGCACCTCATGAGGGATGCACGACAGGCCGACAGGGGTCATGTGCAGCTTGATGGCTGCACGACAGGCCAATATAGGTCATGTACTGCATGATGGCTGCACGACAGGCCGAGAGGGGTCATGCGCTGTATGATGGCTTCACGACAGGCCGAGAGGAGTCATGCGCTGCATGAGAGCTGCACGACAGGCCAAGAAGAGTTATGCACCGCATGATGGCTGCACGACAGGCCAAGAGGGGTGATGCGCCGCATGATGGCTGCACAACATACCAAGAGGGGTCATGCACTGCATGATGGCTGCACGACAGGCCGAGAGGGGTCATGCGCTGTATGATGGCTGCACGACAGGCCGAGAGGGGTCATGTGCTGCATGAGGGCTGCACGACAGGCCAAGAAAGGTGATGCACTGCATGATGGCTGCACGACAAGCCGAGTGGAGTGATGCATTGCATGATGGCTGCACAGCAGGCCGAGAGGGGTCATGCGCCCCATGGTGTCTGCACGAAAGGCTGAGAGGGGTCATGTACCGCATGATGGCTGCACAACAGGCTGAGAGTGCTGATGCGCAGCATGATGGCGGCACGATAGGCCGAGAGGGGTCATGCGCCACATGTTAGCTGCACGACAGGCCGAGAGGGGTCATGCGCCACATGGTGGCTGCACCCCAGGCCAACAGGGGTCAAAGGCCGCATGAGGGCTGCACGACAGGCCAAAAGGAGTGATGCGTAGAATGATGGCTGCACGACAGGCCGAGAGGAGTGATGCATTGCATGATGGCTGCACGACAGGCCAAGAGAGGTCATACGCTGCATGGTGGCTGCACGACAGGCCGAGAGAGGTCATTTGCTGCATGATGGCTGCACGACAGGCCGAGACGGGTCATGCGCCACATGATAGCTGCACGACAGGCCGAGAGGGGTCATGCGCCGCATGATGGCTGCACAACAGGCCAAGAGGGGTAATGCGCCGCATGATGGATGCATGACAGATCGAGAGGGGTCATGCGCCGCATGATGGCTGCACGACAGACCGAAAGGGGTCATGCGCCGCATGATGGCTGCACGACAGGCGGAGAGAGGTCATGCGCCGCATGATGGCTGCACGGCAGGCCGAGAGGAGTCATTAGCTGCATGAGGGCTGCACGACAGGCCGAGAGGGGTCGTGTGCTGCATGAGGGCTGCACAACAGGCCGAGAGGGGTCATGTACCGTATGATGGCTGCACGACAGGCCGAGAGGAGTGATGCATTGCATGATGGCTGCACGACAGGCCGAGTGGGGTCATGCCCGCATGGTGGCTGCACGACAGGCCGAGAAGGGTCATGTACCGCATGATGGCGGCACGACAGGCCGAGAAGGCTGATACGCAGCATGATGGCGGCACACTAGGCTGAGAGGGGTCATGCGCCGCATGTTAGCTGCACGACAGGCCGAGAGGGGTAAAGCGCCACATGGTGGCTGCACCCCAGGCCGACAGGGGTCATGCGCCGCATGAGGGCTGCACGACAGGCCAAAAGGAGTGATACGTAGCATGCTGGCTGCACGACAGGCCGAGAGGAGTTATGTATTGCATGATGGCTGCACGACAGGCCGAGAGGAGTGATGCATTGCATGATGGCTGCACGACACGCCAAGAGGGGTCATACGCTGCATGGTGGCTGCACGACAGGCCGAGAGGGGTCATTTGCCGCATGATGGCTGCACGACAGACCGAGACGGGTCATGCGCCGCATGATGGCTGCACGACAGGCCGAGAGGGGTCATGCGCTGCATGATGGCTGCACGACAGGCCGATGAGGGGTCATGCGCCGCATGATGGCTGCACGACAGGCCGAGAGGGGTCATGCGCTGCATGATGGCTGCACGACAGGCTGAGAGGGGTCATGCCCGGCATGAGGGCTGCACCACAGGCTGACAGGGGTCATGCGAGCATGAGGGCAGCACAACAGGCCAAGAAGGGTGATGCACCACATGATGGCTGCACGACAGGCCAAGAAGGGTGATGCACTGCATGATGGCTGCATGACAGGCCAAGAGGGGTGATGCGCCACATGATGGCTGCACGACATGCCAAGAGGGGTCATGCGCCGCATGATGGCTGCACGACAGGCTGAGAGGGGTCATGCCCCGCATGAGGGCTGCACGACAGGCTGACAGGGGTCATGCGCCGCATGATAGCTGCACGACAGGCGGAGAGTGGTCATGTGCCGCATGATGGCTGCACGATAGGGCGAGAGGGGTCATGCGCCGACAGGCTGAGAGGGATCATGCGCTGACAGGCCAAGAGGGGTGATGTGCTGCATGATGGCTGCATTACAGGCCAAGAAGGGTGATGCATCGCATGATGGCTGCACGATAGGCCGAGAGGGGAGATACGCTGCATGAAGGCTGCACGACAGGATGAGAGGGGTCATGCGCCACATGATAGTTGCACGACAGGCCTAGAGGGGTCATGCACCGCATGAGGGCTGTATGACAGGCCGACAGGGGTCATGTGCTGTATGATGGCTGCATGACAGGCCGGGAGGGGTCATGCGCTGCATGATGGCTGCACGACAGGCCGAGAGAGGTCATGTGTCGCATGATGGTGGCACGACAGGCCGAGAGGAGTCATGCGCCGAATGAGGGCTGCACGACAGGCCGAGAGGGGTCATGTGCTGCATGAGGGCTGCACGACAGGCCGAGAGGGGTCATGCGCCGCATGATGGCTGCACGACAGGCTGAGTGAATTGATACATTGCATGATGGCTGCACGACAGGCCGAGAGGGGTCATGCGCCGCATGGTGGCTGCACGACAGATCGAGAGGGGTCATGCGCCGCATGGTGGCTGCACGACAGGCCGAGTGGATTGATGCATTGCATGATGGCTGCACAACAGGCCGAGAGGGGTCATGCGCCGCATGGTGGCTGCACGACATGCCGAGGGGTGTCATGCGCCGCATGATGGCTGCACGACAGGCCTAGAGGGGTCATGCGCCACATGATGGCTGCATGACAGGCCGAGACGGGTCATGCGCCACATGATGGCTGCACGACAGGCCGAGAGGGGTCATGCGCTGCATGATGGCTGCACGACAGGCCGAGAGGGTTGATGCGCTGCATGATGGCTGCACGACAGGCTGAGAGGGGTCATGCGTCGACAGGCCTGAGAGGGGTCATTCACTGACAGGCTGAGAGGGATCATGTGCCGCATGAGGGCTGCATGAGAGGCCGAGACGAGTCATGCGCCGCATGAGGGCTGCACGACAGGCTGAGAGGTGTCATATGCTGCATGATAGTTGCACGACAGGCCTAGAGGGGTCATGCACCGCATGAGGGATGCACGACAGGCCGACAGGGGTCATGTGCAGCTTGATGGCTGCACGACAGGCCGAGAGAGGTCATGTGCTGCATGATGGCTGCACGACAGGCCGAGAGGGGTCATGCGCTGTATGATGGCTGCACGACAGGCCGAGAGGGGTCATGCGCTGCATGAGGGCTGCATGACAGGCCAAGAAGGGTGATGCACCGCATGATAGCTGCACGACAGGCCAAGAGGGATGATGCGCCGCATGATGGCTGCACAACATACCAAGAGGGGTCATGCACTGCATGATGGCTGCACGACAGGCCGAGAGGGGTCATGCGCTGTATGCTGGCTGCACGACAGGCCGAGAGGAGTCATGTGCTGCATGAGGGCTGCACGACAGGCCAAGAAGGGTGATGCACTGCATGATGTCTGCACGACAAGCCGAGTGGAGTGATGCATTGCATGATGGCTGCACGACAGGCCGAGAGGGGTCATGCGCCCCATGGTGGCTGCACAAAAGGCTGAGAGGGGTCATGTACCGCATGACGGCTGCACAACAGTCTGAGAGTGCTGATGCGCAGCATGATGGCGGCACGATAGGCAGAGAGGGGTAATGCGCCACATGTTAGCTGCACGACAGGCCGAGAGGGGTCATGCGCCACATGGTGGCTGCACCCCAGGCCAACAGGGGTCAAAGGCGGCATGAGGGCTGCACGACAGGCCAAAAGGAGTGATGCGTAGAATGATGGCTGCACGACAGGCCGAGAGGAGTGATGCATTGCATGATGGCTGCACAACAGGCCAAGAGGGGTCATACGCTGCATGGTGGCTGCACGACAGGCCGAGAGAGGTCATTTGCTGCATGATGGCTGCACGACAGGCCGAGACGGGTCATGCGCCACATGATGGCTGCACGACAGGCCGAGAGGGGTCATGTGCCGCATGATGGCTGCACAACAGGCCGAGAGGGGTCATGCGCCGCATGATGGCTGCATGACAGACCGAAAGGGGTCATGCGCCGCATGATGGCTGCACGGTAGACCGAGAGGGGTCATGCGCCGCATGATGGCTGCACGACAGGCCGAGAGAGGTCATGTGCCGCATGATGGCTGCACGGCAGGCCGAGAGGAGTCATGCGCTGCATGAGGGCTGCACGACAGGCCGAGAAGGGTCGTGTACTGCATGAGGGCTGCACGACAGGCCGAGAGGGGTCATGTACCGTATGATGGCTGCACGACAGGCCGAGAGGGGTCTTGCCCGCTTGATGGCTGCACGACAAGCGGAGAGGGGTCATGTGCTGCATGGTGGCTGCACGACAGGCCAAGCGGGGTCATATGCCGCATGGTGGCTTCACGACAGGCCGAGAGGGGTCATGCCCCACATGATGGCTGCACGACAGGCCAAGAAGGGCGATGCGCCGCATGATGGCTGCACGACAGGCCGAGTGGAGTGATGCATTGCATGATGGCTGCACGACAGGCCGAGAGGGGTCATGCCCGCATGGTGGCTGCACGATAGGCCGAGAAGGGTCATGTACCGCATGATGGCTGCACGACAGGCCGAGAGGGCTGATACGCAGCATGATGGCGGCACGATAGGCCGAGAGGGGTCATGCGCCGCATGTTAGCTCCATGACAGGCCGAGAGGGGTCAAGCGCCACATGGTGGCTGCACCCCAGGCCGACAGGGGTCATGCGCCGCATGAGGGCTGCACGACAGGCCAAAAGGAGTGATACGTAGCATGATGGCTGCACGACAGGCCGAGAGGAGTTATGCATTGCATGATGGATGCACGACAGGCCGAGAGGAGTGATGCATTGCATGATGGCTGCACGACACGCCAAGAGGGGTCATACGCTGCATGGTGGCTGCACGACAGGATGAGAGGGGTCATTCGCCACATGATATTTGCACGACAGGCCTAGAGGGGTCATGCACCGCATGAGGGCTGTACGACAGGCCGACAGGGGTCATGTGCTGTATGATGGCTGCATGACAGGCCGAGAGGGGTCATGCGC
Organism: Ambystoma mexicanum; assembly: GCF_040938575.1. Classification (NCBI taxonomy): domain Eukaryota; kingdom Metazoa; phylum Chordata; class Amphibia; order Caudata; family Ambystomatidae; genus Ambystoma; species Ambystoma mexicanum. The sequence goes on from NC_090928.1 coordinate 1,285,722,092, forward strand.
TGCATGATGGCTGCACGACAGGCCGAGAGAGGTCATGTGCCGCATGATGACGGCACGACAGGCTGAGAGGAGTCATGCGCCGCATGAGGGCTGCACGACAGGCCGAGAGGGGTCATGTGCTGCATGAGGGCTGCACGACAGGCCGAGAGGGGTCATGCGCCGCATGATGGCTGCACGACAGGCTGAGTGGATTGATAAATTGCATGATGGCTGCACGACAGGCCGAGAGGGGTCATGCGCCGCATGAGGGCTGCACGACAGGCCGAGAGGGGTCATGTGCTGCATAAGGGCTGCACGACAGGCAGAGAGGGGTCATGCGCCGCATGATGGCTGCACGACAGGCTGAGTGGATTGATACATTGCATGATGGCTGCACGACAGGCCGAGAAGGGTCATGCGCCGCATGGTGGCTGCACGACAGACCGAGAGGGGTCATGCGCCGCATGATGGCTGCACGACAGGCCGAGTGGATTGATGCATTGCATGATGGCTGCACAACAGGCCGAGAGGGGTCATGCGCCGCATGGTGGCTGCACGACAGGCCGAGGAGTGTCATGCGCCGCATGATGCCTGCACGACAGACCGAGAGGGGTCATGCGCCGCATGATGGCTGCACGACAGGCCGAGTGGATTGATGCATTGCATGATGGCTGCACAACAGGCTGAGAGGGGTCATGCGCCGCATGGTGGCTGCACGACAGGCCGAGGGGTGTCATGCGCCGCATGATGGCTGCACGACAGGCCGAGAGGGGTCATGCGCCACATGATGGCTGCACGACAGGCGGAGAGGGGTGATGCGCTGCATGATGGCTGCACGACAGGCCAAAGGTGATGCACCGCATGATGGCTGCACAACAGGCAGAGAGGGGTCATGCGCCGCATGGTGGCTGCACAGCAGGCCGAGGGGGGTCATGTGCAACATGATGGCTGCACGACAGGCTGAGGGGGGTCATGCACTGCATGATGGCTGCATGACAGGCCGAGAGGGGTCATGCGCTGAAAGGCTGAGAGGGATCATGCGCTGACAGGCCAAGAGGGGTGATGCGCCGCATGGTGGCTGCACGACAGACCGAGAGGGGTCATGCGCCGCATGATGGCTGCACGACAGGCCGAGTGGATTGATGCATTGCATGATGGCTGCACAACAGGCCGAGAGGGGTCATGCGCCGCATGGTGGCTGCACGACAGGCCGAGGAGTGTCATGCGCCGCATGATGCCTGCACGACAGACCGAGAGGGGTCATGCGCCGCATGATGGCTGCACGACAGGCCGAGTGGATTGATGCATTGCATGATGGCTGCACAACAGGCTGAGAGGGGTCATGCGCCGCATGGTGGCTGCACGACAGGCCGAGGGGTGTCATGCGCCGCATGATGGCTGCACGACAGGCCGAGAGGGGTCATGCGCCACATGATGGCTGCACGACAGGCGGAGAGGGGTGATGCGCTGCATGATGGCTGCACGACAGGCCGAGAGGGGTCATGCGCCGACAGGCCTGAGAGGGGTCATTCACTGACAGGCCGAGAGGGATCATGTGCCGCATGAGGGTTGCACGACAGGCTGAGAGGGGTCATATGCCGCATGATAGTTGCACGACAGGCCTAGAGGGGTCATGCACCGCATGAGGGATGCACAACAGGCCGACAGGGGTCATGTGCAGCTTGATGGCTGCACGACAGGCCGAGAGAGGTCATGTGCTGAATGATGGCTGCACGACAGGCCGAGAGAGGTCATGCGCCGCATGATGGCTGCACGGCAGGCCAAGAGGAGTCATGCGCAGCATGAGGGCTGCACGACAGGCCCAGAGGGATCATGTGCTGCATGAGGGCTGCACAACAGGCCGAGAGGGGTCATGTACCGCATGATGGCTGCACGACAGGCCAAGAGGGGTCATGCCTGCTTGATGGCTGCACAACAGGCGGAGAGGGGTCATGTGCTGCATGGTGCCTGCGCCAGTGGTGGGATCAGGTGCACGTCATCGTCCGGTTTGTGTAACACAGAGCGCGGGCGAATTGAAAAGTGAACTGGGTCAGGAGTTTGACGGCTGACTGGAATCCACCCGCGCTCGGGAAGGGAGGCTTCTCGCGCTGCCCATCTGACGGTTGCCGGGCTCGCGGCACCTCTGGAGAAGAAAATTTAAAATGTTGACACTTACACCACGAAAAAGACAGTACAGCTCTGCAGGCTCCTCCAGGGTCTTGCTATTTCTGCCCTGTTGAAGGCGGAGCTGGTACCGCCGAAATGCAATATTGCTTAGAGGGGATTGAAGGTCCCTCAGAATAACATCTGTTCTATATTGGACCTCTTGTTTACAACAATATATGTTTTGTTGTTTTTTCAGTTAGCCAGGATCTACAGTAACATTTGTTCAGTATCCCAGTTGGTTTTCGTAGATCACTGTCTATTGAATCAGGCTTATTCGTTGTTTGGGAATATCAGCATTTTCTTACTTCCCTTTCTTCCCCCTCATGCTTTGGCAGACCCCACCCCATTGGTGTATGAACAAATATTCCCACTGGGGTGTTACTGATACTTACTATGATCATATAATGTTGAAAAAAGTATTTGTTACCTTTTTCCAGTGTTGATGTCTCTACATTGGGAGAAATATTTCCTTATTTTGGTTTATGTCTCATTGATTTTTCCATTTTTCCTTCTTTCTTTTTTATCTAACATTCATGATTTCTGTTTAGCAATTTTGCATTCTGATTCATACTAAGAAGGATTGTTTTTCATATGTATGTAACCTTGTAAATGTTTTATTGATTGTATTTGTACGGATGTTTGCACATAAGGTTTTGTCTTTAACTTACAATAATTTGCATGACTATCCTTGATGTGTTGTACTATGATGGATACTAATTATATGTAGATGCTATTACCCCAAAGGGGTACTTAGGTTTGGCCCAGGGGCAGGACCTATATTCATTCACACCTTCCTATAGGCCAACCTACATACGTACTAGTACCTTGTGTTAATATTTGCATGGTGCCTGCACGACAGGCCGAGAGGGGTCATGCGCCCCATGGTGGCTGCACAAAAGGCTGAGAGGGGTCATGTACCGCATGACGGCTGCACAACAGTCTGAGAGTGCTGATGCGCAGCATGATGGCGGCACGATAGGCAGAGAGGGGTAATGCGCCACATGTTAGCTGCACGACAGGCCGAGAGGGGTCATGCGCCACATGGTGGCTGCACCCCAGGCCAACAGGGGTCAAAGGCGGCATGAGGGCTGCACGACAGGCCAAAAGGAGTGATGCGTAGAATGATGGCTGCACGACAGGCCGAGAGGAGTGATGCATTGCATGATGGCTGCACAACAGGCCAAGAGGGGTCATACGCTGCATGGTGGCTGCACGACAGGCCGAGAGAGGTCATTTGCTGCATGATGGCTGCACGACAGGCCGAGACGGGTCATGCGCCACATGATGGCTGCACGACAGGCCGAGAGGGGTCATGTGCCGCATGATGGCTGCACAACAGGCCGAGAGGGGTCATGCGCCGCATGATGGCTGCATGACAGACCGAAAGGGGTCATGCGCCGCATGATGGCTGCACGGTAGACCGAGAGGGGTCATGCGCCGCATGATGGCTGCACGACAGGCCGAGAGAGGTCATGTGCCGCATGATGGCTGCACGGCAGGCCGAGAGGAGTCATGCGCTGCATGAGGGCTGCACGACAGGCCGAGAAGGGTCGTGTACTGCATGAGGGCTGCACGACAGGCCGAGAGGGGTCATGTACCGTATGATGGCTGCACGACAGGCCGAGAGGGGTCTTGCCCGCTTGATGGCTGCACGACAAGCGGAGAGGGGTCATGTGCTGCATGGTGGCTGCACGACAGGCCAAGCGGGGTCATATGCCGCATGGTGGCTTCACGACAGGCCGAGAGGGGTCATGCCCCACATGATGGCTGCACGACAGGCCAAGAAGGGCGATGCGCCGCATGATGGCTGCACGACAGGCCGAGTGGAGTGATGCATTGCATGATGGCTGCACGACAGGCCGAGAGGGGTCATGCCCGCATGGTGGCTGCACGATAGGCCGAGAAGGGTCATGTACCGCATGATGGCTGCACGACAGGCCGAGAGGGCTGATACGCAGCATGATGGCGGCACGATAGGCCGAGAGGGGTCATGCGCCGCATGTTAGCTCCATGACAGGCCGAGAGGGGTCAAGCGCCACATGGTGGCTGCACCCCAGGCCGACAGGGGTCATGCGCCGCATGAGGGCTGCACGACAGGCCAAAAGGAGTGATACGTAGCATGATGGCTGCACGACAGGCCGAGAGGAGTTATGCATTGCATGATGGATGCACGACAGGCCGAGAGGAGTGATGCATTGCATGATGGCTGCACGACACGCCAAGAGGGGTCATACGCTGCATGGTGGCTGCACGACAGGATGAGAGGGGTCATTCGCCACATGATATTTGCACGACAGGCCTAGAGGGGTCATGCACCGCATGAGGGCTGTACGACAGGCCGACAGGGGTCATGTGCTGTATGATGGCTGCATGACAGGCCGAGAGGGGTCATGCGCTGCATGATGGCTGCACGACAGGCCGAGAGAGGTCATGTGCCGCATGATGACGGCACGACAGGCTGAGAGGAGTCATGCGCCGCATGAGGGCTGCACGACAGGCCGAGAGGGGTCATGTGCTGCATGAGGGCTGCACGACAGGCCGAGAGGGGTCATGCGCCGCATGATGGCTGCACGACAGGCTGAGTGGATTGATAAATTGCATGATGGCTGCACGACAGGCCGAGAGGGGTCATGCGCCGCATGAGGGCTGCACGACAGGCCGAGAGGGGTCATGTGCTGCATAAGGGCTGCACGACAGGCAGAGAGGGGTCATGCGCCGCATGATGGCTGCACGACAGGCTGAGTGGATTGATACATTGCATGATGGCTGCACGACAGGCCGAGAAGGGTCATGCGCCGCATGGTGGCTGCACGACAGACCGAGAGGGGTCATGCGCCGCATGATGGCTGCACGACAGGCCGAGTGGATTGATGCATTGCATGATGGCTGCACAACAGGCCGAGAGGGGTCATGCGCCGCATGGTGGCTGCACGACAGGCCGAGGAGTGTCATGCGCCGCATGATGCCTGCACGACAGACCGAGAGGGGTCATGCGCCGCATGATGGCTGCACGACAGGCCGAGTGGATTGATGCATTGCATGATGGCTGCACAACAGGCTGAGAGGGGTCATGCGCCGCATGGTGGCTGCACGACAGGCCGAGGGGTGTCATGCGCCGCATGATGGCTGCACGACAGGCCGAGAGGGGTCATGCGCCACATGATGGCTGCACGACAGGCGGAGAGGGGTGATGCGCTGCATGATGGCTGCACGACAGGCCAAAGGTGATGCACCGCATGATGGCTGCACAACAGGCAGAGAGGGGTCATGCGCCGCATGGTGGCTGCACAGCAGGCCGAGGGGGGTCATGTGCAACATGATGGCTGCACGACAGGCTGAGGGGGGTCATGCACTGCATGATGGCTGCATGACAGGCCGAGAGGGGTCATGCGCTGAAAGGCTGAGAGGGATCATGCGCTGACAGGCCAAGAGGGGTGATGCGCCGCATGGTGGCTGCACGACAGACCGAGAGGGGTCATGCGCCGCATGATGGCTGCACGACAGGCCGAGTGGATTGATGCATTGCATGATGGCTGCACAACAGGCCGAGAGGGGTCATGCGCCGCATGGTGGCTGCACGACAGGCCGAGGAGTGTCATGCGCCGCATGATGCCTGCACGACAGACCGAGAGGGGTCATGCGCCGCATGATGGCTGCACGACAGGCCGAGTGGATTGATGCATTGCATGATGGCTGCACAACAGGCTGAGAGGGGTCATGCGCCGCATGGTGGCTGCACGACAGGCCGAGGGGTGTCATGCGCCGCATGATGGCTGCACGACAGGCCGAGAGGGGTCATGCGCCACATGATGGCTGCACGACAGGCGGAGAGGGGTGATGCGCTGCATGATGGCTGCACGACAGGCCGAGAGGGGTCATGCGCCGACAGGCCTGAGAGGGGTCATTCACTGACAGGCCGAGAGGGATCATGTGCCGCATGAGGGTTGCACGACAGGCTGAGAGGGGTCATATGCCGCATGATAGTTGCACGACAGGCCTAGAGGGGTCATGCACCGCATGAGGGATGCACAACAGGCCGACAGGGGTCATGTGCAGCTTGATGGCTGCACGACAGGCCGAGAGAGGTCATGTGCTGAATGATGGCTGCACGACAGGCCGAGAGAGGTCATGCGCCGCATGATGGCTGCACGGCAGGCCAAGAGGAGTCATGCGCAGCATGAGGGCTGCACGACAGGCCCAGAGGGATCATGTGCTGCATGAGGGCTGCACAACAGGCCGAGAGGGGTCATGTACCGCATGATGGCTGCACGACAGGCCAAGAGGGGTCATGCCTGCTTGATGGCTGCACAACAGGCGGAGAGGGGTCATGTGCTGCATGGTGCCTGCGCCAGTGGTGGGATCAGGTGCACGTCATCGTCCGGTTTGTGTAACACAGAGCGCGGGCGAATTGAAAAGTGAACTGGGTCAGGAGTTTGACGGCTGACTGGAATCCACCCGCGCTCGGGAAGGGAGGCTTCTCGCGCTGCCCATCTGACGGTTGCCGGGCTCGCGGCACCTCTGGAGAAGAAAATTTAAAATGTTGACACTTACACCACGAAAAAGACAGTACAGCTCTGCAGGCTCCTCCAGGGTCTTGCTATTTCTGCCCTGTTGAAGGCGGAGCTGGTACCGCCGAAATGCAATATTGCTTAGAGGGGATTGAAGGTCCCTCAGAATAACATCTGTTCTATATTGGACCTCTTGTTTACAACAATATATGTTTTGTTGTTTTTTCAGTTAGCCAGGATCTACAGTAACATTTGTTCAGTATCCCAGTTGGTTTTCGTAGATCACTGTCTATTGAATCAGGCTTATTCGTTGTTTGGGAATATCAGCATTTTCTTACTTCCCTTTCTTCCCCCTCATGCTTTGGCAGACCCCACCCCATTGGTGTATGAACAAATATTCCCACTGGGGTGTTACTGATACTTACTATGATCATATAATGTTGAAAAAAGTATTTGTTACCTTTTTCCAGTGTTGATGTCTCTACATTGGGAGAAATATTTCCTTATTTTGGTTTATGTCTCATTGATTTTTCCATTTTTCCTTCTTTCTTTTTTATCTAACATTCATGATTTCTGTTTAGCAATTTTGCATTCTGATTCATACTAAGAAGGATTGTTTTTCATATGTATGTAACCTTGTAAATGTTTTATTGATTGTATTTGTACGGATGTTTGCACATAAGGTTTTGTCTTTAACTTACAATAATTTGCATGACTATCCTTGATGTGTTGTACTATGATGGATACTAATTATATGTAGATGCTATTACCCCAAAGGGGTACTTAGGTTTGGCCCAGGGGCAGGACCTATATTCATTCACACCTTCCTATAGGCCAACCTACATACGTACTAGTACCTTGTGTTAATATTTGCATGGTGCCTGCACGACAGGCCAAGAGGGGTCATATGTTGCATGGTGGCTGCACGACAGGCCGAGAGGGGTCATGCCCGCTTGATGGCTGCACGACTGGCAGAGAGGGGTCATGTGCCGCATGGTCGCTGCACGACAGGCCAAGAGGGGTCATGTGCTGCATGGTGCCTGCACGATAGGCCAAGAGCGGTCATATGCTGCATGGTGGCTGCACGACAGGGCGAGAGGGGTCATGCCCGCTTGATGGCTGCACGACAGGCCGAGAGGGGTCATGCACCGCATGGTGGCTGCATGACAGGTCGAGAGGGGTCATGCACCGACAGGCCGAGAGGGGTCATTCACCGACAGGCCAAGAGGGGTCATGCGCTGCATGATGGCTGCGCGACAGGCCGAGAGGGGTCATACACCACATGATGGCTGCACGACAGGCCAAGAGGGGTGATGCGCCGCATGATGGCTGCACGACAGGCCAAAGGTGATGCACCGCATGATGGCTGCACAACAGGCAGAGAGGGGTCATGCGCCGCATGGTGGCTGCACAGCAGGCCGAGGGGGGTCATGTGCAACATGATGGCTGCACGACAGGCTGAGGGGGGTCATGCACTGCATGATGGCTGCATGACAAGCCGAGAGGGGTCATGCGCTGAAAGGCTGAGAGGGATCATGCGCTGACAGGCCAAGAGGGGTGATGCGCCGCATGAGGACTGCACGACAGGCCAAGAATGGTCATGCGCCACATGATGGCTGCATGACAGGCCAAGAAGGCTGATGCACAGCATGATGGCTGCACGACAGGCTGAGAGGGGTGATGTGCCGCGTGATGGCTGCACGACAGGATGAGAGGGGTCATGCGCCGCATGATAGTTGCACGACAGGCCTAGAGGGGTCATGCACCGCATGAGGGCTGCACGACAGGCCAACAGGGGTCATGTGCCGCATGATGGCTACACGACAGGCCGAGAGAGGTCATGCGCTGCACTATGTCTGCACGACAGGCCGAGAGGGGTCATGCACTGCATGATGGCTGCAAGACAGGCCGAGAGAGGTCATGCGCCGCATGATGGCTGCATGACAGGCTGAGAGGATTCATGCGCCGCATGAGGGCTGCACGACAGGCCGAGAGGGGTCATGTGCTGCATGAGGGCTGCACGACAGGCCGAGAGGGGTCATGCACCGCATGATAGTTGCACGACAGGCCTAGAGGTGTCATGCACCGCATGAGGGCTGCACGACAGGCTGACAGGGATCATGTGCCCCATGATGGCTGCATGACAGGCCGAGAGAGGTCATGAGCTGCATGATGGCTGCACGACAGGCCAAGAGGGGTCATGCACTGCATGATGGCTGCACGACAGGCCGAGAGAGGTCATGCGCCGTATGATAGTTGCACGACAGGCCTAGAGGGGTCATGCACCGCATGAGGGATGCACAACAGGCAGAGAGGGGTCATGTGCAGCTTGATGGCTGCACGACAGGCCGAGAGAGGTCATGTGCTGCATGATGGCTGCACGACAAGTCGAGAGAGGTCATGCGCCGCATGATGGCTGCATGGCAGGCCAAGAGGAGTCATGCGCAGCATGAGGGCTGCACGACAGGCCCAGAGGGGTCATGTGCTGCATGAGGGCTGCACAACAGGCCGAGAGGGGTCATGTACCGCATGATGGCTGCACGACAGGCCAAGAGGGGTCATGCCTGCTTGATGGCTGCACAACAGGCGGAGAGGGGTCATGTGCTGCATGGTGCCTGCACCAGTGGTGGGATCAGGTGCACGTCATCGTCCGGTTTGTGTAACACAGAGCGCAGGCGAATTGAAAAGTGATCTAGGACAGGAGTTTGACGGCTGACTGGAATCCACCCGCGCTCGGGAAGGGAGGCTTCTCGCGCTGCCCATCTGACGGTTGCCGGGCTCGCGGCACCTCTGGAGAAGAAAATTTAAAATGTTGACACTTACACCACGGAAAAGAAAGTACAGCTCTGCAGGCTCCTCCAGGGTCTTGCTATTTCTGCCCTGTTGAAGGCGGAGCTGGTACCGCCGAAACGCAATATTGCCTAGAGGGGATTGAAGGTCCCTCAGAATAACATCTGTTCTATATTGGACCTCTTGTTTACAAAAATATATGTTTTGTTGTTTTTTCAGTTAGCCAGGATCTACAGTAACATTTGTTCAGTATCCCAGTTGGTTTTCGTAGATCACTGTCTATTGAATCAGGCTTATTCGTTGTTTGGGAATATCAGCATTTTTCTTACTTCCCTTTCTTCCCCCTCATGCTTTGGCAGACCCCACCCCATTGGTGTATGAACAAATATTCCCACTGGGGTGTTACTGATACTTACTATGATCATATAATGTTGAAAAAAGTATTTGTTACCTTTTTCCAGTGTTGATGTCTCTACATTGGGAGAAATATTTCCTTATTTTGGTTTATGTCTCATTGATTTTTCCATTTTTCCTTCTTTCTTTTTTATCTAACATTCATGATTTCTGTTTAGCAATTTTGCATTCTGATTCATACTAAGAAGGATTGTTTTTCATATGTATGTAACCTTGTAAATGTTTTATTGATTGTATTTGTACGGATGTTTGCACATAAAGTTTTGTCTTTAACTTACAATAATTTGCATGACTATCCTTGATGTGTTGTACTATGATGGATACTAATTATATGTAGATGCTATTACCCCAAAAGGGTACTTAGGTTTGGACCAGGGGCAGGACCTTAATTCATTCACACCTTCCTACAGGCCAACCTACATATGTACTAGTACCTTGTGTTAATATTTGCATGGTGCCTGCACGACAGGCCAAGAGGGGTCATATGTTGCATGGTGGCTGCACGACAGGCCGAGAGGGGTCATGCCCGCTTGATGGCTGCACGACTGGCGGAGAGGGGTCATGTGCCGCATGGTCGCTGCACGACAGGCCAAGAAGGGTGATGCGCCACATGATGGCTGCATGACAGGCCAAGAAGGGTGATGCACAGCATGATGGCTGCACGACAGGCCGAGAGAGGTGATGTGCCACGTGATGGCTGCACGACAGGATGAGAGGGGTCTTGCGCCGCATGATAGTTGCATGACAGGCCTAGAGGGGTCATGCAATGTATGAGGGCTGCACGACAGGCCAACAGGGGTCATGTGCCGCATGATGGCTACACGACAGGCCGAGAGAGGTCATGCGCTGCACTATGGCTGCACGACAGGCCGAGAGGGGTCATGCACTGCATGATGGCTGCAAGACAGGCCGAGAGAGGTCATGCGCCGCATGATGGCTACATGACAGGCTGAGAGGATTCATGCGCCGCATGAGGGCTGCACGACAGGCCGAGAGGGGTCATGTGCCGCATGATGGCTGCACGACAGGCCGAGAGGGGTCATGCGCTGCATGATGGCTGCATGACAGGCCGAGAGAGGTCATGTGCCGCATGATGGCTGCACGACAGGCCGAGAGGAGTCATGAGCCGCATGATGGCTGCACAACAGGCCGAGAGGGGTCATGCGCCGCATGATAGTTGCACGACAGGCCTAGAGGTGTCATGCACCGCATGAGGGCTGCACGACAGGCTGACAGGGGTCATGTGCCCCATGATGGCTGCATGACATGCCGAGAGAGGTCATGAGCTGCATGATGGCTGCACGAAAGACCAAGAGGGGTCATGCACTGCATGATGTCTGCACGACAGGCCGAGAGAGGTCATGCGCCGTATGATGGCTGCACGGCAGGCCGAGAGGAGTCATGCGCTGCATGAGGGCTGCACGACAGGCCGAGAGGGGTCGTGTGCTGCATGAGGGCTGCACGACAGGCCGAGAGGGGTCATGTACTGTATGATGGCTGCACGACAGGCCGAGAGGGGTCTTGCCCGCTTGATGGCTGCACGACAAGCGGAGAGGGGTCATGTGCTGCATGGTGGCTGCACGACAGGCCAAGCGGGGTCATATGCCGCATGGTGGCTTCACAACAGGCCGAGAGGGGTCATGCCCCACATGATGGCTGCACGACAGGCCAAGAAGGGTGATGCGCCGCATGATGGCTGCACGACAGGCCGAGTGGAGTGATGCATTGCATGATGGCTGCACGACAGGCCGAGTGGGGTCATGCCCGCATGGTGGCTGCACGACAGGCCGAGAAGGGTCATGTACCGCATGATGGCGGTACGACAGGCCGAGAGGGCTGATACGCAGCATGATGGCGGCACAATAGGCTGAGAGGGGTCATGCGCCGCATGTTAGCTGCACGACAGGCCGAGAGGGGTAAAGCGCCACATGGTGGCTGCACCCCAGGCCGACAGGGGTCATGCGCCGCATGAGGGCTGCACGACAGGCCAAAAGGAGTGATACGTAGCATGCTGGCTGCACGACAGGCCGAGAGGAGTGATGTATTGCATGATGGCTGCACGACAGGCCGAGAGGAGTGATGCATTGCATGATGGCTGCACGACATGCCAAGAGGGGTCATACGCTGCATGGTGGCTGCGCGACAGGCCGAGAGGGGTCATTTGCCGCATGATGGCTGCACGACAGACCGAGACGGGTCATGCACCGCATGATGGCTGCACGACAGGCCGAGAGGGGTCATGGGCTGCATGATGGCTGCACGACAGGCCGATGAGGGGTCATGCGCCGCATGATGTCTGCACGACAGGCCGAGAGGGGTCATGCGCTGCATGATGGCTGCACGACAGGCCGAGAGGGGTCATGCACCGACAGGCCGAGGGAGTCATTCACCGACAGGCTGAGAGGGGTCATGCGCTGCATGAGGGCAGCACAACAGGCCAAGAAGGGTGATGCACCACATGATGGCTGCACGACAGGCCAAGAAGGGTGATGCACTGCATGATGGCTGCATGACAGGCCAAGAGGGGTGATGCGCCACATGATGGCTGCACGACATGCCAAGAGGGGTCATGCGCCGCATGATGGCTGCACGACAGGCTGAGAGGGGTCATGCCCGGCATGAGGGCTGCACGACAGGCTGACAGGGGTCATGCGCCGCATGATAGCTGCACGACAGGCGGAGAGCGGTCATGTGCCGCATGATGGCTGCACGATAGGGCGAGAGGGGTCATGCGCCGACAGGCTGAGAGGGATCATGCGCTGACAGGCCAAGAGGGGTCATGCGCCGAATGAGGGCTGCACGACAGGCCAAGAAGGGTGATGTGCTGCATGATGGCTGCATTACATTCCAAGAAGGGTGATGCATCGCATGATGGCTGCACGACAGGCCGAAAGGGGTGATACGCCGCATGATGGCTGCACGACAGGATGAGCGGGGTCATGCGCCACATGATAGTTGCACGACAGGCCTAGAGGGGTCATGCACCGCATGAGGGCTGTACGACAGGCCGACAGGGGTCATGTGTTGTATGATGGCTGCATGACAGGCCGAAAGGGGTCATGCGCTGCATGATGGCTGCACGACAGGCCAAGAGAGGTCATGTGCCGCATGATGGCGGCACGACAGGCCGAGAGGAGTCATGCGCCGCATGAGGGCTGCACGACAGGCCGAGAGGGATCATGTGCTGCATGAGGGCTGCACGACAGGCCGAGAGGGGTCATGCGCCGCATGATGGCTGCACGACAGGCTGAGTGGATTGATACATTGCATGATGGCTGCATGACAGGCCGAGAGGGGTCATGCGCCGCATGGTGGCTGCACGACAGACCGAGAGGGGTCATGCGCCGCATGATGGCTGCACGACAGGCCGAGTGGATTGATGCATTGCATGATGGCTGCACAACAGGCCGAGAGGGGTCATGCGCCGCATGGTGGCTGCATGACAGGCCGAGGGGTGTCATGCGCCGCATGATGGCTGCACAACAGGCCGAGAGGGGTCATGCACCACATGATGGCTGCATGTCAGGCCGAGACGGGTCATGCGCCACATGATGGCTGCACGAGAGGCCGAGAGGGGTCATGCGCCGACAGGCCTGAGAGGAGTCATTCACTGACAGGCCGAGAGGGATCATGTGACGCATGAGGGCTGCACGAGAGGCCGAGAGGAGTCATGCGCCGCATGAGGGCTGCACGACAGGCAGAAAGCGGTCATATGCCGCATGATAGTTGCACGACAGGCCTAGAGGGGTCATGCACCGCATGAGGGATGCACGACAGGCCGACAGGGGTCATGTGCAGCTTGATGGCTGCACGACAGGCCGATATAGGTCATGTGCTGCATGATGGCTGAACGACAGGCCGAGAGGGGTCATGCGCTGTATGATGGCTTCACGACTGGCCGAGAGGAGTCATGCGCTGCATGAGGGCTGCACGACAGGCCAAGAAGGGTTATGCACCGCATGATGGCTGCACGACAGGCCAAGAGGGGTGATGCGCCGCATGATGGCTGCACAACATACCAAGAGGGGTCATGCACTGCATGATGGCTGCACGACAGGCCGAGAGGGGTCATGCGCTGTATGATGGCTGCACGACAGGCCGAGAGGGGTCATGTGCTGCATGAGGGCTGCACGACAGGCCAAGAAAAGTGATGCACTGCATGATGGCTGCACGACAAGCCGAGTGGAGTGATGCATTGCATGATGGCTGCACGGCAGGCCGAGAGGGGTCATGCGCCCCATGGTGGCTGCACGAAAGGCTGAGAGGGGTCATGTACCGCATGATGGCTGCACAACAGGCTGAGAGTGCTGATGCGCAGCATGATGGCGGCACGATAGGCCGAGAGGGGTCATGCGCCACATGTTAGCTGCACGACAGGCCGAGAGGGGTCATGCGCCAGATGGTGGCTGCACCCCAGGCCAACAGGGGTCAAAGGCCGCATGAGGGCTGCACGACAGGCCAAAAGGAGTGATGCGTAGAATGATGGCTGCACGACAGGCCGAGAGGAGTGATGCATTGCATGATGGCTGCACGACAGGCCGAGTGGGGTCATGCCCGCATGGTGGCTGCACGACAGGCCGAGAAGGGTCATGTACCGCATGATGGCGGTACGACAGGCCGAGAGGGCTGATACGCAGCATGATGGCGGCACAATAGGCTGAGAGGGGTCATGCGCCGCATGTTAGCTGCACGACAGGCCGAGAGGGGTAAAGCGCCACATGGTGGCTGCACCCCAGGCCGACAGGGGTCATGCGCCGCATGAGGGCTGCACGACAGGCCAAAAGGAGTGATACGTAGCATGCTGGCTGCACGACAGGCCGAGAGGAATGATGTATTGCATGATGGCTGCACGACAGGCCGAGAGGAGTGATGCATTGCATGATGGCTGCACGACATGCCAAGAGGGGTCATACGCTGCATGGTGGCTGCGCGACAGGCCGAGAGGGGTCATTTGCCGCATGATGGCTGCACGACAGACCGAGACGGGTCATGCACCGCATGATGGCTGCACGACAGGCCGAGAGGGGTCATGGGCTGCATGATGGCTGCACGACAGGCCGATGAGGGGTCATGCGCCGCATGATGTCTGCACGACAGGCCGAGAGGGGTCATGCGCTGCATGATGGCTGCACGACAGGCCGAGAGGGGTCATGCACCGACAGGCCGAGGGAGTCATTCACCGACAGGCTGAGAGGGGTCATGCGCTGCATGAGGGCAGCACAACAGGCCAAGAAGGGTGATGCACCACATGATGGCTGCACGACAGGCCAAGAAGGGTGATGCACTGCATGATGGCTGCATGACAGGCCAAGAGGGGTGATGCGCCACATGATGGCTGCACGACATGCCAAGAGGGGTCATGCGCCGCATGATGGCTGCACGACAGGCTGAGAGGGGTCATGCCCGGCATGAGGGCTGCACGACAGGCTGACAGGGGTCATGCGCCGCATGATAGCTGCACGACAGGCGGAGAGCGGTCATGTGCCGCATGATGGCTGCACGATAGGGCGAGAGGGGTCATGCGCCGACAGGCTGAGAGGGATCATGCGCTGACAGGCCAAGAGGGGTCATGCGCCGAATGAGGGCTGCACGACAGGCCAAGAAGGGTGATGTGCTGCATGATGGCTGCATTACATTCCAAGAAGGGTGATGCATCGCATGATGGCTGCACGACAGGCCGAAAGGGGTGATACGCCGCATGATGGCTGCACGACAGGATGAGCGGGGTCATGCGCCACATGATAGTTGCACGACAGGCCTAGAGGGGTCATGCACCGCATGAGGGCTGTACGACAGGCCGACAGGGGTCATGTGTTGTATGATGGCTGCATGACAGGCCGAGAGGGGTCATGCGCTGCATGATGGCTGCACGACAGGCCAAGAGAGGTCATGTGCCGCATGATGGCGGCACGACAGGCCGAGAGGAGTCATGCGCCGCATGAGGGCTGCACGACAGGCTGAGAGGGATCATGTGCTGCATGAGGGCTGCACGACAGGCCGAGAGGGGTCATGCGCCGCATGATGGCTGCACGACAGGCTGAGTGGATTGATACATTGCATGATGGCTGCATGACAGGCCGAGAGGGGTCATGCGCCGCATGGTGGCTGCACGACAGACCGAGAGGGGTCATGCGCCGCATGATGGCTGCACGACAGGCCGAGTGGATTGATGCATTGCATGATGGCTGCACAACAGGCCGAGAGGGGTCATGCGCCGCATGGTGGCTGCATGACAGGCCGAGGGGTGTCATGCGCCGCATGATGGCTGCACAACAGGCCGAGAGGGGTCATGCGCCACATGATGGCTGCATGTCAGGCCGAGACGGGTCATGCGCCACATGATGGCTGCACGAGAGGCCGAGAGGGGTCATGCGCCGACAGGCCTGAGAGGAGTCATTCACTGACAGGCCGAGAGGGATCATGTGACGCATGAGGGCTGCACGAGAGGCCGAGAGGAGTCATGCGCCGCATGAGGGCTGCACGACAGGCAGAAAGCGGTCATATGCCGCATGATAGTTGCACGACAGGCCTAGAGGGGTCATGCACCGCATGAGGGATGCACGACAGGCCGACAGGGGTCATGTGCAGCTTGATGGCTGCACGACAGGCCGATATAGGTCATGTGCTGCATGATGGCTGAACGACAGGCCGAGAGGGGTCATGCGCTGTATGATGGCTTCACGACAGGCCGAGAGGAGTCATGCGCTGCATGAGGGCTGCACGACAGGCCAAGAAGGGTTATGCACCGCATGATGGCTGCACGACAGGCCAAGAGGGGTGATGCGCCGCATGATGGCTGCACAACATACCAAGAGGGGTCATGCACTGCATGATGGCTGCACGACAGGCCGAGAGGGGTCATGCGCTGTATGATGGCTGCACGACAGGCCGAGAGGGGTCATGTGCTGCATGAGGGCTGCACGACAGGCCAAGAAAAGTGATGCACTGCGTGATGGCTGCACGACAAGCCGAGTGGAGTGATGCATTGCATGATGGCTGCACGGCAGGCCGAGAGGGGTCATGCGCCCCATGGTGGCTGCACGAAAGGCTGAGAGGGGTCATGTACCGCATGATGGCTGCACAACAGGCTGAGAGTGCTGATGCGCAGCATGATGGCGGCACGATAGGCCGAGAGGGGTCATGCGCCACATGTTAGCTGCACGACAGGCCGAGAGGGGTCATGCGCCAGATGGTGGCTGCACCCCAGGCCAACAGGGGTCAAAGGCCGCATGAGGGCTGCACGACAGGCCAAAAGGAGTGATGCGTAGAATGATGGCTGCACGACAGGCCGAGAGGAGTGATGCATTGCATGATGGCTGCACGACAGGCCAAGAGGGGTCATACGCTGCATGGTGGCTGCACGACAGGCCGAGAGAGGTCATTTGCTGCATGATGGCTGCACGACAGGCAGAGATGGGTCATGCGTCACATGATAGCTGCACGACAGGCCGAGAGGGGTCATGCGCCGCATGATGGCTGCACAACAGGCCAAGAGGGGTAATGCGCCGCATGATGGATGCACGACAGATCGAGAGGGGTCATGCGCCGCATGATGGCTGCACGACAGACCGAAAGGGGTCATGCGCCGCATGATGGCTGCACGACAGGCGGAGAGAGGTCATGCGCCGCATGATGGCTGCACGGCAGGCCGAGTGGGGTCATGCCCGCATGGTGGCTGCACGACAGGCCGAGAAGGGTCATGTACCGCATGATGGCGGCACGACAGGCCGAGAAGGCTGATACGCAGCATGATGGCGGCACAATAGGCTGAGAGGGGTCATGCGCCGCATGTTAGCTGCACGACAGGCCGAGAGGGGTAAAGCGCCACATGGTGGCTGCACCCCAGGCCGACAGGGGTCATGCGCCGCATGAGAGCTGCACGACAGGCCAAAAGGAGTGATACGTAGCATGCTGGCTGCACGACAGGCCGAGAGGAGTGATGTATTGCATGATGGCTGCACGACAGGCCGAGAGGAGTGATGCATTGCATGATGGCTGCACGACACGCCAAGAGGGGTCATACGCTGCATGGTGGCTGCACGACAGGCCGAGAGGGGTCATTTGCCGCATGATGGCTGCACGACAGACCGAGACGGGTCATGCGCCGCATGATGGCTGCACGACAGGCCGAGAGGGGTCATGCGCTGCATGATGGCTGCACGACAGGCCGATAAGGGGTCATGCGCCGCATGATGGCTGCACGACAGGCCGAGAGGGGTCATGCGCTGCATGATGGCTGCACGACAGGCTGAGAGGGGTCATGCCCGGCATGAGGGCTGCACGACAGGCTGACAGGGGTCATGCGAGCATGAGGGCAGCACAACAGGCCAAGAAGGGTGATGCACCACATGTTGGCTGCACGACAGGCCGAGAGGGGTCATGCGCTGCATGATGGCTGCACGACAGGCCGAGAGGGGTCATGCACCGACAGGCCGAGGGAGTCATTCACCGACAGGCTGAGAGGGGTCATGCGCTGCATGAGGGCAGCACAACAGGCCAAGAAGGGTGATGCACCACATGATGGCTGCACGACAGGCCAAGAAGGGTGATGCACTGCATGATGGCTGCATGACAGGCCAAGAGGGGTGATGCGCCACATGATGGCTGCACGACATGCCAAGAGGGGTCATGCGCCGCATGATGGCTGCACGACAGGCTGAGAGGGGTCATGCCCGGCATGAGGGCTGCACGACAGGCTGACAGGGGTCATGCGCCGCATGATAGCTGCACGACAGGCGGAGAGCGGTCATGTGCCACATGATGGCTGCACAATAGGGCGAGAGGGGTCATGCGCCGACAGGCTGAGAGGGATCATGCGCTGACAGGCCAAGAGGGGTCATGCGCCGCATGAGGGCTGCACGACAGGCCAAGAAGGGTGATGTGCTGCATGATGGCTGCATTACATTCCAAGAAGGGTGATGCATCGCATGATGGCTGCACGACAGGCCGAAAGGGGTGATACGCCGCATGATGGCTGCACGACAGGATGAGCGGGGTCATGCGCCACATGATAGTTGCACGACAGGCCTAGAGGGGTCATGCACCGCATGAGGGCTGTACGACAGGCCGACAGGGGTCATGTGCTGTATGATGGCTGCATGACAGGCCGAGAGGGGTCATGCGCTGCATGATGGCTGCACGACAGGCCAAGAGAGGTCATGTGCCGCATGATGGCGGCACGACAGGCCGAGAGGAGTCATACGCCGCATGAGGGCTGCACGACAGGCTGAGAGGGATCATGTGCTGCATGAGGGCTGCACGACAGGCCGAGAGGGGTCATGCGCCGCATGATGGCTGCACGACAGGCTGAGTGGATTGATACATTGCATGATGGCTGCATGACAGGCCGAGAGGGGTCATGCGCCGCATGGTGGCTGCACGACAGACCGAGAGGGGTCATGCGCCGCATGATGGCTGCACGACAGGCCGAGTGGATTGATGCATTGCATGATGGCTGCACAACAGGCCGAGAGGGGTCATGCGCCGCATGGTGGCTGCATGACAGGCCGAGGGGTGTCATGCGCCGCATGATGGCTGCACAACAGGCCGAGAGGGGTCATGCGCCACATGATGGCTGCATGTCAGGCCGAGACGGGTCATGCGCCACATGATGGCTGCACGAGAGGCCGAGAGGGGTCATGCGCCGACAGGCCTGAGAGGAGTCATTCACTGACAGGCCGAGAGGGATCATGTGACGCATGAGGGCTGCACGAGAGGCCGAGAGGAGTCATGCGCCGCATGAGGGCTGCACGACAGGCAGAAAGCGGTCATATGCCGCATGATAGTTGCACGACAGGCCTAGAGGGGTCATGCACCGCATGAGGGATGCACGACAGGCCGACAGGGGTCATGTGCAGCTTGATGGCTGCACGACAGGCCGATATAGGTCATGTGCTGCATGATGGCTGAACGACAGGCTGAGAGGGGTCAAGCGCTGTATGATGGCTTCACGACAGGCCGAGAGGAGTCATGCGCTGCATGAGGGCTGCACGACAGGCCAAGAAGGGTTATGCACCGCATGATGGCTGCACGACAGGCCAAGAGTGGTGATGCGCCGCATGATGGCTGCACAACATACCAAGAGGGGTCATGCACTGCATGATGGCTGCACGACAGGCCGAGAGGGGTCATGCGCTGTATGATGGCTGCACGACAGGCCGAGAGGGGTCATGTGCTGCATGAGGGCTGCACGACAGGCCAAGAAAAGTGATGCACTGCGTGATGGCTGCACGACAAGCCGAGTGGAGTGATGCATTGCATGATGGCTGCACGGCAGGCCGAGAGGGGTCATGCGCCCCATGGTGGCTGCACGAAAGGCTAAGAGGGGTCATGTACCGCATGATGGCTGCACAACAGGCTGAGAGTGCTGATGCGCAGCATGATGGCGGCACGATAGGCCGAGAGGGGTCATGCGCCACATGTTAGCTGCACGACAGGCCGAGAGGGGTCATGCGCCAGATGGTGGCTGCACCCCAGGCCAACAGGGGTCAAAGGCCGCATGAGGGCTGCACGACAGGCCAAAAGGAGTGATGCGTAGAATGATGGCTGCACGACAGGCCGAGAGGAGTGATGCATTGCATGATGGCTGCACGACAGGCCAAGAGGGGTCATACGCTGCATGGTGGCTGCACGACAGGCCGAGAGAGGTCATTTGCTGCATGATGGCTGCACGACAGGCAGAGATGGGTCATGCGTCACATGATAGCTGCACGACAGGCCGAGAGGGGTCATGCGCCGCATGATGGCTGCACAACAGGCCAAGAGGGGTAATGCGCCGCATGATGGATGCACGACAGATCGAGAGGGGTCATGCGCCGCATGATGGCTGCACGACAGACCGAAAGGGGTCATGCGCCGCATGATGGCTGCACGACAGGCGGAGAGAGGTCATGCGCCGCATGATGGCTGCACGGCAGGCCGAGTGGGGTCATGCCCGCATGGTGGCTGCACGACAGGCCGAGAAGGGTCATGTACCGCATGATGGCGGCACGACAGGCCGAGAAGGCTGATACGCAGCATGATGGCGGCACAATAGGCTGAGAGGGGTCATGCGCCGCATGTTAGCTGCACGACAGGCCGAGAGGGGTAAAGCGCCACATGGTGGCTGCACCCCAGGCTGACAGGGGTCATGCGCCGCATGAGAGCTGCACGACAGGCCAAAAGGAGTGATACGTAGCATGCTGGCTGCACGACAGGCCGAGAGGAGTGATGTATTGCATGATGGCTGCACGACAGGCCGAGAGGAGTGATGCATTGCATGATGGCTGCACGACACGCCAAGAGGGGTCATACGCTGCATGGTGGCTGCACGACAGGCCGAGAGGGGTCATTTGCCGCATGATGGCTGCACGACAGACCGAGACGGGTCATGCGCCGTATGATGGCTGCACGACAGGCCGAGAAGGGTCATGCGCTGCATGATGGCTGCACGACAGGCCGATAAGGGGTCATGCGCCGCATGATGGCTGCATGACAGGCCGAGAGGGGTCATGCGCTGCATGATGGCTGCACGACAGGCTGAGAGGGGTCATGCCCGGCATGAGGGCTGCACGACAGGCTGACAGGGGTCATGCGAGCATGAGGGCAGCACAACAGGCCAAGAAGGGTGATGCACCACATGTTGGCTGCACGACAGGCCGAGAGGGGTCATGCGCTGCATGATGGCTGCACGACAGGCCGAGAGGGGTCATGCACCGACAGGCCGAGGGAGTCATTCACCGACAGGCTGAGAGGGGTCATGCGCTGCATGAGGGCAGCACAACAGGCCAAGAAGGGTGATGCACCACATGATGGCTGCACGACAGGCCAAGAAGGGTGATGCACTGCATGATGGCTGCATGACAGGCCAAGAGGGGTGATGCGCCACATGATGGCTGCACGACATGCCAAGAGGGGTCATGCGCCGCATGATGGCTGCACGACAGGCTGAGAGGGGTCATGCCCGGCATGAGGGCTGCACGACAGGCTGACAGGGGTCATGCGCCGCATGATAGCTGCACGACAGGCGGAGAGCGGTCATGTGCCACATGATGGCTGCACGATAGGGCGAGAGGGGTCATGCGCCGACAGGCTGAGAGGGATCATGCGCCGCATGATGGCTGCACGACAGGCTGAGTGGATTGATACATTGCATGATGGCTGCATGACAGGCCGAGAGGGGTCATGCGCCGCATGGTGGCTGCACGACAGACCGAGAGGGGTCATGCGCTGCATGATGGCTGCACGACAGGCCGAGTGGATTGATGCATTGCATGATGGCTGCACAACAGGCCGAGAGGGGTCATGCGCCGCATGGTGGCTGCATGACAGGCCGAGGGGTGTCATGCGCCGCATGATGGCTGCACGACAGGCTGAGAGGGGTCATGCGCCACATGATGGCTGCATGTCAGGCCGAGACGGGTCATGCGCCACATGATGGCTGCACGAGAGGCCGAGAGGGGTCATGCGCCGACAGGCCTGAGAGGAGTCATTCACTGACAGGCCGATAGGGATCATGTGCCGCATGAGGGCTGCACGAGAGGCCGAGAGGAGTCATGCGCCGCATGAGGGCTGCACGACAGGCTGAAAGCGGTCATATGCCGCATGATAGTTGCACGACAGGCCTAGAGGGGTCATGCACCTCATGAGGGATGCACGACAGGCCGACAGGGGTCATGTGCAGCTTGATGGCTGCACGACAGGCCAATATAGGTCATGTACTGCATGATGGCTGCACGACAGGCCGAGAGGGGTCATGCGCTGTATGATGGCTTCACGACAGGCCGAGAGGAGTCATGCGCTGCATGAGGGCTGCACGACAGGCCAAGAAGAGTTATGCACCGCATGATGGCTGCACGACAGGCCAAGAGGGGTGATGCGCCGCATGATGGCTGCACAACATACCAAGAGGGGTCATGCACTGCATGATGGCTGCACGACAGGCCGAGAGGGGTCATGCGCTGTATGATGGCTGCACGACAGGCCGAGAGGGGTCATGTGCTGCATGAGGGCTGCACGACAGGCCAAGAAAGGTGATGCACTGCATGATGGCTGCACGACAAGCCGAGTGGAGTGATGCATTGCATGATGGCTGCACAGCAGGCCGAGAGGGGTCATGCGCCCCATGGTGTCTGCACGAAAGGCTGAGAGGGGTCATGTACCGCATGATGGCTGCACAACAGGCTGAGAGTGCTGATGCGCAGCATGATGGCGGCACGATAGGCCGAGAGGGGTCATGCGCCACATGTTAGCTGCACGACAGGCCGAGAGGGGTCATGCGCCACATGGTGGCTGCACCCCAGGCCAACAGGGGTCAAAGGCCGCATGAGGGCTGCACGACAGGCCAAAAGGAGTGATGCGTAGAATGATGGCTGCACGATAGGCCGAGAGGAGTGATGCATTGCATGATGGCTGCACGACAGGCCAAGAGAGGTCATACGCTGCATGGTGGCTGCACGACAGGCCGAGAGAGGTCATTTGCTGCATGATGGCTGCACGACAGGCCGAGACGGGTCATGCGCCACATGATAGCTGCACGACAGGCCGAGAGGGGTCATGCGCCGCATGATGGCTGCACAACAGGCCAAGAGGGGTAATGCGCCGCATGATGGATGCATGACAGATCGAGAGGGGTCATGCGCCGCATGATGGCTGCACGACAGACCGAAAGGGGTCATGCGCCGCATGATGGCTGCACGACAGGCGGAGAGAGGTCATGCGCCGCATGATGGCTGCACGGCAGGCCGAGAGGAGTCATTAGCTGCATGAGGGCTGCACGACAGGCCGAGAGGGGTCGTGTGCTGCATGAGGGCTGCACAACAGGCCGAGAGGGGTCATGTACCGTATGATGGCTGCACGACAGGCCGAGAGGAGTGATGCATTGCATGATGGCTGCACGACAGGCCGAGTGGGGTCATGCCCGCATGGTGGCTGCACGACAGGCCGAGAAGGGTCATGTACCGCATGATGGCGGCACGACAGGCCGAGAAGGCTGATACGCAGCATGATGGCGGCACACTAGGCTGAGAGGGGTCATGCGCCGCATGTTAGCTGCACGACAGGCCGAGAGGGGTAAAGCGCCACATGGTGGCTGCACCCCAGGCCGACAGGGGTCATGCGCCGCATGATGGCTGCACGACAGGCCAAAAGGAGTGATACGTAGCATGCTGGCTGCACGACAGGCCGAGAGGAGTGATGTATTGCATGATGGCTGCACGACAGGCCGAGAGGAGTGATGCATTGCATGATGGCTGCACGACACGCCAAGAGGGGTCATACGCTGCATGGTGGCTGCACGACAGGCCGAGAGGGGTCATTTGCCGCATGATGGCTGCACGACAGACCGAGACGGGTCATGCGCCGCATGATGGCTGCATGACAGGCCGAGAGGGGTCATGCGCTGCATGATGGCTGCACGACAGGCCGATGAGGGGTCATGCGCCGCATGATGGCTGCACGACAGGCCGAGAGGGGTCATGCGCTGCATGATGGCTGCACGACAGGCTGAGAGGGGTCATGCCCGGCATGAGGGCTGCACGACAGGCTGACAGGGGTCATGCGAGCATGAGGGCAGCACAACAGGCCAAGAAGGGTGATGCACCACATGATGGCTGCACGACAGGCCAAGAAGGGTGATGCACTGCATGATGGCTGCATGACAGGCCAAGAGGGTGATGCGCCACATGATGGCTGCACGACATGCCAAGAGGGGTCATGCGCCGCATGATGGCTGCACGACAGGCTGAGAGGGGTCATGCCCCGCATGAGGGCTGCACGACAGGCTGACAGGGGTCATGCGCCGCATGATAGCTGCACGACAGGCGGAGAGCGGTCATGTGCCGCATGATGGCTGCACGATAGGGCGAGAGGGGTCATGCGCCGACAGGCTGAGAGGGATCATGCGCTGACAGGCCAAGAGGGGTCATGCGCCGCATGAGGGCTGCACGACAGGCCAAGAAGGGTGATGTGCTGCATGATGGCTGCATTACAGGCCAAGAAGGGTGATGCATCGCATGATGGCTGCACGATAGGCCGAGAGGGGTGATACGCTGCATGAAGGCTGCACGACAGGATGAGAGGGGTCATGCGCCACATGATAGTTGCACGACAGGCCTAGAG
Organism: Ambystoma mexicanum; assembly: GCF_040938575.1. Lineage (NCBI taxonomy): Eukaryota > Metazoa > Chordata > Amphibia > Caudata > Ambystomatidae > Ambystoma > Ambystoma mexicanum. The sequence continues at coordinate 1,285,747,045 of NC_090928.1, forward strand.
GGGTCATGCACCGCATGAGGGCTGTATGACAGGCCGACAGGGGTCATGTGCTGTATGATGGCTGCATGACAGGCCGGGAGGGGTCATGCGCTGCATGATGGCTGCACGACAGGCCGAGAGAGGTCATGTGTCGCATGATGGTGGCACGACAGGCCGAGAGGAGTCATGCGCCGAATGAGGGCTGCACGACAGGCCGAGAGGGGTCATGTGCTGCATGAGGGCTGCACGACAGGCCGAGAGGGGTCATGCGCCGCATGATGGCTGCACGACAGGCTGAGTGAATTGATACATTGCATGATGGCTGCCCGACAGGCCGAGAGGGGTCATGCGCCGCATGGTGGCTGCACGACAGATCGAGAGGGGTCATGCGCCGCATGGTGGCTGCACGACAGGCCGAGTGGATTGATGCATTGCATGATGGCTGCACAACAGGCCGAGAGGGGTCATGCGCCGCATGGTGGCTGCACGACATGCCGAGGGGTGTCATGCGCCGCATGATGGCTGCACGACAGGCCTAGAGGGGTCATGCGCCACATGATGGCTGCATGACAGGCCGAGACGGGTCATGCGCCACATGATGGCTGCACGACAGGCCGAGAGGGGTCATGCGCTGCATGATGGCTGCACGACAGGCCGAGAGGGTTGATGCGCTGCATGATGGCTGCACGACAGGCTGAGAGGGGTCATGCGTCGACAGGCCTGAGAGGGGTCATTCACTGACAGGCCGAGAGGGATCATGTGCCGCATGAGGGCTGCATGAGAGGCCGAGACGAGTCATGCGCCGCATGAGGGCTGCACGACAGGCTGAGAGGTGTCATATGCTGCATGATAGTTGCACGACAGGCCTAGAGGGGTCATGCACCGCATGAGGGATGCACGACAGGCCGACAGGGGTCATGTGCAGCTTGATGGCTGCACGACAGGCCGAGAGAGGTCATGTGCTGCATGATGGCTGCACGACAGGCCGAGAGGGGTCATGCGCTGTATGATGGCTGCACGACAGGCCGAGAGGGGTCATGCGCTGCATGAGGGCTGCATGACAGGCCAAGAAGGGTGATGCACCGCATGATAGCTGCACGACAGGCCAAGAGGGATGATGCGCCGCATGATGGCTGCACAACATACCAAGAGGGGTCATGCACTGCATGATGGCTGCACGACAGGCCGAGAGGGGTCATGCGCTGTATGATGGCTGCACGACAGGCCGAGAGGAGTCATGTGCTGCATGAGGGCTGCACGACAGGCCAAGAAGGGTGATGCACTGCATGATGTCTGCACGACAAGCCGAGTGGAGTGATGCATTGCATGATGGCTGCACGGCAGGCCGAGAGGGGTCATGCGCCCCATGGTGGCTGCACGAAAGGCTGAGAGGGGTCATGTACCGCATGACGGCTGCACAACAGTCTGAGAGTGCTGATGCGCAGCATGATGGCGGCACGATAGGCAGAGAGGGGTAATGCGCCACATGTTAGCTGCACGACAGGCCGAGAGGGGTCATGCGCCACATGGTGGCTGCACCCCAGGCCAACAGGGGTCAAAGGCGGCATGAGGGCTGCAAGACAGGCCAAAAGGAGTGATGCGTAGAATGATGGCTGCACGACAGGCCGAGAGGAGTGATGCATTGCATGATGGCTGCACAACAGGCCAAGAGGGGTCATACGCTGCATGGTGGCTGCACGACAGGCCGAGAGAGGTCATTTGCTGCATGATGGCTGCACGACAGGCCGAGACGGGTCATGCGCCACATGATGGCTGCACGACAGGCCGAGAGGGGTCATGTGCCGCATGATGGCTGCACAACAGGCCGAGAGGGGTCATGCGCCGCATGATGGCTGCATGACAGACCGAAAGGGGTCATGCGCCGCATGATGGCTGCACGGTAGACCGAGAGGGGTCATGCGCCGCATGATGGCTGCACGACAGGCCGAGAGAGGTCATGTGCCGCATGATGGCTGCACGGCAGGCCGAGAGGAGTCATGCGCTGCATGAGGGCTGCACGACAGGCCGAGAAGGGTCGTGTACTGCATGAGGGCTGCACGACAGGCCGAGAGGGGTCATGTACCGTATGATGGCTGCACGACAGGCCGAGAGGGGTCTTGCCCACTTGATGGCTGCACGACAAGCGGAGAGGGGTCATGTGCTGCATGGTGGCTGCACGACAGGCCAAGCGGGGTCATATGCCGCATGGTGGCTTCACGACAGGCCGAGAGGGGTCATGCCCCACATGATGGCTGCACGACAGGCCAAGAAGGGCGATGCGCCGCATGATGGCTGCACGACAGGCCGAGTGGAGTGATGCATTGCATGATGGCTGCACGACAGGCCGAGAGGGGTCATGCCCGCATGGTGGCTGCACGATAGGCCGAGAAGGGTCATGTACCGCATGATGGCTGCACGACAGGCCGAGAGGGCTGATACGCAGCATGATGGCGGCACGATAGGCCGAGAGGGGTCATGCGCCGCATGTTAGCTCCATGACAGGCCGAGAGGGGTCAAGCGCCACATGGTGGCTGCACCCCAGGCCGACAGGGGTCATGCGCCGCATGAGGGCTGCACGACAGGCCAAAAGGAGTGATACGTAGCATGATGGCTGCACGACAGGCCGAGAGGAGTTATGCATTGCATGATGGATGCACGACAGGCCGAGAGGAGTGATGCATTGCATGATGGCTGCACGACACGCCAAGAGGGGTCATACGCTGCATGGTGGCTGCACGACAGGATGAGAGGGGTCATTCGCCACATGATATTTGCACGACAGGCCTAGAGGGGTCATGCACCGCATGAGGGCTGTACGACAGGCCGACAGGGGTCATGTGCTGTATGATGGCTGCATGACAGGCCGAGAGGGGTCATGCGCTGCATGATGGCTGCACGACAGGCCGAGAGAGGTCATGTGCCGCATGATGACGGCACGACAGGCTGAGAGGAGTCATGCGCCGCATGAGGGCTGCACGACAGGCCGAGAGGGGTCATGTGCTGCATGAGGGCTGCACGACAGGCCGAGAGGGGTCATGCGCCGCATGATGGCTGCACGACAGGCTGAGTGGATTGATAAATTGCATGATGGCTGCACGACAGGCCGAGAGGGGTCATGCGCCGCATGAGGGCTGCACGACAGGCCGAGAGGGGTCATGTGCTGCATGAGGGCTGCACGACAGGCAGAGAGGGGTCATGCGCCGCATGATGGCTGCACGACAGGCTGAGTGGATTGATACATTGCATGATGGCTGTACGACAGGCCAAGAAGGGTCATGCGCCGCATGGTGGCTGCACGACAGACCGAGAGGGGTCATGCGCCGCATGATGGCTGCACGACAGGCCGAGTGGATTGATGCATTGCATGATGGCTGCACAACAGGCCGAGAGGGGTCATGCGCCGCATGGTGGCTGCACGACAGGCCGAGGGGTGTCATGCGCCGCATGATGGCTGCACGACAGGCCAAGAGGGGTCATGCGCCACATGATGGCTGCATGACAGGCCGAGACGGGTCATGCGCCACATGATGGCTGCACGACAGGCCGAGAGGGGTGATGCGCTGCATGATGACTGCACGACAGGCCGAGAGGGGTCATGCGCCGACAGGCCTGAGAGGGGTCATTCACTGACAGGCCGAGAGGGATCATGTGCCGCATGAGGGCTGCACGACAGGCTGAGAGGGGTCATATGCCGCATGATAGTTGCACGACAGGCCTAGAGGGGTCATGCACCGCATGAGGGATGCACAACAGGCAGACAAGGGTCATGTGCAGCTTGATGGCTGCACGACAGGCCGAGAGAGGTCATGTGCTGCATGATGGCTGCACAACAGGCCGAGAGAGGTCATGCGCCGCATGATGGCTGCACGGCAGGCCAAGAGGAGTCATGCGCAGCATGAGGGCTGCACGACAGGCCCAGAGGGTCATATTTTCAAAACAACAATTGGATCTACTGGAACTAGGTTTATCATTTGTACCAACGAATCAAACAAATCTTTTTAACGAAGAGGTAAATCTGTTTAAGTTCGTCAGAAAGATGAAATTGAAGTTATTTTTTGATTCAATTCCACCTATACAGGAAAGATCAGTAACTTTCGACAGCCTGGAAATGAAAGCCAAAAGTACATTCAGTCCAAATGTCAAAAATACTACATTGGACCTTTTTGAAATGAAGATGAAAAAGGATCTTAAATCTATTAAATATATGGATATTAGAGGCCAAAATCTCCGGAAACATCAACTGAGAATCCTGAGGGAATTGTCGAATGACAGGACAATTGAAATTAAACCCGCAGATAAAGGTGGAGCAATTGTAATAATGGATGCAAATCTATACAAACAAGTATGCTTGACCCTTCTTGAAGATAGCAATACATATATGATCTTAGACAACGATCCTACATCGGAAATTCAACGAATGGTAGAAGAGATAGTGAACAAGGCTGCCGCAGAGGAATGGATAACAGAAAAAACAAAAGATTTTTTGATTAATAAGAATCCAATTTTGCCAGTTTTCTATGGTCTTCCTAAAGTTCATAAAAATCTTGAGAATCCTCCATTCAGGCCAATTGTGGCAGCCACAGAGAGCGTGTTCGATCCATTATCAAGATATTTAGACAAATTACTCCAACCAATTGTACAAACTACTTCAACATACTTGAGAGACACGACACATTTTTTGAATGTCTTGAACAACATTAACCAAATTGAGGATGATTTGATCCTATTCACATTAGATGTTCAATCACTATACACATCGATCCCACATGAAGAAGGACTGGAAGCCTTAGAATGGATATTACTCAAACAAGAGTTTTTTCCAGGGAATCAAGTATTTGTTATAGAATTAGCAAAAATAGTACTAAACAACAACTATTTCAGGTTTCAAGGTAAATACTACCTACAAACATCTGGTACATCAATGGGGTCAGCAATGGCCCCAGCATATGCTAACATTTTCATGTTTCACTTTGAAACTCAATATATACTGGAACACCCCACATGGTCAATGCATTTGGCCATGTGGAGACGGTACATAGATGACATATTTGCCATTTGGAAAGGTACCAAGCAGGAGTTAGAATCATTTTTCGAATATCTGAATACATGCAATAACCGAATTAAGTTTACCCTAGCGGTAGGCGATCCAGCAATCCACTTTTTGGATGTGAAAATATTCCCAGAACAAAGGAAATTACATACAACAGTGTTCAGGAAACCTACAGATGTGAATAACAGCTTGTTTTTTACAAGTCATCATCCACATCATTTAAAAAAGAATTTACCATTGAGCCAACTTCAAAGAATAAAACGGATTATTTCGAAAGAAGACACATATGAAGACATTGAGAAGGAACAGATAGAGAGATTCAAAGAGAGGGGATTTCCAGAAATGATTTTATCTCAAGCCAAAGAGAAATGTAAACTGAAAAAAAGGACAGAACTCTTTAAACAACAACGGAAGGAAGATAGAAGTAATCCTCCATTGATCTACCTCACAGAATATTCAACAAAGGGTGCACACATCAAAAGGACGCTACAAAAAAACTGGAAAATCACAAGGTTAGACCCACAAATTAGTGGTCTCTTTCCAGAACCACCACTAATGGCATATACCAGAGGAAAGAACCTACGAGATTCACTAGTTAAAGCAGAAAGGGTTAGCAAGATACAACAAAGATTTCTTGGGAAACCAAAGAAGGGTACGTTCCCCTGCTTGAATTGCAGTCAATGTAACAACGTACAAAAGGGTCCGACAATAAGACATCCTTACACAGGACAAAAAATAAACCTACAACATTATGCAACATGTGAAAGTAAATGTGTCATATATGGATTAATCTGTCCGTGTGGCAAATATTATGTGGGGCAAACTATCAGACGTGCCAAAGACTGCATTTCAGAACATAAATCTAATATCAGAACTGGCAATACAAAATCACCTGTGGCAAGACATTTTAAAGAGCAAGATCACACAATCTCACAACTAAAATTTGTAATCCTGGAAACAATCATGAGACCACCCAGAGGTGGGAATCTAGAACAAATATTAACACGCAGAGAAATGTTCTGGATTCACAAGTTAGATGCCCTGGAACCGAAAGGAATGAATGAGGAATACAGCTTAAGCTCTTTTCTATGAAAAAGATGTGTAAGATTAGGGCATTGAGCAGCCCTATAAATTACAACTAGAAATGGGGGCGGTACTACAAAAAGTCGGAGAAATAGATAAATGTGTTTGAAAAGAGGAGAAACAAAAATGTAAATTACATTGTGATCTGATGGAAAAATGATCCGGAACATTGGGGAGAAAAGGTAAAATGATCAACTAATGTCACAATAAATGCACCTGGGGGAAGAGATTTTGTAACACAGGTAGAAAAGAGAACTACTCATAGGGACTTCGAGTTCCATAATGCACTATTACGTACAAACACGACCATTCTTGTCGGGTAATATTCCACAGACATAATTAATGCAAGTATGGTCACCCTGCATATAACGTACAGTTATTTAAGTCAAAGGATCGAATTCCATAGAAGAAAAAGGTTGAACTTCAAAAACTACGGTTCCCGCAATTCCTTAGAATCATGTGAGTAGATCACGTAAATATTAATGACAATAAGGAACAGGATTATAGATCTTTACGACCCTAGTATCATGGGTCTTGAGTAAAACTCAACAGAAATAGTCAATACATGCACTTAGAATGCTTATTTCTCTCATAACGCTCACCTTTTACCACCTTTTATCACGTTTGAGCTTTAACTCGCATTCCATGAAAAAATGTAAACTACGATTCCCATAATTCCAAAGAATCAGGTGACATGATCACATGAGTACAAAGGTACTAGTTGCCAGGCAACCAGGCTAACTTGGAAACAAGAAGAAGCAGTGCGGGGACGGTGGAACAGTTAGTTCAGGTAAAATTCAAACGATTTGGTATTGAAATTTGGACTTATTAAGTGCTAAATTAACAAGATGTGTAAACAATACTAACAGTGAACATCCTCAACAGATAGAAACACTCACGGAGACACAGCGAAAGGAGAGAATAGGAGTGTTGAGTAAAGGAATGTTCACAGCGGCATTCTGCTACTGGTTCAGGTAAACGGAGGAAGTTCCTTAAATTAATTATCTTTTCGCAACACATGCAAATACGGGCAAGCTAGTTAATGTATTGACGTAAATTATGGTTATAACACAGGGAGGAAACGGTCATACACGAAGAGAGAGGTATAAGCACCGTGAAGTCGATTGAACATTCAGCAGAATACCAAGTCGGAATTGTGTTAAGAAATATAACTGGCATTTGAAATCTGGGAAGAGGTGTCATCCGTTCCGATAGGAACACACAGGTACGATTGGATATTACACAGTTTGAAGTATAATTACACAGCATTTGACAATACTAAGGACATTAAGTAACACATAAACATATCCTATCATTTACAGATAATCAAAAACGAATTGGGAAACTTAGAAGGATGACGTTTCCATCATTTCACAATGGAATAGTTGCAACGGAAACTGACGAAGGAGTGTTCATTTACTAAAGAGGGATGAAGTTCACTTTCTAAAACTATTATATCATTGTTTGGACATTATTATGAAGAATCAAAAAATGAGAGATTAAAGTGTGAAGAAAATAGTGTTAGTGCTCCTGAAGAAGAGAGTCAAATCTCTCGAAACGCGTTGAGCTACCTTTTTAATTTTGTGGCATTGGTGAAAACAACTAATTTTTGTTTCGTTACTTGCATAACTAAAGTTATTTGAGCGAAGTGAATTCAAAAGAAAATAACAAATTTATGCTAGATATATTTTGAATATAAATTGAAAAATGTATTAAAAATCAAATTATTTGAAAAGTGTAAAAGCTGTGGATTGAATTGTTAATCGTAATTTGGGAACACGTTGAGGTTGAATGTGGATATATAAAAAAAACGTCTTTGAGATTGCATGACAGAATAACTATTTAAAAATCACGAAACAATATTGAGATTTGTTTGGAAAACTATTTTTCCATATTTGAATGGTGTGCAGGGGACGGGAGCTCCTATTACCAATGGGAACTACATTTTCCTGCATGAGGGCTGCACAACAGGCCGAGAGGGGTCATGTACCGCATGATGGCTGCACGATAGGCCGAGAGGGGAGATACGCTGCATGAAGGCTGCACGACAGGATGAGAGGGGTCATGCGCCACATGATAGTTGCACGACAGGCCTAGAGGGGTCATGCACCGCATGAGGGCTGTATGACAGGCCGACAGGGGTCATGTGCTGTATGATGGCTGCATGACAGGCCGGGAGGAGTCATGCGCTGCATGATGGCTGCACGACAGGCCGAGAGAGGTCATGTGTCGCATGATGGTGGCACGACAGGCCGAGAGGAGTCATGCGCCGAATGAGGGCTGCACGACAGGCCGAGAGGGGTCATGTGCTGCATGAGGGCTGCACGACAGGCCGAGAGGGGTCATGCGCCGCATGATGGCTGCACGACAGGCTGAGTGAATTGATACATTGCATGATGGCTGCACGACAGGCCGAGAGGGGTCATGCGCCGCATGGTGGCTGCACGACAGATCGAGAGGGGTCATGCGCCGCATGGTGGCTGCACGACAGGCCGAGTGGATTGATGCATTGCATGATGGCTGCACAACAGGCCGAGAGGGGTCATGCGCCGCATGGTGGCTGCACGACATGCCGAGGGGTGTCATGCGCCGCATGATGGCTGCACGACAGGCCTAGAGGGGTCATGCGCCACATGATGGCTGCATGACAGGCCGAGACGGGTCATGCGCCACATGATGGCTGCACGACAGGCCGAGAGGGGTCATGCGCTGCATGATGGCTGCACGACAGGCCGAGAGGGTTGATGCGCTGCATGATGGCTGCACGACAGGCTGAGAGGGGTCATGCGTCGACAGGCCTGAGAGGGGTCATTCACTGACAGGCCGAGAGGGATCATGTGCCGCATGAGGGCTGCATGAGAGGCCGAGACGAGTCATGCGCCGCATGAGGGCTGCACGACAGGCTGAGAGGTGTCATATGCTGCATGATAGTTGCACGACAGGCCTAGAGGGGTCATGCACCGCATGAGGGATGCACGACAGGCCGACAGGGGTCATGTGCAGCTTGATGGCTGCACGACAGGCCGAGAGAGGTCATGTGCTGCATGATGGCTGCACGACAGGCCGAGAGGGGTCATGCGCTGTATGATGGCTGCACGACAGGCCGAGAGGGGTCATGCGCTGCATGAGGGCTGCATGACAGGCCAAGAAGGGTGATGCACCGCATGATAGCTGCACGACAGGCCAAGAGGGATGATGCGCCGCATGATGGCTGCACAACATACCAAGAGGGGTCATGCACTGCATGATGGCTGCACGACAGGCCGAGAGGGGTCATGCGCTGTATGCTGGCTGCACGACAGGCCGAGAGGAGTCATGTGCTGCATGAGGGCTGCACGACAGGCCAAGAAGGGTGATGCACTGCATGATGTCTGCACGACAAGCCGAGTGGAGTGATGCATTGCATGATGGCTGCACGACAGGCCGAGAGGGGTCATGCGCCCCATGGTGGCTGCACAAAAGGCTGAGAGGGGTCATGTACCGCATGACGGCTGCACAACAGTCTGAGAGTGCTGATGCGCAGCATGATGGCGGCACGATAGGCAGAGAGGGGTAATGCGCCACATGTTAGCTGCACGACAGGCCGAGAGGGGTCATGCGCCACATGGTGGCTGCACCCCAGGCCAACAGGGGTCAAAGGCGGCATGAGGGCTGCACGACAGGCCAAAAGGAGTGATGCGTAGAATGATGGCTGCACGACAGGCCGAGAGGAGTGATGCATTGCATGATGGCTGCACAACAGGCCAAGAGGGGTCATACGCTGCATGGTGGCTGCACGACAGGCCGAGAGAGGTCATTTGCTGCATGATGGCTGCACGACAGGCCGAGACGGGTCATGCGCCACATGATGGCTGCACGACAGGCCGAGAGGGGTCATGTGCCGCATGATGGCTGCACAACAGGCCGAGAGGGGTCATGCGCCGCATGATGGCTGCATGACAGACCGAAAGGGGTCATGCGCCGCATGATGGCTGCACGGTAGACCGAGAGGGGTCATGCGCCGCATGATGGCTGCACGACAGGCCGAGAGAGGTCATGTGCCGCATGATGGCTGCACGGCAGGCCGAGAGGAGTCATGCGCTGCATGAGGGCTGCACGACAGGCCGAGAAGGGTCGTGTACTGCATGAGGGCTGCACGACAGGCCGAGAGGGGTCATGTACCGTATGATGGCTGCACGACAGGCCGAGAGGGGTCTTGCCCGCTTGATGGCTGCACGACAAGCGGAGAGGGGTCATGTGCTGCATGGTGGCTGCACGACAGGCCAAGCGGGGTCATATGCCGCATGGTGGCTTCACGACAGGCCGAGAGGGGTCATGCCCCACATGATGGCTGCACGACAGGCCAAGAAGGGCGATGCGCCGCATGATGGCTGCACGACAGGCCGAGTGGAGTGATGCATTGCATGATGGCTGCACGACAGGCCGAGAGGGGTCATGCCCGCATGGTGGCTGCACGATAGGCCGAGAAGGGTCATGTACCGCATGATGGCTGCACGACAGGCCGAGAGGGCTGATACGCAGCATGATGGCGGCACGATAGGCCGAGAGGGGTCATGCGCCGCATGTTAGCTCCATGACAGGCCGAGAGGGGTCAAGCGCCACATGGTGGCTGCACCCCAGGCCGACAGGGGTCATGCGCCGCATGAGGGCTGCACGACAGGCCAAAAGGAGTGATACGTAGCATGATGGCTGCACGACAGGCCGAGAGGAGTTATGCATTGCATGATGGATGCACGACAGGCCGAGAGGAGTGATGCATTGCATGATGGCTGCACGACACGCCAAGAGGGGTCATACGCTGCATGGTGGCTGCACGACAGGATGAGAGGGGTCATTCGCCACATGATATTTGCACGACAGGCCTAGAGGGGTCATGCACCGCATGAGGGCTGTACGACAGGCCGACAGGGGTCATGTGCTGTATGATGGCTGCATGACAGGCCGAGAGGGGTCATGCGCTGCATGATGGCTGCACGACAGGCCGAGAGAGGTCATGTGCCGCATGATGACGGCACGACAGGCTGAGAGGAGTCATGCGCCGCATGAGGGCTGCACGACAGGCCGAGAGGGGTCATGTGCTGCATGAGGGCTGCACGACAGGCCGAGAGGGGTCATGCGCCGCATGATGGCTGCACGACAGGCTGAGTGGATTGATAAATTGCATGATGGCTGCACGACAGGCCGAGAGGGGTCATGCGCCGCATGAGGGCTGCACGACAGGCCGAGAGGGGTCATGTGCTGCATAAGGGCTGCACGACAGGCAGAGAGGGGTCATGCGCTGCATGATGGCTGCACGACAGGCTGAGTGGATTGATACATTGCATGATGGCTGCACGACAGGCCGAGAAGGGTCATGCGCCGCATGGTGGCTGCACGACAGACCGAGAGGGGTCATGCGCTGCATGATGGCTGCACGACAGGCCGAGTGGATTGATGCATTGCATGATGGCTGCACAACAGGCCGAGAGGGGTCATGCGCCGCATGGTGGCTGCACGACAGGCCGAGGAGTGTCATGCGCCGCATGATGCCTGCACGACAGACCGAGAGGGGTCATGCGCCGCATGATGGCTGCACGACAGGCCGAGTGGATTGATGCATTGCATGATGGCTGCACAACAGGCTGAGAGGGGTCATGCGCCGCATGGTGGCTGCACGACAGGCCGAGGGGTGTCATGCGCCGCATGATGGCTGCACGACAGGCCGAGAGGGGTCATGCGCCACATGATGGCTGCACGACAGGCGGAGAGGGGTGATGCGCTGCATGATGGCTGCACGACAGGCCGAGAGGGGTCATGCGCCGACAGGCCTGAGAGGGGTCATTCACTGACAGGCCGAGAGGGATCATGTGCCGCATGAGGGTTGCACGACAGGCTGAGAGGGGTCATATGCCGCATGATAGTTGCACGACAGGCCTAGAGGGGTCATGCACCGCATGAGGGATGCACAACAGGCCGACAGGGGTCATGTGCAGCTTGATGGCTGCACGACAGGCCGAGAGAGGTCATGTGCTGAATGATGGCTGCACGACAGGCCGAGAGAGGTCATGCGCCGCATGATGGCTGCACGGCAGGCCAAGAGGAGTCATGCGCAGCATGAGGGCTGCACGACAGGCCCAGAGGGGTCATGTGCTGCATGAGGGCTGCACAACAGGCCGAGAGGGGTCATGTACCGCATGATGGCTGCACGACAGGCCAAGAGGGGTCATGCCTGCTTGATGGCTGCACAACAGGCGGAGAGGGGTCATGTGCTGCATGGTGCCTGCGCCAGTGGTGGGATCAGGTGCACGTCATCGTCCGGTTTGTGTAACACAGAGCGCGGGCGAATTGAAAAGTGAACTGGGTCAGGAGTTTGACGGCTGACTGGAATCCACCCGCGCTCGGGAAGGGAGGCTTCTCGCGCTGCCCATCTGACGGTTGCCGGGCTCGCGGCACCTCTGGAGAAGAAAATTTAAAATGTTGACACTTACACCACGAAAAAGACAGTACAGCTCTGCAGGCTCCTCCAGGGTCTTGCTATTTCTGCCCTGTTGAAGGCGGAGCTGGTACCGCCGAAATGCAATATTGCTTAGAGGGGATTGAAGGTCCCTCAGAATAACATCTGTTCTATATTGGACCTCTTGTTTACAACAATATATGTTTTGTTGTTTTTTCAGTTAGCCAGGATCTACAGTAACATTTGTTCAGTATCCCAGTTGGTTTTCGTAGATCACTGTCTATTGAATCAGGCTTATTCGTTGTTTGGGAATATCAGCATTTTCTTACTTCCCTTTCTTCCCCCTCATGCTTTGGCAGACCCCACCCCATTGGTGTATGAACAAATATTCCCACTGGGGTGTTACTGATACTTACTATGATCATATAATGTTGAAAAAAGTATTTGTTACCTTTTTCCAGTGTTGATGTCTCTACATTGGGAGAAATATTTCCTTATTTTGGTTTATGTCTCATTGATTTTTCCATTTTTCCTTCTTTCTTTTTTATCTAACATTCATGATTTCTGTTTAGCAATTTTGCATTCTGATTCATACTAAGAAGGATTGTTTTTCATATGTATGTAACCTTGTAAATGTTTTATTGATTGTATTTGTACGGATGTTTGCACATAAGGTTTTGTCTTTAACTTACAATAATTTGCATGACTATCCTTGATGTGTTGTACTATGATGGATACTAATTATATGTAGATGCTATTACCCCAAAGGGGTACTTAGGTTTGGCCCAGGGGCAGGACCTATATTCATTCACACCTTCCTATAGGCCAACCTACATACGTACTAGTACCTTGTGTTAATATTTGCATGGTGCCTGCACGACAGGCCGAGAGGGGTCATGCGCCCCATGGTGGCTGCACAAAAGGCTGAGAGGGGTCATGTACCGCATGACGGCTGCACAACAGTCTGAGAGTGCTGATGCGCAGCATGATGGCGGCACGATAGGCAGAGAGGGGTAATGCGCCACATGTTAGCTGCACGACAGGCCGAGAGGGGTCATGCCCGCTTGATGGCTGCACGACTGGCAGAGAGGGGTCATGTGCCGCATGGTCGCTGCACGACAGGCCAAGAGGGGTCATGTGCTGCATGGTGCCTGCACGATAGGCCAAGAGCGGTCATATGCTGCATGGTGGCTGCACGACAGGGCGAGAGGGGTCATGCCCGCTTGATGGCTGCACGACAGGCCGAGAGGGGTCATGCACCGCATGGTGGCTGCATGACAGGTCGAGAGGGGTCATGCACCGACAGGCCGAGAGGGGTCATTCACCGACAGGCCAAGAGGGGTCATGCGCTGCATGATGGCTGCGCGACAGGCCGAGAGGGGTCATACACCACATGATGGCTGCACGACAGGCCAAGAGGGGTGATGCGCCGCATGATGGCTGCACGACAGGCCAAAGGTGATGCACCGCATGATGGCTGCACAACAGGCAGAGAGGGGTCATGCGCCGCATGGTGGCTGCACAGCAGGCCGAGGGGGGTCATGTGCAACATGATGGCTGCACGACAGGCTGAGGGGGGTCATGCACTGCATGATGGCTGCATGACAGGCCGAGAGGGGTCATGCGCTGAAAGGCTGAGAGGGATCATGCGCTGACAGGCCAAGAGGGGTGATGCGCCGCATGAGGACTGCACGACAGGCCAAGAATGGTCATGCGCCACATGATGGCTGCATGACAGGCCAAGAAGGCTGATGCACAGCATGATGGCTGCACGACAGGCTGAGAGGGGTGATGTGCCGCGTGATGGCTGCACGACAGGATGAGAGGGGTCATGCGCCGCATGATAGTTGCACGACAGGCCTAGAGGGGTCATGCACCGCATGAGGGCTGCACGACAGGCCAACAGGGGTCATGTGCCGCATGATGGCTACACGACAGGCCGAGAGAGGTCATGCGCTGCACTATGTCTGCACGACAGGCCGAGAGGGGTCATGCACTGCATGATGGCTGCAAGACAGGCCGAGAGAGGTCATGCGCTGCATGATGGCTGCATGACAGGCTGAGAGGATTCATGCGCCGCATGAGGGCTGCACGACAGGCCGAGAGGGGTCATGTGCTGCATGAGGGCTGCACGACAGGCCGAGAGGGGTCATGCACCGCATGATAGTTGCACGACAGGCCTAGAGGTGTCATGCACCGCATGAGGGCTGCACGACAGGCTGACAGGGATCATGTGCCCCATGATGGCTGCATGACAGGCCGAGAGAGGTCATGAGCTGCATGATGGCTGCACGACAGGCCAAGAGGGGTCATGCACTGCATGATGGCTGCACGACAGGCCGAGAGAGGTCATGCGCCGTATGATAGTTGCACGACAGGCCTAGAGGGGTCATGCACCGCATGAGGGATGCACAACAGGCAGAGAGGGGTCATGTGCAGCTTGATGGCTGCACGACAGGCCGAGAGAGGTCATGTGCTGCATGATGGCTGCACGACAAGTCGAGAGAGGTCATGCGCCGCATGATGGCTGCATGGCAGGCCAAGAGGAGTCATGCGCAGCATGAGGGCTGCACGACAGGCCCAGAGGGGTCATGTGCTGCATGAGGGCTGCACAACAGGCCGAGAGGGGTCATGTACCGCATGATGGCTGCACGACAGGCCAAGAGGGGTCATGCCTGCTTGATGGCTGCACAACAGGCGGAGAGGGGTCATGTGCTGCATGGTGCCTGCACCAGTGGTGGGATCAGGTGCACGTCATCGTCCGGTTTGTGTAACACAGAGCGCAGGCGAATTGAAAAGTGATCTAGGACAGGAGTTTGACGGCTGACTGGAATCCACCCGCGCTCGGGAAGGGAGGCTTCTCGCGCTGCCCATCTGACGGTTGCCGGGCTCGCGGCACCTCTGGAGAAGAAAATTTAAAATGTTGACACTTACACCACGGAAAAGAAAGTACAGCTCTGCAGGCTCCTCCAGGGTCTTGCTATTTCTGCCCTGTTGAAGGCGGAGCTGGTACCGCCGAAACGCAATATTGCCTAGAGGGGATTGAAGGTCCCTCAGAATAACATCTGTTCTATATTGGACCTCTTGTTTACAACAATATATGTTTTGTTGTTTTTTCAGTTAGCCAGGATCTACAGTAACATTTGTTCAGTATCCCAGTTGGTTTTCGTAGATCACTGTCTATTGAATCAGGCTTATTCGTTGTTTGGGAATATCAGCATTTTTCTTACTTCCCTTTCTTCCCCCTCATGCTTTGGCAGACCCCACCCCATTGGTGTATGAACAAATATTCCCACTGGGGTGTTACTGATACTTACTATGATCATATAATGTTGAAAAAAGTATTTGTTACCTTTTTCCAGTGTTGATGTCTCTACATTGGGAGAAATATTTCCTTATTTTGGTTTATGTCTCATTGATTTTTCCATTTTTCCTTCTTTCTTTTTTATCTAACATTCATGATTTCTGTTTAGCAATTTTGCATTCTGATTCATACTAAGAAGGATTGTTTTTCATATGTATGTAACCTTGTAAATGTTTTATTGATTGTATTTGTACGGATGTTTGCACATAAAGTTTTGTCTTTAACTTACAATAATTTGCATGACTATCCTTGATGTGTTGTACTATGATGGATACTAATTATATGTAGATGCTATTACCCCAAAAGGGTACTTAGGTTTGGACCAGGGGCAGGACCTTAATTCATTCACACCTTCCTATAGGCCAACCTACATATGTACTAGTACCTTGTGTTAATATTTGCATGGTGCCTGCACGACAGGCCAAGAGGGGTCATATGTTGCATGGTGGCTGCACGACAGGCCGAGAGGGGTCATGCCCGCTTGATGGCTGCACGACTGGCGGAGAGGGGTCATGTGCCGCATGGTCGCTGCACGACAGGCCAAGAAGGGTGATGCGCCACATGATGGCTGCATGACAGGCCAAGAAGGGTGATGCACAGCATGATGGCTGCACGACAGGCCGAGAGAGGTGATGTGCCACGTGATGGCTGCACGACAGGATGAGAGGGGTCTTGCGCCGCATGATAGTTGCATGACAGGCCTAGAGGGGTCATGCAATGTATGAGGGCTGCACGACAGGCCAACAGGGGTCATGTGCCGCATGATGGCTACACGACAGGCCGAGAGAGGTCATGCGCTGCACTATGGCTGCACGACAGGCCGAGAGGGGTCATGCACTGCATGATGGCTGCAAGACAGGCCGAGAGAGGTCATGCGCCGCATGATGGCTACATGACAGGCTGAGAGGATTCATGCGCCGCATGAGGGCTGCACGACAGGCCGAGAGGGGTCATGTGCCGCATGATGGCTGCACGACAGGCCGAGAGGGGTCATGCGCTGCATGATGGCTGCATGACAGGCCGAGAGAGGTCATGTGCCGCATGATGGCTGCACGACAGGCCGAGAGGAGTCATGAGCCGCATGATGGCTGCACAACAGGCCGAGAGGGGTCATGCGCCGCATGATAGTTGCACGACAGGCCTAGAGGTGTCATGCACCGCATGAGGGCTGCACGACAGGCTGACAGGGGTCATGTGCCCCATGATGGCTGCATGACATGCCGAGAGAGGTCATGAGCTGCATGATGGCTGCACGAAAGACCAAGAGGGGTCATGCACTGCATGATGTCTGCACGACAGGCCGAGAGAGGTCATGCGCCGTATGATGGCTGCACGGCAGGCCGAGAGGAGTCATGCGCTGCATGAGGGCTGCACGACAGGCCGAGAGGGGTCGTGTGCTGCATGAGGGCTGCACGACAGGCCGAGAGGGGTCATGTACTGTATGATGGCTGCACGACAGGCCGAGAGGGGTCTTGCCCGCTTGATGGCTGCACGACAAGCGGAGAGGGGTCATGTGCTGCATGGTGGCTGCACGACAGGCCAAGCGGGGTCATATGCCGCATGGTGGCTTCACAACAGGCCGAGAGGGGTCATGCCCCACATGATGGCTGCACGACAGGCCAAGAAGGGTGATGCGCCGCATGATGGCTGCACGACAGGCCGAGTGGAGTGATGCATTGCATGATGGCTGCACGACAGGCCGAGTGGGGTCATGCCCGCATGGTGGCTGCACGACAGGCCGAGAAGGGTCATGTACCGCATGATGGCGGTACGACAGGCCGAGAGGGCTGATACGCAGCATGATGGCGGCACAATAGGCTGAGAGGGGTCATGCGCCGCATGTTAGCTGCACGACAGGCCGAGAGGGGTAAAGCGCCACATGGTGGCTGCACCCCAGGCCGACAGGGGTCATGCGCCGCATGAGGGCTGCACGACAGGCCAAAAGGAGTGATACGTAGCATGCTGGCTGCACGACAGGCCGAGAGGAGTGATGTATTGCATGATGGCTGCACGACAGGCCGAGAGGAGTGATGCATTGCATGATGGCTGCACGACATGCCAAGAGGGGTCATACGCTGCATGGTGGCTGCGCGACAGGCCGAGAGGGGTCATTTGCCGCATGATGGCTGCACGACAGACCGAGACGGGTCATGCACCGCATGATGGCTGCACGACAGGCCGAGAGGGGTCATGGGCTGCATGATGGCTGCACGACAGGCCGATGAGGGGTCATGCGCCGCATGATGTCTGCACGACAGGCCGAGAGGGGTCATGCGCTGCATGATGGCTGCACGACAGGCCGAGAGGGGTCATGCACCGACAGGCCGAGGGAGTCATTCACCGACAGGCTGAGAGGGGTCATGCGCTGCATGAGGGCAGCACAACAGGCCAAGAAGGGTGATGCACCACATGATGGCTGCACGACAGGCCAAGAAGGGTGATGCACTGCATGATGGCTGCATGACAGGCCAAGAGGGGTGATGCGCCACATGATGGCTGCACGACATGCCAAGAGGGGTCATGCGCCGCATGATGGCTGCACGACAGGCTGAGAGGGGTCATGCCCGGCATGAGGGCTGCACGACAGGCTGACAGGGGTCATGCGCCGCATGATAGCTGCACGACAGGCGGAGAGCGGTCATGTGCCGCATGATGGCTGCACGATAGGGCGAGAGGGGTCATGCGCCGACAGGCTGAGAGGGATCATGCGCTGACAGGCCAAGAGGGGTCATGCGCCGAATGAGGGCTGCACGACAGGCCAAGAAGGGTGATGTGCTGCATGATGGCTGCATTACATTCCAAGAAGGGTGATGCATCGCATGATGGCTGCACGACAGGCCGAAAGGGGTGATACGCCGCATGATGGCTGCACGACAGGATGAGCGGGGTCATGCGCCACATGATAGTTGCACGACAGGCCTAGAGGGGTCATGCACCGCATGAGGGCTGTACGACAGGCCGACAGGGGTCATGTGTTGTATGATGGCTGCATGACAGGCCGAGAGGGGTCATGCGCTGCATGATGGCTGCACGACAGGCCAAGAGAGGTCATGTGCCGCATGATGGCGGCACGACAGGCCGAGAGGAGTCATGCGCCGCATGAGGGCTGCACGACAGGCCGAGAGGGATCATGTGCTGCATGAGGGCTGCACGACAGGCCGAGAGGGGTCATGCGCCGCATGATGGCTGCACGACAGGCTGAGTGGATTGATACATTGCATGATGGCTGCATGACAGGCCGAGAGGGGTCATGCGCCGCATGGTGGCTGCACGACAGACCGAGAGGGGTCATGCGCCGCATGATGGCTGCACGACAGGCCGAGTGGATTGATGCATTGCATGATGGCTGCACAACAGGCCGAGAGGGGTCATGCGCCGCATGGTGGCTGCATGACAGGCCGAGGGGTGTCATGCGCCGCATGATGGCTGCACAACAGGCCGAGAGGGGTCATGCACCACATGATGGCTGCATGTCAGGCCGAGACGGGTCATGCGCCACATGATGGCTGCACGAGAGGCCGAGAGGGGTCATGCGCCGACAGGCCTGAGAGGAGTCATTCACTGACAGGCCGAGAGGGATCATGTGACGCATGAGGGCTGCACGAGAGGCCGAGAGGAGTCATGCGCCGCATGAGGGCTGCACGACAGGCAGAAAGCGGTCATATGCCGCATGATAGTTGCACGACAGGCCTAGAGGGGTCATGCACTGCATGAGGGATGCACGACAGGCCGACAGGGGTCATGTGCAGCTTGATGGCTGCACGACAGGCCGATATAGGTCATGTGCTGCATGATGGCTGAACGACAGGCCGAGAGGGGTCATGCGCTGTATGATGGCTTCACGACTGGCCGAGAGGAGTCATGCGCTGCATGAGGGCTGCACGACAGGCCAAGAAGGGTTATGCACCACATGATGGCTGCACGACAGGCCAAGAGGGGTGATGCGCCGCATGATGGCTGCACAACATACCAAGAGGGGTCATGCACTGCATGATGGCTGCACGACAGGCCGAGAGGGGTCATGCGCTGTATGATGGCTGCACGACAGGCCGAGAGGGGTCATGTGCTGCATGAGGGCTGCACGACAGGCCAAGAAAAGTGATGCACTGCATGATGGCTGCACGACAAGCCGAGTGGAGTGATGCATTGCATGATGGCTGCACGGCAGGCCGAGAGGGGTCATGCGCCCCATGGTGGCTGCACGAAAGGCTGAGAGGGGTCATGTACCGCATGATGGCTGCACAACAGGCTGAGAGTGCTGATGCGCAGCATGATGGCGGCACGATAGGCCGAGAGGGGTCATGCGCCACATGTTAGCTGCACGACAGGCCGAGAGGGGTCATGCGCCAGATGGTGGCTGCACCCCAGGCCAACAGGGGTCAAAGGCCGCATGAGGGCTGCACGACAGGCCAAAAGGAGTGATGCGTAGAATGATGGCTGCACGACAGGCCGAGAGGAGTGATGCATTGCATGATGGCTGCACGACAGGCCGAGTGGGGTCATGCCCGCATGGTGGCTGCACGACAGGCCGAGAAGGGTCATGTACCGCATGATGGCGGTACGACAGGCCGAGAGGGCTGATACGCAGCATGATGGCGGCACAATAGGCTGAGAGGGGTCATGCGCCGCATGTTAGCTGCACGACAGGCCGAGAGGGGTAAAGCGCCACATGGTGGCTGCACCCCAGGCCGACAGGGGTCATGCGCCGCATGAGGGCTGCACGACAGGCCAAAAGGAGTGATACGTAGCATGCTGGCTGCACGACAGGCCGAGAGGAATGATGTATTGCATGATGGCTGCATGACAGGCCGAGAGGAGTGATGCATTGCATGATGGCTGCACGACATGCCAAGAGGGGTCATACGCTGCATGGTGGCTGCGCGACAGGCCGAGAGGGGTCATTTGCCGCATGATGGCTGCACGACAGACCGAGACGGGTCATGCACCGCATGATGGCTGCACGACAGGCCGAGAGGGGTCATGGGCTGCATGATGGCTGCACGACAGGCCGATGAGGGGTCATGCGCCGCATGATGTCTGCACGACAGGCCGAGAGGGGTCATGCGCTGCATGATGGCTGCACGACAGGCCGAGAGGGGTCATGCACCGACAGGCCGAG
This sequence comes from Ambystoma mexicanum, assembly GCF_040938575.1. Taxonomy (NCBI): domain Eukaryota; kingdom Metazoa; phylum Chordata; class Amphibia; order Caudata; family Ambystomatidae; genus Ambystoma; species Ambystoma mexicanum. Next base: position 1,285,768,073 of record NC_090928.1, read on the forward strand.
GGAGTCATTCACCGACAGGCTGAGAGGGGTCATGCGCTGCATGAGGGCAGCACAACAGGCCAAGAAGGGTGATGCACCACATGATGGCTGCACGACAGGCCAAGAAGGGTGATGCACTGCATGATGGCTGCATGACAGGCCAAGAGGGGTGATGCGCAACATGATGGCTGCACGACATGCCAAGAGGGGTCATGCGCCGCATGATGGCTGCACGACAGGCTGAGAGGGGTCATGCCCGGCATGAGGGCTGCACGACAGGCTGACAGGGGTCATGCGCCGCATGATAGCTGCACGACAAGCGGAGAGCGGTCATGTGCCGCATGATGGCTGCACGATAGGGCGAGAGGGGTCATGCGCCGACAGGCTGAGAGGGATCATGCGCTGACAGGCCAAGAGGGGTCATGCGCCGAATGAGGGCTGCACGACAGGCCAAGAAGGGTGATGTGCTGCATGATGGCTGCATTACATTCCAAGAAGGGTGATGCATCGCATGATGGCTGCACGACAGGCCGAAAGGGGTGATACGCCGCATGATGGCTGCACGACAGGATGAGCGGGGTCATGCGCCACATGATAGTTGCACGACAGGCCTAGAGGGGTCATGCACCGCATGAGGGCTGTACGACAGGCCGACAGGGGTCATGTGTTGTATGATGGCTGCATGACAGGCCGAGAGGGGTCATGCGCTGCATGATGGCTGCACGACAGGCCAAGAGAGGTCATGTGCCGCATGATGGCGGCACGACAGGCCGAGAGGAGTCATGCGCCGCATGAGGGCTGCACGACAGGCTGAGAGGGATCATGTGCTGCATGAGGGCTGCACGACAGGCCGAGAGGGGTCATGCGCCGCATGATGGCTGCACGACAGGCTGAGTGGATTGATACATTGCATGATGGCTGCATGACAGGCCGAGAGGGGTCATGCGCCGCATGGTGGCTGCACGACAGACCGAGAGGGGTCATGCGCCGCATGATGGCTGCACGACAGGCCGAGTGGATTGATGCATTGCATGATGGCTGCACAACAGGCCGAGAGGGGTCATGCGCCGCATGGTGGCTGCATGACAGGCCGAGCGGTGTCATGCGCCGCATGATGGCTGCACAACAGGCCGAGAGGGGTCATGCGCCACATGATGGCTGCATGTCAGGCCGAGACGGGTCATGCGCCACATGATGGCTGCACGAGAGGCCGAGAGGGGTCATGCGCCGACAGGCCTGAGAGGAGTCATTCACTGACAGGCCGAGAGGGATCATGTGACGCATGAGGGCTGCACGAGAGGCCGAGAGGAGTCATGCGCCGCATGAGGGCTGCACGACAGGCAGAAAGCGGTCATATGCCGCATGATAGTTGCACGACAGGCCTAGAGGGGTCATGCACCGCATGAGGGATGCACGACAGGCCGACAGGGGTCATGTGCAGCTTGATGGCTGCACGACAGGCCGATATAGGTCATGTGCTGCATGATGGCTGAACGACAGGCCGAGAGGGGTCATGCGCTGTATGATGGCTTCACGACAGGCCGAGAGGAGTCATGCGCTGCATGAGGGCTGCACGACAGGCCAAGAAGGGTTATGCACCGCATGATGGCTGCACGACAGGCCAAGAGTGGTGATGCGCCGCATGATGGCTGCACAACATACCAAGAGGGGTCATGCACTGCATGATGGCTGCACGACAGGCCGAGAGGGGTCATGCGCTGTATGATGGCTGCACGACAGGCCGAGAGGGGTCATGTGCTGCATGAGGGCTGCACGACAGGCCAAGAAAAGTGATGCACTGCGTGATGGCTGCACGACAAGCCGAGTGGAGTGATGCATTGCATGATGGCTGCACGGCAGGCCGAGAGGGGTCATGCGCCCCATGGTGGCTGCACGAAAGGCTGAGAGGGGTCATGTACCGCATGATGGCTGCACAACAGGCTGAGAGTGCTGATGCGCAGCATGATGGCGGCACGATAGGCCGAGAGGGGTCATGCGCCACATGTTAGCTGCACGACAGGCCGAGAGGGGTCATGCGCCAGATGGTGGCTGCACCCCAGGCCAACAGGGGTCAAAGGCCGCATGAGGGCTGCACGACAGGCCAAAAGGAGTGATGCGTAGAATGATGGCTGCACGACAGGCCGAGAGGAGTGATGCATTGCATGATGGCTGCACGACAGGCTAAGAGGGGTCATACGCTGCATGGTGGCTGCACGACAGGCCGAGAGAGGTCATTTGCTGCATGATGGCTGCACGACAGGCAGAGATGGGTCATGCGTCACATGATAGCTGCACGACAGGCCGAGAGGGGTCATGCGCCGCATGATGGCTGCACAACAGGCCAAGAGGGGTAATGCGCCGCATGATGGATGCACGACAGATCGAGAGGGGTCATGCGCCGCATGATGGCTGCACGACAGACCGAAAGGGGTCATGCGCCGCATGATGGCTGCACGACAGGCGGAGAGAGGTCATGCGCCGCATGATGGCTGCACGGCAGGCCGAGTGGGGTCATGCCCGCATGGTGGCTGCACGACAGGCCGAGAAGGGTCATGTACCGCATGATGGCGGCACGACAGGCCGAGAAGGCTGATACGCAGCATGATGGCGGCACAATAGGCTGAGAGGGGTCATGCGCCGCATGTTAGCTGCACGACAGGCCGAGAGGGGTAAAGCGCCACATGGTGGCTGCACCCCAGGCCGACAGGGGTCATGCGCCGCATGAGAGCTGCACGACAGGCCAAAAGGAGTGATACGTAGCATGCTGGCTGCACGACAGGCCGAGAGGAGTGATGTATTGCATGATGGCTGCACGACAGGCCGAGAGGAGTGATGCATTGCATGATGGCTGCACGACACGCCAAGAGGGGTCATACGCTGCATGGTGGCTGCACGACAGGCCGAGAGGGGTCATTTGCCGCATGATGGCTGCACGACAGACCGAGACGGGTCATGCGCCGTATGATGGCTGCACGACAGGCCGAGAGGGGTCATGCGCTGCATGATGGCTGCACGACAGGCCGATAAGGGGTCATGCGCCGCATGATGGCTGCACGACAGGCCGAGAGGGGTCATGCGCTGCATGATGGCTGCACGACAGGCTGAGAGGGGTCATGCCCGGCATGAGGGCTGCACGACAGGCTGACAGGGGTCATGCGAGCATGAGGGCAGCACAACAGGCCAAGAAGGGTGATGCACCACATGTTGGCTGCACGACAGGCCGAGAGGGGTCATGCGCTGCATGATGGCTGCACGACAGGCCGAGAGGGGTCATGCACCGACAGGCCGAGGGAGTCATTCACCGACAGGCTGAGAGGGGTCATGCGCTGCATGAGGGCAGCACAACAGGCCAAGAAGGGTGATGCACCACATGATGGCTGCACGACAGGCCAAGAAGGGTGATGCACTGCATGATGGCTGCATGACAGGCCAAGAGGGGTGATGCGCCACATGATGGCTGCACGACATGCCAAGAGGGGTCATGCGCCGCATGATGGCTGCACGACAGGCTGAGAGGGGTCATGCCCGGCATGAGGGCTGCACGACAGGCTGACAGGGGTCATGCGCCGCATGATAGCTGCACGACAGGCGGAGAGCGGTCATGTGCCACATGATGGCTGCACGATAGGGCGAGAGGGGTCATGCGCCGACAGGCTGAGAGGGATCATGCGCTGACAGGCCAAGAGGGGTCATGCGCCGCATGAGGGCTGCACGACAGGCCAAGAAGGGTGATGTGCTGCATGATGGCTGCATTACATTCCAAGAAGGGTGATGCATCGCATGATGGCTGCACGACAGGCCGAAAGGGGTGATACGCCGCATGATGGCTGCACGACAGGATGAGCGGGGTCATGCGCCACATGATAGTTGCACGACAGGCCTAGAGGGGTCATGCACCGCATGAGGGCTGTACGACAGGCCGACAGGGGTCATGTGCTGTATGATGGCTGCATGACAGGCCGAGAGGGGTCATGCGCTGCATGATGGCTGCACGACAGGCCAAGAGAGGTCATGTGCCGCATGATGGCGGCACGACAGGCCGAGAGGAGTCATACGCCGCATGAGGGCTGCACGACAGGCTGAGAGGGATCATGTGCTGCATGAGGGCTGCACGACAGGCCGAGAGGGGTCATGCGCCGCATGATGGCTGCACGACAGGCTGAGTGGATTGATACATTGCATGATGGCTGCATGACAGGCCGAGAGGGGTCATGCGCCGCATGGTGGCTGCACGACAGACCGAGAGGGGTCATGCGCCGCATGATGGCTGCACGACAGGCCGAGTGGATTGATGCATTGCATGATGGCTGCACAACAGGCCGAGAGGGGTCATGCGCCGCATGGTGGCTGCATGACAGGCCGAGGGGTGTCATGCGCCGCATGATGGCTGCACGACAGGCTGAGAGGGGTCATGCGCCACATGATGGCTGCATGTCAGGCCGAGACGGGTCATGCGCCACATGATGGCTGCACGAGAGGCCGAGAGGGGTCATGCGCCGACAGGCCTGAGAGGAGTCATTCACTGACAGGCCGATAGGGATCATGTGCTGCATGAGGGCTGCACGAGAGGCCGAGAGGAGTCATGCGCCGCATGAGGGCTGCACGACAGGCTGAAAGCGGTCATATGCCGCATGATAGTTGCACGACAGGCCTAGAGGGGTCATGCACCTCATGAGGGATGCACGACAGGCCGACAGGGGTCATGTGCAGCTTGATGGCTGCACGACAGGCCAATATAGGTCATGTACTGCATGATGGCTGCACGACAGGCCGAGAGGGGTCATGCGCTGTATGATGGCTTCACGACAGGCCGAGAGGAGTCATGCGCTGCATGAGGGCTGCACGACAGGCCAAGAAGAGTTATGCACCGCATGATGGCTGCACGACAGGCCAAGAGGGGTGATGCGCCGCATGATGGCTGCACAACATACCAAGAGGGGTCATGCACTGCATGATGGCTGCACGACAGGCCGAGAGGGGTCATGCGCTGTATGATGGCTGCACGACAGGCCGAGAGGGGTCATGTGCTGCATGAGGGCTGCACGACAGGCCAAGAAAGGTGATGCACTGCATGATGGCTGCACGACAAGCCGAGTGGAGTGATGCATTGCATGATGGCTGCACAGCAGGCCGAGAGGGGTCATGCGCCCCATGGTGTCTGCACGAAAGGCTGAGAGGGGTCATGTACCGCATGATGGCTGCACAACAGGCTGAGAGTGCTGATGCGCAGCATGATGGCGGCACGATAGGCCGAGAGGGGTCATGCGCCACATGTTAGCTGCACGACAGGCCGAGAGGGGTCATGCGCCACATGGTGGCTGCACCCCAGGCCAACAGGGGTCAAAGGCCGCATGAGGGCTGCACGACAGGCCAAAAGGAGTGATGCGTAGAATGATGGCTGCACGACAGGCCGAGAGGAGTGATGCATTGCATGATGGCTGCACGACAGGCCAAGAGAGGTCATACGCTGCATGGTGGCTGCACGACAGGCCGAGAGAGGTCATTTGCTGCATGATGGCTGCACGACAGGCCGAGACGGGTCATGCGCCACATGATAGCTGCACGACAGGCCGAGAGGGGTCATGCGCCGCATGATGGCTGCACAACAGGCCAAGAGGGGTAATGCGCCGCATGATGGATGCATGACAGATCGAGAGGGGTCATGCGCCGCATGATGGCTGCACGACAGACCGAAAGGGGTCATGCGCCGCATGATGGCTGCACGACAGGCGGAGAGAGGTCATGCGCCGCATGATGGCTGCACGGCAGGCCGAGAGGAGTCATTAGCTGCATGAGGGCTGCACGACAGGCCGAGAGGGGTCGTGTGCTGCATGAGGGCTGCACAACAGGCCGAGAGGGGTCATGTACCGTATGATGGCTGCACGACAGGCCGAGAGGAGTGATGCATTGCATGATGGCTGCACGACAGGCCGAGTGGGGTCATGCCCGCATGGTGGCTGCACGACAGGCCGAGAAGGGTCATGTACCGCATGATGGCGGCACGACAGGCCGAGAAGGCTCATACGCAGCATGATGGCGGCACACTAGGCTGAGAGGGGTCATGCGCCGCATGTTAGCTGCACGACAGGCCGAGAGGGGTAAAGCGCCACATGGTGGCTGCACCCCAGGCCGACAGGGGTCATGCGCCGCATGATGGCTGCACGACAGGCCAAAAGGAGTGATACGTAGCATGCTGGCTGCACGACAGGCCGAGAGGAGTGATGTATTGCATGATGGCTGCACGACAGGCCGAGAGGAGTGATGCATTGCATGATGGCTGCACGACACGCCAAGAGGGGTCATACGCTGCATGGTGGCTGCACGACAGGCCGAGAGGGGTCATTTGCCGCATGATGGCTGCACGACAGACCGAGACGGGTCATGCGCCGCATGATGGCTGCATGACAGGCCGAGAGGGGTCATGCGCTGCATGATGGCTGCACGACAGGCCGATGAGGGGTCATGGGCCGCATGATGGCTGCACGACAGGCCGAGAGGGGTCATGCGCTGCATGATGGCTGCACGACAGGCTGAGAGGGGTCATGCCCGACATGAGGGCTGCACGACAGGCTGACAGGGGTCATGCGAGCATGAGGGCAGCACAACAGGCCAAGAAGGGTGATGCACCACATGATAGCTGCACGACAGGCCAAGAAGGGTGATGCACTGCATGATGGCTGCATGACAGGCCAAGAGGGTGATGCGCCACATGATGGCTGCACGACATGCCAAGAGGGGTCATGCGCCGCATGATGGCTGCACGACAGGCTGAGAGGGGTCATGCCCCGCATGAGGGCTGCACGACAGGCTGACAGGGGTCATGCGCCGCATGATAGCTGCACGACAGGCGGAGAGCGGTCATGTGCCGCATGATGGCTGCACGATAGGGCGAGAGGGGTCATGCGCCGACAGGCTGAGAGGGATCATGCGCTGACAGGCCAAGAGGGGTCATGCGCCGCATGAGGGCTGCATGACAGGCCAAGAAGGGTGATGTGCTGCATGATGGCTGCATTACAGGCCAAGAAGGGTGATGCATCGCATGATGGCTGCACGATAGGCCGAGAGGGGTGATACGCTGCATGAAGGCTGCACGACAGGATGAGAGGGGTCATGCGCCACATGATAGTTGCACGACAGGCCTAGAGGCGTCATGCACCGCATGAGGGCTGTATGACAGGCCGACAGGGGTCATGTGCTGTATGATGGCTGCATGACAGGCCGGGAGGGGTCATGCGCTGCATGATGGCTGCACGACAGGCCGAGAGAGGTCATGTGTCGCATGATGGTGGCACGACAGGCCGAGAGGAGTCATGCGCCGAATGAGGGCTGCACGACAGGCCGATAGGAGTCATGTGCTGCATGAGGGCTGCACGACAGGCCGAGAGGGGTCATGCGCCGCATGATGGCTGCACGACAGGCTGAGTGAATTGATACATTGCATGATGGCTGCCCGACAGGCCGAGAGGGGTCATGCGCCGCATGGTGGCTGCACGACAGATCGAGAGGGGTCATGCGCCGCATGGTGGCTGCACGACAGGCCGAGTGGATTGATGCATTGCATGATGGCTGCACAACAGGCCGAGAGGGGTCATGCGCCGCATGGTGGCTGCACGACATGCCGAGGGGTGTCATGCGCCGCATGATGGCTGCACGACAGGCCTAGAGGGGTCATGCGCCACATGATGGCTGCATGACAGGCCGAGACGGGTCATGCGCCACATGATGGCTGCACGACAGGCCGAGAGGGGTCATGCGCTGCATGATGGCTGCACGACAGGCCGAGAGGGTTGATGCGCTGCATGATGGCTGCACGACAGGCTGAGAGGGGTCATGCGTCGACAGGCCTGAGAGGGGTCATTCACTGACAGGCCGAGAGGGATCATGTGCCGCATGAGGGCTGCATGAGAGGCCGAGACGAGTCATGCGCCGCATGAGGGCTGCACGACAGGCTGAGAGGTGTCATATGCTGCATGATAGTTGCACGACAGGCCTAGAGGGGTCATGCACCGCATGAGGGATGCACGACAGGCCGACAGGGGTCATGTGCAGCTTGATGGCTGCACGACAGGCCGAGAGAGGTCATGTGCTGCATGATGGCTGCACGACAGGCCGAGAGGGGTCATGCGCTGTATGATGGCTGCACGACAGGCCGAGAGGGGTCATGCGCTGCATGAGGGCTGCATGACAGGCCATGAAGGGTGATGCACCGCATGATAGCTGCACGACAGGCCAAGAGGGATGATGCGCCGCATGATGGCTGCACAACATACCAAGAGGGGTCATGCACTGCATGATGGCTGCACGACAGGCCGAGAGGGGTCATGCGCTGTATGATGGCTGCACGACAGGCCGAGAGGAGTCATGTGCTGCATGAGGGCTGCACGACAGGCCAAGAAGGGTGATGCACTGCATGATGTCTGCACGACAAGCCGAGTGGAGTGATGCATTGCATGATGGCTGCACGGCAGGCCGAGAGGGGTCATGCGCCCCATGGTGGCTGCACGAAAGGCTGAGAGGGGTCATGTACCGCATGACGGCTGCACAACAGTCTGAGAGTGCTGATGCGCAGCATGATGGCGGCACGATAGGCAGAGAGGGGTAATGCGCCACATGTTAGCTGCACGACAGGCCGAGAGGGGTCATGCGCCACATGGTGGCTGCACCCCAGGCCAACAGGGGTCAAAGGCGGCATGAGGGCTGCACGACAGGCCAAAAGGAGTGATGCGTAGAATGATGGCTGCACGACAGGCCGAGAGGAGTGATGCATTGCATGATGGCTGCACAACAGGCCAAGAGGGGTCATACGCTGCATGGTGGCTGCACGACAGGCCGAGAGAGGTCATTTGCTGCATGATGGCTGCACGACAGGCCGAGACGGGTCATGCGCCACATGATGGCTGCACGACAGGCCGAGAGGGGTCATGTGCCGCATGATGGCTGCACAACAGGCCGAGAGGGGTCATGCGCCGCATGATGGCTGCATGACAGACCGAAAGGGGTCATGCGCCGCATGATGGCTGCACGGTAGACCGAGAGGGGTCATGCGCCGCATGATGGCTGCACGACAGGCCGAGAGAGGTCATGTGCCGCATGATGGCTGCACGGCAGGCCGAGAGGAGTCATGCGCTGCATGAGGGCTGCACGACAGGCCGAGAAGGGTCGTGTACTGCATGAGGGCTGCACGACAGGCCGAGAGGGGTCATGTACCGTATGACGGCTGCACGACAGGCCGAGAGGGGTCTTGCCCACTTGATGGCTGCACGACAAGCGGAGAGGGGTCATGTGCTGCATGGTGGCTGCACGACAGGCCAAGCGGGGTCATATGCCGCATGGTGGCTTCACGACAGGCCGAGAGGGGTCATGCCCCACATGATGGCTGCACGACAGGCCAAGAAGGGCGATGCGCCGCATGATGGCTGCACGACAGGCCGAGTGGAGTGATGCATTGCATGATGGCTGCACGACAGGCCGAGAGGGGTCATGCCCGCATGGTGGCTGCACGATAGGCCGAGAAGGGTCATGTACCGCATGATGGCTGCACGACAGGCCGAGAGGGCTGATACGCAGCATGATGGCGGCACGATAGGCCGAGAGGGGTCATGCGCCGCATGTTAGCTCCATGACAGGCCGAGAGGGGTCAAGCGCCACATGGTGGCTGCACCCCAGGCCGACAGGGGTCATGCGCCGCATGAGGGCTGCACGACAGGCCAAAAGGAGTGATACGTAGCATGATGGCTGCACGACAGGCCGAGAGGAGTGATGTATTGCATGATGGCTGCACGACAGGCCGAGAGGAGTGATGCATTGCATGATGGCTGCACGACATGCCAAGAGGGGTCATACGCTGCATGGTGGCTGCGCGACAGGCCGAGAGGGGTCATTTGCCGCATGATGGCTGCACGACAGACCGAGACGGGTCATGCACCGCATGATGGCTGCACGACAGGCCGAGAGGGGTCATGGGCTGCATGATGGCTGCACGACAGGCCGATGAGGGGTCATGCGCCGCATGATGTCTGCACGACAGGCCGAGAGGGGTCATGCGCTGCATGATGGCTGCACGACAGGCCGAGAGGGGTCATGCACCGACAGGCCGAGGGAGTCATTCACCGACAGGCTGAGAGGGGTCATGCGCTGCATGAGGGCAGCACAACAGGCCAAGAAGGGTGATGCACCACATGATGGCTGCACGACAGGCCAAGAAGGGTGATGCACTGCATGATGGCTGCATGACAGGCCAAGAGGGGTGATGCGCCACATGATGGCTGCACGACATGCCAAGAGGGGTCATGCGCCGCATGATGGCTGCACGACAGGCTGAGAGGGGTCATGCCCGGCATGAGGGCTGCACGACAGGCTGACAGGGGTCATGCGCCGCATGATAGCTGCACGACAGGCGGAGAGCGGTCATGTGCCGCATGATGGCTGCACGATAGGGCGAGAGGGGTCATGCGCCGACAGGCTGAGAGGGATCATGCGCTGACAGGCCAAGAGGGGTCATGCGCCGAATGAGGGCTGCACGACAGGCCAAGAAGGGTGATGTGCTGCATGATGGCTGCATTACATTCCAAGAAGGGTGATGCATCGCATGATGGCTGCACGACAGGCCGAAAGGGGTGATACGCCGCATGATGGCTGCACGACAGGATGAGCGGGGTCATGCGCCACATGATAGTTGCACGACAGGCCGAGAGGGGTCATGCGCCACATGGTGGCTGCACCCCAGGCCAACAGGGGTCAAAGGCGGCATGAGGGCTGCACGACAGGCCAAAAGGAGTGATGCGTAGAATGATGGCTGCACGACAGGCCGAGAGGAGTGATGCATTGCATGATGGCTGCACAACAGGCCAAGAGGGGTCATACGCTGCATGGTGGCTGCACGACAGGCCGAGAGAGGTCATTTGCTGCATGATGGCTGCACGACAGGCCGAGACGGGTCATGCGCCACATGATGGCTGCACGACAGGCCGAGAGGGGTCATGTGCCGCATGATGGCTGCACAACAGGCCGAGAGGGGTCATGCGCCGCATGATGGCTGCATGACAGACCGAAAGGGGTCATGCGCCGCATGATGGCTGCACGGTAGACCGAGAGGGGTCATGCGCCGCATGATGGCTGCACGACAGGCCGAGAGAGGTCATGTGCCGCATGATGGCTGCACGGCAGGCCGAGAGGAGTCATGCGCTGCATGAGGGCTGCACGACAGGCCGAGAAGGGTCGTGTACTGCATGAGGGCTGCACGACAGGCCGAGAGGGGTCATGTACCGTATGATGGCTGCACGACAGGCCGAGAGGGGTCTTGCCCACTTGATGGCTGCACGACAAGCGGAGAGGGGTCATGTGCTGCATGGTGGCTGCACGACAGGCCAAGCGGGGTCATATGCCGCATGGTGGCTTCACGACAGGCCGAGAGGGGTCATGCCCCACATGATGGCTGCACGACAGGCCAAGAAGGGCGATGCGCCGCATGATGGCTGCACGACAGGCCGAGTGGAGTGATGCATTGCATGATGGCTGCACGACAGGCCGAGAGGGGTCATGCCCGCATGGTGGCTGCACGATAGGCCGAGAAGGGTCATGTACCGCATGATGGCTGCACGACAGGCCGAGAGGGCTGATACGCAGCATGATGGCGGCACGATAGGCCGAGAGGGGTCATGCGCCGCATGTTAGCTCCATGACAGGCCGAGAGGGGTCAAGCGCCACATGGTGGCTGCACCCCAGGCCGACAGGGGTCATGCGCCGCATGAGGGCTGCACGACAGGCCAAAAGGAGTGATACGTAGCATGATGGCTGCACGACAGGCCGAGAGGAGTTATGCATTGCATGATGGATGCACGACAGGCCGAGAGGAGTGATGCATTGCATGATGGCTGCACGACACGCCAAGAGGGGTCATACGCTGCATGGTGGCTGCACGACAGGATGAGAGGGGTCATTCGCCACATGATATTTGCACGACAGGCCTAGAGGGGTCATGCACCGCATGAGGGCTGTACGACAGGCCGACAGGGGTCATGTGCTGTATGATGGCTGCATGACAGGCCGAGAGGGGTCATGCGCTGCATGATGGCTGCACGACAGGCCGAGAGAGGTCATGTGCCGCATGATGACGGCACGACAGGCTGAGAGGAGTCATGCGCCGCATGAGGGCTGCACGACAGGCCGAGAGGGGTCATGTGCTGCATGAGGGCTGCACGACAGGCCGAGAGGGGTCATGCGCCGCATGATGGCTGCACGACAGGCTGAGTGGATTGATAAATTGCATGATGGCTGCACGACAGGCCGAGAGGGGTCATGCGCCGCATGAGGGCTGCACGACAGGCCGAGAGGGGTCATGTGCTGCATGAGGGCTGCACGACAGGCAGAGAGGGGTCATGCGCCGCATGATGGCTGCACGACAGGCTGAGTGGATTGATACATTGCATGATGGCTGTACGACAGGCCAAGAAGGGTCATGCGCCGCATGGTGGCTGCACGACAGACCGAGAGGGGTCATGCGCCGCATGATGGCTGCACGACAGGCCGAGTGGATTGATGCATTGCATGATGGCTGCACAACAGGCCGAGAGGGGTCATGCGCCGCATGGTGGCTGCACGACAGGCCGAGGGGTGTCATGCGCCGCATGATGGCTGCACGACAGGCCAAGAGGGGTCATGCGCCACATGATGGCTGCATGACAGGCCGAGACGGGTCATGCGCCACATGATGGCTGCACGACAGGCCGAGAGGGGTGATGCGCTGCATGATGACTGCACGACAGGCCGAGAGGGGTCATGCGCCGACAGGCCTGAGAGGGGTCATTCACTGACAGGCCGAGAGGGATCATGTGCCGCATGAGGGCTGCACGACAGGCTGAGAGGGGTCATATGCCGCATGATAGTTGCACGACAGGCCTAGAGGGGTCATGCACCGCATGAGGGATGCACAACAGGCAGACAAGGGTCATGTGCAGCTTGATGGCTGCACGACAGGCCGAGAGAGGTCATGTGCTGCATGATGGCTGCACAACAGGCCGAGAGAGGTCATGCGCCGCATGATGGCTGCACGGCAGGCCAAGAGGAGTCATGCGCAGCATGAGGGCTGCACGACAGGCCCAGAGGGTCATATTTTCAAAACAACAATTGGATCTACTGGAACTAGGTTTATCATTTGTACCAACGAATCAAACAAATCTTTTTAACGAAGAGGTAAATCTGTTTAAGTTCGTCAGAAAGATGAAATTGAAGTTATTTTTTGATTCAATTCCACCTATACAGGAAAGATCAGTAACTTTCGACAGCCTGGAAATGAAAGCCAAAAGTACATTCAGTCCAAATGTCAAAAATACTACATTGGACCTTTTTGAAATGAAGATGAAAAAGGATCTTAAATCTATTAAATATATGGATATTAGAGGCCAAAATCTCCGGAAACATCAACTGAGAATCCTGAGGGAATTGTCGAATGACAGGACAATTGAAATTAAACCCGCAGATAAAGGTGGAGCAATTGTAATAATGGATGCAAATCTATACAAACAAGTATGCTTGACCCTTCTTGAAGATAGCAATACATATATGATCTTAGACAACGATCCTACATCGGAAATTCAACGAATGGTAGAAGAGATAGTGAACAAGGCTGCCGCAGAGGAATGGATAACAGAAAAAACAAAAGATTTTTTGATTAATAAGAATCCAATTTTGCCAGTTTTCTATGGTCTTCCTAAAGTTCATAAAAATCTTGAGAATCCTCCATTCAGGCCAATTGTGGCAGCCACAGAGAGCGTGTTCGATCCATTATCAAGATATTTAGACAAATTACTCCAACCAATTGTACAAACTACTTCAACATACTTGAGAGACACGACACATTTTTTGAATGTCTTGAACAACATTAACCAAATTGAGGATGATTTGATCCTATTCACATTAGATGTTCAATCACTATACACATCGATCCCACATGAAGAAGGACTGGAAGCCTTAGAATGGATATTACTCAAACAAGAGTTTTTTCCAGGGAATCAAGTATTTGTTATAGAATTAGCAAAAATAGTACTAAACAACAACTATTTCAGGTTTCAAGGTAAATACTACCTACAAACATCTGGTACATCAATGGGGTCAGCAATGGCCCCAGCATATGCTAACATTTTCATGTTTCACTTTGAAACTCAATATATACTGGAACACCCCACATGGTCAATGCATTTGGCCATGTGGAGACGGTACATAGATGACATATTTGCCATTTGGAAAGGTACCAAGCAGGAGTTAGAATCATTTTTCGAATATCTGAATACATGCAATAACCGAATTAAGTTTACCCTAGCGGTAGGCGATCCAGCAATCCACTTTTTGGATGTGAAAATATTCCCAGAACAAAGGAAATTACATACAACAGTGTTCAGGAAACCTACAGATGTGAATAACAGCTTGTTTTTTACAAGTCATCATCCACATCATTTAAAAAAGAATTTACCATTGAGCCAACTTCAAAGAATAAAACGGATTATTTCGAAAGAAGACACTTATGAAGACATTGAGAAGGAACAGATAGAGAGATTCAAAGAGAGGGGATTTCCAGAAATGATTTTATCTCAAGCCAAAGAGAAATGTAAACTGAAAAAAAGGACAGAACTCTTTAAACAACAACGGAAGGAAGATAGAAGTAATCCTCCATTGATCTACCTCACAGAATATTCAACAAAGGGTGCACACATCAAAAGGACGCTACAAAAAAACTGGAAAATCACAAGGTTAGACCCACAAATTAGTGGTCTCTTTCCAGAACCACCACTAATGGCATATACCAGAGGAAAGAACCTACGAGATTCACTAGTTAAAGCAGAAAGGGTTAGCAAGATACAACAAAGATTTCTTGGGAAACCAAAGAAGGGTACGTTCCCCTGCTTGAATTGCAGTCAATGTAACAACGTACAAAAGGGTCCGACAATAAGACATCCTTACACAGGACAAAAAATAAACCTACAACATTATGCAACATGTGAAAGTAAATGTGTCATATATGGATTAATCTGTCCGTGTGGCAAATATTATGTGGGGCAAACTATCAGACGTGCCAAAGACTGCATTTCAGAACATAAATCTAATATCAGAACTGGCAATACAAAATCACCTGTGGCAAGACATTTTAAAGAGCAAGATCACACAATCTCACAACTAAAATTTGTAATCCTGGAAACAATCATGAGACCACCCAGAGGTGGGAATCTAGAACAAATATTAACACGCAGAGAAATGTTCTGGATTCACAAGTTAGATGCCCTGGAACCGAAAGGAATGAATGAGGAATACAGCTTAAGCTCTTTTCTATGAAAAAGATGTGTAAGATTAGGGCATTGAGCAGCCCTATAAATTACAACTAGAAATGGGGGCGGTACTACAAAAAGTCGGAGAAATAGATAAATGTGTTTGAAAAGAGGAGAAACAAAAATGTAAATTACATTGTGATCTGATGGAAAAATGATCCGGAACATTGGGGAGAAAAGGTAAAATGATCAACTAATGTCACAATAAATGCACCTGGGGGAAGAGATTTTGTAACACAGGTAGAAAAGAGAACTACTCATAGGGACTTCGAGTTCCATAATGCACTATTACGTACAAACACGACCATTCTTGTCGGGTAATATTCCACAGACATAATTAATGCAAGTATGGTCACCCTGCATATAACGTACAGTTATTTAAGTCAAAGGATCGAATTCCATAGAAGAAAAAGGTTGAACTTCAAAAACTACGGTTCCCGCAATTCCTTAGAATCATGTGAGTAGATCACGTAAATATTAATGACAATAAGGAACAGGATTATAGATCTTTACGACCCTAGTATCATGGGTCTTGAGTAAAACTCAACAGAAATAGTCAATACATGCACTTAGAATGCTTATTTCTCTCATAACGCTCACCTTTTACCACCTTTTATCACGTTTGAGCTTTAACTCGCATTCCATGAAAAAATGTAAACTACGATTCCCATAATTCCAAAGAATCAGGTGACATGATCACATGAGTACAAAGGTACTAGTTGCCAGGCAACCAGGCTAACTTGGAAACAAGAAGAAGCAGTGCGGGGACGGTGGAACAGTTAGTTCAGGTAAAATTCAAACGATTTGGTATTGAAATTTGGACTTATTAAGTGCTAAATTAACAAGATGTGTAAACAATACTAACAGTGAACATCCTCAACAGATAGAAACACTCACGGAGACACAGCGAAAGGAGAGAATAGGAGTGTTGAGTAAAGGAATGTTCACAGCGGCATTCTGCTACTGGTTCAGGTAAACGGAGGAAGTTCCTTAAATTAATTATCTTTTCGCAACACATGCAAATACGGGCAAGCTAGTTAATGTATTGACGTAAATTATGGTTATAACACAGGGAGGAAACGGTCATACACGAAGAGAGAGGTATAAGCACCGTGAAGTCGATTGAACATTCAGCAGAATACCAAGTCGGAATTGTGTTAAGAAATATAACTGGCATTTGAAATCTGGGAAGAGGTGTCATCCGTTCCGATAGGAACACACAGGTACGATTGGATATTACACAGTTTGAAGTATAATTACACAGCATTTGACAATACTAAGGACATTAAGTAACACATAAACATATCCTATCATTTACAGATAATCAAAAACGAATTGGGAAACTTAGAAGGATGACGTTTCCATCATTTCACAATGGAATAGTTGCAACGGAAACTGACGAAGGAGTGTTCATTTACTAAAGAGGGATGAAGTTCACTTTCTAAAACTATTATATCATTGTTTGGACATTATTATGAAGAATCAAAAAATGAGAGATTAAAGTGTGAAGAAAATAGTGTTAGTGCTCCTGAAGAAGAGAGTCAAATCTCTCGAAACGCGTTGAGCTACCTTTTTAATTTTATGGCATTGGTGAAAACAACTAATTTTTGTTTCGTTACTTGCATAACTAAAGTTATTTGAGCGAAGTGAATTCAAAAGAAAATAACAAATTTATGCTAGATATATTTTGAATATAAATTGAAAAATGTATTAAAAATCAAATTATTTGAAAAGTGTAAAAGCTGTGGATTGAATTGTTAATCGTAATTTGGGAACACGTTGAGGTTGAATGTGGATATATAAAAAAAACGTCTTTGAGATTGCATGACAGAATAACTATTTAAAAATCACGAAACAATATTGAGATTTGTTTGGAAAACTATTTTTCCATATTTGAATGGTGTGCAGGGGACGGGAGCTCCTATTACCAATGGGAACTACATTTTCCTGCATGAGGGCTGCACAACAGGCCGAGAGGGGT
Organism: Ambystoma mexicanum; assembly: GCF_040938575.1. Taxonomy (NCBI): domain Eukaryota; kingdom Metazoa; phylum Chordata; class Amphibia; order Caudata; family Ambystomatidae; genus Ambystoma; species Ambystoma mexicanum. The sequence goes on from NC_090928.1 coordinate 1,285,785,350, forward strand.
CATGTACCGCATGATGGCTGCACGACAGGCCAAGAGGGGTCATGCCTGCTTGATGGCTGCACAACAGGCGGAGAGGGGTCATGTGCTGCATGGTGCCTGCACCAGTGGTGGGATCAGGTGCACGTCATCGTCCGGTTTGTGTAACACAGAGCGCAGGCGAATTGAAAAGTGAACTGGGTCAGGAGTTTGACGGCTGACTGGAATCCACCCGCGCTCGGGAAGGGAGGCTTCTCGCGCTGCCCATCTGACGGTTGCCGGGCTCGCGGCACCTCTGGAGAAGAAAATTTAAAATGTTGACACTTACACCACGGAAAAGAAAGTACAGCTCTGCAGGCTCCTCCAGGGTCTTGCTATTTCTGCCCTGTTGAAGGCAGAGCTGGTACCGCCGAAACGCAATATTGCCTAGAGGGGATTGAAGGTCCCTCAGAATAACATCTGTTCTATATTGGACCTCTTGTTTACAACAATATATGTTTTGTTGTTTTTTCAGTTAGCCAGGATCTACAGTAACATTTGTTCAGTATCCCAGTTGGTTTTCGTAGATCACTGTCTATTGAATCAGGCTTATTCGTTGTTTGGGAATATCAGCATTTTCTTACTTCCCTTTCTTCCCCCTCATGCTTTGGCAGACCCCACCCCATTGGTGTATGAACAAATATTCCCACTGGGGTGTTACTGATACTTACTATGATCATATAATGTTGAAAAAAGTATTTGTTACCTTTTTCCAGTGTTGATGTCTCTACATTGGGAGAAATATTTCCTTATTTTGGTTTATGTCTCATTGATTTTTCCATTTTTCCTTCTTTCTTTTTTATCTAACATTCATGATTTCTGTTTAGCAATTTTGCATTCTGATTTATACTAAGAAGGATTGTTTTTCATATGTATGTAACCTTGTAAATGTTTTATTGATTGTATTTGTACGGATGTTTGCACATAAAGTTTTGTCTTTAACTTACAATAATTTGCATGACTATCCTTGATGTGTTGTACTATGATGGATACTAATTATATGTAGATGCTATTACCCCAAAGGGGTACTTAGGTTTGGACCAGGGGCAGGACCTTAATTCATTCACACCTTCCTATAGGCCAACCTACATACGTACTAGTACCTTGTGTTAATATTTGCATGGTGCCTGCACGACAGGCCAAGAGGGGTCATATGTTGCATGGTGGCTGCACGACAGGCCGAGAGGGGTCATGCCCGCTTGATGGCTGCACGACTGGCGGAGAGGGGTCATGTGCCGCATGGTCGCTGCACGACAGGCCAAGAAGGGTGATGCGCCACATGATGGCTGTATGACAGGCCAAGAAGGGTGATGCACAGCATGATGGCTGCACGACAGGCCGAGAGGGGTGATGTGCCACGTGATGGCTGCACGACAGGATGAGAGGGGTCATGCGCCGCATGATAGTTGCATGACAGGCCTAGAGGGGTCATGCAATGTATGAGGGCTGCACGACAGGCCAACAGGGGTCATGTGCCGCATGATGGCTACACGACAGGCCGAGAGAGGTCATGCACTGCATGATGGCTGCAAGACAGGCCGAGAGAGGTCATGCGCCGCATGATGGCTGCATGACAGGCTGAGAGGATTCATGCGCCGCATGAGGGGTGCACGACAGGCCGAGAGGGGTCACGTGCTGCATGAGGGCTGCACGACAGGCCGAGAGGGGTCATGTGCCGCATGATGGCTGCACGACAGGCCGAGAGGAGTCATGTGCCGCATGATGGCTGCACAACAGGCCGAGAGGGGTCATGCGTCGCATGATGGTTGCACGACAGGCCTAGAGGTGTCATGCACCGCATGAGGGCTGCACGACAGGCTGACAGGGGTCATGTGCCCCATGATGGCTGCATGACATGCCGAGAGAGGTCATGAGCTGCATGATGGCTGCACGAAAGACCAAGAGGGGTCATGCACTGCATGATGTCTGCACGACAGGCCGAGAGAGGTCATGCACCGTATGATGGCTGCATGGCAGGCCGAGAGGAGTCATGCGCTGCATGAGGGCTGCACGACAGGCCGAGAGGGGTCGTGTGCTGCATGAGGGCTGCACGACAGGCCGAGAGGGGTCATGTACTGTATGATGGCTGCACGACAGGCCGAGAGGGGTCTTGCCCGCTTGATGGCTGCACGACAAGCGGAGAGGGGTCATGTGCTGCATGGTGGCTGCACGACAGGCCAAGCGGGGTCATATGCCGCATGGTGGCTTCAAAACAGGCCGATAGGGGTCATGCCACACATGATGGCTGCACGACAGGCCAAGAAGGGTGATGCGCCGCATGATGGCTGCACGACAGGCCGAGTGGAGTGATGCATTGCATGATGGCTGCACGACAGGCCGAGTGGGGTCATGCCCGAATGGTGGCTGCACGACAGGCCGAGAAGGGTCATGTACCGCATGATGGCGGCACGACAGGCCGAGAGGGCTGATACGCAGCATGATGGCGGCACAATAGGCTGAGAGGGGTCATGCGCCGCATGTTAGCTGCACGACAGGCCGAGAGGGGTAAAGCGCCACATGGTGCCTGCACCCCAGGCCGACAGGGGTCATGCGCCGCATGAGGGCTGCACGACAGGCCAAAAGGAGTGATATGTAGCATGCTGGCTGCACGACAGGCCGAGAGGAGTGATGTATTGCATGATGGCTGCACGACAGGCTGAGAGGAGTGATGCATTGCATGATGGCTGCACGACACGCCAAGAGGGGTCATACGCTGCATGGTGGCTGCGCGACAGGCCGAGAGGGGTCATTTGCCGCATGATGGCTGCACGACAGACCGAGACGGGTCATGCGCCGCATGATGGCTGCACGACAGGCCGAGAGGGGTCATGCGCTGCATGATGGCTGCACGACAGGCCGATGAGGGGTCATGCGCCGCATGATGGCTGCACGACAGGCCGAGAGGGGTCATGCGCTGCATGATGGCTGCATGACAGGCCGAGAGGGGTCATGCACCGACAGGCCGAGGGAGTCATTCACCGACAGGCTGAGAGGGGTCATGCGCTGCATGAGGGCAGCACAACAGGCCAAGAAGGGTGATGCACCACATGATGGCTGCACGACAGGCCAAGAAGGGTGATGCACTGCATGATGGCTGCATGACAGGGCAAGAGGGATGATGTGCCACATGATGGCTGCACGACATGCCAAGAGGGGTCATGCGCCGCATGATGGCTGCACGACAGGCTGAGAGGGGTCATGCCCGGCATGAGGGCTGCACGACAGGCTGACAGGGGTCATGCGCCGCATGATAGCTACACGACAGGCGGAGAGCGGTCATGTGCCGCATGATGGCTGCACGATAGGGCGAGAGGGGTCATGCGCCGACAGGCTGAGAGGGATCATGCGCTGACAGGCCAAGAGGGGTCATGCGCCGCATGAGGGCTGCACGACAGGCCAAGAAGGGTGATGTGCTGCATGATGGCTGCATTACATTCCAAGAAGGGTGATGCATCGCATGATGGCTGCACGACAGGCCGAAAGGGGTGATACGCCGCATGATGGCTGCACGACAGGATGAGCGGGGTCATGCGCCACATGATAGTTGCACGACAGGCCTAGAGGGGTCATGCACCGCATGAGGGCTGTACGACAGGCCGACAGGGGTCATGTGCTGTATGATGGCTGCATGACAGGCCGAGAGGGGTCATGCGCTGCATGATGGCTGCACGACAGGCCAAGAGAGGTCATGTGCCGCATGATGGCGGCACGACAGGCCGAGAGGAGTCATGCGCCGCATGAGGGCTGCACGACAGGCCGAGAGGGGTCATGCGCCGCATGATGGCTGCACGAAAGGCTGAGTGGATTGATACATTGCATGATGGCTGCATGACAGGCCGAGAGGGGTCATGCGCCGCATGGTGGCTGCACGACAGACCGAGAGGGGTCATGCGCCGCATGATGGCTGCACGACAGGCCGAGTGGATTGATGCATTGCATGATGGCTGCACAACAGGCCGAGAGGGGTCATGCGCCGCATGGTGGCTGCATGACAGGCCGAGGGGTGTCATGTGCCGCATGATGGCTGCACGACAGGCCGAGAGGGGTCATGCGCCACATGATGGCTGCATGTCAGGCCGAGACGGGTCATGCGCCACATGATGGCTGCACGAGAGGCCGAGAGGGGTCATGCGCCGACAGGCCTGAGAGGAGTCATTAACTGACAGGCCGAGAGGGATCATGTGCCGCATGAGGGCTGCACGAGAGGCCGAGAGGAGTCATGCGCCGCATGAGGGCTGCACGACAGGCTGAGTGGATTGATAAATTGCATGATGCTGCACGACAGGCCGAGAGGGGTCATGCGCCGCATGAGGGCTGCACGACAGGCCGAGAGGGGTCATGTGCTGCATGAGGGCTGCACGACAGGACGAGAGGGGTCATGCGCCGCATGATGGCTGCACGACAGGCTGAGTGGATTGATACATTGCATGATGGCTGTACGACAGGCCAAGAAGGGTCATGCGCCGCATGGTGGCTGCACGACAGACCGAGAGGGGTCATGCGCCGCATGATGGCTGCACGACAGGCCGAGTGGATTGATGCATTGCATGATGGCTGCACAACAGGCCGAGAGGGGTCATGCGCCGCATGGTGGCTGCACGACAGGCCGAGGGGTGTCATGCGCCGCATGATGGCTGCACGACAGGCCAAGAGGGGTCATGCGCCACATGATGGCTGCATGACAGGCCGAGACGGGTCATGCGCCACATGATGGCTGCACGACAGGCCGAGAGGGGTGATGCGCTGCATGATGACTGCACGACAGGCCGAGAGGGGTCATGCGCCGACAGGCCTGAGAGGGGTCATTCACTGACAGGCCGAGAGGGATCATGTGCCGCATGAGGGCTGCACGACAGGCCGAGAGGAGTCATATGCCGCATGATAGTTGCACGACAGGCCTAGAGGGGTGATGCACCGCATGAGGGATGCACGACAGGCCGACAGGGGTCATGTGCAGCTTGATGGCTGCACGACAGGCCGATATAGGTCATGTGCTGCATGATGGCTGCACTACAGGCCGAGAGGGGTCATGCGCTGTATGATGGCTTCACGACAGGCCGAGAGGAGTCATGCGCTGCATGAGGGCTGCATGACAGGCCAAGAAGGGTTATGCACCGCATGATGGCTGCACGACAGGCCAAGAGGGGTGATGTGCCGCATGATGGCTGCACAACATACCAAGAGGGGTCATGCACTGCATGATGGCTGCACGACAGGCCGAGAGGGGTCATGCGCTGTATGATGGCTGCACGACAGGCCGAGAGGGGTCATGTGCTGCATGAGGGCTGCACGACAGGCTAAGAAAGGTGATGCACTGCATGATGGCTGCACGACAAGCCGAGTGGAGTGATGCATTGCATGATGGCTGCACGGCAGGCCGAGAGGGGTCATGCGCCCCATGGTGGCTGCACGAAAGGCTGAGAGGGGTCATGTACCGCATGATGGCTGCACAACAGGCTGAGAGTGCTGATGCGCAGCATGATGGCGGCACGATAGGCCGAGAGGGGTCATGCGCCACATGTTAGCTGCACGACAGGCCGAGAGGGGTCATGCGCCACATGTTGGCTGCACCCCAGGCCAACAGGAGTCAAAGGCCGCATGAGGGCTGCACGACAGGCCAAAAGGAGTGATGCGTAGAATGATGGCTGCACGACAGGCCGAGAGGAGTGATGCATTGCATGATGGCTGCACGACAGGCCAAGAGGGGTCATACGCTGCATGGTGGCTGCACGACAGGCCGAGAGAGGTCATTTGCTGCATGATGGCTGCACGACAGGCCGAGACGGGTCATGCGCCACATGATGGCTGCACGACAGGCCGAGAGGGGTCATGCGCCGCATGATGGCTGCACAACAGGCCGAGAGGGGTAATGCGCCGCATGATGGATGCACGATAGATCGAGAGGGGTCATGCGCCGCATGATGGCTGCACGACAGACCGAAAGGGGTCATGCGCTGCATGATGGCTGCACGACAGGCAGAGAGAGGTCATGCGCCGCATGATGGCTGCACGGCAGGCCGAGAGGAGTGATGCATTGCATGATGGCTGCACGACAGGCCGAGTGGGGTCATGCCCGCATGGTGGCTGCACGACAGGCCGAGAAGGGTCATGTACCGCATGATGGCGGCATGACAGGCCGAGAAGGCTGATACGCAGCATGATGGCGGCACAATAGGCTGAGAGGGGTCATGCGCCGCATGAGGGCTGCACGACAGGTTGACAGGGGTCATGCGCCACATGATGGCTGCACGACATGCCAAGAGGGGTCATGCCCCGCATGAGGGCTGCACGACAGGCTGACAGGGGTCATGCGCCACATGATAGCTGCACGACAGGCGGAGAGCGGTCATGTGCCGCATGATGGCTGCACGATAGGGCGAGAGGGGTCATGCGCCGACAGGCTGAGAGGAATCATGCGCTGACAGGCCAAGAGGGGTCATGCGCCGCATGAGGGCTGCACGACAGGCCAAGAAGGGTTATGTGCTGCATGATGGCTGCATTACAGGCCAAGAAGGGTGATGCATCGCATGATGGCTGCACGACAGGCCGAGAGGGGTGATACGCTGCATGATGGCTGCACGACAGGATGAGAGGGGTTATGCGCCACATGATAGTTGCACGACAGGCCTAGAGGGGTCATGCACCGCATGAGGGCTGTATGACAGGCTGACAGGGGTCATGTGCTGTATGATGGCTGCATGACAGGCCGGGAGGGGTCATGCGCTGCATGATGGCTGCACGACAGGCCGAGAGAGGTCATGTGCCGCATGATGGCGGCACAACAGGCCGAGAGGAGTCATGCGCCGAATGAGGGCTGCACGACAGGCCGAGAGGGGTAATGTGCTGCATGAGGGCTGCACGACAGGCCGAGAGGGGTCATGCGCCGCATGATGGCTGCACGACAGGCTGAGTGAATTGATACATTGCATGATGGCTGCACGACAGGCCGAGAGGGGTCATGCGCCGCATGGTGGCTGCACGACAGACCGAGAGGGGTCATGCGCCGCATGATGGCTGCATGACAGGCCGAGTGGATTGATGCATTGCATGATGGCTGCACAACAGGCCGAGAGGGGTCATGCGCTGCATGGTGGCTGCACGACATGCCGAGGGGTGTCATGCGCCGCATGATGGCTGCACGACAGGCCTAGAGGGGTCATGCGCCACATGATGGCTGCATGACAGGCCGAGACGGGTCATGCGCCACATGATGGCTGCACGACAGGCCGAGAGGGGTCATGCACTGCATGATGGCTGCACGACAGGCCGAGAGGGTTGATGCGCTGCAAGATGGCTGCACGACAGGCTGAGAGGGGTCATGCGCCGACAGGCCTGAGAGGGGTCATTCACTGACAGGCCGAGAGGGATCATGTGCCGCATGAGGGCTGCATGAGAGGCCGAGAGGAGTCATGCGCCGCATGAGGGCTGCACGACAGGCTGAGAGGGGTCATATGCTGCGTGATAGTTGCACGACAGGCCTAGAGGGGTCATGCACCGCATGAGAGATGCACGACAGGCCGACAGGGGTCATGTGCAGCTTGATGGCTGCACGACAGGCCGAGAGAGGTCATGTGCTGCATGATGGCTGCACGACAGGCCGAGAGGGGTCATGCGCTGTATGATGGCTGCACGACAGGCCGAGAGGGGTCATGCGCTGCATGAGGGCTGCATGACAGGCCAAGAAGGGTGATGCACCGCATGATGGCTGCACGACAGGCCAAGAGGGGTCATGCCCCGCATGATGGCTGCACAACATACCAAGAGGGGTCATGCACTGCATGATGGCTGCACGACAGGCCGAGAGGGGTCATGCGCTGTATGATGGCTGCACGACAGGCCGAGAGGAGTCATGTGCTGCATGAGGGCTGCACGACAGGCCAAGAAGGGTGATGCACTGCATGATGGCTGCACGACAAGCCGAGTGGAGTGATGCATTGCATGATGTCTGCACGGCAGGCCGAGAGGGGTCATACGCCCCATGGTGGCTGCATGAAAGGCTGAGAGGGGTCATGTACCGCATGACGGCTGCACAACAGGCTAAGAGTGCTGATGCGCAGCATGATGGTGGCACGATAGGTCGAGAGGGGTAATGCGCCACATGTTAGCTGCACGACAGGCCGAGAGGGGTCATGCGCCACATGGTGGCTGCACCACAGGCCAACAGGGGTCAAAGGCCGCATGAGGGCTGCACGGCAGGCCAAAAGGTGTGATGCGTAGAATGATGGCTGCACGACAGGCCGAGAGGTGTGATGCATTGCATGATGGCTGCACGACAGGCCAAGAGGGGTCATACGCTGCATGGTGGCTGCACGACAGGCCGAGAGAGGTCATTTGCTGCATGATGGCTGCACGACAGGCCGAGACGGGTCATGCGCCACATGATGGCTGCACGACAGGCCGAGAGGGGTCATGTGCCGCATGATGGCTGCACAACAGGCCGAGAGGGGTCATGCGCCGCATGATGGCTGCACGACAGGCCGAGAGGGGTCATGCGCCGCATGATGGCTGCACGCCAGATCGAGAGGGGTCATGCGCCGCATGATGGCTGCATGACAGACCGAAAGGGGTCATGCGCGGCATGATGGCTGCACGGTAGACCGAGAGGGGTCATGCGCCGCATGATGGCTGCACGACAGGCCGAGAGAGGTCATGCGCCGCATGATGGCTGCACGGCAGGCCGAGAGGAGTCATGCGCTGCATGAGGGCTGCACGACAGGCCGAGAAGGGTCGTGTGCTGCATGAGGGCTGCACGACAGGCCGAGAGGGGTCACGTACCGTATGATGGCTGCACGACAGGCCGAGAGAGGTCTTGCCCGCTTGATGGCTGCACGACAAGCGGAGAGGGGTCATGTGCTGCATGGTGGCTGCACGACAGGCCAAGCCGGGTCATATGCCGCATGGTGGCTTCACGATAGGCCGAGAGGGGTCATGCCCCACATGATGGCTGCACGACAGGCCAAGAAGGGTGATGTGCCGCATGATGGCTGCACGACAGGCCGAGTGGAGTGATGCATTGCATGATGGCTGCACGACAGGCCGAGAGGGGTCATGCCCGCATGGTGGCTGCACGATAGGCCGAGAAGGGTCATGTACCGCATGATTGCTGCACGACAGGCCGAGAGGGCTGATACGCAGCATGATTGCGGCACGATAGGCCGAGAGGGGTCATGCGCCGCATGTTAGCTGCATGACAGGCCGAATGGGGTCAAGCGCCACATGGTGGCTGCACCCCAGGCCGACAGGGGTCATGCGCCGCATGAGGGCTGCACGACAGGCCAAAAGGAGTGATACGTAGCATGATGGCTGCACGACAGGCCGAGAGGAGTTATGCATTGCATGATGGCTGCACGACAGGCCAAGAGGGGTCATACGCTGCATGGTGGCTGCACGACAGGATGAGAGGGGTCATTTGCCACATGATATTTGCACGACAGGCCTAGAGGGGTCATGCACCGCATGAGGGCTGTACGACAGGCCGACAGGGGTCATGTGCTGTATGATGGCTGCATGACAGGCCGGGAGGGGTCATGCGCTGCATGATGGCTGCACGACAGGCCGAGAGAGGTCATGTGCCGCATGATGACGGCACGACAGGCTGAGAGGAGTCATGCGCCGCATGAGGGCTGCACAACAGGCTGAGTGGATTGATAAATTGCATGATGGCTGCACGACGGGCCGAGAGGGGTCATGCGCCGCATGAGGGCTGCACGACAGGCCGAGAGGGGTCATGTGCTGCATGAGGGCTGCACAACAGGCAGAGAGGGGTCATGCGCCGCATGATGGCTGCACGACAGGCTAAGTGGATTGATACATTGCATGATGGCTGCACGACAGGCCGAGAAGGGTCATGCGCCGCATGGTGGCTGCACGACAGACCGAGAGGGGTCATGCACCGCATGATGGCTGCACGACAGGCCGAGTGGATTGATGCATTGCATGATGGCTGCACAACAGGCCGAGAGGGGTCATGCGCCGCATGGTGGCTGCACGACAGGCCGAGGGGTGTCATGCGCTGCATGATGGCTGCACGACAGGCCGAGAGGGGTCATGCGCCACATGATGGCTGCATGACAGGCCGAGACGGGTCATGCGCCACATGATGGGTGCACGACAGGCCGAGAGGGGTCATGCGCTGCATGATGGCTGCACGACAGGCCGAGAGGGGTGATGCGCTGCATGATGGCTGCACGACAGGCCGAGAGGGGTCATGCGCCGACAGGCCTGAGAGGGGTCATTCACTGACAGGCCGAGAGGGATCATGTGCCGCATGAGGGCTGCACAACAGGCTGAGAGGGGTCATATGCCGCATGATAGTTGCACGACAGGCCTAGAGGGGTCATGCACCGCATGAGGGATGCACAACAGGCCGACAGGGGTCAAAGGCCGCATGAGGGCTGCACGGCAGGCCAAAAGGTGTGATGCGTAGAATTATGGCTGCACGACAGGCCGGGAGGAGTGATGCATTGCATGATGGCTGCACGACAGGCCAAGCGGGGTCATACGCTGCATGGTGGCTGCACGACAGGCCGAGAGAGGTCATTTGCTGCATGATGGCTGCACGACAGGCCGAGACGGGTCATGCGCCACATGATGGCTGCACGACAGGCCGAGAGGGGTCATGTGCCGCATGATGGCTGCACAACAGGCCGAGAGGGGTCATGCGCCGCATGATGGCTGCACGAAAGGCCGAGAGGGGTCATGCGCCGCGTGATGGCTGCACGCCAGATCGAGAGGGGTCATGCGCCGCATGATGGCTGCATGACAGACCGAAAGGGGTCATGCGCCGCATGATGGCTGCACGGTAGACCGAGAGGGGTCATGCGCCGCATGATGGCTGTACGACAGGCCGAGAGAGGTCATGCGCCGCATGATGGCTGCACGGCAGGCCGAGAGGAGTCATGCGCTGCATGAGGGCTGCACGACAGGCCGAGAGGGGTCATGTACCATATGATGGCTGCACGACAGGCCGAGAGGGGTCTTGCCCGCTTGATGGCTGCACGACAAGCGGAGAGGGGTCATGTGCTGCATGGTGGCTGCACGACAGGCCAAGCGGGGTCATATGCCGCATGGTGGCTTCACGATAGGCCGAGAGGGGTCATGCCCCACATGATGGCTGCACGACAGGCCAAGAAGGGTGATGTGCCGCATGATGGCTGCACGACAGGCCGAGTGGAGTGATGCATTGCATGATGGCTGCACGACAGGCCGAGAGGGGTCATGCCCGCATGGTGGCTGCACGATAGGCCGAGAAGGGTCATGTACCGCATGATGGCTGCACGACAGGCCGAGAGGGCTGATACGCAGCATGATTGCGGCACGATAGGCCGAGAGGCGTCATGCGCTGCATGTTAGCTGCATGACAGGCCCAGAGGGGTCAAGCGCCACATGGTGGCTGCACCCCAGGCCGACAGGGGTCATGCGCCGCATGAGGGCTGCACGACAGGCCAAAAGGAGTGATACGTAGCATGATGGCTGCACGACAGGCCGAGAGGAGTTATGCATTGCATGATGGCTGCACGACAGGCCGAGAGGTGTGATGCATTGCATGATGGCTGCACGACACGCCAAGAGGGGTCATACACTGCATGGTGGCTGCACGACAGGATGAGAGGGGTCATTCGCCACATGATATTTGCACGACAGGCCTAGAGGGGTCATGCACCGCATGAGGGCTGTACGACAGGCCGACAGGGTTCATGTGCTGTATGATGGCTGCATGACAGGCCGAGAGGGGTCATGCGCTGCATGATGGCTGCACGACAGGCCGAGAGAGTTCATGTGCCGCATGATGACGGCACGACAGGCTGAGAGGAGTCATGCGCCGCATGAGGGCTGCACGACAGGCCGAGAGGGGTCATGTGCTGCATGAGGGCTGCACGACAGGCCGAGAGGGGTCATGCGCTGCATGATGGCTGCACGACAGGCTGAGTGGATTGATAATTGCATGATGGCTGCACAACGGGCCGAGAGGGGTCATGCGCCGCATGAGGGCTGCACAACAGGCCGAGAGGGGTCATGTGCTGCATGAGGGCTGCACGACAGGCAGAGAGAGGTCATGCGCCGCATAATGGCTGCAAGACAGGCTGAGTGGATTGATACATTGCATGATGGCTGCACGACAGGCCGAGAAGGGTCATGCGCCGCATGGTGGCTGCACGACAGACCGAGAGGGGTCATGCGCCGCATGATGGCTGCACGACAGGCCGAGTGGATTGATGCATTGCATGATGGCTGCACAACAGGCCGAGAGGGGTCATGCGCCGCATGGTGGCTGCACGACAGGCCGAGGGGTGTCATGCGCCGCATGATGGCTGCACGACAGGCCGAGAGGGGTCATGCGCCACATGATGGCTGCATGACAGGCCGAGACGGGTCATGCGCCACATGATGGCTGCACGACAGGCCGAGAGGGGTCATGCGCTGCATGATGGCTGCACGACAGGCCGAGAGGGGTGATGCGCTGCATGATGGCTGCACGACAGGCCGAGAGGGGTCATGCGCCGACAGGCCTGAGAGGGGTCATTCACTGACAGGCCAAGAGGGATCATGTGCCGCATGAGGGCTGCACGACAGGCTGAGAGGGGTCATATGCCGCATGATAGTTGCACGACAGGCCTAGAGGGGTCATGCACCGCATGAGGGATGCACAACAGGCCGACAGGGGTCATGTGCAGCTTGATGGCTGCACGACAGGCCGAGAGAGGTCATGTGCTGCATGATGGCTGCACGACAGGCCGAGAGAGGTCATGCGCCGCATGATGGCTGCATGGCAGGCCAAGAGGAGTCATGCGCAGCATGAGGGCTGCACGACAGGCCCAGAGGGGTCATGTGCTGCATGAGGGCTGCACAACAGGCCGAGAGGGGTCATGTACCGCATGATGGCTGCACGACAGGCCAAGAGGGGTCATGCCTGCTTGATGGCTGCACAACAGGCGGAGAGGGGTCATGTGCTGCATGGTGCCTGCACCAGTGGTGGGATCAGGTGCACGTCATCGTCCGGTTTGTGTAACACAGAGCGCAGGCGAATTGAAAAGTGAACTGGGTCAGGAGTTTGACGGCTGACTGGAATCCACCCGCGCTCGGGAAGGGAGGCTTCTCGCGCTGCCCATCTGACGGTTGCCGGGCTCGCGGCACCTCTGGAGAAGAAAATTTAAAATGTTGACACTTACACCACGGAAAAGAAAGTACAGCTCTGCAGGCTCCTCCAGGGTCTTGCTATTTCTGCCCTGTTGAAGGCGCAGCTGGTACCGCCGAAATGCAATATTGCCTAGAGGGGATTGAAGGTCCCTCAGAATAACATCTGTTCTATATTGGACCTCTTGTTTACAACAATATATGTTTTGTTGTTTTTTCAGTTAGCCAGGATCTACAGTAACATTTGTTCAGTATCCCAGTTGGTTTTCGTAGATCACTGTCTATTGAATCAGCCTTATTCGTTGTTTGGGAATATCAGCATTTTTCTTACTTCCCTTTCTTCCCCCTCATGCTTTGGCAGACCCTACCCCATTGGTGTATGAACAAATATTCCCACTGGGGTGTTACTGATACTTACTATGATCATATAATGTTGAAAAAAGTATTTGTTACCTTTTTCCAGTGTTGATGTCTCTACATTGGGAGAAATATTTCCTTATTTTGGTTTATGTCTCATTGATTTTTCCATTTTTCCTTCTTTCTTTTTTATCTAACATTCATGATTTCTGTTTAGCAATTTTGCATTCTGATTCATACTAAGAAGGATTGTTTTTCATATGTATGTAACCTTGTAAATGTTTTATTGATTGTATTTGTACGGATGTTTGCACATAAGGTTTTGTCTTTAACTTACAATAATTTGCATGACTATCCTTGATGTGTTGTACTATGATGGATACTAATTATATGTAGATGCTATTACCCCAAAGGGGTACTTAGGTTTGGACCAGGGGCAGGACCTTAATTCATTCACACCTTCCTATAGGCCAACCTACATACGTACTAGTACCTTGTGTTAATATTTGCATGGTGCCTGCACGACAGGCCAAGAGGGGTCATATGTTGCATGGTGGCTGCACGACAGGCCGAGAGGGGTCATGCCCGCTTGATGGCTGCACGACTGGCGGAGAGGGGTCATGTGCCGTATGGTCGCTGCACGACAGGCCAAGAAGGGTGATGCGCCACATGATGGCTGCATGACAGGCCAAGAAGGGTGATGCACAGCATGATGGCTGCACGACAGGCCGAGAGGGGTGATGTGCCACGTGATGGCTGCACGACAGGATGAGAGGGGTCATGCGCCGCATGATAGTTGCATGACAGGCCTAGAGGGGTCATGCAATGTATGAGGGCTGCACGACAGGCCAACAGGGGTCATGTGCCGCATGATGGCTACACGACAGGCCGAGAGAGGTCATGCGCTGCACTATGGCTGCACGACAGGCCGAGAGGGGTCATGCACTGCATGATGGCTGCAAGACAGGCCGAGAGAGGTCATGCGCCGCATGATGGCTGCATGACAGGCTGAGAGGATTCATGCGCCGCATGAGGGCTGCTCGACAGGCCGAGAGGGGTCACGTGCTGCATGAGGGCTGCACGACAGGCCGAGAGGGGTCATGTGCCGCATGATGGCTGCACGACAGGCCGAGAGGGGTCATGCGCTGCATGATGGCTGCATGACAGGCCGAGAGAGGTCATGTGCCGCATGATGGCTGCACGACAGGCCGAGAGGAGTCATGAGCCGCATGATGGCTGCACAACAGGCCGGGAGGGGTCATGCGCCGCATGATAGTTGCACGACGGGCCTAGAGGTGTCATGCACCGCATGAGGGCTGCACGACAGGCTGACAGGGGTCATGTGCCCCATGATGGCTGCATGACATGCCGAGAGAGGTCATGAGCTGCATGATGGCTGCACGAAAGACCAAGAGGGGTCATGCACTGCATGATGTCTGCACGACAGGCCGAGAGAGGTCATGCGCCATATGATGGCTGCACGGCAGGCCGAGAGGAGTCATGCGCTGCATGAGGGCTGCACGACAGGCCGAGAGGGGTCGTGTGCTGCATGAGGGCTGCACGACAGGCCGAGAGGGGTCATGTACTGTATGATGGCTGCACGACAGGCCGAGAGGGGTCTTGCCCGCTTGATGGCTGCACGACAAGCGGAGAGGGGTCATGTGCTGCATGGTGGCTGCACGACAGGCCAAGCGGGGTCATATGCCGCATGGTGGCTTCACAACAGGCCGAGAGGGGTAAAGCGCCACATGGTGGCTGCACCCCAGGCCGACAGGGGTCATGCGCCGCATGAGGGCTGCACGACAGGCCAAAAGGAGTGATACGTAGCATGCTGGCTGCACGATAGGCCGAGAGGAGTGATGTATTGCATGATGGCTGCACGACAGGCCGAGAGGAGTGATGCATTGCATGATGGCTGCACGACACGCCAAGAGGGGTCATACGCTGCATGGTGGCTGCACGACAGGCCGAGAGGGGTCATTTGCCGCATGATGGCTGCACGACAGACCGAGACGGGTCATGCGCCGCATGATGGCTGCACGACAGGCCGAGAGGGGTCATGCGCTGCATGATGGCTGCACGACAGGCCGATGAGGGGTCATGCGCCGCATGATGGCTGCACGACAGGCCGAGAGGGGTCATGCGCTGCATGATGGCTGCACGACAAGCCGAGAGGGGTCATGCACCGACAGGCCGAGGGAGTCATTCACCGACAGGCTGAGAGGGGTCATGCGCTGCATGAGGGCAGCACAACAGGCCAAGAAGGGTGATGCACCACATGATGGCTGCACGACAGGCCAAGAGGGGTGATGCGCCACATGATGGCTGCACGACATGCCAAGAGGGGTCATGCGCCGCATGATGGCTGCATGACAGGCTGAGAGGGGTCATGCCCGGCATGAGGGCTGCACGACAGGCTGACAGGGGTCATGCGCCGCATGATAGCTGCACGACAGGCGGAGAGCGGTCATGTGCCGCATGATGGCTGCACGATAGGGCGAGAGGGGTCATGCGCCGACAGGCTGAGAGGGATCATGCGCTGACAGGCCAAGAGGGGTCATGCGCCGCATGAGGGCTGCACGACAGGCCAAGAAGGGTGATGTGCTGCATGATGGCTGCATTACAGGCCAAGAAGGGTGATGCATCGCATGATGGCTGCACGACAGGCCGAGAGGGGTGATACGCTGCATGATGGCTGCACGACAGGATGAGCGGGGTCATGCGCCACATGATAGTTGCACGACAGGCCTAGAGGGGTCATGCACCGCATGAGGGCTGTACGACAGGCCGATGAGGGGTCATGCGCCGCATGATGGCTGCACGACAGGCCGAGAGGGGTCATGCGCTGCATGATGGCTGCACGACAAGCCGAGAGGGGTCATGCACCGACAGGCCGAGGGAGTCATTCACCGACAGGCTGAGAGGGGTCATGCGCTGCATGAGGGCAGCACAACAGGCCAAGAAGGGTGATGCACCACATGATGGCTGCACGACAGGCCAAGAGGGGTGATGCGCCACATGATGGCTGCACGACATGCCAAGAGGGGTCATGCGCCGCATGATGGCTGCACGACAGGCTGAGAGGGGTCATGCCCGGCATGAGGGCTGCACGACAGGCTGACAGGGGTCATGCGCCGCATGATAGCTGCACGACAGGCGGAGAGCGGTCATGTGCCGCATGATGGCTGCACGATAGGGCGAGAGGGGTCATGCGCCGACAGGCTGAGAGGGATCATGCGCTGACAGGCCAAGAGGGGTCATGCGCCGCATGAGGGCTGCACGACAGGCCAAGAAGGGTGATGTGCTGCATGATGGCTGCATTACAGGCCAAGAAGGGTGATGCATCGCATGATGGCTGCACGACAGGCCGAGAGGGGTGATACGCCGCATGATGGCTGCACGACAGGATGGGCGGGGTCATGCGCCACATGATAGTTGCACGACAGGCCTAGAGGGGTCATGCACCGCATGAGGGCTGTACGACAGGCCGACAGAGGTCATGTGCTGCATGATGGCTGCATGACAGGCCGAGAGTGGTCATGCGCTGTATGATGGCTTCACGACAGGCCGAGAGGTGTAATGCGCTGCATGAGGGCTGCACGACAGGCCAAGAAGGGTTATGCAACGCATGATAGCTGCACGACAGGCCAAGAGGGGTGATGCGCCGCATGATGGCTGCACAACATACCAAGAGGGGTCATGCACTGCATGATGGCTGCACGACAGGCCGAGAGGGGTCATGTGCTGTATGATGGCTGCACGACAGGCCGAGAGGGGTCATGTGCTGCATGAGGGCTGCACGACAGGCCAAGAAAGGTGATGCACTGCATGATGGCTGCACGACAAGCCGAGTGGAGTGATGCATTGCATGATGGCTGCACGGCAGGCCGAGAGGGGTCATGCGCCCCATGGTGGCTGCACGAAAGGCTGAGAGGGGTCATGTACCGCATGATGGCTGCACAACAGGCTGAGAGTGCTGATGTGCAGCATGATGGCGGCACGATAGGCCGAGAGGGGTCATGCGCCACATGTTAGCTGCACGACAGGCCGAGAGGGGTCATGCGCCACATGGTGGCTGCACCCTAGGCCAACAGGGGTCAAAGGCCGCATGAGGGCTGCACGACAGGCCAAAAGGAGTGATGCATAGAATGATGGCTGCACGACAGGCCAAGAGGAGTGATGCATTGCATGATGGCTGCACGACAGGCCAAGAGGGGTCATACGCTGCATGGTGGCTGCAGGACAGGCCGAGAGAGGTCATTTGCTGCATGATGGCTGCACGACAGGCCGAGACGGGTCATGCGCCACATGATGGCTGCACGACAGGCCGAGAGGGGTCATGCGCCGCATGATGGCTGCACAACAGGCCGAGAGGGGTAATGCGCCGCATGATGGATGCACGACAGATCGAGAGGGGTCATGCGCCGCATGATGGCTGCATGACAGACCGAAAGGGGTCATGCGCCGCATGATGGCTGCACGACAGGCGGAGAGAGGTCATGCGCCGCATGATGGCTGCACGGCAGGCCGAGAGGAGTCATTAGCTGCATGAGGGCTGCACGACAGGCCGAGAGGGGTCGTGTGCTGCATGAGGGCTGCACGACAGGCCGAGAGGGGTCATGTACCGTATGATGGCTGCACGACAGGCCGAGAGGAGTGATGCATTGCATGATGGCTGCATGACAGGCCGAGTGGGGTCATGCCCGCATGGTGGCTGCACGACAGGCCGAGAAGGGTCATGTACCGCATGATGGCGGCACGACAGGCCGAGAGGGCTGATATGCAGCATGATGGCGGCACAATAGGCTGAGAGGGGTCATGCGCCGCATGTTAGCTGCACGACAGGCCGAGAGGGGTAAAGCGCCACATGGTGGCTGCACCCCAGGCCGACAGGGGTCATGCGCCGCATGAGGGCTGCACGACAGGCCAAAAGGAGTGATACGTAGCATGCTGGCTGCACGACAGGCCGAGAGGAGTGATGTATTGCATGATGGATGCACGACAGGCCGAGAGGAGTGATACATTGCATGATGGCTGCACGACACGCCAAGAGGGGTCATACGCTGCATGGTGGCTGTACGACAGGCCGAGAGGGGTCATTTGCCGCATGATGGCTGCACGACAGACCGAGAGGGGTCATGCGCTGCATGATGGCTGCACGACAGGCCGATGAGGGGTCATGCGCCGCATGATGGCTGCACGACAGGCCGAGAGGGGTCATGCGCTGCATGATGGCTGCACGACAGGCTGAGAGGGGTCATGCCCGGCATGAGGGCTGCACGACAGGCTGACAGGTGTCATGCGCCGCATGAGGGCAGCACAACAGGCCAAGAAGGGTGATGCACCACATAATGGCTGCACGACAGGCCAAGAAAGGTGATGCACTGCATGATGGCTGCATGACAGGCCAAGAGGGGTGATGCGCCACATGATGGCTGCACGACATGCCAAGAGGGGTCATGCCCCGCATGAGGGCTGCACGACAGGCTGACAGGGGTCATGCACCGCATGATAGCTGCACGACAGGCGGAGAGCGGTCATGTGCCGCATGATGGCTGCACGATAGGGCGAGAGGGGTCATGCGCCGACAGGCTGAGAGGGATCATGCGCTGACAGGCCAAGAGGGGTCATGCGCCGCATGAGGGCTGCACGACAGGCCAAGAAGGGTGATGTGCTGCATGATGGCTGCATTACAGGCCAAGAAGGGTGATGCATCGCATGATGGCTGCACGACAGGCCGAGAGGGGTGATACGCTGCATGAAGGCTGCACGACAGGATGAGAGGGGTCATGCGCCAAATGATAGTTGCACGACAGGCCTAGAGTGGTCATGCACCGCATGAGGGCTGTATGACAGGCCGACAGGGGTCATGTGCTGTATGATGGCTGCATGACAGGCCGGGAGGGGTCATGCGCTGCATGATGGCTGCACGACAGGCCCGAGAGAGGTCATGTGCCACATGATGGCGGCACGACAGGCCGAGAGGAGTCATGCGCCGAATGAGGGCTGCACGACAGGCCGAGAGGGGTCATGTGCTGCATGAGGGCTGCACGACAGGCCGAGAGGGGTCATGCGCCGCATGATGGCTGCACGACAGGCTGAGTGAATTGATACATTGCATGATGGCTGCACGACAGGCCGAGAGGGGTCATGCGCCGCATGGTGGCTGCACGACAGACCGAGAGGGGTCATGCGCCGCATGATGGCTGCACGACAGGCCGAGTGGATTGATGCATTGCATGATGGCTGCACAACAGGCCGAGAGGGGTCATGCGCCGCATGGTGGCTGCACGCCATGCCGAGGGGTGTCATGCGCCGCATGATGGCTGCACGACAGGCCTAGAGGGGTCATGCGCCACATGATGGCTGCATGACAGGCCGAGACGGGTCATGCGCCACATGACGGCTGCACGACAGGCCGAGAGGGGTCATGCGCTGCATGATGGCTGCACGACAGGCCGAGAGGGTTGATGCGCTGCATGATGGCTGCACGACAGGCTGAGAGGGGTCATGCGCCGACAGGCCTGAGAGGGGTCATTCACTGACAGGCCGAGAGGGATCATGTGCCGCATGAGGGCTGCATGAGAGGCCGAGACGAGTCATGCGCCGCATGAGGGCTGCACAACAGGCTGAGAGGGGTCATATGCTGCATGATAGTTGCACGACAGGCCTAGAGGGGTCATGCACCACATGAGGGATGCACGACAGGCCGACAGGGGTCATGTGCAGCTTGATGGCTGCACGACAGGCTGAGAGAGGTCATGTGCTGCATGATGGCTGCACGACAGGCCGAGAGGGGTCATGCGCTGTATGATGGCTGCACGACAGGCCGAGAGGGGTCATGCGCTGCATGAGGGCTGCATTACAGGCCAAGAAGGGTGATGCACCGCATGATGGCTGCACGACAGGCCAAGAGGGGTGATGCGCCGCATGATGGCTGCACAACATACCAAGAGGGGTCATGCACTGCATGATGGCTGCACGACAGGCCGAGAGGGGTCATGCGCTGTATGATGGCTGCACAACAGGCCAAGAGGAGTCATGTGCTGCATGAGGGCTGCACGACAGGCCAAGAAGGGTGATGCACTGCATGATGGCTGCACGACAAGCCGAGTGGAGTGATGCATTGCATGATGGCTGCACGGCAGGCCGAGAGGGGTCATGCGCCCCATGGTGGCTGCACGAAAGGCTGAGAGGGGTCATGTACCGCATGACGGCTGCACAACAGGCTGAGAGTGCTGATGCGCAGCATGATGGCGGCACGATAGGCCGAGAGGGGTAATGCGCCACATGTTAGCTGCACGACAGGCCGAGAGGGGTCATGCGCCACATGGTGGCTGCACCCCAGGCCAACAGGGGTCAAAGGCCGCATGAGGGCTGCACGACAGGCCAAAAGGAGTGATGCGTAGAATGATGGCTGCACGACAGGCCGAGAGGAGTGATGCATTGCATGATGGCTGCACGACAGGCCAAGAGGGGTCATACGCTGCATGGTGGCTGCACGACAGGCCGAGAGAGGTCATTTGCTGCATGATGGCTGCACGACAGGCCAAGACGGGTCATGCGCCACATGATGGCTGCACGACAGGCCGAGAGGGGTCATGTGCCGCATGATGGCTGCACAACAGGCCGAGAGAGGTCATGCACCGCATGATGGCTGCACGGCAGGCCGAGAGGAGTCATGCGCTGCATGAGGGCTGCACGACAGGCCGAGAAGGGTCATGTGCTGCATGAGGGCTGCACGACAGGCCGAGAGGGGTCATGTACCGTATGATGGCTGCACGACAGGCCGAGAGGGGTCTTGCCCGCTTGATGGCTGCACGACAAGTGGAGAGGGGTCATGTGCTGCATGGTGGCTGCTCGACAGGCCAAGCGGGGTCATATGCCGCATGGTGGCTTCACGATAGGCCGAGAGGGGTGATGCGCCGCATGATGGCTGCACGACAGGCCGAGTGGAGTGATGCATTGCATGATGGCTGCACGACAGGCCGAGAGGGGTCATGCCCGCATGGTGGCTGCACGATAGGCCGAGAAAGGTCATGTACCACATGGTGGCTGCACGACAGGCCGAGAGGGCTGATACGCAGCATGATTGCGGCACGATAGGCCGAGAGGAGTCATGCGCCGCATGTTAGCTGCATGACAGGCCGAGAGGGGTCAAGCGCCACATGGTGGCTGCACCCCAGGCCGACAGGGGTCATGCGCCGCATGAGGGCTGCACGACAGGCCAAAAGGAGTGATACGTAGCATGATGGCTGCATGACAGGCCGAGAGGAGTTATGCATTGCATGATGGCTGCACGACAGGCCGAGAGGGGTCATACGCTGCATGGTGGCTGCACGACAGGATGAGAGGGGTCATTCGCCACATGATATTTGCACGACAGGCCTAGAGGGGTCATGCACCGCATGAGGGCTGTACGACAGGCCGAGAGGGATCATGTGCTGCATGAGGGCTGCACGACAGGCCGAGAGGGGTCATGCGCCGCATGAGGGCTGCACGACAGGCCGAGAGGGATCATGTGCTGCATGAGGGCTGCACGACAGGCCGAGAGGGGTCATGCGCCGCATGATGGCTGCACGACAGGCTGAGTGGATTGATACATTGCATGATGGCTGCATGACAGGCCGAGAGGGGTCATGCGCCGCATAGTGGCTGCACGACAGACCGAGAGGGGTCATGCTCCGCATGATGGCTGCACGACAGGCCGAGTGGATTGATGCATTGCATGATGGCTGCACAACAGGCCGAGAGGGGTCATGCGCCGCATGGTGGCTGCATGACAGGCCGAGGGGTGTCATGCGCCGCATGATGGCTGAACGACAGGCCGAGAGGGATCATGCGCCACATGATGGCTGCATGTCAGGCCGAGACGGGTCATGCGCCACATGATGGCTGCACGAGAGGATGAGAGGGGTCATGCGCCGACAGGCCTGAGAGGAGTCATTCACTGACAGGCCGAGAGGGATCATGTGCCGCATGAGGGCTGCACGAGAGGCCGAGAGGAGTCATGCGCCGCATGAGGGCTGCACGACAGGCTGAAAGTGGTCATATGCCGCATGATAGTTGCACGACAGGCCTAGAGGGGTCATGCACCGCATGAGGGATGCACGACAGGCCGACAGGGGTCATGTGCAGCTTGATGGCTGCACGACAGGCCGAGAGAGGTCATGTGCTGCATGATGGATGCATGACAGGCCGAGAGGGGTCATGCGCTGTATGATGGCTTCACGACAGGCCGAGAGGAGTCATGCGCTGCATGAGGGCTGCACGACAGGCCAAGAAGGGTTATGCACCGAATGATGGCTGCACGACAGGCCAAGAGGGGTGATGCGCCGCATGATGGCTGCACAACATACCAAGAGGGGTCATGCACTGCATGATGGCTGCACGACAGGCCGAGAGGGGTCATGCGCTGTATGATGGCTGCACGACAGGCCGAGAGGGGTCATGTGCTGCATGAGGGCTGCACGACAGGCCAAGAAAGGTGATGCACTGCATGATGGCTGCACGACAAGCCGAGTGGAGTGATGCATTGCATGATGGCTGCACGGCAGGCCGAGAGGGGTCATGCGCCCCATGGTGGCTGCACGAAAGGCTGAGAGGGGTCATGTACCGCATGATGGCTGCACAACAGGCTGAGAGTGCTGATGTGCAGCATGATGGCGGCACGATAGGCCGAGAGGGGTCATGCGCCACATGTTAGCTGCACGACAGGCCGAGAGGGGTCATGCGCCACATGGTGGCTGCACCCCAGGCCAACAGGGGTCAAAGGCCGCATGAGGGCTGCACGACAGGCCAAAAGGAGTGATGCGTAGAATGATGGCTGCACGACAGGCCGAGAGGAGTGATGCATTGCATGATGGCTGCACGACAGGCCAAGAGGGGTCATACGCTGCATGGTGGCTGCAGGACAGGCCGAGAGAGGTCATTTGCTGCATGATGGCTGCACGACAGGCCGAGACGGGTCATGCGCCACATGATGGCTGCACGACAGGCCAAGAGGGGTCATGCGCCGCATGATGGCTGCACAACAGGACGAGAGGGGTAATGCGCCGCATGATGGATGCACGACAGATCGAGAGGGGTCATGCGCCGCATGATGGCTGCACGACAGACCGAAAGGGGTCATGCGCCGCATGATGGCTGCACGACAGGCGGAGAGAGGTCATGCGCCGCATGATGGCTGCACGGCAGGCCGAGAGGAGTCATTAGCTGCATGAGGGCTGCACGACAGGCCGAGAGGGGTCGTGTGCTGCATGAGGGCTGCACGACAGGCCGAGAGGGGTCATGTACCGTATGATGGCTGCACGACAAGCCGAGAGGAGTGATGCATTGCATGATGGCTGCACGACAGGCCGAGTGGGGTCATGCCCGCATGGTGGCTGCACGACAGGCCGAGAAGGGTCATGTACCGCATGATGGCGGCACGACAGGCCGAGAGGGCTGATATGCAGCATGATGGCGGCACAATAGGCTGAGAGGGGTCATGCGCCGCATGTTAGCTGCACGACAGGCCGAGAGGGGTAAAGCGCCACATGGTGGCTGCACCCCAGGCCGACAGGGGTCATGCGCCGCATGAGGGCTGCACGACAGGCCAAAAGGAGTGATACGTAGCATGCTGGCTGCACGACAGGCCGAGAGTAGTGATGTATTGCATGATGGATGCACGACAGGCCGAGAGGAGTGATACATTGCATGATGGCTGCACGACACGCCAAGAGGGGTCATACGCTGCATGGTGGCTGCACGACAGGCCGAG
Source organism: Ambystoma mexicanum (assembly GCF_040938575.1). Taxonomy (NCBI): domain Eukaryota; kingdom Metazoa; phylum Chordata; class Amphibia; order Caudata; family Ambystomatidae; genus Ambystoma; species Ambystoma mexicanum. Next base: position 1,285,809,618 of record NC_090928.1, read on the forward strand.
AGGGGTCATTTGCCGCATGATGGCTGCACAACAGACCGAGACGGGTCATGCGCCGCATGATGGCTGCACGACAGGCCGAGAGGGGTCATGCGCCGCATGATGGCTGCATGACAGGCCGAGAGGGGTCATGCGCTGCATGATGGCTGCATGACAGGCTGAGAGGGGTCATGCCCGGCATGAGGGCTGCACGACAGGCTGACAGGGGTCATGCGCCGCATGAGGGCAGCACAACAGGCCAAGAAGGGTGATGCACCACATAATGGCTGCACGACAGGCCAAGAAGGGTGATGCACTGCATGATGGCTGCATGACAGGCCAAGAGGGGTGATGCGCCACATGATGGCTGCACGACATGCCAAGAGGGGTCATGCCCCGCATGAGGGCTGCACGACAGGCTGACAGGGGTCATGCGCCGCATGATAGCTGCACGACAGGCGGAGAGCGGTCATGTGCCGCATGATGGCTGCACGATAGGGCGAGAGGGGTCATGCGCCGACAGGCTGAGAGGGATCATGCGCTGACAGGCCAAGAGGGGTCATGCGCCGCATGAGGGCTGCACGACAGGCCAAGAAGGGTGATGTGCTGCATGATGGCTGCATTACAGGCCAAGAAGGGTGATGCATCGCATGATGGCTGCACGAGAGGCCGAGAGGGGTGATAAGCTGCATGAAGGCTGCACGACAGGATGAGAGGGGTCATGCGCCACATGATAGTTGCACGACAGGCCTAGAGGGGTCATGCACCGCATGAGGGCTGTATGACAGGCCGACAGGGGTCATGTGCTGTATGATGGCTGCATGACAGGCCGGGAGGGGTCATGCGCTGCATGATGGCTGCACGACAGGCCGAGAGAGGTCATGTGCCGCATGATGGCGGCACGACAGGCCGAGAGGAGTCATGCGCCGAATGAGGGCTGCACGACAGGCCGAGAGGGGTCATGTGCTGCATGAGGGCTGCACGACAGGCCGAGAGGGGTCATGCGCCGCATGATGGCTGCACGACAGGCTGAGTGAATTGATACATTGCATGATGGCTGCACGACAGGCCGAGAGGGGTCATGCGCCGCATGGTGGCTGCACGACAGGCCGAGTGGAGTGATGCATTGCATGATGGCTGCACGACAGGCCGAGAGGGGTCATGCCCGCATGGTGGCTGCACGATAGGCCGAGAAGGGTCATGTACCGCATGATGGCTGCACGACAGGCCGAGAGGGCTGATACGCAGCATGATTGCGGCACGATAGGCCGAGAGGGGTCATGCGCCGCATGTTAGCTGCATGACAGGCCCAGAGGGGTCAAGCGCCACATGGTGGCTGCACCCCAGGCCGACAGGGTCATGCGCCGCATGAGGGCTGCACGACAGGCCAAAAGGAGTGATACGTAGCATGATGGCTGCACGACAGGCCGAGAGGAGTTATGCATTGCATGATGGCTGCACGACAGGCCGAGAGGTGTGATGCATTGCATGATGGCTGCACGACACGCCAAGAGGGGTCATACGCTGCATGGTGGCTGCACGACAGGATGAGAGGGGTCATTCGCCACATGATATTTGCACGACAGGCCTAGAGGGGTCATGCACCGCATGAGGGCTGTACGACAGGCCGACAGGGTTCATGTGCTGTATGATGGCTGCATGACAGGCCGAGAGGGGTCATGCGCTGCATGATGGCTGCACGACAGGCCGAGAGAGGTCATGTGCCGCATGATGACGGCACGACAGGCTGAGAGGAGTCATGCGCCGCATGAGGGCTGCACGACAGGCCGAGAGGGGTCATGTGCTGCATGAGGGCTGCACGACAGGCCGAGAGGGGTCATGCGCTGCATGATGGCTGCACGACAGGCTGAGTGGATTGATAAATTGCATGATGGCTGCACAACGGGCCGAGAGGGGTCATGCGCCGCATGAGGGCTGCACGACAGGCCGAGAGGGGTCATATGCTGCATGAGGGCTGCACGACAGGCAGAGAGGGGTCATGCGCCGCATGATGGCTGCAAGACAGGCTGAGTGGATTGATACATTGCATGATGGCTGCACGACAGGCCGAGAAGGGTCATGCGCCGCATGGTGGCTGCACGACAGACCGAGAGGGGTCATGCGCCGCATGATGGCTGCACGACAGGCCGAGTGGATTGATGCATTGCATGATGGCTGCACAACAGGCCGAGAGGGGTCATGCGCCGCATGGTGGCTGCACGACAGGCCGAGGGGTGTCATGCGCCGCATGATGGCTGCACGACAGGCCGAGAGGGGTCATGCGCCACATGATGGCTGCATGACAGGCCGAGACGGGTCATGCGCCACATGATGGCTGCACGACAGGCCGAGAGGGGTCATGCGCTGCATGATGGCTGCACGACAGGCCGAGAGGGGTGATGCGCTGCATGATGGCTGCACGACAGGCCGAGAGGGGTCATGCGCCGACAGGCCTGAGAGGGGTCATTCACTGACAGGCCAAGAGGGATCATGTGCCGCATGAGGGCTGCACGACAGGCTGAGAGGGGTCATATGCCGCATGATAGTTGCACGACAGGCCTAGAGGGGTCATGCACCGCATGAGGGATGCACAACAGGCCGACAGGGGTCATGTGCAGCTTGATGGCTGCACGACAGGCCGAGAGAGGTCATGTGCTGCATGATGGCTGCACGACAGGCCGAGAGAGGTCATGCGCCGCATGATGGCTGCATGGCAGGCCAAGAGGAGTCATGCGCAGCATGAGGGCTGCACGACAGGCCCAGAGGGGTCATGTGCTGCATGAGGGCTGCACAACAGGCCGAGAGGGGTCATGTACCGCATGATGGCTGCACGACAGGCCAAGAGGGGTCATGCCTGCTTGATGGCTGCACAACAGGCGGAGAGGGGTCATGTGCTGCATGGTGCCTGCACCAGTGGTGGGATCAGGTGCACGTCATCGTCCGGTTTGTGTAACACAGAGCGCAGGCGAATTGAAAAGTGAACTGGGTCAGGAGTTTGACGGCTGACTGGAATCCACCCGCGCTCGGGAAGGGAGGCTTCTCGCGCTGCCCATCTGACGGTTGCCGGGCTCGCGGCACCTCTGGAGAAGAAAATTTAAAATGTTGACACTTACACCACGGAAAAGAAGGTACAGCTCTGCAGGCTCCTCCAGGGTCTTGCTATTTCTGCCCTGTTGAAGGCGGAGCTGGTACCGCCGAAACGCAATATTGCCTAGAGGGGATTGAAGGTCCCTCAGAATAACATCTGTTCTATATTGGACCTCTTGTTTACAACAATATATGTTTTGTTGTTTTTTCAGTTAGCCAGGATCTACAGTAACATTTGTTCAGTATCCCAGTTGGTTTTCGTAGATCACTGTCTATTGAATCAGGCTTATTCGTTGTTTGGGAATATCAGCATTTTTCTTACTTCCCTTTCTTCCCCCTCATGCTTTGGCAGACCCCACCCCATTGGTGTATGAACAAATATTCCCACTGGGGTGTTACTGATACTTACTATGATCATATAATGTTGAAAAAAGTATTTGTTACCTTTTTCCAGTGTTGATGTCTCTACATTGGGAGAAATATTTCCTTATTTTGGTTTATGTCTCATTGATTTTTCCATTTTTCCTTCTTTCTTTTTTATCTAACATTCATGATTTCTGTTTAGCAATTTTGCATTCTGATTCATACTAAGAAGGATTGTTTTTCATATGTATGTAACCTTGTAAATGTTTTATTGATTGTATTTGTACGGATGTTTGCACATAAGGTTTTGTCTTTAACTTACAATAATTTGCATGACTATCCTTGATGTGTTGTACTATGATGGATACTAATTATATGTAGATGCTATTACCCCAAAGGGGTACTTAGGTTTGGACCAGGGGCAGGACCTTAATTCATTCACACCTTCCTATAGGCCAACCTACATACGTACTAGTACCTTGTGTTAATATTTGCATGGTGCCTGCACGACAGGCCAAGAGGGGTCATATGTTGCATGGTGGCTGCACGACAGGCCGAGAGGGGTCATGCCCGCTTGATGGCTGCACGACTGGCGGAGAGGGGTCATGTGCCGTATGGTCGCTGCACGACAGGCCAAGAAGGGTGATGCGCCACATGATGGCTGCATGACAGGCCAAGAAGGGTGATGCACAGCATGATGGCTGCACGACAGGCCGAGAGGGGTGATGTGCCACGTGATGGCTGCACGACAGGATGAGAGGGGTCATGCGCCGCATGATAGTTGCATGACAGGCCTAGAGGGGTCATGCAATGTATGAGGGCTGCACGACAGGCCAACAGGGGTCATGTGCCGCATGATGGCTACACGACAGGCCGAGAGAGGTCATGCGCTGCACTATGGCTGCACGACAGGCCGAGAGGGGTCATGCACTGCATGATGGCTGCAAGACAGGCCGAGAGAGGTCATGCGCCGCATGATGGCTGCATGACAGGCTGAGAGGATTCATGCGCCGCATGAGGGCTGCTCGACAGGCCGAGAGGGGTCACGTGCTGCATGAGGGCTGCACGACAGGCCGAGAGGGGTCATGTGCCGCATGATGGCTGCACGACAGGCCGAGAGGGGTCATGCGCTGCATGATGGCTGCATGACAGGCCGAGAGAGGTCATGTGCCGCATGATGGCTGCACGACAGGCCGAGAGGAGTCATGAGCCGCATGATGGCTGCACAACAGGCCGGGAGGGGTCATGCGCCGCATGATAGTTGCACGACGGGCCTAGAGGTGTCATGCACCGCATGAGGGCTGCACGACAGGCTGACAGGGGTCATGTGCCCCATGATGGCTGCATGACATGCCGAGAGAGGTCATGAGCTGCATGATGGCTGCACGAAAGACCAAGAGGGGTCATGCACTGCATGATGTCTGCACGACAGGCCGAGAGAGGTCATGCGCCATATGATGGCTGCACGGCAGGCCGAGAGGAGTCATGCGCTGCATGAGGGCTGCACGACAGGCCGAGAGGGGTCGTGTGCTGCATGAGGGCTGCACGACAGGCCGAGAGGGGTCATGTACTGTATGATGGCTGCACGACAGGCCGAGAGGGGTCTTGCCCGCTTGATGGCTGCACGACAAGCGGAGAGGGGTCATGTGCTGCATGGTGGCTGCACGACAGGCCAAGCGGGGTCATATGCCGCATGGTGGCTTCACAACAGGCCGAGAGGGGTAAAGCGCCACATGGTGGCTGCACCCCAGGCCGACAGGGGTCATGCGCCGCATGAGGGCTGCACGACAGGCCAAAAGGAGTGATACGTAGCATGCTGGCTGCACGATAGGCCGAGAGGAGTGATGTATTGCATGATGGCTGCACGACAGGCCGAGAGGAGTGATGCATTGCATGATGGCTGCACAACACGCCAAGAGGGGTCATACGCTGCATGGTGGCTGCACGACAGGCCGAGAGGGGTCATTTGCCGCATGATGGCTGCACGACAGACCGAGACGGGTCATGCGCCGCATGATGGCTGCACGACAGGCCGAGAGGGGTCATGCGCTGCATGATGGCTGCACGACAGGCCGATGAGGGGTCATGCGCCGCATGATGGCTGCACGACAGGCCGAGAGGGGTCATGCGCTGCATGATGGCTGCACGACAAGCCGAGAGGGGTCATGCACCGACAGGCCGAGGGAGTCATTCACCGACAGGCTGAGAGGGGTCATGCGCTGCATGAGGGCAGCACAACAGGCCAAGAAGGGTGATGCACCACATGATGGCTGCACGACAGGCCAAGAGGGGTGATGCGCCACATGATGGCTGCACGACATGCTAAGAGGGGTCATGCGCCGCATGATGGCTGCATGACAGGCTGAGAGGGGTCATGCCCGGCATGAGGGCTGCACGACAGGCTGACAGGGGTCATGCGCCGCATGATAGCTGCACGACAGGCGGAGAGCGGTCATGTGCCGCATGATGGCTGCACGATAGGGCGAGAGGGGTCATGCGCCGACAGGCTGAGAGGGATCATGCGCTGACAGGCCAAGAGGGGTCATGCGCCGCATGAGGGCTGCACGACAGGCCAAGAAGGGTGATGTGCTGCATGATGGCTGCATTACAGGCCAAGAAGGGTGATGCATCGCATGATGGCTGCACGACAGGCCGAGAGGGGTGATACGCTGCATGATGGCTGCACGACAGGATGAGCGGGGTCATGCGCCACATGATAGTTGCACGACAGGCCTAGAGGGGTCATGCACCGCATGAGGGCTGTACGACAGGCCGATGAGGGGTCATGCGCCGCATGATGGCTGCACGACAGGCCGAGAGGGGTCATGCGCTGCATGATGGCTGCACGACAAGCCGAGAGGGGTCATGCACCGACAGGCCGAGGGAGTCATTCACCGACAGGCTGAGAGGGGTCATGCGCTGCATGAGGGCAGCACAACAGGCCAAGAAGGGTGATGCACCACATGATGGCTGCACGACAGGCCAAGAGGGGTGATGCGCCACATGATGGCTGCACGACATGCCAAGAGGGGTCATGCACCGCATGATGGCTGCACGACAGGCTGAGAGGGGTCATGCCCGGCATGAGGGCTGCACGACAGGCTGACAGGGGTCATGCGCCGCATGATAGCTGCACGACAGGCGGAGAGCGGTCATGTGCCGCATGATGGCTGCACGATAGGGCGAGAGGGGTCATGCGCCGACAGGCTGAGAGGGATCATGCGCTGACAGGCCAAGAGGGGTCATGCGCCGCATGAGGGCTGCACGACAGGCCAAGAAGGGTGATGTGCTGCATGATGGCTGCATTACAGGCCAAGAAGGGTGATGCATCGCATGATGGCTGCACGACAGGCCGAGAGGGGTGATACGCCGCATGATGGCTGCACGACAGGATGGGCGGGGTCATGCGCCACATGATAGTTGCACGACAGGCCTAGAGGGGTCATGCACCGCATGAGGGCTGTACGACAGGCCGACAGAGGTCATGTGCTGCATGATGGCTGCATGACAGGCCGAGAGGGGTCATGCGCTGTATGATGGCTTCACGACAGGCCGAGAGGTGTCATGCGCTGCATGATGGCTGCACGACAGGCCAAGAAGGGTTATGCAACGCATGATGGCTGCACGACAGGCCAAGAGGGGTGATGCGCCGCATGATGGCTGCACAACATACCAAGAGGGGTCATGCACTGCATGATGGCTGCACGACAGGCCGAGAGGGGTCATGCGCTGTATGATGGCTGCACGACAGGCCGAGAGGGGTCATGTGCTGCATGAGGGCTGCACGACAGGCCAAGAAAGGTGATGCACTGCATGATGGCTGCACGACAAGCCGAGTGGAGTGATGTATTGCATGATGGCTGCACGGCAGGCCGAGAGGGGTCATGCGCCCCATGGTGGCTGCACGAAAGGCTGAGAGGGGTCATGTACCGCATGATGGCTGCACAACAGGCTGAGAGTGCTGATGTGCAGCATGATGGCGGCACGATAGGCCGAGAGGGGTCATGCGCCACATGTTAGCTGCACGACAGGCCGAGAGGGGTCATGCGCCACATGGTGGCTGCACCCCAGGCCAACAGGGGTCAAAGGCCGCATGAGGGCTGCACGACAGGCCAAAAGGAGTGATGCATAGAATGATGGCTGCACGACAGGCCAAGAGGAGTGATGCATTGCATGATGGCTGCAAGACAGGCCAAGAGGGGTCATACGCTGCATGGTGGCTGCAGGACAGGCCGAGAGAGGTCATTTGCTGCATGATGGCTGCACGACAGGCCGAGACGGGTCATGCGCCACATGATGGCTGCACGACAGGCCGAGAGGGGTCATGCGCCGCATGATGGCTGCACAACAGGCCGAGAGGGGTAATGCGCCGCATGATGGATGCACGACAGATCGAGAGGGGTCATGCGCCGCATGATGGCTGCATGACAGACCGAAAGGGGTCATGCGCCGCATGATGGCTGCACGACAGGCGGAGAGAGGTCATGCGCCGCATGATGGCTGCACGGCAGGCCGAGAGGAGTCATTAGCTGCATGAGGGCTGCACGACAGGCCGAGAGGGGTCGTGTGCTGCATGAGGGCTGCACGACAGGCCGAGAGGGGTCATGTACCGTATGATGGCTGCACGACAGGCCGAGAGGAGTGATGCATTGCATGATGGCTGCATGACAGGCCGAGTGGGGTCATGCCCGCATGGTGGCTGCACGACAGGCCGAGAAGGGTCATGTACCGCATGATGGCGGCACGACAGGCCGAGAGGGCTGATATGCAGCATGATGGCGGCACAATAGGCTGAGAGGGGTCATGCGCCGCATGTTAGCTGCACGACAGGCCGAGAGGGGTAAAGCGCCACATGGTGGCTGCACCCCAGGCCGACAGGGGTCATGCGCTGCATGAGGGCTGCACGACAGGCCAAAAGGAGTGATACGTAGCATGCTGGCTGCACGACAGGCCGAGAGGAGTGATGTATTGCATGATGGATGCACGACAGGCCGAGAGGAGTGATACATTGCATGATGGCTGCACGACACGCCAAGAGGGGTCATACGCTGCATGGTGGCTGTACGACAGGCCGAGAGGGGTCATTTGCCGCATGATGGCTGCACGACAGACCGAGATGGGTCATGCGCCGCATGATGGCTGCACGACAGGCCGAGAGGGGTCATGCGCTGCATGATGGCTGCACGACAGGCCGATGAGGGGTCATGCGCCGCATGATGGCTGCACGACAGGCCGAGAGGGGTCATGCGCTGCATGATGGATGCACGACAGGCTGAGAGGGGTCATGCCCGGCATGAGGGCTGCACGACAGGCTGACAGGTGTCATGCGCCGCATGAGGGCAGCACAACAGGCCAAGAAGGGTGATGCACCACATAATGGCTGCACGACAGGCCAAGAAAGGTGATGCACTGCATGATGGCTGCATGACAGGCCAAGAGGGGTGATGCGCCACATGATGGCTGCACGACATGCCAAGAGGGGTCATGCCCCGCATGAGGGCTGCACGACAGGCTGACAGGGGTCATGCACCGCATGATAGCTGCACGACAGGCGGAGAGCGGTCATGTGCCGCATGATGGCTGCACGATAGGGCGAGAGGGGTCATGCGCCGACAGGCTGAGAGGGATCATGCGCTGACAGGCCAAGAGGGGTCATGCGCCGCATGAGGGCTGCACGACAGGCCAAGAAGGGTGATGTGCTGCATGATGGCTGCATTACAGGCCAAGAAGGGTGATGCATCGCATGATGGCTGCACGACAGGCCGAGAGGGGTGATACGCTGCATGAAGGCTGCACGACAGGATGAGAGGGGTCATGCGCCACATGATAGTTGCACGACAGGCCTAGAGGGGTCATGCACCGCATGAGGGCTGTATGACAGGCCGACAGGGGTCATGTGCTGTATGATGGCTGCATGACAGGCCGGGAGGGGTCATGGGCTGCATGATGGCTGCACGACAGGCCGAGAGAGGTCATGTGCCACATGATGGCGGCACGACAGGCCAAGAGGAGTCATGCGCCGAATGAGGGCTGCACGACAGGCCGAGAGGGGTCATGTGCTGCATGAGGGCTGCACGACAGGCCGAGAGGGGTCATGCGCCGCATGATGGCTGCACGACAGGCTGAGTGAATTGATACATTGCATGATGGCTGCACGACAGGCCGAGAGGGGTCATGCGCTGCATGGTGGCTGCACGACAGACCGAGAGGGGTCATGCGCCGCATGATGGCTGCACGACAGGCCGAGTGGATTGATGCATTGCATGATGGCTGCACAACAGGCCGAGAGGGGTCATGCGCCGCATGGTGGCTGCACGCCATGCCGAGGGGTGTCATGCGCCGCATGATGGCTGCACGACAGGCCTAGAGGGGTCATGCGCCACATGATGGCTGCATGACAGGCCGAGACGGGTCATGCGCCACATGACGGCTGCACGACAGGCCGAGAGGGGTCATGCGCTGCATGATGGCTGCACGACAGGCCGAGAGAGTTGATGCGCTGCATGATGGCTGCACGACAGGCTGAGAGGGGTCATGCGCCGACAGGCCTGAGAGGGGTCATTCACTGACAGGCCGAGAGGGATCATGTGCCGCATGAGGGCTGCATGAGAGGCCGAGACGAGTCATGCGCCGCATGAGGGCTGCACAACAGGCTGAGAGGGGTCATATGCTGCATGATAGTTGCACGACAGGCCTAGAGGGGTCATGCACCACATGAGGGATGCACGACAGGCCGACAGGGGTCATGTGCAGCTTGATGGCTGCACGACAGGCTGAGAGAGGTCATGTGCTGCATGATGGCTGCACGACAGGCCGAGAGGGGTCATGCGCTGTATGATGGCTGCACGACAGGCCGAGAGGGGTCATGCGCTGCATGAGGGCTGCATTACAGGCCAAGAAGGGTGATGCACCGCATGATGGCTGCACGACAGGCCAAGAGGGGTGATGCGCCGCATGATGGCTGCACAACATACCAAGAGGGGTCATGCACTGCATGATGGCTGCACGACAGGCCGAGAGGGGTCATGCGCTGTATGATGGCTGCACAACAGGCCAAGAGGAGTCATGTGCTGCATGAGGGCTGCACGACAGGCCAAGAAGGGTGATGCACTGCATGATGGCTGCACGACAAGCCGAGTGGAGTGATGCATTGCATGATGGCTGCACGGCAGGCCGAGAGGGGTCATGCGCCCCATGGTGGCTGCACGAAAGGCTGAGAGGGGTCATGTACCGCATGACGGCTGCACAACAGGCTGAGAGTGCTGATGCGCAGCATGATGGCGGCACGATAGGCCGAGAGGGGTAATGCGCCACATGTTAGCTGCACGACAGGCCGAGAGGGGTCATGCGCCACATGGTGGCTGCACCCCAGGCCAACAGGGGTCAAAGGCCGCATGAGGGCTGCACGACAGGCCAAAAGGAGTGATGCGTAGAATGATGGCTGCACGACAGGCCGAGAGGAGTGATGCATTGCATGATGGCTGCACGACAGGCCAAGAGGGGTCATACGCTGCATGGTGGCTGCACGACAGGCCGAGAAAGGTCATTTGCTGCATGATGGCTGCACGACAGGCCAAGACGGGTCATGCGCCACATGATGGCTGCACGACAGGCCGAGAGGGGTCATGTGCCGCATGATGGCTGCACAACAGGCCGAGAGGGGTCATGCGCCGCATGATGGCTGCACGACAGGCTGAGAGGGGTCATGCGCCGCATGATGGCTGCACGCCAGATCGAGAGGGGTCATGCGCCGCATGATGGCTGCATGACAGACCGAAAGGGGTCATGCGCCGCATGATGGCTGCACGGTAGACCGAGAGGGGTCATGCTCCGCATGATGGCTGCACGACAGGCCGAGAGAGGTCATGCACCGCATGATGGCTGCACGGCAGGCCGAGAGGAGTCATGCGCTGCATGAGGGCTGCACGACAGGCCGAGAAGTGTCGTGTGCTGCATGAGGGCTGCACGACAGGCCGAGAGGGGTCATGTACCGTATGATGGCTGCACGACAGGCCGAGAGGGGTCTTGCCCGCTTGATGGCTGCACGACAAGTGGAGAGGGGTCATGTGCTGCATGGTGGCTGCTCGACAGGCCAAGCGGGGTCATATGCCGCATGGTGGCTTCACGATAGGCCGAGAGGGGTGATGCGCCGCATGATGGCTGCACGACAGGCCGAGTGGAGTGATGCATTGCATGATGGCTGCACGACAGGCCGAGAGGGGTCATGCCCGCATGGTGGCTGCACGATAGGCCGAGAAGGGTCATGTACCACATGGTGGCTGCACGACAGGCCGAGAGGGCTGATACGCAGCATGATTGCGGCACGATAGGCCGAGAGGAGTCATGCGCCGCATGTTAGCTGCATGACAGGCCGAGAGGGGTCAAGCGCCACATGGTGGCTGCACCCCAGGCCGACAGGGGTCATGCGCCGCATGAGGGCTGCACGACAGGCCAAAAGGAGTGATACGTAGCATGATGGCTGCATGACAGGCCGAGAGGAGTTATGCATTGCATGATGGCTGCACGACAGGCCGAGAGGAGTGATGCATTGCATGATGGCTGCACGACACGCCAAGAGGGGTCATACGCTGCATGGTGGCTGCACGACAGGATGAGAGGGGTCATTCGCCACATGATATTTGCACGACAGGCCTAGAGGGGTCATGCACCGCATGAGGGCTGTACGACAGGCCGAGAGGGATCATGTGCTGCATGAGGGCTGCACGACAGGCCGAGAGGGGTCATGCGCCGCATGAGGGCTGCACGACAGGCCGAGAGGGATCATGTGCTGCATGAGGGCTGCACGACAGGCCGAGAGGGGTCATGCGTCGCATGATGGCTGCACGACAGGCTGAGTGGATTGATACATTGCATGATGGCTGCATGACAGGCCGAGAGGGGTCATGCGCCGCATAGTGGCTGCACGACAGACCGAGAGGGGTCATGCACCGCATGATGGCTGCACGACAGGCCGAGTGGATTGATGCATTGCATGATGGCTGCACAACAGGCCGAGAAGGGTCATGCGCCGCATGGTGGCTGCATGACAGGCCGAGGGGTGTCATGCGCCGCATGATGGCTGAACGACAGGCCGAGAGGGGTCATGCGCCACATGATGGCTGCATGTCAGGCCGAGACGGGTCATGCGCCACATGATGGCTGCACGAGAGGATGAGAGGGGTCATGCGCCGACAGGCCTGAGAGGAGTCATTCACTGACAGGCCGAGAGGGATCATGTGCCGCATGAGGGCTGCACGAGAGGCCGAGAGGAGTCATGCGCCGCATGAGGGCTGCACGACAGGCTGAAAGTGGTCATATGCCGCATGATAGTTGCACGACAGGCCTAGAGGGGTCATGCACCGCATGAGGGATGCACGACAGGCCGACAGGGGTCATGTGCAGCTTGATGGCTGCACGACAGGCCGAGAGAGGTCATGTGCTGCATGATGGATGCATGACAGGCCGAGAGGGGTCATGCGCTGTATGATGGCTTCACGACAGGCCGAGAGGGGTCATGCGCTGCATGAGGGCTGCACGACAGGCCAAGAAGGGTTATGCACCGCATGATGGCTGCACGACAGGCCAAGAGGGGTGATGCGCCGCATGATGGCTGCACAACATACCAAGAGGGGTCATGCACTGCATGATGGCTGCACGACAGGCCGAGAGGGGTCATGCGCTGTATGATGGCTGCACGACAGGCCGAGAGGGGTCATGTGCTGCATGAGGGCTGCACGACAGGCCAAGAAAGGTGATGCACTGCATGATGGCTGCACGACAAGCCGAGTGGAGTGATGCATTGCATGATGGCTGCACGGCAGGCCGAGAGGGGTCATGCGCCCCATGGTGGCTGCACGAAAGGCTGAGAGGGGTCATGTACCGCATGATGGCTGCACAACAGGCTGAGAGTGCTGATGTGCAGCATGATGGCGGCACGATAGGCCGAGAGGGGTCATGCGCCACATGTTAGCTGCACGACAGGCCGAGAGGGGTCATGCGCCACATGGTGGCTGCACCCCAGGCCAACAGGGGTCAAAGGCCGCATGAGGGCTGCACGACAGGCCAAAAGGAGTGATGCGTAGAATGATGGCTGCACGACAGGCCGAGAGGAGTGATGCATTGCATGATGGCTGCACGACAGGCCAAGAGGGGTCATACGCTGCATGGTGGCTGCAGGACAGGCCGAGAGAGGTCATTTGCTGCATGATGGCTGCACGACAGGCCGAGACGGGTCATGCGCCACATGATGGCTGCACGACAGGCCAAGAGGGGTCATGCGCCGCATGATGGCTGCACAACAGGCCGAGAGGGGTAATGCGCCGCATGATGGATGCACGACAGATCGAGAGGGGTCATGCGCCGCATGCTGGCTGCACGACAGGCCGAGAGGAGTGATGTATTGCATGATGGATGCACGACAGGCCGAGAGGAGTGATACATTGCATGATGGCTGCACGACACGCCAAGAGGGGTCATACGCTGCATGGTGGCTGCACGACAGGCCGAGAGGGGTCATTTGCCGCATGATGGCTGCACAACAGACCGAGACGGGTCATGCGCCGCATGATGGCTGCACGACAGGCCGAGAGGGGTCATGCGCCGCATGATGGCTGCATGACAGGCCGAGAGGGGTCATGCGCTGCATGATGGCTGCACGACAGGCTGAGAGGGGTCATGCCCGGCATGAGGGCTGCACGACAGGCTGACAGGGGTCATGCGCCGCATGAGGGCAGCACAACAGGCCAAGAAGGGTGATGCACCACATAATGGCTGCACGACAGGCCAAGAAGGGTGATGCACTGCATGATGGCTGCATGACAGGCCAAGAGGGGTGATGCGCCACATGATGGCTGCACGACATGCCAAGAGGGGTCATGCCCCGCATGAGGGCTGCACGACAGGCTGACAGGGGTCATGCGCCGCATGATAGCTGCACGACAGGCGGAGAGCGGTCATGTGCCGCATGATGGCTGCACGATAGGGCGAGAGGGGTCATGCGCCGACAGGCTGAGAGGGATCATGCGCTGACAGGCCAAGAGGGGTCATGCGCCGCATGAGGGCTGCACGACAGGCCAAGAAGGGTGATGTGCTGCATGATGGCTGCATTACAGGCCAAGAAGGGTGATGCATCGCATGATGGCTGCACGAGAGGCCGAGAGGGGTGATAAGCTGCATGAAGGCTGCACGACAGGATGAGAGGGGTCATGCGCCACATGATAGTTGCACGACAGGCCTAGAGGGGTCATGCACCGCATGAGGGCTGTATGACAGGCCGACAGGGGTCATGTGCTGTATGATGGCTGCATGACAGGCCGGGAGGGGTCATGCGCTGCATGATGGCTGCACGACAGGCCGAGAGAGGTCATGTGCCGCATGATGGCGGCACGACAGGCCGAGAGGAGTCATGCGCCGAATGAGGGCTGCACGACAGGCCGAGAGGGGTCATGTGCTGCATGAGGGCTGCACGACAGGCCGAGAGGGGTCATGCGCCGCATGATGGCTGCACGACAGGCTGAGTGAATTGATACATTGCATGATGGCTGCACGACAGGCCGAGAGGGGTCATGCGCCGCATGGTGGCTGCACGACAGACCGAGAGGGGTCATGCGCCGCATGATGGCTGCACGACAGGCCGAGTGGATTGATGCATTGCATGATGGCTGCACAACAGGCCGAGAGGGGTCATGCGCCGCATGGTGGCTGCACGCCATGCCGAGGGGTGTCATGCGCCGCATGATGGCTGCACGACAGGCCGAGAGGGGTCATGCGCCACATGATGGCTGCATGACAGGCTGAGACGGGTCATGCGCCACATGATGGCTGCACGACAGGCCGAGAGGGGTCATGCGCTGCATGATGGCTGCACGACAGGCTGAGAGGGGTCATGCGCCGACAGGCCTGAGAGGGGTCATTCACTGACAGGCCGAGAGGGATCATGTGCCGCATGAGGGCTGCATGAGAGGCCGAGACGAGTCATGCGCCGCATGAGGGCTGCACAACAGGCTGAGAGGGGTCATATGCTGCATGATAGTTGCACGACAGGCCTAGAGGGGTCATGCACCACATGAGGGATGCACGACAGGCCGACAGGGGTCATGTGCAGCTTGATGGCTGCACGACAGGCCGAGAGAGGTCATGTGCTGCATGATGGCTGCACGACAGGCCGAGAGGGGTCATGCGCTGTATGATGGCTGCACGACAGGCCGAGAGGGGTCATGCGCTGCATGAGGGCTGCATGACAGGCCAAGAAGGGTGATGCACCGCATGATGGCTGCACGACAGGCCAAGAGGGGTGAAGCGCCGCATGATGGCTGCACAACATACCAAGAGGGGTCATGCACTGCATGATGGCTGCACGACAGGCCGAGAGGGGTCATGCGCTGTATGATGGCTGCACGACAGGCCGAGAGGAGTCATGTGCTGCATGAGGGCTGCACGACAGGCCAAGAAGGGTGATGCACTGCATGATAGCTGCACGACAAGCCGAGTGGAGTGATGCATTGCATGATGGCTGCACGGCAGGCCGAGAGGGGTCATGCCCCCCATGGTGGCTGCACGAAAGGCTGAGAGGGGTCATGTACCGCATGACGGCTGCACAACAGGCTGAGAGTGCTGATGCGCAGCATGATGGCGGCACGATAGGCCGAGAGGGGTAATGCGCCACATGTTAGCTGCACGACAGGCCGAGAGGGGTCATGCTCCACATGGTGGCTGCACCCCAGGCCAACAGGGGTCAAAGGCCGCATGAGGGCTGCACGACAGGCCAAAAGGAGTGATGCGTAGAATGATGGCTGCACGACAGGCCGAGAGGAGTGATGCATTGCATGATGGCTGCACGACAGGCCGAGAGGGGTAATGCGCCACATGTTAGCTGCACGACAGGCCGAGAGGGGTCATGCGCCACATGGTGGCTGCACCCCAGGCCAACAGGGGTCAAAGGCCGCATGAGGGCTGCACGACAGGCCAAAAGGAGTGATGCGCCGCATGGTGGCTGCACGCCATGCCGAGGGGTGTCATGCGCCGCATGATGGCTGCACGACAGGCCTAGAGGGGTCATGCGCCACACGATGGCTGCATGACAGGCCGAGACGGGTCATGCGCCACATGATGGCTGCACGACAGGCCGAGAGGGGTCATGCGCTGCATGATGGCTGCACGACAGGCCGAGAGGGTTGATGCGCTGCATGATGGCTGCACGACAGGCTGAGAGGGGTCATGCGCCGACAGGCCTGAGAGGAGTCATTCACTGACAGGCCGAGAGGGATCATGTGCCGCATGAGGGCTGCACGAGAGGCCGAGAGGAGTCATGCGCCGCATGAGGGCTGCACGACAGGCTGAAAGTGGTCATATGCCGCATGATAGTTGCACGACAGGCCTAGAGGGGTCATGCACCGCATGAGGGATGCACGACAGGCCGACAGGGGTCATGTGCAGCTTGATGGCTGCACGACAGGCCGAGAGAGGTCATGTGCTGCATGATGGATGCATGACAGGCCGAGAGGGGTCATGCGCTGTATGATGGCTTCACGACAGGCCGAGAGGGGTCATGCGCTGCATGAGGGCTGCACGACAGGCCAAGAAGGGTTATGCACCGCATGATGGCTGCACGACAGGCCAAGAGGGGTGATGCGCCGCATGATGGCTGCACAACATACCAAGAGGGGTCATGCACTGCATGATGGCTGCACGACAGGCCGAGAGGGGTCATGCGCTGTATGATGGCTGCACGACAGGCCGAGAGGGGTCATGTGCTGCATGAGGGCTGCACGACAGGCCAAGAAAGGTGATGCACTGCATGATGGCTGCACGACAAGCCGAGTGGAGTGATGCATTGCATGATGGCTGCACGGCAGGCCGAGAGGGGTCATGCGCCCCATGGTGGCTGCACGAAAGGCTGAGAGGGGTCATGTACCGCATGATGGCTGCACAACAGGCTGAGAGTGCTGATGTGCAGCATGATGGCGGCACGATAGGCCGAGAGGGGTCATGCGCCACATGTTAGCTGCACGACAGGCCGAGAGGGGTCATGCGCCACATGGTGGCTGCACCCCAGGCCAACAGGGGTCAAAGGCCGCATGAGGGCTGCACGACAGGCCAAAAGGAGTGATGCGTAGAATGATGGCTGCACGACAGGCCGAGAGGAGTGATGCATTGCATGATGGCTGCACGACAGGCCAAGAGGGGTCATACGCTGCATGGTGGCTGCAGGACAGGCCGAGAGAGGTCATTTGCTGCATGATGGCTGCACGACAGGCCGAGACGGGTCATGCGCCACATGATGGCTGCACGACAGGCCAAGAGGGGTCATGCGCCGCATGATGGCTGCACAACAGGCCGAGAGGGGTAATGCGCCGCATGATGGATGCACGACAGATCGAGGGGGGTCATGCGCCGCATGATGGCTGCACGACAGACCGAAAGGGGTCATGCGCCGCATGATGGCTGCACGACAGGCGGAGAGAGGTCATGCGCCGCATGATGGCTGCACGGCAGGCCGAGAGGAGTCATTAGCTGCATGAGGGCTGCACGACAGGCCGAGAGGGGTCGTGTGCTGCATGAGGGCTGCACGACAGGCCGAGAGGGGTCATGTACCGTATGATGGCTGCACGACAAGCCGAGAGGAGTGATGCATTGCATGATGGCTGCACGACAGGCCGAGTGGGGTCATGCCCGCATGGTGGCTGCACGACAGGCCGAGAAGGGTCATGTACCGCATGATGGCGGCACGACAGGCCGAGAGGGCTGATATGCAGCATGATGGCGGCACAATAGGCTGAGAGGGGTCATGCGCCGCATGTTAGCTGCACGACAGGCCGAGAGGGGTAAAGCGCCACATGGTGGCTGCACCCCAGGCCGACAGGGGTCATGCGCCGCATGAGGGCTGCACGACAGGCCAAAAGGAGTGATACATAGCATGCTGGCTGCACGACAGGCCGAGAGGAGTGATGTATTGCATGATGGATGCACGACAGGCCGAGAGGAGTGATACATTGCATGATGGCTGCACGACACGCCAAGAGGGGTCATACGCTGCATGGTGGCTGCACGACAGGCCGAGAGGGGTCATTTGCCGCATGATGGCTGCACAACAGACCGAGACGGGTCATGCGCCGCATGATGGCTGCACGACAGGCCGAGAGGGGTCATGCGCCGCATGATGGCTGCATGACAGGCCGAGAGGGGTCATGCGCTGCATGATGGCTGCACGACAGGCTGAGAGGGGTCATGCCCGGCATGAGGGCTGCACGACAGGCTGACAGGGGTCATGCGCCGCATGAGGGCAGCACAACAGGCCAAGAAGGGTGATGCACCACATAATGGCTGCACGACAGGCCAAAAAGGGTGATGCACTGCATGATGGCTGCATGACAGGCCAAGAGGGGTGATGCGCCACATGATGGCTGCACGACATGCCAAGAGGGGTCATGCCCCGCATGAGGGCTGCACGACAGGCTGACAGGGGTCATGCGCCGCATGATAGCTGCACGACAGGCGGAGAGCGGTCATGTGCCGCATGATGGCTGCACGATAGGGCGAGAGGGGTCATGCGCCGACAGGCTGAGAGGGATCATGCGCTGACAGGCCAAGAGGGGTCATGCGCCGCATGAGGGCTGCACGACAGGCCAAGAAGGGTGATGTGCTGCATGATGGCTGCATTACAGGCCAAGAAGGGTGATGCATCGCATGATGGCTGCACGAGAGGCCGAGAGGGGTGATAAGCTGCATGAAGGCTGCACGACAGGATGAGAGGGGTCATGCGCCACATGATAGTTGCACGACAGGCCTAGAGGGGTCATGCACCGCATGAGGGCTGTATGACAGGCCGACAGGGGTCATGTGCTGTATGATGGCTGCATGACAGGCCGGGAGGGGTCATGCGCTGCATGATGGCTGCACGACAGGCCGAGAGAGGTCATGTGCCGCATGATGGCGGCACGACAAGCCGAGAGGAGTAATACGCCAAATGAGGGCTGCACGACAGGCCGAGAGGGGTCATGTGCTGCATGAGGGCTGCACGACAGGCCGAGAGGGGTCATGCGCCGCATGATGGCTGCACGACAGGCTGAGTGAATTGATACATTGCATGATGGCTGCACGACAGGCCGAGAGGGGTCATGCGCCGCATGGTGGCTGCACGACAGACCGAGAGGGGTCATGCGCCGCATGATGGCTGCACGACAGGCCGAGTGGATTGATGCATTGCATGATGGCTGCACAACAGGCCGAGAGGGGTCATGCGCCGCATGGTGGCTGCACGCCATGCCGAGGGGTGTCATGCGCCGCATGATGGCTGCACGACAGGCCGAGAGGGGTCATGCGCCACATGATGGCTGCATGACAGGCTGAGACGGGTCATGCGCCACATGATGGCTGCACGACAGGCCGAGAGGGGTCATGCGCTGCATGATGGCTGCACGACAGGCCGAGAGGGTTGATGCGCTGCATGATGGCTGCACGACAGGCTGAGAGGGGTCATGCACCGACAGGCCTGAGAGGGGTCATTCACTGACAGGCCGAGAGGGATCATGTGCCGCATGAGGGCTGCATGAGAGGCCGAGACGAGTCATGCGCCGCATGAGGGCTGCACAACAGGCTGAGAGGGGTCATATGCTGCATGATAGTTGCACGACAGGCCTAGAGGGGTCATGCACCACATGAGGGATGCACGACAGGCCGACAGGGGTCATGTGCAGCTTGGTGGCTGCACGACAGGCCGAGAGAGGTCATGTGCTGCATGATGGCTGCACGACAGGCCGAGAGGGGTCATGCGCTGTATGATGGCTGCACGACAGGCCGAGAGGGGTCATGCGCTGCATGAGGGCTGCATGACAGGCCAAGAAGGGTGATGCACCGCATGATGGCTGCACGACAGGCCAAGAGGGGTGATGCGCCGCATGATGGCTGCACAACATACCAAGAGGGGTCATGCACTGCATGATGGCTGCACGACAGGCCGAGAGGGGTCATGCGCTGTATGATGGCTGCACGACAGGCCGAGAGGAGTCATGTGCTGCATGAGGGCTGCACGACAGGCCAAGAAGGGTGATGCACTGCATGATAGCTGCACGACAAGCCGAGTGGAGTGATGCATTGCATGATGGCTGCACGGCAGGCCGAGAGGGGTCATGCGCCCCATGGTGGCTGCACGAAAGGCTGAGAGGGGTCATGTACCGCATGATGGCTGCACAACAGGCTGAGAGTGCTGATGCGCAGCATGATGGCGGCACGATAGGCCGAGAGGGGTAATGCGCCACATGTTAGCTGCACGACAGGCCGAGAGGGGTCATGCGCCACATGGTGGCTGCACCCCAGGCCAACAGGGGTCAAAGGCCGCATGAGGGCTGCACGACAGGCCAAAAGGAGTGATGCGTAGAATGATGGCTGCACGACAGGCCGAGAGGAGTGATGCATTGCATGATGGCTGCACGACAGGCCAAGAGGGGTCATACGCTGCATGGTGGCTGCACGACAGGCCGAGAGAGGTCATTTGCTGCATGATGGCTGCACGACAGGCCAAGACGGGTCATGCGCCACATGATGGCTGCACGACAGGCCGAGAGGGGTCATGTGCCGCATGATGGCTGCACAACAGGCCGAGAGGGGTCATGCGCCGCATGATGGCTGCACGACAGGACGAGAGGGGTCATGCGCCGCATGATGGCTGCACGCCAGATCGAGAGGGGTCATGCGCCGCATGATGGCTGCATGACAGACCGAAAGGGGTCATGCGCCGCATGATGGCTGCACGATAGACCGAGAGGGGTCATGCTCCGCATGATGGCTGCACGACAGGCCGAGAGAGGTCATGCACTGCATGATGGCTGCACGACAGGCCGAGAGGAGTCATGCGCTGCATGAGGGCTGCACGACAGGCCGAGAAGGGTCGTGTGCTGCATGAGGGCTGCACGACAGGCCGAGAGGGGTCATGTACCGTATGATGGCTGCACGACAGGCCGAGAGGGGTCTTGCCCGCTTGATGGCTGCACGACAAGCGGAGAGGGGTCATGTGCTGCATGGTGGCTGCTCGACAGGCCAAGACGGGTCATGCGCCACATGATGGCTGCACGACAGGCCGAGAGGGGTCATGTGCCGCATGATGGCTGCACAACAGGCCGAGAGGGGTCATGCGCCGCATGATGGCTGCACGACAGGCCGAGAGGGGTCATGCGCCGCATGATGGCTGCATGACAGACCGAAAGGGGTCATGCGCCGCATGATGGCTGCACGATAGACCGAGAGGGGTCATGCTCCGCATGATGGCTGCACGACAGGCCGAGAGAGGTCATGCACTGCATGATGGCTGCACGGCAGGCCGAGAGGAGTCATGCGCTGCATGAGGGCTGCACGACAGGCCGAGAAGGGTCGTGTGCTGCATGAGGGCTGCACGACAGGCCGAGAGGGGTCATGTACGGTATGATGTCTGCACGACAGGCCGAGAGGGGTCTTGCCCGCTTGATGGCTGCACGACAAGCGGAGAGGGGTCATGTGCTGCATGGTGGCTGCTCGACAGGCCAAGCGGGGTCATATGCCGCATGGTGGCTTCACGATAGGCCGAGAGGGGTCATGCCCCACATGATGGCTGCACGACAGGCCAAGAAGGGTGATGCGCCGCATGATGGCTGCACGACAGGCCGAGTGGAGTGATGCATTGCATGATGGCTGCACGACAGGCCGAGAGGGGTCATGCCTGCATGGTGGCTGCACGATAGGCCGAGAAGGGTCATGTACCGCATGATGGCTGCACGACAGGCCGAGAGGGCTGATACGCAGCATGATTGCGGCACGATAGGCCGAGAGGGTCATGCGCCGCATGTTAGCTGCATGACAGGCCGAGAGGGGTTAAGCGCCACATGGTGGCTGCACCCCAGGCCGACAGGGGTCATGCGCCGCATGAGGGCTGCACGACAGGCCAAAAGGAGTGATACGTAGCATGATGGCTGCACGACAGGCCGAGAGGAGTTATGCATTGCATGATGGCTGCACGACAGGCCGAGAGGAGTGATGCATTGCATGATGGCTGCACGACACGCTAAGAGGGGTCATACGCTGCATGGTGGCTGCACGACAGGATGAGAGGGGTCATTCGCCACATGATATTTGCACGACAGGCCTAGAGGGGTCATGCACCGCATGAGGGCTGTACGACAGGCCGACAGGGGTCATGTGCTGTATGATGGCTGCATGACAGGCCGAGAGGGGTCATGCGCTGCATGATGGCTGCACGACAGGCCGAGAGAGGTCATGTGCCGCATGATGACGGCACGACAGGCTGAGAGGAGTCATGCGCCGCATGAGGGCTGCACGACAGGCCGAGAGGGGTCATGTGCTGCATGAGGGCTGCACGACAGGCCGAGAGGGGTCATGCGCCGCATGATGGCTGCACGCCGGGCTGAGTGGATTGATAAATTGCATGATGGTTGCACGACAGGCCGAGAGGAGTCATGCGCCGCATGAGGGCTGCACGACAGGCCGAGAGGGGTCATGTGCTGCATGAGGGCTGCACGACAGGCTGAGTGGATTGATACATTGCATGATGGCTGGACGACAGGCCGAGAAGGGTCATGCGCCGCATGGTGGCTGCACGACAGACCGAGAGGGGTCATGCGCCGCATGATGGCTGCACGACAGGCCGAGTGGATTGATGCATTGCATGATGGCTGCACAACAGGCCGAGAGGGGTCATGCGCCGCATGGTGGCTGCACGACAGGCCGAGGGGTGTCATGCGCCGCATGATGGCTGCACGACAGGCCGAGAGGGGTCATGCGCCACATGATGGCTGCATGACAGGCCGAGACGGGTCATGCGCCACATGATGGCTGCACGATAGGCCGAGAGGGGTGATGCGCTGCATGATGGCTGCACGACAGGCCGAGAGGGGTCATGCGCCGACAGGCCTGAGAGGGGTCATTCACTGACAGGCCGAGAGGGATCATGTGCCGCATGAGGGCTGCACGACAGGCTGAGCGGGGTCATATGCCGCATGATAGTTGCACGACAGGCCTAGAGGGGTCATGCACCGCATGAGGGATGCACAACAGGCAGACAGGGGTCATGTGCAGCTTGATGGCTGCACGACAGGCCGAGAGAGGTCATGTGCTGCATGATGGCTGCACGACAAGTCGAGAGAGGTCATGCGCCGCATGATGGCTGCATGGCAGGCCAAGAGGAGTCATGCGCAGCATGAGGGCTGCACGACAGGCCCAGAGGGGTCATGTGCTGCATGAGGGCTGCACAACAGGCCGAGAGGGGTCATGTACCGCATGATGGCTGCACGACAGGCCAAGAGGGGTCATGCCTGCTTGATGGCTGCACAACAGGCGGAGAGGGGTCATGTGCTGCATGGTGCCTGCACCAGTGGTGGGATCAGGTGCACGTCATCGTCCGGTTTGTGTAACACAGAGCGCAGGCGAATTGAAAAGTGAACTAGGTCAGGAGTTTGACGGCTGACTGGAATCCACCCGCGCTCGGGAAGGGAGGCTTCTCGCGCTGCCCATCTGACGGTTGCCGGGCTCGCGGCACCTCTGGAGAAGAAAATTTAAAATGTTGACACTTACACCACGGAAAAGAAAGTACAGCTCTGCAGGCTCCTCCAGGGTCTTGCTATTTCTGCCCTGTTGAAGGCGGAGCTGGTACCGCCGAAACGCAATATTGCCTAGAGGGGATTGAAGGTCCCTCAGAATAACATCTGTTCTATATTGGACCTCTTGTTTACAACAATATATGTTTTGTTGTTTTTTCAGTTAGCCAGGATCTACAGTAACATTTGTTCAGTATCCCAGTTGGTTTTCGTAGATCACTGTCTATTGAATCAGGCTTATTCGTTGTTTGGGAATATCAGCATTTTTCTTACTTCCCTTTCTTCCCCCTCATGCTTTGGCAGACCCCACCCCATTGGTGTATGAACAAATATTCCCACTGGGGTGTTACTGATACTTACTATGATCATATAATGTTGAAAAAAGTATTTGTTACCTTTTTCCAGTGTTGATGTCTCTACATTGGGAGAAATATTTCCTTATTTTGGTTTATGTCTCATTGATTTTTCCATTTTTCCTTCTTTCTTTTTTATCTAACATTCATGATTTCTGTTTAGCAATTTTGCATTCTGATTCATACTAAGAAGGATTGTTTTTCATATGTATGTAACCTTGTAAATGTTTTATTGATTGTATTTGTACGGATGTTTGCACATAAGGTTTTGTCTTTAACTTACAATAATTTGCATGACTATCCTTGATGTGTTGTACTATGATGGATACTAATTATATGTAGATGCTATTACCCCAAAGGGGTACTTAGGTTTGGACCAGGGGCAGGACCTTAATTCATTCACACCTTCCTACAGGCCAACCTACATATGTACTAGTACCTTGTGTTAATATTTGCATGGTGCCTGCACGACAGGCCAAGAGGGGTCATATGTTGCATGGTGGCTGCACGACAGGCCGAGAGGGGTCATGCCCGCTTGATGGCTGCACGACTGGCGGAGAGGGGTCATGTGCCGCATGGTCGCTGCACGACAGGCCAAGAAGGGTGATGAGCCACATGATGGCTGCATGACAGGCCAAGAAGGGTGATGCACAGCATGATGGCTGCACGACAGGCCGAGAGAGGTGATGTGCCACGTGATGGCTGCACGACAGGATGAGAGGGGTCATGCGCCGCATGATAGTTGCATGACAGGCCTAGAGGGGTCATGCAATGTATGAGGGCTGCACGACAGGCCAACAGGGGTCATGTGCCGCATGATGGCTACACGACAGGCCGAGAGAGGTCATGCGCTGCACTATGGCTGCACGACAGGCCGAGAGGGGTCATGCACTGCATGATGGCTGCAAGACAGGCCGAGAGAGGTCATGCGCCGCATGATGGCTGCATGACAGGCTGAGAGGATTCATGCACCGCATGAGGGCTGCACGACAGGCCGAGAGGGGTCACGTGCTGCATGAGGGCTGCACGACAGGCCGAGAGGGGTCATGTGCCGCATGATGGCTGCACGACAGGCCGAGAGGGGTCATGCGCTGCATGATGGCTGCATGACAGGCCGAGAGAGGTCATGTGCCGCATGATGGCTGCACGACAGGCCGAGAGGAGTCATGAGCCGCATGATGGCTGCACAACAGGCCGAGAGGGGTCATGCGCCGCATGATAGTTGCACGACAGGCCTAGAGGTGTCATGCACCGAATGAGGGCTGCACGACAGGCTGACAGGGGTCATGTGCCCCATGATGGCTGCATGACATGCCGAGAGAGGTCATGAGCTGCATGGTGCCTGCACGACAGGCCAAGAGGGGTCATATGTTGCATGGTGGCTGCACGACAGGCCGAGAGGGGTCATGCCCGCTTGATGGCTGCACGACTGGCGGAGAGGGGTCATGTGCCGCATGGTCGCTGCACGACAGGCCAAGAAGGGTGATGCGCCACATGATGGCTGCATGACAGGCCAAGAAGGGTGATGCACAGCATGATGGCTGCACGACAGGCCGAGAGAGGTGATGTGCCACGTGATGGCTGCACGACAGGATGAGAGGGGTCATGCGCCGCATGATAGTTGCATGACAGGCCTAGAGGGGTCATGCAATGTATGAGGGCTGCACGACAGGCCAACAGGGGTCATGTGCCGCATGATGGCTACACGACAGGCCGAGAGAGGTCATGCGCTGCACTATGGCTGCACGACAGGCCGAGAGGGGTCATGCACTGCATGATGGCTGCAAGACAGGCCGAGAGAGGTCATGCGCCGCATGATGGCTGCATGACAGGCTGAGAGGATTCATGCGCCGCATGAGGGCTGCACGACAGGCCGAGAGGGGTCACGTGCTGCATGAGGGCTGCACGACAGGCCGAGAGGGGTCATGTGCCGCATGATGGCTGCACGACAGGCCGAGAGGGGTCATGCGCTGCATGATGGCTGCATGACAGGCCGAGAGAGGTCATGTGCCGCATGATGGCTGCACGACAGGCCGAGAGGAGTCATGAGCCGCATGATGGCTGCACAACAGGCCGAGAGGGGTCATGCGCCGCATGATAGTTGCACGACAGGCCTAGAGGTGTCATGCACCGAATGAGGGCTGCACGACAGGCTGACAGGGGTCATGTGCCCCATGATGGCTGCATGACATGCCGAGAGAGGTCATGAGCTGCATGATGGCTGCACGAAAGACCAAGAGGGGTCATGCACTGCATGATGTCTGCACGACAGGCCGAGAGAGGTCATGCGCCGTATGATGGCTGCACGGCAGGCCGAGAGGAGTCATGCGCTGCATGAGGGCTGCACGACAGGCCGAGAGGGGTCGTGTGCTGCATGAGGGCTGCACGACAGGCCGAGAGGGGTCATGTACTGTATGATGGCTGCACGACAGGCCGAGAGGGGTCTTGCCCGCTTGATGGCTGCACGACAAGCGGAGAGGGGTCATGTGCTGCATGGTGGCTGCACGACAGGCCAAGCGGGGTCATATGCCGCATGGTGGCTTCACAACAGGCCGAGAGGGGTCATGCCCCACATGATGGCTGCACGACAGGCCAAGAAGGGTGATGCGCCACATGATGGCTGCACGACAGGCCGAGTGGAGTGATGCATTGCATGATGGTTGCACGACAGGCCGAGTGGGGTCATGCCCGCATGGTGGCTGCACGACAGGCCGAGAAGGGTCATGTACCGCATGATGGCGGTACGACAGGCCGAGAGGGCTGATACGCAGCATGATGGCGGCACAATAGGCTGAGAGGGGTCATGCGCCGCATGTTAGCTGCACGACAGGCCGAGAGGGGTAAAGCGCCACATGGTGGCTGCACCCCAGGCCGACAGGGGTCATGCGCCGCATGAGGGCTGCACGACAGGCCAAAAGGAGTGATACGTAGCATGCTGGCTGCACGACAGGCCGAGAGGAGTGATGTATTGCATGATGGCTGCACGACAGGCCGAGAGGAGTGATGCATTGCATGATGGCTGCACGACATGCCAAGAGGGGTCATACGCTGCATGGTGGCTGCGCGACAGGCCGAGAGGGGTCATTTGCCGCATGATGGCTGCACGACAGACCGAGACGGGTCATGCACCGCATGATGGCTGCACGACAGGCCGAGAGGGGTCATGGGCTGCATGATGGCTGCACGACAGGCCGATGAGGGGTCATGCGCCGCATGATGTCTGCACGACAGGCCGAGAGGGGTCATGCGCTGCATGATGGCTGCACGACAGGCCGAGAGGGGTCATGCACCGACAGGCCGAGGGAGTCATTCACCGACAGGCTGAGAGGGGTCATGCGCTGCATGAGGGCAGCACAACAGGCCAAGAAGGGTGATGCACCACATGATGGCTGCACGACAGGCCAAGAAGGGTGATGCACTGCATGATGGCTGCATGACAGGCCAAGAGGGGTGATGCGCCACATGATGGCTGCACGACATGCCAAGAGGGGTCATGCGCCGCATGATGGCTGCACGACAGGCTGAGAGGGGTCATGCCCGGCATGAGGGCTGCACGACAGGCTGACAGGGGTCATGCGCCGCATGATAGCTGCACGACAGGCGGAGAGCGGTCATGTGCCGCATGATGGCTGCACGATAGGGCGAGAGGGGTCATGCGCCGACAGGCTGAGAGGGATCATGCGCTGACAGGCCAAGAGGGGTCATGCGCCGAATGAGGGCTGCACGACAGGCCAAGAAGGGTGATGTGCTGCATGATGGCTGCATTACATTCCAAGAAGGGTGATGCATCGCATGATGGCTGCACGACAGGCCGAAAGGGGTGATACGCCGCATGATGGCTGCACGACAGGATGAGCGGGGTCATGCGCCACATGATAGTTGCACGACAGGCCTAGAGGGGTCATGCACCGCATGAGGGCTGTACGACAGGCCGACAGGGGTCATGTGTTGTATGATGGCTGCATGACAGGCCGAGAGGGGTCATGCGCTGCATGATGGCTGCACGACAGGCCAAGAGAGGTCATGTGCCGCATGATGGCGGCACGACAGGCCGAGAGGAGTCATGCGCCGCATGAGGGCTGCACGACAGGCTGAGAGGGATCATGTGCTGCATGAGGGCTGCACGACAGGCCGAGAGGGGTCATGCGCCGCATGATGGCTGCACGACAGGCTGAGTGGATTGATACATTGCATGATGGCTGCATGACAGGCCGAGAGGGGTCATGCGCCGCATGGTTTGTTTGTTTGTTTGTTTGTTTATTTGATATAGCGCAAAACCAAACCCGCAGGTATCCGGGCGCAAGCATATACAAGGTGACTTGAGAACTTAGTTACAATGACAAGCAAAAAAATATGCAGTGACACAAAACAATAGGCAGTACGGTAATTCAGCAGGGTTACAGTCTGAATATACTATACAGATGATGCCATATATCGAAGGCATGCAATGCTAGGTAACAATAAGCCACAGTTTTGTGGTCTCGGACAGAGCCAGTGAAATTCCTAGATACTGGCAGTGGTGGACGGGTCCCTAAAGGAGGTCAAGTTAACAAAAGGCATAGTCAGGGGGTGACACTCAAGACGAGTGGTTCTAGTAGAGGGGGGTGATCCCGTTAGATGTCATTTGATCGTATCCATGAAAGAACCTTACGCCTAAAACATGGATAAGGTTGGTCCTTTCTAAGTTCTAAGGGGAGTTTGTTCCAGGTTTGGGCAGCTATGACTGGAAAGCTGGCGCCGCCAGCTGTACTCTTTTTGTATCTCGGCACCATCAGGGTATAAGCGTTGGTCATTCTTGTGGGGCGGTTTGAAATTCTCTTGTTAAGCCTGTTTGCTAGGTAGGGGGGAGCTATATTGTTTAGCCCTTTCGACGTGAGCGAGAGAGTTTTGAGGGTGATTCTGTCTTTAATTTTTAGCCAGTGGATATTCCTTCTGGAGGTAGAGACATGGGCTCTGTTAGGGATGTTTAAGGCTACTCTGAGAGCATTGTTTTGGAGTGTTTGGAGTTTGTTAAGGATATACTTGTTGGATCCCGCATATAGAGCATTACAGTAATCCAGTCTGGATATGATAAGTGCATTAGCTAAGGTAATGCAGCTAGCCTCTGTTAGGAATGGTCTGCAAGCTCGGATCAGTTTACAAGTATAGCCGGTGGAGGAGGCTAGGGAGTTAATTTGTTTCTTAAAGGTGAGTGCTGAGTCCAGATAAACTCCTAGGGTTTTGACTGCAGGCATCACTTTAATGAAGTTATTGTCAATGTTAAATGAGGCATAGTTTGGGTCAAGTTTTTTAATCGCTGTCTCTGTGCCGAGGATCAGGATCTCCGTTTTGTCGTCATTCAGGCAGAGGCCATGGGATGCCATCCAAGCCTGAATGAGGAGATATATCTTGTTTACCAGAGCTGAGTCATCCAAGAAGTTCCCCGAAAGGGGGATAAGGATCTGAGTGTCATCTGCGTAATTAGTGTAGATGACACCCAGTCTATCCAACTTGTCAAACAAAGGTTTGGTAAAGATGTTATACATAGTGGGAGATACACATGATCCCTGGGGGACACCGCAGGAGACTTGTATGGGATCGGCAGCTGCTAGGGGGGAGAAGACTCTCATTGTCCGGTTAGCAAGGAAGGATTGTACCCAGCTTATGGCATCGCTTGAGAAATGGGCAGCGGAGCCGAGGTGATTGCACAAAACTGCATGATCTACCAAGTCAAAGGCTGCCGATAGGTCAAGGAGGAGTAGCATAGCTGATTTTCCATTGTCCTTCAACTCGTCGATTTGAGTCTTGAGGTCAATCAGGGCTGTTTCAGTGCCGTGAAGGGGACGGAAGCCGGATTGTCGTGAGCCCAGAAGGTTGTTAGTTTCAAGATAGTCCTGAATTTGCAGGTAAGCTACCCTGTCGATGATTTTGAGTAGGAATGGGACAGTGGTGATGGGTCTGTAATTAGTCGGGATGGAAGGGTCGAGGGTTTGTTTTTTTAGCAAAGGTAGGACCCAGGACTGTTTAAGGTTATTGGGGACTAGGTTAGTCTTGAAGGAGGCGTTAATCAGTTTGGAAATAAAGGGCGATAGGTCTCTCGCAGCATCTTTTATGATTTGGGCAGGGCAATTATCTCCTTTACAATTAGAGGGCTTAAGGGAGAGTATAATTTTTTCTGTTTCAAGTATGGTTACCTGTTTGAAACTAAAGGGGTGAGGGGTGTTATTGGACTGGTTTAGGGAGGGCTGTGCCTTGGAAATAGGCTCCACTGGTGATAGCAATACAGCTTTTTTGATGGCAATTTTGGTTTGAAGAGAACTGATTTTTCCTGCAAGGGCATTTTGTATATTGGTGCACCAGAGCTTATTTTTAGGAGTATTATCAGTTTGTAGTATAGGTGATTCCATTTCCCGGAGGATGGAGAATAATTCCTTAGTATCAGATTTGGCTTTAGCTATTCTGTCGTTGTAGGTGTTCTTTTTAGTATTAATAATTTCTTTTTTGTACCGTTTGGCATGGGTAGCTAACTTGATTTTGTTCTCCTCAGTAGGTGAATGTCGCCAGATTGATTGCAATTTTCTTTTTTGAGTTCGGAGGTCTTTCAGTTGAGGAGTGAACCAGTTATTCAGGTGTGAGAGTTGTTTACTTTTACGGACTTTGGTGGGGGCGATCAGATCTAACGCCTTAGTCATGGTGCTATTGTAGGTTTCCACAAGTAGGGTCGGGTCTGTGATGTTGTCTAAGTTGCTAAGGGTGGGGAGAAGGTGTGGAAGGAGGTGTTCTGCTGTAATGTCTTTTTTACTTCTAGTGGGGAGTGGCGGGGCCATGATTATAGGTTTAGGGTGGGTCAGGTCGAGTGAGGCAGAGAATGAGATTAAATGGTGGTCTGTCCATATTTGAGTGGTTATGCTGGTGATACTGATGTTACAGTTCAAGTCAGCAACCCAATCTAGGGTCCTACCTTTAGAATGAGTGGGGGTAGTAACTTTTTGCGTTAATCCATAATCATGCAGTAGTGTGGCGACAGATGTGGCATGTTTATCATTACCGTCGTTGAAGCCAAGGTTAAAGTCTCCCAATAGTAGGATTTGCGCATGGTCTTTTGTATTGTTAGTCAGGATACTAGTTAAGTCGTCCTCAAAAGTTCCTAGTGGGCCAGGTGGTCTGTAGATCACATAGATGGTGACAGTACGGTTGCATGAGAGTTGGAGTTTGGCGGCAAGGAGTTCACAGGACTGGGATGTCGTAGTGGTGACTAGTCTAATAGGCAAGTTAGCTTTGTGGATGATAGCTAAGCCACCTCCTTTGGTATTAGGTCTGTCAACTCTAAGCAATTGGTAGCCATCTGGTATTGCTAGCATAATAGCAGGGCCCGCAGCCTCATGGAGCCAAGTTTCAGTTATGAACAGCAGGTCTGGATTATCATTAGTTAGGATGTCTGAAATCTCAGTGGCATGGGCTACCATAGATCTAGCATTAATGAGGGATCCAGTTAACAAGAGGGTGCTAGTTGGTATGGTAGTGGGGGGTTGCATCTTTTTGGTTGAGGTAGCTATTTGAGATGTAATCTGCTTGGGCGGTGAGACACCTAGAAGGAGAGGAGTAGGCTTGGGGTGTTGTGAGTGTTTGTTCGTTGGGTTAGTTAGGTTGGTATAGCCCCTGAATGTGTGGTAGGATGATGGTTCATGTAGATAGGACAGTCTGGCCCTTAGTCTCATGTTTCTATCTTTAGGTGGGCAAGAGGCAATGAGTGCAAGTGCCATGATAGTGAGGATGCTAAATGCAAGGTGTACTGTATACTTTTGGGAAGTTTTCATTATAGTGGTGGTCAATGAGTACCTAAGTATGTTAGTGCAAGTTAGGCTGGGACCTGGCCCTGCATGGACTTGTGTAGTTAGACAGTGTACTAGAAGTAGGGTGGACTGGGCACGTGCAATTATGCTATGAGCTACCAAGTCCTAGACAAATGCAGATTGGGCAAGGTACAGGACATAGACTGACTGGACAGGTACAGATATGCTATGAACTTCAAAGGCAAGGTCAAATGCTGTCACAGATTCAGGTAAGTAGGAGGCAGTATAGTAGCAGGGTCTGTCTAGGTATGACAATCACAGATTAGGCTAGAAGCGTTATGCAGCTAAGAACTAAGGCAACTAGCAGTGGTATTGTTTCAGTGGTCACTTAAAATTGCTACAAAAGGTGGGAGCAGCCGCAATACGCCTCAATCATATAGCATTACTGTAATATACATGGCATTAGTACTACAAGTGTAGGTATATAATTTTCAGGTGGATAATTCGCTAGTGGAGAGTGGTGAAACAGCTTCAACATAGTCTGACATACGTGATACGATATGAGAGGCCCTAAAAAGTGAGGCAGCAGTGCGCAAGTGCAAATGACCCACGTACGGGCAACAGAAAAGAGTGTCTTTGAACAGTTCCATGCAGCCGTGTAAACAGCAGTCTGATAGATACACAGCACAGCAGAGGTTGCAGTAAAGGTTTGGGCATAGACACTGGTAAATTGCTTACCCTAATATTGGTGCATGCATGAGCAGGATGTTATAGATAGGTCTCAAGAGGAGCAGGGGTCCTGGCACTCGGCACTTTCCGGCTCCTGACAGGCTCACGACAGAGGGAAGCCTTAGGCAGTGTGCCTTTGGCGGTGGGCCGGCTAAACTGCCTGCCGGCTTGCTATTGGCCAAAAATACGGGCTGTGGGCCAATCGGAGTGTGGATCTGGGCTTAGCAGGTTTCCTCCTGTGCAAGCTCCCAGACGATGTGGCGGGCGACCATTTTCGAATGGTAAAGACCCTCGTGGTCAGCAATGGCGGTGATACTCTCCGGAGTGCTGCAGACAAGCACAATGGAGAACGAGTGTCATTAGGCACCCGCTAGATATGGTGGCGATATGTGGAGGGGCTCAGACGAATAAAGGGCACTTTAAAAAAGAAATGCATCGGGCTTCCAGGCAGATCGGCACAAGGCAGATTGCCTACCTTGATGTAAGGGGCTGCCTCCTGGCAGGGCACTGCTCCTGCAGTGGGCGTAGGGAGCTCCTGCTCCGGCTGAGTTGAGGCTGCCGATGATCCTCCAGGCTCACGACAGAGGGAAGCCTTAGGCAGTGTGCCTTTGGCGGTGGGCCGGCTAAACTGCCTGCCGGCTTGCTATTGGCCAAAAATACGGGCTGTGGGCCAATCGGAGTGTGGATCTGGGCTTAGCAGGTTTCCTCCTGTGCAAGCTCCCAGACGATGTGGCGGGCGACCATTTTCGAATGGTAAAGACCCTCGTGGTCAGCAATGGCGGTGATACTCTCCGGAGTGCTGCAGACAAGCACAATGGAGAACGAGTGTCATTAGGCACCCGCTAGATATGGTGGCGATATGTGGAGGGGCTCAGACGAATAAAGGGCACTTTAAAAAAGAAATGCATCGGGCTTCCAGGCAGATCGGCACAAGGCAGATTGCCTACCTTGATGTAAGGGGCTGCCTCCTGGCAGGGCACTGCTCCTGCAGTGGGCGTAGGGAGCTCCTGCTCCGGCTGAGTTGAGGCTGCCGACAGACCGAGAGGGGTCATGCGCCGCATGATGGCTGCACGACAGGCCGAGTGGATTGATGCATTGCATGATGGCTGCACAACAGGCCGAGAGGGGTCATGCGCCGCATGGTGGCTGCATGACAGGCCGAGGGGTGTCATGCGCCGCATGATGGCTGCACAACAGGCCGAGAGGGGTCATGCGCCACATGATGGCTGCATGTCAGGCCGAGACGGGTCATGCGCCACATGATGGCTGCACGAGAGGCCGAGAGGGGTCATGCGCCGACAGGCCTGAGAGGAGTCATTCACTGACAGGCCGAGAGGGATCATGTGACGCATGAGGGCTGCACGAGAGGCCGAGAGGAGTCATGCGCCGCATGAGGGCTGCACGACAGGCAGAAAGCGGTCATATGCCGCATGATAGTTGCACGACAGGCCTAGAGGGGTCATGCACCGCATGAGGGATGCACGACAGGCCGACAGGGGTCATGTGCAGCTTGATGGCTGCACGACAGGCCGATATAGGTCATGTGCTGCATGATGGCTGAACGACAGGCCGAGAGGGGTCATGCGCTGTATGATGGCTTCACGACAGGCCGAGAGGAGTCATGCGCTGCATGAGGGCTGCACGACAGGCCAAGAAGGGTTATGCACCGCATGATGGCTGCACGACAGGCCAAGAGGGGTGATGCGCCGCATGATGGCTGCACAACATACCAAGAGGGGTCATGCACTGCATGATGGCTGCACGACAGGCCGAGAGGGGTCATGCGCTGTATGATGGCTGCACGACAGGCCGAGAGGGGTCATGTGCTGCATGAGGGCTGCACGACAGGCCAAGAAAAGTGATGCACTGCGTGATGGCTGCACGACAAGCCGAGTGGAGTGATGCATTGCATGATGGCTGCACGGCAGGCCGAGAGGGGTCATGCGCCCCATGGTGGCTGCACGAAAGGCTGAGAGGGGTCATGTACCGCATGATGGCTGCACAACAGGCTGAGAGTGCTGATGCGCAGCATGATGGCGGCACGATAGGCCGAGAGGGGTCATGCGCCACATGTTAGCTGCACGACAGGCCGAGAGGGGTCATGCGCCAGATGGTGGCTGCACCCCAGGCCAACAGGGGTCAAAGGCCGCATGAGGGCTGCACGACAGGCCAAAAGGAGTGATGCGTAGAATGATGGCTGCACGACAGGCCGAGAGGAGTGATGCATTGCATGATGGCTGCACGACAGGCCAAGAGGGGTCATACGCTGCATGGTGGCTGCACGACAGGCCGAGAGAGGTCATTTGCTGCATGATGGCTGCACGACAGGCAGAGATGGGTCATGCGTCACATGATAGCTGCACGACAGGCCGAGAGGGGTCATGCGCCGCATGATGGCTGCACAACAGGCCAAGAGGGGTAATGCGCCGCATGATGGATGCACGACAGATCGAGAGGGGTCATGCGCCGCATGATGGCTGCACGACAGACCGAAAGGGGTCATGCGCCGCATGATGGCTGCACGACAGGCGGAGAGAGGTCATGCGCCGCATGATGGCTGCACGGCAGGCCGAGTGGGGTCATGCCCGCATGGTGGCTGCACGACAGGCCGAGAAGGGTCATGTACCGCATGATGGCGGCACGACAGGCCGAGAAGGCTGATACGCAGCATGATGGCGGCACAATAGGCTGAGAGGGGTCATGCGCCGCATGTTAGCTGCACGACAGGCCGAGAGGGGTAAAGCGCCACATGGTGGCTGCACCCCAGGCCGACAGGGGTCATGCGCCGCATGAGAGCTGCACGACAGGCCAAAAGGAGTGATACGTAGCATGCTGGCTGCACGACAGGCCGAGAGGAGTGATGTATTGCATGATGGCTGCACGACAGGCCGAGAGGAGTGATGCATTGCATGATGGCTGCACGACACGCCAAGAGGGGTCATACGCTGCATGGTGGCTGCACGACAGGCCGAGAGGGGTCATTTGCCGCATGATGGCTGCACGACAGACCGAGACGGGTCATGCGCCGCATGATGGCTGCACGACAGGCCGAGAGGGGTCATGCGCTGCATGATGGCTGCACGACAGGCCGATAAGGGGTCATGCGCCGCATGATGGCTGCACGACAGGCCGAGAGGGGTCATGCGCTGCATGATGGCTGCACGACAGGCTGAGAGGGGTCATGCCCGGCATGAGGGCTGCACGACAGGCTGACAGGGGTCATGCGAGCATGAGGGCAGCACAACAGGCCAAGAAGGGTGATGCACCACATGTTGGCTGCACGACAGGCCGAGAGGGGTCATGCGCTGCATGATGGCTGCACGACAGGCCGAGAGGGGTCATGCACCGACAGGCCGAGGGAGTCATTCACCGACAGGCTGAGAGGGGTCATGCGCTGCATGAGGGCAGCACAACAGGCCAAGAAGGGTGATGCACCACATGATGGCTGCACGACAGGCCAAGAAGGGTGATGCACTGCATGATGGCTGCATGACAGGCCAAGAGGGGTGATGCGCCACATGATGGCTGCACGACATGCCAAGAGGGGTCATGCGCCGCATGATGGCTGCACGACAGGCTGAGAGGGGTCATGCCCGGCATGAGGGCTGCACGACAGGCTGACAGGGGTCATGCGCCGCATGATAGCTGCACGACAGGCGGAGAGCGGTCATGTGCCACATGATGGCTGCACGATAGGGCGAGAGGGGTCATGCGCCGACAGGCTGAGAGGGATCATGCGCTGACAGGCCAAGAGGGGTCATGCACCGCATGAGGGCTGCACGACAGGCCAAGAAGGGTGATGTGCTGCATGATGGCTGCATTACATTCCAAGAAGGGTGATGCATCGCATGATGGCTGCACGACAGGCCGAAAGGGGTGATACGCCGCATGATGGCTGCACGACAGGATGAGCGGGGTCATGCGCCACATGATAGTTGCACGACAGGCCTAGAGGGGTCATGCACCGCATGAGGGCTGTACGACAGGCCGACAGGGGTCATGTGCTGTATGATGGCTGCATGACAGGCCGAGAGGGGTCATGCGCTGCATGATGGCTGCACGACAGGCCAAGAGAGGTCATGTGCCGCATGATGGCGGCACGACAGGCCGAGAGGAGTCATGCGCCGCATGAGGGCTGCACGACAGGCTGAGAGGGATCATGTGCTGCATGAGGGCTGCACGACAGGCCGAGAGGGGTCATGCGCCGCATGATGGCTGCACGACAGGCTGAGTGGATTGATACATTGCATGATGGCTGCATGACAGGCCGAGAGGGGTCATGCGCCGCATGGTGGCTGCACGACAGACCGAGAGGGGTCATGCGCCGCATGATGGCTGCACGACAGGCCGAGTGGATTGATGCATTGCATGATGGCTGCACAACAGGCCGAGAGGGGTCATGCGCCGCATGGTGGCTGCATGACAGGCTGAGGGGTGTCATGCGCCGCATGATGGCTGCACGACAGGCTGAGAGGGGTCATGCGCCACATGATGGCTGCATGTCAGGCCGAGACGGGTCATGCGCCACATGATGGCTGCACGAGAGGCCGAGAGGGGTCATGCGCCGACAGGCCTGAGAGGAGTCATTCACTGACAGGCCGATAGGGATCATGTGCCGCATGAGGGCTGCACGAGAGGCCGAGAGGAGTCATGCGCCGCATGAGGGCTGCACGACAGGCTGAAAGCGGTCATATGCCGCATGATAGTTGCACGACAGGCCTAGAGGGGTCATGCACCTCATGAGGGATGCACGACAGGCCGACAGGGGTCATGTGCAGCTTGATGGCTGCACGACAGGCCAATATAGGTCATGTACTGCATGATGGCTGCACGACAGGCCGAGAGGGGTCATGCGCTGTATGATGGCTTCACGACAGGCCGAGAGGAGTCATGCGCTGCATGAGGGCTGCACGACAGGCCAAGAAGAGTTATGCACCGCATGATGGCTGCACGACAGGCCAAGAGGGGTGATGCGCCGCATGATGGCTGCACAACATACCAAGAGGGGTCATGCACTGCATGATGGCTGCACGACAGGCCGAGAGGGGTCATGCGCTGTATGATGGCTGCACGACAGGCCGAGAGGGGTCATGTGCTGCATGAGGGCTGCACGACAGGCCAAGAAAGGTGATGCACTGCATGATGGCTGCACGACAAGCCGAGTGGAGTGATGCATTGCATGATGGCTGCACAGCAGGCCGAGAGGGGTCATGCGCCCCATGGTGTCTGCACGAAAGGCTGAGAGGGGTCATGTACCGCATGATGGCTGCACAACAGGCTGAGAGTGCTGATGCGCAGCATGATGGCGGCACGATAGGCCGAGAGGGGTCATGCGCCACATGTTAGCTGCACGACAGGCCGAGAGGGGTCATGCGCCACATGGTGGCTGCACCCCAGGCCAACAGGGGTCAAAGGCCGCATGAGGGCTGCACGACAGGCCAAAAGGAGTGATGCGTAGAATGATGGCTGCACGACAGGCCGAGAGGAGTGATGCATTGCATGATGGCTGCACGACAGGCCAAGAGAGGTCATACGCTGCATGGTGGCTGCACGACAGGCTGAGAGAGGTCATTTGCTGCATGATGGCTGCACGACAGGCCGAGACGGGTCATGCGCCACATGATAGCTGCACGACAGGCCGAGAGGGGTCATGCGCCGCATGATGGCTGCACAACAGGCCAAGAGGGGTAATGCGCCGCATGATGGATGCATGACAGATCGAGAGGGGTCATGCGCCGCATGATGGCTGCACGACAGACCGAAAGGGGTCATGCGCCGCATGATGGCTGCACGACAGGCGGAGAGAGGTCATGCGCCGCATGATGGCTGCACGGCAGGCCGAGAGGAGTCATTAGCTGCATGAGGGCTGCACGACAGGCCGAGAGGGGTCGTGTGCTGCATGAGGGCTGCACAACAGGCCGAGAGGGGTCATGTACCGTATGATGGCTGCACGACAGGCCGAGAGGAGTGATGCATTGCATGATGGCTGCACGACAGGCCGAGTGGGGTCATGCCCGCATGGTGGCTGCACGACAGGCCGAGAAGGGTCATGTACCGCATGATGGCGGCACGACAGGCCGAGAAGGCTGATACGCAGCATGATGGCGGCACACTAGGCTGAGAGGGGTCATGCGCCGCATGTTAGCTGCACGACAGGCCGAGAGGGGTAAAGCGCCACATGGTGGCTGCACCCCAGGCCGACAGGGGTCATGCGCCGCATGAGGGCTGCACGACAGGCCAAAAGGAGTGATACGTAGCATGCTGGCTGCACGACAGGCCGAGAGGAGTTATGTATTGCATGATGGCTGCACGACAGGCCGAGAGGAGTGATGCATTGCATGATGGCTGCACGACACGCCAAGAGGGGTCATACGCTGCATGGTGGCTGCACGACAGGCCGAGAGGGGTCATTTGCCGCATGATGGCTGCACGACAGACCGAGACGGGTCATGCGCCGCATGATGGCTGCACGACAGGCCGAGAGGGGTCATGCGCTGCATGATGGCTGCACGACAGGCCGATGAGGGGTCATGCGCCGCATGATGGCTGCACGACAGGCCGAGAGGGGTCATGCGCTGCATGATGGCTGCACGACAGGCTGAGAGGGGTCATGCCCGGCATGAGGGCTGCACGACAGGCTGACAGGGGTCATGCGAGCATGAGGGCAGCACAACAGGCCAAGAAGGGTGATGCACCACATGATGGCTGCACGACAGGCCAAGAAGGGTGATGCACTGCATGATGGCTGCATGACAGGCCAAGAGGGGTGATGCGCCACATGATGGCTGCACGACATGCCAAGAGGGGTCATGCGCCGCATGATGGCTGCACGACAGGCTGAGAGGGGTCATGCCCTGCATGAGGGCTGCACGACAGGCTGACAGGGGTCATGCGCCGCATGATAGCTGCACGACAGGCGGAGAGTGGTCATGTGCCGCATGATGGCTGCACGATAGGGCGAGAGGGGTCATGCGCCGACAGGCTGAGAGGGATCATGCGCTGACAGGCCAAGAGGGGTGATGTGCTGCATGATGGCTGCATTACAGGCCAAGAAGGGTGATGCATCGCATGATGGCTGCACGATAGGCCGAGAGGGGAGATACGCTGCATGAAGGCTGCACGACAGGATGAGAGGGGTCATGCGCCACATGATAGTTGCACGACAGGCCTAGAGGGGTCATGCACCGCATGAGGGCTGTATGACAGGCCGACAGGGGTCATGTGCTGTATGATGGCTGCATGACAGGCCGGGAGGGGTCATGCGCTGCATGATGGCTGCACGACAGGCCGAGAGAGGTCATGTGTCGCATGATGGTGGCACGACAGGCCGAGAGCAGTCATGCGCCGAATGAGGGCTGCACGACAGGCCGAGAGGGGTCATGTGCTGCATGAGGGCTGCACGACAGGCCGAGAGGGGTCATGCGCCGCATGATGGCTGCACGACAGGCTGAGTGAATTGATACATTGCATGATGGCTGCACGACAGGCCGAGAGGGGTCATGCGCCGCATGGTGGCTGCACGACAGATCGAGAGGGGTCATGCGCCGCATGGTGGCTGCACGACAGGCCGAGTGGATTGATGCATTGCATGATGGCTGCACAACAGGCCGAGAGGGGTCATGCGCCGCATGGTGGCTGCACGACATGCCGAGGGGTGTCATGCGCCGCATGATGGCTGCACGACAGGCCTAGAGGGGTCATGCGCCACATGATGGCTGCATGACAGGCCGAGACGGGTCATGCGCCACATGATGGCTGCACGACAGGCCGAGAGGGGTCATGCGCTGCATGATGGCTGCACGACAGGCCGAGAGGGTTGATGCGCTGCATGATGGCTGCACGACAGGCTGAGAGGGGTCATGCGTCGACAGGCCTGAGAGGGGTCATTCACTGACAGGCCGAGAGGGATCATGTGCCGCATGAGGGCTGCATGAGAGGCCGAGACGAGTCATGCGCCACATGAGGGCTGCACGACAGGCTGAGAGGTGTCATATGCTGCATGATAGTTGCACGACAGGCCTAGAGGGGTCATGCACCGCATGAGGGATGCACGACAGGCCGACAGGGGTCATGTGCAGCTTGATGGCTGCACGACAGGCCGAGAGAGGTCATGTGCTGCATGATGGCTGCACGACAGGCCGAGAGGGGTCATGCGCTGTATGATGGCTGCACGACAGGCCGAGAGGGGTCATGCGCTGCATGAGGGCTGCATGACAGGCCAAGAAGGGTGATGCACCGCATGATAGCTGCACGACAGGCCAAGAGGGATGATGCGCCGCATGATGGCTGCACAACATACCAAGAGGGGTCATGCACTGCATGATGGCTGCACGACAGGCCGAGAGGGGTCATGCGCTGTATGCTGGCTGCACGACAGGCCGAGAGGAGTCATGTGCTGCATGAGGGCTGCACGACAGGCCAAGAAGGGTGATGCACTGCATGATGTCTGCACGACAAGCCGAGTGGAGTGATGCATTGCATGATGGCTGCACGACAGGCCGAGAGGGGTCATGCGCCCCATGGTGGCTGCACAAAAGGCTGAGAGGGGTCATGTACCGCATGACGGCTGCACAACAGTCTGAGAGTGCTGATGCGCAGCATGATGGCGGCACGATAGGCAGAGAGGGGTAATGCGCCACATGTTAGCTGCACGACAGGCCGAGAGGGGTCATGCGCCACATGGTGGCTGCACCCCAGGCCAACAGGGGTCAAAGGCGGCATGAGGGCTGCACGACAGGCCAAAAGGAGTGATGCGTAGAATGATGGCTGCACGACAGGCCGAGAGGAGTGATGCATTGCATGATGGCTGCACAACAGGCCAAGAGGGGTCATACGCTGCATGGTGGCTGCACGACAGGCCGAGAGAGGTCATTTGCTGCATGATGGCTGCACGACAGGCCGAGACGGGTCATGCGCCACATGATGGCTGCACGACAGGCCGAGAGGGGTCATGTGCCGCATGATGGCTGCACAACAGGCCGAGAGGGGTCATGCGCCGCATGATGGCTGCATGACAGACCGAAAGGGGTCATGCGCCGCATGATGGCTGCACGGTAGACCGAGAGGGGTCATGCGCCGCATGATGGCTGCACGACAGGCCGAGAGAGGTCATGTGCCGCATGATGGCTGCACGGCAGGCCGAGAGGAGTCATGCGCTGCATGAGGGCTGCACGACAGGCCGAGAAGGGTCGTGTACTGCATGAGGGCTGCACGACAGGCCGAGAGGGGTCATGTACCGTATGATGGCTGCACGACAGGCCGAGAGGGGTCTTGCCCGCTTGATGGCTGCACGACAAGCGGAGAGGGGTCATGTGCTGCATGGTGGCTGCACGACAGGCCAAGCGGGGTCATATGCCGCATGGTGGCTTCACGACAGGCCGAGAGGGGTCATGCCCCACATGATGGCTGCACGACAGGCCAAGAAGGGCGATGCGCCGCATGATGGCTGCACGACAGGCCGAGTGGAGTGATGCATTGCATGATGGCTGCACGACAGGCCGAGAGGGGTCATGCCCGCATGGTGGCTGCACGATAGGCCGAGAAGGGTCATGTACCGCATGATGGCTGCACGACAGGCCGAGAGGGCTGATACGCAGCATGATGGCGGCACGATAGGCCGAGAGGGGTCATGCGCCGCATGTTAGCTCCATGACAGGCCGAGAGGGGTCAAGCGCCACATGGTGGCTGCACCCCAGGCCGACAGGGGTCATGCGCCGCATGAGGGCTGCACGACAGGCCAAAAGGAGTGATACGTAGCATGATGGCTGCACGACAGGCCGAGAGGAGTTATGCATT
Organism: Ambystoma mexicanum; assembly: GCF_040938575.1. Classification (NCBI taxonomy): domain Eukaryota; kingdom Metazoa; phylum Chordata; class Amphibia; order Caudata; family Ambystomatidae; genus Ambystoma; species Ambystoma mexicanum. The sequence continues at coordinate 1,285,852,272 of NC_090928.1, forward strand.
GCATGATGGATGCACGACAGGCCGAGAGGAGTGATGCATTGCATGATGGCTGCACGACACGCCAAGAGGGGTCATACGCTGCATGGTGGCTGCACGACAGGATGAGAGGGGTCATTCGCCACATGATATTTGCACGACAGGCCTAGAGGGGTCATGCACCGCATGAGGGCTGTACGACAGGCCGACAGGGGTCATGTGCTGTATGATGGCTGCATGACAGGCCGAGAGGGGTCATGCGCTGCATGATGGCTGCACGACAGGCCGAGAGAGGTCATGTGCCGCATGATGACGGCACGACAGGCTGAGAGGAGTCATGCGCCGCATGAGGGCTGCACGACAGGCCGAGAGGGGTCATGTGCTGCATGAGGGCTGCACGACAGGCCGAGAGGGGTCATGCGCCGCATGATGGCTGCACGACAGGCTGAGTGGATTGATAAATTGCATGATGGCTGCACGACAGGCCGAGAGGGGTCATGCGCCGCATGAGGGCTGCACGACAGGCCGAGAGGGGTCATGTGCTGCATAAGGGCTGCACGACAGGCAGAGAGGGGTCATGCGCCGCATGATGGCTGCACGACAGGCTGAGTGGATTGATACATTGCATGATGGCTGCACGACAGGCCGAGAAGGGTCATGCGCCGCATGGTGGCTGCACGACAGACCGAGAGGGGTCATGCGCCGCATGATGGCTGCACGACAGGCCGAGTGGATTGATGCATTGCATGATGGCTGCACAACAGGCCGAGAGGGGTCATGCGCCACATGGTGGCTGCACGACAGGCCGAGGAGTGTCATGCGCCGCATGATGCCTGCACGACAGACCGAGAGGGGTCATGCGCCGCATGATGGCTGCACGACAGGCCGAGTGGATTGATGCATTGAATGATGGCTGCACAACAGGCTGAGAGGGGTCATGCGCCGCATGGTGGCTGCACGACAGGCCGAGGGGTGTCATGCGCCGCATGATGGCTGCACGACAGGCCGAGAGGGGTCATGCGCCACATGATGGCTGCACGACAGGCGGAGAGGGGTGATGCGCTGCATGATGGCTGCACGACAGGCCGAGAGGGGTCATGCGCCGACAGGCCTGAGAGGGGTCATTCACTGACAGGCCGAGAGGGATCATGTGCCGCATGAGGGTTGCACGACAGGCTGAGAGGGGTCATATGCCGCATGATAGTTGCACGACAGGCCTAGAGGGGTCATGCACCGCATGAGGGATGCACAACAGGCCGACAGGGGTCATGTGCAGCTTGATGGCTGCACGACAGGCCGAGAGAGGTCATGTGCTGAATGATGGCTGCACGACAGGCCGAGAGAGGTCATGCGCCGCATGATGGCTGCACGGCAGGCCAAGAGGAGTCATGCGCAGCATGAGGGCTGCACGACAGGCCCAGAGGGGTCATGTGCTGCATGAGGGCTGCACAACAGGCCGAGAGGGGTCATGTACCGCATGATGGCTGCACGACAGGCCAAGAGGGGTCATGCCTGCTTGATGGCTGCACAACAGGCGGAGAGGGGTCATGTGCTGCATGGTGCCTGCGCCAGTGGTGGGATCAGGTGCACGTCATCGTCCGGTTTGTGTAACACAGAGCGCGGGCGAATTGAAAAGTGAACTGGGTCAGGAGTTTGACGGCTGACTGGAATCCACCCGCGCTCGGGAAGGGAGGCTTCTCGCGCTGCCCATCTGACGGTTGCCGGGCTCGCGGCACCTCTGGAGAAGAAAATTTAAAATGTTGACACTTACACCACGAAAAAGACAGTACAGCTCTGCAGGCTCCTCCAGGGTCTTGCTATTTCTGCCCTGTTGAAGGCGGAGCTGGTACCGCCGAAATGCAATATTGCTTAGAGGGGATTGAAGGTCCCTCAGAATAACATCTGTTCTATATTGGACCTCTTGTTTACAACAATATATGTTTTGTTGTTTTTTCAGTTAGCCAGGATCTACAGTAACATTTGTTCAGTATCCCAGTTGGTTTTCGTAGATCACTGTCTATTGAATCAGGCTTATTCGTTGTTTGGGAATATCAGCATTTTCTTACTTCCCTTTCTTCCCCCTCATGCTTTGGCAGACCCCACCCCATTGGTGTATGAACAAATATTCCCACTGGGGTGTTACTGATACTTACTATGATCATATAATGTTGAAAAAAGTATTTGTTACCTTTTTCCAGTGTTGATGTCTCTACATTGGGAGAAATATTTCCTTATTTTGGTTTATGTCTCATTGATTTTTCCATTTTTCCTTCTTTCTTTTTTATCTAACATTCATGATTTCTGTTTAGCAATTTTGCATTCTGATTCATACTAAGAAGGATTGTTTTTCATATGTATGTAACCTTGTAAATGTTTTATTGATTGTATTTGTACGGATGTTTGCACATAAGGTTTTGTCTTTAACTTACAATAATTTGCATGACTATCCTTGATGTGTTGTACTATGATGGATACTAATTATATGTAGATGCTATTACCCCAAAAGGGTACTTAGGTTTGGACCAGGGGCAGGACCTTAATTCATTCACACCTTCCTATAGGCCAACCTACATACGTACTAGTACCTTGTGTTAATATTTGCATGGTGCCTGCACGACAGGCCAAGAGGGGTCATATGTTGCATGGTGGCTGCACGACAGGCCGAGAGGGGTCATGCCCGCTTGATGGCTGCACGACTGGCAGAGAGGGGTCATGTGCCGCATGGTCGCTGCACGACAGGCCAAGAGGGGTCATGTGCTGCATGGTGCCTGCACGATAGGCCAAGAGCGGTCATATGCTGCATGGTGGCTGCACGACAGGGCGAGAGGGGTCATGCCCGCTTGATGGCTGCACGACAGGCCGAGAGGGGTCATGCACCGCATGGTGGCTGCACGACAGGTCGAGAGGGGTCATGCACCGACAGGCCGAGAGGGGTCATTCACCGACAGGCCAAGAGGGGTCATGCGCTGCATGATGGCTGCGCGACAGGCCGAGAGGGGTCATACACCACATGATGGCTGCACGACAGGCCAAGAGGGGTGATGCGCCGCATGATGGCTGCACGACAGGCCAAAGGTGATGCACCGCATGATGGCTGCACAACAGGCAGAGAGGGGTCATGCGCCGCATGGTGGCTGCACAGCAGGCCGAGGGGGTTCATGTGCAACATGATGGCTGCACGACAGGCTGAGGGGGGTCATGCACTGCATGATGGCTGCATGACAGGCCGAGAGGGGTCATGCGCCGAAAGGCTGAGAGGGATCATGCGCTGACAGGCCAAGAGGGGTGATGCGCCGCATGAGGACTGCACGACAGGCCAAGAATGGTCATGCGCCACATGATGGCTGCATGACAGGCCAAGAAGGCTGATGCACAGCATGATGGCTGCACGACAGGCTGAGAGGGGTGATGTGCCGCGTGATGGCTGCACGACAGGATGAGAGGGGTCATGCGCCGCATGATAGTTGCACGACAGGCCTAGAGGGGTCATGCACCGCATGAGGGCTGCACGACAGGCCAACAGGGGTCATGTGCCGCATGATGGCTACACGACAGGCCGAGAGAGGTCATGCGCTGCACTATGTCTGCACGACAGGCCGAGAGGGGTCATGCACTGCATGATGGCTGCAAGACAGGCCGAGAGAGGTCATGCGCCGCATGATGGCTGCATGACAGGCTGAGAGGATTCATGCGCCGCATGAGGGCTGCACGACAGGCCGAGAGGGGTCATGTGCTGCATGAGGGCTGCACGACAGGCCGAGAGGGGTCATGCACCGCATGATAGTTGCACGACAGGCCTAGAGGTGTCATGCACCGCATGAGGGCTGCACGACAGGCTGACAGGGATCATGTGCCCCATGATGGCTGCATGACAGGCCGAGAGAGGTCATGAGCTGCATGATGGCTGCACGACAGGCCAAGAGGGGTCATGCACTGCATGATGGCTGCACGACAGGCCGAGAGAGGTCATGCGCCGTATGATAGTTGCACGACAGGCCTAGAGGGGTCATGCACCGCATGAGGGATGCACAACAGGCAGAGAGGGGTCATGTGCAGCTTGATGGCTGCACGACAGGCCGAGAGAGGTCATGTGCTGCATGATGGCTGCACGACAAGTCGAGAGAGGTCATGCGCCGCATGATGGCTGCATGGCAGGCCAAGAGGAGTCATGCGCAGCATGAGGGCTGCACGACAGGCCCAGAGGGGTCATGTGCTGCATGAGGGCTGCACAACAGGCCGAGAGGGGTCATGTACCGCATGATGGCTGCACGACAGGCCAAGAGGGGTCATGCCTGCTTGATGGCTGCACAACAGGCGGAGAGGGGTCATGTGCTGCATGGTGCCTGCACCAGTGGTGGGATCAGGTGCACGTCATCGTCCGGTTTGTGTAACACAGAGCGCAGGCGAATTGAAAAGTGATCTAGGACAGGAGTTTGACGGCTGACTGGAATCCACCCGCGCTCGGGAAGGGAGGCTTCTCGCGCTGCCCATCTGACGGTTGCCGGGCTCGCGGCACCTCTGGAGAAGAAAATTTAAAATGTTGACACTTACACCACGGAAAAGAAAGTACAGCTCTGCAGGCTCCTCCAGGGTCTTGCTATTTCTGCCCTGTTGAAGGCGGAGCTGGTACCGCCGAAACGCAATATTGCCTAGAGGGGATTGAAGGTCCCTCAGAATAACATCTGTTCTATATTGGACCTCTTGTTTACAACAATATATGTTTTGTTGTTTTTTCAGTTAGCCAGGATCTACAGTAACATTTGTTCAGTATCCCAGTTGGTTTTCGTAGATCACTGTCTATTGAATCAGGCTTATTCGTTGTTTGGGAATATCAGCATTTTTCTTACTTCCCTTTCTTCCCCCTCATGCTTTGGCAGACCCCACCCCATTGGTGTATGAACAAATATTCCCACTGGGGTGTTACTGATACTTACTATGATCATATAATGTTGAAAAAAGTATTTGTTACCTTTTTCCAGTGTTGATGTCTCTACATTGGGAGAAATATTTCCTTATTTTGGTTTATGTCTCATTGATTTTTCCATTTTTCCTTCTTTCTTTTTTATCTAACATTCATGATTTCTGTTTAGCAATTTTGCATTCTGATTCATACTAAGAAGGATTGTTTTTCATATGTATGTAACCTTGTAAATGTTTTATTGATTGTATTTGTACGGATGTTTGCACATAAAGTTTTGTCTTTAACTTACAATAATTTGCATGACTATCCTTGATGTGTTGTACTATGATGGATACTAATTATATGTAGATGCTATTACCCCAAAAGGGTACTTAGGTTTGGACCAGGGGCAGGACCTTAATTCATTCACACCTTCCTACAGGCCAACCTACATATGTACTAGTACCTTGTGTTAATATTTGCATGGTGCCTGCACGACAGGCCAAGAGGGGTCATATGTTGCATGGTGGCTGCACGACAGGCCGAGAGGGGTCATGCCCGCTTGATGGCTGCACGACTGGCGGAGAGGGGTCATGTGCCGCATGGTCGCTGCACGACAGGCCAAGAAGGGTGATGCGCCACATGATGGCTGCATGACAGGCCAAGAAGGGTGATGCACAGCATGATGGCTGCACGACAGGCCGAGAGAGGTGATGTGCCACGTGATGGCTGCACGACAGGATGAGAGGGGTCTTGCGCCGCATGATAGTTGCATGACAGGCCTAGAGGGGTCATGCAATGTATGAGGGCTGCACGACAGGCCAACAGGGGTCATGTGCCGCATGATGGCTACACGACAGGCCGAGAGAGGTCATGCGCTGCACTATGGCTGCACGACAGGCCGAGAGGGGTCATGCACTGCATGATGGCTGCAAGACAGGCCGAGAGAGGTCATGCGCCGCATGATGGCTACATGACAGGCTGAGAGGATTCATGCGCCGCATGAGGGCTGCACGACAGGCCGAGAGGGGTCATGTGCCGCATGATGGCTGCACGACAGGCCGAGAGGGGTCATGCGCTGCATGATGGCTGCATGACAGGCCGAGAGAGGTCATGTGCCGCATGATGGCTGCACGACAGGCCGAGAGGAGTCATGAGCCGCATGATGGCTGCACAACAGGCCGAGAGGGGTCATGCGCCGCATGATAGTTGCACGACAGGCCTAGAGGTGTCATGCACCGCATGAGGGCTGCACGACAGGCTGACAGGGGTCATGTGCCCCATGATGGCTGCATGACATGCCGAGAGAGGTCATGAGCTGCATGATGGCTGCACGAAAGACCAAGAGGGGTCATGCACTGCATGATGTCTGCACGACAGGCCGAGAGAGGTCATGCGCCGTATGATGGCTGCACGGCAGGCCGAGAGGAGTCATGCGCTGCATGAGGGCTGCACGACAGGCCGAGAGGGGTCGTGTGCTGCATGAGGGCTGCACGACAGGCCGAGAGGGGTCATGTACTGTATGATGGCTGCACGACAGGCCGAGAGGGGTCTTGCCCGCTTGATGGCTGCACGACAAGCGGAGAGGGGTCATGTGCTGCATGGTGGTTGCACGACAGGCCAAGCGGGGTCATATGCCGCATGGTGGCTTCACAACAGGCCGAGAGGGGTCATGCCCCACATGATGGCTGCACGACAGGCCAAGAAGGGTGATGCGCCGCATGATGGCTGCACGACAGGCCGAGTGGAGTGATGCATTGCATGATGGCTGCACGACAGGCCGAGTGGGGTCATGCCCGCATGGTGGCTGCACGACAGGCCGAGAAGGGTCATGTACCGCATGATGGCGGTACGACAGGCCGAGAGGGCTGATACGCAGCATGATGGCGGCACAATAGGCTGAGAGGGGTCATGCGCCGCATGTTAGCTGCACGACAGGCCGAGAGGGGTAAAGCGCCACATGGTGGCTGCACCCCAGGCCGACAGGGGTCATGCGCCGCATGAGGGCTGCACGACAGGCCAAAAGGAGTGATACGTAGCATGCTGGCTGCACGACAGGCCGAGAGGAGTGATGTATTGCATGATGGCTGCACGACAGGCCGAGAGGAGTGATGCATTGCATGATGGCTGCACGACATGCCAAGAGGGGTCATACGCTGCATGGTGGCTGCGCGACAGGCCGAGAGGGGTCATTTGCCGCATGATGGCTGCACGACAGACCGAGACGGGTCATGCACCGCATGATGGCTGCACGACAGGCCGAGAGGGGTCATGGGCTGCATGATGGCTGCACGACAGGCCGATGAGGGGTCATGCGCCGCATGATGTCTGCACGACAGGCCGAGAGGGGTCATGCGCTGCATGATGGCTGCACGACAGGCCGAGAGGGGTCATGCACCGACAGGCCGAGGGAGTCATTCACCGACAGGCTGAGAGGGGTCATGCGCTGCATGAGGGCAGCACAACAGGCCAAGAAGGGTGATGCACCACATGATGGCTGCACGACAGGCCAAGAAGGGTGATGCACTGCATGATGGCTGCATGACAGGCCAAGAGGGGTGATGCGCCACATGATGGCTGCACGACATGCCAAGAGGGGTCATGCGCCGCATGATGGCTGCACGACAGGCTGAGAGGGGTCATGCCCGGCATGAGGGCTGCACGACAGGCTGACAGGGGTCATGCGCCGCATGATAGCTGCACGACAGGCGGAGAGCGGTCATGTGCCGCATGATGGCTGCACGATAGGGCGAGAGGGGTCATGCGCCGACAGGCTGAGAGGGATCATGCGCTGACAGGCCAAGAGGGGTCATGCGCCGAATGAGGGCTGCACGACAGGCCAAGAAGGGTGATGTGCTGCATGATGGCTGCATTACATTCCAAGAAGGGTGATGCATCGCATGATGGCTGCACGACAGGCCGAAAGGGGTGATACGCCGCATGATGGCTGCACGACAGGATGAGCGGGGTCATGCGCCACATGATAGTTGCACGACAGGCCTAGAGGGGTCATGCACCGCATGAGGGCTGTACGACAGGCCGACAGGGGTCATGTGTTGTATGATGGCTGCATGACAGGCCGAGAGGGGTCATGCGCTGCATGATGGCTGCACGACAGGCCAAGAGAGGTCATGTGCCGCATGATGGCGGCACGACAGGCCGAGAGGAGTCATGCGCCGCATGAGGGCTGCACGACAGGCCGAGAGGGATCATGTGCTGCATGAGGGCTGCACGACAGGCCGAGAGGGGTCATGCGCCGCATGATGGCTGCACGACAGGCTGAGTGGATTGATACATTGCATGATGGCTGCATGACAGGCCGAGAGGGGTCATGCGCCGCATGGTGGCTGCACGACAGACCGAGAGGGGTCATGCGCCGCATGATGGCTGCACGACAGGCCGAGTGGATTGATGCATTGCATGATGGCTGCACAACAGGCCGAGAGGGGTCATGCGCCGCATGGTGGCTGCATGACAGGCCGAGGGGTGTCATGCGCCGCATGATGGCTGCACAACAGGCCGAGAGGGGTCATGCACCACATGATGGCTGCATGTCAGGCCGAGACGGGTCATGCGCCACATGATGGCTGCACGAGAGGCCGAGAGGGGTCATGCGCCGACAGGCCTGAGAGGAGTCATTCACTGACAGGCCGAGAGGGATCATGTGACGCATGAGGGCTGCACGAGAGGCCGAGAGGAGTCATGCACCGCATGAGGGCTGCACGACAGGCAGAAAGCGGTCATATGCCGCATGATAGTTGCACGACAGGCCTAGAGGGGTCATGCACCGCATGAGGGATGCACGACAGGCCGACAGGGGTCATGTGCAGCTTGATGGCTGCACGACAGGCCGATATAGGTCATGTGCTGCATGATGGCTGAACGACAGGCCGAGAGGGGTCATGCGCTGTATGATGGCTTCACGACTGGCCGAGAGGAGTCATGCGCTGCATGAGGGCTGCACGACAGGCCAAGAAGGGTTATGCACCGCATGATGGCTGCACGACAGGCCAAGAGGGGTGATGCGCCGCATGATGGCTGCACAACATACCAAGAGGGGTCATGCACTGCATGATGGCTGCACGACAGGCCGAGAGGGGTCATGCGCTGTATGATGGCTGCACGACAGGCCGAGAGGGGTCATGTGCTGCATGAGGGCTGCACGACAGGCCAAGAAAAGTGATGCACTGCGTGATGGCTGCACGACAAGCCGAGTGGAGTGATGCATTGCATGATGGCTGCACGGCAGGCCGAGAGGGGTCATGCGCCCCATGGTGGCTGCACGAAAGGCTGAGAGGGGTCATGTACCACATGATGGCTGCACAACAGGCTGAGAGTGCTGATGCGCAGCATGATGGCGGCACGATAGGCCGAGAGGGGTCATGCGCCACATGTTAGCTGCACGACAGGCCGAGAGGGGTCATGCGCCAGATGGTGGCTGCACCCCAGGCCAACAGGGGTCAAAGGCCGCATGAGGGCTGCACGACAGGCCAAAAGGAGTGATGCGTAGAATGATGGCTGCACGACAGGCCGAGAGGAGTGATGCATTGCATGATGGCTGCACGACAGGCCGAGTGGGGTCATGCCCGCATGGTGGCTGCACGACAGGCCGAGAAGGGTCATGTACCGCATGATGGCGGTACGACAGGCCGAGAGGGCTGATACGCAGCATGATGGCGGCACAATAGGCTGAGAGGGGTCATGCGCCGCATGTTAGCTGCACGACAGGCCGAGAGGGGTAAAGCGCCACATGGTGGCTGCACCCCAGGCCGACAGGGGTCATGCGCCGCATGAGGGCTGCACGACAGGCCAAAAGGAGTGATACGTAGCATGCTGGCTGCACGACAGGCCGAGAGGAATGATGTATTGCATGATGGCTGCACGACAGGCCGAGAGGAGTGATGCATTGCATGATGGCTGCACGACATGCCAAGAGGGGTCATACGCTGCATGGTGGCTGCGCGACAGGCCGAGAGGGGTCATTTGCCGCATGATGGCTGCACGACAGACCGAGACGGGTCATGCACCGCATGATGGCTGCACGACAGGCCGAGAGGGGTCATGGGCTGCATGATGGCTGCACGACAGGCCGATGAGGGGTCATGCGCCGCATGATGTCTGCACGACAGGCCGAGAGGGGTCATGCGCTGCATGATGGCTGCACGACAGGCCGAGAGGGGTCATGCACCGACAGGCCGAGGGAGTCATTCACCGACAGGCTGAGAGGGGTCATGCGCTGCATGAGGGCAGCACAACAGGCCAAGAAGGGTGATGCACCACATGATGGCTGCACGACAGGCCAAGAAGGGTGATGCACTGCATGATGGCTGCATGACAGGCCAAGAGGGGTGATGCGCCACATGATGGCTGCACGACATGCCAAGAGGGGTCATGCGCCGCATGATGGCTGCACGACAGGCTGAGAGGGGTCATGCCCGGCATGAGGGCTGCACGACAGGCTGACAGGGGTCATGCGCCGCATGATAGCTGCACGACAGGCGGAGAGCGGTCATGTGCCGCATGATGGCTGCACGATAGGGCGAGAGGGGTCATGCGCCGACAGGCTGAGAGGGATCATGCGCTGACAGGCCAAGAGGGGTCATGCGCCGAATGAGGGCTGCACGACAGGCCAAGAAGGGTGATGTGCTGCATGATGGCTGCATTATATTCCAAGAAGGGTGATGCATCGCATGATGACTGCACGACAGGCCGAAAGGGGTGATACGCCGCATGATGGCTGCACGACAGGATGAGCGGGGTCATGCGCCACATGATAGTTGCACGACAGGCCTAGAGGGGTCATGCACCGCATGAGGGCTGTACGACAGGCCGACAGGGGTCATGTGTTGTATGATGGCTGCATGACAGGCCGAGAGGGGTCATGCGCTGCATGATGGCTGCACGACAGGCCAAGAGAGGTCATGTGCCGCATGATGGCGGCACGACAGGCCGAGAGGAGTCATGCGCCGCATGAGGGCTGCACGACAGGCTGAGAGGGATCATGTGCTGCATGAGGGCTGCACGACAGGCCGAGAGGGGTCATGCGCCGCATGATGGCTGCACGACAGGCTGAGTGGATTGATACATTGCATGATGGCTGCATGACAGGCCGAGAGGGGTCATGCGCCGCATGGTGGCTGCACGACAGACCGAGAGGGGTCATGCGCCGCATGATGGCTGCACGACAGGCTGAGTGGATTGATGCATTGCATGATGGCTGCACAACAGGCCGAGAGGGGTCATGCGCCGCATGGTGGCTGCATGACAGGCCGAGGGGTGTCATGCGCCGCATGATGGCTGCACAACAGGCCGAGAGGGGTCATGCGCCACATGATGGCTGCATGTCAGGCCGAGACGGGTCATGCGCCACATGATGGCTGCACGAGAGGCCGAGAGGGGTCATGCGCCGACAGGCCTGAGAGGAGTCATTCACTGACAGGCCGAGAGGGATCATGTGACGCATGAGGGCTGCACGAGAGGCCGAGAGGAGTCATGCGCCGCATGAGGGCTGCACGACAGGCAGAAAGCGGTCATATGCCGCATGATAGTTGCACGACAGGCCTAGAGGGGTCATGCACCGCATGAGGGATGCACGACAGGCCGACAGGGGTCATGTGCAGCTTGATGGCTGCACGACAGGCCGATATAGGTCATGTGCTGCATGATGGCTGAACGACAGGCCGAGAGGGGTCATGCGCTGTATGATGGCTTCACGACAGGCCGAGAGGAGTCATGCGCTGCATGAGGGCTGCACGACAGGCCAAGAAGGGTTATGCACCGCATGATGGCTGCACGACAGGCCAAGAGGGGTGATGCGCCGCATGATGGCTGCACAACATACCAAGAGGGGTCATGCACTGCATGATGGCTGCACGACAGGCCGAGAGGGGTCATGCGCTGTATGATGGCTGCACGACAGGCCGAGAGGGGTCATGTGCTGCATGAGGGCTGCACGACAGGCCAAGAAAAGTGATGCACTGCGTGATGGCTGCACGACAAGCCGAGTGGAGTGATGCATTGCATGATGGCTGCACGGCAGGCCGAGAGGGGTCATGCGCCCCATGGTGGCTGCACGAAAGGCTGAGAGGGGTCATGTACCGCATGATGGCTGCACAACAGGCTGAGAGTGCTGATGCGCAGCATGATGGCGGCACGATAGGCCGAGAGGGGTCATGCGCCACATGTTAGCTGCACGACAGGCCGAGAGGGGTCATGCGCCAGATGGTGGCTGCACCCCAGGCCAACAGGGGTCAAAGGCCGCATGAGGGCTGCACGACAGGCCAAAAGGAGTGATGCGTAGAATGATGGCTGCACGACAGGCCGAGAGGAGTGATGCATTGCATGATGGCTGCACGACAGGCCAAGAGGGGTCATACGCTGCATGGTGGCTGCACGACAGGCCGAGAGAGGTCATTTGCTGCATGATGGCTGCACGACAGGCAGAGATGGGTCATGCGTCACATGATAGCTGCACGACAGGCCGAGAGGGGTCATGCGCCGCATGATGGCTGCACAACAGGCCAAGAGGGGTAATGCGCCGCATGATGGATGCACGACAGATCGAGAGGGGTCATGCGCCGCATGATGGCTGCACGACAGACCGAAAGGGGTCATGCGCCGCATGATGGCTGCACGACAGGCGGAGAGAGGTCATGCGCCGCATGATGGCTGCACGGCAGGCCGAGTGGGGTCATGCCCGCATGGTGGCTGCACGACAGGCCGAGAAGGGTCATGTACCGCATGATGGCGGCACGACAGGCCGAGAAGGCTGATACGCAGCATGATGGCGGCACAATAGGCTGAGAGGGGTCATGCGCCGCATGTTAGCTGCACGACAGGCCGAGAGGGGTAAAGCGCCACATGGTGGCTGCACCCCAGGCCGACAGGGGTCATGCGCCGCATGAGAGCTGCACGACAGGCCAAAAGGAGTGATACGTAGCATGCTGGCTGCACGACAGGCCGAGAGGAGTGATGTATTGCATGATGGCTGCACGACAGGCCGAGAGGAGTGATGCATTGCATGATGGCTGCACGACACGCCAAGAGGGGTCATACGCTGCATGGTGGCTGCACGACAGGCCGAGAGGGGTCATTTGCCGCATGATGGCTGCACGACAGACCGAGACGGGTCATGCGCCGCATGATGGCTGCACGACAGGCCGAGAGGGGTCATGCGCTGCATGATGGCTGCACGACAGGCCGATAAGGGGTCATGCGCCGCATGATGGCTGCACGACAGGCCGAGAGGGGTCATGCGCTGCATGATGGCTGCACGACAGGCTGAGAGGGGTCATGCCCGGCATGAGGGCTGCACGACAGGCTGACAGGGGTCATGCGAGCATGAGGGCAGCACAACAGGCCAAGAAGGGTGATGCACCACATGTTGGCTGCACGACAGGCCGAGAGGGGTCATGCGCTGCATGATGGCTGCACGACAGGCCGAGAGGGGTCATGCACCGACAGGCCGAGGGAGTCATTCACCGACAGGCTGAGAGGGGTCATGCGCTGCATGAGGGCAGCACAACAGGCCAAGAAGGGTGATGCACCACATGATGGCTGCACGACAGGCCAAGAAGGGTGATGCACTGCATGATGGCTGCATGACAGGCCAAGAGGGGTGATGCGCCACATGATGGCTGCACGACATGCCAAGAGGGGTCATGCGCCGCATGATGGCTGCACGACAGGCTGAGAGGGGTCATGCCCGGCATGAGGGCTGCACGACAGGCTGACAGGGGTCATGCGCCGCATGATAGCTGCACGACAGGCGGAGAGCGGTCATGTGCCACATGATGGCTGCACGATAGGGCGAGAGGGGTCATGCGCCGACAGGCTGAGAGGGATCATGCGCTGACAGGCCAAGAGGGGTCATGCGCCGCATGAGGGCTGCACGACAGGCCAAGAAGGGTGATGTGCTGCATGATGGCTGCATTACATTCCAAGAAGGGTGATGCATCGCATGATGGCTGCACGACAGGCCGAAAGGGGTGATACGCCGCATGATGGCTGCACGACAGGATGAGCGGGGTCATGCGCCACATGATAGTTGCACGACAGGCCTAGAGGGGTCATGCACCGCATGAGGGCTGTACGACAGGCCGACAGGGGTCATGTGCTGTATGATGGCTGCATGACAGGCCGAGAGGGGTCATGCGCTGCATGATGGCTGCACGACAGGCCAAGAGAGGTCATGTGCCGCATGATGGCGGCACGACAGGCCGAGAGGAGTCATACGCCGCATGAGGGCTGCACGACAGGCTGAGAGGGATCATGTGCTGCATGAGGGCTGCACGACAGGCCGAGAGGGGTCATGCGCCGCATGATGGCTGCACGACAGGCTGAGTGGATTGATACATTGCATGATGGCTGCATGACAGGCCGAGAGGGGTCATGCGCCGCATGGTGGCTGCACGACAGACCGAGAGGGGTCATGCGCCGCATGATGGCTGCACGACAGGCCGAGTGGATTGATGCATTGCATGATGGCTGCACAACAGGCCGAGAGGGGTCATGCGCCGCATGGTGGCTGCATGACAGGCCGAGGGGTGTCATGCGCCGCATGATGGCTGCACGACAGGCTGAGAGGGGTCATGCGCCACATGATGGCTGCATGTCAGGCCGAGACGGGTCATGCGCCACATGATGGCTGCACGAGAGGCCGAGAGGGGTCATGCGCCGACAGGCCTGAGAGGAGTCATTCACTGACAGGCCGATAGGGATCATGTGCCGCATGAGGGCTGCACGAGAGGCCGAGAGGAGTCATGCGCCGCATGAGGGCTGCACGACAGGCTGAAAGCGGTCATATGCCGCATGATAGTTGCACGACAGGCCTAGAGGGGTCATGCACCTCATGAGGGATGCACGACAGGCCGACAGGGGTCATGTGCAGCTTGATGGCTGCACGACAGGCCAATATAGGTCATGTACTGCATGATGGCTGCACGACAGGCCGAGAGGGGTCATGCGCTGTATGATGGCTTCACGACAGGCCGAGAGGAGTCATGCGCTGCATGAGGGCTGCACGACAGGCCAAGAAGAGTTATGCACCGCATGATGGCTGCACGACAGGCCAAGAGGGGTGATGCGCCGCATGATGGCTGCACAACATACCAAGAGGGGTCATGCACTGCATGATGGCTGCACGACAGGCCGAGAGGGGTCATGCGCTGTATGATGGCTGCACGACAGGCCGAGAGGGGTCATGTGCTGCATGAGGGCTGCACGACAGGCCAAGAAAGGTGATGCACTGCATGATGGCTGCACGACAAGCCGAGTGGAGTGATGCATTGCATGATGGCTGCACAGCAGGCCGAGAGGGGTCATGCGCCCCATGGTGTCTGCACGAAAGGCTGAGAGGGGTCATGTACCGCATGATGGCTGCACAACAGGCTGAGAGTGCTGATGCGCAGCATGATGGCGGCACGATAGGCCGAGAGGGGTCATGCGCCACATGTTAGCTGCACGACAGGCCGAGAGGGGTCATGCGCCACATGGTGGCTGCACCCCAGGCCAACAGGGGTCAAAGGCCGCATGAGGGCTGCACGACAGGCCAAAAGGAGTGATGCGTAGAATGATGGCTGCACGACAGGCCGAGAGGAGTGATGCATTGCATGATGGCTGCACGACAGGCCAAGAGAGGTCATACGCTGCATGGTGGCTGCACGACAGGCCGAGAGAGGTCATTTGCTGCATGATGGCTGCACGACAGGCCGAGACGGGTCATGCGCCACATGATAGCTGCACGACAGGCCGAGAGGGGTCATGCGCCGCATGATGGCTGCACAACAGGCCAAGAGGGGTAATGCGCCGCATGATGGATGCATGACAGATCGAGAGGGGTCATGCGCCGCATGATGGCTGCACGACAGACCGAAAGGGGTCATGCGCCGCATGATGGCTGCACGACAGGCGGAGAGAGGTCATGCGCCGCATGATGGCTGCACGGCAGGCGGAGAGGAGTCATTAGCTGCATGAGGGCTGCACGACAGGCCGAGAGGGGTCGTGTGCTGCATGAGGGCTGCACAACAGGCCGAGAGGGGTCATGTACCGTATGATGGCTGCACGACAGGCCGAGAGGAGTGATGCATTGCATGATGGCTGCACGACAGGCCGAGTGGGGTCATGCCCGCATGGTGGCTGCACGACAGGCCGAGAAGGGTCATGTACCGCATGATGGCGGCACGACAGGCCGAGAAGGCTGATACGCAGCATGATGGCGGCACACTAGGCTGAGAGGGGTCATGCGCCGCATGTTAGCTGCACGACAGGCCGAGAGGGGTAAAGCGCCACATGGCGGCTGCACCCCAGGCCGACAGGGGTCATGCGCCGCATGAGGGCTGCACGACAGGCCAAAAGGAGTGATACGTAGCATGCTGGCTGCACGACAGGCCGAGAGGAGTGATGTATTGCATGATGGCTGCACGACAGGCCGAGAGGAGTGATGCATTGCATGATGGCTGCACGACACGCCAAGAGGGGTCATACGCTGCATGGTGGCTGCACGACAGGCCGAGAGGGGTCATTTGCCGCATGATGGCTGCACGACAGACCGAGACGGGTCATGCGCCGCATGATGGCTGCACGACAGGCCGAGAGGGGTCATGCGCTGCATGATGGCTGCACGACAGGCCGATGAGGGGTCATGCGCCGCATGATGGCTGCACGACAGGCCGAGAGGGGTCATGCGCTGCATGATGGCTGCACGACAGGCTGAGAGGGGTCATGCCCGGCATGAGGGCTGCACGACAGGCTGACAGGGGTCATGCGAGCATGAGGGCAGCACAACAGGCCAAGAAGGGTGATGCACCACATGATGGCTGCACGACAGGCCAAGAAGGGTGATGCACTGCATGATGGCTGCATGACAGGCCAAGAGGGGTGATGCGCCACATGATGGCTGCACGACATGCCAAGAGGGGTCATGCGCCGCATGATGGCTGCACGACAGGCTGAGAGGGGTCATGCCCCGCATGAGGGCTGCACGACAGGCTGACAGGGGTCATGCGCCGCATGATAGCTGCACGACAGGCGGAGAGCGGTCATGTGCCGCATGATGGCTGCACGATAGGGCGAGAGGGGTCATGCGCCGACAGGCTGAGAGGGATCATGCGCTGACAGGCCAAGAGGGGTCATGCGCCGCATGAGGGCTGCACGACAGGCCAAGAAGGGTGATGTGCTGCATGATGGCTGCATTACAGGCCAAGAAGGGTGATGCATCGCATGATGGCTGCACGATAGGCCGAGAGGGGTGATACGCTGCATGAAGGCTGCACGACAGGATGAGAGGGGTCATGCGCCACATGATAGTTGCACGACAGGCCTAGAGGGGTCATGCACCGCATGAGGGCTGTATGACAGGCCGACAGGGGTCATGTGCTGTATGATGGCTGCATGACAGGCCGGGAGGGGTCATGCGCTGCATGATGGCTGCACGACAGGCCGAGAGAGGTCATGTGTCGCATGATGGTGGCACGACAGGCCGAGAGGAGTCATGCGCCGAATGAGGGCTGCACGACAGGCCGAGAGGGGTCATGTGCTGCATGAGGGCTGCACGACAGGCCGAGAGGGGTCATGCGCCGCATGATGGCTGCACGACAGGCTGAGTGAATTGATACATTGCATGATGGCTGCCCGACAGGCCGAGAGGGGTCATGCGCCGCATGGTGGCTGCACGACAGATCGAGAGGGGTCATGCGCCGCATGGTGGCTGCACGACAGGCCGAGTGGATTGATGCATTGCATGATGGCTGCACAACAGGCCGAGAGGGGTCATGCGCCGCATGGTGGCTGCACGACATGCCGAGGGGTGTCATGCGCCGCATGATGGCTGCACGACAGGCCTAGAGGGGTCATGCGCCACATGATGGCTGCATGACAGGCCGAGACGGGTCATGCGCCACATGATGGCTGCACGACAGGCCGAGAGGGGTCATGCGCTGCATGATGGCTGCACGACAGGCCGAGAGGGTTGATGCGCTGCATGATGGCTGCACGACAGGCTGAGAGGGGTCATGCGTCGACAGGCCTGAGAGGGGTCATTCACTGACAGGCCGAGAGGGATCATGTGCCGCATGAGGGCTGCATGAGAGGCCGAGACGAGTCATGCGCCGCATGAGGGCTGCACGACAGGCTGAGAGGTGTCATATGCTGCATGATAGTTGCACGACAGGCCTAGAGGGGTCATGCACCGCATGAGGGATGCACGACAGGCCGACAGGGGTCATGTGCAGCTTGATGGCTGCACGACAGGCCGAGAAAGGTCATGTGCTGCATGATGGCTGCACGACAGGCCGAGAGGGGTCATGCGCTGTATGATGGCTGCACGACAGGCCGAGAGGGGTCATGCGCTGCATGAGGGCTGCATGACAGGCCAAGAAGGGTGATGCACCGCATGATAGCTGCACGACAGGCCAAGAGGGATGATGCGCCGCATGATGGCTGCACAACATACCAAGAGGGGTCATGCACTGCATGATGGCTGCACGACAGGCCGAGAGGGGTCATGCGCTGTATGATGGCTGCACGACAGGCCGAGAGGAGTCATGTGCTGCATGAGGGCTGCACGACAGGCCAAGAAGGGTGATGCACTGCATGATGTCTGCACGACAAGCCGAGTGGAGTGATGCATTGCATGATGGCTGCACGGCAGGCCGAGAGGGGTCATGCGCCCCATGGTGGCTGCACGAAAGGCTGAGAGGGGTCATGTACCGCATGACGGCTGCACAACAGTCTGAGAGTGCTGATGCGCAGCATGATGGCGGCACGATAGGCAGAGAGGGGTAATGCGCCACATGTTAGCTGCACGACAGGCCGAGAGGGGTCATGCGCCACATGGTGGCTGCACCCCAGGCCAACAGGGGTCAAAGGCGGCATGAGGGCTGCACGACAGGCCAAAAGGAGTGATGCGTAGAATGATGGCTGCACGACAGGCCGAGAGGAGTGATGCATTGCATGATGGCTGCACAACAGGCCAAGAGGGGTCATACGCTGCATGGTGGCTGCACGACAGGCCGAGAGAGGTCATTTGCTGCATGATGGCTGCACGACAGGCCGAGACGGGTCATGCGCCACATGATGGCTGCACGACAGGCCGAGAGGGGTCATGTGCCGCATGATGGCTGCACAACAGGCCGAGAGGGGTCATGCGCCGCATGATGGCTGCATGACAGACCGAAAGGGGTCATGCGCCGCATGATGGCTGCACGGTAGACCGAGAGGGGTCATGCGCCGCATGATGGCTGCACGACAGGCCGAGAGAGGTCATGTGCCGCATGATGGCTGCACGGCAGGCCGAGAGGAGTCATGCGCTGCATGAGGGCTGCACGACAGGCCGAGAAGGGTGGTGTACTGCATGAGGGCTGCACGACAGGCCGAGAGGGGTCATGTACCGTATGATGGCTGCACGACAGGCCGAGAGGGGTCTTGCCCACTTGATGGCTGCACGACAAGCGGAGAGGGGTCATGTGCTGCATGGTGGCTGCACGACAGGCCAAGCGGGGTCATATGCCGCATGGTGGCTTCACGACAGGCCGAGAGGGGTCATGCCCCACATGATGGCTGCACGACAGGCCAAGAAGGGCGATGCGCCGCATGATGGCTGCACGACAGGCCGAGTGGAGTGATGCATTGCATGATGGCTGCACGACAGGCCGAGAGGGGTCATGCCCGCATGGTGGCTGCACGATAGGCCGAGAAGGGTCATGTACCGCATGATGGCTGCACGACAGGCCGAGAGGGCTGATACGCAGCATGATGGCGGCACGATAGGCCGAGAGGGGTCATGCGCCGCATGTTAGCTCCATGACAGGCCGAGAGGGGTCAAGCGCCACATGGTGGCTGCACCCCAGGCCGACAGGGGTCATGCGCCGCATGAGGGCTGCACGACAGGCCAAAAGGAGTGATACGTAGCATGATGGCTGCACGACAGGCCGAGAGGAGTTATGCATTGCATGATGGATGCACGACAGGCCGAGAGGAGTGATGCATTGCATGATGGCTGCACGACACGCCAAGAGGGGTCATACGCTGCATGGTGGCTGCACGACAGGATGAGAGGGGTCATTCGCCACATGATATTTGCACGACAGGCCTAGAGGGGTCATGCACCGCATGAGGGCTGTACGACAGGCCGACAGGGGTCATGTGCTGTATGATGGCTGCATGACAGGCCGAGAGGGGTCATGCGCTGCATGATGGCTGCACGACAGGCCGAGAGAGGTCATGTGCCGCATGATGACGGCACGACAGGCTGAGAGGAGTCATGCGCCGCATGAGGGCTGCACGACAGGCCGAGAGGGGTCATGTGCTGCATGAGGGCTGCACGACAGGCCGAGAGGGGTCATGCGCCGCATGATGGCTGAACGACAGGCTGAGTGGATTGATAAATTGCATGATGGCTGCACGACAGGCCGAGAGGGGTCATGCGCCGCATGAGGGCTGCACGACAGGCCGAGAGGGGTCATGTGCTGCATGAGGGCTGCACGACAGGCAGAGAGGGGTCATGCGACGCATGATGGCTGCACGACAGGCTGAGTGGATTGATACATTGCATGATGGCTGCACGACAGGCCGAGAAGGGTCATGCGCCGCATGGTGGCTGCACGACAGACCGAGAGGGGTCATGCGCCGCATGATGGCTGCACGACAGGCCGAGTGGATTGATGCATTGCATGATGGCTGCACAACAGGCCGAGAGGGGTCATGCGCCGCATGGTGGCTGCACGACAGGCCGAGGAGTGTCATGCGCCGCATGATGCCTGCACGACAGACCGAGAGGGGTCATGCGCCGCATGATGGCTGCACGACAGGCCGAGTGGATTGATGCATTGCATGATGGCTGCACAACAGGCTGAGAGGGGTCATGCGCCGCATGGTGGCTGCACGACAGGCCGAGGGGTGTCATGCGCCGCATGATGGCTGCACGACAGGCCGAGAGGGGTCATGCGCCACATGATGGCTGCACGACAGGCGGAGAGGGGTGATGCGCTGCATGATGGCTGCACGACAGGCCGAGAGGGGTCATGCGCCGACAGGCCTGAGAGGGGTCATTCACTGACAGGCCGAGAGGGATCATGTGCCGCATGAGGGTTGCACGACAGGCTGAGAGGGGTCATATGCCGCATGATAGTTGCACGACAGGCCTAGAGGGGTCATGCACCGCATGAGGGATGCACAACAGGCCGACAGGGGTCATGTGCAGCTTGATGGCTGCACGACAGGCCGAGAGAGGTCATGTGCTGAATGATGGCTGCACGACAGGCCGAGAGAGGTCATGCGCCGCATGATGGCTGCACGGCAGGCCAAGAGGAGTCATGCGCAGCATGAGGGCTGCACGACAGGCCCAGAGGGGTCATGTGCTGCATGAGGGCTGCACAACAGGCCGAGAGGGGTCATGTACCGCATGATGGCTGCACGACAGGCCAAGAGGGGTCATGCCTGCTTGATGGCTGCACAACAGGCGGAGAGGGGTCATGTGCTGCATGGTGCCTGCGCCAGTGGTGGGATCAGGTGCACGTCATCGTCCGGTTTGTGTAACACAGAGCGCGGGCGAATTGAAAAGTGAACTGGGTCAGGAGTTTGACGGCTGACTGGAATCCACCCGCGCTCGGGAAGGGAGGCTTCTCGCGCTGCCCATCTGACGGTTGCCGGGCTCGCGGCACCTCTGGAGAAGAAAATTTAAAATGTTGACACTTACACCACGAAAAAGAAAGTACAGCTCTGCAGGCTCCTCCAGGGTCTTGCTATTTCTGCCCTGTTGAAGGCGGAGCTGGTACCGCCGAAACGCAATATTGCCTAGAGGGGATTGAAGGTCCCTCAGAATAACATCTGTTCTATATTGGACCTCTTGTTTACAACAATATATGTTTTGTTGTTTTTTCAGTTAGCCAGGATCTACAGTAACATTTGTTCAGTATCCCAGTTGGTTTTCGTAGATCACTGTCTATTGAATCAGGCTTATTCGTTGTTTGGGAATATCAGCATTTTTCTTACTTCCCTTTCTTCCCCCTCATGCTTTGGCAGACTCCACCCCATTGGTGTATGAACAAATATTCCCACTGGGGTGTTACTGATACTTACTATGATCATATAATGTTGAAAAAAGTATTTGTTACCTTTTTCCAGTGTTGATGTCTCTACATTGGGAGAAATATTTCCTTATTTTGGTTTATGTCTCATTGATTTTTCCATTTTTCCTTCTTTCTTTTTTATCTAACATTCATGATTTCTGTTTAGCAATTTTGCATTCTGATTCATACTAAGAAGGATTGTTTTTCATATGTATGTAACCTTGTAAATGTTTTATTGATTGTATTTGTACGGATGTTTGCACATAAGGTTTTGTCTTTAACTTACAATAATTTGCATGACTATCCTTGATGTGTTGTACTATGATGGATACTAATTATATGTAGATGCTATTACCCCAAAGGGGTACTTAGGTTTGGACCAGGGGCAGGACCTTAATTCATTCACACCTTCCTACGGGCCAACCTACATATGTACTAGTACCTTGTGTTAATATTTGCATGGTGCCTGCACGACAGGCCAAGAGGGGTCATATGTTGCATGGTGGCTGCACGACAGGCCGAGAGGGGTCATGCCCGCTTGATGGCTGCACGACTGGCGGAGAGGGGTCATGTGCCGCATGGTCGCTGCACGACAGGCCAAGAAGGGTGATGCACAGCATGATGGCTGCACGACAGGCCGAGAGGGGTGATGTGCCACGTGATGGCTGCACGACAGGATGAGAGGGGTCATGCGCCGCATGATAGTTGCATGACAGGCCTAGAGGGGTCATGCAATGTATGAGGGCTGCACGACAGGCCAACAGGGGTCATGTGCCGCATGATGGCTACACAACAGGCCGAGAGAGGTCATGCGCTGCACTATGGCTGCACGACAGGCCGAGAGGGGTCATGCACTGCATGATGGCTGCAAGACAGGCCGAGAGAGGTCATGCGCCGCATGATGGCTGCATGACAGGCTGAGAGGATTCATGCGCCGCATGAGGGCTGCTCGACAGGCCGAGAGGGGTCATGCCCGCTTGATGGCTGCACGACTGGCAGAGAGGGGTCATGTGCCGCATGGTCGCTGCACGACAGGCCAAGAGGGGTCATGTGCTGCATGGTGCCTGCACGATAGGCCAAGAGCGGTCATATGCTGCATGGTGGCTGCACGACAGGGCGAGAGGGGTCATGCCCGCTTGATGGCTGCACGACAGGCCGAGAGGGGTCATGCACCGCATGGTGGCTGCACGACAGGTCGAGAGGGGTCATGCACCGACAGGCCAAGAGGGGTCATTCACCGACAGGCCAAGAGGGGTCATGCGCTGCATGAGGGCTGCGCGACAGGCCGAGAGGGGTCATACACCACATGATGGCTGCACGACAGGCCAAGAGGGGTGATGCGCCGCATGATGGCTGCACGACAGGCCAAAGGTGATGCACCGCATGATGGCTGCACAACAGGCAGAGAGGGGTCATGCGCCGCATGGTGGCTGCACAGCAGGCCGAGGGGGGTCATGTGCAACATGATGGCTGCACGACAGGCTGAGGGGGGTCATGCACTGCATGATGGCTGCATGACAGGCCGAGAGGGGTCATGCGCCGAAAGGCTGAGAGGGATCATGCGCTGACAGGCCAAGAGGGGTGATGCGCCGCATGAGGACTGCACGACAGGCCAAGAATGGTCATGCGCCACATGATGGCTGCATGACAGGCCAAGAAGGCTGATGCACAGCATGATGGCTGCACGACAGGCCGAGAGGGGTGATGTGCCGCGTGATGGCTGCACGACAGGATGAGAGGGGTCATGCGCCGCATGATAGTTGCACGACAGGCCTGGAGGGGTCATGCACCGCATGAGGGCTGCACGACAGGCCAACAGGGGTCATGTGCCGCATGATGGCTACACGACAGGCCGAGAGAGGTCATGCGCTGCACTATGTCTGCACGACAGGCCGAGAGGGGTCATGCACTGCATGATGGCTGCAAGACAGGCCGAGAGAGGTCATGCGCCGCATGATGGCTGCATGACAGGCTGAGAGGATTCATGCGCCGCATGAGGGCTGCACGACAGGCCGAGAGGGGTCATGTGCTGCATGAGGGCTGCACGACAGGCCGAGAGGGGTCATGCACTGCATGATGGCTGCATGACAGGCCGAGAGAGGTCATGTGCCGCATGATGGCTGCACGACAGGCCGAGAGGAGTCATGCGCCGCATGAGGGCTGCACAACAGGCCGAGAGGGGTCATGCACCGCATGATAGTTGCACGACAGGCCTAGAGGTGTCATGCACCGCATGAGGGCTGCACGACAGGCTGACAGGGATCATGTGCCCCATGATGGCTGCATGACAGGCCGAGAGAGGTCATGAGCTGCATGATGGCTGCACGACAGGCCAAGAGGGGTCATGCACTGCATGATGGCTGCACGACAGGCCGAGAGAGGTCATGCGCCGTATGATAGTTGCACGACAGGCCTAGAGGGGTCATGCACCGCATGAGGGATGCACAACAGGCAGAGAGGGGTCATGCCCGCTTGATGGCTGCACGACTGGCGGAGAGGGGTCATGTGCCGCATGGTCGCTGCACGACAGGCCAAGAAGGGTGATGCGCCACATGATGGCTGCATGACAGGCCAAGAAGGGTGATGCACAGCATGATGGCTGCACGACAGGCCGAGAGAGGTGATGTGCCACGTGATGGCTGCACGACAGGATGAGAGGGGTCATGCGCCGCATGATAGTTGCATGACAGGCCTAGAGGGGTCATGCAATGTATGAGGGCTGCACGACAGGCCGAGAGAGGTCATGCGCTGCACTATGGCTGCACGACAGGCCGAGAGGGGTCATGCACTGCATGATGGCTGCAAGACAGGCCGAGAGAGGTCATGCGCCGCATGATGGCTGCATAACAGGCTGAGAGGATTCATGCGCCGCATGAGGGCTGCACGACAGGCCGAGAGGGGTCACGTGCTGCATGAGGGCTGCACAACAGGCCGAGAGGGGTCATGTGCCGCATGATGGCTGCACGACAGGCCGAGAGGGGTCATGCGCTGCATGATGGCTGCATGACAGGCCGTTAGAGGTCATGTGCCGCATGATGGCTGCACGACAGGCCGAGAAGAGTCATGAGCCGCATGATGGCTGCACAACAGGCTGAGAGGGGTCATGCGCCGCATGATAGTTGCACGACAAGCCTAGAGGTGTCATGCACCGCATGAGGGCTGCACGACAGGCTGACAGGGGTCATGTGCCCCATGATGGCTGCATGACATGCCGAGAGAGGTCATGAGCTGCATGATGGCTGCACGAAAGACCAAGAGGGGTCATGCACTGCATGATGTCTGCACGACAGGCCGAGAGAGGTCATGCGCCGTATGATGGCTGCACGGCAGGCCGAGAGGAGTCATGCGCTGCATGAGGGCTGCACGACAGGCCGAGAGGGGTCGTGTGCTGCATGAGGGCTGCACGACAGGCAGAGAGGGGTCATGTACTGTATGATGGCTGCACGACAGGCCGAGAGGGGTCTTGCCCGCTTGATGGCTGAACGACAAGCGGAGAGGGGTCATGTGCTGCATGGTGGCTGCACGACAGGCCGAGTGGGGTCATGCCCGCATGGTGGCTGCACGACAGGCCGAGAAGGGTCATGTACCGCATGATGGCGGTACGACAGGCCGAGAGGGCTGATACGCAGCATGATGGCGGCACAATAGGCTGAGAGTGGTCATGCGCCGCATGTTAGCTGCACGACAGGCCGAGAGGGGTAAAGCGCCACATGGTGGCTGCACCCCAGGCCGACAGGGGTCATGCGCCGCATGAGACCTGCACGACAGGCCAAAAGGAGTGATACGTAGCATGCTGGCTGCACGACAGGCCGAGAGGAGTGATGTATTGCATGATGGCTGCACGACAGGCCGAGAGGAGTGATGCATTGCATGATGGCTGCACGACATGCCAAGAGGGGTCAGACGCTGCATGGTGGCTGCGCGACAGGCCGAGAGGGGTCATTTGCCGCATGATGGCTGCACGACAGACCGAGACGGGTCATGCACCGCATGATGGCTGCACGACAGGCCGAGAGGGGTCATGGGCTGCATGATGGCTGCACGACAGGCCGATGAGGGGTCATGCGCCGCATGATGTCTGCACGACAGGCCGAGAGGGGTCATGCGCTGCATGATGGCTGCACGACAGGCCGAGAGGGGTCATGCACCGACAGGCCGAGGGAGTCATTCACCGACAGGCTGAGAGGGGTCATGCGCTGCATGAGGGCAGCACAACAGGCCAAGAAGGGTGATGCACCACATGATGGCTGCACGACAGGCCAAGAAGGGTGATGCACTGCATGATGGCTGCATGACAGGCCAAGAGGGGTGATGCGCCACATGATGGCTGCACGACATGCCAAGAGGGGTCATGCGCCGCATGATGGCTGCACGACAGGCTGAGAGGGGTCATGCCCGGCATGAGGGCTGCACGACAGGCTGACAGGGGTCATGCGCCGCATGATAGCTGCACGACAGGCGGAGAGCGGTCATGTGCCGCATGATGGCTGCACGATAGGGCGAGAGGGGTCATGCGCCGACAGGCTGAGAGGGATCATGCGCTGACAGGCCAAGAGGGGTCATGCGCCAAATGAGGGCTGCACGACAGGCCAAGAAGGGTGATGTGCTGCATGATGGCTGCATTACATTCCAAGAAGGGTGATGCATCGCATGATGGCTGCACGACAGGCCGAAAGGGGTGATACGCCGCATGATGGCTGCACGACAGGATGAGCGGGGTCATGCGCCACATGATAGTTGCACGACAGGCCTAGAGGGGTCATGCACCGCATGAGGGCTGTACGACAGGCCGACAGGGGTCATGTGTTGTATGATGGCTGCATGACAGGCCGAGAGGGGTCATGCGCTGCATGATGGCTGCACGACAGGCCAAGAGAGGTCATGTGCCGCATGATGGCGGCACGACAGGCCGAGAGGAGTCATGCGCCGCATGAGGGCTGCACGACAGGCCGAGAGGGATCATGTGCTGCATGAGGGCTGCACGACAGGCCGAGAGGGGTCATGCGCCGCATGATGGCTGCACGACAGGCTGAGTGGATTGATACATTGCATGATGGCTGCATGACAGGCCGAGAGGGGTCATGCGCCGCATGGTGGCTGCACGACAGACCGAGAGGGGTCATGCGCCGCATGATGGCTGCACGACAGGCCGAGTGGATTGATGCATTGCATGATGGCTGCACAACAGGCCGAGAGGGGTCATGCGCCGCATGGTGGCTGCATGACAGGCCGAGGGGTGTCATGCGCCGCATGATGGCTGCACGACAGGCCGAGAGGGGTCATGCGCCACATGATGGCTGCATGTCAGGCCGAGACGGGTCATGCGCCACATGATGGCTGCACGAGAGGCCGAGAGGGGTCATGCGCCGACAGGCCTGAGAGGAGTCATTCACTGACAGGCCGAGAGGGATCATGTGCCGCATGAGGGCTGCACGAGAGGCCGAGAGGAGTCATGCGCCGCATGAGGGCTGCACGACAGGCAGAAAGCGGTCATATGCCGCATGATAGTTGCACGACAGGCCTAGAGGGGTCATGCACCGCATGAGGGATGCACGACAGGCCGACAGGGGTCATGTGCAGCTTGATGGCTGCACGACAGGCCGATATAGGTCATGTGCTGCATGATGGCTGCACGACAGGCCGAGAGGGGTCATGCGCTGTATGATGGCTTCACGACAGGCCGAGAGGAGTCATGCGCTGCATGAGGGCTGCACGACAGGCCAAGAAGGGTTATGCACCGCATGATGGCTGCACGACAGGCAAGAGGGGTGAAGCGCCGCATGATGGCTGCACAACATACCAAGAGGGGTCATGCACTGCATGATGGCTGCACGACAGGCCGAGAGGGGTCATGCGCTGTATGATGGCTGCACGACAGGCCGAGAGGGGTCATGTGCTGCATGAGGGCTGCACGACAGGCCAAGAAAAGTGATGCACTGCGTGATGGCTGCACGACAAGCCGAGTGGAGTGATGCATTGCATGATGGCTGCACGGCAGGCCGAGAGGGGTCATGCGCCCCATGGTGGCTGCACGAAAGGCTGAGAGGGGTCATGTACTGCATGATGGCTGCACAACAGGCTGAGAGTGCTGATGCGCAGCATGATGGCGGCACGATAGGCCGAGAAGGGTCATGCGCCACATGTTAGCTGCACGACAGGCCGAGAGGGGTCATGCGCCAGATGGTGGCTGCACCCCAGGCCAACAGGGGTCAAAGGCCGCATGAGGGCTGCACGACAGGCCAAAAGGAGTGATGCGTAGAATGATGGCTGCACGACAGGCCGAGAGGAGTGATGCATTGCATGATGGCTGCACGACAGGCCAAGAGGGGTCATACGCTGCATGGTGGCTGCACGACAGGCCGAGAGAGGTCATTTGCTGCATGATGGCTGCACGACAGGCCGAGATGGGTCATGCGCCACATGATAGCTGCACGACAGGCCGAGAGGGGTCATGCGCCGCATGATGGCTGCACAACAGGCCAAGAGGGGTAATGCGCCGCATGATGGATGCACGACAGATCGAGAGGGGTCATGCGCCGCATGATGGCTGCACGACAGACCGAAAGGGGTCATGCGCCGCATGATGGCTGCACGACAGGCGGAGAGAGGTCATGCGCCGCATGATGGCTGCACGGCAGGCCGAGAGGAGTCATTAGCTGCATGAGGGCTGCACGACAGGCCGAGAGGGGTCGTGTGCTGCATGAGGGCTGCACAACAGGCCGAGAGGGGTCATGTACCGTATGATGGCTGCACGACAGGCCGAGAGGAGTGATGCATTGCATGATGGCTGCACGACAGGCCGAGTGGGGTCATGCCCGCATGGTGGCTGCACGACAGGCCGAGAAGGGTCATGTACCGCATGATGGCGGCACGACAGGCCGAGAAGGCTGATACGCAGCATGTTAGCTGCACGACAGGCCGAGAGGGGTAAAGCGCCACATGGTGGCTGCACCCCAGGCCGACAGGGGTCATGCGCCGCATGAGGGCTGCACGACAGGCCAAAAGGAGTGATACGTAGCATGCTGGCTGCACGACAGGCCGAGAGGAGTGATGTATTGCATGATGGCTGCACGACAGGCCGAGAGGAGTGATGCATTGCATGATGGCTGCACGACACGCCAAGAGGGGTCATACGCTGCATGGTGGCTGCACGACAGGCCGAGAGGGGTCATTTGCCGCATGATGGCTGCACGACAGACCGAGACGGGTCATGCGCCGCATGATGGCTGCACGACAGGCCGAGAGGGGTCATGCGCTGCATGATGGCTGCACGACAGGCCGAGAGGGGTCATGTGCCGCATGATGGCGGCACGACAGGCCGAGAGGAGTGATGCATTGCATGATGGCTGCACGACAGGCCGAGAGGGGTCATTCACCGACAGGCCGAGAGGGGTCATGCGCTGCATGAGGGCTTCAGGACAGGCTAAGAAGGGTGATGCACCACATGATGGCTGCACGACAGGCCAAGAAGGGTGATGCACTGCATGATGGTTGCACGACAGGCCAAGAGGGGTGATGCGCCGCATGATGGCTGCACGACATGCCAAGAGGGGTCATGCGCCGCATGATGGCTGCACGACAGGCTGACAGGGATCATGCACCACATGATAGCTGCACGACAGGTGGAGAGCGGTCATGTGCCGCATGATGGCTGCACGATAGGCCGAGAGGGATCATGCGCCGACAGGCTGAGAGGGATCATGCGCTGACAGGCCAAGAGGGGTCATGCGCCGCATGAGGGCTGCACGACAGGCCAAGAAGAGTGATGTGCTGCATGATGGCTGCATGACAGGCCAAGAAGGGTGATGCACCGCATGATGGCTGCACGACAGGCTGAGAGGGGTGATATGCCGCATGATGGCTGCACGACAGGATGAGAGGGGTCATGTGCCACATGATAGTTGCACGACAGGCCTAGAGGGGTCATGCACCGCATGAGGGCTGTACGACAGGCCGACAGGGGTCATGTGCTGTATGATGGCTGCACGACAGGCCCAGAGGGGTCATGCGCTGCATGATGTCTGCACGACAGGCCGAGAGAGGTCATGTGCCGCATGATGGCTGCACGACAGGCCGAGAGGAGTCATGCGCTGCATGAGGGCTGCACGACAGGCCGAGAGGGGTCATGTGCTGCATGAGGGCTGCACGACAGGCCGAGAGGGGTCATGGTCCGCATGATGGCTGCACAACAGGCTGAGAGGGGTCATGCCCACTTGATGGCTGCATGACAGGCAGAGACGGGTCATGTGCCGCATGGTGGCTGCACAACAGGCCAGAGGGGTCATATGCCGCATGGTGGCTGCACGACAGACCGAGAGGGGTCATGCACCGCATGATGGCTGCTTGACAGGCAGAGAGGGGTCCTGTGCCGCATGGTTGCTGCACGACAGGCCGAGAGGGGTCATGTGCCACATGGTGGCTGCACAATAGGCCGAGAGGGGTCATGCACTGCATGGGAGCTGCACGACAGGCCGAGAGGGGTCATGTGCTGCATGGTGGCTGCACGACAGGCCAAAAGGGGTCATGCGCTGCATGGTGGCTGCACAACAGGCCGAGAGGGGTCATGCGCCGCATGATGGCTGCATGACAGGCAAAGAAGGGTGATGCGCCGCATGATGGCTGCACGACAGGCCGAGAGGGGTCATGCGTCGTATGGTGGCTGCACGGCAGGCTGAGAGGGTTCATGCGCCGCATGATGGTTGCACGACAGGCCGAGGGGGGTCATGCGCCGCATGATGGCTGCGCGACAGGCCGAGAGGGGTCATGCACCACATGATGGCTGCATGACAGGCCGAGAGGGTTCATGCGCCGCATGATGGTTGCACGACAGGCCGAGGGGGGTCATGCGCTGCATGATGGCTGCACGACAGGCCTAGGGGGTCATGCGCCACATGATAGTTGCACGACAGGCCTAGAGGGGTCATGCGCCGCATGAGGGCTGCACAACAGGCTGACAGGGGTCATGCGTTGCATGATGGCTGCACAACAGGCCGAGAGCGGTCATGCGCCACATGATGGCTGCACGACAGGCCGAGAGGGGTCATGCGCTGCATGATGGCAGCACGACAGGAAGAGAGTGGTGATGCGCCGCATGATGGCTGCAAAACAGGGTGAGAGGTATCATGCGCCGCATGAGGGCTGCACGACAGTCTGAGAGGGGTCATGTGCTTTATGAGGGCTGCACGACAGGCCGAGAAGGGTCATGTGCTGCATGATGGCTGCATGACAGGCCGAGAGGGGTGATGCGCCACATGATGGCTGCACGAAAGGCCAAGACGGGTCATATGCTGCATGATGGCTGCACAACAGGCCAAGAGGGGTGATGCATTGCATGACTGCTGCACGACAGGCCGAGAGTGGTCATGCGCCGCATGATGGCTGCATGACAGGCTCAGAGGGGTGATGCGCCGTATGATGGCTGTACGACAAATTATTTATTTATTCCATGTATGAAATGAGAGCACCCCACCCTAGGAGCACAGAGGTGTTGAAAGTTACTCATGTGATAAAGCAGAGGTCTTCAAACTGTGGGGTGCGCGGCCGCATACCAGGGGGGGTGCCAGAACCCAGCATGAAATGTAAAATAATTTTTTTTTTTTTGTTAGATTGGAGGAAATGGGAAGGGGCAGCTCACATGGTCAGACTGGATCATCAAACAGCCAAACAGCCTTAGGCACCAATGAAAACATTCCCAGCAGTTGTAAATGGATATTCAGTCCTTTAGTCACAGACTGTTTGAATAGTACCCAAAGGGGTGTTTTTTGTTCAAATGTGAACAAATTGTGATATTTAAAGAATATTTTTTCAGCAACAATGGTCAAAACTACTAGCTGCATCGTGAGGTAACTCCTCAAATTGACCCACATTGTCCAAAAAAGTGGCCCATTTTGACTGGCCTACACTAGCATTTTGCATTTTTGGTACGGTCATTGCCCTGTTACCCTATAGGCCAGTCCAAGCCTGCCGGCTCATCCATAATGGGTGAGGGGAGTCCAACCACTGGCCACCTCACCCATTATGGAGGAGCCGAGGAGCCAGCCCAGTGAAACACTGAGCACTCCCTCAGCTGCTTTTTCCAGCTGAGGGAGTGCTCCTGGGCTGGCTGAACTGTCAAAGGGAAACACTGTTTGCCTTTGACAGTTCAGTTCCCCAGCCGCACATGATCACTGAGCCATGCAACGCTGGGGGTGTTTTGCTTCACCAGCCTTGCATAGCTCATTGGAAATGCTGGCTGGGGAACTGCATGTCTGTATGTGCGAGCGGTGCTCCTGCGCCTCCTCGCACATACGGGCAGAGCAACCTGGAGCGGGCCATTTTAGCAAATACGCGCAGGTCCCTGCAGAAGGTACGTTTATGGCAATTCATTTTTTATTTAAATGTGTATGGATGTGTGTATGCTTGTGTTATGGGACTGTTGTGGGAGCAGGATGGGCGGCAGCACTGGGATAGTGGTGGGAGTAGGGTGGGGAGAGCCCAGGGTCTGTACTGGGAGTAGGGTGCGGTGACGGCACGCAAATGTTCATAGCGATTTCTACATACTGCCCATCTGGCACGTTTGGGGGGGCCCGGCCTGCCCAAACTTTGCTCAGGGGGGGCCCAGGCCAAAAAAGTTTGAAGACCACCGTGATAAAGAGAATTCGTTATACACATTCATTCATATAAAAAGCTGTTCAAGCATTGACATGAAATAAGGCTATGTATGTTTATTTACCCAGGGTCTTAGAGGCTACAGTCAATCATCAGGGCTGACCGACCATGGGACAGTACCAAACCCCACGCAGAGTACCTTGCTACTCGCCCACCCTCGCCCCCAGAACAACCACGGTTTGTTTGAGGGTCTCTGAAAACTATCCGCCTACTTCCGCTCTGACTCTGGTGCCGAGCTTTGCAGCAGACTAGCAGTCTCCTACTGTCCCTACTCATCAATGTCCCTTCGTGCCAAAAACCCACCTGCTGTACTTGTAGACCCACCTGGCTGGTGCGGAAGGCATGTGACTCACTGGCGTGTCCATTCTCAGGGTGCATGATGTTTCCTCCACTCCCGCCGCCGCCCTGGAGACTTTAGCAAGCTCAAGGGTAGCAGCCATTTTTCAGAGGACAAAGGGAACCCACCACAGACTTGGAGAAACACCAAGCAATTTATTTTTTTATATGTTTTTGAAAACTGTTGCTTTAGCGTTTGGCAGAGCGCACATCGTGTGAACTTTGACCTGATGAGCCACACCCCCTGCTGCTCCTTGCTATTGCCAGTCAGCAGAGTACCACAAACCTTGGCCATCCTTAAATATTGCCAGTGACCGGAAGAGCACCCCTTGGCCTTGCCATGGAGCGGGCTGGACTTCCGAGAGTGGGGGATGTGAAGGGCCAAAGGATTCCAACACAAACATTATATATTATATTGTTTGAATTCTGCTAAATGTACTTACTTTTCTGATCTTCTTCATCCTCAATCGGCTCATCCGAGATGTCTGTTCCAAACTTTAACTCGTCTTCTCTCTCCTCCTCTTCCTGATCCTTCTATTAACTCTACTCTTACTGCTCTCGATTTTGCTTCTTTCTTTTCCTCTAAGGTTTATTCTTTACGTCAAGATATTGTTAATTCTCCTGCTTCTAACATTCAATTTTCTCCTCCACCTAAACCTTTAACTTTCTTTTCTGATTTTGCGTCTGTGTCCAATTTAGATGTAACACTACTGTTGGCCAAAGTCCATCCTACAGCGGCCCCTATGGATCCTATTCCATCTGCTCTTATTCCTATAATCTATCCTTCAACATTTGTCTCTCTACATCTACTTTTCCCACAACTTCCAAACACGCTATTATTATTCCTATTCTAAAAAACACTTCCGCTAATCCTCTTGTCGACTCTACTTTTCACCCTATCTCACTTCTGCCCTACTTATCTAAGCTTCTGGAGCGCTTTGTCTATTCTCAGATCTCTTCCTTTGTTAGTGACCGCTCTCCCCTTCCACGTTTTCAATCTGGGTTTCGTCCTCGTCACTCTACTGAGACCGTTTTAATGTGTGTACTCAACTCTCTTCTGTCAGCTCGTCACTCTAAACACTCTTCCTTTCGTATTCTTCTTGATCTGTCCGCAGCCTTCGACACCGTTGACCACTCTTTGCTCTTGGACTCTCTTTCCTCATTTGATTTTAGGAGTTCTGTTCTTTCGTGGTTCTCTTCATATCTATCTAATAGAACTTTTTTCAGTTTCTTGGGAGACAAAGACTTCCTCACCATTCCCTCTTGAGCACAGCGTTCTCCAAGGTTGAGTCTTGGGTCTGTTTCTTTTTCTCATTCTATACTTCTCTACTCGCTCCTGTGATTTCTTCATTTGGTATCTGTCATCACTTTTACGCAGACGACACACAGCTTTTTGTATCCTTTTCTTGTTTCACGCCTGAAATTCACTACACTCTTACTTCATGTCTTTAACCATTAAATCTTGGATGGCCTTGCACTTCCTTACTCTAAACGCTGGGAAAAGTGAGGTCCTATTTTTCCCTGACAACACATTTTCTCCACCACCGTCTATCTCTTTTCCACCTTCAACTCTTTCTATTTCTCCCACTGCTCGCAATCTCGGTCTCTATTTTGAATCTAATCTTTCTTTCACCCATCACATTTCCCTTACATCCCGTTCTTGTCGTTTTCACACATCATTCGCAAAGACCATTCCTCTCTCACTTTTCATGAAACTAAATTGCTTATCTCTTCTCTTATTTTTTCTCGCCTTTTCTATTGTTCTGTTTCACTTTTTGGTCTCCCTTCATCTCGTCTTGCTCCTCTGAAATCTATTTATCATTCTTCTATTTGCGTACTTCGCCTTCTCTCTTAGCGGGATTCCATTTCAGCTTCACTTGCATCCCTTGGGTGGCTGCCTTTTCAGTCCCAACTTAAATTTAATTTCGTCTGTCTAGTATTTAAATCTCTCTATGGGCTAGCTCCAGACTATCTTGCTGTTCTGCTGTCCTTCTATACTCCTTCTCACTCTCCTCGTTCTTCTTGCCAATTTAAGTTGTCTGTTCCCCGTCCACCGGGTTCCCAATCTCGTTTTCGTTCCTTCAAGCTTCTTGCTCCTCTCCATTGGAACCTTCTTCCACTGTCCCTTCGATCTATCATGGACCATTTCCTTTTCCGGGTTTCTTTGAAAAATCACCTACGTCACTATCCGTGATTGTTTGCTTTCTGACTTGATATCTGAATTACTTTATTTCAATATTTTTGTATAGTTGTTTTTAAACTCTGTACAGCGCTTTGGATAAAAGCGCTTTATGAGATTCGATAAAATACAAAAACAAAATATACATGTTAATATTATTTATTTCAGGTTTTCTTGGCATGTCAATACGCTTATAAAAATGTATGTGAAAATAGACAAGCATCTTATAAATATAGTCTAAAAAAATAAAGTTATTGAGAAAATTACAATAAAAACAGGTAAAATAGTTACATGTGTGTGGAAGGCAGCCCCACTCAGGGCTCAGTGGCCAGGGGGGAGCATGTGTCCTTCTTTTCCTTGTGAATTGGTCCAGTGGAGCTCTGGGGAATGATGAACCAACCAAAACCAACAACCAAGGTGTAACATGGGGCCCACAGATCAGTGATCCGTGGAGGGCGGTCTCACTGCAGCCCACAGCTATCTGGAGGGGAGTCCCTCTACATGGCCCAGTGCTCCGTGGAGGGCAGTCTCTCTGCAGCCGACAGCTATCTGGAGGGCAGTCCCTCCCCATGGCCCAGAGCTCTGTGGGGTGGTCTTTCTCCACATCAAACACAGCCCAGTGCTCTGTGGAGGGCAGTCTCTCTGCAGCCCACAGCTATCTGGAGGGTATTCCCTCTCCATGGCCCAGAGCTCTGTGGGGCGGTCTTTCTCCATGTCCAACACAGCCCATGGCCCAGAGCTCTGCGGGGGCCGGTCTTCTTCCAGATCTTACACAGAACCAGGAGTCCAGGGCTCCGCAGAGGGCAGATATTCCAAGGTGCGCCTACCCAGGCTTCCCACAATGCCACATCACTTTGCTGCTCTATGTTTTCTCAATATTGTCAAAAAGTCCCAGAGGGTTGTACACAAATACTTGTGTATAGTCTGTCCAGCAGCGACACATAAAAACGTACATTGAGGTTTTGGGTGAGTAAAGAGCTTGGCCGCTCCTGGGCCTGTGTCCAATGAATCGACCAGCACACATCGAGGATCTCAACTATCTCCGCCGCTACCGTGGCCCAAATACTTGGGCCTAAACTGGCAATATGCCATACAGCTGGAAGCCGGGTAAGTCACAGACTTAATTCAGAACATGCTTTCTTCTGCTTCTGCCGAGAAAAGAGACAGACAGTGGTTAGTGACTTACACCCCGGCTGGCGTGGGCCAACAAAGCAAGAGATGAGGAGTGGTGGAGGTGAGGGACACAGAAGCACAAAGGGACCAAGATTTCAGAGTGCGGAAGCAGTGTAATTTGAGTATGCAAAGAACTAAAGACAGCTAAACATGGCTGCAGCTAGAGAGGAAAGTCCTTCAAGATAGAGAGAGAGACCCCTGGGTGAAGGGAGAGAGACAGAGGCATAGGGGGCTAAAGACATTCCGCAGACTCTCCACATAGCCTTGTTGTGCTACTTGAGAGCATGGATTTGGAGGAGCTCAAGATCCAAGGACATGTTTGATTGTTGCCCCTTGACCCGCTGCTTCTCTGCCCCGTGTGCCCTTAGCTACATGTGGGATGCATTTAAAGGCCCCAAACAGAAGTCCCTTTCACATGAATGGCAGGCATTTTAAACACTGAAACAAAAACGGCCTGGACTCATGTTTGTTTTTCAAGTAAAAAATTAAAGAGCCATGTGGAAAGGGGCCTACCTGTCATTACCAATGGATAAGCAGCATTTTAATTTACAAAAGACAGATGAATCAAAGATCCCTGTCACATGGAAATCAGGATTTTTAAACATTGAAAACAAAAACGGCCTGCACATGTGTGTGCAAATAAAAACGGTTTGAAAAAGTAAAAGTGAAAGAAATATCACTGCTCACAGAAACATGTCAGGAAAACAAAACATGATGTGTGGGTTGGCAAAACGCAATGTATATTATGTTTCACCCACAAAGAGCCACTTTGTTTTAATGAAAAAAATGTCAGTCCAAGGCAGACCCTTTTGCTGGCTGAGGGCAAAACATCACAAGGAAAACTCCCACTCTCAGCCTGGATGTCACTCCTCCCATCTAATGACCAACCGCAATAACATTTCCTGCTGAAGGTGGCGAAAGCCCAGTGTTCCCCAGACTTGCTGGCTCTGAAGGCAGTTACTGCAGGACAAGTTCCCCTTGGCTGGAGTATGACTAAAAGGTGTGAAGACTGGGGGCTGCAACTTCAAAGAGAAAACTACCAACTTCAGAGAGTCTCATAAAAAAACCTCTGGTTAAAGGCTGGCCCAGGGAGACAGATGGCTGTGCTGGATGAAGCAGACCTCCCATTTGCTGAACATACATATGTACAATTAATTTAAAAGTACTATTATTATCATTTAGGCCTTTTTCTCAGCAACCATAATATGGATTGATCACATTTTTTGTACCATTTTTCATCTAACTTTCAGGCGATTTTGGGGATATAAAATTCATCTTCCTGTGATGTAATAGCAAGTTAAACTAGGTTTCTGGTTGATCTGAACATGTTCCAAATGAGAGAGTTGGTGAGCGGGTTGAAAATGATATGCTCAATAGCTTACATATTCATAACTGTTGTGCTTTTTATGGAAACGGCAGAAAGGTACCACATGGCCGTGCTACATGATACAGACTTGGTGGTTGGCTTATCTAATTCTCCATGATTAGCTAAATCAGAAAAAGTGTTTAGTATGCCAGTTGCTAGTAAATTTATGAAGTTGTGATACATAACTAGTTTTTTGCCAAAAAGTTGAAAGAAGAACAAAGGATGGTGACTAATGGGATATGCCATATGTTGCTCCAGATCCCTAAACCAATCCTGACTTGGAGGCTGGGGTTGGTAGGAGAGAGAAGGGTAACTGTCCAATCCTAGTGGCAGGAATTCCTCAACCTTAAACAGACGCTTGCTGTGTAAGTAGAACTGAGCCCTGGGAAACCAAAAGGTGGGGGGAGTCTGCTTGCCTTGAATCATTTCCCTTTACATTGTGTGGGGGGGGGCTGTTTAGATCCTTAGCCTATGTAACCAACATTATTAATGTTATTAATTCCCCATTTGGCAGAACACTACGGGGTGAATTTTGTTAAAATTCGAAATTAACAAAGCTCTCCCAGTGTGTGCTGAAAACTATAGCCTATAAATTAATTGGGTAATCCTTGTTGTGCAGCTGACCCCGACTTCTTTAAAGAAGAGGGGTGTCTTTGTTCCTAAATCAGTCCAACTGTTTTATCCAGCTTCCCCAGCACAGGCCTTTCAGTAAGGGGGGGTCTGAAATCCAAAATCCCCCAAAGCAGTCACATTTTTCTGTCCGACTTCCCAACCTACACCAAAGCAGGGGGGTCTGAAAAACAAAGCAATAAATCACCCTGTGTTTATTTTAAACCAAAAGTGTGGGCGAAATTATAATTTCCATATATATTTGAACCAATCTTGAAATCCTACTGCTAGACTTTTAAGCCGCCAGGAAAATCAAAATCGCACATTACATAAGTGCCTTCTTTATTGATCAGTGTAATTATTTTGTGAAGTGAAATTTACAAAAAGGGAAGAATTGGGGTGGTGTTCTTTTTAACTCACTTTTGTGATTATTTATGCTGAGAGAAGTTGATTATGTTGTGCCACGGTGGTGTTTTGACCTTTTTGTGCTAATTTCTATTACTTTTCATTTAAATAAATACCAATATTTTTCCCGTACACCGGCCTGGTTCTTGGCTCATTGTTAGCTCAGGGGAGAGGGATCCAAGGGGCATGATATGTGTCTGAGATAGGGCTAAAGAAAATAATCTGTTAAATAGTTTGTTGCATAACCACTTGAGGGAGGGAGGGAAGGAACTCCCCGTGTTGAGGGTGGCTTCTCAAGAACCCATTACATACATTCACCCTAAATTGCTGTTCTTCTAAATATTACATGACTCCACTTTCTCTGTGGGATCTGAACCCTGTACGACTCTCAACTACTCTGCGGAGGGGCATACTCTTTCCACCCAGCCTCAACCATCTGATGCTAGGTGTGCCAGCATGATGTACCACCCCCCGTCCCACAAAGCCACCTTACCATGCCTGGGTGCCATGTGCAGGGGATCCTTGAGTTGATACAACTCACAGGTCGCTGTGTCGTGGTGATGCAGGAAGGCGGGCATCCAGCACAGTTGAGGCATGTAGCAGCAGATGCTCTTCGGGGCTATCAATCTCCCATCTGGGGTCTCCGAGGCCGGCGCCCATTGGGAATCTGTTGCCTCCTGCCTCGGTTCTCTGGGGCACTCTGGGACCACCCCTCATGTCGTAGAGGTCCTGCAAAATGCAGGAAATGGTGCTTTCATCCAGGCTGGGCTCCGGGGGGGTTCCCCACATGCTTGAAGCCATCCTAGCTTGGAGGCCCTTGTGGTCGGGCCTGCAGTACAGAGAGAAGCTCTCGGCCATTGCGCTCAGCTGTGTGGCTAGCAGGCTGATTTCCTGCCACTCATTCTCCATGTACTGGGGCCTCCCATGGCCTAGCGGGGGGACCTCCAGGCCGGGTAATGGGGTGTCCGTGCTCAGCCTTCCCACCAGCCCAGGGAACGCATGGAAGTCTAGGTCATCTGGAGAAAGGAGAAAGGCTTCATGGTCCATAGTGCTGCTCGGGTAGAAGCATGGCTCTGCCAGGGCGGGCACCTCCTCCTCGGGCCACAGCAGGAAGTCGGGCACCAGGGCGTGGTGGTGGTGGGGGCTGGAGAAGGCAATGGAGCTCTCATCATCCCAAGCGTCCTTAATTGGGCTGGTCTCCGGCAGGTTGTAGACCATAGTCATAGGAAAAGCGGCCTGCATGTCTACAGAGATGGCAATGTCCTGAACTGATGCCAATGGTCCAGCAAGCATGTCTGAGAAGTCCGGTGATGGCATTGAGTCAGTGCCCGACTGGTACACAGAAAGGAGGTCCCGGGAATCATCAGCGAGAGCCGTCATGTCTGACGAGGGCGAGCCCGCACCCTCAAACCCCAGAAGGCTAGAAGAGTCTGATTCAGGGGTGTAAGGAGGGGTGAAGGGAAAGGTGTCCTCTGGATACATGTCTGACAATTGCAGCTCGTGCGTGGGTCCCTCTATAGGTGGGGACGAGCTGTTCTTGAGCACTCTGGCACGCTTTCTCCCTGGTTGCCCAATCCCTTCGATGGTCGTTTTCCGCTTGCAGACCCCCCACGTCGTGGCCTGCGAGCAGGTATCGCTTGTGCTATCCAGGGCCAGCAAGCCCACCCTCGGCTGCTCCGTTCCATCCATCAGTGAACATCTTTGCATTTGTGCATCGTCCCCACCGCTCCGATAATCCTGGGAGAGATAGCGCGCCTCTTCTTCCCTGTCGGGACAAGAAAGATTGAATATCAGTAATGGATTGCATTTGTTTTAGGAGGACATGTTCTTTTGTCAAGAAGCACACAAGAAGCACACAGAAAGGTACAACCAGTAGCCAGGGGAGCTCCTCAAGTGGCTACCTCAATAGAAGCAATGATTATGATATGATAGGTTATTTATAACGCGCTTAATACCCAGAGGTTTCTAAGCGCGGCCCCGGGGATCGAACCTGTGGTGCTCTGTGTCGTTTTGCTTCCAAGGCGAGCACGTTGCCCCTGAGCTATCCTCCCGAGACCTGGTCAATGAAGCAGGGGATGCTATAGAATTGTAGATGGCCCTGGGGAAAGGCAAGACATATATACAGGGGAATATCAGTGTAAGGACAGGGACTGCACAGGCAAGGGGGTCCAAAGGCAGGGAGAATGTGTCGGGGTAGTGGTCGGCCTTTTCCCTGTGGAGGCGGTGATGCCGGGGGTTGTGAATGTTGGTGGCATTTTGATTTCAGGAGGTTGGGCCTTCCAGTCGTAGGAGGGATAAGGCGGCTAATCCATGGATTACATGGTGAGGGGAAACATATGTTAAGGGCCCAGTTGGGCACATGCAGCCGGCCCGCCTGTAGATGATGGGTAGAGTTGGGTGAAGAACGGAGCGGTTGTAGAGGGTTTGAGAGGTGCAACGATGGTGGGGGCGTAGACGGAGGTGCGTCCTGATCATCAACAGGTTGTTCACAGCGGTGGTGGCAACAGCGGTCATGCGTTGCGGGCGCTTTAGATCAGTGTTGAAGAAGACCTCAAGACTGCAAGTCTTCAGTGAGAGGAGGGAAGGGATGTGAAGGGGAGGGAGATAGATGACTGGACTTGGGCGGAAGACAAGAAAGTGCCCACGAAGAGAGGTCCGGGGCCACGGTAGGACGAGAGAAGGAGACTTGGATGTCAACCACTAAGAAGATGTGGGCAAGCCCAAAGATGAGATGAGATCACTGAGGGAGGGGTGGTGGGCCATGTAGAGAGTCTAAGGGGACCCCTGGCAACCCTGCAAGAAGGTAGCATCCCAGATACCCGAGAAGGGAGAAAGGCCAGGAGTTAGCCAGATAGTCTGGGTCAGAGAAGGGTTTCATGAGGCTAGGCAGAGCAGTGGCAACCTTGCAGGGAGCGAGGGGGTTGCATTAAGGAAGGAGACAGGCCAAGAGTTAGCCCGATGGTTTGGGTCAAAGAAGGGTTTCATGAGGCTAGGCAGAGCAGTGGCAACCTTGCAGGGAGCGAGGGGGTTGCATTAGTGAGGCGCGAGGGCTGGATTGAGGAGGTGGACTAGCCGCAGGATATATGTGCAACAGAACAGGCCTTTCACGATGTGTAGTGCCAAGGGGCCTACTGGTGGGAATGATGGGGGAGTGCATGTATAAGTGTGTGTCTGTAGACAGGTGTGTGTGTCTGTAGACAGGTGTGTGTGTGTCTGTAGACAGGTGTGTGTGTGTGTGTGTGTGTGTCTGTAGACAGGTGTGTGTGTGTGTGTGTGTCTGTAGACAGGTGTGTGTGTGTCTGTAGACAGGTGTGTGTGTGTGTGTGTGTGTCTGTAGACAGGTGTGTGTGTGTGTGTGTGTGTGTGTGTCTGTAGACAGGTGTGTGTGTGTCTGTAGACAGGTGTGTGTGTGTGTGTGTGTGTGTGTGTGTGTGTGTGTGTGTGTGTGTGTGTGTGTGTGTGTGTGTGTGTGTGTGTGTGTGTGTGTGTGTGTGTGTGTGTGTGTGTGTGTGTGTGTGTGTGTGTGTGTGTGTGTGTGTGTGTCATCCACGAGCTCTCACCTGAGAACGCGGTTGCTGCAGCGTATGATGTGCCCACATTTCTCCCTTGTTGCCGTGACCTGAACCCACACATGTGACAATTCTTTGCTCAGCATCCGCACCACGAA
Organism: Ambystoma mexicanum; assembly: GCF_040938575.1. NCBI lineage: Eukaryota > Metazoa > Chordata > Amphibia > Caudata > Ambystomatidae > Ambystoma > Ambystoma mexicanum. The sequence goes on from NC_090928.1 coordinate 1,285,894,596, forward strand.
CTTCAAATCCGCCGATTCAGCATCACGCACTGTGGGAAAAGTGAAGAAAAACGTAAAGCACAGGCGAGGGGGCATGAGCAATCTATAACAGCCCACATTGCCTATCTTGCTATGTCACTGGTGTGGAATGTGGCCCATATCAATATCAGACTAAGGAATATGGCCTCTCCCAATACCTGACCATGGAATGTTGTCTATCTCAGTATCAGACTAGAATGTGATCCATCCGAAAATTGACGGTGGTTTATCTATGGAATGTGGTCTATGTACACATCTGAGCTTGGAATATGGTACATCCGCTATCTGATGATGGAATGTGGGCAACCCAATATGCAACTATGGAATGTGGACCATGATAATATCTGACTGTGGAATATTGTACATTGCAATATCTGACCGTGGAATGGGGTCCATGACAATATCTGACCACTCTAGGATCAAACTATGGAATGTGGTGAACCCCAATGTCTGACCATAAAATATAGCCCATCCCAATATCAGGCCATGGGATGTAGTGCTCTCCAAAACCTGTCTATGGAATGTGGTCCAATCCAATAGCAGACTATGGAATGTGGTCATTCATGATATCTAACTGGAATGTACTCAACCCCCATTTTTGAAAATGGATAATTGATTGTGGTTGAACACAATTGTTCTGGAATATGGTATATCTGAATTTCTAATTATAGAATACAGTCTATACCAATATCAGATTATGGAACGTGGTCACTGCCGATACAGGGCTATGGGATGTGGTCAATCCCAATATCTGACTATGGAATGAGGTTGATCCTGATATCAGACCATGGAATGTGGTCCATGCCAGCATATGCCCCTCAGATTCAGTGATTATGGAATGGCATTGATCCCAGTGTATGGCGATGGCATATGCCAACCTGAATATGTGAATGTGGACAATGGACCAGCCCAGAATCAGACCACAGAATGTGGTTATTGTCAGTGTCTCGCCATAGACAGTAGTAGGTTCCTATGGTTGCACGGAGACACAGCATGGCCGCTTGCTTGGAAGGGCACTCTCAACATGAGACTGCCCATGGTACTCCCTGGTACCACTGGGTGTGATGCCTGTACATGTATTAACCATGCATCTCCTGCCACAATGTTACTAGAATGTGTAGGGTCAGCCAAAGTAACAATTTCCCACCAAAAAAAGAATGTCCTACACTGACCCAAATGTTCCTGAACAATGACGCGGGAAGAAGGCAGGGCATACCTGAGATGGGCCCCCGCCCCACCATAGCTACTTGATGGCTAAACGCCTCCCCTGCGCCCCCACGTGGTCCTTCCCAAAGGTTGGCACTGCCCCCATCACTTACACAGCTCCTTGTGCTGGGCCGTGCCTGCGCATAGGTCCTCTGGGGAGAGCAAGCTGTACCAGGACCGGCCAATCAGCTCCCTCGCCGAGTAGCCCAGATGATGCACAACACTGCGGTGGAAAGGAGGCAATCAGGGGTTAGGCGTGGCTCGGACACACTCCATCTTATTATAATAACCATAGCATTGATTGTGCGGCTCGCAGGGCAAACTAAGGGTGCTCTATGTTCAATGGCCCGCATATAGAGCTAGGGAGGAGGAAAGGCTGGCTCGGCCCACTCCGGATTTCATCCAGTGACCTCTATCACTCTGGGTAGGAGATGAGCGATACTACCAGGCTTTTACAACACTCACCTGGCATTCACACTCCCACATTCCTGGGCATCACAGCTTCCTGTCTCTCGCCCACATCCCACTTCCCAGCCCCCTCCCACATCCCCTGCAATGCCTCACTGCCCAGCTTTCCCCAAATTCCCTAGCATGTCTCACTGCCCAGCTATCCTCCACAATTCCTAGCATGCCTCACTGCCCAGCTCTCTCCACTTTCCCTAGCACGTCCCACTTCCCAGCCCCCTCCCACATCCCCTGCAATGCCTCACTGCCCAGCTCTCCCACATACCCCTAACATGTCTCACTGCCCAGCTATCCTCCACAATTCCTAGCATGTCTCACTGCCCAGATATCCTCCACATTCCCCTAGCATGTCTCACTTCCCAGCCCCCTCCCACATCCCCTGCAATGCCTCACTGCCCAGCTCTCTTCCACATCCCCTGCCATGCCACACTGCCCAGCTCTCTTCCACATTCCCTAGCATGTCTCACTTCCCAGCCCCCTCCCACATCCCCTGCAATGCCTCACTGCCCAGTTCTCCCACATTCCCCTAGCATGTCTCACTGCCCAGCTCTCTACCACTTTTCCCTAGCATGTCTCACTGCCCAGCTACAGTCCACATTTCCTAGCATGCCCCACTGCCCAGTTCTCTTCCACATTCCCTAGCATGTCTCACTGCCCAGCTCTCCCCACATTCCCTAGCATGTCTCACTGCCCAGCTCTCTTCCACATCCCCTGCCATGCCACACTGCCCAGCTCTCTTCCACATTCCCTAGCATGTCTCACTGCCCAGCTATCCTCCACATTTCCTAGCATGCCTTAATGCCCAGCTCTCGCCCACATCTCTTGCAATGCCTCTCTGCCCATTTCTCCCATTTTCCACTAGCATGTCTCACTGCCCAGCTCTCTACCACATTCCCCTAGCCTCTCTCAGTGCCCAGCTCTCCCCACATTCCCTAGCATGTCTCACTGCCTAGCTCTCTCCCACATTCCCTAGCATGTCTCACTGCCCAGCTCTCTCCCACATTCCCTAGCATGTCTCACTGGCCAGCTCTCTACAACATACCCCTAGCATGTCTCACTGCCCAACTCTCTCCCACATTCCCTAGCATGTCTCACTGCCCAACTCTCTCCCACATTCCCTAGCATGTCTCACTGTCCAGCTCTCTTCCACATCCCCTGCCAAGCCACACTGCCCATCTCGCTCCCTCATTCCCCTAGCATGTCTCAGTGCCCAGCTCTCCCCACATTCCCTAGCATGTCTCACTGCCTAGCTCTCTCCCACATTCCCTAGCATGCCTCGCTGCCCAGCTCTCTCCCACATTCCCTAGCATGTCTCACTGCCCAGCTCTCTCCCACAACCCCTGCCATACCACACTGCCCATCTCTCTCCCTCATTCCCCTAGCATGTCACACTGCCCATCTCTCTCCCACATTCCCTAGCATGTCTCACTTCCCAACTCTCTTCCACATCCCCTGCCATGCCACACTGCCCATCTCTCTCCAACATTCCCTAGCATGTCTCACAGCCCAGCTCTCTACAACATACCCCTAGCATGTCTCACTGCCCAACTCTCTCCCACATTCCCTAGCATGTCTCACTGCCCAGCTCTCTTCCACATCCCCTGCCATGCCTCACTGGCCATCTCTCCCCCACATTCCCTAGCATGTCTCACTGCCCAGCTCTCTTCCACATCCCCTGCCATGCCACACTGCCCATCTCTCTCCCTCACTCCCCTGCCATGCCTCACTGGCCATCTCTCCCCCACATTCCCTAGCATGTCTCACTGCCCAACTCTCTCCCACATCCCCTGCCATGCCACACTGCCCATCTCTCGCCCTCATTCCCCTAGCATGTCTCACTGCCCAGCTCTCTCCCACATCCCCTGCCATGCCTCACTGGCCAGCTCTCTCCCACATTCCCCTAGCATGTCACACTGCCCATCTCTCTCCCACATTCCCTAGCATGTCTCACTGCCCAGCTCTCTACAACATACACCTAGCATGTCTCACTGCCCAACTCTCTCCCACATTCCCTAGCATGTCTCACTGCCCATCTCTCTCCCTCATTCCCCTAGCATGTCTCACTGTCCAGCTCTCTTCCACATCCCCTGCCATGCCACACTGCCCATCTCTCTCCAACATTCCCCTAGCATGTCTCACTGCCCAGCTCTCTCCCACATCCCCTGCCATGTCTCACTGGCCAGCTCTCTCCCACATTCCCCTAGCATGTCACACTGCCCATCTCTCTCCCACATTCCCTAGCATGTCTCACTGCCCAGCTCTCTACAACATACCCCCAGCATGTCTCACTGCCCAACTCTCTCCCACATTCCCCTAGCATGTCTCACTGCCCATCTCCCTCCCACATCCCCTGCCATGCCACACTGCCCAGCTCTCTCCCACATTCCCTAGCATGTCTCACCGCCCAGCTCTCTCCCACATTCCCTAGCATGTCTCACTGCCCAGCTCTCTCCCACATTCCCCTAGCATGTCTCACTGCCCAGCTCTCTCCCACATTCCCCTAGCATGTCTCACTGCCTAGCTCTCTCCCACATTCCCTAGCATGTCTCACTGCCCAACTCTCTTCCACATCCCCTGCCATAACACACTGGCCAGCTCTCTCCCACATTCCCCTAGCATGCCTCACTGCCCAGCTATCCCCCACATTCCCAAGCATGCCTCACTGGCCAGCTCTCTCCCACATTCCCCTAGCATGTCTCACTGCCCAGCTCGTTCCCACATTCCCTAGCATGTCTCACTGCCCAGCTCTCTCCCACATTCCCTAGCATGCCTCACTGGCCAGCTCTCTCCCACATTCCCCTAGCATGTCTCACTGCCCAGCTCTCTCCCACATTCCCCTAGCATGCCTCACTGCCTAGCTCTCTCCCACATTCCCTAGCATGTCTCACTGCACAACTCTCTTCCACATCCCCTGCCATGCCTCACTGGCCAGCTCTCTCCCACATTCCCCTAGCATGTCTCACTGCCCAGCTATCCTCCACATTCCCTAGCATGCCTCACTGGCCAACTCTCTCCCACATTCCCCTAGCATGTCTCACTGCCCAACTCTCTCCCACATTTGCTAGCATGTCTCACTGCCCAACTATCCTCTACATTTCCTAACTTGTTTCATTGCCCAGCTAACCACATTTCTGCTAGCATGTCTCACTGCCCAGCTATCCTCTACATTTCCTAACTTGTTTCACTGCCCAGCTATCCACATTTTCGCTAGCATGTCTCACTGCCCAGCATTCTCCCAAATTCCCTAGCATGTCTCACTGCCCAGCTCTCTACCACATCCCCCTAGCATGTCTCATTGCCACACTCTTTCCCATATCCCCTGCCATGCCTCACTGCCCAGCTCTCTCCCACCTTCCCTAGCATGTCCCACTGCCCAGCCCTCTCCCACATTCCCTAGCATGCCTCACTGCCCAGATCTCTCCCACATACCCTAGCATGTCTCACTGCCCAGCTCTCTACAACGTTCCCCTAGCATGCCTCACTGCCCAGCTCTTTACAACATTCCCCTGGCATGTCTGACTGCCCAGCTCTCTCCCACATTCCCCTAGCATAGCTCACTGCCCAGCTCTCTCCCACACACCCTGCCCTAGCTCACTGCCCAGCTCTCTCCCACATTCCCCTAGCATGTCTCACTGCCTAGCTCTCTCCCACATTCCCTAGCATGTCTCACTAACCAAATCTCTTCCACATCCCCTGCCATGCCTCACTGGCCAGCTCTCTCCCACATTCCCCTAGCTGTCTCACTGTCCTGCTATCCTCCACATTCCCTAGCATGCCTCACTGGCCAACTCTCTCCCACATTCCCCTAGCATGTCTCACTGCCCAGCTCTCTCCCACATTCCCCTAGTATGTCTCACTGCCCAGATCTCTCCCACATTCCCTAGCATGTCTCACTACCCAACTCTCTCCCACATTTGCTAGCATGTCTCACTGCCCAGCTATCCTCTACATTTCCTAACTTGTTTCACTGCCCAGCTGTCCACATTTCTGCTAGCATGTCTCACTGCCCAGCTATCCTCTACATTTCCTAACTCGTTTCACTGCCCAGCTATCCACATTTCCGCTAGCATGTCTCACTTCCCAGCATTCTCCCAAATTCCCTAGCATGTCTCACTGCCCAGCTCTCCCCACATTCCCTAGCATGTCTCACTGCCTAGCTCTCTCCCACATTCCCTAGCATGCCTCGCTGCCCAGCTCTCTCCCACATTCCCTAGCATGTCTCACTGCCCAGCTCTCTCCCACAACCCCTGCCATACCACACTGCCCATCTCTCTCCCTCATTCCCCTAGCATGTCACACTGCCCATCTCTCTCCCACATTCCCTAGCATGTCTCACTTCCCAACTCTCTTCCACATCCCCTGCCATGCCACACTGCCCATCTCTCTCCAACATTCCCTAGCATGTCTCACAGCCCAGCTCTCTACAACATACCCCTAGCATGTCTCACTGCCCAACTCTCTCCCACATTCCCTAGCATGTCTCACTGCCCAGCTCTCTTCCACATCCCCTGCCATGCCTCACTGGCCATCTCTCCCCCACATTCCCTAGCATGTCTCACTGCCCAGCTCTCTTCCACATCCCCTGCCATGCCACACTGCCCATCTCTCTCCCTCACTCCCCTGCCATGCCTCACTGGCCATCTCTCCCCCACATTCCCTAGCATGTCTCACTGCCCAACTCTCTCCCACATCCCCTGCCATGCCACACTGCCCATCTCTCGCCCTCATTCCCCTAGCATGTCTCACTGCCCAGCTCTCTCCCACATCCCCTGCCATGCCTCACTGGCCAGCTCTCTCCCACATTCCCCTAGCATGTCACACTGCCCATCTCTCTCCCACATTCCCTAGCATGTCTCACTGCCCAGCTCTCTACAACATACACCTAGCATGTCTCACTGCCCAACTCTCTCCCACATTCCCTAGCATGTCTCACTGCCCATCTCTCTCCCTCATTCCCCTAGCATGTCTCACTGTCCAGCTCTCTTCCACATCCCCTGCCATGCCACACTGCCCATCTCTCTCCAACATTCCCCTAGCATGTCTCACTGCCCAGCTCTCTCCCACATCCCCTGCCATGTCTCACTGGCCAGCTCTCTCCCACATTCCCCTAGCATGTCACACTGCCCATCTCTCTCCCACATTCCCTAGCATGTCTCACTGCCCAGCTCTCTACAACATACCCCCAGCATGTCTCACTGCCCAACTCTCTCCCACATTCCCCTAGCATGTCTCACTGCCCATCTCCCTCCCACATCCCCTGCCATGCCACACTGCCCAGCTCTCTCCCACATTCCCTAGCATGTCTCACCGCCCAGCTCTCTCCCACATTCCCTAGCATGTCTCACTGCCCAGCTCTCTCCCACATTCCCCTAGCATGTCTCACTGCCCAGCTCTCTCCCACATTCCCCTAGCATGTCTCACTGCCTAGCTCTCTCCCACATTCCCTAGCATGTCTCACTGCCCAACTCTCTTCCACATCCCCTGCCATAACACACTGGCCAGCTCTCTCCCACATTCCCCTAGCATGCCTCACTGCCCAGCTATCCCCCACATTCCCAAGCATGCCTCACTGGCCAGCTCTCTCCCACATTCCCCTAGCATGTCTCACTGCCCAGCTCGTTCCCACATTCCCTAGCATGTCTCACTGCCCAGCTCTCTCCCACATTCCCTAGCATGCCTCACTGGCCAGCTCTCTCCCACATTCCCCTAGCATGTCTCACTGCCCAGCTCTCTCCCACATTCCCCTAGCATGCCTCACTGCCTAGCTCTCTCCCACATTCCCTAGCATGTCTCACTGCACAACTCTCTTCCACATCCCCTGCCATGCCTCACTGGCCAGCTCTCTCCCACATTCCCCTAGCATGTCTCACTGCCCAGCTATCCTCCACATTCCCTAGCATGCCTCACTGGCCAACTCTCTCCCACATTCCCCTAGCATGTCTCACTGCCCAACTCTCTCCCACATTTGCTAGCATGTCTCACTGCCCAACTATCCTCTACATTTCCTAACTTGTTTCATTGCCCAGCTAACCACATTTCTGCTAGCATGTCTCACTGCCCAGCTATCCTCTACATTTCCTAACTTGTTTCACTGCCCAGCTATCCACATTTTCGCTAGCATGTCTCACTGCCCAGCATTCTCCCAAATTCCCTAGCATGTCTCACTGCCCAGCTCTCTACCACATCCCCCTAGCATGTCTCATTGCCACACTCTTTCCCATATCCCCTGCCATGCCTCACTGCCCAGCTCTCTCCCACCTTCCCTAGCATGTCCCACTGCCCAGCCCTCTCCCACATTCCCTAGCATGCCTCACTGCCCAGATCTCTCCCACATACCCTAGCATGTCTCACTGCCCAGCTCTCTACAACGTTCCCCTAGCATGCCTCACTGCCCAGCTCTTTACAACATTCCCCTGGCATGTCTGACTGCCCAGCTCTCTCCCACATTCCCCTAGCATAGCTCACTGCCCAGCTCTCTCCCACACACCCTGCCCTAGCTCACTGCCCAGCTCTCTCCCACATTCCCCTAGCATGTCTCACTGCCTAGCTCTCTCCCACATTCCCTAGCATGTCTCACTAACCAAATCTCTTCCACATCCCCTGCCATGCCTCACTGGCCAGCTCTCTCCCACATTCCCCTAGCTGTCTCACTGTCCTGCTATCCTCCACATTCCCTAGCATGCCTCACTGGCCAACTCTCTCCCACATTCCCCTAGCATGTCTCACTGCCCAGCTCTCTCCCACATTCCCCTAGTATGTCTCACTGCCCAGATCTCTCCCACATTCCCTAGCATGTCTCACTACCCAACTCTCTCCCACATTTGCTAGCATGTCTCACTGCCCAGCTATCCTCTACATTTCCTAACTTGTTTCACTGCCCAGCTGTCCACATTTCTGCTAGCATGTCTCACTGCCCAGCTATCCTCTACATTTCCTAACTCGTTTCACTGCCCAGCTATCCACATTTCCGCTAGCATGTCTCACTTCCCAGCATTCTCCCAAATTCCCTAGCATGTCTCACTGCCCAGCTCTCTACCACATCCCCCTAGCATGTCTCATTGCCACACTCTTTCCCATATCCCCTGCCATGCCTCACTGCCCAGCTCTCTCCCACCTTCCCTAGCATGTCCCACTGCCCAGCCCTCTCCCACATTCCCTAGCATGTCTCACTGCCCAGCTCTCTACAACATTCCCCTGGCATAGCTCACTGCCCAGCTCTCTCCCACACGCCCTGCCCTAGCTCACTGCCCAGCTCTCTCCCACACCCCCTGCCATAGTTCACTGCCCAGCTCTCTCCCACACCCCCTGCCATAGCTCACCGCCCAGCTCTCTCCCACACCCCCTGCCATAGCTCACTGCCCAGCTCTCTCCCACACCCCCTGCCATAGCTCACCGCCCAGCTCTCTCCCACACCTCCTGCCATAGCTCACTGCCCATCTCTCTCCCACACCCCCTGCCATAGCTCACCGCCCAGCTCTCTCCCACACCCCCTGCCATAGCTCACTGCCCAGCTCTCTCCCACAGCCCCTGCCATAGCTCACTGCCCAGCTCTCTCCCACACCCCCTGCCATAGCTCACTGCCCAGCTCTCTCCCACAGCCCCTGCCCTAGCTCACCTGTCCGTCACCGCCATCAGCCTCATCTCCAGTGTGTGCTGGCTCTGGAAGGTGGTGCAGGGGGTCAGCCAGACCTCCTCGGGTCCGTGCACCAGGGGTGTACAGAGGGCAATGAAGATGGGGGTCGTGGGGAGGAAGCGACCTCTGATCAGGACTGCCCGGTTCCTGCCATACCTCATACGGAGCAACTTCTCGCTCTGCAGGTGGCAGACGAAGGCGGTCTCTAAAGAGGGGAGAAAGGGCAGATTCAGAGCACTGCACAACTCCCACCAGCAGCGGCCAGGGAGGAGACAGGAGTAGGAGGAGGGAACCGAGGGACACCGAGGGAAGGGGGTGGGACTCACACAGAAACACAGCGGTCAAGGACTCCCACAGAGCAAGACTTGGGGAGCAATAGGACTCACAGAGGAAAACAAGAGGGCCCCCAGCCCAGGGCTGAAGAGCAGACACAAGAGAAGGACCCCCAGCCCTGGGCTGAAGGGCTCACTGTAGAGTAAAGGACCTTAAGAGGTCCCGAGGGCGGTCCCAGGGGAAGTGCTGCGAGGAAACGTGCGGCAGCTCCCGCCCAGGGCATTCAGAGGTGGTAAGCAGGGAGTGAGCAGCGACCTGCCACACACACTCTTCTACAACCTCCTGCCTTAAAACTATATACTTCCTGAGCATAGGAACCACAAGAGGACATTATCACTTACATTTATAGATAGAGTAGTGTAAGCTGGAAGATCAGTATTATGTGTTAACAGTGTCATGTGCTAAAGTCAAATAAAAGAAACTAACACAAGCCCTGGGCTCGGTGTCATCATTAACCGGCCACTACACTAACTCACAGAGTCCAAGCGACAAGAGAAGGACAGAGACCAAGAGACAGACTCAGAAGAGTGATGTGCAGAAGGACCCATGTGGCAGACTTCCAGGGGGGAGGAGAGAAGTGAGTAAGTGGGCTGAGAAAGGAGTGGGGGGAGCACCCACTGAGCACCCTCACCTGTCCCCGGTGCCCCTTCTGCTAGCTTCTCCCGCACGCCCTCAACTTCTGAGGTGTCCATGAGCTGGTAGATGGTGTCACCCTGGGCGAGGAGGTCGACCTGTGGAGGAAAGAAGAGGGGGGGTTAGAGGGCTCTCTGTGGGTGAGGTGACCGCATGCTGCAAGAGCCTGGCCACGCCCTGCATGCTTGCCCTAACAAGCACAAGAGCCCTCCTCCAAAGAAGACACCATCCTACAAAGCAAATGCCCTGCCACTTCCAAGCAAGACTGACCACTGACCAACCAGACGAAGCGCACCCAGCTAGGCAAAACACCCTCCTCCAATGCAAAGGGCTATCCTACAAGGCAGAATAACCTCCTACTAGGCACTCCATCACCTTCTATTCCAAACACCTTCCACCTGCCAGGAGAAATACCCTCTTCTAGGCAAAGTACCCTCCTCCGATGCAAAGGGCTATCCTACAAGGCAGAACAACCTCCTACTAGGCACTCCATCACCTTCTATTCCAAACACCCTCCACCTGCCAAGAGAAATACCCTCTTCTAGCCAAAACACCCATTTGACAGCCAAATGCCCATCCTGCTAGGCAGGCAACACACCCTATCTTACAAAACACCTCTTCAAAACAATTATCCTACCATGCAAAACACTCAAACACGCAAATGACGGCAGTGAAAGGCAAAACGCCCTCATCTAGCCAACACACTGGCTTACCAGACAGAACACATTCCCCAGGCCAGAAAGAAAACACCCTCCTGCCAGGCAAAGCATCACCGTACAAGCGGTATCTTGCAAAACATCCTGCTAGCAGAGAAGAAACTCCTCCAAGCTACCATCCTATCAGACAGAAAAAAGGTCCTCCTTGAAGCATGTAAAATACCTGCATCGAGCCAAAATTCGTTCCCACCCGGCAAAACCGGTTTCACCAAGTCACAACATTATACAAGCCAAAACAACAACATGCCAGGCAAAACAAAGTGTAACGTCAAAACACTATACTAGAGAAAGCACCATCATGCCAGGCAAAACAAAAGCGTAAAGTCAAACCACTAAACAAAACACCAGCATGCCAGGCAAAACAAAGCGTAAAGTCAAACCACTATACTAGAGAAAACACCAGCATTCCAGGCAAAACAAAAGCGTAAAGTCAAAACACTGTACAAAACAAAACACCAGTTTGCCAGGCAAAACAAAAGCGTAAAGTCAAAGCACTATACAAAACAAAACAACAGCAAGCCAGGCAAAACAAAAGTGTAAAGTCAAAGCACTATACAAAACACCAGCAAGCCAGGCAAAACAAAGCGTAAAGTCAAACCACTGTACTAGAGAAAACACCAGCATGCCAGGCAAAACAAAAGTGTAAAGTCAAAACACTGTACAAAACAAAAAACCAGAATGCCAGGCAAAACAAAAGTGTAGAGTCAAAGCACTATACAAAACAAAACAACAGCAAGCCAGGCAAAACAAAGGCGTAAAGTCAAACCACTGTACTAGAGAAAACACCAGCATGCCAGGCAAAACAAAAGCGTAACGTCAAAACACTCTACTAGAGAAAACACCAGCATGCCAGGCAAAACAAAAGCGTAAAGTCAAAGCACTATACAAAACAAAACAACAGCAAGCCAGGCAAAACAAAAGCGTAAAGTCAAAGCACTATACACAACAAAACACCAGCATGCCAGGCAAAACAAAGTGTAAAGTCAAACAAGTATACTAGAGAAAACACCAGCATGCCAGGCAAAACAAAAGCGTAAAGTCAAAGCACTATACAAAACAAAACAACAGCAAGCCAGGCAAAACAAAAGCGTAAAGTCAAAGCACTATACACAACAAAACACCAGCATGCCAGGCAAAACAAAGCGTAAAGTCAAACCAGTATACTAGAGAAAACACCAGCATGCCAGGCAAAACAAAAGTGTAAAGTCAAAACACTGTACAAAACAAAACACCAGCATGCCAGGCAAAACAAAAGCGTGAAGTCAAACCACTATACTAGAGAAAACACCAGCAAGCCAGGCAAAACAAAAGTGTAACATCAAAACACTCTACTAGAGAAAACACCAGCATGCCAGGCAAAACAAAGCGTAAAGTGAAACCACTCTACTAGAGAAAACACAAGCATGCCAGGCAAAACAAAGCGTAAAGTCAAACCACCCTACTAGAGAAAACACCAGCATGCCAGGCAAAACAAAAGCGTAAAGTCAAAACACTGTACAAAACAAAACACCAGCATGCCAGGCAAAACAAAAGCGTAAAGTCAAAGCACTATACAAAACAAAACAACAGCAAGCCAGGCAAAACAAAGTGTAACGTCAAAACACGCTACTAGAGAAAACACCAGCATGCCAGGAAAAACAAAGCGTAACATCAAAACACTCTACTAGAGAAAACACCAGCATGCCAGGCAAAACAAAAGTGTAAAGTCAAAACACTCTACTAGAGAAAACACCAGCATGCCAGGCAAAACAAAGCGTAATGTCAAAACACTGTACAAAACAAAACACCATCATGCCAGGCAAAACAAAAGCGTAAAGTGAAACCACTCTACTAGAGAAAGCACCAGCATGCCAGGCAAAACAAAGCGTAATGTCAAAACACTACTAGAGAAAACACCATCATGCCAGGCAAAATAAAAGCGTAAAGTCAAACCACTATACTAGCGAAAACACCAGCATGCCAGGCAAAACAAAAGTGTAAAGTCAAACCACTCTACTAGAGAAAGCACCATCATGCCAGGCAAAATAAAAGCGTAAAGTCAAACCACTCTACTAGAGAAAACACCAGCATGCCAGGCAAAACAAAAGTGTAAAGTCAAACCACTCTGGTGTTTTTGCCAGGCAAAACAAAAGTGTAAAGTCAAAACACTGTACAAAACAAAACACCAGCATGCCAGGCAAAACAAAAGCGTAAAGTCAAACCACTATACTAGAGAAAACACCAGCATGCCAGGCAAAACAAAACCGTAAAGTCGAAACACTGTACAAAACAAAACACCAGCATGCCAGGCAAAACAAAAGTTAAAGTCAAAGCACTCTACTAGAGAAAGCACCAGCATGCCAGGCAAAACAAAAGCGTAAAGTCAAAGCACTATACAAAACAAAACAACAGCAAGCCAGGCAAAACAAAGTGTAACGTCGAAACACTAAACTAGAGAAAACACCAGCATGCCAGGCAAAACAAAAGCGTAACGTCAAAACACTCTACTAGAGGAAGCACCAGCATGCCAGGTAAAACAAAGCGTAATGTCAAAACATTCTACTAGAGAAAACACCAGCATGCCAGGCAAAACAAAGCGTAAAGTGAAACCACTCTACTAGAGAAAACACCAGCATGCCAGGCAAAACAAAGTGTAAAGTCAAACCACTCTACTAGAGAAAACACCAGCATGCCAGGCAAAACAAAGCGTAAAGTCAAACCACTCTACTAGAGAAAACACCAGCATGCCAGGCAAAACAAAGTGTAAAGTCAAACCACTCTACTAGAGAAAACACCAGCATGCCAGGCAAAACAAAGCGTAAAGTCAAACCACTCTACTAGAGAAAGCACCACCATGCCAGGCAAAACAAAAGCGTAAAGTCAAAGCACTATACAAAACAAAACAACAGCAAGCCAGGCAAAACAAAGGGTAACGTCAAAACACTCTACTAGAGAAAACACCAGCATGCCAGGCAAAACAAAAGCGTAAAGTCAAAGCACTCTACTAGAGAAAGCACCAGCATGCCAGGTAAAACAAAGCGTAATGTCAAAACACTCTACTAGAGAAAACAACAGCAAGCCAGGCAAAACAAAAGTGTAAAGTCAAAGCACTATACAAAACAAAACAACAGCAAGCCAGGCAAAACAAAAGCGTAAAGTCAAAGCACTATACAAAACAAAACAACAGCAAGCCAGGCAAAACAAAGTGTAACGTCAAAACACTCTACTAGAGAAAACACCAGCATGCCAGGCAAAACAAAGCGTAACGTCAAAACACTCTACTAGAGAAAGCACCACCATGCCAGGCAAAACAAAGCGTAAAGTCAAACCACTCTACTAGAGAAAGCACCACCATGCTAGGCAAAACAAAAGCGTAAAGTCAAACCACTATACTAGAGAAAACGCCAGCATGCCAGGCAAAACAAAAGCGTAAAGTCAAAACACTCTACTAGAGAAAGCACCAGCATGCCAGGCAAAACAAAAGCGTAAAGTCAAAGAACTATACAAAACAAAACAACAGCAAGCCAGGCAAAACAAAGTGTAACGTCAAAACGCTCTACTAGAGAAAACACCAGCATGCCAGGCAAAACAAAAGCGTAACGTCAAAACACTCTACTAGAGAAAGCACCAGCATGCCAGGTAAAACAAAGCGTAATGTCAAAACATTCTACTAGAGAAAACACCAGCATGCCAGGAAAAACAAAGCGTAAAGTGAAACCACTCTACTAGAGAAAACACCAGCATGCCAGGCAAAACAAAGCGTAAAGTCAAACCACTCTACTAGAGAAAACACCAGCATGCCAGGCAAAACAAAGTGTAAAGTCAAACCACTCTACTAGAGAAAGCACCACCATGCCAGGCAAAACAAAGCGTAAAGTCAAACCACTCTACTAGAGAAAGCACCACCATGCTAGGCAAAACAAAAGCGTAAAGTCAAACCACTATACTAGAGAAAACGCCAGCATGCCAGGCAAAACAAAGCGTAAAGTCAAACCACTCTACTAGAGAAAGCACCACCATGCTAGGCAAAACAAAAGCGTAAAGTCAAACCACTATACTAGAGAAAACACCAGCATGCCAGGCAAAACAAAAGCGTAAAGTCAAAGCACTATACAAAACAAAACAACAGCAAGCCAGGCAAAACAAAGTGTAACTTCAAAACACTCTACTAGAGAAAACACCAGCATGCCAGGCAAAACAAAAGCGTAAAGTCAAAGCACTCTACTAGAGAAAGCACCAGCATGCCAGGCAAAACAAAAGCGTAAAGTCAAACCACTATACTAGAGAAAACGCCAGCATGCCAGGCAAAACAAAGCGTAAAGTCAAACCACTCTACTAGAGAAAGCACCACCATGCTAGGCAAAACAAAAGCGTAAAGTCAAACCACTATACTAGAGAAAACGCCAGCATGCCAGGCAAAACAAAGCGTAAAGTCAAACCACTCTACTAGAGAAAGCACCACCATGCTAGGCAAAACAAAAGCGTAAAGTCAAACCACTATACTAGAGAAAACACCAGCATGCCAGGCAAAACAAAAGCGTAAAGTCAAAGCACTATACAAAACAAAACAACAGCAAGCCAGGCAAAACAAAGTGTAACTTCAAAACACTCTACTAGAGAAAACACCAGCATGCCAGGCAAAACAAAAGCGTAAAGTCAAAGCACTCTACTAGAGAAAGCACCAGCATGCCAGGTAAAACAAAGCGTAATGTCAAAACACTCTACTAGAGAAAACAACAGCAAGCCAGGCAAAACAAAAGCGTAAAGGCCCAGTTACAATGCATAATCTCACCCAAAAAGAAAAGCACCTTCATGTCAAAACACTATGCTACCAATAAAAGCGCCCCCCCTTCCCCAAGACAAGACACTTTGAACTGCTCACCACCGCCCTACCATGTAAAAAGCTCCCCTAAACCAGAAGACCACCCTATCAGGGCAAATCAAAATCCTCAGCTGAGGCAAAACCAACTCCTCAAACTCAAAACACTCTACACGGGGTATTCTGACTTGAGGGTAGAGGCAAAACACAATCCCCATATGCAAGGCATTCTGCTAGGCACACAAGCACCCCAGCAGTCACACACGCCCCCCCAATCGTCGGATACAAGAAACATCCCAAGCCAAAACACCACCCTAGTGTCAGCTAAGATGAAGAATTTACTGTAACTGTATTTTTAAGTTAAAAGCGCCTAGAGACCTCTGGGTTTTATGCGCTATACAAGTGTCAAAATAAAATTAAAATAAGATGCCTTCTGGTCAGGAGGCAAAAACACCTTCTTACCCAAGAAATTCCTCAGTCACTAACTCTCTATTAGGAAAAGGCTGCAAGGCGGGCGAGTGCACCACTAGCTACAGCACCCTCGTAAGGCACCTGCCCCCCAACACATTGAGACATGGGGTCCCTCCTCCCCCGCTCCCAGGCTCACCATGCTGAAGCCCAGGTAGTCCACGACGTTGTCCGAGATGGAGAGCAGCTTGCCCTCGGCGGAGAAGGCCAGGACGAACCCCGGCAGCGCGGGCAGCAGGTCCAGTCCCGGGGGAGGCGGGCTCGGCCCCTGGGGGCCCGGGGCCCCGAGCAGCGGCCCGCGCATGCGCAGGCAGGCCAGGGCCATGGTGTGCAGGTAGGACAGGTCCTCCTTGGCCTCCTCGGGCAGGGGCAGCAGGTCCCGCAGGGCCCGGATCTCGGCGTTCATCAAATCCCGGCGCGCCTTCGAGGCGCCCTTGGTGGACCTGTGTGGAGAGAGGACCGTATAAGCGCACGATCACACGGTTCTACTAGTGCAGCTGCAGGACACGCGGGAGGCTACGGGGCTCGGACTGAGGTGCACTGGCAGAGCCGGGTGTGGGTCCCAGTACTAGGAGACGACGGTGGTGCAGGCCGGGATTGAGGCGCATTGATAGAGTTGTGAGTGGGTGCCTTCCGGTACCGGAATGGCGTGGTCCTGTGGGTCAGGATTGAGGCGCATTGATAGAGCTGCTTGGGGGTGCCTTCCGGTACCGGAATGGCGTGGTCCTGTGGGTCAGGATTGAGGTGCATTGATGGAGCTGTGAGTGGGTGCCTTCCAGTACCGGAATAGCGTGGTACTGTGGGTCAGGATTGAGGCGCATTGATGGAGCTGCCTGCGATTGAGGCGCATAGATAGAGCTGTGTGTGGATCCTAGTACTGGGATAGGAGCCGGAGGTCATGGTTACGATGCTTTGATGGAGCTGGGTGTGGGTGCCTTCAGGTACCGGAATGGCGTGGTACTGTGGGTCAGGATTGAGGCGCAGTGATAGAGCTGCGTGGTTCTGTGGGTCAGGATTGAGGCGCATTGATGGAGCTGTGAGTGGGTGCCTTCCGGTCCCGGAATAGCGTGGGACTGTGGGTCAGGATTGAGGCGCATTGATGGAGCTGCGTGTGGGTGCCTTCCGGTACCGGAATGGCGTGGTCCTGTGGGTCAGGATTGAGGCGCATTGATAGAGCTGCATGGGGGTGCCTTCCGGTACCGGAATGGCGTGGTACTGTGGGTCAGGATTGAGGCGCATTGATGGAGCTGCCTGGGATTGAGGCGCATAGATAGAGCCGCGTGGGGGTGCCTTCCAGTACCGGAATGGCGTGGTACTGTGGGTCAGGATTAAGGTGCATTGACAGAGCTGCATGTGGGTGCCTCCGGTACCGGAATAGCGTGGTCCTGTGGGTCAGGATTGAGGCGCAGTGATAGAGCTGCGTGGTTCTGTGGGTCAGGATTGAGGCGCAGTGATAGAGCTGCGTGGTTCTGTGGGTCAGGATTGAGGCGCATTGATGGAGCTGCGTGCGGGTGCCTTCCGGTACTGTGGGTCAGGATTGAGGCGCATTGATGGAGCTGCGTGCGGGGCCTTCTGGTAGTGTGGGACTGTGGGTCAGGATTGAGGCGCAGTGATAGAGCTGCGTGGTTCTGTGGGTCAGGATTGAGGCGCAGTGATAGGGCTGCGTGGTTCTGTGGGTCAGGATTGAGGCGCATTGATGGAGCTGCGTGGTTCTGTGGGTCAGGATTGAGGCGTATTGATGGAGCTGCGTGCGGGTGCCTAACGGTACCGGAATAGCGTGGTCCTGTGGGTCAGGATTGAGGCGCAGTGAAAGAGCTGCGTGGTTCTGTGGGTCAGGATTGAGGCGCATTGATGGAGCTGCGTGCGGGTGCCTTCCGGTACCGGAATAGCGTGGTCCTGTGGGTCAGGATTGAGGCGCATTGGTAGAGCTTTCTGTGGGCCCTGGCACGGGAAGCAGATGTTGCTGCAGCGTGTGCTGTGGGTACACTGGCAGAGCCGTGTGTGTGGCCCGGAGCCAACCGTCCACTGCTTCTAACTTACCCGGGTGGGCGGGCAGTGGGTCACTGCCCCAGGGGGAGGGGGCTACGGGTAGGAAGGGCAGTGCAGTCCCGGGGTGGGCCTTACCGGAAGGGTCGGTCCATTGTGCTTTTCTGCGCTTTTCTTCGGTGGGTGGGTCGCTGCTGGCACTCTGCGGCGGACACCCCCTGTGCCCGGGAGCTGAGGCATTGCTGGCAGCACGTGGCCATGGTCCTGTGGGGAGAAAGGTCCGGTCACTGGGGTGCGTGTACTTCCTAAGTTGCACGCACCGTCCCGCCGTGTGCACAGGGGCCACACCTCCCCCACAGGGGGCCGTCACACACGTGCACACCCCCTGCTGCGCACACCTCGCGCCGGGCCTGCTCCCACAGGGGCCCGTCACACACGTGCACACCCCCTGCTGCGCACACCTCGCGCCGGGCCTGCACCCACAGGGGCCCGTCACACACGTGCACAGCTCTCGCCGGGCCTGCTCCCACAGGGGGCCGTCACACACGTGCACACCCCCTGCTGCGCACACCTCTCGCCTGCACCCACAGGGCCCGTCACACACGTGCACACCCCCTGCTGCGCACACCTCGCGCCGGGCCTACTCCCACAGGGACCTATCGCCCAGTGACAGGGCTGACCCCCCATGCATGGTCCCGCAGTGTCTGCAGTGTCTTCCTAGTGCGGAGACACGATTAGAGGGGTTGCACCCCACTCTCATGATACTATCGGGACGTTCTACGCAATGCTAGTTGGTACACACAATAACAGTGCAATCCCTCGCCCTCTACTTGGCCTAGTACCATTAAAGGGCTCACCTCCTAAACTGGTAAGAAAAGCCAACAACCGAATAAAGGACTCATCTTGTAAAATACCCCCAAAAAAACACACTATAAAGGACTCGTTTTCTAAAATACAATGAAAAGTACACAAACGAATATCGCACTCGTCTCCTAATATATCAAACACACTGCACATACGAAGAACATACTAATCTCCTAATATACCAAGAACAGTACACAAACGAATAAAGGACTCATCTCTTACAACACCAAGAACAGTACAAGCAAAGGAATACATGACTCATCTCCTACAACACAAAGAACACTACACAAACGAATACATGAGGAATCTCCAACAGCACCACGAACAGTACACAGACGAATATAGGACTCATCTCCTACAACACCACGAACACTACACAAACGAATATAGGACTCATCTCCTACAACACCAAGAACAGTACACAAGCGAATAAAAGTTTAATCTCCTCCAATACCAAGAACAGTACACAGACGAATAAAGGACTAATCTCCTACAACACCACGAACAGTACACAAACGAATATAGGACTCATCTCCTACAACACCACGAACACTACACAAACGAATATAGGACTCATCTCCTACAACACCAAGAACAGTACACAAGCGAATAAAAGTTTAATCTCCTCCAATACCAAGAACAGTACACAGACGAATAAAGGACTAATCTCCTACAACACCACGAACAGTACACAAACGAATATAGGACTCATCTCCTACAATACCAAGAACAGTACACAAACGAATATAGGACTCATCTCCTACAACACCAAGAACAGTACACAAGCGAATAAAAGTTTCATCTCCTACAATACCAAGAACAGTACACAAACGAATAAAGGACTCATCTCTTACAATACCAAGAACAGTACACAAGCGCATATAGGACTCATCTCTTACAATTCCAAAAACAGTAGACAAGCGAATAAAAGTTTAATCTCCTACAATACCAAGAACAGTACACAAACGAATAAAGGGCTCATCTCCTACAACACCAAGAACAGTACACAAGCGAATAAAAGTTTCATCTCCTACAATACCAAGAACAGTACACAGACGAATAAAGGACTAATCTCCTACAACACCACGAACAGTACACAAACGAATATAGGACTCATCTCCTACAATACCAAGAACAGTACACAAACGAATATAGGACTCATCTCCTACAACACCAAGAACAGTACACAAGCGAATAAAAGTTTCATCTCCTACAATACCAAGAACAGTACACAAACGAATAAAGGACTCATCTCTTACAATACCAAGAACAGTACACAAGCGCATATAGGACTCATCTCTTACAATTCCAAAAACAGTAGACAAGCGAATAAAAGTTTCATCTCCTACAATACCATGAACAGTACACGCAAACATGACTCATCTCCTACAATACCAACAACACTACACAAACGAATAAAGGAGTAATCTCCTACAACACCACGAACACTACACAGACGAATAAAGGACTCATCTCCTATAATACCAAGAACAGTACACAAGCGAATAAAAGTTTAATCTCCTACAATACCAAGAACAGTACACAGACGAATAAAGGACTCCTCTCTTACAACACCACGAACACTACACAGACGAATAAAGGACTCATCTCCTACAACACCACGAACACTACACAGACGAATATAGGACTCATCTATTACAATACCAAGAACAGTACACAAACGAATAAAGGACTCGTCGCCTACAATTCCAGGAAGAGTATACAAAACGAGTAAAGGGTTCAACTCCTCATATACACACCGCACAAAACAAAACGAATACAGGGCCCAGCTCCCAAAATACCAAAGACACTGCGCAAACAAATAAAGGACGTATCTCCTAAAATACGAAGAGAACTACACAAACGAATACACGGATTATCTAAAGAGGTCTCAAGAGCGCTATCGCAAGCATCTTAGGGACTCGTCTTCTAATGTGCCAAGAAGACCGCACACAGGTATCTTTTGCTATACCAAAACACTACAGACCCGAATACAGGACTCAGCTTCACAAATACCAGGACCACACAAGTGGGCCGTCTTCTTATATACCAGAAGATTACAAACACGGTGAAATGACTCATCTTCTAGTTTCCAAACAGCGCTACACAAACCGATAAACAGGGCTGCCGGCCAGAGAGAGCTGCCTTTCGCCGTCTACACCAGAGACCGCGGGGGACCCAGTTACATCCACCCAACCGAGCAGCTTCCCGAGGAGGCTTCGAAGGAGCAACAGGACTCATCTCCCAATACAATGTATGCACATGCCGGGGGCGCGGAAGGGCACCTCGCCCGTCTCGCAATCGGCCCTATATATTTACCAAGTGCCTAAAGGACTCATCTCCCAATATAGCGATTCAACGGCAATACATTTGCGCCCTTGAAATAAATGAACGGGACACATACACAGTGACCTCGGGACTCATCTCCCACTACAGATAATCCGCGCAAATAAGAAGGTGCCCCCTCCAAGAGCAGATGTTTGCGCACTGGACCAAGGATCCATCTTCCAATATATCTTCCAATATATTGCACAGGGCAGCAGCGCCTACACACATGGCATGTAAATAAAGGACGCATCTCCCAAAGAGAACTCCCAAGAAATAACGGATTTCTCTCCACAGGTTGTGCCCAGAAAAACCTCCTCTCCCCCAAGGGGGTGTTGCTTTAAGCCTCACGCACCTTCTCCATTCAACTCGTGCACCCAGCTGCACCGGCGCCCCCTTACCTCGCGGAGTCCCGAGAGCGCCTGGAGGCTGTTTACTGCTCAGAGAGGCGCTGTGCGCTAGTCATCCATGCGCTGGGCACTCGCTCTTCCCCTTATATCCCCACGCTTGGGGGCGGGGGTCACGGGGGGTCTGGGGTCTGGGGTGGAAGGTGAGGCTAATCCTGGCTACTCGGGAGATCATGTTACCCCCAGTGACGCAATCAAAGCCCCCCTGCTCTATTTTTAGAACTCGGGCTGCTATAAATAGCCTCCCCGTCTGCAGGCTGATAGTGGGGGCAGGGGGGAGGGGGCGCGCGGGCCGCCCGCTCTATCTAGAAGCTCTACAAAGCTGGGGCGAGCGGTCCGATTATGGCTCGTTAATCACCGCCTGCTGCTTTGATGCTCCCTGGCCAGTCTGCCATGAGGGTGGAGGGGTGCAGGGGTGGGGGTCATGTATACCTCACAGTCGCTGCTCCAGGCCCTCTCTCCGAGGAGCGTTATGTCAAGAGGACTCTAACGCTTAGTTATGGCCCCGGCAGAGCGCACTCTGATAATAACCAATATTAGGAACCCCCACGCAGGGAACATAAAAGCGCTACACATGCTAACGACCCCCCAGGGACTCATAGTGCAAAACTGCAGAGGAAGGTTTGGGGGTTGGGGTGCGGGCGGAACTGTTCCCCAAACTAAGAGAAAGGCCCGTTCTGCTGGGAGTCTGTCCCGCGAGCTGCACGCGCACACGGTCCCCCGCAACCCCCTGAGCGGCTTTATCAGTGCATGGGGGTGGGGCAGCTGCCCCCCCATCCCCAAACAGAGGGGCTGCGAACTGGGGCTGCCATAGGCTAGGCCTCGGCTGAAGTCTCGTGTCCACATCTGGGGGCCACACCTGGAGTAACGGGTCCAGGGGCCACATCAGCGGCCAGGTGGGAGACACCTTACACCGGTGTACGTGCACACTTGCATCAGTAGGTGACACTTTGCCCAAGTGCCAGCAACATTCCATCCATGAGAAAAACCTTTGCACTGTGACAAGAGGGGTGTTGCCAGGGCAGTGCAGTGAGATGCCCCAGAGGGGCGATGCCAAGGCAGAGACGTGAGATGCCCCAGAGCAGTGAGGCCAGGGCAGTGCAGTGAGATGCCCCAGAGCGGTGAGGCCAGGGCAGTGCAGTGAGATGCCCCAGAGGGGCGATGCCAAGGCAGTGACGTGAGATGCCCCAGAGCAGTGAGGCCAGGGCAGTGCAGTGAGATGCCCCAGAGTGGTGAGGCCAGGGCAGTGCAGTGAGATGCCCCAGAGGGGCGATGCCAAGGCAGTGACGTGAGATGCCCCAGAGCAGTGAGGCCAGGGCAGTGCAGTGAGATGCCCCAGAGGGGCGATGCCAAGGCAGTGACGTGAGATGATATGGAGGGGCGATGCCAAGGCAGTGAAGTGAGATGCCCCAGAGGGGCGATGCCAAGGCAGTGAAGTGAGATGATACAGAGGGGCGATACCAAGGCAGTGAAGTGAGATGCCACAGAGGGGCGATGCCAAGGCAGTGAAGTGAGATGATATGGAGGGGCGATGCCAAGGCAGTGAAGTGAGATGCCCCAGAGGGGCGATGCCAAGGCAGTGACGTGAGATGATATGGAGGGGCGATGCCAAGGCAGTGAAGTGAGATGCCCCAGAGGGGCGATGCCAAGGCAGTGACGTGAGATGATATGGAGGGGCGATGCCAAGGCAGTGACGTGAGATGATATGGAGGGGCGATGCCAAGGCAGTGAAGTGAGATGCCCCAGAGGGGCGATGCCAAGGCAGTGACGTGAGATGATATGGAGGGGCGATGCCAAGGCAGTGAAGTGAGATGCCCCAGAGGGGCGATGCCAAGGCAGTGACGTGAGATGATATGGAGGGGCGATGCCAGGGCAGTGAAGTGAGATGCCCCAGAGGGGCGATGCCAAGGCAGTGAAGTGAGATGATATGGAGGGGCGATGCCAAGGCAGTGAAGTGAGATGCCCCAGAGGGGCGATGCCAAGGCAGTGAAGTGAGATGATATGGAGGGGCGTTGCCAAGGCACTGAAGTGAGATGCCTCAGAGGGGCGATGCCAAGGCAGTGTAGTGAGATGATACGGAGGGGCGATGCCAAGGCAGTGAAGTGAGATGATACAGAGGGGCGATGCCAAGGCAGTGAAGTGAGATGCCCCAGAGGGGCGATGCCAGGGCAGTGAAGTGAGATGCACAAAGTGGCGATGCCAAGGCAGTGAAGTGAGATGATATGGAGGGGCGATGCCAGGGCATTGAAGTGAGATGATATGGAGGGGCGATGCCAAGGCAGTGAAGTGAGATGCCCCAGAGGGGAGATGCCAAGGCAGTGAAGTGAGATGATATGAAGGGGCGATGCTAAGGCAGTGAAGTGAGATGATCCAGAGGGGCGATGCCAAGGCAGTGAAGTGAGATGATATGGAGGGGCGATGCCAAGGCAGTGAAGTGAGATGATATGGAGGGGCGATGCCAGGGCAGTGAAGTGAGATGATATGGAGGGGTGATGCCAGGGCATTGAAGTGAGATGATCCAGAGGGGCGATGCCAAGGCAGTGACGTGAGATGCCCCAAAGGGCCGATGCCAAGGCAGTGAAGTGAGATGATATGGAGGGGCGATGCTAGGGCAGTGAAGTGAGATGATATGGAGGGGCGATGCCAAGGCAGTGAAGTGAGCTGCTCAGAGGTGCGATGCCAGGGCAGTGAAGTGAGATGCCCCAGAGGGGCGATGCCAAGGCAGTGAAGGGAGATGCCCCAGAGGGGCGATGCCAAGGCAGTGAAGTGAGATGATACGGAGGGGCGATGTCAAGGCAGTGAAGTGAGATGATCCAGAGGGGCGATGCCAAGGCAGTGAAGTGAGATGATACAGCGGGGCGATGCCAAGGCAGTGAAGTGAGATGCTCAGAGGGACGATGCCAAGGCAGTGAAGTGAGATGATATGGAGGGGCGATGCCAAGGCAGTGAAGTGAGATGCCAGAGGGGCGATGCCAAGGCAGTGTAGTGAGATGCTCAGAGGGGCGATGCCAAGGCAGTGTAGTGAGATGATATGGAGGGGCGATGCCAAAGCAGTGAAGTGAGATGCTCAGGAGGGGCGATGCCAAGGCAGTGTAGTGAGATGCCCCAGAGGGGCGATGCCAAGGCAGTGAAGTGAGATGATATGGAGGGGCGATGCCATGGCAGTGAAGTGAGATGATAGAGAGGGGCGATGCCAAGGCAGTGAAGTGAGATGATATGGAGGGGCGATGCCAGGGCAGTGAAGTGAGATGATATGGAGGGGCGATGCCAAGGCAGTGAAGTGAGATGCTCAGAGGGGCGATGCCAAGGCAGTGAAGTGAGATGCCCCAGAGGGGCGATGCCAAGGCAGTGAAGTGAGATGATCCAGAAAGGCGATGCCAAGGCAGTGAAGTGAGATGATATGGAGGGGCGATGCCAAGGCAGTGAAGAAAGATGCTCAGAGGGGCGATGCCAAGGCAGTGAAGTGAGATGATATGGAGGGGCGATGCCAAGGCAGTGAAGTAAGATGATCAAGAGGGGCGATGCCAAGGCAGTGAAGTGAGATGATATGGAGGGGCGATGCCAAGGCAGTGAAGTGAGATGCCCCAGAGGGGCGATGCCAGGGCAGTGACTTGAGGTGATCCGAAGGGGCGATGCCAAGGCAGTGAAGTGAGATGAACCGAAGGGGCGATGCCAAGGCAGTGAAGTGAGATGCTCAGAGGGGTGATGCCAAGGCAGTGAAGTGAGATGATCCAAAGGGGCGATGCCAAGGCAGTGAAGTGAGATGATATGGAGGGGGGATGACAAGGCAGTGAAATGAGATGCTCAGAGGGGCGATGCCAAGGCAGTGAAGTGAGATGCCCCAGAGGGGCGATGCCAAGGCAGTGAAGTGAGATGATATGGAGGGGCGATGCCAAGGCAGTGAAGTGAGATGCTCAGAGGGGCGATGCCAAGGCAGTGAAGTTAGATGAAATGGAGGGGCGATGCCAAGGCAGTGAAGTGAGATGATCCAGAGGGGCGAAGCCAAGGCAGTGAAGTGAGATGATATGGAGGGGCGATGCCAAGGCAGTGAAGTGAGATGCCCCAGAGGGGCGATGCCAAGGCAGTGAAGTGAGATGATCCGAAGGGGCGATGCCAGGGCAGTGAAGTGAGATGATCCAGAGGGGCGATGCCAAGGCAGTGAAGTGAGATGATATGGAGTGGCGATGCCAAGGCAGAGAAGTGAGATGCCCCAGAGGGGCGATGCCAAGGCAGTGAAGTGAGATGATATGGAGGGGCGATGCCAAGGCAGTGAAGTGAGATGATATGGAGGGGCGATACCAAGGCAGTGAAGTGAGATGATATGGAGGGGCGATGCCAAGGCAGTGAAGTGAGCTGATCCAGAGGGGTGATGCCAAGGCAGTGAAGTGAGATGCTCAGAGGGGCGATGCCAAGGCAGTGAAGTGAGATGATCCAGAGGGGCGATGCCAAGGCAGTGGAGTGAGATGCCCAGAGGCGCAATGCTGGTGAAGTGAGATGATGCTGAGTGTGGGGGTGGGGAGATGCCAGGGCGGTGGAGTGAGATGCCCAGAGGCGCAATGCCCGTGAGATGGCACTGAGTGTGGCGGGTGGGGAGGTGCCAGGGCGGTGGACTGAGATGTCCAGAGGCACAATGCCGCTGAAGTTAGATGATCCTGAATGTGGTGTTGGGGAGATGCCAGGGCGGTGGAGTGAGATGCCCAGAGGCGCAATACCGGTGAGATGATCCCGAGTGTTGGGGG
This sequence comes from Ambystoma mexicanum, assembly GCF_040938575.1. Lineage (NCBI taxonomy): Eukaryota > Metazoa > Chordata > Amphibia > Caudata > Ambystomatidae > Ambystoma > Ambystoma mexicanum. The sequence goes on from NC_090928.1 coordinate 1,285,921,187, forward strand.
TGGGGAGACGCCAGGGTGGTGGAGTGAGATGCCCAGAGGCGCAACGCCGGGGTGGGGAGATGCCAGGGCGGTGGAGTGAAATGTCCAGAGGCGCAATGCCAGGGGGTGAAGTGAGATGATCCTGAGAGTGGCGGGTGGGGAGATGCCAGGGCGGTGGAGTGAGATGCCCAATGGCACAATGTCGGTGAAGTGAGATGATCCTGAGTGGGGCGGGTGGGGAGATGCCAGGGCGGTGGAGTGAGATGTCCAGAGGCGCAATGCCAGGGGGTGAAGTGCGATGATCCTCAGCGTGGCAGGTGGGGAGATGCCAAGGCGTGGAGTGAGATGCCCAGAGGCGCAATGCCAGGGGGTGAAGTGAGATGATCCTGAGAGTGGCGGGTGGGGAGATGCCAGAGCGGTGGAGTGAGATGCCCAGAGGTGCAATGCCAGTGAAGTGAGATGATCCTGAGTGTGGGGGGTGGGGAGATGCAGGGCGATGGAGTGAGATGCCCAGAGGCGCAATGCCGGTGAAGTGAGATGATCCTGAGTGTGAGGGGTGGGGAGATGGCAGAGCGATGGTGTGAGATCCCCAGAGGCGCAATGCCAGTGAAGTGAGATGATCCTGAATGGGGCGGTGGGGAGATGCCAGAGCGGTGGAGTGAGATGCCCAGAGGTGCAATGCCAGGGGGTGAAGTGAGATGATCCTCAGTGTGGCAGGTGGGGAGATGCCAAGGCGTGGAGTGAGATGCCCAGAGGCGCAATGCCAGGGGGTGAAGTGAGATGATCCTGAGTGTGCGGGTGGGGAGATGCCAGGGCGGTGGAGTGAGATGCCCAGAGGAGCAATGCCAGGGGGTGATGTGAGATGATCCTGAGAGTGGCGGGTGGGGAGATGCCAGGGCGGTGGAGTGAGATTCCCAGAGGCGCAATGCCAGGGGGTGAAGTGAGATGATCCTGAGTGTGCGGGTGGGGAGATGCCAGGGCGGTGGAGTGAGATGCCCAGAGGCGCAATGCCAGGGGGTGATGTGAGATGATCCTGAGAGTGGCGGGTGGGGAGATGCCAGGGCGGTGGAGTGAGATGTCCAGAGGCGCAATGCCAGGGGGTGAAGTGAGATGATCCTGAGTGTGGCAGTGGGGAGATGCCAGGGCGATGGAGTGAGATGCCCAGAGGCGCAATGCCGGTGAAGTAAGATGATCCTGAGTGTGGCGGTGGGGAGATGCCAGGGCGATGGAGTGAGATGCCCAGAGGCGCAATGCCAGGGGGTGAAGTGAGATGATCCTGAGTGTGGCGGGTGGGGAGATGCCAGGGCGGTGGAGTGAGATGCCCAGAGGCGCAAGGCCGCTGAAGTGAGATGATCCTGAGTGTGGCGGGTGGGGAGATGCCAGGGTGGTGGAGTGAGATGCCCAGAGGTGCAATGCTGGTGAAGTGAGATGATCCTGAGTGTGGCGGGTGGGGAGATGCCAGGGCGGTGGAGTGAGATGCCCAGAGGCGCAATGCCGGGGTGGGGAGATGCCAGTGTGGTGGAGTGAGATGTCCAGAGGCGCAATGCAAGGGGGTGAAGTGAGATGATCCTGAGTGTTGCGGGCAGGGAGAGGCCAGGGCGGTGGAGTGAGATGCCCAGAGGCGCAACGCCGGGGTGGGGAGATGCCAGGGCGGTGGAGTGAGATGTCCAGAGGTGCAATGCCAGTGAAGTGAGATGATCCTAAGTGTGTCGGGTGGGGAGATGCCAGGGCGGTGGAGTGAGATGCCCAGAGGCGCAATGCCAGGGGGTAAAGTGAGATGATCCTGAGTGTGTCGGGTGGGGAGATGCCAGGGTGGTGGAGTGAGATGCCCAGAGGTGCAATGCCAGTGAAGTGAGATGATCCTAAGTGTGTCGGGTGGGGAGATGCCAGGGCGGTGGAGTGAGATGCCCAGAGGCGCAATGCCAGGGGGTGAAGTGAGATGATCCTGAGTGTTGGGGGTGGGGAGACGCCAGGGCAGTGGAGTGAGATGCCCAGAGGCGCAACGCCGGGGTGGGGAGATGCCAGGGCGGTGGAGTGAGATGTCCAGAGGCGCAATGCCAGGGGGTGAAGTCAGATGATCCTGAGAGTGGCGGGTGGGGAGATGCCAGGGCGGTGGAGTGAGATGTCCAGAGGCACAATGCCGGTGAAGTGAGATGATCCTGAGTGTGGCGGGTGGGGAGATGCCAGGGCGGTGGAGTGAGGTGCCCAGAGGTGCAATGCCGGTGAAATGAGATGATCCTGAGTGCAGCGAGTGGGGAGATGCCGGGGCGGTGGAGTGAGATGCCCAGAGGCGCAATGCCAGAGGGTGAAGTGAGATGATCCTTAGTGTTGGGGGTGGGGAGACGCCAGGGCGGTGGAGTGAGATGCCCAGATGTGCAAAGCCGGTGAAATGAGGTGATCCTGAGTGCAGCGAGTGGGGAGATGCCAGGGTGGTGGAGTGAGATGCCCAGAGGCGCAATGCCAGGGGGTTAAGTGAGATGATCCTGAGTGTGGAGGATGGGGAGATGCCAGGGCGGTGGAGTGAGATGCCCAGAGGCGCAATGCCAGGGGGTGAAGTGAGATGATCCTGAGTGTGGCGGGTGGGGAGATACCAGGGTGGTGGAGTGAGATGCCCAGAGGTGCAATACTGGTGAAGTGAGATGACCCTGAGTGTGGCGGGTGGGGAGATGCCAGGGCGGTGGAGTGAGATGCCCAGAGGCGCAATGCCGGTGAAGTGAGATGATCCTGAGTGTGGCGGGTGGGGAGATGCCAAGGTGTGGAGTGAGATGCCCAGAGGCGCAATGCCAGGGGGTGAAGTGAGATGATCCTGAGTGTTGCGGGTGGGGAGATGCCAGGACGTTGGAGTGAGATGCCCAGAGGCGCAATGCCGCTGAAGTGAGATGATCCTGAGTGTGGCGGGTGGGGAGATGCCAGAGCGGTGGAGTGAGATCCCCAGAGGCGCAATGCCAGGGGGTGAAGTGAGATGATCCTGAGTGTGGTGGGTGGGGAGATGCCAGGGCGGTGGAGTGAGATGCCCAGAGGCGCAATGCCGGTGAAGTGAGATGATCCTGAGTGTGGCGGGTGGGGAGATGCCAGGGCAGTGGAGTGAGATGCCCAGAGGCGCAGTGCCGATGAAGTGAGATGATCCTGAGTGTGGATGGTGGGGAGATGCCAAGGCGTGGAGTGAGATGCCCAGAGGCGCAATGCCAGGGGGTGAAGTGAGATGATCCTGAGTGTGGCGGGTGGGGAGATGCCAGGGCGGTGGAGTGAGATGCCCAGAGGCGCAATGCCAGGGGGTGAAGTGAGATGATCCTGAGTGCAGCGAGTGGGGAGATGACAGGGCGGTGGAGTGAGATGCCCAGAGGCGCAATGCCAGATGGTGAAGTGAGATGATCCTGAGTGTGGAGGATGGGGAGATGCCAGGGTGGTGGAGTGAGATGCCCAGAGGCGCAATGCCAGGGGGTGAAGTGAGATGATCCTGAGTGTTGGGGGTGGGGAGACGCCAGGGTGGTGGAGTGAGATGCCCAGAGGCGCAACGCCGGGGTGGGGAGATGCCAGGGCGGTGGAGTGAGATGTCCAGAGGCACAATGCCGGTGAAGTGAGATGATCCTGAGTGTGGCGCGTGGGGAGATGCCAGGGCGGTGGAGTGAAATGCTAAGAAGCGCAATGCCAGTGAAGTGAGATGATCCTGAGTGTGGCGGGTGGGGAGATGCCAGGGCGGTGGAGTGAGATGCCCAGAGGCGCAATGCCGGTGAAGTGAGATGATCCTGAATGTGGCGTTGAGGAAATGCCAGGGCGGTGGAGTGAAATGCTAAGAAGCCCAATGCCAGTGAAGTGAGATGATCCTGAGTTTGGTGGGTGGGGAGATGTCAGGGCGGTGGAGTGAGATGTCCAGAGGCGCAATGCCAGGGGGTGAAGTGAGATGATCCTAAGAGTGGCGGGTGGGGAGATGCCAGGGCGGTGGAGTGAGATGCCCAGAGGCGCAATGCCGGTGAAGTGAGATGATCCTGAGTGTGGCGGTGGGGAGATGCCAGGGCGGTGGAGTGTGATGCTAAGAGGCGCAATGCCGGTGAAGTGAGATGATCCTGAGTGTGGCGCGTGGGGAGATGCCAGGGCGGTGGAGAGAGATGGCCAGAGGCACAATGCCAGGGGGTGAAATGAGATGATCCTGAGTGTGGCGGGTGGGGCGACTCCAGGGAGGTGGAGTGAGATGCTCAGAGTCGCAATGCAGGTGAAGTGAGATGATCCTGAGAGTGGCGGGTGGGGAGATGCCAAGGCCGTGGAGTGAGATGTCCAGAGGCGCAATGCCGGTGAGATGGCACTGAGTGTGGCGGGTGGGGAGGTGCCAGGGCGGTGGAGTGAGATGCCTAGAGGCGCAATGCCGGTGAAGTGAGATGTTCCTGAGTGTGGCGGGTGGGGAGATGGCAGGGCGGTGGAGTGCGATGCCCAGAGGTGCAATGCTGGTGAAGTGAGATGATCCTGAATGGCGGGTGGGGAGATGCCAGGGCGGTGGAGTGAGATGCCCAGAGGCGCAATGCCAGGGGCTGAAGTGGGATGATCCTGAGTGTTGGGGGTGGGGAGACGCCAGGGCGGTGGAGTGAGATGCCCAGAGGCGCAACGCCGGGAAGATGCCAGGGCAGTGGAGTGAGTTGCCCAGAGGCGCAATCGCAGGGGGTGAAGTGAGATGATCCTGAGTGTTGGGGGTGGGGAGACGCCAGGGCGGTGGAGTGAGATGCCCAGAGGCGCAACGCCGGGGTGGGGAGATGCCAGGGCGGTGGAGTGAGATGTCCAGAGGCGCAATGCCTGGGGGTGAAGTGAGATGATCCTGAGTGTGGGGGTTGGGGAGATGCCAGGGACGTGGAGTGAGATGCCCAGAGGCGCAATGCCGGTGAGATGGCACTGAGTGTGGTGGGTGGGGAGGTGCCAGGGCGGTGGAGTGAGATGCCTAGAGGCGCAATGCCGGTGAAGTGAGATGATCCTGAGTGTGGCGGGTGGGGAAATGGCAGGGCGGTGGAGTGAGATGCCCAGAGGTGCAATGCTGGTGAAGTGAGATGATCCTGAGTGGCGGGTGGGGAGATGCCAGGGCGGTGGAGTGAGATGCCCAGAGGCGCAATGCCAGGGGGTGGGGAGATGCCAGAGCGGTGGAGTGATATGCTTCAGAGGTGCAATGACGGTGAAGTGAGCTGATCCTGAGTGTGGCAGGTGGGGAGATGCCAGGGCGGTGGAGTGAGATGCCCAGAGGCGCAATGCCGGTGAAGTGAGATGATCCTGAGTGGGGCGGTTGGGGAGATGGCAGGGCGGTGGATTGAGATGTCCAGAGGCGCAATGCCGGTGAAGTGAGATGATCCTGAGAGTGGCAGATGGGGAGACGCCAGGGCGGTGGAGTGAGATGCCCAGAGTTGCAATGTCGGTGAAGTGAGATGATCCTGAGTGTGGGGGTGGGGAGATGCCAGGGCGGTGGAGTGAGATGTCCAGAGGCACAATGCCGGTGAAGTGAGATGATCCTGAGTGTGCGGGTGGGGAGATGCCAGGGCGGTGGAGTGAGATGCCCAGAGGCGCAATGCCAGGGGGTGAAGTGAGATGATCCTGAGTGTGGGGGGTGGGGAGATGCCAGGGCGGTGGAGTGAGATGCCCAGAGGTGCAATGCCGGTGAAATGAGATGATCCTGAGTGCAGCGAGTGGGGAGATGCCAGGGCGGTGGAGTGAGATGCCCAGAGGCGCAATGCCAGGGGGTGAAGTGAGATGATCCTGAGTGTGGGGTGTGGGGAGATGCCAGGGCGGTGGAGTGAGATGCCCAGAGGCGCAATGCCGGGGTGGGGAGATGCCAGGGCGGTGGAGTGAGATGCCCAGAGGCGCAATGCCAGGGGGTGAAATGAGATGATCCTGAGTGCAGCGAGTGGGGAGATTCCAGGGCGGTGGAGTGAGATGCCCAGAGGCGCAATGCCAGGGGGTGAAGTGAGATGATCCTGAGTGTGGCGGGTGGACAGATGCCAAGGTGTGGCGTGAGATGCCCAGAGGCGCAATGCCGGTGAAGTGAAGTGAAATGATCCTGAGTGTGGCGGGTGGGGAGATGCCAGGGCGATGGAGTGAGATGTCCAGAGGCGCAATGCTAGGGGGTGAAGTGAGATGATCCTGAGAGTGGCGTGTTGGGAGATGCCAGGGCCGTGGAGTGAGATTTCCAGAGGCACAATGCCGGTGAAGTGAGATGATCCTTAGTGTGGCAGGTGGGGAGCTGCCAGAACGGTGGAGTGAGATGCCTAGAGGTGCAATGCCAGGGAGTGAAGTGAGATGATCCTGAGTGTGGGGGGTGGGGAGATGCCAGGGCGATGGAGTGAGATGCCCAGAGGCGCAATGCCGGTGAAGTAAGATGATCCTGAGTGTGGCGGTGGGGAGATGCCAGGGCGATGGAGTGAGATGCCCAGAGGCGCAATGCCAGGGGGTGAAGTGAGATGATCCTGAGTGTGGCGGGTGGGGAGATGCCAGGGCGGTGGAGTGAGATGCCCAGAGGCGCAAGGCCGCTGAAGTGAGATGATCCTGAGTGTGGCGGGTGGGGAGATGCCAGGGTGGTGGAGTGAGATGCCCAGAGGTGCAATGCTGGTGAAGTGAGATGATCCTGAGTGTGGCGGGTGGGGAGATGCCAGGGCGGTGGAGTGAGATGCCCAGAGGCGCAATGCCGGGGTGGGGAGATGCCAGGGTGGTGCAGTGAGATGTCCAGAGGCGCAATGCAAGGGGGTGAAGTGAGATGATCCTGAGTGTTGCGGGTAGGGAGAGGCCAGGGCGGTGGAGTGAGATGCCCAGAGGCGCAACGCCGGGGTGGGGAGATGCCAGGGCGGTGGAGTGAGATGTCCAGAGGTGCAATGCCAGTGAAGTGAGATGATCCTAAGTGTGTCGGGTGGGGAGATGCCAGGGCGGTGGAGTGAGATGCCCAGAGGCGCAATGCCAGGGGGTAAAGTGAGATGATCCTGAGTGTGTCGGGTGGGGAGATGCCAGGGTGGTGGAGTGAGATGCCCAGAGGTGCAATGCCAGTGAAGTGAGATGATCCTAAGTGTGTCGGGTGGGGAGATGCCAGGGCGGTGGAGTGAGATGCCCAGAGGCGCAATGCCAGGGGGTGAAGTGAGATGATCCTGAGTGTTGGGGGTGGGGAGACGCCAGGGCAGTGGAGTGAGATGCCCAGAGGCGCAACGCCGGGGTGGGGAGATGCCAGGGCGGTGGAGTGAGATGTCCAGAGGCGCAATGCCAGGGGGTGAAGTCAGATGATCCTGAGAGTGGCGGGTGGGGAGATGCCAGGGCGGTGGAGTGAGATGTCCAGAGGCACAATGCCGGTGAAGTGAGATGATCCTGAGTGTGGCGGGTGGGGAGATGCCAGGGCGGTGGAGTGAGGTGCCCAGAGGTGCAATGCCGGTGAAATGAGATGATCCTGAGTGCAGCGAGTGGGGAGATGCCGGGGCGGTGGAGTGAGATGCCCAGAGGTGCAATGCCAGAGGGTGAAGTGAGATGATCCTTAGTGTTGGGGGTGGGGAGACGCCAGGGCGGTGGAGTGAGATGCCCAGATGTGCAAAGCCGGTGAAATGAGGTGATCCTGAGTGCAGCGAGTGGGGAGATGCCAGGGTGGTGGAGTGAGATGCCCAGAGGCGCAATGCCAGGGGGTTAAGTGAGATGATCCTGAGTGTGGAGGATGGGGAGATGCCAGGGCGGTGGAGTGAGATGCCCAGAGGCGCAATGCCAGGGGGTGAAGTGAGATGATCCTGAGTGTTGGGGGTGGGGAGACGCCAGGGCAGTGGAGTGAGATGCCCAGAGGCGCAACGCCGGGGTGGGGAGATGCCAGGGCGGTGGAGTGAGATGTCCAGAGGCGCAATGCCAGGGGGTGAAGTGAGATGATCCTGAGAGTGGCGGGTGGGGAGATGCCAGGGTCGTGGAGTGAGATGTCCAGGGGCACAATGTCGGTGAAGTGAGATGATCCTGAGTGTGGCGGGTGGGGAGATGCCAGGGCGGTGGAGTGAGATGCCCAGAGGCGCAATGCCGGTGAAGTGAGAGGATCCTGAATGTGGCGTTGGGGAGATGCCAGGGCGGTGGAGTGAGATGCTAAGAGGCGCAATGCCAGTGAAGTGAGATGATCCTGAGTTTGGCGGGTGGGGAGATGCCAGGGCGGTGGAGTGAGATGCCCAGAGGCGCAATGCCAGGGGGTGAAGTGAGATGATCCTGAGTGTTGGGGGTGGGGAGACGCCGGGGGGGTGAAGTGAGATGATCCTGAGTGTGGCGGGTGGGGCGATGCCAGGGCGGTGGAGTGAGATGCCCAGAGGCACAATGCCAGTGAAGTGAGATGATCCTGAGTGTGGCGGGTGGGGAGATGCCAGGGCGGTGGAGTGAGATGTCCAGAGGTGCAATGCCAGGGGGTGAAGTGAGATGATCCTAAGAGTGGCGGGTGGGGAGATGCCAGGGCGGTGGAGTGAGATGCCCAGAGGCGCAATGCCGGTGAAGTGAGATGGTCCTGAGTGTGGGGGGTGGGGAGATGCCAGGGCGGTGGAGTGAGATGCTAAGAGGCGAAATGTCGGTGAAGTGAGATGATCCTGAGTGTGGCGGGTGGGGAGATGCCAAGGCGGTGGAGAGAGATGGCCAGAGGTGCAATGCCAGGGGGTGAAGTGAGATGATCCTGAGTGTGGCGGGTGGGGCGATGCCAGGGTGGTGGAGTGAGATGCCCAGAGTCGCAATGCAGGTGAAGTGAGATGATCCTGAGTGTGGGGGGTGGGGAGATGCCAGGGCCGTGGAGTGAGATGCCCAGAGGCGCAATGCTGGTGAGATGGCACTGAGTGTGGCGGGTGGGGAGGTGCCAGGGCGGTGGAGAGAGATGGCCAGAGGCGCAATGCCAGGGGGTGAAGTGAGGTGATCCTGAGTGTGGAGGATGGGGAGATTCTAGGGCCGTGGAGTGAGATGCCCAGAGGCGCAATGCCGGGGTGGGGAGATGCCAGGGCGGTGGAGTGAGATGCCCAGAGGTGCAATGCCAGTGAAGTGAGATGATCCTGAGTGTGGCGGGTGGGGAGATGCCAGGGCGGTGGAGTGAGATGCCCAGAGGCGCAATGCCGGGGTGGGGAGATGCCAGGGTGGTGGAGTGAGATGTCCAGAGGCGCAATGCCAGGGGGTGAAGTGAGATGATCCTAAGTGTTGCGGGCAGGGAGAGGCCAGGGCGGTGGAGTGAGATGCCCAGAGGCGCAACGCCGGGGTGGGGAGATGCCAGGGCGGTGGAGTGAGATGTCCAGAGGTGCAATGCCAGTGAAGTGAGATGATCCTAAGTGTGTCGGGTGGGGAGATGCCAGGGCGGTGGAGTGAGATGCCCAGAGGCGCAATGCCAGGGGGTGAAGTGAGATGATCCTGAGTGTGGAGGATGGGGAGATTCCAGGGTAGTGGAGTGAGATGCCCAAAGGCGCAATGCCAGGGGGTGAAGTGAGATGATCCTGAGTGTTGGGGGTGGGGAGACGCCAGGGCGGTGGAGTGAGATGCCCAGAGGCGCAACGCCGGGAAGATGCCAGGGCAGTGGAGTGAGATGCCCAGAGGCGCAATCGCAGGGGGTGAAGTGAGATGATCCTGAGTGTTGGGGGTGGGGAGACGCCAGGGCGGTGGAGTGAGATGCCCAGAGGCGCAACGCCGGGGTGGGGAGATGCCAGGGCGGTGGAGTGAGATGTCCAGAGGCGCAATGCCTGGGGGTGAAGTGAGATAATCCTGAGTGTGGGGGGTGGGGAGATGCCAGGGACGTGGAGTGAGATGCCCAGAGGCGCAATGCCGGTGAGATGGCACTGAGTGGCGGGTGGGGAGGTGCCAGGGCGGTGGAGTGAGATGCCTAGAGGCGCAATGCCGGTGAAGTGAGATGATCCTGAGTGTGGCGGGTGGGGAGATGGCAGGGCGGTGGAGTGAGATGCCCAGAGGTGCAATGCTGGTGAAGTGAGCTGATCCTGAGTGTGGCAGGTGGGGAGATGCCAGGGCGGTGGAGTGAGATGCCCAGAGGTGCAATGCCAGTGAAGTGAGATGATCCTAAGTGTGTCGGGTGGGGAGATGCCAGGGCGGTGGAGTGAGATGCCCAGAGGCGCAATGCCAGGGGGTGAAGTGAGATGATCCAGAGTGTTGGGGGTGGGGAGACGCCAGGGCAGTGGAGTGAGATGCCCAGAGGCGCAATGCCGGGGGGGGGGGGAGATGCCAGGGCGGTGGAGTGAGATGTCCAGAGGCGCAATGCCAGGGGGTGAAGTTAGATGATCCTGAGAGTGGCGGGTGGGGAGATGCCAGGGCGGTGGAGTGAGATGTCCAGAGGCACAATGCCGGTGAAGTGAGATGATCCTGAGTGTGGCGGGTGGGGAGATGCCAGGGCGGTGGAGTGAGGTGCCCAGAGGTGCAATGCCGGTGAAATGAGATGATCCTGAGTGCAGCGAGTGGGGAGATGCCGGGGCGGTGGAGTGAGATGCCCAGAGGCGTAATGCCAGAGGGTGAAGTGAGATGATCCTTAGTGTTGGGGGTGGGGAGACGCCAGGGCGGTGGAGTGAGATGCCCAGATGTGCAAAGCCGGTGAAATGAGGTGATCCTGAGTGCAGCGAGTGGGGAGATGCCAGGGTGGTGGAGTGAGATGCCCAGAGGCACAATGCCAGGGGGTTAAGTGAGATGATCCTGAGTATGGAGGATGGGGAGATGCCAGGGCGGTGGAGTGAGATGCCCAGAGGCGCAATGCCAGGGGGTGAAGTGAGATGATCCTGAGTGTTGGGGGTGGGGAGACGCCAGGGCAGTGGAGTGAGATGCCCAGAGGCGCAACGCCAGGGTGGGGAGATGCCAGGGCGGTGGAGTGAGATGTCCAGAGGCGCAATGCCAGGGGGTGAAGTCAGATGATCCTGAGAGTGGCGGGTGGGGAGATGCCAGGGCGGTGGAGTGAGATGTCCAGAGGCACAATGCCGGTGAAGTGAGATGATCCTGAGTGTGGCGGGTGGGGAGATGCCAGGGCGGTGGAGTGAGGTGCCCAGAGGTGCAATGCCGGTGAAATGAGATGATCCCGAGTGCAGCGAGTGGGGAGATGCCGGGGCGGTGGAGTGAGATGCCCAGAGGCGCAATGCCAGAGGGTGAAGTGAGATGATCCTTAGTGTTGGGGGTGGGGAGACGCCAGGGCGGTGGAGTGAGATGCCCAGATGTGCAAAGCCGGTGAAATGAGGTGATCCTGAGTGCAGCGAGTGGGGAGATGCCAGGGTGGTGGAGTGAGATGCCCAGAGGCGCAATGCCAGGGGGTTAAGTGAGATGATCCTGAGTGTGGAGGATGGGGAGATGCCAGGGCGGTGGAGTGAGATGCCCAGAGGCGCAATGCCAGGGGGTGAAGTGAGATGATCCTGAGTGTGGCGGGTGGGGAGATACCAGGGTGGTGGAGTGAGATGCCCAGAGGTGCAATACTGGTGAAGTGAGATGACCCTGAGTGTGGCGGGTGGGGAGATGCCAGGGCGGTGGAGTGAGATGCCCAGAGGCGCAATGCCGGTGAAGTGAGATGATCCTGAGTGTGGCGGGTGGGGAGATGCCAAGGTGTGGAGTGAGATGCCCAGAGGCGCAATGCCAGGAGGTGAAGTGAGATGATCCTGAGTGTTGCGGGTGGGGAGATGCCAGGACGTTGGAGTGAGATGCCCAGAGGCGCAATGCCGCTGAAGTGAGATGATCCTGAGTGTGGCGGGTGGGGAGATGCCAGAGCGGTGGAGTGAGATCCCCAGAGGTGCAATGCCAGGGGGTGAAGTGAGATGATCCTGAGTGTGGTGGGTGGGGAGATGCCAGGGCGGTGGAGTGAGATGCCCAGAGGCGCAATGCCGGTGAAGTGAGATGATCCTGAGTGTGGCGGGTGGGGAGATGCCAGGGCAGTGGAGTGAGATGCCCAGAGGCGCAGTGCCGATGAAGTGAGATGATCCTGAGTGTGGATGGTGGGGAGATGCCAAGGCGTGGAGTGAGATGCCCAGAGGCGCAATGCCAGGGGGTGAAGTGAGATGATCCTGAGTGTGGCGGGTGGGGAGATGCCAGGGCGGTGGAGTGAGATGCCCAGAGGCGCAATGCCAGGGGGTGAAGTGAGATGATCCTGAGTGCAGCGAGTGGGGAGATGAGAGGGCGGTGGAGTGAGATGCCCAGAGGCGCAATGCCAGATGGTGAAGTGAGATGATCCTGAGTGTGGAGGATGGGGAGATGCCAGGGTGGTGGAGTGAGATGCCCAGAGGCGCAATGCCAGGGGGTGAAGTGAGATGATCCTGAGTGTTGGGGGTGGGGAGACGCCAGGGTGGTGGAGTGAGATGCCCAGAGGCGCAACGCCGGGGTGGGGAGATGCCAGGGCGGTGGAGTGAGATGTCCAGAGGCACAATGCCGGTGAAGTGAGATGATCCTGAGTGTGGCGCGTGGGGAGATGCCAGGGCGGTGGAGTGAAATGCTAAGAAGCGCAATGCCAGTGAAGTGAGATGATCCTGAGTGTGGCGGGTGGGGAGATGCCAGGGCGGTGGAGTGAGATGCCCAGAGCCGCAATGCCGGTGAAGTGAGATGATCCTGAATGTGGCGTTGAGGAAATGCCAGGGCGGTGGAGTGAAATGCTAAGAAGCGCAATGCCAGTGAAGTGAGATGATCCTGAGTTTGGTGGGTGGGAGATGTCAGGGCGGTGGAGTGAGATGTCCAGAGGCGCAATGCCAGGGGGTGAAGTGAGATGATCCTAAGAGTGGCGGGTGGGGAGATGCCAGGGCGGTGGAGTGAGATGCCCAGAGGCGCAATGCCGGTGAAGTGAGATGATCCTGAGTGTGGCGGTGGGGAGATGCCAGGGCGGTGGAGTGTGATGCTAAGAGGCGCAATGCCGGTGAAGTGAGATGATCCTGAGTGTGGCGCGTGGGGAGATGCCAGGGCGGTGGAGAGAGATGGCCAGAGGCACAATGCCAGGGGGTGAAATGAGATGATCCTGAGTGTGGCGGGTGGGGCGATTCCAGGGAGGTGGAGTGAGATGCTCAGAGTCGCAATGCAGGTGAAGTGAGATGATCCTGAGAGTGGCGGGTGGGAAGATGCCAGGGCCGTGGAGTGAGATGTCCAGAGGCGCAATGCCGGTGAGATGGCACTGAGTGTGGCGGGTGGGGAGGTGCCAGGGCGGTGGAGTGAGATGCCTAGAGGCGCAATGCCGGTGAAGTGAGATGTTCCTGAGTGTGGCGGGTGGGGAGATGGCAGGGCGGTGGAGTGCGATGCCCAGAGGTGCAATGCTGGTGAAGTGAGATGATCCTGAATGGCGGGTGGGGAGATGCCAGGGCGGTGGAGTGAGATGCCCAGAGGCGCAATGCCAGGGGCTGAAGTGAGATGATCCTGAGTGTTGGGGGTGGGGAGACGCCAGGGCGGTGGAGTGAGATGCCCAGAGGCGCAACGCCGGGAAGATGCCAGGGCAGTGGAGTGAGATGCCCAGAGGCGCAATCGCAGGGGGTGAAGTGAGATGATCCTGAGTGTTGGGGGTGGGGAGACGCCAGGGCGGTGCAGTGAGATGCCCAGAGGCGCAACGCCGGGGTGGGGAGATGCCAGGGCGGTGGAGTGAGATGTCCAGAGGCGCAATGCCTGGGGGTGAAGTGAGATGATCCTGAGTGTGGGGGGTGGGGAGATGCCAGGGACGTGGAGTGAGATGCCCAGAGGCGCAATGCCAGAGGGTGAAGTGAGATGATCCTTAGTGTTGGGGGTGGGGAGACGCCAGGGCGGTGGAGTGAGATGCCCAGATGTGCAAAGCCGGTGAAATGAGGTGATCCTGAGAGTGGCGGGTGGGGAGATGCCAGGCCCGTGGAGTGAGATGTCCAGAAGCGCAATGCCGGTGAGATGGCACTGAGTGTGGCGGGTGGGGAGGTGCCAGGGCGGTGGAGTGAGATGCCTAGAGGCGCAATGCCGGTGAAGTGAGATGTTCCTGAGTGTGGCGGGTGGGGAGATGGCAGGGCGGTGGAGTGCGATGCCCAGAGGTGCAATGCTGGTGAAGTGAGATGATCCTGAATGGCGGGTGGGGAGATGCCAGGGCGGTGGAGTGAGATGCCCAGAGGCGCAATGCCAGGGGCTGAAGTGGGATGATCCTGAGTGTTGGGGGTGGGGAGACGCCAGGGCGGTGGAGTGAGATGCCCAGAGGTGCAACGCCGGGAAGATGCCAGGGCAGTGGAGTGAGTTGCCCAGAGGCGCAATCGCAGGGGGTGAAGTGAGATGATCCTGAGTGTTGGGGGTGGGGAGACGCCAGGGCGGTGGAGTGAGATGCCCAGAGGCGCAACGCCGGGGTGGGGAGATGCCAGGGCGGTGGAGTGAGATGTCCAGAGGCGCAATGCCTGGGGGTGAAGTGAGATGATCCTGAGTGTGGGGGTTGGGGAGATGCCAGGGACGTGGAGTGAGATGCCCAGAGGCGCAATGCCGGTGAGATGGCACTGAGTGTGGTGGGTGGGGAGGTGCCAGGGCGGTGGAGTGAGATGCCTAGAGGCGCAATGCCGGTGAAGTGAGATGATCCTGAGTGTGGCGGGTGGGGAGATGGCAGGGCGGTGGAGTGAGATGCCCAGAGGTGCAATGCTGGTGAAGTGAGATGATCCTGAGTGGCGGGTGGGGAGATGCCAGGGCAGTGGAGTGAGATGCCCAGAGGCGCAATGCCAGGGGGTGGGGAGATGCCAGAGCGGTGGAGTGATATGCTTCAGAGGTGCAATGACGGTGAAGTGAGCTGATCCTGAGTGTGGCAGGTGGGGAGATGCCAGGGCGGTGGAGTGAGATGCCCAGAGGCGCAATGCCGGTGAAGTGAGATGATCCTGAGTGGGGCGGGTGGGGAGATGGCAGGGCGGTGGAGTGAGATGTCCAGAGGCGCAATGCCGGTGAAGTGAGATGATCCTGAGAGTGGCAGATGGGGAGACGCCAGGGCGGTGGAGTGAGATGCCCAGAGTTGCAATGTCGATGAAGTGAGATGATCCTGAGTGTGGGGGTGGGGAGATGCCAGGGCGGTGGAGTGAGATGTCCAGAGGCACAATGCCGGTGAAGTGAGATGATCCTGAGTGTGCGGGTGGGGAGATGCCAGGGCGGTGGAGTGAGATGCCCAGAGGCGCAATGCCAGGGGGTGAAGTGAGATGATCCTGAGTGTGGGGGGTGGGGAGATGCCAGGGCGGTGGAGTGAGATGCCCAGAGGTGCAATGCCGGTGAAATGAGATGATCCTGAGTGCAGCGAGTGGGGAGATGCCAGGGCGGTGGAGTGAGATGCCCAGAGGCGCAATGCCAGGGGGTGAAGTGAGATGATCCTGAGTGTGGGGCGTGGGGAGATGCCAGGGCGGTGGAGTGAGATGCCCAGAGGCGCAATGCCGGGGTGGGGAGATGCCAGGGCGGTGGAGTGAGATGCCCAGAGGCGCAATGCCAGGGGGTGAAATGAGATGATCCTGAGTGCAGCGAGTGGGGAGATTCCAGGGCGGTGGAGTGAGATGCCCAGAGGCGCAATGCCAGGGGGTGAAGTGAGATGATCCTGAGTGTGGCGGGTGGACAGATGCCAAGGTGTGGCGTGAGATGCCCAGAGGCGCAATGCCGGTGAAGTGAAATGATCCTGAGTGTGGCGGGTGGGGAGATGCCAGGGCGATGGAGTGAGATGTCCAGAGGCGCAATGCTAGGGGGTGAAGTGAGATGATCCTGAGAGTGGCGTGTTGGGAGATGCCAGGGCCGTGGAGTGAGATTTCCAGAGGCACAATGCCGGTGAAGTGAGATGATCCTTAGTGTGGCAGGTGGGGAGCTGCCAGAACGGTGGAGTGAGATGCCTAGAGGTGCAATGCCAGGGAGTGAAGTGAGATGATCCTGAGTGTGGGGGGTGGGGAGATGCCAGGGCGATGGAGTGAGATGCCCAGAGGCGCAATGCCGGTGAAGTAAGATGATCCTGAGTGTGGCGGTGGGGAGATGCCAGGGCGATGGAGTGAGATGCCCAGAGGCGCAATGCCAGGGGGTGAAGTGAGATGATCCTGAGTGTGGCGGGTGGGGAGATGCCAGGGCGGTGGAGTGAGATGCCCAGAGGCGCAAGGCCGCTGAAGTGAGATGATCCTGAGTGTGGCGGGTGGGGAGATGCCAGGGTGGTGGAGTGAGATGCCCAGAGGTGCAATGCTGGTGAAGTGAGATGATCCTGAGTGTGGCGGGTGGGGAGATGCCAGGGCGGTGGAGTGAGATGCCCAGAGGCGCAATGCCGGGGTGGGGAGATGCCAGGGTGGTGGAGTGAGATGTCCAGAGGCGCAATGCAAGGGGGTGAAGTGAGATGATCCTGAGTGTTGCGGGCAGGGAGAGGCCAGGGCGGTGGAGTGAGATGCCCAGAGGCGCAACGCCGGGGTGGGGAGATGCCAGGGCGGTGGAGTGAGATGTCCAGAGGTGCAATGCCAGTGAAGTGAGATGATCCTAAGTGTGTCGGGTGGGGAGATGCCAGGGCGGTGGAGTGAGATGCCCAGAGGCGCAATGCCAGGGGGTAAAGTGAGATGATCCTGAGTGTGTCGGGTGGGGAGATGCCAGGGTGGTGGAGTGAGATGCCCAGAGGTGCAATGCCAGTGAAGTGAGATGATCCTAAGTGTGTCGGGTGTGGAGATGCCAGGGCGGTGGAGTGAGATGCCCAGAGGCGCAATGCCAGGGGGTGAAGTGAGATGATCCTGAGTGTTGGGGGTGGGGAGACGCAAGGGCAGTGGAGTGAGATGCCCAGAGGCGCAACGCCGGGGTGGGGAGATGCCAGGGCGGTGGAGTGAGATGTCCAGAGGCGCAATGCCAGGGGGTGAAGTCAGATGATCCTGAGAGTGGCGGGTGGGGAGATGCCAGGGCGGTGGAGTGAGATGTCCAGAGGCACAATGCCGGTGAAGTGAGATGATCCTGAGTGTGGCGGGTGGGGAGATGCCAGGGCGGTGGAGTGAGGTGCCCAGAGGTGCAATGCCGGTGAAATGAGATGATCCTGAGTGCAGCGAGTGGGGAGATGCCGGGGCGGTGGAGTGAGATGCCCAGAGGCGCAATGCCAGAGGGTGAAGTGAGATGATCCTTAGTGTTGGGGGTGGGGAGACGCCAGGGCGGTGGAGTGAGATGCCCAGATGTGCAAAGCCGGTGAAATGAGGTGATCCTGAGTGCAGCGAGTGGGGAGATGCCAGGGTGGTGGAGTGAGATGCCCAGAGGCGCAATGCCAGGGGGTTAAGTGAGATGATCCTGAGTGTGGAGGATGGGGAGATGCCAGGGCGGTGGAGTGAGATGCCCAGAGGCGCAATGCCAGGGGGTGAAGTGAGATGATCCTGAGTGTTGGGGGTGGGGAGACGCCAGGGCAGTGGAGTGAGATGCCCAGAGGCGCAACGCCGGGGTGGGGAGATGCCAGGGCGGTGGAGTGAGATGTCCAGAGGCGCAATGCCAGGGGGTGAAGTGAGATGATCCTGAGAGTGGCGGGTGGGGAGATGCCAGGGTCGTGGAGTGAGATGTCCAGGGGCACAATGTCGGTGAAGTGAGATGATCCTGAGTGTGGCGGGTGGGGAGATACCAGGGCGGTGGAGTGAGATGCCCAGAGGCGCAATGCCGGTGAAGTGAGAGGATCCTGAATGTGGCGTTGGGGAGATGCCAGGGCGGTGGAGTGAGATGCTAAGAGGCGCAATGCCAGTGAAGTGAGATGATCCTGAGTTTGGCGGGTGGGGAGATGCCAGGGCGGTGGAGTGAGATGCCCAGAGGCGCAATGCCAGGGGGTGAAGTGAGATGATCCTGAGTGTTGGGGGTGGGGAGACGCCGGGGGGGGGTGAAGTGAGATGATCCTGAGTGTGGCGGGTGGGGCAGGGCGGTGGAGTGAGATGCCCAGAGGCACAATGCCAGTGAAGTGAGATGATCCTGAGTGTGGCGGGTGGGGAGATGCCAGGGCGGTGGAGTGAGATGTCCAGAGGTGCAATGCCAGGGGGTGAAGTGAGATGATCCTAAGAGTGGCGGGTGGGGAGATGCCAGGGCGGTGGAGTGAGATGCCCAGAGGCGCAATGCCGGTGAAGTGAGATGGTCCTGAGTGTGGGGGGTGGGGAGATGCCAGGGCGGTGGAGTGAGATGCTAAGAGGCGAAATGTCGGTGAAGTGAGATGATCCTGAGTGTGGCGGGTGGGGAGATGCCAAGGCGGTGGAGAGAGATGGCCAGAGGTGCAATGCCAGGGGGTGAAGTGAGATGATCCTCAGTGTGGCGGGTGGGGCGATGCCAGGGTGGTGGAGTGAGATGCCCAGAGTCGCAATGCAGGTGAAGTGAGATGATCCTGAGTGTGGGGGGTGGGGAGATGCCAGGGCCGTGGAGTGAGATGCCCAGAGGCGCAATGCTGGTGAGATGGCACTGAGTGTGGCGGGTGGGGAGGTGCCAGGGCGGTGGAGAGAGATGGCCAGAGGCGCAATGCCAGGGGGTGAAGTGAGGTGATCCTGAGTGTGGAGGATGGGGAGATTCTAGGGCCGTGGAGTGAGATGCCCAGAGGCGCAATGCCGGGGTGGGTAGATGCCAGGGCGGTGGAGTGAGATGCCCAGAGGTGCAATGCCAGTGAAGTGAGATGATCCTGAGTGTGGCGGGTGGGGAGATGCCAGGGCGGTGGAGTGAGATGCCCAGAGGCGCAATGCCGGGGTGGGGAGATGCCAGGGTGGTGGAGTGAGATGTCCAGAGGCGCAATGCCAGGGGGTGAAGTGAGATGATCCTAAGTGTTGCGGGCAGGGAGAGGCCAGGGCGGTGGAGTGAGATGCCCAGAGGCGCAACGCCGGGGTGGGGAGATGCCAGGGCGGTGGAGTGAGATGTCCAGAGGTGCAATGCGTGTGAAGTGAGATGATCCTAAGTGTGTCGGGTGGGGAGATGCCAGGGCGGTGGAGTGAGATGCCCAGAGGCGCAATGCCAGGGGGTGAAGTGAGATGATCCTGAGTGTGGAGGATGGGGAGATTCCAGGGTAGTGGAGTGAGATGCCCAAAGGCGCAATGCCAGGGGGTGAAGTGAGATGATCCTGAGTGTTGGGGGTGGGGAGACGCCAGGGCGGTGGAGTGAGATGCCCAGAGGCGCAACGCCGCGAAGATGCCAGGGCAGTGGAGTGAGATGCCCAGAGGCGCAATCGCAGGGGGTGAAGTGAGATGATCCTGAGTGTTGGGGGTGGGGAGACGCCAGGGCGGTGGAGTGAGATGCCCAGAGGCGCAACGCCGGGGTGGGGAGATGCCAGGGCGGTGGAGTGAGATGTCCAGAGGCGCAATGCCTGGGGGTGAAGTGAGATAATCCTGAGTGTGGGGGGTGGGGAGATGCCAGGGACGTGGAGTGAGATGCCCAGAGGCGCAATGCCGGTGAGATGGCACTGAGTGGCGGGTGGGGAGGTGCCAGGGCGGTGGAGTGAGATGACTAGAGGCGCAATGCCGGTGAAGTGAGATGATCCTGAGTGTGGCGGGTGGGGAGATGGCAGGGCGGTGGAGTGAGATGCCCAGAGGTGCAATGCTGGTGAAGTGAGCTGATCCTGAGTGTGGCAGGTGGGGAGATGCCAGGGCGGTGGAGTGAGATGCCCAGAGGTGCAATGCCAGTGAAGTGAGATGATCCTAAGTGTGTCGGGTGGGGAGATGCCAGGGCGGTGGAGTGAGATGCCCAGAGGCGCAATGCCAGGGGGTGAAGTGAGATGATCCAGAGTGTTGGGGGTGGGGAGACGCCAGGGCAGTGGAGTGAGATGCCCAGAGGCGCAATGCCGGGGGGGGGGGGGAGATGCCAGGGCGGTGGAGTGAGATGTCCAGAGGCGCAATGCCAGGGGGTGAAGTTAGATGATCCTGAGAGTGGCGGGTGGGGAGATGCCAGGGCGGTGGATTGAGATGTCCAGAGGCACAATGCCGGTGAAGTGAGATGATCCTGAGTGTGGCGGGTGGGGAGATGCCAGGGCGGTGGAGTGAGGTGCCCAGAGGTGCAATGCCGGTGAAATGAGATGATCCTGAGTGCAGCGAGTGGGGAGATGCCGGGGCGGTGGAGTGAGATGCCCAGAGGCGTAATGCCAGAGGGTGAAGTGAGATGATCCTTAGTGTTGGGGGTGGGGAGACGCCAGGGCGGTGGAGTGAGATGCCCAGATGTGCAAAGCGGTGAAATGAGGTGATCCTGAGTGCAGCGAGTGGGGAGATGCCAGGGTGGTGGAGTGAGATGCCCAGAGGCCCAATGCCAGGGCGTTAAGTGAGATGATCCTGAGTATGGAGGATGGGGAGATGCCAGGGCTGTGGAGTGAGATGCCCAGAGGCGCAATGCCAAGGGGTGAAGTGAGATGATCCTGAGTGTTGGGGGTGGGGAGACGCCAGGGCAGTGGAGTGAGATGCCCAGAGGCGCAACGCCGGGGTGGGGAGATGCCAGGGCGGTGGAGTGAGATGTCCAGAGGCGCAATGCCAGGGGGTGAAGTGAGATGATCCTGAGAGTGGCGGGTGGGGAGATGCCAGGGTCCTGGAGTGAGATGTCCAGGGGCACAATGTCGGTGAAGTGAGATGATCCTGAGTGTGGCGGGTGGGGAGATGCCAGGGCGGTGGAGTGAGATGCCCAGAGGCGCAATGCCAGTGAAGTGAGATGATCCTGAGTTTGGCGGGTGGGGAGATGCCAGGGCGGTGGAGTGAGATGCCCAGAGGCGCAATGCCAGGGGGTGAAGTGAGATAATCCTGAGTGTTGGGGGTGGGGAGACGCCAGGGCGGTGGAGTGAGATGCCCAGAGGCGCAACGCCGGGGGGTGAAGTGAGATGATCCTGAGTGTGGCGGGTGGGGCGATGGCAGGGCGGTGGAGTGAGATGCCAAGAGGCACAATGCCAGTGAAGTGAGATGATCCTGAGTGTGGCGGGTGGGGAGATGCCAGGGCGGTAGAGTGAGATGTCCAGAGGCGCAATGCCAGGGGGTGAAGTGAGATGATCCTAAGAGTGGCGGGTGGGGAGATGCCAGGGCGGTGGAGTGAGATGCCCAGAGGCGCAAATCGGTGAAGTGAGATGATCCTGAGTGTGGGGGGTGGGGAGATGCCAGGGCGGTGGAGTGAGATGCTAAGAGGCGCAATGCCGGTGAAGTGAGATGATCCTGAGTGTGGCGGGTGGGGAGATGCCAAGGCGGTGGAGAGAGATGGCCAGAGGTGCAATGCCAGGGGGTGAAGTGAGATGATCCTGAGTGTGGCGGGTGGGGCGATGCCAGGGTGGTGGAGTGAGATGCCCAGAGTCGCAATGCAGGTGAAGTGAGATGATCCTGAGTGTGGGGGGTGGGGAGATGCCAGGGCCGTGGAGTGAGATGCCCAGAGGCGCAATGCTGGTGAGATGGCACTGAGTGTGGCGGGTGGGGAGGTGCCAGGGCGGTGGAGAGAGATGGCCAGAGGCGCAATGCCAGGGGGTGAAGTGAGATGATCCTGAGTGTGGAGGGTGGAGAGATGCCAGGGCCGTGGAGTGAGATGCCCAGAGGCGCAATGCCGGGGTGGGGAGATGCCAGGGCGGTGGAGTGAGATGCCCAGAGGTGCAATGCCAGTGAAGTGAGATGATCCTAAGTGTGTCGGGTGGGGAGATGCCAGGGCGGTGGAGTGAGATGCCCAGAGGCGCAATGCCAGGGGGTGAAGTGAGATGATCCAGAGTGTTGGGGGTGGGGAGACGCCAGGGCAGTGGAGTGAGATGCCCAGAGGCGCAATGCCGGGGGGGGGGGGGGAGATGCCAGGGCGGTGGAGTGAGATGTCCAGAGGCGCAATGCCAGGGGGTGAAGTTAGATGATCCTGAGAGTGGCGGGTGGGGAGATGCCAGGCCGGTGGAGTGAGATGTCCAGAGGCACAATGCCGGTGAAGTGAGATGATCCTGAGTGTGGCGGGTGGGGAGATGCCAGGGCGGTGGAGTGAGGTGCCCAGAGGTGCAATGCCGGTGAAATGAGATGATCCTGAGTGCAGCGAGTGGGGAGATGCCGGGGCGGTGGAGTGAGATGCCCAGAGGCGTAATGCCAGAGGGTAAAGTGAGATGATCCTTAGTGTTGGGGGTGGGGAGACGCCAGGGCGGTGGAGTGAGATGCCCAGATGTGCAAAGCGGTGAAATGAGGTGATCCTGAGTGCAGCGAGTGGGGAGATGCCAGGGTGGTGGAGTGAGATGCCCAGAGGCACAATGCCAGGGGGTTAAGTGAGATGATCCTGAGTATGGAGGATGGGGAGATGCCAGGGCGGTGGAGTGAGATGCCCAGAGGCGAAATGCCAAGGGGTGAAGTGAGATGATCCTGAGTGTTGGGGGTGGGGAGACGCCAGGGCAGTGGAGTGAGATGCCCAGAGGCGCAACGCCGGGGTGGGGAGATGCCAGGGCGGTGGAGTGAGATGTCCAGAGGCGCAATGCCAGGGGGTGAAGTGAGATGATCCTGAGAGTGGCGGGTGGGGAGATGCCAGGGTCCTGGAGTGAGATGTCCAGGGGCACAATGTCGGTGAAGTGAGATGATCCTGAGTGTGGCGGGTGGGGAGATGCCAGGGCGGTGGAGTGAGATGCCCAGAGGCGCAATGCCAGTGAAGTGAGATGATCCTGAGTTTGGCGGGTGGGGAGATGCCAGGGCGGTGGAGTGAGATGCCCAGAGGCGCAATGCCAGGGGGTGAAGTGAGATAATCCTGAGTGTTGGGGGTGGGGAGACGCCAGGGCGGTGGAGTGAGATGCCCAGAGGCGCAACGCCGGGGGGTGAAGTGAGATGATCCTGAGTGTGGCGGGTGGGGCGATGCCAGGGCGGTGGAGTGAGATGCCAAGAGGCACAATGCCAGTGAAGTGAGATGATCCTGAGTGTGGCGGGTGGGGAGATGCCAGGGCGGTGGAGTGAGATGTCCAGAGGCGCAATGCCAGGGGGTGAAGTGAGATGATCCTAAGAGTGGCGGGTGGGGAGATGCCAGGGCGGTGGAGTGAGATGCCCAGAGGCGCAAAGCGGTGAAGTGAGATGATCCTGAGTGTGGGGGGTGGGGAGATGCCAGGGCGGTGTAGTGAGATGCTAAGAGGCGCAATGCCGGTGAAGTGAGATGATCCTGAGTGTGGCGGGTGGGGAGATGCCAAGGCGGTGGAGAGAGATGGCCAGAGGTGCAATGCCAGGGGGTGAAGTGAGATGATCCTGAGTGTGGCGGGTGGGGCGATGCCAGGGTGGTGGAGTGAGATGCCCAGAGTCGCAATGCAGGTGAAGTGAGATGATCCTGAGTGTGGGGGGTGGGGAGATGCCAGGGCCGTGGAGTGAGATGCCCAGAGGCGCAATGCTGGTGAGATGGCACTGAGTGTGGCGGGTGGGGAGGTGCCAGGGCGGTGGAGAGAGATGGCCAGAGGCGCAATGCCAGGGGGTGAAGTGAGATGATCCTGAGTGTGGAGGGTGGAGAGATGCCAGGGCCGTGGAGTGAGATGCCCAGAGGCGCAATGCCGGGGTGGGGAGATGCCAGGGCGGTGGAGTGAGATGCCCAGAGGTGCAATGCCAGTGAAGTGAGATGATCCTGAGTGTGGGGGGTGGGGAGATGCCAGGGCGATGGAGTGAGATGCCCAGAGGCGCAATGCTGGTGAAGTGAGATGATCCTGAATGTGGTGTTGGGGGGATGCCAGGGCGGTGGAGTGAGATGCCCAGAGGTGCAATGCCGGTGAAATGAGATGATCCTGAGTGCAGCGAGTGGGGGAGATGCTGGGGCGGTGGAGTGAGATGCCCAGAGGTGCAATGCCAGGGGGTGAAGTGAGATGATCCTGAGTGTGGAGGATGGGGAGATGCCAGGGCGGTGGAGTGAGATGCCCAGAGGCGCAATGCCAGGGGGTGAAGTGAGATGATCCTTAGTGTTGGGGGTGGGGAGACGCCAGGGCGGTGGAGTGAGATGCCCAGAGGCGCAACGCCGGGGTGGGGAGATGCCAGGGTGGTGGAATGAGATGTCCAGAGGCGCAATGCCAGGGGGTGAAGTGAAATGATCCTGAGAGTGGCGGGTGGGGAGATGCCAGGGCCGTGGAGTGAGATGCCCAGAGGCGCAATGCCGGTGAAGTGAGATGATCCTGAATGTGGCGGGTGGGGAGATGCCAGGGCGGTGGAGTGTGATGCTAAGAGGCGCAATGCCGGTGAAGTGAGATGATCCTGAGTGTGGCGGGTGGGGAGATGCCAGGGCAGTGGAGAGAGATGGCCAGAGGCACAATGCCAGTGGGTGAAGTGAGATGATCCTGAGTGTGGCGGGTGGGGCGATTCCAGGGAGGTGGAGTGAGATGCTCAGAGTCGCAATGCAGGTGAAGTGAGATGATCCTGAGAGTGGCGGGTGGGGAGATGTCAGGGCAGTGGAGTGAGATGTCCAGAGGCGCAATGCCGGTGAGATGGCACTGAGTGTGGCGGGTGGGGAGGTGCCAGGTCGGTGGAGTGAGATGCCTAGGGGCGCAATGCCGGTGAAGTGAGATGTTCCTGAGTGTGGCGGGTGGGGAGATGGCGGGGCGGTGGAGTGCGATGCCCAGAGGTGCAATTCTGGTGAAGTGGGATGATCCTGAATGGCGGGTGGGGAGATGCCAGGGCGGTGGAGTGAGATGCCCAGAGGCACAATGCCAGGGGGTAAAGTGAGATGATCCTGAGTGTGGAGGATGGGGAGATTCCAGGGCAGTGGAGTGAGATGCCCAAAGGCGCAATGCCAGGGGGTGAAGTGAGATGATCCTGAGTGTTGGGGGTGGGGAGACGCCAGGGCGGTGGAGTGAGATGCCCAGAGGCGCAACGCCGGGAAGATGCCAGGGCAGTGGAGTGAGATGCCCAGAGGCGCAATCGCAGGGGGTGAAGTGAGATGGCACTGAGTGTGGCGGGTGGGGAGGTGCCAGGGCGGTGGAGTGAGATGCCTAGAGGCGCAATGCCGGTGAAGTGAGATGATCCTGAGTGTGGGGGGTGGGGAGATGCCAGGGCGATGGAGTGAGATGCCAAGAGGCGCATTGCTGGTGAAATGAGATGATCCTGAATGTGGCGTTGGGGAGATGCCAGGGCGGTGGAGTGAGATGCCCAGAGGTGCAATGCCGGTGAAATGAGATGATCCTGAGTGCAGCGAGTGGGCGAGATGCCGGGGCGGTGGAGTGAGATGCCCAGAGGCGCAATGCCAGGGGGTGAAGTGAGATGATCCTGAGTGTGGAGGATGGGGAGATGCCAGAGTGGTGGAGTGAGATGCCCAGAGGCGCAATGCCAGGGGGTGAAGTGAGATGATCCTTAGTGTTGGGGGTGGGGAGACGCCAGGGCGGTGGAGTGAGATGCCCAGAGGCGCAACGCCGGGGTGGGGAGATGCCAGGGCGGTGGAGTGAGATGTCCAGAGGCGCAATGCCAGCGGGTGAAGTGAAATGATCCTGAGAGTGGCGGGTGGGGAGATGCCAGGGCCGTGGAGTGAGATGCCCAGAGGTGCAATGCCGGTGAAGTGAGATGATCCTGAATGTGGCGGGTGGGGAGATGCCAGGGCGGTGGAGTGAGATGCCCTGAGGCGCAATGCCGGTGAAGTGAGATGATCCTGAATGTGGCGTTGGGGAGATGCCAGGGCGGTGGAGTGAGTTGTTAAGAGGCGCAATGCCAGTGAAGTGAGATGATCCTGAGTTTGGCTGGTGGGGAGATGCCAGGGCGGTGGAGTGAGATGTCCAGAGGCGCAATGCCAGGGGGTGAAGTGACATGATCCTAAGAGTGACGGGTGGGGAGATGCCAGGGCGGTGGAGTGAGATGCCCAGAGGCGCAATGCCGGTGAAGTGAGATGATCCTGAGTGTGGGGGGTGGGGAGATGCCAGGGCGGTGGAGTGAGATGCTAAGAGGCACAATGCCGGTGAAGTGAGATGATCCTGAGTGTGGGGGGTGGGGAGATGCCAGGGCGATGGAGTGAGATGCCCAGAGGTGCAATGCCGGTGAAGTGAGATGATCCTGAGTGTGGCGGTGGGGAGATGCCAGGGCGATGGAGTGAGATGCCCAGAGGTGCAATGCAGGTGAAGTGAGATGATCCTGAGTGTGGCGGTGGGGAGATGCCAGGGAGGTGGAGAGAGATGGCCAGAGGTGCAATGCCAGGGGGTGAAGTGAGATGATCCTGAGTGTGGCGGGTGGGGCGATGCCAGGGCGGTGGAGTGAGATGCCCAGAGTCGCAATGCAGGTGAAGTGAGATGATCCTGAGTGTGGGGGGTGGGGAGATGCCAGGGCGATGGAGTGAGATGCCCAGAGGTGCAATGCCGGTGAAGTGAGATGATCCTGAGTGTGGCGGTGGGGAGATGCCAGGGCGATGGAGTGAGATGCCCAGAGGTGCAATGCCACGGGGTGAAGTGAGATGATCCTGATTGTGGCGGGTGGGGAGATGCCAGGGCGGTGGAGTGACATGCCCAGAGGTGCAATGCCAGTGAAGTGAGATGATCCCGAGTGAGGCGGGTGGGGAAATGCCAGGGCGGTGGAGTGAGATGCCCAGAGGCGCAAGGCCGCTGAAGTGAGATGATCCTGAGTGTGGCGGGTGGGGAGATGCCAGGGCGGTTCAGTGAGATGCCCAGAAGTGCAATGCCAGTGAAGTGAGATGATCCTGAGTTTGGTGGGTGGGGAGATGCCAAGGCAGTGGAGTGAGATGCCCAGAGGATCCTGAGTGTGGTGGGTGGGGAGATGCCAAGGTGTGTGGAGTGAGATGCCCAGAGGCGCAATGCCGGTGAAGTGAGATGATCCTGAGTGTAGTGGATGGGGAGATGCCAAGGCGGGTGGAGTGAGATGCCCAGAGGCGCAATGCTGGTGAAGTGAGATGATCCTGAGTGTGGCAGGTGGGGAGATGCCAGGGCGGTGGAGTGAGATGTCCAGAGGCGCAATGCCAGGGGGTGAAGTGAGATGATCCTAAGAGTGGCGGGTGGGGAGATGCCAGGGCGGTGGAGTGAGATGCCCAGAGGTGCAATGCCGGTGAAGTGAGATGATCCTGAGTGTGGCGGTGGGGAGATGCCAGGGCGGTGGAGTGTGATGCTAAGAGTCGCAATGCCGGTGAAGTGAGATGATCCTGAGTGTGGCGGGTGGGGAGATGCCAGGGGGGTGGAGAGAGATGGCCAGAGGCACAATGCCAGGGGGTGAAGTGAGATGATCCTGAGTGTGGCGGGTGGGGCGATTCCAGGGAGGTGGAGTGAGATGCTCAGAGTCGCAATGCAGGTGAAGTGAGATGATCCTGAGAGTGGCGGGTGGGGAGATGCCAGGGCCGTGGAGTGAGATGTCCAGAGGCGCAATGCCGGTGAGATGGCACTGAGTGTGGCGGGTGGGGAGGTGCCAGGGCGGTGGAGTGAGATGCCTAGAGGCGCAATGCCGGTGAAGTGAGATGATCCTGAGTGTGGCGGGTGGGGAGATGGCAGGGCGGTGGAGTGCGATGCCCAGAGGTGCAATGCTGGTGAAGTGAGATGATCCTGAATGGCGGGTGGGGAGATGCCAGGGCGGTGGAGTGAGATGCCCAGAGGCGCAATGCCAGGGGGTGAAGTGAGATGATCCTGAGTCTGGAGGATGGGGAGATTCCAGGGTAGTGGAGTGAGATGCCCAAAGGCGCAATGCCAGGGGGTGAAGTGAGATGATCCTGAGTGTTGGGGGTGGGGAGACGCCAGGGCGGTGGAGTGAGATGCCCAGAGGCACAACGCCGGGAAGATGCCAGGGCAGTGGAGTGAGATGCCCAGAGGCGCAATCGCAGGGGGTGAAGTGAGATGATCCTGAGTGTTGGGGGTGGGGAGACGCCAGGGCGGTGGAGTGAGATGCCCAGAGGCGCAACGCCGGGGTGGGGAGATGCCAGGGCGGTGGAGTGAGATGTCCAGAGGCGCAATGCCTGGGGGTGAAGTGAGATGATCCTGAGTGTGGGGGGTGGGGAGATGCCAGGGACGTGGAGTGAGATGCCCAGAGGCGCAATGCCGGTGAGATGGCACTGAGTGGCGGGTGGGGAGGTGCCAGGGCGGTGGAGTGAGATGCCTAGAGGCGCAATGCCGGTGAAGTGAGATGATCCTGAGTGTGGCGGGTGGGGAGATGGCAGGGAGGTGGAGTGAGATGCCCAGAGGTGCAATGCTGGTGAAGTGAGAGGATCCTGAGTGGCGGGTGGGGAGATGCCAGGGCGGTGGAGTGAGATGCCCAGAGGCGCAATGCCAGGGGGTGGGGAGATGCCAGAGCGGTGGAGTGATATGCTTCAGAGGTGCAATGCCGGTGAAGTGAGCAGATCCTGAGTGTGGCAGGTGGGGAGATGCCAGGGCGGTGGAGTGAGATGCCCAGAGGCGCAACGCCGGTGAAGTGAGATGATCCTGAGTGGGGCGGGTGGGGAGATGCCAGGGCGGTGGAGTGAGATGCCCAGAGTTGCAATGTCGGTGAAGTGAGATGATCCTGAATGTGGGGGTGGGGAGATGCCAGGGCGGTGGAGTGAGATGTCCAGAGGCACAATACCGGTGAAGTGAGATGATCCTGAGTGTGCGGGTGGGGAGATTTCAGGGCGGTGGAGTGAGATGCCCAGAGGCGCAATGCCAGGGGGTGAAGTGAGATGATCCTGAGTGTGGCGGGTGGGGAGATGCCAGGGCGGTGGAGTGAGATGCCCAGAGGTGCAATGCCGGTGAAATGAGATGATCCTGAGTGCAGCGAGTGGGGAGATGCCAGGGCGGTGGAGTGAGATGCCCAGACGCGCAATGCCAGGGGGTGAAGTGAGATGATCCTGAGTGTGGCGGTGGGGAGATGCCAGGGCGATGGAGTGAGATGCCCAGAGGCGCAATGCCAGGGGGTGAAGTGAGATGATCCTGAGTGTGGCGGGTGGGGAGATGCCAGGGCGGTGGAGTGAGATGCCCAGAGGCGCAAGGCCGCTGAAGTGAGATGATCCTGAGTGTGGCGGGTGGGGAGATGCCAGGGCGGTGGAGTGAGATGCGCAGAGGCGCAATGCCGGGGTGGGGAGATGCCAGGGTGGTGGAGTGAGATGTCTAGAGGCGCAATGCCAGGGGGTGAAGTGAGATGATCCTGAGTGTTGCGGGCAGGGAGAGGCCAGGGCGGTGGAGTGAGATGCCCAGAGGCGCAATGCCGGTGAAGTGAGATGATCCTGAGTGTGGGGCAGTGGGGAGATGCCAGGGCGGTGGCGTGAGATTCCCAGAGGTGCAATGCTAGTGAAGTGAGATGATCCTGAGTGTGGCGGGTGGGGAGATACCAGGGCGGTGGAGTCAGATGCCCAGAGGCGCAATGCCAGTGAATTGAGATGATCCTGAGTGTGTCGGGTGGGGAGATGCCAGGGCGGTGGAGTGAGATGCCCAGAGGCGCAATGCCAGTGAAGTGAGATGATCCTAAGTGTGTCGGGTGGGGAGATGCCAGGGAGGTGGAGTGAGATGCCCAGAGGCGCAATGCCAGGGGGTGAAGTGAGATGATCCTGAATGTTGGGGGTGGGGAGACGCCAGGGCGGTGGAGTGAGATGCGCAGAGGCGCAACGCCGGGGTGGGGAGATGCCAGGGCGGTGGAGTGAGATGTCCAGAGGCGCAATGCCAGGGGGTGAAGTGAGATGATCCTGAGAGTGGCGGGTGGGGATATGCCAGGGCCGTGGAGTGAGATGTCCAGAGGCACAATGCCGGTGAAGTGAGATGATCCTGAGTGTGGCGGGTGGGGAGACGCCAGGGCGGTGGAGTGAGATGCCCAGATGTGCAAAGCCGGTGAAATGAGGTGATCCTGAGTGCAGCGAGTGGGGAGATGCCAGGGTGGTGGAGTGAGATGCCCAGAGGCGCAATGCCAGGGGTTAAGTGAGATGATCCTGAGTGTGGAGGATGGGGAGATGCCAGGGCGGTGGAGTGAGATGCCCAAAGGTGCAATGCCAGGGGGTGAAGTGAGATGATCCTGAGTGTTGGGGGTGGGGAGACGCCAGGGCAGTGGAGTGAGATGCCCAGAGGCGCAACGCCGGGGTGGGGAGATGCCAGGGCGGTGGAGTGAGATACTAAGAGGCGCAATGCCAGTGAAGTGAGATGATCCTGAGTTTGGCGGGTGGGGAGATGCCAGGGCGGTGGAGTGAGATGCCCAGAGGCGCAATGCCAGGGGGTGAAGTGAGATGATCCTGAGTGTTGGGGGTGGGGAGACGCCAGGGCGGTGGAGTGAGATGCCCAGAGGCGCAACGCCGGGGTGGGGAGATGCCAGGGCGGTGGAGTGAGATGTCCAGAGGCGCAATGCCGAGGGGTGAAGTGAGATGATCCTGAGAGTGGCGGGTGGGGAGATGCCATGGCGGTGGAGTGAGATGCCCAGAGGCGCAATGCCAGGGTGGGGAGATGCCAGGGCGGTGGAGTGAGATGCCCAGAGGTGCAATGCCAGTGAAGTGAGATGATCCTGAGTGTGGGGGTGGGGAGATGCCAGGGGGATGGAGTGAGATGCCCAGTGGCGCAATGCTGGTGAAGTGTGATGATCCTGAATGTGGCGTTGGGGAGATGCCAGGGCGGTGAAGTGAGAAGCCCAGAGGTGCAATGCTGGTGAAATGAGATGATCCTGAGTGCAGTGAGTGGGGGAGATGCCGGGGCGGTGGAGTGAGATGCCCAGAGGCGCAATGCCAGGGGGTGAAGTGAGATGATCCTGAGTGTGGAGGATGGGGAGATGCCAGGGCGGTGGAGTGAGATGCCCAGAGGTGCAATGCCAGGGGGTGAAGTGAGATGATCCTTAGTCTTGGGGGTGGGGAGACGCCAGGGCGGTGGAGTGAGATGCCCAGAGGCGCAACGCCGGGGTGGGGAGATGCCAGGGCGGTGGAGTGAGATGTCCAGAGGCGCAATGCCAGGGGATGAAGTGAAATGATCCTGAGAGTGGCGGGTGGGGAGATGCCAGGGCCGTGGAGTGAGATGCCTAGAGGCGCAATGCCGGTGAAGTGAGATGATCCTGAATGTGGCGGGTGGGGAGATGCCAGGGCGGTGGAGTGAGATGCCCAGAGGCGCAATGCCAGTGAAGTGAGATGATCCTGAGTTTGGCGGGTGGGGAGATGCCAGGGTGGTGGAGTGAGATGTCCAGAGGCGCAATGCCAGGGGGTGAAGTGAGATGATCCTGAGTGTGGCGGGTGGGGCGATGCCAGGGCGGTGGAGTGAGATGCCCAGAGTCGCAATGCAGGTGAAGTGAGATGATCCTGAGTGTGGGGGGTGGGGAGATGCCAGGGCCATGGAGTGAGATGCCCAGAGGCGCAATGCTGGTGAGATGGCACTGAGTGTGGCGGGTGGGGAGGTGCCAGGGCGGTGGAGTGAGATGCCTAGATGTGCAATGCCGGTGAAGTGAGATGATCCTGAGTGTGGCGGGTGGGGAGGTGCCAGGGCGGTGGAGTGAGATGCTAAGAGGCGCAATGCCGGTGAAGTGAGATGATCCTGAGTGTGGCGGGTGGGGAGATGCCAGGGCGGTGGAGAGAGATGGCCAGAGGTGCAATGCCAGGGGGTGAAGTGAGATGATCCTGAGTGTGGCGGGTGGGGCGATGCCAGGGCGGTGGAGTGAGATGTCCAGAGGCGCAATGCCAGGGGGTGAAGTGAAATGATCCTAAGAGTGGCGGGTGGGGAGATGCCAGGGCGGTGGAGTGAGATGCCCAGAGGCGCAATGCCGGTGAAGTGAGATGATCCTGAGTGTGGGGGGTGGGGAGATGCTAGGGCGGTGGAGTGAGATGCTAAGAGGCGCAATGCCGGTGAAGTGAGATGATCCTGAGTGTGGCGGGTGGAGAGATGCCAGGGCGGTGGAGAGAGATGGCCAGAGGTGCAATGCCAGGGGGTGAAGTGAGATGATCCTGAGTGTGGCGGGTGGGGCGATGCCAGGGCGGTGGAGTGAGATGCCCAGAGTCGCAATGCAGGTGAAGTGAGATGATCCTGAGTGTGGGGGGTGGGGAGATCAGGGCCGTGGAGTGAGATGCCCAGAGGAGCAATGCTGGTGAGATGGCACTGAGTGTGGCGGGTGGGGAGGTGCCAGGGCGGTGGAGTGAGATGCCTAGAGGTGCAATGCTGGTGAAGTGAGATGATCCTGAGTGTGGCGGGTGGGGAGATGCCAGGGCGGTGGAGAGAGATGGCCAGGGGCACAATGCCAGGGGGTGAAGTGAGATGATCCTGAGTGTGGCGGGTGGGGCGATGCCAGGGCGGTGGAGTGAGATGCCCAGAGGCAGAATGCCAGTGAAGTGAGATGATCCTGAGTGTGGCGGGTGGGGAGATGCCAGGGAGGTGGAGTGAGATGATCCTGAGTGTGGCGGGTGGGGCGATGCCAGGGCGGTGGAGTGAGATGCCCAGAGGCACAATGCCAGTGAAGTGAGATGATCCTGAGTGTGGGTGGTGGGGAGATGCCAGGGCGATGGAGTGAGATGCCCAGAGGCGCAATGCTGGTGAAGTGAGATGATCCTGAGTGCAGCGAGTAGGGGAGATGCCGGGGCGGTGGAGTGAGATGCGCAGAGGCGCAATGCCAGGGGGTGAAGTGAGATGATCCTGAGTGTGGGGGGTGGGGAGATCAGGGCCGTGGAGTGAGATGCCCAGAGGCGCAATGCTGGTGAGATGGCACTGAGTGTGGCGGGTGGGGAGGTGCCAGGGCGGTGGAGTGAGATGCCTAGAGGTGCAATGCTGGTGAAGTGAGATGATCCTGAGTGTGGCGGGTGGGGAGATGCCAGGGCGGTGGAGAGAGATGGCCAGGGGCACAATGCCAGGGGGTGAAGTGAGATGATCCTGAGTGTGGCGGGTGGGGCGATGCCAGGGCGGTGGAGTGAGATGCCCAGAGGCACAATGCCAGTGAAGTGAGATGATCCTGAGTGTGGCGGGTGGGGAGATGCCAGGGAGGTGGAGTGAGATGATCCTGAGTGTGGCGGGTGGGGCGATGCCAGGGCGGTGGAGTGAGATGCCCAGAGGCACAATGCCAGTGAAGTGAGATGATCCTGAGTGTGGGTGGTGGGGAGATGCCAGGGCGATGGAGTGAGATGCCCAGAGGCGCAATGCTGGTGAAGTGAGATGATCCTGAGTGCAGCGAGTAGGGGAGATGCTGGGGCGGTGGAGTGAGATGCGCAGAGGCGCAATGCCAGGGGGTGAAGTGAGATGATCCTGAGTGTGGAGGATGGGGAGATGCCAGGGTGGTGGAGTGAGATGCCCAGAGGCGCAATGCCAGGGGGCGAAGTGAGATGATCCTTAGTGTTGGGGATGGGGAGACGCCAGGGCGGTGGAGTGAGATGCCCAGAGGCGCAACGCCGGGGTGGGGAGATGCCTGGGCGGTGGAGTGAGATGTCCAGAGGCGCAATGCCAGGGGGTGAAGTGAGATGATCCTGAGAGTGGCGGGTGGGGAGATGCCAGGGGCGTGAAGTGAGATGCCCAGAGGCGCAATGCCGGTGAAGTGAGATGATCCTGAATGTTGCGCGTGGGGAGATGCCAGGGCGGTGGAGTGAGATGCCCAGAGGCGCAATGCCGGTGAAGTGAGATGATCCTGAATGTGGCGTTGGGGAGATGCCAGGGCGGTGGAGTGAGATGCTAAGGCGCAATGCCAGTGAAGTGAGATGATCCTGAGTTTGGCGGGTGGGGAGATGCCAGGGCGGTGGACTGAGATGTCCAGAGGCGCAATGCCAGGGGGTGAAGTGAGATGATCCTGAGTGTGGCGGGTGGGGCGATGCCAGGGCGGTGGAGTGAGATGCCCAGAGGCGCAATGCCGGTGAAGTGAGATGATCCTGAGTGTGGCGGGTGGGGAGATGCCAGGGCGGTGGAGAGAGATGTGCAAAGAGGTGCAATGCCAGGGGGTGAAGTGAGATGATCCTGAGTGTGGCGGGTGGGGCGATGCCAGGGCGGTGGAGTGAGATGCCCAGAGTCGCAATGCAGGTGAAGTGAGATGATCCTGAGTGTGGGGGGTGGGGAGATGCCAGGGCTGTGGAGTGAGATGCCCAGAGGCGCAATGCTGGTGAGATGGCACTGAGTGTGGCGGGTGGGGAGGTGCCAGGGCGGTGGAGTGAGATGCCTAGAGGTGCAATGCCGGTGAAGTGAGATGATCCTGAGTGTGGCGGGTGGGGAGATGCCAGGGCGGTGGAGAGAGATGGCCAGAGGCGCAATGCCAGGGGGTGAAGTGAGATGATCCTGAGTGTGGCGGGTGGGGCGATGCCAGGGCGGTGGAGTGAGATGCCCAGAGTCGCAATGCAGGTGAAGTGAGATGATCCTGAGTGTGGGGGGGTGGGGAGATGCCAGGGCCGTGGAGTGAGATGCCCAGAGGCGCAATGCCAGTGAAGGGAGATGATCCTGAGTGTGGCGGGTGGGGAGATGCCAGGGCAGTGTAGAGAGATGGCCAGAGGCGCAATGCTAGGGGGTGAAGTGAGATGATCCCGAGTGTGGCGGGTGGGGCAATGCCAGGGTGGTGGAGTGAGATGGCCAGAGGCGCAATGCAGGTGAAGTGAGATGATCCTGAGTGTGGGGGGTGGGGAGATGCCAGGGACGTGGAGTGAGATGCCCAGAGGCACAAAGCCGGTGAGATGGCACTGAGTGTGGCGGGTGGGGAGGTGCCAGGGCGGTGGAGTGAGATGCCCAGAGGCGCAATGCCGGTGAAGTGAGATGATCCTGAGTGTGGCGGGTGGGGAGATGGCAGGGCGGTGGAGTGAGATGCCCAGAAGTGCAATGCCAGAGAAGTGAGATGATCCTGAGTGTGGCGGGTGGGGAGATGCCAGGGCGGTGGAGTGAGATGCCCAGAGGCGCAATGCCAGGGAGTGGGGAGATGCCAGAGCAGTGGAGTGAGATGCCCAGAGGCGCAATGCCGGTGAAGTGAGATGATCCTGAGTGTGGCGGTGGGGAGATGCCAGGGCGGTGGAGTGAGATGCTAAGAGGCGCAATGCCGGTGTAGTGAGATGATCCTGAGTGTGGCGGGTGGGGAGATGCCAGGGCAGTGTAGAGAGATGGCCAGAGGCGCAATGCCAGGGGGTGAAGTGAGATGATCCTGAGTGTGGCGGGTGGGGCGATGCCAGGGTGGTGGAGTGAGATGGCCAGAGGCGCAATGCAGGTGAAGTGAGATGATCTTGAGTGTGGGGGGTGGGGAGATGCCAGGGCCGTGGAGTGAGATGCCCAGAGGCGCAATGCCGGTGAGATGGCACTGAGTGTGGGGGGTGGGGAGGTGCCAGGGCGGTGGAGTGAGATGCCCAGAGGCGCAATGCCGGTGAAGTGAGATGATCCTGAGTGTGGCGGGTGGGGAGATGGCAGGGCGGTGGAGTGAGATGCCCCCAGAGGTGCAATGCCAGTGAAGTGAGATGATCCTGAGTGTGGCGGGTGGGGAGATGCCAGGGCGGTGGAGTGAGATGCCCAGAGGCGCAATGCCAGAGGGTGGTGAGATGCCAGAGCGGTGGAGTGAGATGCTTCAGAGGTGCAATGCCGGTGAAGTGAGCTGATCCTGAGTGTGGCAGGTGGGGAGATGCCAGGGCGGTGGAGTGAGATGCCCAGAGGTGCAATGCCGGTGAAGTGAGATGATCCTGAGTGGGGTGGATGGGGAGATGCCAGGGCGGTGGAGTGAGATGCCCAGAGGCGCAATGCCAGGGGGTGAAGTGAGATGATCCTCAGTGTGGCAGATGGGGAGATGCCAAGGCGTGGAGTGAGATGCCCAGAGGCGCAATGCCGGTGAAGTGAGATGATCCTGAGTGTGCGGGTGGGGAGATGCCAGGGCGGTTGAGAGAGATGGCCAGAGGCGCAATACCGGTGAGATGATCCTGAGTGTGGGGGGTGGGGAGATGCCAGGGCGGTGGAGTGAGATGCCCAGAGGCGCAATGCCGGTGTAGTGAGATGATCCTGAGTGTGGCGGGTGGGGAGATGCCAGGGCAGTGTAGAGAGATGGCCAGAGGCGCAATGCCAGGGGGTGAAGTGAGATGATCCTGAGTGTGGCGGTTGGGGCGATGCCAGGGTGGTGGAGTGAGATGGCCAGAGGCGCAATGCAGGTGAAGTGAGATGATCCTGAGTGTGGGGGGTGGGGAGATGCCAGGGCCGTGGAGTGAGATGCCCAGAGGCGCAATGCCGGTGAGATGGCACTGAGTGTGGCGGGTGGGGAGGTGCCAGGGCGGTGGAGTGAGATGCCCAGAGGCGCAATGCCGGTGAAGTGAGATGATCCTGAGTGTGGCGGGTGGGGAGATGGCAGGGCGGTGGAGTGAGATGCCCCCAGAGGCGCAATGCCAGAGGGTGGTGAGATGCCAGAGCGGTGGAGTGAGATGCTTCAGAGGTGCAATGCCGGTGAAGTGAGCTGATCCTGAGTGTGGCAGGTGGGGAGATGCCAGGGCGGTGGAGTGAGATGCCCAGAGGTGCAATGCCGGTGAAGTGAGATGATCCTGAGTGGGGTGGATGGGGAGATGCCAGGGCCGTGGAGTGAGATGCCCAGAGGCGCAATGCCAGGGGGTGAAGTGAGATGATCCTCAGTGTGGCAGATGGGGAGATGCCAAGGCGTGGAGTGAGATGCCCAGAGGCGCAATGCCGGTGAAGTGAGATGATCCTGAGTGTGCGGGTGGGGAGATGCCAGGGCGGTTGAGAGAGATGGCCAGAGGCGCAATACCGGTGAGATGATCCTGAGTGTGGCGGGCGGGGAGATGCCAGGGCGGTGGAGTGAGATGCCCAGAGGCGCAATGCCGGTGAAGTGAGATGATCCTGAGTGTGGGGGGTGGGGAGATGCCAGGGCGGTGGAGTGAGATGCCCAGAGGCGCAATGCCGGTGAAGTGAGATGATCCTGAGTGTGGCGGGTTGGAAGATGGCAGGGCGGTGGAGTGAGATGCCCCCAGAGGTGCAATGCCAGTGAAGTGAGATGATCCTGAGTGTGGCGGGTGGGGAGATGCCAGGGCGGTGGAGTGAGATGCCTAGAGGCGCAATGCCAGAGGGTGGTGAGATGCCAGAGCGGTGGAGTGAGATGCCCAGAGGCGCAATGCCGGTGAAGTGAGATGATCCTGAGTGTGTCGGGTGGGGAGATGTCAGGGCGGTGGAGTGAGATGCCCAGAGGTGCAATGCCGGTGAAATGAGATGATCCTGAGTGCAGCGAGTGGGGAGATGCCAGGGCGGTGGAGTGAGATGCCCAGAGGCGCAATGCCAGGGGGTGAAGTGAGATGATCCTGAGTGTGGAGGATGCGGAGATGCCAGGGCGGTGGAGTGAGATGCCCAGAGGCGCAATGCCAGGGGGTGAAGTGAGATGTTACTGAGTGTTGGGGGTGGGGAGGCACCAGGGCGGTGGAGTGAGATGCCCAGAGGCGCAATGCCAGGGGGTAAAGTGAGATGATCCTGAGTGTGTGGGAGTGGGGAGATGCCAGGGCGGTGGAGTGAGATGCCCAGAGGTGCAATGTCGGTGAAGTGAGATGATCCTGAGTGTGGGGGGTGGGGAGATGGCTGAGCGATGGCGTGATATCCCCAGAGGCGCAATGCCAGTGAGGTGAGATGATCCTGAGTGTGGCGGGTGGGGAGAGGCCAGGGCGGTGGAGTGAGATGCCCAGAGGCGCAATGCCAGTGAAGTGAGATGATCCTGAGTGTGGCGGTGGTGAGATGCCAGGGCGGTGGAGTGAGATGTCCAGAGGCGCAA
Organism: Ambystoma mexicanum; assembly: GCF_040938575.1. Lineage (NCBI taxonomy): Eukaryota > Metazoa > Chordata > Amphibia > Caudata > Ambystomatidae > Ambystoma > Ambystoma mexicanum. The sequence continues at coordinate 1,285,958,485 of NC_090928.1, forward strand.
TGCCAGGGGGTGAAGTGAGATGATCCTGAGAGTGGCGGGTGGGGAGATGCCAGGGCGGTAGAGTGAGATGCCCGAGGTGCAATGCCGGGGAAGTGAGATGATCCTGAGTGTGGCGGTGGGGAGATGCCTGGGCGGTGGAGTGAGATGCTAAGAGGCGCAATGCCGGTGAAGTGAGATGATCCTGAGTGTGGCGGGTGGGGAGATGCCAGGGCAGTGTAGCGAGATGGCCAGAGGCGCAATGCCAGGGGGTGAAGTGAGATGATCCTGAGTGTGGCGGGTGGGGAGATGCCAGGGCCGTGGAGTGAGATGCCCAGAGGCGCAATGCTGGTGAGATGGCACGGAGTGTGGCGGTGGGGAGGTGCCAGGGCGGTGGAGTGAGATGCCCAGAGGCGCAATGCCAGGGGGTGGGGAGATGCCAGAGCGGTGGAGTGAGATGCCCAGAGGCGCAATGCCGGTGAAGTGAGATGATCCTGAGTGTGGCGGGTGGGGAGATGCCAGGGCGGTGGAGTGAGATGCCCAGAGGCGCAATGCCAGGGGGTGGGGAGATGCCAGAGCGGTGGAGTGAGATGCTTCAGAGGTGCAATGCCGGTGAAGTGAGCTGATCCTGAGTGTGGCAGGTGGGGAGATGCCAGGGCGGTGGAGTGAGATGCCCAGAGGCGCAATGCCGGTGAAGTGAGATGATCCTGAGTGGGGCGGGTGGGGAGATGCCAGGGCGGTGGAGTGAGATGCCCAGAGGCGCAATGCCAGGGGGTGAAGTGAGATGATCCTGAGTGTGGGGGGTGGGGAGATGGCAGAGCGATGGAGTGAGATCCCCAGAGGCGCAATGCCAGTGAAGTGAGATGATCCTGAGTGTGGCGGGTGGGGAGATGCCAGAGCGGTGGAGTGAGATGCCCAGAGGCGCAATGCCAGGGGGTGAAGTGAGATGATCCTGAGTGTGGGGGGTGGGGAGATGCCAGGGCGATGGAGTGAGATGCCCAGAGGCGCAATGCGGTGAAGTGAGATGATCCTGAGTGTGCGGGTGGGGAGATGCCAGGGCGGTGGAGTGAGATACCCAGAGGCGCAATGCCAGGGGGTGAAGTGAGATGATCCTGAGTGTGGCGGGTGGGGAGATCCTAGGGCGGTTGAGAGAGATGCCCAGAGGCGCAATACCGGTGAGATGATCCTGAGTGTGGCAGGCGGGGAGATGCCAGGGTGGTGGAGTGTGATGCCCAGAGGCGCAATGCCGGTGAAGTGAGATGATCCTGAGTGTGGGAGATGGGGAGATGCCAGGGCGGTGGAGTCAGATGCCCCGAGGCGCAATGCCGGGGTGGGGAGATGCCAGGGTGGTGGAGTGAGATGTCCAGAGGCGCAATGCCAGGGGGTGAAGTGAGATGATCCTGAGAGTGGCGGGTGGGGAGATGTCAGGGCGGTGGAGTGAGATGTCCAGAGGCGCAATGCCAGGGGGTGAAGTGAGATGATCCTGAGAGTGGCGTGTGGGGAGATGCCAGGGTCGTGGAGTGAGATTTCCAGAGGCACAATGCCGGTGAAGTGAGATGATCCTGAGTGTGGCAGGTGGGGAGCTGCCAGAACGGTGGAGTGAGATGCCCAGAGGTGCAATGTCAGGGAGTGAAGTGAGATGATCCTGAGTGTGGGGGGTGGGGAGATGCCAGGGTGATGGAGTGAGATGCCCAGAGGCGCAATGCCGGTGAGATGACACTGAGTGTGGCAGGTGGGGAGGTGACAGGGCGGTGGAGTGAGATGCCCAGAGGCGCAATGCCGGTGAAGTGAGATGATCCTGCGTGTGGCGGGTGGGGAGATGCCAGGGCGGTGGAGTGAGATGCCCAGAGGCGCAATGCCAGGGGGTGGGGAGATGCCAGAGCGGTGGAGTGAGATGCCCAGAGGCGCAATGCCGGTGAAGTGAGATGATCCTGAGTGTGGCAGTGGGGAGATGCCAGGGCGGTGGAGTGAGATGCTAAGAGGTGCAATGCCGGTGAAGTGAGATGATCCTGAGTGTGGCGGGTGGGGAGATGCCAGGGCAGTGTAGAGTGATGGCCAGAGGCGCAATGCCAGGGGGTGGGGAGATGCCAGAGCGGTGGAGTGAGATGCTTCAGAGGTGCAATGCCGGTGAAGTGAGCTGATCCTGAGTGTGGCAGGTGGGGAGATGTCAGGGCGGTGGAGTGAGATGCCCAGAGGCGCAATGCCGGTGAAGTGAGATGATCCTGAGTGGGGCGGGTGGGGAGATGCCAGGGCGGTGGAGTGAGATGCCCAGAGGCGCAATGCCAGGGGGTGAAGTGAGATGGTCCTGAGTGTGGGGGGTGGGGAGATGGCAGAGCGATGGAGTGAGATCCCCAGAGGCGCAATGCCAGTGAAGTGAGATGATCCTGAGTGTGGCGGGTGGGGAGATGCCAGAGCGGTGGAGTGAGATGCCCAGAGGCGCAATGCCAGGGGGTGAAGTGAGATGATCCTGAGTGTGGGGGTGGGGAGATGCCAGGGCGATGGAGTGAGATGCCCAGAAGCGCAATGCCGGTGAATTGAGATGATCCTGAGTGTGCGGGTGGGGAGATGCCAGGGCGGTGGAGTGAGATACCCAGAGGCGCAATGCCAGGGGGTGAAGTGAGATGATCCTGAGTGTGGTGGGTGGGGAGATGCCAGGGCAGTGTAGAGAGATGGCCAGAGGCGCAATGCCAGGGGGTGAAGTGAGATGATCCTGAGTGTGGCGGGTGGGGCGATGCAAGGGCGGTGGAGTGAGATGCCCAGAGGCGCAATGCCAGGGGGTGGGGAGATGCCAGAGCGGTGGAGTGAGATGCTTCAGAGGTGCAATGCCGGTGAAGTGAGATGATCCTGAGTGGGGCGGGTGGGGAGATGCCAGGGCGGTGGAGTGAGATGCCCAGAGGCGCAATGCCAGTGGGTGAAGTGAGATGATCCTGAGTGTGGGGGGTGGGGAGATGGCAGAGCGATGGAGTGAGATCCCCAGAGGCGCAATGCCAGTGAAGTGAGATGATCCTGAGTGTGGGGGGTGGGGAGATGCCAGGGCGATGGAGTGAGATGCCCAGAGGCGCAATGCCGGTGAAGTGAGATGATCCTGAGTGTGCGGGTGGGGAGATGCCAGGGCGGTGGAGTGAGATACCCAGAGGCGCAATGCCAGGGGGTGAAGTGAGATGATCCTGAGTGTGGCGGGTGGGGAGATGCCAGGGCAGTGTAGAGAGATGGCCAGAGGCGCAATGCCAGGGGGTGGGGAGATGCCAGAGCGGTGGAGTGAGATGCTTCAGAGGTGCAATGCCGGTGAAGTGAGCTGATCCTGAGTGTGGCAGGTGGGGAGATGCCAGGGCGGTGGAGTGAGATGCCCAGAGGCGCAATGCCGGTGAAGTGAGATGATCCTGAGTGGGGCGGGTGGGGAGATGCCAGGGCGGTGGAGTGAGATGCCCAGAGGCGCAATGCCAGGGGGTGAAGTGAGATGATCCTGAGTGTGGGGGGTGGGGAGATGGCAGAGCGATGGAGTGAGATCCCCAGAGGCGCAATGCCAGTGAAGTGAGATGATCCTGAGTGTGGCGGGTGGGGAGATGCCAGAGCGGTGGAGTGAGATGCCCAGAGGCGCAATGCCAGGGGGTGAAGTGAGATGATCCTGAGTGTGGGGGGTGGGGAGATGCCAGGGCGATGGAGTGAGATGCCCAGAGGCGCAATGCCGGTGAAGTGAGATGATCCTGAGTGTGCGGGTGGGGAGATGCCAGGGCGGTGGAGTGAGATACCCAGAGGCGCAATGCCAGGGGGTGAAGTGAGATGATCCTGAGTGTGGCGGGTGGGGAGATGCCAGGGCAGTGTAGAGAGATGGCTAGAGGCGCAATGCCAGGGGGTGAAGTGAGATGATCCTGAGTGTGGCGGGTGGGGCGATGCCAGGGCGGTGGAGTGAGATGCCCAGAGGCGCAATGCCAGGGGGTGGGGAGATGCCAGAGCGGTGGAGTGAGATGCTTCAGAGGTGCAATGCCGGTGAAGTGAGCTGATCCTGAGTGTGGCAGGTGGGGAGATGCCAGGGCGGTGGAGTGAGATGCCCAGAGGCGCAATGCCGGTGAAGTGAGATGATCCTGAGTGGGGCGGGTGGGGAGATGCCAGGGCGGTGGAGTGAGATGCCCAGAGGCGCAATGCCAGGGGGTGAAGTGAGATGATCCTGAGTGTGGGGGTGGGGAGATGGCAGAGCGATGGAGTGAGATCCCCAGAGGCGCAATGCCAGTGAAGTGAGATGATCCTGAGTGTGGCGGGTGGGGAGATGCCAGAGCGGTGGAGTGAGATGCCCAGAGGCGCAATGCCAGGGGGTGAAGTGAGATGATCCTGAGTGTGGGGGGTGGGGAGATGCCAGGGCGATGGAGTGAGATGCCCAGAGGCGCAATGCGGTGAAGTGAGATGATCCTGAGTGTGCGGGTGGGGAGATGCCAGGGCGGTGGAGTGAGATACCCAGAGGCGCAATGCCAGGGGGTGAAGTGAGATGATCCTGAGTGTGGCGGGTGGGGAGATCCTAGGGCGGTTGAGAGAGATGCCCAGAGGCGCAATACCGGTGAGATGATCCTGAGTGTGGCAGGCGGGGAGATGCCAGGGTGGTGGAGTGTGATGCCCAGAGGCGCAATGCCGATGAAGTGAGATGATCCTGAGTGTGGGGGGTGGGGAGATGCCAGGGCGGTGGAGTGAGATGCCCCGAGGCGCAAGGCCGGGGTGGGGAGATGCCAGGGTGGTGGAGTGAGATGTCCAGAGGCGCAATGCCAGGGGGTGAAGTGAGATGATCCTGAGAGTGGCGGGTGGGGAGATGCCAGGGTCGTGGAGTGAGATTTCCAGAGGCACAATGCCGGTGAAGTGAGATGATCCTGAGTGTGGCAGGTGGGGAGCTGCCAGAACGGTGGAGTGAGATGCCCAGAGGTGCAATGTCAGGGAGTGAAGTGAGATGATCCTGAGTGTGGGGGGTGGGGAGATGCCAGGGTGATGGAGTGAGATGCCCAGAGGCGCAATGCCAGGGGGTGAAGTGAGATGATCCTGAGTGTGGCGGGTGGGGAGATGCCAGGGCGGTGGAGTGAGATGCCCAGAGGCGCAACGCCGGGGTGGGGAGATGCCAGGGCGGTGGAGTGAGATGTCCAGAGGCATAATGCCAGGGGGTGAAGTGAGATGATCCTGAGAGTGGCGGGTGGGGAGATGCCAGGGCCGTGGAGTGAGATGTCCAGAGGCACAATGCTGGTGAAGTGAGATGATCCTGACTGTGGCGGGTGGGGAGATGCCTGGGCGGTGGAGTGAGATGCCCAGAGGTGCAATGCCGGTGAAGTGAGATGATCCTGAATGTGGCGTTGGGGAGATGCCAGGGCGGTGGAGTGAAATGCTAAGAAGCGCAATGCCAGTGAAGTGTGATGATCCTGACTTTGGCGGGTGGGGAGATGCCAGGGCAGTGTAGAGAGATGGCCAGAGGCGCAATGCCAGGGGGTGAAGTGAGATGATCCTGAGTGTGGCGGGTGGGGAGATGCCAGGGCCGTGGAGTGAGATGCCCAGAGGCGCAATGCCGGTGAGATGGCACTGAGTGTGGCAGGTGGGGAGGTGACAGGGCGGTGGAGTGAGATGCCCAGAGGCGCAATGCCGGTGAAGTGAGATGATCCTGCGTGTGGCGGGTGGGGAGATGCCAGGGCGGTGGAGTGAGATGCCCAGAGGCGCAATGCCAGGGGGTGGGGAGATGCCAGAGCGGTGGAGTGAGATGCCCAGAGGCGCAATGCCGGTGAAGTGAGATGATCCTGAGTGTGGCAGTGGGGAGATGCCAGGGCGGTGGAGTGAGATGCTAAGAGGTGCAATGCCGGTGAAGTGAGATGATCCTGAGTGTGGCGGGTGGGGAGATGCCAGGGCAGTGTAGAGTGATGGCCAGAGGCGCAATGCCAGGGGGTGGGGAGATGCCAGAGCGGTGGAGTGAGATGCTTCAGAGGTGCAATGCCGGTGAAGTGAGCTGATCCTGAGTGTGGCAGGTGGGGAGATGCCAGGGCGGTGGAGTGAGATGCCCAGAGGCGCAATGCCGGTGAAGTGAGTTGATCCTGAGTGGGGCGGGTGGGGAGATGCCAGGGCGGTGGAGTGAGAGGCCCAGAGGCGCAATGCCAGGGGGTGAAGTGAGATGATCCTGAGTGTGGGGGGTGGGGAGATGGCAGAGCGATGGAGTGAGATCCCCAGAGGCGCAATGCCAGTGAAGTGAGATAATCCTGAGTGTGGCGGGTGGGGAGATGCCAGAGCGGTGGAGTGAGATGCCCAGAGGCGCAATGCCAGGGGGTGAAGTGAGATGGTCCTGAGTGTGGGGGTGGGGAGATGCCAGGGCGATGGAGTGAGATGCCCAGAGGCGCAATGCCGGTGAAGTGAGATGATCCTGAGTGTGCGGGTGGGGAGATGCCAGGGCGGTGGAGTGAGATACCCAGAGGCGCAATGCCAGGGGGTGAAGTGAGATGATCCTGAGTGTGGTGGGTGGGGAGATGCCAGGGCAGTGTAGAGAGATGGCCAGAGGCGCAATGCCAGGGGGTGAAGTGAGATGATCCTGAGTGTGGCGGGTGGGGCGATGCAAGGGCGGTGGAGTGAGATGCCCAGAGGCGCAATGCCAGGGGGTGGGGAGATGCCAGAGCGGTGGAGTGAGATGCTTCAGAGGTGCAATGCCGGTGAAGTGAGATGATCCTGAGTGGGGCGGGTGGGGAGATGCCAGGGCGGTGGAGTGAGATGCCCAGAGGCGCAATGCCAGTGGGTGAAGTGAGATGATCCTGAGTGTGGGGGGTGGGGAGATGGCAGAGCGATGGAGTGAGATCCCCAGAGGCGCAATGCCAGTGAAGTGAGATGATCCTGAGTGTGGGGGGTGGGGAGATGCCAGGGCGATGGAGTGAGATGCCCAGAGGCCCAATGCCAGTGAAGTGAGATGATCCTGAGTGTGCGGGTGGGGAGATGCCAGGGCGGTGGAGTGAGATACCCAGAGGCGCAATGCCAGGGGGTGAAGTGAGATGATCCTGAGTGTGGCGGGTGGGGAGATGCCAGGGCAGTGTAGAGAGATGGCCAGAGGCGCAATGCCAGGGGGTGAAGTGAGATGATCCTGAGTGTGGCGGGTGGGGCGATGCCAGGGCGGTGGAGTGAGATGCCCAGAGGCGCAATGCCAGGGGGTGGGGAGATGCCAGAGCGGTGGAGTGAGATGCTTCAGAGGTGCAATACCAGTGAAGTGAGCTGATCCTGAGTGTGGCAGGTGGGGAGATGCCAGGGCGGTGGAGTGAGATGCCCAGAGGCGCAATGCCGGTGAAGTGAGATGATCCTGAGTGGGGCGGGTGGGGAGATGCCAGGGCGGTGGAGTGAGATGCCCAGAGGCGCAATGCCAGGGGGTGAAGTGAGATGATCCTGAGTGTGGGGGTGGGGAGATGGCAGAGCGATGGAGTGAGATCCCCAGAGGCGCAATGCCAGTGAAGTGAGATGATCCTGAGTGTGGCGGGTGGGGAGATGCCAGAGCGGTGGAGTGAGATGCCCAGAGGCGCAATGCCAGGGGGTGAAGTGAGATGATCCTGAGTGTGGGGGGTGGGGAGATGCCAGGGCGATGGAGTGAGATGCCCAGAGGCGCAATGCGGTGAAGTGAGATGATCCTGAGTGTGCGGGTGGGGAGATGCCAGGGCGGTGGAGTGAGATACCCAGAGGCGCAATGCCAGGGGGTGAAGTGAGATGATCCTGAGTGTGGCGGGTGGGGAGATCCTAGGGCGGTTGAGAGAGATGCCCAGAGGCGCAATACCGGTGAGATGATCCTGAGTGTGGCAGGCGGGGAGATGCCAGGGTGGTGGAGTGTGATGCCCAGAGGCGCAATGCCGGTGAAGTGAGATGATCCTGAGTGTGGGGGGTGGGGAGATGCCAGGGCGGTGGAGTGAGATGCCCCGAGGCGCAAGGCCGGGGTGGGGAGATGCCAGGGTGGTGGAGTGAGATGTCCAGAGGCGCAATGCCAGGGGGTGAAGTGAGATGATCCTGAGAGTGGCGGGTGGGGAGATGTCAGGGCGGTGGAGTGAGATGTCCAGAGGCGCAATGCCCGGGGGTGAAGTGAGATGATCCTGAGAGTGGCGTGTGGGGAGATGCCAGGGTCGTGGAGTGAGATTTCCAGAGGCACAATGCCGGTGAAGTGAGATGATCCTGAGTGTGGCAGGTGGGGAGCTGCCAGAACGGTGGAGTGAGATGCCCAGAGGTGCAATGCCAGGGAGTGAAGTGAGATGATCCTGAGTGTGGGGGGTGGGGAGATGCCAGGGTGATGGAGTGAGATGCCCAGAGGCGCAATGCCAGGGGGTGAAGTGAGATGATCCTGAGTGTGGCGGGTGGGGAGATGCCAGGGCGGTGGCGTGAGATGCCCAGAGGTGCAATGCCAGTGAAGTGAGATGATCCCGAGTGAGGCGGGTGGGGAAATGCCAGGCCGGTGGAGTGAGATGCCCAGAGGCGCAAGGCCGATGAAGTGAGATGATCCTGAGTGTGGCGGGTGGGGAGATGCCAGAGCGGTGGAGTGAGATTCCCAGAGGTGCAATGCCGGTGAAGTGAGATGATCCTGAGTGTGGTGGGTGGGGAGATGCCAAGGCGGGTGGCGTGAGATGCCCAGAGGCGCAATGCCGGTGAAGTGAGATGATCCTGAGTGTGGTGGATGGGGAGATGCCAAGGCGGGTGGAGTGAGATGCCCTGAGGCGCAATGCAGCTGAAGTGAGATGATCCCGAGTGTGGCGGTGGGGAGATGCCATGGCGGTGGAGTGAGATGCTAAGAGGCGCAATGCCGCTGAAGTGAGATGATCCTGAGTGTGGCAGGTGGTGAGATGCCAGGGCGGTGGAGTGAGATGCCCAGAGGCGCAATGCCAGGGGGTGAAGTGAGATGATCCTGAGTGTGGAGGATGGGGAGATGCCAGGCGGTGGAGTGAGATCCCCAGAGGCGCAATGCCAGGGGTGAAGTGAGATGATCCTGAGTGTGGCGGGTGGGGAGATGCCAGGGCGGTGGAGTGAGATCCCCAGAGACGCAATGCCAGGGGGTGAAATGAGATGATCCTTAGTGTGGCGGGTGGAGTGAGATGCCCAGAGGCGCAATGCCAGTGAAGTGAGATGATCCTGAGTGTGGCGGGTGGGGAGATGCCAGGGCGGTGAAGTGAGATGCCCAGAGGCGCAATGCCAGGGGGTGATGTGAGATGATCCTGAGAGTGGCGGGTGGGGAGATGCAAGAGAGATGGAGTGAGATGCCCAAAGGCGCAATGACAGGGGGTGAAGTGAGATGATCCTGAGTGCAGCTAGTGGGGAGATGCCGGGGCGGTGGAGTGAGATGCCCAGAGGCGCAATGCCAGATGGTGAAGTGAGATGATCCTGAGTGTGGAGGATGGGGAGATGCCAGGGCAGTGGAGTGAGATACCCAGAGGCGCAATGCCAGGGGGTGAAGTGAGATGATCCTGAGTGTTGGGGGTGGGGAGACGCCAGGGTGGTGGAGTGAGATGCCCAGAGGCGCAACGCCGGGGTGGGGAGATGCCAGGGCGGTGGAGTGAGATGTCCAGAGGCGCAATGCCAGGGGGTGAAGTGAGATGATCCTGAGAGTGGCGGGTGGGGAGATGCCAGGGCCGTGGAGTGAGATGTCCAGAGGCACAATGCTGGTGAAGTGAGATGATCCTGACTGTGGCGGGTGGGGAGATGCCTGGGCGGTGGAGTGAGATGCCCAGAGGCGCAATGCCGGTGAAGTGAGATGATCCTGAATGTGGCGTTGGGGAGATGCCAGGGCGGTGGAGTGAAATGCTAAGAAGCGCAATGCTAGTGAAGTGAGATGATCCTGACTTTGGCGGGTGGGGAGATGCCAGGGCGGTGGAGTGAGATGTCCAGAGGCGCAATGCCAGGGGGTGAAGTGAGATGATCCTAAGAGTGGCGGGTGGGGAGATGCCAGGGCGGTGGAGTGAGATGCCCAGAGGCGCAATGTCGGTGAAGTGAGATGATCCTGAGTGTGGCGGTGGGGAGATGCCAGGGCGGTGGAGTGTGATGCTAAGAGGCGCAATGCCGGTGAAGTGAGATGATCCTGAGTGTGGCGGGTGGGGAGATGCCAGGGCGGTGGAGAGAGATGGCCAGAGGCACAATGCCAGGGGGTGAAGTGAGATGATCCTGAGTGTGGCGGGTGGGGCGATTCCAGGGAGGTGGAGTGAGATGCTCAGAGTCGCAATGCAGGTGAAGTGAGATGATCCTGAGAGTGGCGGGTGGGGAGATGCCAGGGCCGTGGAGTAAGATGTCCAGAGGCGCAATGCCGGTGAGATGGCACTGAGTGTGGCGGGTGGGGAGGTGCCAGGGCGGTGGAGTGAGATGCCTAGAGGCGCAAAGCCGGTGAAGTGAGATGATCCTGAGTGTGGCGGGTGGGGAGATGGCAGGGCGGTGGAGTGCGATGCCCAGAGGTGCAATGCTGGTGAAGTGAGATGATCCTGAATGGCGGGTGGGGAGATGCCAGGGCGGTGGAGTGAGATGCCCAGAGGCGCAATGCCAGGGGGTGAAGTGAGATGATCCTGAGTGTGGAGGATGGGGAGATTCCAGGGCAGTGGAGTGAGATGCCCAAAGGCGCAATGCTAGGGGGTGAAGTGAGATGATCTTGAGTGGTGGGGGTGGGGAGACGCCAGGGCGGTGGAGTGAGATGCCCAGAGGCGCAACGCCGGGAAGATGCCAGGGCAGTGGAGTGAGATGCCCAGAGGTGCAATTGCAGGGGGTGAAGTGAGATGATCCTGAGTGTTGGGGGTGGGGAGACGCCAGGGCGGTGGAGTGAGATGCCCAGAGGCACAACGCCGGGGTGGGGAGATGCCAGGGCGGTGGAGTGATGTCCAGAGGCGCAATGCCTGGGGGTGAAGTGAGATGATCCTGAGTGTGGGGGGTGGGGAGATGCCAGGGACGTGGAGTGAGATGCCCAGAGGCGCAATGCCAGTGAGATGGCACTGAGTGGCGGGTGGGGAGGTGCCAGGGCGGTGGAGTGAGATGCCTAGAGGCGCAATGCCGGTGAGGTGAGATGATCCTGAGTGTGGCGGGTGGGGAGATGGCAGGGCGGTGGAGTGAGATGCCCAGAGGTGCAATGCTTGTGAAGTGAGATGATCCTGAGTGGCGGGTGGGGAGATGCCAGGGCGGTGGAGTGAGATGCCCAGAGGCGCAATGCCAGGGGGTGGGGAGATGCCAGAGCGGTGGAGTGATATGCTTCAGAGGTGCAATGCCGGTGAAGTGAGCTGATCCTGAGTGTGGCAGGTGGGGAGATGCCAGGGCAGTGGAGTGAGATGCCCAGAGGCGCAATGCCGGTGAAGTGAGATGATCCTGAGTGGGGCGGGTGAGGAGATGCCAGGGCGGTGGAGTGAGATGCCCAGAGGCGCAATGCCGGTGAAGTGAGCTGATCCTGAATGTGGCAGGTGAGGAGATGCCAGGGCGGTGGAGTGAGATGTCCAGAGGCGCAATGCCGGTGAAGTGAGATGATCCTGAGAGTGGCAGGTGGGGAGACGCCAGGGCGATGGAGTGAGATGCCCAGAGTTGCAATGTCGGTGAAGTGAGATGATCCTGAGTGTGGGGGTGGGGAGATGCCAGAGCGGTGGAGTGAGATGCCCAGAGGCGCAATGCCAGGGGGTGAAGTGAGATGATCCTGAGTGTGGGGGGTGGGGAGATGCCAGGGCGATGGAGTGAGATGCCCAGAGGCGCAATGCCGGTGAAGTGAGATGATCCTGAGTGTGCGGGTGGAGAGATGCCAGGGTGGTGGAGTGAGATACCCAGAGGCGCAATGCCAGGGGGTGAAGTGAGATGATCCTGAGTGTGGCGGGTGGGGAGATCCTAGGGCGGTTGAGAGAGATGCCCAGAGGCGCAATACCGGTGAGATGATCCTGAGTGTGGCAGGCGGGGAGATGCCAGGGTGGTGGAGTGTGATGCCCCGAGGCGCAATGCCGGTGAATTGAGATGATCCTGAGTGTGGGGGGTGGGGAGATGCCAGGGCGGTGGAGTGAGATGCCCCGAGGCGCAATGCCGGGGTGGGGAGATGCCAGGGTGGTGGAGTGAGATGTCCAGAGGCGCAATGCCAGGGGGTGAAGTGAGATGATCCTGAGAGTGGCGGGTGGGGAGATGTCAGGGCGGTGGAGTGAGATGTCCAGAGGCGCAATGCCAGGGGGTGAAGTGAGATGATCCTGAGAGTGGCATGTGGGGAGATGCCAGGGCCGTGGAGTGAGATTTCCAGAGGCACAATGCCGGTGAAGTGAGATGATCCTGAGTGTGGCAGGTGGGGAGCTGCCAGAACGGTGGAGTGAGATGCCCAGAGGTGCAATGCCAGGGAGTGAAGTGAGATGATCCTGAGTGTGGGGGGTGGGGAGATGCCAGGGTGATGGAGTGAAATGCCCAGAGGCGCAATGCCAGGGGGTGAAGTGAGATGATCCTGAGTGTGGCGGATGGGGAGATGCCAGGGCGGTGGAGTGAGATGCCCAGAGGTGCAATGCCAGTGAAGTGAGAGGATCCCGAGTGAGGCGGGTGGGGAAATGCCAGGCCGGTGGAGTGAGATGCCCAGAGGCGCAAGGCCGCTGAAGTGAGATGATCCCGAGTGTGGCGGGTGGGGAGATGCCAGAGCGGTGGAGTGAGATGCCCAGAGGTGCAATGCCGGTGAAGTGAGATGATCCTGAGTGTGGTGGGTGGGGAGATGCCAAGGCGGGTGGAGTGAGATGCCCAGAGGCGCAATGCCGGTGAAGTGAGATGATCCTGAGTGTGGTGGATGGGGAGATGCCAAGGCGGGTGGAGTGAGATGCCCAGAGGCGCAATGCTGGTGAAGTGAGATGATCCTGAGTGTGGCAGGTGGGGAGATGCCAGAGCGGTGGAGTGAGATGCCCAGAGGCGCAATGCAGCTGAAGTGAGATGATCCTGAGTGTGGCGGTGGGGAGATGCCAGGGAGGTGGAGTGAGATGCTAAGAGGCGCAATGCCGCTGAAGTGAGATGATCCTGAGTGTGGCAGGTGAGGAGATGCCAGGGCGGTGGAGTGAGATGCCCAGAGGCGCAATGCCAGGGGTTGAAGTGAGATGATCCTGAGTGTGGAGGATGGGGAGATGCCAGGCGGTGGAGTGAGATCCCCAGAGGCGCAATGCCAGTGAAGTGAGATGATCCTGAGTGTGGCGGGTGGGGAGATGCCAGGGCAGTGGAGTCAGATGCCCAGAGGCACAATGCCAGGGGGTGAAGTGAGATGATCCTGAGTGTGGCAGGTGGGGAGATGCCAGAGCAGCAGAGTGAGATGCCCAGAGGTGCAATGTCGGTGAAGTGAGATGTTCCTGAGTGTGGCGGATGGGGAGATGCCAGGGCAGTGGAGTGAGATGCTCCAGAGGCGCAATGCCAGGGGGTGAAGTGGGATGATCTTGAGTGTGCGGGTGGGTAGATGCCAGAGCGGTGGAGTGAGATGCCCAGAGGCACAATGCCAGTGAAGTGAGATGATCCTGAGTGGGGCGGGTGGGGAGATTCCAGGGCGGTGGAGTGAGATGCCTAGAGGCGCAATGCTGCTGAAGTGAGATGATCCTGAGTGTGGTGGGTGGGGAGATGCCAAGGCGGGTGGAGTGAGATGCCCAGAGGCGCAATGCCGGTGAAGTGAGATTTTCCTGAGTGTGGCGGGTGGGCAGATGCCAGAGCGGTGGAGTGAGATGCCCAGAGGCGCAATGCCGGTGAAGTGAGATGATGTCACGCTCTCGTCACCTTCTACCTCATCCAGGGGTTCCACTACATCCACACTACCTGCAGCCCCCTTCCTGCCAATCACAGGGGGAGGGAGTCACGTGAGCAGCGGGTTCACCCCCGGTGCCATCGCATCTGTGTTCGAGCAAACAAACGCAGTGTCCGCTCATGGGACTCTCCGTTCTTTCGTTGGCGTCTACCATGGCGCCTGCGGGTCGGCATTCGCGGACAGCTGCTTCTGCGTCATGTGACACTGGAATCGCGATCACGTGTTTCCCTCGCGGGTCACGAGACACGGTCACCTGTTTCTCTCGCGGATCACGTGACACAGAAGCGTTCCCTATTTAAACGCTAACCTGCCCGCGATTCCTCACTTCACAGCTGTTCTCAAGAGCTCTGTACGGCGATCAAGAATCATACCTGTTTCACGGATTTACGACTCGGAACTCTTCCACGGATTTGCTCTGGTTTTGCTCTTTTGTTGTTTGCTACCTTGACGGATCATCAGACCTCAGATTGCTAACTTGGACTGCTTTGGATATACCTTCTTGGACTTGGCGCTTTTCTGATTTTGCTGCCTTCGAACTTTTCAGGTTACTGGTTCTGATTTTTCAAGACTTCACAACAGGCGGGTTGGCCGGGGTTTATTCCCTAGGCTGCTACACCTCACCCCTCTGTCATCGGGGAACCTGCTCACGTGCCCCTCCCACAGAAAGACACCCTACGCCCTTGGGGGTACAGCCACACCATCTCCCTTGCTAGGTAAGCGGTTAATGTTCATTTCAAGTGATCTTCTCTGTATTGTGCTCATCTGGTGCTAATTAACGCTTTCCTTTTCAGCAGCCTTGGGGTTGTCAACGTTCCGCGGTTCTGGGCTTCGAGGATTACCCACCTGTGGCCTCAATGACTGCATAGGGAGTAATCTTGTATTCTCTCTCTGTGGTACTTGTGGATGGAGGTATTCATACTCTTCACGACAATCAAATCCTGACAGATGATCCTGAGTGTGGGGCGTGTGGAGATGCCAGGGCGTTGGAGTGAGATGCCCAGAGGCGCAATGCCGGTGTAGTGAGATGATCCTGAGTGGGGCGGGTGGGGAGATGCCAAGGCGGTGGAGTGAGAAGCCAAGAGGCGCAATGCCGGTGAAGTGAGATGATCCTGAGTGTGGGGAGATGCCAGGGAGGTGGAGTGAGATGCCCAGAGGCGAAATGCCAGGGGGTGAAGTGAGATAATCCTGAGTGTGGCGGGTGGGGAGATGCCAGGGCGGTGGAGTGAGATGCCCAGAGGCGCAATGCTGGTGAGATGGCACTGAGTGTGGCAGGTGGGGAGATGCCAGGGCGGTGGAGTGAGATGCCCAGAGGCGCAATGCCAGGGGGTGAAGTGAGATGATCCTAAGTGTGGGGGGTGGGGAGATGCCAGGGCGGTGGAGTGAGATGCCCAGAGGTGCAATGCCGGTGAAATGAGATGATCCTGAGTGCGGCGAGTGGGGAGATGCCAGGGCGGTGGAGTGAGATGCCCAGAGGCGCAATGCTGGTGAGATGGCACTGAGTGTGGCAGGTGGGGAGATGCCAGGGCGGTGGAGTGAGATGCCCAGAGGCGCAATGCCAGGGGGTGAAGTGAGATGATCCTGAGTGTGGCGGGTGGGGAGATGCCAGGGCAGTGTAGAGAGATGGCCAGAGGCGCAATGCCAGGGGGTGAAGTGAGGTGATCCTGAGTGTGGCGGGTGGGGAGATGCCAGGGCCGTGGAGTGAGATGCCCAGAGGCGCAATGCCGGTGAGATGGCAATGAGTGTGGCAGGTGGGGAGGTGCCAGGGCGGTGGAGTGAGATGCCCAGAGGCGCAATGCCGGTGAAGTGAGATGATCCTGAGTGTGGCGGGTGGGGAGGTGCCAGGGCAGTGGAGTGAGATGCCCAGAGGCGCAATGCCAGGGGGTGGGGAGATGCCAGAGCGGTGGAGTGAGATGCCCAGAGGCGCAATGCCGGTGAAGTGAGATGATCCTGAGTGTGGCAGTGGGGAGATGCCAGGGCGGTGGAGTGAGATGCTAAGAGGCGCAATGCCGGTGAAGTGAGATGATCCTGAGTGTGGCGGGTGGGGAGATGCCAGGGCAGTGTAGAGAGATGGCCAGAGGCGCAATGCCAGGGGGTGAAGTGAGGTGATCCTGAGTGTGGCGGGTGGGGCGATGCCAGGGCGGTGGAGTGAGATGCCCAGAGGCGCAATGCCAGGGGGTGGGGAGATGCCAGAGCGGTGGAGTGAGATGCTTCAGAGGTGCAATGCCGGCGAAGTGAGCTGATCCTGAGTGTGGCAGGTGGGGAGATGCCAGGGCGGTGGAGTGAGATGCCCAGAGGCGCAATGCCGGTGAAGTGAGATGATCCTGAGTGGGGCGGGTGGGGAGATGCCAGGGCGGTGGAGTGAGATGCCCAGAGGCGCAATGCCAGGGGGTAAAGTGAGATGATCCTGAGTGTGGGGGGTGGGGAGATGGCAGAGCGATGGAGTGAGATCCCCAGAGGCGCAATGCCAGTGAAGTGAGATGATCCTGAGTGTGGCGGGTGGGGAGATGCCAGAGCGGTGGAGTGAGATGCCCAGAGGAGCAATGCCAGGGGGTGATGTGAGATGATCCTGAGTGTGGGGGGTGGGGAGATGCCAGGGCGATGGAGTGAGATGCCCAGAGGCGCAATGCCGGTGAAGTGAGATGATCCTGAGTGTGTGGGTGGGGAGATGCCAGGGCGGTGGAGTGAGATACCCAGAGGTGCAATGCCAGGGGGTGAAGTGAGATGATCCTGAGTGTGGCGGGTGGGGAGATGCCAGGGCAGTGTAGAGAGATGGCCAGAGGCGCAATGCCAGGGGGTGAAGTGAGATGATCCTGAGTGTGGCAGGTGGGGCGATGCCAGGGCGGTGGAGTGAGATGCCCAGAGGCGCAATGCCAGGGGGTGGGGAGATGCCAGAGCGGTGGAGTGAGATGCTTCAGAGGTGCAATGCCGGTGAAGTGAGCTGATCCTGAGTGTGGCAGGTGGGGAGATGCCAGGGCGGTGGAGTGAGATGCCCAGAGGCGCAATGCCGGTGAAGTGAGATGATCCTGAGTGGGGCGGGTGGGGAGATGCCAGGGCGGTGGAGTGAGATGCCCAGAAGCGCAATGCCAGGGGGTGAAGTGAGATGATCCTGAGTGTGGGGGGTGGGGAGATGGCAGAGCGATAGAGTGAGATCCCCAGAGGCGCAATGCCAGTGAAGTGAGATGATCCTGAGTGTGGCGGGTGGGGAGATGCCAGAGCGGTGGAGTGAGATGCCCAGAGGCGCAATGCCAGGGGGTGAAGTGAGATGATCCTGAGTGTGGGGGGTGGGGAGATGCCAGGGCGATGGAGTGAGATGCCCAGAGGCGCAATGCCGGTGAAGTGAGATGATCCTGAGTGTGCGGGTGGGGAGATGCCAGGGCGGTGGAGTGAGATACCCAGAGGCGCAATGCCAGGGGGTGAAGTGAGATGATCCTGAGTGTGGCGGGTGGGGAGATGCCAGGGCAGTGTAGAGAGATGGCCAGAGGCGCAATGCCAGGGGGTGAAGTGAGATGATCCTGAGTGTGGGGGGTGGGGAGATGCCAGGGCGATGGAGTGAGATGCCCAGAGGCGCAATGCCGATGTAGTGAGATGATCCTGAGTGGGGCGGGTGGGGAGATGCCAAGGCGGTGGAGTGAGAAGCCAAGAGGCGCAATGCCGGTGAAGTGAGATGATCCTGAGTGTGGGGAGATGCCAGGGCGGTGGAGTTAGATGCCCAGAGGCGCAATGCCAGGGGGTGAAGTGAGATAATCCTGAGTGTGGCGGGTGGGGAGATGCCAGGGCGGTGGAGTGAGATGCCCAGAGGCGCAATGCTGGTGAGATGGCACTGAGTGTGGCAGGTGGGGAGATGCCAGGGCGGTGGAGTGTGATGCCCAGAGGCGCAATGCCAGGGGGTGAAGTGAGATGATCCTGGGGGTGGGGAGATGCCAGGGCGGTGGAGTGAGATGCCCAGAGGCGCAATGCCGGTGACGTGAGATGATCCTGAGTGTGTCGGGTGGGGAGATGCCAGGGCGGTGGAGTGAGATGCCCAGAGGTGCAATGCCGGTGAAATGAGATGATCCTGAGTGCGACGAGTGGGGAGATGCCAGGGCGGTGGAGTGAGATGCCCAGAGGCACAATGCCAGGGTTGAAGTGAGATGATCCTGAGTGTGGGGCGTGGGGAGATGCCAGGGCGGTGGAGTGAGATTCCCAGAGGCGCAATGCTGGTGAAGTGAGATGATCCTGAGTGTGGCGGGTGGGGAGATGCCAGGGCGGTGGTGTGGGATGCCCAGAGGCATAATGCCAGTGAAGTGAGATGATCCTGTGTGTGGCGCGTGGGGAGATGCCAGGGCGGTGGAGTGAGATGCCCAGAGGCACAATGCCAGGGGTGAAGTGAGATTATCCTGAGTGTGGTGGGTGGGGAGATGCCAGGGCGGTGGAGTGAGATGCCCAGAGGCACAATGCCGGGGAAGTGAGATGATCCTGAGTGTGGGGGGTTGGGAGATGCCAGAGCGGTGGAGTGAGATGCCCAGAGGCGCAATTCCAGGGGTGAAGTGAGATTATCCCGAGTGTGGTGGGTGGGGAGATGCCAGGGTCGGTGGAGTGAGATGCCCAGAGATGCAATCCTGCTGAAGTGAGATGATTCTGAGTTTGGGGGGTGGGGAGATGCCAGAGCGTTGGAGCGAGATGCTCAGAGGATAAAGACATATCAGTGAAATGGGGGAGACATCAGAGGAGAGGATAAAGACATATCAGTGACACGGAGGAGCTGGTAAGTGGTTGCAAGTGTATAAGAAGGGAAGAGACCAGCAGGGGTTCCTGTTTGCGAGGAGGCAGCCATGGTGGGTCCTGCAGGGCAGCCAGGACACTGGCAGACGACCCCAAGCAACTGTGGTGCCCAGCATCAGGCGGGCCATAAGGAATCCACACATGTGGAGGCTTCCGTGGTTGGAGATATGTAGCCGGAGCTGTGGGCAAAGAAAAGAAAAGAAAGAAGCCGTCAGCATCCGTGGAAGAGAAGCGGAGCTGCCGGCAGGAACAGAGGAGCATCCAAACTGCAAGCAGGGCTCGCTGTGGATGGAAAGCCAGCAGGCGGAGCAGAAACGGCACAGCGCAGCTGCCCGGAGGGAACGCCAGGAACCGGTGAGTGAAGAGGAAAGTTACTCAAAACCAGAGTGCTCCTGGGGAGGCTGTGTGGGAGTGGGGCGAATGCTGAATGCACAGAATGATATGCGCACAATTAAATAAACCCGAAGTCACAGGGTGGGAGAAAAGTGAAGCGGCAAAAGTGAACGATCACTAATATTGAATACCGAGCTGAAGCAATACGTTATGTGCAGAGCTACGACCTGATGACAGATGAATGTGTAATTTCCCATTTGAAAGCAACGTATCAAATAAGAGAGCAAGTGGGAAAGAGCCTAAAGAGCATGACAGAAAGGTGGGGAAGAAATAAACCCCCTGTGGAGTGAATTTTATGCATGAATATAGTGTAGCAACGCCAAAGACTGGCAAAGGAGATGTGACACATCATGGCAAAGCCAAGAGGCTGTTAAAGAGAAGCCAAGTGAGTAGGAACATTCACACACAGGCAGATACAGAAGTACCTTTGTGGGCTAGAGAGCCCAGGGTTCCTGGTTGCGCGACCTGTGATGGGTGGAACGTGTGGTCTAACACCTGCGCCTAGATCAGGGAACCCTCCATTGTGAAAGCCAAAGACATTGTTGAAGTATATCAAGAAGGAGTCATTTGATTGAACTGTTAATCCAATCCAAGTTAGGCCTTCATCCATCCTGACATTCGTGTTAATAAAGCAATTCAGTGTGAACTTTGAATCTGTTTTCTGTGTCTTACTTCATGATGCCTTCACAGTCCCTTCCATGACAAAACCCAGAGAACTAAAGTGTAGTTAGAAAAACAGAGTTTGGCTCAATGGAAATCCTCTCATGCCCAATAATCATAGGAGTCCAGAAATGTCACACATTGCTGCTTTATTTAGTCCAAGCAGGGATACGCACACAGATTCTACAGCTCCAAATGCTCTCTCAGCTCATTACAGGCGGGCAGTGAGTTTTTAAACTGCTGTGACCTCACAACCAAAAGATACATTCCACGCTCCTAGGCAAAATGGTATTGCGTGAAACAGTATAGGCATAGTTACAGTCTATAGGGGACAGACCATTTGATTGGTTTGGTTAGATCTTGTAGCTCCACCTGGCACCACCCCCAAGGTCAGTGCAAGCCTTGTCAGTTTAGGAAATTTACCAACAAGAATGATGGGTGGGAGCACCACCTGCTTCCCATTATTGTTTCACCCCCCTGACTTCCCAGGCCTTGAGCAAGGACACTCCATTCTCCATCTTCATGTTGTGTTGCATTTTTTTCATCTTATGTCTTCAATTTGATGGAAACATCCTTATCTGTCCGAACGGGCCTTGTTCCCCAGCCACAGGTCACGTGTTCAAGGACCGTAAACATGATTTTCTCTGCTGGCATTTATGAGGGATTTTGGCCTTTTTGTCCTTGCAGGTGCTATATCTATTCAGCTGACTCAAGCTCTCTCCCCTAGTGTCCTTTGAAGGGATGGACATGCTGCCAGGCCTGCTTTGCATCTTACTACTACTAATAGAAACCTTAGATTAAATTCTAGAACCATGCCACCCACCTATCCATGCTCTCACCACCCTAGCATTTTAAACAGAAATTCTAGATTAAGAGTCCGACTGTGGGCTAAAAAACCCCAACTGTATACCTGCAGTAGTATCAAACATCTGCATATGGACCACAATCTTGCCAACCTGGCCATTGATTCAGACAACAAGCCAGCCCCCATCCTTTTACATGACCAACCCATACCACCTGAAAAAACCCAGCAAAAGACAAACTCATTAAAGCAGCCCTGGTGAATGCTAGGTCTCTCCCTGCCCATGCTCTGGACATCGCTGACTTCATAACTCACGAAAAGCTCGATCTCCTCGCAGTCACGGAAACTTGGCTTAATGCTGCCTCCGGTCCATCCCTGGCCCTTGCTATACCTAACAATTATGCCATTATTAGATGCGACAGGAACACTAATCAGACGAAGGGAGGTGGACTCGCCCTCATATTCAGAAATACCATTGACAGAGTCATCCAGGACATTCAAATCCCCTCTGCTGAATCCCTGTCCATCAAACTACCTCTATCACCCAACCATACGGCAACAATGCACCTTATTTACCGACCACCAGGTCCCATTTCTTATTTTATAGAGGACATTGCATCACTTATAACCACTGACACTAAGCCTAATTCACAAACTATCCTACTCGGGGATTTTAATCTTGGATTTAACGACCCCAAGAATACTATCGCCCATGATCTAGCCAACACCCGATCCGACTCGGGTCACACCCACATTATTCATGAGCCCACTCATATTAAAGGTAGAACTCTGGACTGGCTCACTCACCTCAATTGCTCTATTGATCTCCTATCCATTGATCCATGCATTTGGTCAGATCATCATAAAATAACCTTTTTTATCAAAGCCAACACACTCCACCTGGATCCCATCATCGCCCCAGCCACCAGCACGAGAAATAAGAAAGACATTACACCTGACAAACTCCTACCGATACTACTCCCCATCCTGAACAATATTGACTCAGACGCTGACCCCACAGTTTTAGTGGATATCTACAATCAGGCAATTCTCAGAGCACTGAACACCATTGCCCCCCTAAAATTGCGGAACCCTAAACCACAGCGCCACCTTAATACTTGGTTCACGCCGCAGCTAAGAGAATTACGCGAAACTAAGAGAACTGCAGAGGCACACTGGAAAAAGTGCCCTTCAGCAACCAATAAGAACGAGCTATCCCTAGCATCCACTAGTTACAAAGAAGCCATCCTTATTGTTAAAAAAGACACCTACAACAAAAGGATTACGCAAGCGGAATCCAACACAAAAGAACTTTTTAAGATTCTAAAAGAACTAGAATCCCCTATTGCCCCTATAGACAAATGTGTTACTGACACACTTTGATGTAGTAACATTCAGAAGGCCTTATTAGATGAAATAGCTCACCTACAAGCTAAAATCAATGCGAAAAAATCCCTGCTACTAGCTGACCCTGACTACAAACAATTACCTTACAAATCACCTACCTTTAAGTCAACTTGTAAGCCATTCAGTTTCTCACCCCTCTCAATTTGGGAAGTTGAAAACATCATTAGGAAACTAAAACCATCAAACTGCCAAGGTGATGCCTGCCCTGTCCCGATCATCAAAGCAGCAGCACACGATCTGGCACCATTTATTACCAACCTCATCAATGCCTCCTTCAAATCCGGAGTAGTGCCTGATAACCTAAAAGACGTGTGGGTCATTTCACTACTCAAAAAACCTACTCTTGACCCAGCCAACCCGTCTAACTATAGGCCGATAATAACCGTACCTTTCTTATTAAAAATACTGGACAGAGCAGCCTATCTACAAATACAGGCCTACCTAAAATCAAACAATCTCTTGGGACTAAGGCAATCCGGCTTCCGACCCAGACACGGCACGGAAACTGCATTAATAGATCTCACTACCCAGATCCAAATCCTAAAAGACAATGGCAAACTTGCACTCCTCTTACTACTTGACCTATCAGCAGCTTTTGATTTGGTTAACCACCAAACAATTTGTCACCATTTGAAAACTGCAGCTCACTTTTCAGACGCAGCCACGGCTTGGATCAGGTCCTTCTTGGCGAACAGAACCATGAGGGTCTTCTCTCCCACTGATTCTGCTGAACCTTCACCAGTACCCTGCGGAATCCCGCAAGGCTCTTGCGTGTCCCCGACACTTTATAATGTATTCACAAAGCCCCTCTTTGATAACCTTGACTATCTGGGTGTCACATATACTAATTATGCGGATGACACCCAGATACTCATTCCTATCTCGGGTAACTATGAAACAGACAGCAAAACCCTCAATGAAATATACTCAGTAATTCAAGCATGGATGGCACATCATGGACTGTGTCTCAATGACGAGAAAACTGAGCTGATCATCCTTGGCACTCATGCCAAACTTAAAAATCTTTACTCCGCTTTTAAATCTTTCACTACAGATGGTAATCTCATCCCCTTTTCAAACAACACTAAAACCCTTGGTATCTACATTGATGCCACCTTATCCTTTTCCAAACAAACTAATGCAATAGCATCATCAGCCGCTTACACCTGCATGCTGATCACTGCATGTAGGCCCTTCATCTCCTCACCCAATTGCATTACTCTTGCTAGAGCATTAGTCCTGTCCAAAATAGACTATTGTAATGCCCTTTACTTAGGCACTAGCCACAAAAATATCAATAAACTTCAAGTAATTCAAAATAACGCCATCAGGGCTGCCCTCAACATCCCTAAAAAGTCTCATATTTCTGAGACTAGACTCAATCTACACTGGCTCCCAGTAGAGCATAGAATATCCCTCAAAACACTGGCCCTCACACACAAAGCCAGGGCGAACCTTGCACCAGCCTACCTCACCAACCAACTTACACCTCATACAGCATCAAGACCACTTAGAGCAGCTCAAGCTAACACTATGTCCATACTGAGATTCAAACTCCATAACTCGGGTGGAGCTAGCTTCCCCGTACAAGCTTCGAAACTATGGAACACACTTCCCGCGCTCCTTAGGTCAGAACCCTCATTTAACCTATTCAAACGCAACACGAAGCGTTGGCTTCACAGCATGAACTCTATGACAGCCTAACCTTCCAGATCCCAGAACGACGGACTGCCGACTGTACATTTTGTAATCTATGGATTTATTTCAGATTATGTATGTATGTTTCTTTAATACTAAGTATTCACCTATCTGTATCTGTAACCGTAACGTAACCCTTGTTTACTGCACTGAAATGTAACTGTAACCAGATCTAACTTACGCGCCCGTATGCCCCCGGGCCTGGCTGCGCTTTATAAATAAAATAAATACAAATACAAATACACAGAAAGGTCAGTGTGTATTGAGCTTTCCCAATTCTTTTTAATGCAGCTGTGGTTTCCATTCTGCTTTCATGGCTGTTCGTGGTAATTGAATTTTCGGTGTCAGCAAGCAGTTCACGTGTGTTCTTTTGAACCTGGCTAATGTCTCTGCGGCTGTGTTCGTCCATGTTGCCTTTTCATGATTACTTTGGTGATGTCTGCCAGGAATGACACTCTGTCAAGAGTTGCACAGGGTACCCAGGTAGGGTTTGGGTGGCTGTGCTGCAGTAAGGTAGCAGATAAGCACACACAGCAGGAAGTTCAACAAGAAAGAAGAGTAGGAAACAGTAGCTGTGAGCCAAAAGGGGCAAAAGATACAAAGGTACAAACAAACTGGATTCCCTCTTGGGGTGTATGCTGAAATGGGGAAGAGTGTTCCACGAACCTTAGGAAACTCCAGCCTTCTGCACAGATTGCTATAACAGAGGCCCACGCTGTATGCTCATGGCTGGGAACAACAACAGTGGGTGTCTGTAACACTGAAAACGCGACAAAGGAAGGGGCAGAGGTTGCCTGCTGGAAACCAACAGGCAAGCTCTGTACAAAGGGATTACATAAGACACGTGAGAAGACAAGAACAGAACTATCCAGCGATAAGGAAGTCAATGAGCAATCTAGCAGAAGGAAATGAAGGAAAGGCAGTTAGACTGAAATAGATAACCTAAGGTGGAGTACAGAGGACTCAAGGAAGAGAACAAGGAGCAGCAGTCAGGAAAACAGAAGGCTGCAAAGTAAGAAGCAGGTCTGCAGTCAAGAGTGGGACTAGGTGCAAGCAAACTGTATTGGACTGCAGATGACTGTAGTAGGCTGCAAGGCAGGGAGTCCAGAAGAACAGGACAGAGAGAGATTAGTAGTAGGCGACAGACAGAGAGCCCAAAAGAATAGGGCCGCGAGGTAGGGAGCCCAGAGGAGCAGGGCTGTAGGCAGCGAAGAGGTGCAGGCTGCAAGGTAGGGAGCCCAGTGAACAAGGGCTTGGAGACAGCAGAAGGTTGCAAGCTGCACGGTAGGGAGCCCAGAGGACAAGGACGGTAGGCAGCCGAAGTGAGGCAGGCTGCAGGGCAGGGAGGCCAGAGGACAAGGATAGTAGGCAGCTGGAGTGAGGCAGGCTGCAAAGCGGGCAGCAGAGGACTAAGACTGTAGGCAGCCAGAGTGAAGCAGGCTGCAGAGCAGGGAGCCCAGAGGACAAGGATTGTAGGCAGCCGGAGTGAGGCAGACTGCAAGGCGGGCTGCAGAGGACTAGGACTGTAGGCAGCCGGAGTGAGGTAGGCTGCAGGGCAGGGAGCCCAGAGGACAAGGATTGTAGGCAGCTGGAGTGAGGCAGGCTGCAAGGCGGGCTGCAGAGGACTAGGACTGTAGGCAGCCGGAGTGAGGCAGGCTGCAGGGCAAGGAGCCCAGAGGAGCAGGGCAGCAAGGAGTGAGCCCAGAGGAGCAGGGCCGCTGACTGTAGAGGGCTGCAGAGGACTGTAATAGGCTGCAAGGCAGGAAGCCCAGAGGACAAGGGCTGTAGGTAGAAGGCAGCGGAGCGTGATCGGCTGCTAGGCAGGGAGCCCGGAAAGGGCACTGGAACAAAACAGGATAATGCAGCAACAGGAACAGCATACAAAGTAAAGGGTCAAGGCAAACAGGAGCGGGGAGAACTCAAGATGCAAGACACTGTGCTCCTGCAGGCAGCTGCTTATATACAGCCCTGCCCTGTTCTGAGGCAGGCTAATTGACAGCACCTGTAGCAGCACACCTGAAGACAATCTGCCTCCTCCCTCTCTGGTCCTGAGCAGGTGGAAGCAGCACTGGCCGCTAGGGCTTCTGGGGATTGTGGTCCCAATAACGATGCATGAGAATAGCCAGGACTTGAGGACTGCAGCCAGGTGCATTATGGTAAATGTAGTTAATTGAATAAAATAAGAAAGAACCAAAGTTGCGCAAATGGAAATAAAAGACCAAGGCGTGAAAAGGAGTTGTTCAAGGAGTATTAGGAGGTTAAATGAGTACCAAGTAGTCCATGATGGTTGCCAATGCGTGCGCCAGCGGCGCGGGAATGACAATGTCTTCCGGGTGTGGGCTGTGGGGATGCTTCAGTGGGTAGCATCAGTCATCTTGGAAGTATGCTGTGCTGTGAGGGGGTGGGGGGGGTTGACACCCCCTCAGCAGAACATTCTATGAAAAGTCACCTAAACAGAATATTCCTTGTATCTTGGGAATTCATGAATCAAATGGGACATCCTCTAATTATCATGATTCTGTTTAAGGTAGAAGCCTTAACCCCAATGTCAAAGTACATATCATTCTCATCACACCTCCTAGCTCTGATAATTTTCAGCTCACAAATCAGTCAGAACTAATTAGAGATGGACAACTTAAAACCACTATGGACTTCAAGGTCCATAATGCCTATGGTATTGGGACGAAGAAGAGGAACGAAAAGTTAATGATGATCAATTGTGCTACTAAGAAGACTGCACAGTCTAGTTGTTTCTCTTCATATCACATAAGCGGGATATTTAAATGTGGGAATCATCCACAGATGAGAGAGGGAGCTGCAGAAGCAGAAGCAGTCAGGAGAGAGGCTGAAGCGGTTGGAGCCGAAGCAGAAGTGAGAGCACCAGCAGAAGCCGGCGTGGGAAGAGAAGGCGTGCTGTGTTGCAGAGTATGCACAGCAAGAATCAGAGTTGTGGATGGCAGCGGGGAGAGAAGCCCAGCTGTTTGAGAGACGTGCTCCCGACTCAATGTGATTCACTCAGGTGTTCTGGAGGATGCAGAGACCGACAGAGCCTGTGGAGCTCCAGAGAAGGACCGTGCAGACAGCAACAGTCACAGGAGAGCTGTCAGCGATATTGCCAGACTGCAGCGGGTTTGACGCAGCATGCAGGAGTAAAGTGGAGATGCCGAAGGAAGCCAGTGAGTTGGCCTAAAGAGAGAGGTAACCCTGGGGCACTCTGAGCAGAACAATTAACAATAAAATACAATTTTGAACATCGAACAAGTAGAATAAAAGGGCAACACAGGTGCAATTCTACTTTCATGAGATATCAGCTTGGGCAACCTGTAACCCACATTGCCAAGAACCAAGAAGCTATGAAGGAGAGATAACAGAGCAACACAGGCGTAATTCTCCTTTCATGAGATATCAGCTTGGGGAAACCTGTAACCCACATTGCCAACAGTCAAGAGACTATAAAGACAGGCGAACATTGTGCAACCCTCCTCACATGGGATAATGGTGTGGAGAACCTTGGAACAGATATTGCCACAAACAGAAGACCCATTTATAGTTGCTGGAGTTTTTCTTCCTGGCAGGCTAATAAATCAGGAAAGGGGCCAGTTCTAGTTAGACCTGGTAGGCGAGAGGACCAGGAAAAAAACTGTTGCTTTGAAGAAATGTGGTTGTTGTAAAAAAAAGTGTTGTGGAAATAAACTATTAACTTTACCATCCTGACATACTGTTGTATAACAACAGACATTTGTGGTGCTGCCCTGACAGAAATATTTCACCGGAAGAATAATTGCGGTTGTGAAAGAAACAGTTGTTTTGGTTTTGAAGAAGTGGTTTGTGAAAGAGACATTTACTTTGTCAAGTTGAAGGACGTATTGGATGGAAAAGACATTTTTCATTGAACTGAATAGAACTTTGTTGAATCAGAAAGTTTTCAAAAGTCTTCCTGAATTGATCCAGGGGAAGGGAACCAAACCCTCGTCACAAGGAGTACTTTGTGAGAATTATAAGTATGAACGTTTGCACAGTTTTGTTGAACTGAACCCAGATTCATGTACCTACTTTGGTTGTATGTGTTAGTGTGAGGGTCAGATACATTTGGACACCAGGTCATCTTTCTTTAGTTTTAGTTTGCTAGGTAGGAACATCCTTGTTAGTATAGGGACAGAGAGGCGTTTATCTCACCCCTCTTTACTTTTAATAAATATGGCAAACTTTGAGAAAACTACAACTTTGTGTTCATCTCTCATTTCTGACCCCTCACAGGAGAGATAAGGGAGATATAAAAGTATATCAGCAGAGGATGGGGGTACAAGAGAGATATTTAAATATCCCTGGGGTATAAACAGAGTAGAGGAGGGAGGTACTAGAGAGATTTAAATATCCCTGGGGTATATATTCAGAAGTATAGAGAGAATATGTTTGAGACATTTAAATACCTGGAGGGTCTAAACAGTTATTTGTTATTTATGTAGCACTTTTGCCAAAGCACTGTACATAGAAAAATGTTATATACAAATATTATTACTAGGCTCAGGTTGTCAAAAGCGGCCAGAGTGCATCTCTGATTGGTGTCTGGTGCGACTTGACAATCCGTGGTATGACGAACGACGATGTTGCAAGGTCCGCTCCTCTAGCCTTGCAGTACAGTGAGGACTGCAGTGAGATCTGTGTGAGCCGCTTTGCCGTGGGGAGGCCTGTTTTGACCAGAGCGAACACAGAGACCTTCCCCGTGAGCCTGGTGTGTGGAGCTTTATTCCACTGCATTCCAGGCCCCAGGAAATTGGGGGAAAGAGTGGAATGCTACTTAACTGTAATGGTTTAGCGGCTCAGCTGTAAGGTTCTGCGGAAAGGGGGTCGAAATGGTAGTGGTGAACCCATAGTGGCTGTGAACCTTTTCAGCGCCAAATAGCACGCTATGGGTTAATGATCCTATTAATATTTTGGTATTTGCCTGTGAAAAGGAGTGTTGCACTGTGACTTTGAGGGGGTATCTAGATAGAGGTGGAACCTTTGAGCTGTGCGCACTTGAAAGGGGTGTTGGGGTGGTCAGAGAGGGTCCCCATCATCACAATTGGGATTCATGTTGCACATACCGTATTGATGACAGGGGATGGCAGCAAACTGGGCTCAATGTTGCAAATTCATATGAATCATGTGCAGTTAGGGGGGCGTGGCTATCTGGCCATGGAATAGGACGTGCTTCGTGATGTGCTCCTGACGATCCGACTTTATTGTTACTAACATTACCCGTTGAAACGGTAACGAGCGCTTGGAACTTTGGGGTGCAGGCGTCGGAAGCTGCACGCTATGTGGAGCTCGAAAGAGAAGTTCATTGTGCCGGTGGATCGTGAGATATATATATTTTAGTTGGCGCGGCTGTGTGGCCACTTTGTTGCCAAGATGGCGGCTAACAAAGGAGAGGCCGGTGACGAGAAACAAAACTGACTCCCCGGACCTGCAGGACACGGCTGCGGACGATGGCCTGGATGACGAGTACTGCATTCGCCAAGAAGGCTGAGATACATCCACACTCCTGGGCTGGGAGGCGGCGGTGACTAGCAATTGCAACAAGGTTGCTCAGGCGGTTCTGCAGACGGCGATAGCCTGCGACAACGTAGGAGAAAGGCCAGCTCTGCCTCCTCCTTGAAGCGGACTGCGGCGGTTGATGTAGCAGTGGCTCTGATCTCCGTGCTTCATGAGGGAGACCGCTTGCAATGTGATCGGAAGAGACCGAAGCGGTGAGCGAACGCGGAGCTCAGCCGCGTGCAGGATACACGGTGCCGGCATATAAGAGACACGCGACGCTTGAACAGGGAAGCTGTGCGAGGTGAGCCGTGAGCACATGTCCCTGACCATACGGACGGCACGAACTTCAGTAGATGCGGGCTGGACCGGCATCGGGCGGCGCTGGGGCCGTCAAGAGCTACAGGGCTCAGCAGTGCGTGAGCCACCGCGGCATGACACAAGCAGCACTTGAGGTGCCGGTCTTGGAAGACTGAGGAAGGCGCTGCACACCAATCTAGCAGCGGTATTGTTGCCGTGTTATTCTACCTGCACCGTACACGGAGAGGAACATTAATAGGTGGTGCAGTTGGGAATTCTGCACGGTGCGGTGCAATATACTTCAATAAGAGGTGGATGCACTAGATACACTACTAACAGAGGCCCAGGGGGCCTAGGATGCCGGATGGGTACAACAGGCGCTAGGTGACACCGGAAGCGGATAAAAGTGCAATATAGACAGGTGTTTGAGATAACCCCGAGGGGGCGCCCGGCCCGGCATACACTAACGGTGCCTAAGCGATCAGACTGCAGGAGGAGGTAGCATTGGATACTTGGGGCGACAAGGCCTACGGACGCTAAGTGATAGGTGGGAGGCCACAGCCCACCTGAAAGACAATTCTAAGTGCCATATTGAATGTGAGTGGGGAAAATCGGGAGCCAGACGATTGTCGAACCAAGGACGTCGCAACAGCTGCACCAAGACGGAGCCATACAAGAGTGAAGGGTAGCACTATGTCGGCGAAAGGATTGAGAGTCAAGACCAAGCAACCCACGATGGAGGTCTTCACGAAAACGCAGCGGACCCCCTCAACATCGACGCAGGGCATGGTCGTTACTCCTGCGGAAGACGCCCCAGAAGGGGATAAGCACCAGATCCTGGAGGCTATAACGGGACTGAGCGCTAAATGGGACTTGGCAATGGCGGACTTACGCACAGCTTTGGAGAATAAGATTGATGCTGTGGGAACAGAACTCACCCTGTTACGTCAAGATGTCAGGGCACTTGCAGAGAGAACTAGTGGCCTGGAAAGTGAGGTAAAGGTTAATACAGACATTAGCACGAACAATGCGAAGGAAGTTCATGTTTTAAAACAACAGGTTGCCAATCTGGAAAATCGTGTGGAAGAAGCGGAAGGGAGGGCGAGGAGGAACAACATACGTGCGGTCGGCCTGCCGGAGGGGGAGGAGGGCCAAGACCCCACAAACTATGTGGAGAACATGATCCTACAAGGGATTGAAGCAGGGAATCTTTTGCAGGGATTCACGGTGGAGCGGGCGCATCGCGCCCTAATGAGGAATCCTCGGCCAGGGGCCCCGCCAAGACCAATCATCGCGAGGATCCTGAACTACAGAGACAGGGAAAAGATCCTGGAATATTTTCGCGAGGGCGGAACGATAGAGAGAGCATCCACCAACATCACAGCGTAACCGGACTATACGATGCTGGTGCAGAGGCAGAGGTACAGTTACGTTGCCGTCAAAAGAAGGCTGAGGGCAGCGGGAGTCAAATATAAGCTGCTGTACCGGGCAAGATTGTAGGTGCAGCATAAGAACAGAGCGCTTTTTTTTTATATCCCGGAGGACGTGGTGACATGGCTGGACCTGCAGGGTTGTCCGGAGCAAGAAGCGGATTGTGACCGGCAGGAGCATGACGAATTAAGATTTTGTAACACGGACACGATGGGGGTAAGTGGGAGGAGGACTGTAATTGTAAAGGGAAATTGTAACCAGCTGAACTTTGAGCAACGTCCGAGCCCGGTGCTCGACATGGACTGGAATATAGTGGGTGTGAAAGCAAATGGTAACTGTATAGCATCACTATATGCGCAATATTTCTAAAAAAGGAGCAACAGAACGTAAGTGACCTACCACGATAGATTATTAGTTTAGCGGCCATTAGGGCGGCTTCACCCTACTGAGCCCTGAGTAGAAGCTTGTGCTAGACAGGGCTAGATGTGGGGGTGCCTGAGATCCAGGAATGGAGCTGGGCAACAGTTGGGGAGGGTGTTGTTGGGGAAGGGATGGGTGGGGGGAGGGTGGGGAGGCGGGGAGTTGAGTGTGTATTTGGTTATGGGGTGTTTCAGTTTTGTTTTGAGCCTATTTGGAGGAGTCAGCGAGTTGCATTTGCGTTGCATGAGTGGGCGGGATCGGCAGAAAATCAGGGGAGTGAATATCAATGACCTATGGGAGATCTCAGGATAATAACGTGGAATGTTAGGGGCCTTAACAGTTATTTGAAAAGAAATAAGATCATGCTGTATCTGAGAAGGCAACAAATAGATATTGCACTATTACAGGAGACGCACTTGACGCGGGAGAAGCTGGATCTGGTTAGGAGAAAATGGAGAGGGACTGTGGTGGGCTCGCCATACTCCGCATACGCTCGAGGTGTGTTAATCTGGGTGGCGCCGCATGTCCCGTTCCAAGCGATACAAGAGGTGGTTGAGACAGATGGGCGGATGGTTATCTTGCGAGGGCTGGTGGAAAACAGGGAGGTATGCATAGTAAACACGTATGCCCCCAACCAAAACACAGCAGCATACTTCAGAGCTCTGTGCACCAACCTTAGTATGTGTATAGGGAGCGCAGTGATTTGGGGTGGGGACTTTAATGGTGTGTTGAACCCTATGGTGGACAGATCTGATAGCGGGATGGGTAGGCCCAGCCCGGCGGCAAAAGCGTTACAGTCACTGCTAGTGGATTTTGGCTTTGCTGACGCGTGGAGAATGAGACATCCCAATGAGAAGCAATACTCGCACTATTCAGCCCCCATCAACTGCATACAAGGCTTGATTATGTCTTTGCTACAGCAGATATAATGTCAGAGATTACTCAAATCGAATATAAGGCTAGGGTCCTCTCAGATCACTCGCCCCTGATCCTCGGATGGCAATATTGCCCCCCGAGGGCGAGGATCCCTACATGGTGCCTCCGAGCAGAGGCGCTTAAGGATCCAGTTTTTAGAGAGGATATAAGGGAAGAGATTACTAACTTCTTTGAGGAGAATACTGGTAGTGTGGATTCTGCGGGCACATTATGGGAAGCCTTTAAGGTGGTGATGCGGGGGGTGGCCATTGCTAAATCAAAGGGGTTACAGGGTGGGGTCTTGGCTGACCTACAGAGGACAGAAGATGAGCTAGAATCAGCATTAAAGAGTAGTGATGTAGACACGGAGCTGGTACTCCAACTACAGCAGCAATGTGCAGAGCACTGGGGAAGACTTTGTAATCTCAATTATAGGAAGTATGTTGAGAGGCAGCATGCGTGGGGGTATAAGACAGGCCGCCTTTTGGCTTGGCTATACAAAAGCGAGACCCCTAGGCCCCCAATTAGGACCATAACTAGAGAGGATGGGGATGAAGTGACCACACAAGAGGGGGATAACAAAGAGTTTGCGGATTACTACAGAGTGCTGTACGGGGATGATGAGGCGGGCCACCAACAAAAGATAATTGAAACGTTAGAGGACATAGGACTGCCCAAGATCAGTGAAGAGGAGAGGGAAGAGCTGGATGAGCCAATTACCTTAGAAGAGTTAGAGACGGTTTTGAAGCAGTTGCCTGCCAGTAAGACCCCGGGAGCTGATGGGTTCCCTAGCAAATTCTATAAAGTATACAGAGAGGAAGTTCTCCCCCCAATGCTGGACATGCTTAACGAAGCGTTTGAGATTGGACGGTTGCCGGAGTTGCTCAGAGAGGCGATCATAATACCGCTGCCCAAGCCCAACAAACCGGAGCACAGATGCGGCTCCTACAGACCTTTGTCGATGCTGAATCAGGACAGCAAGATTCTGACGGCTGTCCTGGCAAACCGATTGCACAAAGTAATTGGTAGATTGATACATCCTGATCAAACGGGTCATGTCTCGAATAGGAATATAACACACAACCATAGGCGACTTCACCGGGTGATCGAATGGGGTGGCAGGAATGAAGTTAAGATGGCGATTGTGTCTCTAGACGCAGTAAAAGCTTTTGATTCTGTCAAGTGGTCATGGTTATTGGCAGCCTTGAAAGGGTATGGAATGGGGGCCAGGTTACATCAGGTGGGCGAAGATGCTGTACAGTGAGCCGCTTACCAGGGTCCGAACAGGAGCAGTGATATCCGAGAGATGGCAACTTAGTAGAGGCACCTGACAAGGGTGCCCCTGGTCCCCGATGCTTTACATTTTAGGTCTGGAACCTCTGGCAATATACCTCAGGGAACAGTATGATATGATAGGTATTGAGGTAGGAGCGGAGCGACACCTGATATCCTTGTACGCAGACGATTTGTTATTGTACTTGCAATACCCAGAAGAAAATCTCCTACACATACTTGAAGTGATGGAAAGATATGCAGAGTTGTCGGGCATAGCGGTGAACCCCCAAAAGTCTAGCATATTCCCACTAGGTAGCTATAAGGGGATCCTTGTAGATAGGCTACCGGTGCTACAAATACCGTGGGCAACTAGCTCCTTCCGTTACCTGGGCATAGATGTGTACCACACGGTAGAAGAAGAACATAGACATAATACAGAAGTAGCCATTGGGAAAATCAGGAACAGCATGCAGTTTTGGGTAAAGTTGCCCTTGGCAATGATGGGACGAGGGGCTATGCTCAAGATGGTGGTCCTACTTAGCAATATTCCATATATGATACCCAAGAGGTTTTTCACTAAATTGAACAGTATGTGTAGGGACTTCCTGTGGCAT
Organism: Ambystoma mexicanum; assembly: GCF_040938575.1. Lineage (NCBI taxonomy): Eukaryota > Metazoa > Chordata > Amphibia > Caudata > Ambystomatidae > Ambystoma > Ambystoma mexicanum. The sequence goes on from NC_090928.1 coordinate 1,285,992,368, forward strand.
GGTACCCGAAATAGAGTGGCGTTTTGGAAATTGCAGAATTTCTATGAAAACTGAGTTATCAGACTGCCTAATTTTGAGGTTTACTATTTGGCGGGTCAGCTACAGTATGTGGCTAAGTGGCTCTCTGATGAAGTGACCCCTGAGCACAGGTTGTTTGGACAGGACTGCGTCCCGTTTTATTTGAGGGAAATGATCTGGCTGCCTGAAACCGAAATGAAGGAGCGTCCTGCGATGATGATGTTTGGGTGGAAAATTTGCCGTCGGGCATGTCGGTTGATGGAGGTTCCATGCCTGTGCCTCCCGCAGATACCGCTGGTTGCTTTGACAGGAGGGGATAAACAGTTGAGGGTGATTATTAGGACCTACTAGGAATCGGTGGGGCTGGTAACGCTAGGGGATGTTTGGCAGGAGGGGACAATTAAGGATTTCAAAGAACTTAACGAAGAAGTGGGGCTACATACGGGCCAATATGTCACGTATAACAGAATGGTGCAGATGTTTAGGAACACCTGGCCAGAGACAGCTCTGATAGAAGAACCAGATGCAGTTTTGGGAGCAATATATGATATATCCGAAGGAGGTCATGAGATCTCGAGACTGAATGAGATGGTGATGGCTAAGGTGGGGAAGGAATTGATACATCTGAGACTGGACTGGGAAGCTGAAGTGGGGGCCCCGATGGAGGATGGGGTGTGGGAGCATGCCCTGGGCTACCACAAAAAAGTGTCTAGAAACGCCAGATTAAAACAAATACAACTGTACGTAACGCATAGGGCATACATGACCCCCTTGAGGATATCGAAGTTCCGAAATACTGGTAGACAAGCATGTCTTAAATGTAACCAAGAAAATGCTGACATGGCACATATGTTTTGGTCATGCCCAATAATTGAGTGTTTTTGGGGAGAAGTAGCGCAGAAATTGGCAGATAAGGGGGTTACACTCGCTATAGACACAGCCTGGGCCTGCTTACTGGGCGGGTTCCCTAAATCACGGAAACTTAAGCATGTTGAGGAACTGAGGGATCTAGCGTATGTGCTTGCAAAACGAAGGATTGCCATGGGGTGGAAGAAATGCCACAAGCCAAGGGTGGATGTATGGTGGAAGGACTTGCAGAAATGGGCGGAGGCTGAAACAGTGGTATGGCAAGAAGCGAGCAGTGTGACTGGCGAAGAGGAGGCGGACACCTTGTTGGCATGGAAATCACTAATAGCAGAATTGTTTGGAGTAATATCAGATCCAACAAACTCCGAAGAGAACGAGACCCTGCTGCATGTAACAGACATTGAATGAGAGTAACAAATAGGCTCACGGGGGAGGGTGGGATTGAGGGAGCAGTGATTAAGATAACATGATGTGTAATGGAACTGTTACGAGTATACTGCTTGTTTGGTTTGTATTGTTCGGTTTGCATAAAATCAATAAAGAAATGTATTAAAAAAAAATCATGTGCAGTTAATTATGGATGGGATATGTTACTTTTAGTGTTAAAGTTGTTTAGAATGTATACATAGTAGATCTTCACGCACATAGAAAGATACAATATTAAAACTGCAAATGCAACATGAGCACAAGCCACACAACAGGGTACCTTATACAAAATATACAAAAAGAGGAACCCCTTCATAAAACTACTCCCAAGGGTAGTAAAGAAATCTCTACCTTCAAAAAGGGTTTAAAGAGAAAATTTAAAGAAATACAAGGTAGAGAGAACATTCAGCTACACCATACTCGTGAAGTTAATATCACAACATATACATTTAATTAATAATCATTAAAAAGCATTGTCATAAAAAGCCAATCATTTGCTAAAACATAATTAAAAATAAAGTACAAGTGATACCAAGCAAAATGCTCACAATTAGATTGTAACAATTCGTTCCTAGTGTTTAAATAAACTAGGGGACAACTCCTATTTAAGCATTAGTATGGCACATACAGGAGAAGGAAATTCTTGGTCAATGGAGACCCAAATACACAAACCAGTAGAACTAATAACTGGTGTTAAGCCTCAACATGTTTCAGTTCCTATATTTTCATTAGAACTTTCTTCAGGAGGATATTTTAATCCGTCACTTTCTCTTTACAATTCAATGCTGCACATCAACATTTTCAAAAGTGCTTGAGCCAAGTGGGTGCTTCTGAAAAACATTTAAAACACACTGTAAGTCTAAATAATCACTACAGGATAGGTAAGTACAATCTGTTATTGCTTAGGGAAAGAAGAAATAAAGCATCTTTACCTAGCATGAGAGTGGGGATAGTAGAGGAAAAGGCTGGAATTTATTCTGTCTTCAAACAGGTAATGCGCCCCTCAGAGGTTCAAATATCTGTGTGGATACATACAAATTGTATCAAACCACTAGTAGGAGCCTAAAAAGAGCTGCCTGTTAAGCTCAAGTGTGCACCCAGGCAAGAAACAACAGAAACCACAGTCTTAGTCTTTCCTAAACAGTTTAGTGTAAATTATAGCCAGGGTTACATCATTTTATCTCCTTTATTTTCTCTAGGTGGTTCTACTTGAGAGAGAACACACTGTAGCGTGACAGCTCGAATACCATTCCACTGGAAAGGTGTACTACAGGGGAACAGCGGGAAGGGGTAGCTAATTTACCTCTCAACTCTCTTTACCTTCTTGCATCTCTCCGTCCACCTGACACACTCATTAGTTCATGCTATGCATACCATCCGGTATCCGACCCATATCGTTATATGTCTAACTGATCTCTTTTTACAACAATTCGTATGTTACCCGTGACTACCGTGTTTATACAAATGTCCGAGATTATTTGCTATATGCCTTACAGACCTTTCTAAACAATCCTGCCCGATTTTCGGCAGGTTATGTTATCTGTTCCACCTACATATGCTCAGGCCACATAGCCTTCTAATGGCCTGGCCTCTTAGCAAAACGCTAGTAGGCACTACTCTTATCCTCCCCTATGGCTACTGTTGATGCACTGTACTAGTCTGGCCCTACGCTGCTTGATGTGACTACAGTATTACTCTGGCCCTATGCTTTTTGATGCGCCCTAATGTACTAGCCGGACCTTATGCTGCACTGTATTAGTCTGGCCCTATGCTTTTCTGATGCGCCCTAATGTACTAGCTGGACCCTATGCTGAACTGTACTAGCCTGACCCTACGCTGCTTGATGTGACTACAGTATTAGCCTGGCCCTATGCTTTTTGATGCGCCCTAATGTACTAGCCTGACCCTATGCTGCACTGTATTAGCCTGGCCCTATGCTGCTTGATGTGACCACAGTATTAGCCTGGCCCTGTGCTTTTTGATGCGCCCTAATGTACTAGCCTGACCTTATGCTGCACTGTATTAGTCTGGCCCTTTGCTTTTTGATGCACTCTAATGTACTAGCCTGACCCTATGCTGCACTGTATTAGTCTGGCCCTATGCTTTTTGATGTGCCCTAATGTACTAGCCGGACCCTATACTGCACTGCACTAGCCCGATCCCTATGTTTCCTGTTACTACCTAGCAATAGCCAGCCCCCTTATTGTGTGCCACCATCCCAAACTAGTTACTCCTATACCTTACACTTGCCGTCTGCAGGCAACCCCCCTTACCAGCCTTGTTATGACATCATCCATGCTCAATCTGTCTACGCGATCCTTAGTCATACTTACCACATTTACTGCCCTGTCTGCAATGGCAGCTTTTCACCATAGACTCCCGATAGCATGGGAACTGTCCAACAAGACGCATACCCAGCCTCCCACCCAAGCTACATCAGAGCCTATCTCCCAGATTTATCAGAGTCAGGTCTGCCCTACTACCTTAAGAAACCTTAGACTAGGATCTAGAACGCCTAAACCACCACAAGCCTACCCTTCTCAAGGTCACCCTAAAATGGAACCCACACGAGATCCACTCGACCCTTCTAAAAGTAAACCTATCCGGATTCAGAAACTCTATAGTAAATCATCTCTGACCCGGAGCAACACTGACCTTATTAGCGACACATAACCTTAAGGGAGGCCTCATCAACGCTAGATCCCCGATAGCCCATGCCCCTGACATTGCAGACATCATCACTTGTAACCAGCTCGACTTCCTAGCAGTGACTGAAACATGGCTGCATAAAGCAGCTGGTCCAGACCTAATGCTCGCCATTCCTCCTAACTTCACCATCTTCAGAAAGGACAGAGAAACCTCCAAAGGAGGCGGCATAGACTTCCTTTGCAGAGCCGACCTTACTATCAAAGAAATAAACCATATGTCCATGCCTTCAGCAGAACTACTCTCCCTCAAACTAGGTATCTCTGCCTCACGTACTATCACTGTGCACCTTATCTATAGACCCCCAGGTCTACTAGGCTCATTTGAAGAAGACATAAACATCCTCCTTAACACCAATACCAAATCAGGGACACAAATCATCCTACTGGGTGACTTCAACCTAGGGTATAATGACCTCAAAGATTCCAATGCCACAACTATTGCCAACACAATCCTGGAAGCAGGCCTCACCATCCGAAATATCGACCCTACACATATCAAAGGTCGCACTTTGGACTGGGTGACAGATATCAACTGCACCTCCATCACAACAGATATTGAACCATGCGTATGGTCTGATCATCATCTGATCTTGCTAACCATCTCAGACTTACCTCAACCTAAAACATCTAAACTACCAGCACCTCCAGCCCTTACACGATGTAAAAAAAACATAACAGTCACAAATCTCCTCCTGCTGATTCAGCCCATCACTAATCACGCTAATCTTATGAACAACCCCAATGATCTGGTTGACCTGTACAACAACGCTATCAACTCAGCTATAGGCGTCATTGCGCCACTGAAAATCTAAACCTCTTGCCCACCTTAACACTTGGTTTACCCCAAGTTTAAAATCACTGCGCAAAGAAAAAAGACAAGCAGAAGCCCACTGGAATAGAAAACCTCGCCTCATAACAAAAAATCGCCTCACCACCCTCACTAGGAATTACAAGCAACAAATCTTTCAGGCTAAAAAAGAGACCTTTAACGATAGAATTAAAAAAGCTAATTCTAACACTAGGGAAATCTTCACTATCCTCAGAGAACTGGAATAACCCGATTACACCCATAGACTCCTGTACTAAAGATAAAACATGGTGAACTAATATTCAAAATGCCTTATGCAATAAAATCACCATGCTACAAGACAACATTTCTGCCAAACAATCCTCTCTCCATAACATTGCGCTTTCCACTCACGAAGCCATCCTTCAGGAACTCGCCGTCAACCAAACTAAACCTCACAACCATTTTAATTTTAGAGCTATCTCCATTGAAGAAGCTAAAAACATCATTACATCTCTTAAAACTTCTCGCTGTCTTGGCGACTCCTGTCCAGCCACTATTATCAAGGAAGCTGCTCAAGAACTAGCCCCTTTTGTCACCTCCTTTATTAACTCATCATTCAAATCATGTTCTGTGCCTACCAACCTCAAAGATGCCTGGATACTACCCCTCCTAAAAAGAACTAACCTAGACCCTAACAGCCCTACAAACTACAGACCCATAACAACAGTTTCATTCCTCCTTAAAATTTCAGATAAAGCTGCCTATGTACAGATTCAATCCTACCTGGAGATTAATAACCTACTAGGCACTAGACAATATGGATTCAGACCGAGACATGGAACCGAGACGGCCCTCCTTGATCTCAAAAACCAACTAGATGAGCGCAAAGACAAAGGAGACACATCCATTCTCCTACTCCTGGATCTATCAGCCGCATTCGACCTGGTAGATCATAAAGTACTTTGAAACCAACTTAAATCAGCTGCCAATTTCTCCACCAAGGCCACGGCCTGGATAAATTCTTTCTTGGACAATAGAACCATAAGAGTCTTTTCGCCCATCTCAGCCGCTGACCCAGTTCCCATCACTTGTGGTGTTCCTCAGGGGTCATGTGTCTCCCTACTTTGTATAATATTTTTACAAAGCCCCTCTTTGATATCCTGGACAAAATGGGTGTATCATATACTAACTATGCCGACGACACCCAGATCCTCATCCCAATCCAAGGTGACTACGACAAAGATACCTTCCACATAAATAAAATCTACCAAATTATTCAAACTTGGATGGCCACACATGGTTTATGTCTTAATGACGATAAAACCACGCTATTAATCATAGGATCCACTAGCAAACTAAACAAACTCTCTCACCTATACAAATCCATTACTATTGATGGTATCAAAATCAATGTAGCCAATGAAGTCAAAATGTTAGGATTCTACCTAAACTCAGCTCTCAACCTTAACAAGCAAGTTAATGCCACAGCCTCAGCAACTAGCTACACCTGCAAGTTAATTCACGCATGCAAACCTTTTCTGTCTACTGACAGTTGCATCACAATAGCACAAGCCCTTATCCTATCAAAACTAGACTATTGCAACACACTCTATCTAGGCACCAGCAAACACAACTCCCATAAACTTCAAACCTTGCAAAATAATGCCTTCAGAACAGCCCTAGTCATTCCCAAAGGTCTCCACATATCTGACCAAAGAAGAACTATCAACTGGCTGTCCATCAACGACCGTATTAAACTTAAAACCCTGAACATCACACCAACTGTCTTAATAACAAAGCACCCCCATACCTCACCGAGAAATTTACTAGGTATACATCGGACCACCCGATTAGAAAGGCTCAAACAAATACTATCAGAATCCCAAATTTCAATCTGAAAAGAACTGGATGTTCAAGCTTCCCAATACTGGCTGCTAATCTGTGGAATTCTAGTCCTGATCCACTTAGAGCCACTCCCTCCTTTCACATGTTTAAAACTAATGTAAAACTCTGGCTACAAACCAACGACTGTTGACACCTTTCATCCTACGGCAGATTTCCTAGACACTTCTCCCCTCTCCCCTTGCCTTCCCCTTATCCCCTTCTACCTCTGTCAAATGTAAATATATCCTAAAATGTCTGTGTGTAATTGTATAGATAAGCCTGCAACTGTAACATGAGTAATGTAAGATATCCACAATTCTAAGATATGCCTGCAACTGTAACATAAGAAATGTAAGTTATTTATGTAACGATCTCCTGCAACTGTAATATAAGATATGCATGATACTCATGTAACTGTAACTTAAGATGCCCACAAGTGCCCAGTTGCCTAACGGCCTGGTGCGCTCTATAAATAAATAAACAAACAAACAAACTCGAAGTAGGATTTCAACTACATAGATGGCTGAATCTCGGGATACGTCATCATCCACTCAAATGAAACTTTTGAATAGACTTGTTTGCTTAGTTCAAAGAAACGAGCGATCCGAAGAAGCGTGGTTGTGTATCCTTTACAATCAAGAGAGAGTGTGGTCTTAATAGTTATAAACTACATGTCAACAGATTAAATCTCAAAAGACCGAGACTATGGATAACACACGTACACCGCAACCGCGGTGTACTTCACATGCGCTCTGGCTCTTCTAATTACCTTCAATGGCACTTCTTGTGGACGTACCTGGCAGGAGCCGCGGCTGTAATGGCTACGTGGGAACTTCATATTGCAAGGCAGTACTGGAACTTGCAATTTCTAAAAGTTGCGAAAATGCGCGCGCATATAATTTAGAAAGAACTCCCAGAGAGCCGGGGGTCCAAGGAGGAGTGTCGATCAACATTAACCATCTTAGGACAGTAAAGGCAAGGAAACAAAGAGGTTGCATAATCAGTCCCTTGTTGATGTCTATTCAGAAAAGTCGGTCTACCAGAACAGCGCTATCTAGTGGTGGAGAGTCGAATGGCACATTCTACTCTCAAATACACCAATGGGGAAAACAAACCATTCCGCATTAAAGTGGAGATGGACCCTAACAGAATATGGTGTAAAATTGGAAACACCAAGAATTGATGTGAAGGGTATGCAGTAAGAAAAGTACAAATGATGTGCATACCAGTAACCCAAAAGTGCTAGTGAGGTACCTTAGTTTATTTAACTCTGTGCCACTCAATGGCATCATTCAAACCATGGAGATCACTATGTGTGTGAAAAATGAGTTGTTGTTCTTTCTGTAAATGTTTTCGATTTTGACTTGCCAAAGTATCGGCTTTAACCACAAGGAGCACTGTCCAGCTAAAACTCTCAAAACCATGGGCTTTATCAACAAAATGTTTAACCATCAGAGCTTGGAGTGTTTTATTCTTAATGCAACTCTTATGTTCGTTGAACCGGATTTTAATTTTACGATTCGTCTTGCCGATGTAGTGGAGCCCACAGGGGCACGTAACCATGTACACTACATGGTCAGTGTTGCAATTGGAAAAAGATTTCTGGGTCCAAACTGTATTGAAGCCTATGCTGACTTCATGAGATCCAGATGTCAATTTACAGGCTACACACTGTCCAAATGGGTGGTGGCCCGTCACAGGTGGTAGACCCCATTGACTGGTAATGCTGGTCATCGGCACTCTAGAGCTGCAGAACCTACTTTGACTGACTCGGTTTCCTATAGAGGCAGATTTTGTATAGGCAAACAGAGGAACAATGGGGTCAGATTTAGTGGTTTTTAACACTCTCCATTGTTTGGAGATAATATTCCGAATAGCGAGGCTCAGGTAAGTAAATGTATTAACACACACTATTCTATCTTCAAAATTCTTTTTAGGTTTATCTTCCAACAGGGCTTGTCTATTATTATTAAAGGCCTGCTTCGCCGCCTTTCTGATAAGTCTCTTAGGATAGCCTCTGTTCAGGAGTTTAGACTTCAGGTGTTGGGCTTCCTTTTCATAGGATTCTTTACTGGAACTATTGTGTTTTAACCCCAAAAATTGCCCATAAGGCAAATTGTCTCTCAGGTGTTTAATATGATGAGATTGGTAGTGCAAAAGTGAGATTTTTTCTGTATCTTTATGAAAAGGTTTGACACTTATTTTGCCGTTTTCATGGTACAAAGTCAGGTCAAGAAAATTCGTCGCCTCTTTCTCAATAGTTAAGGTGAATTGAAGATGTCTATTCAGGCCGTTAAGCCGATTCAGAAATTCTACTGCTGTCTCTCGTGTGCCGTCCCATATAACCAGCACATCGTCAACATAGCGTGACCAGGCTTTGATGTTCTTGCTAAATGAATTAGTCGCACAAACACATTGTTTCTCAAGAAATTCTACATAAAGGTTTGCCAAGCTAGGGGACATAGTGCCCCCCATGGCAGTCCCTTCTATTTTTTGGTAAAAAATACCCGCAAATTCAAAGAAATCTTTGGTCAGAGCTCGAGTGATACACCACATTATGAAGGAGGTGGGGACCAGATCTGAATCCGTTCGGCTCAGGAATAGTTCTTCTATTTTCTCCAATGGGTCCTGTTGAGGTATATTCGTGTACAGGGACACTATATCTAGAGTCAACATAAATTGAGTGTCTTGATTGTATTCCATGTCTTCAAACTTGTTGATTACGTCTTTGGTCCCTTTTAAATAAGATTTCATATTTAAGACATACCCTTTGAGATAATGATCGGAAAAAATTGAAAGCGGTTCCAAGATGCTTTTTAACGATTATTAATAAAATGTATATGTTATGATATGAACTTCAAAAGTATGGTGTAGCTGAATGTTCTCTCTAACTTGTATTTCTTTAAATTGCCTTATACAAAACATGGTAGTTGGAACACTCTTGCAAAAATGCATGTTTGACTGTAAAAAATACTTTCTCAGGTTTTTAGACGCAGAACATTTATTAAATCACTAATTTTAATCTCTGTGGTTAGCTGCTGCACATGAATTTTAAGTAGCAGGGACAATCTTGACGGAAAGAAGAATGAGTCACCTAGTAAGAAGGTCAGCGTACAAACAGGACAAGGGTTATGAGTGAACAGTCCCGCAAGGGAATAGATGTTATCTCGCTCATTGTATTGAAGTCGCTAGAGCGGGTTGGTAATTTGTTTGGTGGTCATAAAAATTAGGCCCGAGGCCAGGGTATCCAGCGGTTTATTGTTTTTACAAGTCCTCAGGGGCTGTATTTTCTGGAGTTGTGGTCGCATAAATTAGTAGATCTTCAGAAGCACCAGGAGTCTGGGGGGATTGAGATCGCAATCAGTAGTTCAAAGAAGATCCTGTTTATTCAGACCTTCCTATATTTGCTAAAATATGTAGGCGGCCCATGTGCAATCACACTTAAAGTTAAAGGTAAAGGCCTTAGGACAGTTATTGCTAGCAATTAATTATGTTTTCAATACCAATCATTAACCATGTACTGACGTCATGGTCTACTACGGACAAATCCTAAGAAGAGGTGTGTTCTGAATATGATCTGAAGATGGCTACCAAGATAAGACTGGCCAATGAAAATGGGAGAATTGGGAAAAGATGGGATTTCTTTGAAGAGGTTTCTGTCCAATCATATTTGGGGGGTGGATTGTTATAGAGTATCTGGCACTATTTTAATTGTTGCAAAAAGTATATAAGATGTCATCTGATGTGGTTTGTTGAGACTTGGGTTAGTTTGGTCCTGCAACACCATCTAACCGCTCCCCAGAGCTTTGTACAATAAACTTCCATTATGTACAACTGTATACTTACTTGGTGGGCCTGTTTGGGTTATGGTGATTAAAGGCCTATCTGCACAGGTGTTATATTAATATACTATTGTAGAGGAGGAGCCAAGTACCCCCATCAAAAGCTCTGCCCCCAAGTTGCCTATATGTTGGGAACTGGACATTACGACAGGTGTAGTACCAGTGAGGGTGCCTATACCGCAAATAATTCTCGAAACAAGGTATCCATTGAGGAAACCCTACATGCATGCACGAAGAAATAACGTTCTCCTGGAAGGAGCTTCGGAGGAAGTGTGAAAATGAACGAGAAAGGAGACTGGTGACGTCATGCGAAGCAGAACTGACGCACCCTGAACAGACACACAAGACGAGAAAAACATAGATATTCTATAGAAGCTGAAGATGAAGTATTGGAGTTAAGCAACATTTCGGGATCGAAATGAAGATGCTCATGCAAAGAAGCACCAAATAAAATGCAAAGTCATTTTACACCTGTACAGATGCAGTAACACAAGTAGACAAAGTGATCATTAGGCTGGCTACGTAGTGAATAGATTGCGGCAATGCACCAATGTATATACATAGGAATATATAGAATCTGTATGTTTCACGATGCACTTTAGCAAGGCTTAAAACCCCATGATCAGAAAGGATTTCAGTGTGGTGCAGTTGGAAAATAACTGATGGCGAAGGAGAAATTCAAGAAAGGCTTGGCTGGTCCAGCAACGAGAAGTTGAAGCCACAGTGAGTTGGGCGCCTGTCAAAAGGCTACAACGAACGTGAGAAAGAAACTTCTGTTTGACGAGGAATGAAAAAACACTGAAGGTGTCAAGAGTTCATCATTTAATAGTGTTATATGCAGCAAAAGGCTTGAAAGAGTGGTCTTCAGTCACATGGTCGAGATCAAAATTGCTTTGGGCCAAGCTACACCAAAACCAGAAGACAGGACGATGCCACACTCCCTTTAATTCTCAGGCACAGAAAGCTTCTGCAAGGCCAAGTTCAAAGCCTTAATTGACTGGCAGACTGTAGGAGTGATGATAGATGTTGGGCTAATTGGGTAGGAAGGCAAGACCATGCCAACCCTCCATGCACCTGGGATTCCAGCCTACGTGCTGCTAGCATGTGGAATATTCCAGAAGGGTACAAGCGTGCCAACCATTTGTAGAGGGCCACGTATTAGAGAACCCTATAGTTTGTGTAACCAATAAATCGTTGTGTATTTTGTGACGATGAAGATTACTTTTCAATTGGGATGGGCTTAGCTGCCCACCTGATTTAGAGACCCAATCACTACCCCCGTCAGAATGGAACGTATACTTAGATGTTTCTTTTAAACCAACCAAAATTCCCTGTAGGTTTTTGTAGTTTGCCCGTAGTGTGACATCAATGATGACGAATTGTGACTATAAAAGTTATGCTTTTTATAAAATGTGTTGAGAGAAATCGAGCAAGCGTCCGTTGATGATCGTTGTAACTCCCTGTATTAGATAATTGATATTAAAACAGAACAAAGTTTTGCCAACTTACTGGGTCGTTTTGATTATTGATGTTTGAGTAACTTCTGCATTCCCATTCATCTGAAAGTATTGCCACCTCGTCTTAAAGGAGCCAGGTCTGTGGGTTCACTATAAAGTGCTGACAGAAGTGTTGGCAGTCGGCTGCAGTCAGCTGAAGGTAGCTAATGCATATGGAATCTCTACTGCTAATAAGTATAATTTTTGACTGCAGTACGGCAGCCCGCAGCTCTGTGGAGACTCTGGGACTGCAGGGATCTCTTGTACGTAAAGCGGTAATCCTGAGCTCTAACTAAAATAGCTATAGAACCTACAGTTGTCGCTCATATTAAAGGTCTTCTTTTCAAAGAAACGTATCCTGGTGGCCTGCGGTGGGAATTACTTCCTTGCTGCATTGCGAAGTAATTAAAAGGCATGCTGCATGGAGGGGGTACTGTGTCAGGTTCCCCTACAATCTACTTGCTAGGAAAAGGGTCAGCGTTGTGAGGCGGCATGGTATCACAAGTCAGACACAGACACAATGATTCAAGTTCAACACCTTTATTTAAGTTCTGAATGGGGGTTGGAGACTATCTCTATAATGGGAGTAGGTAAAATAAGGGAGTCAATGCCAGTCCAAAAAAAAAAGTCTGTCGGAATCCTATGCTTGCCCTCACGCTTTTACAATAACTAATTGTAGGGAATTGTATCAAAAGAACGTCGGAATGACAATGGAGCTGAACTACAACTCCCTTCCCCAAGTCGAAACACTGGGGTTTTCACAAGTTCCTTTTGGCTGACCAATTAGTGCAATGTCTTCACAGGCACTTTTTTCTAAGAGGCCCTCCAACATCACTAGATACGTGGTTTACACCTCCCAAGACACCCGCAGAAGCCGAAATCTATCTACCCTCTTCCAACGAGTTTGCAGCACTAAAACGCGTGAACACAACATAGAGAGCGATCTCTAAGAGGCTATGTTGAAAATAGAAGAACATCCTATGGAGTGAAAGGTAAGAAGGTGATTTCATACGGATACATAAGGGCGCCAACATGGCCTTTAGAGATTAAACAGATATGTTTTTCTCTAAAATAGACTTGCAGAGCCAGTTAGGTTACCCCGGAAGTAAGGATTTAGTTGAGTTTGGGTGCCTCCATCTCCTAGAACTTCTGATCTCTAGCATTTATTGATGTCAACCAAGAAAACCTATAGACCTGACTGCAAATCTGTGGAGTGGATATAGAAAAAACATGATGATCTATAGATACTCCATTTTCTAAACATTGTATACTAACTGCAGTGCTTGAACTTCCTGTGATGAAATGACTAGCTGCGATTGGGCGCTATTCCTCATAAATGAAGAACTATGAATACGATATAGAAACAGACAGACACACTGTAATATTCTGATGCTTTTCCTTGAGTCATAAAGTCAAAATCTAATTGTTACTAAAATGTTTTTTCTTTATAGAAATTGAATGAAAATGAATGTTTGCCCCCGATGAAACTCGAAACGCGTTGGGCCAATTGTACAAAAAAGGAACACATTGTTTTTTTACATTTTCTCAACTGGTCAAATTGTATAATTGCTATATTTTATTTGTATTTCATGCTATGATGTCACAAGACAAATTCTTGGTTTATTTTTCTACATTATTCTGAAAATACAGGACGGTCTATACAGTTTCCTCCCCCTTGTTGGGGAAACTGATACCCGACTGTACCTCATAAATACTACTTAGGCTTTAGCCATTCAAAAAGTGTGCAGTGGCCGGGGGTTTCCAAATCTGGACATCTTTTGTCTTAGATACCAAGGCTGAGCACTTCTCCCCTGCACCTTCAAAAATCTTTAACCTGGTAGTGAATTTAACAACTTTCCTTGGCATCTATATCTAAACAAGTTCTACAACTAAATAGGTGTGCGCGTTGTTCTCCTTCCTTGTTTTATTTCAGGCACACTTCAGGGGGCTAATCCCTGATTTAGTCTGTTCTTAAACACCACATCTCAGCCTTTCATCCTTCTGAGGTCGATAAATGAGTACCAAGACAGGTTGGGTGATATTGGGTGTATATTTTTTCTATATAAAGCGCTTAAGCGTAAGTGCTATATAGTAACACATCATTGTCATTTGGTCATGGGCGTCTGCTTGCATTCACAGTCATCTGGTAATATGGGTCTGTACACCCTGATCTTATGTGGTGATCCACTCTTATATGAAATGTTTATCACATTCTAGTGATATCGTAAGCATATCTTTTGTAGTGTACTTGTTATGTGTTGCCACTTCCTGTTTTGTCACGGGGTGAAAGGTCATGTCCCATCCTTCCCGTGATGTCACTTAGGGGTGAGGTCAAATAACATCACTTCCCGTGATTTCATCAGAGGCCAAACGTCGTGTGCTGCCAATTCTGCTACCCCTGTCATTTTGGTGAAATGACGTCCCTGGGCGCACATGACCCGTCGTGGGACAGGGGCCTCCCACAACCTCACTGGAGCCTCAGACCGAGCAACACTGCAGCAATGCTCACTATCTGGTGCACGGCTGCTCTCCCACTAGCCGCCCTCTTGGTGTTGGCTTGCAGCGGTGCCCTGGAGCGGTGCACGTGGCAGGCCTTTCACCGAAGGGCATACATGCCAACCCTCCCGCTATTTCAATGAAAAACCGCGCTATGTTTATCCCCAATGCAATCCTATGGGGAAAAGTCCTTCTGCCGATTTCTGTGGCGAAATCTGGCCCAGGGGGCTCCAGAATGTTGGCATGCCTGTAAGTGTGTCCTCGGCAATGGCGTGCCTACTTTACCCGCCACTGCCTTACGCCCGTGACGGGAGAAAACATGCTACCAATAGGCCAGGCCTTGTGAAACAACCGCGCAAAGTGTGCAGAAAAGAAGCAGAGACCAGTACACCTCAAACGACTTCCCCTCTTTCCGCGTGTTTACTAACCACGTCAGGGGGGTTGTAACCCCCCTCCCACCGCTGCATCCCACATGTACCGTTTATTTATTTATTTATTTATGTTTGCATCTGTTAAGTGTTCCGAGCTCGGGGGCAGAACCGGGCGTGCACACCTGCGCTGGGGGTAGTGTGGAACAAGGTCATTATTCTCACTAGTGTTAGCCAAGGGGGGTTATTAGGAGCTGGAACTTAGTGTGTGAGTGCAGCCGTGTTCGTAGAAGCTCCCACTCATGGGAGTGGAGGGGATAGCGTGAGTGTGTCGGTACCGTTTGAGTGCAGTGTATGCGTTGGACTTGAAAGGGTGTGAGGATGTGGGGGGCGTGTGAGAGGGTACTGTGAGTGTGTGCGTGCAGAGGAGTGGGAGAGAGAATGAATATATCACGACCACACGGGAGGATTCTCGGTGGGGAATGCCCCCCAAACCCTGCAAGACCCTGATGCTCCCCACCGTGAGTAGAGAGTTGGGGGCAGTGCAGTGTGAGCTATCGTGAGGCACCCGGGTCCCGCCTCCCCAGGAGTGACGGGCGGCAGCACCCCAGCCCTTCCCTCGAGTTTGTTTACACAGCTCTTGTGGGAAGGGGGAGCTGAGGAGGGGCAGGGGGGGCTCTGGTGAAAGCCCTCTCAAAGCTGAGCAGGGGGCACTGCCCTGGGGAATTGTTAATGGAAAGAAAACAGAGGTGGCGGGGAGGGGGCCATTACTGCCCGCGGGAGACTTGTAAGAGGCGCAGCCATGTACTAAGCACGGAAACGGACCTTACCCAAGAATTGCCACACGCCGCCCGGGCACGCCTCTCTGCGGGGGGTACACCCCTGAATCTATCCCCGGTAGACGCCTGGGGTTGGGAAATCCTGCAGGAAAAACGACCCTGCTTGATCTCAAAGATGCACGACAATAACAGACCACACTGTTGAGTGACCTTTTTGGGGAGCACACAGCTCTACGCTGGGGAAGTACGGCTTTAATGCATGGTCTTGCAAAGTGCACGCGCCGCGGTCACAGTCACAACTACCACATTATCCAGGGTTCAGGGGACACCCCTTGCCCTTTATTTTTCTGAGGCTGCTGGCAGCACACCTGGCCCGTGTCCGCACACTGTTTGCAGCACATCCTCAGGGCCTGAATCATGGAATTATTTGCGTGGAAAATAGGGGACTTGGGTGCTAAACTGCGCGGAAATCCGCGTTCATCAATTCATGGAATCGAATACGCAGTACGAGCCATCGAGGGTCTTCCGCGAGACTCCATGCAGAGCGTGGGTGTGGCTTGCGCAGAAGGCTGGGAAGGGGACGGAACACCAAAAATGGGGAAGAGCTTGCTAAAAAAGTGGGCGTTCCAAGGGATGGCCTGTAGGTAGTCCCTCACAAGCACACAATTGCGCGGCACGAGATGTATTCATGGATTCGATCGAGCAACCTCTCGGCTGGGAAATGGCAACGCAAGTCCTTCATACTATCCGCCACCCGAAGGCAGGTGCAAGTACACTTGCGCATAGGAATCGCAGCGTGGTGGGTTTGCATGTCAGATTCGGGGTGCTTGTAAGCAACCAGAGTAGGATCCAATTTAGGGGTGTGTGTACGCAGTGTAGCAAAGTGCAGGAAGGGTTTACCGTGTTTGCACACAGATTTTTCGAGATTTCAACCGAGTTACAATTTTTCATAGGCATGTTGTCGGGGTGCCAAATACAGATATGGGGAACCCGTGCAGGGTCTCCGAGACGCAGGCCTGCTTGCGGGCGACCCCATGCGCTGTTTGAACAGTGCGTGTAGTCGCGACCTGGGGAGCACGGAAAGGTAGCTGTTCTGGCTGTTTTTGCTTTGCATGGGGGCGAGTCAGGGGCATTCTGGGCGTGACTTGCAGATACGGTAACTTTGCGCAGTAAATTCCATGAATACGCGGGTGCGGATTTTTTAATCTGCGCGCAGGCTCGCACAGTGTCCTTCTCTGCATGTGACCCCTGCAGGTGACTCGGGCCCTCAGTCTGAGCAATGTCCGTTTGCTGCCTTGTTCTTAAACCTTGCTAGCTACGCCAAGTCCATGGGGATGTGTCTATGCTTGTTAAGCAACGTTGAGGCATATTCTATCCCTACTGGATAAGACAGGCTCCCAGGGACATCGCTTTGCAGCAGGTTGTTATTTAAGTTCTCGGTGGAAATAATGTAAGGTAACGTCTAGACTCAGAGAAGGCTCGCCCCCCATAAGTGCTGTATGAGTGGGACCACTGTTTCGAGGTGCTTGGTGGCAGGAGTGGAGGAAAGCCTAGGGCCAGTGGGGGAGGGGGGACATCTAGGGTTTGCTGCTTTGTTCTTTCTCTTAGTTTAGCAGGTGGGTGTCCAAGGGCAGGCAGCATGCAGAGTTCTCATCCCTCACTGCACCCCCTTACTCCCCGGGATGTCCCCACCTCTGTGTACCTCTAAGCGGATGTGGGCACAGGGGAAGCGATGAGAGCACATCATGCTGCACAGCTGGACACCTCTACCCTGGTAGAGCACACGGCTTTGTGTCCACGTCCCCCGCCCCCTCCCCCAGCACAACAGGAGGACCCCAAGGCTGTCTACACTATCACATCTAGGTGTACGCCCAGGGCAGCCCCCCCAGCACAACAGGAGGACCCCAAGACTGTCTACACTATCACATCTAGGTGTACACCAAGGGCAGCCCCCCCCTCAGCACAACAGGAGGACCCCAAGACTGTCTACACTATCACATCTAGGTGTACACCCAGGGCAGCCCCCCCAGCACAACAGGAGGACCTCAAGACTGTCTACACTATCACATCTAGGTGTACACCAATGGCAGCCACCCCCCCAGCACAACAGGAGGACCCCAAGACTGTCTACACTATCACATCTAGGTGTACACTCAGGGCAGCCCCCCCCAGCACAACAGGAGGACCCCAAGACTGTCTACACTATCACATCTAGGTGTACACCCAGGGCAGCCCCCCCAGCACAACAGGAGGACCTCAAGACTGTCTACACTATCACATCTAGGTGTACACCAATGGCAGCCACCCCCCCAGCACAACCGGAGGACCCCAAGGCTGTCTACACTATCACATCTAGGTGTACACCCAGGGCAGCCCCCCCAGCACAACAGGAGGACCTCAAGACTGTCTACACTATCACATCTAGGTGTACACCAATGGCAGCCACCCCCCCAGCACAACAGGAGGACCCCAAGGCTGTCTACACTATCACATCTAGGTGTACACCCAGGGCAGCCCCCCCAGCACAACAGGAGGACCTCAAGACTGTCTACACTATCACATCTAGGTGTACACCCAGGGCAGCCCCCCCAGCACAACAGGAGGACCTCAAGACTGTCTACACTATCACATCTAGGTGTACACCCAGGGCAGCCCCCCCAGCACAACAGGAGGACCTCAAGACTGTCTACACTATCACATCTAGGTGTACACCAATGGCAGCCACCCCCCCCAGCACAACAGGAGGACCCCAAGGCTGTCTACACTATCACATCTAGGTGTACACCCAGGGCAGCCCCCCCAGCACAACAGGAGGACCTCAAGACTGTCTACACTATCACATCTAGGTGTACACCAATGGCAGCCACCCCCCCAGCACAACAGGAGGACCCCAAGGCTGTCTACACTATCACATCTAGGTGTACACCCAGGGCAGCCCCCCCAGCACAACAGGAGGACCTCAAGACTGTCTACACTATCACATCTAGGTGTACACCCAGGACAGCCCCCCCCAGCATACAGGAGGACCCCAAGACTGTCTACACTATCACATCTAGGTGTACACCCAGGGCAGCCCCCCCAGCACAACAGGAGGACCTCAAGACTGTCTACACTATCACATCTAGGTGTACACCAATGGCAGCCATCCCCCCAGCACAACAGGAGGACCCCAAGGCTGTCTACACTATCACATCTAGGTGTACACCCAGGGCAGCCCCCCCAGCACAACAGGAGGACCTCAAGACTGTCTACACTATCACATCTAGGTGTACACCAATGGCAGCCACCCCCCCAGCACAACAGGAGGACCCCAAGGCTGTCTACACTATCACATCTAGGTGTACACCCAGGGCAGCCCCCCCAGCACAACAGGAGGACCTCAAGACTGTCTACACTATCACATCTAGGTGTACACCAATGGCAGCCACCCCCCCAGCACAACAGGAGGACCCCAAGGCTGTCTACACTATCACATCTAGGTGTACACCCAGGGCAGCCCCCCCAGCACAACAGGAGGACCTCAAGACTGTCTACACTATCACATCTAGGTGTACACCCAGGACAGCCCCCCCAGCATACAGGAGGACCCCAAGACTGTCTACACTATCACATCTAGGTGTACACCCAGGGCAGCCCCCCCAGCACAACAGGAGGACCCCAAGGCTGTCTACACTATCACATCTAGGTGTACACCCAGGGCAGCCCCCCCCAGCACAACAGGAGGACCTCAAGACTGTCTACACTATCACATCTAGGTGTACACCAATGGCAGCCACCCCCCCAGCACAACAGGAGGACCCCAAGGCTGTCTACACTATCACATCTAGGTGTACACCCAGGGCAGCCCCCCCAGCACAACAGGAGGACCTCAAGACTGTCTACACTATTATTTAAAAAAAAATCTTTTCATTTAGTTTATACAAACTTTTGAAAAGAGAAGAGAAAGGAAAGCCTTGTCTTACATCATCCTAGAGAGGCAGAGAAGCAGACAACAATAATGACACACACACTCAACAGAGGAACATAAGGAGAGTCAACCTAATTATCCCAATGGCCAGCTGCATAGCTAGCTATCCCAGCTCTAATCATCCCAATGGCCAGCTGCATAGCTAGCTATCTCAGCTCTAATCATCCCAATGGCCAGCTGCATAGCTAGCTATCTCAGCTCTAATCATCCCAATGACCAGCCGCATAGCTGCATAGCTAGCTATCTCAGCTCTAATCATCCCAATGGCCAGCTGCATAGCTAGCTATCTCAGCTCTAATCATCCCAATGGCCAGCTGCATAGCTAGCTATCTCAGCTCTAATCATCCCAATGACCAGCTCTAATCATCCCAATGACCAGCTGCATAGCTAGCTATCTCAGCTCTAATCATCCCAATGACCAGCTGCATAGCTAGCTATCTCAGCTCTAATCATCCCAATGGCCAGCTGCATAGCTAGCTATCTCAGCTCTAATCATCCCAATGGCCAGCTGCATAGCTAGCTATCTCAGCTCTAATCATCCCAATGGCCAGCTGCATAGCTAGCTATCTCAGCTCTAATCATCCCAATGGCCAGGTGCATAGCTAGCTATCTCAGCTCTAATCATCCCAATGGCCAGCTGCATAGCTAGCTATCTCAGCTCTAATCATCCCAATGACCAGCTGCATAGCTAGCTATCTCAGCTCTAATCATCCCAATGGCCAGCTGCATAGCTAGCTATCTCAGCTCTAATCATCCCAATGGCCAGCTGCATAGCTAGCTATCTCAGCTCTAATCATCCCAATGGCCAGCTGCATAGCTAGCTATCTCAGCTCTAATCATCCCAATGGCCAGCTGCATAGCTAGCTATCTCAGCTCTAATCATCCCAATGACCAGCTGCATAGCTAGCTATCTCAGCTCTAATCATCCCAATGGCCAGCTGCATAGCTAGCTATCTCAGCTCTAATCATCCCAATGGCCAGCTGCATAGCTAGCTATCTCAGCTCTAATCATCCCAATGGCCAGCTGCATAGCTAGCTGCATAGCTGCATAGCTAGCTATCTCAGCTCTAATCATCCCAATGGCCAGCTGCATAGCTAGCTATCTCAGCTCTAATCATCCCAATGACCAGCTGCATAGCTAGCTATCTCAGCTCTAATCATCCCAATGGCCAGCTGCATAGCTAGCTATCTCAGCTCTAATCATCCCAATGACCAGCTGCATAGCTAGCTATCTCAGCTCTAATCAGCCTGACCAGTTTTTTTATGGTTCTCTTATTTGTAAGATTTCCAACGGGTGGTGTCTATTGATTTCATTTTCTCCATTTGCTTATCAACTGCTCTGCCTTTCAGGTAGTTCCCATACCCTAGTTTAGCCTCGCTTGAGCTCAGATGTTCAGCTTCCGTTCAAGTTCCTGCAGAAAATTTGTCAACCCATAGACATCCTTTTCTCTTGGGTTGGCAAATTTAAACCACATATCTTCCGCAGATAAGGTGTCATATTGTTTGACTACTTGATTTAAGTGCAAATTTCTCAGGTCCTTTAGGCTGGAGCAAAACAGTATAAGATGTTTTAGAGTCTCAGGATGTTGGTTACAGAATCGACAATTGTCTGTCATTTTTTCTTCAGAATCTCAGGGTTAGACTTCTTTTTGTATCATACAAATTGAGTCTGAATTTTAGAAGCATCCTACGGTGCTTGGCATTCGATGTTTTCACCAGGTATTGCATCTGTTGTTTGCGATTTTTCCCTTCGATTGCAGCATCCTCCATCAACTTATAACAATTTCTATTGTCAACTGTTGAGCACCAGTCTCTTACCCATAACTTGTTCTTTACCTGATTTGGGTTAGCTTTTAGAGTTTCAAGGTCAGTACCTATCTCGTCAAGGTATTTGTTGCATGTGTTGGCCCACTTTATCAAGAGTGATTCCTGATTTCTTTTCATTGCATCCATAGCTCTCAACCATTTGTGTTGCAAAGGCGGGTGAAATCACCCGATTTTGTTTTTGGCGGGTGAGACGCCCATTGAAATGAATGGGAGTGATGGAGGCTTGGCGGGTGAGTCAGCCTTTTACAAGGCGGGTGACACCCGCCAAAAGCGTGTGAGTTGAGAGCTATGTGCATCTCGTAGTATGGCAAATTGAGGTATACAGTCATTAATGATTATTTTCCTGTACACAGATAGCATATTCCACAGTACACGCGCATTCATGGATATTAAATTTAGTTCATAACGTAAGCACGCGCTGGGAATACCTTTTTGAAGGTGTAACACTCATCTCCAATACTGGTTTTCAAGTTGACTCCAGAGGTCCGAAGTTACTCCCAAGGCACATTCTGCCCCGTAGATTATTGTTGGGACTGCTTTTTGATTGTAATGAGCCAATGCAGGCAACAGGGAGAACTTTCCATACTTTTTGTTTATAAGCATTCCCTGGCATGCTAGTTGTTTACATTTTAGTTTTGCGTTCTCAGCCCACGGAGCGTCGTTTATGTTGCTGTTAATCCACATACCAAGATATTTAAGCTTTTGTACGCAGTTCAGGTTTTCATCATTCAGTCTCCATGTAAACTTGGGTTTTTTTGCATGATTTTTATTTCGAGTGAGATCTTGAAGGATTATTACTTCTGATTTTGCGGGGTTGATTTTCAGTTTGTTGTTTAATACATATCTTCCAGGGCTTTAAGCTTTCTTGCAAGACCAATTGGTGTCAAGTCGAGTAAAGCGATGTCGTCCGCATATAGCAGCCAATTTACGCTCATACCATTTATTTGCGGAGGATGAGAATTCACTGCTTCTATGGCTTTCCCGAAGTCAGACAAAAAAGGCCAAACAGGGTCGCCGCCAATGGGCATTAATTGACTCACTTAGATTTCCTCTGGCGTCCAGTCTAATCTTAATCTCAGTATCTGTATGGAGTTCTTTAATGGGCTCTAGTAAGCTTTCCGGACAGTTCCATTTTTTCAATTTGGCCCAGAGCATCTCGCGATCAACTGAGTCGAATGCACTTGACAAGTCTACAAATGCAATATAGATCTTTTTATTTTGCCGTATAGCTTCCATTTTTAAGAAATTTATGATAGGGAGATTCAGACTACAACCGACACCCTTAACGAATCCTAATTGTCGGGGATCATATCGACCTGTTTCTTCTATCCATTTCAGCAGTTTTCTTTGAAGCTGGGTGGCAAACATTTTCCCCATGACATCAAGTAGGGCTATTGGGCGATAGTTTTTTGGATCTGTCCGTTTGACCTTTTTAAAGATTGGTACGATAATGGCGCTTCGCCAAGTGGTGGGGATCTTCTTCTCTTGCAAAATTGCAAGAAATAAGGAGTGACAAAAGGCCGTCCATTGCTCTAGTTGTTGCTTTAGAAGTTGATTTGTTAGCCCGTCGGGTCCGGGGGCTCTGGACGTGCTAAGTCTGACGATGTTGTGGTGTACGTCTTCTTTGTCAATTGTTATCGACCACTCGTGTCTTGGATTCATTAGATTACTAGGTTTAACATTTTTGTTGTAAAAAGTATCCGAGTAGTGTTCTACCCAAGCTGATTCCGGGACCATGTTTTTTATCACAGCCCCTTGAGGTGTCGAAACGTTATTTAAATAGGCCCAAAAAGCACTGGTGTTCCGTTTTGCGAGTGTTTCCATCATTGCTTCCGCATCTCGTTGTAGCATTACATGTTTGTGGCTGATCAACCAATTTTTGTATTTTTGTTTTAGTGATTTTTTTTCTTTATCACAGTTACCGTAGATGTTTTTTCTCAGGTTTCTTAAGGCTTTGTTCAGTTCTTTTTTCTTAGCCGTGATCTCGATATCCCATGCATGTATTTTAAAAAATCCGGCCTCACCTCGCAGTTTGCTTTTCTCTGTATATTTCTAAGAAGGTTGTATAGTCAATTTTTTCAGTGACTAAGCTTTCTTCCATTAATATTAACAGCGAGTTAACCTTATTTTGATTTAACCGTAGCCGGTTGCAGCCTGGTGTAACAACCAAATCATTACATGCAGTAACTACTCTCGTTGTTGATGAGTATGTATTCCAATCTAATAATCAACGTCCTTTCACCTGGCATATAAATAAAAAACCACTAGATGTGGTCGATTCAATTAGATATTTGGGGATATCCTTTAACAACTCACTCTGCGAAACTCCGTGGAAAGTAGACTTGAAAGCCCGAATGGTGCAATTTGGAATTCAAGCCCAGCTTCTGGACAAATCGTATGGCAAATTCGCACTCACCCCAATCCTGAAATTTTATCTGCAGAAAGTCTTTCCAGCGATTACTTATGGATCTGAAGCAGGGTGGTCCATCGAAGCGGTCTTTTGGCAGAAGCTTGAAGCTATTTTTTGGCGACGTGTCTTGAAGTTACCAACCTACATCTCAATGATCCAACTAAGATACGAACTTTCCATAAACTCGCTTCACGCTTGCGTAATATGGAAATCTCTGATGGCTTTTAGAAAAATGATTATGCCATCTAAACCACCTGCCTATCAGCCCTTTTCCATCAGACCTGGCCCGGGGAATTCAGTATTACTTGAAGAGTGGAAACAACGTCTGAAAAACATTCTAGCCCATGCTAACTCAAACACTGATGAATTGATAAAGCGACCGCAATTGGTTAAGAAAAAGGTCGACACAATGCATTGGATCCAGAATTACGACCAACGTTGTAAGATGGTCACAACTCTAGACACCGCAATTGGACAACATAAATTGGGCGTTCAATGTAAATATTTGACAAACTGCCCTTCCCGCCACCACCGGGCTCAGTTTTTACGAATTCGGTTAAATGCAATCAACACAAAAGCAGCACTGTGGCTTCGTCATTCAAATAAAGTAAACAACGACAGATGCCGTTTCTGCATGAAAGAACCTGAATCCATCGAACATCTGATAACTAAATGCACGCTGCTCACAACAAAACGAGCCTTACACCTAGGCAACTTTTATCCAGCGGATCCAGAAGCACGTGATTGGTGGTCGCAGGCAATGGCCGGGAATGTTGTAAAACTTTGCTGTGCGATAGTCAACTTCATAGACGCACTTGATTTAGAGAACATAGAAGAATGCTCTTAATGGAGAGCTCATCAATCGAACTTTTGTCTACAAAGAAACGGACTAAAGGAAATGAATCTTCGGATGAACCTCGGTTGTAATAAAAGTCTGATGTCGCGGCATTATACTGCGACATATTTCGACTGATATTTCAAAAAAAAAAAAAAAAAAATTCCAATACATTTTTAGTATGCAGTGGTCACTTGCATTCGTTTGAATAATTTTTAGGCATGCAACCCTCTTGTTTCAGTCTTTCTGTTACAAACATGTAATCAATAATGGATTGTTGATCATTTCTTTGCCAGGTGAAATGTGCTGGAATATCACCAGGAGTGTCACCATTCAATACTTTCAAGTTCCATGTTTTCATTTCGTTCATCCATGTCGTGGTTGCTTGAATATTGCTACTTTCCCCGTGTTCAAGACAATTTATATTGAGATCGCCACATATCAGAATCTCAGCTTCCTTCTCATTTTCTTTAATGTCGCAGATCGCTTCTGAGATTAACTCCATAAAGTTGTCAAGTCGTGTTGCAGCATAATGCCAGTAGATATTAATCAGCATTAGTATATTCTCTACTTTGGTCAGCATTGTTGGAAATTTAATCTTGACAACTTGTATGTATGGTGATATGTTTTTGGATGCCAAAATACGCAAGCCACTTGCAGTTTTTACAAGAGTCAACAGACCAGACGAGGGACGTCCCTTAGTTCCTTTGAGAGCTTGATTGTAGGCAATCTCGTAGCCATCCGCTATTGGTGGATTCATAAGCCAGGTTTCTTGTAGACAAATTATGTCTACATCTTCTAAATCAGATGGAATGTTACCAAACAGATGCATATGACCTCTAGTATTCCACGAGGTAATGCATCTCTGTCCCAATTCGCATGGCTTTCGCCATTAGCTTTCTTTATGTCTATTGATGGTTTGGGCGACCCAAGTCCAATCCTGGACATCTCCAGCAGCAGGGGAACTACATTTTTTAGCTGCACAGTCAGCCTTTGCAATTGTTATTTTAATCTGTTCTGTGTCGCGGCTTGTTCTTTACTACAAGGCCGATCTTTATGAACACTTATGTTGCGAGTAGCCTTATCTCCTTCTACTTGCTGTGCGATAACATTGGGAGCTGAAGATTGAGAGTCTGATGATAAATAGCGCTCCTTAAGCTTGGCTTCCTGCTTAATATCGCAGATTTCATCAATGCCAAATCCCAAGGAATTCAGTATCGTGCCGCTGTTCATTAATGAATCGTGAATAATTTTCGAGGTTATGTGGAATATTACACAATCATTTTTGGATTCATTCTCGAATTCCACAGTTTGGATATCTTCGGAGACCACACTTCTTAATTGTGGTATGTGGTGAAGAAGCATCATCACATTCTTCCGATTTAATATCAGGCCGTCTCTTTCTTTCTCGATACGCTCCAGCCGTAATAGATATTTCCCAGTTCTTTTTTTTAGATCAGCATGGAGCCAAAGGCCAGTTTTAGGGCCAGAAGAAACATCAGCCTTTCCGTTTATTTGGGAAGCCTCTGTTCTAGATTTGCAAGAGTCCAAGTTTATTTTTCTTGTTGGAGGAGACCATTTGTTTGAATAGCAGGAATTTACTTCTTGTTTAGTCGCCTCGTTATTCCGCTTCTCTGGTCTGATAATTGAGCTTTCTGTGGATTTCTCCTTGTCAATAAGTGCTCTTTTAGACTCCAGGGTCTGAAATTTCAGCTCATATTTCAACAGATCATGGTTGTGTATTACCTCTTCAGATTCGTCAATTGTATGTTTTCTGCCAATCGCAATGTGGTTCCTTTTCTCCTCCAACGTAAGAAAACTGACAGCCGAGTCAGCTTGATACTTTAGATTAATCTCATCCGATTTTTTGGCTTCAATGGTGACCAGTCTATGTTCACATAACGGTAGTTTATTTTTGTTAGGAGCTTAAAGTTTCTCTTTAATAGGCTCGTTTTGTTTGGTGTTGGCCAGTATCTCTTGGCCTTTCTTGGGTGTCTCGGAGTCGATGTTTATATTTAAATTAGCGGCATCTGGTTTGGGGATCTTCTTTAAATGTACATCCCCAGTTTTAAACTGGTCGCATACATCATCGTCGTCATTCTCATGCGTTGAGAGATCCAACAGCTCTCCTATGCTGCAGTCATCGTCAGATGTTGTAATTTCCTCTATTGCAGTTAATTCTTTTTCCTCAGCAGGTGTGATTTTTGTCCCACTATTTACACCGATCATTTTTTGTTCTTGGTGTATTTTGTTGCAGGTTGTTGTTATACTAAACCCTTTAATGTTTCTTAAGAATGATCGAACTTGCGATCTTTGTTGGGTCTTCCTTTTTCCTATATTTTTAGTCTTCTTTCTCACATTAGTGTTGTTTGACCTGCCCTCTTTTGCCGCCACTTTATTGCGGTTAAAGATTGCAAATACTTCTTCAGTCGCAGGAGACTCATTGCTAGCTGGTTGATCTTCCACACATGTGAGACCACTGACTATTTCTGGATTGGGTAGATCACAACTCAGTAAGGGCCTCTCTTGGCTTTGAATAAGACTTGGAGGTAGCAATGAAACCTTCACAGTAGCATCCAGTAAAGGAGGCTCCGTAGTGTGGTTAACGGTCACGATCTGAGGTTGACTGGTGAGGTCAGCCTCCTTAGACCATACAGTTATCAGAGCTGCTTTATCTCCAGTATATGCAGGCCCATTCTCATTTTCTTCGCAGTAGTGATCCAATAAGGTACCATTTCTTTTGCTTCCGCTTAGATGCTTCGTTTTGTGTTGACATTTTTGTGGTTGTGATATGTTCGGCTGGTCTGTGGATAGAATAACAGTACAAGTTTCATCCACAATGTTTTGTACTGCATCAATTGTCGCACAAGATGCTTTTGTTTGATCTTTCAAATTATACTGGTTTACAGCAGTTATCAAACTACCATCATCTTTCGCTTTGTTAAACTGGTCCGGGGTTGATGTTTCCATACTTTGCCGTTTCAGCAACGCAATTGCTTCGCGAGCAACTTCTGCGAATAGGCGTTTGTCCATTGCACTATTCTTAGTTTGTTCCAGTATCGTATTGAATATTGCTACTTTCCCCGTGTTCAAGACAATTTATATTGAGATCGCCACATATCAGAATCTCAGCTTCCTTCTCATTTTCTTTAATGTCGCAGATCGCTTCTGAGATTAACTCCATAAAGTTGTCAAGTCGTGTTGCAGCATAATGCCAGTAGATATTAATCAGCATTAGTATATTCTCTACTTTGGTCAGCATTGTTGGAAATTTAATCTTGACAACTTGTATGTATGGTGATATGTTTTTGGATGCCAAAATACGCAAGCCACTTGCAGTTTTTACAAGAGTCAACAGACCAGACGAGGGACGTCCCTTAGTTCCTTTGAGAGCTTGATTGTAGGCAATCTCGTAGCCATTTGCGTCAGATCTTGCATATTCATTTGCCATGATTTCTTTA
Organism: Ambystoma mexicanum; assembly: GCF_040938575.1. Classification (NCBI taxonomy): domain Eukaryota; kingdom Metazoa; phylum Chordata; class Amphibia; order Caudata; family Ambystomatidae; genus Ambystoma; species Ambystoma mexicanum. The sequence continues at coordinate 1,286,020,542 of NC_090928.1, forward strand.
TTTGCCTTTAGCTCCTGTTCGACCATGACCATTTTGGTATTTAGCATAGCTAATAGAGTTGTCTGGTCTTTAGCATTATCATTTAGATGTTCGTACAGTTTCATGTACGGTGCTAACAACACTGTGTGAGTCGCCATTATCAGTGTATTCAAATCTTGGCATATTAGTTTCGCAAGTTCCTGTGCCAAATGTTGTGTTTGATGAGATCTTTTGAATTTGGTTTGTACAGGGCGATGTCCTTTGCCTCGAGAGATCATCTTCTTTATTGGTGATTCATCTGTGTAGTTATCCTCCGTAGAGAAGGTCAGATGTTGGTCCACTGATTTATTTCCTAAAGGATCAAAATCGAGTAGCGGTTCTCTTAGGAGTCTCTTTTGAGATCCAGGTATATAATCTTCCATTGAGGATTCTAGTCTCTTTCTTTTTGCCATAGGTTGATCATCGTGCACAATTTCAGAGATTGAAATCTGAGGCCGGTTCACTTGCCTAGATTCAGATGTCCATAAAGGCGGGATTCGTCGATCTCCGTTATTAGAAATTTCGACCAAATTAGTCGGATTTGGTTGATGACCAAATCTTGCATTCAGTTCTGTTAGAACTTTGTCTACAACCACGATCGAGCAACGTCTATCAGTGCTTCCCTCGTTGTTAGTTGACTTGATTGGCAAAATGTTTGTACTAGCCCAGTTGGCCATTAGTGGGGCGTTTGTTTGATCTGTCGATGGAATACCACTCATGGTGCACTTGCTGTTAACCTCTCTTAATTGATGATCGTCAATTGATTCATGGCTTGTATCAGTTACAACTGTTTTCCAATCACTGCAATTTTGAAAGGTTTTTACACATGATGTACTTCTGGGCTCTTGGGGCTTTCTTCATGATCGCTGATGTAGGTCAAATCACGAGTAGTTTCTGCCACTATAGGTTGCATGGACTTGGCAATAAGGATGTCATCCTCCAAATCCTTTGAACATATCACTTGTACCTCTTCATTTTCATTTTCCGTCATTTTAAGATCATTGATCAAGTTGGTTTCCGAGACTTCTGTATCACATACGTTTGAGGCAGTATTCAAACTTGAGCAACCCGGGGGTTTTTTGCTAAGTGACGGTTCTAGACGGTTGAGTTCAACCACCCCTCTCTTCAACACATCCATTACAGCAGATAAAGATAGCAAGGGAGATGTAGAGGAAGGTCAGCTCTCTACCCCCTGCAGCCAAAAAACTACGCTGACGCTGTGTGAGCGGACGGACCCCTCCGTCATCTCCCGTTTGGCTGAGGCAGAAAACCTCATCATTTATACCAAGTCCCGAGGTACTGGGGCTGGTAATGACCATAGGACTCATTGGAGTATGATTTCACCCACAAAGAGCAAACGTTGAACCACCATACAGCCTAGGGGTTGGGAACTCTCCACAATTTTTAACTAGAATAAAATTTACCTTGTAAGCTTGTGGGCTCCTAACAGCCGCACAACAGCCAGCGCCCTTTACTCCGCCGGGCTTATAGTCTGAACTGTGCTTAATGCCGAGGGAAGGTCACGTGAGCAATCATGTGACGGCCACACAGCTCTGCCTCCTCCTGGATGCAAGCGTTTGTACAGCGCAAGTATTTAGAGACTCCCAGCGCTGGTTTGCAGGCAGCAGCAGCAGACAGGAAAGTGTTCGTTTTTGCAAAAGAGAATCTTCACTGGGAATGAGAGCACACACTATCACATCTAGGTGTGCACCCAGGGCAGCCCCCCCCCCCAGCACAACAGGAGGACCCCAAGACTGTCTACACTACCACATCTAGGTGTACACCCAGGACAGCCCCCCCAGCACAACAGGAGGACCCCAAGACTGTCTACACTATTACATCTAGGTGTACACCCAGGACAGCCCCCCCCAGCATACAGGAGGACCCCAAGACTGTCTACATTATCACATCTAGGTGTACACCCAGGGCAGCCTCCCCCCACCCCCCAGCACAACAGGAGGACCCCAAGACTGTCTACACTATCACATCTAGGCGTACACCCAGGACAGCCCCCCCAGTACAACAGGAGGACCCCAAGACTGTCTACACTATCACATCTAGGTGTACACCCAGGGCAGCCCCCCCAAGCACAACAGGAGGACCCCAAGACTGTCTACACTATCACATCTAGGTGTACACCCAGGGCACCCCCCCCCAGCACAACACGAGGACCCCAAGACTGTCTACACTATCACATCTAGGTGTACACCCAGGGCAGCCCCCCCAGTACAACAGGAGGACCCCAAGACTGTCTACACTATCACATCTAGGTGTACACCCAGGGCAGCCCCCCCAGTACAACAGGAGGACCCCAAGACGGTCTACACTATCACATCTAGGTGTACACCCAGGGCAGCCCCCCCAGCACAACAGGAGGACCCCAAGACTGTCTACACTATCACATCTAGGTGTATCCGCTTCTAGCCAACCTGGTGCCCGGGCCTTACACTAGCATCATCCGCACCCCCCCAACCCACACTGGGCTTGCACACATCACTCCCAAACTACACCTCTGTGTCACGCAACAAACCCCCCCCCTCCAATATCCATAAATCATTGCTATAGAAATGAAGCTGGTTTCATTGCATTGTAATTCAAGTACTATACAGAAAAAATCTAATGTGAAAACACAGCTGTAGCTGTCCAGGTAAATGGTTCTTCTGTCACCTGCTCTTAGGGAAGGACTTGCCTGAATGCAGTTTCAAACTGTCCATACTGGCACATTGCGGTGTGAACAGCCTGCTGGGGACTGAGGGCCCACTGGCCACTGGCTCTGTTTCAGGAATTCTGTCCAATTCTGTCCGTCCCACCTCACTTGTATTTCGCAAGGGGAAATACTAGACTAACCATATGAATTATTTTCTGAGAGAAGGTTATCATTCCAAGATGGACAGTCTGGTACACTCTTATTCTACTCTTTCAAAATACCTCTATGAGAGTGGGAAAGGGGACAAATAGCACCAGCGAGCGTTCTTGTATGCTTTGCATTAAATCACAGAGCCTTTCAGGACTAGAACAGTGATCAGAGATCTCTGTATTGGATAAACAAATCTGTGATAAAAGGGTTTTATGTGTGAATCTCTAAGTTCATAACAGACACATGGCTTGGTGCTGACATCACGGTTCACAACACTCACCCCAACATTAAAATGTTTGTAACCATGAACCATATATAATCATTTGGACAACTTAAGTTTTTGGATATGAGAAAACAATGGCTGCAACATCAGCAACTCACATGGGGTACAAGGGCTCTTTTGCTTCTTGTTTCTGGAGAATTTTAGATGAGGAGGGGCTGAGTCTCAGTGTGAGCGTGCACAGTCCCCAATACAGAAACATCTTTAGGGAATTATATCTATAGACAGGAAAGAATACCCTACAAGAGACACCCAATAAACAGTGCACAGGAAGTATACACAGAAAAGATCGTATCTCTTACAAACTTTAGCCTGACCGGTAATAAGCTGACAAAGCGTTTTAAACAAAACCGGCTTGTAATGCATGGTAAAGGGTTCACAGTTCCTCAGCCACTACCTCCTCACCATTATGCAGGCCTCAGGGGTTATTTCTGCAAAAACGAGCAGGCCCATGCTTTATCTTACAGAGCTGGCATTAGCATCTCTCATTAGTGCTGGCCTGCAGCTAGTGAGAATCATGGCGTGGCAGCATAGACAGGGCAATTGGCCTCATGGATGTAGAACCTGAGGCAACTTCCTTGATTGCTTTATGTGTGAAGTGTGGACACAGTATGGCATGTTCGTCAGAGCCACATACATAAAACGTTCCAGTATGCTATTGTATGGACATTGCACACATCAGAAAAAAACAGGCCTAGGTACTGTCACATAGAGGAGCACCACACAGACGCCATTACCCAACAGGGTGGTGACATGTGCAGCGCACAAATCATTTCTGCACACATCACTGTATAGGGACTACTGTCTGCATGGTGACACACAATTGTAATTGGTTATTTATAACACGCTCAATACCGAGAGGTTTCTAAGCGCGGACCTGGGGATCAAACCTGCATTGCTCCGTGTCATCTTGCTTCCAAGGCGAGCACGTTGTCCCTGACAAAGAGCCCTGCTTTCCTATTCAAGGTGCCAAGTCACATTGAGGAGTCATCTGGTGTGTGCGCTAGGCAGTGGCTGGCTTGTTAAGAAAACGAAAAGACCTTTAAGGCTGAGCGGATGCATTTAGTCCATGTCCCAAAGCAGCCACTAGAATGCTGAAGCAAGGAAATGACAGTTAACCTTCTGCACCATATGTAACTAAAAAGTAATATACCACAAAAAAGTTGTGGTGTGTCAAATAAAAAGAGATGAAAATAAAGAACACAGTTTAAAACTTTTTCTGTGTGGCACGTTAATGCTTGGAAGAAAGCAGCGTTGGTTTGGTCAGCTAAATGATGCTTTGTGTTGGCCTTTAGAATAAAAAAAGCCCTATGTCCAGCACATACTGTGTAAAAACAATGGCTCGTTAAAGTTTTAAAGTTTCTGCCAATGGAAGGAGGGGGGGGAGAGGGGGTGTGTGTGTGTGTGTGTGTGTGTGTGTGTGTGTGTGTGTGTGTGAGAGAGAGAGAGAGAGAGAGAGAGAGAGAGAGAGAGAGAGAGAGAGAGAGAGAGAGAGAGAGAGAGAGAGAGAGAGAGAGAGAGAGAGAGAGAGAGAGAGAGAGAGAGAGAGAGAGAGAGAGAGAGAGAGAGAGAGAGAGAGAGAGAGAGAGAGAGAGAGAGAGAGAGAGAGAGAGAGAGAGAGAGAGAGAGAGAGAGAGAGAGAGAGAGAGAGAGAGAGAGAGAGAGAGAGAGAGAGGAGAGAGAAGCATTCATTTGTTTGTAACAAAGGATACGTAACCTTTTGCCAGCAGAAAGCTCAGAGGGAATAGTAGGGGTGAGGAAAGCTCAGAGGGAATAGTATGGGTGAGGAAAGCTCAGAGGGAATAGTATGAGCGAGTAAAGGAAAGCTCAGAGGGAATAGTAAATAGTATGGGCGAGGAACGCTCAGAGGGAATAGTATGGGCGAGTAAAGGAAAGCTCAGAGGGAATAGTATGGGCGAGGAAAGGAAAGCTCAGAGGGAATAGTATGGGTGAGGAAAGCTCAGAGGGAATAGTATGGGTGAGGAAAGCTCAGAGGGAATAGTATGGGTGAGGAAAGCTCAGAGGGAATAGTATGAGCGAGTAAAGGAAAGCTCAGAGGGAATAGTATGGGCGAGGAAAGGAAAGCTCAGAGGGAATAGTATGGGTGAGGAAAGCTCAGAGGGAATAGTATGGGTGAGGAAAGCTCAGAGGGAATAGTATGAGCGAGTAAAGGAAAGCTCAGAGGGAATAGTATGGGGGAGGAACGCTCAGAGGGAATTGTATGGGCGAGTAAAGGAAAGCTCAGAGGGAATAGTATGGGCGAGTAAAGGAAAGCTCAGAGGGAATAGTATGGGCGAGGAAAGCTCAGAGGGAATAGTATGGATGAGGAACGCTCAGAGGGAATAGTATGGGCGAGGAAAGCTCGGAGGGAATAGTATGGGCGAGGAAAGGAAAGCTCAGAGGGAATAGTATGGGTGAGGAAAGCTCAGAGGGAATAGTATGTGTGCGGAAAGCTCAGAGAGAATAGTATGGGTGCGGAAAGCTTAGAGGGAATAGTATGGGCGAGGAAAGCTCAGAGGGAATAGTATGGATGAGGAACGCTCAGAGGGAATAGTATGGGCGAGGAAAGCTCAGAGGGAATAGTATGGGCGAGGAAAGGAAAGCTCAGAGGGAATAGTATGGGTGAGGAAAGCTCAGAGGGAATAGTATGGGTGAGGAAAGCTCAGAGGGAATAGTATGAGCGAGTAAAGGAAAGCTCAGAGGGAATAGTATGGGGGAGGAACGCTCAGAGGGAATAGTATGGGCGAGTAAAGGAAAGCTCAGAGGGAATAGTATGGGCGAGTAAAGGAAAGCTCAGAGGGAATAGTATGGGCGAGGAAAGCTCAGAGGGAATAGTATGGATGAGGAACGCTCAGAGGGAATAGTATGGGCGAGGAAAGCTCGGAGGGAATAGAATGGGCGAGGAAAGGAAAGCTCAGAGGGAATAGTATGGGCGAGGAAAGCTCAGAGAGAATAGTATGTGTGCGGAAAGCTCAGAGAGAATAGTATGGGTGCGGAAAGCTTAGAGGGAATAGTATGGGCGAGGAAAGCTCAGAGGGAATAGTATGAGAGAGAGAGAGAGAGAGAGAGAGAGAGAGAGAGAGAAGCATTCATTTGTTTGTAACAAAGGATACGTAACCTTTTGCCAGCAGAAAGCTCAGAGGGAATAGTAGGGGTGAGGAAAGCTCAGAGGGAATAGTATGGGTGAGGAAAGCTCAGAGGGAATAGTATGGGTGAGGAAAGCTCAGAGGGAATAGTATGGGTGAGGAAAGCTCAGAGGGAATAGTATGGGCGAGGAAAGCTCAGAGGGAATAGTATGGATGAGGAACGCTCAGAGGGAATAGTATGGGCGAGGAAAGCTCGGAGGGAATAGAATGGGCGAGGAAAGGAAAGCTCAGAGGGAATAGTATGGGCGAGGAAAGCTCAGAGAGAATAGTATGTGTGCGGAAAGCTCAGAGAGAATAGTATGGGTGCGGAAAGCTTAGAGGGAATAGTATGGGCGAGGAAAGCTCAGAGGGAATAGTATGAGAGAGAGAGAGAGAGAGAGAGAGAGAGAGAGAAGCATTCATTTGTTTGTAACAAAGGATACGTAACCTTTTGCCAGCAGAAAGCTCAGAGGGAATAGTATGGGTGAGGAAAGCTCAGAGGGAATAGTATGGGTGAGGAAAGCTCAGAGGGAATAGTATGGGTGAGGAAAGCTCAGAGGGAATAGTATGGGCGAGGAAAGCTCAGAGAGAATAGTATGGGTGAGGAAAGCTCAGAGGGAATAGTATGAGCGAGTAAAGGAAAGCTCAGAGGGAATAGTATGGGCGAGGAACGCTCAGAGGGAATAGTATGGGCGAGGAAAGGAAAGCTCAGAGGGAATAGTATGGGCGAGGAAAGCTCAGAGAGAATAGTATGTGTGCGGAAAGCTCAGAGAGAATAGTATGGGTGCGGAAAGCTTAGAGGGAATAGTATGGGCGAGGAAAGCTCAGAGGGAATAGTATGTGTGCGGAAAGTTCAGAGAGAATAGTATGGGTGCGGAAAGCTCAGAGGGAATAGTATGGATGAGGAACGCTCAGAGGGAATAGTATGGGCAAAGTTTGCCCTATTGCTAAAAACACTGGGACATATAAGAAAACAATTTGACCATGAGAAATGCAGGTTGGCCTGGTATAGGCATCGGGCAAAAATTGTCATAGTGCAAAAAAGATACACTTTCGGATGCGTCTTTTCACCAAGGCAGACTTTGCCCTAGTGCTAATACCATTCAGTATTAGAACTAGGGCAAACTAGGGGCATTATTGTCCTGCTGCAATAATGCAGTGAAAATATATATTGTTTGCCCTGGTGCTTATACCATGCCAACCCACGCTTGCCATGGTGAAATTGTTTTCTTATATGGTCCAGTGTTATTGAAAATAGGGCAAACGTTGCCCTAGTGCTTATACCATGCAACCTTGCACTTGCATCAGTGCAAAGTTTCTGTGAGCTGGCCCCTGGAGTGAATCCTCGAAGGGCACGAGGCTAGCTAGCCCACCAGCTATATGTCATTGTGGACAAGATGCTAGTCCTGGGCAAACTAGGTACGTTCTGTTATTTGATATTTGTATAGCGCGTACTGTCATTGCTATGGCTTTGAAGCACTGTGTGTTGGAAGGCCCTTCGGAAGACCGTGGTCCACGCAAGCATGAAAATATAAAGAGCATTACATTGCATTCGAATAGTGAATAGAATTAGGTGACTATTCAATTACTAGCAGATATGACTAGTTTAAAACATTATAAACGTCATGCAGAGTATTGCGTTCAGGCACAGAGAGGGCTGCTATGTCAGTTACAGCTGTACCGGATTTTTCGTGGTACTCAACTGTATTTAATGAGTAGCAGTGCAAGAGGCGGAATGGGTATTATAAATAGTCTATCAACCCCTCGGGCAACTGCCTACAGTTAAGGGCTCTGCTATATTTTACTTGCAGAAGACATGCACAGTGAATGACATGCAGTCGCATGCTAATTACATGCACTATTGTCAGATATATCAAAGATTCATTCAACGCATGTCCTCTAGTCTGTATAATCGGGTTATTGCAGTACACATGTTTTTATTGGATGAATTATTATAATTATAATGCATAGCACCTATAGCGAGCAAGCATTGACAATGCCAACAGCTTAGGCTTTTGTGTAGGCATGGGAAAGAGGTGCAAAATGGTGTGAGTGCCTGGGCCTCTAATAGCAATGCCTGACAAATGCCTAAAACATATACGCAAGCCAAAACTGTTGGCTTTACCAATGCCTGTTTTTAGCAGGACTTCAGTGATGGACATGCATTGTGCTGATTAATCTAGTGGCTAAATGAAGACCTGGTTAAGACATTTTTATTACACTAGTAGTGGGTTTACAGCTCCAATTAAGCCCCTAACTCTCAGAAGAGTGCTTTGAAAAAAACACTGGCAGGCACTTCGATTTCAAGGTTTAGTGGTAAGGCTTGATTAAAGGGAGCTGAAAGAGTTCCTGTGAGGAGGTGTTTTGGGCGGGGAGGAGCAGGAACTGAGTGGGAATGGCCATGGGCAGTCAATGGGTGGGCCCATAACCAAACAATACCTACAAGCTGTGTGTCCCTCCTCATGTGCCATTTCTCCTTACCTGTACTCTAATGCAAGAGTTTTGGCTTATAGGCCAAACTAAAAATACCGCCTCGTCCTCCATGACCACCACTCCCCAAGAATCCTGGTGCTCTAGAGAAAAAACTATCTCCGCCCAACCCCACCAGAGTCCCTGACTATCCGCTTATCTTGGGCATCGAGGGACTGGTTAGGGTCACACAGAGACTATTTTTGTGCTTTTTCCTGAATAATAGGCTATACTTGCCCCCCCTGCACTGCAGTTTCCTGCTCTCTATTCTGCATCTTGAATTTATTCGGTCAGTCCACCATAGGCGGGTTCCTGGTGCTTTGCCCTCGCATGGGGGGGTTGCTGGGGCTTTTCCCTGGCAGGGTCAGGTTCCTGGTGCGTTGCCCTCACAGGGGCAGGTTGCTGGTGCTTTGTCCTCGCAGGCGTAGGTTGCTGGTGCTTTGCCATTGTGGGGTGTTAGGGAGAATTCTCCAGAATGGCTAACTTCCCTTACCTACTTAGTCCCTCAGCAGCTTTGCTGGATTTCTAGGATTTCTTTTTTTCACGTGGTAAGAGTGTGAGCCTTTTTTCCCACTCTTACATGTGTTTTGCTCTGTGTGTTTAACATTATCTTGTGTTCATAGACTGTGGAGCCTCACCTACTCCATAGGCATCATCTTTTTACTGTGTGTTACCCAGCACCTTCAGTGCAGCGACACAGGGTTGTCTTTTTCGACTTCCTAAACCCGGACTCCATTTTCTGGGACTGACTACTGTCTCCCAGAACATGTAAAGTTGCCATTGACTTTATTAGTCTTTTTAAAAATAGACATTGGATTTGGTTTTTAAATTCAAGTGTTTTGGTGTTACTCCGTAAAGCGCAGATTTCTGATGAAGCTGATAGAGCTTCTGACGACGGTGACAAGCTCACACTCACAGTCACAGTCTGCAGGGGCAGAGACTCAGTCTGCTCCATGCTGCTCCTGCAGCAGACTGCAGACGACTGCTCACCCTCTGCTCACCGCTCCGCGGTGTAATAGGTAAATAAGTCCTCCCACAAAGTAGCACTGTAGAAAGACTGCAGACTGCAGACGACTGCTCACCCTCTGCTCACCGCTCCGCGGTGTAATAGGTAAATAAAAGTCCTCCCACAAAGTAGCACTGTAGAAAGACTGCAGACTGCAGATGACTGCTCACCCTCTGCTCACCGGTCCGCAGTGTATTAGGTGAATAAACGTCCTCCCACAAAGTAGCACTCTAGAAAGACTGCAGACGACTGCTCACCCTCTGCTCACGCTCCGCTCCGATTCTGTATGCAAGGTTTGCCATGTAGGTGGAATTAGTCTTTTTAAAACTCACAGACCCATTACAAACTATCTTTCATAGAGTTCTGGAAAGGGTTAATAGTTATCCCTTTTTGTCTGTTTCTCATGGAACATTGTTTCGTTCCCTTTTCATTAAGATTTGGCTGGTGGCAGTGGTCACTACCCTATTTTTCCTACTGTGGTTATTTTATATAGCCTTGGTATTGTTTTAGGCTATCTTGGTAGCCTCGAACGTAAACCCGCAGGACCATATGTTTTTATACGGTTCCGGCTGGGTTTATTCACCAATTCTTTTTGTAAAAGTCTTTCTCGTGTTTTACTCGATGCGCCAAACCAGGTTTGGTTTCTTTGTTCGCCAACCTTTCGCAGGCTTCTGTACAGAAGCTCTCCTTTGGCCCCTGAATGTCTGAGGGGGACAGGATGTGAGGGAGGGGTTTGAGACTCCCTGCATAGGGTCGCCTTGGAGACCCATGTCGCACTCTAGTATGATTGGCTGTGGTGATTGTCCCGGCGGGACAGCCACCCTGCTGTGTGATTGACAGCCAGACTGTGTGAATGGGGGAAAACTGCATAAAAAGCAGGTCTCTGGGACTGGAAAGGCAGAGTCGCCACTGGATCGAGAGAACCGAAGAGAAGCTGACAGAAGAGGACCTCTACCACGACTGAACCTCCCAGTGAAGCCCTGCTGCGGGTCCGAATCTTCAAACTTCTACGACAGGGAAGATCTGCAAGGAATCTTCTCCCCTTGAGCTGGTGGGAACAACCAGTTCGCCAAATTGCTAGCCAGGCCTCCCTCCTCTGGACGAATTTGCTGTACAGAGCAACAATGAACCGGATAGCCAGGAGGAAAGGACCCTGCTTGCGTTTTAAGGAGCACACCTTTTATTCATCACTTTACTCCGCTGCTGGTTTCTTCCCTGGGAGTGCAGGACCCTCCAGTCTTCCTCCTTCTTGTCAGTCCAACAGTCGCTTCAGGAACCGCAAGCCTGCAGGACCTGCCAGGAACGTCTACCTCAGCTACAGCATTCTTCTGCTCTAAAGGTACTGTGCTAACCCAGTTGTTCGTTTCGTCCAGCCGTGGGGAAAGTGTGTGAAATCTTTCGCCAATCCGAGGGCTTGTCCTTCTCCATTCTTTAAAGTAACTTTTCGTCTGACCAACTTCGTTCTGAACTCTTGGCAAAGACTTAACCGCGAACTACTCAAAACTGTGTGATCCTCTGCATAGACTTTGGTCCATTGGCTTTGGCCCAGGCCTCCTGATTTGATTTCCTCACTGTAGTTCCTTTTTCTAGATTGCCCTGCTTACTTACCTATTGATGCTGTTCAATTTCTATCTAACTTTGTCTTTCCCTCCCTTTTAAATTGCTGGAGTGCCATTTTGCTCACACTTCATTTTGAGCCTAACTTGTGCAGAATCTATTGGGTGTGGTGTAGTGTATTAAGATTGTGATTTTTCAACTGCTTGATAATAGTGAAATGTTTTATAACTGATATGTAAATAAATGTATTTTCTTTTACTCAGAAACCTTGAGTCAGTGTTTGTTTGAATCTTAGTAATTGCTGTCCTTTGTGTAACTATTGATACTGCTCACTTGCTCTTGAGATAAGTCTGACTGCTCAGCCATCGCTACCTCTTTTACTGTGTAATACAAGCTTGTACCAAAGGTGAATTTGTACTGTCACTTGTAGTCCTAATTGTGTGGTGTTCTCAATGGGTACTGCATATAATTCTGCCTAACACGGCGGCAGGTTGCTGGTGCTTTGCCCTTGCAGGAGGCGGGTTCCTGGTGCTTTGCCATCGCAGGGGCAGGTTCTTGGTGCTTTGCCCTCGCAGGGGCGGGTTGCTGGTGCTTTGTACTCGCAACGGCGTGTTGCTGGTGCTTTGCCCTTGCAGGGGCAGGTTGCTGGTGCTTTGCCCTTGCAGGGGCGTGTTGCTGATGCCATGCCCTTACAGGGGTGGGTTGCTGATGCCTTGCCCTTACAGGGGCGGGTTGCTGGTGCTTTTCCCTTGAAGGGGCGGGTTACTGGTGCTTTGCTATGGCAGGGGCGGTTTGCTGATGCTTTGCCCTTACAGGGCGGGTTGCTGGTGCTTTGCCCTTGCAGGGGTGGGCTGCCGGTGCTTTTCCGTTGCATGGGGCGGGTTGCTGGTGCGTCACCCTTACAGGGGCGGGTTGCTGGTGCTTTGCCTTTACAAGGGTGGGTTTGCTGGTGCTTTGCCCTTACAGGGGCGGGTTGCTGGTGCTTTTTCCGTTGCAGGGGGCGGGTTGCTGGTGCTTTGACCTTACAGGGGCGGGTTGTTGGTGCTTTTCCCTTACAGGGGTGGGTTGCTGGTGCTTTGCCCTTACAGGGGTGGGTTGCTGGTGCTTTGCCCTTACAGGAGCGGGTTGCTGGTGCTTTGTCCTTACAGGGGCGGGTTGCTAAAGCCTGCACCCCAGTCGCCCATTTTGAAGTACCAGGAACATTCACACCAACATATGTGATGTACGATGAGCAAATAAACCAGCAGAGAGCCGCAGTAGGGCTCTGACAAGTACCTACCAGAAGAGCAACACCTATTGAAGTACCAGTACCCAGAAAACCATGGACAGTAAGGTATCCATTAAGAAAACCCTACCAGCAAATAAGACTAAATGAAGAGTGCCTAAGTACCGTCCCCAAAGAAACCAAAAAGGTCCTAATGGAAGACGAATTGTGACATCACGAGGACTCGGATAGACTCACAGATAGAAGAAATGATGACCCAAGAATGGCACAAAGAGACAAAACGTCATGAGAAAAGAGATTGTGAACCTAAAAGTGATAGAAAGCTATCAAAACGTAAGAGTTAAGCTGTAAGCGAAATGAATACAGTCGACCAGTTTACACCTGTACATATGCTTGCAACCGCAAGAAAGCAACGAAAACAGTACAGCTTGCTATGCTAAGTTGAAGAATAGCGCGGCATGCACCATTATACATAATCTACCTCAAAACGAAGCACAGTAGTATAAGTGCAATGCCACTTCGCAAATGAAGCAGAATTAACGCAGGTTACTAAAGGCCAAATGATCAGAGTTTCATATTCTAGCGAAACGAAAAGAGACGACTGAATCAAAACTCAGCAGGAGCAACTCGTGGCAGAAGAGCCAAGGTCGAGCTAATAGGAGAGGAACCATAGCTACATATAATTGAAACTTAAGAACAGAATATCCTGTCTTTGAAAGGTCGAGATAAGGAAGCGTGGGCAGGTGGCGAGCTAAACAAGAATCAAATATACAAATTGAGAGAAACGAGACAAATTCATGGTGTGTAAATCACATGACCAGCCGAGCGAGAAGAGCACGGGTTCACACCTACGCTTGGCATCCGCCCCAGCAGAAGATATCAGAACTTTTCCAGACAGAAGATGCAGTTTCGAGGCCAACCACATTGAGATAATTGACACATAGTTGCTGAAGCGATGATTGATTGTAACTATAATTGGAGAAAGGCCGGATAACTGGGGGGCACCCCGCACCTGGTTGACCGTTCTGCATGCTTCTAAGCGAAGTGGAAGAATGTACATGGGTTGTTGCCAACCCAATCACAATGGACCAAATAATCTTGGGTCCTATAGTTAGTAGAACCAATAGGACGTCGTACTTTTAGTGACGTCTACAGTAGTCATTGTGAAGGGAGGGCTTAGTTGCCCACCTGACAGTGTTTTATCCAATACCCTCACTCCGTTCCCACATACAGATATAGTACCTATATTAAAGTTACCTTTTACTAACCAATAGAAATGCATATTAACTTTTGAGTGTTACACATCAGATTATGATGAGTTTTGAATATAGATTTTACAACTTGTATGTAGTTTGTTGGAGTTGAAGCGAGAAGGACGATCGCATCACTGCTGATTTCCATAACTCTCTGTTTTTTGTACTTGTCATTAAACAGACTCCCTTTGCCAAACCATTCAGTTGTCCTTATCGATTGGTGTTGGAGTAATATATCTGCAACCCCATCCATCTCAAAGGTGCAGCTAACTCGTCTTAAAGTACTTCGGAGCATACCTCGGCTCTATTGACCGGCCGGGGGTCTACGGAGTACACTTGGTAGCAGAGATTTGATGGTTATCGATTATTGACTAGAATAAGACACCTATTGACTGTCGACATAAAGTAACTCTAGGTCTTCGGCAATATCACAAGTCCTTTGCCATTCGGCTGGCTAGACCGTGAAGCTCCCCGTAGACAGTGGTAGTATAAGGAAGACTGCAGTCCTGGGCCTGAACGGACCTGTGTTCCCCACACTTCCCTTCCCATTCCTATGGGCATCTGAGCGGGTGAAAACCCGAAAAAGGCAGTAACAAAGGCGGTGATCCCGAGGTTCCAGAGAGGAACCAAACGAACGTTGAGTAACAAAAATTGAATGTTTTGGCAAATAGTGCATGCCTTAGAACAAGTAAAGGGAAAAGGTAACAGAGGGAGGCGGGAGAAAACAAAATATAGTTAGAAGTAGAGAAGACTGTATATATATAAGGGGATAATGACTCAAGAATAATTAAGTAAATAAAAGGTTACCGGGGAGGACGCCCGAGAAGTGAGAGGGTACCGGGGAAGACACCCGAGAAGTGAGAGGATTCGCCTTATTCCTACGCTTTTAATACCAGCGGCTAGAAGAAGCGTGTACCCATAGTCCCAACTATAAGGGAACAACTAGGCTACCATGATGATTAAAACGTCGTGAAAGGGGTACGTTTAGACTCCATGAAGGTGTAATGATTAGAAGCAGAGATACCTGTGACCAGCTGGTGTTCGTCTAGTCTGTCAAGCATCTGTCTTACATGTTTTTTGTTGTGACGTCATATACAAAAAAAATTATTTGAGAAAACTGATTTCAATTTTACACGATTTAACAGCTGAGATAAAATCACACACACATTGATGTTTTTGAGTAAATTAGAAGGTATACAAATTCTGTGAAAATTTGGGATTGGAGCTTGCCGTGTTTGGTACTCGCTCATATTGTGGGAACTGTTTAAGTCACACGAGAGTGTCGACAAGTGTTATAAAAGAGGAAAAGGAACAGATTTAAGCATGGAAGACATAACTCCACTGACACACCTATGTAAACAGCTGCCGAAACACGCACCCAAATTGAAGAAATACAGTACAGAGTGGGTCAAAGGAACTGGCCACAAAATCTTTATGCCATGGCCACAGGGCGGGTCCTTATCTAAAGCCGTCTTGCAACACATGATGACATGTTTGCATGCCACATGCACGGACAAGAAGCTAGAAAAACGCATAGCTATTCTAGAGCTGTGGAAAATGTACGAACAAGAGAAGGGAGAGGAGCCGCCAGTAGATTGGATACTTAATATATGCTCAGAGGGGGGTGAGATGCCTACTGCGCCACCCGCCCCATCTGAACCAAAGGTTGAAGAAAGTAAGGACGAGGGATTAGACCCGCTGAGAGAGCTTAAAGCAGCCATGGGGTACAGCAACTCAGCGTATGAGTCACCTATGCAAAGTAGTGATGAAAATCAAGGGAACAATAAGGATAAGGATATCACCCCGCAGTCCCAATGGACAAGGAGAGACATGGTGACGAAAGGAGAGATCAGGCAGAGACAAGCGCATCTCTCGACAAAGAGAGAGAAGGGAAAAGATGGAAGGGAAACAAAGATAGAACCAATGGGATAGCATTATAGGAGGACACATTTTATTAAAACTTGATGGCAAAGGAATGGAGGACGCAAAACAAAAGGAATGGATAGAGGGTGTACAGGGAAAGGTAAAAGAGGAGTTAAGAGATGAAAGAATAAGAAAGAAAGACAGACAAAGGCGAGAACAGCTATATCGCGAAGAGCAAGAAAGACAGCTCGATCGCAACCCAAGAGCAGCCAATGATCAAGACAGACAGAAACAGAAGAGGTTAGAGGAAGAACAAAGATATGAGAGAAAAGAATAAAGAGACGAAGAGATGAGGAAATTCGAAGGGCAGATGAACGTAGAAATGAAAAGAAAAAGGAAGAAGATAGGGTCAGAGAGGAGGTTAGGAAGCGCAAAGAATTTGATGACGATGTAGAATGTAAGCGAAGACAGAGAGCACACAATCTTGAATATCTGGGGAGAGAGGTTAGAAAACCCGCTCCAGTAGTGCATTGGGAAGACATAGAAGAATTCTTTCCTGCGTACGATTCAGTACCAGGCACGTCTAGGGCACATTTGGAAGATGACTTCGACACCCAAAGCATCGGAGAAACGATCGATAAAATATATGATGAGATGGGGCTCGAACAAACACCCCAAGGGGAGGGGGAAGACGAGCGCCTGGAGAGCTCCCAGCTCTACGACACAGAGGATGTCACTCAAAGTAGTGGGAATAGGGAACATTCCCTGGCCAGGTTAGAAATCAGCCGGAACCAAGACGATGGAAGAAGTTGCACGAATTGGGGACAGACCATGTCTGACACTGATAGGGAGGAGACTGAGGAAAATGAGGAAGAGAGACAGAGCAAAAGGCGACTCCCAAGGGTTAAAGGAATAAGATGGTTAGACACTAGCGAGTCCGTACCAAGGGCATCGGAATCAGCCACGCAGTCCGACCGGCATGGAGAAGTATCACACGGTCAGAGGGGGGGTGTATTCAACGCCCTGCATGGACAGACTTAGGTCCGTACAAGGCAGGCGATGATGCGGGAATATCACCCCTGCTTTAGATAGAAGAACCATGAGGGAAGAGAGAGAGAGAGAGAGAGAGGGCTACACATCCCAGTTTCCGTTGCTTGAGAAAGGGGGAGTGAGACCGCAATATGTTCCATGGCCACACATGGATCGAGAACATTTTAAATACAAGCTTCCAATGCTGACATCGGGAGCCGGAAAGTGGATACATGAGTTAGAAAAGATGACAGGAGGAAACACACTAGCTATAGGGGACATCAAAGGTCTCCTGATCGCCATACTTGGTGAGAGAGCAGACAATATGTGGACACGAGCAGGCTACCCTGGTGTAACCACAATACCTCGCATGACAGAGCTCCATTCAACAATTGTCTAGCCGCAGTATGGAAAGCGCTACGAGTGCTATACCCAGACACTTCCGATATGGGAGCTATAATGACGCAGAAAATGAAGGAGTCTGAGGATCCGTTGATTTACGTACAGAATTTTCGAGACGCCCGGGCGCTCGAGACTCATGAGTCTTGAACGAAATCTATACCTGTGTTCTACCATATATCGTGCCAAGGGCTGCCAGAGCCGGTGCAGAAACAACTTAAGAAATTGGTGGGAGTTGAAGCCAAGCCTTGGGCTGAATTACAGTTGACCATCGCACACTATTGTAGACTGCTGCAAGAAAAGAATCACAAAAAAGAAGCTGCACGTAAGGGCGAGGAAGCAAAATTGGTGCAAAAGAAATTGTCAAAATATGCTCTTGAGGGAGCCATGATAACTAGCACAGCTGAATCAAGCATGCATCAGGTGACTAATCTTCAGCATAATAATCAGAGCAGTACTGGGTTTTACCCCAGGGGAAGAGGATTTAGGGGAAGAGGATGGCAGAGCAATCAGGGAGGTTTAAAAAATCAAGGAAGTTTTCAAAATATGCAAAATGGTAACCAAGATATGTCAAATGGACAAATGATCCGACCACCGCCAGTGTGTTGGCTGTGTGGGATGACAGGGCACCTGGCACGCACATGCAGAAACCAAGGCATGATGCAGAACGGCCAAGGGACAGGAGCAGGTATGGTGAATCCACCTGCAGTTTTACAGCAAAGTGTTGCACAGAATCACACAGTACAACAACAAGCTCCAGGAATGCAACAAGGGTTGCAACCTCAGAGCATGGGACATTTTCCACAAGGACAATCCCAACAGGCGCCATTGCAATTATCACAGACGATGAGCACAGGGGAGACCACAAACCTTGGAATGAGAAGTAACGCTGGGAATGGAGGAAATCCACCTGTATATAGTGGGTCAAATTTGTATATGGACTAGGACAGCTCACGTGGAACCCTGATGTGTTCTATCCTATCAGTGACACCAGACCCTCACAGGGAACCTAGGGTGGATGTCGTTATAGGGGATAAAGAATATTCCTTCTTAGTTGACAAAGGTGCAATATGCTTGTGCATACGTGAAGGCAAGTTTTCCTTGTCTGGCGAGGCCATAAATACTCAGAGTTTTACAGGAGCTACAAGTCGTGTTACCTTCAAAAATGCACTTTCAGTCTCCATAGGAGAATGTGAAATGAATCTCTCTTTATTATACTCTCGAGAGACCCCAGGAAACATTTTGGGTTGAGATTTAATGACAAAGTTAAACATGACAATTTAGTTCACGGAGGAGGGCATAGTATGTTCCAATCCAGGAATGCACTACTCAAATGTATGCGAAAGGATAAGGGCATACTTAGGACACATAGCCATGAGGGACATACCATTAGAGCCAGAAATGTTCGCATATGGTATGCGTGTGCTTATGACAGGATTGCCAGGCCTTACAGACAAAATCATGAGAACCCCTGATGAGTTCTTATTCAGACCTAGAATACCGATGCATGAGGAGAAGGGACAAGTATTTCCCTTGATGATACACACAGCTACAATACAAGAGAAAGTGGCCTTGATTGACGGTTTTGAAGACAAGGGCCGACAATGGTGCGCAATAATTGCCATTGAAGAGGGATATCGAGTGACCGACGTCACCGATGACAATCTGTTTGAAGAACAAGATGATATCGGAGAGACGATGGTTGAAGTGAATCTCACCTTTTGGGTAAAAATGATTAAAAGAGAAGTAGCTCAGATAATGATGTTGGCACAACAGCGGCCCGAATATCTTGATGCCGACATGGCCAAGGTGCCTGTCTCAGTATGGACTACAGGCCCCTATGACGTAGGCCTCTTGAAGGGGGTTGGAGAAGTGAAGATTAAATTGAAATCAGGAGCAATTCTACCAAAAGCCCTACAATATCCCATGTCCAGAGAGGCAGATGAGGGGATTTTTAAGACAATTTCTGCAATGATGGAGCAGGGCATCTTAGTGACGTCAGAATCATCATGCAATACTGCGGTTTATCCGATCAAAAAATCAAAGGGAGGGTCTTGGCATTTAATTCAGGATTTACGCCCAATAAACGATATTGGTGAGGCCGAGTTCCCTATAGTCCCTAACCCGGCTTCAATCCTACGTAATATACGCGTTGAGGCAAAATATTTCACGGTGATTGACTTGAAAAATGCATTTTTCTCAATCCCGTTGCACCATGACTCACAAGATCTGACGTCATTCACATTCAGACAGATGAGTCTGAAAAGCACAAGACTACCCTAGGGGTACTGTGAGTGTCCATCTATTTTTAATAGAGTCTTACAGATGGACTTGAGCAGTATTGCACTAAAAAGTGTCGCCCTGCAATACGTGGATGACATCTTAATTTGCAGCACAATAGAAGAGCAGTGCAGGCACGATTCTGTTCAGCCATTGACTATACTGGTTGAGAAAGGATATAAAGTGGACAAAGAAAAGTTACAATATTGTCAACAAGAATGCTGTACATAGGCCAGCTGATCTCACATGAAGGAAAGAGAGTGACCCCAGAAAGGGCTGAAGCCATACTGAACACGGCTAAGCCACACACGATAAAGCAGATGCAAAGCTTTCTAGGCCTATGCAACTATGTCAGGGCATGGGTCTTCGACTACAGTTCCTATACTAAGCCATTACTTCAGGCCCCAACGAAGGCCCAAGTAATGAAGGAAAAGATTGAATGGTCGGAGACCATGGAGGAAGGGTTTGCTGAACTCAAAAGAGCTATTTGCACAGCACCAGTTCTCGGGATTCCCAATTATGCAGAGGAATATTTCCTGTTTTCACACACAAATGGCAGCGTTATGACAGCAGTGCTCACACAGAGGACCACATTGGGGTACAAGCCCCTGGCATACTATATTGGGATTTTGGACCCAGTGATAAGCGGTCACTTCCCCTCCGAACAAAGTTTAGCTGCCGCAGCATTCGCCATAGACAAGGCTACAACCATTGTGATGGGGTGCTTCATGACGTTGTACGTCGAACACTCATTATTTGCCATTCTAGAGAAACCAAAGGGCACATTGACATCTCAGAGAGCTTCTGCTTATGAAGTGATCATATCGAATCCATCTATTAAGATTGTCCGATGTAAGATAGTGAACCCAGCTACGTTTATAGCAGAGCCAGTCACTTCAGGAGAGCCAATACATGACTGTGCAAACTATGAAGAATTCTATGATGAAATTCCCAGGGTGAAAGAAAATGCCTTGGCAGAAGGAGAGATCGTCTTTATTGATGGGTCTTCAAGGATCGATGAAAGTGACGGACAAAGATATACAGGCGTTTCTGTGATGAAACACATAGCAAATGGTGAGTTTCGAGTACTCCTTAGTGCAGGAATCCCATCTCACTACTCAGCACAAGCTGCAGAATTATTGGCGTTGATACTCGCCATTGAGAATCACGCAGACCAGGAAGTAACGGTGTACAGCGACTCCGCCTATGTGACATCGACAGTTCATGCAGGTTTAGCGTTCTGGAAAAGGAGGGGCTGCCTCCAAGCTGACGGCATGCCAGTGCAGCACGCAGCCTTATTGGACAGGCTGATAAAGGCACTACAACTCCCAGTGGGCATAGCGGTCGTGAAATGCGCCGCCCACACGAAAGGGACAGATTTTATCTCACGCGGAAATCAAGCGGCAGACACCTAAGCTAAGCGCATGGCATCCAAAAGTGAGACGATCATGGCAGTGGAAGTTATCCATGCCAATGAACGAATGATGGTTAGGGGAAGTACACCTGAAAGTTACAGTAATTTGGGGCAAACGCAGCAAATGGAACTTCAAGGGGAGGCACCACAGGAAGAGAAGAACCTGTGGAAACGTCGAGGGTGTTCTTTAAATCCCTCTGACAGCCTGTGGTGACAAGACAGCACTGGTAAACCACTAATGCCTGTAGCCCTATTAAAAATAGCGCTGGAGCAGCTACATTATCCTGCACATATGACAAAAGAGAATTTAGCAGCAACGCTAGGGGAAGACTGGTTCACAGCAAATTTAGCAGAGCATGTTGCTTTTTTATGGTAAACTGTATAATCTGCCAGCAATTCACGGCTGGGCACACATTAAAAGTAATGAGAGGAGTCAACCCCAGGCCAAATGGGCTTTTTCAGCTCTTGCATGTCGATTACATCGACATGATTCAAGTATGCAACGGGTACAGATACTTAATTGTTGTGGTGTGTCCATTCTATAGATGGATAGAAGCAGGTCCATGTACACACCCAGACTTTATCTGTGTGGCCACATTTCTAGTGAGGGAAGTGTTCCCCAGGTGGGGGGTGTGCGAAGTAATGAGATCAGATAATGGAGCTCATTTTGTAAATGAGACGTTTGAACAGATTAGCTTGTTGCTTGGTATAAAGCACAAGTTCTCGTCGGCATATCATCCACAAGGTAATGGAATCAGCGAGAAGCTCAACGCCTTGTTAAAGGAAAGGATAGCCAAGTTGAAGCTTACTCTAAAGAAGGAGTGGTTGCACTGCCTTCCTTTGGCATTGTATGCACTTCGGAACCAACCCGGTTCTGACCATCATGTTACGCTGCACGAGATAGCCACAGGAAGAAGAATGAGAACTCCCTTGACCCCACGAGACAGAGCTAGATGTGATGCCCAGTCAACATGAGAGGTTTTAGGGTCTGAGATGCAAAACTATCTGAACTGCATGACATCTTGCCTTACTTTAATTTCAGACCAGCTGCAGCGACGACAAAAGCGGTGCAGGGCAGCACGGAACACAGAAGGAGATGCTACAACAGACCCAGCTCAAGGATTTTGTCTTCCACCCATCTTCCCTGGAGACACTGTCCTCGTGAAAAATCATACGAGGAAAAAGTGGGACGAACCAAGATTCAACGGTCCCTTCACCGTGGAGGACTACACTCCATCCGCAGTGAAACTACAAGGCAGGAGAGCTTGGATTTTTCTCGGCGATATCAAACCTTACATCGGAGAAGGCCCCCTGCCTGCACCCCAACGAGAGAAATCGACGAGCGATGGGGAAGAACCACAGCACGTGCAAACGAGCTCCACGATGAAGAAAAAGGACGCATGACAAACCAGACACAGACAAAGAACCTTTTGCAAGTTGTGGCTTAAATAGGACACTTCCTCTAAGCAAAAAAGGGGATAAGGACATAGAAAACGGATACTCTGTGCATCCTAGTTTCAGGGTGAAGAAGAAAATTGCACGTATAAGCCACAACACAGTCTGTTGACTGTTGAACTTTGGACTGAGGCACACTTAAGCCTTGATGAGAAAAGGATATGCCAAATTATTTTGATCAAGAATACTTACATTGGAAGCAAATACAGTATCCTGATTCATTCAATACCGAGACACTATTCGGAATCACTTATGGTGTCCCATAGTAGAGACATCACAAAGAACATAGTAACCTATCTTGTTCTAGTGCTAAGATCATATCCATCATTGGTAGGGAGGATCACCAATGTCACTGACTTTCTTCAAGATTCTGAAAACGAAAATACAATGAGACCACTACGTACTGTTATTGCCAAACAATTTCTCATACTTCCTGAGTACAGTGAGGAGAAACCAAATATACCCAACACAGGCGGAAATAGATGAGCTTATGAACACACTGTTCTTTCGCCTAATTGACGACTGTCCAACTCTTGTCGGAAGAACAACAGACACACTCACGTTTCTTCGAGACCCAGCAAATACAGATCATTTAAGCCATCTTTTAAATAAACTAGTGATCCTAGTCGCACTCCACGCGACCGAACAGTGCAGACATTGCTCACATTAAGGAGGAAGCACATAATCCTGAACCTCAGCAAGACAGGACGGATGTCCCTGTCACCAGAAGACAGTGGGTTGGCACACAATGTTCTCTTTCGCTTAGTCACCGACTTTCTAGAGCTAGTGGGGAGACCAATCGATGTTGATGTCCTCACATTCATCAGAGATCCAGCTAATATTGCCCAGAATGCTCTTGCATGGAATCGTGCTTCAAGTGGAACTCTCTAACCATCAGTGGAGCTATCTGAGGAGATTCTAAAAAGCCTTCCTCCGACGGACAGATCGAGGAAGCAGTGTCAAGAACTTCACTTGTATTTGTTGTTAATTTTTCCCTAGCTTCTTCATACTGATCAGCATACAATATGTCTTCATGACTGAAACAAATCCGAGGCGTGGATTGGGAGCTTACTTACTTCGAACATGCACAGTAAAGTGACTTACTGAAGTGTTATTTAAATTTCTTTTTTTTCCCCAGAGTCTAGCAAAAGAACTATATTCTGAGATAAGAGACTATTCGTCACCCGCAAGAGGGGGGACACTTGTGGAGCACCGGACACTCTTGAACACAGAAAGAATAAACATTAACATTTGTTGAATGCTCGAGATGGGAGTCCAGAGCAGCAATTTAGTCCTCCCGCAAGAAGGGGGCTACCCCCGATTCTCTGGATGTAAATGCTGCCTCCTGACATACAGGGGCATAATGTATTTGTGATTCATATTCATCATTGTTTTACTGTCATTAATGATCAGAACTGCAATCTTTATAGGTGCACAAAGCATTTCAATTCCAGTGCACCCACCTAATGATACACGCGTGAAACCCACAAAAGCACCCAGACCTTACATAGTCATTCCAGTCCCTAGAAGAACTGATGGAGGAATGAATGAACTTGAAATAGATGTGATTAGCAATGACACTCACACACTTGTGGTCACAATCAAACAGAAAAGCCGGAGACAGGGTCGGCACAGAATGAATGAAGTAAAGTTACTGACAACTACACGCACGCAAGCACTGATTGCACACGAAACAGGCCTAAGGTCAATGATTGGAGAACCACAAACCAAAGCTGTAGAGAAGAAGAGACTGCCTGCCATAAGAAACTCCACAGTAGATGTTGTGAGAGAACAAGAAGAGTTAAGAGGAAAACCAACAGAAGCAGTCATATCAGAAACTCTTAAGAAAACAAGAGCCAACTCGGAAAAGCTCTCTGCACGGACACAACTGATAGTAGACTCATTGTTTCCGCACATAGCCAGAGCGCGGAAACTGCAAGAGGAACTGAAGAACAAAACCGCAGAGACTGTACTACCAAGCACATATGTTAACACACAAGGGACAAGTACCAGTTCTACAATACAACCATACGCTGGACCACCGTCAGGGTGGTTGAAGTGGATATTTATAACCCACAGGAAAAAGATGCATGAGGACCAAGAAAGAGCTGCCAGGCTCTTGTCCACTCAAATGGTGAAGATGAGGAGGCCTGCACCATGGGGGAAAGTGCCTGTATGCCTCCCAGAGGGGAAAAGCTACATGGACATTGTTAGGGATGTGATGGTAGTGAACTACATGAAAACCCTAAGAACAAAGAGAAGCATGCATGTAGATGACAACAAACTAAACAACTACCTAGACAGCACAGCAAATCTGGGAAATAACATTTGGTACCAGCACATTAAGGAAGTTGGAACACGAAATTCCGAAGGGGAATGCTTTGTTTGTGCACTCCTACCATACAGCATGGGGAAGTCCAAGATCTTCGTGGCTGTAGAAATTGATGTCCAGATGGCACATTGTCTTTCACACATAGCCATGTGCAAAACTAGAGGACAGTTTATGGGAAATGATGCTTCTCTAATATGGGCAACTGAAAAGGCCTATCCCGATGAAGAGGATTATGTCCAAGACATAAAGACAAGAAATAGAGCTCAAACTAGAAATCATGTGATCAGATACGAGAAGCCTGGATTTAAAGGAGCGGAAATAAGAAGGGAAGCAAATCAGAAGCTATATGTCCAATTAAAGACTCCAGAAGAAGCTCGAAATTGGAAGAACAGAGGCCAAATGCAGATTTGGGGAACATTGCTTTCACCAGACGAATGGGAGAAAGGATTAGTGATTTGCAGAGCATGGATGGTCGCTGGAGCCTGCAAGGAAGCAATTGAAAATTCACAAAAGCTGTGCAAGCCATTATGGCCAAAGCTTGCAAAACTACTCACATGGGTTGAAGACAGAAGAGGACCCCTACAGATAGTGCCACTGGAAAGCCCAAAGTTGTGCTTCAGGAACAAGGGCACAAGAAAGATAGGAGAGAATCAGAACTGTAGACGAATTTTTGATGCTGCAGGAATGGTTCACGGAACTGCAGTAATTATGGATCATTATTGGGCATGTGGATCCAGAGCATACATCAGACTGCCAAAAAACTGGGGAGGCATATGCACAATAGTGAACGTCCACGTTCCAGCATTAGAGATCCTGAAGAGTGACTTGAATATTGACAGTTTCCCGAAAGTAGATGCTCACCTGAGGAAGAAGAGATCTGTGGAACTGCTGACACGAATGAAGAGAGAAAATTACTTCTCTGCTAAATCAGAAGAAGCATTTCATGCAATCACATATGAACAAAGGCTGTTCAGCCTCACCTCATCAGTGTTCACAACAATTTTTAGGCCAAGAATCCAAGATGGAGTAAATACTAAATGGTTGCAGATAACCAGATGGGAGTTACTGCAGACGATCAACACGACCATAAAAGTATTCAATGCGATTAAGGAAGAGTTAAGAGCCATCCGACTAATGACTCTCCAGAACAGATATGTCCTTGACATGATCACAGCTATGGATGGAGGAGTTTGTAAAAAAATCGGAGAATCATGTTTCACATTTATACGTTCTCACGATGAAGAAAATGGAACCTTAACGGAAGCAATAGGTAAGCTGACAAAGCTGCAGAACATATGATCGACGAGACAGACGAAGTTGATGATGATAATTGGTTTGATCACTATTCTCGTGGGTCCCACAATGGAGGGCAGACATGTTAAAGTTTTTGGGAGCCCTGCTAGTGATGATATTACTAGGATTTTGTGTTAACAAAATAATAATCTCTCACTGCCAGAAAACTGCAAAGAAAGCCATAGGGATGAAGATCTTGATTGATGTCAAGCCAGGATGGAAGCCCAAAGACCTGACTGATGAAGAAATAAGAGACTTTGTGAAGGTCAGCAGGCATGCACCTCCAGAATGAAGTTTCTCTATCCCGGGAAGCACAGAAAGTATGGGGGAGTATGGGTTTACTGTAGCCCAAATGGACAATGTCAACTAATGAGATGGAATAAAGACGAACATGTAAGAACCGCAGGAAGCCTTAATGGAGTAATAAAAATATGGAATCCAAAGAGACACTTCTTCAAACCATCATGTATAGACCCAGAAGATGAAGAAGGAATGAACCCAGGCGATGGAGTGAAGACAAACATAGAAGAAGCAAGTGAATTAGATCCAAAGAAGGAAATGAAAGTGGTCGATGAATCGCCCTGAGGGGGGAGTGTAGAGGAGGTCCCAAATAAAGCCTGCACTCCAGTCGCCCATTTTGAAGTACCAGGAACATTCACACCAAAATATGTGACGTACGATGAGCAAATAAACCAGCAGAGAGCTGCAGTAGGGCTCTGCCCAGTACCTATCAGAAGAGCAACACCTTTTGAAGTACCAGACCCCAGAAACCCTTGGACAGTAAGGTATCCATTAAGAAAACCCTACCAGCAAATACGACGAAATGAAGAGTCCCTAAGTACCATCCTGGAAGAAACCAAAAAGGTCCTAATGGAAGACGAATGGTGACGTCACGAGGACTTGGACGGACTCACAGATAGAAGAAATGATGACCCAAGATTGACACAAAGAGACGAAACGTCATGAGAAAAGAGATTGTGAACCTAAAAGTGATAGAAAGCTATCAAAACGTAAGAGAGTTAAGCTGTAAGCGAAATGAATACAGTCGACCAATTTACACCTGTACATATGCTTGAAAGCGCAAGAAAGCAAAGAAAACAGTACAGCTTGCTATGCTAAGTAGAAGAATAGCGCGGCATGCGCCATTATACATAATCTACCTCAAACGAAGCACAGTATTATAAGTGCAATTCCACTTTGCAAATGAAGCAGAATCAACCCAGGTTACTAAAGGCCAAATGATCAGAGATTCATATTCTTGCAAAACGAAGAGACGGCTGAATCGAAATTCAGCTGGAGAAACTCGTTCCAGAAGAGCCAAGGTCGAGCTAATAGGAGAGGAACCGTAGCTACATATAATTGAAACTTAAGAACAGAATATCCTGTCTTTGAAAGGTCGAGATAAGGAAGCGTTGGCAGGTGGCGAGTTAAAGAAGAATCAAATACACAAATTGAGAGAAACAAGACACATTCATGGTGTGTAAATCACATGACCAGCCGAAAGAGAAGAGCACGGGTTCACACCTACGCTTGGCATCCGCCCCAGAAGAAATTTCTGAACTTTTCCAGACAGAAGAGGCAGTTTCGAGGCCAACCACATTGAAATAATTAACACAAAGTTGGTGAAGCGATGATTGATTGTAACTATAATTGGAGAAAGGCCGGATAACGGGGGGGGCACCCCGCACCTGGCTGACCGTTCTGCGTGCTGCTAAGCGAAGTGGAAGAATGTGCATGGGGTTGGTGCCAACCCAATCACAGTGGACCAAATAATCTAGGGTCCTATAGTTAGTAGAACCAATTGGATGTCGTACTTTTAGTGATGTCTACAGTAGTAATTTTGAAGGAAGGGCTTAGTTGCCCACCTGACAGTGTTTTATCCAATCCCCTCACTACGTTGCCATATACAGATATAGCACCTATATTAAAGTTACCTTTTCCTAACCAATAGAAATGCATATTAACTTTTGAGTGTTACACCTCAGATTATGACGAGTTTGGAGTATAAATGTTACAATTTATATGTAGTTCGTTGGAGTTGAAGCGAGGACGACGATCACATCACTGCTGATTTCTATGACTCCCTGTTTTTGCAGCTATCTCGTCTTAAAGTACTTCGGAGCAAATCTCAGCTCTATGGGCCAGCCGGGGGTCTCCGGAGTACATGGTGCTTTGCCCTTACAGGGGTGGGTTGCTGGTGCTTTGCCCTTACAGGGGCAGGTTGCTGGTACTTTGCCCTTGCAGGGGCAGGCTGCTGGTGCTTTGTCCTGAGAGGTGGCGGGTTGCTGATGCCTTGCCCTTGCAGGGGCAGATTGCTGGAGCTTTGCCCTTGCAGGGGCGGGTTGCTGGTGCTTTGCCCTTGCAGTGGGCGGGCTGCTGGTGCTTTCCCCGCAGGCAGGGGCGGGTTGCTGGTGCTTTGCCCTTGCAGGGGCGGGTTGCTGGTGCTTTGCCCTCGCAGAGGCGGGTTCCTGGTGCTTTGCCTTGCAGGGGCAGGTTTCTGGTGCTTTTTACTCGCAGGGATGGGTTGCTGGGGCCTTGCCCTTGCAGTGGGCGGGCTGCTGGTGCTTTCCCCCGCAGGCAGGGGCGGGTTTCTGGTGCTTTGCCCTCGCAGGGGCAGGTTTCTGGTGCTTTTTACTCGCAGGGATGGGTTTCTGGGGCCTTGCCCTTGCAGGGGCGGGTTGCTGGTGCTTTGCCCTTGCAGGGGTGGGTTGCTGGTGCTTTGCCCTTGCAGGGGGAGGGTTGCTGGTGCTTTGCCCTTGCAGTGGGCGGGCTGCTGGTGCTTTCCCCCGCAGTCAGGGGCGGGTTGCTGGTGCATTGCCCTCGCAGGGGCAGGTTGCTGGTACTTTGCCCTCGCAGGGGCAGGTTTCTGGTGCTTTTTACTCGCAGGGACGGGCTGCTGGTGCTTTGTCCTGGCAGGTGGTGGGTTGCTGATGCCTTGCCCTTGCAGGGGTGGTTGCTGGTGCTTTGCCCTTGCAGGGGGAGGGTTGCTGGTGCTTTGCCCTTGCAGGGGGAGGGCTGCTGGTGCTTTGCCCTCGCTGGGGCAGTTTGCTGGTGCTTTGCCCTTGCAGGGGTGGGTTTCTGGGGCTTTGCCCTCGCATGGGCAGGCTGCCTCTGGATTCCTCACCTCCTTCCACTCCTCCCCCAGTTGGTGCGAGGCGCCCAGCCCTCTCCTTCTAATCTCCTGGCTAGTTATGGGTCTCTTGCCCCTGGTTGCACCGCCTTCCACTGGCTGTTTCTGGGTGCCCAGCCCTCTCCCTCTAATCTCCTGGCTAGTTATGGGTCTCTTGCCCCTGGCTGCACCGCCTTCCTCTTGCTGGCTCTGGGTGCCCAGCCCTCTCCCTCTAATCTCCTGGCTAGTTATGGGTCTCTTGCCCCTGGCTGCACCGCCTTCCTCTGGCTGGCTCTGGGTGCCCAGCCCTCTCCCTCTAATCTCCTGGCTAGTTATGGGTCTCTTGCCCCTGGCTGCACCGCCTTCCTCTGGCTGGCTCTGGGTGCCCAGCCCTCTCCCTCTAATCTCCTGGATAGTTATGGGTCTCTTGCCCCTGGCTGCACCGCCTTCCACTGGCTGGTTCTGGGTGCCCAATGCTCTCCCTCTAATCTCCTGGCTAGTTAGGGGTCTCTTGCCCCTGGCTGCACCGCCTTCCACTGGCTGGCTCTGGGTGCCTAGCCCTCTCCCTCTAATCTCCTGGCTAGTTAGGGGTCTCTTGCCCCTGGCTGCACCGCCTTCCTCTAGCTGGTTCTGGGTGCCCAGCCCTCTCCCTCTAATCTCCTGGCTAGTTATGGGTCTCTTGCCCCTGGCTGCACCGCCTTCCTCTAGCTGGTTCTGGGTGCCCAGCCCTCTCCCTCTAATCTCCTGGCTAGTTATGGGTCTCTTGCCCCTGGCTGCACCGCCTTCATCTGGCTGTTTCTGGGTGCCCAACCCTCTCCCTCTAATCTCCTGGCTAGTTATGGGTCTCTTGCCCCTGGCTGCACCGCCTTCATCTGGCTGTTTCTGGGTGCCCAACCCTCTAATCTCCTGGCTAGTTATGGGTCTCTTGCCCCTGGCTGCACCGCCTTCCTCTGGCTGGCTCTGGGTGCCCAGCCCCCTCCCTCTAATCTCCTGGCTAGTTATGGGTCTCTTGCCCCTGGCTGCACCGCCTTCCTCTGGCTGGCTCTGGGTGCCCAGCCCTCTCCCTCTAATCTCCTGGATAGTTATGTGTCTCTTGCCCCTGGCTGCACCGCCTTCCTCTGGCTGGCTCTGGGTGCCCAGCCCTCTCCGTCTAATCTCCTGGCTAGTTATGGGTCTCTTGCCCCTGGCTGCACCGCCTTCATCTGGCTGTTTCTGGGTGCCCAACCCTCTCCCTCTAATCTCCTGGCTAGTTATGGGTCTCTTGCCCCTGGCTGCACCACCTTCATCTGGCTGTTTCTGGGTGCCCAGCCCTCTCCCTCTAATCTCCTGGCTAGTTATGGGTCTCTTGCCCCTGGCTGCACCGCCTTCCTCTGGCTGGTTCTTGGTGCTCACACTCCCACTGCCTGCTTCGGGGTGCACCCCTTCCTTTGGCTCATTTTGGGTATCCAACCCCTTCTTTCTACCCTGGCTGGTTCTAGCTGCCCCCCCAGGCTATTCTGGGTGCCCAGGCCCTTCCCTCTATTTACCTGGCTAGTTAGGAGTGCCCTGCCACTCCCTCCTCCCCTGGCAGGTAATGTGGCTGTTTTTGGTGCTTTGTGAGTAGTTTATCTTACCCTCTCCAATGCCCCTCCTTTGTCTAACTGGTTTACCAAGACCCCCTCCCCCCGCACAGTTGTTGTACCCTCACACTCCCCTCATTATTTTTTCTTTAAGTGTATAGCACCCAGAAACATGACTTCCACCGCCAGTCTTTGGCCTGTATAAAGGATTTGGCTTCAAAAGCTACATTCTACTTCCTACAATAAACACAATCCTGTTCTGTGTCTAACCTTTACGATTGGAATACACACGTACTCGGTTGCGCCCAGGGTCAAGTCCTAAAATTTCAAGTGGGGGACTCATCAAAAAAAGCAATGACATCATCAGAAATTAACATATCAAGGTAAAATATGCACATTTCATTAATTTGGCTTTGCATAACCACCCAAATTGCACAGGACGAATGGCATTTGCCTTTCATATAATCAACACACACACACAAAACCAAGAGAGGCTATATTCTTATATATAGTGTTTTTGAAAACGCTAAAAGGTGTGCATGTTTTAAACTCCAAGAACCAATACAAATGTATTCCCTGGAGGTTGCACTACTGACATGACACATTTCACCTTTAGTTGTTTACTGTTGTTCCTCCGGATGTATAGTGCAGTGGTGACGTGTCCAGCCTGCAAACCTGACGACCCCGGTTCGATCCCTGCCTTAATTTATGAATTCAAAGATGACATTCAATGTTTCTCCTTTTAGCTGGGGGGACTTCGTCCAACCGCGTGACCCTCGACCTGAGCCCTGGTTGTGCCGCAAGTCTGGGTGTAGCGCATAGAAGCCTTTGCCCCCTCTTGTATTGTTTGTGGCCAGAGTGGGATTTCGTCTCATGGAGAAAGTATGGATTCCGGGGATTGGTGAGCTTGTGGATGAGATAGCAACCTCACTCATCATGGTCCTGGAACCCAGAGCAGTGGGACACCCGCCCCCCATCTGAACTGAGGACAGGGTAGGCTCTACCTTATACTCAATACCCTTCCCCAGGGCGGGGCCAGCCACACAGTTTTACGGGGGGCTGGATGGCCGTTTTGAAAGCTGGCAGTGAGTGGTGTAATTAAACCTATTTCGCTGTTGGTTCCCACCCGGAGTACAGGAGGCAGAGTAGACATTGCGCCTTCCTTTGGCCCATTCGATGCCTCTTTCACCCCCAACTCGCCAGAGACGTGGCCAGGATTGTGTAACAAGTGGGACCTTGAGCTAACATAGTAGGGCTCAGCCTAAAGGGAGCCCTTAGAGGGAACTGGGCTTGTTCTGCCCCTGACTAAATCTGTAGGCGCTACCAAGCTTAGACCCGGGTGGTTTCAAAGGGTTTCTCTCACCGAGAAAAATGTTTACATGAGGGCTTGAAAGGGAGAATTCTACAGTACACTTTTTGTGATACATTGGGTAAAAAGTCACACAGTTTACAATCGGTTTTGTAGAGTAAGACATGAAAACAGTCCATTACATGCCAAGTCATCAACAAAGCGCAGGAGCATTTTCTAACGTGAAGTAAGAAAATATGCCTTTGCTGGTTAGCTGGTACAATAGCTCAGCGGGTTGAGTCCTTGCTGCTGCAATCTGTGTGTGGTCATCAGATTCAAATCCCAGCAAGGCCCACTCAGCCTTTCATCATTCTGAGGTCAATAAATGCGTACCAACATTTATTCATATGCATGCACTTAGACACTCCCATGCATACACACACACACACCTTCGCATGCATTCATATGTACAATCCAAACAAAAATGTTATTTTTGTGTACCTGTTTCCCTCTGGACGCTCTCGGGCCCTTCCCGGTCTACACCTCTGTATCTCACAGGCTATTAAGTTAAATAAAGGAACACTACTCATGGGAGAGAAGGACCAACTAAAAGCTGAGCCCAGCAGTTAAGCCTTTAGCTTCCACATAAGAGGGTCTATTGATATCATCCCCTGGACAGGCTTTTGCCGAAGCCGCAGTCACTGGAAAAGACTATTTTCTCACCTCCGAGAACAGTATATTTACTCTTAAAGTTTAAAAGTAAGTAAATACACCGCTCTCTGAGATAAGGGACAGCTTTTTGCAATCTGAGCCCGGGCTGAGCCTCACAGCATATTAAGGTCTGCTAGATCAAAGTGAGAGGGCTTTAGCCCTTCCAAGCCCATGCCTGGCGCCTCCCTTGGCCATGCACCTCACCTCTGTGTCAAAGCCGGAGCACTAAGGCCCACAAGTGCAGAAGCCACGACTGGAAGAGGTTCTAGTAACGCGGGACACCCCAGAGTGGCAACGATTCACCTTTCCAACGCAAGGAGATCCACTCATGCCTCACTTTTGGATCACGCCAATATCCCCAAGCCAATGGAGATAAGCAGAGACCCAAGAGGGGGCTGCACCAAAGCGCACCAATAGCCATGGGGAAGTGCCCTGGTTGGATCTGGAACTACAAGAAGAAAAATATATAACCCTAAAGCACACCAGCATTTGTAATGTTAAAGAACATGAGATAATTACATCATCTTTAGGAGCTACAGGTGAGGAGAAAAAAAATCAATCCAGACACAAAGATGGTGTCCAATAAATGTACAGTAACTGTGCTAAAAGTTAATAATTAATGGAGGGTAGTAAAGTATTCTGAAGTAAAGAAAACTCCCAAATGAGGCACTGTATGACTCGAAAAACAAAGTACCACAGTGATTAGGATATGCACATAGGGCCTGATTCACAGACGCTTTTCATAACGGCGGATTCCCATCGGAAAACTTTCTGAGAATTAATGTTGATGCACAATATTTCACAGAGATTGACTTGAAAAATGTGTTTTTCCCAATCCCATTGCACAAAGTCTCACAAGATTTGACATTGTTTACTTTTAGACAAACATGATTAAAAAGCATGAGGCTGCCCCCGGGCTACTGTGACTCCCCATCAATATTCAACAGAGTCCTCCAGATGGACTTGAGCAATATCGCATTAGAGAGCGTTGTGTTGTAATACGTAGATGACATTTTAGTTGGCAGCACTACAGAGGAAGCGTGCAAACGTGATTCTGTTCAGCTAATGATTATACTTGCTGACAAAGGATATAAGGTTGACAAGGAAAAGTTGCAATATTGTCAACAAGAAGTGTTGTATATAGGCCAATTGAATTCACATGAGGGAATGAAAGTCACCCTTGAAAGAGCTGAGGCCATATTAAAAACAGCTAAGCCACACATGATAAAACAGATACAGAGTTCTTTTGGGCTATATAATTATGTCAGAGCATGGGTCTTTGACTACAGCTCGTATACTAGGCTGCTCTTACAGGCCTTGAAGAAAGCACAGGCAACGCAAGAGAAAATCGTGTGGACTGAAACGATGGAAGGGTTTGATGAATTGAAAAAAGCCTTTTGCACGGTTCCAGTTTTAGGGATTCCTAATTATGCAGAGGAATTCTTTTTATTCTCGCACACAGATGGTACTTTTATGACAGTAGTGCTCCAAGAACTACATTGGGGTACAAAGCCCTTGCATATTACAATGGAATTTCGGACCCAGTAACGAGAGGTCACTTTCCATGCAAACAAAGTTTGGCAGCCGCCGCGTTCGCCATAGAATAGGCTACAAGCATAGTGATGGGATGCTCCATGACGTTATTTGTTGAACACGCATTATTTGCAATTTTAGAAAAACCAAAAGGCACGTTAACCACTCAAAGGGCTTCTGCCTGTGAGGGAATCATATTGACACTATTCTCCAACGGCATATACCATGTTCAAAGGATCAATACACTTCTTACCACATGGATATGATATATAATATTCGAAAAGAAGATATATTAACAGATGTCTATACCATAAAAATAGGATCAAGGCTAATGGTTCATAAAGTTTACATATTAAAACATATTTTTATTTAATTTTAACAATCTTAAAAATGATCATGTTACATAAAACTCAATGTGAAACGTGATATGTAAAACAGCTAAAACATACACTTTACAGAACACAAGAAAAACACATACTGTGGGTTGATTTTCAATAATTGTAACACTTCTCCGTGCAAGCTTTCACAATGGACTATTTAGTCATATTCTAAGATGTTATAAGTGTATTTTTCAAACCCAACTTGTACACGTTTCTGTCCTTAAAACACAGACAAATGTAGGACATTCATTAGGGGTAAAATTGCTTGTGTTGAGATGGTGATAAGTTTTCCTTTCCTATCACTCTCTTTTTGGCACTTCTTTAAGCAATGGTGAGCCCTGTAGGTAAAGAAAACACTGTTACTAAATTATTTCTTAAATTTTTGATCTTATTATTAGATTTCAAAAAGGCAAATAGGGTGTTCTGTATGTTTCTAACTTACATACCTCTTAGATTGTGGTATTTAATTCCATAGTCTTGTACCAATGAATTGGTAAAAATAGGAGCGATTTCCTATTCAATTAGGGAAGATCCCTCTAACCTCCTTTGTTCTGCAAACAACCAAAACACAGAAAGAGACTATCTAAAATTGTTTAGACCTGTATAGAATAGTTCTTATTTCTATAACTAAGTCCTCTTACCTACAGGTGAAGCAGGTGGGTTCTACTCGTATATTTTCCATATAGATGGGTCATGTGACGGAGGCTCTGCGTAATTCTGTAAAGGGAAGAAACAGACACACACAGGGGTATCAACGCCTAACGTTATGGAATCCACTCTCACATCCGAATGCTCAAAATGTATTTTATAACAATTTCTCTGAAGGTAATTGTTAAGATTTGTATACACTCCTTAAGGGAACACCAGAGATTGGTCAAACCATTGGTGTTGAAAAATTCGACAGGTGGAAATGTTTGTTGGATAATGTGATCTCACATCTAACTGTTCAAAAATGCATATATATTCAAGATGCATCTGAAAAACAGTTGATGTGATATTAACTCACTAATTCCAAAAAACAGTTAGCCATTCCATATGTATTTGTAAAAAAATGGATTTATGTTAGAGCCAGGGTTTCAATACCTAAAATGATCAAATGAATCCACCAACAACACACCATTCTTACCTGAAAATCAAGGTCTCTGAAGGATTCCCAAATACACATACATTAAGCGCGCCATTTTAGTTTTAAAATGGCCGCTATAAGTATTGCGTGCGTGACGCAATGACATCACTCGTCACGCAATGACGCGATGATGTCACACGTCACACTATGCCGCGCTGACGGGCGTGAGCATCGTATGGTAATGGAAGAGGGCCATGTTCATTTGCACGTGTTTTCTTAAGCCTGTTGGGAGATGTAGTCCCAAATGCTGACAAACCTTAACTGTAAGGCGGGTTGCCCAAAGATAGTGGAAGCAAAAACCTGTTGGGGTCTGTGAAAAGGCCATGCTCATTTGTACATGTTTTCTTAAGCCTATTGGGAGAGGTAAAGTGGAACAAGCACCACTGGTAAAGCATTTTGTGGAGAAAAATCATAAATGCACCGACTTCAATTGGACAATCTTGAAACATGTGAAAGGAAGAACACAAGATTTGATAAACAAGAAACTTCTGAGTTTAGAACAAAAATTCATCTTCCTGACTAAGAGCCACATTCGTGGTCTAAACGAGAGTATTGAGTGGCACAATGCATAAAATAGAATACACTTATGTGCTCAGCCAACTCGTTAACAAATGGGGACTTTGTTATATAGGCATAAACAGTGACTGGTTAACACACCGTACAAGAATTGCAAAGTTGTGTTTTTGTGCCATCTAAATGTAAGTTGTTTGTGAGGAGCCTGACTTTTCATTGTATGTGAAAATGGTAATATTGATGTGTTGATATGCAATAATGAATCCATTAGGTGACCTTCAAAAAATGTAAAATTAGATACTCAGTGGTCTTTTGAAAAAGAATTGTTTTACACTATTAGGGGACCCTTTAAATGTGGTATAGGTGTGTATATATATGTTAGAGGCACACAAAGATACACACCTACACCATAGAAATCAGTTACAGGCGTGGAATTCCACCCCACAGACCTTAACTGGGATTTGCATCCACAAGCTTTGGGCAACTCGCCTCATATTTAAGGCTTATCAGTACTTGGGACTACATCTCCCAATAGGCTTTAGAAAACACGTACAAATGAGCATGAGCTGTTCACAGACCTGAACTGGGTTTTACATCTACTAGCTTTGGGCAACTCGCCTTATATTTAAGGCTTGTCAACACTTGGGACTACATCTCCCAATAGGCTTAAGAAAACATGTACAAATGAGCATGGCCTTTTCACAGACCCCAACAGGTTTTTGCGTCCACTATCTTTGGTCAACCCGCCTTACAGTTAAGGTTTGTCAGCATTTGGGACTACATCTCCCAACAGGCTTAAGAAAACACGTGTATATGAACACGACCCTCTTCCATTACCATACGATGCGCACACGCGTCATCGTGCTCTTGCGCGATGTCATCATCGCAGCATTGTGTGACGCGGGACATCGCGTCATTGCGTGACATCATCGCTTCACACACGCAATACTTATAGAGGCCATTTTAGAACTAAAATGGCACGCTAAATGTGTTTGTATTTGGGAATCCTTCAGAGACCTTTATTTTCAGGTAAGAATGGTGTGTTGTTGGTGGATTCATTTGATCATTTTTGGTATTGAAACCCTGGCTCTAACATAAATCAATTTTTTTACAAATATATATGGAATGGCTAACTGTTTTTTGGAATTAGTGAGTTAATATCACATCAACTGTTTTCAGATGCATCTTGAATATATATGCATTTTTGAACAGTTAGATGTGAGATCACATTATCCAACAAAAATTTCCACCGGTCACATTTTTCAACACTAGTGGTTTGACCAATCTCTGGTGTTCCCTTAAGGAGTGTATAAAAATCTTAACAATTACCTTCAGAGAAATTGTTATAAAATACATTTTGAGCATTTGGATGTGAGAGTGGATTCCATAACGTTAGGCGTCGACACCCCTGTGAGTGTCTGTTTCTTCCCTTTATAGAATTACACAGAGCCTCTGTCACATGACCCATCTATATGGAAAATACATGAGTAGAAACCACCTACATCATCTGTAGGTAAGAGGACTTAGTTATAGAAATAAGAACTATTCTATACAGGTCTAAACAGATTTTAGATAGTCTCTTTCTGTGTTTTTGTTGTTTGCAGAACAAAGAGGAGGTTGGAGGGTTCTTCCCTAATTGAATAGGAAATCGCTCCTATTTTTACCAATTCATTGGTACAAGACTATGGAATTAAATACCACAATCTAAGAGGTATGTAAGTTAGAAACATACAGAACACCCTATTTGCCTTTTTGAAATCTAATAATAAGATCAAAAATTTAAGAAATAATTTGGTAACACTGTTGTCTTTACCTACAGGGCTCACCATTGCTTAAAGAAGTGCCAAAAAGAGAGTGATAGGAAAGGAAAATGTATCACCATCTCAACACAAGCAATTTTACCCCTGATGAATGTCCTACATTTGTCTGTGTTTTAAGGACAGAAACGTGTACAAGTTGGGTTTGAAAAATACACTTATAACATCTTAGAATATGACTAAATAGTCCAGTGTGAAAGCTCGCACGGAGAAGTGTTACAATTATTGAAAATCAACCCACAGTATGTGTTTTTCTTGTGTTCTGTAAAGTGTATGTTTTTTCTGTTTTAAATATCACATTTGGCATTGAGTTTTATGTAACATAATCATTTTAAAGATTGTTAAAATTAAATAAAAATATGTTTTAATATGGAAACTTTATGAACCATTAGCCTTGATCCTATTTTTATGGTATAGACATCTGTTGATATATCTTCTTTTC
The DNA here is from genome assembly GCF_040938575.1 of Ambystoma mexicanum. NCBI lineage: Eukaryota > Metazoa > Chordata > Amphibia > Caudata > Ambystomatidae > Ambystoma > Ambystoma mexicanum. Next base: position 1,286,058,875 of record NC_090928.1, read on the forward strand.
GAATATTACATATGTAATCATATTGACTCCAGCGATTAAAATAGTTTGATGTAAAATAGTGAATCCAGCTATGTTTATATCTGAGCCTATTACCGAAGGAGAGCCTATACACGATTGTGCGAACTATGAAGAGTTCTGTGATGAGCTCCCCAGAGTAAAGGAGAATGCACTCGCAGGGGGAGAGATTGTCTTCATTGACGGCTCTTTGAGAATCGATCAAAATGATGGGCAAAGATATACAGGCGCTGCGGTAGTGAAACATTTGGCAAATGGAGAATTTCGAGTGCTTGTGAGTACTCTAGTGCCATCACATTATTCAGCGCAAGCTGTAGAATTATTGGCGTTAATACTCACTATCGAGAATCACGCAGACCAGGAAGTGACTGTATAGCGACTCCGCCTATGTGACGTCAACAGTGCACGCAGGATTAGCGCACTGGAAAAAGTGGGGCTAGCTCCGAGCAGACGGCACGTCAGTGCAGCACACAGCCTTATTGGACAGGCTCATTAAGGCACTACAACTCCCAGTGAGCATCGCAGTCGTTAAATGCGCAGCTCACACGAAAGGGACAGATTTCATCTTGTGCGGAAATCAAGCAGCAGATGCTGTAGCCAAGCGCATAGCAAATACAGATATAGGAATGATGAATATCCAAACCACTGATGTGAATGAAAGAATGACTGCAATAACGAGTGTGGATGAGAGATATAATCATACATCTAAAACCCAAATAGTGGAGCTTCAAGGAGAGGCACTGCAAGAGGTAAAGAATTTGTGGAAACAAAGAAGGTGTTCTTTAAACCTCTCTGAAGCATTGTGGCGACAAGGCAGCACTGATAAACCAGTAATGCCTATAGCCTTGTTAAGGGTAGTGCTAGAACAGCTACACTACCCCGCGCATACAACTAGGGAGAATCTTGCTGCAACCGTTGCTGAGGATTGGTTTGTACCGAACCTAATGGAGCATGTTGCATTTATTATGGTAAATTGTATTATTTGCCAACAGTTCATGGCTGGGCATACACTGTGCATAGTGAGGGTGGTCATCCCAAGACCCAATGGCCCATTTCAGCACTTGCATATCGACTATGTTGACATGATACAAGTTTGTAATGGATATAGATACCTATTAGTTGTAGTATGTCCTTTCTCCAGATGGATAGAGGTGTGTCCATGTATGCACCCAGACTCTACCTGTGCAGCCAGGTCCTTGGTATGTGAAGTGTTTCCTAGATGGGGACTGTGGGAAGTAATGAGATTGGATATTGGACCTCACTTTGTTAATACAGTTTTCGAGCAGATCACCACAGTGCTTGGTATAAAACACAAGTTTTCTTCGGCTTATCATCCGCAAGGAAATGGTCTCTGTGAAAAGCACAACGGCCTGTTAAAAGAAAAAATAGCTAAGTTGAAGCTTATTTTGAAAAAGGGTGGTTGCACTGCCTATCACTGTCATTTTATGCATTAAGGAACCAACCAGGTTCTGACCACCATCTTACGCCACGCGAGATTGTGACAGGCAGGCAAATGAGGACTCCTTTAATGCCTCCATCCCGAGTTAGAAGTGATGCTCAGCCAACGTCAGAAATCATAGGACTTGAATTGCAAAACGATTTGAACTGTTTAACATCTAGTTTTTCTGTAATTTCAGGACAGTTGCAGAGACGGGGGTGTAAGGCAGTACGGAACACAGAAGGAGATGCTTCAACAATCCAAACTCTGAATTTCTATGTCCACGAATCTACCCAGGAGATAAAGTCCTGATTCATAAACATACCAGGAAAAAGTGGGAACGAGCCCAGATTCAACGGTCCATTTATCGTTGAGGACGTGACACCATCTGCTGTTGAATTGCAGGGTAGGTGAGCTTGGATCTTCCTGGGAGATATTAAAATCTATGCCGGAGAGACTCCTCTGCTTACACCCCACCACGAAGAAGCTACAAACATCGGGGAAGAACCACAGCATGTGCAGACGAGATCCAAGACGAGGAAGAAGGATGCATAACCTGACAAGTGGAAAGCGTGAAGAACTCCTTAGTTGGACTGTGGTTTAAAGAGAACACTCCCCCTTTTTGAGCTATAAATAAAGGTGGAAAGGACACATTCAAACACTCTGTGCATCCTAGTTGCAGAGTAAAAGAAGATCTGTATGCTTAAAAAACCACAGTAGTTATTGACTTTGGACTGGGGCACACTTAAGCCTTGATAAGAATAAGGATATGCCAAATTTTGATCGTGGACACAGCAATTGGAAAAGAATACAGTACCCTGATTCCTTTTATGCGGAGCTCTTGTTCAGTGTTACTCATGGTGTTACACAGTGATGACCTTTCTAGGTTTGTGCAGTGGGTGTTACGTTAGTATCCTACATTGGTGGGGGGAACTTGCTGCAGTCCAGATTTTATTGGTAATTCTGACAGTGAAAAGATCATTAGAAGATTGCTTATAATCATCACTGAAGAGTTTTTGAAGTTGCCTGAGTTCAACGAGGAAAACACAAATGCTCTTATCAACCGACGCAGCACATAGACTGGTCAGTGTGGTGTTCTTTCGCCTAATTGAAGAATACCTGCATCTCGTTGGAAGACGCACGGATGTGGTAACCTTTCTTAGGGATCCAAGAAACACTGCAAATTTGAATGTGATCAGGTGGCAATCTATTCTGAAAGAAATCACAGAGCTGTGTAGAAACTTTCCTCCAAGGGACAGATCGAGGAAGTGATAAAACCTAAAACTTTGTTAATGCTGACAGGGAAGCTACAATGTCACCTGGACTGAGCAGATTTGAGGCATTGATTGGGAACCAATAAACAAAGCAGATTATATAGAGGCCCACAGAGGAAATTCTTCTCCACAATAAAGGAACATTTGCACCGTGACTGTTACGCTCACCTGGTCTCTGCGGAGGCGTTGGGGCATGGTCGCAGCCCTCCCAGGGGTCAAACCTCTTTTGTCTGGCTTTTCCGTCTGTGCCTATGTGGATGGTTGCAGGCGATCATCGTGATTCCTGTTGAATGATAATGGCAAGCTCTCCGTCCTGCTAGTTCTGGCAGGGGCGCTTGTTTAATGGACCGAGTTCCTTCACTGGTCCCTTGTCGTGGTTGCCCAGGCTGGCTGTGGCTAGTCAACTTCTCTTGCCTGCTAGTCTTTCGACTTTTGTAATTGTATTTGTAAAGTTTGTTCTTGATCTAGTGTCCGTTCAGTGTATAATGTCTTTCTCTGTTCTTTCCCCATGCCGGTGATGCTGTGGTTCCGGATGTTGCTGCAGAAGTTGAAGCAGCACCGGAGATAGGAGGTGAGTAGTTACGATGGTCTGGTAACTGGTAAGTAACCTCTAGGGATGCGTGTGGGTTTTAATAGCAGCGCAACCCAAGATTATGTGTCAGTAGTTATTCTAACCTTGTCTTGTCTTCTTTTCAGGAATTTGGCTTTGTTGGAATGATGACCGCGGGTGCTGTGGCGTTGAGATCAAGCTCTGCGTGTTGTCAGGAAGATATTGCTGCCGTGTGGATGAGCGCCGAAGTCCAGGTAAGCAAGCGGCTGTTGTCAGGAAGATGGACTGCTGCCATGTAGATGAGCACCGGTGTCCAGGTTAGCAAGCGGTTGTTGTCAGGAAGATGGACTACTGCCGTGTAGATGAGCGCCGGAGTCCAGGTAAGCAAGCGGTTGCAGCACAGGATTCAATGAGGTAAGTCTGCTGCTGATCCTGACGGCGATGAGCGTCTCGTTGCACAGAGGTGCAATGTAACGCGAAGCACCAGCCTGACGGATGGGGCTGCTTATATAGCGGAGTCTCAGAAGCCACACCCACTAGCTCCATACCCTGCCACTCCCTGACTCAGCACGTGAAGACCCAGCTAAGGGAGCCACACCCAGTGAAGTGCATGTTCTGGAATAAAGGCTTTCAGCACCACCTGGAAAGTTCTTGTGAAATAAAAGCACTCCTGCACTGAAATAAAGTGTTCCTGCTCACTTCTTTATATGAGCCTGGCGCCAAAGGCCAGCCAGGGCCCCTGTGTTTATGAGTCCCAAAGGGACATGAGTGGGACAAATGACCCATTGCCCCCATCACTAGATGGTGTGGTTTGTGTGTGCTGTGGCTGTCAGGATTAGCCGTGATAGGTGGGTTGTCAGTAGTATCAATGTCCACCTCCCCTTCCCCCTCACCTGTTCCTTCTGAGGATGCTTCTGACCGGGTAAGCTTCTTCTTTGTCTTCTTTGTTTTTGAGAAGAGATACGGTCACTAATAGGGAAGCAGTGGGCCCCCTTTCCGCAGACGCCAATCAGGGAGGAAAAAAGCCATAGCTTGAAAAAACCTCTCTGTGTAGGTTGAGACGGTAGACTGCCGGGTTGTCTTGAATAATCCGAGACTAGAAGAATGGAGGACCAGCGCACTATCGGTATGGTGTTCTGAAGGGTGTTGCTGCAGTGCCTTGATGACCCAGGGCAAGATGACTAAAGTCCCAAAGCGAGCGCACTGGAAGGGTGCCCAGCGAAGGAAAGGAGCGAAGGCAGAGACTCCGGCAAGTTCTTACGTTCAGATGGTAACAGGGAGAACTTAAACAAACACAGGAGCGCAAGGATCCCAGGAGCAGCGGAGTGGAAGAGGGAAGCCGAGGAGCCGAAGAAAACAGCAGTCAAGGAAGGGAAAGGGCGAAAGCAACGAGCAGCAAGACGGAGTGGAGGCAAGAGAGAGGGGAGAGGCACAGGAGAAAGCAGAGCGCAGAAAAGGCAGAAAAAGAAAGGAAGAGGGAATCCTGGAAGGAAACAGAAGGCGGAGGCAGAAAGACAAGGCGGAACACAAAGCGATACAACGGGAGCAAAGCAACAGAGCGAAAAGACTAAGTTGCAACGCGCAGAACCCAGAGAGGGGCGAGGCTAAATACGGAAGCCAAGCAACAGGGCAGAAAAGACTAGAGCAGTAAAACAGGAATTAGGAAGAGAGCCCTGGAACATCCTAATGGCGCCGCCAACGCCAAGCGTGACAGTATACCCCCACCCTAGGGACGCCCACCCCCGGCTTGCCCAGGAAAAGACAGTGAAACTTCCGAACCAATGCAGGGGCATGCACATGAGAAACCGGCTCAAAGGAATCTTCTGAATGGGGATAGCCTTTCAAATGGATGAGGTATTCCAGACGGTCCCGCCGATAGCGGGAGTCCAAAACGGAGGCCACCTCATACTCCTCCGGGAAGATATCAGTAGGCACCGGGTCCCGGGGCGAAGGACGATAATAGGAGTCCACCTTATATTCTCTTTAGAGAAAGGAATGAAATACAGGGTGTAGACGGTGCATGTGTTTGGTAGCAAGAGGCGGAAGGCCACAGGATTGATCCTGCGAAGTATGGGAAAAGGGCCCAGGAACCGGGGTGACAATTTAGAGGGATGTAGCCAGCGAGGTAGGTACTTCATGGATAACCATACCTTAGTACCCCTCTGCCAATCGGGAGAAGGTAAGCGCTTGGGATTGTTCTGGGAACAGTAGCGCTGGGGGCTTGCCTGTAGGCTCTTGACGGCAGTCTTATGGGCTTCTGCTATACTGGTTAGTAACGAATTCACATAAGGAGTGACAGATGGGGGAAAGACAGAGAAGGAGTAAAGCTGGGATGATACCCATAGGAACAGTAGAAAGGACTGAAGCCGGTGGCGCTGTGAATGGAGTTATTGTAGGCAAATTCTGCGGTGGGAAGCAGGCTAGCCCAATTGTCCTGTTGACTGTTAGTAAAGCATCGAAGATACTGTTCAAGAGTGGCATTGGTCCTTTCTGTCTGCCCATTAGTCTGGGGATGAAACCCTGATGACAAGGCGCGCTCAATGCCCAGCCTTTCACAAAGTTCTCTCCAGAAGCAAGATGTATATTGAGGGCCTCTGTCAGAGATGATCTTATCTGGGGTGCCATGCAAGCGAAAAATCTCTTTAGCAAACACTGACGCCATTTCAGCTGCGGTAGGTAAACCAGCAAAGGGTGTGAAGTGGGCCATCTTGGTAAAGCAGTCTACCGTAACCATAATACAAGAACACCCTTCTGAAGGCAGCAGATCCACTATGAAATCGGTCGAGATCAGGCTCCAAGGTCTTTTAGGCACTTCTTCCGGCTGCAGGAAACCAATAGATTTTTGAGTGGAATTCTTTGACCGACAGCATACCGGACAGAAGTGGACATAAGAGGTGACTTCCTTGGTCATGTTGGGCCACCAAAATCTACGTCGGAGCAGTTCCAGAGTGTTCTATACCCCTCCGTGTCCTGCCACTGGATCATCATGGCACCATCTCAATGCGGTTAGGCGGGTCTGCGTATTGGGCAAGAATAAGCATTGTTGCTTGAAGGCTAGACCATCCTGGATAAGAACGTCTTTGGAGCGTAGAGTCGCAGGGGGAATCCCAGCAGACTGCGTGGCCTTGCCTACATCTTCCAAGACAGAATCAACTGAGCCGATGATCTTGACATCAGGGAGCATTAGACTGGGGGAATCTTTCGAAAGAACACCCGGATATGGTCTTCTTGAGAGGGTGTCTGCTAGGACGTTCTTAACCCTGGCAAGTAGGTCAAAAAGAAGTTGAATTGAGTAAAGAAGTGTGCCCATCGGGCCTGGCATGAATTAACGCATTCCATGTTCTGTAAGACCTTCAGATTTTTATGGTCTGTTCTTATTTCGAACGGGTGATTAGCCCCCTGTAAGAGGTGACGCCATTCTTCACAGGCGGATTTCATGGCTAATAGTTCTTTTTCGATGACAGAGTAATGGGTCTGACTGTCATTTAAGGTTTTAAATAGGTAGGCCACAGGGTATTCCACACCGGCATGTTCTTGCAAGAGGGCGGCACCCAGGGCAGCTGATGAGGCATCAGTCTCTACTATGAACCTTAACCTCTGGTCAGGTTGGCGAAGAATGGGAGCCGAGCAGAAATCCTCTTTCAACTGCTGAAAGGCCTTATTAGCCTCTGAGGTCCATGTGAATGGTGTTGAAGATTTCCTGAGAAACCTTGTTATGGGAAGTACCTATCGGAAAAGCCTTGGATAAACTTGCGATAAAAATTCGCAAGCCCTAGGAACCTCTGCACCTCCTTGACGGAACCAGGAGTGGGCCAAAGCAGTATTGCTTCTATCTTGACAGGATCCATCCTAATCCCTTCCGAAGAAAGTATGAAACCAAGGTAAGTAACCTCAGAAGCTCCGAAGACACATTTCACTGCTTTAGCCTTTAGGTGATTGTCTTGTAACCTTTGGAGAACCTGGTGAAGATGTGTAGTGTGGATCTGAGCGTTCTTCGAAAACACCAGGATGTCATCAAGGTAGACGATGACATAATGGAATAGGAGGTCAGAGAAGGTGCGGTCCATGAAGCGCTGAAAAATGGATGGCGCGTTGACCAGGCCGAATGGCATAACGCAGTACTCATAATGCCCAAATGGGGTGCGGAATGAGGTCTTCCACTCATCTCCTGAGTGAATTCGTACAAGGTGGTAGGCTCTTCGGAGATCGATCTTGGAAAACACCTTGGCTCCTTGAATTGCCTCCAGAATGTCCCTGATAAGAGGCATAGGATATCGATCCCTTATCGTAACTTGGTTGAGGCCCCTGTAGTCAATACACGGTCGCAGTTCACTCAATCCTTTTTTAGGGACAAAGAACAGAGAGGCTCCAGCAGGAGAGTGGGAGTGCTGAATTAGTCCGTGCTGTAAGTTAAGTCTAGATACTCCTTAAGAGCCTCCTTCTCTTTCAAAGAAAGTGAAAACATGCACCCAAAATGGACTACTGCAATGGGCAGAAGGGTGATGTGGCAGTCCTCTGGTCGATGGGGAGGTAACTCTTGAGGACCATCATTCTGAAACACCTTCTGATACTGGAGAAACTCCTTGGGACCACTGTTCACCTTTAGAATGTCCATTTTAAGAGATGGATCAGGAAGAGTATGGACCGTAGCAGACATGGTAAGTACAGAGCAGGACTGTCGACAATATTCAGAGGTGAAAGACAGTTGATTCTTCGCCCAATCTATAGTAGGGTTGTGTTTCCGCAACCAGGAAACCCCCAGGATAATCGGGAAGTGTGCGGCTCTGATCAAGTCAAATTGGATGGTCTTGGTGTGATGGAGCACCTTCATTACCATAGGAGAAGTGGTGTGTGTGATGAGACCGGAGCTTAAAGGCTTGCCATCGACACCCTCCACTTTTTGGTCCTCCTCTTTCTCCAAACGGCCGTTGCCAGTCTTGTCAGCCCAGATGACATCCATAAAGCATCCTGCCGCCCCGCAATCTAGCAGAGCTAAGACTTCAAAGGTTTGTTGGGAGAGACATAGTTGGACTCCGACTACCATGAGACAGTTGTCCTCGGTGGAGTTGACTGGAGTTACAGATAATGACACAAAGGGACCAGAGACTCCCCCTCTGTAACTTGTCCCCACTAGTTCCGAGGTGTGGCATTTCCCGACCGTCGGGGTGGCACATCAGGACAGTCCCTCAGGATGTGTGCGTTTGATCCACAGTACATACACAGGTTGTTGTCCCTGCGTTGTTTTCGTTCTTCAGCTGTGAGTGGTCCTCGAGTGGTCCCAATCTGCATGGGTTCTTCTTTGTTCAAACAGGTAGGAGTGGGGGAGGACGGGCTGGGCTCAGACAGGATTGGGAACCCACGATGCTTCCGACGTTCTAAACGCCTCTCAGATAGGCGAAAATCCAGCTGGACGACCGTAGCCCAAAGATCTGTAAGTGTGGCAGGCCGGGTAACCCTTGCTAATTCAACCTTGAGGTCTTCTCTCAGGCCCCTACGGAAGATGGTATATTGGGCATTCTCCTGCCAGCCTGCATCAGCAGCCACCCACTTAAAACAGGAGATGTATGATAATAGATCAGTGTTCCCTTGGCGAATATCCAGCAATTGTTCACTGGCTACCAAGGCAGTCTCTTGCCTTTCGAAAGCCAGCTTGAACTGGGCTGTGAATCCAGAATAATCTTGTAGTAAAGGACTGGCACTGGTCACCAGTGGGGTAGCCCAGGATAGAGAGTTCCCCGTCAAATTGGAAATCAAAAATCCAATGCGGGCTTGGTCTGAAGCGTAGGTCTGAAAGTGTAGTAGATGATACAAGCTTCCATAAACTCCTTGAACTTGTTAGGCAAACCATCATATTTCCCACAGGATAAGGGCATAGGAGGAAGGTCACTTTGAGACTGCTCAAAATGGTCTATCCTCTGCCGAAGAGCAGTATTTTCAGTTTTGACAGCCTGTAATTCCTGCGTCAAATTATGAACAGTTGAAAGAAGCTCTTGTACCTGTTCTGGGGCAGCCATTGCTCTATCCTTTTGGCGTTGCAAACTGTCAGGATTAGCCGTGATAGGTGGGTTGTCAGTAGTATCAATGTCCACCTCCCCTTCCTCCCCACCTGTTCCTTCTGAGGATGCTTCTCGCCGGGTAAGCTTCTTCTTTGTCTTCTTTGTTTTTGAGAAGAGATACGGTCGTCCGCGGTAGTAAGCCACCCTGATTCCCTGCTAAACAGGGAAGCAGTGGGCCCCCTTTCTGCAGACGCCAATCGGAGAGGAAAAAAGCTGTAGCTTGAAAAAACCTCTCTGTGTAGGTTGAGACGGTAGACTGCCGGGTTGTCTTGAATAATCCGGGGCTAGAAGAATGGAGGACCGGAGCACTACGGGTATGGTGTTTTGAAGGGTGTTGCTGCAGTGCCTTGATCACCCAGGGCAAGATGACCAAAGTTCCAAAGCGAGCGCACTGGAAGGGTGCCCAGCGAAGGAAAGGAGCGAAGGCAGAGACTCCTGTAAGTTCTTACGTTCAGATGGTAATAGGGAGAACGTGAACAAACACAAGAGCGCAAGGATCCCAGGAGCAGCGGAGTGGAAGAGGGAAGCAGAGGAGCCGAAGAAAACAGCAGTCAAGGAAGGGAAAGGGCGAAAGCAATGAGCAGCAAGACGGAGTGGAGGCAAGAGAGAGGGGAGAGGCACAGGAGAAAGCAGAGCGCAGAAAAGGCAGAAAAAGAAAGGAAGAGGGAATCTTGGAAGGAAACAGAAGGCGGAGGCAGAAAGACAAGGCGGAACACAAAGCGATACAACGGGAGCAAAGCAACAGAGCGAAAAGACTACTTTTTTATTTTACTGTGTATGGTTTACAAAAAGAAACCTTTACAAAAGAAATCCTTAAATACAAAAAAATAAGAAAGAAAGAAAGAAAGAAAGAAAGAAAGAAAGAAAGAAAGAAAGAAAGAAAGAAAGAAAGAAAGAAAGAAGGGACCATACATTACTGTTACATTGCATATTGATTTCATTTCATTACCAATATGATTAAAAAAAACACATACAGATCCACATATCCTCTTTCTATCAGTAAGTAACATATATAAAAAAAATCAGTGAAAAAATTCAGTGCACATTAAAATTTTCGACACAATTTTTGATAGTTAAAAGGAAAAGAAAGCCCTTTACATAAAAAAAGAACGAATTTAGCAGCAGTATCAATAATAATTTCAGAGTTTGTATGCATACATGATAGACTTGATAGAATATAAAGATGGAATTCATCAAACAAATTAATCAAATGGGAGGGGGATACAGATCAAGAGACTTAATAAAACCCGCCACAGCATGACCGTCTTTAATTTTAGAAATTGAAAGAGACTGGGACCAAATAACATTCTCTGCCCCCAATAGACCCAGGGTGTTGAATCTACCTAAGTAGATATCTCTAAGACCTTTCAGAGCATGTAGATTCAATTACCCCAGGGGGGGTGACAAAATCGACATAAAAGGACCAAATCACTAATCTCCTTCCTTCTATAGAGAACTTCTTTAGCAGGTAGGAGATTCCATCTGAGTTTGAGAAGAAGTGAACGGTAACAGCGGTTGGGAAATTGAGTTAAGATAAAAGACAAGCAGCCTCTTTCTTGTGGTCAAATTGCAGATCACTGAGAGATGGGTAAGCATGCAATTTTTCCAGCGTATTACTCCAATCGCTAGTGAAAAGACATTCTTTGACTTTGTTGGGGTTAGTTAACAGGGTATCCCTGTCAGTGGAAAGATCTGATAGAGTTTTATCGCAGGGGTCACTAAATCTCAAAAGATATAAGTTTCGGTCCGGTGATCCCTGCGAGAAGAGCATTTTACCAACATCAACATAAAGGGTATCCTGTTTCGGAGAGAGCAAAGCAGAGAAAAGTGTCAGAACTCTCCATAAAATTCTAGCTTGCAGAGAGACTAAACCCAATTCGTACCTAATGGCAACTATTGGAACAAAATTAGGCAGCTTCATAACTTTTCTCCAGTAGATACCCTCAAGGGTGTCCCAGAAGGTCAACAGAACAAGATAATGCAGTTCCATTCCGTATATTAGTTTTAGAATCACCTTTCCCTTGAAGAAATCCACTACATGTTTGAAGGAGAACATGCCGGATTTGCTATGCAGCTTAATAGATTGAGAAATAAGCGGAAGTATTTTGTGCCTGAGGTAACGTCTTAATTCAATGGCCGATGGTTGGGCCAGAATGAGGAATCCCAAATAGACAATTTTGTGTGCTCTAATGATATTTTCACCACCAATTTTCCATACTTTTTTATTGCCCTCTTTCCCTCTAGAGAAGACCATTGTTCGAGTTTTACTTGGGTTCATTTTTAACCCATTAATTAAGGCATATTCTTCAAATTTACAGGTAAGCCTCTGTAAGCCGACTTTGGTGTGATCAAAAAGAAGAAAATCGGCGGCGTATGCCAGCCATGAGAGCCTGAGATCCCCCGATTTTGCATTTATCATGCCTGTATTTTCAAGGAATTCCCCTACGTCTGCAAAGTAGAGGATAAAAAGGCATGGAGCTAACAAGCAGCCTTGTCTAACCCCAATACGAGTCCTTATCCTTCTAGAGAGGGTACCTTTAAGATCGATCCTAATATGGACCCCCGAATGCTCATACATTGCCATAATTAAAGTGAGTAGACCTGCCGGAATCCCCCATTTAGTTAGTTTTTCCCAGAGTTTCGACCTAATTACTAAATCAAAAGCATTTGATAGGTCGATTGAAGCCACATAGAGAGCCACCATATTTTCCCCATGTTGAACTTTGAAGGGCAGTTAGAATAAACCCATTAAGATTGGTTGAGTGTCCAACCCTGAAGCCTGTTTGTTGGTTTGGGAGAATATTATTTTCCTTAATCCAAACATTAAGGTGCGAGAGGAGCATAGCAGCGAAAAGCTTGCAGTCTGCATCAATGAGAGAGATTGGTCTATAATTCTTGACCAATGTCCGTAGACCTCTCTTAAAAATGGAGACAATATGGGCGGTCTGCCAGCTAGATGGGACATTACCAGAGTTAACTACATCTTGGAATAGGATACAAAGGAGTTTAACCCAAATTTCAGATTCCGCTTTAAATGTGTTATTTGTTAAGCCGTTAGGGCCAGGGGCACTTGATTTCTTAGCTTTGACAATAAAGCCTAGTATTGTCTCATAGTCAATGTCAGGCTTCCAAGTATCATTAAGAACATACTCCCTCTTTTTGCAGAGCTCTGGGCCCTCTCCTCCCATATCAAACAGTTTGGTGTAATGCGCAACCCATTTGGCCTCAGGAATAGCATTCAACTGGTCGGCCACCGCCACATCATCCTGGCCAGAAAAAATAGCCCAAAAAGCCCCAAGATCTCTTTTGACAAGGACTTTAAGCATAAAATCTGCGTCATTTTGTAACAGACTAGATTTTCTGGATTTGCAATAATTTTTAATGGAAAGCTCTAATTTTTGTGTGGGCCTTTTCACTGGCCAACTCCTGATCGAACCCATGGGCATGGGATTTCTTAGGAATACCCTTCCTTAGTGAACCAGAGATACTGCTGAGAAGAGCATTAAGAAAGCTATCAAAGTATAACATATTGAATACTGTGTGTTTCCAGGAGAGAGAAGTGTGATTGAATGAGTAAATCAATTTATAATTGAGTAGATTAATATTGTCAGGAGACCAACGTACCCCTGTCCCTTGTGCCACGGTTTTAAGATGGCATGGCCCCCCTGCGGGCAGAGGCTTCATGGGAAAAGGAGAAGAGAATGTAACCAGCAGTGAACCATCGTCACTCCAAGGGTGAAAGGAGACCTTGACCTAAGAGGAGAGAAGGGACAGAGAATGATCTACATAGACATAGTCAATGGTAGACGATGAAAGACCTCTATGCCATGTAGGGCAGAGTGGGAGAGAAGTGTCAAAAGACCCGTTAAGGCAGGTTAGGCCTACCGAGTCCAAAGCGAGATTCCAAAGTCTACCCCAAACATATTTCTGGCCTTGCCGATTATCATCCTCCAAAGCCAAACCTATGTCGTCATAGTTGGCCTCGGACGAAATGGAACAGTCGGAGTTAAAATCACCAGCCAAGATCAATTTCCACCTGGGATGTAAGGATCTCCATGAAAGTACCATATACGTTAAGCATTCTAAAAAAGGCTCAAGGGCAGCCATGCCTTTGTGCCAGTATACATTAATCAAGAGGAGATTAACCTTTTGATCAAGGGAGGAGGCCTCCATAGCTAAAACACCAAATGGTGTATCCGCTAGAAACTTATTCCTGAAACCAAGAGAAGCCCTGAATCCAATGAGAAGACCCCCGAGAGGCCCTCCCTCCTAAACTATGTTTAGCATTTTGGGAATGAATATCAAATCCATCAACAACGGGAGGAGAGAGTAACCAGGTTTCTTGTAAGAAAAAGCAATCTGAGACAGTAATCATAAGTACTGTCTCAGTATTCGTGAACAGATGAGAATCTCTCCTGGAATTCCAGGAAAGAAAAATAAATTAATTTGGGACCTTAATATTGATAAGAGTACCAGGGCACTTAAGAGTGCTCATTTCCACAAACCTGAGGTGACCTGGGCCCAGTTTCTAGCATTACCTTTAAATCTGGACGTAAATTGCCTCCGTTGAGGTTGTGAGGCTCTTTCCGGGTGATAAACCATAGTAAGGTTTCCCCTATACTCTTCACACCCACCATTTTTTCCAGAATGCTGATTGGGTTGTAGCAAATTTGCTTCAAAACCAAGCTGCATTAAACCTTCCCTTTGACCCATTATTAGTTCTAGTACCACTCTAGATTTCAGAATAATGTTACTCATGTCTACACGTCATTGAATAGGAAAGAAAATCCTTTCCATGTCGTAACTAGAGGAAGTTGGTGGAATATTTTTAAAATATTTCCACGATTAAGACAGATAGGCATATCTTGACCCCATAAACTAGTAAGCCGCAACATTTCGATAGGATCTTTAGCCTCAGTTGATTGAGGTAAAAAGTCAGTAATACTTTTTGTAAATTGAAACAAAGAGTCAGCTTCCAGATCAGTACCCCTAGCGCCCCTTAATATATTCCTATTTTGGATAACGTGGGGTCCACAGGAAATCTTTCATACAGATTGGGAGAATTCCTATTTTGGGAAGGTTTAGGCCCAGTGGAAAGACCTACAGAGCCATTAAGGGCTTTGAGTGAGGATAGTTAAAAAAGTTGGGAACATAGAGACCCTCCACTGGTCTAAATCCCATAACATGCTCTCCCATTATAGACTCTGTGCTGGTCGAGTGACCATCAGAATGGCAGGGTGGGTGACCCTCTGTAGAGGGAAAAGTTGTTATGGGAACCCTAACCTGAGATAAGCCTGAAGTCAAATTGAAGTCCACCCCAGTAAGTGAGTTTGAGCTCCTGAAATAGTTGTTTCACCATGTCAAGATTGACAAGATTCGCCGTTACTGGGATGGGAGTGGGCTCAGAGTGGGTAGGGTTTATACCAGTTTGGGAATTACCCATAGTAGTTGAAGGATCTGCAATCAGATCGAGTGGCAATGGGTTACCTGTGATTTGTGTATTCAAAATAACTGGAGCAATGTTATTTAAAGGCTCCGGTTGAGTTAATATTATCTTTGGATGGCATATATCATGAGTTTCCTCCCCCTGGATTATATTGCCCACCTCCTCAAGGGGAATAATATCCTTTGACATAGAACTCCCTGGCAATGCTTCGGGCAGACCGGAAACAGCCAGAATAGTAGGAACGGAGGTTGAACCAACGGAGATAACAACCGCATTAAAGGTAGCGGTATCAGTTATCGCAGATTCCCCCAAAGTTTTAACCCCCTTCGGGGGGGAAGGAGTTGTAGCACCCGAAGGAGCACATGCCATGAACAGATTTTTAAAGAATTTGTTAGAGAAATAATACATTTTTTTCAAATTCTTCTGGTTTTTAGTTTTCTTTATTTGTTGGATATGTTTTTTATTACCTATATGAGCAAAGCCCTTTAAAGATACTGTTTCCTTAGTGAGATCAATACAGTCAAGAGGCTTCTCCAAGGGAAGATCTAATATAGAAACAGGGAGGGGGGCAGCAGTGTTTCCTTTGTGTGGTTCAGCCGCTTCCGATGTAATAGATTTACCATAGAGTCCCTGAGAAGTGGAACCAGGGAGATTAGGAGTCGACCCCTCTTGGGCTTTTTCCACTAAAGAATTAGTAATCACTTTTATGGGAGTGATACAAAGTTTAGCATCCAGGGGAGAATGCACTAAAATACCCTCAGGGTTCTAGGGGGGGATCAGAGAAAATTGATCACCGGAACCTCTGTCCGAACAAGGAGGGACAGTATTGACTTGGAGCATATTAAAAGCGACCCCCGGAGTACTATCTTCCTCCACATTAGGGACTTTAACCAGAAACTCTTCCATATAAGGTTGGCTGGGAGGAATAGGGTCTGGGCACTGTTTTGTTATTGAGGGGTTATCTTCCTCGACTCACAGTGCTGCCCAGTTAACCAACTCTTCAAATCTATCTAGACCTTCTAGCCTAGTATAGATTTCAGAGAGGAGGAGAGAGTGAGATCTAACCTCTGACCAAATGTTATCATACAGACTCACAAACGAACTAAGAACCATATTGAGTGCAGATAATGTAGGTTGAGTTAATTTTATTCTGTCATCTGCCTCTTTAAGGGTATGGTGTATGCACGACTCAGTTACATGGTCCTTTTGTATATCTGGGAGTAGACCCCTTTCACTAAGCCATTTTTGCTTCTCTGTGTACTCATAAATAAAATGTGTGAGTTCTGAAGGGGAACCCATATAGGAGGCATCACCAGTTTGCTGGGTTACATTATCAGTATTAATGGAGTTAGATTCCAAGTGACTCTCAGCTATTCCCTTGTCTGCACATGCTATAATACTAATATTGTCGATATCGTTATCAGCAAGAAATTCAGTCTCCAATTTCTTTGCTACATTCTCAAGATGCGTATGGTCCAAGGAAGCCACTGTTAAAACTGAATGTGGGGGTTTAATGAGAGTACTAGTGGCAGTCCTTTTACCAAAGAAATTGGAGATTTTTTTCCATTGATTAGGTTTACCCATACTAGGTTTTGTTTTGGGTGTATGAAGTAAAGATTTTAGTGGAGTTTTGAAAACAATGGGTTTCGCTGTCGAGGAAGGAGCAGCAGGTACAGAGATAGCAGAAAGATTAACATGAATAGAGGAAGTATAATTGGCCTCCCCATTAGAGGAGGGTACCTCCGGTGTTAACTTGACAGAAGGACCACCCTGGTCCCTATAGTCCTCTAGTGGGGGGGGGTTGTAGAACAATCGCCTCCTTAGATAGTACAGGAGGTTCTATAGAGTTCCCGTCAGGGGCACCCAACGTTGGTATAGGCAGGGGCAACCTAGGTTGTAATTGAGCGGTGGTTGGGTGTATATTGTTCACCATACTTTTATTCAGATGCTCCATACCCTCGCTTGCCCTAGATCGGGAACCAGCTTCCTCCAAATTCAGAGCTATAGTAGCTGCTAATCGTTCTTCCTGTGCATTTATGGAGATATCTTGTTTACCAAAGAAGATGCAGCTATTATTGATTGGGGTACGTGGGATAATACCCATCAAATTGAGTACAGCAGAGCTATCATGTGAGTGGATTTGGACTTGGGCCACACTTTTTTGTAGAGAACAGACCAGGGAGTTCTCTACTAATGTATGTTGTGGCTTACCCAGAGGGGTAGGAAGAGGGTTCATAGATGGGGTAGAGTCTAACAGAGCAGGAAAAGGAACCACCTCAGGAGGAAGGGTAGAGTCAGAAGAAGACTCCATAGTGGCCTGGCTCCTGAGTCCCTTGCAATGAGAGGTCCTGGAGGAGTAAGAGGAAGAGAGATGGAAGGGAGATGCACTGAATAAGGGGAGCGGCAAAAAGACACATAACATTACCTCAAATAAAGATTAAATATAAAACACAGAATAATATGGATCCTTTGTTAAAATCAAGGAAATGGGTAAGAAATGTATCCAAAGTAGGCCCCTAGAGTATTATGTTAAAAGTCATAGGCTGGGTAATCATTCCAGGAAGTCAGGAGACGACTGAGGCTGCACGCAGTATCAGGGTAAGGAACGCCCGACAGCTTGAGGAGCTGCCAGAGTCCGACTCTTCCCCCATTTACCCTGAGTACTGGTTAGAGTTCACACAAGTGGGGTGGTAACTTATAGCCGCAGTCTATGATACTCACAGGGCCGTTGCACGAGCACATTCACAGGTCACAGCCAAACAGCAAAACAGAAGCTCCAGCCTTTACTGCCTCCAGGGCTTAACGCTGCAAGGGTGGTTGGGCCAGCAATTTGTGTCAGAGAGCAGTCACGTGATGAGTCACGTGTCCGTAGTAGGCCCCGCCTCCTCCAGGAAGCAGGGGAAGCAGTAAGAGCTCGGCTCGCAGTGCTGCCCAGTTGAGGAAATTACAGGCAGAGTAGAATGTTGGAGTGTTCAGAACACGAAGCGCTCACACCCAAGTAACAGAACAACGCCGCTCGGGCGGTTGGGCCAACAATTTGTGTCGGAGAGCAGTCACGTGATGAGTCACGTATCCGTAGTACGCCCCGCCTCCTCCAGGAAGCAGGGGAAGCAGCAAGAGCTCGACTCACAGTGCTGCCCAGTTGAGGAAATTACAGGCAGAGTAGAACGTTGGAGCGTTCAGAACACGAAGCGCTCACACCCAAGGCACAGAACAACGCAGCTCGGGCGGTTGGCCCAGCAATTTGTGTCGGAGAGCAGTCACGTGATGAGCCACGTGTCCGTAGTAGGCCCCGCCTCCTCCAGGAAGCAGGGGAAGCAGCAAGAGCTTGGCTCGCAGTGCTGCCCAGTTGAGGAAATTACAGGCAGAGTAGAATGTTGGAGCGTTCAGAACACGAAGCGCTCACACCCAAGTAACAGAACAATGCCACTCGGGCGGTTGGGCCAGCAATTTGTGTCGGAGAGCAGTCACGTGATGAGTCACATGTCCGTAGTAGGCCCCGCCTCCTCCAGGAAGCAGGGGAAGCAGCAAGAGCTCGACTTGCAGTGCTGCCCAGTTGAGGAAATTACAGGCAGAGTAGAACGTTGGAGCGTTCAGAACACGAAGCGCTCACATCCAAGTAACAGAACAACGCCGCTCGGGCGGTTGGGCCAGCAATTTGTGTCGGAGAGCAGTCGCATGATGAGTCACATGTCCGTAGTAGGCCCCGCCTCCTCCAGGAAGCAAGGGAAGCAGCAAGAGCTCGGCTCGCAGTGCTGCCCAGTTGAGGAAAATTACAGGCAGAGTAGAACATTGGAGCGTTCAGAACACGAAGCGCTCACACCCAAGTAACAAAAGACTAAGTTGCAACACGCCGAACCCAGAGAGGGGTGGGGCTAAATACGGAAGCCAAGCAACAGGACAGAAATGACTAGAGCGGTAAACCAGGAAGTAGGAAGAGAGCCCTGGAACATCTTAATGGCGCCGCCAACGCCAAGCATTCCAAAGCCTCCAGCGGGGACCGGGAGCCGCCGGCGTGACAGTGGCCAGGACAGTGACGAGTGAATGAACTGGTTCCAGAAAGCAGGTAGTTGATCGAGGACGAATGCTGAAGAAAACAACAGCTTCCAGAAGCAATCTAAAAAATGCAGTGTCATTAAAAAGTGTTTTTCCTTCCTTAGCATCAAATGATCGAGAAGGGAAATCAAAGCAGCAATTTTGTGTTGCCCCAAGAGGACAGAAGTACATACTGTCCCAGAAACAGATGCTGCAGACTTACTTTCCACTGCATAATTTACACATGTATTGTATTCATACTCCTATTGCTTTCACTGACAGTGAGAACTGCTTTTTATATAGGAGCACATGATGCAAAGATACTGTATATGTTTCTGAACAGAAGGATAAGATAAACGTGGCAACTACAAGGCAACCCAGGCCATACATAGTCATTCCTGTCCCTAGAAAGAATGGGCAGATACCTGAGCTCGAAGTGGATTTTGAACGCCGGAGACATGGTCGGCGGAACAGGCAAAATAAGGGGTTGACAAAGGTTGGGCCCACACAGATAACGCATGTAGACACACCTGATCCAGTAACAAGAAGCCCAAGCACACGTCCCACAGAAAAATCGCGTGCAGAGAGGATAGCAGAATCTATATGGCCGTTCTTAGCCATTGCCAGAAAAAGACAGATGGATAAAGAAGGACTTGCTGAACTTTCTTCTACGTAGGGAACCTAGATGATGTTCCTGCAAATTGTAACAACAAACAGGGTAAGCTAATGTGAGCGAGAGAACACGGGCAAGCCGTTGAAATCCTTTTAACCGTTAACAGGGTGAACGTGATAACACAAAAACAACGGTTTTGTAGGACAGGGGGGTAATTCAGCTGTTTCTGTAAATCAGACAACTGTATCTAAAAGATTGCTCAAACTCAAAAGGGGTGGGCGGGGGTGTGGAGGGTCACCCAACTAACCGTACCTATCCCTAAGGAAGAACACCCTGTCCTTAACGGGAGTGCCTATCCCTAGGTAGCTTGTGTCGTAATGCCTATCTAATAGTGATAGAGGAGAGGACTAGCCCTAACCTTCTATACTGGTGGCCTCTGTTTTGTTTCAGAGCAAAACAATCACACAAAAGTAATCTATTTCTAATACTCAATCTTCAGTATTGTAGGCAACTCCACTTTGGTGTTTTCAGCAATGTCCAGAACTGTAGATTAGATTCTGTAGCTGCCTGGGTTTAGTTGAAACGACCTGAGGACAGGTCAACTGTTCGTAATTTATCATGTGTCAATTTTTAATTTTTGCCTTAGGTCGCATAAATAGGAAATACGGGCAGTTCAAAATCTGGAAAAGCCTAAAAACAGGCAAGGTAAAAGGGTCATGGGGCCATGCGGTTTAAGAAAGGCTCTTATAAAACTGCTCACTCTCTCCATATGAGAGAGTGTGAGAGCAATTTTGTGTAACAATATCTTTTTCCTCTTATTGGAGATATTTGTTGTGGGTCATGAGAGCCTCTGGGATATCGTTCCTGCAAATTGACCAGCCAGAAGAAGTTATACTGACGCATTTAGGGATGCGTTTATAGAAAACTACATGAAGACTTTGTGAATCAAAAGAAGCACCCAGGAAGGCAATTATAAACTGAATGATTATCTAGACAGCACAGCACACCTGGGAAACAACATATGGTACCAACACATGAAAGAAGTTGGAAGAAGGACATCAGATGAAGAATGCTTCGTATGTTCACTCTTACCATACAGCATGGGGAAATCGAAAATCTTCATAGCAATTGAAATTGATGTCCAGACAGCTCATTGCCTTTCGCACATAGCACTTTGCAAAACAAGAGGCCAATTTATGGGAGGTGATGCTTCTCTCAAATGGGCAACTGAAAAGACAGATCCAGATGAAGATGACTATATACAAGATATAAAGACAAGAAACGGAGCCCATAGGAGAAATCATGTGATCAGATATGAGAAGCCTGGAGTAAAAGGAGCTGGAATCAGATGGAAGGTGAACACGAAATTGGAGATTACAGGAGAATCTGCAGAAGACACTTGTAGATGGAAGAACAGATGTCAAATGCAAAATTTGGGGAACTGCCCTATCACCAGACGGATGGGAGAAAGGAGTGGTGATCTGATGAGCATGGGTAGTTATTGGCTGTTATCTAACTACTATTGACATAATGCAAAATGGCTGCAAACCATTAAGGCCAAAACTTGCTAAACTACTGACATGGGTCGAAGACAGAGGAGGACCCTTGCAGATAGTACCATTGGAGAGTTCTAAATTATGCTTCAGGAACAATGGTACAAGAAAACTATGGGTGAATCTTCGAAGCACCAGGAATGAAGATTGGAACAGCAGTATTCATGGATCACTATTGGGATTGTGGATCAATAGCCTACATCAGACTGCAAAAAGATTGGGGAGGAATTTGCACATTGGTGTAACGCTCACCTGGTATCCACGGGGACGTCACTCAGCCTGTTCTGACCTCTTACGACCTCGAACCATTCCCTGGAATCTACTCGACTGGAGACTGGGCCTGAAACACAGGATTGGTAGAGTTTAACTCCCTATTGTCTCTGTGTGCTTGAACTCCTTCTTCCCCGGGGTCCAACCCTTCCCTTTGATGCACAGCTCACCTTGTTTTCTTGGAAAGTGTGCTCTCCGTCCTGCTTTCAGCGCAGGGGAGCGTTGATTGATGCGGGCTCGTTGCTGCGTAGTTACTTCACTGGCAAGAGTCTGACAGGTAAGTATAATGAGTCTTTTGAAAAGTTCTCTAACTTTGTTCCTTTCCTTCCTTAGACGATGGCCAGCGTCCGGGGATGGCGACGTGCTGCTGAGATGAGTAGCGCTGAAGGTGAGTGAGCGCGATGCGCGATGCGACCCTTTTGTATTTGTATTGAACTGAGTTATTTTTCTGTGTCTTTTAGGTGCCGCAACGTTTTCAGCGTGGATGCTGTTTATGAAGATGAAATGCAGTGAGTAAGCGTGGTATGCGGCGCCTCTAGATGTTTCCACGCTAAACTGGAGTGTCTTTTCCCTCTTGCAGACGGATGAGAGGTTCCGGAGACAGAGTTCCCTCAGAGCGACTGGGATTCAGGTAAGCGTTTGAAGCTTGTACAGTCTTTAAAAATAAGCGAAGATTTGCTGAATGCTTACTAATGCCTTTTTTCTGTTCTTTTCCCTTTTCCTTAGGAAGTAGCGTGACGGAATGGGAATGACATCGCCGAAGATGCCCGCAGAACAGAAGAAGCGATGAATGATGGGCAGAAGCGCCGCAAGGTAAGGCTGTTCCTAACGGTGTTCTTGTTCTTGCAGGAGCTGAGCGCAGAAAAAAGATGCAGGCCTACTGGAGACCGATCCGAACACAGTGTCACGCTGCAGGTGCAGAAAACACAAAGCATGTTTCTCAGCCTGGGCATGGCTTAAATAGTCTCTGGGTATCCCAGGTGTCTCTGGGCTGAACCACACCCAAAAGACTAGACTGCACATGCAGTTCTGGGAACCGAAATATGTGGGGGCATCCATCTTGTCCCCATCAATGCACTACAAGTCCAATCCCCAATGTTATCCTATGGGAGTGAGTGAGTCTGGTGCCACAAGCGCCAAGTCTGACTCCAAGTGGGTCTTTGGAGGGATGGAGAGGCCCTTGAGAGCCATGTAGGTGATCGCGGCCTGGCTCCAGCCTGACATCTTGGAGGGCTGGGGACATGAGGGGCAGGAATCATGACAGCACTCCACCCCTCCCCCAAGGCCCCTCTCAAGGTGGCTCTTCTGTCTGGTCCTGGTTTGTTTGGATGGTTTTGATGAAATCGTCTAAGCAAGCGAGGTGCATGGATGTACTCACAAGGCTCCCATGTCTTGTCTTGTGGGCCATACCCCTTCCATTCTACTAAGTAGTATAATTTGGATCTGACATACTTTGAATCCAGGATGTCCTTGCCTTCGAATTCTGGCTCCCCAGCGACTACTACTGGCTGCGGTGACGTTGCTGCCCAGGTTGAATAGGTTGAAGGAGAGACATGTGGAACACAGGATGAATCTGCATGTTTGATGGTAAAGCTAGTCTGACCGCCACAGGATTTATCACGGAGGTGATGGTGAATGGACCCAGGTCTCTTGGACGGAATGTTTGGGTTCCTTTAATGGACATGTGTTTAGACGCCCGCCAGACTTTGTCTCCCACTTGGTAGTTGGGGGCCTTTGCTCAGTGTTGATCAGCAAACTTCTTTTGGCGATTCTTAGCCTGAAGTAGGTGTTCAGCTGCCCTTTTAAAGGTCTGAGAAATGGTTGTGTGCAAGGTTTTGACTGCTGGCATTTCCAGGGTTGTAGGAACGTCCAACTCAGAAGTACGTGGGTGCCTGCCATACATGGTATAAAAGGGTGTCTGCCCAGTGCTGGTGTGTAGGGAATTATTATAAGCATATTCAGCTATCCATAATAGGTCAAACCAACTTCCTTCAGATTGGTGTAACATGCAACGCAGATACTGCTCGAGCGTCTGATTTGTCCTCTCAGTTTGACCATCCGTTTGGGGGGGTGACTGGTGGATAGCCGGATGTCGATCTGGGCCATAGAGCAGCATTTTCTCCAGAAGTTAGATACAAATTGAGTACCTCGGTCTGAGACTAAAACTGAAGGAAACCCATGGAGCCGTACGATGCCTTCAAGAAATACCTTTGCCAGTGGAAGCATTTGGGAGCCCCTTAAGAGGAATGAAATATGCCATTTTTGAAAATAGGTCCACGACCACAAGAATAGTGTTAAACCCTTGAGTGGGTGGTAAGTCAGTAATAAAATCGAGGGACAACGTGTGCCAGGGTGTAGGTGGGATTTCCAATGGTTGTAATAGCCCAGCCGGTTTCTGCTTGGATGACTTGTTTTGAGCACACACTCCACAAGACAGGATGAATGGATAATGTCTTTACGCCACGTGGGCCACCAATAATTTCGTTTTACCTTGGCTAGGGTTTTAGCGATTCCGGGGTGGCCCTCGATCAAGGAATCATGATAACCGGACATGACTTGTTCTCGTAGTTCTTGGTTTGGTAAGAATAAATGATTCCTGAAGTAGGGCAACTGATCTTTTATCATGTAATGTTCTCCTTGTGCACTCCACGCTTGTAATTGCTCTGGACTCATCAGGTTTTGGATTTCTTCATGCAATTCTTTCTGAGTTATGGTTGCTGTGATTCCTAGGAGCTTGTCACTCGGGATGATTGCTATTGGGTTAGGGGTCCGATACCCTTGCTCTTCCACCCCCGTACGGGAAAGGGCATCGGCCTTCCCGTTTTTCACCCCTGGTCGAAATGTAATCACGTAGTCATATTCAGCAAAAAAAAGAGCCCAATGTAGTTGTGAGGATTGGGCCTTTGCCGTTTATAGGTACTGGAGGTTCTGATGGTCAGTTATTACAGTGAGTGTGTGTCTGGCGCCCAAGAGGTAGTGCCGCCATGCCTTAAAGGCTGACTTAATGGCCAGGAGTTCTTTGTCTGTGATAGCATAATTGAGTTCAGGGGGTGTGAATTTACGCGACCAGAAGTCAACAGGGTGTAACTGGCCCGTTTCAGTGTCTTTTTGTGAGAGGACGGTTCCCATAGACATGCTTGAGGTGTCCGTTTCCACCAGGTATGGGAGATCAGGGCAAGGGTGGCGTAAGATTGGGGCAGATGTGAATCTTGTTTTGAGTTCCTGGAAAGCTTCCTCGGATTCTGTTGTCCACTGGAACATTTTGTTGCTTTTCCTTAGCAATGACGTGATGGGATGCACGATTTGCGAAAATCCTGGGATGAACCGGCGGTAGAAGTTTGAAAAACCCAGCATACTTTGAACCCCCTTGAATGAATTTGGGGATGGCCAGTTGAGGATAGCATCTACCTTGTGTACATCCATTCGGATTCCATTCGGGCTGAGAATAAAGCCCAGGAATTTCACCTCGGAGACGTGGAATGAGCACTTTGAGCTTTGCATAGAGCTGGTGTTGACAGAGTTTCTGCAATACAGATCAGACGTGTTTAACGTGGTCCTGCTTTGATGCGGAATATACTAGAATATTGTTGATGTACATTAGAGCACAGACATCAATCAATTCCCGTAGGACATTGTTCATGAAGTATTGAAATGCTGCAGGCGCATTGCAAAGGCCAAAGGGCATTACTTGATATTCGTACAAGCCGTATTTGGTGCGAAAAACGGTTTTCCATTTGTCCCCCTGTTTTACGCGAACAAGGTGATATGCCCCCCTCAGGTCTAGTTTTGTGTAGATTTGGGCATCTTTGACTTGATCAAGCAATTCAGGGATCAGTGGCAGGGGGTAGCGTTTTTTTACGGTAATCTGGTTCAGTGCACGATAGTCGATGCACGTTCTCAAGTCCCCCTCCTTTTTCGGTACGAAGAATAGAGGACTGGCTGCTGGAGACTTCGAGGGACGGATGAACCCGTTGGCCAAGTATTGGTCAAGATAGGCCTTCAGGTGCTGGTTTTTGGATTCTGTGAGTGCGTAAATTCCCCCACAAGGGATTTGTGCACCAGGTATCAGGTCGATTTGGCAATCGTATGGCCTATGCGGTGGCAGGGTATTAGCCTGTTCTTTCTGAAAGACTTCTTGAAAGTCCTGGTATTCACTTGGTAGGGTTCCGATTGCCACAGTCGCAGGCGTGGAGGTTCTGGTGTCTACTGGTTGTTTCTCTTGGCGATAACATGTGTGGGCGCAAGTCTCGGGAAAGGCCAATTCTTTTGCTCGCCAATCGATTCAAGGATTGTGAGCTACCAACCATGGCATTCCCAAAATCAACAGGAACTGTGATGCCTTAATGAGGTCGAAAATGATAGATTCTTGGTGTCCATCTGGCACAGAAGGGTTAAAGCTGCAGTGCATGGGGATACTGGACCAGAAGCTATTTCCGTGCCGTCGACAGTGGTAACCGTGTCGGTGGTTGATTTAGGGTGTAACGGAAGCCCCATCTTTGCCGCAAGATCCTGGTCGATATAATTCCCAACGGCTCCACTGTCAATGTATGCTCTTACTGCGTGCATCCGAGATGGTTGTTGGTGATTGATCAAGACCACAGATGGTGCAAAATGGGAGGTCTGTAGTTCACTTTCTTCGCTCAACAAGTGGACCCCTACACTTGCCGGGCTGGGGAATTTTCTGATTCCTTGATGGTATCTTTCTTGTCCGTGGCCCCTACTGTCCTCCTTGGTGGCTTCACAGGGCGCTCTTTAAGGAAATGAACTGGCCTTCCACAGTACAGACATAACTGCTGCTGTCTCCTTTTATCCCTTTCTGCTTCAGTCAAGAGGGATCTGACCCCCCCGATTTGCATTGGTTCTCCTGAACCTTCCGTTGTGCGGGCAATATTGTCCTTTGAACGCACATACATAGAGCGAGGGTCCGGTCTGGTTCGATCTGCTCTTCGGTCCTGCAACCTATGATCCAGTTGAACAACAAGGTCAATGAATTCTCAGCAGTCTTTCGGGGGGGGGGTTCACTACTTGTGCGAGAACATCCTTGAGCTCCCCCCGCAACCCCTGATAAAATAACGTGGTCCTCTTCTCCACTGGCCATTCTGCTTCAACTACGAGTCTATTGAGCGTGGCTTTGTATGTTAATAGGTCTTGATTCCCTTGACGTAGGGACAGAAGTTAGTTGTCTAATGTCTGCCCATGAGTACGACAGGTGAACAGCTTTTCCATCTCCTGCTGAAAGCCCCTGAAGTCATGCAGCAAAGGATCGTCTTGGGCCACAAAGGATACAGACCAGTCCGCAGCGCTACCACTCCGGTAGGATAGCACAAAAGCGACACGTGATTGGTCATTCGGAAAGGCCCCTGGTCTACAAAGGAAGTGCAGGTGGCCCTGTTTCATGAACGTTGCAAACCTCTTGGGATCCTCCGTCAATCGTTCAGGCGGGGCAAAGGGAACTGCCCCAGGAAGGGTTATCTAAACGGGATTGGCTGATGGTGCTGGCATCGAGGGCACGCTTCCCGGCAATGGTGCATGCCCTGCTTGTGACTGGAGAAGTTGCCGGCTTAAATCATCAGTGTGTTCTTTGGCTACTATCAGCTCTCTCCTCAGGGTGTGTCACGACTCGCTCCCTTCGCTCCCGTTCCCGCCACTTGGGGGCATGTTTTGGGGCTTATTCCTTGCTGGACATTTCCTCCGAACCTAATGCCACAGTGCTGTAATGAATTGGGAGCGCTAAATCCCTATTTTCCAAACTACTTCCCTTCCGGATCCATTCCAGGTTTTTGGCAGCCAGCATGCTTCTTTAACCAAATGACTGTGCTTCCCAGAATGCCTGGCCCACTGCTCCACCTCCACCCTTGCAGGACAAGGTTGGGTGGAGGATAGGCAACACCTGTGGCTGCAGGTGCAGCAGTCAGCACACCTGAGGCGTGTGCTCGTTAAACAGCTTTAAAAGCCTCAGTCTCACTTCAGTCCAGCGCTGGTCATCGTTTGCAGTGTTCCTGTTTTTGACTAGTCCCTGGTTCCTGGTTCCTTGCCTTTGTACCTACTTCCTTGTTCCTGTTTTCTTGTTTCCTCCGCCCTGAATTTCGGATTCATGAGCTAATTGATTTCTGCTCCCTTGATTTCCCTTTTTGTCTTCCTCTGTTTGCAGGCAGCAATTCTCAGTGCTTTCCCCTTTTAGATGCAGCCCAGTTTGTCTGTGTTCTATATTTCTTTGACTCTGTCCTTTGCTGCTGTTACCCATTTGCCTTAGCCTTCCTCTTAGTTTAGTTTCCTGTCTTTTCCTTGGAGGGGTAGGGAGAAGTTGGCATAGGTTATTTCGTTTTTCCCTGCTCCTGATCCTTACTTTCTAGAGGATCCATTCCATGTTTTCCACTGCACTTCTGCATTTATTTTCCCTTTGATTATTAGGTGTGGTGTGCGGTAGTAGCTAGCTCCTGTGTGAATGCTTATGTTTTCCTCACTATTTTGTAGACACTATTCCCACTTAGGTATTTAGTTTTCCTTCCATTGCTGTTCTAGCCTTTCGGGGTCCCAGTTTCTTCAACAGGATTCGTGGGCTAGCTGACATTCAAGAGGTTTATCTCGTCCTCGTGAGTACAGTTCTTAAGTTCCCTTCTGTAATACCATCAAGAGTGTTAGTACACAGATCCTGTCATTGCTTGCCCTCCACGTGGGTTTAGCGCTGTCAGTACCTGTAACAGCAATTGGGGGTAAGGCGCTTGCCGACTTTCCTCGCGGTCAGGTGCTTACCCCACATCCCTTTTCATATATTGGTTTTGATGTCACACTCTATTTGCACTCCTGGGTTCTAGCATACCTGAGTCGTAGTTCCTGGGTGCACATTTCCCTTGCCATATTCGCTGCCTTTGTACTCGCCTGACTAATCCTGACAGGGTGTTGGTCTCCTGCCTGGCTGCATGTACTTCGGAACATAGCTGCCCCAAAATGTGGGCTAACTGGTCGATTTCTGACGTTTCCATGACGCCAAGTAGGATTTTGATTTGAGGCTTTGTGTTCTGTAAGGCTCACCTGGTATCCACGGGGACGTCACTCAGCCTGTTCCGACCTCTCACGACCTTGAACCCTTCCCTGGAGTCTGGGCCTGAAACACAGGATTGGTAGGGTTTAACTCCCTATTGTCTCTGTGTGCTTGAACCCCTTCTTCCCCGGGGTCCAACCCTTCCCTTTGATCCACAACTCACCTTGTTTTCTTAGAAAGTGTGCTCTCCGTCCTGCTTTCAGCGCAGGGGCGCGTTGATTGATGCAGGCTCGTTGCTGCCTGGTTACTTCACTGGCAAGAGTCTGACAGGTAAGTATAATGAGTCTTTTGAACAGTTCTCCAACTTCGTTCCTTTCCTTCCTTAGATGATGGCCGGCGTCCGGGTATGGCGACGTGCTGCTGAGATGAGTAGCACTGATGGTGAGTGAGAGTGCGATGCGCGGTGCGACCCTTTCGTATTTGTATTGAACTGAGTTCTTTTTCTGTGCTTTTAGGTGCCGCAACGTTTTCAGCATGGATTCCGGTTAAGAAGAAGAAAAGCGGTGAGTAAGCGCAGTATGCCGCGCCTCTAGATGTTTCCACGCTAACCTGGAGTGTCTTTTCCCTCTTGCTGATGGATTAGAAGTTCCGGAGACAGAGTTCCCTCAGAGCGGCTGGAATTCAGATAAACGTTTGAAGCTCGTACAGTCTTTAAAAATAAGCGAAGATTTGCTGAATGCTTACTAATGCCTTTTTTCTTTTCTTTTCCCTTAGGAAGCGGCGTGCTGGGATGGGAATGACACCGCCGAAGATGCCTGCAGAACAGAAGCAGCGATGAATGATGGGCAGAAGCGCCGCAGGGTAAGGCTGTTCCTAACAGTGTTCTTGTTCTTGTTCTTGCAGGAGCTGAGCGCAGAAGAAAGATGCAGGCCTACTGGAGACCGATCCAAACACGGTGAGTGTCACGCTGCAGGTGCAGAAAACACAAAGCATGTTTCTCAGCCTGGGCGTGGCTTAAATAGTCTCTGGGTATCCCAGGTGTCTCTGGGCTGAACCACACCCAAAAGACTAGACTGCACATGCAGTTCTGGGAACCGAAATATGTGGGGGCATCCATCTTGTCCCCATCAATGCACTACAAGTCCAATCCCCAATGTTATCCTAGGGGAGTGAGTGAGTCTGGTGCCACAAGCGCCAAGTCTGACTCCAAGTAGGTCTTTGGAGGGATGGAGAGGCCCTTGAGGGCCATGTAGGTGATCATGGCCTGGCTCCAGCCTGACATCTTGGAGGGCTGGGGACATGAGGGGCAGGAATCATGACAATTGGTGAATGTCCATGTTCCTGCATTGGTGATTCCTAAAGGTGACCTGAATATTGATAGTTTCCCGAAAGCAGATGCTCATCTAAGAAAGAAGAGGTCTGTAGAACTGATAAATAGAACAAAGAGAGAGAACTACTTCTCTGCCAAATCAATAAAAGCCTTTGATGTTATTCCATATGAACACAGGCTGTTCAGCCAGACCTCATCAGTGTTCACAATGATCTTTATGCCAAGAATCCAGGTTGCAACAAATACTAAATAGCTTCAAATCACCAGATGGGAATTGCTGCAGACAATTAACACAACTATAAAAGGGTTCAATGCAATCAGAGAAGAACTGAGAGCTGTAAGACTAATGGCTCTCCAGAACAGATACGTCCTGGACAAGATCACAGCCCTGGATGGAGGTGTGTGTGCCAAAATTGGAGAATCATGTTGCACATTTATACCTTTTCATGATGACGAGAACGGAACCTTGACAGAGGCCATAGACACATTATGTTAATGTTAATGTTAAAGGACATTTGTAACGTGCACTATCACCACCGGAGTGGTCCCCTGGCGCTCTGGCGGCTCTGAAAGAGAAGGGGGGGTTGAGTTAGTGGGTCGAAGCAGGAAAAGTGCAAGAGAGCAGTGATGTGCTGTTGGCAGCCTCAGCCCGGTGGGTCCGTTGGCTGGGCCTGGGGTGTTTGCGGCTGGTAGTCGTTGTGTGCTGTTGTGCAAGTCTATGTGTGTTTTTGTTTTGTTGTTGCAATGTAGTAAAGTTTGTGCGGTTTGTTGTGCAGTAGGTTTTGGTTGTGTTTTGGTTTGGAGTTTGAGAGGTGTATGCAGAAAGGGAAATTGTTAGTGGGGTTGGTTAGTTTGCATCTCTGTCCTGAATTGAGGTGCTCGGCTTGCATAGTCTTCATTGATGCGCCTCTGTCCTGATCTGGGTCCGGCTGGCAAACAAGGTTCCTTACTCCTCTTGCCCCCACCTCTATCACTTTCCCTCATAGCCCCCCCCCTGTCCTCCCTTCATGTTCCTGTGGCCAGTGCACCCGCTGATATCAACATCTCAGGTAGTGTGGTGATTGCCAATATCTCGACAATTCCACAACACTGTGGCGCCTGGCGGTAACTAACGGGAGGGCCGGAAGTGTTGGTGTGGTTGGCTGGGTTAGTTGACTCAGTCTCTGTGCGTGTCGCCTGTGTTCCGGTCTATCCGTTGTCACCCGTCCAGGCGCCGCGGGAGCTTCCCTGTCGGTTCGGGGTTGTCTGTGTCCCTTCTAGTTTAGTCATCCTTTTTCCTGTTTCGGGTTTTAGTTTTTAATCTGTGGTGTTGAAGAGCCAGGTTTTTAGCAATTACCTGAATTTTAGGTGATCTTCAGTGTTTCTTATTTCTTTTGGGATGTTGTTCCAGGTTTTTGCAGCTAAGTGGTAGAAGGCGGTGCCTCCTAGTTTTTTCTTGAGGTATGGTTTGAGTTCCAGGCAGATTTCGTTAATTGATCGGAGGGGTCTCGTTGGTTTGTAGACAGTTATTTTCCTTTGTAGGAATTCTGCTCCTTGTCCGCCGATTGCCCTGTGCGTTATGCACATTGTTTTGAAGGTGATGCGATGTTTTACTGGGAGCCAGTGGAGTGTTTTTAGGGCTGGAGTGATGTGGTCTCTCCTGGATAGTTTGAGGAGTAGTCTTGCTGCTGCATTTTGGATCCGTTGAAGTTTCTTCAGGAGGTATTCTGGTATTCCGAGGTAGAGGCTGTTTGCATAGTCTATTTTTGACATGATTAGGGCGACGATAGTGAGCGTTTTGTGTGCAAAGGAGAGGAAAGGTAGAATTCTTCTGTCCGTATGGAGGAGGAAAAAGCATTTCTACACTGTTGCATTTATTTGTGGTTCTAGGGTTAGGGTGTTGTCCATTAGGACTCCCAGATATTTTACTACCTTCGATGGAGTTGGTGCGTTTCCCATTTCCGTAGGCCACGGGATGGTGGTTTTATTCTCTTGGTCTTTGGATATGATCATGATTTCTGTCTTTCCTGGGTTGATTTTCAGGTTGTTGGCATCCATCCAGTTGAAGACTTCTTTTAGACAGCCGATGAGGGTTGAATGGTCGGCATCAGTGTCTTTGATTTTGTATATGATCTGAGTGTCATCTGCGTAGTTGTAACATGTAATGTTGTATTTTTTGAAGATTCTGATGACCGGAGTCTGATAGATGTTGAAATATAGTGGAGATAGTGAGGATCTTTGTGGCACTCCACAGTCGTTAACTCGTGGGGTGGATTTGAAAGGTTTGATCCATACGGTTTCTGTTCTGTCTGCTAGTAATGATTTTGTCCAGCGTAGTGCTGTGTCTGTTATGCCTATGTCTTCTAGTCTTTTGGTCAGGGTGTCGTGGCTAACTGTGTCGAAGGCTGCGGAGAGGTCGAGCAGAATAAGGGCTGAGGTAGTGTTTGAGTCTGCATTAGTTTTTAGGTCGTCCCAGATGGATAGTAGTGCTGTTTCTGTTCCTCTTGCGGGTCTGAAACCAACTAGAGCTTGGTCCAACAGGTGGTGTTTTTCTACGTGTTCTTGGGTTATTTTGTATACATAGGTTTCTAGAAGTTTTGAACTTCAACTAGAAGAAACTCCATGGCCAGATGATAGAAGAGGTAGAAGATATTACTGATGACAGCTAGATTGGATCACTCTTCTCGTGGGTTCCAAAATGGATGGCAGATATGTTAAAATTTCTTGCAGCTTTGCTATTATTAGTGATGCTTGGATTCTGTTTGATTAAGATAATACTCACACAATGCAAGAAGACAGCAAAGAAAGCAATAGGGAAGAAGATCATGATCGATGTTAAACCAGAACGGAAGCCTAAGGACCTGACTGATGCAAAAATCAGAGACGTTGTGAAGGCTAGTATCCATGCACCAGAGGAAACAAAGTTCCTGTATCCAAAGGACCACAAGAAGTACGTGGGAAGATGGATCTACTGCAGTCCAAGTGGGCAATGCATGCTTATGACATCGAACAAGGATGAGCATGTGAAAACAGCAGGATGCATGAAGGGAGTCATAAAGATATGGATCCCTAAGAAGCATTTCTTCAGACCAGGATGTCTGGATGTGGAAGAAGATGTGAGAGTGGTTGATAAATCACCCAGAGGGGGGGGGGTGTAGAGGAGGAGCCAAGTACTCCCACTCCAACTGCACCGCCTATATTACCTGAAACGTATGAACCAAAATATGTGACGTACAATGAGCAGGTAAACCAGCAAAGAGAAGAGAGAGAACTCTGTGCAGTACCCATCAGAATACCTATACCTAAGAGAATATGGGAGATGAAGTAGCCAATTAGGAAACCATACCTACATCCAAGACAATATGATGGCCATTTGAATGAGATTCCCGATGAAGCAAAGAAACTGAATGACCAGGATGAATGGGCACGTCATACGAAGCTGAATCGACTCCATATAGATGATAGCCAGACCGGAGAGGCAGATGATTTACAAGGAACACAGAAGTACCAAGGATAAGTGAATTCTTGGGATCAAGATGAGAAAACTTATGCCACAAACATGATGAAGATATTTAGTTAGTTTAAACGTGTATAGATGCAATGAAACGCAAGCAGCAAAGCAATCATGAAGCTAGGCAAATGCTTTTAAATAATTAGACTTCGGCAAGCGGCAACATATACATATATACCTCATAGATACATATGGAAAAAATAAAGAATGAATGTTTCCACTACGTATAAAGCAGTGCTGAACAACGAGGGAGGCCTCAATTCAGTGTTGCAGTTACAAAAGCAATTGAATTAAACAGAATATATTTCAGCTAAGGAGTTGGCTGAGCCACGAAAGCCAAGGTGTTATCAGAACTGGAATTGGTTGACATTGGATACAATTAACATGAAAGAACAGCAGCTCCTGTTCAAGAAGGATAAGCAGAGCAAAAGACGTCAGAAGACTATTGAAGAATAAAATCAAATACAACGAAAAGACTCAATTCGCGGTGTCCAGTCACGTGATGGAAGAAAGTTGGACGGATGAGAAGATCACACCTACGCACGGAAGCCAGATAGTACCCATACTCCTTAAAAAGTCCCTGAGACAGTACAAACTCAAGGCCATCTTAAAAGTACTAATTGACACTGAACCATTGAGGTGATGATGGATTATAGTTTTAATTGGTGAGAAGCTGGTATCAAGACAAGCTCACCCGCACCTTGTTGTTCGGTCTGCGTGCTGCTCACGTAGGT
The DNA here is from genome assembly GCF_040938575.1 of Ambystoma mexicanum. Classification (NCBI taxonomy): domain Eukaryota; kingdom Metazoa; phylum Chordata; class Amphibia; order Caudata; family Ambystomatidae; genus Ambystoma; species Ambystoma mexicanum. The sequence goes on from NC_090928.1 coordinate 1,286,092,661, forward strand.
GGAAAGTTACTGACAGGAGTTAGAAGCCAAGCAATTGTAGGGGACCACGTAGTTGGGGGTCCTATAGTTTGTGTAGCGAATGGGACGTCGTACATTTAGTGACGTTCATAGTGGCCATTTTGAAGGGAGGGCTTAGTTGTCCAATTATTTCTCTCCTTTACTCCATACAGATATATCACTTATACGTAGTTATTCACTTAGAACCAATCCCGCATCCCGATAAGTTTTAGTTGTTGGCCACGTAGGATGACGTTGGTAAACACGCAGGTCAACATGTCAGCTATGACCAATTATGGGTTTAAGAACCAAGCTTTTTAATGAAATGATTGAGAGTTAGAGTCTTGAGCGATTGATGATGTTTGTTGTACTCCCTGTTTTAAGACTTGCATTAAAACAGACAATCTTTTGCCAAGCTATTTGTGTCGTCTGGGTTATTGATGTTTGAATAAAATCTGCATCCCCCATCCATCTCCAGGATATTGCTACTGATCTTAAAGGGCTGGAAGCCTCCAGTTCACCTATCTATGGCAAAGAACTCAGGTGGGAGCCTATCTATGGAGAGGAACTCAGGTGGGAGCCTGTCTATAAAATTTAGGCGGGAGCCTATCTATGGCAAAGAACTCAGGTGGGATCCTATCTATGGAGAGGAACTCCAGTGGGAGCCTATCCGTGGAAACGAACGCAGGTGGGAGCCTATCCATGGAAAGGAACGGAGGTGGGAGCCTATCCATGGAAAGGAACGGAGGTGGGAGCCAATCTATGGAGAGGAACGCAGGTGGGAGCCAATCTATGGAGAGGAACGCAGGTGGGAGCCAATCTATGGAGAGGAACTCAGGTGGGAGCCAATCTATGGAGAGGACCTCAGGTGGGAGCCAATCTATGGAGAGGACCTCAGGTGGGAGCTTATCTATGGAAAGGACCTCAGGTGGGAGCTTATCTATGGAAAGGAACTCAGGTGGCAGTCTACCAATTTGAAGGACTTAGGTGGGAGCCTATCTATAGAGAGGAACTCAGGTGGGAGCCTACCTATGAAACTCAGGTGCGAATCTTATCTTTAGAAAGGAACTCAAGTGGGAGCCTATCTAGGTGGGATCCTGTCTATGGAAAGGAACTCAGGTGGGAGCCTACCTATGGAAAGGAACTCAGATGGAAGCCTACCTATGAAGAGGAACTGAGGTGGGAGCCTATATATGAAAAGTAACGCAGGTGGGAGCATATCTGGGGAAAGGAACTCAGATGGGAGCCTATCTATGGAAAGGAATGCAGGTGGGAGCCTATCTATGGATAGGAACTCGGGAAAGAGCTTATCTATGGAAGGGAACTTAGGTGGAAGCCTAGCTATGGAAAGGAACTGAGGTGGGAGCCTATCTGGGGATAGGAACTGAGGTGGGAGCCTATCTGGGGATAGGAACTGAGGTGGGAACCTATCCACTGAGATGAACTCAGATGGGGGCCTATCTATGGAAAGGAACACAGGTGAGAGCCTATCTATGGAGAGGAACTCAGGTGGGAGCCAATCTATGGAAAGGAACTCAGGTGGGAGTCTACCAATTTGAAGGACTTAGGTGGGAGCCTATCTATAGAGAGGAACTCAGATGGAAGCCTACCTATGAAGAGGAACTGAGGTGGGAGCCTATATATGAAAAGGAACGCAGGTGGGAGCCTATCTATGGAAAGGAACACAGGTGAGAGCCTATCTATGGAGAGGAACTCAGGTGGGAGCCAATCTATGGAGAGGAACTCAGGTGGGAGCCAATCTATGGAGAGGAACTCAGGTGGGAGCCAATCTATGGAGAGGAACTCAGGTGGGAGCCAATCTATGGAGAGGAACTCAGGTGGGAGCCAATCTATGGAGAGGAACTCAGGTGGGAGCCAATCTATGGAGAGGAACTCAGGTGGGAGCCTATCTATGGAGAGGAACTGAGGTGAGAGCCTATCTATGGAGAGGAACTGAGGTGGGGGCCTATCTATGGAGAGAAACTCAGGTGGGGGCCTATCTATGGAGAGGAACTCAGGTGGGGGCCTATCTATGGAGAGGAACTCAGGTGATAGCCTATCTATGGAGAGGAACTCAGGTGATAGCCCATCTATGGAGAGGAACTCAGGTGATCGCTTATCTATGGAGAGGAACTCAGGTGAGAGCCAATCTATGGAGAGGAACTCAGGTGATAGCCTATCTATGGAGAGAAACTCAGGTGGGAGCCTATCTATGGAAAGGAACTCAGGTGGGGGCCTATCTATGGAAAGGAACTCAGGTGGGGGTGTATCTATGGAGAGGAACTCAGGTGTGGGCCTATCTATGGAGAGGAACTCAGGTGATAGCCTATCTATGGAGAGAAACTCAGGTGATAGCCTATCTATGGAGAGAAACTCAGGTGATAGCCTATCTATGGAGAGAAACTCAGGTGAGAGACTATCTATGGAGAGGACCTCAGGTGGGAGCCTATCTATGGAGAGGAACTCAGGTGGGAGCCTATCTATGGAGAGGAACTCAGGCGGGAGCCTATCTATGGAGAGGAACTTGGGTGGGAGCCTATCTATGGAGAGGAACTCAGGTGGGATCTTACCTATAGAGAGGAACTGAGGTGAAAGACTGTCTAGGGAAAAGGACGCGGGTAGGAGCCTATCTACAGAGAGGAACTCAGGTGAGAGCCTATTAAGTGAACGGAATGCAGGTGGGGGCCTATCTATGGAGAGGAACTCAAGTGGGAGCCTGTCTATGGAGAGTAACTCAGGTGGGAGCCGGTCTATGGAGAGGAACTCAGGTGGGAGCCTGTCTATGGAGAGGAACTCAGGTGGGAGCCTGTCTATGGAGAGGAACTCAGGTGGGAGCCCATCCATAGAGTAGAACTCAGGTGGGAGCCCATCCATAGAGTAGAACTCAGGTGAGAGCCTATCTATGGAAAGGAACTCAGGTGAGAGCCTATCTATGGAAAGGAACTCAGGTGGGAACCTATCAATGGAGAGGAACTCAGGTGGGAGCCTGTCTATGGAGAGGAACTCAGGTGGGAGCATGTCTATGGAGAGGAACTCAGGTGGGAGCCTGTCTATGGAGAGGAACTCAGGTGGGAGCCTGTCTATGGAGAGGAACTCAGGTGGGAGCCTGTCTATGGAGAGGAACTCAGGTGGGAACCTGTCTATGGAGAGGAACTCAGGTGGGAACCTGTCTATGGAGAGGAACTTAGGTAGGAGCCTGTCTATGGAGAGGAACTCAGGTGGGAGCCTGTCTATGTAGAGGAACTCAGGTGAGAGCCTACCTCGGGAAAGGAACTCAGGTGGGAACCTATCTATGGAGAGGGATTTAGGTGAGAGCCCATCTATGCAGTAGAACTCAGGTGAGAGTCTGTCTAGGGTAAGTAACTCAGGTGGGAGGCGATCTATGGAAAGAAACACAAGTGGGAGCTTATCTATGGAAAGGAACTCAGATGGGAGCCTATCTTGTGAAAGGAACTCAGGTGGGAGCCTATCTATGGAGAGGAACTCAGGTGGGATCTTACCTATGGAGAGGAACTCAGGTGGAAGCCTGTCTAGGGAGAGGAACTCATGTGGGAGCCTATCTATGGAAAGGAACGCAGGTGGGAGCCTATCTATGGAAAGGAACTCAGGTGGGAGCATATCTATGGAGACGAACTCAGGTGCGAGCCTATCTATGGAGAGGAACTCAGGTGGGAGCCTATATATGGAAAGGAACTCAGGTGGGAGCCTACCTCGGGAAAATAACTCAGGTGGGAACCTATCTATGGAAAGGAACTCAGGTGGGAGCCCATCCATAGAGTAGAACTCAGGTGGGAGCCCATCCATAGAGTATAACTCAGGTGAGAGCCTATCTATGGAAAGGAACTCAGGTGAGAGCCTATCTATGGAAAGGAACTCAGGTGGGAACCTATCAATGGAGAGGAACTCAGGTGGGAGCCCATCCATAGAGTAGAACTCAGGTGAGAGCCTATCTATGGAAAGGAACTCAGGTGAGAGCCTATCTATGGAAAGGAACTCAGGTGGGAACCTATCAATGGAGAGGAACTCAGGTGGGAGCCCATCCATAGAGTAGAACTCAGGTGAGAGCCTATCTATGGAAAGGAACTCAGGTGAGAGCCTATATATGGAAAGGAACTCAGGTGGGAGCCTACCTCGGGAAAATAACTCAGGTGGGAACCTATCTATGGAAAGGAACTCAGGTGGGAACCTATCAATGGAGAGGAACTCAGGTGGGAGCCCATCCATAGAGTAGAACTCAGGTGGGAGCCCATCCATAGAGTATAACTCAGGTGAGAGCCTATCTATGGAAAGGAACTCAGGTGAGAGCCTATCTATGGAAAGGAACTCAGGTGGGAACCTATCAATGGAGAGGAACTCAGGTGGGAGCCCATCCATAGAGTAGAACTCAGGTGAGAGCCTATCTATGGAAAGGAACTCAGGTGAGAGCCTATCTATGGAAAGGAACTCAGGTGCGGCCTGTCTATGGAGAGCAACTCAGGTGGGGCCTGTCTATGGAGAGGAACTCAGGTGGGGGCCTGTCTATGGAGAGGAACTCAGGTGGGGGCCTGTCTATGGAGAGGAACTCAGGTGAGAGCCTATCTAGGGAAAGGAACTCAGGTGGGATCTTACCTAGGGAGAGGAACTCAGGTGGTAGCCTGTCTAGGGAAAGGAATGCAGGTGGAAGGCCATCTAGGGAAAGAAAAATAGGTGGGATCTTACCTATGGAGAGGAACTCGGGAGGAAGCCTAGCTAGGGAGAGGAACTCAGGTGAAAGCCTATCTAGGGAGAGGCACTCAGGTGAAAGCCTATCTAGGGAAAGGAACTCAGGTGGGATCTTGCCTATAGAGAGGAACTCAGGTGAAAGCCTGTCTAGGGAAAGGAATGCAGGTGGGAGCCTGTCTAGGGAAAGCAACTCAGTTGGGAGTTTATCTATGGAGCGGAACTCAGGTGAGAGCCTGACTGTGCAGAGGAACACAGGTGGCAGCCTATCTATGGAGAGGAGCTCAGTTGGGAGCTTATCTAGGGAGAGGAACTCAGGAGGGACCGGAAAGGAACTTAGGTGGGAGCCTACCTATGGCAAGGAACGCAGGTGGGAGCTTACCTATGGAAAGGAACTCAGGTGGGAGCCTATAACGGGACAGGAACTGAGGTGAGGGCCTTTCTATGGAGAGGAACTCAGGAGGGAGCCTGACTGTGCAGAGGAACACAGGTGGGAGCCTATCTATGGAGCTTATCTAGGGAGAGGAACTCAGGAGGGACCTTATCCATGGAAAGGAACTTAGGTGGGAGCCTACCTATGGCAAGGAACTCAGGTGGGAGCTTACCTATGGAAAGGAACTCAGGTGGGAGCCTATAACGGGACAGGAACTGAGATGGGGGCCTTTCTATGGAGGCAAACTCAGGTGGGAGCCTATCTATGGAGAGGAACTCAGGTGGGAACCTGTCTATGGAGAGGAACTCAGGTGGGAACCTGTCTATGGAGAGGAACTCAGGTAGGAGCCTGTCTATGGAGAGGAACTCAGGTGGGAGCCTGTCTATGGAGAGGAACTCAGGTGAGAGCCTACCTCGGGAAAGGAACTCAGGTGGGAACCTATCTATGGAGAGGGATTTAGGTGAGAGCCCATCTATGCAGTAGAACTCAGGTGAGAGTCTGTCTAGGGTAAGTAACTCAGGTGGGAGGCGATCTATGGAAAGAAACACAAGTGGGAGCTTATCTATGGAAAGGAACTCAGATGGGAGCCTATCTTGTGAAAGGAACTCAGGTGGGAGCCTATCTATGGAGAGGAACTCAGGTGGGATCTTACCTATGGAGAGGAACTCAGGTGGAAGCCTGTCTAGGGAGAGGAACTCATGTGGGAGCCTATCTATGGAAAGGAACGCAGGTGGGAGCCTATCTATGGAAAGGAACTCAGGTGGGAGCCTACCTCGGGAAAATAACTCAGGTGGGAACCTATCTATGGAAAGGAACTCAGGTGGGAACCTATCAATGGAGAGGAACTCAGGTGGGAGCCCATCCATAGAGTAGAACTCAGGTGGGAGCCCATCCATAGAGTAGAACTCAGGTGAGAGCCTATCTATGGAAAGGAACTCAGGTGAGAGCCTATCTATGGAAAGGAACTCAGGTGGGAACCTATCTTGTGAAAGGAACTCAGGTGGGAGCCTATCTATGGAGAGGAACTCAGGTGGGATCTTACCTATGGAGAGGAACTCAGGTGGAAGCCTGTCTAGGGAGAGGAACTCATGTGGGAGCCTATCTATGGAAAGGAACGCAGGTGGGAGCCTATCTATGGAAAGGAACTCAGGTGGGAGCCTACCTCGGGAAAATAACTCAGGTGGGAACCTATCTATGGAAAGGAACTCAGGTGGGAACCTATCAATGGAGAGGAACTCAGGTGGGAGCCCATCCATAGAGTAGAACTCAGGTGGGAGCCCATCCATAGAGTAGAACTCAGGTGAGAGCCTATCTATGGAAAGGAACTCAGGTGAGAGCCTATCTATGGAAAGGAACTCAGGTGGGAACCTATCAATGGAGAGGAACTCAGGTGGGAGCCCATCCATAGAGTAGAACTCAGGTGAGAGCCTATCTATGGAAAGGAACTCAGGTGAGAGCCTATCTATGGAAAGGAACTCAGGTGGGGCCTGTCTATGGAGAGCAACTCAGGTGGGGCCTATCTATGGAGAGGAACTCAGGTGGGGGCCTGTCTATGGAGAGGAACTCAGGTGGGGGCCTGTCTATGGAGAGGAACTCAGGTGGGGGCCTGTCTATGGAGAGGAACTCAGGTGGGGGCCTGTCTATGGAGAGGAACTCAGGTGAGAGCCTATCTAGGGAAAGGAACTCAGGTGGGATCTTACCTAGGGAGAGGAACTCAGGTGGTAGCCTGTCTGGGGAAAGGAATGCAGGTGGAAGGCTATCTAGGGAAAGAAAAATAGGTGGGATCTTACCTATGGAGAGGAACTCGGGAAGAAGCCTATCTAGGGAGAGGAACTCAGGTGAAAGCCTATCTAGGGAGAGGAACTCAAGTGAAAGCCTATCTAGGGAGAGGAACTCGGGTGGGGGCCTATATATGGAAAGGAACTCAGGTGGGAGCCTATATATGGAAAGGAACTCAGGAGATAGCCTATCTAGGGAAAGGAACTCAGGTAAGAGCCTATCTAGGGAAAGGAACTCAGGTGGGATCTTGCCTATAGAGAGGAACTCAGGTGAAAGCCTGTCTAGGGAAAGGAATGCAGGTGGGAGCCTGTCTAGGGAAAGCAACTCAGTTGGGAGTTTATCTATGGAGCGGAACTCAGGTGAGAGCCTGACTGTGCAGAGGAACACAGGTGGGAGCCTATCTATGGAGCTTATCTAGGGAGAGGAACTCAGGAGGGACCTTATCCATGGAAAGGAACTTAGGTGGGTGCCTACCTATGGCAAGGAACTCAGGTGGGAGCTTACCTATGGAAAGGAACTCAGGTGGGAGCCTATAACGGGACAGGAACTGAGGTGGGGGCCTTTCTATGGAGGCGAACTCAGGTGGGAGCCTATCTATGGAGAGGAACTCAGGTGGGAGCCTACCTATGCAAAGGAACTCAGGTGGGAGCCTACCTATGGAAAGGAACTCAGGTGGGAGCCTACCTATGGAAAGGAACTCAGGTGGGAGCCTATCCATGGAGAGGAACTCGGGTGGGAGCCTATCTATGGAGAGGAACTCAGGTGGGAGCCTACCTATGGAAAGGAACTCAGGTGGGAGCCTATAACGCGACAGGAACTGAGGTGGGGGCCTTTCTATGGAGAGGAACTCAGGTGGGAGCCTATCCATGGAGAGGGACTCAGGTGGGAGCCTATCCATGGAGAGGAACTCAGGTGGGAGCCTATCCGTGGAGAGGAACTTAGGTGGGAGCCTATCCGTGTAGAGCAACTCAGGTGTGAGCCTACCTATGGAAAGGAACTCAGGTGGGAGCCTACCTATGGAAAGGAACTCGGGCGGGAGCCTATCTATGGAGAGGAACTCAGGTGGGAGCCTACCTATGGAAAGGAACTCAGGTGGGAGCCTACCTATGGAAAGAAACTCGGGTGGGAGCCTAGCCATGGAGAGGAACTCGGGTGGGAGCCTATCCATGGAGAGGAACTCGGGTGGGAGCCTATCCGTGGAGAGGAACTCGGGTGGGAGCCTATCCGTGGAGAGGAACTCGGGTGGGAGCCTATCCGTGGAGAGGAACTTAGGTGGGAGCCTATCCGTGGAGAGCAACTCAGGTGGGAGCCTATCCATGGAGAGGGACTCAGGTGGGAGCCTATCCATGGAGAGGAACTCGGGTGGGAGCCTACCTGTGGAAAGGAACTCGGGTGGGAACCTATCCGTGGAGAGGAACTCGGGTGGGAGCCTATCCGTGGAGAGGAACTCGGGTGGGAGCCTATCCGTGGAGAGGAACTCGGGTGGGAGCCTATCCGTGTAGAGCAACTCAGGTGGGAGCCTATCCATGGAAAGGGATTCAGGTGGGAGCCTATCAGTGGAGGGGAACGCAGGTGGGAGCCGATCTCCAGGTCATGTAGCGTAGAGTATTACGATCGCCCCTTTCTTTTCAGATAGATTGTGGGGAGATGGGCGTAGAATGGTCCCGTCCTGGCCTAGTGGCGATGTTCACACCCATAGCCAGGACCAAATAAAACCAGGGCTGCGCGTAAGCGCCCTGGTAGGAGGGACAATAACTTCCAAGGGCGAATTTGCAGGTTCCGAGGGCAAGACGGGACCCACTATAGGTAACGAGGTGCCAGAGAAGGGCCAAGGCCCCGAGGAAGGACGCTCTAAACCTCCCTGGGGCCCTGGGTGATCTGATGAGCACTATCCTAGGCGGGCCCTCAGGAGCCTTCTTTCTGGGTTAGGGATTGGACTCGATATCTAGGTCTTATGATGTGGAGTTCAGTGATAGACCCGCCTGCCCCCAACCCTAAGCGGTGCCCTCGGGCAGCTCACTCGGGCTTGGATGGATGGATGGATAGATAGATAGATAGATAGATAGATAGATAGATAGATAGATAGATAGATAGATAGATAGATAGATAGATAGATAGATAGATAGATAGATAGATAGATGGGAAGGCGGGCCGAGTGGAGGGAGGCGTGGGGAGTGTAATGTGCCCTCGAGGCTGGGTCTGGAGGCCCCTGGGATGCGGTCACGCCTGGCACCGGTGCATGCAGGCATAGGCTGCTCTGTGTGGCAGTGTGCCCAGAGCTGGCTCCCTGAGACAGAGCTGTGACCACTGGACTAGTGTCAGTGACTACGGCTACTTACCTCTGCACTTACCTAAAGACTTCCCTCTGTACCCGCGGCTCCAGACAGCGGCTTGGAACAGTGTCTTGGGAGGGAGGGAGAGAAAGAGAGAGAGAGAAATAGAGAGCGGGAAGGTAAAAACAACGAGCGAAAGAGAAAGAGAAGAGAGGAAGGAAGAAAAAGAAAGAAAGAAAAAGAAAAAGAATGAGAAAAAGAGAGAAAGAGAGAAAGAAAGAAAGAAAGAGAGAAAAGAAACAAAGAAACAAAGAAAGAGAAAGAAAGAGAGAGAAAGAGACAGAGAGAGAGAAAGAGAGAAAAAAGAGAGAACGAGAAAGAGAGAAAAAAGAGAGAACGAGAAAGAGAGAAAAAAGAGAGAACGAGCGGAAGAAAGAAAGAGAGAAAAAGAGAGAAAGAGTGAAAGAGAGAGAGAAAGAGAGAGAAAGAGGAGGAGAGAGAGAAAGAGAGGAGGAGAGAGAAAGAAAGAAAGAAAGAAAGAAAGAAAGAAAGAAAGAAAGAGAGAAAGAGTGAAAGAGAGAGAAAAGAGAGAACGAGAAAGAGAGAAAAAAGAGAGAACGAGCGGAAGAAAGAAAGAGAGAAAGAGAGAAAAAGAGAGAAAGAGTGAAAGAGAGAGAGAAAGAGAGAGAAAGAGAGGAGGAGAGAGAAAGAAAGAAAGAAAGAAAGAAAGAAAGAAAGAAAAAGAGAGAAAGATAAAGAAAGAGGGAGAGAGAAAGAAATAAAGAAAAAGAGAAAGAAAAAGCGAGAAAGAGAGAAGGAGGAGGAGAGAGAGAAAGAAAGAAAGAAAAAGAGAGAGAAAGAAAGAGAGACAGAGAAAGAAAGAGAGAGAAAGAAAGAGAGATAAAGAAAGAGAAAGAGAGACAGAGAAAGAAAGAGAGAAAAAAAGAAAGAAAGAGAGAAAAGAGAAAGAAAGAAAGAAAGAAAGAAAGAAAGAAAGAAAGAAAGAAAGAAAGAAAGAAAGAAAGAAAGAAAGAAAGAAAGAAAGAAAGAAAGAAAGGAAGGAAGGAAGATAGCGTGTGTGCGATGGGGGAGAGCCGGGGCTCCACTGGACAGATAGGCCCCCACTTTGAGTGAGCAGTGCTGAATGAGGTCACAGGTCACAGTCCTTAATGCGGGCCCAGCCCCCCTTCTTTCTCTCTCTCTGGTACATATGGGGACTGGGGGCGCCGAGGGATTCCTCGGGCCAGTGCCCCAGGCCCTTTCCTCGAGTGACCCCCGATGGGGCATTTGGGCTCTCAACCTCTTCGCGCCCTCTCTGTAGCCTGTGTATGGGGGCGGAGGGGTCTCTGGCTCCTGGTCACATAATGGACCCCCCGCCCCTCCGCCGCGAAGCGACTTAGCTGTGCTGAGTGGGGTCAGAGGGCACGTTTAAGTGCAGGCCCTGGCCTGGCCTCTCACGCCTGGGCAGCACGTGCCATCTCAGGGGCGCTGCCCTCCTGCTCCCTGCAGCCTTTGGGGGGACACCCCCATTCTTCCTTAGACCTTCTCTGCGAGCCCTCACTCAGCACCGGGCCCAAAGCCGCCCCAAGTGGCCGCCTCTGGGCTTCGTAGCCGGGCGGACACACCAGCGGGTTACTGCGCCTACTGCAGGCGCCTCGGTGCGACTGCCAGGTCACAGCTTCGAGCAGTCGGGGACTGCAATGCCAGCGTTCTTTTGGCTGCAGCTGCCCGCGTGCCAGGGCCCCGAGCGCTCCTGCAGGGCTGTCGATTAACAAACCAGCGATGCCTCCAGGTTTAGCGCGCTCTATAAGTGACAAATAAATAAATAAAAGCTTTAGCAATGACAGCATTGTTTGCAAGGGGGGGGGGGATTACACGGTAAGGCGGGCCTCAAGCAGTGCCAAAAAAGCCCCCACTCTTGCAGCTTTATCAATGAACACGTGACGGCCACTCGGGCCTGCTTTGAGAGATAGCCCTGCTACCCAACAGGTAGGGAACGCCACTAGCCCAGGGTTCACAAAGAGCCAGGATTCCAGCTGCATGTCCAGAGTGGGGCAACATGGAATTACTGTGGCGAAGAGACTACTCCCACTAAATCGCCTACTCATCCCCCACACTACTGCTAAACCAGCAGTGATCCCAATCATGAATGTGAAACGGGCACCGCCTGACAGGTATGCATCCTTCACCTCTTTTGGTAGCGCGGGCCGAGGGCAGGCTCTGCTTCAGGAGTTGTGTGAGGTGGTCAAAGAGGAAACCCAAAAAACTTCCGAACCATGGTCCCAAAATAAAAGAATGCCCACTCAAAGTTCTATAGTATACAGACTTTTAATCAAACAATCAGAAAATATGAAGACATCGACCCCTGAAGAAGAAAGACGGAAAATGCAGACTTGAGCAGGGCTGTTCGGGCACAATACTGGCAGAACGTCACAGTTCCAAGGATGTGTCTTTGAGGAGAAGGTAGAGAAAGGTGGCTTAGAACGGTCTATGGTACCAAAAGGTAGACCATGGACACGGACTTTTCACAATATCTCAGTTTTTGTCTTAGGCACTTGACAAGATCGTTTGGGTGCTTCTTGCCGCTTTAGCTGTGGTTGAGCCAACATTGGGACCGTTCGAGTCAATGCAATCCCACTGGCAGTTGGTGTATACAGTAGTGTCCATGGTGCAGGCTCCCGGTGGGTCGAGTCGGCTTTGGAGACAGCAAGACAATATCTTCCAAGGGTTCGAGTTACTTTAGATGGTCACAGCAATGGGTCGACCCAGCATCTGGAAAGCCTGAGGTGCAAGAAGTTTGCATAGAGTACCAAAAGCAGCACCCCAAGAGGGGTGGGGGGGGGGAGGTCCTTCTGTTCTGCAATCTCAGTCCAGGGAGCTTGGATGGAAATTACAGGGGATCCTTCACCTGCAGTGAACACATACCTGGTTCCTGTGCTGCCACTAGAGGCCTTGGCCCAACAGCAGTTCTCCCCTAATAGCTCCTCTGCCTTCACATCCCTTTCAGAGGGCATTGGGGTGCACTGTATCCCCACAGTAGCCCAAATTCCTCCCTCTTGCCCTCACGGAAACCCTGGGATGAATCAAAAACTGAGGGAATGCCTCCTCTCCTTTTAAAGCCAAATGTCACATAGTTTTGTACAAAGGATGTCTGGTGGTTGTAAACAGTGCCCTTTGCCTTACGACATCACACCCAGAGCACCTTGCCTGCAGGAAATGGAGGGGACAGAACAAGGAAAATAGCCTTAAAATAAACCAGCATGGTGGGAACCTTCTTTTAGCCCACTTCCCCTTTCTGACTACTGCAACTCTGCCCCTTTTCCATGCCTGCGGACTTCAAAAGGACTCCAGTGGTCAGCACCCTGGTGTGAAAGCAGTTCAGCTATTCAGTGCTGCCTCTGAAGCACTGGTCCTGAGGAGATCTCCTGCGGGAAGTTCCTATGCCCTGGGGGAAGGCGTTACTTTCCTGCACGGGTTGAAAGGAGGCAGCATGCTGGCTGTTGTTCCACATAGCAACTGTGAAGACAGTCAGGACAGACACTAATTTACACCAGTCCGGTCATACTTGAGCCCTGCTCACAGAGCTGGCACTACTGTGATATTAAATTGCTGTGGCTGTATAATTGTGTGTTCTTAGTAGTCACCATGCCAAAACCAGGCATGACTTATAAAGATTTACATGACACCAGGATGAGTAAGGCATACATCTATTAGGTTTTGTATTGGAAGAGCCAGAGATTTAAAAGCCACCTCTTCCTGCAGGTATTTTGTGTTATAGCCGCTGTCAGGAATGCACATGAGTCCTTTGAACCTGCCATGTGCCGCTGCAGGTGAGGGCTCCTGTTGGCTCAGGAAAGGCTCATGTTTGCAATATAAGTTTAGTATGGAGCATGTCTGAAAGGTTGGTCTGATTAGAAGACCCTCTTTTCAGAAACACAATTACCCACATCATTGTAGGTAATCGAACATAAAACAGGGCTTCCACACCCTCGTAGATGGCATCCATCACTATAACCTAGAATGTAAAGTGATGTGAAGTCACAAAACTAGCATCAAGCACTGTATAAAGAAAATGTTGTGCCAGTAGCAGGGGTGCACTTCAGGCCAAGATGCATCCCTCGCAGCACTCAGATGTGCCATCTCTGGCCAAGCCGGTGACGTGGCCATGGCACATGTGGAGCCTGGCCTAACACTCTCAAGATCCCGCTAACACAAAAATAGGATCAGGCCCCAAACACAAAGTATCCCCCATTTGAGATCCACTATCTGGGCCACGTCTGGGGGAGGTTTTTGAGTGAATGGCAAATTATGTAAATCATTTGGGGAGCTTGTGGAAAATTAAAAAAAAAAAATTAAAACACCAGTGAGTTTAAACCCCTAGGAAAAAAACGTTATCAGCAGGGGTAGAGGTAGCCTCAAAACACCAGGGTGCTGGAGGGCACGAGTGGGACCATGAGTGATCAACCAATATCCATCTAAGTACCTGCATGCCCAGAGTAGGAGGCTGAATACCCAGACCAGGACCCTGAATGCCCAGACTAGGAGGCTGAATACCCAGACCAGGTGACTGCATGCCCAGACCAGGACCCTGAATGCCCAGACAGGACCCTGAATGCCCAGACCAGGAGGCTGCATGCCCAGACCAGGGGGCTGCATGCCCAGACCAGGAGGCTGCATGCACATGAGCAGGTGGCTGAATGCTCAGACCAGGGGACTGCATGCCCAGACCAGGGGAATGCATGCCCAGACCAGGAGGCTGAATGCCCTGGCCAGGAGGCTGAATGCCCTGGCCAGGAGACTGCATGCACATGACCAGGAGGCTGCATGCACATGACCAGACCAGGGGGCTGAATGCCCAGACCAGGAAGCTGAGTGCCCAGACCAGGAGGCTGCATGCACATGACCAGGAGCCCAAATTCCCAGTCCGGGGGGCTGTATGCCCAGACCAGGTGACATTGTGCCCAGACCAGGAGCCTGAATGCCCAGACCAGGGGGCTGTATACCCAGACCAGATGACTGCGAGCCCAGACCAGAAGGCTGAGTGCCCAGGCCAGTAGGCTGCATGCCGAGACCAGGACCCTGAATGCTGAGACCAGGACCCTGAATGCCTAGACCAGGAGGCTGTATGCCTAGACCAGGGGGCTGAGTGCCTAGACCAGGAGGATGCGTGCCAGGATCAGGAGGCTAAATGACCAGACCAGGAGGCTAAATTACCAGTTCCGAGGGAAATCCAAAAGTGGACCCCTTGTTCACTATTCTCAGAGAGGCACAGCTCCATCCTACTGATGAGGTCCAACCAGAACGAAACATTTGTCTGGGGTTTCAGTTGGTACTCTTGTTCAGAGGAGAATTGCCTAGCATTTCGGAGCTGGACTGCCCCTGGGCAGGACAAAGACTGATATGTTTTGGATATTTCTCCTCTGGGAAAGATAGTGAACTAAGGACTTTGGGTAAGGCTCTCATAACCAGGACTAATGTCTGGCAGGGGGCCTCCCAGGACCCCCCCTTGTTATTTGGCTAAATGACATGACCAGGAGGCTGAGACTGTATGTCCAGAACAGAAGGCTGCATGCCCAGGCCAGGAGGCAGCGTGCCCAGGCCAGGAGGCAGCGTGCCCAGGCTAGGAAGATGAATGCCCAGACCAAGAGGCTGCACACCAATACCAGGAGGCTGCATGCCAGGCAGGCGGCTGCATGGTGTGAGGTATCTAGCTGAACCATCACAGAATCCCAGCCTAAAGTCACCTCCCATGTGGCCAGAGAAAGGCAAACGCTACCTGATCCTGACCCTGGGGTGATGTCAGGGAGAAGGCTGTCAAGGGAATGTGGTGATTCCATCAGGAGAGATGCAGTATGTATCCTGTTCTGAGGAGGAGGGTCTCTTAATGCTGTGCGTCGATGTCGTCGAGACAATGGTCCCTCGAAGGCCTCCGTCGAGGGCGACGTCATCGGGTGTATGGGTAGCATGCGCGGGGCCCGTTGGCCTCAGTTCTGTTTTTCCCCTCTTTTGTATCTATGATCTTGTACTGTGTAGATTGTGCCGGCAGACAGGTATCAGCCTTGCGAGATTTGAGATGGTAATAACCCGGAAAAAATCTGCAGAGGGGTCGGTTGGGAGGGCGATGAGGAATACGTTGGAGGAACATCCAATCGAAAGAACGTTACCAGTTGGTAAGTAACTTGTTCTTCGAGTCGATTGTGTCCTCCAACGTATTCCTCATCTTAGATAGGCTCCCAAAGTAGTATTTTGCATAGTTCCTCTGGAGGAGGGGTCAGATTTTTTTTCACCAATGCCTTTAGATGGCGGAATAAAGCACTGCTTTTCCAAAAGTCAGCTCCCTAGACTGCGAAGCATCCAGGCTATAGAATTTTGAGAAGGTGTGAAGTGAAGACCAAGTTGCTGCTTCGCAAATGGACCTTATCGGGACACCTCTCTGAAGGCCTGTGGAAGAGGCGATGCTTCTGGTGGAATGAGCCCTTAACCCTTCTGGTGGGTCTTTTTGTGCTAGTCTGTAGGTAGGGGTAGACATGAATCCCCCCTCTCCTGAGGTGCGCTGCCACCACTACCATTAACTTGGTGAAGACCCTCGGGCGGAGTTCAACCCGAATGGCAGGACTCGAAACTGATAGTGTGAGTCGCCAACTACGAACCTCAGGTATTTTCTGTGTTTGAGATGAATCGGCACATGAAAATAAGCATCCTGGAGGTCCAATAACACCAACCAGTCCTGAAGATGAAGGGCCTGAAGGATCTGAGAGAGAGTTACCATCTTGAACTTGTCCTTCTTGAGGAACTTGTTCAGGTTTCTTAAGTCCAAGATGGGTCTCAGTCCTCCATCCTTTTTGGGGATCAAAAAATACAGGGAGTACCAACCCTTGTTCCTCTCCGCTGCAGGTACTGGTTCTATAGCACCTTTCTCCAGCAGGGTTAGAACTTCCTGCTGTAGGAGCGGGTTTGAAAGTTTCAACGGGTGTCTCCCTTGTGGATTGCTTTGAGGTTGCTTTAGAAAAGGAAGGCAATAGCCTTGGGCTATTATTTTTAGAGCCGAAACATCTGAAGTAATGACTCGCCATTCTTGCAGATGCTGCGACAGCCTGCCCCCTACAGGTGTTGTGTGGTGCAAGTCCTCAAAGTGGTTTTGTGGAGGATGTTGCAGCTGCTGATGGCAAAGAGGCTGCATCTGGAGCTGGTTTAGCACGTTTTCCTCGTCCACCACAAGTGGCCTTTCTTTGGCCCCTTTGACTGGCCATTCCTCTCGTCTTCCCGTATGAGGTGTAATAACGATAGGATCGTCCCCTCCATGATTGCCCTTGCGCACGAAAAGGCTGTGGTTGCCTAATAGCAGCTCCTAAAGATTTGGCCGCTGCTTTTGAGGTCTGCAACCTCTCAAGGCTCTCGTCAGCCTTGTTGCCAAAAAGGTGAGACCCGTCAAAAGGCATGTTCAGGAGGCGGTTCTGTACATCCGGTGCAAAACCCGACTTCCGTAACCACGCAAACCTGCGCATTACCGTGCTAGTGCCCATGGACCTGCTTACACTATCCACAGTGTCCAATCCAGATTGAAGGGATTCCTGCATGGGCTCCTTTCCATCTCTAACGATAGCTACAAAACCTTCCCTTTCTTCCCCTTCTGGTATGTGCTCCGCCGCCATTGCGATGCACTCCCACAGAGTGTACGAAAACTTTGCCAAGGCACATGTGGAGTTGGCAGATTTTAATGCCATGCTCCCGGCTGAAAATACCTTCCGTGCCCAACCATCCACACGCTTATCGTCCATGTCTGGAGGGATAGACGGGTACGCAAGTTTGTTGGAAGCTGTGGCTGCCTGTATGACCAAACTCTCGGGAGTTGGATGTTTTGACAGATAGCCGGGGTCGCTACTGGCTGGGCGGTATTTTGATGCAAGGGATTTATTTACCGGAGGAATAGAATCCGGAGTTTCCCAATTCTTGGCCACCCTGTTTTGTAAGGCTACATGAAAAGGTAGTACTGAGTCTTCAGTGGGCCCATGGTCCAATATGTCTGTTAAATCGTCCTGGACGAATTGGGCTGGTGGTCTAGCCCATCCCAAGTAATGTACGACCTTGGTCATTAACTGACGGTAAGATGGACTGGCATGCTCTCCTGTATCTGCTCTACCAAAGTCATTCTCGGGAGAGGTGTCAATGCCACTTGCATTGTGTAAAGACCAAATCCCTCATTCTGCTTTCCTCTGAGATCAAGCATTCTGGGACATTTGGGGTGCCATATTCCAATCCAAAAGGTACATTTTCCTCCTCGGATCTCTCCTGTTCCTCAAAAATTGAGGTCAAGGATTTGAAAAACTCCTTCCTAGGGAGAGGCTTGAAAACCTTCTCTGGGAGAGGAGGAGGAAGAGGTGTAGTACCAGGCTCTGAAGAAATTACATGTTTGGTAACTTTCTCCTCTTTTTCTGGCTGCCCTGGCTTTGTTGGAGCCTTTGGCACCAAGGGTTTCGGCGTCGACGATAAAGGCGTCGACGGCGTCTGCTTCGAGGGGGCCTTCGACGGTTTCCCCTTCGAGGTGTGATAGGTCTCGGACGCCGTCTGTGACCTCGAGCGGTCGACTCGACTCGAGCGTTCATCGCTCGGCGTCCTGGAAGGTTCCCTATCCTTCCTTTTACGATCACCTGGGCTCAAGGGCACGCGAGTGTGGGAGCGATGACGCTCCCGGCTGGCTTCCGAAGAAGGCACGGACCGAGGCTTCGCCTTCTCAAACACCTCCATCATTTTGACCCTGAATGCTTCCCACTCTTTGGTAGACAAATGTTTTGTGAGGCATCGTTTCTTCGACTTTTTCGATGAAGACGACGAGCGATGAGAATCGCTTCGGGATCTAGATCGATGCCTTTCGTGTTGAGGAGATTTTTCCCCATGGGGTCTCGACTCGACGCTAGAAGATTTTCGATCCTTCCGACCTACCTGTAGCTTTCCTCTCCTTTCTCGCATGGCCTTCCCCGTCATCGCCTGACACTTCGAACAGGCCTCCATGTCGTGGCCTTCCCCGAGACACCACAAACACTCGTGGTGCGGGTCCGTGATCGACATTTTTGAGCCGCACGACTTGCATTTCTTAAAACCCGACCTCGGGGTCGTGGTCGGCGTCGATGACGAGGACATAATTACTTCTCGTCATATTATATTTCTTGACAGAACTCGAGGCGCGCAGAATGTCCGAAGCAACGTAACTGCAGAAAAACGGAACTGAGGCCAACGGGCGCCGCGCGTGCTACTTATACACCCGATGTCATCGCCCTCGACGGAGGCCTTCGAGGGATCATCGACTCAACGACATCGACGCACAACGCCCTCTGCCGAAAAAATATCCGAAGAGCAGCAAAGCTGGATGGAATACATCTAAGATGACGAATACGTTGGAGGACACAATCCACTTGAAATATATTTAATAAACTACTCAGAGTGGATATTATGGACTTCAAGTCCCATAATGCACTTACTACTGAGACGAGGAGTGGCGGCCTAGACTTACTAAACCGTAGTGAGCATTCTAGTTGTTCCAATGACCCAACACTGAGCGGGACCTATAAATGTTTATAGGCCTTTCAGGTGCAGGTCATTAGAGAGCAGTGGGAGCAGCAGAAGGAGAAAGTTGAAGCCAGAGCTGCCGCTGTACGCTGTACAAAAAACGTGGCAGAGATCGAGATGCAGAGGGCGTGCAGCAGGAAGCAAGTGAAGCCCAGCTGTTCTGAAGGAGAGATAAGCTCTCCGAATCCTGCATTTCGCCCCGGTGTGAAGTCACTGGAGCGTGTAAGGAGCAGTGGAAGCTCCGTTGACAGACCGTGCGAGCATCAGAAGGATGACCAGTGCTGTCAAACACGAGGAAATCCCAGATGCTTGAAGAGGCAGCGAGTCCGGAGGAGACGCCAGGAAAGACCAGTGAGTTTACCTGACAAAGTTGACCGCGGGGAACTCTGACGTAGACCACTGTATAAGAATACATATTTTGAATACCAAACCTTTGAATTGGAGCAAGTTGTGCACGACTCTTCTAAAAAGGGAAGAGGTCAAATAAAATAATCTTGTACCCTGTATTGCCAAAGCCAAGAGGGGGCAATAATTAAGCAAAGAGAATGTAATGTCCCAAAAGGGAGAGGTCGAATAAGAGAAAAGTATAAGCCGCATTTCCTAAGCAAAGAGGGGGCAATAATTAAACAAAGAGGATACAACTTGCCCAAAGAGGGATATCGAACAAAGGGACCCTGTAACTAGCACTACCAAAGCCAAAGAAAGTTAAGAGTGACAGCAAGACCATTTGAATGGAACTGTCCATTGCTGACAGCCTGCATGCCCTGCGCAGCACTACTACATTCTGTTCTCCACGATGGAAGCAGCTTGATGCATGGCTCTGGGCCTTGTTAGTAATGGCTGCCACCATTTCCACCTTCTAGCAGCATTCACTATGCTGCTTCAACCTGCTTGCCTGGCAGATGCTGATTGGTCGCATCCTCATCTAAATGGACCAATATGGGGAGCCAGCAGGCGAAGCCGGCTCCCACTAAGGCCCACACCAAGGCCTCTCTCCTGTCTGGCCTGTCCGGCCGTGGCAGGTGTGCCTTATCACCGACTCCTTACCTCCTTCCATCTCCCTCTGTCCCTCTGTACATCGCTGTTAGGATTTAAGTATTAAGTATATGCAAACACCAAAAGGATACAATATACTTTGATATATTGGAACACCAGAAAAGGATACGCTGGTATACAAAAGGATACAAGTTGGGTTGTCCGGATGACTCGGAGCAAATTGCCTTTAGTCGATTACAGACCTTCCAACTAATGTCACTCTTAGACTATTAATATTCACAGTCAAAGAGAGTAATCAGTGGAAAGGGCGAGTTATGGTAGGGATACACCAGCCTGTTGAACAAACACCAAGGAGTTTTAGTAACTGCCCCCTAACTAGCAGACTAATTATAGGTCTAATTAGAGATACACTGACCTGCTTTGATGGACTGAAGGACCGTAACCCAGGAAATCCAAAGGAAAAAACAAAGAAACAACGATAGGAAAAGGAATGTTAGTAGGGAAACTAACCCAAACCGAACAAGGGCCACACTAGAGTCGGGTTGGTGCACACTGGGCAGCGTCCATGAAGTTCAGTGCACTGTTCTTGTAACAAAAAAGTAGAGGAAGCAGACCCAGGTAAGGATTTTACAGTTGTAATGTATTCCGTAGATCAGAGGAGTCCAAGTTAGGCACAGACTAGCAAGTCCCTTTTAGTGTGAGTTGTTGACTGGATAAACAGACAAGAGGGAGTCAGAGAACCACCCCAAAATACCACTCGCATCTGTAACGTTCCCTCTGGTGGGATAAATGAGTAAATGAATAGGGTGGAACGCTCATGTAGCAAAATAAGGTCGTAGATCCATAACGTGGTATATTGGATAAGCAACTGGAGGACAGCGGATAGATCCGCTTTGGATTGCAGAGTAAGCAGGGAAACCCACAGCTACGGGGTTAGCAAAGGCAACTGGAGGAAAGCGGGATGAACTGCTCTTAAAGGATAGTTCCGGGACTTTTTTTTTATTGTCCCTACGGTTCGGCCATGTGTTTTTAAGCATAAATCGGTAGATCGTAGAAAACTTTCCTATGGACCTTACCAGACTTTTCGTCCATTAACGCACTCGAAATCAGCCGCCATTTTCTGATAATCCTATCATTTCCCCCCATCGCCCTGGCTCACCTGCTTTTGCGGCACTAAATCAAATCCCCCGCCCCTGAGCCTGACATCAGCAGACGCGTACCGCCCATTTCCCAACGCCAAAGCACGTTTCGTGTCAACAATCGCTGCGCCTCAGCTAATGAAGTGTCGCCATGGAAATGGCAGGACGCCTCTTTCCTCAATAAGTATAAACACACCGTTTCACAACACACAGCAGCAGATTTTCGATTCCATTCCTCTCTCTGTGTTACTTTGAGTATTCTGTGACTCGTTTCTGTGCTCTGGTCAGCTACCTTGCCGCTTCTAGGCCTTGTGAACACCTGTACCATCTCTGTAAATTATTTTACTTTCTTTACCACACAATGGCTACAATAATGCCGTATATGTACGAGCCAGAGTACACCGAGGAGGAACTACTGGAAAGGCAAGCACGCGAAAACGATGGGGATTCGGACGGCAGTTGGGAGGACCAGTCAACGGATGAAGAGCCTGGACCATGTCGCATGGACGGCGTCTCCACCTGGTGCACGTGCAATCGGTGCGAGCTAATGCCAACTGAGGAGAACTGCTGCTGCCGTGAAAATTCCGGGTGCTTGGCCTACATTTCGGAAGGCGAGCCAAGTCCGCAATGCATCACCGAGCTGCCAGAGTTCAGGGAAGCCTGCCTCTCACGGACCGTGTTGAGGATGATGGTGGTGCTTATGCACGAACTTCGCGGCACTGTTCGTCCGCGTAATCCGAGTAACGAGTAAGTATACTCTGGTTTTGATGTCAGTGATGCCACTACTATTTCATGGTCGTCTCCCACATATAAAATTACATCTACATATCATTCGAATGCATGTAAATTGGTTCCATATTGTGCATTTTCTAGATAGAATTTTTTTCAAAGCAGAATGACATTTTTTACCTGAATCGACAGTGATAAGAAAGTTTTGTCATTTTAATACAGTTTGCATCTTTCTTTTTCACAGGTGGTACAGGCTGGTGGCCTATCGTTGCTTTACTTGGTGGCTTCACGGGAGGCTCGGACACCGCGTTCGGAGAGTAATACCTGCCTGTGCGGTACTTGCCATTAGACAACATTTCCCCAGCGACAGTGGACAATACCGCGGATTTTCCCTGGATGTGCTGCAACCGGAACTTTACAATGGCCCTCATTACGACCCTTGCGGAAAGCGACTGACCGGAGCGCCACAGCGTAAATAGCGTTTCCGCCATTGCACGAAGGAGCAAAGTGCGGCCCATTCCGACCCATCGGGCACGAGCACCACGCCACGGCGGAAGTGCAAAGTCCGCGATGGCGGAAATGACCCCAAAACGGCCCACACCGCCGCCGTACGGCGCCCTAGGTGCAATACCGCCACCCCTCTTAGCGGTCACCGCAGTGTGCGCCTACCGGAAAGTACGGTGACCGGAAATATACGGAAACGGAAGTGAAAACATGGGCCCGGAACGGGAAACATCCCGGCGTACACCTATAAAACCACTAAAACCACACAACCACTAAAATCACTACCCTGAAACACACCCCAACCCGTCACCCACCCTAGCGAAACCAAGACAAATGGGAAAAGTAGCGAAGAAAGCGTGCGACCGCAAGCGGCAGGTCCACTTCTCCCGCGAGGAACTCACCGTGCTAACAGAGACCCTCCAGGAGAATGCTGCCGTCGTCTTCTCCACGCAAATGACCAGAACGGCACTTGCAAACAAGAAGACCATATGGGCTCTGGTGGCACAGCGGGTAAGTGCGGTGGGGACCGCACCCCGCACCCCACAGCAATGCCGCAAGCGATGGGACGACCTGCGGATACGCGTCCGCAGCATACTCTCTGCCAACCGCAACATTGCCACAGCCACCGGGGGAGGTCCTGAATCACCCATCAAGTTGACCCCCTGGGAAGAAATCTGTGCCTCCACCATCGGAATGGAGAGCATAGAGGGAGTCGGAGGGATGGAGAAAGGAGTGCAGACATCCGAAGATTCAGGTAGGTGTACCAGATAAAACAATGCCAAATCCACACAGTCCATCCATGTGAAGTACCATGCGTCCACATAGTGCAACAGAAACACATGTCCAGGAGAACGGCCACACACATCGGCCTGATAGCGCACGTTAAAACCCACAATAAATACATAAATAATTAAAAACCCCT
This sequence comes from Ambystoma mexicanum, assembly GCF_040938575.1. Lineage (NCBI taxonomy): Eukaryota > Metazoa > Chordata > Amphibia > Caudata > Ambystomatidae > Ambystoma > Ambystoma mexicanum. The sequence goes on from NC_090928.1 coordinate 1,286,115,695, forward strand.
AATACACGCACTACACGTGCAGCAGGCACACCCTAACTGCAGGCTGCCAAACAACTGCACCCTCACTCCACACACAAATCAAAGCACCTCCAAGGACCCGACCCAAATCACCCTCAGGTACCACCCCAGAGCATGTGATACAATGCCATTCCAATTCCCACAGACCCATCATTAACCCTCGCCCTCCTTTACTCCACCACAGGGTCCGATCCAAACGACGAGCTACAGGACACCCCTACCAGCACACCTGCAAAGAGGGCCAAGACCAACGGCCAGAGACCCTCCACCTCAGCTGCACGCATCAAGACACGGCAGCAGCACAAATCAGGTGGCAGCACAGAGGAGGGAACATCAACAGGCACCCCAGCAGCCAGCATGCCCACAACACCACCACCACAGGTCCCCCCAATGGATGCCACAGAAGGCACTGCCTCTGGTGGCAGCAGCACCATAGGTGACACCCCATTGATGGCAGCATGCTCCGACACAGAAAACGGGGATGTCGAAGTCAGATCCATCCATGACCTGTCCCAATCCCCCTGTCTGTCCCATCCCGTACAACATGAGGATACCACGCAGGGGCACCCACAAGACAACGACTGGCCATCCCCCCCAAGCCCTGTGGCAAGGCAACATGAGGACAACAGCCCCTCTGTGACACCCCCGCAAATGGGCATGGCCCAGCAGAGGCAACAGTCCCTCGACCAGTTAATCGTGCAACAGCAGCAAATGGCCACGCTCCTCAAGGACCATGCCGATGAATGTGGGGGCACTAAGGCAGACATAGAAACATCAACTGAGACACTTAGGGCAGAAATGGAGAGAGGCACAGAGACGCTGAGGGCACAAATGGAGAGTAGCACCGAGAGCCTGAGAGTCCAAATGGAGAGAAGCACCGAGAGCCTGAGGGGGGAACTGCATGCGACGTCCAAAGACGTATGTGCCGAACTTGCCGCAGTGCGCCGTGTGCTCACTGAGCTCTCGCAAACCCTTAGGGACATGCATGGACGTGAGCAGGCAGACACATCATCCGTTGCAAGTTCCGTCCAGGGCAGCCCCCAACGTAGATCTGGAAGGAACCTGCGCTCCACAGGCAGGGGTGCCCCTGATACCCGCAGAGGGGGCTTGCAATAGCGACAGCCCACTGACAATGAGCATCTTTGGACACTGGGGTTCGTGGGGGAGGTAGGAGGGTGGAGGGGGTGTGTTGGGCTCACTTGGGTGGCGGGTCGATAGGGTGTTCAACATGACATCACATATGCCATAAAAAGTGCACGATCAACCAATGAGATGTGTGGACATTGATTTCTGTGTACTAGGCCATCATAGGCGTACAGTCCATATTGTGCATGTCCCAGACACGCACAGTGCCACGAGTCCCGTGTCCATGTATCAGCCACCAGGCGTGAGTGCTAGAAGCATACATCAATGAGATGCTGACGAATGTCACGGGCCTCCGGTGCCTCGCAGACTCCATGAGGTGCTGCCACATCCCCACCCTCATCATGACCATCATCATGTGCTTGCAGTTCTGCGTCAGGGGGCATGGGCACATTTCTACGTACGCACATGTTGTGGAGCATGACACATGCCATGACCATCTTTGCAACCTTCTCATGGCGGTACAGGAGTGCCCCGCCAGACCTGCTGAGGCAGCGGAAACGAGTCTTCAGTAGGCCGAATGCCTGTTCAATGACTACACGGGTACGTGAGTGGGCATGGTTGTAGTCCTCCTCATGCTGGTCCCGTGGGTTCCGGACTGGTGTGAGGAGCCATCTCTTCAGTGGATATCCAGCATCACCTGTATGTGGACGAGAAACGTATGATGTGGAATGCCATTGCTACGTACGCACACCCCCCCCCTTCCTGCCAGGTCATTGCCAAATCACATTCCCCACATAATCATGCATGTAATGAGACTCACCGAGTAGCCAGGATCTGTTCCCTGCGTGTCGCTCCATGTAGCGTGGTATTGTAGAGTTCCTCAAGACCATAGAATCATGGGTTGATCCAGGGAATCGGGCACAACAATGTGTAATGATCCTGTTGGAGTCACACACCATTTGTACATTCAGGGAATGAAATTGTTTTCTGTTGCGGTACTGGGCCTCCATGGCATGTGGGACGACCAATTCCACATGGGTGCAGTCGATGGCACCAATGCAACCCGGTATGCCGGCAAGTGCATGGAATCCCACTTTTGTGTTGGTAATTTCCTGCTCCGAGCGTGGTAGAGAGATGTAGTCGTCTGCGTGCTGCAGGAGGGCATCGAGCACTTGCAATAGTGTCCGTGAGAACAGTGGCTGAGAAATGCCATGCAACTGTCCGACTGTGTGCTGGTAGGTGCCTGTGGCCAGGAAGTGGAGTACAGACACCACCTTCAGTAGGGGTGGGATGGCGGTTGGGCTATCTATCATGCTGACAAGGTCAGCCTGTGTCATGTCCACAATGGCGGCTATGGTGTCCCGGTCCAGACGGTAGAGGGTGTGGATCTGCTCATCAGTGAGGTTGAACGGATGTGCTCGGAGGCGTGGGATTGCGGGCTGCCTGCGTGGTGGTAGTGGCTGTGCTCGCGGCCCTTGCTGGCCCTGCCTTGGCCTCCTCCTCCTCCTGCGTCTCCTTCGTGCGGCCGGTAGCAGTTGGTGTTCGTCTTCTTCTTGGAGTTGGAGTAGTTGCAGTGCTATCAGGTCCCCCAGGGCCAACATCGCGAGTCCTGCCGGTAGCATTTCGGTGTGGTTGTGGGAGAAGACTGGCTGTGCAATTTATGTGTTTTCAGGCTGTATGGCCTCCACCTGTGGTGATTAATTCCACCTGTGCAAGCTGCTCTCCCCTTTGGCCGAGCACGTCCCGCGCACAACGCTGCAAATCTGGGAATGGCATCTTGCTATTGCAATCATGTATTTGTACCCGATGGCCGTGTAACATTGGTTGACATGTTCATTCTGCTGTGGTCCCATTGTTGCACATACTATCTGTGCAGTCGCGAACAGACTTGTGAAGGGTCAGTGGAACGTAGTACTCGAGTAACGGTGGGCCCTCATGCATCACTGTACCGAGTTGCAATGACGGGCGGGGCGTCCCATTTGTGGGTGAAGGCAGTTGCCATTTTCACACACAGCCGCACTCGATGGAATAATTAGTGATTTCAAACGGCCACAGATGCCTTTTCGGCGTGATGTTGCAAATGTGGAATTCCAAGGGCGGCGCTTTCGGTTTCCAGCTAGCGGCGAGGAGATGCCCACAGGTCTGACTGCAAATATAACGTTCTGTTGTTCAATGTCCTTGAGACAGGGCCCATGGCGAGGAAGCAATGATTGATATGAATAGTTTGGGATGCGCAATTGCTACGTGGGCGATGAGGCCGGCCGTTCCCACATACATGTTACTTCACAACACTGGAATTACGGGCTGGGGCACTGTGGATTTTGCAGGCTGCATAACGCACAGACTCAATGGATGTTTCTAATGTTATGTGAGTAATTATTCAGGCGTTTTGATTCCGGGATGAGGGAATGATGAATGGATGCATGGGCAGGTGATTTGATACAGAGTTTGCCATGTACAGGGCTTCTTGGGATCTATCCGCCTCCCCTACGCTATGTGATGCGTCTATCTGGCCTTGTTGAGCCCTCCCTGTCTCGACACGCCCTCAGACACTTGTGTCCATGCACATTAACATTCCCATCTGATGGATTCTGTTTTGACAGACGCATGCACAGGTACACTCGTTTGTGATGGTGTTTGCACCTCGATATAGATGGTTAGGAGTCGCAAGTGGTTTTGGGGTGGTGATGATCCTTTGGAGTGGGCTAGCATGCATATGGCTGTGGATTTCGTGTGATCATTGAAGTGAGTTGTTGGAATGTAGTTCTGATGGCCATTCTGTTCTTTTTCTTTTCTTTTGGTTGACAGGTATCTCCTCCCCTTTTGCCACTGCCATCTGTATGCCACTCCTGCCGATGGGTTTCACTCCCGACACCTGCTGCTTCGTGTTAATCAGTGGAGCAGCATTACGATCTTATGGGACGATCGCCAATGGCCCACATGCCCTTACGCAGTACTGGTGGCTCGGAGCAACATTTCGGCCTTTCAGCTGGACTAGTGCCTCCCCATTGGGACGGCCCTGCGGTTCTGTGCGCTTCCATGTTGCCTTTTCGTACGTGAATGTGGCTCTGTGTACCATGAGGGAACAGGACGACACACAAGTAGTGGCTGGTCATTTCTTGCGGATGCAGCCCACAATGGTGATTGGTGTTTAGGAGTTCATGGCCTGATGGCTGTATGGGCTTGGTGACTTTGATGTGCATTAAATTTCTATTCTGATTTGGCCCGTGTAGCGTTTTTCTTTGCAAGTGATGTGGCATATGCCTATTTGGGGGGCGATGTATTGTGAGGAGATCTGCATTGGGTTCCAGCTTCGGAGTTTAGTTGCGTGGTACTGTACTGGGCGCGTTTGCCTACTAAGCCCGTGAGGTCAGGGATGGGGGCTGCCAATATGACAGTTTGAATGTTGTCATGCTCAGGGGCGGGGGATTGGGTTTTGTGTAACAGATGCCGGTCAGCCAGGTGGACTGGTGGAATGATGTGATTCTCGGAATATGGCTGGTCACAGGTGCCTGTGTTTGCGTGCGTTTCTTGGTGGGGGACTGTGGTCATGTCCATTGGGATGGCTTCTGTATTCGTGCCATCTGTGCCCTGCAGCTCCCATTGGCCCCTCTTGTGTTTCTTTTGTTCGTTGCCATGCATGGGTGACTTGTACATTTCAATGGTTGCATTGTGGCTTCATTGCACCTACGGGGAGTTGTACTTTGTGGGCAGGGAGCGGTGTACAGGCACTCAGTGGGGCCGTTTACGGTTGATTCGCGATGCCGTACTTCTCACCATGGCGGAATGGTACATTACGCCATGCCTGATGGCGTTAGGTACATGTCCGCTAGGGTCGGAATTGGCGTACCGTTGCGCCATGGTGGTGTTTGCGGTTTCGCATGGCGCGCGCGCGCGTGCTTGGTGCAGTTAGCGTTCACTACGGTGTCGCTAATGGCTTCGTACTTTGCGGTGACGGGTCATAGTCGCACCGAGCGCTATTCGATGGCGGTATTGCATTTCCGCCATCGTTTTCCGATTTCCGCAAGGGTCGTAATGAGGGCCAATGTGTAATGTTTATTATTTATGTTCAATTGAAATTAAGATCTAAAATAAAACCCAACATATATTTTAGCAATGGTTGTTTTGATTTTTTAAATGAATCTAGTGTGTCTCCATTGAATAGTCTTCCTGTGCCTTGTCTTGTCACACCACATGTCTCCGGCCAGCATCCTCCCTCACGCTGGCCGCCCACCTTCAATCCACATAACCGTTGAACCCATATGCAGCAGACATATATATGTTATTTTGTGGGTTGGCATCAAGCCTCCCGGCCTTGCCTCCTCCCCCAAAAATACTTACCACACCACTTTGTTCAAGCGGTGGCAATAAAAGGCTGTTGGATTTTATTGATACAAAACATGGTTATAGGTAAATAATCAATATAGTTGATCATAATAAATCATCCTTTTGGGCACCGGGTACAGAGATGACCCCCTCTGGCCCGTGCCGCCTTGCCACCACAGGCCAGCCTGCTGCTGACTAACTGCCTATGCATCCAGGGTCTCCAGAGTGAACTGCACCCATATATTCTCCTGGGAGGGTGAGGTATTTATAAACTCACCCCCCTGCCTTCCATGTACTAGATCCAGCAGCCTGCCTCTTACATGCAGTTAGATGGCCTCTCCTTGGTGAGGCCCTGCGGCAAACGAGTCTTGTCTGCACGACCACCGCCCCAATCCACCCCCGCCCTATCAAAGCCAGTTCGCACCGGGGTACTTGCGCTGGCAAGTGGAGCTGTCAGGGAGCGATAAAGGCCAAGAGGTGCCAAAGACCATGTACACTTCAAAGTGGTCTATAGAGCATGGGTTGTTGTTCCCATGTCTACCTCCAGACCCCGTGTCTCCTGCCAAGCATCCCCCCTCACGCTGGACGCCCCCCTGCAATCCACATAAGTGTGTCTCCATTCAGGAGTCTTCCTGTGTCTTGTCTGCACGACCACCGCCCCAATCCACCCCCCGCCCTATCAAAGGCAGTTCGCACCGGGGTACTTGCGCTGGCAAGTGGAGCTGTCAGGGAGCGATAAAGGCCAAGAGGTGCCACTGACCATGTACACTTCAAAGTGGTCTATAGAGCATGGGTTGTTCTTCCCATGTCTACCTCCAGACCCCGTGTCTCCTGCCAAGCATCCCCCCTCACGCTGGACGCCCCCCTGCAAACCGCATAATGCCACGACATATTCACGTCATTCATTCACAAACACACCCCTGTTTCGAATTCTTTATAACCCACTTCATATTTCTAATGAGAACTTCTTTGCGCTTTGCTAGTCAACCCGTGAAGGTGCTGGTTATCTGCTCTTCGTCTCTGCGAACTTCCGTGACCACTTCGAGCAAACTCATCAGTTTGCAACCTGTGAACTGCTCCCTGTTCTACGACAAGAAACTACTCTGATCCCTGCACCTAACTGTTTGTTCGTCAAGGTAAGGCCATGTACCATAATAATTTTGCGTCCAATTTTTTAATTTATATCTATTTGCTAGTAGTCATCAAATTGCATCCATGTTTTCTTTTCGTTCAAGACAGTACATGCAAGGAACTAGTCACATGTTCTGAGTTTAGTCAAATTATTTTTCTATTTTTTTAAAGTTATTCAAATACTTATCCGCATGTGAATAACGTGTATAGTTCCAAGAACCAAAACAAACCTTGCATTGAACCTTTTATGTGTCATTTAATTTTTTAACACATTGGTATTCATAGAGAATTGTTGATCTTTACTTTTCAGAACTTTCCACAATGCCTGCCTGTTCCATTGGCGGTTGCCCTTCGAAGACCCATAATAAATCTGAAGGTACTATACTGCATGTTTTCCCTAAGACAATAGATCAGATAAGAGAATGGGTCCGATATTGCGGATATCGACTGTCTGAGCTTGAAAGTAGAGTCCTAGAAGTCTTTGCGGACAAGAGGGGTGATCGATACCGCATCTGCAGCAGGCACTTTAGCTCAGACATGTACTCCACATCATTGCTAATAAAGAAGAACACACCGCGAGCGAAGCGAAAATTGCTCTCAACCGCTATTCCCACTCTATTCGTCCACATCCCTCCACTGGTGAGTCAAGTTTACGGATTTAGCTCTCGGCCTTGCGGTAGTGTGTAGCATTAGCTAACAATAATTTCCCCATTTATGTATCCACTCAATATGAAGGCGGAAGATTCTCCATCCGTGTCGTTATTGCAGTCATCAGCCACTTCAAGCGCCTATCGGGTAATCTTACTTAGCTATTCTGCCACTGACTTGTTTTAGGCATGTAAATCAATAGTTTTAATTTATCGTGTAATTATTTTACCTAATGGTACACCCTTGTACTTGTCCTCTAGTCTTTGTTTTCAGTTATAATTATTGTTATCCAAAATAATGCAAGAACTGTCTTTCAGGGAGATGCTGAGGAGTCCAACGCATTGACGACAACCGTTGATGTCACTCAGATGCTCGAGGTACGTTTCCGGACAGTTCCATCGATGGAGATCATCAGATCTTGCATTCTTCTAGCATGATTGTTACACACAATGTTTCTTTCGTTTTTAGCCATTGATATGTCCTTCTGTCGTCGCCCTCCTATGTGTCTTCTTTTTTCAATATTGTGTTCATTACTAATGAAAGTCCTATGTTTCAGGGAGTCGAAGGAGCATTAGTCCAAGAAGAAGGTGGAGCATGCAGTTACGGGTCGGCGCAACAGCTTGCAGAAGTGTGCACCGCAGTTACATCGTCCCTTGATGTTCTTATGCATTTCGAGGTATGGATACTGACAGTTCGATCAAGCGAAATCATATGACGTGATTACATCCGCTATACTTCCTTCTTTATTAACGCATATACTATGTTTCAGGGAGATGACGGAGCTTCTTCTACAAGAACATCACCCCTAGTAGTTGATGCAGATCTCTGGGTGGTGACACTTCCAACGATCGAGCAAATCGAATCATATTTAGATATCCATTATTTATTTTAGACAACTGATCATTTGTGCAGGTCTATTTAGATGAGCCGTTGACGCCTGCACAAAGTTTATGTTCTTTTTAACAAAATAGAAAACCATACTAATGCAATTACTGTGTTTCAGGGAGTTACTGAAGCATCATCTTCAATAATTTCATCAATGGAAGTCTATGAGGAGCCCGAGGTATGGATCTTGACAGTTTCATCTAAGTAGATTAACAATGCGTGAATAATTGTCGTTTGAATGTTCTACACAAAGCGTTCATTCGTGTTTTGCTATTGAGATGTACGTGGGTATTGGTCCCCAAGTACATTTTGTGTTTTCAATATTATTATACATACTAATGAAAGTTCTATGTTTCAGGGAGTCGATGGAGCGTCAGTGCGTGATGGATGTGCTTATCATGAAAATATAGTCGTTGCAGCGCAAGAGGAATTGGAGACATGCACACACCAGTCGGAGCAACAGCGTCCTGATGTTGAAGTTCGAGGCAAGAAAGTTTCAAAGAAAAGAAAGCAAAAGAAGGTTAGTGTCCTGGTCACTATATTATGTTGTTTTTCACTGTTAATAGTTCAATACTGTAAGTTGTGTTTAAACTGAACATCCCTTTTCCAATCTGTCCTCTAGTTGCGAGTGGGTGTACGAACTAGATCTACACAGACAGTGAAGCGAACGAGAGATGTTGCTTGTCAAACCTTTTGGCAGGGACTTGAGACTGGAGATGCATCGTGCCAATGTGAAGAATATGAAGTGATTGACAACGGAGCTATACCACCACCAGCCATTGATAGTGAATGTCCTCCTGGTAGTTCGGATGCAGTCGGAGATCAATTCACAGAATCCACACCCGCAAAAACTAAGACCGCGAGAAAGTTGAAGAAATTGTTTTATTCACCCATCGCCGGAGAAGGAACAGATGTTGCTATGGAAGAGAATGAAGTGGACGACAATGAAACACCATCAATATCACTGAACATAGCGGAAGAAGATATCAGAGATTCTACCTTTCATGTGAGTGACATGTCCTCAACGTTACAGGCCGAACCAGCTGGGATGCAGAGTGACAGTATAAGGAAAGAGGCCAAATTCATTGTATTCGATAGTTGTTTGATTGATATTATAATTCGGATGAAATGTGGGCATTCGGTTGGTGGAGAAGTATGTGGGGAGCCATTAATTAATGTGACTCGTGCAATTCGAGGCACTAACCTTAAAATTCATGCCACCTGCACAAAATATCATCCTTTTTCATGGTCTGCACAACCCATGCTGGAGCAACTGCCAGCAGGCAATCTACTTTGTGCAGCGGCTGCACTTTTTAGTGGTTCAAGTTTTAAAAAGTTAGAGTCTTTCTTTCAGTTTGTGGGAATCCATTTCATTGCGAAAACTCAGTTCTACAAATACCAAACCGATTATCTATTTCCAGCCATTAGCGAAGCTTGGAGAATGGAAAAAATGTCTATTGATAGTACATTCGCGGGCAAACGGTTCAGGCTAGCCGGTGATGGACAGTGCGACAGCCCAGGATTTTCAGCCAAGTACTGCACCTACCACTTTCAGGACATGGAAAGTAAGAAAATTGTGAGTTCGGTGGTCGTGCAGGTGTCACAAAGTACATCCTCAGTGGCCATGGAGAAAGTTGGCTTTGTAGCATCATTGCAAGAACTACAATCGCGGGGAATGGTGATCGACCTGATAGCCACGGACATACACGTTTCAATTGCCAAGACAATGAGAGAAGAGTACAAAAATATAAATCACCAATTTGACGTATGGCATCTTGCAAAAACAATCAATAAAAAAATGTCGGCTGCAGGTAAAAAAAAAGATATGCAAGGTATTTCACAGTGGTCCAAGTCAATCAGCAACCATCTTTGGTGGAGCTCAAAAACATGTGGAGGGTCGTTGGAAATTCTACTGGAAAAATGGCGGTCAGTAATGCTACACTGTAGCAACGTTCACCGCTGGACCACAAACCAAAATTTCCACAATTGTGAACATGGCCATTTGTCCACAGAGGAGGCACGGAAGAAGAAGTGGTTGATTCCTTCATCACCCACTCACAAAGCCATTGAAAAGATTGTATTTGATAAAACTATAACAAGAGATTTGAGGGGACTCACAGAATTCTGCCACACAGGAGATTTGGAGGTGTTCCACAATATGTGCCTAAAGTACAGGCCAAAACGATTGCATTTTGGCATGGAGGGCATGATAAATCGGATTCTTCTAGCGGTCTTGACACATAACCATAATGTTGGCCGTCAACAAAGTAGGACGACCGGAACTTTAGGGACGCTTCGCTAGAATAAGGCCTTCACTAAAAGAAGTAAACAATGGGTGATCAAACCAGTGTTTGAGGATATGCAATATGAGTTTATTGAGAGACTTATTGTTGATTTCCTAGATAGGCACATACATGGAGTTGTGAACGAACCTGTGCAGGGGACAACTGCATTGCCACCCAACATTGCCTCTGTTCCATGTCCACCTAAAGCAGAGCTCATTGAGAAATACACATCACGGTTTAAATGATTGTAATTTGATTGTCTGTTCTCTCGAGTCTCCTCATGTTGCAGGCCCATTGAATATGTGTATCTATGTAATGTGTAAATAAAAGTGATTGCTCAGTGTACATGCAATGTGTCTCTCCACCCTTGCCCCTCCCTTCACCGTCCAGTTGTGCGAACCACCCAGGTGTCACCTGTGACTTTGCTCTGGAGTCTCCTCATGTCGCAGGCCCATTGAATATGTGTAGCTATGTATTGTGTAAATAAAAGTGATTGCTCAGTATACATGCAATGTGTCTATCCAACCTTGTTCATTTGCGCATTAAATTAAACCAAACAGTAATATAAATCATTTTTCAAAAAATATAGAATGTCTCAGTATTTATGGTTCTCTGGGGCTGCAAATGCACGCAGACAAAATGCAAAGATGGAGTGTAAATTTCAAGTCCTGTGAGATGGCCTTACACTGAATGTAGCTAACTAGGAATGTGTGCTCGTTCAAAGTGAAGGTCAGCTGCTTTGATTTTTTGCTCGGGTGCCGGAATGGCCCACGACTCAGTATAAGGTTCTATTGTTATTTGACCTTGACAGGCCGGGAGCATCCCGAAAGACTTCTTTTTGGTGGTGTGGTGCAATAACGTAAACGATAATGAATATAATTTCAGAAACGAAAGCCATGTAATGTTCGTTCATTAGAAGAAATAACGTCGGCATAGAAGGAGTGGTATTTCGGGGCTGCCCTACGCACAGACACAATGGAAAATGCAAATATAATGTAAGTAACTCTTTAGATGAGTTTATACCGCAATTTAATTACTATACAGTAGCTTTAAAGACGGGTTAAGTTGTACTTGTTCGTTCTGTGTGGCATATTCTTTTGTACCACGCACTATCTTGAGGAGAACCATCTCCTTTTACGGAAGCACCTCAAAACCTTCCTCTTTGCTTCTGCTTTCTCTCTCCCTCTCCCCTGCTACAACTGGTCCACTGTCTGCGACCTCGGTCCTGGGCCCTTCCACTCTCCACCTGCACTGCCTCCCTGTCAACCCCTGCACTGGGGGACTGTCTCAGTATCCTACAGCCCCCCCTTGACGTATAATACCCAGTTGCACTGTCCTAGCTATGAAATAATTTCCCGACCTAATATATAAAATGAATAATTTTAATAAAGATCTGATGGTGAGACTAATTTCATTTTTTATGTTTTTAAAACAGGTACATCCTTCATTATTGTATGTGTCACGAGTACCAGACACCGGTGGATGGCTTTTACAACCGCCAGTTGCTTCTCCGCGTGAACAACGTTTCCACCCTGACCATGTTATGGGACGATCGCCAAGTACAAGTATGCCCTTACGCGGTACTAACGGCTAGATGCAACATACAGACCGTTGTGGTGGCCTAGTGCCTCGTTGTTGGAACAGCCATGTGATCATCAGTGCGACCGAAGAGCTTATTTTATCGTAAACCAACACCCTGTGTACTGCACACGAACATCGCTTGCCTCAAGACGAACTATTTTGGATCGACAGCAAAGAAAAATGCAAATCGCTGAATATTCTCTAAACATTTGATGTCCAATAAATGTACTTTGCCAAATGTACAATCTTGCCGTTTGCTTTTAAACCACAGTTTCATATTCCGAATTGTGGCGCGGTATTGTGAGATGATCTAAGACCCTGTGTACAGCAAAGGAACATCGCGTGCCTCAAAACGAACTTTTTGGAACGTGAGCAAATAAAAATGCAAATCGCTGAATATTCTCTAAACATTTGATGTCAAATAAATGTACTTTACCAAATTTACAATCTTGCGGTTTGATTTAAAAGTAGTGTTTCATATTCCGAATTGTGGCGCGCTGTGTTGTGAGCTGATCTGTGTTGGTTTCCGGGTTCTGTGTGGAGTCGCGTAGAAGACGCCTGGGCGCGTTTGCCTACGCAGCACAGTCACGTCACGGATAGAGGCGGGGAATATGAATGTTTTGATAAAGTCTGTTTCAGGGGCGGGGGATTTGATTTAGTGCCGCAAAAGCAGGTGAGCCAGGGCGATGGGGGGAAATGATAGGATTATCAGAAAATGGCGGCTGATTTCGAGTGCGTTAATGGACGAAAAGTCAGGTAAGGTCCATAGGAAAGTTTTCTACGATCTACCGATTTATGCTTAAAAACACATGGCCGAACTGTAGGGACAATAAAAAAAAAGTCCCGGAACTATCCTTTAACTGCTGAGTAAGCCAGGAATCCTGTGGCTTGGGGCAGCTGGAGTTTCTGCCGTAGACGCGGCACGGTCCCAGCAGCGACTGCCAATGGAAAGGAACAGCTAGAAAAGACCACTGGAGAGAGCGGTACGGAAGGATTCCGAGCTCCGGAAAGAAGACCACAGGAACAACGATCAGAAGCGCCGTAATACGGAAGGCTTCTGATTAAATACCAGTCAGCTGATGAGATTGCGTGGGTAGCGCGATGACGTCAGGTCATGTGTCATTCGCTTATATTCGCAAAATGGTATCGGAAGTACGCGAAATAAAGGAATGATGTTTGTTACCTGAGGTAGAATACCGAGAATGCAAAAAGGTCAGACAATGTTTATAAAAAGCGTTTGCCAGGGAGCTTTCCCCGGAGTTGCCACCGTGTATAAAAAGGTCTGGCAGATCTGTGGGCTGTGTGTGCAGGGTGCCGAGCACACGTGGTTTTGGCAGGCATGACAGTCACTCCATTTTCTGGATCTAGCCCTTAATCACTCCTCGGATCGCAGCATCTCGGAATCGTCGTTCATCAGGCAAGCGTTGCTACCACGCTTCTGTGCCCTGGCCTCGGACACAGCATCTGCTCTCCCTCTACCTGCACAGTCGCTCCTCAACGCAGCCTCCCCGATGGCCTTACTTTCCTGATAGTTCCACCCACTGCTCACTATGTGCCCTCTGCCCTCTCGGGGGCTCCTTCCCGCTCGGTGTCCACACTGCCCTGAGCCTTGCTGCCCTCTTTCCTCATTCGCCTTGGCTGGCTCCCACAGTCCAAAACCCTTTGCTCTTAGCCCTCTACTTAGATGAGGCACACTTGTCTGCATCTGACTACTTGCTTCTACTTCACCTAAACCGCACCTGACTCTATAAGCCATGCGGTTATTGTTTTCATCTACTCCTCACCATCCATGACTCTGACTATGTCTGCCTTCACCACTTCAGCCTACCTAATCGGCTTATGATTTCTTACTTCCATCGCCATGGCCTGCGTCTGCAACTTTGACCCTACCAATGTTTCCTGTTGATGCTGTCCACTTGCATGCCTGCCCACTTTGACCCTGTGATTTTGCCTGACCCCACTTTTTACCCATGGTGATGAGAAATGTTGTATTATCTTACAATATGCAATCTGCCTTTCATCCTTACTCAGCCATTTCATTGCCGTTTTGCCACCTGCATTATGATGCTTGGTCCCTCTGCACCATGAGGTTGGCTTAACCGTGCTCCCTTGTCGTCACCATGTCTTCCTGTTAATGCATTCCTTTGTTGCTCCCGTTACCTTATTAGATGTTGCCCTCCCAATTGCCACCTCACTTTAACCTTTTTCTTTTTTCACCTGTTCACTTGCATAAATGTCCCTTTTTCCTCCCTTTTTGCATTGCTCCCTCTTCCCATGCGCCCCTCCCCCTCTCCCGATCTCCGCTCCCTTCTTTTCATTTTACAGCACTTGCACATTCTGAATTGTCGCAAGGCTTAGTAGGATCGTGTATTGTCTTGTTTGTTTCTTTACCACTCTTCCTCCTCTTCCTGTACTCCCCCCTCCTTTCCCCCTCTTTTTTGTTACAGCACTTGCACATTCTGAATGTTTCAAGACCTAGTAGGATCGTTTTGTATATTGTCCCCGCCACCCAGTCTTGATGCACCGTGAAACACCACTTGGTTGTATAGGCGCATTACAAATAACCAATAAATAAATAGAGATAGAGACTGCAGGAGAAAGGCCCTCCTTGTAGAAAGAATCAAGGGGGAGAGAAGTGTAAGCTGCATTGCCTATGATATGATATGTTATTTATAACGCGCTTAATACCCAGAGGTTTCTAAGCGCGGACCCGGGGATCAAACCTGTGGTGCTCCGTGTTGTTTTGCTTCCAAGGCAAGCATGTTGCCCCTAAGCTATCCTCCCAAGCCCTCCCTTTGCCAAACAGAATATGAGAAGCATTATCCTTTTGTACAAAATCCATCTAGAAGAAGTTGTGAGCCAAAAGTGGTGAAAGTCAAGAGACTGAACCAAGAAGCAGTTGTTGAAGATTTAAGTGTGGGGAAAAAAGGAACAAACCGTACCACAGATTACCGTATTAGTGATAGGAGTTTTATCCTGGCAGGTGAGTACACCAGGAAAGGGACAAATAGTTGTTAGTGCTGGCAGGCGAGTGTACCAGGAAGAATATGATTGGCAGTACTGCAATGTTGTGGAAGGTTGTGATGAAAAAAGGAAGTGATAATTCCACTGCTGTGTTTTGATGAACAAGTGTATAACCATCCTGACAAAAGTGTTTATGAAGAAGAAATGCAATGTGAAACCAAAGAGGTTGGTTTTCAAAGCAAAGGACATTTACATTGAATTTTGACTTGACGTATAAAGTGAATCTTTTTTGGCTTGCCAAGCAGAAAACTAACAATTGCCTCAAGAGTGAAGAACCCTTTTTTAAACTGAAAGTCACTTTGCCAAGTGAAAGATATATTGGAAATGTTGATTGTAAGCAGAGTAGAACCTGGCTAGTGAAAATATATTTCCTAAATGTGACTGTTGGTTTGAAACCTCCTCTTCTGATCCACAAGGATTTCGGTTTAGACTTATGTGTTTGAAGATTCATGTTATTTTGTGAAGTGTAAATCACCAAATGATTCCTATATGTGTATGTTATGTTTATAAGTGTGAGGGACACTTGTTTTGGACACTAGGTCGTTTTCCTTTAGTCTTGGTTTGTTAGGCTAGAGAAAGATAAAATGGCGACTTTTGTAAAAACTGCATCTGCCTGTCCACCTTGCATTTCTGACCACTCACAAGGGCCAGACCAGGAGGCTGCATGCCCAGACTATGAGGCTGAATGCCAAGACCAGGAGCGGATTGCCCAGACCAGGAGGCTGGATGCCAACACCAGGAGGCTGATTTCCCAGACCAGTAGGCTACTTGCCCAAACCAGGAGGCTGCACGCCCAGACAGGGAGGCTGCACGCCCAGACCAGGAGGCTGAATGCCAACACCAGGAATTGCGTGCCAACACCAGAAGGCAACATGCCCAGATCGGAAGGCTGAATGCCCAGACCAGGAGGCTGCGAGCCCAGACTAGGAGCCTGAATGCTGAGACCAGGAGGCTGCATGCCCAGACCAGGAGACTTCATGCCAACACACGGAGGCTGCGTTCCCAGACCAGGAGGGCTGCACGCACAAACTAGGAGGCCTAATATTTGTTGCAGTCCCTTCCTTCAGCTATTATGTTAGGTTAATATGCTTTTATACTGTGCAATGCTTGAAGCTTTCCTTTGGTCTGTTACAACCATCACCCACCCCAATTTTGAGGATGTTTAGTTTCTAAAGAGCCCCTAATCTGTGCGAGGCTTGAACCACCTCAAATCTGCTCGGAGGAGCTCTGTCTTTAACTACATTGTGCGGTGTACGGGGTGCTTCGTCTCTCCGCCAAGGGGTGGACTGGCCTGTGGGGAACTCTGTGGATTTCCCAAAAGGCCTCTGCATTCTAGGCCTCTTTTGTGTGGTAACCTGTTTTATTTCCAAATGTTCTCCTGGGAAAAGGGTTGGACTTGCTGAAAACGTGCCGAATGGGGCCACTTTGAACATTACTTGCAGGCCCTCGTTTGGTTGCCGGTCCACTTCTGCCTCTGTACCAAGCCAGTGGCTGGCTTCTATGCAGAGAGGTTTATATGATATGATATGGCATTTATAACGCGTCTATACAGAAGTGTTTCAAGGCGCGACGGGGCAAGGGAGGGGGAACAGAGGGAAGACAGGGACAACGATCTTACTAGGCCAGGTGACATTGAGATCGCGCAAGTGCAGGGGAGTGGGGGAAAGGGAAAGTGCAAGGGTGGAGGTCAGTGCAGTACATAGGATCAACAAAAATAAATAGAATAAATGAATACGTAAAAGTGGAGCCAGCTGGTGTCAAATGCAGGGTTAAGTGCAGACATCAAGTGTCCAGAACTGGTGGGGACTGTATGGACTTTAGGAATAAAGAAACAGCCCCCAAGTGCAGGGGTTATCCGGGAGGCAGTGCAGGCGTGGAGCTGGCGAGGGAGGGAACCTGGGCCCCAAGAACAGAGGGTGGACAGGTAACCAGTGCAGTTTCAGCAGGGGAAGGGAGGAGAAGGAGCAGAAGCAAAGAGGAAGGTCTTGAGGTGCTTCCGGAACCGGAGGTGGTTCTCCTCAAGTTTCAGAGAGGCAGGGAGGCTGTTCTAGAGGGAGGCTCCAGCCGAAGAAAGAGATCTACCACCAACTCGTTGCTTGGAGAAGCGACTGACCCTAGGGGAGTTGGAGGCGGATGAGCGAAGAGCTCGAGAAAGGAAGATATTTAGGAAGAGAGAGTTGAAGGTATTGAGACCCCAGAAGGCCTTGAGGATCAGAAAGTGGGGGCTCCCAGTAAATTGCCTGCTACCTTATGCTCAGTTGCCTCATATTTAACCAGGGGTCCACAACGAAATAATTCTGCACAGATTTTGTTTATTTTCCACAATACCACACACATGCAGCTGGCCACCTCTAATCAGGCTGCACAAAGTCTCGCACCAGACTGCCCAAACGAGGAGTTCCTACTCCACGTGCTGCACGAGGGCAGGTGTTCTGATGCGTTGTCCTACAACTCCTCGCCCATCTTCCTCGTCACAGTTTGAGGAGTGTCCCCACTCGGTAAACAAAAACTGCACCTAACAGGGTAAGGCTTATGACGAGGAAGAGTTGGAGCAATAAAGATTACTTATAAGTAATCAGACTATTATGAGAGATGGTAAAATAAAGCACCCTTTCCAGAAACTCCATATGGTACTTCTCATTAGCTGTAGACCCGGCATCCCCCCCCACTCCCCCTTATAACTGATGTAATCCCTAGGTCATCCCTATAGCTTCTCAAGGTAAACATTTTTGTTGTTACCTAAAACTAAAAACAAGCATGAATATATACACAAACTGAGACCAACAGATAATCACATTAGTTTGGTAGTGCACAATGAGGATAACTTAGTAATTCTGAAAAGCCTGAGGAAGGCTAAGTCGAAACCTGTCAAGTTTATTTATTTTATTGTACATTTGTATGGTGCCTATACACAGGCGTTTCCAGGTGCCACAAGGCAGGATGCGAGGGGTATGGGAATCAAAAAGAAGAGCAACAGAAAATTTGGTAGAGATGATTTAGAACGAAATAGAAGATAATTGTGACTGCATGAAAATGCACACATATTTTGATACAAAATATGTTCTTTCAAAAAACGAAATGTGCTGTGGGTGTGTGAAATTGAAATTGATAGAGAAAATGACCTCCCGCCCCAAACATCGCCATCGTTCTTCCCAGGGAGGAGGGGGGGGGGGTTTACCCACTGTATGCTGGGACTTGTAGGTCCACCCTTGCAATTGGAATCTCTACCGCAACGTCATTGAAGTGTGTCCACCACACCAGATCCCAAAGTATGACATGGGTGCTTGAAATGGGGGTTCGCGCTTTTGGCATCAAGAGAGGCGAAATGTAGCTGCGTGCTGCGTAAAAAATAGCCAAGAATTCAGGGCTGCATTGACATACAAGAACCTAAGGCTAAATTCTGACTGGACCCCCCCCCCCAGATGGAAACCATGCAGAGGGTGTTCACAGAGTGGAAGGCTGGTGAAGTGTGAGCAGTCCCCCCTTTCTCGATAGAACCCCTAGGCCATAGCTCAAACTGCTCCCATAAAGAGGTCTCCCGAGTCGGGCCCAAGTTGGATTTGGCCACCTTATGGAGAGAAGGAGCGTCACCTGCCCGATGGAGACCTACGCTACCAGCCAGCCCTCCGTGTAGGGGTACATGTCCAGGCTCTGTTGGGATGACTGCCATCAGTGTTCTGTGGAAGTGGGGCAGGGTGGGACCATATGGTAGCACTCTAACGGAACTGAGAGCGGTTGGCCATTACCGCAAGCCTTTTCTGGGGAGGCCTCACCAGGATGTGGCAATCATCTTTGAGGGTCATTTCTGACACCCATCGGGACTGATAAGGACTCCAGCCACAGTCTGTGTTCAGGGGTGTGACGTATTCCTCAACGGTCAGAGTACAGGCCACTCTTTTTCTTCAGACTGAATGGTCAAGAAAGAAGAGCAGAGAATTATAAGTTAAAACACAATATTAACTAGAGTCCAATTTATCACCACTCTTAGTTGGGAAACACTTTATTGCACTTTAGAGTTTAAGATTTTAAAATATCATGTAATCATTGCTTTCTTTAAGAAGTGAGCACCACCCATTAGTAAAGCCGATGAGCTGCCTTGTAGGATGTGCCCTTCTATGTCATAAAGACATCTACTAAACAGTTCTTCTCTAGTCTTCTGTGGGGGGGGGGGTGATCAACAAATGCTTTAACATTTCGGAGGAATGTCCACAAAACCTACATATTGCACTCTCCCTTTGTCCTCGTCTTGATAGCACCTCACCCGTGTACAAAAGGTGAAGCTCATGAACGTGGCCCTCGATTGTCTGTCGGGACACTGTTTCAGGTATTTTGAGGGAGTTCACCCTTTTTTTAGGGTCCACACTTATTTCCTTGTAAAGACCATCCCTGATCCTAGCTTCCCCTATCCATATCCAGTCTTTACCCAGAACCTTCCTCTTGACCTCTCTGGGATCAACGAGTAGTGATTCTAAGGACACCTCACAATGTTGCATGATAAATTCGCAATTAGCCTTGAAAGACCCAAATCCACCCCCTCCCATTCTCCCTTTCGAGACATATCGCTCCATACAAGGAATTCTTTTTGGTAGTCAGGAACCTCCTGAATAATAACAATGTCCTCGGTTGTATAATAGAGTTTAGGATATTGAAGCCCAACTCTAAGATCATCATATTTAGATTGACGCAGTTAGGCAGCGATAGAGCAGTCCTTAAAAACATCCCTTCCAATTTGTGGAGTTCCTAGTTCTCAGTCCGGCAACCAAATTCCAAACCATAAGGTAACACCACGATAACCTTAGATTTGTAAAATTGCAATACTGGTAACATCGTAAATCTACATTATTTATTCCCCATATAATGCCTTTGAGACGCCAATTAACGGCCCATGCCCAAAGGTCCATCTTGAATTTATTGTATTCTTTTGGCCTCGTTAGCCTATACCCTAGGTATTCACCGACTGTTAAACCAACACAGGACTCCCATCCATCAACCACTGGTAGTCAACAGATTTGTATTTCTTTCAGTTGAAGGCCATTATATTAGTTTTTTTGTAATAGGTTGCTAATTAGGCTAATCAGTGATGCATAGTCTTCAAGATGTAAGAGCAGTCTTTCCAGGCCTACTGGAGTTCTATCCATAAGCAAGAGGTCACCTGCGCAGGCCACCCAAAAAATATCTTTCCTCATTTATCTTGGGAGCTACGAACGAAGCTTCTCTCAGATGGTCACCCAAATCCGAGACATGTAAATTCAAAAGGATAGGGCCCAGGACACCCGCGTGCCTCAGTCCCTGGTTCATGATTATGGGATGCGACACCTCTGTTCATGTTGAACCTTACTTTTATCACTGTGTCCCGATGAAGCTCAAACAGAATCTCCAATATGTGTGCAGGTATCACCCACTTTAGAAGCGTTTCCCAGAGTCTTGCTCGGTCGACAGTGTCGAATGCCATACTCGGGTCTACACTTGCCACATGCAGGTGATCTTTCCCTTCCCTACTTGCATCTTCCATCAATGATTGCATGAGCAGGCTGCTTCCATCTGTTCCCGTGGACCTCCTAAAGCCCGCCTGAAATTTGGAAAGTCTCTGTGACTCTATACCAATTTTCCAATTCTTTCAAATGGCATCTAGCAAACACTTTACTACCAATGTCCATTAGAGCGATTGGCCTGCAATTTGCGGGCTCCAGGCAGCTTCCCTCCTTATGTATCGGGGTGATAATTGATGTCGACCAAGACAGAGGAATGATTTTGGTAGCTGGCATACTCCAAAACAAAATGTTTAACACAAGTGCCCACACTTCCGGGTCCTGCTTCATGATTAAATTACACCAGCCATGCGGGCCCGGTGCTCGGGAGATGGAACCAGCTTTTATTATTGTTTCCAGATGTCGACTGGAAATATCCAGGTGCCATCGATCACTATACATCCCTATGGGAATAACAGATTTTTCACCTTTATACAATTCTGTGAAGTATCTCCTCCAACCCTCCTCCTGAATAGCATTGATCATCTCTGTGTTCTCTTTCTCTTTCCTTTTTTGGTTAATGACATTCCAGAAGTTTTTTGTATTTTTTTCCAACACCGCCTCAACTATTTCTTCCCTGTCCCTTTGGACCAGCAGCCATCTGAGGCTTTTAATCCAGTTTTTGTAGATCTGTTTTTCTTTCTTTATTGCAGAGATATTTGCAGTCTTGTCTAGGGAACCCGTACTTCCTTCCTTGATGTGATTCTGTTTATACCAAATTCCCTCTGTGAGAAATGATTGGCTAAATGGTGACTAATTCCAAAGCGAAGTTGTTGCAAGTGGGCATAAAGCACTAGGGGATGATTCCACTAGTCACATGCTCACACCCCATCCGCTGCTTTTAGGGGGACAATGCACACGGGACTGGGGTGTTATGTGCCTCTCACACAGTGGAAAGAGCAGGGAACCCTGTGCAATATTGTACTTTCCCCTTTGAGGGCACCAGAACCCCATTCATCAAAAAGGAGCCCAGCAGCCACTTTTCCCAACTAGGACCCATTGTGGAACAGAGATAATCTACAAATCACAAGCATTCAGCATGACCGGGATACCCAAATATCAAAAGAGTCGTATTTAGGCTTTCTGCTGCCCTGGGCCCAAATAAGTGCATGTGCCCCCCCCCCCCAACACCCAACTGCTGTACTCCACCTCTGCCAGACTCTGCCCCATCAACAAACTCTGTGCACATTGTGCAAACTACACCCCTTGACCCCCATTCTGCGATCCATAACATAGGTTATTACTTCCTCTATTAATTCAAGTCTGTTATCTTCTATGTTATGTTAGTTGAAAGAGTGTTTCCAGATCTCTGCTGCCCGAGATTTGGAGAAGGCAGTGTGTTCTACAGTGGCGTGCACTAGAGGCCATTGTTACGTTTAATTGTCGGTTTTCAGTTAAGACTGAAAGCAATCTTTTAGAGGAAGCGATGAGAACATAAACTGTCTGCCACCTGGGCACAAATGAGAAAGGGGGAACGAGGAATTTTAGTTTCAATGCGAATATCTGGTTTCTCTCACAATTTGTTTCCTATCACTCCGTGGGAAGCACCAACACTAGTCTGTAACATTAATGCAACATAACCACATTTCTACCTTCGGCCTTGTCAAATGGTAAAGGTTACATATGAAATATACGCAAGTGGTACAGGCACATCTTATACAAAATGTTGAATTCAAATAATTCAACCTCCTTTTCATGGTTACAGCTCTGGTGTTAGCAGGGGGCAAAATGGAAATAAGGCAAGTTACCTGCTGCAGGTGATGTACCTCCAATCCCTTGGGCTGGAACGCCATTAAGCTATGGCAAAATCCCATGTGAAGGGTTTAATCTCTGCCTGGGAATAAGCACCTCAGTAGAGTAAAGAGAGTTGGAGAAGGATCTTGGGATCTTTGGCTGTGCATTCTCACGGCAGGGTAATGGATGAGGGCAACCCTGAACATTCAAGTGTGGGGAGCAACAGCATTCCTCTTAGCTGCACAATGCGGGCCCCTTGTGCCATTACCCAAAATACCCAACGCTCCAAGAATAAAATGGAGCAATGGATCGGGCGTTCTAGCACAATATTACATCTGTGGGTGTGGTTTAAGCTACAGGTCTTGCCAGCTTGCGTTTACACAGAAACATTTTATATTACCTTAGAGTTGGTTGGACTGTACAATACGCAGGAACATTGAGATTTGTGGATATAGATGTCCTGCTCACGTTTGAAGTACTGTTTCACAGTAAAAGTTCTATCTTGTACTTAAAATATAATTAATGTAAAGATGACTTATAAGCATTACAGTTATGCATTGTGTGACACACTTTGCAGTTGTTCTCCTGGTAGCACTGAGCGTGCAGCAGAATGTCATCAAAGACGCATGATACGCACAGCAGGGATGTCATTTGCCTGCTTAGAACTGAGAAGCTTCTGTAAAGATGGCTGAACGGATATCTTTACGGGACACCTTTACAGCTGTGAAACAGTGTGTGTACCTATGGCACACAGTTTGTGTTGTCACCTTTCTATGGTTTCGGGTTTCTTGGTGCACTTGCGCATTCAGATTTACTCTTCACCATTTTACTTCTCTAGGATCCATTTCATGCTTGCACCTTTTGGGCGGCCACAGACCTCTGAAATGTGGGGCTGGGGAGGGAAATTAGTGCTGGCTTCTGAACATCATTTTAGTGCCACCTGTGGGAACTCTGCTTGACTTAAGCATAGGCATGTGTTTAATATTGTAAAATGAAGCCTCATTTTTTAACCTTTACTTTTCTGAAGGGAAAACCTTATTCTTTCCACCAGTTTAAAAATGCATGTGATATATTTGAATATGAAAGTGATTGCTTAACACAGTATATGTGTGTATTGATTAGTAAGAAGTCCAAAGATAATGTGAAGTGGCACCAATAAAACCAATGAAGTTGTGGCTGTTTTGCATATTAAAGAGCATTTTGGCAATATAAGAATGACCAAAGAACTTTACATCTGTCATATTCCCGAGTTGCATGACTGAATAACGAAATACGCGAAACACGCTGGACATGTTATGCATTTCCTTTTATTTTATGAATAAAAGTCACCCGAACAATAAAGCTTTTGTAAATATCAAGCATATATAGGTTTGGCAAGGAAAGACTTCAGCTGTCTGAGTGGAATGAATGCAACCAACTCAAAATTATTTGTGCAGTGTTATGGATTAAAAAGACTGAGAAACAAAACTGGTTTTATATTTCAAAAATGACAACCAGTTAATTGAAAATAAACTACAATAAAACACCACTCCTCTGGTAATTTGTCAGCCTTGTTTTAAATAAGTCTCTGGAAAGTGCTTGAGTTAGGAGGCTGTTGATGATTGTCGGGCAAAGGAAGAGTGCTTCAATTGGAAGGCTCTTGAGTACAGAGGCAGGGAGGATGCCGTCCGCATACAATGTTGCCTTGAGGGATGCTAAGGTGCAGTGAGGTCTTCCGTAATTAGTGTCTTGAAAGTTGTCCAGGTAGTTGTGGTTTTGCGAAAGGGTATTACCAGATGGTCCGACCAGTCGAGCGGAATAGGAGAGCTGTGATGGAAGGTGGGCAGGGAAGGTCAAGGATGGGATACATTACTCACCGTAATCTCATTTCTGGTGCTTGTATCTGCTTAGATTCACATGTTCTGCATAGTTGGACATCTAGTGGAAGTCGCAGAGTATTACAAGATTTGTTTTATAAACTCAAAAACATATGTCGACAGGGTGCTATTAGTAATACTATCCCTAGTGTGATGGGAACAGTACCCATGGACCTTCACGCATCGAGGTCCCTCGGATTGTTTGTTTCTGAAATGAGGTTTCATGAAGTTTAGCGTGGGTACAGATGTTGTAAAGCAGAAACAGCGATAACCCAGAAAACATCTATGTACCTCCTACTCACCTATTACCCCAAGGGCACACTCTACCAGAGGTACAGGGGCTACCTTAGCTTTCCTTGCAAACGTCCCTCTAGACGCCATCTGTAAAGCTGCTAAATGGAGTTCCATCGATACGTTCACACAACATTACTGCATTGACACACATTCTAAAGCAGATTCACAGTGGGACAAGCGGTTCTAAAAACATCTTGTTGCCGCTGTACCTTCTAACTTCCCACCTCCTTCTCCAGATACTGCTCGCTAATCTATGCAGACCATGTGATCTAAGCAGATCCACAAGCTCCCAAAGGGATATGTTACTCACTGTAATCGTATTTCTGGTGCTTGTATCTGCTTAGATTCACGTGCGCCCACCCTTCCTCCCTTACTGGAGTAGAAGGTACATTGACTGGCTTTATAAGATTAGGTGTTATGAGGGATGGTTGAATACGTCTCTGGACTGACTGCAGGAGAGGTATAAACTGTGTGGAGCCTTTTTTTTATCCCCCAGGATGTTTTCCGCAAAGTTCTTATCGACTTGTGTCTCCTCAGTGTCAATGTTGAAATGTTGTGCCGCCTTCAGTGACAATTTGTTATACTGTAGTTGCTTGTCAACTGGAGAGTCTGCAACCAGCTGGTCCTGATGACTCTACTATATAAACGTCGTCATCGTAGTACTGGTCTTGGTCTCAGAACTCAGAATTTGCGACCGACTTCGATGGTGGAAAAAAACAATGTGAGGGACCTCAACAAGTGAAGGATCATGGGTACAGTACACATCACACTAGGGATAGTATTGCTAATCACGCCCTGTCGACATCAGTTTTCGAGTTTTGAAAACAAATCTTGTATTACTCTACGACTTCCACTAGATGATGGACTACGCAGAGCATATGATCTAAGCAGATCCACAAGCTCCAGAAATAATTTTTCCTGTGAGTTGGTTCTTTCGCCTGCTGGGTGAAGCTCAGTTCTCGAGTAAGCAATGGAGATCTTCCTTCTTTGAATGGGTTGCCAGTGATTTTGAAGTCACTGAGGAAGATGTTGTTGGCATGCATGAGAGACATGGTGGTGACCAAATCCATGAAGTCTTCGATAAAAGAGCTGTTGGTCTTGGGTGGTCTGTAGAGGAGATAAAAAGTAACAGAGGAAAGCGGCTGGATAGGTTTTCAAAAGAACCAATGCTGACGACATCCAATTGGGTGCATGGCCATGATTTCTTGTGAATGATGGAGAGGCCTCTGCCTATCTTGTTTGGACAGTCTCACTGTAGAATTCAGTAACCATTGGGGGGGGGGATATCTAGGATGTGGATGGATGTCCTCTAGGTCTCATTAATGAAGATGGCATCCAATTCATGTGTGGAGATGAGGGCAGCGATGTCAGCTGCTTGGTTGATTGCTGAGAGGACATTTTTGTGTAATGGTGGATGATGGGGTGGATACTGACATGGGTGAGGTTGTTACAATGCAGTGTTCATGATGTTGCTGGTTAGCAGCGTGTGTGGCAACGAGTGTTGATGGTAGAAATGGGCTGTTGGGAGAGAGGGGTGAAACACAATCAGGTAGCCTACTTGATGGTAAGAGTGGCAGGGGTTCTGGTCGCGGGTCCTCCCTGTCCAAACAGATATTGCCCTTTTCTTAAACTCCCTTGCTGCATACTCTAGCATTAACGGCCTCAGAGTCAACATACAAAAAACAAAAATCATGACCGTTGAACCTGGTTCTCACTCCACTGGAAGCAAATACGTGTGAAGTTAAATGATCAAGTTATGGAGATCATCCCTCACTAGGATTACTTGGGTGGGACAATTGACATCAGTTAAAATGGGCATCCCATTGCGATAATCTTAATTCAGTGTACGCCAGCTGACAGGTTGTGCAAAACTATTTGCAACAAAACATGGGGCTTACCTGTTCTGTCATATTGATATACACCATGAAAATACTTCCAAAAATACTTTATCGTGTGGCATTTTGGACACAGAGATACATTGCCAAGCTTAAACAATTTGATGTGATCCCCATAAACTTCTCAACATCTATGACTAGGAATACATTTAAATCATGCGTAAAAAAGGAAATAACCATTACTGTACATGAGTAAACCGTGGTCGACTTAGGCTCAAGAGCATTAAGTACTGAATACCTCATCAATCTCTCCCCCCGCAAATCTAGTATTTCCTATCTGAAGGCATTGCCAGACAACCGGGTGCTACAAGAATATATACGGATGACATTTAATATTGTTGACACCTATGAAGTATTTGATCCTAGAAGTAATGGTTACGTACTTGCCGCCTTTGTGGTGCTCTCGAGTTGGAAACATTGAAACACCTTGTACTAGACTGTGAAAGTCTAGAGTCTTTTCTCACAACGGCCTTTGCCTACGGTAAATCGGACTTGTTATGTCTAAAGAAGAAACATGGAAGGACTTTTTCCATGGCAATGACTACGGACTAATTTATCATTTGACCAAACCCTGGTTGTCAAGGAAGTCTGTCCTAACATTATTAACTACATAATTGAAGATTTTATACTGTCATTTCAGCTTTCTAATAAGTGTTTTTTTCCCCTTTCTTTCGCCATTTCTCTTATTGGCTTTGCATAGTTGTATAAAAAGCCTTATTGGCTAGGATTATACTAAATAAATAAAACAAGTTTTAATCTTGCCTAGCCCATGTCTGCCAGCACTATAGAGCTTAAACCAATACCAGGAGTGCAATCTAGCCTGGGCAAACCCCTCATTGGACCTGCCAAAGTACTGGTAGAATTACCAACACCATGAACCAACCGACGTTGGAGCGTGTTCTTATTCAACCTGCAGCATATCAATCAGCTGCCAAGAAAATGCATACTGTGCTCCGGCCGAAATCAAGGAATTCCCCTAGTGGGAATAGGGATCCTTACGCAACACCAGGGATTTTACCACCCTATAGAGAAATGGAAGACTTTTTGACCTTCTCGTGAAACTTTGAATGAGCCACTGAAACACTAGAGTGGAACGCAAGGGGAATGCTAGTTACTTAGGAACTTTAGTAGGTGACGTCCAGGCAGCCTACAAGATAATTCAATGAGATGGGCAAACCTCCTATATGGAGATACAGAAATCCTTAATAAAGAGAACCAGTCAGTGATTTTTTGTTTTTGGTGGAAGAAGCTGAGTGAGGTCCAGCTGAAACTGAATGAATCACCTAGGCAAATGACATGGAAAACAGAGGACCTTGCCCGAATGTGGATAAGGGTCAGACCTTACAACAAGCAGTTAGATTAATAAGCTTAGAACAATGTATATAGGCCCTACCTACATCGGCCTACAAGCCAGCTTTTATGCCTTGTGGCTTAGAACAAGCCATTAGGACAGCCATAGGCCATCTGCTCACCACCTGCTTGAGGATTCTGAAGCCACCCCAACAGAAAAATCTATTTAATTAGGGAATCCCCCAACCTGAAGACAGATTCAAGGATTTCAGTGATGGGAAGCATTTTCCACAACCTCCACGAAACCCGTTAGCCACCTAGGGGCAATGAAACCCTCAGTGGATGAGAGATTTATTTCCCCTCCATCTTCTCAACCAACACAACAAGCAGTGGGGTCTATCCCAAATACTAATTCCTGGTAGTCCTGCAACCAACCCAGACAACTCTTTAGGAAGTTCCCACAATAGCTCAAGGAGATTGGACCCAAACCACACAAGGTGAGGTAAAGGCGGAGAATGTGAGGGGACATATATGGTGGCCCAACCATTGTTCCAAGGTAACAAAACCCAGTTACAATCAACAATGCAAAGGAGACCCTGGCCCTGTTAGAGTCTAGTAGCTGCCAGACAACCATTTGCACACACTCCCTTGGTGCAACCAGAAGACCTCTTCCAAGGTATTTAAATTAAGCTCAGCTTTTATCCAAAAACCCAAATAAATCTCCAAGTTCATGGAGAAATTGTTCTGGGCACAAATCGTCTAAACTGGCATGCCTCCAGGTAACACAAAGAAGGTCCCCTCAAACAGTGGGGTATGTTAGACTATCCAAAATTAGGCAGCAGCCGCCCCGAAGACCAAGGACCCATGTTTTTTGGTAGATCACTAATTTCCAGTTACCAGGGTACAAAGAGAAAGGAAAGAGGTGTGTGGCAAGTTAGATGCACTCCGCATCGAGTAAAGGGGGACCGGGATGAGCCAGCCATTAGCCAATGTGCTTTGCAGGTGAATGGGGCGAGATTTCCCCGTCTTCTCAACCCCTCCAAGATGACATGCATTACTCACTGTAATAGCATTTCTGATGATTGTATCTGCTTAGATTCACATGCTGTGCATAAAGCCCGACATCTAGTGGTAATTGCAGAGTATTGCATCTTGTCTTTCGAGGATCGAAAGGGGATGTCGACATGGGCGTGCTTATCCCGAACGTGGCATGTAGTGTACCCAAGATGCTTCACGTGTCGAGGTCCCCCTGGTTGGGTTTTTTCTGCTGTGAGCCTTATGACTAACATGAGTGATTACAGATAGAGCGAAAGTAGTAAGATGTCTATGTTCCTTCTACTCTGAGTGGGCAGGGAGGGCACAGGTGAATCTAAGTAGATACAATCATCAGAAATGCTATTACAGTAAGTAATGCATGTCTTCTGATGCTTGTGAATCTGCTTAGTCACATGCTGTGCATAGACTAGCAAGCAGTACCCAGAATTGCAGGTGGGGTGTGAGAAGGAACAGTAGTAAAAAGGTGTCTTAGTACCGCTTATCCCACCTGAGAATCAGACCTAGAGTGAGTATCTAGGCAGTAGTGTTTTGTAAAGGTGTGTACAGAACTCCAGGTTGCTGCTTTGTAAATGGATTCGAGAGGAACGTTTGCAATGAATGCTGTGGAAGCCCCAGTGCCCCGAGTAGAGTGTGCTATAGGCTTGACGTGCAGATCTCTCTTGGCAAGAGTGTAGCAGAGTGTGATGCAGTTTACAATCCACTTTGAGATGGCTGACTTAGAGACAGGATCTCCTCCTCTACCAGCCGCCACTGAAACGAAAAACTGATTTGTCTTTCTTAGGGTTCTCGTCTTTTCCAGATACTATATGACCACTTTACACACATCAGGTGTGTGTAGGCTCTTTTCTGCCATGTTGGTGGGGTGCTGGAAGAAGGTGGGCAGTTCTATTGATTGGTTCACATGGAACTTTAAATGAATTTAGGCGCAAACCTAGGGTGAGGTCGCAAAACTACCTTATCTTTGTGAATTGTAACAAAAGGGTCTTGAACTGAAAGCGCCTGTAATTCACTGACTCTAATTGAAGTGACTGCCACTAGGAAGGCAGTCTTGTAAGTGAGAGCCTTAAGGCTCGCCTTATGCATAGGTTCAAAGGCAGATCGCATTAGTCTAGTTAATATCGCATTCAGGTCCCACCCATGGGCTGGGTTTGAAACAGGGCGATTAAGTATTTTTACCCGTTCCATAAATGCTTTGATCACTGGGATCTTCCACCACAACTCCTTCTTTTGGGACGTAGTGTATGCTGAAAGTGCAGCCAGCTGGACTTTCAGTGAATTAAAAAGTAGACCCGAGTCCAGTAGATGAGTCAGGTGTAACACAATGGGAGTAGGAGAGCAGTCGATGGGATTGATGCTCTTAGAACCAGATGACGAAGCGTTTCCACTTATTGGAGTAGCAATGTCTAGTGTTAGGCTTTCTTGCCTCTTTAAGAATATCCATACATCTCTGAGTAAGTTGGAGGTGCCCGAACTCTAGGACTTCAGGAGCCAGGCCGCTAAGTTGAGAGTTTGCGGGCAAGGATGGAGTGTCTCCCCCGTCTTGTGAAAGCATATTGAATGGGCAAGGTAACTTCATCGGAGGACAGATTGACATATCCATTAGATGGGAGAACCAGGGTTGGCGGGCCCACATGGGGGCCACCATAATCATAGTGGCTGGTTACTGGTGCATCTTGTGCACTATCTTGTTGAGTAGGGGAGTCGGGGGGGGGGGGGAAGCATAGACACATTTCCCAGACCATGTTATCCAGAGACCGTTCCCCTTGGAGCATTTCTGGGGGTACCTGGAGGCGTAATCTTGGCATTGTGCATTCTCCAGAGTTGCAAACAAATCAATCTCCGGGAAGCCCCATTCTACGAAGATGTTGGAGACGAGGTCTTCGTGTAGCTGCCATTCGTACTCTGTGGGTAGAGGGAATTCTTTGCTGAGCTCATTTGCCAGAAGATTGAGTTCCCCTGGAACGTGTTGAAACAGGAGGAACTTCCTGTGTTTGAGAGCCCACTTCCAAATGTTCTGGGACAGTTTGGATAGCCCTGAAGAGTGTGTGCGCACCTGTTTGTTCAGGTAATACATGGACGTGGTGCTGTCCGTGAGGACCAGTATTGTCTTCCCCTGAAGTTGTGTCTGAAAAACATTTAGTTTTTTAGTACAGGGGGGTTAGTCCTGACCTCAAACATTTAAACTACAGTGGTTTACCGTAGTAACAATTATAACACATCTCCATATTATGTAAAATACATCTTCATAAGTATGCATCATAGGAGGAAAAGTACAAATCCAAGTTCTGGAAAAACTGGAGAACCAGTTGTTGAGACCTTTATTTACTTAGGCCGCATATTTCAGCATGGATAGTTCAATTTTGATAGCTGAAAGACTTGATGTCAACATTAAGGTGGTAAAGATGATGCAGGTCATTGGTCTGTATGATGTAGGGGCAAGACACAATGACGTGGGACGTTTCCCCTGTAAAAGGATGGCAGCCTTCTTCTGGGGCCAGGATAAGCAGGTCTCCCTATGATTAAAATACAATATACAAGATATTGTTGGATGTTCCAGAAAGTGGACCATGTATGTAAATGTTAAAATAGGCCGCGAGAGGTTACAAGCTGGGGAAAGCCCTCCGGACCCAGGCACTGACCTTGCATTCGGAAGTTTAGGTGTATGAGCTGTTAGTAGCAGTTCTCATGGTAAAAGATGGTGGCCCGCTAGCTGAGGGACGCAGGATAATCACTGAAGAGCGATCTGAAAAGACACAAGAAGTGGGTTTTGTCACATGTAGCTGAAGTGCCTCATTGTGGCTTAGTGCTACGAGAGGCTCACTATGGGTACCTCGTGGATTAGGCAAAGCAGAGCGAGGTGCTGCAGAGGTCCCTCGGTGTGCTTGGAGTCTCAGTAGCAGGAGATCAGTTCCTGTCTGTGAGCTAAAGCGGCTCAGAGTTTGAAGCTGCTGGGCGGGAGGAGGAGACAAAAACCGAAAAACCAAGACAGCCTGTGAGTGAAGGTTGCTGGCTGCAGTGGGGGGCCCTTGCTGGGAGGAGCAAGGAGGGGGCCCCTTGTCAGGTTAGGTTAGGGTGGACTCACCTAGAGGCAAGGATCAAGTCGCATGCGAAGAATCCGCACAGTAGTGGAGCTCGCATTTGAATGAGCAGGAGCTGTATGAGGAATATAAAGAGCGCATGCGTGTGGAGTTGGTGTCTGTACCTCGCGCATGCGCTTAAACGAAGACGTCGGGTCTCCAGGGAAACTAAGACGCGGATCAGCGCGTCTACACTCGGCGGCTGGTGGTGTCAATAAACCAGAGCTAAGTGTGCGGTCCGGCTCGGTGAGTTGGATGCCGGCATTTGCAAGTGGAAAAAAAGCACATCAGAGAATAAATGAGAGGGGAAATGGAGCTGCGGGGCTGGAGCGTGGCAGTAAGGTCTGTGGTGTACTGCACTGGGGGTATCTCCAGCTGTACTGTCTGACAAGTGTAGACAGGCGAGTGGGGGCAAGCTCAGGTGTCTATGTCCCTAGGACAGCGAGAATGAGCAGGGCACCCAGGGAGTAAGTAGCTCATTAGCTGGGTGGGCGGGTTGGTGGAAAAGGAGCCCTGGGCTGGCCGGGGGGCGTTTCCTAGGTGCCCAGGGGGGCAAACAGGGTACTCACCTGCAGGAGAGCTATGTGATAAAATGCTGAGACAGGAGGGTGTGCAGCTAGAGGGAGAGAGTACGACTGGTTACAGATTTCAAACAGTGCAAGTTCATTAAGACCCTGAGAGGTGGTCTGTAGCTTAAAAATCCACCAAGCTTCTTTGAAATTCAGAGCATTGGTGGTATTAGAACAGTCCATCACTTTGTCTACTACCCACCATTTGAAGGATTCACAATTATGTTGAAATTCAAGGAAATGTGAGACCAGGGGTGCATTGTGAGTTTTACATCTTATTCTGGACTTATGTTCCCCTATTCTCTTGTTCACTGGCCTCGATGTTTGGCCTATGTATCTTAGGTGGCAGGGGCATTCAATTAGATAAATGACATTGGATGTCTTGCAATTCGAAAAGTGACGGATTTCCCATTCTTTGCCATCTATCGGAATTGGATCGTAGTTTTATGATTTGGTTGTAAACTGAGCAGCTCCCGCAGGGATGGTGTCCGCGGATCTCCCGCATATTCCACAGAGTAGATCTTGAGTCCTTACATTTATTTCTAGCATGAGTTAAGAGATCTTTGAGATATTTGGATCTCTTAAGGGCCATTCTTGGTAAAGATTCTTCTGGCAAGCTCAGCTGGACGATGAGCCAAAGTTTTTTGATGATGCCTCTGAGTTTGGATGTGTTGGCGTTAAAGGTGGTGACACACGCCATTGGGTCTTCAGTGTTGTGGTTACGGGCCTTAGGGACCAATAAGACTTCCCTTGGTGTGTAGAGTGCTCTTTTCTTGGCATCCTTGAGTAATTGTTTAGGGTATCCTCTGTCTTCAAGTTTGTGTTGGAGTTCTGATGCGTGCGCTTTGAAGTCCTTATTGTCAGTGCAATTGCGTCCGATTCTGAGGAATTGTCCATAGGGCAAGTTGTCCCGGAGACTTTTAGGATGATTGCTCCTATAGTGCAGTGTTGTGTTGCGGTCTGTCTCCTTTTTGAAAATAGAGCATGTTAGTTTACCGTCAGAGGCCAGTATATTGAGGTCAAGGAAGTTCATTTTCTCGTTATTGTGGCTCATCGTAAATTGAATTTCTTGTGTTAGGTTGTTGGTCCAGTTAAGAAAACTGTCCAGTTCTTGTTTATTGCCGTGCCATATAAAGATGACATCGATATATCGATACCAGAGGCGGATGTTGTGGAATGGGTTGGCATCACTGAATATAAAGGTCTTCTCGTATTCGCCCATGAAAATTATGGCTAAGCTGGGTGCGAACGCCGCGCCCATGGCAGTTCCGCAAGTCTGTTGGTAGAAAGTGTCATTCCAGTCGTACTCTCTCCCTCTACCTGCACACCCTCCTGTCTCAGCATTTTATCACATAGCTCTCCTGCAGGCGAATACCCTGTTTGCCCCCCTGGGCACCTAGGAAACGCCCCCCGGCCAACCCAGGGCTCCTTTTCTACCAGCCCACCCACCCAGCTAATGAGCTACTTACTCCCTGGGTGCCCTGCTCATTCTCGCTGTCCTAGGGACATAGACACCTGAGCTTGCCCCCAGTGCAGTACACCATAGACCTTACTGCCACGCTCCAGCCCCGCAGCTCCATTTCCCCTCTCATTTATTCTCTGATGTGCTTTTTTTCCACTTGCTAATGCCGGCATCCAATTCACCTCGCTCGGCTTTGCCTAATCCACCAGGTACCCATAGTGAGCCTCTCATATCACTAAGCCACAATGAGGCACTTCAGCTACATGTGACAAAACCCACTTCTTGTGTCTTTTCAGATCGCTCTTCAGTGATTATCCTGCGTCCCTCAGCTAGCGGGCCACCATCTTTTACCATGAGAACTGCTACTAACAGCTCATACACCTAAACTTCCGAATGCAAGGTCAGTGCCTGGGTCCGGAGGGCTTTCCCCAGCTTGTAACCTCTCACGGGCTATTTTAACATTTACATACATGGTTCACTTTCTGGAACATCCAACAATATCTTGTATATTGTATTTTAATCATAGGGAGACCTGCTTATCCTGGCCCCAGAAGAAGGCTGCCATCCTCTTACAGCCAAAACGTCCCACGTCATCGTGTCTTGCCCCTACACCATACAGACCAATGACCTGCATCATCTTTACCACCTTAATGTTGACGTCAAGTCTTTCAGCTATCAAAATTGAACTATCCATGCTGAAATATGTGGCCTAAGTAAATAAAGGTCTCAACAACTGGTTCTCCAGTTTTTCCAGAACTTGGATTTGTACTTTTCCTCCTATGATGCATACTTATGAAGATGTATTTTACATAATATGGAGATGTGTTATAATTGTTACTACGGTAAACCACTGTAGTTTAAATGTTTGAGGTCAGAACTACCCCCCTGTACTAAATATCATTCCAGCCTTTACGTCCTGCCCGGCCACAGGCTATCCCTTAGGTTACAAAAATGAAAAGCTTTTAGGGCTTTGAACTCTGCCAACAATTCCAACAGGTTTATGTGGTTGGACGCTACTGCTGGAGACCAAGCGCCGTGTGATGAAGGAGGTGAGCCCCCCCCCCCAACCCAGTCAGAGATGCGTCTGTAGTGAGTGGCTTCTAGTGTGGGGGTGGTCAAGGTCTTCCCCTTCAAGAGGTTTTCCCCTGACCACCACTTCAGAGAGAGAACGAGGGCTGCTGAGATCGTCTCATTGTATGCTGGTCTGACACCACTGGCTGTTTAGCCACACATGGGACTAAGTAAATGCAGGAAGCCATCATCCCCAACAGTCCCATGGCCCTGCGTACAGTCACCTTGCGACCGGCTACATAGTGAGGGATCAGGAACAGCATGTTTTGAACCCTCTCGTTGGAGGAGAAGACGAGGCCATATATTGTCCGAATTGGAGCTCCCAGAAATAGTTTGACTTGGCTGGGGTCTAGGCAGGGCTTCTTCTCGTTAATTGAGAATCCCAGAATGTCTTTTGGGTGTTTAATAGGCATGCTCCTTGCAAATCCCCCTTTAGCTAGTCATCGAGGTAAGGATAGACTGGGGTGGACTGGCTGCGCATGTGAGCTGCTACTACCGCCAGTACCTTCGTAAATACCCCGGGGGCTGAGGCAATGCCGAAGGGAAGCACCTTGAGCTGGTAGGGTTTGTCATCCATCGTGAATCTTAGGTATTTTCTGTGCGCTGGCAGCATTGAAATATGAAAGTATGCATCTTTCATGTCCAATGTTGCCATGTAATCCCCCTGTTTTAGTTAGGGGGATTACTTCTTGCAGTGTTGTCATACGAAACTTGCGGTTTGACAAATTTGTTCGCTGGATGTAAGTCTAGCACTGGGCGCATGGTGAGATCCTTTTTGGGTACAAGGAAGTACAATTAATAAATACCCTTGTTTACCTGTAGAAAAGGGACGACTTTGATTGTGCCCTTTTCTTGCAGGATCTCGACCTCTTGTAGTAGGATCTTCAGATGTTCCGGTGACATTCGCCTGGAAGTTGGTGGCCGGTATCGAGATGGTCGGCTAAACTCGATATAGTAAAAATGGGCGATGGTCTTGAGCACCCATCAGTCTGCGGTAATTCCCTCCCATGCGTGGAAGAATGACGTTATGCCTCCCCCGACCGTGGAGGCATTGGAGGGGACCCAGATCAGTAAGTCATTTTTGATTTGAGGACGGGGAGCCTCTTGGGGTGGTGCTTCTACCACTTCCTTTGCCACAGTGCTGTCCTCTTGGCTGATAATAGTTTGAGGCAGCTTCCCCCTGTCCTGAGGACTATGTATTTCCCGTTCCATACCGATTGTAGGGGGAACATGGGAAAGATTGTCAGCGAAAGGAGCGGTGAGAGCTACCCCCTCGCTGCTGATAGTGTCTTTGAGTTATTTGCTTTAGTGAATTCAAGGTCTCATGTTCCTTTTTTTGCAGTCTCTAAAGACTAATCCACTGCCTTTCCAAACAGGTTAGATTCTTCTACCGGCCTGTTAATGAGGGACGCCTGTGTTTCCGGTTTCAACCCCGAATTCTTCAACCATGCATGCCTTTTCAACAAGGTACCTTGAGCCAGTGTTCTTCCTGCTGTCTCTGCAGCATCCAGGGTGTTTTTAAGAATGTTTTGATTCACCTGCCTCCCCTCCGACACAACCGCCACCAGGCATGACCGTGTTGGCTCTGGGACTTCCTGCAGGCCTTCCTGGAGTAGATTCCACTGGGTGTCGCGGTAAGTAGCCAACAATGTGGTATTGTTGGCTATCCTGGTGGAATAGGCCGTCGGTGTTGTAATGCGCTTCCGCAGAGCATACAGCTTCTTGCAGTCCTTGTTAGGCAGTGCTTCAGTCACGGACAAGGGTACCCCTGCTCTTTTCCTAGTCGTTGTTACCACTAGGGAATCTGGAGTGGCATGTCCCCGGATGTAGAGTGCGTCTGTAGGCGAGGGGCGAAAAAGCTTCTCGACCCGTGGGTTCACTGTGCTTGTTTGCGATGGAGTCAGCAAAAAGGGAGCTATATGCTGTTTGATGGAGTTTAACAGACGGATCGCCTGGCTTCAAAGCGGTTTCTCTTTCAAAATATCCTCCACAAAGTCGGTGTCTTGCACCGCCTCTTGCATGGCGATCTGAAAGTGCTCTGCTGCTCTTTTCAGGATAGCATTGAATGCCATCTGGTCATCAATGGGAGATGCCCGTCTTATATGAGGAGAAGTGGGAGGATCTATGCACAATGTGTCTGGATCCGGGGTGGTGGCCGGTGACAGTCATGGTGCTTCGCCCACTGGCTGCTCATCACCCCAATCTGGGGTTTGGTCTATAGGCTCCTGAAAAGGATCATCTCCCTGCTCATAACGGTCTGAAGGAATCTCCTCTGGTTCTGTCAGATCAAACACCTCTTCATGAGGAGTGTGGCTGGAGGTCTTTTGAAATTTAGACACAGTAGGATAGAGGTCTTCCTCTTGAGGCCTTTTAGGGGTGATAAATCTTTCTGAAAAGTCCACAAATGTAGAAAGTGTATTCATGTACCCCTCAAACCTGTCCCTGGTCCATAAGGATGACCCAGAGGGGTCTGGAGAAGGGGAAGGGCTCTTCATGGGGACCTGTGTTCTTAGGCCGTCAAGTTTTGTCTGACAGAGTCTTAGACAGGGACTGGGAACCTTCAGAATATTCTTCATGACCCTCTCGATGTCTGAACGTGTCTTTAGGCCTATTTGCCGCCGAGATGATGTTTGAAAGACTCTCGCGGATCTCTGGTGTGTCTTGAATGGATTTCGACGGCCCGAGTGGCTTCGTCGCGGTTTTCAACGTTTACCGAAACCTTATGCGTCGGGGCGCTCTTAAGGAGGTGTCTCAGCGCTCTTATGAACCTTTGGTGCTGACGCCCTTGTAACTTGAGTGCCTGGACGCATGCCGCCTAGACCGTAGGGGGAAAGGGGGCCGAGTTTGTGAATCGGAGGGTTCCGTCAAAGCTATCGGCGTACCCGTTGGCATCTTTGGCCGTCCCGACGAATCCGACGAGGAGGCCCAGGGGGTTGTGTGCTTTCCTTTGTGCGTGCGCGTCCCTATCGCAGCAGTGTACACTCCCCATAGCAGAACCGGTGGCCTGCCTGCCGGGGCCGGACGTCTGGGACCGTGGCTGCTCCGAAGGTCGGTCAATGGCCTCTGTGTCAGAGCAACGGCTGTCGCTCACTTCCTCGTCACTTGAGGCGCCTGTGGCGGTGAGGGGAGCTACCCTCTGCCTGGTGTAGGCCGCCCACCGTTTTACTCAGCGTTCTTTTATCATCTTAGGACGTAAAAGCTTGCAAGACCGACGGGACTCCTCATGGTTATCTCAAGGTAGACCCTTATTACACCTCTGGTGTGTGTCTTTCTAGGGTTACTTGCCTTCGCAAGAAAGGCAAAATTTAAAAGGTGTCCTGTCCGTAGCTCCGGTTTATAGCAACAGCAAAACCAGAAGGGAAAAGAGAGGGGAGAAGGAAATGCATTCTTGAAAAGAAACCGAGCCCCAGACCCCACTCTCCCTACTGTGTAGGCCTGGCCGGCAGGCCAAGGCCGCGCAGTCGACAGCGTGGACCAGAGCACCAGCCGTCGAAGTCTGGAGTGGTCTTCCGCAGTCTTCGGCATTGGTTAATAAGTAGTCATCGGTGAAGGGGACGAATATTCAACGACCGGAGGTAGTGGACAAAAATATGTACTACCAATATTTTGAGCTCTGCATAAGGCGACCAGCTAGCTGGGTGGAAAAAAACGATCTGAGGGACCTCGACACGTGAAGGATCTTGGGTACACTACACGTCATGTTAGGCATAGTGTTACAATCGACGGCCCTTTTCGATCCTCGAAAGACAAGATGCAGTACTCTGCGATTACCACTAGATGTCAGACTATATGCACAGCATGTGACTAAGCAGATTCACAAGCATCAGAAACTGTATTATATCATCCCCTTCTAGAACGTGATCATCACAAAGGGGCTGCAAATCCAAGCAGCCCTTGCCCCTGCCTGGGCCAGATCATGGAGCAGAGTTTATCTCTAATCTGCAGTAGCATTCAGCAAAATCATCATACCTGCTTACGAGAGGAGAAGGGAGAGCAAAACCCGTCCTTCGACTACAAGGTTGGAAGCGGACACCACACCCAGTCACTCAGAGAATATAGGCAGCCACAGAGCCGCACGCACAAGGACATTCAGGATGGCACCTATGTCACAGGACAAATTAAAGCAGCAGAACTAGCAATTAGAAAGAATAGGGCAAATTAACCTCCAAACCAATCCAGGTAAGGTGACAATAAGTCTATAAAGCACCAATTACATAATTAATGGGAAAGGGGTATATCGGATAAATTGAGATTAGTATTTGAAGGGAAAGACCAATCCCAGGTCGGCTTACAACCTACCCTCCCTCCCCCACCTTGAGTGTACAAGGGCTGAAGGTATATACTAACGAGAGGAGCCCAAGAAGCAGAAATGCTACTTAAAACTCCCTGGAGAAAGAGGGAGACTTTCTCCTGGACCAAGGTACCTGTTCTGCTGTCAGCCATAAAGCGGAAGCACTGCCAGTTACAAAGTGGAGGCCACACCACAACTACCAGTGATTTGTAAGAGGTGGAGCCTATGGGTGGGTTTGATGGAGGGACAGAGGACTTGATTCTTTAGAAAGAATCCTGAGGAGACAACCCTGGCAGAACTGTAGGATTATTAGATGTTTGAATCAGGGATAACAAAGCCACCCCCCTATCGTTTTCCGTGAGCTTTTCCCTTCCGAGCCCCGGTGTCCCTAAATCCCAACATGGTCACTAAAGATAGGCAACGCCTACTGTGTATGATATGTGCGGCTACTTGCGAGGGCCTAAAGGCAGTCACCTTATCTAACTAACTTCCTCTGGGAATTTCTAGGAGAATCCTCACAAAACCCCCAAATATCAGAAGAAGCAGCGTCTCCCAATTACCAAAGTTTTGCATGGCCTTTTCCTTTCACACGCTTCCATGCATAGCCCCGATGAGCTCTCCTACTTTTCCATTCCTCCAACTCTCCTCTTTCTGTCCCTCCCTTTACCTCTGTTTCCCCCGATGTTCTTCCAACAATTGCTACTCTCAATTGCTCTCCTATCTACTAATCTCCACTCTTTCTCAGTTACCCTTCTGTAACCTGGTTCACTTACTCGGATATACTCTTTTTGCACCTAATCGCAGTCTCTCTTCGCTCACCATCCATGTGCTCTCATACCCCAACCAATTCCTCACCTTTCACAAACACTTTACAATCCTCCTCAAAGCTCTGTTGCACTGTCCTCCCTCCTCTTGGTCCACCTCCTCCTTTGGCCGCACCAGAACATCCCGCACAATCCTGTTTCCAATGTTGTCCCTTTTATGCTCTTCCTCCTCCTCCCAATCGGCTCACCATCCAACTGGTCCCTCCAGCCAATCTCCATGCTGCTATTTTCCTGGGGTCGTGAAAAACAGGTAGGAGACTTTAAAATATTTCTGAAGCCCCACCCATCCTCAAATGAAAGTCCATGAGAGTTCCACACTGGCTGCCTGTGACAAACACAGTCTTTCTTAAAGCTCTTATGCGCATGGTTTTCGAACGCGGGCCTACATTTGAAGCCAACGAGAAATACAATCAGTCCCAACGTTCACGCGTGCATGTTTTGGAGATTCCTAGTCACTGTTCTACAGCAAGTGGAGCCAGGCCTTCAGCTTATTGACGTGGTATAGCTGGAATAGTTTTCTTCGATCACCAGTTGTACTTTATAAATTGGTCGCGACAGGTCCACTATAAGGACATATGGCCATGCTGTCACGCCAGTAATTTGTTCTGGGTGATTAAGCATAGCACCATGACTTTGTCACCTACTGGAAAAGTGTGTAACTTGGCTTCTCTATTTTAGGCTTCATCTTGATAGGCCCAGGCTGTTTGATGACACGCTTTTACTAGACTTTGTACCTCCTCTGTGTATTCCTGGGTATTGTGTACCATTGGGTGATCGACGGTCTGCCATTCTCTGACCCCTCCCACTCTTCTCTCATCCCACCTATGCATCCTAAAACAAATGTTCCCCTGCCTCTCCAATCCCCAAAGAGTCTCTGCAATTCTGGCCATCATCATCTCCCGACTAGACTACACCTACTGCCTCTGTCTCCGCGTCCCTGCACACAAGGTCAGAAAACATCAAGGAATCCAAAACTCAGCAGTCAGACTGCTTCTTGCCCTCTCGCCGAGAGAACACATCACGCCTGCACTCAGAATATTGCACTGGCTCCCAGTTATCCTAAGAGCAACCTTCAAAGTGTCACGCTCACCTGATTCCCACGGAGGCGCAGGTCTGGCTTCGAGTGCTGATGCTTCTTCAATGGTGAAGCTCAGGACTCTGAAGATGGACTCACTGGCTCGCAGGAATATTCCCCTGTGCGTGAAAAGGGAGTATTACCTACTGACGGAATAATGCTCAAGCCTCCCACTCCCTTCCAACCCTCCACGATACCCTTCCTCGATTCCCTGTGAAGTCTCACCTTAGGGTCAGGAAGGATGAGCTCTCCATCCTGCTTCTGATGCAGGGGCGCGTTGAAACCCAGTTACTTCACTGGATTGAGGTTTGATGGGAGTTCAAAATAAGCTTGACTATTCAGGTAAGGCGCTGTAAGAGTTCTGTAGCAAGTTCAAAAGTCCAAGCTTAATAATAATGTTCATTGTCTTATTGCAGCAAGCGCTAACGCTTATGTCTTTTTCCCCTTAGGGGCCGGGGTTCGGAATGCCGGAGATATGGCGCCGACCCGAAGTGAAACGTGCAGTTCCAGTAAATGACAGGTAAGTTCTGGATGAGCGTTCGGGTAATGTCTTTGCATTCGCTCATTCAATGTCTTTGTCTTTTTTCCCCATAGGGGCCGGGGTCCGGAATGCCAGGAAGCGACAGGACCCGAAATGAAATGGGAATTACCCAACAGGTAAGTCTTAGAAGGAAACTGAGCTTTTCCTATTCCCTTCCTTCTCTCACCTTGTGTTCTTGTCTTTTTCTCTATAGGCTCTGGGAAGTGGCTGCAGATCTGGATGATCGCTGCTGAAGATGGAGGTGCCCAGGAAAGGTGAGTGAAATGCAGCGCTGCAGCGATCGAAGCGAAATGCTTTTAAAATGATGTCTTCCCTTTCAGGATTGTCGGTGTGATGTCTCCGTGATGCTGCTTTAGCAGGTAAGGTCTTCTTTCTCTCCAATCCTCTCTTATCAGGTGACCCAGGATGCTGACAGGCGTGGCTGAAGTCCAGAAGCAGGAGCTGACACGGTGAGCGTCCAGCTTCGAGGAGCAGAACAACGCGAAGCGTGAGTTGCTGATCGGGTGTGGTTTAAATAGCTTTGGAAGAAGTTCCAGGTGTGTATCCTTCCCCGACCACACCCAGGGAAAGTAGTCCCACAGGTAAAGTAGTTCCATTCAGGCCTCAAGAGGGCCTGGATGTAGCAGCATGGTCTGCATCAGGTAAGTGCACATTAAAACACTTGAACACATGTTTAGCTTTATGGGCCTGGCGCCTAAGGCGCCAGGACAGGGGTCCAACATGAGCCTGGCGCCTAAGGCGCCAGGACTGTGTCCAAAGGGCCCCAGCTTGGGCCCGCTGGCACTTCCCTGGGGGAAATGATGCCTGCCTCTGGGGTTGCTGGGTCGGACCTGGCTCCTTGGAGGTAGGCATCATGACAAAAGCCATGTGCATCACAAACTGAGTCCTGCATAATACAGGACCCAAGTTCCTTCAGAAGAAAATCATCCCCTACCCACCCCCCAGAAACCTATGATCAAGCTTAGCTCTTCTCCTCGCTATTCCCACTTAGCAATCCACCAGAGCCGGAGGGTCAGCGTTCTCTATCCTTGCCCTTGCAATCTGGAACACACTGCCTTTGCACATCCGCTGCACCGAAAACTACCTTTCCTTCAAGAGAAAGTCCCCATAATCTGGCTATTTGGTGCATTATCCTTAAAGCCGTCCCTAAAATGTCCAATTCCCAATCTGAAATAAGACACATTCAGCACCAGGCGGTGCCGGCTGCATTCGCGGTGACCCCGACCACAGCACCTAGCGGCGCTGGCCGCTTTAGCAGTGGTCGGGCCCACACACACTGCCATACGCCAATCGTGACCCTGGTTGCCCACAAACACCACTAGCTGAATCACAGCCCTCATTATACGAAATGTCACAGGCTTACTGAGTCACAGCACCTGGCATGTACGGGAAAACAGGCAACTCACACTTGCAATGGTAGAGTCACAGTGGTGTGACAATCACCTCCATCGTAATCGGACAGTTTTGGATGCACTGCAGAGAATTAACATGGGAGGACGTGGGCCATGACTCCTGCTCCTCGTGTTGCAAATAGTTGGCGCACAGACTGTAGCCAACGGCTTTATCGCAGCCTCAGGAATCGACAGAAGCCATTTTCCTGACCAGGCGCACAAACAACAAATCACCACCAGATTCTGCTAGCTATGGGACAGGGACACTGGCCGCAGGCATAGCTACCTGTACTCATCAGAATACAGCAAGGACTATGACAAAATTCTGTTGGGCTTGTCACAAGTCTGCCTACTTACACCAGACTATGCCTCAACACCTCGGACATCAGAATGCAGCGCAGACCTATGACAAATTTGGGCAAGCTGAACACATAGCGAGTCTCTACACCCATCCACATGCCTGGCCGCATGGGTTGCTCTCTACCGGAGCCTGGCCAGTCCTGCTAAGCCTTATTTGGCCAAATGCGCACACGCATCCTAATCACACTCCCTGACCTCCAACACTCTGGACTTCGGCCCTCCAAGGACATTCCCACTAACAGGGCATTGAGACTATAATAATGGTAAAAGGCACTATATAAGTGACAAGTACAATACAATACAATGATATAGAGGATATCCCATGGGTTCTGGAGATACACCAGCACAAAAGGAAATAACCCTGTGGCTAGTTTGGGACATCTTTCATGCAGCAAAGAGGGCCCAAGGATTACACCGACCCAGTTCTTCGTGTTCTCCGCAATCAGTTTTCTCAGGATAAGCTTCAGAGTTTGGTTAAACCTCTGAACGAAGCCATTGGTTTGAGGATGATACACCAACGTTCTAAGAGTCTTGATCTTCAAGAGGTCCTTCGTTTACCTCATCTGATTAGGATACCACCCAGCTCTACCTTCTCCTATCTATACTATCAACATAATCCACTAAGTCTTTCCTCTAGCTCGACCTACGCTACCACCAATAATAAGAATCCCGGCTTGTGTGTTCCTCTAACGTACCCTTTCCAGGGGTGCAACAATACACTAATGCAAGCTTCCTACGCAATTACGTGACTAACGCATCCTTACACGTCACGTGATTGCCCCCACGCATACCATTGCCATTAGCAACTTTTATACAAATGTATAGACCTACCATGGCTTCCACTATTAACAAAATCCTGCAGCCTTGAGTTGTGCCTTTAGCGACCCGGTCCGCCCAGCCCAGCAATTCCTCCACAGGCTCCTCTATCTATTCCAGCGCAAACAGTAAGTAACATGCCCCTCTAATACTACGGTGCAATTCCTTCTACACCTTTTAGCAACGTTTGAACGCCCAGAAAAAGCATATTTACACTTTCCTCTCGCTGTAGATCCTGCTACTAAATGATCATCAGGACAGTCCCGACATCCAAAATAGAAAAAAGAATATTTCTTCTCAACAGCACAGCCAGAAGAGGTTCGATTACCCCAGATCTGTCTTCAGTACGTTTTCCTATACATAATTTTATTACCACCTTTTTACTCATGACCCATTTGGGCCCCTAATCACAGGGTTACTCGCATTTTCCTTCCAATGCAAATAATAACCAATGAGATTTACGTGTCTCTCCCTCCCCAGGTACCTACCCTTTGGTGCCTCCTACCCACC
Organism: Ambystoma mexicanum; assembly: GCF_040938575.1. Classification (NCBI taxonomy): domain Eukaryota; kingdom Metazoa; phylum Chordata; class Amphibia; order Caudata; family Ambystomatidae; genus Ambystoma; species Ambystoma mexicanum. The sequence goes on from NC_090928.1 coordinate 1,286,160,319, forward strand.
ACCTTGCGCAACCTGCAGCATTTTATATATTCACGAAATAATTGATGGGATGATGCTCTAACTCCAACTACCTCCCGGTGTGTTCTATATATTTAAAATATATTTTTGCATACATCGAAAAATGAACCTAATATGGTTACCTTCCTATACCCCTCAAAAGGGCCACACAACTAACCGTTCATTTCAACAATAGTCTTTCTCTAGAAATAATATACAAATAACCCCCCCTGAAGATGATGTTCTGGTTCTACATTCATAGTACCACCGTTTCATTACTGGGCGTTTGGAACCCTGGAATTACTGCTGAGATATCCAGCGCCTGTCACTGTTATCAGCTTACAGCCTAGAGCAGTGGTCTTCAAACTTTTGTGGCCTGGGCCCCCCCCTGAGCAAAATTTGGGCAGGCCGGGACCCCCCAAATGTGCCAGATGAACCTTTGCGCGCTGTCACTGCACCCTACTCCCAGTACAGACCCTGGCCTCTCCACACCCTACTCCCACCACTATCCCAGTGCTGCCGCCCATCCTGCTCTCACCACAATCCATTAACACAATCATACACGCATCCATACACATATTTAAATAAAAAATAAAATCGCCATAAACGTACCTTCTGCAGCGGCCTGCGTGTGGTTGCTAAAATGCCCCGCTCTAGCTTGCTCTGCCCGTATGTGCGAAGAGGCGCAGGAGCACCCTCTCGCACATACATACATGCAGTGCCCCAGCCAACATTTCCAATGAGCTATGCAAGGCAGGCGAAGCAAAACGCTTTCAGTATCAACAAGATTTGGTAATTCTTCAATCTTGGGAATCACTATCCTTTCACAAACCAGTTCATATATAGGCTGGATGGGTTTTAGAACCTAGGCAAGATTTCCTGGTTAAAGAGGACTACCTTGTCCTCTCTCTAGTGTCAATCAAGGACTCCTGCTCGCACATCCAGTGAAAATGTATGGGCCAACCCTGATTTGAAAGCGATCTGTTCCTTTGTTCCTTCTGGTACATCCACCCAACAAACACCTCCTCATCGCTATATAGGTCAAATCCCATTGCTCTGGGTGCTGTTCTGGTGGGGACTCAGTCAGTGCAGTTATTCTAAACATCTCCATTGGATGTCGGTAACCTCCATATATTGAGTTTGAACAATACCACAATGACACGTGTCACTGATGGCCACAAGAACACACAAACCCGCAACGACAATTCAAGGGTTTGTCTTACATGTTTGAAATCGGGTTTCACTCAGGGCCGCCCCTCCCTCTCCTGATCACCCTTACCCAGGCGCTCCTAAAATCCCGGCATGGTCACTTGACATTGATAACTGCTATTGTCTAGGGCCTGGCTGGCTGCTCCTGGGGGCCTAAAGGAAGTTGCCTGGTCTATCTAGCTTCCTTTGGGATTTTCTAGGTGATGCCTCACAAACCCACAAAGACCTTAAGAGGTGGTGCCTTCCAATCATTCAGTACTCACTTAGCCTTTCCCTTTCTATTGCTACTCTCCTATCTCCACTACACACTACGCTAGACTCCTCTACACTCCACCTATCCTTCGCTCAGTCACCCTTCTTTCACGCTCATTGACCTGGAACACTTACTCTCACATACACCCCTACTGTTGCAATACTTCACTTACCGTGCAAGCACTCCCACAATGTAATACCACGCTCTTTACATTCCTCTTCCAATCTCTGCTGCACGGCCCTTCCTACTCCTGGTCTCTCAATGCACATCTTCCTGCTCCTTTGATCCCACCCGAACAATCCACACTGCCCGGTTCCCAGAGTCCCCTTGCATGCTTCCCTTGCCCCTCCCATTGGTCTCGCTGTCCAACTGGTTCTCACAGCCAATCCCTATACTGATATTTCCCCAAGGTTGTGACATACAGGAACACGGCATTAAAATGCCTCTGAAGCGCTCGCCACCACAGCCCCTCAAATGCAGGTCCACCAGAGTTCTGCAAAGAAACCCTTGGCAAACACAGTCTTTCTTAAAGTTCTCTTGTGTGTGGTCTTCAAATGCAGTCTGCCGGAGCTCTGCACTGGTGGCCTGTGAGAAATTCAATTACTCCAAATTTCTAGGGAACATGCTTTGGTGCTTCCCGGTTTCCAGTCTCCAGCATGTACGGCTCTGCTGTTCAACCCGGCATGCTCATGGTTGGGATGCTTGTTCAGGCCTCCGCTGCAAAGACGCCTGAGTCATGAAAGAAGACAAAGAACACTGGCCAGAACAGGGCCCGCCAGTTAGGGGGCGATAACAAGTGGTACATGACAGTGGCAGCCAGGGACAGAGACTGGGGCCCTCCCAACCCCCCAACCCTGTGTCTCTGGGTCAGGATTGGCACAGGAAAACACAATGCTAGACCTCTTGCCTCATGAGGGAAGGAATCCCCACCCCCTCTTGACAGGGTCAGATCCCAGACCCACAAAGACTGTCTGACCAGAACCAAGTTTGAGGAGCGATCCACTGTTCTTTGCCCATCTGCAAGGACAAGTGGGTCCATGGTTGAGGTCAAAGAAGCTGCCACCCCATCATCAAAGATAGAGGAAGGAGTGAGTACCCGGACCTAGGAGTAATGAAAGGACTAAGACAATGGCAAGGTCCAGAGAAGAAAGAGCTGGTTGTGACAATGGAATCACAATTAGTTCCTCGAAGAGATGTCCCAGGGATCACCTTTTCTGTTTGTTGCCAGAGTAGGGCTAGACATTGACAGACTAGGTGTATAGATGCTTTTGTTTGCCAAGATTTGGGAACATTTCCTTTATGGAATAGGGTTTCCCTGGAGGCCCAGAGACTTGTTAAGATTATGCACACTGAAAGCTTCTTCCAAGTGTGTTTGGAGGTGTAGAGGACCGCACTGTGTGTTGTCCCACTCATGTCACTGTTTTCAGAAGTTATTCCTGACGATTTGTAGATTATACACTTAGTTCCTGCAGTCCTTTTACTAACCCGAACCTTGAAGTACTCGTAAGGGCGTGTTATAAATGCCATTTCATAACTAATACAAAACTCCAAAAATGAATCCTGATCCCACAAGAACCACCTTTAATGATGCTCCTTTGGAATGGGAAGTGCGACAATGCCAATAAATGTCAACAGATGCCACACAATGTGTAGTGCAGAATCAAAGGTCTGGACTCTCTATCCGGAGGCCATTCCTCCATCGCAGAGAACTGTAAGGAGTGGATTGTCAGAGTTCCGTCCCTCAGGTTGCAATTTACAGTTTCAATGCAGGGCCACCAAATGTTTTTGTGCAGGACCAGACCTAGCTTTAAAGCAAGAATGTGCTCCCAATAGGCCCCGTTCTTCCTCCCAATCCAAGGACTCGTTCAGCGGTCTTAAGCACAATTAAATCTCTTCTAGGCCCCGCGAGCATCTGGCAGAACAAAAACAGTGCAAAAAGAACAGAACAGGGACACAGCAAACTGCTTGTTTAAATATTTATAAAATCAATGCTTTGTTTGCTAGTGCTTAACAACATTCATTCAAACACCCGATAGAATCCCAGCCTTGGCACAGATCCGTTCACAAATGTCGCCCTATGGTGAAAATACAAAAGAGCCATTGAGATATTCCACACTTTGGCAGAGCATACCCTACAGGTCCATATCCCAAAGACAGCTTGCATCAAAGGATTCCGGTCTCCAAGGCAATTGGCCCACAGTGCTCATCCCTGGTAGAGAGCTTGCCAACAAATGCCCATCTGTAAGGCAGCGAAGTACAACAAACCTCCCATCCACCTGGCAGCTAGCGCCAACAGACGCCACTCCCTGTGAGAGCCAGGCAGGACCCCCACTGTATGAGGCCATTGCCTAATCACCTCCATGCCTAGCTAGATCCCAGAAATAAAGTTGGGAGCATGACCCAGGAAATCCTCAAAGGGGAGTCACCGACCCCCTGGGTATACACCCCAACACAAACCATGCCCACATACACTATGTCCAAATGATGCAATAGTTAGGACATACACAGCATTTGATCAAATTTATGTCACAAATACCATTCTTTGGAAATAGCAATACAAACCCAATACATTGGGGAGTATGTATAGCTTCAGTCTCTAAGAATTCCCAAACAATGCTCCCATTCCCTAACTAAGCACCCCCAGTGACACACAATCCCATCAGTAAGCTAGCATGCCAAACAGACCTCAAAACCAGCAAAACACACATCACACTCTTCCTATTATCAGAAGACAATCAACACCATTCTTATCAGATCAGCCCCAGCTCAGATTGTGGCCCAAGAGGCGTGTGTGGGCAAACATTCCAAACCGTGAGGAACAAAGCTCCCACAAACTACAAGCAATAGACAAACTGACACATCACTGGCTTAAGGACGGGGCCAAACTGTGGCGCCAAACCTCATTTTAGTGCAGAAGCCACAAAGCTCAAACCTTATCTAACATGTCTAACCAACATTCTAAGCTTTGCAGAGCAAACAGACCTCACACTCAGATCAAACCCCAAATCGTTGGTGGGCAAGCCCCATACAGATCTCAATCCTTGAAAAGCAAGTTTCACACGCCTCAGCCCTTCATGTACAAGCCACACAAATGCATACATATGTTCCACAGACACACATCTTCCATTGTGCTTTTCTCCAGACGCAACCCTACAAAAACAAACTCAAAACACAGGCCCGGGGGAGAAAGGACATTCAATGCTATGGGAAGAAAGCCCCCCCAAAGCCCCTACACACACAGACACTCACTTACAGGCCTTGCGTAGATAATGCTCCCCCTACACAACGCAGAGTAAGGTCCACCGTACCCCTGCCAACACATTAAAACATTACAGTGCAAACCCAACAATCCTGTTATCCTCCGAGGACAAGCCCCACACAATTTACTTTGTGACCCCCAAAACCATTTCTCAAGGAGCCTTCCCCTTCATGACAATCTTTGGGGAATTATCTACACAAATCTAGATCTTGCAAGCCACAAACTTGAACACTCTTGAGGAGGCCAACAGATGACAACCTTAAGAAATCTTCATGCATCACAAGCCTCAACATGTCCCAATCCTCAATGTAAAATGAGCCCCACACATTCCACCTCAACATGGCCCATGCACCCAACAAGTGACAAGTCCTCTGCAGCCCAGCCACTGAGGGTCATGCCCCACACAAGACCTAACCCCAAGAAGTCAAAGTATGATTCCCGAAACACACTTTTGCTCAACATCGAACCACTGATGTCCGTCTTCCAAATTCATAAACTCGCCAGCGATGACCAATGTTTGGGCCACTCTGTACACTGGGCCAGGGGAAGGTATACTGCTATGGTTCCCTGCATTCAAACATTCTCACAGCCAGGCATTCCTCCATCCGTGACCAGTACGTTAAGGCAATGCTGGAACAGAAGTGCAGGTTCTACATAGGGCCACTGAGTGGCAGGACAGATTGCATCATATGCAGGGAAAGAGCCCTGTTGATCTGCGAGCAGGAGATGTGTCAGGAAAGGGACCAGCAGTATGAAGAAAGTGCCACAGCACTTCCAAACATGAGGGTGGTGGGGGACTCGAGGGTACAGAGTCTAGTTTTTCAGTTGGCCTGCTGCTGCAATGGGGAGGCATCTGCTTGATTGCCCCTGCTTTCAACAGTGCTACAAAATGGAATGTCCAGGCCACTTCACAGTCACCCCCTAAAAACAAAGGGTATCAGGTGGCCTTTACTTTTCCATACGGTGGCAGGCCGTGTTGGCCCTACAGGTAGGACACGCCATGTTGATATGTGCAGAGATGAGGTGGCTTCATCCTCTTTGGTGTCCACGGGCCTCCATCGCTGCAGGCTGCATATAAAGAAGACCGAGTTACGGTTGCACATCGCCCACAAAAGCTATAAACCCACATGGGCTAGGGATAGAAAATGGCAGGTGACCATATGTGGAAGAGGATGGCAGACACAGGTAGAACAGAGGAAGGCAAGGTATGTGGGAACAGCCATGATGTGCTTTGTTTATGAAGGCATCTCTGTGCAAAAGACATGTACGTTGAAATGGTCCACCTCTAGGGGTGCAATGCAGGTCCTGGACATGCAGGTAGGCCAGCAGACAAACCTGGGCCTGGGGCAGGCAAAAGATGAACCCAGGCACAGGCCACATACATTTCATCCACGCAACAAAGGACGGCAAAATGGTTAATGCAAAGACCGAATGCAGAAGGGATCCTCGTGAAGAGTGGGTGGTGGATGAATCTTTAAGAGGTGACGGCAGCTGAAACCACTATGAGAGACAACCGATGAATCCATGAGGCATGCAGATGAGTCTGTGCAAAGAGGGCGTCAGATGAATCCATACAAGGAGAGTAGAGGACGGCGGGTTATCCATGCGAGGAGAGAATGGGTCGGCTGATATTGCTGTTTGTTGTCATGGCAGTCAGCTCCCACCTGTAGAAAAGATTAAAGGTAAAGGGACACCTATTAAAAGAGCTGCATCCAGGAGAAACATCTAGGCCTGAACCACATGACTCAGCAGGCGACCACCAGCATGATAATGCATAACTGGCTGTGGCACAAGCTGAATCCTAACACCCCAGCCTCCCTTGTCCCCCAGCATACTCGGGATTCCTTTAAATTCTTCTGGACTTTTCACACACATCGATGGACCTGCACAACCTCATCGCGTAAACACGTCACAAATAATTCCCAGAACTGCTCTCCTATACATCTCATCATTTCCTATGTCCCAATGACATTCATTACCCACTCCAACCTAACATTCTCACCAGAACTGTACATCCATTGACCACTCCAACCTAACATTCTCACCAGAACTGTACATTCATTTTCAAAATGTGTAATGCAGAGTCAGCATGTTCTAAGACAATGACATGCACTTAACTGGGAACTACTACCCTTTATTACAAAATGTCATCCTTCTTCAGAAAATAGTGTGCCTCAGTGACCCCGAAAAGTCTCCAACCTTGCTTTTACTTCTGCATATTTTCTAAGGCTATATCCAGGTCTTCCACAGGCGTCTCTCGGTCTTACATGGTGAGTTGCCTACTTGTGTGGGGGACTCAAGGGCTTATTTCAAACTTCAGTGAGAATCACTAACCACAGTAACTCCTGTACTGCTAATCCCTAACCCCCCCCCTTTCCACAGCCTCCTGGGTGGTCTGGGCCTTCATTACAAAACCAGAGGCTTTGTCACAAAGCACAGTAAAAAGGCAGGCTGGGTACTGGTCCCAAACCCATGGGATTCTCCCCTCTTGGTGCTGCGGCCTGGCTCACTATCCTGCCAGGTACTGTGACTATGAAAAGGACTTGGGTGACTCTTCATACAAAGGTACAGGTCCCAAACCCATGGGATTCTCCCCTCTCGGTGCTGCGTCCTGGCTCACTATCCTGCCAGGTACTGTGACTATGAAAAGGACTTGGGTGACTCTTCATACAAAGGTACGGGTCCCAAACCCATGGGATTCTCCCCTCTTGATGCTGCAGACCTGGCTCACTATCCTGCCAGGCACTGCGACTATGAAGATGACTTAGGTTGTACTTCATAAAATGAGGGTGCCTGAACAGAGTTCAGACACTTGCCAGCTCTTCTGAAGGCTCCCACCAACTGATCCGGCAACCCGATACCCGAGAGGGGCTTGTTGGGGTTCTTAGGTCAGTCGCAGGCTAATCCCTGTATCCTTTCAGGCCTCTCGTGGCCCCTACTGCTTTCCTGTACTGTGGCAGCTCTGCAGGGATTGGTTCCTTGCCGGCCACGCGTCTCCTGCCAGCTGCACATTGCAGCCGCTACTTGCGCCTGGGAGCCTGCTTCTCCAAGGCTCCAGTCGGTCTCTCCACGGCAGACCGGATAGGGACAGCTCTGCCTGCAGGGTGGCATCCCCAGCAACGACCTGCTCTGTTCTCCGCTCTGGTCTGCTTCCCGTCTCACGGTTCCTCCAAGGAGGGCTTCTCTATCCTTCCTGGTTTCAGTTTTGAATGGGTGCTACCCAAGCAGTTTTCAGGAATCACTAGACCGTCCATTCAAGTTGTAATTAGTGCTCTTTATACTTCTGCACTTCTTCGTCCCAGTACTGATCATCACATTTTCTAGTGAGTCAATTGGTCTTTCCCTTATCTCAGTACTTAAGGGAAACATGTCCCTCGGGGAGTCCACACCTTTCCTCATCCCAGTACTTCCTATACTGATGGTATGGCAAAAAAATAGAAACACTAGGCAAAGGAGATCAGCCCACTGAGTACCACCCCAAGGGGGACTATCAGGTAGAGGCCTCACCTCCCAGGCATTATAGGAGAGGGCACCGCCTAGAAGAAAAGGGATGACATCCCAGGATTCGACACAGGAAGTTGTGAACCCCCTCCCCTTTTCAAATGGCGTGTTTTTGAATCTTGTATTTTCGGGATCTCTCTACAAACCATGACTGTATTTTCAGACTTACTGGGTCTCACACTTAGAAGACCTGTTGTGCTAAATGTTTTGGACACATTACACCCAAAATATTAGGCGAGTAACGTGGTCCTGATCAAAATATAAGTTCCCAGCATTGCTCGGGTACTGTTTTTTTAAGGATATACATGATTGTTTCAAAAATATTTGACCTAATGGAGAAGTGACTGAATGTCTAACCTAAAAACGAAAATTACCTTTTCTACTTTTTAAAAATAATGCGGGTTGAGACCCCTGCAGCTCCTCGTACTCCTGCCGACCCTAACGTATACCCTCACCCCACCTATTATGCACTATACATATACCACATTACCCACCATTTTGGTCAAACAAATTCAGTCACTTCTCCTTAGGTAAAATTGTATTCGGTCATTTCTACCAAACCAGTTTTTGAATGGGTGTGATTATGTGTCTGCTTTTAACCTATAAATATTGCACATTGAAAAAAGGGTCTTCTGAGAACCGAATTCATTTCATATTCTGTCCTACAGCCAATGGACTTCAAAGTGAAAGGTTCTATCTTCCTGGTTTTCTATGTAAATGTTATGCCCAGCACTGTGTTTTTTTATTGTTGTTCATTATAATCATGGGACCACCATCTGATGAAGTATATGATACCTCAGAACTTATGCATTTTACTACCTCAGTGTAGTATCTTCAGTAAGACCAACAAAAGGTATCACAACGTGGTTACTGTGTGGCCTATTTAAGAAATACAGATGGCTTGGTGATAAGAAGTATATCAAATGCAGACCAGCGGGACCACAAGTGAGCATATTATATGAGAGGCGTGACCATAATTTAAGTATTCTACCTATATCCTGATGAATGTTCGCAATCCAGAAGAGCAGAAACAGGTTGATAAAAGGTGAGAGTCAACCTTAATCTCAGAAATCAAAGCCTTTACTTATGGTTTTTAGCAAGAAGGAGCACAGGTACCAAGAGGAAGAGTCTGCAATTTCAAAGCAGACTTAAATAATTGAATACAGCTCTTGTATAAAGAAACATGCCACATCTTATGCTTTGCAATCTACTAGCCATTAGCTAGTGACAACCGACTCTTGGCAAGTAAGAAAGGGTGTGCTGTGGCTTGTGGTGAACCAAGAGGAAAATCATCTTTGCTGTTACCCCTAGTAGCTTGCAACTTGAAATATTTGCTTGCCACTTGCACTTTTGTGTCGAATCGGTATGAGCAACTGATTAGTTTTGTATAATGCATTTATGAAAAACATTTTTGTACTTCGATTTTGTAAAAATTGTGAAAATAAAAGAAATATATTTTAATCAAGCCAAGATACAGTACATATGGCTTGAGAAGTCATCTTATGTAAAATATTGTGAACCACAGAAGGAGGTGAGAACTCAGCGTGTAGTGTGATATGTAGTTTAGGTAACCCAAACACCCTAAAACCGGGGGTCTGCAGCCTGTGGGTGTCCAGATGCTCTGGACAACAAACATTTTCTTTTTTTTTCCAGTCAGATCAACATTAATTTTTTACAACCGATAAGAGTGGAGGACATGGGTACTGAGTGAATGTATTCTGAAGACCAGATGTTCCAGGGAAGGTGGAAACAAACCAGGGACGAGGAGAGGACAGAATGACGAAGGAACGGGATGGTGGAGGAAGTGCTGAATGTAGCATGAAGAGGCAACGGAAAAGTGCTGTAGGGTTGTCCATGAACGGTAGGGAGAGAGTCAAACAGGATGATGCAGTAGCGTAGTGTGCTAGGAAGCTGGTTCTTCAGAAAGAAGGTGAGGGTGGATTTAAATGGCGGTAGAGTTGGAGTAGTACAGGGAGGGAAAGGAAGAGTATTCAAGAGTAGGGGAGCAAGGAGAGAGGAAGAGCAAAAACCACAGGGAGCTTGAGTGGTGGCAAGGAGGTGAGCCAGGATGACCGTAACAAACGGGAAGAAGAGTAGAAAGTGAGATGAGCAGATAGGTAGGGGGGCGGGGCAAGTCCATGTATAATTTTGAAGAAGAACTTTTCTGTAAGCGGACAACACAGACGACGGCTGGGAGCACCTCCCTACCTCCCCCTGCCATCACGACACCAGCGATGATGCAACCGGGGGTGAGGAGCAGCATGTGTGAGGATCCGGGCACCTTTCTTCAAGCACCAGCGCTAGTTGTAGCGCAGCAGAATTCTAAATTTCATTTATTTCTACATCCTGTGGCGACTGGACGCCATCTGAGCATGCTTTGCCTATACCCTGAATTGAAGGGGTCGCACACACTTGCAGTGTGGCGATTTCTTCCATCTTCAAAATGGCCGCCCTCTTCCTCAACACCACGGTGCCTCCGAGGGCAGCCATAGCAAGAGGGACTACATCTACTTCTTTCAAACATATATATCAGTACCTCTGTTTCCCTGTGCACCATTTGCATTCATGTTTGCTGCATTTAAAAACGGTTTTGGGGGGTGCTGCCGTTTCCCTGTGCACCAGGCTGCACTGTGTTTCATTCTGCCTTATCTGAAATCGAACACGACTGTGTACTTGCGTTACCATTTAAAAGAAGAAAAAAATGGTATCTTTACCAACTTTAAAAATAATGTTTGCTGCGAGTACACATCCTGCATTAACATCCTACATGTCCTACCTTGTCCTATGTGCCTCCCCCTACCCACTGTGCCCCACCCCCTGTGTTTTTCATCACCCCCTGTGTTTTTCACCACCCCACCTCCCCCACTCCCCGTTGTGCCTCAGCACATCAGCTTGGTAAGTGTCCTCCTCACCACCGTTATGTTATTAGGAATGTATATAGCCCTCTATATATCATTGGTATGACCTCAAAGAGCTTGTAGGTTGAGCGCCCTCGGGGACCATAGTCCAGGTCAGTTTAGAGAGGAAGGTGGAATAGGGTTCTTGGGTGCACCAGTTATGTGGGCAGCCAAATCAACTGCCTAATGGTAGCTGCAGCATAGCATTAGGTGTGGTGGTATTTGATATCAGTTGAATGTGTGCAGTCTGGAGGAAGGACACCAAGACTGGGTTCTGGCTGTGTTAGGCTTGTGGGATGCTTACGTGTACAGCTAGGCCAGTTTTCGTGGGATATAGCTGCGTTTTATTAAAAAATGATGAGGTGTTCATGGAGTAAAGTTTGTATATGAGCAGCTAGGCCGAACTGATTGAGGGGTGTAGCTGCACTCTAATTGTGTGTTGGTGTAAAGTAGAGATTACGCATAGTGATATGGGAGGTGAGTTTGGATGGAGTTCTACTCTCAGGAGCTCGCTATTAGAGATTTCAGGCACCCATTTGCTTAATAGTGACTTAATAGCGTATTCAGTGGCGTCATTGCTTGGGATCTCATTGAGCATTGTCATCGGGTTGCAGGTCTTAGTTGCCGTAGATGGTCATAGTTGACATTACGGAAAGAGCCACGTTTTTAGAGCTTTACAGAGGGTCATATAGTCTTGGGTGTGTCGAACATGTTGGGGGAGTGAGTTCCACCAAGTTGGGGCCAAGGTTGAGAAGGCAGATCCTCCGATCCTGACAGAGTTAGAGGTTGGAATCACTAGAAAGAGGGCAGTGCTTGATCTTTGGGTGCCTGAACGTAGGTAGGGTTTTATCTTCTCTTGTAGGTACATTGGGCCGGTCTTGTGCACTGCTCCGTGAGTGATGCATAAGGTCATGAAACTGGCCCTTCGTCCGACTGGGAGCCAGTGGAGGGTTCGGAGAGCGGGTGAGATGTGGTCTCTGAGTCCCAGGGCGAGGAGCAGTTTTGCAGGAGCGTTTTGGGCTCTTTGGAGTTTGTTGAGTTGGTATGCCGGTGCTCCCGGGTATAGGGAGTTGGCATAGTCCAGTCTCAACATTACAATAGACGTAACTGCGTCAAGTCTGTTGGGGTAGGAGAGGTTGGGAAAAATGAGAAGTTTGAGGTGGTAGTGACAGCATTTTCACGGTATCAGGTAATAATATCCCCATATATATGGTCGCCGTAAATAATATCGCCGGGAAAATGTTGTGGCAATATTATTTGGGTGAACATATATATGGGGACAGGGGCAAAAAAATAATAAAGAAACAAAAAGTTTGGGGGTTGCGGGGGTGTCCCCCGCATGTTCCATGCAATAATGTTGCCACAAAAAATGGCAATTTTTCGGCGAGATTTTTGTGGCAACATTATTACATGGAACCATTTTGACACAGTGTTGCTCTGAGGGGAGGGGGTTAGGCCTAAGTCCATAGTGCAGTCTAGGTTTTTGACTATCGGAGGGGCAGGGAGGTGTGCCGAGGGAGGGGGACCATGGGAGCGGATGTGGGAGAAGGTCAGTATTGCCGCACCCCACCATTTCGGTTTTATCAGGGTTCAAAAGGAGGTGTTTGTCATCCATCGGTCAATATCATGAAGACAAGCTTCAAGGTCGGTGATGAGGGTTGGTGCTCATCTTGGGGATTCTTAGGATAATTTGTATATCATCAGCGTAGTTGTAACAGGAGAGGTTATGTATTGGGATCATTAAAGGTAGAGTGGTCAGATAGAAGATGAACAGGTGAGCAGATAAACATGAGCCTTGGGCTACTCCAGTGCTCACCGCGCAGGCAGTTGAGACAAAAGGGGAGAGTTAAGTTATTTGTTTCCTATTGCAGAGGAATGAGGCAATCCATTTGAGAGCAGTGCCATGGATTCATAGGGAGTGGAGTGTTCCACTATGGAACAAAGTTGTAATCGCCCCAGATCATCTTCCTCCTCTGCAAAGGCTGCCTTGCCCACTATGCCCTCCTCCTCCTCCTCCTCCTCCTTTGCACAGGCTCCTTCGTCTTTCCCCACTGTTCCGGCACCCTTGCCGGCCTTGGCTCATACGCCATCCTCCTCTATCCCTCTGGCTCTTCTGCCACCCTTGGAGGAGATCCGCGTCCCCTGCGCCCCTCTTCGGAAGGCCATCAAAGATGGCAAGCTGCTGCATATTGCCACGCTTAGCTGTCAAACACTCATCTGACATCTGCAACCTCCTTGAACTCTTGGATCTTGATGTGCTCGCTATCACAGAGACATGGTTCAAGGACAGCTCTGTCACAAGCTTTGACACACTCCTCCCTGAAGAATACAAGAGCCTCTCAGTACCCAGGGGAAGAGGCCCTCATCTTCCCAGAATGGATACCTGTGTCCACATCCCTACTCAGGCCTACTCCTTCGAGAGCCTAGTCTGCAGGCTCTCGCTCTCTCCTAAATCTTCCCTTCTTATGGCCACCTTCTATTGGCCACCAGGACGGTCCACCCTCTTCCTCTCTGAATGGGCCGACCTGGCCTCCTCTATACATTCCTTCTCTCAACTCCTCCTGCTGGGTGATCTCAACATCCATCTGGACTCACCCGACTCCTCAGGACCTTTCTGCAACCTATGTGATTCGCTCTCCCTCTCTATCCTACCCTCTGGCTCCACGCAGGCCACATCTTGGATGTTCTCATCCCTACTGACACCCCCCTCTTTAGCCCTCTCACTACACCTCTCTCTCCTGGACCGACCATTCTCTTCTCTCATCACACTTGAAACGCACTCCTCTCGCATCTGCACACCCGGTACGGCCACTCGGTCTCAAGGTCACCAGACCCATGAAAAGACCGACTGTGGCTGCCTTTGCCTCCACCTGCTCTCTGTCTCCTAACTCCTGCGGCTGACTCCCACCCTGACACAGCCCTCGCTAACTTCAATCTCTCTAACACCATCAATACTCTTGCCCCGGTCATGAGGGTCCGATTGAAGCTTTCCAAAAAGTGCAATTCTTGGTGTGACTCTGATCTGGCTGCCCTTAAACGCAAGTGTAGCGCAGCTGAGTGGAAAGGGAATTCATCGGGCGGACCCTCTGACAAACTGGCCTGCCGCCTGCTTCAAATGCAATATCGACTCTGCATTCACACCAAGAAAGGAGTTTTATTCAAGCCTGCATCTTCCCAGCATCAAACAACACAGTCAAACTTTTCAAAGTCTGTAAGGAATTGGCCATTCCTGCAGCAGCCTCCTCTTCAGTCACACCCACCCAGGACCTTTGCTCAGCCCTGGCTGCACACTTCACTGCAACAACCCAAGACATCCTTTCCTCTCTCTCCTCCACACCTCCTCATTCACCAACACCTCTGGAGCCTCCTTTGGCCCCTCCACCACTTCACTCTTCTCTCACTCCCATCACACCTGATGAGTTCACCTGACCAGTTCATTCTATGAAGGCTTCATCCTAACAGGTGGACCCCTGCTCCTCCAAAACTATTAAGGACAACATTTACTCTCTTGCTCCAGCCTTGGCTGATCTCTGCAATCTCTCTTTTGCCACTAGAGTTTTCCCAACTTCGCTTAAGCACTCCCTTGTGCACCCACTACTTAAGAAACCCTCTGCCGACCCTCCACACTGAAACTGCTGGTTGCTTCCACAACCACCAGTCTGGCTTTAGAGCATCCAGATGCATGGACACCCATGAAGGTCTGCTCTCAGATCTCGACACCAACACTCCCTCTGTCCTCATTCTTCTTGACCTCTCCTCTGCCTTTGACACAGTATACCACAACATCCTTTCTGTATGACACCCTGGGAATCACAGGTCAGGCCCTGGCATGGCTAACCTCCTTCCTTTCCGACCGCCCATCCCAGGCGGAACTTGGGTCCTTCGCCTCTACTATCACTCTTTCAACCTGTGGCATTCCCCAGGTTTATAACCTAGCCCCCTGGTTCTTCAATGTCTACATGGCTGCCCTTGAACGTGCGTTTCCCACTTTCACCTCTAACTTCCAGTGTTATGTGGATGACACGCAACTCTCCCTCAGGCTACCCTCAGCCACCACCTCTACCTCGCTCATATCTGTGTCTGTATGCAATTCAGTCATGGTGTGCTGCAAACAACCCCTGCCGCAACGCCATAAGACTGAGATTGTTCGCATTGGGACTCCTGCTTCCGTGTTCCCAATCTCACTCTGGCTGGCCTACCTTGGCCCTGCGCCCAAAGCCACCTGCGAGGCAAAAAACATTGGAGTCATCTTTGACTCTACTCTCTCCTTCTCCACTCACATTTCAGACATCTCTAAAAAGTCCAGCTACACCTCTTCAGAGGTACTCTTCCTTTTCTCACCTTCCCCAGTGGCTCACTGTCTCCAGAGCCCTGGTTCTCTCAAGGCTGGACTACTGCAACAGCCTCTTTTTCAACCTCCCTGCCTCTGCTCTGTGCCCTCTGCAACTCGTCCACAACATAACCGCTAGACCTATCCTTGGCCTCAAGCCCAGGTACCGCATCTCTACGGTGCTGAAATCCATCCACTGGCTCCTTGTGGGTGCAAGGATCAAGTTCAAGGCCCTCTGCATTGTCCACAAGGCTTTCTGGGGCCTGAGACCTACCTATCTGCACCAATGCCTACCTAAATACTGTCCCTCCTGAGCCCTTCGCTCATCTACTTCCATCCTTCTGCCAGTGAGCCGGTTCTCCAAGCAGAGATTCAGAGGGAGATCTTTTTCCTCTGCAGGGCCTCCCATTGGAATAGCCTCCCTGTCGCACTCCGTCTTGAGTCTGATCTTGTTCTGGAAACTTAAGACATTCCTCTTCTCTTCCTTCTCTCTCCCTCTACCCTGCTAACCTTTCTCTCCGCTCTATCCCTCTCTCCCTCCTTTTCTGCGCAGCCTGCTGCCTGGCCGCCGGGCTTACTTCTGAATCTCACAGGTCCCTCGCACCCTCGCCACTCCTCTTGCACTTGCCTCTGGGCCTTGCACTTGCCTCATCGTTGCTGCACTTGGTCAATGACCCATGAGAGTGGCATCTCTCAGCACTTACCCCAGCTTCGGACTGAGTGCACTTGGTCCCCTCCCCACCCAACCTATGCCCTGCACTTGTTCCCCCGCCCCCTGCACCCCTGCACCTGTCTGCGCACTTGCATGATCTGAATGCACCCTGCCTTGATGATCGTCTATGTTTTTCCCTTGTCTCCCCTCCTTGCATGGTTGTGCCTCACTGCACTTGGAAAAACTGCAGAATCGTTGTCAGACCCATTTGCTGTAATCTACACTGTTAATTGTATTATATGCACTTGTTCCATGAACCCATTCTGCCCATGCAGACTTGTATCGTTCAGAAATTCAAGGGCTCTGAATGACTTTTTCCCCCTTGTTCCCTCCCTCTTTGAGCGCTTTGAAACGCTTGCTTTGTCTATAGGTGCTTTACAAATAAACAATACCATTTCATGATGGAGAGATGTTTATACTTAGATCTTTGTTTGTTTCAAAGATAGTCAGCCTATCTGGTGACAGGCAGAGGAGTTAAAGCGAGAAAGGTTGAAAAGTGTGCAGACCGCGAAGTTGAAGGCTATGTCCACAGGTGACAAAGCATAGTTGGAAAGGCCATCGAGGAGACTGGAACAGTAGTCAGGTCTAGAAAGGACTAAGGTGAAGATTAGCTGTTTAGCAGTATTGAAAGGAAGAAGACAGATTTTTCTGATATTGTGTCGCTCGAGTCTGCTGCAGTGGCAGATTTGGAGATGAAGAGTGAGAAGTTGTGAGATTGGTCAAAGATGACACCAAGGTTACAAGCGGAAGCAAAGTAAGGGTGGCAGTTAGGCGAGAAGAGCAGAAGAGGAGGATAGGATGAGACAGCCTGTTTGGCTGGGAAGTAGAGAACTTCAGTTTCAGTGGAGTTGAGTATGAGTGAGTGAGACTGACGAGTCAACGTCCGGGGGAACCAGTGGTCCAGGGATGAATATCGGTTTCTAAACCAATCAGCCCCACACATCTAGTACACCAGAAGGGATCCGAACAGATTGGAAACACAAGCAAATTATAAACCTCCTTGTACAATTTTGGTAACATGGACGGAACGACAGTGTATCTCCTAAAGGTTGTGCATCGGTGGTTAGTTGCAACAGCAATAATACAATTATTACCCAATGATAAAAGGGACTGTCCAGTCAAGGTTGTATAAAAAATATCAGCTTTATTATCACAAAGACAGTTCTAGCACACTACAAAATACAACCCACCCTGTAAAGGAATGCAAAGGACAGACTGTTCAAAGTAGAAAAAGGGGTGCACTCTGGATACTGACAGGAGGGTAGTCGGTAAAGTAATTTATCGCAATAGTATAAGGATACTTGGTTTCAACACAAGGGAGCAATGGGTCCTAAAATGTCACTAGGGGCCTTCCGAGAAGGACCAGGGGGACAGAACCACAATGTACCTTGTGCTTGTAGAGGTTCTTGGTGCTTGACAGGGTTGAGTCGGTTTCAGGGCGCATTCCAGCTTTGGCGACAGAGTTCAAGACAGCTGCAGGTATCAGGTGGCAGGCAGTTCAGTGAGCGAGGTTGGACAAACTGCTGCAGGCTGGCCTATACGGTGCCTTGGCATCAGGAATCGGTGTCTCAGTTCTGGTTGGCGGTTCTGAAGCACTGGCCGAGGAGTCTTGGATGGCTTTAGCAACTGCGGCATAGTAGTCGGCAGCAAGCCTCTTTTTCAATGACAGTCCAGATCCTTTCCCTTTTTGTCAATCGCATGCTAATGTAGGCGACAGGTTGCTCTAACCCATGAGAGTTCAGCTGAGCCAACACTGCTCCAATCCCAAAATCACAGGCGTCTAATAGACTCCTGACCATATCTTCCACTTTCAGAACTGGGGCCCGCACAATCCATGCTTTGAATCCCGAAAGGTGTTCCGACAGGCGGGGCTCCAAGTTACCTTCAGCATTTTCCTGAAAGTTACGTCATTCAGGGGCATGGCAATGATGAGCGACCAGTAGTACCCAGCGAGACCTAGAAAGGCTCTACCTGCATCTGTGTGGTGGGGATGTCCCTATCCTTCACAGGCTGTACCTCCGCCTCGAGAGGTTGTTTCCTACCTCCACCAACCAGGAGGCCTAGCTAAGTCACTGGGCCCTAAGCTATCTGGCACTTCGTGGCCTGGATAGTCAGACCTGCATTCTGCAGCACCTGAAGCACTTGTTTCAGGTGGGATAAGTGATCTTCCCAGGTGTGGCTGAACACAGCAATGTAGTCTAAATAGGCAACACTGAGGTTTTACAGACAAGACAAAACCTGGTTAACCATCCGCTGAAAATTGGCAGGGGCATTCTTCAATCCGAAGGGCATCACTGAACTGATAATGTCCTTCTGGGGTTGAGAATGCTAACCTCTCTCTCACTCCATATGTCAAGTCGACCTGCCAATACCTTGCAGTGAGGTTGAAGGTACACATGTACTTGTTAATGAGCTCATCTGTCAGAGGAATGGGGTGAGCATCTGTCTTCATGACAGAACTGAGGTCTCTGTAGTCCACACAAAAGCGGACTTCAGTCTTCGTACCACTGGTCTTTTTGGGGACCAGTACCACTGGGGCTGTGGGCTGGCTCTACCACTCCTAGGGACAACATCTTAGAACGTCCTCCTTGATGGTGTCCCTGACCTTATCGGACATCCTGTGAATCCTACTCTTCATCAGCTTACGGTCTCCAGTGTCCACATCATGAATGCACCAATCTGCATGACCTGGAGTCAGTGAAAACAGACTGGCAAACTGTCCCAGTAAACGGCGACAGTGTCAGTTGCTGAATGTCAGTTGCTGTTCTGACAGGTCCGTTGCCTCAGTCCTCTTTTAAAGCCAAATGGATCACAGGGATTGGTGTAGGCCAAGACGACCGTAATGAAACAATCCTGGGCTTCCACCAACAATCTCCTGTATGCAAGAGGTCATAACCAGAGTGCTTTGCAAAAGAAAAGGTAAAGGGGTGAAAAAAATTGAATACTAAGTCCCACCCATCTTTCTGTCTGTTTTGGATCAAAGGGTCTCTCTCTCGTCAATGGAGCTCTCTGTGGTTCCTGGTAAAGCAGGTCTCCCTTGAAGCTGCAGCGAGACCAGAAGTTCTGTCTCCGTCAATCCACACACTCGTACCTTCTGAATGGAGTGCCCCTGCAGGGAGGACTACTGTAACATGCAGTCCTAGGCATGACATTTCCCAGTCAATCAATACTGAAGGCAGGAGCCGGAATGAGGTTGACACAGCGCATATGAAAGGGCGTTGGGGTATATTCCGTCTCCTTTGTTAGCCTATGCAGCCAGGCCCCATGTGGGCCTGTTTGAATTAAGCTCTGATTAATATGCAAAGCTGCCACCAGCAACATAGCTAAACAAAATGACTGGGCGTAAGCATGGAGCCTTTGTTAGTCAATTAGGCTGGCCATGGCAGGGCAAAGGTTGGGCCCCACCTCTTCTGAGATGACATGGTGTAATCCTGGCGGTCATATCACAACAAAATGACATGGGGGACTGCACCTGTAGGCGGTGTCCACCCAGAGTACACAGGTCTATGTGTATTTCGTGCAGTGAGCTTAGGAGAATGTGTGCGGATTAGTAACACACTTTCCACAGGTTGATCTACCATCATTCAATTTCATTTAAAATGTCAAAAGAGCCCAGGTGAGCACACACCCACAGTGCGGATGGTCGAATTCCTCACAGAGACTCCATCCAATATTTGATGGTAGAGAAACAGACATATTTCACAACAGCAGCTCGTCGGATAAGGAGGCAAATGAGATGTGAAGGTTGTCAGCAAAGTTGATAGTAGAAGCCATAAGAGGAAGAGATCAGGGTGCCAAGAGCTGAAGTATAGAGAGTGAAGTGGACCAAGGACAGACCTTTGGGGAACTCCTACAGTAAGGGAAGGGGAAGGGGGGAGGGGGAGAAAGGCTCTAATGTCAAGGTATGAAGCAAACCAAGAGAGGGCCTTACCTCCGATGCCTAGGAGAGAGAGTGTTGACAGAAGGTCAGAGTGGATAGCCTTATCAACCTCTCTGCTGCCTTTGATGCTAATAGATGAAAGGATAGCATGACTAGCAGAAGAGATGTAGTTGCTGACATTGAGGAGTGCCGAGGTCGGAAGCCAGATTGAAGAAGGTCTGGAGGTTTGCGAGTAGCAAGTCAATGGAATAGGACTCGCACTAGGATTTTGCAATAATGTGGACAAAGAGACAGGACGAAAGTTGGCAGGACAGTTCGGATCGACACCAGGTTTCTTAATGAGAGGGATGACCATAGCTGACTCATAGGATGAGGGAAACGTAGACTCATCAAGAGAGGAGTTGCAGAGGGAAGTAAGAGTGGAGCAAGACTGGGAGCTATGTGCTTCACAATATGCGGGCAGTGGGTCAGTGCAGGCCCAGGAAGGGTTAGCCATGAGGAGTAAGGCAAGAATCATCAGGATTGGTGGGCACAAAGGAAGCCATAGTAGTGCTAAAGGAAAGTAGGGGTGGTGGAGAATCGCGAGCAGGAGGAGGGGATAGAAGGCAAGTAGGGAGGGTTCTGCGAATGGTAGAAATGTTAGAAGTAAATTAGATACCAAGATCATTTGCAGAAAGAGTGGAGGAGGGTTTAGGAGGAAAGAGAATTGAGTTGAAGGATTTTGGATGCACCCGAGTCGGGAAATGTGAGAAACCTGAAGGTGTCTCACCTGCCAGTCCCCAGGGATCTGTCATCCACGTGGCCAGGACATGGCCATCCCTTTTGGATCCAGTTGGATCCAGTTCCTGGGGGTGGACCAATGTGAGAGGATCACCTGGGTGAGGGGTGCTTGGGGAGTGGAAGTGGGACACCGACGGGTGAGACGCAGTACCCCCTTCCCTATAACACCTTTTCCCCATCCTTCCTGTATAATATTCAGAAGTTCTACCACCCCTTTCCAACACAAACCCTTTCCTACACTGTGACCGACAACGCACTAGCACCCGAGCCGTTTACCTGACATGTTCCAACACAAGGGTCAAGCAGAGTTAGGATATTGACTGATGGCCCTTTCCCTTCCCCACAGGGATAAAAGGCAGAGCACAAAAGCACACTTGGAGCAAGACCGAATGCACAAGGAAGCAGCTATTCTGAACCAGCAGTTCAAACGGAGGGGAAAGGCAGAGAGACCTGGAGGTACGACAGGAAGGGAATTACCCTTGACATTGTCACCTCAGACTCTCGAAGCCTCCAAAAGGGAAATCAAAAGACCGGGAAGTCCAGCAGGCGAGTGGTGTGACAGGGGTCAACAGCACACAGGGCCCTCCCGCACTGATAGTCAAAGTGGGGAGAAGCGTTTGCCACCACGGCGCTGTCCTTGACTCCCGAGACAAGAGACTCCAACAGTTCAGCACAGCCTGAGTGGGAGAAGAAAAATTGTGAAACCCAACTGTGCTGGGCCCAAGGTTGAGGCTGCAACCTTTTTGAACAAAGAACTTGTGCAATTGAACTTTAATGAAACTCTAGTAAAAGGTTCAGAAGCAGAGTAGTCAGGCGTCGCGGGAAAGCTCATTCGAAGGACTCTGACTGAAGCCCTTTTGGGTTGTGTTTTGTTGAAACTAAAAAGACCAAGAGACCTTATGAGAGGCTAGTGTAAAATGTCAAAGTGGTTCTAGGAGGGTCAAGCAAAACCACTCATACACTCAAAAGTCTTTGATACGAGAGAAGACTGATTGAACTGTGAAACTGGCAAATGTGATCCACACGGAGGGATGCCTGCGAATTGAGGGTAAATAGTAATATACCAGTGCATGTTGTGACAAGTGTGGTCACATCTGAGGGATTTCCACAAGATAGTTGGTGAAAAGGACATTGAAACTGTTAAATGATATGTTTTTGAGTGAAAGGGCGTAGTGAACCCGATTGAGGGAGGCTGACATTGCAAGAAGGGTCATAGCGTGGCTGAGGAGTATCCAAAGGGACGAGGAACAGTCACCCAAGGTGAAAAGATTGCCAAAGGACTTCTTGTTTGTTTATTGTTTTGGTACAGCCAGCCTTTTAAGGCAAGAGACTTGTGGAGGAAAAGAGACTTGGTCCCGGCATCGTTGAAAGGAACTGTAACCTCGTGCTTGCGAGGCCCAGTAGTGTGCTGTGCTCAAAGGTCCTGCCTTGTCCCATGCTGAAAATGTGGGGAAGGGAAACCCAGCCATACCATCCCGATTTATCATTTGGTGAACACTTCTTTCTTTTCTTGAGAATATTATCCCACACTATTTTGTAACTTAGTTCTAAGGACTAATTTCACTACTCCTTTCACTACTAAACTCAGGACATCCTCTCCACCCTTTCTTCTTCCTCCTCCTCCTCCTCCTCCTCCTCCTCCTCCTCCTCCTCCTCCTCCTCCCCCCTATGAGGCCATCTATCCTCCTCCTTTCCTGTTCAACCCTGACAATGTTTCTAGACAAGTCTGATCTATGAAATTCTCATCAAGGTAGGTTCTCCCCTGCTCATCCAGAACAATCAAGGACCACATCGACACTCTTGTTCCAGCATTGGCCGTTTTATGCAATCACTCCTTTGCCACTGGAACCCCCCACCAGCCGCTTAAGCAGTCTTGTGCACCCCCTTCTAAAGAAGCCCACAGCGGATCCATCCTCTCCGGCTAACTATCGCCCGATCTCCATCACTCCTTTCCTGGGCAAACCCTTGGAAATGCTGGCCATCTCCCAGCTTAATCTACATACTGAATCGGTTGGTTGCTTCCATGACCACCAGCCTGGCTTCAGAGCTGCCAGAAGCACGGAAACTGCTATCCTGAACACCCGTGAAGACTTGCTCTCAAATCTGGACTCTAATCTCCCTTCGGTCCTCATTCTCCTTGATCTAGCCTCTGCTTTTGACACGGTCAAGCATGCCATCCTGCTCAATCGTCTCTGGACAACCTTGGTATTACTCATCAGGCCCTGGCCTGGTTGACCTCCTTTCTCATCGACTGACCCTCTCAGGTCCCACTGGGGTCTTTTCTCACTTATCTCTCTCTCTACTTGTGGTGTTCCCGAGGGGTCTACGCTCTCTCCCTGGCTCTTCAACCACTAACTGGCACCTCTTGCCCACCGCATTGCTCCTTTCTCCTCCAATTTTCAATGTCATGCGGATGACACTCCGTTCTCTTTCAGGCTCCCCCTCAGCCACCTCTGCTTCATCTCTCATACCAGACCGTCTGGCCGCAATTCAAGAATGGTATGCTGCCAATGATCGCTGCCTTAATGCCAGTAAAACAGTGAACCTCCTCATTGGGACACCCGCTCCCTCCTTTTCTCTCTCACTCTCTCTGGCCGCCCACTCTGGGCCCTCTTCCTGCTCCTTCCCAGTGAGGCTAAAAACCTTTCTAAATCTTCCTGCCTCTACTCTTTGACCTTTACAACTTATCCAGAACAGGACTGCAAGACTTGTCCTTGGCCTCAAGCCCAGGGATCGTATCTCTCCAGCTCTGAAATCTCTTCACTAGCTCCCCGTGGCTGCAAGGATCAACTTCAAGATACAAGGCTTTCTGGGGCCTGGCACCGCACTATCTCCAACTTTCTCCTCCACAACATCTTCCTTCTCGAGCTCTCTGCTCATCCACCTCCAACTGTGAGGGTCAGAATCTTCTCCAAGCAGAGAGTTGGGGGCAGATCCATCTCCTCCGCTGGGGCCTCCCTCTGGAACAGCCTCCCTGCCTCTCTCAAACTTGAACAGAACCACCTCTGGTTTCCGGAAGCAACTCGAGACCTTCCTTTTCACTTCTGCCTTCTCTCTTCCTCTCCCCTGCTGATAGATCTGACTGCTCGGTGCACTGGTCACTTGGCACCCTCTGAACTCAGGCTCTTGCATTTCCAGTTGCCCTTGCGCTGCTATCGGGCTCCCCAGCACTTAAGGGTCTGTATCTGCAACCTTACAGCCCCTCCTCTCTGCATTTATGAGCCACCCGCTGGCTGCACTTGTGAGATAACTGCACTTACCCCCTTCCCCTGGCACTTCTCCCCTTCCGTCTTCCCTGCACTTGCGCGATCTCAATGACACAAGTCCTAGTAAGGTCGTTATTTTGTCCTCCGTCTTTTCACCCGCCTTGTCTTGTCGCGCCTAGAAACACTTGTGTACATGAGTGTTATAAAGATGTGGAGTTGTTTTACCATGGAGGAAACGTCTGCGACTGAAATTACTGAATGAGAAATGTACGTTATACAAAATTGTTTGTACATTTCCATTTCGGACATCCACGGTAAAACGACCCCAAATCTATAGAAACACTAACTCCCGCTCACACCTCCACCTCCCCTACTTACCTTTCATTCTGGCGCGTTGTGTCCCTGCAACGTTGGTTCCCTTTCACTTTCGTGGTCAGGAACCGGCACCACATGGTCCTTTTTTTCGTGATTGCAGGACAGCTGCGGGGGACACCACTGCAGCCTTTTTTTTCTTTTTCGGTACTGTGGGAGAGCTGCAGGGATGTCCCCTGCAACGCCCGCTCACTATACTATATAGTATAGCGAGCAGGATGTTGCCGGGGATGTTGCGGGGGACACCCCTGAAGCCTTTTTGTGGTGGGGTGACTGCGAGACAACTGCGGGGGAGACCCCCACAACCAGAGCTCACAATATAGTAAGCGGGGTTGGCGGGGGTACACCTCTGCAGTCCCTGCAGCCCTAGACCGAATCCAAATGACCTACCCAACTAAAAGTGGAACTTTTGGTAGGTAGAACATTTGGTGGTAACTATTTTCAAACTTTTAGATGGGTCGGTCATTTGGATTGGTTTCTTTTGGCCGAAACAGTTATAAATGCCACATAATATATCAAGGACTGGCAATAGGTTTTTTTGAATAGGCCCTTTTTATTTGACAAGATGCCACTAGCACTGCTTTATGATTTGATGGTTGTAGCTTGCTCCCATCTTAGGTTTAGATTAGGAGTTTTTCTCACCCATTATTCAGTTTAATAAACACCCTTGAACTGTGATCAATTGTGTTATAAGAAGATTCAATTCAACACTACAGCTAAGTCAATGCCTAGTCTGGGATACTGAATGGAAACCCTTATTGATATATCTTTATGTCCAGTTCATGAGTTCTGGATGACTACCCCTATATAACACCCCTCTCTTAGAATCCACCTGACCCCACTGAGCCAAGAAGTAGTTCTGTTTTGCAGGTTTAAAAGGTTTATTTGAGAAATAAGACAAAATATAGATATCACGCTTTTATAATAAATTAATAATCGATATCGCCCTTATAAATATAATGTTAATCAACAATGGGTAATCTGACACTAGCACACTTCTTTATAATCAATGAGGAGTTAGTATAGGATGGATCAAGTAGCAAAAATACTTTTATGATTTCAAGGGAAAAGCAATGAGGAATAAAATGCAGTACAGAAATACTTGAGATGATTTTAGCAAAAGATAATATAATCACTTTTTCTCTGGCAATTCACCCCCCTCCCCTATGCAATGTAAGACATGGAAGTAGATGGAAAGAGGAGCGCACAGTTCTCAGGAATGCAATCAAATACAATACGAAATTCAGTTCACCCCCAGCAAGCTTAGAGAAAACCGGTATGAGTTTTAAAACACAGGCCCAAGTGCTTTGAATGTGGTGGCAATGAAGTGAGAAATATGCTGAAAATGCTTTCAATTCCCTTTAGGAGGTTCAGGGTGAGTGAGAGATACTTGGGATGAGTTCAGGCTCACTTTAGCAATGATTCAGAGATGGTGATTAAGAGGCAAACGAATTGTTAGCAAGGAAAGAAATGACTGCTGATGGTTACACGTGGCTGGATTTTTAACCAAATCGCAAATTGCGGTAAAATTCGCGAGTGCGTGAATCGTGATTACGGCAAAAGTATAAGGAGGCTGTTCTACTTAGGTTAAAATAGTTTGGATTAGATTATTTTAACTAAGAGATTGGTTCTGCACAGTTCTGCTAGGTACTCACAATATAAATTTTAAATAGGCCTCGCCACGGATCTGGTCAGGTTTTGGACTGGACTCCGGGTCTGGTCTCGGCTCTTCACAGTGATCTGGGTCAGCTCTCTGGTTCTGCTCACAGCGGTCTGGGTCACTCTGGATCTCTGGTCTGGTCTGTCCGGATACAGCGGTCTCTGGACGGCTCCTGGATCTCTGCACTGGTCCTCGCAAAAGTTCTTGGCAAGGGATTCAAGCAGCTCGCCCGGCGGTGAGTAGCTTGCAATGATTTGAGGCCTACTGCAGAGAACTCAGCTTGTGGTTTTAGGCCTCTGATTTAGGTTCTAAAGTATAAGTTCTAGGTTCTGGAGTATGTAGCTGGAGTCAGTCTGGAACTGGTATCTTCTGGATGTTGTGTGGTCTGGCAAAACACTCTGCAGCAACTGGATTTTAATGTCTCTACCTGTCCCAGCAGTCTCTTTTTATGTGTTTTGAAAATGGGTGTGTGCCTGGGCCTAGCTAAGCCTGCCCCTCTCTACTTGTCATTGGCCCAATTCTCCCCTCTCCCATGATTGGGGGAAGGAAATGTGAGTCAGAGTGATGCTGTAGGTTTTATGGGTCAGAGGATCCTCCCCTGGTCAGTTTGCCCACAAATCTATATTTGATTCAAATACATCCTTCCCAGATATACAATTTGTTGAAATTACATGTGCACATTATATATTCCTTATGGTCCATGCTTGTCCGCCTCTGATCTTCCTGGGGGCTTGCATTAAAAAATGACAACATTTTGCGCTTTTTAACTGGTTTTGCAATATCGGACATTTACCCAAATTTACACACATGTGCGCAAGGAGTATGGACATTAATTGATGAAGTGTCAGATTTTTAATATGCAGATATTTGGAGTGAGACCCTACTTTCCGCTAGCAACCCCCCAGAAACCCCCCAGAATACACCACAGGGTCCTAACGCATCTCAAAATGTTCACAGAAAAATCACAAAAATAATGATATTACTTATATAATTCTGACAAGTCCGCACTTTGAGTTATCTATCTTTTTAAAATTATGCCCTGGTCAAAAAGGGGTGTGGCTTCCCACATCACAGGGTGAAATAACTGGTTTATCCACTTCCCCCAAGCTCAGCTGCTAGCAGAGGCACTGCCCCTCCCAGTTTCCCCTAAGAGGAAGCCACTTTACGGCCCCCCAATATAACATTTGCCTGAGTCCAGGACAGGCCTTTGTTCAACTCCCTGTAGTCCCCAGCTGCTCCATCCCTAATCTAATCAACAGGGCCATGTGACCTCAGGATGCAGCCAGGTCTGGCAGCCAGGCCTGGGAACACAGCTGTTGATCCAGTATCAATGCTTGTCGGGGGTAGTTGTCAGGCAGAATTCAGTTTCATTAAACCAGGTTTCAGCTAAATGTCACTTTTTGTTCCCAGTTTTCTACATTCAAATCAAACTGACAATTTTTACATATACATTAAATAATTATTTCCTTCAAGTCATTTCAGAATATAGTTTTACATTGTATCCACCTCTTAGCAAGTCTTTCCTTGGTCTGGTTTTGTTTAATTTGTTCAGTTTTACACAAAAGTGTGGTGGTTTTAAAACGCCGGCTTTCTGATAGTGGTGAGTACTGGTAATGCAACCATTTTTGGGATTAAGAAAATGAATTCCCCACAAGGCGGCTGTATCTTTGGAGCGGTCTCGTGCCAACTGCGCAGTTCTCCTATTCTGGCGTGAATGTGGGCGGCGATAGCTCATCCCCACATCCACCCAGTCTATTGATTTAGTTTGTTCTGGGATAGAATAATGGGCGGCGACAGCTCATCCCCACATCTACCCAGTCTATTGATTCAACATGGGTCAAAACCCATGACAAATCCCCCCGCCCGACTGCGCTTTGATTCAAGTCGAGGGGAAGTCGGGTGCAAAGGAGGTTTTGAGCCCTTGCGCTGTTATGTCCCCATTATCTTCTTCCAATCCTATAGGTGGCACAGTTCAGCATCTTTTCCTCCCTCCAGTCGATCAATCAGTTCTCCTTGCTGGTCCTGATGGGAGGATTGGGCGGTACCCTGGGCCCCTCGGGTCTCGGCTCCCGGTCGTCCTCCTTGGTCAGTCTCCAGGTTTTCCTCCTCCTAGGACGACAAAGGAAAAGCGGCAATACCTATTCGTAGACATTTTTCCACCACTATTAATGGTGTGGCAGACATATACATTTTATACTTTAACATACCTAACATTTTACTTTTGAGATACAAGTTATCATTCAAAGACAGTGGTTTACAAGAGTATAATATTTTAGAGACTATATGTGGGATATTTTAGGGTTGGAACTGAATTAATCTGGAGCGGTACCCTCTGGGATTGCAGAGGACTCCTCCAGTTGCTGCAAAGTGTGCCTGGGATGGCAACACTTCAACTGGTTTATGTGGACCCACTTGTCTTCCCCCTCTACCAAACCGCCTTTGGGGATGCGGATCTTGTAGGCCACAGGGGAGATCTTGTCTATAATTTCAAACGGTCCCTTCCATGTAGGCAAACATTATCTCTGTTTGGCCTGGTTTCTTTGGAAATTGTATAGATAGACCCAATCACCCACCTTATATTCCTTTCGGGTAGTTTTTAAATCATAGTGGGTCTTCATGCTCTCGGCTGATCTTTCTAGATTCCGCTGAGCATAGGCAAAAGCATGCTGAAGGTGTTTCCTTAAATTCTCCACATACTCATGAGTTGTGGAGGCATTTATCAACGTTTGCTCTTGGGTTCTGTAGAGTAAATGCTGGGGAAGCACCATCTTGCGTCCAGTCATCAACTCAAATGGCGACATTTTGGTTGCAGATGAAGCGGTAGATCTGATGGCCATTAGGACCAGAGGTAATCGGATATCCCAACTTTGCCCAGAATCTGCCACAAACTTCTTTAATATGCTCACAATGGTTCGGTTGTATCTCTCCACTGCTCCAGAAGAAGCTGGCCTGTAAGCAATGTGTAGCTTCCTTTTAACCCCCAGTATCTCCCACATCTTTGTCATTACTTCACTGGTGAAGTGGCTACCTCTGTCTGACTCAATCCTTTGAGGTAGACCAAAACAGGAAAAGATGTGGTTAATCATCAGGGCAGCTGCAGTTTCTGCTTTGCAATTTGGGGCTGGGAGACATTCCACCCACTTGGTAAACAAGCATGTCACCGTCAACATGTACTTATTCCCCCTAGCAGAGCGAATCACGGGGCCTACAAAGTCAATTTGCAAATCTGACCATGGGAGTGTCATTCCCTTATTTTGGAGAGGTGCCCGGTGTGTGAGGGATGTTGGCTGAAATTGTGCACACACAAGACAACCCTTCAAATATGGGTTGAGGTCCTGGCCCATGTGTGGCCAGTATGCAACCTCTCTTAAGATTTCCATTGTTGTGTGAAACCCCCTATGACCGGCGGTGGCCGCATCATGGGCGTGACTTAACATCAGGCTTCGGAATGAGGTAGGAACCACCCACTGATCATGGCCAGCTTGGGATTTCCTTACCAACAAACCGTCTTAGATTCGAAATATTTTTGGACATTTCATCAACACTCTTAGGTCCTCTTTCCCAATGTAATCGGTATCCGTCAGGGGAAAGTTCTCAGGGTCCTCAAGGTGTTGGTAAAACTTACCAATAATTGGATCCCCCTTCTGAGCTGTAATTAAATCAGCATCAGGGGTCTCCTTACTCCATTGTGCAGTTGAAAGATCATTGTGAGCATTTGTCTGGGACCCAGTGATAACAGTGACCTGGATTTCCCCCAACAGGGACTCTATTTCTATTAGATCCCCTTGGATGGCCCCGGTTTTGGCCAGCTGATCAGCTAAGTCATTTCCAGTTTTGTCTGGTCCCTCTACTTTGGAATGACCCTTGATCTTTTTCCAGTAGATGGTCATCCCATTCGATGTGACCAGATCATTAATGTTTTGGATTAACTTCCCATGTTTCAAGGGTTTGTTATTAGCACATAACATGCCTCTGGTTTTCCAATTAACCAGGTGCTCCACGAACCCGTTCCGTACATAATCCGAATCGGTGATTATGACCAGTTCGTGGAGTTGATGTTGGACAGCAGTGAGGATGGCCTGATGCACAGCCATCAACTCTGCCACCTGACTACTTCGGGGACCAATTTTGTATCCAGCGGAGGGTCCTAGAAACTCCTTCACCCAGGCATTCCCTACGCCGGCCACCAGTTCTTTCTCCCCGTGGTTGTCAACATGGTACGAGCATCCATCCACATAGACAATGGGCATTCCCTCACACTTGTCTTCTTCAAAGACTGTGTGGGGAATTAAGGTATGCCTCCATGTTGTCCTTGATTTTTAGACTTTCGTCCTCGAGACAGTTTTCTCTGGCACAATCATGCAAGTCAGCCAGACCTTGCGCGAGGGGACTCTTCTTGTTTTGGCCATATCTGACCTCCACAGGAAAGCCTTGCATTGACAGATTCCAGGAAGTAATTCGGGAATTACTCACATTTCCGGCCTGGATTCTGTCACTTTGGAGATATTGCAGAGGCTGGTGTGGAGTCTCCACTATGATGTGTTCCCCATGGATAAACGAGTGGTAATTCTTCAATGCCCACACCGTTGCCAGGAGTGCCTTCTCACAATCGTTGAATTTTTCCTCCACAGAGGATAAAGTTTTGCTCGCATAGGAGATTACTTCATTGACCTTGTCATGCTTTTGGTATAATACTGCCGTCAAGCACGTATTAGAGAACCCCGTCTCCAGGAAGAACTCCTTGTTTCTGACAGGGTAAGCTAGGCAAGGCGCTTGTGAGAGGCTTCTTTTGAGTTGTCTTACCGCCTCGGATTGTTCTGGACCCCATTCCCACTTGACCCCCCCTTTCAGGAGATGAATCAGGGGTCTAGTGATCTCTGCGTAGCCCTCAATGAACTTTCTGCTGTAATTAGTCAGTCCAAGGAGGCTCCTAAGTTCCTGCAGAGTTGTGGGGTCTTTCAGTTTCTGGAGTGCTTCCACTTTCTTTTCTTGGGGACAGAGACCCTGAGGAGTAATCTCATGCCCCAAGAAATTAACACGGGTTCTACACCACTGTGCTTTCTGAAAGGAAAGTTTTGCTCCGGCGGCCCTCAACTGTGTCAGAACATAACGGATCTCTGCTATGTGTTCTTCCACAGATGAACTTTTTATGAGGACATCATCTACATGAGCCAGGTTACCCCTCGCACCCAGGTCGGGCATGGCCTTATGTAGGAAAATGTTGAATTCATTGCCGGAGTTGAGGTATCCGAAGGGAGTCCGGGTCCATGTGTACTGCTGGCCCTTAAAGGTAAAAGCCAGTTTGTATTGGTCCTCCCTACTGACAGGCATGGTCCAGTATCCATTGGTCAGGTCTATTGCTGTGAATACCTGTGACCCCTGAATCTGGGCCAGCCCTTGGTCAATGTAGGGCAGAGGCCATCGGGAAGTATGGACCCGTTTGTTAAGCTCCCTAAGGTCGGCGCAGAGTCTCCACTGGCCGTTTGGCTTCAATATTCCCAGCACCGGATTATTGAAAGTGCTGTGGACTGGACGGATTATTCCCCGGGACTCAAGGTTCTTAATTATTTCAGTAAGGGACTCCATTGATGCGAGAGGCAAGCGATATTGCTTCACAAACACTGGAGTCATGCCAGGGTCCGTGGGGGTGGTTGTTGTGTGGATGTCGGTGCGGCCACAGTCATATGAGTCTACCGCAAAGAGATCTTGGAAATCCAAGAAAACTTGTTTCAACTTTTGCTTCTGTTCCAGAGTCACACAGGCATCAGCTAGGTTGACTCTCTCTTCCACCATCTGCCTGAAGCCTGGAAAGACTTCTGGTTTGGTTATCTCAGCAGCCTCCTCCAGCTGGGTGGAGAAGTCCCTGGTCAGAGTGCTGATTTGGACTGGAGGCTTCAGGTGGGAAAGGCAGCCCTCATGGACCTGGAAAATCACCTCATCCCTCCTGAAGTCACAAGTCACATCTTCCTTACCATAAGGGCAAGAAGTGTACACCAGGAAGTTCCCCCCATGCCGGGTGAAAATCCTATCTGGTGTTGTATTGTCCTCACTGTCACTGTCAAAACAGTCCTTGGGGATTGGTCCCAACAGTTCATTTCCTAAATCAATGGAGAAATGTCGGTCATCAACCGCCATTCCAATAATGGTGCCTGCGGCTAGAGTAATGCTCTTTAAGTCTTCTATGTTGTTCTAATGGTGTTGGGTTTACCCCTAACCCTTGCTGTTGGGGAGAAGCATTTAGATGGATATAAGCATCAGGGCTTTTCAATTTTTGTCCTGTTTTAACTTTCACTCCCAGGGAGAATTGTCGGTCCTTTCTGGGATGGTGACTTCCTCTTTGATCTGAATTTCAATTGCATAAGGTAGCAATTGAGCTGACCTAAATGCTTTTTCTGGATCATCAAAGCCCATGGGATTATCAGCTAATCGGGACCAAGTTTTGCAGTTTATTAGGTCCAAACTAATGGCAAAGCGATTGAGAATGTCACTGCCTAAGTAAAAGGCGGCAGTGACGTCTCGCACGACCCAACAATTATGGACTATGCTCTTGTTGCCAATGGAGATTTTGAGCATACACCTGCTTGGCAGGAGATGTTTGGAATTAGGTGCTTCTAGGTCCATTTCCCATTTGTCTATCAGTTTGAATGTGGGAATGGCTGGATCTTTTGGGAGTTGGCGGAACATGGCTTCGCTGATGAAGCTCTTACCGTTGTTCACACACACTCGAGCGAGAACAGAGTCCTTCCCATCATTTAACTGAACAGGGATGATTTGCTGAATATCAGCCAGGCTCTGAGCTGACTTCACATCTTTCTGGACTATAGGAGTGGGAGTTTATGATTGTGGATTAGTAAAGAATTTCAGAGTGTTTCCTTCCAGTGTGGAATACCACCTTAAACTGGAAGAAAGGTTGATTTTCAGAAATAGAGAGGACCCCCCCATCACTAGTCTGTTGTCCTACTGCTATTACTGTCACGTCTGGAGTTTGGTTGTTCTGGAAGTGAAATTCTACTTGGTCAGATTTTTGTTCAACCATGTGGCAGGTGCCGTTTAAACTAACATGGTTGACACTCTGTTTTAATTTTATTGGTCGGCTAGTCTGGGTCCAGAGGACCTTGTTTACGCAATCTATTAGGGGTGACAACCTTCTCAGGAGGTCATTCCCTAGTAAAGAAGGGGTGGCCTCTGGAGTCACTACTATGACCGGGTGTTTCACCTTGTGTCGCCCAATTTTAATGTCCAAGTCTGCAGTGCCCTCAACGGGAATGTCCTTCCTGTCAAAGTTCTGCAGTTGTCCAGGAAGAGAGGTGAGAGGAATTCGGTAATTCTCCCCCCTTCCTGCATTCAGTTCCTCAAAGGCCCTTTTGGACAGAGGGGTAGCTTGGGATCCAGTGTCCACCAGTGCCAAAATTGTACCCTGCCCCTGTACTTGTACCGGGGCATAGTATCTTTCCTCCTTCTCCTCAAGGGGGCACAGATAATGCACATTTTTGGACAACTGGTGGGCTAACTTTCTGGTTTTGGACATTGCTAGAGAAGAGATTTGGGCAGAATTCTGTGGAGAGCCTTGGGAATCTGAAAGAAAAAGTTGGCAACTGGAGATCAGAGCCATTGTGGGTTCCCCTGGTTCCGGGCCGCCCCCCCCCCCCCTTTTGGAGGCAGTCACCAGGATGGGTTTGAACCAGGGGATTTTGGTATTGTCGGTTCTGGGATGAGATGATGGCCGGCGGTAGCTCAGTCTCCACATCTCCCCAGTCTGGATTGGAGTCCCTTGGGACCCATTTTTCCTTGGGAGGAGTTCCCCCATCTCTGAAGGAGAAGATCCTTTTCCCAGGATCTTCTGAGGATCCCCCTCCCTCAAATTGGAAGACCTGTACCTCCTCCACAAAGTGGGTCTGTTTGGGTCCTTTGTTTCTCCTACCCCCCCTCTGCTCCTTGGGAGGCAGGCTTTCAGGGGTAGGAGATTTTGTTTCCGGTTTCTGGTTTTCCAGGGGCTGTTTACAAGTTGGGAAGGAGGCTTCCTCCAAGGCTTAACACCCCCCTTCCCCTTGTGCCTCCTCCCTGGGAACCGGTGGGTTATCGGGGTGCTGCCCCCGTCATTGTTCTGGAGCACCCGGTCCAGAGTTTGGGGGATTCTGCGGTGGCATGCTCATCTGAGGGTTCTGTTGAGCCCTCAGTATGTGACCCAGATCTCATGCCATATTTTGGACCTGGCGCTCAAGTTGTGAAACCCGCTCAGGCTGATACAGGGCTCCATTTTCTCCCCTGGGCTGATCCCGGGAAGGGTAGCTGTCCCTTCTCTGGTAGTACCCCCGGTTGGGAAGATTTTGGTACCCCTCCACCCTTGGCCTCCCCTCTCCTGGATTAGGTTGTCTGGGCTCAGGGAATTGGGCAAAGAAGGATGGATCATTTTGGGGCTGGAAATTGGGCGGATACCTGGGGAAAAAGTTCTTCCCAGGATTTGGAGAATTTCTGCCCTCCTGGGGGAAGTTAGGAGGGAAGTTCCCTGGGTTAGGTGCTTGGCTGGATCCCCCCCTTGGGCTGGAGGAGTCCACACATAACCCAGGATTGGTCGGTTTCCCTTATAGCGGGGACTTACATAGTGAGGGGAGCGGGGGACCCCATTTGTGGGACTACCTCCTCGACTCCCTGTCTGTGACTGGCCCGAGGGCCTTCTGGGCTGTGAATTATTTGGTGCAGGCAGGTTTTTAGGCTCCCCCCATCTCCAAATCTAAAACGGGGGCAACCTTTACCTCTGCCACCTTGGCAGCAGCAGGGGTGCTGTTGGTTTTGGGGTTTTTCGGCGCGTTATTTTTATTTTCGATAGGCTTCTGCACCTCATAGATCCGGGTAGCCTGTTCAATGACCCAGTCTAAAGATCTTTTCTCATGAAAATCTCTCACGAGCTGAGTCATTATGTATTTGGGTAAGGCATGGAAAAACGTATTGATAAATTCTCTGCTATCCGTGCGTACCCTTCTGGTGGTCTGCGCAAAAGCACGCTTTAATTCTTGCACAAACTCTTGTGGGGCCTGATCCTCCCCACATTGCAAATTGTAGGCTGCCTTGCGAGCCTCTTGAGGATTTCTGTGCACAGAAAAATGTTTCAAGATGGCCGCCCTGTATGTGGACCACCTTGAATGGTTTTGATCCTCCAGCCCCGCAAAGAAACTGGAGTATTCTGGTGAGAAGGTCCACTTTACATATTGAATACAGCTTTGGCTATCCTTCAAATGGAAAGTCTCCATCATTTGCTCATAGAGCTCTCAGTGTTCCCAAACAGAATACTTGGCGTTCTTATGATAAGGCGTGATGACACTCCTTATTGCCTTTATTTGTTTCAATGGGTCCTTAAGGAAAGCCCTTTTTGCCTTATTGGCCTTTTTGGTTCGGGTAACCCTGGTCCATTCATCCTCCAACTCAGAAGCGCTGCTCCCAGAGGTGCCCGTCTGATCTTCCAGGTTTTCCCGGATTCTGCGAGCCTGAGAATGGCTGGCAGAATGTGGGGACCTGGTCTCCTGTGTCCTGTAATGCTCAGAGGAGTCTTCAGATCCCTCCTTGCTGCCAGGATTTGATGGGTACCCCCCCTACTGACCTAACTGGGCAGAGGTTTTCAGGATGCCCTTAATGGGCCTACTCTCCTGGGGTTCCCCACTAAATTGCACTGTGCTTGGGTGCCCATACCCGGATGCCCGCCCCTCCATTCCTGGGTGGTACTGGCCTATGAGCCCCATACTTTTAGCTGGATAGTAATCTGCCATCCCTGTGGCCCCGTGCTCACGTGTGCCAGGGGACATGGGGGTGGAGGTTACCCAGTCCCTGGAGGGCCAGGTGATTTTCTTCCATTTTCCTTTTTAAGTGGCAGACTTCCTGGCTTAAGGTATCCCTTTCCTGACTAAGAGCCTGCATCTGTGCCGCCAGGTCGTCCCTTTGCCTTTGGAAGGCACCAGCTTTCTGGCGCTCCTGATCAAACTCTGCCTGGGTATCCAGTTCCTTCAGAATCAATTTATTGCTTTCCTCTTTTTCCCTATCTAGGTGGATTTGCAGGGCGACTACCTGCTCAGCACATGCCCTATTGAAGTCTAACTGTTGCTCCAGCTTTTTCTGGCTCTGCAGTATGGAGTCCAAACCTTCTTGGTACTCCTTCTGCAAGGCCAGAAATCTGGTATCCTGGTCAGCCTTTTCCTGTTGCAGCACATCCATATCCTCCTTTATTTTAGTGATGTACTGTCTGCTGTCCTTTTCTGACTCCTGGCTCCTGAGCAGCCTCTGCTCAGAAGAGTCCAGATCAGATTGGGCCTTCTCCAACGCCATCCGTTGCCTATTTGCCAGATCTTGGCCTTCAGCACATTTGTCCTGCATGGCTCCCATATATAGGTACAAATATGCTGCTATCCTGGCAATCTTATTATGTTCATCTTTGGCTTTAGGGGCCATATATAGTTCACTCAGGGCCACATGTAGGGGACCCTGATCTCTGCATATATCTGACCCTGTTTCAGTGACCTGCTGCGCGATTGCCTGCAACCAGACCGTTTGGTCCTGATGAGTCCACTCACCTCTCACAAATAGCTTATGTAAGAAGTGCTCTCTGGCTATTTTGATGTCTACCAGTGTCGTCATTCTGGAATTTCAGTTCCTTCCTGACTTACAGAAGTTTGTATTTTATTTTTGCAAAACAGACCATTTCCTTAGAGCGTTCCTTTACAGCGTAACACAGCGTGGTGATCCGACCGGATGTATGTATCTTGTCAGTTAGCACACTGTATTAATCTGCACAAGTGATAGATCTAATCCGGAATCCCGGACGAGCCCCCAATTTGTAAGAAGATTCAATTCAACACTACAGCTAGGTCAATGCCTAGTCTGGGATACTGAATGGAAACCCTTGTTGATATATCTTTATGTCCAGTTCATGAGTTCTGGATGACTACCCCTATATAACTCCCCTCTCTTAGAATCCCCCTGACCCCACTGAGCCAAGAAGTAGTTCTGTTTTGCAGGTTTAAAAGGTTTATTTGAGGAATAAGACAAAATATAGATACCACGCTTTTATAATAAATTAATAATCGATATCGCCCTTATAAATATAATGTTAATCAACAATGGGTAATCTGACACTAGCACACTTCTTTATAATCAATGAGGAGTTAGTATAAGATGGATCAAGTAGCAAACATACTTTATGATTTCAAGGGAAAAGCAATGAGGAATAAAATGCAGTACAGAAATACTTGAGATGATTTTAGCAAAAGATAATATAATCACTTTTTCTCTGGCAATTCACCCCCCTCCCCTATGCAATGTAAGACATGGAAGTAGATGGAAAGAGGAGCACACAGTTCTCAGGAATGCAATCAAATACAATACGAAATTCAGTTCCCCCCCAGCAAGCTTAGAGAAAACTGGTATGAGTTTTAAAACACAGGCCCAAGTGCTTTGAATGTGGTGGCAATGAAGTGAGAAATATGCTGAAAATGCTTTTAATTCCCTTTAGGAGATTCAGGGTGAGTGAGAGATACTTGGGATGAGTTCAGGCTCACTTTAGCAATGATTCAGAGATGGTGATTAAGAGGCAAACGAATTGTTAGCAAGGAAAGAAATGACTGCGGATGGTTACACGTGGCTGGATTTTTAACCAAATCGCAAATCGCAGTAAAATTCGTGAGTGCGTGAATCGTGATTACGGCAAAAGTATAAGGAGTAGCAAGTCGGTTCTAGGTTCGATGGAAAGCTGAGATTCTAAGTTTTCAGAGGAAAGTTACATTTCGTTCCTATCCCAAACGGTTCCCGAGATACGGACGATTAAATAAAGGTAGTTTTTCGGATTTAAAGTAAACTCAAAATGACAGGTGACAGCTTGCAGCTTCAGAATTGACAGGTGACAGTTGTGCAGCTTTACAAATGACAGATGAAACGATTTCTAGGAGGCTGTTCTACTTAGGTTAAAATAGTTTGGATTAGATTATTTTAACTAAGAGATTGGTTCTGCACAGTTCTGCTAGGTACTCACAATATAAATTTGAAATAGGCCTCGCCACGTATCTGGTCAGGTTTTGCACTGGACTCCGGTTCTGGTCTCGGCACTTCACAGTGATCTGGGTCAGCTCTCTGGTTCTGCTCACAGCGGTCTGGGTCACTCTGGATCTCTGGTCTGGTCTGTCCGGATACAGCGGTCTCTGCACGGCTCCTAGATCTCTGCACTGGTCCTGGCAAAAGTTCTTGGCAAGGGATTCAAGCAGCTCCCCCGGCGGTGAGTAGCTTGCAATGATTTGAGGCCTGCTGCAGAGAACTCAGCTTGTGGTTTTAGGCCTCTGATTTAGGTTCTAAAGTATAAGTTCTAGGTTCTGGAGTATGTAGCTGGAGTCAGTCTGGAACTGGTATCTTCTGGATGTTGTGTGGTCCGGCAAAACGCTCCGCAGCAACTGGATTTGAATGTCTCTACCTGTCCCAGCAGTCTCTTTTTATGTGTTTTGAAAATGGGTGTGTGCCTGGGCCTAGCTAAGCCTGCCCCTCTCTACTTGTCATTGGCCCAATTCTCCCCTCTCCCATGATTGGGGGAAGGAAATGTGAGTCAATATTCCTTATGGTCCATGCTTGTCCGCCTCTGATCTTCCTGGGGGCTTGCATTAAAAAATGACAACATTTTGCGCTTTTTAACTGGTTTTGCAATATCGGACATTTACCCAAACTTACACACATGTGCGCAAGGAGTATGGACATTAATTGATGAAGTGTCAGATTTTTAACATGCAGACATTTGGAGTGAGACCCTATTTTCCGCTAGCAACCCCCCAGAATACACCACAGGGTCCTAACGCATCTCAAAATGTTCACAGAAAAATCACAAAAATAATGATATTACTTATATAATTCTGACAAGTCCGCACTTTGAGTTATCTATCTTTTTAAAATTATGCCCTGGTCAAAAAGGGGTGTGGCTTCCCACATCACAGGGTGAAATAACTGGTTTATCCACTTCCCCCAAGCTCAGCTGCTAGCAGAGGCACTGCCCCTCCCAGTTTCCCCTAAGAGGAAGCCACTTTACGGCCCCCCAATATAACATTTGCCTGAGTCCAGGACAGGCCTTTGTTCAACTCCCTGTAGTCCCCAGCTGCTCCACCCCTAATCTAATCAACAGGGCCATGTGACCTCAGGATGCAGCCAGGTCTGGCAGCCAGGCCTGGGAACACAGCTGTTGATCCAGTATCAACTCCTGTCGGGGGTAGTTGTCAGGCAGAATTCAGTTTCATTAAACCAGGTTTCAGCTAAATGTCACTTTTTGTTCCCAGTTTTCTACATTCAAATCAAACTGACAATTTTTACATATACATTAAATAATTACTTTCTTCAAGTCATTTCAGAATATAGTTTTACATTGTATCCACCTCTTAGCAAGTCTTTCCTTGGTCTGGTTTTGATTTATTTGTTCAGTTTTACATAAAAGTCTGGTGGTTTTAAAACGCCGGCTTTCTGATAGTGGTGAGTACTGGTAATGCAACCATTTTTGGGATTAAGAAAATGAATTCCCCACAAGAAGGTTGTATCTTTGGAGTGGTCTCATGCCAAATGCGCAGTTCTCCTATTCTGGCGTGAATGTGGGCGGCGATAGCTCATCCCCACATCCACCCAGTCTATTGATTTAGTTTGTTCTGGGATAGAATAACGGGCGGCGACAGCTCATCCCCACATCTACCCAGTCTATTGATTCAACATGGGTCAAATCCCATGACAGTGTCTGTCTTTAGTGTTGCCACCATGAGTTCCTTACAGAAGATTGAGACGAAATGAGAGAGAGAGATAAAAGTCACGTTTGTCAGAGTCAAGAGCAAAGGAGTAGTTTTGAAGTTAAGTGTAGGGTTTAAGATCTGAGAAGTGTATTCACCAATGACAGTTCAGTCTAGGGCTAACAGTCCAAAACACCTGCAAAGTGAAAGGTTGCAGACCCATGCCCTCAATATCCACGGACATCCTCTTGTTTTGGAACAGTTTGTCACAAGCAACTCAAAGGGAAATCCAGGGCTTCAGGAATATATAACCACCATAGGAAATCCCAGACTCACAGACCAGGCAAGGTCATACACGGTATGTCAGGCATACGTATCCAATTCTGATCAGGTAATATTTCAAACAATACTGGAACCATTCTCGATACAGTCACCTGGTGTGTTAAACCTACCTGATATCGTGAGGGAGGCCGGACTGGTCCAAGCTGTGTTGAATTACTGCTAATTTGCACAACGTCTTTAAGCTGGGACCTACAAATAAAAAATGCACCATGAATTACATGTCAGCAATGTAGGCGTGATGCAGTGATTGATTCTGCCAGTGAGCACTCAATCAAGAACGGTGCCCCGGCCCCCAGATTAAAGTAAGCAGCCTTGGACAAGTAGAGCGGCAGCACGATCAAGGAACACACACCAGCAACCAACACTTAGACCTGGAATAGGAACAAGACAAACAGAGGCCAAGACATGCAGAGCTAGAGAAAGGGCTGGAAATCGATGCCTGGACTCAATGTCAGACACCAAGACTAGGAGCAGGGACCAACATGGATGTCCAAGGCCAAAACGTGGAAGCAAAAAACCATACCCAGCATTTACACAGGGATTCACACACACTGGACCAGACCCCCATACCCAAGAGCAGCAGGTACACTGAGCTCCAGTCTCTGGACTAGAACCCCACACCTAAGCCCAGCATGCACACTGAGCTTCAGATTCTGGACTAGACCCCTCGCAAGCAAGCATAGCATGCACACAGAGCTCCAGACCCTGGACCAGATCGCCAAGCCCAGCATGTACACTGAGCTCCAGACTATGGACTAGACCTCTCACAACCTAGTCCAGCATGTACACTGTGCTCCAGACCATGGACTAGACCGCTCACACCCATGGCCAGCATGTACACTAGGCTCCAGACCCTGGACCAGATCCCCACACCTAAGCCCAGTATGTACCCCGAGCTCCAGACTCTGGGCTAGAACCCCACACCTAAGCCCAGCATGTACACGGAGCTCCACACTCTGGGCTAGAACCCCACACCTAAGCCCAGCATGCACACTGATCTCCAGACCCTGGACCAGATTCCCCACACCTAAGCCCAGCATGCACACTGATCTCCAGACTCTGGACCAGATTCCCTACACCTAAGCCCAGCATGCACACTGAGCTCCAGACTCTGGACCAGATTCCCTACACCTAAGCCCAGCATGCACACTGAGCTCCAGACCCTGGACCAGATTCCCCACACCTAAACCCAGCATGTACACGGAGCTCAAGACTCTGGGCTAGAACCCCACACCTAATCCCAGCATGCACACTGAGCTCCAGACCCTGGACCATATTCCCCACACCTAAGCCCAGCATGTACCCTGAGCTCCAGACTCTGGGCTAGAACCCCACACCTAAACGCAGCATGCACACTGAGCGCCAAACCCTGGACCAGATCCCCACCAGGCCCAGCATGTGCATAGAGCTCCAGACTATGGACTTCAACCCTCACACCCAGGCTCAGCATGTGCACAGAGCTCCAGACGCTGCACTAGACCCCTCACAACCAAGCCCAGCAGGTACACTCAGCACCAGAATCTGAAACGGAGCCCCACCCCTAAACCCAGCATGTACACGGAGCTCTAGGCTCTGGACCAGAACCCCACACACGCCCAGCATGTACACTGAGCGCAGGACTCCGGCTCTGGACCAGAACCACACACCTTAGCATAACATGTAAACTGAGCTCCAGACTGTGGACCAGAACCCCACACCCAAGCCCATTATATACACTGAGCTCCCGACTGTGGACCAGAACCACACACGCAAGCACAGCATGTACACTATGCTCCAGACTCTGGAGCTCAGTGTACATGCTGGGCTCAGTTGTGAGGAGTCTAGGCCAGTCTCTGGACCAGAAGCCCACACCTAAGCCCAGCAAGTACACCGATCTCCAATCTCTGGACTAGAACCCTCACAACCAAGCCCAGCGTGTACACAGAGTTCCAGAATCTGGAATAGAACCCCAAACCTAAGCCCCAGCATGTACACAGAGATGCACTCTGGAATAGAACCCCACACCCAAGCCCCAGCATGAACACTGAGATCCAGACTCTGGAATAGAACCCCCACCCCTAAGCCCCAGCACCTACACAGTGATCCAGACTCGGCAATAGTACACCTAAGTCCAGCATGTACATAGAGCTCCAGATCCAGCTCAGATCCCCCACACATTAGCCCAGCATGTACACTGATCCACAGACTCTGGACCAGAACCCCACACCTAAGCAGGGCTTGAGAGAAAGATCATCACGAGCAGGCATGATTCAGGGCAGACCCTCCAAGCAGACAGTTTCTGGACACTTGCCAGACCCTAATAACCAGATGAATAGCTCCTTCTCGGCTTGCTAAATGTGAGAAAAGATTCATGCAATGAGAGCGTCTACCGGCTTTGAAATAACAGTCGCTCACAGTAGTTGTAAAACGTATACCTTGCCTAAGTGTGATGCATTCCTAGCCACTACTGTGGTAGGCCCAACGGTTCATCACAGATTGGCTTCATGGAGCCGGGAGCCATGCAGTGATGGAGCCAGTGTCTGCGGTCCCAAAGAACAAGGACCTAGTGCAACTGAGTGCAAAGCTGGTCTCTGCGACAAGGGCAAAACAAAAGAGGTGATGGCTGGCATGACTAGAACTAATCTTAACCTCTGGCATCGCTCTGGGCAACCATCCAGACCATTGTGCTTCGCTTGCCAAGCCATTACAGAAAGGGGAAATACCATATGCAAATCAGGCTTGGTGCCACACCAAATGGGCAGCCCAGGCCGAACTACTAGGTTTTAACCCTTCTGCACGAGACATGTTTCAGCATCACTGGGCTAAATCAGTGAGGAGTAGCTTGGCTCTCTAGGCCCAGCAGGCACGGCACCCACATCTGGGCATACCCGTCCCACTCAGGGGGCCAAAGGTGACAGGACTAAAGCAAAACTAAAGGTGAAGGCTGGAAGGTTTACACCTAATTTACACCTATGGCATCGCTCTGGGCAACCCCCCCAGACCATCGCACTACATCATGCAGACGAACGCTTGGAGAAAGCGATTCATTGGCTCACGCGTTTCACATACTGAAGTCCAGGATGTAGAGGTCCGAGTGGTCCATCAGGTCAAATTCATCCCCCATCCCTTGCTCCGGGCACGGGCTGCAAGGAAAACAATCATGTCAATGGAACATCACACAGTGGATGGAAACATAATATTAAAAGTTAATGGGAACAAAATAAAGCATATACCCACTGTCAGGCCCGTCAATTACCCACAACAATGATGAGCCTTTCAATT
Organism: Ambystoma mexicanum; assembly: GCF_040938575.1. Lineage (NCBI taxonomy): Eukaryota > Metazoa > Chordata > Amphibia > Caudata > Ambystomatidae > Ambystoma > Ambystoma mexicanum. The sequence continues at coordinate 1,286,203,705 of NC_090928.1, forward strand.
TACTTCATTTACACTCCTGTGTGACTTGGTCACTGCCAGGAAGATGCCCAGAGTTCCTGTGAATCCCACCTTTCCTGCACAACCCTCATATAGCCATCCCTGTCACACCCACCAAACAAAGAAAAAGCAACACACACACACACACACACACACACCCCCCCCCCCCAGGAGATGCCATAGTCCATCACAGAGTAACTTAGTTAAAGGAAGACCACACATGTGTAGGTTTACCCACACACAAGCACACGGGGGGAAGGAGGGTGACAGTCTCCAGGAGATGCCATGGTCGACCACTGAGCCACTGAGTAAGGGAGGGCAGAGGAAGACAACACTAGCTCACCGTAATCATATTTCTGATGCTTGTATCTGCTTGACTTAACATGCTTTGCATAAGCTGACATCTAGTGGAAGTTGCAGAGTATTGCACACAGTTTTTCAAAGTTTGAAAAGAGATGTCGTCAGGGCGTGCCTGTAATACTATCCCTATTGTGTCGTAACTTGTACCCATGCTCCCTCACGCATTGAGATCCTTCAGATTATTGGTTTCTGACAAGAGAGTGTACGTTGTAAGCGTGGAGTGAGGTAGAGACCATGAGGCGTGAAAGATCTATGCTTTTTTTCTCAAGCACATTCTACTTCAAGAGGGGAGGAAGGGCGGGTTCATGTGTATCTAAGCAGATACAAGCATCAGAAATACGATTACGCTGAGTAATATATCCCTCTGAGGCTTGTGGATCTGCTTAGAATTACATGCTTTGCATAGATTAGCGAGCAGTACTTTTAGAAGGCGGTGGGTTGTTAGAAGGTAGCACTGCAAAGAGATATTTTAGCACCCCTTGTCCCACCTGTGTATTACCCCTAGAGTGTGTGTCTAGACAGTAATGATGGGTGAAAGTGTGTACTGAGCGCCAAGTGGCAGCCTTGCAAATGGCATCTAGGGGTACATTTGATATAAAGGCTAGAGTTGCCCCTGTGCCTCAAGTGGAGAGTGCTCAAGGCTTGAATGGCAATGTTCTCTTGGCAATAGAGTAACAGAGTTGGACGCAGTTGACAATCCATTTAGAGATTGCTGCTTCAGACCTAGGGTCCCCTTCTCTCCCAGCAGCTACAGACACGAAAAAACAGTGTTTTTCTGATCGGTTTAGTTTTTTGAAGGTAGACCATGACAGCTCCCCTAACATCAAGTGTATGAATGCTTTTTTCTGCTTAGTTTTTCGTGTTTTGGAAAAACGCAGGTAGTTCTATTGTTTGATTTACATGAAAATTCGATATGAACTCTGGTGACAATCGAGGATGGGTGCGTAACACCACCTTATCTTTGTGTATAACTACGAAGGGGTCTTGTACCGATAGAGTCTGTAGTTCACTCACCCTTCCGATCGAGGTAACCGCTCATCAGGAAGGCCGTTTTGTATGTTAGGTGTTTAAGGCTGGTCTTGTGCATAGGCTCAAAGGGGGCCCCCATGAGCCTTTTGAGTACAATATTGAGGTCTCAGCCGGGAGTAGGATTAGATATTTGAGGGTACTGTTTTTTTACACCATCCATGAAAGCCGGAACCACAGGCATCTTCCACAACTAAATTTTGCTTTGAGATGTGGTGTAAGCGGAGAAAGCTGCCAGTTGTACTTTGAGTCAGTTAAAGACTAATCCTGAGGCAAGTAGATCGAGCAGGTAGTGGACTATATTGGACGGTTAACAGTCAGTTGGATTAAGAGACAGAGTTCTGCACTATAATACAAAACTTTTCCATTTGTTAAAATAGTAGCGCCTTGTATTAGGCTTGTATGCTTCTTGCAGTATTTGCATGCACCTTTGGTCTAGGTTTAGGTGACCACAATCTATGACCTCAGGAGCCAAGCTGCTAAGATCAGCGTCTGAGGGCATGGGTGCTGCATTGTTCCTGGATCCAGAGTCACAGGTTGTCCGGACAAGGTAGTTTCATGGGAAGATACAGGGACATAATTTGAAGGTGGGAGAACCAGGTCTGTCAAGCCCACAACGGAGCTATTAGGATTAGCATCCTTTCTGGGGAAACCTATATGCGTAATCTTGGCATTGTGCATTTTCCAGGGTAGCGAAGATGTCTATTTCTGGGAATCCCCACTTTGAGAAGACATCTAGCATTTCTGTGTTTAGTTGCCACTTGTGCTCGGAGGGTAGCATTGTACTCCTGCTTTGAATTGAGTTCTCCTGGAACATGTTGCGCCACTAGGTACAGCCAGATGTTCTGTGCTAGTTTGGACAGCCTCTAGTTTGTACAGCCCCGGAGAGTGTCGTCACCCCCCGCCCCCGTTTGCTTAGATAAAAAATGTATGCGTTACTGTCCAAGGACTAGGACTGTTTTGTGTGCTAATTGAGTTTTGAAGGCTTGAAGTGCTTTGAGAACCGTTAGTAGTTCCAGAAGGTTGATGTGCTTTCTGGTTAGCACCTGTGTCCACAAGCCGTGAGCTGTGTGGTGGAGGAAGTGAGCCTCCCACCCTGTCATTGATGTGTCTGTCATAAGAGTGGCCTTGATCGATGGTGTGTGGAAAGGATTTCCTTTTAGTAGATTGTTTCTGTTCCACCACTGTAGCGATTGAACCAGAGGTTGCAAAACCACCACTAGATCGCCCCACAACAGGCTTACCAGCGACCATTGTTTTTCTAGCCATTCTTGCATTGGACACATGCGAAGCCTGGCATGGGGCACTAGGTAGATGCAGGAAGCCGTCATTCCCAGTGGGCGCATTGCTTTTCGTACTATCACCCGACAACTGGCTACATACTGAGGTGTTTGAAACAGCATATTTCAGACCCTTTCCTCGGAGGGAAAGACCAGTCCGTTGTTTGTTTTGATTAGTGCACCCAGAAATTGCTTTACTTGGCTGGGCACAAGACTCGACTTCTTTTCATTTATCGAAAAGCCCAATCCGAACAGCAGATTGTTTGCTGTGCGTTTTGAAGGCACCTCTGGGGAGAGTTCCGGTAATTAGCCAGTCGTCTATGCAAGGCTACACTGGAATGGACGGCCTTCGCAAATAGGCAGCCACCACTGCGAGGACATTTGTGAATACTCTGGCGGTTGATGCAATTCCGAAGGGTAGCACATTGAATTGGTAGTGCTCGTCTCTCAATTTAAATCAGAGGTATTTTTTGCGCGCTGGCAACATTGAAATATGAAAGTATGCGCCTTTCATGTCCAATGTTGCCATGTACGCCCTAGTATCAGTAGTGGGAGGACCTCCTGCAACGTTGTCATCCTGGGGCTTGACATACGTGTTTGCAGGGTACAGGTCTATCACTGGGCGCATTGTTAGAAGTACATTGAATAAATCCCTTGATTTTGTTCCAATAACAGTACCAGTTCGATTGCTCCCTTTTGGAGAATTTCGATCTCCTGCAGGATGTTGAGGTGTTCGGAGGACATCCTTCCTATTCGAGGTGAATGGTGTTGAGGTGTTTCTAGGAACTTCACGGAGTATCCTTTGGCCACTGTGTCTAGAACCCAGTGGTCAGACGTTATTCCCTCTCATTGCTGGGCGAAAATTATCAAGCGACCCGCGACAGGGGATGGATGGGAGGGAACATGGATTGGCCCGTCATTTGGATACAGGGACTGCTGTGCCCCTAGAGGCTGCAGCTCTGCCACGTCCTTTCCCCTGGTGAAATCCACGCTACTGGTAGGACGACCAACCCTAGTCACAGTAGAAGAGGCATTAGACGTGCTTGTGCCGGCTTGGCCTGGTCTGCTGAATCCTTGCACCCCGGAACCTTCAGCATGTGTTGAATACCGCCTTCTGTATGAAAGGTTTGTTGGTAATTTGACCAAGGGTTTTGGTGGTCTCATGTTCATTTTTTGTGGTTTTCAGCTGGTCGTTAACCGCTTTACCAAAGAGGAGACCCTCCTAGATGGGCATGTTGATCAGGGCTGCCTTTGTTTCTGGCTTATAACCTCGTCACACTAGGGATACTATTACAGTCACACCCTGTTGACATCCCTTTACAGACTTTGTAAAAACCTCATGTGCAATACTCCGCAGCTTCCATTACATGTCGGCCTATGCAAAGCATGTGATTCTATAAGCAGATCCACAAGTCTCAGATATATATATATATATAATACATTACTCACCGCAATCGTTGGTGCTTTTATCTGCTTAGATTCACATGCTTATGCATAGGCCGTGTTTCAAAACTCAAAAAGGGACGTCGACAGGGCATGCCAGTAATAACATTCGTAGTGTGACGTCCACTGTACCCATGGTCCTTCATGCGTCGAGGTCCCTCAGATTGTTTTGTTTCTGACATGAGGTTGCATGAAGTGTAGCGTGAGTACAGGTGTAGTAATGCAGATATGCATCAGATAGAGCACAGAAAAAACCTCTATGCACCTTCTACTCCAAGGGGAGGGTGGGCGAATGTGTAGCTAAGCAGATACAAGCATCAGAAATACGATTACGGTGAGTAATGTATCCCTTCTGAGGAATGTGGAATCTGCTTAGATCACATGCTATGCACAGATTAGCGAGCACCACAGAAGGTGGTGGGCTGTGAGACGGTACAGCGGAAAATAGATGTTTTAGAGCTGCTTGCAGTGAAGGTGTATACTGATCTCCATGTAGCTGCATTGCAAATGGTGTCCAGCGGGACGTTTGCGATAAAAGCCAGAGTAGCTCCTGTACCCTTTGTGGAGTGAGCTCTTGGTGTGAAGGGCAGTGTTTTGCTTGATAAAGAGTAGCAGAGCTCTATGAATCTGACTATCCATCTGGACATGGCATTTTTGGAAATGCAGTCTCCTTCTCTGCCTGGTGCTACGGAGATAAACAGTTGATCTGTTTTTCTGAGCGGACTGGTCTTGTTTGCATAGTAAAGGACTGCCCTTCTTACATCTAGTGTATGGAGTTTCTTCTCAGCTGAGCATGTTGGGTTCTGATAGAAGGCCAGAAGCTCAATGGATTGGTTTACGTGGAATTTTTGAATGAACTTAGGTGAAAATCTAGGGAGCGTTCTTAATAACGATTTGTCTTTGTGGATAACAAAGAAAGGATCTTGCACTGACCATACTTGAAGTTCACTGACTCTCCTTATGGAGGTAATGGCCACCATGGAAGCCATCTTATATGTGAGGTGTTTAAGGCTTGACTTATGCAGTCTCAAAGGGGTGTCCTTGCAAGTACTATGTTGAGGTCCCAACCCTGCGGTGGGTATGATATAGGAGGGTGGAGCCTTTTTACTCCCTCCATAAATGCCTTAATGACAACAACCTTCCACCATGATACTTTACTGTGAGAGGTGGTGTGTGCATTTAGAGCCAGCAGGTGAACCTTTATAGAGTTAAAAACTAACCCTTAGTCTAACAAGTGGAGCACGTAATGAAGAATGCAAGTTGGAGTACATTCTATTGGGTTTATTTGTTTGACTGGTACCAAATTACAAATCTCCTCCACTTGTCCCATAACAGTGTCTGGAGTTTGGTTTACGTGCCTCCTTGGGGATGTCCATACAGCTTTGAGGTAAATTAAGATGTCCAAACTCTATGACCTCAGGAGCCATGCTGCCAAGTCCAGTGAGTGAGGTTGAGGGTGTAGTGTTGTCCCTTCGTGCTGGAAAAGCAAGTTGGCCCACGGGAGCTTGATCAGATCGCACATTGCCAGTTTGCGCAAATGTTGATACCAAGGTTGTCTCGCGCACCTGGGAGCAATTAGGACTAACGTCCTCTCTTCCCTGTGAATCTTGTTCATCACCCTGCTCATTAGTGAAGTTGGGGGGAAAAGCGTAGGCAAATTTCCCTGACCAGTTCATCCATAGGGCATTCCCCTTGGAGTCTGGTTGGGGAAACCTGAACGCGAAGTCTGGGCATTGCTTGTTTTCGCTTGTGGCGAACAAGTCTCCACTTATCGTCTTCTAGAAGGGGATCTCTGGTTGGCAAGTCCGCTAGAGTGTTGAGGTCCCCTGGAACATGTTGGGAAGTCAGGAACATCCCCCATTTGAGTGCCCATTTCTATATTTTCTGTGCTAGCTTGGACACATTTGGAGAATGTGTGCCCCCCGCTTGTTGGTGTAGAACAGTGCAGAGGTGTGGTCTGTGAGAATTTGTACCGACTGATTTTGTCAGATGTGCTTCGAAGGCTTGAAGCGCTTTGAGTACTGCTAGAAGTTCCAGCAGGTTTATGTGGTTCTGTGCTGTGATTTGAGTCCACGTACCAAGCACTGTGAGATGAAGGTGATGGTGCCGCCCACCCCCCACCCAGAGAGGGAAGAGTCTGTTGTAACGATCGCTTGCAGCACTGGGTCGTGGAAGAGTTTTCCTTTCAACAGATTCTCCTTTGTCCACCAGCGCAGAGCATGTACTAGTGTTGGCGAAACGACCACTAGATCCTCCCACTGACCGCTTGCCTGAGACCACTGTTTCGCCAACCACTCCTGCATCAGGCGCATGCGCAAACGTGCATGTGGGACCAGGTAAAATGGAAGATGCCATCATGCCGAGCAAATGCATAGCTTTGCGTACGGTTATCTGGTGACCGGCTTGATACTGCGGTATTTGCAGTAGTATGTTCCGAAGGAAAGATTAGACCTTCCTCTATTTTTATGACAGCTCCTAAGAACTGTTTGGTCTTGTTTGGAACAAGGCTTGACTTTTTCTCGTTGATTGAGAAACCCAATTGGAAAAGAAGGTTGATCGTTCTTTGGCTATTTTGCTTGCAAATTTGGGGTGTCTCCCCAGTGATCAGCCAGTCGTCTGGGTAAGGGTACACAGGGATTGCCTCCCTGTGCAGGTGCGCTGCCACCACCGCCAGTCCGTTGGTGAATACCTTGGAACGGATGCTATGCCGAAGGGTAGCAACTTGAATTGGTAGTGCTGGTTTGATATCTTGAAACGCAAGAACCTTCTGTGCGCTGGGAACATTGAAATATGAAAATAGCCATCTTTCATATCCAAGGTTGCCATGTAGTACCCTTGCTTTAGCAGTGGGATTAATTCCTGTAGCGTTGTCATGCTGAATTTTTGTGGCTTGACATGGGTGTTTGCAGGGCGCAGATCTAATACAGGGCGCACTGTTAGATTATTTTTTGGGCACAAGGAAGTGAGTTGAATAAATATCCTTGTTTACCTGGTTCGCCAGGACGATTTCGACGGCGTCCTTTAACAGCAGCGCTTTTGCCTCTTCCAGCATTATGCACTGGTCTTCCTTTGTGGTCGTCTTTTGTCTGGGAGGATGGTTGGAGGGTTGTTGTAGCAGCTCTACACATTAACCGTCTGCCATGGTTGAAAGCACCCACTTGTCTCTGGTTATTTCCTGCCATACGTGGGTGAAGTGTGTTATACGTTCTCCTACTGGAGAGTCTTCCTGTTCGTTGTCATGATAGTGGTCCCTCTCCCCGATGTCCCCCTGCCCTCTGAATCTGTATATGCTCCAGTGTCCAGGAAGCTTTGGTTGGGGTCATAGTGTACAAGCTGGCATGGTTCCTGCTGAGGAGTGGCTGCTTGTAGCGATTCTGCCTGGGCTCTTTATGCAGGGGATTGGGACAGTGTCGCCCCACTAGCTGGAGGCATGTTCTGGAGATTTTCTAGGACCCGAGGGCGTCTATCAAAAAAGTTGGCCATAAGGACATGCACCTAATGACTGTCTATATCTTCTGCAGACCACTGCGATGAACTTGGGATGGTTGAAAGAGTGGGAAGTAGTTCAGGTGTAGGCTGCCTCTTGTGTCTCATTGCTTCAGATAATGTTAACTCCGCTTGGATAACGGTCTCCTTCTCCCTATGGAATTTGTGGGTCTTCGATGTGTGGTGTTTCGATGTTCGCCTCTTCAGAGGCATTTCTGGGACATGTTTTTTGACTAGATGAGACAATTTCACAAGGTCCAAGGGGATTTAGCTGATTTCGATGTCTCTGTCGATTGTCGTTTTCGGCGAGTGGTCGTGCCAGCGCTGCGTCTTTCCCCTACGGTTTTCGGCAGTAGTTTTAGACACAGTGTCCGAATTAGATTTTTCTCTCGATTTCAGAGGTCTGTCATGAGGCGAACGTGAAGGCCCAGAGGACAGGTAACTGGTGGAGCTTCCACTCGACGGCGTGTGTGCCCATGTAGTCAGTGTTGACGTCTACTCATGGCCTTGGGTTGTGTGTTTAGCGCGAGGGGTCTCGTCTGTGCTGGTGCCACCGGGCGTCGTCCCTGTAACAGCACTGCTGGCCTGCCTGGTGGGGTCGGGCCTTGCACGTGGGAATTCGATGGTTCCCTTTTGCTGTTGTCACTGAAGATACTGATGCTGCCGTGGCTAGAAGCACCCTCCACGTCTATGGCAGCTTCGGCCTGCATGGCGTGGTGGGCCCAGCGCTTTGTTATGCAATCCTTTATGGTTCTGGGCTTAAAAAGCTTGCAAGCTTTACAGTGGCCCTCATTGTGATCCCTTGGAAGACCGAGGTTGCACACCCGGTGCAAGTCCTTCCAGGCAAGTTTCTTTTTGTATGTAGGAAACAATTTAAAAAGGTGTATTTTCCATTTCGAGTTGGAAGGGCAGTTTGGCAAGGACAAATGTCTACTCTGATTTGCCGATGGGGGTATGCGACACTGCCGAAGCCCATGCCCCAAGGATTGTGAAGATTGCCCATGCAAGCCATGAGCACTGGCCACATTAGGAGGGTATAGTGGACACTGAAATAGGATTCTGGGTAGGTGCAGTGGATAATGGGGATGGGGGTCATGGTCGAGCCTCATGCACTAAGCAATTGAACAATGACTTGTTTCCCCGGTATGCACTGCTGATAATGACACACAAGGCTGCGCTGCAAAAAATGTTTGTTAAAGGAGGTTTATAGTTGTTTAATATATGTTAAAAGAGGAATTATTAATTACTTCTATATGGTGATACAACATTATGAAACATTTTCACTTATACAGATCTATTCAATTGACAGAGAAAAAACACTGCTAAAGGGACGTTACAGTTAAGATGTACCCCACCCTTGGGACTCCTGTGCCTCAGCAGTTAGCTAGTGGTCTCCCTCCTGGGCTCCATGAGCACGTGTGCATCCATACTGCCCCTTTTATTGATGGCGTTCTCCCACTGCACAATGCATATGTGCATGTATAGGAGCACTGTGCATGTATAGGAGCACTATGTATGATGTTTTGGTATAAGTATGGGAAATGCAGATGCAAAAGATTTGTAGAACATTAAATGGCAGCTTGCGGGTGGAATTCTAATATGTTGATAGGCTTTATGTAGAGTTTTTTAAGTTATTGGTGGATATATGTGTGAATGGTTTAAAGCCGGCAATGAGGGAGTATTCCAAACAGAACAGTCAAAAGAGTAGAAGGGCTGTTTCATGTGATGGTGGGCATGTGCAATCCAGTTGTTCTAATAAGACATGGGCAAGACAGGGTATTGCAGAGACTGTGCATAGTTAAACACCATCATCCATTTAATGTATATTAGAGAGAAGAATACCAGACAGAAAATAGTTGGTGCTTTTTTCTTTTTCTCTAGATGTCACCTTTCATGTTCTGGGTGTTAGTCTTAGCAGTGCACGGTGGCGGCGCGAGTTATGGTTGCTTAGCTTACCATAATAGGCACATTTCTTGGGTTTTTGGTTTTACTTAGAACCATAACATCCCTTTAACAATGTCTTTCGTTGAATATAAGCCAGACAGAGCTGGTGATGTATGCCCAGCTGAGGCTACCCACATGTAGACATCTGTTCAATTAAAAGGGGAAAATGTAAAGTACTGCAGGGTCCTAATTATAAGCACGAAATGCCTTCCCTTAACCATCTGCCGGTCCCATTTCCCTCTCTCTCCCTACATTACAAACCACCAAGATGGCGACGTTAAATGTAATTACTCTAAGTGTTAACTGATTAAACAGCATGGTCCAACATCTGGAAGGTTCTAGGGGAGCACCAGAGCTGGGGTAGTGGAATTGATATAATCCAAGAAACCCATCTGACTCCGGAAAAAGAGCAGGCCACTGAGACCCTGGGTGGGTACTTGTTCACCATGCAGGAGAGGAATGTGCATCTGAGGGAGGGGCGACTCCCATATATACCATGGTCAGTTTCTTAGTGGCACGCACCGTAGCTGGCCCATAAGGCAGATATTTCCTAATATGTGGGGAATGACATGGAACAGATGTTACTCATGAACCATAGAATACATGAGCCCGGCATATTCTTCATACGACACACACAACACGGATATGGGGAGGGGACTAAATACAGCAATGAATCCACAAGCAGATGCTACGGAGGAGCGGGTTGGATACAAGAAATGCTTGAATCGCACAATCTGGTGGACATGTGGAGGGCGCAGCATAAACAAATAAGAGACTTTGGGCCGGATTCACACCACATTTACCAAGGGATTGCACCATTATAATTTGTATTTACTAAGCTCAACATATCACTGACAGTCAGTTTCAAAATTATAAATACAACAACCACCTTTTTCCAGAATCCCCATCAGTCATACATTCACTTAGACATGATTTTAGCGAAGGAAAGAGATATATATATATATATATTAAAAAAATGCATTACTCACCGTAATAGTATTTCTGATGATTGTATCTGCTTAGATTCACATGCTGTGCATCTAGTCCGAAATCTAGTGGTAATCGCGTAGTATCGCATCTTTCTTTCAAAGATTGTAAGGGGACTTTGACATGGGCGTGACTAACACTATCCCCAACGTGACGTGCAGTGTACCCAAAAATCCCTCGCGTGTCGAGGTCCTTCTGGTTGTGTTTTTTCTGCCGTGAGAGCCTTACAGTCAGCATGAGTGAGTACAGAAGAGAGAAGGTGTAAGAGGTCTATGTTCCTACTACTTCACAAGGGGAGCAAGGGAGGGGGCATGTGAATCTAAGCAGATACAATCATCAGAAATACTATTACGGTGAGTAATGCATGTCTTCTGATGCTTGTGAATCTGCATAGAATCACATGCTTTGCATAGACTAGCGAGCAGTACCCAGAGATGGTGGTGGGATGTGCGAAGGAACAGTAGCAAAGAGATGTCTTAGCACCACTGGTCTCACCTGAGAATCAGACCTAGAGTGTGCATCTAGGCAGTAGTGTTGTGTAAAGGTGTGTATAGTTGCAAATGGACTCGAGAGGAACATTTGCAATTAATGCTATGGCAGCCCCTATGCCTCCATCAGAGTGTTCTCTAGGCATGAAGGGTAGATCTCTCTTGGCAAGCGAGAAACTCAGTGTGATGCAGTTTATGATCCACTTAGAAATTGCTGATTTAGAGACAGGGTCCCCTTCTCTACCAGCTGCAACTGAAACGAAGACTGCTTTGTTTTCCTTAGTGGCTTTGTCTTTTCCAGATAGTAGATAACCGCTCTCCTCACATCCAGTGTGTGGAGGCTTCTTTCCGCCACGTTATTGGGGTTCTAAAAAAAGGTGGGTAGTTCTATGGATTGGTTTACATGGAACTGAGATAAATGTAGGTGCAAAGCATGGGTGTGTGCGCAAAACCACCTTATCTTTGTGAATCGTGATGAACGGGTCATGAACTGAAAGGGCCTCAAGTTCACTAACTCTCCTTATAGAGGTGATCGCCATCATGAAGGCGTCTTGTAGGTCAGTGCTTTAAGGCTAGCCTTGTGCATTGGTTCAAAGAGAGGCCCCATTAGTCTTGTAAGAACATCATTCAGGTCCTACCCGGGAGCTGGGTTTGAAATCATGCTTCAATTAATGGAATTTTCCACCATAAAACCTTGCTTTGGGACGTGGAGCACGCCGAAAGCGCCGCTAAGTGGATCTTTAGAGAATTGAAAATCAGACCTGAATCTAACAGGTGGGTTAGGTACAGGACAATATGTGTTGGTGTGCATTCAATTGGATTGATGTCCTTGCCATTACACCAGATTATTAAGCACTTCCATTTGCTGCACTAGCAATGCCTGGTGTTAGGTATCCCTGCTTCTGTGAGTATGTCAATACATCTTTGAGAGAGTTGGAGGTGCATGACCACAGGAGCCAGTCTGCTAAGATGAGTGTTTGAGGGTATGGATGTAGTCTATCCCCTGGTCTTGAGACAGAATGTTGTATGGAAATGGCAGCTTCCTGGGAGGGGAGACTGGCATTGCCACGAGATGGGAGAACCAAGGCTAGCAGGCCGACATAGGGGCCACCAGAATCATCCTGACTGGCTTTTCGTGCATCTTGAGCACTATTATGTTGAGGAGGGGAATCGGGAGGGTAGGGGGGTTAGGTGAAAGCGGAGACACATTTCCCTGACCATGTTATCCAGAGACTGTTCCCCTTGGAACGGTTCTGAGGGTACCTGGAGGCGTAATCTGACATTACCATTAGATGGGCATTGGGCGTTCTTCAGAGTGGCGAAAAAGTCAAGCTCTGGGAAGCCCCAATCTGCAAAGACGTTGAGTACATTTTCCTCCTGAAGTCCACACTCGTGCTCCACGGGTAGAGAGCAGTCTCTGCTGAGTACATCCACCAGAAGATTGAGTTCCCCTGAAACATGTTGTGACAGGAGTAACATCTTGTGTTTGAGAGCCCACTTCCATATGTACTGGGACAGTTTGGACAGCCCTAGAGAGAGAGTTCCCCCTTGTTTGTTCAAATAATACATGGCCATAGTACTGTCCGTGAGGACTAGAACGGTCTTCCCCTGAAGGTGTGCTTGGAAGGCCTTCAAGGCCTTGAACAATGCTAGCAGTTACAAGTTTATGTGATTGGATGCTACTGCTGGGGACCACACGCTGTGCGCCGTCTGACGGAGGTGAGCCCCCCCCCATTCCCGTCAGATGCGTCTGTGATATGATATAAATGATATCATATGGCATTTGTAACGCGCCTATACACAAGTGTTTCAAGGCGCGACGAGGCAGGGGGGGACAAGGGGAGAGACAACGATCCTACTAGGCCAGGTGTCATTCAGATCGCGCAAGTGCAGGGTAGAGGGGAGGGGAAAAGTGCAGAGGGAAAGGGAGAGGGGAAAGTGCAGTACAGGGTTAGTAGAATACAAGATAAATAATAAGGGCCAGCTGGTGGCAAGTGCAAGGTAAGTGCAGACAAGTGCTCGGAGGAGAGGCTGTAGGGATACAGAGACAGTCCCGCAGTGCAGGGGTTGCCGGGGAGGCAGTGCAGGGTAGAGTGGCTGGGCCAAGGACCGAGATCGGCGAGTGGCCCGATTGCAGATTCAGTGCACTTTCAGTGATTTTAGCAGGGGAGAGGGGGAGAGAAAGCGGAGGCAAAGAGGAAGGTTTTGAGGTGCTTCCGGAACCGGAGATGGTTCTCAAGTTTCAGGGAGGCAGGAAGGCTGTTCCAGAGGGAGGCCCCTGCTGCCGAGAGAGATCTACCCCCAACTCGTTGCTTGGAGAAGCGGCTGACCCTGAGGGAGTTGGAGGCGGATGAGCGAAGAGCTCGAGAAGGAAAATATTTAGGAAGAGAGAGTTGAAGGTATTCAGGCCCCAAGCCCCAGAAGGCCTTGTGGACAATGCAGAGGGTTTTGAACTTAATCCTCGCAGTCACTGGGAGCCAGTGTAGTGATTTCAGTCCTGGAGAGATACGGTCCCTGGGCTTGAGGCCAAGGACAAGTCTCGCAGTCCTGTTCTGGATGAGTTGCAAAAGGCAGAGAGTAGAGGCAGGCAGATTTAGAAAGAGGCTGTTACAGTAGTCCAGCTTTGAGAGAACCAGGGCTCTAGAGACACTGAGCTTCTGGGGGAAGGAGAGGAAAGGAAGGATACGTCTGAGGAGGTGTAGCTAGTAGTGTGACTTCTTAGAGACTTCAGATATGTGAGGAGAGAAAGAGTGTGGAGTCGAAGATGACCCTGAGGTTTTTTGCCTTGCAGGTAGGAGCAGGAAGAGGGCCAAGAGAGGCCGGCCAGAGAGCTGCAGGGAAGGAGGGAGGGGGTGTGCCGATGAGGAAAATCTCAGTCTTACTGGCATTAAGGCAGAGGTCGTTGGCGGCACACCATTCATGGATAGCAGAAAGACAATCCGAGATGAGGGAAGGGGAAGAGGAGGCCGAGGGTAGCCTGAAAATGAGCATAGCATTCATCCGCATAGCACTGAAAGTTGGGGCCGAGAGCGGCGATGCGGTGAGCAAGAAGTGCCAGATACTGGTTGAACAGCCAGGGAGAGAGGTTAGATCCCTGGGGGACACCACAGGTAGAGAAAAAAATGTCAGAGAGGAAGGACCGCAGTTGGACCTGGGAGGGTCGATTGGAGAGGAAAGAGGTCAGCCACGCCAGAGCCTGACCAGTGATACCCAGGTTATCACGGAGACGGTTGAGCAAGATGGTGTGGTTGACAGTATCAAAGGCAGAAGAGAGATCGAGCAAAATGAGAACACATGGGGTGTTAGAGTCAAGGTTAGAGAGCAGGTCCTCGCGGATGTTCAGGAGAGCAGTTTCCGTCTTTCTGGCAGCTCTGAAGCCAGACTGATGGTCATGAAGACTACCAACAGATTCAGCATGGAGATTAAGCTGGGAGATGGCCAGTTTCTCCAGGAGCTTGCCCGGAAGGGAGTGATGGAGATTGGGGGATAGTTAGCCGGGCAGGAGGGGTCGGAAGAGGGTTTCTTAAGAAGGGGGAGCACAAGGGAGTGCTTGAGGGGGATGGGAAGACTCCAGAGGCGAAGGAGTGATTGCAGAAATCAGCCAGGGCAGGAGCCAAGGAGTCGATGTGGTCCTTGATAGTTTTGGAGGAACAGGGGTGGACCTGTTTAGACGAGACTTTCATAGATCGGACTTGTCTCGAAACCTCGTCAGCAGAAAAAAGGGGAAGCAGGGGAGGTGACCCGAACCGGCGAGTCACTTTGAGGTGGAGGCTGGGGAGCCTTTAGGAGTAGAGTTCCTACCTCTGCCCTTTCCTCTACCAGTACCTCACTGTTGATACGGAGTGTTAACGGAAGAGCCTTGGCCGGAGGACCAGGGGGTACTTCCTGAGCCATATTGTCCATAGGGAGACCGGGAAAAGGATTGTCCATGAAAGGAACAGCGGGAGTTAGAGCTTCCACGTTGGTGGAAGGGCTTGGCCGTAATCTGGCTGAGTGATTTAAACGTTTTGTGCTCATTCTTGGCAGTCTCAAGGGCGTCATCGACAGCTTTCCCAAAAAGGTTGGAGTCCTCGACTGGTTTATTAATAAGAGAGGCCTGAGTTTCTGGTTTAAAGCCGGAGTTCAACCAGGCGTGTCTCTTGAGTAAAGTCCCCTGGGCTAGAGTGCGTCCAGCAGTCTCAGAAGAGTCCAGAGTAATTTTTAATATGTTGTGGGTAACCCGTCGGCCCTCAGCCATGACTGCCAGCAGGCGTGATCGGGTGGGCTCTGAGACCTCTTGAAGGCCATCCTAGATCAGGCCCCATCGGACATCGCTGTAGCTTTCCAGGAGAGTTGTATTGTTAGCGATAGTAGTTGAATAGGCAGCAGAGGCAGTGATTCGTTTTCCGAGGGCACAAGGTTTCTTACAATCCTTATCTGAATGGGCTTCTGCATTGGGCAGTGGAACCCTGCCATCTTTCTAGTGGTTGTAACCACCAGGGAATCCAGTGTGGCATGACCCTGGGGTTTGGAAGGAGGTGGGCAGAATCATTTTTCAACCTGAGGGTTGACCGCCCGTTTGAGGGACGGTGACAACAAAGGAGCTAGGCGCTTCTTTATAGAATCCAGTAAAGAGATGGCCTGACTATTTGGAGGCTTCTCCCTGAGGATATCCTCAACAAATTTAGAGTCAGGCGCTGCCTCATGTATTGCAATCTCAAAATGATAAGCCACCCTCTTTAAAATGGCATTGAATAACATTTGGTCATCCACAGGTGACGACTCCCTTTATGGAGGCGAAGAAGGGGGATCTAGACAAATGATGTCCGGGTCAGGGGTATGTGTTGGTGATAGCCAAGGGCCCTGATTTCCTGACTGATCCCGATCCCAGTCTTGGTCAGCTGTGTCCTGAGCAAATAGATTAATGTCCTCATAGGTATCCTCCTACTCTGAAACATCCACAATATGCTCTTGGTGGCCTTGTGCAGAGATGAGAAAAGTCTGCAATTTGTGTGGAATGGGCAGAAGTCCTCTTCCCTAGGTCTTTTGAGAGTGATATATTTGTCTGAACAGTCAATAAATTGGGCCATTTTGTCCATAACGTTTTCAAATATCTCTCTAGTCCAAAGGGAAGATGCAGAAGGGTCTGTAGGTGGAAAGGATTGCCCAGAAGGGGGAGATTTTCCTAATAAGACCTTCGAGAGAGGCTGGGGGGCTTCAGACTACTACTCTCGATGAGAGGGGGGGGGCCTTGTGTTCTGTAGCTGCCGAAATAATAGCTGTGAGGCTTTTGTGGATTTTTGGTGGCTGAATGGAAGATTGACGCGACTGATGGCGCCGTCGTGGTCGATGACTCCGATGCCTTAGGTGCTTGCGTACCCTTGTATGGTGTGTCGGTGACCGTGTGTTTTTCTGGGCTGGCACCCTTTCCAGAAGAAAGCCCGGTCGCATGCGGCGAAGACTGCTGAGTGGAGGGCGCCAAACCACGAGGTTCGCGAGGCGCCGAAGTTTCCGGCAGCCCTGTTGGCATTGCGCGCTTCTTCGATGTCTGTCGAGGAGGCTTTGGGGGTTGTGTATTTAGGTATTTGTGGTGCGTGTGTGCCCTTGTTGCCGGGGTGCAAACTCCCCATAACAGAGCCAGTGGCCCGTCTGTCGGAGGGTCATTGACGGGCATCTGGGAACCTGAAGGATCTGCCGAAAGGTCGATGGCTTCCAATTTGGAGCCATGGCTGCCGATGGATTCCTCGTCCGAAGTGACAGCACCAATGGGGGAATGGTTTTTGGCATGCATCGCGTAGGCCGTCCACCATTTAGTCTGCCTGTCCTTGAACATTTTCAGTTGAAAGAGCTTGCGGGACTTGCATGAGCACTCATCATGGTCTCGAGGCAGACACTGATTGCAACAGTGATGGGTGTCCTTCCACAGAAACTTGCCATTACATGACGGGCAATATTTAAAGGGTGTCCCATGACAGAGGGTGACAGTAGTCAGACGAAATAGAGAAAGAGAAGGGAAAAAGAAATACATTCTTGAAGAAGACTAAACTCAGGGCCCCACTCTCCCTACTGTAAGGGAATGGCCGGAAGGCCGAGGCCACATGGTCGACAGTCGTCGAGCAGTTGTGGATGTCTTTGGCGGCAGGAAGCCCATGAGGCAGTTGTCGGGAGACTAGACGACGGTAGGGCGTGGGACAAAGTAAGCAATATTAACTCTTGCGAACTCCGCATTAGGCGTCCAACTCGGTTGGCGGAAAAAACAATCTGAGTGACCTCGACGCGCGAGGGGATTTGGGTACACTGCACGTCATGTTAGGGATAGTGTTAAAGAGTCACGTCCATGTCGACGTCCACTTTCGAACTTCGAAAGAAAGATGCAATACTCCGCGATTACCATTAGATGTCAGACTATATGCATAGCATGTGATTCTAAGCAGATTCACAAGCATCAGAAATATAAATGTATATCCACTACATCTTGCGTGTGCCAGGCAGCAGTTAATGTTAATCTTAAAGGAAATTTGTCCCGTGCACTATCACCACCGTAGTGGTCCCTTGGCGCTCTGGCGGCTCTGAAAGAGGAGGGGAGGTTGAGTTAGTGGGAGGAAGCAGGAAAAGTGCAAGAGAGCAGTGATGTGCTGTTGGCAGCCTCAGCCCGGTGGGTCCGTTGGCTGGGCCTGGGGTGTTTGCGGCCGGTAGTTGTCGTGTACTGTTGTGCAAGGCTATGTGTGATTTTGTTTTGTTGTTGCAATGTAGTGAGGTTTGTGCGGTTTGTTGTGCTGTAGGTTTTGGTTGTGTTTGGTTTGGAGTTTGAGAGGTGTATGCAGAAAGGGAAATTGTTAGTGGGGTTGGTTAGTTTGCGTCTCTATCTTGAATTGAAGCGCTCGGCTTGCGTAGTCTCCCCTGTTGCGGCTCTGTCCTGATCTGGGTCTGACTGGCATACAGGTTCCAAACTCCACTAGTCCCCGCCACTAACATGCTCTCTCATAGCTCACCTTATCCTCTAGCCTCTAGTGGCCAGTGCATCTGCCAATGACAACCTCTCAGGCAGTGGGGAGATTGCCGATGTCTCGATAATTCCACACCAATGTGGTACCTGGCGGTAATTAAATTAAGGGGTGGGCGAAATTGTCTGGGTTGGTTGACTCCGTCTCTGTGCGTGCCGCCTGTGTTCCTGTCTATCCTATGTCACCCGTCCAGCTGCTGTGGGCTTTACTCTCCCCCGGTCAGGGATGTCCGTGTCTTTTCGGTTTAGTTATCCTTTTTACCAGTTTCGTTTTCCAGGTTTATTCTGTGGTGTTGTAGAGCCAGGTTTTTAGTGATTTTCTGAATTTTAGGTCATCTTTAGTGTTTCTTATTTCCTTTGGGATGTTGTTCCAGGTTTTTGCGGCTAAGTGGTAGAAGGAGGTGCCTCCAAGTTTTTTTTGAGGTATGGCTCGAGTTCCAGGTGGATTTCGTTGCTCGATCGGAGGGGTCTCGGTTTGTAGACTGTTATTTTCTTTTGTAGGAATTCTGCTCCTTGTCCGCTGATTGCCCTGCGCGTTCTGCACTTTGTTTTGAAGGTGATGCGATGTTTAACTGGGAGCCAGTGTAGGGTTTTTAGGGCTGGAGTGATGTGATCTCTTCTGGATAGTTTGAGGAGTAGTCTTGCTGCTGCATTTTGGATCTGTTGCAGTTTCTTCAGGAGGTATTCAGGTATTCCGAGGTAGAGGCTGTTTGCATAGTCTATTTTAGACATGATTAGGGCGACGATAGTGAATGTTTTGTGCGCGAAGGAGGGGAAAAGTAGAATTCTTCTTGCCGTACGGAGGAGGAAAAAACATTTCTTCACTGTTGCATTTATTTGTGGCTCCAGGGTTAGGTTGTTGTCCATTAGGACTCCCAGATTTTTTACTACCTTTGATGGTGTTGGTGCGTTTCCCATTTCCGTGGGCCATGGGATGGTGGTTTTGTTTTCTTGGTCTTTGGATACGATCATGATTTCTGCCTTTCCTGGGTTGATTTTCAGGTTGTTGGCATCCATCCAGTCGAAGACTTCTTTTAGACAGTCGGTAAGGGTTGAATGGTCGGCATCGATATCTTTGATTTTGTAGAGGATCTGAGTGTCATCTGCGTAGTTGTAACATGTAATGTTTGATTTTTTGAAGGTTCTGATGACCGGGGTCTGGTAGATGTTGAAATATAGTGGGGATAGTGAGGATCCTTGTGGTACTCCACTATCGTTAACTCGTGGAGTGGATTTGAAAGATTTTATCCATACGGTTTCTGTTCTGTCTGTTAGGAATGATTTGGTCCAGCGTAGTGCTGTGTCTGTTATGCCTAGGTCTTCTAGTCTTTTGGTCAGGGTGTCGTGGCTAACTGTGTCGAAGGCTGCGGAGAGGTCAAGCAGAATAAGGGCTGAAGTAGTGTTTGAGTCTGCGTTAGTTTTGTGGTCGTCCCAGATGGATAGTAGTGCTGTTTCCGTTCCTCTCGCTGGTCTTAAACCGATTTGAGTTTAGTTCAGCAGGTGGTGTTTTTCTATGCGTTCTTGGGTTAGTTGATATACGTAGGTTTCTAGAAATTTCGCTGGGTAGGGGATGTTAGAGATCGGCCTGTAGTTGGAAAGTCATCTACGTCACCACTTTTGTTTTTAAAGAGTGGCTTGATGCATGCTGATTTGAAGATCTTCGGTACAGTCCCTGTTGATAGCGATAGATTTAGAAGGTTTCTGTAGTGTTCTGCTGGCGATCCTTGCGCGAGGATTGATTTGTAGATGTCTGGGGGACATGGGTCCATGGGTGATCCCGCTTTCTTGCTTCGTTTAACCAGTATTGCGAATACCTCTGCTGATATTTCAGGAAAGCTTCAGAGTTTGTGTTGTGGTTCCCAGTTGGGTTTGTTGGGTTGTATGTTGTGGTTGGTTGGTCGGATGTCGTTGATTTCTTTTTTGAAGTGATCTGCCAGGTCGTTGCATAATTTTTCTGAGGGGGTTGGGGTGTTATCACAGCCTGGTGGGTTTATCATTTCTTCAATGATGCTAAACATTTCTTTTTGTGTGTTGATGGCATTGTTGATTCTGTCATCGTAATGTCTTTTCTTTGCCTTTTGAATTTCATTCTTGTATGCACGGATTTGTTTCTGGTACAGTGTTTTTTTCCCTGGGTTGTATTCTTTCCTCCATTCCAATTCCATCTTTCTGTTTTCCTTTTTCATGTCGTTTAATAGTGGGGTGAACCATTTTGCCATTGCTCTTTTTTTTTGATGGGGTGAACGGTTTTTCCGGGGCAAACTGGTCTATCGTATCTGCGATCCATTTGCGCAGTATCTCTGCTTTGCCGTCTAGGTCCGCTAGCTCTAGTTCTGTAGTTGAGGGTTTCGTTAATTCCAGTTGTTCAAATAGGTTGCTTTTTTTGACGTGTTTCCAGTTTCTTTTGGTGGTGGTTGTGAGTTTCGGGTGTTGGATGTAGGCTTGGGTAGGCAGAGTGATCACGAATGGGATGATGAGATGGTCGCTCCATAGAATTTGTATCAGAGGTTGCTGTGGTGATGAGTTTTTGTTTGGCGAAAATTGCATCTAGGGTGTGGCCTGCCGAGTGCGTTGCTCCTTTGACTAGTTGTCGTAGTTTCATGGTGCTGAGTTGTTCAATTACTGAGTTTTGGGAGTTGGCGTGGCTGTCTTCAAACCAGATGTTGAAGTCCCCCAGGATGATTAGGTGTTCGTGGTTGATGGCTAAGTTGGTGATGGCTTCTATGAAGTTATCGACGAATGTTGCATCATATGTTGGTGGTCTGTATACCAGAATTAATGTATTGTTGGTTTTTGGGCACGCTGTTAGGTGTATTACCATGGTTTCGCAGTTGAGGATGTTGAGTGGTTCGTCAGTTTTTATTTTCAGGTGTTCTTTGAATGCTATAGCGATGCCTTCTTTTTCCGTTTATTTGTAGGCATTTGAAGTCTGTCAGAAGGCAGCTTTGGAGTGTGATTTTGTAGTTGTCGTCCAGCCATGTTTCTGTGATGAACAGGATGTCAATGCCGTTGTCGTCGAGTAGGTCGAAGATCTGTCGAGTGTTTTGACATGGATCTTGCGTTTATTAGATTGCAGTGAAGTTTGGAGGTGTTTGGTTTGGGTTTTGTCGAGGTCGTCTTCTGCTCGGTGTTGAGGTTTTCTTCTTGTTGGCCTGCGGGGTTTGGGGTGTCAGCGTCTTCGAAGAGTTCTTCTAGGTTTTGTCTTGGGTTTTTTGTGTTTATCGGGTTCGTCTTCCGGGGGTTGTGGATTTTGATTGGAAGTTCCTCTTGCTTTGGTGATTTAGGGGGTTATTGGGTCGGTCGTCTGTATAATAATAATAATAATAATAATTTGGCATTTATATAGCGCTACAAACCCTCAGGTATCTGAGCGCTGCTTATTATTACCGACTGCACGTGGTGCTCATTTATCGACCTCGGAAGGATGAAAGGCTGAGTTTGATTTCGAACCTGCGTTAGCGCTACTCGCTGTGCCACTTGACTGTATGTTGTTTGTTTTGGTCATCCTTCTACTTGCTTGTGTTAGGTTGATTGATGATGCTGCTTCTAATGTTGGGTTGGATTGCCGTGGTGGCCAGTTGTCTGCAAGGTATAGGTAGAGGGATTTTTCTCTTCTCTCAGAGTAGTGCCAACAATGTTTGAATGGGGACACAAGGCCAATGATACTTTGCGCTGAATTAATTTTCAGCTACTGGGGGGTGAAGATTTAATAGCATAGGGAACATACCCTCTACCCTTCTATGGAACACACTGACTTTGACTTTATTCTTATAAAGCGCTACTAGCCCATAAGGCCTCAGAGTGGTACATGAAACAAAAACTTACAAAACAACATAAATAAAATAAATAACAAAATAAATACATAGTAACAACCAAAAAAAGAGAACATCAGAGTGATATGTACATATATGGGCATTATGGAGACATTAAGTAACAACGCCGGTCTTAAAATAAGGAGAAATAAGAGGGACCATTAAAAAAAGCAGTTATTAGGGGCAATATTATATAATATTATATATCTCATGCAGAGCGCCCCAAGGACCCCCAACTAACATCTTTGCTACAAACCCTGGAGTCCCTGGAAATGAAACACAAGTAAGCGGGATGCCAGATGGTAAGCCTAAGACCCAGATAAGGCATGATAAGAAATATTGAGCGCCTTCTAGAAGGTAAAGGGGAAAAGGGCTGAGGTGCAGACATGAAATGTAATGTACTAAGAATAGGGGACTACAGCCAGGCAAACATTAGCTCATCACATTAGAAAGATAAAAGTCCAAGCACTGGAATGAATAGACAGACAAAAGCCCAAGAAGTACAGCAAAACCAAATGTTCATGGCTGGAAGGTTTTGCATTAATCATAACCACGGGCACACGCTCTGGGCAAACATCCAGGTCATCGTTTCTTCAGCCTGCCAAGCCATTACAGAAGGGGAAAGACCATATGCAAATCCGGCTTGGTCCCACCCCCAAGAGGTATAGCAGTCTATATGATAACAGATACGTACCTGAAAATATACCTAGAATCCATTCTTTCCTCGATAGAATAAACCTGCCTTCATTAACACCAAAATGAGGAGAAATACTGAACGGTTCCGTTCACAAAAGAATTACAAAAAGGTCTTGGTGTTAGGGAAAGGCACCAGGCCCTGATTCCACTTAGGAATATTATATATAGCGTGGTAACATCTTTGAGATCACAGCCCTTAACAGCAATGATGCACACTCGGTCCAGGGAAAGTCAATGCCTGGAACATGGTCTCATGCCACCATAGTGTTATTCCCATAAGCAGGCAAACAGACACATCAATGTGCATTACACAGGTCAATCTTCCTTTTTAATCTAGACTATAAAATATATTGCAAGCTACTACACAGGCATAAAATGTTTCTCCAGACATCACACCATTTCTTACTCGCCAAGAGTACATTATGACTTGCAGTGTCGAGTACCAATTTTGCACTATATAGAATTCCTTACCAATTGCCTCATTGTGCGCATAACGACTCGCTGATGCACTCGGACCAAAATAGTTGTATGGAGGTAGGATGGGCTGGACCAATAGTTGTATAGTACTAAAGATTCAATAATGCCAGGCGTCAGCCTTGAATTGTCACGCTTTATTAAGCAGTCACACTCAACTCAGGGAGTCACCCCCCCCCCCACCAATGAATGTGGCGCACATCACATCACTATGATTTTGATTCAGGTTCAATTTGCTATGGCCTCCAACCCCCTCTTGCACCCAATCTCAAACAATTCCCGGTGCCACAACGGACTAGCAACCAGGCCGGTGTATAGTAAGAATATATATTTTTGATTTATTTAAACCAAATTTGACAAACAGACTAACATCAGCCACCAATGCTGTGGCAACACAAGAACAAAAAGGACTTCTGTAATGGCACCAACACAGAGATGATACCGAGATATGCAGTCACAATTTCCCACAGCTTTCTATTCAAATCACCCACCAATACAGAAAAAGAACAATTCAAGAAACACAGTGATTGCTGATTTGGTTATAGTACTTTTGTCTCCCAGGAACCCCACTCTCCAAACATCAATTAGACTTGGCCCCTCTGAATTGAAGGCCAGTGGCAGAGAGTGGTAACACAATGGGGAAATCGCTTTGGGTTCTGATAGAAATGCACTCATTACCAGAGATGCAATATGAGGGAAAGAAAAGCACTGGGAACATTCTTTTGTCACACCTAAAAAGAACAGGCAGGGCTTTGTGGTTTGGGTCAGAGCACAATGGGAACAAAGGGGAAATTTTGTTTTACCCACTACACATGCAAAGGAAATGCAAGGCTTCACACTTCTGATTTAAAATGAAGGGGCTCAATGGGGAATTTTGTTTTCCACCCTGCACACTCACGTGGGAACAGGGTTTTTGGATTCATTCTTTCTGCACATCTTTATGTCTAAAACGTCTCAAAACACACTGGGAGGAGCTTGTTAGTTTGGAACACTAACAAAACGCACCCTGTGATTTCTATAGGGGAAATCATTGATTTACTTTCCTTAAAATATGCCAAGGATCTACACAAACAAACAGGATCTTTTGCTATGGGGAAATACTAGAACAATAGGTGAGAAAAATACAGGGCCTACACAATGTATGGCTTTGGGATAGTTTTACTTACAGGAGAGGCCTTGTAATTGGCATCAGGGAAAAGCAAGACACCTCTGGGGCAGCAAGGGTGTCAGTCAAGGATAGTCCCCTCTTGCTCCTCCAAGGGATCCCAGTCAGCTTCTATGTCTCCTGGTCCCCGTCTCCAATGCAAGATTTGGGGCCTCTCTGATTGGGTGATTCTCACAAGAGTTCAGCAGCAGGTTACCTCCCGGAATAAGTCAGAAAAGCCCAGTTCTGACGCAAACTGGTTTACCTATAGGGCAAATTACATCACAAACTTGTCATGATTCCTGCAGAAGGGATTTGTTGGTTTTCTCTGCCCACCTCCCACCTGTGTGCTAATAGGACAAGGATATGAGGGGTGTGAGTAAGGAAAGTTGTGAGAGGAGAAAGCTTTGTCATCCCAAACTGACAAGTGGGTTTGGCATGTTCAATCAATCAACATGGTAAGCACCCTACTTTTTCAAATCTTTATATGTATGGATATATTTTTAATAACTACATTTTAAGGCCAATGAGATGATACTAATCTGAAATCGGCAGGCCCTTTCTATGCAGATACACATATTTTCTTCGTTCGCTCAGGAGCTGTATCAGTGAAAAATATGCCACTTCATAGTTCCCATTTGCCACTTCATAGTTCCCATGTTAATTTTGTCCTTCACCCTCACACTAACTTGCAAATCTCTCGGAATTAAGGAAGACCCAAATCAAATTTTCCTTAATAACTTCTGTTATGTTTATCACACAAAAATCATTGTGGCATGGTTCATTGGGGGTACGGTCACCTTTAATAAAAGTCTGGGGTGAGCGTTGTGGCATATACGGTGCCCTTATGCAATAAAAATGTATTTTTCCATTAACTAACTCCAGCATCACATGCCTTGCTCACTCTGGCCCCCACCTTTGTTCTCTTAAGACGCATTTTCCCTTAAGCATTTGACCAGCCAGATGCGGGCTACTGTTTATCTTAGCCTATCCCTTCCTGGCCTTCTAATGTCCCTTGCTGACACTTTAATGTACAATTCATGGGAGTTGTGACCTCAAGGTCACTTCTGCTGAAAAGACAGGCCTGGCTTTATCTATTTACACCGTGGTTTCCATCAAAAGCAGTGTATTTCTTTATATTTTTAAGCAATGGACCCGATAGATTGTTGACAACCAGACCTCCCCTCTCCAGGACCAGCAGAGGAAAGGTATTTGAGGTTAAACTTTTATTTCAGAAGAACCGACCGGCTGCATGTAGAATTCTGCAGGGAATGGCTTTTAACTCACCCAAAATGCATTTTACATGACATTTCATAAGGCATCTGGGCCTTATATCCATGTGTAATGTACTTCTTTAATGTCACAGTTGCAATAGACATGAGTATCCCTTCTGGATTGTCCATATGTATAGAGCAGTTATATGACAAAACCATGTTCACCTTCTCTCTGCGTACTGTCATTTAGGATGAGGAAAAAGGGAGTTATTTTATTTCTTATCAATGCAAGAAGCTTGGTTTCACTGGAGATTGTGATTACAATCTGGTATTACATTGAAGATAATGTACACACTGCTATCTGTCTCCAAGTAAAAAGTGTAGCTTTCCATGGATTTAGTAAAACATCATTGTCAGCCATGTGTCTTTTTTTTCCTTGCTGAAATGCATTGCGCATATCTTTGCACTTTTGAGATTTAAGCCCATTTTCTTTCCTTTAATATTTAGGCCTGTTTTTGGTTCAATAGGCTTTCTGTCTGACATCGCCATTTCTGTGATTTCTGTGCTGGCCTCATACTTCAATGGGACTTCACAAATTACTCTGGCCTCTATTTCTGGCATACAGGGGCTATATTTTACCCCACAGAATGCAAAAAAAGTCTGACATATGCATCTTCTAGCAAGACCACTCAGATCAAGCAACGACTTTAGTCTAAAACCAAAACCATACAATAAGTAAAGATTCGGAGGGTTGTCATTCTCCCATCTGGCAGCAAAAACATGGAACTGCCTCCCAAAAATCATACGCACTGCAAAGGATCACCTGAAATTAGGAACACAACTTAAAACGTGGCTCTTCACATCAGAATCTGAAGGGAACGACTAGGAAAAACAGATTCAGCTGGAAACAATGCCCACCCCAAAAAACATACATGGAAAAAACAAGCCAGGGAGAAAAGCCAAAGAAACTACCCCAACAATACCCCACTCTAAATCGAGAACTGGACACGCAGACACAGACAGGGTGGGGTGGGTGCATCAACCAATAATGCCAACACAAGAGGGTTCAGGGCACCAACCCCTGGCAGGTAGAGATCCTGCAAAAGCAACCCAGGGAGGCACCCAAAGCCCCCAACAATCATCTCTAGCCAGGGAGCGGGCAGGAGGACATCACAACCTCTCATGCCCACAAATTGCAAGAAAGCTACCGAGGAAAACCACCACGCTACGCAGAGCCTGTCGATTAAACTGCCAAATAACAGCCAACATACAGGATGGGCAGAGTAGTCCAAAGCAACAAGATAAGAAAAATTCCCAATAACCCAACTCTCAAAACCTCAATTTCAACATACACTTCGCCAACACAACCACATCTCTGAAAAGCAGTCTGCACGCACTTCACCATAATTCAACTTCAAAACAAACAATACAGTCATGCACAACAGAAAATAGGAATTGTACCGACCCAACAATCGCACCAAAGCTCAGTGAAAGGTGCAAACCAAACTGAGGCTAACAGACATCACAACTCTTACTCTACCTATTCCTGCTATACCCTATCATCACCCTCCACACTCTCCTGTCAGATCCGCCAGTTCGCAGACTATTCCATTGGTGAATGTGCGCGGTAGAAGTGCTTTTTAACATTAATAAAATTAAGTTTCCAATGTCACCTATTAATGAGATTATGAAAATGAGTCCTAATAAAGGAAACAAGGCAGGAAAGAAACAGGATTTAGTAGTGGTCTACAGGGCGGGAGGGAACATACCTATATATATTTGCCACTACGGTGTTGGTTAAGATTAGTCGGCTTTAATTGCATATGAAAATGAACCTGTAAATGAAAATAAATGGAATGAAAAGACGACCGGAATGCCCCCTGTCCTTGCTGCTCCCGTTTCTGATCACCAATAACCATGCGGCAGGGATCATTAGAGCAACTCCAGATATTGCCGGTATCACAGTAATGGGTGTGGAGAAGAGACAGTCCTCTAGGTTTCTATGCCACAGCCTGCATCTAAATCCTTCAATGATCTGATTAAGACTGTATGGGAGATTTGTGGATACAAACTAATTGCTGACAAAACAAACATTACAAATAGGACGTTGGCTTGAGGACAAACCAGAAAATGGGGAAACCATGGTTTTATCAAGGTGAACATGGGAAGCCAGACTATGAAATATCTATGTATCCAGATTACAGCCAAGAGAGAATAACTTTATGGGGAAATCTACAATCCAATCCTTCAGAACATCCATTTGCCGAATTCATTTCGGGACCTCTTACCACTATCCATGAGGGGACGGATTGGAGCAGTGAACATCCTACCCAAGGTACTATACCTCTTGCAGTGTCTAGCCGTCCACTGTCTCCCAAGGATGACCACAAGGCAGATATAAGTTTTATGCGCGTTTGTGGGTACCGCTGATATATAGTTTACATCTGTATCCTAAATCCTATAAGCGTTCTAAATAGTTATTTGGTCCTGTTGCCAGAATAAAGCCCCATTTGCACAGTGGAGTACAAAGTAAATTCGAGAGTTTTGTCTGGGTTGAGTGACCCAAACGTCCTGGTGTCCCGGGCTGGCGCTTTCAAGCAAAAACAAGGCCACCAGGAGAAGAACCCAATAGGAACCTCTGCTACCCCAAGATAAGATGCCACAATAGGCTCCGTGACCGAAATGAAGTGAAATCTTCCAATAATTGACAGAAAAATATAACCCGTCTACAAATAGGCTGAAACGTGTCTCGAAGATGGTCGTTAAGACCAACATGCATTGGACCCACTAAGAAAACCTACGTCTGTGTGAAATTAATACTTCTGATTTTTTCTGTACATCAATGCTTTTGTGTAAAGGAACTCATTTTTGCAAATATGAAAAAATAAAATAAATGGAATGCATATATGTAAACGTGAAGTGATGCATTCACACAAGTCCTTCTAGATGTTTGGGTCACACAACCCAGACAAAACTCACAAGCTGGATGGATCCATCTCAACCTTCATTTAGGTAGGGAGAAAACCAGAAAAGAGTTGCAACATGGCAACTCGTGTTTAGGAGTGGGGAGGTCTATCTCCAACAGATTTGAAACCTTATTTCAGGGCTGTCCAATTCTACGACATTGTGACATGGATCCGGGGAAACAGATAAAGCATGGGCATAAATTGAGGATTGCTTCACTCCATTTATTAGGGTATTGTCTTTTGCTAGTTTGGCTGAGCCACACAGAGCTCATAACATGTTCTGAACATTAAGAGAATGGCCCTTTACGACTCAACGGGAGACTAGAAGCATTACTGCTACTCAGTGCACCTTAACTGGGGAACTTGGATCTACTGATCTCCCAGGAGAGCTTTCTACACCATCTTGCTGAGGAACCTGAATCTACAGATTTCCCAGGAGAACATTCAACATCATTTTGCCTGGGAATATACTCCCAGGAGAGCAATCCACATAATCTTGCTGGGGAACTAACTAGAGAAATCCCAGGAGAGCATTCTACATCATCGTGCTGGGGAACTTGGATCTACAGATCTCCCAGGAGAGCATTCTACATCATGTTGCCGGGGAACTTGCTCCCCGGAGAGCATTCTACATCATCTTGCTGGGTAACTTGGATCTACAGATGTCCCAGGAGAGAATTCTACATCATCTTGCTGGGGAACTTGGATCTACAGATGTCCCAGGAGAGCATTCTACATCATCCTGCTAGGGAACTTGGATCTACAGATGTCCCAGGAGAGAATTCTACATCATCTTGCTGGGAAACTTGGCTCTACAGATCTCCCAGGAGAGCATTCTACATCATCTTGCTGGGGAACTTGGATATACAGATGTCCCAGGAGAGAATTATACATCATCTTGCCTGGGAGCCAGGAGAGAATTCTACATCATCTTGCTGGGAAACTTGGATCTACAGATCTCCTAGGATGGAAATCTAAAATCAGTGGAAGCTTCAAGGCATACACTATGAATTCCAACTCCTAGCAAAGGGAGACATTAAAATCTTTTTGCAGGGAGAATTTCATATACAGCACCATACCTTTTTCATACAGCTCCAGAAAAGACACTACATACTGTGTAAAACTCAGGAAAACAGTAGAGCTCCACAAACCCTCATTACATAGATCAAAAACTAGGGAGGGTTTTGGGACTACACGAGTGGCCTAATTTCAACCAATCAAATCTAGAGTTGGGCAAACAGGATCTTGTAACAGAACTGAGATCCTGAAGGGAGGGGGTGCTTGATCATTACTACTCTAGAAAACTCAATCTCTGGCACAATACATAAAACAACGCTATGCCTTACTAGGAACGAGTTCCAGTGGTAGGTGGCGTTGAGATTTTCCACTGTGCCAACTATTGTGAAGTGCAGAGGAACCCAGTCAGAGAACTGCTGAAGAGGCACCCATGGCCACATGTCCTGGTCTTGCCCCAAATTACAAGCCTTTACACCATTTCCAAGTAACAATAGGAAAAGGCATTAACTTGTCCCCATTACTGATTATATTCAGGGGCCAGAACAGAACACGCATAAATCGCATGACAGATGAACAAGTTACTTTCTTACCTGGTAACGTTCTTTCGATGGGATGGTCCGACGACGTATTCCATATCTATGACAGGTAATCACCACAGCTGTGCTGCTTCGGAAACTTTGTCCTGCGTCGATGACGTTGATGCGCCATCGTCGAGGACCTCCTCCGACGTCCGACGTCATCCGATGTGATAAGTAGGACGCACGACGCCCGTAGCCTCAGTTGTAGTTTTTTCCCCCAGAACGTGTGACAGTCTACTGCCAGTCAGACACAAAGCCTTGCGGAACGTAAGCTGCAATCGCAAAAGAAATTCTGCAGCGGGGAAGCGATATGGAATACGTCGTCGGACCATCCCATCGAAAGAACGTTACCAGGTAAGAAAGTAACTTGTTCTTCGAGGGGATTGGGTCCTCCGACGTATTCCATATCTGTGACAGACTCACAAAGCAGTACCAGAGCAAGGGGGAGGGAAAGAATTTAGAATCAAAATTTAGAATTGCCAATCAAATAGCAGAGCAAAGGACCGCCTTGCCAAAGGCCAGATCCTGTCCTCGGATGGAATCGAGGGAATAGTGACGTACAAATGTATGTACTGAAGCCCAGGTGGCTGCATCACAGATGTTGCGAATAGGAACACCCCTCTGCAGGGCAGTAGATGCAGCCATACCCCTGGTAGAATGGGCCCGCAAGCCAGCCGGTGGGTCCTTATCCGCCAAGCGGTAACACTCAGAGATGGCCAAAAGAATCCAGCGAGACAAAGTCTGTTTCGTCATAGCTTGTCCCAAACGCTTTCCAGCGTAACCAATAAAGAGTTGATCGTCCACTCTGACCCGGGACATGCGTGAAACATAAAAGCTTAAAGCTCTCCTAGGATCAAGCCTATGGAGCCTCTCCTCTTCCTTACCAGGATGTGGAGGAGGATAGAACGCCGGAAGAACAATCTTCTGGCTCAAATGAAATTCCGAAACCACCTTCGGAAGAAAAGAAGGACGAACTCCAAGGACAACCCTGTCCTTGTGAAATACAGTGAAGGGTGGCTTAACTGAAAGTGCCTGTAACTCACTCACTCTGCGAGCGGATGTAACTGCAACTATAAACACAGTTTTCAGAGTTAACAGCCTCAAAGGGCAAGAATGTAAAGGCTCAAACGGAGCACCCATAAGAAACCTAAGAACAAGGTTTAAATCCCAACCGGGCACCAGGAAAGGTGACGGAGGGAACACATTAGTGACCCCTTTCAGAAACTGTGAAATTAAAGGGATTTTAAAGTAGGAACACTCTTCGGACGAGCGCTTAAAGATGGACAGCGCCACCAGGTAACCTTTAATGGTACCCACTTGCAAGCCCCTGTGGGCCAAAGAAAGTAAAAAGGACAGAACCATGGGGATGTCACATGCAAAAGGATCCACATTCTGAACTCTGCACCAGTCGCAGAACTTACGCCAACGGCACAGAGACTTTGTTGCTGGCCTTCGCGCCGAGAGCAACACCTCCATCACGTCTTCAGGGAGGTCCCAATCCTTATACCTCAACCTTTCAGAAGCCAAGCGTGAAGGTTGAGGGATCTGACCTCTGGATGGAGAACCTGAACCCCCTCCCGTGAGAGCAGATTGTCTCGGTAGGGAAGACGACGTGGAGGACAGATGGACAAGTCGAGAAGGTCCGGGTACCACGTCCTCCGAACCCACGCCGGAGCAATGAGGATCATCCGGGAACCGAACTTCCGTAACCTCCGCAGCACTTGCGGGAAGACGGGGACTGGAGGAAACGCGCACGTTTTCGTCTCCGGCCAGATGAACTGCCGAGATCGAAACTTCCTGCTGGATGGCCCAGAACTCGAGCTGCATCGCCTCCCTGCGCAGAGGAAGTGACCCTGCCCCACCCCCCCTTTTTGTTGAGGTAGTGCATGGCCACTGTGTTGTCTGTCAGGATCAGGACATTCTTTCCTCGCACAGTCGGCAGAAAAGCCTTCAGGGCTAGCCTGACGGCCCTCAGCTCCAACAGATTGATATGGAGTCTGGACTCCGACGGAGACCAACGACCGCTGACTGTCAGCTCGTTGGCATGAGCTCCCCATCCCGTGAGGGATGCATCCGTCACGATCGTCACCTCCGGCCAGGGAAGCCAAAACGGAGCCCCCTTCATCAATTTGCCTTCGACGGCCCACCACAGAAGGTCCTGGGCGACCGAGGGCGGCACCTGAACCAGGTCCGACATACTGCCGGAGGACAGCGACCATTGCATCTTGAGTGCCCACTGCAAAGACCTCATCCGCAGGCGAGCCTCTGGCACCAGAAGAATGCAGGATGCCATGAGGCCGAGCAACCTCAAGAACTCGAACGCTGGGAGCGTCTGGGCATGCTGAAACTTGTGCACCATCTGCTGAATGTGAAGAGCCCTCACCTGGGGAGGAAAACACTGCCCCAGGGAAGTGTCGAGCACTGCTCCGATGTACTGGAGCCGCTGTGTTGGCGTCAAATGGGACTTCTTTAAATTGAGGGAGAAGCCCAGCCTGTGAAGGGAGTGGCAGGTGACGGACAGATTATCCAGGACTTGCTCGGGAGAGCTCCCCCTGATCAACCAATCGTCCAGGTAGGGGTAGACGTGAATCCCCCCTTGCCTGAGATGCGCTGCCACCACCACCATTAGCTTGGTGAAAACCCTCGGGCGGAGGTCAATCCGAACGGCAGGACCCGAAACTGAAAGTGCGAGTCGCCAACCGCGAACCTCAGGTACTTCTTGTGCTTGGGATGGATCGGCACATGGAAGTAAGCATCCTTGAGGTCGAGAGACACCAACCAGTCCTGAAGCTGAAGGGCCTGGAGGACTTGAGAGTAACCATCTTGAACTTGTCCTTCCTGAGGAGTTTGTTCAAACCGCGCAAGTCCATGATGGGTCTCAATCCCCCGTCTTTCTTCGAAATCAATAAATAAGGGGAATACCATCCCTTGTTCCTCTCCGCTACAGGCACCAGTTCTATGGCGCCTGTCTCCAGCAGGGCTGGAATTTCCTGCGCAAGGAGCGGATCCGGACTCTTCAAAGAGAGGTTCCCTGGTGGATTGTCGTGAGGCCTCTGCCGAAAGGGAAGACAGTAGCCGTGGGTTATGATCTCCAGAACCCACATATCTGAAGTAATGGCACGCCACTCTACAAGATGCTGCGCCAGCCTTCCCCCAACCGGCGAACCATGGGACCTGGCCTCATGACTGAGTGGTAGCGGCTGCGGCGTTGCCCGAGGGCAAAGAGGCAACTGCCTGAGCGGCCTTGGCACCACAGGTACCCTGTCGTCCACCTCTGGTACCCCTGCGTTGGCCTCTTTGACTGCTAGCTCCTCTCGCTTTACTGAAGAACGAGTAATAGCGAAAGGAACCACCCCTCCATTGCTGTCCCCTAGGACGAAAAAAAGGCGGAGGTTGGCGAACTGCAGTGCCTAACGACTTTGCTGCAGCTTTGGAGGTCTGCAACCTCTCAAGGCTCTCGTCAGCCTTGCTGCCAAAAAGGTGTTCACCATCAAAGGGCATGTTGAGGAGCCAGGACTGCACATCAGGAGCAAACCCCGACTTCCGCAACCACGCAAACCTGCGTATCACGGTGCTCGCCGCATTCAGCCATGTCCAAACCCGACTGAACGGACTCACACATGGCATCCTTACCATCCTGGACCATAGCAAGGAAAACATCCCGTTCGTCCCCTTTGGGAATATTTTCAGCCGCTAACACAACACAGTTCCACAGAGTGTGTGTGAAACGAGACAAGGCACATATGGAGTTGGCCGCCTGAAGCGCCATACCCCCAGAAGAAAACACTTTCTTCGCTCAGCCGTCAAAACGTTTGTCGTCCCTATCAGGAGACATGGTAGGGTACGACGCCTGCTTTGCCAGGGCCGTGGCCGCCTGCACCACCAAACTCTCCGGAGTGGGGTGCCTGGTCAAGTAGCAGGGGTCGCTACTGGCTGGACGGTATTTTCGCGACAAGGACCTGCCTACCGCCGGGAGACTCTCCAGAGCAGTCCAAGCCGCCGCCACCCTTCTCTGTAGAGCCATATGAAACGGTAGTACGGGGTCAGTTGGGGGACCAACATCAAGGATGTCTGTGAGATCATCCTGCACAAACTCCCCTGGGGGAGCAGACCATCCCAAGTACTCGGAGAACCTAGCCATAAGGCGCCAGTACGAGGAATCGGCATGAGAGCCAGGCTCAGGCCTACAAAACTCCACCTCCGGAGAGGTGTCCAGTCCACTGGCATCATTCAGTGACTGCCTCAAATCGTCAAATTGGCTATGGCCCGAGACCATCTCATCTGGAACCTGACTAGGAACCAGGCCATCAGAATCCTCATCCACCTCCGAAATATATTCCAGGTGGTGAAAAGAAGGCACCCGAGAGTACTTGCTCTTAACCAGAGACTTTCTAGGGGGTTCCCCCGTGCCACGGGGTACCTCCGACACCCCGGCGCTGAAAGGCGTCGAGGGCGTTGAGTGAATCGGCGCCGGTGTCGAGAGAACAGGCATCGGCGCCGAGAGGATCAGTGTCCAGTAAGTCGGCTCCGAGCGTGTCCTTCGACGACCTGAGCGTCGACAGCTTTGACGACTTCCTCGGCGCCGGAGCCTCAAGAAAGCCTGTCGACGCCCTCGACGCCTCAGGCGTCGATGTCTTCCTCGAAGACATCACAGGTGCACACGGTCTCGAACGTGTCGAGGACCGGGACCTCGAACGGGTGCGTCGAGAACGAGTCCCCTTGTCCGAACGGGACCTCTCCTGTGACTCGTGCCGACCACTCTTGCGAGCGGTGTCTCCCGACCTCTCACGGCCGACCCCACTCGGGGGCGCGGACGGCTTAGTACCCTGCGACTCGAGAATCACCAGCATTTTCTTCCCGAAGGAAGCCCATTCCTCTGGCGTCGCAGGGCTGGTTGGGTAAGCGACGTGCCGGGCAGAGTCCTCAGAAGAGGACCTGGAAGACGACCGCTGTCGGCTCTTCCGAGAATGCCTCGAAGAGGCCCAGGAGTGGCGAGACCGACTCCTAGAAGGAGACCCACGAGACTTCCGACGACGACGCGGAGAGTCACCTCTCGAATCATCCGTCGAAAGCCCTGCAGACTTCGACTTCCGGGGCTTGGACAACCGACCTACCGACAACTTCTTCTTACGTTCCTGTAAGGCTTTGGACGTGAGCGACTGGCAGTCGATACAGTCATCCGTGTCGTGGGCCTCCCCGAGGCACCAGAGGCAGGCGTCGTGCGAGTCCGTCACCGACATCTTGGACCCACACTCCCCGCAATTCTTGAAGCCCGGACGCGGGGTCGAAGACGAAGTAGAAGACATCTTCCTACGAAGGATTTTCGCACAAAAACGAACAGGTTCGAAGAACCGAGAAGAACAGAGCGCCAATGAGTCGAGGCATAACCCGAGATTCACGAAGCAACACGTTCGCGGAAAAAACGGAACTGAGGCTACGGGGGCGTCGTGCGTCCTACTCATCACATCGGATGACATCGGACGTCGGAGGAGGTCCTCGACGATGGCGCATCGACGTCATTGACGCAGAAAAAAGTTTCCGAAGCAGCACAGCTGTGGTGATTACCCGTCATAGATATGGAATACGTCGGAGAACCCAATCCCCTCGAAATATACTTACTGTAGCGAAGTGACTTGCAGGCTTACCTTGGGTTATAGCTTAGGTTTATTGAAGGTATTTAAGTTACAGTTACACTAAGATAAATACATGAGTATGGAGTAAGACCAGCACTGGCCCCATCACCCAGGCAGGGGAGCTCTAACTGCCTGCCTCAGTATATAACCCTTAGATAAACATTCCACCATCCACACAGTAACATTCCATGTGCCATCACAGACTCACATCATAACAGCAAGACACAGACAGCCACTACATAACACATCTCGTTCCCTTACCAGACACACACACACAGAAGGTCACTACACAACACATCTCCTTCCCTTACCAGACACGCACACACACAGAAGGTCACTACATAACACTTCTCCTTCCCTTACCAGACACACACACACACACACAAAGAAGGCAAAAACAACACAGCATTACTCACAAACTCAAACGCAACCAATTTAGCCAATACATTCAAATACCACAGATAACCATGAGACACTGGCCAGACATCCCAAGTTCATCTGTGTATCCGGCATTTGACCACAGACGACCCAATGGCAGCATTACAAGAGTCTACCATGCCAAACCCACTGTCGGGAGACAGCACAGTCTTTGGCACAACATCATATAGGAAAAATAACATACGAAGGCGCTACCTCCATTAAATAATTGTGGAAACAATCCAACGTGGCACTAATCCACTCTGATACCAGCCCTACTTCATACTGGTAGAGGCGCTACCTCTCGCACACCACAATGTTCCACAAACCGGAGGCGCTACCTCCCTCAAGTACACTTGCGTCCATGCACACCAGAGGCGCTACCTCTCTCCAATACAATTTTTCGCAATAACCGGAGGCGCTACCTCCCTCAAATACCCTGGTGACACGCACAATCAGAGGCGCTACCTCTCTCGAGTACCAATTGTGCCACACAGATCGGAGGCGTTACCTCCCTCACATACACTCGCATCATACTCACCGGAGGCGCTACCTCTCTCTATCATGATGCCTACATCGGAGGCGCTACCTCCCACAAAATACACTGACACACTTATGAGAGGCGCTACCTCAAATAATTACCAGAGTGCCACTCATCTCAGAGGCACTACCCATCACTAACATCACTCGTGACACACACACCAAAGGCGCTACCTCTGCAGTGACAGCCTGACTCATACCATCTTCATGCCCGTCCTTGCGCATCCATTGCACATCCACTTTAACTGAATCAGGCCAAGACATTTTGCATTACACCATGCAATGTTATAACTGTGGTATAATTAAGTTAACCAACACGTTTGCCCTAGAAGTCCATGGTCATCTTTTGACCCTAAGACAAATACTATGCTCCTAAAGGTCCATGTTGCTTGTAGCAACCTACACCTGAAAATCCCCAATAAGTTATGTTAGCCCATTCCTGCCCATTCCTCCTCAAAGCACTTTCTTGGAAGCACAAGCATACTTCAATCACTTACTACTCACTTTTAGCACATCCTAATTTAAGCTGCATGTTACATTGTGTAAAAGAACAACACTGCTTTTCTAATAGTCCATGGGTAGTCCACACCCTTAACCTGCAAATCCTCTACATGTTATATCTAACGCACACTCATATCACACAGTACTTCACTTAATAAAAAGTATACATATTATCTGGTGATGTCCTATTTTAACTTATTTGCTGTGCTCTAACTAAACTCTCCAATGGACATTTACACCACTGCCTCACGACCATGAGCTCCAAGTATCCGCTGCTCCTGCCGTCCAATTTTATATCTCCTTGCTCTGTGCAGAATAACGATTACCTCTTATGCCGCTCAATTACAGTTCAGCAATGCTGCGTAGACACATAGCGTGACGACAGCACAACTTATTTATTTTGTGCCGCGTCACAGCAGTGCACAGTAGTTCCACTGCACTCCGTTAATTGCAACTCTTGCCTTGGACTTCTTGCTGCGGCTCTAACATACGTTATAAATTGCTGTTCCCAAAAACCTGAATCGTTGGCTTCTTCTGCCGTGACAGCTGTTTGTATCAGACGCCTTACGAGGGCCGCTACGCAGCGCTGCCACGTGATAAGTCCGATAAAGCGGGTTCTTTTCTCAAACTCGGCAACGCATCCCAGCGTATCATCAGCAAACGAACTTACGCTTATGCGCTGCGTCTCGCATCATCACGCTTCAGATATCAACATTGAACAGTTCTTCATTCGAACGCTACACTCGCGTTCCTTTTGATCACCAACACCCCAGGACCTTCAATGAAGTCATCATTGCTACTCAAAAGCCGGCACCTAACGGAGCTCTCCGTTACCAACCGCCACACACGCACGGTGACTGGTGACTGTTACTTCTCGCACCGATCAACCTCTACACATGTGCACATCGCGCCATATACAGCAAAGAGTTATACAAACATTTCTGTGCAAAGGGGTCACTTATGGCTAGCTCATGACTTTTCTCCGCCTACATTAAATGGAACTTCGCACCCTAGTGCTGTAGGCTTCCCATTGCTTTTCCCTACTCCTGGTGTTTGGCAGCCCCTCAGAACAGACAGTGTCCATTTGCTCCCAGGTTGCTCGATGGGACTTGCCTCTCATTCCATATCCCTTTACATCTTCTTTGGTCAACATCACCCTGCAGCATGTGACCCTTGGATCCCTCAGGAGTTGGGCTCTTCTAGCTCCCCCCTCTTGCTTGAGGGCATTTGATCCCTCGATACGGGCTTCCTTACTCTTCCCTTCCTGAACCCTGGGTGATGGGTCTTACTTGTAATGTGGGGGCAGGGCTGACCACCGCTTAGTCTTCCTCTCTCCTGCACCCCCCGCAGCAGGCTCTCAGACTTCAACTTCTTCTGTTGCGCAGGTTCATATCCCATCCTCGTTGCCAATGTTGTGAAGTGACTTGCAGGCTTAACTTGGGTTATAGCTTAGGTTTATTGAAGGTACTTAAGTTACAGTTACACTAAGATAAATACATGAGAGTATGGAGTAGGATCAGCACTGGCCCCATCACCCAGGCAGGGGAGCTCTAACTGCCTGCCTCAGTATAGAACCCTCAGATAAACATTCCACCATCCACACAGTAACATTCCATGTGCCATCACAGACTCACATCATAACAGCAAGACACAGACAGCCACACATAACACATCTCCTTCCCTTACCAGACACACACACACAGAAGGTCACTACACAACACATCACCTTCCCTTACCAGACACACACACAGAAGGTCACTACACAACACTTACGATAGAAGCAGCGGCAAACTAGTGCATCCCAACCTTGTGGCAGATGTAGGACATATCCCAGACCCCCATCCCTCCCGCAGTCAAAGGAACTGTGATGGGCCAAAATGTGCAGCATCAGAGATATGGCAGGAGTTTCACAAGCTATACTAATAACTCAAGCATTATTCTTCAGAAGATGAGGGATTTCACACGATGAAACAACTGAGGAAGAACAGACATCAGATTCCTAAGTCCAAGGAGACGTCTTTTCCTGGCCAAGCAAGCATTTGTAATACAATGATTTCAACAGCTGTATGGAAACAGGCTTGTGTTGTTTGTTTTTAATAATTATCAATAAAAATGGAACAGTGAGAAGAAAAAAAGAAAAAGGCTTAAACTCTGACAAAGCGGACTCAGAGTGCAGCTGTGAACTCAGATTTGGAGCCACACCCTCATGCTTTATTCCGAGGGTTGTCATCGGCAGGAACAAGGACCATCTGCGGCCTTCATGTAAATGAGAACGTACAGCTTGTACACTGGCGATTTCTGGGTTCCCAGGACCTGCTGTCAGGTGGGGAGCCCTAACAGAGCTGGTGTGCTGGACTTTGTCCCGCCTCCCATATTCCAATACCAGCAATGGCATTGCATGGCATGATTTTTCCTCCTCTAGGTTCCTGGTCGCCCGTCACCATGTTTCTGTGGAGGTAGCCTCCTGAACACGGTGCATGTTTTACTTCTGTGTAAATGACTGATGGCACCACAGTACCTCTGCAACATGGCTTTGCATCAGTGTCAAAGTTGATTAGGGTGGTGAGACTTTCGCATTACATACATAGAGAATTGGTCCTTTGCCTTTCTGTACCCTATTCCATGGAGGACTGATGGTGGCCCTAGGCCTGCCCTCTTTCACAAGGCCATAGCCCCTCCACTTTTACCCTCCCCCATATACTTCACAGTATTATGACAACCTGCTGGCTGACCCAAATGCATGGTGTGGATTGCAGCATTAAGGCTCGACTTGCACACATGTACATGAATAGTCAATTTCAGACTGTGGCCAAGCCGATTGAACTGCTCTATTGCCAAAACATTCACCTTCCATACACAGCCAGCTCTGGTAGACAGCATAGGTCTTGGCGGGCCATGACCCAGGTAGTTGAATCGGCAGGTAGAAGTATACCCAATTTAAACAGGCTTCCAGACTTTAAGGGAATGCTTGAACTCATTTCAAGCCACTCACACAACCACACACCCTAATGAAGAGCTAAGACCTGCGAAACGAACAACCCCTGCAACAAACTGCATCCCTGCCACCCGTGTACACTCCCTCTCCATCAATGCTAAAAGTTCATATTTGCATGCATTTAAGCAGAAACACGCACTGGCTCTGGACTGCCTCTTCCTGGCCTACCTCTCCTACCCAGTTACCTCAGCCTCCAACTGTATACCCAGATCTGGACACCACAAACGTGGGCACAATGCACTATGTCCAGGTAAGCCCCTGCGCACCGGAAGGCTACCAAGGTAGTATTTGGTGCAGTAGGAATTGTTATGATTCACAAGGTGTGGTCACTTCTCCCCAAGGAAGAGCCCTTTTGCATGAGCATAGGGAGGTGCAGCCGCTACCCAATAATCCCCCTAGGGGTGGTTTAATGCGGGAGTACCTCATGGGGAGGGTCTCCCCCCTCTGGGGACAAGGATGATCACCTGGGATACAGCCCATTAAATGTTTCCACTCCCCAACATTCCCAGCCCTCCCCACTGTTCAGAGCCATTAAATAGCAAACAAACCTATGTATTGTTGTAACACCAGAGATAAACCTAAGGCTAAGTACTAGGACAAGGAAGAGCATAGGAGACATGAAGGTGATTGGCTCTGCTTGTACTGGTACGAAGTGGCCCTGAGGAGGCATGAGGATTGAAAAAGTAACAAATGACTATCCAATGTGTCAAGGCCAGTCGGGTCTACCCCGCCGGGTCTGGCAGCAGGTGTGGAGGTGAACGAGTATGAGAAGTCCAGTCGCTGACGAAAGACCAGAGGGAAGGATGAAGTGCTGTGGGAGTCATCGACGGGTTCTGCAGGAGCGAACCCGGGCAGAAGACCAAGCAGGAGAGCAGAGGCGCCGAACAGACAGGAGAAGTACTGCACTGCTGACAGAGCAACAGCAGTGTACCAGAGAGAAGACCCACAGTCCCAGGAAGTCCAGGTGACGTACCACAATCACACACAAGGTAACAGGCGGTATGGGAGACCTTGAAGGCACAAAGGAGGCTGGCTCATAATGCTCTCTCTACTAAGCATACTAGAGGAACAGTGGGGAAAGAGAAACACTGACCACCAGAGAAGGGTCTGGAACCAAAAAGCAGATGCTGAGAGTATTAGACGGAATCTTCCTCATCACAGTGGGAAAGAGAACCACTGGCCACCAGAGAAGGGTCTGGAACCTGAAAGCAGATACATACTGAGAATATCAGAGGAAATGTTCCTTGTCGCAGTGGCAACAATAAGACCACTGACCACCAGAGAAGGGCCAGGGACGCAACAAAAGGAAACTGAGCAAACAAGGAGAACTTCATTGCCGCAGTGACAGCATTAGGCCCAGTGATCCACAAAACCAGAGTGGCAACGTGTGAATCAGGATGAATATTGCGAGAAAGCTCTGTGCCAAGCAATACCAGGAGAAGGGAGAGAATCTCCTGGCCCGAACTGGGAGTTGTACTAAGGACATCAGGGGGAGGGAGTCATTCTCCTGGCATTATTGGAAACTGTGTAGAGCTATACTAGGAGGAGGGAGTCCTTCCCCTGGCTGTGAACCTTGTATAAGGGCTGTGTAAAACCAGCAGGCCAGGGAAAGGGAAGCATTCCTCTTGGCGTTTTTGCTGCAAGAGAACATTCTTTTGAACATTATCGGAGCATCAGGAGAAGTGAGCCATACTCCTAAAGGAACTTTGTTAGTTATCATTTAGTTGCAGTGTGAGGGATAGAAGTAGGTTGTGACAAGATGTTGGAGTTTAATTTTCTCGACATTCTGGTGGATCCTTTAGTATTGGTTTTGAGGCAGGGAACCCTCTCTTACAGGATAGGGATAGAGAGGTTTGTTTTGATACTGATAGTAAAGGTCTATAACCCTACCATGCCACCTTTGCGTCAGCTTCCTTCTTCGACCCCCTTACAGAACCCTACTATGTTATAGTGCTAGCACCCAGCCTGAAATGATCCCACCATGGGACTGCATATCTGAATAGAACAATGAATACTTCAATCACTTAGGATGTGCTTAAACTAGGTCTTACGCAGTTCCATGTTCAGTTTCTCCACCCCAGGCCGGTTTAAAGAATGAATTACTGTAGCATGATTATTTCTATTTTATTTTGCATTTTTATAGGATATATGGTCCCACAAACACTTCTTAAAAGGACACAGCGCACTGGGTAATCATGGCGTGAGGTGCTGTACATGAGTGCTAGAAGAGGTGATGAACTGACTGGTGGATGGTGAAGAATATTCATGGACTAGAGACCAGAGAAATGGAGGCAGGACAGACCTATTACATAGGTCCAATGAACTGAAGCATGTACAGTGGAGTTAGTATGTTAAGCACCCAGCAATGGGCTGCTCAGCCATCAATGTATCCTTTGTATAGTGCTTCTTGGCAAAGCATGTACTGTGGCGAGTCAGAAGGAGGAAGCAGACATTCCGAGGACATTTCCAACAGTGTTTAATGAATAAGGTCCAACTTTCCCCATCGCTATGGGGTATTCCCTACCTACTTTACTAAGGTGCCTGTCGGTGTATGTGAAAAGGAAAATTCTGCTGTCCAAAATGAATGCCAACTGACCCTACCACTATTCTAACAAACAAAGGTCAGGAGAATGACTCCCTTCTCCTGATGGTTGCTGCTCGCACTTCTCTTGTTTAAGCTTTTGAGTTTCTTGTTAATATACAATTTTTAAATATTCTCTCGTTACTTTCTGTACATGTTCCTGTAGTTCTCTTTGTAGGCTTGTGGCTTTCCTCTCCTCTTTAAGGAGCACTTTCTTGGGTCTTTGTCGAATCCTTTGATTCGTGCGAATATGTTCTGCGTAATCGTGGAAAGTGCATTTTCCTATGTGTTGATGGCAATTCTTCAACCTTTCATGGCATAGTTTATCTTGTATATCATTTACTCCTGAGGCTGCTCTACCCTTTACTTTAGAATATACTTTCTGTTACACTCCTCTCGATGTTCTGAGAAACGGGGCGTTTCCCCTTGTCATAGAATAGTGACACGCATGTTCCGTTGGTTCCTCCCTCAGGATTATTTATGATCCTTCTTACGTTAACACTGTTCAAGTTCATCAGGTTTAGTTTCACAATTTCAGCACTTGTGCTGAGACAAGTCTCTGTGCTTGTATAATGAGCCCCGCTCAGCCTCCCAGTTCTCCCTCGAGGCTCGACTTGCCTCTGCTTCTCACCTTCGGCACATTCTGATCTTCCGTCGTTTGTTTCGCATGTTCAGGGCACTTCTGAACATCACAGGCTCTGCGGTTCTCTACAGCTCGGCCTCCTTCGCTTGCCGGGGGCCGAACCTGTCTGAGTATGCGTTCCTCTCCCTCTGCTTCGTTCGGCCTGCACTCTCTCTTCAACCTCCCCATCCCAGTTGATTGAAGATTTTTATTTAAAAGAGACATTTTCGTTTTATTCCTGGTAATGGCATAAAATAGCTTTCTCTCCAGCCAAGTCTCGGGACTTCACACTACTTTGGATTTTATTTTTACTGTAATAGTTTATTACAAACTTTTTCATTACATTAAGTTTCCAACATTCTGTTATCAATTAACCACGATCCATAGGTTCAATCTGAGGCGAAGAAAAAGGTCTTAATGATATCGAATTGGGAATCCTACTAGGTATTTGAGGCTTTTGACTGCCCGAGCCTCACCACTTAGGTTTAGCGAGGACCTAAGATTCGACCTTTTATCAATGGTCTATCCAGTAACTTTGAATTACCTTCCGTGTAACTGCACACAGATTCTCTTTTAATGACATCATTGATACATTCAGTTGTTCAAGACATTTCTTGTATCACCTGTTTAGTATTTCTGGATAAGATCCATTTGGTTCAAGGCCCAGAAAGTGGTATGGCTTGGCAGATGACATGAATTTTTTCTGTAGAAATGACAAAGTTTTCCATAATACTATGGATTGCAGCGATTGTAGCCCCAGTTCATATCTGATTGCGACAATAGGTGTACATACAGGGAGGCGAAGAACCTTCCTCAAAAAATAGCCCTCCAGAACGCTCCATATTGACCAGTTTAAGTTCAGGCCCAATTTACTTCCAAAGGTTATTGCAGCTGCTACCTTCTGGGAGTAAAACATAATGAGTGGTTTCATGGAAAACTTGCCATATTTAGCATGTAAGATAATTCCGTGTGAAGTCAACATCTTGATCTTAAGCTTCCAATCTTGTAACCATTCCCATTCTCTTATGGATTTATTGACCAGGATTCCCAGGTATGTAATGGTCTCCGTAGTTTCCATGATTTTGTTACCTCTCTCCATTGGAACATCTGTCTTGCTTTCCCCACCTTGCGACAGAAAGACATGATTTTTGATCTACCTGCGTTTATTTCAAGCTCATTTCTTTTAAAGTATTCGTAAATCAGATTTGTCGCTGTAATCCCATTTGTGTCATGTCCAATAATATCAGATCATCAGCGTATATGACCCAGGATACTGGTGTTCCATTTATTTGGGGGATGGGAGGGGAATATGTTTGCATTTTTGCGTACTTCAGGTAAGTACACTAAATCCAACAAACACCAAGGAGGCTAAATGACACCCCTGTTACACACCTTTCTCTGTGGTCATCTCACCCGTTAGATCTCCTTTGGCATTCAGTCGGATACGTATTTTTCTATCAGAGCCATTATCGCTTGCAAAATGATCCTCTGGACACTGCCAATCCTTAAGCTTTTTCCACAGCATTGCTCCAGTAACACTGTTAAACACTTGACGAAGATCAATGAATGCTAGAAACAGTGTTTGATTCGCTTTCAATTTCCGAGCTTTATAAAA
Organism: Ambystoma mexicanum; assembly: GCF_040938575.1. Lineage (NCBI taxonomy): Eukaryota > Metazoa > Chordata > Amphibia > Caudata > Ambystomatidae > Ambystoma > Ambystoma mexicanum. The sequence continues at coordinate 1,286,248,503 of NC_090928.1, forward strand.
TCCAGTATCGCGAGATATAAATCTGTCCCAACACCCTTAGTAAATCCTGTCTGTCTTGCATCAATTATGTTTTCTTTATCTGCCAATTGGAAAGCTTTTTATGTAGAAATGATGAAATAGCTTTCCAATTACATCTGACAGGACGATTGGCCGATAGATTTGATCTAGCCCCTTTTTTAAAGATAGCAACAACTATCACCAATTTCCAAAATGCCACCATTTTCCTTGTATTCACAATTTGCTGGAACAAATTTCGATGAACTGAGCCCAGAATTCCTTGTTTTTCTTTAGCATGATGTTGGTCACCCCATCAGGCCCTGCTGCTCCTGAGTTTTCCATTTTGTTATACCTTCCTCAATTTCATCTTTTTTAAAGATAAAACCCCATGTTTTCATACAGGCTCTTCCAACAATTCATTCTGGTACAGGATTGATCTTGCAAACCCCTTTTTGAAATTCTTGACCCACTTTGCCTGCTGGATTTTGGTCAAGAATAGTTTTAAAAGAAATATGTCAATTACGATAGCCGTTTTCCATCTTCTGGCTCCAGTTTTGGCACTTCATCTTCCAAAATTTCCAAATATCCGTTTCCAGTATCCTTTTTTGCATCGCTACTTCTTGACTGTACATGTGCTTTGGTTTTTGATGACAGTCCTGTATTTATAGATTGATACATTGGCAATAATAGGACATAGTTTGGTTCTTGCAGACTTTGCTTATTTTATTGTTAAATGCCTTGGTCAGGTTCTCAATTCCTCTCTGGTTCAACCGTAGGCGATTCTTCCTTGAGTTTATTAACAAGTCGTCAGAATATCTCTTCACCGTATCCTGCCACTTCATCTCCCATCTCAAGTTTATTGCATCACGGTCACTTTTGTTCACTGCAGTTACTCAGAGATCACTTATTTTTATATGGAGATTTTTCGATGCCCAAATGTAGTCCAAGATGGCTTGGCACTCGTTACGGTGCCATGTTGGCTGTGCAGGGATATCGCCACATGTTTGCCCGTTTAGCATTACACAATTCCATGCTGCCATTTCTTGAGCCCATCGCTCAGCTCTGTCGCCACTTGAGGAATTCAAGTGTATCATATGCTCAATGGGTTTTCCATTCTTGTCTATACACTTTATGTTTAAATCACCACAGATTATGATATAAGAATGGTGGAATTCCATTGTACATTCATCAATCAACCTTGACATGAGTCAATTAGACATCCTGTTATTTTTGCTGGATTCCAATACGTATTGATAATCAATAAGCAGCCATGATTATTGTTCTCATTTTTTACGTTTTGGAATACAGTCCCCTGTACAAATACATTTGGATTCTTTAGCACAGGTAAGCAGAGATTGTTTCTTATCGTTGTTACAAGGCCCGAAAACGGTCTTCCATTCTGATTTTTTCCAGCCGCATTCATTAATATTATGAATCCATCGCCCACCGGGGCCTCGCCCACCCGGGCCTCGCACAGCCAGCTTTCTTGTAAGCAAAAAATGTGATGAGTATCTCTATCAATGCCCTTCTTGTTAAATAAGTGCACACATCCTTGTGTATTCCAGGAAATGAGTGACTTCTCACTCGGACTCCTGAGGGCCTTTAGCTAGTGCCTATTGGAAGAGTCATTATTACTGTTGAATTTTGGCTGGACCAAGTCTTGCACATGATGCCCCTGGTTAAACCTTTTTTTCAGGATCTCTCTCCTTTGCTCATTTTGTGAAGTCTCAGTTCTCTTATGTTGCTTATTATCTTTCATCTCTCGTCCTGATCTTGCATCCAGGAGAGTATTTTGGATAATAATCGAGGTAACATGCAACAGAACCCAGTCTGAGGGCGCTTTTGTGACATATTCTACTATCCCAATGTCAACCGATAGTGATCTAAACAAGGGGACACAATGTAGCGGTTTCATCATGTTCCGTCGATTCAGATTGATCTAGTTTTTTGTAAATAACACGTTTTCTAATTGTCATTTCCCAATTTGCTCTCTTGTATCATTGTCTAAGACATTATCACCTCTACTTTTATTCCCTCTTTGTTGTTGTGAGGTTGTACATTTTGGGTTTAAGCTTGGAACCGACCTGTCCCTAGTTAGCTCTCTTTCTCATGTCGCGTTGAAGTGTTTGTGTCCCTTCCTACGCGTCACAGGCGCGAGACGGCGAGCGCTGTTTAATCGCCTTCCCCATTTCGCGATCCTTTACTTTTCTTGTGTCGGTCTTTGTTTTCTATGCTTTCTAACTGACCTGTTTTGCTCCCCTTCTACTGAAATCAAAGACATCTTGCTTTCTATTGAATCCTGCAAGGAAGTAGCCCCTTCGTCGTTTTCATCTAAGTATATGGACAGATTTTCAAGTAGCTCATTTTTGTCCATGCCACTTAAGTCGCTCGCCTTCTCTTGCATCCATGATCTTTGCTTTGCATTGGACGTCAGGACAGTTTTAGTCTGCTCTGAATTATTAGGTTTTTTAAGGATATTGCTGTTATCTGACCTCCTTTTAGCATTCACATGATCAAATAGTGTCATTTTTGGTGGAGTCGTCATGTTTCTTATGAAGACTCTGGACCCACTTGACTTTCCTTTTTTTTGCGTATTTACATTCACTGACGTTCCTTGAGTTACCTCTTTCTTTTTAATTTGTGTTCTCCTGGTCACTCTTTCAGCGCTGCTGTTTTTGTTCATATTCCTGAAGATACTAACATTTTGTGGGGTGCTATCCTTTTGAATTGAAAATGGATTTCTGGTATTTATCCCACTCAGGGTCACGCAACATTCCTTTATGGTTGAATTTGTTGACCTGTTTGCAGTCTTTGCAGCACTGTTTGTGTCTGCACTCCTGGCTGTTAGTGGTTTCCTGTCCGCATCATCTTCAGACTCCTTTTCTGCCTTTTTTCCATCTTTTTGAATCTAGATCGTATCACCTTTTGGACCTTTAGTGAGTAGACTTGATCCTTGACTAACAATGATTTCTATGGGTGCATCTTTACAATATTTCCCGCTCGCCTCCTCCAACGTATCACCTTTTGATCTCACTTCATTTATGTGATCAGCCTTTCCTGTTTGCTTGGACATTTTCCTACTCTCTCCCAGAGAACTTACTGCACACAGACATTCTGGTGCCACTATTTTCGAAGACATTTTATCAAAGTTGCATCTCATCCATTTTGTGGATTCTATCACTGCCTCCATTAGATCCGTTTTTTCAGCAAGTTCATTCCTTATCAGGTCACTCAATCAGTAGTGCCATTTGACAGAAGATTCTGCTTCAATATCGAGTCACTTTTGGACTTTTTCAGTGAACATTTCCAGATATAGAAGTTATGAGTGGATCATTGAAAGCATCTCGTGGTCTTTTATACTACCATTCAATAATTCATATAGTTTAATAAACGGAGACAGATTGTCAGGGCCGCCATCACGATATTATGAATCTGAATACCTGCTGCCACTGACAGCTGACCTTTCGTCTGTACGAGCTTGTTGGTTGTCATTAGCTTGGCATAGTGAGTCTAAACCAGATGGATCAAGGATGCCAGACTGGGCTCCGCTGTCGACTCCAACGCTCTCCTGCTCATGGTTCAAACCGCAATTTGAAAAATCTCCTGCCAATTTCAACAGATGTCGTGGTGTACTTGATAGATCATTACTTGCCAACTTCCCACCCTCTCTGGGAGCCATCTTCCTTAGGCTATTGGAGTGACTAATTGGAGAGTGGCAGTGGGTTTTTAGTATACTCGGGTCCTTTGTTCTTGAGCATTTATGGCTATTACATAATTGATCTTTCAAGGTTTCAAAGTCAGAGTGTAATCTCGCAGACAGTTGCGCCTCTCTTTGCAGTTCCTCATTATAGTTGGCCAACTTTGGTGTTGTGGTCCCATCACTGTCTGTTACCCTGTGTGTCCTGAAGGTCGACTCATGTGACTCTTGTAGCTCATGCATCAATGCCTTCTTGTCAATTTTTGATACTTTACACCCCCCTTAGACATGGTGCGGTACTCTCATTGACTTTTAATTGTGACTCATTATCCCTCGTATTTGGATCTTCAATTACATCGTTTACCATCCCCATCTACCCATCATCATGAGATCCCGTTACCATACTCTATGCACAACAATAACCTTTCCTTGAGCCTTGCCAAGGTGATCATGCATTAATGTAAAGCTTTTCAATGAATCTAACAATCTGTTTTTGTTGTGCATGCCTGGGCTGGAGAACGATCGATTATTATCAGCCCCTGTACATTGCCGCTTTCATCATCTTGTAGCACGCGCTCCACGGTTTTCATTGCTGGGGTCTCTGCATTACCCACTAGACGCATTCCTTTGCCCTCCTCCTGCATCTCCATACTTTTCACCTGTAACAAAGCTGCATCTAGTAGCTCTGCAATGTCCACTGACACCCCTGCCTGGCCTTAAATAGACCATTCCTTATTCGGGGCGTTGGACATTGCAGCGTTTTCATATTAATACGCTCGCTTCAGTCTGTCGTGCGGGGGTTGCGGGTGCGGGGGCATTTGTTGGTTGGCGTTTCGCTTCAAAGATTATGTGAGCGCCCTGCTGTAGCTGCACTTCGCCACTCACCTCGTTTATGCGGCCATTGAAGCCGTTCCTCGTTATCAGTTGGTCTGCCGACATGACATCTTCCACCAGTGGCTGTATCGATTGCTGCCTCATTCGAGTTACCATTGTTCTGTCATTTTTTGCCATTCCAGGCCTCGGCTCAGTCTGGGTTCGCTCGCTGGAGTAAGATGTGTCAAGGGGAACGGGATCTAGGGTACTGCGAGGAAATCACTGCAGCATGACCCAAATGGCTGTATCCAATGCAGGTATCCCCCACAGAGCACCCCAACACACTTAGCACCACTTGGCTCTGCTTCACGGGGTGTGGTGTTTTTGTAGCTGCACTGCACACTGGGTATTCCAGTTAAGTGGCCAGTCCTGTGAAGTGGTGAAAGTCTCGTCACGGAGAACACTGAAAGCACAAACTGCTCCAAATACTCCAAAACACTTCGCACCACTTCGATGTTAGGTGGTCCCATGTATGCCATGATGTGTAATGGTTTAGGGAGTTCCTCACAGGAACGCAAGTCCTTGTCCCCTAAGGGGGAGTGTCTCCGTGTGAGGTCCCACTTGCCTCTACCACTAGGGAGAGCATTGTGGGCTCACCTACTGAGCCTTACAGAGGGGTGTGGGAGGCGTACTGTGGGGAAAAGGGACACATTCCCTCAATTTGTTACAGTACTTGAACTTCTCTAGGTTGCCAGTGCAGGGTACAGGGTGTCTAAAGAACAGAATAGGGATGCAAGCAGAACAGATGTGGTTGATACAGAGGGTTGCATAACCACAGACACTGAAAAAAGTGGACAGATTCCCTCCGGAGGCTGTGGGAGGCACCTTGGAACCTGAAATGGCATGAAAATCCACAGCGGATCCTGGTTGGTATATATGGCAAGAGCAAGGGCAGAGAGCGGGCAGGGCAGAAGGTGCTAAACAGAAGACGCACACATTCTGAACCTCCGCAAGGAAAGCGGCTTCCACTAGGGTGACTCTTATGGGCGGCCTGGCTGCGGCAGTGCCCAATGGTCAGCCAAGATGCGCATGGCAACTGTTGCATCGGCGGCGTGGATTTGGACTCCCCGTGTAATTAATCTGTAGAAGAACAATAATTGGACACAGATCTGCCTCTCTACGCAGTCTCGAACACCAGAAGACGCTCGAACATTATTTGCCCATTTCCCACATGTTCCTATATATTCAGTTCCAATCCCTGATAGGTCATTTATACCCAGAGGTTTCTAAGCGCGGACCCGGGGATCGAACCTGTGGTGCTTCGTTTCATCTTGCTTCCTGAGCTACCCTCCTGAGACGATAGGCGGCTGAGGCCCACTTAACACAACCGTACAAGAACATTGATGTGAATATCGATTTGAATGTGTTGTCTCTTGGAAACACGCGTTGCCAGTCTTTTGGTGTCAAACAGCAGCAGCCGTGGATGCCAGTCAGGTTATTTAGGGGGCATGGTTGCAGCAGCGGCAACCACCGCGTGGACGCGTCAGGTTATTTAGGGGTCATGGTTTCAGCAGCGGCACCCACCGCGTGGACGCGTCAGGTTATTTAGGGGTCATGGTTTCAGCAGCGGCACCCACCGCGTGGATGCCAGTCAGGTTATTTAGGGGGCATGGTTGCAGCAGTGGCACCCACTGTGTGGACGCCAGTCAGGTTATTTAGGGGCATGGTTGCAGCAGCGGCACCCACCGCATGGATGCCAGTAAGGATATTTAGGGCATGGTTGCAGCAGCGGCACCCACCGCGTGGATGCCAGTCAGGTTATTTAGGGGCATGGTTTCAGCAGTGGCACCCACCGCGTGGATGCCAGTCAGGTTATTTAGGGGCATGGTTTCAGCAGTGGCACCCACTGTGTGGACGCCAGTAAGGTTATTTAGGGGAGCATGGTTGAAGCAGCGCACCCACCGCATAGATGCCAGTCAGGTTATTTACGGGGCATGGTTTCAGCAGTGACACCCACTGTGTGGACGCCAGTCAGGTTATTTAGGGGCATGGTTGCAGCAGCAGCACCCACCGCGTGGAAGCCAGTCAGGTTATTTAGGGGGGCATGGTTGCAGCAGCGGCACCCACCGCGTGGACGCCAGTCAGGTTATTTAGGGGCATGGGTGCAGCAGCGGCACCCACTGCGTGGAAGCCAGTCAGGTTATTTAGGGGGGCATGGTTGCAGCAGCGGCACCCACCGCGTGGACGCCAGTCAGGTTATTTAGGGGCATGGTTGCAGCAGCGGCACCCACTGCATGGAAGCCAGTCAGGTTATTTAGGGGGGCATGGTTGCAGCAGCGGCACCCACCGCGTGGACGCCAGTCAGGTTATTTAGGGGCATGGTTTCAGCAGTGGCACCCACTGTGTGGACGCCAGTCAGGTTATTTAGGGGAGCATGGTTGCAGCAGCGCACCCACCGCGTGGATGCCAGTCAGGTTATTTACGGGGCATGGTTTCAGCAGTGACACCCACTGTGTGGACGCCAGTCAGGTTATTTAGGGGCATGGTTGCAGCAGCAGCACCCACCGCATGGAAGCCAGTCAGGTTATTTAGGGGGGCATGGTTGCAGCAGCGGCACCCACCGCGTGGACGCCAGTCAGGTTATTTAGGGGCATGGTTGCAGCAGCGGCACCCACTGCGTGGAAGCCAGTCAGGTTATTTAGGGGGGCATGGTTGCAGCAGCGGCACCCACCGCGTGGACGCCAGTCAGGTTATTTAGGGGCATGGTTGCAGCAGCGGCACCCACTGCATGGAAGCCAGTCAGGTTATTTAGGGGGGCATGGTTGCAGCAGCGGCACCCACCGCGTGGACGCCAGTCAGGTTATTTAGGGGGCATGGTTGCAGCAGCTGCACCCACCGCGTGGACGCCAGTCAGGTTATTTAGGGGCATGGTTGCAGCAGCGGCACCCACCACGTGGATGCCAGTCAGGTTATTTAGGGGGGCATGGTTGCAGCAGCGGCACCCACCGCGTGGACGCCAGTCAGGTTATTTAGGGGCATGGTTGCAGCAGCGGCACCCACTGCGTGGAAGCCAGTCAGGTTATTTAGGGGGGCATGGTTGCAGCAGCGGCACCCACCGCGTGGACGCCAGTCAGGTTATTTAGGGGCATGGTTGCAGCAGCGGCACCCACTGCATGGAAGCCAGTCAGGTTATTTAGGGGGGCATGGTTGCAGCAGCGGCACCCACCGCGTGGACGCCAGTCAGGTTATTTAGGGGGCATGGTTGCAGCAGCTGCATCCACCGCGTGGACGCCAGTCAGGTTATTTAGGGGCATGGTTGCAGCAGCGGCACCCACCACGTGGATGCCAGTCAGGTTATTTAGGGGACATGGTTTTGCATGAGCAGTTGTAAGTGTTCAAATCAGCAGGTGTCCAATACCACTTTCATATATTGGTGGGTATTGAGATTGTTTGAGGTCATCATTCTGTGTCGGGCCAGTACATGCAATGCCTCATTGGGGTTTTGCATAAGCTATAGCAGGTCTTCCCTGACATGCTCTGTTGTCTGTTGAATCATGCATGTTCATAAGCCGTGATACGTGCGTGCTGGGGGGGGAGAATGCTGGGTGAGGGCACTGCGAGCATATGCTGCAGGCTGTGGCTGGGTAGGTGGGTGGGTGCTGGGATTTACCTGCAGCAATAACAATATAGAGCATGTTAATACCTGCTGCTTCAGGGCGCTTTATGGCCCAAGTAGTTCTGATTACAACTTGCAGATGCCATCTGTGAGAGTGTAGTTGTTCTCTACTCTCTCTGGGACCTACTGCATCGCGCCACATCCCAATACTAGCTCTACTTTCCTTCTCCCTGCTGATCTTACTCTGCTTGTCAGTCCTACCATCTACACCCTATTTCTCCCTTCAGGTCTTCCTATTCCTCTCCCGCACTCCCATGCAATAGAATTGGAACCACTCTCCCAAACCAACATCATACCTTCATTGCTACAAACATGACAGTACTCTCCACAAACTCCTTTGCACGCTCTTCTGGTCTCTTGGTCCTCCTGCACCTGAACAACTCTCATTAAAGACTGACTGACTGTCCTGGGTTTTTATAGCCCCTCCCCTTAATGTCTAGAATGTTCTCCAAGCTTCCATTGGGTACTCAGGTCAGCTGCCTCTCTGGGCCAATTTCTACCTGGTCTACCCAAGCTCGTCTCCTGTCTTTGGGGGATGGGATTCTTCCAAGGGAAATTCACTTCGTAGCCTCCATTTCCATCCAGCCTGCCATGCAGTCTCTAGTCTTTACTCTTGGTTCCCCCTCCTGTATCCAGTAGGTCCTTGGCCATATGGATCTTGGAGTTCACTAGCCATTTCAGGGTTATGAGGAGGGTGGTGCTTGCTGGTAGCTGTAGTCTCTTGGTCTTACATTTCTACACCAGGTAGTTTCTGGATGCCATGACGCCAAGGAACCACCTGAAAGATTAGAGACCTTGGCAAGATAAAGGCTGACAAGCACCATAGCAGGAAAGAGGTACCAATGAACAAACAGGGCTACGCATAACGAGGAGCCTGGGACAAGGGTACCGCTCAGCCCCGTCGCACCACCTGTGGGGTAGGTCTGGCTCTGGCATTACCCCGATAGATCGCCTACTCCACCACAGGAGGGGTCCTTGTGCAACCCTGACCCTGCCACAAGACCCAGAATGTCCCCTTTTATTCAGAAGTCTGTATATTCGGTGTCTTCCTGTGCAGCGGTGGGTTATTTCAATAAGCTGAATTTGTAGTTTACTAGAACCTTGGCTGGACAGTGGTATCACAGTACTATTGCCGTTTGGATGCTTCTTGGTCAGCTCACGTCCCTCCTGAAGATTATAACCTGCCCTCAGTCCAGGTTACCGTATATACCAGTCGCGCTTTGCCAGTTTCACCTTTAGGATTAGGATCACTGCTGGTTTAGTAGAAGCGTCGGCCTGAGATGAGGTTTCATCCACTGTACTCTTGCAGAGCAGTAGTCCTTTCATCTTAAAATGGTTGAGTGCCAAGGACCGCTTGCACTAGAGTGGGGTATTTGGTGAGGTTTTGCTGCATTTGTTGTACAGATCAGGAATGACCACCCAAAGATTGCTCCCAGCTCACATACCTTGCCAACACATGTTTCGAGCGTGCGCTCCTCATGGCAAGGATCTCTCACTAGAGGACAGGACATTGCCAGAGAATTTGGCCAGATCACAGTTCCTGCTACTCTCCCACGTGGGCTGTTGTTCCTACTCGAGGATGTAGCCCCAAGTACATGACTTCCTGCTCCCAAGAACCATCAATCTAGCTCTGGTCAGACGCCATGAATTCGCCTGACTCCCAGGATGCACTGCGATTCTGATAGCGCCTATATACATTTGGCCACTCATGTGGCTCTGGTCGGAGTTCACAAACTGTCCATTTGGCCACTCAAGATGTGTTGGGAAGACAGCTCGGCGTGCATATCAATCCGGCTGTCCTCTTGTGATGTGTGAGATTCTGGGGAAGGAACCCGTAGACTCGCCATTTGCCTATCCTCATGTGGTCGGACACAGTGGATATCTGCTAGCACTCTGACCAAGGACCATGGAATGTCCATTTGGCCACTCTCAAGATCCACTGGCACTCATGTTCTTTTGGGTCGGCCAATCCATGAGTTGTGTCTCCCAAGTGCCAATCAGACCCTGGGTTCCAGTCTTGGGTGGCTTCTCCGAGTCAAGGTGTGGACTTCTAGTCTCTTTGTGAATATCACTTACAGTTCTTTGGGCTTGGGAGACATCGCCTGCCCTCAAACACTTCTCCCAATACTACTCTGCACTTGATCTCTGAAGAGTGGCTCCTCTACCTCCTTGGTCTCACGGAAGCAGTGCCTGGATATTCGGAGCTAGCCCGGGTCTAGCTACATTGGGAAGAATTTCATGGAAAGATAACTTGCTTCACGGCTGATGAAGTAGTGGGCTCTCAGGCTGCTGGACTTATTCACCATTTTTCCTGGTCTTCCATGAACCGAGCAGGGAGCTGTTGGCTGCATGCAGCCGAGTAGCCTGTACCCTTTTGGGATGTCTAAATTCCCAGCCTAGTAGGGCGTGTTCAGGGAGTTAGCTTTGTTCTGTAGCGGATCTTGGTTTCTTTTCAATGTGCACCTATAACTTGTTGGCAATTCCAATATCAAATGATCAAATACCTGCTTGGAGCGACTTCCACAATAGGTTTACAAAAGGAAAAGGCCCAGCCCGCTGACCTTTTCTTCTCATACAAAAAGTTACAAAATTCAAACAACGGGTGTTTGAGCGCAGAGGGTACCCAAGGCCGTGAAAGAAAGAGCAGTGCCACAAAGTAAAAGGCTATACGTTGGGTTCCGAATCCGCAAATATTCCTTGCATGATCATTGTGACACCGCTCTTCCCAGACTGGTTCTCCACAAGGATGGAGCGTGATCATTGTGACACCGCTCTTCCCAGACAGGTTCTCCACAAGGATGGGGCGTGATCATTGGGACACCGCTCTTCCCAGACAGGTTCTCCACAAGGATGGAGCGTGATCATTGGGACACTGCTCTTCCCGGACTGGTTCTCCACAAGGATGGAGCGTGATCATTGGGACACCGCTCTTCCCAGACTGGTTCTCCACAAGGATGGAGCGTGATCATTGGGACACCGCTCTTCCCAGACTGGTTCTCCACAAGGATGGGGCGTGATCATTGTGACACCACTCTTCCCAGACAGGTTCTCCACAAGGATGGGGCGTGATCATTGGGACACCGCTCTTCCCAGACTGGTTCTCCACAAGGATGGAGCGTGATCATTGGGACACCGCTCTTCCCAGACAGGTTCTCCACAAGGATGGGGCGTGATCATTGGGACACCGCTCTTCCCAGACTTGTTCTCCACAAGGATGGCGCGTGATCATTGGGACACTGCTCTTCCCAGACTGGTTCTCCACAAGGATGGGGCGTGATCATTGGGACACCGCTCTTCCCAGACTGGTTCTCCACAAGGATGGGGCGTGATCATTGGGACACCGCTCTTCCCAGACTGGTTCTCCACAAGGATGGAGCGTGATCATTGGGACACCGCTCTTCCCAGACTGGTTCTCCACAAGGATGGAGCGTGATCATTGGGACACCGCTCTTCCCAGACTGGATCGCCACAAGGATGGAGCGTGATCATTGGGACACCGCTCTTCCCAGACTGGTTCTCCACAAGGATGGGGCGTGATCATTGGGACACCGCTCTTCCCAGACAGGTTCTCCACAAGGATGGGGCGTGATCATTGGGACACCGCTCTTCCCAGACTTGTTCTCCACAAGGATGGCGCGTGATCATTGGGACACTGCTCTTCCCAGACTGGTTCTCCACAAGGATGGGGCGTGATCATTGGGACACCGCTCTTCCCAGACTGGTTCTCCACAAGGATGGGGCGTGATCATTGGGACACCGCTCTTCCCAGACTGGTTCTCCACAAGGATGGAGCGTGATCATTGGGACACCGCTCTTCCCAGACTGGTTCTCCACAAGGATGGAGCGTGATCATTGGGACACCGCTCTTCCCAGACTGGATCGCCACAAGGATGGAGCGTGATCATTGGGACACCGCTCTTCCCAGAATGGTTCTCCACAAGGATGGGGCGTGATCATTGGGACACCGCTCTTCCCAGACTGGTTCTCCACAAGGATGGAGCGTGATCATTGGGACACCGCTCTTCCCAGACTTGTTCTCCACAAGGATGGGGCGTGATCATTGGGACACCGCTCTTCCCAGACTGGTTCTCCACAAGGATGGGGCGTGATCATTGGGACACCGCTCTTCCCAGACTGGTTCTCCACAAGGATGGAGCGTGGTCATTGGGACACCGCTCTTCCCAGAATGGTTCTACAAAAGGATGGGGCATGATCATTGGGACACCGCTCTTCCCAGACTGGTTCTCCACAAGGATGGGGCGTGATCATTGTGACACCGCTCTTCCCGGACTGGTTCTCCACAAGGATGGAGCGTGATCATTGGGACACCGCTCTTCCCAGACTGGTTCTCCACAAGGATGGGGCGTGATCATTGGGACACCGCTCTTCCCAGAATGGTTCTACAAAAGGATGGAGCGTGATCATTGGGACACCGCTCTTCCCAGACAGGTTCTCCACAAGGATGGGGCGTGATCATTGGGACACCGCTCTTCCCAGACTGGTTCTCCACAAGGATGGGGCGTGATCATTGGGACACCGCTCTTCCCGGACTGGTTCTCCACAAGGATGGAGCGTGATCATTGTGACACCGCTCTTCCCAGACTGGTTCTCCACAAGGATGGGGCGTGATCATTGGGACACCGCTCTTCCCAGACTGGTTCTCCACAAGGATGGGGCGTGATCATTGGGACACCGCTCTTCCCAGACAGGTTCTCCACAAGGATGGGGCGTGATCATTGGGACACCGCTCTTCCCAGACTTGTTCTCCACAAGGATGGCGCGTGATCATTGGGACACTGCTCTTCCCAGACTGGTTCTCCACAAGGATGGGGCGTGATCATTGGGACACCGCTCTTCCCAGACTGGTTCTCCACAAGGATGGGGCGTGATCATTGGGACACCGCTCTTCCCAGACTGGTTCTCCACAAGGATGGAGCGTGATCATTGGGACACCGCTCTTCCCAGACTGGTTCTCCACAAGGATGGAGCGTGATCATTGGGACACCGCTCTTCCCAGACTGGATCGCCACAAGGATGGAGCGTGATCATTGGGACACCGCTCTTCCCAGAATGGTTCTCCACAAGGATGGGGCGTGATCATTGGGACACCGCTCTTCCCAGACTGGTTCTCCACAAGGATGGAGCGTGATCATTGGGACACCGCTCTTCCCAGACTTGTTCTCCACAAGGATGGGGCGTGATCATTGGGACACCGCTCTTCCCAGACTGGTTCTCCACAAGGATGGGGCGTGATCATTGGGACACCGCTCTTCCCAGACTGGTTCTCCACAAGGATGGAGCGTGGTCATTGGGACACCGCTCTTCCCAGAATGGTTCTACAAAAGGATGGGGCATGATCATTGGGACACCGCTCTTCCCAGACTGGTTCTCCACAAGGATGGGGCGTGATCATTGTGACACCGCTCTTCCCGGACTGGTTCTCCACAAGGATGGAGCGTGATCATTGGGACACCGCTCTTCCCAGACTGGTTCTCCACAAGGATGGGGCGTGATCATTGGGACACCGCTCTTCCCAGAATGGTTCTACAAAAGGATGGAGCGTGATCATTGGGACACCGCTCTTCCCAGACAGGTTCTCCACAAGGATGGGGCGTGATCATTGGGACACCGCTCTTCCCAGACTGGTTCTCCACAAGGATGGGGCGTGATCATTGGGACACCGCTCTTCCCGGACTGGTTCTCCACAAGGATGGAGCGTGATCATTGTGACACCGCTCTTCCCAGACTGGTTCTCCACAAGGATGGGGCGTGATCATTGGGACACCGCTCTTCCCAGACTGGTTCTCCACAAGGATGGGGCGTGATCATTGGGACACCGCTCTTCCCAGAATGGTTCTACAAAAGGATGGAGCGTGATCATTGGGACACTGCTCTTCCCAGATTACAAGACGATGCCAGGTGCATGGAGTGGCGGGGCACAGTTAGGTGCAGATCTTTGCCATGGTGCTTCCTTGTCGGCCCATATTGCCAGGCTCCTCAGCGCGCTCCCATTTCTATTTGCAACACACAGGACCCAACGCGCGGCAAATCCCAGAAACCAGGAAACGGGGCCGCATGGCCTTGGACCCACTGCAGTGCCACGGGAAGCGCATGGCGGCAGAGAAGCAGGCTCTGCAGCTCGCCTCGGGCAGAACATCTGGGAGGAGTCCCGCCAACCGCACACGTGTGAGCATCTGCGTGTGCCAAGCAGCCGGTGCCACACGGCCACACCACACTGCTGGCTGCAGCCTTGGCCCGGGTTCAGTGCTGGCTCTTTAAGAGGTGGAGGCAGGGCGGCAGGCACGTGTGGGCCAGGGAGTGCGTGGGGCACAGCCACCAGGCCCACAGAGAAGTGTTGCTGGCTGAAAATATGGCCATTTTGCACGGCTGTGGTGTGTCGCGATCGAGGGCACCTTATTTTTGCAGGTGTTTTAGACAGTTCCACTATCACCAGTTATCTAGATCTACTTCCAGGGCGTGTGCCGACCCACCTCACCTATTGTTTGGATCCACAATGCGCTACTCTGCTTTATCCGGTGGCCGATTCAGGAGCGAAGGGCGGAATTGTGGAGGGAGAGGGAGTCTTTTCGGCCTCGGGGGAGGGGCGAGGGGGGTAAGTTGGGGGGGCGGGGGGGGCACCTGGATATGAAAGCGGAGCTGGCAAGTAAGTCGATCACTGTAACACAAGCCCGGCTCCATCTTGTTGTTTGTGTTTGTTCCCTCTCGCCCTCCTTCCTCCTCTGACGGACCCCATCTTGCTGTTTATGTTTGTTCCCGCCGCCCCCCTTCCTCTGACGGACCCCATCTTGTTTGTGGATGGAGGCCCCGGTGTTTGTGTAAGCGATGTTCCGTCCACCTCCCCTTTCTCTGGGATGTTGGAACAGGTCAACTCCAAATAAACACAGGAGTGTTCGGGGATGAGGGCGAGGGGGTGATCAGCGGCACAGCTGGAGAGCTCATTACCCCAGCGTGCCGCCGCATCTCCCCCAGGGACCAGGAAGCCGCATTACAAGGCCAGCTAACGGGATTTATGAGGTTACACGGTGGAAACTGTCCTGCAGCCAGGATCTGCTGAGGGCCGCCCGGGGGGACCACTGGGAGGGGACACAGCACCCCCCACTGCACAGCCTGCTGCATGGGGAGCCACTGGGAGGGCAGGGGCAGGGATACCTCCACTGCACAGCCTGCCGCCCGGGGAGCCACTGGAAGAGGACACAGCACCCCCACTGCACATCCTGCTGCATGGGGAGCCACTGGGAGGGGGCAGGGATACCTCCACTGCACAGCTTGCTACACAGGAACCACTGGGAGGGGATCGGGATACCTCCACTGCACAGCCTGCCCGCCGGGGGGACTACTGGGAGGGGACACAGCACCCCCACTGCACAGCCTGCTGCATGGGGAGCCACTGGGAGGGGGCAGGGATACCTCCACTGCACAGCCTGCTGCCTAAGG
This sequence comes from Ambystoma mexicanum, assembly GCF_040938575.1. NCBI lineage: Eukaryota > Metazoa > Chordata > Amphibia > Caudata > Ambystomatidae > Ambystoma > Ambystoma mexicanum. Next base: position 1,286,264,141 of record NC_090928.1, read on the forward strand.
GACCACTGGGAGGGGGCAGGGATACCTCCACTGCACAGCCTGCCGCCCGGGGAGCCACTGGGAGAGGACACGGCACCCCCACTGCACAGCCTGCTGCATGGGGAGCCACTGGAGGGGGCAGGGATACCTCCACTGCACAGCCTGCTGCCCAAGGGACCACTGGGAGGGGGCAGGGATACCTCCACTGCACAGCCTGCCGCCCGGGGAGCCACTGGGAGAGGACACGGCACCCCCACTGCAGAGCCTGCTGCATGGAGAGCCACTGGGAGGGGGCAGGGATACCTCCACTGCACAGCCTGCTGCCCAAGGGACCACTGGGAGGGGGCAGGGATACCTCCACTGCACAGCCTGCCGCCCGGGGAGCCACTGGGAGGGGACACATCACCCCCACTGCACAGCCTGCTGCATGGGGAGCCACTGGGAGGGGGCAAGGATACCTCAACTGCACAGCTTGCTACACAGGAACCACTGAGAGGGGATCGGGATACCTCCACTGCACAGCCTGCCGCCTGGGGGACCACTGGGAGGGGACACAGCACCCCCACTGCACAGCCTGCTGCATGGGGAGCCACTGGGAGGGGCAGGGATACCTCCACTGCACAGCCTGCTGCATGGGGAGCCACTGGGAGGGGGCAGGGATACCTCCACTGCACAGCCTGCTGCCCGGGGAGCCACTGTGAGGGGATCGGGATACCACCTCCAATGCACAGCATGCCGCCCGGGGAGCCACTGGAGGGGTTAGGGGGCACTGCACCCCCACTGCACAGCTTGCTGCACGGGGAACCGCTGGGAGGGGGCCGGGGCACCTCCACCACAGCCTGCTGCACGGGAACCACTGGGAGGGGGCCGGGATACAGCCTCCAATGTACAGCCTGTCGCCCGGGGAGCCACTGGGGGGGAGGGACACGGCACCCCCACTGCACGGGGAACCACTGGAAGGGGGCCGGGGCACCTTCACTGCAGCCTGCTGCACGGGAACCACTGGGAGGCGCGTAATTTTAGGGGGGGCAGGGGCGGTACCTCCCCAACTTTCGTGCCACACCATTTTGTCCCCATTAATTTCGCTGGGGCACCTCTTCTTCAGATGTCATGTCCCCCCCACCATTTTCAACACAGTTTTGGGAGGGGGCCGGGATACCTCCACTGCACAGCCTGCAGCACGGGGAGCCGCTGGGAGGGGACACAGCACCACCACTGCACAGCCTGCTGCATGGTGAGCCACTGGGAGGGGACACAGCACCCCCACTGCACAGCCTGCCGCCCAGGGAGCCACTGGGAGGGCACCAGGATACCTCCACTGCACAGCCTGCAGTGGGGGGGGCGCTGGGATGGGACACAGCACCACCACTGGACAGCCTGCAGCATGGGGAGCCACTGGGAGGGGACACAGCTTCGCCACTACACACACCCTGCAGCACGGGGAGCAACTGGGAGGGGACACAGCACCCCCACTGCACAGCCTGCTGCACAGGGGAGGCGGGGCACCTCCACTGCACAGCCTGCTGCATGGGGAACCACTGGGAGGGGACACAGAACCGCCACTACACAGCCTGCAGCACAGGGAGCCGCTAGGAGGGGACACAGCACCGCCACTGCACAGCCTGCTGCATGGTGAGGCACTGGGAGGGGACACGGCACCCCCACTGCATGGCCTGCCGCCCAGGGATCCACTGGGAGGGCGCTGGGATACCTCCCATTCCCAGCCTGCAGCACGGGGAGCCGCTGGGAGGGAACACAGCACCGCCACTGCACAGCCGGCAGCATAGGGAGCTGCTTGGAGGGGACCCTGCACCGCCACTGCACACCGTGCTGCATGGGGAGCCGGTGGGAGGTGACACGGCATCGCCACTGCACACCCTGCAGCACGGGGAGCCAATGAGAGGGGACACTGCACCCCGACTGTACAGCCTGCCGCACGGGGAGCCGATGGGAGGGGACACAGCACCCCCACTGCACAGCCTGCTGCATGGGGAGCCACTGGGAGGGGCCACGATACCCCCACTGCACAGCCTGCTGCCCAGGGAGTCACTGGGAGGGTGCCAGGATACCTCCACTGCAAAGCCTGCAGCACAGGGAGCCGCTGGGAGGGGAACACAGCACTGCCACTGCACGGTGAGCCACTGGGAGGTGGCACTGCACCCCCACTGCACAGCCTGCTACCCACAGCGCCACTGGGAGGGTGCCAGGATACCTCCACTGCACAGCCTGCAGCACGGGGAGCCACTGGGAGGAGACAGCACCGCCACTGCACACCCTGCTGCATGGGGAGCCACTGGGAGGGTGCCGGGATACCTCCACTGCACAGCCTGCAGCACGGGGAGCTGCTGGGAGGGAACAGAGCACTGCCACTGCACACCCTGCTGCATGGGGAGCCACTGGGAGGGTACACAGCACCCCCACTGCACAGCCAGCTGCACGGGGGAGGCGGGGCACCTCCACTTCACAGCGCGCTGCCTGGGGAACCACTGGGAGGGTGCCGGGATACCTCCACTGCACAGCCTGCAGCACAGGGAGCCGCTGGGAGGGGACACTGCACCCCCACTGCACAGCCTGCAGCACAGGGAGCCGCTGGAAGGGGACACAGCACCACCACTGCACACCCTGCAGCACGGGGAGCCACAGCACCCCCACTACACAGCCTGCAGCACGGGGAGCAGCTGGAAGGGGACACAGCACCACCACTGCACAGCCTGCTGCATGGGGAGCCACTGGGAGGGGACATGGCACCCCCACTACACAGCCTGCAGCATGGGGAGCCGCTGGAAGGGGACACAGCACCACCACTGCACACCCTGCAGCACGGGGAGCCACAGCACCCCCACTGCACAGCCTGCAGAACGGGGAGCAGCTGGAAGGGGACACAGCACCACCACTGCACAGCCTGCTGCATGGGGAGCCACTGGGAGGGCGCCAGGATACCTCCACTGCACAGCCTGCAGCACGGGGAGCCACTGGGAGCAGACAGAGCACCGCCGCTGCACAGCACGCAGCATGGGAAGTAGCTGGGAGGGGACACAGCACCACCACTGCACAACCTGCTGCATGTGGAGCCACTGGGAGGGGACACAGCACCCCCACTGCAGCACAGGGAACCGCTGGGAGGGGACACAGCACGCCACTGCACACCCTGCAGTATAGGGAGCCACTGGGAGGGGACACAGCACCCCCACTGCACATCCTGCTGCACGGGGGAAGTGGGCCACCTCCACTGCACAGCCTGCTACCTGGGGAACCACTGGGAGGGCGCCGGGATACCTCCACTGCACAGCCTGCCACCCAGGAAGCCACTGTAAGGGGGCTGGAACAGCCCCACTGCACAGAGAGCCACTGGGAGGGGACACTGCACAACCTCCTGCATGGGGAGCCACTGGGAGGGACACTGCACCTCACTGCACAGCCTCCTGCATGGGGAGCCACTGGGAGGGGCATTGCACCTCCACTGCACAACCTTCACGGGCAGGCACTGGGAGGGGACAGCACCCCCACTGCACAGCCTGCTGCATGGGGAGCCACTGGGAGGGGACACGGCACCCCCATTGCACAGCCTGCCGCCCAGGGAGCCACTGGGAGTGTGCCAGGATACCTCCACTGCACAGCCTGCAGCACGGGGAGCTGCTGGGAGGGGACACAGCACTGCCTCTGCACAGCCTGCTGCATGGGGAGCCACTGGGAGGCGACACGGCACCCCCATTGCACAGCCTGCCGCCCAGGGAGCCACTGGGAGAGGACACAGCACTGCCACTGCACAGCCTGCACCACAGGGAGCCGCTGGGAGGGGACACAGCACCGCCCCTGCACAACCTGCTACATGGGGAGCCACTGGGAGGGGACACAGCACCCCCACTGCACAGTCTGCAGCACGGGGAGCCACTGGGAGGGTGCCAGGATACCTCCACTGCACAGCCTGCAGTACGGGGAGCCGGTGGGAGGGGACACAGCACCGCCACTGCACACCCTGCTGCATGGGGAGCCACTGGGAGGGGACACGGCACCCCACTGCACAGCCTGCCGCCCAGGGAGCCACTGGGAGGGCGCCAGGATACCTCCACTGCACAGCCTGCAGTACAGGGAGCCGGTGGGAGGGGACACAGCACCGCCACTGCACAGCCGGCAGCATAGGGAGCTGCTTGGAGGGGACCCTGCACCGCCACTGCACACCGTGCTGCATGGGGAGCCGGTGGGAGGTGACACGGCATCGCCACTGCACACCCTGCAGCACGGGGAGCCAATGAGAGGGGACACTGCACCCCGACTGCACAGCCTGCCGCACGGGGAGCCGATGGGAGGGGACACAGCACCCCCACTGCACAGCCTGCTGCATGGGGAGCCACTGGGAGGGGCCACAATACCCCCACTGCACAGCCTGCTGCCCAGGGAGTCACTGGGAGGGTGCCAGGATACCTCCACTGCAAAGCCTGCAGCACAGGGAGCCGCTGGGAGGGGAACACAGCACTGCCACTGCACGGTGAGCCACTGGGAGGTGGCACTGCACCCCCACTGCACAGCCTGCTACCCACAGCGCCACTGGGAGGGTGCCAGGATACCTCCACTGCACAGCCTGCAGCACGGGGAGCCACTGGGAGGAGACAGCACCGCCACTGCACACCCTGCTGCATGGGGAGCCACTGGGAGGGTGCCGGGATACCTCCACTGCACAGCCTGCAGCACGGGGAGCCGCTGGGAGGGAACAGAGCACTGCCACTGCACACCCTGCTGCATGGGGAGCCACTGGGAGGGTACACAGCACCCCCACTGCACAGCCAGCTGCACGGGGGAGGCGGGGCACCTCCACTTCACAGCGCGCTGCCTGGGGAACCACTGGGAGAGTGCCGGGATACCTCCACTGCACAGCCTGCAGCATGAGGAGCCGCCGGGAGGGGACACAGCACCACCACTGCACACCCTGCAGCACAGGGAGCCGCTGGGAGGGGACACTGCACCCCCACTGCACAGCCTGCAGCACAGGGAGCCGCTGGAAGGGGACACAGCACCACCACTGCACACCCTGCAGCACGGGGAGCCACAGCACCCCCACTGCACAGCCTGCAGCACGGGGAGCAGCTGGAAGGGGACACAGCACCACCACTGTACAGCCTGCTGCATGGGGAGCCACTGGGAGGGGACATGGCACCCCCACTGCACAGCCTGCAGCATGGGGAGCCGCTGGAAGGGGACACAGCACCACCACTGCACACCCTGCAGCACGGGGAGCCACAGCACCCCCACTGCACAGCCTGCAGCACGGGGAGCAGCTGGAAGGGGACACAGCACCACCACTGCACAGCCTGCTGCATGGGGAGCCACTGGGAGGGCGCCAGGATACCTCCACTGCACAGCCTGCAGCACGGGGAGCCACTGGGAGCAGACAGAGCACCGCCGCTGCACAGCACGCAGCATGGGAAGTAGCTGGGAGGGGACACAGCACCACCACTGCACAACCTGCTGCATGTGGAGCCACTGGGAGGGGACACAGCACCCCCACTGCAGCACAGGGAGCCGCTGGGAGGGGACACAGCACGCCACTGCACACCCTGCAGTATAGGGAGCCACTGGGAGGGGACACAGCACCCCCACTGCACATCCTGCTGCACGGGGGAAGTGGGCCACCTCCACTGCACAGCCTGCTACCTGGGGAACCACTGGGAGGGCGCCGGGATACCTCCACTGCACAGCCTGCCACCCAGGAAGCCACTGTAAGGGGGCTGGAACAGCCCCACTGCACAGAGAGCCACTGGGAGGGGACACTGCACAACCTCCTGCATGGGGAGCCACTGGGAGGGACACTGCACCTCACTGCACAGCCTCCTGCATGGGGATCCACTGGGAGGGGCATTGCACCTCCACTGCACAACCTTCACGGGCAGGCACTGGGAGGGGACAGCACCCCCACTGCACAGCCTGCTGCATGGGGAGCCACTGGGAGGGGACACGGCACCCCCATTGCACAGCCTGCCGCCCAGGGAGCCACTGGGAGTGTGCCAGGATACCTCCACTGCACAGCCTGCAGCACGGGGAGCTGCTGGGAGGGGACACAGCACTGCCTCTGCACAGCCTGCTGCATGGGGAGCCACTGGGAGGCGACACGGCACCCCCATTGCACAGCCTGCCGCCCAGGGAGCCACTGGGAGAAGACAGCACTGCCACTGCACAGCCTGCACCACAGGGAGCCGCTGGGAGGGGACACAGCACCGCCCCTGCACAACCTGCTACATGGGGAGCCACTGGGAGGGGACACAGCACCCCCACTGCACAGTCTGCAGCACGGGGAGCCACTGGGAGGGTGCCAGGATACCTCCACTGCACAGCCTGCAGTACGGGGAGCCGGTGGGAGGGGACACAGCACCGCCACTGCACACCCTGCTGCATGGGGAGCCACTGGGAGGGGACACGGCACCCCCACTGCACAGCCTGCCGCCCAGGGAGCCACTGGGAGGGCGCCAGGATACCTCCACTGCACAGCCTGCAGTACAGGGAGCCGGTGGGAGGGGACACAGCACCGCCACTGCACACCCTGCTGCATGGGGAGCCACTGGGAGGGGACACGGCACCCCCACTGCACAGCCTGCCGCCCAGGGAGCCACTGGGAGGGCGCCAGGATACATCCACTGCACAGCCTGCAGCACGGGGAGCTGCTGGGATGGGACACAGCACCGCCACTGCACAGCCTGCTGCATGGGGAGCTACTGGGAGGGGACATGGCACCCCCACTGCACAGACTGCCGCCCAGGGAGCCACTGGGAGGGCGCCAGGATACCTCCACGGCAAAGCCTATTGCACGGGGAGCCGCTGGAGGGGTACAGCACCGCCACTGCACACCATGCAGCACGGGGCGCCACTGGGAGGGGACAGCACCGCCACTGCACACCCTGCTGCATGGGGAGCCACTGGGAGGGGACACAGCACCACCACTGCACACCCTGCAGCACGGGGGAGGCGGGGCACCTGCACTGCACAGCCTGCTGTCTGAGGAACCACTGGGAGGGCGCCGGGATACCTCCACTGCACAGCCTGCAGCACAGGGAGCTACTGGGAGGGGACACTGCACCCCCACTGCACATCCTGCTGCATGGGGAGCCGCTGGAGGGGGCCACGGCACCCCCACTGCACAGCCTATGCCCAGGAAGCCACTGGGAGGGTGCCAGGATACCTCCACTGCACAGCCTGCAGCACGGGGAGCCACTGGGAGGGGACACAGCACCACCACTGCACAGCCTGCTGCATGGTGAGCCACTGGGAGGGGACACAGCACCATCACTGCACAACCTGCTGCATTTGGAGCCTCTGGGAGGGGACAGCACGCCCACTGCACACCCTGCAGCAAGGGGGGCCGCTGGGAGGGGACATTGCACCTCACTGCACAACCTCCTGCATGGGGAGCCACTGGGAGGGACATTGCACCTCACTGCACAGCCTCCCGTATGGGGAGCCACTGGGAAGGACATTGCACCTCCACTGCCAAGCCTCCTGCATGGGGAGCCACTGGGAGGGACATTTCACCTCCACTGCACAACCTCCTTCACAGGGAGGCACTGGGAGGGGACAGCACTGCCACTGCAGAGCCTGCAGCCCAGGGAGCCACTGGGAGGGGACAGTGCACCTCCACTGCACAACCTCAATTTTCCACCATTACTCCTCAGCTATGGGATGATCACCACCTAATAGCATTCTCACTGGCAGTCAAAACCCCACTACCTAAAAATAACTCACTAGCGCTGCCCATCTTAACTAGGAATCAAAAGAACATCACTGTAGACAAGCTCATCCCTATTCTGGCACCCACCGTCAACTCACTGGCTGAGAGTAATGACCCCTTCACCCTAGAAGACGCCTTTAATATGACTAAAGCCTAGGATACCATTGCCCCATTAAAAATGAGAAAGAGCAAACCTCGAGCTCACCTAAACGCCTGGTTCACTCCTCACCTCAAATATCTAAAGAAAATGCTAAGTAGAATGGAGACCCCCCTAAACTTAGACGAAAGCAAATCACATCTTATCAACATCTTGTCGCTTTACAAGAAAGAAATACCACTTACTAAAAAGGACTCCTATAACAATAGAATCCTCCAAGTCACCTCAAGTCCAAAGGAAATCTTTGTAATCCTAAAAGAACTAGAAACTCTGATCCCAGTGCCAGATGATTGTGGTAAAGAACAACTCTGGTGCTCTAATATTCAGAAGGCCCTCACTAACAAAGTCACGTTACTTCAGTCCAAAATTGCCAACAAAAACCCAACATAGCCAATGTCAATCCGTCCAATACGCCGCCTCAATTAAACAAACCAGAACAACGATTCTACTTCAATAAAGTCTCATTCCGTGAGGTTGAAATAATTATACTCTCCCTTAAACCATCCAACTGTCCGGGGAACATATGTCCTGCCCAAATCATTAAAGACACTGTAAGAGACCTAGCACCTTTCATAACTAAGCTTATTAATGCTTCCTTCAATTCGGGTACCATCCAGAATAACCTAAAGGAATCCTGGGTCCTACCCCTTCTCAAAAAACAATCACTAGATCCCACTATACCCACTAATTATAGGCCAATTACGACCGTGCCATTCTTACTTAAAATCTTAGACCGGGTAGCATATCTCCAGATACAGGAGTACCTAGAGTCCAACCATCTCCTTGGGGTTTGCCAATCGGGCGTCAGGCCTCAACACGGCACTGACACCGCCCTGATTGACCTCAAAGCGCAGATTGACCAACTCAGAGACAGAGGGATCTCTCGACTGCCTTCGATTTTTAACCATCTTCTCAGGAAGCTATAGCTTGGATCCAGTCCTTTGAACAATAGGACCATGAGAGTCTTCTCACCATCTGCGGCAGCAGACCCTATTCCCATCACATGTGGGGTCCCACAGGGCTCCTGTGTCTCCCCCACAATGTACAATATATTCACTGTGCCCCTTTTTGATGATCTGGATAATCTCGGTATCACCTACACCAACTACGCAGATGACACAGAGATTCTTATACCGCTTACCGGGGATTATGATAAGGATTTGGCCTTGGTGAACAAAATCTATCTCATCATCCAGGCATGGATGGCACTCCATGGACTATGCTTGAATGATGACAAAACAACTTATTATTCTGGGGACTGCTTTCAACCTTAATATATGATATGATATTTTATTTGTATTGCGCTCGTACACAAGGGTTACAGACCGCGACTAGGCAAGGGAGGTGAACAGGGGAGACCACAACACAACAACAACGATCTTACTAGGCCCAGTGACATTGAGAACGCACAAGTGCATGGGAATGGGAAAAGAGAAAGTGCATGGAAGGGGGAGAGTGGAAAGTGCGGAGCAGAGGAGAGCAGATAAATAATAATAAATAAAAAATAAATAGAAAATGGGGGCAATAAACAGTGGTAGTGCTGCCAGCAAGTGGCAAGTGCTGTGTTTAGGGCAGCAGACAAGGTAAATCTGATAAGTGCAGAAAAAGAAGAAACATCGGGGGTACAGATACAGTCCCCAGTGCAAGGAGTGGCCAGGAGGCAGTGCAGGAGGGTGAGCAGGTACCTGGGCCCAGGGGACAGAGGGTGGCCAGGTGCACAGTGCCAAGAGTGTAGATCAGCAGGGGAAAGGGGGAGCGAAGGTGGAAGCAAAGAGGAAGGTCTTGAGGTTCTTCCGAAACCGGAGCTGGTTTTCCTCCAGTTTTAGATTGGCAGGGAGGCTGTTCCAGAGGGAGGCCCTAGCCGAAGATGGCGATTTACCCCCAGCTCGTTTCTTTGAAAAGCGATTGATCCGGAGGGAGTTAGAGGTGCGAAGAGCTCGAGAGGGGAGGTATTTGCAAAGGGATAGCTGAAGGTATTTTGGACCCAGGCCCCAGAAAGCCTTGTGGACAATGCAGAGGGTTTTGAATTTAATCCTTGCATCCACTGGGAGCCAATTGAGAGATTTCAGGGCTGGAGAGATACAACCCCAGGGCTTGAGGCCAAGGACAAGTCTCGCAGTCCTGTTCTGGATAAGTTGCAGAGGGCGGAGTGTAGAGGCAGGTAGATTTAGAAAGAGGCTGTTACAATAGTTGAACCTAGCAAGAACCAGAGCTTGGGAGACAGTGAGCTTCTGAGGGAAGGAGAGGAAAGGTAGAGTACCTCTGAGGAGGTGCAGTAGGAAGTTTGACTTTTTAGAGACCTGAGAGATATGGGCGGAGAAGGAAAGTGTGGAGTCAAAGATGACCCTGAGGTTCTTAGCCTCGCAGGTAGGGGTAGGAGGAGGGCCAAGGGAGGCCGGCCAGAGGGTGAGGGAGAAGGATGGAGATGGTGTGCCGATGAGGAGGATCTCTGTCTTGCTGGCATTCAGACAAAGATCATTGGTGGCACACCAATCTTGAATGGCAGTAAGGCAGTCAGAGATGAGGGAGGGGGAGGAGGTAGCCGAGGGCAGGCGGAAAATGAGTTGAGTGTCATCAGTGTAGCACCGGAAATTTGAACAGAAAATGCCAATGCAGTGGGCGAGAGTTGCCAGGTATTGGTTGAAGAGCCAGGGTGAGAGGTTAGACCCCTGGGGAACCACACAGGTAGAGAGGAAGATGGATGATAGGAAGGACCCCAGTTGGACCTGCAAGGGTCGATCAGAGAGGAAAGAGGTCAGCCAGGCCAGAGCCTGCTCAGTGATGCCCAGGTTATCACGGAGACGGTTGAGCAGCATGGTGTGGTTGACCGTGTCGAAGGCAGAAGATAGATCAAGAAGGATGAGGACAGAGGGAATGTTAGAGTCCAGATTGGAGAGCAGATCTTCACGGATATTCAGGAGAGCAGTTTCCGTACTTCTGGCCGCTCTGAAGCCAGACTGGTGGTCATGGAGACAGCCAGCAGAGTCTGAATGAAGGTTAAGCTGAGAGATGGCCAGCTTTTCAAGGAGTTTTCCCAGAAAGGAGGGTAATGGAAATTGGGCGATAGTTAGCCGGACAGGAAGGATCAGCCGTGGGTTTCTTGAGAAGAGGATGCACAAGGGAGTGCTTCAGAGAGGAGGGGAAAGATCCTGAGGCAAAGGAGTGGTTGCAAAAATCAGCAAGGGCTGTAGCGAGGGTGTCAATGTGGTCCTTGATGGTTTTAGAGGAACAGGGATGAACCTGTTTTGACGAGGCTTTCATAGATCGGACTTGTCTAGCGACCGTGTCAGGGGAGAAAATAGGAAAGGAAGAGAAGGACGGTCGGGGGTGGTTAAAGGGGTTTCTGCAGGCACAGACTGAGAGGGAATGGGGGATGCAGGGAAGGAGAGGGTGGACAGAATGTCCTGGGTTTTTTAAATAAAGTGTGAGGCAAGGGCGTTGCAGAGAGCCTGGAAGGCAAGAGGAGGGGTGGAGACTACCGCAGGGTTGGCAAGCTCCTTGCAGATTTTAAAGAGTTCGGCCGAGTTGTTAGGTGCCGCAGAGACACGGGCTTGAATGTGGGCTCTCTTCTTAGTGTGGACAGAGTCGGTATTGCCTTTGGAGCAGGTGACAGGCCAGTTTGTCAGAGGATGAACAAGAAGCCCTCCATTTCCTCTCAGCCACCCTACACCTACGTTTAAGTGTAGCTAGGTCGGAGTCATACCAGGAATTGCACTTGGCTTTGGACGTCAAGCGGATCCTCATGACAGGGGCAAGAGTATCAGAGATAGAAGAGTAGAGAAGGGACAGGGTTGTGTCTCCTTAGTGAAACAGGTCAATGTCATGGCATCAGCTTCAGCATACACATGTAAGCTGATCAGAGCTGGCACGCCATTCCTATCTAAGACTATCTGTACCATTCTAGCACAAGCATTCATTTTGTCCAAATAGGACTATTGAAACGCCCTATACCTGGGTGCTAGCAAGCAGATTGTTAACCAGATACAAGTCCTACAGAATAATGCCTTAAGAGCAGCTCAGTGTATTGCTAGAAGAGAGCCTATTTCAGTCATAAGGAGTCAAAACAAATGGCTGTCCACAAATGACTAAATATTACTTAAATCAGTGTTAATCCACAAATGCCTAAACAACGCGGCACCCGCTACCCGAAAGAGATTTAGCAGAAAATATCTAATCGCCCCACTGGGTCAGCTAACACCAAACGCCTAGTTATTCCCAGGTTTACACTGACCAAAACCGGAGGGAGCAGCTTCCCAGTTAAAGAAGTTCAACTATGGAACTCCCCGCACCCCCCACGCTGAGGGCAGACCAAACCTTCATGAACTTCAAGCACAATACCACAAAATGGCTCAGAGAAAAAGACCATTAACTCGATCTAAGAGACAGACCTACCTCCATGCACTATTGAAGATACCCTCCTGTAACTTAGATACCATAAGGTGTATCCTTGCTGTACTGTAGCTGGTAATTTGTATTTATTAGGAAGATTTTTCACATCACCTGCATATACTTGCTACACAGACCTTCACTGTATGATATCTGTAAATTTGTGAGGCTATTGCCTATGTTTATATACAACCATGTTTATGTAACACTGTATGACAGACATGTAACTGCGTAACCCTAAGCTGAAAGTATTCTTGTATCTTCTGCGCCCCAATACCCTTGGGTCTGGTGCGCATTACAAATAAACAAACCTGCTGCATGGGGAGCCACGGGGAGGGGACATTGCACCTCCACTGCGCAGCCTGCTACACAGGGAGGCACTGGGAGGGGACAGGGACACCTCCACTGCACAGCCTGCTGCATGGGGAGCCAGTGTGAGGGGACATGGCACCGCCACTGCGCAGCCAGCTGTACAGGGAGCCACTGCGAGGGTACATTGCACCTCCACTTCACAACCTCCTGCATGGGGAGCCACTGGGAGGAGATGTTGCACCTCCACTGCACAACCTGCTGCATGGGGAGCCACTGGGAGGGGACATGGCAACTCCACTGAGCAGCATGCTGCATGGGGAGGCACTGGGAGGGGACATGGCACCTCCACTGCACAGCCTGCTGTATGGGGAACCACTGGGAGGGGACATTGCACCTCCACTGCACAACCTCCTGCATGGGGAGCCACTGGGAGGGGGCCAGAACACCCCCATTGCATAGGGAGCCACTGGGAGGGGACATTGCACATCCACTGCACAACCTGCTGCAAGGGGATCACCTGGGAGGGGACAAGGATATCTCCACTGCACAGCCTGCCACCTGGGGAGCCACTGGAGGGGGCACGGCACCCCCACTGCACAGCCTGCTGCACAGGGAGGTTCTAGGAGGGGACATTGCACCCCCACTGCACAACCTGCTGCACAGGGAGACACTGGGAGTGGACAGCACCGCCCCTGCACACCCTGCTGCACGGGGAGCCACTGGAAGGGGAGGGGGGACAGGGACACCTCCACTGCACAGCCTGCAGCACAGGGAGCCACTGGGAGGGGACATTGCACCACCACTGCACAACCTCCTGCATGGGTAGTCACTGGGAGGGGACATTGCATCTCCACTGCACAACCTGCTGCACAGGGAGCAACTGGGAGGGGATACAGCAGTTCCACTGCGCACATTGCTGCATGGGAAGCCACTGGGAGGGGACATGGCACCTTCACTGCGCAGCCTGCTGCATGTGGAGGCACTGGGAGGGGACAGGGACACCGCCACTGCACAACCTTTTGCATGGGGAGCCAGTGTGAGGGGACATGGCAACGCCACTGTGCAGCCTGCTGCACAGGGAGCCACTGGGAGGGGACATGGCAACGCCACTGCACAACCTCCTGCATGGGGAGCCACTGGGAGGGGGCCAGAACACCCCCACTGCACAGGGAGCCACTGGGAGGGGGCATTGCACATCCACTGCACAGGGAGGCTCTAGGAGGGGACATGGCATCTCCACTGCACAGCCTGCTACACAGAGCCTCACTGGGAGGGGACAGGGACACCTCTGCTGCACAGCCTGCTGCACAGGGCGCCCCACTGTGAGGGGTTAGGGACACCACCACTGCACAGCCTGCTGCAGGGAGCCCCACTGGGAGCGGAAAGTGGCACCTCCACTGCACAGCCAGCTGCACGGGGCGCCCCACTGGGAGGGGACAGGGACACCTCCCCTGCACGGGGATCCACTGGGAGGGGACATGGACACCTCCACTGCACAGCCTGCTGCACGGAGCCCCGCTGGGAGGGGACAGGGACACCTCCACTGCACAGCCTGCTGCACAGTGAGCCACTGGGAGGGGACAGGGACACCTCTACTGCAGGGCCTACTGCACAGGGAGCCACTGGGAGGGGGACAGGGACACCTACACTGCACAGCCTGCTGCACAGGGTGCCCCACTGTGAGGGGTTAGGGACACCACCACTGCACAGCCTGCTGCAGGGAGCCCCACTGGGAGGGGACAGTGACACCTCCACTGCACAGCCAGCTGCACGGGGAGCCCCACTGGGAGGGGACAGGGGCACCTCCACTGCACAGCCTGCTGCACGGGGAGCCTTTGGGAGGGGACAGGGACACTTCCACTGCACAGCCTGCTGCACAGGGAGCCCCACTGGAGGGGATAGGGACACCTCCACTGCACAGCCTACTGCACGGGGAACCACTGGGAGGGGACAGGGACACCACCACTGCACAGCGTGCTGCACAGGGAGCCCCACTGGGAGGGGACAGGGACACTTCCACTGCACAGGCTGCTGCACAGGGAGCCCCACTGGGAGGGCAAAGGGACACCTCCACTGCACAGCCTGGGGGACAGGGACACCTCCACTGCACAGCCTGCTGCACGGGGAGCCACTGGGAGGGGTCAGAGACACCCACTGCACAGCCTGCTGCACAGGGAGGGGACAGGGACATCTGCACTGCACAGCCTGCTGCACAGGGAGCCCCACTGGGAGGGCACATGGACACCTCCCCTGCACGGGGAGCACCTCGGAGGGGACAGTGACACCTCCACTGCACAGCCTGCTGCACAGGAAGCCCCACTGGGAGGGGACAGGGACACCTCCACTGCACAGCCTGCTGCACAGGGAGCCACTGGGAGGGGACAAGGACACCTCCACTGCACAGCCTGCTGCACAGGGAGCCCCACTGGGAGGGGACAGGGACACCTCTGCTGCACAGGGAGCCCCACTGGGAGGGCACAGGGACACCTCCACAGCACAGCCTGGGGGACAGGGACACCTCCACTGCACAGCCTGTTGCACGGGGAGCCACTGGGAGGGGACAGTGACACCTCCACTGCACAGCCTGCTGCACAGGGAGCCCCACTGGGAGGGGACAGGGACACCTCCGCTGCACAGGGAGCCCCACTGGGAGGGGACATGGACACCTCCCCTGCACGGGGAGCCACTGGGAGGGGACAGTTACACCTCCACTGCACAGCCTGCTGCACAGGGAGCCCCACTGGGAGGGGACAGGGACACCTCCGCTGCACAGGGAGCCCCACTGGGAGGGCACAGGGCCACCTCCACTGCACAGCCTGGGGGACAGGGACACCTCCACTGCACAGCCTGCTGCACGGGGAACCACTGGGAGGGGACAGTGACACCCCCACTGCACAGCCTGCTGCACAGGGAGCCCCACTGGGAGGAGATCATGGCACCTCTAGTGCAGGCCTGCTGAACTGGTAGCCACTGAGAGGGGACCACGGCACCTTCACTCCAATACTGACCAACCAGGGGCCACTGCAATCAGGTGCAAAGACGTCAGTTCCCATCATTACATAAGAGCGCTGCTGGCAACTAGGTCCCATTCTATCAAATAATGCAGTCATGGGTCTGGGGTTCACAGTTTGTGTGTGGACTATAGCACAGGTCGTGTAGCACCATCCTGTGCGCAATAGGATACTTCTGTGCAAGAACTAAACTTAATACGCAAACCGATCCATCCGGGTGCAAAGGTGGCCCAGAATATAGCTCAGTGAGCTAGGCACTCAGAGCCGAGATCTGTGTTCAGAGGCCAGATCACAGTACCGCATTCTGACAAGGTCAACCCAGCCTTTGCACCCAGGAGCGTGAGAACTTCCAAATGATTCCCCTTTCCTACTCGCAAGTCTCCCTGCCACTCACTTCCTCCACAGACTACACTCTGGTTACCACGTGGTACCGGCGCCGTCACCACTAAAATGGTGAGTGGCGCGCCCCATACCAGCAGCCAACACGAATCATAAACACTAACATGACATCAGTAAAGTGCAGGCAGCAGCTGCCGACTATCGGGCATAACTGCAGACAGCAGCTGCCGAGTATCGTGCATAACTGCAGGCAGCAGCTGCTGACCATCGGGCATACCTGCAGGCAGCAGCTGCCGACCATTGGGCATAACTGCAGGCAGCAGCTGCTATTGGGCATACCTGCAGGCAGCAGCTGCTATCGGGCATAGCTGCTGACTATCGGGCATACCTGCAGGCAGCAGCTGCTATCGGGCATACCTGCAGGCAGCAGCTGCTATCGGGCATACCTGCAGGCAGCAGCTGCTATCGGGCATAGCTGCTGACTATCGGGCATACCTGCAGGCAGCAGCTGCTATCGGGCATACCTGCAGGCAGCAGCTGCTATCGGGCATACCTGCAGGCAGCAGCTGCTATCGGGCATAGCTGCTGACTATAGGGCATAACTGCAGACAGCAGCAGCCGAGTATCGTGCATAACTGCAGACAGCAGCTGCCGAGTATCGTGCATAACTGCAGGCAGCAGCTGCTGACCATCGGGCATACCTGCAGGCAGCAGCTGCCGACCATCGGGCATAACTGCAGGCAGCAGCTGCTATTGGGCATACCTGCAGGCAGCAGCTGCTATCGGGCATACCTGCAGGCAGCAGCTGCTATCGGGCATAGCTGCTGACTATCGGGCATACCTGCAGGCAGCAGCTGCTATCGGGCATACCTGCAGGCAGCAGCTGCTATCGGGCATATCTGCAGGCAGCAGCTGCTATCGGGCATACCTGCAGGCAGCAGCTGCTATCGGGCATAGCTGCTGACTATAGGGCATACCTGCAGGCAGCAGCTGCTATCGGGCATACCTGCAGGCAGCAGCTGCTATCTGGCATAGCTGCTGACTATAGGGTATAGCTGCTGAATATAGGGCATAGCTGCTGACTATAGGGCATAACTGCAGGCAGCAGCTTCCGACTATCGGGCATAACTGCAGACAGCAGCTCCGCCTATCGGGCATAACTGCAGACAGCAGCTGCCGAGTATCGTGCATAACTGCAGGCAGCAGCTGCCGAGTATCGTGCATAACTGCAGGCAGCAGCTGCTGACCATCGGGCATACCTGCAGGCAGCAGCTGCCGACCATCGGACATACCTGCAGGCAGCAGCTGCTATCGGGGATACCTGCAGGCAGCAGCTGCTATCGGGCATAGCTGCTGACTATAGGGCATAGCTGCTGACTATAGGGCATAGCTGCAGGCAGCAGCTGCCGACCATCGGGCATAACTGCAGGCAGCAGCTGCCGACCATCGGGCATAACTGCAGGCAGCAGCTGCTATCGGGCATACCTGCAGGCAGCAGCTGCTATCGGGCATACCTGCAGGCAGCAGCTATCGGGCATAGCTGCGGGCAGCAGCTGCTATCGGGCATAGCTGCGGGCAGCAGCTGCTATCGTGCATAGCTGCTGACTATAGGGCATAACTGCAGGCAACAGCTGCCGACCATCGGGCATACCTGCAGGCAGCAGCTGCCGACCATCGGCTATAACTGCAGGCAGCAGCTGCCGACCATCGGGCATAACTGCAGGCAGCAGCTGCTATCGGCATACCTGCAGGCAGCAGCTGCTATCGGGCATAGCTGCGGACTATAGGGCATAGCTGCTGACTATAGGGCATCATAACTGCAGGCAGCAGCTGCCGACCATCGGGCATACCTGCAGGCAGCAGCTGCCGACCATCGGGCATACCTGCAGGCAGCAGCTGCTATCGGGCATACTTGCAGGCAGCAGCTGCTATCGGGCATAGCTGCGGACTATAGGGCATAGCTGCTGACTATAGGGCATAACTGCAGGCAGCAGCTGCCGACCATCGGGCATACCTGCAGGCAGCAGCTGCCGACCATCGGGCATACCTGCAGGCAGCAGCTGCCGACCATCGGGCATACCTGCAGGCAGCAGCTGCTATCAGGCATACCTGCAGGCAGCAGCTGCTATCGGGCATAGCTGCGGACTATAGGGCATAGCTGCTGACTATAGGGCATAGCTGCAGGCAGCAGCTGCCGACTGTCGGGCATAACTGCAGGCAGCAGCTGCCGACTATCGGGCAAAACTGTTCACGAGATGCGGTTACCCCCAGTACCGAATTTGATCCGGTGTACATTTCAGGACGCCCCTTGAGTCATGGGAGTGGCATCTGTTTGTGGAATAATCTGAGAGAATTCCCCAAAATGTGTGATGTCCTCCATGATGGAATCCATGTTTCTCTGCGGGTCCCTAACATACAACAGGACATCACATGCATATCCCCCGGCTCCTGTGACAGTCCCTAATTAAGGCTGCCATAGGCTTTTTCGCCAAAGTGAACAAAATAGGTGACAGGGCAGCCCTGCCAGGCTCCCCCTTCCAGCATCAGTGGGTCAGACATGGTAGCATTGACCAAGACTCGAGCCAGTAGGCGAGCGTTGGAGAGTTTAATGCATTTAACCATCTGCTCTTCTAGCCCACATTTGGTGTGTGGTGAAGAGATATTCCGAAGACACCATGTCATACCAAGTGAGGAGTGAAAACAGGCAGGCTGCGTGGGAGGAGGGAGCAAACGCTGCTCGAACCCAGATCAGGACAAGGGTGCAGGGGTGCTCCTGAACCCCACCTTGGGAGATTACAGAACCCCAGAGCCTCCAAGTTAGGATAAAGATGCCAACTAACCAATTGCACTAACAATGTCCCCCTCTGCATACACCTCTCATACTCCAAACCAAACACAACCACAAACCTACAACACAGCAAACCGCACAAACTTCACTACATTGCAACAACAAAACAAAAACACACAGACTCGCACAACAGTACACAACGACTACCGGCCGCCATCACCCCAGGCCCAGCCAACGGACCCACCGGGCTGAGGCCGCCAACAGCACATCACTGCTCTCTTGCACTTTTCCAGCTTCCTCCCACTAACCACCCCCCCCCCCACCCCCCACCCCTCCCTCTTTGAGCCGCCAGAGCGCATGGGGACCACTCCGGTGGTGATAGTGCGCCATAGAAATGTCCTTTAACATTAACATAACTGCAGGCAGCAGCTGCCTCGGAGGAACGAGGAACGTGAAACTGGACCCCTTACGCTGCAAACGTCACCTGGATGCGTCATTTATTCCCCAAGCAGTCAGAGTTCATATCTCGAAGGTATATGTGGATGGCCCAGAAGCAGCCCCTGGGTGGAAGCTAAACAGGATGATTTAGGCTACAGGCACCAGCTGCCGAGTAACCAGCAATGTCCAAGCCCTGGCCGTTCCACTAGCGCGCGCACACACAGTGACACTGGACACACCCTCTTCCTTTTATTGTATGGGTCGGTGCTGCCTTTCCACGTGCTGCTGGCCCTTCAGCCCATGGCCTTCCCATGCATTTCTGCCACTTTAGCCCATTGCTTTCCCACGTGCTGCTGGTACTTTAGCCCATTGCCTTTCCATGCATTTCTGCCACTTTAGCCCATTGCCTTCCCATGCATTTGTGCCACTTTAGCCCATTGCCTTCCCATTCATTTCTGCCACTTTAGCCCACTGCCTTCCCATGCATTTGTGCCACTTTAGCCCATTGCCTTCCCATGCATTTCTGCCACTTTAGCCCATTGCTTTCCCACGTGCTGCTGGTACTTTAGCCCATTGCCTTTCCATGCATTTCTGCCACTTTAGCCCATTGCCTTCCCATGCATTTGTGCCACTTTAGCCCATTGCCTTCCCATGCATTTCTGCCACTTTAGCCCATTGCCTTCCCATGCATTTCTGCCACTTTAGCCCATTGCTTTCCCACGTGCTGCTGGTACTTTAGCCCATTGCCTTTCCATGCATTTCTGCCACTTTAGCCCATTGCCTTCCCATGCATTTGTGCCACTTTAGCCCATTGCCTTCCCATGCATTTCTGCCACTTTAGCCCATTGCCTTCCCATGCATTTCTGCCACTTTAGCCCATGGCCTTCCCATCCCATACATTTCTGCCACTTTAGCCCATTGCTTTCCCACGTGCTGCTGGCACTTTAGCCCATGGCCTTCCCATGCATTTCTGCCACTTTAGCCCATGGCCTTCCCATGCATTTCTGCCACTTTAGCCCATTGCCTTCCCATGCATTTCTGCCACTTTAGCCCATTGACTTCCCATGCATTTCTGCCACTTTAGCCCATTGCCTTCCCATGCATTTCTGCCACTTTAGCCCATGGCCTTCCCATCCCATACATTTCTGCCACTTTAGCCCATTGCTTTCCCACGTGCTGCTGGCACTTTAGCCCATGGCCTTCCCATGCATTTCTGCCACTTTAGCCCATGGCCTTCCCATGCATTTCTGCCACTTTAGCCCATGGCCTTCCCATGCATTTCTGCCACTTTAGCCCATGGCCTTCCCATGCATTTCTGCCACTTTAGCCCATTGCCTTCCCATGCATTTCTGCCACTTTAGCCCATGGCCTTCCCATGCATTTCTGCCACTTTAGCCCATTGCCTTCCCATGCATTTCTGCCACTTTAGCCCATTGCCTTCCCATGCATTTCTGCCACTTTAGCCCATTGCCTCCTCACGGGTTGGTGGCACTTTAGCCCATTGCCCTGCCACAGCCTGGTGGATCTTTAGCCCATTGTTCCTTCCCATGGGCTGCTGACACTTTAGCCCATTGCCTTCCCTTGGGCTGCTGACACTTTAGCCCATTTCCTTCCCACGTGCTTCTGCCACTTTAGCCCATTGCCTTCCCATGCATTTCTGCCACTTTAGCCCATGGCCTTCCCATGCATTTCTGCCACTTTAGCCCATTGCTTTCCCACGTGCTGCTGGCACTTTAGCCCATTGCCTTCCCATGCATTTCTGCCACTTTAGCCCATTGCCTTCCCATGCATTTCTGCCACTTTAGCCCATTGCCTTCCCATGCATTTCTGCCACTTTAGCCCATGGCCTTCCCATGCATTTCTGCCACTTTAGCCCATTGCTTTCCCACGTGCTGCTGGCACTTTAGCCCAAGGCCTTCCCATGCATTTCTGCCACTTTAGCCCATTGCCTTCCCATGCATTTCTGCCACTTTAGCCCATTGCCTTCCCATGCATTTCTGCCACTTTAGACCATTGCCTCCTCACGGCCTGGGGGCTCTTTAGCCCATTGCCTCCTCACGCTTTGGTGGATCTTTAGCCCATTGCCTCCTCAGGGGGGGATTGAGGGGGGCACTTTAACCCATTGCCTTCTTCTCAGTGACCGTCTTGTGCTCGGTAGGAAGGATTCCTGGACGCACTCGGGCAGGAGCAGGATGGGTTAGGTTGCCACTGGCTGCCAAAGATGGGCCTCTATGGCGCCCTTTCCTCGTTATGGGGCCCATGGCAGCACACGGTACAAAGTGCCGAGTGCAGCAGAAATCACTGTGCAGCACTTCTCGTTATCGGCACGTCCCCAACTGCCCCGTGGGAGCGCGCGCCTGTCTCTGAACTATTAGTGTGGAAGCCTTGCTCTCTGCCCACCTCGACCCCTTCCCTCCTCTGCACTTCCTGCCTGGCTGGCTGGCACACTCCTAAGCGCTCTTCGGGGGCTACAACTTCCTGCAGCGGGTTATCGGGCTCAGCAGCCCCGACCTGCACCTGATATCTGCTTCCTGCAGGAGCAGCAGGCTTCCGGCCAGGCAGGCGGCAGCTGCAGGGGGGGGGCGAGGTGCCATCCAGCCATCTGCGCTGATAGGCAGCCCCGGACCCCGGAAGCTCTGATGCAAACAACACTCAAGTTCACCAAGAAAATGCGAGGCCTGGCTCCAGGCTGCGGCCCAGAGCAGGGGCTACAGAAGAGCCAATACAGCTCTGTCCAGAACCACTCCTGCATTGCCCCCTTTATGCACGCACGGCCTGCACCGTCTTCTTGGTGCGATTAGCCTGCGTGGTTTGTCATCACAGCAGAGCTTTCCTGCACGCTTTCTTCCTGGCACAGAGCCTGGTTTGCCATCACTGGGCGCAGCTTTGCTGCACTGCCCCCTTTGTGCGCGCACGGCCTGCACCGCCTTGTTCCTGCCACAGAGCCTGCGTGGTTTGCCATCACTGGGCACAGCTTTCCTGCCCCGCCTTCTTCCTGGCACAGAGCCTGCGTGGTTTGCCATCACTGGGCAGAGCTTTCCTGCACGCTTTCTTCCTGGCGCAGAGCCTGCGCTTTCCTGCATTATGCGCACGCACGGCCAGCACCACCTTCTTCCTGGCGCAGGCTCCTGCATTGCCCCCTTTATGCACACACGGCCTGCACCGCCTTCTTGGCGCGATAAGCCTGCGTGGTTTGTCATCACAGCAGAGCTTTCCTGCACGCTTTCTTCCTGGCACAGAGCCTGGTTTGCCATCACTGGGCGCAGCTTTGCTGCACTGCCCCCTTTATGCGCGCACGGCCTGCACCACCTTCTTCCTGGCGCAGGATCCTGCATTGCCCCCTTTATGCACGCACGGCCTGCACCGCCTTATTCTTGGCGCGATTGGCCTGCTTGGTTTGTCATCACAGCAGAGCTTTCCTGCAGCGTCCGTTAAATGTGTGCAAGACCTGCACCCCCCCCCCCCCCCCCCGACTAGACCCAGCCACGCCGACGGCTCAGGCAGCCTGTGTAGCCACAACGCTGCACGGTTACAAGTGTTGCCTGCAGGTGTCCGCTCTTCAGATTACTGAAGTACTGACACCTGCAGGCAGCCCGTCTAACCGTGGCTTCGGCTACACGGGCTGCCTGATGACTCTCTACTTAGAAACAGGACGAGGGCTGGAGGTGGAGGGCCTGGCTCTCCTATTGTTTCTGAGTAAAGAGTCATCTGGCATCATGAAAGCCCTTTAACCATGTGGTTAAAGGGCTTTCATGCTGCCTGATCACTCTTTGCACAGAAACAATAGGAAAGCCGGCACTCCCCTCCCCTCACCCCCCCCCCCCCCCCGGTTCGGAGTACAGAGTCATGACGAAGCAGAGAGACCTTTCCCTCAAGGAGCCTATGGTTTTTAACCACACAGCTCCTTTAATTAAAGGGCTGCCTTTTGCGTCTGAGAGCTGGGGCACACTGGTGTCACGCTTTCGGTGCGCTCAGTCCCTCCGTTTAAAAGGAGGGATTGGGCGCAGCAAAGGTAAAAATGCCTGTGCACCCCAGCGCCCCCCCCCCCCTCCTTGGGGACGGAGAGTGGGGCTTCTCCGGCCACGTTCCTAACGAAGCATCCCAATGAACGCACGGCCTTCTTCCCGTGCTCACAGGCTGGTGACTTGTCCGCTCAGCGCGAGAGAAGAGGTGCGGTGCCGGGGGCGCAGCGATGCTGCCAGTAGCAGCTGCCACTCGTCCTGGGGTACACCGAGCCCGTCTCCTCGACAGCGCACCTCCAATATTTGACAAGTAAATCTCCCAAGGTGAGGGGCCAAGGATCAAGGCATGGAAACTTCCATAGATAGCCAGTCATCTTCCCCACCCCCCCCCTCGGGGAGACAGCCCCTACAGCAGAAAAGCCACTGAAGACGAAGAAACCACTGGACCCACAAGATACCGGGGACTCTGGACCCACAGCGCACACCCTCAGACCAGTGTACTCCCCGACCCCAACAGAACCAGGTTTCTGGACCACAGCCCTCTACACAGGACAACACTCCTGGCCCCTCTGGACCCACAACGCACACCCTTAGACCAGTGTACTCACAGACCCCCAAACAGAACCAAGATTTCGGACCCACATACCAACACCACACAGGACCACACTTCTAGACACTGTACCAACAACAAAAGAACTATGCTTCTAGGCCAATGTACAAACAGACCCACAATCTAATTTCTGGACCCCTATTGCTACAAAGGCACAGGGCAGAGAAGCACAGTTCTGCACCTCTGCATCAACATAACTACAGCCCACATAACCAGACTTCAGGCCACTGCGCCCAACACTGATACACCACAGGCACCATGGCTTCTGGAAAACGGTATCCACACAGGCACGGCTGCAGTGTGCCTCAAGTCTGGTCCTGGGAGCCATTCCCATCACAGGTATAGAACAGACAAGCAGGCTACTGGGAAACGGTATCCACACAGGCACGGGTACAGTGACCCAAAGTCTGGTCTGGGAGCTATTCCTAACACAGGAAGAGAACAGACAAGCAGGCTACTGGGAAACGGCATCCGGACAGGCACTGGTACAGCGGGTCTCAAGTCTGGTCCAGGGAGCCATTCCTAACACAGATATAGAACAGGCAAGCAGGCTACTGGGAAACAGTATCCACACAGGCACGGCTGCAGTGTGCCTCAAGTCTGGTCCTGGGAGCCATTCCCATCACAGGTATAGAACAGACAAGCAGGCTACTGGGAAACGGTATCCACACAGGCACGGGTACAGTGACCCAAAGTCTGGTCTGGGAGCTATTCCTAACACAGGAAGAGAACAGACAAGCAGGCAACTGGGAAACGGCATCCGGACAGGCACTGGTACAGCGGGTCTCAAGTCTGGTCCAGGGAGCCATTCCTAACACAGATATAGAACAGGCAAGCAGGCTACTGGGAAACAGTATCCACACAGGAACGGCTACAGTGTGCCTCAAGTCTGGTCCTGGGAGCCATTCCCATCACAGGTATAGAACAGACAAGCAGGCTACTGGGAAACGGTATCCACACAGGCACGGGTACAGTGACCCAAAGTCTGGTCTGGGAGCTATTCTTAACACAGGAAGAGAACAGACAAGCAGGCTACTGGGAAACGGCATCCGGACAGGCACTGGTACAGCGGGTCTCAAGTCTGGTCCAGGGAGCCATTCCTAACACAGATATAGAACAGGCAAGCAGGCTACTGGGAAACAGTATCCACACAGGAACGGCTACAGTGTGCCTCAAGTCTGGTCCTGGGAGCTATTCTTAACAGAGGTAGAGAACAGACAAGCAGGCTACTGGGAAACGGTATCCACACAGGCACGGGTACAGTGGGCCTCAAGTCTGGTACAGGGAGCCATTCCTAACACAGGTATAGAACAGGCAAGCAGGCTACTGGGAAACGGTATCCACACAGGCACGGGTACAGTGACCCAAAGTCTGGTCTGGGAGCTATTCCTAACACAGGAAGAGAACAGACAAGCAGGCTACTGGGAAACGGCATCCGGACAGGCACTGGTACAGCGGGTCTCAAGTCTGGTCCAGGGAGCCATTCCTAACACAGATATAGAACAGGCAAGCAGGCTACTGGGAAACAGTATCCACACAGGAACGGCTACAGTGTGCCTCAAGTCTGGTCCTGGGAGCTATTCTTAACAGAGGTAGAGAACAGACAAGCAGGCTACTGGGAAACAGTATCCACACAGGAACGGCTACAGTGTGCCTCAAGTCTGGTCCTGGGAGCTATTCTTAACAGAGGTAGAGAACAGACAAGCAGGCTACTGGGAAACGGTATCCACACAGGCACGGGTACAGTGGACCCAAAGTCTGGTCCTGGGTGCTATTCCTAACAGAGGTAGAGAACAGACAAGCAGGCTACTGGGAAACGGTATCCACACAGGCACGGGCACAGTGGACCCAAAGTCTGGTCCTGGGTGCTATTCCTAACAGAGGTAGAGAACAGACAAGCAGGCAACTGGGAAACGGCATCCACACAGGCCCAGCCAACAAGCAGTAATGGCCCACGGCAGTAAGCACAACTACAGCACAGACCTGCAGGATTCTGGAAAACTCTACCTATACACACAGTGACACAGGGATGAGGGTAATGACCGTATCAAGGGGGGAGAGAGAGGGGCCCTTCTCAACCAGGGGCAGCTCACTAAGACCAAAGCCACCAACAGCCCTGTCCCAGATAAGGGAAATGAGAGTTTATTTATTTATTTATTTAATGTGATACAGTCTATTTAATAAACTTTACACATATTAATAAGTATGCACCATATTATTAATATGTGTAAAGTTTATTAAATAGACTGTATCACATTAAATAAATAAATAAATGAGAGTTTGGGGAGTCCCCAAACTCCCTCCCCAAAGCCCCCTA
The DNA here is from genome assembly GCF_040938575.1 of Ambystoma mexicanum. Classification (NCBI taxonomy): domain Eukaryota; kingdom Metazoa; phylum Chordata; class Amphibia; order Caudata; family Ambystomatidae; genus Ambystoma; species Ambystoma mexicanum. The sequence goes on from NC_090928.1 coordinate 1,286,290,154, forward strand.
ACCCCTATGTTCCACTAATGTTCAATGGTACCACTCTGTCTCCAAATGCTTCCCAGTGCAGTTGCTGGCCACGGTTCTCATATTACAGAACCACAACTCCCCTGGGAGCAGCTGAGAAGACCCGGACTGGATCGGAGCAGCAACACAACACCCAAAACGTCCACGGATCCTTCACCCCATCCTAAGAGGAAAGCAGAAGCCTCAATACATAAGAAAAACAACCTCCCAGACCCACGGCACCAGAGAGAAATAGCTTGGGAAACATCAGAGACTGTGGGAAAGGAGGAGGGGCATAGAGGATTTTGTTATGTTATGTTCATTGAGTTTATATAGTGCTTTACTCCAAAGCGCTTGAAATCTTCTCACCTAGCTCCTGGGGAATTGGTGCAAGATGTTAGGTGAGCATGGCACCCCATGGAAAGGTGAAGGAGACACAAGCTCGACAGTATACAAAGGGGCAGCAGGAAAGGCGGAATGGGCTGTTCGGGCGAGGTCATAGGAGCACGTCGGGATGGACCAAGAGACCAGGCAGGGGACACAGTATTGGTGTCAAAGCCTAGCAAAGGAGATGCATTTGTGAGAGAGATTGGTGCTGGTAGTGTAGGAATTGGGGAGTGGGTGTGACGAAGGAGGTAAGAGAGTGGGGTAGTAGTTCGTGTCAGGAAGTATCAGGAGATTGTGAGGCTAGTAGAGAGGAATGTAGGTGTTGGGGAGTACGCAAATATGGGTGACAATAGTGCTGGAAAATACATCCAGCGCCTAAAACGTGCACAAAAATACAAGCTGCCAAATTCCTTTTAACATGAGCATGGAAGCCAGCAGCCGCACACACATGTACCCAAAAGAGACTCCCTTATGAAGACCCAACAAAACCTGAGCAGCCATGCTTAAGTGAACCATAGCACATTCACCCTATAGCTAAACACCACCCCATGCCGTGGTAACCACCGCTGACAGTGGCTCTTTACACGGACTGAATACACAGTACATACAGTACATGTAGGCCCTGAAATCTAGTTAGCAAACTCGCAAGGGTAACAATCCTCACCCCCATAGCAGAAAACCTAAACCAAACCATTGCAAGAAAGCACACACACATCTCAACTGAAACTTTCCACAGTACACAGTAAAATGCCACGCAGTGATTGGTTAAGATTAGGGAGGCAAAGCAGTTCCCAGGCTTCAGATGCAGTAGTGCGATCATAAGAAAAGCAAGTAGCCGACCCCAGTGCTAAAAGGACAGAACACTGCATGGTGATTGGTCAAAATAGATGGGTCTAGTTGAGCTCCCAGGCAAGCAGTCAAAATCAAATTGGGTTCCTGAACATCATGTCAACATGTATTACAACGAAGGACATAAGCTTGTAGGAGTAGACCAATAATTGGTCTGGCAAGACAGAGTGACTAGGGCACAACACTGCCCTCTGCAGGATAAAAACGCACCATTAAGGCTCCATTTGGTAAGAATCCATACACATGTAGTAGAACTGACTAGGAGTAATTGACTTGGTTTCCAGAAACTCATACATAACCCTCACTGCAGACACCTTCTTCAGGTCACACTATATAACTACACACACAGAGAAGCATACACATGCATACACATCTGCCATTATAAGAGCATGAAACTTGCAAGCAACCAAGTCCCAAGGTGAAATGTCACACAGGATAGATGAACTCATGAGAAACAGAAATGTGCCCAGCTATGTGTCCAACTACGAGTTGCAAAGTGTACCAGAGACAAATGTAAATGATGAGACCAGGTCAAGTTACAATCGGAAGGTCACACTGTCACATCTGACATAAGGGATTGATCGAAATATACATCTGTCACTCCACTCAAATTTCTTGGAAGCAACCAAATGCAAGCTGAAAGTAGCTGATACACGTTTCAAAATGAGCTAGCCAATTAGGTGCATGAGAAAGGAGACTAGCTCAATGCTAGTGAGTGAACTTATTTCTTTTTTCTATAAGCTTTTTATTGAATTTTCGAACAGAATAGGTACAGGGCAACATCCAGAGCCAGCCCCCTCATGGCCCCTCCCCCCCACATCTCCCGTATGAAGTGCCACTCACTCTCTTCATCCATTAACCTCCAGCCAGTTCCCCCAGATTTGCTCATGTTTTCCCAGCACAGCCTCTGTCTCTGTACACCCGTTCCTCCATCGCACAACAATGGTCCATTCCCTCCAGCCAGGTTGAAAACATCGGGACTGTCCCACTTCGCTGCCATGTCCCTCTTAGCCACCATCAATGCGGTCTTTATCAGACTTAACTCCTTGCCATTGAAGTCTGCCCCCCCTCACCCCCCATTTATGCAGCAGACAGAACCTTGGACAGATTGGTATCGATTTCCCCACTACCTCTCCTGCCGATTCTTGTACCCTCCCCCAAAACCGATTTAGTCTAGGACAAGTTCATATAGTGTGAAGAAAGACACCCTTGTCCTCCCTGCAGCTAAGGCAATTGGGATCCCTCGCCCTCCCCATCCTGTGGAGCCGGCCTCTGGTGAGGTATACTCTAGGGGTGACCTTCAACTGAACCAGTCTCCACTTGCTAGAGACCCCCGCTTCCCTTGCCAACCCCAACAACTACACCTCCTCAATTGCACCCAGTGTGATGCTGGAAATGCATCGGAGGTACAGGGCCTCCGTATCCTTGTCCTTTATTGCCTTATCATGTATGTTCAGATTTGTTTTCCACACAGGGGTTCATGTGGGGCTCCAGGTGGTGCGGCTTTTCCTTTATTTGGTTTGAACAGACCCTGGGGATACCCTTATGGTACCCATGGGTGGGAGTATGACCCTGTACTCCTAGTGTATGTTTTTGGGCACTTGTGTGTGGCCTACAGAGCAGGGAACGGGCTGGTGGCAGCTCTGTGCTGAATTGACAGGTGCCCTGAGCGTCCTCCATTTTGGGATGCCCAGGCCCGGTCATTGGAATCAGTGGATTCCTGATAGGAAACAAGATGGCCCCTGTGGCCTCCTGCTTTCTATCCCCTGTTACCTTACTTTCCCCGAAGTCCTGGGAAGCCCTGACTCTGTCCCTTCCCCCTGACTGGCTGATGGGTGGAAGTTCAATATTGTGTTGTTGGGAAGTCTAGGCCAGACTGGCTGGAGCCTTCCCAATAACTATGTTGTGGGTATGCCCGTGGGGTGGGACTTGGATGAATGGAGTGTGTGACAAATACGCATTCTGTGTTGTGAGTGTCTGGATGGAGAAAAATGGCCTGAATGCACTGTGCGCCTGATTGGCTGACTGACTGCCTGAATGCCCTTCTGAGTGATTGGTTGCCTGACTGTGACCCAGCAGAGTGCATGGGAGATCAACAGTATATCTGGGGGCCTCTCACTGCTAGAAATCGTCCAGAAGCTGAAGTTGATACTTGATGCTTACTCCCGAAGCTGAGCCAGAAGAAAAATGTGTACCACTGCTCCCTTCCTTGCCATCTGAAAGCTGCTGTGCCTTCAAGAACTTATCCAAGAGGACCTGGCTAGGAGACCTCTCCCCGAGCTACGAGGGACCATTGTGCACCAGCGGATGTTTGCCAAAGCTCCCTGGTAGAAAGACCTACGAAAGGCTGCCAACCGGAGAAGGGGACCACCGAGGAGAACGAAGAGAAGCACTGGACAGCCACCCACCGTGTTGACTGCCGTCGACGACCGGAGTCTAAGAACATTTGATACAAGGACTCGCTTGCTCATCCTCGTCGACCACTTTCGTCCTTCCGGAGAAAGTCAAGGCCGCCGACGACTGAGGAGAATCCACCGGTGGGTTTCCCGCCACCCAAAGACCTCAGAGACGCCGACAAAGCTACTGAAGCCAGCCGTGGTCACGTCCCGTTCACCAACGTAAGACGCGATAACTCGACGCCCTTGCTGGGCCAAAGTTCTTCATTCACTCTTTGTGGCAAAGAACACTCATCGTCGAAGTGCACCGCACGCCTCTCCTTCACAGGACTTTCACAAGCCTTTGTCAACGAGCACCACGAATATCAAAGCTGCTCCCTAGACGACCACCGTTTACCTTTTTCTTCATCTCGGAAGTTGACCACCCGTGGCTGCTGCCTGAAAGGGAGCGCACTCAAGAAGGGCCTGTCGATTCCCCTAAAAAGAACTCTCCAACACAAGGTACATTTGGGTTGCAGAACTATAGAAGAGAAGACTGTAATAAGAGAATATATGGACTGGGATTGTAATGCATCTTCATTTACAGGTTGCCAAGTGGGGGGGATCCTCATACAGAACTGTGCCTAACGGTAGGGGCTCAGTATTATGCCAATTGTCTAACCAACTTGTCTTCCTCCCAAGTCTATGGTTGATATTGTTTTGCTGTGTTGATTCATATGCTATTTGAACTGAGTACAGTTGATGCATTTTAATGGAATGAGAGTAATCGTGGTACCACCTAGAACTGTATATATTTACCATTTAGAATTGTCGGAGCACAAAGTGTATTATCGTGATTGTGTATATAACCTTGAACCTTATTTATATAAAGACTGTTTTAACTAATACAGTGTGTGGACATTCCATTGTGGGTGCTTGGCGACTACACAGTACTTAAGAACCAGCCCGCATCACCTCCTGAGAAGCTAGGCCTTGATTGCTTGTCCATTGCGATCAACAATACAGAATCTTGGCTGGGGTCCTCTGTGCCTCTCCTCTGCCATATAGAGAGGAGTACAGACACCCCCCTCCAGTCTTCACACCCAGATCCCTTTCCCAATTTTCCTTCAATTTGCTCATGGGAAAGGCTGCGTAGTTGTTGATCGCCTGATAAAGTGTGGTGACCACTTTCCCTGACAATTTACCATCCAACAGGTCAGCCTCCAGCAGGGATCGCCCAAGAAGGTTCCACACCTCCGTACCCTTGTGAAGTTGAATTGCTCGTTCATGTCTAATCCGTGGGAAGCCATTAAACAGAAGGGGACCAAGCGCTTGTGTTCAATAATGTTTCATTTGTCATAGACCGCTGCGGCCCATCTGCGCAGATAGCCTAATTTCCTCACTTCGGGGTGATCTTTACTCCCCCAGATGTATGCTTCCCTTGCCACCCCCCTCCCCCCACCAAAGCCATTGCCCCTTGGGCGGCAGTCCATGCTTCTGTCATGCGGATGCCGCAGTAAAGCCCTCCGCTGGTGCCCATAGAGCAGAAGTGCCGGTGGGTAGTCGCCCATGGTGTGCTTCTCCCCCTGGAAATGTGAAGCCCCCTGATTGCCGTACACCCAATCATTCACGGCCACTAGCTGTGAGGCCCAATAGTATATCCTGATGTCCGGTAGCTCTATCCACCCCCCTCCCAGACCGACCTGACCAGGGTGGATAGTGCCACTCTTTGCGTTTTATTACCCCATACTGACTCTCTCTGAATCCACTCTATGGTTCGGAACATTTTGGCAGGTATCTTCACAGGTGTGTTCTGGAGTATGTATAGCATCCTCGTGAGGGTCAGCATCTTGAATAAATTTGCTCACCTCAGCATCTACACCGGGAGGGTGTTCCAGTGGAGGACGTCTGTCTTGGCTCTAGCCAATACCGCATCCAGATTGTTTCGGAGGAAAGTGCGTTCATACAGACCCATATGGATCCCCAGGTATTTAATCGTCCCCTGAGCCACAGTTAGTGGGCAGTCATATGGCACCACCTCCCACCCCTCCCCTTTACCGGAAGCAATTCTGATTTAGCCCAGTTCGCCTGTAGGCCCCTTAAGTCTCCGAAATTCCTGTATTAGTCCATTACCAGTGGGCCGGATACCCTGGGCTCCCGCAAATAGACGAGAATGTCATCAGTGTAGAGGGAAATCCGGTCCTCCCTCTCTGCCGACCATCGGAATCCCCTAATCCTGGGGGTCTCCCGGATCTTGGCTGCCAGGGGCTCCACTGCCATGAGGAACAGCAGGGAGAAAGCGGCACTGCTGTCTAGTACCTCTATGTAAACAGAATTCCAGGGACAGCACCCAGTTTACTCCAACTCTAGCCGTGGGCCTCGCGTATAGTAGTTTCACCCAACTCTGAAAGTTCGGCACAAAGCCCATCTTGTGTAGTACTGCCCATAGGAAACCCCACAGAACGGAGTCCAAAGTCATCAGGGCATGGGGCCCCTCCAACGTGTTGACCAATCCCAAAGCGTTCTGCGCTCTGGAGAGATTCATCCTCTTGTCCCTTCCCGGTAAGAAGCCGCACTGGTCGCTATGCATCAATTTACTCAAAATTCTCAAGAGACTATTGGACAACACTTTAGCCAGAATTTTAGATTCTCCATTGAGTAGGGAGATTGGCCTGTAGAACCCACAACTCTCAGGGGGTTTCCCTCTCGTGAATTTCTACTATAGTGGCCTGGCGTAGGTTCTCTGGCAACTGTCCAGCCTCCCGGCTACCTTGCAAAATCCCCATCATGGCCACCCCCTGACTTTTTGACTTGAAACTTTCCAAAATCCCACGGGAAAGCCATTTTGTCCTGGGATCTTGCCAGTTTGTGAGCTGTATCCCCGCCTGTGTCAGTTCTACCTACAGGGCCACCCTCTGTGTCCCCCATCGCAGGCAAGTTAATGGCCTCTAGGTAGGCCACCGTCTCTTCCTACCCCTTTCCCAGCCTGTACAGGGTCTGATAATATTTTGCAAAGGCCTCTGCTATGTCCATCGCTTGAGTTAGATTGTTACCTGCATTGTCCTGAATTTCTCTGACCCACCGGTTCCCTTCATCCATCCTCCCTACCTTCTGCATTTATCCCCCCACCTTGTAGAGTCTGTCCCAGAAGACCGTGCTAGCTTCGTCCCTCGCCAGCGTGCAGAGTCAAAGGGTGCTCCTGAGCATAGCCCTCCTATTCTCCTCTGTGGGGTGCTCGACATGGGCTGCCTCAGCAGCCTCATCCTTCGGCTTCGTCATCTGGAGCCGCCTGAGTCGCTTATGGTGCCCCACCACCGAAGAAATCTCCCCCTGTACCACCACCTTATATACCTCCCAGAGTACCAAGGGGCTATTTACCGAACCCTTGTTGTGTGTATAGTATTCCTCGGACGCCCGAGTAATCCGTTGCACAATTTCAGGGTTCCTAACTGCATTTAATCTCCATCCCCCTTGGGGTCGGTTCCCCCTTCTCTCCATCATGACCACCAAAGGGGAATGGTCTGAGATGCCCATTGGGAGAAAGGTAGCATTGAGGACAATAATTAAATTAGTGGATTGTACTAGGAGGTAATCTATTCTCGAGAAAGAGTTGTGTGTGTTCCGAGTAAAAAGACCCCCCTTTTGGCCAGATGTAGCTCCCGCCAGGCATCCCTCAGCCACAGCGTTTGTGAAGGTGCGGAGCCTCGTGTGGGGGGTCTCTACCCCCCCCCGTGAATGCTGACCTGTCCCACTCAGGTGAGATTGTATCATTGAAGTAGCCCCCCAGTACCATAAGGTCCCCCGCATGGGCCGCCAGCAGGGATTGCACGCATGTATATGTGTCAGCCTGTAGGGGGGGCATATATCGAGAAGAAACGCACTGACTCCCTTTGCAATGACCCAGTGATCATCAGATACCTACCCCCTTCTTCCCGCATCACCTTCTCTACAACCATAGGGAGGGACTTCCGAACCAGTAGCTACCCCTCTAAACCCCTGTGTAAGCCCCGACTACTCCACCACTGCGAACTAGAACCAGTCCAGAAAAACACCATTTGACCCTAGTAAATGCGTTTCTTGCATGGACACTATATCCGCTCTATGAGCAGAAAGGAAGTTGGAAACTAACCCCCTCTTGACCATCTAATAGTACGTTGATGTTCCATGACATGCAAGTTAGCTGGGAGGTTGCCCCCCCCCCTCTCCCAATTAAGATCCCCAATACGCTGGCTATTCTGGATGATGACCCCCCCCCGCCATGGGAGTCTCCCTCCCATCACGTCACTCGCAGTGGCATGCCTCTGGCTGTACCTTAACACCCCAACCAACCCCTCCTCCCCGCATCTGATCCCTTGTCGCAAACTGTGAAACCCATCCCACCCTTCTCCTCCCTACGCTTACCCCCCCCCCACTTGAAGCATCTGTCGCCCCATAACTCTTAATCAAACTATGATCGTCCCAGTTTTGGCAGGCGATCCGGGTGTGTGTGCTCACAATGTGTCTCCAGCTCTGCACCGGCCAAGTCCTTTCAGAATATCCTTCATGCGTTGGGTGGCCAGGACAGAAATGCTAAGTTTGTTGCTAGGGTGCATTTAACTGTGGCTTCAGTGTTCTCAGCAAGGCCCGCCCCTTTCCACAGTCCTTTTGTTGCTGCGGTTGCCAAGGCCTCCATCTGTCCGGTCCCACCCCTCTTTCGGATTATGGAAGAAGCTCACTCCTCCCGTCACCACCAATCACAGAGTTGCTGGCAAAAGCATGGCATACTTGATCTTGCCTCCTCTCAATCTTTGGTTCACCTCCTCAAACGACTGCCCTCTGTACTTCCCTTGTGAAATCAGGGTAAATCGTTTCTTTAGCTCCGTCCACCAACACCGGTCCTTTCATCCTAGACGCTTGCAGTATCATGTCCCAGTCCCGGTAGTTCAGTAACCTTGCAATCACCGGTCGAGGGTGGGCCCCCAGGGTTGCCCTATTCAGGTCTCTGTGGGCCCGCTCCACGGAGAAGAACTTCGAAAGTCCTGACGGACCCATCCACTCCGACAGCCACTTCTCAAGATAGAGCTCCATGGAAGGGCCCTCCGTTTTCTCTGGTAGGCCCAAAACTCCAATATTGCTGCGACGGGCCCTTGCCTCCGCGTCCTCTGCTCTCTTTTCCAGGAGTTTGGTCCTCTGCTTGACCTCCTGGATATCTTTCTGCATGGGCTGTATTGAGTCCTCCACCGCCGAGATTCTATTTTCCGCTTCCCCCACTCTGGCTGACATTTTATTGTAGATCCTGCCTGAGGAAGCCGACCTCCGCTCCAACCACACCCACCCACCTTTCATTCCAATAAGGTCTTTGAGGTGATGCCACTAGGCTCTCTCCACTGCAAGCCGCTCCATCCTCCCCTCCACTCATGGGACTCCTCGGGGTTGGGAAGGGGGACCGTGAAAACATCCATCTTCGCCATGGGCTGGCCTACTGCTGCTCCAATTATCCACCCCCCCCCCCCTTCTTCTGTCTAGTCGATTTCTGGGCCCCGGCCAGCCTCCCTCCGCTCTTGGGCCTCATTGCCGCTTTTGCACTCGCCCGTCAATGGGTGTGACCCCTGTTGCACTTCTCTGCCCAGTCTTCTGGTTCTTCCATCTCCCAGACTCCCTCCTGCGACGGGGGCGCTGTCCCTGTATTCTAGGGCCTCCAGGGGACTGCAAGGAAGACAAGGTATCACAACCATGACACTGTCACATGAGATACAATTTCAAAACCTTTATTAGATTTGTGGGGTTTGGAGAAACTCCTGTTTTGACTATAGCTACATGGCCAATGTGTTTCAAATCAAAATGCCCTATACTAACAAAACTGAATGCCTGCCCCATCTTTTTTACAAAAAGTGTGTAATGGGTATATGTATGCAAAGAAAAGTCAGTGCTATAACAAAGAATCAAGATGGCCAAGTCAGCTCTCCTTCCCCCTTTCGACAGAACGGAATAAGACGGCCCCCCATAGGCAGGATGACACACTGGCCAAGGCTATCAAGAAGCAGTTCAAAACATGGGTTGAGGTCCACTTGGCCTTCCACGTTATGATACATATTTGTGTATAGGCGCTATACAAGTGTTTCAAAGCACTTCAAGGGACGGGAGGGAGCAAGGGAAAATACAGTAACATTGTAACGCTCACCTGATTCACACAGAGACGCTGACCCGAACTGGACTGCTACCGTTTCTTCTATCGTGAGGCGCAGGGCCCGGAAGATGCTCTGGACGGGGCCTCCAAATTTGGATTGCCTGGCTTGTAGAGTAAGTTTTCTGCAGGTGGAAGAAAAGGGATTGATTACCAGCTGGGGTGGATATGTGTTCCCACCAATCTCCCGTTTCTCACTCTTCTTGACCCCCAACTTGGTTTCTGCGAGCTCTCACCTTAGGTATTGTAAAGATGAGCTCTCCATCCTGCTTCAGGTGCAGGGGTGCGTAGGATCCAGTTACGTCACTGGATGGGAAATAGTTGCGGACACTGTGTCCTTTCGTCTCTCCTGCGGTAGCCGTAAGTATGAGTGTCTTTTCTCCACAGGAGCCGGGGCCCAGAAACCTAAAGCAGGTAAGTCTCTTGGTGAGTATTTGTTCTCCGTGCTTAGTTAGTGCTCACCATGTATTCCTCTTATGCAGGTGCTGGGATGTAGCTGGCGTCGTGGCCACGGTGGAGGAAGGTAAGTGAAAGAAAAGCGACTGCTTACTTCTAATGATTGTCTTTTTCTGCTTACAGGTGCAGAGATGCTGCCGGCCACGGATGGGTAAGGCAAGGCGGCGCGGCTGCGAGCGTTTGAGAGCGCTGCTAATCTTCTACCTTTCCTTTGCAGGATCGTCGGAGGTAGGATTGCAGAGGCCGGATTCCGGTAAGTATAATTTCTAATGCTCGCCTTCTCTTTTCTTGTCTGTTTGCAGGTGTTCCGGGTGCTGGCGGGCGTGTCAGGAGCCAGAATGCAGGAGCCGACTAGGTGAGCGTCCTGCTGCTGATGCAGAATAACGCGAAGCACGTGTATTCCATCGGGCGTGGTTTAAATAGCAGAGAAGTGCTTCAGGTGTGTGTTCTTCCACCGGCCCCACCCAGGTAAGAAAAGAGTTCTTGAATAGAGGAAATAGTTCCTCCCAGCCCTGATGGCTGGGGACTTCAGCCATACTGGATTGTTCTGGGTAAGTATGCAGCATGGTCTGCCTCAGGTAAGTCCACCCAACCATTATTACACAGTTTATCAATATGAGCCTGGCGCCTATGGCGCCGGGACTGAAGTCCTTTATGAGCCTGGCGCCAAAGACGCCAGGACACGGTCCAAAGGGCCCCTTGTAGGGGTCTGCTGGGTCCGGAGATGTGGAAGAAGGGTCTGCTTCCGGGGGCGCTGGGCCAGTCCTGGCTCCTCGGGAGTAGTGCTCATGACAAACATTCTTACAAGGCCTTGAGACATTAAGAATGGGAAATTAACTATCCCACTAGACCCGACCACATTTCAGATAGTGCAAGAGCTTTGACAATGATTGAAGGAGGGGAGGAAGGAAATGAGAGACAAGCGACTCTCGTACTAGGCCTGACGACATTTCTGATAATGCAAGGGGAATGATAATAGGTAATGGGAAAAGGAGGGGCCTTGGGGAGGAAGGAAAGAAACATAACAAGCGACCATCGTACTAGGCCAAAGTTAAAGTCACTGGTTTTCCAGTTGACCAAAGTTCATTAACAGTTCAATAAAAAGTTACCATAGGTCTCCCTCTGTCGGGCTTGGACCTCTCAGAGCATAACATTCACATAGGTCTCCTCCGGTTGGGCTCAGCACTTTCAAATAAAAAAGTACATGATTCAACGTAAATCTCCCTCAGCCGGCCTCGGAACTCGCAATCACAGCACTTGCAGGGGTTCCCTTCCCCAAGCTTTATTCACATTCATTAGGGGTTACCGTCCCCAAACTTATTTTACATTCCAGGTCTCCCTCAGACAGGCTCGGACCTTTCATCTGATGTCGAATAATATCAAATGTGCAAGGCTTTTAACTATGGACCTCTGCAGGACCACTGACTTTCACTTCCACTCTCCTTTTGTTTTATTTGTCCCAGTGTCTCTTGGTAGTTCTGTACCATAAGCAAAATGTTCAAAGAAATCTTTCTCTTCAAGCATTCACCTATTCACTTCCCCTTTTGCCAGGGTTAATCTGGAGCATTGTGCATTTCAGAGTTCATTCACTTTGGGGCTTCAATTCAGGAGTCAAGGTTAATGCCACAGGCTTGGCCTCACCTCTCCAACTGTCGTTCACCCGGGTGAGTCGCTGGCGTCCTTGAAACACAATGCAGTCTTCTTGTCTCGGATTTGGCTCTCTCCCGATTTTTCTGAGACAACAACCTCCTGCAGGTAACTTCAGGATTTCCCCTAAAATTCGCTCTGGTCCCTCGATCAGTTATGGTCCAGTGGGTTGGCCTTTGCCTCAGAAGTTCTGCTCCTTACTTTGGGTTACTTCTGCTGCTCCTCCTTCCTCCTAGTCTCTCTGCACCATCCATCATCCCCAGCTCGCTGGTCTGAGGAGACCAGACGCCTGTACCGTACAATCCGCTGCCACTTCCATAGGGAAGGGGACTGGGATCATCTTGCAAAGCCCATTCGATGGGTGAAAGCACGGGTGGGCCCTGAACTGGATCCAGGATGGCCGCCGGCCTGACAGGCTCAGCCACGTGCCTCTCTGTGATTTTGAAACCCTGCGCTACACACCGGGCGGGAGGGCGCAAAGGCCCTGAGCCACGAGAGGCCTCAGACACAGGAGGATACAGCTTGGGTCTTGCACCCAAAGCAGATGCGTCAACCTCAGAACACTCTGGTAGACGCTGAGCCTTCGGCCGGTAGTCGTAACGCCCTGACTCACAACCTCTGAGCGAGTTCCGGTAGGCAGGACACTCGGCACCTGTGCCGGTAGCCGTGCTGGATCATGCCGAGGATAGACTCTTGGCAGTGGCACTCGACGATCCCTTACCCCCTGGGGTAGAGAGGACGACGAACTTGATCGCCCTTCCGAGGAACGCCTGGTAAGGCCTCTGAGCCCCTCAGCTTGGGAGCCGGTAGCCGGGATGGCCTCAGGTCGGTTCCTGGAACACCCGGAAGAGCACCAGGCCCCTTGGCTTGGGAGCCTGTAGCCTTAGTGGCCTCGGGCCTGCTAGAAGCTGAATCAGAAGAATCCTGATCTGTGGGAACCCTGGTGCAGGAGTTGCTGTGCTGTGGAGCCGTGCTGAACAGAGGGCATTCCTTGGCGAGAGGTCCTGGAGACGAAGTGCTTAAGGTGGGGCGGGGGAGAAGTGTGGAAGATCTCCCTCCACCCAGACAACCGATTCTTCAATGCCCTGCGACCGAGAGCAAGTCAAGCTGAACATGCGTCCCAGCGGTGGTCGGTCCCCGAACACTCAACAGACCAGGAATGACCGATCGCATTAGGCACATCTCGTGAATCCTACCTTCGTTGACGGCATCAAGACGGAGCCTCCGAGGGACATCGAGTCGACAGGCATCGACACACAGCGCCCCCTGCAGAATTTCTTTTTCCAAAGCAGCTAAGCTGGATATTGAAAATATCAAAAGGTAAGGAATACGTGGGAGCACACAATCCATTCGAATGAATTATATTGCACCCACCACCAGCTAAACATTCTCTTGGGGTTTCCTTTGTTTAAATAATATTCGTTGGCCCCCAGCTCAATGGTGGGCCCTTTATCGACTTCGAGAATGATGAAAGGCCAGGCCAAGTTTTCCCAGGTTGCAGTAGGACCTGGTAGTGGGACAGGGTGTGACACTTCTCTGTGCATTGTGGAGAATGCAAGGCAGGTGAAAAGGCCTCGGTGGACCTTGGGTCTATTAGAAGGAACGTAGCTTAAGGAGGGGTCTGGGACAGTTGTCCGGTTTAGAGCATCCAGGCAGATCTGAAGGTGCAAGTTCGGACCAGAGCGATCAGGACTAGGCATCCTTCTTGTGAGGTGCGATTTACAGCTCTATTACCAGGTATGGCTTCCAGAGCAGAGAGCAATTAATGGTAAATTGGTCATCTGGGCAACCCTCTCGTATGTAAAATTCCAACTCAAGTGCCAACTGCAAACTGTGATGGGCCATATACATTTTAAAACCAAGACCCCATAGAAGCCCATAGTAGATTATTAATTTTTGAAAGAGGTAAATACACAGTATTATTAAAAACCTTTATTCGACATCAAGGCATCAGGTTACATTATACAAATAAAAATATGATACATAAAAAAAAAAAATCACACAATCAGCTATCACAGTACAGAAGATCAGTGGCACAGGTAAAAAAATATAAAAACAAAACTGACAACACTGCCCAAAGGGATTACTGGTGCAGCAGGAGAGCTATGCTCGCAGCCTCTTGCGCAGTTGAAGTGCTACCATTTTTCTCCTCAGGATCCATGGTCTATGCAAAAAAAACAGGCCACAGCACCCACATTCGGGTGGGGGGGGGGTGGTATTCATTTGGGCCAGGAATTCCACGGCGTTGGGCCATGACTTGAACCCTGCCTCCGGCAGGATGGGCCTCAGGTATATGGACCTTAGCCGCTGGAGTGACTCCTCGAGGGCACCGCTGATCAGCAGTATACCTAATCTTACTCTGAAATATAAGGATCGTGCCGTGGCAGGCCTGATCTGATCCAGATAGGGTTTGTAGCCATTGTGTCTCTTGTTAAGTAAGCAGTCCCCAACCCTAGCTTTGAGGCTTTGAGGCCTTGCGTATAAGCATTTCCCTAGCTCTCTTTTTTATTAGGGGCTTCATTTGGTTCCATCTGACATTACTGAGCCTGCCTTGCTCATTCCAAAGCTCATCCATGTTCAGGTAGAATAGTGCCTTTTTTAAATGCGTGAGCCATTTCAATCCCCTTGCGCCTTGCAATGATGTAATATGTACCAGTGCCTCCCCTACATGGTTCAAGGGCTGGTTTCGTCCAAAAAAAAGAACCAAAGGGAAACGGGCCGATAAATAGTGGATAGGCTGAAAGGGAGTGTGCCACATTCCAAATGCGCCAATGCAGAAGGAGCACTTGGCGATAGTTGCAATAGTTTTTTTAATAAAATTAATTTCTATTACGTGCTGGGTCGGTACATTCTCATACCCCCATAGCTCTGAGCCATAGCGGGCGGCTGAGACCACCTGCCCCTGATATAACTAGTGCCGGTGAATATTCACCACTCCCGTGATGGCTAAAAAAGGCCCGGATTGCCCCCCTATATTTGTTCAGCATGGCTGCCGCCCTGGCTAACTTGCTGGTGGGCCCAATTCTCACCCCCAAATAGTCAAAACTTTCGACTTGTTCTATTACCTGGTTATCAATCATGATTGGGAGGGAGTCCCTCTTCCCGCCTTTTGGTTTAATAACCATTGACTTCGTCTTGGCCGTGTTAGTGCCAAGACCCTGCTCCCTAGACTTCCTTGTGAAGAATGCTAGAGATTCCTTAAGACCCTGCGGTGACGTGGCCACACGCACTGCATCATCCGCACAGAGTAATGCCGGAAACTTCGGGCAGTCCTGACCCCCACCCTCACAAGCTCATCTACGATTCCTTGCATATATAGATTGAACAGGAGGGGGGCCACCTCAAAATATTTAGTGTGTTCACGGCCCAGATTGTACCATACACAGGACTTTGTTTTGGAATCTAGGGCTGATATGATGCCTATCAGGTGCTCTGGGTATTTCCATTCTCCCAGGACCTTCCATAGTTGTTCTCGGGACACATTAAAATGCTGTCCTAAGGTACACGAATAGGACGTACAGATGCCTTTATTGTAAAACCGTGTATTTTTGGATGATTAGATATAACATGAGGCACTGGTCTATGGTACCCCATCCCTTTTGGAAACCTGCCTGGTGGACACTTATTATCCATTTGTGGACCGCCCATGTCTGAAGATGTTTCAAGATTATTTTTCTGAACAGTTTCCCAGGCCCCTCCAAGAGGGTTATTGGTCTAAAATTGGGTGGGCTGTCCTTGCCTCCTTGTATACCGGGATGACTGCCCTGCACCATGAGTCTAGGATCCTACCTGTGTATAACACTGCCTAAAGACCGGGAATAGTATAGCCGCCCAGGTACTAGGCTCGTCCTTATAAAGGTCAAATGGAATTCGGTCGGGGCCGGCCGCCTTTCCATTTTTGGCTAGTGCTTCCTCTACGTCCTGTAGAGTGATACATAACAGATTGATACTGGATCAGCCTTGAGTGGCCAATGGGTCGGTTAAAGGAGGGGTCTACTGCATAAAGAGTACTGTAGTGTGCCCTCCATCTATCTCCACCTATACTATCTGTCTTTTGGGGGTCCCCTTTAAGATCATTATCGGCGACCAATTTCCAAAACAGGACATTCTTTCTCGACTGCCAGGCGTTATGCAATCCCTCCCATTCCCCTTTTAGATATTTGGACTTTCTATCGTAGTGTAGGTTTTTATAATGGGTTCTCAGTGAACGGAGCAGGGGACTATCAATCAGCAGGGGATCTCTGAGACATTTTTCTGTATCTCTTTGCCTCTCTACAGGGCCCATCAAACCATTCCCCCCGCCCATTGACAGTTTTACTCTTAAATTTCCCCTCAGTTCCTGATACATATGGTTGCACATTTGTTTTCAACATTTCAAATTCATCCAGAACCCCAGTGGGCTTAGTTTCTAAGTTACAGATTACCTTGACGTTGGCCAAGATTGAAGTATACTTTGCTTCAACTCAGGGGTGAAGAACTTAGCCCATTTCAACGCACAAGCTCTTTGTCCCTATTCAGACCCTTCGTAGTGGCTTTCCTCCCAATGCATTGGTTTTCCAGATTTAGATGCATGGCCAGCAGGCAGTGGTCGCTTTCAGACCTATCGATTATCCTGAACTCACCTGCCCATGCCCAGGCTAATGCTGAAATTAATATGTAGTCAATTAAGGATGAGGCGTTCGATCCACAGAAAGTATTTTTAGCTGGTTGGTCTATAAAAACTTTCCAGTACAGGATCTAAGCTCAAGCTTATGCAAGATAAATACACAGACATGCTCCCACGCTACCCATTAGGGTAATCTCAATCTCTACTCGCCCCCTGGCTACAAACGATCATCCTCAGCTCGCCTACGTGCCACCACCAGTGCTCTTTGCGCTACCGCGTTTCTACTCTTTTCATCTCCACGCTCCCCTACTCTGGAATGCTCGTCCTCTCCCTCGTCGCACAACTCCCACTATCTCTATTTAAACCCAACCTCCTAGCTCTCCTCCTTCTGAAGAACCCATTGCATAGCAGTCTATGCCACCACATCTCCCGGTTCTCCCCCTGTCATGCCTGCCAGACATACCTCTGGGCCAGGAACAACTTCTCAATACAAGATGAGTTACGCCCATAGATCCAGTAGACCTTTTTACTCAAAATGGAGGTTGTTCGATACATTTCCCGGAAAACGACGTCTGCATTTTTCACGTCGTTAATTTTCACGTGACTTAGGTCCGTCACGTGTATCACGGCAGTGCGTACATAAGCAGCGTGGAAACTCAATTCACTGCTTCTGATTAAATCAATTTTGATGTTTGTAGCTGAACTCCAGACCTGCGTTCTCGCATTCGTTTCAGCAAACTTCTTTGGCCTAATTTAAGCCTGCTTTCCTCCACATGCTAATTCCTGGGTTGCGTGTATCCAGTTCGCGTGCCAAATTTCCACGCGGACGCTGTCTGCAAAACGCGGCGGTCCTGAGCTGCGTGAATCCTGTTCGCGTGTCAAATTTCCACGCGGACGCTGTCTGCAAACGCGGCTGTCCTGTGCTGCGTGAATCCAGTTCGCGTGCCAAATCTCCACGCGGACGCTGTCTGCAAGCGCGGCTGTCCTAAGCTGCGTGAATCCTGTTCGCGTGCCAAATCTCCACGCGGACGCTGTCTTCAAGCGCAGCTGTCCAGAGCTGCGTGAATCCTGTTTGCGTGTCTAAATCTTCACGCGGAAATGCTGTCTACACGCGCGGCTGGCTTGGCTGTGTGTATGCTGTCACGTGCAATCCTGCACGTGTTTTTCTGAACTACTTCGAACTTTTGGTACCTGTGACAGTCAACAGGTGAGATTCTTATTTTGTTCTTCGTGGGAAAGGAAGTATTTCATGAACTATTGGAAGGTGATTGTGCACAGTACATTGGACGCTATCCTGTGGTGCACCAACCCGGTATCTAGCGAGAGCCTCGTGCCGTTCGGGATAAGTCTCCCTTACTAATCTTCCCTTCCTTTGTCGTTTGTTCAACTCTTGGGTCTCTTCAAGAAACTATCCTGGAATTCTTCAGTTTGGCCTTAAGGTCAGTGTCTGAATTAATCCCAATTCTGTGTTTCTTAGTATTTGACTTGGGACAGTGTCTTATGATACTTATCTATTCTAGGCATACTTCCTAGACAATTCCCACGCCCTTTCCAGTGATCCATCTCTCTGCCTGTTGTATCATTTGGAAGGTCTAATTTGACCTGCCTACAATCAAGTCGTGTGAAGATAGGATCCAGAAAAGCCCTACCAAATTGTATCCTTTTTTGGTTACTGTATCCTTTTCAGTTGATACTTTGGTGATTTATGACAACCCCCCACCGCTCTATGGCAATCCTGTGGCACTTATCCCTTACCCCTTCATCCTAAAACCTAGCACTTCCTCCACTATTCCGTTCCTATATCATGCTCTTCTGTCCTCGACCCTGGTTCCTGTTTCTACCTACACAGCGTCATCTGGTCGTATATCCACATCTTCTCACCCATTGTTAAGGACACTGGTCCTCTGCTCTGTAAATCAATGTGAACTTTTGTAAGCACTTTTGTGCCAGAAATGCATTGTTTTCTCTGTAGTTTATTAAATAAAAAAAATGAAAAACTATTTCAGCAGCAGAGGAAGAGCACATAAACTCACCCCCTCTGCGGAGCCAAGGTGGAGCGAGCAGAGGGTTCCATGTTACATGTGACGGGTGCATCGGGCAGCCAGCTCCTTCCAACACTGAAGCTCATTGTCGGGGATAGAGGGAAGTAACATGCTACGGGTTCCCTGGACTTTCAAGTAAGGGATTCCCACGACGGCGTTTGGGGCGGAACTGTGGTGTGTTGTTTAAGCTTCTGCCCCTTTTCGGATTCTGACTCCCGCAGAACGCAGTACTTGGAAATGGTGGAAACCCCTGTACTATTCAAAACCGGCTGACACTACCAGACTATTTCCGTTCTCAAAGGAAATCCGCAAGGTGACTGTGGGGGAGATATTCCCCTATGAGCCTGTGGAGACTCACTGTTTAGTGTGCAGTGGCATGTTGGTCCAGGTTGGTGGATGATGGACGATTCCAATTTGAAATAACGTTCCCACGTTTTCAAAAACGGTATCTCCCCTTATAATGGACCATTCATAGATCATCTACTCAAACACTGAATAGAAGAGGTGAAACCCAGTAGAAAGGACTGCTCATTATCTTCTCAGTAGCACCTCAGACTAGGAGTAGAAGTCCTCCCATACTTAACACCCTAACTATTTAAAACGTTTAGGGGGAAAACAAGCCCTCATGGATGATCTGCGTGCTCCAGAATGGGAGGGCTCTTGTGTTTCCACTACCCCAGTGACACAAATGCCGGACCTAGAACGGGAGCAACCTAGGTCAATGGGGCAAGAGGTGATCACCTGCCGGATTCCCCCTCAACACAGTTTCAGGGAAGGGCGATGCCAAGTGCTTCAAGGATCTTCCAGCAATTTCTGTTAATGGAAAGAGACTTTACTCTTATGGCCACTAATATTAAGAAAAAAAAAACAAAAAGGAATACTTCCCAAAAAGAAGACATGGTAGCCTGGGAGATCTCAACTTAGCTTCACCGGACGCTAGGAATTCATCTTTACACCCAGATCTGGATAAGACGTGAATCTAACTAATAATAATGAGGTGTTATTTATATAGCGCCTTCATTCAAAGCGCTTTACAGAGCATATATGGACATACAATATCACCCAATTGAAGAGAAGACATTTCCCTAAGGATGTGAATCGCTCTCCGATTCCATCAGATGGAAGGAAGAATACGTTGTTAGAACCCACTTCAGAAAATCAGTTGCAGTCTGATATACAGGATTCAAGGCTACAGACGGTTGAGCTGCATGAAAAGGTCCCCCCAGAATGGTGTAAACCTGATGTTAAAGCAAACAAAGTCGCTTTGACAGCTCTCAATTTTGTTCTAAACTCACTGGTGAATGTTTTTGAGCTACTTAAGGGGGCGAGACTCAGACTCACTCATGAACATTGCTGGAAATGACCAAAAACATGGAATGATGTTATTTCTCACTGGTTGGTTTGAAGAAGGCATGAAATGCATCAAGAATTCCAACTCTCGTATTTGAAAAGGGAAATGGCAAAACAAGCCTCGTATTTGAATATTTTAAGACCGATGATACTGGATCTAAAAACAGGAGAACAGGAGACAATTCTTGGTGAAAGAATTTCTTGCTATTACCACAAGGAAAACGGAGTCTATTCAAGAACAGGAATTGGGAGGCATTCGTCAGCAGCAAATACATTTGACGATACTCCTCTCTCTGAGTCAGTACTAGAAGAATTTCGGAGAATGGTCCATGTGTTGGAAAGGGAGCCACTGGATCTTTCCACAATACCAAATGCCAGCAAGGTCACTTCTGAACAGGAGGCTGTGATCGAGGAGGTCAACTGGCAAGAAAGCGCTCCGCACAATTCGAGAGGGAGAAAGATCCAAAAGGAAGGCGATGTTAAAGCGCACGAATCCTCCACAATTACCAGAAGAAGGGCAGCAAAAAAAATAAAAAAACAAATAAGCCAAAAAATACAGGTACATCCTCTTTTCCCAGAGCACAGATAACAGTGGAAAGGTCAAGGTGCCCATAAGCAGCCTGGAGCTAAAGGACAAGGGAAAAGGAGTGCAAAATTGGCACAAAATGATACATCAGTTGCACCCTCTAAGGAGCCCCGGGTACATTAGCAAGGTAACGATCGGGATGCAGACGGAGGAAATGCCCGATTCAAGAAGTGACACACGGATCAGCGTGGCTCCGTGTTCGAAGGAAAGAACTGGCCCCAAAGGACCACAAAATGTCACTGATGGTTTGGAACCAACGAAGACAAAGTAATAAAATGGGGTCCCATTTTTAACTTTGAGAAAACAAAGATGATAACATCAAAAGGGGATGAAGAGAAACAATTGCAGCAGCCCAACAAGCCTCTGAGATTGGCTCCCATTTTCTGTCGAGGCCAAATCCCTGAGAAGGGGTCGCAGTCAGAGAGCGAGACTATTGTAGTGGAAGAACAACATGAAATACAAAGAAGTAAATCGACGGCCAACTGGTCCTGTAAAAACGTTGGCCAAGTGAAATACAGTACGGAAGGAAATGTCCACCATGGAGGAAATGAAGAGGTCCATTTATCACCTATGCAGAAGCAGTCTTTGGCCTTGGAGGAACCAACTCCCTTTGCTGTCCCTAGGCTTTGGTTCAAAGCCACAGATCACTGAAAGAATGACTATTCTGACTTTCTTGAAGAAAATTCCAGATTTGTATCTGTTCTGTTCAGATGATATAAAATATATTAAGTTTCCTTTCCCACATACATCACGAGTGGATGAGGTGGGTTTCAAATCTCTCATGGGTGCTAGAATTATTGTGACAGTATATGATTTGCTCTTTAAGGAGGGGAGGGGGGTTTGGAAATGTTGACAGCCCGCCCAGAATTGGAGCAGTTGGAACAAGGGATAGCCTCTGAAAGGGGAAGGGAGGCAAACCTTAAGAAAGGGACAGCAAATTCAGCTACTATCGGTATATCAAAGTCCAAGAGGGAAAAGGCACCCCAGGAATATCAGCAGAGAAAAGCTCTCTCAATGCTCCCCGAGATCCTGACACAACTGCTTCAGAGTCTGGGAGTAGGTGGAGAGTCCCTTTAGTGGGGACAAGTGGCACCCCGGGAAGATCAGCAGAGAACAGCTCTCTCAATGCTCCCCGAGATCCTGACACAAGTGCTTCAGAGTCTGGGAGTAGGACGGAGTCTCTGTAGTGGGGGCAAGTGGCATTTCGTGAGCTGGAACGAGGGGTTCAACTTCCTTTAAATTGAAAACAATGAGGGAGGTTTGATTTTCCAAAAAGGACTTCCTGCAAGAGACTTGGCTGGTAAATTCCTTTCAGGTGGAAGGCTTTAAAATATTACATCAGCCAGCGTCGATGCAGGAGAGAGGAAGGCCGTCGCAGGGTCTTTCCATAGCATGCCAGTCTTCCTTAATCAGGCAAGCACATGAACTAACGGTCTCACAGAAGGCAATCCTGTCAGGAAAACTAATTCAAAAGAGGGCTCTAAAGAATTATTATCAATTAACATCTATAGGAACCCCGCCAGTACCAAGCTCGCAATTTCTTTGGACTCTCTGGCCACACTGCTAACCAGTGTAAGTATAGACTTCCTGGGCATTCCCATAATAATGGCCGGTGATTTTAAAACTCAACCCATGCAAGTACCAGGAGAGGGGTCAAAGGAGAAGTGAATATCCCAACCGGGTAGGAGATGGCAATCTTTCTTTGCAGAGTGGGATTTAAAGATGCTAAATGGCACCATTAAGGGGGACATCCCGGCCTCAGTGACTTCCGAGTAGGAGTAAATCCTCCTCGATCATAGATTACAGTCTCCTTTCCTCTCAGATCTTTGAGATGCGCACGCAACTGGGTATTAAAGAGGGGGGGGGGCAAGTGATCACAATCGTCTAAGGGCAGTAATGTCTTGGAGTTTTACAAAGAAAGCTGTCTCCCTAAACCAATCTTTCACATTGAATAATGGCAGGAATCGATTGGTTAGGTATAAGAGCAGTGGTGGACGCCTGAATGTTAAACTAGAGGACTATCAGAGGAATACCTCGGTCAGGGAATGGAGGAATAGCTGTAGTCCGCTAATCTTCCACGATTTCATGTGGTCCTTGGACCGGCCAACCTGCCCCGACACCAGAAAACAGAGGGTATACCATCACACATTTGACGAAGTAACGTGGGAGAAAAGGAGAGAAATGCAACAAGACATTAGGGCTTTGAATCAAACCACTCTCTTAGGTGCTCAAAATGTAGAAAAGGCTCAAAAGATGAAAAGAGAGAGACTACAGAAATGGGTCCTGCCAACATCAGGCTGCGCGCCTCCAAAGTGATGGTGAAGAGTCATTGCGGCACTACATGAGAATCACTCCCGTAGTTTTTGGTCCACCGTCAATAGAGAGGGGGCTGACTTAAATCAAGGAAGGAGGATGGATGCAGTATTTGACATTACAATATCAAAGGCCATAGGGCATTTTGGGCTACAATCCAGACGTCACTTGGGAGTTGAATTTTAAAGAGACATAAAGGACCTGATAAAAAAAAGCATCATCTTCAAGAGTGGCGGGCCCAAATGGCCAGACAAACCAGATCTTGAAGGAAAACAGATTTATGGGGAAAGGTCTTAATCCAGCTGTTGAAAGAAATTCTGTCTACTAGAACATTCCCGAAGTGCTGGACTACTTCGATCATTGTCTCCATATTCAAAAAGGGCAACCGAACATCTGCAGCAAATTATCGCCCTATAGCCCTTTTGGATGTGGAGAGCAAATTGTTTGTGGGTCTAGAGCTGGGAGAACTACAGAAAAACCAAACTGATTTTCCAAAGGGCCTCAACATCATTAAACAGGACAATCTTGGCAACCTTGATTGAGAATCCAGGCGCCGGTGGGGGCGGGAGGGATCTCTTTGCAGCCTGGATCGACCTGTCTAAGGCATTTGACCTGGTTAGCAGAGTACCCCTTTGGGCAAAACTTGACAGCTGGGTATACCAAAATCATTACTAGCTATCTTGATTGCTATGTACAGAGACCACACCGTACAGGTGAGATTAGACGGTGAAGGTTCCCTTTCTGACTATATCAAGGTGGAAAGAGGCATTAGCCATGGTTGTCTGGTTGCACCCTTCCTCTTCATTCTATACCTGGCAGATATGGGAGAAAAGTTGGAAAAATCTGCCTTGGTTAGCCCTAGGGTAGCTTCAAAAAGCTAGCCTTTTGAGGGCTGGGTTTCTTGACCAGTAGCGTGGTTTGGCCGCCTTCTGTGGCAATAGGGAAGTCTCTCAGCAACCCTCAGTCTGTTCCTCCTTCTGTCTCAGCTTAGTAAGCCCAATGCTATTCAGAGATCTCTCTGTAGCATCTTCTCCCTAAAATGCAGAAAGTCAGAATGACACAATGTATCAACCCGCTCCTGGTCTTATAGCGGATTGGCTTGGTGTTCACCAAACCATGGTTGCCTTTGCTTGCGTGTCCAACCACTACCTATTTGTGTTGGCTCCACCCCCTTCTCGTCCAATCTAATCAGACTTGGGGGACTCCATGACACCTGCCCTTCTTGTCCCATGATGGGGCTCTTTCGGCTCGGAGGCCGTTCGTGTCCCGCATGAAGATCCGTCCATCGGGGCGTCTGGTTCACCCGCGTAGTTCTGTCCGCCTATTGCAGGGGAAGGTTTTGTGGCCAGAGTCAGGTCGGGTGTGGCATCCGAATCTCATTTCGGCTGCTCGCGTCTCCCTTGCCGCAGGGTCTAGCCCAGGCGCCTAGTCCATGGCTTCCCGCTCTCCTTCCTGTCGCTCCGCGCCGCACGACTCCCTGACTGCGGTCAGCCGCATGAATGCAGCATCTCGTGCCGTCACCTCCCAACTCCAGGCCTCAGATGGTTCAAACACACACACACACACACACACACACACACACACACACCCCCTTTACCAGAATTCGGACGATCGGGCAGATCACAAGCCCTGGAGAGGTGGGAAGATCACAACCTGGAAGGATGCTGGCCGATGCAATGTCAGAAATGAATACGGCTGATGCATCGGGAACCAATGCCGGACATGGTGATTTGAGTCTTTGTGAACAGTCAACCACTGAAGAGGAGCATTGATCTGTATGTATACAAGGTGAAAGAACGCCCCAACAAATAATAGTGTAAAGATTGCACAGACTTGCTTGGCGACGAGCATCTCATCGGGAAGGCTTTGGGGTATCTAGAGAAGAAATTCACCATTACCACAATGTACCGATATTCTCCACTAGCAGGTTCCATTGGACCCATTGGGTCGATCCCTATCCTTTAGAGCATCCGCTGTAGTTGTGCTTTCGGTGGTAAACATGGTCTGGTTAGCTGACATGTAGGGCACGCTTTGCAAAACCAGGCTACATCTCCATACATGCTGGGCCAGTAGAACCGTTTGATCAATTACTGTTGGGTTTTGTGGGAGGCGAGGTATCGCCCTATGACATGGTCGTGGGCTATCCGCAACATCTCACGGTGTGGTTTGGGCACAATTAACTGTCTTTTTCTTGGTTACAATCGGTATAGTACACACGGTAGAGTAATGATTTGAGTATTCATAGGGCGCATACCCCGAGGGGACCAGGCAGGGACTTCACTGTAGGCGCTGATGTAAATAACGAATTCAATAGATCCTGCACCGGACTATCTCATAGGCTTGTCAAAGTGTTTGGGTGCATTTACAGGAAGAGAGAGGTTTTTAACTGTTTCCTAAAAATAGTCAGTGAATTGATCCCTCGACTTTCCAAATCGATGAGAATTCAAGGACCGGGGGCCAAAAGAGGAAAACTGCCCATCAGCCCTAGTAGTTGTTCTCAACAATGGGACTTCCAGAAGGTGCTGGTCCTTCGAACGAAGATGTCGTTGTGGAGAGTCAAGCCCACTTTCTATCCTTTGAGATTTGGGCCTCATATCCCCCCCTTTCTGTGCTGGCCTTATACTTCAATGGGACTTCCCAAATCGCTCCCGTCTCTTTATTCCTGGGATTCAGGGGCTCGATTTCCCTCCCACATCCTCTGACATGGCTGAAAGGCACGAAGTAGGCCAAAGGCGGGGCCTTCTTGAAATTTTGATGAAGATCCGATGGTAGATGAAGATCTTTGCCGGCAGTGGATCACCGCTGCTGGTCTCCGTCCTGCGTCGAAGACGATCGAGCAAAAATCATTCAAAATTCTAAAACCTTTTATGGAAAAAATTCTAAATATCACAAAAATTCCTCGGAGAGCAACTTGAGGACTCCCAACCCTGGCAAGTGCAATAAAAATCTGAAGATGGCCACCAGGAGTGGAGCTTAGGGAGAGGACTGTCATTGGATGGGGGCAGTAGGACCCAGAGGACAGTGATTGGTTTAGAGAAGAAATACAGTTTTAAAGTGAAAGTGTTTTTTTTTCCCCAAGGATTCCCAGCCTGGGGAATATTCATGAGCATGTGTATCCATGCCAGACCCCATAGGCTTCTTCCTGAATTAGAGATGAGAGAACCAAGGAAGGTGGCCTAAAATCTCAGCTTCTCCATTTCACCAAAGTATGTGATCCTGGGCAAACATCTTTGCATCACTGTGCTTTAGTTGCCTTAGCGGACACGTGTGATTTCCGAGAGTACCAGGGGGCGCGGACCCGCATGCTCGCGTAATAAACGAGCTCCCGCTTCCCCGTTCCCCATGAGGGCTATTGCGGGTTGAATGCAGAGAATATTAGGAGCTTTCCAATTCCAGGTGCGAATTCTTGAGAATACGAGCGCCTTCACGATCTGAAGAGAGAGAGTGAGAGAGAGCCTGTCTGTCTGTCTGTCTCTCTAGCTAGTTGTGACTTGGGACACCGACAGGGCTTGAATGTCCGGCCTGAGCCGGGTCTATATTTGGCTCAGGAGAAAGAAAGTGTCAAGGGTGCGTTTCTTGAGCCTTTGAACTTAAAGGTACGTTCTGTAAAAATGTAAATAACTAGCGGCCCGGGGTAGCAATGATTTCCACTACACTTCCATGGAGGGGTTGATGTAACACCTCGCCCCCTGGCCCCCTGGCCCCCATGCTGGTTTTATTTGGCCTGGAGGAAGGGATGGTGAATGGGTGTCCAAAGCGAAGGCCATGTACTGGATGGAAAGGTGGGCGGCGGTCCTTCCTGCGTGGAGTGCTCGGGTACAGACGGGGTGCTTGGGGTTCATTACTAAGTGCATGGGGGTGCGAGACCTTTCCTTTCAGGCTTTCGCCCGAGGCGTTTATAGAATAGCAGGGGGCAATGGTTTGCCCCCCCCCCCCCCCCACACAGTGGAGTTGTGTGGTATCGGTTGACTTGCTGCCCGAGGAGTGGGTCTGTAGCTGCTGGGATATTCTGGCAGGGTACTCCTGTATGCCATGTTCGGGTCGAATTCCGAAGGTTGGAGAGAGGGGGGGAGCAAGAGGGGGGAGCCCGCGAAGGGAAATGCAGCGATTTCTGTTATTGCGGCCTGAATGGGGCCTTTGGTTTTTCCTTGGGTTATGTAAAAGTTTATAAACTTTGACATTTTAAAAAAGCGCGCTTTCCTTGAAGTGATAGTTTAGGGCGGCACTGCCCAATGTTCCAACCCGGACACGGCTTAACATAAAGAGGGGCGGTGTGTATGGTCTTCCAACCCTTTCAGTTGAATTGGGCCTCGAGCATCAGAGTGGCCCCCAGCAACTGCTCCCATGTTACCAGTCAGCAGTCTTATAACACAGAAATATATTCCTTTCTGTATTACTTTCGTTCTGGGCATTTAAATGCGCGCTTTGCAGCCCTCCCCTTACAAGCTGCGTTTGCTGGAGCCCCATCCGCCGTCACTTCTCTCAGGGTGTACAGAAACATTACCAACTGGTTGACTTTCAGCCCCGGTTCCTTCATCAGCCATTTTATAACAAAGGTTGATGTATAGCTTTTCAGTGGCCATTCAGTGGCAGGTCGTTCCATGATAATCCACGACTATTAACTTTGTTTCATTATAATGTGTGTAGGCCACGGGCGCCTCAGGCTGTTTCCCGCTCTGAGCAAGGGGGCCCCCACGCATGTTGAGCCGGGCAGTTCGCAGGGTGAAGGCGCCCATTTTGAGCCACGGCCCTCTCTCCTGATCGATGAAGTGCTGCGGGTGGAGGGTGCCTGGGGCTGGGTGAGAGGGGGGGGGGGCAGCTAGAGACCTTAAGTCACAGCAGTCACACGATGAGGTAGGTGACGGTTTACCAGACTGGTCCATGGGGAGGGGAGCCGGGGGTAGCACTGCCGGCCGGGCCGCCCTGGTGACGCCCCCAGGGGCGGCCATGAGGCGAGTGGAGCAACGCCTGCCCGCACGGGAGCCCTGGCAGGGAGCCAGGGAGGGAGACCTGGTGCGGCCCCGTCGGTATCGCCCCGATTGCTAATTGGGCGCGACTGCTGAAGGAGCGATGCCAGCGAGATACTGCCCAGGAAGCGCCCGCCAGACCCCAGACCACTGGGCCCGACCGACGGGCCTTATCTGGGCCCAGCAGGGCCCCAGCGCAGGGGGCGCTGCCGCCTAGGACCAGGAGCGGCCTTATCAGGGCCGGGCAGCAAGTGCATGGCACCCGGGACCCGATTCAGCATTCTGCATGCCGCCGCCGACGCGCGCGTCCCCCACACCCCCACCCAGCACCCTGTACCTGCTGCCATGCAATGTCTGGTGCGTGCACACATCACCCTGCTGCCTCCAGTACACGCCGACGCAGGGGGGGGGGGTGTGCGCGCGTACAGGTACGCATAATCACTGTACAGGGTGCACACGCCAGTGACTGTGGCACACACACCAATGAATGATGTGTGCACTGTCCTGCCATCGCAGTTACTGCATAGGTGGTACTAGACACTGCTGCCTCCAGTACACGCCGACGCAAGGTGTGTGTGCGTGTACAGGTATGCTTACTCACTGTACAGGGTGCACACGCCTGTGACTGTGGCGCGCGCCCACACCCATGCATGATGTGTGCACTGTCCTGCCACCCCAGTCACTGCATAGGTGGTACTAGACACTGCTGCCTCCAGTACACGCCGACGCACGGCGTGTGTGCGTGTACAGGTACGCTTACTCACTGTACAGGGTGCACACGCCAGTGACTGTGGCGCGCGCACACACACCAATGCATGATGTGTGCACTGTCCTGCCATCCCAGTCACAGTATACGTGGTACTAGACACTGCTGCCTCCAGTACACGCCGACGCACGGCGTGTGTGCGTGTACAGGTATGCTTACTCACTGTACAGGGTGCACACGCCAGTGACTGTGGCGCGCGCACACACCAATGCATGATGTGTGCACTGTCCTGCAATCCCAGTCACAGTATAGGTTGTACTAGACACTGCTGCCTCCAGTACACGCCAATGCAGGGTGTGTGCGTGTACAGGTATGCAGAATCACTGTACAGGGTGTACACGCGAGTAACTGCGGCGCACACACCCATGCATGATGTGTGCACTGTCCTGTATTCCCAGTCCCAGCATGGTCTGGCACCAGCCCATGCATAGTGTGTGCACATTGCTGGAAAGTGACTGTGCTGGGCGTACACACTACTGACTCTGGTACACAACAATGCATAATATGTGCACTGTACTGCAATCCGAGTCACTGTACAAGGTGTACACTAGTGACTCTGATAACAGCCAGCGCATGAAGTGTGCCGAGTGCCGCATAGTGCACAGTGTTTACACACACACACACACACACAGCCACACCTACGACTCTAGTATGGCATATTGTGTGCACAGTGCTGTGCACCGTTTATACAGTGATTACTGTTAGGGTATTTGAGGGTGAACCTAGCTTGGGAAGGCAACTTGGGAGCTTTGCAAGTCATAGGGGGAAGGACACCGTGGTAGCTTACAATGGGGCAGGGAGATTGCGTGGGATCTGCAAGCCATGAGGGGAAGCAGATCAACAAGTCTCCAGTTAGGTGTGGAGTACAGGGTGTCTCGATCAATGTGCCCGTGGATTTCTTCGGTGGAGGCTATTTTGAGCTAGAGTTGTAGGTCATCTACGTATTGGTGGATGTTTGTGGAGCCAGGAGGGTTCCGCGCAGTTCCATGTAAAGGTTGAAGACCAAGGGAGGGGGGAGGGGGGGAGAGGGGGAGGGGGAGGATGGATCCTCACAAGATTCCACAGGGGATGAGAAGAGGGTTACGAGCAATCCATTCAGATGCATTGGTGGTGGTTGGCAAGGCATGATTGGAACCAGCTGAGGACGGCCTCGCTGATCCCAATCCGGTGATCTAGAATCTCACTGAGAGTCTGAGATCTATCTATGAATAGTCACAGATGTTCCTTTTGCCGAATGGCTAGTTTGACTCATTTGTTTTGGCCACTTTTGCCACTTTTATTTGAACCACAATCAGTGCTGGGGGAGGGACCCACACCACCTCCTTCCACTTCCAACCCCTTCATTCTATTTACGCATTACTCCAAACTTACCATCTACATATTTGTGTTAAAAAAAAAGAAAATGTAGCAAAAACAGTTTGTAATCTACTACTGTGTCGAATGCTGCTGAGGGGTCCAGGAGAATCAGGAGGCAAGGATGGCCATCAGAGGATTTTAAGTGCATCAACGATCACCTTGATGGCTGTTAAGACGGATTTCTGAACTCTGTCCTGGTGGCGCAGAAGTTCAGAAGGCCAACCTAATTACTTGGAACAGGGTAACCTCTGGACGAGCCAGACCAATCAAGGTAGCGATCGCGGCGGTCAAGACTAGGTCTCAAGAGGGGTGAGGGTGACTGAAAGCCCGCAATGAGCACACAAAGCAAGATCACTTACAAACTACTCCAAACAGTTGTTATATTAAAAATATATACACATTTATTTCAAGGCCTTTAAAACAATGACCATAGCGAGAAAATCACAATATAACGATAGTAAACCAACACATACCATATCAACACAATATATATACAAATACGACAGTCTCAAGCGTTAGATGCACGAACTGGGTAGTCCACCTAAAAGGGAAGGAAGACAGGCAGTGCGAAATAATGCTTAGACCCAGTTCACCTTCAGAGGCACCTAACGAGATGGAAGTCCGAGCCCTGCGAAGGGTGGAGCCTTGTGCTCAAAAGTACATGCACGCGCTGGTGCCAACGGGCAAAAGGAGAAGCTCTTCGAGGGAAATCAGGCAGTTCAGTTTAGAGCACAAAAGAAGAAGAACAAGTTCAGCGACTCAAGCGCAGCCTCCACAGTGGGCAGAAGCACAGCGCAAGTACGGAAAAGGGTGCCATTTGATACAGCGGGGAAAAGCAATGGGCTCCTGCAGGAGGGCGACCAGATCCTAGCTATGCTACTCACCGGTCCCCGATGCAAGCAGACCCAGGCTTCTCCGCGTCTGTTTCAGTAGCTGGCAGGTTCAGAAGAGCAGGGAACGCCTCGTCGTCGTGTTGAGTAAAAAGACGTCCCAATCGAAGAAACCCGCACAGTTTGTTACCACAGCAGGGCAACGGAGCGGCCATGTGTATCTGAGCCAAATGTACACTACTCACTTCAGACCTGGGAACGCCAAGTGTACGAAGCGTGTGAGAGTGACAAGGACTCGAAATACTACACAACCTGGCGGCGGTTACAGAGCAAGACTCCTGTGTAAGCTGGTCAGTCAGCTGGATGGCCCAGAGACGCTTCCGAAGGCTTACTGGCAGGAGATGGTAAAGATGCCGAGAATAGCTGTTCCCGCTATTCCCAAGGGTCGAAGTACCAGTACAGGCCTTCTGGTTCGATCAAAGGTGAAAAGGGTTTCACAAGGCAACAGCAGTGCAGAGGAGAAGTCCTTCAGCGGGTCACCAGCGATTCCTCAGTCCAGCCTCTTGGTTGCAGGATACTTGGCTCCTGTATTCCTTCGTTCGCGAGAACTCAGGAGATCGACATGGTAGTGGTGTTTCCAGCGCCCTCTTATCCACAGTTCCCTTCGCGCCAAAACGGAGGGGACCCAATGGGAGATCCGCTCATCAACACTCACACCATTCATGGACCAATCACGGACCACGGTGGTCCCAGGCATTCACACCACCCTAGACTCTCTGGCACCCAGGATGTGTATTGGGACCAGACATCCCAGCCCACATCCTGGAGGCACACACAAGACATGTAGAAGCCTGCGAAAGCATCCGTGTTTCGCGGGAAAGTACATGCCCAAATAAGGAAGGCCCCGGGTCGGCTCGACCTGGGGAAGGTGAAGGGAGCAAGACGGTCAGCGGACAGGACAAAGGAGCCTCGTGGTCTGGCCATTTTGGGAGCCAGGCCACCATTTTGGGTTAAGCGCGAGAAACGCGCTTAGAACGCCAAGAGGAGCTCAAAACACAAGAAACGATCGCTGCCACCATTCCCGTCCCTGAATCACTTGCACCGATCAGATACAATCCTAAACGAGTATCTAGGGCCTGTAGAAGGCTAGAGACCCAAGAGAGCTGTAACTTAGTTTACAGTGCCCTCTTGTGTCATGTTGCACGAAAGCCGCAACATGATAAAAGAAACTACGGGAAACAACGTTCCCCGGTACTGACTGTCTTAAGGGGATGTCAGTTTCCCCGTAAGAAAGGAGCGAAAGCCCAGAGGAGTGCGGCAGAAGGCTGCACTTCTCTGGCAAAGTCAAGAACAAGGTGAAAAACAACAGCAAAAAGTTTAGGGGTTGCCACATGGAAGGAAAATTACCTACAATTACGAAATCTTTCCTAACAATGGCAGCTGTTTCAGTGCTGCATCTGGCTTTGAAGCCAGATCAGCAGGACAAAAAGGTTGTAGGTGCTGATGAGTTGCTGGACTATTGATTTCTCAAGGATCTTAACTAAGAAGATAAATGGGAAATGGGGTGGTAGGTGCTGAGGTCGTTGGGGGTTCAGTGATGCTTTCTTGAGAAGTGGGAGGATTTGTCCGGTTAAGGGTCGAAGGACTGGAGCCTTGAGTGAGAAAGCCGTTGATTATTGCCAGGTAAGGGCAGAGTGCTTATTTGGGAAGCTGTTTCAGGGAAGATGTCGTCTGAGTACAATGTACTCTTGAGGGAATCTAGGGTAGCAGTGAGGCAGGGCTCACAATTTACTAGCCTTCTCGCATTGGCGAGGAGACTTTATTGTTATTGTTATTGTTATTTTGCATTTGTATAGCGCCTTATATACCATTGGTATGGTCTGAAGGCGCTGGTAGGTTGAACGCCCTTGGGAACCGAGGTTCGAGTCAGTAGAGAGGGTGAGGAGAGTCAAAAGGTGCGTGTGCGCACAGGTATGTGTGCAGCTGGTGCGGGGTTGATGTGGTAGCTGCTTCTTAGCGGTAGGTGTGGTGGTTGAGAGTCAGGAGAATGTGTACGCTCTGGCAGAATTTATCCCGCTCCAGAGTGGCTGCGTTAGGCCTGAGGAGAAACGCCAGGCTGGGGGTGTTAAACCAGCGGTGGTTATTTAGAGTGCTGGGGAGTGAGCGGTGGATGTTGATATGAGAACAGTTATACCGAATGGTGTCATAGTATCCCTGTGTTCTATTTGAGTGGTGGTGTAAAGAGGAGAGTAGGCGTGGGGTGTGGTATGATATATGTTCATTCAAATTTACGCATATCAATGCATATTATGTACGTCATGCAATTTAAGCAGTCAGGAACACATTCGCGCGTGCATAGTTCGTCTTGCATGCTCTAGACAATCCCTCATTTTCAGTGTGCTTCGTGCATGCTCTCATGTATTCCAAATGCATGCACTCCCGTCGTCCCCGCGAATGCACTCCAGTCTGTCTATGCGTTCATCAGGTCTGCACGCTCGTCCGGTCTGCTCTACACAGGCGTCGGCTTCATGCAGGCATCTGCTCTACACAGGCATCCGCTCTACACAGGCATCCGCACCACACAGGCATCCGCACCACACTATCTGCTCCACACCGGCAGGGCCACTACAATTTGCATGGTACTCTACCTTGCTGATGAGTATGAACATGTTTGAAACTTATTTGACATTTACTGCAAACAACCTTTGTTTGCAGTAAATGGCAAATAAAAGTTTCACTATGCATGGCTGGCCTTTGGGTGGCAGCATTGCACCAAATAAGAAGTGTGCTTATTGCGACATGCACTATTTCACAGAAAGTATTGGTAAATATTTTGTCAGCGGTCACCATGGGACGGGTAGAGTAGGTGAACTAAGGAACTTATGCTGCAGGCCCAGTCAGATTTAGAAGAATGTGCAAGGCCCGAGTGAAGTCTTCAATAGTGAGCATCTTGAATGTTGCTCAGCAGTGGTTTTGCGAGGTGCGATGTGTGGTGTGCGGTCAGCTGTGGCGTTGGTGCTTATATGCTGGAGGAGCATGCTGATCTTGTTGATGGCATTGGAATTTTCAGTGATGGGTTCGAGATCCCCTGTAACAAGCCTTCAGCTGCCTGGTACACACCTGGTCTTCGAGAAAGAGGTGTTGCACCTAACGACTCATGCCTGATGCAGACATTCCACATACGATAAAGGGGCCACGGAAATCCTGCATGGTGGCATGCCTTACCCGGCAGGTAATGTTTAAACCCTTTGTCCCCCTGGGTTTCTACTGCCTCTTGCACAAAGCATTATTTTCCTAATAGAAGGGCAATTTGAAGTCTGTGATTTCTATTCTCTCTGTATCTATTTCCCTGGTTTGACTGCCAACCCATTTCTCTTGTGGCAATTACAAAGCTAAGAAAGGTTGTCTTGCTTTTATGGTCCACCCAAGCATCTATTTATTGCCTCTCGGATGAAAGAACTAGTGCCCTGCAAGGGTACAGGGATGAGTAGTGAATAAAAGAATATTCAGCCGCACCTTGCTACTATGCCACCAGTGTTCTCGGTGAAAGAGGCACAGCCCGACAGGTACACCTCCTTTGCCGTTTTGGGGTAGCACAGCTTGAGGGCAGGCTAAACTTTACAAGAGTTGTGTTAACTGGAACCAAAGCAGTCCAAACAATAGTACTGTGGTACCAAAAAAAGTCCAATCAAGGTCTATAGAAAAAAGATTTTTGAAAGAAACAAAAAAGCAGACAACTTCTAAAACACTACTAGCCAGCCCCTGCGAGGGAAAACGCAGCGAAACGGGACTTTAAAATAAAGGGGCAGTCGGGTTTGGTAGATGAGGTGGTCGGGCAAAATGTCAGTTATTGGACAGGTTTTTCCTAAGGTTAGAGAAGAGGGGCTTGCAAGTCACTAGGGGTACTTATACATGGGCCAAGGCCACTTCAAATCCCTCCATTTCTCAGTCTTGGGGTTCAATAGCATTGAGCCAGTCTTTTTGGTTTTGAAATGGGAATCTCGACACTTTTGGTTCCGAGTCGGGTTCAGACGGGAAGCTCAGGCAACAGCTTGCAGGTATCAGACGATGGGCATGGCAGGCGGTCTCAGGTGTGGAGGCTTGCCCTCAGCAGCGAGCAGGCTAAACTGCTTCAACATAGAGTTGTGGTACTGCAGAGGCAATGGTTTGGAAGTCTAAGAAACTGGTAACCAGGTAGGCAGTGTTGAGATTGGGATGCTAGAAGACTCGGCCGTTTAGATGTAGACACAGCAGAGCTTTGGCACCAAATGAAACTTGGAGAAGAGGAGGTCTATGATGACTCAATGGTTCCCTTGCAGCAGCTTAAATGGCACAGAAAGGTGCCCAAAATGGTGCTGAGGCAGTTCGGAGATGCAGAGAGAGCCAGGGGTCACTTCCTCGATTCTTTGGGCGCTGAGACACACAGTTGCAGCATGCCTTCGCCAGCCAGCTGCTCATTCCAAATAGACCCATGGGATGGTTAGAGAAACCTTTTCCTTGCAGCTCCCGTTCTTTACCTCTCTGGCAGAGGACTCTGGAGTGGACTACTCACAATCGGGTACCAGTGAATCCTTCAAGCAGTGCCCAAAGATAAAGCGGAGAGGAGGGGAGGGTTCCCCCTTTTACAGGCCAAATGCCACAGTGGGTTGGTTCAGACCAAGCCTGCTGTTAAGAGTCCAATCTCGGCTGCTTTAACAAGAGTCCTTTACCTTCTGATGTCACCCAGAATGAGTGCCTTTTGCGCCGAAGTGGAGACAGGAAGTTTGGGAGCCCTAGCAAAATTATAGATTGTGAGACCCCTCCATGGTTTGAAGCTCTCTCGTAGGCTACAGTAACTCTGGCCCCTTCCTTGCGTCAAAAGGACTCAAGTAACCAGCACCCTCTTGAGAGGTTGCCGTTGTAATGACAGGACTGTCTTTGAAGCAGCATTTCCCAGAGACCCTCTTAGGGAGTGTCCATGTTCCCTCGAGGAGGTGACAACGATTCTCAAGGGAACAAAGAGGCTTTTTTGATGGGACCAAAACATGGTCATCGTGGGTACACCCAGGATAGATATCTGGATACACTAGGTCCAGTCATGAATGGGTCATTGTCCACCAAGCGGACAATAAAATGACATCAAATGTTCATGGTCGTATAATTGTGTAATGTCAGTAGCCACCATGTCAAAAGCAAACATTGCTTATATTTCGTTTTAACAACTGCCACCAGACTTCTTGGGTACAGAATGAGGTTTTGAAATAGAGGGGCATACAGTTAAAAATCCACCTCAGACTGTTGGAAATATATGTTCCAGTAGCTGTATGTAACTGTATTCAGGAATGCATATCTAACCATTGAAGCTGCCCTGCTGCCACTACAGAGTAGCTGCTGAGGATACTAGGAATCTGGTCCGAACTGCACTTTTGCTCCCAGGGAGACAGGCAACCTACATAGATTTGTAGGTACCAGAGCGCCTGTACGAATGCTGACCCCTTACCCGCCTGTCTTACCCGATTTCAAAGGCACTTCTCACCAGTTACCAGCTATCTATTCGGTGTTTGGATGAAAACAGTTCCCCTACCAAGATGGCCGCCAAGTTAAGATATAGTACGAAGACCCCCTCTGACATGGCTGCCATAAAACCACATGCACGTAGTACGTCAAGACGGAGACCCAGCATGAAAACAACAGCAAATGGTAACGTAGTGTCTCACAACTGCTTCAGGTCGTTAGACCCGTATCGGAAGACTTAAGACAAGGTAAGCTTAGGAGTTTTTCTTAAACATTCTCGAATAACTTTTTGCTTCAGAAGAACAAGTTACTTACCAACTGGTAACGTTCTTTCGACTGGATGGTCCTCCAACGTATTCCACATCTTTGACATGTAATGTCCACAGCTGTGCTGCTTTGGAAATATTTCGGCATAGGGCCTCCTGCGTCGATGGCATCGGGTCGATGTCGCTAGAAAGCCTCCGTCGAGGGTGACGTCATTGGATGTTATAAGTAGCACGCCCGTAGCCTCAGTTCATGTTTTTTCCCCTCCACAACATGTTGCATACTCCTACACAATGGGCCTTATTACGAGCATGGCGGTAGCCGTGCCTGTATGGCGGGCACGGCTACCGCCATGCTCGCTACCGGCACCGCGTCCTGCGATTGGGCAATAACTGGCCCATTACGAGATGAATGGGCTGGTAATTGCCCATTCGCGGGTGGCGGTATTGCCGGGCTCCCGATCCCCATTCTGCCACATAGGGCAGAATGTGGGTGGGGAGCATGGCTGCACCGGCACTGTTGATGACGGTGCCGGCGCAATTATGAGTTATGCTCATGGGTGCCGCACAGCCCTCTGGGTAAATCCTGGCGGGCTGTCAGGAACCCGCAAGCAGAACTCGTAATGCGGCGGGACGGTATGAACGGTGCCGGTGCCTTACCGGCACGGTTCATATTGTCACCACCAGGGTCATAATGAGGCCCAAAGCCTGCTTGACTGCACGTAGCCTTGAAGGAAATTCAGAGGGACAGACTGGGAGGGCAATGAGGCAATGAATACGTTGACGGAACATCTAGTCGAAAGAACATTACCAGTTGGTAAGTAACTTGCTCTTCGAATGGATTGTGTCTTCCAACGTATTCCACACCTTTAACAGATTCCGAAAGCAATATCAGTGACTGGAGGAGGGAGAAGAATTTAAAAGTACCCAATCAGATGGCAGAATAAAGTACCGCTTTACCAAATGCCATATCTTGACCATGGAAAACATCCAGGGAGTAATGCCCGACAAAGGTGCGGATGGAAGACCATGTTGCAGCCTCGCAAATGTTCTTAACAGGAACTCCCCGTTGTAGGGCTGTGGATCTAGCCACGCCCCTGGTGGAGTGCGCTCGCAAACCCTCAGGAGGGTCCTTGCCAGCCAATCTAACATTCAGCAATGGTGAGGATAATCCACCTAGACAAGGTCTGTTTGGTAACAGCCTGGCCCAATCGGTGTCCAGTGTATCCCACAAAAAGTTGGTCATCCACTCTGACCCTGGACATCCTAGAAATATAAAACCTCAAAGCTCACCTGGGGTCCAACCTATGGAGTCTCTCCATTTCCTTACCAGGATGAGGAGGATAGAAAGCAGGAAGTACCACCTTCTGGCTCAAGTGAAATGAGATCAGTACATTTAAGGATCTCTGAACACAGATCCAAAATCCATTGCAAAACTTTGACAGCACCTTTGGCATCACTTTATGGAGGCTAGACACTCACCCAATGACAAAGTGGTGGGTACTAGAGAAAGTGAAGGGGGGAGCCGATTTGACACAGTTTATTACACAAGGAATCCACCATGGATTAAAAGACATTTTTCAACCGGTGGTAGTTTGAGTCAACCAGAAACAACTCAGCACCCTTCCTTAGGCCGCACCACACAGATTGTAGGTCCAAACTTATAAAATGAGGGTGGTGACCGACACCAGACCGCCTTAAGAGCTATTAGGGCAACTTTGTGCGGCATATAAAGACCTCAGCAGCATTGGAGCCATAAGGGGAGGGCATGTTTTCATCTTTCTTCTGTTTTTGCGTGTTAGGCACTTGTCAGCATGACAGCACAATTCATAGCGGATCATACATTTCCCAGCGGCACATTTTTGTCAACTAAGTTCACATACTGTGCTTAGCTGCACACCTCTGCTTTTACGTCCGACACAGACCCAGGACCATCGCGACAATGGGAATCAGGGAAACAGATCTCTCAGGGAAACTGTATGTGCACGTCTTTAACGCGGCATGAAAAGACCCCAATAGCTTTGGAGCCATAAAGGGGAGAGCATGGTTTTACCCTTCTTCTCTTTTTCCATGATAGGCATTCACCAGCAGGACAGCACAATTTATAGCGGATCACACATCTCCCCACGGCTAATTTTGTCAATTAACTTTACATGCTGTACTTGGCTACATACCTCTGCCGCTCACGTCTGACACAGACCAAGAGTCAGACACACACAGGACCAGGACCAGGACGACAAAAGGGAATCAGCCTTGTCACTGTTATATGTTAACAGGTGATGACATCACCTGCAGAACCTGTGCCACCTGGGGTTCCAGATGACGTTGGCTGGCTGCTCGTTTTTATAGGAGCGAGACAACGGCATCGGAGCTGGGTGGCTGCAGGGGAACTCTCCACTAGTAATAAAACTGATGAATACAGTAACCAGCGTATGTACAGTCTTTGAAGAATATGAAGAAGCAAACAAAACAAGTGGCGACGAGGATGGTGCCGTCGTTCTAAGTAGTGGAGAGTTCCAGTGATGAAGAGAGATCAGAACGACGGACATTGACACACAGCAGAGAAAGAGGTACGGCAGCGTATAAAAAGCGCTATACGCTTACTTTGTAAGGAAGATCCAGGTGAATTGGAAATTAAGAGGGTGTGTTGAGGACTTTGTGGAGGGCGCGCGATGTCAATTGTGAAGGGCATCATTTGAAGTGAGAGCGCGGCGCCGCCAGTGACAGTAACACTGCAACGGACGGCCAGGAAGAGCAACGTGATGACGCGGTCACGTTTTAGAGTAAAGCACCCGTAATAACGTGCTTTGCGTGCCACCATATTGTTTGAAAAAAAAAAAAAAAAAAAAAAAACGAAGATCGCTATTGTGAAGGCTTCACAGCGAAGCTACGGACCCTGTGAAAGAAGCGCTATTACAACGTTGACATTTGCAACAGTGATAGTAGAATGAGAGCATACAGCACACCCCACAAGAAATTTAATAATCTGATGAAACCTAATAAACACGAACTGCAATATCCATAATAAATAAAAAAAAAAAAAAAAAAAAAAAAAAGTGCAATGCAAGTCAACTAGCAATTAATCTAAATCAGACGCTGGAATTTAAAAGCATAGCGCGGAGTACACAATTCAATGCAAGTACACTGGGATAATAAATAATACAGAAATAGAAAAGTGAGGGACAATGCAGGCCATACCGGCTCCAGAAAAATTTTTGGCTCATCCAGGAAGCCCAGTGTTGTCGTGGGAACAATGGTTGGACAATTTCCAAGTGTATATGAGAGCTATAGGAGGTGCAAAATTCAGTGATGACTTGAAGGAAGCAACATTGTTAAACTGCATAGGTACTGAGGCATTGAGGATTTTTAGGACACTACCAGGGGATGTTGACTCTGGTGGTAGTAGTTCAAGTGATGCCACAACCAGTTCAAGAAAGTATGAAGTGGCATTATCCAAGTTGAGTAGACATTTTGGAAATAAAACTAATGTGGTTCTAGAGAGATACAGATTCTTTACTAGGAAACAACTCAAAAATGAGTCAATTGATACGTATGTGGCAGCATTGAGAGGTCTCATTGCGACATGTGACTTTTCTGGCATACCTAACGAATATCTAAGGGATCAGATAGTTCTACACGTGGCTGACCCAAAGATACAACAGAGACTTTGGCAGGCGAAGAATCCAACGTTGGAGCAAACACTGGAGATAGCTAGATCCATCGAATTAGGAGACAAGTGCATGCGAGAAGTGCAAAATAAACAAGAAGTGTTGGATAAATGTACAATTCAAGCTGTGCAGTCTGAGAGTCCAAATATAAATGAAGAGTCGTTGATTGCCATGGTAAGGAAAATGGTGAGATCTGACAAGGGTACAGGCCAATGGCAACATAGAGAGAATTATTTGAGAAATCAAAACAATTGTGACAAGTGCGGGTGGTTTAAACACGTAAATGCAGAAAAAGACTGTCCGGCTGTAGGTGCAGAATGTTTTAAATGTGGTCAAGTGGGACACTATGGAAAGATGTGCAGAAATTTCAGAGGAAGGGGGAGATACTTTGTCCGTGGAAATAATAACTATCGAAGCAATAGATTCAACAGTAGGAAAGCCATGTCTGGTGTGCGAACTGTTGAAGAGAGTCAACAACCTGATGGAGTAGTTGCAATTTCAGAGGAGTTTGAAGAAACAATGCAGATTTTAGCTCTCACATCCTGTAACAAAGCTGCGGGTCCGTGGGTACCGATGGAAGTGGATGGGGTAACCATACAAATTATGGTTGATACAGGATCCCCGTACACTATAGTTGACAAGGAGACATTTGAAAAAATTTTGAATAAGAAGATGGAGAATCTATATATGACGAGAGTCAAGGCAACAGGATATGGCAAATCTCCTATTGATATAGTGGGCTATGTTTGGGTACAACTATCCTTTGAAGGGAGACAAACTTACTGTAAGTTATATGTAGCACTAGAAGGTTTTGCGATAGTTGGTTGGTGGGAACAAGCTGCATTAAGCATCAGAATTCATCTAGGAGAAATGAAGCCCATTTTAAGTGTGATGGATAAATGTTGTGATTCTCCCGATGGGTTGGTTCAAAGATTTCCAGAAGTTTTCAATGAAAAGATTGGGATTCTCAAGGGCTTTAAACATCGCATAGTCTTGAAAAGAGGAGCTAAACCTGTAGTGCATAAATTAAGGAACATACCAGTTGGGACACGAGACTCTTTGAAGAAGGAATTAGAGAAATTGTGTTCCCAAGATATCATTGAAGCGATAGAAAGTTCAGAATGGTTGTCGCCCATTGTGATAGTGAGAAAACAAGGAGGGGACATTAGGATGTGCGTCGATTTAAGAGACTTGAACAATAACATATGGATAGATCGACATCCCCTACCAAATATTGGAGAAATGCTCACCACTATGGAACCGGCCAAATATTTTTCCACACTTGATTTGTCATCAGCATACCATCAAGTTGAATTAGATGAGACCTCTAGACATCTAACGTCATTCATAACACCATTAGGAGCGTTTCGTTTTAAAAGGATGCCATTTGGGCTAGCATCGGCAGCTGCTGTTTTTCAGAGATTGATGCAACATCTATTTGAAGTTCTGCCGGGAGTTTACTATTTTCAAGATGACATTTTAATCTCAGCCATGAGCGAAGAAGATCACGATGCAAAGCTTCTTGGAGTCATTCAAATACTACAACAGAAAGGTCTAACATTGAAGATCGAAAAATGCAGAATAAAAAAAAAGGAAGTGACTTATTTAGGTCATTGTATCGATGCTGATGGGATAAAACCTAAAGAGGCTTTAGTGGGTACTATACTAAGACTTCCTGAGCCGTCTAACAAGGATCAATTGAGGAGTTTGTTGGGTTTAACAGAGTATTATGCGAAGTTCATTGATCACTACACGGACAAAACCACACATATGAGGAATTTAATGAAGAAGAATGTGAAGTTTGAGTGGGTGAAGGAATGTGGAGAAGAATTGAAGACAATTAAAGAACTGATTAACAAGGCTCCTGCCCTGAAAATGTTTGATTTCAGTGCCAGAACTGTCATATCGGTGGATGCTAGCAACTTAGGCTTGGGGGGAGTACTTGAACAAGTTCAAAATGGAGAGATGGTTCCCATAGCTTTTGCGTCTACGACACTTAAAGAAGCTGAAAAGAATTATTCTACCATAGAAAAAGAAGCTCTGGCTGTTATGTGGATTTTAGAACATTTTAAAGGGTTAATATGGGGTATCCCCGTTGAAGTAAGAACTGATCATAAGCCGCTGATTCATATTTTTAATCCAAGAAATCCGCATTTGACCTCTCCTCGCATAAGGAGGTGGATTCTAGTCATAATGCAGTACAATGTGCTAATCAATTATACACCAGGCAAGAGTAATGTGGTTGCAGATTGCTTGTCTCGACTTCCATGCTCCTCAGGTGATGGGTATGATTGTAAAAGTGAAGTGGAAATGGACAGTGTAATTGCACATATACATCCTGGTTTCACTAAGGAAGATTGGGAGGAAGCTGTCAAAGCTGACGAAGAACAGGAACAATTGAGATTAGCAATAAGGAATGGTTGGAAAGAGGTTCCTGAATGCATACTGCCATGGGAAGGCAAGAAGGAAGAGATGTCCTTTAATGGGAGCTGTATATATCGAGGTGATCGCATCGTACCACCCACAAGGTTGAGAGAGAAGATAATGCGAATAGCTCATGAAGGACATATAGGGAGAAATCTCACTAAAAGAAGAGTAAGAGAAGTATACTGGTGGCCCAGAATGTGGGGTGAGTTGGAAAACATGGTTAAGGACTGCTCTGCATGTGCAGTCAGTGACAAGGGAAAAGTTGTCAGATGTACACCCCTGCAACCCATAGAGATACCGGTATCAGTGTGGACGAAGTTGGCCATTGATATATCAGGACCATTTGAAATATTGGAGCCACATAAGATTTACATCATGGTGTTGGTTGACTTTACCTCTAAGTGGGTCGAGTGTGGTATTGCAGAAGATTCGATGTCGGCGATAAAAGTGAAGAAGTTTCTGGAAGAGATATTTGACAGGGAAGGAGATCCTCAGGAGTTGGTATCAGATAATGGGGTGCAATTTTTGGCAAACGATGTACAAGAGTTCCTCAAAGAAAGAGCTATTCGACACCGAACTACGTCATTATATCACCCCATGGCTAATGGATTGGTTGAGAGAATGAACAGATTTATCAAAGATACCATTCAATTAGCTGTTGTGAACAACATTTCTTGGAAAGAGACTCTTAAAGAAGCATTGCTCACGTACAAAGTCACGCCACATTCCACAACAGAAGTGGAACCATTCACATTGATGAGGGGAAGAGTGGCTACCAACAGACTAAGACCAGCTTGGTTAACAAGGAGAAACGACAAAGTGGTAGACATGGAAGCTGTGGTACAAAGAGTAAAAGACAAACAAGCTAAATATAAAAGATATTATGACAGACAGAAAAAGGTGAGAGAAAATACCATAAAGGAAGGCGATTGGGTGAGAGTAAAAGAGCCCAGAAAAGTGATGAAGGGAGAATCCAAATATCGTGAACCACAGATGGTAGTGAATTGTTCTGGGAAATCAGTGATATTGGGAGATGGAAACAGGTGGTCATGTGATGACGTGGTCAAAGTCGATGAGAAGGCAAAGCAAGCTATGGACAATATTAAAAGAGTTGTGTGGAGCGATGGTGATAAAGGTAGAGAAGATGTGATAAATGAACATGCCAATATTGCGGAGGAGAGGAAGGATTGTACATATATGGCGAGAACCAGAAGCAGAGTGCCATATTTTAAGAAGGACTTCATGTATTATTAATAGTTTTGCTATACGCCTGTGCCACCTGGGAGGCAGAGATAACACGTATCCTTTGTATGGTTATATTGCAGCCATGTTACGAATTTTTAAGTAGATGTTAGAGTGTTCTTTATTTTTCCCATTTCTTTTGCTTGTTTTGTTTTTGTTTTTCTTCCTACTAATTTTTGATTGTGATAA
Source organism: Ambystoma mexicanum (assembly GCF_040938575.1). Classification (NCBI taxonomy): domain Eukaryota; kingdom Metazoa; phylum Chordata; class Amphibia; order Caudata; family Ambystomatidae; genus Ambystoma; species Ambystoma mexicanum. Next base: position 1,286,334,126 of record NC_090928.1, read on the forward strand.
GTATTTTATCAATTGTAAGGGGGGGAGATGTTATATGTTAACAGGTGATGACATCACCTGCAGAACCTGTGCCACCTGGGGTTCCAGATGACGTTGGCTGGCTGCTCGTTTTTATAGGAGCGAGACAACGGCATCGGAGCTGGGTGGCTGCAGGGGAACTCTCCACTAGTAATAAAGCTGATGAATACAGTAACCAGCGTATGTACAGTCTTTGAAGAATATGAAGAAGCAAACACAACAGTCACCTTGACTACAGTACACAACACTGCACGCAGTGAGCCGAGAGACGATCCTTCCGGGGTCACGTGCAGCAATGCCGTTGCAGAACCTACGTCTGCAACTCCCTAACAACCAGCACACCTCCATTCTCAGAGACACGGACGTGGGTAGGCAGAGACACATCAGCAAGTGGCCAGATCCCTGAGGGACCCACACAGCACAATAAGGTAAGCGCTATTACAAACCGCAAGCCGACCAGCATAGCACGATTTGATTACTTTCATGGGCATTTCTTTGTCAACAGAAAGCGTGCCGCGGCGGTGCGTATGCACACGGTTCACGGAATACAAACTTTATGGGTCATGACCCATCAGCAGTTTTTCGTATGTCCGTGTGTAAGCTTGCGATTTACAACACGCATAACAAAGGTAAACCCCATTGATAACAATTACCGTATCATTACAGGCTGACAGAGCACAGGGGACCCGGCCCAAAACACCACACCAGTATTGGAGAGCACACCTCGCAGGCTAACCACGTGCAGGTACCATTGGTCTACGTATACTGTTTTTACCACCCTGCAACTCTGCCATTAGATGTTAGAGCAAACACACAGTCCCAACACAGGTTTTTCTTTTCTTTGACTTTCCAGTTGTAACCGAACTCCATAGGAACTACAAAGGCGGGAAATGATTCTTTTACCTCCTGGCATGCCCGACCAGTTGGTTCTGGTCCATTCCAAGTTAAGAGAACCCTGGAGACTCATCCAGGTAACCCACCGGGGACCTTCACATTTCAAGATGGCGCCCCAATCTGATTAAGAAATGTTCCATAGCAACTGGCCCCACTGATACAAGTTTCTGTCATTGTGTTCTACACCCACAGGACCCAAATAAATACCATTAGGAAGGGGCTCCGGGCAAAGGTGCACCCCAACTGTTATAATGATGTACAGTGGCAGCCGCACGGGAGCTGGAGGGATGGCCTAGTACCCCAGACCAGTCACGACCCAAGACTTGGGATTAAAGTATCAGCAGGTAATTTGACAGCCGATGCATTTGAGGCTACATTCACATTACATAAGGTCTGATACATTCCGACTACTATGGAGATGGGGAACAATAATTTCTGCTTTTTGCATGTTTATACAGGGTCTTCAAATGAGATACCCTGATGAAGGGGGACTAACAAAACGTCCAAAGACCGCTGAAACGTGAAGAGTTTGGTTGGTGACCAAGCCCCAAGTAGGCAAAGAATTCTTTAAGCATAAATACCCAGATACCAGGCTACATTGCAACCCTAGGACATTTTTGAAATTCCTGCCGCTTTACCAAAAAAAGCAATTGCCAGGGAAAGATACAGGGATATATTTTTCTATGACACCCACAATAGGGTGTATAATAAGGGAACTGGATTTAAGTTTTCCTCTTTTAAACTCACTATTTAGGTCACATTCTGAAACTTTAATTCTTGTTTGTTATGTTGTTCAATGTATTTTTTGTCATTAATCATGAAGACAAAAGGTTTACTTTTATTGCGATTTATTATTAAATGTTATATAGATATCACTGCAGAGTTCAAACTGCTTTTTTTGTATTTTCTGTATAAATGCACTTTAATTCAAAAATATTCACAATAGTAAAGGGCACATATGAGTAAAAAATGTCTTCCCTATCCAATCGGCTCAATTATCCCAAGACTTCTACGACTAATTGAATTGGATGATTGAAGGAACTTCGAGGTCACCTGCAAAGGAATTATCAAGTGATTATTAAAATTTCTTTTCAGATATTCTTGATTTAGTGGGGGATACATTCAGATGGATATATTATTAATCAAGTGAAAATCAGACACTACCTTAGGTAGGAAGGAAGGACGTACGTACGTACGTACGTACGTACGTACGTACGTACGTACGTACCCTCAGTACAACCCTATCCTTGTGGAACACAGTAAATGGTGGCTTAGACGAAAGTGCCTGCAACGCACTCTGCGAGCAGATGTAACTGCAGTCAAGAAAATCATCTTGAAAGTCAACAGTCTCAAAGGACAAGAGTCTAAAGGTTCAAACGGAGCACCCATCAAGGATTTCAAGACTAAATTCAGATCGCAAACCGGCACCTGAAACGGGGACGGTGGGAACATTTGTGAGCCCTTTTAGAAACTGGGAAATCAAAAGGCATCTTAATATAAGAACATTCTTCATACGAGCGCTTGAAAATAGATGGCGCCGCCAGGTAACCTTTAATGGTACCCACTTGCAGACCCTTGTGGGCCAAAGAAAGCAAGAAAAAAACATCAGAATGGAACACTGAAAAGGATTGACATTGTGTCCTCTGCACCAGTCGCAAAACTTACGCCAACGGTACAGGGTATTGGTTTCCAGACGTCTGGCCGAAAGCAACACCTCCATCACGTAATCCGGGAGGTCCCAATCCTTATCTCTCAACCTTTCAGAAACCAAGCGTGAAGGTTGAGAGTCTTAACCTCTGGATGGAGAACCCGACAATCCCCCGCCTCCTCACGAGAGCCAGAGAGAATCCTCTGTGGAGAAGACGCGTGGAGGACAGATGGACATTTCTAGACGGTTCAGGTACCACGCTCTACTGGCCCAATCTGGAGCAATTAGGATCATGTGGGTCCCGAACCTCCGCTACCTCCTTAGAACCTGCGAAATGGTGGGGACCGGAGGAAACGCATACAGAAGGGGAATGATCAATCCACGACAAATGCATCTCCTAAAGCTCCTCTAGAAGGAAATTCCCTTGAGCAAAATCTCTTGCACTTCCAGTTGGCACCAGTTGCGAACAGATCCACTTGAGGGGTTCCCCAAAGGGCAAAGCTCTCCAGAAGGACTTCCTGAGCTAACACCCACTTGGAGACCGTGCTCTGCCTGTTCAGAGTGTCCGCCGCCGCATTCTCCTCTCCGGCCAGATGAACTGCCGAGAGTGAGATTCTTTGCTGTATTGCCCAGAACCAGAGCTGCATTGCCTCTGCACAGCAGGAGTGACCCTACTCCCCCTTTTTTGTTGAGGTAATGCATGGCCACTGTGTTGTCTGTCATGGTCAGGACGCTCTTCCCTCGCACAGACGGCAGAAAAGTCTTCAGGGCTAGCCTGATGGCCATCAGCTTACATATGTGGAGTTTGGACTCCAACGGAGACCAACGACCGCTGTTCGATAGCTCATTGGCATGAGCTCCCCATCCGGTGAGGGAAGAGTCCGTCACCACCGTCGCCTCCAGCCATGGGCTGCCAAAAATGCTCCCCCCCCATCAGATTCACTTTGCTGGCCCACCACAGAACATCCTGCAAGACCGTAAGTGGAATCTGAAGAGGATCCGACATTTTGCCTGAGGATTGTGACCACTGCGTCTTGAGAGCACATTGAAGGGATCTCATCGACAGTTTGGCCTCGGGCACCAGGAAAATGCAGGATGCCATGGGTCCGAGCAACCTTAAGAATTCAAAAGCCGGAAGACACTGGGCATGTTGAAACTTGTTGACCATCTGTACAATGTGATGAGCCCTCACCTTGGGTGGCGAGCACTTCCCCCAAGGATGTGTCCAACACAGCCCCAATGTACTGGAGCTGTTGGGAAGGTGTCAAATGTGACTTCTTGAAATTGAGGGAAAAGCCCAGCTTGTGAAGGGAGTGGCAGGTGAGACTTAGATGATCCAAAGCTTGTTCGGGAGAATGCGCTCGAATCAGCCAGTCGTCCAGGTAGGGGTAGACGTGAACCCCCCCCCCACTCTCCTCTCCTGAGATACGCTGCCACCACCACCATGAGCTTGGTGAAGACCCTCAGGGCGGAGGTCAATTCTAATGGCAGGACCCGAAACTGAAAGTGTGAGTTGCCAGCCGCAAACCTCAGGTAATTTCTGTGCTTTGGATGCATCGGCACATGAAAATAGGCATCATGTAGGTCCAGAGACACCAACCAATCCTGAAGTTGAAGGGCCTGAAGGACCTGAGAAAGAGTGACCTCAGTCCTCCGTCTTTCTTTGGAATCAAAACATATGGAGAATACCAGCCCTTGTTCCTCTACGCCACAGGCACTAGTTCTATAGCACCTTTCTCCAGCAGGGTCAAGGTTGACGCACAGCTGCGCCCAAAGACTTAGCAGCTGATTTGGAGGTCTGCAACCTCTCAAGCCCCTTGTCAGCATTTCTGCCAAACAAATGAGAACCCGTCAAAGGGCATGTTGAGAAGATGGGCCTGCAACTTCCGCAACCATGCAAATCTGCGAATCACAGTGCTCGCAGCCATTGTCCGGCAGACACCATCAGCCGTGTCCAGCCCAGACTGAAGGGATTCAGACATGGCATTCTTGACATCCTGCACGATAGCAAGAAACCCATCCCTTTCTTCCCCTTCGGGAATATGCTGAGCCGCTAGAGAGAGAATTCCACAGAGTGTGTGAAAATGTTGCCAAGGCACAGGTGGAGTTGGCCAATTTCAGTGCCATACTCCCAGCCGAAAATACCTTGCGTGCCAAATCATCAAAGCGCTTGTCGTCCCTATAAGGAGGGATGGCAGGGTACGCAGCCTGCCTCGACTTGGCCATGGCCGCCTGAACCACCTACCTCTCAGGAGTGGGGTGAGTGGATAGGTAGCCGGGGTCGCTACTGGCTGGGTGGTATTTCTTAGTCAACAACTTGTTGACCGCCGGAAGCGACACTGGGGTCTGCCAAGCAGCAGCAACCCTTTTCTGTAACACCATGTGAAAAGGCAACACTGGGTCAGTGGCCTGACCCCGATCTAAAATGTCAGTCAGGTCATCCTGATCGAATGCAACGGGGGGGGGGGGGTGGGGGGGGGGGGGGGGCGATTCAGACCGCCCCAGGTACTCCGTAACTCTCGACATCAACCTCTTATAGGCGGATTCTGCATGAGTCCCAGGACTGGTCTACCAAACTCCATCTCGGGAGATGTGTCGAGGCCACTGGTATCATGTAAGGACTGCCTCAGATCCTCCAGCTGACTGTCCTCAGAAAAGACCATGTCAGGAGCAGCAGGTGTTTCACCAGGAGCAACAAAAGGCTCCAACTCCACCTCATCCTCATAAATGTCCTGTAGAGAATGAAATAACTCTCTCCTGGAGTCAAGAACAGGTCTAACAGTCTTAGACAGAGCCTTTCTCAGAGAATCCACAGCCACGGGGGCCTCCAATGGGAAATTCCGGCCATTTGGCGTCGAGGGCACCGATGGCTTGGGCATCCTCAACACCTTCTCAGAATTCGACGGTTTCGTTAGGGACGAAGACGGCAATCAGGAATGTCTCTGGCGATCTACCGGAGCCTTGTCCGAACGGGACCTCGACAGTACCCGATGTTTATCGCGTCGACCACCAGGGCCCGAGGGCATGCAAGTTTTGGACTAATACCGTTCCCTGACGGCTTCAACCGAAGGCACGGACGGAACAGTGCTCAGAGATTGAAAAATCTCCAGCATTTTCTCCCCGAATGCCTCCCATTCCTCCGGAGTAGAGGTTTTAGTTGCACAAGCCACTTTCCTCGCAGAGCCATCATCCGACGAGGACGGGGAAGGCGAACGGTGACACCGCTTCCGGGAGTGCATCGAAGAGGACAAGTGGCGGGAATCACTGTAGGACCGAGATCCCCGGGACTCCCTCCGATGGGGAGTCATCCCTCGAGTCGTCATTGGAAAGACCCGTAACTGACTTTTTGGATTTACAGGGTTTGGATACCCGACCTACCTGCAATTTCCCCTTACGCTCCTGCAAGGCCTTGGCAGTCAACGACTGGCACTTCGAGCAGTTGTCCGTATCGTGGCTCTAGTGTCAAAGATGTGGAATACGTTGGAGGACACAATCCATTCAAAGCATGATTCTGTAGATTCATTGAGTATTTTCTATGTGATGTAATCTACATTATCATTTTCGCAGTGAGACAAGTCCTCAATCCTTATTTTCATTGTTATATGAAAAGTCTAATTTGCTGCAACTTGGCCTAACATTCCTGTGATTTAAACAAGGAAAAGCTCCTTTCGAGATGGCTCGAGCCTGGCGAAACAAGTGATAGGCAAGGCCCTACCAGGTCCATTCCTTATTTACCGGTTATCACAACAACAGAATCTCCCTTTCTCCTCACTCCAGCTCCTGAGCAGGTAATCTGGAAAGGGGTGACTGCTGATAAATCGCCCTTGCCTGATTTTAACTAATCCTCTCCTGAATGGCATTAACTGGAGGTCACTGGTTAAAGTAATGGTATTGGCAGACATTACTTCCTGGCTCCCGAGGATTCCTCGCCAGTCAAGTCATGAGGCAGATGTCCGGATACTGTCACAGCAAAGTACATACATGCTCGTAGCATTAGGAAATGGGGAAATGGGGGAAATTATCGTCGAATTCATTTCAGAAACAGAATTACCGGCATCATTTTATAACAAATTCAAAAAAGCTCAAGTTATTCCACCCTTGCAGACGAAATTCCGTCACACTTTCCTCTTTCGAGATTACTTCCGTTAGTTAGGTCTTCTCCTTTTAGCACCTTCCTTCTTCTCCTGAATGTCGGTGAAGTTCAGCCTTGATCGGAGCAGCCATTTCTAAATCCTGCGGATGTAGCCAACTCTAGGCCCATGAATTGGGAATCTCCTTGAAAAGTGGAAACGCCTCCAGCCTAGAAGGTGCCATCTTTGAATTATCAATCAAGGCTCTGGCCATTTCTAACACCATTACTGACCCCTTCCAGGCTCCCCCCACGGCATTCTGAATGACTGGGTGTCCCACTTGATCTAGATCAGCAGTTTTTCTTGCAATGGGCCATCAGGGTTTGCTCTTGGATTGGGGCCTCGTGATGGATTGTTCATCTTCTCGAATTGGCAGATCTCAGTTTATCCAGATGGAATCACAATGGATCCAGGTCGATCTAATTGATGTCCTATTTCACTATCTGTTTGGAGCCGCTGGGGGGGCTTGGCCGATAGCTCACCAGTATGTGGATGATAGTGCCATATTTGTGAGTGGCAGCAGTGGTTGACATTGAGGGACCCCTCTATCTGGGGGTGCTTCAGACTGTCTTACATTAGAGTGCTCTCCTTTCATGTCTAGCACTTGCTTAATTGCCTGCCCGTCGAGGCTCCCCGCATCAGGCCTTGGTACTCCCCTTACAGCGGTGTCTCCTGTTAAAGCGCTTTGCTTCACTCTGGCCTGTCCCCTTTCCTTGAAGTCCCACATTCACTCCACTTTTGTTCAGCTCGATCTGCTGGGGGGAGATCAATCGTGTACTCAACTCTGCAAGCCGTGCATTGGCATCGCGCAGACTGGGTGGCAGTGCTGCAATTATTCCTTTGCCCAGTCTCCTCTTCATGCGGGGTCACTTAGGCATGGATCCCTTGCTCTCCCTGCTGCCTGGAGAGGCAGTCGCGCCGCACTGATGATGCCCCCCCAAAAGGCAGAAGCACTCACAGGGGACTTCTCTTACTACCCCGGCACAACCAGAGTAAGGGTTTATGTTCTATAGAATCCAGCAGGAGGGCAGGGTTGGGCAAAGCATCGTTTGGACCCCTTTCATATTGGCGATCTGATCTATTCTAAGACATGTAGTGGATTAGCACTGGTCTGTTGCCTAGGTTTATCCACAAGAGACTGGGTCTGAGGACAAGTACAGAGGTGAGGATGCACCCTGTAGTGGTGGACTCAGAGGGTGTGGGGTGTCTGCGGTGGGTGAGACCACTTTACATGCCCCAGGAATCTGGAATGAGAAGCAAAGTGGCTGAAAAGGACACTAGTGGTAGCCACAGTAAAACACAGCAGTGTAATTCCATTCTTATGGAGCCGAGTGTGGTTGGCTTCCAAGAGGACATCAGAGGTCTGAAGGTGTGCAAGCATCGAATCCCAGAGGACCTAAAACAGACCGACATTGAGCCTCTCAGAGGAAGAAGAGGGAGTGAGGCGCGGATATAGCAGAGCCCCAGCGGGACCTCTCAGCATAACTTCTGAGAAAAAGACCAGGACAGAGGAAATAAGGACTAACAGGGAGGGCCTAGAGTAGAGTCCCTGAGAGACCTCACAGTGAGCTCTGGGAAAGAAAAACCAAGAGGGACGAAATGAGGGCTAACTAGGAGCAGCTAGAGCAGAGTGCAGGAGGGACCCCGTAGCCAGCCCTGTGGAAGAAAGCCCAAGTCAGAGGAAATTAGGGCTAACGAGGAGCAGTTACAGCAGAGTTCAGGAGGGACCCCGTAGCCAGCCCTGTGGAAGAAAGCCCAAGTCAGAGGAAATTAGGGCTAACGAGGAGCAGTTACAGCAGAGTTCAGGAGGGACCCCGTAGCCAGCCCTGTGGAAGAACGTCCAAGTCAGGGGAAATGAGGACTAACAAGGGGGGGGGGGGGCAGGTAGATCGAAGGGCAGGTAGGACTGCGTAGCCAGCCCTGTGGAATCAGCAAAGAGAAAAGAAAACGCAGCAGAGCCTGGTCCACGAACCAGAATGGGATGCAAGTAGAACTAATGAGGAAGACTTGAAGCATTATAATGCTGGGAAAGCGGACAAAGTCAAAACGACATTGAGATAAAGACTAATGCATGTTGGGACCTGTAGACCATTGTCCTGCATAGAATGGCTTGAATCCTAACATTGTAAAGCTAGGCCAAGTGTCAGTCAATGAGTGAAAGGTCGATGCACGTTGGGACCTGTAGACCATTGTCCTGCAGAGAATGGCTTGAATCCTAACATTGTAAAGCTAGGCCAAGTGTCAGTCAATGAGTGAAAGGTTGATGCACGTTGGGACCTGTAGACCATTGTCCTGCAGAGAATGGCTTGAATCCTAACATTGTAAAGCTAGGCCAAGTGTCAGTCAATGAGTGAAAGGTCGATGCACGTTGGGACCTGTAGACCATTGTCCTGCAGAGAATGGCTTGAATCCTAACATTGTAAAGCTAGGCCAAGTGTCAGTCAATGAGTGAAAGGTTGATGCACGTTGGGACCTGTAGACCATTGTCCTGCAGAGAATGGCTTGAATCCTAACATTGTAAAGCTAGGCCAAGTGTCAGTCAATGAGTGAAAGGTTGATGCACGTTGGGACCTGTAGTGTGTCTAAGTGCACAGAAAGACCCAAATCATTACAACTCTGGGAACGAAACCCAGGCCAAGTTATTTAGATAAAGACTGATGCATGTTGTAAAATAGAGGACTCAAGAAGTACAGGGATTTAGCAGGGGTTGGAGGTCGACGTGAAATAAAATGGACGATAAAGCAGATCCCAGCGGATCCTTACATCCAACTCCAGATCTAAAAGATTAAAATGTGTCCAGATCACCCAGGGGTGGTCAGCAACAAGAGACTTTAACCCCTTTCGGGGTAAAGAAGTGATACCAAAACTATGCAGGGAGGCAGCCCAGGGGATGGCATGATCGACTGGGCAAAGGTTGAAGATAAATCCAGCAGAACCCACGTACCAGCCCCACTGTTGTCCTGATGTCTACCTTAGACTATATACTAACTGATGACCTGAGCCAAGGTTAAACAGGGGTCCAGTGTTTGCTTGGATTCAAGCTAGTGCTGCACTCTAGCAGGCGGTCATCGCAGGCTGAGAACCGCCTGACTATGCACAGGCATGCTGGAGGGGTCCCATGGAGGACCTCGCCAGATGAGAGAGTAACATGGGGTCGCTCCGTTTCAGGGAGCCAGCATCCCAACATGAACTCACTGGATGAATCGTTGCAGAGTTATATGGGGTCGCTCTGTTCCAGGGAGCCAGCATCCCAACATGAACTCACTGGATAAATCATTGCAGAGTTACATGGGGTTGCTCAGTTTCAGGGAGCCAGCACCCCAACGTGAACTCGCTGAATGAATCGTTGCAGAGTTACATGGGGTCGCTCGGTTTCAGGGAGCCAGCATCCCAAAGTGAGCTCGCTGAATGAATCGTTGCCGAGAGTTTAGGGCGAGAGGCTCAGGAATTCATGCTTTTACATTCCTTTGAAGAAGTCTTGCAACACTACTGGAGATGCCAACATTTGTCAAGCACTCCAATTTTGTAGTTGGTTTGCTTTAGTATTGGTCGATTAATAGGTGTCATTTCAGTTCCCGCCTATCAAGCCAAACTATTTGCATATCGCATAGCAGGGGCATGGGGTGTGAAGAGGGGTACATAGCCTGTGGGAAGTATTTTTTTTACCCAATCATTGATCAGGCATGGCCTTGATAGCCCCCATGCCCTCCAACTAGGCACCCCACCAGGACCAAAGCATAGCATAGCCCCTCCCATTATCATTTTCGCAGTGAGACAAGTCCTCAATCCTTATTTTCATTGTTATATGAAAAGTCTAATTTGCTGCAACTTGGCCTAACATTCCTGTGATTTAAACAAGGAAAAGCTCCTTTCGAGATGGCTCGAGCCTGGCGAAACAAGTGATAGGCAAGGCCCTACCAGGTCCATTCCTTATTTACCGGTTATCACAACAACAGAATCTCCCTTTCTCCTCACTCCAGCTCCTGAGCAGGTAATCTGGAAAGGGGTGACTGCTGATAAATCGCCCTTGCCTGATTTTAACTAATCCTCTCCTGAATGGCATTAACTGGAGGTCACTGGTTAAAGTAATGGTATTGGCAGACATTACTTCCTGGCTCCCGAGGATTCCTCGCCAGTCAAGTCATGAGGCAGATGTCCGGATACTGTCACAGCAAAGTACATACATGCTCGTAGCATTAGGAAATGGGGAAATGGGGGAAATTATCGTCGAATTCATTTCAGAAACAGAATTACCGGCATCATTTTATAACAAATTCAAAAAAGCTCAAGTTATTCCACCCTTGCAGACGAAATTCCGTCACACTTTCCTCTTTCGAGATTACTTCCGTTAGTTAGGTCTTCTCCTTTTAGCACCTTCCTTCTTCTCCTGAATGTCGGTGAAGTTCAGCCTTGATCGGAGCAGCCATTTCTAAATCCTGCGGATGTAGCCAACTCTAGGCCCATGAATTGGGAATCTCCTTGAAAAGTGGAAACGCCTCCAGCCTAGAAGGTGCCATCTTTGAATTATCAATCAAGGCTCTGGCCATTTCTAACACCATTACTGACCCCTTCCAGGCTCCCCCCACGGCATTCTGAATGACTGGGTGTCCCACTTGATCTAGATCAGCAGTTTTTCTTGCAATGGGCCATCAGGGTTTGCTCTTGGATTGGGGCCTCGTGATGGATTGTTCATCTTCTCGAATTGGCAGATCTCAGTTTATCCAGATGGAATCACAATGGATCCAGGTCGATCTAATTGATGTCCTATTTCACTATCTGTTTGGAGCCGCTGGGGGGGCTTGGCCGATAGCTCACCAGTATGTGGATGATAGTGCCATATTTGTGAGTGGCAGCAGTGGTTGACATTGAGGGACCCCTCTATCTGGGGGTGCTTCAGACTGTCTTACATTAGAGTGCTCTCCTTTCATGTCTAGCACTTGCTTAATTGCCTGCCCGTCGAGGCTCCCCGCATCAGGCCTTGGTACTCCCCTTACAGCGGTGTCTCCTGTTAAAGCGCTTTGCTTCACTCTGGCCTGTCCCCTTTCCTTGAAGTCCCACATTCACTCCACTTTTGTTCAGCTCGATCTGCTGGGGGGAGATCAATCGTGTACTCAACTCTGCAAGCCGTGCATTGGCATCGCGCAGACTGGGTGGCAGTGCTGCAATTATTCCTTTGCCCAGTCTCCTCTTCATGCGGGGTCACTTAGGCATGGATCCCTTGCTCTCCCTGCTGCCTGGAGAGGCAGTCGCGCCGCACTGATGATGCCCCCCCAAAAGGCAGAAGCACTCACAGGGGACTTCTCTTACTACCCCGGCACAACCAGAGTAAGGGTTTATGTTCTATAGAATCCAGCAGGAGGGCAGGGTTGGGCAAAGCATCGTTTGGACCCCTTTCATATTGGCGATCTGATCTATTCTAAGACATGTAGTGGATTAGCACTGGTCTGTTGCCTAGGTTTATCCACAAGAGACTGGGTCTGAGGACAAGTACAGAGGTGAGGATGCACCCTGTAGTGGTGGACTCAGAGGGTGTGGGGTGTCTGCGGTGGGTGAGACCACTTTACATGCCCCAGGAATCTGGAATGAGAAGCAAAGTGGCTGAAAAGGACACTAGTGGTAGCCACAGTAAAACACAGCAGTGTAATTCCATTCTTATGGAGCCGAGTGTGGTTGGCTTCCAAGAGGACATCAGAGGTCTGAAGGTGTGCAAGCATCGAATCCCAGAGGACCTAAAACAGACCGACATTGAGCCTCTCAGAGGAAGAAGAGGGAGTGAGGCGCGGATATAGCAGAGCCCCAGCGGGACCTCTCAGCATAACTTCTGAGAAAAAGACCAGGACAGAGGAAATAAGGACTAACAGGGAGGGCCTAGAGTAGAGTCCCTGAGAGACCTCACAGTGAGCTCTGGGAAAGAAAAACCAAGAGGGACGAAATGAGGGCTAACTAGGAGCAGCTAGAGCAGAGTGCAGGAGGGACCCCGTAGCCAGCCCTGTGGAAGAAAGCCCAAGTCAGAGGAAATTAGGGCTAACGAGGAGCAGTTACAGCAGAGTTCAGGAGGGACCCCGTAGCCAGCCCTGTGGAAGAAAGCCCAAGTCAGAGGAAATTAGGGAACTAGGCACCCCACCAGGACCAAAGCATAGCCCCTCCCTGAGCTGGCTCTATTGCCCAGTAGAACTATGGGCATTAATGGGATTGACAGTGTTTTTCTAAGAAGTCTGCTGGTGGAATTTCTTAAACCAGTGTGCCTTCACACACATTTGTTCCTGGCAATGAATTCCTCTTAAGAACAAGCATTGACAAAGCCAACAAAAATGGATTTGTTTTTAACAGGTATTAAATAGGCATTTGCCAGGCACGCCTCCCATCATATGGACAGATGCCCACATTTGCCAGCTGTTTCCATTATGCCAGTATTTGGCAAATGGCTGGCTCCTGCCTACAGTCCAGCACGGTTGACTTTGGCAAAGTTTCATTATATTTTCTAGCAGCAACATTAAAGGAATAGTGCGCTCAAAAATATTATTGTCCTGAGCGTTTGGGCACGTGTTTTTAAGCATACGTTGATCGATCGTACAAACATTTCCTATGTACCTTACCATAGTTTTCCTCACTTTTACACATGCGAAATCAGGCAGCAGGGCGTGGCCATCTTGTGCTAATCTTATCCGTTTCCGCATCGCCCTAAAGTGAACTGCCCTGGCGGCACTAAATCATATACCCCGCCCCTGAGGCTGACATCACCATTCCTAGCAAAGACTATTATCAGACCTGCTCCCCATACAGGGCAGACTTTTTTTATAAATAGTCTTTGATCTTTAATTATGGATGTTGTGTAACATTATATACTATCAATTAAGAGAAAATATGAATTTGTTTTTTTCAGAAGCTCTTTATTTGTATCTAAAGCTACTTTTCTGCTCCGAAGAAGGGCGTTTCACCCCAAAACGTGTTGAGCATTTAAGTCTGCGTGTGAAAATGATTTCGTTGTTGGAATTATTGGACCATAAAATACAAAATTGACATAGTATTGTAAATTGTTGGCTGACATTACAGTATACAAGTGTGCACCGGACGGTAGTCCTAACTGTTAGGACATTGTAGAGAATAGTATTCTATACATGTGATGAGCCGCGCGCAGAGTCACGCGAAACCCTGTCTCATAGTTACCAAGGGAGACGGTGTTCGCAAGGCGAGAGCGACGGTTGACCGAGAGGTAGAAGGAGTGGTTGTGCCGGCGGGCTCTGTTACAATAAACAAGCAAAACCTTACTTTCATTTGTGTCCGGCTCATCACTGCAGACATCATCGCTATTGTGTTTATTTGCAACCTCGTGCCGGGGTTGTTTGTACTTCCCCTGCACCTAAGTTGTTGACCACTAATCGTTTAACATTTCTTACATTTCTAAGAGGATCTTTGCATTCATCACACTCTTTCTTACCAGTTGGGTCTTTGCATCCTAGCCCATGGTCTCTTTATTCTGGCCAGATGCCCACGCAACACATTTCTTTACCACTACTTCATTAACATCTTTGGTGTTTGCCACTTGTGTAAGCTCTTTCACTGTAGCCAGGCACTTACTGTATTGTTTGGCAGTTTTTCCTGCCAATGCCTTCTTGGCCAGCTCCATCAAGACATTTGTGGGAGCCTCTGGGTGTCCGACAGGGAGTGGGCCTTGATAGGCACCTTGCCCTTTTGTGCGTTTGTTGCCCGATTTTCTCTCCTGGCCTCGGCCCTTCGGCGTGTACTAGTCAGCTGCTCTTGCATGTTCCCTGTCAGGACCTCCCATACTTCTTTTGGCACATCAGTCTTCCTCTGGTTTGCGTCTGGTCAGAGGTGCCGGAATGCATCCCACTGCAAGCGAGAAAGTGTCAGCGACATGGTTCTCTTTTCCAGTTATGTGTGTGTTTCGTCCTTATCTCTGGGTTGTTGTGAAGCGAAATTGTAGTCCTAGCCCTCAACACTCAACACCCATATGCATGATGTTGCTCTTTTATTGAGGATGCCGACGACTGCCATATCATACGACCAGACTACCAGCTCTGTGTTGCTTACATCTGCGACCCATAGCTTTAAGGCAATCCCGATGGGAAAGATTTCCGGGAGTGTCCTGTTCCTGGTCAAACCATGCAAGTGCCATGCCTTTGGCCAAGGGCCTGCAAACCGACTTTCCCCCATAATTGCTTCAGAGCCTTTGCTGCCGGCGGCATTGGTGAACAACACTCTTTCTTTCTGTATTCAATGGTGTGTACCATATGACCGCCCCATTGAAATTCTTCAGGAACTGATCCCGTTTGGCCAAGTCCTTCCTACCTTCCTCTCCCATTCCTAAATGTAAGTGAGGTTTTCGGACACCTCTGGTTTTCTTCTCTAGGCTTCTTGAAAAGACCCTTCCTTGTGGTATTATTCGTGCTGCAAGTTGAGACTGGCTGCAAAAGATTACCGTTCCCTCAGTGTTCCTTTCTTTTTCTGTTTTAAAACCATGATTGCCTTTAATAGGCTTTCTATTTTTTCCTTCGGGATTCTGTATTCCCCCCCATTGCTGTGTCTATCTCAATGCCTAAAAATGATAATATGGCCGCTGGTCCTGCTGTCTTCGTGTGCTAGCGGGATCCCCCATGCTTCTGTGAATCCTATAAACGTGTCCAGGGCCTGCTTGCAGGTGTCCAACGCCTTGTGTCCTAGGATTAAAAGGTCATCAAGGTAGTGAGCCATGGATGCTTCCGGCATGTGCCTTTGGAAGGCCCATTGTAAAAAACAACATTTCCCAAATAATGCGCACGAGATGGCACACCCCATTGGCAGGCACCCGGTCCACATACATTTTGCTTTCAAATTGAAAACACAGCCAGGCATGTGACTTGGGGTGCACTGGTAATAGCCTAACAGCAGTTTCTACATCCACCTTGGCTAGGAGAGCCTCTTCCTCTGCTTTTCTTGGAAGTTGGTATAGGACAACGCTGTGTCCAGGTCTGATGTGCCGGCATTTACGGGCTTGCCTGGGGGAATGAAAGGGGATTTATGGGGCAGTCTTTTCCTTGCTCTTTCTTGGATCCCATAGGACACTGCTGTGTCCAGATCTGACAGGCCGGCATTTACTGGCTTGCCTGGGGGAATGAAAGGGGATTTATGGGGCAGTATTTTCCTTGCTCTTTCTTGGATCCCATAGGACACTGCTGTGTCCAGATCTGACAGGCCGGCATTTACTGGCTTGCCTGGGGGAATGAAAGGGGATTTATGGGGCAGTATTTTCCTTGCTCTTTCTTGAATCCCATAGGACACTGCTGTGTCCAGGACTGACGTGCCGGCATTTACGGGCTTGCCTGGGGGAATGAAAGGGGATTTATGGGGCAGTATTTTCCTTGCTCTTTCTTGGATCCCATAGGACACTGCTGTGTCCAGATCTGACAGGCCGGCATTTACTGGCTTGCCTGGGGGAATGAATGGGGATTTATGGGGCAGTATTTTCCTTGCTCTTTCTTGGATCCCATAGGACACTGCTGTGTCCAGATCTGACAGGCCGGCATTTACTGGCTTGCCTGGGGGAATGAAAGGGGATCTAAGGGGCAGTATTTTCCTTGCTCTTTCTTGGATCCCATAGGACACTGCTGTGTCCAGGTCTGACAGGCCGGCATTTACTGGCTTGCCTGGGGGAATGAAAGGGGATTTATGGGGCAGTATTTTCCTTGCTCTTTCTTGGATCCCATAGGACACTGCTGTGTCCAGATCTGACAGGCCGGCATTTACTGGCTTGCCTGGGGGAATGAAAGGGGATTTATGGGGCAGTATTTTCCTTGCTCTTTCTTGGATCCCATAGGACACTGCTGTGTCCAGATCTGACAGGCCGGCATTTACTGGCTTGCCTGGGGGAATGAAAGGGGATTTATGGGGCAGTATTTTCCTTGCTCTTTCTTGGATCCCATAGGACACTGCTGTGTCCAGGTCTGACAGGCCGGCATTTACTGGCTTGCCTGGGGGAATGAAAGGGGATTTATGGGGCAGTATTTTCCTTGCTCTTTCTTGGATCCCATAGGACACTGCTGTGTCCAGATCTGACAGGCCGGCATTTACTGGCTTGCCTGGGGGAATGAAAGGGGATTTATGGGGCAGTATTTTCCTTGCTCTTTCTTGGATCCCATAGGACACTGCTGTGTCCAGGTCTGATGTGCCGGCATTTACGGGCTTGCCTGGGGGAATGAAAGGGGATTTATGGGGCAGTATTTTCCTTGCTCTTTCTTGGATCCCATAGGACACTGCTGTGTCCAGATCTGACAGGCCGGCATTTACTGGCTTGCCTGGGGGAATGAATGGGGATTTATGGGGCAGTATTTTCCTTGCTCTTTCTTGGATCCCATAGGACACTGCTGTGTCCAGATCTGACAGGCCGGCATTTACTGGCTTGCCTGGGGGAATGAAAGGGGATCTATGGGGCAGTATTTTCCTTGCTCTTTCTTGGATCCCATAGGACACTGCTGTGTCCAGGTCTGACAGGCCGGCATTTACTGGCTTGCCTGGGGGAATGAAAGGGGATTTATGGGGCAGTATTTTCCTTGCTCTTTCTTGGATCCCATAGGACACTGCTGTGTCCAGGTCTGATAGGCCGGCATTTACGGGCTTGCCTGGGGGAATGAGAGAGGATTTATGGGGCAGTATTTTCCTTGCTCTTTTTTGGATCCCAGCCCCAACGGAGAGCAGATGAATTCTCTGAAAGGAGGTGTGTCTTTCCCTGGCTGATTTAAGGTTCTGGGGCATGTCCCTTGAGCTGCTCCCTTTGAATGGTGCGACACCCGTTATGAATCCCTCTTGCAGGAATTTGCTGGTTAGTCTGTCCGGGTATGTGTCCAGCCAGCCCTTCATTGCCTGTACATTTATTGGCGACTGGTTGATGCTTGTATGAAGGGTCCTCATGCTTGAGGTTTTTGGGGAGGTATCTTGTGCCTAATGTCCCCCCCACACCCACATCTGCTGCACCGGTGTTAATATTTGCATTCTTTTCCCCCGCTAGCAAAAACCTTGTCATATTTCCAACATATGGTGTTGCTCCCCTTGGCAGTGTACATTTTCGGTGCACTTGAGCTGCGGGCATCTGACCTAGCCTCCTCGGGCTGTCTCTTCTGAAAGGGCTGCCCTCTATTTTGTTGCTGGCAACTCTTGTTCCCTCTGCTCGCTGGGGGCTTTGGGGGCTTTTCTGTTCGCTGCCCTGTGTGTGTGGCATATGGGAGTGGCCTCACTTAATACTTCATGTATGTACAGGTTGGCCTCTACTTCATCCCAAACTAACTCTGGATATGTTTCCATACATAGCCTAAATTCCCTATCATAATTTAGCCGTGCTTCTCCCCCAAAGGTGTCATTTATCTCCTGTATTTTGTCTAGTTATGACATAAGTGCTACGCCATATTCTGGGAATGTTTCCATTACAATAGTTGCCAAAATGTAGAAGGCCCTTGACCAATTTTTAAAACTTTGCTCTACTTGTTTCCTCTGTGTGTTTGTCATCTTCCTTCCTGTCCTGTTACTACGTCATATCCCCTCTGCTTGAATCCTAGCAATGTAAATATTTCAATGAATTCCTCTCTCCAGATGTTCTCTGTCACTTTCACTCTTATGTCTATGTGCAATGCCGAAATCCTTTTACACTTTCTATGTAGCCCATCTATGTAGCCCATGCTCGGCTTAGGGGTACCACATTTCGTGAAGTATGCCCCATTGTCAGCTGAGCCTGTTTTGCTTGTATTATTCATTATGGCACTAGAGGTGATGCCTGGTACTTTCTCTTCTGCGGTACCATTGGTGGCCTGCTCCTTGGCTGTGTGTGTGCATACCAGTCCATGTGTGGCTACCATATCTGGTGTGCTCTGAGCAGGTGCCCTCCTGGATATGCGGTTTAGTTGCTCGTTATTGTCTCCATTGGGTGTTCTCCGACTGTGCCCTTCATTCCGTGTTGCTGGGACCCTGTTCCCTCGAGGCACAGCCCTGGGCCTTCTTAGCCTGATTTTGTGCACAGCCCCCCAGGCTCTTAAACGCCCCCCCTCTGTCTCCCATCTGCTCGTGCTTTGGGTCTGCCTCTTTGGCGCTGTTCACCTCCTTGCCGGATCTTAAATCTCATGCCATTTTTTTTACATCTTTTCCATCTTATTTAACAATTGTAGATCTTGCAGAGATTTGTGCTTGAAAGGCATTTCCGTAATCATTCTTCCCATTTTTATCGCCATAGTACCTCCATTGTTCTTCTTGGTGTGCTTGAAGCCCTGCGGTTCTTGTGTTGTTTCTGGAGCTGGATTTGCTTCTTGCTCTCCTTCTCGTCTTTTCTTGGTGGCTGGCGTTGTGCTTTCTTCACCTCTGTCATGGTTTTCTTCTTTGGATGAACCCCTCCCCCACCGCACCACACCGGCCAAGCCTTTTTCCTTACTTAAGCCGAGCCAATTTCTTTTTCAGCAGCTACTGCCCATTCTAGCAACTTGGTGTCCCGTTTTTCTTTTCGGGGACTTGCCATTGCGTTTCGTTTTTTTTTTCAAATTATTTTTTATCATTTTTAAAGGTTCATGAGCAGATAGTATAGGACAAACATGTGTGTATACATATTGTAGAATAGAAACAAGCTTAACTCACCTATCATAGTCGTAACGTAAAAGTAGTCAACAAAAAAAGGAAGGTTTGGGGGGGAAATCAGAGGGGTAGATGGAAAAGAACAATAGAGAAAAAGGAAAACGGAAATACTAAAACCATCCACCGCACACAGATGTTACTGAGGAGTCGAGCCAAGCAAACCTTATGGCAACATTGTAAACAGTTAAGCATAAAGGTCATTACACAAACCCCAGATGCTCGCATACCTCTGATGATCTTTATCATGAAAAGGGACAAACTCAGCAGCCAATCAACACAAGGGGAAGTATCACTTTTCCAGCATTTCAGGATGTCCCCTTTGGCAACCGATAATGCCCTGTATGCCCAAAAATGTTTTCCCACTGGGTAACCAGCATCAGGGGGAAATAGGCCCAATGCGTCAACAAGCGGCTCTCTTGGAAGGGATATACTCAAGACTAAATCAATTCCCTACGCAACCATAACATACTGAGGGTGGGCCGGAATCACTTCTGCAATTCCAGCAAACCTCTTCACATCATCAGTTACGCGACCACATCTTGCACGGAGACCAGTACAAGCAGTGGTTAATCTGCTGCAGCGTATATCGTAACTCGAAATGAATCCTATATTTAACAGGTCCTGCTCAAATGCGAATCCACTCAATGTCCGACAACGAACAGCCCAAGTCTACATTGTCTGGATTATTCCTGAACATAACTGCGTGATGCTCAATAAACAAGGCAAATAACGGGGACAGAGGGCAGCCCCGGCGAGTCCCTTTATGGATCTGGAAAAAGTCTGAAATATATCCATTAACAGTTACGGCTGCTCTTGTGCTGCCATAAAGAGATCCAAAGAGTTTGAGGACAGATGGTCCACATTTAACTTTACGCAAGACTTGGCGAAGGAAGACCCAACTCACTATAAAAAGCCTTCTCAGCATCTATACTGATGGCTGCATAGTGTCAATAGTGTCTCTTGAGGTAGGTAACGTCAAGCACACGCAAATTATCATTACTATTCCTACCATAAATAAACCCTGTCTGGTTTTTATGAACTATTTTAGGAATTAAACCAGTCTTCTGGCAAATACTTTCGCAAAAGGTTTTAAATCAACATTTAAAAGTGAGATAGGTCAATGGTTCTCCCACAGCGATACACTTTTACCAGGTTTAGGAATACCCGTGATTAACGTTGTGTGCATAGATTCAGCAAATGCCTCAGTATGTATCATCTCCATAAACAGTTGTGCAAGAAAAGGAGCCAAGACTGGACAAAAAGTCTAGTAAATTTCTATTGGGAACCCATCGGGCCCAGGGAACTTGCCACTTGCTGAAATTCCAATAGAATGTTCAACTTTCTGGACTGTAATCTCTGCATCGAGATCTAACCTATCTTGTTCTCCTAAACGTGGCATATCTATCAAGAAAAGATAGTTATTAACCTCCTCTTCAGACACAAGTCCATCATCTCTATATAGAGAAGCGTAATATTTTCTGAATTCTTCGCAAATCTCTTCATTTTTTCTCAAAATATCGCCTTTTCATCAATAACAAAGAGCACTTGCCTTTTACTCTCCTTATGTTTTAAACAATTCGCCAATAATGCTCCCAACTTCTCATCCCGTTCCCAGAATGCTTGTCTTGAAAAAAATAGATGTGTCTCTGCCTCCAAGTGAAGTTCGGAATCTAAAGCATCTTTAGCATGGGACAAGGCCAACATATTTTCTTCACTAGGAATATCACTGTAATGTCTTGAAACTGTCTTGTATGCATCTTCCAATTTGACCATAGCGTTTTCTCTTTCTCGCTTCTTATATCAAGCCAAACAAATAATTCTACCTCTGATTGTGGCTTTTAAAGCATCCCAAACTAATGACAATCTGTCAACCAAATTCAGATCATCTGCCAGGAACATAGAGATTTCGCTTTCAATTTAGCTGACAAATTCTGGATCGCTAAGTAACTGTATTCATTGGCCATTGTTTCTTAGGTTTCATACCACCTGCACATCCATCTAATGCTAATTCAATAGGGGCATGGTCCGATATCACAATATCCCCGATACCAACTCTACAAACATCACCACAGATGCTCCTTCTAATCAGAAAAAAGTCAATACATGATGTCCCATGAGGGGTCGAGTGAAAAGTGTAACACTTACTCCCACTGTTAAGCTCTCGCCAAATGTCGTACAAATCCCTCTTGTTTAACAATCTCAAAAGAACTTGCCTAGCCTTGGCTTCCGCATATGAACTCGTCTGGCTGGATTTGTCTAACCATGCATCTAAAGTGGTATTAAAGTCACCTCCAATAATCACTGCCGTACAGCCCAGCGTGCCCAGAATTTCATCTATTTTTTTTAAGGAAGGTTGCTTGGTCTACATAGGCGCGTAGATATTGGAGAGCGTCAAGTCAACATTTTCTATATATAATTTGAGTCCAACAAATCTCCCATCAGGGTGAACACACGCCCCTTCAATCCTGCATCTCAATTATTCCTAAACAGGATAGAGACACCACGAGAGTTACTGGCAAAATTGCTTGACAAATAAATTATTCAAGCTATAACCTGCCTGTTCATCTGTTAAGTGAGCCTCCTGTAGGAATACTATGTTAGGTCTTTTTCTATTTATAAACGTCAGGATTTCTCTCCTCTTGACCGGATTATATACACCTTGAACATTCCAACTCAAGAATGTGGCTATTGATCTCAACTCATCAATATATTTATACAGATTAAGTTGTACCAACACATATTGCCAAACAATTGCATGTACATAAAGACTCAAGTATTATAATGCAAAAAAGTGTCGCAGAATGATGGCTCAGTAAGAAAACCCCCCAAAGGCTTGCACACAAAGAACACAAACCAAAAATAAAAGAAGGAAGTGGTGGGAGAAGAAACAAACAAAAAGAAGAAATGGGGGCACAAATTAACACAAAGAAACTGTTTAACATTTTACACAATGAATCAAGCTTAACACTTAGATTCTGGTCTACAACTTACTGAACTAGAAACGGTTAACCAAAGATAGCAAAGAGGCAGTAGCAAACGCCCACCAATAGAATTTAGATGACAGGCACAACGTAATACAACAAACCACAGTAATTGCATCTAAACTTGCATCACCAGAGGTATCTCAACTAACGAGTTCAGGGTTATAAAATCCACATAATATATAAATAAAGCAATCTAAATGAGAAGCGTCAATCTAGCACATACACCCCAAGATCTACCTATTTATCAAACACACTCCCCTATGTATACAATTGTCTAACTATATTCAATGTATATATGTGATGTGAAAATACCCTTCTTCTTCTATATACACACACACATTTAATTTTTCCGTACATGCACTCAGACACACATACTTACTAATCGAACATTTGTAACTTTATATAGATTGTAAGTCTAGTATCAGGTCTTGAAAAGTAACAATATGGCACAGAGTCAAAAACCGCATTCTTAAATGGACTTAAGGTATAAAGCATAACACGATGGCCCTCAGCTAGTTAAACATGCATCTATCTTTGACATGCAACTATAGCGGCATCGCATAATATTCAATTTCAATGCTTAGATGCACGCAGTGAAGCAGTCACGCCAAAAATGCTATACGGAATTCTGATATTTAAATGCTGCCTCGCTTGTGTTCAGCTGGCACCATTGAGGAAGAACTAGGAGGAACGGGGTCATGAGTCATCAGGTTTACAGTAGCAATACGTTCAAGCTACCAAACCCATTCAAGTGATCCGCTCCATTGCATTCCTGCAATAGGTATCCCTGTCCACATCTCGCTGTAAGCTTGTACTTTTCCCTGTTGTGTCCCACTGTTTAGGTGCGATAAATACAACCTGACAGTAACGCGGTTCAGTTCCAACACACAAGTTTAGTACTTATTAGTTCACCGAAGCTAGTGGTCAGCCATGAAAGAACGTTCAGAGTTTGCGTGGCTAAATACGGATTCTGAAGTCCAGGAGGTTCCACATACCTGTGGGAGCAACGCGCTATGCACACCACGAATGAGCGAACAAGTAACAATGAGGCAGTTTCTCTCAAAACCGGAGAATCAAGGAAGTATGAATGCTTCCCTTGAGCGCCATGATATTGTAGGTCGCTGTGAATTACTAGAGAAAAGGACCCTCTCAAAGTCTGTCACGCAACTACTTATGACCAATGGATTTCCACAATTGAAAAGTGCCAGTATTTTACGTGTTGTAGGATTTAAAAAAAACAAAAACATTTGTTAATCAAGATAAAACAAACCGTCACCTCCATGAATGTGTAAATGCCACAAGCATCAATGTTTTTGGCGTCTTTTTCTTGTTTCACTGAGATTAGGGTGCAATTCTTTCAGGAAAGAGTGCCTTGAAGTGGTCAGAAAATGAGTGTGTACTTCCATCAATTACTCGTAATATAGCTGGCTATATCATGTAATATGTAATCTTCTTGTCCTTGGCCAGTCTCTTAGCTTCATCGAACTGCTTTGTTTGCATAATAATTTCTTTACTGAAATCATTAAAGAGCACGATTGTATTTTTCTCACCCCATTTCAATACCCCCAGTTCTCCGGCTCTTTATAGCAGGATTTCTTTCACTGGGTACCCTAAAAACGTTACCAGAAAGGCATGGGGGTGTGAACAAATCCTGGTTTAGGGGCAAGGGAATGGTGCGCTCGTTCGATTTCCAGCATTTTTCATGTTGGTCGGTCTAGCAGTTTTGGCAATATCTTTCGCAGCAAGTCTATAGGGCGGCTACTTTCTACGCCCTCTGCGAAACCTATAATCCTTAAGTTTGATCTTCTATTATAAATGAGATTTTTTTCTCTGCCTCCCCCAGAAGTATTGACATGGTTGACACTATTTTCCAGAGCCAACAGCCTGTCTTCACTTCCAGAGACTCTCGTTTCCCATCCTTCAGTACGCTTCTTGAACCTGGACTGATCTTTTTTCATTTCTAATACTGTGTTTAATCTTCTCAATTGTTAGCACAACACCGTCCATGATTTCTGTCAAGTAGTGCTCAGCAGATTAGCCTTCAGGTCGGGATCCAACTAGACTTTTTTTTGCTGTCATCTCTCACCCTTTTTGAAGGCTGAGAGTCTTCAATTAAAAGATGAACAGGTTCTCCCTCGTCATCACTTCCCAATCTGTACCTTCGAGAGGAAGGAGGATCAAGCATTTCAATGGAGTCTGCCATTATATATTCCAACAGGATTTCCCGGGCAGGAGCGGTCCTCTCAAGCTGCCAGCACTCCAACCGCCAGTTCTAGGATTCCGCCATTGTGTTTCTATCTCGCTGTTCTTCTTAATTGTGAAAAAGTCTTGCGGGCACATTTTTGTTTCTTACTTGGTCCGGAAAGTTTGCTCCTTGGCTGATGATCTTCCGTGCCATGTTGCTACAGCAACGAGTTCCTCAGAATAGCAAAAAATTGCTACTTTTGCCTAGGCAAAAAAAGTCCACCGTCTTCGGAACTTTATTAAACCTAGTTTGCAACGGCTTCTTTTAGTTTCCCTCGTGTGCCTATTTTCCTCGCTCAAAAAGTAAGCTCTATTCGCCTGAGTGGGCGGGCGGGCATGCGGTCGAAGGGTTTGTGTCACCCTCGCCCTTATTGCTCTTCCCTCCTCGGCCGAGTTCCCTACCGGCTGCCTGGCTTGCCGCTTAGGGCTCTGCATGTGTGTCTGTGGTTTCCTCGCAAGGACCCCTTTCCCCACGCTCGTTACTCAACGGCCTGTTCTTTATTAAATGATGTTTACAGGCCGCAACACGCTCTCTGGGGCTCCAGCCTCTATCAGGGCTAACAGCACTTTAGGAGCGGGTCCGCTAGCAACTCAAACCAAATACAGTGGGATTATGAACCGAGACACTCCTTTCACTGCTCGCACCCCGAACGGGAAGTAGAACACTTCTTGGAAGTGGCCTGCAACCACAAAAACAGAAGATGGGTCTGGGCAAGCAGAGTCTAGTACACTCAGGGCAGAGTGTTTCTTCTGAGGGACCTCTACAGAAGCCCTGTCTTTATAGGGCAAATTTGCCCTTGGGTCATCATATGCGCTTGGCCACTGGGCACCAGGCAGGCTGGCATATGCCGACGGCCACTTAGCACCTAGGTGCGTGGCCCTCCTCGTCCACCCCTCACCTATTTGTCTTATTGCTCTCTCCCCCTTTGAAGTCAACGGGGAAGAGAAAACTTGTAGCCAGGGTTCCGATGCCCGCTATTAGCACCCTGCGAGTCTGGGTCCCTTCTATGCTGGCCTTCCTTTCAGAGGAGGCGTGCCTTCTGCCTGCCTTTCTTTCCCTCCTGTTCCCCCTTCCCACTCCTTATTCCCTGCGGCCGCTGCCAGACTTGGGGGCTGCCCCCCTCATCCCACAGCAGCCATTTTCCTTCTATTGAACAGGATTCCTGTTTGCTCTTCATTGGAAGTTACGCCCCTATCAACTGGTTTGAACCTAAGCTTTTGTTTGTGTCCTCCCTACGATGTCGTCTGCAAGAGGGACCCGTCCCCTGGTGGAGGTGCTGCTGGGTTGGGCAGGGCAGGAGGCACCAAACCAGCGGGGAAAACTGGAGGCTACAGTGGGACTGCTTGGGGGCAATCACGTGCCCCTCCCAGTATAACAATGCAGCGGCCTCTCTACCTCCCCAGCATGGATGAGCTGCCATAAGCGACACCGGAAGAGTCTTCAGATAGTCCAGAACAATGCCCTGTGGATATGGTCTGTAGCTCCAATCTTCACAAGGACAGCAGACCTTCACAGAGACCTGGACTTCCAGATGTTGGACAAACGAACATCTAGCGAAGCCGAGTAAGAACTTCTGCCAAGGACTGGATCAGAACCCGAACCCTCTGATCAGAAGACTCACTGCCACCACTGCAAACTCCTTTGACCGCTAACTGCGGCCCTTCACAGCGTAGACCCTGTGAAACCAGCTCTACTGTGACAAGTCACCACGGACCATGAAGAAATCCTAACACACTCAGCCCGAGAGGATGGAGTAAAGAGGCTCAAGCCTCGGAATCCAAAAATCATTACTGATGGGAAAAACCTATCAGAAAGAAGACGAGAGCAGCGCCAACATTCAGGGTTAAAAGTGGGGGTGGAGAACAGTAAGAGCATCGGCTCGTCCACTCCCCTCGCCTAACCGCCTCCCTGCACCCTTATTCCCATCCCACCCTCCCTGCATAAGAGGCGAGGGGGGGAGGCCCATGTGGACACTGAATTGCCCCTTCCAGGGGACCCCGAGGCCGGTATGGTGCAGTGGCGAGGGCACATTCTCCCTCCCACTCTGTGGTTTTGGGCCAATGCGGGTCCAACAGAGACAGGGGGGAGCGGGGCGAGGAGGCAGACGTGCTGGTCAAGAAATGGGTGCCTCCTGGAATCACCCCCCCCCCCCCCATAATGGTACCGCGGGGAGGCCCACGTTCGCACGAGGGGACCACACTGCTGTACAGCGCCAATGTGGGCGGAGTTTGCAGTTCCACCCGGACCACCCGTCACGCAGGGAACCACGGCTACTGTGTACATGCCAGTTAACATGTGTTTTTGATCATTATACTTGCCTTGTAGGGTCAGATGTATACTTGTGCTGTTGTGGGGTAATGGCTTTCCAAAGACACGGTCCTTTCTTCCGCTGCTTGGTACTGCCCCCCTGCTGAGCCCACCCCAGCACCGCATGGGCACATTTGGAAACACATTCGAGAACGGGTATCCTTTTATGAAACAAAGACAAATTACCTATTTCAAACACAGACCACTCACACCGGCTGCCCCTTCTGATGCTGGCTCCCTCGAACACGTCCAACACAGCATGGGGTCTGCTTTCCCCATAAGGGGAAGGGGTGGGGGCAGAACGCAGACCGCGGGGCCAGTGCCTCAGTCCAAGGCTCCCAGGCACTGGATAGACCTTTCATTAGGCCCGGCTTCTGCAACTATGTACCTATATAGTTTGCTGTAATGTGACTGATACCTACTGTAACCACTGCACTACACAAGTCACTGGAGGTGAAGGATTTGCTCACTAATAGCACTTTATACCATTGAGTTATTGCTGCTTATACCACCTACTATACTTTATTAGTGGTCTTGAGCTGTTTATAAACTTCAAACAAATACTGGTCACATTTATGAACATCTGTGTATTCTATTCTTTAATGAGGTTCTAAATAATGTACATGTTACACTTGAATTGTTCTCTAGTGTACCCCTCACGACAAGGACATAAGCCTGTTTTACGAAATTGACAGTGAAACAGTTGGCCATACACCCCCCCCCCCCCCATGTATCTATCCACTCGGCAGACAAGGCCAGAGGGGCTCACAGTACCACATACTGTACCAATGTACTCCTAGCCGCCGCGTGAGGCACTCGGCAAACGCCAGGATTGCAGCAACCACCCAAAGTGCCCCTCTCAGGCAAGCACCCGGGGAGGGACGGTGCGGGGACGATGAAGTGGGGTCCCTCCGTGCCCCACTGTCATCCCCAGTGCTCGAAGGATGCGACGTGGCGGGCAGGACCACAGCAGGCAGCCCCATCACTGCGAGCTCTAGCTCAGGGGGACTCTGTCCCGGCTAGCCCCGGGTCACTTGCAGCCTCTACTTCTAACTCTGACAGCAATGGGCATACTCTCAATGAGTTTGAGGATGACCAGTGAAGGCTGGCACTTTCCCCAGGTCTTGATTAGCCGACACTGGCCAGTCCCTCAGCCAACGCAGGGCCCCAACCGATGAAGAAGACTCAGAGAAATGTGAAGTGTTCTTCGAGGAGACATCTAACACTGCGTGATAGCCCGAGATGAGGGAAATCCAGCCTGCGTACTGCAGAGTGCTGCCGGAGGACACCGGGCCCCTGTCCTGCACAGTGTCCCCGCTGCCAGGCTGCATGGCGAGGCCCCGGGGGTCACATCAAAGGCAGGCCCGGGCCCTTAACTGATAGAGAGCGGGAGAGGGTCCCTGGGAGGGTCTGCAGAGAGTGCAGATATCGGTCTCTGATAGCCTAGACCTAGAGAGACTGGGGACGGGGTGGCCTGGACTCCAGCGCACACACGCAAGGGGCAAGGCGCTACTTACTGATAGCCTAGAGAGACTGGGGCCGGGCTGGCCTGGACTCCAGCGCACACACGCAAGGGGCAAGGCGCTACTTACTGATAGCCTAGAGAGACTGGGGCCGGGCTGGCCTGGACTCCAGCGCACACACGCAAGCGGCTAGGCGCTACTTACTGATAGCCTAGAGAGACTGGGGCCGGGCTGGCCTGGACTCCAGCGCACACACGCAAGGGGCAAGGCGCTACTTACTGATAGCCTAGAGAGACTGGGGCCGGGCTGGCCTGGACTCCAGCGCACACACGCAAGGGGCAAGGCGCTACTTACTGATAGCCTAGAGAGACTGGGGCCGGGCTGGCCTGGACTCCAGCGCACACACGCAAGCGGCTAGGCGCTACTTTCTGATAGCCTAGAGAGACTGGGGCCGGGCTGGCCTGGACTCCAGCGGACACACGCAAGGGGCAAGGCGCTACTTACTGATAGCCTAGAGAGACTGGGGCCGGGCTGGCCTGGACTCCAGCGCACACACGCAAGCGGCTAGGCGCTACTTACTGATAGCCTAGAGAGACTGGGGCCGGGCTGGCCTGGACTCCAGCACACACACGCAAGCGGCTAGGCGCTACTTACTGATAGCCTAGAGAGACTGGGGCCGGGCTGGCCTGGACTCCAGCGCACACACGCAAGGGGCAAGGCGCTACTTACTGATAGCCTAGAGAGACTGGGGCCGGGCTGGCCTGGACTCCAGCGCACACACGCAAGGGGCAAGGCGCTACTTACTGATAGCCTAGAGAGACTGGGGCCGGGCTGGCCTGGACTCCAGCGCACACACGCAAGCGGCTAGGCGCTACTTTCTGATAGCCTAGAGAGACTGGGGCCGGGCTGGCCTGGACTCCAGCGGACACACGCAAGGGGCAAGGCGCTACTTACTGATAGCCTAGAGAGACTGGGGCCGGGCTGGCCTGGACTCCAGCGCACACACGCAAGCGGCTAGGCGCTACTTACTGATAGCCTAGAGAGACTGGGGCCGGGCTGGCCTGGACTCCAGCGCACACACGCAAGCGGCTAGGCGCTACTTACTGATAGCCTAGAGAGACTGGGGCCGGGCTGGCCTGGACTCCAGCGCACACACGCAAGCGGCTAGGCGCTACTTACTGATAGCCTAGAGAGACTGGGGCCGGGCTGGCCTGGACTCCAGCGCACACACGCAAGCGGCTAGGCGCTACTTACTGATAGCCTAGAGAGACTGGGGCCGGGCTGGCCTGGACTCCAGCACACACACGCAAGCGGCTAGGCGCTACTTACTGATAGCCTAGAGAGACTGGGGCCGGGCTGGCCTGGACTCCAGCGCACACACGCAAGGGGCAAGGCGCTACTTACTGATAGCCTAGAGAGACTGGGGCCGGGCTGGCCTGGACTCCAGCGCACACACGCAAGCGGCTAGGCGCTACTTACTGATAGCCTAGAGAGACTGGGGCCGGGCTGGCCTGGACTCCAGCGCACACACGCAAGGGGCAAGGCGCTACTTACTGATAGCCTAGAGAGACTGGGGCCGGGCTGGCCTGGACTCCAGCGCACACACGCAAGGGGCAAGGCGCTACTTACTGATAGCCTAGAGAGACTGGGGCCGGGCTGGCCTGGACTCCAGCGCACACACGCAAGGGGCAAGGCGCTACTTACTGATAGCCTAGAGAGACTGGGGCCGGGCTGGCCTGGACTCCAGCGCACACACGCAAGCGGCTAGGCGCTACTTACTGATAGCCTAGAGAGACTGGGGCCGGGCTGGCCTGGACTCCAGCGCACACACGCAAGGGGCAAGGCGCTACTTACTGATAGCCTAGAGACACTGGGACGGGGTGGCCTGGACTCCAGCGCACACACGCAAGCGGCTAGGCGCTACTTACTGATAGCCTAGAGAGACTGGGGCCGGGCTGGCCTGGACTCCAGCGCACACACGCAAGCGGCTAGGCGCTACTTACTGATAGCCTAGAGACACTGGGACGGGGTGGCCTGGACTCCAGCGCACACACGCAAGCGGCTAGGCGCTACTTACTGATAGCCTAGAGAGACTGGGGCCGGGCTGGCCTGGACTCCAGCGCACACACGCAAGGGGCAAGGCGCTACTTTCTGATAGCCTAGAGAGACTGGGGCCGGGCTGGCCTGGACTCCAGCGCACACACGCAAGCGGCTAGGCGCTACTTACTGATAGCCTAGAGAGACTGGGGCCGGGCTGGCCTGGACTCCAGCGCACACACGCAAGCGGCTAGGCGCTACTTACTGATAGCCTAGAGACACTGGGACGGGGTAGCCTGGACTCCAGCGCACACACGCAAGCGGCTAGGCGCTACTTACTGATAGCCTAGAGAGACTGGGGCCGGGCTGGCCTGGACTCCAGCGCACACACGCAAGGGGCAAGGCGCTACTTACTGATAGCCTAGAGAGACTGGGGCCGGGCTGGCCTGGACTCCAGCGCACACACGCAAGGGGCAAGGCGCTACTTACTGATAGCCTAGAGAGACTGGGGCCGGGCTGGCCTGGACTCCAGCGCACACACGCAAGCGGCTAGGCGCTACTTTCTGATAGCCTAGAGAGACTGGGGCCGGGCTGGCCTGGACTCCAGCGGACACACGCAAGGGGCAAGGCGCTACTTACTGATAGCCTAGAGAGACTGGGGCCGGGCTGGCCTGGACTCCAGCGCACACACGCAAGCGGCTAGGCGCTACTTACTGATAGCCTAGAGACACTGGGGCCGGGCTGGCCTGGACTCCAGCGCACACAGGCAAGCGGCTAGGCGCTACTTACTGATAGCCTAGAGAGACTGGGGCCGGGCTGGCCTGGACTCCAGCGCACACACGCAAGCGGCTAGGCGCTACTTACTGATAGCCTAGAGAGACTGGGGACGGGGTGGCCTGGACTCCAGCGCACACACGCAAGCGGCTAGGCGCTACTTACTGATAGCCTAGAGAGACTGGGGACGGGGTGGCCTGGACTCCAGCGCACACACGCAAGCGGCTAGGCGCTACTTACTGATAGCCTAGAGAGACTGGGGCCGGGCTGGCCTGGACTCCAGCGCACACAGGCAAGCGGCTAGGCGCTACTTACTGATAGCCTAGAGACACTGGGGCCGGGCTGGCCTGGACTCCAGCGCACACAGGCAAGCGGCTAGGCGCTACTTACTGATAGCCTAGAGAGACTGGGGCCGGGCTGGCCTGGACTCCAGCGCACACACGCAAGGGGCAAGGCGCTACTTACTGATAGCCTAGAGAGACTGGGGCCGGGCTGGCCTGGACTCCAGCGCACACACGCAAGCGGCTAGGCGCTACTTACTGATAGCCTAGAGAGACTGGGGCCGGGCTGGCCTGGACTCCAGCGCACACACGCAAGGGGCAAGGCGCTACTTACTGATAGCCTAGAGAGACTGGGGCCGGGCTGGCCTGGACTCCAGCACACACACGCAAGCGGCTAGGCGCTACTTACTGATAGCCTAGAGAGACTGGGGCCGGGCTGGCCTGGACTCCAGCGGACACACGCAAGGGGCAAGGCGCTACTTACTGATAGCCTAGAGAGACTGGGGCCGGGCTGGCCTGGACTCCAGCGCACACAGGCAAGCGGCTAGGCGCTACTTACTGATAGCCTAGAGAGACTGGGGACGGGGTGGCCTGGACTCCAGCGCACACAGGCAAGCGGCTAGGCGCTACTTACTGATAGCCTAGAGAGACTGGGGCCGGGCTGGCCTGGACTCCAGCGCACACAGGCAAGCGGCTAGGCGCTACTTCTCTGCGGGTCCAGCAGCGTTATCACGCCTTCTGGGGACCGGGGGCCCCAGGGTCATTCACAGCAGCCCCTGGCCACAGGGGCACACAGGTTTTCCAAGGGTTCGCCCTGAAGCAGTTCTCAAGGCCGAGCCCACACGTTCCTCCCAATATTTCACTACTTTCATACGACCGTGGGGAACTTCAGCAAAGTCATAAAGGCGCCCAGGAGGGCAAGCGCCCAGCGGCGGGGCAGCGGGGTGTGTTCACATGTGCATTATGCAGTATATTTTCTGCGAGAGGTTGCAATTAGTTTTGTAGAAGGCCAGCCCTGATTAGCAATGGCTGCAAGTCACTGGGAGTGCAGGGGAGCATTTCACGCTGCCCCCGCCCCCCCATCACACACCCTCTCCCCTGGCTGTACCTATACACTTTGCATCCCGGCAGCACACATATATTACACATATGAATATATTCATGTCTGCTTGCTGCATAATGCCAGAAATGATACTATAAGGCAACAGGCCACTATATGCCAGTATCCACACGTAACATACTCCTATTGGTTTTCCCTGCCACTCTTCAAAGGAATGCATGTCCAAACTGGGCGCTCCAATGTAGGCCAGTCTACACGTAATAATATGCATCATGCCACAGTAAGAACGTATAACCAGACTGGCTGCCCCAAAATGCCCGTCTAGCCAAGTGCTAACACTCATCAGGATTGCCTTATCAAAGATGCCCAGTAAAAAGCATCATGCCACACTAAGAAATGGCTAGGCTGGCTGCCCCAAAATGCCCGTCTAGCCAAGTGCTAACACTCATCAGGATTGCCTTATCAAAGATGCCCAGTAAAAAGCATCATGCCACACTAAGAAATGGCTAGGCTGGCTGCCCCAAAATGCCCGTCTAGC
Source organism: Ambystoma mexicanum (assembly GCF_040938575.1). Taxonomy (NCBI): domain Eukaryota; kingdom Metazoa; phylum Chordata; class Amphibia; order Caudata; family Ambystomatidae; genus Ambystoma; species Ambystoma mexicanum. Next base: position 1,286,367,111 of record NC_090928.1, read on the forward strand.
CAAGTGCTAACACTCATCAGGCTTGCCTCATCAACGATGCCCAGTAAAAAGCATCATGCCACACTAAGAAATGGCTAGGCTGGCTGCCCCAAAATGCCAGTCTAGCCAAGTGCTAACACTCATCAGGATTGCCTCATCAAAGATGCCCAGTAAAAAGCATCATGCCACACTAAGAAATGGCTAGGCTGGCTGCCCCAAAATGCCCGTCTAGCCAAGTGCTAACACTCATCAGGCTTGCCTCATCAACGATGCCCAGTAAAAAGCATCATGCCACACTAAGAAATGGCTAGGCTGGCTACCCCAAAATGCCCGTCTAGCCAAGTGCTAACACTCATCAGGCTTGCCTCATCAAAGATGCCCAGTAAAAAGCATCATGCCACACTAAGAAATGGCTAGGCTGGCTACCCCAAAATGCCCGTCTAGCCAAGTGCTAACACTCATCAGGATTGCCTCATCAACGATGCCCAGTAAAAAGCATCATGCCACACTAAGAAATGGCTAGGCTGGCTGCCCCAAAATGCCCGTCTAGCCAAGTGCTAACACTCATCAGGATTGCCTCATCAAAGATGCCCAGTAAAAAGCATCATGCCACACTAAGAAATGGCTAGGCTGGCTGCCCCAAAATGCCCGTCTAGCCAAGTGCTAACACTCATCAGGATTGCCTCATCAACGATGCCCAGTAAAAAGCATCATGCCACACTAAGAAATGGCTAGGCTGGCTGCCCCAAAATGCCAGTCTTGCCATGTAATGGCACATATCACCTTTCTTGTACATCAACATTTTCTTACTGGGTGTCTATAATCGCTGCCGTTGCCACGCACCCACTCACCCGCCAAAATCAGCTCCCTGGACCAGCGCAACCATACACACGCACACATTAATTCAAACAGCATTCACTCGCTCATGCGCACGGCCCCCCTATATCATGCACACATGACTACAATACACGCGTGACACGTTTGCCTGCATTCCACCACCGTCTAGATTCTGCTCAGTCTACATTAAAAAAGGCCAGCACTTCGGCACCGCTCAAACAGGGAACTAGGAATCAAATAGCACTTTCGGGTTCATGCACATGCGCACAGGAGCCGGAATACTTCTGATGCAGCAGCCAGATCGGTTTGTATGCGTGGGGAGGCGCAGGAGCGCCCCTTCGCACATGCATCCCCAATGGGCCATGCAAGGCTGGGCAAGCAAAACACCATAATCCATTGGACATGCGTGCTGGGGAATTAAACAGTCACATTGAAACGTTTCCCTTTGACAGTTTAAAATCAGCCCAGGAGCGCTCCCTCCTCTGCAACAAGCAGCAGCCGAGGGAGCAATCACTGTTTCCACTGGCTGGCGTGGCTACTCTATGATAAGCGGGGGTAATGGTGGGGCAGTGCCCCTCCCCCATTATGCAAAAGCTTCCCCCCTGTATGTACACGAGGCCGCAGGGTTTATGCAAAGGACTAGGGATGAGGACAACTGTGCAATGTGTGTATACTGCGTTTGTGGTGCGCATGTATGTGCAAGTGCACTTTGTGCAAACTATGAGCAAAACTTGTGTACAGGGTTGGGAACGGATGGGAGGGCCACGTTTATTTAAAGCACCCAGTGGGCGTGCATGCGTTCACGCCACATGTGTACAGCACTCAGAAAGTGTGCATGCTGTGCAAGGGCCTGCGTACAGCACCCAGTGAGCATGCATGCCGAGCAAGGGCATGCATACAGCACCCAGTGAGCATGAATGCTGAGCAAGGGCATGCATACAGCACCCAGTGAGCATGAATGCTGAGCAAGGGCATGCGTACAGCACCCAGTGAGCATGCATGCTGAGCAAGGGCATGCGTACAGCACCCAGTGAGCATGCATGCTGAGCAAGGGCATGCGTACAGCACCCAGTGAGCATGCATGCTGAGCAAGGGCATGCGTACAGCACCCAGTGAGCATGCATGCTGAGCAAGGGCCTGCGTACAGCACCCAGTGAGCATGCATGCTGTGCAAGGGCCTGCGTACAGCACCCAGTGAGCATGCATGCTGAGCAAGGGCATGCATACAGCACCCAGTGAGCATGCATGCTGAGCAAGGGCATGCATACAGCACCCAGTGAGCATGAATGCTGAGCAAGGGCATGCATACAGCACCCAGTGAGCATGCATGCTGAGCAAGGGCATGCATACAGCACCCAGTGAGCATGAATGCCGAGCAAGGGCATGCATACAGCACCCAGTGAGCATGCATGCTGAGCAAGGGCATGCATACAGCACCCAGTGAGCATGCACGCTGCACAGGGCATGCGTACAGCACCCAGTGATCATGCACGTTGCACATGGGCCTGCGTACAGCACCCAGTGATCATGCATGCTGAGCAAGGGCATGCATACAGCACCCATTGATCATGCATGCTGAGCAAAGGCATGCGTACAGCACCCAGTGATCATGCACGCTGCACATGGGCCTGCGTACAGCACCCAGTGAGCATACATGCTGAGCAAAGGCATGCGTACAGCACCCAGTGATCATGCACGCTGAGCAAGGGCATGCATACAGCACCCAGTGAGCATGCATGCTGAGCAAGGGCATGCATACAGCACCCAGTGATCATGCGTACAGCACCCAGTGATCATGCACGCTGCACATGGGCCTGCATACAGCACCCAGTGATCATGCATGCTGAGCAAGGGCATGCATACAGCACCCATTGATCATGCATGCTGAGCAAAGGCATGCGTACAGCACCCAGTGATCATGCACGCTGCACATGGGCCTGTGTACAGCACCCAGTGAGCATGCATGCTGAGCAAAGGCATGCGTACAGCACCCAGTGATCATGCACGCTGAGCAAGGGCATGCATACAGCACCCAGTGAGCATGCATGCTGAGCAAGGGCATGCATACAGCACCCAGTGAGCATGCACGCTGCACATGCGTACAGCACCCAGTGATCATGCACGCTGCACAGGGGCCTGCGTACAGTACCCAGTGATCATGCATACAGCACCCAGTGATCATGCACGCTGCACATGGACATGCGTACAGCACCCAGTGATCATGCATGCTGAGCAAAGGCATGCGTACAGCACCCAGTGATCATGCGTACAGCACCCAGTGATCATGCATGCTGAGCAAAGGCATGCGTACAGCACCCAGTGATCACGCGTACAGCACCCAGTGATCACGCACGCTGCACATGCATACAGCACCCAGTGATCATGCACGCTGAGCAAACCTCCCCCTGTACCATCCCTTTGTACCACCACGCACCCCCTCATAGGGTACAATGCACAGTGGGGGCTCACCAGGGTCTAGGCAGCCCTCGGCCTGACCCCCTTCTAAAAACGCAGCCATCGGACCTCGAGAAGGGGCTTCGGTGCCTTCCCAAATCAGGAGGCGCTTATCTTGCCAGAGCGGTATAATGGGGCTCGTTCTGGGGCGAGGATAAGATGCCAACACGATAATGGTTATTAAGGCCCGAGTGTGAGGAATACAGGAGCCGGGCTGCAGGCCCCGAATGACTTCTCCTCCTCCTCCAAGTGCCCCGAGGGCCTCCCGGAGGCCGCTCATCCTTTTACTACATGCCCGGGTCCTAGAACAGCCCGCGGCCCCCACCAACCGCAATGTCCAACAGAACCCAGCCCCCACCCCTACAAACCTATCCACCCAGGCTCCCCACCCCAACCAACGCCGCCCCTCTACCTCCACTACCAACCTATCCAACCAAACTCTCACCCCAACCAACGCCGCCCCCTCTACCTCCACTACCAACCTATCCACCCAGGCTCCCCACCCCCAACCAACGCCGCCCCTCTACCTCCACTACCAACCTATCCAACCAAACTCTCACCCCAACCAACGCCGCCCCTCTACCTCCACTACCAACCTATCCAACCAAACTCTCACCCCAACCAACGCCGCCCCTCTACCTCCACTACCAACCTATCCACCCAACTACCCACCCCAACCAACGCCGCCCCCTCTACCTCCACTACCAACCTATCCACCCAGGCTCCCCACCCCAACCAACGCCGCCCCGTCTACCTCCACTACCAACCTATCCACCCAACTACCCACCCCAACCAACGCCGCCCCCTCTACCTCCACTACCAACCTATCCACCTAAACTCCCCACCCCAACCAACGCCGCCCCGTCTACCTCCACTACCAACCTATCCAACCAAACTCTCACCCCAACCAACGCCGCCCCCTCTACCTCCACTACCAACCTATCCACCCAACTCCCCACCCCAACCAACGCCGCCCAGTCTACCTCCACTACCAACCTATCCACCCAACTCCCCACCCCAACCAACGCCGCCCCTCTACCTCCACTACCAACCTATCCACCCAACTCCCCACCCCAACCAACGCCGCCCCTCTACCTCCACTACCAACCTATCCACCAAGGCTCCCCACCCCAACCAACGCCGCCCAGTCTACCTCCACTACCAACCTATCCACCCAAACTCCCCAACCAACGCCGCCCCGTCTACCTCCACTACCAACCTATCCACCCAGGCTCCCCACCCCAACCAACGCCGCCCCTCTACCTCCACTACCAATCTATCCACCCAGGCTCCCCACCCCAACCAACGCCGCCCCTCTACCTCCACTACCAATCTATCCACCCAGGCTCCCCACCCCAACCAACGCCGCCCCTCTACCTCCACTACCAATCTATCCACCCAGGCTCCCCACCCCAACCAACGCCGCCCCTCTACCTCCACTACCAACCTATTCACCCAGGCTCCCCACCCCCAACCAACGCCGCCCCTCTACCTCCACTACCAACCTATCCACCCAACTCCCCACCCCAACCAACGCCGCCCCTCTACCTCCACTACCAACCTATTCACCTAAACTCCCCACCCCAACCAACGCCGCCCCTCTACCTCCACTACCAACCTATCCACCCAGGCTCCCCACCCCAACCAACGCCGCCCCTCTACCTCCACTACCAACCTATCCACCCAAACTCCCCAACCAACGCCGCCCGTCTACCTCCACTACCAACCTATCCACCCAGGCTCCCCACCCCAACCAACGCCGCCCCTCTACCTCCACTACCAATCTATCCACCCAGGCTCCCCACCCCCAACCAACGCCGCCCCTCTACCTCCACTACCAACCTATCCACCCAGGCTCCCGACCCCAACCAACGCCGCCCCTCTACCTCCACTACCAACCTATCCACCCAACTCCCCACCCCAACCAACGCCGCCCCCTCTACCTCCACTACCAACCTATCCACCCAGGCTCCCCACCCCAACCAACGCCGCCCAGTCTACCTCCACTACCAACCTATCCACCCAAACTCCCCAACCAACGCCGCCCCGTCTACCTCCACTACCAACCTATCCACCCAGGCTCCCCACCCCAACCAACGCCGCCCCTCTACCTCCACTACCAACCTATCCACCCAAACTCCCCAACCAACGCCGCCCGTCTACCTCCACTACCAACCTATCCACCCAGGCTCCCCACCCCAACCAACGCCGCCCCTCTACCTCCACTACCAATCTATCCACCCAGGCTCCCCACCCCCAACCAACGCCGCCCCTCTACCTCCACTACCAACCTATCCACCCAGGCTCCCCACCCCAACCAACGCCGCCCCTCTACCTCCACTACCAACCTATCCAACCAAACTCTCACCCCAACCAACGCCGCCCCTCTACCTCCACTACCAACCTATCCACCTAAACTCCCCACCCCAACCAACGCCGCCCCTCTACCTCCACTACCAATCTATCCACCCAGGCTCCCCACCCCAACCAACGCCGCCCCTCTACCTCCACTACCAATCTATCCACCCAGGCTCCCCACCCCCAACCAACGCCGCCCCTCTACCTCCACTACCAACCTATCCACCCAGGCTCCCCACCCCAACCAACGCCGCCCCTCTACCTCCACTACCAACCTATCCACCCAGGCTCCCCACCCCAACCAACGCCGCCCAGTCTACCTCCACTACCAACCTATCCACCCAAACTCCCCAACCAACGCCGCCCCGTCTACCTCCACTACCAACCTATCCACCCAGGCTCCCCACCCCAACCAACGCCGCCCCTCTACCTCCACTACCAACCTATCCACCCAAACTCCCCAACCAACGCCGCCCGTCTACCTCCACTACCAACCTATCCACCCAGGCTCCCCACCCCAACCAACGCCGCCCCTCTACCTCCACTACCAATCTATCCACCCAGGCTCCCCACCCCCAACCAACGCCGCCCCTCTACCTCCACTACCAACCTATCCACCCAGGCTCCCCACCCCAACCAACGCCGCCCCTCTACCTCCACTACCAACCTATCCAACCAAACTCTCACCCCAACCAACGCCGCCCCTCTACCTCCACTACCAACCTATCCACCTAAACTCCCCACCCCAACCAACGCCGCCCCTCTACCTCCACTACCAATCTATCCACCCAGGCTCCCCACCCCAACCAACGCCGCCCCTCTACCTCCACTACCAATCTATCCACCCAGGCTCCCCACCCCCAACCAACGCCGCCCCTCTACCTCCACTACCAACCTATCCACCCAGGCTCCCCACCCCAACCAACGCCGCCCCTCTACCTCCACTACCAACCTATCCAACCAAACTCTCACCCCAACCAACGCCGCCCCTCTACCTCCACTACCAACCTATCCACCCAGGCTCCCCACCCCAACCAACGCCGCCCCCTCTACCTCCACTACCAACCTATCCACCTAAACTCCCACCCCAACCAACGCCGCCCCTCTACCTCCACTACCAACCTATCCACCCAGCCGCCCCACCCAAATCAACGCCGGCCCCACTACCAACCGATCCACCCAGGCTCCCCAACCAACGCCGCCCCCTCTACCAACCTATCCACCCAAGCTCCCCACCCCAACCAACACCGCCCCCACTACCAACCTAGCCACCAAAACTCCCCACTGCAACCAACGCCTCCCCCTCTACCAACCTAACCACCAAAACTCCCCATCCCAACCAATGCCGTCCCTCTATCTCCACTACCAACCTATCCACCCAATCTCCCACCCCAACCAACACCGCCCCCACTACCAACCTATCCACCAAAACTCCCCACCCCAACCAACACTGCACCCTTTACCAACCAACGCCGCCCCCTCTACCAACCTAACCACCAAAACTCCCAACCAACGCCGCCCCTCTACCTCCACTACCAACCTATCCACCCAATCTCCCACCCCAACCAACGCCGCCCTTCTACCAACCTAGCCACCAAATCTCCCCACCCCAACCAACGCTGCCATCTCTACCAACCTATCCTCCCAAACTTCCCAACCAACGCCGCCCCCTCTACCAACCTATCCACCCAAGCTCCCTACCCCAACCAACGCTGCCCCCTCTACCAACCTATCCACCAAAACTCTCCATCCTAACCAACGCTGCACTCTTCCTTTACAACCGACCTATCCACCCAAACTCCCCACCCCAACCAACACCGCCCCGTCTACCAACCTATCCATCCAAGCTCCCTACCCAACCAACGCTGCCCCCTCTACCAACCTATCCACCAAAACTCTCCATCCTAACCAACGCTGCACTCTTCCTTTACAACCGACCTATCCACCCAAACTCCCCACCCCAACCAATGCCGTCCCCACTACCAACCTATCCACCCAAGCTCCCCACCCCAACCAACGCCGCCCTTCTACCAACCTAGCCACCAAATCTCCCCACCCCAACCAACGCTGCCATCTCTACCAACCTAGCCACCAAAACTCCCCACCCCAACCAACGCCGCCCCCTCTACCAACCTAGCCACCAAAACTCCCCACCCCAACCAACGCCGCCCCTCTACCTACACTACCAACCTATCCACCAAACTCCCCACCTCAACCAACGCCGCCCCCTCTACCAACCTATCCACCCAAGCTCCTTACCCCAACCAACGCTGCCCCCACTACCAACCTATCCACCAGAACTCTCCATCCCAACCAACGCTGCGCTCTCTACTTCTACTACCAACCTATCCACCAAAACTCCCTACCCCAACCAACACCGCCCCCTCTACCAACCTATCCACCCAAACTCCCCACCCCAACCAATGCCGTCCCCACTACCAACCTATCCTCCCAAACTTCCCAACCAACGCCGCCCCCTCTACCAACCTATCCACCCAAGCTCCCTACCCCAACCAACGCTGCCCCCTCTACCAACCTATCCACCAAAACTCTCCATCCTAACCAACGCTGCACTCTTCCTTTACAACCGACCTATCCACCCAAACTCCCCACCCCAACCAACACCGCCCCGTCTACCAACCTATCCATCCAAGCTCCCTACCCAACCAACGCTGCCCCCTCTACCAACCTATCCACCAAAACTCTCCATCCTAACCAACGCTGCACTCTTCCTTTACAACCGACCTATCCACCCAAACTCCCCCACCCCAACCAATGCCGTCCCCACTACCAACCTATCCTCCCAAACTTCCCAACCAACGCCGCCCCCTCTACCAACCTATCCACCCAAGCTCCCCACCCCAACCAACACCGCCCCCTCTACCAACCTATCCATCCAAGCTCCCTACCCAACCAACGCTGCCCCCTCTACCAACCTATCCACCAAAACTCTCCATACCAATGCTGCGCTCTCTACCTCTACTACCAACCTATCCACCCAAACTCCCCACCCCAACCAATGCCGCCCCCTCTACCAACCTAGCTACCAAAACTCCCCACCATAACCAACGCCACCTTTTCTACCAACCTATCCACCAAAACTCACCATCCCAACCAACGCTGCCCTCTACCAACCTATCCACCCAAACTCTCCATCCTAACGAACGCAGCACTCTCTTCCTCCACTACCGACCTATCCACCAAAACTCCCCCACCCCCAAACACTACCCACTACCTCCACTACCGACCTATTCACCAAAATGCTCATCCTAACCAACGTCACGCTCTCTACCTCCACTACCGATTTATCCATCAAAATTCTCCATCCCAACCGAAGCAGTACACTCTACCCTCACCAATGACCTATCCTCCAAAACCCTCTCTCTCTTTCATGCTCACTTTCCACATCCAACTCTTACCTGCAACAGCCCCCCCCTCTCCAAACTCTCACCAGCCAGATCTCCATCCAAATCCCACTGGCCTCATTCAACTCCCACCGACCAGGGTCCTATCCAACTCTCACCAGCCAGGGCCCCAGCCAACTCCCAATGGCCTGATCTCTCAACCAACTCCCACCAGCCAGACCTCCAAAACCCATTGGCTATATCCTCATCCAACACCATCAAACTACAACTAGCCCCATCCAACTCTCACCAGCCAGGGCCCCATCCCACTTCCACCGGTCCCAAACACCAATCAGTTTTCACTGTCTGTGGCGCTATGCTATCCAACTCCAGCCGCCGATGCCAACCGATCCGGGCCCCCCCAAATCCCCACCAGGACTGTCACCCGAAGAAAGCTCTTGCGACCCATCTGTGTAACTAATTTCCTTTTCTTTTTTTAAACTAAATCCAGCCTGAGGAGTTTCTGACGTCTACCCTGCACGGAAGAGCAAGGTTTCAATGATAGATTCCTACTTGGGCCAAACTGTGTGATCCTGGGCAAACCCCTTGAGATTTGCGTGCATGCACCCCTACATCAGTCAAATAGTAGCGCTTAGACCCTGGCTCTACACCAGCGTGAAGTACAGAGTCAGGCTCTAGACAACTATCCTGCTTGTTGGGCAGGATGGGCCATAGTCCTGGCTCGAGGCGCGCACACCTTTAGACTACTGTGAAAATGGAATATTCCATGGATTATTATAATTGCATTATGTTATCGAAACTTCTAGACTGCAACTATGACCACAGAGATAGTTTCTTGGCGCTATGAAGGAACAGAGCAAGACACAGAAAGAGAAAGGTTTATTAGGTGTTTCCCAAAAGCTCTTCGTGATAAGGGCAGATAATTGCATAGGGGGGCTGCTTGAAGCGAGGAGCCCAGTCTCGATCAATGCGGGTCTTTAATTCAGAGTGGCCTGGATGCTCCCTATACTGGACAGGCCACTGTACAGTGAGTGCCACTCCCTTTGCAGATCGCACAGCATAGGCTGGAACCTGGGCAAGTGCAAGAAAACATTGCTGGCATAGTGATGCCATAGCGTTGCCAATGGACCTGGAGTGTCTGCCCACGAGGGCATGGAGAAGGCCCCAGCCTGTGGGACGCAGACCTTGAGGGGTGGGAGGGACAAGGGTCCGCAGGATCAGCGGACCTTCATCAGCACCCAGTGTCTTGAGGGATCAATAGTGAAGGATAGAACAGATCTCCAATAACCAGGGGGAGGCCCCGGCCTCCACCTAGCACCCAGGAAAGATGGCCTGCTTCTCAGAGCCAGACTTCAGTGCCTGCCCGCAGTATTGGAAGGCAAGCGCTAGCAAATGCTGCAGAAAGGTCGAAGCTCACCAGAGGTCTGGAGCCCCGATTGGTTAGTATGCTTTTTAAAAGGTGACTACTTCTTACTTAAGATTCCTTTTAGAGGCCATATGGTTTAGCTGAGCTGGCCTCCTAACCTCATGTAGGAGCTAGTGTGCTGCCTATCTGGGGTTATGGGGCAGACGGAGAAAGCTAGCCATGAATAACTCTAGACCACAATCTCATAGAAGTGTCAACAAGCAGTGGGTGGGGAGCAAGTCTCACACTGGAATAACATCCGGGAAGGGAGTGCAGTCCAATGTAATGCCCCCTTACTCATCTCTTCACTTGTGAAGCTTTAAAAACAAAGATTCATTTCTCCAGGATGTCTGGCTGTATTCAGACATTCCGAAACTAAAATGGTCCACTGGTTTCAGCGGGGGTGCCGATCACTTCTATCCTAAAGTCTCCTCCCAGGTGATCAGGGAAAAGCCGACGCTTTCAGCGGGACGAGAAACAATATTTATCTTCTTCCAGGATCACCTGGGAGGAGAAAGGGTCCGGGGAATGAGAGGACTCTGCGGGATGAGACGCGGGAGGAGAAAGGGTCCGGGGAATGAGAGGACTCTGCGGGATGAGACGCGGGAGGAGAAAGGGTCCGGGGAATGAGAGGACTCTGCGGGACGAGAAACAATATTTATCTTCTTCCAGGATCACCTGGGAGGAGAAAGGGTCCGGGGAATGAGAGGACTCTGTGGGATGAGACGCGGGAGGAGAAAGGGTCCGGGGAATGAGAGGACTCTGCGGGATGAGACGCGGGAGGAGAAAGGGTCCGGGGAATGAGAGGACTCTGCGGGATGAGACGCGGGAGGAGAAAGGGTCCGGGGAATGAGAGGACTCTGCGGGATGAGACGCGGGAGGAGAAAGGGTCCGGGGAATGAGAGGACTCTGCGGGATGAGACGCGGGAGGAGAAAGGGTCCGGGGAATGAGAGGACGCAGCTGGATGAGACACAGTATTTATATTCTTCCAGGAGAATGAGAGGACTCCGTGGGATGAGACACAGAATTTATCTTCTTCCAGGATCACCTGGGAGGAGAAAGCGTCCAGGGGAATGAGAGGACGCAGCTGGATGAGACGCAGTATTTATATTCTTCCAGGAGAATGAGAGGACTCCGTGGGATGAGACACAGTATTCATCTTCTTCCAGGATCACCTGGGAGGAGAAAGCGTCCAGGGGAATGAGAGGACGTAGCTGGATGAGACGCAGTATTTATATTCTTCCAGGAGAATGAGAGGACTCCGTGGGATGAGACACAGTATTCATCTTCTTCCAGGATCACCTGGGAGGAGAAAGCGTCCAGGGGAATGAGAGGACGCAGCTGGATGAGACACAGTATTTATATTCTTCCAGGAGAATGAGAGGACTCCGTGGGATGAGACACAGTATTTATCTTCTTCCAGGATCACCTGGGAGGAGAAAGCGTCCAGGGGAATGAGAGGACGCAGCTGGATGAGACGCAGTATTTATATTCTTCCAGGAGAATGAGAGGACTCCGTGGGATGAGACACAGTATTTATCTTCTTCCAGGATCACCTGGGAGGAGGGAGGGTCCAGGGGAATGAGAGGACTCCGCTGGATGAGACGCACATCTTCGTCAATTGTGCAAAAGGTCAATTAGGACCATTAAAATATGACCAATCAGGTCAGTCAATTGTACTCGGTCAAATTGGGTAATACTTTTTCAGGAGGGGGTGCACAAGAGTGCTTGAGGGGGGGGGGGGGGGGTGGGGAAGATCCAGTGGCAAAAGAGTGGTTGCAGAAATCAGCGAGTGCGAGTGCACGAGAACAAGTGTTGTCCTTGATGGTTCTGGAAGAACAAGGGGAAACCTGTTTGGAAGAGAACTTCATGGAGCGGACGACTCTGGTGACTTTTTCAGGTGTGACAGGAGAGAAGGAGGAGACGGAGGAGAGGGAGGACGGGGGAGGGTGAGGGGCCAAGGGAGGCAAGGGAATGAGGAATGGGTTGGGTGGGGGGTACCAAGGTTGTTCAGGATGTCCTGAGCTTTAGTGGTGAAGTGTGTGGCCAGTATGTTGCAGAGGGCCAGGGAAGGAAGAGGGGAGGAGATTGCGGACGGGTTGGCTAGTTTTCTGCAGATTTTGCAAAGTTCAGCCAGGTTGTTGGATGCACCAGATACCCGTGCCTGAATGTGTGCCCTTTTTATGGCACGGATGGAGAATCTGTAATGCCTTTGGAGAAGGTAGCAGGCCAGTTTGTCAGAGGGTGAGCCTGAGGTTTGCCACTTTCGTTCCGCTGCTCTGAACTTTCGTTTCAGGGCTCCAAGTTCAGAGTCGTACCAGGTGTTACGTTTTGAGGTGGGTTTCAGGTGGATCCTCATGACTGCAGCAAGAATGCCAAGGGTATTGGTGATGGCCAAGTGGAGGATGCCGAGAGCAGGGTCGATGGTAGAGTCTGAGGTGGGAGGAGAGAGGGAGATGAAGGTGGATGCAAAGGCAGCGGATGACTCTCGATCGGGTGGATGTTCATGAACAAGGTTGGCAGGGCTTTTGTGGTTGCGGTCAGCGGGCCGATGGGACCCAAGTGGGAGGAGAGGAGAATGGTCTGACCAAAAGAGTGGGGTGATCAGTGGGGGGGAGAGGGCATTCTGAGTGTGTCCAGCAGAGTCAGTTGGGCCAGAAAGGAGAATGGTGAGGGATAGCGAAGTGCAGACGTCAATGAAGTAAGTGGATGGAGTGATAGGGGAGTCCAATTGGATGATGAAATCGCCCAAGAGGTGGAGATTGGAGGCGGCTGAAAGAAGGGAAGAGCAGAAAACCGCCCATTCACAGAGGAAGAGGGTGGTAGCGCCTGGAGGCCGGTAGATGGTTGCAATGGTAAGGGAGGAGGAGGCAGAGATGACCAACCTGCATACCAGGCTCTCAAAGGAAAATTAGAGCTGGGCGGGTACGATGGAAGAAGGAACCCACTCAGGGAAGATTAAGGCAACCCCACCGCCTGCACGGTGAGTTTGAGGCTTGGCAATGATCTTGAAGCAGTCAGGGAGAAGGGAGACAAAAGCAGTGACTGAGCTGGCACTGAACCACATTTCGGTGAGAGTCAGTGACTTCCAGGAGGAGGCATATGTCGGCAGAGTGTTTATTGGCTGAGCGGGCGTTCGAAGTCGCCAGATGAAGGAGGTCTCCGACTTGAAAGGTTTTCTAAGGTGGAGTACAGCGGCATGGTACGCCAGTCCGAGGGGATGGACAGACAGAGAGATAGGGGGAGAGGCAGGGGATGGAAGGAAGTTAATGAGGGACAGCAGGTCCCGGTCAAAGAGGAGGAGGTTGGGTTGAGGACCCTGACCCAGGATAGTGCCTGTGTAGTAGACATTAATGATGCAATGTGATAAGAAGCAGGCCAAGAGTATTTCCCACTTGGTGCCACCATTAATGGGAGAGGATGTGAAAGAGAGGAGAGTGCAGATGAGGAGTTCATAGATCTGGAGATGGGACAGAGAAAAGGAGGTCAGTGAAGACCTCTCTGGAAGTTGCACTGACAGGTGTCTGCAACGGGTAGGTCAGGGCTGGCTCTCAGTATTGTTTTGTGCTTTTATCTTTCAGCCTTTGTAAGAGAGGGAGGATTGGTGATAGTGTAGCAGTTGGAAAAGATGGGAGAGATTGTGAGAGACATTGGGGAGCAGAGGAAAGAGGAGGCTGCACTGCACGCTCAGCTCACAGACGGTCAAGTGGTCTACAAGAAGGAACACAATGAAATGCAGTCTGAGGTGCAGGATGATACAACCTCAGTTTCTAGGCTCGACAGTTAAATAACAGGCAACATTACAATGCAGTTAGTGCAGGGTGTTAAGAGACGCTTTTCCCCACCTCTACCTTATTGTATACCCTGACCCCAACCCCATCTATCTTTTTTAATTTAACAACTTCCCTACCAAATTCGATGAAAAAAAAAAAGATTTCCCATTCGGGGAAATGTAGGTATTCGGTTAAAGCAGAGCAGCTTTAACTTGCATGCCTGATGTAGCCCCCGTGCTTGCACCCATTTTGACTTGTATGCCTGTCTGCATGCCCGATGTATTCCCCGTACCATGAGGTGTGGCTTTGTCAGTCCTGTAACTCACACCCATTTTCTCTGTAACCATATACGTATTCATGCACTTCACTAATGTACTTTGCACTTTCTGTAACTAGTGCCTAGGTGCCTCTGGGATTTGTGCGCTGAAATAAATGCAAAAATAAATACATGATTTGTGCGTTATGGACTTCAATACAAAAGGTACCAGGACGAAGAAGAGGGCTGCAGGGGAACAAAACTGCAAAGTGCAGCTTGCTAAGGAAAAGGCCCCCCCTCCTGTGAAGGCCATGAGAGAAGGGAAGGAGCAGAGCAGTAGCTGTAGGTGGAGGAGTTGTGAACTCTCCAAATTGCAGCAGAACGAAGATGCCAGGATCACTGTCGAGTGCCAAGCAGTGGCCAGTCCGGAGAGGGTTTTTCTCTCAAGAAGCATGAATTGCAGAGGTCACGCAGTGGGAAGCATCGGAGAGGCAAGCTGGCCCCTTGGCGACCAGAATTATAGAGGCTGCGTAGCGGGAAGCAAAGGTTTGAAGTGCTTTCCCGTTGGGATGGCTGTCTCTGGTAGGCAGGCAAGCCGGAGAGCATTTGGAGCAGAGGTTGCTGTGTATGAGTGGCACAGGCAGCGGCAGACTCGACGTTGCAGATTTCCAGACCGCGAGAAGCCACCGAGGAGGAGGACGTGGGAGCAGCAAGGGAAACAGACACCCATGCCATACCCAATGAGTTCTCTAAGCAAGTGTAACTGCGCAGAACTCCGTAACTGCTTGCGTGCTCAGTACAGGTACTTGAATAATAAAAAGCAACCGCGAAGAACGAAAACCCTGAAAGGCGGCAATTGTGATACCGAACTGACAAAACGCAGGGACGGCAGTATTTTGTAAAACCGTCTTTAAGCAAACAGGGTTTTGTGAGACCCAGCAACAATAGGTAACAATCCTAGAACCCAATACAAACTATCATTTCCCAAGCCAAAAGAAATCTAAAACAAGACAACTCAAAATTAAACCATATTGCCAAAGTCAAGATGGGGCGAATAGAAATCCAAAAGGTTTGTAAAGTTTGTTGCCCATGTTTAAATAAGTGCATAAATAAAGCTGGTAAAAACCAACATTGCCAAAGCCAAAGAAATGATGAAGTGAGACCATATTATTGTCAGTGTTTGGTTAATGAAGAAGTGGGGAAACAAGAGTGGCAAGAAGACTGCCCTTCTGGTAAATGAGATTCAGAAGGAGTGCAGCATAACTTGCAGAGGTCTTGGAAATCACAGAGGTGTAATAGAGAGCGCCAACAGGAATCTTGTCTTCATTGAAGAAGTTCTCAAACCCGGTGTTGTGAAACAAGAGACTTTGTGAAGTTGAAGTTGAACACTGTATACTGTTCGGACAGGGGAGTATACCAGAGTAGAGAACATTTGAAGTATTAGGCCAGGCACCGGAGTAAACCATGTGTAATTGAAGTAATAGGCCTGGTATGGAAGAAGACCAGGTGGAAATTACATAAGTGTATGAAGTAGCGCTCATAAATCATCCTGACAAACGGAGCTACTAACGTACTCTTAGCCAATATTCCCCTTGCCTCCATCCTGTATGGGCGTCCCATGCGAGGGAACGGAATGAAACCCTTTACCAGAAACAAAATCACGTTCCCTTTAAATTTACAAGCATGCAGAGACATGGCCCCAGGAGAATGGGCTCCCTTTACCCCACCCAACGGAGCCACACCCTAGTCCCCTTTGACGTGTCTGCTGTATTATGCTGAACAACCTCGCTGCTCTTTTTAGGTGGAAGGATGGTGGGACGTATGGAGGAAAGAGGACTATGGACTAGGAGTACGTTAGTCACTCCGTGTGTAACACTATTACTCCTACAACCCATCCCCTTTCCTCCATCCTGTTTGGGCGATTACCACTGACATAACTGCCCTGGGGAGGAGAGCTTGCTAATCTATGCAGAGCGATTAAGCAGGATTGCTCGGCCAAAAGCTGCGTCAGCCCAGGCATTGGTATCCAGGCATTAATGCTTGAAAAAGGCAGATGGGGTGGCCCATGTCGCCACTTAATCACCTTCTATGGCACGTGACCCTGATGGCATCAGCATGCATGTCCTTTGGCGGATCCTCACGCTGCACCTTGTTGCCTCCTGGATCGCTATGGTCGTCCACCCAGCTATGAAATCTTTGGACACTTGCTGACCTGGCTTTGAGCCACCAAACAAGGTGTCATCCTTGAGGAAGGCCTTGGTTCCATCTAGATAGGCAGTGAAGTGCCCTTTCTGCCTCTTCCTTGGGGTCTGGAAAGAAAATGGGGAGCACAATTTCCTCGTTAATGTGGACAGAGGAAACCACCTTTGGGAGGAACTTTGGGTGTGTGTGGAGCACAACTTTGTCCCGGAATAAACTTAGTATAGGGCTCAGAAGCCACTAATGCCTGTATTTTGCTGACTCTGCGCGCAAAAGTAAGCCCTACCAAGAGTGCAGTCTTTAGCGTGACCAGTTTGATATCTATCGTGGCCACAGGTTCAAAAGGCTTGTGCGCCAGGGTACGGAGTACCACATTAAGATCCCAGAGTGGGTGCGGTTGTTTGACTGGTGGGTACTGTAACGCTCACCTGATTCCCGCAGAGGCGCCGGTCTTGACTGGGTGACTGCCATATCTTCAAAGGTGATGTGTAACACACGGTTGGCTCTTTGGGCTGGACCTCTGTGCACTGTATGTCTGACACGAAGAGTAAGATGTCTGCAGATAGAAAATATGGGATTAATGAACTGGGGTTATTGGGTGCCTCTCTCCTCTTCCCTTTCTCTTCTCCTGTAGAACCCCAAAGGTTAACGCCCGCACCTTAGGTAAGTGAACGCCGAGCTCTCCATCTGCCTCGGGGCAGGGTGCCGTAACCAGTTTCTTCACTGGATAAGGGTGCAGGCCTCTTGACCTCAGAGGACTGCTGTCCGTCGTTAACTGCACGAACGGTAAGTTCTGGGCACTTCAAATGTCTTAAAAGTCTTTTGTAATGATATCTCTTGTTTTGCAGGGTTCCGGCGATGGCGGATGGCGGGCTGATGAGAGTTGAGGATCGAACCCGCGTGAGGAATAGAAGCGCCTGGAAGCACGTAAGTAAGCGCTTGTAGCCTGCTTCACGATGCGCACTAACTGTCCCTTTTATCTTGCAGGTACAAGTTCGGAGCTTTAGAGAAGCTGAAGGGTGCTGGAATACCCACTGGATTCGGCGTGGAAAGGAGTAATGGCATGTGAGTAAATAAGTTGCCCAATGTCTTTAAACGCACCTTCTTTTGTCTTTCAGATGCGGGATGCAGCGCCGAAGGCCTCAGGAGCGTGCGAAGAGTAGGTAAGCCTTTGTCTTTCAGATGCCGGAATGCAGCGCGAGGCGTTGGTAACAGCCGATGGACCAGGTAAGAGATGCGCTGCCACTGAAGACCGTAGTGCTAACCTGTTCTTTCTTTGTCTTTACAGGTGCTGCTGAAGACTGGATTCCAGGATGGTAAGCCTTTGTTCCCTTAGGCCCAGGATCAGAAGCAGAAGACACGATGAGCGTTCTGCTGCAGAGAATGCAGAATAACGCAAAGCAAGATTCATCCATCGGGTGTGGTTTAAATAGCCTCCAGTAGTGCTTCGGTGTCTCCTTCCACAGCCTCGCCTAGGTAAGAAAAGAGTTCCTGCTTTCCAGAAGAGTTCCAGTGTTCTGAACCTAGGGAGTGGCTCCTGCCCCACCCAACAGGAAAAGTAGTCCCAAACAGAAGAGGATCAGGGGCTCAACTGGCAGGTAAGTAAGTAGCATGGTCTGCTGCAGGTAAGTCCACCCAAGCATTATGAGCCCGGCGCTTCCAGCGCTGGGACTGGGCATCTTTATGAGCCTGGTGCCACTGGCGCCAGGACAGGGTCCAAAAGGTCCCAATTGGGACTGGCTGGCACTCGGAACCGGGGTTATGGGTCTGCTTCCAAGGGAGTCGGGCAAGTCCTGATCTTTTGGAAGCAGAGATCATGACAGCACCCCCCCTCAAGGCCCCTCCCAAACCGGGCTTCTCCGGGGGTTTGGGCTTGTTAAGAAATGTTCGATGAAATCTTTTGATTAGACGAGGCCCGTGGACATATTCTGCAGGTTCCCAGGATCTTTCTTGGGGACCGTAGCCTTTCCAGTCAATCAGGTAAAATAGTTTAGATTTGGAGATCTTGGAATCCAGGATGCTTTTGACTTCAAACTCGAGTTCTCCATCAACTAGAATAGGTTTTGGAGATTTAGTTAGTCGGGTTTGAGGTTGCACGGGTTTTAATAGAGAGACGTGGAAGACCGGATGTATCTTCATGTGAGGGGGCAAGTCCAACTTGACCGCTACTGGATTTACTATGGTAGTGATGGAATAGGGACCAAGGTATCTTGGGTTGAATGTGCGTGGTCCTTTCAGAGGTAGATATTTGGTGGATAACCAGACTTGATCTCCTACTTGATATTGGGGAGCTTCCTTCCGATGTTGGTCTGCTCCTTTCTTGTATTGTTCTTTAGCCCTTTGAAGGTGAGAAACGGCTTCCTTAAAGGCTTGGGTGATTGTAGAATGCAGGTGGTCTACTGCTGGTGTTCCAAGATCTTGGAGTGGATTCAACTCCGAGGTTCGAGGGTGACTACCGTATAAAAGAAAAAACGGGGTCTTCCCAGTTCCCGAGTGGACAGAGTTATTGTAGGCATATTCGGCTATCCAAAGGATATCTTTCCAAGTTTTTTCAGTTTGTTGTAGCATGCAGCGCAAATACTGTTCCAGAGTTTGATTGGTCCTCTCGGTTTGTCCGTCGGTTTGAGGGTGGTGGCTGGTCGAAAGTCTCACATCAATTTGAGCCGACCGACAGCAACTTCGCCAAAAATGAGAAATAAATTGACTACCTCGATCCAAAATTAGAACTGAAGGAAAACCGTGCAGTCGGACGATGTTTTCGAGAAATTCTCGGGCCAGAGTTGCTGCTGTTGGTAAGCCTTTGAGTGGAATGAAATGCGCCATCTTGGAGAATAGGTCCACGATTACTAGGATCGTATTGTATCCGGAGCATGGAGGTAGATCGGTGATGAAGTCCATAGAAAGCGTATGCCAAGGGCGAGGTGGGATGTCAATAGGGCGTAAGAGGCCGGCTGGTTTTTCCTTTTGACTCTTGTTTTGGGCGCATACTCCACAGGACAATATAAAGTCTCTGATATCTTTTTTCCAAGACGGCCACCAGAAGTAGCGCTTGATCTTTTCCGAGGTCTTGGTCATACCGGGATGTCCTTCCATTAAAGAATCGTGATAACAAGAGATTACCTTTTTCTGTAAATCTGTGCTGGGCAGGTATAACCGTTCTTGGAAATATAATAGGTTGCCCTTCACCGTAAAGTCCTTTCCCTGCAGATGCCAATTCTGTATGTCTGCTGGAGTTACCAGTAGCCTGGCTTTATCCTTAACTTCCTCTATGGATTGTGTGGCGATTACACCTAGAATTCTTTGTTCGGGAATGATAGGTACAGGTTTAGGAATGATCAAATGTTCTTCCACTCCCATCCGAGAAAGGGAATCAGCTTTACCGTTTTTTGTACCAGGTCGATAGGTAATTATGAAGTCAAACTCGGCAAAGAATAGTGCCCAACGGAGTTGCCTAGAGGACTGAGCTTTTGCGGTTTTCAAATATTGCAGGTTTCGGTGATCTGTAATCACAGTAACGGTGTGTTGGGCCCCCAGAAGATAATGCCGCCAAGCCTTAAAGGCGGACTTGATAGCTAGAAGTTCATTATCAGTAATAGTGTAATTGATTTCAGGAGGCGAGAATTTGCGGGACCAAAATGCCACGGGATGCAACTGATTGGTTACCGGGTCCTTTTGTGATAGAACTGCCCCCATGGCAATGCTCGAAGCATCAGTTTCAACGATGTAGGGGAGTTCTGGGCGAGGATGTTTTAAGATTGGTGCAGGGATAAATCTAGTCTTCAAATTCTGGAAAGCTTGTTCCGCCTCGGTAGACCATTCAAAACGTTTGTTTTTCTTTAACAAGGCGGTGATGGGCTGGACTATTCGAGAGAATTCGGGGATAAACCTGCGGTAAAAGTTAGCGAAGCCTAACATGCTTTGAACACCTTTTACGGAGGATGGCGATGGCCATTTGAGAATTGCATCGACCTTCTTTGAATCCATACGCACCCCGCTAGGTGATATGAATCCCAAGAATTCAACTTCAGTCACGTTGAAAACACATTTTTCCAACTTAGCGAAAAGTTTGTGTTGACGCAATCTCTCGAGGACCATTTTCACGTGTTTCCGATGTTCAGTTTCCGATGAAGAATAGACGAGGATGTCGTCAATGTAAACAACAACACACACATCTATGAGCTCTCTGAGGACATCGTTCATAAAATATTGAAAGGCGGCCGGGGCATTGCAAAGTCCGAAGGGCATGACCTGATATTCAAATAGCCCATACTTGGTGCGGAAGGCTGTCTTCCATTCATCGCCCTCTTTTACTCGTACCAAGTGGTAGGCTCCTCTAAGATCCAGCTTTGTATATATGCATGCTTTTCTGACTTGGTCCAGGAGTTCAGGGATCAAAGGTAACGGATATCTATTTTTAACGGTGATCTGGTTCAGGGCGCGATAATCTATACAAGTTCTAAGGTCCCCTTCTTTTTTTGGAACGAAGAACAAAGCTGAGGAAGCAGGGGACTTGGAAGGGCGAATAAACCCATTCGCTAGGTATTTATCCAGGTATTGTCGGAGGTGAAGATTCTCAGGCTCGGTGAGGGCATAAATTCTACTACAAGGAGGAGTAGATCCAGGTATCAGGTCTATCTGGCAGTCATAAGACCTATGAGGAGGTAGAGAGTTAGCCTGATCCTTCCGGAAAACATCTTGGAATTCTAGGTATTCAGGAGGTAACTGGGGAGCCTCCGAGGAAATTGCTGCCAGTGCAACACCAGGTCGAGGGTGACAAGTAGAGACACATTCTGGAAACTGAACCGTTCTTGCTCGCCAATCGATCTGAGGATTGTGCTTCTCTAACCAAGGAATTCCTAGAATAATCTGGAACTGAGGGGCCTTGATCACATCAAACACGATCTTCTCATGGTGTCCATCTTGACTTACTAGCGTCACTTCTTGGGTGGTATGCGTTACTGGTCCGGAGGCTATCTCCGTACCATCCACCGTAGTAATGACATCCTTTACAGCCTTTGGACAAAGAGTCAGATTCATCCTCAAAACCATTTCATGATCCACATAATTGCCAATGGCACCGCTGTCGACGTAAGCTTCAATCGCATGTAATCGATCCGGATGTTCAGGGCTAATGAGGACCATAGGTATCACGAAATGCGAGGTCACGGAACTGGTTTTAACGCTCGGCAAGAGGACCTCTATTCTTGTCGGGCGAGGTCGTGTCCCTGCTCAGAGTTTGTGACCCTGGTAACTGCAGCTCCTACTGCCTTCTTGGCTGGTTTCACCGGACAGTCTCGAAGAAAGTGCCCCGAGTTTCCGCAATAGAGGCATAATTGCAGCTGTTTTCTCCTTTCCCGCTCCTTTTGTGTTAGTGGTCCTTTCAGGCCCCCTATTTGCATGGGTTCCCCGGAGTCTACTCCTTTGGTAGGAGTTGGTGGTTTGGAAAATACTCGAGCATCAAACTTGGAACGATCGGCCTTCCTGTTCTGCAGTCTGTGGTCAATTTGAACGACAAAGTCAATATAGTCCGAACAGTCTTGCGGGGGATTCACTACTTGGGCTAACACATCTTTGAGCTCTCCACGTAGACCTCTATAAAACAGCGTAATCCTTTTGTCCTCAGGCCATCGAGTTTCCACTATCAGTCTGTTGAAAGACGCAATATAAGCCAAAAGGTCTTGATTACCCTGTCGCAATGAAAGGAGCTCATTGTCCAAGGCCTGCCCCTGTGAATGTCTTGCAAACAGTTTTTCCATACTGAGCTGAAAAGCTTGAAAATCATGGAGAACCGGATCATCTGGATTAACTAGAAGGATCGACCAGTCTGCCGCATTGCCACTAAGGTAAGAATGCACGAAAGCTACCTTAGCTTGATCAGTTGGAAAGGCTGCTGGCCGGCATAAGAAGTGCAACCGGCACTGATTAATAAATACTGCAAACCTCTTTGGGTCACCAGAAAATCGTTCGGGCGGAGCCAGAGGTACATTCCCAGGTAGGTTGATCTGCACTGGGTTCGTAGAGGATGTTGAAGGAAGATTTGCCCCTGATGCGGGCAACGGAGTTTGTCCGGCTTGTGACTGTAGCAATTGTCTAGCGAGATCGTCTGTTCGCTCCTTGGAAATAATCAGTTCCCTTCTTAGAGCATTCGTTTCCTGACGGGCTGCATGCACTTCTGCTCTTAGTTCCCCAAGTAAGTGGGCTACTGGTCGGTATCCGAGGTTTCCATAGCGCCTGGGTGGGAGTTTTGCGATAGGCTTTGCGTTCTCTAACGCTCACCTGATTCCCGCAGAGGCGCCGGTCTTGACTGGGTGAATGCCGTATCTTCAAAGGTGATGTGTAACACACGGTTGGCTCTTTGGGCTGGACCTCTGTGCACTGTATGTCTGACTCGAAGAGCAAGATGTCTTAGGTAAGTGAACGCCGAGCTCTCCATCTGCCTCGGGGCAGGGTGCCGTAACCAGTTTCTTCACTGGATAAGGGTGCAGGCCTCTTGACCTCAGAGGACTGCTGTCCGTCGTTAACTGCACGAACGGTAAGTTCTGGGCACTTCAAATGTCTTAAAAGTCTTTTGTAATGATATCTCTTGTTTTGCAGGGTTCCGGCGATGGCGGATGGCGGGCTGATGAGAGTTGAGGATCGAACCCGCGTGAGGAATAGAAGCACCTGGAAGCACGTAAGTAAGCGCTTGGAGCCTGCTTCACGATGCGCACTAACTGTCCCTTTTATCTTGCAGGTACAAGTTCGGAGCTTTAGAAAAGCTGAAGGGTGCTGGAATACCCACTGGATTTGGCGTGGGAAGGAGTAATGGCACGTGAGTAATAAAGTTTCCCAATGTCTTTAAACGCACCTTCTTTTGTCTTTCAGATGCGGGATGCAGCGCCGAAGACCTCCGGAGCGTGCGAAGAGCTGGTAAGCTTTTGTCTTTCAGATGCCGGAATGCAGTGTGAAGACCTCCGGAGCATGCGAAGAGTAGGTAAGCCTTTGTCTTTCAGATGCCGGAATGCAGCGCAAGGCGTTGGTGACAGCCGATGGACCAGGTAAGAGATGCGCTGCCACTGAAGACCGTAGTGCTAACCTGTTCTTTCTTTGTCTGTACAGGTGCTGCTGAAGACTGGATTCCAGGACGGTAAGCCTTTGTTCCCTTAGGCCCAGGATCAGAAGCAGAAGACACGATGAGCGTTCTGCTGCAGAGAATGCAGAATAACGCAAAGCAAGATTCATCCATCGGGTGTGGTTTAAATAGCCTCCTGTAGTGCTTAGATGTCTCCTTCCACAGCCTCGCCTAGGTAAGAAAAGAGTTCCTGCTTTCCAGAAGAGTTCCAGTGTTCTGAACCTAGGGAGTGGCTCCTGCCCCACCCAACAGGAAAAGTAGTCCCAAACAGAAGAGGATCAGGGGCTCAACTGGCAGGTAAGTAAGCAGCATGGTCTGCTGCAGGTAAGTCCACCCAAGCATTATGAGCCCGGCGCTTCAGCGCTGGGACTGGGACTGGGCATCTTTATGAGCCTGGTGCCACTGACGCCAGGACAGGGTCCAAAAGGTCCCAATTGGGACTGGCTGGCACTCGGAACCGGGGTTATGGGTCTGCTTCCAAGGGAGTCGGGCAAGTCCTGATCTTTTGGAAGCAGAGATCATGACAGGTACATTCTGGTCAGACCCGTTAGATAGGATTGGCAGAAGAGAAAATAAATGTGTTCCGAATTCCTGTATGCACTAATAGATGCTAGTTAAGTCCGGCAGGAGTCCACCTGGACCCCTGATCTGGCCAAGTGGGCCGAGAAAGATCAAACCGGGTCCAGAGTGCAGGCCAGGGGATCGACAATTTTCTTTGCACCATAGGCAGAACCTGGTCCCTTTGCTTTGTGTAGGATTTCCAGGTTGTCGCGAGAGAGCTGGAGATGTTGAAGAGTTACCTTCTCGGGTACCAGGCTGCTAGGGCTAGCCTCTCTGGGTAGGGGTGCAGGACTGTGCCCCCACGGGGGCCAGGAGAGGGGCCTTCTCAAGTGGGAGAATCTCTGGCTGGGCGGACATCTGACCAAGGTCAGAGAACCAGGACCTGGCAGGCCGCCGCAGCGCTACGAGGATGAGACGCAGTCGCTGGGACTGCCTGATCTTGCTCACTACTTTGCACAGTGCAGGGTCCTGCACTGTGCCATGAGTATAGGCGATTTCCAGAGATTACCGATTTTTCATAAATAGGAAGTTATGACACAAACATACACAAGGCTATAGCAGACCCCCTTGTGCATATCCGAGCAACGCCGGGTGGCACTGCTATTTCTATTGCACATTACGACCCTTGGGTATCCAAGCACTAATGAAAATGCAATCATCAAAAGAGATTTGGTCACAGTAAACCAGTGAGACAAGTTTACATACAGCAATCCAAAAGACCCACACAAAAAAAGTTTACAGATAAGTACCGAAGAAAAGTAATATCCACCAGCAAAGCCAGAGAAGGCCTCAAGCCTGGAAGCATTTCATACAGGAGTGTTCAGAGTAAGTTGGCTAATCAATATCTCCAGAGTCTGCTATGGAGCCCACACAGGGAGAGCAATGCTTTCCAGTGATTAGACATCTCCATTCACGATCGGCAAAGAGCCTACTTTTAGTGCAAGCCAGGCAAGAGTCTTGTTTCGCAGAGCACCACCTCCCGCTCCCTCCAAGTTTGGCATCCAGAGGGCTGGATCATGATAATGCTGCAGAAGCGTGGAGAAGGTAGGGCCTGAGCGGGCAAGACCCACCCAAAACCTGTAAATGCCCAGTCAGCAGCAGTGTGTGGGCATTTACAGATGTTAGTGTCACTGCTGTGGGCCCGACTACATTAGATTCAGGCCCCAATTGTTAGACAGCCCTGGCTACGCCTCTAATGTTGATGCCAGACTGGTGTCCAATGGCTTCAGCATCTTCTCCGTATATTTCAATATCTTATCAGGATGGCTCATGGCAATGTCTAGTGGAGGAGATAAAAGGTGGACCTGGGAAGTGGCCCAATCTTTAATGTGTTCAGACCGGGGAAGGGGCAAATCAGGGTCTGATGGACAGAGGAGGCTCATGCACTGGAAGGGATTTGGGACCGGCAGGGATTATGACACTAGTGTGTTCAGAGGGGATGTTTGAGTGCCACAACCTCGGGGTATATAGGTGGTCTGGCAGCGGGATAGGATACGAGTCGCTCTTCATTAACGCTGGATGAAGTGCAGACACACTCGCATTTTCGCAAACTGCAGGCACATCCATGTGAATCTATGTTTGTTGCGAGTCATCTGATAAGTTTGATGGTGCATTTTTGATCTTTCGATCTCCGCATTTCTTTGGGCATATTAGAGTGCTGAGTGTAGGTTAGGTACTAAAGAGGTAGATGGTGTGGTCATGGCCTTCCCTTGCGACGCACATCGTCAGTGGCAACTGGCAGAGTTCCTTATAAGCCAGCAAACTGCTGTTTATTGCAAGGGGCACTGCCAACAGCTACTGGTAAACTCTTAACAGAGTAACACATGCAGTCATTCGCTTTGTAAATATTACCCGGATATTGAGGTCACAATATCCTGTCAATACGCCTTTTCCTACATGCACTGAAATGTGGGTCAATACTTATCACACAAAACGCTCACGAACGAAGGTCTGTGAATCAATAGGCACAGAACGCCCCATAGCTTGGAAGGCAGAGTGAATCTTGTTACTGATGTTTTTGACAACACTCCTATGGACTACAACTCCCACAATGCCTGAAATGCTGAGACGAGGAAGAAAGCGTTAGTAGGGATTGAAAAACTCAAGTCCAACCCACAGGCTAGTTCTTATGATGGAGATCAGATATGCAAGTGAAAAATGGCTTGCCCTTTTAAGTCAGCGAGCAGAGAAGCAGAGTGGGCGAAGCGGAGGCAGAACTGCCAATGAAAGCACACGCAGTGGAACGAACCGCAGAGGCTTTCAGCCTTCCATGCCGGGGTGGAGCGATACATACCCAGGGAGGAGTACCCAGGGAGGAGTGCCCAGGGAGGAGTGCCCAGGGAGGAGTGGCAGGCACCAGGGTAGAGCGAAAAAAGCACCTTGGCTATAAAGCAAGCGGTGTGGGCTGCACCCCCAGGATCCACATAAGTGGTTAGTAATTCTTTGTAATCTTCAATAATTAGTAACTCAGTTCTTCCAATGGTGTCTTGACTTATTTGTAAATTCTGTTGGTAAATAATTAATGTTTCACCTTATACACAATTATCTTAATAAAGGAGAAGCACAATTGAGAACCATATACATTTTCCGTACAGCTGCCGCAACTTGACAGTATCACACGTGCACGCTCCTCCTGAGCAGTCATTTCACACAACTGGCGAGGATTCAGATTTTTACATTCCAGGCTAATTCAAAATATAGAATTTGGACATTCACATTAAAACGAGTGACATATTCCCCGCACAGTTGAAGAATTACTCTCGAAGTAGAAGAACAGTGTTGCTGCGCCCCACACTTCAGTGTGAGAACACATGTGTGCACTACTACTACTTTTCTTCTTTCCGTGCATTATCAGAGTATCCATTTATTGATATGCTGCTCTATTCACCTTTGCAGATAGCATTAATCACCTTTCATCGCCAACAGGTCAGTTAGCACT
This sequence comes from Ambystoma mexicanum, assembly GCF_040938575.1. Classification (NCBI taxonomy): domain Eukaryota; kingdom Metazoa; phylum Chordata; class Amphibia; order Caudata; family Ambystomatidae; genus Ambystoma; species Ambystoma mexicanum. The sequence goes on from NC_090928.1 coordinate 1,286,394,348, forward strand.
TGGTTATGTGACTTTCTCTTTTTCATTTGAGGCTTATAGATTAATAGGTTTCCTACCACAACTCTACATGATGTACGTGTTGCTGCACTATGTCGAACTATTGATGTTGCACACTTTGTGTAGGATTTGAATACATTAATATGTTGCACATACGCAAGTGATGTTGATGTCAATTCATATCTATTTTTGACAGTAACGCAAATCATGAATATGTTCTGGGATGTTACAAATTTGAATTACACTGTTGATTGCGAATTGTTGTTTCAAACATGTTGCCTCTGTGATTAGAGAGTGAGTTATAATTGTCTGACCCAAGCAAAAGATCTAACGGGCCCTGAAGGACAGATATGTCCGAAATGCATTGGCCCTATCACACATATGTGTAGAAATGTGAAATATTTACAAACAGAATTTACAAATAAGTCAAGACACCATTGGAAGAACTGAGTTACTAATTATTGAAGATTACAAAGAATTACTAACCACTTATGTGGATACTTTGAGTGCAGTCCACACAGCTGGCTTTAAAGCCAAGGTCCTTTTTTTGCATTTCTCGTCTGCTTTCCACAGAGGCACCCTTTTCACTGGGTTTGCACCCCACACATAGACTTCGACGTTTTAATGAAGGAATCATAATCGTAACTATTGCTGTGCACACTCACTGCTCCGCAGGCACCAGGGAAGAACCACTTTAGAACCGGCAGCAGCAGCAAGGCTGTCCAGAGAGCAGTCGTGCCGGAAAACAGCAGCTTCATCGCAAGTGAAGGCGTAGCCGGTGGGGAAGCTAACAAAAGGACCTGCAAAGCGGGAGACGCCATTCCTGAGTAAGAGATAAGCTGCAGCAGTGTGTCACAAATCGGAAAACACCAGTGAGCTGGCACAGTGGTAGAGGGAACCCCAGGGTGTACCAACAGATACAGAAACAATTGAAAGTTAATTTTGAATATTGACCAAGTAAAGCAGAAAGACAGAATGTGCACAATTCCTCGTGCATGAAACGTCAAGATGGTGAAAGTTGGAGCAAAGGGTATTACAAGCAGACAAAGCTAATGAAGTTGAAAGCAGGAATGTGAATATGTCGCCATATCTGAGATGCCAATATGGGGAAAGTTCGAACAAGTATTGCCATAAGCAAATGAACATTGGTGAAGAAGTTAGAAGCTATAACCTGAACGAGTCTCTATATATGAAATGGGGAAAACTGGAACAAGCAGTATCTAAAGCCAACAGAGTGCAGGAGTACAACTGTGCCTTACTAAAACAGAGTTCATCAGGCAGTGAGCCTTTGGGAAGAGATACCTTGCAGAAGAGTACACCAGGGGATCTAAACATCTGCTGAAGGGTTTGTGACAGGAGAGTATACCCGGAATTGAGAATGGTATAAAAGACTTTATTTATTTTTATTTTTTTTAATTGTAACAATTAGTTTACAAATAAACTTCAATTACAATAAACAATAGACGATCTTGCTTTCACATATATAAACATAAATCCACAGGAGGACAAGAAAAACAAGAGAACAAAGACAACACAAGGAAATTATAGTCTTTCAATGACAATCATTCAATGAAGAAAGGAAAGGGGATCTTTCTGATTGACACTGGTCCTCATTCAGAATATGTTCCACTAAATCGCACACTGCACATGTCAGTGGCACATTTGATCCAGATAGTATATGGTACCACCATTTGTCCATGTCCTCGTCAATTGGAGCAAAGGCACCCAAATAGCGAGTTCGATGTTCCTTAATTTTTGGACATTCAATGACTAGGTGTTTTACCGATTCGACTGCGATTTCACAAAACCTACAAAGATTATTCACAATTTTGGGGGCTTTTCGTCTCCATAGAATCTCCTTTGTTGTGTGTGCGTTCAGCCGCAGTCTCAGAAATCGATTACGATGTTTCCTTGAAGGGAAGTTTTGTAGGTATCTTGGGTGGTGGTCCAGACAATTTGTTAGAGAGCCTAGGTCGATCGACGTAGATAGAAGATTTCTTCGTTCTAAGTTCTCTATCCAATTCCATTTCCTTAGTTTTTGTTTCGCAATTTGGGGAGTGTCTATCAAGGTTTCCCACGTTACATCTGCAGTATCCAAAATCCGTTTTAGACCGTTAGTCCAATTTTGTGTAATGCTGCAGTGTTGTTGATGGATCATATTTGCGAAAATTTTGTAGGCCCGAGCCTGGTCCTTTAGTGACATCTTTCGGAACATGGCCAGAGATTTCCAGACAACTATGTTGCATTGATTCAAGTCTGAGTTCATGTCTAATAGAAATCATTGAAACACCTTTTGGTAGTTTGAGAATGCGTCTCCAGAAGAGACCTTCAAGGGTTGGCCATATATGATAATCTAGGTTCCATCCAGCCTCAGCTCCAAACGTGATTGAGGGAATAACCTTTTGTGTATAAAAGGTTAGTACAGGTTTGAGGGTAAATTTCCCATATTCGGCATGTAGCTTCGATCCTTGTAATGCAAATGTCAACATACGTTGCTTCAGGTCGCAGATCCACCCATGCTCTCTTATTGAGATGTTATAAACAATGCCCAAATATCTAATAGATGATACAGGTTGGATCTGAAGTACATCAAGGTTCCAACTAAAGTTCTTTGTTAATCTTTTGGATGTAGTTCCGATCGACATGACCTTTGTTTATTCTATACTGATTTGCAGCGAATTGTCTGATAGATAGCTTTCCAATGCATATAACAGTCTCTGGAGTCCAATCGGTGTTGCATCTAATAGGACAATGTCGTCTGCATATATTATCCAGCTAATGCTGTTGTTGTCTATCCTCGGGGGGAAACAGCGTGTCTGTGTAAATGCTTCAGATATATCAGATATGAAAAGTTTGAATAGCAGAGCAGCTAAAGGGCACCCCTGTTTGACTCTTTTAGTCGTTCTTATTTTATCAGTCAGCTCACCTGCTTCGTTGATTCGCACTCTAACTGAGGTATCTTTGTGGAGAGCCATTATCGGCAGCAGTAATTCAGATGGACACGACCAGTTTGTCAGTTTTTTCCACAATTCTGTTCGATCTAAGGAGTCAAAAGCCTGTTTCATATCAATAAACCCAATAAAGAGATTCTTGCCTTGTTGTAAAGCATTTAATTTCAGCAGGTTTAGTATAGTTAAGTTCACTTCTGTTCCTACGCCTTTGGTAAAACCTGTCTGACGTAAGTCGAAGTGACCAGAACACATAGCCCACTTTGACAACTTCTGTTGTGGGAAAGACGCAAATATCTTCCCCAGGATATCTAAAAGAGCAATTGGTCGATGGTTGGCCGGATCGTCGCGGCATCCTTTCTTAAAAATGGGTACTATGATGGCTGAGTTCCAAGATTTAGGTATCATTTTTGTTGCTGCAATTGTTAGAAGTAGTTGGAAAATGAAGGTTGTCCACAGCTCGTTGTTTGCTTTCAGTGTGACATTGGAAAGGCCATCAGGTCCAGCGGCTCGCAAGTTTTTTAAGTGTCGAATTGCTATTGATATATCTTCTTTTGATTCAATTACATTCCAAGACTGGACTTCATCAAGTCTTTCGTCGCTCAGCTGATGTTCATTGCTCCCAAAAACTTTGGCAAAGTGCTGTTCCCAAGTGGCCTTAGAGATACCATGATGGGTCTTCGCCTGTTGGAATATTGTTTTATTATTTATGATGTTCCTTAAGTCCTTTGTTTGGTGGCAAATAATGAGCTTCAGAATTCGTTCACCTCTTTTCTTGATCTCTCATCGTTTTGAAGCATTTCAACCAGTTTCGATATTGTGTCTTTAGATGTTTCCTTTGCAACAATTTATTTGGATCTGAATATTTAATTTCCTGAGATCATGGTGTAGTTTTTTTTTTTTTTAAGAGACACCAGTGTACTAAATTCATATTTCTTTTGATAGGAGCAGCAATTTGGATGTTTAAACTTGATTTGAAAGTCTACTATGAACGCAGGATAGTTTAGTTTGTCGCATAAAGCGGTCTCCTCCGAGGTTATCATTTCGTTTAATTTCCGCAATTGCTTGCAATTTATTTTTAGTTTGTTGCCTCTTTGATTCACCTCAATTGGTTGGTTGAAGATCTCTTCATTTCTGGGGAAATATGCCTTTAGAGTTAGTTCAAATGGATTATGGTCACTGCTTGATGATTGCAAGACCTTCAGCTGTAGAATCTCATTTAGCATTGTATTTGATGCCCAAATGTAATCAATGACTTTTCTTGAACCATCACGCTGCCAACTAATATTCGGAGGACAATCACCTTTGGTTTGACTGTTGAGCATATGGCAGTTCCTGGCAATCATGGCTGAGTGAAATTGATAGCCTCTGCATGTCGAGTAAGCTTGATGCTTGAATTTGTTCATTATCAAATTCTCATCAAACCACGAGAAATTCAGGTCTCCGCATAATAGGACTTGTAGGTCAGACCATAATTAAATGGTATCATCGATCAATTTTGTAATTAATTGAATGAAATGAGATGAGGATATCATGGCTGAATTCCAATAGGTGTTGAGAATTAGTAGATGATGGAATGGTATTTTAGATCTCTGACTGTTTTGAAGAATTAATCCTTGCACAAACAAGTTTGGAGAAAATGATTTTAAAATCTCCCGGCCTGATGCGTTATTTATCATAGTCAGAAGACCAGAGAACGGTCGACCGAATTGATTTTTCCCAGCCGGGTTTAATATGATTGAATATCCTTCTCTAGACGGCGCCTCCCGCAGCCATGTTTCCTGGAGACATACTGCGAAGTTGGTTTTCATCGAGATGTCGCAATTCTGGAACAAGTGCCGGAAACCTCTAGTGTTCCATGATATAAGGCCATTTCCGTCCTCCTTAGTTTGCAATAGCTAAGTTCTATTCGAGCGAGTCTGTGTTAGAAGTTGGGAGGAGATATTTTGGTTACCGGCTGTTCTTTCTTGGATGTTAAATTGTTTCCTTAACGCCTCACGACGTTGTTCATGGGTTTGCTCGCCAGCAGCTGACACTGCTTTTCTGAAGCCGTCTCTTCAATGTTTTGTTTCCAATGTCAGATCGAATCCGTATGACAACAGCTCGTCTTTTGCAGCGAGCAAGGTGTTTTCTACTGCCTGGGAAGTGATATGTAGATAGACCATATCTAGAGAGTCCTCGTTGATGTATTCCACAATGGCTATGTCGTTTGACGTTATCGTTCTCAGTGACGGAAAGTTGTGTAGCAATTGCATTACATTTCTGCGATTCAAGTTAATTTCATTTGCATCTGGGAAAATATTCTCGAGCCTAAGTCTCCATAGTTTTTGTTCCAGTCAAGATTTCGCAGACACAATTTCTTTAGGATTCAATTGTTTTTGCTTTTGCCATTGGGCTGCCATCATCTTAGGATTTAATTTTACGGAGGTCAGTTTTTTTTGTTGAGCCACAGCATTGTCATCCTTTCTGCTGTAGATTTGTGAATCCTCGTTTGGGCAATTTTGATTTGCATTTAAGCGAGTTTTCTTTCTTTCTCTTTCGTTAGGTATTTCCGTTTGGTGGATTTTTCTCCGACCTTCAGGAGGATTCATGGCCGAGCGGTGAAGTTCTTCTTCTTGTGTTGACTGTTGCAATTCGTCAGATTCGGCTGAAAATGTGGACAGATCACATAAGTCAGTAACACTTACATCAGTTTTCTTTGAGCCAGTGTTAGAATCCAGTCTTCGTCTTTTATTTGGATTAGGAGGGTCTACCACACTTATTTTAGTTATTTCTTTCGGCATGGACTTGCGAACAGGCACTCACTCATTATCCTGTTTATCGTTTGGTGTATTACGTGAGAACAGGCCCAACTTGTGAGGAGTTGAAAGATTTTTCACAAACTGTTTTGTTTTATTTCTGACATTGTTCGTTTTATTTTGCTGCTTATTTGTTGATTGTTTTTTGGCTGGAACTTTTATAGATTTTTCACCTTGTTTCGATGTGGTCGAAGGAACAAACAGTTTTGCTGTTCCAGTAAAGATGTCAAAGGAAGTAACGGGTCCTTTGGAACTCGGTGCAGCTGTGTGGTTTGGGAGTTGAACTTCCACCGCTATTGCTTCAAGTGGATTGATTTTACATTGGTCTGATCCAGACCCTTCGTGTGGTTTGTTTGCAAGAGTACCATTTGACTCTTTTTCAGCTGTAGAAGTCAAATGTGGGTCAGCAATCACAATCATTTCACGGTTTGCTTTATCCAGTACAGGTATCTCCAAGTTCTTTCCTGGGACAGTTATGTGCTTAGGGATGTCGTCAGACGAACTACATTGGTCTATCTTTGCCCTTGTTTTTGCATTTAATTTCTCTGTGCGATATAGAGGTCTCTCATTAGGGGGATGTTCCATGTCGGTCTTATTTCTGGAGAATGAGTGGCGACACCACTTCATGATTTCTAAAATCGCCTCCATTTGATCGTTTTTGTCTGTATGGTCCTTCATAGCAATGTCTCCAAGGCGGTTTTGCCATTGAAATGAGATTTCTGCTTCCCGTTCAACTCTAGACATTAAGTGAATGTTGTTTTGTTCCAAAGACGAGACTTTATTTGTCAGATTGTGTAGCAAGGCATTTTGATCTTTCACAGTCTCGTTTACTTGTTCCATGAGTTTGATAAAAGGAATCAAGGCCAATAATGTTGTTGCCAGGACATTGTTATGAATTTGAATTCCGGCTGCAACCGATAAATTCTCTTTTGAGTGATTAACAGATTCAGATTCAAGATTTGACTGTTCATCTTGTCTGCTAGAGCACCATTAATTTCCTGTTGCTTTCTGAGCTTGCTGGAATACTTTAGTACTGCAGTGGAATCGTAGGTTCTCAGTCGGTTCCTTGGAGGAGCTTGATTGTGTTTTTCTTTTAAAAGTAGTATCAATATTTTGGATATTCTGAGACTCTTTTCGATGGGGTGTACTTGTCCAAGATTTAAGCGTGCCATTAGGATCTTGCGCGAACTTCACTCCTTTTTCGCTATTTGCCAACAACATTTTTTTTGGGAGCGATACATTCTGTGGGGCCGTAGAGAAGCTGTGTATTAATTTGTTTTAACTGCTTGATAATCCGCAGTCAGCCTCTCAGTTAGCCGCGCTTTGCGTCCTGCTAAGTCTATCCCAAGACTTTTTTTGTGGTTTTTCGTAGAAGGGCCCGTCAGAAGAGAAGGCAACGAGGGCGCTGGTGGAAGGGAGTCAAGCTGGCATGAAACATCTCTTCCACATACGTCTGCCTCAGTTCGAGACATCGTAGTCTCAGCAATAACTCTGCTGTCTGTAGGGCTGTGTATAGAATCGTTGTTTAAAGGCGGGACGAAGGAAAAGTTTGTTTGGTTCCTTGAACTATTTGGTAGTTTTAGAGCCAGAAGTTCAGTGTCTGTAACATCAAACGGTGATAGAAAGGAGGCGGTGTCAATTTCGATCATCGCCAGTGGCGCAGGTGGCACAGGTAGATGATGATCTTTTACCGCAGATACCGCTATATTTCGGTCAAGATCGAGTGGGGCTGTATTTGAGGACACCTCTCCCACAGTCTCACTGCCCACACCACCCAACATATTTGATTGGGAAACTTCAGGTAAGGAGTCGGGCAGCATAGTCTGTGTTGGTCGATCAATTTCATCTATATGTGCCTGGGACGGCAGCTGATTTAAGTTTTTGTTCACATCCAATCCTGGGAGATTTTCCGGTTGATTGGTCGTTATGTCGGCAATGACATGTCCAACTGTTTCAGACAGGAGTACATAAGATTTAACATTCAAGGACTGCAATGTCAATGCTTCAGCCGGAACGTCGACCGACAACATTTCACCAAGATTCACATCAGCTGGGGCAGCATTCGAGTCGGCCTCATTTATGCTCATCACAGAAACTCGCAAAAGACAGTGAGGCGGACTTGCGGTGGTAAGTTGTACTGGATTAGGAAGGGGTGGGGGGAGGAGGAGGGAGAGGAAAGGCAAGGTGTGTCTGCCACAGCAGACAAGCAGGACAGGGGGGCAATCGAGCGAATGTGGGTGTCACGTCTCGCGTTGCTCGCTCCATTAAGAACCGCACAACCACAGGCCCCACACCACACCTAACAACAAGAGCAGTCCTTGCACATAGAAAAAACCAGCAGTTTGGCTGGCATAGGAGGACACCAGCCTTAGAAGATATTGGGCCTCATTACAAGTCAGCCGGTCCACAAACAAGGGTGGCGGTAAATCCGCTGCCACTGTTGTTTCCGGACCGGCTCATTCTGAGTTCTGCAGGCGGGAGATGTCACTCCCGCCAGGTCTGACCTGGCGGAAACACCACACGCCTGCAGGCGGACATGGAAACACCGGCTCCGTCATAGACGGAACCAGTGTTTCCATGGGAATGGGTATTTACAGAATTCCGCCTCCAGAATTACCGGGTCGCCGGGGTTGTAATGCCCTGGTGATTCCGGCAATCACAGAAGCGGAATGGTATTACCGGTCCGGCGGCAGCCTGCCGGTTTTTCCGGCACGGGTAGTGCCGGACTCGTAATGAGGCCCATTGTGGGGAAGAGACGCTTTTTTTTAATCCTTGAAGTGTTGCTTGTATAAAAGACACTTTTACCAGTCTTGAGAAGTTATATGGAAGAGACATTCCTACTATCTTTAAGAGAACACAACACGGTTTGGAAAAGACACTTTCACCATCCTTCCTGAAAGAATACAGGCAAAGGGAACTCTCTTCTGGATCCAAGGAAGCCTTCTTGGAAGAAACCATTTTTGTTGGATTTATCCATTTGCTTTATTTACATTTGAACACATTTCGGCTAAACCTAGATCAGAGACCCTTACATGTAAGGGTCTCATTTCTGGTGTGAGGGTCAGATATGTTTTGGACACAAGGACCGTTTTCTTAATTTTGACGAGACACAGACTGATCTTTAGTTATAGTTTCCTAGGTAGGGAAACTCTTTAGGATAGGGACCAAGAGTCCTTTAGCCAGTCCTTTCCTTAGAAGGAAGAGGTCTGATGTTGAGAACACTCATTTCTGACCCTTCACAGTGTCAGTCTACCATTTCACCTGAATAAATGAGGACATATCTTTCAATTGTTCACGCTTGGTTGCATTTAAGCATCCAAACACGTGACTGGTATTTGGCGTGTTGGACCGAGGTTTGTATTGACACTTAGAGTACGAGGTGTTACTAATGCCAGTATTGCTTGGACATTCGCTTGTAATGTGCTTTTCGCCTCCTTCTACCAAAGGAAGGCCATCATAGAAGGCGAGGCGCTGTATCAAACAATTCAAGTGCAGGGCCCTCTGCACGCACGTTCACTTTACGATTAACATGCATTTGCTTTGCACCAGATAACGGGCGGGCAACAAGCATCATTGAATTATAAAAGTGGCCGATTTTAAGAGTCTTGCTGTATTAATCCATTAGGAAACTCTCCTCGCATATTAGACATTGCACCTGGGTGGCCACTGTATCTAAACCCTGTTGTGATCTCATCATGTAGAATACGGCTTTCTCCCACAGGCTCAGGGGTTCAGAGAGGATGACTGCCGAGATTCTAGCTGCCTTCACTGTGCCCGCAAGTAGGCAGGCAGGCATGCAGCAGCACTCAGCAGGGGCAAGGAGATGCCCGGTACATCTGAACATGGGTAGAGCCTAACCCTAATATTCAAACATGGGGATTATGTGCTACAGCACTTCAATTCCCATGGACAAAGGGGTCTACCAACGCGCAGCCCTGGAAAAAGCCATCACAAATCCAACTCTGCACAGGCAGGAAACATGGTAGGAGTAGGGCTTGCCTTTGGCCCATCCACAGATCTCCAAACCAAGAATCCAGGGACACGAGCTCTGCCAATAAGTCGAAATTCAGACCAACACCAGAGCACAGAGTGCTACAATCAAACTGAGAAAAGCAGAACATAAAACCACAGCACTTGCATGCAGCAAACACCAAAGGAGAGGCTCTGGACCGTCAAACCCGAGGCGAGACATCCTGGTGACTCACCAAATCAATAAGGCACGAAACGCATACACAGAAGAATCCATTTGGTTCAGGACACAGGTGGCACCCAAACAAGTATTCACAGAGCGCACACTGTGGCCATCCAGGGCAAGCCAATAAACTAGGACAGCACCCGGACTTATTAAGCAGACACTCGGGAGCAAAGTATCACCCCCATCACCTGTGTATCCTAGGAAACATGGGGGCAAGAACATATACATTCAGCCAGGGGGTCCCATCCAGCACAGCGTATGCATCCATCCACTAGACCATGGCCAGGTTGCAAAGCAGGGTGTCTCAGGGGTGAACTGGCCTACAGGGAACTCTGGAGATTTCCCAGGCGGCCTCTGCACCCCTCGGCCTCGCCTGTGTGGCAATCTAGATTATTTACACATGTTCTCATAGAAAAAGGGGCGAGCTTTACTGAAAATGTGTAATATGCGGACACTTTGAACATTATTTCCCTGGCTCATCAATCCAATAACATGGACCACAACTAACAGAAAAGCACCATAGCATGTACACAGAACATGCACTAGCATGACAGGTCCCCCCCGTCCCCCTAACCCCCTGCGCCTCCACTGTGCATTCAGCCCATTTCAGGTCACAAAGAGGTGCCAACCAAACCTCTAGGCGAGGTGATGAATCCTATACCTCAACCAGTAGACACACAGGACACACAATTCAGCCAGGCCCCTGTGGCAACAGGTTTCCAGAAATGGAAGTTCTGTGATGGACATGATCAAATAGCTCGAGTCCAGAGCACCCCATGGACCTCGGAACATGCCAGGGACACCCGGAGAATCCTAAATAACACTAGGACTGCGGACCAAGCATTGGACATCGAACCATAGGCAACCTATGAACCCCAGAACATGACAGACGCCCAGAGAATCCTTCACTGCCCAAACAAGGGCAGGGCAATCCGCTGCCTGTTTACAGCTACACGCTGTCTGAAAACGAAATTCGTCATTGAAGTACACAAGGTACTTCATTGCTCAAAAATGGCCGACCGATTCCTGATGCCTGCCTGCATCACCTACTGAGGCCTGAGCAAGCCTACCTGATTGGCTGCCCCCGCCTATTTGTCCTCTGATTGGGCGCCGGCAGGCAAAGCCGGCCCACTTCACTCAAGGCCCACTGCTAAAAAGGCCATCTCCTGTTTCCATGCCTGTTACCTGCCTACTCTGCCGTCTGCCAGAACCCCTGGTTCTCCAACACACGACAGCCAAGGTAACTTTGCATTACAGCTTACTGTACCACATTGACATTATCTGCGTAGTCCCTGCTACAAATCTACATGAACTCCGCTGCAAATGACTTTGTCCCAAGCTATCTCCACTTTGCAGTGCACTTTTAAACTCACTCGTGCATCGCCGCCGTTCTGGTGTGCCACTTGAGTACCTTAACCCACCTTTGTTACCTAAACCAGATGGGGCCCCATGCACTCTAGATCTACTGTGACGCCCTGTGTTGATTCTAATTTAGGTGCTGCCATGTGTATTGTAACCTGCCTTTGATGCCCAAATCTAGATACTGCCCTGTGCATTCTAGCTTAATTGTGCTTGTGACGCCTCACTGAAGTACATAGGCATACTAGCCCTGACTAAAACTGTCAAACATTGGTGCTAAAGCACCAGCATAATTGTATCTCATTCCCCACTCGGGCAGCCCAATATACCTGTCACTGTGCCCTCTTCACCCAACATGCGCACCCTCCAGACCGGCCTTCTATATACATCCTGGTCCCTAGCCTGGACTACTCTAACCATCACCACAATAATGGCCCTCACCAACCTCACCCCCTGCAACCTGCAAGAGAAAAACTTGCGACTTAGAGCTAGGCTGCCACGACTTTATGACATCAAAAATAAAAGAACTAGTCCACCAGTACCTACATGTACCCCTACTGCCATTACGTCTAACATCTTAGCCTCAGCAACGATAAATCGTCCCGAACCACAAGGTGACCTATACTACAAACAGAGGAGACCCAACCACCCTAATCCCGGATCTGCCAAAGACTCCATTACTACTCCTACATTATCAGGAGCCCTTATTAATGCTAAGTCCCTTATAGCACACAATACTGAAATAGCTGATATACTGGCTATGGATAACTTGGATATCCTTGCTGTTTCTGAAACCTGGCTCCATGATGCAGCCGGCCCTGCCCTCATGACTGCCATACAGGACAATTACAACATCCTAAGAGTCGACCAGCCTAACACTAGAGGAGGCGGCCTGGCCATCATAACCAAAACGCAGCTAGCTGCTAGACTCACCCCACACCCAGCAATCACATTGTGCGAACTTCTCTCAGCTAAAATACCTATCTCAAACAATAGCACACTAACGATACTTCTAGTGTACAGACCACCAGGCCCATTAGGCAATTTTGAGGAACACCTATCTAGTCTCCTTACTAACAGCATTAAAGACTCCACCCAGCTCCTTTTACTAGGTGACTTTAACCTGGGCTTTAATGACGCTGAAGACAAACAAGCCCAATCTATCCAATCCATTTTAGTCAATCACGACATCACCCAAAATGTCCTAGCTCCTACACACACAAAAGGACGCACACTAGACTGGATAGCTAACCATAACTGTGACATCACCATCTCTAGTATTCTACCTCAAATATGGACGGACCACTATCTCATATGCTTTACGGCCAGCATCGAGCCTCCCAAACCTAACGAGAATAAAATAGCACCCCCCATTCCAACGAGAAGCAAGAAAGAAATCACGGCTGAAAAACTACTCCCACTACTCCTACCAGCTCTCTCCGCCAGCTCCAATGAATCCAACCCTAGCAAATTAGTCGAGTCATTTAACAACTCCATGGCCAAAGCTCTAGACTTGATCGCCCCTATCAAATTTCATAAAAGTAAACGTGAAGCTCTCCTTAACTACTGGTTCACCCCCCCAACTCAAAGAAATGCGGATCCAAAAACGCAAACTCCAAGCTATCTGGAGGCATACCCCTTCTGCTGACAATAAAACTACACTTGCCAACTTTGCAAAAAGTTACAAGAAGGAAATAATTCAAACTAAAAAAGATTCATTCAATGATAGCATCAGTAAAGCCAACTCGAATTCCAAAGAGCTCTTCACTATTCTCCCGGAATTGGAAAACCCAATTGCCCCTACAGACAATGTCCCCAAGGACAAATCCTGGTGCACCAGCATCCAAAATGCCCTAGCAAATAAAATTACAACCCTTCAATCCAAAATTGCCAAGAAAAAAGCCTCCTTGAGCCCTAGCGGAACTCATACCACCCCACGGAAAGAAATACCGAGCATAACCACCCAAAGCAACTGTAAACCCTTCAGGTTCACTAATATCTCTATATTGGAAACAGAAAAGGTTATTCTATCCCTTAAACCATCGAATTGCGAAGGCGACAGCTGCCCTGCGCAAATCATCAAGGATTCAGCCAGAGATTTAGCACCCTTCATTTCGAAACTTATCAACGCCTCCTTCAATAAAAGTACTGTACCTACTAACCTTAAAGAATGTTGGGTACTGCCCCTACTCAAAAAACAGACACTTGACCCAGCAATCCCCACTAACTACAGGCCCATTACTACGGTCCCATTTCTCCTTAAAATAGATAGAGTAGCCTACCTCCAAATCCAAAACTACTTGGAGACACACCAACTATTAGGGTCACGGTAATCTGGCTTCAGACCACTTCACAGTACTGAAACGGCCCTCATTGACCTCAAGACACAAATCGACGAGTTGAAGGATAAAGGTACTACAGCTATGCTCCTCCTCCTTGACCTATCAGCGGCCTTTGACCTGGTGGATCATGCAGTATTATGCAACCACTTAGCGTCTGCCGCCCATTTCTCAAGTGAAGCTATAGCATGGGTACAATCCTTCCTAGCTAACCGTACGATGAGTGTTCTCCCCGGTAGCGGCAGCGGACCCAATCCATATCACCTGTGGCGTCCCACAAGGCTCATGTGTCTCCCCGACAATGTATAATATATTTACTAAGCCACTCTTCAACAAACTTGACAGATTAGGGGTAACCTACACCAATTATGTGGACGATACGCAGATTCTCATACCACTATCTGGCAACTTTGTCGAAGACACAGCTCTAGTAAACAAAATTTACCTCCTCATTCAGGCATGGATGGCCTCCCATGGCCTCTGTCTAAATGACGACAAGACAGAGATACTGATCTTGGGTTCCGACTCCAACCTAAAAAAAACAGAGTCCCAACTATAGTAACTTCAACATAGATGAAACCCCTAGATTTAGATGATCCAAAGCGGGCGGAGCTAGCTTCCCTGTTAGAGCTGCCCAGGCATGGAACGCATTGCCTACTGCACTAAGGGCTAATCTACCATACACCAACTTCAGATGTAAGCTAAAAAACTGGCTCTGGTCCAACAACTAATTTGCGCGGTACCTATGGCCATGATACTCCCGAAACTTAGTCTATGACTATTCTGCTTTTACCCTTTTACCTTTTTGTACACACCTCTAATACTGTAACATGTTAGTTTTTCATTTCCAACTGCTTGTATGGACATGTATGCAGTGTATTGTTATGCTTCTTATCCTCTGTATGCAACCTAAGCTTAAGTAACCTTGTACCTGCTGCGCCCAGCTACCCCTGGATTTTGTGCGCATTATCAAATAATAAACTAAATAACCCTAGGACTGCGGACAGAGTGCTGGCCATCAAGCCAGCGGCAACCTATGAACATCGGAACATGCCAGGGACACCCGGAGAATCCACAATAACCATCGCACTGTGGACCAAGTGCTGGACATCGAACCAGACACAACCTATGAACATCGGAACATCCAGGGACACCAGGAGAATCCACAATAACCATCGCACTGCGGACCAAGTACTGGACATCGAACCAGATGCAACCTATGAACCTCAAGACATGCCAGGGACACCTGGAGAATTCACAATAACCCTTGCACTGCGGACCAAGTGCTGGACATCGAACCAGACTCCATATCAACCAATGGACTCTCTAAAGGAGAGTGAGCAGGAATCCAGGACAGGCAATGTATCCAATGTCTCTGGTAACCAGTAGGGAACTGAGGGGACAGAGCCTAGATTTGGGAACAGCAATTTCTCCCATAAGTATGAGGTGCAGCATATGTCTAAGTGCACGCAGGAGATAAGGACAGCTCCAAAGCATCTAGCACAACATGCCAAAATGATTTTAATGAAGCACACAGGAGTGGAACGTTCTGATCACACTCACTGCTGTAACAAAGCCATGAGCCCAATACACAGTTGGGCCAGAAGCAAGTTCAGAAATGCTTGCTGCCTCTACTCTTCCTCAAACAGCACATGCATCAGAATAGCACTTCCACAGGCCTGGTAAACCTTGCACTCAAGCTGGGGGCATGATATTCAACAGCATGTTACAGTCTCTAATAAGCAGAGTCTCACTCACCTGGTGCCTC
Source organism: Ambystoma mexicanum (assembly GCF_040938575.1). Lineage (NCBI taxonomy): Eukaryota > Metazoa > Chordata > Amphibia > Caudata > Ambystomatidae > Ambystoma > Ambystoma mexicanum. The sequence continues at coordinate 1,286,409,752 of NC_090928.1, forward strand.
CAAAAAGAATGATCTTGTCTCCCATCATGCAACAGCACTGCCTTCGACGTGGGCACGGCCCTTTCCCCCGGGGCTCCACCTTCTTCCAAGAGAAAGAGACTGGGGGAGGAAGGTGGGGAACAGAGCAGGAAGGTCAGTTCAGCATGTACAGAACAGAAGGCATCTGCTAAGCATGTATAGAACATGCACATCATATACAGGTGGGTCAGGTAGGTGTGCAGGGAAGAGGCGGTGTTGCTAAGAATAGATGGAACAAAAAGGGACTGTAGGCCTACTTAGAGAGTCATGCCATCTATGCATACATACAACAGGCAAGTTCCCAAGTGCACAGAAAGGCACCCATGTATGCACACAGCAGGTAGGTCAGTGGAGGGCATAAAGAATGGACAGATCAACTAAGCCTATCCAGATCCAGCAGCTTAACCAAGCTTGCTGACTGAATCATTTGCAGAGAAAATGCACATCACAGCAGTATGTACAAACTGGCCGCCCATCATCTGTGTACGCAGCACGTGGGGGTTAGGGGGGTGCTATATGTGTACACAGGATAGGAAACTCTGGTATATGCATCAACTGAATAGGCAGGTTAACTAGGAATGCACAGGACAGCCAAGTCCATGAAGCATGTACGAAACAGGCAAGTAAACCAAGCAGGCACATAATAGTCCGGCCCCTTCCAGATGTACAGAATAGGTTCTCAACTGGTCAGCATGTCCATAAAGCAGGCACGGATACATATGACAAACACAGGTGCAGCTTGCGAGAGACCTCTTCCTGGTCACTTGCGAGCCACCCACCCACCCCGGCTAACAATCAGCTTTCATTTCCCTCCAATGCCCACTGCTCAGTCTAGTTCACCCACATTTTCCCCTCGACCTTAAATGAAGACCTAAGACTTCTCCTCACCAGGGACACCAAATCGCAGGCCTGGGATTTGCTTTTACTCTATATTCAAAGATTAGAGCCCAAACAGAGGTACACAAACATACTCATTAATTAGGCCCGCATAACAACAAGAAGCCAAACTTCAAGAAAAGCCTAGAACCCTGAAGCACACGTGTGTATACACCTTCAACTTCACAGTTGATAGCGTCCGAGTGATACTACCTACACGTTACTCTTAAACACAGCAAAGCTGTTCAAATCAATGAAACATGAGACACTAATTAGTAAAAAGAAATGCAGTTAAAACAAGAACCATACACTCTGCCTTATAAGGCATCTATACCTGCTCCTTCCCCACCAGGTAAGTAGGCCTGCTGCCTCAATCAACGTTCCAGTTAAGTGCCCCATAGAAGAGTTGGAAGTCTTAAAGTCCATCTAGATCTAGCTTTGGCAAAGCCAATAGGTTTGGCATAAAGCCCTTTGAAGTTAACAGGTAAGTAGAGGTTTTAGGGAAACTCTCTCAGTCTCAGGTCAGTGGGGGTCACTCTAGAGGAGATCCTTAGCTAGAGAAATACAAGGACTCCATTGGGTGAGACGCGGTATTTGTCTTCCTCTAGGGACATTTCCTCAACATTAAAGTATGTATTGGCTTGTTGTCATAACAATGTTTTTGTTCCCCACGTTGGGGTAAATACAATCTTAAACCCTTAGGCGTTGAAAGAAATGAAAACCCTTCTAAACCCATGAAGACACAGAGCTAAAAGCTCCCCTAACTCCCAAAGGTATAGTGAAAAGTCTGAATAATAAAAATTTAAAATCTAAAGAACTTTATTCCTCCAGTCCAATCCAGTCCTATGATTGATCCTTATGATATTCCTTTAAAGAATATTATTAGAAACAGAAATGAGTTGGAGATCAAAACTAGCTATAAAAACTGATGTTTGCATTAGGGACTTCAAGTCCCATAATTCCCAAAGTACTGGGACAATGAAGAGGGCTAAAGAGGAAGAACACTGCAAAGTGCAGCTTGTTAATGGGAATGACCCACACCTGAGGGAGACTGGGAGGTTTAAAAGGCCCCCCAGGTGCAAGCGATTAGATTGCAGCAGGAGCAGAGACTGCAGCAGGAGCAGAGCAGTGGTCATGAGTGGAGGAGTAGTGCATTCTCCACGTTGCAGCAGAACAACAAGTTACTTACCAACTGTAACGTTCTTTCAATTGGATGTTCCTTCCACCCACGTATTCCTTATCTTATGATAATTCGTATCCCAGCTCTGCTGCTTTGGAAATTTTTCTTCACCAGAGGGCACTGTGCTCAAGGCCGCGGAGTCTTAGTCCCTCGAGGACCGCCGTCGAGCGTCGACGTCATCTGCTGTATAAAGGGCTCGAGCAGTGACCGTTACCTCAGTTCTGTTTTCACGGTGTTCATGGTCGCATCAGCTGATCAGGTCTTAAGCCCTCAGGCTCTTAAGGAAGTTAGAGTGCAACTGACGTGAACTGTACGGAGGGGTAGGTTGGGAGGGTCGATGAGGAACACGTGGGAGGAACATCCAATCGAAAGAAAGTTACAGTTGATAAGTAACTTGTTCTTCGAATGGATTGTGTCCTCCCACGTATTCCTCATCTTATCATAGACTCCCATAGCAGTGGTAAATTTGGAGGTTGGAGTACTAGAAATTTTTAGTTATGGTCTGAATGAAGGATGGCTTTTGCAAATAGTCCTCCTTGATAGGAAGTGGGGTCCAAGAAGTAATGCTTCACAAAGGTGTGCATTGACGACCAGGTGGCCGCAGCACAAATATCCTGCACAGGGACAACCCTCTGAAGAGCCGTGGAAGTTGCCATGCCTCTAGTTGAATGAGCCCTTAATCCATCTGGAGGCTCTTTTCCAGTCAATTTATAGCATTCAGAGATTGCTAGAATTATCCATCTGGATAGAGTTTGTTTAGACACTCCAAGGCCCAATTTGTGTCCAGTATACCCAACAAAAAGTTGGTCACATTGTCGAAGATTTGCCAATCTGGAAATGTAGAAACAGAGCCCTTTTTGGGTCCAGTCTATGTAACCTTTCCTCTTCCTTACTAGCTTGAGGAGGATAAAAAGAAGGTAAGGTAATTTTTTGTGACAGATGAAAATCAGAAACTATTTTAGGCAAGAAAGATGGTTTGACTTTTAGAATAACTTTGTCCCTATGGAAAATGGTGTGAGAAGGCTTACACTCACTTACCCTGCGGGCCGATGTTATAGCCACCAACAGAATTGTTTTAAAAGTGAGAAGTCTTAATGGGCAAGAATGTAAAGGTTCAAAAGGGGCACACATGAGAAATCTTAAGACTAAATTCAAATCCCAAATAGGCACCTGAAAAGGTGTCGGGAGGGGGGAGAGGAGAGGTACACATTTGTTAGCCCTTTCAAGAAATGAATTACTAAGGGTATTTTAAAATGGGGCACCTCTTCCGAGGAACGCTTAAAGATAGATAGCACTACCAAATATCCTTTTATAGATTGCCCTCAGCTCCAAAAGGTGGATGTGTAGCTTGGAATCCTATGAAGACCAACGACCGCTGATTGTCAGCTCGTTGGTGTGGGCTCCACACCCCGTGAGTGAGACGTCCGTCACTACCGTTATCTCCAGCCATGGTTGCCAAAAAGGTTCCCCTTGAGGATATTCTCCTTGCAGACCACCATAGGAGGAGATCTTGAGCCACTTTAGTTGAGACTTGCAGAAGATCTGACATCTCCCCTGAAAATTGGGACCATCGAGTCCTGAGGGCCCACTGAAGGGATCTCATCCTCAATCTGGCCTTTGGCACCAGAAAAATACAGTATGCCATGAGGCCTAGCAACCTTAGAAAGTCGAATGCCGGTAGATGTTGGGCATCTTGAAACTTGTTACCATCTGCAAAATGTGGTGAGCTCTCTCCTCGGGAGGTGAGGCTTTCCCTGAGGAAGTATCCAGGACTGCTCCGATGAATTTGAGTCTTTGGCTTGGAATCATTTGTGACTTCTTGTAATTGAGGGAGAAGCCCAGAGTGTAAGAAGTGGCATTTCAAGGCCAGATATTCACGGGCTCGTTCGGGTGAACTTGTCCTGATCAACCAATCGTCCAGGTAAGGGTAGACGTGAATCCCCTTCTTCTGATACTCGCTGCCACCACCGCCATCATTTTGGTGAAAACCCTCAGGCGGAGGTCAGCCCAAAAGGTAGAACCCGAAACTGATAATGAGAACCACCAATTGCGAACCTCAGGTACTTACTGTGCTTGAGATGGAGTGGTACATGAAAGTAAGCATCCTGAAGGTCCAATGAAACCAGCCAGTCCTGAAGCTGAAGAGCCTGAAGAATCTGAGAAAGGGTCACCATCTTGAACTTGTCCTTCCTTCCTGAGGAACTTGTCCAAGATGGGTCTCAATCCTTCGTCCTTTTTGCGGATGGGAAAATAAGGGGAGTACCAACCCTTGTCCCTCTGCGCTACAGGTACATGTTCTATTGCATCTTTTTCTAGCAGGGTTAAAATCTCCTGCACAAGGAATTTTTACAGAGTTGGCTCCCGGTGGATGATTTTGATGTCTTTGATGAAATGGAAGGCAGTAACCATGGCTCACTATCTCTAGTGCCCAGGCATCTGACGTAATGCCCCGCCATTCATCCAGATACCGAGTGACTGCCTCCCACTGGGGTCTTGTAGGTGAAGACCTCAAAGTGGCTTTGCAGCGAGTGCAGCAGTGGCCGAGGAGGTAGTAGCTGCTGCTGTGGCTGGTCTAGCACCTTTCCCTTTTCCACCACAAAAGGGTTTTCTCTGTTGGCCTCTCTGACTGGCCTGCCCCCTCCCTTTTCCAAAAGAGGAGTAGAAGAGAAAGGGGCAACTCTTCCAGGAAGATGAGCCTGCGTAAGTATGTTGTTGAGGTTGCCTGATAGCGGCACTAAATGATTTTGCTAACGCTTTTGAGGTCTACAGCTTCTCCAAACTCTTGTCCGCCTTGCTGCCAAACAACCTCAAGCCGTCAAAGGACATATTAAGTAATCTAGATTGCACATCAGGTGCAAAGCGATATTTACTTAGCCATGCAAACCTGCGTAGGACTGTGTTAGATGCCATGGACCTGCTTACATTATCCACACTGTCCAGTCCTGACTGAAGGAATTCCTCCATAGCCTCTTTACCATCTTTTACCATAGCCAGGAAACCATCCCGTTCCTCACCTTCCGGGATGGGTTCAGCCGCTGAGGTCATGCAGTCCCACTGGGTATATGTAAATCTTGCTAAAGTGCTAGTGACAGTCGTTTTAAGGGCCATGCTGCCCGAGGAAAAAGACTTTCCGGGCCCAAGCATCAACTTTTATTTATTATTCGTGTCTGGTGGTATTGATGGGTAAGATGATTGCGTAGTGGAGGTTGCAGCTTGAACCACTAGACTTTCAAGGGAGGGATGTTTAGATTAATATTCTGGATCTGATAAAGATGGCCTGTATTTTGGTACACATTTCTTGTTTACTGCTGAAATAGAATCAGGAGTATTCCAATTTACCATCACCCGCTTTGAAGTGCATTATGGAATGGAAGAACAGGATCTTTCAGAGGACCTTCACTCAGGATATCCGTCATGTCATCCTGGTCGAAATCTGAGCAAGCTGCCTTCCAACCCATACAATCAATGACCCTTCCCATAAGATTCCTATAACTAGGATCAGCATGATCTGTAGGGTCTGGTCTTTCAAAATCTACTTCAGGTGAAGTGTCTAGGCCACTGGCATTTTGGAGACAGTCAAAGATCTGCTATTTTGGAACTCGGGTCCACTAGCTCTTCAGGGACCTCTCTGGCTCCAAACCGAACTCCAGCTGAAGTGACATATTCTTCAGAGGAGTGTTCTTCAAAAATGGATGACATGGATCTGAAAAAAGTCCTGTCTGAGTTGAGGATGGAAAGCTTTTTCAGGTAAAGAGGGTGTTATCGACTTATGCATGGGTAATGGCGTTGACTTGGGTATCAGGATTAATGAATGCCTCGATAAAGGTGACGCTGGCTTCGATGTTTTCGAAGGCGGCTTCGATACTGTCGAAGGCGTCAACGCCATTTTCACCTGCGGTTTCGACGCCATTTTCACCTGCGGTTTCGACGCCACGGTCATCGACTGTGTCGAGTCCAGTTTCGACATCTATGCCGATTCCGCTACCACCGATTTATGCACCAGAGGTTTTGACTTAGTACGAGGCGTCGGGGAGATTTCCCTTGATGACACTCTCAACTCTTTCGACTCTCACGTGTTTAGATCTTGATTTCCCTCTGTCACTTTTAGAGTGGGTAGAGGCATGATCACCACGCGGCAACTTCTAGGGGCTCTGGGCTGCTTTCTCAAATATTTTAAGCATTGAAGCCCTAAAGGCCTCCTATTTTTCTGGGGAACCGTGCTTGGATGGATAAGTTACTCTCCTCTCAGAGGAGGAGGAGGAGGAAGACCTGTGATGTCGCTTTTTTGACTTCTTAGTCGAAGACAAGGAGGATTTCCCAGAGCAACTCTTTGATCTCGACCTCCTCGACCCATGTCGAGATTTTCGATTAGATTCATCCGAATCTTTGTCATTTAGAAGACTTGTAAGTTTCCTCCCCCACCGCCAGTTTACCTCTACACTCAAGAGCCTGATTGGACATGGCCTGGCAGGAACTGCACTCGTCAACCCGATGGTCTGGGCTGAGGCACCAGAGGCAATTCCGATGGGGTCAGTTATTGACATTTTCCTACCACACTTCTGACTGTCTTGGGTGTGGTGGGAGTAGATGACAAGGACATTGTCTAGGAAAAATCTGATGCGCTGTTCATAACACGAAGCAGTTTGCGTCGGAAAAATGGAACTGAGGTAACGGGTGCTGCTCGAGCCCTTTATACAGCGGAACACGTCGACACTCAAAACATTTCCGAAGCAGCAGAGCTGGGATACGAATTATCATAAGATGAGCAATACGTTCGAAGCAGACATTGGAGGAGGGAGAAGATGCCGGGACCAATGTTGAGCAGCGAGCAGTAGCTAGTCAGGAGAGGGTCCTTGCCTCCAGAAACCTTAACAGCAGAGTTTGCCCTCTGAAGACCTGTTTTGAAGAGTCAGCGGAGCAGGAGGCTTAAGTATGGAATGCTTTCTTCCCCATCAGGCTATCTACGGTGGCAGGCGAGCACTGGAGTCTCCAGAGCAAAGGAAGCTCGGTGTACAATTGGCGCAGGCGGTGGCAGACTAAAATCAGCAGATTGCCGGGTCGCCAGAAGGTGCTGAAGCGAAGGACCTGTGAGCAGCGAGAGAATCTGAAGCGGACGCCTTACCCGGTGAGTTCACCAGCTGATAGTGACACCGGAGCACTCGGAGACCGCTTGTGTGCTAGATACAGGTGTTTTCAGATTAGAAAACACTCGCGTGTGTGTGAAATTAATACGAAAGGCAATTTTGAATACCAAACTATCAGAAACCAGAGAACACGATTGTGCCAAACCAAATGTCTTTAAGCATGCGAGTTTGTTTAGAGCCGAACAACAATATGTGGAAATACTCCTAGAACCTAATGTAAACAACTATTACCCAAGCCAAAAACAAGCAGAAGTAAGGAAATCTAAAACCAACAGATCTTGGCAAAGTCGGAAGTGGACTAATGAAAGTTCCAATGGTTGTAAAGCTTATTGCCCATATTTGAAGAAGCAACTAACAAAAGTTGGTATAAACCCACATTACCAAAGGCAAGGAAGAAGCAGAAGAAACACATTGCCTTGTCAGTGTTTGGTTATTAACACAGTGGGGAAGCGAGAGTGGCAAGAAGGCTGCCCTTCTGGAAAAGGTGTTCAGAAGGAGCGGAGCATAACTTGCAGAGGTTCTGGAAAGTGCAAGAGTGTTCTAAAGAGCACCAATGTGAATCTTGCCTTCCCTGAAGAACTGCTTAAAACCTGATATTGTAAAGTAATGAACACTGCAAAGTTATTGAAAGCTGATCTTAACCACAGAGGCACATGTTTGTAAATTACTTTTCGGGCAGGGGAGTATGACCAAACAGCAAGCTTTGAAGTAGTAGGTCTGGCATGGAAGCAAACCAGGTGTGATTGAAGAAGTAGGCCTGGCATGGAAGCAAACCAGGTGTGATTGAAGTAGTAGGCCTGGCATGGAAGCAGACAAGGTGTGACTGAAGTAGTAGGCCTGGCATGGAAGCAAACCTGGTGTGATTGAAGTAGAATGCCTGGCATGGAAGCAAACCAGGCAACCAGGTGTGATTGAAGTAGTAGGACTGCCATGGAAGCAAACCAGGTAACCAGGTGTGAAGTAGTAGGACTGGCATGGAAGCAAACCAGGTTTGATTGAAGTAGTAGGCCTGGCATGAAGCAAACCAGGTAACCAGGTGTGATTGAAGTAGTAGGACTGGCATGGAAGCAAACCAGGTGTGATTGAAGTAGTAGGCCTTGCATGGAAGCAAACCAGGTGTGATTGAAGTAGTAGGCCTGACATGGACGCAAACCAGGTGTGATTGAAGTAGTGGGCCTGGCATGGATGCAAACCATGTGTGAATGAACTAGTAGGCCTGGCAAGGAAGCAAATCAGGTGTAATTGAAGTAGGCCTGGCATGGACGCACAACATGGGTGAAGTAGTAGGCCTGGCATGGAAGCAACCAGGTAACCAGGTGTGATTGAAGTAGTAGGACTGGAATGGAAGCAAACCAGGTTTGATTGAAGTAGTAGGACTGGCATGGAAGCAAACCAGGTGTGATTGAAGTAGTAGGCCTGGCATGGAAGCAAACCAGGTGTGATTGGAGTAGTAGGCCTGGCATGGACGCAAACCATGGGTGATTGAAGTAGTAGATCTGGCATGGAAGTAAACCAGGTAGAAGTTGATGAAGTACTGCAAAGAGGTGTTGGCAAATTATCCGGACAAACTTTTATTGCTGAAGCAAGAACTACATTAAACTGCTGCAAAAGTGTTACATAACTTCTGAAATAAGTTGTTGCAGAAGCATCCTGACAAAGACAATGTGTCATATATCGCCCTTGGAAAGTATGGAGCAGATGGGCGATATGGAAGAAGGACTAGACTCCGAGTAACTGCAAGGTACGGTCTAGTCTTTCTGTTGTACTGCCTACAAGTACCGGAAAAAGGAGAACACCTGTGCGTTGCAACTTTCTTGCTGCCGACGTGAGTACACCTCGCTTGTGCTCTGCCTCCAGTGGTTACTCTGTGTTTCCTGTGCCTTCCTTACCTGTTAGTCTGCCCGTGTCTTTCCGTTACCGCTGTTCGCGGTTTCCTACTCCCGTATGTTCCGCTTCCCTGTCTGTTATCTGCTTCCGCTGCTTTACGCGCTCTGCGCTGCCTTCTAATACTCACACCTGCTTCAGTGTCTTATTTGCCATCGGACGCCTTTTTGCTGGGAACTCTTCGTTGTCCAAGTTCTTTGGAGTACTGTACTGTTTGTGCTGTTCCGCACTGGACCGTAATACCTATTCACAAAGAACACTTACCAGTGCATGCTGGTTATTGAAGTACGGACACACGCCAACAACTTCCTGTCAGCTACAGCTACACAATCTTCCAGGGTTTTTCGGCAAGGCTTTTCCCTGGTTTGGGGTGGGCTCCCCGGAGTTCCCCGCTGCCGGGTTAATTGCTTATAGGCAAGGTGGCCTCCGGGGGAGCTCGCTCCTATTTCGTCAAACAGAAGAATAAGATCGTCAAGACAACGACAAAGACAGCCTGGAGGGAAAAGCCGGAAAGCTCATCAGACAAATCCGTAAAGAACCCCACAGAATCATCAGGTGAGGAGTGGGCTAGTGGGAAGGAAAGTGTGAGTGACAAACCTACAGATTCTGAGACAATGGCTCTCATTACGATTGTGGCCGTAAGGCAACAATGGCGCCGGTAGTGCTACCGGCGCCGTTGTTACCATGCCGCCACATTACGAGTACTGCTCGCGGGTGCCACTTTGCACGCCTGGTCAGACCAGGCATGCAGAGCGGCACTCGTGAGCCAAACTGGATGGTATCAATGGTACCATTATGAACAGCACCGCTGCTACCATCCTCCCCATTCCCATTGAGCCCTATGGGGGCTCAAATAGTAATGGGGACGTACCGGCTCTGGGTCCCTCCCAAGGTGAATTACCAGGCCCGCCGAGGTCAGAAGGCCCGGTAATTCCCTTTTCGCGGGACCCAGAGCCAGACCCGAGTTTGGGGGTAGCCATGCCGGTATAAACGGCATGTCTACCTCCAACCTCGTAATGAGGCCCAATATATGTTAATACTGGTGAACTAAGGAAATATTCTTTATGTGAAGATTACTTTGAGTCTTCCTATTACTAGGGGAAGAAATTTTGTTGGAGTACTGGAACGTTTTGTTGTCAAGTTGGAGTCACAAAGGACTGCATTCGAAATTTTACAGAAGAGGATTTTGGCAACTGTGTAACAGAATCTTGTTTGAATCTGGGGAAGGGAAATTCACCCAGATCATAAGTAGAGACTGTCATTATATGGTGAATTTAACTGTTCTATTTATGTTTCATTTGCACTGCCATGCATTACCTTGTTGAGTTACTGTAAGTGTGAGGGACAGAAACCTTTTTTTTAACAGTGTTTCCTTTATTTTAAGAAGGGAAATCCTCATCAGGGTAGGGATAGTGAGGCATTTATCAAATCGCCGAGTTAATAAAATGGCATCTTTTGAAAAACCTTCACAAAGTTGTCTGCCTCACATTTGTGACCCCTCACACCAGGCGCTCCGGTGGATCTGAAAAGGAGTGTTAGGGAGTGTTAGTTAGTGGGACGAAGAAGGAGAGCGCAAGAGGTTTTTGCTGTGCTGTTGGTAGCTTCTAGATGGTATGGGTTAGGTGTTTTGGTGTGTGGGTCTATATGGGATTTTTTTTGTTTGACCGAGGCCTATTCATGGAGATAGTGTGCTCGGTTGAGTGAGATTTTAGAGGGGAGCGTGTGTTTGCTGTGTGATTTCTGGTTTGTGCTGTGGTAGGGATTTGTGGTGGTGTATTTGGTGGTTGAGCGGTGAGATTTTTAGTAGGGTTAGTGGTGAGGGAGGTCTGCGCGTTCTTGCAAGTTGCATTGTTTCTATTACTATTCTATACTCTTTTTACGCCAAAGCATTCTTCAAACCCCTTCCTACTCCCCTCCTCCCCTTCCTCTCTACTCCCCTTCTGCTTGCATGACTGACTCCTCTCCTGATACTCCTCCTGATGTTGTCCTCCTCCTGTCCAAAACTCATCCTACTGCTGCTGCCTCTGATCTCCTCCCCACCCTCCTTGACCCTCTTCTAATTCCCTACCTAACTTCCTACTTCAACATCGGTCTCTCCTCTGCTACCTTTCCTTCTGTCTTCAAACACGCTACAATCATCCCTATCTTGAAGAAAGCATCAGCTACTCTCTTTCTTACATCCAACTTTCGGCCAATCTCGCTTCTTCCATACCTCTCCAAATGATTTGAATGCTTAGCCTACAATAAACTCTCTGCTTTTGTCACCAACCTTTCTCCCCCCCCCCCCCAATCTGGATTCCGGCCTAAGCACTCCACAGAAACTTCCCTCACCTCCTTCCTCACTGCTCGCTACTCTAAGCAATCCTCAGTCCTCATCCTCCTAGACCTCTCTGCAGCCTTTGATACCGTCGATCACCCCCTACTTCTCAATACTCTTTCTTCCTTTGGTTTCAAACGGTCTGTTCTCAACCGGGTCTCCTCTTAACTCTCCAACAGTTCTTTTGCTGTCTCCTGTGGCGGTTGTACCTCCTCCTCTGTCTTATTCTTTCCCTCCAATACTCTTTCCCCCTTCTAATCTCACCATTTCTGCCCATGCCCGCACTCTAGGCCTCTACTTAGACTCTTCCCTCTCCTTCACCTGCTAGGACATAAAGACAGCATATGGAAACTAAGGCACAATAACCATATACCAGAATTACATGTCAGACGTGAGGCTCGTTTTCCAAACAAGTCTAGTTTATTTCAAAGTACTCTCAGTCGGCCGACTGGATCTCAACGCCTCAAGACGTGTGTTCTCAAACACTGAGATGCGAGAGAGAGAGAGAGCAGCGCTCAAGCAGCAATATATATACATTAGACATGTCTTTTGTTAAGGCAATTCGACCCGCTCACATACATGTCATACAGGCTAGGGTTCAGTGATTGATAATTATGACAAGTCTTCATTCAGTCTAAACATAGTTATTCTAGCAAAGGCAGCAGAGACAGCTTTCTGTTATGAACATGGGGTACTGGCTCTGCAAGGATCTCGTGTTCTTAGCAGGGAAACATTCCTTACTATGTTATCTGTGTGTTTCGGCTCATGAGCTAAGGGTCAGATAGTTCTAAAGCAGAAAATACCCCTCTCTGCGAAGGAGCACCGCTAGGAGAATATAATTCATGTTTAACTGCCTTTTACAACAGCGCTTGCAAGACAAACCGGCACCTGGACTACTGATTAGAGGCGGTTTCTGCTCGACTTAAAGGACTTAGTGAGAGAGAAAAACAATGTATTTTTGCACAGTTTGACATTCCTGTCTGTGTTAGTATTTCAGCATTCAGGCCGTGGCCTCGCCCTGTGTGCGAGTTTGAAGCATAGAATATATTTGCAAAGCGTTTGACAGAAAAGAAAAAAAGCAAAATGGCCGACATTTCACAAAATGGACACCCTTTTGTTACATTGACGATTCTTGGATTGCATTGTTCGTCACATGATGCCAAAATATTATACATATTCGACTATGGGATTACTTTTCTGGTCTAACAAACCCTCCTTTTGGCCTGAAGCCAATAGCATCATCATTACATCACGTCTTCATCAGACCATGTGTCCGATTCCGAACTATCCATGTCACTATAATCGTCATCAGAAATATGAATTGCCATAAATTCTTAATTATTTCATTTTTGTGTTGTGCACCTTCACTTAACATGTGAGGAGGTTTCGTACTAATTGCATGTACACACATTTGTAATTTGGGAGCAGATGACTGGCAGGCATTGTATGCAACAGCAGAAGATGAGGATTCCAAATAGCATAATCACGATTGCAATTAGTTTCCATCCCCATGATCGTAGCAGTTCCCAAAACCATTAACTTATATTCAGATTCCAACCACCTATGGGAACGTGAATTTCAGAACTTATGACATGCAATTTCTTAATTTCTTCAAATATCGTGGGGGAGGAGTCACTTACGAATACACAGCACGCTGACCCCACCAATTTGCATACTCCTCCACGATCAGCCAAAATTATATCAAGCACCATTCTATTTTGAAGTGCAATTAATCTAATTGCTTTTTGTTCTAATGTCATATTATAGAGTATACCCGTTGTCCCATTTATTGTTTTTTTTAACACACTGGACAGTTTTCTTATATTCCATGAGTTTATTGCCTGTTACGCTCACCTGGTATCCATGGGGACGCCACCCAGCCTTTGTTGGATGATTTGCACTCTCGAACCCTCTCCCGGTCCCTTGGTAAGGCCTCTGGTTAAAGATGGGTCTTAATATTGTAAAAGGTGGATTCTCCATCCTGCTCCTCGTGGCAGAGGCGCGTAGATGTGGGGGGCGAGCAGCGACCAAGTTACTTCACTGGTGCAAGGCACCTGTGGGAATCCAGGCCTGCTGCAACTCCATAGGTTTGCTGCTTTACAGTCTTTATATGCAGTTCTTATGTTCTTCTTAGTTCGAATAATAAAGTCTTGCTTCTTTCCTTTTAGGTAAGGAAAGGTATTTTGGTGTCGTCATGCAGTTTGAAGAGGAGCATGGGCTGGTAGGTGAAAACGCGGTGTGCGTGATGCTGTCCGGTGAGTAATGCGCGATACGCAGTGCTGTTTCGCCTTTTATATTGCTAACCTGCGTCTTTTCTCTCCTTGCCGGTTGCAATTTTCCTGCCCGACCGCCGTGATGTTCCAGCGATGATACGGACCAGGTGAGGACTACCCAGGTAAGAATTGTGTGGCTTTCTTCGTTCGGGAGGAAACGTGAGTAAACACTGACTAGTGCTGTCTTTCTTTCTCCTCTTTCCAGGTTGTGGTATTCCAGGATGTATGCGGTGCTGGATGATGGAGTTCGTACCTTCAGGTGATTGGAACTGAAGTCGGCGATGGATTGAAGACAGGATACTATTCCAGGTAAGTTTTGTAGTTTTCTTTCTCTCTCTGTAGGTCCTTGGTTTCAGGTAAGCTGGCATCAAAGAACTGGACACCGAGCGTTACGCTGCCCACAGCAGAACACGAAGCGTGTGACACCCGCCCCCACCCCCCAAGTGAAATAGTCCCAAGTAAATAGTCCCATTCTAATGTTGGTATTCATGATGGTTATGAGCCTGGCGCCAAAGGCGCCAGGACTGACTCCAGGAGAGTCTTGGATGAGGTTTTAAGGTCTTTGACCTGGTCCTAACTGGAAGGCTGACTTGCCAGTGAGGGCCAGGGGTAAGGGTCATGACACTTGTCCCCAAAACGGTATAAATGATTTTGCTATATCCCCAGCAATCTGTCCTGCGGTATCATCTTGTTGTGGCCGAGATCTAGATCATTTTGCTATTTCAGAAGTTTTGGAAAGAAATACACCAGGTAAAAGTATTCCTAAATAACAGGTCCCTTCCCAAGTTCTAGGTAAGCATGGATAGGCCTGATCTCCACATATAAAAAAGACAGAACCTCCTATATATAATGGCTTTTCTTCTTGTTCAAGTACAGCAATATTCATGCATCTAGTGAATGTTCGCACTGGGTGGGAACCCTTTTTCCGTAAGCAAAATGGAACAGAACGTGGACTAAGATTAATAGTGTAGGAGGGAGGCAGAGCATTGTTGTTTCCTACCGGAGCCATTTTAAAGGTGATAAGGGACTGGTAAGGCCTAGAAAATCTATCCACTGGACTTGTTACCGGTTTTATTTTGCTTCTGCTTGTAAATACGGAACAACCCAACGGTTCCAATACCAATCTTTCATATTCATTTAAGTTTGTTCCCTCAAACTGACCGGTGACACTATCATTCCATTTTCCAGGAAATAGCGCTCTTAATGATGCATAACAGGCAGTATTAAGTGGCAAAGGATGTACATACCACCCCATTCCTCTTTCCCCGTGCTGGGGTAAATGGGAACAAACCTAACAATTGGGCCTATTCAAGATAGCATGGGTCATATTCATAATCAACAATAATGTATTACTGTCATATCCTTTTCTATGTTTCACTTCTTGTGAAGGAAGAGTATAAGAAAGCACATGTACCGGGCTGCTCATGGTAGGAGCATTGGTAGCAGTCAAGAGAGAGTTTAAGGGATGCACAGTCTCTAGATACCAAAATATTGGGATCAGTGTAATCAAAATGCAAAGCGGTATCATAACCATTAGCATATTATTCTTTCCGATTCAAATCTTTCTTGGAGTAGGCTTAATCTCCATCTCTATATCATCAACAGCATTGTGCAGGAGGAAGCAGGAGCGGATATAGACATTGCCTGTAATATTTATCTTCAGGAAAAGTTTTTCAGTGTCCGTCGGGAAAGTTCTCCACAGCAACACACGTTAACAGCAAACGTTCAGGCCAAATCAGGTTGGCCTGCTTAATAGATGACAGCAAGCCGATGTTAACCTGCACAGAGCCCCAAAATGGCAGGAGCAAGTATCAATTTTATAGTGTCGGTACCATTTGCCCCCGCTTGCCAGTGCCAGGTTGCAACACCCTTTACTTTCAATGGTAGCACCGGGAAACCGCGAGTCAGAGCTTTCCACTGATACAGCTCATATGCCCCTTTTCCCTAGGCCTCCGTTCCCAGCTTCATCCGTGAGCTAGGAACAAAAGCGAAACAAAAGCAGACCACTTCCGATTTTGTGAACGTAGATTCTACCTTACAGCTCTAGGTACAGTATGATCGATGAACAATGCACTCTCATTTCCAGATGCAGGATCAGTGCCAACTTGTGATGCAATGAGTGATGATGAGGCAGCAGTTGGACAAAGTTCAGGCAACTTTGGCCTTTTGATCTTCGTTGCAATTTCCCCAGGCCCTTTCTTGGGCTTAGGAAGTACTTCTCACAGGGAACTGGCGATGATATCTTTGTGTTCAAGTACAGCTGACTTTCTTTCGACGTCAGGATCAATCTCTTTCTCATGTGGCAAAGGAAACTGAACTCTTTTCGTGTGTGTTGGGTGGATCCAGTGCTTGCGCCCATTCACTCGAACTGCAGTCTGCGTGGCCAGTAGCACCTGGAAGGGTCCCATCCAGTGCAGTGCGAGCGAAGATTTTCATTCAAAATGTTTCACCAGAGTCCAGTCGACAGGTTGAAGACAATGTCCTGGGCCGGTATATCTGGACCAGAAGAAGATTCATCAGCAGGTGCAGGAAGAGCCTCCTGCACCTGCTGATGAATCAAACGCAATGTTTGAGTCAACTGTTGGCAGTAATCAATAAGTAATGGGTATTCAATATCCCTCAAACGTTTTGGTCGGGGCACGTTCCAGACATTCGCTGGTCTCCCCATCACAATCTCGTAAGGGGAGAGACCAGTCCTTGCTTGTACAGCTGTTCGCATGCAAAGCGAAGCTAGGGGTAGTGCATCGGGCCATTTCAAATTGCTCCCTGTGCACATTTTGCTCAGCTTATGTTTCAAGATACCGTTTGGCGTTCTACCAAAACCGGCACTCATCAGGTGTCTGGCCGAATGGAATTGTTTATCAATTTGGAGACCTGCGCAAATTTGCAATATCACAGCCGCAATAAAATGCAGCCCATTGTCTGACCATATGACACGGGGCAGTCCGAATCGGGGAAAATATTCTTTTAGCATGGCTTTAGCTGTGGACATAGCTGTACAATCTTTCAGGGGATAGGCCTCTACCCATTTGCTAAATGCGCAGACCACCACAAGGACATACTTCTAGTTTTGGCACCTCTCCAATTGTATGAACTCAAAATGGATGACTTCAAATGGCATAGACGGTGGGCCAAAACTTCCTACTTGTGTCACTGTTCCCTTTCCAATGTTATGTTGTAAACAAGTCATGCAATTCTGAACCAATCTTTCAGCAGTTTTTCTAATGTGTGGATTCTGCCATACAGAATCCAGGTGTTGAATAATTGTTCTAGCACATGTGTGTCAGACTGTGAGCCATAGTGACCATCGCCATCACATAGGCATTTGGCCATCGGTTATTTTGTTTGTCTACCCAACAACCCTTAGAACCTAATTCTGCTGGACCCTCAGACCAATTGTTTTTATTTCATCTACAGTAGCTTCTGCTTGGATCTCCTTAAATATTGCAGTTCCATTTTCTATCATGCAGGGTACTTCTTCTATTTTTTAGACATACATTTTTATATGTAAATCAGTGGCAGTTTGTTTCGCCATTTTGTCTGCAAATGCGTTTCCCTTGGCGACATTACATTTATGTGCTTCACATTTAATTATCGCTAACCGCTTGGGAAGCACACGTGCTGACAACAGTCTCACTATCAAAGTGCCATGTTGGATTTTGGTTCCATGTGATGTCAGGAAACCCCCTTCAGCCCATAACCAACCAAAATTGTGTACCACCCCAAAGGCATACTGACCGTCAGTATATATGTTTACATTGAGGTTTGCAGAGATTTTGCATGCTCTTGTTAATGCTATTATTTCTGCCTCTTGTGCTGAGTTATATGGGATTTGTTTGCTTTCTATAATAGTTTTCAGTGTCGTGATGGCATAAGCAGCAGTTGATGTTCCATCTGGTAATTTAAAACAAGAACCGTCACAAAACAGTTTTCCATCTGGCTCTATTTGTGGGGTGTCAGTTCGGTCAATTCTTCCTTTTGTCTCTTGTTCAGTAACCATTAAGCAATCATGGGGGAATTATTTTTCACCCCCTTCTTTATTGGGAGAAGGCATTAACTCGGCCGGATTTAAAGCGCAACATCTCTTAATTTGAATATGCTGTGCAAATAGAACAAATTTTATACCTTGTTAATCTGGCTGATATGAGATGTTGCGTCTGCGTTCTATTTAAAAGAACGTCTACTGAATGAGGTACCATTACAGTTAAAGCGTGACCTAAAACCATTCCCTTGGTTTGTTTTACTGACGCAGCGGCTGCAGCAACAGCTTGCAAACAAAGCGGCAAAGCACATACAACAGGATCCAACATGGAAGAGAAGTAGCCGCATGGTCTATTTCTCCCCCCCGTGTTCCCGAGTCAAAACAGCCAAAGCACATCCATTGTTTTCATGCACAAATAACTTACAACTTGTCGTAATTTGGCGTGCCCAAAACTGGAGCTGAGCACAATGCAGCTTTGAGCAGGTCAAATGCTTCTTGACATTCCATGTTCCATGGCAAAGGTAAGGTAACATCCTTCCTTGTCAATACCACTATTGGTTTTACAATCATTGAAAAGTTAGCGATCCACTGCCTACAATATGAAGCCATGCCAATTAAACCCCTGCATTCTTTTCTGCATATTTGGAATAGGCATATCAGAGATGCTTTCTATTCTTTTTGGTGTCAATCTTCTTCCCTCCTTCGAAAGGAGGTAGCCCAAATAGGCCACTTCCTTTCTACAATACTGGAATTTTTTAGTGTAGCTTTGTGTCCATGTGCTGCTAAATGTGTCAATGCAACTGTGCTTTCTTTACATATTTCTTCTGTGTCTGCTGCTATTAGCAAGTCATCTATGTACTGTAATAATACGCAACCTGTTGGTAATTCAAGAACAATAAATGACCGCATTCAATTTTCTCAACAAATTTAATCCCAACAAATTTCTGCTGCAATTTTTCATCAAAAGAAATGGGCAAGACTCTAAATGGACCTAGTGTTATAGGTACTGGTTGTGAAACTGGACCAATTACTGGCGTACCGGAGAACCCTACTGAGACATTTTTATGCACTGACAGTGGTATTTCTGGAACCCGTTGATGGTCAATTAAACATTTTTGTGCACCTGTGTCCACAAAAAAAAATGTGCTCCCTATTCCCAACCTTCATTTCTACGTAGGGCCCTTTCTGGTCAACGGGAATAGGTACTGGTTCCAACCCGTGTCTCGGGCTGTCCTAGTAGAACAGTACATCGTCAGATGTAAAGTCGCCAGAGTAATATGCATTGGACTGATTGTCAAAAACATTCCCACCATTTGTATTGTTTCGTTGTTGATTCGGATGACCCTGATTTTCCTGAAATTGTGGCGCCTTTTGGTTTCTATTCTGTCCTAGTATTCCCGGACAACCTCTATTCTGTCTTCTCAGAAAAGTCCCATTTCTAGTCTGTATATACGGGCACTGTGCTAGCCAATGGCCTTCTGGTCTACAATAGGCACATTGATTAATCCTTATTGGACCCCCTTGCATATTGGGCGTTAATGCAAATTGGACTCTGGACGGTGCGTTCCCACCACCTCGATTATTGTTCGCTACTTGCTGTAACAATACTCTTGTTTTCAAATTCCCTTTGCCCCCTAGTTCCTTGTCCTTTTCTGAATTTACTCAATAATATTGGGCCATATGCAATGCTTCACTTTGTGTTTTTACTTGCCATGCACTTTCAGATGTCATTATTAAACTTTGAATGTTCGGTAACAACCCTCGCACAAACTTAATCTCTTCCCAGGTTCAGTACTTGGATATTGACCACTAAAATCTGCAAATACTTCTTCAAACCGATTAAAATAATCTGTCGCTCCTTCCTCTTTGCCCTGTAAACAAGCAGTCAATTTATCCCAAACTATTCTTTTTTCGGGCACTAAAGTTTTCAATTTCTCTACTATTTGTGATGGCTTCTCTCCAGCCTTTCTCTCACTATCAATTTTAATCAAATTCTCCCATGTATCGCCTAACATTGGCGCGTCATTTACATTTCTAACCTGTTTCCATATGTCTACAGGAAGAATCTGTCTTGATGCCTACCCCCGGAGTACAAGGCCAGGCCCAGCATCCCCGGGAGCAGGCATCATGCCCCCGGGTAAAAGCCCAGCTCTTTGGACTCTGTCCTGGCGCGGTTGGCGCCAGGCTCATAAAGGAAGGTGTTTTGTGCACTTACCTGATGCAGACCATGCTGCAAGATTCAGGCCTCCCTGAGACCTGAAAGGGACTATTTTTTCATTGGGACTATTTTGCCACTCGGGCGTGGCCAGGGAAGGATACTTACCTGGAACTACTTTGGGGGCTATTTAAGCCACGCCCAGACAGTAGCTCACGCTTCGCGTTGTTCTGCATCCAAGCAGCTGAACGCTCACCGTGTCTGCTCCTGCATCTGGTCTCCAGCCACGCCCGCCTCGATTCTGGAACACCTGTAAGGAAAGAAGAGAAGTGAAAGGTGAAAACCAAGAATTTTATCAAACTTCTTACCTGCATCCGGAACCTTCACGTCAGCGTTCCTGAGAAGAGACTTTCATTTAAAAGCACTGCGTTGCTCGCTGCAGCGCCGCGCTTCACTCACCTGTCCTCTGGAGTTCTTCTGGCTCCACCGAGACTGTCTGCACCGGTCGCCACATCTCTGCGCCTAGGGGAGAGAAGAAGAGACAAAACGTGAGCAGAAGGAACATATGAGGAAAGCCTAATTTTCCGCCATAACACTTAGCGGTCTTCTGTTGGTGGACCATTCCTCATTTCGGGTCGGCGCTGCTTCGTTGGCAGGTACCGCACCCCGGCCCCTATGGGGAAAGGACAAAAGACATTACTGGAGGAATATAAAGACATTAAGAGGGATCGCCCCCATCGCTAACTCACCTGAGTTTACCATCGGCAATTCAATCCCTCAACGCATCGCCTTCATTCTGCACCTGAAATAAAGGACAGATCACAGGTTAGGAAGGCAACAGAAAAGGAGGCTCTACACTTGAACTTTTGTAATCTTCATACTTACGGCGTTCCGCTCGGAAAAGTCAAGTGGATTTTGCCAGCGCCATTCTGAAAACCAGTGAAGTAACTGGACAAACGCGCGCCCCTGCACCAGAAGCAGGATGGAGAGTTCATCCTTTCAAACCATAAGGTGAGCTTCAACCGGGGATTTCGGAGGAAGTTAGAGAAGAACGAAGGGGGGAAGGTGGGAGCAAGCACACTAATCTGCAGACTGTTTATCCCCTTTCTCATCTGCAGAAGGATATTCCTACGGGCCAGACAAGCAAGATTTGAGGGTCCTGCTCAGTCGGTGTTCCGAGTTCTGCACATCACGCTCGAAGAGGCCACAGCAACCCAGACTAGACCAGCGCCTCCGTGGGAGTCAGGTGAGCGTTACAGAATCACAGGAAACAGTAAATCAATGTCACTCAATGTAAAAACAGATTAATTCAAAACAGATTAAATTTCCTTATAGAATCCTGATGGGTTTTTCCCAATATCAGGTATGGTCTGCTTTATAGCATTTACCTCTTGCCGAGAAAAGGGGACATGTACAAACTGTGCGATGTAATGAGCTTTTATCGTTCGCAATCTCTACTTTCGGGACAAACGTGGGAGGCACCTCCCTCATGGGTAATTGAAAACTAGGCGATTCTACATTTGTTCGTCTATTAAGCAACAAAGCTAAATCAAGTGAAAAAGCAGTCGTTCCAGTTTCAGGCAAGAATGCTCTTTTATAAATTGTCATTAGATCAGCTGGACAACATATCTTATTCTTCATACATTCATCCTGTAGATACTGTACCATAACCTGTAAAAAGTTTCTCTGCATTTCTGGTGTATACGGACTAAACGTATCATGCACTTCAATTGGGGAAATGGCGGCAACCGTAATCCATCTAAGCGCATTTCGCGTACAAATTCACATCTCTTCGCAGGTTTCAACGGCGGTAAAAACCATTGCTGAACATATGACATATGCGGTTTATCTTTTTTCAATAATTCTTTATGCAATCGATCAAGTTCTCGCTTAAACACAAATATTCGGCCTACGTGTTCTCGTACTTTCGCCGCATTATCTCGCAAATTCGAAAGAACAACCAAATC
This sequence comes from Ambystoma mexicanum, assembly GCF_040938575.1. Taxonomy (NCBI): domain Eukaryota; kingdom Metazoa; phylum Chordata; class Amphibia; order Caudata; family Ambystomatidae; genus Ambystoma; species Ambystoma mexicanum. Next base: position 1,286,431,548 of record NC_090928.1, read on the forward strand.
ACGCAACTCTTGCGGTACCACTGCATCAGTCAAATCACTCCATATTTTCACAAGGTAATTCCCCATGCATTCTAACAATACCTGCTGTTCACCAAGACCTCTATGATCAGATATGGAACTTTGCACAGCCACCTCATTGTTACTTCATTGTCATCATCAATATATGTTTCGGCCCATTCTTTCAGTTCTTCTTTCCTTCCTTTGCTAATCATACTACGAGTCTGTCTAATACTTCCTTGAGCAGGCCCCATCTCTGTAGAACTACCTGCTAAAGCGGCTAACTCATGCTCTGGGGGCGGTGGAGGAAATGATGTCACAGGCAAAGGGGGAGAGGAAATGCTTGCTGCAGGTGCAGATCGAATAACGGGAATGGGAGGTACATAAGGAGGAGGTGCAACTGGGTCAGTACTTTGATGTTCATTTCTTCGCTCATTTAATATTTTGTTTATTAGTTCATCTGATGTATGCAAATCTTGTGATGGATATATTTTCTGTACATCTAATTGAAAAGCCCTGTCCATGGTCTTAATGGCTTCTGTCGGCTGATGCTGATCATGCTCTAGCGCTTTCTCTCTACATTTGTTTTATGTCTGCGTGCGTGTTTATCCCTACTTCTCAAACGGAGATTAGCTTCCTTCCTCAAGTCTCTTACGTCGTCGAACGCTGCAGGTCGGGGCTATTTGCATAGCAATACTGATTCTAGGTGTTCTACACGTGCTAATGCAAAGCTCCCATCATTAGGCCACTGAAGGTCTGATACACGTCTGGTCTGCACATGCCAAATCGCATTAAACACTATTGCCCCTATATCATACTTGATATACATTTCATGTGCCGGCGAACCTTCGTGTGGCGCGACCTGGCCAGTTTCTAAAGATTGTCTACCGCAGAGAAGAAAACTCACTAAACAAGACGACAATTTCCCAGGCATGGTTAATTTTTACCCTTTTCTTACCCTGGGCGTTTGAACTTGCAAGTGCAACTCTCTACCAATATCAGGACGTTTAAGAATTGGGGCACGACTCACCTGATCAACCAATTCTTCACTCAGGACGCAATTCGCCGTATACAGACGCAACCAAGAATCGTTGTGACTGCGTGTCTGGCTCAATCTCCCTCATTCCAGGACCCTCGCCTTGATGCTCTCTGGGCGCTGCTCATCGATCATGGGTCGGCTGTGTACAGATCTACAGAGGAGTCGCACCTCACTTCTACAGGGGCGCCCCGAACACCTTCCGATCCCGGTTCGACGGCTTCATCCTCGACTCGTTTTTACCTTCCTTCAACTTCAACGTATACGATGGAGCATTAGTCGGAGGGTCCCTATTCGGGCGCCATATTTGCTAAGCCATAAAGACCGCATATGGAAACTAAGGCACAATAACCATATACCAGAATGTCAAGTCAGATGCGAGGTTCATTTTCCAAACAAGTCTGGTTTATTTCAAAGTGCTCTCAGTCGGCTGACTGGGTCTCAACGCCTCACGACGTGTGTTCCCAAACACCATGAGATGCGAGAGAGAGAGAGCAGTGCTCAAGCAGCAATATATATACATTAGACATGTCCTTTGTTAAGGCAATTCGCCCTGCCCACATACATGTCATACAGGCTAGGGTTCAGTGATTGACAATTATGACACGTTATGACAAGTCTTCATTCAGTCTAAACATAGTTATTCTAGCAAAGGCAGCAGAGACAGCTTTCTGTTATGGGGAACATGGGGCTCTGGCTCGGCAAGCATATCGTGTTCTTAGCAGGGAAACATTCCTTACTACGTTATCTGTGTGTTTCGGCTCATGAGCTAAGTGTCAGATAGTTCTGAAGCAGAAAATACCACTCTCCGAGAAGGAGCACCGCTAGGAGAATATAATTCATGTTTAACTGCCTTTTACAACAGCGCTTGCAAGACAAACCGGCACCTGGACTACTGATTAGATGCGGTTTCTGCTCGACTTCAAGGACTTAGTGAGAGAGAAAAACAATGTATTTCTGCACAGTTTGACATTCCTTCTGGTCTAACACACCTACCATATTTCTCTTACCTCCCGTGCCTGTTGCTACCACCTTTTCAATATCCGTTAAAATCCGTTCCTCCCTCACCTTCCATGCCACAAAACTCTTAATCTCCTCCCTTATCTACTCACGTCTTTTCTACTGCTCTTCTCTCCTCTTCGGCCTCCCTGCCTTCCATCTTGCTCCCCTCAAATCCATCTACCACTCTGCCATCCATACCCTCTGTCTTCTCGCTCCTCATGACTCCATTTTCTCCTCACTTTCCCAACTTGGCTGGCTTCCCTTTCACTTCCAACTTAAATTTAATTTCCTCTGTCTTGTTTTCAAAACTCTTCACAATCTTGCTCCTCCCTACCTATCCCCTCTACTCTCATTCTACACACCCTCCCGCTCCCTCCGATCCTCGGATCTCTTCCTACTTACAGTACACCCGTCCCCATGTGCTTCTTCTCAATTCCGTTCCTTTCAACATCTTGCGCCCCTACATTGGAACGCTTCCGTGCCTCCTTGAAATCTCTTCTCTACCCCTGACCCCAACAGTCCTCTGTAGCTCCCTTACTTCTCTCTCCTCCCTCCTCTTTTCCCTGCATACCTTTTCCCTCCCCCTCCTCATTTCTATCTCCCTGCCCTTCCTTTCTCATCTCTCCTTTCCAACTCCATCCTTCCTCAATTATAACCCAGGTAAATTGCCCTACATACTGTTTGGTTAGCTTGTTTCAGGTTTGTAAATTGCTTCAATTCATTCTCATTATGTTCTATGTATCATTGTTGTTATAATGTAAAGCGCTTTGTCATAAACAAAAATAAATAAAAAATATTAGGCTGAATTTGTTATTTCGCAGTTGGCAATATTATGCTTTCCTTTCATTGGGCCAATCCAGTTCAAGTTGGTTTTACAATGGTTTGTGGTGCCTTTACCATTTTCGCAGTAAGTTATTCTTAGAGTGTTTTCTTTTTAGGTGGGGGAGATAAAGAGCTAGTTTTAGTAGTTCTTCTCTTGTTAGTGGTTCCTTGGGGAGTGAGTTCTAAAGTTTTGCTGCGATGCAAAAAATGCTGATCTGCCATATTTAAGCTTCCAGTATTGCTTCGCTGCGAGGTGCAGTCATTGCTGGATAAGAGTGTTCATTTACGCCTGTAGATGGATATTTTTCCCCTGTATGAATTACGCTCCTTGACCGTGTACTGCTCTGTGGGCTATGCAAAGGGTTTTGAAGTAAATCCTTTTTTTGACTAGTAACCAGTGTAGGGATCTCAGTGTTATTTGTTCTCTCTGGTTAATCCAGCATTCCACGGTAGATGCTGTTGGGGAAGTCTATCCTTGACATAACTAGGGAGATGACCGAGTGTTCTGTAAGGAACGGTGAGGAAAGATACAATCTGTTTAATTGTGCGTAGCAGAACAACCATTTATTTACGACTGCAGTGACTTGTGGTTCCAGTGTTCGGTTGTTGTTGATTCAAATTCCAAGATTTGTAACTACTTTTGGAAGTTCCGGTCGGTGTGCCTGGCGCTGACTTGAAGGGGCTTAGTCAAGCTGTTTCCATTCCTTCTGTTAGGAAGGAGTTTACCAATAGCAAGACCGTGTCTCGATGTCTTGTGGTGAACTGTGTCGAAGGCTGCTGAAAGGACTAGTATTAGCGCTGAGACGCTATTGGAGTCAGCATTCATTTTTGGATCATCCTAGATGGATAGTATTGCTGTTTCCGTTCCTCTCGTGGGACTGAAACCTACTTGCCTGGACAAGTAACCAATAGCTTTCTACATGCTCCAGGATTTGTGCATATATTTAGGTTTTTAGGAGTTTCACTGGGTAAGGGATATTTGAGATAGGTCGGTAGTCGGTTAGGTCTTCTGCATACGAATGCTAAATTGATGGAATTAATTATTTGGTTTTATGATTTTATATCATACATACATGAATTATGTGAAATTTATATTGACGAAATATTTAAAAAAGTTATATTTGAATAAACACTTTAAGTGTCATCCCTGTCCACTGGTCCACCTTGCTCCGATATAATGCTCCTACTCTATACAACCTCTTCACCAGGCCACTAGTCAAAATCCTGGACACCCTGGGGATCTCATATACAAACTATGCTGATGACACCCAGGTGCTCATCCCCCTCTAGGGTGAATACCTGTCCGGCACTAACACCCTCAACTCCATCTATGCGCCTATCCAATCCTGGATGGCAGAAAACTGGCTCGGTCTCAACAGCAAGAAAACAGAGCTTCTGCTTGTAGGCTCCCCTCCACCCTGAACAAACTAGACCAGTAATACTCCTCCTTCACCATTGATGACATCCCCATCACTGTCTCACAATCAATTAAAGCACTGGGTGTATACCTGGAACATAACCTATCTATGGACAGACCTGTCAACTCCATTACGTCCACCTCTGCTTACCATTCCAAACTCATCAATACAGTAAGACCCTTCTTGTCAAACAAAATTGCCTGACCATTGCCAGGGCCATAATCGGATCCAGATTGGACTACTGTAACGCCCTCTTAGTAGGCACCTCAGGCAAGAATGTTGCTAAATTACAAATTGTTCAAAACAACGCGCTCAGGGCTGCCACTGGACTCTCGCGCATCTCTGCACTTAGAAGACAGGTCCACTGGCTACCAGTCAAAGAAAGGATCATATTCAAAACCCTTGCACTGACACACAAGTGTCTTCATGGACAGGCACCCCCCTACCTGGTCCAAAGATTCTCAAACCCCCCCCACCTCCAGGCCTACCAGAACTCCCTACTCCAACTTGATTCCTGTTCCAAGAACACGCAAAGCCCATGCCAGCGGCACTAGTTTCCCCAACTTTGGCAGCCACCCACTGGAACACACTCCCCCTAATATTAGGAATAGTAATTCCCATGCGGCCTTCCATAAAGCCATCAAAACTAGTCTCTTTGTATGATCCAGCACAGTCCTGAACTCCACTGCTCTACTTGTTATCTAATAACGAGCTGATCCCCCCCCCCTTCTCTGTATTTTGTAACCGCATTGCTCGCAATGTACCATGCTCTAGGTCTGTATGTAACCCTTTACTATGCACTGTACCTCACAATGTCCACTTCTTCAATGTTCAATCCAACTGGAAGAAAACGGTTCCCCAATCTTCTGCAGGGGAAACCTCTTCCTTGGTTCTTGCTTCAACTCATAAACTAAACACAGTTCCTCAAATCTTCTGGAGTAATCCTCTTCCTCTGTCTGTGAAACAAACAGTAGTTCTCCAGGTTGACTAACCTGCCAGACCTACCGTAGACTTTACCAAATGACTGAATACTGTAATCACCAATGTGGTTTCATGTCTGGTTCACTAACCTGCCAGACTTGATTACATAAATGAGTTCTAAAATGTTGCTCTGTCGTTTCTCTCTTTTAATCCTTTTACACTTTCTCAGGGTCCCCGACTTCTTCTGGGCTCCAGCCCACTGGTTCTAGGCATATTTGCAATGATGTGGGTCTTTGACCCTTATATATTTGTACTTGTATTTATTATTTTTATAGAGCGCTTTAATCCAAATCGCTTTACAAATTAACAACAAGAAAGAAAGAAAATGTTAAGCAGCCATTAAGGGGACCACAGCATCTGCCTGTCGCTGGGAGGGGGTTATTTGTATAAATATTGGTGTGGTTATTAATGCCCCCACTAGCCTTTTCATCCAGATGGTACTGCCGTCGTGCTGGCTATTTTCAGCACACACGCCTTCATACAATGAAAAATTATAAACTGCCACAGTGTAAATTTACATCAAGCAACGGCTGCAATCTAAATGCACTTTTTTGCAGGCAGTCACGCTGAATTGTCAGGCCAGGTCATTACATGGAAGCATTCTCAATGGTAGTTTTAAATGTTGCTCATCAGGAAAAAGTTGTACGGTTAATGAGCGGACATGAATGTACACAAAGACTTGCTTGCCGCACAACCTTGGAATTCTTTGGAGATTTACTCTCTCCAGCCCCATGTACTGAACTTCGGCTTTGAGTGCAAAACGAAGTTTTTCGGCTGAAGCCGAATATAAATGTTATAGCCGGAATTCGACCGACTACTTACTCGAAGCCAAATTTTGGTACACCCCTAATGCAAACCAATATACCACCTCTGTGTCAGACTCGTACTTCTGTACCCTTATGTTAGGCAGAAACCTGTGCAGTTCCCTCTGGGACCACTGCAAAAGATTTAAGACTACAGGCGTTTGGCAGTAAACCCACTTGGTAGCAGTCTGTACCACACAGATTCACTTGGTAGCTGTGGCTGAGCAGTCAGACTTCCCTCAAGAAGAGTTAGGCAGTATACAGATAATTCACAATAGGTCAAAAGAACACAGTAGAACAAGCAAACCGTGACCAGAGCTTGGTGTAAAACAGATAATTATGTATTTAAAACCACATCTAATAAAACACACAGGCACTAATATTAAGCAGTTCAAAAAACAGTGACTAAAAGATATACACTCCCTTAAAAGAATATTAGACAAGTCTTAAGTAAAGCCCCACTTATTTTCAGACAGTGGTGAGCGCTTAACGCAGATGGTACTCTAATAAATCGGTTTAAAAGGGAGAGAAAGGCAGAGTATAAATTGAAACAGATCCCAACACTTTCACGAGAACACAGCAAGAGAGGAAGGCAGAATCAAACCGTGAAGTTAGAGTTCAGAAAGCCGGATCCACTTTAAGAGGATCAGAACGAAATGTGTCCAAGGTCACACGGTTGAAAAGTGCACAAAAAGTCTCGAAAAGGTTCAGAAAGAGTTGCACCAAAAGAAAGGGACCAGTTAGATGGTCAAGGCAGCCAGCCCAGTCCAGAAGTTTAAGGGATTATTATTACCTTGTAGCAATCTTTAGAAAGGGAGGCCTGGCAGACACGGTACCTTAAAGTGGTGAGAATACTCCAGCTGGGGCAGTTGTTCCTGGCAGCGGATGCAAATCGGTGCTTCGTCCGGGGGAAGAGAGGATCTCGTAGGGGAGGAAGACAGGAGTCCGTTGCACCGCCAGGGAAGAAACCAGCCGCGGAGTCCTCAGTTAAAAGGAGGGTGTCCTTTTATTCGCGGTCCAGTGTTAAGTGGCTATCCGGTTGCCGGGGTGCTTGGCACGGGCAATTCGACCACAAGTCGTCCTGGGATGCGAGGATGCCCACCAGTCAGGGGAAGAAGACTCTCCAGCCGGGAGATCTTCTCTGTCGTCGGGAAGTGGTGAGTCGGTTCTGCAGGGCTCCACCGGTGCTGTCATAGCCGGTCGGTTCAGCTTCTCCCTCGTCGGATTCTCAGGTCCTGTGGCGACTTCTAAAGTTGCAGTCCCCAAAGCCCTGCTTTTACGCAGCACACCCCCATTCACTCAGCCTAGCTGTCAAAAATGCTAAGTGCTGAGCCGGCCAATCACACAAGAGTGCGACTTGAGTTGCCAAGGTAACTCAGTCCAGGGTGCCTAAACCCCCTCCCACACCCCCTGTGGTACCCAAACAGAGTGGCACCACTTTTGGAGGCTTCTGTGGAGAAGCCCGCCAAAAGTGGAACAAAGGCCTCGACTTGGGTTGGAGTCACAGAAGAGAACACAAACGCCATTTTAGAATCGAGTCCTGGCAAAAAATACCTACCGGCGAATTAATATTAAATAAATAAACCGGCGGTATGTTCGAGGCTATGAGAATTAAATAATTAAAGTTGGTAGCCCCGAACAATGGGAAAATCCCATAGGGATATATTCGTGGTTGAATATAAAAATTAGTATCCACTGCCACCAGCCAAAACTCGATCAGGGGGGACGGAGACGTGCCCCCTCGACTAACAGACCCCGGGGCAATCGAATTGCCCCAGCCATTACGTCCACAATATGATGGTTTGTACTGGTTTCTGTTCATAATTTGGGACTAGTAAAGCCAATGGTGACTTTACATGCCCTGGGAGACAGTAGTCAGTCCCAGGGTATGGAGTCTATGGTGGGGTGTCACTATGACACCCCTGTGTTACTGCACGGAGGGTGCTGTGTAACACACATAGGAAAAACACATGAGACCCTATGGAGTAAAGGACCCCATAGCCCATAAAACACAAAGGAATACCATTAATCATGTCCAAGAGTGGGAGAAAAAGTCTCACTCTTGGCAGGAGAAAAAAACAAACCCCAGAAATCCAGCAAAGCTGCTGGGGGACTCACTAGGTTAGGAAATTCAGCCTAAACAGAGAATTCTCCTTAACACCTTACACCTACCTAAAGGAATAACTAAGGTACTTCGTCAGTCTTTCTCGATGTCCAAAAGAATACATCCCCCCATCTAAACTCTACCCGTCTGACCCCATCACAAATTCAACAAAACACAAGGGCAGGAGAATGACTCCCTGCTACTGCTTGGTGCTTTCCGCACTTTTCTTAATAGATCTTTCCAGATTCTTTGGTCACTCTTTCAGTCCCAGTTCTTTTCTCTAACTGGCACACTTGTTTTCCACTTTGGGCACAAGTGTCCTTGACTCAGATTGATTTATCCTAAAGGCTACTTGAGCCTTCTATTCTTCATATTCTCACTTTCTTACTTCCCATTCGTCTCCTTGGCTACAAAATTGATTCTCTCTTAGAGATATAGTCCTTTTGCAGAGAAACCGCTCAATGCTCATACTAGAAAAAATACAACCCACTAGGGGGAAAAAGGCGCAGCACATCTCTTGCGAGGAGAACCAAGTTTTATATCTACGAAAATAGAAATGGGCCAGCAAAGTACTCTGCTGCCACAGAATACTCTGAAAAAAATCAGTATAAGCAACACTTTATGAAGGCACACAGCGTCATCAGTGACATGAATAATGTACTAATCCAAATGGCTGGTTGGTGCAACCCTACACATAGGCTGCCTGCACCATAGGGGATGCCAAGCCATTGGTCCCAGCCCCTTCTGTCTGTCATCTTCCAAGTGGGCTCCTCCGTGTGCATCAGACATGAAGCTACATTTAATTGGCTATTAGGCGAAGCAAACCAATGCAGGCTCTATCTCTAACCTGATGTGCACCTGGTGGCAGACAAGGGCCAAGAGGATACTTTGAGGCCATTGCATCGCACACACCAACTCAATTCCAGACACGTCAGCGCCAATCCAAAGCTCCCCAACCTCGTTTTAGCTATGTTGTTTACCCCGCTCGACCCACGCAGCACAAATCACGTGACCTGTGGTGAAGTCAACTGCACCCTGTTTTCTGATCTTTCCTGATCAAATGGGGGACTAACAGTTTTATGGTTGGTGGTCAGGAACTGACTGGCACCTTGGAATGCTGAGGGTCTTGGGACGGGTGCTTTTGGGTGCTATTACTTAGAGCTGGGACAGAGAAGGTCGGAGGCTCATGCCCTCCGTCTCGTGGCATCCCTTTTCGCAGAGAGCTCTCAACCCCCTCTTGGCCTTGCAGGGCGCATTCCTTCTAGGATACGAAATGTTGGCAACACAAGACAATGAAGGGTCTATGAATCTCTGCATCTCTGGCTTTTCTCACTGATGCCCAAGCTACACCCTATTCCTGCATGCATGCACTAATTTCTATGTGTGTGGTTCTGGCCTGCGCCTCTGGCTTCAGCGCAAAGTTAGGCCTCGATTCCAATATGGCTGCGACTATGCAAGATGACGTTTGGTTCCCCATCTTCTCTAGAACACCACACATCCACCATACTCCCCGCATTATGGTCCTTGCCACCAACCTTTCCCAGAGTCCCTACTACACACTTCCAGGCCTCTGCCTCATCCGAAAGCGCTGGGAGGCCTGGGACAATCGCCCCCCGCTTCCCAACATTCCACCTCTTCGTTAATACTACATTAACAAACTCCCATGTGGGCCCCTCATCTTCACCCAGTCTTTCCCTTTCCAATCTTCAAGCTTCCAAGTATGGAAGTAACCCTTACTTTGGTACCCACACCTTACATATGGACCGTAAACTTTCCCCCTGTGTGTGCATATTGCTCAGGAGGTACATTTCATGTATATACATCCTTCATCCCCAGTGTTGTGTAGTTGTCGCGTTCAGGTGGGGGAACTGTGGTGGTACCTAGCCTAGGGAGGGGGGGTGAAGATGTTGCTCTATCGCAACCATGCATGGCTTGTTTGTGTCATCAGTCTGAAATGCATTGTGTACCATAATTGAAACCATCATTGTGCTGCTAGGCACTGCTTTAGCAAAGCATTGAAGTCCGAACTGGCAGGCGCAGAAGACCACAAACACGATAACAGGAACCAGCATCTTCACGATGGCCCCCATCCAGGATGGCACCCACAAAAAAAGGTTAAACTAATCAGTCACTTGTATTGCAGCTTCTGTTTGCATGTGAGTGCTGAGGATGTGCAGGGCCCCTATTATGTTGGTAAGAGAATCATTCTCTGCATCATTAAGTGTTACGTAGGTGCAACATGAATCGAAAATCTTTCTGCAGTCCTCCTTTCTGGTCGCAAGGAGGTCCAACATGTAACGATTTGCATCATCATCAGCCGGATTGCACGCATTTCCATCTTGATCGCATTGAGGCCTTGTTCAGTGTCATTGGCTAGCTGGATCACCTTGCACCACATAATTTGCAGCCATTTGGCATTTGCAGCAGTCTGCACTCCTAGCAACAGTAATAAAGCAAAAATAATGTCTTTGCTATAGAGTCGATATTGATCTGGTATTTCTTTAAGCAAGTTCAAAGAGTCTTGTGATAATAGTTCTACCTTCTCCGCAATTTATCTTTTTGCTCCTTTTCTGGCAAGATACGGAATATGGGCTTCTACCATGGCACTGTGGTGGGGATGTCAGACACTGGTGCAGATGTTGGGGCCGACAAGCCACCTGGTCCAACTATAAAATGTTCTTCACGGACCACCAGGAGTGCTGAATGTAACGAGGCCAGCGAGCAGGTGCCCCTTCATGATGGCGGGAGGTGCAGGAATGCCTGATGGCCACACACACCCAGTAGTTGTCCATCACGGATGTTGTCCCTTTCTTGAGATCTGGGATGTAGAAAGTTTTGTTGCACCTACTGTTGGCCCCCACAAACACGCTTCCTACATTGTAAAAACACAGTTTGTATTCTTTCTGCTTTTGTACTTTCACTGGTTTTTCCATTGCCTCGATCCAAGTGACTTTTGCTACTTGCTCATTTCAGCACCCGCTGCACACCGTGTTCACTTTTTCGATCACTTCTTCTCCAAATCCTGCCAGTCCACCTGCTATACTGATCGTTGCAGTTTCTTGCCATCTGCTTGCCACAAACCTCACGCCTTTCAATTTTTGCAGGCACTGTATACTTTGGGGATTTTGGACACATTGCTGTTGATCAGGATCCATTACTTTGAGTTGCACGCATCGTGCCTGGAAAGTGCTTCGCAACCTGCACAAGGTCAGATTGAGTAAACATTCAGCCTCCACAATCTGAATTCCCTGTGGCAGTAATACCTTGCCCCGGCCGCCCCCTAAACGTGTGGAATCAAGGAACACACAACTACAATTTACTTTCGTTTTCCTCACTGAACCTATGTCTGCATACCAGCTATTACTTACCTCTGGATGGTGCACATCTTCTATTGCATCTAACCCAAGTACCTGGTACGGATCATACTTGGCCCTTACTACTAGCTAGTCTTTTAAAACGTTTGGAGCCTCTAAAATAGGAAACACTAGAAAAGAAAGTATCATTTGATAGTATGTTAGAAAACACACTAGGAAATAACGATAACAGGAGTACATTTGTGAAATTCCCCATAGGTTGCTGGGTGACACGTGTATCATTAGCATGCATTAGGTTGTATATCGTGGACAGTGGCCGTGGTATTATTCGTTTCAACCACATTTGCAACATTGTCACATATTAAATAACCTAAAGAGCCATTAGTAAAAGATCCATTAGTAATAGTTGCGTTTCTTAACCTCCCCCCGTTATATATGACCACCCCATATCAAACTACACCCTAATCCAAACACAGAAATAGCAAATATGCCAGCTACCCAAAGCATTGTGGGGGGGGGGGGGGACAGTTATAAGAGATCCTTTCTGAAAAAGAGAATGTTGCTTTTTATAGATGGAGTTGTTGGACCCATGTACATCCACTGAGAGAGCGACGAGAGTGACGAGAGCGAGGGCAAGAGCGAGGGCAAGAGAGAGAACAAGAGAGAGAACAAGAGAGAGAACAAGAGAGAGAACAAGAGAGAGAACAAGAGAGAGAACAAGAGAGAGAACAAGAGAGAGAACAAGAGAGAGAACAAGAGAGAGAACAAGAGAGAGAACAAGAGAGAGAACAAGAGAGAGAACAAGAGAGAGAACAAGAGAGAGAACAAGAGAGAGAACAAGAGAGAACAAGAGAGAACAAGAGAGAACAAGAGAGAACAAGAGAGAACAAGAGAGAGAGCAGAGAGAGAACAAGAGAGAGAACAAGAGAGAGAGCAGAGAGAGAGCAGAGAGAGAGAAGAGAGAGAGAAGAGGGAGAGAAGAGGGAGAGAAGAGGGAGAGAAGAGGGAGAGAAGAGGGAGCTCAAGGAGCGAGGGAGAGAGGGGACAAAGGGAGTCATTCAGAGCCCTGAAGTTTCTGAACGATAGAAGTCTGCACAGGCAGAGTAAGTGCATATAAGAATTGAATCTATACTTTTTACCATGACCTTCTGAATACTGCAACTGGCATGGTACTTTGCATTTAGAAATAACGGACTAAACGATTGAATGGTATGTATTTCTCCAGGTATTTAAATAAGGAAAACAAAAGTGACAAACAATTGAATGATTGTCGAAATACAAAGTGAGAGAGCACACTAATCGAACCCATCTCCATTAAGACCACGCAGTCATACATTTTGACATTGGAAACCATAAGTAAGTTTACAAAATAGATTTACATATCTTCATGCACAAATTCAGAATGCATTTGGTTTTGTGTTTTGAAAATTTAACGTTAGGCATATTGCAATACATCACCATGTCTCTTGTTCCATTATTTTGCAGAACTATTGTTTACAATATTAATATACCCTCCTGAAGAACCATTGAGAGCAATGGGGAAACACGTGTCGCAGGCTAAACTACTAACAAATAAAAGAGTACAAAAATAAAGTGCAAATTGGAGCGCAATAAACACAGTACTTGTGATAAATTTTTACAGTTTATAGCATTGGGCAGTCTCAAAGCTGAGTGCACAATCATGCAGCGCCATCGAACCACTGTTTAATTAAAACTAAAAAAACTTGCTATCAGTTGTGTTTTAAGGCTGCAACATTCATTATCCATCACCCAAACGTCTATTCTCCCCATAACATTCTCAGATCACTCCCCTGTGACAGTCTCCCTGAAGTGGAACACAGATGACAAGTGGGCACGCTCATGGAGACTGAAGCCGCATGCTTTACTAGATACTGTATTTGAGACGGAACTGGGGACTAGCAGACATTTTCTTACTAAACACTGGATCTGTGAAATCACAAGCCACTCTCTGGAAGACGTTCAAAATTTATATCAGCGGTATTGCAATGGCCAAGGAGGCAGGGATTCTTAAAGCATTGCAGAGAGTGAATCCTGACTCGCCCTACTTGAAGCCCAATACGCCTCCTCCCAATCGACCATCACACTTGCTGAAATAGGCACAGAATTAGACACATTCTGTGCACACGCTGAACGTATACGGAAGTTCCTCGATGACCGTCAGTCCACCCATAGATATGGGGAGGGAGATCGCCCTGGTCCAGTCCTAGCTAGATTGATCCACCAAGAAAATCAAGCACCCCAAATCCCGGCTATCGAAAGGGACGACGGCACCATGGCTCTCTCATCGCAGGATATCAATGACTAATTTCGCTCCTTCTATGAAACGCTTTACTCCAATACAGACAATTCTCCCACAGCCAACATTGAAATTTTCTTGGCCAGTCCCACGGTCTCCATTCTTTCCCCAGAGACCATGGACGCCCCGATTTCACCCAAAGAGATATTCAAGGCCATAGACGCACTATCCTCTGGAAAGACCCCTGGAGTCGATGGGCTCCCCATTGAATTTTATTAGTGCTATAAGGCCCGCCTGGTCCCCCAATGGACAGCCCTATGGATTGAGGCCTGTAGAGTTGGTGGCTGCCCCCCCCCCCTCTCTTCGAGAGGTAGTAATCTCGGTACTACTTGAACCGGGGAAATCCCCCACACAATGTGGCTCATGCCGGCCCTCATCAATTGTGATGTTGACATTTATGCCAAAGTACTGGCCCTTAGGCTGGCACCATATATGCCATTCATTATCCACCGGGATCAGTCAGGCTTCATCCTGGGGCGCTCCACTTCTCTTAATTTGCACCGGCAGTTCAACATATTCGCTCGAGTAAACCCAGGTACACAGGCAGTCGCAGCCACCTTGGATATGCAAAAAGCATTCAACTCAGTTTCCTGGAATTACCTGTGGTTAGTCCTTGAAAAAAGTAACTATGGTCCTCGTTTTCAGTCCTAGGTGAAGCTCTTGCATTCCTCTCCTGTTGCCAGGGTCCGTACCGAAGACCGGTGCTCTACCCAATTCCAAATAGCCAGAGGCACGATGCAGGGTTGTCCTTTCTCAACATTAATATTCGCTTTAGCTATTGAACCTGTGGCAGACAGGATACGCCAACGGCATGCACATAGGGGGATAAGGCTGTCTGGGTCCCCAGAGATCATCTTCCTTTGTGCAGATGACACTGTCCTTTTCATCCGCTATCCTGAACATAATCTAGCCCCAATCTTAGATGACGTCATACTCTTCGGTGAACGATCTGGTCTCAAAGTAAACTGCTCCAAATCTGTACTATTCCCACTGACAGACGCCACCACCCCCTTTACCCCCCCAGATCTTCGGGGATTCACGTGGTCACAAACAGAGATTACATACCTTGGGATAGTGGTTACACGTCACCAGATATTCCCATATGAAGCTAATGTTGGGAAGTATCTATCCACCCGTATCCGAAAATCCACAGACTGGGCTAAACTGCTGATCACGCTGGCCGGTAGGATCCCCATCCTTAAGATGATAGTGCTACCAAAATTCCTGAATGTCCCCCTATGGCCAGGCTGCAAATTCTTTACCGTACTGACCTGAACCATTAACACCTTTTTATGGCACTCTGGAGTGGTCCGCCTAAAACTGGAAACGCTAACCACTCCAACTTCAAAGGGTGAGTTTGGCGCCCCTAACTTTGAGAGGTACTGGATAGCTGCCCAGGCCAACTTCGCATCACACTGGTTTGAGCTACCAAACCCCCACCTCCATGTTAAACTCAAAAGTCAGGCGGTATATCCGCTCTTTGGTTCTCCCCTCCCAGAGCATCAAACTTGAACTCCTTGATCCCACCGGACCCACAACATTAGCTTTGAATAAACTGTGGAAGCATACCAGCACCCCACACCCATTCCAGGGTGACTTTCCCCTCTAGAAGGTCCTCCCTGAATCTTCCCGGGTGGACGCCACAACAATACATCACTGGTCCAAACACAGGCCTCTGTACTGTTCAAGATGCGTTCACCCTGGTAATCTTTATTGACTGGCCTGACTTACCCGAACCCCTGCGAGGCAGACCCTCCCACTGGCTCCAGTATGCCGTCTATGCTGCTCCCTCAAGAATAGATGCCCAGACCTACCCGCGATCCCTCCCGATGACTCAATATTAGCTGAAATTTTGAACACCACAGCCCTCAAAAGAAAAGTCTCCAGATTGTATGGCCTCCTCCAGAGTAGGGCAGCCCCCCATTCGTCAAACTCAGGGACACTTGGTGTGGGGACCTAGGGATTGAAATAACAGATCAACATTATGACCACATGTGCGCCCGCACCCACGAAATTTCATTTAACTCGAGATTTAAATTGATTCAATTTAAGGTACTCCCATAGATTCCACTACACCCCGATTGGACTACATCACGTCGAGTGAACACCCACCTCACATTCAGTGGCTTCAGGCTGTCACCTGGGCCTCTGGCAATGAGGGCACTGGGTTGGTCTACATTTATTTTATTTATAGAGCGCACCAGGCCCGAGGGCATCCAGGCGCATCACTTAGTTAAAACATGATAAAGGCAAACAGAACATTACAATTACAATTTAAGTTACAGTTATATACATAAGGTAGTTACAGAATGAACATAGAAGCCATAACCTATATACATGAGGTGAGGCAGGTGGCTAATCCATGGGTGGAGGTTGGGAAGTAGAAGGGGGTGGTCTTGGGCGGACATCCAAGCTTTGGCCATGTTTTTGAATCTATGGAAGGAGGGTTCCGCTCTCACCAAGTTAGGGAGCGAATTCCAAAGTTTAGCCGCCATTACTGGGAAGCTAGCTCTGCCTGATCTTTGAAGGTTAAAGCGTGGTATGGAGAGGCAGTTGGTCTGAGCAGTTCTACGGGGTCTGTTAGAGTTGTGGAGGGCGAATCTATTGGCTAGGTTGCTAGGTTCGAAAGGCATTTGTGAGTGAGGGCAAGTGTTTTCAGTGAAATTCGTTGTGGGACTGAGAGCCAACGTATATTACGTCTGGTGTCTGAGATGTGTTGGTTCCTGGGGATGTGGAGTGCTGCTCTGATGGCATTGGTTTGGATAATTTTTAACTTATTTAGGTTACAACGGTTGGTCCCCAAATAGAGGGCATTACAATAATCAATTTTTGACAGCACAAGGGTCCTGGCAAGTGTGACACAGCGACTAGCTATGATAAGCTTACAGGTGTATGCAGTTGCGGAGGAGACTGCATTAGTTTGTCTAACCAAAGATCGAGTAGAGTCGATGTAGATCCCAAGTGTTTTTGTGTCCTCCGAGGCCTTAATTATATTACCATTGATGGTGAAGGATTTGAATGCAGGGTCAAGTTTGGTTAGTTTTTGGGGAGAGCCGAGAATAAGGAGCTCTGTCTTTTCGTCATTCAGACAAAGTCCATGGTGCGCCATCCAAGCTTGGGTGACTTGGTAGATGGCATTCACAGAGAGAGTCGGATGAGTAGTCTCCTGAGATCAGGATGAGTATCTGGGTGTCGTCAGCATAATTGGTGTATGTGACACCCAGATAATACAAAATATCAAATAGAGGTTTTGTAAACACGTTGTACAACGTGGGCGAGACACAGGATCCTTGTGGAACCCCACAGGTGACAGGTGAGGGTGAAGCTGCTGCTAAGGGGGAAAAGACACGCATCGATTTACTGTCCAGGAATGAGCTGATCCAGGCAGTGGCTTTATCAGAAAAGTGTGCAGCTAGTTTAAGGTGTCGACACAGTATTTGGTGATTGACCAGATCAAAAGCCGCAGAGAGGTCGAGAAGGAGTAGTAAAGCAAGTTTACGCTTGCTCTTAGATTTTCGATCTGAGTTTTGAGATCGATAAGGGGAGTTTCGGTGCCATGTCGCGGTCGAAACCCAAATTGCCTTAGTCCCAGGAGGTTATTGGATTCGAGGTAGCCTTGAATCTGTAAGTAGGCAGCTCAGTCAAGGATTTTTAGTAAAAACGGCACCGTAGTGATGGGCCTGTAGTTAGGTATAGTAGCGTCCAATGTTGGTATTTTTAGGATCGGGATAACCCAGACATCCTTCAAGTTGTCCGGTACGATCCCGGAGCTGAAGGAGGAGTTAATAAATGTGGCAATGAAGGGAGCTAGCTTGTGGGCTGCTTCCTTGATGATGGGTGCAGGGCAGAGGTCCCCTTGGCAGTTGGAAGTTTTAAGGCTATTGATAATGTTTTCCACTTCAGTAATTGATAGAGGTGAGAAGCTGAACGGAATCAATGAATCAGGGATTGAGTGGTTTACAATCGGAAGAGTGTTAGGTTGCAAGTTGGATTGTAGACTGGTTTATTTATCATTAATTTTGACTTGGAGGGAGGCAATCGTGCCAAGGAGTGCATTTTGGATATTAGTGCAGCAAGTGCTATCTTTGATGCAGGTGTCAGGTGCAGTGACAGGGGTTTCAAGTTATTTTAAGATTCTGAAAAGTTCTTTAGTATTGGATTTGGCTTGCTCAATGCGTTTGTTCTAAGTGGCTCTTTTTGCCTGGAGTACAGCTTACTTATAGTTTAACGCTGCTAGAACGATGCTAGATTAGCTTCCATAGGATTACTTTTCCAGTGTGATGCAGAGATTTGTTTTTCTTTGCGTAGAGTTCTAAGCTGGGGCGTGAACCAAGAGTTAAGGTGAACTCGAGGTTTCGGTTTTCTCAGATTAGATGGGGCAATGAAGTCAAGGGCTTTTAGCATAGTGTGGTGTGGTTGATTGTGTCAGCAAAGACAGTTGGGTCGGTGCATGAGAGTGCCTGTTCATTAAGGACTGGAAAGATGAGAGGGAGACGTTTGTCGCAAGTTATGTCGCGCTTATTTCTCGTGGGAATAGCAGGTGCGACGTCTGGAGTGGAACTAATGGTTTTGGCGAGGATGTTAAAGGTCATTAAGTGGTGGTCGGTCCAAGCACAAGGTACAGCCGGTAGTGTCTAGACCCAGAAACGTTTGGGCTCCATTCCGCTTCTATAGGTCCTCCTTATCCAGTGACAGCGATAATGACACCAGCGGCAGGAGATCCCTGGTCCCCAACTCTGATTAACCTATGTGCTGTGCTGTACTATTACCGTGCTACGCAGGTTCTTAGTTCCTGTGCAGTCCCGTGCAGTCTTCCCAGCAGGCTGTGCGTATGGATTGTGTACTTAGCGATTGCTCATAGGCTGCTTGGGTTTCTCGGTCGCAATGTCAAGCTTAATAAATAAAGTTGGTAAAAGCATTTCTCTTTTTTAGCTCCTCGCCCATATACCCCAAGGAGGTCAGGTGGCATGAGGCGCGCAAGGCGGCCTCTGAAGGGCTGAAACAAGCTCTTTCTCAAGCACCAGTCTTGAGAGCTCCTGATTATAGCCAACCCTTCATTGTACAGACCGATGCTTCTAATACAGGGATAGGTGCAGTCCTGAGCAAACTGGATCAGAAAAGCAGGGAACGCCCTATTTGCTTCATCAGCAGAAAGCTCAAGGACTGAGAGACACAGCGGGCAACTATAGAACGCGAGTGCTTTGCCATTGTGTGGGCCACTGAAGAAGTTTAGGCCATACTTGTATGGTTCTACTTTCATTATTCAGACTGACCACCAACCCTTCAGTTGGTTAATGCACATGAAGGAGGGAAATCCTAAATTGTTGAAATGGTCAATCGGCCTCCAGGGGTTTGATTTCACTTTAGAACATAGGTCAGGGAGTAATCACCAAAATGCTGATGGTCTCTCCATAAACTATGATGGACTGTAATAAGATTCATCCAAGAGTGGATTAAATAGTCCGTCCCTTAGTCTGGGGGGTAAGGAGGTGGGGGGTGGTTTCGAGTGCTAATTTCCTTTAACCTCCGAGACCCCCTGCTCTTTTGCTGGACTTAGGACTTTTTAATTTTAACTCCGAGTGAGTGGGACCTTTTTCTCCCTCATGTGCTTTTCCCTGATTATGATTTTATGTTTTCACTGTTTTTGTAGTCTGACAAACTCTACAGGCATCTTCTTTTTCTATAGTGACACACAGCACCTTCAGTGCAGTGTCACTGAGAAGTCCTTTGGATTTCTCTTAAGGTTTAAATACCTTTTCTTGGGTGAACTACTGTTCAAGAATAGTAAATTCAAATTGATCTTACTTACCTTTATACTTTTTAGGTCCAGCACACACCAACTTATGTGGAGTGCTGGGGGGTTACCCAGTAGCCCCTTATCCTACTTTCTCAAGTAACATTTTTTGTTACCCGCACTATTTTAAATGGCTGGTGGCAGTGGTTTACATTTTACTAAAAATGGGCATTTTTACCGCAGGCTGAACCCTCAGCTGCAGTAACAGCCCCCATGGGTGACCATTTTGTCAGAATGGCCCCTTCTTTTTCACCATTTTCTGTTTGCAAGATCTTTTTTGGCTATTACTCTGGGCTTTGAGACAGATTTGAGCCCTTTGTGTGTTTTGCCTTTGGCGGGCTTCAGCTCTGAAGCCCACCCCTGGCCCCAGTGTGTCTGGAAGGGCAGGAAGTGAGGGTGGATCCCGAAACTTCCCTGTCCTGTGTACAACCAGAGATATTCTTTCTCCATCAGTGCTTTTTGCGAGGCGCTGAAACCACAAAGAGCTGCTGAATTGAAGAAAACACATAGCTGCCGTAGCCTACCCCACCCTGCCATTTCTCCCCCCTCCTCACCCTCCCCACCCACCCCACCAGTACTGCAGCAGGAGCACTCCAGACATCCTCCCTCTTGTCCCCAAGACTGAGGCTCAGGAACCAGGGTCTGCTTGGCTGTAGCAAGACGCAACCCAGCTGGACCACTCTTCAAACCAGAGCTATTCTTTGGGCTTGGGGTACTTACCTTCTTGCCTTAAGTCATGCTTTTTCACTTGAGAATTACACTTGCTTAACTTTTCAAGTTGACTTCAACTCCCCTTGCACAGGCCTAACAGCTTGTGTTCCTTCAGTGATGTTCTTGAACTAACTAACTTTGTGAAAGACTGTATCCAAGAAGTGCATCAGAACTATAGACTTTGTCCAATTGACTTTGGCTGTCCTGGCTCCCTAAAGGCACCTTTCTGAATCCATTGACTTTGGCACTGCTTGTCCCTTAAAGGTTGTAATTTGTTGAACACTTTTACTGCTAGGAAAGGCTTACCTAGATTTCATTGGAGGATTCAAACGGTCTTTACTTTAAAGAAAGTATGTTCTAACTTTTCTATTTTCATTAACCCTTCCTTCCTGAAACAGAGTCTAAACAGTATATTGGTGTTTAAAATAAATGCAATCCTATACTTGAGGGTGTAGGAGAATTGTATTCGCTTAACCAAAGTGTATTCACCAACTTTATTGACTTTGAAAAGTGATTCTAAAGTGTGCTTGACGGTTACAATAATTGCCTTTTTAAAGAGTGCTTAACTGAAACTGATGTGTAAATAAATATATATTATAACTGAAACCTTGAGTGTGTTACTTGTATTGACCACAGCTCACATTTACCCCTATTGAGATAGGCCTGGCTGCTCAATCACACCATCAACTTGTGTATTACAGACCTATACCAAAAGGTGGGTTACCTAATACCTAGCAGAGAAGTCTTATCTAACAGTCCCTCTCGGGCTATGGGCTCTTCTAGCCCTGGCAGATTGTTGACTTGCCCCTCACAGGCTACGGGCATGTCTCTCCCCAGCTGTTGCTCGGTTTGCCCTTCTTAGGCTACGGGGTCCTCTGGCCCCAGTAGTACTTCCGTTCGGCCAGGCTTAGCTTCCCAGTGTGGGTATTGGGGGTCCCAGTGTCGCCTTTGTTGCCCGGTGTTGCATAGCGGGCTCACATCTCTAATCCCAAAGAGGATGGCTACCCCTTGGATATAAGGGATGAACTCCCTGGATTCGTCATACAATATAAACACCCAAACACATAATATGCACAATCAGATTTCCTAGAGGCACTCCAAAAGTGTGCCGAAACGTGCAAATGACCACAAAACACATAAGCATAAGTCAAACATGCAGGCCTACAGGCATAAACAGCCTAATATACAAAAACATAAAAATACAGACTATGCTTGGCCCCATGCAGAGAAACACACACTGTAAAGGTTCCACCACCTTGAACTTGTAGATATTTTTTTAATTCACACTATGTTCTGTTCCCCAAGCAGGTGAACTTGTACTTGTGAGCCCTTGTCCATGGTGTTAACGTACCAGAGGCACAGTGTCCCACCACTCCAGAGGCACAATGTCCTAGTCTAATTCCAAGCAGCACTGAGTGGACGTTGGAACACTTGCTGCATAGGTGATGTCCTACCTCCTACCCTATTGTGGGATAAACGTACACACTCCGCAACCCTGCCACTCCAGTTCTTCCTACCTCCATTTTCTTGAGGCAAAGTCTTCCGCCTTTCTTCCGTCTTGTGATGAGACGGATGTATCTACTTAATGAACAGCCATCAATGGGGGGACAGAAACAAAAAGGTTTTCGGTTGAAGTACTCAAAGGGTAGGGGCAGCGGCTTGTTTAATTTGCTATGTGTGTGCGCCCTGATGGGATCTGGGGTGAGTTTCAAACCATTGTCTTCCCTCACCCATTTCATGCCCCAAACTGTTATGAAGGATAAGGTGAAGGAACAGGAGTGAGTTTTCAAGAGGTAACTGGACAGCAGTCATTCATGAATTGTACATTGGATTTTGCTGGCAGAATGATTTCAGAGGGCGTTCATCCAGGAACAAACAACTTGATGGCCCTTTAAAAAAAAGAAGAAAACTCAACTATATGAACTTTGCTATACCTGCTTCCTGTCCTAAAGCTGAGCAGGACTCTCCGACGTTGCCTTGTAGCTCGGATGATGAAGACCCATTATGTCTGACTCCCCAACCGTCTGTATGGGCTACCAGAGAGCAAGCAACACAATGGACACAGTTTCATATCGCTCTGTTAAGTGGCAGGGAGATCCTATAAATTAATTCCTCAACCTGTGGCTCTTAATATGTTTTGGACTAGAACTCACATGATCTTCCACAGCCTTACATATCAGGGGTGTATCGGCCACTTTTACGCCATATAATGGGCATATACGCCTAAGATTAATACTAGTGAGCAAAAATAGGAATGAAACACCTCGAACCTTGAGGCCACGCTTTCATGCACAAAGCTCCATAGATCTGTTTATACTGTGCGACAAATCAAGGGTATTCATCCCTTCTCCCCAAGGGGGAGCCATCCCCTTTGAGGCTAGGGAGGTGAGGCTGCGCCACAAGACCCTGCCTAAGGGACAAGGACTCTCGTTCCCTAGAGAACTCCCTAGACCAAACACCATCTCGGCATGCATGGGACTGCCTGCAATAAAGAATATGTCCTTATTACACTTGGCTGCAGGCAATGCTGGAGCAAATGTATCCTGAAAAGGAAAAGCAGACGTCTCCTTAAGGAGAGATGTGTACTTAACTGAGACAAGTGGATTACAGAGGAAGGGAGAATATGGTAGGCAGGGGAAGGCCCCTGGAGTGATTGCGCCTTTGAGTGGCAGTGCAAAGGCAAGCTGCGTAGCCCACGACTTTCGAAGAGGCAGAAGGCTGGCAAGAGAAGCTATGGAGCCACTGTTACTAGAGCTGGGACAGGAGTCACGTACCAGGTGGTGGTGTGACCACGAACATCTAGTGGTGGGCACGCAACACAGTGAACGACACAGACCATTGCAACCAGGAGCATTAACAGCTCCCGGCCGCCAGCATCCATAGACAAAGCCATCTACAACGAAACCAAGAACGGAAACGTCGGCGAGTTGGCTACACGAGCGACTGCTGTGAAGAACAAGAAAAACAGGAGGCCGTCGGCGCAACATTATCTGGGGAGAGAAACTCATTCTAGTCATATGGACCAAATACAAACAATAAAACAAGATATGCAAGACCCATTCAAAACGTAACAAATAACCTTGCCTGGCAAAATAAGACACTGGAAACAAATACCCAGGCAAGAAGGGGAAAGGTCTCACGAACTCAGAGTGGGAGAGTGCAGAAAACATGGCATACAGACTAGTAAAAAGGGTTGAGTTACAAGTGTCAAATGAGCGAGATAAAATAAGAGGCAATCCAATAACAAGAAGCCAGGACAGAGGAAGTCTTAAGTTGGAAAGAGTTGCAACAAACCAGGGGAAGGTTAAGTTTAAAGTCTGTGAGAAATGCACAACCAAGGATTAAAGAGTATCTCAAGGAGACTTATCCTAAACAGAACCCCAAGGAGAGGACAAGAGACACACATTTTTGAAGAGCTAATGGCACTCGTGAAGGAAATAGCAAGATGATATGAAGTAAGATTGTGTTAAGTAAGGTTTATTCTTTTGACCAGAGACATTTCCATAACTAAATTACAAGAAAACAAGTCGAGGAGAACAGATATTCTCTTGGTCTAATTTTGAGTTCTTCATATTAGTGGTAGTGTTAGGTAAACCTGGACTTGAACCAAGAAAGTTTGTCTTGTGGGCTTCCTGACGACAGACTAGCACCTTTAGTTTCTTTAGATAGGCAGAGTAATCCGTTTAGTGATAGGAAAATATAGGCCTTTTCTTATAGTTTAAAATCAAAAGATTCTTTCTAATGACCACTAGGTGTCCAGCTCATTCTTCCAACCTGCCACAATCGGTAGTGCACGTACCACCACAGGAAGAAACTACTTTTATTACTGCCTGATCTGAAGAGAGGAGCATGTATCTTAATGTTTATGAATATAGAGTGCAAAGAAATAATTACTATAACATTTTCATTTTCCAGTTAAAACATTTATAATCATTTATAAAATACTTCCATTGGGAATGAGACTTACTTTTTTACTCCCAATAAGGCAATAAGGTGTAAAAAACTCACACTTCAAAATCTTATCTGGAGCACTGATCGTTGTCATGGATTACACTAGCTGAGGTTGATGGTAGTTGTAGTCCAAAACAGCTGGAGAGCCAAATGTTGCAAACCCTTGCCTTAAACAGTACCTAAACTGTGAGAACAGAACAGAAAAGGTGGTTTCGGAAAAAAGCATGGCGGGAAACATTGCTTTTCTGAAAAACATGCGCTGGGGAAAGTGAACAGCGGGGGGAACTGTGGAAAAGGAGACTCGAACACCCCCCCCCCCTTTAGACTCACAGGCTGGTAGATAGATTGAATCAGCAAACTCATGAAGTTGTTGGACATTTACAATGCCTGAAAAGAGTGGCAGGCAGCAGGCCGGATTGGTGAATGAACCGGTGGCGTGGCTTCAAGAGCTGGGAGACCACGAGCCGGAGCAGAACTCCACCTTCATTCTTTACAGGCGTTCTCCCAGGCTCCCTCTCTGGTGTAGGTTCAAGCTTGAATCCCATGCACTGTTTGCAAACCGCTCATATTTGGTTATGGTAACTGCAAACTTTACTACAATGGGCAGGCAGTAGCCATGACCATAGATTGCTACTTCTGCATCCCACTGAGTGAGCCGCAGGGTCAATGTCAGGCTGTATGATTCGCTACTGAATTTGCAGATGCCTTTCCTGTAGGGATGCCCCATGGTACAGGAAGCTGTTCACCACTAGAATTAAAGAATCAGGCTAGCTCCAAGCAGTGGAGGCTTGGTTTATGCATCTCTGATGAGGCTTTCACTGAGGACTCATCGGAGTACAACATGGGTCAAAATGGAGATTCATGGAGCAGGAAGTAGCTCCTGGGTGACAGAAATAACTCATTGTAGCCCATCAGCTTTTACATCCAGTCTCGTGAATTGAGTGAGTGAAAGATGGCAGAGCTTGGTTTTTTTTCATAAACATTGGTATGCTACCAAAAATAAATCTGCGTTAAACCCCTCGTTCTATTGCGGTGTCCTGTGCGCTGACCGTTTCTGCTGAATCCTGTCTCTTGACATGTGGCTCGGCATGTCTTCACCCTTTACATTACGTTTACGTTGCCTTCTCTTTTGGAACGTTCACATTCCTATTCCGTCAGTTCTTCCTTTTTGCTGCTCTCTCTCATTTGGTCTTTGCCGCTACACCATAACTCTGCCGCTACATCTGTTACTGTCTCTTTACTGCCACTGCATTTTTCTCTCTGCTGCCATCTCTTTGCTCATTCTCTGTCTCTGCTGCTGCAGAAAGAGGCACTAATGCATAAAATTCAGCAACTCTAACTTCCAGAAGAAGAAGGCTTTGTGGCCAGTACATAAGGCATTTAAGCTTTACGTGTCTTTGAGAGGATTACTAATACAAATTCCCAGACACAGATTTAATGTCACATAGGGATATTTGTGTGGTGCCAGTTGGCTTGGGGAGCCAGAATAGCTCCTGGTGCTATTGGTGTCAAGCTAACCAGGCTCTAAGGGACTATCCAGGAGCTAAAAAGCTCCCAGCATTGTCCACAAGGCCTTCTGGGGCCTCGGGCCTCAATACCTTCAACTCTCTCTTCCTAAAAATCTTCCTTCTCGAGCTCTTCGCTCATCCGCATCCAACTCCCTCAGGGCCAGTCGCTTCTCCAGCCCCCTAGCAGAAGTTGACACCTGATGTCTGCACTTGCCACCAGCTGGCCGCACTTTTATTTTACTGTTATCCTTTGCACTGCCCCCTCCTCCTTTCCCCCGCATTTTTCCCTCCCCCCACCCCTCTCCTGCACTTGCCCAATCTCAATGTCACCTGGCCTAGTAAGAAAATTGTCCGTCTTCCCTCTGTTGCCCCTCCCTTGCCTCATCACGCCTTGAAACACTTGTGCATAGGCGCGTTATAAATGCCATATCATATAGCAGCAATTCCGAACCCTAAACAATCTGCGCTTGCACGTTCTGAATACTCACAAGGCATAGAAGGTTCATCCTTCAAATGCCCCCTCTGCTCAAAATATTGCTTTGTAATGTATTTCCCACCCTCACTTACTCCCTCCCTCCTTTCCTCCTTCCCTCATTTCCTCCCTCCCTCCCTCCCTGCCCTGTGGGTGCTTTGAAACAGTATATTCCTATTGTATAAGCGCCTAACAAGCAAACAATAAATAAAAATCATAGAAACTAGGTCAGGAAAAATCTAGAATACTCAGACCTTGAACCAGACTGCTAGGATGGAACTTTCGGTCTAGTGTCCTCTCTAAAATTGACACACCCAGAGTGGGAACAAAGCCAAAATTTAACCGGCAAAAAAAGACAAAAACTTTGATTAGCATCCAATATCCCAAATATTGGGTACCAGCCCCTTGGTCGCCCATATTGCTCCTCTCAGCAGTGACGGCGATGCTCGGGCAATCATTCTTTGCAAGCATTCTTTCCATGCAACAGTGCATAGAATGGCTTTGGCAGCAACCATGTGAACAAGCAGTACCCGATGACAGATCAGAGACAACAGGGCCATTCTGCCAGCTCAAACACATGCATTAACTAACAGCACACACTACCTTTACCCTGGCTACAGGACCAATGAGTCACAAGTTCACCCCCTGGATGGAGGCAACAGACCAGTGTCCATGGTGCCATCTTCAGACATCCCCCTTACCTGGGTTGAATTTCCACAGATCATGGAAGTGTCGGTTCAGCCTTGCATTGTACCCTCCGAACACGTAGAGCTCTCCATTGTATGAAACTGTAAGACAGGAGAGAAGGAGGGAGGGTCATGAGAGAGCACACACAAACCAGACATAGTGCACAGAGGCCAAATATAAGCACATCTCAGTCCCTGTAGCAAGTTGTCAAATGAATTTATCACTGTAGGCACAACCAGTCTTCAGACGGGCACCACGAGCAAGCAAATACCAATCATTATCCCCCAAACAGCTTTTGGATGAAAGCCATTCAGAAACAAACTGCACAACAAGATGAATTTGCTTGGCATCAGCGGAGAGGCTGGAGAACAAAGGGCCTGGGTAGAGGAACACACGTTTGTTCAGGGGGAAATCTGTCTTCAAAGCAAAGACAAAAGGGCAATCATTTGGCCACTTGCCATTGTAGGTGCAAATTCATCAAGAGAAATTCAGGAATTTCCAGGTCTCTCCATTCTCATACTATCCTGGGTGCACAAACCTCTCACGCAAAATACAAACAAACATTGCGGGGGGAGGGGGAGGAACCCACCAGCTCAGATACACATCTTCTACAGTCCTACTTCCGTACATTGGTAGCACATAATAGCAAGCGCCCTATGTCCTGTTCTAGGCAATGCACAGTGCTTTTTAATGAGTGGAGATACCTTATAGCGGTTCTGGCTGCGGTGAGCGGCTCTGGTTCACGTTCTATTTGTACTACCTACAAAATAACACAAATCTATCACATCCATTTAATCCTAAACAGATAAACGATGGGGACCTAAGAAAAACATTCCCCAACATTACATTAATGTGCTTTGTAGCTATTCTGTGGCATTGGGGAGGACCGTAGAACTCATGGTAAATACATGTGCAACTTCTCTTCACGATAAGGTCCTGAAACAAACACTCCAGAAAATCATACAAAAAAAAAAAACATGAAAACAAGCTTTTCTCAAACATGTTTCGCTGCAGGAGCCCAATGGCAATAGTACTTCCAGTGTGTGCATAAAGGGGTTGAGGGACACAGTAATATACTACTTGGTGTTAAAAAACCATTGTCATATGGCCATCTGTGGCTCTCCCAATGTTTTGCACTATACTCCCATGGCCCACCAGGATGGTTGGGCCTCGATAGTCCAAGGTTGCCAACCAGTCCAATAGGGGTTTGCAGGCCCATTTCCATAACTGTATGTTACAGGACCAGAGTAGAAAGCTACCATTGAACATTGAGAAGTATCCTATGGCCTAGCATGTGAATTTACCAACTTGCAAAAGTGAGCCCTAAGAAACAAAGTCTGCAGAGTACACCAAAAGAGGTAGAGTCTTCAAACGCCCGGCGAAACGGTGCTCATTTGTGGATATGCAGAAGGCTCTCATCAATGCTGTAGCCACTGGACCAGTAGGAACACAAAGTCTTCAACCCCTGCTTGTGGATCTTGCCCTTGGAAGCCTTCTGAATTTTCCCAGAACCATCCTGTGGTCCGACGAGCTGCCTCATGGCTAGCTCACTGCATCAGTCGCCGTCTCAAATAAGGACTTCAGACTTCCAAGACCCTCGACTGCGAAACATTTACAGCTCTCCAGCACAATGAAGGTTCTTACAGGACCAGATTCTTTGTTCCAGCCACGAGGGTCGACCTCCGCTGTTTGATTGCGACAGCTGTAGTAGTTCAGAATCAGGAAACTGACAACTCATTGTGGTTTGTAAGGCAATTCTTTTATTCAAGTGACAAAAACCTATACTAAACCAACCCTACCCTTATGGTCCCTCCTAAACTGAAAGAAAAGAGGTCAAAAGGGTGCCCGTCAGGATGTTGAACACAGTCTGTCCGCCATCTAGAAATCTATCCTAGCCGGATCCTTGTGCCTCCCACTAAAAAGGAAAAGACCCTAATCTGAACACTAAAATATCCTAAACCTTCTGCCCCAAATGATATTCTCTTGGCTGGTTTCTAGGCCCCACTGTACTGTCTCTGGACTAGATAAGGGTTTCTTGCCTTAAGCACGGCTTCAGTGTGATCACCAGCCAATGTTGCTGGGCATTTCGCCCAATTTACAGTTGAAGCAAGAATACATCTTCCTGCTCAATGAACATGAAAGTGGCGTTTCTAGGCCTCAAGTCCCCTACACAGTTTGGTTATTGTCCAAAACAAAGTTCCTTCAAATGTCTCTGGAGAGACGAGCCCCTTCGGCAAACCCCTTTGCTTCCTAACCCTCCCTGGGGCCTCAGGTTTCACCCCCCTCCTCTTGGAGTCGGACTGGTTGCAGCCCACTCTGGCGTTTTGGGTTTCACACCCTCGCTTGGGGTAGGTTTCGGGCCAGTGGGTTTCTCACCCCGCCCTGGCGTCTTGGGTTTCACGGCCCCTCCTGCACTCTTGGCGCTCTCAGTCCCTCCTGCACTCACTCTTGGGCCTCTCAGCCCCTCCAGCTCTCACTCTTGGGCCTCTCTGCCCCTCCTACATTCACTCTCGGGCCTCTCTGCCCCTCCTACACTCACTCTCGGGCTTTCAAGCCCCTGCTTGAAGCATACAAATTCTCGCCCTTAGTTATCTGGTTGCTCAGCCCCACTTGGGCTCTCTAGTTCCTCACTACATTTTGAGTATAACTGGGCAGGACCACTCGCCTTCCCCATTCCCTAGAAATTGCGCACCTGGTTTTTTGCAGCAGCGTTCCTAGTGGGAGGATGTCAGGAAATATTTCTTTTTACAGCACCTTTCCCTCCATTTTTATGGAGCCCCAAATATTGTTTTTATTTTTGAATCTGATCTCTTTTTGCAGTGAAGCCTTCAGCTTCACCGCACTGGCTTTTGCTAATTTGTCATGGGGCAACTAACATGCCCTTGAGGCTGTCGGTACTGGGAAACATTGTTTCCCTTAGTCATGTTACATTTGGTAACTATCATTGTACAATGCATCTTACAATGCAGTACACCTTTTTGTTTTACCCTCGAGAGGATTTTTGGTTACTTTAGGTGTGCATAAAGGACAAGCTGGTGGCAGCAGTGACCTTTATCTGTTTTTAGTGTCATTTGATTCAGCCTTAACGCATTTATCACGTTTGGCTACCTACTGTGGCAAGTGTCCAAACATGGCCATGCCACGAGGATTTCGTTTGTCCCTTGGCCATCTGGTCACTAACCCTTCTTCCTGGCTTGTGAGGCCAGGAGAATCCTTATATGGACTTCCAGCACCCAGGAAAGCACACGCTTTTTGCGGGCTGCTGCAGGGTCATGTGCGTTGGGACTGTCTGGTCCCAAAGTGTCGTAATGGTATTCATGAGTTGTGCCACCAGTTATCCTGATTGGAACACGGGGGGTGGAGGGGGTGCCGGGATCTTGGAGGAGCGCCAGCATGTGCTACAAGACTCGCCACTGCCAGATTTTGTGGTTCCAGCATCAAGGGGACTCGAGATAGGAGGAAAAGTCTGACTGCAACAAGCTTGTCCCCCTGCATCACTGGCCGTCGTTTGAAATAGCTTTCTTGCATCCAATCCACAAGCCCTGCATCAAGTTCTTTTGCATGCTCCAACCTGAAGACCTTGCACCAGCATTTGTAGCCGACCAGACAAGTGCTCGAACCTGCAACCCCTGGACATCAGAGACCGAAGCTGAAGGGGGAAAAGAGACCTCAGACCCTCTTCAGAAAACCTGCCAAGTCCTAAGAAGAATCAGAGTAGGGGGTGTGTTGTAACAATACTTACATGAACCCCCAACTCACTTTTAAAAGTTAGATAACTTTTACAACAGTTTGGCCTTGCCATTGATTGCTCACACAAGCACTCCGAAAGTTGGGGACACTTGTTAATTAGAATAACTTGTCTTCTACCACTTAGAACTCTTCATTGGACCTCAGAAACGCCACACTAATGTTTTCCCATCTCACAAAACTGTGAGAAACTTCGGTGAACCTTTGGGTATAAGGCCCCATACCATCTTAGGGATGGACTTCTAAAGTTAGTGTTGCATCTCTGTAGACCGTTGATGCTGCATACTAATACTTACCTTATGGGAGTTTTATATGTATTTTGCCCTACTCCAGTGATTGTATATATGCATCTTTTATTTAGTGTTGTGTGATATTAAATGTGAGTAGTCATTTTCCATAGTGTTATATGGCCATAAATAAGTATTTTTATAACCGACTGTCTAAATGTGTTCTGTGAAATTTCACTGTGCGCGCTCATTGAGGACCCCTTTCTTGAGACTCAGCCTAGACCACTAGCCCGTGTCCCTTGAACTGGTTTGCCTACAGCTCCCAGAGTCGTCCCGGTTACTAAACTAGGTAGGCCTTCTATACATCGGTCCACCAGGCCAGAGTATAGAAAATCAGTTCCAACATTTGTCTCCCCAGCGTTTGTGGAAGTGTGGTTTCAGCTTCTCATCGGTCTTCGATGCCAGTGTTTCCTGCCGGCTCATGACAGCGCGGTTCCAGCAGGTGCCAGTCAAACACTTTGTTTTGTTGTGTCTTTTGGCCAAATGTCTCCAGCCGTGCAAGACTGCTTCCTGGCTCTGTCTCGAACGGAGTGGGTGTGGGGGGGACGTACTCTCCTCTGTGGTGCTCCAGAGGCATCTATCATACTCTCCTGCTCTGTGTCGGTCTCACAGGACCTTTATGTTCCTTCCGGCAAGGAGACGGAACAGTGCACCGTTCTGGCTTTTCATGCAAAGGTGGAAAAAGTAAAGGCTCAGAAATCATACCTACTACCTCCCTATGACTATTCACATATTTGTGTTGTGCACCCTCCATATAGTCAATAAGACATATCTTCCCGAGACAAGGGAGGGTAACGCATATCCCCGTTAAGAGATAGCCTGTCCTCCAAGGGTGAGGGAGCATCACTCCCAGTGGGAACCTGCTTGCCCTGGCCCTAATGGGTGTTAAGCTTAGCAGACTCCTCCAGGGGGAGAGTGACGAATTCCCTAGATTGATCACACAGCCTTCGCAGATTTGTTCCCACAGCTCGTCCAGAGGGTCGTCTGAGGTAGCCTTTCCTTCCTTCATCATACCATGGTTGTCTCTCTCAGAGTGCTAAACCATCAACTAGCGAGACACAAATCGTGATGCCAAAAGTGACATCTGCACCAGCGAACCCTAGACTCCCTCCAATGGTACCAAGACAAAGTATGGGTGCCAATCGATTTCAGGAGCCTCACAAGTGGCCTTTGAGTGACTCAGAGAAAAGGTGGCGAGTTCACATGCCCAATTCCACCCCCCTATGTGCACAGCCGTGAAGTCCTTATCCTACTTCTCCCTTGCCTGACCGGAATTAGTGGCGCTCTGGTCAATGCTCTCCCCTGGGGGTTCCATTAAGATTGTGGGATTGGAAGAGCATCTCAGAACTTAACTTCTACTGTTCATCAATTCTAAAACATTTAGAAACGGCTTGTTGGCTTTGCCAACACTTGTACAGACTACTTTAAAGATTCCTAGCCTCCTGCAAAGAGTTTAATTGGGGCTTGTGCTTTAAGGGAACTAGGCCCCATCTCTTCTAGCAGAGAAATGACTTCTAAAGTTGCAGGACAAGGCTGCAATGTTGAGCGATGCAGGAGCGCAGGCGACGCTGCCCGATTACACGTAGCACGCATCGCTACATTCACCCTTCCAAGCCTTTAAGAAATGTTTTTCATACACGCTGCTCCGTATCGTCGTTCTGTGCCCATTCAATCGGGGCCTTGTGTGCTCAAAAGTCCTATCCTTTGTGCCTTTTTCTTGCCATCTCGTGGCATTTCCATGATGGCCGTTGCCTCTTCCAACCTGTAAAGGCTTCCTGAGTGATTGTATTTCTGCCTCCCTGCATGCTGATTGGGCCTTGGGGAAGACAAATTGGCCCTATTCAAAGGCCCACTTTCTAAAGGCCCTGTCTGCTCACTGGTCCGTTGCCTGGCCGGGTCTGGGGGTCTCCCTGCACGCCCCACCAAGTGCACATGGAAGCTGAGGGGAACTCTAGATGCTTGGGGAACTGGAAATCAATTGGAACACCTAACCTTTCTATGAAGGTTGGCTATCTCAACAAACTAATCCGACCCTCTTCCTCCACACCAGAGTGTCTCACACCTCTCCCCTAGTTGCTGCACTGTTTTCTTTCTCCTTGTACTACCACTTTGAATTTGGCTGTGCCCAGTGCCCACATACTGCTTTGCGTTTCAGCCTGCACTGTTAATTATCAAACTTAGCTGTGCCAAATGACTGCATTCTTTCTCATTCTGTCCTGCTGTTCCTATCCGGTTCTGTTTCTTCTGCTTGAACCACCCCTCTTGTTCTCCCCAAGCGTTTCCACCCCCCCCTCCTCTCCCTCCCCACCCATCCCCCTCACCTCTACTCTTCCTCCACATCACCCATGGCGCTCTGTTTCTTCTATCTTCTCCAACTGTTTCACTAAGTCTGGTAGGAAGAAATTCAAAAAGGATATCCTGGTCTCCATCCCTGGCCTCTATCGTGCACACCTACACCAGCACTACCTCCAGACAGACCCTCACCGACATCCTCTTTGTCGTTCCTTCACCAGGCCTATGGACCCTTCATATGGTCTCTGTGCTCTCTCCTCTTCTCCCATTAATGGGGGCACCCGCTGGAAGGCCCTTCTGACTTCCTTCCACTCCTCTAAGGTAATCATTAATGTCTACCTGAACAGCACCATCTTGGTCCAAGGCCTTCAGGCCAATCTCCTCTGACAGACTTTTTCCACGACTGATCAATTTCCTTTCCGCTCCTGCTGGGCCAACTCTCCTTTCTTCGGCTTCCTTGCCTCCACCCTCTGCCACCTCTCTGGCGCCCTCTTCCTCCTCATTGGCTTCCTTGCCCTCTCCTCCCACCTCCTCTGCCCTCCCTCGGGCTCCTTCTTTGCCTCCACTGGGAGTATCTCTAATTTGAACCCCTCCCGGAAGTCTTTCAAGGATGGCAACCTTCTCCACCTCCCGGCAATCAGGTTAGTGACACGAGATGAATTACTTTGTGCACAGTCACTTGCACAGTGTGAAAGTGCACTTTAGGGCTATATTGGAAGGTAGTTCACATGGTAATTGATTGAACACGAGGATGGCATGAGGAAATAATTTTTTTAAATTAGATCCCACGAATGAAATCCGTTAAAAGAACAACATGACCACTAATGCTTTGTCTTGAACACAATTAAGCCATTTGCATTAACAGGCAGACTGATGAAGACTTTTTCTCCCCTCTCCTCTCTCTCTCTCTTGAATGTGCAACCGTTGTGGAACATTTGTCTGTCCTTGTGGGCGCCCTGTTTTAATTTGAATTTTGATTTACATATGTCTGTTCTTTCTGCATTATATACTGTCGTACTTTGATCTGAAATTCTGATTATGTTCATGTGTCTAATTCAATGTTTTTGTGACTCATAAAAATGATAATGTGTGCAGTATAGTAATACCCTGGCTCTGAAGAAGAATAGATTCTGAAATGCATTAGCCGTATGGGTTTCTTATTTTGCCTCAATACTCAGCAATAGTTTTATTGGTGAAATTGAACCAATAAAACACAAACAATTTTTTGGGAATAAATCCGAACTTTGAACATTAGGAAATACTATATATTTATGGGAATAATCATCAAAGATTGTCTTCTAACTCATTAAGCAACAGGACAAAAATGACAAACCCCAAGTGGGATTTTGGGTGTGCGGCTCACACCGAAGGCATACAAGCCTAGGTCCTTTTTCTCCATCAACCTTCCCACCTCGCCACTCTTAACTCTCGTTCAGCTGTCAAACACTCCTCTGACAACTGCCGCCTCCTGGAGGAACTTGACCTCGATGTCCTCGGTCTCACGGAAACATGGTTCATGGCCAGCTCTGTCACGAGCTTTGACACTCTACTCCCGGATGGCTACAATATACTCTCCACGCCCAGATCCAACCGTCCAGTTGGTGGTGTAGCCTTGATCTTTCCGGAGTGGATCCCTGCCTCCATCATTCCTATCCTGGCCTATTCCTCCTTTGAATGCCTTGTCTGTCGGCTTTCTCCCTCTTCTGGCCACTATCTCACAGTTGCCACCATCTACCGGCCACCTGGTCAGATCACCGCCTTCCTCTCCAAGTAGGCGGACCTCTCTTCCTCCCTCCTGGCCTCGACCACTCAACTCCTCCTCCTTGGAGACGTCGACATCCATCTGGATGCCTCCTGTCCTGCCATGGGTCTCTTGCGCAACCTCTGCAACTGACCCTCTCTATTCTTCCCTCTGGCCCCACTCACACTGCAGGGCACACGCTTGATGTTCTGATCTCCTCTGACCTCCTCCTCCCTAACCCTCTCACCACTCCTCTCTCCTGGAGTGATCCCTTTCTCCTCTCCTCTCCTCTCTCTCTCTCTCTCTCTCTGACTATCCCCAAACCGCCACCCACTTTCTCAGTCATTCGACCTATGAAGCGTGTGACAGTTGAGGCTTTCGACACATCTTTCTCTCTCCCTCCTGCACCTCTGGCTGACACACCCTGACCTAGCCCTCTCCATGCTCCACTCTGCTATCTCTGATACTCTTGATGTACTTGACCCTATCATGAGGCTCCCCATGATGCCTAAAAATCAAGTGTAACTCCTGGTACGGCTCGGCCCTCGTCACCCTTAAATGCAAGTGTAGGGTGGCGGAAAGGAAATGGTTGGCATCATGTACATCCTCTGACAAACTGGCCTGCCGCCTGCTCCAAAGGCAATACCGACTCTGTCCTTACCAAGAAGAGAGCTCACATCCAAGCCCACGTCTCTGCGACATCTAACAACTCTGCCTAACTCTTTAAAATCTGCAAGGAATTAGCCAATCCTTGCGCAGTCTCCATCTCTCCTGTCCGTTCCCAGGCCCTCTATGGCCCTAGCTTCTCACTTCATCTCTAAAACCCAGGACATCCTGTCTACCCCCTCTGCTTCTCCTTCCACTCTCAACTCTTCCTCTGGCTCAGTTGCAGCCATTCTCCCTCCCTTCTCTGCCTTTCCTCTCTTCTCCCCTGTAGAAGTCTATAGACAAGTCTGATCTATGAAAACCTCTCCCAAGCAGGTTCTTCCCTGTTCTTCCAAAACCATCGAGGACCAAATTGACACCCTCGCCCCAGCCTTGGCTGTCTTTTGTAACCACTCTTTCGCCTCTGGAACCTTCACCTCCCCTCTTAAGCACTTTTGTCCACCCTCTCCTCAAGAAACCCTCAGCCGACCGCTCCCTTCCGGCTAATTATCACCCGATCTCTATCACTCCTTTCCTGGGCAAACTCCTGGAAAACCTAGCCAACTCCCAGCTTAATCCTCACACTCAATCTGTTGGTTGTCTTCATGACCATCAGTCTAGATCAGAGCAGCCCATGGAAACTGCTCTCCTGAACATTCATAAAGACCTGCTCTCTAACCTGGATTCTAACCTTCCCTCGGTCCTCAACCTACGGGATCTTTCTTCTGCCTTTGACACGGTCAACCATGCCATCCTGCTCAGCCGGCTCCGTGATAGTCTGGGTATCACTGATCAGGCATTGGCCTGGCTGACTTCTTTCTTTTCTACCCGACCTTCCCCGGTCCAACTTGGGTCCTTCCTCTCCTCTTTGTCTCTCTCCACACCTGTGGTGTTTCCAAGGGGTCTAACCTCCCTCCCTGGTTGTTCAACCAATATCCTGCACTTCTTGCCCACTGCATTGCTGCCCTCTACTCCAACTTTCAGTGCTATGCAGATGTCACCCAGCTCGCCTTCAGGCTCCCCTCTGCCGCCTCTTCTCCTTCTCTCATTTCTGACTGTCTGAAAAACAGGAGTGGTGCGCCGCCAACTATCTCTGCCTGAAAGCCAGTAAAAGAGAGATCCTCCTCATCGGAACACCTGCACCCACCTTTCCCGCCACTCTCTGGCCAGCTTCCCTTGGCCCTACTCCTGCTCCTACCTGTGAGGCTAAGCACCTTGGGGTTATCTTTGATTCCTCCCGCTCCTTCCCCCCTCACATTTCCAATGTCTCCAAGAAGTCCAACTACCAACTGCCCCTCCTCAGAGGTATTCTTCCTTTCCCTTCCTTCCCCCCAGAAGCTCAGTGTCTCCAGAACTCTAGTTCTCTCTAGGCTGGACTACTTTAACAGCCTCTTTTTAAAATCGACCCTCCTATACTCTCCGTCCTCTGCAACCCATCAAGAACAGGACTGCAAGGCTTGTCCTTGGCCTTAAGCTCAGGGATCGTAGCTCTCCAGCATTGAAATCTCTCCATTGGCTCCCAGTGGCTGCAAGGGGCCTGGGGCCAAAATACCTCCAACTTTCTCTTCAGAAGTATCTTCTTTCTCGAGATCTTCGCTCTTCCTTCTCCAACTCCCTGAGGGTCAGTCGCTCCTCCAAGCAACAAGTTGTGGGCAGATCTCTCTTCGGCCGGTGCCTCCCTCTGGAACAGCCTCCCTGCCTATCTGAAACTTGAGCAGAACCAGCTCCAGTTCCGGAAGCAGCTCAATACTTTTCTCTTTGCTCTGCCCTCCCGTTGCACACTTGCACTGCCTCCTAGCAACCCTGCACTCGGGGGCTGTATTCTGCATCCCTACAGTCCCCCCTACTTGCACTTATGTAACACCTGTTGCCTGCACTTAACCCCTGCACCGCCACCTGTTGGCTGCACTTGCTTTTTCTAGGTCTTGATCCTATGTCACATACTTCTCCTCCCCTTCCCCGGCACTTTTCCCCCTTCACTCTCCCTGTACTTGCTCGATCTCAATGTCACTTGGCCTAGTAAGATCGTTGTCTTGTCCTTCCTTGCCCCACCCTTGCCTCATCGCACCTTTAAACACTTGTGTATAGGCACGCTATAAATAAAATATATATCATAACCGAGGTTCCGACCCTCTGCGGCAAAGTCCTTGCAGGACAAGGCCGCAGTGTTGAGCGACGCAGGTGTTTGGCGGTGGGGGGGTAGCGGTTCAGACTGCACGGACAACCTCACCTGCCTGTCTGTGGCCACAAGGTAAGAAGGTTCGGTGAGATTTAGCTTTGCTACACTCCACGCAACACCTTTACAATGTGCCCCTTCACCCTCTTGCATATGCGATGTTCCCGCTGCAACCAGTCCTCGCACCCACTTACCCCAACTCAAGCACTCGCTTCTCCCCTGCACATGTGCGCTCCCTCACAACTTGGGCAACATGCACTCCCTGGTTCTGAAGCCGTGCCCTCCCTCGCATCGTAGGTCCCAGCATCCTGTCCATGCGCCCCCCCAGCGTGCCATACCTTCTTCTCGGATCATAGCCCTTAACCTTCTCGGACCTATTTGCACTGTATTGACATGGTGTTGTGCTTTACGGTTTTGGCACTACATTGCATTGCCCGCATTCTTCTCTTCTGGGTTCCTTGTGTATGGTTGATGGAATTGACTTTCTTTTGTTCTCTACACTTTTTAACATTGTGTTCTCTACAGGTTTGGCACTACTTTGCATTGCCGGCATTCTTTACTTCTAGGTTTCCGTTTGTGTTTTGTGCTTTGCTGATGGTTCTGTATTGCATCTGATTTCGCAGGTCTGTTCTTGTATGTGCTCCCCTGCCTTGCCTGCTCCCCCTTGTGCCTCCCTGTCGCTGATACCTACACCAGTGCTTCCTCCAGACAGACCCTTACCGACATCCTCTTTGTCGTTCCCTCTCCATGCATAGAGACCCCACCCCATATGGTGCCTGTTCCCTCTCCTTTTTCCTCTTCTCCCATTAATGGTGGTACCCAGTGGGAGGCCCTCCTGGACCCCCTTCTACTACTCTAAGACCATCATAATGTCTACCTGAATGGCACCATCTTGGTCCAGAGCCCTCAGGCCAATCTCCTTTTTGATAGACGCTTCCTGCACCTATTCAACTTTCTTTCTTCTCCCGTTATCCCTACTTACCCCTCTGTGGCTCCTTTGCCACCTCCTTCCTCTGCCACCTCTCCGGCACCCTCTACAGATTCTCTGGCCACCCAGTTGCCTCCTTTCTCCACCACATCTTTGGAACTCTTCTTCCTCTCCGACTACCCTGCCTTCTCTTCCTTCCTCCTCTGCCCATTCTCGGGAACCTCCAACAATTCTGTAGGGCATACCTCTGGCCTGTACCCCTCCATGGAAGTCCGTCAAATGTGGCAACCTGCTCCCCATCACTACTCTCAACTCTCGCTCAAGACATCTAGAGTGCTGGAAGAGCTTAATTTGGATGTACTCTGTCTCACCAAGACTTGATTCACGGTCACAAATTTTAACACCCTTCTTCCCGATGGCTACAAGATCCTCTCCGAACCCAGAACCAACCGTCCAGTCGGGGGTGTAGTCTTGATTTTTCCCAGAGTGGATCCCTGCTTCTGTCATTCCAACGCCAGACTACTCCTGCTTTGAATGCTTGGTCTGCAGACTCATCTCTCCTGGCCTCTCTCTCACACTGTGGCCACTATCTACAGGCCGCCCTCTTCCTCTGAGTGGACTGACCTCTACCTCTCCTCGGAGACCTGCGTGTGTGTGTGTGTGTCTCACACACACACACACACACACACACACACACACACACACACACACACAGGAAGTGGAGGGCATCATAGGCATCCTCTGACAAACGGGCCTGCCACCTGCTCCAAAGGCAGTACAGACTCTCTTATCCTCTCTAAGAAGAGAGTCTGCGTCATCTAACTCAGCTGAACCTTTCAAAATCTGCATGGAGCTGGCCAATCCTGTTGCAGTCTCTACCTCTCCTGTTCCCTACCAGGCCCTCTGCACAGCCTTAGCTTCTCATTTCACCACTACTACTCAGGACATCTTGTGCACCCTCTCTTCCTCTACCTCCTCCTCAAACACTCATGGCTCGTCTGAGGCCGTCTCTCCTCCTCCTTTCTCCTGTTCACCCCTGATGATGCTTCTCGACAAGTCCAATCTATGAAAGTCTTGTCAAAGCAGGTTCTCCTCTGCTCACCAAGGACCACAGCAACACCTTTGCTCCAAATTTGGCCAATTTCTGCAATCAATCCTTTGCCACTGGAACCTTCCCCCTTTAGGCACTCCCTTGTGCACCCCCTTCAAAGAAGCCCTCTGCTGATCCTTCCTGAACGGCTAACTATCGCTCGATCTTCATCACTCCTTTCCTGGGCAAACTCCTGGAAAGGCTGGCCATCTCCCAGCTTAATCTGCATACTGAATCTGTTGGTTGTCTCTATGACCACCAGTCTGGCTTCAGAGTTGCCAGAAGCACAAACTGCTCTCTTGAACACCCGTTTGTTTAATTTGCTTATATAGCGCACTGAACCCCAAGGGTATCTGGGTGCTTATTTTAGGATACAACAGTTGTTACAATGGTACAGAAATATAAACAGTCATAGATACAGTAATATACAGAAATATATATACAGTTAAGGTACAGTAGATATACAGAAAATACAGAATATATACAGGATGGGAGAGTATTCAAAATATACAGGGTCATGACACAGCTCAAGGGCAGGCTATACAAGAGGCCAAAGAAGGCTTACTGGTAGGTGCTCTTGGGCAGTGGGTAGAGTAACTGAATTAGATCATAGAGTCGCAAAGGAGCAGGAGGTAGTTAGTTTTCTCAAACCACCAAGTTTTTACTTTGTTCCGGAAAGAGGAATATTGGGTCACTCCTTAGTGCGTGTGGTAGTTTATTCCAGGATTTGGCCGCCAACACGAGAAAGAGTTGCAGAGTTTGAAATGAGGTATGTTGAGGCAATGGGCATAGTTGGCTCTAGTGGGTCTAGAGGATTCTTTCCTCGAGAATCTGTCAGATATTTAAGGGCAGAGTTGTTTGGGCACTTGTGGGTGATCAGAAGCGTTCTGAAGGTGATCCTGTCTTGGATTGGGAGCCACTTAGTGTTCCGTTGGATTTGTGAGATGTGGCTAGAGCGAGGTATGTTTAAGACCGTTCTGAGTTTGTTGTTTAGCAGGACTTTTAACTTGGAGGTTCCTCCGACTAGTGCCGAGGTATAGCGTGTTACAATAGTCCTGTTTGGACAGAATGAGGGCTCTTGCAAGGGTGAGACAACAGTTAGTGGACAGGAAATGTCTACAGGCGTTTAAGTTTTGCTGTCTAAGCTGTTGAAGATGGGGTGGCATCAATCTGTCTTTGTAGGGTTAGGGCGGAATCTAGATAGAAGCCTAAGGTTTTGGCTCTCTTTTCCACTTTGATAAGGTTGCCGTCAATATTGAAGGTAGAGTATTTGGGGCCTAGTTTATGGAGTCTTAGCTTGGATCCAATGAGTAGAAGTTCGGTTTTATAGTCGTTGAGACATAAACCGTGCTTGGCCATCCAGACCTAGATTTTACAGTAAATGTCATTTAGGAGTGAAGAGTCTAGTTGATAGTTCCCCGTGAGAGACGATTAGTATTTGCGTATCATCCACGTAATTCCTGTATGATTATGCCAAGGTCATCAAGGTGGTCAAATAGGCGCTTCGTAAAAAATGTTATAGAGGGTAGGTGAGACACATGAGCCTTGAGGGACTCCATATGTAATGGGGGATGGATCGGCTGAAGCAATGGGGGAGAAGACCCCCATTGATCTGTCAAAGGAAGGAGTTGACCCAAGCAGCAGCTTTCGTGGAGAATGAGGCAGCTGAAGTGAGGTGGTTGGTTAGGATAGTACGACTAAATGGAACGCCGCCGATAAGTCTAGTAGGAGGAGTAATGCAGGCTTTCCAGTGTGCCTAGCCTCATCCATTTGGATTTTCAGATCCAAGAGGGCTGTCTCAGTCCCGTGTCTTGGTCTGAAACCAGATTGTCTGAGACCTAAGAGGTTATTGGTCTCAAGAGGATTTTGGATCTGGACATAAACTGGCTTGTCTAGAATTTTTAAAAGAAAAAGCACTGTGCTGATTGGTCTGAAATTAGTAGGGGTATTGGGGCCAAGGTTCGGTTTTTTGATCAGGGGCATAACCCAAGAGTCTTTAAGGTTTTTGGGAACCATGCAGGAGGCAAAAGAGGAGTTTATAAAGGATGTGATAAAAGGGGAAAATTCTTTTTCGCTTTCTTCAATGATTGAAGCTCTGCAGATGTCTCCTTGGCATTTGGACGGCTTAAGGCTTTTGATGAAAGGCTTCTACCTCTGATGTAGTGACAGGGGTGAATTTAAAAGCTTTGATTTGCTTAGGAGGCATAGGGTGTTGGGGGCTAGGGATAGGCCGTATATTGTCAGTGATTTGAGAGTTGGCATTGGCCGCCAGGCTAGCTCTTTTTACTTCAATTTTAGATTGAAGTAGTGCAATTTTGTTAATTAGTGCTTTTTGGATGTTTGCACACCCAAGAGCAACCTTGTTGCAGGAATCTGGGGGGATATGGGAGTTTCCAGTTCTTTAAGGATGTTGAACAGCTCCTTAGTACTGGATTTGGCATTGGTGATTCTATTGTTATAGTTTCACTTTTAGTTTCTAAGATGGCAGTTTTGTAAGCCGTAGAGGCAGTGGTAAACTTGTCTTTGTTCTGTGTGGAAGTTTTTTTTCTCCAAGACGTCTCAGGGTCTCTTTTGGCTTTGCATAGAATTTTCAATTCAGTGGAGAACCATTTACTAAGGTGTGCCAATGGTTTGGCTTTCCTGAGTTTGAGTGGCGCTAGCTGGTTAAGGACTGTGCGTATGTTCCGATTGAAGAGGTCTACGATACTGGAGGGGTCTAGGTCAGGAGGCGGCTGTTGATGGGTGATGGGTTTGAGTAGAGGGAGTATGCTTTCTAGGGTGATTAGGCAGTTGTGTAGGTCGAGCTTGGAGAGCCTTAGGAGATAGTTGTTTAGAGTCATGGATTTTGAAGATCACGTTGGGATCTAACCATGGACACAGCAAGTTAGAGAGGATTTTAGTATTGCAATTGAAATATGCTATCCAGTCTAGAATTCTGTCTTTACAGTGAGTAGGGTCAGATATGCGCACTGAGAAGCCAAGTTCTGAAATTGTGTTTTGGATGGCAAGGGCATTGGTGTCTGAGCTGCTGAGCAGGCCTAGATTAAAGTCGTCCAGAAGCAAGATTTGCGATGCAGGTTTGGTATTGTGTGAGGAGGCATGTCACATATTCCTCAAAGGTGGGTCTCTGTCTAGGAGGTCTGTATGGAATATGGAGCCGAGTGTCTGTTCTGAGGAGAGAGGGAGTTTTACAGAAAGGAGTTCTCCAGAGGGGAAAGGCGAGCTAGCACTTTCTCTAATGGCCAGAGTGTTTTTGGCAATGAGCGCTACGTCTCCTCCTCTCTTGGTGGATCTGTCAGTTCTGAAGATATTATATCCGTCTGGGACTGCTAGCATAAGTGCGGGACCTGCAGCTGGATGTAGCCATGTTTTAGTTACCGCTAAGAAATCTAGTTTATTGGCGGAGATGAGGTCTGAAATATCTATGGCATGGGCAATTAGTGATCTAGCGTTGATGAGTGCCCCTTTAATGGTGGCATCTTCAGGCCGAGATGGTATTGCGCGGGCCATAGGCTTCAGAGTCTGTATTAAAGGAGACAATTGAGTGCCTAGGACTTTACTGGTGGTGCTAGCGCTGAAAAGCATTGCTTGAGAGCGTTAACTAGTTGAAGTGCGTGAACCAATTGGGTTGTTCCTATGGGCGGTGGAGCATGGCAGAGACTTGGGAAAGTGTGCAGTAGCAAACATACTAGGGTCAAGGTGTGTGGACAGGTCGGAATTCATTTTGAATACCTGCTCTCTAATCTTGACCCTAATCTTCCTTCTGTCCTCATTCTCCTCGATCTATCCTCTGCTTTTGACACAGTCAACCATGCCATCCTGCTCAATCGCGTCTGTGACAACCTGGGTATCGCTGATCAGGCCCTGGGACTGGTGGACCTCCTTTCTCACCGACCATCCCAGGTCCAAATGGGTCCCTTCCTCTCTTCCATCTCTCTCTACTAGTGGTGTTCCCCAGAGGTCTAACCTTGCTTCCTGGCTTTTCAACCACTAGCTGGTACCTCTTGGCCACTGCATCGCTACTTTCTGCTCAAATGTTCAGTGTTATGTGGATGACATCAAGCTCTCTTTCAGGCTCCCCTCGGCCACCTCTGCTTCTTCTCTCATACCAGACAGATAGAGATAGAGACGCACTTCCCCCTTTCCCTCGCACTCCCCTCCCCTCCTGGCACTTCTCCCCTTTCTTCCCTGCACTTGCGCAATCAGATCGACACAAGTCCTAATAATATCATTGTTTTGTCCTCCCTTTGTTCCCCCCGCCTTGTCTTGTCACGCCTAGAAACATGTCACACTCACCTGTGTCTCTGCAGATGCGATGGACGAGCCTCCCTTGACCCAGTCTTCACTTCCCCTGTTTCACCCGTAGGAATACCTGTCAAATACAAGGTGTACACTCAGCCCTGAATTCACCCGATTCCCCTGGGCCCTTCCCTTCCCTTTACTGTGTGCTGTCCCCCTATGGGCTTACCTTGTTCTTTAGTAGGGTGTGCACTCCATCCTGCATTTGCAGGGGCGCGATTCACTCATGTGCTTGGTGCCAATGTCTGTAGGCTGAGTGCAGATGCCAAACGCTGTTTTATACCTTCACAGCGAGGACGAGAGTTCAAGACGCCAGTTTCTTCACTGGCTAGAAAGTCCTTCCCACAAGTGAACATTGCGCTGAGAATGTTGAGTGTCCAAAATTGTCCGTATT
This sequence comes from Ambystoma mexicanum, assembly GCF_040938575.1. NCBI lineage: Eukaryota > Metazoa > Chordata > Amphibia > Caudata > Ambystomatidae > Ambystoma > Ambystoma mexicanum. Next base: position 1,286,476,064 of record NC_090928.1, read on the forward strand.
GTCTTTGTTTGCCGGTATTTTTGTAGGCGAGTAGCGCTGCATGTAGAAGCTAGCTGCTGGTAGGTTTGCGCAGCTCCTTCAATTCGAGTGCGCCTGGGTAATGTCTCTCCCTTTCGCTTGCAGGTGAAATTATGTGGTATTAGCGCCTCGAGGCCGGGTTCAACGCTACTGGAGACTTGGTGGTTAGGTTAGTTTGCACGGAGGCTTTTGGTAAGTATGCACCGCGTAGAGAGAGAGCGCAGTGAAATAAGTGTCCGCATTATTGGAGCGAGCACAATGAATAATGTCTCTTTCTTACAGGGGTTTGTGCGCTCGTGCAACTAACCTAGATTCCAGCATCGCGGGAGGATTCAGTAAGTATGCGCAGCGTTACTGATGTGCGGGTGTTAACACGGTTCTTCTTTGTTCTTACAGGTGCCAGTGTAGAAGTCTCCTCTTGACTGGAGATAACGGCGGCGTGGAGTAAGAACCAGGTAAGCTGAAGCTGAATGATCCGGAACGCTCAAGCAGAAGTAGGATGATCCAGAGCAGGTAAGCAGATGCTGGCTGATCCAGAGCACGGCAAGTGTGTTGCTGATACAGCTCACAGTAAGCAACACGAAGCACTGGAAGAATCTTGGGTGTGGCTTATATAGCCAGCCACACCCAAACACTAGAGAGCTCATAAATTGCCGTGCACTTCCTGTTTGGCAACAGGAAGTGGTAACCAGGAAGTTACTATAAACACTAGGAAGGAATGAAAGGAGGGATTTGTTATGTGTTCTTTGTGTGCCTATGCCAGGCCTGCCAAGCCTCCACCCAGCTTGCCCCAACTACCTGTCCGATACCCATGACAAAACAGTTGTGTACAGGTAAGGTTCCGCTTTATGGTATTTACTTTATCTATGCACATTTATATTTACTCTGTAAAGAAGATGAGTTGTAACGAGTGCTGTTCCGCATTTATTAAAATTAAAGATGTAGTGCTTTGATGCTAGCAATGTGAAGCTCAGAGCTGGCTTCTTGTTCTTCAATGCAAGATTCATTTTCATTCTAAAAACAAACAACTGCTCTTTATCCTGACATGATAAAACACCCTGTAACCCTTTAAACATTTTAGGAGAAATCAATCACTTTATTTTAGCATCTCCACTCTTGTTATTTTTCGCACTCATTGGCCTGCAAGGCATAACTGACAGCCTGAGGAGCAAATATAGGCACATGATTTGCCACTTTAGCGTTTTACAGGATTTAAGACTATTTATGTGTAAAAATAAAAAACAGCAAACTGGGAGCTCTAACTAAAGGCTATGTTATGTTTCAACTCATTGCTTGTCAAATTGGTTTATTCTTTACCTTGTTCTTCCTTCACTTGCTTTGCTACGCTGCAGTGTTCCATTGGTGATCCACGAATGTTTGATGATTTACTTACCTGTGATTTTTAATTGATAAATAGGAATGTTTGTATACATTCTGCCTAACTTGTGTGATTGAGAGTGCTCTGTATGTGCTCAACTGTACCCTTCACCTAGCACGCCCTATGAAGTCTAAGCCTTGCTGCTCAGTCACACTGCACAGAAGACGGGACATTAGTGTCTTTCCCTGTTCACAAGAATAGGGCGGACTCTCTGAACCTGTCCACAGTACAGTTAGGCAGACAGATTACTACTGGCAATGTACTATTTAGTTAAAATGAAGCATTTACAAAATATGTACATTCACAGGTAAGTTTGTCAGAAATAGCAAATGTGTAGCAGTAACCACAAAATTACTCAGGTGGGCACAATTTTTGAAAACTTGCTAAAGTGTTAGAGGCAGACATTACATAGAAGAACATAAAATGGCAGGTAAGTGGTGAAAATCAACCAAGAACTCCTAAACCACACCATGAACAAGTATTGATGATAGATTCACAGGTAAGTAAAGTCTTTCAGTACTTATAAGGCGTTTAAGAAGTTTAGAAAGATGGTCTATATAGAAGACCAGGGCAAAGTCAATATTCTGCTCTCAGTTACAGGTGAAAATACAGGCAAATACTACCAGAGGCTCATGGGACCTATAACAAAAGGGGAAACCTTCAATCTTGCGAGGATCAAGGACTTCACCAGATGAGGTTCAGACCCTTGGCCAGTGACTAGAGGCCTGAAGAGGAAGGTTGCAGAGATGAACCAGTCGCAGCAGATTCACCAGGGAAGATGGTGTCCATACGGTGCCCAGCCACCGATCTGAGGCCCAAAGATCTCAAGGATGTGGAAAAGGCAACTGAGCGATGCAGAACACGTTCATGGCTCAAGGGAGCAGAGTTGCATTTAGACGTCTGTTCCAACTTGGAGATTTCATGTAACAAGGTGTTTTTTTTTGCACTTGTTCTTCAGGGGCAGTACATTTGAGATTGCTCTCACCAAGTATCCCTTTGGATAACAAACACAGAGAAGGGCGGCAAACGGGTGGAAAATCCCTCTATACCACATTGGTGTTTGCTTTCACAGGTTTCAAGTTTTTAAAGGAGAGGTGTTAATATCTTCCAAGGCCAATAAACCAATGGGATCCTGCAGAGTTTCATTCATTTTTCCCTCAAGCGAAACACCAGCATTTATGACGGGCACTTATCCTCATGGTCAGACTCCAAAAATACACAGCCAAGAAACACTTCCACCCATTGCTTTTCTAGTGCCGTCTCCTTAAATTGAACTCTTTGAACAGGGGGCAAAGGGGGAGACACACACTATGGATAGGGAGTGAAGCTGCATCTTGCAGATTAGATACGGTCTGTGGTGGCTAGTTTACCATCTACAGAGGGAACAAGGCCCATCTGTTCAGGTTGCACCGCTCACTTTGGGAACAAGATAAGACAAATCTACAATTGGCCCCTATGTAATAGCAGAGATGAGTAACAGATCAATGGAATGGGAGCTGCCTGGAGGAATGCATAATGTTGGCGAAGGGTTACTCAAGTATGTAAGTCCATCACTTTCTGGGTTGCAAAGTCCACTAATCTGCACTGACTGTTAACCCAGAATTAATCAATGATTTGTTCATCCTTACTCTTGCGTAATAGTTTAATTTGATGTCTTCTTCCAGTACTCAGCCACCTCAAAGAGGCCTCAAGGCAGCAAATGTAACCATACAAATGTAATTACTATAACACTGCATATACAGTTATTGCATATTGTAAGGGTGCAGAAGAAGGAGACTGACACAGGTGGCATACTGAGTGCTGTAGACCCATTAGTCAAGAAAAGAGAACCTAACTTTCCCCAACCATTAGGAGGGGTTGCCCTGCCTCAACTAATATACAAAGGGTGTCGTCAGAATGTCCATGTGAATCAATAGCCCTCTGTCCTGTGTCGAAGTCCCTACGTGTGTCCCTTACACTTAGAACTAAACTAGAGGTAAAGTAGAACTTCTTGGTCCACAAGAATGAATCCCTTCTTCTGGACTGGGGATAAAAGTTCACTTCCAGGTTTTGGTTTCTTCTTGGGAAAATGGCTCCCATCCCCAGGTCAAAACTGTTCTCAAACACAAAAGACAAAGTTCAAACACTTCTCTTTGGCAGATACACTGCTTATTTCTTTAAAACTCGGTATCAGAAAGTCGTAACTTTTGGTTACCAGGAGAATGACTCCATTCTCCTGGTATCTTGGCTTCAGAGTGCAATACAACCAGGGGTAATGACTCCCTGCCCCTGGTCTCTTTACACTTTGGTTGCACAGTTCAACAACACCGGGGGAAGGTCTCTCTTTCACTTGGGTAATAGTTCAAAAACACCAGGGGGAAGCACTCCCTTCTCATGACTTCTGTAGTGCTTTTAGTCTTCTCAGCAATACAGTTCATACATCTGTAGGTTCCACAATCCAGGTTTACACACTGTGGTCCACTATCCTGCCAAGTACTGCCAGTGGGTTTTACTGTAATGAGAGACTCCCTCCCAGGATTACAGCTTGGTGGTTGGGGTCCTTGACTCTTCCATGTTGGTCAGTGGGTTGGATTGGATCATTGTGACAAGGGACTCTTCCCCCTCCCCCACTCCATGGCTCTCTTCCTGCTGGTAGGGGTCGTTGACCCTTCCCTGGTGGCCAGTTGGTTTGACGTGGGTACTGTGACGAGGAGGAGGAGGATTATAGGTGGTCCGTCTCTGGGGTGACACCCTAGTGACTTGATTACATAGGAATCCAAGGATAAGCAACCTGTGCCAGTTCAAGGGGCCATTCTGCTTCCCATCCAGATCTCTGTGCCACCCCTTAACTTCCGAGGATGTTGGCACATCCCTGGGGCTTCCAGAAACCGCAAACAATCGGCTAGGTTCCATAGTGTCTGGTTCCGGCTTCGCAGGCGGGACAGCCTTTCTCGCTGTAGCCTGCATCGTCACATCTTCACCGACCCGCTGCGCAGGTCCGTTCTGGCAAAACCTCCGGTATCGACAAGCAGCTGACTGCCAGCATCTTCTGAGCTCCTCTCCTCTCCTTTTCACAAACGTGTTTGGTGCACCACACACCTGCAGTCACTCACGGCTGTTCCCTTGTCGGTAGTCCATTATGGTTTTTTCTACATTGCTGCCAGCCTTGTCTGGTCTGGCTGTGCAAGTCCTTTGTCAGTTTCCAATGTTCCTGCTCCAGGACTCCACAAGGCCCACTCGTCCTAGTACTTGAGTGGTTAACACTCTCGCTGCTCTTCCTCATCCCAGTACCTGATACTTAAAACAGAGGTAGAAGAATGTGAGAGGGGATGAATATCTGGGGATGTAATGGGGTATACAAGGTCGGGTCCAAGAGGTGTTGGACTGGAGTAGCCATAAAGTGCTCTCCCTGATCCCCAGAGAAGGGAGCATGAGAAACCTGAGGGTATTCTCCCAGGTAAGCCCCGAGATTCCTCTATTCGGGTGGCCAGGGGAGAGCCATCGCTTTTGGATCCCCAACCCTTGGGGGGTGGAATAGCGAGGTAGGATCACCTGAGTAGCGGAGTTCGGTGTAATACATTTGGGAGACCCTCAGGAGGGACGCAGTATCCTATTGGGGCAACAGGGCATAAGGAAGACTTCCCCGAAGGCCTTTATAGGACATTTGGGTCCATCTCTCTTGAATAAGAAAGAAAAGTCCAATCATACTAGAATGACAAGGATGGGGAAGTACAGGAACAACATATGTTTGACTATAACATCAACAGATCCTTCCCCAACTCAAGGGACTTCTTATCCATATCCGTCCAACCATTCCAAATTGCCAGTCAAGAATGATATGTGAAAAAGGGAATTGTTCCGGTTATATAAAAAAAAATAATCAATCTGGGTGTTCCTTCTCCCCAATTTCAACCACCATATTACTTTTTACCCTGTAAGAACCCCCACTGGTCTTGTCCCGCTCCCCCGCCCCAATTCCAATAAGTACTGGGACGAGGAAGAGGTGCTTGTGAGCAATGAAGATTACCCATAGACACAACATAGGTGTACAAAGGGAGGGCTACCATCCAACACCTTTGAATTGTCCCACTAAGTCAGGCAAGGTCAGGCACATTTCCTCAATTGTGCACACCTAACTCCAATTGACTCACATGCAATATAAAAGACATGCATTACTCACTGTAATCGTATTTATGATTATTGTATCGGCTTAGATTCACTTGCTGTGTATATAGTCTGACATTAAAGGTAATAGCAGAATATTGCATCTTTTTTTCAAAGTTCGACATCGACATGAGCGTAACTAACACCATCACCAACGTGATGTGCGGTGTATCCAAAAGCCCTCATGTGTCGAGATCCCATCGGTTGTTTTTTCTGCCGTTCGGGAGCCTTATAGTCTGCGTGAGCGAGAAGGTGTAAGAAGTATATGTTCCTTCTACTCCAAGACGGGAGGAAGGGTGGGCGCATGTGAATTCAAGCAGATGCAATCATCAGAAATAAGATTATGGTGAGTAATGTATGTCTTCTGATGCTTGTGGATCTGTTTATAATCACATGCTATGCATAGACTAGCGAGCGGTACCATGATATGGTGGTGGGATGTGTGAAGGAGCAAAGATGTCTTAGCACTGCTTGTCCAACCTGAGCATCAGACCTAGAGTGTGTATCTAGGCAGTAGTGTTGTATAAAGGTGTGTACAGAACTCCAGGTTGCTGCTTTGCAAATGGAATCTAGAGGAACATTTGCAATGAATGCTATGGTAGCCCCAGTGCCCCGAGTTGAGTGAGCTCTAGCCGTGAAGGGTAGATCACTCTTGGCTACAGAGAAACAGTGCGATGCTGTTTACGATCCACTTGGAAATAGCCGACTTTGAGACATGGTACCCTTCTCCACTGCCACTGATCCGAAGAACTGGTTTGTTTTTCTTAGTGGCTTTGTCCTTTCCAGATAGTAAATAACTGCTCTCCTCTCATCTAGTGTGTGGAGGCTCCCTTCTGCCATGTTAGTGGGGTTTTGGAAAAAGGTGGGTAGTTCTATGGACTGGTTTACAAGTAACTGAGATCAATTTGGGTGCGTGCGCAAAACCACCTTGCCTTTGTTGATTGTGACGAAGGGATCTTGAACTGAAAGAGCCTGCAGTTCACTAACTCTTCTTATAGAGGAGATTGCCACCAGGAAGGCGGTTTTGTAGGCGAGTGCCTTAAGGCTAGCCTTGTGCAGTGGTTCAAAGGGAGGTCCCATTAATCTGGTAAGAATATTCAGGTCCCAACCGGGGGCTGGGTTTGAGATGGGGGGATGAAATCTCTTTACCCCCTCCATAAAAGGCTTTAATCACAGGAATCTTTCAACACGAAACCCTGCTCTGGGACGTGGTTTATATCGAAAGAGCGGCTAAGTGGACGTTTGGAGATTTGAAAACCAGTCGTGAACTAACAGGTGAGTTAGGTACGGAACAATATCAGAGCAAGCAATAGGATTGAGGCCCTTGGTATTACACCAGGTAACAAAGCGCTTCCACTTACTGGAGTAGCCATGTCTAGTAATATGATTCTGTGCCTCCTTGAGTATGTCTGTCCATGCACCTCTGAGGGAGCTGAACGTGCCTGTACTCTGACTTCAGGAGCCAGGCTGCTAAGTTCAGTGTTTGGGGGCATGGATGTCGTGTCCCTCCCTGATCTTGAGACAGTATGTTGCACGGGCATGGCAGCTTCCTGGGAGGGGAGACCGACATTGGCATGAGATGGGAGAACCATCGTTGGCAGGCCCACACAGGAGCCACCAAGATCATTGTGACTGGTTCCTGGTGCATCTTGTGGATTATTCTGTTGAGAAGGGGAATCTGAGAAAAAGCGTAGGCAAATCTCCCGGACCATGTTATCTAGAGACCATTCGTCTTGGAGCAGTCGTAGTCTGGGCATTTGGAGTTTTCCAGAGTGGCGAATAAGTCAATGTTTTGGAAGCACAATTCTGCAAAGCATTGAGTAAAATGTTCTCTTGTAGGCACCACTCGTGCTCTACAGGTAGGGGGAAATCTCTGCTGAGTAGGTCTGCCAGAAGATCGAGTTCCCCTGGAACGTGTTGTGAGAGGAGGAACATAACGTGTTTGAGTGCCCACTTCCAGGTGTTCTGGGACAGTCTGGATATCCCTAAAGAGTAAGTGCCCCCTTATTTGTTCAAGTAGTACAAGGCTGTGGTACTGTCCGTGAGGAGTAGAACCGTCTTCCCCTGGAGTTTTGACTGGAAAGCCTTCACTGCTAGTAGTTCCAAAAGGTTAATGTGATTGGACGCTACCGCTGGAGACTACAAGCGGTGCGCTTTCTGTTGAAGGAGGTGAGGCACCCGTCCGACAGATGACTCTGTGGTGAGAATGGCTTCTACTGCTGGGGTGGTGAAGGTTATTCCCTGCAAAAGGTTTTGCCTTGACCACCACTGCAGAAACTGAACGAGGGTTGCCGAGAATCACTAGATCGTCCCACTGGCCCGACACCATTGGCTCGAGAGCCACTCTTGCATGGGGCGCATGTGCAGACTAGCCGGAGGCATTAGGTAGACGCAGGAAGCCATCATCCCCACAAGTCGCATTGGCTTTGCGTATGGTCAGCTGGTAACTGGCAACATAGTTACTATTATATTAAGGGATCTGGAACAGCATGTTTTAGACCCTCTCGTTGTAGAGGAAGACGAGCCCATCTTCTGCCTGAATTACAGGACCCAGAAACGGGTTGACCTGGCTGCGGGTTGGACTGGATTTCTTTTCGCTGATGGAAAATCCTAGGTTGAAGAGGAGATCTACCATATTTGTCTGGCATGTTGCGTACGAATCCCCAGTTATGAGCCAGTCGTCGAGGTAGGAATACACTGGGATGGACTGCCTGCGCAGGTGATCCACCACTACCGCCAGTACGTTTGTGAACACCCTTGGGGCTGAGACAGTGCCAAAGGGGAGAAACTTGTATTGATAGTGGGTGTCCTCTGTCCTGAACCTGAGGTACTTTCTGTGCACTAGCAACATTGAAATATGAAAAGTATGCATCGTTCATGTCCAACGTGGCCATGTAATACCCCTGCTGCAGAAGGGGGATTACCTCTTGAAGTGTTGTCATCCTTAACTTTTGTATGGGAGGATAGGTCCAAGAGACCCCCTTCCCTGCAGCCCCCCCCCCTTGTTGAGTCCATGGCTCATCGGGGGTTCTCCCTGCCACCAGGGCCCGGGTGGCGGGTGAGCCACTGGCTGAGACAACATGCTGTATTAAGCTAGGCCCTGGAAACCATTTTGCGAAACCAGAATGACATGAGCCCCTGTGCGCCGCAGCGCGGCCCCCACCATTGGAGAGTTCTCACTTGTCCCCACAGCCGCAGCTCCCTGGCAGATCCGCTGAGAGCCCGTTCCCACGAACAGGCGGACATGAGCTAGTGCTAGAAACAAACACTGTAACATTAACCTTCCGCAGTGCATCACTGTCCACAGTATGACCCGGCCAGCAGGGCCGGGGTGGAAAAGAACTGTAAAATGGTCCCCCGGCAAAAGTAGAGACCCAAAATACCAATATGCAAACTGCCGGTGATAAAACCCTTTTCTCCACGACCTTTTGATAAAACATGTAACCTCCATGAAGATGGCAGAATGTGTGTTCATGTGGCATTGTGGTTGAAATACCCACATCCCCGTAGCTATGCGCAAATGGTAGCAGTGTCCCGGGGTTTTATGTTATATGTTTCTCCGAGAAGAATATACTCCAAGGCCCTATGCCATAACTGAACTAATGCTGCTAGAGTGCAAAGGAAGACAAGTGCAACCGCATTCGTAGCTCATGTAAATTGTGTAAGAAAACGCATAGAATGTATTCGAATGTCCAAGCTCGCCATGTGGCACTGCCATCAGTCTCATTGGCCAGTTGTTCCTGCATGCTCCACCAACCTTAATATTACCTCGCTTATCGTGCATGCATAGAGTGTAACAAAAAGTTGTGGTTGTTAAATACTTAACATATAGTTATCAATTGCAAAATGGGTATAGGTAATGCATTTGAAATGGCCATGTAAAGGCACCAACAATGTAGAAACGTAAGCTTTGAAAAGACTCAATGAGTATTGTACATTATATGAATGTTTATGCCTTTTTACATAATCTACAACACACGAGGAAAATACCATTGTGGGCATATCCAAGGCCATTCCCCCTTACTCCCCATTGAAGCCTTCCAGACGATAAGCAGAGGCCTGTGCTGCTCTGCCTCACCTCCCCCAATTCGGCTGGAGCCGCTTCAAGCATTCACGTTCCCCCGCAGCTCCCAGGGCCGCAACCAGCCACCTGAATTATTTACAACCCAGCAGTAAACCGCGGCCATAAACGCAGGCCAAAAGTTGCCCTTTCTTAGGCTCCACGACCCACCAGCTCACCCCAGGTTAATGGCCCCTGTAAAACTAGGGCACCCAATATTATAGCAACACTGGAGGAACCCATTCATAATGACATCCAACGAGATACATGAAAATATGGACTGCTCACCCCTTTTGCGCTAAGACCCTACCCCATGATCCACGATACCTGGCCAACAGGATGATGGTAACCATGTATTGATGTATCACCAAAGGACCCCGCTCTAGGTGCATTCCTCCTGTATTGCATTAACCTGTAGAATAACCTATTGTAGGATTTACAGGGGAAGATAATATTGCGGTATTGAATGAATGTGGTATGCGTGGCCTTAGGGCAGAAAGCCAAGGAAGACGTTCATCAATGACACTGGCCACGCCTGGCACACAGCACCGCCCGGATGAGCCCAGCTGACCTGCCCGGCCCATTTTGGCAACCTGTGACGTTCACCAACCACAGCGCACCACATCACAGCTGCACCTATAGTTAGTCATCGCCACCCAATCCCCACGAACATGTGCCCACTATAGTATGTAGGTTCGTATGACGCATTTTGTAAATATATACGCCTGTCTTTGCTAGTGTCAGACAGAGCGCTCTCGGAGATTGCAGAGTCCTTTGCATGCCCTATTTTGACTTATATAAACTCCCATTAAGCTCACCCGCACTTTGTCCTAGCCTTATTCCCATCTTGGGAGAGTTCATTATTTTCTCTCATTGTGGGGAGGATCGTGCTATCTGGGGACGCTTACCATCAGTGGTGACCCCGACAGCGTGATTATTTTTTCCTTAAATATATCCCTACCGTCCCCTTTGGCACGAAAATCTCCGGTCGAAAAGGGATACGCACGGTGCACCAGCTCCGGTAGGCTGCCCGCCAACGCCGACCGGTACGCCTAGAAGTGCACACTCAACAGAAAGAGGGTACGGGATCCCGGTTGAAAAATCCCCTTTGAGTACCGCTCGCCAGAGCCGGGGCCGACCGTTGAGCGTACAGCAATACTGCCTGGACGGACCCTGTTCGGAGACGCTAGGTTCACGACGGGCACGTGAGTATTAAGTGCGAGTGACCATAAAGGGAGCAGGGGAAGAAAACTGGACAGGGAACAAGGTTATTTAAAAAGGGACACTTTGGGAATACTAAGAACCACTCTAGGCTTTACTTTTTCTTTGCATATGGCCATTAGGATCAAGAGGTGAAAAGAGATAAAGAGACGGGAACCTAGCTCCGCAAGGGGGTAGAAGGCGGCGCCGCATAGTGCTATCTTGACTAGTACTGGGAATATATGAAGAAGTGAAAATAAGATAAAGGTGCCTGGTAAAAGGGAGACACAGAGAATACATTAGTAACTGCTATTCTTTCTATTCTTCTCTCTGGGTTTATGGGGAAAAAACAGGGGTAGTACCAATAAAAAAATTTAAAAGAAGAAGAAGATAACCTAAGTAAAAAAGACGAGTTTATATTAAAACTACAAAGACGAATTCATATCAGATCAAGAAAGAAAGGGACAGCTAGCGAGAGAGGAAAGGGTTTATAAATTGAGCTGTGAATAGAGTGTTGCCTATTGGTGTGTATGCATCACATGTGTCAGAACATACTTTGTCAAGATGAATGTGTAAAAGTGGTAAGAAGTGCATAATTATGGTGTGGTCATGGTAAGTGTGACCAGAAGAAATTTTACGGGGAAGAGCCCGATGCAGTAAAATGACTATTTTTTTTAATAAATGTGCTGAAGATATTGGTAGTGTACAAAGGGTGGTTTGCTTTTGTTTGTGCCCCCTAAATTATACGGAATAGAGGCTGTGCACGCCCATTCTCATATTGCCCAGGTGGCAGAAACACACAGGTCCCTACATGCAGTGATACACACATATATAGATATATCTAGTGATATATTGACAAGAGTGTCCTGGACATGGTAGCTACATGCATTTGTTTAAAATACAAAGGGAAGCAGTTACATAATAGGAGAGAAATATTAGATCTATGGAGATTGTTTGATGAAGTACCCCCTCCCAAAAAAAAAAAGAGAGCTAGGTACTGATTTGCCATCTACCACTGACAATCCGTTGCTGATACCGAGAGACGACAAGGTGTTGCAAGAAGGGGAACCACCAGTAGAGGTAACTAAATTGTACCCAATATTAAATAAACCAGTGCCTGCAGAAGGATACAGTGATCCCACCTACGTGCCCCCAACATCAGTCACCACGACTCGAGGGCCAACGGCACCCCCACCGTATGAGAGCCATAGAGAGCGCAATCAGGTAAGTACACCCATAGTAAACAGAGAAACTAACAGAAGACCTAGAGTCTAGGCTCTCTGTAGCAAAAGACGAGCTCTCAAGGATAAAAAGCATATGTGAACAGACTGGGGCCAACGCCGCTCAGTCAGAGCTGACATCAAGAGCACAAAGTCATGATAAAACAATTGAGGAAGGGTGGAAGAAGGGGGAGATACTGTTCAGAATACAAGAAGAACCAACTCGAATAATTGAACTGGAGGAGAGGGAGGGGCATACTGACGGTGAGATTATGGGCACAGGAGGTAGAGAGGAACTATTGTGCGATATAGAAGAGGACTTAGAAGAAAGTGAAAGATTAAGCATGGCGATGGGAGGAGGAAAAGAGGGGTTGGATGGTGCATGTTCGGGAAGAAAAATGGAAGAAGAATGGACAGGACAACTAAGGAATAGGTTGGGGAAAATGGCGCCACTAGGAAAGAATGGAATGAAGGCGAGTACAGATAAGACAACAAAGGGGAAGTTACAACTCCCACTAATACACAGGGGAGGAGGGAGGCCGAATTACATACCCTGGGCTCAGATGGACAAGGCCAAATTGTTAAAGCTATTGCCACCGCTATCAGGAGGGGCAAGCAAGTGGATATATGCATTTGAGAAACACAGCCGGGGTACCACTAGCAATAGGGGATGTGAAAAGTCTGCTAGTATCGGCAGTTGGGGATCAAGCTGACAGAGTATGGGTAAAGGCTGGCTTCCCGGGGGTAACGTTAGACTGCGATCACCATGATGGTGCCTCTTTTAACACAGTACGTGCAAGGGTGCGGGACGCATTAAGAGAGACATTCCCAGACACCCCAGATTTGCAGTCAGTCATGCAATGTACAATGAATGATGGAGAAGATGCTATGGATTACATTTTTCGGGTCCAGGAGATGTGGAGAGCGGAAACGGGCACGCCCTGGTATCAGTCAACCTCCTTATTTTACTTTATAATAAAGAGGGGGCTCCCTAAAGAGGTACAAAAGGCACTTGACAAAATTGCAGGCATTGAGGCGAAAGGGTGGCCCGAAATACAGAGCATAATAGTTCACCACTGTAAAAGAATATAGGAGAAGGAAAAGGAGATAGCTCAAAAAAGATTGGCAGACGAGGCGAAGTTAGTACAAACAAAACTGGTGAAGGTCGCTGCAGCAGTAGCAACGCTCCCACACAGCTGGGAGGGAGAAGAGGAGGAGGAGGGGCTGGTAGCAATACAGGGGAGGATGGCAACGAATTGGGCAGGAGCAGGGCAACCATAGTGGAACAAGCAGGTGCAGAACTGAGTTCTGCAGTGGCAAGATTGGGCCCTCAAGGAGGACGAGGTGGGTACAGGGGTCGCAGAGGGGGTGACAAGGGTACGGGGGAAACAGAGGAAATGGATGGCAAGGTCCCAGAGGTGCGCAGGGAAGCTGTTGGAACTGCGGGAGGTGAGGGCACTTTTCTAGAGAGTGCAGGAGTAGATCGAACAATGGATTTCAAGAGATGGAACACTATGGTAACCCCCACCCGGAAAGCCCATACGGTCTTCCAATGGGACGACAACATAGGGAACAAGAACAGGGGTACGCAGAGCAAAGACAAGCGCACCATTATAGAACACAGAATCACCCACAAAACGACAATATGCACTACACCCCAGGCAACCCTTTTGCAACGAATGTCAATGGGGCACCAGTCCCGGCCCCCTATAATGGTGTGTCAGTAGTTTCAGGAAATGTCTTCAGCCGGGGGGGGGGGGGGGGACAATGAGACAACCAGCATAGGACAGCCCACAGAGAACACTTGCGTGTCCTGTTCTATCTACCACCTACGATGCAGCGGAGGAACCATTGGTAGGGGCGCAGATAGGAGACAAGCAGTTCACATTTATGGTAGATTCGGGAGCTGAGAAATCATGTATCCGTGAAGGTCGGTTTCCGCTATCTAACCGGAAGTTAGAGACGCAGGGGTTCTCTGGGGCTGTAATTGAAGTTCCTTACACAGAAGATTTGGATGCGACAGTGGGGGGTAAAACTGTAAAGACACCCTTACTGTATTATGAACAATCATCAATAAACCTGCTCGGAAGGGACCTTCTTAGCAAGCGTCACACGACAATATCATTTACAGAAAGAGGGATAGTGTGCTCAACCCCAGGAATATGCCCATTACGCGTAATGCTGGTGGTACATGCCCGGGCAACAGCACCAGAAATACGCGGCATGCCAGTAGACGAAAGAATGTTTATCGAAGGATTAAAAACACTGGCCCAAGTAGTTCCCGAGCTAAAAAAGTTAGAGTGGAGGATACCAGCAGAATTTATCTTCCGCCCAATAGTACGCCCAGACATAGCACCAGGTTCAGTGGTATCCTTAGACCTGCATGCTGTACAAGTATCAGCAAAAAGGATTGCAGTAATTGGGATGGACATAGACGGGTGTGAATGGCGCACTGTACTGTGCATCAATGCGGATATTGCCCTGCGTGACTTATCTGATGAGGATCTCTTTTCTGATTCGGAGAGTGATGGCGAGATAATAATGGAAATAGCAATACCCTGTAACATTTTAATTCAAACAAGACAAGTGCCCGTCCAGTTGATGGCTGTGGTGGGAGCACCACCGTCATTTTTTGATGATGACATGCGACTGGTGCCAAACAATTTGTGGACAAGAGGCCCCCACGATGTAAGTTTGTTGCATGGAGTGACACCAGTGGTAATCAAACTCAAACCAGGGGCCATTGTGCCCCGAGTGAAGCAATACCCATTGTCCCACGAAGCTGAGGAAGGGATAAGGTATGCATTGCGAGCACAAAGGATAATAGTGCCCTCAAACTCCCCATGTAACCTGTATCTATCCGATCAAAAAAGCGAAGGGAGGGGCTTGGAGGATGATCCAAGATTTACGCCCCCTAAATGACGTCATACAAAAAGAATTTCCTTTGGTCCCGAACCCTGCATCCATACTGTGCAGTATCCCAAAAACGGCATCACATTTCACAGTGGTTGATTTGAAAAATGCATTCTTCTCCATCCCCTTGGCGGAAGAAAGCAGATACTTGACAGCATTCACACTAGGGGGGGGAGAGATACGAGTATTGCAGGCTACCTCAGGGGTACTGTGAGAGTCCAAGCATATTCAACCGCATACTACACGAAGACCTGGGTAATCTATCAGTTGAAAGCACGATCATTCAGTACGTAGACGATTTGCTTGTCTGCGCACAGAGTGAGGAAATGTGCAGAAGAGACTCAGTTACCATCTTGACACTGCTGGCCAATAAAGGGTACAAAGTGGCCAAAGGGAAACTACAATACTGCCAATCAGAAGTGCTGTATCTGGGGCAGCTGATATCAAAGGATGGGAAAAGAATAATACCTGACAGAGTGGAAGCGATAAGGTTAGTGGGAGAACCAACCACAGTGAAGGAGATGCAAAAGTTCCTAGGAATGTGTAACTATTGCAGAGCATGGATACTAGATTATGCAGCCTACACCAGACCTTTGCTGCAAGCACTCAAAGAGGCCCAGCAAGAGAGCAGGAAAATAGAGTGGTCAAAAGAAATGAGTGACTCATTCGGGTCACTAAAAGAGCTAATTTCGAGTGCTCCGGTACTCGCCAATCCTGATTATGAGCGCAAATCTTACCTGTTCTCACATTGCAAGGGGACTCTTATGACGGCTGTACTGACACAAAAGACTTCCCTAGGACACAAATTATTGGCCTACTATAGCGGCACATTGGATGCAGTAATGCAAGGTCACTGCGCGTGCGAACAGTCCCTCGCTGCTGCCGCCGCTTTCGCCATTGAGAAAAGTGCCACAATAGTAATGGGGTGCCCTGTCACATTATTTGTGGAACACTCATTGTTCGCAATACTGGAAAGATCAAAAAGTACACTGACTACACAGCGAGCAACCGCCTATGAGATAATATTGTCCAGCGCCAATATTCATGTAGTGAGGTGCAGGACAGTAAATGCAGCAACATTCATTACAGAACCATGCACACTAGAGGACATGCAAGAACACAATTGTGCAACATACACAGGAGAAACAGGGGAGGGCACGGTGGTATGTGAAAATGCCCTGAGCGAGGGAGAGGTGTACTTTGTAGATGGGTCAGCATCAATTGACATGGACACAGGAGAGAAACATGTGGGACTAGCAGTAGTGAGGCTAGAAGAAAGCGAGTATGAAGTGTTAGTACAATATCGCCTTCCGTCCCATTTCTCAGCCCAAGCAGCAGAACTTATCGCCCTAATAGAAGCATTACATGCAGCTAAGGGATGTGCAGTGACGATATACACAGATTCAGCCTACATGACGACCACCGTACACGGAGGTCTAGCCCGGTGGGGGCGGAGAGGGTTTCGAAGGGCGGATGGGACACCAGTGCAACATGCCGAACTGTTGAACGAATTGATTGAGGCCCTGAAAGGCCCAACAATGATAGCAATAGTGAAATGCCAAGCACATACGTCCAACACCGACGTTGTGTCTTTAGGGAACGCAGCAGCAGACACTGCTGCCAAGGAGGCTTCGTATTTCGAAAGACATGGAACAGATGAGTACGTATTGCAGCACCAGATAAGCACAAGCGAAGAACTTTCAGAAGGATACAATTCCATGCCCATATCGCAAATATTAGAGCTGCAGGAAGGTGCAAGTGGAGAAGAAAAAGTGTTGTGGGAAAAAAGGGAGTGCAGCCAATCGGCAACAGATTTATTGTGGCGCCAGAATAACTCAGGAAAAGTAGTAATGCCCATCAAACTGCTAGAGATAGCATTCCAGCAATTACACTTTCCAGCGCACAACGCTAAACAACACATTGCGGCAGAGATACAGGAAGATTGGTTTGTGCCATGTCTCCAGGAACACATATCCAGATAGATTGACAATGGAGTGCACAACTTGCCAAATATATAACTCCGGGATGACCCTACGGACACTCAGGGGGACAATTCCAAAACCAACAGGGCCCTTCAGAGAACTGCACATTGATTATGCAGACATGGGGGAGAGATGTAAAGGGGCACGCTACATGATAGTGGTTGTGTGTCCATTCTCCAGGTGGGTGGAAGCGTGTCCATGTGCGCGTCCTGATGCTAATAGCGCTGCAAAATTCCTAGTGAGGGAAGTGTTCCCACGCTGGGGAATTTGTGACGTAATTCACTCAGACAACGGCACTCATTTTGTGAACGAACTCTTCAAGGAAGTGACTGCGTTATTAGCAATAAAGCATAAACTCTGCTCGATTTATCATCCTCAAAGTAATGGCGTTGTCGAAAAGATGAACGGCCTGTTAAAAGGAAGATTGTCTAAATTGTGTTTTTCATTAAAGAAAAATTGGATCTACTGCCTACCCCTTGCACTGTTTGAGCTGAGGAATCAGCCGAGCAAGGATCATCATCTGTCCCCGCACGAAATCGTGACAGGGAGACGGATGCACACAGCACATTCCCCACTGCGCCAACACTCAGATGCACACAGAAGTGCCACCATATTAGGAAGATGATTTCACAGATTACCTGAAGAAGCTAACTAGGGCAGCATGTGCAATTTCAAGGCAGCTCTCACCACCATTCACAAGGGAAGAAGGGAACACAAGTGTCCTTTGTGGAACCGGACACACAAGGACAACTAATGGCAGGAGAGTTCATTTATGTCCGGAGCTTTGTGCGCTGGTGGAATGCCTCAAGGTTCCATGGGCCATACGTAGTAGTGTTTTGCACACCCACAGCTGTAAAGGTAAAAGGACTCAGGTATTGGGTACATTTGACAGATGTGCGGATGGCCTATACTAGTGTGCAGGAAGAAGTGGATGGGGAAGCACAGACCACAGCAAACCAAAATAATGGAAATGATGAGTGAACATGAACAGATGAATGGAGGAGTGTAACTGATAAATGAAACTTAACAAAACAATTCTATTACAGGTTATTGATCGAGATAAATGGAAAAAAAAAAAGGGAAATGTGTTTAATTGAAAATAACGGTGTAAAATATATGCATTTTCTGCTCCCTTCTCTGTGCACCCCTTCACCCCCCCAACCATCTCCCTTTCTATGACCTCCTGGTACATACAGTGCCAACAAAAATGTTTACATGCACGTACTTAATGCACTTTTATATCTCAAACAGGAACTACCATGGCAACAAACGGGCAGCCTGCAACGAATAGATTGATTAGATGTAGAGATGCTTTAGCTGAAAGGTGTAGATATTCGTATGAGTGTGGATTGTCTGTATGCATTACATTCTTTTTTACAATGCCGTTTGGCTTGGTTACTTATTGGTTCTCGATAGAGATGAACGAGGGGGGAGGGAATAACGGGATCAATGTAACAAATCAAACTACAGCTGCGAATACTAAAGAAGGTGATTTTTTGAGGTGGGACGGATCTAAACTTGTATGGGGATATTACACAAAACCGCCCAATGTTGTTACCCCGCCAAATGAATGAATGCAGGATAAAATGCAAAATAGCACAACTTCCCCGCCAAATGTCTCCGATTACAATGCCCACAGTTTAAATGATCGCAACCCCTCTGTTATATCATGGCTGTACAACACCCCCACCAGCGTGCCCACACATATAACCACCCCCACAATAGAGAACACACTACCCGATAGAATAAAGAAAGAGAATGAAGAGATGTCAGTGAGATACACAGCATTATATGATGAATGGGAAAAGGGGGGCGGAGGGAAGAAAGGGGAGTCTAGACTGTTCCTCGCCCATGAAGTTGGGAGATATCTTAGAACTAATAGGAGGAAAAGGGAGGTGGGGAGGAGAAAATACGAGTATTAAGGGTTGGGGCTGGACAAGATGGAAGACCCACGACACCCCCACCAGACAAATAAATGGTATGCAGACATGAGTGCAACTGCAAAACAACGAATGAGAGTTGCTATGTCTGTTCCCTTATTCCCCATGCTTCAGGTACACCCAAAGTATTGCTACCAAAAGAGTTGCCTATTATGGATGCCCAATGTCTTCTTCATCTCACGTTGTGCAGAATTAAGAACACCTTCCAGGCACACGAGGTAACTTTTAAAATGCTGCAGAATGAGAAGACCCGCTATCCGAAAGCAGAAGGAGTGATATGTTTGGAAGAACCATTTTTTATAATACAAGGGACATTATTCTCGGAAAATAAGTGGAAAGATGAAGAAATAATGTGCAAAGCTGAGGTGTGGCACCAGAGAAACTGCAGTGGATAGAAAAAACATGTACACCAGTATGGAAAGAGCACATCTCAAAATTGACAAGGGTGACTGCCATTGAAAAGCCATTCAAACTACAGAAAGAAATAGACACATCGATTATTCAGCTCTGCAGACTTTCTTTGCTTCACTCTTCCCCAGCATCCAGGCACAGGCAAATGCAAAATGGCTCCAAATCACACGCTGGGAGCTGATCCAGCTGGCAAATGACACCGAAGAAGGATTTAACGTAATAAAAGTGGAACTGCGAGCACTGCGGCTAATGACCATGCAAAATAGGTAGGTCTTAGACCTGTTAACAGCGATGGATGGAGGTGTTTGCCGAAAAATTGGAAGTGCCTGCTGCACTTTCGTACCGTCCGAAGATGCAGATAATGGTACCTTATCCCACGTGATCGAAGCCGTACATAACCTAGGAGAAAGAATGAAAATGGAAGGTGGAGCAGAAGCAAGCACATGGTTCGACAACCTCTTCTCCTGGGTCCCGTCATGGCTGGGAATGACTGTTAAATTACTGATGCCGGCAGTGGTGTTCCTCCTTTTTATTTTTTGTGTGTGCCAGGTGGGTCTTCGATGTTGTGCAAACGCAGTACCCAATGGTGCAATGATGGTGACGATGGGCAACGCTCGCGGTACAATACAAAATAAGCAGGAGGTTGAGGTACAAACATGAGCAGAAAACACACCAAGATTCCAGATGGTGACCATATACCACAGCGGGGATGTAGTAGATAGGCTATGGCATACTACAATTAAAGAGCCCCATGAACTTGAGTGGTATGAGGAGGTGTGGGTGGATTTGGAAGGGGACGGGGGTTGTATATATATATGACCTGCACACCAGACGAGTATGCTAGAAGGGGGGAAAGCCTGCGAGGGGTATGTACGGCATGGATGCCCATAAAAGGCACCCCTGCATGGGATGAGGCAGTACCTGAAGAAGAGGAACGCCAGAGGTTGAGGCAGTTACAGTATTCGTTACTTAAGTAACGAAAGGGGGGAAATGTATGGGAGGATAGGTCCAAGAGACCCCACTCCACTGCAGCCCCCCCCCTTGTTGAGTCCATGGCTCGTAGGGGGTTCCCCCTGCCACCAGGGCCCGGGTGGCGGGTGAGCCACTGGCTGAGACATTGACCAAACGTGCTGTACTAGGCCCTGGAAACCATTTTGTGAAACCAGAATGACATGAGCTCCTGTGCGCCGCAGCGCGGCCCCCACCATTGGAGAGTTCTCACTTGTCCCCGCGGCCGCAGCTCCCTGGCAGATCCGCTGAGAGCCCGTTCCCACGAACAGGCGGACATGAGCTAGTGCTAGAAACAAACACTGTAACATTCACCTTCCGCAGTGCATCACTGTCCACAGTATGACCCGGCCAGCAGGGCCGGGGTGGAAAAGAACTGTAAAATGGTCCCCCGGCAAAAGTAGAGACCCCAAATACCAATATGCAAACTGCCTGTGAAAAAACCCTTTTCTCCACGACCTTTTGATAAAACATGTAACCTCCATGAAGATGGCAGAATGTGTATTCATGTGGCATTGTGGTTGAAATACCCACATCCCGGTAGCTATGCGCAAATGGTAGAAGTGTCCCGGGGTTTTATGTTATATGTTTCTACGAGAAGAATATACTCCAAGGTCCTATGCCATAACTGAACTAATGCTGCTAGAGTGCAAAGGAAGACAAGTGCAACCACATTCGTAGCTCATGTAAATTGTGCAAGAAAACGCATAGAATGTATTTGAATGTCCAAGCTCACCATGTGTCACTGCCATCAGTCTCATTGGCCAGTTGTTCCTGCGTGCTCCACCAACCTTAATACTACCTCGCTTATCATGCATGCATAGAGTGTAACAAAATGTCGTGGTTGTTAAATACTTAACATATAGTTATCAATTGCAAAATGGGTATAGGTAACGCATTTGAAATGGCCATGTAAAGGCACCAACAATTAGAAACGTAAGCTTTGAAAAGACTCAATGAGTATTGTACATTATATGAATGTTTATGCCTTTTTACATAATCTACAACACACAAGGAAAATACCATTGTGGGCATATCCAAGGCCATTCCCCCGTCCTCCCCATTGAAGCCTGCCAGACGATAAGCAGAGGTCTGTGCTGCTCTGCCTCACCTCCCCCAATTCGGCTGGAGCCGCTTCAAGCATTCACGTTCCCCTGCAGCTCCCAGGGGCGCACCAGCCACCTGAATTATTTACAACCCTGCAGTAAACCCCGGAAATAAACGCAGGCCAAAAGTCGCCCTTTCTTAGGCTCCACGACCCACCAGCTGGCCCCTGTAAAACTAGTACACCCAATATTATAGCAACACTGGAGGAACCCATTCATAATGACATCTAACGAGACACGAAAACTTGGACAGCTCACCCCTTGCCCTAAAACCCAACCTCGTGACCTACGATACCCGGCCAACAGGATGATGGTAACCATGTATTGATTTATCACCAAAGGACCCCGCTCTAGGTGCATTCCTCCTGTGTTGCATTAACCTGTAGAATAACCTATTGTAGGATTTCCAGGGGAAGATAATATTGCGGTATTGAATAAATGTGGTGTGCGTGGCCTTAGGGCAGAAAGCCAAGGAAGACGTTCATCAATGACACTGGCCACGCCTGGCACACAGCACCACCCAGCTGACCTGCCCGGCCCACGTTGGCAACCTGTGACGTTCACCAACCACGGCGCACCACATCACAGCTGCACCTATAGTTAGTCATCGCCACCCAATCCCCACGAACATGTGCCCCCTATAGTATGTAGGTTCATATGACGTATTTTGTAAATATATACGCCTGTCTTTGCTAGTGTCAGACAGAGCGCTCTCGGAGTTTGCAGAGACCTTTGCATGCCCTATTTTGACTTATATAAACTCCCATTAAGCTCACCCGCACTTTGTCCTAGCCTTATTCCCATCTTGGGAGAGTTCATTATTGTCTCTCATTGTGGGGAGGATCGTGCTATCTGGGGACGCTTACCATCACTTTTGATGTTGGACTTTCACAGGGCGCAGGTATAAAACAGGGCACAAGGCAAGATCCTTTTTGGGTACAAGGAGGTAAGATTTACACTGAATAAATACCCTTGTTTACCTGGAGAAGGGGGGACAACTTTGATGGCGTCCTTTTCCAGCAGGACCTGCACTTCTTCCAGCATCAGGGAGTTTGGCGGCACAGGAAGTCCCGACAGAGGTGGTGCGTGTCCCAGGGTGGGGTTTCACTGGTGGCGAGGAGGGTGCAGGCGTAATCCCGGACCTGGGGGGGCGGGGTTTTCCCTCCTGAATAAGCACATTGGGCTTCGGAATACCCTGCCCTAAGAGTGGTTGTAGAGGAGCATCGGGTGGGCAGTGTGATATGATATGGCATTTGTAACGCGCCTATACACAAGTGTTTCAAGCAGCGACGAGGGAGGGGGAACAGAGGGAAGACAGACAATGATCTTACTAGGCCAGGTGACATTCAGATCGCGCAAGGGAAGGGGGAAAAGTAAAGTGCGGGGGGAGAGGGAGAGGAGGGAAAGTGCTGTACCTGGGATAATAAAATAAGATAAATAAAAGAGCGGCCAGCTGGTGGCAAGTGCAAAGGTGACTGCAGGCATAAGTGCTGGTGGGGGGACTGTAGGGATACAGAGAACAGTCCCCAGGTGCAAGGGTTGCCAGGGAGGGAGTGCAGGCACGCAACTGGCAGGGCTTGGGCCCGAGAACAGATGGGTGGCCAAGTAATCAGTGCAGTATCAGTAAGGACCTCAGCAGGGGAGAGAAAGCAGAAGCAAAGAGGAAGGTTTAAGGTGCTTCCAGAACCGAAGATGGTTCTCATCAAGTTTCAGGGAGGTAGGGAGGTTGTTCCAGAGGGAGGCGCCAGCCGAAGAGAGATCTACCACCAACTTGTTGCTTGGAGAAGCGACTGACCCTGAGGGAGTTGGAGGTGGATGACCGAAGAGCTCGAGAGGGAAGATATTTAGGAAGTGAGAGTTGAGGGTATTGAGGCCCCAGACCCCAGAAGGCTTTGTGGACGATGCAGAGGGTTTTGAACTTAATCCACACAGCTACTGGGAGCCAGTGCAGAGATTTCAGTTCTGAGAAATACGATCCCTGGGCTTGAGGCCAAGGACAGGTCTCGCAGTCCTGTTCTGGATGAGTTGCAGAGGGCGTAGAGTAGAAGCCGTAAGATTTAGAAAGAGGCTGTTGCAGTAGTCCAGCCTAGAGAGCACCAGAGCTCTGGAGACAGTGAGCTTCTGGGGGAAGGAGAGGAAGGGAAGAATACCTCTGAGGAAGTGCAGCTGGTAGTGTGACTTCTTAGAGACGTCAGAGTGTGGAGTCGAAGATGGCACTGAGGTTTTTTGCCTTGCAGGTGGGAGCGAGAAGAGGACCAAGAGATGCCGGCCAGAGAGCTACAGGAAAGGAGGGAGTGGGTGTGCCGATGAGGAGAATCTCAGTCTTACTGGCATTAAAGCAGAGGTAATTGGTGGCACACCATTCCTGGATAGCAGATAGTCTGGATAGCAGACAGTCAGAGATGAGGGACGGGGGAGAGTGTCATCCGCACAGCACTGAAAGTTAGGGCAGAGAGCGGCAATGCGGTGGGCAAGGAGGAAGGACCCAAGTTGGACCTGGGAGGGTCGGTCAGAGAGGAAGGAAGACAGCCACGCCAGGGCCTGACCAGTGATACCAAGGTTATCACGGAGAAAATTAAGCAGGATCGCATGGTTGACAGTATCAAAGTAACAGGAGAGATCAAGCAAGATGAGGACACAGGGGGCGTTAGAGTCAAGGTTAGAGAGTAGGTCTTCACGGATGTTCAGGAGAGCAGTTTCCGTGCTTCTGGCAGCTCTGAAGACAGACTGATGGTCATGAAGACAGCCAACAGATTCAGTGTGGAGATGAAGCCGGGAGATGGCCAGTTTCTCCAGGAGCTTGCCAAGGAAGGGAGTGATGGAGATTGGGCGATAGTTAGCCAGGCAGGAGGGATCAGCAGAGGGTTTCTTAAGAAGAGGGTGCACGCGTGGCCTGGAGCGCCACGGATGAGGCTGCTCCGCTGATGGCCTCCGTAGGGACCCGCGGCTTCAACTAAGATTGAGCCGGCTCCAGCAACGCTGCTGCCGTCCCTCTGACGGGAGAAGCTGGCGGAACCTCTCCCGCACCCTCCGCTCCAAGTTTGAAGAGAATCGTACCAGGAGCGCCGAGAACGAGGTCGCGTAACTTGGCGCGGATCCTTCACGACAACGGGCCAAGATGGCGGCCGCGACCCGGATCCCTCATCATCGTCCCC
Source organism: Ambystoma mexicanum (assembly GCF_040938575.1). NCBI lineage: Eukaryota > Metazoa > Chordata > Amphibia > Caudata > Ambystomatidae > Ambystoma > Ambystoma mexicanum. The sequence continues at coordinate 1,286,500,598 of NC_090928.1, forward strand.
AGCATCCAGCGATGAGACGCCTATAACACCTCCGGCTCTCTCCCGCCGCCCCGATCCTGAGCCCCGTGGTCGGGGACTGCTGAGGAGTCGACTGCTCCATTTTACCCCCCCGGCCTGGGGTTGGGGCTCGACTCCGGGCCCCCCTCGGCCCGCCCCTCCCCCACCGGAGCTCGCTGAAGCGGAGGCCAGGGTCGCTCCCAGCTTGCTCTTTTCTTCGGAGGGCCGCCGTCTTGAGCTCCCGGCTCCCTGGAGAGACTACCGAGCCCCCCTCCCAACACTCCACCTTGGGCCCCGGGAGTGGAGGTCCCCCGCTCCGGATACAGACCCCCTTCCGGCTTCCTGGGGCGCCCCTGCCCACCAAAGACCTAGCCGGCGGAGGAGGGGGGCCACGCAGCTACCTTGGAGCCTAACCATCCCCCCCGAAGCGCCCTTCCAAGGGCTCTCAGCTTGAGCAAAATGTCGAGACTCACCAGACCAGCCAAAACTGCAGACATCTCCACCATGCTCATGACAACAGACAAGACACGGAAACCGGACTCCACGCCTAAACTCACCCCGCAAAAGCCCCCAGAAGAACAGGGTAATCTCGCTACCAGAGATGACTTGATGGCCTTCATGCGGGACATTAAAACCGAGATCCGGTCCTGCATGACGGAGCTCACCACTCGACTAGAGCAGACAGATCAACGACTCACAGAAGCGGAACAGAGAATAGGTGAGGTTGAAGATTTAACCCAGAACCATGATGCAACAATAATAGGAATGCAACGCGAGATCCGAGCTCTTCAATCCAGCAATGAGATCCTCACATATAAGCAAGAGGACTTAGAAAACAGAGCCCGACGGAATAACCTGCGCATCGGTGGAGTCCCGACAACGGTCCAAGATAAAGAGCTCCCGGAATATATAGGCAACTTTTTCCAAGCTCTCCTCCCGCTCATGGACAAACCCCAACTCGTCCTGGACCGAACTCATAGATTACGCCCGAGACGGGGAGCAGACTCAGACAGCCCCCCGGACGTCATTACTAGAGTACACTTCTACGCTACCAAAGAGGCCATCTCGGCGATAAGCCGCACCAAAGATGAACTGTCATTCATGGGCACCCCCCTGCAAATATTCCAAGATCTCTCCCCGATCACCATACAGAAAAGGAGAGCTCTCAAGCCTTTGACCCAGTTCCTCCAGAGTCAGCAGATCCGCTACCGTTGGCTCTTCCCAGCCACACTGCAATTCTCGTACCAAGGTACTCTACGTAAAATTAGCCACCCGGAGGACGCGAAGTCAATCGTACCCCCGAGCTCCCCGGGGACCTCACCCACCCCCAGTCCACACCTCCCGCCAGAGGAACCGGATCAATCACCCAAGAGACGGCAGCAACCCTGGTCGACGGCACAGAGACGCCGTAAGGCAAAATGATTCCCATAGCGCAGGGACCGACCCTGGAGCCAAAATGAAGCAAGGCAGCGCCGCGGGCCCCGAACGGCCCAGTCCCCTCTCCAAGGAGTATGTCATCTCCCCACCCTTGGAGCCGAACCGATCTCGATGGTTCGACCCCCGCCCCGTTGGCGAGGAAAACTGTTTGGGCCCTGTTGGCCGTGGTGGAGGCTGCGCTGAAAACTTCGGCCCCCCACACAGTGGGGAGTTCTCCCACCCGTTTAAATTCGCCTGCCCGTTGGTTGGCCCACTCAGATAAAAAGCTACCCTCCCGTTGGAGGATGCAAAAAATTTGGCTGCAGGAGGACCTGGCTAACCCGGAATCACAAAATGAAGACTGAATACCCCCAGCCCTCCCACGAGGAACAGTACCCCACCCCAGAAGACACCCAGGAGGCCCCCCTACCGATCCAGAAACTAAAGTTCCTAACGTTGAATGTAAGAGGCCTAAACGCCCCACAGAAACGGAAAGCGATCCTACAACGCCTCCAGAATGACAAGGCCTCCGTTGTCTTCTTACAGGAGACACACCTGATCCCAGCGGACTTCACAAGACTCAGAGATCGGCAATTCCCAACACAGTTCCTAGCATCGAATGGAACGAAGAAGGGTGGCACGGCTATCTTAATCGCCAAAGGTTTGAGGCCGCAAATACTAGACTCTAAGCAGGACCCCGATGGCCGCTTCGTGGCGGTGAAATGCCGGATTCTCGGCCAACTATATACGCTGATCTCAATATATGCTCCGAATCAAGAACAGGCAGCATTCTACTCAGCTCTGGAAAGCTCCCTCCTACCATTTGCTGAGGGTCAGACCATCATCGGGGGAGACTTCAACGGAGTCCCCAACCCACTAGTAGACAGATCACACCCCCCCGCACGCGGAGACTTCGGCTTGGCGATCGCGCTGCTGAGATTGTTCCGAACCTTCGAAGTGGTGGACACCTGGAGGATCCTCCACCCAGAAGAGCGAGACTACTCATGCTTCTCTTACGTGCATAGAACTTATTCACGCATTGACCTCCTGCTAGCATCCCCACAGATCCTACCATACACAGACGACGTCCTCATAGGCCCCAGATTCCACTCAGACCATGCACCCGTAACGCTAACGCTAAGAGCCTACAACCCGGACCCACCCCCAAGACGCAGATGGTCCCTTTACGACCCGATCCTAAATGACATGGCCACGAGAGACGTGATAGCCAAAACAATTAAACAGTTCTTCGAGGACAACAAAAACGAAGACACCTCCCCAGCGACCACATGGGACGCAATGAAGGCCGTGGTGCGAGGAGTTCTGATTTCCCGGGGAGAGGCCTACCATAAGCAAAAACAACAGGCCCGACGCACGCTAGAGGACAAGGTCCTGGAGGCAGAGACGGCGTGCAAGGCTAGAAATTGGTCCCCAAGAACCTACCGAGCCTTACAGATGGCCAGGAAGAAGCTAGAGGCCCACTACGCAGAGGATACAGCCCAGCTGCTAACCAAAACGAAGCAGGGCTACTACGCCAGAGGAAACAAAGCAAATAAATTCCTGGTGGAAAAACTGGCAAGAACCAAGAGAAGGAACACTGTATTAAGCCTCCGGGACCCTCAGGGTATAGTCCAATTTGCTGACCAGGAGAAGCTGAGAATCGCAGAAGCCCACATAACAGAAACTATGTCAGCTACCCAAAGACCCCGCGAAGAACAGCAATCCTACCTACGGGAAGCCGCCTTGCCGAAGCTCTCGGACACGAGTAGAGAAGAGTTGGAGGCCTCGATCACCAGTGAAGAGATCGATGAGGCCATTAAAAGCTTACGAACTAGAGCCCCGAGCCCAGATGGTTTCTCATCCCGATTCTACAAACTTTTCCGGCCCCAGCTACTAGCTCCGATGATGACACTCTTCAACTCCTTCGCCGCATCTGGATCAACAACTCCATCAATGAAAGAGTCAATAACGGTATTAGCGTTGAAACCAGGAAAAGACCCCAGCGACATTGCAGCTTACCGACCCATCTCCTTATTAAACCTGGATACGAATATCTACTCGAAGGTCTTGGCGAACCGATTAGCGAAGTTGCTTCCAGACATCATAGACCCAGATCAGACTGGATTTATCCTAAACAGAGCCACCACAGATAATACACGCAGAGTCCTCAACTTAATCGAGATAGCCAAACAGAGCTCGAAGAAACTCACCCTCCTAGCCTTGGACGCGACCAAGGCTTTCGACAAAGTGGATTGGTCGTTCCTCCGCTTCACCCTGGAAGCGTTTGGTTTTGGGCCCACCTTCTTAAAGCTCACCTTAGCGAATTACCAATCCCCGACCACCCTCCTCCGAATGAACGGCCTCCTGTCTAACCCGATCTCCCTAACCTGCGGCACCAGACAGGGGTGCCCCCTCTCTCCCTTGCTATTCGCTATGGTTATGGAATCATTGGCCCAGCGGATCCGCCTCAACTCCAGAATCAAAGGCCCCCAAGTAGGCACCACCCAGCACAAGATCGCGCTCTACGCTGATGACGTGATGCTATCCATCACAGACACCTCACATTCCTTAAGAGCCGCCCTAGCGGAAATCCATCGATTCGGAAGGGTGTCCGGATTCGCCATTAACCTGATGAAATCGGCAGCAATGGGGATAGGCTTAGACCAAAGAGACAAGGCATCCTTCAGCGCCCAATGCACAATCCCACTAAATGACACCTCCATCCCCTACCTCGGGGTGCAGATCCCCGCTGACCCGGGAGACATCTACCGGACAAACTTCCCGCCTCTGATGAAAACGTTGGAAAAAGACCTAGACACCTGGCACAAGCAGGAAATATCCCTAATAGGCCGTATCACGGCCTGTAAGATGAATCTGTTGCCACGATTCCTATACGCATGCTCAGCCCTCCCCGTCATTGTCCCCCGCCCACAACTACAGAGACTGCAGAGAAAGATACTTGAATTCATATGGAGGAGAAAAAAGGCCCGCATTCCACGGAGGACCATGCTCTGCGCTCCGGGCCAGGGGGGCCTAGGGGTCCCGGACCTTCAAAAATATCAAATGGCGGCGCAGATAGCCCACACCCGGGCGTGGACTATGACGTCGGGACACCCCAAATGGATGGACATAGAGCAATCCCGACTACCCCTCCCACTGCGCTTCCTGTTACACCTCCCATCTGCGCTGCGCCGGACATGGCCAGCCATCCTATCCTCAACCAGGCACACGCTGAAGGCATGGGATTGGGCCCGCAAACTCAGAGGTATTCCGAGAACCCTGGGCCCCTCAGCCCCAGTCTTCCACAATCCAGCGTTCTCGCCGGGAGCTCACCCCTCGAACTTTAAAAATTGGATCGCGGGAGGCCTCAGCTCCCTAAGCCAACTATTTGAGGGAACACAGCCGCTGACATTCGCCCAATGCAAAAGAGCGTTTAATCTAGCGGAGTCGGACAGGTTCTCATACTGCCAAATCAGACACTGGTGCACACAACCCCAAACACGGGAGGCGGCCACTCGGGCCCAGGACGCCTTGGAATTGACGGTGACGGACCCTCCAGCCCGAGGGAGGATCTCGACACTACATCGATTATTCCAGGAGGACCTCCTGACAAATAGAGCGACTTACATGGCTCGATGGGAAAAGGACCTGGGGCATCCAATCCAGGATCAAGACTGGACTGATATCTGGTCCCGCACGCACTCATCCTCCTTCTGCATCACCAACCGAGAATGCGCACATAAACTGCTCATGAGATGGTACTACCCGCCCCTGCAACTACACCACTTCAATCAGTCGCTAGACCCACAGTGTTGGCGTCGATGTGGCCTGCCAGGCTCCTATCTACATATGTGGTGGTCATGCCCGGTGGTGAAGGCCTTTTGGACCCAATGTATAGCGGCCATCACAGACATAACCCAGATCCCGCTACCACTGGAACCAGAATCGCTGCTGCTGGGGACCCCGATACCGGACACCTACCCGAGATCGGGTACATCTGCAGCTCTCATCACTCAATTACTCCTAGCCGCTAAAATCACAATAGCCCGGGCATGGAAGGCTCCAGAGGGTCCCCTAACAGTGTTGTGGTGGCTAAAAATTTGGGACATCTTCATTGCTGAGAAAGTTATGGCAGCAAACAGAGGCCACCTCCATCGTTTCACGAACATTTGGTCGCCGGTGATAGACTATGACCTTCGCTTCCCGGCGCTTACATACAAGCCGCGCCTAGTGCAACAGGCCCAACGAGCTGCGGACAGAGACCAGTCTCAGACGAGCGAGGAGCAGGCCCCGGAGGATAGCCAGCTACAGGACTTGGAGACGTAAGCCCGGAGAAGAGTGGGGATGTCGAACCGAGGTAGGAGGAGACAGGAGCGGATGAGCCCTGAATCGGACCTGAGGGGGGGGGGAAAAGGGACAATCCACTGTGAACTGTTGGGACTAGGAAGTGGGTTTGGGTGCCGGGGGATAGACGATGTTATATTTATGCTGTGATAAAGTGTTGATTAGACATGTTAAACTGTTCTCCTGTATGCCAACCGAAAATAAACAAGTTAAAAAAAAAAAAGAAGAGGGTGCACAAGGAAGTGCTTCAGGGTGGAAGGGAAGACTCCAGTGGCAAAGGAGTGGTTGCAGAAGTCAGTCAGGGCAGGAGCCAGGGTTTCAATGCGGTCCTTGATGGTTTTGGAGAAACAGGGGTGAACCTGTTTTGATGACGAGACTTTCATAAATCGGACTTGTCTAGGAACCTCGTCAGCTGAGAACAGGGGAAAGGCAGAGAAGGAGGGAGGAGAGGTGGCTGCAGAAGGACCAGCGGAAGAGCAGGGAGTAGAGGGAGGGAGGGGAGAGGAGGAGAGTGAGGACAGAATGTCCAGAGGTTTAGAGATAAAGTGAGAAGCCAGTGCCGTGCAGAGGGCCTGGGAAGGGACAGGAGAGGTAGAGACTGTGGCAGGATTGGCCAGTTCCTTGCACATTTTAAAGAGTTCAGCCGAGTTGTTAGATGCTGCTGAGACGCAGGCTTGGATATGAGCTCTCTTCTTGGTGAGGACAGTGAGCCGGTACTGCCTTTGGAGCAGGCGGCAGGCCAGTTTGCCCGAGGATGTACAAGAAGCATGGCATGTCCTCTCGGCCACCCTGCACTTGCATTTTAGGGTGACGAGGTTGGAGTCATACCAAGAGTTGCACTTTGCTTTGGGCTTCAGGCGGATCCTCGTGACAGGGACAAGGCTATCAAGAGTAACAGATATAGCAAAGTGGAGTGTGGAGAGGGCTGAGACAGGGTGAGACTCAGCCAGCGGGAGAGAGTGGGGGGAGAAAGTGGCGGCGAAAGCCTCAACTGATAGGCGCTTCATGGGTCGGATGACCGAGAAGGTGGGTGGCACTGATGGAAGTGGCTTGGCCTGAGGGGTAGAGAGGGTAAGCTGGAAGGAGAGGAGAACGTGATCACTCCAGGAGAGGGGAGTAGTGAGAGGGACAGAAAGGGGAAGGTCTGTCGAGATCAGAACATCCAGAATGTGCACTGCAGAGTGAGTCGGGCCAGAGGGGAGAATAGTGAGTGAGAGAGAGAGAGTCGCAGAGGTCGCGAAAGAGTCCAGAGGGAGGACAGGAGGCATCCAGGTGGATGTTGAAGTCACCAAGGAGGAGGAGTCGAGTGGTCGAGACCAGGAGGGAAGAGGAGTGGTCTACCCACTCAGATAGGAAGGAGGAGATCTGACCAGGTGGCCGATGGATAGTAGCCACTGTAAGGGAATAGCTAGGAGAGAGAGAGAGAGAGCCTGCAGACGAGGCATCCAAAAGAGGAGTCGGCCTGCGTAGGAATGATAGGGCAGGAATCCACTCAAGGAAGATCAGGGCTACACCCCCTGCGGAGCGGTTGGACCTGGGCGTGAAGTGGATCTTGTAGCCATCGTGGAGGAGCGTGTCAAAGCTAGTGACAGCTGGCCGTGAACCATGTCTCTGAGGCCGAGGACATCTAGGTCAAGTTCTTCCAGGAGGCGGCAGATGTCAAAGGAATGTTTGACAGCTGAGCGTGAGTTAAGAGTGGCAATGTGGACAAGGTTGCCATCCTTGTAGGACTTCCGGGGAGGGGTACAGATCAGAGGTACGCCCTGCGGAGGTGTGGAAGGAGCCCGGGGGGGGGGGGTAGAAGAGGAAGGAGGAGAGGGCAAGGTAGCTGAGGAGGAGGCCGTAGAGGGGGGAATAGGGGACAGCGGGAGAAGAAAGGAAATTGATGAGGCGCAGGAAGCTTCTATCAAAGAGGTGAAAGTTGGCCTGAGGGCCTACGACCAGGACGGTCCCATTTGAATAGACATTAATGATGGCCTTAGAGAATAGGAAGGAGGCCAGGAGGGCATCCATACCCGGTGCCACCATTAATTGGAGAAGAAAAGAAAGGAGAGAGCACAGAGACCATATGTAGGATCCATAGGTCTGGCGAGGGAATGGCAAAGAGGATGTCAGTGACAGTTTCCTTGGAGGAGGCGCTAGTTTAGGTGTCAGCGATAGAGAGGCCTGGGTTGGAAACCAGGATATCCTTTTTAAACTTCTTCCTACCAGATTTAGTGAGGAGGGCAGGATAGTCGATAGAGAAGCAGTTAGAAAAGATAGGAGAGACAGAGCACCATAGAATAGGTAGGGAGAAGAAGGGAATGGAGAGGGGTGGAGAGGGGTTGTGAACACTAGGGAAGGACAAGGGCAGGGTGCAGCAGGCGAGACAGAGTAATAGGACAAGACGACAACACTCAGGATTAGAGAAACCACCTAAGTTTGTGAATCCTGAAGAGAGGGGGAAAGGCCTAGGTTTCACAATGCAAATATAGGTACTGATACAGTGCAAATTATGGACAACAGTGGGGGAACCGCTTGTGGTGGAAGGGGGGGTGCAGGGAAGTCAGAAGGGTGGAGACTGGTAGCTGGCGTCCCCTGCGGACACCTGCAGACACTATAGGGAGGCGCTGAGGTAGGAGCCGCCCTTTGCCTAGTGGGCCTTAGCTGCCCTGGGAAGACAGTGATAAGGGAGGAGAAGCCAATCAGGGGGGTGGGAGGGTTGGGAGGCGGGCAGGAAGGAGGGGACAGAGATGGAAGGGACGCGGGGGAACCCAAAGGAAGCCGAGATGAGGAGGAGCGAGGCTGGGGCGGCCCGCCAGGATTAGGTGTGATCCGGATCACCCGAGATCCAAGTCATGTCCGCTGCGGGGAGGGGGCAGAGTCCGGAGCGTCTGCAGAGGGAGGCCTTGCTACTTGCTGACAGGTCCAAGGGGAGCCAGAGCCCGACACCCAAGCACAGGTACTGCAAAACAGCACAGGAAAAGAAGCCGGAGAGGCCCGGCCCGCGAGCGTTGGTGGTGGTCCCTGCGGCCCCACACTGAAGCACCGAAACTGGCAGAGGTCCGCCTCGTCTGGAGAAGCTCACCCCAGAAGAGCGACACGAGCAGCTGCGACGTGGGAAGACCCCGGGTCCAGTGGAGCCGAGAAGGAGCCAGGGACAAGAAGAACGTACCGGAGGCCGGACCAGCAACGGGGTGCCACAGTACGCACTTGAACCAACGAATTGAACGGTGAGCAAGCAATACGCCCGTGCTCCCCCCTCCCCCATACCACACCCCAGTGAAAACTTGAAACGGAGATAAGGAGTCACGGGGGGCAAGAAGGGGACCCTGAAGACCCAACTCCAGCCTGTCACCGAGCACCTAACACGGCCGGGGAGGAGGACGACCTACCCCCAGGCCTGCATAGAGCCTGCTTCCGCGACTCCCGCGAGGGGTGGCTGAGCCGCAAACTGGGGTACAAAGGCGAACTCTGGGGCATAGCCGGCTCAGGAGATCCAAACACCGGGGACCAGCCGCCCCCTGGATGCACCCCCCCGCAGTGCGAGGAAGTAAAGGGCTAAACCGCTGACCCGAAAGGCGCTGACACCCAACAAGGAACAGAGGGCACACGGGGGCAGCAGGAGAGGTAACAGAGGGATATCCTCACCTGTGGTGCCCCGGGTGAGCCCCCTGTTCTGCACCAGGGTCTAAGAGGGGCAGTGCTTACTCTCTGGGATTGCTACCAAGTGGGAAAAGACACGAAGAGAGGGGGGGGCAACCAGGAGACACCCTGCGCTCCCCAGAACTGTCCACCCTTCCCCCAGAGAAATCTCATGGATTGGCCTACACAGCAGACAAACTGCGCAGCGTGGATCTGTCAGGAAAGAAGAAAAGGCCAATTCACAGGGGGGCACACAACTGCTGCCAAAAGCACCCACCTGGGAGCCACTATGTCAAAAAACAGAAGGAAGGCTCCCGCGACCCCGGCAAAAGGGTACAAGAAGTGCCCGGAAGTGGTGCTCCAGAAACTATGGAGGAAGGACGAAGGTTCCCAGTCAGTGGGAAAGAGGGGGACAGGATCGAAGAGGAGGCCCCCCAGGAAGAAGTCCACAAGGACAAAGGGGCCACGAAGAAACTACTAGAGGAATGCGTTTAAAACTTTTGGTGACCGGACGGCTACCATGATGCAAACCCAGCTTGACAAAATGAAGGAGGATCTGACTGGGGCGCTTCGGGAGGTAAAAAACGGCATGCAGAGTCTCGAGGCGAGACTGGACACCAATGAGACGGCACTGCAGGATTTGGCTGACGACGCCGACAAGGTTCAAGACTGGATGGAAAACCTGGCCAGGGCCATCCACAAGACCAGGTTGAGAAGGTCGAACATAAGAGTAAAGTCAATTCCTGAGACAGTGAGGGACGCAGACCTCCGGCACACAGTGAAACTAATATTCGGCTCCCTGGCGGACGTCACAAACCCGGAAGAGGTCTTGGTGGACAGTGTGGGGCCCAAGAGAAATGAACCAGGTGCTAGGCCAAGGGATGTGCTGGTGGCATTACATGAATACATGCAAAAGCAAGATCTTGTGGGCCGCAAGGTGCTCAGACAATCTGAACTTCAATGGGTCCATTATCCAGCTATAACAAGACCTTTCCCAAATCACCCTCACCAATAGAAGGCAGATGCGCCCGATAATGCAGGAGTTACAGAAAAGGGGCATCAGATACAAATGGACTTTCCCGTTCTGCCTAGTATTTGAGTTGGACAAAAGACAGAAGGATTACCTCCTTGGAGCAGGGGGCAAATATCCTGGATATAGAGGCGGACCAGTCCTCAAATGGGTCGCATTACAGGAGTGAGGGAAGCCCAAAAAGGAAGGTGTGGGAGTGGACGTCGCAAGAATCAAGAAGGAAAGCAAGGAGAAGAAGGACTTCGCAGGTAGTGGAAGCTCAGGGCAAGTCTCCTAGCTGAAGAATCTGCCACGCCCACGGGCCACAGTAAGAGCACCCGGGGAGGGGTAACTAGAATAGGCAGTTTTAGGTGGTGGAAGGGGTGGGCGGGGGTTGTTGGATCACCAAATGTGTCAGAGTAGACCCGTCAGAGGGAGCACAGGTGATGTAATGGCGCACTACATCGGAGGAAGACGTTTGGGGGTGGGATGGCTATAGGCCGGTGGTGCCAACCCGGTGATGGGGGGAGGGGTAGGGGAGAGGGGCTGGCCAGGTCAGGGTGGTGGCATTGTCCCGTAGTGGGCCGGAGCCAAGGGGATACTCCAGTACCTATGGACAATGGATAGATCGCTAAAAATCATGTCCCTAAATATTAAAAAGGGACAGAATTTGCCGATAGAGGACAAAACTGGAGTTGTTCATAGCAAAAGAAAACCCTGACATTATAGCCCTACAGAAGACACACATACAAGAAAATGACAGACAGAGGTTGAGACTAAAAGGGTCAAATCGACTATAGCAATCTAATAACCCTGGGAAGAAAGGGGGAGTTCTCATAACCCTGAAAAATAGTCTAGATCTGAACATTACGGGCACATCCAGGAATACTACAGGGAGATTCCTAGCAGTAATCCTCCAAAGGGGGAGTGAGTTAATAACTCTCGCCACTATCTATGCCCCCAACACAGGGCAAGACCACTTCATACAAACAATAATATCAGCAATAATCAACAAAACCAATGAAACCGGAGTCATCCGGTATTACGTCATATAAATGTAAAAATAAATTCCCCCATATTCATATCTAATCAAAAATCATCATCAACAAAACAAGAAAGAAAAATTTGGCATTGATACAAAAAAGCATATTAAACACCAAAAAAGTAATTAGACACATCACACAATTGGTGTTTAATATGCTTTTTGTATCAATGCCAAATTTTTCTTTGTTTTGTTGATGATGATTTTTGATTACATATGAATATGGTGGCATTTATTTGTACATTTATATGACGTAATACCGGATGACTCCGGTTTCATTGGTTTGGTAACCCCGTGCAGGTTATTTTATTTCCCGTTATCGACTGTGTGTTTATCCAGTTGAGGAATTTGTTTTGATTCTTTTTGCACTTTGCATGTGTATTGGTGCACCTCTTTCTTGTGCTGGAGAGTATCACGCCATCATGGCTGAATCTGACACCATTTCCTTTATGGAGGCACAGATAGCCGAACTTATCGAGGGTCCCTCATTTTTTGAAAATTTGCAATTACCTATACAAAATCAAGGGTCTACAAGCGAAACACTGTTGAGATTGAAAAAGCAATTTCGTACTGAAATGCACAGACATGTATTGAAGGAATATTTAAAATCAAGTATTATTCCGCAGGGACTGCAGGTGAAAATTATCCCATGCCTAAGTTGCTACAAAATGTAGCCGGGATCTCCTGGTGCTAACTATAACAGCCCAGAGAGTAAGTGGCAAGATTTCGGAAACTCTATTGGAACAAGAGAAGTCTTTTTTGACAAACACGTTAATTAAAGAAGCTAAACAAAAACTAGAGCAGATTGAAAAATCTTTTCTAGAGTTCAAGAATTTAACGATTGAAAAAAAGACTAATACACTAAAAAAAAAAAAGACATCGTAAGGAATTGGTATATCCGTATCTTGCAGAAGATTTTAATCCCCAAACATTTTGGAAAACTAATGTAAATCAGAATATAGGTCCCAAAAGAAGATGGGTCACATTTTCGGACACGTCGTCCAGTAATTCGGGCAATGATGATCCTAATCAATCTTTGGGTGACCCCCCTTTTCGAGGAAGGGGCGGCCGAAAAGGCCGTAGAATGGCGCCCCAAGGCCGAATGTCCCGGGGATTGCCCATACAAAAAAATCCCGGACAGGGTATGACACATCGGGACTTCCAAACCCGCAACCGGGCCTACAGATGGTAAATGAAATACTACCAATCTTTAATCTTTCATCCCGTATATTAACATCGGAAACATCAGTACTGAAACGTGGCCTATCGTTTGTTCCATCGCAGAATCCTAGTGCAATGGCGTTAAGTGAAATTAAAGAATTCTTACGGAAACGTAGACTTCGGTTCTATTTTATGGACCATACAATTTCAAGGGAGCTTAACATTTCTGGTCTCTCAAAACCTTCTTCATTCACTCCGAATTTGAGTGATCTTCCCCCTGAAGTAGCCATCTTTGAAAAATTGGTTCTTAAAGAACTAGAACAGCAGATCCGCCGTTACAGACACCAATCAGGACCGAATTTACATCTACCAGAATTACAGGCCATCAAAACACTGGCCTCCGACCCTACCATAGTCATAAAAGCTGCTGACAAAGGCGGGGGGATAGTAGTGTGGGATGTCAATAAATATGACCAAGAAGTGTTAAGACTTCTCTATACCCCAGGTCATTACACCAAAATAGTAAACGATCCATCGAAGTTGATTAAACTTAAAATATTCCAACTCACGGAAGAAGTTAGCCAAGTAGGTTTTCTTTCGTTAAAAGAAATTGAATATATCAATCACTCTGATGATCGTATTCCTCTGTTCTATATAATGCCCAAGATGCATAAAGATTGTCTCAGGGTGCGGGTCGATTCTCGAAACTCTATCGAAGTACATCGATTTTTTCATTAAACCTCTGGCCATGGCAACACCTACTTTCCTCTTAGATTCCAGAGATGTGATTAATTTGGTAGAAAATTTGAACTTTGATTCCAACACACAAATATTGGTTACATTAGACATTGAGGCTCTCTATACGAACATACCTCAAGAGAGCTGTGCAGAGCTTACAAATTATGCTCAATAGACGACCATTTCCACATGTTGCCCCCACTAATTTTTTGTGTGAAGCTGCTAAATTGGTTTTAACCAACAGTTTCTTCAAATTCAAGGAAGAATTTTTTCTACAAACAAAAGGGACTGCCATGGGCTGTACTTTTGCCCCAAATCTAGCGATTACCTTTATGGCTCTTCTTGAGGAAGAAAAAATCTTGGCGAATTCGAATCCCTTTCTGCAACAGATTAAGTTATATCGTCGATATATCGATGACATACTTCTAATATGGGAAGGCAGTACAGTCTTTAATTCAATTTGTGGAATGGCTCAACAAAGTTGATTTAGATATTCATTTCACGTTTGAGTATTCCACCACGAGGATTGCTTTCTTAGACTTGTCTATTTTTGAACAAAGAGGTGTCCTACGAACTGAATTATTCAAAAAGATAATGGAAAGGAACACCACAGTCTGTTTTGAGAGCCAACATCCCTCTAGTCTACTACGGAACTTACCATTTGGTATGTTCCTACGGTTACGCCGGAACTGCTCTGATATTGATAACTTTACTAAACATCATTTTAGAACATAGACTCTTAGAACGAGGCTACCCGAAAAAGCTTATTAAACATTCTAGAAAGAAAGCCAGATATGCAAATCGAGATTTGCTACTATTACCTAAAAACGATAACACCAAAAAAGAACAATTAGTTTGTGTCTCGACCTACTGCCAATACAGTAATACCATTAAAGGCCTTATTTTGAAAAATTGGCGTGTCCTGAAGGTATCCGGCATGATTTTGCCTAAACCCCTATTTTCAATTAAGAAAGGAAAAAATTTAAAACAAAAAATGACCCGTGCAAGTAGAACTTCAGTCAAACCGACTGATCAGAGACACCAATTTCAACCCAGTGATAGGGCATTACCCATGCAGGTCATGAACCGCCTGCAAGTTTAAAAAAAAAACGACTTCCTTTCTGATGGAAAATAAAACCTGGGACTTACGCACCTTCACTACGTGTAAAAGTAAAAATGTCATTTATGCAATTTCATGTCCTTGCAAAATGATGTACATTGGAAAAACCACGAGAGAAGTAAGTACCAGAATTAACGAACATCGTTCAAAAATTAATACTCGAAATTTGAATGCTCCTATGGTGATCCATTTTGTTGAATTGGGCCACACTGCAGAACAAATTGAGTGGTTCTGCATTGAAAAAGTAACTGCTTCTAATATAGCCCAAATGACAAAAAAACTGGCTTACAAAGAACAATTATGGATCTTTAATCTGAAAACTTTAACTAATGGTCTCAACACATTAGAACCAGGATATTCATATTCTTAAGGAGTTTCTGCAATTGGCCTGCATAAGTGGTACCATATCTTATCTTATTTCCAAGTCACTGATGGGGACTATTAGAGTGAAATAATTCCATTAAAATGATATTACTTTGATCAGGTTGTTCCAGTGGAAGTTTGCACTTCGACATGCATAGGCTTTTGGAGAGGGGCAACTCCATCTGGTCAGGCATCCATGTGTTTTGTCGATTTAGATGACACTAAAACCTTTAGTTCGACGGACACTAGTTATGTGATTAGTGTCTTGTTCCGAGGTCGCTTGCTATATAGGGAATGAGTTGAGCCGGTTGGCACACAATCCATAGTCCGTTGTTTAGCCTGACTGACAAGCTATAATCACGTGGTAGGTCCCTGGGTTTTGGGTCTCGCCTACCGCGAGTCACATGATGTTATAGAGAAGGAGTTAAAACGGCCGGCACCCTATCCATAGTCCGTTTTTTAGCTTGTTTGATAAGTTGCAGTCACGTGAGTGGTCCTCTAGTCACGGGTCTCTCCCATCGCGGCCAACCGATGTTATCAGCTCATTATTTAAGAAGCCGTAGAAATGGCTTTTACGTCGCCAGAGCGGTGCTGCTGTGTTGCGGACTTTGCGTACCTCGCGAGCGAATACATCTAAACAGCTCGTTTCGGAATAGTAAGTAGATTCCTCATTTTTACGCCATTTGTTAGAACAGAAAGTAGCATTTTCATTTGATCTCAAAGTACTCTCTTAGTTACGAGTTGCCCGTAACGTAATAGTTTTACAAACAGTGGGGCTCTCATGCCTCGTTTAATTGTTGATTCTTCTGGCTGTTGACAGCCCCCTGATGCCGGGCGTTTCTTCCCGTGATCGATGATATCATTTCAGGGTGCTTTCACCTGAATTGTTATTACAATTTATGCGACTTAGCCTCGCCCTTACTTTACCAAGTCATCATTTTGACTATCTTTTTCTCTTTTCTTTCACTTACATAGAGAACGGAAGAGCTGTGGTGTCTTGGCTGCACTCTTTCCAAGGCCCTTGAGATCATGAAAAATAACACTGGAGGACTAATCCTTCCCTCCAAAAAGCTTGTTTTACCCCGCAGATAATTAGCTACTATAGGGTAAGTGCTTCTTGGGCTTTGGTAGCGAGTCAGGTTCAATTAGATTTCATATGCGATAGAGATTACAAATACTCTATAAATCTCTTAACTGTTATAGACCGAAATTTTCCCATATCCCCGGCTGACGGCTATGCAGTCCAGACGTGTTGGGACTTTGCATATTGGTACAGCTGTTATTCCTGTTCTTCAGGAACTTTCATCTGTCTTTCCTCTTTTTTCTCTCTTCACTTTTGAAGGTTAGTGATCTCAATTTAGGCCTATGGGTGGCTACATAGTATATTGCTTGCATAAATGGATCACACTAGTTTAATGCTTGGGCATTTTCATTTTTTCTAATCAAATGGGCCTGTATGTCAGCCACGAGCGGTGGATTCTCTCTCTTGCACTTTGGGGCACCAATTATCATGGTAGCACTTTCTTAAGCATGCAAAGAACCCGCCTTGGAGTCTCGGTACAAGGTTGGGGGCAGGTTGTGTTTTATTTTAAATCACTTTTAATGAATATAAATTGGTTGACAATTGGGGGTTCTCCCCATTTAGTGACTATGAAGGGGTCTCACACATGTATGTTTCCCTGTATTTACGCCGAAACCGGTTGAGAAACCGGAGATGAGGTCAATTTTGGACATCAAAATGACCCATCCTAAACTGATGACCACCTGGGCAATTTGTTGTGGTCTCTCGTATATATTCATTATATATCTTTTTAATGAAGACCATAAGTAATCAATTGTTATGACTTGTTTTAGGATAAAGTTTTAACTTATATGTGCTATTGTTGTGTATGTATGAATGGTTAATGGACGCCTGTGTATGAATGAGATGAATTATATGTGAAATTATGTGTTCTTAAATTCTTTCCTGCAATGTAAAACTGTTGAGTGCTATGATTAATTCTCGATTAAAATTTTGATATTCAAATAATGGATCAGGTTTCATTACATTTCTTGATTCCCCTTTTTCCAAAATTGTATCCTCTGGATTCTCTTTTCCGTAATTAGTACATCCCCTTCCCATCACCACTCACGCCCATAGTCGCAAACCCACAATTCATGCCGGGGTGGGGGTGGGGGGTTGCCAATTCAGGTTTTCATGCCTGGCAGAAAGGGGGCTGTAGGCTCTTGGGGAACCTATATGAAGGGGGCAGAGTAAATCCTTCACCCAATGCAAACGCGATTTTAGAGTGGGAGAAAGGGAGAGTTTGATACACACAACCGAGGCACTGGGCCCTACATCCCAAAATAAAGGAGGCAGCAACCAGGGAACTGACTCCATTTGAGAAATACGTATCAACTAATTCAGGGGACAGACTGCTTAAAGAAAGGGAGGAGGTGGGGAAAGAAAATTCATGGGAAACTGGAAAAGGGAGGTCGAACAATCAATTGACACAGATCAGTTGCAGACCCTGTGGGCAAACATTCCCAAGCTAACAAACTCACTGCAAATTCAAGAAATCTGGTTAAAGCTGATGTACCAATGGCACCTCACCCCAAGCAAGCCGGCGAAATTCAATCGGTTGGCTGTCTCCTCTTGCTGGAGGGGATGTGGTGGAGAGGGCTCCTGGGGTCACATGGCAGCATTACCCAAAAATATTACATTTCTGGGAGATGATTCAGGAAGCAATCAAAGACATGTTGGGCCTGGACATTGGGGCCAACACCGGGCTGTTTATCATGGGCATGGATGGCAACCTGGACAAGCTGCCCACGAAAATCCAACAGAAGATATACGATTCTAGTGATGGCAGGGGCGTTGCTGGTGGCCCACAAATGGAAAGCAAAGGACGCACCCACGGAGCATGAATGGGTAGGGAACATTTGGAACCTAGCAGCCCTGGAGCAACTGTCGTACTCACTAAGGGGAGAGCATCAGAAATCTCTTATGGACTGGGACTTGGCCCTACAATTTCTCAAGAGGGACTCCAAGAGGGCCTGGTTGTCACAGGTTTCCCCCCTTCTCACCTGTCGCTGTTTGCTGGAGCTCTTGGAAGGAGCCTTCTTGCGCACAGTACGGGTCTTGTATTGTCCCGTGTGGACGTCTTCGGAGTCCAGTGTGTGTTCGGCGTTCCAACGCCAGGAACGTTCAGTATGTCCGGGAAATCCAGAAGTTGAAGAGTACTCGGAAACCGAGTACACAGAAGTCCGGGAAACAGGAGGAAGATGTACTCTTACCCCTTTTCTCAAGCCTTTCCAGTCGGGGTTCAGGCAGGGCTTTGGTACTGAGACCTCGCTTTTGGATCTCAAGTCACAACTACTCCAAAGAATGGACTCCCAAAAGGTCTCCCTTCTCATTTCCCTGGACCAGTCGGCAGCGTTCGACCTGGTCGATCATGCCATACTAGCAGATAGGCTTATGTCCGTAACCAGCTGCTCGCCAGCCGCTACCAGCTGGCTATTATCCTTTTTATCTAATAGATCTAGCAGGGTATGTGCCAATAATACCAAAGCACCAGCCATCCAGATACTGTTTGGAGTGCTGCAAGGCGCTAGTCTGTCGCCGTGCATTTATAACTTCTTCATGACCCCCTTTTTTGCCCATCTTGCCCAGGAGGGCATACTCTTTTCCAACTATGGGGATGACACTCAATGTGTCATCCCCCTCTCGGGCCAGCATGATGAGGACGAAAAAGAACTTAATCGCATCTCTGCCATGATAGAACAATGTATGATGCTGAATAATCTTGCACTTAATCGCGGCAAGACGGAATGGTCGTGGGATCTGACAGCATTGTAGCCAAACTAGACCCAGTTTATAAACACTTCCAGCTGGGAGATGCCTTAATCTCCACTCTCCCCAAGATAAAGATCCTGGGTGTGGTTTTGGATCAATCATTAAACATGAAATCTTATGTGGCCAGTACTGTATCCTCTGCCACTTACTATATTAAACTGTTATCCCATCTGCAACCCATTATTTCTCAACACAATGCAGAGACCATCGCCCGCGCCATTATAGGCTCAAAACTGGATTACTGTTGTAGCTTATTGGCAGGCTCTAGCAAAAAAAAAAATCAACCGCCTCCAGGTGGTTCAAAACGGAGCAGTTACAGTGGTATCTTGTCTTGCTTACAGGGCGCATGTTTCTGAGGCACGGCGAGCGCTGCACTGGCTGCCTTTGGACTCAAGAATCTCCTTCAGACTTATGGTTATTACATTTAAATGTCTCAAGGGCAAGATGCCCCCCTATCTTCAAAGGTATATAGGAATTAAATCCTCGGTTAGAAATCTTTGCTCTAACAATCAGAACCTGCTCCACCAGCCCAAAGTGAAAAGCAAGAAAGCACAAAGCGGTGCCTTTGCTTTTGCGGCACCGGCTCTCTGGAACACACTGCCGGACCAATTGAGAAACTCAGCAGCTCTGAATATCTTTAAGAAGGGCCTTAAAACCTTCCTCTTCAAATAGTCATCCTTAGTTTGCAGCTTCCTCCCTATGGACTCTCCTGCCTTCTCTTTTTGTGTTTTGTCTTGTCATGTCTGCGCCCTCACACCTACGGTTTATGGTTGTGCCATACAAATGTAAAGTGAACGGAAGGGAATGAAAGAGGAAGGGATAATAGGACCAGGAACCGGGAATAGAGTAGTCAGCGAGAGCGAACTACGGCAGCACACGTCTAACCACTGTAAGCAGTAGCGTTGAGACGCGCCGGGGCCGTGGCTTACTTATAGAATGTGCTACGTCCGGCACGGAAGCTGGTAAGCAACGTTCCATGTTTGATGGCCATGTTGGTAGTAGCGCAGAGTGCAAGCCCCGATGTGCCAGGGACCAGGAAGTCCAAAAGGGACATGTCCGACAATTCATGACAGCATGCCTCCTCCAAAGACCTGTCCCTCCGGGTTTGCCCGGGTGTATGAGGTGATACCTTCTAAGTAATCTGGGAGCATTCAGATTCGAAAATGGTTCCCAGGTGCGTTCACTAGGCGGGTACCCTTTCCACTCAACCAGGAATTGTAGCTGACCACGTTTGTATCTGGATTCACATATTCAGGACACTTCGTATTCCAGCTGATCATTGATAAGTACAGGGTTAGGCCTGGGGGCAGTTCGGGAAGACTGGATGTATGGCTTCAGTAGGGACGTATGAAACACTGGGTGGATCTTCTTCCAAGAATCGGGTAGTTTGAGTCGGAAGGCGACGGGTTTATGATTTCCTTTATGGAAAAGGGGCCATAATACCAGGGGGGGCAGCTTGTTCGGCCGTAGATGTCGAGGCAGTAGTTTTGAGGATAGCCAGACATTATCACCCACTGCATAGGATGGTCCTGGTCTTCTTTTGGAATCCGCATAATGCTTGATGTGAGTTCGGACCATTTCCAGGTGTTCCTTGGCTTCCTTGTGCACGTTGATGAGAGTTTCGATCCAGGAGTCGACTGTGGGTACTGGTGTAGGAAGTGGGAGAACGGAAGGTAGGACTGAAGGGCGGAATCCTTGACTGCAGAAGAAAGGTCTGGTCTTGACAGCTGAGTGATCCGAATTGTTGTAGGCGAATTCAGCCAGGGGTATTAAGAGTGACTAATCGTCTTGTACCTTGGTAGTGAAGCATCGAAGATACTGCTCTAGGGTTTGGTTCACACGTTCCGTAGCTCCGTTGGTCTGTGGATGATAGCCTGAGGAGAGGGCGCGCTGGATCCCTAGTATTCGGCATAAGTGTTTTCAAAACTGAGAAATGTATTGAGGCCCTCTGTCAGATATAATCTTGGAAGGGAGTCCATGAAGTCAGAATATGTGTTCCAGGAAGATTCCAGCAAGTTCTGATGAAGATGGTAGTTTTTACAGTGGTGTAAAATGAGCCATATGAGTGAATAAATCAATGGTGACCATGATGGTCGTGCATCGCCTGGAAGGGGGTAATTCTACGATGAAGTCTGTAGCGATGACTTCCCAGGGTCTTGTTGGTAATGTAGGTTGAAGTAGGAGGCCAGCCGGTCTCCGGTTATCGTGTTTATTTTGATTGCAAACTGCACAGGCTTGGACATACAGTTGAACATCAGTCTTCATTCTTGGCCACCAAAATTGACTTTGTATTAGGCGGAGGGTGTTGGTGATACCACAATGTCCTGAGTGAAGGGTATCGTGACAGAGAATTATGATTTTTTGTTGTAGTTTCTGTGTGGGGATGACCAGGCCGTTATCCTTGAACAGATACCCGTCCTTTGTTCTTAGACCCCAGCGATTCTTCCCTATAAATTCCTTCCAGAGGTCAGAGGACTGGGATTGTATTCGGACGTCTTCCAGGAGGCTGATTGCTTGAGCTACAAATATTGTGTTGGGAAACATCTTTGGGAAGGACCGATCCTCGAGAGTTTCGTAGTCGGGACGCCGGGATAAAGCGTCAGAACATATGTTCTGTGTTCCAGGGACATGCAGGATTTGGAATTGGTACTGGGCAAAGAAGAAGGGCCAGTGAGCCTGAAGGCTATTTCTACATTCCAGGGACTGTAAAACTTGAAGATTCTGATGGTCTGTGCGGACTTGAACCGGATGTTTTGCTCCCAGAAGTAGATGACACCACTCTGTGAAGGCTTGACGTTATGGCTAACAGTTCCTTTTCCAAAACAGAATAATGGGTTTCACTGGGAGTTAGAGTTCGTGAAAGATAAGCAATGGGATGTTCTAGTTTATCCTCGAATTCCTGCTTCAGAACTGCTCCAATGGCGTAGTTAGAGGCATCCGTTTCCACTAGGAATGGTCGATTGATGTCAGGTTGAGCCACGATGGGGGCTTGTGTAAACTCTGTCGTCAACCGTTGAAATGCCTCCTCTTGGGATGTGGTCCAGAGAAAGGGAGTATCTTTTTTCAACAATTTAACGATTGGTTGAACTATCTCAGAAAAGGAGGGTATGAATTTCCGGTAGAAGTTGGCAAGCCCCAGGAAGGATTGGATCTGTTTCACAGTTGTTGGAACAGGCCAGGATAGTATGGCTTTTACCTTTGATTGGTCCATTCCTATTCCTTCTGGACTAAGGACAAATCCTAGATAGTGAACAGTGGAGATGTGCAAAAGGCATTTCTCGGGTTTAGCCAGAAGCTTGTGTTCGCGTAGTTGTTGTAACACTGCCTTCACATGCTCTTCATGCTGAAGACGGTCCTTAGAAAATATTAGGATATCATCCAGGCATACTATTACAAAGCGGAACAACATATCAGAAAACACACGATCCATAAAACGTTGGAAGACCGCTGGAGCATTGGCAAGTCCGAAGGGCATGGCCAGGTATTCAAAATGACCAACTGGGGTTCTAAAGGCCGTTTTCCATTCGTCACCTTCTCTGATACGGATCAGATGATAGGCACCTCTGAGATCTAATTTCGTGAAGACTACAGCTCCTCTCACTGCTTCCAAGATGTCTGAGATTAAGGGCAATGGATAGCGGTCCTTCAGGGTGCACGGATTCAAACCACGATAATCAAGACAGTATCCAAGTATTCACGGAGGGCCCTTTTCTCAGGTTCGGACAAAATGAACATTCTTCCAAAGGGAATCACGGCTGAGGGCTCAGTGTCTATAGCATAGTCTTCAGGTCTGTGAGGTGGCAGGGCCTGAACTATGACAGTTGAAAACACATCAGTGTCATCCTGATCGGCCCTAGGAACCTGGATGATATTTGAGCCCATGAATGGCCCTTGCTGGTCTGACGGCGTAGCTCCAGGAGAGGTCGGTGAGGAATCCAGAAATAGACAATGAGACATGTAATGCTCTGAACCCAGGAACAAGGAACCTTCTGCCCAGTTGATGTATGGGTTGTGGTTTTGTAACCAAGGCATACCCAGCACCATTGGGTAGTGAGCAGACTTAATGATGTCAAATTTGATCACCTCTCGATTTATCGAGAGCTGCAACTCCAAAGTTTGCAGAGTTATTGGTTCTGAAGAGAGGGGTCTTCCATCAATAGCCTCTACAGGTTGCTTGATGCCTCGAGTTTCATATGTAATGTGGTGGGTAGTGACCCAATCTTGATCTATAAATATCCCCTTGGCTCCACAATCCACCAATGCCAAAATGGGGTAGGTCTCCTTCTTGGATGGCGATAGAAAGGCCTGTAATATCACAAGACTGTTTTGTCCAGGAGAGTTCAAGGATGGAATAGACATGGAGCAGACTTCTCTCTCCCGAAACTGTGCTCCATCTAGGATCGGGAGCTGGCGTTTCCCGAACGCCGTGGAGGGGCTAAGGGACATTCCCTCACTAGATGTTTGTCTGAGGCACAATGCATACAAAGCCCGGTGTGAATCCGTCGCATTCTTTCCTGCGGGGATATGGGTCCGCTGAAGGCCCCCGAGTTACATAGGTTCCGGTTCATTAGCGGGGGTAGGAGTATGCTCAGTCTTCGAGGAGGTTTCCATGGAGGTCTTTTGGAAAGACAGTCTAGACTTCTTTTCTGCCTTCCTTTCCTGGATACGGAAATCTATCTGTAGGGAGAGGTCCATAAGTGCCTGGAATGTTCCTGGTCGAGCCACTCTGGCTAACTCATCTTTTATTTTTTATTTTAATCCTCTTCGAAAAAGGATAAAGCAGGCTTCTGAGGACCAATCTGCTTCTTTGGCTAATTGCTTAAAACATGTCACATATGTAAGCATGTCTTGGGAACCTTGTTGGAAATCCAATAGGTGTTCTTGGGCACTATAGACCTGTTCTGGGCGGTCAAACATGGTCTTTAGAGCCTGTACGAATCCATCGTAGTCATCCAGGAGGGCATCTCTGGAATTGACTAAGGGCGTGGCCAAAGTCAGTGCATTCCCAGAAAGATGCGAAATCA
This sequence comes from Ambystoma mexicanum, assembly GCF_040938575.1. Classification (NCBI taxonomy): domain Eukaryota; kingdom Metazoa; phylum Chordata; class Amphibia; order Caudata; family Ambystomatidae; genus Ambystoma; species Ambystoma mexicanum. The sequence continues at coordinate 1,286,524,271 of NC_090928.1, forward strand.
TAAAGCCCACCTTTGCCCTGGGGGTAGAAAAGTAGTAGGGCTTGAAGTTGAAATGGACTAAACATGAGTCAAGGAATAGCCGAAGGGTTTTTGAAGAACCGTCGTATTTATCAACCAATCCGCCCAGCAATACGCTTTCCTTGGTCGCGGAATCCCGGGACAAAACTAATTCTTTTAACACGGCATTCTCGTCCTTAAGATTCTGCGCTTGAGTTGTTAGCTCCTGCATGCCGCGCATGAGATCTTGAAGTGCTGCCTCCATGTTCGCATCTATTTCAGTTCGTTGGCGTCTCAATCGGTCATAGGTTTCCCCCCTTCTCACCTGTCGCTGTTTGCTGGAGCTCTTGGAAGGAGCCTTCATGCGCACAGTCCGGGTCTGGTATAGTCCCGTGTGGACGTCTTTGTAGTCCAGTGTGAGTTCGGCGTTCCAACGCCAGGAACGTTAGTATGTCCGGGAAATCCAGGAATTGAAGAAGAGTACTCGGAAACCGGGTACATAGAAGTCCAGGAAACAGGAGGAAGGTAAACGGAAGGGAATGAAGGAGGACGGGATAATAGGACCAGGAACCGGGAATCGAGTAGTCAGCGAGAGCGAACTACGGCAGCAAACGTTTAGCCACTGTAAGCGGTAGCATTGAGACGCGCCGGGACGTGGCTTACTTATAGAACGTGCTACGTCCGGCACAGAAGCTGGTAAGCAACGTTCCGTGTTGGACGGCCATGTTGGTGGTAGCGCAGAGTGCAAGCCCCGATGTGCCAGGGACCAGGAAGTCCAAAAGGGACAAGTCTGACGATTGAAGACAGCGGTGCCCACAGAAAATGAAGCTCCTGGGTCTGGGATAGTAGCGGTCCCGGGCAATGGTAAGAGGAGGGGACAGATACGAAGGAAGTGGGGGAGGCCAACGAGGGGTGGCCTCCAGGTTGTTTTGGCGCAGATTACCTGAGCGGAATCTTCGAGTCGTGAGGAGGTATGACGGTAAATACACCACTGACAAGTTCACAGATGGGAAGAACTCAGACCCAAGGGGGGGGCGGGGGGGCAGGGAGGGTGAAGGGGATAGTAGGCCGCCCACCGCTTAGACCACCTGTCATTCACCGTCATAGGCCGAAAGAGTTTACAGGCCTTACACGAGCACTTGTTGTGGTCACGAGGAAGACTTATGCATCGGCGATGGGCGCCTTTCCAGGGAAATTTGCTGTTACAAGACGGGCAGAATTTGAAAGGAGTCCTCTCCATAGCAGAGGTTAGTGGCAGCCAGAACGAGAAGAGAGAGGGGTGAAGGAAATGCATTCTCAAGGAGAGAAGAAAGAAACAGGGCCCCACTCTCCCTACTGTAAAGGCCAGGCCTGAGGGCCAAGGCCACGCGGTCAAAAGTTGCCAAGCAGTTGTAGATGTAGTCGGCGGCAGCAGGAAACCCACGATACAGCTGTCGAGAAGGTTGTCGAAGTTGACTAAATAAACGTAGGCCGTGGGAATAGATATAGCAATATAAACTCTTGAGAAGCCCATAAGCAACCAAATAGGTTGGCAGGAAAAAACAATTTGGTGGGACCTCGACGCGTGAGGTATTTTGGGTACAGATGTCATGTTATGGATAGTGTTACAGTCACGCCCGTGTCGAGATACCTTAGGATCTTCGAGAAAAAAGATGCAATACTCTGCAATTACAACTAGATGTCGGGCTATATGCACAACATGTGATTCTAAGCAGATCCAATAGAATCAGAAAAGGGGATTCGCCCAGAGTCAGGGAGCGAGCTGGGGAAGCTTACTGGACAAGAGGAGCCAAAGAGAAAGTGGCTGCGGAAAGAGGAGCACAGAAGGATCAGTGGAGTGTGGGATGTTGAGATGCTGGCCCGGTGTGTGGAAGTGGCTGCAGCATACTCAGGGAGCTGTGCCTCCAAGAAGCCGGAGCGGGATGGAAGGCTGTCTGTTGGCCTTGTTCAGATCAGTGCTCGTTCCCCTTGGACGTACGCCGGTCCCAGGGGTATCTGAGGGGCAGGTGGTGAGGCCCTGAACTCGACCCAAGAAACCATTTACCTGCTCGCCAGCGCTGTGCTACCATTCGTGAGTTTCGTGAGCCAGAATGAAACTCAGTAGCGTGCGGGTGGCTGGAGCAGGAGCATTGAGAAACCGAACAACCTGGTGAGTGAAAACGGGAAAAAGAAAAGCAAAGCAAGAAGGGAAAAGGCACAGCGAAGCACGCAAAAGCAAAATGAAGGAAGCGAAGCAAGCGAAAGCTGAAAAAGCGGAAAGAAAGCAAAGCAGATTTATAGAAAAAGGCACTAGAGGCAAGAAAGTACAGATAGACAGAACAAGTGCGCTGGCGGCGCGGAAACATCCAAGAGGGTCGAATTACCCGAAATTAAGGAAAAGGGATGCAACTGACCTTAAACCGAGAAAGACCGTAAAGAGACAGAGAAGGAAATCGAACGGCTAAGAGAGGGTGCATGCAACCAGACAGTGAGAAAGAGGGTGCAAGCAACCCGAAGTAAATGCAGAGTGTGCAAGAGGCACGTAAATGAGACAATGAAGGTGCAAGAGAGCACAATGAGAAAATCAAGGTGCAAGAGAGCACGACGAAAAGCAAAGAGAAGTGTGCAAGAGGCACAGGAAGGCGAAAAGAAGAGGCAAGTGTGCACAATAGAAAAATAAAAAAGGCAGGATTGCAGGAAGCACAGTAAAAAGGAAAAGGACAGAGTGGAAGAGGCACAGAAGAAGTGCCAGAGAATAAGGCGAGGGGTTGAAGGTCAGAGTGGTCTCGCATGGGTGGAGCAAAGTACCAGGCATTCTCAAAAGTCTCTGATACTACCCCATGAAAGAACTGTACAGTGAAAGGTACATCCTGACTACGAACTTTTGTTTGTTGAACTTCGTGAGGGGCCTAAGCTCGGGGAGAACCCCAGGAGGCCTGGGAAAAGATATTGTGAACTTTGCAAAAAAGAGGCCTAGACTTGGGGAAGGGAACTCTTGAGAGGCCTAACAGGAACTGTGTTTTTTGGGTTTGGAACTGGAAGGATCAAAGTTTGGGGAAGGGAACTCCAAGAGACCCAGAGACGTGAACTCTACTGACTTGCTGCAAGAGCCCTACGTGGAAAGTTCCAAGGGCAACTCTGTTCAAATGAACTACTTTGAACTGGCAGAACTATGCCTAAGGGCAAGGCTACCTGCAACCAGCTGTGGATTAGATTTCCTTTTGAATCACCACTTTTCCTTTAAGAAGATCTCCATCACATTTCATTTAAAGGTGAGGGCAAATATAGGTTTGGGCACTGATGAACCTTGGTTTTGGACTTACAGACATCAACAGCCCTTAGAAGCATCAGTAGAGGGAACAAACGTCTTAGAATTGGGGCTAGGTAGGCATTACACCAACCCCACAGTGATAATAAAGGTTTTCAAAGTTACTTTTGATTTTGAGTGTGTCTCTCGATACCATGCTTGTCTCACAGCAGTCTCTCCCCATGAGATCCTATCGGGTAGCTGCCTCACCTACCTTACCTCATAAGGAGGGGCTCTCCCTCAGGGAGAAGTGATATCATCTCTGGAACCATCACAGTATGCAAGCCATCGAGATCCACTTTGACATCAGAACAGCAAAGATTGTGGTGGGGAAGACAGCTACTGCTGGTCCGCGGTGGATTAAGTGGGAGATGCTCCAAACACAAAGGCAAGAAACCAGCCTTGACCAGAGCTTTAAACCACCTCATGGACGGGTCTTGAGAGTAGTATTGGGGCAGTATGCCCCTCTGCGGTGGGCCGACCCTATCGGTAAGGGCCGGCCGCCGAGTGGCACATTGCCCCATTAGCACTGTGTAGTTCCTTACGCGGGTTCCAATTGTTTGTATTTTTACATTTTTTGAAAAAAAAAACACTTTGCTGCATGTCCCGGTACTGCGCCGTGGTTCCGAAGTCAGTTTTCAATCTTGATGACTGATGTCACCAACAGTGAAAACTGACATGGGGGAACCATAGCGCGGCATTGGGCCGCGCACGTTTTTTTCTTAATCCACTCTTAGCACCCAGGTAGGAAACTACAGGGGTGCTGGGTGGGGAAAGGGGAGCTGGCTAGCAGCACCCAGGTTGCTCAGAATGCAGGCTTGTACCAGACTATGCAACCCACGTTCCAAGCATCCTGATTGGCCAGCACCGCCGTCCAGGATGCTAATATGGTATTTGGTTATACAATCTTCCCCTGGGACTGTGTCTTTCTTTGTGGTGGGTCACCCATGAGGTCATCAATGACTTTTTGGAAGTGCTTAAGGGGCTGTAAGGTTAAGATCTGGACTAACTGGTGCTGCGTGTGTGGTCATAGGAGAGAGGACATATACACTATCAAAGTATCCAATATTTCTGCCACCCTGTCACCCTGTCACATCCAGCCCAAAAAAAGGTAATCACCAGCCACATAGAGGACGTGAGGTAGACCAACACAAGGACTCACAAGCTGAGTGGCTTCTACGGCCCTCAGGGGGTTGTGGTGTGGGTGCGGTCTCCATCCAGCTGTTGCTGTCCGTGTCAAAGACCCTGATGCGGTTGCAGTAGATCTCATTGTTGGAGTGAAAAGGCCCAAAACGATCTGCTCGGCCGCCAAAGACATACATCTTCCTACCGATGATGGTGGCAGAATGGAAGTCCCGCCAGCAGGCTGGCCTACCCTAGGATGGGAAGAACAGAGATTATAAATACTTCAAACCGGAAGGCAAAATATATGCACTAAATGCTGTAAGGGGCCTGAAATAATGTGAGAAGACTGAAAGTTAAGGGAAGCGGGTGAGGCATGGGAAAGTAGAATTGGCAGACATGTGGTTTAAGCAAGGAAAAAGGATGAAAGAAGGGCAGCGTAGGGCAGGTGGGAGACGCACAGCTAAAGGGGCCCAACAGAACAGAACCTTTATCCAAGACCACATTGGAAAAAATTCAAATGTATTACCATAAAATATAGAAACATGATAAAACACCCTTTATCTGTATTGTTGCATACCTCTGTAAAGCGCTCTGTTGCTTCTCGAAACTAGGTGCGCAAATAATGAATACCATAATAATAATTTAAAATACTTACTATTGGAGTGCTAACCAAACAACTCCCGTCCCCAAGTGAAAGGTGGAAACTTTGTCTCCAAGTACCTACTGGAGACATGTTTATGCAACACCAGCATCAAGGGCTGTAAAGAGAGGTATGAATATTGACCTGCCCCAACAGGCATGGTCTTGAAGGCCACAAGTGCTCGGGTGCCACAGCCAGTGGGTCATGGGGGTCAATGGCAGAAAAGCTTCTTGCAGAACAGGAAACTCACATCCCACCTCAGTTCGTTCATGCAGTCTCATCCTGGAAGTAAAGGCCAATTAGCCTCTGGGGTATATGAACTGCCAACCTCTAGAAAAGGTTCAGAAGGAGCCCCTGTAGGGGTGAGAATCTTTGCAATGGGCCGTGTGAGGAGTCAGAAATGAGAGACACAAAGTTATGGTATTCTCAAAGTCAGACATTTTAATAAACAGAATGGGTTGGGTTAACGCCTCTCTAGTCTATTCTGAAGAGGAACTTCCCTACATAGAAAACTAAGATCAGTCTGTATCAAGAAGGCAGTAACTTAGAAAGCTGTCCTTTTGTCCAAAAACACCCTAAGCTGACCCTCACGCTAGAAACAAAACAAAGGGTGCAGGGAAATGTCTCTGACTTGATGTTAGCATAAAGTGTGCACAGTCAAAAACAGAAGGATGCCTTCAACAAAGGTGTTCTCCAAGGAAAGACCATTGGATCCAGGGGGTGCTACCCTTGCCCTGGATTTTTAGGTAGGATGGCAAGAGTGTCTCTTTATCTAACAGTTCCTTTGTGTCTTCACTGGAATCACAACATTCTTGTTCAAACAATACATTCCATAACAGCCTTTCTTAAGCTCTTCTTGTAACTTTTGCAGATTGCCCGATTTACTTCCCTGCCTGGAATTTTTCTATGGGTTTTTTTCAGATCCCCGTTATACTCCCCTGCCAGGTATCGTCCCGCAATGTTAGAGCTCTTATACAACTTCAAGTGCCTTGATATATATCTGCCTGCCAGGACCTCTTTCATGGGCTTCTTATTTGCTTCTCTATTCTTTTCACTATACCACAGTAGCGTATACCCTGAGGTGCTTGGTATATTTGCCTATGGTAACACTTGCTTCAGCTTTCCCCTACATTGGCATCTCATGCGCCTGTATTTGCTTGGAGCGTGTTGCTTCACTTTGTCTTGTCTGTGTATTAAAACAACTTTTGAGTATTGTCCGTATTAGCAATCTCATACCATTCAGTCACTCAGTTTCATGTGCATCTGTACGCCCTGTGTCCCCAATGGTGTTGGGCAGACTGACCGGACGTTCCCAACATCTCCGACTCTTGGCATGCCTCTGCGATGAAGCTTCCTCATTGATTTGGATTCTCACACCATGCGGACGTTCCCTCAACGTTTCCTGCAGCTCTGCGATCACTCACCGGTTTTCCTCTGTGGTCTGGCCCGGAGAACGCTGCCTCTCTGCACCACCGTACCTCCAGAAGCTCTTCTGAGGCTCCCAGTGCTTCCACGGTCCTTTAGGTGTGTCTGTTGAGCTTCTCCTCCCTTCCCGCCTCACCGGTATGTGTGTCTCACGTTTGTGAGCAGCTACCTGGATTTGCACGTCTTCTCTTGCACTGCTTTCTCCTGCACGGTTCTCTCCGATACTGCCTGTTCCATTACTGTGGATGTCATTTTTAAATGTCCTGCGCACTTTAGGACCAGCAAAACAAATTGCCTGCACGTTAGGCTTCGGGCGTCTCTTAATTTGCATAAACTCCTCCCTCGTCCTCAGTATCTGAGGATTTATTGGAGTGTAAGTCCTTAGACGTTACTAGATTTCTTGAACAGTGTTGTTAAAAAGTCTCATATATAAACACATCAGAGATAGGAGATGTTATATGTAGGTTGTTAGTGTTTGAGTCATAGATGGTGCCCGACTAGAGTGGCAATAGGCCATTAGAGACTCTGGTATTATAGGCTCTTCCTTAAGGGAAATGGGGGAGAGGGGAGAATACTGCATCTCGTGGGTTGGAGTCACCACCTTCCCCAGATAGTTGTCCCCTCCTATGTGTTCCTCCCTCATATAGCCGCCCCCACGGTCAGGAAGCGGCTGCCGTCCCCTGGTCACATGTGAGGAGGTCACAACTAGGGAATCAGTGATGACTCAACTGGATTGATCACAGCCGCCTTTAGCGCTCTCCGGGAGTTCTCATCAAACTACAACAGCATTTAATTCATCAGCCTAAAGTGGTCACTTGCTTTCTCGTCCCAGTATTTGTACCAGGTTTTCTAGACCGCTCATGTTGGTTCCGCAGGGGACTCTGCACTGCTCCTCGCTTCTTCCTGGTCTCCGTGTTTTTAGTTAAGACTCTTTGTAGATCATCCCTGTCTTCCTAGTCTCAGTACTGCAGTTCTTACTGGTACTAAGAAAACCCATGGGTGAGGATACACCAGTAGATGAAGGTAAGGTAGTGGATGCAAAAATAGGAGTGCAGGCTTGGGGGTTAAATACCACATCTCTCCCTAGATCCCAAAGAGGGAATCCCTCCCCATGAGATCCTCCCAGTTTGTACCACCCCCTCAGGGGAATGTCGGGTAGCGACTTAACCTCCCCGACCTCATGGGAAGGGACTCCCACCACCCACGCCCCCAGGAGACAAGGGACGACATCCAAGGATTTGTCTCAATTTACATACTTATTGAATTTGATTATACAGCAGTACATATACACAACCAATGGGAGGCGGCATAGCTCTACAGAAGCAATTGAACTCCCCTCAAGCAAATAGGTGGCAGAGCACTGCCTGGCTGACACAGGACTCCTCCCATGAATCCCTGTCAATATAGTAAAATCTTGTGAAGGTGTGGGTAGACCTCTACGTAGCCGTCCTGCCGATTTTGAGCAGGGGAGCAGCAGGCAGGAACGCTGTAGTAGAAGCCACAGCTCTTGTGCAATGTGCCCTCAGCATTCCTGGCAGTGGCCTGTTCGCAAGTTGGTGACAATATGAGATGTAGCCAGCTAGCCCCCTGGAAATGGAAGTCTTGGCCAGAGCTTTCCCATTTCCCATAGGCCCAAACATCACAAGCAGCTGCAAAGTCTTCCAAAACTGCTTTGTGCGGGCGACAAAACATCAATGCACAAGCGACATTTAGCGAATGCAATGCCCTCTCCGCTTAAGAGGTGGGTGTGCCAAAGAACACACGCAGCAGTGGTGCATTCAGGTAGAAAGCGGAGGGAACATTCGGCATGAAGGAAGGGATAGCGTGGAGCACCACCTTGGAGTGGTGAAAAGTTTGGAATGGCAGTTTACAGGAGGTTCACACGCCTGGCAGATGTAATGGCTCCCAGAAAAGCTGTCTTCCATGATAAGAAATTGAATGAAGCCTGGCGCAATGGCTCAAATGGAGGGCCCATTAACTTGGAAGGAACCACATCAGGTTCCTGCACTAGCAATGGGGAATTGACAGGGGGAAAAGCCAGGGAAAAAAAACCTTTTGGAACTCTTAAGCCAGTCTGAGAGACCACAGGAAAGGTTTGCCAGTAGAGCGAATGTAGCGAGAGATGGCTGCCAGATGCACTTTAATCGATGCATGTGCTAAGTCTTGCTTTTGTCAACGACAGGAGATATGTCAAGACTTGTGCAACTTTGGGGGCGTGGCCTGGAGCTCATGGTGAGTAGAGGCTGAGGCGCCATGCTCCAGCCGAGACGCTGCATCTTGATCCTTTTTGCCTGACCCAAATCACACCTGCGACGAAGAAAAGCGGGCCGAGTGAAGCGGAACCGGCTCCCGACACAACCCCACATCGTTGGGATCAAAGCCTCCGAACCAGCAGGATCGCCATCGTAACAACCCCCCCCCAGCACCATCTTGGATCCCCCTTCGGCGGGATCCAAGATGGCAGCCACCCACTGAAAACGGCACCGACAGAAACAGCGGCCGCCCCAACAGCGGCCCCAATCCACAACTGGTGAACGCTTCTGAGGCGGATTGCGATTAAAGACGACCCTGTCCCCCGCCCGGGCTCATTCCAGCACGATTCCACGGTCATCACCGGCAGACTGCAACACGCCGCTGTAGCCCTGCCTTGCGGGGGGACACAAACAACCAGCCAGGGGGAGACAAGAAGTAGAAGCTCCCGCACGGGGAAGCTGGATCCAGATCCCCGACTCCGACCCCTGAAATAACCAGGGTAGCCCCCTCGCCCGTGGCTTGCAGGAGAGCGTCGCTGACGACAACGGGGCTCCGGCCCTGCCGCACGGAGAACTACAACCAGCCGAGGGGACAAGAAGTAGCTAGCCCACGGCCTACAGGAGAGCAGCACAACCGGAACGCCAGGGAGCGACGCCGCGAGGAGACGCACGGACCCCATCCCTTACACAACCTCGGCGCCCGCCCACCTCCACGGCAGAGAGCCCAAAGAACTTGAGGTGAGGAGAACCGCGGGAGGGGGCTCGTAATTAACAAGGCCGCCGAACACTTCCACTATAGGGGACCATAGATACGCACCACTGGCATAATTACGAACGCTCCCCTAAGAACAGACGGGGAAACTAATTTCACCAGGCCGAACCCTGGAAACAACCCGCACAAAGCACAGTGTATAGGACCAAGCCAAGTCCACCCACCAAACCATACGGCTGCCCCTCCAGGTCGTTGCAGTGTGCGGGCGCTCCCACCCCTGAAACAGACAGGGCAGAGTACCTGCACACCCCTCATTTCCGCCAGAAACAAGGGGAAAATAGCCACCATGGACACATACATATCCACCAAAACGAAGTCCCCCCCGCAACCACGTCCCTCCACCCCCGAACAGGTACAAGCAAAAGTAGCTGAATCCTCCGAAAACCAAACCCAGGTGTTGGAAGTGATTGCATGCTTACGGACATTCATAGACTCCAGAATTGGTGAGTTCAAATCCGAAATACAAGTCATGCGCCAGGATGCCCGCAACCTAACCGAGAGAGTGACGAGCGCTGAGACAACCATAAAAGAATCGTCTGACAACGCAACAGAACTGAAAGCTAAGGTTGTCGACCTGGAAAGGAAGGTGGCCATGCTTGAGGCCAAAGCTGAGGAGGCCGAGGGCCGGGCTAGGCGTAGCAACGTCAGAATACTTGGGGTCCCAGAAGGAAGCGAAGGCTCGAACCCGACTGCCTACATAGAGTCCCTGATACAACAAGAGATAGGCGCTAAAAAATGAACACAAGGTTTCTCGGTCGAAAGGGTGCATAGATCCCTACAAAAAAGACCTCCACCGGGCTCACATCCTCGCCCCATAATTGCCAAAATACTCAATTTTCAAGACAGAGAAATCATCCTACAGCACTCCAGAGAAGAGGGACCCTTCGAACGAGGAGACTCTAAAATATCCATCTACCCCGACCACACCCAGATAGTCCAGAGGGAGAGAAACTCATTTGTCCCGATCAAAGCGCGGCTCAGACACCTGAATTTGAAATACATGCTGTTATACCCCTCAAGACTGAAGGTGATTCACAAGGGCCGTGCGATTTTTCTAGAGACCCCCGCAGCCGCCAATATGTGGCTGGAAGACAACAACCTGGCAGAGGGTAAAGACACACAGCCTTCGGAAGAGTAACGAGCCCCCGTCGCAATCGACCGAAGCTTGGAATGGCTCATGGCTCACAAGGCCAACACATGAACAAGGCAAACTAAAACCGAGGAGGTAAAACCACACAACAGTCAGCTATATAGATGTGGCTCTCGCTCGGCCCCACGCAAGACACAGGGCCCCACCACCACAAACAGTTCAGGGCAGGCCAGTTGCCTGACCGACCTTACTCGTGCCCGACACCCGGATGGGTCCAGACGGCACGGGGGCGCCTGAGCATCGAAAGGAACTTGTAGTTGCTGGGCGCACCAGTTCAAGTTATGTTAATTGTTTTGTTAGTTATACAGTCTTCAAAACACCAAGGAGGGAAAGGCATGTGGCCAGTCGACCTCGGAGACCAGAGACGAGGGAACACCGAAACCTGGGCAAGGAACCTTACAGCCAGGGGCAACAGCTCCCCCAGGAAATCTGGGGTGAATGGATTGTAGAGACCAAATTATCGCAATGGCATCTCAACTCAGGGTGATGACATGGAATGTTAGAGGAATGGGCACATATTTGAGAAGGGACCGATCCATTCCTACCTGCGAAGGAAAAAGATCTCGATTGCAATGCTTCAAGAGACCCATCTTACGGATGAAGCCACATCCAAACTGTCCGAACGATGGGGAGGGACCGGTAGAGGGGCACCCTATTCCAAGTTCGCCAGAGGAGTATTCACGTGGATAAACCCAACAGTGCCATTTCAACTACTGGACTACGAAGCCGATAAAGAGGGCAGATAGCTAATAATGTGGGGAACTATCGAATGCACGACCGTATGCCTGGTAAACTCATACCTACCACAACACTGAATACCCTCACATCTCAAAATGTTAAGCTCTAAAATGATACTCCGCAGAGAGGGAGCTTTCCTATGGGGAGGCGATTTCAATTGCATCAGGAACGGAACTATGGACAGATCGGACCCCCCACGCCACCTAAACATCACAGCCAACGCACTAAACAGTACAATAGAACACCTCGACCTAGTGGACATCTGGAGGGAACAACACCGCACTGAGATATGATATGATAAGGCATTTGTAACGTGCCTATACACAAGTGTTTCAAGGCGCGACGAGGCAGGGAGGGGGGAACAAGGGGAGACAGACAACGATCCTACCAGGCCAGGTGTCATTCAGATCGCGCAAGTGCATGGGTAAGGCGGACGGGAAAAGTCCAAGGGGGAAAGGGAGAGGGGAAAGTGCAGTACAGGGTTAGTAATGAACAAGATAAATAATAACGGCCAGCTGGTGGCAAGTGCAAGATAAGTGCAGACAAGTGCTGGGAAGGGGGGCTGTAGGGATACAGAGACAGTCCCGCGGTGCAGGGGGGAAGAGTGGCTGGGCCAAGGACCGAGATTGGTGAGTGGCCCAGTTGCTGATTCAGTAACGTTTCAGTGATTTAGCAGGGGAGAGGGGGAGAGAAAGCAGAAGCAAAGAGGAAGGTTTTGAGGTGCTTCCGGAACCGGAGATGGTTCTCCTCAAGTTTCAGGGAGGCAGGAAGGCTGTTCCAGAGGGAGGCCCCTGCTGCGGAGAGAGATCTCCCCCCAACTCGTTGCTTGGAGAAGCGGCTGACCCTGAGGGAGTTGGAGGCGGAAGAGCGAAGTGCTTGAGAAGGAAGATATTTAGGAAGGGAGAGTTGAAGGTAATTTGGCCCCAGGCTCCAGAAGGCCTTGTGGACAATGCAGAGGGTTTTTAACTTAATCCTGGCAGCCACAGGGAGCCAGTGAAGCGATTTCAGTCCTGGAGAGATACGGTCCCTGGGCTTGAGGCCAAGGACAAGTCTCGCAGTCCTGTTCTGGATGAGTTGCAGAGGGCGGAGAGTAGAGGCAGCCAGGATTTAGATAGAGGCTGTTACAGTAGTCCAGCTTCGAGAGAACCAGGGCTCTGGAGACAGTGAGCTTCTGGGGGAAGGAGAGGAAAGAAAGAATATCTCTGAGGAGGTGCAGCTGGTATTGTGACTTCTTAGAAACGTCAGAAATGTGAGGCGAGAAGGAGAGTGTGGAGTCGAAGATGACCGAGGTTTTTTTCCTTGCAGGTAGGAGCAGGAAGAGGCCCAAGAGAGGCCGGCCCGAAAGCTGCAGGGAAGGAGGGAGTGGGTGTGCCGATGAGTAGAATCTCGGTCTTACTGGCATTAAGGCAGAGGTCGTTGGCGGCACACCATTCCTGGATAGCAGAAAGACAGTCAGAGATGAGGGAAGGACAAGAGGAGGCCGAGGGTAGCCTGAAAATGAGCTGGGTATCATCCGCATAGCACTGAAAGTTGGGGCAGAGAGCAGCGATGCGGTGGGCGAGAAGTGCCAGATACTGGTTGAACAGCCAGGGAGAGAGGTTAGAACCCTGGGGGACACCACAGGTAGAGAAAAAGATGTCAGACAGGAAAGATCCCAGTAGGACCTGGGAGGGTCGATTTGAGAGGAAAGAGGTCAGCCAAGCCACAGCCTGACCAGTGATACCCAGATTATCATGGAGACGGTTAAGCAGGATGGTATGGTTGACAGTATCAAAGGCAGAAGAGAGATCAAGCAAAATGAGAACACATGGAATGTTAGAGTCAAGGTTCGAGAGCAGGTCCTCACGGATGTTCAGGAGAGCAGTTTCCGTGCTTCTGGCAGCTCTGAAGCCAGACTGATGGTCATGAAGGCTACCGACAGATTCAGCATGGAGATTAAGCTGGGAGATGGCAAGTTTCTCCAGGAGCTTGCCCAGGAAAGGAGTGATAGAGATAGGGCAATAGTTAGCTGGGCAGGACGGGTCGGAAGAGGGTTTCTTAAGAAGGGGGTGCACAAGGGAGTGCTTGAGAGGGGATGGGAAGACTCCAGAGGCGAAGGAGTGATTGCAGAAGTCAGCAAGGGCAGGAGCCAAGGAGTCGATGTGGTCCTTAATAGTTTTGGAGGAGCAGGGGTGGACCTGTGTTGACAAGACTTTCATAGATCGGACTGGTTTCGAAACCTCATCAGCAGAAAAAAGGGGAAAGGCAGAGAAGGAGAGAGGAGGGGTGGCTGCAGAAGGGCCAGAGGATGGGCAGGGAATAGAGGGGGGGAGGTGATGGGAGGAGAGTGAGGACAAGATGTCCTGAGTTTTTGAAATGAAGTGAGAGGCCAGTGCCGTACAGAGGGCCTGTGAGGGGACAGGAGAGGTAGAGACTGCAGCAGGGTTGGCCAGCTCCTTGCAGATTTTAAAGAGTTCAGCCGAATTGTTAGAGAGGAGCTACTCCTACTACTCGGCCCCACACAAGATCCACACAAGAATAGATTATCTGCTAATAGACCGAGAGCTGGCACAACAGGTGGAATCCACAACGTACCTAGGCAGATCCATCTCGGATCACTCCCCGCTGGTCATGCAATGGACACTTGGAGGACCCAGACCACCAATCCCACTATGGAGAATGCCAGCGGCAGCACTCACAGATCAGTCATTCAAGGAGGAACTTGGAACCAAACTGGAAGACTACCTAGACATTAACAAAGGCTCAGTGAGAAGTTGGGGCACACTATGGGAAGCCATGAAAGTAGTAACAAGGGGAGAGGTGATATCTGGAGCGGGAGGCATCCGCAAACACTTGAAAATGGAACTAGAAGACCTGGAAACTAACATCACGCATCGAAATCGATGCCTCACCGGACATTGAGACAAAACTAAGAGAAACTCGGGATGAATGCTTTTCTACCTGGAACAGCTTGTCTAAATTCGACTACACAACTTACACAGCCAAGGCACACAAAGAAGCGGACAAGCCTGGCAGAATGTTGGCCTGGCTTTGCAAACGCGAGTTCCCAAGACACCTCCCAACCGAGATTACAGATGAAAAGGGGGTAACCCATAGGACCCAGCAAGATATCAATCGTGCATTTGCCGATTTCTACTCTAAACTGTACGCACATGACACAATAATACCAGTGGAGGACATAAGAGCCACCCTAGAGGAAATAGAGCTCCCAAGATTGTCGGAAGACCAAAGAGAACTATTAGACGCGGAGATCACCGTGGAGGACGTGACGGATGAGATTAGATCGCTGGCTACATGCAAGGCCCCAGGGAGTGACAGACTTCCGTCAGAATTCTACAAAGCGTATGAAGCTACCCTCATCCCAGTCCTGCACGAGGTGTATATGGAGGCATACGAAAATGGAATCTTACCCATCTCCATGAAAGAAACAATAATCATTCCCATACTTAAGCCCAACAAACCTACCAACAAGTGTGATTCATACCGCCCAATTGTAATGCAAAACTACGATAGTAAGATCCTGACTACAATCCTGGCCAAGAGGCTGGCGAGGTTGGTGGGAACCCTGATCCATGAAGACCAGAATGGCTTTGTTCCAGGACGCAACACCACAGCAAACCTGAGGAGACTTCAGCACATTGTGGCGGAGACCTACGACAGAGACGAAGACCTAGCGGTGCTATCGCTCGATGCCATAAAAGCCTTCGATTCCATCTACTGGGAATGGCTGATTGAGGTGTTAAGAGAGTTTGGCGAAGGCTTTGTGCGATGGGTCGAGGTGCTATACAACTCACCGGTAGCAAGAGTAAAGACTGGAGGAACGGTCTCTGAATCCTGGGCGATACAGCGGGGCACTAGACAAGGATGCCCGCTATCTCTGATGTTATACATCCTAGGCCTCGAACCAGTGGCCATTTACTTCAGAAAACAGCACTTTGATGCGGGTATCAGGCTGGGCAATGATCACTCCATAATATCCTTGTACACGGATGACGTTCTCCTATACTTGAGGGACCCACAGGTCAATGCAAGAGTCACGCTAGACATCCTAGACAATTATGCCCGATACTCCGGGATTGAATTTAGCAGACCAAAATCCTGTGTGTTCCCACTAGCAAGCCTCAGGCATTGACAATTCCAACTTACCAGACGTCGGGGTGAAATGGCAACCAGAGGTATTTAGGTACCTAGGTGTCGATGTGAGCCACACCACCAAGCTCACACACGAACATAACACGGAAAAAGCGACAAAAGGCCTCTGCAAATCCATGAAGTTTTGGTCGAAGCTTCCGCTCGCAATGATGGGCAGAGCAGCAATTGTCAAAATGATAATCCTCCCCCGACTCTTATACTACTTTGTGAATGATTGCCACTACATCAGACCTCCTTTCTTCAAAAAACTGGAATCTTTAATCAAGGACTTCATATGGGGGCCATCCAGACAAACTCTCCTTTGCCATACTCACGCTCCTGTACAAAGAGGGAGGGATACAACTACCAGACCTCCAAAGATACTATCTAGCTGCACAACTCAGTCATGTGACTAAATGGCTCTCCGATGATCCGTCTGCCGAATCGGGGCTGCTGCGGCAATCATCCTCCAAGCAATTCCCCAAGGAGATACTTTGGAACCCGATGAAACAACCATCTGACGTCCCCATGATAGTAACCCTGGGCAGGCAGGTAAGGGCTAGAACCTGCTTCCTCCGACAACTGAAACACCCCTACACTCCCAACAACCCCATCCTGGCCGATGCCTGCAAAACACAGACGGATCTCGTGACGGCCAGAAACTGGGAAAGAGCCGGAATCTACACATGGGGCGATATGTATGAAGAGGGCACATTCAGAGAACTAGAATCGCTACAAGCAAACGAAGGAATCACGAGTGGCCAATTTCTGTGGTACCATCGCCTTAAGACAACTGCCAAAAACAATGGACAATGTGGCCAGAGGAACCCGCCCCAGATCCCCTCCTCCAGGCCTCCAGGAAATGTATGACCTAGCTGATGGCTGGAAACCGGTGTCCCGCCTATACAACAAACTGATCGACAGACCCAAACCGAAAAGCACGCCACTGAGACAAAAATGGGAAACCGAACTGGAAATCACGCTATCAGATAACGAATGGGAGCGAATATTACTATACGCCAAAGAAGTGTCAAGAAACACCAGATTCAAACAGATCCAGCTGAACGTCTTATATAGAACGTACATGACCCCATCGAGAGTGGCTTCCTTCAACAAACAGGTATCCCCACAATGCCCCCGGTGCGGAAACGACAAAGCTGACATGATCCACATGTTCTGGACTTGCACCAAAACGGCAAAATTCTGGTCCATGGTGAAAAACACCTGCACGAACGCTGGCCTAACCAGATACGAGTGGAACCCAAAAGAATGCTTATTAGGGGCCCATCCCAGACTGAGCAAGTACAAACACCTATTCAAACTAATGGACTTGGCCTGCATTTTCGCAAAGAGATCCATAGCAATGGCTTGGAAGTCACCGGGGTCCGAGGCATGAACGATGGCTTAAAGACCTAGAAAGATGGACGGAAGCGGAGACCAGACCCTGGCAGGAGGGAATCAACGCAGGCGGCGACAATGCCAATGACACCCTAGAATCATGGAAAGCTCAGCTGCGCGACATACAGTACGCCGCAGACCATAAACCCCCCTGAAAATGCACCCCTAACAGCAAGTTGACGAAGACCCACCCGAGAGATGGAAACCCCTTGAAACCAACCCCTTCTGGCGTCGGATTCGCTGGACACCTGCCCCCTCCTCACTCAAATCGACAAAAACTTCACACTGCAACATGAAGATTGCATTGGTTATCTGTTTGTTTGTTACGTTGATATCTGTTAATTATTAAAAGCATATGTATTTGCACAAATGCTAATAAAATACTTTACGAAAAAAAACAAGACTTGTGCAACTTTGATGTGAAGAGGGTTGACCCTTTGTGAATGACACGCCATGGTAAAACGCTTCCATTTGTGTTTGTAGCAGGACAGGGTAGAGGGTGCTCTAGCATGTAGCAGAAACATTCTGCATTCTAAACGTAACAAAGTGTCCAAATTCTAGGGTTGCAGGAGTCAAGCCGCCAACTTCAGGGACGCAGGGTCGCGATGGATTACTGATCATCCTTTGGAGAGCAGGTCCGTTAGAGGAGATAGTCTGACACAAGGTGCTACCGACAGATGGTGGTCCGAGTACCAAATCTGGCATGGCCATGCCAGGCAATCCGAATCATCTTGCCACAACTCCATTTGAGTGTGTTTAGCACTCGTGGTAGGAGCAGAATTGGTGGGAACGCAAAGGAATTGGCCAATTTGGGTCCTTCCCATCATCTATCTTCCTCTCTACCTGTGGGGTTCCCCAGGGGTCTAACCTCTCACCCTGGCTCTTCAACCAATACCTGGTTAATCCCGCCCACTACATTGCCATTTTCTGCTCACATTTCCAGTGCTATGCCGATGACACTCAACTAATTTTCCAGCTGCCCTCGGCCACCCCCTCTCACCTCGGACTGCCTTATTGGCATTCAAGATTGGTGTGCCGCCAATGATCTTTGTCTGAATGCCAGCAAGACGGAGATCATCCTCATCGGCACACCATCTCTATACTTCTCCCTCACCCTCTGGCCAGCCTCCCTTGGCCCTCCTCCTACCCCTGCCTGCGAGGCAAAGAATCTCAGGGTCATCTTCGACTCACCACTTTCTTTCTCCGCCCATATCCTTGAGGTCTCTAATAAGTCAAACTTCCTACTAGACCTCCTCAGAGGTACTGTGTCTTTCCTCTCCTTCCCTCAGAAGCTCACTGTCTCCCAAGCTCTGGTTTTCTCTAAGTTGGACTATTCTAACAGCCTCTTTCTGAATCTACCTGCCTCTACTCTCCGCAACTTATCCAGAACAGGACTGCAAGACTTGTTCTTGGACTCAAGCCCTGGGATCCTATCTCTCCAGCCCTGAAATCTCTCCGTTGGCTCCCAGTGGATGCAAGGATTAAATTCAAAACCCTCTGCATTGTCCTCAAGGCTTTCTGGGGCCTAGGTCCAAAATACCTTCAGCTATCCCTCCGCAAATACCTCCCCTCTCAAGCTCTTCGCTCCTCTAACTCCCTCCGAGTCAATCGTTTTTCAAAGAAACGAGCTGGGGGTAGATCTCCATCTTCGGCTGGGGCCTCCCTCTGGAACAGCCTCCCTGCCAATTTAAAACTTGAGGAAAATCATCTCCGGTTCCGGAAGAACCTCAAGACCTTCCTCTTTGCTTGCGCCTTCGCTCCCCCTCTCCCCTGCTGATCTGCTCTCTTGGCACTGTGCACCTGGCCACAGTGTCCCCTGGGCCCAGGTACCTGCTCAACCGGCCACCCTCCTGCACTGACTCCCAGCCACTCCTTACAGTGGGAACTGTATCTGTACCCTTACAGACCCTCCCCTCCCACCCCATTTTTCTTCTTTTTCTGCACTTATCAGATTTGCCCAGTCTGCTGCCTTAAACACAGCACTTGCCACTTGCTGGCTGCACAACCACTGATTATTGCCCCCATGTTTTATTTTTTATTTATTATTATTTATCTGCTCTCCTCTGCTCCGCACTTTCCACTCTCCCCCTTCCATGCACATTTTCCCCTTTTCCCATTCTCATGCACTTGAGCGTTCTCAATGTCACTGGGCCTAGTAAGATCGTTGTTGTTGTGTTCTCCTCTGTTCCCCTCCCTTGCCTAGTCGCGCTCTGACACACTTCTGTACGAGCGCGATACAAATATAATATCATATCATTGACAGGGAATCAAGAAGGCGACCTAGACTTCCCGCTTGATGGTATCACCTGGCAAACTGGGGGCAATTGGAGTTGGCCGCTGTGGCGAATAAGTCGATCTCTCTATAACCCCACCATGAGGAGAGAACAACAACTTGACTCTGAGGACGATCCAATTCATGGCAGGAGCATAGTTCCCTGCTGATGGAATCCACAATGGTACTGTGGATCCCTGGCAGAAGAAAAGGGAGAAGAAACAGGTTTAGTGATATTGCCCAGTTCCATAGCACTTGTGCTTCCTTGGACGGTATGGGTGAGCGGTCCCGCCCCATACCCCGATATAGAACATGGTGGTCGTGTTGTCGGTGAAGATGCAAACCACTTTTTCCTGGATTTGCGGTTTGAATGATTTCAGGGCCCGGAACACCACTTGTAGCTCTAAGACATTTACGTTAGGGCTTTTACTTCTGGCTGCCACTTCTGGCTGCCACAGACCTATGGTGTGGTATTGGCCTGTGTTGGCCTCCCATCCCTCTAGGGAGGCATAGTGTGCTAGAAGGCGAAAGGGAGCGCCCTGCAGGAGGTGCTTGCGATGATTCCACCATTGGAGGGTTCAGCGGAATGAGCGATTTAGGGTAATCTTGTAATTCCAAGAGCCTGACACTTGCTATCTGGCACTTTGGAATTCCTGGAGAGGTCTCACATGGAGTCTGCAGTGAGAAACCAAGGGGAGGAAGGAGGAAGTCATGCCCAATTGATTTGATGGGGCAGACTGTGGTCACCTGTAAAGTGGGCAGTTGTCAAATCTTGAGAATTGTGGGGTCCTGTCCTGTGAGCGGGTAGCTAGACCTGCAAGGGTGTTGAGCCTCAAACCCAGGAACAGAGCATTCTGAGAGGGCGATGCGCAGGACATGTGAAAGTTGATGGGCAACCACAGAGAAGTTAGGCACCGGATGGTTTCCTCAGTGTGTTGCAAGGCTAGACCCTGGGAGGGTGCACGTATCAGCCAGTCATTCAGGTACGGGCGGACGTGCACGCCTGCATGGCGGAAATGGCCTGCCACTGTCCAGAGAGGAGAGAAAGTCTGTTCCAGCTGGTCGAGAACATTTGAAGCGTCACAAAGCTAAACTTCTGTGATTTTAGGAACTTGTTGAGCTGTCCGAGGTCTAGAATGGGTCTCCACCCACCTGACATTGCTCACCAGGAAGTATCTGGAGTACACTCCTGAGTCCCAGAGGTGCAACGCTACGGCTTCTATAGCTACCTTAGGTAGAAGAGACGGAACTTCCTGTAGGTGGAGGGGCAAATGTTCCTTTTTCTTTATAGGAGGAATGGAGGGACAGTTGCCCAGAAACGCAAAGGTGTGACCCTGCCGAAGGATGTTGAACACCCATTTGTCACTGGAGATTGTTTACCACTGATAGACAAATTTCAACAACCGCCCTTCCACTGGCATGCTGAAGCAGGGGCACGGGTCCCGGTGATGGTCAGACCTGCTTAGGGGGTTTGTGTTCTGGAGGAAGAACTGCGTCTTCGCTGAGTATCCCTGTACCTTTGCAACCTCTCCCCTGTAAGCCTCTTGGGAGCCGGTGTGAGACATCTGCTGACAGTAGCAGGGTCTGTAGTCTCTGGAGGCACTGGAGAACCATTTTTACCCAGAATGCAAGGGCCGTCTTTACTGTTGTATAGTGCCTACGGAGCATGCAGTATCTGTGTCAGCTATGATGGCCTGTAGGGTTTCGTCCGCCTTGTTACCAAAAAGGTCAACTCCATCAAATGGCAATGAACACTAGGGATTACGTATAGGTGAAGGACCATATGGTGTGTGCGATGTCCAATCTCTTTCTTTGAGTGGGGGCCAAGCTCTGTTGCCACCATCACGATGTAGGTGCACCCATCAACACCTACAAGTTATACTATTGTTATTAATGTATGACCGGCGTATCACGCTTATGTCCTTAGATCCTAAATAGTTCAAGATAGAAAGTTGAAATCCTTGAAAATTTCAATACAAGTGATAATGATATCATCAGTGTCTTTATTCCAAAGAATGTCAGCAGACACGTGTTTTGACAAGTGTCGTTTTCAAGGACGTTGTCCAATGCTCAATACCCAATTTGGTTATCACTTGTATTGAAGTTTAAGGATTTCAACTTTCTATCTTGAAATATTTATGATCTAAGGGCATTAGCGCGATACGCTCGTCATACATTAATAACAAAGATCCAACAAATGGCACATCCACAACCTTGGATGAAAATTGGATTCCTTTACCCATCTCTGGTGTCTTAAAGACAGAGTTGTATCCCTTTTATCATCAGGCAGAACATCCAAGATTGGACCCATCTTGTGTACTACATCTTGTGTACTACAACTCGCAGTCGTAGCGGGAAAGGATTGACAATGAGTTGACCACTTTGTATGATGATAGTGGCTGTGGAAATCACAATTTTTCCAAAGGCGTCCAGCTGCTTGCCCTCCCTTTCTGGGGGTACCATGCATGGAGAAGAGTTTGCTGATCTCTTCTGAGCAGCTGCTGATACCACAGAGTCTGGGAGGGCTGGGTGCGTAGACACTTAGGGGCCGTATATGGCACCTTATACTTCGATCCTTATTGGGAGGAGTTGAGAAGGGATTTTTCATCAGCAAAAGGCCATCCCTCCCAGAGGTCGTCTAGCATAGGGATTGCGACCACTGACTTCATGGAGGCTTCACGCCTCTGAAACAAGAAACCCTTTCCTTTGCTCTTAGGGAACTACATGGAATAGCTTAACTGCACGTTTCAAGAGTGATTAGAAAGAGCCCATCTCATCTGGTGGCGTGTCACGCAAAGGCAGGTGTGATCAATCTGCCGATGTCCTCACATCTTTCCCTGAGACAGCCTCCCCCCTATATGGCCAAGGGATGGCAGCTGCTACCTGATCCTAACCGTGGGGGTGGGTATATGAGGGAGGATCATCTGCAGGGAGGTTCACCTTGGGAGAGTAACAGGGCATTGTTGGTGGAAACTACATATCCGCCTTTTCCCTGCAAGGATGTTTCCTCTGTTCCCCTTCACTTAATGACATATTGCCACATTCCTCCCGAACCTCCTGATCTACAGTTATTGCTGCGCAAACCCCATTAGGCATAGTACATTGACAACTGGGAGGAGGAAGAGGCAGAGTAGTGAGGATCCCTTCCAAGGAGGCTCAGTATCCACGTCCTCAAAGCCAAGAAATGGCCCCAGTGCTACTGACACAAGAAAGAACAACAGAGTAATGAAGATCACGAGGACCAGGCGACCAACACAGCAGTCTAGTTGTTGGAAAATGATTAGGCAAGCCGGGAAGTTCAAATATGGGCCTGTTACAGTTGAAATAGAAAGGGAGCAAGGAGAGCTCCAGACACTGAACTACAGCCCAGCTGTTAAAACGTTGACCACGCTGGAGAGAAACACGCCGGGCAGGCGACGTGAAGGCGAATCCAGAGCCAGAGAGAAGCATGGGTGCTGGTGGTGCACCGCTGAGAGAAAGAGCACAGCAGGAACCACACACCGCGAAAGCGGACACAGCTCTAGTACAATGCTGGATGGGGCGCACACAGTCAGTATGCTGAAGCCCTGGAAAGGCAAGAGGGTTACTGGGTTGCCGGCGTGTGTATGCCGCTTTGTCCAGTACCCTGAAACAGGAGAGCTCGATAAAGCATTGAGGCAATCAGTAAGCCCTGGGAAGGAAGAACAAGTTACTTACCAACTGGTAACGTTTTTTCGACTGGATGTTCCTCCAACGTATTCCTCATCTTTGACATGTAATGTCCACAGGTATGCTGCTTCGGACATTTCTTTGGCAGAGGGCACCTTCGTCGACGGGTCGATGTCCCTCGAAGGCCTCCGTCGAGGGTGACGTCATTGGATGTTCTAAGGAGCACGCACGGCACCCGTGGCCTCAGTTCATGTTTTTCCCCCCTTCACAACGTATGGCATACATGCCCACAATACAGGCTTGACTGTACTTAACCTTGTTGGAACGAAAGCTGTAATAGCATGGGAAATTCTTGAGAGGGGTAGGCTGGGAGGGCGATGAGGAATACGTTGGAGGAACATCCAGTTACAAGAATGTTACCAGTTGGTAAGTAACTTGTTCTTCGAATGGATTGTCTCCTCCAACATATTCCTCATCTTTGACAGACTCCCAAAGCAGTATCATTGAACGGAGGAGGGATAAGAATTTAGACATACCCAATTAAAGGGCAGAGTAAAGCACTGCCTTACCAAAAGCAGCATCTTGAGCATGGCAAGTATCCAGGGAATAATGCTTAACAAACGTGTGGATAGAAGACCACGTTGCAGCATCACATATGTTCTTAACAGGGACACCCCTCTGCAGGGCTGTCGATGTAGCTATGCCCCAGGGGGAATGAGCCCGCAAACCCTCAGGCGGGTCTTTGCCAGCCAATCTGTAGCATTCAGAAATAGCGAGGATGATCCACCTCGACCAAGGTCTGTTTAGAAACACCCATGCCCACTCTGTGCCCAGTATACCCCACAAACAGTTGGTTAGCCACTCTGACTTTGGACATTCTGGAAAGATAAAAGCTCAATGTTCTCCTATGGTCCAACCAATGGAGTCTCTCCTCTTCCTTACTAGGATGTGGAGGAGGATAGAAGGCGGGAGCAGAACCTTCTGGCTTAAATGAAATTCTGAAACTACCTTAGGTAGGAAGGACGGATGTACTATCAATACGACCCTGTCCTTGTGGCACAAAGTAAAGGGTGGCTTAGAAGAAAGTGCCTGCAACTCGTCACTCTTCGAGCAGATTTAACTGCAACTAAGAAAACAGTCTTAAATGTTAACAATCTCAACGGACAAAAGTGCAAATGTTAAAACGGAGCATCCATCAGAAATGTTAAGACCAAATTAAGATCCGCATCGGTACCTGAAAAGGCAACAGCGCAAACTCATTTGTGGGCCCTTTTAGAAACTGAGTGATAGTGGAATTTTAAAATAAGAGCATTCCTAGGATGAGTGCTTAAAGATGGATAGCGCTGCTAGGTAACCTTTAATGGTTCCCACCTAAAGACCCTTGTGGGCTAAAGAAAGTAAGAAAGAACGAACCACCGGAATGGAACATAGAAAAGGATCCACATTATTTCCTCTGCACCAGTCGCAAAACTTATGCCAACAGCAACGGTACAGGGATTTGGTTGCTGGACGCACCTCCATCAAATCATCTAGAAGGTCCCAATCCTTCCATCTCAACCTTTCAGAAACCATGCGTGAAGGTTGAGATTCTTGACCTCTGGATGGAGAAGATACTCCCTTTGGAAAAGACGCTTTGGAGGACAGATGAACAAGTCTAGAAGGTCCGGCTACCATGCTCTCCTGGCCCAATCCGGAGCACTGAGGATCATCTGGGTCCCGAACCGTAGCAATCTCCTGAGAACTTGAGGAATGACAGGGATCGGAGGAAATGCACACAGTAGCGGGAATTCCCAATCCACCATGAAAGAGTCTCCTAGAGCTCCTCTCAGAGGAAATTCCCTTTAACAGTACCTCTCGCACTTCCGGTTGACACCGGTCACCAACAGCTCCACCTGAGGGGTTCCCCAAAGGGCGAAGACCTCCTGAAGGACTTCCTGAGCTATTTCCCACTCGTGGAGAAGGCACTCTAACTGCTCAGTGTCCGCCGCCGTGTTCTCCTCTGCGGCAAGATGAACTGCCGCGAGGGAGATTCCTTCCTAATTGCCCAGAACCAGAGCTGCATTGCCTCCCTGCACAGAGACAGCAACACTACACCCCCTCTCTTGTTGAGGTAATGCATGGCCACCGTGATGTCCGTCATTATCAGGACATTCCTCCCACGTACAGATGGCAGGAAATCCTTCAGTGCCAGCCTGATTGCGCTCAGCTCCAAAAGATTGATGTGTAGTATGGACTCTGATGGAGACCAACAACCGCTGATGGACAGATCGTTGGCGTGAGCTCCCCACTCTGTGAGGTAGGCGTCCGTCACTACAGTTATCTCCGGCCACGGCTGCCAAAAAGGTTCTCCCTTCATGAGATTCTCCTCGCAGGCCCACCACAGAAGATCCTGTGCGACCCTGACCGGAACCTGAAGGTGATCCGACATCTTGCCTGAGAATTGTGACCATTGCGTCCTGAGAGCCCATTGAAGGGATCTCGTTCTCAGGCAGGCCTCTGGCACCAGACAAATGCAGGATGCCATGAGGCCAAGCAACCTCAAAAAGTCGAATACCGGGAGACGATCGGCACCCTGAAATTTGGAGACCATATGCAGAATGTCTTGAGCCCTCACCTCGGGTGGCAAGCTCTTTCCCAAGGATGTATACAGTACAGCCCTGATGAACTGGAGCTTTTGATAAGGTGTCATATGGGACTTCTTGAAATTGAGGGAGAAGCCCAAACTGTGACACGAGTGGTAGGTGATGTTGAGAAGATCCAGAACTTGTTTGGGAGAACGCGTCAGCGAACCGTCCAGGTAGGGGTAGACGTGATCCCCACCCTCTCCTGAGCATCGCTGCCACCACCGCCATCAGCTTGGTGAATACCCTCTGGGCAGAGGTCAGCCCGAAAGGCAGAACTCAAAACTGATTGAGAACCGCCAACTGCAAAACTCAGGTATTTTCTGTGCTTGAGATGGATTGGCACATGAAAGTAAGCATCCTGAAGGTCCAATAACACCAACCAATCCTGGGATTGGAGGGCCTGAAGGATCTGAGAAAGTGTGAACATCTTGAATTTGTCCTTCCTGAGGAACTTGTTCAAGTTGCCAAAAAGTGAAACCTGTCAAAAGACATGTTAAGGATTCTGGACTGCACATCCGGCGCGAATGCAGACTTCCTCAACCACGCAAATCTGTATTACGGTATGTTGCCATGGCTCTGCTGATGCAGTCAGCAGAATCCAGACCTGACTGAAGAGACTTGCACATGGCTTCTTCGCTGTCTTTAACAATAGCCAAGAATCCGTCTCTTTCCTCCCCCTCGGAATGTGCTCCGCTGCCATGGTAATACAGCCCCATAGAGTGAATGAGAATTTTGCTAAGGCACATGTGGAGTTGGCCGATACAAGTGCCATGCTCCCTGCAGAAAATACTTTCCTTGCCCATGCATGTACCACCAGACGTTCTGGAATGGGGTGTTTTGACAAGCAGTTGGAGTCACTACTAGATGGGCAGTACTTTCTGGTCAGGTTTTGGTTTACTACCGGATTAGACTCTGACGTTTGCCGCCACCCATTTTTGGAAAGCGATATCAAACAGTAAAATGGGATGCATTTGCGGACCCTTATCAAGGATGTCCATCAGATCAGCCTGCTCAAGGGGAGGGTAGGCCTACTCCATCGCAAGTAGTGTTCAACCTTAGACAAACTGTCTATATGAAGCATCCGCATGCTCACCAGCATCAGGTCTACCAAATTCCAGCTCTGGCGAGTGTCTACCCCACTGGCTGTTTGAAAGTTGTCATAAAGATCATTATCTGATGGCTCATTTTCCTCATAAATTGATGGTAGGGATTTGAAGTAATCTTTCCTTGATAAAGGAATATATGTCGCAATTGGAATGGGCATTGCAGGTTTCAGAAATTTCGAATGTGACGCTCAATGAGTCAATATTTTTACTGAAGTCGATTTCAGCTTCGTAGGTTTCAATGGTGCCATAGGTGTAGATGGCACGGCTGGCGTCAACGGCGCGGCTGGCCTTGATGGTGCCGCCAGTGTCGAAGGTGCAGCTGGTGTCAAAGACGCAGCTGGCGTTGATGGTGTCGATGACCTCGATCTCTATTTATGGCTCAAAGGATTCTTTGATGATGTCTCATTGTGTCGAGGGTGTGCGGGATTTTGCTAAAGTCCTTTCCATACTGGCATTAAAAGGCTTGGTAGGAGCATGGATTGTCGAGGGTTTTTGCCTCAAATATTTTTAGCATTTCTAAACTAAATGCTTCCCATTCGGCAGCAGCGGCCTTTGTGAGACAAAATACCCTCTCAAGGGAGGTGTGACTCCACAGTCGAAGAAGGTGACCTGTGGTGCCTCTTTTTTGACATCCTCGATGAGGAGTGGTGGGAGCCATTCCTCGATCTGGACCTTTTAACCTTCTCCGTTCGAGGAGAGTCACCTCTCGGCTTGTCGGAAGATTGTTTCTTTGACGGGGTAGTCGATAGGGATTTTGGGGGGTTTCTACCTACCGCCAATTTCCCCTTTTCGCTCCTTCAGAGCCTTTGCGGTCATATACTGGCATTTGAAGCAGGCCGAGCTCTTGTGCTCCACACCGAGACACGAGAAACCTACTCAATGTGGGTTGGTTATCGACATTTTGGAGCCGCAGTCCTGACACTTCTTGAACCCGGTCTTCAGGGTAGTAGGTGTCGAGGGAGAAGACATCACGAACAGAAGAATAGAAGCGCGCCGCAGTTTCTCAAAGCGTTAGCTTACTCAGAAAAACAGAACTGAAGCCAACGGGCTCTGTGCATGCTATATATACCTTTCATGACATCATCCTCGAGACGGAGGCCCTCGAGGGACATCAAGTTGACTACATCGACGCACATCGCCCTTTGCCGAAAAAAGAAAATTCCAAAGCAACTGAAGCTTGATATCAAATATCATAGATAAGGAATGCGTGGGAGGACACAATCCATTCGAAAGAGTAATTTGTGTAATAAAGTCCTGGCAAACAAGTACACAAGGTGAAGTTAGGCATGTATGTAATAAAGTCCTGGCAGGGTATACTAGGCAAAGCTAAGTGTTTGTGTAACAGTCCGGGTAGGACGATGCACCAGGCGAAGTAAGAGTTGAGCATTTGTGTAACAAGTCCTGGCAGGAGAGTATGTAGTAGGCAACAATTGTAAAGCACTTCAAGGAAGGCCATGCCCTTGAAATCATGAACTGTTGAGAACAAGCCCAGAAGAAGAGAGTCCTTAGGAAAATACATACGATATGGCATTTATAACGCACCTATACACAAGTATTTCAAAGCGTGACGAGGCAAGGTAAGGGAAACAGTGGGAAGACAGACAACGATCCTACTAGGCCAGGTGACATTGAGATTGTGTAAGTGCTGGGGAGGAGGGGCCGTGAGGAGTGTGGGGGAAGGGCAGGGGGCAGTGCAGTACGTAGGATTACATTGAAATAAATAGACAATAAATAAAAGTGCAGACACCAGGTGTCAAGTGCTAGTAGGGGCTGTAGGGATACAGAAACAGTCCCTGAGTACAAGGGTTCCAGGGGGGCAGTGCAGGTGTGCAACTGGCGGGGAGGGAACCGGACCAGAGGGTAGCCAGTGCAGTTTCAGAGTCAGCCAGGAGATCAGCAGGGGAGAGGAGGAGAGAAAGCAGAAGCAAAGAGGAAGGACTTGAGGTGCTTCCGGAAACAGAGTTGGTTCTCCTCAAGTTTCAGAGAGGCAGGGAGGCTGTTCCAGAGGGAGGCCCCAGCAGAGGAAAGTGATCTACCACCAACTCGTTGCTTGGAGAAGCGATGACCCTGAGGGAGTTGGAGGCGGATGAGCGAAGAGCTCGAGAAGGAAGTGTTAAGAAAGATTTCATATTGTAGGTAATTTTCCTTCCATGTGGCAACCCCCAAACTTTTTGCTGTTTTACACCCTGATCTAGACTTTGCCAGAGAAGCGCAGCCTTCCGCCGCACTCCTCTGGGCTTTCGCTCCATTCTTACGGGGAAACTGACATGCCCTTAAGACAGTCAGTACCGGGAAACGTTTTCCGTAGTTCTTTTCTCATGTTGCAGCTTTCACGCAACATGGCACAAGAGTGCTCCATAACTTACATTACCGCGCTCTTGGGTCTCTAGTCATTCTACAGACCCTAGAAACTCTCGATGGATTTATAACGAACTATGCAAATATGTCACGGACGGGACTGGTGGCAGCGATCGTTTCTTTGTGTTTTGAACTCCCTTTTGCCCTGTTAACTGCGCTTCTCGCATTTGGCCAAAATGGGTGTCCTGGCTTCCAAAATGGCCATGCCACAAGGTTTTGTCCTGTCCGCTGACCGTCTTGCCCCTTCACCTTCCCCAGGTCGAGCCGACCCGGGGTAATCCTTATTTGGGCATGTACTTTCCCGCGAAACGGATGCTTTTGCATGCTTCTACAGGCCTTGTGTGTGCCTCCAGGATGTGGGCTGGGATGTCTGGTCCCAATACACATCCTGGGAGTCTAGTATGTCTTGAATGCCTGGGACTACCGTGGTCCGTGATAGGTCCACGTATGGTGCAAGTGTTTTGTGAGCAGATCTCCCATTGGGTCCTCTCAGTTTTGGTGCGAAGGGAACTCTGGATAAGAGGAGGCTGGAAACACCACTACCATGTCGATCTCCTGAGTTCTCACGAACAACGGATACAGGAGCCAAGTATCCTGCAACTAAGAGGCTGAACCGAGTAATCGCTGGTGACCCGCTGAAGGACTGCTACTCTGCACTGCTGTCGCCCTGTGAGACCATTCTGCCTCTGATCGAACGAGAAGGCTTGTACTGGTACTTAGACCCTTTGGAATAGTGGGAACAACTATTCTCGGCATCTTCATCATCTCCCTTCGGAAGCGTCCCTGGGCCATCCAGTGGACTGACCAGTCTACCCAGGAGCCTTGCTCGGTCACCGCTGTCAGGTCGCTGCTGTATTCCGAGTCCTTGGCACTCTCATACGATTCGTACACTTGGCATTCCCAGGTCTGAAGTGAGAAGTGTGCATTGGGCTGAAATAAACACGGCCGCTGCGTTGCCCTGCTGTGGTAACAATCTGTGCGGGTTCACTGCGCAGAATCTACATGACGCCGAGACGTCCCCAGCTCGTATCTGAACTTGCCAGCACTGAAACTGACGCGGAGAAGCCTGGGTCTGCCTGCATCGGGGACCGGTCGCCCTCCTGCAGTAGCCTGGAGCTTTTCCTCGCTGTGTTAAACAGCACGCCTTTTTCGCACTCGTACTCTGCTTCTGCCCACCAGTGGAGGCCACGCTTGAGTAGCGGAGATCTGTTCGCCCTCCTTTGTTCACCGCTCTGAACTGCCTGATTTCCTTGAAGAGACTCCCCTTGGCACCAGCGTGTGCAGGTACTTTTGAGCACAAGGCTCGGACTTCCTTCTAGTTAGGTGGCCTCTGAAGGCGAACTGGGTCTAACTATTACTTGCACTGCCTGTTTTCCTCCCCATTTAGGTGGTCTGCATATTTCATGCTTCTAACTCTTTAAACCCTTCGGTAATTGTATATCTATTGTATTTGATTGTGATGTGTTGGTTTGCTTGAGTTTTACCGTGATTCTTTACTATGGTCAATGTTACAAAGGCCTTGTAATAAATGTGTCTATATTTTTAATATAACACCTGCTTGGAGTAATTTGTAAGCGTCCTTGCTTTGTGTGCTCATTGCGGGCTTTCAGTCACCCTCCCCCTCTTGAGACCTAGGCTTGACCGCCGCCATCGCTACCCTGATTGGTCTGGCTTGTCCAGAGGTTACCCTGTTCCAAGAAACTAGGCTGGCCTTCGGAACCTCTGCCCCTCCAGGATAGAGTTCAGAAATCCTTCTCAACAGGAAGATATTTAGGAAGAGAGAGTTGAAGGTATTTAGGTCCCAGGCCCCAGAAGGCCTTGTGGACAATGCAGAGGGTTTTGAACTTAATCCTCGCCTTCACTGTGAGACAGTGTAGAGAATTCACTCCTGGAGAGATACGATCCATGGGCATGAGGCCAAGGACAAGCCTTGCAGTCCTGTTTTGGATGATTTGCAGAGGGAGGAGAGTAGAGGACGGCAGATTTAGAAAGAGGCTGCTGCAGTAGTCCAGCCTAGAGAGAACCAGATCTCTGGAGACAGTGAGCTTCTGGGGGAAGGAGAGGAAATGAAGAATACCTCTGAGGAGGTGGCAGCTGGTAGTGTGACTTCTTAGAGATGTCAGATGTGAGGAGAGGAGGAACGTGTGGAGATGAAGAGGACCCCGAGCTTTTTAGCCTCACAGGTGGGAGCAGGAAGAGGGCCAAGAGAGGCCGGCCAGAGAGGGACAGGAAAGGAGGGAGTAGGTCTGCCGATGTGGAGAATCTCTGTCTTACTGGCATTAAGGTAGGGATCTTTGGCGGCACACCACTCCTGGATGGCGGACAGACCGAGATGAGAGAAGGAGAAGAGGTGGCGGAAGGGAGCCTGAAAATGAGTTGAGCGTCATCCGCATTGCACTGAAGGTTGGGGCAGAGAGCGGCAATGCGGTGGGCAAGACGTGCCAGAGAGAGGTTAGACCCCTGGGGAACACCTTAGGAATATCCTTTGGATATGCTAATATTCTTTTTTTTTTTTTTTTATTTGGCAATTAGTTTTTCAAACTTTTATCAACCTATTACAATCAATCACATAAAACCAGAAAAAAAAGATAAGAAATAGGGGTAAAAAAAATAAAAAGCAGTCACCAAAAAAACCATTCTAAAAAAAGAAGCAGGAAAATGCCTGATCATCTCTGATCTCTTATTAACTGTGAATATTAACGGCTAATTCATTTTGGACATTCCAACTCCTTGAATTGAGAAAAAAATGACTACAAATTTTACGAGTGCACAAATCAATCTAACATTTGCCCTCATATAGGGATTCCCACCATGCCTCTGCATCCGTTCCAAATTTCTCACTCGAGCATCTATACAGATGTAGAATTCTTAAAGATCTCAGTTCCGGACAGAATATCGGGCGATTTAGGATGTCCGGATGAGCATTACGTAGTCTACACCTATCATCTCTCACTTCTCTCCATATCTGAGAAGGGTAGCCTTTGTGCGCAGGATGTTCAATCGGAATCTTTGGTATAAAACCCTGTACCTAGCACTCGGGAACCTTCTCAGATATTGCATAGTTACACTGGGTAGAGGGAAAAGTCTCTTGCAAAGCGTATGCAGTTTAGAGCTAGATCTTTTTAACTCTGTTTCCCTCCAATCATCAGTCCATAAGATCTTTTGTACCTATGAAGGGTTTTTACCACTGATACGCCCAAACTTCGCAGTATTTCATTTCATCGTGCAAGCCACTTGTTCAAAGGCCAGTCGTGCATTCCTGCCTTTTTTTACCATTATTACCCTAAATTGTGAAGGACAGTTTGGTACATTCAGCTTCCTGAAGAGCAGCAAGGATATTCCAAACCACCCTTACATATAAGGACAGCAAGCCAAACTTGTGTCTTATTATGCCCATTGGGACAGCGTTCGAGAGGCACAAAACCCTCCTCCAGAAACACCCTTGAGTACTTTCCATGTTTCCCATGAAAGACGAAGGCAGACCTCTGCAGTGTACGTAAGGGCAGGTGTAACCTTCTGGTTTTAGAACCGTAGGACCGGGAGAAGCGAGAACTTCACATACTTTCCCACAATAAGAATTCCCTGAGCAGTTAGAGGTTTTATTTTACCCCTCAGGCACTCTGACCATGGTGAATTACAGGCACTGGTGCTTATAGCGCCACGATATTTTATGAACAAACAGGGCGGATCAGATTCCCATTTAATACCCAACTTAGCACTCTTTTTCCGGCCCTTCAGATTTTCCAGGATCAATATTTCAGATTTAGCTGCATTGATCTTTAGGCAGTTTTGATTTACGTATGATTGCAGAATGTCCAGTTTCCTTTGTAGGCTGATCAGTGTCAGGTCTAATATGACCAAATCGTCGGCACACAGAAGCCTTTCCACAGTGGTTCCATTGATTTCTAGTGAATAAGTAGAACGAGGATCCATAACATCTTTTAAATCAGCAAATGAACAAGTTAAAAGCCTAATCTGCATCGAGGTTCCTGTGTACAAATCATTAATTGCCAGGAGTAGGTCCCGTGGGAAGCCTAGTGTTGCTAATTTGTTACATAGGGGATCCCAATTAATACTGTCAAATGCTTACTCCATATCAATGCACGCCAGGTATAATTTACAGTCACTCCGTAGTGCTCTCATCTTCAGGAGGCTAATCAAGAAGAGGTTTAAATTACAGCCCACCTTCTTAACAAAACCCGTTTGTTGACAGTCAAAACATTGCAATTCCTCCACCCACACAATTATTCAGGCGTCTCAATAAGTGCTGCAAATATTTTACCCAGCACATCTAGAAGGGCGAAAGGCCGGTAATTTTTAGGATCCATCAATTGCCCTTTGTAAATATTGGGACGACCACTGCTGATTTCCAGGAAGCCGGGACTGTCCCCCCCTCTGATGACTAATGGTAGCTGCCAGAGTTTGCTAAGTCTTTCCTGAGCTACAACCTGCTTATAATGGGTATGTTCAGGTTTAAAGTATGGCCTGCTGCCCTTTGTTTGGTACTCATACTCTACCACCTCTTCGTTCTGGTATTGACATGCAAGGAGATTTTCAGTCAGTTGTGGGACTTCTTGGGATCTAATGCACAATTTCTCCCCCTTACACCACCAATCTTTGCTTCCACGGTTTGTCTTTTTTCGCTCCTAAGGCAAACCAAGACAGTACTATCAGGTTGTGATCGCTACATGTGGTAGGGGAACCTGCGGGGATAAAACCCTGGGGAGCACATTACAAGAAACGAAAATGTAATCCAGAGTAGTGCTAGATTTCCCATTGCGCCAAGTTGTAGCACCCGAGAGGTCACCCCTCACCAGGCCCTTCAGCATACGACTACCCCTGGTCTCAGTTTCCTCTAACAAGTCTTCAAATCTTGCTCTCCTGCCCCCAATGCCTTCCACAGGGCCCTTATTGTTCCTCTGCCCCAACTTCAAACAATCTATATTTAAATCACCACAGATTATCAGCAATGGCTCTGTAATTATAGAGTACATTTTGTCAATCCATAACATAAATCACGGTATCCACAAAGCTGTTTGTTTCGCAAGTATCAGGGTTCCAAAATAATTTTAAAAAAGAACCCAACGGCTTTGAGCATTAAGTATTCTCCTCAAGTTTTATAATTAGGATCTGAATAGAAGGGTTAGGATTGATGACTTATCACCTGCAAATTTAAACCATTTCTTAATATTGGCAAAAGACCTGAGCACGGCCTACCATACCTGTCATTTTTGGCTTTACTTAAATACAGGGAAAACACCTCTAAATGTGGGTCTCCAGTAGCCATATTTCTTGCAGGCATATTATGTCTAACCCAGCAACAACAAGATCCATACTGTGAAAGAGGTGGGCAAAGCCCCTGGTATTCCAGGAGCCAACATCTAACCTGCCGTGCCCCACATCTTCCTGGCACTATTCTTTACCCAGGGGGGCCAATGCCTTGGCCAGCCAGTCCCAGGATTGCACACCCTCTAGGATTGCCTTCTCACAACTTTGACAGGCCACGCTCTTATTTTCATTCAGATTATTTGCCCCATTTATGGTAACATTTATTGAATTTTGAACATTCAGATGGGCAACACGTTTTCCAAGTGGTCTTATTAGGGGGTCCGACCCGGGAGGATCTTTCCTTTTTGTTCATACCACCTCCTGTGTTCCTACTCACCGCAGGCATCCCTCATTTTGGAGCAGATTTCCCACCTCTCTAACATTTTTCTTAATATCTTCTCACTCTGCCTTAAGTCAAAATCCCAAAACAGAGAAATCAAAGAGGCAGAGCCCGTGTGCAGATATACTAGATTGTTCCCTAATTTAAAAAGTGAACAATTCTAATGTCTTGAGTCAATCACCCGCAATCTAGGTAGGTGATGCAATGGGCACAAAATGTTGGACAGATTTAGTCCATCGTCTGCCCTTAACACTCATTCTAAAGTTAGTGTGGTGAGCGTTGTTCACATTGTTGGTCCCGTCAGTTCCGCGATGGTTTCTTTAATGCCGTCTACGGCCTTGATGGACACCACCGTCCACGAGCCCCTTGGCCGGAAGATCAGGAGATTGATCCAGTCTAGATTTCTTTATCAATTTTTCCATAACAGAGGTGGATTTAGGAGGTTCATTCTGCATTCCTATCACCCTGGCTCGTCCTTCAGCTAGGGTGTAAAAAAGGAGAACTATTAAAATTCTCTTCTACGGAACAATCTCTCTCCCTTTTCCTCAGTTCGAGGGTTCAGTTTTGAGGCAATGTTTACCTATACGCCTCTACCTGGGGACCAGCCGATTCGCTGTCTTCATATGCAGACAGTTGCTACAACGGATCCTCAGAGCTACCCAACTCAACCGGGTCTTCGGATCTCAAAGATATCTTTCCCATGTTGTCAATGGCACTTTCATTAGCAGGTATTTTCCGATTACGTGCCATTTTCTGATTCTTAGCTGGAGCTGGAAATGCACCCAAAAGAACACTTTAGGTTTCTTAGAAAGCTCATTGATCCACAAGCTTCCCCCAGTTTTATTTTTGGCATCTTTTTAGGTTTCCTGGGTTGCTCTGTATTTGTTTTGGCCCGAGCCTTTTTCTTTTGGTTGAAAATTGAAAAACTGTTAACCTTTAAAGAGGTTTCTCCGTTTTCATGTTCACAGTCATCTTCAATTGTAGCTGCAAACTCTGAGCCACTAGTGGTCTGATTGGACTATAAAACCTGCATTCACGCCACGTCTTCAAGCCGATGGACTTGAATCGGAGCCAGTTATCACTGGATGCATTTCTGCTGCCTGATCACTTTGAGCCCTTTTCCGGTTGTTCATCAATGAGGCTTCCAGTCTAACTGCCTGAGGATTACGGTTGAGACTAACCGAGGCAATCAGAGGCTTAGAAACGAAATCAATATCTCTTTGGAGATCAGCTTGTTTTTCCCTAATATCGGGGACCCCGAGGTTAGTCTGCAGAGCAATCTCTCAAACACCTTCGAGGAATATTCTTTTATGTGGTCCTAGCCTCTTGCGCAAGGTCAATAAGGATTTTTAGAATCACACCCTCCATTTCTTTTTCCCTCGTTCTTCTTTCCTTGATTGCCTCTATAAATGATTCTACGTGATTTCGTTTGGTGCGCATCAGTGCTATCGGGGTAGTTTGATCTTTGTAATTGTCACTTACATTTTCGTAGAGCTTTAGGAAAAGAGTCAGTGTAATAGTAACGGCTGAGAAAATACTGACTTGCAACTGGGTTATCCATGAGCCCCAATTACGATCATCCAGGTCCAGTTCAGTTTGATTTTTCAACTTGGGTTTGACTTTCCGGGATTGATTTCTCTGGCCTCAGGATAGTGAATTGAATCCAGAGAAGAGTCGGATAAGGACTCATCACTAGAGTCTGCAATCATACTCCGTGAAATCCTGAGGCGATCACACTTTCCTGATGGGCCACCACTACATGCTGAGTCTCATTAGGCTTAGGAAAGATGGCCTGTGAAGTGTTCACTACTGATGCCAAAATGTGAGATGCCTCAAATTGGATGTTTCTACACTTTTTTGCTGGCATAGCATGTTCCAAATCCATTTCTTCACCCGTTTCAGAGCTTGGACACTTTCCACCACGACCATCGGCTTCCATACTTAGACGTAAGGTCAGATTTGCAATGTCCTTAGTTAGCCCTGCAGCCAACGCTGAACTGTCATGTAGGTTGACTACTTCCATAAGATCTACTTGCTCAGTTGAGCAGGCACTTCCTGGATTTGACAGTTGTTGCTCCTAGGCAGGTTTACAGGCCTCAATGTGCATTACTGGCGATAACTCATAATTGAGTTGGGAGAGCAGCACAGCCTCCCTAATATAGGGGTGTAGATTACAGCATTGTTAGTTAGCTGTAGCATAGATTCTACCTCATTTAGCCGTTGGGCCTTAAAGGACAGATGGCATTGGGTATCCGGAAGAAGAAAAAGTGTGCTGTCTGTGACTCTGTACTTTCCAACAAGTCCGCATCAGAGACGTCACCCCATCCATTGTTTAAACCATTATTTACAACCTCAGCTTTTTCAGTAGTTCCCATGCATCCCGTGAGATCCCGCTCATCAGTGAGGCGACCCTCAGCCATGGGTAAATTCGGTGTTACGGAGGCACCCAGAAACTCTGCTTACAATGCCATTTTAAATTCGCCGCGTCCGCCATTGATTTACTTCTCTTTTGAAATAAGGGAGCCACCCTGCTCTCACGGGATTGTTAAGGAAGTGTTCTTGGTTCTACGCTCCACTCTGCTATATCTGATACTCTTGATATCCTTGCCCCGCCATGAGAATCCGCCTGAAGCCCAAAGCCAAGTGCAACTCCTGATTCAACTCAGACCTTGTCACCCATAAACGCAAGTGTAGGGTGGCTGAGAGGAAATGGCGTGCTTCATGTACATAGTCTGACAAGCTGCCTTGCCGCCTGCTGCAAAGGCAATACCAGCTCTCTGTCCTAACCAAGAAGAGAGCGCATATCCAAGCACGCATCTCTGCAGCAAACAACTCAGCTTTTAACTCTTTAAAATCTGCAAGGTTCTGGCCAATCCTGCTGCAGTTTCTACCTCTCCTGTCCCCTCCCAGGCCCTCTGTACGACACTGCCTTCTCAGTTCATCCCTAGAAATCAGGACATCCTGTCCTTTCTCTCCTCCTATCTCCCCGCCCCCCTCCCTGCTCCTCCCTAGGCATTTCTGCAGCCTCCTCTCCTTCCGCCTTCTCTGCCTTTTCCCCTTTTCTCCGCTGACGAGGTTTCTAGACAAGTCCGATCTATAAAAGTCTCGTCAAAACAGGTTCACACCTGTTCCTCCAAAACCATCAAGGACCACATTGACTCCCTGGCTCCTGCCATGGCCGATTTCTGCAATTACTCCTTCGCCACTGGAGTCTGCCCATCCGCCTTGAAGCACTCCCTTGTGCACCACCTACTTAAGAAACCCTCTGCCGACCCCTCCTGCCCGGCTAACTATCGTCCCATCTCCATCACTCCCTTCCTGGGTAAGCTCCTGGAGAAATTGCCCATCTCCCAGCTTAATCTCCACACTGAATCTGTTGGTTGTCTTCATGACCATCAGTCTGGCTTCAGAGCTGCCAGAAGCACGGAAACTGCTCTCCTGAACATCTGTGAAGACCTGCTCTCCAACCTTGACTCCAACACTGCTTGCGTCCTCAAACTGCTTGATCTCTCTTCTTCCTTTGATACTGTCAACCATGCCATCCTGCTCAACAGTCTCTGTGATAACCTGGGTATCACTGGTCAGGCTCTGGCCTGGCCGACTTCTTTCCTCGCCGACCGACCCTCCCAGGTTCAACTTGGGTCCTTCCTCTCTGCCATCTTTTTCTCTACCTGTGGTGTCCCCCAGGGGTCTAACCTCTCTCCCTGGCTGTTCAACCAATACCTGGCACTCCTGGCCCACCGCATAGCTGCTCTCTGCCCCAACTTTCAGTGCTATGCAGATGACACTCAGCTCATCTTCAGGCTACCCTCGGCTTCCTCCTCTACTTCCCTCATCTCTGACTGTCTGCTATCCAGGAGTGGTGTGCCGCCAATGACCTCTGCCTTAATGCCAGTAAGACAGATTCTCCTCATCGGCACTGCCGCTCCCTCCTTTCCTGTAGCGCTCTGGCTGGCCTCTCTTGGCCCCCTTCCTGCTCCCACCTGCAAGGCAAAAAATCTTGGGGTCGTCTTCGGCTCTACACTCTCCTTCTCTCCTCACATCTCTGACGTCTCTAAGAAGTCACACTACCAGCTGCACCTCCTCAGAGATATTCTTTCTTTCCGCTCCTTCCCACAGAAGCTCACTGTCTCCAGAGCTCTGGTTCTCTCCAGGCTGGACTATTGCAACAGCCTCTTTCTAAATCTGCCTGCTTCTACTCTCCGCCCTCTGCAACTTATCCAGAACATGACTGCAACACTTGTCCTTGGCCTCAAGCCTAGGGATAGTATCTCTCCAGGACTGAAATCTCTGCACTGGCTCCCAGTGGCTGCGAGAATAAAGTTCAAAACCCTCTGCATCGTCCACAAGGCCTTCTGGGGCTTGGGGCCTCTACCTTCAACTCTCTCTTCCTAAATACCTTCCTTCTCAAGCTCTTCGGTCCTCTGCTGCCAACTCCCTCAGGGTCAGTCGCTTCTCCAAGCAACGAGTTGGTGGTAGATCTCTTTCTTTGGCTGGGGCCTCCCTCTGGTACAGCCTCCCGGGTGCCTGAAACTTGAGGAGAATCATCTTCGGTTCCGCAAGCACCTCAAAACCTCTCTTTGCGTCTGCTTTTTCTACTCCTCTCCCTTGCTAATTTCCTTGGTGACACTGGAACTGCACTGATTACCTGGCCTCCCTCTGATCGCGGGCCCAGGTCCACTCCCCCGACTGTTGCTCTCCTGCACTACCTTCCTGGCAACCCCGCACTTGGTGACTGTTTTCTGTATCCCTACGGTCCCACCTCTAGCACTTGATACCGGACGTCTGCACTTACCCTTCCACTTGCCACCTGCTGGCCGTACTTTTACTTATTGTTTTATCCCATCTACTGCACTGTCCTCTCCCCTTCCCCCCACCCCCGCACTTCTCCGTCCCCTGCCCATGCACGATCTGAATGACTTCTGGCCTAGTAGGATCGTTGTCAGTCCTCCCTCTGTTGCCCTTTCCTTGCCTCGTCGCTCCTTGAAACACTTGTGTATAGGCGTATTATAAATGTCATATCATATCATAAAGGTCCCTTGGTGCAGATGGTGTTACCAGAGGGACTGTAGTTACTGCAGTGGGTGTACCTGTAGGAATTGGAGGAGGCTGAACTGGCAGACAAGGTATTTGTAGAATAGGATCAGTTTCTTACCAATTTCCTTGTGGTCAGAAAATAAAGCCTCCAAAGGCTCTTCACCGATTTCGGATGAAGGCATCATGAAGCAAGACAGAAACAACATATTCAAGGTCTGAACAGAAAAGATGTATTAACTCAAATGTCAGGATGGTTGAAGGCCTAACTTGCCCTATGCCAAGGTGGAATTTCCCTACCTGAATGAAACCAAGGAAAGTTCAACTTAATGTTAATAATTAAAAGTCTGCGCCCAAGACATATCCTTGCCCTCACAACTAAAGCTAAACAATGTGTAGGGAAGTCAACAGTAAAAGAAATGGTGATCAAACAAAGTTCTGAACTGCTTCCAGCTCTAGCTTCCTTTTCAGCCCCCCCTTCCCCAAATTCAGGAAAGTTCCACAAACTCTCAGGGTTCCCTTCCCTAAGTTCAAGGCAATACAGTTCCAAAGAAAAAGGTCTTGAGGGCACCATCCTCAAGACAGCATTAAAGTTCATCAAGTCTTAGGATTCTCTTCCCCAAGACTTCGTATCAACATATACTTGGTTTTAGTCTTTCACAGTATGAAACGCTTGTATACAGGTGTGTTATAAATGAAATATCTATAAATGTTCAACAACTCCAGGTCAACTTGACACTCCTTCTGGATTGCATAAACCGGTCACTTAAAGTACGCCTTCTTGGGTTGCTTCACAATGTCTTTGGCTTTCGCAATGGAAGGTTCCCTGGTCTAGGCGAAGTTGTCAGACCACACGGCCCACCCATCAAAGGTCAGCCCACACAAGTTCTTCTGTATTTGCTCCTGTGTAAAGATTCACACTCACTTAGCTTCTCCTTGTTGGTCTCTTGGATGTATGTGAGGTTCACACCATCACATATCCTCTGCATTTCTTTGGGCGTGCCACACTAAGCTCATGCATAGAATTCACAGTGTGGTGGTTTTATTTCTTTCCCCACCCTTCTTTAATCCTCTTTCACAAAGCTTCCACACGTTCTCTTATTTCTTATGCGGTTTTCAAATGGGCACTTTCACATTTATCTTTCATCAGATGGTAGCTTTGCCCATGGATTTTTCATTCACTTCGGTATTCAATATTTGCTTAACACCTCATTCTCAAGTGTTCATTACTTGCTTGGCTTTAAATTGTATTTCCAAAAAGGTGATTGTCGAGACTTTCGATTCATTCAGAATTCCAGTGTTGAATATATTCGCAGG
Source organism: Ambystoma mexicanum (assembly GCF_040938575.1). Lineage (NCBI taxonomy): Eukaryota > Metazoa > Chordata > Amphibia > Caudata > Ambystomatidae > Ambystoma > Ambystoma mexicanum. The sequence goes on from NC_090928.1 coordinate 1,286,565,212, forward strand.
ACTATGGCCAAATACTTTTAAATCATTCGGCATTCATACATTACTTGTTTTCAGTTTGTTCTGCATTCTCAGATACTTTACAGTATTAGCGGGGCTACTGCTTCACTGGTTCTCTGTTCGATCCTCCTGGATCCATGAGATTCGCCTCTCTCACGACTGCCACCGAGAGCTTTCCTCGATAGCTTGCTCTCTCGCTTGCAGCAGCAGCAGCTATTTGCTCCGGGCCGAGTACAGCTTCCCTTTGTGGCCGTCGGCAATAGAAGCTCAGGCGGATAGTTGGACATCTCATGGCCCGCACTCGGCCTGGGTGGGTCTCTCCTTCGTCAGAGTCACGCTGCTCCCAATGCTGGTTTCTCAGACAAGCTTCTCTCCAGCCCATTCCTTTCCCTGCTCTGATAAGGTGTGCAGCCCCATCTCTTGTACTCCCTAGGAGTGTTAAGGGCCCACAGGTGTGGAACAGTAGGCTTAATGCCTGACCTCTAGGCAGGCTATTTGTCAGACATGCCCGACTTCCCCAATGATAGTCCTTCCTTATTCGCCTCAGTACTAGATTAGTGAAAATACCTACTGGTGCCCACTACTCCTAGCAGCCTCTTCCTCGTCCCAGTACTGTAGCAGGTTGAATGGGGAAAATTAAGGAGAGCTAGTTCACTGCACCCCATAAAGGAAGGGGAAGGGTTAGGTTGGCTCTCAGAACGTAAAGGGGGATATCATGGCTAAACCTTCTCTTCTTTACCCTCTTTCTAGGGTTTCTAGATTGGTAATATCTTCTGGCATTTTCTTGGTCAATGGGATAGGAGTAGCAATACCCCATAACTGCGTCTGCAATAGAGGGTCCCTCTGGAAATGGAAAGGAGGGATACCATGTCTCACCTAAAGGCATCTCTCCACCAATCCAAGGACCCCCACCAGGTGATCCTCCCTCGCTTCTCCACCCCAGGGTCAGGATCCAAAAGCAATGGCCTTTCCCTGGTCACCTGAGAAGAGAACCCGAGGAGACTAGATGTGTGGACGCCCTCAGGTTTCACACAAATGTCACCTCCTTGAAGTATTTTGGCAGGTGGTGCTGTGGCCGGCGAGACAAAGTACCAGGGTGAAGAGTGGCTTGGCCTTTGTGGGCAGACAAGACAGTGATTTAGCCATCTCCCTGTCCACACTAGCACCCCTGGGAAAGGTGGCAATCACTGGAGTCTGCTGGGAGGCAAGGCAACCCTTGTCAATTTGCTGGAAGTGACGGTAGTCTTAGGCATTGATGAAGTAGTCGAAACAATCGTCAATGAGGAGAAGGACAAATTCACTGGTCTGTGGGCGGTTGAAGTTGTCGACGAGGATGTTGACAACGGCTTAGGACTGCGGCTCGTAGACAGAGTAGTTGCGGATGCTGCTTCTCCGAAGAGTGCAAAGACGGGAGTTTAGCCATTATCGTTGACATGGTAGTTGTAGGTGTAGCCGATGCAGTCGTGAACAGGGCCGCTGATGAGCTCGATGGAGTGGTCGGGACTAAAAACGTTGGAGTCGTCAGCAAGGTGGATGATGGAAAAGCCAAAGTGTGCCACTTGTGTCCCTTTTTAATTTTTCCCCCAGGAAAGGTTCTTCATGTGACCTCAACCTCTTAGAAAAGGAAGTATGCTCCATGGGTCTGCATATTCTGGTAGAGGAATGACTGCCAAGGTCGAGTCAGAGCACCCAGCACTCTCCTCCAGCCAAGTAACCAACCTATGGTGATGGTCCTTGCGATGAAAAATTCTTGCAGATGGAGCAGCTATGCATGTCGTGGTCTTGATGCAAACAGTATAAGCACCTATCATGGTGGTCCTCCACATAAACGTTCTTGAGGCATCTGTCATTAAGGAAACAATGGAAAGAAACACTTCTCCAAAATAGAAAAAAACATTGAGATTGACGAGGTGAAATACTGAGGACTCCCAACACTTAAACGTGTGGTAAAAATCTGAAGATGGCCACCGGGGGTGGAGCTAAGGAGGACAAAGGTCATGGGCTGGGGCAGTGTGATCCAAAGTGACAGCAATAGGCTATATAAGCTACAAGCAGTTTTAATCTTTAAAGCAAAAGTGAATATTACAGAGGATGCCCAACCTGACGGCAGGGATGTGAAACCACGAAAGATCCAATGCTGGAGAAATAGGACACGCACATAATGGCTGAGATAGACCGCTCGGCGATGCACTGGAAGGAAACACGTGTGACAGATCATCTCAAAATATGGATATGACATTTGTTAAGATGTGTACGAAGGAGTGCTGCACCGACACAATAAGAGTGGAGGAAATGGGATGCAAAGCTGCTTAGACGACTATGCATAGTAGTGACTAATGCAAAGTATAGTGTATACCCCATGTATAGAAAAAGGGGAAGGAGAAGACCAGTGCAGGAACTGCTCTAGGCAATGCTACGAACAACCAGTGACCCCCAGCTTTACTAATAGGTACGAATTTGCCAATATTGCAATTAGACTATTGACTACCTATCCCGCATGCCTGTAGAACAGTCAAATCTACCTATCCTGGTAATATAGCCAAAGTAGACTGCCTATACTACATGCCTCCAGCAAAATTCTAATTAGCCCACTTTTGTATGCCGCTAGCTAAATGCGCATTTGCCTATCAAAATCAAAATTGAATCTGCTTATTTTTCTGACTCTAGCATAATTCGAATCTGCCCATTCTGTATGGCTCTAGCTAAATTTGCATTTGCCTATTCTGCTTGCCATTATCAAAATTGAATCTGCTTTTTTTTCTGACTCTAGCATAATTCGAATCTGCCTATTCATGTATGTTACCATCAAAATTCGATTTTGTCTTTCTTGTATGGCACTAGCAAATTCTATTTTGCCTATTTTTGCATGCCATCAGCATATTTGGACTGGACTCTGCTAAACATTGTCTAGTTGAACCAATTACCTGGGCCCATCTGTATGTGCCTAGCCTAAATTGCCTTTGCCTACCATAGCTTTACAACTTAGCTCACCACGTAGCTATAACTATGCTCACCTGGCTCACGCTCATCATGTTCCCTTACTCTGTCATACACAATAACGTACCATGTAGCTGTAATAGTTACTTCGTCTTCAGTAATGGATTAGCCAAACTCGGATGCCCAAGACACTACCCCATCCCTTGCCCCACACCTTTCCTGCCTACCCTACCACCTTTCCCTCATAGTTGCCACTCACACTACACTGCTGAAGTTAATGACCATTCAGCCGGCACCTTAGCCAACACCATCTCAAATAGACCTCTGAGCCAACACAGACCTAATGCTCCGCTCCTGACAGAGGAGGATTACCCCCAACATCAATCCTAATCTCCTCAAACACAACATACCACTAGGCTACCCCGCTCAGTCAACCCTAACCTCACTACCCGCAACAGCAGACTAGGCACTAGACTCCATGTCACGTCCACCAAGCCCACTGCCACTCCCAAAACTAAGGCTAACAATCAGGACACTGCCACTAACAAGCATAAGTCCCCCCCCCTTAAAAGGAGCTCTACTTAATGTCAGATCTCTTGTTGCTCACCCCACAGAAATCGCTGACATCATCCTACCAGAAAACCTCGACTTCCTTGCCGTAACAGAAACGTGGTGTGGTTACATGAGGCACCAGGACCCTACCTAACCCTAGATGTCCCCGACAAATACTCCATCCTCAGAGCTGACAGACCTAATGCTCGCAGAGGAGGTGTAGCAATCATATTTAAACCTCATTAGACCTCAGATCAGTTACCTCCCCATGTGAGCACCTCATTGTCAAACTCCAAACCACCCCCAAGAGTACGATTGCCATTCATTTAATATACAGACCCCCAGGTCCTCCTGGTACCTTTGAGGAAGACATCACCTCTTTAATAGCCGAAAACTCTAAACCCTCAGCACAAATTATCATTCTTGGTGACTTTAACTTGGGATATAATGACCCTAACGACACTCCAGCATCCTCCTTGGCCAATGCTCTAGCTGAGCACGACTTCACCCAACTCAGCTCTCTACCTACTCATCAGAAAGGTAGAATCATTGATTGGGTTGCAGCCCTCAATTGCAATATCACCTGCAATACCCCCCCAACCTCTCGCCTGGACTGACCACTACCTCATATCACTTAATATTAACATTAACAACCCTAATCTTAAGCAATGCCCCCACGCACCAGCCTGTACGACCAGAAATAAGCGCAACATTACTGCGGAAACCCCAATACCCCTGGTCCTCCCTACTCTAAATACACTCCCAGCCACGGCTGACCTCGACTTACTGGTCAATACGTACAATGATGCCATGACCAACGCCATTGACACCATCGCCCCTCTAAAGTTGCGAAAAGGCAAACCTAGAGCTCACCTGAATTCTTTGTACACACTTGAACTCAAAATACTGTCTCGTCCCTTTACAAAAAGGAGATAATCCGGACCAAGAAGGACGCCTATAATGTCAGAATAAGCCAGGCAAGTTCCTGTGCTAAAGAACTCTTCACTATACTAGAGGAATTCGAAAATCCCAACCCACCTACGGATACTTGCATGAAAGACAAACCCTGGGGCACTAGTATCCAGAATGCCCTCGCCAACAAAATCACAGGGCTCCAAACCAAAATAGAGGACAAACGACAACTCTCTAGTAGTAATCCCTCCAGCCCGAGCACACCACCTCCTACTAACACTGGCTTCATGTTCAAAAAGGGAACCATAGCAGAAGTCCAGAAAATCATAACTTCCTTAAAACCATCAAACTGCAAAGGGGACAGCTGCCCTGTCCAGGTCATTAAAGATGCAGCTAGAGATCTCTCCCCCTTCATCTCTAAACTTAGACATCTATCCTTCTCCACTAATTCAGTACCTAGTAACCTACAACAATCATGGGTTCTCCCACTGCTAAAAAAATAATCACTTGACCCGGCCATTCCCACCAATTACAGACCCATCACTACGGTTTCTTTTCTGCTAAAAATTCTTGACCGAATTGCCTACCTGCAAATTCATGATTTTCTAGAGACCAACCAATTACTAGGAATACATCAATCTGGCTTTCGACCTCAACACGGAACAGAAACTGCCCTTGTTGAACTCAAAATTCAGATTGATGATATTAAAGATAAAGGTAACGCTGCCATCCTACTCCTTCTAGACCCCTCAGCAGCCTTCGCCCTGGTCGACCATAAAATACTCTGTAACCACCTCTCATCTGCAGCACCCTTCTCCTCCTCTGCTGTCATGTGGATTCAATCCGTCCTGGCTAACAGAACCATGCGTGCATTTCATCAACAGCAGCAGCAGACCCCATCCATAATACCTGTGGTGTCCCACAAGGCTCTTGTGTTTCCCCCACGCTGTACAACACTTTTACAAAGCCTCTCTTTGACACATTGGACCAACTGGGTGTCACCTACACCAACTACGCAGATGACACCCAGATACTCCTCACCATCTCAGGGAACTACAGTGCTGATGTCCTCAGGATAAATGAAATCTTCTCCATCATTCAGGCATGGATGGCCACACATGGCCTCTGCCTAAATGATGAGAAGACTGAGCTTCTCCTTGTCGGATCTCCCAACAATCTGCAGAAACTTAGCCCTAACTACAACAATATCATCATTGACGGTAAGACAATTCCCATTGTCAAAAATGTGCAAACCCTTGGCTTTTATCTCGACGCGAATACTAACCTTGCCGAACAAGTCAATATGACTGCCTCAGCCACTGCCTACACTGGGAAATTGATCAGGGCCTGCAGGTCTTTTCTATCCACCAATAACTGTCTCACGCTGGCTAGGGCTCTCATACAGTCCAAATTGGACTATTGCAACAGCCTCTACCTAGGTGCCAACCAATCCGTAATCAAACTGCAGGTACTCCAAAATAACACGCTACGAGCAGCACTAAACATCCCCAGGCAAGAGCACATCTCCACCTCTAGAATATCCTGTAAATGGCTCTCTATACAACAAGAAAATGGACCTAAAAACTATATGCCTCACCTACAAAGCCTTAAAACACCTAGCCCCACCTTATCCCACCAATAAATTCACCTTAAAATCGGCTACTAGGGTTACCAGATCGGCCAACACGCTATGCCTTACAGTGCCCAGATTTACTTTAAAAAGAGCTGGAGGTTCTAGGTTCACGGTCCTGGCCTCTCAACTGTGGAATACCTTACCACTTAACATTAAGTCAACCAAGTCATTTCAACCCTTCAGGAAACAAGTCATTAGCTGGTTACTGGAGAAAAATTAACTCTACCATTTCCTTCTCTTACACCTGACGACACTGCCCCACTCTAACTATAACTAACTATAACTAAGCTATACTATACATATGGCACAAATGTAGAACTGCTAAATATATATATATATATATATATTGTTTTTGTAACTTGCCTAAAATTGCACAAATGTACAACTGTATAATCTATGCATATTGTTTCTGTAACCTGTCAAAAAGCACCCCTTACCTCTGGGTCTGGAGCGCTATATAAATAAAATAAACAAACTATTATTTTACCCGATTCCAGTCATCCTTGAATGGGTTGGGTGGGGAAGGTGGGGTGGAGTGGGTGAGGGGTTTGAGGCCCAAATAAAGTGCCACGAGTTCATTTTGGAATCCAGAGAAAGAAGATCTTGCCCTCTCCCACCATCCACGATGGCCGGAAGCGGCTACTAGCAGCATGCCTACCTGCCTTTTAGGCAAGCCCTGAAGGGCTTGAGGGGTTCATTCGCAATCCCCTTCTCTCGAGCGGAGCACTGTGCGCTCAACGAAATTGCAACAAAGAAAATATTTTCGAAAAGCTTTTATGTGAGCTGCGTTACCACCATCACAGCGCCATTCAGAAGACTGGTGTGCATTTGTGCACCTAATTTTCATAATTCTATGCCGCACTGCCTCCAAATTATATTGTTGGCCTTGTTGCATATGGCCGCCTCCTGATTGCGGGTACTGGAGTGCCTGACCTCCCCTCCATCTTTCTCACTGATTGGGCCTTGCCGCCATCATTAGACCCAATCAGGTAAGCCAGCAGGTGAACACCGGACCTCCACACTCAAGGACCCTGTCTGAGACAGGGCCTAGGAGGGCTTGGAGTGTCCCCAACCCTCATTCTACCCCCACGGCAAAGCATGGAGTAGCCCCTGGTGGTCAGCCTGTTACTCCACAAACTTGGTCCCCTGCATCTCTATGCACCCCGCAGAAAACCAGTGAGTGATGGCTGAACATTGTCACTGCCTCGCCACTAATCCCCAACAACTGTTGAAGCAAGGTGTGCTTTCCTCGTCTTACTTGGTTTCACAATCACTAAACAAATGCCACCAGTCATAGGTTCACATCACATTGTCAACAAGTTAAAACACTTCAATGGATGACCCCCTTATCATACCTTTTAAAATTGTCCCCTTCTCCCTCTGGGACTTAAGAACACCACATTTCTAAACCTCTCTGCACCCCATTTTCCATTGCATTTTGTGTCTTTTTTGCAACTATTAGGCCGCCTGGTGTGTCTGTGCTCGGACTGTGATGTGCAGCCCCTCTTTCTTCCAACAATCCTCTGCCACCTCTATGGCACTCACCATCTCCCCCATCTTCTCTAACTGCTACACTATCACCTATCCTCCCTCTCTCACGAAGTCTGGAATAAAAAAAGCTTTATAAATGACACGCTGACCACTAACCCTGGCCTACATATCGCAGACAGCTGTGTCAACGCATCTGCCAGACAAATCTTCACCGATATCCTCTTTTCTGTCCCCCTCTCCAGATCTTTGGACTCCTCGTCTTTTTTTTTTCTCTTCATCTCCTCACCCATTAATGGTGGCACTAAATGGGAAGTCCTCTTAACGAGCTTTGCATCATCCAGGTGCATCATTAATGTCTATTACAAATGCACTCCTCCTCCTCCTCCTCCTCCTCCTCCTGGCACGTGCCATCCCTCATTAACTTCCTGGCCACACCTGCTGCTCCTCCTCCTCCCCACTCTCCCTGACCCCCCCCCCACTGGTGTACTACACCCCTGTACCCCTCCTCAGAAAACCTTAAAAAAGGTGGAGACCTCTTGCATCTAGCCACGCTTAATGCTCCTTCTGCCAAACACTCTGCCAACATCTGCCTCCTACTTGAAGACCTGGACCTCGAAATCCTTGCTCTTACCGAGACGTGGTTCAATGCCAGCTCAGTCACAGCTTTGACTCCCTTCTTCCTGATGGTTAGATCATCTCCAAGCCTCGCCCTAACCACGCTGGCGGTGAGTTTCCTCTGATCATCCTTGAGTGGGTCCCTTCTTCACTCATATCCACCCAGCCTTACTCTTCCTTCGAGAACCTGGTTTGCAAGCTGGTCATTTCTCCCACCTCCTCTCTGACCATTGCCACAATCTATAAACCACCTGTCTCCACCACCCTGTTCCTCTCTGAACGGGCTGATTTCTCCTACTTCCTCCTCACAACCACCTCTAAACTCATTCTCATGGGCAATTTCAACATCCACCTTGACTCTTCAATCATGGCATCCACTCTCTGCCGTGACCTCTGCACCTCTCTCTCCCTCTCCATTCTCCCATCTGGTCCTACCCACACAGCTGGACACACTCTTGATGCCTTCATCCACACTAATATTTCACCCCCATGACCTCCCCCGACTGATCACCCCACTCTCCTGGTCAGACCACTCTACTCACCTCTCACCCAAGTCCTCGCGGCCCTCTGACCACACCTCCCCCAGCCCTGCCAACCTAGTTCACGAATATCAGGCCAATGAAACGAGTGTCAGCTGCCACCTTGGCATCTACCTTCATCCCACCCTATCTCCCCACTCCAGACTCCACCTCTGACTCTGCTCTCATCAACCTCCATCTTTGCCATTACTAATACCCTTGACATTCTTGCCCCAGTCATGAGGATCCGCCTTAAACATGCCTCCAAGCGTAACACCAGGTACGACTCCAAACTTGCAGCCCTGAAACGCAAGTGCAGAGCTGTGGAATAGAAGTTGCAGACCTCAGGCTCACCCTCTGACAAACTGGCGTGTTGCCTGCTCCAAAGGCAATACAGACTCTCAATCCGCGCCAAGAAAAGGGCCCACATCCAGGTTTGCGTCTCCGGTGCATCCTAAAACACTGCTGCATCCTAAAACAATGCTGAACTCTTTTACTCCTACCTGCCGTCCCCTTTCCTCTATACTTGTGGGACATTCCGTCCTTCGGGACGGAACCGGAGCACTTATGTTAAAAAACATCAAAAATGAAAATGTTTGTCTGTCTGGCCGTAACCCCACCCACCTGAGCTCTGCCCCGCGTATCGCTCTTCAGTCCTTTTCGCTGCGCGGTCAGGGTTGGACGCACTTGCATTACCGGGGACGATTTTTTTGTTTCCGTTGTCATCCTCTCCTGCTCCGGTTCTGCGGTTGCTTAGTCCTCAGTATGCTGGAGCGTCTTGGATTTGTGTCCTGTTCTTCATGCGAACATCGCTTCGCTAGGGCAGATCCCCATTCTCTCTGCTTGGAGTGTCTCAGGCGGGATCACTGTGGGGATTCATGCGTCTACTGCAATTCCCTCTCCATCCGGGCACTCCAGCGCCGTCTTCTTTGGTGGGAAGACATATTTCAGCGTGTTCCTCAACCTCATCTTCAGCTTTTCATCGACAAAAAGAAGAGACGCCCGGTAAGTACCTGAATTTTTAGGGCACCCCGGCCGGCGATACTCCTTCCCGGGGTCTTCTCGGTCCGGGAAGGGCTTGAACAGTTCTACCACCAGGGTTTGTCCTGAGGTGCCTCGCAGGTCTAATAGGCATACCAGAGTTTTCTCCGAGGGTTCCCACGGCGGACCTGCCAAGACCGGACCACGTTCGGAGGTTCACCTGTCAGGTGCTAAACTTCACCCCAGTTCATCCGTGGCTTTGGACACCGGGATTCACTCTGAGGTCACCATTTCTGAAGCTTTCTGTACCAAGCTTCAGCTTGAGGCCCCTCACGAGGGAGTTACACATACCGGGACAAAACCTGAGGTTCCTCTTTTAGAGGGTAAGGTCTGTACCGTCACAACCGAGAGACCTGCTCTGAAGGCCTTGTCTGTAAGGGTAATTACTCAGCATTCCCCCGCTCAGGGACGTGGTGATACACGTTCTGTCGAGGGGGCAAAGAGGGTGGTCACAAACCAATATTCCTCTGTTACCGGCTTTGCCGAGGTTCCTCCTGTGGAGGCTAATTTTGGGGCCATCTCCAAGATGTCCAGTAAACATCCGAGACCCCCTAAGTACCGGTTCTGACGAGGATCCTTGTGTGAAGGATAAGGTATTACTTAAGTCCCCTGACCAGCCTCAGGAGATGGTTGCCTCATCTGCACTTGTGACGCAGTTCTCTTGAGGCATCGACAAAATGGCGGCCCAACCCTCATGGTCCACGGCGGCCATTTTGGATTCTTTCCTTACACCTACGTTCTCGACGGCGGGTGCTGGGAATCTTAATTTTGGGGCTGAGCAGCCATTTTCACCTCAGGTGAAAGGTAAAAATCTGTTCCGCCCTTCTTATGACTGGCGTGCTCGGGTGCCACTGCCTCCTACTGTTTTGCTTCCACCTGCTTCTGCTCCACTGGTTTATGCGGACCCAATTTGTGGTGGGCCTTCCTAGCAACCATCCACATTGCATTTGTGGGGGTATGCCCCATATGAGAGGCCTCTACCTACACCAGCGCCAAAACCTTCATCAGAGGATGCATTTTTCAGGAAATTTCAGAGGCTCAGGCACTCTGACCCTATGAAGGAGTATTTTGAAGGGTCTTTTCAAGGAAATCTACCCTGAACCTCAGGCCCCACCTTCCATCCCGGCAGCTCCAGCGGCTCCTGCGATGGTACCACCTCTTCCTATTGGTCCCCCTCCAGCTCTTCCTCCCCTACCCCCGCTGTCTCCCATATAGAAGACACTGTTAGAACGGAATAGCACTTTAAAACGTGTGAAGGGCCAGCCGTCTGCTCCCGATTCACTGGATGACCCTCAAGCAGATCAGGATAGCAATGAGCAGCCCCGCTCTGTCAGAGCTTTCCATGACCGGGTTCTGGATATGATGGCCCTCCTCGATATTCCGGTACCAGAGACTCCGCTCCGCAGGAGGGGGTGCTTTCGGGAGCGTTCACCTTGTCACCACAAGAGTGTACCGGCCTGCTCCTCCAGAAGGATGTTTTGGCGGAGGCCCGTAAGGTCTGCGATAAGCCCCACACCGAGGTGCATAGCAAGAGAATTTACACCCCTTATAGGCTTCCCACCTCTGAGGAGATAGCCTAGGTGTATTGTCCACTCCCTTCCATGACAGTGGTAGCTGCGGCACACTTCAAACCAAGCCGGCCTTGGCGACCTCAATGGCTGCGGTGCAGATTCTGTCCAAGGAAGAGAAGATTCTGGACTCCGTGAGCAAAAAAGTCTGCACTAATTCAGCCCTCCAACTTCGTCAAGCGAACACCGAGCTCATCCTAGCTGCAGCTAACATGAGACTGTAGAAGGAGTTGGCGGATTTCCAGGAGTGTATTCCTGCAGATAGGCTAGACGACTTCAAAGCTGGTCTGTCGGACGCCAGCGTGTTGGCACAGGATCTGCTGGAAGCTGTGGCACACCACATAGATACCACAGCTCGAGGCCTTATGGTGGGAATTGACACCTCCCGCCAGGCATGGATCCATGTAACTAAGTTTTCGAAGGAGGTGCAAGATAAAGTTTTGGACCTTCCGCTCAATGGCAAAGAGTTGTTTCATTCGTCTATGGATGAGGAACTTACAAAGACCAAGGCGAGCACCCAAACCGCAAAATCTTTCTCTGTTCTGGCAAAGGTCCCGACTAAGGCCCCTTATACACAGAGGTCGGGGTCTCAGTCTTGAGCCTTCTCTGGCTTCAGAGCGTTTCAGGACCACCTGATGCGCAGATCTGAGCCTCCGGTGGGCGGCACCCTTCGAAAACAACGTGGTTGGTTTTCCCCTCGACCATCAGCTGCCTCTCCAGGAGCAGGTAGTCTCCCTGCCGACAAATCTGCAAAATTATATTTTTTGTCGGTCGCATGAGACTCCGGTGGGGGGACGAATCTCGTCTCATCTGGAGGCGTGGCAGACCATCACCAAAGATCAGTGGGTTTTGTCCATCGCTCAGCCGGGCTTTCGCTTGACCCTCCCCCTACCCTACCCTACCCTTCAACCCTCCCTTCCAACAGATCGGGACCCCCTCCCTCAGAGCCGAGGTTCAGAAGCTTCTAGACCATATGGCGGTGGAACCTGTTCCCCTTGGGGAACAAGGGGAGGGCTTGTACTCTCGTCTGTTCACAGTGCCCAAACCCAACCAGGCTGGTCTGCGCACCTTCCTCTACCTTTCCCAGTTCAACCTTTCTCTTCCCCAAGAGAAATTCAAGATGATCACACCCTGCCAAATAAAGTACTCTCTTCGGAAGGTCGACTGGCTCATTGTAGTGGACCTTCAGGATGCGTATATGCACATTCTGATATGGAGGCCGCATTGTAAATATCTGCGGTTCTCCCTGGGAGGGGAGCATTTCCAGTTATGTGTGCTCCCATTTGGTCTCGGCTCAGTACCGCGTGTCTTCACGAAGATGATGTCGGCTATCGCAGCTTTCCTTCGGCTACAGGGGGGTTCATGTATACCTGTATTTGGACAACTGGCTCCTGCGCAGCCCTTGTCCAATGACTGCTTTGTACAATCTCTAATCTCTCCTCCAGCTCCTGTTCCATCTTGGGCTGCCGGTGAACTGGCAGAAATCTTCCATGACGGTCTCCCAAGACCTGATTTTGCTGGGTTTCCGTTGGAACGCGATCGACTCCAGGGTGTATTTGACGGCAGACAGGATTTCGGATCTATTTGCCATGTGTCAGCTCTTCATCCAGTCAGAGCACATGACCGCTTGTTGGTCCCAGAGACTTCTGGGCCTCATGGCCTCTTGCTTTCTCGCTCTTCCTCTTGCGCGTCTCAAAATGAGGCGTACGTAGCTGGCTCTTCGGAGCGCTTGGTGTCAGGCAACGGACCCGGATTCCAAGATGATCCCACAGGCATGATGACGGACCTTCTATGGTGGTCTTCAACCCACAATCTTGCAGTGGGGGCCTCCTTTCAGGAGCCCTGCCCACAAGTGGCGATTACCACAGACTCCTCCCTTCTGGGGTGGTGCGCAACGCTGGATCATCTCCAGGTTTTCAATCTATGGATGCCGCAGGACAGGCAGTTTCATATACATTACATGGAACTCCTGGCTGTATTTCTGGCGCTGAAAGCTTTCAAACCGTCCATCACGAACCGGGGTGGGGGGGGGGGTTTGCAATGTTTTATATCAACAAGCAGGGTGGTACCAAGTCACCACCTCTTGTGGACCATGCCATTCAGATTTGATTCCCAACCTGCTTCACCAGTGCTATCAGCAGATGGGGCACCCCTCCGCACAATCATTCAGCTTGGCGGCCTGGTGCCTGAATTCAAAGCCTTAGCGCAGTTTAACTTGTCCGAGGACAATATGCGCATTATCCAAGTGGCCAGGAAACCCTCTACGAGGTCTCAGTATAGGAGCAAGTGGCTCCGGTTTTGCCACCGGTGTTTAGCTAATCAGCCAGACCCCCAGACAGGCTACGATTGACACGGTTCTCTCGTTCATATCTCATCTGGCAGCTTCGGGCATTCATTTCTTGTCGGACTTACTTGTCGGCTATTGCCGCCGACCTGTCCACTGACAAATGTTACTTTTCTTTGACAAACCCAGTCATTAAAAGGCATTTCGTAGGTCTATTGCATCTTTTTCCACCTATACGCAATCCCCATCCAAGATGGGATTTGAATGTGGTCCTCAGCGCCTTATGCCATAAACCATTTGAGCCCACGGCTACGGCGGATCTAAAGTACCCTTTATGGAAGGTTGCATTTCTGATTGCAGTCATTTCGGCAAAGCGAGTAAACAAGCTTCAAGCTTTGTCTGTGGAACATCGTTCCTCACCTTCCATAAGGACAAGGTTGTGCTCTGCACTCATCCTTCTTTCCTTTACGCTACTCCGGCACCAACTCTGTGTCAAGCGCTTCGCTAAACAGCGATCTGGTGGCCGCTCTCTTTCTCAGCAGGCTCGCTCCTATGGAACAGCCTCCCCTTTCGTCTTGGTCTTGAGCCGGACCTCCTCAAATTAGAGAACCTTCTAAAGACTTTTCTTTTCACCTCCTCCTTCCCTTCTCTGCTAAACCCCACAGTTGCTGAGATTGGTGACCAGGCACTTATGTGTCCTCTTGGGCCCTGGTCTTCCACACCCAATCGCCTTCAGCCTCAGTCCGCTCCCAGCACTTCCCTTGGCACCCACTGTCCTTGCCACCACAGGCCTGCACTTATTTATTGACCGCTGATCTCTCTCACCCAGGCACTTACAGCTGATCATTCTCTAGCACTGCCCTCTTGAAACACCTAGCACTTAACCCCCAACTCCCTCATCCCTTCTCTCTTGCTCTGCACTTGCATGTTCTGAAAGTTCACAAGGCCTAGTAGGTCCACCTCCATCATTGTTATATTTTGTTTTTCATTCCCATGTCCTCTCCTTGTTGGCCTGTGGGCACTTTGAAACACAATTTACTTGATATAAAATTGCCTTACAAATGCACAATAAATAGTCAAGCTCCCAAAATTGAGACATTCCCCACAACAATCCCAGAGTTTCTTTAACCTCCAAAGAAGCCAATGAAAAAGTCCCAAGTGGAAGAAGTGTCCTACCTGAGCAGAGATCAAGGTCCATGTAAAAGAACCTGTGTCCATCCGATGGATGTCATTCGAGAAACAGTCAGCCTGGAAGATGAAAACAAGCAAAGATGTAAATGTACAAAGGCTTAAAAGTAAGGGGAAGAGGAGAGAAGGAGCGGAGGCAGAGACACAGAGGGCGGGAGGCAGAGACACAGAGGGCGGGAGGCAGAGACACAGAGGGCGGGAGGCAGAGACACAGAGGGCGGGAGGCAGAGACACAGAGGGCGGGAGGCAGAGACACAGAGGGCGGGAGGCAGAGACACAGAGGGCGGGAGGCAGAGACACAGAGGGCGGGAGGCAGAGACACAGAGGGCGGGAGGCAGAGACACAGAGGGCGGGAGGCAGAGACACAGAGGGCGGGAGGCAGAGACACAGAGGGCGGGAGGCAGAGACACAGAGGGCGGGAGGCAGAGACACAGAGGGCGGGAGGCAGACACAGAGGGCGGGAGGCAGAGACACAGAGGGCGGGAGGCAGAGACACAGAGGGCGGGAGGCAGAGACACAGAGGGCGGGAGGCAGAGACACAGAGGGCGGGAGGCAGAGACACAGAGGGCGGGAGGCAGAGACACAGAGGGCGGGAGGCAGAGACACAGAGGGCGGGAGGCAGAGACACAGAGGGCGGGAGGCAGAGACACAGAGGGCGGGAGGCAGAGACACAGAGGGCGGGAGGCAGAGACACAGAGGGCGGGAGGCAGAGACACAGAGGGCGGGAGGCAGAGACACAGAGGGCGGGAGGCAGAGACACAGAGGGCGGGAGGCAGAGACACAGAGGGCGGGAGGCAGAGACACAGAGGGCGGGAGGCAGAGACACAGAGGGCGGGAGGCAGAGACACAGAGGGCGGGAGGCAGAGACACAGAGGGCGGGAGGCAGAGACACAGAGGGCGGGAGGCAGAGACACAGAGGGCGGGAGGCAGAGACACAGAGGGCGGGAGGCAGAGACACAGAGGGCGGGAGGCAGAGACACAGAGGGCGGGAGGCAGAGACACAGAGGGCGGGAGGCAGAGACACAGAGGGCGGGAGGCAGAGACACAGAGGGCGGGAGGCAGAGACACAGAGGGCGGGAGGCAGAGACACAGAGGGCGGGAGGCAGAGACACAGAGGGCGGGAGGCAGAGACACAGAGGGCGGGAGGCAGAGACACAGAGGGCGGGAGGCAGAGACACAGAGGGCGGGAGGCAGAGACACAGAGGGCGGGAGGCAGAGACACAGAGGGCGGGAGGCAGAGACACAGAGGGGGGAGGCAGAGACACAGAGGGGGGAGGCAGAGACACAGAGGGGGGAGGCAGAGACACAGAGGGGGGAGGCAGAGACACAGAGGGGGAGGCAGAGACACAGAGGGGGAGGCAGAGACACAGAGGGGGGAGGCAGAGACACAGAGGGGGGAGGCAGAGACAGAGGGGGGGAGGCAGAGACAGAGGGGGGGAGGCAGAGACAGAGGGGGGGAGGCAGAGACAGAGGGGGGGAGGCAGAGACAGAGGGGGGAGGCAGAGACAGAGGGGGGAGGCAGAGACAGAGGGGGGGAGGCAGAGACAGAGGGGGGAGGCAGAGACAGAGGGGGGGAGGCAGAGACAGAGGGGGGAGGCAGAGACAGAGGGGGGAGGCAGAGACAGAGGGGGGAGGCAGAGACAGAGGGGGGAGGCAGAGAGCGAGTGGGGGTAGGCAGAGAGCGAGTGGGGGTAGGCAGAGAGCGAGTGGGGGTAGGCAGAGAGCGAGTGGGGGTAGGCAGAGAGCGAGTGGGGGTAGGCAGAGAGCGAGTGGGGGTAGGCAGAGAGCGAGTGGGGGTAGGCAGAGAGCGAGTGGGGGTAGGCAGAGAGCGAGTGGGGGTAGGCAGAGAGCGAGTGGGGGTAGGCAGAGAGCGAGTGGGGGTAGGCAGAGAGCGAGATCACCACAGGAGGGAGAACCACAACCAACAACTTTCTTCATCTCTTTCAAAGGCAATCTGACTCACAGCATATCTGCCGACTATTTTATGACCCTGACCTGATTTCTTGACAGCAAGGTCTAAACCTCACACTTTAAGGCAACAATTGTAGGGTGGCATATCCCACATTTTCAGTCTATGGTGTAACACAAATACCCCACTTACACAGAGTGCAGGAGAACCAAATGTCCCTGCTCTTTTTATTGCACTGACCTTTTATTCCATACAAAGTATAGATCAGACAGACTTGTAGCAGTGGTACATTACTTACCACTTTCTGGGAGCACCTGTTATGGATGTCTGCATGGCAAGCTGTTCACTACAGAGCTCTAGATGCTGGCCATGCTGCTTTAGCCCAGTCTTTGAGCTTCACTGTCCATTAGGCAGTCTTACTCCTGGGTAAGGGTTAGATATATCCATATATAGTCAGTCATTCACTTTGCGGGCTCTGGTCAGAGACCAAGGCGTAGACGGTGTGCTTAAAACTGTCTTTGACAGAAAAAAGGATGCAGACGGCCACAATATTCACCTAGATCTTTATATATGGGGTCATGGTTGTACCCGAGCTGGCTGTCCATGATTGGACAGCTGTCCAGAGTTTGAATGTTGCAGGCTCCCGGATAAGTGGGCTGTTGTCCCTCAGCCTTTTCTACATCAGGATAAGGTTTGGGAGTCATTATTTTAGTCGACCACTGGAGCAAAAACCGGAAGCGCGAGAAGCTGCAGCGACACGCTGGCAGACTGCTGCTAGGACAACCATCTATCGAAGGTGAAGATCTGCTCTTTCATCAAAAGAATGGACCTTCCACTGTGTCTCCCTCTGTTCAATTGGTGAGCATAACCAGTGCTGTGCCCTGCATCATCATTTATCTGTGTAAAGTTGTGGTCCTGTAGTGGATACAAAGTGTGGCCCCCTTCTATTATTTGGACATCTCTCAGCCTGGTAACTGTGATGTGATGTGATGGGTTATTTATAAAGCGCTTAATACCCAGAGGTTTCTAAGCGCGGACCCGGGGATCAAACCTGTGTTGCTCCGTATTGTCTTGCTTCCAAGGTGAGAGCGTTGCCACTGAGATATACTCCTGAGACAGTGAACTCTCTTCACTGGATTTTGGCATTGTAGCTCTACTGATGCCTGCCAAGAGTAGCCTCGCTGGAGCCCCGTTATCATGTCTGCACAATCTGTGCCGAGTCACCTCGGCTGCTTATCTCAAATGTAGCATTCTAGTGGAACTCCCATCGTAGTGAGATTAGACAGAGGCTCTTCCTCATCTGCACCCGGAGTCCAGGCTGGTTATTTTAGGAACCTTTAGGACACTGGAGAACGGAACCCCCGGACTCAGCTGCAAATCCCTGAACCTCCAATGGAACAGCCTACAGTGAGAAGACGTCCCCCAAAGCTCCAGACTAACCCAAGATCATTGGTCCTCCCGGATTGGGTTGAAGGAGCCTGGTTTATAGGCTTGGCTGGTACCCACTCACCAACACTGAATTTAAAGTCTGATCCTGCAGATACAATTCCAGTTCACTCTCCTGGGGAAAAGGTGCCTAATTGAGGGACGTGCTACTGGACGAGAGCAGAAACTCTCCTAAAAAGGCTCAAGGAACCATCAGAGAACACCATCTAGGAATACGCACAAAACACACCAGCAGACCACTTAGGTTTCCCAAAGGGCCCAGCCAGAATGGCCTCCGTAGGGAGAATGTTCATTTTAGTGTTTAATTCCTCCCACCTTAGAGACCCCCGGTGTTTTGCAGAACTTTTGGACTTTGTATTTTTAATCCTATGTGTTGTCTGTGTTTGTTTTTGGAGTCTGACAAACTTCATAGGCATCATCTTTCTACATTGTGACACACAGCACCTTCAGTGCAGTGGCACAGGGAAGTCTTTCAGATTTCCCAAAGGTTTAAATACCTGCTCTGGGTTACACTACTGTTTCCAAGAGCAGTAAAGTGAAATTGACTTGAATTACCTTTTTGTAACTTTGTAGACCCAGCACACACTAGCTCCATAGAGTGCTGGAGGGGTTACTTAGTATCCCCTTTGTCTACTTTCTCATGTAACATTTTTATGTTACCCTTTCTACAATTAATGGCTGGTGGCAGTGGTTTACTTGTTACTACCATTGAGTGTTTTTACCACGGGCTGTGTTTGCAGCTGCAGTATAACACCCATGGGTGCCCATTTTGTCAAAATGGCCCTGGTCGTCTTTTTTCGCCATTTCTTGTTGTAAAGGTCCTTCTTGAGATTTAACTCTGATGGCCAAACCAGGTTTGGTCCCTTTGTTCGTTTTGTCTTTTGCGGGCTTCAGTGCGGGAAGCTGCCTCTGGCTCAAGCGTTTCCGGCAGGGCAGGAAGCGAGGGAGGTGGCCGAACCGGCCTGTGCTTAGTCTCCTTGGTTACAGAAATGCATCCAAAGGTGAATGGCCGGCTGGCCACCATGCTGTGTGAGGGACAGATAGGCTGCGAATAAATGGGAAAAACCTGCATAAAAAGCGAGGTCTTTTAGACAGAAGGCAGAATCCTATGCAGTTCCCTTAGGGAGCACTACAGGTATATGCAATAAATCCCCTTTTTCTTTTATTTATTTTTTTAAAGTTTTTATTTTGAAAATAAACAATACAAACCAAACTCGCAGCATTATATACAATAAAACCATAGACATCAGGTAACACATGTTACTGCGCTTCAGACCCCCCCTCCCCCCAAGAGCTTATCAACCTTACAGTTCTGTGTCAACCTGGTGCGGTCGGGTGTCGTTTCTTTCCGAAGCTGCAGGGTCCATTTCCGTGCTAAACAGTCCTGTAATTAACATCCTCCAAGCCGCCAGGTTACCCACATCTTCCTCCCCGCAATTGCTACATGCTTCCTGCCATACTGCCGTTTCAGCCTCCGCCCATTTCTGCAAGTCCCGCCACCATATCTCTATCCTCGGCTTATGGCATTGCTTCCAGCTCATGGCTATCCTCTTAGCAAGTACATACGCCAGGTCTCTTAGTTTCCCTAGATGTTTGGTGTTCCGTGGTCTGGGGAACCCCCCCAGGAGGCAGGCCCAGGCCGTGTCTATGCGTATCAGGACCCCCTTGTCTGCCAGTTTCCTCGCCACTTCCCCCCAAAAGACTTCAATCACTGGGCAGGACCAGAACATATGTGTCATGTCTGCGTCTTCCTCATCGCATTTCGGACATGCTTGTCTTCCTGCGCTCGCAAACTTGGCTATTCTCTTGGGGGTCATATATGCTCTATGCGTAATGTATAGCTGTATTTGCTGCAATCTAGCATTCCTGGACACTTTCTTATGGTATCCCATGGCCCGTTCCCACATCCCATCAGTCAGCTGCGCCCCCACCTCCGCTTCCCAGTCCAGCCTCAAATCCATCAAATCCTTCCCCACCCGGGTCATCACCACCTCATACAATCTCGAGATCTCATGTCCGCCCTCTGATATATCATATATCGTTCCAATCAGGGCGTCTGGATCTTCCGCCAGCACCGTCTCCGGCCAGGTCCTACGGATAATCTGCACCAACCGAAGGTACGTGACATATTGGCCCCCGTGCAACCCTGTTTCTTCTCCCAGGTCTTCGAATTCCCTGATGGCCCCCTCCTGCCATATGTCTCCCAATGTGGCCAGCCCAACCGGTTCCCAGTATGTCCTGAGTATTTTCCTAAGCTGGCTGTCTCCCATAGTTAAGGCAACCAGCGGCACCTGTGGGGAACACGGGCACGGGCTCTCTATCAATTGGCACGCTCTGCGCCACATTCTGCACCCAAGCAGCAGCATACTTGGGCGATCATTCAAATCCGGTCTAGGGACCCAGATCTCATTCAGGTAGAACGGGGCACAGTCCCGCCCAACCAGCCTGGACTCAGGAGTTTCCTCATCAGAAAGCCATTTGGTCACATATTGCAATTGGCTGGCCACATAATAGGCCTCGAAGTTCGGCAGCTTAATGCCTCCTCTATCATGTAAGTTTTGCAACTTCCACAGGGCCACCCTGTTGCGGGTGCCGTGCCACAGGAAGTCCCTACACACACTATTAAATTTAACAAAGAACTTCCTGGGTATCAGGTATGGTATGTTACTGAAAAAGTGCAGCAGCCTAGGCAGGACTATCATTTTGAGCATCGCCCCCCGCCCCATCATTGCCAGCGGCAGTTTCTCCCAAAACTGCATGGACATACGGATTTTCTTCACAGCCACCTCGGTATTGTGCAAGTGTTCCTCCACCACAGTATGGCATACATCAATTCCGAGGTAGCGGAAAGACTCAGCTGCCCAAGGCACGGGCAACACCGGTAATCGTTCCGGAGGGACTCCTACATAGCTCCCCAATGGAAACATGCTCGATTTTCCGGGATTAACCGCTATGCCAGACAGTTCCGCATACTTTTCCATGACCTCTAAAATGTACTGGAGGTTTTCCTCCGGATACTTTAGGTACAATAACAGGTCATCAGCATACAAGGATATTAAATGGTTCTCTCCTCCCACCTCGATGCCAACCAGGTCATATTGTTGTCTAAGGTACACCGCCAAAGGCTCTAGGGCCAGTATGTATAACATCGGGGACCAGGGGCATCCCTGTCTGGTGCCTCTACTGAGTCGCCACCTCTTAGATATCACTGATCCCGTGCGCACTCTGGCCAGTGGTTCGCTGTACAGCAGTTTCGCCCACCCAACATAGCCTGGCCCAAACCCGTACTCCTCCAGAGCCGCCAGCAACCACGGCCACCTCACAGAATCAAATGCCTTAACTGCATCTAGGGACACTACCACCATCTCTTCATCACTTCTGTTCCCCTCTTCAATCACCCGGTGGAGTCGTCTGTGATTATGAGTTATATTTCTATTAGGAACATAGCCTGTCTGATCTGGGTGTATCAGTTTACTAATGACCCTTCGTAGCCTATTAGCCAGGACCGCCGTCAGGATCTTGCTGTCCTGGTTCAGCATTGACAGCGGCCTATACGAACCACAGCATTGTCCCGGTTTGTTAGGCTTGGGGAGCGGCACAATTAGCGCTTCTCCGAGCGTATCCGGTAGCCGACCCTTCTCAAAGGATTCGTTGAACATCTCCAGCATAGGAGGAAGTATCTCTGCCCTATAGGCTTTATAAAACTCGCTCGGGAGTCCGTCCGTGCCTGGGGTCTTGCAGGTGGGCAACCGTTTCACTACCTCCTCAAGTTCATCGAGTGTAATGGGTTCATCTAGCTCCTCCCTCTCTTCGTCGCTAATCCTGGGTAGCTCCATGTCTTTCAATGTATTTCTGATCTCTTCCTGATTTTCTCTCTCCCCCTTTGTCCGCATACAATGCTCTATAATAATCAAAGAAGACTTTGTTAACTCCTTCTTGGGTGTCAGCCTCCTCCTCGTTCTCTCTGGCTATTATCCTGGCCTGGGGGTTTCTCTCTTATATAACCATGCCAGTAGGCGGCCAGTTTTGTCTCCACCTGCATGCTGCCTCTCAACATATTTTCTGTAGTTAAGGTTACAGAGCCGCTCCCAAAGCTCCGAACACCGCTGCTGCAGCTCAAGTACTAAGTCCGCGTCCCCTCCTGCCCTGTTGCATTTGCGCTCCAGTTCTCTCTCCGCCTTCTCTAGTTCCGCCAGGACCCCACCCTGCAGGCCCTTTGACTTGGAAATGGCGTCACCCCTCAACACTACCTTGAAGTCCTCCCAAAGCGTGCCAGCCGAGTCTACACTGCCCGTGTTCACCTCAAAATACTGCGTGATCGCATCTCTAATGTCCTCTCTAAAGACCGAGTCTCTAAGCGTCTCAGCGCGAAGGTGCCATGTAGGTATCCGCGCCCTTGGGCGGCTATACTGCCAGGTCAACACCAAGGGCGAGTGGTCCGACAGGACCCTCGCTCTGTATTCGATTTGAGTGGTCGCTGTCACCACCTCTGACGTGGCAAAGAAATAATCTAATCTTGTGTGTAAGTGCTGTGGGGCAGAGTAATGAGAATACTGCGAAGCATTAGGGTGTTTCAGTCTCCAAACATCCGCCAGCCCAAAGTCGTCCAGTAATACATGCAATACTCTGGCCACCGGGGTGGGCCGAGCGATCTTACCGTCGGACCGGTCCACCCTTGGGTCAAGAACACAGTTAAAGTCCTCCCCCCCAAATAATCGCTCCCCCCACGCACGTGCCCAGGCGAGCGCATAGGGTCCTAAAGTATGCGGCAGTGTTCTGGTTGGGGGCATATGTGTTGATAATACACACCTCCCTATTTTCTATCAGAGCCCCAAGCATGACCAGTCTGCCCTCCGTGTCCACCACCTCCCGTGTAACTCTGAGCGGGACGTGCGGTGCCACCCAGGTTAGCACCCCCCTGGCATAGGCAGAGTACGGGGAGCCCACCACCGTGCCACTCCACTTTTTCCTCACAAGTTCCAACTTATCTTGGGTCAGATGTGTTTCTTGCAGCAGTGCAATATCAATCCTCTGCCTCTTAAGGTACAACATGACTTTGTTCCTTTTTAAATAACTATTAAGTCCCCTGACATTCCAGGTGACAATCTTAAGGTCCCCCATAGCTAGTATGCATCTTCCTACCCCTCTTATAGCGGCCCCCAACCGCCCACGCGACACAGAAGGCGTCCCGTTCCAGTAGCTCCTCGTATAAGCTCGAATCCCCTTTAACTATGTACACAACAAAACGCCAACTTCCCATCCCTCCCCCCCCGTCCCTTTCCCAACATCACACACCCCAACTGCTGCCCAGCTTCAACCTCAGAGCTCAGGCACCCCCACATCTAGCTCTGCAAGCACCAGTCGGTGCCCGGAGCCCAGTAGGGTGAGGTCGCCCTAATGGCCACCCAACTAAAGCTATTGTGGGAAAGAGTATCGCTCCGCAAGGCTCCCGTTCAACAGTAATCACAGTGCCCATGACAAGTAGTACAATCATCTGACCTTCTATACCGAAGGCTTCGCACCGACTATATTCAAGTCCCATGAGCCACGCCATCTTGCGGCGCCATTTTACACCTCCCGTATCTCCTCCGAACCCTTTCTGGGCAGATCTTCTGATTCCTGAGGGCATCCTTGTGCATCAAGCCACCCCATGGCATCCTCCGGGGTCTCAAAAAACAAAGTTTTGTGTGCATGAATGACCTTCAATTTTGCAGGATAGAGTAGCATATATTTATGGCCCGCTTCTCTCAGCCACCGCTTTACAGACCCAAAATTCATTCAACTATGTTGTACAGTCAAAGTATAATCCGGGTAGGCCGTGATGTTTGCCGCTCCTCTCGTGATCGTCCCTCCTTTTCGGAAGTGTTCCAGTATCCTCTCCCGGTCGCGATAGTTAAGAATTTTGGCAATCATAGGCCTAGGCGGGTTCCCCGGAGGCGGCCTCCTTGTTAGGGCCCTATGTGCCCTTTCTACTGCAAATCCTTGGGATAGGGCCCCTCCGGGTATCTCCTGCAAGAACATGGATTCGATGAAATCCGTAGGGTCACGGCCTTCCATCCCCTCCGGTAGGCCCACGATGCGGATGTTGTTGCGACGGGCTCGTCCTTCCGCCTCCTCCGCTCTGCTTTCCAGGTTGTCCACCCTCTGTAGCAGGGCGTGCAAGTCGGCTTTATGGGTGGCACAATCCGCGGTATTCGGTCCAACTTCTTTTTCGAGGGACTCTGTGCGCTCCGCCAGGGCCCTGACATCCTGTCTCAGCAAGTTAACGTCCTCTTGGACCTCTCCAACCTTGAGGTCCAACGCCGTTTTTAATTCAGTGACGGCCAGTTCCAACTTTGATTCCCAGGCCGCCCTCAGATCTGCAATCGCCGCCAGGATTTCTTGGTTGGTGCACGAAGGCGTCGCGCTGCTCGCGGCCAGCGCATCTTTGTTCTTGGTGGTGTCTTGGCTCGGGGACGCCCTGGTGAATTCGTCCAAGGTGGGCTGTTTCGCTTTTGGTCGCACTGTCCTGCTCGACATGACTCAAGGAATCAACAGGCTGCTCAAGGGACAAGTGTGCACACAATGCGCCTACTCCGCTGGGTCACCGTGCGGCTCGCTCTATCTCTGTTCCGGGCCCTGGTCGGCCATTTTGTGTCGCCCTTTGTCCCCGGCGTCTTTTAACTCATCCTCACCGATCTCCGTCGCCGTTACTCCTGCGCCTACCAGAAGTTCACAGTGCGTAGCCCACACCTTCACACACCAGCATGCGTATCGTCGGTGGTCAGTGGTCCATCATACCGCACAGATTTGCTCGGATCATTGTAGGATCTCGGGAGCTCCTCCAGAACGCGTCCTCCTACATGGCTCTCGTAGCCACGCCCCCCAATAAATCCCCTTTGGTATCAGTCTGTACCACTCAGATTTAGTTGGTAGCTGCGGCTGAGCAGTCAGACTTATCTCAAGAGGGAGACGAGCAGTATTCAGGGTTTACACATTAGGACTACAATACTATGGAACAAGGAAACGCTGACCAAAGCTTTGTATCAAAAAGAATATATATGTTTATTTTACACACTCTGATGTTCACACACACATCACTATTATTAAAGCAAGTTAAAACAGTCAAGAAAAGTATACACAACTCCCTAATTAAATTGTAGACAAGTTTGAGCAGGAGTGAAAACTGAGCAAAACGGCACATTCTTCAGAGGGAGGGAAAGAACAAGTTATACAGGTTTAGACTCTAACACACCATCAACACTTCCCGAATAGATTGTGAACCATTTAGGCAAGGCAGTACTTTAGCATATGCAATACTGAGGTGAAAACTGAGCAAAATGGTACTTCACAATATTAAAAAGGGGAAGGAAAAATGTGGGTATAAGTGTTAGGTGCACCAACACATTTGTAGGTGAAAAGCAATCTAGAGAAGGCAGTTGTAACAGATTTAGCCAGAGTCAATAGGCCTGTGCCAGAGTCAACGGTGCAAGGCAATGTGCCCAGGATCAAACTGTTCTAGTAGCTGCAGTCAAGTCTTCGTTTAACGAATTTGAAAAGGCAGTTACAGAAGGTAAAAGATAATGTTAGACGATAGGGGCGGCCAACCAGGAGGTAAGAGCGATACCCAACAAAACGGGAGGCCTGGCGGAACAATGTACCTTTAAAGTGGAAGAGGCTCCGGCGGTAGCGGTAGTTCCTGGCAGTTCCTGCAGTTCGGGAGATCCAGCAGAGGAAGAGGCTCTCGTTGTGGAGGAAGGTTCGAGTTACTGCACTGCCCAGGGATGAAGCCAGCTGCGGTGCTGCCAAAACTAATAAAAGGTACGTTCCTTTAAATCGCCGTCGTGGTGGACGGGTGCCTGGCTATCCGGTCTCCGAGTGCAGGGCACTGGCGATTCGACCAAGTCAGGTCCTGGAAGGCGATTGGTGAACTGGTTGACCCCACCAGCTCAAGGGAAGAAGACTCTTGCAGGCGAAGAACCTCGAGTCGTTGGAGAAAAGTGGTGAGGATCTGCAGCAGGGCTTTACCGGTGGTTCAGTCGTTGCAGATGTCTTCAGCTTCTCTCCTCTTCGGGTTCCTAGTTCCAGTGGCAACGTCTTGTCCTCCAGCCCTCCGGACCCTGCTTTTATGCAGCAAGACCCCCCCCATTCATACAGCTTAGTGGTCACTCACACAGTGGGGTGGCTCTCCTGGTGGGAGAACCCCCCCCAGCCTATCAGGGCAGAGTGTGACTTGGGTTGCGTAGGCAACCCTGTCCAGGGTGCCTATTCCCCACCCACACATCCTGTCTACCCCAGACTCAGTGGCGCAGAGAGGAGGGCTTCTGTGCAGAAGCCGCCAAAAGGACCAGCAAATGATCCCCGACCTGGGTTAGGATTTCAGAGAAAGACACGAGAAGAACAAGTTACTTACCAACTGGTAACGTTCTTTCGATTGGATGTTCCTCCAACGTATTCCTCATCTTAGATATGTATTCCATCCAGCTTTGCTGCTCTTCGGAAATTTTTTCGGCAGAGGGCGCCGTTGGCCTCAGTTCTGTTTTTCCCCCTTTTTTGCCTGTGATCTTGTACTGTGTAGATTGTGCCGGCAGACAGGTATCAGTCTTGCGAGATTTGAGATTGCAAAAACCCGGAAAAATCTACAGAGGGGTAGGTTGGGAGGGCGATGAGGAATACGTTGGAGGAACATCCAATCGAAAGAACGTTACCAGTTGGTAAGTAACTTGTTCTTCGAGTGGATTGTGTCCTTCAACGTATTCCTCATCTTAAAATAGACTCCCAAAGCAGTATTTTGCATACTTTCTCTGGAGGAGGGGTCAGATATTTCCCCCGCCCCCAATGCCTTTAGATACGAAATAAAGCATTGCTTTTCCAAAAGTCAGCTCCCTAGACTGGGAAACATCCAGGTTATAGAATTTTGAGAAGGTGTGTAGTGAAGACCAAGTTGCTGCTTCGCAAATGGACCTTATTGAAACACCTCTTTGAAGGGCCGTGGAAGAGGCGATGCCTCTGGTGGAATGAGCCCTTAACCTTTCTGGTGGGTCTTTGTGTGCTAGTCTGTAGCATTCTGAAATGCAAAGTACGATCTAACGTGAAATTGTCCGTTTTGTTACCGATTGACCCAGTTTCCTTCCTGTGTAGCCTATAAACAACTGGTTGTCCACTCTAAGCCTAGAAAGTCTAGAGATGTAAAGGCTTAAAGCTCTTTTTGGATCCAGTCTGTGTAATCTTTCCAACTCCTTAGAAGGATGGGGTGGAGGATAGAATGCGGGTAAAACAATTTTCTGACAAATGAAAATCAGATATTACTTTTGGTAAAAATTATGGTTTAACCCTCAATACAACTCTGTCCTTATGGAACATAGTATAGGGTGGCCCAGAAGACAGTGCCTGCAATTCGCTCACTCTTCTTGCTGATGTTAGAGCAACTAAGAAGGCAGTTTTCCACGTTAGTAATCTTAATGGACACGTGTGCATAGGCTCAAAAGGAGCACACATTAAGAATTTTAGGACTAAATTGAGATCCCAAATCGGTACTTGAAATGGGCGAGGAGGAAACACACTAGTGAGACCTTTTAAGAATTGTGTTATCAAAGGAATTTTGAAGTATGAGCATTCTTCCGATGAGCGCTTGAAAATGGAAAGGGCCGCAAGGTAACCTTTTATTGTTCCGATATTTAGACCTCTATGTGCTAGGGTCAGAAGAAAAGATAGTACTTCCGTAATAGAACATAGAAAAGGATCGGCATTCTTTTCTCTGCACCAGTTGCAAAACTTTTTCCAACGGCAACGGTATAGAGACTTTGTTGCTGGCCTTCTTGCCGAAAGCAACACCTCCATAACATCATCTGGAAGGTTCCAATCCCTGTAGCTCAGCCTTTCAGATACCAAGCATGAAGGTTGAGTGTTTTGACCTCTGGATGGAGAACCTGACCTTCCATTTGAGAGAGAAGGTTCTCTCTCTGAGGAAGACGTATTGGAGGACAGATGGACATATCTAGAAGGTCCGGATACCACGTTCTCTTGGCCCAATCCGGGGCAATTAGGATCATGCGGTTCCCGAAGCGTCTCAGCCTCCTGATGACCTGAGGAATGACGGGAATCGGAGGGAACACGTACAATAGTAGGAAATTCCACTCTACCACGAACACGTCCCCCAGGGCTCCTCTCAGGGGAAGTTCCCTTGAGCAATACCTTTCGCATTTTTGGTTGGTACTGGTTGCGAACAGGTCTACCTGAGGTGTTCCCCAAAGGGCGAAGATCTCTTGAATGACTTCCTGAGCCAGTTCCCATTCGTGGGACACCGTGCTCTGCCTGCTCAGAGCATCTGCCGTCATATTCTCTTCCCCGGCTAGATGAATTGCCGTTAAAGAGATTCCCTCCTGAATCGCCCAATACCAGAGCTGCATTGCCTCTCTGCACAGAGGTAGTGACCCCACACCCCCTCTTTTGTTTAGGTAATGCATGGCCACTGTGTTGTCCGTCATTATCAGGACATTCCTTCCCCTGACAGAGGGCAGAAAGGCCTTCAGAGCTAGTCTGATTGCCCTCAGCTCTGAAAGGTTGATGTGCAGTTTGGACTCCGATGGAGACCAACGACCGTTGATTGTCAAATCATTGGCATGAGCTCCCCACCCCAGGAGTGAGGCGTCCGTCACTACTGTGATCTCTGGCCATGGTTTCCAAAAAGGTTCTCCCTTTAGGATGTTCTCTGCACAGGTCCACCATAGAAGGTCTTGTCTGACCTTGTTCAGAATCTGAAGAAGATCCGTCATTTGACCCGAGAACTGGGACCACTGAGTCTTTAGAGCCCATTGAAGGGATCTCATCCTCAAGCGTGCCTCTGGCACCAGGAAGATGCAGGATGCCATGAGGCCGAGCAACCTTAAAAAGTCGTAAGCCTGGAGATTTTGGGCATTTTGGAATTTGGAAACCATCTGAAGAATGTCTTGAGCCCTCGCCTTGGGAGGCGAGCTCTTTCCCAAGGATGTGTCTAGTACAGCTCCTATATACTGAAGCTGTTGGGAAGGTGTCATCTGTGACTTCTTGAAATTGAGGGAGAAGCCCAGTTTGTGGAGGAAGTGGCAGGTGACTTTCAGATGATCCAGTGCTTGCTCGGCAGAACGCGCTCTGATCAACCAATCGTCCAGGTAGGGGTAGACATGAATCCCCCCCTCTCCTGAGGTGCGCTGCCACCACTACCATTAACTTGGTGAAGACCCTCGAGGCGGAGGTCAACCCGAATGTCAGGACTCAAAACCGATAGTGTGAGTCGCCAACTACGAACCTCAGGTATTTTCTGTGTTTGAAATGAAACGGCACATGAAAATAAGCATCCTGGAGGTCCAATAACACCAACCAGTCCTGAAGTTGAAGGGCCTGAAGGATACGAGAAAGGGTAACCATCTTGAACTTGTCCTTCCTGAGGAACTAGTTCAAGTTTCTTAAGTCGAAGATGGGTCTCAGTCCTCCGTCCTTTTTGGGGATCACAAAATACGGGGAGTACCATCCCTTGTTCCTCTCCGCTGCAGGTACTGGTTCTATAGCACCTTTCTCCAGCAGGGTTAAAACTTCCTGCTGTAGGAGCGGGTTTGAAGACTTCAACGGGTGTCTCCCTGGTGGATTGCTTTGAGGTTGCTTTAGAAAGGGAAGGCAGTAGCCTTGGGCTATTATTTCTAGAGCCCAAACATCTGAAGTAATGGCTCGCCATTCTTGCAGATGCTGTGACAGCCTGCCTCCCACAGGTGTTTTGTGATGCAAGTCCTCAAAGTGGTTTTGTGGCGGATGTTGCAGCCGCTGATGGCAGAGAGGCTGCAGCTGGAGCTGGCTTAGCACATTTTCCTCGTCCACCGCGAGCAACCTTTTTCTGGCTCCTTTGACTGGCCATTCCTCTCGCTTTTCCATATGAGGTGTAATAACAATAGGATCGTCCCCTCCGTGACTGCCCTTGTGCACAAAAAGGCAGAGGTTGCCCAATAGCAGCTCCTAAAGATTTGGCAGCTGCTTTTGAGGTCTGCAACCTCTCAAGGTTCTCGACAGCCTTGTTGCCAAAAAGGTGAGACCAGTCAAAAGGCATGTTCAGAAGGTGGTTCTGTACATCCGGTGCAAAACCCGACTTCCGTAACCACGCAAATCTGCGCATTACTGTGCTAGTGCCCATGCACCTGCTTACATTATCCACAGTGTCCAATCCAGATTGTAGGGATTCCTGCATGGCTTCCTTTCCATCTCTAATGATGGCTAGGAAACATTCCCTTTCTTCCCCTTCTGGTATGTGCTCCGCCGCCATTGCGATGCACTCCCACAGAGTGTACGAACATTTTGCCAAGGCACATGTGGAAGTCGCAGATTTTAAATGCCATGCTCCCAGCTGAAAATACCTTCCGTGCCCAACCAACCACACGCTTATCGTCCCTGTCTGGAGGGATAGACGGGTACGCAAGTTTGTTGGAAGCTGTGGCTGCCTCTATGACCAGACTCTCGGGAGTTGGATGTTTTGACAGATAGCCGGGGTCGCTACTGGCTGGGTGGTATTTTGATGCGAGGGACTAATTTACCAGAGGAATAGAATCCGGAGTTTCCCAATTCTTGGCCACCCTGTTTTGCAAGGCTACATGAAAAGGTAGTACTGGGTCTTCAGTGGGACCATGGTCCAAAATGTCTTAAATCATCTTAGACGAATTGGGCTGGTGGTTTAGCCCATCCCAAGTAATCTACCACCTTGGTTATTAACTGACGGTAAAATGGACTGGAATGCTCTCCTGGATCTGGTCTACCAAAGTCATTCTCAGGAGATGTATCAATGCCACTTGCATTTTGTAAAGACTCCCACCAAATCCCTCATTCTGCTTTCCTCCGAGTTCAAGCATTATGGGACATTTGGGGTGCCATATTCCAACCCAAAAGGTACATTTTCCTCATCAGATCTCTCCTGTTCCTCAGAAATTGAGTTCAGGGATTTGAAAAACTCCTTCCTAGGGACATAGGACCACATAGTCATCGACAGGGTCTGTTTCGAGTCTGCTTCGAGGGCGTCGAGGCGGTCTTCGACGATTTTCCCTTCGAGATGTGACAGGTCTTAGATGGCGTCGGTGACCTCGAGCGGTCGACTCGACTCGAGCATTTTTCGCTCGGCGTTCTGGCAGGTTCCCTGTCCTTTTTTTTCGATCACCCGGGGTCGAGGGCGCGCGAGTGTCGGAGCGATGACGCTCCCGGCCGGCTTCCAAAGAAGGCGCGGACCGAGGCTTTGCCTTCTCAAACACCTCCATCATTTTGACCCTGAATGCTTCCCACTCTTCGGAAGACGAATGTTTCGTGGGGCATTTCATCCTTTTCGGAGACTCGTCTGACGACAAGTTGGAGGGAGACCTGTGGCGTCGTTTCTTCGATTTATTTGACCAAGACGACGAGCGACGAGAATCGCTTCGGAACCTAGATCGATGCCTTTCGCATCGAGGAGATTTATCCTCACGGGGTCTCGACTCGACGCTAGAGGCTTTTCGATCTACCTGTAGCTTTCCTCTTTCTCGCAATGCCTTCCCCGTCATCGCCTGACACTTCGAACAGGCCTCCATGTCGTGGCCTTCTCCGAGGCACCACAAACACTCACGGTGTGGGTCCGTGATCAACATTTTTGAGCCGCACGACTTGCACTTTTTGAATCCCGATCTCGGGGTCGTGGTCGGCGTCAATGACGAGGACATATTTCTTCTTTGCATATTATATCTTCACAGACCGCGAGGCGTGCCGAATGTCCTGAGCAACGTATACTACGGAAAAACGGAACTGAGGCCAACGGGCGCCGCGGGTGCTACTTATACACCTGATGACGTCACCCTCGACGGAGTCCTTCGAGGGACCATCGACTCGATGACATCGACGCACGGCACCCTATGCCGAAAAAATTTCGGAAGAGCAGCAAAGCTGGATAGAATACATATCTAAGATGAGGAATACGTTGGAGGACACAATCCACTCGAAAGAAATATTATTAAAGTTCTGGCAAAAACAAAGACGCAGGATTAAAGTTAATATTAAAATAAACTGGCTGTCAGTAAATGTGGTAGCCTCGAAAAATGGGAAAATCCCATAGGGAAATATTTGCGGTCGAATATTTACGGTAGTAACCACTGCCACCAGTCAGAAACTTTGGAGAGAGGGACTGTACGGTACCCCCTCGAAAATGAACACTAGGGAAAAACTATTAACCCTTTCCAGTACTTCCATAGTAAGATGGGTTGTACTGGTTTAGTTCATAATTATTGACTAGTAAAGTCAATGGGGACTTTACATGCCCTGGGAGACAGTAGTCAGTACCAGGGTATGGAGTCTATGTTTGGGGGTCACTATGTCACCACTGTGGTACTGCACTGAGGGTGCTGTGTACCACATATGTTAAAAAGAGGATTCCTATGAGAGTGAGGAAAAACCCCATAGACCATAAGCACACAAGATAGCCTAAAACACACACTAGCAATCTGCCTAAGAGTGGGAAAAAGAGTCTCACTCTTAGCAGGAGAAAAAAATAAACCCCTCAAATCCAGCAAAGCTGCTGGGGGACTCTAAGTAAGGGAAATTAGCCTTTGAAGAGAATTCTCCCTAACAAGGACTCCGAAGAAGAACTTGGAAGAGACACTTGCTGCAACTCCTGGACCATTGGTTTGCCCGGTGAAGCCTTGCTGCAGTGCTGGAATTCACTTCCGACTAGAGAAGCCCTGCAAAGGACAATTTCTCCCCTTGGGTTGGTTGGACCAAACGACCCCAAGAGAAACTCATCTAGAAAACCTCACCTTGCTGGCTGTACTTCCATTTTCCATTGCTGCTGCAGGAACCAAGTGCCAGGGAGAGGAACACCAGAATCGAGTGCCTCGTTTTTAAGCCGGACCCGAGCTCCAGGAAGATCCTCCAGACTCCCTCTAAGCAGGGCTGACCAAGCCTGAGGCACCTCAACAGAGTGCTGGACCCCAGAAGCAAGGAAAGCCCACAAGGTGTCCAAGAACCACGGTGGTGCTATTCGTGAGAAGCTGAAACTGCTAAGTGCTGCTGATCTGAAGTTTGTCCATTGCTGCTGTCGACCTTCGAATCATAGTGCAGGAGTCCCCAGGCGCCCTTCCTCTTGTCCCCACGACTGAAGCCCAGGGACAACAGGATCTGCCATACTACAACAGTAACAGAAGCCAGCTGTAACCAATTTCTTCAGACCTAAGGTACTGTGAACTAAGGAGTCCTTACCTCTGGTTGTGTAGCTTGCTTGCTCTCAGTTGAGACTTGCATTGGCTGCCTTTTGCAGAGTTGCTTGCGGCTTTGCACCTCACAAGCCTCCCAAATTATGGCTCAGCAAGTGTTTTATTTTTCTACAAAGCTCTCTAACACTGTGCAAGACTTTTTACTTACCTTCAAGAAGTGCCTCCGTTCCATTAAACTTTGCTCAATTGACATTGGCTGTGCTGGCTCCCTGAAAGACTCGAACCTCTGACTTTGTTTTGATCTGCCCCTCCAAAAGTCATACAATCTTTACTTATATAGCTGGGAAAGGGTTAATCTACTTACTTGTATAGTTGGACAAGGGTTAATCTAAATTGCATTGGGGGGTTCAAAAGTGCTAGAATGTTTGAGAAACTTGTAAACCATTGTTTCCTCCCCTAACCTTTTCCTTTTGACACCAAACTCAGTATTGCCCTAAATGTACCAGTGAGATATCGATGTCCACAGTGTCCTAGTTATTGAAGTCACCTTAGGTTATAGGAAGTGTCTGCATGTCATCCCAAAAGGGTATCTACTGATTTATTGAAACAGAGTGTACTTTTGAAGTATATTTAGGTGTTCTATATTTGCTCCCTTATAAAGAAGGCTTATTCAACTTACTTTAAATTAATAAATAATTATTTAATCAAGAAACCTTCAGTGCAAGTGTTCATTTGAATACCGGTCACTGTGAAGCTTTATGTTGCAACCCTACATCTCACATTGACCCCCCTCTTGAGACAGCACCAATGTAAATATGCTAATATTCAAATGTTTTGACTATATTGAAATACATGTTTAATTGTAAAGCACCCACCAAGAAAAATGACATTTCATGTATCCAGCAATGTAAATGTAAGGCACAAATTTTGTCCCCAAAAAATATAAATTTATCTTGAAGTAAATTAGGCACTTTTCTTTGAGGCAAAATGTAGATCCTATTAAGTGAAAGGAAAATGAAGAATAGTTATAACCATAATACAAGAACCCAATAGGCCCTATCCAAGATGGAGGAACAATGAATGAGTGACAATCACTGTCACGTGATCTCTATGTATAATAAATATTAAATAAGGCTTTAATCACACACAGAAAAGATAAGACCTAGCGTATTATTATTACCTTTACTCACTGAATGATCGTTGGGAAAATAATCAATCGGCCCCAAAGCAAGATAGAGGAGTCACGATCACTAGACAATTCTGCTCACGTGACCGCGACTCAATACAAACACTAAATACTGCCGTAATCGGCCCCAAAGTAAGATGGAGGAGTCACGATCACGTGACAATTTTGTTCACATGACCGCGACTCAATACAGACACAAAATACGACTGCAAACGTTTTGCAGTGCAGGTTATCAGGCCAGCAGACCGCATCCAAAAAAGGAAAGCAGTTTTGGAAGCAGATAAGGAGCATACCAGTACGAACAAGGTAAGCCTCATTAGAGCATACTTTCATTAGTCTCAGACTAAACATTGATCCTAAATTGAAATGCTCACTAGCATTTAAAAAAAAAAGTGTTCAAAATTTGTGTTAAACCAAAACGAAATATATTATCATAGCGCCTTTGTTTTGAATGCTTTCTCTTTTTCCCTCCCCTGTTTTCACAGTGCCATTACAAACAGAAACATATAAAGAAAGCAAGGGAAATCCTTTACAAAACGCCAAGTAGAGCCAAACTGCATTCAATCAGGTCACTGAATATCCCAAAAGTGAGTGCCTTTTTCTGATTTAATCATTGTTTTTTCTACAATGTTGGTATAAGAAATACTTCATGTACTAAAGTGAGTGCTTGCAAAAACGAGGAAAACAATGCAGTAAAAACTGTTTAACTTCTTTTCATTTACAGAACCTTTTGGACAATTTGTAAACCGAAAATAGGTTTCTTTCTGTAAAGAGTCACAAAAAAGCTCTGTATTCCCACCTGAAGAACCGTCTGAAACTATAGACAGTGAAACGCGTGTCGAGGGAATTAACTATAAAGCACTTATGTGAGAAAAAAAAAAAAAAAAAAATCAACAAACTAATTAAAGAAAACTTGCGAAAAAACAATTTGGATTCCTCTTTTCATTTTTTATTAATAAACTTGCTGAGGCCGCACACACAAGTTTCGGCCTCTCTCTATGAAAAAGACATTTTTTTCCCCTCTTGAGCTATGCCTGGCTGCTCAGTCACGATACCAACTTGTGTAGTACAGACTTATGCCAAAGGTTGGGTTAACTATTGCCAATAGATCTCTCGCTCTTGCTCTAGGAACAGTCTTAGAACAGCCAAACACCGAACAGAGCTCACAGTTCCTTAGGTATCTTAGAGGAAATGCTTTCTCAGCGTAGTCTGAGCCTGTCAAGCCACGCTGCTCTGCGCTATCAGCAATTCTCCAAATCTCCTTTGGGGGGAGATGGATGCCCTGGATGCGGAGGCCTTAAAAGCACTCCTAAATGTATCCACTTATTCTGGGGAAATGGCCCCCTGAGCTGCGTCCCAGATTAAATCTCAATCTACTCAGGGTCTATGGACGACAGTTATAGGTCAGAAGATATTAATGTTTCGGAGCCGCCTTAACCTTTCCTAACCTGGGCCGAAAAAAATTGATTTCTTTATTTTATTTGTTAGACAACAGGAACATTGGTCTGCTCGCACCAAGAAATCAACTCAGCACCCACTTCAGACCAGGAGGGTCCACCACAAAAAAAAGTTAGAAGAGCACAGCACAATGATGATGAATTGTACTTCACCAGCGAAGGGCCAAACGGTGAACAAAAAAGTGGAACTTGTCCTAACTAGAGTTAATGTCTTGAGGTTGTCACTGTATCCCTGCCCTTCATCAAATCTACACTGATGATCTTGCCATTTTGGAGTTTATAAGAGAAGAGCGTTTTGACTTGGTACCCCTTCATCTATGCTCTACCGTGGTAAAGAACTTGATGCTCTCCGTCGCCTTGAGTTTTTTGCTTATATGTTTTGACCTTGCAGACCTGAGCGATGGAGGGTGCGGGGGGCTATAGATGTCATCCAACCATCAACAAAGAGTCTCTGTCACAGGAAGGTTGGGATCAGCAGCTCCTCTACACATAACGCAAGCGATATGCACTTAGAAAGGCATCCCCAAGGGCCAAAAGGAGCGACTTTCTACAACCCTTCAGTCACTGAGGGCTTCCCTCAAAGTCATGTGAGGGTAAACCTGACGTGGACAATAAAACAAGGTACAACCAAGGATATATTTGGTGCCTTAACTGCTGGAGGACGAATCCTGTGCATGGCTGGCGGAGGCCTTATTAAAACGAAGATAACCACTAGGTTAACCCCCCCTCCCCAAGGGAAAAGAGAAAAGACCCTCTCGTTGGCCTGATGGAAAAAACAGGGGTTCTCTCGTCTTTTCTCTAAAGGGGACCTGAACTGGGGCAACCTCGATTTTGCATGCTTACAAGAAACATGGCTAAGAGAATGTCCAGTATTATATGGGTTTACCAGGCTCTTGAACCTGGCTATTATGGGCGCAGCAGGGCGCCCTCAAGCTGGCCTACTAGCCCTAATCGGGACAGGGAAGGGTTTTGAAGTAAAATCTCACATTAGAAGAGGCCCCTTTATTCAGCAAACCATATTGCTGAACAGGTGGAGAGGCCGGATCTCAAAGGAGGGGCAGTCTAAAAACCTGATAATTATAAACATCTACTGGAAACCACTACGAACTGGTGCAAAAGCAATGCTTAAGACGTCGGCCAGTCAATCGATGAGACCTACAGCCAAAATGATCAGTCAATTCTCTGTGAAGACTTGAACTTGTCCTGTACCGATGAAGTTGGGACAGTGATCCAGGGAGACTCAAACCCATGTAACATGCACGTCCAATGAGGAATCCTTTGGCTGGCCTAATGGAAAGCAAGAATCTCCACATTCTAAATGGCATTTTGAAACAGCAGGGCACTGTCATCACACTTGGGAACAGGGTTTGCAAAGATCGGTCATAGACTACATCTTTGTCTCCAGGGACCTGATGGACACCCTGGACACCCTAGAAGTACTTCCTTCAAGTTCTAGCGACCATAACATACTAAAGATGAAATGGGCCACTCAAGTGGTGACACCCCCACAAATAATGAACTTGAAACTTGAGGCAGCAAATAA
Source organism: Ambystoma mexicanum (assembly GCF_040938575.1). NCBI lineage: Eukaryota > Metazoa > Chordata > Amphibia > Caudata > Ambystomatidae > Ambystoma > Ambystoma mexicanum. The sequence goes on from NC_090928.1 coordinate 1,286,602,653, forward strand.
ACGCTGCCTGATAATGATGAAAGAAGATGTAGAACACGCAACTGCCGACTTCTCTGCTAAACTCAGGGAGATGGACTCTTTAAACCCACTGGGTGATGTTAATTACGTGCCTACTTTGGCATCATTTTTGGTTAAGAACGGGGCAAACAGGAGAGTACCCTGTAGACACCTGCATGTATACAATCAGCTGGGAGCCTAAATAAAATGAGCGATGAAGAGTGCGGTCTGGATGGTCAAGAGAGCGAGACAATTGGCCTGGGAATCAGCCGTGAAAAAGATCAGAAACAACTATAAAAACTGGCTCCATGGACACAAAGGTTCCATTGCTCAGCAGGACGCAGAGTGGATGCTGAAAGCGATTAGCACTAAGAACACAGCAGTCGAGACTGGGCTCTAACCTCACTCAAATAAACAGAGTGGCAGAGGGCGTTTGAACGGACTTCTTTAGGTCCCCATATGCAGCCCCCTCTCTAGAAGAGAGCATTCAGCGGCCCGCATCTAGTCCCTGGAGATTGGCTTTTGATCAAGAAGATCTGGTCAACTTAATTAGGAGGGCTAACCCCTCACGTGCACCAGGCCTGGATGGTCTTTCAAATGCAATCTTGAAAGTAAATCTGGATGAATGGGCCCCAATGCTGGAAATGACCCTGAAGAACGCCCTGATGGCTCAAAAGGTTCTTGATTCTTGGAAGTCGTCAAATGTGGTGGTGATTTTTCAGAGTGGTAACAGACAGAACACTAACAGCTACCGGCCTATCACCCTTGTGGACATTTTGGGAAACGCCTACGCAGCTCTACTTCTAAGGCTGCAATGACATCTTCCAGAGTGGATTCGTCAAAGGCCTGGGGACTGCTCCCCCCAATCTCTTTCTATCGATTCTGAAGGATAAAACCACCAGGGCAAAGGGCAAACTTTATCTAGCCTTTGTGGACTTTAAAAAAATCTTTGACAACATCAACAGGGAGAGCTTCTGGAGTAAATTAGCTGCCTGGGGTTAGAAGATCTTGCGACTCAACTAAGACCCCTCCATACCCATACAACGATCGGAGTATGTCTAAATGCTAGTGGGTGGCTAAGCAAGGAGGTCTCAGCCAGGAGAGGAGTCAAGCAGGGGTACCCTCTGGACCCAGCTCTCTTCAGGCTCTACAGCTCTGACCAGCTCTGACCTGGCCAAGCAGATGGATACAAAAAGAGGTTTCTCGCTGTCAGTCGCTGGGATTAAAGGTGCCCCCCCCCCCCCGTCTTCTATATGCAGACAACTTAGTCCTCCTAGACCAAACAGCCATAGGACTGCAGAGACAATACTCAGTGTAAAACAATCTCCAAATGAACACATACCAGAATACCCGAAGAGGTTCCCAGATCCTCTTCACAGGGCTGACTTAATGAGGATCAGACTGTACCTGTTCAAAACAATGGAAATCCTGTCAGCCAGAACTTTGACGGGCTCAATTGCATCGTGCTGCAAATTCTGTAATCACTGGGCTAGTGAAAACCTGCCTCATCTGTTTACCGAACAGCCCCATCATCGATCAGGACAAGACATTTTGGCACTTTCTGGAAGGCTTCAAAACAATATCTGCTGCAGAGAGGTGGTCTTTGCTGCTGAGAGGGGAGAAGACCACTCTGACCATCGCAGCTGTAAAATTTATAAGGGAATGGTTCATCTTGCTGGACGATAATGGAGCTGTGGGGGGGGGGGTATGAAATTAAATTTGAAATGTGTCTTTTTTCCCCCTTTAAGGATTTTCATCTTGGAAATTAGGAAGAAGTTTTGTCCTTTTTCCAAACTTTTTTTTAATTAAACTACTATGCAAATATAAAATAAATGTTTGTGAAGGACTGAAAAGGAAAACAAGCTCATTTGAAAAGTGTAAGAAATAAATTGTGCTTACCTGAACTGCAACTGCATTAAAACTGAGTGACTTCTGTGCACAAGACTGTTGGCAAAGGCCAAATACAGAGAACAGGGATGGACATTTATGTTCAAGAACTGTTTAGCAAAAGGGATCAGCTACAAGATCCTAAGCCTAACGTGCATTATTTATGTTACGGATTATAATTTGTATCCAGTGGTAGAGGCAGTTAGCTAGATTAGGCTTTGGACAGAGGAAAGACCTTTTTATGTCGGAAATAACAAGCACTTTCGTTTTTTTTTTGTTTTATTTGCAATATATTAGTTTTACCTGAAAACCTTTTTTCAAAAACAAAATAAAAACAAACAAAACATCATATTTCTTCATAATTCATCATTACAATTCCTCATTAAAACTCAAATCAAAGGATACAATCGTCGCTGTGAATCCTAGTTCACATATACATGGGTATAACCGCTATCTGTGCATTCCCCCAAATGGAAACCTTACAATGTTTCAAATATCTTCTTTAATAAATGCACCACTGCAAAAACCAATTAGAAGCATTCCCCAACTCAGCAAAGGTTTCCACCATTCTTCAGGTATTCAGGTCCCTACACTACGTAGAAAGCCTCCAAACAGTCTCATTCTTAAGTCTGTAAAGCACAGACAAAATAGCACTAAATGACCAATTCCCTCGTTCTTACAGAACAGAAGCAACATGTTGCTGATTTCAGATCTTTGTCAGATCTTTGTCGGCCCTTGCGGCCAGAATCTCCCCCGATGGATACAAATTGAGCATCAGCCTCAAGAAAGCAGGATCTGTGAGAGCTGCTTGAGCAATTAGAGAGATGTTGGGAGCGTGCCGGCGGCTCTCGACTCAAGCCTTCAGTTATAAAATAGCTTATAGCCGCTGCCCCCTCCAAGGCTTCATTCCAATCCGCCCTCCACAAATTTCTCGACTTTTGTTGGATTTCTTCTCAAGTCTTCCACAGTAGAGGAAGCGTTTCCCAAAAGCTCAGCACAGTGGCCTTCTAAGGTTTTTGCAAAACCTTAAATCTTACCGCTGTCATTTCGTCCCTTATTAATCTAATTATTTTAGGGGGGTTCTCCAAGACACATTTCCTGAGTAGTGAGAAGACCTTCCACTCGACAATGCCCTCGCCTAATCACCTGCATCTGTGTAGACTTTGGGAGGCCCAGGACCTTTTTCCAAAACAGGTCGACAAAGGCCACACAAGTCTTCCCTTTACCTTCCAGGTCCCTGCCCTTAAGAATAGAGAGCAGGGCTCTATTTGGACCAGTGCTCAGGCCCTACATGAAACCAGTCTGAAAAGTGTTTCGACGACCCGCTATCTGTGCATTCATTGAACCTTCTCAGCAGACCGCTTCCATACATCTTGCCCAAGACATGCAAAACGGCAATAGGGTGGTAGTTGCCCGGATCATCCCTATTGCCTCTTTCGAATATCAGAACCAGAACTGCTCGTACCCATGAAGGAGGAATGGCCCGATCTCGCATTATCCTCCCAGAGATAGTTTGCAAGCAATACGCCCAATGATCAGGTTCAGGCTTCAGCATGGCATTCGTCAGGAAGAACTTGTCGTTTTGATTAAATCTAGATCAGTAGTTTGTGGTATTGACCAGACAGCTTTGGGCCAAGGACTCTCCCCTTGTTCCTGATCATTCCCAACGGAATAACAATTTTTGAAATGACATGCCCAGGAGGAGTCAAAGACAACATTTGCCTGCAAAGCATCCTGGGTCTCATAAGATTTAATTAACTTACAGGTTCCTCCCAAGTTCAGTTTATTAATTATACTCTGCATCTCTTCAGCACTGGGCTGAAGCATCATTTCTTTGTCACCGGAGCCAGTTTTTATAGGCATTTTTTAACTGGCGACCTTGGGACGCGGTTTAATCAGAGCCAGCAGATTGCACCTTTCTGGGGGGATTTTTTAAAGCTCTTTTTTACCACCACTATCTTATCATACACGTGTCAATGCTTTATCTGAACTGGGTGATGAGTCGGTCCTTTGACCATAAAGAATTGTAGGATTGGCGAGTAGTCCAGTACAGGCTGTAATACAACTCCATCAGCCTGGTTTACTACTACTGAGTATTGGTCCATAAGAGATTTCAGTTTTGTATTGGACATTCTAAGTCTACACCTACCGTTTGTCGCATCTAAGTCTCGATCCACCTGCTTCTCCTCCACGCTCCTCTCTTTCCGCCATTGCACTTTCAATAAGTTATGGTCACTGACTGAGCACTCTATCACATCAAAGTCCTGGACTCTCACAAACAAATCACGCAAGATGAATATATAGTCAATTATAGCAGCTTGCGATTCCCTATTCCATGTTGGCATACACTGAGAATCCTCAGGAAAACAGGCATTAAGGAGGGGGAAGTCTCTTGAGTCCATCAGTCTGGACCAGGCTAACCCTCTTATCTCAGATTGAGTCTTGTTTATTTTGTCCACCTGGTAGATGGACGCAAATGTTATTTAAGGAACAAGTTACTTACCTGTAACTGTTGTTCTCCAGCATGGGTCTGGCATGGATTCACATGCTCATGAATATTCCCCGTCGTCAGGCTGGGAATCCTCGGTAAAGAAAAAAAAAAAATCGGTATCAGTTTCGTTTCTGGTCTGTCTTTCTTAGTAGTAACCAATCACTGATCTCTGGGTCATACTGCCCCCAGCCAATGACTGCCCTCTCCCTAAGCCCCGCCTCTGGCAGCCATCCTCAGATTTGGTAGCACGCCAAGTGGCAGTATGACCAAGTGAAAAGCCGCAGAGGGGTAGGTGGGAGGGTTTGCATGTGAATCCATGCCAGACCCATGCTGGAGAACAACAGTTACAGGTAAGTAACTTGTTCCTTCTCCAGCATGGGGTCTGGCATTGATTCACATGCTCATGAATAAAATAATACATAGCAGTATACACATGCACAACCACGGGACGTGGCAAAGGCTCAATATTAAGCATTACATACAAACTGAACATTAAGCAATTCTTACCTCCTCACCAGGCTCACCTTAGGCAAACAGGTTGCGCAGTACTGCTTGGCCGACCCTGGACTCCTCCCTGGAGTCCCGATCGACGCAGTAGAATCTTGTGAAGGTGTGCGTCGACCTCCACGTAGCAGCCCTGCAGATGTCCAGCAGGGGCACACCAGACAGGAACGCCGCGGTAGCAGCGATCGCTCTGGTCGAATGGGCTCTCGGACGGCCGGGCAGTGGTCGGTTTGCCAACCGGTGACAGTGCATGATGCAGCCGGAGAGCCATCTGGAAATGGAAGTCTTCGAGAGAGCCTTCCCTTGATTCACAGACCCAAAGTTCACAAACAGTTGTGACGTCTTCCAAAAACTCTTCGTGCGGTCCACGTAGAACTTCAGCGCTCTAGCTACATCCAGAGTGTGCAAAGTCCTCTCGGCCGGCGTCGAAGGCGACGGGAAGAAAACTGGTAACACCAAGGGCTCGTTGAGGTGGAAGTCCGACGGCACCTTGGGCATGAAGGAGGGGTGCGTCCTCAGCACCACCCTCGTGTCATGAAAAGTCAAGTATGGAGGCTTGCAAGGTAGGGCCTGGATCTCTCCCACTCGTCGTGCGGAGGTGATGGCCACAAGGAACGCTGTCTTCCATGACAGGAACTTCAAAGGCGCCGAATGCATAGGCTCGAATGGGGCACCCATGAGCCTGGTCAGCACCACATTAAGCTCCCACGGCGGGGCAGGAGCCTTAACCGGCGGGAATGATTGGAATAGTCCCTTCATAAATTCCTTCACCAGGCGATGAGACCACAAGGACGCCCGTCCCGTAGTCCTGGTATATCGGGAGATGGCAGCCAGATGTATTTTGATGGAGGCGTGAGCCAGTCCAGCTTTGGCCAGCGACAGTAGGTACGGCAGTACTTGAGGGGCCGTAATCCGCAGAGGGTTAATCTTCTGTGCACGGCACCAGCCAGAAAATCTCTTCCATTTATGACCGTAACACTTGAGAGTTGAGGACGCCCTGGCCTTTGCAAGAACCTCTCTGCAATCAGCCGGTATATCGTACCCTCCAAACTCTAGTGCTGCAGGAGCCAGGCCTGCAAGTTCAGCGACTGTGTGTCGTGATGGAGAATGGCGCCTCCTTCTCTGGAGAGAAGATCCGCGTCCGCCGGCAGCTTGACTGGTGGGGACGTTGACAAGTCCAGAAGGTCCGGGAACCAGATCTGCCTCGGCCACGCCGGTGCGACGAGTATCATCCTGCACCTGGACTTCTTGAGCTGGTTGATGAGGCGGAGCAGCAACGGCAACGCGTATAGAAACAGACCGTCCCAGGGGAACGAGAAAGCATCGCCCATGCTCCTCGGCTGTGGGAACCTGCTAGCGAACCTCTGGCACTTGGAGTTTGTCGCCGTCGCAAACAGGTCATTCTGGGGTTTGCCAAATCGTTGGAAGAGCCAATCCACTTGATCCTGTCGCAGTTCCCACTCGTGGCACGAGCGCAGCTCCCTGCTGAGTGAGTCAGCGATGGTGTTTTTTATTCCTGCCAAGTGGAAGGGAACTAGAAACATCGCCTGGGCGACGGCCCAGTGCCACAGATCCTGGGCCTCCTTGGATAGGGCTGGGGATCTGGTGCCCCCTTGCTTCCGTATGTAGAACATTTTGGTGGTGTTGTCGGTGAAGATCGTCACCACCTTTTCCTTGAGGGACGGAAGGAACGACTTGAGAGCCCAGAACACTGCTCGGAGCTCCAGAATGTTGATGTGAAGAGACCTCTCCTCCGGGAGCCAAAGGCCTCTTGCGTGGAGATCTCCAGTGTGGGCCCCCCCAACCCTCCAGAGAGGTGTCCGTCGTCACCGTTTCCTGAAACGCCGGGGTTTGAAAGTCCGTGCCTGTAGTGAGGTGAGCACGGGTGCCCCACCATAGGATCACCCGACGGAACTCCTCGTCGAGAGGGATCCTGTCCTCGAAGAAGCCTGTCGCCTGAAACCAGCGGGCGTCGAGGAACTCCTGTAGCGGACGCATCCGAAGTCTGCAAAGGGGTACAAGGTAGATGCTTAAGGACATCATCCCGAGAAGGGACTTGATGGACCTCACCCTGGCCACGTCCGTGGCTAACAGGTGCCGCACCTTGCCCAGGATGGTCTTGGTCCTCTCCTCTGAAGGGGAGGCCAATTGCCCCACTGTATTGAGCTTCGCTTCCAGGAACAGTGCTACTTGCGATGGAACCAGGTTGTGTGTTCGACGGAGAGTTCCCTTGTCCTTGCTTGGATTAGCCAGTCGTCCAGGTAGGGGTAGACGTGGATCCCCTGCAGGCGCACCCGCGCGGCCACTGGTGCCAGGCACTTGGTGAAAACCCTGGGTGCCGACTTTAATCCGAATGGTAGGGCTCTGAATTGGTAGTGGCGTCCCTGAACCACGAACCTGAGGAACTTCCTGTGCCGTTTTAGAATGGGGATGTGGAAGTAAGCATCCTCCAGGTCAAACGACGATAGGAAGTTGCCTTCCTCCAGCTGTCCCAGCACGTGCTGGAGGGTGACCATCCTGAATTTCTGCACCTTTATGTATTTGTGTAACCGACGCAGGTCCAGGATGGGGCGCCAACCGCCAGTCTTCTTTCTGATGAGGAAGTACCTTGAGTACACTCCGGAGCCCCTGGGGCCTCCTGGGGAACAAGCTCGATGGCACCTTTCTTGAGCATCGCCCTTACCTCCAACAGCAGTTGAGGGACGTGATTCTCCTTCCTGGCCACGGGAGGAATGCAAGAGCACTTCTTTTGGAATTCCAGCGAGTGCCCGTTGGCCAGGGTGTCCAACACCCAACGGTCGGTGGAGATGGACTCCCACACGCTGACGCACTTCGTCAGCCGGCCTCCCACCGGGGTGCTTCGGTGGGGGCCCAACAGCACGGCCGGGTCAGTCTTGCTTGGAGGCGGCCTTGCCGCCTTGGCCTCCCTGGCGACGACGGCGGGATCCCCCTTGCTTGCCGCGACCTCTGTAGGCCTCCTGGGAAGAGGTGCGGGCCGCCTGGCGGTAAGTGGAGGAGCCACAGCTGGATCCTTTGGAGGCACCCTGTCTGCCTCCGGAGCTCCAAAAGGGCCGTCACTGTTGAAGCACCCCTAGGGCCCGGGCTGTCTCCGAGTCGGTCTTGATGGCCTGTAGAGACTCGTCCACCACCTTACCAAAAAGGTTGTTGCTGTCGAACGGCATGTCCAACACTCTGGTCTGGACGTCCTGGCGAAAGTCTGTCGCCTTGAGCCATCCTCGTCGTCGGAGGCAAACTCTGTTGCCCAGTTGGCGAAATCCGGTATCGGCAATGTCCGTTGCCATCGTTATGGCGCGATCCGACACCGCCTCGCCTTCCTGCAGTATTTCTAGGGCCTCCGCCCTCTTGTCGTCAGGTAGGAAGTCTAGCAGGGGAGCTATCTTGAACCAGAGCTCCCTGTTGTAGCGGGCCACGATCACTAAGGCATTGGCCGCCTTAATCGTCGTCGCCGATGACTCGTCGTCCCATGGAGTCCAACTTCTTGCCCTCGCTGGAAGTTGAAGCCGCCGCAGACCGCTGCTGTGGTCTGGCGTGGGCTGGTCCCTGAGGCACAAGGGGGCGGCATCGGGGACTCGGTACTTCTTCTCGTACCTGTCCCTCTTGGCGGGTATCGTGGAAGGGTTCTTGAGGACAGCAAGCCCCTCGTCCCAGATGTCGTCGAGCAAAGGCACCGCGAGGACCGTCTTCCTCTTGGCCTCTCGTCGTTGGTACAGAAATCCTTCCTTTTTTTGTTCTTCAGGGCAGAGCTGGAAGAGCTCGGATGCCCTGGTTATCATGGCGTGGAAAGAGCCAATTTCGTCGGCTGAAGAAGCCCGTGGAGGGGGTGATGACGGGATGTACGCTGTGTCATCGCCGCCGTCATCGTCCGTCCCTGTATCCTCTCTAGGGTCCGGCGAGGGGGATGCGGGGTCCACAGGTCTCGCAGGCACGAAGGGCGGAGCAGGGTGGACTCTCCTCCGCTTGTTCGGAGGGCTTCCCGACGGGCCTGGTTCTAGATCCTCCGTCGGGGTCCGTGGTACTCTCGTCCTTATCTCGGTACATAAGGATTGGATTGCCAACAAAATGGCCGCCGAGCTATCCTAGGGCTCGGGTAATGGCTGCAACAGACGGGATGGCGTTCCACTGGGCCCTCTTCGCCGTCATCGTCGCTATCTTTGATCACGCCAGCAGGGACCGCCCCCTGGGACCGAACCTTCTCGAACCGCTCGTTGAGGCCTATGAACCTCTCGTTGAGGCCTATGAACCTCTCGTTGAGGCCTATGAACCTCTCGTTGAGGCCTATGAACCTCTCGTTGAGGCCCTTCTCGGTTTCCAACAGCTCCTCCTCAGAGGCTGATTCGGAGTCTAATGGCCACCGCCCCCCCTCTTTTTCCGCCGGGGACTTCACAGGGGTCTTAACGATGGGCTGGAAAGAGGATTCCCTCCGCAGTGGCAGGGATACTCTGGGCCCAGAGGCCGTTTCCACTGGCGTAGTCTCAGCCGGCTTCGCCAGGGTCGCAGCGACCACTTCGATAGAGGCCTTTGCCGGCTGGATCAAAGCCCTCACCACCTTGCTTGCGTCCTGGGCCTTTGCCTTGGGGGGAGGGTCAGTGCCTTGCTCCCCCTTCGAGATCAACCGGGTCCACTCCAGCGGCTTACCCGGGTTCTCGGACTTCCTCTTCCCCGAACCAGAGCGCTGGCTCGTGGTCGAACGTGTCGAGGAAGTAGCACCCTGCCTGGCAGCCGAAGAGCCTGACCTTTCGGCGCTCCCGGTGCCCGCGGACTCCCGGTGCTTGGCCTTCTGTTGGGCCCCCGTCGCCGGGGCGCCCTCACAGGACTTAGAAGCCCGCTCAGACTTTTTCTTCGCCTTCTCACCTGCTGTGCCCTTCTCCAGCCAGGCAGCGAGGCGGGAACGACGATCTTGTTTGGTCCGTTCCGAAAGGTTCTTGCAGAACGCACAGTCCTTCTCCACGTGCGTCTTGTCCTCATGAAGGCAGTAGAGACATTGCGAATGCTCGTCCCCCTTGAAAAAGTTTTGCAATCCGCATCCAGGGCAGCACCTGAATAGCTTGGATCCGGGCGTCGAGCTTCCTTTGTCCTGGGCCATGTCCGTTGAGGTAGGCCGCAGATCTTCCGGAATCCTCCAAGAAGTGTAAACTCGATGAAAACTTCACCCTTGAGGGGCGTAGAAGAATTCCAAAACGGGTCCCCGTTGTCGGAAGTAGAAACGGTGGAGCTTGAGGCTTGATTAACCAAAAAAAAAAAAAAAAAAAACTCCTGAAAAAGCGTGAAAACGCAGCAAAAAACTCAAGAGCTAAAGCACGAGGACTCCCAACACTTGAGCGGGTGGTAAAAATCTGAGGATGGCTGCCAGAGGCGGCGCTTAGGGAGAGGGCAGTCATTGGCTGGGGGCAGTATGACACAGAGATCAGTGATTGGTTACTACTAAGAAAGACAGATCAGAAACGGAACTGATACTGATTTTTTCTTTACCGAGGATTCCCAGCCTGACGGGAAATATTTATGAGCATGTGAATCCATGCCAGACCCCATGCTGGAGAAACATGTATTATTGTATTATTCAATCCTCTGAAAACAATCACAGAGCCACTCTCAGAGCAAGCTTCGTCTATAAGTATCAAAGCTTGCCCCACAAACTCCTTAGTGTTCACTACTTTAGGATTCCAATACAGGTTTAATATGGGCAATAATCGCCCTCCCTCACAGACCCCCTCCCCCAACCCCTCCGTATCCCTGGGGATTTACATCGTAAAGATATCCTTTGCATTAATGGGTTCGGATTCACAGCATCTTTAACTTCTAACCCTGCGCTATTTCTTACTGCCACCAATAGGCAATCTGTGGGCCTTCCTTTTGGACTTTACTGTGAAGCCCTCAAAGACAGGCTTGCTGCTGAGCAGTTTCTTGGAGAGAAATAAAATCAAAACTGCCCAAATTAGTCTCACTTTTGTTGAATGAATGGGAAAACCCCCGAGTGTTCCAAGAGGCCAAGGCCCAAGACCTGGACCTTCCATTCTGCCATTGCTATCGTACCAGGGGTTGTAAGGATGCCCCACAGAGCACTAGCTCTGTTTTCTTGCAGAAGGTGGTTGGATAGAGATCATTCATCTGGTCCCTTGCGCCAGCATTTGAAAAAACCCTGTTCCACCTATTTGGCCTTTTCAAATCTACATTTCAAAAACAATGGGGGACATTTGACAACATAGGTCCCTGTAGGCAGTCAAGCCCTCAAGGTCTCCAGCTCTCATCTTGAGAAACATTTGGTCAGGGCTCCACCCTGACAATCCCTTTGGCAAGGGACTTGGTTATCGGCTGTAACAGTACATTGTTCATAAATTCCCGATTACCAGGGCCGGTTTCCAAAACTGGGGTCAAGTCAAAACTCAACATACGGAAGCTCAAGCTCGCTGCCAAAGCAAGTAAATACATCGCTCTCCCGGGAGATCAACAGTCGTTTACGTGCTGCAGCTTTTAGTTGGCCCATGCTTCCAGAGGAAGGTCCAGAGGAAAACAAAAAAGCAGATTTTATGCATGTATGAAGGTATGTGTGCGTGTCTATGTTTGTGTGCGAGGGGGTGTCAATAAGTGCATGCATATGAATGAATGCTGGGTGAATGTTGTGTGCCCGGGAAGGGGGCATTGGAGCATGAACATTTTTTGCCAGGAGTATGGCAGGTTTACTGGCATTTTAGCCCAAGCCAACTTGAGTGTTATTATGTGAATGAGGGGTTGCAGTGGGTGAAGGATGCTGCAATGGGGCTGGCTGGGTCATATTGTGCCATGGAAGATTGCACTGGTATGAAGAGCAAAGCCAACAAGATGAGTATTCTTATATGGGAGAGGGCGTTGTATTACTGGTGTGAAGACCAAATACAACATAAGTGTTCTTAAAGAGGTGGGGGTGGGAGTTTGTACAGCTTGCCAGGCAATATTTTCTTACTGTGGCATGGCATTTTTCACTGCCGTTGCGGGCAAAATCAACATGAGTGTTCTCATATGGAGGGGATTTGTGTAATGAAAATGATTTGATATTTTTGTAGCACTTTTGCCAAAGTACTGTACAGAGAACATTTATATAAAATGATCACCCAACCAAAGTTGGTACTCATTTATCAGCCTCCGAAGGATGAAAGTCTCAGTTGGCCTTCCTGGGATTTGAGCCTTCGACCTGCAGATCACTCAGATTGCATTAGCAAGCGTTCAACCCACTGAACTAGCTCACCAGCTAGCCAGCAAGTACATGTTTTCTCACTGTGGCATGGCTTTTTTTTTCCTGGCATTAAGAAGAAGCCAACAGGGTCATGTTCTTACGTGAGGATACTGGCATATATTGGTTTATTATATATCATTACTGGCGTTATGGACTGACCAAACCAGAGTATTTTCTTATGTGGGAATACTGGCATGTATAAGAGCACTAAAATGGACATGTTTCGGCACAATCAATATGAACATGTTTTTTACACTTGCACAGTACTGGCATACAGTGGGCATAGGCATTACGAAAATGTGTTTGAAAATGCTCCTGTGCATTATTGGTGACTTGGCATTTAATTTCATGTCTTACCTTACAAAACTGATTGCAAACTGCGTGGCTTCTTACCTAATATGTCAAAGAAAGTGTGCTGTGAAATGCACCATTTTAATCCCATATATAAATATTTTTCCCTGGGGAGAACCCCTCTGAACCCACCTTGATTGGTTCGCTCTCCCTCACTATGTTCGGTAGCTCCTGCCAGGAGTCGACTGAGAACCAAAAGAGGCCCTGGAAATAATGTTCTAAATGGCCCCATATTACACATTCAGAAAGCGCAGCCTTTCTCCTATGAGAAAATTTAGAAATAAAATGGGTTACCACACAAACGAGGCCCAGGGTGCACAGGCCCATCGGGAAATCTCTAGAGTTGCCTGCAGGCCAGTCTGCCCATTTCCTGCGGATTCGCCCAGAGGCAGACCAAGGCCAGTTCCCTCTTCGTGCACCCCTTAGAGCGAGTCCTACTACATTAGCTCCAGGCCCCACTTGTGACACAACCCTTGCTGCGCCTCAGTTGAGTTGGTGTGAAAGACGCATTTGATGGACCGAAGGAAGGTTTAATATCTATTAATTCTACTGTGCTCAGGTGGGATCAACAGCGCAATAGGTTTAATGCCCCACTCACTACCAGCTTTTAAAACTGCAATCCAGCCCCACCACCGCCCCAAAATGTTTTGGCTGGCTTTGCCCCTGTTAATATCACACACACCCCGTCTCCATTTGCGCAGTTTCTTCCGAGTGAAAACTACCACGCTGTGTTGGGATATGTTCCAATACGTTTTTAGAAAAACCCGACTCCCCGTGAGAAAATAAAGAGGAGTGACGTGGTTCTTGCCAATTCGCAGCAGTGCTCATGTTCCAGTTACCGCTCGTGGTAGAGTCAAAAGCAATAAGCGGCAAGCATCCCGCCACAGCAAACACATGCACTACATACATATAGGCCGGTGTGTGCCACACAACATTCCACCTGTGTTTGCCCCCTGCATGCCACACTCAAGTAATAACTTAAACAAAGCCGCTGAGGGGAATCCCTTGATTAGGGAGGGAGCCTGAGGGCATGCGGATACCAAATTACCCATGAAGGTGCATGCCCTGCGTTTGGCCAACAGTGCTCGGCATGTGGGGGAGGTAAGCACTTCAAAGTGGTCTTTCGCACGTCCCGCAGTCAAGCACGGGAGGGAAGGTGGTGGCAGTACGATGGCACGCATCAGAGAGAAACCTCAAGGACCCCAACAGGGACAGTCAATTCGGAAACACAGGGAACGGAGAGAAGAAGGGAGGACATACGAGAGAACACCACCGGAAACGTGATGAAGCCGCTCATCTACAGCATGACCCAAGAGAAGGCAAAAGCGATGTCTGCTACTTGGTAGAGCAGTCTTAATCGGACAGCGGGTCCAGCCAATCATCGGCAGAAGAGCCAAGAAAGAAAGTATATATTTATGCCCTAGGGAATAGGACTAGAAAGGAACAAAGCCCCATAATGCTACTTCAGGTGAATAACATGCCCACCGAGTTCCTGGTTGCACCTGGGCTTGTACAGGTATAAGCGCCTCAGCTTCGGGGTGTCCTCGGCTGCAAATATTTTTGAAGCCGAGATACATGAGGTCATTAAACATATACCCAACTGTCTCAACTACAGCAACGATATACTGCTATTCGGGAAAGACCAAGAAACACGACAACATGCTGGCAAGGGTATGCATGGCACTGGAAGAGGTCAATCTCACGCTCAACAGGGAGAAATGAGAGTTCAGAAAAGGGACCCTTTTGTTTTTTGGACACGTGTTCTCAGCTCAAGGCAGGTACCCGAAAAGATCCTCTACCCAATGTATCGGACCTGCAATCATTCTTGGGGCTTGCTACTTACTGCACCTAGTACATTCAAGACTTTGCGTCGGTAAGCAAAGCACTGAGAGCCCACACGAAAAGCAAGTGCCGTTTGTGTGTTCCGAGCCCTGCCAACAAGCATTTGAGGAAATTCAGCAGCGCAACTCATCTGCAGAGAACATGGCGTACTTCAACCGCAAGGGAGACTGAGCTCGTTGTCGATGCAAGCCCCGTGGGTTTGCGTGCAATTTTAACTCTAATCGACCCAGCTGATGAAGGAAAATGACACATTATCACATATGCCAGCCGGAGGCTTTCAAAAAACAGAGCAAGCTTATTCAAAGGCCACGAAAGGAGGACTGGCTGTAGTATGGGCCTGTGAACACTCACTTGTTCCTGTATGGAAAACCGTTCACCGTGGTCACAGACCATCCAGCACTGATATTCTTTTATGGAAACCCGCAGGCCAAGATGCCTCCCAGGATCGCACGATGGGGATTGCAGCATCAAAGTTACAGCTTCACGACCATTCATCGCCCTTGTAAGGAAGAAAACCTGGCAGACTTTCTGTCCCCGCCATCCCATCAGCTGCCTCGAGCCCCTCAAATGCGGACCAATACATACACTACATTGTTCAGGCGTGCCGAAGGGCATTGGCCTATCACACACTTTTTACATTTACATTCTTTTTTTTAAAGTGCTCATACAGCCCTGGGCATAGAGGCGCTGTTACAGGAATATGTTGCAGGAATATGTCTTAGTTGTGTATTTATAATGCGCTTAATACCCAGAAGTTTTTAAGCGCGTACCCAGGGATCGAACCTGTGTTGCTTCATGTCGTCTTGTTTCCAAAGCGAGCACGTTGCCGCTTAGCTATCCTCCTGGGACAATTGACCAGGCAATTCAAATAATCCTCAGTGTCATTGAAATCGGGCCGCTGGAAACAGGCCAACGTGGTGGGAGAAGGCGCAGGCCCGAAGTACAGCAAAACATTGGTGATCTGAGTTTGGTCAAAGAAGAACTGACTCGGTCGGAAGACGGCATATTCCTAAAAGGAACCAATATTGTAATTCCCTGGACGCTGCAAAGGAAATGAGACGCTCAAGTGGAAGTGCTCCTCAAGAATTGCCCCACCTGTGCTGTGATCAACCCGCACAAGAGACCTGAACCTTTGTGCATGACAGAACTACCAGAGAAAGCGTGGTGTTGGATAGCCATTGATTTTTTTGGGCCCCATTGAAGGAGGGGAATACATATTGGTAGAGAAGGACGAATACTCCAGTTTTCCATACAATCAACTGGTGAGTTGAACAGCCGCTTTTCATACCATCCCGGCACTGGATAGGATGTTCACTGCGTATGGGGTACCGAGTTTAATGGACACCCTTTCACCGGGCAGGACTTCAAAGATTTGCCGAATACTTGGGGTTCAAACACTGAAAGGTCACTCCATTGCGGCCCACGGTCAGTTGGGCGGTAGAGCGCTTCATGAGTAACATCAAGCGAAACCTTCAGATTGCCCATTTAACTGGCGAGCCAGTTGAGAAGATACTGTATCAACTACTTCAAGACTACCGGAACAACACACAAAGTAAAAGGGTCCCTAGTGTAAAGACTGGAGGGGTGTCTGTACTCCTGCTCTCTATCGTGTAGAGGAGAGGAACAGATGACCCCAGCCAAGATTCTCTATTACGGTAGCTATGGTCGAGCAATCAAGGCCTAGCTTCTCAGGAGCTGATGCAGGCTGATTCTTAAGTACAGTGTAGTCCCCAAGCCCCCACAAAGGAATGTCCACACACTGTATTAGTGAAAACACAGTCTTTATATAATTAAGGTTCAAGGTTATATACACAATCACAATAACTCACTTTGTGCTCAGTTAATCTACAATGGCAAATATAAACACAGTTCTACATGATAACACAATTACTATCCGATTTCATTAAAGTGCATCAACTGGACTTGGTTTAAATGTCACACAAATCAAGTAATAAAGAGAACCAACAATAGACATATGAGGAAAGCAGTTGCTGACAACAATTGGCAGACTACTGAGCCCCTACCACCAGGCACAGCTCTGTACGAGGAACCCCCCCCCCACACCTGGGCAACCTGTAAATAAAGATATATTGTAGAAGCACAGTCCATATATAGTTCACAAGAGTCTTATTTCCTTCTAAATAGTTCTACAACCTCAATGTACCTGGAATGGCAGAGTTAGACGTCGGGTTGTCGACGGATTGTCCTTGAGCGGCTCCCTTTAAGGCAGGAGCCATGGATTGTCGAGATCCCACGAGGAAAAAGGGTGAACACTGCCATTGCGGCAGCAGCTTCGGTTCTTGCGGTGCTCGTTGACGATCGGTCGAAAATGTCCTGCAAGCTGAGGTGTGCGGTGCACCTCGACGACTAGTGTTCGTTGCTGCAAAGAGTTAATGAAAAACTTTTGCCCAACATGGGCGATGAGTCATCCGGTGTCTCTACGGTCTTCGGGTGGCAGGAAACCCACTGGCGGAATCTCCTCGGTCGTCGGCAGCGTTGACTTTCTCCGGCAGGACGAAAGCGGTCGACGAGGATGAGCAAGGGAGTCCTTGGATCAAATGTTCTTAGGCAAAGGGAGCACGGTAGATCCGGCCGGCGACAGTGGTCGTCGACCGTGATGGACTTCCATGTCTGGGTACTTCTCTGCGTGATTCCGCGGCGGTCCTCCTCTTCGGTTGGCAGCCTTTCGTAGGTCTGTCTACCAGGGAGCTTTGGCAAAGTTCTGCTGGTGCACAGGTCTCCTAGCCAGGTCCTCTCTTGGATCAGTACCTTGAAGGCAAAGCAGCTTTCAGATTAGCAAAGCAGCAGCAGTTCTTCCAGTGGGCTTCAAAGTTAAGCATCAGTTTTGACTTCAGCTTTTGAAAACAGCCCCAGTTTCGATATCCATTTCTACTTCCGCTTCTGAACGATTTCTAGCAGTGATAGGCCCCCAGATATACTGTTGATCTCCCATTCACTCTGCTGGGTCACACGCAGGCAACCAATCACTCAGAAGGGCATTCAGGCAGCCAATCGGCTTACAGTGCATTCAGGTCATTCTTCTCCATCCAGACACGAACACAGAATGTGGATTCGGACAAGTACCCAGCCATTCAGCACTACACACTGCATTCATACCAGTTTTGGGCAGGGCTGTCTAAGTCATTGTGTCAAACACCAGATACTAGACACCCATAACACAGAATGTATATCAGTCACACACTCCATTCACCCAGGTCCCACCCCACAGGCGTACCCACAACATACAGTCAT
Source organism: Ambystoma mexicanum (assembly GCF_040938575.1). Lineage (NCBI taxonomy): Eukaryota > Metazoa > Chordata > Amphibia > Caudata > Ambystomatidae > Ambystoma > Ambystoma mexicanum. The sequence continues at coordinate 1,286,620,205 of NC_090928.1, forward strand.
TGGGAAGGCTCCAGCCAGTCTGGCCTGGGCCACCATATATGGAACTTCACCCAACAGCCAGTCAGGGGGAAGTGACTGTCAGGGCTCCCCGGGACTTTGGGCAAAGTAAGGTAACCAGCAATAGAAAGTAAGAGGCCACAGGGGCCATCTTGTTTCCTATTAGGAATCAACTGATTCCAATGGCAAGGGCTGGGAATCCCAAAATGGAACACACTCAGAGCAGCTGTCAAATTCAGCATGGAGCTGCCAAAAGCCCATACCCTGCTCTCTGGGCCACACACAGGTGCCCAAAAACACACTAGGAGAACAGGGCCATACTCCCACCCATGGTTGCAATAAGGGTATCCCAAGGAGCCGTTTGCCAAACCAAATAGAGGAAGAGCTGCACCGCCAGGAGTCCCACAAGAACTCCTGCGTGGAAAACAAGTCAGAACATACATGATATGGGTGGAATCTTTAGACACATTATTATAACTAAATTCAGCCCGCCAAACAAAATCAACCCAGCTATGATTAGAATGCAGAAAACCCCTCAAATATTTCTCAAGCTCTTCATTAACCCTTTCCAAGGATGATACGCAGAAGACAAACTAACCTCCATTCCTAACTCCTTACAAAAAGCCTTCCAAAATGTTGACACAAATTGAGGCCCCCGTCAGAAATGATTCGCAAAGGTAAACCATGCAATTTTACCACACTTTTACCACATTTTGCAGAAAGGTGGTTGCCAAACTGGTTGCAGTGGCTTCCCCCTTCATAGGAATAAAGTGCCCAGCCTTGGTTAGATGATCCACCGCCACCAGAATGGAAGTAAAACCCTGATCTTCCGGCAATTCCACAATAAAATCTAAAGAAACTGTATGTCAGGGACGTGGAGGAACAGGTAGAGGATTCAAAAACACTGCCAGTCTATTGTAATCCCCTTTGGCTAGTACACACATCTCACAGGTTCTCATGAAATTAAATACGTCAGTTCTCATACCTTCCCACCAAAAATGCCGTCAAATAAGTTCCAGGGTATTTCGTAAACCAGGATGTCCTGATAACTTAGTTTCATGACATTCTTTCAGGGCCACCTCTCTGATGTCAGCAGTAGGCAGATAAAGACGATCCTCAACCTTTGGCAAGTCGTCCTGAATACTCCTGGTGGGATCTCCCCAAACCCATTCCTGCATTTGTTCCCTGATCATCTGTCGATCATCAGATGAGGATCCCGCATATTACATTCAACAGATACAGGAAATGTGGCAGTTAGAAACTGGAGAGGCATGGGACAAGAATATAACTGTCTTTTATCACATGTTGCTCAAGAGTCTGTGAATTTGGGCAGCACACGCAATCTTGAGTCGGGGCACTGTGAAGGGGAGCACACGCAAGCTTGGGGCAGGGCACTGTGCAGCGCAGCACACGCAAGCTTGGGGCAGGGCACTGTGTAGGGCAGCACACGCAAGCTTGGGGTAGGGCACTGTGCAGGGGAGCACACGCAAGCTTGAGTCAGGGCACTGTGCAGGGGAGCACACGCAAGCTTGAGTCAGGGCACTGTGCAGGGGAGCACACGCAAGCTTGGGTCCGCCAAAGGACAAGGATGCGGTGTACTCCTGCGCTCCGGAATTGCGCGGCCGGGCATGTGAAAGTGGAAGCACTACCCCGCGAAATGTCACAGCAAACTGTCCGCTGCTGCCTACAGCAAAACGCTGGCGACTACTGCCGGCACATGGACCCGAATTAATAACATGTAATCACCACAGAAAGCATTCAAATGGGCATATATTAAATATAAAAAGAAAGTTAAAAAAAAAATAAAACACTAAATCATCAAACTCACAGTATAGAAAACAGCCATCTTGACTTGGAGGATTCACCATTGATCGCGGGGTGTAACACCCTGGAGTAGATTCACTTCTAGAAAGTAGTAAGGGCTGGAGGGTACCACAGTAACCTCCCCTCTGAGTAGACCAGGACAAGCTGGAGGGTAGAGCAGTACCCTCTCTTCCGGGAAGACCAGGACAAGCTGAGGGTACAGCAGTAACCTCTCCTGCGAGTAGACAAGGACGAGCTGGAGGGCACAGCAGTAACCTCTCCTCCGAGTAGACCAGGACGAGCTGGAGGGTAGAGTAGTAACCTCTCCTCTTAGTAGACCAGGACAAGCTGAGGGTACAGCAGTAAGTAAACTCTCTTCCGAGAAGACCAGGACGAGCTGGGGGTAGAGCAGGTTCCTCTCCTCCGAGTAGACCAGAAAGAGCTGAAAGGTAGAGCAGTAACCTCTCTTCCAGGAAGACCAGGAAGAGCTGTTCGGATGTCTAAAGCAAAAAGAGATCTGTCCTGTGTCCAAAATTCTAAACTGACCCTCACACACTAAAACTCAATACAACATGATATAGGGAATGTCTCTTGGCTGAACACCTGCAGCTTCCTTACAAAGTTTCAAACAAAGTCTCTAAGGTGAAGAAAAGAAAAATGAATAAAGTTCTACTAGAGAAGGGCCTTCCCTACTCCTAGAGTCTTTATGATTATTCAAAGTATCACTTTGCAGACATTTCACAATCCCAAAAGGGATGGCCCTTCCCTCGAGTATTCCGTTTCTCTTGATTCCACAATCTGAAGGAGAAAGGCTCTTCGCTTGAGTTTTCTCCGATTCCAGAACACTTTACAGTTCCTTCTCTGGACCCATAATGCCTTGATCCACAATTAAAAAAGGGGTGTTTCTTCCCCAGTTTTCTCAGAACTTCCTGGAATCTCTGCCCCATTTCTCCAATCCCTAATCTCCTGCCAGGGTTTTATTTCACTACTAGGGTGCGGATCCCAGACTTGCTGTATGCCTGGTTTACTCTCAAGCCAGGGTTTTTTGTCTTTTCACTTGGGTGCGAGTCCCAGAGCTTTTTGATTCCTCCCAATATCCAAGTGCAAATCGGAGGTTCATGCTCTTCATTAGCATTGATATTTTATTTCTATCGCACTCATACACAAGTGTTTCAGAGCGCGACAAGGCAAGGGAAGGGGAACAGAGGAGGAACAAAAACAACGATCTTACTAGGCCCAGTGACATTGAGAACACGCAAGTGCATGGTAGAGGGGGAGAAGGAGAAGTGCATGGAAGGCGGAACAAAAGGAGAGTGTGGAGCAAGGAGGAAAAAAAACAAATGATAAAATTATCTTCATGTTAAGGTTAAGCACATTAACTTGTTTCTGTATCCAGGTAATTTTAGTTTTCATATGTCTCCAACTGTGTGAAATGTCCCAGCTCCCTTGTGTGGGTTTTTGCTCTTTACCAACGGCACGCAGTATCCACCCTGAAGCGTCCCGGTATCTCAATCTCCTTATCTGGGCTTACCTGTCTTCTCTGGCAGCTTCAGCGCATCTCACGTCTCACAGTTTCCTCGCTGTCCCTCTGCTGCCTAGGAGCGCATCTCATTGGCTTCTCGGGTCCCGTCTGGCCTTCTTTGCTCGGCAGCTCCTGCTGCTCGGGATGGCAGCACAGTGAACACTTTCACCTGACTTCCTTGGATGCCATCCTCACCAGCTTCTTCACTTCGGTCTGCAACTCGCTTTCCTTCTGTGTCCCAACCAGCGTCAGGAGAGCTGGCTCTTTTTCTGTTACGGTGATCCATATTTGAATGTTACGGCACCCAACAACTAGAATGCAGCGTTGGTTTGCAGCTTCTAGTGATCTTAATTCCTCCATCTCTCCTTCACGTCTCAGCATTAAAGGGGTAGGTATGCATACATGGTTGGCGACCAGGAAACAATGGAGATTCTTTATCGACCCTACGATATGCCATATAAGAATGGGGAGGTGAAGAAATGTTGTTCGGTCCTAATGAAACAGAGGGACACATGTTTGACCTAGCAACTCTATCCCACTGCTATGGGGTTGTCTCCCTCCACTTATGTGGTCCTCCCTCAGACAGCCTCCCCCAGGGTCAGGATCCGATAGTGTCCACTTTTCCCTGGGCACATGAGGAGCAACTTTCCATTGGAAAGGAGTGACAAGATTGCTACATTCATCACAAGGCTTTTAGTGGTGGCCCACCACTATGGGCGGGGAATGAACAGAGGGAAAAGGGAGGGTGGAGGGAAAAGGGAGAGTGGAAGGTGGCGCGGCCCCTTTGCCCGAGTGGCAGGCAGCACCGTCCACTGTGACTAATGTGGACTATTTGTCCTTTCTCGCCATAGGGGAGTGCGACGATTCACCAGGTATTGTCACTTCTCCCCATGGGGGAGCACTTTCCCCATGAGGCTAAGAAGGTGCATCTGCTACCCAATAGTTCCCCTAGGGGTGGTTTAATGCGGGAGGGCCACATGGACTCCCCCTCTGGGGATAGGCCGACCACCGTGGGTACAACCTGTTTTATAACATCACACCTCCACATGCCTTAGCCACCCACCTCTATTTCAAACAACTATATTGAAAGTAAACCAATGTATTTCTGTAGTGCATGGGGTACAAACAAGACAGAAAATACTAGGACAAAGAGCACAAACATGAGGAATACCGACTGTGCTAGTACTGAGAGGAGCTGCCTCACAGGAGGCATGAGGAATCCCAAGGAGCCATTGACAACTGGTCTTGATGTTACGTTGGAGCAGAGTAAGCACTATAAAGTGGAAAGAGAAGTAGGACTCAAGGTCTTCCTCCTCCCTTGTCGGAGAACCCAGGAGTTTTAGTCCACACTCAACCTGGAGAGAGGGATCTGCAGAGGATGCCAGCGACTGAGGGAGTCCATGACAGGTCCTGCATTGGCAGGACCGAGCCCAGCGGGAAGTAGGCAAGGCAGTGGCACACCCTCCAGGAGGAGGTGGACCGCGCAGCCTCTGAACGGCGTTGAAACTGCAAGACACCACAACATGCGGAGCCGCTATAGAAGCAGTGTCGAAGCAGATGGCTGCAAGAAGCTGGAAGGAGACTGATCCTGTGCAAGCAAGTTCCAGAAGGTAACCGGAAGCATGGGCAGACCAGTGGCAACATGGGTAGAGTAAAGAGGTCTCCGCAAGCGTAAAGCCTATCAGAGGGCTATCAAGGGTCCAGAGGAAAAGTGTGCATCAGAGGAAATCTTCCTCGTACCAGCGGCAGAGATAAGCCTATTGACCACGAGGGAAGGGTGCGGGACCCTGATATAAGTAGAACTTGCTGATATATTGAAAGAGTTTCACGATAATCCCCAAGTTAAAAAGGAACTCTCAAACACCAGGAGAAGGGAGTCATTCTCCCTGTCCTTGCTGTTAACTTTAGTGGAAAGTACAGACTAGTACCAGGAGAAGGGAGCCATTCCTCTGGTCCAGAAAGATGACTGTACAAAGTGCTGGAACTACCAGCCAGAGGAAAGGGAGTCATTACCCGTGGCATTTGTTTACAAGAGGACATTTAGGGACCACCACCCGTATACCAGGAGAAGGGAGTTATTCTCCTGGGGAAAGAACTTGTTGAATTATATTAGTCTACGGTTGAAGTGTAAGGGTTGGAAGTAGGTTATGAGACAGGACGGCAGACTTGCATTTGGACGGACATTGTGACAGATCCTTTAGTATTAGTTTGAGGCAGACTAACCCCTCTTAGAGATAGTGAGAGCTATTTTACACAATAAAAGTCTATAACAAACATGACACTCATGTGTCAGCTTCCTTCTTCGACACCTTTACAGGAGTCCGCCCCCCCCGCCCCCTTTGAGCCTTAAGGAGGTGAACAAGTCCCTAACTAGGGGTCAAGGAAAGTGTGATCTCACTGAGACCAACTCCACTCTAGGGGACAAGGACTCTCATTCCTATAAGGAACTCCTGATCAAGAATGCATGGTCTGCATATATGGCAATCAAACGGACATGTTACTTCTGTTTTGGATTTAAATAGCTGTGACATTTCTTCAATCTCTTTGGCTTCAGGTAATGATGGATTCCCTCTGAACACAGGAGTCAAAGAGGAACAACACACCCCTTACGCTATTGGTAACAAACACAGAAAGACGAGGAACCTTGAATGGAGGAGGGAGTAGAGGGGCTCCTATGCAGAGGTGAGCCTCGGGATGGGAAGATGTCCTGGGGCGGAACCACGTTAAACCGCGAGTCGGTGGTGGCGTAGAGACTGAGTGGATCGCTAGCAAAACTCTGAAAGGCTGGCGTCCAGACCAGCTAGGAAGCCAAAGCAGAGAACGAGATGGAGGCAACGGAGACCGTCTCACCTAGTGGCAGGACCATACCAGAGCTGTGGTGGGACTGGGGACCATTAACAAAGCCAAACTGGACACGCAAGCCAGAGAAACCTGAATGTTTCACACAGTTACATGCCCAATGAAGACCCTGCTGAATTAAGCACATCAAAGGGCAATAGGGCTTGAGAGAGAGCCCTAGAAATACAAACAATTGGGGGAAAGACTGGGACCAGGGAGAACCTGGAGGATTCCATTGCACAAATCCTAAACAATAACACTGTCAAATAGAAGGGAGGAAGGATAGGCCGGGGGCAACACACTTGTCTTGGTAGCAAGACAACGCAGCACAACACAGGTTCCAATTCCGATCCCACGCTTAGAAACAACTTGTTGGCATCAGAAAATCCTTTTTTTTTTAAAGAACAGAAGTAGTGGGTGTGTGTCCAGACTTCCAACTTGCCATGAAAAACCTGCAAAGAGGCAGCAGAACTATATCGGGATCTTTGACCATTTGAAAAACCCTTCTTTGGGAGGAAACCCACGTAGTTTGGCCAAGCAAAGCCCGAGGGGAGAGGCTATTTTTCTGGTCTATATTTGTTACGCTTTTCTAAGTGGTAGTGCCAGATAGCAAGTAGGTTTTGGACAGAAGCTATATTAATTTGGATATTTAACGGGCACCCTTAGTTTAGTTTGTTAGGTAGGGAAATACTCTCATCAACAGGGTTAGATAGGAGTTTTTCTTTTTATTTAAATAGAACCTTTTGAACATGCTAAGCCTTAGTCTGACCCCTTCTTCTGGTTTCCCACATAAGCCATATCCTTTATTTGCAGGGGCACTGTGCTGCCTGCCTCGGAGCAGGAGCGTGTGCCTCATCACACTTTTTCCCTGTTTGTGTATCTGGAGCCCGTTGCTCTTCTCAACAAACGTACTGTGAGATAATGAGAGGCCAGCGGGGCATTCGAAGACTGGTTCTCCTGCCTCCTTGTGCTACCAGCATAAACGCACTGACGGATAGGAGAAGAGTCCTCTCCAGTCAAGTGTGTTCATGTTGCAGACAGGAGGGGAGGGCAACACAGTCAAGTGTTTTGTATGCAATATGTGTATGTATGTATGAATGCATGTAGGTTGGTGTTTATTTTTATGTATGTATGGAGTTGGTTGAACGATGTTTGAATGTGTAGATGAGTGATGCGAGTGTGTGTTGTGTGTGTGTGTCAGCCCCACCTCTAAATTTAGCGGCCCACTCAACAAGGCCGCTAAATTTAGAGGTGGGGCCTGTTGGGTGCATAGCATTCTTTCCTGCTTTACCCTTGATGCAGATGAACTGCAATGACGGAAGAGGAAAAGGCTGTGGACGAGCGAAAGAGAAGAGAGCCTGAATGAAACAGAATCCCAGTGACATTATCCCCGAGAGGGGAAAGCAGGAGACCCAGGGAGGAGACAGTAAATCATATGGACATTCCTACACGTCCCAGTCAATATAATGAAAAAATACAATTGAGAAGAGGAGAGTATGAAAATTATAATCCTTATCAGAATATTCGAATTCATAACAGTCAAGACAATCGGAAAGTAGCCTGGAGAATCAAAAGAGCAAAATATTGTTAGAGTACTCTTACTCATCAGAGTCAAGATAACTAAAGTATAATACTAAGAAGAGAAGGAAAATGGTTATGAAACCATTCCTACTTGTCTCAGTAAAGAGTGTAATCCGGAAAGACAAAGAACTGGAGAATAATCATAAGAATAATCCTACTCGTCCCAGTGAAAGCAAGGAAAGCATCAATATCCAAGGGAAGGAACCTGTAAGAGAAAGAAAAAGCTAAAGAATCACAGAAAGCTTGGCTAAATCTACACTGGGGAGAGGGAATAACAACCTTTGGAACTAGAATTAAGGAAGAAAGTAAACAAGAAAGAATAAGATCAGTACAGAGCCGAGGAAATCAAAATAGTAAAGTAGTGCTAAAAGAACTCTGAACTAATCAAAGAAGTTACAAATAAATATTTGAAGATCAGTTATTGAATACAAGTTTGTAAAGAGCAGGAGAAGGGAGCCATTCTCCTGTCCCTAGTTGTTAATTTAGTGGTAGGGTCAGTCAGGGGTTAGTTTTAGACGGAGGGCAGATTCTTTTAAGACATTCACCGACTGATGAGCACCTCGGGTAGGGAACCCCGATAGAAGCAGAGAGAGATAGCTGCAACCTTTTTCTTTAATAAAAATCTATTCAGATATGTCTAATAAGAGTGTCCTCCTTCTGACCCGCCAATGGCCATGCTCGTCCTTATGACCAATCCAAAACATATGCCAGAGGATCTCGGAGATAGCTCAGAGCTTTTAAGGAGATTACTTCTTTCTAAGCAGTCTTCTGTAAGGTAAGGTGTATTTGCAACTACAAACCAACACCTGGTGTAATACAAATGTCTCAAGTGAGTGTGAATTCAGGCACTTGCTCAATATATGTGTGTCCTTGCATCTATTTGTTGCACTGGATTCCTGTTAATAGCAAGCATTGGCAAAGCCAGTATGTTTGGCTCTTGTACAGGCATTTAGCGGGCACTACTATCATAATACACGAGGATGCTAACACCATTTGCCAGCTGCTGTCATCTTATGGCCAGCAAGTACAATTTTGACGTCACTTTTCTCATGCCTGCTTAAAAGCCCAAACTGTTGACTTTGGCAATACTTTTATTTTTCTGATGTTGAGAAAATCTGTCACATAAAATAAATGGCTAACAAATAAAAGTGCAGCAAGCACACCAATCCACGTACTGCTTCCACTCATACAATAGCAATGGCCCAAGAAGTCTATTTTGTGGTAGGGCTCATGAGCGCAGAAGCATTCACAATTGTGTGTGGAGAGGAATAGGTGAACATGCTTTAAAATGGCTGGATTCCCTTTTCTGCCGGGTTGCTGGTGGCCTCCAGTCCACGCCTGTGCTCAGTCTCACTGTATCTGTGTCTGCCCCCCTCTGTCTCACTCCCTTTTTCAGCGTCTCGCAGACACCAGTATTCTCTCGTGCTCCCTCTCACCTTTGTTCTCCCTCCTTGTGCACTGTCTGTTTCTTTTTCTCAACTTCACACTCTCCCTAAATCTCTCGCTGTGTCCGTCTGTAGCCCTCCTTTACTCGGTCTCATTCTCCCTCTGTTCTTCTCTCTCCCAGTTACACATACATACACCTCACCATTCACCCTGAACTCAATCATACACACACTTACACAGAAACCCTTACATGCACGCATACATCAGACATGCTCACACACAGGCACAATACAGAAATACAATACTTTTTTTTTTTTTTAACTTTTTTCCTACCGAGCTCCAGACTCCATGCTCCTCTTCCCTTCCGACCTCTGGCTCCCGCACTCCACGGTGTGAGAAACCAAAGGATCTCTCATTTGATGGTCCCCAGGAATGATCTCTCAGTTGGCTAGGGCACGGTCATTGCCTTTGGATCCAGACCCTGGCGGTGGACCCGTGCAGGAGGATCACCTGGGTGGGTGCGGGGGTTGAGGGGGTCTTCGGGGAGCAAGGGTGAGGCAACTGATGAGACGTGGTAGTCCCCCCCCCTTTCCCGTGCCCATACCCCATCCTATTTTATAGGATTCTACAAGGTCCCAAATGCCCCCCCCTTTTACACAAACACAGGGCTGAGGAAGAGGGCGACTGAGGGTAAAAAGGCTGATATATCTCATGGGACATCTCTCGCTAATCAGGTCAGGCTAGGTCAGGCACTTGAAGTTAATCATATACATCCGATACCCATTAGCTCTCCCTCACACGGATAAAAGGCAGAACAAAGAGACACACTGAGCAAGGTGGAACATGAGAAGGAGCAGATCTAGCAGATTTTCCGGGGCAAAGGTGAAACCACTGGAGCAGGACCAAAGATTGAGGGACTAGAGCTAAGGGTAGAGCAACCGTAAAGTTCCCTGCAGGAGGTTGCCTCCGCGTAGCCAGGAAGGAGACGCAGAGAAAGCCAAATCGCAGACAAGAAGAAGTCTGCATTGTTTTTCCAAGGACGTCAGGGACCCTCCAGGGTTAACAGCAGAGTTGGGGAGGCGAGGCCAAGCCTGTGCTATCAATTGACATGTGAATCAAACCTGCAGAGACAAGAAAGGAACACGCACAACAGGCGAAATAGTGAAATTCATGAAAGGCCGGTTTTCGTCAAAGGAAGATATAAGCCGCAACAGTGTATCTCACAATTGAAGGTTGCGCACAAGCTATCGAGATAAAAAAAGAAATAAAACCAGTGATGAACTTTGAAATTGCCGATAACTGTGAAGCCAGTGATACAGAGTTGCAGAGAAGTCAGGCGAAATTAAGTATCCCACTCGAAAGTGTGAAATGTTTGATGTCTTGTTATAAAGCAGCAAAGTGAACGAACTCTGAAATGCGCAATTGTCAAGATTAACCCAGACAAAAGGGGAAGTTAAAAGGTGATTGCTTGAAGAAGATTTCTTTGAACTTCTTGTGGTATGTAACTACCAAGACCAAGAGACTGTGGCAAATAAAGGGAGAGCCAAAGTGAAAGTTGAAGTGGTCCTTCGGAGCTCTATAGTAAAAGCCTCACACATTCGAAAGTTGTCGACGCCAGAGAAGGGTCTGAGCCCAACTGAGGGAGACCTGAAATATGAAATAAGTTAGGGGAAGGGATTCCCTAACAAATGTGAATAAAGCTTGGGGAAGGGAACCCCTGCAAGTGCTGTGATTGCGAGGTCTCAGCCCGGCAGAGGGTGACCTATGCAAACTATTGATGCCTTGAAAGGTCCGAGCCCGGCTGAGGAAGACCTACGTGAACTTTTGTTGAACTGTGAAAGAACTTTTGAAAAGCTGGAATAAAAGACTTAAATGTTGAAGGCAAAGCGGGCCTCGACCCACGTTTTTAACTGCCTTTTTTTGATAACCTGAGCCAGTGTGCGTGGGGGCCGAACACAAAACTATGTTCTCTGATGCAAGGTATTTAGCAAGGGTCCTGTCTAACCACGCCCCACTCACTGTCACCTGGACCGTGACGGCCGTCCGATCACCCATTCCCACATGGAGGTTAAGGAGTGAGGCGCTTCTAGATGTGGCGTTTCGAGAACGGGTGAGAAGCACTCTTGACTTTATAGCCACAAATGAGGGAAGTGTCAAGAAAGTGGGTACGTTGTGGGAGGTGTATAAAGTGCTTATAAGGGGGGAAATGATAGCGGCCTCCGGTGGGGCCCGGAAGTCCATAGAAAACACCCTCGCGGGCATAGAGGGGGAACTGCAGGTTCTTGAGACAGAAGCTAACGAGGACCCAGAGCATATAAAAAAGGAGCTCAAATTGCAACAGGCATGCCTGGTACAATGGGACAGGCTGGGGAAGCTTAACTATGCACGACATGTAGAAAGGAATCGTGCGCAAGGCGACAAACCCGGCAGAATGCTCGCTTGTTTGTACAGATGCGAAACCCCTAGAACCCCATTATGTACTATCCAATCCACCGACCGCGAAGTAGTAAAAACGCAAGTCGGCGTAAATGCAGTTTTCTCCGAGTAATACCAGGCATTATATGCTGACTCCCCGTCGGCAGACGAGTATGATATAGAGGATGTTCTAAACACAATAAGATTACCTAGACTAGAAATACACCAGTCGGAGTCATTAGAAAGCGTTCTTACCCCTGAAGAAGTGATAGCCACCATAAGAACACTTCCCACTGGTAAAGCCCCGGGGTCTGACAGACTGACGAGAGAGGCATACGAGGACGCCCTGGCACCACTCCTGGCCAAAGTGTACAACAAAGCTTATGAAAGTGGGATCCTTCCGGACTCCATGAGGGAAGCTGTTATAGTCCCTCTTCTGAAACCAAGTAAGGAGGGCACAGACTGCAGATCATATAGACCACTGTCCATGTTAAATCAGGACAATAAGATCCCGACGGCTTTACTGGCAAACAGACTTAGGAAAGTGATCCCCTTGTTGATCCACCGAGATCAGACAGGATATGTGCCAGGCAGGAACATCTCCGAAAATCTGCACAGGTTGTACCATGTCATCTATAGCTCACAAGAGATGAAGGCGCAGTGGCATAGCTAGATGCAACCAAGGCCTTCGACTCAGTCTGCTGGAACTGGTTATATGCCACCATAAGTAAAATGGGGATAGGACCGACCTATCTGAAGTGGGTCAAGCTAATATCTACTGGACCGATGGCTAGGCTCCGGATGGGAAGGTGTACTCGGATAGATGGCAGTTGTACAGGGGCACACAGCAGGGCAGGGTTGTACATTATAGCCGCAGAACCGACAGCTGCATATTTGAGACATGAAAATGGCGATGCAGGAATTGAAATAAATGGAATAGTACACGTGTCCATGTACGCGGATGATATGCTGTTATATCTGAGGGATCCAGGGACCATCCTGCCATTTGTACTGGAGGTGCTAGATTGGTTTTGCACATTCACGGGGATCTAGATAAATAAAAGCAAGTCATGCCTCTTCCCTCTGGCTGCAATGGTGCCCGTGAGAAAAGAGTTTGCCTGCACTGCCCCTGCCATGGCGCGCCGAATCCTTCAAATACCTTGGGGCGCACATACACCATGACCCCAAGAATGAGCATGCTCTTAACACGATGCGAGTTAAGGAAGGGATGGAGAAATCAAACTTTTGGGGTAGGTTACCGTTGTCAGTGGCTGGCAGAGCTGCACTTCTGAAAATGGTGGGACTGCCCAGGCTGATGCACTCCTTCAGCAACACTCTGTTCAATATCCCAAGGCAATTCTTCCGGGACCTTGAGAAATTGTGTAGAAGGTTCCTATGGCAAGAAGGGAGACCCAGGGTGGCAATACCTGTACTACAGAGGCCCTACGAACGTGGGGGATTGAAAGTGCCAAACCTTGAACTGTCCTTTCTGGCATGTCAATTAAGACATGTAGTGCATCGGATGGCAGATGAGACCTCGATAGAAACAACACTCCTCCATCCGGCCATAGGGGGTATGTACCTCAGGGATCTGCTTTGGACTCCCGGGAATGTAGTAAAAGGTCACCCATACCTGGTTCGGTTGGGCATCCAAATCTGCAAAAGAACTTTTAAGGCCATGGGGTGGGTAGACCCGATCTCACCACCGATACCAATTGCACCGACTATGATGGGGGTGGGGGGGCATGGGGCAGCAGGATAGTACTACCAGATTGTAACCCTGCAGCATTGCCACTCTGGGGGACCTGCGTAACGTGGAGTGGTTAATGGCGTTTGACGAGTTGCAAGAGATTTCGGGCATACACGCAGGACAATTCCTGCTGCATGGGGCAGTGCTAGGAGTGGTTAGCAGACGATGGCTCTGCATCTCGGAGGAGGACATAGGATGCAAGGATGTGGAATGCTTGCTCAATACTGCAGAGGGTGGTCATGAAATCTCTAGAATCTATGAAGTATTACTTAGGAGCACCTCAAGGGCCGAGCTAAAGTGTAAGGTGAGGTGAGAGGCCGAATTAGGTAAATGCTTTGTGGAGAAAGAATGGGATGCCCTTGCTGTATATCACAAAAAGGTCTCCAGGAATGCTAGGTTACAATTGATCCAGTTTTATATTACAAACAGAGCAAACCTCACTTCGCAGAGATTTCCAAAATCAGAGGTGCAGGCAACAGCAATGCCCCAAATGCAAGGAAGCGGGGGCTGGCATGACTCATATGTTCTGGGGGTGCCGGGTGATAGAGATTCTGGGACCAGGTGGCCCTTAAGGCTGCCCAAGGCAGCATACGTCTAGACGTACAAGCCCCTGCAACATGTATATTGAGTAGGTATAAAAGGGGCTCGAAGAACAAACCACTGAATAAACTCAGAGATTTAATGTACATATTAACTAAACGCTGTATTGCCATGAAGTGGAAAGACACTAAAGGTCTGAGTGTAATGAGGTGGTGGGAGGACTTGAAGAAATGGGCGGCGGCAGAAACGTGGGCATGGGAGAATGCACTGCGGGGACAGAAACTGGAAATGAGCACAGACATACAGCGGTGGATTGCCCCAACTGTCATCCTGCTAAACTCTGACGATTCCGATACTGCGGCAGCAGAGGACATAAGTTCAGCAATTGGCGAGGCTACAGACTTAATGTAGATCAACAGAAGGCGTACAATCTAGGTGTGGGGGGTGTGGGGGGTGTTGGGGAGTTTAGGGGGAGGGAGTTTGTCGAAGTTAAAATTGTGACATGGGAAACATTTGATGAGTTTTATTTAAAAAAAAAAAAAGCGGAGCCAGCGTGTGTCATCCTGTTTACAGGGGACTCCTTACTCCGTGCTGTCCAACGTGGGGAGGAGAGCTGGCTCAGCCACCTTGATCTTTTAAGTTAGAACACAGACTTTCCATTGCATACACATTCCCCTTTACAGGCTTTTTGTATAAGAGATCGGGTCAGCATTAGGTTTTGTTAGTACAGGCCATTTTGATTTGACAAAGACTGACTAGGACTGGGCTTTCTTAATTGTTGGACGGTAGAGACTACTCCCATTTTAGCTATAGTGCAAAGTAGAAGTTTTTCCAAGCCCCAAGGTTTTGAAACTTGTAACTCATGTCAGTGTCATACTTGCAATACCATGCATCCTTTACAACACACGGAGGAACCAGTAACAAAAATGGCTTACCACAGTAAGGAAACCTGTCCAGACTGGACCCACCTATGTGGTTCAATACCACATAGAAACACTCCTGTTGCCTTCTCTCTTGATGCCAGTAAGGCATGCCATGGCACAGTAAGAGCTACCATCCCTTTCCCACATCCCCTTTTCACCTGCTCGACTCCCACCAATTTAGTGGACTGCTCCCAGTGCCAGGCACAAACACACATCAGCATTCACACTATCATCAATTCTCACCTTCACACACGGGCATCAGAATTCTTTTCACATTCATTCATCAATTACAAATTCATCCACATCCATGCAGCATCCACATGCATCCTCATTCACACACGCTAACATACACCCTCTCATTCATGCACCCACTACAAACACAAACCCTTGCATACACAGATACATTTCTTTTTTTCCTGCCTGCAGACCGGCTCCGGATTCCAGTACACGCCACCGCGCATTGCCTGCTGCAATGAAGGCCATTCGGCTCTGGTGCAGCACACAACAGAAACCAGGAAGAAGAGAGTGCTTTCTGGCTCCTGCATCACATCGCATCGCATCTTTGGCCCCAGAGAAGCGCAAGTGCACCCCCCCTCGCACATTCATCCCTGCAGTATCTCAGCCAGAATCTCCAATGGGCCATGCAAGGGTGGGCAAGCAAAAGGCCTCCTGCCTTGCATGGATCATGGACAGGAATGGACACAGCCTGCAACCTCAATGCTGCTGCCTTTTGCCATCAGCCGCCCCCTCAATCCCCCTGGAGGGGCTCCCGGCCCCAGCTATCCAGGGATCCAGGGTCCCTCAGTTTACAGCATCCACGGTTAGCACTACACGGAAGATACTCCAGGACCAAGCACGCCCTCTCTTTTTTGGTCCGCGACACTGGCTTCGTATTGATGGCGGCCAGCACAGCAACAAAAGCTATCCGACAGCCCATACAGCCAACTAGATTCCATACCCCAGGGTGTCCTTACAAGAGAGACACGATCCGAGGCCCAGAAGGCGGCATCCCAAATTGCAGCCGAAACGTCTATGGAAACAGTAACAACCTGTCTGCATAGTCCATGATATGATATGTATAACACGCTTAATACCCAGAGGTTTCTAAGCACAGGCCCAGGGATCGAACCTGTGGTGCTTCTTGTCTTGCTTTCCAAGGCGAGCACGTTGCCCCTGAGCTATCATCCCGAGACTACCATAAAACAGAGGGAATTATACCCCGACGTAGACCCAGGATTGGTCACTTCTTGTCTGCAGCATGACTTGTGTCAGGTCACAAAAAATGAGACACACATAGATCCATTCATGTTATTGAATTGTTGCAGTATGCTCAATATGCTCAGTTCTGTGTCACAATATTTGGTTTGTAGTTAAATACTATGTACTAGCACTGAAGTGCAAATATTGGTGTGTGGTTTAAATGTTACACATGATTGTATCACAATTTTGCAAGAAAGCAGTCTACCAATATATTAGTACATGGAAACAGTAATAAAAGTGATTCAGCCAACTTCAGAAGGTCTACTTGCAGGAAATGTGGTGCAAGGTACATCTCTACTTGAATAACAGTATCCACCCAACACTACACTTTTGAAGGGTTTGTAGGGCTGACTCATCCCAGCCACCCTTATAAAGAATTATTCCATACATGACTTACAGTATGTTAAATTGACATGTGGCCGAACTCCTTTCATTCCGTATCCTTGCATGGCTCATTGTGTATGCACACTCGGGTACTACTGAACTGTCAAAGGGAAACGGTTTCCCTTTGACAGTTCAGCTAAGGCCATTGCAGGTGCCCTCACTCAGCGTCTTGCTGTAGCTGGGTGGAGCACTGGTCGATACCCTGTCGCACATTAGGGATGAGCCGCAGCTGCCTCTCCAAGTTGATTATGAAGAGCTGGAGAGTACAGCAGGAACCTATCCGGGTAGATTAGGAAGAGCTGTCGGATACAGCTGTAACGCGGTCCGAGCAGATCAGGAAGAGCTGGAGCGACAGCAGCAACCTGTCCAACTAGATTAGGAAT
The DNA here is from genome assembly GCF_040938575.1 of Ambystoma mexicanum. Classification (NCBI taxonomy): domain Eukaryota; kingdom Metazoa; phylum Chordata; class Amphibia; order Caudata; family Ambystomatidae; genus Ambystoma; species Ambystoma mexicanum. The sequence continues at coordinate 1,286,636,987 of NC_090928.1, forward strand.
ATTTAAGAAGTGGCGGGGATTTACTCCCATGCAAACTACCGCCCTATTTCTCCACTTGATACATCTGCTCAAATTCATGGTAAAGTACTTTTGGGTCAACTTGGCGAGTGGGCAGGCGAACATAGTATTTTATCCTATTTACAGCACGGTTTTAGGAATGGGAGAGGCATAGTAGAACATGATTTTTTTACTTGTGGCTCTAATTTTAAATCTATAAATGTTTTAAAAAAATAAACTCCTTATATTGCTGTGATTGGTTTAGAATGGCATTTGATACAGTAGATGCATCTTCACTGCGGGGCCACCAACGTGTGTACTGAATGCATTACAGACATTGTATTAAGAAGTAAAAGACTGTCATATATAGTGAATATACTGATATTTTGCTGGTAAATGTGGTGGAGGGGGCTAAGGAAAGATGACTTTTGGCACAATTTTTATTTTTAACATTAAACTGGCAACAAACCATAAATGTAGTTGTGATGCCCCAACTATTGGCGAAGTAAAAAAGAAATTGGCATTTTAATATATGCGCATGATCACCGATTTATCCAAAATCCCAAAGGGCATTAAAAATGCTCCCGACACTAGAAGACTTCAGTAAGGAACTTAATCTGGCAATAAACACCAAAACAGTGGAAATGGTATGCCATAAACCAAATGCCAAGAAAGTGAAACCACATTTCAAAATGAACCGCTAAAACCTATGCATAGTTCAGGGCTCGAAATTAAGATTGGATAAGCGGGAGCTACAAGCAGCACCCGGGTATCCTGCAGTAACCAGTCACTAGGAGCCAATACATAGCGTTATGCAAATCTAATTTACACATAACATGCAAACCTAAAATTGCATCCATTATTCATGATCCCTTATTCTTTAAATATCACATAGATGTGTCCCAAGGCTTTTTTTTAAATAGATTGTCCCAAATTCAGAGTTAAATCCACATAGTTGTGTTCTTTTGGCATCAGTTTGCCTGGGGAGCCAAAAGGTAGCTCCTGGTAGTTGTTGCTGTGAAACTAACCATGCTCTTCTAGGCTATAAGCAGGAGCTAAATAGCCCCCAGCACTCCTCAATTTCTAACCCTGCTAGTTGCTCTGTTCAATTATTTAGGTATCTGTATTTTCAACAATGGAACCGTATAACCGTATGGCCTGGGTCCTGTCGAGGTGTGACGCAGGCCAATTTCCACAGTTCTCTCCAAACGCTGTACCGGCCAACATTCACAATTTTCGTCCGGATACAATGCAGGCCGATATTCACAATTATCTCCAAGTGTGGCAGTGGCTAATATTTCACAATTCTCTCTAAATCCGGCAGTGGTCAATATTCACAATTCTCTCTAAATGCGGCAGTGGCTAATAGCAACAATCCTGTCCAGATGTGACGCAGGCTAATATTCACAATTCTCTCTAAACGTGGCAGTGGCTAATATTCACAATCTGGTCTAGACGCGACGCAGGCCAATATTCACAACTCCCTCTAAATGTGGCAGTGGCTAACATTCACAATTCTCTCTAAATGCAGCAGTGGCTAATATTCACAATCCCGTCCAGATGTGAAGCAGGCTAACACTCAAAAATTCCCTCTAAATGTGGCAGTGGCTAATATTCAGAATCCTGTCTAAACGCGGCAGTGGCCAACATGCACAATCCTGTCTAGACGTGTAAGGAAAAAGTGTGCGCGTTGAGAAGCTCAGGAGAGTAAAAAGGGTGTAAAAACTACAATCCCCATGAGCCTTTGCTCCAGTTGGGCCGGAGGGGAGCAGGTGTGTCCGCTCAGTCACGTTGTTTAAGACCCGCACAGGCCCATGCTGCCTGTTGGCAATTGTTGGCGTGGCAGCTACGGGCCGGGAGGAGGTGTGCGGACGATCGTTGGGAGGCTAATTACGGACCCGGGGCAGAGGACGCGGGCCAGGTGGTGATTGTATAAGTCCCGGCAGCGCTCTGTCCTTCATAAGGGGCACGGAGCAAGAACACAGCGGGTGTCCATGCAACACAGGAGAAAGCATTGCCTGGGGTGGTGCCGGCGAGCCCCCCCCCTCCCTCCCCCAGGTCTCAGTTGAGTGTTTTTAAGAACATGAATGTGATTCTAGGGTGCATTTCTTCATTTCATGGGTGCGGTTCACACAGTGGGTAATTCCTCTAATATTTTCCCTGCCTTGCAATAAGGGTTGGAACGTGCCGCAAAGGACTGCACAAGTGTTTCTCAGCAAAGGTCTCACAAACTCATGTGGGGCACACTGCGACACGCGGAATCAAGAGCATTCAGTGGGGGAACCTTATTTCAAGAGAAGTGTAGCAACGCTATGTTTGTTTTGAGGCTGCTTGCTATTTGTTACATTTCATGTCTGTAACTCATTTCTGTTCAAGGCAATATTACGATTTGACCTACGCTGGGTGCACACGGCACGAGGGGTGCGTGTCACTTCCAATGAGAATACCACAGTGCAAAATCCATACTTGTTGCTTGTGCTCGTTTTTATATGTGTACGTCGCTGCAGTTATCCGTGGCCATCAATAACGCTTTATGTGCTTCTGTTTGTTGCTTATTTAGAGGGGGTGAATATGAATACATGAGTAGGAGGCTGTATCCTAATCAAGAAGGGTATTAGCTAGGTTGGGAAGTTCACAGAGTTGTTGCTTAGATTGAAACTGTATGTTGAACAGATTATGTCCCCTATTCCTGTCCAATTGCATGATTCCTAAACTGCTTTCCGGTGACCCTAAACACCCCCTCCTACCTATCCACAACCTCTCCCTAACCCTCTTCCCCCATTGGCTGCATCGAGGTGCCTGTATATACTAAAATCAGGAACCCGTGCCAACCAAGGTGGGAGGAGTCAACTGCATTTGGCTTCTGTGGCTAGGAAGGAGTTGTGTGATACTCCAGGGGTGTAACATAATCACCAACCCCCAAATTGAGACAATTAAGCCACTCAAGCCAGATGGAGTCCCCTCCACCCTTAACAGAGGCGTTTAGGTCAAAATTACCGAAAGAAAATGGTTGCATTGACCAAAAGTTGTAAAAATGCTACCACCAAAGGTTCGAACACCAAAAGTTTGAACCTTTGGTGGTAGCATTGAAAAAAAGGGGGGGGGGGCTGCTGGGGTTTCCCCCGCATCGCCCCGCTCACTATACTTCATCTTATAGTAAGCGGGAGTCACGGGGGACACCCCTGCATCCTTCTGTTACAAAAAAAGAAAGAAAAGGACCCTGCAGGTTCCCGATCACGGAAGTGAAAGGGAACTGGCGCTGCAGGAACCAGCATGAAGATGAAGGTAAGTGGGGTTTATGTTGGGGGTGTGGGTGGTGTGTGCTGTGGGTGTGGGTGGGGGGGTGTTATAGGTGTGGGTGGGGGGGGTGTTATGGGTGTGTTGTGTGAAAATGTATGTGTGTTCACATGAGAAAGAACTTTTGGTAGTTCGCACCTTTCTCATACGAACGATTTGCCCGCTGTACTTTCAGCCGCAGGCAAATCACTTAGATTCTAACAGAGGTGCTAAAGGCATTTACAGGATATTCAGGCAGTGTTGATTCAGTCTCGACAGGAGACTGTTACGTTAAAGATGCAGGTTAGTGGGTTAATTGCTCAAGGACCACCACTGTATGGGGAGGCAGCGGCATCATCTGCAGGATCATCTAGTCTGTCAAATACAGTTGTAGTGCAACAGCATCTAGGCGTTCCATTGCCCGCCCCTTAGAGATTTGCAGGGGATCCTAGAAAGTTTTCAATTTTTCTGACACAATGCAAGGTACATTTTCTATGCAAACATACAGTGTTTGAGTCCACCCAGGCACGGACAGCTTTCATTATTTCTTACTTGACCGGGGAGGCAGCAGCCTGGGCAATCCCTCTAGTACAAAAAGATGAGCCCATTTTATTTGACTGGGCAGGGTTTTCAGTAGAATTTGCACGACTGGGATCGGCGAAATGTCTCTTTGGCTCAGGATAAAGAGTTATTAGCACTGAGGCAGGGTACTAAGGATTTAGTGACTTATGTAATGCAATTTAATCGTCTGGTGTTAGAGAGACGGCGTGGCCGGAACCTAAGCAAACGGTTTTATTTTATCAAAGATTGAAGACCTCAAGGACGCAATAGCTCATGTGGAACTCCAGCCCAGAGTCATGTAGTGCATTAATTGACTTGGCCCTACGGTTGGACCATAAATTGGGTGAGCTCAGAGGTGAGAAAAGGTGATCGGATGGCGTGCCCTTTGTGAACTTAGACAGGAGCAAGGAAGGACGACTATGTGCTGGTGGTTAGCAGGGAGAGCTTATGCAGATTGGTAGCGTGAGGGGACCTTTGACAGGGGAAGAAAAGGAGAAAAGGAAGTCTAATAACTTGTGTTTATATTGGGGGAATCATTACATCCAGAACTTTTCCAATACTCCTGCTCGAGTTGGAGAAAGGTGGAGGCGGGAAAAGAAGGGGCTCAGTAAGTGGGGGCTGGGGGAGGAAACACACTATACTGAACCAGCAGGAGGCAGAGTTCCCTTCGGCAGTGGCTAATACTATGCAGGTTAAGGCTCCTTTTATCTATTTATTGGGGAACTTGGTTTTTGCAAATAATAAGGAGATAGTATCGGCGATGGTGGATTCTGGGGCCACTGGAAACTTCATAGACATTGCTTTGGCAACCAAGTCAGTGATCCCCACGTGAATCAAGAAGGAGAGCGAGTTGGTGCAGGCAGTGGATGGCTCTTGTTTGACATCGGGTCCTATTTACTACGCAGACTCAAGGAGGTATGGATGCGGTGGTGTGAGGGTCATGTGGCGGTAATCACGTTTGATGTGATTGCGGCTCCGCAATTCGGGGTGATTTTGGGAATGCCCTGGTTAGTGGCATATAATCCCTGCATACACTGGCAAGGAAGAACATTGACCGTTGGAAAAGAGCAGTGTGCCTCGCATTCGATGGGCATTGGAGGCCCTAACACCTTTTTCGTAGGAGTCAATCAGCAGGCTGAGATTGGGCCAGTGGTTACCACCCTGCCGGTAACGTATCAAGAATTTGCTGGTGTTTTTAACCAGGGTGGTGCGTCTCAGTTACCTCCCCGTAGGCCATTTGACTGTGTGATCGAGTTAGAACCGCAGGCTAAGTTACCTTGCAGTCGAGTGTATGCTTTAACTGAAAAAGAGATACAACATTTGCGGGAATATGTTAAGCTCACCTGATCTCCACAGGGGTGCCGAACAGAGCTGGATGATCTGGTGATGAGTGGTGTCTTGTGCTCCCCTCTGGCTTCGTCACGAAAGCAGGTTTGCCTAGAAAGTTAAATCACAGGTTACCCTACCATATGGATGAGGGCACCTCCCGCCTCCCGTGGCATCCTCTTGCACCCCCACTGCTATATCTCACCTTTGTGCTATGAATAGCGGGTTCTCCGTCCTGCCACTGTTCACAGGGGTGCGTAGTAGTTCAAGGATCTAGTTACTTCACTGATCCTATTAAGTTCCAGACAACTATGACTCAATGGTAAGTCTTATTCCAATGGTATGGATAGCTTAAGAGTTCAAGTTGTAAAAGTTCACTCTGTACCCTTCTTTACAGGTTTCTTCTTCGTGCTCAAGATGGAGCGAGGCCCTTTGATCGCTGGCTTCCCTAGGTAAGATTTGCGCCAGTGCTATGCGAAAGTCTTTCCACGCGATATAGTTTTCTGCACAACTAACCTGCTGCTTTTATATTCTGCAGGGGCGGAACCTCCTGGACAAAGGTTGCGTGATGAAGTATTGCGAGTCCGTGAGGATTTGCTCCCTTCAGGTGAGAACGGCCTTGCACAGGATTATAAATCTAAATAAGGCCTTCCCCAATGTCTTCTTTTGTGTTCTACAGATGCGGCAGCTCCGGAGCAGCGATCGGATGATGGAGCGGCGATCGTGTGATGATGCTCCGATGGTTTGCTGGTAAGTATTAGCGTGGCGCTGATCTGCGATGACGATCGCGTGGTCTGCACGGCTAATCTGGTGTCCTTTCCTTTTCAGCTCTGAAGAAGTGGAGACTCCAGACCAGCCGCGATGAAGAATCAGGTAAGTATCTTTTTCTGCTCTCTTTTCTCACTCTTCCTTGCAGGTAGCTCGAGACAACTGGACGGGCATGGCTGATGGCTGGCCTGGAGCTGCAGACGGTGAGCGTTACGCTGTAGGAGTGCAGAATAACACGAAGCGTGTTCTGTATCAAGGGTGTGGCTTATATAGTCTTCTGAAAGTAGTCCCCAGGTAAAGTAGTTCCATCAACCACACCCAAGCAAATAGGCCCACGGCAAATAATCCCTTCAGCCTGCTTCAGATTGGTTTACACGTGCTTCATTGGGTTCGAAACGTGCCATGTTGGTGATGGCAGTATGAGCCTGGCGCCAACGGTGTCAGGACCGAGTCCAGGAAGCCCCTGCGAGATCCTTTGGGTCCTTTAAGGCCCCCATGGGACCCAACGCCTTAGACAGGTTGGTCTGTACCTGATGTTTGGGGGTATAGACCATGACAGAATACTTAAATGAGATGTTGGCCTGTGGGTTTATAAAACCTTCCAAATCTCCCGTTTTTCATGCCCAAGAAGGAGGGCACTTTAAGGACTTGCATCGACTACAGAGCACTGAATAGGGTGCCATTAAAAACCTGTTTCCATTGCCATTAATTTCTGTATTAGACCAATTCAAGATGGCTAAGATTTATACAAAGTTGGATTTGAGGGGTGTCTACGATCTCATCAGGGTGAAGGAGGGTGACGAGTGGAAGATGGCTTTCCGTACGAAGTTTGGTTTGAGTATTTGGTGATGCCTTTTGGTTTATGCAATGCTCCAGCTGCTTTTCAACATTTTATGCAAGAGGTGATGCAGGAATATTTGGATTTGATTGCAATTGTTTACATAGATGATATTTGGATTTTTTCTGAGTCCGTGGAACAGCATGTACAGCATGTCAAGGCAGTTCTAGCCAGGTTACAGGAGTGTCATTTGTTTGCTAAACTCGAGAAATGTGAATTTCATGCCACCAGAGTAGAATTTTCGGGCTTCATTTTGACACCATATGGGGTAGTTATGGATGACAAGAAGGTACAGGCAGTTGCCAAGTGGCCGTCTCCACAGTGTGTGAAGGACATTCAATCATTTCTGGGCTTTGCCAATTTTTAACGAAGGTTTATCAACAATTTCTCTGCTATTACACGCATTACCGGATTGTTAACGAGGGCTACCAAGTTTGATGGGATCAGGAGGCGGAGGAAGCATTTGGGAGGTTAAAGGAAGCTTCTACGGAGGCCCAGATTCTATGTCACCCTAATCTGAAGAAACAGTTTAAGGTGGAGACTGATGCCTCTAATCTAGCTGTAGGGGCAATTTTGTCACAGGCATACAGTGAAGGCATCCTACATCCAGTGGCCTATTCTCCTAAATTGACAACATGTGAACACAATTATGCCATTATGGATAAAGAGCTTTTGGCAATCAGAGGCTTTTCTCGAATAGCGTCATTACCTAATGGGGGCCCAACATCCAGTAGTAGTTTGACTAATCACAAGAATTTACAGTACTAAAGGTCGGCCAGGACCTTGAGTTCTCGGCAGTTGAGATGGGCCCAATTCTTTGAAGAATTTGATTTTGTGGTTACCTACAGGCCGGGGAGGAGCAACGGCAAGGCAGATGCTTTGTCCAGGCAGGAAAATCTGGGAGAGCAGTGTCAAGTGGAACAAAGTTTCATTCCCGTGGAAAAGATTGTGGGGGCAGTGACGCAGGTGGTACTTGGGGCGATACGTCAGAACTTTCCAAGGGAAGAGTGGACTGAATGGGTGAAGAAAGGGAAGTCCAGAGTCATACGAGAAGGGTTGCCTTATCACGAGGGAAAGATTTTTCTTCCTATTGAATCATTGAGAAAAAGGCATTGCTGTGGTGCCATAATTCTCCCATGGGAGGGCATGTGGGCATCAGAAAAATGCAAGATATGGTGCAACAATACTTTTGGTGGGAGGGGTGGACCTCCCAGGTGCAGGACTATGTGGCAGGTTTTGAGACTTGTGTACGATCCAAGGCTGATCATTTAAAGAAGGCTGGATTGTTGAAGCCATTGGCCACTCCTATGGAACCTTGGACATGTGTTTCTATGGACTTTGTCACTAAGCTACCCCGAGAAGGAGACTGTGACACAATCTTGGCGTTAGTAGACTATCTAACAAAACAAGCTCTCTTTATACCCCATGATGGAATTCCAAGCGCTAGTAAATTGGCAGATTTATTCTTGCAGCACATAGTGAGATTGCATGGGTTGCCAAGGACAATAGCATCCGATCAGGGGTCACAATTCACTGCTCGGTTTTGGCATGCTTTCTGTAAGTTACTTGGAATCTCCTGCGCATTATCCACTAGTTACTATCCCCAAACCGATGGTGAAACTGAACGAGCAAATCAGACCATGGAGCAATATCTAACATGTTTTTAGGCCAAAGGCAAATCCTCATGGGTTTTGTTATAACACAAAGCACGAATCATTGGGAATGTCTCCTCATTTCTGTCTGTATTGCCAAATGTTACTGCAAGAGCTTCCAAGGTTTAATAAGGTCCCGGCAGTTAGTGAACGCACGGGGGAGCTTCTTGAAATACAATAGAGAAGGCACGCCAAAATTTGGAGACGCCCAAGGTGAATTATAATAAACAAGCAGATTGAAAGACGATTCAGTCCCAAGTATGTGGTGGGAGATAGTGTGGTTGTCCACTCAGTACATGTTTGGGTCTCGTAAATGTTTGCCCCGCTTTATCAGGCCTTATACTATTGTACGTTGTGTGTCTGATACTGCAGTACAATTACGATTGCCTTCTCATAGGAGGATTCATCCAGTATTTAACATTTCTTTGGTTAAACCCACAGCTTCTGGTGTGGTGACGAGGAAGGCTCCGGGGGTGATAAAGTACGGCCAAGAGAATTTGAACTGCAGCACATTTTGGACTCTGTTAGGGAGAATTCTCTATTTAGGCTGAATTTCCTAACCTAGTGAGTCCCCCAGCAGCTTTGCTGGATTTTTGGGGTTTATTTTTTTCTCCTGCCAAGAGTGAGACTCTTTTACCCTCACTCTTGGACATGATTTGAGTGTGTTTTTCTTTGAATCTAGAAGTGTTTAATGGGCTATGGGGTCCTTTACTCCATAGGGCTTCATGTGTTTTTGTGATGTGTGTTACTCCATACCCTGGGACTGACTACTGTCTCCCAGGGCATGTAAAGTCACCATTGACTTTACTAGTCTTAAATTCTGAACAGAACCAGTACAACCCATCATATTGTGGACGTACTGGCTGGGGCAATTCGATTGCCCCAGGGTCTGTTAGTCGAGGGGGCACGTCTCCGTCCCCCCTGATCGAGTTTTGGCTGGTGGCAGTGGATCCTACTTTTTATATTCAACCGCAAATATTTTCCTATGGGATTTCCCATTGTTTTAGGCTACTATCTTTATTTTCCCATTAAACACTTGTGTATAGGCGCGTTACAAATACCATATCATATCATATCATTTAATTATTTACGGTAGCCTCGAACATACCGCCGGTTTATTTAATGAATATTAATTCTCCGGATGGTATTTTTTGCCAAAACTTGATTCTAAAATGGCGTTTGTGTTCTCTTCTGTGACTCCAACCCAAGTCGAGCCCTTTGTTCCACTTTTTGGCGGGCTTCTCCACAGAAGCCCTCCAAAATGGTGCCACTCTGTCTGGGGTACTTAGGAGGGGTGGAGGGGAATTTAGGCACCCTGGACTGAGTTGCCTAGGCAACTCAAGTCGCACTCCATCCTGATTGGCCCAAGTGGTGAGCCGGCCGGCTCACCACTTAGCATGTTTGAGTGACAGCTAGGCTGAGTGAATGGGGGTTTTTCTGCATAAAAGCAGGGCTTTGGGGACTGGAACTTCAGAAGTCGCCACAGGACCTAAGAATCCGCCGAGGGAGAAGCTGAGCCGACCTGCCACGACACCACCACCGGTGGAGCCCTGCTGGACCGTCTCACCACTTTTCCCCAACGACAGAGGAGATCTCCCACCGGAGAGTCTTCTTCCTTTGACTGGTGGGGATAACTAGTTTCACCGTCTTTTCGCCTTCCCGACGTACCTCGTGGCCGCCTTGCCTGTGCCAAGCACCCCGGCGACCGGGATACCACGTTTTACCACGACCGCGAAACAAAGGTACCACCTTTAACCGGAAAACTCTGCAGCTGGTTTCTGCCCTGGTAGTGCAATGACCTTCATCTTTCCTCCAAGTCGAGATCTTCTCTTCCCCTGGACGACGCAACTTGCACCCACTACCAGGAACAACTGCCACCGCTGGAGGATCCGTCCCACTTAAGGTACTGTGTCCCGCCTGGCTTCCCTTGCTACCGACTGTACGGGGTAGATTTAGCCCCCGGCTTTCGGACCTGGGTTAGCCTGGGACACCCTGGCTAAACTTTCCTAAGCCTCTCTAAACTCTTTTTGAACCCTCTGCAAGACTTTCTAAGCCTAGTGTAACTGTGTGATGTTGGGCGCATTTGTGCTCTGCTCTCTCTAAGAGTGGGCCCAGCCTTTGGACTTTGGCTCACCAGTGACTTTTGCTCTTCTGCCTTGCTAACAGTGTTCCTGAACCTTAGAGTGGTGTACCTTTTCATATTCTGTCTTTTTCCCTCCCTTTCTCACAAACTTATTGGAGTGCCATCTAGTTAAGCGCTCACCTCTGTATGAAAATAAGTGGTGTTTTACTGTGACTTATCTTATAAGGAAAAGGGGTGTATATATTACAATAGTAACTGTGTTTAGAATATTTTAAAATAAGAGTGCTGGAGTGTTTTCAACAGTGTGTTTTTAATTAAATAATTATATACTTTGATACCAAAGCTCTGGTCAGTGTTTGCTTGTATTGTTGTATCTGAGTGCCTATTGTGTATACTTTGCATACTGCCTAACTCTTCTTGAGGGAAGTCTGACTGCTCAGCCACAGCTACCAGGTAAATCTGGGTGGTACAGACTGCTACCAAGTGGGTTTACTGACAACACCTGTAGTCTTAAATCTTTTGCAGTGGTCCCTAAGGGAACTGCACAGGTTTCTGCCTAACAGACTCCAAGTGGCGTGGTACAAGGCTTTGGTACCTCATTTCTTGGGTGGGTTGTGGTGCCGAGGACAATTCTTGGGAACCTGCTGAGGCAGTGCATGCAAACCATCTGGTCAGACTATTTCATCGGTCGAATCCGGGTAATCCAGGACCTGGGAAGTGCCTTAGAGGAGGGGGTAATGTAAGGAAAAAGGGTGCGCAGGCTGTTAAGCAGCTTAGGAGAGTAAAAATGTTGTAAAAACTACAATCACCATGAGCTTTTGTTCCAGTGTGGCCGGAGGGGAGCAGGTGTGTCAGCTCAGTCATGTTACTTAAGACCCGCCCCAGCCCGTGCTACCTGTTGGAGATTGTTGGCGTGGCAGGCACGGGCCGGGAGGAGCAGGTGTGCGGACGATCGTTGGGAGGCTAATTAAGGACCCGGGTCATGCGGTGATTGTACAAGTCCCGGTAGCGCTCTGTCCCTCATAAGGGGCACGGAGCAAGAACACAACGGGTGTCCGTGAAACGCAGGAAAACGTATTGACTGGGTGGGGCCGGCGAAACCGCCCAGGTCTCCATTAAGTGTTTCTAAGAACATGAATGTGATTCTAGGGTGCATTTCTTCATTTCTTGGGTGCGGTTTGCACAGTGTGTAATACATAGAATAGTTTCCCCTTGCATGCAATAAGGGTTGAAACGTGCCGCAAAGGACTGCACAAGTGTTCCTCAGCAAAGGTCTCACAAACTCATGTGGGGCACACCACGGCAGACAGAATTAAGCGCGTTCAGAACAATAGAATGTGGGGGGAACCTTATTTCAAGAGAAGAGGAGTAACGCTATGTTTGTTTTGTGGCTGCTTGCTATTTATTACGTTTCAGGTCTGTAACAAGCCATTTCTGTTCAAGGCAATATTACGATTTGACCTACGCTCGGTGCACACGCAGGAGGGGTGTGTGTGTGCAACTTCCAATGAGAATACCACATAGTGCAATATCCATACTTGTTGCTTGTGCTCGTTTTCATGTGTACGTCGCTGCAGTTATGCATGGCCATCAATAACGCTTTATGTTCTCCTGTTTGTTGCTTATTGAAAGGGGTGAATATGAATACATGAGTAGGAGGCTGTATCCTAATCAAGAATGGTACTGACTAGGTTGGGAATTTCTGTCATGATGCCTACCCCCAGGCATCCGGACCAAGTCCATCAGCCCCAGGAGCAGGCATCTAGACATTTAGTAAAACCTCAGCAGCTAGGGGCTATCTGGGCCATTGGCGCCAGGCTAATAGTAGGAATCAGTGTCATTACTTACCTCAGGCAGACCATGCTGCAAATGACTCCAATCCAACATGAAGCCTGAAAGGGACTATTTTTCTAAAGGGATTATTTTTTACTCGGGTGTGGTTCTAGGGACTTCTTACCTGGGACTACTTTTGACGCTATTTAAACCACAAACGACCAGCAACACACGCTTCGCGTTATTCTGCATCCAGCAGCGTAACACTCACCGTGCCTGCAGCCTGCATCCAGTCCTCTGCCACGCCCGCCTCGAATCCGGAGCTCCTAAAACAAAGAGGAAAGAAAGGGACAAGGTTAGAAAACAAACTTATTTCTATTCCACACCTGATTCTGGATCCATCTTGTCTCCGGACCTGTAAATAACATCATTTCTGCACGCGCCGCGCCTGCAGCTGCAGCGCCGCGCCATACTCGCCAGTCTTCACAGCATCCTTCGGGTCGGCGCTGCCTCCATCATTTCTTCGCCGAACTTTGGCACCTAGGAGACAAAAGAAAACCACAAGGTGAGCCGAGGGAACCAACAAATATAATTCTTAGCACCATAGACTTACCTAATTTACCACCGGAGGCATCCTTTTGTGACTCTCCATATTTTCACGTGCCGCATCTGTAAAGAGACAAAACAGCACGTTTTCCTCGTGCAACATTTACCGGCCAGCGCCGGGTAATATAGACTCTTACCCGAGCGCCACCAGCTGCCACAAGAGCATCTTTTCACGAGCCAGCTGTAAGACAAGAAAGGAAGGAGGGGGGGGGGGGGGGAACAAGAGTGAACATCGGACATACTGAACTCTATGAACTTAATACTTACTGGTCCTCACCAGGAACCTCAAAGTCAATACTCTCCGGAACTCTGCCGAGCCTTCAAACCAGTGAAGTAACTGGAATCGACGCGCCCCTGCAAATCCATGCAGGATGGAGAGCACATCTTTCAAGAATATAAGGTGAGATTGCTGTGAGGGCATTTCGGAGGCAATTAGTTGGGGAGGACTGGGGGTGCCATCACTTGAATCCACAAGTGGCTAAATCCATCTCTCCACTTGCAGGAGAATATTTTTCTACGGGTTAAGCAGACAAGATTAGGAGGGCAGATCCAGTCAGTGATCGCTGCACTACGCATCACGTGGGTGGAGACCGCAGCTGTCCGGGTCCGACCGACGCCCCTGTGGGAGCCAGGTGAGCGTAACAATTTCATAGAGGTGTTGCTTAGATTGAAACAAGTGTATGTTGCACAGGTTATGTCTTTCCCTATGTCCCATATTCCTGTCCAATTGCAAGATTCCCAAACCTCTTTCCGGTGACCCTAAACACCCCCTACCTTATCCACCACCTCTCCCTAATCCTCTTCTAGACCCCCCCCGCCCCCCACCCCATTGGCTGCCTCGAGGTGCCTGTATATACTAAAATCAGGAGCCCGTGCCAACAAAGGTGGGAGTGGTCAATTGTATTTGGGATCCGTGGCTAGGAAGGAGTTGTGTGATAATCCAGCAGTGTGACAAGACGCAACGCAGGCCAACACTGACAAATTCTCTCCAAATGCAGCAGTGGACAATATTCACAATCCTGTACAGAGGTGATGCAGGCCAATATTCACAATTCTTTCTAAATGTGGCAGTGGCTAATATTCACAATCCTGTCTAGATGTGGCAGTGGCTAATAGTCACAATTCTATCAAGTTGTTAAATTGGCTAGTATTAATATCCTGGTCTGCTATCTTCTGGAGGGTAGGTTGAGTGACAGGGCTTCTAGAGTGATTGCTCTACTCCCCACCCATGCTGCTGACCGCTACAGACAGTTTGGACCTGCCAGTCTAGGGTCCGTCCTTTGCCTTTGGGCCCTTTGCCACTGGGGCTGCATGGGCTGAGGGCTGCGCTTGGAAAGAGAGTTTAGAGCGGCATTTTGACCAATACGGGGTGGGAGGCGGGGTGGGCTAGCAGGAGTGGGGAGGGAAACGGTGAAGTGGGACCGAGGAGAGGGAAGAGTGCTGAGGGTGCAATCAGAGCCGGGGTGGTCTTAAAGGGCTTCAGCCTTGATGTTATCAAGGCCCAGGAGAGCCTCAACTCACCTGCAGTGGCACGAGAAAATGGATGGCGGAGGCACTACGCATCATGTGCTGCTATTTCTCTTACAATGAATGTTCTGGCTGCGTTCATGGCTTAGGGGATGATGGAACATACGTAGCAGCTTTCATTCGAAGTTGATATTTTATTTCTATTGCGCTCGTACATAAGTGTTTCAGAGTATGACAAAGCAGGGGAGGGGAACAGGGGAGAACAAAACAACAATCTTACTAGGCCCAGTGACATTTAGAAAGTGCAAGTGCATAGGAGAGGAGGAGGAGGGGAAAAGTGCATGGAAGGGGGAGAAGTGGAAAGTGCAGAGCAAAGGAGAAACAGATAAATAAGAATAAATAAATAATAAAGGCAAACAGTGGTAGTAAAGCCAGCAATTGGCAAGTGCTGGGTTTAAGGCAGCAGACAGGGTAGGTCTGATAAGTGTAGGAAGAAAAAGGGGAAGGGTGGTACTGCATGGTGCCAAGCAGATCAGCAGGGTAGAGGGGGAGCGAAGGCAGCAACAAAGAGGAAGGTCTTGAGGTGCTTCGGGAACCAGAGATGGTTCTCCTCAAGTCTTAGAGTGGCAGGGAGGCTGTTCCAGAGGGAGGCATCAGCCGAAGACAGATCTACTCCCAGCCCGTTTCTTCCAAAAAACGACTGTCGGGAGTTAGAGGTAGAGGAGCGAAGAGCTTGAGAGGGGAGGTATTTGCGGTGCGATAGCTGAAGGTATTTTGGGCCGAGGCCCCAGAAAGCCTTGTGGACAATGCAGAGGGTTTTGAATTTAATCCTTGCATCCACTGGGAGCAAATGGAGTTCTCTCTCCCACCTCCTTCATGGGCTGATACTGCATGTTATTCTTTAAATGGGCTGAATTATCAAAATATGTCTTCACCAGCATGTATGGAAGGATCTGTGGAGCCGAGACCCTCAGGGGGGTAATCTGTGACCGGCACCACGTAACAAAACGCTTCCATTTATGGCTGTAGCAGTTAAAGGTCCACAATACTCTGGCCTTGGTGAGGACCTCCCTGAAGTCCGCTGGCAACACAACTTCCAAACTCTAAGGTTGCAGGAGCCAAGCCTTCAGGTTCAGTGATCCTGGGTCGTGATGAAGGATTGTGCCTCCCTCTCTGGTGAGAAGATCCGGAAACCACTAGCAGCTTGACTGTAGGCCATGCTGACAGACTTAGAAGGACCGGATACCAAATCTGTCTCGGCCACGCTGGGGCGATGAGTATCATCTTGCATTGACACGGAGTGTATTGATGACTCAAAGCAGAAGAGGGAATAGAGGAAAAGCAAACAAACAGCCCTTCCAACGGGAAGGAGAACCCGTCCCCCAGGCTCTTCAGCTGGTGGAATCTGCTGGCAAACCTCTGGCATTTGGAGTTCACCTCCGTCGCAAACAGATCGATCTGGGGTCTGCCCCATTTGACGAACAGGTGGTCCACCAGATCCTGATGCAGCTCCCACTTGTGGCAGGAGTGCAGTTCCCTGCTGAGGGAAGTCTGCAATGGTATTCTTGACCCCTGCCAGGTGAAGCGGGACTAGGAACATCCCCAGTCAGACGGGCCAGGGCCGCTTCCTTGGAGAGCGCCAGGGATCAAGTGCCCCCCCTGCTTCCTGATGTAGAACATGGTGGTGGTGTTGTGAAGAACCTCACCACCTTGCCTTTCAGAGACTGAAGGAACGACTTTAGGGCCCAGAACACTGCCCGTAGCTCCTGGATGTTAATATGCAGATCCTTCTCCTCCGGCAGCCACAGGCCTCTGGTGGGCAGACATCCGGTGTGTGCTCCCCAACCTTCCAGGGAGACGTCCGTGGTGACCGTCTCCTGGTATGGGGGTTTTGGAACCCTGTGCTTTGGGCGATGTTGGAGCAAATGCCCCACCACTCTATCGCCCGTCAGACCTCTTCATTGAGAGGGATTTGGTCTGTGAAACATCCGGACACCTGTATCCAACGTGCATCCAGGAATTCCTGTGGGGGTCGCATCTGCAACCTGCAGAGACAGCGGTGGTACATGCAGGACAGCATCATGGTCAGTAATGACTTGATGGCCCGCACCATGGCTGTCTTCATCGAAGACAGCCATTGCCCCTTTCCTTGAATGGCTGCTAGACACTCCTCTGAGGGCGATGCCAGACAAGACAAAGTATTGAGTCTGGCATCAAGGAACAGTGCGTTCTATGACGACGATGGCGTTAAGCAGGAATTCGGATAGTTGATGGAGAATTCCAGATCTGTTAATAGTCGGACGGTCGTCTGTGTGCACGTTGGCCAGCTCCCGCAAGCAGGTTTGTATCAGCCAGTCATCCAGGCACGGGTATATGTGTGGCTGCTATCCAGGAGTGGTGTGCCGCCAATGATCTCTGCCTTAATGCCACTAAGACCGAGATTCTCATCGGCACACCTGTCACACTCTGGCTGGCCTCTCTTGGCCCTCTTCCTGCTCCCACCTGTGAGGCTAAAAAAAACCTCAGGGCCATCTTAGATTCCACACTCTCCTTCTCTCCTCACATCTCTGATGTCTCTAAGAAGTCACACTACCAGCTGCACCTCCTCAGAGGTATTCTTCCATTCCTCTTCTTCACCCAGAAGGGCAATGTCTCCAGAGCTCTGGTTCTCTCTAGGCTACACTACTGCCTCTTTCTAAACCTGCCTGCTTCTACTCCCCCGCCCTATGCAACTCATCCAGAACAGGACTGCAAGACTTGTCTTTGGCCTCAAGCCCAGGGATCGTATCTCTCCAGGACTGAAATCTCTGCACTGGCTCCCAGTGGCTGTGAGGATTAAGTTCCAAACCCTCTGCATTGTCCACAAGGCCTTCTGGGGCCTGGGGCCTCAATACCTTCAACTCTCTCTTCTCTTCCTAAATATCTTCCTTCTCAAGCTCTTCGCTCACCCGCCTCAAACCCCCTCAGGGTCAGTCGCTTCTCCAAGCAACAAGTTGGTGGTAGATCTCTTTCCTCGGCTGGGGCCTCCCTCTGGAACAGCCTCCCTGAAACTTGAGGAGAACCATCTCCGGTTCCGGAAGCACCTCAAAACCTTTCTCTTTGCTTCTGCTTTTTCTCCTCCTCTCCACTGCTGACTTCCTGGTTGAAACTGAAACTGCACTGGTTACCTAGCCACCCTCTGATCTCGGGCCCAGGTCCCCTCCCTGGCCAGTCGCACATCTGCACTGACTTCCTGGTAACCCTCGCACTTAGTGACAATTTCCTGTATCCCTACAGTTCCACTACCAGCACTTGACACCGGATGTCTGCACTTACCTTTGCACTTGCCACCAGCTGGCAGTACTTCACTTATTGTTTATTATCCTTATCCCATGTACTGCACTTTCCCACCCTCCCACTTCCCATGCACTTGCGCGATCTGAAAGACATCTGGCCTAGTAGGATCATTGTTTGTCTTCCCCCTGTGACCCCTCCCTTGCCTCGTCGCGCTTTGAAACAATTGTGTATAGGCGCATTATAAATGCCATATCATATGATGCCCTGTAGACGTAGATTGGCCGTCACTGGTGCCAGGCATTTCGTGAACATTCTTGGAGCCAACTTCAAGCTGAAGGTAGGGCCTTGAACTAATAGTGCTGGCCCTGCATCGCGAAACAGACATTTCTGATGTTTCTTGTGATGGTGACGTGGAAATAGGCATCCAACGATGTCAAGAAGTCGTTTCCCAGTTGGTCGAGCACGTGCTGCAACTGGACCATCCTGAACTTTTGTGACTTCAGGTATTTGTTCAGACCTCGTAGGTCCAGGATGGGCCTCCAGCCCCCCATTCTTCTTTCTGACTACAAAGTATCTGGAATAGACTGCGGAGCACCGGAGATGTTGGGGAACTAGCTCCATAGATCCTTTTCGTAGCATGGCTCTTACCTCTTCCAGAACCTCAGGGATGTGCTGCTCCTGACAGGGAACCAGAGGGATCTGCAACACCAGCGTTGGAACTCTAAGGCGTGTCAAGGTGTGTCCTAGGGAGAGAGTGTCCAGCACCCATCTGTCGGTGGTGATCTTTCTCCACTTGCTGACGAACCTAGTCAGCCGGCCTGCCATCGGGTTGCACGAGTGCGGGCCCGACGTCCTGGCCAGTTCAGGCTTGCTTGGGCAACGGCGTCCTGCCCTGCAGGCGACACTGTCCTCCCCTACCGTAAACCTGGAATGGCCTCTGTAAGCTTCTTGCGGTGAGGATCGGGAAGGCTGTCTGCACGACATGGAGAACCCTTTTGAAGACCTGCTCCACTTTCCCCTGGAGGAGTGAAAAGATGAGCAGTGTTGCTGGAGAGTGCAGAGGGAACATGCCAAATCCGTCTTGATGGCCTGTAGGGACTCGTAGACGGCATTCCCAAACAGATGTTCCCCGAAGGGCATGTCCAGCACCTTTGCTTGGACCTCCTGACGGAAATTAGTGGCCAACATCCATCCCTGTCGACAAAGGCAGACACCATTCCCCTCATCTGCCAGAACCCTGTGTCAGATGTTCAATGCCACTTCTACCGTGACCCGACACCACTTCCCCTTCCTGGAAGAGAGCGAGAGCTTCCATCTTCTAATCGTCGGGGTGGAATTGTACCGCAATTCCGTGTCGTACCTGGCCAGGACCGCCAGTGCGTTGGCTGCCTTGATTATGGACGCCGAGTGTAAATTACCTTCACCATTGCGTCCATCCTTTTCCCCATTGCTGTCCGGAGGAGCCGAGGACGGGTTAGACGACCGTTTCCTCGCGGCTGCCGACACCAGAGTACATCGATGGTTGCGACCTCAGGCACTTGGGTGCGGAGTCCAGCACCATATATTTCTTCCCCAGCCTATCCCGCATGGCTGGAGCTGTGCAAGGGTTCTTCATGAGGGTCAGGCCCGCCTCCCAAATATCATCGAGTAAAGGCACTGCCAGGATAATTTTACTTTTAGCCTTGCGCCTTTGATACAAGAAGCCCTCCTTCTTGGTTTCCTCAGGCACCAGCTGGAATAGCTAAGAGGCCCTGGCAATCATGGAGTGGAACAAACCCACCTCATCTGGTGGGGAAACCCTATGTGGGGCACCCAAATCTGGAGATTCACCCTCCGCTGCGACAGTGGCATTCGTGCCTAGCCTATCTCTCCTTCCTCCGACCCAGTCTGGTTTCCGCCCCCACTATTTAACTGAAAAAGGCCTTACCTACGTACTTCATGCTCTTCTCACTGCTCGATACTCCAAACACTCATCTATTCTTATTTTACTTGTTCTGTCCGCTGCCTTTGACACTGTAGATCAGTCTTTGCTCCTGGACTCTACTCCCTTGGTCTGCACGGATCTGTTCTATCATGGTTTTCATTTTACCTAGCCAACCGTACCTTTGCTGTCACTTGGGGCGGCAACACTTCACACGTTCCCCTGGCCCATGGCGTTCAAGGAACAGTCCTTGGTCCATTTCGACTTTCCTTATATACTTCCTTTCTTGCCTCCATTATCTCATCCTTTGGAGTGTCACACCACTTCTATGCTGACACCACCCACCTCTTTCTATCCTTCTCGTCCTTCTCCTCGGACATTCATCAGACGCTCTCATCCGGCCTCACCGCCATCAAGTCCTAGGTGACCTCTCACTTAAAAACGGAGGTCCTATTCTTTCCCGCAAACACTCATCTCGCAATCTCCTCCCTCTTCCATCTCCTTTCCTCCCTCACGTCTCTCAATCTCTCCCTCCGCCCGCAATCTTGGCATTTACTTTGACTCTAATCCCTCCTTCGACCACCACATCTCCCTTACAACCCATGCCTGTGGATTTCATCTCTACAACATGCGCAAAGTGCGCCCTTTTCTCACTCTTCACGCTACAAAACTAGTCTTCTCCCGACTATTATATTGTTCTGTTCTTGGTCTTCCCCACTCATGTCTTGCTCCTCTTAAATCTATTCATCATTCTTCAATTCGCTCACTCTGTCTTCTCTCTTACCATGACAATTTCTCCTTCTCTGGCCTCTCTTGGCTGGTTGCCCTTCTATTCTCAACTTAAATATAACTTTCTCTGTCTGGGTTCAAATGGCTCTATGCCCTTATTCCTGACAACCTTGCATCTCTCCTTTCTTTTTAATCTCCATCTCGCTCCCTCTGCTCTACTAATCTTTTTAGACTCAATGTCCCACGTCCCCCTTGTGCCCAATCCCGTTTTCGCTCGTTCCAGCTCCTAGCCTCTCTTCACTGGAGCATGTTTCCCCTGTCTCTTCTCTCCATTACTTCCTCTCCTCTGTTCCGTTCCTCTCTAAAACCGCACCTGCTACAGTCCTCTAAGGGATTTAATCTGCATTGAACTCTGATTAATTTACTCTTACGACCACAAATTGATTGTTAATGTTTATAAATACTAATTGACCGTTTACTCCCAGGAATGCTAATGGATTGTTACTATTTATGAACACAGTTTGAATGTTACCGTTTATGAATGCGGATTTGCATTCTGATTCATTATATTGTTGACTGCCCTATGTAAAGCGCTTTGGACAAAGGCGCTATATAAAAACACAATAAATACAAATCAGTTGTCATGGCCGTATCCATTCCCGTAGGCGTGTCTGGGTCTGCTGGGGGAGCTGGGGTTTGACATGGTGAAGGAAATTGATATGAGGGCATCAAATGACGCCTCCTCATCTTCGGTGGAGGCTGATCGGGTACGTGGGGGACCACAGGTACCGCCGCCAGAGGCATTCTCATCTGGATCTCTGACACCAAGGTGTGTAGAGTTGATAGAATATCCAAGGAAATGCACCTCGGCTGAGAAGGCAGAACAGGAAAACTAGGCCCTGCGCCGCCGTCGCCCTCCTCGTCAACGTCCTCGTGGATCGTATGCCAAGACTCCTGATGTTAATCGTCCATGGACGAGACCACCATAGTTTGGGTGACGACCTGGGAGGGCTGTTTCAGGGCCTCCTTGTCTCATCCCCCCCCCCCCCCCCAAGGATCTTGAACTAGGCCGGGGCCGGGTATCATCCCTTCCAACATGGCTGCAGACTTTTCCAAAGTACCTGCGGCTGTGTCGTGCCTTGGGAGCAGGGACACTGAGCCGTTGAATCTACCTTCGTATGATCAGCGCCCGTAGCTGCCATGCTTGTAGCAGCTGTCGACAGTAACGGACAACGTCTTTGCCTGTGCCAGTTGAGCCTACGCAGCCTTCTCCTCTGTCCGCTGCTTCTCAGATTTCTCCTGTAGCTTAGCCAGGGTAGAGGACTTCCTCTGAGGAGGAGCTTGATGGTAGGCTGGTAATGGGGGGCGAAAGGTGATGCTGATCGCGCCCCATCTAGCTTGGGACCCGCTTCAGCAGTGAACCCGGTGGACTCAGACTTGTGGATCTTGGCCTTATCTTGTGCCCCCATGGATGAGGCGCCCTGAAAGGACTTAGAAAACCGCTCCTCGGACCGGCCGGTCGAGGAGGCATGACCCCGGACGCATCACGGGTCAGAGGCCTTGTTCATGTTAAGCCATGCCGCTAGCCTACTACGCTTATCCTTTGTCATTTTCTTAGGGAAAGCGAGGCATATCTCACACTCTACTTCCTTATGGTACAGGAGAAAGGCAGTAGAGGCATTATAGGTACTTGTCCTCCACAAACACATTCCGGAGCCTGCATTTGGTGCAGAGCCTGAAGAGGAACCTTCCCTCCCTCTCCTCAGTTAGGGTCAGAGGGCGCAAAGTCGGCCTGAGATGGCCTTCTAGAATCTTTGATGGCTCTTCGTCCTTGAGGGGTAAAGAACTTCAGACAATGGGTCCCCGCTGTCGGCAGATGAAGAAAAGAGCACACAGGCTCTTCGAAACAAACTTTTTCCATCAAAAAACACAAGAAAAACATACAAATAGCTCAGAGAGCCACCCTGAGGACTCCCAACACTGAAACGTGGGGCAAAAATCTGAAGATGGCTGCCAGAGGCGGTACTTAGGTAGAGGATTGTCATTGGATAGGGTAGTATGACCCGGGGGGGGCAATGATTGGTTTAGAGGAGAAGAACAAGTTACTCTCTTACCTGGTAACGTTCTTTCGATGGGATGGTCCGACGACGTATTCCTCATCTACAACATGTAATGTTCACAGCTGTGCTGCTTCGGAATTTTTTTCAGGAAAGAGAGCGCCCTGCGTCGATGTCGTTGGGTCGATGTCCCTCGAAGGCCTCCGTCGAGGGTGACGTCATCGGATGTTATAATTAGCACGCACAGTGCCCGTAGCCTCAGTTCATGTTCTTCCCCCCCTCAGAACGTGTGGCACACGTGCCTATAATAAAGCATCGGCTGCACTTAGCCTTGTTGGAATGAAAGCTGTAATGGCATGGGAAATTGAGGGTTAGGCTGGGAGGGCGATGAGAAATACGTTGGAGTAACATCCAATCGAAATAACGTTACCAGTTGGTGAGTAACTTGTTCTTCTAATGGATTGTGTCCTCCAACGCATTCCTCATCTATGACAGACTCCAAAAGCAGTATCCATGAGTGGAGGAGGGAGAAGAATTTAGACATACCCAATTAAATGGCAGAGTAAAGCACTGTCGTACCAAAGCCAACATCCTGAGCATGGGCAGTATCCAGGGAATAATGCTTAACAAACGTGTGTCTGGAACCACATTGCAGCATCACAGATGTTCTTTACCAGTACACCCCTCTGCAGGGCTGTCGATGTAGCCATGCCCCTGGTAGAATGAGCTTGCAAGCCCTCAATGGGTCCTTGCCAGCCAACCTGTAGCATTCTCAAATAGCAAGGATGATCCACCTAGACAAGGTCTGCTTAGAAACAGCCTGGCCCAAACAGTGTCCAGTATACCCCACAAAGAGCTGGTCATCCACTCTGACCGTGGACATTCTAGAAAGTTAAAAGCTCAATGCCCTCCTAGGATCCAACCTATGGAGTCTCTCCTCATCCTTACTAGGATGCGCAGGAGGATAGAAGGCGGGGAGCACCACCTTCTGACTCAAATGAAATTCTGACACTACCTTAGGTAGGAAGGATGGGCGTACTCTCAATACAACCCTGTCGTTGTGGAACAAAGGCAAGAGTGGCATAGAAGAAAGTGCCTTCAACTCGCTCACTCTTTGAGCAGAGGTAACTGCAACCAAAAAAACAGTCTTAAATGTCAATCTCAATGTAAAAGAGTGCATAGGTTCAAACAGAGCACCCATCAGAAACTTTAAGACCAAATTAAGGTCCCAAACAGGCACCTGAAAAGGCAACGGTGGGAACACATTCGTGGATCATCCTCGCTATTTGAGAATGCTACAGCGCTTTCAAAAACGGAGTGATCAATGAAATCTTAAAATAGGAGCATTCCTCAGACAAGCGTTAAACATGTAAAGCGCTGCCAGGTAACCTTTAATGGTTCCCACCTGAAGACCCCTGTGGGCCAAAGACAGTAAGAAGGAGAGAACCTCCGGAATTGAGCACTAAAAAAGATCAACATTTGTTCCTCTGCACCAGTCACAAAACTTACGCCAACAGCAATGGTACAGGGACGTTGTTGCTGGCCGCTAGGCCGAAAGAAACACCTCCATCACGTCATCCGGGAGGTCCCAATCCTTATATCTCAACCGTTCAGAAACCATGCGTGAAGGTTGAGATTCTTGACCTCTGGATGGAGAACCCCAACTTCCTCTCGCAAGAGAAGATCCTCTCTTTGGGGGAAGATGTATTGGAGGACAGATGGCCATGTCTAGAAGGTCTTGGTACCACGCTCTCCTGGCCCAATCCGGAACAATGAGGATCATGCAGGTCCCGAACCGTCGCAACCTCTTGAGTACTTGAGGAATGCCGGGGATCAGAGTAACCTTATACAGAAGTAGGAATAACCAATCCACGACAAACGCCTCTCCTAGAGCTCCTCTCAGAGGAAAATTCCCCTCGAGCAGTACCTTTCACACTTCTGGTTGGCACCGGTCGCCAACAGGTCCACCTGCGAGGTTCCCCAAAGGGCGAAGATCTCTTGAAGGACTTCCTGAGCTAGTTCCCACTTGTGGGAAACTGCGCTCTGCCTGCTCAGAGCGTCCGCTGCCATGTTCTCCTCTCCGGCCAGATGAACCGCTGCTAGGGAGATTCCTTCTAGAATTGCCCAGAACCAGAGCTGCATTGCCTGCGCAGAGGGAGTGACCCTACACCACCACTATTGTTGAGGTAATGCATGCCACTGTGTTGTCCGTCATTATCAGGACATTCCTTCCCCGTACAGACGTCAGGAACGCCTTCAGTGCTAGCCTGATTGCTCTTAGCTCCAAAAGATTGATGTGTAGTTTGGACTCCGATGGAGACCAACGACTCTCCTGAGATACGCTGCCACCACCCCCATGAGGTTGGTGAAGACCCTCGGGCGGAGGTCAACCCAAATGGCAGGACCCAAAACTGAAAGTGCGAGCCGCCAACTGCGATCCTCAGGTATTTTCTGTGCTTGAGATGAATCGGCACATGAAAATAAGCATCCTGCAGGTCCAATGACACAAACCAATCCTGAAGTTGGAAGGCCTGAAGTATCTGAGAAAGAGTGACCATCTTGAACTTGTCCTTCCTGAGGAACTTGTTCAAGTATCTTAAGTCTAAGATGGGTCTCAGTCCTCAGTCCTTCTTGGGAATCAAAAACATATGGGGAATACCAACCTTTGTTCCTCTCCGCCAAAGGCACTGGTTCTATAGCGCCTTTTTCTAGCACGGTCAAAATCTCCTGCAAAAGGAGTGGATCCGGAACCCTCAGAGTGCTTCCCCGGTGGATTGTCGTGAGGTCGCCGTAGAAAGGAAGACAGTAGCGTTGCTATTGTTAATACAGCCTGCCCCCTACTGGTGAACAATGAGACAAGGCCGCAGAGCGGTTGTGTAGCAGTTGCGGCAGTGCCGGATGGTAATGAAGCTGCTGCTTGAGCGGCCTTGGCACCTCTACCTCGTCCACCATGAGGAAACTTACGTTGGCCCCTCTGAATGGCAATCCCTCTCGCCCGTCCAAATGACCAGTAGTAGCAAAAAGGAACCACCCCTCCATTTCTGTCCCCTAGGACGAAAAGGCAGAGGTTGTCGAACAGCTGCCCTTAAAGATTTGGCAGCTGCTTTGGAGGTCTGCAACCTCTCAAGGCTCTCGATAGCCTTGCTGCCAACAGATGAGATCGGTCAAAAGGGCATGTTGAGAAGACGAGCCTGTACATCTGGTGCAAATCCGGACTTCTGCAACCACGCAAACCTGCGCATTACAGTGCTCGTAGCCATGGACCTGCTGACACTATACACAGTGTACAACCCAGGCTGAAGGGATTCACACATGGCATCCTTGCCATCCGTCACAATAGCTAGAAAGCCATTCCTTTCTTCCCCTTCAGGAATATGTTCAGCCGCTAAAGAGATGCAATTCCACAGTGTGTGCGAAAATTTTGCTAAGGCACAGGGGTAGATGTCAGATTTCAACGCCATACTCCCAGCAGAAAATACCTTGCGTGCCCATCCATCCATGCGCTTATCGTCCCTATCAGGGGGGATGGTATGGTACGCTGCCTGCTTCGAAGTGGCCATAGCCGCCTGAACCACCAAACTCATTGGCGTGGGGTGTGTGGACAGGTAGCCAGGGTCGCTACTGGATGGGCAGTATTTCTTTGTTAACGACTTGTTCACCGCCGGAATACTGGCTGGGGTGTTCCAAGTAGCAGCCACCCTCTTTTGTAACGCCACATGAAATGGCAATACCGGGTCAGTGGACGGACCCTGATCCAAATTATCAGTAGGATTGCCTTGATCAAATTTCACCGGAGGCCTGGACCAGCCCAGGTACTCCACAACTCTCAACATCAATCTCTGATAAGGAGTCATCATGATCCCCCGGATCCAGCCTACCAAACACCATCTCAGGGGGAAGTGTCAAGGCCACTGGCATCATGCAAGGATCCTCCATCCGACTCTCTTCAGAGATGAGACACTCCGGAACACCAGGAGTACCATAAAGAAGACCAAAAGGACCAACATCCTCCTTGGACCTTTCTTGGTCCTCATAAATGTCCTGGAGAGACTTAAAGAAGTCCTTCCTTGGGAGAGGAGTACCTCTTCTCAATCGCAGTCTTCACAGACTTAGGAGTAGCTTTCCTCGGAGGGTACACAATCACAGGGACCTCCACCGGTAAATTCGGCCCAGATGGCATAAAGGGCGTTGATGGATCCGACGGCATCGACAATGGCACCGACTGCTTCAAGGGCCTGATCGGGGGCAAAGACCCGACAGGTGCACCTGACAGGCATGGCGCCAATGGCGTCAACACCTTCAAGGGCTTCGTGGATTTCACAGGTTTCGACGGTTTCACCAGAGATGAAGATCGCGACCGGGACCGGGCACATCTCTGGTGAGCACCAAATGCCTTGTAGGCTCCTGATGTTCGTGCCCGGGTGGACGGCGTGTTGAAGGCGCACGAGTTTCCGGCCGAGTCCCTTCACTGCCAGCTTTGTCAGAAGACGCGGATGGTACTGTGCATTGGGACGGAAATAGCGGCAACATCTGCAACCGGAAAGCATCCCACTCCTCCGCATCGAGGATTTGGTGAGGCAGGTCACCTTTTTCGAGAAGGCGTCGCCCGAAGAGGACGAGGAAGGTAAACAGTGACGTTGCTTCCTGGACCACCGCGATGAAGAGGAGTGGCGCAAACCACTGCAGGACCTGGAGTGCTTGGACTTCTTCCGACAAGGAAAGTCCCCTCTCGACTCGTCTGTCGAATGACCAGCTGACTTGGACTTACGGGGCTTGGACACCGTTTCTAATTTAATTTCCCCTTATGTTTCCGCAAGGCCTTGGCAGTTAACGACTGGCACTTCGAGCGGTCATCCGTAGCAAGGTCTTTGCCCAGGCACCACAGATAAATTCTATGAAGATCCGCAATTGACATTTTAGAGCCGTAGTACCGACATTTCTTGAAGCCAGACCACGGGGCAGAAGACATAATACAGTAACTTAACAGTAAAAAGGTGGCACGCCGAGTTTTATGAAGCAAACACGTTTGTGGAAAAAAAACGGAACTGAGGCTGGGACATCGACCCGATGCCATAGACGCTGGGCGCCCTCTGCCGAAAAAAATTCCAAAGCAGCACAGCTGTGGACATTACATGTCATAGATGAGGAATACGTTGGAGGACACAATCCCTGCCAAATACAGTTTTAAAGTGAAAGTGAAACACTTTTTTCTTTTACCGAGGATTCGCAGCCTGACTGGGAATATTCATGAGCGTGTGAATCCATGCCAGACCCCATGCTGGAGAAAGGAACCTTTTCCTTTTGTTACTAAACCCAGCCACAACCAGCAAACCTCATCTCGCAGTCGCAATGCGCACATCTCCTTGCATTATCCAGTGGCTGAAGTGGGCGACAACTAACCGCAATGTGCCACAACTTTCCGGAAATACTACCATTCATTTTTTTCGGAAATTGGTATGGTGTATGCAGTTTTTTTCCAGGTTAATGTTTGATTATTTTAAACTAAGGTACTATCAAGCACTATTGATGCGTTAGGCTCCTATCAAATAAAAGATGTTGGTGTTCAGCCTGTATGTGTGCAGTATATTGTAGGCAATAATGTCAGGATGTTGGATCTTTGTTAAGCTGAGGGAGTTTCATTCTTTTTTTGTTTGGTCTTTTTTCCATCAGCAAGCGGTTCCTGGAGAGGGTGAAAGGCACCCTCTGAGGACGTGAGCCTGTATTCCGCAGGCAATGCACTGGCGCCAGAGTTCACAGAGCCATCATGCAGAGATCGTTTCGCTTTATTTCTGCACCTGCAGTCATCAGCGGATCCCGCTACTGGGGGACTTAGAAGAGCTGTGCTCCAGCTTTTCTTCTACACGTGTGTCGGCATGATTAACAAATGTAGCAGGCACAGCTGAGGCGGCTGTAGTCTTCACATGTCCCTTAAGAGCTGTGCATGCTGGGTGATTAGAAAGGGGGTGGGTGCATAAAGCTTCATGCTTTGGGGAACAAGGACTGCCCCTAATGCTGATCGGAAGATGCATTTTCTTTCACTCTCCTTTTTCAGTCTTCCTAATACAGTTGCAAAACAGCATTGGGGTGGAGAGGGGCAAAGGTAGGATGCTGGGTAGAGGGTCGGTAATGTTGGATAGAGGGCACACGGGGGGTTTGGGGGAAGAGCATAGACCCACTTCTTTTTGGGTACACTTTAAACATTGCAGTTTATTGTAGACAACCTCCACATCTCCATCACCTTCCATAAAGAGCCCCCTCCCTCAATCCTATCTAAACCAAGAGCAGCAGTTTTATACATGCTCCAGTTTCCAGAATGCACCCTTTACAACTCCTACTAGAGTGCAGGTCCAGGATGCCGCACTGCCTCAACCAGACCACATAGATTGACCAAGAAACGCCCTTTGCCCCGGATCACATCCCTGGGCTATGAAAGCAGCTTCTAAGGTGGAGCCACTACTGGCTGACTGGAGTCTATCAGAGTTGAGGTCCGTCTCCCAGAAGCAGACCTGATCTTGGTAATGAGTCCTCACAATACCTGAGGAGAACAGAGTAAGAGATTCAGTTTCTCAGATGACCCTGTGGTTAGGCCTTCGATACTGCCGGCCCACCAGACACCACACTGCTTTCATATCGGAGACTCGTATACGCTTTCAACTTGTAGCTTCAATTTTACCACATCAAACATGGACAGTATTTTAAAAGAAATTCTCGGTCAAGAAACAAGACAAAGTGTGTGCTTCAAATAGATACTTCCTTTAACAAGTGTACCGTCTAGATTAGGCGTAGGGGAAAACATCAAATTCCCAGCCCATGGGACACACGATCCCGCACAGGGAAACTGTGCCTCAGTGGACAAATACCCTGGTTCTCTTCAATGTCTCGAACGGAAAAGGTACATTATGAAAGTTAGTTGGTCAATCTACAACTTCCCAAAACCCTTTTAAAGCCTGGCTTCTTTGTTAAAAAAGGAATCCATGACGTGACCTTTTATCTAACAAGACCAACTTTTCAAAAGGTTTATTTTTTTAGCTCATCTCAAACAATGGCGACTTTCAACACTCCTAAATGGCCATTGAACTTATCACTTTAACAAACAATATAAACCAGACACCCAGGAAGGTTATAGTGGGGCTCGAGACACAGATCTCAACATATTGTACCACGGATGCTTAACAACAAGAAGTGCAGAATTCCACTGTTGGTGCCCTTCCTGTGCCTCCACAGTGCAACAGCTCCTAGAGAGGGGTTCCCCACTTTCATGTCAATCTCTGCCACCCGAGCATGTATGTGTGTCCTGCAGGCTAGTTAAAATGTGTGCAGATGACAAAACAGCAAATAGTGCACCGTGAGGCGACACTTCACAAACGCTTGCAAATTGACAACTTTGCGTTTTTTGTTGCAAATGCAAAAATCGCACTACTGTTTTGAAAAAAGCTGTTAAAGTATTTACTAGGTTTAATAAATGGTCGAGTTTTAGAAAAAAAAGGTACACATTTACTTTTCCCAACAAAAGTCCCACAAGCTAAATGTTTCATACACCTTTTTGCCATGATGGGCCCACATTCTCGCTCTGGAAGCAAGCTTTACCCACTTTAATCAACACTGCAATTCAGAGATCCCATTGCTAGTGTGCTAGGTCAAGAGGTCACTTTCTCCCAAGTTAGAACATAGTCCTCCATCAACTGCCTCCTTCCCTCTCTATGGCACATCTATAGGTCTTCGGATTCCTTTCGCTGAATTAATAGGGGATATTGAAGACTGAACAAAGACCAATGAAGTTTTCTAAAATACAAATGCAGGGGGCTGCCACTGCCGTCACAACCCCAACACCGCTCAGCCCAGAATGCTACTAGAGAAGACCTGCTGGCACCTACTAGCTGTTCATAGCCTCCAAAGATGTACATGTTCTTCCCCAGGACGCAGGCTGAATGTCCGTCCCTTGCGCCAGGAATCACGCCCGCCACCTTTGGTGTGGACCACTTCTGCGTGCCTGAGAGACAGAGAGAGAGAGCGAGAGAGAGAGAAGGAAACATGGGTAAGCTGCATACAAACTAGCATGGCAGCCTGTGTAATGTTTTTCTACATTTGCCCGTTAAAGCACACACTCATTGAGCGGCATCAGGCCCTCTGTACGAGGGTTAGCAAAGAAAGCACTTATGAGGGATCAGACAAGATGAGGACCCTGGGGCTGGGATTACGTTTTTATAATGAAAATATGGCTTATATAATGCATTTTAAATGCCATTTTAAGGCAAACCAACAAAAAAAAAGACAATTCTGTCATTTTAGCAAATAATGTAAACACTAAAAATTCCCACTGAAGCAATATGTACATTTACTTGCACAGAGAGGGAAATAAGGAGTCTTAATGAAGGTTTTATAGACAGGAGTCCCCTGTTTGCATACAAAAAAAGTCTCAAAAAGGTTCCTCGGACATATCAGAATGCGTCATTGTGTCCAGAGATTTTTTTCTTCTTTTTTTACATGAAACTGGTGTACTTCCCTTTTATAGAATTCTTTATTTATTTTTTTTAAACTGGAGCCATTTAGCGCCCGGCAATGCTTTACATCATTCAAAGTCACCCATAAACTGAGGGTCGGGGGTGCTGCATGATGTGGAGGAGGTTGCAGAGGACTGACAGGAGGCTATTGTATTTGTTAGGCAAGATTGTATGCAGTACCCTTTGGATGCACTACAATAACCTTGACCTCCTGGCAATAGGAACCCAACCTTTGATACAAGTCTGAACTACACAGGCTGGTAGTGTGGCTGAGCAGCCAGGCTCATCTCAAGAGGGGTCAATGTGAGCAGTAATGTTGTGACACAGAGTTTCACAACACAATTATCCAAATAATACATACATACATACATTACTCAATGTAATAGCATTTCTGATGTTTGCATCTGCTTAGATTCACGTCACTGATGATGCCCAACAAGGTTGAAGCAAGTGTATGGGGTTGGTGTGACACAGCCCATTGACTTGTTCTTGGGTGGATGGCCCCTGGGAGAGTCTCAACCAAGTCTTTAGCTCAATGATCTTTTCACAGAGAAGACATTTCCCCACAGATCAGTCTTTGTCCTGCCCAGGTGGGGGTGGGTCACCTGTTTTGCTTAGATTCCCATGCTGTGCATATGGTCCGACATCCGGTGGTAACCACAGAGTATTGCATCTTGTCTTTTGGGGACCGAAAGGGAACATCGGCATAGGCTTGTCTGTAACACTATCCCTATCGTGACGTGTAGTGTACCCAAAATACCTCACGCGCCGAGGTCCCTCCGATTGTATTTTCTCTGCCATGAGGGAGCCCCACGCTTTTGTGAGTGAGTACATAAAGAGAGAAAGTAGTAAGACGTCTATGTTCCTTCAACCCCGAGCAGGGAGGTAGGGAGGGCGCATGTGAATCTAAGCAGATACAATAATCAGAAATGCTATTACGTTGAGTAATGCATATCTTCTGATGCTTGTTAATCTGCTTAGAATCACATGCTGTGCATAGACTAGTGAGCAGTACCCAGAGTAGGAGGTGGGTTGTGAGAAGGAACAGTAGTGAAAAGATGTCTTAATACTGCTTGTCCCACCTGAGAATCAGATCTAGAATGAGTGTCTAGGCAATAGTGTTTTGTAAAGGTGTGTACAGAACCCCGGGTAGCCGCTTTGCAAATGGACTCAATGGGAACATTTGCAATGAATGCTATGGAAGCCCCAGCGCCTCGAGTAGAATGTGCTCTAGGCTTGAAGGGCAGTTCTCTCTTAGCAAGAGTATACCAGTGTGATGCATTTGACAATCCACCTTGAGATAGCCGATTTAGAGACAGGATCCCCTTCTCTACCAGCTGCCACTGAAATGAAAAATTGGTTTGTCTTCCTCAGTGGTTTCTTTCTTTCCAGGTAAAACATCTAGTGTGTGTAGGCTTCCTTTGGCCATCCTAGTGCGATTCTGGAAGAAAGTGGGTAGTTCGAATGATTGGTTCACATGGAACTTTGAAATAAATTTAGGCGCAAATCTGTGATGAGTGCGCAGAACCACCTTATCCCTATGAAATGTAACAAAAGGGTCTAGAATTGAAAAGGGCCTGTAGCTTGCTAACCCTTCTAATAGAAGTGATAGCCACTAGGAAGGCTGTCTTATAAGTAAGGTCTTTTAGACTTGCTTAATGCATTGGTTCAAAGGGAGACCCCCATGAGTCTGGTCAAAACCACATTTAGATCACATCCGGGAGCTAGGTTAGAAATGGGGGGAGGGGGTTGAATTCCCTTAACCCCTTCCATAAAAGCCTTAATAACAGGTATTTACCACCACAACACTTTGTTGTGACGTAGTGTAGGCTGATAGAGCAGCTAGATGAACCGTTATGGAAATAAAAACCAAACCTGAATCTAACAAATGAGTTAGGTAAAACACAATGTGGGTAGGCGAGCAGTCAATGGGATTGACGTACTTGGTTTTACACCAGTTTCCACTTACTGGAATAGCAAAAACAAGTGTTCGGTTTTCTAGTCTCCCCGAGTATGTCCATGCATCTCTGAGGGAGTTGAAGGTGTCCAAACTATGACCTCAGGAACAAGGTCGCTAAGTTCAGAGTTTGCGGGCATGGGTTTAGTGCCTGCCCCCCCTCCTGTCCTGAGACAAAATGTTGTACGGGCAGGGTAGTTTCACTGGGGGGGGAGAGAGGGACATCTCAATTAGATAAGGGAACCAGGTTTGGCGGGCCCACATGGGGGGCACCAGTATCGTGGTAACTGGTTCCTGGTGCATCTTGTGCACCATCTTGTTGAGAAGCGGAGTCAGGGGAGGGGGAACGGTTCTGGGGATACCTGGAGGCGTAGTCTTGGCATTGGGCGTTCTCCTGAGTAGCGAACAGGTCTAACTCTGGGAAGCCCCATTCTGCGAAGACGTTGAAGACAACGTCTTTGTGTAGACGCCATTCGTATTCCAAGGGCAGTGGGAAATCTCTGCTAAGCACGTCCGCCAGAAGATTGAGGTCCCCTGGAACGTGTTGGGACAACAGAAACATCTTGTGTGAGAGCCCACATCCAAATGTTTTGGGACAGCTTGGATAGCCCTGGAGACCGTGTACCCCCTTGTTTGCTTAGGTAATACATGGCTGTGGTGCTGTCTGTCAGGACCCGAACTTCCCTTGTAGTTGTGTCTGAAAGGCCTTTAGTGCCTTGAACACCGCTAATAGCGCTAACAGATTTAGATGGTTGGATGCTACTTGTGGGGACCACACTCCATGCGCTGTCTGCTGAAGTAGGCGAGCCCCCCCACCCCGTGAGAGATGCGTCTGACGTGAGAGTGGCTTCCACTCCGAGGGTGGTGAAGGTCCTTCCCCTTCAAGAGGTTTTCTCTCGACCACCACTGCAGAGAGAGTACGAGGGCTGGCGAGACAACTACCAGATCTTCCCATTGTCCGTTGGCCTGACACCACTGGTTGTTGAGCCACTCTTGCATGGGATGCATGCCCATCTGTGCATCTGGAACTAAATAAATGCACTACGCCATCATACCCAGCAAGCGTATTGCCTTGTGTACTGTCACTTCCTGACTGGCTACATATTGAGGGATCTAAGAAAGCATGTTCTGCACCCTCTCGTTGGAGGGGAAGACAAGACCCTCCTTTGTCTGAATCAGAGCACCTAGGAATTGTTTGGCTTGACTGGGGTCTAAGCTGGATTTCTTCTCGTTGATGGAGAATCCCAGACTGAATAGGAGGTCTATTGTCTTCTGCCTATTTCCTAGGCATATCTCGTAAGAGTCCCCTGTTATGAGCCAGTCGTCGAGCTAAGGGTAGACTGGGACTGAGTCTGCGCAGGTGTGCCGCTGCCAGGACTTTCGTAAACACCCTTGGCACCGAGGCAATGCCGAAGGGGAGTACTTTGAACTGATCGTGCTTGTCCTCCATTATGAGCCTTAGGTATTTTCTGTGCGCCAGCAACATTGAAATATGAAAGTATGCATCTTTCATGTCCAATGTTGCCATGTATTCCCCCTGTTTCAACAGTGGGATTACTTCCTGCAGAGTTACGATACAAAACTTTTGAGGTTTTGTAAACTTGTTCGCTGGGCGCAAGTCTAGTACAGGGCGCATGGTGCGGTCCTTTTCGGGTACAAGGAAGTACACTAAATAAATACCCTTGTTTACCTGAAGAATAAGGATGGCTTCTATGGCGTCCTTTTCCAGAAGTGCTTCCACCTCTTGTTTCAGGATTCGGAGATGGTCTGGCGACAGGAGTGTTGTCTTGGGCAGTCTGAACTGTGGTGGCCGGGCGATTTCCACACAGTGTCCATGACATTGTGCAATTAACATTGGCTGTCCTGGCTCCCCAAGTCACTCTTCTTACCTCCGACTTTGTTCTTTGGCCTTTTCCCCAGGAAAGGGTTAATTTACTCTGTTTAGGATCAGCCGGATCCTGTTCAAATCATTAAGTCTGGTGCATCGTGCCTTTTATGGATAGGGCGCCGAGTATCTCCAAGCAAAGTTTGTTCATTACACTCCTTCCTGCCTGCTGCGCTCTCAGTCTGCGTGTCTTCTCATTGCCCCCCACTATCGTCTGTCACATATGGGAGGCCGTGCCTTTTCGGTGGCGGCTGCTATAGCTTGGAACAAGTTGCCTATTGCTCTCTGTGCCACTGAAGACCACCTGACCTTCCGCCGGTTGCTGAAAACCACTGTTTTAGGCCGTCTCCCTCTTTTGGTGTTGTCGGCCGTTTCTAGACCCTGATACCTCTTCAGTAGCCAGCGCCAAGATGCCTTTGGGTGTACATGCGCTTTACCAAGTTCTTACATAACATAGTTTTTAAAAGTACTTGCCAGTTTATGAATCATTTATCAAGCTGGGTTGTATTGCTCTATTCTAGCTTCTTCACCAAACTCAGTATTGCTCTAAATGTACCAGTGATAAATAAATGGCCATAGTGTCCTAGCTATTTAAGTCACCTGAGGGTGTAAGAATTGTATGTGTGCCATCCCCAATGGGTATCATCTGATTTAGAGAAACTAAGAGTGTGTTTTGAAGTATATTTAAGTGTTACATGTGTTGCTCCTTTCCGAAGACGGTTTATAAAACTGACTGTGAAATAAATTAATAATCGTTTTACCAAGAAACCTTGAGTATAAGTGTTTCTGATGCTTGTTAATCTGTTTAGCATCACATGTTGTTCATATGGTCAGTCATCCAGTGGTAACCGCAAAGTATTGAATCTTGTCTTTCGGGGACCGAAAGTGGACATCGCCATAGGCATGTCTGTAACACTATCCCTATCGTGACGTGTAGTGTACCCAAAATCCCTCACCCGCCGAGGTCCCTCAGATTTTTTTTTCCGCCCAGATAACTGGTCGCCCCATTGCAGAGCTCTTCATAAGAGACATTGTTTATCCTTGTTAACCGACAAAGTCGGTTATTTCCCCTAAAGTCACTTTGACGGTGCTTCAAAGACCGCGGGAACTTTAGAAAGCAGTGGACTTCGATGCCTAAGATCCGGCGGCAGAGTCATCTACGTGGCCAGGCCCTCTGGCCGGCCTACACAGTAGGGAGAGTGGGGTCAGGGTGGTCATATCTTTCGCTTTGTCTCTCCTCTTTCCCCCCTCTAGGTCTGGTCATCATTTTCATTACCTTTCACTATAGAAAGGACGCCATTTAGGTTTTGCCCCTCTTGCAGGGTCAGATACCCGTGGAAGGACGAGCATGTAAGTGCAATAATTGTCTGCCCCTTGACCACGACGAAACGCGGTGCGCGGCTTGTAGACTCCTTCGACCGAAAACACTTAAGGAGCGCCGCGTTAAGCGGAGGCTCACCTACGGCATGTCTCGGGCTGGATCTTCTTCCCCCACCGCCGCACCCGCCGAAAGTGACAGGGGAACTAGTGATGACCAAGCATCCGTATCGGATGCCATCAACCTTACAACGGACACTTCTAGGTCTACCACGCCCATCCCCGACCCCGCCTGTCCCATCACACTATGGGGACAACACCCAGCGAGAGGGGCGTACAAAAACCCCACACTAAACACAGCCCTTCCCCCTGTTTCGACTGTTCCGTCAAAACGGGTGAAAGCGCCAACAGGACTGCCGAAAATTTCAACGGAGTCCTCTGATCTTGATGATCAACAGCCTTCCCAGCATCTACATCAGCGTCTGGGCCTTCGAAAACTAAGGGTGCTACCACAAAATCACATTTGGCCGGCGAAGCCCGCTCAGCTGACGCTCCGATGCCCACCTAAGGCCCCGATAGGACAAAAATCTACCGCTAGGCCTTCTAGTCATACAGCACGCCCCGATTCGCCAGACATCTCCGAAAGCATCGCGAGGATTACTTCGGCAGTTGGGGCTGAAGCCTAAGGAGTCAACGAAATGCAACGCGCCACAGCACCCCGATGCTCGCGAAGACTATGAAGACAGTCCGGAGCCTTTGTCTAGCACTATTAGTAATACATTTTGTTGCCAAAGGCAAGAAAATGAAGTTTTTCCACCTTCTGCACCTTCTGGTTCGTCTAAATGGACCAGGGAAATGTTTGAAGGGTGCATGGACCGCTTGGAAAGGATTGTGTTGCTTTCAGAGCGCTCTGCACCCAATAGACCTTGGGAGGATCCTTTTTCTGTGTCAACCTTAAGGTTTCCTGGAAATCTAGAATCTTTTCAGGACCATTTCACTTCTATCCACCCTGAAGATGAAATTCAAATGGACATATACGACATTTTTGATGAGGGAGAAGATACTGCCTTCCTACAGGACTACACTGCAGATGACCAGGCGGCTGCCACGGACAACTGGGAGGACATTCATCAAGTTGAGATGGAGCCATGGGCTCTCTCCACTCACAATCAGGACACAGATGTCCTGTGTTTGGACTCCCTTCCTTCCACCCTGGCTGCCAGGCTTCACCAGTAGATGATCAGATGGCCTTTAATGCCATCTTATGGAAGGCAGCCGATTACTTTCAGATTGCCACCCAAGAAGCCATACCTGAACAGCTTTCGTGGAGGACATTCTTAAAGGTAAAAAAACCTTCAGTCAAGCCATTCCTCTCCTAAACTCCACTAAAAGGAGATTGGCTCCTTCTCTTGTCACACCAGCCCAGACCAGTAAATCCAAGGGTGGAGAAATTATTTCGGCCATCACCTACTGACCCTCAATATATTAAAAGCCACCACTAGTGGTTACCACTACCCGGAAACGGGCGGGAGTACCCCGTACTATGGGAGAGGCAAGTCCCGATAAGGAGTCAGATTATATGCCTTGGGTAAACATATTACCGCGGCATCTGCCTTTACCACGCGCATAGCAATCACCATGTTGCTTGCCAGTCATGCTGATGCGTAATGGAACCTTATACAAGAAGGTCTCCAGGAGGCACCTGAACCCGCAAAAAAACAAATTACTCACCATCGTAGACGAGGGCAGGCAAGTCAACCAAAATGTTTTAAAAAACACTCTGGATACTGCAGAGACGGCAGGACTATCCCTGGCTCAAGGCACACTGCTTAAACTGCACGCTTGGCTCTGAAACTCAGGCTTCAAGCCGGAGACCCAAGCAGCTCTTATTAACAAACCTATAGAAGAGTCGAATCGCTTTGGTAAAGCAGTCGACGAGGCTCTGGAGACTGCCAAAAAAGAGCACGAGACTCTTAAATCCCTGCAACAGATCAAACAAAAATCCTCCCCCCACAGGGGAAGCGGTTCCGCGCTAGACCTTTCGAGGCCAATCCCGTTCCGCCCCAAAACATGTACAACATAGGAAACAACTGGAACTCGGGTCAAGCATCCCGCACCCCCGTCAACTATCCACCTAGGGGTCAGCGACGCAGGAAAGGCAGAGGCCCCAACTCCAGGTGTGCAACAGCCTCTGGTCAGAAATGACCTACCGATCCAGGTCCCCTCCCAGGTTACCCTGGTCGGGGGGCGCTTAACATCTTTCCTTTCGACATGGGAGGGGATTACATCAGACCAGTGGGTTCTGAAAACGGCCTCCCACGGGTACTGTGTGGAATTCGCCCGGCCACCACAGTTCAGACCGCCCAAGACAACACGCCTGTCGCCAGACCATCTCCAAATCCTGAAACAAGGAGGTGGAAGCACATCTGGAAAAGGACGCCATAGAAGCCATCCTTATTCTTCAGGTAAACAAGGGTATTTATTCAGTGTACTTCCTTGTACCCAAAAAGGACCGCACCATGTGCCCTGTACTAGACTTGGGCCCAGCGAACAAGTTTGTCAAACCTCAAATGTTTTGTATGGTAACTCTGCAGGAAGTAATCCCACTGTTGAAACAGGGTGAATACATGGCAACATTGGACATGAAAGATGCATACTTTCATATTTCAATGTTGCCGGCGCACAGAAAATACCTAAGGTTCATGATAGAGGACAAGCACGATCAGTTCAAAGTACTCCCCTTCGGCATTGCCTCGGCGCCAAGGGCGTTTACGAAAGTCCTGGCAGTGGCAGTGGCACACCTGCGCAGACTCAGTCCCAGTCCACCCTTAGCCTGACGACTGGCTCATAACAGGGGACTCTTACAAGACATGCCTAGGAAATAGGCAGAAGACAATAGACCGCCTATTCAGTCTGGGATTCTCCATCAACGAGAAGAAATCCAGCTTAGACACCAGTCAAGCCAAACAATTCCTAGGTGCTCTAATTCAGACAAAGGAGGGTCTTGTCTTCCCCTCCAACGAGATCTTCTTGCAGGTAGGTAAAAAGTCTTGCACAATGTTTGTAGAACATTTTGTAGAAAATGGAACACTTGAAGGGCCACAAGCTGAGAGGCTTATGAAGGGCAAAGCTTTATCAACTCGGCAAGGTAACCAAGCTAGGTCTCAACTGAGAGCTAGTAAGGCTACACAACAAGAGGTACGTTCTCTTAGACTTTACAGTACCCCTGGTTAGAAGAAATGCTTCCAGCTGGCTTCGGTTACTGTACAGCTCTTCAGATCCTGTTGCTCCTGAGCCTAAGTCGTGGGGACAAGAGGTAGGACGTCTGTGGGACAGCCAGCGGCAGCAATGGGCAAACTTCAATTCAGCGGTCCTTCTGTGTTTCAGCTCCATGCATCGGACAGCAAATAGCAACACCACAGTTCTCAGATACCACTTCAGACTTTCCTTGCTTCTGGAGTCCAGCACTCTGTTGAGGTGGCTCAGGCTTGGTCAGTCCTGCATCAGGTAAGTCCGGTGGATCTTCCTAGTGCTCGGGTCTGACTTAAAAGCAACACACACAGTCTGGTGTTCCTCTCCCTGGCTCTTCGGTTCCAGCAGCAGCAGTGAAAATGCAACCAGCTTCGAGAGGATGTCCAGACGGGCTTACTTTGGAGTAGATTGATCCCACCAACTCAAAGGGAGAAGTTGTCCTTGCAGGGCTTCTCTAGTCGAGGTGAATTCGGAGCTTCAGCACAGCAGCAGGGCTTCACCAGGCAAACCAACAGTCCAGGATTTGCAGCAGGTGTCTCTTCCAAGTTCTTCGGATTCCTTCATCCAGTGGTCAACTCTGCCTTCCAAGCCAAAAAGCCATGCCTTTTATGCAGGTTTCTCCCATTCGTTCCAGCCTAGCTGTCAATCACACAGCAAGGTGGCTGTCCTTGCCGGATAGCCAGCCAGCCAGCCAATCACCTTTGGGTGCATTCCTGTAACCAAGGGGATTAAGCACAGAGTTTCGGGCACCTCACTCACTTCCTGCCTCTGCCAGACATACTGGAGCCAGAGGCAGGCTTCACTCGTGAATCCCGCCAAAGAAAAAAAACGAACAAAGGGACCAAACCTGGTTTGGCACGCAGAGTAAATCTTAAGAAGGACCTTTCCAACAGAAAATGGCGAAAAAAAGACGACCAGGGCCATTTTGATGACCCATGGGTGTCTTACCGTGGCTGCAAACGCAGGCCGCGGTAAAATCACAATGGTAGTAGAAAGTAAACGACTACCACCAGCCATTAGTTATAGAAAGGGTAACATAAAAATGTTACACGAGAAGCTAGACAAAGGGGATACTAAGTAACCCCTCCAGCACCAGATAGTGTGTGCTGGGTCTAGAAAGTTAGAAAATGTAAGACAAGTCAATTTCACTTCACTGCTCTTGGAAACAGTAGTTTCACCAAGTGAAGGTATTTAAACCCTTGGGAAATCCAAGAGACTTCCCTGTACCACTGCACTGAAGGTGCTGTGTGACGCAACGTAAAGATGATGCCTTTGGATTTTGTCTGACTCCTAAGTCAAAAGAAACAGAATAAATCACATTCAAATTACATGAGAGGTAAAAGGTCCTAAAGTCCAGCAAAAAGAGCTGGTGTCTCTAAGGCCAAAGGGAATTAACACATGTCTGAGAATTCACCCTAAAGTATTCATGTACCCATGTTTTTAGTAGAGCTACTACTTATTTGGTCTAAATATGCACTTTAATTGCACCTTTTGTACTTCTAATATCAGACTTTACAGGAATTATATTTCAATAGATTTTTTCAGATGAATGTGTGTCCTCTGTTTATAAAGTGTTGAATAACACAGAGTGCCTTTTGCCAAGGAATGCAGGATATACGCACATGCAGACACGTGTGCATGCTAACACACAATGATCTTGACTCCGAGTCCTGCAATACAGTCCCCTGCTTGGCGATGGGGATTGCCAGGCCAGTGGATGTCAGATCTGCGGGCCGTATATGGAGGACATCCTGGTCACTTTTGCTCGGTCTCAGACACTCGTTAGCGTTAGGATACTCACTGAGCGTGGACCAAGCTTCATGAAGCAACAGAGCACTTTACAAATCATAGGAGGGGGGGGGGGGAGAAGGACACAGCGAGGGAAGTAGAAATACAAGGAATCAGTGAGACAACAGGGGTGGTGAAGCGCAAACAATTTTCCAACAAGGGATTTTCAACCAACCAGGAGGGAGAAATTTGGGGGGTGGGCTTTAATCAATCACAGACTCAGGTTAGGTAGGGAGTGGAGTTGTTGTGGACCTAGGTGTTCAAAAGGAGCGATTCCTTGAGAAGGAGGGTCTTAAGCACCTTTCGGAACTGTAGAAGCGAGGGGGCGAGATTGCGGTTGATGAGGCGGTTCCAGTGTGGGAGCATAGACAAAAGGACGGTCTTCTGGCGTTTTCCTTCCTGCACTGTCGTAATTCAAGTATGCACATGTCCTTATGCCTGGTGGATTGCAGGCCTTCGAATATGCCGAGTTTCTCAGTGAGGTAGCTTGGGGACTTCAGGGTTACAGCCTTGTAGATGATGCAACAGGATTTGAAGACGATACGGGTTTGCGGCAGGAGCAAGAGCAGTTTGAGGAGGGTTGGGGTGACATGGTTGAATTTGCAGTCCTTCGATGAGCCATGCTGCACCATGTAGGACACTGTCATGATGCCTACTCCCGGGGACCCAGACCACGTCCAGCAACCCCGGAAGCAGGCATCAAGTTATCCTAAGCAAGCCCAACAACTCCTGCTAGGGGCTATTTGGGTCCAGTCCTGGCGCCTATGGCGCCAGGCTCATATGGAGAGTCAGTCCTGGCGCCATAGGCGCCAGGCTCAGAGTAAAACTTACCTGATGCAGACCATGCTGCAAGAGCTCCAAGCCAAAAGAGGCTTGGAAGGGACTACTTTACTTAGGGACTATTTTTTACTTGGGCGGGGCTGGGGAGGAATACTTACCTGGGACTACTTTGAAGGCTATTTAAACCACGCCCGAAGAGCAGCACACGCTTCGCGTTATTCCGCATCCAGCAGCGTAACGCTCACCGTGCCTGCAAGTCTGCATCCAGCCTTCTGCCACGCCCGCCTCGAGTTTGGAGCTCCTAGAAAAAGGGAGAAAGAAGGAGAAAAGGTTAGAACAAGAGCAATACCTTTAATCCTTACCTGAATTCCGGATCCATTGCTCCTTCGAGCTGGAAGAAAGACGTTATTTTATGCTCGATCGTCTCGCCTGCTGCAGCGCCGCGCTGAACTCACCACCCTTCGCAGCATCTTCACATTCCACCGCATCCTCCTGCATGTTCCCGCCACACTCCGGCACCTAAGGAAAAGACAAGAACAGCAAGGTGAGCTAAGGGATTACACAGAGGAATATTAGTTACCCCCCCCCATAGACTTAACTGATTTTACCACCGGGGGTACTATTCCTCTTCACGGGTCGGCGCAGCTTCCACTGCATCTTCGCCGAACCCCAGCCCCTAAGAGGAAACAACTGTTACGAACTTTATACTTACGGCGTCTTGCCGGGAATCTCGGAGTAAATATTGTTCTGGAACTCACCAATTCCTTCGAGCCAGTGAAGCAACTGGTTATCAACGCGCCCCTGCGCTCAATGCAGGATGGATAGCTCATCTTTTCAAACCATCAGGTGAGACTATAAGAGAGGACATCAAAGGCGATCTGTGGGGAGAGCAGCAGGGGTGGGGGGGAGGGGGGGATTTACGCTCAACTCCACGGGTGGTTAATTCACTTTCTCCATTTGCAGAAGAATATTCCTACCAGCCAAGCAAACAAAGCTAGGTGGGCCAGTCCAGTCCGTCATCTCGGCCCTACGCGTCACATTGGTGGAGACCGCAGCTGTCCAGTTCCGATCGACGCCTCTGTGGGAGCCAGGTGAGCGTAACAGACACATCACAGGGGTGTGTGGTAAGTCAGAATCAGAAGACTGACACAGCATGTTTTAAATGCTTTTTTTCTTTAAAAAAAAAGGGCTACTCTTTTGGTTTCACATTAGAATAGAGCTTAAAGGGTGCTCGCCAGGATGTCAGGAGGTCTCTATATGAATACAGTGCTCAGTCTGGAAATCTAATCCTAGCCTAGTTGCTTTCCCATCTGTAGAAAGGAAAACTACGCAAACAGATTATGGGGAATTTCCCAATTTTTCTCTCCTCCATCTCTACCTGTGGTGTTCCCCAGTGGTCTAACCTCTCTCCTTGGCTGTTTAACCAATCACTGGCACTTCTTGCCCACTGCATTGCCGCTCTCTGCCCCAACTTTCAAGGCTATGCAGATGAAACCCAACTAATTTTCAGGCTCCCTTCCGCCACTTCTTCTCTCATCTCTGACTGTCTGCTATCCAAGAGTGGTGTGCCGCCAATGATCTCTGCCTTAATGCCACCAAGACCGAGATTCTCATCGGCACACCGGTCACTCTCTGGCCGGCCTCTCTTGGCCCTCTCCTGCTCCCACCTGTGAGGCTAAAAAAACCTCAGGTCCATCTTAGACTCCACACTCTCCTTCTCTCCTCACATCTCTGATGTCTCTAAGAAGTGACACTACCAGCTGCACCTCTTCAGAGGTATTCTTCCTTTCCTCTTCTTCACCCAGAAGCTCACTGTCTCCAGAGCTCTGGTTCTCTCTGGGCTACACTACTGCCTCTTTCTAAACCTGCCTGCTTCTACTCCCCGCCCTATGCAACTCATCCAGAACAGGACTGCAAGACTTGTCCTTGGTCTCAAGCCCAGGGATTGTATCTCTCCAGGACTGAAATCTCTGCACTGGCTCCCAGTGGCTGTGAGGATTAAGTTCAAAACCCTCTGCATTGTCCACAAGGCCTTCTGGGGCCTGGGGCCTCAATACCTTCAACTCTCTCTTCTCTTCCTAAATATTTTCATTCTCGAGCTCTTCGCTCATCCGTCTCAAACTCCTTCAGGGCCAGTCACTTCTCCAAAAAAGGAGTTGTTGGTAGATCTATTTCTTCGGCTGGGGCTTCCCTTTGGAACAGCCTCCCTGCCTCTCTTAAATTTGAGGAGAACCATCTCCGGTTCAGGAAGCACATCAAAACCTTCCTCTTTGCTTCTGCTTTCTCCCCTCCCCTGCTGAACTCCTGGCTGAAACTGAATCTGCACTGGTTACCTGGCCACCCTCTGTTCTCGGTCCCAGGTCCCCTCCCCGGCCAGTTGCACACCTGCACTGCCTTCCTGGCATCCCCCGCACTTGGAGACTGTTTTCTGTATCCCTACAGTCCCCTACCAGCATGTGACACGTGATGTCTGCACTTACCCTTGCACTTGCCACCAGCTGGCCACACTCTTTACTTATTGCTTTATTTATTCTATTCATTTTTTTACTGTCGATCCCATGTACTGCACTGCCCACTACCCATTTCCCCGCTCTTTTCCCCCCCTTCTTCCTTCCCCTGCACTTGCGCGATATCACCTGGCCTAGTAAGATCGTGGTCTCAGTCTTCCCTCTGTTCCCCCTCTCTTGCCGCGTCGCGCCTCTTCCTCACTTTACCACCCACCTCTGCTCCCAGGAGCCACTGCATACCTTCTGCTGTGTGGTGCTCCTTGGGAAGGGTGTCGAGTCTGTCCGATGTGGAACCACTTATGCAAGTCGTCAACTGGGTTGTGTGTCAG
This sequence comes from Ambystoma mexicanum, assembly GCF_040938575.1. Taxonomy (NCBI): domain Eukaryota; kingdom Metazoa; phylum Chordata; class Amphibia; order Caudata; family Ambystomatidae; genus Ambystoma; species Ambystoma mexicanum. The sequence goes on from NC_090928.1 coordinate 1,286,681,633, forward strand.
TTGCTGTCATTTCTAGTCTCCCACTTGCTTCTTGCGGGGGCTGCGACTGCAGCTTCGGCTCTAGCCTGTGTCTCAGCACTCCGAGTTTCCTTGTCCTCTTCCACTTTGCCAGGCCATCCCATTCCGGCTACTCATCTGGTATGTAGTGCTACCATCCCGCAGCGTCGGCCGGCTCATGGGGATGCATAGTCTAGCATGCTCTTTCTCTGCACGGCCAGACCTCCTCTGGGCCTTGCAGCTCAATTGAACTCTGCGGGTTCTCCCAACAGCACTTCTGATTGGCTCTTTAACTGACGCTCCTCCAGGGGGTGGTCTACTCGCTTCCCCACTGACTCCCAGAAGGACTGGGCACTGCTGGAATCAGTTACCAAACTTGCCATGACTAAAGGGTTTTTAGAATTAACATACATCTCAGCTCCCACATAGCCAACAACGGTCTTAGTGGTTGGGGGGCCGAGGGGCCAAAGGGGGACTGATGCCCTTTTCTGGGGTTCTTGTTCCATCGAGGGACAGGTGGTTGTCACCGCCAGAGGGATACCACCTTCCGTGTGCCCTAGGGGTTAAACATAGCAGGTTCACCTCCCGAGTCCCACTGGAGAGGTCACAATCTCATTGTAATCATCACAGGTGCCCGGGTTGTCATCAACCAGGTAGGAGAGGACCAAGGCATGGGCAGCAGATCTGAAGTTGTTTTCTGAGATGAAGGACTTTATTTTCCGCAGGAGAGAAAGTTGGAACCAAGCAGTTTGTGTCTCCCTTGGTTTGCGCTGCTTGAAGAAGGGGTGGGTCTATGTCGAACCCAAGGGCATTGATGCATGAGGCTAGCTGGGGTGTGAACCTCCAGAATTTCCTGTGTGGATGTCAGCGTGTTCGTGTTGTTGGCCAGCAGTAGGAATTTGGTATTGGAAGAGATGAGCTCCAGGTAAATGCTGGATATTCATGGCTTGATTAATGTGTTGCAGGCCTTGAGCCGGTGGATGTCTTTGACGGAGGATAGCTTTAAGAAGAGCTGTGTGTCATCTGACTATTGGTAGATGTGGTTGTGGTGTGGATCCACGTACATATTGAAGATCACTTGGGAGAGGAGTGATCTTTGCAGGGCTCCACAGTTGATGGGCAGAGTTGGTAATGTGGATGAAGTGGTGGCGGTTATCAAGGTAGGATTTAAAACAGTCAAGGACAATATCGCTAATCTACACGTGGTGATGTTGTATGTTGGCGAGTGCCTGGTGATCCACCGTGTCGAATGCTGCAAAGAGGTCAAGGAGAACCAGGAGGCGAAGGATGTCCATCATCAATGATTTTTAGATCACTGATCACCTTGAGGATAGCCTTTTCTGTGCTTCATCTGGGTCTGAAGCCACATTGGTAGGACTGAAGGAGATTGTTGGCTTCCATAAGTTGGAGGAGTTGAGTGGCTACTGCTTTCTCAAAGATCTTGCTGAATAACGGAAGGTGGGTGATGGGACGGTATATGCTGAGGTTGTCAGGGTCCAGGCTGGCTTCTTGAGAAGCAGGAGGATTTGGCCGGTTTGAAAGTTTATGGGAAAGAAGCTATTGATTGTAAGGGAGGAGTGCTTCGGTTGAAAGGGTCTGGAATACGGAGGCAGGAAGGATGTCATTGACCTACAATGTGGCCTGAGGGACGATAGGGTGCCAATGAGGTCTTCCATTGTAGGTGTCTTGGGAATTGTCCAGGTAGCTGTGCTTTTGCAAGATGGGACCTGTAGTGTGCGGTCAGTTGTGGCACTGGTGTCTGTGTTAGGAGATCATGTTTTTTTTGTTGATGAAGGGCATTTTTTGTTAGGAGTTGAATGCAGGGTATTTTTTGATGGCGAGTTGATGCAATGCTCAATGGTTTTGAAGAGGGCTGTGCTTTCATTGTTGACCTTGGGCATGGCGGTTTTGGTAGTGGTTGGTCTATGCGCTGCAGGATTTTCACCAAATCTTTTCTTTTTTATGATGGTTTGTTAAGTTGTTTGAGTGTAGCAGGGTATGCAAGGTTTAGGTTTCAGGGTCTGTTTCACAAGGACATAGGGGGTTGTTGGTTGTGAGGGTGGGATTGGGTTCTGGGAGAAGAGAGTCACAGTCCTGCCTTGTGTGAGGTAGATCAGCCCATATGAGGTGGAGTTTGGTGATCTTCCACGAGTGCTTCCACTGGGAAGTTCTTGAATGAGCTGAAGGCTTGTTTGCAAGGCTCCCATTTCAATGTGTTTGCTTGACTGGTGTGGTGTGACAGATGTCAAATGGGACTGCCAGAAGGTCTGACGAATCCACCAGGATTGGAGCGCTGTGATATAAAGTGGGCTGGTCAGTGATGGCTAGATCGAGGATATTGCTTTTCCTGCGAGTTGGGTATTACATGCGCTGTGTGAAATTAAGAGTGTTGAGCAGGCAGTGGGGATCTTTCTTCGTTGACTTGGTTGCTGGATTGCCAGGGATGTTGAAGTTGCTATGGAAGATTAAGTTGGTATACGAATGACACAGTGGTGACCAGGTCTGAAGTCTTTAAGGGTTTGGGCTTGGGTTGCCTTTAGATGAAGTTGAAAGGTACTGTCCATTGGGGGAGATCAGAAGTGGCAGGAAATTATTACAAAAAGATCAGATTGTGGATTGGCCACGATGACGTGTGAACGATGGCGAGGCCTCCCCCATCTTGATGGATGTCTCTTTGTAGAGTTCTGTAGCCGTTGGGCATGAAGACATAGGATGTGGGTGGAGGCTGATGTCATCCAGGTCTCGGTAATGAAGATTGCGTCCAAGTCATGTGTGGGTATAAGGTTGCGATGTCGGATGAATGGTTGATTGTGTGAACATTGGCGAGCATCGTTTTCGTGTAGTGCTGCATGATGGAGTGCTGAGGGGGTCAACAGTGACTTTGGTGTGGTTGCTGTGATGTGGTGTCCATGATGTTGCCGATGAGCAGCATGGTTTGCGATCAGTGGTGATGGAAGAGATGGGGCGTTGGGAGAGAGGGGTGCAATACATTTGAAGGAGCTTTTCTGGTGGTATTGCAAAAGGGGGTCTCTTCTCCTGGGTCTTTCCTGTCCGAACATGTCGAAACAAGAAATACCCCTTTCTTCACCTACACTCGCTTTGGATGACTGGTCAAGGGACTCCTTTGATCTAAGCATTAAGAAAGAAAAGGAAGGACAGGGGCAGGGCTAAACTGGTAGTCAGGGCTTTGATCACGTGACCTAGATCAACTTTCAGCAGCTCACCAATTGGAAAACAAAAGAGGGTGGAGGGCTGCTGTATGACATTACAGGAGACAGTCGCATGGTCTCATCACAGGGTCCTCCTCTGGTCCACCCCAGTAAAGCATCATTGCAAGCCCGCCCTGCCACTGACCTGCACCAGAATAATAATACATGTGGAAGTCTAAAGGCTCTCTCCACAATGGGAAGAGCCTAAACATACCTCGACCACACCTAAACCACCAGTTTGGAAGTGAACGGAGACCTCTTTCTTTAGAAGGGAGGTGGCGAGTACAGTACTACACTTTCTAGAGCACCCCACTAGATTCGAAGATCCTCTGAAACCAAGCCAAACACTGCACATTCCTGAATAATTTCTTCCTAATCCGTGACTCTGTGCCCACAGACCTGAACAAAGTACCACTTACACTCCCGGAACAAAGTATCTGGCTCCTCACACTGAATTAAGTAAAACAGAGGACTTAACATGCATATCCCTGATCAGTAATCCACGTGCTAGAAACACTGCAGACCTCAGCACTGTGGGCATGATATGTTATGGCATTTATAACGCGCCTATACACAAGTGTTTCAAGGCGCGACGAGGCAAGGGGGGAACAGAGGGAAGACAGACAACGATCCTACTAGGCCAGGTGTCATTCAGATCGCGCAAGTGCAAGAGAAGGGGGAAGAGGAAAGTGCGGGGGGTGGAAGAGAAAGTGCAGTACATGAGATAAAAATAAGATAAATAAAGAGCGGCCAGCTGGTGGCAAGTGCAGGGTGAGTGCAGAATAAGTGCTGGTGGGGGGTGGGGGGGACTGCAGGGATGCAGAAAACAGTCCACAGGTGCTGGGGTTGCCAGGGAGGCAGTGAGGGCGTGCAACTGGCAGGGCTTGGGCCCCAGATCAGATGGGTGGCCAGGTAGCCAGTGCAGTATAGTGTCAGCCAGGGCTTCAGCAGGGGAGAGAAAGCAGAAGCACAGAGGAAGGTTTTAAGGTGCTTCCGGAAGCAAAGATGGTGTCAAGGAGCTGAAGAGTTGAATCCTGCAGGAGTGAAGCTGGCCCACCTAGCTCCCAAAGCCTGCCTGCTCAACAATCCTATAACGTAAAACTATTGGCCAGGCAAACCCAAGGGGAAAGGGGAATGGATAAACAAACAAACACAGGAACTCTTGCTTCTGGCACTTCCGTTTGTCTTCACAGGAATGTCTCTGGTATTAAGCAATAGAGAACCTAAAAATAAAAGGCAATCTCTTTAAATATTATGCTAATCTCAATTTCTATTCTAAACAATTTATAACTCTGTTCTCATATCTGAAACCTATGCTTATATAGCTAATAGGCTATTTTCTTCTGTCTTTTTCTCATAAACAGGAGACTTCTGCAATTGTCTTTTCTTGACCAAACTTTAAACGTATTTTCAAGGAAGAACTTATTAACTTCGTTTCTTCACTGAATTCTTATTCCTTGCTTACTATAGTGTTCTGGAAATAATTCCCATAATTATTACTGGCTTATCTTTTTCGGTTAACAATTTCCTCATATAGAAAATGTTTAATATTAAATACCTGGTGTGGGTTTTGCAGAAGATTAATTTCACCATGAAGTCTTCAGGAATTTAATTAGTGGCAAATTCTTTCTATCATAGAAATTCTGTAAAGTTCTCAATTCACATGTGTGAAGCGTAACGAAGAGTCACAAGGTTCAGCAATCCAAAAGATAGCCGCAACGCAAGCACGAAGAAAATCCCAAAATGGCCGCGACGTGCTACGCACTTCCAAAATGGCCGCAACGCATTTCCAAAATGGCCGCGACACACGACGCACTTCCAAAATGGCCGCGACGCTCGGACGACGCAATAGGGTCCTTTTCACAAGCGCGCGGTTAAAAAACAAACGATACACGCGCAATAATTACAGTCTCGCGCTCGTAAGAAATTGGTTACTATTGTTACAATATATATATGTTAACTAAAAAACAAGCGAAAACGCTCACATTAATTGAACAATCCACATTTTCACGAGAAAAAGAGTTAAGCTAGAATTTAAAAAATATAAATATATATACAATAAACTGAACCAAATGTCCAAATATAGTTCTCATGACAAAATTAAGAGTTCTTTGAATTTTTAAGAAACAACACTGAAAACCTAGCTTCGTCTTCACTTAAAAAATCTGCCACTCAGCCAACCAAAGCTTCTTGGAATCTTCTTTCTTCTGTAGATCTTCCCTCAAAATAACTGGAACTACTACTTAAATCCTGATATATATAAATATTTATACTAAAAGATAGTACTCTACTATAGTTTAGTGGGAACTATAACTTTAATCACTGGAGAGAACAAAAACATGACCTATCCTGGTGAAAACTTTAATGAAAGGCAGTTGATAGTTATTGGAAACATTCTAAATGACATCACAATGCTGCCTGTTATTAACTACACCAATCACTGCTGGGAAAGTGTTCCACCATCTTGGCTTGGGGCATTTTCATCTTTCTAAATGAAAGTTAGTTAAGGGAAAAAAAAATAAAAATAACAATGAAATAGAACAACTAATTACAGGAATTGTTCTACTCTCTAAATAGAATCTATTTACTATTAAAACCACCTTCCCCTTACAACTTTCCTGAAATAGTATTTGCAACACTCTATTCTTCTAGGAATTTTGCCAATGTGAGATACAGAATGTGAGAACCTGACAGATGGTTCTCCTCAAGTTTCAGGAAGGCAGGTAGGTAGGCTGTTCCAGAGGGAGACTCCAGCCGAAGGGAGAGATCTACCACCAACTCGTTGCTTGGAGAAGCGACTGACCCTGAGGGAGTTGGAGGCGGCTGAGCGAAGAGCTTGAGAGGGGAGATATTTAGGAAGAGAGAGTTGAAGGTATTGAGGCCTCAGGCCCCAGGAGGCCTTGTGGACGATGTAGAGGGTAGGGTCAGAAGAGCAAGTCACAAGTCCAAAATGGCAGAAGAAGCGAATACAGCCTGATCCTATTAAGCCCCAGGGGTTCTAAAGGTAACTTAGTCAATCCCAGCCCACACACATGTGCAGACCCTCAGTCTAGGGCTACCCAGGGAAAGGTAGTATAACAGTATAAATACAACCAACAACAGCCATCAGGAGTGGGTTCCAGGAGGCTGAATTGTGAAGGCTGTTCAAAACAGGAGACCAGCGGGAGAATGGAAGGGTGTCGAGACTAAAAGGCTGGGAAGGTTGGGGCAGCAGGAGAAGGCAGCAAAATCGAGGTTGGAGAGCGGAGAAAACTAGGAGTTTATGGTAGCGGAAGAGACTTGGGTCAAAACTAGAGTGAAGAGCAAATAGGTGGTGTTGTGAACAGGAAATATCCAGGAGGAGGTTGTACCATCAGGGATGGTTGGAGGTAGAAGAGAGTTCCCGGAAAGAGATAACATCAGGAGGGGAATGTAAATCTAACGAGGTCATGGTAGACGAGAAATCAGAAGGAAGTAGCAACACCAGATGTAGAAATAGGACATAAGGAGGAGGTGCTAACCAGAGCAGAAAGGGGAAAGAAAGCAGTAACAACCCAGGAAGTCAAGGCAGTGGCACCATTGAGCTCCAGACAGAGTGGTGGTAGTGAAAGAGGTGGTGAAGAGGAGGAAGTAGACCCTAGGAAGAGTATGTTGCCCAGTGTTTGGGAGTGGCAGAACAAGTTACATCAGGTAGCGAGCCAAAGGCAGAGATGGCAGGGGAGACATGATGGAGAGGAAAGATATAGAAAGACGCAGATCGGCACAGCTGATGAAGGATCCAATGGGACAGGTAGGCCCCTAGACAATCTCAGTCAGTGCGAGGAGGAACAAGCTGAGAATAGAGGTTTTCAGTCAGTTTAGAGGGGGGGGTGGGTCGGTGTCTTGAGTACAGAGCCAGAGACCCTCTATCCCACCCTACCGGCCAAAGATGAAAACCATCTACTTGCAGGACTTTGTGCCAAATTCTATATTGGCATAAGGAACGCAGGAAAGCCACAGCTAGCTAGATGGACGAGGTGGGGATGTGAGGCAACCTTCCCAGAAACTGTATAGACTCAGACTTTTGTACCGGGAGCCCGAAAGCCCAACCACCCATTTGGTAGGAAGAGGCATTCCTTTAGGAGAAGACCATCCCAACTTTATCATTCTTCTCATTATTATTTCTTTTCAGAGGTTTCCCCTGTTGTATTTCAGTTGGCCCAGATTACACAAAGCCCCCTAATAAACCAAGGCTAAACCAACATTACTTGGTCTTAAGATCGTTCTAGGCCCAAGGTTTGAGCTGACAGTCCCAATCCTCGTTGGGCTTCTCCAGGCTGCTTGGCTTTGGGCACCAAAGTCGCTAGTTTGCCTCAAAAAACCAAGGTGGGGTGGTAGGGGACTTCTTACATTACAAGCTTTTCGGATTCACAATCCCTTCTTGTATTGACAAATTGCAGGATTCTGGGAACATGACCCAAAGTCCAACTTCTAAGGATCCTCCTTTGCTAGTCCGTAAAACGTTGCTAAATGTACAGGAGAAACAGAGCTTGACAGTGAAAGAGCATGAACGATATGAGCAAAGGAGAGAAAGATAAAAGAGGGAACAGAAGAGATAGAGTACTTTATAGTCTCTCTCATTAGTCTCAACTGTTTCTTCCTCTTTCGGGTCTTCACTCTGTGGGCATTCTCAATGCTCTCCTGCCGTTCCTCCTTGTGATTTCTTAACCTGCCTACAGCCGACCTTTGCCCACTGGGACATTCGAGGTGTCTTGGTCGCAATGGTTAGTTACTGCCTCTGGAGGCTCACTATTGTTCCTTTTACCGTCTGGATGACTCCCACTAACACTCATCTTTCTTCTTCGCTTCTGGTGACTGCTTCAGACTTCTGCAGTCTTACATTCTCCGCCCAATGCCTCCTCAAGGTAGTCTTCCTTCTTCAGGCCCTTCGCCAAGCCAACTTCGCTCACAAGATCATTGTCACTGCCCAATGTCACCTCCTCTTTAGTACCAGTCAGTTCCTGATCCTGTACCACTTCATCTCCTGATTTCAACATGGCTTCATCTAGCCCAATTTCATTTTCCTCTGCCAAACCCTTGCACAACATCCTTTTCCCCTCTACTCCTCCAACATAATCCATCTCTCCAGCATCTACGCCAAGATATTCTTGTTCGCAAACTACCTTAAAACTTCAGCTTGCTTTGCCAACAAACACACAAGCCTCTGATTTTTTTTTTTATAGAGCCCTTTTCTCTCCACCTGGGTTGGGCTTTCTAGAGCACCTCTATTCTAGAATCAACATTGGGATGTCATGGTCTGTCTTGGGTTTACTTGGACTTACTTTGGGCTTTGTGGGCCGACCCAAGTCTTCAACTAGCCTGACCACATTCTTGGAATTCATTCTGTTCTGCCATGTTAGTTGATAGTACTGCCTAGTAAGGAGAGAGTTCCCCTAGTCTCCCAACGTGCGAACCTGAAGCTGATAAACCCTGCGCCTGTCTCTCCAGATTCCCAGAATAGGAAGAGAATGCTCGTTCTAGGTAAATGTGCAAATCTAGATGAAGGGAATGCTCTGCCAGTAGACCATAGTTTAGCACGTTTGAATTATTCACGTGAAACTATGCCACTGGAAACCCATGAACTGGCAACACTGTATCCAGCATGGGTGCTCGGGAAGCATTTCTATAGGCCCTTGAAATTACTTCTCATCCACCGTGAGAGGTTTTGCAACTGTCACATTAGGTGTTTTAAAGGCATCCAAGGAAAATGCTCACTGCCGAGGACTCAACAGGTTTATTTTTTTTCTGCAGGATTTTGGGTCTTGATAAAAGGGGCTTGTAGGTACTTCCATAGGGAAGAGGAGCAGGAGGGTGGAGAAAGTAGCAAGAAAGGAGTAGAAGGAAGAACATTGGAGGGACAGGTGAGAGGGAGGGAGGAAAAGGAACCAGAGAATATCAGGGCGAGGAAGTCAAGAGCATGAGCGGAAAAGATCAAGCGAGATCTGGGAAGGTGAAAGGCACCCAATTCTAATGTTCCGAACATTACCATTTTGTGGGACCCCAGGCTAGGATAGAAGATCCCAGAAGAGGTAAGCAAGATTATGCAGTTGCCTTTAGGCCCTAATGAGTAGGCAGTCAGATATGTTAGATAGTAGGGAATTCCAATCTCTAGTGACCATTTTGAAGATTAGGAATGACTAGGCTATAGACGGAGCAGCACACATGGAGACGAGAGAGCAGAGGGACAGCACATAGTCAGACACCCTTGAAAATTGAAATAAAAATCCTTGCACCATTTGAGCGTTGTAGTTTGGGAGCCATATGTGACAGATCTTAGGACAGACTTCTGAAACCATGTGAGTTGTGGGCTCTTAGACATCTGAAGCCACTTGAAGTGCAAGCACTTAAAGACAAATATTTATAAAGTCAAATGAGGAGTATCATCTACAAACAGACCGTTGAGAAACTATATTGTACAAGATTATAACCCAGTGAATGCATTTGTGGCCCATGGTTTGTAAAGAAAGAACACTAGAGCAGCTAAGAGAGGAGTCCCGGGTGGTGCAGGAGACCGTAGAGCTCTGCCATTTGCACTGGGGCTATGCTCTTGCACCACCATTTCATCGGTATTCGAGTTCCCCAGGGTGTTGCCTTACAACTTGCAGCTCTGAAATGAAGAGTGGTCACTCACCGACATCAAAGGCATAAAGCACATTACAGGCACCTTCTGTGTCGTTCCGTCCGCCCCAGATGTAGATGGTGTCATCAATAAGGACAGCTGTGTGTCCATATCTCATGTAAGGCACTTCATGAACGTGCTCCTTCCCCAGGCAACGCACTGGAGGTAACTTCATCCAACGAAGAGACACTGCAAGAGACCAACACCACAAATTACAAATGTTTCTGTGCCACCTTGAAAATGTAGTGTTGCAAACAACCTCAAAACACCACTGCCTGTAGTGCAGGCAAAGGTAAATGTTGGATCTCTAGTGCTTTAGGACTACAAGTCCCATCAACTCTACCCAGCACAGTCAATTGTGGTGGATCATGGGAGTCATAACCCAAAACCTCCATGTGCTATCTACACTGAATTCAGAGTCTTCATACCTGTAGTGCAGGCAAAGGTAAATGTTGGATCTCTAGTGCTTTAGGACTACAAGTCCCATCAACTCTACCCAGCACAGTCAATTGTGGTGGATCATGGGAGTCATAACCCAAAACCTCCATGTGCTATCTACACTGAATTCAGAGTCTTCATACCAGTGTTAAAAAAACAGCCAATGCCCAAGTGGGTAAAAAAGGAAGAGGTTATATGCTTGGAGGAAGGGAGGAGTATGGTGGGGATTTTTAGGGGACTAGCTCTGCAAAAAACAAAACTGTAGAAAAGAGGGGTGAGAGGAGTATAATTTCACTGGCTGCATCTTTACCACCGGCATTCAACATCCAACATTTTCACACAGGACCCTAGTATTGCTCAATGGCCACTAAAACATGCCTATCCGGTTCCTCGCTTTTGTGCAGCAGCAGCATCAACCACAACAGTATGGCTGTGAAACTATATGCAAACACCTAACCCTGGTGGGCACCTAACAAAATGCTGCAGGAAATGCTCAGTGAAGTGCAGAAATAATTCCTATGGCAAATGGGCCAAATATCCACTGTGGTAGGCAGCCCTACACAAAAGTAGCGTACAAACCACTTTTACTCTAGAAATAGGCAAATATTCCCAATTAGAAAAAAAGAAATAGGAACTACACACAGTCAATGTGCACAAATGACTAATTACAAAACAATAACAATTTTAGAAAAGTGACAGTGAGAATCACAGAGACACTTGTTTCTATTTCTTAACTCGGATTTTATTGGTGAGCACTGTAGAAGAACTGAAAGGAAGCGCCCCCAATTCAGCACGATCCTCCCCGCAATGAGAGACAATAAGGGACTCTCCCGTAGTGGGAATAAGACCAAGACAGAGTGCGGGTGAGCGTAAGTGGGAGTTTATCCAAGGATAAGGCATGCAAAGAACTCTGCAACCTACGAGAGCGCTCTGCCTGACAATAGCAAAGACAGGCGTATTTCTAATACAAAAAACGTCATCAACACCTAAACACTATAGGGGGCACAAGTCAATTGGGATTGGGTGGTGTCGACTAACTATAAGTGTTGCTGGCGCGGGGTTGGTCTTGACGGGACGACGTCACTGGTCAGCCTCGTGGGTTGGGTTGGGCCTGGCAGGCCGGCTTGAGGTCATCCATGCGGTGTTGATGTGCTGGGGCAGCCTGTGACAATAACGAATACCTTTCCTGTCTCATTTGCCCTAGGCCATGCACACTACAGTTATTCAGAAAATGACATTTACGTTCATTAATAAATCGCTTCACTAGCTTATCTTATAAAATAAACACAACACATGAGGAATGCACCTCGTGAGAGGTCTGGTGGTTGTTGGTTGGGGTGAGATTTACCTGAGTCTTATTGACCGGTATTTTAGGTCACGGGACGGGGCTCTGGGACCTGGGCCGAGTGATACATGTCTGTCTGCTGCGTTAGAAGTTATTATATAGATGGGTCTCTGTGTCTTGTCCCAATGATGGGGGTCGTCCTTACACGGGGTCAGGATTCTTGGGGGGGTTCGTGGGGATTTATGAGAGGGTGCTGGTAGATCAGTGGGTTCATCCGTGGGTTTATTACCGTGCTGTAAATAACACAGGTGGCGGGCTGTGGCCTTGGTTGCGGCGCCGGGGCCTCTGACTCTCTGAAGTAACGCCAGCTTGGTTGGGGGAGGTGAGGGAGCGCAGCACAAGTCTTAGCTTTTTTATCTGGCAGGCTTGGTGGGGTGGGAGAGGGAATGACCTTGCATATACTCACAAAGGTATTTTCCTCGTGCGTTGCTGATCAGTGAATGCAGAAGTTTTATACTGTTCTGCCTCATTTTAACGTTATTCAGACACACATATATATATATATATATTTCATTTTCGTTACACATTTCTTTAATACAGTCGGTTCCAGTACCTTTTCATTACCTAACATTATGTTCACTACATTGTGTGCGTATTGTATGTACATTAGACGTTATACGAGGGATATCTAGGTTATGGCCTACAGAGATTGATGCTCGCCGCTTTGGGTGATTCAAAACATATATGAGTTCAAGTTTCTACATACTATTGAAAAACACTTTTACAAATAGAGGTTACACGTTTGGTCAACATCTTTCTCCGTGGTTATAGCAGCATTAGTCCAGACCTGGAGGGATATCATATAACGTTACATTTTTATGGTTCGTTCACATTTTAAACAGAGGTAGTTCATTAACACCAATACTTGAACTATTTTCTACCTTCTTCAGATAGTGATGCTTCAGCTTTTTTCCCCGTTGCCCCGGCCTTGCGGTCTGGGTCATACGGGGTGCAATATCACATTGTTACTAATATAATGTTGCCGTGTTGGCATCTCGGGTTTAGCTCATCTCCGACTTTCTCATGGGAACGCGCTCGCAGCGGATCTGCCAGGGCTGCTGAGGCGGCAGAGATGCATGAAAGGCCCTCCAAAGGTGGGGGCCTCGTTACAGTGTGCTGAACTCACACCATGTTTGCTGTGCACGATGGCGTCTAGGCCTAACTTAAGTTTCGGTAAATGCAAAGACAGGGTGCGTGTGGGCAATGTCGTCGGCGGGTGAACCCCCCTCCACCTGGGCCCGGGTGGCATGAGGGTGCTCCCACCGAGCCATGGTCCTCACCTGGGGAGGGAGCTGTAGGTGAGGAGGGCCTCGTGGCCATTCCTCCCCTACATTTCCCCCCTTTCGTTACTTAAAGTAACGAATTTCTTTAGCTCTTCTAATCTTCTACATTCTTGTTCTTCTAACACTGCACCATCCCATGCAGGGGTTCCTTTTATAGGCATCCATGCTCTGCACACCCCCCTTAAGCTCTCACCTCTCCTAGCATACTCGTCTGGTGTACATGTCAAATATATACAGTCGCCGGTCTCTTCCAGATCTACCCAGACCTCCTCATACCATTCCAGTTCTACGTCTCGTGGTTCTTTAATCGTGGTGTGCCATAGCTTATCTACTATGTACTTGTCACGGCACATAGGCACTAACTGGTACCTGGGGGTGTTGTCTGTTCCTGTCTGCACATGTACTTCTTGTGTTGCTTTAATTGTACCACCGGAGTTGCCCATTGTCACCATCATCATTGCACCGTTAGGGACTGCATTAGCACAACATCGGAGGCCCACCTGGCACAGGCAGAACATCACAAGGATGATCACCACTATTGGTATCAGGAACTTCATTGTCACTCCAAGCCATGAGGGAACCCAGGAGAAGATATTGTCGAACCACGAGCTATCCTCAGCTCCACCTTCCATTTTCATCTTCTCGCCCAGGTTATGTACTGCTTCAATAACGTGGGACAGGGACCCATTTTCTGCGTCTTCAGAAGGTACGAACGTGCAGCATGCACTTCCTATTTTTCGGCAAACACCTCCATCGATTGCTGTTAACAGGTCTAGGACATACCTGTTTTGCATGGTCATTAATCGCAGAGCTCGTAGTTCCACCTTTATTATGTTGAACCCTTCTTCAGTGTCATTGGCCAACTGGATCAGTTCCCACCGTGTGATCTGGAGCCATTTTGCATTTGCTCTTGCTTGGACACTTGATACTAGTGAAGCAAAGAATGTTTCCACGGAGCTGAACAGGCGATACTTGTCTGGGATCTGTGCCAATAAATCAGATGATGCTTGTGATATGTAGTTCGAGGCTCGCTTGTTCCTTGAGAGCTCTTCTCCTTTCCCTCCGGAGGACAGGACATAAAGGTGCGCTTGTGTAGTTGGAGACGCTGCATTCTGGTTCAAGCCTTCGTTCATCGTGTTACTTCTGTCAATATGGCTTTCAGGAATCACCATTAGTGTTGAATGCAAAGTGGCCATTGAGCAGCTACCACTCCATGATTGGGGAAGGTGCAGGTACGCCTTGTTCCCGCATACCCAGTAGGTGTCCATTAGTGCTGCTGTTCCTTTTTTCATATCTGGGATGGTGAGAGTTTTGTTACAGTTCTTGTTCGTTCCTATTGCCATTTTTCCTTCTCCCTTGAAACATAGTTTGTTTTGTATTTCACTTTGTAGCTTAAAGGGTTTTTCCATCGCTGTTACCCATGTTAATTTAGGGATGTGTTCTTTCCATATTGGCAAGCACGTTCTTTCCATCCACCGCAACTTTTCCGGTTGAACACCCTTCAGTGCTTCTGCCTTGCACAGCACTTCTTCGTCTTTCCATTTGCTTTCGGAAAACAGTGTCCCTTGTATTGCAAAGAAAGGTTCTTTAAGGCAGATCACTCCAGACGCTTGCGAATAGCACGTTTTGTTGTTCTGTACCATTCTGAAAGAGACATCGTGTGCTTGGAAAGTGTTCTTTATTCTACACAGCGTGAGATGAAGGAGACATTGGGCATCCACAATGGGCAATTCTCGTGGCAACAATACTTTAGGTGTGCCTGATGCATGGGGGATAAGTGAGCAGACATAACAGCTCTCATTGGTTGTTTGTTTAGCTGTTGTGCTCATATCTGCATACCATTTATTTGCTTGGTGAGGGTGTCGTGGGTCTTCCATTTTGTCTAACCCTAGCCCATAATACTCATCATACCCTTTTCCACCAGTCTCTCTTCTCCGCCTACTTTTCTCCCTTCTTCTGTACCTTCTCGTTATAGGAGGTGAAGAACCAGGCCCCCCTTCCTCCCTCCCACCCCCCTTTTCTAATTCTTCATATAGGGACGTGTGTTCTGTCATCATAATCACTTTTCCATCCTCATTAATAAACAAGAGATCGTTGTTTGAAATTGGGGCGGGAGGGATCGTGTGGTTGTTGTATGTTCCAGGTTGGGACATTGTGTCATTATCTACATTTTTGGTTCTCCATTGTGAGAGGACAGCAGTGGGTGGTGTAGTATAGTATCCCCACACAAAGTGTGATCCATCCCAGATCAAGAAATCACCTTCTTTGATACCTACAGTCGGAATTGTTTTCGTTCCAGGAGCAAGGGTGGTGTTGTTCCCCCCTCCCCCCTCGTTCATCTCGGTAGAGATGAACGCTATAATCCAGTGTAACACCAGACAAAACATTGAGATGAAGAACACGATAGCACACATTGATAAACCACATTCAAATGAATATGTTAATCTAGCCACTAACATTTCTCTAAATCTAACATATCTATTAGTTGCAGGCTGCCCATTCGATGCCATGATAAATCCTGTTTGAGACACAAAAGTTCATTAAATACAAACATGTAAGCATTTCCACATTGTAACGTTTCGGTGATAAAATATAGGGTTGGGTGAGGAAGGGGGTTTGTTGACAGACAAGGTAGCTTTCAGTCAATATTATTCGTAACTTACTATATATATATATAAATAATAAAAAAAAACATGACATTTTTAAAAACAACAATAATAAAAAACATCTTAAATAGTACAGGAAGGAAAAAAAAGAACCCCACGCAAAACTTTCAAAAATTGTAAAAAGAAAATTTACATATACATGTGTACATGTTTTAGTCCAGGACATTTGTTGCGCGCTAATTGTGTTCACTGTTCATCTCATGAAGCACACAAAATTCAAATCATTCATTCCGCACAACTTCATCGTCCGCTGTTGCCTGTGCCTCATCCTGCACCTCACTCTCCGCAGCGCTGTAAGCTTTACGTACATCTGTCAAATGCACCCAATATCGCAGGCCCTTAACCTTTACTGCTGTAGGCGTGCAAAACACTACCTCATAGGGGCCATGGAAGCGTGGTGCGTTCCACCTCCGCACAAAACTTCTAACATATATAAGGTCCCCAGGCATTAGCTGTAGTGGTTTTTCAGGCAAACCGTTTGGTTCAGTCGCGTTCCCCTCCTCTCTTGTCGAGGGGGGGGCTAGTTGCTTTGAAATTACGCGCGCTGCCCGTGTCAATTTTCGCAGGTATTCTGTGAACTCCTCCCCCAATATGGCTGCGCTTCTGTGTGCATCAGAACGCTCACGGAGAGGCGAATGCGCTGTGTGCATTCTTCTTCCCGTGACGATCTCGTGCGGGGACAAATGGTGATCCTTACTTGGCTGGTTTCGTAGCTCAAACAAGGCCAAAGGCAGGCAGTACATCCAAGTCTTTTTAAGGGAAAAACAAAGTTTTGATAATCTGCTTTTTAACAGGCCGTTTATCTTTTCTACGACGCCATTACTTTGAGGATGATAAATCGAACATAATTTGTGCTTTATTCCCAATAATGTAGTCACTTCTTTAAAGAGTTCATTAACAAAATGCGTCCCGTTATCTGAGCGAATAACGTCGCAAATTCCCCAGCGCGGAAACACTTCCCGCACTAGGAACTTCGCGGCGCCCTTCGCGTCAGGGCGGGCACAAGGGCCTGCCTCCACCCACCTCGAAAATGGACATACAACCACAATCATGTATCGAGCCCCGTTACACCTTTCTCCCATGTCTACATAATCAATGTGGAGCTCTCTGAATGGGCCACTTGGTTTTGGTATCGTACCCCTTAGTGTACGCAATGTCATACCTGAGTTGTAAATTTGACATGTCGTGCATTCTAGAGCTAACCTTGTGACGTGTTCCTGGAGGCAAGGTGTAAACCAATCTTCTTGTATCTCTGCCATTATGTGTTTCTTTGTGTTGTGTGCAGGAAAGTGTAGTTGTTGAAATGCTATTTCTAACAGCGTGATTGGCATTACCACTTTTCCTGAACTCTCTTGTCGCCACAATAAATCAGTCGGTGATTTGCTGCATCCTCTCTTAGTCCACAGCAATTTTTCCTCTGCACTAGCTCCCTCTTGCAGCTCTATTATCTCCTGTGTGGACATCATGTTGTATCCTGTGGGGACTTCTTGGCTTGCTGTGTGGTGCAACATGTACTCTCCTATTTCACCTTTTTGTAGATATGAAGCTGCTTTGGCAGCGGCGTCTGCTGCCGCGTTCCCCAAAGATACAAAATCTGTATTGGTGGTATGAGCTTGACATTTTACGATGGCCACTGCCGTGGGGTCTTGCAGGGCCTCAATCAGTTCTTTCAATAATTCTGCATGCTGGACTGGCGTTCCGTCTGCTCGTCGGAACCCTCTCCGCCCCCACCGGGCCAACCCGCCGTGAACTGTTGTTGTCATGTATGCTGAGTCTGTATATATGGTCACTGCGCACCCCTTGGCGGCATGCAATGCTTCTATTAGCGCTATTAGTTCTGCTGCTTGCGCTGAATAGTGTGATGGGAGGCGGTGTTGTACTAGTATCTCATATTCATCTTCCTCTAATCGTACCACTGCCATACCCACATGCTTTTCTCCTGTCTCCATGTCTATTGATGCTGACCCGTCCACAAAATACACCTCACCCTCGGTCAGGGCATTTTCAAAAATCACTTGATCCTTACTTTCGTCACCTGTGTACGTGGCGCAGTTGTGGTTTTGCATGTCCTCTATGGTGCATGCCTCTGTGATGAATGTGGCTGGGTTCACTGTTTTACATCTTACTATATGGATGTTAGCGCTGGACAGTATTATCTCATATGCTGTGGCGCGTTGTGTTGTCAATGTGCTCTTTGTTCGCTCTAATATTGCAAAAAGTGAGTGTTCCACGAACAGTGTCACCGGGCAGCCCATTACTATCGTGGCACTTTTTTCAATTGCGAACGCGGCTGCAGCTAGGGATTGCTCGCACGCGAAATGACCTTGCATTACTGCGTCTAGGGTGCCGCTGTAGTAAGCTAGTGGTTTGTGCCCTAAGGATGTTTTCTGTGTCAGTACTGCTGTCATCAATGTTCCTTTGCAGTGTGAAAATAAGAAGAACTCGCGCCCATAATCTGGGTTTGCTAGTACTGGAGCGCTTGATATCAGCTCTTTTAGTGAGTTAAATGCTGTGTTCGTCACCTCTGTCCATTCTATGTGTTTGTGTTCTTGTTGTGCTTCTTTCAGTGCCTGTAGCAGGGGCCTTGTGTACGCCGCATAGTCCAATATCCATGCTCGGCAATAGTTACACATACCCAGAAATTTCTGCATCTCTTTTACTGTTTTGGGCTCCCCAATTGTTCTAATCGCCTGTGCCCTGTCTGGTATAATTCGCTTGCCATCCTTTGATATCAACTGACCCAAGTATAGGACCTCCGTCAGACAGTATTGTAACTTCCCCTTGTCCACCTTGTACCCCTTATTTGCCAATAATGTCAAGAGTGTTATCGAGTCCTGTCTGCATTCTTCCTCAGCCTGTGCACAAACCAATAAATCATCAACGTACTGAATCACTGTGCTTTCTACAGACAAATTCCCCAGATCTTCATGTAGTACCCTGTTAAATATGCTTGGGCTCTCGCAATATCCTTGTGGTAGTCTGCAGTGTTCGAACCTCCTTCCTCCCAATGTAAATGCTGTCAAGTACCTGCTCTCTTCTGCCAAGGGAATCGAAAAGAATGCATTTTTTAAGTCAATTACTGTGAAGTGTGATGCTATTTTTGGAATGTTGCACAGTATTGTCGCCGGGTTCGGGACTAAAGGGAACTCCTTCATTACCACATCGTTCAATGGGCGTAAATCTTGTATCATCCTCCATGAACCCCCCTTCGCTTTTTTGATTGGGTAAATGCATGTGTTGCATGGGGAGTTTGAGGGCACTATTATACCCTGTGCTAGCAGTGCTTCTATTGTCTCTCTGATCCCTTCTTCTGCTTCTCGCGACAGTGGATATTGTTTCACCCGGGGTAGTATTGCTCCTTGTTTTACTTTTATCACCACAGGCTGAACTTCATGTAGCAACCCTACATCGTGGGGGCCATTAGTCCATAAGTTAGCGGGTACTGAACTCATGTCTTCATCAAAAAATGTATGCGGTGCTCCTACTACCGCCATTAGTTCAACTTTAGTTTGTCTGGCTGTAACTACGATGTCGCAGGGCATTGCCAGTTCCATCACTACTTCACCATCTCCCTCAGTGTCAGAAAATAGCTCCTCGTCCGAGAGCTCTCTCAGGGGGATATTTGCATTTGTACACAATACTGTCCGCCACTCACACCCTTCCATGTCAATACCAATCACGCATATTCTGTTTGCTGATACATGTATTGCATGCAAATCCAATGATAGTA
This sequence comes from Ambystoma mexicanum, assembly GCF_040938575.1. Classification (NCBI taxonomy): domain Eukaryota; kingdom Metazoa; phylum Chordata; class Amphibia; order Caudata; family Ambystomatidae; genus Ambystoma; species Ambystoma mexicanum. Next base: position 1,286,700,938 of record NC_090928.1, read on the forward strand.
CTTCCCCAAGAGCAGTGTCAGGGCTTGCTATGGGACGAAAAAGGAATTCTGCTGGTATTCTCCACTCCACCCTTTTTAGTTCTGGTACTATGAGAGCCAATGTTCTCATGCCTTCAACAAACATCTCCTCATTTCTTGGTACCCCTCTGATCTCTTTTATTGTTGTGTGGCCGTGTATTACTGCTAATATACGGAGGGGGCATATGCCTGGCGTTGAACATACGATGCCGCTCCCTGTGAATGATATGGTCATGTTTAGTTTGCTCAAGAGATCTCTCCCCAGTAAGTTGATGGGAGAGTTTTCATAGTACAGTAAGGGTGCTTTCACTGTTTTACCCCCCACTGTCACATCCAATACCTCTGTGTAAGGAACTTCAATTACAGCCCCAGAGAACCCCTGCGTCTCTAACGTTCTATTAGATAACGGGAACCGGCCCTCTCTAATGCATGATTTCTCCGCTCCCGAATCCACCATGAATATGAATTGCTTGTCTCCTATCTGCGCTCCTATCAATGGTTCCTCTGATGCATTGTGGGTCGTAGACAGTACTGGACACGCAAGTGCTCTCTGTGGGCTGTCCTATGCGGGGTGTCTCATTGCCCCCCCTTGATCGAAAATATTCCCCGAAACTACTGACACTCCACTGTAAGGTGCGGGGGCTGGTGCCCCATTAGCTCCTGTGGCGAAAGTATTACCAGGCGTGTAGTGCACATTGTCATTATTCTGTGGGCTGGTTTGTGTTCGGTATTGATGTCCGTGTAGTTGTGCGTTACTCCTTTGTACTACATTGTCTGGTTGCTGGTATTGTCCCATGGGGAGGCCGTAGGGGCTTCCTGGATGGGGGTGTCCGTACTGTTCTATCTCTTGGAAACCGTTGTTTTGTCTGCTCCTACATTCCCTTGAGTAATGCCCCCATCTCCCACAATTCCAACAGCTCCCCTGTGGACCTCTGGGACCCTGCCACCCATTTCCTCCCATTCCTCCATACCCTTGTCCTCCTCTTCGCCCCCTGTACCCACCTCTTCCTCCTCTTGGGGCCCACTCTTGCCACGTTGGACCTCCGTTCTGCTCCTGCTCTGTCCACTGTCGTTGCCCTTGTCCTGCCCAATTCGCTGCTATTCTTCCTTGTATTGCTATTTGCCCCTCCTCTCCTTCCTCTCCCTCCCGTATGAGTGGGAGTCCCGCTACCGCTGCTGCGACCTTCACCAATTTTGATTGCACCAACTTCGCCTCGTCCGCCAACCTTTTCTGTGCTACTTCCCTCTCTCTTTCTTTGATCCTTTTACAATGGTGTACTATTATGCTTTGGATCTCCGGCCAGCCTTTTGCCTCAACACCTGCTATTTTATCTAGTGCCTTTTGCACTTCCTTTGGGAGCCCTCTTTTAATGATGAAGTAAAATAGAGACGTGGATTGGTGCCAGGGCGTACCCGTTTCCGCTCTCCACATCTCCTGCACCCGGAGAATGTAATCCATAGCGTCCTCCCCATCATTCATGGTACATTGCATTACTGACTGCAGATCAGGGGTATCTGGGAAAGTTTCCCGCAGTGCGTCCCACACCCTTGCTCGCACGGTGTTAAAAGAAGCCCCATCATGGCGATCACACTCCAAAGTTACAGCTGGAAAACCCGCTTTAGCCCACACTCTGTCTGCCTGATCCCCTACTGAGGACACTAGTAGGCTTTTCACATCGCCTACTGCCAGCGGTATACCCGCGGTATGTTTTTCAAATGCATATATCCACTTGCTTGCCCCTCCTGACAGCTGTGGTAGTAATTTCATTAAGTTAGCCTTGTCCATCTGAGCCCACGGTATATAGTTCGGCCTCCCACCTCCCCTGTGGAGTAATGGTAGTTGTAATTTCCCTTTTGCCGTTGCAGCTTCCTTTTCCTTAGTCACTGCTGACTCTAATGACGCCATCTTCCCCACCCTATTTCTTAGTCGTCCTATCCATTCATCCTCTATAGTCCCCAGTGAACATGCCCCATCTAGCTCCTCGCCTTCTCCTCCTACTGCCATGCTCAATCTATCACTCTCATCCCCCCCTCCTCTGACATCACATAACAAATCCTCTCTGATCCCTCTCTCTCTCGAGACATCACCAATGCTTCCTTCTGCTGTCCCTACTTCTATTATCCTGGTCGGTTCTTCCTCAATTCTGAACAGTATTTCCCCCTTTTTCCATCCTTCCTCAATTTGTCTACTTTCGCTCGACGCTCTAGACGTGCGTCCAGATTGTGTGGGGGCGCACGCTGTGCGTTCACATATGTCTTTTATTCTTGAGAGCTCATCTCGTGCCACTGTAAGCCTCGACTCTAAGTCACTCGTTAACTTCTCTATGTCCACTCTCTGTGTGCCTCCCTGGGTGTGCTCTCTAGTGTTTTCGTATGGTGGGGGTGCAGTTGGTCTTTGTGGCGTGCTGGTTGAAGGGGGAGGCACATAAATCGGGTCGCTATATCCTGTTGCAGGGGCTGGTTTAGGTAATATTGGGTACAACATAACCACTTCCGCAGGCTGTTCTGTACTTAACTGTTCCTTTTCCTCTCGCGGGATCATTAGTGGATTGTCTGTGGTGGAGGGTAAATCAATATTTGGAGCTGGAGCTTTGGGTGGGGGTACTTCCTCAAACAATCTCCAAAGATCTAATATCTCCTTCCTGTTCTGCCATTTTTTTCCCTTATACTTAAGGCGAATACATGTACATACCATATCAAGAACGCTTTTGTCAAAAGACCCTCCTTCTGGCCAAATCTGGGGCAACCCCTCCCCTTTCAATTCTGTTAACCATTGATCATGATATTTATTTATGCGTTCAGCATATCCCGGCAAGCTCTTGCAAATGTGTGACAAGGGAGTTTCAGCCCCCATCCTTTAAATCGCTAGCGCTACCTTGTTCGCTTTCGTTACCTTTTATTAGCTGTAAATATGCGTATGTATTCCTTTATGGCACAGACAAGAGCGGACCTCTTAAAATTATCACCCACCGTTATTCACTGCACAAATCTCTTCTCACTCACCATATCTCATCTCCTTCCCATTCCCAGGCACTCTTATGTGATCTCACTTGTAATTGATCAAGTACTGGTTATGGCCACACTCTCTGACACCACCTCGCGGCCACCCGTTCGTCTCTCACACTCGTACGGTGCGCGCACCCTTCACAATGCTTTCCACTCACACTCTTTGTCTTTCTCCTCCCTTTCCTCCCTAACCAGCTGTCCCTGTTTTCCTGCTAAGGTTACTGTGTTCACGTCTGTACGTACCACTACTGAGTCCCCGCTTTTTAAGATGTTCTAACTTCTTTATACCCTTCTCATTTTCGCCCCCTACCCCGTGGAAATGGAAAAACAAGAAATAGAGAGAGAGAGCACAATCACTAAAAAATATTCCCGGTGTCTCCTTTTGCTAGACACCAATAACTTATTTCTCACTTCTTCATATATTCCCAGTACTAGTCTAGATAGCACTATGCGGCGCCGCCTTCCACCCCCTCTCGGAGCTAGGTTTCCGTCACTTCTACCACGTCACTTATTTCTTACTCCTAATGGCCATATGCAAAAGAAAGAATAAAGAAAATTTCAAGACCCGTCTGTAGTAGACCCCCGATATTCTTCTCCTCTACCTGTCCCCGTTCTGTTATTCCCAATTCCCTTTCTTTTCCCCTTGACGATCACTCGCACTCGGTACTCACGTGCCCGTCTTGAACCGATACTCTCCGAAACTGGGTCCGTCCAGGCGGCGTCACCGGTAACTCAACGGTCAGCCCCTGGCTCCGGCGAGCGGCACTCAAAGGGGATTTTTTTCCAATCGGGATCCCGTACCCTTTCTCATTGAGTGCGCACTTCTTATTGTGCCGGTCGCCGTTGGCGGGCGGCCTCCCGGAGACGGCTCACCGTGCGTATCCCTTCTCGACCGGAGATTCTCGTGCCACAAGGGGGTCGTTTAAGAAGGAGTTAGGAAAAATAGTTTGGAGATATCACGCTATCGGGGTCACCACTGAAAGGAAGCGCCCCCAATTCAGCACGATCCTCCCCGCAATGAGAGACAATAAGGGACTCTCCCGTAGTGGGAATAAGACCAAGACAGAGTGCGGGTGAGCGTAAGTGGGAGTTTATCCAAGGATAAGGCATGCAAAGAACTCTGCAACCTACGAGAGCGCTCTGCCTGACAATAGCAAAGACAGGCGTATTTCTAATACAAAAAACGTCATCAACACCTAAACACTATAGGGGGCACAAGTCAATTGGGATTGGGTGGTGTCGACTAACTATAAGTGTTGCTGGCGCGGGGTTGGTCTTGACGGGACGACGTCACTGGTCAGCCTCGTGGGTTGGGTTGGGCCTGGCAGGCCGGCTTGAGGTCATCCATGCGGTGTTGATGTGCTGGGGCAGCCTGTGACAATAACGAATACCTTTCCTGTCTCATTTGCCCTAGGCCATGCACACTACAGTTATTCAGAAAATGACATTTACGTTCATTAATAAATCGCTTCACTAGCTTATCTTATAAAATAAACACAACACATGAGGAATGCACCTCGTGAGAGGTCTGGTGGTTGTTGGTTGGGGTGAGATTTACCTGAGTCTTATTGACCGGTATTTTAGGTCACGGGACGGGGCTCTGGGACCTGGGCCGAGTGATACATGTCTGTCTGCTGCGTTAGAAGTTATTATATAGATGGGTCTCTGTGTCTTGTCCCAATGATGGGGGTCGTCCTTACACGGGGTCAGGATTCTTGGGGGGGTTCGTGGGGATTTATGAGAGGGTGCTGGTAGATCAGTGGGTTCATCCGTGGGTTTATTACCGTGCTGTAAATAACACAGGTGGCGGGCTGTGGCCTTGGTTGCGGCGCCGGGGCCTCTGACTCTCTGAAGTAACGCCAGCTTGGTTGGGGGAGGTGAGGGAGCGCAGCACAAGTCTTAGCTTTTTTATCTGGCAGGCTTGGTGGGGTGGGAGAGGGAATGACCTTGCATATACTCACAAAGGTATTTTCCTCGTGCGTTGCTGATCAGTGAATGCAGAAGTTTTATACTGTTCTGCCTCATTTTAACGTTATTCAGACACACATATATATATATATATATTTCATTTTCGTTACACATTTCTTTAATACAGTCGGTTCCAGTACCTTTTCATTACCTAACATTATGTTCACTACATTGTGTGCGTATTGTATGTACATTAGACGTTATACGAGGGATATCTAGGTTATGGCCTACAGAGATTGATGCTCGCCGCTTTGGGTGATTCAAAACATATATGAGTTCAAGTTTCTACATACTATTGAAAAACACTTTTACAAATAGAGGTTACACGTTTGGTCAACATCTTTCTCCGTGGTTATAGCAGCATTAGTCCAGACCTGGAGGGATATCATATAACGTTACATTTTTATGGTTCGTTCACATTTTAAACAGAGGTAGTTCATTAACACCAATACTTGAACTATTTTCTACCTTCTTCAGATAGTGATGCTTCAGCTTTTTTCCCCGTTGCCCCGGCCTTGCGGTCTGGGTCATACGGGGTGCAATATCACATTGTTACTAATATAATGTTGCCGTGTTGGCATCTCGGGTTTAGCTCATCTCCGACTTTCTCATGGGAACGCGCTCGCAGCGGATCTGCCAGGGCTGCTGAGGCGGCAGAGATGCATGAAAGGCCCTCCAAAGGTGGGGGCCTCGTTACAGTGTGCTGAACTCACACCATGTTTGCTGTGCACGATGGCGTCTAGGCCTAACTTAAGTTTCGGTAAATGCAAAGACAGGGTGCGTGTGGGCAATGTCGTCGGCGGGTGAACCCCCCTCCACCTGGGCCCGGGTGGCATGAGGGTGCTCCCACCGAGCCATGGTCCTCACCTGGGGAGGGAGCTGTAGGTGAGGAGGGCCTCGTGGCCATTCCTCCCCTACAGAACAAACACCACGTATTCCTCATCTTTGATATACGTACCTCTCCAGCTTCGGAAAAAATATTTCTCGGCAGAGGGCGCTGTGCACGATGTAGCGTCGATGTCCATCGAAGGCCGCTGTGGCATATCAACTTCCCCAGTAGTATAAATAGCTTGTGCTGCGCCCGTTGGCTTCAGTTCTGTTTTTTCATTTTATAAAATGGAGGAACCATCCAGGCGTGCACCAGACTGAGCTCTTCGGGAACGCAGTGTAAATCACGTAAATTGTACAGCAGGGTAGGATGGGAGGGGCGATGAGGAATACGTGGGAGGAACATCCAGTCGAAAGAACGTTACCAGTTGATAAGTAACTTGTTCTTCGAATGGATTGTGTCCTCCCACATATTCCTCGTCTTTGATAGACTCCCAAAGCAGTGATCATTTTGGAGGTGGGAGTACTATTTCGTTTTATCATGACTGGAATGAAGCACAGCCTTCGCAAAAAAGCCTTCTAGGGGAAAAAGAAGTCAAAGCAGTAATGCTTAACGAAATTATGAATTGATGCCCAAGTTGTAACTGAGCAGATGTCAATTATAGGGTCTCCCCTCTGAAGAGCTGCAGAAGTTGCCATGCCCCTCTTGGAATGGCCCTAAGCCCTTCCAACGGTTCCTTTCCAGCTAGCCTCTAACACTCCCCAATAGCTAGGGTAATCCAGCAGGATATAGTCAGTTTGCTCACCGCCAATCCCAATTTAGGACCGGTATAACCCACAAAGAGTTGGTCATCCTGGCGTAATTTTGCCATTCTCGCTATATAAAAACTCAGAGCCCTTTTTGGGTCTAGTCTATGCAACCTCTCCTCCTCTTGGCCCAAATGAGGAGGAGGGTAGAAAGTTGGGAGTCTTATTTTTTGTGACAAGTGAAAGTCAGAAACTACTTTCGGCAAGAAAGATGGATTAACTCCAAGGACTACGGTTTGCATGAAAGAGCCTGCAACACACCAAGGGTCTACATTCTGGTCTTTGCACCAGTTGCTGAACTTATTCCAATGACACCGGTACAAAGACTTGGTTGCTGGACTTCTGGCCGAAAGCAAGATCTCCATTACGTCGTCGGGGAGGTCCCAATCCTATCTCAGCCTCTCAGAAACCATGCGTGAAGGCGGAGTCTCTTGACCTCTGGGTGAAGAACGGTCACGCCCCCATCTTCATCCACACGTTCCGTGGACACATCCCATAATCCAGCCCCCACTATCACTACCAAAATACATGCCAGGACATACTCTCCCCTGCAGGCCTGCCGGCAAGGAATGGGACAAGGTCAGCGACGCCGGTTTTTGCCATCCCGGCGTTGGTTTCCATTCCGGCGTTGACAGTTGCCATGGAGACGCGCCACGGGCATTCTACAACGTCTCTGTTGCCGGCACCTGGAGATCCTTCTGCAGCACGTTCGATCACGTGACGGATGATGAGTCACGTGATCATTAGTCAGCGTTCAAAAACGACGCGCTGACTGCCCTCCAGCGCTTCACAGCTGATCCTATTGGGCACATTATGGATTACGGATTACAGACTACTACCACTGACCTCGGATTGATCTTGGACTCCGATTTGGCTTCTTCCTTCACGGTACCTTTGCCTCGAACTTACTCCTTTGCTATACTGCTGGAACTGTTCTCTCCTGGACTCGACCACATTTCCGTCCCCGGACTGCTATTGGATTGCCCTTTTGTTATGAACTTTGTTCTTGGATTACGCACTTTTCAACTGATTGACTTACAGCTTCTGGCTTCTACGTCAGGTGGTGATTTCATCCTACTAAGTGCATTACCAAACTGTCATCTGGTCGTCACCCTTGCCGGCTGCCTCCGATAAACATCCTTACACCAATATTGGGTCCCGACCAACTCCTAAGGGTAAGCCCTATTGTAGACTTATTACATATTCATATACAAGTCTAGGGTTCTGTGTTTATGACCTAACTTCGTGTTTGCCTTACAGTGGTCATAGGGGGCATCTTCCGGCATTCCTGGTTCCGGCTGACGAAAATTCACCACCTGTGGCCTCAAGGACCGCTCGGGCAGTAATTTCTTGTTTGCTCGAGTGGTACTTGGGGACGGAGGTTTCATCGGCTACACGACCAAGTCTTGACAAGAACCCTAACTTGCTCTTGTGAGAGAAGATCCTCTCTTTGTGGAAGTCGTATTGGAGGGCAGATGGACATGTCCAGAAGGTCCGGATACCACGTCCTCCTGTCCCAAACCGGAGCAATTAGGATCATAGTTTTCCTGAACTTTCTCAACCTCCCGATTACGTGAGGAATGAGAGGGACTGAGGGAAACACGTACATGAGTGGAAATTCCCAGTCCACCACGAATGTGTCTCCTAGAGCTCCTCTTGGAGGAAATTCCCTTGAGGAGTACTGTTTGCACTTCCGATTGACCTCAGCCGCAAACAGATCACTCTCTGGGGAACCCCTCTAGTAGAAGATCCCTTGGACTTCTTGAGCTTGTTCCCACTCATGGGAGACTGTGCTCTGCCTACACAGAGCGTCCACCGCCTTGTTCTCCTCTCCGGCCAGGTGAACAGCTGATAGAGAGATTCCTTCTTGTATTGCCTAGAACCAGAGCTGCATTGCCTCTCTGCACCGTGGTAGTGACACTACACCTCCTCTCTTGTTGAGATAGTACATGGCCACTGTGTTGTCTGTCATTATCAGGACATTCTTTCCCCGTACAGGGGGCAGAAAGGTCTTCAGCGCTAGTCCGATTGCCCTCAGCTCTAAAAGGTTGATGTGTAGTTTGGACTCCGATGGAGACCAACAACCGCTGATTGTCAGTTAATTGGTGTGAGCTCCCCATTCCGTGAGTGAGGCGTCCGTCACTACAGTTATCTCCGGCCATGGTTGCCAAAAAGATTGTCCCTTGAGAATGTTCTTGCAAACCCACCAAATTAGGTCTTGAGCCACCCTGCACGGAAGTTGTAGAAGATCCAACATGTTCCCTGAAAATTGGGACCACTGAGTCCTGAGAGCCCATTGAAGGGATCTCATTTGCAATCGGCCTCTGGCGCCAGGAAAATGTAGGATGCTATGAAACCGAGCAACGTAAAAAAAATCGAAGGCTGAAGATGTTGGGATTCTGGAATTTTGTTACCATCTGCTGAATGTGTTGAGCTCTCACCTCAGGAGGTGAGGCTTTGCCTGAGGAAATATCCAAGACCACTCCGATGAACTGGAGACTTTAAAATGGTATCATATGGGACTTCTTGTAATTGAGGGCAAAGCCCAGTCTGTGTTGGGAGTGGCAGCTGATACTTCGATGTTCCCGGGGTTGCTCGGGTGAACGAGCCCGGACCAGCTAATCATCCAGGTAGGGGTAGACGTGAATCCCCCCCCCCTCCTGAGACTTGCTGCCACTAGCGCCATCAGCTGGGTGAAAACCCTTGGGGTGGAGGTCAGCCGGAATGGCAGAACTCGAAACTGATAGTGAGAACCGCCAACTGCGAACCTCAGGAGGTACTCTGTGCTTGAGATGGATTGGCACATGAAAGTAGGCATCCTGAAGGTCCAATGATACCAACCAGTCTTGGAGTTGGAGAGCCTCAAGGATCTGAGAAAGGGTTACCATCTTGAACTTGTCCTTCCTGAGAAACCTTAGTTTCCTAAATCCAAGATGGGTCTCAATCCTCAGTCCTTCTTGGGAATGAGAAAGTAGGGGAAATACCAACCCTTGTTCCTCTCCGCTATAGGTACTTGATCCATCCCACCTTTCTCTAGCAGGATTAAGATTTCCTGCATAAGGAACGGATCTGAAATTTTGACAGAGTTGGTTCCCGGTGGATGATCCAGAGGCCTTTTTTAGAAAAGGAAGGCAGTAACCTTGAGCTACTGTTTCCAGGGCCCAAGCATCTGAAGTAATGCCCCGCCATTCGTTCAGATGCTGAGAGATTCTCCCTCCCACTGGGGTCTTGTGTGTCAAGGCTTCACAGTGGCTTGGAGGCAGCTGCAGCAGCAGCTAAAGGAAAAGATGCTGCTGCTGGAGCCGATTTAGCACCTCTTCCTCGTTCACCACGAGGGAATTTGCTTTGTCCTTTCTGTACGGCCTGTCCTCTTCCGCTACCAACTGAGGAATAGTAATGAAAAGGACGACCTCTCCAGGAAGATGAGCCCGAATAAGGTTGTTGAGGTTGCCCGAATGGAGGCGCTAAGGGACTTAGCTGCTGCCTTGCAGGTCTTTAGCTTCTCCGAGCTTTTATCCGCCTTGCTGCCCAACAACCTCGAGCCGTTAAAAGGCATGTTGAGTAGTCTGGCCTGCAAGTCTGGTGCAAACCCCAACTTTCTCAACCATGCAAATCTGCGCAGTACCGTGCTTGCAGCCATGGATCTGCTAATGCTGTCAGCAGTATCCAATCCTGATTGGAGACACTCTCCCATCGCCTCAATGCCATCCTTAACTATATTTAGAAAGCCTTCCCTTTCCTCGCCTTCAGGAATATGTTCAGCCGCCATATTAACAGTCCCGCAGGGTATGGGTAAACCTGGCTAGGGTACAGGTGACATTAGTGGACTTTAGGGCCATACTGGCCGAGGTAAACACCTTGTGAGCCCAAGCGTTTACTATTTTATTGTCTCTATCTGGAGGAATAGACGGATAGGCTGACTGACTGGTGGAAGTCGCAGCCTGCACCACCAAACTCTCAGGCGTAGGGAGTTTGCTGAGATAATCAGGGTCACTGCTTGAAGGCCTATATTTCCTGGAAAAGCTCCTATTGACAGCTGAACCAGATTCAGGATTTTCCCAGTTAGCTACCACCTTCCTCTGAAGGGCCATATGAAAAAGGTAGATCTGGGTCTTTTTGGGGATCCTGGTCCAGGATGTCGGTCATGTCATCCTGTTCGAAGGTTGGTGAGGCCCTACTCCAACCCATGTACTCAGTGACCCTATTCATAAGATTCCTGTACCCTGAATCTGCATGGTCTGAAGGGTCAGGTTTAGCAAACTCCAACTCTGGGGATGTATCAAGACCACGGGCAGAGTGGAAGGAGTCACAGGGGTCTTTCATTCTTGACTCAGGGTCAATTCATTCTTCAGGCACTTCTCTAGTACCAGATCTGACTCCCAATGGAGAAATATCCTCCTCTGAGGCAGTTTCCGCCTCAAAAATAGAGGACATTTACTTTAAAAAGTCTGTGTTCGGTACAGGTCTGTACATTTTCTCCTGAATTGGAATTTGTCTTCAGGGAATCAAAAGGTATCGTCGAAGGCGTCAATGATGTCTTCGATAAAGGAGTAAATGTCCCCTTTGTCTTCGACGGCAAAGCGATCGGCGCCGATGGCGACAATGAAATCGAATGTTTCAACGTCTTATGCTTCTTTGGCAGTATCGCAGAGGGACTCGACTTTCGGTCGAAACCTTCAACACCTTAGTGTCAGGTTGTGAATGTCTAGTTTCTGACCTACTACTTGACTTAGCCGAAGTAGCTTTTGACCTTCCTGCATCATCTAAAGGAGCGACCGGGGTCTGGCTCTTGCGAGCCTCTTTTGAGAGGGTCTGGGCCGCATTCTCAAAGATTTGCAACATTTCCACCCTAAAAGCATTCCACTTGCTAGGGGAATCCGACCTAGTCGGGCATCGTATAACCTCAGTGGAGGTGTCCGATGACTATGAGGGAAACCTATGAGGTCTCTTCTTCGCCTTCTTGAAAAAAGACGACGAAGATTGTCTTGACTGACTCCTCGATCGAGACATCGTTGAGTGCTTATGCCGAATAGAGTCCTTGAACTCTATTTCTTCGAAGAGCCATTCAAAACTTCCCACCCAACCACCAATTCGGTCATAGACTGACCAGAGCTGCAGTCGTCGGTCCGATGGTTGGAAGCCAAACACCAAAAGGCAGACACAGTGAGGGTGTGTTATCGAAATTATTGCCCCACATAAAACCCGACTTAGGGGTAGAATAGGTCAAAGAAGAAGAAATGTTTTCTTGAGGAAAAAATGAATCGCACCTTTATCTCGAGCCAAAGCTATCGGAAAAACGGAACTGGAGCCAACGGGCACGGCACAAGCTATTTATACTACTGGTGACATCAACACGCCACGGCGGCCCTCGAGGGACATCAATGTCACGACATCGTGCACAGCGCTCTCTGCCGAGAATTTTTTTCCGAAGCAGCAAAACTGGCGAGATACGTATATCAAAGATGAGCAATACGTGGGAGGACACAATCCATTCAAAACATTTCTTGGATTTTATTGATTTACAGGCTCCGCTAGGGCGCCACAATCTGGTTCAGGTCCCCAGATATAAATAAAGCCCCACATCACGATTCAGGGAAAGAAAAACAGCGTATTTCTCAAAACTTGAAATAACTGAAATATAAACAAAGGTGGTCTCTGGCTTTTCTCCATAGCTACATGAATCTCACTCCTGGTTCTCACGTAAGCATTCATTTCCAGGACTAATCTGATGTAGAAGATACTGGGCACGTTAAATACACTCCTATGATTGCTTCTAGGCAACGTTGTTTACTGCAATGAGAACACTGTTACTTTTCTGCCAGCGTGACTATGTTTTCATATAAAAGCACTTCAAAACGCTTTCAAAAACACTTGATTTTAGCCAGTGTCAAAACAAGCATGGGATCAGAAAAATTACTTGAATAGCATTTATAAATACAAATGTATTACACTCGGATCCCCTGTATAAGTGTGAGGTTATGAATGTATTGGCTATGTGCAAGTCAGTGAAATGTAGTCAAGCACAACCGGCATAGGACCCGTACAAGTTTGGATTAGAAAAAATAAAATTCAAAGAATGTGCACTCTTCTCTGAACACGTGTGTGAAGTCTTATCAGGGGCTTAACACTGCACAATTCTCTGAATAAAATGAATTCTTGGTGCTTATTTCTCTTGCGCAAAAATGTTATTTAGGACTAGACTCCCAACAGCTGCAAACATATGTTAGACAGCAGTTTGTCATGACTTCCACTTTGGTGCAGATGATTCTACACCGCCATCAGCCAAGGATTCTAGTTATTGGTGCTTATTTTTACAAAAACAATTCTGCATTTAAGTTGCACCAAAATGCTGTCAGTTTTAAACTGCACCTCTCAAGCATTACATCTCACTTTACATATGTAACACAGCACCTGTATCTTTGTCAAATTAGTATTTTCCCAGCCCCTTTAATTTACATTCAAATGTGGCTTCCCTTCACCTTCGACCCTCAATTTGGAGCTGCTGCATTCAGCAAGGCCCTTTTCAACTTGCTCGCTGGACCAGGCCTACGCATCTCTCCAGTTCTCTGCCAGCCATCTCCAGTTACAGTAGTATCCCCAAATATTCTTCAATATTAGTCCTTCATATTTTCTTAATCATAATCATCCCTGTATCTGTTCTGCTCAATTTATGCTTAGTTCAAAATGGCGCAGGCACAATGCATTCTGGGAGTACTCGCAGCCATGTTGGATATTTACTTCACTCCGCAGTGAAAGGCTGCACACATTTTACTGAAGTGTTAGATTCACAGTGCTGAGACAAACCTGTTTTTTTCAAACTTGTTATGCAGTCAAGGCCATTTCTGCTGGGAAACTGTTCTCCGTGGAGCATGTTTTTAGAGCAGGGAGGCCCTGTATTCCTTGGGGGGGGGGGAGGGAGCTCTCGATTGACCCAGCTGGCAACCGACAGCTGCCCCTCAACTACGCAGGTGCAATTCCAGAAGGTTCGAGGATTAACTCCTTTTTCTGGAGTGCCTATATAGGTGGAAACCTGGGAGGCGTCAGGTGAGACTTCAGCCAGAGAAGGACGCTCTGTCTGGCCTTCCTGTGAGCTGTGGCACTCTCGTCCTGGCTGTCCTCGGGGTCTTCCAACCGTAAATGGGCGAGATGAAGAATGATAATATGCTCATGGTGATGTATTCTTTCTTTGACTTCTTTACCTTTTCTGTGATCTATGTCCATGTTAGTTTTGTGAGTTATTTCTATGTACTTGTAATCTTTGAATAAATAGCCTGAAAGAGCTGATTATCTTCTAAAGCGTGCGTGGCTGTGAGTTATTGTGTGTCTGTTTTTGGGTTGAAGTATTTGCTCTATAATTGCATTGGTGATTTATGGTACTTCCGTGCACTTATCAGAGGAGAGCAATACAGCATCTTTAACTCCTTCCCACACTTGTAACTCAGGTGTGGTTTATGAAAAGGAATTTTATGTGAAATGGCATAGGATGTGAATGTGCGTGTTTAATGAAATATAGATCACTATACTCTTTATGTCCGAGGGTTTAAAATGTGAAAGGTAGTGGTTTGTTGCGTACTTCCAGAGATAATTTCTTCCCCCATTTCTCTCCACATTTTTCCATTATGACCTAGGCGAATATTATTTGGGTTGGAAGATATAGTTTCTATGTACAATTTGCAATTTGTCATGTTTCTAAAATGTTCCTTCACAGAGACAGGATTTTTTAATTATAAATGTTTTATTTAAAATACCATCCATTAGCTTTCCTATATAGTTTGTAATGCTGACTTCGGCCCACAGAGGCGTTGTTGGTACATCCTATGAACATTCTCTTTCCTGATATGTAATACATGTCCAGGCTTCTTGGGCTTTTGCATACAGATCACATAAGCAGTTGCATCACTTCAGCTAATGGATTTTATGAGGGGTCTGAAATGATGAATGTGACCTGCCCCTTTGAAGTTCAAGACCTAGCCATTGGACAGAGCTTTTAACAGGGCTTGCTTTCAGAACCAGTTTAAACAGGATAAATCCCAATAGTTGTGTGTGGCCTCTAGCTTGTGATGTGGCTGGGCTTCTGGAGGGAAGGCTAATTCTCAATCATCACAGTTCAACACCATGCTATATATCAGGGCATGTTTCATTTCAAATGAAATAGATCACAACATTATTCAAAGTGAAGTGAAAATACGACAAAAAGCTTCATATAAAAGGTTATATTTTTCTACATTACATTTCCTATTATTTTAGTTCAAGAGAATAGATTGCCAGTATAGTGCTTGAGATCCAGCAAAATAGCATTTGTGACGACATCCTGGACTTTTCATTTAGAATTGAATTTTCACAGTACACCATTGAAAGGAGCACATTTTAAAATTACTGATTTTTCTTCTCTACAGATGGCATATAAATTATACATCTATGCTAAAGAATAGAGCTGCTCGAAATGGTGCATAAATACATTGGCGTAGCATGGAGTCCTGCTCGCACCCATAGATTTTCCAGTAGTTTGCAGATAAAACTCATCCCTAAATTATCCAAAATTAGCTTGAGTAATGCGAGTAAGAAGGTTATATCAGCTCCTATGTTGTCGTTTTGGAGAAGAAACCATTCCATGGTGTTTAGCCCTTCTTTGTGAGGGAGTGAAGTAGATAGACTAGTAACATTGCTGGTGAATAACAAAGTTGGTGTCAGGCAGTTATAGGGAGTTCATGGTCTCAAGCATCCTTTAAAAACGTTGAGGTCTCCCTTATCAGTGGTTGAATGATTTTGTCAATGTATTTCGAGAGTGGCTCTAGTATACTTGGATGCAGCTACTATTGGACTCAACTATTCCATTGCCCCCAACATTGTTGAATTTCTTGTTGCGATTAATCACTTCGTAGCTATGAGCTACTTTTGTGGATGTTTGATGTATTACTACTGAGGTTTTCATTTTCTTTTTTTTTGTAAATTTGTACTTGCAACTACCCACAGGACTGAGGCCCTGAAAAGTGGCTATTTATTACTTTATTCTACATAAAAAAAAACTTTCCTACTGGCTTGAAACTTATTGTAGCCTTAACCTCCAATACCTTGTCAAAAGATGTTATACAAGTAAATGTTGTAATTTATTGGAAACATTTGGTCCAACTCTGGGAAGAGTGGGTTTGTGTTCTGAACGGGTTCTGCCCAGACATTTTTCTTTGGTTCTTGATTTTTGGACTGTGGCAGCAAGTCTTCTTTTACAAACTGCACCCCAATTACTAAGTCCTAACAGTATAAAAATTCTCTAGGCTCACAGCCACAAAAACATTTTTTTCCTATTATTTATCGGCAGTCTCCTCTATTTGTATTCTCAATAAAAAGGCATCAACACTTTTTATTCAGTAGCTTGAAGCTAATCTGCACTAGCAGTGCTGGCAAGAGTGATCTCACACGACCAAGCACATGCGGACAGGCAGCTCCAAGCCAGTGCGCATCGAGTAGCACAAACAGCCTTTCTTCTACTTGCTCACTCCAGGAAGGTTGCATCCGCATCTCTCCCACAGCAACCTTCCGTCTCACCAAAGAGCTGGATCCATTTTCACCAGAAGACTTACCCATGGAGACCACTGGTGCAGAAGGCTGGCAGCCTGACAAGTTGATTTGCTCAGGGACACTGCTCTCCCCAGGATAGGTGTTCTGGGCGACTACCGGAGAAAGATCAGTTGGACGGTGCTGCAGCTATTATTCAGAAGTAGTTCTAAATAGGTGGATTCAGAAACAATGATTGAAATTAATTTTAAAGACTATTTCAAATAACATTCTCTCACCTACAAATGACTGAATTTCCAAGTTTGGAGTTGGGGAGTGTCTGGGGAGGGCCTTGCAATGTTCTATTCCAAGAAGGCCCTGAAGGCGGCCAGGATTCTACAGGGGCTTCACCCTTCAAGAGTTATAATTACCTAAAACAAAACTAAAAGGTAGTATCAGCAAGGGGCCAGTCGGGAGCGGTGTAGTAGGTCAGTCATTTCACTGGTGTTTTATATTAAAGGAAAGGAATAAAGCCTGTCTTTCCCTATTCTACAAGGAGTCACTAACTAACAAAAAAAGCTAAGGTGTTCAGCAGTGAATGTCTATAAATGAAACCGTCCACCATCCTCTCTCCTATATAACCCTACCACCGTTTATAACCACTATAAATCAGGAGAACGCCTCCTTTCTCCTCAGGTTTATGAGTACTCTTGCAGCCACTTCTCAATATATGACCTTTAGATAGTCTCTAGTGATGTCTTGCATCACTTCTTACAGCTCATTGATCGTCTTAGACATTTGATTCTTCCCTGGTCTTCTATAGGGATGGATTCTTTTCTCCTCACTTGGCAAACGTATCCCAGGATTATCTTTTCCTTCTGGGCCATTTCCTATTTTCTTGAATATTTCATAATCTTTCTTTTGCGCTATATCTGGTTGTCTTTTTGTAAGTTCCAGCTTGTTCTCAGGTTTCCTGTTTATAGCCAGTTATTTCACCTCACTTAGGCCTTCCTGGTATGAATAATTATATGGGGTTTTTCCCCAGAATATGTATCCTTCACTTCTCTTTGTACTGACTGTACAACACTTTTCTAGACTACGAGTATTAGCAATCCAACAAAGATTCTCATTCATTCTTGTTATCATTTCTCTCGCTTGACTGCAATGAGTATGAGCATTCCAGTAATGATAGTCATTCACTCTTACATTCTCTCTCTTGACTGACTAGTAGGACTGTTCCAGATTTGTCATTCACTCCTCCGGTCACCAGTTATCCCCATTACCTTCCACTCTTTTTAGGGCCAATGTCACCAAGGTTTTTGTTTGTTGAGGAACGGCTTCTCTGCCTAATCTGGTGTCTCTTGCTCTTTCGCCAGCCTCTCTCCCCTCTGCTCGTCTTGGACAGGGATCCGGTATTACAGGTATTACCTTGTCCTAAGCTGGCTGTGTCAGGATGGTTTCGGTGTTACTTGGACTGCTGGTCCACCAGTCTTCCCGTGCTCACGCCACCATTCTCCGCTTCTCTCTCTCAGCTACAATCCATGCATCCAGTTTCAATTCTGCAGGTTTCCTGGTTACCGACAGTAACACGCCTGGCCCCTCTCAGTCTCTCGTGTCTGCAGAACACTCCGCAGCTTGCCTCAGCTTCTGTTAGGATACGATCTATCTCCCCTCTCCTCCGAAACCCCACTCACATGTTTCAAACATTCCTGGTGGATTTCTGACAGCCTTGGAGGCTGACAGACCCTCGATCCTGCTCCCAAGCTGGGCGCAACAAGCAGGCACGGACCAAAATGTAGGTCCATTCCGCACGTTTTCTGCATACTGGCTTGTGTGCCACAGAAAGGTCCTTTCCTCTATGCAAAACTCTTGGCGTTCCTGACAGCCCAGACAGCAGTATTTAAGCAGGTATTCAGATGTTATTTTTATTCGTGCTCTAAGCTATGAGCCTTTGTGCCAATCCTTTATGCTTCACTTCGACATTGCCAGCAACTACATTTCTATCATAGTTAAGCACCTATCCTTCCCTGTATCATTATTATGACCCCTGTTAGTTGTAGTTTCTAATTTTCCTTTATTTTATGTCCTCACAGCTCTAGCTACTGTTGCCATTGTCCAAGGGGGTGTGTCTAGTAGCACTCCCGCCTTGTGGGTTAGGCGTCACCTGTGTAGAGTATGCTACCAGGGTGGTTTATCCTTTAGGGTAGCGAGTGTATCAGCCTCAAAGGCCCCTGAGAGTTCTGAGTCTTGTCCTGTTCCACCTCCACGTACCAGACACATTGCAAGAACCTTTTTCTGCTCTCCCCAGCAATGGAAGCTGTATTAAAAGATTTGGCAGACACAGCAAATAAATTACAGGTTTATGGCGCTAGCTCTCATCAATAAAAGGCCATGCTTTACTAGTCGATGACTATTAGAGGGCACAGTTCATCAGATGGCTAAAAATCCTGGACCTCTTAGTAACCTGTGGGGTCCAGGATCTGCTGCAAGCTCTTTTACAGCAGCCACTGTTCAGCCGGATTCCCGACCTGTGCTAACCCCTGCCACCTTGCCTGTAATATATGGGGTAAGAGACAGACATGATATCAAGAGAGACACAGACTCAAATGGGTTAGCTTGAAAACCTTTATTTACTAAGGTTCTTGGGTGGCGTAATGCCTGACTGGCCCTAAATCTAAAAGGGGTAATTCCCTCAACTCGTGTTTCTAATGGCCGTCGTTGTCTAGAAGTCCAAAATAAAAGTCAGTCTGTCTAAACCTATGCTTGCCCTCACTCTATACAAAAAAGGTAAAAGGAAAGGAAGACTTTTCAAAAATAAGAACATTAGTGGTTCAAATGGAAACCAGGATTGGTGGTCTTTCACCAGATGCTGTTGGGTCAACGTCACACAATCCGGTTCACTTCACAGAGCTATTCACCAGAACTTCTCCACAGGTTCCTTGTAGTCATTCCAACTACTTTCAAAATGTCTTCAAGTTTTTTGGGGTCTCCTTCCCCAAGCTGCAGCTTCATCAATTTTCAAAACAGTTCAAAAAAATATCAGTTTCTTTAGCAGGTTTCCTGGGGTTCACATCCCCATGCTTCAATCCTCTTTACCAGTTCAACAAAACTTAACACGTCTTTAACTTAGTTGGGCCTCTCAGGGTTCCCTTCCTCAAGCTCAGGCCCCTTTCAACTTTATCAGGATGTACTTTGATTTCTTAAATAGGCCTCTCGGGGTCTCCTGCCTTCCCCAAGCTCTAGGCCTCTTCCAAGTTCCAAACACAACATATCACTTATTACAGTTCTGTCTTAAATTCATAAACCATTCTTTCATGGGGTAGAATCAGAGGCTTTTGGAAAAGTCAGGCTTTTTTTGCTTTTCCTAGGAGCGACCACTCAGACCCTCTTGCCCCTCCCTTTGCTCTCACGTGCCTCTATTTCCTTATGATGCCCTTTGCATCCCTTTTCTTCTGCTTTCCTTTTCGTGCACACTTGCACCATGTTTAACATGCCAAAGGCATGTCATTTGCCTTTCTCGTGCCCCTCTCTTATTACGGCCCATTCAGTGTTTCTTTTTCACTTTCTCTCAATCTTCCGCTTTGATCAGGTTTTTATTTGCCTTTCGCTACAATCTGCTTTTCTCTTGCTTCCCCTTTACTTGCTGCAGTTTCAGCCTATGCACTTTTCTTTCACTTTTAACTTTCACACATTTCTTTCTTTACGATTCTATGGCGCTTTCTTGTTCGTGCCCTTCTCCCGCTCCGCTCTCATCGAAACACATGCTTTCTGGATTTCTCTCATGAAGCTCACCGGGCAGCGTTGCATAGAGAAGCGGCTCCTTCAGTCAATGCGGGATGGAGGTCAGGTTCTCACCACCTACCCCTCAGGCTCTGGCACTGGCCCCAAGGAACCAAGCACTTTGCTGGCCCCACCCCCCCGCAATCTGCGGAATGCAGGCAGCACTTCTCCGGCTCCCTTGCCATGCTGCAGTCCACACACACTGGGTCAAAGACTCTGCACGCCGTCTTCCTCCTGCTTGCAACTCCCGCTTCTCTCCGCTTCTGGGCTTTCCTGGACCGCACTTCATCCCCAGCTCGCTCAAATCTGACTGACCAGTGTCAAGTGGCAGCTGGTGTGAATGGTTACCCCACCCATGCCTGACTGCCCGACTATTAGTGGGACAGTGGTTGTTTAAGTCGTTTGCCCTTACTTTCACAATGTCATTCCTATGGGTAACCCTCATTGATATAAGTGGCCGCCTATTTGTCTCAGTATTTCTTGAAAATGGGGAGGGGAGTAAAAATACCATGCCTTGCCTCTGGCATTTTCCTCCCAATCCCCAGTGACCCTCCACTACGGTGATCCTCCCTTGCAGGTCCGCCCTCAGGGTCAGGATCCAGAAGGGATGGCACTTCCCAGGGCACCTGAATAGAAGATCCAGAGGGAGTGGCTGGGATAATACAGTCAGGTTTCTCACAGGGGGTTCCCTCACCACACATGCCTTCCAAATATGAAGGAGACGCTAAAGGATTTCAGATCCTTCATGACCCAATGAAAGATACATTACATGAATAGACCTCAGTTATACCTAGCTGACCAAGCTAAGATTTCTTTTAACTTATTTAATCTTGCTAAAACAGTGTTAGCATGGGCTACCTCATATATTGATAGGAACAGCCCCCTATTAACAAATATTGACAGCTTTGTAGCAGTCTTTCAGACTATGTTTGATAGGCAATATGCCGGCAAGTCTCTTCACAGCGAGTTACTGGCAGGGTAATCAGGATCTCCTGATTTATATCGGTAATTTCAAGGATCTGGTTACTCAGACAAATTAGGATTCCTTATGTCAAGTGGTTACCCTTCTGGACACCCTAGCGGGATACTTGCCACTGTGATTAGGATTGACCAAAGCGATAATGACGTAGGGGAGAGGAAAAGATTAGAATTCCGAAAAGCTTCTGCCTCGATGGGAAAAAGACCCAATCCTGTCTAGTGAATCGGAACCCATGCAGTTGGGTAGTACGCAAGGACCCATTCAGGTAGAAGAAAGTAATTTTATTTATGTTTCTATTGTGGAGACCAGCGACATTCTGTCTGGGATTGTCCTCTGCGGAATTCCAACAACCAGAGAAACACTGTTGCTCGTCCTCAATAAGGAATCTTTTAGCAAGTTGTTGCCTTTTGAATTGCCAACCCATGCCGTGTACCCTTCATTCCCAGTCAAGCCCCTCATATGTACATTCATGTTAATCTACTCCTGGATAATAAAATATGGGATGGAATAGTAGCATTTGTAGAGAGTGGCGCAACCAGAAATTTCATACACATTCAGTTTGCTCCCGAGACAAAACCTTTCCTTACAAATACCCGGGTGGAACCTATTATTTCAGAGAATGAATCCCTTCTTATTTCAAGACCCCTAGCGTTACAGTCCCCAACCCTGCTCATGATGTGTGGAAAAACATCATGAATACCTATCCTTTGATACCATAGCTGCACTGCATTTTCAGGAATACCTTGGCTCGAATTTCACAACCCTCACATTGACTGTAGACACCAAAAATTGACTTTCCAAGGGGATTAATGCCCCCCCCTACATGTACACAGAAATAAAGTCCCTTCAATCCCCAACTACGCCATACGGAAGAACCTCATTTAGATATGATTCCTCCTCAAAGAGTGCTATTCACACAACTGGACTTACCCTCCAAGCACCATGCCGTTGCTGATGTTTTCGCTACTAAACAAGCTGACCGACTACCATCCCACCTGCACCCAGGTTCCCTCTAAACTGTGCGCATGTGCGCTTGCCCAGCTTCCTTCTGGGTGCCGCTCAGAAGATATTTAGCAGCGCACACAGACAATTCTCACCTATTCAAAAAGATTTAATAAGGCACAAGACAGAGCACTTACATGAGCTGTTCTCTCTCTCAAAATAAGCAATTAGTCTTGAAATTCTTCTAATTTGCAATATACTACTATGCACCTAAAATTCCTAACAGCAAAATACAACACAAGAGGTTAAAAACTAATATAAAAAACTGGTTCCATGAACAGAAGAATCTAATCAAATCTAACCAGTCTGCATGCACACATTAACCAAAAGTTTTCCCTCCCCACCCATGATTCCTAAACCTGACTCTAGCACACTTTTACCTTATGACTCAGAGTACATTAAGATACTACCGGACAACCTTAACTCTTCCTCTCTTGGCTGTGCAAAAGGTTAGCAGACGTGTACCTACATCCACTTGTTTTGTTTGTTGTAACATAAATAACGTTCACGTGCCAAGATTTCTGTTACTCATTGTGCCTTACCAAAAGCGTCACCCACACTATATCATCGAAGTACCAGCTCAAATATCGGATACGGACTGTTAGTACGCGGGCTACTTGGATGTGCAACCAAATCCCATACTTCCTCCTCTTTGTACATATGTCACACGAGTGCTTTGAAGCAGCCCCCTTGTAAGTTAATACATTATAAAACTTGAATATTAATTTGCTCTCTAAAGATCTTGAAAGACAAATGTGATGCTCAGCGTCTCCTACTTTAGCATTACTAACATTACCCTATAAGTAGAGAGCAACGTTGCAATATCATTTACTTAGCCTACAAGGGATATGGACTATGCCTGGGATTACTCATCCATAGTATCAGGGCACCGGATAGTCAGACAGGAGAATGCTTTTCATACAATCTGCATCATTTCCAAGTGTTCAGAGTTCCTTTGGGCATAGACTGTCACACATTATATGGTAACCCGCTTCTTTACAAACATGGTTTCAGTGAGCACTTGTGTAATCCTACCCAATGATAGAAGGGTGGGGTATGGTGCAAACAATCTTGTATGCACTGCAAAAGAATTGTGTACATGCAGGGTCATGACATTCTTAAAATGCACATCATATGTTGAGGCATTTCAATATGCCTTGCTTGCAAAGTATTGTGGGTCTGCAAAAATCCCATCCCTTTTTACAGTGCTCTATCAAATAGTATTGGAGGCATGCACAAGGGCAGGGGAAGGGTATGGGTGGAAGCATCACTTCTTGCAGGTTGCGGGTGTTGAACAAAGCAACACATTTCAAAGACCAAGTCAGGCGTTTTGGCAGTACAATGAAGGAAATGTGTTGCATGTTTGCTAAAGGATAGGGCATTCCAGTACCCAACTAGACAACAGTACCTTCTTTTTCTTTCTATGCTCAACTGCTGAGGGCTTTTCAATGTAACCATGTGTTCTGTTTGTGCAGTCTCTAGCATCTCCCTGCATCGTATTTAACAGATCACAAAGAATTACAGAAGAGGGATCCATAGTTACAGAAGAAGGCACTCAATCAGTTGTAGCTCTGATGAATTGATGCAAATAACTTAAAAGGCATATCTGTGATTTTCTTCCACAGGGCTCCAGAATAAACCTCAGTAAGTGTCTTGTTAAATTTTATCTAGGCTGTGGTGCGGAAGGGTGGGCAAAACTACACACTTTATTACGTGCCGTGTCATTTCACTCCAGGGGTACAAGCAGGGCTCTAATCGGATGTTGCTCCCTACTTGGAGTCAAATGATTTTTCAGGGAGTAAAAAAGTAATTAGCTTTGCTAATAGGGATACTTTCTGCTTATTAAAAGATGTTCTTTCCCCACACAATTCCTTTTGAGATACGGCATTAATATGATTAGAATTCCTTCCTTCCTATGCCACTGTTCTACTGGTCACTAATTCGAAAAAATATCAGTGGAGCTTTGTGGGTTGAAGCACTATGTTCATTGTTTCTCGTTTTTGTTAGGCACATTTTCCTTTTTTAGGGAGTAAACATGCATGGTGCATATGTCTTTTAGTTCTAAGGCTGGTGTTATCACTACCCACAGGAGAACATAATGTGGATAGTAAGCAGAGGCACAGGCATTTAGGATCATCATATTCTAAGGTGCAGTTATTCTGATGCAACTATCATCCTTACACAAATGATTAGACGCATGTTCTCCTGGCCCTCTAATTACTTAAGGTGGCACTTTAACTACTTTCAGCATGTTTTTGACACATTGCTTTTAATTGCCATTAATCCATTGGCAAATGTATTCTGTCTGAGTTTCAGCCACATCAGTTATGACAAGATATTTGAGGCCCACAAATGCCAGGAAAGTCATTTGCAGCAGTAACAGGCTGACAAGCCAGCCTATTCAAGGAGTGGAACCCACCTACCCCAAACCACCACCAAGAGCCAACCTACCTAACGGTCAATGAACAATCACAGACCAGCCTTGATAAAGACCCCTTGGGTCGAAACACGTGTCTGCTGACCACTTGAGATTACTGCATCAAGAATAAAATTCCCTTTTTTGAAAAATCAGAATACAAAGAAAAATGTCTTTAAGAATAAATATTGTTTGCACAAGATATCTGGGAACACAACTAAGAGATTTGCGTTTTGTAATACAAATGAGTGATTTTCCAGTGGCATAAAACATGCAGGGCCTCAGTACGACTTGGGCGGTATCCCAGCGTAAATCTACTAGAATACCGCCCAAACGAATTACTGTTACCGGTGTAATTCCCCATTCATATTGAGTCCATTGGACTCAATGTGGCTTTTTTGCAGAACTACTGTAGCGGAAATTCTGAGGATTTCGGCGTCAAGTTGGAGGATTTACCTCCAGGTAATTTGGAGTAGTGGTAAAATTGTGGTAATGGAGTTACTGCCAACTTTACCACTTCCCGCCAGACTCGTAATGAGGCCAACATTTTTCTGTGCGCAGAAGTACACTTGCAAGGTACTGTGCAGATATTGAAGTCTTGGACTGGTTGATGAGTTTTCTGTATAATCACATATGACATTTTATTTTAGCCTATGTGCTTGGAAAAAGTATTGTAAGATTTTTAAAGAATTGCAGTGGCTGGGTAGAGGACATTCCTTTCCAAACTCTCTTCTGCGACGGTAGCTCACAAAACGGTCAGTTGCGCACACAGAAAATAATGTGCGCACAACAGCCAACCGGTTACACACATAAAGAAAAATAATTAGAGGGAACATTAACCTGCACTACGACTGTCAAATGAATATTCTTCCTGATGCTAGAATACCATATGGAAGGACTTCTGCTGTATCTGAGAAAGAGAATGGAATATCAATACGTGGAAGACAATTTGGAAAAAGGCTTCAATTAGACATTCCACTTCTCCGGCTGGGGCTACGATCTTTTTCAAAAAGGACGAAGTTGAACTCATGTGTGGACTACAGGCAAGCAAATAAGATAACCATAAAAAACAGATATCCTTTGCCACTTATAAACGTACTTATGGACCGATCCAGATTCAGCCGGATTTGCACTAAATGGGATTTGAAAGGGAGTACAATTTGATACGAATGGCTGAAAGTGAAGAGTGGAATACAGCTTTTTGAACCAAGTTAAGGCATTTTGAGCGATTCCATTGGGCTATGTCACGCCCCCGCTGTGTTTCAATATTTTCTGAACTACATCTTTAGGGATATCTTGGACGTTTACATAGTCATCTACTTATATGACATCATTTATTCTCCCTCTTACGTTACTCACGTAATCCATGCGAGAGAGAGGTCCTTATCAGGGGTTGAACACTAAGGCCTCTAAATGCAATGACATATGAACCCCTCGGGGCAAAAAAATTGATCCTTGGAAAATGTCAGCCATCCTGGAATGGCCTTGTCCCAAAAATATGAAAGAATCACATAGGTTCATAGGATTCTCTAATTTGTATAGACCATTATCCCAAGCTACTCTGAGATTACTACCTCTGACCAAACTCCTGAAAAAAGGAATACCTCATGAATGGCCCCCAGACTACGGAACAGGCATTCAACATCAAAGAGAAATTTTACCATACCCCCTGTGCTCAAATCACGGGATCCGGGCCGTCCCTATTTTCTAGAAACAGATGCCTCCAATCATGCCCTAGGAGCCCTATTTATACAAAAAGCTCCAGAAGAAAATTATATTATTTTTGAAAAGGAACTCCTAACAATCAAAGAGTCAATCTGCAATTGGAGACATCTCTTAGCAGTGGCTCGTCATACTATCAAGATATATAAGAATCTACGGAATCTGCGATTCCTCAAGGTTGTCCAATCCATGCCCTAACGACAAAATAGATGGCTCCACTTCTATTCAAGATTTGATTCTCTGGTTACCTTTAAGGCTGGAAACCAGAATACCTAGGTGGATGCTCTCTCCAGCGCTTTCACAGAAAAAGCGAATGAAATCTATGGGCTTCCTTTTGCTCCACTTGAAAAGAATATAGCCGCTGCATGTCTTATTCTGCTCACTTACGAAGAGGTCCTAAGACATACCTATACGACGGCCACAAAGAAAGCATTTTTGGATACTTCCTAAACTCCTAGAGCAGTGTTAGGATTTTTTGATATACTGGATTACCCTGTGGGTCATACCTTTGCTCCAGTTTCATCTTTTGACTGCTGGACCGCCTCCCTAGGCAGACCCTAGTCATCCTCCTAGTGTTCCTCGCTGAATGTCCTATGCTAGAACTGTTTCAGAGATGTTTTTCTGGCATCTTTTAATTCTAGCCTACTGGTTGTAGCTCCTTGAAATGGGTGGATTTGGTCATCCAGATGGGTGGTAAGGCACCACTACCCCACCTCTGCTCTTTGTTTGGGCCTCTTGGGTTTTCTTCCCTGTTACTTCTATTGTGGGACCATTTCCTGAAGCCTACCGGCTCTATTTCGATGCTCCAATCCTCTGGATCCACTCAGTTGGGTTCCGATGCCTTCCTTGTGCCTTCTCCGTCATTGTACTTGATCTTGACTGGTGGGTCACCGCTTCCTGGGATTGTCATTTATTCCTTTTGGTCACGAGGGTGGTCGTTGGTCCAGGAAGCAAGTCCCCATGTACCAGATCCTGTAACTCACCCTGCAGCAGAAGCAGTTGCCTCACTGGTTTGTTCTATCGTACCAAAGCCAAGTTCGCAGAAACTGGTGCTGTAAGTACTTACCCCTGGTTCCTGAGCTGGTTGGTTACTATTCAGATTCCCCTCAGTGGTCCTGTGGGTCAATGGGAGTGGGTTTATGCAGGTCCCCCACTACCACGTTTCACACTGACTTTCCTAGGCCTGAATCCCACTTTGCCGTTTCTGGGCGACTAACCTGTAACTTGAACTCTTTGAGGAGGGGTTCCCTCTCGCGTCCACCTGGTGGAAGTTGCTGCCTTTTTCACACCTATGAGAAGAAAGATTTACCTGCCTTTTTCCCCAAAACCGTTGCATTGCCAATTAAATCTGTCCTATTTTTTGCCACAATTCTATAAACTTCTTTTAAGTAACTTTGGAAGGCACCTACCTAAACACTGACATTTGCCCTGGTCCCCTCTTCGGTCCCTAGAGCTTCATACCAAGAGACTGGAAAACTCTGCATTACTCTCCTGCCTGCTGAAACATACTACATTACTTTGTAGAACTGCTTGTTACTTTTGTAGCTCTATTTTCTAGGAGCGTAAGGAGACATTCATTGTATCCTCACTTTTGGTGGCCGTCTGGACATTGTTGGCCAAGCGTTAACCCCTTTTCCTCCCTCTTGGTACCAAATACAGTGTATGTGTACATGTGTATAATTAATTCTGCTATATAGCAGAGGTGTGGGGACCTGTTGTGACTATTCATGTGTTGGTATGTTGGGTCCTGAACAGGAGCCTATATATGTGTTTTACTCGTGTCTAGGGATCCCCATTTCCCGCCACCCCAACCCCTTATATGTATGGCAGTGGACATGCATTTCGATTAGGAGTGGATGGGTTCTATATATAGCCCTTTAGTGTGTTTAGGCATGCACTCTGTCACAATATTATGTTGAACCCAAATGACAGATGGTCATGTATAGACATTGATTTTTATAACTAAGTGTATATGTTTCCAGTATAGCAGTGTAGTGCATTATTTGGGGGGTAACTGTGCAGATTAAACATACTTCCAGCCCCCCTCCTTCCCTTGATTTAAGACCGACTGCTTTGCCAGAGCTACCACTATCGAGGGGGTCTGGTCGACCTTTTGGTTGCAATGCCGATTGCTATTACCTTACATGATATGCATACACTGCAAAGATATGGAGAAAAGAAATCTCACTAACTGGCAAACAACGGTCCCAGGACAAACTCAGAAGGGCAATGACATCGACAAGAAGCTCCAGTGGAGGTATGGGGCAGTGGGGTGAGGGAGTGGTGAGCAGCTCAGTGAAAAAAGCTATTAACACCAACTGAGAAAGTGATTTCAGAAAATGCTGAACTCAAACCTTTTTATTTTTTTATTACCACATGGAAGAATTCCATTTTAGAACATATTGGATCCAGGGACGTAATTCCTGGTAGTACACGAGAAAGAGCAATTATTGAAGCATTGAATCATGGAGCTTGCAAGCAAACTGCCTAGCTACTCACAAGCAAAAGACTGGTATGACGTTCGATATCTTCAAAGGAACCAGTGCCCACTGGAACAAGAGAGCCAAGTCCCGGTGGAACTTTGAAGGAGAAAGTAGCTATATTATCGAAACAAAAAGATGGAAGATCTCCAGACCAACTATCAAAGTCTTTTAAAAGTAGCACTTTCAAACTGCCAGATTTAATTTTTCCTGGTCTGCCAGAAGTGGGATTCATATGGACTAGACAAAGTCCAAACCACATAACCAGGAAAACAGAACAGGTACCATCCTGAAACCTCAAGAAGGGACAAGACTGAGGTTTACCAAACTCACCCCTACACCCACCCTACCAAAATGTTCAGTCCGAGAAGCCAAATTCAATTGGTACATAACTACACATATATGTACATCTAGAACTAGGCCATTCCTGGAGAAGGAAGGGCATTGCTTAAAAGAAACCTACAGATCACGCTTCTATAGAGTCTTATGGGAGGAATGCTCCCCTGCCCACTTTTGGGCTGAAGGATTCCCAGATGAAGACTACAGATGAAATGGCTCTATAGTACTCTGCCATTTGGAGAAAATGTGTTTGACCATCAATAAATAAGATAAACAAGGCACAGCTAATTACAAAAGATCTGTCACCAGATGTTGGAAGCCGTTGAATGCTTGGAAATAACTGTGGGGACAAAGACTACCTCCACAGTTTGCCCACACCAGCCACAGTCCTCAAAGTGAACAAAGCCGTCACCACACTCGTCAGTTAACCATATGAAATGCCCAATCCTACAAACTTTGCCAGAGTCCAACACCTGAAGCTTGTCGGTAACACCCAATAAGGCCACGCACTGCATCAGATCATGCTGGGAATGTACAGAGAAAACCTCACGTTCATCACCTACAAAACAAAAAGCAAGATCTAATGCCTTCTAGGATTGCTAGGTTATCACCAGAGATTTAATCCAGAGTTTTCCACCCGAGTCAATCTCATGACTGAAATGCAGTCTAACAAAACCAACCTCGTGAAATAGGTAATGGCTTTCTTCAACCACAAATCGGAGGTACTTTTGGTGCATTGGCACGTGAAAGTATGCATCCTTAAGATCTAATGTTGCCAGATATTCGCGGGCTGTATGGACTTTTTGACATCTGCTTTTTGATGTTTTTGTTCAGCCTTCGCAAGTCCAGGATAGGAACACCACTTCCCGTCTGGTTTCTTGACAATGAAGTAGCTGGTGTATATACTCCTTTTCCTCTTGCCGAAGAAGGAACTCTTTCAATGGCTTGTATTCTTAGCATTTGACCTCCTCCTGTAAACTTTGACGGTGCAGTGGGATACCTTTAAGGGAGGCATTGAGATTTGTACGAGTTTGAACACCAACAAGTGCCCGTACTGGATGGTACACCCACCTGTCCTTTGATAAGGTCTGCCACTCGCATAGGTAGAATGCCCCCCACCCCCACCCTACTACCCGTCTACCCCTGAGGCAGTCATGGTTGTGCCTTATTTTACTTACCACTGAGGAGGTGGCTGATCCATGCTTTCGTGGCCCTTGATGGTACTCTGTTGTGCTGGGAGGATTGGTAATTCTGCTTGTAGTCCTGAGAAGAATATCCGGGTCTACCATAGTTCTTGTTGTCTCTAGAGGCTGAGAATCTTGCACTAAGGCTCCTCGAAAGGAGCGAAAGGACCGCCTGCCCTGAAGGGCTCTAAGAGACCGAGCCGTGTCAGAGTCCGCTTTCATGGTTTTAAGGGCCTCACCAATCTTAACCCCAAACAGATTTTCCATTTCACATGGCATATTGATTACTTTGTGCTGTACCTTTTGCCAAAGATCGGTGCAACGTAACCATGCTTGCCGCTGAAGGACTACCCCATTGCCAATCTGTTTGAACCCTTTTTCAGCGAGGTCTACAGCAATGTTAATGCTGTGGCTCGAGGCTTCCTCCCTTTAAGTACCCGCGCCATGGCTTCCTTCCTTTGCTACTCCGGCAAATGTTCGAATATAGGAGCCAACCGATGCCACATCTCCCAATCGTATCGAGCAACTATTGCAATGGCATTTGCTGCATTGACAGTTGTTGCCCCAATGAGGAGTACCTTTTTTCCGAAGGCATCCATTATTCTGTTTTCATTGTCTAAGGGAGTGGCACACTTGTGCTGCGTACGAGCCTTGCGACTTGCTGCTGCTGATAACACGGACTCTGGAGTGGATTCTGAGGTGAGGCATGTTGGTGTTGTGTTTGGTGCCTTAAACTTCTAGTGTTCCTTTAATCGCCGGCTCTGTAAATGTATGTTTCAGAGTACGGAGGCCCTCCTGCCAAACAAAATCCAGGATGGGTATGGAAAACACTGCCTTCCTGGGTCTAGCTATTTGGTCGAAGAGGAAACAATCCTTTTCATCTTCAGGAATTAAAACAAACTTGTGGCATGCTTTAGACATCATAGAGTGAAAAGCCCCAATGTCATCCGGAGGCAAGGGCTGAGCAGAGCTACCCTGTACATCTTGGTCAGGATCATCTGTGTCCCATGTGTCGACTCTGTGAGGAGACGAAGAGGTGGTGGAGCTTGTATCCGGTGGACTAGTATCCTGGTCTGTGTCAACCAATTTTCCCCCCTCTTGCTCTCTTCAACATGGACTAGGTCTTCGTCGAGGTGGAGGTCTAGGAGGCATTTGACTTCTAGAAAGTTTGTCTTGGTCTCTAAAGGAATGGCCTGGGTCCCTTTGACGCTGCAGTGTAAAATGGTCTTCTCTGTACGTCCGAATTGTTTGTGGCTGCGGGAGCGGAAATCTAGCAACAAGCTGTCCCAATAGAGATTGCAGTATTGTTAACAATTGTAGGGAGAGCAAGGATTGCAGGTTTAGAAGGGGGTATTTTGGATTCATAGCACCCATTCCAGCAGGCGTTGATGGTAGAGTAGGTGTCTGAATTCTGAGAGTTATGTCTTCCCATCTTGATGGTTTTTGGGTAGAAGGATGGGAAGTTTCTTCTTCAGGATCTGAGTCAGTGACTACTGGATATTCTTCTGGCAGAGGCTCAAAATCCGACGGGATTTCTTGCTGCAAAATTTCTTCTGGCATGATATCTGGGTAACTTATAGGAAACATTCCTAGAGGAGCCCGGTCATGCTCTACCGTGTCACATGTTGGGGGTTTGCAGAATACCTTTGGGGGGGCAATACACTGTCCTGTATAGGTAAACCCAAATTCTCCACCGAGATGGCGGTCGACCGTTGCGTAGGTTTTTCTCTGACGATTTGTTTTTTGGTCGTCGACGAGGGATGGGGAGTTGACGTTGAAGTGGTCGTCGATGTCATTGTCGTCGGAGTGGATTTCGATTACTATTTGATCATTGAAAGGTGTCTCATTGACCATTCATGGCCGGAGGAGGATCTGTGAGCCTCTGATGATGAATAGTGTTTCTTTTTCAGCGAAGGCGAAGGGGAGGTCCTCGCAGCCGATTTGGGTCTGTGCTCGTCAGAGGGGGATCTCTCCTGGATGGGTCAGATGTGGGTTTTGTTGATGGGTGTGAGCCTTTATCCCTCAGTTTCTCCGATGGGGTCTTCGTCTATGGGACCTTGGCCAAATGCTTAGAACCAGTATGGGATCTCTCACCACTAACTTTTTTTTTTAACCGGAAAGGAATGTTTGGCTTTATCCCCCGTGGACGATTTTGTCTCACCTGTTTTTTGTTTTTTTGCTACCGGCTCTTCAGACCTGCATCTCCGACGTGATGGTGACCTCTTGTCAGAGGGAGTGGTAGCTCTCTCACTCCGTGACAACCCCACTTCCGACACCGGGTATGCTCCCTCATTGAGCCAACAGATTAGGTGACGGTTTCTGTCCTTAAGGGTTTTTTGAGAGAAACCCTGGCAGATGTCACATCCTTCCACGGAATGGTTAGGAGAAAGACAGTAAAGACATTCTGCAGGTCTATCACCCTCATACACATCATTTAGGCCGGAAGTGTCACAAGGGTAAATAAGGACTTCTTTGGTCCAAGGGTCTCCATGGTTGTAAACAGAACCGTGTATGTAGACATCGGTTGCTCCAGATGGAGGAAGTTGAAGAAATATACATTTTCTGAAAAATGTCATTTTCTCTCAGGAGAGACGAATGCAAGGAATTCCACCAGCTCGAAAGACAGTTGAACTGGAGGTTGCTGGGGCAGAGCTATACACACAATGTCCTACTGGTGGGGACCAAAGCACCCACGACAACGTCGATGGGACACTCCAGGTGTTACATTTTTCCATAGTAAAATTACTAAATCAAGATAACCTGAGATTCCCAGCCTGATGACGTGGAATATTTACAGCATGTGAATCCATGAAAGATCCAATGCTGGAGAAGTTCAGGGACTGTGGTGTCCCCTTTCCGGTATACAGGATCTGGCACCTGGATTCCTTTGCTCCTGTGAAGCGAGCCTGCTGCTTTGGTTCTCTATGCTACTAGCACATCTGCTCTCAGCTACAACGCCAGGCTTCAGATGTGAACAGGTCTTAGGTTCCATTGCGTGGCCAACTCCAACAGCAATGTTGCGTAACCAGCAATGGCAGGCCCATTCCAAAATGGCCACCGATTAGGATTCTGGGTTTCACAAAGGCACTTCCAGGTGAAACACCAAGAACACTGTGCTCAGCTGTTATAAAAAAGAGTTTGAGTTTGACACAGGGTCATAATATTCGATGTCTGCACACATGGAACGTCCAGTTCATCATTCCTGATATGCCAGTTGTTGCCTTCACCATTTTGTGCCCTTCCTTGTACCCTTTGGTTCCTGCCCATCGTCCTGTCCTTTTCATGTCTGCCTCCCAGTCAATACCTTGCATTTGTGCTCCAGCCTGCCTGACTACTTCAAGTCATTCTGCATTTCTCTATGGGGTCTCCCCTGCTGCTAGCATTTATCCCTTGGCTTGGGACTCATGACCTGGTTACATGACCTTATTTTCAGCCCCAGGGGGACGTCGTTTCAAAGAAAGACTGCCCTGACCTCAGACTCAAGCGTAAAAGTTAAGGTGAGGACAAATGTGTATCCAGCCCTTAACACAAAAGCAGTTTCCACATTAAGCGCTGCATTACACCATTAGCCAACAATATTAGGACATCACGTGGGCAGTGAAGGCTTACTGCAATTGGTCAGTTGGAAGACAGTTACACCTGTTCAGTCTCATTGGTCTGATGCACAGAAATAAAGACAGCAATTCACTTACAAAACAATAAACGAAAAGCAAGGCTCTTTTCAATGACCGAAGGCTGAAGAAAGCTCCTCTAGAGGCCTCCATCTGGGAGAAAAAAAAAAAAGATCAGTCACAATCCCACCCTCTCCCCAAATTTCTTACCTTTGAAGCAAAGCAAGTCAGAAGCCCAAAACGTTGGAGATCTAGCGATAGAGCAGGAGTTTAGCAATGATTTCAGGCCAAGCAGTAAAACCTGTTTTACTGGGATTAAATTTAAGACCGTTGCAGGTCAGCCAGTCAAGGGCTCTTGCTAAACCTATATAGGAGGAGGTGCTGTGACGCAGGCGGCCTCAAACAACACAGTCCCATACGCGCTGTATCGGGGTGCGGCTTGACACAGCTTCCTTCCGACTTCCTACGCTTGTGTATTCACACCACAGGGTCCTTTCTTCTAACGGACCGAGCGCGGCTCCATCGCAGCAGCACAGATTCAGCGAGCTCCTCGCCACCCCTCTGCCCATGGGAGCTGTCACCGGAGCGGTGCCACACAGGGCAGGTGCAGGCGCTGGCGTGGTTGAAGACGGTGACTGCGACGTGAGGACTCGACCTGTGCGGCCCCATGTACGGCCTCTGCATGATGGCAGAGTACTGAAGTGCGATCCTCCTTTGGCCTAGCTGGGAGTATGCAGCGGGCCACGGCGAGTGCTTTCCTCAGCCAGCTCTTTTCGTACAGGGGCCGTCTGTCGAAGCTCTGGAGGTGAGTGGGGAGCCGGGAGTGACAATTGCTGGCCACCTCTTCACTCTTTCTGGCTTCCACTTTGAGCCTATTGTTGCACATTGATTTGGGGCATAGCTACGTTAGCACAGTGCAAATATAGTTCTAAGTCAGATAATATTACATATTGCTGAAGTCCTAGCTTCCCACTGATCCTTTGCTGTCCGTAACCCTTATTTGCTCCCGCTGGGAGCTGATTGCAGTCCGCGGGACCGTGGACTGTGCCATACGGCTGGGATTTTCAGGACCCGTGTTTTTTTTTATCTGTTTTGCCTGCGGATTAGTCCACCTACGTCCGGAACAAACACTTGTGGGATTCTCCTTCACTTAGCCTATCAGCCGATTAACATCTCTTGGGTCCGGCCACGAGACTGCTTTGATCGCAGTTGCACCCCGGAGGCCAAGTCTCCCATTGAGTAGCCTATGACCAACAGCCATAAAGCCGGGACCCCACAGATACCTCCCTTACGGATAGGGTAAGGAGGGGCTACCGCCTCTACAAAAATTAGCTCAAAGGCTGCTGTTTGAAACTACTAATTGACCGCGCCTGTTTAATTGCACAAGTCATATGCCGTTCTACAGACAAGGCCCGCAATCGAATTATAACCTCCGGAAACATAACAACCACCTCCCAGACACTGAAAGAAACAGTACAATGGCCAAAGCGAAACTAAAAAGGAAAGAACCTCTAGTGAAAGGGGCTATCAGACTTCTTTCCACCTAATGTCCTCCCCAAGGAAAACTATTACTACGGAAAGAGAGGAACCTGTGAATAACCCCATTGCGACACCTCATGAAGTTACTAATTATGATGACAGACAATAACTCACTTCTTGATCTTTGCCTGTCAATGCAGCGGGCTATGACTCCAGCACACCCACGCCAGTCAGGCAATAACTCACAGAGCCTTCAACCAAGTGCCCCATTTTCTCAGAGGGACCATGTTGAAAGATTATCTACATCTCCTAATTTAGCTCCGTTTCAAGAGCCCTCTGTTCTCGGAACCAATAGCGAATCCACCAGAGTCTTCACTTCGAATACACCGGCCTTGGTCGAATTGCAATCCTCAGTGGCTTCCTTACAGTTTGCCCTTAAAATTCTCTTGAAACTGTGTGGGCGTATTTTGGCGACTACTCTCACTTTCGCAGGAAGAGAAGGAGTCAAAGACACCCCTGGGTCAGAAGAAAACCTGATCCCTAAGCTCACGGACAGCGACCCTCCACAGCCTCCTATTGATCCAATACCAAGTGTATTTTTCACGCAAACAAAGAAGATTGGCCACAAGAGCAGCCATGAAAGAAAGGCTGTGCGTGATAGCTTCTCTACCTACGACCGCTCCAGCGGTGAAACCCTCAAAAAAAGGCCAAAAATAGAGCACCTAGGGCATTGGAATGCAAAGCGAAGGGCACAGGCTCGCTCATAAGTTGGCTAATTCCCGACACTGTGAACGAGTCTGTGTGTACGGAACAAAATCTACTTGACCTCGAATCATCTCAACTGAACAATGACTTGGAGAAGATCTCTTCTACCCCTAATTAAAGCCCAATTAGGGCCCCCTCGGCAACAAGTATCCTTAACCCACCTACCATCAATGAGCCCCCACAAACTGACCATTTCAACAATCGCATATGTATTATCAAACATTTGTATCAGCAACATGAGCGAAATTGGCTCACAAGATCTGCTCTTATGACCAGACTTCACTCAGTGCCTCAACTCCGTGTTCTCAACTCCGCAGACTTTGAATACGTGGAGCCCCTCCATGTTACCAACCCTAATGTCTCTGCGGTTCACTGTAAATGTTTAGCGACAGCTCAACTGATGCGAAGTTTCAAACAAAACTTGCTGGTTGTAGACATGGAGATTGAGGTCGATCCTGAAATGGAAGACCTTAGCTGCACACGTAAAATGGTCTCTTCGCCGGTAAAGTCTCCCTTGCCCGCAAATCTGCCCAAGGCGGACAAAGTTCAGATTGTAGATGCACAGAAAGTTTTAAGTTGGTTGCCTAAATGCCTCCCTTTAATTGTAAGCAACCAATGAGACCTCACCATTGCCTCATGGAATTGTAGAGGTTTGAACCATTTGCTAACTTCGCAAGGATTGGCAGATATCGTAACAGACCATCTGAGCATTTGTTTACAGGAAACATGGCTGGTCTCCCCGGTGATCCTCAATGGCTACACTATCAGTCTTTTGCCAAGAAGGGACCCAGGCATAGACCGTTTGGAGGACTGATTGTTGGCGTCAGGCATTCTGTTCAATCACGCCGAATCACCACAAGCCAACCTGATAACATCTTAGCAGTGGAAATTGTGGTCCTGCACAAAGAGGTCGCCGAAAGAATCCTATTCATAACCTCATACAATCCACCAGGTGCTGTGTGTAGAGAAGCATTACAAGAGGCGATCCATGAGCTATTTAGCTAATTGATCACTACACCGGGGAATAACTCAGTTATATTCACAGGTGACTGCCACATAAAGGGGTCGAAAGGTACTACCCTCAATCCTCTACTACACCCCAAGGGGCGTATGCTTCACAACATAGTAGATTCTGAAGGCCTAAACTGGCTACACTTTCTTTTCAGACTGGGACTTGGAACTTATTAATGGGAGAACGCGAAGTGATTATCCCGGTAAACATACTTGGCGTAATTCCTCTGTAACTAGTACCCTAGATTACATATTTGTTAGTCCGAATATAGCTACCAGAATTAAAGACATGAAGATCACCCCGAATAATTGGAGTGATCATAGCCTCCTAACTTTGACCTTTGCAGCTGACTGGTTAATTCCGAGCCCCCGCCCCATGGGCAACATGACAAGTCAAGCTGGCACCTTTATTCGTAGGCACATAAAAAACATTGAAAATGCAGCTCGCACTACACATGCTGTTCTGCTCTACGACACCCAAGCCTTCTCCAAATTTACGGCAAATGAGATTGAATTATGGATTGCGGCTTTTTCATCATCACACGCTACCACCTCTATTAGCATGATGATTCAAGACGGAAGGAAGACCATACCTTTTGATAAAACTATCCGTGACGCTAAGCGAGTTCTAAGAGCTTCTATACGAAAAGCAAGAACTGGTTCAGCTACACTCGAATCCTTTGTAGCTCAGTGTAGAACCCTTAAGAACAAATATCGTACTTGGATTAAGACCAAGAGAAGAGCAGAGAAGTTAAGTCGCTGGCAACAGATGGTTCAAGTTGTTTGCTCCAAAAACACAAACATCTGGGGTTTATTAATTTAATGAGGGGCCCCATCCACCACACCATGGTCAATCCGATAGGTGCCCAGCAATGGACTGAATTCTTGTCTAGCCCAGCATGGCAGCTGTGAACTGGTCCCCCTTGAGAAACCCTTTATTGTGACCAATGAACAACTTCTTGCCACAATCAAATCTCTAAAATCATCTAGAGCGCCAGGACCTAACGGCGTAGCCAATGCTGTATTGAAAAGCAATCCTAATTTCTGGGCCAGCTTGATTAAGATTCAATTTGACAACATATTGGAAACTGGTAACATCCCAACTTCTTGGCAAACCTCTATACTGATCCCAGTCTTTAAGAGAGGAAACAGACTGGAACCAGGAAACTATAAACTGCTGTCTATGTTGGACTGTACAGGGAAGCTATTTTCATCGATGCTTCTAAACAAATTGGAGATGGGGGCAGACAGGATTGGAATATTCAATCAATTCCAACGTGGATTCAGGAAAGGTTACACCACCACCATGAATCTGATGATTATTGATCTACTGAGGACCAGATCTAAGACCAGTGGGAAACCCCCTCTATATGCCCTCTTTATAGACTTTCGAGTGGCCTTTGACACAGTCCCCCGTGATAAACTCTGGTCAAAATTAAAATTATTAGGCTGTCCAGATGAAATTCTCTACTACTTAAGAGCCTTACATCGACACACTACGGCTAAACTCAAGCTGGACTCCCAAGGCCATATGACCGTTCCAGTCCTGCAGAATCGCGGAGTAAAACAAGGCTGTGTCACAGCTCCTTTTCTATATAATGTATTCACATACGATCTACCCATAGCGGTAGCTGCAGTGCATAACTGCCCTCAACAGGTCGGATCTGAGCACTGCCCAGTGCTCGCTTATGCTGATGACTTGATCATCATGGATCACACATTCAGCGGCCTCTCAAGATCGGCCACCGCGCTCTGGGACTATGCCCTTAAAAACGATGGTCATTAACAATGATAAAACCCAATTAATGGTATTTTCAGCAAAGAAATTCGCCAGACTAAAGTTAGTTATGCAGGGGTCTGAGATAAAATACACCCCCACATACAAATATCTGGGGGTGGAGGTTGATGTCACAGGAGAATATCCCACCTGCATACAAACGCGAATCACCAGAGCGGCACAATTAACAGCATTAATACACAGCTTTGCAATCAAAAACAGTGGCTACACTATGTGGGGCGTGCGCCAGCTCTATCTCCAGATATTGGTTCCCATGGTTACCTATGAACTGGAGGCATTATTATACATCAATTTAAGCTGGCTCCAAGTCATAGAGGGCAAATTTTGGAGGCGGATATTGGGCCTCCATCAAATGCATTCCAATGGCGATCTTAAGATTAGAATTGGGGCTAACATCCCTGAAAGCCACTGTACTTAAAAGAAGAGCTGAGATTTATTTGAAGATGACCAATCAACCATTGAACTCCTTACTAAGTTCATTGCATCAAGAAATCACTAGGGAGGCGACTCACTACCATCTAAAAGCTCATATGGAAACCTATATAAGGAGATTGGTTGGATTTCTGCACTGAGGGGCACACTTGACCCATCAAAGAAGGCCCTCTCTAAATGAATAGCTCTATGGGACTGGCTTGAGAATTACGATCTGAGCAAACTTGCAAAGTATTAATTTGTACAGTATAGACTATATACTTACTTGAAGCCACAGCTGTACTTTAATTTGAGTCCCTCTAGTAAACTCAGATGCTTCCTTCTTTTGTTGCGCCTTGACTGTCTACCGGTATTAGCAAACAAGTGGATCGACAACCATCTATTGCCACATGAAAGACATTGTCGAATGTGCAAGAACATCTCCACCAACGAAACAGCTATACATCTTCTAACAGCCTGCCCGTCTATGCATAAAACCTATGAATTATGCTATGGGAAAGTGGTCCATAATTTGGAGCACATAGAGGAACCATGGTTCTGATATCGCAGCCTTAATTCAACCTCTATAAAAACTCACATAGCTATGTATAGTATATGGCTGAACATCGAGAAAACTGGACATTATCATCTAGCCCATCCAAAAACCTTATCCAACCATAGCTTACTGGGTTAGCAGGTTATGTCCCCTATTATCTGATTTGTATTTTTGGGGGCAATTAGGACATGATGTTCAGTTAGTTTCACAGGATTGAATGTATTTACAGTTGCACTGACAGAGAGAAGGGAAGGCTCTGACCCTTGAAAATGAAATTAAATGAAGCATACTTTTGCATGACGCACGGTACAGAACTATTAATGGTACCTATAGCTTCTCGTTTTCCGCTACAGTAGCATCACATTGTTATTGTTAAGTAGAGTGATCTTTTATCCGTGGAAATCTTATGATTAGAATTATTTAATTTTTTTAAATGAGGTCTTAGTCTTCCCTATTTTGCCTGATTTTATTTCTTCTTATACATCTAATTTTCCTTTTTCTTCTTTTTTTATCATTATATATATATGTGTAAAGTTTAAATATAAACTTTTTTCACATGACTAAATAAACACTAAACCTATATATCTAAAACAGGAAATCTAGGTACCCCCCAAAAGTGGACTCTTGTACAAGGTCGACTTTTCTCTACAGCAAGGAGTAGACCAAAATATACATGCAAAAGAAGAGATAGATGCACTCTATTCTAACAAAACTCTCTCATAGAAAGCGTTGGGTTGTTACAAATACTACACCAGTTCTGTTATCCTCATTCTTTTTCTCTAAAAGGGCATCCATGGTTGTTGTTGTAGGCTCGTTTGGAAGAGTCCCTCAATATTTTGGCTGGGTAGCCTTTTGCTAACAATTTGTCTATTAACATATTTGCGCTATTGCCATAATCTTGTTTGAGGCTGCTATTCCTCTTCAGCCTTAAGAACTGTCCAAATTGTAAGTTGGACTTGATTTGCATTTGGTGCATAAGTCTCAAGCAAGTTATTGAGGTTGGTGGTCTTTACTTTTCCTAGGTTTTAGTGGGCATTGCATTTGTGATGCCATCTACCCTAAACAAAACGTGTTGATGAAATTTACATCTTAAAGAAAATCCCTTGAAGAATGTTTAACCACTTCGGTGACAAGAACAGAAACATTTTGGGAGTTTCAGTATGGAGACACTTTTAGAATGCCTAGTTTATAATATTGTCATCTGTGTCTGGTATTTGTTATAGGTTGTCTTTTATCTTGTTAAGTGATAAATGTATGGAACTACTATCCACTTTGTGATTCAAAGGGTGTTTTAATGTATTTTGCATATAAATTGGATCCTTTTTGGGGAAACCTGGATGCAAAGTCTGGGAATTGTGCATTTCGGCTTGTGGCGAACAAGTCTAAGGGAGGATGCCCCCATTGGGAGAAGATTCCAACTAGAATTTTCCTGCCGAGTTGCCACTCGTGTTCTTCTGGTAGAGGGCATCTGCTCAGGGTGTCTGCCAGAGCATCGAGTTCCCCTGGAAGGTGTTGAGGTTAGGAAAATGTTCCGTCATAAGAGTGTGAGTGTGTGTGTTTTTATATAGAACATGGCAGTGGTGCTGTCTGTGAGGACTTGCACGGTCTTATCTGTAAGATGTTGCTGGAAGGCTTGAAGAGCCATGAGAACTGCCAGAAGTTCTAAGAGATTGATATGATTTTGGGCTGATGGTGTATGTTCACTGGCCGTGGGCTGTGTGATGGAGGAAGTGGGCTCCCCAACCGGTGAGTGAGGAGAATGTAGATAGGATCGCTTGTGTTGTTGGAACACAAAAGGGTTTACCTTTTAGCAGGTGGGCCCTGGACCACCAGCGAAAAGCCTGTACCAGGGTTAGCGGAACAACCACTAGATCAGCCCACTAACCGCTTGCCTGAGACCATTGTTTTGCTAACCACTGCATTGGGAGCATGCGCAGGCACGCGTGTGGAATCAAATGAATGCATGAGGCCATCATCCCGAGCAAGCACATTGCTTTGCATACAGTTATCTGGCGACCGGCCTTGTAATGAGGTACTCGCAACAACATGGTTTGTACTCTCTCGTTTCAAGGGAAAGCCAGCTCCTCTTTTGTTTTTAAAATGGCTCCCAGAAATGGTTTTATTTGGCTGGGAACTAGACTGGATTTCTTCTCATTGATGGAGAAACCCAAATGGAAAAGGTTGATCGCTCTTTGGGTGTTTTGTCT
Source organism: Ambystoma mexicanum (assembly GCF_040938575.1). Classification (NCBI taxonomy): domain Eukaryota; kingdom Metazoa; phylum Chordata; class Amphibia; order Caudata; family Ambystomatidae; genus Ambystoma; species Ambystoma mexicanum. The sequence goes on from NC_090928.1 coordinate 1,286,742,797, forward strand.
GCACATTTGAGGCAACTCCCCAGTGATTAGCCAGTCGTTCAGCTAAGGGTACACAAGGATTGACTCTCTGTGGAGGTGTGCTGCTACTACTGCGAGCACCTTTGCGAATACTCTTGGGGCCGAGGCGAAGTCGAATGGGAGTACTTTGAACTGGTAGTAAACTCCTGCTACCTTGAATCGCAGGTATTTTCTGTGTGCTGGGAGCATTGCAACATGAACGTATGCATCTTTCATATCCAATGTTGCCATGTAATCAGCCCGTTTTTAGAGGGGGATTACCTCTTGAAGTGTGGTCATGTGAAACTTTTGAGGTTTGACATATTTGTTCGCAGGGCGCAGATCTAGTACTGGCACATGGACAGGTCTTTCTTTGGCACAGGGAAGTATGTTAAATTAATACCCTTGTTTACCTGATTTGCTGGGACGATCTCTATGACGTCTTTTTCCAGCAGGGTCTTTACTTCCTCCAATAGTATGCACCGTTCTTCTGGGATCACCTTTCTGTGTCTTGACAGGCAGTTGGATGGTTTTTGCAAATTTTCAATGCAATACCTGCCTGCTAAGCACCCACTTGTCTGACATTATCACCTTCCATGCATGGGTGAAGTGTGAGATGAGACCTCCTTCTGGAGTGACTTGGGAGGGGACCTGTAGCAGTGTATCACTGCTCGGGAGGGGTGGTGCCTCTCCCAGGTTAGGTTCTGCCTCTTCCTCTGGATCTTTTATGTCCTCTTTGAAAATTAGAAGAGGAAGATTGTCCTTGTGAGGGGCCCCATGTTGAAGACGTTCTGCCCAGATTGTATCCGGAATAGCGTTGTGTGCCCTGTCCCCAAAACCTCCTGGAGTTTGAGGAACCCTGTTGGACGTAGGGTTTGTTGGTTAGTTGGCCAAGGAACTTAAGAGTGTCATACTTCGCACTCTTGAGGGCATCTTTGACACCCTTGCCGAAGAGGACGCTTGGTTCTGTGAGAAACCTAGGGGGTATTATCCCATTTGGACCCAGAGAATCCTCTATTCGGGTGGCCAGGGCACGGCCATCGCCTTTGGATCCAGACCCTGGGGGTGGACCAGTGTGGGTGGATCACCCGGGTAGAGGAATCTCAGGCGTCCTTCTCATGGGAATACCCTATGCGAGACGCGGTATCCCCTCTCACCAGTTATCCATAACCACAAAACTCCTCTGGCTTTTTGGGGTATTTTCAATCACACAACTCGCCCTCCACTCCCATTTCCGTGTAATACTATGAAGAAGAAGAGGCAACCTGGAAGGGTGAAGATTACCAGTGAAAAACCCACTTAGACACAGAAGACAGACTACAACAATGACAGCCGGCTGTCCCCTTAATGAAGTCAGGCACGGTCAAGCAGACCCAACCCTAATCACACACCTGCTGCCAATTAACCTCACACAGGTGTATAAAGGGAGACTGCTGAGGAAGAAAGGTCAGATGCAGTTGAAGAGCAAGAGGGAGGCTGCAAGGCTGAGACTGTCAGAAGATCCCTCTTCAAATCCCAAACACCAAAAGCAAGCTGGGAAGATGGTCTGGAGCTGAGACAACAAGAGGCTGGGAGCTGCAGGTGAATCCAGGACGACGACAGCATGCAGCGACGCTGGCCCAGTGAGAAGGAAGGGCTGCAGCATGTCAAAAGAGCCGTGCCTCCTATGTGTTGGATTCAGGCAGCCTGACCTGGTTGTTGAGTTCTGGACAATTGCTTGTTCTCTTGGGACCAGTGCTGACCCAAAGGAGGTAAAGGGGCAGGAGGGGAGACCCTGACCTCATCCCCACACCAAAAGGACGGAGCCACTGACCTCAGTACGCTGCCCGGTGAGTCTGATCAAAACAGAGTGAGAGACTTGGGTGAGCAGGTGGGAAGCGGAGCACGTGAGGGAAGGCACCAAGTAAAGCAGCCAAGTGGTACAAACCCAAAAAGGAAGGTGAAAGTCTATGTTGATAGAGTAAATGAAGTTGGTCCGAGCCCGGCGGAGGGAGATCAGCCGAGAGCTTTTGGTTAAAGCAAGTTTGAGTTGAATTGAAATTGGTCCGAACCTGGCAGAGGGACACTAATTGAACATTGTTTTAAAAGGATCTGAGCCAACGTAACAGAGTGAGTGAAACACGATATTGGAAGTCTCTGTAAAATGAAATCAATGTTTCTGAAGTGAAGCCAAGTGATGTGAACACTGAAAAGCAAATGAAATTAAAACAGCAAAATCATCAAGTAAAAGAAAAGTGAATAGAATCCCCAAGAAGGCTCGTTTGAAACAGAACTGAATGTAAAATAAAAGTAATTGACCTTAAGAAATACAAGTACTAGAATGCAGCAGTGTCGGAGTGGTCATGTATGGGATTAAAGACAAGCCATATAGTTTTGAAAGTCTGACAGTAAAGTGAAGTGAATCTGGAAGTAAGACGGTTGGGGAAGGATATCCCCTTTTCAATTGTGAAAGCCTGAAAGAGAAGAGAAGCAAACTAAGTAATATTTTGCACTCCATGGTATTCTACGAATAAGACTTTCAAGGGGAAAGAGGCTTCGTCGCAGAAGGCCCTGGTGTTTGTTCTGAACTGCATTCTCGTGCTGGAGAAACCAAAGTGTGTGCTAAGCTCGAGCGTGCCGCCTTGCCCCGTGCTGATAACTTGGGGAAGAGAGGCCAACAGCCTGAACATCCCGACATATTATTTTGTGAACACTTCATTCTTTTTTTTTTAAACACAGTTTCCCATGCCATTTGCATTTAGGAGGTAAGGAATGGCAATAGGTTTATTAGTATAGGCCCTTTTATTTTGACAAGACACTACTAGGACTGCGTTATTATTTGTTGGTCATAGCTTACTCCCATCTGTAGATTTAGGATTCGATGGGTGTTTTTCAAACCATTTTTAAGCTCAATAAACAAGTTCAATAAACACCCTTGAACTTTGGTCACTTGTGTCCGTCTTACTGTTGAAACCATGCCTTTCTTACAGTTACACCGGCATGTTAAGGAGGGTTGCCAGTGTCTCTAATTTAAAACCAGACTGTCCGAGCCTCTGCAATGATGCGGCCAGCATGGTCTGCTGCATCGTGGTCGATTTTAAGGACGCAATTAAATAACTGCTTGCCTTCTGAGATGTGCTTAGTAGTTGTGATTTTAGAGGTTCTGGAACTGCTTCAAACTGGTGTTCCAACTCACCCCACTATGACAGCCATAACTAGCTAGGAGGGTAGCATTACTTGCAATTCTAGCCTGATATGCCGCTGCGGATGCAACCTTCCTTCCGAAAGTGTCAAGTTTCTTTTATTTCTTTGTCTGGCGGGGCTTCAGCCGATGCCAGAGTGCCAGCCCTCTTGCTACTAGTGGTGACGACAAGTCAGTCAGGTTTGGGCAGACCCCTAATATACAGGGGGTCTGTGGCCGCTGGCTTGAATATGCTAGGGTTAACCGCCCATGTGAGGTTAGGCGCAAGTAAGGAGGGCTGTATACATCCTTGTATGGACTAACAGTTGAATAAACTGAGTGGCAGATTTTTTCGTCACCAAGGATGTCCTCCACAAAGTATGTGTCTCCTTGTGCCTCTTGGGTGTCGATGCTGAAATGTTGGGCAGCCTTCAGCATACGTTGATTATCTACAGGTTAATCTGCTACAGGCTGATCTTGGTGGTCAGGCGACTGAATGACATCATTGTATAGTACTGGTCCTGCTGTACTGATTTCCCTGGTCTCCCTAAGAGCTAGAGTCTTGCGACCTTGAGGGATCGATAGCATACATGTCCTGAGAGGGGTCTTGATGAATGGGGGTGGGGAGGCCTAAGGCGGAAGTGCTTGGCTGTGGGTCAAAATGTGGTTCTTTGGCAAGGGGTTGACGTTTTGCAGCCCCTGACTGGGAGGTGTCTAAGGGACATACGTTCTTCTGGGTGCCTATACATGAAAAGAAAGCAGGACATCCTTTTCATAATTTTGTTGAATTGTTCAGGTGTCCACTCACAAGAGGGTGGGAAACCTGAAGGATTAGAGGTGGGATGGGAAGGTGTCTGCTCTTTGTGTTGCATTGCCCCTGTGAGTGCATCTGCAGGGGAGGAAGAGGAATCCCATCCTGGGAGTCCGAGGTCTGGAGAGAGAGAGAGAGAGAGAGAGAGAGAGAGAAGGGTGTCAAGGATTTCACTCTTTTCAATGATTATGTCTATAAAAGGGCAGCAGGGACATGTTTTTTAATAAGTTCCTGCATTTTCAGCATATGTTTGGGGGACACTGATGCGCCGCCTGTTTTTCGATGCGCGAAAAGAGGGCTTTTTTATGCACAGTGTCTGAACCGACTTTTGAGGGCAGTTTTGGAGGCCTGTCGTGGGGCGAAGGCGTAAGCGATGGCCCAGAGCACAGGAAGATCTAGAGGGTTTTTCCACAGACACCACGTGGGCATCGATGCTCGACTTTCCTCGAAGGTCAGCCATGGGCTATGTGCTTGGTGTGTTTGGAAGTGTGTGTGTGTGTGTGTATGCTATGGCCGCCGGTTGTCGTCTCCGTCACAGAGCCGTGCGCCTGCTTAGTGGAGACACACACATAGGGTTCCAACGAACCTCGATCGCCTTTGTCTTAAAGCCAACATGTTCTGACCCTACCACTAAGTGAAAACAACAAAAGGAAATAAAGAAGGACTCCCTTTTCCTGTGTAGGCTTTCTAGCCCTAATGAACGGTTTTCTTGGACCAGTTCACTTAGTTCTTCTCACATATTTATCCAGGCTTTCAGTATCCCTCTTTCCTTTAACTGTGAACTTCCTCTACTCCCAATATTTGGGTTGCTTCCCTGTTGGGCTATAGTTTCTGGCACTGTCTGTTTGAAGTTTGCATTAAACAATACTTTGATGGGACTCAATGGTTCCTCTTCTGGTCCTCTCTTCGTTATGTTCCTCTCGTTACTTATTCCGTTATAAGCAAAATAGTTCTCAGCTTTGACTTGGTTTGTTACTCTTACTTCCTCTGTAAGATTGGGGTGGTATTCCCAACCACATTTAGCTGCAGGTACTGGCATGCTAAATAACGAGATAGGCTTTAGGGTCTCCCTTTCCCGGAGGGATATTCTCTCTATTAATGTCGTCTGTCCCTTCATGGGACAACTAGGCTGCACGCCTTGTCTCTTCTCACTCTTGTGAATCCTGCTCTTTCCACTGGGATGAGCAGACCGAGTCCGTAGTTAATCTGACTCTGGTGAATATTTATTCAGTGAGACGAGTAGGCTGTGTCTCAGTTACTGTCACGCTTCACTGGGACGAGTACTATTCGCATGTCTCTCTTCCCTGTACCCTACCCCGTGCCTCTCCTGTTAACTCTGCATTCAGGTCAGGTCCACGATCCAAGTCGGAACGGCTTCAACATTCGTACTGCTGCTTCTGCGTGGTCCTGCCACTGCGATAATGAGATCAGTGTGGTTATTGGACTTCCCAGTCCAACTTTTCCAGGTCACGGCACAGTCTCTTCGCTCCTCGTTTCCTTGGAGTTCCAGTCCCCTGCATGGCACAGCCATCTGGTTCTACTGTGCCTCTGGATTACAGCCACTTGCACGCTCCTCGGCAGCTTCCAGCCTTCCCCGGGTTCGAACTTCTCTGGCTTCACACATTTTGCTTTGTCCTTCCATTTTTATATTCAAGCCATGGGTCCTTTCTATCTGTTGAATGGGCAATATCTCCTGCTCGCCAATTCTTCATCACAGTTGGAGTGTGTGTCAAACATGGAGCGAGGGTTGTTGCTAGGTCTGGAAAATATCCGGGGCTCCACTAATGTCGGGACTGGCAGGACTCAGGGCTAGCTAGCATTTTGGTTGTAGCACCTCAGCTTCTATCCGGGGCTACAACTAAAAGACCCGGGGCTATAGCCCCCTCAGCCCCTCCCTAGCAATGCCTCTGCATGGAGCAATCATTATTACTCGCTCACCTCTTCTCTGTCTCAAACATTACAAAAACAAACATTAGGCCGATCCATCGGCTTTCTCTGAAGTGTGGATGGTATTGGTGGTGTAAAATAGAGATCCTTAGGGAGTTCCTGGACAGAATGGGAGTCCTTATCCCCGAGAGGGGAGTCTCTACTTGTGAGATATCGCTTACTGCCACACCTTGTGGGAATGTTGCATAGCGGGCTCTACTCGCCTCACAAGGAAGGGCTCCCCTCTGTGGAGAAGTCACAAAACCCTGCGATTTGTCACACCATCCAGGCGGAAATGAAATTCTTTAGTCAGCATACCCAGAAGGCCAACACCACTATGCAAGACATAATGAAGGAGTTGAAGGCTGAACACACTACTGAGAATGAATGCAGGGTTAGTGCATTGGAAGACAATCATGAGTCCCTTTCCACTAAAGTAGACGCCACGATCAGGGAGGTACAGAGACTGGGCGTGAAAATAAAGGACAAAGAAAACATGTCTAGATGCAGCAACCTACGTCTCATTGGCATCCTGAGAAATTAGGAATGGGCGGACATGGAGTGATTCTTATATACGTTGTTTTAAGACAATCTTCAAATAACCAACCCTCGAGAATGTCATTGAGAGGGAACATAGAGCCGTATTCCAAAACCCTTTAATAGTGAATGCCCACTGATAATAACACTCAGACTTCCAAATTTTCAACACAAGCAGGCTATTCTGAAGACATGCAGTGCTGCTGGCAAAATACAGAGATGGTTCCACGATGCACCTGTTCCACGACTTCTCTGCGGAGGTCTCCAGACAGAAAAAGAAACAGCACAACATAGTTGAAACATAACATATGTTATGTTTCAACTATGTTGTGCTGTTTCTTTTTCTGTCTGGAGACCTCCGCAGCAAAAAGTCCAAAAAATGCATACATCTAAAAGTTTGAGCCTTTGGTGGTATGCATTTTAGGTAGGTAAAGAAATTTTAAAAAATTAAAAGAAATAACACAAAATTACAACGGGGGCTGCAGGGGTGTTCCCCGCAACACCCCGCTCACCATACTATACAGTATAGTGAGCAGGGTTGCGGGGGACACCCCTGCAGCACACCTGAAGAAAAAAAAAAAGGAAAATAAAAGATCCTGCACCGCCGGTTCCCGATCACGGAAGTGAAAGGGAACTGTTGTCGCAGGGTCGCAGGGACACACCGTGTCTTAAAAGGCAAGTAGGGTGTGCATGCGGGTATGTTGGGGGGGTGGGTTTGTAGGGTTTTGAAATGTATGTTCGCATGTGAAATGTTCGAACATTTTGTGGTGGGCACATTTCCTATGTGAACTTTTCCGTCGCTGACTTTTCCGCAACGCAAAAATCACATAGATCCTACTATTAGACCTCAATGTTATTCATGTTATGGGAGTTTCATAGTGAACACATTATACACTTGCATATGGGTTGCATTCTCTGGGCACACAGGGCTTACGTTATGCCACGCACCGTTAGAGTCCTACTTTTACACTGAACAGGTTTTGTCTTAGAGGTCACACATTGATGGTTAGCTTCCTGCTATTGCTATGCATATACCATATCCCACAATATTATATCGATTGGATCGAAAGGAGGTAATAAGTAGCGCAATATTCATGTGCTGCATAGCGCATAGGACACATTTGCCTACTGTCCAATGGCCGCTCTAACTTACATTATAATTAATATACAGGTACTGAGAAATCCAATTAAGAGGCGCAGGCTTTTGAATTACATGAGCGATAAGCAGGGAGACAATCTTCCTGTAAGAAACACATTTGGATGCTACAGAGTCAGCAAAACTCCTTCAGGGATGGGTGGCGTCTCCATTCTGGTCCATAAGGGGTCCCCCTCAAGATTCTCAACACTGTGGTGGATATATAATGCACCGGACAATCCAGAGAAAATGCAGACAATATGGGGGCAATGGGAGGTGGGGGGTGTCTAAGCTGGCTTATATCTTTTCCCCCTAAGTAATGGTAACCGGTTGTTTCATGGCTAGAGAATCTAAAGGCTGTACAAGAGTTAAGCTTTCTACTGAAAAGGTGCCATCTTGTGTTTCTTGTTGCTTCCAGCGGGTGTATGTGCCGGTGTTGTTAATGTTACCAAAAAAATGACTAAAAGATGGTTTTGTTTTTAACTACTGCTGGACAGAGAGGGACGCTACGTTGTGCTCCACGCACTACTGTACTAATGCTGCATTACATTTCATATCCATGTCCCTACAGGCGATTTTCCCGGATTCTCTGCACACACTTTAGCATCATGCGCATCGCTTATGGGTCAATTAACGCTAATAAGGAGGAAACTTCATTATTGCCCTCTCACAGCACTAGACAAACTAAGGCACCCACCCCACCCCACCCCACGCTCCCCTAAACAGACAGGACTCTTCTTGCCCTGATGGAGGAGGTCCATGTAATAGATAGATGTAGACCATTACACCTGGATCAGAGAGACTATACGTTTTATTCACATCATCATCACCAGATTAGATTATTGGCTAATACCATCCAACATTACTCATGGTTGAGCAATGCAACATACCTCCTATGACACTGTCTGGCCATGCTCTGGTCCCACTGAAGGGGACTTTTCCTGACGAGTGGGCTCCAACCTTGAATTGAGCAACTTTACGCTAGCCAGACTTCATAGAAAACGTGGTAGAGGCTGACGGCTTTTGGCAGTGGAATCTGAATAAGCACTAGAATTCTCTTGGCTGTGTATACATTCTTCCTCGGGGGACAATGCATCTCACATTGGCCATATGAACTTAAGACATGGGCAGCCCAAGAAACATGTCCGGCATCTGAATTGCATACTTCCATAAGAGGACTGGAGACCCCGCCGCACATGCACAGATACACGGTCCCAAGCATTCTTTACAGAAGAGGATCGGCCTCTATGAAGGATGGAATTAGCGCTTAAAAGACAGCAACGGGCTCAAGTAATAGAGAACATCTGAAACACTTCAGAGGAAATGCGGACGGGGACAGGATTCACGCTTTGTGCAATACCAGAGGGTTATACGCCGCCCCATCACAAAGGGGCATCGATTACATTCACTCTTTCCTACAACATATCCAGCTCCCTACAATTACCCCAACAAAGCTAGTGACACTGAACGGCCCAATCACAGAGGTGGAAGTGACCAAGGCCATAGCGGGCCTCACCCCACGAAAGGGGACTGGACCAGATGGCCTATGCATAGACCTCAATAAATCAATGATCGAGACATGGGCACCAAGATTAACCGTGGTCTATACAGAAGCTTGCAAAATGGGAAACCTCCCGAGATCCATGATGGTGGCACACATGATCTTTCAACAACAAACAAGCAAGGGACCCACATTACTGTTGCTCATTTAGGACTGATTTCGCCCAAACTCGCATCCAAGGTTCTAGCCAAATGTTGGGTGTACGACTTGAGCATCTGCTGCCTGCGCTTATCCATCAGTAACAAACGCGATTCATCTTAAACCACTACTCCTCCACTGATGACGTGTAGTAGGCACCTCATGTTATCTCTAGTAGATCGGATGAAGACAATATTCTCTCTCGATGAGGAAAAAGTATTTGATACGGCGAGGTGTTCTTAATACATTTGGGATCCAGGGACATTTTCTCAAAATGGTAGAACTGCTCTACAGCAACCATATCAAACACTGGTCAAAATTTGCCACACCTCCGAGACGTTTTTGCTATATAAGGGAACACATCAAGGGCGCCTGTTGTCGCATCTCTTATATGCACTGGCAATAAAACCATTGGTCACAAAATGGAGTATAGACAGCGGACAAAAAGGCATCCCTAGGGGGGGACCAAGGAACACTCAGTTTTCCTGTATGCCAATGGTATCCTACTATACAAGAGGGTACTCTCTATACCTCCCCTGCGTATGTGAAATCCTGCAAGAATATGGCCCGGCCGCTGGATACAGCGATAATTGGGATAAATCAGAGGTGATGCCATTGTGGACTGACATACCATGGGATTCAGGTGGGGGGCTCCATTTAAATTACAACTGATCCATTAAGTACTTGGGACTATGGATTAGCGTGGATCTCAAAGAACTTGCTGAATTAAACCCCCACCCCCTCCATCTTGGCCAAGGACACGATTAGATGGAATGTACTTCCACTTTCACTTGCAGGCAGGATCAATGCAGTAGAAATGAACTCCATGCACAAATTAAATTAATTGGCATACATGATCCCCCTCACCTCCAACGGCATCCAGCTTTACAGACTTTGACAGACAGTTGGGGAAATGTATATGCCGCAAAAAGAAAGCGTGACTGAACCCTACAGGCCGCCAAGCCCAATGGAGGGTTAGCACTGCCATCTTGGGGACATATCTGGCTGCACCAACATTCTGGGCCAAGAGCTGGCTGAAGGGGGAGGATACTACTAGTTGGCACGCCATGCGGCTCGTCATAATGCAACCCTTTACCCCACAGGAGATATTGGCGATCCTATCCGCTAAACTGTCCAGATTTATCAAGAAACATCCCATTATTGGTCCAAAACCTAGACAATGGTATCGTATGCTCAAAATTATAGGAACAAATACAAACTGTGTTCCACCCTGGGACAGCCTTAGAGCACTCCAGTCACACTACTCAGAAGACCGACTATATGTTAGGAGTCACACTGGCAAAATGTTTGGATCAGGGATCTATACAATAAGTCCATACCGTTACGCAAGGTCCAGAAAACACTTAGGTCTCACAAGCAACGAGGGGCTACCGCACAGGGCGCTAATGTCAATAGTGAACCTGCACACTTCAAGCGCTACAAGTAACACAGACTCATCGGTCTGCAAATCCGAATGGAGAAGATCGAAACATTTTACAGACTCTGTATACAGAATAATCATAATAGGAATGGGATCCTCGCTAACAGGATGGTGGAAGATTTTGTGATAAGTGTTGATATATAGGATATGAATTCCTCCTTTGATTTGCTCAAAGAGCTCTCATACAAACTAAAGAACAGGGTTATCCAGTATAAAATAATACAACGCGCCTACTTCACACCAAGTAGACTGTCTCAGTTTCGTACTATATAGTCGCCTTCCTGCTGGAGAAAGTGTGGGCAATTGGGTACAATGGGACTCATTCTGGTCTTGCCCCAAGATCAAGCCGTTTTGGAAAATGATCCTGTCGAACATACCCCTATGTATGGCTCCAAGGCTACATACTCGCCCATGCAGAGGCTGCTTGGTCTGGCATAGAAGAGTGGCATGAAGATGCCATTGTGAGGAATCTCTTCCATTCTATGTGGCTTGTGGCCTGCAAAACTATACTAACCGGCTGGAAGGCTGAGATCCTTCACCCCCGCCCTCCTGGGTCGACAGCTGTGGGCAACATTACTACCAAACACGTGTGCGCCAGAGAGGGGTGGCTACAGACAGTGACGGAGGCCCCACAATTAGACAAACTCTGGGATATATCTGATCAATACGTATAATATATCAGACAAGAATTCATACAATAACATATAGGTAGACTTATCACTTTTTACCGGTTGTTCATGTGACACAATATGTATACTATCCCATGTTCTCTGTATAGAATTTATAGCAGTACCGTACATGACAAATGTGGACTGTGAGAAACCCTGAGGGTGTACTAGTAGTCCCCAGGAATCCATTGCTCATGTGGCTACGGAAGGGCCATCCTTCTTGGATCCCAACCTAGGGGGCAGACCAGCGAGGGAGGATCACCTAGGCAGGGGGTCCTTGGGAACTGCGGAGAGGGCATCTGAAGGAGAAACATGGTACCCCCCCCCAAGTTCCTGACCCCAATCCATCTCACCCACCCTCGTTCATAGGTGATTGTCACCCAAGTTCTATCCTACCCCCCCCACCTTCCCTCAAGGAAAGGGAAGATAAATATCCTGGACGGCTAGGGAGAATAAACCCTTTTACAACTCTTGAACCGAACAGTGTCTTTCCTTCCTCAAAACCAATTATTCACGGTTCAAGTAAGAGGAGGAAAAGTGACGTACATGAGAAAGAGGGGAGTCAGATGTGCGAGAAAGGGGAGGAAGAAGACCCAGTGAGTCAAAGGCAGAGTTCCTGTATTGAGATCCCTTCATCCTCTACCTGTCTGGGGCATGAACCTCCTCAAGGCCCCTGTCCCTATAAATCACACTGCAGACAAGATTAACAGAATGTCTTATGAACCAAAACCACTCCCTAAAGGGATGGCGGGAATGCAATTACCCCTTTAATTCCTTTCTACCACAAAACCCTTTCCCACAGCTTTCAGGGGCATTTCCAGACCCATTACAACTCCCCCTTCCCCAGTTCCACGTAACACTGGGATGAAGAGGCGACTAGGATCAGTAAAGATTACTTAACATGGGGAAAGTAAGGGAAACCTACCCCAGAAAGAACTAAAGTTGTCCCACAAACAGGCAGGATCAGGCATTCAATAGCAACCATTCACACCAGACTCTACTTGACTGGTCTTTCACTATAAAATATGTGGTCTTACACAGGTGGAGGCGCAAGTATGAGAGCAAGCAGAAGAGCGAGTTGCCAGAGCTGCCCAGGACCAGAGGCCAGAGACCGGGATGCTGAGACGCTGCAGTTCGTAAGAGCAGAAGCGCGGCGAGAAAGTCATGTCTCCAGGGAGCCAAGACGAATCCATGTATGGGAGCCTAGAGGCATGCTGGTCCCCTGCAGAAACTGCAAATCGGAATGCTCGTTCCCCTGGGCCGGTGAGACAGCCCAGGTGTCCGAGGGGCAGGCGGTGAGGCCCTGACCTCGGAACAAAGAGCTGTTGTGAAGTCGAAGCGCAGAAGTCAGCCAAGCGAGTCTGAAAGCATTGCAGAGCCGGGCTCTCAAGAGCACAATACAAAGTAAAATGTGAAACGCGTAAGAAAGAGGACTGTGTTTGTGTGAGTGTTCGATTGAAGTTAAAGGGAAGACTTCAACGCTGGGAAAGATACAAGTAACAATGTAAGTGCAAAACTAATGAGACACGAGTGTGCGAAATAATAAAAGTAAGTAAAGGAGGGCCAGAAGCCCATGGAAAAGGTAGAAGAGGCACAAAAGGAAAAGAATGTAAAAGGGGCCAAAAGCCCATGAGGAAGCATGCAAGAGGCACAACATAGAGGAGGAAAACATGAAAGTGTTGCAGAAAGCACGTGCAGAGGAAATCAAGAGTAACAAACAAAGAGAAGGGCAAAGGGTCAGAGTGGACATGCTGCTGAAATGGTGTTTGGAACTAAAAGGAGCCCAAGCTAGAGGAAGGGCACCATGTGAAACCAAAAAGGAACCGATATATTGTATGTTGTTATGAAAGAGGCCTGAGCTTGGGGAAGGGATCCCTGAGAGGCCTATTTAGAAAATTAAAGTGATCAAGTTAAAGCTTAGGGAAGGGAACCCCAAGGAACTCAAAGACACTGGAGGTATTTGAAATCACAGTAAGGGTCCTGCGGAGAAGGTCTTACGGACAGCCCTGTTAAGTGAACCCACCTGTGACATTGACCAAATTGCACCTGGTGAGAAGACACCTGAAATCAATCCTGGTTTCGCCACTTTTGTTGAACCACAATTTTCCCTTTTTAAAAGACTTCCCACCACATTGTTGTACAGCGCGAGGGCAAGCACGAGTTTAGGACACTGACAGATACTAGACGATGGCCGTTAGAAACATCAGTTAAGGGAACAATCCCTTTAGAGTAAGTGCCAGTCAGGCAGTCAGGCATGCCATCACTCCAGGAACCTTAATAAATAAAGGTTTTAAAACAAATACTTTTGAGTCTGCGTCTCTTGAAAACGCCCGTCTCACAGGACCCACCTATGGACGTATATGTACATGCTATGTGTGCTGCGATGAAAGTGCAACATTGTTCTTTCCGTTTACCAGAACCCTGCCCAGACTGCGATAACTATTGCATTTATTACTTCGACTATTTTCTGTGTTTCACTACAGGGGGTATTGGGAATGGTGGATAAAGCTGGATAGGAAGAATGTCACGTCTATATTTACATGCGATACTCACCCTGGTTGTTGTACGCTTTACATTCTAATAATAACACCAACCAAAAAAAAAAGAAAAAAGGAAGAAGTCCTGTTGCCATTCCAGGAGCTCAGAAACAGAGCCTAGTAACCTGTGTAGCCGTGCCAACTGCAGACTTGTGGACGACTCTTGAAGAGGCCTAGCAACCTTTACTACCACTATCCCTGTGAAGCCCTGCTGGACTACCTGATCTGAGAAGGCCCTCTGCTGTGCTCCGACCCTTGGGCTGGTGGGACCAACCAGTTTCAACGTCCTCATGCTTCTGCAGCTTTGAGCCTTCGGAATAGGAATAGTCCCTGGTCCACTGGGTGGACCAAGCAGCTCTGAATTGGTCCTACCACGCCAGAAGCATTGCCGTTCCACGTTTTCATCTGGCTCTTTGGTGGTGGGCAGCTAGTCCTACAAGTTGCCTTCCTTCCAAGTTCCAGCTTCCCAGTGTCAAGGAATCCTGTCCTGTAGGGCCGTCGTCGTTCGTGACTGGAGAGATGCCTGCTGTTGCCCGTCTGCAGTTGCTGGAACTGGCTTCCTTCCGTCTGTTGGTGTGTCCTGAAGAGACCTGCATCAGTGCCAGTGGCATTTCTTCATTGGAAAGGGTCACACTCAGATCCTTGACCCGACCAGAATCTTCCTTGCACCTGCAGCTCCGGGGCATCTTCTACTAGGAAAACCTACCTCCAGCGACTCCCAATTGACCTGCCTAGTCACTTGGGAACATCAGAGTAAAGGCGGGGAGTAATTATCTCCCCTATAATAAACTTTGTGAATAACTGATTTATTTTGTTCCATCGCTTATTAAACAGTTATTTTAAAAGCTGTTCTAAAGAGATAGAAAAAATATCTTAACTTACTTGTAAAGTCCTTGAGAACTCCTCTGGAACATTTTGCACCACCACAACATAAACTCTTCCAGACTTTTTCCCCTCTCCTGAAGGAACTTTATGACTTTTGAGCACAAGACTAACATAGGGACTGGACTTTCTTGTGAACTGGTTTCCTTACTGCATAATTCCTTACCTTTCTTTCAGGTGCTTAAGTTAACTGTATGCATTTCTACAAACCAAAAGGTGACTATATGTTTTATAGCTGAGTGTTGTCTGATAGTATCTGCTTGATTCATTGTTCTATTGTGTTTTTGTACTTATTGGTCTAAGCAGAAACACTGTGTTTCACTGTATGGACTCTTTGAGGACTGTATGGACTCTTTGAGGACTCTGCAGGATTTGTCACAGTCCACACAGACCCTACCTAAAGTCTCCACCCAGGTGGCCAGGGGAAGCCAGCCTCAACCCTGGGGGTGTTATTAGCCGGCAGGATCACCTGGGAATAGAAGGGCCGCAGAAGGACTCAGTTGAAAGAGATGCAGCATTAGTCTTCCTCAAAGGAAGAAACGTCAGTAATGCCCAAATATGTAATGGCTTGCTGTCAGATGGAAGTTCTTTCCCAAATCCAAGTACTTTGATGTTGATACATTTTTTTATAATCCATCATTTATTGGAAATAAGAACCCCTCCAATAAAACCATCCATAGAAATGATGGTAAAAGTCCCTTTAATCCGCAGAGGAATGGTAAAAACAAATCTCCAAATATTAACATCTTAGAATCTGAAAACCTTAAAGCTGTTGTGAATCAGAACCACTCATTAAGTCCTAACACAACTTGTAGAAGATGTAATTAAAGATGGAATTGAGACATAAGTCAAAACAGAAAAGGAGATTAGAACATTGAGGACTTCAGGTCTCACCATGTTCAAAGTACTGGGACGAAGAAGAGGGATGCAGAAAAGAAGAGAAAGCAGGTAGAAAGTTGTCGGAAGCGGCTGAACTGTGTGAAGTGAAGCATTCATTGCGGATTGACACAGGCTCGTTTCCTGTTTGGGTCCTTGTCGCTAGTGCTAAGGGCACGAAGCTGCACTAACCTGTGGCTGAGGACTGGGGTTTCTGGCGTTTCTTTGAGGCGTTTCTTGGGCATCTGCATTGCGATACCTCTGTGCCTCTTGTGGCTGTGAGCTAGGGATAGAGGTGCGATGCAGGCATCATAGTGACCAGTGACCCAGTGAGCCTTGGCATCTGTGACATCTCTGGCCGGCACCCGTGATTGGCACCTGTGGTCGCCATGCGGTAAACTGAGCGGACGAGACGCCCTGTATTGCATCAGAGGCCGAGGTAAACCCGTGGGAGTGTTCGGATTTGCCTCACTCGTGTGGCTGCTTTAGCCACTCTGTTGCCAATCTGTTGCTCTTGTTCCTACTCTCCTTCTGTTCTCCCAAACGTTTCCTCGTTAGCTTTTACCTGCACGGGAGTCATTATCCCATTTGCCCCCTATTGCAAACATAGTGGTGGCAGCTCGGTGCAGAGTGGGAAATTTATGAGAATTGGGGCGTGGTGGCGACTGTGGGGCTGTGTGCCCTTTGAGCCACCCACGGCTACTCCAACGAGATTGCAACGGAGTGTGCGAAGAGAGTGGTCACCAGTGGTCCTGTTCTGTTTTTCTGCAAAGGAGCAGTGCAGTAACTCTTCTGGAGTAAGAGGGAGTGTCTTGGAGCTATCTAAAATGCTGCGGATGAATGCGGTGTGTGCTGCAATAGTTCTTCTATTTTTACTTAGCTTCCACTTCCTCACAGCAGAGCAGATAAGTGTTCACAGGTGTTCGGAAGAGGCTTTGGGGGGGGGGGGGGGGGCGGTGCTGCGCATGCCACAGAGTCAGCCTTGTGGGACCTGTGGTTGCCAGCCTGAGCACTAGTTCGCCTCCTGTGGCGACGCCAGTTGATATACCCCCGCGCCACTGTCTTTTTGTTTTGTTGCCACGCTGGCCTGAAGAGCTTGCGGTAACTTGATAAGCAATGCCAAATCTAAGGAACGGCTATGGATTTCGCAATGATGGTCTCGGCCAGGAACGAAGGGTGGGGAATGCTGACCACTTTGCGCCTGTAGGGGTGGAGCCCACGTCTACAGTAGCTCAATCTTCCGGTTTATTGTCGAAGAGAAGGCATGTTGAGCTCTCTGTAAAAAGGACAGACTTGTGTCAGGGCGACTCTGGGGTTCAAAAGGAGTGCACATCTGCGCCTCTGATCATGGTCTCCAAAAGGGTTGTCAGATTCCATGCTTCCACGCCACAGCAGTCCCATTTTGGTTCCCTTTAAAAGCCCCTCCTCCCCTGCAACATCTCCAACATCTCAAAACACAACAATAGTAGGAACGGCTCTAGTGTTTTTGCTAATCACCCTGCCCTCTCCCTATACAGTCCCCCTTGAACCTGGCAATTTTTGTATTTGGGGATCCTAACAGAGGGGTCTCGCGTCATCTGGGTCTTTGATTCAACCACCGTCCCTGCTTTCATTGGGGGTGGTCACAGGGCAGGATTGAATCCAATATGATGAAGAATCACTGGAGGACTCATTTCACATTCTTTCAACAGCCAATAAAGGCCTTTTAAGGGACAACACTGATCTGGAGATGGCTTTCATCCAAGAGGACCTGGGAAAGGGAAACAGACTGGGATGCAGATTTTTGTGGGGACGCTGGTACTAGTTTGCTTTGGACACTGCTGTCCAAGCAAGGCTCTCATTTGAGAGATCCAGATTCAATTTATCATCTACAGAAGACACTAATCGTACCATAGCCTCTGTTCATTTGGATCACAGATTGGATTCACAGGCAGGGTTCACTAAACTTGTGGACAGGAGACCTGACAATCCCTTTATCTGTGATGGAAGAAATAGGATTTAATGGTGACCACGTAACTTAATCGCAATTATCTTGCACAAGTAACCCTGCCATATCTAAATACAGGTTATCGGACCATCTCCTACTAATGCTCGATTGTGTGAGAAAGATCACACTACCCTGTCGATGGAAGAATATTTGCTATCGAGGGGGCACCAGGCCTCTCCTCCCCAGGACATTGCTTTCTCTTTGCCTTCAAATTTGCACATTAGTTTGAATCTCGCCATAAAGACATTGACAGACACTCATGACAAAATGAATGGTGGTGGGAGGGGTTTTAACGGGCAACAATCTGCATTTAACAATCTGTCGAATCGCATTGTGCTTTTGGAAGGTTTTATCAAGGGTATGGTCCCGGTTAAGGATGACATTGGGCACATAAATTCAGCATTGGGGAATGTACAGAAAGCAGGTTGGAGGAAAGGGTGACCTCTTTTTATCAACTGTCTAGAGGGGGTGTTGTCCAATCAGCTGGGTCAGATGGAGCAAGGGTTGACTTGGTGGATAGTGGAAATGTCCCCAGTTTGTAATCAGTGGGGGTGCCACTATGGCAGACGCCATTATTTCTGTACTTTCTATGACACCCAATAGTCCCACTGCTTTATTGGAGGCAGTTGCCAGTTTGAAAAGTCAACAAAAGAGGGGTGGGGTGTCTAAGGCTTCTCCTCCACTGGTAGACAAGCTGGTGGAAAGGGTTGAACAAGAGGCCACCACTGCTTTGAAGAGTAACCACTTAACTTCTAAAGAGAAAATTATATATATATATATATATATATATATATATATATATATATATATATATATATATATATATATATATGCCTACTGTGTCTTTAAAAGGAATACATCAACTGACCAGGGTTGATGAAATTGATCGACTTGAACCAACAATCTAGAAGTACAGAACAGACTGGGGGGTGCAACCTTCCCTAGGGGGCACGAGTTTCCTCACAGAGTAACTGAGATATGGCCCATTGTGGCACCGCTCCCAGCCAACAGTTACGACTGTAGTTCAGCCGTCTGGCAGTATGGTGGAGAGATGCGATAAGGGCACTGCTACTGGTCACAAGTCCTTGTCTACTGAGCCGGATACTCGGCTGTCAGACACCCGGCAGCACGTTGTGTTGCGTGAACCACAGGGGCCCAACATAACTTTCACGGATCATCCGTACACTAGAACCAAGATCACTTAATTCGGGAAGATCACAGGTAAAAACCAGGCACGGGTGACCGTGGCTAGCCAGACCATTCAAATAACAGGGTGTGCCACGGTAGGCTCAGACCTTAGTAATTCAAGCGCGGATGTCCTGGGTACCCTAATGTTCACCCCTTGGAGTGATGGCGAGAAACAAGGCAGAGGCGTGGACAAAGAGGGAGCTCAATTGCAATCAAAAGAGTCGGAGAGAGCACCTGATAAGCATTGTTCATCAAAGATATTAGGATGAGTATCCAACGATCAATCCAACGACTCAAGTAGGTTAAATAGGTCTAGAGCAGAGGTCGCCAAATGGTCAATCGCGGGCGACAAGTAGCTCGCCTGAGCCTCTTCAGTCACCCGTGCTGGAGATACCGAAAAATAAACACTTTCTTAAATTATATTATTTAATGTTGTGTTTTGCAGCTATATTCCGTGTTCAGGATCCGAACCCTGGTCGTCCCATTTACAGGGGGATGGGGGGAGCTTGGCTGCTGTGCCACTTGCAGCTGCTTACAAATTCACTGACAGATGTCAGTATGGCTCTGCTTGTGCAGGCCACCTGTAGTACCATAGATGGCCTTGTGCGCCCCCATGACACTGTCTTGCTTAAGCAAGCTGCTCTTTTGCCAGAGATGTCAGAGGGGCTGGGGCGGGATCAGGTTCATTGCGACCACGCAATGAAAATATCACAGTAGCACTGCTGCTCGCCTGAAAGTGTTCAAAATAATACTTATAAAATGGTGCAATTTCTTTCATGTGGCTTCTTTCCAAACTCCACACTGTACTTTTCCATTTTAAGTCATTTCCATGACACAGGTACACCCACTTTTAGTACATTAAGCGATCCATAGACATGCTGTACAGTAGAAGCCTACCAGGGTAGCTCAGCAGGTTGACACACCGATGCTGAGATGTTATATATTCAAAACTGCAGGTTGTTAATTGTATGACTTTTTGCAATGCCTTATAAAAAAAGTGCTATAAAATGTGCTTGGCCAGGGCATGGGTTGGGCTGGTTGCTTGCTTACATTCAGGGCGGAGGTGGGGATATTTCTGCCTCTGTAGTGAAAATCAAAAGTGAAAAACATGAAACCACATTTTAATTTCCTAAATACTGCTGTCAGCACAACAGAAGCATTTATTTCTGATTAACCAGTTTGACAAGCATATAACTTGTTTATAAATATAACCTGTGATAAAACACAGACGGGCACACAAATAACAGAGTATATGTGGTGTCTGACAAAAAAAACATTTCAAAGAAAACTAGTGAACGCAAGCAGCATTTTTCAATTTGGAAATTACTTTTGTTTTTTTATGGAAGTGTGAAATGCACATTTGGAAAACAGCATGTACAGAGCCTGCATAAAACGCAAAGGAAGGGGCACATAAATTACAGGATATTTGTGTGGTAATATCTATCTTTTTATGAGACAGCTACTAATAAATGATAATTCAACAAAGAGGTTTTTGAAGTTCTTAATATAATTGTGAAGGCATATGTTATTCCATCTGTTTATAGAGGGGAAATAATCGGGGCTAAAAATAATGGGTAAAAATTCAGAGGTTTATAAATATCCCCACCCCGATATTGCTCGCTAGTAGCTCTCCACTGTTGGCCTCCACTACAAGTAGCTCTAGCTAACGTAAAGGTTGGAGACCCCTGGTCTAGAGTATTGGCCATTTTTCAACAGATTCCCCAGTTGAGATCCATTACATCAGACGACATTGATTGGATATCCCTCCCCCCTCGTAAATAACCAACATTTGGCCTGTTACTTTTATTCAGAAAGCGGAGCACCCTAATTTATGCTATTAGTAAGGTGCTTGCAATAGTGATCTTGCAAGATCTAAAAATTCTATCATCGACAGTCCCATGCCCCGTCTCAATTACAGCTAGGGTTTAGGAAGCAATTGGGGACTTCTCTAAATGCTTATGTTCTGCCACACCTGCTGCATAATGTTCATCATAGTCAAGTTGGGCGGTCCAAATGGCCTCGCTGGACAGGACTAGTGCATGTGACTGTGGTAGATCAGTGTTGTGGTCAAAACTGCTCAAAATGAATACCCACAGGAAGTTAGGGCAACTGTTAGCGCTCCTGCACATAGCAATTTACAGGTTCGTCTGACTCGAGAGGGTTCCCTTTCCACTACAATTAATTCATATGTCGGTCTGAAACAAGGTTGCACACTTTCACTAATCCTTTTCAATCTTTATGTGTGCGATGTGGACTCCCTGTGGCAGGGGCCATCCAGTTCGTCAGCACAGCTTGGTAGTTTCAGGATGAACTGGCTTGCCTTTGCTGACAATTTCATTCTTGGTGAGGGGCTTACAATGCAAGTTGAATATTTTTTCCCAGTACTCACTTGACAATAATGTGTCACTTAGAGCCAAATCAAAGGCGGTTGTGTTCTTCAGATGCTCTAAACCTTAGGTCATGCATTGGGTACTGGGCTCAGAAAGACTGGAACTATTATCATCCTTGCGATATTTGGGATACAATCTGAATAATACATCATCTGTAGGTATGTGGAGGAACTTGCTCTGTGAAAAAGTTTGAATTTCTCATCCCCCAAATGAAATGTTTATTTACTAGAATGTGGACATTTTCTATATTGCCCATCGTCCGATTCTACCTGGCTAAGATTGAACCAGTTTTGTTGTATGGACTCGACAGAGATTTACTGGATCTGGGGAACCTCCTTAACATAATTCAGGGTAAACTGTGGAAGGTGGTGTTGAGTTTATCTCTGGCAATTCCCAATTCGGCCATTAAGCAGGTGTCCGATTTCCCTTAAGGCATTTCCCTTAAGGCATGCCTTTTGTGGATAAAATTGCTGACCTATATGAAAGTCCTTCATCCCTTGGAGAATTCATTATATGCTGACTTGAACATCATGACGAAAATGGAAGAAACAATGACTTCCATCTATTCTTTCAAGAGTCGGATGCAGGGTGTGTTAATATCAATTGGGGCTTCAGAGGAGGAGTTAATATACCGACCAAGGGTGGTAAAAAGCAGACTGTTTAGGTTTGATTGGGCCGAGACCATTGATGGTATTGGAACATACTCTATACGGAATATGGCCACTTTTCTCACAAGCAAGATTGTATACCTTTATATCTGCAGCAATTCTCGTGTAGTAGAGTGCACGCCACATACCTTCATTTTAGGTTGAACCAGTTGCATTTCAGAGAAAGGTCTAGACATTGGAATGGCCTGCAGGCACTTAGCACTTTGACATATTGTAGATTTTGTAAAAATCGTCAATTTGAAAAGTACTGGGTCAGTGTATGTCTGTATTTTATTGAGAATAGGCTTAGTTGTTATAAAGACAAATGTGGCAGGGACTCTGACTTCGATTAATGTACTCTGGTGCAGATTAATGTGGGGGGACAATGTGTCATTGATTTTAGCTTTGAATAACTTAAGAGGTCTTTTGGATCAAATGACAGGAATCGTGTGATCTTATATAATCGTGTATTTTTTTTATTTTTGCCATGTCTCAACTCTATGTTGAAGTTGGAAACTGTGGGAGACGCTGGAACTGCCATGATTAGCAGATTGAAGTCCGGTTCTGAGATAGTCTCTCCCTTCAACGACCCTGGCTGCAGAGGTTGCACAGCGGAAAGCGTTGCTTGTGAAAGCTTTCCCCCTGAAGAACACAGATGCAGAGGTCGCGCAGCAGGCAGCGTGGTTTGTGAAAGCTTTCCACAAGGTAAAGTGGATGCTGGTGGCAGGCGGGCACCCAAGTGTCCTTGGAGCGAGGAGCGCTCCAAATCCCGACCGGCATGGGCTACAGGAAGCAGAAGGAAGCAGGATAGCGAGGGGCGTGCATCAAAGAAGGCAGAGTACCTGGAAGCAGCAGAGCAAGCGGATGCATGTGCAATACCCGGAGAGTTCACTACAAGTATGTTACCATGGAACGCTCTGATCAGCCGCTTACCCAAGCTAATGTTTTTGAATACGAAGAAGTTAAGGTGGCAGTATAGAAGAAGTTAAGGTGGCAGTATAACAAAACATTTGATTACCGAACGAATACCAAGAAGCTAAAGTGGCAGAAGAAGAACTCTGGCAAGAAGTGTATCACAATTCGGATAAAAGTCATTGACTTTCTCAGAATCAAAGCAGGGCAATATTGAGTCAGGAGAATCAGAACCACCACTGCCAAAGCCAAAAGAATGCAACTAAGAACCAAGTTGTTTGGGAATCATATTGCCAAAATGAGAGCGAAACAAATGTAAATTACCTAAACAAGCATTGTCCAAGTCAAAGAGATCTGGAATAAAAGACATTAATCAGCAATTGGTTAAAAGAAAAGTGGGAAAACTGAAGTGGCAGTAGAGCTGCCTTCCTGACGGGAAGCATTCAGGAAGGGAGGAGCATAATCTGCATTGCATGAAGCAATCACAAGTGTGGAATAACCAGCTCCACTCATATCTTCCCAAGAGAAGTAGTCAAAACTGATGGAAAGTTAAAAGACTTTGGTTGAAGTAAATCACACCACAGAAGTACTTGTAGTAGTAGAGGTTTTCATTAATCCTGGCAGGCGAGTACACCAGGACAGGAACTTTAAAGTCATTGAAGCACTATACTGTGGATGAACTGGTTGAATATTTGGAACTCTTGGATTGAAGTCGGAGAAAAGATGTTCTTAAAACCAGAGGGACTTTATTATTTGAACTTTGTTACAAGCTGGAAAAAGACCGATTTTGAACTGTGGAGTAAAAAACCTGTCTAATCCGGGGAAGAGGAATTTCCCCCAGTTACAAGGAGAAACAGTTCGCAAATGTATACTGACTAGAACTTATTTTGATTTGAATTGCCATCCATTACCTTGTTAAATTTTTGTATGAAAAGGTGTGAGAGACAGGTTCCTTTCTTCTTTTTTTTAGTGTTTCGATTGGTTATTTTGAGAGGCAGGGACATCCTTGTTAGGGTAGGGATAGTGAGGCATTTGTCAAACCGATTTAAGCTAATAAAATGGCATTTTATGAAAACCCTTTACAAAGTTATCTGCCTCCCATTTCTGACCCCTCATAGGACCCTTAACCACACTCGCATCTCCGGAAACTAAGCCTTGACCACTCCATATGCTTACCTTGATTGGGTTTGGCTAGCCTCTCAGAGTTCCCCCGTTCACTATAACTGGGATAGCTTCCAGAAATCTGTCCAACAGGCCACATTTTATAAATCCATCTTAATACCCAGCCTAAATAATTCAGACACAAGTGGTTACCCCTTCCACAGGTCCAGAGGATGGCACGGATTGTTGAGTTGTGCACATTGAAGCAGCAAATGTGGCAGAACACCTCAATAACTGAAGAACTCAGTGTTTTCCGATTTTTCTCCAAGAATCCTAAGAACTAAAGTCTGCTAAGTTTCTGCACCTTGTATTGTTTCTCCATGAACCTTTTCCATTCCAGAGATATGAGGTCATCAATACCCTGCATTTTCAGACTCTCGTCTAGCTTCTAGTCTAGCTTTATTTGCTCCAATAATCTTCCTTAACACCAAGAAACCAGATTCATACCTTGGTCGGGTCCGTAAAATTGGCAGATGGTGGGTCACTGCTCTTTCTCCAGTCATTCCTTAATTCAGGGGCTAGTTTCCGCTCTGAAGCCCAGATTGTGTAATAAGCCTCTGTGTTAGTGTTGAGCGGTAAGACCCGGTACATTTTATGGTGGGGGAGGGGGGGAGACCACAGCGTGTTCCTATCTCGAGTCCTATTGCAGCAGCTGGGCCCCTATCAGAGATGCTGCCTCCATCCACTGCTCAGGCACAAGTGCTTACTGCTGGTTTGCTAGAAGCAGATGCCTGATCTTGCCCACTGTCGAGCCAGAGTTGAGATGGCATTGGCATTATAGTGAATCCTTTTTAAATGTACTACCCTCCTACCTCTTTCTCAGAGCGAGTTAAGTCCCTCAAATCAACCAGAGGTTATCATGTATTAAATTATAATTATCTCACCTTAAAGGAATTTGCAATGGGTTAAGAGCTTCCATTACAGTGAGTTAGGTCATTCAGGGTGACCTCTGAGCACTACACAATTCAGAATGAGACCATGCCTAACAGCAGTGGAAAAGAAAAGCGGACTAGTCGTTGGAAAGCACAAGACATTCTTCAACATGTTCAATTAGAAAGCTAGAATGTGAGCAGGTCTACTCCTTCTTAAACCATGCTCTACACTACAGCTTTGAAGCAAACGCCTTGTCCTAAGGATGCTCTACTTATAACCCCCATCCCACTTTTCAAGAAGCAGCATCCTTACCTGTGTTGAAGACATGAACGTCAATCTGTCGCATGGTCTCATAGTCCTCACCAGAGCAGTAGCCCCCAAAGGAATACACTTTATGCCCAACTGCCACTGCTGCGTGGTTTACTCTCCGTGGGCCTCCTTCCAGGTGCACGGTCCACCGAAACATTCCCTCCCAAGGTGGCGGCGCCGTGAGAAACCAGGTGCTGCTGGGGCTCTCCGGCTACCATCCCCGCACTTAGTGGCGCTGGACGCGGCCTCTTCCTGCTGCAGGGAAAGGAGAGATAGTGGCACACAAGTCACATCTTACACCAGAGCCTACTTCTGTGCCAACTCAACCTGGACTTCAACCGCATAAGGTCATACAGAAGGAAGGGGCGCCTACTCACATGAAATTGGGGCAATAATTATCATACAAGAAGATGTTCCCATTGGCAAACAGACAGTTATTTCATGATAATTAATATTCACACAGCAGTTATTTTAGGCAATCGATAGTATAATAATTTGCAACTGATGCTAAATATCACTTTTTACTGATATCAAATATTTAAAGTGCAAGCAAACTTATTTAGTGCTACAATTGTCAAATCAAAAAGGCATTACCAACACATAAAAGTACCCAAAAAAAAGAAAATACAAAAAAAAAAAAAACACATTCACGATTGACAGAAAACATTTATCAACATAATGAAGAGTAGCAAAAAGTGTCATTAATGTCCAAGAAAGCGTGAATGCTTGATTAAAGGAAAACTTAACAAATGCATTCATTAGCAATTAGTCTATTTGCTCTAGAAGAGAAATCTACAAGGACATCTTTTTTGAGTGTAAAGTCACTAAAAATCCCATTTGTTTTTCTTTTTTCTTTTACAAACCATGAGATATTAACGTGCTGCTCAAACACAGGGTAGATATAAAATCACGGGTTAGTGTAAACTTAATTGCCTGCCTTCATCAAGACCATTAATTCTTCTGGCCATATAAGATGAAATGAATACCTAGTCTAATCGGACAGGGTGGTACGATTTCAATGAAGAGGTGGTGAAATCATGTGGCTCAGCATTAGGCGCAGTTGCAGGGTACATTGGTTGAGGTGATGATAGTTCCTAGGTGTCCAGGGCATAGTATGGTTAGGTAGGGTGAACCTACATATGGAAGGGCTAGATTCAGAGAGTCTGCCCATACTTTAAGTGTTGGCCTACCCGAATAGGAGGCTAAGAAGCCTCACGTCATGGGTTTTGTAAAGTGCAAGGTTTCAAGAATATATCTTAAGATGTGCAGTGTATGGGAGAAAGATTACACAAGGCTGTGGGAGCCCCAGTAATCGGTAATGAGAACGAACATAGAGGAGGCCCAACAAGGATGAAAACACATGTGGGGGGCTGCTGACGGTACTCTTGTTCAGAAGAGAATTGCCTAGCATTTCGGTGCTGGACTGCCCTTGTGGGTGGGACCAGAATGATATGCAAATATATCTGTGAAAGGTGCAGTGAGCTAAAACGTGGTTGTTTGTTTATTTCTAAAGCGCACCCGACCCAAGGGTATTACGGCGCAGAAGAAGGAAAAGAGGATTGTTCAGCTTAGGTTACATTGATGTGCGTTGCAGTACAAACTATTAATTAACAGTCCTGGCCTCGATCACACAAATGAGCAAAAGGCAGCAGAGAGCATCAAGCAACAGTTATATACAATATATACAATTATACGGATGCAGATGTATATACAAATATACGCAGTAGTGGAAAGTGCTGTGGTAGTGTGGTAACGGGTCAAATGTTATGCTCCTTAATCCATTGGATGAGGTTAGATCTGAAGCGTGGGTAGGGCATGTCTTCTCTTAAAGAGGGTGGGAGTGAGTTCCAGTTTTGGGCAGCTTTGACCGGGAAGCTACTTCCACCAGTCTTCATACGTTTAAATCTAGGCACTTGAAGTAGGTTAGTATTGGCTGTTCTGGAAGGGCGGTTAGTGGATTGTCTCCGGAATCTGGAGGTAAACTACTGGGGGGGGGGGATATGTAAGCATTTATGAGTTAGGGAGGCTGATTTGAGGAGAATTTTCTCTTTGGTGGAGAGCCAGTTGTTGGATCTTATCAAGTCAGATATGTGGGCTTTCTTGGGAATGTTGAGGGCTGCTCTTAAAGCATTATTTTGTAAGATCTGGATCTTGTTGTAGCCTATGTATAGGGTGTTGCAAAAATCCAGTTTAGATAATACCAAGGCTCTTGCTAGAGTAATGCAGTTGTTAGGTGTAAGGAATGGCTTAGCTGCTCTAATTAACTTGCACATGTAAGCGGTGGCGAGGCCATGGAGTTTACTTGTTTTTTGAAGGTGAGAGTGGAGTCTAGGTAGAATCCAAGAGTTTTCACTTCTTTGACTACTGGGATGTTGTTGTCTATGGTAAAGTTAGAATATAGATGACCTAATTTATTGAGATTAGCCGCGGTGCCCAGAATGAGGAGTTCCGTTTTATCATCATTCAGGAATAGTCCATGAGAGGCCATCCATGCCTGGATGATGAGATATACTCTGTTCACAAAGGCCAAATCCTTGTCGTAATCTCCCGTCAACGGGATGAGGATCTGTGTATCATCTGCATAGTTAGTGTAGGTGATACCCAGGCCATATAGATCATCAAAAAGGGGCTTTGTGAAGAGGTTGTACAGAGTGGGCGAAACACATGAGCCCTGAGTCACACCACAAGTGATAGGAATAGGGTCTGCGGCTGCTGAAGGTGCGAAGACCTGATTGGTTCTATTATCTAAGAAGGATTGAATCCAGCCTATGGCTTCTTGTGAGAAGTGGGTGGCCGAGGCTAAGTGGTGGCAGAGAGTCTTATGATCAACCAAGTCAAACGCCGCTGAGAGGTCAAGCAGCAGAAGTAGTGCTGTGTTACCATTGTCCCTAAGGGTGTCTTTTTGTGCTTCAAGGTCAATCAGTGCAGTTTCTGTTCCATGTTGTGGTCTAAACCCTGACTGACGTACTCCTAGGAGGTGGTTGCATTCCAAATATTGTTGAATTTGGAGGTACGCTACCTTGTCCAGAGTTTTAAGCAGGAATGGCACTGTCGAAATGGGACGATATTTGTGGGAATGGTCGGGTCAAGTGTTTTTTTTTTTTTTTAGAAGTGGGAGGACCAACGACTGTTTCAACTTGTTAGGAATGGTACCGGAAGAGAATGAGGCCTTTATACGTTTGGTTATGAATGGGAAAGGTCCCTTGCGGCATCCTTTATGATTTGTGCAGGGCAAGGGTCGCTGTGGCAATTGGAAGGTTTGAGAGTTAAGATGACTTTTTCAACTTCTAGAATGGATACTTTCTTAAAGTTGAAAAGGGGTTTAGGTAGTTCGGACAGGGTGAGAGGTGAGGTGTTCGAGGGCACAGGGGCCGTAACATTGTTAGAGTTAGAGGCGAGGAGGAGGGATTCTTTTTTGTTGTTGATTTTAGCCTGCAATGTCGTTATTTTATTAGCTAGAGCACTCTGAAAGCTAGTGCACCAGGTTTTGTCCTTGAGGCAGGTGTCAGGGGCTTGGATAGGTGTTTCCAATTCTTTAAGGATTGTGAATAGTTCTTTTGTATTGGAATTAGCTTGGGTGATGCGCAAATTGTAGGATTCTTGTTTAGCAAGGATTATTTCTTTTTTGTATAGAGAGGCTAGTTTTTTGAGGTTGTTAGTTTCAGAAGGGTTTAATCTCCAGATCTGTTAACATTTACGT
The DNA here is from genome assembly GCF_040938575.1 of Ambystoma mexicanum. NCBI lineage: Eukaryota > Metazoa > Chordata > Amphibia > Caudata > Ambystomatidae > Ambystoma > Ambystoma mexicanum. The sequence continues at coordinate 1,286,771,633 of NC_090928.1, forward strand.
TCCTCAAGTCTAACGGCTTTTAGGTGGGGAGAGAACCATGAATTAACATGTTTTTTCTGTTTGCATTTTCTGATTTTCAAAAGGTGCTATGGTATCCAAAGCGGATAGCATTACCTTATTGTACTCTTCAACCAAGGTAAATGGGTCTGCAGAGTCAGGGAGATAATTCAAGGTAAAGATGATCAGAGAAATTAGTTTGTCAGCTGTAATGTTATTTTTGTTCCTTGTAGGAATAGCAGGAGCTATACTGATGGTATGATAGTGGGCTGTGACTTCAAGGGTGAAAGAGATCAGGCGGCGGTCAGACCAGGGCAGGGGTGTTCTGGCATTAATGGACGTTACACAATGGTGTTCCGCTATCCAATCAAGGGTTCTGCCCTTAGTGTGAGTGGCGCCTGTTATCTTTTGGGCGAAGCCTAATTCCTCAATGGAATCACTGATCTGTGTGGCATTGGGATCTGAGGGGTCTTTGTAGCCAAGATTAAAATCTCTTGGGCGAAGACTTGGCAATGTATTTTTGAGGTTATGTTAATGTTAAAGGACATTTGTACCGCGCACTATCACCACCGGAGTGGTCCCCTGGCGCTCTGGCGGCTCTGAAAGAGGAGGGGAGGGGAGGTTGAGTTAGTGGGAGGAGGCAGGAAAAGTGCAAGAGAGCAGTGATGTGCTGTTGGCGGCCTCAGCCCGGTGGGTTCGTTGGCTGGGCCTGGGGTGTTTGCGGCTGGTAGTCGTAGTGTAATGTTGTGCAAGACTATGTGTGTTTTTGTTTTGTTGTTCAAATGTAGTGAAGTTTGTGCGGTTTGTTGTGCTGTAGATTTTGGTTGTGTTTGGTTTGGAGTTTGAGAGGTGTATGCAGAAAAGGAAATTGTTAGTAGGGTTATTAGTTTGCATCTCTATCCTGAATTCAGTCGCTCGTCTTGCGCATTCTCCCCTGGTGCGGCTCTGTCCTGATCGGGGTCCGACTGGCATACAGGTTCCTTACTCCTCTGGCCCCCACCTCTAACATGCTCTCTCATAGCTCCCCTTATCCTCCCTTCATAATCCTGTGGCCAGTGCACCTGCCAATGTCAACCTCTCAGGCAGAGTGGGGATTGCCAATATCTCGACAATTCCACACCACTGTGGTACCCGGCGGGAACTAAGGGACGGGCGAAAGTGTTGGTGGGATTGTCTGGGGGAGTTGGCTCAGTCTTTGTGCGTGCCGCCTATGTTCCAGTCTATCCGGTGTCACCCGTCCAGGTGCAGTGGGAGCTACCTTCTCGGGTCGGGGATGTCCGTGTCCTTTCCGGATTAGTCATCCTTTTTCCGGTTTCGGTTTCCAGATTTAGTCTGTGGTGTTGAAGAGCCAGGTTTTTAGTGATTTCCTGAATTTTAGGTGATCTTCAGTGTTTTCTTTTGGGATGTCGTTCCGGGTTTTTGCGGCTAAGTGGTAGAAGGAGGTGACTCCAAGTTTTTTCTTAAGGTATGGTTTGAGTTCCAGGCGGATTTCGTTGCTTGATCGGAGGGGGCTCGTTGGTTTGTAGACTGTCATTTTTTTTTTGTAGGAATTCTGCTCCTTGTTCGCTGATTGCCCTGTGCGTTATGCACATTGTTTTGAAGGTGATGCAATGTGTTACTGGGAGCCGGTGTAGTGTTTTTAGGGCTGGAGTGATGTGGTCTCTTCTGGATAGTTTGAGGAGTAGAAGGAATGGAATGTTTAAAGGTAACACATAAATGGGTTTTAAAGGGTTGGGTTGAAAGGAAAAATATTGACGATAGAGACACTTATTTTTCAAAAGAAACTCATTCAGTTTTATATTAAGGCAGGGAGAAAGAGAACCCTATATATACCCGGAGAATTGGTGGCACTCGAACCTATGAGCAGAGAGAAGGGTCAAGGGACCTATCCAGATGCCCATACACAAATGTGTCCGTCTGCTGTGCAGTTTTGACAGTGGACAAACTCCTGTGAAAACTCCCATATCGTTGAATGGACTAAGTGGCCTATGCAGTAAAAGTCCCAGGAACTTGCTGCAAAGCATGCCTAAAAAGAGGACAAATACGACCGGACAGACGATTTACAGAGTCCTTACCAAGATGATTCGGGTGGAAGAAATACACAATGAATAAAGAAGAGAGGCAAAATCAACGTGTAAAAATACAAATGGGGAACCACGAAATGTTATGGGATGGGAGCGATGGAACAAATGTGAGTATAAGCCACACGTGAATAAAGTGCGACACACGGGCTGGTGGTCGCCTCAAAGCGTGACCACCTTTCAAATTCTCATAGTGGCTGTAAAATTATCTGAGGCATATAGTTAGTTTAAAGTTAACTTGGTAATGGAGGTGGGATTTAGATAAAAGTAAACAAAGGTATTCTTTAGGGACACATACATGTTTAGACTAGGAGAATATAATGTGTCAGTACTAACATTGTAGAAATGTTGTAGGATATCTCCCATATTAAAATAAATTATATCACAGAAAAGGGTGATTAGGTGATTATATTTTTATAATATAAAAAAGATTAAAAAACAAAACATAACATTTGTACGTTCAATTACAAATTACAAATGCATATGTCATCCATCATAAAAGTAAGAAAAATAACACCCAACAACAAAATACAGTGATTCCAATGCATTTGTGTTTGATATCTGAACACCATGATTACAGGCTATTTCCTTAAACTGTATAAAGTATAAGACAGAGCACATAATTTCCCACCTGCAGCAGATCATGCCATTTTTCGCAATTTCAAAATTTCTAACAAAACATACTGATAGTTGTTTAGATCAATGCCACTGGGAGCCCATGATTTCGACTTAGTGGATCTTGCACATGTATAGGGAAAATGCTAATTATATCTACTTCAGTTTTAGTTCATTGGTGTTCTCCAAGGCCAGAGCCATCAAGAAGTTTGCAGTTGCAATTCTAATGCTGATGGAAGGTGAGGCACGCCTCAAGCGGAGGAAGCCTGAATGGTGTTGTCTTTTCCAAGACACAAGAAAATTGGGTGTTACATGAATCGAGTCTCTATGGGTCGCTTTGCAGGAAAGATGAGCATTTCAGGAAATCACTCCATCTCCCAATATTTTTTCTTTGTACGATACAAAGCAAAGCAAGGCAGTAGGCAGAGGGCTGGCTTTGAAGGGCATTGGTGACAGTGCACCCGAGTATCCCTCCTCCTTCCTTGTTTTGTACACACCTTACATCTTCTGTATGGTCGTGTCTTCCTGGGGGTGGCGGGCACATAATCAGCAAAGTGTCGTTCTTGTAATCTGGCTACGTCCTCTACTTCTGCAAAGTTGGGAGTTGGTACATGCACAACGGTCAGCGAAGTTAAAACTGCTAATCCAAACTTCAAAAATGTCAGTTTGTTTTCTAGAGCGGCTGCACGATATACAACATATGCATTGTATGTAGCTAGATGCATAAGGTAAACCGCCAACTTCTTATACCGTGTAGAGCGTAAGGCTTGCACGTGGTACAACTCATGTAATTGGTCTATTTTGTCTACTCCTCCCATGTACCTGTTGTAGTCCAGAATACACTTGGGTTTTAGCACTTGCTGAGCCTGCCCGTGTACAGTGACAAGGTAAGTACTTTCATCATGAATAGTACTCAGCATGTGCACATCCCTTCAGTGGCAGAATTTTAGTGCCAACAGTTCATGCCGCAATCCCTTGTCCAGCTTCTTACACACAAGTTGTCTGGGGAAGCCTTTGCGGTTACTGCGGATTCTACTGCATGCCAGTGTGCCCACGTTGTACAATTACTTTAACAGTGGTATTCCGATGTAGAAATTGTCCACATGCAATTGGTGACCCTTGTGGAACAATGACGTGGCAAGATCCCACACAATCCTCTCACTGGTCCCTAAATGGGCTGGGCAGCCGGGAGGGTTTATGCTAGAGTCTTTTCCAGTGTAGACTTTCATGTTGTAGGCATACCCAGTGGTACTTTCACACAACATATAAACCTTGATTCCATATTTTGCTCTGTTGCTTGAAATATACTGCTTGAGCAGTAGCTGGTTTCTGAACAATACCAAAGGTTTATCAATGAACATGTTCTGGCTAGGAACATATACCTCAGAAAATCGCTGTGCAAAGTGCTTCAGTAATGGCTGAATTTTGAATAACCTATCACAATTTGGGTCAGTTCTTGGCAATGCTGCAGAGTTGTCATTGAAATGCAGCATACATTCTAGTGCTAGGAAGCGATCTTTACTCATTGTTGCTGGAAATAAAGGGCTTGCAAATGCAGGTTCAGTCGACCAGTAAGGAGAAATAGACGGCATCCTTGTTTGCCCCAAGAGCAGAGTGAGACCCCAAAACGTTCTCATCTCAACACTCGTTGTTGGAACCCAAAAGTGTGCTCGGGAATGGGGTTTCAGATTGGCACCTCTTTCCCTCAAGAACTGTTCAGCATACAGATTGGTTTGCTCAACCATATCTGAAATTAACCCATCATCCACAAAAAGGTTGAAAAAGTCAATAGGCTCAAAACATCTGTATTTTCTGTGCATCCGGATACTCCAGTGAAAGGTGGCACAACAGCCGGAGCCATTGCTGGAGGCACCCAGTCAGACTCATCAGCCATGTGATGATCTGGTATATTCCTTGCATGTCCCCTCAACCTTGCAGGTTTGTGTGGGAAGTGCCACACGAGGTGCATGTACCACTCTGTTCCCTTCCTCATCAGATGAGGAGGTTGAACTAGCCTCAACAGAAAACTCACTTCCCAAATCTACTTCATGCTCACCCTCAGAAGAAGATTCGGTTTCAGATTCTGCTTCTGTGCCTTGTTCAGTGTCAAACTGCATCAGTAAGTCGAGAGCCTCCTCACCAGACATCTGACGTGAAGCCATGACAAAATGTTTACTGCCCAAAGAACAGATACAGACTGAAACACCAAACCAATGAACTTTGCTTTTCAAAGTAAGGGAACGTGTGTAGTAATTGGTCTTCAATTAAATAGACCAAGACCACACAATTATGCCAAATACTCCCAAATCTTCTTACAAAATCTGTCAGCGCTTTAAAATATAATCTACTCTCAACACGGCAAATAAAGAGGAGTACTACTTGGCTGGCACTCACATGAAAAACAAAAACATGGCTCACTGCTTACTTACAAGTGGCTAAGTATGTTAGATGTTAGTGAGATCTTCTTCAAAGGATCCTAGAGGTCTGTCGATAAGGTGGATAGATATTTGAGTAGTTGAGGTAATTAGTTTGGCGGTCAGGAGTTCGCAAGAGTCTACCTTTAGTGGAGGAGCAAGTCTCAGTGCTAGGCCAGTTTTTGCAATTATGGCTAGGCCACCGCCTCGAAAGGAAGTGCAGTCTCATGGTTATTTTGAAACGCAATGCTTCAGGAGTAGATCTGCTGATCTGATCATTATCCCAGGAGAGAGCCAATCCTACAGGACACTCCTTTATGTTCACCCTGGGGTATTGTAAGGTGGCAGGCCAAAGGGCCACTGTTACCCCATCATTGGGCAACTGAGCACAGCGCCAGGCAGTGTATGCACCTGCCCATAGTGTCCTGCAGAGTTCATAAAAGGACTGCGCGGTGGGCATAAAGGCCAATGAAAAGATGTTTGATGCACTTTTAAAGAGTAACCAGGTGATGCTTAAATAGAGGTTGCCCAAAGAAAGGACGACAGTTCTGAAGGAAATGCAGGGCCCGAGACCCCGCTGTTTGTAAAATGCTGTAGCCTAGATGCGAGTACCGAGGGACATACAGTGCTAGAGACGTTCATACTGAACCGATGTGTGCAAGTGTTGATTGAAGTGCAGTGCTGCAGATCACTAAAACTCAGACTTTATAATAGTAAGGGGTTCACACGAGCAAGGCACTGGGACCATGGGTACAGTGGACGTCACACTAGGAATAGAATTACTGGCACGCCCTGTCGACCTTCCTTTTCGACTACAACTGTAATACTCCATAGCTTCCACTAGATGTCGGCCTATGCACAGCATGTGATCTAAGCAGATTCCACAAGCCTCAGAAATAATAAATATATATCAGTGAAAAAACGTTGCAGGGACTTTATGGTTGCAGGTAAAACCGAAAAACCGCAGAAATTCGCCAGCTATGTAAGCTAAGCAACCATAACTCACGCCACCGCCGTGCACTGCTAAAACTAACACCCAGGACATAAACAATGACATCACAAAGGTCACTGATGACATCACATGTGAAATTAATTTTGATGAAGTCCCTACAAGGGGTTGGCTTTATAATGTTGGTAACAAGATGTCAGGGGTGATTGTGTAATGTTAAACATGTAATAACGAACTATGATATGATATTGTATTTGTATCGCGCTCATACACAAGTGTTTCAGAGCGCAAAAAGGCAGGGGAGGGGAACAGGGGAGAACAAAACAGCGATCTTACTAGGCCCAGTGACATTGAGATCGTGCAAGTGCATGGGAAAGGGAAAGGGGAAAAGTGCATGGAAGGGGGAAGAGTGGAAAGTGCAGAGCAGAGGATAAACAAATAATGAATACAAATAAAATATATAATGGAGCAATAAACAGGGGTAGTGCAGCCAGCAAGTGGCAAGTGTTGTGTTTACAGCAGCAGAACTGGGTAAGTCTGATGAGTGCATACAAATAAGAAAATGGGAGCATGGGGGACTGTATGGGTACAGATACAGTCCCCAGTGCGAGGGGTGGCCGGGAGGCAGTGCAGAAGGGTGGCTGGGTGAGCAGGTAACTGGGCCAAGGGGACAGAGGGTGGCCGGATGCAGAGTGCCAAGAGAGGGCAGATCAGCAAGGGAGGGGGGGGGGGGAATCAAAGGTAGATGCAAAGAGGAAGGTCTTGAGGTGCTTCTGGAACGGAGATGGTGGTTCTCAAGTTTTAGAGTGGCAGGGAGGCTGTTCCAGAGGGAGGCCCAGCCGAAGACAGAGATCTACCCCCAAGCTTGTTTCTTTGAGAAATGACGGACCTTGAGGGAGTTAGAGGTAGAGGACCGAGGAGCTCGAGAGGGGAGGTATTTGCAGAGGGATAGCTGAAGGTATTTTGGACCCAGGCCCCAGAAAGCCTTGTGGACAATGCAGAGGGTTTTAAATGTAATCCTTGCATCCACTGGGAGCCAATGGAGAGATTTCAGAGCTGGAGAGATACGATCCCAGGGCTTGCGGCCAAGGACAAGTCTCGCAGTACTGTTCTGAATTAGTTGAAGAGGGCGAAGAGTATAGGCAGGTAGATTTAGAAAGAGGCTGTTACAATAGTCCAACCTAGAGAGAACCAGAGCTTGGGAGACAGTAAGCATCTGGGGGAAGGAGAGGAAAGGAAGAGTGCCTCTGAGAAGGTGCAATAGGAAGTTTGACGTTTTAAGAGACCTCAGAGATGTGGGCGGAGAAGGAAAGTGTGGACCCTGAGGTTCTTAGCCTCACAGTTGGGGATAGGAGGAGGGCCAAGTGAGGCCGGCCAGAGAGAGGGGAAAGGATGGAGAACGGCTGCCGATGAGGAGGATCTCTGTCTTGCTGGCATTCAGACAAAGATCATTGGCGGCACACCAATCTTGAATGGCAGTTAGGCAATCAGGGATGAGGGAGGGAGAGGCGGTGGCCGAGGGCAGCCTGAAAATGAGTTGTGTTGTCAGCGTAGCACTGGAAATTTGATCATAGAGCGGCAATGCAGTGGGCCAGAGTTGCCAGGTATTGGTTGAAAAGCCAGGGTGAGAGGTTAGACCCCTGGGGAACGCCACAAGTAGAGAGGAAGATGGAGGATAGGAAGGACCCCAGTTGAACCTGGGAGGGTCGATCAGAGGTCAGCCAGGCCAGAGCCTGATCAGTGATACCCAGGTTCTCACGGAGACGGTTGAGCAGGATGGTATGGTTGACTGTCGAAGGCAGAAGAGAGATCGAGTAGGGTAAGGACAGAGAGAATGTTAGAGTCAAGGTTGGAGAGCAGATCTTCACGGATTTTCAGGAGAGCAGTTTCTGTGCTTCTGGCTGCTCTGAAACCAGAATGGTGGTCATGGAGACAGCCAACAGAATCAGAATGAAGGTTAAGCTGAGAGATGGCCAGCTTTTCCAGGAGTTTGCCCAGAAAGGGAGTAATGGAGATTGGGCGATAGTTAGTCGGACAGGAAGGATCAGCGGTGGGCTTCTTGAGAAGAGGATGCACAAGGGAGTGTTTCAGAGGGGAGGTGAAGGATCCTGAAGCAAAGGAATGGTTGCAAAAATCGTCAAGGGCCCAGAGCGAGGGTGTCAATGTGGTCCTTGATGGTTTTAGAGGAACAGGGATGAACCTGTTTTGACAAGGCCTTCATAGATCGGACTTGTCTAGCGACCTCATCAGGGGAGAAGAGAGGAAAGGAAGAGAAGGAGGGAGGGCGGATGGTTAAAAGGGGGGGTTAGCAAGTGCAGACTGAGGGGGAATAGGAGGGGGAGGGGAGGAGAGGGTGGACAAGATGTCCTGGCTAACAATTCAAGACTTACTGCACACTTGTGCTTGTACAAACAATACATATGAAGACCCACAATGCATACAAATCAGAGGCACATACAGGGAAACTAAAGTAAGGAAGAAAGAAACAAACAGCATCATCAGAAAATGTTAATAGAATTAAAGTTTATCTTCATGTACACAATTTAATTATGTGTTTGAGGCCTGCTATTGCCCCATGTATGTGCACCATGAGCTGAGACCAAACCCTAAGGAAAGTATGTTAAGAATATATGACAAGGTTAACGTCTATATATACAGCACCTTTTGAATTTTTATATTCTGAATGTCTGAACAAAACCACCTGGCCTAGATATTTCAGTGAACAAAAACAAGTGAGCCAGATATGTGATTTCATCAGTGATGTCATCAATGACATGTGTGATGTCATATTTGATGTCCTGGGTGTTAGTTTTAGCAGTCTACGATGGTGGCGCGAGTTAGGGTTGCTTAGTTTACCATAACTGGCGAATTTCTCAGGTTTTTCGGTTTTACCTGTAACCATAATGTCCCTGTAACAACGTTTTTCTATTAAATTTCATAGATTTTTTTCCAAGATACCCTTAGTTTGTAAAGATGTACCATACAACATACTGAACCCGCTGGCACCATGTTAATGCGCACAGCAGTCGCGGAGTATGCGTCTGGTCACGGACATCAGGTGGCATCTAACCTGCTCAGAAAGGCAGAGGTTCTCTTACATATTGGTACCATTCAGCAAACACAAGGAACATATACAAACAGCGCCATGTACGTGAATTGCATGGGAAAATAGAGTAGGTCTGCAAACAGCACAAAGGCATAGGGAGTGCACCATAACAGAATGCACCAACAAGAGAAGTGCCGTCTGCCTTCAACAATCTTACCACAATGCTGCTTTATATAGGAGCATAGAACGAACAGCTGGTGTAAGGACTGGAAAGTACTAAGAGCAGAACATCACTAGAGCGTAGTAAGCACACTAAAGTTTGTCTGATCATTGCACAGGTGGTGCAGTATACTCTGGCAGCAGTGGCAAGCACCTTAGAGTGCCTGGAAGCGAATTTGCCTCTTGATGAAATGACTTATGATTGGTACGCACCGCAGTCTGAAACATAAAATATTTAAGAGCTATTGCTTCATGTACACTGAACAGAAAACATATTGGAAAGGAAATCAATGCAGCACAAGTGGCACCCCTTCCACAACAGCATGTGGGCACAGGAAAGGAAAGCAAGTCTAAGTATCAAAGAGGACAGCCTGGAAGCCAAAATGGAGGAATTGGTATACAATTTTGCCGCCTTAAAAGTTTATGTACAAGGACATATTATGGACAAAATAAAATACCACTGCTCGACATGCACATGTACCCCTTCCCCATTTCACAGCCCGCCATCCCCTCAAAATCCTTGTGATCAGAGACGTTACAATGATTAATCCCTTCCTCCCCTCACGACCAACTTGTACAAATCCCCAATTCCCCACAATAATTATCCACTTCTGCTACCCCTTCCCTTTCCTAATAGTATCTATGAATGTGATATGTAAATTGTTGCCAAGTGTATATGTGGCTTTTCTTTTTAAAATCCCGTTATGACTCAGCGATGCACAATACTGGTGGGAATGACCGCAATTGAGCAAAAGGGAGGTGTCTGTACACACCTGCCCGACCTATCCGCAATCACAAAGGAGGCATCCGTACGACGCTGGTACGAACTGCATGTCCGCACCTTGTGAACCACCTAGAATTCGTTGTGGGAGCCAACGTTTGACCATTGCACAAGTACATGCATGCGTAGCTCTTCCTCTGTTTCCTGTTAACACCGCCCATGTCCAGCATACGCAAAGAAACTTGTGACAAACTTTAAGCAGTTCCCACCCACGTCCTACAGGTAGCTGTACACAAACATCCCACCTGCTATACCCTACAAACACCCAGCTCGTCCCAAAATGGTCAGCGCACGTGTGTCGCACTATCAATCAGTCCATAGATCCCAACAGTGTGCATAGGACACCTATGCACATGCGCACAAAGTATTCCGCCCAAAATGCGTCCTGCGGACAACCGTCTCAATCGAGAACATTTGCGACATCACCATGCGACCACACCCACGCTGCGCCTGAGCCCTCATTTTGCAATCCGGAGCCTGGGACAGCGGAAAAGTACAATGTTCTGCAATCTACGGAGTGTTAATGCGAATGTACATGCTTACAAACACCCCACAATGTGCCATCACACACGTATGTATTTAGTTGAACGATGTAGGCCTCTTTTCCAGTTGCAAGGTCTCCACAGCAGCCCTACAAAAGGCTACACCCCAGAGCTGCTCTGTATTCCGTTTGTAGCTTTTCAGGACATAGCTTTGAGCTGTAATTCATTTTGGACCAATTCTGCTATGCTACATTACCTTTGCAAGTAATGGCAACCATCTCAGCCTGGCTCAAAGCACAATAATGGAGAAATGTATTAACGCCCCTTCCTGTGAACCACACCCTCAGTACCTATAATCCCACTGTCCCATTCCTATGGGCAGCATGCTGAAAACGGTAGTATGTAGCACGTGTGCTTCCCCCGAGCACCGTGAGGGCCGCGCGCCAGTAAAGCAGGAACAGTCCTTCTTCCCTTTCCACTATCTTCTTTCCAGCACGCCCTCATTGGGTACTGTTAAATAGTCACAGATGAACCCACAAATCACATTAAAGAGCTATCCATGCAACACTATCAGTTCTGTACAACATTCCTCTGTGCAGACACCACACCCAGAAACATTATAGTGCAATCCCTTAGTCTCCACAGTCCCATTTCAATGCCTACCATCCTCAAAAGTCCCTGATGTGGCTTTCGTGCTGTGTGAGGGCGTGAGGGAATAAATTGCAAACAGGGTAGGGGATTTCGTCTTTAGTGGTGGCTCTGAAGAGAGCTTTTTTTTTTGGATGCTTCTAAAGAAACACTTTTATTTTCGGTTTTTATAGGGTTTTCTGTTTTCTTCTCCTCCTCACATTCTAACCTTAAACTTTTCAACGCCCCCTGTAGTTGGCCAAACAAAAGAGCAGCACCAATGCTCGACAAAGAAATGCCATTTGCATGGAAAAACTCAGCATTGAGAATTAATGAAGTCATTGTTACAGAAGAACACCCACCAGCGCACAAAAAAATAAACATTAAAAATTAAAAAAGGACATGTTTCTGTTGATGAGACCCCTTCCAGCCTCTGGCTGGGAACAACATACATTAGGATAGTCCCATACTCTTCTTGGTGGTATGGCTGAGAAAACCACCTGGGCAGTGGGGAAAAGCCTCTTCACTGCATTCATCAACCTCTTTAGTTGATGGAACTAACGTGAACAAGCTACGTAACCCAAATGCATGCCGTCATAGTGCACAACCACAATATGAACAGTTGCGACACTGGCCTCTTCTCTGCAAAGTGCAAGCATAGCGCCAAAACTGCGGACATCAACAGCACACAACAATGCCTCCACTCCTCCCAAACCGAAATCACAGCCAAAGTCTCTTGCCTGCGTGCATGCTCCCAAAACCCAGAAACTGGCGAGCCCATCCCTGCCTCTGGCTTCCTTGGGGGCTTCTCAAGCCGCAGCTAGGCTTACCTGGACTCTGTCCTGGCACTGCTGGCGCCAGGCTCATGGTAGGTGTTAAACATATGGTCCATATACCTGGCTCTGAGATGCTGAGCCATTCAGTACAGGGTGTGGCTTGGGACTATGTTACCTGAGAGGCAGGATACAGTTAAGGGGACTAATTTCCTGGAACTACTTGCAAGGCTATTTAAACCGCACCCTGCAAACTGAACACGCTTTGCGTTATTCTGCACTCCTGCAGCGTAACGCTCACCGTGTCGGTTCAGCTCTTGCTTCCTTTCTGCCACGCCCGTCAAGAGTCTTCTATCCATCGGCACCTGTGAAAAGAGAAGAACAGGAGTTATTCACGCATTGAAGGCCTTACCTGCAGAACATCCTGACCTTGCCTCCTTCTTACCCGCAGACTGCCGCATCTGTAGAAGAACCGAACAGAAGGTACCCTCTCGGGTAACTACTCACCTGAATCGGCCACCTCCAGGAACTCCATCGAGCAGTTCTCCATCATTCTGCATCGCACCGCCACTCGACACCGTCAAACGGTCCTTCCATCTTCTTCCTGGAATTGTGCCGTGCCTGCCGAACAGAAAATACAAAGCAGATTAGTCGCACACAGCAAAGGAAAGCTAAATAAAGCGAACAATTAGGGCGTCCCGCACAGCGTTATACTTACTGGCAGGAATCCTGCTCATCATTGTCAGAAGAGTCATCCCATCATCCGAAAGCCGCTTAATGCCACACTTGAAAGACAAGAACGAACATTAGATACCTTGAGCAGAAAGACTTAAAGCAGCTTTTCCAAGGAGTTATTGGAATAGAGACTTACCTGCTTACTCCGGTCCTTCCACTTCAGCAACCTCCATCGGATCAGTGAAGTTACTTGATCCTGGAACGATAGTGTAACCGTGCCCCTGCTAGAGTGTGCAGGACAGAGAGCTCACCCATTAAAAAACCAAGGTGAGCCAGAGGAAGAGAAGGAAAATTGGAAGGAGGTGAAAACCAAACCAGCTCCATTCAGTTGGCTAATATCTCGTTTCGACTTGCAGGCGAACATCTCCAGAAGCAGGAGGGAAGGGAAGACGCAAGCTAGCACCCTCATTTAAGCAGAGCAACACCAGTGCAGACATCATCCTGCGGACACGAGCGCGCCCCCGTGGAGACCAGGCAAGCGTGACAACCACAAAGGCATCATCCAAAATCAATACAGTGCGTCTCTCAATGTCAGCCCGCCTCACTACGCAGAGTAAAGAAAAACCGAATTACCGCCCCTTCCTGTGAACCACACCCTCAGTACCTGATTGGATAATCCCCACAGTCCCATTACAATTGGCCAGAATGCTGAGAAGCGCAGCATGTGGGACGTGTGCTTCCCCAAGAACTGCGAGGGCGGCGCCTCAGTAAAGCAGGAGCAGACCTTCCCTTTCCACTAGCTTCTTTGCAGCACTCCCTCATTGGTTACTGTTAAATAGTCACACACATCCACCAAATCACATTGAAGACCTCTCCATGTAACACGTCTTGGGCAATCCCAGTACACAGTTCTGTGACACTATCCAAGATTTGTGCATCCAGATTCATTCACATCAACGCCCAGCAATGGTGTATTGTAAATGGCACTAAATGTTTAAAAGCATGCATTGAAACAGCTCACACCAGTTGTGTTTACAAATAATAGGGCTGGACAAAAATGCTGCACACAATCCTGCAAACAGTTACTGGGGCTCAGAAATAAGGCAGGAATTGGACATCTGTGCTGCAATAAAAAATGCACGTTAATTAGACAGGTAAATCCACAGGAAGTGGTCATGTACTTACTGCAGATATTGAAAAGCAAAAATATACTCATAAATGAAATCTTTCCTATTTCCTAAATGTGGAAACATACATGCACTCTCTGCAAGCATGTCATTCTGGAAGAAGTCCTAACAAACGCTTTCTCTCTGTATCTTTACCTAACTGATTCCATTCCATTTCAACAGGCCGTACAAAATGCAAACCATAGCATATTGTATAGGCCTTCCAATTCCGATAATCATTCCACCTTACATACACAATACCATAGGCAACAAAGAACATTAATGCTTTCCACGTACAATACGGATAGAACAAAAGTAAGTGCAACCTTACCACCTTCACACACGTACAGGTGTTGTGTGGGAACAAACCGTTCACACCAATAGCCGTAATGTACCACACATGCGACACAAGCAGGTCAGGTCACTACACTTCGTAAATTAGCAAGCATGTACAATCTTTCTAACAGTTCTAAAGCAAGGTGTTTCCTTTCATAGAGCACAGGCCCACAAATCTCCTTCCCCAAAGGCACTAAAGTCCATAAGATGGCCACGACACCCACGTATGCGCACCCATTGCACACAGGGCCTGCCAACATACACCATTGATTCGTAACTCATTGCACATATAAATAGTAGAAAGGGGCCATAAAAGCACATGTATATATTGTGACAGCTGTACATGCAGTGCACCATGTACAATGTACCAACATGTCTCCATGTGCGCAAAGAGAAGTTGTACGTAAGTGGATTACTTAGCATTGGAAATGCAGGATCAAATAGTAACAGGTTGCCGCCTTCATTTTGTCTTTATAACTGAATGGAAGTCGGAAATGGAAACCTGTCATACCTCTCTATCAACAGGGGAAAAGCTCAGTGTAAAATAGGCTTCAGTGCAAGCATGAATTGTGCCAAATGTTCAGGCTCTGTTTTTGTCTATGATATTTGAGTCCTCAATCCATACAGCCCCTGAAAAATATATATTTTTTAAAATACAAAATAAAAAGAAGAGGACAACGTGGCTCTTGTTTAGCCGACAGGCTCTATACAATTCAAAAACAAAATCCATATACCAGTATTACATTGTTGGCATGCATAGCTGCATAACGTTGCAGTGGGTGTGGCCAAGGCCTACCGTCTTCAGTGCATGGCCTACGGCCTTTGCCCATGCACCCGAGAGCCTAGGCCTTGGGCACACCCACTGCAATGTTATGCAGCCATGCATGTGAACATGTGGCCAGGTACCAGCACCCACAAACGTAACAGCCACCTGCACTGCTACCCATCCCCAGCACCATAATACTGTCATGCATCGAAACATGTAGGTAGTTCGCAAAATCGACAAACATAAAACAGCTTCCAGCACCTCTACCCACTTCTGCTCATAGTATTTTTCTGCCGCCAACCAAACCACAAAATCTTCAGAACATTGCCCCTGCTCCCAGCAGTCTATTAAGTAGACAGAACCAATACATCATAGTACAATGCAGTAATCAGTAATATGCGCAATGGCCACAACATCGGAAATGCACAATCACATGTCCAGCCATACATCGCAGGTGCTAGGTGCTTACCACACACACACAAGCCTTGTACACCCTATGCCAAAATGCTCACGTCATGTGCAATGCACTCCTTATCTTCAATTGAGGCAGCCAGCACTCACCACACAAACAGGTCGCCTCAGGACGGATTGTGCCGTAACGAAGGCTGCCTGCAGTCCCCATACAAGCTCGTCGCCTGAGGAGGTCCCCGCAAATTGGCGCAGTATGCACCGATACACTACCCCTCTCCCTTTCCGTCCCATCTTCCCACGACCATTTGCGATCCGTATGTTTACCAGCCCCTTTCGGCGCCGCATTATCCTCGACACAGCATGGCGGCCTTACCCAAACTCATCACGCACATCACGCTTCCCTCCAGCCAACCACCGGGCGCGTCCAATATCTGCCAAAATCATGCCACACTCCAGCCCAATCAGACTTTTGACCGCTGAGCTAACAGGGAAATGGAACCACGGAGCGGAGCCAGATATCACAATTTTAGTACAGGACTAATTATCACCAAATCCACAAGAGCACACTTTCTGCTCCTGTCGCAAATATGGTGAAAATCCATCCAGCCGTTTGGACTGTGCAAACTTTTTCTTCATTCAGTGTATGGAAAATAAAATGTTTGGGACCCCACCCCTATAACTTTTGCCCTCCTACACGAAACATCACCCTACTTCCCAGAAGAATTCAGAGTGCACCATATAGTTTCTTTCCAAGGTTTTATACAAATTAGTCCAAGGAGAGCGAAGTTATAAGCCACCCAAAAAGTGGTCTTCCAATGAGATTCCGCAAGTTAACCATAACTACACGGCCGCTACCGCAGGTTGTGAAATGTGGAGGAAATCAATAAAAAAAAAAAAAAACGTATACAATTCCTCTGCCGGTCCCTTGTCCGCTTTGAACTCAGAAAGTATTACAGCCCTAAACAGCTGTACAGGTGTGAACACTAATGGAACTTCAAAGTGCCAGAAATTAGACATTTCCAGTATTGACACAATGCACTGCTCTGCCACAGCACCTCACTTAGCTGCTTCTGATCTACAGAACCCCCTGCTAGGTCAGCGTCACATTTGAACTGGGCCATAAAATTGTCTGAGGCACCAATGAAAAAGTGGCCCACATTTACAATGGCTCTCCCATCTTTTTTGTGCCAGACATTTTCCAATATCACGCAAGTGCATGTTTTTGATAAAATGTGATGCAACTTGTGCAGTTTGCACAGTATTTACTCAGAAACAATGGGCAACTACTAGCTAAATGGCTACTGAAAAAATCTACCTACTTTTTTTGTATGGATTGCAAAGGAATAGAAAAAACTAAGTTTCCAAACCAATGGCAGAAAGTATCTACATTTGTCGGTAGCCGCTTTTACAGTGCAAAGTCACTAGGGGGGCCGTGATTTCCCCTAAATGCAGGGAGAACGTCGCCAAGTTTGCAACACTGCCCACCACAACCAGCTTACCTGACTGACCAATCCGTTAGCCTCCACAGTCCCATTGACATGCCTACCAGCCTGAAAAACCCTGGATGAGGCAAGTGCGGTCCTGCAAATACAGTGGTATCCAAAGACATATCGTGCTGTATGCGAGCGTGGGGGGAACACATTTCAACCAGGGTAGCAGATTTCGTCTGCAGTGGTGGCTCTGAAAAGAGCCTTTTTTATATAGGTACTTGCAAGCAAACACTTATTTTTTGGGGGGATTTTCCTTTTCTTCTCCTCCTTACATTCACATTCTTACAGGAACCTCTTCAAAGATTCCTGTAGATTGTAAAATAAAATTCCATTTCCGAAGGTGGTCAAAGAAATGCCATTAGCATGGAAAAAGTACACATTTCTAGGATTAAGCACGGCGTCATCATCACAGTAGAACATCCCAGCTGAACACAAAAATTCAAACATGCTTCTGTTAATTAGACACCTTCCGACCTCTGGCTGCGGACAAATTACATTTGGATAATCCCATACTCTTCTTGGTGGTATACATGAAAAAAGGACCGTGACAGAGGGGAAAATCTGCTTCACTGCTTTGAGCAACTTCTTGAGTTGACACAGCAAACGCGCACAGGGCATGTAACCCAAATGCAAGGCCCCATAGTGCCCAATGACAATATGAACAGTAGCGACAGTGGTCACATGTCAGCAAAGTGCAACCACAGCGCCGAAGCTGCACACACGCACAACCCACCACAAAGCCTCCACACCTTCCATATCAACATTTTCAGCAATGCATCTTTCCAGGCCATACCTGTGCACATCTTGCACAAAGGCATCACCCACTAGCAACACCGTGCGTCTCGCAATCTCTGCCATCTTCACTACACAGAGCAATGAAAAAAAAGTGCTACCGCCCCTTCCAGTGAGGCACACCCTCACCACCTGATTGGAGCCTCCCCACCGTCCCATTTGCACGCCCAGTATGCTGACAAGTGCAGGCTGTAGCATGTGCGCCTCACCAACTACTGCAAGGACCGTGCCCTACTGAAGCAGGAACAGTGCTTCTTCCCTCTCCACTACTCTTTTGCCAGCACTCGCTCATAGGGCACTGTTAAATAGTTATTCACGCATCCACCAATCACATTTTCTTACTATATTCTTTCACAGTTGCCATAACCACCTCTGTTCTAAAAGGCAGTGGTGTTTCACCTTGAAAATGCAATCCAGAGTACACGTCAATGTGTAACGGGCGGTATACCTCTATCAAGTCATTCCAGCAGTTCCTCAACCACCATATGAAAGGCAACGAGTAATGACAAATGAATATACTACAAACTCCTGTCCAGTGCAGGAATACACAGGAGTACCAGTGCAGTTGGTAAGCTGCATTTCTGAAGCACCTTGCAAAAGTACCTTCCACCAACGCCGGTAAAATAGCTCAGCAGGTTGAGCGCTCACTGCTGCGATCTGAGCGTGATCTGCAGGTTCGAATCCCGGCAAGGCCAACTCAGCCTTTCATCCTTCCGAGATCGATAAATGAGTACCAATTTCGGTTGGGTGATATTGTATGTAAATATGTGCTCTGTAAAGCGCTTTGGATAAAGGCGCTATATAAATAACACATCATTATCATTATATGAAATTATTAGCAACACACCATTGTAAAGTCTACTAAGGAAACAGTACTCAGACACAAAAGTACCTGGTCTATTTTGCAGACATTGGAAATCAGGTACAATCGGTAAATGAGTTGTAAAGTAATGTTTCTCCTTTCGTGAACAAGAGGGCGTGACATGTCCTTGCCGAAAGGCACTATAGTGCGTAAGATGGCCATACCACCCACGTATGCGCAGCCATCGCGCACACACAGTCAGCCAACCAACACTGTTCAGTCATAAGACTCTACACACAGAGGTAGCAGATAAGGCCGGTAAATGTACATTGCTATACTGCTGCAGCTGTACATTCATTGCATCATGTGTAAGGTAGTAACTTCTCTCCATGTGGGTAAAAGTAAGTTCCACGTAACCGCAACTATATGTGGGTGGCTGTGTACATTTTGCATATATTAATGTGTGAAACAGAGCAACTCCTTTCATGGCGCAATAGCTTATTGCACTGCCTAAACTAAGGGTCTCTTCAGGGACTAACCACAGCAAACGCAAGTAGTGGCATGTTGCTCTCTAATGTGGAACAAGTACAGTAATCTAAACCATATAGAAGCGTACGCTTAACAGCTCATTTCTACTGCTCCAGCAAGTGTAAAATGTCCTTCACAACCATTCTGTAAAAGGTGACCACCCTCGGAGAGATGCACAGTTGTAACTGTGTACGAAGCACCAACGGATCATTGTAACAAGTAACCTAAAGGAGCAAAGGTGAAAAAAATGACTCCATAAACATACTTGTGGCATCCATACACCAGTATAAAATGTTTTTTTTTTCTTGGGCAGAAGCATATAGCAAACACGTACATCTGAGTGGCAGTAAATTCAACCCATACATGCAACAAGGCAGTGGTAACAAAACAATGATAGAACGGCAGGTGGGGAGTAAAGGCATCACAGTATATCAAGATGGTACAGTGCGTCAATGTGAGGTTTGGGAGGACTCTTCCTCTAGGCTGTGGAGGCAACTGTTGAAAGCAGTCCAAATGCTTTTGTGGCGGGAACGCGCTGGGACCATATTAAGAAACTCTTCTTCAGAATTGCGGGACCAGGGAAGTAGATTTACCCATTTCTGGAATGAGGGGGGAGAGGGGCTCTTCCAGTTCTGTAATACACACTTTTTGGCCACAACGCAGCCCATATTTAAAAATGTGGCCATACATTTAGCTCCATCGGCCTGCCACACCCCAAACAGAACTCCCACCGGGTCTGGGTCAACAGCAGTGTCACAGATCTCAGTCAGTGTCTCCAGGATCTTACCCCAGAATTCCGTAAGCATCGGGGCACACCCAGAACATGTGTAAATGATGAGCATCTTCTGCACCACAGCGAGGGCAGGGTTGTGGGTTGGTTCGAGTGAACCTGGAGATCCTGTATGGGGAATAGTACAGCCCGTTAAGTAATTTGTACTGTATGGTGCGGTAGCGAAAGTTGAGGGAGACTCTAGTGTGTGAACACATCTTCCCCCATAGGTGATCTGTTAGCTCCAGCTCCAGTTCAGTCGCCCAGTCATTCCGGGCCCTGGAGGGCTGTGGCGGGGCACCCAGTAGCAAAATCTTGTATACTGAGGAGACCACCCCACGGGGGCCGCCCGAGTTAGCAATATAGGCAATCCCGGGGGAATCGTTAGGGAAGTCAGGCCAGGCAGTGCGGAAGGCAGAACTAAGCCTATAATATTGCAGAAGTTCCATTGCTGCACCAGAGTGGCCGGATCTCCAAGTCTGTGGCGTAATAAACTGCCCATCCGGGTAAAAATCTGTTAGAACGAGGTACCCCAGAGTTTCCCAATGATGCGCCAGGGCCGTATCATGTGTGGGTTCCAGCCCGGCGAATCTACAGGCGGGGAGCCACTTATAGTACGGATGGTGGTCGGCACAAGACTTAAATATTCGAGGCCAGGCATGCACAGAGGTTTGAACCGGGTCAATGGGGGAGTCAGGCTCGTATTGCCGATGCAGTATTAATGACATAACATTGGTGCTCGCAGCCGCCAGAGTTTCCAACTTAACATGGGGGCGAGGAGGAGGCCCAGGGTACCAATAGGAGGGGAATTGTGCCTGAGCTGCGATCCAATACTGCATCATGTCAGGGGCGGTGAATCCCCCTCTATCGTATGGGAGTGTCATGTCAGACCATTTTTTACGCATCGCGCCAGAGTGCCTTAAGGACTGCGCGCACGCCTTGTGCAGTCTTGTAGAGTATTTTTTCCCGGGACATTACAACCAGTATAACATTGTTAGCATGCATGACTGCATTAGGATGCAGTGGGTGTGGCCAAGGCCTACCCTCTTGCGGGCATGGCCTACAGCCTACGGCGTTCAGCCATGCACCCGAGAGCCTAGGCCTTGGCCACACCCACCACAGCGTAATGCAGCTATGCATGCCAGCATGTGACCAGGTACCATAACACAGACACCGGCAGTCCTACACAACATTATTCAGAGCACTCCATATACTTTTTCTGCAAAGTTTGGTGAGGATTCGTCCACGGGAAGCGAAGTTATAAGCCGCCCAAAAAATGTTCTTCCTATGAGTTGAGCAACTTAACCATAACTATACCCCCGCTACAGCGGACCGTGTCATATGGATAAGGGGTTAAAACAGGTGGGAAGAGGGCAAGAGGGTTAAAAGCATGTGGAAAAGGGGAGTGAGCATCCCCTCAAAAAGAAATTCTGTATTTTTTCAGTAAAATTGTTTCGTTAAAAAAATACCTTGAATAAAAGGTTTGCAGTAAAATCACATAGAACTGAGCCAGATCGGGGTTGGTTTGTTCTCGCCCGCTCGTTTTCTCCCCTGCCGTCCCCCTTTCTCGACTTCCTCTGGACCCCCTCCCTCCCATCTTCATCAGTCTCTCTCCTTCTCCCCTTCTTTAAACAAACGCCCATTACTACTATTGTACAAAATCTCTTGATCCCACTCTCGCCACCAATTCTTATGGAAAGTCCTTGAAAGAATGGTCTACACACCGGTCTATTCTTTCCTCTATCTATCCTCCTCTACTTCTTCATTCCCAATCTCTTACCTTCTTCCAGTCCCTAAACCACCATGCACCTACAGACATTTACCATCATCTACACTCCTTGCTCCTAAACTCTGAATCCCGCTTCCGCTTGCTACCCATGCCGCCCTCCTACTTAACACAGCTTGCATGCTCCTCTGGAAGACCACCTGCTTTGGATCTCGGATGGACAAGGGAGGTGCATAGACAGTGCAACGTGGCCACAGGAGTGAGGTACAAGGACCGGCACAGAGCTGGGAAAAGCTGGATGGAGAGGCGAGGTAGACGGATGAGTGGCCACAGACGTGAGATACAAGAACAGGCACATAGCTAGGAACAGGCAGGGAAAAGCTGGATGGAGAGGTGAGGTCCAGGAATACAGACAGGAATGTAGATGACAAAGTGAGGGGCAGGCTGTTCCATACAGGGTGTTCCGGTATACAATGGCAGGTTAATATTGCCAGTCCTTGTAAACCTGCAGAGACCATCGCCTAAAGATGCCACCATTCTCTAATCATCATCATCATTGGGAAAATGGGACTCCAACTGTCCACTAAAAGAAGGCATCAGAAGGAGGACAGCAGTGCTTTCAAACATAGGAGCCAGCTCTGGCAATTAGGATTCTTGTTCACCGACAGAAGGCAGCTGCGAGTATAGTTTCAACAACACTTAGTAATGTGCCACAAGTTGCAACAAATGGCACAATGAGCATATTCATGCTTATGCTTTTTATTTAATGTATCGTGATATTTGGAGTTCATTATAGTGTTCCGACCCACTGCCTTTAACTTCCTCCTCCCACTCGTCATTGTCTTTCTCTTACACCAGGCCCCCTACCATTCCATCCTCTTCTCTCTGTGCAGGGCCTCCACCCCTTCTTTCTCTTGTCAGGGCCCCTGTGCTTTCCTGCTCTGCCTTCTCCTTGGCTAGCGCCTTAGTCTTCACCTTCTCAGGCTTACCCTCAAAGGCCTCCTGTTTCCTCGGACCTTTTCTTGATTAGGGCAGTGGCCAGGTCTCTGTTCATCTGCTGTTTGGTCTCCGTCTCAATCTCCCTCCTTTTCTGTACATCTGGTCTCCTCCGGTCTGCAGGTTTCACAATCAGTCTCTTCTCAAGGAGTTCAAATGTACCACTCAAGGTCAACAATCCACCCAGCAGTCTTCCCCTCTTCTCTGGGTATTGCAATCCGTTCTTCCACTCCAGGTTTTACAGCCGCCCATCCACCTTCCTCTTTGCTCCAGCCATCTTCTTAGGCGTTAACAGCCCAACTCGCCCTCTCTGTACCATAAAGCTCAGTTGTCATGGGAGCCAGAGTTCATATGAGTGTTGGGGGGGAGGGGTGATCCCCAAGACTGTGGGGTTGTAAAACACTTCTGTGGGTTAACCTATTCTTCCCCATCATCTTCCCGAGTCCAAATCTGAATGCATGTTTTTATGGGGTTTTTTTTCTTTTCTCTTTTTTTTTTTTTTTTAAGTCCAGGTTTTCCTCTAATGGGAGTGAGGGATTTTGGGAGATGTAGTCTCGTTCTTGAAAGTTTAAGATAGTTTGGGTCATCTGGCCTAATAACCTGTTTTCCAGCTTCCTTCCTGGGCTCGGTGACCCGACAGTCTGCTGTATAGCCAGTTCCCTCCATAGCCTAAAATTAGAATTTGTGTATCCGTTGGTTTTGGTCAAGAGGGAAATTATGGGAGATGTTTCTTCTAGTTTGTTTATCAAAAAATGATTGGTCTCTGACCGGGGATATGGTTTCTTTGCCGAGAGCTGCTGTTCTGGACCAGGGGCTACCATACTGAGGTTGATGTGGCAAGGTCAATGTGGTCGCTACACCACAACATGTTGGTGTGTATAGGTCTGGCTTTCAGTGGAGCTGGTGGACACACTTGGGGCACGATCACTCAATAGATGGTGTGCTCATCCGTGTCTGGGACGCCTGTATATGGGTCTGGCTTTCGGTGGAGACTGGACGCAATGGTCACATGCTCACTCCATACATGGTGTGCTCATCCGTGTCCGAGAGGCCCGTATTAAGGTCTGGCTTTTGGTGGAGATGGTGGACACAATGGTCGCATCCTCACTCCATACATGGTGTGCTCATCCGTGTCTGAGAGGCCCGTATTAAAGTCTGGCTTTCGGTGGAGATTGTGGACGCAATGGTCGCATGCTCACTCCATACATGGTGTGCTCATCCGTGTCTGAGAGGCCCGTATTAAAGTCTGGCTTTCGGTGGAGATTGTGGACGCAATGGTCGCATGCTCACTCCATACAAGGTGGGCTCATCCGTGTCTGGGACGCCTGTATATAGGTCTGGCTTTCGGTGGAGATGGTGGACGCAATGGTCGCATGCTCACTCCATACATGGTGTGCTCATCCGTGTCTGAGAGGCCCGTATTAAAGTCTGGCTTTCGGTGGAGATTGTGGACGCAATGGTCGCATGCTCACTCCATACATGGTGTGCTCATCGGTGTCTGGGACTCCCGGATTAAGGTCAGGCTTTCGGTGGACGCATGCTCGCTCCATACATGGTGTGCTCATCGGTGTCTGGGACTCTCGGATTAAGGTCAGGCTTTTGGTGAAGATGGTGGTCGCATGCTCGCTCCATACATGGTGTGCTCATCGGTGTCTGCGACTCCCAGATTAAGGTCAGGCTTTCGGTGGAGATGGTGGACGCATGCTCGCTCCATAAATGGTGTGCTCATCAGTGTCTGCGACTCCCGGATTAAGGTCAGGCTTTCGGTGGACGCATGCTCGCTCCATACATGGTGTGCTCATCAGTGTCTGAGACTCCCGGATTAAGGTCAGGCTTTCGGTGGAGATGGTGGTCGCATGCTCGCTCCATACATGGTGTGCTCATCGGCGGATTAAGCGTGTGACGGTGTCGTGGGCAGCTCAGTTTAGCTTCCTCCGAGCCCTGACCTTAGCTGGGCAGCAATGAACGCTGCTTCATGGATCTAGGGTCTCGGAATGGTGAGGAAAGCCTACAAGGATCCGGACCCCAGGGGTGCAAGACAGGGACAGACTGGGTGCAAGGAGAAGGGGCACGAGTAGGAGGCAGCTGTGGGGGATGCAAGGTATGAGGATGATAGGGGGCGAGGTACATGGACAGGAGAGAAGGGGGATGGAGAATGAAATGCGGAGGCAGACAGGGGGGGCCATAAAAGCAGTAAGCCATGTTGGGGGGGGGGGGTTAAGTGGACTGTGGAGCGAGTCGTCGGGCAGGCAGGGTGGAGATACAGGGACAGACGGATCATCCATCTTTGCAATGCAGCCATTATGCTGTCAATATCCTTTGCAAATGGGCTCCTTGCACCAGATCCCAAAGCCAGGAACAGCAGGTTCAGCCCTTCTGCTGTGGCTAGTGGGCGCTGTGCCTCAGATGGGGGCATGGGTTTCAGGAGCACAGGGGCGGGGGTGGGGGGGGGGGGCGCACCAGATCCCAAAGCCAGGAACAGCAGGTTCAGCCTTTCTGCTGCGGCTAGTGGGCGCTGTGCCTCAGATGGGGGCATGGGTTTCAGGAGCACAGGGGCCCGGGGGGGGGGGGGGGGTTTGCGAGAGGTTGTGCACCAGATCCCAAAGCCAGGAACAGCAGGTTCAGCCTTTCTGCTTCGGCTAGTGGGCGCTGTGCCTCAGATGGGGGCACCAGATCCCAAAGCCAGGAACAGCAGGTTCAGCCCTTCTGCTGCGGCTAGTGGGCGCTGTGCCTCAGATGGGGGCATGGGTTTCATGGGCACAGGGGCAGGGGGGCACCAGACCCCAAAGCCAGGAACAGCAGGTTCAGCCTTTCTGCTGCGGCTAGTGGGTGCTGTGCCTCAGATGGGGGCATGGTTTCAGGGGCACAGGGGCGGGGGGGGGGCACCAGATCCCAAAGCCAGGAACAGCAGGTTCAGCCTTTCTGCTGCGGCTAGTGGGCGCTGTATCTCAGGTGGGCGGCATGGGTTTCAGGGGCACAGGGGCGGGGGGGGGGCACCAGACCCCAAAGCCAGGAACAGCAGGTTCAGCCTTTCTGCTGCGGCTAGTGGGCGCTGTGCCTCAGATGGGGGCATGGGTTTCAGGGGCACAGGGGCAGGGGGGGGGGCGCACCAGATCCCAAAGCCAGGAACAGCAGGTTCAGCCTTTCTGCTGCGGCTAGTGGGCGCTGTGCCTCAGATGGGGGCATGGGTTTCAGGGGCACAGGGGCACAGGGGAGGGGGCACCAGATCCCAAAGCCAGGAACAGCAGGTTCAGCCTTTCTGCTGCGGCTAGTGGGCGCTGTGCCTCAGATGGGGCATCAGACCCCAAATCAGGAACAGCAGGTTCAGCCTTTCTGCTGCGGCTAGTGGGCGCTGTGCCTCAGATGGGGGCATGAGTTTCAGGGGCGCAGGGGGGGGGGGGGCACCAGACCCCAAAGCCAGGAACAGCAGGTTCAGCCCTTCTGCTGCGGCTAGTGGGCGCTGTGCCTCAGATGGGGCATGGGTTTCAGGGGCGCAGGGGGGCACCAGACCCCAAAGCCAGGAACAGCAGGTTCAGCCCTTCTGCTGCGGCTAGTGGGCGCTGTGCCTCAGATGGGGCATGGGTTTCAGGGGCGCAGGGGGGCACCAGACCCCAAAGCCAGGAACAGCAGGTTCAGCCTTTCGGCTGCAGCTAGTGGGCGCTGTGCCTCAGATGGGGGCATGGGTTTCAGGGGCACAGGGGCGGGGGGGGGCACCAGATCCCAAAGCCAGGAACAGCAGGTTCAGCGTTTCTGCTGGGGCTAGTGGGCGCTGTACCTCAGGTGGGCGGCATGGGTTTCAGGAGCACAGGGGCGGGTAGGGGGGGGCACCAGATCCCAAAGCCAGGAACAGCAGGTTCAGCCTTTCTGCTGCGGCTAGTGGGCGCTGTGCCTCAGATGGGGGCATGGGTTTCAGGGGCGCAGGGGGGGGGGCACCAGACCCCAAAGCCAGGAACAGCAGGTTCAGCCCTTCTGCTGCGGCTAGTGGGCGCTGTGCCTCAGATGGGGGCATGGGTTTCATGGGCACAGGGGCAGGGGGGCACCAGACCCCAAAGCCAGGAACAGCAGGTTCAGCCTTTCTGCTGCGGCTAGTGGGCGCTGTGCCTCAGATGGGGCAGGGGGGGGGCAGATGGGGCGGGGGGGGGGGGTAAAATCGCACCAGATCCCAAAGCCAGGAACAGCAGGTTCAGCCTTTCTGCTGCGGCTAGTGGGCGCTGTGCCTCAGATGGGGGCATGGGTTTCAGGGGCGCAGGGGGGGGGGGGGCACCAGACCCCAAAGCCAGGAACAGCAGGTTCAGCCCTTCTGCTGCGGCTAGTGGGCGCTGTGCCTCAGATGGGGGCATGGGTTTCATGGGCACAGGGGCAGGGGGGCACCAGACCCCAAAGCCAGGAACAGCAGGTTCAGCCTTTCTGCTGCGGCTAGTGGGCGCTGTGCCTCAGATGGGGGCATGGGTTTCAGGGGCACAGGGGCGGGGGGGCACCAGATCCCAAAGCCAGGAACAGCAGGTTCAGCCTTTCTGCTGCGGCTAGTGGGCGCTGTGCCTCAGATGGGGGGGCATGGGTTTCAGGAGCACAGGGGGAGGGGGGGCACCAGATCCCAAAGCCAGGAACAGCAGGTTCAGCCCTTCTGCTGCAGCTAGTGGGCGCTGTGCCTCAGATGGGGGCATGGGTTTCAGGGGCGCAGGGGGGCACCAGACCCCAAAGCCAGGAACAGCAGGTTCAGCCTTTCTGCTGCGGCTAGTGGGCGCTGTACCTCAGATGGGGGCATGGGTTTCAGGAGGGCAGGGGGAGGGGGGGCACCAGATCCCAAAGCCAGGAACAGCAGGTTCAGCCTTTCTGCTGCGGCTAGTGGGCGCTGTGCCTCAGATGGGGGCATGGGTATCAGGGGCACAGGGGCGGGGGGGGGGGGGGTGCACCAGATCCCAAAGCCAGGAACAGCAGGTTCAGCCTTTCTGCTGCGGCTAGTGGGCGCTGTACCTCAGATGGGGGCATGGGTTTCAGGAGGGCAGGGGGGGGGGGGGCACGAGATCCCAAAGCCAGGAACAGCAGGTTCAGCCTTTCTGCTGCGGCTAGTGGGCGCTGTGCCTCAGATGGGGGCATGGGTTTCAGGAGGGGAGGGGGGCACCAGATCCCAAAGCCAGGAACAGCAGGTTCAGCCTTTCTGCTGCGGCTAGTGGGCGCTGTGCCTCAGATGGGGGCATGGGTTTCAGGGGCACAGGGGCGTGCACCAGATCCCAAAGCCAGGAACAGCAGGTTCAGCCTTTCTGCTGCGGCTAGTGGGCGAAGGGGGGTGGGTTTCCGGTTCCCTGCCGAGGCAGGTGTGGGGGGAGGGGGGGTGTCGGGGTTTGGCAGCTTTACCTGCTGCCATCTCAGGGGTCATGTTTATTCCCGACTCTGCGGGCGCAAAGTTCAGCAAGGAGCGAGTGGACTGGGGCTCCCGGCTGCCACTCCCCCCCCCCCTCCCCCGCAGGAAATGGTGCCCGTTCCAAGCAGGGTGAAGGGGCAGTGGGTCACAGGCCAGGCTGCACCCGTGCGGCCTCCGAGTAAACAGGACGTGGCACCGAGGGACTAACCTTTGGCCTCCGGCGAGTACTTGCAGGTTCCAAGCGCCGCGGGGATGGAAAGCGCTATAAAGCCAGCCAGGGGCAAGCGTCAGAATGCGGCCAATGCGCCCCAGCCCACGTTGCCCCTCTACTGCGCCCCCGCACGTCACGGGCAATCATTGCAATTGAAATAACATTGTAAGGACTTGAAGTACTCCCCGAGCTCAGGTTTAAGTTAATTATTGTCTAGAGAAGAATGGGGCTCCCCTTATAGATGCTGCTGCGGCGGCGGCTGCAAATGCAAAAGCTGTGGTTTGCAACAATCACACTCTCAATTGATATGCCATGGCATTTATAACGCGCCTCTACACCAGTGTTTCAAGGCGCGACGAGGCAAGGGCGGGGGTGCAGGGGAGGGAGGGGAGGGGCGAGGGGAAAGAACCAGGGGAAAGGGGACGGGGCAGTGCTGTACATGGGACCAACACAATAACAAGAAGTGCGGGTTGCAGGTGCGAAGGTAAGTGCAGACAGCAAGTGTCCAAAAGTGCAGGTAGTGGGACTGTAGGGTTTCAGATACAGACCCAAGTGCAAGGGTTGCCGGGAGGCAGTGCGGGTGTGGTAGGGACTGAGCCCAAAATCAGAGGGTAGAAAGGTGACCAGTGCAGGATCAGACAGGAAATCAGCAGGGGAGAGGAAGAGAGAAGGCAGAAGCAAAGAGGAAGGTCTTGAGGTGCTTACAGAACCAGAGATGGTTCTCCTCAAGTTTAACAGGCAGGGAGGCTGTTCCAGAAGGAGGACCCAGCCGAAGAAAGATCTACCACCAAGGAAGCGATCGACCCGGAGGGAGTTGGAGGAGCGAAGAGCTTGATTAGGAAGGTATGGATGGAGACCCGACAAGTAGGTGGGCTAGGAGACGACATTCATGTTGCCATATGATGTGACTACCCAGATAAGCTATCAAGATACCTGGCCAATGGTGCGAGTACATGCTTAGGCGTGTGATGGCAATGGCTTCCTAACGGCGAGTACCCGAGGATAGGATGCTAGAGTGCTTAGGCATATGAAGGCAACATCTTCCTAATGGCGAGTACCCGAGTATAGGATGCTGTGATGGCAACGGCTTACTAATGGAGACTACACAAGTATAGGATACTATTATCTAGACAATGGAATGAGGCTTTAGGTATGTGATGGCAACTGCTTCCTAATGGCGAGTACTCCATTATAGGATGCTAGAGTGCTTAGGCATGTGATGGCAATAGCCTCCTAACGGCGAGTACCCGAGTATAGAATGAGGATGCTAGAGTGCTTAGGCATGTGATTGCAAGTGCTTCCTAACGGCAAGTACCCGAGTATAGGATGCTAGAGTGCTTAAGCATGTGATGGCAATAGCCTCCTAACGGCGAGTACTCTAGTATAGGATGCTAGAGTGCCTAGGCATGTGATGGCAAGTGCTTCCTAACGGCAAGTACCCGACTATAGGATGCTAGAGTGCTTAGGCATGTGATGGCAACGGCTTCCTAATGGAGAGTACCCGAGGATAGGATGCTAGAGTGCTTAGGCATGTGATGGCAACGGCTTCCTAATGGAGAGTGCACCAGTATAGGATGCTAGAGTGCTTAGGCATGTGATGGCAACGGCTTCCTAATGGAGAGTGCACCAGTATAGGATGCTAGAGTGCTTAGGCATGTGATGGCAACGGCTTCCTAATGGAGAGTGCACCAGTATAGGATGCTAGTATCTAGACAATGGATATGATCGTTTATTTATGTAGCGCCTATACACAATGTGCTTCAAAGCACTTCAGGGCAAGTGAGGGAACAAGGGAAAACACAATGACATTCTTACAGGCCATGAACAGTAAGGATGTGAAATTATCATACTCAGCCTGACGACATTTCAGATAGTGCAAGAGCTAAAGACATAGATAATGAAGGGAGGTGGAGAGTGGGAAGGAAATGGAAACAGAGCAGCGACTACTGTACTAGGCCTGACGACATTTCAGATAGTGCAAGAGCTAAAGACATAGATAATGAAGGGAGGTGGAGAGTGGGAAGGAAATGGAAACAGAGCAGCGACTACTGTACTAGGCCTGACGACATTTCAGATAGTGCAAGAGCTAAAGACATAGATAATGAAGGGAGGTGGAGAGTGGGAAGGAAATGGAAACAGAGCAGCGACTACTGTACTAGGCCTGACGACATTTCAGATAGTGCAAGAGCTAAAGACATAGATAATGAAGGGAGAAGGAGAGTGGGAAGGAAATGGAAACAGAGCAGCGACTACTGTACTAGGCCTGACGACATTTCAGATAGTGCAAGAGCTAAAGACATAGATAAGGAAGGGAGAAGGAGAGTGGGAAGGAAATGGAAACAGAGCAGCGACTACTGTACTAGGCCTGACGACATTTCAGATAGTGCAAGAGCTAAAGACATAGATAATGAAGGGAGGTGGAGAGTGGGAAGGAAATGGAAACAGAGCAGCGACTACTGTACTAGGCCTGACGACATTTCAGATAGTGCAAGAGCTAAAGACATAGATAATGAAGGGAGAAGGAGAGTGGGAAGGAAATGGAAACAGAGCAGCGACTACTGTACTAGGCCTGACGACATTTCAGATAGTGCAAGAGCTAAAGACATAGATAAGGAAGGGAGAAGGAGAGTGGGAAGGAAATGGAAACAGAGCAGCGACTACTGTACTAGGCCTGACGACATTTCAGATAGTGCAAGAGCTAAAGACATAGATAAGGAAGGGAGAAGGAGAGTGGGAAGGAAATGGAAACAGAGCAGCGACTACTGTACTAGGCCTGACGACATTTCAGATAGTGCAAGAGCTAAAGACATAGATAAGGAAGGGAGAAGGAGAGTGGGAAGGAAATGGAAACAGAGCAGCGACTACTGTACTAGGCCTGACGACATTTCAGATAGTGCAAGAGCTAAAGACATAGATAAGGAAGGGAGAAGGAGAGTGGGAAGGAAATGGAAACAGAGCAGCGACTACTGTACTAGGCCTGACGACATTTCAGATAGTGCAAGAGCTAAAGACATAGATAAGGAAGGGAGAAGGAGAGTGGGAAGGAAATGGAAACAGAGCAGCGACTACTGTACTAGGCCTGACGACATTTCAGATAGTGCAAGAGCTAAAGACATAGATAATGAAGGGAGGTGGAGAGTGGGAAGGAAATGGAAACAGAGCAGCGACTACTGTACTAGGCCTGACGACATTTCAGATAGTGCAAGAGCTAAAGACATAGATAAGGAAGGGAGAAGGAGAGTGGGAAGGAAATGGAAACAGAGCAGCGACTACTGTACTAGGCCTGACGACATTTCAGATAGTGCAAGAGCTAAAGACATAGATAAGGAAGGGAGAAGGAGAGTGGGAAGGAAATGGAAACAGAGCAGCGACTACTGTACTCGGCCTGACGACATTTCAGATAGTGCAAGAGCTAAAGACATAGATAATGAAGGGAGGTGGAGAGTGGGAAGGAAATGGAAACAGAGCAGCGACTACTGTACTAGGCCTGACGACATTTCAGATAGTGCAAGAGCTAAAGACATAGATAATGAAGGGAGAAGGAGAGTGGGAAGGAAATGGAAACAGAGCAGCGACTACTGTACTAGGCCTGACGACATTTCAGATAGTGCAAGAGCTAAAGACATAGATAAGGAAGGGAGAAGGAGAGTGGGAAGGAAATGGAAACAGAGCAGCGACTACTGTACTAGGCCTGACGACATTTCAGATAGTGCAAGAGCTAAAGACATAGATAATGAAGGGAGGTGGAGAGTGGGAAGGAAATGGAAACAGAGCAGCGACTACTGTACTAGGCCTGACGACATTTCAGATAGTGCAAGAGCTAAAGACATAGATAATGAAGGGAGAAGGAGAGTGGGAAGGAAATGGAAACAGAGCAGCGACTACTGTACTAGGCCTGACGACATTTCAGATAGTGCAAGAGCTAAAGACATAGATAAGGAAGGGAGAAGGAGAGTGGGAAGGAAATGGAAACAGAGCAGCGACTACTGTACTAGGCCTGACGACATTTCAGATAGTGCAAGAGCTAAAGACATAGATAAGGAAGGGAGAAGGAGAGTGGGAAGGAAATGGAAACAGAGCAGCGACTACTGTACTAGGCCTGACGACATTTCAGATAGTGCAAGAGCTAAAGACATAGATAAGGAAGGGAGAAGGAGAGTGGGAAGGAAATGGAAACAGAGCAGCGACTACTGTACTAGGCCTGACGACATTTCAGATAGTGCAAGAGCTAAAGACATAGATAAGGAAGGGAGAAGGAGAGTGGGAAGGAAATGGAAACAGAGCAGCGACTACTGTACTAGGCCTGACGACATTTCAGATAGTGCAAGAGCTAAAGACATAGATAAGGAAGGGAGAAGGAGAGTGGGAAGGAAATGGAAACAGAGCAGCGACTACTGTACTAGGCCTGACGACATTTCAGATAGTGCAAGAGCTAAAGACATAGATAATGAAGGGAGGTGGAGAGTGGGAAGGAAATGGAAACAGAGCAGCGACTACTGTACTAGGCCTGACGACATTTCAGATAGTGCAAGAGCTAAAGACATAGATAAGGAAGGGAGAAGGAGAGTGGGAAGGAAATGGAAACAGAGCAGCGACTACTGTACTAGGCCTGACGACATTTCAGATAGTGCAAGAGCTAAAGACATAGATAAGGAAGGGAGAAGGAGAGTGGGAAGGAAATGGAAACAGAGCAGCGACTACTGTACTAGGCCTGACGACATTTCAGATAGTGCAAGAGCTAAAGACATAGATAATGAAGGGAGGTGGAGAGTGGGAAGGAAATGGAAACAGAGCAGCGACTACTGTACTAGGCCTGACGACATTTCAGATAGTGCAAGAGCTAAAGACATAGATAAGGAAGGGAGAAGGAGAGTGGGAAGGAAATGGAAACAGAGCAGCGACTACTGTACTAGGCCTGACGACATTTCAGATAGTGCAAGAGCTAAAGACATAGATAAGGAAGGGAGAAGGAGAGTGGGAAGGAAATGGAAACAGAGCAGCGACTACTGTACTCGGCCTGACGACATTTCAGATAGTGCAAGAGCTAAAGACATAGATAATGAAGGGAGGTGGAGAGTGGGAAGGAAATGGAAACAGAGCAGCGACTACTGTACTAGGCCTGACGACATTTCAGATAGTGCAAGAGCTAAAGACATAGATAAGGAAGGGAGAAGGAGAGTGGGAAGGAAATGGAAACAGAGCAGCGACTACTGTACTAGGCCTGACGACATTTCAGATAGTGCAAGAGCTAAAGACATAGATAATGAAGGGAGAAGGAGAGTGGGAAGGAAATGGAAACAGAGCAGCGACTACTGTACTAGGCCTGACGACATTTCAGATAGTGCAAGAGCTAAAGACATAGATAAGGAAGGGAGAAGGAGAGTGGGAAGGAAATGGAAACAGAGCAGCGACTACTGTACTAGGCCTGACGACATTTCAGATAGTGCAAGAGCTAAAGACATAGATAAGGAAGGGAGAAGGAGAGTGGGAAGGAAATGGAAACAGAGCAGCGACTACTGTACTAGGCCTGACGACATTTCAGATAGTGCAAGAGCTAAAGACATAGATAATGAAGGGAGGTGGAGAGTGGGAAGGAAATGGAAACAGAGCAGCGACTACTGTACTAGGCCTGACGACATTTCAGATAGTGCAAGAGCTAAAGACATAGATAATGAAGGGAGGTGGAGAGTGGGAAGGAAATGGAAACAGAGCAGCGACTACTGTACTAGGCCTGACGACATTTCAGATAGTGCAAGAGCTAAAGACATAGATAAGGAAGGGAGAAGGAGAGTGGGAAGGAAATGGAAACAGCAGCGACTACTGTACTAGGCCTGACGACATTTCAGATAGTGCAAGAGCTAAAGACATAGATAAGGAAGGGAGAAGGAGAGTGGGAAGGAAATGGAAACAGAGCAGCGACTACTGTACTAGGCCTGACGACATTTCAGATAGTGCAAGAGCTAAGACATAGATAAGGAAGGGAGAAGGAGAGTGGGAAGGAAATGGAAACAGAGCAGCGACTACTCTACTAGGCCTGACGACATTTCAGATAGTGCAAGAGCTAAAGACATAGATAATGAAGGGAGGTGGAGAGTGGGAAGGAAATGGAAACAGAGCAGCGACTACTGTACTAGGCCTGACGACATTTCAGATAGTGCAAGAGCTAAAGACATAGATAAGGAAGGGAGAAGGAGAGTGGGAAGGAAATGGAAACAGAGCAGCGACTACTGTACTCGGCCTGACGACATTTCAGATAGTGCAAGAGCTAAAGACATAGATAAGGAAGGGAGAAGGAGAGTGGGAAGGAAATGGAAACAGAGCAGCGACTACTGTACTCGGCCTGACGACATTTCAGATAGTGCAAGAGCTAAAGACATAGATAAGGAAGGGAGAAGGAGAGTGGGAAGGAAATGGAAACAGAGCAGCGACTACTCTACTAGGCCTGACGACATTTCAGATAGTGCAAGAGCTAAAGACATAGATAAGGAAGGGAGAAGGAGAGTGGGAAGGAAATGGAAACAGAGCAGCGACTACTGTACTCGGCCTGACGACATTTCAGATAGTGCAAGAGCTAAAGACATAGATAAGGAAGGGAGAAGGAGAGTGGGAAGGAAATGGAAACAGAGCAGCGACTACTCTACTAGGCCTGACGACATTTCAGATAGTGCAAGAGCTAAAGACATAGATAAGGAAGGGAGAAGGAGAGTGGGAAGGAAATGGAAACAGAGCAGCGACTACTGTACTCGGCCTGACGACATTTCAGATAGTGCAAGAGCTAAAGACATAGATAAGGAAGGGAGAAGGAGAGTGGGAAGGAAATGGAAACAGAGCAGCGACTACTCTACTAGGCCTGACGACATTTCAGATAGTGCAAGAGCTAAAGACATAGATAAGGAAGGGAGAAGGAGAGTGGGGAGGAAATGGAAACAGAGCAGCGACTACTGTACTAGGCCTGACGACATTTCAGATAGTGCAAGAGCTAAAGACATAGATAATGAAGGGAGGTGGAGAGTGGGAAGGAAATGGAAACAGAGCAGCGACTACTGTACTAGGCCTGACGACATTTCAGATAGTGCAAGAGCTAAAGACATAGATAAGGAAGGGAGAAGGAGAGTGGGAAGGAAATGGAAACAGAGCAGCGACTACTGTACTCGGCCTGACGACATTTCAGATAGTGCAAGAGCTAAAGACATAGATAAGGAAGGGAGAAGGAGAGTGGGAAGGAAATGGAAACAGAGCAGCGACTACTCTACTAGGCCTGACGACATTTCAGATAGTGCAAGAGCTAAAGACATAGATAAGGAAGGGAGAAGGAGAGTGGGGAGGAAATGGAAACAGAGCAGCGACTACTGTACTCGGCCTGACGACATTTCAGATAGTGCAAGAGCTAAAGACATAGATAAGGAAGGGAGAAGGAGAGTGGGAAGGAAATGGAAACAGAGCAGCGACTACTGTACTAGGCCTGACGACATTTTCGGTAGAGCCGGAAAAAAACAAAAAGGTGAGGGAGAGGGATGTAGAAAGGGAGGGGAGGAACAAAACAAGCGGCTATCATACTAGGCCTGATGACATTTCAGACAGTGCTGAGGGGGGGGAAAGGAGGGAGGGAAAAAAAACGAAATAGAGGGAGGGGGAGGGGAGAGAGAGAAGACGTTGCCATCATATTAGGTCCAGGGACAATTCTGATAGAGTGCATAGTAGAAAGTAAGGGTAGGAGATAAAAAGAGGGGAGAGCGGATACAACAGCAGAAGTCAGTAGTAACACATAATGTTGCAAGCCAGGATACAAGATGAAGATGGGAACAGCATGATTCAGGGCCACCATGAGTGCAAGATGCAAAGGAAGTCCAGCATGAGAGTTGAGAAAGGGTGACGCACCGTGAATGAATGAAGTCCATAAAAGTCTAATCCAGCATTGGCCACAAGACGGTGATCGTGAAACCAGAATGTATCAGGACAGACTCCTGCAGAATTAGGCTGGAGGGGGGGGCGAGGAGGAGCAGGGTACAATAATTAAGCAAAACAGGCAACACCTGTGTGCGAGAAGGGTGGGGGGGCACAAGGGAACATCACGGGGGACAAGAGGGAGGTGGGGATGGCCTGTGGGGACACAGGGGATACACCCATGTTGGTGCATGCTTACCTGCTGTCTGAGCAGGGGGTTAGGGCCGTGGGTCCTCCTGGCCCAAACAGTAATTGACCTTTCCTTCATCAGCCCTTCGCCCCGGATCACCGGGCGAGCGTCGCCCTTGATCTAAGAGTTAAGAGCAGGAAGGAAGAGGCAGGGCTAAGAAGGTGGGTGGTGCTTAGGCCAGGAGACCTAGATCCACTTGCACCTGCTCCCCATCTGCAAAGGAAAGGGGGCTGGAGGGCTCCTTAAATAAAGGAAAAGAGCGGCAACCAGGAAGGCACCAAGTGGGCGGGGCTTGTTAAGTGGGGAAAAAGAAGCAAGCTGGAAGGTGCTGGGTGGGCGGGGCTTAGGCCAGGTGACATAGATCCACTTGTACCTGCTCCCCATCTAATGGCTTAGGCATGTGATGGCAAAGGCTTCCTAATGGAGAGTATTGAATTGGATTGTTTATATGTATAGCGCCTATACACAATGTGTTTCAAAGCGCTTCAAAGCAGGAGGGAACATAGGAGAATTCTTACAAGTCCTTGAAACAAATCAGAATGTGAAAATACTATCACATCAGATAGTGCAAGTGCATTGAAACAATAAGGGAGAGAAGAGGAAGAAAGAAATAAAACAGAGACAAGACTAGCAGTAACATTACTATGCCAGACGACAATTGTTGCAGTGCATGAATGACAAGAGGAGGGGAGGAGGGGATGTAGAGGAGTGGAGAGAAGGGATAAGGAGAGGAACAAGTGGCTATTTTAAGAGGTCAATGACTATTCAAGGTAGTGCTGGGTAGGGAAGGGAGGAGAAGACAAGGAGGAAGGTGGGAGACAGAGGTCAAGGGACAAACAATAAGAGTAAGTGCTAAAATATAGTACAAGGGGGGTTAGGGGGTGGGTGGGGGTGCTTGGAGACACGTGGGGGGCCAGGTTGATGGGTGTGGGCGCTTGGAGACACAGGGGGCGGGGGTGTGTGGGGGTGCTTGGCGATACAAACGGGGCAGGGGATGGGTGGTTGGGGACATGTGGGGCAGGGGGCGGGTGGGGGGGGGGGGCTTGGAGACACAAACCAGGGGGCAGGTGGAGGTAGCTTGGAGACACAAACCGGGGGGCAGGTGGTTGGTTTTATGGGGCTTGGAGAACACGCGTGGGGCATGGGGTGGTGGGGTGGCTTGGAGGCAGGGGGTGAGTGGGGGGGCTTGGAGACAAACCAGGGGATGGGCGCAGGGCCTTGGAGACACAAACCGGGGGCAGATGTGGGGGCTTGGGGACACATGGCCAGGTGGCGAGTGAGGGGGCTTAGAGACACATGGCCAGGGGGTGGGTGAGGGGGCTTGGAGACACTCGGGAGCAGGGGGTGGGGGAGGCTTGGAGACACACAGGGGGCAAGGGGTGGGTGGGGGGAGGCTTGGAGACCACACAGGGGAAAACCCAAGGTAGCATTGCAGCATCCCGTGGTGGACAGGGGTAGACAGGGCCTTAGATCATACCCAAGTAGAGGATGCTAGCATCTAAACAATGGAATAAGGGCATAGGCATGTGATGGCAATAGCTTCCTAATGGTGACTGGGTCAGAAATGTGAGGGGGCAACTTGGATGGTTTCTCAAATTGTGCCATTTTGTAAAATTTTAAGTGTAAGCAAATGCCTCACTATACCTACCCAGACAATGATTTCCCTGCCTATCAAAAACTAAAGGAAACACTCTCACACAGGATATCTGGCCCTCACACTCAAACATAAAATACACAAGAAAATATATGGAAATTCACAATATCAAAAATTGTCTAGTATATTCACAGTCTTTCTTTATAACCTGGGCGAACTTCCCTTCCCCAGGTTTCAAGTTAGATCCAGTTCCAATGTTCAACAAAAAAGAAACAAAGAAATCACCATGTTTGGTAAAGTTAAAAAAAACTGCTTCTGTTAGCTCTCCTCAATTCTCTCTTTATAGCATTATGAATCAGTGTTTATATCTTTGTCAGGGTGACTTCACAGCACTTCTACCTTCACCTACATAGGAGATTCTTCAGATGTGTTCAGGATCAGAGCGGAGCCCACTGGCTCCCTCCACCCAGGCTACATCACCTCAAC
This sequence comes from Ambystoma mexicanum, assembly GCF_040938575.1. Taxonomy (NCBI): domain Eukaryota; kingdom Metazoa; phylum Chordata; class Amphibia; order Caudata; family Ambystomatidae; genus Ambystoma; species Ambystoma mexicanum. The sequence goes on from NC_090928.1 coordinate 1,286,809,861, forward strand.
TGTCCCTGGGTAGAACACTCCCCACACAGCATTCCACACAATCCTACCCAAACACTCCATTCATGACCTCACCACTCAGGCACTCATCATACATACTCCAAGAGGACACAGAGTCACCCTTAACACCTCCCTTTCTTCAAAGCCTAACACTAAACACGCCAATGGCAACCTTTGAAGGATACAAGGAACATGTTAAAAGGAGACTAATTCATTCAGGGGTACTGGATTTACCAGGGAGAATAGAGGGCCTGGTGGAAGGAGATGTTACAGAGATGGGAGTTTCTCATTTGGCATCTGATAAAGATGGTTTTACAGTGCATACAATTTGTCATGATTGTGGCAGGAAGGGACATTTTGCTCAAATTCCCGGCCCATTTATGTGTATTGCAAACGTGGGTATGTGTGGCCCATTAATGTGTGTGTGTTGCCAGTTAATGAGTGTTACACTTGGTGTTTTTAGGAGGTAACTGGTTTTAGGAATGGGTGTTTGGCAGGATGCTGCCTGCATGCTGTTCGCAGCGCGAGAGTGTGGGGACGCCTTCATGTCTTGTGTCGGACGGTGAGTTAAGGGGTGTGTGTGTTTTACCCCAAGGTCTACCAAGTGGTATGCTGTCCAAGTTGTAAGTTGGCTTGGTTAGGTTTTCTTGTTTCTTAAATTGATTTGCAGGGAGTGTCGTTTTTGTGGTGGCGCTTCCATGTAATTTATAGGGCTAATTCTGACTTTTCCATCCACTTTCCGGAGGTTTTTAGCGTTGTTAGTGTTGTGTTGGGTTGAGACTCGACTGCTGATGGCTCAGGTTGGAACAGCTGCCAATCTGGGATTGGTGTTTGGGTACTTGTTTTGGATTCCTCTGGTTGGAGTAGCCCTTGTATGTATGAGGTGTGAGTGGGTTGTTGGCTGTCTAGTATTTTGTGTATGGTATGGGACCTGGTGCCTAATTAAGAACGCCCTGGGGTGATTGTTTATAGTTAGTTAATGCTTGCTTTAGAGCAGGGCCTGGTTCATCCCTAGGTAGGGAGTTTGTGCGTGGGTGTTGCAGCCCCACAATTTGCCTGTGGCAGGAGTTGAATAAAAAGAGTCAAGAGTTATTTGAGGGTTTGTGGATTGTCTATGGTGTGAATGCCCATGGTGGGGCCGGTTTGCGCTCACAGCTGGCTGCTGCGAGGTTCCCTGGTGGAGGTGGGGAATGGAAGGTGATCAGTGTTCTTGTTGGGTTGTGAGAGTAGTTGAGGCAGCTTGGTCTTGTTCTCGTTTGGTTTTTTCATGTTGGAGACACTTCCCCGGGTGCCCGGAACTGGATGATGGTGTGTATGTGTGTGTTGTGAATTTTTAAGGAGAGGTGTCGGTTGAAGGAAATTGCTCAATGGATATATGAAAGGGTACGCTACCCAGGTTTCTAGAATGGATTCTATTGAATCCAATCTATTTTGGAATTCTATATATTGTTCTGAATCGATTGTAATAACAGTCTCTGCATTTTATATTTGGAAAGAGGCTTCACATAGATTGGAATAGATTTTGAACTCTGCATTTTACTGAGAGATTAGCTCTATTCGAGAGGCTTTTTATTGGATGTAAAACACTTCCTGCTATTAGGATTTTAAAGATTTTAGTGGTCTTTTTATCATTATCTATTGTATATTTCTTATATAGAATTTCATAGAGTTTTTCATCTTTGTTTTTTATTTGAATGTGTATTGGAATTGTATTTATATATTCATTTCTTGTAATACATGTGCTTAAGGTTCTCATTAATTAACCAATGCACAAGAAAGAAAAGAAAAGAAAAAAAAGAACCTCCATATTCTGTACAAGAAGAACATTTTATAAAAGAGAATGAATATTATGAGCCAGAGTTCAGAGGAATTATGTAATTGAAATACATGCACAGTCCAATAGTACAGAACAAACTGGACTATAATTGCCCAGGAGGGAAATCATTTCCAAGGTCTTGGATTGTGTAGTGCCAGTGTAATGCATATTGCACCTGCACCACTACACAGTAGGATTCTAAGTCCTTCTGGGGTGTCCAGACGAGCCCCAGATGAAGCCAGATGTTTCAAGAAAAGCCGTGTTGAAAAAAGGTCTGCCATGCCAGCTCGGTATGTTCGTGAAATAGTGTAAATGTTGGGGCAATCTGGCCATCTTAAGGAGCAAGACTGCCATATAGCGATGGAAGTCATGTACACTGTGTTTAGCGTAGCTGTGAGAATCGCGAGGTATGGCGCCAAGCTGTCTGTATATTGAGACACTTTAATGACCAGGTACTTAGTTGCTGACAGTGCCCACCGGTACCCTAATAAATCACGCATAGAGGGAGCTTAAGCCAAGAGAAATAGTTCAGATTTAGACCAATTGATACAGCATCTGGAGTATTGCAAACAGTTTCATCTCATCTAGTATGAGTCTTAAGTTGTGATCTAGTTCTCTTACACGTTGTCGGCATACAGTGAGATGACCACGTGGGACCGGAGAGATGAAGACCACAGAGTCTATGTCTAGTACGAATAAGAGCGGCAGCAGGTCTCATTCCGATAGACAGCACAATGCTGGGTGATCAGAAAGTTTGTGCGTACATTTGCAAATGGAGAAATGTATAATAATTTAATTAATTCTATCAAATTAGAGCAAATATGAAAGGCTTCCAAGGCAGAGAATAGGTAGGTTCGGGACACCGCACCAAACACCTTCTCAGCACCCGAAGTAGCAGCCAGAGCTCTAGCGAGTGGTTCCATCTGCGATAGACCACAGAATAAGCACAGTGGATTCAGGGCAGTGGATTGGTAATGGATGAAAACGGCCCGATATGGCTTTATTAAATGCGTCATAAGGGAGCAATCTAGTGGCTAATATTTGGGCAAATATTTTCAGAACAGCATTAATGATCAGAGGCCAGGTCTTCAGGTGGCTGGTTTAGTTTGAATGAAACTGTGATAAATCACTTCCCTGGACAAAGTAGGTAATATCCTCCTCCCCGTTGATTTCCACCACACCAAACGTAGGTGCACTGCTAGGTGGTACTTGTATTCTTTATAGAATTTAGCAACCAAGCGGTCTGGTCCCAGAGCTTTGCGAGACGGTAGGGGCTGAACTGCTTCAGCCATTTCATCTGCAGTGAACAGTGATATCAAGAGTCATGGCCACTTTATCCGATAGCGAAGGGAGCGTTACCTCATTTAAGCGCTGCTCCATTTCTAGGATCGCTTTGGCATCAGAATCTGAGTATAGCGAGGAGTAATATCACGCAAGAGTTGTAAATAGCGCTATTGCCGTGAGCATGTTGCTGCCTGATGTCCTAATCCCAGAGATGTTCGTTTTTCTAACTTCAGACCGGATTGCAGGGGCCATCGTCCTTCCAGGACAATCCGCTTCACCATATCTGCAACATGGGTTTATGAATAGAATATACTTCAAGCTCAGCTGGTGTAAGAAATGGACAATTCGGGTATGATCTTGCCTAGCAGTTAGTTTATGTTCAGGATATTATACTGATTTTCTAGGGAGTGCGTTTTACTTTTCTGCATAACCCACTCCATTCACATGGTTCTCAGTATACCAGAAGTGGACGGCCATGCCACCCCTGCTTTAAATGTTTCCCATATAGTCAAATACAAAGGGGCCAAACCAATATTCAGATCACAAAAGCAACTCATTTTGTCAGCTAGTGTGGATCCAGCGGTAGGATCTAACAATCCTGAGCGGGACAGCTCTCTATGATGGGTTTAGGGCCTCTGCACAACCAAGCTGTGCAATAGAAGTACTGGGGAATGATCAGACAAGGTGCGGAGTAGCATATAGCAATTCTTCATCACTCCCAGGAGAGGAATGGCGATGAGCCAATAGTCTATATGTGACATCATATCATGTGCTAATGTAAGGGTGAGTGCATCTCCATGCACCTGCTATGTTCAATTGCAACATTACTTGTGTAATAGTGGTAGCGGAGGCGGAGGGTTGAAGTCAACTCCCAATAGAATGAGGAAGTCAGCTGAATCGTCACAAATCTGTGCCAGTTTCATGTAGATTGTGGGGTTATCTACACAAATACTAGTATATTTAGGCCTTGATTTGATCGCCAGATAATGGTGCCTCTTCCCAGCGGGCCGAGGATGGATTTGATGCAGTCACATGGGAGTAAATGGTGAATCAGAGTCAGTACTCTGCTTAACTGTGAGGAATAAGTGGTGTAGTACCTGTTCTTCCCCCACCATTTAGCGAATGATACATTTGTTCCTGTTAGGGCACGAGTTTCCTGTAACATTAGTGTTTTGGGTGAGTGACGCTCAATGTATGCAAGCATCCTTCTGGCTTTTGTAGGGTTGTTTATTGCAGGTAAAGAGCAGAATTAGGTCAGACACTTTGGCTCTAGTTGGTTCTAGGGGGTGGTGTTCCAATTGCTATATCACTTTCTGTCACAATATGTGTGTACCTATTATTTTCAACAGCCTGCTTCCTGATACAATACTATACATTTAACATCATGCACGCCCCTCACCGTCTGCCCCAACTTGACAGTGACACCGGAGTATTCCATGATGAAATCATTCTGCATTGAGGGAGCAACGAGCGGCTCAGCAAAGCTGCGAGTAGGCTGCCCAGTTTATGCTTGTGACAACATTGGGTAAGCACAGTAAGGACGATTCACCCTGGGATTCAGTCTATTGCTTCCGGCCCAGCAGCGGACTCGTGCTGCTGACGATTAGAAGAGTTGGCCAAGCGTCAAGGTTTGGGAGGAATTGTAGACACTATAAACAATACATTCTTTCGGAAACCTGTAACCGTCTTCTGAGGAGTCTGGAGGTGGCACTCAACTTCAAACTGTCAGACACCAGAGCAAAGAGTTTGAAACTAAAATAAATTGTGGCAAACGCTCATGTTAAAGCTGCAGACTCCTTCAATAAGACTCAACCAGCCGGTGAATTATTTTACATCTTTGCAGTCGATACTGCCACCAAGGTCAGACACACACCCCTCAAGTGTAGAATCCTCCCCAATGATATAAGGATGTCAAGCCTCATCTTCTGATACATCCGTTACTGACTGAAAACCAGATGCAGTCATGAAACTTGCACTTTCAACCTTACACAGTGGAGGAGAGGAACACCAGACTTGAGAAAGCACAAGAGTATTCAGAGCAAAGACTGGGCCAGATTTGCTGCAAGCACCATGAGTTGCCATGAGTTCTGGACCCATCAGGTTCGCCTTCAATATCCACTCTGCACTACCTTCCAAAGGTTTAAAATAAGTCACTGGCACCTGCTACATGAAGAACACCAGCAGCGACTGTCACATTGAGACGATGATTCAAAGCATCGCCAACAGTGTGGCCAAAAAGTTGGCAGCTTTTGAGAAGGCTGGAAAAATGGTGCAATGTCCCATGTGTGACTAATCTGGGCAATTCGTCCTTTCTTCCCAGGAGGGAGTTACCCTCTTTGAGGCCAAGAGGTGATCCCGCAAAGCAAGACCCTCCCTAGGGATCAGGGAAAGCAGAACCTCACTGAGTGCGACTCCTCTCTAAGGGACAAGGATTCAATTCCTACAAGGAACTCCCTATGAAGAATACTCTGCATATATATGGGAATAGAAGAGACGGATGTTACGTCTGTTTAGCATCCAACAAATACTGACAATGATTTAATATCATTGGCTCAAGGTAACGCTGGCATTCCCTTGAACCTAGCAACTGACCAAAAGCAACATGTCCCTTTGAAGTACGGCAGCGAGAATAAAGGGACGAAGAACCTTGAATGGAGGGGGGAGGGGGGATCCTATGCAGAGGTGAGCATCTGATGTACAGACATCCTGCATGGGTGGAGACGCGATACAATGGGGGCCAGCGGTAGCGGGGAGAGATGCAGAAACGCCAAAAGACTGGAGCCGAGAAAGGCTATATACAGCCAAATAAGCCAATTAAGAGACTGGGTCGGAAGGACAGTCATACCCTGTGGTGTGACCACGCTGTAGCCATAGTGGGTCTGAGACCTAGGAAATTACGCAGAGGACAGAACAGAATGGAGGAACAACTCCTCTCATTGGAACACAAGGGCCACCGAGACTGCCAAATCTGGCAGAAGCAGAGAAGAGACAGAGAGGAACAGATCATCTCACCTGGTGGCGTGACCACCATGCAGCCCTGGTGAGCCTGGGACCCGGGAAACTACAACGAGGCCAGGACAGGCCGGAGGGAAAAATCCTCCACAATTAACTGCAGTCCCTCAGAGACAGCCCCATCGTGCAGAAGAGAAGAAGCTGAACTTGCATGCTGGCAACGACATGGAAAAGGCCAAACAGCAACATCCCTGCAAAGATGCCATTCCGCTGGAGCATACCCGATGGCATAGACAGTACCATGGTTGCCAGGGGTGGATGAGTCGAGCGGAAAACAACAAAGAGAAAGAAACTGACAGTGAGGGTTACAGGAGCCCTAGAAAGCAGAGCATTGCATCTTGGCACATACACAGAGAGGTTAAAGAATCTTGAAAGCCAGAGGGGTCTGGAGAGTCCTAGAGTAATAAGGAACAAACATAGCGAGAAGAGCACCTGTAGGGTTCAGTCAACCTGTTCATGATATAAAATCATTAGAGAGAAAGTGTTCAAGGTGATGGAATTGAAGTAAGGGAAGCATTCCTCCACGTAAAGAAGTTGACACCTTTGATTTCTCCAGAGACTTGCCAAGCTGGTGTAAAAAAGAATAAGGGAAACATTCCCCCCGCCCACCTCCTGTAAAGAAGTTAACACATTTTATTTATATAGAGACTGGACAAGGTGGTGGCAAATTTATTTTATTTGTTTGTTCGGCACCGAAAGCCCACAAGCATCACAGCGCCACACTGAGATGAGTACAACCATATAAGACGATACAGGACAGGACACGTAGTGGACCCAGTATAGAAAATGGCTGTCACCTAACTAGTTAGCCATCACCTTATTTGAATATTGTTTTTGATTTCTTTCTAAAACTGAGGTGGTTGAATCCCAGTCTTAAGTTCAAGTGGAGTTTGTTTCAGCTTACGGCTGCGCAGTTGGGGAAGGCTCTTCCCAAGCTGTTTGCTTTCTTATGTGTGGTTACAGCAATGAGTCGCTGAGCCTCTGATCTTAGTGCTCAAGTTGGATTGTAGCTGGGATTGTAGCTGACCATTTTAGCTTTTAAGTATGCCAGGGCTTTGCCGTACAAGCACTTAGGTGTTTGACCTTCAGCCAGTGTAAGTCAAGTCTGGCATCACTAATATGCTCAGATCTTGTTTTTTGTTTAATAATTCCGACCGCGTTGTTTTTGGATCAGTTGATATATCAACACACTTGCTTTACTGGCTCCGAGTAGGAGTGCGTTGCCATAGTCCAGGCGAGATTATATGGTTCCTCTGGCAATTGTTGTGCAATTTACTTCATTGAGGAAAGGTTTAATTGCTCTCAGCAGTCCGATGTAATATGAGCTGTTTTTGCTTACATACATGGCCTGGGAATCAGAGTTCATGGATGCTTCCAAGGTCATGACCAAGGTTTTGACCTTGCACACTACTTTGATGTGTGATTCTTTGATCTTGGAAGATTTGCATTCTGATGAGAGTTTAGCTTGGGCATGGTTAAAACCAAAGACCATCAGCTCGGTCTTGTTGCTATTCAAGCACATCCAGTTTAGATCCATCCATGTTTCTATGTTGTTGTAGAGATCATTTACTAGAATGCTGTCCTTACTATAGTCACCGCTCAAAACAACAAACAGACGAGTGTCGTCAGCATAGTTGGTGAAAAAGGCCTGGATGTTGTCTAGTACCTCGCAGAAGAATCGCAGGTACAAGTTAAATAGGAGAGGCTAGCTCCCTGGGGGACACCACAGAAGACGTTAGACTGAGGAAAATGTGTCCCCCAGTGTACTCATGATATTCGGTCCACAAGGAACAAAGACAACCATCCTATTGCCTCCTACAAGCAGTTGGCCACTTTTTCCAGAGCTTGTTGCAGTAGCTGATGATCAAGCAGATCGACTGCAGCACTAAGACAGAGTAGGATCAGTAGGCCAGCCTTGCCCTTGTCCATGATCCCTAACATTTTTGTCTGCAAATCAAGCATGGCGGTCTCAGTGCTGTGGGTCGCACGGAATCCAGATTGTTGTGGGTGCAGAATATAGTTTTCTACGTGGGCCTGAAGTTGTGCAGTCACAACATTATCCATAACTTTCAGAGTGAAATTGCAGTTAGTGATAGGTCTGAGATTATTAGGGTCACGTTGGTCAAGGTTGGGCTTTTTGACCAGTGGTGTGATGGTAGCCCTTTTAATATTTTTTGGGACTATTTGATCTCGGAAGGAGGCATTGACTATTTTGGTGAATAGTGGGGCAAAGATATCAGGGTTTTCAAGAATCTTCTTTTTGGGGGGTGGGTGGTTTTCGGCACATGGGGAAGGTTTCATGGAGGATAATGTTCTCAACATGTCCGCAGTGTGCTCAATTGTCCTAGTCTGTGGAGGTTGGTTTAATTTGGGCGAGAGTGATCCGTTCTCTTGCTTTAGTGATCTTATTTGTGACGCTGCCTGTGTATCTTCACACTCTAATTGAGATGGTGTAAATGCAGGTGCCAAGGCCCGGGGCTCGTCTATGGATTTAAGAATCTCAAAGAGTTGTCCAGCTGCATTGGACATGGACTTGGACTGCTGCAGAAGTTCTTCTTTGCCTCGGTGGCGTTCCTTTTATAGGACTTCTCAGAGTCTTTCCAGCTGATTTTATTACCAGCAGTAGGACTCTTTAGCCATCTTGATTCTCTACGCTATTTCCTTTTTTTGTGTTGATAGTTCAGGGGAATAACATTTTTGATGTTTACCTTATTTGGGCCATAGAGGGGCTCTCTGGTCTATTAATGCTAACGTATGATGATCATATTTAGCTATAATGATCTTGCATGAATCCTCATCCTTGAGATCAGCCATAATTTCATTAATGCAGAGTTCCAGATGTGATCTTTGAATTTTCTTAAAGTTCTGAGTTAGGACTTTTTTTGGCCTCATTAGCACATTTCTTTACTGGCATTGGTATGGACAGTGTGAAGGACACTTTGTAGTGGTCTGTCCAGGTACATTTTATTTTTATTTTAATTTTAGTATTTGTAGAGCGCACTACAGCCCAGAGGCAAAGAGGCGCTATACGGAGATTTAAAGAAGGCTTGCTTGAGGGTTACAATAAGCGGCCCCATATGGTATACTTAGGTAGATTCAGTTACAGGGTCACAGACGATATATAGTCCTATTACATAGTTACAGCGGGTATACAGTGAAAGTTACAGTTAGTTACGCATATACTTTTCTAGGTAGCACGAGGCATAACAGAGCGTGTGCTAGGTGATATAGTGGAGGTGCAGACCTAGACTGACGGGCTCTTTTATACAAAGAGCTGGGTTTTTAAGGTCTTGCGGAAGGCTGTGTGAGACTCAATTGATCTAATCTGAGCTGGGAGGTTGTTCCATAGGGTCGCCGCCAACATGGAGTGGTCACATAATTATTTGTCTCAAGATTGTTGGTTATGACCCAGTCCAATTGATGTCCATTTGTAATAGTAGGGTTCGGGTTCATAATGTGGTGATGTATATTGTGTAGGGCTTTGTCCAGGTGAATAGCTTCTTTATCATTAGGATCCCCTCACCATCGGTTTAGGTCACTTAGGATTAGCATGGATTTGTTAGGCCCTTTCAAGGAATTTGTAAGCTGTAAGAGTTCATCATTGAACTCTGAAGATAGGGAAGGAGGTCTGTAGATCAGTATTAGATTGACACAGTTATTGTCAGTGAGGCAGTACTTCAGATGTAGTATTTCGCATCCTTGACAGAATTATGTAGTGGGGAACAAGGGGAGAGAGTCCTGCGTTATTATGGCTACCCCACCCCCCTTTTCCAGTGTCTGTTGGTTTAATGGATGGTAAACCCTGCTGGAACCGCAATAGCACATGTTGGGTTCTATGGGGTCTTGCAACCAGGTCTCTAATGCAAATGATATCTATATTTTCTTTAATTTATACAGATGGCGTGTTAAGGGATCGCGTGTTCAGCAAACAGACTTATGTCTGTGATGAGAGTGGGTTTCGGCGGTTCTTCGCGTTTAGTGTTTTTTGTTGTGAGCCTTTGCTTCTGGTGTTTAGGTGCTGGGGTCTGCACCAATAGGGGCTTCAATTTGGGGGCTAATTGTGACAGGGAGACCTCCGACAGTGTGACACCTCTTTCCACAACACCTAACACATGCAGTTGAATGGCTTTCATGGTAAGTCATGGAGGTTTAGTCAGTAGGTTACCCAGCTTTTCTATCCCCATTCTCACCGTGTTTGTGATTGTGTCAGCTGAGAATTAGGAGATGCAGGGTCTCTGGCCGTAGACGTCACAGATGGCGAAGACCGGCACAAGACCAGCTAGGCACTCAAAGCGCCGGCGCTGAAGCGCCCGATGTTTCGATTTCAAGGGTGCCAGTGCTTCTGGGATTCGTAGTCCCAGGCGGAGCCTCTCAGCAACTCAGTAATTTGTGATGGCCCGCGGCTTCGGAACTGAGCATGTTCAAATTCAGTAATTCCCTGTCAGTAAGTGTAGTGCTGATCTGAGCCGTCAAACGCTAGTCAGACCTTCGTTATAAGTAATGCAAACGCGAAGAGTGGAACGCGCTGCTTTATACATCACAGCACGTGCCAAAATACTGGAGTAGACTTACACAAAAATACAGTAGCAGATCATAGTGCAAGCAGTAATTCAGACAACACAATTTCCCAAACTACCCCCTATTAACTCCCTGTGGGCGTGTAGCGTTGCTAGGTAACCGCCCACCACCAACAACCCTTTTGTATGGAGAGAATAAGGCAGCCCTTATATGGAGATGGGGCCGGCGGGACCAAGGGAAGCGCAACGAGCAAGGCAAAGGAACAAGGGAAACGTCCATTCACACAACTAACTGGAGACATTTGATTCGTATAGACACTTACAAGTCTATTTGAAGAGGCTAACAGGAGAGCGGAGAACACTTTTCTGAACTGAAAACCATCTCCAGAGAGAGATTCAAGGACAATAGGCCTCACATAAAAATAGAAGCCGCTCAGCGTAGGTCATCTTGTTTTTTCCACAGTGGTAGGGCCAGACAGCGATTAGGTTTGGACTAAGGACTACTTTTGTTTTTGATGACGGACAAGCTCAGTTTTGTAGGTAGGGAAATCCTTATTCGCAGTAGGGCTAGATAAGCATTTTATTTTTAGTTTAATAAAACACCCATGAAATGTCAGTGCGACTCCTCTGGTTCGAAACACATTTCATTAGTGGTACATGACAAGCTAAGTAAGTAAGCCAGGTTCAGAGAATGCTCTGAAAACAGTAAACCTCTCAGGATTGAGAAACCGAACACACACCCAACAGGTGTCTTTATCTGGAGAAGCAAGTGGGGCATTACCAGCTACAGTGGAGCTACAAGTCACCACTTATCACTTTCCTTTCACTTGGGAGTTGAGAAATACCAGTGCCTGAGTTTTGGCATATCCTTGGCAGTTCAAATATTGCAGGACATCAACCCACTGCGCCCTGGAAAGCCTGGAAGGGGTCATAAAAATGAGACAACATGCTTGTGTACTATATGACAGAGGCATTATTTAAACATGTGAAACAAAACTCTTGGTTGCCTTTTCTGTACATCAAGATAGTAGCTGGTTACATTCTTCTCTTTTTAGTTCTGGTTATTATGTGCAGCTGGAAGTGGTGCCTATAAGCCAATAACTATGACATGGGAAGTGGAGGTAGGAAAGATTAGAAGGGCCACAGCCGTTTGGTATTTACCCATCCACTGACTGTTGCCATGCTAGCCTCAATGGCCATTCCAGCCCAATACTACCGCCTCTCCGCTCAAACACATTCCCCCTGAAATCTTTGGGAGCCTAGCCCTGTGCTCTCCAATCACTGTTCTAAAAAGGTACCAACTTAACTGCAACTATAAATCAGTTAATGCAGCTCCTGGTGTAATAAAAAACGGTCTTATAAGTGTTCCTTCGCCACTTAATTTATACTCTTAGAAACCATGCGCCAAGTAATTTTCCGTCACCAAAGTTTAATAATAAACTTCATATGTGCCCTTCTGAAGACACATGTTGTTTCGGCAGGTTGCCTTTATCAAATCTGGGAATTGTCTTCTAATGTCCCGTAATTTCAATTTTAGTTGATTGGGTCAAATCCCAGTATCCGTGAAATCATCCGCGTTGGCTTTCGCTTTTTCACAAAAGCCAATGCGGATGATGGACAATTACTTGGCGGATGGTCTCTATGAGTATTTACTATTTTGTCTGTTCTTTTGAGCGTTTTTTGGGCTTTTCACCACTATACTCTACTGAGACGTGATAAGAATATGATGAATAGATGAATAGTAACACTAAATACAAGAGAAACTATCTAATAAATCCAACCAGTCATAAAGGAGTCGACAAGCAGACCGGTAACAAAGATAAGAGCCCTTGCTTTCTATTGAACACACTTATGTGCAGTATGCATGTACTCTCATCTGGTCCTTGCACTGAAAGCCTATTAAACGCAAACACTGGCAAGCCAACAGTTTTGGGCTTTGTAGTTATTGGATAGGCATCGCTGTAATATGTGCAGGTACTACCACCATCCTAGGTGGGGGACTGGGGGATACTAGCCATTTAATAGGTGGGGGTATTCACTCAGTGGGCTAGTGATGGTGCATTCCACCTTCGCTTGCGAGTCGAGAGCTGTTGCAACAGAGGCAGGACCATTAACATCAAGCATTACCACAGCTACAGGACCTGGGACACTTTCAGCGTCCCCCCTCTCAGTAGTCATACGTGTAGTTGGGGGATGGTAGACCTAGTCACTAGTCAACTACAGCTGCAAAGCTCATGCTTGTATGCAGAACAGGTGACCAGTTGTGCTAGCCACACACAACTGGGATATGTGTTTGCACAGCGATTGGGTGTTCGGCTCACAGGGGGGCCAAATAGTTTTTTTTAACTTAAGTTGGTAAAACAAGCACCATTGTATTGACTGAACATAACACCTGTTCTGTCAATTAAATGGTGTCAGAGCCATTTTAGCAAAGAGTTCCCGAGGTTTAGGTTTTTGTGGTAGTGCTTCTGGTCCTAGAAGCGCTCTTAGGGGCGTGTGTGGAGGGGACTTTTCCAAACTAGACTACAGTTCAGGGCTGCTGGTGGCCCCCTAGTTCCCCCCCACCTGCCAGTTGTTGCCATTTTATGGCCAAGTAGTACCAATATGGCAGGCCCTGGAAAAAGAAGACCTGAGGCCTATATAAAAGACAAAATTGTTAGCTTTGTCGATGCTTGTTAGAAGAGTAATCCGTGACTCGGAAGGAATATCAATCTCTAACACGACTGCCGTCAAGTTGATGGTATCTCAGTCACTGTAGGTTCCACTTTCCCTCAAGGTTTTATGCACTTGTTCCTTGTCCCAGAGCGTGTATCAAAGGGATTCAGGTTTTAACTACTTTTAACTGTCGCCCCAGTAGGCCTTACTCAACTGTGGACTGGTCATCTCAGACAGACGATTGTGAGCGACCTTTCTATGTCCTAGGACACTTATGCTTGGCATATGCTATATATCTTTAGTCATTTATTTCCACTGAAAAGAAAAAAAAAAACTCACTTGCACGGTTATTCACTGTGGCATCAGTGAGATTAGGTTAGGGGCTGCGCAATGACAGCATCATAGTTAAGGTGCGTAGCTTCCAATACCAGCCAAATTTCAGGGGGTTTGTCGCACTAAATCAGCACCTTAACGTCAAGTAAGGTTTTTCACTGAATTTCAAGAGTTTTGTTATGCTAACACCCACCACACCTGTAGTATAATTGTTTTCTTCCGAGAACATAATGGAGGTCATATCTTTTGTTATCAATGTGATCTTCAGCTACGCAACATGGGGTTCATCAAGTATTTCATCACTTTATGTCCACTAGATGGGATTGGATTACAGACGGTGTACTGGGACGAGGAAGAGAGGTGGGGTAATGCAACAGACTAATAATGATATGATATGATATGGCATTTGTAACGCGCCTACACACAAGTGTTTGAAGGCACGACGAGGCAGGGAGGAGGGGGAACAAGAGGAGACAGACAACGATCCTACTAGGCCAGGTGTCATTCAGATCGCGCAAGTGCATGGGTAGGGGGGCTGGAAGAGTGCCGGGGGAAAGGGAGAGGGGAAAGTGCAGTACAGGGTTAGTAACATACAAGATAAATAATAAGGGCCAGCTGGTGGCAAGTGCAAGATAAGTGCAGACAAGTGCTGGGAAGGGGGGCTGTAGGGATACAGAGACAGTCCCGCAGTGCAGGGGTTGCCAGGGCGGCAGTACAGGGGAGAGTGGCTGGGCCAAGGACCGAGATTGGTGAGTGTCCCAGTTGCTGATTCAGTAACGTTTCAGTGATTTAGCAGGGGAGAGGGGGAGAGAAAGCAGAAGCAAAGAGGAAGCTTTTGAGGTGCTTCCGGAACTGGAGATGGTTCTCCTCAAGTTTCAGGGAGGCAGGAAGGCTGTTCCAGAGGGAGGCCCCTGCTGTGGAGAGAGATCTCCCCCCAACTCGTTGCTTGGAGAAGCGGCTGACCCTGAGGGAGTTGGAGGCGGAGGAGCGAAGTGCTCGAGAAGGAAGATATTTAGGAAGAGAGAGTTGAAGGTATTTTGGCCCCAGGCCCCAGAAGGCCTTGTGGACAACGCAGAGGGTTTTGAACTTAATCCTCGCAGCCACAGGGAGCAAGTGTAGCGATTTCAGTCCTGGAGAGATACGGTCCCTGGGCTTGAGGCGAAGGACAAGTCTCGCAGTCCTGTTCTGGATGAGTTGCAGAGGGCAGAGAGTAGAGGCAGGCAGATTTAGATAGAGGCTGTTACAGTAGTCCAGCTTCGAGAGAACCAGGGCTCTGGAGACGGTGAGTTTCTGGGGGAAGGAGAGGAAAGGAAGGATACCTCTGAGGAGGTGCAGCTGGTAGTGTGACTTCTTAGAAACGTCAGAAATGTGAGGAGAGAAGGAGAGTGTGGAGTCGAAGATGACCAAGGTTTTTTGCCTTGCAGGTAGGAGCAGGAAGAGGGCCAAGAGAGGCCGTCCAGAGAGCTGCAGGGAAGGAGGGAGTGGGTGTGCCAATGAGTAGAATCTCAAGTCTTACTGGCGTTAAGGCAGAGGTCGTTGGCGGCACACCATTCCTGGATAGCAGAAAGACAGTCAGAGATGAGGGAAGGAGAAGAGGCAGCCGATGGTAGCCTGAAAATGAGCTGGGTATCATCCGCATAGCACTGATGGTGCAATGGTTTACTGCGATGCGGAAGGTAAGGGTAGTGCAATAGATTACTAATGTAATACTGGGACGAAGAAGAGGGAGGAGGGGATAGAGAGATTTTTTACTCCCCTTTTCAGGTTTGTTTTATCTGACAGGGAGTTTTTTTTTAAAAAAGGATCTACAAACAAAAGTCTATTTTCCACCCATCATTCCTAGATCAACTACCTCCTCCTACCACCCCCTCCTTAACCCAATAATGGTTCTTTTCAGAAACACCATGAAATCTTAAAGACCTATGCTGGAGTGTGGGGGGGGGGGGGGGTTAATATTAAGTACCACAGCAACAGGCTAAAGTTAAAAGCCCAAATGAAACCAAGGCCGAGCAACGCAGGCAGCGGTACGGTTACCAGCAGTCTCGGCCAGCCGTCAGGGATGAAAACAAAAATATGGGATAGGCTTAGATTCACCTGGCATGCATAGGACGACATCTAGTGGTAGCCGCAAAGTATTACATTATTTGTTTTCACAACTCAAAAAGGGACGTCAACAGAGCGTGCCAGTAATAATATCCCTAGTGTGACATCCACTGTACCCATGGTCCTGCACGCGTCGAGGTCCCTCAGATTGTTTTGTTTCTGACATGAGGTAGCATGAAGTGTAGAGGGAGTACAGATGTAGTAAAGAAAATAAGATTAGATAAAGCTAGAAAACATCTAAACCTTTTTACTCCTTCCATAAATGCCTTAATGACAGGGACTTTCCACCAGGACACCTTGCTCTGTGAAGTGGTGCACGCGGATAGAGCCGAGCTGAATAATAGGCCGGAGTCTAATAAGTGGAGCATGTAATGAAGAATGTGTGATGGAGTACATTCGATAGGGTTTACATCTTTTGACTGGCACCATCTAACAAATCTTTTCCATTTGTTAAAGTAACGGTGTCTGGTGTTTGGTGTTTGGTTTACATGCCTCTGAGGATTTCCATACATCTTTGAGGTAGCTTTAAGTGATTAAACTGACTTCAGGAGCCAAGCTGGCAAGTTCATAGATTGAGGATGTGGGTGTAAAGTTGCCCCCGACCACCGTGTTGGGTGAGAATGTTGTAGGGGCACAGGAGTTTGATTGGATCGCATATCGCCAGTTTGCGCAGATGCAGAAACCAAGGTTGTCTCACCCACATAGGGGCAAGCAGGATTAGAGTGACTTGTTTCTGGTGGATTTTGTTGACTATTCTGCTCAGGAGCGGTGTTGGGGGGAAAAGCGTAAACACATTTCCTTAACCAGCTCATGCACAGGGCGTTCCCCTTGGATCTGGGTTGGGAGTCTGGGCATAGTGTTTAGGCTTGTGGCAAACAAATCTAACCGAGGATAGCCCCAGAGGGAGAAAATATCATCGGAGAGGTTTCTGCTGAGTTGCCACTCGTGCTCTTCAGGTAGGGGATCTCTACTTAGTGAGTCTGCTAGAGAATCGAGTTCCCCTGGAACATGTTGCGACACTAGGAACATGTTCCGCTTGAGTGCCCACTTCCACCTTTTTTGGGCTAGCCTGGACAGACTTGGAGAGTGTGTGCCTCCCTGCTTAGTTATATAAAACATGGCAGTGGTGCCGTCTATGAAGACTTGTCCTGTTTGACCCGATAGAAGCACTTGAAATGCTTGTAGGACCTTGAACACTGCTAGCAGCTCTAAAACGTTGATGCGATTTTGGGCTGTGATCTGCGTCCACAGGCCATGCGCTGTGTGATGAAGGTAATTGGCTCCCCACCCGGTGAGTGATGCGCCTGTTGTAACTATCGCTTTCACTGTAGGGTTGTGAAATGATTATCCTTTAACAGGTTTTGCTTTGTCCACCCTTTGTCAACCAGCGTAGCACTTGTACTAGGGTTAGCAAACAACCGCTTGATCGTCCCACTTGCCTGAAACCACTGTTTCGCTAACCACTCTTGCATTGGGCAGATGCGCAACCGTCCGTGTTGGACCAAGTAAATGCATGAAGCCATCATCCTGAGCAAGTGCATTGCTTTGCGTATGGTTATTTGGCGATCGGCTAGATACTGAGGTTTTTGCAGCAGGATGTTTTTTGTACTCTTGTTGGACAGGAAGACTAGGCCCTCTCTCTTTATGACAGCTCCTAAGACAGATCCTATGACAGCGATCCTACTAGGAGTGTCAGACCCAGAGAGCTACCCAAAGGCTGGTCGCTCTGCCAAACTACTCACTCAGCTGCTTCTGTCGGCCAAAATAACCCAGCCCGGAAATGGAAGACACCAGAGGGCCCACTGATACCCCTCTGATGGATCAAAGTCTGGGAGATCCTGGTGGCTGAGAAGGTCACAGCGGCGAAGGAAGGGACATTACACCGCTTTACGGACCGTTGGGCCTCGGACTATCATAACCAGTTCCCAGCACGGCCCTTCCAACCACAGATGGTGAAACACTTCTTCGGACCATAGTGAACAGTGGAAAGCCCATAGAATGGGCAGCTGAGGGAGAGGTCGGGGGTACGGGTGTAACTACTCTAAATTGATTATTGTATCATACTGATTTGCCTTAAACATGCATATGCTATGAACCTGCTGCATCCGGAAATAAATAAAGTTGTTAAAAAAAAATATATATATTTTTAAAAAGTGATGTGTATGCTTTATCCTCACTTTGCTTAATGACCAATCCTACAGTCACTAATAAAAATGTTTGCGGAAAAAAATGCACTTTCGTAGGAGGTATAGGATCACACTATGGACCTTTGTGGGACGACAATTCTATATTCAATACCAGTGCGTTTGGACGATGGGAGGTGGACAGAAGAATTGGTATCTGTAATGACAGTACAATTAATTCCTTTGCAGACTCCCATGTGGAATTTTGAGTGAGAAAAATACATGGTTTGCAGAAGACAAACGTCTTTCAGCCTCATTTAAAATGGACTGTCGTGTTGAAAGGAGGCAGAAAGAGAGGTGTAATACTTTTCCGTCTCCATTTAACTCACAGCCACATTCTGGAACATTGACGAGGAGTTGGAGGGGCAATGAGTGAAGAGGCAATGAGTGGAGACAAGATTTCTGCCATGTAATCCTTGTCACAGATGCTTTTTGATTTTGAGTAATTTCTTACGCGCACCAGGCTGATAACTGCATTTGGGCGCAGGTGTTAACTAAAGATTAGATGTACCACTGTGGGAGCCTGAAGTATCCCTAAAAGGATAGGTTCATTTAAAGAGGAAGGTTTTCAGTTCTTTTCTGAACCTTGACAATGTGGTGCATGAGCGGATGCCAAAGGGCAACTGGTTCCAGAGCTTAGGCCCTAACACAGAGAACCTCCCGTCACCTTTAGAGGTGCGTTTTGTCCTGGGGACACGTAACAGGAGTTTATCTCCTGATCGGAGGTCTCTGGATGGGTAATAGTGGAGGATTCTGGTATTTAAGTATCGGGGTGCAAGTTTATGATAACACTTGACCACCAGGCATGCCACCTTAAATTTAATGTGATCCTCCACCATCAGCCAATGCAATGCTTTCCTGGCTGTGGACACATGATCTCTTTTACCCAGATGGGCCGTTAGCCTAACCGCAGCATTCTGGGCCCTCTGTAGTCTTAACATTTGTTTCCCAGGGATCCCTGTCATGAGACTATTACAGTAGTCAAGGTGGGAATTTACCAAAGCTCCCACCACCACTGGATGATCTTGAGGTATTAAAGAGGGGAGTACATTCCTAAGCAGGCGCAGGGAATAATATACTGCTTTTACTTTTGCCCCTACCTGGGCTTCGCTGGCCAGATTTTCTTGCCAGATAGACGTGAGGTTTTTCACTTTTTGAGAACGGAATGCTCACTCCCAGATCTGTGGAGTGATATTTGTATCTCTATGTTGCTTCTCCGATCTAAATAATATTACTTCTGTTTTGCCTGCATTCAGCTGTAGTTGGTTGCAGGCCATCCATTTTTTTATATCTTGCATACATCAGTCTATCATCTCAAATGCCTCAGGCAGATCGTCTGTCTCCACATAAATCTGTGTCTCATCAGCATATGAGTGAAATCGTAGACCGCGTTTCCTCAAGATATCGAACAGTGGTCAAATATATAGATTGAAGATCAGAGGTGAAAGTGCTGACCCCTGGGGGATTCCGCACCTCAGTTGTATTAATTCTGAGACAAATGCTCCCAGAATCACCTGCTGAGTTCTGTCCTGTAGAAAGGAGTCAAACCTATCCACCACTACTTTGGCTGCTCTGCCAATGTTTCTGATCCGTTAAAGTATAATTTTATGGTCAATTGTGTCAAATGACGCCAACATGGATTCCAGATGGATTCATATGGAATCTGCCATGGTTTGGCACCTGGTCAAAATCAGGCGAATTAAATAGAAATACATTTGTAAACATCTCCTGCAAAATGTATATGCAGTGTGACGTATCTCACGGCCTAATCACCAATTCCCTAGAGGGAGCTTCTCCTACATGGCAAGTGAAAGGCAGAAGCTACCCGACTCTGACCCCGGGGGTAGCTATCTGGGGAAGGCCCACATAGGGGAGGACGAACTCGAGGGATGCAGAGAGATATTGTAGAAAAACAACCCTTCAGATACATCTTTCATTAACAGCCATGTATATTTGCAAAATTCTTATTGTAATGTTTTTCTAACCAACAGCACTGTTTGCCTCTCCCTCCCCCCTTTTTCCAAGTACTGAGATGAGGAAGAGGGACGGAGTGATGTGGATGACCAGACGCAGTAAACCAACGACACGTTCTAGTCATTGGAGAATGCAAAACAAGACTGGGACATTTAAAATGGACGCTGGGGATCAGAAAGAAAGAATCCGGCAGAGAAGCAGCGAGACGGGCAGACGGTGCAGTTGCGGCTAACTTGTTCTGACAATGATCGGAAGGCCGGGAAGGGGCAGATTGTGGAACGCTGTGCAGAGGAGAGACACAACATGCAGAGAAGCGAAACCGGGAGAAGTTTGCTGCGTCTGTCAATGGCAGCTGGAGCAGTCACATGCCAACGGAGGGAAGGGGGAAGCAGCCACAGAAGACCAGGAAGCACAGGGAGAGTGAACGGCTTACTAGGGCGCTTCAGGGTGAATGTTGCATACGATACACAGTTCATGAGAGCCCAAGAGAGCCCAAGAAAACAGTAGAGTATCGCCAAGTAAAGCCGGTATAGTTGATACTGATACAAATATTAGGAGTACCAGGAAGGACAGTGAAACTGATACAACCATTATTACGAGCCCCGTTGTAAAGAGCCAAAGCAAGACAAGTAAAACTAACAAGGACACTGTTAAGAAAGGGTTGCTGACCCAATTTGATAAGAATTGTTTTCTGGATACAACAGAGTGAATGTAAGGTGTAAAGGCCCTTGCAGAATAGTGAACCGAGCAATGTGCGAGTCTGGGACCCCGACCCAAGTAAGAAAGCTGTAACACCCTGGCAGGCGAGTAAGCCAGGGAAGGGATAAGAAGAGGAAGAGAAACAAGGGACTGAAATCCCAATATGGAATTGTTGAACATTGGAAAAGGGAGGGCCCATTCCCCTTTCTAAAGTGAAGTTATAAAGTTGCAAAGCCCTGGCAGGAGAGTACACCAGGGAAAGGGAAAAGACTGAGAAAGTCCAATGGTCGATACCCCTCGATGTAGTTGCGAAAACAGTAAAGAGAGAGAGTTGTATGTGCTTCAAGGAGGTTCAATGGAAAGGCATACCCCATGAACAAACCACTCAAGAGAACTGTGTGCGTGTACTTCAAGGAATTCAAGGGAAGAGCAGTCCCCTCTTGAACAAAACTGGAGTTTTAATAAAGTAACAATTGAGTCAATAGAAGAAAGTAGGTGAAGGAAAAGGACTGAGAACAATCAAAGGGCTAAAAGCACTCCGCTTGGGAAACAAGTTAGATAACAACAAAAGAGAGATGTGATAATCCTTTTAAAAGAAGAACGAGATCCAGAGAAAAAACCTCAAAGAACTGAGCAACTGCATGCGATACCATGTTGCCCTGTACATGGCCCTTATGTGCCCCAAACACACTGCGTCAATCCCACAGGCGTGTGTGTGTGTGTGTGTGTGTGTGTCTGTCTCCTGATGGCAGGGGAGTGCAATATAGCTTCTGGTAGATATTTGTGTCACGCTAACCAGCCTCACATAAGCTAAAAGTAGGAGCGCCCAGCTCCTGGTAATTTAAAATCCTGCTTAAGAATTGCTTGACTTCAGCCGGTGAGTCTTAAATTGGTTAAACACTGATAAGGGTAGGTTTAACTCCTACCAAATATCGAACATGCACAGTATTCCTAGATATGAACTAATTATCATACAATGTCCCCAGTTGTTGTACAGCCTTACAGTGTTAATGGCAGAGTACAAATTCAAACAACTCAATATTTATCATAAAATAATTTTTCAACTTACATTAAAACAAAGGAGTTTCAATCTTATTTAACTTTACAGATCCCCGTAATTCAAGCTCCAAAAGAACAAATAGAAGTATACAAAAGCGACAGGTTGTGGGGAAAAAAAATAATAATTTCATCAATATTTGGCCAAGAATAAAAAAAAAATGATAAGGTACAAAATCTTAGGAAGAACATTTGAGAATTATGAAAACCTACAATATCAATGTGGAGCTAATCAGTCCAAGGAAAATGAGAGGGAGTTTAAGAATTGAATGACAAGTAATTGATTTTCAACAGCAAAGCCTTTAAAATGCGTCTGGTTAGGTGAAACACGTGTTGGCGGGTTGTTTCATTCTTTAATGCAATTTCCCAATATTGTCATGTATAGCAATGCAATTTAAAATCAGTTACAAAATATAAATTGAACATTTTGTAATATATTTTACTGCCTCTTCCCCCCATTAATATTGTTGGACTATAAAAAAGGGCAATTGCACGATATTTAGTGCCTATTCATGGACACAGCTTTTAAATTGAAACATTCACAAAGTAAAAAAGCAAAAAGGGGGAGGGAATGCAAATAATTTCAAAGGTCAAGCAAGTAGAAAAGTGTGAATAAAAGATCAACGGCGCAAACAAAGCATTCACCATAGTTATTTAACCAAGTACAAAGGGGGCTCCTGTGCCAGAGCGTGAAGTATTCTATTTTTGTGAGCACTAAAAATATTGCTTCCTTTTGCAGTCTTCCCTGGTTTCCACTTTACTTTTGTGGCCAGAGGGACATACCATTGAAGTTCTCCTGCCACTGATGTGTACCCACACCCAGCAGCCCATATCCAGGGCAGGGGTGCTTTGTAACCTACCCATATTGGTCCCATTTAGGTTGATGGCAGCTACAATTAAGTTTTGGTTTCACCGGGGGTGTAGTCATTTTGACTGCATTAGTAGACCCAAATGAAAGTTGCGAGGACGTGAGGAGGAGAGACCACGTCACCGATCTGTACAATGGAAGTCCGAAACCACAGCACCCCAGACAGAGACCTGAAAAGAAGAGACCGGCCACCCGAGAATCACAGTTCTACGGCTACTAGTGTTGCTGCCTCCCCCGAAGAACACCACTGCAGACAAGCAGGGTCACAGTTCACGCCAAGCAGGGTGGGGGTAAGCTCTGAAGCACTTCAAAAAGGAGCGACAACGTTAAACAAATCAGACTAAATGTCCAAGGTCCACCGTGGAGGTACGAGAAACAAAGAATAATCAAAACACCCAAAGGGGGTGAAGCTGAAACCTATAGCCTCTGAGAGGTTACCAGAAACCAGAGAACACCCAAAAGGGGTGAAGCTGAAACCAATAAAACGATCATAGAGGTGCACCTGAAAACAACCTCGCAAGAGGGCGGTAAGCAGCAGAAAATCAGGAGCCCCATCATGGCTGAAAGCCAAAGCCCTTCACCGATGGCGGAAAAACCCGAAAAACTATCAGGAGAGGCCAAAGGTCCAAACTGGAGCAAGAGGATTTGTTACTTGAAAGCCTCTGGAACGTCCTGGATGAGGGAACCAGAGAGATCAGTTGCAAGCTTGAAAGAGATAACCCAACTCTCCAGTTTGAGGAATACACTTTTTCCAGATATGGCACACTGTTGAGGGGTACAGAAGTTCCACATTTTGTTTTGTATTGAAACCCAACGAATTTGATTTGAACTGTGCAAGAGTGCCAAGGCCTGAAACCCAAGAGTACCAGTTTCGCTACACAAGCCTTCGTTGAGGAGCACACAAGTTCCATTTTTGCTTTGAAAATGAAAACCAAGGAACTTGTTTGGAACTGTATGTGCAGGTCAAGTCCTAAAACCCAAGAGGAACAATTCAACAGATATTTGGGAAGGGGGTCACGCACCAACTAGAACACGCCAAGAAGGGATGGGTAGTAAAAATACACTTCCCAAGTCCAAGTTGTGTTTCCTTCATTAGTGGTAGGGTCAGCCGTCATGGTAGCAAATGTTTTGGACAGAGGACAAGCTTTAATTTTGCATAGGTTGTCTTGAAGAGCACCCTTTTATTTTTTTTCAGCATAGGTAGCTTTCATCGTAGTGGTAGGGTATTTGCTTTACTTCAATACAGCTGAAACATGCTGGGGGCGTGGCTTGAGGCACCGACGATGCAGATGCCTCTCTAAGAGCTCCGTGGGACGCCTGGCTTACGGCCACAAAATGCCCAGTTTTTAGCCATACCACCGGCATGGAGATGGCCAGCTCTGCAGCGGAACGCCTCAGGAGCCTGTAGCCCATCTCGGCATGAAAATCGGAGCTGGGAAGCCCCAGTTCACCCAACCATTGGGGCTTTCTCTGGACCCGGGCCTGGCGTTCAAGATGGCGGCAGTGTGAGGGACGCGGAGCCGGGGGGCCGAAGACCACCTCAGAGACGTTTCTCTGCTCTGACTCTTCAGAGACTCCCCAGCACCCCAGGCTCCCCCCACCCCGCAGACCAGGACTGCAGCGGTGCTCCCCCGGCTGCGATGACACCTGGGGGTTGGCCGCAGCCCCCCCCTCCGACGGAGTCCCGCGAGCAACAAGGGGGGGCCCCAGTGAGCTGTAGGGGCCTCGCGCCGAGGGGGTGGCCCTGCTCCCCCTCTGTCCAACACTGGCCGGAGCGGATCCACGCGGGTGCCACCGGAGCCGCATACATTGAGGAGGAGCCCGGTGAGCTACAGGGGCATGGCTCCCCCTCACCCAGCACTTGTCAGAACGGCTCTCCCCTGGTGCCACCGAGACGACCTGGACCCCCCTGGGGGAGCAATCATGGACCTTCGGCGGCAGCTGGGGGCCCTCCCCTTTCACTAATTTCTGGGCTGAAGGCCCCATAGCCGCCCCCCCACATCACCATCACCTACGTGAGCTGCAAGCGGCACAGAGAGGCTCCGGAGGGCTGCAGGAACCCCGCGACCAGGGGGGACCCGCGTGGCGGCCCTGCTCCCCCCCTTTCCCTACCCAGCGCTCCTGTCCTGGTGCCACCAGAGCTGCGAACAAAGATGGGGAGCCCTGGAGAACCGTGGGTGCCCGGCCCCTCACTCCACCGGGACCTTGGCAGAGCATCCACGGGCCTGCGGCGACAGCTGGGGGCCCTCGCTTTCTCCACCAGCTTCCAGGCTGAGGGCCCCATCACCCCACCACCACCTACAAGACGTAGGGGAGCCCCGGAGGGCTGCAGGGACCCCGCGTCCGGGGGGGACCCGCGTGGGTGCCCTGCACCTTCCTCACCCAGCGCTGGCGCAGGAGCCCCCTCTCCACCAGCTTGCCAGATAGAGGGCTCCATTGCCCCACTAACCACTCGGCCGCGACCGAGTGAAAACGGCGGGGGCCCTGTCCGAGACCAGGGGGCCCGGGGCCCTGCTCAGCCGCCGTACGCCACACCAACACCAACTACCATCCTGCTGCCGGGGATGCTAGGGAGCCAGCCCGTGTCCGGAAGAAGATTGTGGGGACCCCGCACTGACTCTCTGCCTTGACGTCTGGAGCTGATCTCCGGGGCCCCACTGCTTCACGGAGGACCCTCGCCCGCCCCCCGCATCTGCAGGCCCAACCTACGCACCGCCAGCAACACCAGGAGGTCTTGAGGCGAGGACCCCCTGCCCGAAACACCGGCCACACTCACCAGATCTGAGGTACACTTGAGGGGTAACTCCCGCCATTACACCCAACCACTACCAACCGAAGTGAGGCCCCAGGCCCTGGCACACCCTCCCACCCTGAACCAGCCTAATCTGCGCCACTACCTGGGCCCACCCCGCCCCCCACTTTCGACAAACCACTCAAGCGACAAGTGGCATGGCCATTACTCCATCCACGGTAAGAGGAACCAAACCCACACGACCAGCCAACTACTCAAACGCCGAAATGTCCAAGCAGAAGGCCCCAAAGTCGGCAGACATAGCCAACCTGCTGCAGTTGAACAACAAATCTAAACAACCGGCCCCCCCTCC
This sequence comes from Ambystoma mexicanum, assembly GCF_040938575.1. NCBI lineage: Eukaryota > Metazoa > Chordata > Amphibia > Caudata > Ambystomatidae > Ambystoma > Ambystoma mexicanum. The sequence goes on from NC_090928.1 coordinate 1,286,835,462, forward strand.
TACTCGACCCCCATGCCCCACAAGACCCCAAGGGCTATGGGCCATGAAAGACGATATTTAGGCCCTCCTACCGGATATCAAAACAGTTCCGCAACTGTATGACTGAAGTCACAACCAAGATAGAGGGCCTGGACGGCCGCGTGGAGGAGGTGGAACACAGGGTGGGGGACACAAGATCAAGTCATCGAGCACTCAGCCTAGATCGCGGAACTGCAACGGAAACTCCACACCCTGGAAGACAATGCTGAAAGCATTCACCGCAAACAGGAAGACTTGGAAAACAGGGCCCACAGGAATAAGATCCGCATCAGGGGGGTCCCCGTCCCCGCTGCAATAATGGACCAAGCTCTCCCTGGCCACATCGGGGACCTCTTTCAAACCCTCCTCCCAGACTGTGATAAATCACTGCTCCTCCTGGATCGCACCCACAGACTGCGAGGCCACAGGAACACCCCGACCTCTGCTGCCCCCGAGGTGATCACCAGAGTTCACTTCTTCAGCACGAAGCAAGAAATCATGATGGCCAGCCGCTCGCAGGGGGACCTTACATACCAGGGGGTCACTATAGAACTTTACCAAGACCTGGCTGCCTCAACCGTCCAGCGTCGGAGAGCCCTATGACCACTAACAACCTTCTTGCAGGAGCGGAAGATAAAATATCGTTGGCTCTACCCCGGCCTCGCTCCAGTTCACATTCGAGGGTCAGGCAAGGGTGATCCAGGCCCTCGAGGAAGCCTGTGGCATCATGGGGGGTGAGCCCCGACTCCTGAAGAAGACCTGACCACCTCCCCGACGGACAAACCGCACAGCTCAACCCCAAGTTCACAGCGCAGTCACTGGAGGAAAGTCCTGAAGGGAGGGAAGCTCCCTGCCACACAAGACTAATAATCAACAGCCGTTCTCCATGCCGGAAACTATACTCTCGGCTCCCAGGCGTCCCACGCAATGCCCCAGCCGAGTGGATGGAAAGTCACTCTGGCACGAGGCCCCTTGGGCCCAGTTTGGTTGATTTTGTATTTTTACTTTTTTGTTGGGCTGGGCTCCCTCCTGGCCCACATGGTTATTGGGCCGCGTTTGGCCCGGGTTGGGTTAATGTTAAAACCCGGTAGCAGCTGACTCGCATCTACTACCCTCCACTGGTGAACTCCCATCAGCTATCAATCAACCCCAACCCACCGCCCGCCTAACCACTGAAGGCGACCAGCAAACCTCCCCCCTCCACACACCAAGCTACGCTATGTCTCGCTGAATGTATGGGGCCTGAACTCCTCCGCAAAACGCAAGTCCACCCTCTGCCGCTTACAAGACCTCCATGCATCGGTAGCGTTCCTCCAGGAAACATCTTCTAGCAGAAGATTTCTCTAGGCTGCGGTCCCGGGCTTTCCCGACCCAGTACCTGGCCTCAGGAGCTAGCAAAAAAGGAGGCACAGCAATCTTGCTGGTGAAAGGCACACCCTTTAAGTAGAAATGGACCCTGTGGAGCCCAGATGGCAGATTTGTGGCGGTTAAAGTGGACCTGTATGGCCAACTCCATACGCTGATCGCGGTCTATGCACCAAATAATGGTCAAGAGACCTTCACCGATCTGGAGTCATGTCTCCTTCCCTTCCTCGAGGGCCAAGTGGTCCTGGGCGGGGATTTCAACGGGGTACCCAACTCCTTGTTGGACAGAACAGGCCCGCCATCACCCAGGGACTTCAAGATTGCGCTGAGCTTTTGCCACCTGTTCAGAACCCTAGGGGTGGTGGACACCTGGAGGGTCCTCCATCCGGACACAGCAAATTACTCATTCTTCTCCCATGTCCACCGCTCCTCAACCCGAATCCACGTGATCCTAGCTAGCCCACAGCTCCTGCAGTTCACAGACAAAGTTGAAATCGGCACAAGGGCTCTATCTGACCACTCCCCGATCCTCCTCACCGCAATGATTTTCGACCCAGACCCCCCTGAAAGACGCCGATGGGCCTCATATGAACCGATGCTACATGACATGGCGGTCCGTGACGCCATATCCAAAGCAATTAAGAACTACTTTAAGGAAAACCCCCCCTGACCTCACTTCAACAGCTACGAGATGGGAGGCCATGAAAGCCGTAATCGGAGGGGAACTAATAGCCCAAGCCGCTGCATACAGGAGGAGGTGAGCGCTATGGAGGGGTCAGCTGGAGAAGGAAATGGTGGAGGCAGACTCGATCCTGAAGAAATGGTTACGTAAGGCGGCCAAAACGGGTGAGATTAGCCCGCACAAAACTGGAGGCCCACTATGCAGAGGAAACAGCACAGTCCCTGATCGGGACAAAACAGAGCTATTATTTAAATGGCAATAAGGCCAACAGACACCTGGTGAGCAAACTAGCCAGAACCCACAGACGAAACCACATCATCGCTCTGAAGGACCCGGAGGGCAGAACCCGGTATGGGGAAGAAGCTAAACTACAAATATCAGCAGCTCATCTGGCTAACACCCTGACCTCAGCCCCCTGCCAGCAAGCTCTCCAGGAACAATTCGTAGCGGAGGCTCGGCTACCACAGCTCTCGGAAGCAGACAGAACCGCCTTAGAGGCCCCAATTACCACTGACGAGGTGTAGGAAACACTCAAGGCCTTGAAACCCAGGGCCCCTGGCCCGGACGGCTTTCCGCCCAAGTTCTATAAACTCTTTCGCCCCTTGCTTCGGAACCCACTGACCGAGCTTTTCAACTCCTTCGGAGACACAGGATCTATAGCCCCATCTATGCAGGAGTCCACGACAATCATGCTCCCGAAACCAGGCAAGGACCCAAAAGAATGCTCATTGTACAGACCGATATCGCTTCTTAATGTGGACGCAAACGCCTACTTAAACGTATTGGCCAACAGGCTGGCCCGCGTCCTTCCATCCATCATAGACCGAGACCAGGAGGGATTCATCAAAGGCAGAAACACTGGACAATATCCGCCAAGCACTTAACCTCATCGAAGTGGAGTCCCGAGACCAACGAGACCTAGCAGTCCTGACCTTAGATGCCACCAAAGCCTTCGACAAGGTAGACTGGAACTTCATGCGGCTCACTTTAGAGGCATTCCGGTTTGGCCCCACAAGGATGGTGCAGGCCAATTACATAGCCCTGAAAACATCACTGAGACTCAACCAAAAGACCTCCACCTCGAACCCGCTCTCATGCGGAACAAGGCAGGGCTGCCCACTCTCGCCGCTGATCTTTGCCCTGGTAAATGGAACCATTCGCCCAAAGGACACGATTCAACGATGAAATCACTGGGCTGAAGATAAACGGAGAACAGTTCAAGATCTCACTGTATGCAGATGATGTAATGATCTCCATAATCAACTGTCAGGCTTCATTACCCACCATCCTAAAAGACCTGAAGGCATTTGAACAAGTAGTGGGATTTCAGGTGAATTACTCCAAATCGGAGGCACTGAGCATCAACCTAGATACCCCGCTCATAACCACCCTTCAAGCACTCTGTCCATTGACATTGAGCTCCGACTCAACGGCATACTCTATTATTAACAGCCAAGATCACAGTGGCCCGCAAGTGGAAAACGCAAGAGGGCCCCATATTGCCCCTCTGGTGGATAAAGGTCTGGGAAATACTAGTGGCTGAGAAAGTCACAGCAGTGAAAGAAGGGTCCCTCCACCGCTTCACCGATTGCTGGGCGCCAGTGTTGGACTTGCACAGCAGATTCCCAGCATTGACTTTTCAACCGCGCCTGGTAACAAACTTCCTGGGACCTCGCAGCCCAGACGGATCCCCAGACCACTAGAACTCCACGGACATAGGGAAAGTCGCAATGGGGTCCGCCGAGGGGGGTGGAGGGAGAAACAAATTGCATGCATGTCGCTAATGTTGGGAGTTGCACCACCATGGTTAATCTACCGGTCATGCTGTAACCGAAATAAATAAAGTTGTAAAAAAAAAAAAAAAAAAAAAAGCTGAAACATGCTGAAATACAATGCCTTGCCAAGCTCCTATATCTGATCTACCACAAAACCCATACAGGGTTCTTCCTTGTCCTCCCGCCACGCCTCCTTGCTGGAATTAATGTTTATCCCCTGGGGTCCTTCCTCGTCCTCCCACCACGCCTCCTTGCTGGAATGAATGTATATCCCCTGGGGTCCTTCCTCATCCTCCCACCACGCCTCCTTGCTGGAATTAATGTCTATCCCCTGGGGTTCTTCCTCATCCTCCCACCACGTCTCCTTGCTGAAATGAATGTCTATCCCCTGGGGTTCTTCCTCATCCTCCCACCACGCCTCCTTGCTGGAATTAATCTCTATCCCCCGGGGTTCTTCCTCGCCCTCCCATTATGACACCTTGCTGGAATGAATGTATATCCCCTGGGGTTCTTCCTCGTTCTCCCACCACGCCTCCTTGCTGAAATGAATGTCTATCCCCTGGGGTTCTTCCTCGTTCTCCCACCACGCCTCCTTGCTGAAATGAATGTCTATCCCCTGGGGTTCTTCCTCATCCTCCCACCACGCCTCCTTGCTGAAATGAATGTCTATCCCCTGGGGTTCTTCCTCATCCTCCCACCACGCCTCCTTGCTGGAATGAATGTCTATTGCCCAGGGATCTTCATCGTCCTCCCATCACGCCTCCTTGCTGGAATTAATCTCTATCCCCCGGGGTTCTTCCTCGCCCTCCCATTATGACACCTTGCTGGAATGAATGTCTATCCCGGGGGTTCTTCCTCATGCTCCCACCACGTCTCCTTGCTGGAATGAATGTCTATCCCCTGGGGTTCTTCCTCGTCCTCCAACCACGCCTCCTTGCTGGAATGAATGTCTATCCCGGGGGTTCTTCCTCGTCCTCCCACCACGCCACCTTGCTGGAATGAATGTTTATCCCGGGGGTTCTTCCTCATCCTCCCACCACGTCTCCTTGCTGGAATGAATGTCTATCCCCCGGGGTTCTTCCTCGTCCTCCCACCACGCCTCCTTGCTGGAATGAATGTCTATCCGCCGGGGTTCTTCCTCGTCCTCCCACCACGCCTCCTTGCTGAAATGAATTTCTATCCCGAGGGTTCTTCCTCATGCTCCCACCACGTCTCCTTGCTGGAATGAATGTCTATCCCCTGGGGTTCTTCCTCGTCCTCCAACCACGCCACCTTGCTGGAATGAATGTCTATCCCCTGGGGTTCTTCCTCGTCCTCCAACCACACCTCCTTGCTGAAATGAATGTCTATCCCGGGGGTTCTTCCTCATGCTCCCACCACGTCTCCTTGCTGGAATGAATGTCTATCCCCTGGGGTTCTTCCTTGTCCTCCAACCACGCCTCCTTGCTGGAATGAATGTCTATCCCGGGGGTACTTCCTCGTCCTCCCACCACACCACCTTGCTGGAATGAATGTTTATCCCGGGGGTTCTTCTTCATCCTCCCACCACGTCTCCTTGCTGGAATGAATGTCTATTCCCCCGGGGTTCTTCCTCGTCCTCCCACCACGCCTCCTTGCTGGAATGAATGTCTATCCGCCGGGGTTCTTCCTCGTCCTCCCACCACGCCTCCTTGCAGGAATGAATGTCTATTCCCCCGGGGTTCTTCCTCATCCTCCCACCACGCCTCCTTGCTGGAATGAATGTCTATCCGCCGGGGTTCTTCCTCGTCCTCTCATCACGCCTCCTTGCTGGAATGAATGTCTATTCCCCCGGGGTTCTTCCTCGTCCTCCCACCAGGCCTCCTTGCAGGAATGAATGTCTATTCCCCCGGGGTTCTTCCTCGTCCTCCCACCACGCCTCCTTGCTGGAAGGAATGTCTATCGCACCTCTGGACCATTTCTGGGCCTTTGTTTTGCTGACTCTCTGCAGAATCATCTGAGGCCAAGCGCCTTCGAGGTGGGAGTCTTCTTGACCTGGATGAATGGTGGGCCTCATTTGCTCCACCCTTTTATCCCTCAGGCTCATTGGATCCCATTGGTTGGATTCCTCTGTATTCCTTACATCTCCAATGCTACTGCTTCTGGCTGGCGAAATATCCTCCTGGGAATAGGGAGTATTTTTCTGGTCATTGGTCTGGGCTGTCGCTGGTCGAGGTTTCAAGCCCCTGGGTAGCAGATCCCTTACTCAGACCCGCATTCCCGCCGCCTGTGCCTAATCCACAGTGACTGGTACAGCGAATACTTGTCCCCCGGGCCCTGATTTATTACTTTGAATCATCAGGGGTCCCAAGTAGTGAGGAGTTACAGCCCCTTCCACTGCATAGTACAAGTGACTTGCATTGGTTCGGACTCCTGCCTTGCTTCCATCATTGTCAGGAGGACTTGGTCTCAAACGTGAAGCTAGAGCGGTTCAAAGCAGTTCCCTTGGGCGTTACCTAGGGTGGGTGGTTTCTTTGGCTGCACCTGTGTGGTATATCTGGGTTTTACCTTAGAACTGCAGCCTACTTGTGGGATATGTTCCATTGTGATCTATGGACACAGTTTAACTTTTGAACTGAGTGAAGCCGACGTGCTCTACCATTGCTACACCGTAGATGCCATCAGTCTTCTGCCTTCCCCCGAGTGAAACCAACGTGCTCTACAATTGCTACCCCGTAGATGCCATCAGTCTTCTGCCTTCCCCCGAGTGAAACCAACGTGCTCTACAATTGCTACCCCGTAGATGCCATCGGTCTTCTGCCTTCCCCTGAGTGAAACCAACGTGCTCTACAATTGCTACCCCGTAGATGCCATCAGTCTTCTGCCTTCCCCTGAGTGAAACCAACGTGCTCTACAATTGCTACCCCGTAGATGCCATCAGTCTTCTGGCTTCCCCTCAGTGAAGACAATGCTGCTCCGCCACTGCTATCCCGTAGAGTGCCATCAGCTTTCTGCATTCCCCCGTACCTCCCCCGAGTAATGTCAACGCTTCTCTGCTATTGCTACCCCATAGCATGCCATCAGCCTTCTCCTGAGTGAATCCAATGCTGCTCTGCCATTGCTTCCCCATAGAGTGCCATTAGCCTCCGGCCTTCCCCTGAGTGAAGCCAACGTGCTCGGCCATTGCTACCCCATAGCATGCCACCAGCCTTCTGCCTTCCCCCGAGTGATGCCAATGCTGCTCTGCCATTGCTACCCCATAGAGTGCCATCAGCCTTCCGACTTCCCCTTCGTGATGCCAACGCTGTTCTGCCATTGCTTCCCCATAGAGTGCCATCAGCCTTCGGCCTTCCCCTGAGTGAAGCCAATGTGCTCGGCCATTGCTACCCCATAGCGTGCCATCAGCCTTCTGCCTTCCCCTGAGTGAATCCAATGCTGCTCTGCCATTGCTACCCCATAGAGGGCAATGTGCCTTCTGCCCTCCACAGAGGGCAGCCAAAGCTGCTCTGCCATTGCTTCCCCATAGAATGCCATTAGCCTTCGGCCTTCCCCCGAGTGAAGCCAACGTGCTCGGCCATTGCTACCCCGTAGCATGCCATTAGCCTTCTGCCTTCCCCTGATTGATGCTTATCCTGCTCTGCCATTGCTACCCCATAAAGTGCCATCAGCCTTCTACATTCCCCGGAGTGAAGCCAACTTGCTCGGCCATTGCTACCCCATAGCGTGCCATCAGCCTTTTGCCTTCCCCTGAGTGACGCCAATGCTGCTCTGTCATTGCTACCCCATAGAGTAGCATCAGCCTTCTACATTACCCTGAGGGGAGCCAACACTGCTCTGCCATTGCTACCCCATTGAGGGCAATCGCCTTCTGCATTCCCCTGAGTGGAGCCAACGCTGCTCTGCCATTGGTACCCCATAGCGTACCATCAGCCTTCTGCCTTCCCCTGAGTGAAGCCAACGCTGCTTTGCCATCGCTACCCCATCGAGGGCAAGCCGCCTTCTGCATTCCCCTGAGTGGAGCCAACGCTGCTCTGCCATTGCTACCCCATAGCGTGCCATCAACCTTCTACATTCCCCTGAATGAAGCCAATGCTGCTCTGCCATTGCTACCCCATAGAGTGCCATCAGCCTTCTACAATCCCCTGAGTGAAGCCAACGTGCTCTGCCATTGCTACCCCATAGTGTGCCATCAGCATTCTGCCTTCCCCTGAGTGACGCCAATGCTGCTCTGTTATTGCTACCCCATAGAGTAGCATTAGCCTTCTACATTACCCTGAGGGGAGCTAACACTGCTCTGCCATTGCTACCCCATTGAGGGCAATCCGCCTTCTGCATTCCCCTGAGTGGAGCCAACGCTGCTCTGCCATTGCTACCCCATAGCGTACCATCAGCCTTCTGCCTCCCCCTGAGTGAAGCCAAAGCTGCTCTGCCATTGCTACCCCATCGAGGGCAATCCGCCTTCTGCATTCCCCTGAATGAAGCCAAAGCTGCTCTGCCATTGCTACCCTATAGTATGCCATCAGCCTTCTACCCTCTCCCCACCCCCTCCGAGTGAAGCCAATCCTGCTCTGCCATTGCTACCCAGTAGAGTACCATCAGCCTTCTACATTCCCCTGAATGAAGCCAAAGCTGCTCTGCCATTGCTACCCCATAGCGTGCCATCAGCCTTCTACAGTCCCCTGAGTGAAGCCAAAGCTGCTCTGCCATTGCTACCCCATAGCATGCCATCAGCCTTTTGCCTTCCCCTGAGTGACGCCAATGCTGCTCTGTCATTGCTACCCCATAGAGTAGCATCAGCCTTCTACATTCCCCTGACGGGAGCTAACGCTGCTCTGCCATTGCTACCCCATCGAGGGCAATCCGCCTTCTGCCTTCCCCCGAGTGGAGCCAATGTTGCTCTGCCATTGCTACCCCATAGCGTACCATCAGCCGTCTGCCTTCCCCGGAGTGAAGCCAAAGCTGATCTTGCATTGCTACCCCACAGCGTAGCATCAGCCTTCTACATTCCCCTGAATGAAGCCAAAGCTGTTCTGCCATTGCTACCCCATCGAGGGCAATCCGCCTTCTGCCCACCACAGAGTGAAGCCAAATCTGCTCTGCCATTGCTACCCCAGCGAGTGATTTGGCCCATATCGTGGTTGGGGCCATGTTTACCTTTATAATAGATGTGTGCAAAACTCTTCCTCAAACACACAGTAACGGAAATGACTGCCTGGGGTTGACCATGGGTGTAATAAAATAAGTTACACAAAATGTGCAAGTAGGCACTGTCAATTAAGACACATAGGTGTTAAAAGAGGCAATATACACATGCACACACATTATGCATTTACGCAATGTACAGCTTATACATGCCACCAACCTTAAAAATCAATGCACAAGCAATGTTCCCTCTTGCTCATTTATATTGAGGAACACACACACACTGGATGTGTTAAAGTGATTCCAAAACAACTTTACAGAATGTTCAGGTTTAAAGGCAGTGCGGAAACCTAGGAAGTACTAGGTGTCACACTTTGATTAACTCACCTGGGATTGGGGTACTGTGGAAATCACACCAGGGACCAGTGGCAGCAACACGATGCCGTCCGCTGCCGAAGAATGGCGGGTCTGCCACCGACCTCAGCCAGGCCCAAGAGAAGGCACCTAGAATAAAGGCCACAGTAACAGGACAGCCAGGTCAGAGCAGATCAGATCCCAGTGGAAGACTCAGACTAGCTATTCCAAAGACACAGCAGGCAGGAGCAAACAGCTGTACACCACACCACGATGCACCCAGGCGAAGAACAGTCTCGGGAAATGCCAACTATTCCTAGCGTGCTGCCCAGAGAGGGACATGGCTGGGCGTGCCCACTGCGTTTGGCATCAGTGCGGGATATACTTAGAACCAACAGCATACTGTTCATTGTAATTCCCGGGATGCCCAGGAGCTTGCAGCCCATCAAGCCTCAGCACTAATGGCCTGCGCACTGTAGGAAGGCATCTTACGCACACACGCGCACACAAGCGTGGGGAAGACCCAGCCAAGCCTGGCTTGGCTGGGCACATGCTGCATTCCCACAGTGGCACATGCTGACCGAAATAGGGACCGAGAGGCCTGCAGAGATGAGAAGCACTGAACAAGAGAAGGGACTGTAAACAGGAAACAGGAATGGGCGAAGGCACTTCAAGCCACAGCTCTGTCCAGGGAGTTGGGACATGGCACTTCACACCCCGAATATACAAAGGAAACGAGCAGAGCAGTACATGACCAAAGGAGTCACTTTGGGCGTTTTTGGTAACTACAGTTTTGGTCGCATATATCGTTCACAAAGAACTCAGACTATTCAAATACTTACAGACAGGAAATAAAGGTGATAAGATACAGATGTACAAGCGGAAGGGGGTGATCCGAGGAAGAGGTCCATAAAGGGGGAGCATGCAAGGTGGTCAGGGGCTCCCTGGGGTGCAGGGTGGAGAGGGACACTTCTAGGTCTCTTAGAGAGTTGTGCGAGAACCCCTGGACACATCAATGGTGTGGATTTACATCTGTAGGGCCTCGTCTAATAGCACTGTACAGAATTCTGCAGGCCACACCTCAAGGATTAAAGCCATGATACAGTCCAGCTGGGCCCAGGTCTGCATAAGAAATCCAACACGGGCAGATAGACACGCAAAAGGATTTCATGAAACTATGTACAGTCTGGAAGGAAGGAGAAAGAGGGGACCCAAGCATTCAAATAGCCACGATTGCTGGAGAGTGGTATTTCAAAGTCCAGTAGCGGAGGGAGAGGGGAGCATAAAAGGACATGCAAATAGCTCATTGGTACACTACTGGCATACTTAAAACACTACGCCATGGATATATTTAAGCCTCACGCTGGAGGGGACGCAGGGCAAACCTTATAAATGCCTCACAGTAAAGGAGGGTGAACCAAGACATTAGCGATTCATTTAAACATCCATGTATACCTCAGGCCAGGGGGCAGACATTCAAGTTGCAGGCTACTAGCCATCCAGAAACGCAAGTCACTCGCCACCCAACCGCAATACATCCACACGAAATGAAACAATTCTAAGCCTCATAACTTTCAGGCCATAGGTCGGATCAGCACAGCATTTGACAAGCATAATTTGAGGCACACACCCCTCAACACTGAACAATTTAGTGCAAATCCGTGTTACAGTTCAAAGGATATAAAGAGTCAAAAAGGTGTATTTTTGACGGATCCGTTCATTTTCCCAAATGTTTGGTCAAATGCAGAGTCCAAACCGCTATATGGATTTGCACCAAATAAGAAAAGTCGGGCACAAAGCGCTTGAAGGAAATCCTTTTTTGGTTTGGCATAAACCCATCCAGTCCTTTTTGCTTTTAATCTGGGATAGAGCATGAGGGGTCCTCTGTACCCAAAAAGTTATATATGTCAACAATGATGCATTGCTGGTGCTCAGGTTTTTGCTTACTGAAAACGGCCATTGTGGCAATCGCACTTTGAATCTACGTTTGCTTAAGATAGCTGCTTAATCAATAGGTGCAGGTTGTGAATTCAGGGGGTTTAGGGGAGTGGCTTTAATAGGAGGTGTGAGGCAGAGAAAAGAAACGAGAAGGCCAAAAAAAAAAAAAAAGGGACGAGCATTAATTAACACAATGCCAGTTATCAAGGGTTCATAAGGTGTTCCAGCCATTATTGTTGAAACAACATCTGCTCTCTATCCGACACATAGTCCAAGAATGGCCACCATGTTCGTGTGAACCTAGGCAACTTCCCTTCTACCGTAGCTGTTAATTTCTCCATCCAACAGTTCCCAAACTTTCACCCACCAGTAAGCTATGTGCGGCCCCTCCACTGTTTCCCAAAAGCGAGTTCGCGTGATTGGCGCTGCTGAGTGTAGTTGGGAGGTCAGATCTGCTCTCTGACCAGTCATCGGTAACGACCCGTCAGCCGGGACATCCCCCAGTAGCAGAACTTGTGGGTCCATGGGGAGCAGGACGTTAGTTAGGTCTTTGATTTTGGATCGTATTTCTAGCCAAAATTATTGTATGACTGGGCAATGCCACCACATGTGGCCGAGGTCACCTTGCTCGCCGCATCCATGCCAACATGTATCAGGGTAAGCAGGAGTCATTGCATGCAAACGACTTGGGGATAGATGCCATTGGAAACACAGTTTAAGGGATCCTTCTACTGTGGTGCACCGAGAACTTTTCTAGGCTCTGTCCCATATCCTCTCTCAGGATTACCCAGGGATCTCCAACCCCAGCTCCCTCTCCCATGATCTCATGTAAGAGAATTTCTCCTCCGCCGAAGCATTTTCTAGGAGCCTGTAGCAAGCAGCCATTTTATGAGTCTGTTGTCCCTCTAAATTTTTAAGTACAATTCCAGTACAGGCTCTGGAGGCTGCCTGCCGAGTGCTCGTGTTGGTCAGCCAGTGGTGGAGTTCGGCTTCTGGAAGTTTACATTTTTCCTTACATTCTACAAAGGTTAGTGGTTGTCGATCTACCAATAGATCCACAATCTCAGGGGCCCCTCTGACTTCCAGAGTTGGAACGAGCCTGTCTGGAGGCCTGGTGTGAACGCTGTATTTTGTGTATTTTGAGTGATAGGTGATAGTGGGCCCAGTCCCGATTTAATCCCCCTCTTTGTACAGGCTATATCCCAATTCCAAAGCGTTGTTAAGGTGGTAGGTAGGATCATGTCCCGTTGCGTGCAGGTGTCCTTTGAGAGGAACAGAAGATTACCCAGTGGGAAGGGGGCTGCGGCTTGTTCAATGTCTCCCCAGTTCAGCATTGCAGCAGTCTGGGTCGCTCTATAGTATCGTGGGATCAAGGGGAGCCCGAAATTGCCCAGTCCCTTCCCTCTTGTGAGGAGTTTGCGAGAGACTGTTTCCTCCTCTGCCATGCAAATTGGCCCACCGCCCTCTGCAGTGCGAGGAGCTCGCACTCAGGAATCAGCGCTGGTGAGGCATGGAAGGTATATAGAAGCTTCGGAAGGAGAGTCATCTTAACCGCGCTAATTCGCCCTAACCATGAGATTTCCTGAGAATCCCAGCGTTAGAGCCAATCTTCAACCTCTTTCAGGAGGTCAGGATATTAGCCTTAAAAAGTCTCAAGCAAGTTGGGGTCAGTTTTATTCCCAAATAGGGGTGTGGGTTTATTCTTAATCAACCTATGCAATCACATTTTGCAAAACTGAGCCTGTATTTGGCATTTTTGTAGAACATTTGCATAAAAGTGGGCAGCAGTGAGGTGTTTTGTCTTGAAGCACACTCAAAGTGGTTTAGCAGATAGTCTCCCTCCTGGCTTGTCAGAAGACAACGGAAGGTGCTATTCTCATCTTAACTGACAATTCCTAACTAAAAGGCATAAATTCAGCTTTCACTGCGCTCAAAAGGCGCTGGAGGAGTTCAACACATTTATTAGAAAAGTGACATTCTCCCCGACCAGTTGGCTGCTGGTGATACATGGAATTTCGTTGCCCTGCTGTGCTAAAAACTGAATCATGAGTGATCACTGCATCCAGCACCATGAAGCCGATCGATTTCCCTTTCAGAGCTGAACCTTGCAGACATCTTGGCTTTGAGGACTGTTCTCAATTGAACAACATTTTATTTGCACCTTAGTTAGGAACAAATCAACGTTCATAGCCAATGCCATATGTGTGGTGTTTTCAAAGTTCTACTACTTGCCAGGAACTTGGGGGTCAGCGTCACACCAGTTGTGTCTTGGCAAGATCGACTCTCTAAAACTCTGTCCAAGCAGTGTTTTACTGTGACTTTATAGATGGCCCACCAACCACAAAGGCTCGCATGGGAACGTGCCAGGAGATAAAGCCCCCTCAAGACGAAAACAAAGAATATGTCCCACTTTCCCTCCTCCTCCTCCTCCTCACCTGAGGAAATCGTGTCCTATTCCACTGGACTCAAAGACCGATGGGATCTGTAGTCCTTCTCCTTTTTGTTTTGAAGGTTGAGTCTCACACGAGAGGAAGCCACAGTGAAGGCTACAAGAGAGCACTTCCCTGAGGACCCCCCTCCCGGGAGCGACGAGTTAGGGGAAAAAGCGAAACGTGGCAAAAAAACCCTCAGAAAGAGGGGAGCTGGACTGGAAGATGCAGGATTCAAGTGGAAGAACGTATTCGTCCCAATGTGGGCACAGGAATCCGAAATAGATGAATTGGAGTTTGGACAACCACGAAAACCCAAAGCATAGGCAGCAGGACAGAAAATGAAAGTAAGATGCGGCGAGGGCGCTAGGAAAGAAACCCGTATCGAGGTCCACGCACTGGAAAGTAGCATAAACAGGAGCGAGTACGGGCAGAGAGGGAGAGAAAGGTAACAAGGAAGGAAAACCGGAAGAGACCGGTAACAAAGCATAGCGCAACAACCGCAGCTAAAGGAAAAACTCAGTTGACCGAAAGGTTGCAACACGCAGATGTCAAGAGGAGGAGTGCCTAAATAGTACTACGTACGTACGACGTAAAAGAACTAGACTGCTGCATGTACGTAGTTGAAGGCGTGCTGGAAATCAGGAAGTGCGGTCGCAACTCCAACGGGGCCATAGACGTCAATATCCAAGGCGTCGCATGACACTCCGGCACAAGTGCATAACGTGGAAGTGATGCAGAGTTTGCAAAGCCTGATTCAAGCCGAACATGTCACCCATTTCCTTTGTAATCCTTGGACCTCTGGAGCAGACAGTTTCATTGGAGATTACGTTTTTTTAAAGAATACATTGATTGGCCATTTAAGGCTGCACATCGAACACAGAAGAGGAGGAGACTGCCATCCCATTAGTATGCAGAAATCTGGAACTAAAATACTATTTATCATCACTGCTTTTTGGCACACCTCAAGCGAACATTGCCCGATAATCCTGAGTTAAGAGAGCCTGAGATATTGCTGAATCCACCTTTATTTGAATTAATCTACTTCAAAACACAGAGGCTTGGTTTATGCTTTCTCTCAACTTTACTATTTGAGCAGCAGCATCAAAACAATAACCGTAACATACAAATGTGAAATGACTACTATCCCCATATGTTTAGAGTCTTGTGTAGTTTGTAATGTTATTGGTCTTTCCAACATGTGACCTTAAACCACTGTCTCTGTCCATCCTTATAAATCCTGTCCACCATTGGATGTAATCCTCCTTCTTTGCTTATCAGGCAGCCAGTTAAGTACCTTTGACATTACTTCACCGATTTTACTGTGGTATCGAATTGAAGTATGTATTTGGAAAGTAGTTTTAGACTGTTTTTAATGCAAGCAAACATCGCGCGCAGTGTTAGGCGAACGTGGCGGAAGATATCCGCAAGGTTCAGTGAAGGTGCATCTATAAATAAGAGCGGAATGCTCCGGCGACCACAACACTATATGGTCATTAAAGGGGCCCTGCAGTCACGGAAGTGCGAGTTACGGGGCCCCTTAATATCACTTCCGTGAGCGTTGCATAGTGCGAAACCCCAGAAAGACAGAAGCTTGGATAAACCGGAGCGTCCTGTTTACTTTGCTGTTTGTTTGACAGCAATCGCAGTACTGTCCCTTGGAGGCACAGCATGGAGCACATGTGAGGGATAAAGGCAGTGTCTATAAAGTGGATCAGAGGAACGCCGCCACCTAGTGGCCAGAGAAAGCAACTCATTTTAAAAGACAGCCTCAAGAGCTCCATCTGAAATTAATCTTCCCTACAATACATATTTTGGACGGGGGCAGGCCCATGATAACCTGTCGGCTTGTCAAACAGTGGCACATTTGTCCACAGTTAAGTCCTGCGATGTACAGCTCCAGTGAAGAGGAAAGAGCCCAAGTGAGCCAAAAAAGAATGCAACCCGGCATGGGTCAAATATTGCACTAAGCTCCGAGTCAGAGTCTGGGGCACAGCTCACAGCAGCTGGCAATCTTGGAGGACTGGCTAAAGTTCTCGAAGGGTATGGAGGAACTTAGAGGGACAAGTAGCCAAGGAACAGAAAAAGGGGGAAGAAAGAAAGCCTGCAAGGCCAAAAAGGCCAGGGCACCCACTGGGCTCACCACTAAAAGTAAAGGGCAAGAGAAAGTCAGTAAGCCGAAAGCATAAAGAGCGCAAAAGGCGAGATGCAACCTCCGACAGTTCAGAGGGATAGGATTAAGACGATTGGTGGAGTCAATCATCAGAGGAAGAAGTTGAGATTAGATCCTCAGAAGGAGAGGAAAGTAATAGAACTTCTAACAAAAAGAAAGTGCAAGACAAGGAGGAAGAAGCCGGGACGGCTTTGAACTAGACGCCCTGATACATCCTTGTTCCTCTGAATGGGAACCGCCAACTAAGATAGCAGCATACATAAAGAGATGACTCTCAACCCCATTGGCAAAAGACGCCAGAAATAAATTGAGGGCGAAGTGCCCAAGACCATATCTACCGGAAGATTGTAGTTTTTTCGCATTTCTAGGTTACAGTTATTGTTTTGATGTTGCTGCTCGAATAGTAAAGTTGAGAGAAAGCATAATCCTTTGTCTCTGTCTTTAATAGACTTGTGACCTTCTGTGACGTATGTATGGAAAATCTAAATTAACTGAAATTGTACCACATTTTACCTCCAAGCCAAAGTGTGAGCACACGTCACACGTATGCACGGGAAGATCTTAACCTGCACATCACGGTAGGTAACAAAGGAATGCATATTGGTCTACCTTAAAGACCACCAGTTTAAACTTTGGACGATCTACAGGTGCAATCATATGCTTAAGATCACAGACCATAGTTCATTGGATCAGGAAATCAGGGGACACTTTGTGCTGGACGCCGATTAGAAACAGATTCTCCAAAACTCTGCCTTTATATTTTGAGACCATGACCAGCAGTAGCAATTAATCCTAATGCTTCTTATTTATTTTAGTTATTACCTTTATTTTTATGCGCCCAGACCCTGGGGTATGACGGCGTAGTTGCAGACAAGCTCAGCATTGATTTGGAAAATTCACTTACATACATTGTTACAGAATAAACATTGACAAAGATTTTTAACATACATGGGATGAGACAATACAGGAATCATAATTGTTTACAGGATTTAGCTAGAGCCTCCAATTAGGTGGGCGTATTACTAGACCTAGAATGCCGACCAGCCTTGAGGGGGGGAGGGGGGGACTGACTGAAGTTGGTTTTTGTGTCAGTTTTCTAAAATTGGTTAAATAGCCAAGTTTAGTAATTTTCTGAAGCCAGAGAAGAATTCCTCATTTTTCATGTTTAATGGGAGGGAGTTCCAGTGTTTGGGGGGGGGGGGGGCATAACTTGGAAGCTACTACACCCTGCTCTAGTGCTTTTGTAGCGAATAACCACAAGTAGCAAACTATTGTTGGATCTAAGTGTTCTGATGGAATCTTTTTTCTTGATGGCGTTATTCATGAAGATGGGGGCTTTTTTTGCAAGGAATTTGTATATGACACAATGTTTTGAAAATGATTCTGGCCTTCATGGGTATCCAGTGGGTCTCCCTCCCAATGTTGGAGATGTAGTCAGATTTTTTAATTCCTAGGGCTGCCCGTAGAGCTTTATTTTGCAGAAGTTGGAATTTGATGTCCCCAATAGTAGAGCATTACAATAATACAACTTGGATAGAATTAGGGCCCTAGCCAAGGTAATGCAGTTTGTGGGTGTAAGTAACTGGTGGATTAAAGGTAATTCATTTAGATGTGCATGCTGTTGATGAGGAGAGTGAAGATATGTGTTTGGTCATGGTAAGATTGGCATCCAGGTATACTCCTAGAGTTTTTACTTGTTTGTTTAAGATCTTATTAAATAGATGTATTCATTTACGTTTTCCTCAACCCCAACACACAATTCTAGGCACCTATGTACACATACTGCAAAACATTTACATAATTGTATAGACAGTTTTTACCTTTGAATCAATAGCTCAAAAAGTTAATGCTTTATTTTTGCCAGCAATATAGGCAGCTTGCATACAAAATATAGCTTCTAAAGTGTTAATATGGGTTTCTAGGAGCTACAGCACAAAACTCGTGTTTACCCTTCTCAAAATGTTTTTTTTATTGCACACTTCCTGGTCTATTACACCTGCCATGAGGTGAGTGACATAACTGCCCTTGTGGTTATGACCTCATCCGTAATGAGTTCATCAAGTCAAAGCAATGGGTTTAGGACAGCTGTAACAGACTGCAGAATGTGCATACGGGCATGTTACAGGGTGTTAACAAGTTGCCATCAGAACATTGCAGGCCCACGTTGAATTAGCCAAGCTCTGTGCTCACAATGGATAGCTTCACGTGGGTTTTCTGTAGAGCGAACATGCTCATTTATTAACTTCGGCAGTAACTGAATTCAAAATGATATGGCATCGGTTTCCAACCTTTAAGAATTCTATCTGCACTTGCTAAACAAAACAGGGATGGCATATAAGCTGCTTCCTGAACAGAACAGAAGGCTGCAATAGGCAGTTCCTGCTTTAGAGGCCTTTCTCACACCGCAGACATTGGGTTTTGGCAGTGCGATTTAATACATTTCTAAAGGATTTCCCTCCCCCCCAGGTACAGCGCGAAGGGTAAGAAGGGTAAGTTACAGAAACGGAATGTATAGAAGTCTCCTAGAAGCACTGTGTGCAAGAGCTGAAATTCTAACCTCCCCTATGTAACAAGCCTTCCCAGACCACATGAAGTGAGACTTCAACATAAAAATTTACAAAAGATCTTAACTCTGATAAAGAGGGGAAAATGTGACTATTGAGAACTGACATTAAGATGTTCCAACTCACTGGCTGCCATTTTTGTTAGCAACTTAAATATGTATTTGCCAGGCAAAGAGAGAGAGAGAGTGTGTCAGAGAGAGAGTCTCTCTCTCTCTCTCCCCCCCCCCCCCCCCCCCCAAGGCCCGTTCAGCAGGTAGAAGCGGAATTAGGGTCGGGATGGCAGGGGGTAGGAAGACAACGCAGTAGACTGGAGCTCATAGCAGAGGAAGCCATTTATAGTCATGCGGTTTGTTTTTCTTTCCAACTGGAGTACAATGGCTCTTACAAAGGTTGCGTTTTAGACTAGTCATGGAGTACAAGGGAACAAATGTGTTTTCCATGCATTTAAACTAAAATTACTTTTTTATTGTTCTTACTTAATATGTCCATCCCGTATGTGATAGTTTTACTGTTAGGAGTGATGGCTTGTTATGTTATTTTCGCCATTCATGCCGCTTGCCGTTTAAATGTATATGCTTTTAGGAAATAATAAAATACATTATAAATAAACCAAGTGTAATTCTCATTTGTGCAACGACTCAGAATTGTCAACTCCAAACGTTGTTTCCAGACTCAATAAAATATCCTGGCTGTTTGGGTTTATCATACCAAAAGGCACAGTAAACTAGGCCTCAAGATGTATAGCACTAGCAATATGCTTGGCTTGCTTTAGGCATGAATAACTGATGACCAGGAGCCGTTAGTCACAGCTTCACAAGGAGGGGGGATACCCAGGACCTCTGGCAGCCCCTTAAAAAGGGAATCAAGACACAAACACATGACTGGTTGCGTGTCATCCAGATCAGCCTTCTAGAGGCACAAGCCTGATATGTGGATGATTGTGCCATCACTGATCGTGCAAAGGGACTGGCTCGACATATACCAAGCTTCAGCTGGACTGCACCTACCATGACCGACACTATCCCATCCCATCCTGCCTTCCTGAAAGCACTCCAACACGGTGTGCTGTGTGGTTATCCCCACTTAACACATTGCACCATTCAAACTTTGACGGTGTGTGTGTGGGGAGGGTGGGCTTCAAAATCTAGTGCATGCCTTCTGAGCACACTTCAAATCAGGTATGCTGATGTGCGCAGATAAGGAAAAAGTAATACCAAGAGGAGCCAGTCAAGCTGTAATGTTTTTCAAAGGCTTCATTTCATCGCCGCCATAAGAAGCGCTGACAAAGGAAAGCTTGCAAATAAATGATGATAAGCCTAAATAAACTATCAACTTGTTGATCTTTTTTGACCAACGCTCTGTTCCACCTATGGCTAATACAGTACAAGCAAAACTAAATATATATATTATGCCAGTGTGCTAGTGCATGGCACAGTTATGCTTAAGACAAATTGTCTAAGGAGTTTCAGAAAATAACTTCAGATTTTTTTTCATAGAAGGGTTTCAGGAGTTTAGAAAATATTCTACAGTAAAATTTCAAGGTAGTCGCATCTTCATGGAAAATGTAAACAAATTTCAAAGATGGATTCAGGTACTGCATTTTTTTTTGTTTTGAACAACTTTGAACAAAGTGCTTTCTCAGAGAGGAGAACAAATATTTTTTCAGCACACATTTTTAGAAATGTGACCACTTCATATTTTCAAGATCTTTGGCCTGGACCTAGATATGAAAATGAATTGGAACATTGAAAAAAAAAATGGAAAAACGAGCTGGCGAATTTTTAGATATTGACATTTTAAGATGCATCTATGTATGATGCATATGCAGCTTCCATAAGAGCTGTAAAAAGGGCGTACAAGTGTCACAGTTTGTACGTTATGCAATTTACATCTCCTGAAAACTCACAAAGTCAAGGATTTCAGTTTTCAGGAGATGTGAATTGCGTACAACTATGAATGATAAAAGTCATATACGCCTCTTGTTTGCATTGAAAACTCACAAAGGGGACGAAATTGGGATTTGTTATCCAGCAGCAAAACGCATCACCTTTTATGGATTATGTAAATTAACTATCATAAGCACCCAATCAAAGAGGATTCCTGCCTCACACATCAATATATGCATTACCTTAAAGGCAGTAACAGGACTCTAATCTCCAGGAAGGCCGGACTGGGAATTCAGGCCCCACGGAAACATGTCTTGGCTTGCCAGGACATTGTGGAAGGCTTAAAAGTCAGACTGCGTCTAAGCCACAGACAGGCTGTGTGTCCCTAAACAACTTTCAAACAAGCCTAGGGTTTTATTAACTGTCGGGAAAGGTTTCCCTTATGTGCAATTTTCCCTCCTTTTAGGGACACCCCCCCCAAACCCTTTGCTTTAGTTTGGCTTACCAAACCTGACTTTTTCCAGTAGAGAACAGCCTTCTGCTGTACTCCACTAGGCTTTTGCTCACCTTGTTAAGGGGAAACCGACGTCAGTATTGGGAAACTATGTTTGTCTTAGTCTTCGACTACGTTGCCATTTTTTGTTAACTTTTTATCTGTGTGCCAAGTACCTTACAGTACTGCACATAGGGGTCCTTTTTGTTTTATGGCTCTAGCCACCCAAGGATTTGTTGGTGTTTGTACAAGTGTGCCTTGGACAAACTGGCAGCAGCAGTTTGCTTACTTCGTTTTTTTGGCCCATACCGCGTTTGGCCCAAGACTGTGGCCAGTGCCGAAAATGGCCATGTAACAAAGTCATTTTGTCCCTTTGCCTTCACCCAAGTCGAGAGACCCAGGTATTCCTTATCTGTGCATGCAGCCTCCCACGAAAAATCCTAATCTCGCGGGCTCCTGCATGACACGTGTGCTAGTGCCCAGGAAGAGGGTTGAGACTGTATCTTCCCAATCCACACTACTGGTGCCAGTATATCTTGTAGGCCTGAATGACTGGAACCACTGTGGGCCACGATCAGTCCACGCTTAGCATGCTTTCAGTCAAGCAGATCGTCCATTGGCTATCCCAGATTTGAGTGCAAAACTTGGATAAGAGAAGGGGCTCTGCATCCATTCCAGGTCGATCACCTGAAGTTCACACCGAACTACAGAAGGAGACAACTATCCTGAAATGGTAAAGAAGACCCATGGAACCGCCAGAGACGTGCTGGAAGATTTGGTATACTGACCCCACTGTTGTCCCATCGTATCCCTGCTTTTGCATCGTACAAGGAAGGCCTGCATGGTCACTTCAACCCTTTGGAGTAGTGAGACCAGCTACTCTTGGCACCTTCTGCTTACCCTTGCAAAGAGCCTCTTCGGAAGTGTTCCTGGGCCATGCAGCGAACTGACCATCTTGAACGCGGGGTATTGTATAGGAGCACCGCTATCCCGAGTTGCGACGCAAGATTTGGGGAATTGCTTAATTGTGGTCCTGGACCCTCTGCCGCCAAAACTCATTTATGAGAGTGTGCCACGGCATGAGCATTTGCAGTGCCCGCGTCACCCCGCTGTGTTGATTGTCGATGTGAGTGCACGCAGATCTGCTCCAACGTATCCTGAGACGTGCTGCACCAGAACTATCCTTCTCCTTTCTTCGAGAGCTGAGAAAAGGCTACTGTCCCATCACGGACAATCGTCCCGCCCCGTAGCTGCTGAGAGCCAGAGTGACCTGTAACTGTAGGGGTAAAACCTAATAGCGAACTGGACTAGACTGCCAAAGTTTGGCCCGGACTATGACAAGGGTCGGTGGGTGGCCCCCTGGCACATCCATCTGTTTTACGCACGAGAATCCCTAAAAAGATACCTGTGCGCCCCAGCTATTTCTGGATGCCGAATGTCGCTCTACCTGCAAGGGTAGACCCTCTTCAAGGATTAGGGCTTTATTCTTCATCGCCTCAACCCCCTTCCTGAAAAGCTACAACTCCCTGAACAGATCCCACTTTTTGCTTTACGCACGACAGCGCGTTGTTAACGCACTACTGCACTGTTGTCTCGGGAGGATAGCTCCGTGTCAACGTGCTCGCCTTGGAAACAAGACGACACAGAGCAACACAGGTTTGATCCCCAGGTCCGCGCTTAGAAACCTCTGGGTTTTAAGAGCGTTATAAATAACCTATCATATCATACTGTTGATTATAAGGTGCCTCACTTCTTAGGGCTGGACCGCATAAGATAGGGATGGACTTCGAAAGAACTGCCTTATGCGATATATGTGTTGAACTTACCTCTTGTTGCAGGTTGTGGTCATTTTCTCCTCTTTTAACCGCATTAGACTGAACGCATTTTTGTATATATGTTATATAGTAGAAAGTGTGTGTGGTAACTGTTTTTATTATTACTGTGGTTTAATCATGTTTGGTTATAAAGGTCTATAATATATGTATTTTCGATATACATCTGTCTAAGAGTATTCTGTGGACTTTTACCATGTGCGGTTATTGTGGGCATCCAATCACACACACCCCTCCCAAACATAGTCTTCACCACCTGGCAGGCTACCGTCGACTGGTATGGTTTGTCCGGTAGGTTCCCCCAAACTAAGGTGGCCTTCTAAACTTCTGACCACCAGGTCAGAGTTTAGAAATCCATCTTAACATTAACCATGACAAGTGAGGAAACCAAAATATTTCAGGGTTTATTTGCCCGCTTTTCAGTCAAATTCGGAGTTCTGACATACAACCCCTCCCAAAAGTTGTTGGGGGGCCTAGGGAAGTAAGTAGAAGGGCTGTGCTTCTCCAAGCCCAAGCTCACCATGCAGTGAATACATTACAGACATGCCCCCCTGGCGCAAGCAATACTTCTCCAGCCATCTCTCCTTTAGGTGCTGCGCCCCATAGAACATAGTAGAGTCCCACGATAAATTCAGCCACATTGTACACATAGCCTCTTGAGGCGTTCCTGAGCATCTTATCTATCCATCAGCCTCATCCAATTGTAATCCTTGTTACCACTACCCAAATGTTCCATCAACACCTCATTTTCCACACTGACAGGAAAAACCTCCCAGACACCATAAATTATGGCATGGTGCGCTATACAAAAGCAACATAATATAACAGATAACGTTTGGCTTTGCTGTTGTGTTGAGGCGTGCAGACCAAGTACCCCGAGCTCTGCATGTGGTCAGTTATGATATGTTATTTATAATGCACTTAATACCCAGAGGTTTCTTAGCGCAGACCCAGGGATCGAACCTGTGTTGCTCTGTATCGTCTTGCTTCCAAGACGAGCACGTTGCCGCTGAGCTATCCTCCCGAGTTGGTTGGTATTCTGCACAGAAGCATGCATGCAACAAAGGAAGCCATAGGTATCTGTGGTACTAGAATGCATTGGGCTGAGTGTGCTACATAAATTGACTTTGAGAAAAGGGGTGCCACATGCAACTTTGCCCTTGAAGGGTTTGTCAAATAGTTCTCTGTTTTTTTATTAGTCGGCAATGTGATGGCACATTTAGCATACATAAGTAGCAACATGTGTTTCGACCTAGGGATTTAGTGAGGTGTTATTTTACCAGAGTGACAACAGAAATTCAAATTGATTGGTTCAAGAGCATGGTTGCAAGTTTAAAAAATATGGTTACATTATTTGGTGTAGAACATAGTTTACAGTGGTGATAAATATATATTGTTAAATTCCAAAAACCATGGGCACATAAACATACAAGTAGCATTGATTGAGGCCAATTGGTAGTAGTCGGAGGAGACAGAGAGGAAAACAGTATTAGCAAACAATGGTTTTGGTATCTATATTTATGTTTTAGTTGCTGGTGGGCAGCCGATAGTGTGATGTGGTGCCTGGTATATAATAGTACAATGGTGGTCCACGTATGTGGTGGGCGCATATGAGTTACATTTCGGAGGTGCTTGGGTCATGCTTCACTACACATTTATCCTACTTCTGTTGTTGGTTGCATTGTTTGACAATGTGAATGGGTGCACCTAATGCGGGATTCGGTGGCATGCATGATTTATTCACATTACGGGTCTCATGTGCAGATCTAGGATAAGCTGGGCAATGAGTTATACCCCTAGATTGGTCAGATCGCTGTGGGTTGGGGTTTAGCGATTTACTGTGCTAGTGATCGAGGTGCATCAAGGGGTCTCGTTTCGTCTTACCAGTGTGGTTTCAATATGAGGTCCACTACTTGGGGGTGGTCACATAGTTCTGGGGGGCCATGGTTTCACACATGGAGTACTCGCGCAAACTTCTGTGAGGGGAGAAATTAATTCTCCCTCCAAGGCAGACAAGGAAAACTGGAATGCATACAATAATGAAATAGCTATTTTTTTAATTGGAAGTGGTTTGTTGGTATCCCCAACAACAAAGAGGGAGCTATGTGAAACCCCTTGGAACTGGGACATTAGCTAGCACCCCATTTCAGAAGCATAATTCTCTTTAGGCATTAATCATCAACTCCTCTTAACAGGAATCACTCTACCCCTTCTGTCAAATGTTGCAAGTTTGCACCCGCGACTTAAATGTGGGGGCTCCCATGTTACACGTGTGCCTAGCACCACCCTCCCAGCTATGGGGATAGCTACTCACTGCAGTCCAGGCAGGTGACAAATGACGGCCCAGTGATGTCACAACCAACGAAAAGAGAAATCAGGAGAATTAGCCCCACAGATAACAGAATAGCACATGTAGAAACAGACTGTTGGGGGCCCCAGAACGAACTGTGGGTTAGAGAACCACTAACCATATCTTCATTGCACATGCAGTACCTTTTGCAAAAGCATTGCATGCACCCTCTCACCCGGTGGCTGCAGGCAAGCCCCTTCTCTGCATGGAGCCCTGCTGTGCTTGAGCCTTGAGGCCCCTGCATTGTGCAGCCTGCCACCTTGCCCGTGCCTTGTGCCCATATTCCCCCATTTGCCTGCACTCTGCATGCCTCTACCCCACCTGCACCGCCACTCTGCCAGCAAGCACCATGCCCTCCGCATGCACTCTGCCCTTCCGCCATGTGGGGGCACACTGCCACCTCTCCCGCAGCCCTGTGTACCTGCTGCAGCCCCACTGTCTCGCCCCCGCGTGCCTGCACCCCGTCTGGCTGTGAGTGCAGCGCCCTCGGTACCTGTCCTGCACTCTGCCTCCTGCTCTCCTCTCCTCTGCCCTCACTCATGCCAGGTAACTCCAGCCCACCCGCACCCGGAAGTTCCGCTGCCCTGCAGGCGACATAGAAGTAGGACTACACGTCGGTACGGGCCACAAGACTGCGCTCTCTGCTGTACCTCACACTTGACCGTATGCATTTTAAATGTTCCCAGAGTAGGCTCTCTCTCGCGCCCGCTCTTCTGCTTCTCGCAGGGTTCCCCGGGCTGCTCGGGGTTCCTTCGCGGAGAACACTTCCAATATGGCGGCCCGCTCTGCGTTCAGCTCAACAGTCAGGCCGACTCACCGTTGCTTTCCGTCTTTTGTGTCTACTGATAATTGGGCCCTGTTGGATTGGCACCTCCCATTTCACCTGTGACGACATTAACTGTCAAACGTCTTCGTGCCACTGTAACAGCTTCGCGGACCCCTAGAGATTCAGTGCCTGGTCCTCTTCCAAGTCGCGTGTGAGCTCGACGGTGGGATGGGGAACTCAATAAATATATTCCTTCTCAAGTTCACTTGACTTCCAATAAAAACTAACCAGGACGACAATACATACAACTCAAAACACAGCAGCTGTAGGAGAACGCGGAAGCAGCGCCGTGTATGGTGTAGGAGGACAGTTGCCGCCGTCGGCCATATTGGAATGTCCTCTGCAGACGTTCTGCTCTCACGAACTTTTCCCGTTCTTAGTTATGACAGGTTATAATGTTGTGGCAGTTTTGTTTATTTCCACGCGCACAGTCAATGGCACATATCTATAGGAAAACTTTGTGGGTTAAGCGCTGGTGGCGAAGCTTCAGATCCGGAGTGAGTGACAGTGTGGCTCTTAGTGCACGCTGACCGCGCATGCGCAGTGCGCTGGCTCTGTAGGCCCTGCCCAGGCCGCCCCCGTGACCGGAAGTAAACAGGGAGGCAGCCCAAGCACCCGGAAGTAGGAGAGGAAGTTGCGAGGGTACCCGGGGACAGGTAGGAGACAGGGGAGTGGGAGGGCTGTCTACAGGGCACTATCCTTTATCCACACCAGCCCCCCCATATCATAATCCCCCTCTGTTCCCCCCTGCCCCACGCACACAGCTGCCCAGGAGACCCATGCCTTTTAGTGTTCTTAGGTGAGGGGCACCCCCGCCCCCTGCACAGCTTCCTTACTTGACTAGTCACTGGATCATGCATCTATTATCTCCTTCTTAATGATACATTTGGCTGATCTTGGAACATCAGTTATTTAATGTTAAAGCTATTTATACCGCGCACTGTCAGCGCTCTGGCGGATCTGCAAAGGAGGGTGTCAAGATGGGGGGGATTAGTAGGGTGTAGTGGGAGTAGGAAAGTGAGAGTTGTGATGTCCTGTTGGCCGCTTCACTTTGGTTTGCACCGTTCACTGAGCTTAAGTGTGCTTTTCGATCAGTGCCAGAAATCCTGTGTGCTGTTGCAATGTGGTGAAGTGCATGCGGATTGCTGTGCAGAGAGGTAGTTGTGTGTGTTTCTGTATTTTAAGTATGCGGAAAGTTGACATGTTTAAGGTATGGTTTTCAAGTGTTTACAATGGTTATTCTTCAATAATGTTCTGTAACAGAAACAAGACATCTGATACTGTGTATATCTAAATTATTTAATCAAACAAAACATTCAATTGATGAGCTGTACGTGTTTCGGGCTGTGCCCTTCTTCAGGAGCACATTTTTTTTTGTTGAATTTTACTTCACAATATATCTTGTATCTGAAGGATAAGTACAAAATAAATAGGTAAAACAATGTATTGTATTTATGATATATATATATATATATATATATATATATATATATATATATATATTCAATAAATTGAATAGCACACACTCGTCATTGAGGACGTATTAGTTCATCACCTGGTTAACTTTCAGAGTCACAGTAGGTGGAGAGATTCCTTATTTTTAATCCAAGTCCGTTAACTCCACGGAACTCAGTAGAGATGTCAATTCATACCTATCACAAGATATGCAATAGTATTACTATTAGTTGTGTAAGATAGTCACCTATTGTAAGAGAATATACTACAATTAAAATACCTTAATATTATAAAGCTGTGTATCAGCCACTCTTTATTGTGTTCTGGAATTGAACTTGTATCTGGTTCAAATTATTGTGTCCAGATTCCAATATGGTAAGATCCCACAGAAACCATGAAGATCAGTTATCACTAATGTAGTAGAGAAAACTTTGTTGGAACAATGGATCACACGGAAAACAAAATAATTCCCCACAAATCATTTTCCCAATATGCCATTTTTGTATGGACTTTTCAAGATTCATAAAAACCTCAGCAATCCGCTCTTGAGGCGGATTGTTGCAGCATCAGACAACATATTCGACCTGCTGGCCTAACACCTTGACAAAATATTACAACCTATTGTCCAAAAACACACACATCTGAGAGGCACTACCCACTTTCTCAATATAATAACATATTTGACAGACATTCCATCTGACTGGACGCTACTCACTTTAAACGTCCAAAGTTTATATACCTCGATCACCCATAGAGACAGTTTAGAGGCCCTTGAATGGATCTTGTTACAAGAAGAATTTGTACAATCAAACAACATTTTCATACTCAAATTGACAAAAATGATATTCTACAATAGTTCTGCTTCAATGAGAAATACTACCTTCAAATCTCAGGCACATCGATGGACTCAGTGATGGCACTTGCCTACGCAAACCTGTATGCCTTCGAAACCAAACACATTTTGGAACAGAAAGAATGGGCAAAACAACCTAACAATATGGAAGCAGTACATTGATGAAAATGTCGGCATTTGGAAGGGCTCGTTGATGGAACTCAAAACCTTTTTGACATATTGGAATTCTTGTCATTCTAGAATTCAATTCACCCTAGAGACAGGGTCACATATTCATTTTCTAGATGTTGAAATCACCCTCAATGAAAATTGACTCAATACATCGGTATACCGCAAACAGACTGACGTCATTAATACATTACATTATGCTAGTTTCCATTCACGGCACCTTAAGGACAATCTACCCTTAAGCCAGTACATGAGCATCAGACAATGAAGCACATGAGTCAGCAGCCAATAGGATCACTGAGAGGTTCAATGAAAGAGGGTATCCTGACCATATACTAGAGAACGCAAAGGTGAGGAGCAACACTCGTAGAAAAACCCTACTGCAACCCAAAACAGGCAAAGAACCACAATTGATACACACAATGAAATACTCTACACCCGGGGTCTCCAACCTTTTAGTTGGCAAGAGCGACTTGTAGTTAATGGCCAATAGGCAGGAGCTACTAGGCTGGGGGGATCCATGAGTATGATAATTTTGACCACAATGTTTTTGGCAGTTTATGTTCTCTTCATATAAAAAGGAATGCAGTATGTATTTACTGTGATATTGATATATCAATAACTTCAAAAACATGTTTATTTTTATTATTTATTAGATGCTGTTTCCTAAAAATTGCTAGGCATATCAAGTAGGAAACAAAATCGGGACATTCATTGTGAAGGCTTAAACTGCGTGCTATCCGCCAGTGCTCAGTAATCTGGTGTAAAGCTTGAAACAGCAACAGCACTGAAATGCTGGCAGATGAGAACAAGGTTTTTGATTTTCCAAAGTTCGTCTGAAAAAGGCAGATTCACAGAGGCAGGCAATCACATTGGCTGATAGTGCAGATACCTTTTTAGCCATAGTGATTGCACACCCGACATTGCAGACATAATAATAATTTATAATAATTTAGCATTTTATATAGCGCTACAAACCCTCAGGTATCTGAGCGCTGCTTATTACCCACACAGTGTGTGGTGCTCATTTATCGACCTCGGAAGGATGAAAGTCTGAGTTTGGCCCTGCCGGGATTCAAACCAGCGTCAGCAGGCTCTGCATAGATGTCAAAGCGAGCGCTTCACTCCCTGTGGTACTGGACCGGCATGATACATTCAGATATCTAAAATGAGTCTAAAGATAGGGTATCTCATATAACAGTTGCAATGATACTGAAATATGTGTATCGTAGTCACAAAGTTTAACACATTTTATTAATCACACAACATCATGTTTCATAAAAAGCATCATATAGCACAAAACAAATTACAAACACTTAAAACAACACAAGTGAAACCAACATAAGTGGGTCCTAATAATGTAGTTGTTACAGGGTCAACGCGTGTAACTAATTCAGGCTTCGAACCCTAAGCCTCTATGATTTTGGCTATTTCTTGTTCTTATTGTACAAGTCGGGAATCTATAAATGTCGGGTACATTTATACATTCCCGACTTGTACAAGTTTCTGTTCCTTAAACACAACAATGTAGGACATTCTTCAGGGGTGTGTAGTATATTGTGTCGATTCCTAAAATCTTCGAACATGGGAGGAGTCCCTGTTGATCAAAAAGACACTATATTCATCCTTCGTGTCATAGTACTAATCTATTGTTTCATACAATAAGACATCCCTCATCCCCATACAGGTGTGAATTATGTTGGTAATTACATACCTCTCTTGCTCGAGGGGTCAGTATCCTGGAGTCTACTGGTTTTGCTATGCAGATTCCAATTTCTTGCCGGAATTCTAGCCTTCTTTCCTCTATTCTAACCTAGTATACAACAGATATTGAAGTTGGACTAATATATATACACCATACTGTATACTTGCGTAAAGTTACTATAATTAGTGTCTTACCCTGATCCTGTGGGTCCAGCTCTTAGATTGTTTTATAGGAGATGACCAGACGACAATACGTCTGTTACCTCGATTTTCATGATACATTTCTTCTCTATCTAGAGAATACAGGGGGGTCCCTGCAGACAAGAGAAAGGAACCACCGCCCTCCGTCAGATGAAGCATGTACACCGATCAAGGGACTAGCACTTGGCTATGGGTGGTGAAACAACAATAAGTCCTGTCCAAAGCCACTTACTTGTATCTCTATGGTAGATGCTAATCTCAGTAGTAATTTCCAGGTTTCCACAATGCATAGAACCCAAATCCAACTGCTCTTAAAGCCTTGGTACTCGGGTCTCCGGTTTTTTCTCTGATCTAAAAAAAATATACCAAAAGTTCCTGTAAGGATCAAGGCCATGCCATTGGTTCTTGGGCCATATTTTTCACAAAAAAGAACCCATCGGCCATTATTCCAAACAAACTTACTTGCTCTGACTCCCTCCGCGTCTCGTAGTGACCTGCAGATGCCAAAATGGTCTCTCATCTACTTTCTTAAAAGAACTGTGAAAATCACAGCCCCAATTGATGATGTCACCACGCGCACGTGACTCGAATGACGCCGCTAAATGCTTCACAATGGGGAAAGTTACAAACCGGTGCGCTTTCCGCTGTGCCACCTCAGCAGCTGAAATCTCGAGCCCATAGGGCCCTCTCAGGACTGGCATCAACTTCTCTCGCCATTTTGGTCCCAGTGTCCTGGCTCTCCCCACAATTCCTTCCTCTGCTGCTTTGTGGGGAATTCAAAACTGCTCCACACGCTACTACTGCTACTGCTTGCTGCTGCTGCTTCGACTGCCTTGCCTTCTTCCACCTTGATCTCATGGCCTGCACATGAGGGGGCCTTTTATGCACGTCAGCCACCATCAGGTGTGGTTCATCAACCTTGGTGGGCTGCACTCTGCAACTTTGTGCTTCTGCAGCCCTCTTCTTCATCCAGTTATTCTGGGAATTCTGGTACTTGAAGTGTCTAACACAAAAGTCAATTTTCCAAATGTCTTCCATTTTACAATAAGCTATTAGGTGATTGGGGTCTTGGGGAAAATTACCTAAGGGGGTCTCCCAATCCTCCTGACCGTTTCACCGCCCTCATGGTCAGGATCAGAAAACGTCTGCCTTTCCTTGGTCAAATGAGAGGGGTTCCAGGTCAGGTTTCCTCTGTGAATCACATCCGATTCATCGCAAGTTCACAATGTGTTGAAGCGGAAAAGGCTGCTGTAGCAGAGATGGAGGAATTGACAAAGCACCATAAATATGAACCTCTAAAATGGGATAGTGAGTTAATGCTCCAGATTATCTCCTCCAAAAAAAGTCCCTGATTTTGGCAATTGATAAATAACCATTGGGGGCCAGGCGGAAGCTCAAGTAAATCCAATCGGTGAACAGGTTTGGTTGAATTATTTTGAACAACTTTATTATGCCCAGAATAGACCCTAGTAAGTGCTTAGGCGCATGGCGGGTTTCCTTTTATTTGGAGTATGTTCTATCCCTCATGGAGAAATCAAAATCATCTTGGCCGCGTGCCCGGATGGCATTTCCAAACAGACTCTGAAAGGTGATATTAATCCTTAGGAGTCCATTCTAGTTACCCTATTTAACAACATTTTGGTTAGGGATGACTTTCCTGATTCCTGGAAGCAATTCCATCTAGTCCCTATCTTCAAAACGTCGACTAGATTGGACTTGTCTTATTATCGCCCTGGAGGTAAAATCTTTGCCTCCATTCCGCTGAGCAAGTTGAAAGTGTGGGTGAGTTAATCGGGCCATCTGGACCCTTTTCATTCGTGTTTTCCTAAAACCTGTCGGTACTTTCCTAAATAAATTTATCCTCCTCCTTCTCCAAATGAGTTGTTGGTGAAAAAAACCTCCATCTATGCTGTCTATGTTAACTTGTCCTCCGCATTCGACAAGGTAAATAGAAATAGGCTTTGGTGTAAGTTGCATGACTGGGGATTGCACAAGGCTCTATTAGTGAATCTACGTCATCTTCATACGAATACAAGGATCCAGGTCAGACTGGATGGTCAAGGCTCTTTATCCAAAGAAGTGAAAAGGTGTAGGGGCCTTCACCACGGATGTGTGTTGGCACCTGCACTGTTTAATTTATACATCGCTGACATCGGCCACAGCCCGACGAATGTAAACTGCTTTACTCCGAAAATAGATAGAACGGTATTCCATTGGCTGCTCTATGCCTACAATCTGTTAATATTTGATCAGACAGCAATTGGCCCCCAAAAGAGTTAGAGGGTACCAGAATCTTATATGGAAACGCATACGCTGAACATTGTAATAAAACCAAGGTTCTTTATTTTCTCCTCGAGTAAGAAGCTGGCCCCTTTCAACTGGACACTTAATAATAGGCCTTTAGAGATAGAAAAATCTATAAACAACCCCAAATTGGTCTAAATATAACAAGGTTGCATACAAAGGGCATCATGTTTTGTGGCACAATAAAATAAAAAATAAAAAAAGTAAATCCTAAATCCTTGGTATATTTCCTTGCTGCCAGTTGTAACCTACTATAAATCCAAGGTCGTACCTTGTTTAATTTATGGGGCAGAACTGTTGCACATACACGATGATCAAATCTGGCATGGTTGGAAGCTTTGATCTGGCTTAGGGTGTTGTTCCTTCCTAAAGGTACCCATATTTTTGTTATGAGATCTTCATTAGGGACTACTTCGTTATGTGTTTTGATCAAATGGGAGATGCTACAGGGGTATAGGAAACTCCTCTACCCAGTCCCAAATTATTTTTTTTTGTCGCTTAATAATCCTCTGGGGAGAAATGGCAGTATTGAATTAGATCTGTGATCTAATTAGAATAATACATTGTGAATTACTCCTGGAAAGCGTAAATATCTTGAAGGAAACACTATTATCGAATCCCAATTTAGTTAACTGCTTCAAGCAGGTGTGTTACCAGGGACCTATTGGACAGTTCTAAATTGTTTCGACAGGGGTCTCTCAAGGAAAAGAAACTTAAAACTATCTGTAGATACCTCATTAGATTCATGTCAAATAGGCAAAACATTTTGGGGGCTTTATGAATTCCAAACACTTTCTTCTATCCTCAGTTTTATGAGCAAGAATTCTTTCATGTGATCAGTGGTCATTGGCAATTGCTACCATCAGATTTGTGTAAGAAATCTTCCCAGATTTATTATTGCAATACATATTGTGATGAATCTGGACAATTTGTCCCTTCTCCCTCGAGAGGAGACACCCCCTTTGATGCTAAGGCATTGAGTCCGTTAAGCAAGACCTTCCCTAGGGGTTTAAGAAAGTGGGACCTCAATGGTAGTGACTCACCTCTTGGGGACAAGGACTCTCATTCTAGATCGAAACTCCCTGTCCACACCACTGTGTCTGCATAAATGGATGCAACTACCATATTCCACAAAGATCTTTCTTTTCATGTATTGGTTACAGGCAGTGCTGAACACAGCCTTGGTGCCATAGACCACAGAGGACAGCATTCTGTTTATTCCTGTGACGTGTATAAGCGAGGAAACTCCCACCGAGGGAAGGGAACCACCATGCAGAGGTGAGCCTCTGCATCATTGACATCCTGGGGGGCTGCAGAGTCAATGGCAGCGAGGAGGGCGAGCAAGCTGCGAGCCGAACGCCTGAGGGTTGGCGTTATACCCGACTGCAGAACCGAGGTCGGAGTGGGAGCAGAGTCGGGAAGACCTGCATCTCATCTGGTGGCAAAACCACAAACAAGTTGTGGTGGTCCGGTAACAGACGCAGAGACCAGACCGAATGGGGGCGTCCTTGAGCTCCACACACGCTTGAGAGTAGCTAGGGACACAAGTAGCTGTGGGAATGCTGACGTGGTTACAGGATCCTGAAAAACCAGACGGCGAGCCTACCATTACAAGGTGTGAACATGTGATTTAATGGCTGGGAAAGCTGTGTAGGTTACGAGACACTGAGAAACTTGATTGTTCAAATATCCTATGGCAGGCGGATTGTGCAAATATGCTATGGAAGGGGGATTGAGAAATATTAATGTTAAAGGATATTGTACCCGAGTGGCCCCCTGCGCTCTGAAATGGGAAGGGGGGTGAGTTAGTGGGAGTAAGCGGGAAAAGTGCAAGAGAGGAGTAATGTGCTGTTGGCAGCCACAACACAGTTAACACTGTTCGCTTGGCTTTGGGTGTTTTCCGGTCGGTAGACACTGTGTGCTGTTGTGCGAGTCTTTTTTGAGATTTTTGTTATTGCGGTGTAGTGAAGTTTGTTGTGGTATAGGGTTGTTGTTGTGTCTGGTTAGAGTTTGAGTGGATTAGGTGGAGGGGTGAAATTGTTAGAGGATAGGTTATTGGCATCATTGTTTATAAACGATGTGTTGAATTTCCACATTTTTTCTAGGTGTGGCGCGTCAACATCACTTCATGTCAATCTAGCTGCCGCATCAGCCGATATTCATTATCCCCTCCACAAATAATGCTTGCCAATATTCACAATTGTGCCCAAATTCCGCCCCTGCCCACCATAGGACTTATCTATGTGTGGGTCTAGCTGATATTCGCGATTCCATCCTAATCTGGCCTCAGTGGCATTCCCTATGCAGTCCAGATGTGGCTTTGCTCAACAACCGCTATTCTATCCAGATGTGGAAATGATCAGCAATCTCAATCCTACCCATCTGCTCATGCAGGCCACCGCTCGCAACCCTGTCATCCAAGCGAGATACATGCCAACACTCGTAGCTACGTTTAGGCGCGGCACCTGCCATCATTCACAACTTCTTGTGGGCTCTGCGCATGCTAACGTCTATAGCTCCATCCAAAAATGGCAGCTGCTAACATTCATGATTGGCACTTGGTGGCGTTCATGGAGTGGGTGAGGTTGTAGGATGGGATTGGGTAGGGGTGTTCATTCTGTCCCCATGGGGTTGTTGCTTGTGTCCTATTCAACCTAGCGTTGTCTCTCCTGTTATTGTAGGACATTCCCTTAGCCGTTTCTGGGCGTTGTCTGTGTCATCCTAATTTCTGTCAACATGTTCTCTGTGTTTCCTGTTTGATTGATTAGATGTTTCAATTTGTTTTTGCAGTGTTGAAGAGCCAGGTTTTTTAGTAGTTTTCTGAATTGTAGATTGTCTTTTGTGTTTCTTATTTCTTTCAGGATGTTATACCAGGTTTTTGCGGCCAGGTGGTAGAAGGAGGAGCCTCCTAGTTTTTTCTTGACGTATGGTTTTGACTCCAGGCGGATTTCATTGCTTGATCTGAGTAGTCTCGTTGGCTTGTAGATTGTTACTTTCTTTTGTAGGAATTCATCTCCATGTCCGCTGATTGCCCGGTTTGCTATGAACATTGTTTTGAAGGTGATGCAATGTTTGATTGGGAGCCAATGTAGTATTTTTAGCGCTGGAGTGATGTGGTCTCTTCGGGATAGTTTGAGGAGGAGTCTGGCTGCTGCATTTTGCATGCGTTGTAGTTTCTTCAGGTGGTTTTCTGGCATCCCGAGGTAGAGGCTGTTTGCGTAGTCGATGAGGGCGACGACTGCAAGCATTTTGTGTGTGAAGGAGAGGAAAAGTAGGATTCTTCTTGTTGTGTGATGGAGGAAGAAACATTTCTTGATTATTGCATTTATTTGTGGTGCTAAGGTTAGTGTGTTGTCCATCAGGACTCCCAGATGTTTTACTACCGGGTACGGTTCCCATTTCCATTGGCCAGGGAATGTAGGTATTGTTCTCTTGGTTTTTTGATATAATCATGATTTCTGTCTTTCCTGCGTTGATTTTCAAGTTCTTGGCGTTCATCCAGTTAAAAACTTCTTTTAGACACTCAATTCGGGTTGAGTGATCGGTTTCAGTGTCTTCGATTTTGTAGATGAATTGAGTCATCTGCGTAGTTGTAGCATATGATTTTGTATTTTTTGAAGATTCTGATTACTGGAGTCTGGTAGATGTTGAAGTATAGTGGTGCTAGCGAGGATCCTTGCGTTAACCCGTGGAGTAAATTTGAAGGGTTTTATCCACACGGTTTCCGTCCTCTCTCCTTGGAATGATTTCATCCAGAGTAGTGCCATATCCGGTATGCCGATGTCTTCCAATCTCTTGGTTAGGGTGCCATGGCTAACTGTGTCGAAGGCTGCAGAGAGGTCCAGCAGAATCAGAACTGTGGTTGTGTTGGAGTCTGCGTTTATTTTTAGGTCATCCCAGATTGATAGTAGTGCCGATTCTGTTCCTCTTGCGGGTCTGAAATCGACTTGTGCTTGGTCCAGCAGGTGGTGTTTTCTACATGTTCGTGGGTTAATTTGTATACGTACGTTTCTAGGAGTTTTGCCGGGTAGGGAATGTTGGAAATCGGTCGTAGATGGAGAGGTCTTCCACGTTGCCACTTATGTTTTTTAAAAGTGGTTTGATATATGCTGATTCGAAGGATTTTGGTACAGTTCCTGTTGTGAGTGAGAGATTTAGAAGGTTCTGTAATATTCTATCTGATGGCATTCCTTGTGCGAGGATTGATTTGTAGATGTCCCGGGAGCAGGGATCCATGGGTGATCCTGATTTCCTGCTGTGTTTTACCAGTTTGGGAAATACCTCTGCCGATATTTCAGGAAAGTTTGGGAGTTTGTGCTCTGGCTCTTTCTTAGGTCCGGTTGGTTGAGTTTAATGGTTGGTTGGTCTGTTTTGTATGATTTGTCGGATGTCGTTGATTTTGTTCTTGAAATGGTCTGCCACGTTGTTGCAAAGTTTCTCTGAGGTGGTTTGAGTGTTTTCGCAACCAGGAGGGTTTCTCATTTCTTTAATGATGTTGAACGTTTCTTTTTCTGTGTTGGCGGCATTGGTGATTCTGTCATCATAATGACTTCTCTTTGCCTTTTGTATTTCTTTCTTGTATGCGCATATTAGTTTTTTGTCTTGGTTGTATTCTTTCCTCCATTCCAATTCCATCTTCTTGTTGTCCTTTTTCACTTTGAACACTTGGGTTGAGGCTGAGAAAGTAACAGAAGGCACAGAACTCTGATGGGACAGGGTGGATCACCACCCTATCTGAACAACTCAAGTAAAAGAAAATCACCTGTAATAGGATCAATAGCATCACAGGACTTTGGGAGAAAAAATACCTCCACGGAGGAGGTGATTTATTTTATATATATATATATATATATATATATATATATATATATATATTACACAGCCACGGTGGTGGCTGTGTAGTTATGGTTAAGTTGCTGTTTCCATCAGAAGAGCACTTTTTGGCCGGCCTATAACTCCGCTCCCCCGGGATGAATCGTCACCAGATTTAGCAAAAAAAAGCATATGGGCCACTCTGAATTTTTTTTGCAAAGTTTGGAGATGTTTGGTTCAGGGGGAAAAAGTTATAGGGGGGGTCCCAAAACGTCTTTTTTTTCCCATAGACTGAATGGGGGAAAAACTTTGCGCACGGCTACAGGTCAAACCGCTGGACAGATTTTCACGAAATTTGCGCCAGGTACAGGGGCTTTGTCCAGAAAGCGTGCTTTTTAAAAATTTGGTGACCTTCCGTGCAGTACCTTTCATTAAAATGACCAAAAAGTAGGTCTGAAAAAATTAGTGATATCTATGTCTGCTTCGCGGTCACACTTCCCTGTTCAGTCCACGGACAAGATGCCGATTGGCTAAGGGGCTGGCGTCGTGACCGCGGACACGTGACGTCTCTGCCGATTGGCTGCTGCGAGACGTGTTCTGCGTCAGATTGTTTGGATGCGCCCGACATCTTGGATCCGCCGATAGCGGAGCAACAACCAGCGTACACATGCTATATTTATAAAACTCTTTTGCTGTGTCACAGAGCGTTGGGAAAGGTTCAGACAGTAAGACGTGGGTGATCAATGCATTTGTTCTGGGGGTCGGTCTTCATGATATATTTTCTATGGCAACCTTGTACGCACAGAAAATGAGGGTTGTAATAACGGTAGCATTTCAGTCCTTGCAGTGCACAGGAAACTTGTAACTGTTGCAAGGACACGCGTAGTGGTAGCGAACATTGAAATTGATAACATGCTACAATTGCATTACTTTTTCCTATGGGTATTATTATATTCATTAGTACGCCGCCATGGGTGTCACATGCTACAGTGGTTGTGGCCAGGGCCTAGAGTCTTGGATGCACGGCCGTCGGCCGAAGGCCTTACTTCCAAGACTGTAGGCCCTGGCCACAACCACTGCAGCATGTCACACCCATGGATACACCTGTAGTATTGCGTATCGATTGCCAAGTTGTGGGGAGTGTGTGCAGTCTTGGGTGCAAGGCCATGCACCCAAGAACAAAGTTATAAGTACTGGACGTGCAAGTCGATGCACACCCATCCCATGTGATATCTATGGACATACAGCTAGGAGTGAAGCCTCTAGCCAGAAGCACTGAAGGATACCACACCTATAGAAAAAACCCCACTACCACACATCACTGAGGTGGTTGTGGGGAGACCCTGCACTTTTGGGCCATGCACCCAATAACAAAGTTAGAACCTCTTCATGATGTATTTTCTATGGCCACCTTGTACGCACAGAAAATGAGGGGTCCAATAAGGGCAGTATTTCAGTCCGTGCAGTGCACAGGGAACTTGTAACTGTTGTAAGGACACGCGTAGTGGTAGCGAACATTGAAATTGACAACATGCCGTAATTGCATGACTTTTTCCTATGGGCATTGTATTCATTAGTACGCCGCTATGGGTGTCACATGCTATGGTGGTGGTGGCCAGGGCCTAGAGTCTTGGATGCTTGGCCGTCGGCCGAAGGCCTTACTTCCAAAACTCTAGGCCCTGGCCACAACCACCGCAGCATGTCACACCTATGATTACACCCATAGTAATGCGTATCGATTGCCTGGTTGTGGGGAGTGTGTGCAGTCTTGGGTGCATGGCCAAAGGCCATGCCACCAACAACAAAGCTATAACCTCTTCACTTACAAGCCCACATGGGTTTTATCTAGTGCAGTGGTTTTGGCCAAGATGTGTACTTTTGGGTGCATGGTTGCAGGCTGTATGCCATACACCTAAGCATGCACCCAAAAGAAAACTTGTAAGCACTGGAGTTATAAGCCATTTCACAACCATATATTGAAATGTATGGACATACACCTAAGAGTTTAGGCCCTGCCCACAAACAGTGCAGCATTTCAGAGCTACAGAGACACCCCTAGTATTCAACATCAGTCAGGTGGCTGTGGGGAGGGTCTGCAATCATGGGTGCATGGCCAAAGGCCATGCCCCCAAAAGCACATTTGTACGTAGTGTAGTTATATGCCGCAATGGATGTCATATACTTCACTTGTTTCTGGAACTGGTCTAGGGAAACCAAAGCAGGATTTTGTGTAGTATTTACCTTTTTGTTTTTGTTTTTGCGGAGACAATATTTGCCACATTTGTGTCTTTGAAATTGTAAAATCTGCCCATGCAGCTCACCATGTGTCTGTTGTGAAGGGATTTCACAAGTGACATATTTTTGGATAAACTGCAAAACAGTGCTATCACTGTCGTGACCAAATTTCGGTGCACCTTTGATCGTAACAGCATGTGAATATGTGGTGCTCCTCTCGCTTGATATTCTTTCCAAAAGAAGTGCTGCACTTCTCCAAGGGGAGGAACAGTTTTATTGCAAAAAAAAGTGTGCATGGCAATGAAACGATGATGGAAATATCTTGACACATTAACTGGATCTAGAGAGCAAAGTTCCCTAGGTGTTAATATATCTATGTTGTTTTTGTTGCTGTTTGCTATGCGTAGGAACTCGTAAATCTTCCCATGCATATTCCGCACAACTTAGCGTAAAAACCAAGTTGGTGGTCCAAGGTTTCTGATCATACAACGCACATCTCCGTGCCGTCGGAACCAGTATTCCTTTGTACCACGCATGTCTGCAAACACATTCAGCTGCAGCTTTCCTGCTCTGGTCTCCGGTCCCCGTCCTCCGCGTACAGCACCAATGAAGGAAAAGCCACCCAGCGGTAGCTTTTGTTTACTACAGCTGGCTGGCTTTTCCTTCATTAGTGCCGCAAAAGCAAAAGCCAGCACAGGCGGGCATCCATTTCACAAAATGGATGCGCCCATGTGCTTGCTTCTGCGAATTTTGAGCTTGAATACCTCAAAATTTTACATAGGAAGATTAAAAAAAACAAAAGTGCTAGTATTTTTTTTTTTAATGTTTCCCATCTATTTTTTTAAATAAAACTTTTAGCTGGACTACCCCTTTAACTGCGTAGCTGACATATTTTGAAAGTGGGTTCCAGATTACAAAATGTGTGCAACTCCGTAACATAGCGTTGCTAATTCACTTCCATAGAGTAGGTGGAATGTGTATTCCCAGATTTAGACAAAATGTGGATCTTGCGAAAACATTCGTAATGAGCGGTAGTCTGATGCCCCAATCTGAGTGGGTCTATCATCGTATCTTCCACCTTTGCCAGTAGGAAATAGCAGTGGAAAAGCATGTGCTTTTATACTTTTTTCCCATATACTCATTGGTGACCCTTTGGTTTGTCGCATTTGGTAAGTTTCTAGTGCATCATCTATGCTTTCATTGGAATGCAATGGATGAATTGTGTAATGGTACAAAAGAGTGGGTACTGTAGCAGGATCCAGAAGTTTGAATTGCACAGTTTCTGATGGCTCTTGAATTATTTCAGTTGTTTCCCTTAAGCTTTCATCAATATTTATTTCCTTGTAGTACTCATTATTGTCTTTTAGATATTGCAATACTTGTCTAACTTTATGTAAGTCCACCAGTTGTTGCCAAATTATTTTGTCCTTTGTTGGTACTCCATTTACCAAGACTATTAAAGAATGCTCTATTGAACGCTGCACTCCTATAGTGTGTACATTTTCCGTTAGATCTAATGGCAAATAAATTACTTTGCCACAAATGCCTTTCACCAATTCAGAGGAAGGTAATTTTTCTGTTTTTGGATGAAGGCGTATAATTGCTTGAAATGGGTGAACTGTTTGAATTATGATGCTCTCATTCAAATTGAGTTGTTGCATGATTTTTGGTAGTGGGAACAATTCCAAGTTATTTGTAATAGCTCGTGGTGGGTGTTGTCTAATTTTGTAGTACAGTAACTGCAACATATTAGGCGTTCAGTTAGTTCATATTTGTTTTCTGCTAAAAGGTAGAGAGCTAATTCAAACCATTTGGAATCTTCATTGTCTTCGATTTTGTATGCTATGTCTACATTTTTTGTGTTCCTTTTGTAAAACGTTCTGCGGCTACACACACACATGGTTTGGTACTTCAGCTGATGACCTTTTAAATGTTACTATTTCTTTTCTGTATGTGTGTAATAGAAGGTTGCTATGTGCAGAATTGTTGCTACTATGTTCTAAAACTATTGCATTTTGTAAGTGGCTTTCACTTCCAAAATACTTTGTCTGAATATGGTCAATTTCTTCTTGTAAGTATTTGGGTGTACCATGCAGAAGAGTGTTATTTAAATTGCCTAATTCTGAAGATGGACTTTTTGCATA
Organism: Ambystoma mexicanum; assembly: GCF_040938575.1. Classification (NCBI taxonomy): domain Eukaryota; kingdom Metazoa; phylum Chordata; class Amphibia; order Caudata; family Ambystomatidae; genus Ambystoma; species Ambystoma mexicanum. Next base: position 1,286,877,123 of record NC_090928.1, read on the forward strand.
GTATATTTTATACACTAGATTTCTTACATTTGAATGATGTATTGATATCCTTTTGATATCATGGAAGGTGCTTTTGCAAATAGGCCCAGAAATGCAGGCTAATGAATGTCCTTGTAGTCCTGTGTATTTGCGCACTGGACAAATATCCATATTTTGCAGCACTTTCATTTTACTTTTGCCTTTACCTTTTACATACTTATTGAGGAACTGACGTAAAGATTTGAAAGCTTTGTTTGGAATGGCACACATTGATGTGCACGGCCATTTGTATACTGGACGGTGTGGTTCTGCTGAATCGAGAGGTAATTCTGAGTTTTCAGAGGGTACTTTTGTAAGCAGTGTTTCTTGTTCCATGATGGTAGTATTGATTTTCTCATACCCTCGTCCACAGCTATGGATGGCAATTGTGTTTGTTTGATTTTCTTTGTATGCTTCTTCATTACAATATGGCTCTGTGGTTGTTGTGTGACTCCATTCACCACCACAAACATGCAAAAAATTATTTTTGTTCACATTCCGTTTATTGCTGAGTTTCATTTGTAGTTTGGTACTTACTTTTGTTAGTGCTTTCATCCTATTTAACACTAATATGAACAACTTCCTTTTGAGAAGCATTGCACTGTCCACGAAGCTTGTAGGATTAACTTTCTACGGTAGGTTTTAAGGGGTGAGGATGATTTCGGTCCTCTTCTTAGTATATTCTGAAGGACTCTGTGACGAAATATTTTTGATAAAATAATTTTTTTATTATGGGTGCTTGTTACACTATCTGGATTATTAGGAGCATTGTTAGCTGTACTGGTAGCCAATTTTGTGCCAACATTTTTGTGTTTTGTGACACATTTTGATGGAGGAGGTAAAGTTTCAGTAGTTGAAACTTCCTTTGTTTTGTTAACTGACTGCATTAGCTGGTTTGTTCCAATATTCTCTACAAACTCTAGAACAGATGGATGCTTAGATTGGGCGCTTTTATTTTTATTTGCTCTACTTCTGCGTTCCTTTCTACAGAGTTGTTTTTTGGTAGGCATTCTTTGGTGTCTGTTGAAAAAAAGAAGGCGTACTTTGGTCTGTTGTACAATGTATGTGTGCTGTGTGCATGCATGCATGAATCTGATGGGGAAGCTCTTTGTCATGGTGTGTGAATGTGCATTGGACTCTTACATTGATTTGGTAAGGCTATTTTACTGTTTGTATACTACTACAATGTGCTTCAGATGAGAGTACAAAGTGGGCTAGTGGTGACGAGAAGCATTATTAATAAAACCATGCATAAACTTGCAACAGCAGCTTCTTTTCTAAATCTAACCTTCTAAGGATTACGTATGTTATTTGAGTTCCAAACACACAGGGATTTGTGAGCCATTCTGCCTGTTATTCTTTGTTCAATAAATGGATATTTGTAGGTAGAATGGTTCAGAAATCAATGTTTGCTTTGGTGCCCAAATTAAACAAATAACCCACGCAGCCTCTTTGAGGAGTAGTTACAATATAAAGGTAGTACTGTACTTACTTTTTTTGCAAAATGACCAGGTTTCTTCGGATATATCGTCTGCAGTATAGATGCTGTTGATTCTCAGGAGAGTAGTCTTCACTGCGATTCAAAAAAACACAATTAATTACTTTGTGTGTTTACAGCAGTGATGATACTGCACACATTAATTGTACATCTTTCATCAGAGCATTCTCCTTTCATATTTCAACCCAGCGCATGTGTGCATTTCACTTCACTCTGTGCAGGCTCTGCATGGTATTTGCAATATGTTACTTGCAAGTCCTTCATAATTGCTAACATTTTTAAGGTTATGAAAATGGCTTGTTTTTTACAAGGTGTACCAACTATAGGAGAGAGGTTTGTAAGCGATAGGGCATAGTAGTAGATGGGGAAAACATTTTCTACTTGCAAATTAAAAGCACGATACCGAAAAATCGGGAGACCCTCAGAGGGAGATGTCACCACAACAGTCGGGAGCGCTAACTTTTGTCATCCGATTAAATTGCAAGTAGCATTACTGTAGGCCGTACACACTACACAACTCCGACATTTTCTAATACAAAATCGAGTTTCGCCCTAAAAAGGCATGCTTGCAAGACATGTATAGGTTATGCGGAAGACAGTAAGAAGTTGTGCGGTTTGTCAGTGATAAATCGGACATCTTGCACTAAAAGGGGGAGTGTTGGTATGTATTGCCTATGCACATTTAGCTGCATTAATTTGTTTAAATTAAATCATAAGGGTTGCACATGTTCTCTGATTACAATATACATACCTGTACTCCATACTCATTCATGTGCGCATGCATGGAGCTCTACATAGAAATTCGCAACTCTTGCACAGTAGCTTGTGAAGTAGGTGCTTTGCAATGCTATGCGGCTTCGATTCAGAATTATCAACAGTAATTTTGAAGTGCGCAATGTTGATGACAGAGTTAGATTTAGCGATGTTCAATGTGATTGGTGGATGGTTGTGTGACTGCTTAGTTATGTCCAATGAGGGACTCGATTTGCTACCGCTATGGAAAGGGTGAAAGGACTGGGTAAGAGTTACGTGCCGCATGTAGGCAGCGCTTGTCCGTGGGTAGGGCGTGTCACATACGGGTTTCTACAGCAAATCCTGCATGGAAAGGGGACTGTAGGCATCAGCCAATCAGATGTTCACATTACTCTTTTGTGTCGAAAGACGGTGCGTACACTGAAGATGGCAGAGGTGGAGAGGGTCAGGGTTTTGGTGCTTGGAGACATTTTTGTCCATGGCTTACTTACAACATTATGCCGAGAGTAGGCATGTGGCACACCATTTCGTTGTGAGAGGAGTGGAGCTGGTATGGAACGCTGAGACTGATACCACTGTTGCGGCAATTCTGCAAGTTTGCAGAAACATACGTACGATGACCTCTCCTAATGTGCTAATTTTGCACTACGGTGCTTGCCATTTGGGCTACGTGAGTGCACATACTTTGTTGGCAGATTTGGAACAGTTGGTTCAAGCACTCATGAACATCTTTCCAACTGCGAAAGTCATTTTTTCTGGTTTACTCCCTAGAGTAAAATGGGACAACAATTATTTTTTCTGTCCAGATCAAAGTATTGGGAGGTGTATCATTAATCGCAGCATGCATGCTTTTATGTTACGCGCTGGTATGTTTTTCTGCAGCCACGAAAACATTGTTCCAAGTAATGCAGATTATTTTGAAGCAGATGGTGTTGCGCTGTCTTCTTTGGGAAATGCAATGTTCTTTTGGAACCTAAGGCTTGCTTTAGAGAAGGTTCTGTAATGGTTGTAGGAGGAAAGTAAGGAGAAAAAATACAAAAAAATAAACAAAATAACAGATGTCTGTAAGGTATCTGCCCAAAAACAAAAAAAGGCTCTTTTCGGAGCCCACCTTAAAGGGGAAAAAGGGGAATAATACTTTAATGTACCGTTGTCACGCTCTGATCCTATACATGTCCGCGGGCATGGCGGTAGTTTGCAGCTAGCGCATATCACCAATAGGGATTCTGGGGTGGAGACGCATGCAAATGAGAATGAGCGGAGCTAGGGATTGGTCAATAAAGTTCAGTAGGTGTGTTCTGTACGGCGAGATTTAGTAAGACCGTCTTCTCCCTAATAGGAGACCACACAGCCATGGCTTTGCGTGCTTAAACAGATTATCTGGATTTTGGGAGACTCATGGATACATTGGTTGAAGGTGCATGCAGAAAGCTGCAGTTTATCTGCAGATCTCGGCTTTCCTCATGTGGAAGTGCACTGGCATGGCGTGCGTGGCATGAGGTGGCTGGACTTGGTACCTCTCTGTGTTACTTTACTGACAGAGTGTCCTCCAGATATACTTATCATTCACTGCGGAGGAAACCGTTTAGGCCATGTCGCTGGAATTTCTTTGCAATTTGCAGTGAAGGAAGGACTTGCGAAGCTCATGGACATGTTTCCAAATTGTCAAATACTTTTTTTCCGTATTGCACAAAGACAAATATGGCTTCGTCGTTCTGCTTTTGGTCCACAAATGGAGAAAGCGAGACGCAATGGGAGTAAGGCTGTTTGTGCCTTTTTAAGAGATGTTGGCATGTCCTCATTCCACAATGAAAACATTTTGTTTCGCAGCTCTTTCATTTTCCGCAGCGATGGGAGTCCATTTCACATATGCTGGCAATCAGATTTTTCTTCGCAATGTACAAAATGCATTGCAACCTCTTTTGGATTCACAATAACCTATGTGACAATCCGTTCTCTCCAATCCACAGTTTTTGACTCCCACAACACACCACCAAAAGGCTCTTTTCAGAGCCACCACTTACTCCCATCGTACACTTCATTGTGTTTGCTCCACTTGCACCCTCCTTTTTTTTTCCGTACAACTGTCCGCAAACTTTTCCACAACTCTGCGGGGGTCTACAATGGTCACTTCATAGTTCTATTGTTAAACTGAGAAAGGCGGCTCTGAAAAGAGCCTTTTCTGTAATTTATCGTGTTTTCACGTTTATTGCTTCTCAGCACACGATACACTAGGAGAGGAGGCCAAAGGAGGGTAAGGAAGGGACACCAGCCACGGGGATAAGAAAGGGCAAGTGGACAGAGAAAGATATAGTTTGAGCTTCACTTAGGTAAGTAGCAGATCTTCTGGCGCTCTGTGACCGGAGCCTCAAAAGCACTTCGAAAACTCTCCCCCCTGCAGAGTACTGCGTCACAATACATACACACTATTGTCACCTTTGAAAGTTAAGGGTCAACAGCATTGCGAATGGCTTGTGAGGCAGCTGGAGGGAGGCGCTCCCCCACAGGATTGTCTCTTGTGGTGAGAGGACCGGACACAGAGGATGCTGTGGAGGAAGTCAATCAACTACGCTCTTCACATTGTACCACCTTGCGAATGTCCGCAGTGTGGAACGAAGTGAGGTGTTGCTTCATGGTTGTCGCACCAAATCTCCTGCGACTCAGCACCACCTGGCACTGGTTACACCTCTTATACAATGCTTGAGGGACTATAAGTATTGAGGGGGGAGTAAACCAGATATTGAGATATCTAACATAAGAAAAACAAACTCCCTGCCTCTTAAGGTCAGGTAGAGCACAGTGAAGCAGATCACTAGTCTTATAGGGCATGGGTCACATGTTTACACTCTTGACATCAGGTATTTGTGTGTATGGAGAATTCAACCAAGTCACACTAAAAATAATCAAAAAATATAGCAATTTTAATACATATTTATAAAAAAAGTTATAATAAAACATCATGAAAAGCATTAAAAATCTCATACAGTGACAATGTGCAAGTGCAACCTTATAATGGTAGAACGCCTCCAGGGGGTCTATCTATACGAGGTGTAAGGTGCAAGAAATGTAGAGAGCAAAAATAAATAGAAACGCACCTATTTAACAACACACTTGAGGTACAAATACTTGGATGCAACAATGGTGTCAATTTAAAGCAAAGGTCTAATCACCATATTAGAAAACCACATATATAAAAAACAAAAGGAAACCCAAAATGTAGAGTACTAAACAATTCTGGTTACTCTATGGTTGGTACTTTTGTCTTGTACTGATCTTATAAACAACCTTTCAGGGTATTAATCTCGTTCAAAACAATTAGTATTAATGTTGACATAAAGAGACACAGAGGATGCTGTGGAGGAACTCAATCGACTACGCTCTTCACATGGCACCACCTTGCGAATGTCCGCAGTGTGGAACGAAGTGAGGTGTCGCTTCATGGTTGTCGTACCAAAGCTGTACGCACCAAATCTCCCACGACTCAGCACCATCTGGTACTGGTTACACCTCACCAGGTTCGCACATGCTTTTTGTACGTTCCCATAAATGGAAAACAGCCACCACACCCACGACTCCCGGCAAGTGCTCGTAGTGCGGAGTTCTTCCACCTCATTCTCTTCCTCCTCTTCTTCCTCGCACTTTACATCCTCAACCGTATATCTCTCTGCTTACCCTTGGGGAGGTGGTGGTGGTGGCGGGTTTGGGGGTGGTGCAGAGGCTAATGAACCAACAGCAGCCATGGAAGCCATACCGATTACTTTCCTTTTTGTCACTACAGCAGTAAAGGCAGTACACCTCAATCTGCTATAGCTAGAAGGACACTGAAGATGCGCTCGGGGGTGTGGCCATTTATAGGGGTGGAGGGGTGTGCCTCGTGACAGTCTTCATCACTGCAAAGCGGTACGAAAATTTTACACAAGTCCTCAGGTAAGCTATTGTGTGGGATATGTGAAATTATATTTTTACCCTCTACAATATTTTGCCTTGTGTCTACAAGTTCTTTTATACTGTTGCGGAAGCACACAAACTGCGCAAATTAGTCCACACGTTCAGCGTGGGTGCGGTCACATGATGACGTTCTGAACACATCCGCAACAGAAATGGGAGTCCGCTGGACAGCAAATGAAGAGTAACAAACTTGCGCAAGTGTCCTACGGATAGTGTTCGGGTTCTCAAACTAATTCAAAGTGTGACACAAGTGAGACGGACAGTTAGGGACAGGCACGATGTTTGCTATTCTTACAGTTGTACTGGGCATGTGCATACATGATATGCTCACTGTACGGACAGTTCCATTGTCCTTAGGACAAATCCATTTTGTTTGACTACGAACCTGCCGGCCACCGCGCCTGTCCTACAGACGCCACCATTTTGGCTGCGGACGATACGGACAGGTATACTGTCCTTAACACACTCCCATTTTGGGCATTTACAGCCATCCCGGACACCTGGTGTGTTCTACGAACATGTTTCATCTCGTTTGTAAGCAGTACGGTGAGGTATAATGTCCTTAGGACGCCCTTTTATGTTTATTTATGCACTACTTGAACAGATGTTGCGGTCAAACATCAACTCCATCTTACTTTACATTAGTAAGGGTAGGTGTACTGCCTTTACAACACCCACATTCCATTCCTTACGGATAGGTCGAACAGGCGTGCTGTTCGCGAACTTCTTTAAAAAAATTGTTTTCCTATAACTCTATAACTACAACTACCATACAAAAACATTCCAAACACGCACACACTTCCCAGATAGCGGTACAGCTAGTTAGGCAATTTGACTTCCTTGTTTTAATAAAACATCTTGAGCATGGCTTATAATTGTCTCTGGAACATCACATGTTGTTTTAAAGTGAAAACCTTTGTGAACTAAGTATTAGTCCCTTTTGTGTTTTCTTTCCTTTTCCTTTTTTCTTCTCTCCTTTTGATGTGCTTTTGTTGTATAAAGTTTGTTTTAAACCAGATCACAAGTAAGAAAATTAGAATGGATGATAATTCATATATCCATTCTGTGCGGCATCATGCCAGTTGTCATCAATGTTTCTGGGTACTTATTGACTTTATTGATGTTTGCTTTTGGCCTGCTAATTCGGGTTTCTTGATTATTTGCATTGAGCGCTCCAATCTTCCTATTTTGTAGGGAACTTCATGCACTCTTATTGCATGATCACTGTTCTCAACATGTTTCTATGATTTATCATAGTCTTTGACAACAATAAAAAAAAGTCATCTAATGTTGCTCCCTTATTGCCCATGAGCCATGTTGTTTTCCCTGGGATATCGCCTTGTGTTCTACCGTTTACATGCATTTGGGGTCAATAGACCTGAAACTCCTCCATCTCACCCCCAGTATGTTGGTGTCTAGATATTGGGCCGCATTAAGAGTATGGCAGTAAGTGGTAAAATTGGCGGTAACTCTGTTAGTGGAAATTTGACCTCTATGCCAAATTATAAGGTCAGGCCTGGAGTGGTGGGTTTACCTCCAGGAAATCATGGAGGTCCATTCTGCCACTCACCGCCGGAAAATTGGAGGAATTACTGTGGCGGAAATTCTGCCAAAAAAGCCCCATTTGAGTCCAGTGTACAAAAAAATAATGGGGAATTACAACGCCACCTCTAATCCAGCAGTAATTCCGCCAGACAAAGTAACAGTAATGCAGTTAGGCGGTATTCTGGCAGATTTACCGCCGAGATACCGCCCAACTCGTAATGAGGTCCATTGAATTCAACAGCAGTTAAATTATACCTTTCTATTGTTTTCACATAATTATTCTTCGTCTCACCACAGTGTGCATTAAGATCACCAGCTACAGTAGTGGTTATGTTTTGCCCTCACGATAACCCAAGAATTTCATCAATATAGCACATTATTTGCTTCGTGCCTAGTCCCCCAGGAGGGTCATTTACATGAAACAGTTCATCATACTTAGCTAGCGAGATGTGGATAGCAATTATGTTACTTTGACTATTGTCCAAGATTATTTCTCTTACCATATATGAATTGGCTACACCAATTACTAATCCACCGAAAGGACGGCAAACAGGTCCTTTTTTTGCAAGATGAGTAAAGGTGGTGTAACCATCAAAATACATTCTTTGTTAGCACATTTTCTTAGATCATAAATGTCACCATCTTCTAACCAATTAAGCCCATTTTGTTGCTAGTGAAATGTTTAAAACCTCTTGTATTCCAGGATTTGATCACTAATTTATCAAGTTTTTTTTTTATCAAGGTCTCTGTTTAGTGTTTGTTATAACGTGCCAGGGAGCCATGACTAGCTGGTCGATATCTCATTTTATGCCTTTTGGACATTGTATCTATCCTTACAAATCACTTTCCTACCTTTCTCATTACAGACAATTTCTACTTTACTCAGGATTGTAGAATCGCCTATTTCCTGACCTAAAGAACTTGGCAACTCATAACCCATTTTTTTTTTTATTTTATTTTTATACGGTTTATTCAACCTTTAGAAAAAAAAAAAATTTTGACAGACAATTCACGTCCAATCAACCACATATCCTTTTAAACTCCATTTCTCTCACCGCCGTTCTATATACAATAAAACAAGTGGCCTGAGTCTTGACGTTTTGACTACAAGGGTTCATTCGACTCCAGGCACTTCAATTGATTCCTTCAAATCCAATCTTGTTTTTATGACCTGGAGGAAGGTTATCAAATTGAACATTACAGTCCGGTTGGAGGCTTCAAAGAACAATTCCCACCAGTTTTCCAGATTCCTTGAACTACTGTTGTGAATAATCGGTGAAAAAAGCCGTCCTCGTTCTTTCCCAAGGCTCGGGCATGACATGATCAAGTGCTTTAGAGATTCCATATCAAAATTACAGAAACGACACCTTCTATCAATATTTGCATACTTGGGCCAGGAGCCTAATCACTCTCTTGTATTTAGAGCGTTTAATCTGAATCTCATGTACAAGGCTCTGGCATGCTGATTTGGCAGATGGGTTAGATAAGAGTGGCGTTGATTGAAGGCTTTCGCTTCACCTGGGACTTCCTGCATTAGCTTACATTTTGATCTTTGCTCACAGGTCTTGATCCAATCTAACCGCCAAATCTTCATCTTTGCTGCATCTGGGTTTTCCACTAGCAAGGCAGAGGTAATATCGTACTCGCCTAGCAGGTCTTGACAAAGCTGATTCCACTTTGCGAGTATTGTATACTCTTTCGCACTGTCTGGTCTATGCATGATTTGGAATTGGGGTGTCGGAGTCTTTAGCATCGTTTTACGGTATAGGCTTAGCAGATTCCACATTACTCTGGCATGTATTGAAATTAAGCCAAGCTCGTACCGTATACAAACAGTTGCTATTCCCCTCGGTAGGTGTAGTACACGAGACCAAAAGATGTTTTCTAAAGAGTTCCATAAATCATTAGAGCAACCGAAGGCATTTTCTCCTCCGTAGATCAGGCTCGGGACCACTTTCTGTTGAAAAAATAGGATAGTCGGCTTTAATGAAAATTTGCCGTATTTGTTGTTAATTAAGCATGCTTGATTTGCTAATTGCCGACATTTGCTTTTTGCCACATCCGTCCAATGAGCGTCATTTCTACCCATTTTTAAAAGTCAGGGTCATATTGCATAATTCGATTATTCGCAACCATTGATTTACAATGAACTCGAAATGTCATCAGTCGCGCCCAGTCTAGTAAGCTGGGAGAACTTTGCTGCATGAACTTGATGGTGTTGTCTGTGGACTTGCAATGAACCAGCAGTGGGCCAGTGGGCCTGCATCAAATGACTTGTTTCCTTGAGGATCTCAGTCAACACAGTTAGATGATTACATTACTGCAGCCTGCCTCTTTATTCATAAGGACTACTTCAGGTAGTTGCCATCAATTCTGTGTTAATTGGAATAAAATGCTTTCTTCCAGTAGCAGTAACAGCACATTTCGACACAGAAAACTGCAGAACGCTGATGAATGAATTGGGTTTTTATGCACCAGAAGCCGGGATAAATTAGTGGTCTGTCAGGCACCCAGTAATATGGATTCAGCTTGGCTCGGAAATAAGGTGGATTTACATACAAAGATTTCTGCAGCTAGGAACCTGAACTATTGGTATATTTTCTTGAAAAAGTGATGCATCCCACATTTCCAGAAAGCTGAAACGTCACTTTACTGTAATGAAAAATGAAGGCAGCTCATGAAATGTTATAGAACAATAACCATCCTATGACCACTACTGCATTCCAGTCCTGATGAGGCTTTCTCGGCGGCTGAAGCAGTTGTTACAGCATTATGGCCTCTGAGTGTTGGAAAATCAATGAGCTTTTAGGTCTCGTTGACTGAAGGGGTCTCATACAGGCACACATAGACCTCAATATATTGATGGCGCTACATGGTTGTGAGGTTCTGTCAGGCAAGACATGGAGCTCGGAACCAAGCAGCCATCTTGATTGACTCCCAAGTGCCTCCACCAAAAGTACATTTCTTTTAGTATCTAAAATGCATTTTGGGGTACCAATCGGTCTTGTATTCTGTTAGCATATTGCTATTATGAACTGCGGAATGTAAAAAAAAGCACCTATACACTTTCATTTTAATCACTTATTAGATACAGTCCCTTGCACAAAAAGGCCAAAACTGAGACAATCTTGAACACAACTCTACAAGTGTTCTTTATTCTGCTGTAAAGAATGTGCATATATTGGAAAATGTCTCAAATGCCAGACCTGTAGGAAAAGGTATGTAGTAAAATATGGATATCATCTTCAATATGCACACAGCATTTAACGTTGCAATAACTTCCATTGCACCCTAAATCTCCCCTCCCTTTCTGCTCCCGCTAACCACCCCATCTCCTCTACTATCCTGGGTGCCCACAAGTGTTAACCCCCCTGGTTACATCCCCTATGTTAGGGATCGTAATTAAGATTCCATTAGCTGGAGCTACAACCAACCAAAACCAAATGCTGGGTATTGAATATAATACAGCAGACACAAGCAACCTTGTGGATATATGATATTTTATTTGTATTGCGTTCGTCCACAAGTGTTTCAGAGCGCCATGGAGCTAGCAGTAGCGTGCCACAAATCTAACTGCCACCTGAGATGCAAACATCAACATTAGGTCCATTATGCTTTAATGCTCCTTTATGCACATTCCAAAGTATACGAAGTCTGTCATATTGGCATCTTTGTATGTATGGCACCAGTTGGCCTTGGGAGCCAAAGGAACTCCTGGTAGTGTGGTGTCACGCTAACTAGACTCGACGCAGGAGCTTAATGGCTCCTAGCAATGTCCAACCCTGCTGTATGTACAGTGCTCTGTTGCTCCCCGGCACGGGTTGCGCGTTCTAGCTTCTACTCTTACATACATGCAGTGCTAATGACTCACTTTTTTGTTGTTTCTTTGAAGCATCTGCAGTGTGTTGCCTTATGTCCAAAATGACCCAATAAGGTCTGCAGAGAAAAGGTATAAAGAAAAAAGATAAAAATGTGTATTGTACTGCAGCATATCCAAACACGGCAGCAGTACGACATTGGAAGAACATGGTACATCTGAAAAATAATGCTGCAGGCAGTCCTCTAAAGCCATTTGGCATACGAGGAACATTCAATAATGTGAACCTGGCTTTACGGGGCCCTTCTGCCACTTTTGGTGGGCCCTGTAAGAACACTTTAAAGGTGGCGGGCGAGGTTGGATAGAGCATGCTCTTCAAGTCCTTAGATTATGGGTGGAGTGCATTAGATAATCCTGTCCACTTCGGTTATTTGAGCATTAGATTCGCCAGGAGTCTTGCGTAGTCACCCCGTATAGTATTGCTACAACAAAGCCTTGCGTGCGTGTGTGATGGGCGAAAGGAACAAGTTGGAGAAACACAGTGAGGAAAGCCACCTACTAGGACAATTTCAAAGATCACTAGTCCAAGGTATGTATGGACAGACGTATGAGGGGCTGTTCCACCAAAAATCCTGCAAATCACAGAACCTACATTTCTGAGATGTTTACTAGAGGCCCTGCAATCGCGCTCTTCTGATGTCGTCCACAATGGACTGAATATCCTTTCTACCACTGGTATAGCCACAAAACCCTTAGAACGGTTAGTCTCGGTTTGCACCAACCCCTCGAGCTGCATCAAGTAAAAACATTCCAACTTATCCTTTGAAAAGTGAACGTGTTCCACTACGTGTTCCACTAATTACAAGGCAGCATTGCATGAAACCCAGTTTAGCGTAACACAACTGGCTTTGTGGTCCCGACTGGGATGCTGTACCTGTATCACATCCATTTTATGGGCAAGGGTACTGTGAGCATTGGGAATCCTGCCCCATGCTTGCTTATGCCACATGACGTAATGGCAACACGCCTCTGCTTAGCCCTCTAGAGCCTTTTGAAGTGTGGTGGTTTTCTGTTTTGCTTACAGTATTGCTCTCCACTGTCATCATACGAAATGTAGATTTTGTGTGAGTTTGTGTTTTGTTTTTTTAAGGCAAAAAATACACAGTACCAAGGATCTCTATAAAACAAACATAGATGCTTTGCTTTCTTTGGCCATCTGGCTCACATGTTCCTTCATGGAACTCTTTTTGGGGAGTTCAAATGTTACTAGTTGGATGATATGGCCTTAACCTAGGCCACAGATTGGCTAGTGTGCCCCATTTATAAATCTCCAGTGGTAGTCTGGATGTTCAGATGCAAACATTGCTGTTTCTTTCTCTGTCAGGCTCCCGGATCCTTGCATGGAAATTGCAATTCCAAAGGGGAATAAGATGGGCCCTGAACGGATCTTCCCAAACTCCAACGACGACCTGGGAGAGCAACGAGCACCAGAGGGCCTCCAGGAGAACATGGGAGACTGGAGTGGCGAGGAGGAAGAGGAGCTGCCACACGAGGAGGAAGATGATGAGAATGAAGGAGGGTACTTCTACCAGCCGCTGAACCAGGACCCTGAGCATGGTGGGTTTGTGCAGCACAGCCACCCAGAGCAGGATGCAGGGGGAGATTACGGCCACCCTGAGGGTGGGCAGAATGCCCTTGAATTGGAGGAGGATATAGGAACCAACATTCAGGAGCGTCTACAGGTAATCTGTCTGAAAGTAAGGGCATGTGTAAGACTGTGTGTGTCAGATCATAGTGTATTGTAAACAATGGAATGGTGCTGGGCTATACAAATCCACTAACGTGGTAATTGTGCTGATCTCCATCATAATAAACGTGATCCGGGGTAAAGGTAATTGGTGGAACTCCCATGGATGTGGGATGTCATAATGCATGAAATGTGTAAGGTTCAGTTGAACTGCTGGGGATGCACACAAATGCATTGGAATTTCGGGTTTTCCTGCCCCCTTTCTGCTAAGAGAGGCTGTTTTTATGTCCCCCTTGTTCTTTTTCCTTTTTTGACTCCCCGTCATAGGTCAGTCCTGACATGAGAACCCTACCCTCCTCCATTCCCCTTTGGGTGTGGCACTACTGCCCTCCTTGAGTAGTTTAATATAAGTGGAGTTTCCATTTACACAGTGTGCTTCAAGGCCCGGCTGGTGGCTGTGTAACCTGATATTTTTCATGGGCACTATCATCACCATTTGGCCATTTTGCACTGCTAAAAAGGCTTTCTTTGTCTCAGCAAGCCACTGTTTGTGTTGCCCAACGTTCGCCTCTCAGGGTAGGAACTGGCTCTTTGTGTTCATGCCTCTTTGCGGAAGCTGTTCAGAGTTGGGAAAAGGCTGCTCCTTGGTTTACAACATGCCCAGACGGGTTTAGGATCAGACCTCTTAATCCACATCCTTGCCTTCACCAACTTAATACATGTCTTTCAGCTGCTTATCCAGGATTAGAGAACCACTAGGAGTTTGACTTGGCGTTTTACCCTGACGGGTGGGCTGAGATACCCAGCCGAGCAGTTTTATATCTGGGGACATTTTGGAGCTGTTCTGATGCACAATAAGCCACATAAGGAGTACTAGAAACTGCTGCTGGGGCCAGAACCTGCCAGAGTCCCCTTCTGCAAGGTGAAGCTCACTCGTCCTTTGAGAGCAGTCCTCCTCAACAGCCCAGGTTTATATAGAGGAGTTGATCTTTTTATCTGGATTCAAGGGGTGGCACTCATTTAATCCCAAAAGGTGGAAAGAAAGCCCTCTCTCCTAGCCACCCTTGCCTTACCTTTGGTAGTAGAACCTACTTTAGGACTCGCATCTTGGGTACCGCTAGACCCTTGAGATTGACAGCTGCTTTCTGTGTTTTGGAACCAGAAGTACCAATGTACAGTGCCTGACAATACAAGTACACTTGCCTATTGCAGTTACCCATACTAGCCTATGTGACAGCCGTCAGAGATTTCTTACTCACCAGTGACATTGATTGAACTCCTGCTCTTGGGCCAGGCATGTGCTTCCCAAGTCCTTTGGGTTTGCATTGGTTTGTTTTAGTTCATTTAACACTAGTGATTTGTGTTACTCCCATTCCTCTCTCCACCTCCAAATTGCAGCAGTTTCTGTTGCCTAAAATTGTAACTACTGGTTGAGAAATGAAATGTGGGTGTTTACCCATCACTCGATGGATACATTCATGAAGTACTTTGTGGTTGACCTTAGTTTATGGCACAGATTGTTAAATGAATCCCAAATATAGTGTCTATCCCTCTTAAGAAATGAAGCATTGGTGCTCAGTCACACCTAGCAGTGAGTGTTTGGTCAAACCTCATGGAAACCCTCCAGGTTCACAATAGGTTCAACTCTATAGACCCCAGTTATGAGGTGATCTAGGAAACCCCTGTTACCAACGTGCATCACCAGAGCAGGAGGATGGACGTCCTTGGATGAGCACGCTCCATGTTGGCAGTTGCCGGTTGTTAATGTGGGAATGGGCTAGTGGTGGATGCAGATCGGGCAATGTTCGATTGTACATGGGATGCTTGAATCTTGAGCAAAGGCTTTTATTTCCCTTCCTGGCTGCATCCCTAGAAGATGCTGTTGCATTCATCCATATTTGGAATGTCTAAACCACACCTGAGCAGGCCCCCTGTGGCATTCATGTAAACTGCCTTCCCCAGCCATCGTCCGTACTAAGGTGTTACTTTTCATTATGCAGGAGATGAGGCTGCACCTCCCAGACCCTCCTGTGGACAGCGACGATGACGATATCCTCGGAGCCACCGCCAACAACAGTCAGACCTCCATTCCCATGGACGCAGGTAAGCCACAAAGGCATGCTTTCCTGTAGTTTGGGGCCAGGCATATGCTGCGTATGACCCTCTAGGCTGGCACCCGGTATACACTGCATGGACTTTTTTTCAGCAGTACCCTGCCACAGGCTTGTTAGAGGTTGAGGTGGAGGAGACTGAGAACACTGTGATGTAGGGTCAATATTAAGTTCTATTTATTTGCATGTTCGACCATTCAGCACAACAAGGCTGTTACCTTTTGCAGCATGCTCTCCGCCCAATGATTAGTTCACGTGGTAACCAAACACACATTCCCGAACATCCGCCCCAACCCCGCCCTCTGGTCTCGCCATGTTCAGGATCAAACCAGCATTGCCGTCATAGAGTTTTGTTATTCAGAAGATTCTACTGTGCTCAGGGGACCTTCTCTGAATTGCCCCCCCCCCCTGTTGTCTCATTTAATTGATTATCAAGAAGTAAAGCCCCTCGTCTGATTCTCATTTTGCACAGAGGTATCGATTGAACACTGGTGATTCACTCTAGGGTGCCTGGGATAACCTGCATGCATTCCACTCCTATGTTTTACAATAGCCAAGAGTTTGCAGGTATATCAAGGTGTTCTTTCCTGCCTTTGCCTCACTAAAAAGGCTCAAATAAATATGCAGGAAACCACACTCAGCCTCCAGAATTTGCTGGTTAAGTTATCGCAGGGCCAGGCAGTAAATATGCCCTGCCTAAAGTTTTGTGCCTGTGGCTTCACCCCTCAAGGGATAACCAGTATCTTCAAGGAAATGTCACCTACTGAAATCTCAGTCTGAGAGGCTGGGAGGCTTGGGCTGGTCAAACAATGATCAGGCAAACTCCTTTCATTCGGATTCTTCATTCCCTTTTCTAGGAACCCTATGGGATCCTCATCCAAGCTTAAAGTTTCACTACTCACGGGAGCAGGGGAATTCCTGAGGATGCCTGTCCCTCCCGTAGGCTCCCTCTTCTCTGGGGTCATCGGCAAATGGAGATCATGGTTGCTTTGGACTATTTTATAATCTGATAGACATGATAAGCAACACCAGAATCTTAGCTTTAAAGATTTTTTGTCAGTCTTCTCTGATCAGTGGACAAACATCTATTTATCAATATCTTGGGTTGCTGGTAACTGTGCCTGGGTCCTTCTCTCAGAGTTTCACAAGCGTGTCTTAATTTAGACTAATTCAGGGCAGTCCACCGTCAGATGTAGGAGCCCTTTGACTCGCACTCTCCCTCCTCCCATAATAGTAGTATCTCATTAATTAATGTTTTATGTATGAATTACCCTGATTTCTCCACAGAAGTTCTATCTCGGCCCCTGTTTTCTTTTTATTTTGTCTATTTTTATAGAGGAGGAACCTAGTTTCACCAGGATCTTGTCATTAGGATGCTATTGCTCTTAAGGAATCTAGAGTGCTAGAAGCAGGCCTCCTCCCCAACACCCTACTGAGCAACCGACTTCCTCCCCACACCACCCTACTGAGCAACCGGTTCCCTCCCCACTGCCCTGCTGAGAAACCACCCTCCCCGCAACCACCCTACTGAGAAACCGACTTCCTCCCCACACCACCCTACTGAGCAACCGGTTCCCTCCCCACTGCCCTGCTGAGAAACCACCCTCCCCGCAACCACCCGACTGAGAAACCGACTTCCTCCCCACACCACCCTACTGAGCAAACGGTTCCCTCTTCACTGCCCAGCTGAGAAACCACCATCCCCGCAACCACCCGACTGAGAAACCGACTTCCTCCCCACACCACCCTACTGAGAAGCCGACTTCCTCCCCACACCACCCTACTGAGCAACCGGTTCCCTCCCCACACCACCCTACTGAGAAACCGACTTCCTCCCCACACCACCCTACTGAGCAACCGGTTCCCTCCCTGCTGAGAAACCACCTGACTGAGCAACTGGTTCCCTCCCCACTGCCCTACTGAGAAACCACCCGACTGAGCAACCAGTTCCCTCCCCACTGCCCTACTGAGAAACCACCCGACTGAGCAACCAGTTCCATCCCCACTGCCCTGCTGAGAAACCACCCTCCTCGCAACCACCCGACTGAGAAACCGACTTCCTCCCCACACCACCCTACTGAGCAACCGGTTCCCTCCCCACTGCCCTGCTGAGAAACCACCCTCCCCGCAACTACCCGACTGAGAAACTGACTTCCTCCCCACACCACCCTACTGAGCAACTGGTTCCCTCCCCACTGCCCTGCTGAGAAACCACCCTACTGAGCAACCGGTTCCCTCCCCACTGCTAGCTGAGAAACCACCCAACTGAGCAAACCGGTTCCATCCCCACTGCCCTGCTGAGAAACCACCCGACTGAGCAACCGGTTCCCTCCCCACTGCCCTGCTGAGAAACCACCCGACTGAGCAACCGGTTCCCTCCCCACTGCCCTGCTGAGAAACCACCCGACTGAGCAACCGGTTCCATCCCCACTGTCCTGCTGAGAAACCACCCGACTGAGCAACCGGTTCCCTCCCCACTGCCCTGCTGAGAAACCACCCGACTGAGCAACCGGTTCCACCCCCACTGCCCTGCTGAGAAACCACCCTCCCTGCAACCACCTGACTGAGAAACCGACTTCCTCCCCACACCACCCTACTAAGCAACCAGTTCCCTCCCCACTTCCCTGCTGAGAAACCACCCGACTGAGCAACCGGTTCCCTCCCCACTGCCCTGCTGAGAAACCACCCGACTGAGCAACCGGTTCCATCCCCACTGCCCTGCTGAGAAACCACCCGACTGAGCAACCGGTTCCCTCGCCACTGCTCTGCTGAGAAACCACCCTCCCTGCAACCACCCGACTGAGAAACCGACTTCCTCCCCACACCACCCTACTGAGCAACCGGTTCCCTCCCCACTGCACTGCTGAGAAACCACCCTCGCTGCAACCATCCGACTGAGAAACCGACTTCCTCCCCACACCACCCTACTGAGCAACCGGTTCCCTCCCCACTGCCCTGCTGAGAAACCACCCGACTGAGCAACCGGTTCCCTCCCCACTGCCCTGCTGAGAAACCACCCGACTGAGCAACCGGTTCCATCCCCACTGCCCTGCTGAGAAACCACCCGACTGAGCAACCGGTTCCCTCCCCACTGCCCTGCTGAGAAACCACCCGACTGAGCAACCGGTTCCATCCCCACTGCCCTGCTGAGAAACCACCCGACTGAGCAACCGGTTCCATCCCCACTGCCCTGCTGAGAAACCACCTTCCCTGCAAGCACCCGACTGAGAAACCGACTTCCTCCCCACATCACCCTACTGAGCAACCGGTTCCCTCCCCACTGCCCTGCTGAGAAACCACCATCCCTGCAAGCACCCGACTGAGAAACCGACTTCCTCCCCACACCACCCTACTGAGCAACCGGTTCCCTCCCCACTGCCCTGCTGAGAAACCACCCTCCCGGCAACCACCCGACTGAGAAACCGACTTACTCCCCACACCACCCTACTGAGCAACCGGTTCCCTCCCCACTGCCCTGCTGAGAATCCAACCGACTGGGCAACCGGCTCCCTCCCCACCACCCTACTAAACACACATTTTGGATCCTGCTGACACAACCACCGAAGAATAGCTTCACAGCATAGACCAGTACAAAAGTATATAACAGCATCTACCTGAGCCCCTGACTTCTATTTTAGTGGTCATGACAGAAAAGGTATTACCATGGATACTGATTTATTTTGTCCATGAAGCCACAGCCAGTGTCCTCTGAACATCTGCTTCCCTTGCAGACATGCTTGTTCGATTAACATACTACTTGAGAACCTAGTGGAGACGCCAATAGACCTGTGATTTATGGGCTAAGTGGGACGAATGTTCTCTGGAAAAGTGTTACAAAATGCATTGAGATATGACTTGTGAAATGTGTTTTGACATCTAGCAGCCCCTCCGAGTACAACGCTCACACTGTGTGAGGAAATATTCCTTGGTGAACAGTTGTTTTAATCTCCAATAACTGCAACTTGCACTATTGCCACATCATGCATGATTTAGTGAGGAGTTTGCTCTTATAGCCTTTTTGCACAGAATTAAAAAATCAACTACATTTAGTTTTATAAACACAGTTTTTATGAAGTGATACCATGTCACAGGTACTTTCTCAATTACTCCACATAGAGGGCACTGGACAATCCTGCTTCAAGGCATCTAGCACAGTTTATCCCCTCCACCCCTTTGGGAGGAAGGAAATCTATTGCTGCCCTACCATGCATCAGAAGGCAGAGACATGTATGATATGCCTTAGTGGGAAGGTAAGTGATATGATATGGCGTTTATAACACACCTATACACAAGTGTTTCACGGCGCGATGAGGCAAGGGAGGGGGGAACAGAGGGAAGATGGAGACAACGATCTTACTAGGCCAGGTACGAGGTTTGAGGCCAAGGACAAGTCTCACAGTCCTGTTCTGGATGAGTTTCAGAGGGCACAGAGTAGAAGCAGACAGATTTAGAACAAGACTGTTGCAGTAGTCCAACCTAGAGAGAACCAGTGCTCTGGAAACAGTGAACTTCTGGGGGAAGGAGAGGAAAGGAAGAATACCTCTGAGGAGGAGGTGCAGCTGGTAGTGTGACTGCTTAAAGACGTCAGAGATGAGAGGAGAGGAGGAGAGTGTGGAGTCGAAGATTACCCCGAGGTTTTAGCCTCACAGATGGGAGCAGTAGGAGGGACAAGGGAGGCCGGCCAGAGAGTTACAGGAAAGGAGGGGAGCAGGTGTGCCGATGAAGAGAATCTCAGTCTTACTGGCAGTAAGGCAAAGCTCATTGGTGGCACACCACTTTTGAATAGCAGACAGACCGTCTAAGATGAGGGAAGAGAAGAAGTGGCGGAAGGGAGCCTGAAAATGTCATGATGCCTACCCCCGGGGACCCAGACCAAGTCCAGCAACCCCGGAAGCAGGCATCAAGTTACCCCAAGCAAGCCCAACAACCCCCGCTAGGGGCTATTTGGGTGCAGTCCTGGCGCCTATGGCGCTAGGCTCATATGGAGAGTCAGTCCTGGTGCCATCATTACCTGATGCAGACCATGCTGCAAGAGCTCCAAGCCAAACGAGGCTTGGAAGGGACTATTTTACCTAGAGACTATTTTTTTACTCTGGTGGGGCTGGCGAGGAATACTTACCTGGGACTACTTTGGAGGCTATTTAAACCACGCCCGAAGAGCAGCACACGCTTCGTGTTATTCTGCATCCAGCAGCGTAACACTCACCGTGCCTGCAAGTCTGCATCCAGTCTTCTGCCACGCCCGCCTCGAGTTTGGAGCTTCTAGAAAAAGGGAGAAAGAAGGAGAAAAGGTTAGAACAAGAGCAATACCTTTGATCCTTACCTGAATTCCCGATCCATCGCGCCTTCAAGCTGGAAGAAAGAAGTTATTTTAAGCGCGTCGCCTCGCCTGCTGCAGCGCCGCGCTGATCTCACCGGCCTTCGCAGCATCTTCACATTTCACCGCATTCTCCTGCATGTTCCCGTCGCACTCCGGCACCTAAGGAGAAGACAAGAACAGCAGGGTGAGCCAAGGGAATACACAGAGGAATACCCCCCATAGACTTACCTGATTTTACCACCGGGGGTACTATTCTTCACGGGTCGGCGCAGCTTCCACTGCATCCTAGCCGAACCCCGGCCCCTAAGGAGAAACAAAAGGACAGCAAGGTGAAACAAGGGACTAACAAGGGGAACCCTCCTCACCACAAAAGACTTACCTGATTTTACCGCCCGAGGCCTTATTCCCCGAGACTTCATACTTTCTCTCCGCGCCTGAATAAGGGAGAAAGCAACAGGTTACATATGGACATTATTGTTGGATAATACAAATCCTTACCAGAACATTACCGGTTGCCACGCGGAACTCTTCAGTAGGGTCAAGCTGCAGCCAGCAAGGAATCGGACAAGAGTGAAAGTCAGGCATTTGAACTCTTACAAACTACATACTTACGGCGTCTTGCCGGGAATATCGGAGTCAATATTGTCCTGGAACTCACCAATTCCTTCGAGACAGTGAATCAACTGGTTATCTATGCGCCCCTGCGCTCAATGCAGGATGGAGAGCTCATCTTTTCAAATCATCAGGTGAGAATATAAGAGGGGACATCCAAGGTGATCAGTGGGGAGAACAGCGGGGTTGGGGGATTTACGCTCAACTCCACGGGTGGTTAATTCCCTTTCTCCATTTGCAGAAGAATATTCCTACTGGCTAAGCAAACGAAGCTAGTTGGCCCATCCAGTCCGTCATCTCGGCCCTACGCGTCGCATTGGTGGAGACCGCAGTAGTCCAGTCCAGATCGACGCCTCTGTGGGAGCCAGGTGAGCGTAACAGAAAATGAGTTGAGTGTCATCCGCATAGCACTAAAAGCTGGGGCAGAGAACGGCAGTGCGCTGGGCAAGAAATGCCAGGTATTGGTTGAACAGCCAGGGAGAGAAGTTAGACCCCTGGGGAACACCACGGGTAGAGATAGAGAGGAAGGACCCAAGTTGCCAAGTTGGACCTGGGAGGGTCGATCGGAGAGGAAAGCAGTCAGCCAAGCCAGGGCCCGTTCGGTGATACCAAGGTTATCACGGAGACGGTTGAGCCGGAGGGCCTGGTTGACCGTGTAAAGGCAGAAGAGCGATCAGGTAAGATGAGGACACAGGGGTGTTGGAATCGGGGTTGGAGAGCAGGTCTTCACAGATGTTCAGGAGAGCACTTTCCGTGCTTCTGTCAGCTCTGAAGCCAGACTGATGGTCATGAAGACAACCAACAGATTCAGTGTGAAGATTAAGCGGGGAGATGGCCAGTTTTTCCAGGAGTTTGCCCAGGAAAAGAGTGATGGAGATTGGGCAATAGTTAGCCGGGCAGGGGGGATCGGCTGTGGTTTTCTTAAGAAGAGGGTGCCCAAGGGAGTGCTTCAGGGGAGAAGGGAAGACTCCAGTGGCAAAGGAGTGGTTGTAGAAGTCAGTCAGAGCAGGAGCCAAGGTGTCCACGTGGTCCTTGATGGTTTTGGAGGAACAGGGGTAAACATGTTTTGATGAGACTTCAGACTTGTCTAGAAACATCATCTGGGGAGAACAGGGGAAAGGCAGAGAAGGACAGAGGAGAGATTTCAGAATAAGGGTCAGAGGAAGAGCAGGGAGTAGAGGGGGCAAGGAGAGGCAAAGAGAGTGAGGACATGATGTCCTTTCTTTTAGAGATGAAATGAGAAGCCAGGGCCATGCAGCGGGCCTGGGAGGGGACAGGAGAGATAGACTGCTGCAGGATTTGCCAGCTCCTTGCAGATTTAAAAGAGTTTGGCCGAGTTGTTAGATGACGCAGACTTGGATGTAGGCTCTCTTCTTGGTCGGGACAGAGAGCCGGTATTGCCTTTGGAGCAGGCATTAGGCCAGTTTGTCAGAGGATGTACCAGAAGCACGCCATTTCCTCTGAGCCAATCTGCAATTGCGTTTAAGGGTGGCGAGGTCTGAGTCGTACCAGGAGTTGCACTTGGCTTTGGGCTTCAAGCGGATCCTCGTGACAGGGGCATGAACATCAAGAGTGTCAGATATAGCAAAGTGGAGCATGGAGAGGGCTGTGTCAGGATGAGAGTCGGCCAAAGGGTGGGAGGGGGGGTGAGAAAGTGGCGGCGAGGGCCTCAACTGACACATGCTTCATAGGTCAGATAACCGTGAAGGTAGGTAGCAGTGCTGGAGTTGGCCTGGCCTGAGGGGTGGAGAGAGTGAGCTGGGAGGAAAGGAGAATGTGATCACTCCAGGAGAGAGGAGTGGTGAGCGGGATAGAGAGGGGAAGGTCTGTAGAGCTCACAACATTCAGAGTTTTCACTGCGGAGTGAGTCAGGCCAGAGGGGAGGATCAAGAGTGAGAGAGTCGCAGAGGTCGCGAAAGAGTCCAGAGGCAGGACAGGAAGCGTCCAGGTGGATGTTAAAGTCTCCGAGAAGGATGAGTTGAGTGGTTGAGACCAGGGGTGAAGATGAGAGGTCCGCCCAGAGAGGGAGGAGGAGATTTGACCAAGTGGCCGATAGGGAAGGATGAAGGGTGGGGGGTGCAGGCAGGCGAGACAGAGAGACAGTAGTAGACAATTGGACAAGACGACAGGCGCACAGACAATGGTAGAAGTTTGCTAGATGAATGCTTTGCGAAGAAGTCAAAACCACAAAATGGCACTACTTTCACAATGTCGTTTGGCTCTGGAGAAAAAACACACCTAAGTCTGAGAGTCCTGTATAAGGGGGGAAAAGGCCTAGGTTTCACAATACAATTTTAAATACCAGAGAAAAACGCACCTAAGTCTGAGAGTCCTGTAGAAGGGGGGAAAAGGCCTAGGTTTCACAATACAATTTTAAATACCAGAGAAAAACGCACCTAAGTCTGAGAATCTGCTGTTGCAGGGTTGTCAGGGTAGAGTGCAGGCTCTATTCCTAACCCAGCCACTCCTACCGTACTTGTTGCTGCTGGTTGATGGCTGTCCCCTTGCTTCTCCTTCTGACACATGCAGACACTAGGTAGAGCCGCCTCTGTTGGAGCCGCCCTTTGCCTAGGGACTCTTAGTCGCAGGGGCTTTTGGGGAGAGGGCTACAGTGGATGGGCTCCCCAAGAGGGCTCAACGGGCCATTGGAAGGTGCTGGGCGGGATGGGAGGTGGGTGGAAGGTTGTACACGGAGAAGAGGATTGGGGGGCGTGATGAAGAGGGAGAAAAAGAAAAATGCAACAAAAACAAGGAAGTGGGTGGGGGGAGGTTTTCACCTACCAATGGTGCCAGAGTGCAGAGAGGCTCCACATGGAGTCGGAGCTACGGCACGCATAACCGCGTATGCAAGGACCACGCAGGATGGAGGCAGCAATGAGAATCCCAGACCACTGCAGCGGTGTTAGCAGGGCCTACGAGCCAATGGGAGGCGCCTCCCATCGCACCCAGCGGTAAGGGCTGGGAGAGGTAATCACTCCCCTCTAACACAGGTCCGGCCTGTCTGCACTTTGCAAATTGAAATCCTGGTTGGGCTGGCTCTGTTTTTATCATGTTGATTACTATTTAATGGGGTAATAATAGCCCCTATTTCAGCACTTAGTAACCGAAGCAATCTGGCATACATTGCTGATAATAATATTATTATTGATGTGCTGTCAAATGAACCCAGAGATAGATAGCTGCATGGAAAGGCCAAAGAGGTTCTAAACACTGGCACGTTTAGAAGAGGCAGCAGCAGGAAGTAATTCTTCTGGCATCCAAGCGATGTCTCCCATGCACAGAACATCTGAAAGGGGGCGGCCTTCTATGCCTGCAAACCTTGGAATCTCCCCAATAGCTCCTGCACAATGGCAGCAACGTTGTGCTCCACAAAGCAAAGTAAATCGAAGTTGTGCCGTTTGCCTTGTGTGGCATCTATGTATATATACGCCATCCTTTCTCAGTTAAAGAACCGGGATGCTGGCATTTCAAGCACAGTTGCTGCCTCCTCTTACTGTAAATGACTTCAGACTACTTTCTGTGCTATTGATGTTTTCAGGCTTTTAACTGTAGCCTGGGGTTTTATTATAGTCGCTATTGGAGGGCCTGGAGAATGCGAGGAGTAACGCATCCTGGAGCAAGCCGGGTCAGTCAGCAACTGAGTAAGCAAAGCTCCTGCTCAGTCACACTACATTCTTAGTACAGACATCTTGTGGACTGAGCTCAGACTGGCAAAATTGAAGTCTTCTAGCTAGCATCTTGCTGCAGTTTTTTTTACTGGCCGCCATTGTGCTGCATAGCTTGCGTGAAGCAGTTATTTGAAGTTATTTATTTGCTATCAGATTTGAAGTTGAAAATGGCGATGAAGGCGAATGACCAATTGCAGGTTTATTAGGAATTAAGTCTGATGGAGAAACTGCATGAAATCATGAGCCAGCCCTGGAGAGCTGAATCAGAGTGTGGAAAATGTTTTATTTCCATCTGTGTTTTGTGAAATGTTTTGAATCTACAAATGCAATTTTTGAGGGTATTGAAATTGGTGTGAATTAGCTTGCGATAAAATCTGGTTGCTGGCTGTTATGCTTCTAGTATTTGTATAGTGCCCATCTGCCACGCCAGTGACCTGGTTTTGCTGCCAGGGACGAGTAGAGACGGGTCATGCACGAGATGGCGCACTGCAGAACTTGCTTTATAGTGTGCTTTTTACTGATAATGAATTGCCTTTCACTAAGAAGTCAACCGAATATGGCATTCAAGGGGTGTAAATGAGAAAGACACGAGAGAGGAAGCAGGGGCCTTGGAGGTACATATGTGATATGCATATGTGATATGCATGTGTTATATGCATATGTGATATGCATGTGTTATATGCATGTGTTATATGCATGTGTGATATGCATGTGTGATATGCATATGTGATATGCATATGTGATATGCATGTGTTCCAATCAGGCCTTTAGGTGATGGAGGTGGCTGTTGGGTCTTGGTCGCAGTGAGCAGTCATTCTCCCTAAAGTCACACTTGATCTTGCTGCGTTTATCTATGTAGACTTCTAAACAGCAGTGCTGGCACTCCCCTGCAGATCTACTGGGATTTCTAAGCATTAGCCAGGCCTGTGGACCGATTTACTACAAAAGCCCAGATCTCCAGATTACAGCAACATTAGATACAGTCTTAAAGATGCCAACTCTAGCAGTGTCTTGCCCACTTTAGCCTTCCGAAAACCCCCACCAATTCCTCTACACTGCTAGTTGTCACCTTCCTCATAGCGTGTCGCATAAGCACACTTAATGTATGGTGCAATGCTGCCACCCAGAGGCCAGCCATGCACAGTGAGACCTACATCGTACTGCTTTCCTTCAAGCAGCACATGGAAAGGAAGATACAAACGGCTTGGTAGCAACTTTTTCTGCTGTGGGAAATCAAGCCCTTCATTCCAGAAAACAACTTCAAATCTGCTGTCCAAGTGTTGGTGCGTTCCCACCTTGATGGTGGCAGTGGCCTTTTGGAAGGCCTTCCAGTGATTACCCTGGCACCTCCTAGATGTGTCCTGCTTGCTGCAGCATGACTCACCAAAGAACTCAGAAAATTCAACTACATCACCACGACCCTCATCTAAATACACTGGCTCCCCTGCCAACGTAACCTTCGAATCCTGCTGCATTGTTAACAAGGCTGTCGCCTTGAAGCCCCACGCTGAGAAACCTATGGTCCAGAAATGAAGACACGTGCAGTCTTGAACTCGCAGTGGTGCAGGAATGCAAGAACCAGAAGACCGGTCTTCTCTGCCTACCCCAGATACTGTGACCTCCTGCCCAACACCAGGCTCTACCCCTCTTTTCAATATTTTAGGAAGGGGCTCAAGACTCCTCTTCTAGGTCCCACGGCCTGCACTTCGCACCCGACATAAGAGTGGGTGATCTGCTCCCCCTGCTTCCTCGCCTGGTTGCTTGTAGGTCCCTGGAGGCCACATTGCCCGCCCGCCCTCCCTCTCGGTTGTAGTTGGCTTCCCACCTTCCTTGTATCTCTCCTTCCCTCGCTGTATCTCCCTCCTCCCCCATTATGTGCTCTGTTGCTTCTAGGTGGGCAGGACAACAACGAATAACCTTTATAACTAATAAAAAAGAACAAAAACATGTGGAATTGTTTGTTAAAAGTATATATGGGGGAGGTGTTGGCCTGGGGGTAATAAAGCTGGGGAAACGGGGGGGGGGGGGAGGGGGCATCGCAAACTGAAGAAAAAAAATAGACATTTTTTCGTTATTTTAAATTCGTTATACAGGTTTTCGTTATTGGTTGATGTGTGAATATCACATGGAAACAATAAATAAACCTAATAATAAACCCGAGTAGTTTAGTCTGTAAGAATTCATGTCTGTTTACTTTGAAGGGCTTATAAGTTAGAGCAACCCAAAAGGCAATTCGGCGTGACACGGGCAGCCGTGTGTATATAGTGGTAATTTGGGGGAACTGGCTGCAGTGTTTTGTGCTCTCTCGAGTCTGCAACTGTAAGGAGGCTGGAATTCGCAAGTGTAGGCCGTTGACTGATTAAAGCAGGAAACGACACAGCTGAGGTGAAAATCGGAGGGTTTAACAAATGGAAGCCTAGGGTTGTTCATCTTTTGGAGGTTGGCGCACCAAAACCCTGTAGTGATGGGTATCATTTAGCCCAACCCCCACTCCCTCGGTTAGCTCAGAATTGTGTACGTTTTAATGAGGAGTTTGACGTCTGGCAGAGTTATAGCAGGTCCCCCCCAAAGGAGCCCATTAGGGGTGGCAGGGCAATAAGGTGTATTTACTTTTTACTGACTAAAGCAACTCAAACACTGTACTTGAGCACAGTAGAACAGCGGTTGAGCAATTACTTTTTACAGTGCGGTATGCCATGATTAGTGAGCAGGAAGGCGAAGATAAAAGTGGCAACCGAAAGCGGAAACATGTGATTACTGTTTGACCTTGTAGGAGAGATGATGATGGGGGGGGGGGGATTTCAGGGTGGAGCGATGCGATTTGCAGCTTTACCCTGAATCCCTGCTCGTCTATTTCGTTTGAGGGAATCCCAGTTTCGGCAAACTGGAAAGGACCTTATGCGAGGGGTGGGGGGGGGGGGTTGTGCAACTAAGCAGGGAGAGGGTCTTGGGACGTAGGCAGAGAGTATATTTGTCCGGTAGAAGTGGAGTTATGGGGGTTGAAACCCCTCATTTAATACTGTAGAATGGCAAGGCGTGGGATAATGGTGGTAGCTGTACTACCAGATGAGCACCGTGGATCAGACAGCCAGCTGAGGGGATAGTCGAGACTGGAGTGGATACACGGCCCCTGGATGGTCGAAGCCTACTTGACACCAGGGTCTAGGGATTGAGTGATACAGGAAATTGTTGGCAAGTTGTTATGTTGCATATGTACAGCGCCTCATACCATGGGTTATGGCGTTGAAGGGCTTTACCGGTCAGCGAGGCAAAGGAGTATGCTAGAACATTCAGTAGTGGTAGGGAGGAGCAAAGACGGGTAGGTAGTTGGGATGAGGGCGCAGGATCAATAAGAGGCTCAGGAAAGCATGAGAACAAAAAGTTGGGGATGGGTATTTGTACAATTGAACCAAACTTATCATGGGACTCACTTCACCCCATGGGGCACAGTGACACGAGCAGAGACATCTGGACAGAGGTGATTGCCACGCCAGGGGGTTTGCCTGGAATTTACTCATCTCATGCCAAGCCATGGCTTGTTCCATGCCCAAGGAAACGCAGATTTCAAAGCCCTTCTCCTTCCTTCTATAGGGCCCCAATCCGAATTTGACGAGTTTGGAAAGAGCTCCCTGAAAAGCAAGCGAAGCAACCTCACATTTTTTGGGTGGGGAGAGGAGGGATGGGTCCCTCATTAATGTCATGAGTACCAGAAGGATTTGTTTGACCAAACCCCTAGGCTTGTGCTGCTGTGAAAAGTGATTTAGGGGACGCAGCCTGTCTTTGGCTAAGCAATGAGTCTGAAAAACAGCAGAATGCTGGTTTTTCTTTAAACGTATACATTTTTTTGATTTCCATTTTCACACAATAAAGTTCACTTTCAACAGTGTTAAAATGTCGGCCACAGCGTACATGGTTCGAACAGTAGACAAGTACATTTTTTGATCTGTGTGCATATACATGTTTCAATCCATGTGGATTGTCCTCGGATGGCTCATCTCTCACGGAACAGCAAACACCGCCTGAAAAGCAAAAGCATATATCGCAGCAAGATATGGTCCGCTCGGGGCTTCCTGGACGTTCTGGTGTCCTGCTAGGACCTTTATGGGAATGGGGACAGTGGTGTGTGGGGCAGGAGTCCTCTTAGGCTGACAGCTCATGGGAGCTAATTTACTTAATACAGTCTTTGACTAGCCTTCTTGTTCTGGTGTTTACTTTCTTATTCTCATGTAAAATGGTCATTTACACATCATATGTAGTTTTGACAAAACTGAGTAATTGTGATGTCACGAAGTTCTAATGAGAATGTTTTTGCTTCACTGTATGTTCTATTGCGGTCAGTTGGAGCTTGCCTCTAAAGGGGGTGCCTGCTGTCTGCTTGTATTGACTTATTAAAGGACTTATGAACTTGTTTGCTGTCTGGACCTCAAACTTAACATTGGCGACGAGGATTGCTGATAACTCACCGTGGAATTCTGTGTCTCCCGTGTGGTGGCGCCGCCCGGACCCTGGCTCTCCCTCCCTAGAAGACGGCAGGCAGGAGGCAGACGTAGGGAGGTGAGCACCTGTCGCTGTTCGCTTAACTTTGGCGCCGCTGTTAATATAAATCCCTGGAAAAGGGCCAGAGCCGCCGGAGAGCCTGCGCGAGCCATTCCCTGCGCGAGCCTCCAGCGCGGACGCCAGCGCGAGGTTCCTCGCAGCGTTGTGCTGCAGTTGAACTCCGGCGGGGAGCGTGGCATTGAGGAGGTCAGCGCGAGCTCCGGAGCGAGCTTCCCCTTCCAGCGCGCACTTCCTTGCAGCGTTGTGCTGCATTTGAGCTCCGGCGGGGAGTGTGGCATTGAGGAGGCCAGCGCGAGACACAGCGCGAGCTCCAGAGCAAGCTTCCTCTTCCTGTGCGCACCTCTAGACACACGCTGTAGAGGGCGCGTGGACCTCCAGGAACCCCGGTCCTCCCATTGTGACGTCGGTTGCTCAGCAACAGATCTTCCACGCCTCGGAGTGGAGAAAGGAACGCAGTCTGATCAAGCCCTGGATCTTCCATTGTGACACAGATACTGCCTAGCAACAGTATCTTCCCACTCTGGGAGCACTTTATATTCATGCAGTACGACAAGAGCCCATTATGACAAAACAAGGTGGCACAATATGTTAATGGGAGCGTGCAACATTTTTTTTTTTCTCTTCTCTGTTGCTCATTGGCATACTAGGAAGATTATCAACAGTTTCATTTTTGTTGTGCCCTGCTGCAGCTGCAAAATATGGCTACTTCCATTCCACCTCCTGTCCCCTTCCTGAGTGAACCGGGGCAACCTCCAATTGCTTGGGATAGGTGGAGAGACATGTTTGAGAACTACCTGGTGGCCATGGGCGGGGAGAGATTTCCCTCTGCACATAAGAGAGCCTTACTCCTTCACAGTATGTTAAAGAACTTAGGATTGACAAACCAAATCTTCCATCGGCCTCTGTGTTGTTAATCAAAAGAAAAAAATTGTTTTTTCCGCAGTGAAGAGAGGAAGTGGCAATACGAAGAATATGTGTTCTCGTTGCGGCAGTTCAAGACATGGTGTGAATTATCCTTCATGCCCCGCCAAATATGCAGAATGCTTCAAGTGCAAGAATAAAGGGCATTTTGCTAACGTCTGCAAGGGTAATGCTATCAATAGTATAGAGTTCAAGGCAATGGACAATGGCGAAGATGGCATTGGAAAGGGGTACAACATTCATGAAGTATCGTGTACACAAGAATTCACACCAAGGCACATTTTTGAAATTTCAGAGATGTCTGGGATGACCAAAGGTCCTGTGGATAAGTTTCAAGTTGATGGTATTGAGCTTGCAATTAAAGTAGATACTTGTTCCCCTTGGACCATCATATCTTAAGACACGTTGATAAACATTTTGGGGAAGAGCAATGCTGTTGTTCGCCTTACCAATGTCAGGGTGTGTGGATATGCAGATTCTGATATAAAAATCCTGGGTGAATTTCTTGCTAAAATAACTTATAAGGAAAGGGACTGCTAGGCCATTCTCCTTGTGGCGGAAAAAGGGACCTCTCTGTTAGGCTGGGAGGAGCAGAAGAAGTTGGGTTTAAGGGTACAGGCTAGTGCACCGGATCCTGTCACCATTGCCAAGGTGGGAGATTCCTGGACCAGGGAATTTCCACAAGTGTTTTCTGACAGTCTAGGAAGGTTGAAAGAGTTTGAGCATCACATTAAGCTTAAGATCAATGCCCAACCTGTGGTACACAAGGTACGTCAAGTACCACTGAAAATGAGGGCACAACTGAAGGAGGACCTTAATAGTTTGGTTGACAAAGGGGTGATTGAGCCAGTTGTAGCTACTGAATGGCTTTCTCCAATTGTTCTGGTTACCAAGGCTAATGGTAAGATAAGGTTGTGTGTCGACCTACGCACTCTCAATAAGAACATAGTGGTGGAGAGGTACCCGTTACCAAATATTTCAGAAGTTTTGTCCACACTAGGAGAACTTGGTTATTTTCCATCATTGATCTCTGCTGCCTATCATCAGGTTCCGCTGTCTAAAGAGTGCCAACATCTGACTGCATTCATTACTCCTGAAGGTGTGTTCAAGTATAACCGAATGCCCTTTGGTTTGGCCTCAGCGGCATCAGTATTTCAGAGAGTAATGGAGACAGTACTCAAAGGTCATGAAAAAGTAACAGTGTTCCAAGATGATATTCTCATTTTTGCCAAGGATGGTCCTGAACATGATAGGATACTTAGATCAGTGTTGGTCAGGCTCAGGGATGCGGGTCTGACGGTACAAAGGGAGAAATGCAAGATTGCTGTCACGGAAGTGGACTACTTGGGGCATAAGATCTCCTGCAATGGTATTTCTCCCAGGAAGTCACTAGTTGATAGTATTGTGGGTGCTCCCCAACCCCTGGATAAAGAACAGTTGCGCTCGTTCATGGGGTTGGCGGAGTACTATCACAAGTTTGTCGATGGGTTTTCTACCATGTCGTCTCCTTTGAGAGATCTATTGAAAAAGGGCACCAAATATGAGTGGTCTGAAGAATGTCAAACTGCCTTTAGTAAGATTAAAGATAGTATTGTGAAAGCACCTTCATTAGGAGGGTTTGTTTCTGGTAGGCGAACTGTGCTGGCTGTAGACGCAAGCACATTAGGGCTTGGTGTCGCTCTTTGTCAGTATGATGGTAATATTGAACACATTATAGCTTTTGCCTCCCGACCACTGAGGGGTGCAGAAAGCAATTATTCCGTGGTGGAGAGAGAGGCCCTGGCTGTGTCATGGGCAGTGTCTCATTTCAAATTGTTTCTATGGGGCCAGTCGTTTGTTGTAAACAGATCATAAACCACTGGTCCAGTTATTGGGCAGTGCAGAGTGGGCTAAAGGTTCACCCAGAATATCTCGGTGGATGATTGACTTGCTGGCATATGATTTTAGGATGGTGTACATACCTGGAGGAGAAAATGTGGTAGCTGATTGTCTTTCTAGACTGCCTGCACAGAATGAGAGCCTGAAGGATGTGAGTGCGGAGTGTACTGTGGGCATTTGCGAACTTGTACACAATGCTATAAGCAAATAGGAATGGGAATCCGCCGATGCTAATGATGAAGTCCTGGGGCAAATCAAGTTGTGGACCAAAACAGGTTGACCCAGGAAAGACCTCATTGAGAAGAAATTTGATTATTTTTATTGCATTAAAGAGGAGTTGAGCATATCAGAGGATGGATCTCAAATCAGAAAAGGTATGAAGATTGTACCTCCCTGTGATATCAGGCCCAGATTAGTGGACATCGCTCACCAAGGTCATTTAGGTATGGGGGGTACCAAAAGACATATCAGACAATCCTTTTGGTGGCCAGGGATTGATGGTCAGGTAGAGAGGTGCGTGAGGAGTTGTAAAGAATGCGAGAGAAGTGACAAAAGCAAGGTGGTTAAAGAAGCCCCCTTAAGACCTGTCAGTGTTCCGGGAGAGCCATGGAGAAAATTAGCAGTGGATTTAATAGTGCCTATACAGGAACTGGGAGAGGATTATAAATATTGTATTGTCCTGGTGGATTATCACTCTAAATGGGTTGAGTGGAAAGCCATTAGGGAAGCAACCACTTCACAATTGATTAATTTTTTTGAGGAGGTGTTCTACAGGGAGGGATTCCCCTCAGAGCTTGTATCGGATAATGGAATACAATTCTGTTCGGATAGAATGGTGGAGTTCCTCAATAGGTTTGGTATTAAACACTACAGGACAGCACTTTACCAGCCTAGAGCGAATGATCTTGTTGAGAGAGCCAACAGATTCCTAAAGGGAGGATTACAATTAGCCATGGCTTCTGGTCTAAGATGGCAGACAGTTCTCAGGGAGATGGTATGGAACTACTGCGTGACTCCACACTCTGTCACCGGCATTTCACCCTTCATATCTCTCAAGGGAAGACAACCCAGTACAAAGTTATGTCCGGGCTGGTTGGACTTAGCAAAGAGTGTACATGTAAACAGGGAAAAGATCATGGATCTCATCAGAGAGGCCCAAGACGAGTACAAAGGGAGGTTTGATACAAAAAGGGGTGTCAAGGTGATACCATGGTCAGTGGGGGACTGGGTTTATGTAAATAATCCCAGGGTTTCTCACAAGTGTATTGAGAGTAAATTAATTGGACCTAAGACGATTGCTGTGATCAGGGGGAATGTTGTTATCATGGAGGGCGGAGAATGTTGGTCAATGGCCAAACTGGTTAAGTGCAATAAGCTTGACGATGATGTTGGTCAGGGAGAGAGAGAAGAGCAAGTTTCGGGTGAGCATGGAAAGGATGAACATAGGTTTGAACCAATTGAACCGAATGTGAGAACAGCGTTCAGTCACAACAACAGCTTGAATGCAAACAGAGTAAAAAAAAAACCTGTCAGGTTGAATGATTATTACCTAGGTTAAATTGCCACAAATTGAAGGGAAGAGATGTGTTCTGGTGTTCACTTTCTTATTCTCATGTAAAATGGTCATTTACACATCATATGTAGTTTTGACAAAACTGAGTAATTGTGATGTCATGAAGTTCTAATGAGAATGTTTTTGCTTCACTGTATGTTCTATTGCGGTCAGTTGGAGCCTGCCTCTAAAGGGGGTGCCTGCTGTCTGCTTGTATTGACTTATTAAAGGACTTATGAACTTGTTTGCTGTCTGGACCTCAAACTTAACACTTCTCACCATGGGCTTCAAGTGGTTCCTTTCATCTTGTTCTGTACATTTAGAAAATTAGGATGAAGGAGTTGGAGAGGTTGGTAGCTGTTCAGATCTTTGAGGGGATGGTGTGTGTGGGATTCATGAGAGCTTGACTTTATGTGGGGAGTATTCAGAGTCCATGAGGGTGGAGCAGATCATAAAGAGTTTCTGATCACTGTCAAAAGGATTTTTCAACACTACCCCTGTGTGGAGTTTTGAAACACCACCCTAGTTGACGAGCTAGGACTTTTCACACCTGGTCTTGTCAAACCCGCACTGTGTGCATAGGCTGAGCAGTAAGGCAAATTCAGGAGTTAACTGTTTGCAACACTTGGGGATTACCAAGTAATGGTGGTCTGTATAGATTTATGAATATACTTTAAAAATGCAGGAAAAATGATGTATCGCACACGATAATATGCAGGGATCGGATAAGCAGGAGCTAAAAGCAGCTCCTGGGTATCCAGCATTAACCGGTGACCAGGAGCTACCACTGGCAACTATGAGCTAAAAGCAGCTCCTGGGTATCTAGCATTAACCAGTGACCAGGAGCTACCACTGGGAACTAGGAGCTAAAAGCTGCTCCTGGGTATCTAGCATTAACCAGTGACCAGGAGTTACCACTGGGGAACCAGGAGCTAAAAGCAGCTCCTGGGTCTCCAGCATTAACCAGTGACCAGGTGCCAACACTGAAGAAGCAGGAGCTAAAAGCAGCTCCTGGGTATCCATCATTTACCAGTGACCAGGAGCTACCGCTGGGAACTAGGAGCTAAAAGCAGCTCCTGGGTATCTAGCATTAACCAGTGACCAGGAGCTACCACTGGGAATTAAGAGCTAAAAGCAGCTCCTGGGTATCCAGCATTAACCAGTGACCAGTTGCTAACACTGAAGAAGCAGGAGCTAAAAGCAGCTCCTCTGTATCCAGCATTAACCAGTGACCAGGAGCTACCACTGGGAACTAGGAGCTAAATGCAGCTCCAGGGTATCTAGCATTAACCAGTGACCAGGAGCTACCATTGGGAACTAGGAGTTAAAAGCAGCTCCTGGGTATCCAGCATTAACCAGTGACCAGGAGCTACTGCTGGGAACTAGGAGCTAAAAGCAGCTCCTGGGTATCTAGCATTAACCAGTGGCCAGGAGCTACTACTGGGAACTAGGAGCTAAAAGCAGCTCCTGGGTATCCTAGCATTAACCAGTGACCAGGAGCTAACACTGGGAACTAGGAGCTGAAAGCATCTCCTGGGTCTCCAGCATTAACCAGTGACCAGGTGCCAACACTGAAGAAACAGGAGCTAAAACCAGCTCCTGGGTTTCCAGCATTAACCAGTGACCAGGAGCTACCACTGGGAACTAGGAGCTAAAAGCAGCTCCTGGGTATCCAGCATTAACCAGTGACCAGGAGCTACCACAGGGGAACAAGGAGCTAGAACATAGGATTCCGCAAATCCGTCTTCCACATGAAATGCAAAGCTTATAATTTTGTCCATTATTTATAACCTCCTGTGCTTTGTTGTATAGATGTGTCCTACTGTTTATTTTGATTTGAAATGCATATAGTGACATTCACATAGGTGTGCTTGTTTGGCACCAGTTGACCTGGGGAGCTAAAAGTAGCTCCTGGTAGCTGTTGGTGTGAAGCTAACCAGGCTCTTCTAGGCTAGATACAGCAGCTAAATAGCTCCCAGCCTCTCTCAATTTTAAACCTGTGTCTGTGTGTGTTAGGTTATATGGTATTTGTATAGCACCTACTGTCATTGGTATGGCTTTAAAGCGCTGTGGGTTGAATGTCTTTGGAGGATGGAGATGTGAGATTTGAAGGACGAATTCTAGAATGTGTGTGTGTTTATTTTTAGCTGGCAGAACGGTAACTGGAGGTGGCCAAGTCCCTGATAGTGACCCATGCAAATCTGGATAGTTACTGTGATAGACTGTCAGGACAGTAGGCAATTCAGGGAGACTGCTTATGTGTACAGCTGGACCGAATTATGTTGTAGGGCTGGGCTGCATTCTAATTGCAATGGTGATGTGTGCTGCGAAGGTGAGTAGTGATTATTGCAGAGGGGTGTAGGTGGGTATTCGTGCCCTGGGAGGGATACAACTATTCCATTGTGATAGTGCTATACATACCAGTGAATCAAGGCTGATATCTAGTTATGATGAGGTTATGTAGATCGTATCATACTGATTGACTGGAATCCTTTCTGTTTGGGCTAGGTACGGTCTTGTTTACTCAGGTGGCTCATCGGGTGCCCCCACCTTCCTGTAACTACTTTTCCCAAGCTCTCTAATTATATGGAGCTCCTAAATGTCCTCTTATATTTATCTCCCGCACTGGTCGAGACAGTGCACTGTGGTACCACCTTCTCCCCTCACTCAGGGAGGCACCCGTATTCCTTTTTTCTTGTCTCCAATATATCTTAAAAGATAATAAATGAATGATATGATATTTTATTTTTATCGCGCTCATACACAAGTGTTGAATGAAAACTGGCCAGAAAAAAATCTTCTGCAATCACCAGACCAACATAAGCGTACTTTAACTTTCAGTCACTGCGTGTTCACCTGTCTCATTTCCCCACCCAAACATTGTTATCCTTGCAGGTTATACTCACGTGTTCACGCTCTTCCGAAATCCTCCGTTCATGGGGAATCCACAACCGGCCTGGGCCTCGCTTCAAAGAGCAGGTGGGATTTCCCACAAGGCCACTGAGCGTATGTGTTTAAGAGGACTAGTCACCGTAGGTGGGCACGGCCCTTCCAGAGAGGCTGCTGGGATACTGCCGCATGTACGGCAGCTAAGGAATCACGCCAGGGTCACGGAATTAAGGCATGTCCCTTTGTATGCACACTCCAGAGTAAAGACAACCCTCTAGGGGAATAGGCCAGGAGATAGCGTTGCAAGGATAACTAGGTTTCATTATACAGAATACAAATATCAGCAAAGGACTCTGCTGCCCGAGAGCACGCTGACCATTACAGGAATAAACATGGGCTTTAAAGCCAAACATATGTCATACATAGGGTACAGAATGGGTGCCACTGATTGGAAGCACTCTAAACATCCAATAGGGGATGCCAGGCTGTCATTGGTCGGCTCCTCCTCGTCGGTCTGGATCCACGTGGGTCAGCTGGGCTCCTCTCGCAGTGAAGGTGGGGTCAAATATTAAGACATTGTTTCTATCTAAGCTAAACAAGCTAAGCTGGGATATTGACTCATTGTGGCAGGCCCCTGGGCGGCACAGGAAATGGTGCCAAGGAGAAGGGAGGGTGAAATACAGTCATTCAGACCCACACAGTCTGGGTTTCGTTGATACTGCAGTTCATGCGCTCAAGGTCTCCACCTCCGGCTTTGATCTTTAATTTATCCCCCTTGGTACCTCGTGTTACATAGAATGTGTGTTGCTTCGTGGAAGAAATACAGCAGTGTTTGCTTAGATCGCTCGTGGACACTAAATGGGGGTTGGGACCTGGTGGGTGAAATGTACAAAGGTGTGGGAGTCGAATCAGTGGTGTGGGGCTGGCTCCAGCCTGGCTGGGTGGGGGGTTAGAGGCCTGCTGCCAGGTTAGTAGAGATGGTTGGACGCAGCGCAGAGCCTGGTGTAGTCTCGTGGCTCATTCTTTTAGAAGATATAAAATATTCGCAGCACTGGAGGCAGGAAGGAAACCAGACTTCTGTGGGACAGGGCTCGTGCGACACCAGTTCAAAATTAGGCTCTGTGCAGGGACACGAGCATCGTGAGCCGACAGCTTGCCTTTTCTGGGCCTTGTACAAAATAGTCGAGGGCTGTGGGCTTTGCCATGCATCTACTTGTAAGTGCTATAGGACCTTTACATGCAGCTTTATACTGTGGATTGCTCCCCTCCTGTATATTATAATCACCTCATAAGGTATTTGCCTTATTTGGAAGCGTCTAGGGGGGTGGGCTAGGTGATAAAAGGTGATGCAGTCACGGGTGTATATTTAATCTGAGCGTTTATTAAGTACAGAAGAGAGCAACAGGCACCCAGCCTAGGCCCTCTCCAACCACCTTATGTTCCAGAGCCGGCCAGGGTTCTGGAACGCATATTAGAACACAGCAAAGTATGACAGCAAAAGTATAGAACACAACACTAGGCTCATATCCATCACAACAGAGCATATCCAAACATTATCCGCTAACTTGCTCTGATTCTGAAAAGTAATTTAAAAGTATATTTATATTGTTACATAAATTGCCTTTTTAAAGAACGCTTCTTTAAAAATTGATTTTAATTAAATAAATAACTATTTATAACAGGAGCCTTGAGCGTAAGTGTTACTTGGCTACTTGTATTTACGGATTTCATTTGTACAACCCCTCTTGAGATAGACCTGGCTGCTCAGTCACACTACCAACTTGTGTAGTACAGACCTATACCAAAAGGTGGGTTACCTAATACCAAGCAGATAAGTGTTGTGTAGTCTCACACTGTCTGACTGCACCAATTCTTATATAACACAAGCCAAGTGTTGTGATGGGATCAGAATGAAGAGACACTAGTTTCCGTGACATCAGCACTACTGTTTCGACCTCATAATAGCGAAGTTGTGACGTCGTAACTCTACTGTAGTCCGTGCGTAGGGAAACATTGGGCTTTAGTATTTTTAAGAAGGCTGTCCAACCAGGGAGTGGCCACCAAGAAAGCACAAGCAGCCCTTTGATTCCCCATGTACACTTTACACAAGCTTGACTAACAAAACCCTAAATGACAGACTGGTAACTGTTGCAGCATTGTATGGGCCTGCTTGGTGCCCTTTTGTTAGGCATTCTGACTGGTGACCCTGCTGTGGCTGGCATGCTCTCTGCTTTTTTACTCTACTCCTTGGTGTGGTCTATATTTTTATATTGATGTTTTTTTCCATGTCGAAAAAAGGCAGCCTAAATAAAACAGTGCATTTACACTTTCAGACCCACATCAAAGTAAAGTGTAAAAAAAAAAACCACACAAACTGTCTACATGAATACGCTTGGGGGGAGGGGAATACTTTCCAAGGTAGAGTAATTAATTAATAGAGGCAGAAGGGTATGCCTGCCAGATGTTGAACTCGCTGACCACAGACATGGTCACTGTTCAGGGTTTGGAAGGATCACAATTGATAAATATTTCCCTTTTACCACATTTGTATTAGTTGAAAGTAAAGACCAGTAATGATATATTATTATTATTATTATTTTTGTAGTTAATGTGAGATTCCTCCTGCATGTTGGGGTTTTTATTAGACAATTTGATGGAAAGTTTGTCCGCTCTGTTGGGATCTCTCCTTTTGAGCTCCAGATGGCCACATGTAGATCAGTTCTATGGTCTGTTCAGATTGTTCTATCTTTTAGATTGATGCACAGCCTAGACAGAAAAGTGGCCTTTATTGAGGAGGTTCCTCCCCTTGGGTGCAAGGAGGACCACAATAGATGAACTGGATACCACTGCTGCTTCTACTGCATGTAAAAGTAAAAGTGTATACCTCTTCCCTGATCTTTTTCATTTCCCTCACAGCGCATGTGGAGCTGGTAAAGAAAACCATGGCTGGAATCAAGCTAACCTCGCTAGGGGTCCCACCATGGGCCAAGCAGATTTCTGATGAGCAGTGGAAGGATATGGTGCAGGTGACGCTGCAGTCTCGGACCAGTGATGCAGGCCATGATGCAGCGTGGCAATGAGCGGCCACTCGGCCATGGACTCCTCACAGCACTGCTATGGAAGTGTTGGTGCCGATGTAATACGTGATTCTTGTGAACCTGTTGCTTTACTGTTTTGTAACCTACATTCCTAATGAACACAGTAAACGTGGAACATTGGCCTGGGCAGGCTCTGTCTGAAGGTGTGTTTGAGGCAGGTTGGTAACATGATGGTTGGCGGGTGAGAGTAGATGTGGGACTCCAGGTGGCTCACTGGCCACTTGCTGTGGTTCTACGGTGCTAGTGGCAACTCTTTCCACTTGTGGCTTTGGGGAATCCTCATCAGCCTCCAGCAGATGCTGCCTAGCAACAGCATTATAGTTCTAAGGAAATCTGCGCAGTTCCTTGGTTGGCATGGCAGTGACAATTTACCACACACGTTTCCAATAAACCTTATTTAACTCTGTACCCATCTGATAATTTGCAGACTGTCTGATCTTTCATTCTGTATAATGCTACCTAAAAATAAAGTAAAATGTATGTACAGACGGGACGCTGCACACTTTTAGACTGGTTGGGAATAGCCTCACATTGGTGTATTTTGTATTTCCCTTACCCCATCATAGCAATGTGAGGACATGGAATGATAGAACCTCTCAAAGGGTGCAGTGTTGATACACAGGGATGTGAACAATAGCACATGGTCTGTACAGGAAAGGAGGCGGTGCCTCATAACGTGCTCAGTCGTCAAAATGGCACCTTCGTGCCTAGAATCCTTTACCTTGTTAAAGTCACCATTGGTTTTCTCTGAATTTCCCACTCTTTTTTTTTTTAATACTAATTTGTGTTTTCTGCTTAAAAAGGGCAACATTTATCGAACAAATTATGGAGCCTGAACAACAATCGTGAGAAAGCTTGATTGTGTCCTGACACTGAAAAAAGAGAGATTGACACAGTAATATGGACTAGACGGCAAACCAGAAATAACAGTAGTGTGCATCTTGTACAAGAAAATGAATAAAAGTCTTCATCTTTGATGGCATTCCGGGAGGGTGTGTCTTAGAACCTTGGGGTGTTGTGCACTAGAAATGATTCCATGAAAGAGATCTGGAAATGTTTGACTGTGAACCCCAATGACATCTCCAGTAACTGCTGTCTTCCGACACGTGACTGGTTTACCAAATCTTTCAGCACACTGTTCCTGTAGCTAGGTTTGCATTATATAAATGATCTACATAGATCTGATGTAATTATTTAAAACTTAAACCTGTCAAATAGTACCACATGTTTTGTGTTGAATCTATCTCGCGTCACAGTGGACCTGTGACTCTAATTGTGGAATTCAGGTTTTGAAGGGGCAACATTTTGTTGGTATTTGTATTTACTTGAATAACAGAAGGCTTGATTTGAAGCAGAAACCACTCACAGTAATACATCTACAATGGTGGAGGCATTGCCACAAAAGGGTGCCTGTACAATAGCACAAAGATGAGAACAAGTGGGGATTCAGTTTATGAGGGTGTCGAATGTGGAACACATGCCAGAAACAAAACAAATAGAAAAATGATGTGTATAAAACAAAGCTGACTTACAAAAGGTAGCATTAACCTAATGGGTAACTGCTTCAAACTATAGTGAGGTACTATTTATACAAAATTTCATTTAAGTCTCACTGGAGGCAGTGGTGGGGTCAGGGAGCATGGGGGAGAGGGCAAGGAGCGTTCCCCCTTAAATAAGTGGAGCTTAAGCCAAGCTTTTAAGAGATGCACAGTAGGGCTAGCTTTCATTGTTATGGGTAGTGGGTTCCAGTGGGGGGGAGGGGGCATAGGAAGAAAGAGGAGGCACAGTGAGGTATGGGGCAATGAGGTTGTGTGCAGAGTAGGATAGGAGGGAACAAGATGAGTAAACTGAGATACAATCCAACAGTTTCGGAGAAGCCAAGCTCATTGATGGCTTTTTAGACTAGGTCAAGTAACTTGAAAAGAGAGGGGTTTTGCATGGAGAGCCAACCAACATGTTGTCTGGTAGATAGAAGTGGGGTGGATTTTGGTAGGTTGTAGAGTGTGTATAGCAAAGTTTAGGACTTTGTCTAAATGAATGAAGGAGTAGAGGGGACACCCATGGAGTAGGCTTAAGCAGTAGTCAAGGTTGCTAAACATGATGGTGGAGGTTAGAGTTTTTATCGGTTAGTAAGAAAAGGACACATTTTATGAATGTTGTAGTCATGGGTTGCTATCAAAGAGGACCCCCCCAAGCTTGCAAGCCTGGGGTGAGGGAGCAAGGTCAGACGGGAATGGGGGATCTGGTGGGAAGAGGACTTCGAGTTCAGCATGAAGCTAGAGTGAGCCAGTTTGTAATGCATTCCGAGGTGGCTGGGTGGGGTGAAGGGGCGGGAAGAGAAAAATGTGTCATCAGCAATGAGGTGATCGTGAAAGCCAAATGTTGAGATAAGTCTTCCTAGGGCAGAGGTATAGAGGGTAAAGAGCAGAGAACCCAGGGCTAATCCTTGTGGGACACAGAGACGGGTGGAGTCAGAGGTTTGCGACTTCCAAGATATTTTAAGGATCGACCTTCCAAATAGGCAATCCAGACAAGAGCTAATTTCTGAAACCCAGCATTTTGGAGGCTGAGGAGGAGAGAAGAGTGGTGGACAGTGTTGAAAGCGGTACAAAGTTTCAAAATTATGAGAACGTTTGGAGTGGGGAGCATTAGAGAGAAAATTGGAGACCAGCTTGAGTGCAGACTCGTAGGAGTGTTTCCAACGGAAGCAAGATTGATGTGAATCCCCATGGCAGTTATCCTGAAGGTACTTCGTGATCCAGTCGAAGACATCCGGCTCAAGGACTTTGAGGGAAGGAGAGAAACTGGGCAATAGTTTGTGGGGATGTTTGGGTCAGAAGAAGGTTTCTTCAATAGGGGTAAGACAGTTGCAGATTTGAATGAGGCAGGGCACAGTCCTGCGGTGAGAGGGAGGGGGTGATGTTTGGGAGATCAGGGCAAGTCATTGAGACTAAATCTTTGAAAACCTGGGGAGCAAAAGGATTGATAGGAGTGCAATATGGGTTGGCATTGCAAATGATTGGTGCTAATTCAATAGGGGAGAAGTAGTTGAATATAAGAGATGGTGGTCAGAAGGAGGGGAGGGAAGGAGAGAATGAGTAGGGTTGTGAGCGTCGCAAGTTGAAGGGGGGGAAAATCATGAGCAAAGTTATTAACAGAAAGGGAGGAGGGATAGATAGGGTGTTGGGAGGTGTGATCAAAGATTGGAGGGTAGATTACATTTTGCAGGGGTGATTACGAAGGGAGGCGATTAGGCTTGTGAAATAGGAGGATTTGGCAGAGGTTGGGGCAGCAAGGGAATTTTAGTAGGTGTCCGTAATCTGCTCCAGTGCCGTAGGTCATGATGCATGTTTGCTTTGAGGGTTTGAATTTCAGAGGTGGTCCTCACATCATGAAGCCAAGTGAAAGCAAGTCCTGCCTGAATTTCTCTTTAGGTATTGAAGAGGGGAGATGAGAAGTAGGTGAAGGGACCTAGATGTTAAAGTAAGCCATGGACAATTAGAAGGAGAGTGATCAATGGAAAGGTCCGAGGTGGAGAGTGAATTAGAGAGAAAGACCAGAACAAGCGAGTTCCCACAAATGGGTAGGCGTGTTGTAATTGGGCGGTCCAATGGGATGAAGTTAAGTTCAGGGCAAAAGGCTTGGGGTGGTTTTAGTCCCCGGCATGACAAGGTGATGTCAGTACGAAGTGACTCCAGGAGAAGGGTTGGATGAGGTCAGAAGCATTGAGAGTACCAAGGGGTCAATGGGGAGCTAGAACAGTAAGA
Source organism: Ambystoma mexicanum (assembly GCF_040938575.1). Classification (NCBI taxonomy): domain Eukaryota; kingdom Metazoa; phylum Chordata; class Amphibia; order Caudata; family Ambystomatidae; genus Ambystoma; species Ambystoma mexicanum. The sequence goes on from NC_090928.1 coordinate 1,286,920,822, forward strand.
GGAGCAGGGGGGAGGAGTTGAATAGTGGTATATTCAAAAGAAAAAGAGTTGATGGGGGTAGAGGAACACCACACTGCTGCCCCTCCCAACAGGTCGGGGGAGTGGGAGAAGGTAGCAATGTCAGTGTGGAGAGCTGCTAGTGTGGCTGAGTCATGAGGGGGAGAGCCAGGTTTTCTATTATGTCAGGAAGTGAAAGGTGATGATAAGATTAGAAGTGGTCTGTAGAGAAGGAGCCAATTACCCCCACGTCAACACGCTTGTATGCCATAGACCTGAAGGATGATGGGAGAGGGATCGATGAATCACCCAGAGGGGGGAGTGTAGAGAAGGAGCCAAGTTCCCCCACCTCAACCAGCTCGCCCATATTGCCTATATGTTGGGAATCAGAGTGTGAGACGCATGCAGTACCAGTGAAAATAACAATACCGAGGAGACTCCTGGAAGCAAGGTTCCCATTGAGAAAGCCATACATGCATACACGACAGTATGATGGCCATTTGAATGAAATCCCAGAAGAAGCAGGACCAATGAATGAACAGGAAGAATGGTGACGTCACACGAAGCAAGCCTGACGTACATAGAAGAGATGCAGAGACTAGAGAATGAAGATATTCTATAAGGCATCAAGAAAGTAAAGATAAGTGACATATTGGGCTCAAGATGAAGAAACTTATGCTACAGAAACGATGAAGCTATCAAGTCATTTTACATGTGTACATATGCAAAGAAATGTAAGCAGACAAAGTATTCTTGAGGCTAGCCTTTTAGTGAATAATAGATGTGGCATGCGCCAACGTATACATATATAGGAGTAAGGAAAGAATAGATGTTTCCACTACGTATTATAGCAGTGCTGGACAAGAAAAGGCAGGCTTTTCCAGTGTGTCGCAGTTGAAAAAACAATTCAATAACAGAAGAAGAGCTCAGAAAGGCGAGGCTGGATGAGCCCCAAGAAGCCAATGTCGTACTACCCTGGGATGAAAAGAAAGTAGTTACAAATCGTGTGAAAGAACGAAACTCGTGTTCAGAAGGAATGGACAAAAACAAGGAAGACGTCCGAGGTCTATTAAAAAATAGTATTTTAAATGCACTAGCGCTCAGTTTTGTGGTCTTCAGTCACGTGGAAGGATGAAGTTAGAGTTAGACAAACATGACGAACCACACCTACGCATGAAGGCGGAGCTTGCCTTCACTCCCCTGAATTCTCCAGAGCAAAGAATATTTCCAAGGACAAGTTCAAAGCCTTAATTGACAGCAGACTACTGAGCAGATGATATGCAAATTGGTGGGAAGCAATGGTTATGACCTGCTCACCAGCATCTGGAAGTCTAGCATGCATGCTGCTAACGTAGGTGGAAAAGTACTGACGGATGTAAGAGTGCCAACCAATTGTAGGGGGCCACGTAATTAAGGGCCCTATAGTTTGTGTAACCAATGGGACGTTGTGTATTTAGTGACATTCATAGTAACCTCTTTGAGGGAAGGGCTTAGTTGCCCCACCTGTTGCTAAGGAACCTATCACTTTCTTAGACTAGTATGGAACGTATACTTGGATGTTCCTCTAGACCCGATCACAATTGCCACTAGGTTTTTGTAGTTTGCCACGTAGGCTGATGTTAGTAAATACGTAGGGTAATATCAACAATGACGAGTTTTTATTATAAGTTAGACTTTTTTTCTGAATCAAATTGAGAAACCATGCAGTGATATGTCTGTTGTACTCCCTGTTTTAGATCATTGATATTAAAACAGTCAACCTTTTTGCCAACTACCTGAGTCATTTCGATTTATTGATGTTTGAGTTACTTCTGCATCCCCATTTATCTCATAGTATTGCTACCTTGTCTTAAAGGGCTGGAGCGACTCCCTCAGTTCACATGGTAGCAGAGGTGATGGTTAAAAATCCATTGAGATAGTAAGCTTTGGGTTTCTGGAAATATCGAACATCCTCTGCCATTTAACTGGAAGGACATGAAGCTCCCTGTAGATAGTGGAACCATTTTTATTTTAAAAAAAACAAAGCCTTGCAAGCGCAGGTGAGACGGGTCCCTTGTTTTCAGGTAAAATCCCCCTCCCGACTTCTACAGGAAGCTGAATGGATGAAAGGTTGAAGCGGCTGATAGAGGCGTTGCTCCCCAGGGTCGGAAGTCGAAAATCGAATGGTGAGTAAAAACTGAGTGAGCTGGCAAAATTGTGAATGGGCAGTGAGTGGAGAAAGTGATGAGGGGAAAACGAGTAATGGAGGGAGGTTGGGGTAAAAGTAACTTGAGACGATGAGCGTCAATGTATTAAGTAATTGACTTGAGAGGAGCCAAGCAATTGAGAAATCACGAGGAAAGGAGCCACGATAGAGTAAGCCCAGTGTCCTGCGTTTGTAAAGACGTAACAGAAGGAACCGTATCTAGAGTCCTATTTGCGGATGACGTAGGCTACAAACTTATTTAAAGACAGTCCAAAGAGAACAGTTCACATCTCAATTGGGGTATTTATTAGGGGCAAGGATAAAAGTCTTGTGGAACGCAGACTAAGATATATGTGGCCGGTCGAATATGTCTGTTTGTTTTATGTGATTGAATAGACATATACGTGGTGAAGAACTAATAGAGGAATTGAGAGATGTAAAAAAGGAAAACGTGAGATTCAAGAGTTATTTATTTGTTGGAATTGAATTGATGGTGTTCAGTGAAATAAGTAGATTGGAGTAAGAAGTGCTAGAGGGTTTGGAGCATGCGACTATTGGTGCATGCTCATATTGTATTATTTTCTTGAAACATATTTTTGAAAAAAATCTTTAAGAGTAAAGATGAGTATTGACAGTCAAGTGTGACGAGTCAAAATGGAGGATGTTATCCACTTACACATCTGTGCGAACAGTTGCCGAAACACGCACCTAAGCTTAAACAGTACAGTGTGGAATGGGTTAAAGGCACGGCAGATAAGATGTTCATACCGTGGCCACAAGGGGGATCACTATCGAAAGCAGTTTTGCAGCATTTGATGACCTATTTGCATGCAGCATACACGAGGGGGGGGGAGTTAGACAAGAGGTTAGCGAGCTTAGAGCTCTGTAAAATGTACCAGGAGGAAAGGGAAGAGCCGCCTCCTGAAGACTGGATACTTGTATGCAAATAGGGGGGTGAGGAGCCTCCTGCTCCCCCCGCCCCGCTTGAAGTAAATGGTGATAGTGGAAAAGATGATAGATTGTACCCATTAAGAGAGCTTAAGGCAGCAACAGGGTACAGCAATCCGGCATATGAGTCGCCTGCGTAAAGCAGCGATGAGGGTGCAGAGAACATTTCTGAGAAAGAAGTTAACCTCTAAAGTCCCAAGGGACAAAGAGAGACCTGACAAGTAGAGAAGTGATCGACCAAGCACATCCTTAGATATAGGAAGGGAAATAAAGAGATGGAAGGGAGAAAAAGATAAGGCTGATGAGGTAGCGCTCTTACAGAACAAATGGATGGGTGGCCACATTTTGCTCAAACTCAATGGTAAGAGCATTGAGGGCATAAGGAAAAGGGAAGAGCGAGACACACAGGACAAAAAGGATAGGGACAGAGAGGAACGACTGAAAGATGATGGGGCGAAAAGGAAAGATAGACAAAGACGGGAATAGTTGTATCAAGATGAACAACTGAAAAAGCAGGAAAGAGCAGAGGAACAAAGAAGATATGACAACAGACAGGGGGCAATCGGAGAGTGGGAAAGGTTAGAAAGAAAGAGAAAGAACAGAAATTAATGGATAAAAGAATACAAAGACACAGAGATGAAGGAATACAAAGGGCAAATGAGAGAAGATATGAAAAGAAAGGAGGAAGACCGGGTGAGTGAAGAAGCAAGGAAACAGAGAGCTTGCTGATGAAATAGAACGAAAGAGGAGGCAGAGAGCACACAATCTTTAACGCGTGGAAAAGGAATTAATGGATCCTTATCCAATAGTGGCATGGGAGGACATAGAAGAATTCTTCCCGATACATGAACCAGTAGCAGTTCCGTCTAGAGCTAATCTAGAGGATGAGTTTGACTCTAGAAGCATTGGGGACGCAATCAATAGTCTATCATGATATGAGGACTAAGAAAGAACTGAAGGGAAAGGGTAAAAACGATCGACTCGAGAGTAGGAAGCTGTACGACAAAGAGGGAGGCTCGTGTAGTTTAAGCCTAAAGAGCTGTCTTTAGATAGACTGACTCTGAATAAAGACGAAGAAGAGAGAAGCCACACAAGTTGGGGACAGGATATGTCAGATGAGGACAGAGAACCCTTCTGTGGGAGGAGGGACGTAAACGTATGTGCTCCTGAAGGATGTTTTTCAATGGATAAGGAAGTAAGATGGTCAGATCTAGATCTACCCAAATCTCGGGCATCAGAATCTCTGATGCTCCTAGATCAACCTAAGGGGCGATCCCATGGTGAGAGGGGAGCCTCGCCACCTTATGTGAGCTGGTTAAGGCCACTGCCAGGAAGAAGGCGATACAGAACTATTGTCCCTGCTATGGACAGACAGGCAATGGGGGACGAATGTGAGTTTGGGGTTTCGCAGTTTCCTTTGTTAGAGAAAGGAGGAGCCAGGCTACAGTATATACCTTAGCCACAGATGTATAAGAATAAGTTAAGGTGTAAACTCCCGAGTTTAATTTCGGCGCTGGGTAATGGATACATGAGTTAGAAAAGATAATAAGAGGGAACATGTTAGCTGCAGGGGACATTAAAGGTCTCCTAGTCGCTATCCTTGGGGAAAAGAGCTGATGACGTTTGGTCAAGAGCAGGATATTCGAATGTTACTGCATTGAGCACGGCTCATGATGGAGCACCATTTAACAAATGCAGGTTGGGAGTCTGGAAAGCACTTAGAGTGCTGTATCCGAACAGGTCAGATATGGAAGCTATAATGCAGGAAGGAGATGATCCTCTTGTTTACATTCAGAATTTTCAGGAGGAATGGAGCTTGGAGACGTGACAGCCTTGGGGGAAATCTATACCTGTATTGTATCACATATTATGCCAGGGGCTGCCAGAACCAGTACAGAAGCAGCTCAAGTAGTTAGTGGACATGGAAGCAAAGCCATGATCAGAAATTCAGCTGACCATTGCGCATTATTGCAGACTTTTGCAAAAAAGAATCAAAAGAAAGATGATACTAGGAAAGATGAAGAGGCGAAATTGGTGCAGAAAACATTATCAAAGTACGCCATTGAGGGGGCGATGTTGACTAGCGGAGACGGACCAGAGTCACAGCAAGCAGCAGGCATGCCACAGGTGAATAACCAAAGGCAGTATGTTCAAGGTAATAGTGATAGTGAATTCGTACCACGAGTTAGGGGAAACTTCAGAGAAACTTCAGAGGGAGAGGCTTCCAGAATAATCAGGGACATTTTCTGAATAACCAAGGTTGGTTTCATAATAGGCACATTGATAATCTAGGCATGCAGGAAGGCCAAATTAGGAGACCTCCTGTATGTTGGACATGTGGTATGTCAGGGCACCTTGCACACGTGTAGAAGCCAAGTGTTCATGCAAAATGGGCAGTTCCCAAGAGGGGGCGGAGGGGCGCGCATACCTGCCTGCATACATTCAACACAGTGGAGATGGATTTGCTCAAAATCAGACAGTGCAGGAAACCCAAGCGCCGAGAGCCGTGCAAGATTTGCAAACACAGTAGGTAATCCACCACAAGGGCAGTCACAGCATTCACCCATGCAGGTACAGCAAGGCACAAGCATGGGACAATTGATGACTCCTAGGATAGGGGGTGTCTCTGTCGATGAAGGGAATCCTTTCACAGGTACAGGGATGAGAATGTACCTACAATAGAACAGCTCACTGGGAGACTTGATGTGTTCGATACTATCTGATGCCTAATCCTCAAGAGGAACCGAGGGTTGATGTCAATATATGAGGCAAATCTTTTTCTCTTTTAGTAGACATGAGTGCAACACGCTCATGTATACGAGAGGGAAAATTTACAAAGTCTGGAAATGCCATGAATACTCAAGGTTTCACAGGAGCTACAAGTAGAGTTCCTTTTACTGAAAAATTGCCAGTCTCTATAGTGGAATGTGACATGTCTGTGCCATTATTGTATTCAAGACAGACACCTGTCAATATACTGGGTCGAGATTTAATGACTAAGCTGAACATGACGATTTCGTTCACTGATGAAGGCATAGTGTGTTCAACGCCAGGAATGCATCATTTAAACGTGAGTGAGTTTATTATGGCATTTGCAGGACAAGTGTCCATAAGAGCAGTGCCATTAAAACCAGAAGTCTTTTACTATGGGGTACGCATTCTGTTGACATGGCTACCAGGCTTAGTAGGAAAAACTATCAGAATACATGATGAGTTTTTATTCAGGCCAAGGATACCTACGGATGAAGAGGAAGGATGAGTTTTTCCTTTAGAATTACAGGCAGTCATAGTATGAGGAGAAATGGCTTTGCTTGACAGAACTGATTATGAAGGCAGACGATGGTGCACAGTGATTGCCATTGGGGAAGGTTATAGATTGACTGACGTCACTGATGAGGATATGTTTAGAGACCATCCGTCATATGATGAAGTGATATGTGAAATGAGTATTACTTATTGGGTACAAGCAATTAAATGCAAGGTTCCCCAGAAAATGTTAGCTCAGAAGCGTACCAAGTTTTTTGATGAATACATTTGCGAAAGTGCCAGTGGCCCCTATGACATAGGCCTATTGAAGGGGACTGGGGAAGTGAAGATTAAATTAAAACTAGGAGCAATTTTACCTCGAGAATGACAGTATCCCATGTCTCGAGAGGCAGAGGAGGGTATTTTCAAGACGATATCCGCCATGATGGAACATGGTATCTTAGTGACATCAGAGTTACCGTGTAATACGTCAGTTTATCTGATCAAAAAAAATAAAAGGGGTTGTGGTGTTTAATTCAAGATCTTCACCCGATTAACCAGATTGTAGAAGGCGAGTTCCTTCGAATTCCTAATCCTGCAACAATCTTATGTAGTATTCCTGTTGAAGCACAATATTTCACTGTGATTGATTTGAAAAATGCATTTTTCTCAATCCCATTGCATAAAGACTCGCAGGATCTGAAGTCATTTACTTTCCGCCAAACTCGACTGAAAAGTACTCGCTTGCCCCAGGGGTACTGTGAGTCTCCATCGATTTTCAATAGAGTCCTGCAGATGGATTTGAGCAATATTGATTTGGAAAGTGTTATGTTGCAATACGTAGATGACATATTGGTCTGTAGCACCTCAGAGGAAGAGTGAAGATGGGATTCAGTTCAACTGATGATTATTCTTGCAGAGAAAGGATATAAGGTAGACAAAGGGAAATTGCAATATTGTCAAGAAGTGTTATACATAGGTCAGCTAATTTTGCGTGTAAGAAAAAAGATTACTCCAGAGAGAGCTAGAGCTATTTTGAAAACAGCAAGCCACACACGATAAAGCAAATGCAAAGATTTTTGGGACTGTAATACTGCGAGAGCAGGGGTCTTGGACTATAGTTCATATACAAGGCCCTTCTTGCAAGCTCTGAAAAAAAGCACAGGCAACTCAGGAAAAAAATTATCTGGACTGAAGACATGGAAAAATGGTTTGACGAGTTGAAAAAGGCAATTTGTAAAAGCTACAGTTTTAGGGATTCCCATTTATGCTGAGGAATTCTTTTTGTTTTTGCACACGAATGGCACTGTTATGACAGCAGTACTCACGCAGAGAACCATGTTGGGGTACAAGCCCCTTGTATATTACAGTGGGATTTTAGACCCAGTATTGAGAGATCACTTTCCTTGTGAACAATCTTTGGCAGCTGCCGCATTCACCATTGTGAAGTCTGCAAGCATAGTAATGGGATGCTCCATGACGTTCTTAATTGAACATGCACTGTTTGCCATTTTGGAAAAACCAAAAGGTACGTTGACTTCGCAAAGGGCTTCTGCTTACAAGGTGGTCATATGGAATGTAGCGATTAAGATGGTTCAATGCAGAATAGTGAACCCTGCCATGTTTGTAGCAGAACCACTGGCAGAGGACGCATTGCACATAATTGCTCGAATTATGAGGAATTTTATGACGAACTCCAGGGAGTGAAGGAAAATGCGTTGGCATCTAGGGAGATTCTTTTTATTGACAGTTCTTCTACAGTTGATCAAAATGACAGATATACAGGTGCCGCTGTGGTGAAGCACACGGCCAATGGGGAGTTTGAAGTATTGATAAATGCATGACTACCGTCTCACTTTTCAGCACAGGCTTCAGAATTAGTGGCGCTGATTGTCACGCTCCAGAATCATGCAGACCAGGAAGTAACAGTGTACAGTGACTCCGCCTATGTGATGTCGACAGTGCACACAGGGCTAGCACATTGGAAAAGGAGGGGTTACCTCAGAGCGGACGGCACTCTAGTGCAGCATGCTGCCTTATTGGACAGGATTATCAAAGCACTACAACTCCCAGTAGCCATCGCAGTCGTTAAGTGCACAGCACACACTAAAATGGCAGATTTTATCTCACGTGGAAATCGAGCAGCAGATGAGGAAGCGAAATTTGTTGCATAGTCAGAGAACATTATGAAGTTTGACACGCCTGATGTGAATGAAAGCATGGTGGTGATGATGAGTGTGGCTAATTTCCATAATGATTTGTCTAAGACTCAGTTGGTAGAAATTTAAGGAGAAGCACCTCGGGATGAGAAAGACCTGTGGACACAGAGAGAATGCTCTTTAAGCCCTTTCAAAGCATTGTGGTGACAGGAAAGCACTGGTAAAGCAGTGATGCCTGTGGCCTTATTAAGGGTGGCGTTAGAAAAGCTACACTACCCTGCGCATGTCACTAGAGAGAGCCTCGCCGCAACAATAGCGGAGGACTAGTTTGTGGCAAATTTAGTAGAGCACGTTGCATTTTATGTAGTGAACTGCATTGTATGTCAAAAGTTTACTGCTGGGCACACACTGTGTACAGTTAGAGGAGTTATTCCAAGACCTAATGGTCCTTTCCAGCATTTGCATATTGACTATGTCAATATGCTGCAAGTCTGTAATGGATACAGTTATATGTTTGTAGTGGTATGTCCCTTTTCGAGGTGGATTGAGGCTGGTTCATGTACACACCCAGATTCCACCTGTGCAGCAAAATTTCAAATGCTGCAAGTCTGTATGGGATACAGTTATATGTTTGTAGTGGTATGTCCCTTTTCGAGGTGGATTGAGGTTGGTTCATGTACACACCCAGATTCCACCTGTGCAGCAAAATTTCTAGAACGAGAACGGTTTCCTAGATGGGGAATATGTGAAGTATTGAGATCAGATAATTACCCTCATTTTGTTAATGAAGTCTTTGAACAGTTAAGCTTGCTGCTTAGTATAAAGCACAAGTTTCATTGAATTATCACCTGTAAGCAACTGGAATCTGTGAGAGACTCAACGGCCTGCTTAAAGAAAGAATAGACAAATTGAAGCTTCCCCTGAAGAAAGGATGGTTGCATTGCATACCACTGGCATTGTATGCATTGAGAAATCATCCAGGTTCCGACCACCATCTCACCCCTCATGAAATAGTGACAGGAAGGCGAATGAGGACACCCCTTGAAAGGGGCCCCTAGGGGACTCTGATGTCTATGGAAACAAGGCGAGTCACCACACATGATAGAGACGCCAGACACGAGGTTGTATTCCCAAAGCTAGGCTTTTATTGCAAAGCAAAAGTCTCAGTTGGCCAACTCGGTCTCAACGCCCCGCGACGTGTATCTCTAGACCTCGTGGGACGCAAGAGAGTGAATTACGTACTTCAGTTACATATATACAAAATGCATATCAAACAATCAGCTATGTCATGGTTAACACCCCCCTTCGGTTTCTTTGAACTTGGTGTGACGATGGACATCTCCGGCTACTATGACACCTTCAAACATCTATTCTAGTAACAATTTGCAATTTGTGAGTGCGTAGGCATCTTTCAGTTATTGAATAGAACATGGCGCTTCTGTTCTTGGAAGCGAGCTACATGCAGAGGGGGTTACATTCCGGACCTTGCTATCTATCAGGTGCTATTCGCGTCCTGGGAGCCGACATGCTCTTAGCGGGCTCAGTGAAGAGGGGCCGTTAGAAAAGCATAATTCAAGCCTTTAGCGGTATTATTCTAACATATTCTACCATATAATGAGACTGGCTGGCAGCTGTGAAATGATTAAATGCCCTGCGGCTCTGCTTCAAGTCTACATTAAGGAGGGAGCCGAGCATTCTTCCTGGCACTGCCTACGTTTGTGTTTCAGTGAAACTCTTGTTATCCTCTCGGCCCTGTGGCCTTGTCCTTTTCATATACAGACAGCATTGCTCCTCAGTCGAGCAGTGTAAGCGAAAAATATACTACGAAGCAATAGGAACAGAAAGCAATGAGCAATGGTTAGAAAACAAAATGGCGATTATTGTTACATCAAAATGGCTGTTCATTAGAACATTCAAAAACCTATATTCTGTCGTATCGTGCAGGAGACGGTTCGCCCACGGCCACCAAAATACGTTTGCAGTCTCGAATTAGATTTCTAGACTGACAAACCCTCCTTTGGCCGTATGCCAAACATCTCATCTATTTATTGAAACCTCCTCTAATGATGATGAATCTGAAGTACTTATGTCTGAATCTCGCATGCTATCGTGGTCCTCATTGCCTTCAGTAATATCTATTGCCATCAACTCTTTCATTACTCTCATCTCATTTGGGTCTGGGCTAGTTAGATCATGAGGTTTTTTTTTTCTTTGTTATCATTTGCATGCATCCTTCCGTACATCCCTCAGTTACCTCTGCACAAACTATGGGTAAACAATGTATACAACAACACCACGTTAGGAATATTCCGAACACCACTACTAGCATCGAGATCAGCTTCCATCCCCAAGATCGTAGTATTCCCCAAAACCAAGATCCTATTTCCCAGCTCCCTTCTCCCATGGGGAGTTCAGAGCTTAGAACGTGCATTTTCTTTATTGCTTCAAAGATCGTGGTGGAATAGTCATTGACATAAACGCAACATGCTGATCCCACTATTTTGCAAATTCCCCCACGATCAACCAGGATTACATCGAGAGCCATTCTATTTTGCAGAGTCATTAACCTGATTCCCCTTTCTTCCAACGTCATGTTGAATAGTATATCTGTTGTTGTGTTTATTTTATTCTTTAGGATTCTGGACAATTGCCTTATATTATAGGAGTTCACTATCTGTCCTAAGAATGGAACAAGTGAGTTTGCTACATCAGTTGCTATTAAAACACCTTTGTCAGTCCTTTTGACTCTGGTTCTGGATAATTTGGCCATGGCTGCTGTTTCCAAGAGGAATACTCCTGGGAACAATAGCCCAAGATAACATGTACCTCCCCAGTTTCTGGGCAACCAAGGGTATACTTTCTCTCCACATATAAAATAAACTGGATCACCTACGTATACTGGTTCTATTTCCCATTTTAGGACCACCGTATTCATACAACCAGTATATGTTCCGACCGAAAAAGATCCTTTCTTTTTCAGGCAAAAGGGGACAGTTCTTGGGCTATAATTCACTGTGTAAGATGGGGGAATCGCATCTTTGTTCCCTTCTGTTCTTACACGAAACGTCATTACAGATGTTTTTTCTTGCGGGGACAATCTATCTCGTCTATTTTGTCGTGTTATTTTACGTGTGCTTTTCCTTGTGGGCTCTGGGGTTATTACTTGTGTTTTATGGAAAATGGAACAACCCACAGGCTTCATTATTATCTCCTCAAACTCATTCATGTTGGTTCTGTCTAATTGACCCGTATTACTCTTATTCCACTTCCCATAGACCATTGCACCTAAAGATGTACTACATGCAGAACTTAATGGTAACGGCTGCATATACCACCCTATTCCTTTCCCAGCATGCTGTGGTAAAGGGGCACATACCCAGCAGTTTGTTTTCTTCAGGATTGCATGTGTCATGTTCATGATTAATAATAATGTATTATTCCCAAAACCTTCCCTGTGTTTTTCTTCCATTGGGGGTAGGGTATAAGTGATCACCTGGACCGGGCTTTCAGTAGTGGATATATTAATTATTGGTAAAAACATTTCTAATGGGTGTATTGTTTCTACCCACCATAATATTAGGGCTGTTGATATTGGTGCTACCATGCTCATAAAGCACATCATTATTGTTAGTGTCAGCATACAATTTGTTTTACCATGCGTTTTTCTTAAAGTTATAGTCTTTATAACTGACTCATTTTCAGCAGTGCTGGTGCAGGAGGAGGCTGGAACCGGTGCCTGCATGTTTCTCGTCATCCTTCTTCCTTATCACAGTTCGTTGTGGATATCTCTCCTCGTCGCGCTTGCTCTGATGTTAATAAGTTCAATGGAATTGTCACAGTTCAGTTTTGCTTATCCTTTTTAGCCTGATTCGATTATTCGTTTTTAGGCGATATCACTTGTCCCTTTTTATACTGCTCAGAGGACCTTTGATCAGTTTTCGCCTCAGTATCATGTGCGCCCAGCTTGTCCGCTCTGGTTGCGGACACATGTACTTTTATGATCGCCCGGAGGAGCCGCGAGTCTTGAATTGTCCGACAATTCTCACGCTTCTCTCCTCTACACCCCTGGTTCCTTCTCCATCCATGAACTGAACCAGAGGTTGACATAAACACCAAAAGAAAAAGAATGCGGATCGCTTTGTCTTCCGAGGCCGCAGGTTGTATCGCCTTGCTCCTGGTATCGTATGATCTGTGAACCGTGCCGGTGCACTTTCAGATTCAGGCTTGAAGTCAGCCTGCAGCGCTTCTGCAGGTGCTGGTTGGGTGCGCTGCGCCAATAATGCAGATTCGGTCTTTGGCATGCTGGTGGGCGCCAAAGGGGTACACGATTGGTTTCTGCTGGTATTTGCAAGGCAGATTTCATGTCGGTCAGCAGTGATGTCGATTCTTCTGGGCAACGTTGGGGCACTCTTTGCCCTTCCCCCTCTTTGGCAATCTTCTCAGGCTTTGTTTCGAGTTTCACTTCATGTTTTGGCAGATCAGGTGGCTGCACACTGGCAACAGTTTCTTTTGTCTCTGCGACCGCTGTCTCTTTCCAGTCATCGGTGTCAGGCAAGACTTTCAGTGCAGTTGGAATCTTCTTGGCATGGGTGGCATGGATCCACGACTTCCTTCCATCCACCCGGATGGCCGTTTCCGTCGCCAAAAGTACTTGTTAGGGCCTGCGCCTCCTGGCTCCAGCGCGTGCCCCAGACCGGTATACCGCAAGGGTAATGCCTCCTGCACCTGCTGATGAATCAAATGCAATTTCTGCATTAAAAGGCCACAAAAAGTACTAAGCACAGGATGTTCTATCTCACTGAGTCGTTTTAGCTGTGGTGCGAACGATACATTTGCCGGCCTCACCATTATGATCTGGTATGGGGATAGCCCAGTTCTAGCCTGTACAGACGTACGCATACATAATAGTGCTATTGGTAATGCATCCACCCAACTCAACTTGCTTCCCGCACAAATCTTGCTAATCTTTGATTTAAGTATCCCGTTGTGCCTCTCCACAAGACCGGCAGAACTCGGATGCCTTGACCTATGGAATCTCATCAATCTGGAGACCTGCACATATCTGTAACACCACTGCACCCACAAAATGCAGTCCTTTATCAGACCATAGGACCCGGGGCAAGCCAAATCTGGAAAAGTGCTCCTTCAACATTACTTTTGCCGTACTCATCGCTGTGCAGTCTTTTAAAGGATATGCCTCCACCCACTTACTGAATGCACAGATTACCACCAAGACGTACTTTAAGTTTTGGCACCTTTCCATCTCTATGAAATCAAAATGAACTACCTCAAACGGCATGGAGGGCGGGCCAAAACTTCCTGTTGGTGTCACTGTTCCCTTTCCTACATTGTGTTGTAAACATGTGATACAGTTCTGCACCAACCTTTCTGCATTCTTTATGTTTGCATTCTGCCATACTGTAGAAAGGTGCTGTATCATTTTCTTGGCACAGATGTGCGTAGGACTGTGAGCCATTGTGACCATTGCAGTCACATATGAATTTGGCAACATCCAGTTTCTAGTTACCTTGTCCACCCAACAACCCTCCAAATCCAACTCAGCAGATCCCTCTGCCCATCCCTGTATTTCATTAGCCGTAGCCTCGGCCTGCATTTCTTTGACAGTCGCAACTCCATCTTCTATCATACAGGGTACTTCCTCTGTCTGAACCGTCATCATCTTGGTATCTAAATCAGTGGCAGTTTGTTTCGCAATCCTGTCTGCAAACACATTTCCCTCTCCTATTTTGCATGTTACTTTTTTATGTGCCTCGCATTTCACTATTGGTAAGCGCTTTGGAAATGTGAGTGCAGACAGTAATCGTACAATCAAAGGGCCATGTTGAATTCTGGCACCATGTGATGTCAGAAACCCTCTCTCAGCCCAGAGTCGTCCAAAGTTATGAACCACTCCAAACGTGTACTGACTGTCAGTATATATATTCACGTTCAAATTTTCTGAAATCTCACAGGCTCTGGTTACTGCTATTACTTCCGCAGCTTGTGCTGAATTATAGGGGATTCTTTTACTCTCTACAACACTCTCTAGGGTAGTGATAGCGTTTGCAGTTGTTGTCGTGCCATCTGGTAATTTAAAACATGAGCCGTCACAAAATAACTCTCCATCCGGCTCTTTCTGTGGAATATCACTTAAATCAACTCTCCCCTTGGTTTCTTCCTCAGTGACCATTAAGCAATCGTGGGGGTGTGATTCATTCTTCCCAATTTCTGTTATGGTTAATGGCAGTAATTCTGCAGGATTCAAAGCGCTACACCTCATAATTTGGATATGGGACGCAAACAAGATAATCTCATATCTTGTCAATCTAGCAGAGGTGAGGTGTTGCGTCTGTGTCCTATTTAATAGAACGTCTATGGCATGTGGCACCATCAGAATTAAAGTGTGCCCCAATACCATCCCTTCCAATTGTTTCACTGACACAGCAGCCGCCGCGACAGATCGCAAACATCGTGGTAGTGCGCACGCTACAGGGTCCACCGCAGATGAAAAATAGCCGCACAGCCTATTTCTTCCACCTTGTTCCTGTGTCAAAACCGACAATGCACATCCTTCACTTTCACACACAAATAGTCTGAAAATGTTCTTATAGTTCGGCGTACCCAAAACTGGAGCCGAGCATAATGCAGTTTTAAATCCATCAAATGCTCTCTGACATTCCTCATCCCACTGCAAAGGCATAACCGCATCCTTTCTAGTCAAATTCACTAATGGTTTCACAATCAACGCAAAATTACCAATCCATTGTCGGCAATATGAAGCCATTCCTATTATGGCTCTGACTTCTTTTTGTGTCTTTGGAATGGGCATACAAGAAATACTTTCTATGCGTTCTGGCGTTAGTCGTCTCCCTCCTTTCGAAAGTAGGTAGCCCAAATAAACTACCTCCTTTCGATTATACTGAAATTTCTTCAAACTAGCTTTATGGCCATGTGCCGCTAGGTGTGACAGTAGTAATGCAGTGCTTTCTTTACAAATCTCCTCTGTGTCTGCAGCTAGTAATAAATCGTCTATATATTGCAAAAGTACACAACCCACGGGTAATTCCAGCATGTCTAGCTGCTCTTTTATTGCTCTACTGTAAATACTTGGACTTTCCGTGTAACCTTGTGGAATCCCTGTAAATGTAAATGATCGTCCTCCTAATGTGAACGCGAACAAGTATCTACTGTCCTTGTCGACTGGAATACTCAAGAATGCGTTCTTCAAATCTATTACACTAAAATATTCTGCTGAAACAGGTATCATTGTCAATATTGTAGTGACGTCTGGCACTAAAGGAAATTGCAGATGTACTACCTTGTTTAATGCGCGTAGATCAATTATGAAACAGTATGGGACCTCATTACCTCCTTTTTTTATAAACTGGAAGGATCGGGCTGTTACATGTACTGCCAGCAATTTCCTCTATTACCCCTAATTTCACCAAATTGGTAACAATACTCTTCAATCCTTTCTCACCTTCAACCGAAATTTTGTATTGGGGTATTTGCGGTAGGGTAACACCTTCTTTTAAAATAATCTTTACTGGCTCTATCTTTAAACATCCCACATCATTGTCAAGCATTGCCCATATACAGGTTGGTACTTTACTTAGTTCCTCTGGTAATGCTTCGGACATGAATTCTGACACAGGGGCATCGTGTGGCCATATCGTTAGAAACACTCCGTCTGCTGTGCAATGTATAACAAAACCTAGTTTTTTCAACAAATTCAATCCCAACAAATTTCCTACTCAATTTTCTGTTAGAAGGAAAGGACAATGTTCAGTGAATGGTCCTATGGTAACTGGGACGGGTTTGGACACTGGGTTTATAACTGGTGTACCTGCGAACCCTACAGAAATATTCTTTTGCCCTGACAGTGGTATATTCGGAACCAAGTGATGGCCATTTGAACACTTCTGTGCTCCTGTATCTACAAGAAAGCGGTGTTCCTCATTCCCGACTCTCATTTCTACGTAGGGTCCTCTCTGATTCACGGGAATAGACACTGGTTCCGACCCCTGTCCTGGGCTGTCCTATTGGGGAAATAACACATCGTCCGATGTGTAATCATTACTATTACTGTAGGCTGTGTATCGAAAACATTTCCACTCTTCCCTCTATTTCCCCCATTCTGATTTCCATATTTTGGTTACCTCCGTTATTATGATGCTGCTGCTGCTGCATACTATTCCTATTTGGTCCATTCGCTCCTGGGTGTCCTCTATGTTGTCTCCTTTGACCAGACCCATTTCTGTTCTGTAAATGCGGGCATTGCGCTCGCCAATGTCCTTCCTCTTTACAATATGCACACTGATTCGGCCCGACTGTTCCCCCATACATATTCAAACTACTCCTCACTTGTGCGTTCCCTCGCCCTCTATTATGTCCTACTACTTGCAGCATTAATACCCATGTCTTTAGATTTACCCTATCCCTCTCTTCTTTTTCTTTTCCTGCAGTCACTCTGCGCTCATAATATTGGGCCATATGCAGTACTTCGCCCAACGTTTTTGCTTGCCATGCACTCTCTGATGTCATTATTAGATCCTGAATTGGAAGTCTTAACCCCCTCACATATTTGTCAACAAATAACCTCTTCCCTGCTTCTGAACCCACATCCTGCCAACTCATCTTTGCCTTGTACACATGCAGTCAGTTTGTCCCATTGGATTCTTTTCTCTGGAACAATTGTTTTTAATTTCTGTACTATATGTGCTAGTAAGGCCACCAGGTTCGGTCCTGGGGTTCCTCCAACCGCTTTATTCCTATCCTCTATCATCAAATCCGCCCTGTGGCGCCAAAGGCAGTTGTGTCATCTACCTTCCTTATTTGTTTCCATATATCTGCTGGCAGGATCACTGGAATATTAGGTCTATATCACCCATGGTAAGCACGGATGACTGTAGGCAGGACTCTACTTCCTTGTAAAACCCTGCAGGATTCTTTCTTATATCCGGAATCGTCTGCTTTATGTTGTTCACCTCTTGTCTGGAAAAGGGGACATGCACGTATTGGGCGGTGTAATGGGCTGGTGTTACCTGCGCTGCTACATTGCCCGCTGCGGGAACCTCCACTTTGGGCACAAAGGTAGGTGGGACCACTCTCATAGGGAATGCCCCACAATTCCTTTTTGTTTGTAACGTTAAAACGTTACATGGAGCTGTCCAGTGCTGAACTTTTGGCACTGGCCAGCTCCTTGTAATGTGTTCATTTTTTTGTATATTGGGGGAGGGGGGGTGTTTACCCCCCACCCATCCCCAGCCCTAACCCTAATGTAACCCTTGCCCCAATCCTAAACCTAATGTAACCCTCAATCTAACCCTAGTCCCAACCCTAATGTAACCCTTAATCTAACCCTAACCCCAGTTTAGATTATACCATTGAATTATAGTCAATGAAAAGGTAATTCAATGGTAGTGCTTTTCGTGGAATATGATTTGATGGTGTGGCATTAGATGGAATGGGTTTAGATGAATTGACTAGATACCCTCCAGTAGGTCTTAGCTCTGCCAGTGTCTGGCATAAAGCCTCCAGCGTATTCTGGGTCTGGTCCTAGCCAGTGTCTGGAAAATAACCCCCAACAGGCTTTTAATCCTCTCATTCTCTCTAGGTCTCGTCTTAGCCTTTGTCTGGCATAGAGACTCCAATCGTCTCCAACTTTAGTCCTAACCAGTGTCTGGGATATAGCTGCCACCAGGCTTTCACTAACGTTTTCTCCTTTGGTTCTGGCCTCAGCCAGTTTGAGATATAGTGCTAAAGAAGCTTGTGGCACACTTCCTCACCAACTTCTTCTTAACTCCCTTTCCCACCAGGATTACCTTCTTGACTGCCTATCCCTCTCTTTCTCACTAAACACTGGTGTATATAGAGTTCCTGATTATCCAATAACCCGGTTCCCTGCCAGCCCTTCTGTCAACTCACCCCATTAATGGTCTTTCGCCGGTCCCCCATGGTTACTTTCATGTGTTTCTATTTAGCATGATATGGTCCCCCTCATGGTCGCCTGTGATGTGCACCACCCACACCCACCCCCCATAGTTGCCTGTGATGTTGTGTGCCCCCCACCCCCTATGGTCGCCTGTGTTGGTGTGAGTGCCTCCCCCCCATGGACGCCTGTGTTGGTGTGAGTGCCCCCCGCCCTCCACTCCCCATGGTCCCCTGTGATGTTGTTAACCCCCCCTATAGTCACCTGTTTTGTTGTGAGTGCTTCCACCCCCCTCTCGTTGTCCTCCCCTATCCCCTCGCCTCCAAGCCACGCATGCCTTAAACTGACCACCTGCACTTGTATGCTGCTACCGCCCTGCTACATGGGGTTGGACAACATGTTTTGTACCACCTAAACTGACTCTGCATTTGTATGCTGCTGCCACCCTGCAACATGGGACTGGGCAAAATGTTTTGTGCCACCTAAACTGACACTGCATTTGTATGCTGCAGCTGCCCTGCAACATGGGGCTGGGCAACATGTTTGTGCCACTGTACTGACTCTGCATTTGTATGCTGCTGCCGCCCTGCAACATGGGGCTGGGCAACATGTTTGTGCCACCTAAACTGACTCTGCATTTGTATGCTGCTGCCGCCCTGCAACTTGGGGATAGGCAACCTGCATGCTTCTGCAAGCAGTTATGTAACAAAGTAAGCCTTCTGAAAAATTGCTGCGATGCCCAAGCGCTGTTGTGCACTTTATAAATGCAAATAAATAAAATTTAAATGAATGTGATATGATCAGGCATTCATAACGTGCCTATATACAAGTGTTTCAAGGCGTGATGAGGCAAGGTAGGGGAAACCGAGGAAAGACAGAGACAATAATCCTACTAGGCCAGGTGGCATTGAGATCGTGCAAGTCCAGGGGAAGGGGGAAGGGGAAAAGTGCAGGGGCAAAGGGGAGGGGGCAGTGCAGTACATAGGATAGCAGTAAAATAAAGACAAATAAAAGTTCAGCCAGCTGGTGGCAAGTTTAAGTGCAGACATCTGGTGTCAAGTGCTAGTAAGGGATGTAGGGATACAGAAACAGTCCCCGAGTGCAGGGTTGCCAGGGAGGCAGTGCAGGTATGCAACTGGCGAGGGGGGGCAGGCACCTGGGCCAGAGATCAGAGGGTAGCCAGGTAACCAGTGCAGTGTCAGATTCAACCAGGAGATCAGCAGGGTAGAGGATGAGAGAAAGCAGAAGTAAAGAGGAAAGTTTTGAGGTGCTTCCGAAACCGGAGATGGTTCTCCTCAAGTTTCAGAGAGGCAGGGAGGCTGTTCCAGAGGGAGGACCCAGCAGAAAAAAAAGAGATCTACCACCAACTTGCTGCTTGGAGAAGCGGCTAACCCTGAGGGAGTTGGGAAGAGCTCGAGAAGAAAGATATTTAGGAGGAGAGAGTTGAAGGTAGTGAGGTCCCAGGGCCCAGAAGGCCTTGTGGACAATGGAGAGGGTTTTGAACTTAATCCTCGCCGTCACTGGGAGCCAGTGCAGAAATTTCAGTCCTGGAGAGATATGATCCCTAGAATTGAGGCGAAGGACAAGTCTTGCAGCCCTGTTTTGGATGAGTTGCAGAGGGCGACGAGTAGAGGCAGGCAGATTTAGCAAGAGGCGGTTGCAGTAGTCAAGCCTAGAGAGAACCCGAGCTCTGGAGACAGTGAGCTTCTGGGGGAAGGAGAGGAAAAGACGAATACTTCTGAGGAGGTGCAGCTGGTAGTGTGACTTCTTAGAGACGTCAGAAATGTGAGGTGAGAAGGAAAGTATGGAGTCGAAGATGACGCCAAGGTTTTTAGCCTCACAGGTGGGAACAGGAAGAGGGCCGAGGGAGGCCAGCCAGAGAGTGACAGCATCTTAAGAGTACTTCCAAACAGCAGGACCGTGTATTATAAAATAGGTGTGGGCAATATTTCGCATAATACCCGCCTGTTCCCATAACCAGCAGAATGAGACAACAGTACAGAAGATTTCAAAGGTGCCACATGATATTTTATTATTAATACGGAGGCTTCGCCTGTGCCTCTCCAGTTATTCTGACAACAAACAGCTTTTATACCTTTGGTGTTACATTGCTTCATGACGGGCATGAAATCACCAGGCTAAATGCGAACAAGGAGTCAGGGTCTCAGTTTACTGCTAATGCAGCAGCTACCTGGGCTATTTCCACTCTGTGGGCTTGCTCTAAGAATACATGCTTACGTGTAAAGCAAACAGTTTCTTTTTTCTGCAAGGCAAACACACTGTAACCGTGTGCACAAAACCGACCAGATAAAAATAACTAATGGTAATTCATTTTACAGACTGCTTACAGTTAACCTTTTTTTACAATTTTCTACTATTGGCCTTTTGAACATAAGTTCTATTATCACAATGTAATATTAATAAGTAAGCCAATCTGTTACATCTATGGCTGGCATACCTCTAAACATTATCTTGCATAATAAAAGCATTTGTGGTAGATATTGAAGTTTCCTGCGGTCAGAGACATGAAGCTAATGTCTGGCACCAGGCAGGCACACAGTACAAAGACATATGAAAAGGGAAATGGCCAATAAAACAAAAACAGACAATAGTTTCCAACCAAATGTTGTTATTAAGGACCATAAATATCCACCAATATCTAATGTTCCAGTAGGGAAGTGTGCTTGATCAGCAATACTCTGGAGATTATTAATAGCACACCACACTGGCAAACCCCTCCTTTCTCTGCCAAAATCATATTCAGTACGACTATGTTCATGCAATGCTACAAGGCGCACAGCTTTCAACTCAAAAGTGATATTAGCAAGGGCATCTGATGTTTCATCTATAGTCATTTCTAACAGTGATGGCAGTCATCATATATATCTCTGGAATTAACAGAAGGGCCATACCATTGAATGATTGCTTTAAGAATGTCTCCCATTACCTCAGGCTCAGCATCATCCTGCATTCCATAACACTTTTGTCATGAGAGAGAGGACCAACTGCTATCTTTCAACGTAATAGCAGGCAGCACAAACCTTATGTGGCATCGCCCTGCCCAGCCAGAAGGTAACCAAGAATATGCATTGGTAGCACAAATAAAATGCACTGATTCCCCTACATAGAGAGGGCCTTTAAACACCTTGGACGGTAGGTGCAATGTATAGTTACTTTTCAAGGTAAAGCCCATGTTCTTTGTACCGTCGCTGGAGATGCACATACTGTCTAAGACAGTACTGTTCCTTATATGGGGAGTTGGTGCATGGGAACTCCGGTGAGAGGCTTGGATGCTGTATGAAGACGCATTCATAAGGAAGGACCCTGCCTGCCATTCCCTAGGGAACAGGCCCATTAGTGGGAAGGTTCCATTAGGCATTGTGACACTCGCAACCCTCCTTTTGTTTTATAGAAGATGTTCATAAAGATACTGATAAGGGTTCCCTGGCGAGTTGCTCTTGGTGCTACCTATTTTTGCATATATACTAAAGAAAGGGGGGCCCTCCCCTAGGCACAGTTATGTGTAGTGCATAACATGAGGTGGAGAATGGTAAAGGGAGCTGCTGCAATAGTAGACCTTCACCAACATATGCTGGGTATTACAGACAGATATAACAGTTGCTTCATGATTTCATGTCTATTGTGTAACAGTGAAACAAAAGTATTTTTCTCTATACATTATTTCTCCCTGTGGTATTTGTATACAGAGGATAACATGGGCACAGCAACGGTTGTATTGTAGACCGATGGATACACAACATATTATACCAATAACCATCCTTCAATTACACACAATATAATAAGAATCAACATAGTATAGATAAAAGTCTTTGTCATATACCATTTAGTCCTTTTGGCCTTAAAGGATGAACTTCTTTGGAGCGATGTCGCTGTATGCTCTTGTCGTGGCATATTATATTTGTCAACCCTGTAATAGGTAAGGCAAAGGCATAGATTGTAATCCTGCTGTCATTTTTATGGAGTCTCTTATTACTACCTCACCCCCAAGTAGTAAATTAATGATGGCGGTCTTGACCGCCTGGTAGCTGACATTTATCGAAAGGAATTCCTCGGCACAGTTTGTAGTTCAGTAGCTGCCGGTTCACAGTTTCCTGGGTCTCAAGTTGTATTGCAGCCTCTGTTGCTCCAGCAACGTCTTTGGGACTAGCGATATTAGTATAAAAGTAAATAATCTTACCACAGGGCTTTTAGGTCTCCTTATTAGGCAATGCACTATCCACAGGGGCAGGTAACAAAGAGGACGATGCATGCTTCACATGACTAGATTGAATCCAGCTTATGTGGCCACAGTACTTCAAAGCAGTCTAAGTGGTTAGTAACACATGCACTGGGCCCTTCCACCTGGGTTGCAAACCAGATGTTCGCTGAAAGTTCTTTGTGTAGATCTGCTCACCTGGTTGAATGCTGTGTCCTTGCCCCTCCAGTGGTTTTGGCAAGTTGTCAGCAACCTGTTTGTGGAGAATGGACACTGTTTTAGTCGGCTCCTTACAGTAATCTGGAGCGGAGTTGGTGAGGAGAGTTGAGTCTGCAGAGTCACAGTCTCTCTCATCTGTCTACTACTGAGCCAGTGTGTGAGAGGACTCCTAAACCCCCACCCGGAGCGGTGAGCGGAGTTGGTGAGGAGAGTTGAGTCTGCAGGAGTTCACTGGCGAAATGGACTCGACTCAGAAATCCTCGAGGCTCCTAGTCCATCAGGAGCGAAAAGGCACCAGAAACGAGCGAGCTGAAGAGGCAGTCGCAGATCCAGATGCGGAGCAAAGCCGGCATTGTCTAAGGAGTGATAAAACCCCAGTTAAGAGGTCGAGATCAAAGACTTCCATCAGTGAAGAAGTATTTCAAAAAACCTTTGAAGAGTCCCAAGCTCCCATGACGCAGCCGACCAACACAAAGCATACGGAGGATGTAGTGAATGTTTCAGCCCTCCCAGATCAAGCTCAAGTTAATGACACACAAGACATACAAATGGAACCAAGCGGCAAGCAAAACGACTTACCCAACGACGAGGCGTGCAGTGCCGTGCGTACCGCCGGCTTGGCGAGTGGGTTTCCAGCTGGGGCAGTCGAAGGGCGGCCACTGACGGACCCTCTGCGGGTGCGCTGCAACGCTGAGGTACGGGAACCAAGAAGTGAAGTAGAGCCGGTAAAGAAAACTCCCGCCGGCACTCCAGGCTCGCTTGAACTGGAGCAGCAAGGAGAGAGCCTGATGCGGAAGGAGAGAGAGGAGGGGCTCGTCTGCGAGGGAAGCCGAAGTGTGTCGAGGAGTCCCGAAGGACGGGATAGAGTGGAGTTGGCAACAAAAATGATAAAGAGCCCAACTTTAGGGCTTGAAAGGGCAGCCGCGGACAGGAGCAAAGTAGTCCAAGAAAGAGACGGCAGGAACCGGAGTGAAGGTGAGCAAGTGAAGGAAACCGTAACGTCTATTCGGGCTATGGTACACTTGGAGCCTGAGTCAGTAGAGGAGCCAGGCAGAAAAGAAAGCTCTGCACAGGAGGAACAAGCCCTTAAAGACAGTAACCCGAGCCAGCATACGAACAAGACGGTTACTATACTAGAGAGTGATAAAGATGAAGGTATGAGGGAAAGTGAAAAGTTAATATCAGGCTCAGAATTGGACTCGGAGAGAAGGGTATCGTCGCCAAATAACGAAAAAAAGAACAAATATGAGCAAAATAATTAATCAAAGGAAAAATCAAGAAAAGATTTGTTTATTGAAAACAGTAAAGAATAAACAAGAGAATGGCGGCATAAAACCAGTAAAAGCGAAAGTGGCAGCAGCGAATAGGAGTCTGAAACTACAGAAAAGAAATGAAGCACAGTCAAAAGGGCTGCCACCTCCATCGCTGTCAGGAACCTTAAAAGCATTCTTTTTAAACCATCAGAAACTTAAAGTGGATTCGGACAATGAACTGTCAGATGCAGAACTCCTGGAAGCTGTTCAAGAGAGCACTTCAGCAAATAAACATCGGAAAATGGTCACGGAAAGGGATCAGGAAGGTAATAAAGGCCCCTTGGAAGCGGGTCTTTCACAGATCCTATTGGAAAAAAGAAATGCGGCAAAAGCAATCCGACTACAAAGAGGAAATAGAAGAAAGTCGGAGGCTGATCTCCTTGAAAGAACAACAAGATGTGGCTACACAAGGACTAATGAGCCTACAAAGGAATGAAGAAGACAAAGACAACCGCAGGTCCTGGTAAAGGGTCCCCCAAAGCAGCAGAATGTGCTACTAACCCAGCAAGAGAAAATTGCTCAAGAAGGAACCGGCCATCCAAAACAGATAGCGCAATTAAAAGACCCCCGTCAAAATGTCTCTCGCCTGGACTCGTCAAAAATTCATCTGAACCCAGACCAACTATTAAGTACTCCAATCAAAATAAGAGAGCATTATGGTATGAACCAACAGAGCGAAGTCTTCAAAGTGCAGTCCACACGAACAATGATAGAGGGGGAGCTACAAGGCACCCGGTTGGGCGACAGCTTGTTTATTGAAGCAATTTCAACACCAGGTAAAGCAGAGAGCACGCCGAAATCACCAAAAAATAGACGGTTAAGCAAAATCAACGCTACACCAATGCAAAAAGATTCACTGAGCCAAAAATCTGACTTCCAAACCATCATGTCCGCCATTACGATTGCATTACCCCATTCTGTAAACTGTACGAGGCAATAAAAGATGGTATACAAGATAATACATCGATATTAGCAATTATGTCCACAAAAATGACACACATAGAAGGTTATATTACAGAAAGGAATAACCTACACCAGAAAGGCTGGGAAAAAGGAGTAGAGGATCTGAAAAAGCAAGTTGAGTGCCTACAAACAGAGAGGTGAAGGAGCCAGTGAGAAACAAAAGTAATGAGGCCGGAGGCCAGACTAGTGAAGGTGCAGACATATTAGAGGCTCGGCAAGAGGTAAAGGAAGTAAGTGAGGATCGATTGAAACTCTCCCATCTATACCCATTCAGATCTGGCCTGCTAGATCAACCACCGAAAAAAGACCCAGTGGTATTAAAATTAACAAAGAAAGTTCTGCCTTAAAAATCTACACCAGGGGATAAAGGGTGTCAGCAGGAATCATCCAGGTCAAAGAAAAAAAAGTGAAGAAAAATAAGGAAACACAAGAAAACACACCGAGATCTAAAAACAGAGGAGTTGAGGAGCTCCCCAAGATCCGTCGAAGATTTCCTGAGTGACACAAACTTGATGAATCTCTCCCAACACTGGGAGACCGTCTTCATTAATTCAGAGAATGAGGGGTACACGGAGCAACAGACAAAGGAAAAAAAATCACAAGATCAAGTAACAAGCAATACAGAAAAGATAACATTCCAAAAAAGAACAGAAAATCAGGACATATACGAGATCCTAGAGGTAGCTTCGCCAGAGGAACAAAAAAAGAAGAGACAGAGGAGTGAGGCAGACATGAACCCAAGTGGGCAAGGATCGAGTTTGCAAGTTGTGCCTTAGCAAAAACAGGACCCTAAAAGGGCAGATGATCACCGAAGCAAAAGAAATACAACTCAGAGAATGAGGAACGTATATTCAAAGTCGAACAAACAGACACAAAAACAGGTTATATGATCATCAATAGGAAGTCGATCCTGTAGCTAATGAGTAAAATGAAATCGCTGAAAAGTATAAAAACAGGAGACATTAAGTTAGTGGAACCATATCATAGAGGAAAGATTGCAAAGGCTTATGTTCACGTTAAGCCTTCAAGACTGCAGCACATGGATGACAGCGCTGTGAGAGAAATGGAGCAAAATGGGTTTTGGTTGACTGAAATAAAACGAGAAGCTCAAAGGGAGAAGAAAGGAAACGGCCACAATGACCGGGTAGAAAGGCAATATCGGTTCACATCGAGAACAGAAGAGCGCTATCGAGCGAACCGGATAAAGGACAAGGTGAAAAGACACATGACCGCTAGAGAGAGTACTTTCGACCAGATGACAAAAATCCTAGCCAGAGATGGTCAAACGACGAGAAGAAAAGAAATAATATGCAAATAAGGAGTGAACGTCAGGAAATAGTCCCAGACAAATACAAGTTGCGACAAGGAGGGGACAACTCGCATAAATATCGGCAATATACTCCAGAGTTAATCTCACGCAGGCATCGAAATGAGAGGGGTTCCAAGCCAGCCCTAGCGCAAACAAAGAACACACCAGCAGGCAGGGGCCCATGGGCATGGCTAAAATCAACATTGAATCTTAAAACGGAAAACTAGCAACTAAAACCGACCCCGAAAACCACGCGCAGTGAACTCACCAACTTAGGGCACGAAGAAAGCAAGAAAAATCTGATCTTGGGATCGTGGAATACAAGGGGTTACGCCCATCTAACTAGACCAGGTGATGTCGATCTGGGCTTACTGGACATTATATGTCTACAAGAGACGTGGCTACAAGACAAACCAAGTCTAGACGGGTTTGTTGTCGAAATATCACCAGCATGCATATTAGGCCGTCCATCATCAGTTCTCCTGACAGCAACAAAAATGGGGGTAGGCTTGGCTACACGAATCATATGAGATGCTGGTCATTCAGATGGCATGGACCGATCAATCTGAATTGATGAAGAAGGCTTACAGCAAACAAGTCATTATAATAAATACATACTGGAATCCGCAACGAATAACAACTAAAGCATATTGCACAAAAATGGCAGAAATATTAGATCTGATCGATGCTGAGTATGAGAACGTTAATGTCATTTTGTGTGGAGATTTGAATGCAGATTGTAACGAAGGGAACGAGGAAATGAAGGGTTGTGGATCACAAGGAGCGACATGGAAACGAGGAAATGCATGGAGGGCGATGATCAAACCAAGAAATCTGTTTAACATCGCTGCAGTATTCCCGCAACAAAGGAATATCCCGACTTGGGAGTGTTTGAACTCCAAAGCCACTTTGTATTATATCTATGTGTCAACCGGTATTGTTTGTTTGTTTGCAAAATTTAATCAAAACCTTTTAAAAAAAAAAAATCTATGTGTCAACCGGTCTCTTACCTAGAATCCAAGACTATAAAGTGAAAAGAACCATGCACAGCGACCACAATCTTCTGACATGTTTGTGGCGAGGAAAACAAATGCAGAGACAGTCATACAAATACAATGCTGAGTCAAACAATCAAGGGTACGTCTGTCGGAAGAAGACATCATAATGATAACTGAAAAATACATACTCCCGGACGCAGCCAAGATCCAAGTGCCCGCAAAGCGACCAAATTATCTACCTCTACTTATCCCCTACAGAAAACCTGTTGTAGACCAGCCGAGGAAAGAGGCAGGTCCAAGACATGTCTATGATAGTTTGGTTGTCGAAAAAAGAAATGTTGTCAGGAGAGGAAAATCGCAAAAAAAACAAATAACCAGGAAGCTTGGGAAAAATGGCATAGGGAGGCAAAGGCGTATACTCAGTGGCTAAAACAACATAGACTACTGTTGTACCAACAAGACGCCGAGAAAATGATGAGAAGTCTCAGCACTAAAAAAATCAAGTGACCTCTGGGCAATAATTAAAGCAGTAAATCCGCCAAGACCAATAGAAATTGTAAACGCGGTCTCTGAGACAAAATGGAAAACATACTTAACGGCACAATTTGAGCTTCCAAAAACACAAGTGACCAAAGAAAAACCGGATAAGATAACATCTTGGGTGGACGTTGCTAAGGTGGCTGATATTGAAATAGCCATCAACAAATTGAATTCATCGAGGGCCCCGGGCCCAGATGGCTTCACTAATCTGGATTTGAAACAGTCAGCGAAAGCATGGGCAGAAATGATCAGTAAAATCTTTGCCCATTGTGGCCAAACAAAAATGGTCCCTGAAACATGGTTAAATGCCATAATTGTGCCGGTGTATAAGAAAGGAGGAAGAGAAGATCCGGAAAGTTATAGGCCTATAGCCCTCTTGGACATTGTGGGAAAAATCGACGCAACGCAGTTGTTGGACCACTTTAGAATTTGAGCGAAAAGCGCGCCCTGTTTTGACATCTTCCAGACAGGTTTCCAGAAAAATGGAAGCACGGCAATAAACATCTTGATGATAAACATTCTCAAAGCAAAAGTAAGAGAAGGAGCAACCAGAGTCTACTTGGCGTTTGTCGATTTATCAAAAGCATTCGATAAAATAGACCGGGCGAAACTGTGGTCAAACTAAGCAATTGGAAGTGCCCAATGTCAATCATGGGACCGATAAAGGCCCTGCACGCCGATATGAAGATCAGGGTGAAATTGAGCAAACAAGGTGCACTGTCTGAGGAGATTCCAGTGAAGCGGGGCGTCAAACAAGGGTGCCCCTTAGCCCAAGCCCTTTTCATTGCTTTCCTTGGGGACTATCAGAATGATGAGGAGAAAATAAGAGCATTTCCACCAAAAATGTGCAAGATTACCATCTCGCGACTCCTTTATGCAGACGGCGCCATCATCATTGATCAAACACAAATTGGCCTTCAACGGAAACTGACAAATTTGGCAAGGTACACAAAAAAATAATAATTTGGAAATCAATACAGCAAAAACAAAAGTCCTGGTTTTAGACAAAACGACAAAGAGGCTGTCAAAGCAGCACAAGTGGTAGCTGGAGGGAACCAATCTTGAACTAGTCAACCAGTTTAAATATCTAGGGGTGACCATTGACGGGTCTTCCGTAGATAAAGCAATGCAAGATCAGTTATGGTATAAAGTAAAAAGACTAACAGCTCAAACGAGATTGGTAGACAAAAAATTTGGGAAATTCTCCATCCTGCCAGCGATGAACTTTTATAAGGCCACGGTCGTAC
This sequence comes from Ambystoma mexicanum, assembly GCF_040938575.1. Taxonomy (NCBI): domain Eukaryota; kingdom Metazoa; phylum Chordata; class Amphibia; order Caudata; family Ambystomatidae; genus Ambystoma; species Ambystoma mexicanum. The sequence continues at coordinate 1,286,950,093 of NC_090928.1, forward strand.
CGTCCATCATTTATGGCATGGAAGCATCGCTAAACATGCCGAGTGCAATATGGCAGAAACTTGAAGGACATGTTTGGAAATCAGTTTTAGGCCTACCAAAGTCGACATCCATGTCAGCAATTAGATGGGAACTGGGTTTGGTCTCCCTCGCTTCTTTGGTAGAACAGAGTAAAATGAGACTTTATAGAAAGATTGTGATGGCAGACTCCTTGCCAATTTACGCTATCATCGCAGAAGAGCTTAACAGTGGCACCTGTAAGGCTCTGAATAAATGGGCGAAAACGGTACAAGATAGCCTTAGTGAAGTATCATGCGCGGAAGAAGATCTAAAAACCAATCCTGAACGAGTAAAAAGAAAAATGGAACTCATGGACTGGATCAGGACGATTGATACTGCTAGTGCAAATAAGCTACTCTTGCACCTCCCACCAACTTTTAATAAAGTAAAAACGCCACTGAATTCTTGTACAAAATTCCCAAATAAAAACATGCGAGGAACTTTCTTGAAAGCCAGATTAAATCTGCTGTTGACTCATGAAATCTTATCAATTCGAACGCCAAAGATGGACAACAGATGCCGTCTGTGTAAAGACAAAGAGGAAGTGGAAACACTGAAACATCTAGTGCTAAAATGTCCGAAGACTCGGCAAAACAGAGACAAATACCTCGAATCCTGCCTGCAAGGGGCAGTAACGCTAGATGAAGAGGCTGTGTGGAACAGGCTAATCTCAGGAGAGACAACAAGATGGACTATTACAACGGTGAAGTTAATAGAACTAGCCTTCGAAATGATCTCCAATTCACTGAGTGAACAGGCCGAACTAGGAATATCAGCACCAGAGGGGGTTGAGTCACCGATACCTCTAGAATCTAACCAGGAGAAGAATGACCCGGTGATCCAAATACGAGACAAATGATCGAGTTTCTTTCATCGTTCACTTGCTAAATAGTGATCTAGCAATGAAATGATTTTGAAGAAAAAGGTTCTTGTAAAAATCGTTAAAATCTTTTCGATTAAAGTCAAGTAAATAAATAAAAAAATAAAAAAATAATCTATCAACAATTTGTAAGGTACAGTACTCAGTCTCTTTGGATTTGGCACACCCCATACATAAGCTGGGCGGCCCATGACTACTTCGTAAGGAGACACTCCAACACCTGAATGCACAATAGTTCTCATAGAGAATAGTGCCAGTGGGAGTGCATCTACCCATCCTAGGGCACTAATAGCGCAAATCTTCACCAGTTTATTTTTCAAAGTAGAGTTCTCTTCACTAATCCAGCTGGTTGGGGATGGTAAATGGCATGAAATGTCTGCCCGATGCCTAAAGCCTTACACACTCGTTCCATCGTGCTATTAACCAAATGAACGCTATTTTCACTCCAAACAGTGCATGGCAACCCAAATCGGGCAAATATTCTTTAACAAAGACCTTAGCTGTGCTCAAGGCAGTAGTCTCTTTTAATGGGAACGCATCTACCCATTTGCTGAACATACATACAATTACTAATACATATTTCTTTCCTTGACATGGAGGAAATTCAGTGAATGCCAACTGTAGGGCTTCGAAAGGGAACTCTGGAGGTCTAAAATGCACAGACATGACAGTTTCTACATTAAGCAATTGATGCTTGTCTTAATTTAGTGTTGCTCCGGTCTGTGGTTAGCAAACTGAGCATGCCATCCGCTTCTACATGAGATGATCCATGGGCATGAGACAACATTAGGGGTATGCATTTGTTTGGCAGCTTTCATCTGTGTCCAATCTGTGAGTCCACCCAGCATCCGTCTATACATTTCCCCATGCAGTTTCCGATTCTGAAGCTCTTGCTCAGTGGCCTCAGCCTGAATAGTTGTACTGTCTCAAGTGTATTATCAAATATGAAATTCTTAGGCTGCATCATGTGCGTGACATAGTTAAGGGATACAGGGGATTGTGCAGTTGCCTTTGCAATTTGGTCAGCAAAAGCATTATATTTTCGTACATCATCAACTGCCTTGTATGTGCATCATTTGATGATGGCTAGTTTCTTTGGCAGGGTCAGTGCATACAATCATTTCGAAATAAATGTACCATGCTGTATTTTTGTCCCATGTGAAGTTGGAAATCCTCTCTCAGTCCATAAGCGGCCAAAGTTGTGAGCTACTCCAAATGCATATTGACTGTCAATGTGAATACTAACTACAAGACCAGAGTTGAACTTACAAGCTCGGGAAAAAGCAATCATTTCTGCGGCTTGCGTTGAATTCTGAGATGTCCTACAAGTCTCAACAATGGTTTTCAATGTTATAAAAGCATATGCTGACATGGTAGTACCATCTGGTAATTTAAAACATAATCCATCCACATATAATGTACCATTAGATTTATCAATTGAGGTATCCACCAAATCTACCCGTCCCTTCGTTTCATTATCTGTTATTAATACACAATTTTGCCTTACTTTGATTCATCCGATGGGAGGGGTAGCAAGATGGCAGGATTCAGAGTGTTACAACATTGTTTGGCAATGTTTGGAGCCAATAATGTCAGCTCATGTCTAGTTAACCTGGCATTTGTCAGGTGTTGTGTTTTAGTTTTGTTAAAAAAAAAATCTCTCGCATGTGGCATAGACAATGTAAGTTGGTGTCCCAATATGATGGCATTGGCTTGCTTCATAGAAATGGCTGCAGCCATTACACTCCTTAAACAATTTGGCAGTGCTTTTGCCACTTGGTCCAATGTGGAAGAAAAATATGCTCATGGCCCGCTTTTACTTGAGTTAGTACAGATAACGCACACAGCCTTAATAATAATAATAATAATAACACGCACAAACAATGTAAATGGTTTAGTATAATCAGGCGTGCCTAAAGCAGGTGAATTATATGAAGCAGATTTTAAAACATCAAAACTCTTTTGCTGAGCAGCAGTCCATGGCTAAAAAGGACTGGAGTGCTACTCTGTGTTCTAACAGCGGTTTTGCTAAAAGCGTAAAATTGGGAATCCACTGCCTGAAAAATGGGGGGGGCAGCCCTACGGAAGGTGTAGGACCATCCTTCCACATTAGAATCCCAGTACCTCAAACAGAACTCAATACATGCAATCAAAGCTGCAGACAAATCAGGCAGAGACCACAACACAGGATGGCAAAACAGCACCACATCAACACCACCAGCGTGCCCTAAAACAGTAAGTCTATACCACACTGCAATGCAGGTTTGTTGGCCAAACAAACATGCAAAAGCTAAAACAACATTCCAGATGGCAGTGGAACATGTTGATTGCCACAACTCAACACTTGGATGTACTAAGAAACAACAGCAAGACCATGGGGATCCCACACTGCTGCTGAGATGATGAAAAGTAATAGCACAATATTGTCAAAGGCAGGACCTCCGTCAAATGCAAACCTCTATACAATATCAACAAGAATCCAATCCTACAGTCATGTCGCCAACTACTTACTGTGAGCACTTTATGCAACAGCCTTAACAACACTCAGCACCCAGCTAACATGGGACAGCTTTTCCCACTGGGGTGAGTCAAACACAATGCCTTTGACCACAAAACTACCTTGCCCTTCATGGACCGTTGCTAATACACATTTGACAACTACTCTAACGTGTCCAAAGCACAGTATCTCAGATACTCTGGCATGACTGCACATTCACCCGGGGCTGCAGTCACGACATCCTCACCATAGCGCACACTCATCAGTGATGTGCCAGTGCTCAGGACACACTAGTATTACTATTCCCTTCCGCACTCAGGCGTACTCTGCACAAACTCAGTGATCTCCCCCATCAGGCAAAACACTGTGTTCAATAAGCACATACTCACACACTAAAATATACCAACTGATTACCCATTGACTTAGCTGGCCTGCACTGCAAATACAATATCATACTTCAAAAAGCTAAAACAAGTTGGGCACGCTTTCCTTTAAACTGTTTAAACATCTCCTAAAATTTGGAATCCCCTTCAAGTCCGTAAAACGACCTGTAAATCCTCAAACAGTTAAGCTAGCAACATGAGTGCATAACCTATCGAATACATGTCATGCACCCCACCCCACATTACATCAAGGGAAAATAACTCTTTTCTTGTAAATCGAGTCACCAAGTCTTCTCTTTTAAACGTCCATGCACCGTTTTGAGGATTTGCAGGACTGGACTTTGTCTATGCATGCTGCTGCATGGACTTTTAGAAGCTTAGGCTTCTGAATGGACTTATTAGGAATGTGTTATATTGCATTACTTGTTAGAGAGGCGGATATCCGAGCGCGAGCTGTGTGTTTATGTTTCGACAGTGAGCATGTCAGGTTAGCAGCTACCTCCGGAGCTGCGGAGGCACAGTGTTTATTTATTATCAGTCATTTAGGAGGATGGAGGGTTCCAATTACTTCCATGGAAGTGCAGCCACCAGGGTCAGCAGTGGCCATTTGAATCACTTTGGAAGCCGAGCGTGACAGAGTAGCTTCTGTCCTCAGTGAAATGTTGCTGCAGACACCTCACGTTTTTCTCACACAAACTCTGCCCGCATAAACATGCAAAATTCCTCATCAAACATGTAATGATATCGCTTCACATTGCAACAGTATAATTCCTCAATCTCTTCCCATTGCAATCGTACAATTACTCACTCCTACTGAAACGTACAGTGTATACCATTCACGTTGCGTACGCCAAAACAATGGCAAGCATGGATGAAAGTACAGCGGAGCAAGTGCAGGAACTAAATAACTCCCAACATCAGCATAATGTCCCTGGAAAAACTAGAATTTAGTTTATTTAACAGCAGCCCAGCCTGCCGTTAACCAGGAATTTTTTTAAATCCCAGCATGTTCACTCGCTCCACTGAATTAAGGGGCCCGAGTGTGTGCAGAGTGAATGATGTGGGTGTCTGAGTGATGTCATGTGTGGAATGTTGGGTGAGGTGGAATGTTGCCTAGTGTGAGTGTTCCACCCAAAGGCAGTTGGAAACCATGTAGCCTGGGTGATGGGAGCCAGTGGGCTTCCTCCCTGCTCCTGACTTGTCCTGTCAACGTATGTACCCCTTTGATGTAACTAAAGTATTAAGTACTGCTGCACCTCAGCTGCCTTAAAATACTCATGATCTTAACAAATTACGAATCACCTTCCATTCGTGGCTGCCTGCCACCCATGAATCTTGAGGCTGCCACCCCCAAGCGCAAACCTGCCCACCCAGGGCAACAAAACCAACGACACTATGCCTTATAAAATAACAGACCACCTTTTACCACTCACTGCCACCGAGCGGTCTTGGGGCTGCCACCCCTAAGCACAACTACCCAACGAAGGGCACTGATACACAGGTGAGCCACTCACACGACGTAACTAACACTCATCCAGAATGCATGTATTAAGACCAGAGATACATTGCACACAGTAGTACTTGTATCTTCTGCTTTATTTCATAAGTCATCCAGGCCCTAGCCCATCTCCACAATGGTCTCCTTTTTCAATCTAATCATTCTCCACAGAATCCCCCATGATCACAAGCTCTGTGGTTATAGAGCTCCTCTTGTAATACATGGGATGACCGGTTCAACACCATTGAATTGGAATCATGAGACCAAGCATGGAGATAACGATGTACATGCTACAACTAAATACAGCACTATAACACACCTCTCCTCTAACTATTAATGTTGGCAGAGACCCCTGCCCTCAACATCACCACTCTCTCATTTCATCACAGCCACTCTCTCATTACTCCACCTTTCGCCATTACACAGTAAAATCATGTTGCCCAAATCTCTCACTGCTTTCATTGGCAGCAAAAATGTTCCTTTACCTACCCACCTTCCTTTTCAAATCTTGACCAGAGTCCCTTCTTCCAACACACAGTTTTTTACACAATTCCTTTCATCATATCTCACTTTGGATCTCCTTTGAGTATTTAACATGCTTGCACCTCACCCTGCACACCCACAAATGTCCTCACCCACCCTAGGCGCTATCTAGAATTTGGCACCCTTTTCCGCAGCGCTTCAAACAGCGACACACCTGTTACTTGGTGAGGTGCGACTCTATATTGAACCACCCTCTCCATAACTGTCTGCTCCCAATCACCACACGAGGCAATCGCAATCCTAATCACCTCCATCAGCGTTCTATTAAATCTTTCAACAGTGACAGTGACATTACGTTGGGATTATAAAGAGCAGTGTTGGAATGTTCAATGCCATTATCATCTAAAAATTCCTGAATCTCGCTACCCACAAACTGAGGGCCATTTTTCAAGACAATTCTCCTAGGAAATCCTTCCCTCCAGATTACAGATTCTAAGATTTGCATTATTCTGCACAAACTAATGTCTCTCACAATGCACACTTCCGGCCATTTAGACAACAAATCCATCATGACAATCACGTACGCCCCTCAGGCTCCCTTCACTGACACAGGGCCCAAAATATCCATTGCCATGATATCCCAAACCGACCTGTGTGGTTCCACAATGTTCATAGGTGCCACTCTAGTACACAAAGCTTTATCACTATCCACACACGCCTCACAACTCTTATAAAAACAATCCACTATCGTTGTCCATCCCTGGCCACCAAAAATCTTAATGTATCAGACTTTTTGTCCTACTGGCGCCAAAATGTCCCTTGTGAGCGGTCTCCAACACTACTCTCCTCATGCCCTCTGGCACCATTAATCACTCCCCCCTCGCCAACACTCCTTTTTCCACACCTAATTCTTCCTTCACTCTCCTGTAACCCCTCAACGGTTCATCCACCTCTCCAATCAGCGAACTCTTTTGTATGGATGTCATTGCTGCCTTGTATACTACATCCTTTTCTCCCTCTTCTCTTCCATGTCCAATCCCTGGAGGGATGAAATCCACCTAACGATTCATCTTGATACTCCATCCAACCCTTTTCTTCCAAAAATGCCCACGAAAAGCTTGTGATCCGTTACCACTGCAAATCCCCACACAATCTGCCGACATTTCTCAATTCCCCCTACACAGGCTAAAGCTTCATTCTCAACAACCGAATGTCGCCTTTCCGTATCGTTGAATACACATGATGCAAATGCAATCGTGTGTAGCTCATGCCCTTTTCTTTGCATCAGTACGCATCCCAGTCCATGCTCACCACTTGCATCAGTATACAACTCCACCTCCCAATCATCCTTAAATCCTTTTAATATGGCCGCACTCACTAAGGTACTTTTTATGTCCTCAAATTCATCATTGCATCGTTCACACCAATTGAATCTCACTCCTTTCTTTACCAAGATTCCCATGTTTTTTGTCCTCTCAGCCAAATCTTTCACACATTTTCCATAAAATTCACCCAACCCCAGGTACGAAGACCACTCCTTTTTATCCCTTGGGGCATTCATCTCCCTTATCGCCTCCAACGTTGCATGTTTTGGCTTCACCTCAACCGCCGAAAATTCATGTCCCCAATATAGAACTCCAATATACATTTCTCTGCTGAAATAGTTAAATCAGCATCTGTTAAACTCGTCAATACCTCTTTCAATCGCATATCATGCTCTTCCTCATTCTTTCCCCATACCAATATATCATCCTGGTAACAGCATGCTCCTGTGAACCCCTTCAACAATTTGTCCATGACTCTTTGAAATACTCCTGACACGGACACCAATCCAAATGGCATTCTTTTGGATCGGTACAGCCCAAAAGGAGTTATACACGCTGTAAGATTCACAGAGTCCAGGTGTAACTTAACTTGATGCTACGCTGCCTTTAAGTCAAGAGTCAAAAAAATTGCAGCCCCTCCAATTCTGCCCAACAAATCCTCAATTTTGGGAAATGAAAATCTATATGGTTTCTCACTCTTATTAAGACCTCTGAGATCAATGCAAAGCCACAAAACCCCATTGGGTTTGTGCGCCACCCCAATTGGGCTTATCAACTCAGCCGCATCCGTCTCCTCAATTATGCCATCATTCATCATCCTCCTCAACTAATTTTCCACATCCTTCCACTATGGTATGGTATGGTGCGTGCTCTCACTCTTATTGGAATGGCTCCAGGCTTCAACTTGATCAAATGGACGAATCCCTGAAGACACCCCATCCTTTCTGCAAACACTTCTGGAAACATGTTAACTGGAAACACATCTTTTCCCTTTACCTGGACGGCTTGCACTGATGCTGGAACCCCCTGTACCACAATTTCTTGTGAGGGATGCTCAGGATCAAGTCTCAACCCAATGAAAAGTCTGTACCACGCGCACCTTCACGCCACAGGGCTTCCCTTATCTTGTGGTCTGCACATCAGATCAAAATTTGGTCTTTGTTGTGTTCATCCCTACAATGAATATAATCACACTTGATGGCCAAACTACAAAGGGCAGTCATGAATTCAATTGTCTCTCCAACTCTCTCATCCCTTATGGGATTTCAACAGGCTTTGTTGAAATAAATTCAACCCCTCCGCTTCATGGTCGGGCAACTCAGGCAGTTTTTTAAATATTGTCTGACCTTCTTGCCCCAGACAATGGTACAGTAGAGAGTCTTTGCGGTTCACAGCAAAATTGCTTCCATATACCCCAGGAAGGTACCTCAAGAAAGCCGTCTTTCCAGTCAGCCCACTTGACATTTGGCTCTCCTGGGCTCATTAAAAATAGCACGGGCCAGGTATGTTAATTTTTAAATGTGCTTATATGCTTAATTCAGCGTCACCGGGACACCAGTAAACACTGTCGATTCCTACTGCCGATTAATGTACACCACACTTCATGTGTTGTCGTTCTTTTATTGTGGAGATTCTTATAATTGCTTTACAATTTGCTGGCAGCCTCAAATTTACAGAATTATTGATTTACCATCTTTAATTTGACATGCGTGACCTTGCAATGGCGATGCATATGCACAAATGCCCCAATGTCCTTCTTCTGCCTGCCTTAAAGATGGCATCCCGAAATCCCATGAGATTTCACACTCATCTGGAAACGTTATGCGCCACAGTCTTAGTTTCCTTCCCGCGTCGGGACGCTTGAATTGTTCGGGGGAGGGTTGAAAACACAGGAGCCTGGTGACCGCCTGTCACATGCAACGTGGTTTGATCACCATGAAATTGGAATCTGTCCCTCGCGGATCTGCATTCGCAGGGGCGCGATTCGCTCATATGGATGATGCCAATGTCTGTTGGCTGAGTTCAGATACCACACGCTGTTATATGTCTTCACAGCAAGGCTGAGTGTTCGAGGCGCCAGTTTCTTCACTGGCTAGAAAGTCTTTTCCAAGTGAACGTTGCGCAGAGACTGTTTAGTGTCCTGAATTGTTCGTATTGTCTTTGTTTGCCTAGGTATTTTGTGGGTGAGTAGCGCTGCGTGCTGAAGTCAGGTGCTGGTAGGTAAGCGCAGCGCCTTAAATTCGAGCGTGCCAGGTAATGTCTCTCCTTTTTCTTCCCTTGCAGGAGTGGATTACGTGATATTAGCGCCTCGTTTCTGGGTTCAGCGCTACCGAAGACGTGGTGGTCTGGTAAGTTTGCACAGAGAAATTGGTAAGTATATACTGCGTTATTAGGGCGAGCGCAATGACTAATGTCTCTTCTTTGTTTTGCAGGGGTTTGTGCGCTTGGACAACTGACCTGGATACCAGCGTCGTGGGAAGATTCGGTGAGTATGTGCAGTGTTATTGCAGTGCGCGCGCTAATGCTGTTCTTCTTGGTTCTTACAGATGCCGGTGTTGAAGTCCCCTCTTGACCGGAGATAGCCGCGGCGTGGAGAAAACACGGAGTACCTGTAAGCTGAAGCAGAAGCATCTGAAGCAGGTAAACAGAAGTAGGATGTTCCGGAGCAAGTAAGCTGAACGAGGATGATCCGGAGCAGGTAAGCTGAAGCAGGATGATCCGGAGCAGGTAAGCAGAAACTGGCTGATCCAGAGCACTGCAAGTGTGTTGCTGATGCAGCTCACAGTAAGCAACACGAAGCACTGGAAGATTCTTGGGTATGGCTTATATAGCCAGCCACACACAAACACTAGAGAGTTCATGGATTGTCATGCACATCCTGTTTGGCAACAGGAAGTAGTAACCAGGAAGTTACTAGGAATGAATTAAAGGATGGATCTGCTATGGGTTCTTTGTGTGCCTATGCCAGGCCTGCCAAGCCTCCACTCAGCTTGCCCCAACTATTTGCCTGATACCCATGACAGTCTTCCCCCTCAAGACCCCTCCCAATGGTGTGTATGAGGGCTTTGGTTTCTCAGGATGGTTCAGATGGAATTTCCGCACCAATCGAGGGGCATGCACGTGTGCGCTGGGTTCCCATGATCTTTCCTGGGGTCCGTACCCCTTCCAGTCAATCAAATAATACAGGGTCTTTCGTACTAATTTGGAATCTAATATGTTCTTTACTTCATATTCTGGGGCTTCTTCACCCACTTGTATGGGTGCAGGAGGTGTGGAATTTCGGGTTCCTGGGTGTGCTGGTTTTAATAGTGACACGTGAAATACGGGATGTATACGCATATGTTGAGGTAACGCCAGTCTCATGGCTGCCGGATTAATTCCTTTTTCAATCGTATACGGGCCGATGTATCTAGGCTGACATTTTTTGGGACCCTTTAAAGCAATGTGTCTAGTTGCCAGCCAGACCAAGTCTCCCACCTGATAATCCGGGGCTTCTCGTCGATGGCGATCAGCGTTTCTTTTCTGTGTTTCTTTGGCTTGCTGTAGGTTCCTGCTGGCTTCTCTGCCTGCTTTCATGATACTGGCATGCAGATTCTTTACTGCGAGCATTTCAATGTTTTCTGGGGGATCGTAGACCGACGTTCTGGGGTTTCTACCATGTACAGTAAAGAAGGGTGTTGCTTAAGTTGATGAATGCGTTGAGTTGTTGTGGGCATACTCTGTCATCCATAGAATTTATGTCCAGCTTTGGCTTGTTTGGTGTAAGAGACAGCGCAAATAGTGTTCCATGGTCTGGTTTGTGCGTTCGGTTTGGCCGTCCGTTTGAGGATGGTGACTAGAAGACAGACGGACTTCCACTCTTGCCAGGGCACAACACTTTTTCCAAAAACGAGATACAAATTGGCTGCCTCTGTCAGAAATGATTATGGTAGGGAATCCATGTAACTTGACGATTCGGTCTAGAAAAACCTGCGCCAGAGTCTGAGCTGAGGGAATACCTTTTAGAGTTATGAAATGTGCCATTTTGGAGAAGAGGTCCACTACTAGGAGGATGGTATTATAACCTGAGTTAGGAGGTAAGTCAGTGACAAAGTCCATTGATACTGTGTGCCAGGGCGCTGGAGGAATGGTGATTGGCTGAAGGAGGCTGGCTTGTTTTTGCCTGGATCTCTTGTATTGTGCACACACCTCACAGGTGCCTATGTAGGTGGCAATATCCTCTCGCCAAGTTGGCCACCAATAAGATTTGCTTACTTTCTTCATGGTTTTGGCTATACCCGGATGGGCTTCGAACAGCGAGTCGTGGTAGTCTGATATGATTGCTTGTTGCAGATCCTTAGTTGGAATGTAGAGGGGTTTTTGGTAGTATGGTAGTTTGTCTTGAATGGTTAACTGATCTCCCTTCATGTCCCAAGCCAGTAGGTCTTCTTCAGACATATTTTCTTTTATTGCTTCCTGCAGTGTGTTTAACGGAGATGGGCCGGTGCAGAGGCCAAGAATGTTATGGCTGGGTATGATCTCCACCGGGTTAGGGGCATTGTAGACTTCTTCTCCTATGCCAATGCGGGATAACGCATCCGCTTTCCTATTCTTAACTCTGGGGCGGTAGGTGATCACAAAGTCATATTCCATTAAAGATAGGGCCCAACGGAGCTGCCTAGAAGATTGAGCTTTTGCTGAGCGTAAGTATTGCAAGTTCTGATGATCTGTTATTATTGTGATGGTGTGTTTTGCTCCTAGTAAGTAATGTCGCCATTCACACAGTGCGCTTTTGATTGCTAGGAGTTCTTTCTTAGAAATTGCATAGTTCAATTCTGCCAGGGAAAATATCCTTGAGCAAAAAGCTATGGGATGAAGACATCCGGTTTCAGGATTTTGTTGAGACAATACGGCCCCCATGGTAATGCTTTAAGCGTCCGTTTCCACAATGTACGGTAAATAGGGCTGTGGGTGTTGCAATATTGGGGCTGAGGTGAATTTTTCCTTGAGAGCTCGGAAAGCTTGTTCCGCCGCTGGTGTCCACTCGAACATTCGGTGTTTGCGCAGCAAGGACGTTATTGGATGTACAATATCTGAGAATCCTGGTATGAAGCGCCGATAAAAGTTTGCAAACCCTAGGAAACTTTGTACTCCCTTTACAGACATGGGTGAGGACCAAGTGAGGATTGCCTCCACTTTTCTATTGTCCATCTTGATCCCTTGCGGTGTCAATACATATCCCAGAAGCTCTACCTCGGTGACGTGGAAGGAGCATTTTTCTAGCTTCGCGTACAGTTGGTTTTCACGCAGTTTGCGGAGTACAGCCAGCACATGGGTTACGTGTTCTTGGGGAGTGGTGGAGTAGATCAGAATGTCATTGATGTAGACGACTGGGCAGACACCGAGGAGTTCCCGTAACACATCATTCATAAAATGCTGGAACGCCGCCGGGGCATTGCAAAACCCAAAGGGCATGACCTGGTATTCATACAAGCCATAGCGGGTACGGAACGCAGTCTTCCACTCGTCCCCTGTCTTCATGCGTACCAGGTGATATGCGCCGCCGCGTAAGTCTAGCTTGGTGAAAATCTTTGCTTGTTTCACCTGGTCTATGAGTACTGGTATCAGAGGTAACGGGTACTTATTATTTATGGTGACTTGATTTAGGGCCCGCTAATCAATACACGTTCTTAAATCCCCCTCTTTCTTTGGTACGAAGAAGAGTGCGGAGGTGGCTGGTGACTTAGATGGTCTAATGAAGCCATTGGCCAGGTATTGGTCCAAGTAGGTCCGTAGAGGAGCGTCATCTTCCTCGGTTAAGGCATAAATGCGGCTGCACAGTACTTGTGCCTCTGGCTGCAGATCGATCTGGCAGGCGTAAACTCGATGTGGTGGTAATGTATTAGCTTGCTCCTTCACGAACACATCCTGGAACACCTGGTATTCCTCTGGTAAAGTGCCCACCAAGCCTAAACTTGCTATCTTTTCCTGTGTAGCTAGCAGTGGGCTTCCTTGGATCCCTTTGCTGTCGTAGCAAGAGGCGCATTCCGTGGAAAAAAGTAAGGTTCAAGCTTGCCAATCTATCTTTGGGTTGTGCATCTCTAACCACGGTATCCTAAGAATCAACTGGAATTGGGGTGCAGCGATAAGGTCGAATCGAATACTCTCCCTGTGGCCATCTTGGCAGATTAAGGTGGCGATGGAAGTACACTGTGTTACTGGTCCCGAAAGGAGCTGTGTGCCATCCACAGCTGTCACGCTTTCAACTGTGTCCTTACGTAGGATTGCCAATCCCAATGTCCTTGTAGTGTTTATGTCCAGGTAGTTCCCAATAGCCCCACTGTCTATGAAAGCCTTGAGGGCATGCATTCGGGTGGGCTGTGCAGGGTCTACCAAAACCACAGGAATACTGAAATGTGAGATCTGAATGCTCCGTTCCTGGCTCGACAGACCAACCTCTACATCTGCCGGGCATTGGAGTTTGTCGCTACCGCACCTGTGTCTTCCCCTGTGTTATCTAGTACCCCCATTGTCTTCTGCGGAGGTTTAACCGTGCAGTTCCGGAGGAAGTGACCAGATTGGCCGCTATATAAGAACATTTATTCCTGACACCTCCGTTTTCTCTCTGCCTTGGTGAGTGGTCGCCTGAGAACACCCAATTGCATGGGCTCTGAGTGTGTTTCTGAGGCCTGTCGATGGGGCGTTTCCTTTGGTCGGACATACACTGGTCTATGCTCTGATCTGGTTTGGTCGGCCTTGCGATACTGTAACCGGTGGTCTAGTTGCATAGTTAGGTTAATGTATTCCCTGCAATCTTCGGGAGGATTAACTACTTGCGCCAAGACATCTTTTAATTCTGCTCTCCGTCCTCGATAAAATAACGTAATTCGTTTCTCCTCCGGCCAACCTGATTCGGCTATTAGGCGGTTGAATGTGGCAACATATGAAACAAGATCCTGACCACCCTGTCGCAGAGAGAGTAGCTCATCATCCAGGGCCTGACCTCTAGTCCGTTGGGCAAATTTTTCCAGTTCATGCTGAAAACCTGTGTAATTTCTCAGTAAAGGGTCGTCGCTAAGCACTAACGAGACAGACCAGTCCGCCGCATGCCCTCCTAAATAGGAGAGGACGAAAGCTGCTTTAGCTTGGTCATTCAGAAAAGTGTCTGGTTTGGATATGAAGTGTAGGTGGCATTGATTCATGAACGCTTCAAATTTCCTGGGATCCCCAAGAAGCGTTCCGGGGGTGCTAAAGCGATGTTGCCTGGAAGCAATACTTGAACGGGTGTGGCTACAGGGCCACGGTAGGCTGTCCCTGAGGAACTCCACTTGGTAGGGGTGCTAGACCAGCTTGGGTCTGTAAGAGCTGTCTTGCCAAGTCATCTGTTTTATCCCTGTTGATTACCTGTTCGCGCCTTAGGTAGGGTACATGTTCCCGCAGAGTACAGGAAAGAGAACCATTTAGGAGAACATGGAGGCAGCAAAGGCCACGAGGTGCACCACTCATTTTTCTGTTTCCAAATCACACTTACACTGCGCAGCATTGACCGAAGTGGGGATCTCCTTAAACTTACTGGCTCAATGTGTTAAGGGCATCACTGCAGGGCTAATGCAGATTTCCCTTTGTAGCTCCTTAATAATGCCCTCACTGTAGAGAATGGCGGCGTCCGTTGGCTCCCTTGGTAGAGGTGGCCTGTTTCAGGGATAGAGACTCGGTCTCACATAGTCAAACAGGTTATTGTCTATTAGTGCAAATTCATGTCAACACTGTTTACAGGGGAGATGAAGTCAGCCTCCTTGGGCGTTCATATAGGATTTCATAAGGACTTAATCGTGTCCTTTGATTGGGCGCACTGTGCATGCTAAGCGGGACTAGAGAGCGTGCCTCTGGCCACTTCAACCCAGTCGCCTGGCAAAGCCTGGCCAACTTACTCTTTAAAAACGACATTCTGGTGCTCCACTGCACCTGTGGACTGCAGACAGTATAGTATAGGCAGTGGAGATTATGTTGTACATTGAGGGTAGTAAATAGTTCCTTCACTACTTTGTTGACAAAGTGGGACCCTTGGTCACTATTTGTACTGAGAGGTATTTGATACGATAGGTTATTTAAAACGTGCTTATTACACAGAGGTTTCTAAGTGCAGATCCGGGGATCGAACCTGTGGGTGCTCAGTGTCGTCTTGCTGCCAAGGTGAGCACGTTGCCCCTGAGCTATCCTCCCAAGACAAATCTTGGGACACATTCCCTTACTAGCACTTTCACAACTGTAATTGAATCTGTCATCCAGCATCGATGTGCTTCCATCAACCAAAGAAGGCGCCTAGAAGCACAAGGATGTGCTCTAGAATCTTACAATGAGGCAGCTGAAGAAAGTCCATCGGTAGGTTTAAGAGCGGACCAGAAAGGGGAGGATGAGCCCATCTTGTAGTTGGGGCCACTGTCACGGTATTTCACCCCATTCTGCCCTGCGGGGATCAGAGCGACAGGTGAGACACCATCCCATTTCAGAATATCCCTTCAAATAGTAAAACTAGCATTAGCTTTAAAAGGCCGAGTAGAATAAAGCGCCTTGAAGGAGATAAGCAAAAGATGTTCCTCTATTGTATCCTCTGAGTGTATAATAGGCTATGTTAAGTATAGGTATAATAGCAAGTAGTGTGACACATGCTTAAAGGGCAGTCTAGACGGCAATTCCTAGAATAGCAACACTAGTGCTAAAAACATCAAAAGCATATTCATAGCGCTTTAATGCTCAAAGGGACTCCTAGAGCCCTATATTAGCATTGTATTGAAAAGCAGCTACATAGGAAGAGAATTTTAGTAGTAGTGTCGCAAACACATAGTGAGAAGTGTGTTTCCATATTAAAATGCATTCATTCACTTATTTAACCATTTAATATAGCAAAGCGCCAAGCAGCTTGATCATATCATACATGCAAACACGCTTACATATCTAGTTTTGAGCAGGCCAATACATTAACCCTATATGCACATAAATAACGAATAGTTATAGAAATCAAATCCATGTACTTTCCTATGTTAGAGGAATGGACAGCTTTTTTTGCTTAAAAGCTGAAGACAAAATACAATGGGCCTCATTAAAAGTGTGGTGGTCCAGAAAGAGCAGTGCCGGTCGCACCGTACCAACAACTTTTCCCGGACCGCCTCGGTGCGAGTAGCGGTGCCACAAACAAGAGTCACGTTGCCACCGTTGGCAGCAGCACTGCGACAATCTATCACACCCAGAGCCCATGCCTGAAACATTGGCACGTCAGGTGTATGGTCACATTCGGAGTACTTCCATCACAGAAACAGGGCATAAAAATGGCAGTGCCACCGTGATCACTGCACCGGAAACACTGGCATCACGGATCAGGCGGAAAGCAGCCTTAGGAGTGAAGCAACAGGCTACAGGTGTACATAATCAGCCCAGCTGCACACCATTCGCACTCACAATGCTCATAAGCACCACACCTACACCCCCCACACACCTCCCAACACAACCATGCTGGCAGCTGCAGTAGCAGTCGTGGAGCTGGGGGCCCTGCATGCAGGGGTCCAATATGAGGAGGCTTTTGAAGAGGCAGAGGAGGATGATGGCCATTAACAATGGCCAGCAGGTAGCACCCCGCAGGCAGACACCCATACTCCACCGAAGGGCCACACCATGGAACCCGAGTGCAGCACAGATCCACACCCTGTATCCGCTGGACAGGGAGACCATTACACACATTATTGATTTGATCCATGATGACATCATCAGCCTAATCACCACCAGGACAGCAATACCCCCCCCCCACCTTGCTCAAGGTGGTATCAGTGCTGCATTTCCTGACCACTGGCACCTTTCAGCACACTGTGGGTGAGCTGCACAGGTTCTCGTAACCCTGTTTCTCCAGGGTGCTATTCAAGGTCCTGCATGCACTCCTGCGACACACGTCAGACCACATATCCCTCTCCAGAACACCAGCCCAGGTGAATGCCACCAAAGTTATTGGTGTGCTGGATTGCACACATGTTGAGCTGGTGGTCAGACATGCAAATGAGGCGGTCAACCGCAAACTGTACCACACCCTGAATGTGCAGGTTGTGTGCGATGCAGACCTCATCACCCACTGCTGCTCACGTTTCCCAGGTTCAACATGCGGTTCCTTGGTGCTGCAGAACTCTATGCTCCCAGTGTACATGGCACGACACAGCGGAGGCGGGACCTGGCTGTTGGGTGAGTCAAAGTAGCAAGGCATGTGTACTGTGGAAAGGGGAGGGTGATTTGTCCACGGTCAACAGTGCATGAGCGTAATGAAATGTTATGTACACAGATCGCATGCATGACTGGGAGGGCATGTTTGGCATGTGGTGCATGGGCAAATGGAGCACACCCCATCACTATTCTTGCACCGATAGACAGGCACAGCACATGCAATACAGGTACCAGAATGCATTTCACGAATGCCACCCACCCCAGCATCTACACTGTGGAAATCCCCCACGACCTGTGCCACAGCCATGTCAGACTAATGTAACCCCCACCCACAAGCACTGTACCCCACAGAAGTAGCCAGATCACCTGCCTGTCACAAGTGCACATACCCATATGCATGTGAAATGAAGCATAACAATGTTGCGACACAGATGAACGAATGGGTGAGATGACCTTTGTACGACATTCAAACGGAACCAGAAGTAGCACATGCAATGGACAAGGTAGATGCTGGTGTTGCCATAGGGTCAATGGGCAAGGCGTGGTTGAAAAGGTGAGGGAAATTTGAACGAAGCCTCCTCCCACACCTTGTATCATGATTAAGGCTTCTGGTGCATGGCATATATTAACTTGTATTTCCACCTGCATTCATCCAGATTTCTGTTGCGTCACATGAAAAGATAATTTACAAGCAGTATTAATCTGCTTTAATTGCAAATCAAAAATCCATTAAAGCACACATGCAGAGAAATCCTAGCTTCATTCATTCCATAGCAACGAACGCTAGCTCCTGTGACTCCTGCTGCCTTAAGATATATGCCGTGAGCAAATGTACGACCTTCACTGCAATTTCCATACAACTATTGCACTATCCCTGTGCCAATCCGCACTGAGATTGCCCTGCAATGTATGAGTGACATCAAAGAGAACCAGAGACCTGTTTTAGCCTTATTTACATGTACATAAATACCAACTGCAAGCAGGCTGATTTCCGCCTGAACTAAAGTGTAAAAATCAGTAGGAAAGGGAAACTGGAAGCCTTAAGCATAATGCACCGGATATTAGGGTCATCTGTACCATTGCCGTTGTCTTGTGCCAATCCCATGTGGCACAGGCCAACATACAGACGTGGCTTCCATGACGCTACCACCACAATGACTTCATCCCCCTCGTGTCGCTCCCATACCCCTTGATGCCATGGCTGATGACCACTGTCAGGCAACTGCAGGACCAGCACGACCATGCCTACAACCGTGCACACATCAGGACACGGTCCACCATAGAACGGACCTCTGGGCTGCTGATGGCAAGGTTCCGCTGCCTGAGTCGGTCTGGGGGTGCACTTATGTACAGCCCCATGAAGGTGGGCGAGATAGTCCTGGTCTGTGCCATGTTACATAACATGTTCATCAGGCGCAACATTCCCCTTGCCACAGACATGGACAAGCACTCAGCGGAAGCGTACGACGATACTGACCGCAAGGATGAAATAGCATTGCCCCATCGCAGGGATGCCATGGATGGGCGTGATGCACGCTATGAACTGATCAGACACTACTTTTGAGCTCATCAAACATGCATATGGCCGAGGCCACCAACCACAATCTACATTGTGCGCAAAATAAATTGCACAATCACATGAAAAATGAATGTCCAGTCATGACTTCTATGCAACACCCGTTGTATTCAAATATCTGATTCGAAATAACAGGTTGACCCCCCTGCCCAACTATCCCTCCCCATACCACTCCCCAACTTATGGCACGTTGTCCATGTCTCAGCCCAAGACACACCCATGGCACATGTAGGTCCATGGTCTATTTACAGGCCCGCTTGCCAATTGGGCTGTCCTGGTGTGGTGTGCCTGAAAGGCGCATCGACCTCCGCCTTGTGCTGCTACGGAGAGAACTAGCAGGTGTGGAGCTTGTGGATGGTGGGTGTGTGTGTCAGGCCACTGGCCCGTCAATCCTGGGCCGTCTGCAGGGACATTGCCATTGACTCGGCCATGGCTGACATGATGCTGTTGACCTCGCGGACCCACCTGGCCAGGAGGACAATAGCAGACGTAGCACATCCAAGGGCATGTGCAGTGCGCCATCCAGTGGCCTGCACGCTTTCACGCATCAGCTGGGCCTCAGTGCGCAGCAGGGCTGCCTCACCACACAATAGGTGGGACTCCTCTAGGTGTTGCTGAACCAGGGCAGTTAATCCCTCCTGGCGTTCCTCAATGTGGCGCAGACGGCTGTCCATGTTCCTGACACTGGGGAATGGTAGGCGCGGGGGCTTGAGAGTTTCATGGGGCTGAATTCAGGCCGCTCTTAGGTGGTATGGTCCATGGTGTCCCCTGTGGTGTCTCCTGCATCATCAGCAACCTCCTCTGCACTGGAGTCGACACGTGTATGTGGTGGGGTAGTGTCCATCCTCCTGCTGTTGGCCCGATGCTAGCAGGGCGGAGGGGGGGAGAAGGTTTAGCCACCACAGATGCTGGCAGGGCGGAGGGGGCAGCAGGTGTAGCCACTGCAGGTACAGCATGGGTTGAAGTGGCAGTTGTGACCATCTCAGTGGTTGCTGCAGTGTCCCGGGTGGTGGTGGCCCATGCAGTTGTGCGGCATCAGCGTCTCGTGCCCCTTGAGGTGTCTGGTTGCACTACGTCACTGTCAGATGAGGTGCCCGAGGGTGGAAGAAAGGCATGATGTTAGGGACCAGTGTGGCTTCAAGATGCACAGATACATACAATATGTAGGTGGTGAGGCGTGCTGTAGAGGGGACATGGCGTTGAACATGGCATGGTGCACACATGCTTCTGTTGTGTGGACTCAGTTGCAGGTTGTTGATACATGATACACTGCTGTACTGGCGTGGTGTCCAGGTATTTGCTGGGGATGGTGGTATGGGGGCTCTGTCGGAGTGTGGGGTGTTGGGATGTGGAAGATGGTGCAGGGTGGGGTTTGGATGGGGCAAGGCTGGGCCTGATGGATGACCCAGTTGCAGGGCCAGTATGTGTATTGGGGGTATTTGCCAGGTCTGGCAGGGACTTGGGGTACACGTGTCGTGGCCATTGCATGGGAGGGTGGCCATGTGTGGGTGGAGCTGAGGTACAACATTGTTGTGTCTTGGTGGCATGCCAGGCACGCATGCAGTACACTGTGACAGTGCACTGTGTGTCTGTGTGGGGGAAGATGCCTCTACACTTGGCAGTACAGGGTGCTTGTGCAGTGTTCATTATGTATTACAGGCATGGGTGATTGTGAGGGGGCCAGGGTGTATGGCCACGACAAAGCACTGGGTGATGGTTCAGGTGTGGGGGGTGGAGGGTGTGCCTGCAGGGTGTATTCGAGGGGATGAGAACAGTGCAATTCCAATCTCAGTGATGTGGTGGTACGGTATTGGGGGCAGGGTGGCCAGGGGGGATGTTCAGTTTTTTGGGGCTACGTGTATCCTCCGGCCTCAGCTGGTGTCCCAGCTCCGGCCTCCGCAGCGCCAACCGCTTATATGGACTCCATGTGTAGCACACTGCTGCACTTCTGCATGAGTCTAATTGGCGAGGAGGGTCCACCACCTGTTGCATGCTTTGCCTGCGGTGTGCTGAAAGGAGGTTCCGGACCCTCAGGTGGAGGTCATCCCATTGCTTGTGGCAATCCCTGACTCTGCATGGGGTTGTTCCCACTGCTGAGACCTTCTGTCAGGATCTGAGTCTACCTCCCCTTTCTCCTCACCTGACTCTCCTGAGGTGGATTCTTGACGGCCGGTTTCAGTCTTCTGGAGTCTCTTTTTAATCCTTGCACCCTTGCCCTTGGGTGCTCGAACCTTCTTTTCGTGCAGGTAAGGTCTAGCCCCTCCGGAGGCCACCTTGACAGAGGCAAAGACCTGTCCTAGGGGAACCCCAGGGGGCCAGCCTCCAATCTAGGGAAAAAGCACGAGGCAGAAAAAACCCTAATTCATAGATGGTCTTGATGATGGGTGGAAGAGATGGCACAGATACTCAGCAGCTCTTGTTGTGGATCCAGAGAGGTGAAATACAATCCAATGGTAAACTAGATAAACTTCGCAGAGGCGAGCGAAACACAGATATGACTGGGGGTACAGAATCAAGTAAGAAGGGAGCTGCCGAGCTGGCAGTGGACGAAAGGCAGCAGAAAAGAATAGAGAACACGGTGCGAAGAAGTGGCACTGCGTTCAAAAGGTAGGAAGTTGAACCAAAACTGCTGGCGGATAGGAAGGCGCTCTAAGCAAACGAAAGTATAGTTGACAGTACAGAGCGACAGCAACAAGGTAGAATGTGAAAGTTAACTGGGGAGGCAAAAGTAGGAAGACGGAAACACAGAAAAAAGGATAGATAGGTAAGAGAGGAAAGGAAACGAGCGTAGTACAGGCTCGCTACGGGAGGGCTGTAGAAGGAGCAAAAATCACGGAACGAAGATACGAGTAAGCAGCACTCGGAGCATTGAATGAAACAGCAACAGATACAACGCGCCGAGCAGGGGGGCGGAGCCTGCCTTTAAAGGCACCGCGCCATGTTGGATGAGGACTAGAAAGATCCTCGGGGTTGGAACTTCCATCGACTCCAGCATTTCCAATCCTGGTTCCTGACACCTTCTGTGTCACTTTTTCCCATATTACCTTTTTACAAAACTGTGTTTGGCGACGCTGGTCAGGGAAGAAAAACTCCCCTGCATGCAGGACAATGGCATCAGATAGCATGTTCAGCTCCGCCTCTGAGAAGTGCGGCTTGCGCTGCTGGGTCTAAGACGAGAGTAGATATATTCCACTTTCGATTGATACAGTTAGGAGGGGTGGATGGCAAGTGGATGCTGCACATTGTAATGGATTGTGTTTTTATGATGGCCGCCAGACTGTTTCCTGATCCAGTGATCACTTTATTTCCCGTCACGGTAATTCCAGTGCCACTGTTTCCGGTGCCGCTGGCTCCGGCATTGCGATGCCAGATCCGGGGGCACCGGCACCGACGGTGCTGTCGTTTTTTGCCACTTTTCACAGTGTTTACGTAATGCCAAAACCTTTGCCGTAATTAACTTCACTATCCACTGGCGGGTGCACTGCACATTTGATTATTGCTATTTGTTTAGGAAGCATAACAGCGTTAAGTAGGGCTCTGAAATATTGGCATTTCCTTATGGGGTTTGCGTCATTCCATTTGGATCAATTGTATCTTATCAGGAGTGCTCAGACCTGCTCAATAATAATGTTATACAGCATGCCACTGTTGTGGCGGTGTTTCTGCACAGTGCGTCCACCTGCTCGTTCGTCCCACATGTCAGTGCCTTTGCTATGGATTCTGGCACTGCACATCTTTTTCCAGCATGACCATTTATTTGTTATTGTTGGATGGCCCAGATCAATGTTTGGTCACTTGAGTCTAGTCTTCCCTCAATCCTAAAATCGATTTGTTTGGATGCGACAGGTTTGACCATGGCGGGCTTGGTTTTTAACATGCTCCATTCTAGGGGCGAGCTGTGGGAGAGAACGCTGCTGATCTAGTGACTAGACTATCAGGAAGTCATTGGGCCTCATTCCGAGGTTGGAGGTAGTCATGGCGCTATTAGCGCCATGACTTCCTCCAATACCGGTACCAAGTCCGCACTCATTCAATGGGGATTTACCGGTCTATTCCGACCTTTGCAGGACCGGTAAATCCCCATTGAAAAAGCCATTCCCCATTCCCATTTCAGCCCCCATGGGGCTCAATGGGAAGGGGGAAGGCGCTAATAACTGTACCGCAAATTGCGGTACCGTTATTAGCTCTGAAGTCCCTTAACGGGCCCCATCCATAACGCCTGGTAAAACCAGGCGTTAAGGAAGGGGCCCGCAAAGGGATTACCGGCACCGATATCCTTAATGGTGTCAGGTATCCCTTTGTGCCCACCTCGTAATGAGGCCCATTGTCTTCCAATCCTTCTGCGTATTCAGCTCAAAGCTATTTGCTGACAAGCTGATCATGACATGGTATTTCATCAGTGACTAGAGGGCAAAAGAGGCTGGCCATCATCTGGTGAATCTTTACAGTAGCCATCCTGCACATGATCCATTACCTTCTGCAATCAGCCTTCCTCTTCTTATGTTGGTGGTGCTCAAGAAGCCTGATGTGATATTTGTTCTTGCAACTGTTTTCATCTCAATTGCTAACCTAGCCCTCAAGATTGTGTTCAAGTTGGAAAATGTTCGTTGCAACATAAGCTTCCCATTTTTTGGAGCAGTTTTCTCTTTTCCCTCAAATATTCATGAATGCCTCAGAGTCCGAGTGCTTTGGGGACATACATAAGTCCTCATGCTCTTCTACAAAGAAGGCTTGTGATCGAGTTTCCTTCTGTGTGGGGAAACCTCTGAGGCATCCTACACGGAGCCTACTTTGCCAATATGGTTTGGTTTTTCAGTGGCTAGGAATACTGCTGTGCACATTGCCGTCAATGCTCTCAGCAGCAGATGTTGTGTCATTCAACCACATGGTCTCTTGGTACCATGTTCATGCCTACCATTCTTTTAGGCCAAGTCTTGAGGTCCGGTTTCTCGACACCATGTTCCGTGGCATTTATGCACTTACTGCCAGCCTTTTTTATGGGCCTGTGGCAAAAATCTTTGAGGCACTTAACTTTAGGTAATCCACTTGCATAAGCCTTTTTTTTTTAAGGCAATGTGCTCTCTACTAAACTGTCAGTGATGTGTGGGAAGCGTGTTCTTAACCATATGGGTAGTTTTATTACCGGCCCCTTGTTGTGGAGTGGCAATAGTCCCCCCTCTCGCCTGGAAGCAACCCGTTTAAATCCTGTGCAAGCATGGCACTTGCTCTTACCAAGACCTTGTCCTGGAAGCAACCCGTTTAAATCCTGTGCAAGCATGGCACTTGCTCTTACCAAGACCTTGTCCTGGAAGCAACCCGTTTAAATCCTGTGCAAGCATGGCACTTGCTCTTACCAAGACCTTGTCCTGGAAGCAACCCGTTTAAATCCTGTGCAAGCATGGCACTTGCTCTTACCAAGACCTTGTCCTGGAAGCAACCCGTTTAAATCCTGTGCAAGCATGGCACTTGCTCTTACCAAGACCTTGTAGTACACACAGGGTGCACATCCCCTGCTTGTCCACAGGAACCCGTGGCTACAGGATGGCCAGAACATACATGCAGTTTTGTCTGTGAGGCTCAGACACTAAATACACGCAAGAGTTAAAAATTCACAAAAAAACTAATATTCAACTTCAATACAACTTTTCCTGTGACGCTGTCGCGCCGACTAGAACGAGTAACATCTACGCATCACATACGGGCCCACACCTGTTGACGCTAAATCTGAAATTAAGTAAACAAATACATACTCCGGGCCACCACTAAGCATAGCATGTGACTCTTACATTCCCAAGCAACACATGTGTGAACTCTGCCTGATGCCTCTACGTGCCCGGGCCACACATGACATCAGCGACAGTATAAGTAAAGGCACCGCACCCCATGACCTCAGTTCCATCCTTTTTCTCTAGCACTCCGACGCAGAGGGACTGCAGAACAGATGGTGCAGGATTCATAGAATATCTATAAAGAAAGTATGATTCCAGTAATATTATACGCACTTGAGGTACTATCACTGGAACAGATCAAATGGCTGGGAAACCTTGAAGCAAAGATGTTGCAAGCTATAAAAAATCGCCCAACAGTCCCGGTCAAAGCGCTGAGGCTCGAGTATGGTCTGACATCATTATACTCGCTCTAGTGTGTCAGGGGAGTAATATGGGCTAGGCTGGGAGAGTCAGACCCCAGCTCTAACACACTTCCACAGCTGCTGGGTAAGGGTGCGTCCCCTATTTGTATCGCACTGCTTAACATCTTTCAATTTTGGGTCTTGATCAGAATTGTTTAGAAACTTGTCCTGATTATGAAGAAAAAAAAAACAAACTAAAGACTCAACAATGGGACACGATTACCAATATTGAGAAACTTCACCGCCGCAAAAGATAAAGAGAAAACTCATATCAAAGTTTCAAAGGAAATTCCCCACACAGCTATTTAATCACAAGTAGTAGTTACGAGTTAAAGCGTTTCATCCTCCTCCTCTGTGTTAACTACTCCCTACCAGAGAAATCATTAGTTGTTGGTATGCCACTGTTCCTTGTGCGTTTTGTGCAGAAGTTGCAAGTCCGAGATAGAGACTGCTAGACACGTGTTAACATCACGTCCTGCCTTAGCGGATCTATACAAGAAGGGGTACCACCAATTTGTAAGGGCCATGTCTAATATAAGAGAGGGCCAATTCTGGGTGCTCAGTCTATTGTGTTCAGTGCTGCTGTTTTGGACATTTGGAACCTTTCTAATAATCAGTGAGAAGAGAATTCAAAGTATATCGGGTGCGATCATCTGATACCTCAATTCATTATTAATTGTGGATGATTTTAGTGATTATTTTTAATTGTTTGTACAACTCTCTTGTGTAATTCTAGGTAAGTTTAAATATGAAGGATAATCCTGCAATGTGCTTAAAGTTTATCTTCAAATAAATGAATGCACAATACATTTTCTTTTTAAAGATGGTGCAGTAGCTTCCCGAAAGAGGGGCAGCTAGGGAAGGCAATGAGGAATCTGTGGCAGGAACACCCATCAGAATGACCATTATTGAGAGGTAAGAAATGTGTTCTTCCTTCCTGCCACAGGTTCTTCATCTATGATAGACTCCCAAAGCACTAGGTAACCTGGAAGAGGGATTAAAGCAAGGACACCACCGAAACCACAAAACTCTGAAGGACAGCCCTACCAATATGGGCATTCTGGCCCGCAAAGGGAATTGTTCAGCAAACGTATGCAGAGATGCCCACGTTGCCGCCTAGCAAATGTCCAGGACAGGGACCCTGCCACCCCCTTCTGCAAGGCAGAGGTGGCACATATTCCTATGGTAGAATGAGCCCAGAGACCCTTCAAGCACATCCTTCCCACCAAGATCGTAGCATTCTGAGATGCAGAGAATGATCTGTTTGGCCACAGCCCTGCCAGTATGAACACCAGAATAACCAACAAAAAGCTGACCCTCCTTCCTAGCCTCTCGTGTGAGAGACGTAGAACTTAAGGGCCGTACTGGCTCTAGTCAATGACATTGTTCCTCTTCCTTTGAAGGTTGAAATGGAGGGAAGAACACAGGGAAAATTGATCTTCTGAGAGAGATGGAAATCTGAGAATGAGAACAGCTTCAGCAGAACAGAGGGTCTCACTCTCATAGTCACCTTCTCTTTGGAGAAAAAAAAATGGAAATCAGGATGTAAAACAGACAATGCTTGGAGGTCACTCACCTGTCTTGCAGAAGTGATGGCAACCAGGAAAATTACTGTCATGATGCCTACCCCCGGGCATCCGGATCGAGTCCATCATCCCTGGGAGCAGGCATCCAGATACTCATTAAAACCCCAACAGCCCCGGCTAGGGGCTGTTTGGATTCAGTCCTGGCACCTTAGGTGCCAGGCTCATCATAGAAATCAGTCCTGGCGCCATAGGCGCCAGGCTCATAGACTTTACTTACCTTATGCAGACCATGCTGCAAATGAGTCCAAGCCAACGTGAGGCCTGGATGGGACTATTTTATTACAGGGACTATTTTTTACTCAGGCGTGGTTCTGGGGAACTTCTTACCTGGGACTACTTTGCAGGCTATTTAAACCACACCCGAACAGCAGCTCATGCTTCGCGTTATTCTGTATCCAGCAGCGTAACGCTCACCGTGTCTGCAAGTCAGCATCCAGTCTTCTGCCACGCCCACCTCGAATCCGGAGCTCCTAGACAAAAGGAAAAGAAAGGAGAAGAGGTTAGATCACGGACATTAGTTGATTCCTTACCTGATTCCGGACCCAGCACATCTCCAAGCCTGGAAAGTACATTATTTCAGCACGCGTCGCTTCGCCAGCAACAGCGCCGCGTTATACTCACCAGTCCACTGCATCTTTCAACTCAGCACTGCCTCCATCATTTTCTTCGTCGAAACCCAGCACCTGGGGGGAAAACAAAAGGAATAACAAGGTGAGCCGAGAAAACCGACAAAGACAATCTCTTTGCCACCATAGGCTTACCTGCTTTACCACCGGAGGTATTATCCTTTAATTCACCGCATCTTCGTATGCCGCACCTATAAAGGGAGAGAAAACAGCAAGTTAAACTCATGCAACTTGTATCGGACAGTGTTTGTTAATACAGACTCTTACCTGAACGCCATCAGCTGCCTCCAGGCAATATTCTTTTGGACCAAGCTGCAACCTAACGAGGGAATGGAACAAGAGTGAACATCGGACATATTGAACTCTTTGAACTTTATAGATAATGGAGTCAATATTCCTCCGGAACTCCTCCAGTACCTTCAAACCAGTGAAGTAACTGGTATCTACGCGCCCCTGCATGCCATGCAGGATGGAGAGCTCATCATTTAAAAACATAAGGTGAGGTTACCAAGAGGGGATATCGGAGGTGATTAGTGGGGAGAACGAGAACAGTTGGGGGGCCATCACTAAAGTCCACGGGTGGCTAAATCCCTTTCTCCACTTGCAGGAGAATACTTCTATGAGTCCAGCAGACAAGATTAGGCGGGCCAGTCCAGACTGTCATCTCTTCACTACGCATCACGTTGGTGGAGACCACAGCTGTCTGGGTCCGATTGACACCCCTGTGGGAACCAGGTGAGTGTAACAATTACCTTAAGAGTGAGCAATCTACTAGAACAGGAAAAGGGGCTCACACGCAGCACCCACAAGAAATGTTAAAACTGAATTCAAATCCCACATCAGAACCATAAACTGGCAGGGAAGAAACTGGTTACACAAACCCCGCAAGAACTGCATACCAGTGGGCATTGTGAAAAACTAGCTCTGTTCTGGGGACCTCTTGAACACGGAAATAGTGGCTAGGAAACCCTTCATAGTGCCAAACTGTAGGCACGATTGGGCCAAGGAAAGCAGAAAATCCAACACAGGGAACATAGGCCAGGATAAAGGATGCAGGTCCCTCTCCCGGCACCACATTAAAAATGTACGCCACCTGCAGGCATAAATGGATTTAGCAGCAGGCCCCAAGCAGAAAGGAGCACCTTGAGGACGTTGTTAAACTCTCATCAGAAGACACCTGGGGGGCAGATGTACGTATCTGGCAACTCCAGATACCACGTTCTCCATAGCAATCATGATCAGCTTGGTTCCAAACAGACGTAGCCTCCTGAGGATGAGCAAGATGACAGGAACGCATAAAGTCCACTCAAAGTATCTCCCAAAGCTCCCGGATGAGGAAATTCCCTGGAGCAGAACTCACACTTCCTGTTGAGACTGGAAAGGAAGAGGTCCACTTGAGGAGCCCCCCCCCCAAATAGAAAAGTTGTCCTCCAGAACTTCCTGACATAGCTACCACTCATGAGAGGCCAAGGTCTATCTGCTCAATGCACCCGCTGTGACATTCTCCGGTCTGGCCAAATTAGCCGCCGTCAGGGAGACGCTGTTCTCCAGAGCCCAGAACCAGTCTCATTGCTTCTCTACATAGAGACAAGGACCCCACTCTTCCTCATTTGTTGAGGTGGTGCATGGTCACTGTGTTGTCTGCCAGGACCCAGGGTATGAGCCACGTTTTCCATTAGGTGCTGAAAGGCAGCTTGTGGTTTACCTGGTGTTGGTACTGGCAGAATGTCCAACTCTGGGGAAGTGTTTGGACTCCTGGCCCCTTGCAGGTAAGCTGCCAGGTCCAGCATGTCACCACTCCTCGGGGAAGTCTTTCTCTTCCCTAGAACCCATGGGTTCAAACCCAAATGGGACCTGGTCGCCTTCCTCTGTTAATGTCATACATTATCGACGTAAAGGTGTCTCTTGGAAGTGAGACATTCCGGCTGAGCCCATGGCACCAAGACGAGGACGTCTTGGTGCCATGGGCTCAGTACTAACTGGGTACTAACCCATTAGCACCGTGGCTGAAGCAAACAGTGCCCCTGCCTGCGCCACAGTTGCTGGAGCTGAAGCCGCCACTGCCTTGGTGAAGATGACAATAATAATAATACTCCTTGATCCGAGACCAGGGAAACTCCCTCGTTGTGGATGATGGTGAACAATTTCACCACCCGCTCCCTAAGTGCCTTGGGGTGCATCGACTGGCACGTCCTGCAATCCTGGGTGTCGTGCTCTTCATCCAGACAGTACAAGCAAACAGTGCGGATCAGAGACGGACATCTGGCTACAGCATGATCCCGATAAGCAAACTGAGATCAGGGGGCGTATTACAGATTTGATTGTATTTGGTTTGTTCTAATTTATATGGGGTGCTGGGGAAGCACCCCATGCTACCATCTTATCTCATGCAACACTATTAAATATCATTAGTTAGTCTCAGCGCATTGATCAGGTGAGGTTTCCCACTTGAGTTTTTTGGGCGCAGCACCGCTACTTATACTAATCCAATGTAATTTTAAGCTTGGGGTGCTTGGAGGCGTTGGCAGAAAAGGTTCCAGAGAACCGCTGATTGAACCCAGCCAGACCACCGACTGGGATAGGAGGTCCAGCCGCCAAGGCGGCTGGAGAGGCAGGCAGATGGCCAAGTCCAGGAGATCCAAGTACCATGTTCTCCTCCCCTAGTCTGGGGCAATCAAGATCACGGGGACTCAAAACCTCCCAAGATCCCACGGATGACAGGTATTGGTGGAAACGCATAGTGGAGGTCGAAGACCCACTCTACCAGAAACACATCCCCTAGTGCACCCTTCTCTGGGAAGACCCTCAAGAAGAACTGTCTGCACTTCACATGGGTGATTGTGGCAAACAGATCCACTGTTTGGGTACGAAACGGTGTGAGGATCTCTTTGATAACTTCCTGGCAAACTTCCGATTCGTGCAAGATCGTGCTCTGCCTGTTCAGAGCATCTGGCCTGTACTCTGCTCCCGCCAGATGTGCCGCCAAAGCAGAGATCTGGTTCTCCAGCAACCAGAACGATCGCTGCAATGCCTGCCTGCATTGGGGCAGGGACCAGACCACTGCCCCTGCTTGTTGAGGTAGTGCATGTCCACTGTGTTGTCCTTCGGGATGAGGATGCGTTTACCCCCAAGGGAAGGCGCAAAGACCATTGGTGCTAACCTCATCGCCTGCAAATACCGTCTGTCATGATTCCTGCCCCTCATGTCCCCAGCCCTCCAAGATGTCAAGCTGGAGCCAGGCCACGATCACCTGCATGGCCCTCAAGAGCCTCTCCATCCCTCCAAAGACCCACTTGGAGTCAGACTTGGCGCTTGTGGCACCAGACTCACTCACTCCCACAGGATAACATTGGGGATTGGACTTGTAGTGCATTGATGGGGGACAAGATGGATGCCCCCACATATTTTGGTTCCCAGAACTGCATGTGTAGTCTAGTCTTTTGGGTGTGGTTCAGCCCAGAGACACCTGGGATACCCAGAGACTATTCAAGCCACGCCCAGGCTGAGAAACATGCTTTGCGTTTTCTGCACCTGCAGCGTGACACTCACTGTGTTCGGATCGGTCTCCAGTAGGCCTGCATCTTTCTTCTGCGCTCAACTCCTGCAAGAACAAGAATACTGTTAGGACCAGCCTTACTTTGTGGCACTTCTGCCCATCATTCATCGCTCCTTCTGTTCTGCGGGCATCTTCGGCGGTGTCATTCCCATCCCGGTACGCAACTTCCTCAGGAAAAGGGAAAAGAA
This sequence comes from Ambystoma mexicanum, assembly GCF_040938575.1. Taxonomy (NCBI): domain Eukaryota; kingdom Metazoa; phylum Chordata; class Amphibia; order Caudata; family Ambystomatidae; genus Ambystoma; species Ambystoma mexicanum. Next base: position 1,286,981,061 of record NC_090928.1, read on the forward strand.
CAGAAAAAAAGGCATAAGTAAACATTCAGCAAATCTTTGCTTATTTTTAAAGACTGTACGAGCTTCAAACGCTTACCTGAATCCCAGCTGCTCCGGGGGAACTCTGTCTCCGGAACTTCTCATCCATCTGCAAGAGGTAAAAGACACTCCAGGTTAGCGTGGAAACATCTAGAGGCGCTGCATACCGAGCTTACTCACCGCATTTCTTCTTCATAACCGGCATCCACGCTGAAAACATTGCGGCACCTAAAAGACACAGAAAAAGAACTCAGTTCAATAAAAATACGAAAGGGTCGCATCGCACTCTCACTTACCTTCAGCGCTACTCATCTCAGCAGCACGTCACCATCCACGGACGCCGACCATCATCTAAGGAAGGAAAGGAACGAAGTTAGAGAACTGTTCAAAAGATTCATTATACTTACCTGTCAGACTCTTTGCCAGTGAAGTAACTAGGCAGCAACGAGCCCGCATCAATCAACGTGCCCCTGCACTGAAAGCAGGACGGAGAGCACACTTTCCAAGAAAACAAGGTGAGCTGTGGATCAAAGGGAAGGGTTGGACCCCAGGGAAGAAGGGGTTCAGGCACACAGAGACAATAGGGAGTTAAACTCTACCAATCCTGTGTTTCAGGCCCAGTCTCCAGTCGAGTAGACTCCAGGGAAGGGTTCGAGGTCGTAGAGGTCAGAACAGGCTGAGTGACATCCCCGTGGATACCAGTTGAGTGTTACATCGTCTTTTGATGTGCCACCGGTGTTACATTGGGGACCAAAGGCCACTCACCTGCAGATACCCATAGTGAGCGCTCCAACCCTTCAGGGACACATCCGTGACCACCTGGACCTGGGGCCACAGTGACCAAAAGGGTTCCGCCGCCATCAAGCTCCTTCTGGTGGCTCAAGAAAGTTTGTTGACCACCGACCTGGTCACTCTGAGGATGTCCATCATAGCGCTGAAGTACAGGAAACATTGATCCCTCAACAGCCACTGCAGAGATCACATCTGCAGCCTGGCTTCTGACACCAGAAAAATGGCAGCAGTCGCTGGTAGACTGTCATGGCTCTGGAAAATCTCTACCATTTGCCCGACACTGGTGATTCTTCGAGGGGGGAAAAACCTTCTCCACCCATGGGTCCAGGACAAAAACCTTCCCCACCCGTTTGTCCAGGACTGCTTTGATGAATTGGAGCTGCTGCACTGGTGTGACGTGGGACTTCTGGAACTTCAGGGAGAAGCCCAAACCATGAAGCAGAGAGCAGGTTTCCTCGAGCTGCATCAATACCTGCTCTGGAGACCTAATTTGAATTTACCATTCGTCCAGGTATGGGAATATGTGGACACTGGCTCTCCTGAGGTGCGCTGCCACCGCTGTAATCAGCTTGGTGAAAACCCTTGGCTCGGAGGTTAAGCCATAGGGGAGCATCTTGAACTGATAGTGAGTGTCCCCAATGACAAATCTCAGAAACCGCTGGTGCTTTTGATGGATCGACACATAGAAATAGTGGTCCTGAAGAACCAGCGACACCAATCAGTCATGGAGTTGTACAGCCTGGAAAATGTCTTTCAACTTCACCATCCTGAACTTAGATCTAGGATGGGACAGTCCTCCTCCTTTCTTCCTTTCTTGTGTACCAGAAAGGGAGGGGGGGGTGGATCTGTCTGGTGGCCCTTTTAGAAATGTTACAGTAGCCCCATCTGACTAGCTGCAAGGCACAAGAGTCAGAGGTCATCGCCTTCCACCTGCCCTAATGCTTGGATAGTCTCCCTCCAACCAGAGAAATGTGGGGAGAACTCAAAGCACCTTAGCGGGCACCAGTGTCCCTACAGCAGTCTGCTGGCCCTTAGAAGCCCCTCTACCTGTCCGGGATGCGAGAAATGCCCCTGCCCTGCTTGTGGGAGCTGTGCCTTTCCTCCAAACAGTACACATCTGAAAATCCTGCCCCCGCCTCTAGAGGAGAAGCCAACAGATTGGTTGGTGGTCTGTTGCACAGCTAGTCCTACTGACAGCTATCTTGGAGTCTCAACCTTTCCAAAGACTTGTCACCTTTATAGACAAACAGGTGCTGCTCACCATCAAATCCCATTCCCAGAGGTTTGGCCTCAGTGTTCAGTGAGAACCCTCGAACTGTGGAGGTGACCGAACTTCCACAGCACTGTGTATGGCCCCATGGCACGGCCAACGCAATCTGCAGTGCTTGACGCGCCACCTCCTTCCCATTGTTAATCAAGTACCATCCCCAATTTCTCCAGCAGGTTATAAGCCACTTCCGCTATGATTCTCCACAACCCATGGGAGTATTTAGCGAAGGCGCATGACGCATTTTCTTTAGGGACATGCTCGCCTGAAGCGAAGATTTTCTTGGCCAAGGCATCGGTCTTCTTGCCTCCCAGCCTGTGGGGAGGTTAGTGGTGGATGTGGCCGGTCTCTAACTCACTGTGGCGCTTGAACCACCAAGTCCTCGAGCTTAGGTTGATGCGACAGGAAAGGTCTCCCCCTGGTCAGCTTGTATTTCCTCGTGTGTTCTGGCTCCACAACCGTTGTAGAAAAGGGCTTCTGCCACAAAGTGCTGATGGGGTTTGATATGGCATTAGGTTTGGACGCTGGTGCACACCACAATTTCAATTAAGGATTTAGAATGTTAATATTGTATAAATATTTTTAAATAAAATTTTTAGGTGCGGGGGAGGAGCTGGGATCATGGCACACAACCCCTACAGAAGACAAATGAAAGAGAGAAGATTCTACCTAGGAATCCTCCTGTCCCCTGCACACTTTCAATTGTTTGGACAAAGGTCCACTACTGAAATTCATCAAAAGAAAGGTTATTTTTGAATATCTAATAATAACTTGTACGATTATAATATAAGAAGAACAAACATCTTATACACAAGGAGTTTTTTTTTTTTAGAAATAAAGTCTATTTCAATGAAGAAAAATCTTCTTTAAATTTTCAAAGTAAAAAAACAGTCCAACATCCTAATGTACATAAAAGAATAGACAAAATGGAGTCCGTTTGATTCAGCAACGTGTTTCAAGGAAACTTTCCTCTTCTTCAAATGACCAGTGCCGACTCTTCAAAGAAAAAGACAATGTTGTACAGAATTACGTGTAAAATATTAAACAAGCTATATACAAATCCAAATACATTAAGTCAAACCCCTAGATATTGAGAGATGTTAATCATTTAGAATTTCAATGATCTACCATATTTTTGTTATCAGTATTGGATGGTTCAAGAACTACAAAACCCATCATCAATTAAGGTGTGCTAGTCGTTTACAACCATATCAGTCTTCTTTTTTTTTTATTATTACTTGTTTTAATTGAAAATCAATTTTTACAAGAGTCGACAGTTTCTCGTTTCTGTAATCTGGTAAAAGTTTGAAAGAAAGTCAAGGTCCTAAGGAGGGGGCAGAGGGTTAAATGGAGAGGACAATGAGAGCATGCGGTACACAGCATAACTGGTTGATAATCTCTGATAATCTAGGCCCCACATAATTCTCCTTTCGTTTTTCAAGTGTAGATTCGACTGGTCAGTTCAAAGAACTCCTCCACCCCCAATCCCTTGTGCAGTCTTTCATCTTAGCTTTCAATCTGTTGTTGCAGTCTCTAGTTTCAAGTTCTTAAAGAATTTGGTAACAGCGATCACCCACTTAGTTCTTGCGCCACTCAGCAGATGTGACCACCATTCATTTTCATCATAGGAGTGGAGATCAAGGAGAATATGGCCAAAGTAAGTCTTTCGTTGCTGTTCGAGGGCTTGACAATTTAGTAATAGGTGTCTTAGATTTTCGATTGACTCCTTGTTTTGACAGAAACAGCAGGTTTTTTTCACTTTTTTACTCCTTATGGCTAGTAGCTCTTTAGTCATTAGTAAATTCAATCTTATTCTCATACAATTTTCCCTTAGATTTTGTTGGGAAATGTTTGCATGTAATTTGGAGGTTGGTTGATTTTGTTTATTATCATAGGTATATTGTTTGTCAATTTGTTTCTGTTAGCCTGTGTTGATATCCAATCGTGTATAAGTAACATTTTTTTAAATTTGGTCGGATTTTTCAGAAGATCCTCCTCTGTGCAGCTGATTTGTCCAAGTCTCACTTGAATATCTGTGACCCATCTTGACATGATCTTGGTGCTGTTTTCCTGACGTTCCTTGTTAATTAGGGCAAATGTATGAGGGCTTGCAGGGTTGATTATCTTCCTATATAGCATGATTCTGTTGCGAGTCAGTATCGATGAAATAGATTGAAGGCTTAGCTCCCTCCGAATCGATGCTATTGGTGTTGATTGTGGGAGTGACAAGACCCTTCGACAAAACTTTCCTAACTTGTCCCATAAAGTTTCAGGGAGATTTGGCATTGCTTCTACACCGTATGTCAGGCTTAGTATAATCTTGGCCTTGTAGAAGTTCAAGACCGGTATGAAGGAAACTTCGTATTTCCTATTTACAGCTTTGGTCTGTACGATCAGGGATCTCAGTATTTCTTGGAGAGGATCTTGCATTGGTAGATCCCTTCTATTTCAGCTGAGGGTCACGCCTAAATATTTGAAGCTAGTGACTGTGTCTAGCTTTTTCCCCCTCAATAAACCACTTTGAGTTTTCATTTTTCTTCTTTACAAGTTCGAAGGACATTATCTTGGTTTTGGAGTTGTTTATTTCCAAATAGTTCTCTTTGATGAACGAGGCCAAGTTGTTCAATTTTCTTTGGAGGCCTATTTGGGTTTGGTCAATGATGATAATGTCATCTGCGTATATTAATCGCGGTAGTGGTTAACCCCCAAAAGTTGGGGGGAAAGCTAGGACTTCAAGTTCACTGATCTTGTAGTCAGCAATGTAGGCATTACATAACACCGGGGCCAAGGGGCAGCCTTGCTTAACCCCTCGGGCCGTTTCAATAGGTTTCGTTAGTTGACCCGCTCTGCTGAGACGTACTGGGATTGTTGTTTCAGAGTATAGTGCTCTAATTTAAACCAATAGTTGCGATGGGCATTTCCAAGAGATGAGTTTATTCCATAGTTTGGACCGGTTGACCTGGTCAAATGCCTGTATGAGGTCTATGAACCCCATAAATACACTTGGTTTGCCTTCCAAGACTTTGTTCTTGAGTATGCTCAGCAGAAGG